>NC_080027.1:99322438-104322438 GCF_030020395.1 Manis pentadactyla | reverse complement strand
GTCAAATGGCTTGTCCAGCATCACAGAGCGAGTGCTCGTCGGGCTGGGGCGGGGGTCTGGCTGGAGGAATGCTAGTTTGGGCGCGCCTCTCTGCCTCCCTTGACTAATTAACAGTAACAAGTTTTCCAAAGAAAAGAGCAAGTTATCTGACTTGAAGGATAGCAAGGAAGGTGGGAGCTGGAGATGGGGCTCCCCCAGCCCACTGGGAAAGGGAGGGGTGGCATGGGAAGACAGACTAGGGCAACAGGGAGCTGGCGCTGCCCCCAAGCGAGCCTGAGGACTTAGAGCAGGGCCGGCTCCCCGGGAGGAGAGAGGGTGCGACTACCAGCATCGCCACAGCCTGGTGTTGAGGGCCTTGTCGGCAAAGGCTTCAGACTGGCCACTTACCGTATTTTATCTCACACAGATCCTAGGACGCATTGGAAGATCCCTGTTTACCATCTGAGTCATTTGAGAAGCTCAGGGAAATTAAACAATTTACTAAGATCTCACAGCTCGCAAGTGGCAGAGCCAGGATTTGAACCCATTCCCTTTGACTCTGCAGATTCTGCTAAGGGAAGGCAGTCAAGAGTGAATGAGGGCAGAGAGAGCAAGAGGACATGGTTGTTTACGCCCAGGCCACCTACGAACACCCTGGTGGCCCTGGCTCAAAACGTTTGTCTGTACGTTCAGCCAGCAGCTGCCAGCGAGGCCCTCTGGAGCCCACCCGGAGATCCTCAAGCCCGTGGCCAGCCCGCCCGGGTTCCCTCTGTCATGTCACAGTAGCTTTGTGGTGTGGCCAGAGTCTCCCACGATGCACCCACCTCCCAGCAGCCCATGACTGAGTCAAGGTGGCCAGTGTGTTCTTGGCTGGGTGGACACCCCTGGACCACCTGCTGGTGACAGCCCCCAGCCCCCTACAGGAGTTCCAGCAGACAGGAGCTGGGCAAAATGAGGGCTTCCAGAAGCTGGCGTTGGCCCAAATGCACATTTGTGGCTGGACATTTCCTCCCAACTAATAAGCAAACAATCATTATTTTTCTCTGGCCAAATGGAAGCTGCCTCAGAGCACTCAGCAAGACAGCAATAATAGTACGGTATCAACAGATGGGGAGCACGACACAGGCCACAGACTGATGGGGACCCGAGGCGGAGGAGGGCTGTGCTGTGATGGCCGGAGCTGCGTCCCACCTTCCCAGAGGGTCTCCCTGCCCCATTTTCTCTTCTGGGCAGGGTTCTGACAGCCGCCAGGAGATTAGCTGGACTGTGGACAGGGTGCCCCATCCACCCAAATCCCAAGGGGAAGGAATGTGATTATAATTGTGCGGAACAAGGTAGACTATCAAAAGTACACGACTTCAGCCACAGATCCTGGACAAGTCATGGCCCAATGTTCTCTAATAGCAGTGCAAAAAAAACAAATTTTTCTTCAAGATAAAAAGTGACCTCCAACCATTCTTACCCCTTTGGAGCCAGAGCAAAATAATCTGAAGGAAGCTCCCTCTGGGTCTGGCAGAGCCCAGGGTCCTGGGAGCATCCTACTACCAGGAGTTGCAGTGGAAGAAGGAAGGTGACGACTGCCCATCCCTTTGCGGTCAGAGCATGGATGACAAAGCAACAGGAACCTGAGGGGCTGATCCAGATTTAGGCCCATGGACTGCTGAAGTTCAATCACATCCCTAAAATTGTGGGCAAAATCTTGTATGTTAGGCCCGTATTGTTTGTGAGATTCTCAAAGGGGCCGATGTGGCTAAGTACCAGGACGTGGCCACCCCCTCCTCTTTACTGATGTGGGTGGCAACCCAGGTGGGTACTTATCTGCACAGCTGGGAGGAGAGGCCCCCGAGTTCCACCTGTCCCCACCCTCTTCTGGTTTCCCCTGCTCAGTGAGAGCTTCCCCACCTCTTTCTCAAACCCAGAAGCACCCTGTGCTCAGCCAACGAAGCCTGCAACTGGCCTGCCAGGCCACTACCTTCCAACCCCAGGGAGAGCCTGGCCCCACTGGCCCTCCATCCTGTGCACACAGGAAGGGGTGATTGGCTCTGCGAGGGGAGCTCCTCCTGCATAGCTCCCGTTGAGAGCTCCACCAGGACTCTGCTGTGAGTGGCCCAGGCTTCACTTCCACTGTGGCCAGGCAGGGACCCTGCATGGAGGCTGTTTGATCTGTGGGTGGTGCTCCTGGGTGAGGAGATGCCAATTCACTCTGATGATGCTGATGAGTTTAGCCGCCACAGGCCTCCTTGAAGGACTCACGAGCCAGATTCAGTTATGACCTTCCAGAATCTTCAGTAGTGAGTCACTAGGATGATTAGAGGGCCTGAAGATGGTGCTGGTGGTGGGAGGGTGGGTGTGGAAGAGATGGAATTAGCCTGAAGAGCTTTTAGCATCACAGTCAGAGGAAGAAGTCCAGGAGCCCATCTGGGGCAGCAGCCCCATCTGGAGTCGGTCTCTTTGGAGAGCAGTCTGCTGGCAAAGGACTGGAGGCTCTCGTGCGCCCTGGCAGGAGAGGAAGGGAGGAGGCCACAGTGTGTTCTCTCCTACCCAGTGTGCCTGGCTCGGCCCTGCACATGACACAGTGACAGCGATCTGCAGCTGAAGCAGAAGTTGCTGTTTTCCCAGGACATTGGTGGTGGGGGTGCAAAAGCATCCTCAGAGGATGGATCCCCCCTGATGGCAGTGTCTCCGGTGGCCTCGCTTCATCCAAGACGGTCAGGGAGCAGGAGTGGGAGCATATGAGCTGTGTCGCACAACTCCAGGAGACTCCTCGGGGCCTCCAGGACATCCCTGGGGAAGAGTTTGGGAGAGGAGAACTCAGGAGGCGCTGCAAGCGCGGGTAGAGCCCCAGCTAGTAGAACCCAGATGAGGACAGGGCGGGTGGCTGTACGGGAACCACAGGCTTCTGAGGAGGCCTGGGGCCCCCAGGAAGCCTGTCACATCAGGACCCTCTCCCACAGGAGACCTGCTGGTGCTTCCAGGGAGGGAGAAAATTAATGAAGTGTTTTCAAGTCTTGCACCAGACAAACCTATTAACCGGCCACTTGTTTTCCTTAGGCTGTGCTTCAGTCCCAGCCATTAATGGTCATTGATACATTATAAAGATGGTTGAGCTTCACAATTCTGACAGTTTGTACCAGGGAACTCAGCCACACACAACACTTCAATTTGTACTGTTGGGAGTTAGATGCACAGGCCCTGCTGCCCCCACTTGATGTCCTCCCACGTGGTTCTTTGCCTGGACCCATCACCATTACAGTCCGTGCTCCATCTTCTTACCTTGTCCAAAATAGCATTGGGGTGCTGTCCCGGCTAGACTCCCAGTACTGACTGGGAGGCCAAACGTGAGACCCGGAATGTGGCTCACACAACTGACCAAGGGGCCTGGAGTGAGGTCAAGGCTTTGCAGTTCTCCATGAGGTCCACTTCTTGCCCTGATTCCCAGATACCACCTGGGTGCTCGGCAGGTGACCTGAGCTGGTATGCACGTGGCGTTCCTGCAGGGTTGGTGCAGACAGACCGGCTGCCCCCGGTGCAGCTGTGCCAGGTGCCAAGATAAACACACGCTGCACACTAAAGCTTTGGGGGCTAAGGGATAAGTAAGGGAATAATTAGCACATTTCTAATTACTCCTTCCTGCTGGGCACAAAAGGCGTGGCACACACAAACCACACTCTGCCCGGGGAACATGAGTGAACAGGGCACCCAGATGTTTGTAAGTCAAGTCAGGTAAACTGGAGAGCTGGGACCAAATCTTCCCAACTTAACATTTCCCAACATGTCTCTCTGTGGTTATTGTCTTATCAAAGATTTATATCTGTCTCATAAGTATCTTAAATCCTTGGTCTCTTGTGTGGTGGAAAGCCAAGAATTGACATTTCTTCAATGTAAATAGGAAATATTACAGAATGAGTTGAGATAGGTTTTTTAAAAAATTGCTTTCTTGACTTTTAACCCTGCCGTCTTGCTGACTATTTAATTCTGCTGAGGAATAAGCTTGCGATTTCTGTAATGTGACACTGGGGTTTCAAAACAAGCCATCCACCTCTCCAAATAGTGGCTCAGGTCTGCTGGTACCAAGTCACAACATGAACCCCTAAGTTCCTGGAGGGGTGGGGGTGAACCTCGAGTGAAGGCACATGGCCCAGGGCGTGTGAGGCAGCCCCCAGCCTGTAAATGAATCACATCCATAACTCTCTGGTCAGTCAGGCCCTGGGCGTTTAGAAGCAGGTTAGTGATGGAATCTGGGCCTCTGGCCCTGTTTCCAGGCACACTGAACCCACCGTGTCTACAAGATAGTCCAGTGCGAATGCTCACCACCCATACTGAACAGGCCCTCCGTGCCATTTCAGGGACATAATTCTTCTGATGCTCGCAGCCTTCTGGGGCGGGTCTCAGGAGCCCCTGGCACAAGGCAGACACAGAGGCATGGGGGCCTAATGGTCTTCTGATGCCATGGAGCTGGGCAACCCCTGTGACTATAACTCTACTTCTCCTAGAGACCCAAGGGTCACCAAGGCCACTGGAGCCTGGCCCACATGCTGGTGTTCACATGTGTGGTGAGGAGCCGGCATTCCAGGACAGGGTTGTGGGCGTGGCAGCGGGTGCTCACGTGTAGCCGTGGTGGGGGCTCTTTGGCAAGGAGCGGGTAGGCAGGGAGGGGCCTGAGGACCCCAGGGGCGAGGGAGAACCCTGAGGGTCACATGCTGCCTCTTATCCTCCTGTCTCCCTTGAGTCCTGGCTTTCCACCCTGGCTCCATGCTCCGGCTCCCCTGCCCCCTCAGCTGCTGCCCCTGCCCGAGCCACTCCGGGGTGACAGGTGACAAGGGTCCCCCCAGGCTCTGCCTGACAGCAGCTGGAAGGGCACAAAGACACTCTTTGCCAGCTCAACCAGGAAGGAAGCCACCCAGAAAGTGTGAGAATGGGGCTCCCCCTTTCCAAGAGGCCCAAGTCAGGTGACTGCCTTCTGGAAACTCACAACGAACCTTCTAGGCTGATGAAGCAGGTAAGTGTGGTGTGTGCCTGAGTATGTGCAGAGGGCACACTTAGCTTCATCACAGACGGTGCACCTCGGTTGCCTTCAGTTGGAGCTCCCTGGTGCCGTCAGAGCTTCCCTCCAAGCGTGGAACCCCATTTGCACACCGAGTCACAGATGCTACACCAAGGGAGAGGCACCAGTGCAGGGCAAGCTGGGGAAACACGTGGGTTCCTCTGCTGTTCTGAGGATTTTCTCCCCAGGCCCCATTTCCCTGCCTCATTATGCTGTTCAGGTTTCCGCTTCTCACTGAGGGTTTCCCTCCTTACGTGTCTGCCAGCTTAGCAGGGGCTGCACTCCCAAGGGCCTGAATGGTCTGCACAGGGCTTCAGATGGCTGCCAGGGAAGAGGGGGGTGCCCAGGCTTCACCCTCCTCCCTGTCTTCTTGCCCCAGCTCGGTGACGGTGACCATGCTTTCTGTCTGCCTTCCTGCTCCTGGTGCTGCAGTAAACTTACAGCACCACATGGATGCCTTTGGGGGTGTGGCAGGAGATGGGCACCCTGCCCCTGACTTGTCTCTGCCAGGGTCCAGCACTGCCCAAGCTCCCAGCCAGTGGGTTTCCCCGGCTGCCCAAAGGATGGCCTGTCTTGGGATCAAAGGCAAGAGGTGGGGCCAGCTGGGTGGGTATTTATAGAGCCAACCTTGGAGGGTAGAGGTGCTCACAACACTGGAAGCTTCCCTCATTTCAAAGTTTCTAAAGATGGAGTGGCACAGTACCTGGTAGGAGACAAGGCACACTAATTCCTTGTAAATCCACCAAGAGTTTTCTCCCAGTAAATGCTGACCAGCCTTCTCAGTGCCTCTTCTTCCTTCTCCCCTCCCCTCCCCGCTCTCCCCCACCACTGGTCTCAGCGGTTGGTGGCTAACAGTCTGCTGCCAGGGAAACTGAAGTGCAGGCAGGAGGGCGACTTCCTTAGGGCGGCATCTCTGTGACAGTGCCTGACCAAGGGCGAGAATCAGCAGCAGGGGAAGAAAGGGGAGAAAATGACCTCTCATTTTTGTCATTTGCGAGCACTGTGCTAGGTGACATGTGCACCATGACATTTAACCCTGGCACCGTCTCTGTGGTCAGTGCTTTAATGCCCCTTCTACAGATGGAGAAACTAAGGCTCAGGGACTTCCTAAAATTGCTCTAATTTGTGAAGTTTAGGTGCTACTTGCCCAGCTCAGCTTGGGATACCGGGAGGAGAGTAGGGGAGGATACGTGGTGGCGCTTGCCTCCACCTTTCAGATGTGCATTTAGAATCATTCTTACCAAAGCTAGTGGGCTTTAAGGCTGTATTTGGTGACTGCTCATCTCTCTCATCTTTCTCCCAGAAATGAGAACAATTTCTGTGAGCCAGGCCTGGCCAGGCGCAGCTTCTGCGGGATCCTCTTCCTGCCCCAAATGTGGACCCCCTCAGGCACCTGTCTGCCTCTCCCCTGCTGGCAGCCCTGTGATGTGTTTTCTCTCCTGTTCATAGGTGAGGACATGGCTTAGAAGTTAAGCCTCTTTCTCAGTGTCTCACAGACGGTAAGAGGCGCGGCCGAGCTGCTGACCTCGGTGACACCCGTCCCAGCTGGCTCTCTTGACGCCCTGGCTCTGGCAGCCCCTGGGTGCAGCGGTCAAATCCAGCAACTGCCCACTTGGTCTGGTGTTTCTGTCACTTCTCAGTCGGCCACTTCACATTGGACAGCAGCCTGCGTGGTGGGTAAAGGGATTTGATGGTTGAGGTGTTCCCTGCTCAGCCATGCCACACCCATCCTCCCCTATCTGAGCACGTGGTGCCTTCTAGCACAGGCTTGTGGGAGAGAGATCAGACTCCTTCGTATTTGCATGTGGGGCTGGATGCCCAGTGTTGCTGGGGCAGGTGGCTGGAGGCCTGCCCCTCTCCAACTCTTGGGAGCTCCTTGGGAGCCTTGACCCCTGACCCTTGACCTCCACATGCTCTCTTGCTCCTTCTCCTGGGAAGGCAGAAGCAACAGGCCAGGGTGGCAGGACCACCCACAAGAACAGGAACTCATGGTCTGCAGCTTCTCCTAGTGGAGAAGGTTCCAATCCGTCCTTTCTGATCACTTAAACTTCATTTATCTTTAAGGGCCTGAGGGCCCCTCCTGGAAAACTCATTTCCCTCGTTCTTTCCCTACCAGAGCAGGAGTCCTGTGCTCTGCACATTTTGGAACTGCAGAGTCAGTGACCTTCAGAGCACCCAGTCAATCTCCCTGCCAATGCTGGAATTCCTTCCCATTATCCCTACAGTGTCCATCCTTTGCTTGGCTCCCTACCTCTCCAGGCAGCTCATTCCTTGGTGAGACAACACTAAGCATTTGAACATCTTTTTCCTCTCTTTGAGCAGAAATATTCCCCTGCTGGCTGGTCATTGAGATCTGTCCTCTGCACTGAGCCCCCGGGCAGTCTCCCAGTCTTTAAAGAGAATGCTCTGGGCCCTCTAGGTTGTCTCTTTCCCAAACAAGTCCAGGAGAATCTCAGCAAAACCCAAGAAGTGTGTTTCCTAGTGGCTGTGCCTTCTGAAAACGCTGCCAAGTGGGGTTATTTGTGGCTACATTGAGGCATATCTATTCAAAAGGTTAAATGACATCATTTTAGCAACTCACAGAGCACTCGGATAGTCCTCATCAGCATTGAAAAAATTACCAAGACTCATTAAAAGCAAAATCAAGTTTAGGAATATACAAATGAACCAACCATCATTTAATAACCCTATTCTTGTTAACATATCTGCTGGGCTATCAGAGGATGGAGCATGTGCAGATTCACAGTGACCTTTCCCCCACTCAGGACACCATCTCAGTGAGGACCCCTGCCAAGCTGCCCACAAGCCAGGCAGGACTGGAAGGAGACATATCACTTGGCCTTCCAAGGATGAGCTCATGGGAGAAAAAGGTGACAGAAACACTCAGAGTGGGGGGCATAGATACCCCGGCTGCAGGCTTCTGTATGCAGTACTGCACAGAAAAGGGGTCACCTCACCCCAGGTTAGATATGGAGGGCTGAGGTGCAGCAAGATTAAGGCACAAGGCCCAGAGGTCTGTTTACTCCAGATTCACGCTCCCTCCTCCCACTCTGACACCTGCTTGCTCGTTCCCTTTTTGTTTCACGTGTGAAAAGCTCAGTTCGGAGAACACGGTGTCCGAGGCTGAGACCATGCCTCCTGCCCTCCCACTCTCTTCCCGCCCCTGGGCAAACCAGAAACACTCAGGACAATGTTCTGGCTCTGCGCACGTTCCAAGTGCTGTATGATCCCCCAGCACGTATAGGAAGAGGAAGCAAGGATCGGGTTTCCTCCTCATCCTGCTCTTCTGTGGCTACCGATGCCCCCCACCTCCAACCCTGAGCCACTGCTCAGCCTTCAGAATTGGAAGAAAATGTACCCCCCAACCCCACCCAACCTCTGGTGATCCAGACATCCTTTCAATCTAACAAAAAAAGGATAACATCTTTTCCCACCCCTTCTCAGGGATGTGGAACGGAGGTTCTGGGTAGAATGGCATCATTCCTGTTCTTGTTAGGAGTCCTGATAATGTTTATAGCAGCCTCTTCTTTTACTGGGGCCCCACTGTCCCTCAGTCTCACCCTGGCTGGGGCCTCCCTGCTGCATGCCAGTGCCCTCTGCTTGTGGAAGTGAATCCAGTTGTTCAGGAGCTTTTGCTGGAGCATCATGGCATCATGACCCAACTTCACACCAGGAAGCAGATTTTACCTTTTACAGTCATCTCCATCGTCCTGCACGTGGAGTTTCTTTTCTTGTCTCCATCCTCTGATGTCATCTCTGGCCCACCTCTGTCTTATGATACTGAGATTTGGACCAAGAACAGGTGGCAGCAGAGAGCCCAGTGCTTTGGCACTGGCTCCAGCAGAGCCAGGGGAAGAGCCTGTCACTCAAGTGTCCGCAGAGTCCTGGTGGAGCAAGCGCAGGGTTGGGGGCCCAACGTCAGCAAGCCAGAACTGAAGGCCAGGGGTGGGTGGGGGGTGGGGCAGGAGCTGTGAGAACCTAAGCGGAGGTGCCCAAGCTTGAGTATAAGTCACATTTGATTGGGCCGCTTGATTCACATCTGAATGTCTGAGCCTCATGCTGGAGGTGCTGCCAACACAGGAGCTGACTAGGATGGACAAAGAGGCGGGGGTTTCCTGGGCCATCATGACTGGTCAGAGGGCAGAGCCAAGACCCACAGGTCCCTGTCCTTTCCTGTTACTGGCACAGGAGTCCCTGAAGGGCCTTGGAAGTGCCCTTTCAGCAAGACCAGGCAATCGGGGGAGACTGGCCCCGGAGTGTGAGTTCCAAGGGTGTGTGTCAGCCCTCGTGTCCTGGCTGATCGGTCGTCTGTCAAGAGGTTTCCCCTCCTCTGGCAAATGCCTTCGGTCTCCATCTTCCCAGGATCCTATCTGTCCAGTGACGGGTAGAGGGTGCCAGGAGGGGCCTGGCCAGGAGCGTGACTGCAGGAGGCCATCTTTGTCCTCATTAGCTCCTGCTGAACACTGAGAGCCTGAAGCCCCAGCCCTGGGACAGAGGAAGGAAGCAGTCGGGTCCCAGTCTTTTTTTGCAGTTATCATTGAAGGCTCAGTCAGCTCCACCAACTCAAGTCCTTTGTCAGCACACGCTCTCAGGGGGCCTGGGATGTCCACCTTCCTCGTCTCATGGCTTTGGACTGCTGGCTTCATGCTGTGTGTGTTAGTCTAGGTTTCCCCAAATGTCAGTCATCTGCACACCCTCTTCAAGGGATTTTATCGTAGCTGAGCACCACTTGCACAATTATTTACTTAATAGTTTTTAAATTGACTCATACTTTTTTATGTAAAATTGTTTTAAAAGGAAATTTTTTGTGCCAGTTGTATATATTTCCTAGTACAGAGTACAGTGATTCCCTAGCTTAGAATCCAGCCCGGATAAAATCCTGTCATTGTCCCATGGCCCCAGTGGGAAGGCATCACTGAGCAGGGCTCCCTAAGGGCCGGCTTCCAGGTGTAGGAAGTCAGAAGCAAAGGAGGAGGGGACGGGTGTCCTTGTATGGCCAGATCTATTTCAAGTGCACGTGCCCTGCTCTGGGAAACATGCCTTGGGTGACGCTATCCGGCCTGTGGTTTCTGGAGCCATCTATGCTGTTCTGCCCGTCTGCGTGTTCACACACACTGCTCCTCATGGGGACCCTTATCCTTGTCTGCCTGAAGAACTTTCACTCTTCCTTGAGATTTTGCTGCATTGTGACCTCTTGGTAACACCATCCTGGCTCCCCCAGGCAGAGCTCTTCTGCCCATTTTGCCCCCAGGCCACTTTGTGCGTGTCTGCGCGCTCCACTAGGAAGGCAGGGACCAGGCAGAGAGTGGTGGTCATCTGTATGCTCATGCCAACAGAGTTTATTTTTTAATGATAATTTTGGAGTTGTTACCATGTGCCAGGGGTTATGCTGAGAGCTATATATATGTATCTATATATTGCCTCACTGAATCCTTGCAACAACTTTTATCTCCATTTTACAAATGGGGAAACCGAGGCTTACAGAGTTTAAAGTAGCCAACATCATGTAGAATGAGAAGAGTGGGGATTCGAACTCAGGTCTGATGGATTTCAGAGCCTAAGCATCTAAACCTACCCCACTCAGCTGTGATCTTTGGAGGGCAACACATGTTTGGTGAATGAATAAATGGTACAAATGAATGACTGAGAGATAGAACACAGAATGGGGTTCTCCAGGCTGTATGTGTCCTGCCCAAATGACCAGCCACGGGCTGGCCCTGATGGACCAGGTGAGGGGTGGTTGTAGGGAAATGTCAAGAATGGGCCATCACATGCTCTGGTGTCAGGGTACCAAGAAAAGGCCCCTAATTTGTGAGCCAGGTAAGTGAGAGGGGAGTCTAGCTTGAAGGTGGCCTTGCCTCGTGTACACACTCCCGTCTTGGCTCGTGTACACACTCCCGTCTTGGCTTTAGACAATGAGCTTAAGAACAGGGACTATTTTGTGCTCTTGCTTTTTAAACCCCAATACTGGAAAAGAGTGGGTGCTCAGGGGATGCCCACACCACTCATTTGTTCAGTGATTGCCCATTTTACTCATTCGCTTGCTCACAAGAGGCCGGTCCTGGGTCTCACTGCTGCCTTGGCAGGGAGTTCCCTGCTGCCAGGCCTCACGGAGCCTCCTCCCCAGGGAAAACTCCATGAGCCTGACCACAGGGGACTCCCTCTCTGCTTCGGTTTCCCGCTCGATAAACCCCACTATTAGACTTTGTGGATAAAGTGAAGGTTCCTGTGGCCAGAATTTTCACCTGGCCCTGGTCGGCTAGCTCACTACACATGTGTGGGCAATACGTTGTTATTGACTCTTTGTGAAGAGCTTCACTCAGTGCTTTCAGTGACATGGCTGCAGGGCTGCAAGGCTGCAAGGCTGCAAGAGAGTAGAGGCTGGAGTGGTGGCAGCACCGAGAACAGAGACTGAGACAGCTGTGGGGCAGAGAGGCCCAGAGGCAGAGACCGGCTTGCTGCCTGTCGACTCGCTCTGAGTGGACGGGATTCTAATGATTGACCTGCCACCTTGGGAATAAAGTTGGGTGTAAACCCTTTCACCCCACGAATGTTCCACTGTCATTTCTTTGGTCTCATTGAATCTATAGTGAACTTGTCCTGGGCTAAACCCACTGGCAGGACAGACTTCAATTCCAGCTATGACATTCCCCAGCCCCAGATCCAGCCAGGAGTAGCGCTTGCCGACATGGCCCTCTGGGCCACCACTGCTGGCCTTCTGGGCCAGGCCCTGTCCTTGTCCCCCCTGCCCTGGCAGGTGACTCCTGGCATAGCTGAGAGTGAGCTCCTTCTGCCCAGACAGCAGGCCTTGGAAATTATTCAGGAATAACAAACAGGCCAGAAATATTTGCATAAGGAATCACGCAGAACAATACATGTTATTTAAACCATCTCTGGTTGGCAACAGAAGCAAAAAGCAGCTGAGATAAATCTGCAATGCAAATAAACCTTGTTTGGAGCAGAGGCTTAGCTTGTTTTGGGGGTGAGGGCACTGCCAGAGACAGGGAGAAAAGAAAGCATTGTCTACACCCACTTCCTGACCCCCCCTTTCTCCGCCTGCCTTTCTCCTGCTCACATTTCAGTACAGTTTCTCATTTCTCCCCTTCCCTTCCTTCTTCCAAGATTAATGGAAACAATTTGTCTTCTAATGTGACTACAGCTTATGAATTCTTTGTCTTACTCTAATCCTTTAAATTATCCACATAATAAAATATGTATCCAGTGATTTCAGGTCCTAATTTGATCTTCTAGGGAAAGTGGGGAGTGGGTAGGTGAGCTGAAGCTGGTCCTTCTTGGAGTTGCTCCTCCTCCTCCATTTGTCTTTATTTATATCATTCTTTTTGTTTTTTGCTTAATGATCTTTCTTCTCGCCTGCTCTCTGCCCACCATACTTCCTTAGGGAGCCTGGGGCCTCGGGCACTGCCAAGCGGGAGGCAGGAGCAGAGGCAGGCAGCCCGAGGCTGGGAAGGGAGAGCAGCCTTGTTCCCTGACCTCCCCGAGATGGCCTCCTGCACAGCAGCAGGGGGGTCCCCAGGGCCAGCCAGTCCTAGAGAACCAGGCTTCACTTCCTGAGGTCCAAAGGGGCCTTTCAAATCCAGGTGTCCCTGGTCTGTGGTTCTTATGGGGGTGACAGTTCAGTGTTCAGCCTCGTCTGTGTAATGTCCAATGACAACTCCCTGCAAAACCCAGCAGCCAGTCCTGGGGAGTGTCTGGCAAACTCACTGTCAGGTCCTGGGGACCCCTGTTTTGGCTGCCCTAGAAGCCACTTAAGGGGGGCCTGTCCTGAGAAAAGTGCCCCTGGAGCTGCAGACCCTGTGAGCCATGCCCTTAGCCCACCCTCCTCCAAGCCCCCCATGTTCCCTGTGCTAGTGGGACACACCTCCTTGTCCACTGTGTATCACTGATGCTCCCTGTACACCTGTGATGAGCCAAGGAGTGGGCTGGACCCTAGGCCTTCTGTCAATGCCCACCTGGAAGGGGGAGCCTTTTCATAATTTGCACAAAAGCATCATAAGGGCAGGCTGGGCCCTGCCCTCATTTCCATTCTGCCTGCAGTAAATTGTGTCCTATTTCCCAGAGTACCTTGCTTGTGCTCCAGGGAAGTTGACTCAGGGCACCCTGGGGAAGTTGCTCTATCAGCATCCCCCCTTAGGCCTCTGGTATGCACACCCTCAGCCACCTGCTTAAAGTGCCAGGGTTGGACAACTGGCTGTGGGCCAGTGTGGGGAAAATGAAGTTCCTATGGCCAGGATCCTCACCTGACCCTAAACTACTTGGTGATGTAACTGGCCTACTGCTAGGCCAATGCTTCCACACCATAGGCAATGAGCTATTATTGACTGAGTCACTATATAAAGAGCTCTGCCCAGTGTTCTGGGTGGAAGCAGAAATGGAGGTGGATTACAGATCTGTAGACTGCTGGATGCAGGCGTGACTGTAGTGCTCGACTTACTGCTGTGAGAATAAAGCCAGGTATAAACCCTTTCACCCCAAGAAGGTTCCATTGCTATTCCTCAGTTTCATTGAATCCATATTGAACTTGCAGAGGGCTGAAACCCTCAGGCAAGACAGCCAGTGTCCCCCTCAGTCTCCTGCAGCAATACCTCCATGTCAATCAACATCCTGTCTACACCCCACCCCACAGTACCATCAACCCTGCCTAACCCCGGGAGAAAACAATCTCCAGCTTCATGCTCACAGAGCCTGTGAGATGAGCCACCCTCTGCAGGGAGGCTAGGCCCAGTGGGCCTGGAAATCCTTGGGGAGGCTGGCTGAGGGGCTGGGGGAGAGGGGCCTGGCATTCCAAAGGCAGCCTGCAAGGTGTGGTAGCAGGACAAGAGAAGCGGCTGCAGGAGACCCCTGGGTGGCAACCAGGAGCGTGTGGGCACACTGGGTGGGGGCTATGGGAGGGGAGGAGTGCAGGCGCCACCTAGGTGGAGGGGAGGCAGGGAGGCCTGAGTCAGGCCCTCACTCTTTTATCCACAGAAACCAGAAAACAGAGCCTTTATGTAATGTATTTGGAGGCAAAACCTTCCCAGAACTGAGACTATTTATAGCCTTTTATTTATCCCCACTTGGTGTGAATATTCATGGCTCTCCCTGCAGAGGTATTAATGTGCCTGATGGCAGGAATCAGCTAGACCTCACTGCGATGTTACATACCAGGGGGATGTACAAACCAGGGGCAGGCACCCTGTCACCTTCCTCAACTCTGAAGCCCTCTGAGCTCTGAACCATCAGGCCCTGTGGGTTTGGGATAAGGGGTATGGGCCCAAGACGTCCTTGAAACCCTGTTAGGATGACAGAGGATGGGGGCCAGGGCTGGGGTGTGTAGGTCATGACTGGAAAGTGGGAGCAGGAGCCCTTTATTAAGTTTTCCAGGACTGGTGATGAGCTTCAAGTTAGAAGCTTTCTATCAGAAACCATCTTTAGAAGGAGCTGTCTGAAAGCACTGCCTCGTCTGGGGAAACAGGCTCATATTGCAGAAGAGGCTCAGGTCAGGAGCCTGAACAGCTGCTGGGGATTGTTGAGCCACAGACAGCTCAGGGTGGTGGGGTTCCTGGCTGCGGCCCAGAGACTGCAGGCTGTTTGTGGCCTGGTGAGGGTGGGGGCTGCCCCCGGGTGGGGCTTCAAGGGAAACAGAGGGGTAGGTCAGGCAGCAGAGGCCGCCCCTTCACAGGGATCCTCTGCGTGGATGTCTGAGTGGGCCAGGGCCCGGGGCTCGGTGGTCCCACTTTGGAAAACTGGGCTTCGGGCAGTGCCCTTTCCTCCCAGGAGCCCCCCTACCTCCTTACCCCACCCCCTCACTCCCTCAGCTGATTTCTCACCTTGCAGTCCCAGGAAGCACCCCAGCCCAGTGGTCTGCATCACAGGGTGAGATCCCCTAGTGCCTGGTACCCTCACAGGCAGGGACCCCTCAGGACTGTTCTTTTCTCTTCTTCCCCTGAGGGACAGACGACACCTTGCTGTATGATGGAAGAGCTTTTATATTTTTCAAACACCCCAGAATCGGGCTGAACTTAGAGAAGATTCAGTCCACCCTGCTCACTCTACAGGGGGAGAAACTGAGGCAGGGTGAGGGGCAGTGGCTCTGGACACCCCCTCTGGGTTCCTTCTCCCTCTTGGATCCCTTCTCCTCACCAGTCCCCTCCCCCATGTTGCCCCTCCTCATTCCAAGCTAAAAAAGTTCTCCTTCCTGAGGACTCACACATTTTAAATATTTGCAGACTGTTGTCATGTCACTCTGTGGTGTTGCTTAGCCCAGCAATCCAGCACTGTATTTTTAAAAACTTTTGTTTTGGTCTGATGCAGCCTTCCCAGCCTCCCTTCTCCCTTCCTCCCACCCTGTGGTCGCCCAGCTGGTCTCAGTCCTGCTGCTCCAGGAGCCTGGGGCTGATGGGCAGGTCTCAGAGATGTAGGGGGAGAGGTCCTCAGGGGTGGCAGGCCTGGGGATGAGCCCCTCGCCACGCCTCTGGAGCACACCCCCTGCACTCCCTCAGCCTGGACCGAGTGTGGGCAGCCCAGGCTTTCCTCCATTGCCATCACCACATCAGGTGAGGAAGCGGGAGGGGTGGCCTCTGGGTCCAGACCAGAGGCCATGGAGTCCGGCTCTTGTGTGAGCCTGGGCCAGTTACACAACACCTGAGCCTCCCTTTTCTCATCTGTAGAATGGGATAATAATTGTCACCTTAAAGGGAGGTCAGGATCAGGAACCCTGACCTTGTATACTGATGGAGTCTTCTGACCCTGAAATCAGGGCAGGCCTGACAAGGCAATTTAGGGGACTTGGGGAAGATTATTTGAAATTGGATTTTTCCATGAAAAATCCAGAATGCATAGCTTGGTTTTTTCCATTGACAAGAAATAAGTTTCTAATTATGATTAACTACAGATGCAATTGCCATTTATTCAGCATGTTTAGATCTATTTTAGTTTAAATACTACATTTTCATTGAATTCCCACAAGCATTAAGGCAAGTATTATTATTGTTACTGAGATTCAAATTTTATAGATGAGAAAGAACCAAGACTAAATGATTAAGTCTTGCCTCCAGGACAAGTTAAGGCTTGTTCCATATTACCCCATTCTAAAAACAGGAAGATAACGTTATTTCTACCTACAAACCCATCCCATTTAAAAGATTTTATGCCTTCCAGAATTGGAGCCAGAATGAAGAAATAAGTCGTAATATATCCATATAATGGAATATTATCTTTCAGCACAAATAAAGAAGCTAGAGCTGCATACATCAACATGAATGAGATTGAGGGGACATGTGTCGAGACAGAAGTGAGTTGCAGAAGATTATACAGGGTGTACTGCCATTATGTATTTGCAGAAGTGAATCAGTACCGTATTCGTGACATAATAGTATGTGTTTACCATACAACTCAGCAATTGCAATCTAAGCCATTCACATCAGAAGAATGAAAACTTTTATGTGCACACAAAGCCTCCACACAGATGTTTATAGTAGCTTAATTTGTAATAGCCCCAAGCTGGAAACAACCCAAATGTTCTTCAACTGGGGAATGGTTAACCATAAGCAAATGGTTAAACACATTGCGGTACATCCATACAATGGAATACTACTCAGCAATAACAAGGAACAAACTATTGATAGATGCAACAACTTGGATGGATTTCAAGGGCTTTCTATTTAGTGAGAAAAAGCCAATCTTAAATGGTTACGTACTATATAGTTCCATTTATATAACCTGAAATGGTAAAGTAATAGAAATGGGGAACGAAACAGATAAGTGGGTGTCAGGGGTGAGGGAGGGGAGGAGAGAAGGAGGTGGCTTTGGCTGTGAAAGGAGTCCTTGTGACAGAGCTGTTCTGTATCTGACTGTGGTGGTAGCTGCACAAATCTTCACTTGAGATGGACTTTCATGGAACTAATTGCAATGCAAATATACACATACACACATGCACACACACTTGCATGCAGAAACACACTCGAGTGTGTGTAGAACTGGTGAAATCTGAATACTGTCAGTGGGTTGTCCCAGTGTCAATTTTCTGGTTGTGATATTGCATTATAGTTCTGCAAGATGTTAGCACTGGAGGAAACTGGGTGAAGAGTGTAGAGGCTCTCTTGCTATTGTAGATTCACATGCAGTGGTAAGGAATAAATATCTCAAGATAAAGAGTTAAAAAAGAAGACAGTGTGAAGTATAAAGACCCAGAGAGATAGTAAAGACCCAGTTTAGGATGGTGGTAACAGGTAGGAGAAAAGAGAATGAGATTGGCTTACACTGGTAGCTTTTAACCACTTGATGTTGCTTTTTGTAAACTGGATGGTAGAGACGTGATTGCTTATGGTATTAGTTGGTATTTCCTTTGGTAAGTCAGACTTGTCACAAAATTTAATAATACGGTGCCCCCAAAACAAAAACCCAACCCAACCCTCTGTTTTAAGAATGAATACTGAAGTTAAAAAGGATCAAATCCAGTTGTGAATCTGTTTCATCTTGTATCTTGTGTACAGCCTTTGTGAGTGAAAAGCTGCCATCTTTTGCTATTTGGCAGCCAGTATTTTAAGAAGCCCTGGAACTCTGTAACATTGAAATGTGTGTCTGCATATCCCAGCCCTGTCAACCATGGCATCATTTCAGCAAGTGGGTAAAGCCCCTGTAAACAGGTGGTGTTATTTTAAGCAGTGTAAATCAGAGCCGGCTGCACTGTCTGGCCGGCTTCTCAGAGGGCTCCTGGAGTTAACTTAGCAGGGACGAGGGAGTGGGCAGAGAAGGGTTAAGGTGGGAGGCAGGGCCTTTAGGGCAGGGAAATTGCTCAGTGGGGATTGTGGGCAATCAGTGAGGACCAGCTAAGCAAAGCCTGAGGAAGCAATGGAGTGTTTCCTGAGAGCCCTGGGATGGGAGCATCAAGGTTTTGTTTGGAAATTGCAAGGATTTAGTGTCTGTCAAGTGTCATTAGTGCTCTGGGAACCAGGCCGGCCTTGAGAGCCAGGCCTTGCCTTGCAGGCTTGTCCAGTAAATGACTTGGGGATTGAGACTCAACAACACTTAAATCAAAATAGCGGCAGAATTAGCCTCCAAGTTTTCTTGTGCCAGCTTTGCTCAGAGTAAAATACCCCACGATCCCCCAACATCCTTTTTCTACCTGGTGGCCACTGTAGCCCAACCAGGCTCCCAAGCACCCAGTCCTAAGAGTCTAGGCTCAAGGCCAGAGCAGAAAGCACACTATCTAAAAAATCAGCCACTGACCTTAAAAATGACAACAGACTAAAGATTTAGGTAAACCTTGTGAGAGAGGAGGAACTGTCTTCAGTTTTGCCTGCATAGCCTTTCTGGCTGGCTCCACCACTTGGGCTCTCCACCAGTGGGGGTGGTTTAAAGAGCAAGTGAAATGATAGGAAGGACAGCTGAGAGTCAGAATGAGAAGGAATGTCCTGCATCGGAGTAAAGAGCAGGCTCTCTGCAGCCTACCAGGTACCGTGGTACAGGATGTACACTGATCAAATCCAGGAGGGGGCATGCATGTGACAGTCTATGGTGTTGGGCAGCGCACAACCTGCAGGGTTGTATGCAAGGGGTCTGCGAGGAGTCCAAGTGCTCAACATGTGTTAAATCACTATCCTGTGTCAGGCACTGTGCGATGGGTTTCACATATGTGATGTGATCCTCACAGCAATTGGGCAAGTAGGGATTCTGCCCACCATTACAGATGCACCAGGGAAGATGCCAAGTGTTCACTTTCCATGTAAAAGGGCTCTGATTTCCACCAACTTTAAGTGCAAATTTCAGACAGTTTTAAAAAATATGTGTCCAGCTTGTTTCAGGCGGTGTCTGTGTAGGTATCTGTATGCACACATGTGAGAGAGAGAGAGGTTGAACAAGCAGATTGAGTCTGGATTTGTTCTCGGTATTTTTTGTAAGAAGTGTTAGTCCTCTTTATACATCTATGATTGTCTATCAGCCTATCTTTCTCTGGACCTGAGTTTCCTGCCCACTTTTTCCTGCCCCCAAAGGGCTGTGAAGCCATGTGAGTGCATGTCTGATAATGGCTGTGTTTCTTGGAATCAGGGTGAGAGCCCACAGAAGGCGATGCATCTCGGCAGTTTCCTGCATGCTCGTCCACTCCTAGGCAGGAGAAACCTTTCAGCTGCCTCTGCCTTGGCCCTTCTCTGACAGAGGCTCTGGGACCTAACTCGTGGGGGCCTAGGCGCCACGTGTGCTGACTCAGCCTTCTTGACTGCCCTCACCATCAGGTCCACCCAGGACAGGGGGTTTTGGGGGGAATTTTCTGGGAAATCCCAGACCTTCTGAGGGAAGCACAATGAATCTCATTCTACAGATAAGGCAACTGAGGCTCAGAAGAGTTCAGCAAATTGCTGGACAATGTCTCACTAGGACATGGCAGAGACTGGACCAAACCTGGGTTTGAGTCAGTCTAAACCCTTTATGGCATGCTGCTTCCCTCCAAGGCCTGCTGGCAGCTCTTGTTAGCAAGCTGGAAAGACGGAGGAGCCAGACCTTCACTGTATGATAACCCCCAGTTCCTGTAGCTGTCATCTTAGCACACTGGAACCCCTCCTCCTTGGAGCCATTACCTACCTCCACTGTCTTCCCACCTGTGTTCCCATGCGTAGAGGGGCCGAGCGCAGTAATACCGCTCTCATCTGCTACCATCTGTCAGGCAGCTATTCTGCATTGGGCACCGTGTGAAGGGCTTCATTTATGGGATTTAATCCTCCCAGCAATTCTGCAGTGGGATTTTGCCCATTGGGTAGATGCCCCAGGAAGAGGCCAAGTGCTTGCTTCTCTTGGGAAGAGCCCATCAAGACGCTCACTGATTCAGCATGTCTGACCAGTCCTGAGATGGTGGGAGACAGGGATAGGGTGCTTCCATCATTTGTCAATTGCAACTGAAGAAGGCCACAGCCCTTAGAACCCACCACCCACCTGCAGTCCAACTTCTATTGTCCTGAAATATTGTAAACGCCATAAGAAACCTTTTGGGATGCCCTGAAACCAGATGATCCCCTCACTTGTTAGAGGTTCCTGGGGGACCAGGACACAAAGAGAGGTCCCCTTCTGCAGACAGCCCCTGGGCTGATGCTCTATTCTCACTCTTCTCCTCTGGATTGAGGGACCCCAGTGCTGTCCTCTGAGGTGCTATCGGAAAGCAGGAAGGGATTGCAGAGTTGAGGGGTCTTGCGGAACAGCCATAGCCTCCCAGCAAAGGGCAGGCAAGCAGTGTTGTGGGCCCAGCTGGTGCTCCCAGAGACCTCCAGGTTTAGTCTAGACCAGAAGGGCTCCTTCTCAAGGCTGTCAAGGAATCCAGGGTCCTTTCTACCTCCACTTCAGGCAAATCCAGTGTTTCAGAATGTTGTCTGTTTTCTGGATGCTCCCAGTCTCCTCAAGCTCCTGTAGCAACTCTTCTTTGTCCCTACAAACTAACACCCCTCCTCTCCCTTCCCATCTCAGTGAGCCACACCCGAACCTCAGGCTGGTTCCCCCCCACCTGCTCTTGGTTTTCTCCCAGAATGTCTGTTTCTGTTGTTCTGTCTCCATGGACTGACTTCTCCCCTGTGCACAGGGCTTCCCAGGCCCATGGGACAGTGGCCTCTCACAGTCACAGGTAGTTCTTGCAAGGAGTTCAAAACCCATTTATATGGTCCTTTTCCTTCTCCCAGTGAGCTGAGGAGGGCAGAGAGGAAAGGAATGGGAAAGATTTGTATTTCCCAGCATTGCTTGCCAAAGCATCACCCAGTTATTTGACTCCACATAACACAGTAATTAATAATGTAATAAGGTGCAATTTATAGGTATTCATGCCTGAAGGCCTCTAGTCCCAAGGCCCTTGGTAAAAGGCAAAATTAAAAGCATCCATAATGTCCAGGAGGACAGCATGGCCAGAGCTCACTGAAGCTGCAGGTACCCAGGGGCTGTGGGGCCCTACACTCGGCGAACAGCAACCCGAGCCTTCAGGTTCCCAGGAAAACACCCCACCCCAATATCTCAACCCAGCAGGGTGGGAAGTCTATCAGATGCACTAGACTGCCAGCCTCCCCTCAGCAGACCCACAACAGACCTCCTAAGAAAATCCTTCCATTCTTTCTTCCTCTTATTGGAAGGGGTGGTATGGGAAAAGTCATAGATTTGGCCTAATTTGGAATTCCAGCTATGTCATTTAATGGCTCTTGACTGTGAATGCCTCTCTGTACCTCAGTTTCCATCTTAAAGGATGGTTGTGACGGTGAATGAGAAGAACTGCAAAGCCCTTCTGTGTTTACAAAGTGCTTATAAGCATGTATAATTTCTTGTAATTCTTGAACAACTCTCTGAGGTTTTACCGCAGAGACTACCTGCCCAGTATTATTCTCACCTGCTTCCTTTTGAACAGACTCCTCCTTGTACTCTAGGCAACAATGTGTAAAGTGAGAAGACATTTCCCAGCCTTCCCTGCAGCTAGGGATGGTCAGTGAGATGTAAGCAAAAGTTGTTGGGGGGCTGGGGGGTTGGGGGGCAGACCCATGAGAATCCTGTGATCTGCAAACATGAAGGATCAGATAATGTTCTTGCCACATCAAAGCATCTTGCTGCCTTTTGGAGCTGCCGTTTCCAGAGGGCTCTTTTCAGCTCTCTGGCTTGCTTTCTGTATTTCTCTTGGTTCTTCTGCCACTCAGTGCTTCCCACGGCCATTTTACCTACCAATGGGAGCAGTGGACTAAGCACATGAAGCAGAGACCAGTGACAGCCCCTGCTTTCCCATGTCCCCATAGAACCAAGACAGAACTATGCTATCCCTGGAGCTCCCTGACCTCCAGGGTTACCGGGCAGGAGAGGACCTGGCTTCTTGTCCTCCATCAACCTCCTCCCACCCACCTGAACGGATAAGTATGTGTGAACTTGGAAGTCCGGTGGGTTGACAGGTGGCCTGTTGCAGGAGGGTGAGTCGGGGTGTGGATAAAATGAGAGTTCCTGAGGCCAGGATTCTCACCTGGCTGTGATAGACTAGCTCACTGCACACTTGTGGGCAATACATGGCTGTTGACTCTATAAAAAGAGCTCCGCCCAGTGCTCTGGGCACAGCATGGTGGCAGGGCTGCAAGGCTGCAGGAGAGCAGAGCAGAAGCTGGAGTGGTGGCAGCACCAAGGACAGAGGCCCAGAGGACGGCTGTGCAGGACAACTGTGCAGAGAGGCCCAGAGGACGGCTATGTGGACAGAGGGGCCCAGAGGCAGAGACCAGCTTGCTGCATGCAGACTTACTCTGAGTGAACGGGATTCTAGTGACTGACTTGCCACGTGGAAATAAACTTGGGTATAACCCTTTCACCCAAAGAACGTTTTGCTGTCAATTTCTTTGGTCACACTGAATCCATAGCGAGCTTGCCTGCTTGCCTGGGGCTGAAACCCATTGGCAAGACACAGGGTCAGTGAGGCCTCTGGCCCTCTGCAGACAGAGAAGCCAACCTTTCGTGTCCTGGAAAATGTGCAATTTGAGAAGGAAACACCAACTTTCCATAATGCCTCTCAAAGAGAAGCTTTGAAGTGGACTTGTGGTTTCTGCCATCCTCTGATCCATCCACTGGCTGAAAAAGCCCTGAATGTTGGTCTGGCAGGATGGATTCAAGAGTGCTAAGTCAGACAGGCGCAACCTAAGAGAGCCCCTGAGAGTAGAATTACTGGTTGTCTTGCCAATGGGTTTCAGCCCTGGACAAGTTCACTATGGATTCAATGAGCCCAAAAAAATTGACAGTGGAAAGTTCTTGGGGCGAAAGGGTTTATACCCAACTTTATTCCCACGGTAGCAGGTCAGTCACTAGAACCCTATCCACCTCAGGGCGAGTCTGCATGCAGCAAGCCGGTGTCTGCCTCTGGGCCTCTCTGCCCCCACAGGCATATCAGTCTCTGTCCTCAGCACTGCCGCCACTCCAGCCTCTGCTCCCCTTCAGCCTTGCAGCCCTGCAGCCATGTCACTGAAAGCACTAGGTGAAGCTCTTTATATAGAGTTACTAACAATGTATTGCCCACACATGTAGTGAGCAAGCCGACCAGGGCCAGGTGAGAATCCTGGCCACAGGAACCTTCCCTGTCTCTACACTGGTCTACCACATGGGAAAGGCAGTTGCCCTTCCTGGGCCGGCCGCTGTTTCATTGTCATGTGGGCAGGGAGAGAGTGCTGGCGATGTTCTCAAGAATTCGGAACTCAGAATATAATAAAGACTTTTTTTTCGTACACAGTGTTTTCTCAAGGTAGAAAAGAGTTTCATATTGAGTTTCCACTCCTCAGTTAACCTGAAAGCAGAGGAGCCTGGTGTCTTGCCAATGGGTTTCAGCCCCAGGCAAGTTTGCTACGGATTCGCTAGTGTGACCAAAGAAATTGACAGCAAAACGTTCTTGGGGTGAAAGGGTTATACCCAGGTTTATTTCCAGGTGGCAGGTCAGTCATTAGAATCCTGTTCACTCAGAGCGAGACTGCAGGCAGCAAGCCGGTCTCTGCCTCTGGGCCCCAATGTCTGCACAGCCATCCTCTAAGCCTCTCTGCACAGTCTTCTCACATAGCCATCCTCCGGGCCTCTGTCCTCGGTGCTGCCACCACTCCAACCTCTGCTCTCCTGCAGCCTTGCAGCCCTGCCACTGTGTTGTGCCCAGAGCACTGGGTGGAGCTCTTTTTATAGAGTCAAATTGCCCACAGGTGTGCAGTGGACTAGCCAACCAGGGCCAGGTGAGAATCCTGGCCACAGGAACTCTCATTTTATCCACATTCCACTCCTCTAGGATTCTCTCCTCTCAATCTATGTGCCCTTAGTCCTCTGCAATGGTCCCTGTGCAAGGAAGCTCGAACATTGCTCTCCAGCCTCTCCAGCAAAAAGTCTTGCAGACACACAGGCCAGACTTGTGGCTCTGTCTCTGACCTCTGCCTCTTTAGTCTTAATGGCTGAAACTGCTGCTCTGGTTTCAGTTGTTGCCATAGCTCCAGTAAGATCCTATTTGGCTTCCCATCTAATTTCCTTCCATCTACTCCTGCCCTTATCAAATCAACCCATATCTGGGTCCTTGTAAGCCTCACAAGGCCCCTCAAATTCCTCCTGTGAGTAACAGGTCTTATTTCTTTCCAGGTTCTCATTGCTTCAGCTACTGTATGTGTCACCTCGCATTTTGTAATCTCTGCCTCAAGGTGGGCTGCACTGTCAGGGAAGGCAGCTTTCCCATCTCTGATCCCGACAGAACAATTCCATCCACCCCTAAGTCCCACAGCCACCGGCTCAGCCTGAGTATAGAGGTGGACCATAGAGTGCTCCACGACCTGGGGAGGGGGCTGCTCCTCTCCTTGGGGAACTTTCAGCTGCTGGGTCTTTATTTTCTATACAACCACTGGACATGCTTTCAATACAGGAGGCACCAGTGCCTCCAGCACCACCCCTTCATCCTTCCCCAGCTCCTCCATTTCTGGGGCTGATGGCACCTTTCTTTCCACTCCCCCAAGTGCCTCCTCTGCTATAGTGCCTCGCAACAATGCCAGCTCAGTCTTCAGAAGGTCTCTTACCTTGCAGCTGATGTTCTCGTGCCACCTTGCTGTGCTTCCCTCAGGAGTTCGTCTTTTTCCTTGATGGCCTTTTCCTCCTTCAGAGCACCTGGCAGCACTGCCATCTCATCTCCAATGGCACCTTGCTTCCGGCGCTCTCGTGATGCCTCCTTCTGCATCAATGCCATCTCTTTTCTCAGGGAATCCACAGAAGTTTGCAGCTTGCGTTCTCGTGCCGCCATTTCTTGGGTCTCCTCTGTAGACTTTTTTGATACTGTGAGAAGCAGCCAACCCACAGTCCCCGCTGCCTCATGGGCACTCTGCTTCTCAAAGGATCTGCTTACTATACCAAGGGCCACCCCTACAGCCTCAGGTGTCACCTCCACTTGCCTCCAGTCCTGGGGTGGGGTCCAGTCCTCTAGGAGGCAAGCCACCTCAGACCACATACCCACTGGGGGATGATCCACTGTCTCCCCATTCACAGGGGCAGCCCACTGAAGCACCCCTCCCATAAGGGCAGCCTGTCTTTTTCCTTGATCAACACTGAATCCTGCTGACTACGCCAATTGTCTTGCCAATGGGTTTCAGCCCCGGGCAAGTTCGCTATGGATTCAATGTGACCAAAGAAATTGACAGCAAAACGTTCTTGGGGTGAAAGGGTTATACCCAAGTTTATTTCCATGTGGCAGGTCAGTCACTAAAATCCCGTTCACTCAGAGCAAGTCTGCATGCAGCAAGCCAGTCTCTGCCTCTGGGCCCCTCTGTCCACACAGCTGTCCTCTGGGCCTCTCTGCACAGTCATCCCACACAGCCAACCTCTGGGCCTCTGTCCTTGGTGTGGCCACCACTCCAGCCTCTGCTCTGCTCTCCTGCAGCCATGCAGCCCTGCCACCGTGTCATGCCCAGAGCACTGGGTGGAGCTCTTTTTATAGAGTCAAATTGCCCACAGGTATGCAATGGGCTAGCCAACCAGGGCCAGGTGAGAATCCTGGCCACAGGAACTCTCATTTTATCCACACCTGGGAAAATGCTTCTCTCTGCCACCAATCGGACAACTGAGACAAATAATAAGAGCTATCACTTACACACCACCTACAGTGGCCAGGCACTGGTGTGCTTCACATGTATTGATTCATTTTATCTTTGTAATAACTGAATGTGGTCAGTACTGTTATTATACCCATTTTACAAAAGAGACCACTGAGAAACTGAGGCCACAGAGCTGGAGAGCAGAGACCCACACTTCAGGTGTTTGTGTGCTTAGCCATCATGGCAACTTCTTCTTGAATGATGCTGGACTTTGGGGTTTCTGGGAAAGCATTGTGGGGAAAATGGAAGTTTTTATGGCCAGGATCCTCACCTGACCCTAAACGCTTGATGGTATAATTGGCTTAGGGCTAACTAATGTTTCCACACCCATAGGCAATATGTTATTATTGACTGAATCACTATATAAAGAGCTCCACCCAGTGCAGAGACAGCAATGGATTGTGGACCTGCAGACTCCTGGATGCAGATGTTTTTTAGTGCTGGACCTACTTCCATAAGGATAAAGCCAGGTATAAATCCTTTTATCCCAGGAACATTCTGTTGTTATTTCTCTGTTTCACCGAATCCATACTGAACCAGCCCAGGGCTGAAATCCTCAGGGGAGAGAACATGGAGACAGAGTAACTTTGGTTCAGTCCCAGGTTTGCCAGTTAGTACACTGGGTTTGTCATTAACATAATTAGGACATTAAAATCTATTTCATATGAAGAATATATGTAAAGTGCCTGGCCCTACTTATTCCATGATAATCCATTACTTTTGAATATGGTCTCATTTTCTTTTCTGAACATGTATTTATTGCCCCTTCAGTGTGTTCATCTGGACCTCACACCCTCCAGTGAAAGAGCCTGGTCAGGTCCGATTACCCTTGCTTTATACATGAGGAAAATGAGGCCTAGCAGCATTCCCTGAATGCCTTTCAGAACAATCTGCTCTCTTTCTTGCCTTTTAAGTATCAAATATTTTAAATAATTCAAACAGTACAGAAAAATACAGATCAGCTTTTGCATGCTCTTCTTTGGTATTCGCTATTAGCATTTTAGTATGCATCTTTCCAGAATTTTTTCTAAGCATAGAGCATGCTCATTTATGACTTTAAAGGAGCATACATGTGATCATGCTGTGATATTCATTGTTTAACTTGTGCACTTCACAATAGTCACTTTCTTGAGGTCTGCTCCATTTTTTTAATGGGGCTCCATGATATTCTGTAGTCTAGATGTATCATTATTTGCTTATCTCCTCTCCTATTAAGAATTTAGGGAAACTGTTTATGAGTATAGTAAATGCTTCAATGATTACCCTCATTCATATGTTTCAGTGTACATATACAATGGTTTTTATAGGATGGATTTCTAGAAGTATAACTATGAGTCTAAAATAGTATGGATATTTTAAAAATTTAAGTACAGTTGACCCTTGAACAACACAGGGGTTAGGAGTGCTGTCCCACCAGGCAGTTGAAAATCTGCCTATAACTTTTGACTCCCCAAAACTTTACTAATGGTAACATAAACAGTTGATTAACACATATTTTGTATGTTATATGTATTATACACTGTATTCTTACAATAAAGTATGCTAGAGAAAAGAAAAGACTTTTTTTCAAATTGTTGCAAATCTCCAAAATATATTTATTGATAAAAGTCCGCATATAAGTGGACCTGTGCAGCTCAAGTGTCAAGAGTACTCCTTGATTGTAATCCAAACAAGGTTTGCCAAATAACATGTTTACCAGCAGAGTCCAAGACTAGCCATTCTTCATTCTCTTGCCAATGCTGTGCATTTTCAATTTCCTAAATTTTTATTTCTCTAGTGGGTGATAAACAATACCCTATTGTTGTTTTAAACTGAATTTCCCTGATTACAAGGTTGAGCATCATTTCAATATAGGTTATTACTCATTTGTATTTCTTCCTCCAAAAATCTCATCCATATTCTTTTTTTCTTCTTCCATTGGGTTTTGTCTTTCATTGTTGATGTATAGTAACTGTCCATATTCTAGATGTTGATTTTTTTCCTGTTGTATATATTGCAAACATTTTCCCTCTGCCCTTTCTCTCTTGCCTTTTAACTTGTGATATCTTTTGACGTAGAGATGTTTTAAATTTCTATGTGAGTTTCACCTTAACTTTTCAAATTATATCAAATGTTTCAAACTCACAATTATAAAGAATAATATATAATCTATATATTCACCACCAGCCCTATAAAACCTTAATATTTTGCCACATTTAAATATTCTCACCATCTTGTGGTTATTTGTAGTTTCAGTTTTACTCCTTTAAAAATAAAAAATAGTATTTATTTTTTACAGTAAATTGCAATTGCATTTACTGATGTTTTTATAACTGTCTGTGCTCCCCATTACATCTTGTAAACCCTCTGGGTTTACTTTATTTCTAAATGAAGTACAGCCTTGATAGTGCTTTTAGTGAGAGGCTATGGATGTTAACTTCTTTTAGTATTTTTATGGCTAAAAATGTCTTCATTTTGTTCACACTCTTAAATAATAGCTGTGACTGCTAACTGACCAGCCCACATTCTTGTCCTCCCTATTCCTTAGAAACAAAACCAGAACATTGATTTTTGGGGGGACAGCTCTGTGCTCAGCAGACAGACTACATTTTCCAGACTCTTGTAGCCACGAGAGGCTAATGAGATGTAAGCAGAGAGCACTGAGTTGGGGGAATCTTCCTTAAGGCAGCTGACTTAGCTAAGACAAGCACACTTTTACCTTTGTCCTTTGATGGGACATAGGAGCCTTCATAAGACAAGGAAGAGATAAGCCATAACCTAAGGAAAGCAGAGGCAAAGCAGGAAGAGTGGGAGTCTCTGGTTTTGTGTTACCCCATTCCACTCCTGAACTGACACTTTCATGACCCTTTGATGTGAGACAATGAACCCTTTCTGTGATTTCTTTAAGCCTCTGACTTTGATGCTAACAGCAAAACTCAGTCCTAGTTTGACATTTACTTTCCTTGTACCCTTAGGGGGTGAAAGTCTATTGTTCTTGGCATCTGTTTTTGTGGACAAGAGGTCTGTTAATCTAATTGCTCTGTTTTCTTGTCTGGTAATTTTAAAGATTTCCCCATTATATTTGTTATTCCTTAATGTGTCTGTGACTTTACTTCTTTTTATTTATCTTATTAGATACTTAAAATGTACTTACATTTTAATGACTCATGTCTGCAATTTGGGAAAGATGTGAGCAGTATCTCTTCAAAAATTGATTATCCATCATTCCTTTTATTCTCTTTTTTCTGGAAGGAGATATCCCTCTCTCAATTGTCCCTCTTGTCTCTTAACTGCATTACATATATTACATGCATCTGTGTGTTGGTGGTGGTTTCTACATGAATTCCTCAGTGCCATCCTCCAGATTATCAAATCTTTCTTTAACAGTGTCCTATATGAATTTTTATCAACCATTGAATTCATAAAATTCAATTATATATTTCTTTAACTTCTAGAATTTCTTTTTAAAATTTTTAGTTTCCCTTCTTATTTTACTATCCTTATTTTTTTTGCAGCCTACTGTTGTTTAGTGATTTCTTATTCTTTTCAGTATGGAAGTTATGGCTTCCCTTTTCTCTAAGAACATATTCAAGATACTGTACTTAAAAGTATTTGTCCAACTGTTACATAAAATTAATTTCATCTAAAAAGTTCTCATCATAAATGTAATAGTTTTGTAACTATGTGTGGTTGTGGGGAAAATGAAAGTTCCTATGGCCAGGATCCTCACCTGACCCTAAACTACTTGCTGATGTAATTGGCCTACTGCAAGGCTAATGCTCCCATACCTCAGCTATTACTGACTGAGTCACTATGTAAAGCATTTTGCCCAGTGCTCTGGGTGGAGGCAAAGATGGAGGTGGATCACAGACCTGTAGACTGCTGGATGCAGATGTGATTCTAGTGCTTAACCTACTGCTGTGAGATAAGCCCTTTCACCCTAAAAATATTCTATTGTCATTCTTTGGTCTCACTTTGAGTCCATAGTGAACCTGCCCAGGGCTGAAACCTTCAGGGAAGATAGTGGTGATGGATGTTAACTAGACTTACTGTGGTGATCATTTCAAATAAATACATATTGAATCATTACATTGTACACCTGAAGCTAATATATGTCAGTTATATCTCAATTTAAAAAGTTCTATAGAAAAGGATTATTAATTAAAGGATTAAAAAGGATTATTATTATTATTATTATTAAAATACTATTGGAAAAATACAAATAGAAGGATAGTTACTAGCATATATATACACCCACTAGCATGTATACAGCCACACTTATAGCTCTTTACTGCACATAGAGTAAAATTATTCTAACCTAAAGGCTTGCATGAACTGGCCACTTCTTAATGCACAAAGTCATATCTTACCAATCTCCTCCTCACTGCAGTCATATCGGCCCATTTACTTCCTTAAACACAACAAGATGTTTCTCATTTCAAGGCTTTTGCACATACTGCTCTTTCTGCAATGCCCTTTGTCCACTGCCTGACCAATATGGCTCTTTTTTGTCCTTTACATCTTAACTAAAAGGACACCAAAATGAGAGCAGTGCTTTATCTATCTCTACATGGCACAATTTGACATACTTTACTTATATTTCCTTACTTTTATTTCTGGTTTGAATTTTTCAAATCTTTACTTCATATATAATGACCTTTTCAAAAGGAAAGAAGACCCCCTAAACTGTTTTAATATTTAGTATGCTTGAAATGTGTTTGGTAAAAAACAAAATATTGATACTGCGTTTCCCCCAAAATGATAAGACAGTCTCAGTGTCACTTATTGAAAAAAGAATTAATTTCACATAGAATGAATTTTGTTGCAAACACATTGCTGGTTGTATCAGCTTTTAATTTCTTCATATATGTTGGAAGATTGTTTTGAAGGCTTGTTTGAAGTGGGAAGCTTTTGTCATTTTGTTATTCTTTCTCCCTCTTCTGTATCCTTACCCCTCTCTAGCTAGCTGTTTCATGGGTACCCTTACTTGACTAGAGTTGCCAGGAAAAGTACTGGATGCCTGATTAAATTTGAATTTCAGGCAAAATAACAAATAATATTTTACTGTCCTTATATGTGAAATGTACTTATACTCTAAAATTATTTGTTGTTTAGCTGAAATTCAAATGAAAATGGGTATTCTGCATTTTTATTTGCTCAATCTGACAACCTTACATCTGACCTTCCCTACCTCTATCCAGAACCAGATTCTATGAGGGGCATTTGGGTTACCACTTCATATGATATTTAGGTTATCTACAAAAGCAAAATAAAACAAAAAGGCTGCCTTTTGGGGACAACAGAGAAAAACTCTTGCTCCCTAAGAACTTCCTCTTCTGGGATAGGAGCTCCCCTATTGCTTGCACAGTGTAAAATATCAATGCTCAAGGCTCAGCCCTTCCTCAGCTTTCCTGCAGCCTCAGAAGAATGCCTTCTGTCTGATGTCACCGTGCTCATCATTTGTAAATCTAACGTCAATAGAGCATTCTTGGTATGTCTTGAACACAAGCCAACATAGTTAGATGTGAAATCATTATTCACAGAAGTAAGAGAAGGGGCAGTTCCTGTCCCCAAAGAGTTTAAATTCTAGTTTGAAGTCAGAATAAACACAAGAAGAAAGTGGAGGGAAATTTCCACAGCAAAAGCAAGAATCAGTGCCAACCAGTTAGACTGAGGCTGATACTGCAGAAAGCAGTGAACTGAGGTGGTGTTCCAGAAAAAGAAACCAGTATTTACTGAGCATTTATTATAAGCCCCCCAGATGATCTCACTTAATTCTCTGTACAGTTTTTTGAGGCAGAATTTATCATCCTAATTTTATCGAGGAGGAATTGATGCTCAGAATGATTAAATGTCTTGCTCTATGTCACATGACTATTAAATGCATCTTCTAACCACACTGTTTTCACAAAGCCATGGGTCAGTGCTGGTCAGTTAGCACTGAGAAATGCTGGGAATGGAGGTCAAATTATAGTGGTTACACTTCAAGACCTTAAAATGCAGCTAGAAAAACACTCAGACAATCTTATTCTGAAAGGACTACCCTGCAAGACTTACCATCAGTTTTTCACGTACTTCTGTAGAGACAAACCTTGGATGGATCAAAATATATCGACCAAGGCCTTTGCAGAACAGGAAAGGAGTTCAGAACTATGGCTATTGATGTTTTTGTTAGTCTGTTTAGATGTCTATGCCCTACTTCTTTGAGCCCTAGAATTATTCCGGAGGCTTATAGTGATTTGAATCGCCACACTAAATGCTGTTATGAAATAAACTGTGGCTAGGTTTTGATGAATTCCCTTTGAAACTGAATTATTATGCTCTGAGAGAACTGAGTGCTATAAAGTTTTATATCTCCGAGTTGGGAATGGCTATGTTTCCTCAGAATGGCAGAGATGCCAGTAACTTCTTTCTGTCTTCTCAAATATGTGGCAATGAAGTTTAAGGCATCACATATCATCAACTTGTAACCAGTCACAACTCTTTTCTGGCACCTTCTCAGCTGCTTCCATATAATTTTGGGGGGAACAGACAGGGGAGTATTTGTTATAAGTTGAGCTTACAGGCTGCCTGCAAACTTCACTGTGCTGCCAGTGGAGAAAATGACAACATTTACAAAATTTATGTGAGGTTACCCTGAGCACTGGGTTGGGCAAAATGGTTAATTGCACTGGAGGCAAGTTGGAAAACCTAACCACTGAGTTTGTGGGCCTGAACTAAAAGGATAGGAGAAATTGGAGAGGGGAAGAGTGTGTTCCTATGAGCCTGCCCCTCCCTCCAAAAAGCCTTGAGAAAAGCAATAGAGAGAATTGAGCCAGGGAAGTGCAGACTGAATTATCCACACCACTGCTTTCCAGTGTTAGCAAGTATGATGAGATGTGCCTGCATCTAATCATCACCTTCATAATAGAACCTTATGCTTGTGTTTACTTTACAATTTTCCATTTCCATGCTTTCATTCTCTTACAGATGCATTTATTCAGTAAGTGTTCACTGAGCACCTACTATGCATCAGGCAGGTTATTGAGCTCTGCACTATAATGAGTAAATACTAATATGGTCCCCATCCTGAGAGAGGTTATATAGTTCAGGGAAAGGCAGATAATAATCAGTCAAAAGCCACTGTGATATTACTACCAGAGTTCATAGTATTCTGAAGATCTAGTCCATGTGTCAGGTATTGCTCTAGAAGCTGAGGATATGCAGTGATCAGGGTGAAATCCTACCCTCATGAAGCCCTCATAAACATATCATGCAAGTTCAGGTGTTGAAATGTGCTATGATAAAAATAAAGCAAGGTCTGTGGTTAGGGTGCCAGTCGGTGGCCAGGCTACATGGGATGGTACAGGAGGACCCCTCTGGAGGGATGATGCTGAGAAGGCACTGGGAGAACAGAGAGGTTCTGCAGAGATCTGGGGGAAGATCAGGTGGAGAGGAGAGCATATTCATAAATCCTGAGGCTGGAAGGACCTTGGCTGTGTGTGGAAACAGACTATAGGGGCAGTAGTAGTGGGAGCAAGGTCAGTAGAAGGCTGTTGCCGGAGTCCAGAGGGAGATAGGGGCCAGGACCAGGCTGGTGGTGATGGAGGTGGTGAGACACTGTGGGCCTTGGGATTTCCTCCATCTTAAGAGGATTTGACCTGGTCAGGGAGGTGGGGACAGACCTACCTGAGGAAGTAACATTTGCATTGACATCTGAAGGCTGTGAAGATGGAAAAGCAGAATATCCCAGCTCCTAAATGAGCCAGGCCCTTAGAGGAAAGAGTCAAGTCTGAGGCAAGGAGCAACACCTGTGTGTTAGGCAAAAATGAAAAGCAAGGTGCAGTTGGAAAGATGGGCAATGCAGACCATGTGGAGCTTTATAAGCCACGTGGAGGACCTCAGGCTTTTCCTAAGCACTATGCAGTCATGGAAGGGTTTTCAGCAGAAACTACCTAATCAGATGTGTGTCTTGGAAAAGCTTGTAACTACAGAATGGAGGAAGCTCTGTTATCCCACTGACACCCTCTGAGGCAGGTTCTCTTACCCCTGTTCTACAGACAAGAAAACTGAGCCTCAGAGGGCTGATGGCACTTGGGAGGCACACAGCAATGGCTGACTCTGGGGTCTAGAGACAGTCCTTTGTACCCGCTCAACTTCACTGCATTTTCCCCTTCTTTCCCCAGAACCCCCTGCCCAGTAATGACCCAGTTCAGTAAATGGCTATGAGGGTCATACTGTGTATCCTTGTAGAACCCTGAAGGATACCAGGAACCTCACAGAAAACTCTTGTAATAATCTGGCTGAGAAATTATTATAGTCCAATAGTTAAGGTTGTTTCAACCTGCTCCTTCTCAGACTGGGGGTCACTGCATCTCCTTTCCATATTCCCAGGGCTTCGACTTCTTGCTCTTGGTTGGAAAATTCCAAGGATGCAGATGTGGTCTTCATTTCCTACCCCAATAGCATTCTTGAATTACATGCATCATCTTTTCATGGAGTCCTAGAGGGGTAACATTGTTCCTGACAGTCATTCATTTCTGCCCACACCATCCCTCTCTCCTTCCCTTCTGCAAACTTTTACTGGACTCTATCTATGCACCAGGCCCCAGGTTTACAGAAGCAATTCTTGGCCAGTCTGAAGAAAAATATATGAAAAACAGCTGTCACCATTTAAAATAATAACAGGGTATGAAGAAGTTGGCCAGATGTTTTTCCTTGATGGAGACCCAGGGTGGGTAAAGGATATGAGGTCATGATGTGAAAGAGGGAAAAGGACACCGTGGGGAAAACGGAAGTTCCCATGGCCAGGACCCTCACCTGACCCTAATCTACTGGCCCACTGCACACATGCAATGGTGTAAGGGGCCTACCACTAGGTGAAGGCTTACACGTGTGTTGGATGAGCTGTTGTGTCTGTGTTGCTATTTAAGGAGCTCTGCATGGTGCTTTGCCCCGGAGGTAAAGGCTGAGGCAAAATGCGGATTATAGACTTGCCAGTTACAGATGTGTTAACCTGCCACCGTGAGAATAAAGGTGGGTATAAACCCTTTTACCTACAACTGTTCTATTCTCATTATCTGGTCTGACCAAATCCAGAGTGAACCTGCCCAGAGCGCAAATCCCCCTTCAGTGAGACAGACACAGAGTTCCCCAATGAAACCTGCAACTTTGGGGCAACCCAGCCCAATAGGAGACACTGAGCAGAAATGGCCTCTGTTACAAAATGTTCTTGGTCCTTCCAGCCTCCCAGATTGTGATACAAAGGAAGATGTAGGCTAACAGCATATGGAATTTTCGGCAGCTGTGGAGTAAGAGGCCCAGAAACGGGGGCTAGAACTCTTTGGGGTCCCCGAGGGAGAGAGACCTGGGAGCAGCAGGGGTCCTGGGGTTTCAGGCTGTCCGAGGCCTGCCTTCCTCCCCAGCCCCGCCTGGGCTAAAGGTCATTTGATGGGTGTGGGGGGAGAAGGAAGCTGCTTGGGTGTTATTGTTTCTGTGGCTGCAGGTTGTGTTTATTCGTTTACTGATTTACTTTGCCAGTCAAACTCAGGTTTATTGACAGGACTCACAGCCTGCCCCTGGGCTCTTCCACCCCGCCGACCACAGTGCACAGAGAAATAATTAGTTGCTGAGGTGTTGAGAACAGATGTCGAACTGACATCTTCCCTTTACTGGTGTCAACTTCAGCAGATTTCCTGCCTACCAATAAATTACCAGCTGCTTGCTGCCTTTCTCTCCACACCTGCCTACCTGGTAGGGCTTTCCTCTCTCATTAGGAGCTGAGCCAACCCCTCCATGCTGACCTAGACCTATAATGTGCCCCCTTTCCACCTTATTTACTCCTTTTTGGGGATTTGGGAGGGGGAGTGTGTGGTTGGGCTGGGCCAGCTTCCCTCCCTGCTGAGAAGAGTGGCAGCTTTCACTGTTTCTCAGAACATCACCCTCCCCAGCCGCATCCTCCCCACCCCCTCGCCCCCACCCCTGGCACCTCAGCAGGGGGTTGGCCATCAATTGCTTCATATCAGGGCAGTGACCCTTGTCTTCCTGGCCCACCCTGTGGCTTTTTGGCAGGTGCCATCAAAATAGGTGCGCTGTCAAAAGCCATGCTCAGTTCTGAACAGTACACAGCCTCTGTGTTCTGAAGTCACTAAAAAAGGCAGGATGGGGTGTTGGGAGGACAAGGGGAGGGACAGAGGAGCAGCTGGGAGTTATAGGTGATGTTCCAGAGTACAGAGGTGTGCCGGGCATTGTGTTTTAGAGAAGCTGCCAACGGGGCTGGCAGGAAATTTGTTTATTCACTCATTCAACTAACAGTCATTTGCAGAGCTGTCTTTTATGTGCCAGGCATGGTGCTAGGTCTTAGGATGCTGGGATGAGCTGTGCATGGTCCCTGCTCCCCAGGAGGGCACAGCTGGCTGGCTGGGGAGTCTGGGAGCCATACTAAGGAGGCTGACCTTTATCACAGAGGCACTGGGGAGCCTCTGAACAATTCTAAGCAGGGGGAGTGACATGATCCAATTTACATTTTAGAAAGTTCACTCTGGAGGCTGAGTGGAGAAGGAATTGGCGGTGTAACACTGAAGGACACCAGGGACCTCATAGAAAACTCTTGTAGCTGAGAAATGACTATGGTCCAATAGAGGATGAGGCTGTAGGTATGGAGGGAAAAGACGTTTTGGGAGAACAGTCAGTAAGATTTAAAGATCAGGGTTCAAATAGATTTAAACAATCTAGAGAAAGTTAGAGGGTCTGTTTCAGGATGCGTAGCCTGTAAGAGTGGGCAGAATAGAGATGTGACTTCAACACTTTCCCCTCTTCTGCACTTCAAGCAGCTGCCTCTCCGTCCAGGTAAAGGCCCAAAGGCTCCTCATGTCACCTAATCTCACAGATGCTGTGATTGGATTGGAAGGTGATCTTAAAAGTGCTCTTGTCTTACAGTTTACATAATCACCAAACCCGTCTCAGTCCAGAGAGTACAAAGTTCCGGAGACCTACATTCTACGTGTTCTCTGAAATGTCTCTTAGCGCAGGCCCCGCTGACCTGGTTCGGTGAGCCATGGGGAGGCTTCTCCAGAGCCCATGGTGTGGCCCCACCTTGGGGAGGGGGCGGCCAGGGTGGGGAATGTCTCGGCTCTGGGCAAGCGGAACCTCATCAGCGGGAACCTGCCCTCAAACTCGCCCTGCGGCGCCTGTGGTCTAGGTGTCTGTGGCATCAGTGCCCTCCAAGCCCTTCTCGTGTTACATGCAAGACCTCTGGCCCCAAGAGGTGGAATTACACGTGGTGGTTACTTCCCAACAAGCCCACTTCTGAACGATCGGGCTCCACGTCATTCCCTCTCACATCTCTCACACCTCCTCTTTCCCAATGAATATTTAGCACCAACCTTCCTTAAAATGATTCCTGAAGCATTATTTTATCATCAAGCGCTCTGTCGGAGCCGAATGTCTCCTTGAAAGGCTTTTGCCTCCCTCACCTCCCACATGCTTTGATCACATTCCAACAGGCAGGAGAGAAGCGCTTCTGAACACTTACATATGGTTTCCTCCCAGGGATACTGTGTTTGGGGTCAGGCAGCACAGGAAGCCTGAGCTGGGGTGGAGGCCTCCCTGAGTGGTTAGCCAGCCCGCCTCCAGGTTTGGGAAACTCCTGTGGTTCACACACACAGTTGTGGGTCTGGCGCACAAGTGTGGGATGGGCTGGGTCACTAGGCTGGTCCTGTCTAAAGCGGGGGCTGGAAAACCAAGTCCCACCACCTGTTTTTCAATAACTTGCTACCAAAGAATGGGTTTCACACTTGCATGTGGTTGAAAAAAGGCAAAAAAGAAAATGTGTTTTTGGCAACATGTAAAAACTTTATGAAAAGCAAATTTCAGTACCCATAAACAAAGCTTCATTGGAACATGGCCACACCCATTTTGCGCCCATTTCAGTGATTATGACACAGACTATATGGCTCTCAAAGCCTAGAATATATACTCTCTTTCCCTTCACAGGAAATTCGCTGGCCGCTGGTCCACAGGAGTGTCCATTCTCACTGAAGGCTGTCCACCTTCGCAGGCTGGAAGGAGCCTGAAGATGCCAGGGGTTAATTGTGTTCCAGTTCTAAGCTCTGCTGTTTAGATCTCAATGGAAATTACTCCTGCCCTCCCTGTTTTGAACACAATACTGCTCCCCCCACCACATAACCATGGAATTATATATAGCATTTTTAATTTTTTCTTGTGACCATCTTTTTCATTCTAAAGCCATGGAATAATTCCCTATAAAGAAAATAGAGTATTTGTGGCAATACAGCCACTTACCTTCCCATAGTCCAGAGAGGGGGCTGGTGGAGGAGAGGTGAAGGCCGTCTTCAAAGCACTTAGATGTTGTGCCCATGTTAGAAGCAGATTGATTCTAGCATATTCCCAGCACTAGAGATATGTACTCGGACCAGTGGGATTTCAGTCCTAACCACCGAAACACAGCAAGCCCACCTTCTTCATCAGGAGTGTTTCTAGGTCCACGCGTTGGTCCCAAAACACTGAAGTTCCATTACTATTGTTTTTTAAAAACCTCCTATCCCACATTCCTTTCCTTAGAACTCTCAAGAAGGGGTTTTCACTTAAAAAGAAAAAAAAGTTGGGCCCTGCTCTCAGTCCAGAGAATGTATCTTACAAAGTCTTCTCAGCAGAGAGTAGAGAAGTACCCTGACTCATTGCAGTGAGGTAGGTATTATGACAAGAAAGATGTTAACATCTTAATGAAAGCCCCGAGGGGAGATTTGCATAGACCAGTCTTTTTGTTGCTTAAAAAGAGCCACTGATGCCTTATTAAAAAAAATCAAAACTCAATTTTGTTAAATATTCAGTCTGGGAATGATTTGGAGCATTTCCATCATCTCCTGGGTGTTTTTGTTTCTTGACAGAATTACAGAGACTGCGAGTTGAAGAGGACCCATCTTCCCTCAGCCTGCCTGCCTCGAGGGCCCAGCGGCTGCGCGCTGTCTCGTGCCTGGGGGGCCCTGTGCTTTCTGACCTCCAGTAAGACCCGGAGGACAGAGACCTGGAACTCTGAAGAGAGAGGAAGAAATTCCTTTGCTCAGGTCTCCGTCTATTCCTACACTCATCCATTCCTTCAATTCCATCAAAAAAAGAGAAAACCTTAATTGGATTTAAATGTCCTGAAATTTGTTTTTCATTTTGAAGTTTGACATTTTTGACAGACAGATTCCTGACCACCCCTGGTGACAGGGAGCTCACCACCTCTTGAGTGCCACACTGTGCAGGAATCTGCCTCCCTCCAGCCTCCCCCACTGGTCCTACCCCCTCCATTGGGATTAATAAATGACCCTCTCACTCTTCTCTGTGGCAGTTTCTCACATGGCTATAGACAATACTTGTATGTCTTCTTAGGGCCTATGTTAGCACAGTTTTTTTCCCCCCAATCATATAGGAACATTAAACATTTCCAGTAAGCCCCACCCCTCTGGCTGGCTTCTGGTGGCATCACTATGTCAAAAGATCTTCCACAAGGGAACCTCTTCTTACCTGGGAGCCAGGGACTTCTCTCTTCTTATGCAAATGCTCCTCCAAAAGGGAAGACTAAGGGAAAAGCAGGTGTCAGAGCTGTATCCCCCGTAAGGTTTGAGGCAAGTCACCCAGGGCAAAAAGTTTCAGCTGCAATGCTATCGGCTGTTGTTCAAAAGAAGAGCTGAATTTACACTCTATACCCCACTGGCAGCGATGGCATGTTCTCAGGGAACTGGACTCTCCAGCTCTAGGTGGTGTCTGGCACAATGGGAAGTTTGGGGGAGGTGCCGGCATTGCCTGGGTATATGATAACCTTGCTGAAGGCCAGGGGGTAAGGAGAGCAGAGCATCCTTCCTAGGACACAGCGACATTTGATCAGCAGGGGCTCACTGGGTAGGTGGAGGAAAGGGGGTCCTAAACAAATCAAGTCAAGGTTACTGGCCTTGCCCAGGTCAGAAGATGGCTCAGAATGGAGTGGTGGGCAGAGGTCTCCTCCCTCACCGTTACCTGGCCACGCCCCACTGCCCAGCCCAGGGAAGACTCCGCTGGTTGCACAGATCCAGACTGTGTCTTGTGGCTGAGCGGCACAGCACCCCTGGCATCCTGACCACCCAGAGTACCCACAGTCCTTGCTGGGCTACTTGTCTCCCCACGTGGTGGTGGCCCTGTGCTCTGGCTTGCAGCAGCAGTTGGCATTCTTGGCAGAGATTCCAGGGGGACAAGAAACAAACAAAAACAAATGGCTGGCTCTTCTGTGGCCCAGTTTCCGAGGTAGGGCAGCTATGTATATCCCTTCCAGGGCAGTCAGCTCCTGGGAGAGGGGCTGGCTCCTGGGGCAGCTGGAGGCCCAGACAGTGCTGGGCCATAGAGGACAGGTGAACTCCCAGAGGAATATTCTGGACTCCATTTTATTTCAAGCCAGCAGCTAGTATCAAACTGACTTGATGGATAAGGCAAAAAAATACTGCAAAATGATCTCTGTTTTCCTCATCCTTCATGGCCCTACTTTGCTTACTATATCACGATGGGAGTGCTCCAGTGGTGGTCAGAATTTGACCTTTCTGCTTCCCTCTTTTTGACTGAAAGAGCATTCAGGGCCACATAGAGCAAATATTTTTTGACAACTGCGGCTTTAGGGCCCGAAGGGGTGGCTGGACCTGGAAGGCCCTTAGTGGTCATTCAATCCACCTCCACTTTTTTTCAAATGAGCAGAACAAGACCCTGAGCAGAGCCTCTTGGATGTGAGGAGAGACCAGGCCACTTCAAGTACTGAAACCCCTTGTATATTAAAATAAAAGAAGCATTTAAAATGAGTTATAAAAATTGTAGAACATCTTAAGTATTTACGTGTTATAAATTAGGACTCTTTTTTTTTTTTTTTTTTTTAATAATTATTTTTTATTGAAGGGTAGTTGACACACAGTATTACATTACATGAGTTTCAAGTGTACAACACAGTGGTAGAACATTTATATACATAATTCTAGGTTCCAGCTATCACCCTACCAGGCTGTTACAATATCTTGACTATATTCCTTATGCTATACATTACATCCCGGTTACTAATTTATTTTACCATTGGAAGTGTGTCCTTTTTTTTTTTTTTTTTGTGAGGGCATCTCTCATATTTATTGATCAAATGGTTGTTAACGACAATAAAATTCTGTATAGGGGAGTCAATGCTCAATGCACAATCATTATTCCACCCCAAGCCTAATTTTTGTCAGTCTCCAATCTTCTGAGGCATAACAAACAAGTTTTTACATGTAGAACAAATTCTTACATAATGAATAAGTTACATAGTGAACAGTACAAGGGCAGTCATCACAGAAACTTTCGGTTTTGCTCATGCATTATGAACTATAAACAGTCAGTTCAAATATGAATACTGATTTGGTTTTTATACTTGATTTATATGTGGATACCACATTTCTCTCTTTATTATTATTATTTTTAATAAAATGCTGAAGTGGTAGGTAGATACAAGATAAAGGTAGAAAACATAGTTTAGTGTTGTAAGAGAGCACATGTAGATGATCAGGTGTGTGCCTGTAGACTATGTGTTAATCCAAGCTAGACCAGGGCAATAAAACATCCACATATGCAGAAGATTTCTCTCAGAACGGGGGGGTGAGGTTCTAAGCCTCACCTCTGTTGGTCCCCAATTTCTCACCTGATGGGCCCCCTGCGACTGTGCCTGTCTTAGGTTGTTCCTCCCTTGAGGAATCTTACCCGTCTCTGGCTAACCAGTCATCTTCCGGGGCCATACAGGGAAATGTGAAGTTGGTAAGTGAGAGAGAAGCCTTATTGTTTGAAAAAGTTAGCTTTTTACTTCTTTGCATATTTATGCCCTGTGGCTTCTATGCCCAGCATTTGTCTTGAGGTATCTTTACCACTTGGAAGAATTATGATACTCGGTAAATTTGATATGAGGCACGAGTTCTATTTAAGGGTTGTAATTAGGAAGGAAGAAGAAAAGCTATAGAAGTAGCAGGCGGAAGAAAACATGGGAAGATTGATTATTTCTTTGATATATCTTCTTGTAGAGTAACTTCAGCATGTATAGGTTTTAAGCTACTACTTAAATTGCACACACACATTAACATAATAGGAGTATAGTTACATAACCAAAGCATATCTGTAATTACCAGCCATCTGCAGTGAAACCAAGAAAACCAGTTAGGCACCTTAGGCATTTGTGAAAACTTATCTATGATATGGTGGATATTGTCCAACTGAACTTGAACAGTCTGAGAGAAATCAGACAAATTAAAACAACCCATTCCTGGGGACTGTTCACATGCCATATGTTCTTTTAAAAATAAATAGTTTGTAGTTGTAAGACTTTGGAGCGCTACAATTTGCACTTCTCCAAATTCTTGGTTGAGTTCCAACAGTATAGATCCAGTCCAATTTTGTTGTTTTACTGTATGCACAGGCCAGCTTAGATATCTCCTTCCTCATTCCCATGGCAGGTCCAGGAACTGGTGGGATGAGTGCATCTACAGCTGTAGCAGTGCGTGGATCTTTGTTGGGGTTTTTTGATGATCATCTTCTGGCATGAGTCTTCCAGAGGGTGCAGATGTTGGAAGTTCTTTTTCATATCGTATCTTAGTTCATTTTCGGGGTAGCCCAATTAGGCTTTGATCCTCTGTATAAACACAAACAGACCCTTTGCCTACACTTTTATATGCCCTTTATACCCTTGTGTAGAACTCGTTGGAGGTTACCACACAGGAACTGCCCTTTTTTTTTTTTTTTTTTTTTGTATCACTAATCTACACTTACATGACGAATATTATGTTTACTAGGCTCTCCCCTATACCAGGTCTCCCCTATAAACCCCTTTACAGTCACTGTCCATCAGCATAGCAAAATGTTGTAGAATCACTACTTGCCTTCTCTGTGTTGTACAGCCCTCCCTTTTCTCCTACCCCCCCATGCATGTTAATCTTAATACCCCCCTACTTCTCCCCCCCTTATCCCTCCCTACCCACCCATCCTCCCCAGTCCCTTTCCCTTTGGTACCTGTTAGTCCATTCTTGAGTTCTGTGATTCTGCTGCTGTTTTGTTCCTTCAGTTTTTCCTTTGTTCTTATATTCCACAGATAAGTGAAATCATTTGGTATTTCTCTTTCTCCGCTTGGCTTGTTTCACTGAGCATAATACCCTCCAGCTCCATCCATGTTGCTGCAAATGATTGGATTTGCCCTTTTCTTATAGCTGAGTAGTATTCCATTGTGTATATGTACCACATCTTCTTTATCCATTCATCTACTGATGGACATTTAGGTTGCTTCCAATTCTTGGCTATTGTAAATAGTGCTGCAATAAACATAGGGGTGCATCTGTCTTTCTCAAACTTGATTGCTGCATTCTTAGGGTAAATTCCTAGGAGTGGAATTCCTGGGTCAAATGGTAAGTCTGTTTTGAGCATTTTGATGTACCTCCATACTGCTTTCCACAATGGTTGAACTAACTTACATTCCCACCAGCAGTGTAGGAGGGTTCCCCTTTCTCCAGAGCCTCGCCAACATTTGTTGTTGTTTGTCTTTTGGATGGCAGCCATCCTTACTGGTGTGAGGTGATACCTCATTGTAGTTTTAATTTGCATTTCTCTGATAATTAGCGATGTGGAGCATCTTTTCATGTGTCTGTTGGCCATCTGTATTTCTTTTTTGGAGAACTGTCTGTTCAGTTCCTCTGCCCATTTTTTAATTGGGTTATTTGTTTTTTGTTTGTTGAGGCGTGAGAGCTCCTTATATATTCTGGACGTCAAGCCTTTATCGGATGTGTCATTTTCAAATATATTCTCCCATACTGTAGGGATCCTTCTTGTTCTATTGATGGTGTCTTTTGCTGTACAGAAGCTTTTCAGCTTAATATAGTCCCACTTACTCATTTTTGCTGTTGTTTTCCTTGCCCGGGGAGATATGTTCAAGAAGAGGTCACTCATGTTTATGTCTAAGAGGTTTTCGCCTATGTTTTCTTCCAGGAGTTTAATGGTTTCATGGCTTACATTCAGGTCTTTGATCCATTTTGAGTTTACTTTTGTATATGGGGTTAGACAATGGTCCAGTTTCATTCTCCTACATGTAGCTGTCCAGTTTTGCCAGCACCACCTGTTGAAGAGACTGTCATTTCGCCATTGTATGTCCATGGCTCCTTTATCAAATATTAATTGACCATATATGTCTGGGTTAATGTCTGGATTCTCTAGTCTGTTCCATTGGTCTGTGGCTCTGCTCTTGTGCCAGTACCAAATTGTCTTGATTACTATGGCTTTATAGTAGAGCTTGAAGTTGGGGAGTGAGATCCCCCCTACTTTATTCTTCTTTCTCAGGATTGCTTTGGCTATTCGGGGTCTTTGGTGTTTCCATATGAATTTTTGAATTATTTGTTCCAGTTCATTGAAGAATGTTGCTGGTAGTTTCATAGGGATTGCATCAAATCTGTATATTGCTTTGGGCAGGATGGCCATTTTAATGATATTAATTCTTCCTAGCCACGAGCATGGGATGAGTTTCCATCTGTTAGTGTCCCCTTTAATTTCTCTTAAGAGTGACTTGTAGTTTTCAGAGTATAAGTCTTTCACTTCTTTGGTTAGGTTTATTCCTAGGTATTTTATTTTTTTTTGATGCAATTGTGAATGGAGTTGTTTTCCTGATTTCTCTCTCTGTTGGTTCATTGTTAGTATATAGGAAAGCCACAGATTTCTGTGTGTTGATTTTGTATCCTGCAACTTTGCTGTATTCCGATATCAGTTCTAGTAGTTTTGGGGTGGAGTCTTTAGGGTTTTTTATGTACAGTATCATGTCATCTGCAAATAGTGACAGTTTAACTTCTTCTTTACCAATCTGGATTCCTTGTATTTCTTTATTTTGTCTGATTGCCGTGGCTAGGACCTCCAGTACTATGTTAAATAACAGTGGAGAGAGTGGGCATCCCTGTCTAGTTCCCGATCTCAGAGGAAATGCTTTCAGCTTCTCGCTGTTCAATATAATGTTGGCTGTGGGTTTTTCATAGATGGCCTTTATTATGTTGAGGTACTTGCCCTCTATTCCCATTTTGCTGAGAGTTTTTAACATGAATGGATGTTGAACTTTGTCGAATGCTTTTTCAGCATCTATGGAGATGATCATGTGGTTTTTGTCTTTCTTTTTGTTGATGTGGTGGATGATGTTGATGGACTTTCGAGTGTTGTACCATCCTTGCATCCCTGGAATGAATCCCACTTGGTCATGGTGTATGATCCTTTTGATGTATTTTTGAATTCGGTTTGCTAATATTTTGTTGAGTATTTTTGCATCTACGTTCATCAGGGATATTGGTCTGTAGTTTTCTTTTTTGGTGGAGTCTTTGCCTGGTTTTGGTATTACGGTGATGTTAGCTTCATAGAATGAGTTTGGGAGTATCCCCTCCTCCTCTATTTTTTGGAAAACTTTAAGGAGAATGGGTATTATGTCTTCCCTGTATGTCTGATAAAATTCCGAGGTAAATCCATCTGGCCCGGGGGTTTTGTTCTTTGGTAGTTTTTTGATTACCTCTTCAATTTCGTTGCTGGTAATTGGTCTGTTTAGATTTTCTGTTTCTTCCTGGGTCAGTCTTGGAAGGTTATATTTTTCTAGGAAGTTGTCCATTTCTCCTAGGTTTCCCAGCTTGTTAGCATATAGGTTTTCATAGTATTCTCCAATAATTCTTTGCATTTCCGTGGGGTCCGTCGTGATTTTTCCTTTCTCGTTTCTGATACTGTTGATTTGTGTTGACTCTCTTTTCTTCTTAATAATTCTGGCTAGAGGCTTATCTATTTTGTTTATTTTCTCGAAGAACCAGCTCTTGGTTTCATTGATTTTTGCTATTGTTTTATTCTTCTCAATTTTATTTATTTCTTCTCTGATCTTTATTATGTCCCTCCTTCTGCTGACCTTAGGCCTCATCTGTTCTTCTTTTTCCAATTTCGATAATTGTGACATTAGACCATTCATTTGGGATTGCTCTTCCTTTTTTAAATATGCTTGGATTGCTATATACTTTCCTCTTAAGACTGCTTTTGCTGTGTCCCACAGAAGTTGGGGCTTAGTGTTGTTGTTGTCATTTGTTTCCATATATTGCTGGATCTCCATTTTGATTTGGTCATTGATCCATTGATTATTTAGGAGCGTGTTGTTAAGCCTCCATGTGTTCGTGAGCCTCTTTGCTTTCTTTGTACAGTTTATTTCTAGTTTTATGCCTTTGTGGTCTGAAAAGTTGGTTGGTAGGATTTCAATCTTTTGGAATTTTCTGAGGCTCTTTTTGTGGCCTAGTATGTGGTCTATTCTGGAGAATGTTCCATGTGCACTTGAGAAGAATGTATATCCCGCTGCTTTTGGATGTAGAGTTCTATAGATGTCTATTAGGTCCATCTGCTCTACTGTGTTGTTCAGTGCTTCCGTGTCCTTACTTATTTTCTGCCCAGTGGATCTATCCTTTGGGGTGAGTGGTGTGTTGAAGTCTCCTAGAATGAATGCATTGCAGTCTATATCCCCCTTTAGTTCTGTTAGTATTTGTTTCACATATGCTGGTGCTCCTGTGTTGGGTGCATATATATTTAGAATGGTTATATCCTCTTGTTTGACTGAGCCCTTTATCATTATGTAGTGTCCTTCTTTATCTCTTGTTACTTTCTTTGTTTTGAAGTCTATTTTGTCTGATATTAGTACTGCAACCCCTGCTTTCTTCTCACTGTTGTTTGCTTGAAATATGTTTTTCCATCCCTTGACTTTTAGTCTGTACATGTCTTTGGGTTTGAGGTGAGTTTCTTGTAAGCAGCATATAGATGGGTCTTGCTTTTTTATCCATTCTGTTACTCTGTGTCTTTTGATTGGTGCATTCAACCCATTAACATTTAGGGTGACTATTGAAAGATATGTACTTATTGCCATTGCAGGCTTTAAATTCGTGGTTACCAAAGGTTCAAGGTTAGCCTCTTTAGTATCTTACTGCCTAACTTAGCTCGCTTATTGAGCTGTTATATACACTGTCTGGAGATTCTTTTCTTCTCTCCCTTCTTATTCCTCCTCCTCGATTCTTCATATGTTGGGTGTTTTGTGCTGTGCTCTTTCTAGGAGTGCTCCCATCTAGAGCAGTCCCTGTAAGATGTTCTGTAGAGGTGGTTTGTGGAAAGCAAATTCCCTCAGCTTTTGTTTGTCTGGGAATTGTTTAATCCCACCATCATATTTGAATGATAGTCGTGCTGGATACAGTATCCTTGGTTCAAGGCCCTTCTGTTTCATTGTATTAAATATATCATGCCATTCTCTTCTGGCCTGTAGGGTTTCTGTTGAGAAATCTGACGTTAGCCTGATGGGTTTCCCTTTATAGGTGACCTTTTTCTCTCTAGCTGCCTTTAACACTCTTTCCTTGTCCTTGATCTTTGACATTTTAATTATTATGTGTCTTGGTGTTGCCCTTCTTGGATCCTTTCTGTTGGGGGTTCTGTGTATTTCCGTGGTCTGTTTGATTACTTCCTCCCCCAGTGTGGGGAAGTTTTCAGCAATTATTTCTTCTAAGATACTTTCCATCTCTTTGCCTCTCTCTTCTTCTTCTGGGACCCCTATAATACGGATATTGCTCCTTTTAGATTGGTCACACAGTTCTCTTAATATTGTTTCATTCCTGGAGATCCTTTTGTCTCTCTCTATGTCAGCTTCCATGCGTTCCTGTTCTCTGGTTTCAATTCCATCAATGGCCTCTTGCATTCTATCCATTCTGCTTATAAACCCTTCCAGAGTTTGTTTCATTTCTGCGATCTCCTTTCTGGCATCTGTGATCTCTTTCCGGACTTCATCCCATTTTTCTTGCGTATTTCTCTGCATCTCTGTCAGCATGTTTATGATTCTTATTTTGAATTCTTTGTCAGGAAGACTGGTTAGGTCTGTCTCCTTCTCTGGTGTTGTCTCTGTGATCTTTGTCTGCCTGTAGCTTTGCCTTTTCATGGTGATAGGAATAGTCTGCAGAACTGGGACGAGTGACGGCTGGAAGGACTTCCTTTCTTGTTGGTTTGTGGCCCTCCTCTCCTGGGAGAACAGCGGCCTCTAGTGGCTTGTGCTGCGCAGCTGCGCGCAGACAGGGTTTCTGCTTCCTGCCCGGCTGCTATGGAGTTAATCTCCGCTGTTGCTGTGGGCGTGGCCTGGCTTGGGCAGCTACTCCAAAATGGTGGAGTCGCGTTGGAGCAGGAGCTGCTGGGAGGCTATTTATCTCCGTAAGGGGCCTCCCTGCTCCCTGCAGCCCAGGGGTTAGGGTGCCCAGAGATCCCGGATTCCCTACCTCTGGATTAAGTGGCCCGCCCTGCCCCTTTAAGACTTCCAAAAAGCACCCGCCAAAACAAAACAACGACCACAAAAAAAAAACAAGAAAAAAAATTTTTTTAATTAAAAAAAAAAAAAATTTTTAATTAAAAAAAAAAAGGTGGTCGTTCGTTTTTCTTTATTCTCCGGTGCCAGCCTCAGGCCTCTGCTCACCGGTCTTTCTGCCCTGTTTCCCTAATATTGGGGTCCCTGTCCCTTTAAGACTTCCAAAAAGCGCTCGCCAAAACAAAGCAGCAAAAAAGCAAAAAAAAAAAAAAATGGTCGCGCGCTTTTCTTATGTCCTCTGTCGCCCAGCCTCCAGTGCCTGCTCACTGTTCTTGCTGCCCTGTTTTCCCAGTATCGAGGGCCCTGCACTCTGGCCCGGATGGCTGGGGCTGGGTGTTTGGCAGCCCTGGGCTTCGTCTCCCTCCCGCTCTGCCTGCTCTTCTCCCGCCGGGAGCTGGGGGGAGGGGCGCTCGGCTCCCGCGGGGCCGGGGCTTGTATCTTACCCCCTTCGCGAGGCGCTGGGTTCTCTCAGGTGTGGATGTGGTCTGGATATTGTCCTGTGTCCTCTGGTCTTTATTCTAGGAAGGGTTGTCTTTGTTATATTTTCATAGATATATGTTGTTTTGGGAGGAGATTTCCGCTGCTCTACTCACGCCGCCATCTTCTGCCCCACCTTCTAAATTAGGACTCTTTACAGACAAAAATGCAATGCAATATATTTTAATAGTTATAAAATCTAGAAAAATATTAATTCACAGTCACCCTGCTCTGCAGGCAGTGTTGTATGGTCACAAACTCAAGTTTAAGGTTGAACAATGAGTGTTTTCTTCCTTTAGTCTTGTCAGTGTATCTTTAGGACTGTATGAGTAACTATTTGGAGAGAAAGTCAAAAGTCTAATTTGAGTCTGTGGTCAATGTAGAGGCCAACTGGGCCTCCTGCCTTCTTTGTCTCTTCTGATCTCTTCCAGAAACCAGCTGTGCCATCTTGACCACTCATGTCTTCCTCAGGGGAAAGGACCTAACTTTGTGTTTTGGCTTTCTCTGATTTACTGTCTTACGAAAGGCCTGCTTGTTTCAAATGCATAGAAATCAGAACTTTTATTTCATGGTTGAGCCATCAATGAAGCACATTTAGGGGCAGAGCAAAGATCCGGGTCATACCAACCTACTGATGTGGTAGCCACTTTCAAGGTTGTCCCCTGGGTGCCTCCCCACTTCACACCCTCCTGTATGGAACAGAGCTGACCTTGCCCCCGGCAGGCTCCAGCGGAAACGCGGGAGTGTCACTCCTGTGGCTTTTGCCTTCCTCACTCTTGGACCCCTCTCTCTGAGTGAAGCCAGCTGCCATGTCCTGAGGACCCTCAAGCAGCCAATGAGAGGCCCAAATGGGGAGGATCTGAGGCCTGTCACCAACAACTAGAGCTGTGTGAGTGGGCCATCTTGGAAGTGGATCCTCCGGCCCATGTGGAGCCTTTGGATGACTATAACCTCCAGAGATACTCCGAGCCAGAATGGCCCAGCGGAGCCACTCCCAGATTCGTGACATTCGGCAGCTGCACGGTAAGACACATTTACTGTTGTTCTAAGTTGCTAAGTTTGGGAGTAGTTTATTATGCAGCAATAAATGACTGGTATTGTCGCTTTAAGGAACATGTATAATAATGGACTAACCTAGTCACCCAGGTTACAGCCTGTTATATTCACCACCTTCTCCTTGCCTGGCCTGATATCCAAAATCCTTGTACATGAGGGTCATTCTCGTCTGGACATCAATTTCCAGGAGTGTCATCCTAAGGCAAAGACCTCTGTCCATGTTTTTATCTTAACCCTTAAACTGCAATGAGCTAACCCCTGAATGGACATTCATTCACAGCCAGCTTGGGGGAGACAGACCTGGGAGAGAGGACTTGTGGGTAAGAGATGAGATAAACTTTTGCTGTTGATTAGACAATAACTGAGTATAGTCTCAACAGCAGAGAACCCGGTATGAGTTCTTTGTGTGTAAGCTGTGTGATCACAGACAAGCCATGTAATACCGTGAGCTTTCGTTTCTCATATGTACAATGGGAATAAAGCAAGTATCTAATTCACAGATTCCCCCCATGGCCCCTGCCCCACCAGGCTAAGCAATAATAAAATATAAAAAAGGCATTTTATAAGTCAGAAAGATTTGTACATAAAGCTTAAGTACAATCTCTAAACAAAAAAAGTCAGCTTCCCAAGATGGGAATAGGTGGGCTTTTCCCCCGTTTGTTAAGTGCCTTTTCTGTGCCATGACTTATTAGGAGAGGGGACATACAAATGAATGAAATAAGTTTCCCGTCCTCAAGGGGTTCACAGTACTTGGAGTGATAAATAAGAAAACAGGCAATTACTACAGAGTGTAAAAAGTGCTAAGCACAGGGTGATTGATTCATTTTTTTCACCATTTATTGAGTGCCTTTCCCCACAAGTCAATATGCTGGATGGTATTAACATATGAACAATGATTAGGAAGCCCTTAGAAGGCTGCCAGGGGAGGTATCATGAGCTTGGTCCTCCAGTCCCAGGAAAAGAGAGTCCAGTGAAGTTTAGGAATCAGGGTGCTGCCTGCAGAGCACCGCAAGGCATGGAGATGAGCAAAGCATGGGGCTCAGGGCCACTTCTCAGCACCCGCACTTAAGTTGACACCACTGAGAATCAATCCTGAAGGATGATTAGAGTCTGGGGAGTCTGGCTGACTCAGTATTCCCTTTAACCAGTTCAAACGGATCAACAGTGTGCTTGGTGCCCTGAAGGGGGAGCACCTGTCGCCTCCCCATTGCCATCAGTGCCACCTCAGCCCCAGTCCTCCTGGCCTGCATGGTTAACAGGCTCTTTTGCACCATGAGTGACTTAGAGAATACCAACTAACCTAAATATTAGCCCAGCTGATAATTAGATTAATTAAGCTAATAATTAGGAGGATTAATTTATTGTGCAAGAAGTCATCTAGGGTATACCAAGACCAATTAAAATTAAAATCAAAATTAACTGCCATTTGGGGTTCCCTGTATTCCTGACCTCGCTGTTGGCTCAGATCACCCATCCTTGATCGCGCACATTAAGGAAGCCTCTTTTCCTTCGTGCTCATGTCTGCTGCTCAGAGCTTACAACTGCTAAGATGAAGTGGAGAGAGCAAGTGTCCTTCGGGGTCACAGGCCCATTATCTGATGCAGAGAAATGTCTTACTGCCTTCAAATGAGCAAAGTAAAAGATTGGCTGATTTCATTTCCTCATCAAGATGGATGGTTTCCAAGTGTTGAAGCTGAACTAGAGGCTTAAAACCATTTCCTTCCAAGGCCTGGCCCTGGCGGCATCTTCTCCCCCAGCTGCTGTACCCAGTCCAGAGTGACAAGCGGGATGAGCTCATGCGAGCGGGCATTTAATTTGATTTCTAGGATAACGTATCCCTCAAAGGTGCAGAATCCCCTAAGGAGATAAGATGGGCTTATTATCCACTGGATAGAGCTATCCAGACACCCCTCAGTACCAGCCAGAGCAGAAACAAGGGAGATAAGATGGGCTTATTATCCACTGGATAGAGCTATCCAGACACCCCTCAGTACCAGCCAGAGCAGAAACAAGTCACATAAATGGGTACTAGGAGTCTGACATCTTTTCCCAAACAAGACTCGCCTTTTGGAGGGCTTGCCCTTGTGAGCAAGGAGCCTGAGGATTTTGTGTCCCTGCTGCTTGTCTGTTACATACAGGCTGCTTCCAGCCATTGTATTCTGTCCAACATGCTATGCTCGAGTCATTTCTACTTAGGGTAATAAAAGGGATATGAATCTTCATGCTGATGGGGAAGGAAGGATGTTAGCTTTCTTTTGGGGTTGGTTCTTATCGTAAGCTGCATACAGGCTTTGCTGACTCAGCCCAGCTCTGGCTCTCCATCTCAGGCTTAGACCAGCTTGTCCTTCTCTCTGTAGGACTCAGCTTCCCACCACCAGCCACTCTGCTCCTGGGTTCTTCCCTCCCTGAGGTCCATTGTAAAGGGTGGGGCCGCCATCTCATTTTCCTCCATCCTTTTTGCTCCCAGAATGACAGCTACCCACAGCCCCATTTCCTTAAGTCATTTGCTACCAATCCTGCGTTTTGGCCCTCAGTTGTCATTCCTGAGTGTGTCATCAGCAAACCCTAGGTTGTGCGGTTCTTTTTCTCTGCTGAATGATTTACTCACAATCAGCAGCCTCATAGCATATGTGGTTGAGGTTTGTGTCTCTTCAAAATTACATCTCAACTTATCTCCACATGTCAAATATCTTTGGGGCTGCTGGTAAATGGTGAGGGTAATAATATTAGCTTCTATGCCAAGAGATGTCAAGGGTCTACTGAATCAGAGTGTCATTGGGTCACAAAACGTAAATAGGAAATAAACATTTGATTGGGAATGGCTTGCATTACTGTTTGTCTATGCAAAGGATATCTAGTCTGAACAGATACCAGTCCTAGGAACTTTCCCAAGTGTATCTTCTGTCCTAGTAGTAATACCACAACCTTCTTGGGCAGCGAGGGCTGCTTCAAGCCCCCTTGGTTCTGCATCCAGACTCTCCATTGCACTGCACTGCCTGTGGTGCCCAGTTGTGGTGCCTGTTTTGTTTTATGGTGACTTTGAATGTGGATCTGCTGTTACTAATCTGGGAGAAACAATCACTAATCTTTAGCAAGAAAAACAAATGCTAACTACCAACTAGGAGATTTTTGTCTGGAAATTGAAGATGTGAGACCTAATACAGGGAGAGCAGGCAAAAGGCTATCAGAAAACCATGGGAGAGACAATGAGGGCTTGAAATAGGGTCCTATTTCAAGTGGGCCTGGAGAGGAGAGAATAAGGTTAGGAAAGCTGCTAAGCAAGTCAGGTAATCAGAACCTGGTGCCTAATGAGCAGGAAGAGGTAATTGAAGGAGATTTCAAAGTTTCCAGAAGAGGCAATTGAGTAAAGAGTGGTAGATTTTTAGATATAGGAGCTATTAGAAGGGTGAAGGTATAGTGGGGAAGGTTTAAAAGTTTTATAAGTTAGGAAATTTGTAGGAATGGTGGGACTGGAAATTAAAGGATCAATGGTCTTGAAATCTTTACACAGAAGTTTTTTTTGAGAGGGCATCTCTCATATTTATTGATCAAATGGTTGTTAACAACAATAAAACTCTGTGTAGGGGACTCAATGCACAATCATTAATCAACCCCAAGCCTAATTCTGAACAGTCTCCAATCTTCTGAAGCATAACAAACAAGTTCTTACATGGTGAACAAGTTCTTACATAGTGAATAAGTTCTTACATGGTGAACAGTGCAAGGGCAGTCATATCACAGAAACTTTTGGTTTTGATCACACCCCATGAACTGTAAACAATCAAGTCAGATATGATTATTCATTTGATTTTTATACTTGTTTTATATGTGAATCCCACATTTCTCCCTTATTATTATTATTATTATTATTATTTTTTTTTTAATAAAATGCTGAAGTGGTAGGTAGATGCAAGATAAAGGTAGAAAACATAATTTAGTGCTGTAAGAGGGCAAATGTAGATGATCAGGTCTGTGCCTATAGACTAAGTATTAATCCAAGCTAGATAAGGGCAACGAAACATCCATGGACGCGGAAGATTTCTCTCAAAACAGTGGGGGTGAGGTTCTAAGCCTCCCCTCTGTTGGTCCCCAATTTCTCACCTGATGACCCCCCTGCAACTGTGCCTGTCTTAGGTTGTTCCTCCCTTGAGGAATCTTACCCGTCTCTGGCTAACCAGTCATCTTCTGGGGCCATACAGGGAAATATAAAGTTTGTAAGTGAGAGAGAAGCCTTATTGTTTGAAAAGGTTAGCTTTTTACTTCTTTGCAGATTTATGCCCTGTGGCTTCTATGCCCAGCATTTGTCTTGAGGTATCTTTACCACTTGGAAAAATTATGATACTTGGTAATTTTCGATATGAGGCATGAATTCTACTAAAGGGTTGTAATTAGGAAGGAAGAAGAAAAGCTATAGAAGTAGCAGATGGAAGAAAACATGGGAAGATTGATTATTTTTTTGACATATCTTCTTGCAGAGTAACTTAAGCATGTATAGGTTTTAAACTACTAATTAAATTGCGTACACACATTAACATAATAGGAATATAGCTACATAACAAAAGTAGACCTACAATTACCAGCCACATCCAGTGAAACCAAGAAAACCAGTTAAGTACCCTAGGCATTTGTGAAAACTTATCAGTGATATGATGGATATTGTCTAAGTGAATTTGAATAATTTGAGAAAAATCAGACAAATTAAAACAACACATTCCTGGGAACTGTTCACATCCCATATGTTCTTTTAACAGTAGATAGTCCATAGTCGCACGATTTTGAAGCACTGCAACTTGCACTTCTCCTAATTCTTGGTTGAGTTTCAACGGTACAGATCCAGTCAAATTTGTTGTTTTACTGTATGCACAGGCCAGCTTAGATATCTCCTTCTTCATTCCAATGGCAAGTCCAGGAACCGGTGGGATGAATGCAGCTACAACTGCAGCATCGCCTGGATCTTTGTTGAGGTTTTTTGATGATCATCTTCTGGTATGACTCTTCCAGAGAGTGCTGATGTTGGAAGTTCTTCTTCATATCATATCTTAGTTCATTTTCTGGGTAGCCAAATTAGGCTTTGATCCTCTGTGTAAACACAAACAAACCCTTTGCCCACACTTTGATATGACCTTTATACCATTGTGAAGAACCTATTGGAGATCACCACACAGGAAATGCTTTTTTTTTTTAAGAGAAAGGAATATTATCAGAAAAATGTACTTCCATAGCTGATCATCTGACACCCTTTAAAAGATCAAAATTAAGGATATGTGAAGCATGCATTAATCATTGATTTGCAGTTAGTTTTATCCTATCAGGGAGTAATCCCCCTTTTCTTCCTCTTCTTTTTTTGTTATCATTAATCTACAATTACATGAAGAATATTATGTTTACTAGGCTCTCCCCTATACCAAGTCCCCCCCACAAACCCCATTACAGTCACTGTCCATCAGCACAGCAAAATGTTGTAGAATCACTACTTGTCTTCTCTGTTTACACAGAAGTTTTATCTGCTCAATTTACTTGACTTCTTTTTGATCCCATTAATAAGTTCAGTTCTGGATATGTTTGAGTATCTTGTCTGCACTTGAGATCTGGGTTTGGAGTAACATCTGGGAATCATCCTTGCATAAAGGAATTAAATACATGGATCTGGGCAAAATCACCTAGGAAGGGTGTGAGACCTGCAAAGAGAACCGAAAAGACTGAGGAAGGGTTCCTGGCGGAAGAGGATGAGCAGCTGAAAAAGGAGCAGTTGAGAAACAACTAAGAAAAATCAGTAAGAGAATGGAGTCTTGGAATACATGGAAAGGGAAGTTTTAAGGATCCAGTGGTTGATGGATGAAAAATTAAGTAAGGTCTATGTGGGAAAATACCACATTTGATGCTTAGGAAAGGTGGGACATCGTCAAAGCATTTTCGGGAGACAGCAAGAAGAAAAGTAAAATATGCATTAAGTTGGCTGAGAGTAGTTAAAATCTTGAATAAGAAGAATAAATCCCTAATAAATGATGCTGGGTAAATTGGATATCTATATAAAAATTAATTGTGGACTTTCATGCAACAATTTCAAAAACCAATTATGGATGGAAGGTAGATAAAACAGTACATCTTTTTGAAGACAATGTAAATTAAAATCTTCATCATCTTGATGTAGGCAAATATTTCTCAAACAGGGTACTAAAAACCACTAAACATAAAAGAAAAAATGATAAATTGAACTACAGGAAAACCCAGAGCCTCTATGTATCAAAAGACATCAACAAAGTGAAAAGGCATACCACAGAGTGAAACAAAATATTCATAATGCTTGTATCAAATAACGAATTCATATCCAGTATATATAAAGAACTACTACATATCAATAAGAAAAAGACAAAAAAGCCCAATAAAAATGAGCAAATACCTTGAAAATACACTTCCCAAAGAGGACAGTAAATGTATGAGTTTAACATTAATTAGTAATCAGGAAATTACAAATGGAACCACAATGAGCTGCCACTACACACACACTAAAACTGCTAAAAAACACACTAATAATATTGGCAAGGATGTAAGGGAACTGAAACTGCCTCACACTGCTGGTGGAAGAATAGAGTTAATGTAATCATTTTTGAAAACTGTTGGCAGTATATTATAAAATTGAGCAGGGACAGAAGTAAAGTTGTTTGTGGATACAAATAAGTATGTAGGTAGGTTGGGAACTGAAAGTTAAAAGGGTTCTGATTTATGGTCTTTAGTTTTTGCATATAAGTTTTGTCTGGCCAATTTACTGGACTTCTTTTTGCTAGCTCTAGAAGTTTTTCAGTGAACTCCTTTGGATTTTCTAGATAAAGAATCGTAATCATTATTTATAGGTAACTAAAATTGAATATTAGGTAAGTCAATATTTATATTCTTAAATCTTTTTCTTGTCTTACTGCATTGGCAAGGATGTAAGAACACTATTGAATAGGAGCATTATTACTGGGCATCTTATATTGTTCTTGGCTTGAGTGGGAAACCTTCAAATATTTCTCCATTAAGTATGGTTCTTGTACATTTCTGGTACATGTGCTTCAAATAACATGGAATTGTGCTGCCATTTCCACTTTTCTAAGAGTATTTTATACAAAAAATGGATGTAGATTTTCATTAATGCCTTTTAGCATCTATTGAAATGACATGAATGGTTTCTCTTTATTAATGCAATAATTAGCATTACTGGTTTTAGCCATCTTTGTGTTTTCAGAATAAATCCAACATGATCACAATGATCATGGTATGCAAATATGGTGGATTAAATATTTTAGTATTTTATTTCATTAAAATGCTATCAAAGTCATACTGATATACAGTTTAATGATCCCCATGTCCACCTTTAACACCATACTTGTATCCACTTTATAAACTAGAAAATATTACAACTCTTTAAAGCCCTTGAAGAGTTAAAATAACAAAGAAACTGTCTTTGAAGCTTTTGTAGAATTCATCTTTAAAACTGTCTGATCATAATACCTTTTATAGAAAAGAGGTTTTTTTCCCCCAAATTATTTTTTCTATTTTTTCCCATGGTTATTGATCTAATCTGGGCTTATATTCTTTTATGAGCAATTTTAGTAGTTTACATATATTCCTAACAAATAATCATTTTCATCTAGACTTTCAAATTTAGTGGCAAATATTATACATAATACAATTATATAATCTTAAAATTTTCCTAAATAATTGAAGTTATATATTGTCCTCAGTTATGTTTTCTTTCTTTACATATATGTCAGAAAGTTGTCTTTTTTTAAGGAACCAAAATTTATTAGGTTTATTTTAAACAATTGATTTGTCATTATTTTTATTAACTCCTTTCTCCTATTAAAATTCATTTTGCTATATTTTGAGCTCCAAGTTCCCTCAATTATTAATTTGAGTTAGATTTTTTGTTTGACTTTCAGCCCTATCTCAGCATGTAATATTCAATATTCTATTTCTTTCTGTTTATTAACTCAGGCAACATACATATAGAGAAATGAAAATATCTTTAGAGTACAAATTGTTAGGTTTTGATAAATGCCAATAGTCATGTAAGATACAGAACATTTCCCTCCTCTCATCTTCCAGTCAATTCCTACACTCCCATTCATAATGACAATTCTGACTTCTACTGCCTTATAATAATTTTGCCTGTTCTTGAACTTTCTATAAATAGCCAGCCAAGCAAATGTTTGAAATTCCTTGATTAGGACTCAGTCCTACTTATTCTGAAATTTATTCTATGCAGTTCATAGATGTTCCCTCTGGGCTCTTGGTCCCACTTTCTAAGTCATCTTTCCTTTTTCATGAAAAATAACATGTGTCTGTAGCTAAGCAGCTTCTTAGCCTGTTTCCTCTCTGTAGAATTTTGAGGGTCCAAAGACCTATTTTCATTTTGTATTATTTCTGTCTTTCCCATCCAAGCTGGCAGTATTTTTGTTGACATAATTCCTTTGAAAACTTTGTGGATCTCCTGAGAATCTGATTGAAATCAACTCCACTAGACAAAACCTACAGCTGCAAATCTGTTTGAGATAAGCTGTTCTCTACCTTGAGATTTTGCTGAGGGAAAACACACTTAAGCTTCTTAGAAGCCCTATTATTTTTTCAGAGGATCTGCTAGGCATAAACTTGAAATTTGTAAAGGGTCTTTTTAAGATGGAATGGCATACTGAGGTACCACCTTTGATATTTCTGAGGTCTTAAGAAAGAATATTATAGCCAAACCCTTAGCTCATTTTCAGAAAATGTTTTTGGGGCAGTGCCCTGGACTTGATCTTTGCTTAGAAGTCATTTCTTAATTTTAGCACCCTTTTCTGTCCAGAGAGGCTGAGAATGTTCAAAACCATAAATTCCTAGTTTCTTTAAAGATAACAGTCCTTCCTTTAGTATATCTTTCTCCTCTTACATTTTCTATAAATAGTATAAGCATTTTGCTTGTGAATAAAAACATCTAGATCATCCAGTTCATTGAGTATATATTTTTATTTTTCATATCATTGTAAGTAACAGTGTTGCTAAACTTTCTGTTACTACATAACAAAGATTCCCTCTCCTCCAATTTCTAATAATGAGTCAAATTAAATTGCCATGTTTATAGGTAAAAAATGGTTGAATGTCAGGTGGTTTTACATAGTTCGACCTAATAGATACCTGATTTTCTGTTAGTTTTTTCAGTGGGGGGGATTACTGACAGTGGCTTCTATTTAGCACATTCTCAACTTTGCCTGCACACTAGAATCAGCTGGAGGAACTTTTAAAAATCACAATACTGAGGTTGCACCTCAGAGCAATCCAAGGTGGTTTGTGGGAGGTAAATTCTCTCAGCTTTTGCTTATCTGAAAATTGTTTCATCTGTCCTTCAAATTTAAATGATAACCTTGCCAGCTGGAGTATTCTTGGTTCAAGGCCCTTCTGTTTCATTGCATTAAATATATCATGCCACTCCCTTCTGACCTGTAAGGTTTCTGTTGAGAAATCTGATGATAGCCTGATGGGTTTTCCTTTGTATGTGACCTCTTTTCTCTCCCAGTTGCTAAAGTCTGTCTTTATCCTTGATCTTTGCCATTTTAATTATTATATGTCTTGATGTTGTCTTCCTTGGGTCCCTTGTGTTGAGAGATCTGTCCACCTCCATGGCTTGAGAGACTATTTCATTCCCCAGATTTGGGAAGTTTTCAGCAATTACCTCCTCAATAACACTTTCTATCCCTTTTTCTCTCTCTTCTTCCTCTTTTACCCCTATAATGTGGACATTGTTCCATTTGGATTGGTCACACAGTTGTCTCAATATTCTTTCATTCTTAGAGATCCTTTTTTCTCTCTGTGCCTCAGCTTCTTTGTATTCCTCTTCTCTAATTTCTATTCCATTTACCATCTCTTCTATTACATCTAATCTGCTTTTAAATCCCTCCATTGTATGTTTTGTTTCAGATATGGAATTTCTTAATGATTGAATCTCCATCTTAAATTTGTCCCTGAGTTCTTGAATATTTTTCTGTATTTCCATGACCATGTTTATGATTTTATTTTTAACTGTTTCAGGAAGATTGGTGAGTTCAGTTTCATTTGGTCCTTTTTCTGGGTTTTGTGAGATTTTGGTCTGAACCAGGTTCCTTTGAAGTTTCATAATTCTATGTGGCGCCCTCTAGTGCTCAGAAGCTCCAGTCTCTGGAGCTGCTCAGCCCCTAGAGTGAGGTTGGGGTTCATAGGAGAGTGGTGCTGGTACCTGTGGGGAGGAAAGAGCTGTTTCCTGATTCCTGGCTGCAGTGCATGTCTCCAGTATCAGAGCCAGTGGGCCAAGCACACAGGTATAAGCCTCTATGCTTGGTGTCTCTAGCTGTTGAAGGTGGGGCCTCCCTCTGGCTGGCCTGATGCCAGTGCAGTGACTGCCATTTTGCAAACAGGTGCTGGCAGGCCAGGAGGAAGGTACAGCAGGCTGTGTGTCACAGTGGGGGGCCTCAGAGCTGAGTAGGCAGCCAGGGGGATGGAGCATCTGAAGCTCCTCAAAGTTCCTAACCTTCTGGGCAGATTGTGCTGAGACAACCTTGCCCACCTATCCCTTTTCCATGCAGCAAGCTCCGTGCAAACCCGGCCCCTTCAGGAGCCCTCTTGCTGCTGGGAAGCCTTTCAGACCGCCTGTCTTTTCTTTATCCTCTGTGGCTGGAATGGATCCCTGTCCTCCACAAATGGCCAGAATCTTACTCTCTCAAGCACTCCCCCTGTCCCAGCTCCCCAACCCCAGCAACTTCCAGAGCACCACACAATGTAGGTTTGTGCTCCAAAGCTGACCTTCAGGGCTGGGTGTTCAGCAGTCTTAGGCTTCCACCCCTTCCCCTGTCCATTTCTCTTCCTCCCACTGGTGAGCTGAGGTGGGGGAAGGGCTTGGTCCCACTGGATCAAGGCTTTCGTATGTTATCCTGTTTCGTGAGGTCTGCTCTGTTCATGAGGTCTGTATGCAGTCTGGTGCATCCTTCTTTCCTGTTGCTGTTTTAGGGCTAGTTGTATTAACCATATTTTCACACTATATGTGGTTTTGGAAGGAATTCTCTGTCTCACTTCTCATGCTGCCATCTTGAATCTCCCCAATTTTATAACAGTAATGTATGAATGAAAAATATTCTGGTTTTACTTGTTATTGCCTATTAATTGTAGCTCTGTATAGGCTGAATAAATGTGCCTGAATCTTGTTTAGAGCTATGTAAAAGTGCCTAGAGAGGAGCCTACCATCTAGTAAGCATAATGTAAATATCTGTTGAATGAATGAATGAACAAACCTTCACTATTATCTCGTTAGGTACTGGATTATATATACATTTTTATTTTTACTTTATGAGTTTTTACTTGTGCATGTTTGAATTTAAAAAAGATCAGTGTAGAACTGCAAACTACACAATCAATGACTCATTTACAAGACTTTCAACTATATCCCCAGATCTGGCAGTAGACGTTTTTCTCCAAGGGATGCATGAAAACAAGTAAACAAGGCAGAATGAAATCAATCCATTGGTTGGCTGTCTTCAGTATCAGAGTTAGCATAGAGCACATTTGAGATTGTGTTGGAATCTTACTACAGTTTTTAAAATTATTACACATTTGAGTCAACACATCTTAGAAACCAAGGCATGTTATGGTACTCCCGGTGCTCAGGTACCCCGGGGTTCCAAGGAGCACAGTGGGAACCACTCCTGAAGTTCACATAGGCCGCTTCCCTCAGGAAGGCCCGTCTCCAGAAGCTCTGAAGTTGGCCAGGGTGTACCAAGGGCAGTCACGAGTAACCAGCCAAGTGACCTCCCTGGGTGAAGAAGTTGCCCATAGCTTACTAAACTGTAACATTTCAGGACTGCTTTTTTTTACCTCTATGTGTCAGGTGCTGTTCTAAGAACCTTACCTGTATTTACTCCTTTAGTTCTTAAAACAGCCCTACTTAACAGATATTATCATTATTATTTCCATTTCACAGTTGAAGGAGCTGAGGTAGAGAAGGCACAGAGCCGGGCAAAGGCAGAGCAGGTGTGTCCTGTGCGGGCTTCCCCAGATGCCACCCCGTGGAGCCAGCGCCCCGCCTGAGCGATGACAGGCCTTACTGAAGGCCATTGGCCAGACTCGAGAGTAGCAACCTACCACTTCACATTCACTTTTTATTTCTTTGTTTTGACTTCAATAATAACATTAATAATGACAAAAGTGTACTTACGTATATTGGCCCAAAGGCTATTGGTAAATTCAGGGCTGTTTGCTATTTCAGATCAATCAGATCTCAAAATTAATCAAAACATCCAGCACGTCAATCTTAAATGCCAGGTCTATTGAGTTGATATTTGAAAATTACCTTCAAGGCCACTTATTTGTTTGAAGGAAAGATTTGTATTACCAGTTATTTATTTAATGCAGGTAAGTCAAATACAAATTAAATGCATTATTATGGGAGAGTAGATGTGATGACTCTGTTCTTATACAATTGCTTTGACTCAAATTATTTGGAAACCTTTGTTTATACAGAGTGGCATGAAACAGTTTGGCATTCTGTTGGCATGAGGGTAAATGTGAGCATGGAATCCCACAAAGCTGCTTAAAGATGATTCTAGCATGTGACTTCATTATTTTTCAGGTCATGATTAAAACAAAAATATAGTTTAAAAAATCATGTAGAGGTTTTTGGGGAATATTGAAAGGACAGCCCTACCTCTAGATACCTGAGAATTCTGGCTTGAGAAGCACACAGCTCAGTGTTTCCCTGCGTCTGCCCTTTCCATGTGCTGGACTGACCCCAGCTCTTTTCTCATCAAGAGAAGAGGAAGAGCTTCTGTAGCTACACACTCTATCTGGGCCTCCTTCACCGGGCGGGAGTAGCCCTGAGGCTCCCTCTGGGGTAAGGAAGGGTCGGGGAGTGCTGTGTGAGTCAGACCGGAGCTGGGAGGTGAAGGCTGGCCAGGGCAAGATGCTCCCTGGGCCCGTCTGCCAGACGCAGATGTCAGAGGCGGCCATTTGCTGTTCAGCTGCACAAGCAAGACGGGAGTCTTCGCTCACCCCCACCCCCAGTCAAAGAGCAGATGGATTTTGACTTGAAGAGGCAGTGGAGAGACATCTGAACTTTATTTTGTTTTCTTTAATTACTATTTTTCTTAACTGGAAATGGTACTTCTGTTTAATCACCTGGGAGGCCCCAATTAATGTGCACTCGCCACCACACACTCCTCCGTGGAATCTCTGATTCAAGTCTACAGTTGTTTATACCACCCTCCACCCGGTGGCTTCCTCCTGTGCAATACCTCGGCTTCCTCAACTTGAAGTGGGCTGTGGTACCCTGGAGGTGCTTTACATAGACCAGAGCCAGGATGTGGGGAGAAGCCCAGAAGCTGCCTCAGGCCTCTTCTGCAGACTCCCACCTGCTGCTGCACCCTCATCACCCCTGTCTGTAGATCTCCTGCCTTGGGGTGCCCTCTTCATGCCTGGCCCAGCCTCGGTCTGGCTTCTGGCCTTGGCTGTATCGCTCAGTCTCGGCTCCGACAGGGACCTTCAACTTCAGATCCATTTTCCTCTGGCAACAAACTGCTCAGCTGCCTGAGGGGTTTCCTAAGGCCTGTCTTCCATGCCTCCAGTCATGCTCTTTCTTCCCTGGGATATTCTTTCACCCTCTTCCCATCTGGCCAACACAACTTTACAAAGCCTACCTAGTGTTTCCCCTTCCCAGTCCAAGGCTGAGCTGGGTCTCTCCATTCCATGTTCCTGTAATGACATATTCTTGCATCATCATCTCTTGGATGTCTGTGCCTCCCACTCAACTTTGAGCTCCTTTCATCCTTAGCACCCAGCACAGTGCCTGGCACTGAAAACAAGTACCTAGTATGTGTTAGTTGGATGAATGAACGCGTGCATACATGAATGAATTAATTAATTAATAAAAAGCTGTCTTGGCCCAGGAGGCCCTATCTTCCTGGCCATATCTAGGTTTTTCAAACCAGGAGAGGAGAATCGACCCCTGTTTTGGTCTATTTGATCAACTCCTCTCTATCAAAGCCCACTACACTGGCTTATTCTCAACAGGAAATATCCTGAATCTATTAATCTTCCCTCTCCTAAAACTAAATACATTTGAATAATGATGATGATGAAAATAACTGCTACATAACAATCCTATCCATTTCTATAGCATTTCATGTTTTAGACAGTTTTAATGTGGATAATCTTACTTAATGCTATAGGCTTTTTAAGTGCCTATTTAATTTGAATAAGTGGGAGTTGTTATTCTGTCTTTTCAGAGGAAGAATCATTTGAGGTCCAGGGAGGTTAAAGTAAGTGGCCTGGTTCATACTTGAAACTCTGTTTTATGACTTCTTATTTTGGTTTTATTTCAATGGGATCACACCAAGTTGTCAAATCGGGGATATGTTCTCAGCTTTCTGTCACCTGATGTGAATTAATTATTTGGATCATATCTATGAGAATGATTCCCAACTTTTTCAAGTATAAAGAGTACTTCTTGCTTTAGAAAAATCTTTGTAGTGGGAAATTTGGCACAAAACAAAGAAGTAGAGAGAAAAAAATACTGAATTCCTATGTACTCATCACCCAGCTTGCTAACATTTGCCAAGCTGGTTTCATCTATTTCCCTGCCCTCCTGCCATTTTTTAACATGATTAAAACACTAAACTCATTATTCCAACTGACAGAATTAACCACAATTCCATAACATACCTTAGTGCCCAGATTGTGTTCAAATTTTCCCGGTCACCTCAACAATGTTCTTTTCTGTTTGCTTCAGGGAATTCAGTCAAGTTTCAGACATTGTGTTGGTTGATATCTCTTTAAACCCATAATAATTCCCCCACTTGTTTTGTTAATCATGCTGTTTATTTGTTGAGAAAACCAGGTCATTTCTCTAGTAGAATTTTCCAATTCTGGATTTGGTTGATTACATCTTTCTGGTGTAATTGGATATGTTCTTCAATTCCTCAATTTTCAGAAACACTTTTTAACCATAAAAGCTTTTATAAATTTCTTTTTCCCCTGTCTTAGTTAGCTCAGACTACTATAATAAAATATCATAGATTGAGTGACTTAAACAATGGACATTTATTTTCTCACACTTTTGGAAGCTGGAATTCCCAGATCAGGGTGCTAATGTGGTCAGATTCTGGTGAAAGCTCCCTCCTGGCTTGAAGATGCCTGCCTTCTGGCTGTGTGCTCACATGGACTTTTCTCAGTGTATGCATGTAGGAAGAGAAAGAGATCTCTCCCTTTTTCCTCTTATGAGGTTTTTAATGCCATCATGGGGGTCCCACCATGACCCCATCTAAACCTAATTACCTTCCAGAGGCTCCTTTGGTGGCACAGAAGAAGCCAGGGGTCTTTGAGTCATTTAGTGCTCCTATCCCCACCTGTACCAGAGGACACCAGTCTTAGAACAGGTGGGTAACCACCATTCTGCACAGGTAATTACTGCTCATCTTAGAGGTGTTTGCATTTAACAGGCGATGGTGTTTTATGCCACAGAAGGCCTTTGGTTTGGGTCAGTTCAGTAAGGTCAGATTCTTGGGATTCCTTAGCTGCTCTTTCTCAACAGTGGATTTAAATACTCAGGCTAAGTTGAGAGTCAGGGGAAGGCCACTTGAGTGGAACTTCAAAATAGGTGTGTCTGGGATTTTGATTTTTTTTAGGCCATGGGGGAGCTAGTGCTCTTAGGCCAGTTGTCTGTGGCCTAGAACAACCTCTAACAGGGCTCTAAATTCCATTCCAGTTAGCCCAGTGCCATGTCAAAATTGCCATTTTTATGTCTGTACCTTGTCTTTAAAAGGTTTGGAGACACTGAGGAAAAGCTGAGCTTGAGAAGGGGTTTTTGGTGCCCTGAGAATTTGTTGCTCTGCATTTTCTTGGGCAGTAGGCTGTAGGGTCTTACATAAGAGACAGTGATGGAATTCATATCTTATTGGTTCAGCCAGAGTTTTTATCCCTGTGTATGAAGAGGGAAATTTTGGATTACTTGCCAAATTTTCTCAGGTAGTTGAGGATGCAGTTGAAAGGTTTCATTGTAAAGATGTTGTATATATACATTATAGGATGCTGTTTTAGAATGCACAGCACCCTAAAGTGGTTATAGAGGGAGTTATTTTCTAAGCTTTTCCATTAAGTGCTAGGCTTACAGTTTAGTTGGTGAGAGTCCCACTAATCTGCTGGAACTTGGTAAGTTCTGATCCAACTGCTATTCCTCTTCTGTCTTAATGATCCACAGTACATAGAAACGATCCTTCAGACTCCTGAGGAATTTTGGAAGGATGACAGGAGCAATCTAGCTCCATGGTGCTGGGAGGCACAATGTGGAGCAAGCAAAATATGGTTGGGAGAGGGCAGGAAATGCTGTAGACTTTGGTAGCACAATAGTTTGAATAATCTGTATGAAGTTGTTTGAAAAATCACAGCTATTTTTAAAGGAGCTCTATGGAAAGAAACTCCATAACTTCCCTGTATTGAGTACCAATAGTAGAAAGAAAGCCTATGGGTATCTTACTGTGACTTTACTGATCTATCTATCTATTATCTATCTATCATCTATATGTGTGCTCATGCATGTGAATGTTGTCTTTTGCAATGCTTACCAGAAGAAGTGTAAGTTCTAGAAGTGGACTATAGAAAAGACTTATTTCTGCAAAACAGCTTGGGATCAAGGTCATTGCATAAAGCAATTCTGCCTTTTCTTTTTAATGGAAACTAGCAATTTATCTTAAGAAAGTTATTGAAAGGCCAGTTCATTAATTTGCATAATGATGAAATGTGCCAGCATGTCTTTTCTTTGCTATTATCAATGAATAGAGACACACAAAACCTCAGTGAAAAGACACAAAAGGCACCCAGGCATCCTTTGGATTTCTTTTATGAGCCAGTCAGCTTTACCAAATAAAACTGGCACCTCTATAAAAACATTTTCTATAAAAATCTCTTGTAATCAATAAATCCTGCTCAAATGCATGCTAGGCAATGTGCTATATCCTTCTTGTGTGGCATCTGCTTATTATATTTTCTTAACACACAGAAACACACTCCTCATTTTTTTACAATATCTGCATTTAACTACTCCATAAACAGATCAACATTGACCTAGGAAATGGAGGTGGTTCCCTATAAGTTATTGGGCATGGGGATTGAGGGAAAGAAAGTCCAGGATAATTCCCTGGTTCTGGGCTTAATGTCTTGAAAAGCCATTGGCTGAGATAGAGGAGAAATCCCTTTGTTAGCTTTTGATGTTAATGCTTTTGGGACAAAGCACCACCTCTATGATTGGTCTTAAGATGAGCTAACAGAATTTCTTAAATATTTTCCAAGTTCTAGACACAATAGGAAGAACTGACTACCAATAAAAACACTGGATAGTAAGGCTCAGGTGAGTTTTTCTGATTGGCAACAGTTTACATGTGCTGTCACAACATCATTGAGAGGAGAATCACATACTCCCTTGTGTGACTCCACTGGGAAGGGACCTCTGGAAGCCTGTGCCTGGTTTCTTCTGGGCTCCATGTACCCTTCCCTTTTGGTGATTTTAATCTGTATCCTTTTGCTGTGCTAAACTACACACATTCACAGAGCTGGTTTTCTGAGTCTTGTGAGTCCTGCTATTAACTCACTGAGCTTGAAGGTGGTCTTGGAAATCCCTGGCACAGAACCTCAGAGGCAAAATTCTGGATGGAAAAGGGAAATTAGAATAAACTTGCGAGTGTCCTGGAAGATGCTGAATTGCATAGGAAGGCCGAGGGGTTTACTACAGCTCTACATACTGAGCACATTTTTTGGAATGTATCCTCAAAGTTTGTCATGAGAAAATAAATTGGACCCTAATTTGGTCCTGTAAGCAAAGAAAGGATGAATTTGTTGTTGATGATTCCAGAGAAAAACTCTTCAAAACCTTCAGACAGCATTCAGGGGTACATCCTGACACAGATGTGGCTTTGGCTCCTACCTCCTGGCTGTGAATGACCTTGAGTGAAAAATAGGAAATTTGATATGCAAGCAAAGACTGGAAAGGGCACTAGCTCCATTGCCAGATTTCCAGCATGTTGCTGACCATTTTCAAAGAGCTTTAGGACAAAAGCAGAATTAGGCTAATGCCTTACAGATAAAACAACTAGATAGTCCCCTTAGTCAATAAAATCAGGTAGAGGAGCCTCTTACTTTATACACCTGTAGATACTATAAGCAAAAAGGACAGGGATGGACAATTGTTCCTTGCTAGCTAAGGAACTGGAAAAAACAATAGGGTGGGATATGGACCAGCACCTCAAGATTCAGGTACCCTTTGAACATCTCCAAAAGGAGATGTTTATTATTATCCTCCACAGGGATTTCAGTTATGACCATTGCTTGTTCTTCCCAGAATGGATAGATTCTTTTCCTCATCAGTGAGTTATGAAGGCAGTGAAAAATTTCCTTGATTTTGTGCTCCCAATCTCTGGAATTTCAGTCTATCTTCCTGATAACAGAAATATTTGTTTTACTTGGGTTTTTAATTAAAAAGTTTTGCAAAGTCTTTCCACCTGCCCAAAAACTTTACAATCCATATCACCTCCAATCTTTGGAAAATTGAAAACTACAAATGGAATTCCACATTAAAATTAGGAAGATCCTCAGACCTCTGGAACTTTATTGGCTTAAGGTCTTGCTTTGTAGGTTTTAATGACAATGAGCTAACTCCTGGGGTTCATAAGCCTTCCCTTTATAAGTAGTGAAATGCCAGCCCGTGTGCCTAGAAATATCACTTCTGATCCTAGATTCTGCTCTGCTGCATGAAAATTTGTCCAAATATACAAGAAACTCAAGTAGCATACCTACTTTCAGCATAATAGGTATGGACAATCTTTCTTTCCTCAACATCCTTCTAAACAACACTGGTGTGACTTGCAAGCATGAAACTGAAAGCATGGTTCTCTGGAAAAGACATCAGAGACAGATGGACTTCAAACCCCAATAAAAAGTACCTTGTTAGGTACTGTCAAGAAATAACTAGCACAGCAGTAAAACCCTAAGGGGTTGACCCTTGGATTTATGTCTCTAAAAAAGAGACAAAACCATCCTCAGATCACTGAAAGACTATCCCAACTGAAGGCATTATGCTGAGGATTTGACAATCTTCAGAAAGGAGGAGATAATGTCTATCCAAAACCTGGATCAGTAGACAATGGAGTGAATTGTTCCTGCAAACTTCCAGTGAAGACACAAAACAAAATCCAGATTTCCAGAGCCATGGATTATTGTGCTTTAATTTGCATTTCTTGCTCTTTGTTTTCCTAGCTACTTATTTTTTTCCTCTCTGCTAGTTTAAAAATCTGCTCACAAACACTTGTTAGCTCTTAGCTATGGCACATATAAGGCCCCTGTCTTAATCCAGGTCTTTGTATCCCCAGTTACTCCTTGGTCCAAGTCCAATATCTGGCTATGATTGCTCATGATTTGGCTAAAATACACAATTAAACCAATTATTGGCTTTATACTCATTTTTCTTTGGTTGCCATCCATCTTTCTTTAGTTCCAGTGCTTTGTACTGAACTGGTCGGTTTCCTGAACCATTTGGGGACTTTTTAGATGGCAAACAAAGGCCAAAGGGCCAAAAATCTAAGACTTGCTATGACATCACACCTTGGAAGGAAATTCCTAGTTTCACTGGAATAATACTTGGGAACCTTTTATAGGAAATGGCCTGTGTAAATGAGTGTTCCCAGACCTTTGAAAGGGACTACGAAACATATGGGCCATGGGACTATGACCATTTGGGGCTGCCTTACTTTGGCAGGCCTTCCCAAAAAGTCTCACTGCTTAAGCCCAACTTCATGCTCCTGAGTTTCAGGTTGACCTAATGATCGCTCTCCTGTAAGTCTCTCTGGCTAGTGCCAAACCAGTCTTGTTGACTGCTGCCAAAACCAGATTCAACAGCTTCTTATGGATACTTGGGCTGATGACTGATCATTGGGAGGCTCCCAATGACTAGGATTGGCTTTGTGGCAGAAAGCCTACAACTCATAAGCCAGAAGGAGATTTGTTATCTCAAAAAACTGATGCCTGACTTCAAATAGTCTCCGGTAGAGCCCAGAATTTGTTTTGGCTCATTTGTTTCCATTCTTGGAAGAAGAGATTTTTAGATGACTCAAAAAGCTGAGACTTCATTTGATATCCCAAATCTTAATTATTAAGGAGAATTCTGAAGCCTCTTCTATTCGTGTTTGAGATAAAGGCCCCTAAAGTCTGGAATGTTTTTGTGGCTCGCTTATTTACAGGGCTGCTAGATAATGCTCCTAAGGCTACAGAAGTCCTAACTCAAGAAGTTTACAAGATTGGGCAGATGGTGAGTTCTGAGCACCCCAGAAATAACATTGGCCCTTCAAGGTGGAACATGTACGATCTTAGAGGAGAATGCTATACTTAAATTTCTACAGATCTGGGAGCCAGCTGAGAAATTAGGAAAGTAGGTAATTTAACTAATATCCCCATACATGGTTCTGTAGGCTGTTCTCACTGGAATGGGATCTTTTCCCCCTGGGATGTCCTTGGCTCCTAGCTTAGAAGGAGACTACAAACTCTGACCAGAGTCCCTTTCTTTGTATTAGTCATGTTGTGCTCAAACACGGGTGTGCACGTGCTCTTCCATCAAAACATCCAACAAATGAGCAGCCATCAGAAAGCAGTGTATCAGCTTTCTCTCACTGCCATAACAAATTACCAACAACTTAATGGATTAAAACAACACGACTTTATCCTGTCACAGTTATGTAGGTCAGTAAGACTGCTTTTCAAAAGGCCAAAATCAAGGGGTTGGTGGACTGAACTCTGCTAAGAGGCTCTGAGAAGAATGTGCTTCCACTACATTTGAGTTGTTGCCAGAGTCTAGTCCCTTGAAGCTGTGCACCCAAGGGTGCTGTGTCCTTGCTGGCAGTCAGCTGGAGACTATCCTGAAGCTCACTAGGATGGAGGCAGGGTGCCGTGTGGTCCTGGCTCTTGGAGGCCTCTTCTGAATTGGGAGGAATGTGGCATCCACGCCACAGCTCTTGTGGAGACAGCCTCTTGGATAGCTTGTTACACCGCTTTGTTACACCTCTGCTCCAGAATAAATAGCCCAGAAAGGAGAAGGAGACGGCAAAGGAAACAGAAGCTCGGAGATCCTTAAGCTTCAGGGCTGTGGTGGGCTGACCTGAGTCCTTCCAGAATTCATCTGTTGAAGTTCTCACTCTATACCTCAGAATGTGGCTGTATTTGGAGACTGGGTCTTTACAGAGGTAATGAAGGTAAGGCGAAGTCATCGGGGTGGGCCCTAATCCTGTGACGGGTGTACTGACAATTAGAGGAAATCTGGATGCAGACACGGACCACAGGGGAGACTCAGAGAGAAGACGGCCACCTGCAAGCTGAGGAGGGGGGCCTCAGAGGACATCAGCCCTGCTGACACCCTGATTTCAGACTTCCAGCTTCCAGAACTGAGAGACGATAGATGTCTGCTGTTCTAAGCCACCCAGTCATCAGCGTTTGTGGTGGCAGCCCAAGGAAGCAGAGCTTGAGTGTGTGCTTACTGCTCTGCTTGGGGCCTTGTCTTCTGCTATGGGGACTTCTCCTCCCAGTCTCCTGCGATTTCCTTTTTCTCACTTTCTTGGGTCTTTTTTATGACTCATGTTTCTACTTTCAGATTTGGATATACAACAAGTTCTAACTCAGATTTAAAATGCAAAAAATAAAAAAAAGGAAGAGAGATACAATAATACGAGAAACAAACAAAAAGGCCAAATACCTCATAAAATTAACTTATAACATAAAACTTTCTTTTGACTCTTACTGTGGGCCCTGGCAAGTTGAATGAGAACAGGGAGAATGGGTATTTAGATCGGAAAGAGAGTATTACAAAATTCCTCAGTGTTAACAGAACATTTTTTTGGAGGGAATCTTAAACCCATCAGATCCAACTTGCTTGCTCCTGAACTATTGATAGGATTCCCCTCAAGGGACTGACTGAGGTGGTTCAGGTTTCCTGGCTAATGTGAGGCTTATTCCATGCCTTGTGGTTTGTGCAAACAAGCATTCTCCCAAGAGATCAGAGAGGTGGGAGAGACGCCAGAATTTTAACTTGGGACAGGAAAAGCAGCACATGAGAATAGCAGAGGTGGGAGCTTTTAAAAGCAACACATATACCCCCAGAACTTTGATGCACCCTCCTTCTAAAGAGGGTCACTCTCCTGGTGAGCCACTGTTACTAAACTGAGAGGGTGTCTCTGTCTGATGGGTTGGGCAGGATGAAGATGGACAATGGCTGGAGGCCTGAGCAACAAGTGATGGGAGGTAAGAAGACAATGAAAGGGTTTTGAGCAGGAATTATCAGACAAGGGACTCAGAAGGAAAGCCAGACTAGGGTAGAGGCTTCATTGTGGGGAGTTTTCAAAGGAAGGAGTGGCTGCAAGCCTTGTTGTCTCGGGAGGAGGAGGGCTGAGTGAGGCTGGCATGATGGGAAAAGATCTTTGGATCGCCTGCCCCGCTGTGGTAATGCAGCCATCTAAACATTCACGCTGTTGGGAATGAGATGCATTATACAAAATTCATTTTAGGAATTGGTTATTCAGGGGCCAGTCCTAAGGAGAGCTAAAGTATTTCACTGAAAAGTGGCTTGTTTAATGAAATGTGTAGCTGAGTCCTCAATGAGCAGGAAAAAAAAATCAATTGGCCAAAAATGAACTATTTTCCATTCATTGATTTTGTTGCCCTTCACAGTCACATCCACTCAGTTACTTTGTACACTTTTGGGTTGTTCATGGGGCCCCCTGTCAACACAGAGGGCACCTCAGAGACAAGAAGGGCCAGGACGTCTCCCCAGAGAAGGCTCCGACTGGGCCCTGGGCAAAGGCACGTGCTGCTCCCAGGCTGCCTCTCCACATTTCCAGGATAAAGAGGCGCCAAGGGGCCTCTGGCTCCTACGCCCTCCCTGACTGCTGCCCTGCCTTCTTATCTCCCGTGCCCACCTGGGTATGTTTCTGCTCCTGCTCCCAGCACTGGGGCGGCACTGGGCCACCCAGGCCCCTGCCTGCTCCCTGCTTGCCACCAGCCCTCACTGTACTACTTGGCCGTCCTTCCTCTTCTGCGTGTTGGCTTCTGCACCCCAGGCTTACGGTGGCCCTGTCCAAGTGTTCTCAGTCTTCTTAAGCTCTGGGTCTATTCTATTTCTGGGACAAATCAAGACCTTGTTGTGACCGTCTTCACTCTCCTTCCTCTTCACCTCTGCATCCCCTCTCCAGGCTTCACAGGGCAAGGAGACCCGGCAGAGTGACTGCAAAAATGGCTTCAAGTCTTTTGTGTCCTGCTCCCTGCAATGTGACTTTGCACTTCCTCTACCCACGAGGTGTACTCTCCCCTGTGCCCTTGAATCTGGGGGTTTTGTGACTTGCTGAGAGCAACAGAAGCAAAGGTGTTACAGTTCAAGACTAGGTCTCGAGAATTCTTGTGAGCTTCTGCCATCTCAGAACCTCTCTCCTGCCATGAGAATGAGCCCAGGCCAGCTTCCTGGCAGATCGGGCGCTGTGGAGAGGGAGACCGGTGGTGCCCCAGCAGAGAGATCTTAGACCAGCGGTCGCTGACCACAGACGTATGAGCAAATCTATTTGATACCAATCATGCCACGTCCAGAAACAGACCTGTCTAGCCTGCATGTAGACCTGTGATACAAACTGAACGTAATAAGTCACTGAATTGTGAGGTGATTTTTTATGCAGCAATAGCTGACTGATACAGAGATGATTTCCTTTCTGGGCCTCATCTGTTTCCATTACCTCTTTTTCCTTCTCTGGCTGGTCCTGGATCCCTTACTTGCCCCTTTTCTACAAGCTTTTCCCCTACTGGCTGCCTCCTCTGCATACGCCCCTCGGCATTCCTTCATTTCCTCTCTTCATTGCAGAACTGGGTGCGCCAACGTGCTTTCCTCTGCCAGGTGCTCCCTCTGGTGTCCAGCAGGTTGGCCTCATCCTCAGGGTTGTCCTGAGGTGGTTCTCACATTGGTTCCCTAGGGGCCACTGACCAGGCCACGCTCTCCAGAGGCTCCATCAAGGTCCCTTTAAGTCTTAGGGCTCGAAGGCCTCTCTGTGGCCCTGTTGGTGCTGTTTGCCCTGCTGCTTGGCCCCTGTGGCACCGCCTTCTCCTCTTCCCTAGCGAGGCCTTATTCTTCTCTGACCACCCGGTTCCTCCACTTCTATAACTGTGGACATCTCCGATTTTCTGTCACATGCTTCCTTCTTGCAATTTAATTTACTTCAGGCAAGTGATTCACAAACACAATCTCAAGCCCTGGCCTTCAATCCCACCCTGTAATTTTAAAGGTCTAATTGGACCCTTTCTCTCGGCTGGCTGGCTGTCACCTTGACTCGGCATTTCTGAAGACGACCTTGCCACCTCCTTCAAGACCACGCCCCCTGCGTCACTCCACCCCTTTCCCCATCCTGCGCCCTATCAGCCAACTTGAAACCTTTTATTTCTCCCTACTCGAGGCCCTGTATCTAACCTTTGTGTAGACACACACCATTTTTTTTTCCACAATCAGTACGACCACCTCTCTCATTCAAGCAGTTATGATGTCTCGTCTAACTATTGCAGAGGCCTTCCAATGCCTCCCCCTCCACCCAGGCTCTTCACCAGCATCTTACCCTGACACCTGAGCCGGATCATCCTCCTAGAACATCTCTTCCATCATGTCAGGCCCCTGCTCTAAAATTTCCCATGGCTCAGTTTTCTTTGTCCACCTGCTTTGCCAGGACACTTCCTTGGAGAATAGTTCAGTGTATTGGAGTCCCCCTACCTGGACTCCCCTTAGTGGTGGTGGTGCAGGAAGATGCAAGCTGTCCCAGCTCCTCCTTTGTACAGGGTCAGTTTCCAGAGCTTTCTTCCTAATAGACTATCCCTGGGACCAAATCCCACATTGAGGGCCTCAGAGGTGATCTCTGAGCTACAGATCCTCACAGTGATGTTCTTCTCTGATAACCTACCAGTATCAGCAGGACTTGGATAGGTCTCTGCTCTGCCTGCCTTCCCAGTTTGTGCCCCACTTTGTCTGGACCCTTGTGTCACCTCCGAATTTCCCCACGATTTTCCCTGACAATAGATGGATCTGCCCAGTTCTTGAGGTCTAGCTCTGGCTGCCACTGCATGCCCCATGGAATTGTAGTGCCTGCATCAAGACTGCCCTCTTTCCCAAGATGTGTGAATTCTCATCACTGCCTCAGCCCTGAATGCCCGCCTCTGTGGAATGAGCTCATTTTATGGATCATCACATCGTCCCACAGCATCAGCTGCTTCTCTTTGACCCCACTGACCCAGCTGTGAGATGCGTCTATTTTCTTTGATTCATGGACCTTTGAGTGTAAAGCAGACTTTGATGTCAGTTTGGAAGGGGATGTGAAGCTGGCTATTTACATTGCAGCCATCCACATCCTCAAATTAAACAGCAGCTCTTTCTCTTCTGAATAGCTTACTGGCCATCCTCACCCCTCACTCCAGGCTGGGCCCCTGGGCCCTCTTGTTTATACAGAGCCAGATAGAAGGTGCTCAAGAAAGAAGGTCCACCCTTGGTTTACCCATGTTCTGGAATTTCAGAACTTAAACGTGTACCTGTCCCCCTCTGAAACTGTTGCTGTCCCGAGCCCTGCACCTTTCTGAGGCAAGCTTGCTGGTAGAGGGGACAGGCTTCCCATCTGCAGGCATAGTTTATCCAGATTGCTTAGCCTGCAGATTGATGGCACATTGGTCTCCTGCCTCTGGCACCTAATATGCTGTGTCCCTGGCATTGGGCTTGAAACATGAGCTGCCCCCTCCGTGTTCTAGGCAATGATTTTCCTTGCAAGATACAGTGACTTAGGCTCTTGGGGTCCTGGGAACTTAGCAGAATGGCTTCTTCCAGAATGTTCCTATGACAAAAGCGTATGTGTTTGTCTTGGATTTAAAATAGCCATTTACTCGGATGAGCTCAGTTTAAAGATGGCTGCCACCTTTTGGAAGGCAAACTGCAGCTTCCCAATTAATGGAGGTTGCTAGAATAGTGACAGAATGTAGGCCAGTAGGGTCTGTGGTATTTTTGATGCTTAAAGTGACTCCAGGTCCTTGGCTTTGAAATGAACGTTTCTGGCTGCTTAAATTAAGAAACCAGTGGTGCCTTTGCCAAGCAGGGTCTCATATATTACACAGTGGAGTGTGAGCTGTAGGTCTAACTTACAAGCTGCAGGCAGATTACAGACTCTGCTCAGGCTGGTGTGCTCAGGCTTGGAGGAGAGAGAGAGCATGTGCCCTGGGAACGGAGAAGAGGGCTCTGCTCAGCTGGTGCACATCATAGGACGGAAAGTGACTGGAGGTGAGGTGGAGAGAGAAGTGGGGGCCAGAACTTGGAGGGCTTCACAAGCTTGACTAAGAAGTGTAACATTCATTTTACAGGCTCTCAAGTGCCACTGAAAGGTTTTAAGTAGGAGTAAAATGTGAATGTTTGTGTTTCTGAATTATCACTGAGTTTATAGGTGATGGTGGATTAGACTGACTGGAAAGAGCATAGTTTCAAGAAGAGGGTCAAAGACTGAACCTTGCAAAATGTTCTCATCTAAGGTGTGATGGTGGGAGGGGCTTGAGAGAGACAAACACTGAGGCAACTATTGAAATTCTAAAGTGGGGGTTCTGAAAAGGAGCAAGGAACGCGGGCTGGGGTAGGCAGCTAAGACCTTCTGAGTAGATGGGATTTGAAGTGTGGAGGAATATAAAAGTAGGCATATTGGAGATGGGGAGGATTGAGGCAAGGTATTTAACTCAGTGATTTGTCCTCGTATGAAAGAGGACACACAAGCCCTGAGAGCCAGCTATCCAGGTGGGCAGCCTTACCCCTGAGGTGATGAGACAGGCCCAACCACAGGGATGCCCATGGGGCACTGGATGGGGTCAAATGTCGAGTCTTTCCCAGGGAAGTTGTATGCCTTTTGCAAAGGAGGTTCCTCCTAGCCCCCAGGACCAACCCTGACAGACTTGCTTTGCTGAGTTGTCATTCTGGCAAGACTTTGAAATATTGCAAAGAAAGACTAGCAGAGAGACCAAGGAAATTCCAGCTTCCTGTAAACAGAGAGGTAACTGAGACCTAGCGACGCGGAAAGGGCTGGACCCTTTTCAACTGGGTCTAGTTTCTCCAGGCTGGCGCTGCTCCTGGGCTGTTCTCTGCTCTGATTTGCCCATTCTTTTGGTGACCTGACCCCCAGTTGGCAAGTGGGCCACTGCAGCTTCCCCATCTTCGCTGAGCAACAGACAGTGATGTCATGGTCTATGCTTATGTCTAATGGCTCCTTAAAATTCTGGTCCCATCCCAGTACTTACACAGCTATTTCTGCAGAGTGCTTAATCAGTAGGTCCAAGATGTGCACTAAGATGAGCTGGGGCCATGCACTAAGGAGCAATCTGGCTGACTGGCCTTTCACATGGGCTGTGTGGATCTCTGTGTGCCCCACGTCAGCCTGTGCTGCTACCTGCCTCCCTTCACCTCAGGAGCAATTTGATGCAGGATGTATTTACCAAGGACCCACTAGGTGCCATGAGCTGGCACTAAAAGTGTGCACCTTATTCTTTGTCTGTTTTTTAATAAACTAGAGTCAGGGCTGGGAATGAAGAATCATGGCTGTTGGAAGCACTGCATGTCAGGCCCACGCACTGTCACAGAGTATGGCATTGTGGGTGCCTGGGCACGACTGTCAGCTGACAGAAAGAAAGTGTGCACATACATGTGCACACAACAAACACATGTATTTTGTGCTTTTCTTTTCAACTGAAGTGAATAGAACTGGGAAGAAAATCCTCTCTCGATGAATGATGGGAGGAGTCGCCACTGGTGTGATGTCAAATTAATTTATCACATGTGCTGATTGTCCCCTTGGAAATCGGGTGCCTTGGTCTTGAGAGGCAGGGAGATGAAGGTTCAAATCCCAGTTTTACCAATAACCATCTGGGACGTGGGGAGAGTTAACAGTGTGGCCAAATGGATATTTACTGGGTGATGACCACTGTTAGAAGTCTTGTACACAAATCACAGCATTTGGTCCCTACAACAGCCAGGTAGGCACCGCAGTGCTGGCTTCACTGGCCGTGATGGGGATTAGAGGCAGGAATTCTGCCAGCACTGACCCGCAGGAATTCAGTATTTGCACCACTAGGGTGGGACCCAGGACAGGTCACCTTCGATGGTTCAGAGGACGGGCTGCAGGAGGCTCAGCTGGAGCCTGGGTGCTGGGGGATGCGGGTGGGAATGGGAGGAAGGGGAGAAGGCTGTGCTCACATGGGCTCTGAGGAGGCACTAGAGGCATATTTTGCCTGTGTCATAATTTTGTCCAGCTTAGTGCCCTGCTGGATGGTGGCCTGGCGTATCCATCAGCTCAGGCTGTCATAGCAAAATACCACTGGCTGGGCAGCTGAAATAACAGACATTAACTTTTTTCACAGACTGGAGGCAAGCTAGAAGTTCAAGATCAAGGTGCTGGCAGGTTAGTTTCTGGCGCTGCCTGCTCACTGTGTCCCCACATGGCCTCCCCTCGGCAGACATGGAGGGAAGAGCTCTCCGGTGTCTCTTCCTATAAGGACACCAGTCCTATCAGATCAGGACCCCACCCTTATGCCCTTGTTTAACCTTCATTACCTTCCTGCCTCTAAATACAGTCACCCTGGGGGTTAGGGCTTCTACATACAAATTTTGGGGGACAAAAACTTTCAGTCCGTAACAAGTGGTGTCAGGGGCAGATCAGCAGTCAGCATCCACACAGGCTTTGCCTCTTCAGTATGAAGTAGTGGTTAAGGGCAGGGACTCTGAAGCCAGACTGCTGGGTTTGTATCCCAGCTCCGTCACTTACTCTCTAGGCAAACAGCAAGTTTCTTGACCTATTTGTGCCTCAGTTTCCTCATTGGTGAAGGGGGTAGTAACATTCCAGCCTCATAAACGCATTGTGTGGATTACATGACATAAAGTGTGCAAAGCCACCAGCGCAGAGGTGGACACACAGTGAGCACTTTGTAAATGTCTGTCAACAAACCTGAACCCAAGGCGGGGAATGATTATTCACTCAAATCTTTTTTGACCAAGTATTTGCCCAGCCTGTGTAGCTGCCTGGCCCCTTTTCAGATTCCACGTGTGTGTGTGTGTGTGTGTGTGTGTGTGTGTGTGTGTGTGTGTGTGTGTGGCTGGGAGGGTGTACAGGTTAATTTAAAGACACAGGCTTTCCCTCAGTAACCTACCATTTTTTTAGAGTAATTTATGTCCAGGAGACTGTTAAAGAGGAACAGGAATATTGTTCAGCATCCAGGGCAATTTCCCTGATGTCCTATCTGAGGGCCATCTAACTCTGTGGGCTGGTCCTGTCTGCATTTCCCTGGGAGGAAGGTCAACAGGATCCACTTATAGTTATTGCTGAAGAAATCTTGGGTTAGCCCCCACCAGGATCCTGTGACCCAAACCCTTCCTTTAAGGAGGTTTTTGAATGGAGACTTTCTTTTTCTACTCTATTGTTTGGGTTGACTTTTGCCTTTACCTGCAGAAAGACAGTTCATTTCTGTTCTACAATCCTTCCAGGGGAAACGTTATATATATCTTTTCCCAACTTGCTTTCTTATTAGGGCCACAGATCAAGGCTGCCCTGTGCTCAGAGTTTGTTAAAATCCTTCCAGTGCACCTGGTCATTTACTGCACATCTTCTTTTCCCAGGAGCTAAAATGTGAGTGTACGACAACCCTGGGCAGTTTTGCATCTTGACCCCTCTCCTCCCCACACACCTCCCACACCAGCGAGCTTATTTCCCCATCAGGTTTATTTCTGATTAATTAACTGAGCACTTGTTAAGCATATATAATGCATCAGGCATTTTGCTAAAAGGCGGGAGGCTCTATAATGGATGCTATGGGAAGCCACGGAGAGAGAGAGCATCTACATGAGACCAAGCACTCAAGGAAGGCTTCCTGGCAGAGCTGATGCTTAAACTGAGTTTTAAAGGATGAACAGTAGTCTGATAACCAACAAAGAAATAGTGGCAGGAGTAATTGCAAATATGGAAGGTTGGAAGCATATGAGTTTGGTGTGGCTGAGTCAAAAGAATGTAGCAGAAGGAAGAGGGGGTGAGGCTGGAGAGATGAGTCAAGACCAGCTTTTCATTACTCATGTAGAGATGACGTTGTTCCTGTTTACTGATGGGACAACTGAGAGGTTACCTCTGGTCACAAGTTCAGTAATGGAGAGCTGGATGGAGCCCCTGGGACCTGAGCTTAAACAGGAGCTTGAAGTGGGAAGAAAAGAGGAATTCTTGCTGCTTCTGCATTTCCATATTTTTCTGGATGGCCTTTCTTCTTCCTTCCTTGAATTCCTTGGGTTAGGAAAATCACCCCTTGTTCACTTCTGAAGACGTACTACATTTCTCTGTAAACTTTGCTCCTGGGAATGAAGAAACAAGCCCCTTCTCCTCTGTCTTATCTTTGGTGCAGCAATAGGAGGCATTAAATATATGTATTTTTCATTTTATCAAATGTACATCACAGTGGTTCAACAGTCCCCCAACCCTCTGCTCCACCCACTTTGTTCCCCCTTGGTAACCACTAGTCACTTCTCAGTGTCTATGAATCTAATGCTCTTTTGTTCCTTCTGTTTTGCTTTGTTTTTGTATTCCACATATAAGGGAAATCATGTGGTGTTTGTCTTTCTCTGCCTGGCTTATTTCACTGAGCATAATACCCTCTAGCTCCATCCATGTTGTTGCAAATGGCAGGACTTCTTTCCTTTTTATGGCTGAATAATATTACATTGTGTATATGTATGTACCACCTCTTCTTTATCCATTCATCTACTAATGGACACTTAGGTTGCTTCCATATCTTGGCTATTGTAAATAGTGCTGCAATAAACATAGGCCTGCATATATCTTTTCAAATCAGGGATTTTGTTTTCTTAGGGTAAATTCCTAGGAGTGGGATTCCTGGGTAAAATGGTATTTCTATCTTTAGTTTTTTGAGGAACCTCTATACTGCTTTCCACAGCAGTTGCAACAATTTTCAGTACCACCAAAAGTGTAGGAGGGTTCCTATTTCTCTGCACCCTTGCCAGCACTTTTTATTTCTTGTCTTTTGGATAATGGCCATTCTAACAGGTGTGAGGTGATATCTCATTGTGGTTTTAATTTGCATTTCCCTCATGATTAGCAATGTGGAGCATCTTTTCTTGTGCCTGTTGGTCATTTGTATTTCTTTGGAGAAGTGTCTGTTCAGGTCCTCCGCCCATTTTTTGATCAGGTTATTTATTTTTTGGGTGTTGGGGCATATAAGTTCTTAATGTATTTTGGATGTTAACCCGTTATCAGAAGAGTTGTGTATGAATACATTCTCCCATACTCTAGGATGACTTTTTGTTCTGCTGCTGATGTCCTTTGCTGTACAGCAACTTTTTAGTTTGATGTAGTCCCACTTGTTCATTTTTTATTTTGTTTCCCTTGCCTGAGGAGATGTGTCCAGGAAAATGTTGCCCATGTTTATATTCAAGAGATTTTTGCTGGTTTTCTTCTGAGAGTTTTATGGTTTCATGACCTACATTCAGGTCTTTGATCCATTTCAAGTTTACTATTGTGTATGGAGTTAGACAATAATCCAGTTTCATTCTCTTACATGTAGCTGTCCAGTTTTGCCAACACCAGTTGTTGAAGAGGCTGTCATTACCCCATAGTATATCCATGGCTCCTTTATCATATATTAATTGGCCATATATGTGTGGATTTATGTCTGGGAGCTCTCTATTCTGTTTCATTAATCTATGGGTCTGCTCTTGTACCAGTACCAAAGTGGTTTGATTACTGGAGTTTTCTAGTAGAGCTTGGAGTCAGGGAGTGTAATCCCCCAGCTTTGTTCTTCTTTCTCCAGACTGCTTTGGCTATTCAGGGTCTTTTGTGGTTCTATATGAATTTTAGATCTGTTTGTTCTAATTCACTGAAGAATGCTATTGGTATTTTTTAAATTTTGTTATCATTAATCTACAATTACATGAAGAACATTATGTTTACTAGGCTCACCCCTTCATGAAGTCCCCCCCACGAACCCCATTACAGTCACTGTCCATCAGTGTAGTAAGATGCTGTAGAATCACTACTTGTCTTCTCTGTGTTGCACAGCCCTCCCCATACCCCCCCAACATTATATATGCTAATCGTAATACCCCCTTTCTTTTTCCCCGTCCTTATCCCTCCCTTCCCACCCATCCTCCCCAGTCCCTTTCCCTTTGGTAACTGTTAGTCCATTCTTGGGTTCTGTGATTCTGCTTCTGTTTTATTCTTTCAGTTTTTCTTTGTTCTTATTCTCCACATATGAGTGAAATCATTTGGTACTTGTCTTTCTCTGCCTGGCTTATTTCACTGAGCATAATACCCTCTAGCTCCATCCATGTTGTTGCAAATGGTAGGATTTGTTTTCTTCTTATGGCTGAATAATATTCCATTGTGTATATGTACCACTTCTTCTTTATCCATTCACCTACTGATGGACACTTAGGTTGCTTCCATTTCTTGGCTATTGTAAATAGTGCTGCGATAAACATAGGGGGTGCATTTTCAAACTGGGCTCCTGCATTCTTAGGGTAAATTCCTAGAAGTGAAATTCCTGGGTCAAATGGTATTTCTAATTTGAGCTTTTTGAGGAACCTCCATACTGCTTTCCACAATGGTTGAACTAATTTACATTCCCACCAACAGTGTAGGAGGGTTCCCCTTTCTCCACAACCTCGATAACATTTGTTGTTGTTTGTCTTTTGGATGGTGGTGATCCTTACTGGTGTGAGGTGATATCTCATTGTGGTTTTAATTTGCATTTCTCTGATGACTAGCGATGTGGAGCATCTTTTCATGTGTCTGTTGGCCATCTGAATTTCTTCATTGCAGAACTGTCTGTTCAGCTCCTCTGCCCATTTTTTAATTGAATTATTTGCTTTTTGTTTGTTGAGGTGCGTGAGCTCTTTATATATTTTGGATGTAAATCCTTTATTCGATCTGTCATTTATGAACATATTCTCCCATACTGTAGGGTACCTTTTTGTTCTGCTGATGGTGTCCTTTGCTGTACAGAAGCTTTTCAGCTTAATATAGTTCCACTTGTTCATTTTTGCTTTTGTTTCCCTTGCCCGAGGAGATATGTTCATGAAGAAGTCACTCATGTTTATGTCCAAGAGATTTTTGCCAATGTTTTTTTCTAAGAGTTTTATGGTTTCATGACTTACATTCAGGTCTTTGATCCATTTTGAATTTACTTTTGTGTATGGGGTTAGACAGTGATCCAGTTTCATTCTCTTACATGTAGCTGTCCAGTTCTGCCAGCACCATCTGTTGAAGTGAATGTCATTTCCCCATGGTATGTCCATGGCTCCTTTATCATATATTAATTGACCATAGATGTTTGGGTTAATATCCGGAGTCTCTATTTAGTTCCATTGGTCTGTGACTCTGTTCTTCTGCCAATACCAAATTGTCTTGATTACTGTGGCTTTGTAGTAGAGCATGAAGTTGGGGAGTGAGATCCCCCCTACTTTATTCTTCCTTCTCAGGATTGCTTTGGCTATATGGGGTCTTTGGTGTTTCCATATGAATTTTTGAACTATTTGTTCCAGTTCGTTGATGAATGCTATTGGTAATTTGATAGGGATTGCATAAAACCTGTATGTTGCTTTGGGCAGGATGGCCATTTTGACGATATTAATTCTTCCTAGCCAAGAGCATGGGATGAGTTTCCATTTGTTAGTATCCTCTTTAATTTCTCTTAAGAGTTTCTTATAGTTTTCAGGGTATAGGTCTTTCACTTCCTTGGTTAGGTTTATTCCTAGGTATTTTATTCTTTTTGATGCAATTGTGAATGGAATTGTTTTCCTGATTTCTCTTTCTATTATTTCATTGTTAGTGTATAGGAAAGCCACAGATTTCTGTGTGTTAATTTTGTATCCTGCAACTTTGCTGAATTCCAATATTAATTAGGTCTAGTGGTTTTGGGGTGGAGTCTTTAGGGTTTTTTATGTACAATATCATGTCATCTGCAAATAGTGACAGTTTAACTTCTTCTTTACCAATCTGGATTCCTTGTATTTCTTTGTTTTGTCTGATTGCCATGACTAGGACCTCCAGTACTATGTTGAATAACAGTGGGGAGAGTGGGCATCCCTGTCTTGTACCTGATCTCAGATGAAAAGCTTTCAGCTTCTTGCTGTTCAGTATAATGTTGGCTGTGGGTTTATCATATATGGCCTTTATTATGTTGAGGTACTTGCCCTCTATGCCCATTTTGTTGAGAGTTTTTATCATGAATGGATGTTGAATTTTGTCGAATGCTTTTTCAGCATCTATGGAGATGATCATGTGGTTTTTGTCTTTCTTTTTATTTATGTGGTGGGTAATGTTGATGGATTTTCGAATGTTGTACCATCCTTGCATCCCTGGGATGAATCCCACTTAGTCATGGTGTATGATCCTTTTGATGTATTTTTGAATTTGGTTTGCTAATATTTCGTTGAGTATTTTTGCATCTACGTTCATCAAGGATATTGGTCTGTAATTTTCTTTTCTGGTGGGGTCTTTGCCTGGTTTTGGTATTAGGGTGATGTTGGCTTCAGAGAATGAGTTTGGGAGTATTCCCTCCTCTTCTATTTTTTGGAAAACTTTAAGGAGAATGGGTATTATATCTTCTCTGTATGTCTGATAAAATTCTGTGGTAAATCCATCTGGCCCAGGGGTTTTGTTCTTGGGTAGTTTTTTGGTTACCGATTCAGTTTCATTGCTGGTAATTGGTTTGTTTAGATTTTGTGTTTCTTCCTTGGTCAGTCTTGGAAGGTTGTATTTTTCTAGGAAGTTGTCCATTTCTTCTAGGTTTTTCAGCTTCTTAGCATATAGGTTTTCATAGTAGTCTCTAATAATTCTTTGTATTTCTGTGGGGTCCGTTGTGATGTTTCCTTTCTCATTTGTGATTCTGTTGATTTGTGTTGATTCTCTTTTTCTCTTAATAAGTCTGGCTAGAGGCTTATCTATTTTGTTTATTTTATCAAAGAACCAGCTCTTGGTTTCATTGATTTTTTTCTATTGTTTTATTCTTCTCAATTTTATTTATTTCTTTTCTGATCTTCATTATATCCCTCCTTCTGCTGACCTTAAGCCTCATTTGTTCTTTTTCCAATTTCGATAATTGTGACATTAGACTATTCATTTGGGATTGTTCTTCCTTCTTTAAGTATGCCTGGATTGCTATATACTTTCTTCTTAAGACTGCTTTTGCTGCGTCCCACAGAAGTTGGGGCTTTGTGTTGTTGTCATTTGTTTCCATATATTGCTTGATCTCTATTTTAATTTGGTCGTTGATCCATTGATTATTTAGGAGCATGTTGTTAAGCCTCCATGTGTTTGTGGGCCTTTTTGTTTTCTTTGTACAATTTATTTCTAGTTTTATACCTTTGTGGTCTGAAAAGTTGGATGGTAGGATTTCAATCTTTAGGAATTTACTGAGGTTCTTTTTGTGGCCTAGTATGTGGTCTATTCTGGAGAATATTCCATGTGCACTTGAGAAGAATGTGTATCCTGTTGCTTTTGGATGTAGAGTTGTATAGATGTCTATTAGGTCCATTTGTTCTAGTGTGTTGTTCAGTGCCTCTGTGTCCTTACTTATTTTCTGTCTGGTGGATCTATCCTTTGGAGTGAGTGGTGTATTAAAGTCTCCTAAAATGAATGGATTGCATTCTATTTCCTCCTTTAATTCTGTTAGTATTTGTTTCACATATGTTGGTGCTCCTGTGTTGGGTGCATATATATTTATAATGGTTATATCCTCTTGTTGGACTGACCCCTTTATCATTATGTAATGTCCTTCTTTATCTCTTGTTACTTTCTTTGTTTTGAAGTCTATTTTGTCTGATACTAGTCCTGCAACACCTGCTTTTTTCTCCTTGTTGTTTCCATGAAATATCTTTTTCTATCCCTTGACTTTTAGTCTGTGCATGTCTTTAGGTTTGAGGTGAGTCTCTTGTAAGCAGCATATAGATGGGTCTTGTTTTTTTATCCATTCTATTACTCTGTGTCTTTTGATTGGTGCATTCAGTCCATTTACATTTAGGGTGATTATTGAAAGATATGTACTTATCGCCATTGCAGGCTTTAGATTCGTGGTTACCTAAGGTTCAAGGTTAGCTTCTTTGTTATCTTACTGTCTAACTTAACTCGCTTATTGAGCCGTTATAAACACTGTCTGATAATTCTTTATTTCTCTCCCTTCTTATTTTTCCTCCTCCATTCTTTATATGTTGGGTGTTTTATTCTGTGCCCTTTTGTGTTTCCTTTGACTGCTTTTGTGAGTAGTTGATTTTATTTTTTGCCTTCAGTTAGTATTTGGTTGGTCTGCTTTCTTTGCTGTACTTTTATTTTCTCTGGTGACATCTATTTAGCCTTAGGAGTGCTCCCATCTAGAGCAGTCCCTCTAAAATACCCTGTAGAGGTGATTTGTGGGAGGCAAATGCCCTCAACTTTTGCTTGTCTGGTAATTGTTTAATCCCTCCTTCATATTTAAATGATAATCATGCTGGATACAGTATTCTTGGTTCAGGGCCCTTCTGTTTCATTGCATTAAATATATCATGCCATTCTCTTCTGGCCTGTAAGGTTTCTGTTGAGATGTCTGATTATAGCCTGATGGGTTTTCCTTTGTAGGTGACCTTTTTTCTCTCTCTAGTTGCCTTTAAAACTGTGTCCTTGTCCTTGATCATTGCCATTTTAATTTTTATGTGTCTTGGTGTTGTCCTCTTTGGGTCCCTTCTGTTGGGAGTTCTGTGTACCTTCTGGTCTGAGCAACTATTTCCTTCCCCAGTTTGGGGAAGTTTTCAGCAATTATTTCTTCAAATACACTTTCTATCCCTTTTTCTCCCTCTTCTTCTTCTGGTGCCCCTTTAATGCAGATATTGTTACTTTGGGATTGGTCACACAGTTCTCTTAATATTGTTTCATTCCTGGAGATCCTTTTATCTCTCTCTGCATCAGCTTCTATGCATTCCTGTTCTCTGGTTTCTATTCAATCAATGGCCTCTTGCATCATATCCATTCTGCTTTTAAATCCTTCCAGAGATTGTTTTATTTCTGTAGTCTCCCTCCCTGCTTTTTCCATTAGCTCTTACATTTTTCTCTGCAGCTCCATCAGCATGGTTATGACCTTTATTTTGAATTCTTTTTCAGGGAGATTGGTTAGGTCTGTCTTCCCAAGCTGCTTCTCAGAGGTTGTCTCTGTGATTTTGGTCTCGATCAAATTCTTCTGCCTTTTCATGGTGATAGAGGTAGTTGTGGGAAGCTGGTGCCTGTGTTGGCTGGGAGAACGTCACTTCTTGCTGGTTTGTGGCCTTCCTTTCCTGGGAGAATGGAGACCCTAGCGACTTGTGCTGGGCAGCTGCACGCAGACAGGATCTCTGATTCTTGCCTGACCGCTGTGAAGGAAGCTCCGTGCATAGTTGCTGTGGGCATGGCTGGCCTCAGGCTGCTGCTCTGCTATGGTGGAGCTACATCCGAGGGGGAAAGGGCAGGAGGCTGTTTATAGCCAGGAGGGGCCTCAGAGCTGCACTGCCGCCCAGGAGGTTAGGGCACCCAGAGTTCCCTGAGATTCCCAGCTGCTGGGCTGAGTGTCCTGGGATGTTTCCATCCAGCTGTGGGGTCCCTGTCCCTTTAAGACTTTCAAAAAGCACTTTCTTTACTTTGTCCCAGGGCCGCCGGCTGTGGGGACCCACTAGCAGGTTTTACTGTTCTGTTTCCCTAGTATCCAGCACACCACACACTGTGTGTCTGTGCTCCCGGTGCAGATGGCTAGGGCTGGGTATTTGGCAGTCCTGGGCTCCCTTTCCCTCTCTTTCCAACTCCTTTCCTCCCACTGGATGCTGGGGTGATGGGCGCTTGCGTCCCGCCAGGCCACGGCTTGTATCTTACCCCCTTCACAAGGCTCTGGGTTTTTGCAGGTGTAGGTGTAGCCTGGCTGTTGTCCTGAACCTTCTGGTCTCTCTTTTAGGGATAGTTGTATTTGTTGTACTTTCAAAAATATATATAGTTTTAGGAGGAGATTTCTGCTCTTCTACTCATGCTGCCATCTTGGCTCCTTTCTGCTATTGGTATTTTGACAGGAATTGTGTTGAATCCTTGCTTTGGCAGGATAGCCATTTGACAATATTAATTCTTCCTATCCATGAGCATGGGATGTATTTCCATTTATTGGTGTCTTCTTTTATTTCTTTCATGAGTGTTTTATAGTTTTCAGAGTAAAGGTCTTTCACCTCCTTGTTTAGGTTTATTCCTAGGTATTTTATTCTTTTTGATGCAACTGTAAATGGAGTTGTTCTTCTGATTTCTCTTTCTGCTAGTTTATTGTTAGTACATAGAAATGCCACAGATTTCTGTGTATTAATTTTGTACCCTGAAACTTTGCTGAATTCAGTAATTAGCTCTTATGATTTTTTGGTGGATTCTTTAGGGTTTTCTGCATATGATATCATGTCATCTGCAAATAGTGAGAGTTTCACTTCTTCCTTACGAATTTGGATGCCTTTTATCTCTTTGTGCTGTCTGATTGCTGTGGCTAGGACCTCCAGTACTATGTTGAATAAAAGTGGGGAGAGTGGGAATCCTTGTCTTGTTCCTAGTCTTAGAGGAAAAGCTTTCAGCTTTTTGCTGTTAAGTATGAGGTTGGCTGTATGTTTGTCCTATATGGCCTTAATTGTGTTGAGGTACACCCCCTCTGTACTCCTTTTGTTGAGAGTTTTTACCATGAATGGATATTGAATTTTGTCAAATGTTTTTTCAGCATCTATTGAGATGGTCATGTGGTTTTTATTCATCTTTTTGTTTAATGTGGCATATGATATTGATGGATTTATAAATATTGTACCATCCTTACATTTCTGAAAAAAATCTGACTTGGTAATGATGGATGATCGTTTTGATGCATATTTGGATTCAGTTTGCCAATATTTTGTTGAGGATTTTTGCATCTATTTCATAGGATATTGGTCTATAATTTTCTGTTTTTGTGGTATCTTTGTCTGGTTTTAGTATTAGAGTGATGCTGGCCTCATAGAATGAGTTTGGAAGTATTCTCTCCTCTTCTACTTTTTGGAATGCTTTAAGAAGGATGGGTACTAGCTCTTCTTTAAATGTTTTATAGAATTTGTCTGTGAAGCCATCTGTACTTGGAGTTTTGTTTTGGGGGAGTTTTTTGATTACCAATTCAGTTTCATTGCTGGCAACTGGCCTGTTCATATTTTTTGTTTCTTCCAAGGTCAGTCTTGGAAGGTTGTATTTTAATAGGAAATTATCCATTTCTTACAAATTGTCTAATTTAGTGGCATAATTTTTCAAAGTATTCTTTAATAATTCTTTGTATTTCTGAAGTATCTGTTGTGATTATTCCTTCTTCATTTCTGATTCCATTTATGTGTGTGCACTCTTTTTTTCTTGATAAGTCTGGCTAGGGGTTTATCTAATTTTTTTTATTTTCTCAAAGAACCAGCTCCTGGTTTCATTGTGTTTTTCTGTTTTCATTCTTTTTTATTTTATTTTATTCATTTCTGCTCTGATCTTTATTAGGTTCCTCCTTCTACTGATTTTGGGCCCCATTTGTTCTTCTCATCTTAGTTTTTTAATTGTGATTTTATTCCAGATTGTTCTTGTTTCTTGAGGTAAGCCTGTATTGCTAGGTACTTTCCTCTTAAAACTGTCTTTGCTGTGTCCCACAGATTTTGCACTGTTGTGTTTTTGTTTCCATTTGTCTCCATGTACTGCTTGATTTGTTTTAATTTGTTCATTGATCCACTGATTATTTAAAAGCATGTGTTTTAGCCTCCAAGTGTTTATAAGTCTTTTTGTTTTCTTTGTGTAATTTATTTCTAGTTTCATACCATTGTGGTATGAGAAGCTGCCTGCTACACTTTCAATCTTTTTTAATTTATTGAGGCTCTTTTGTGGCTTAGTATGTGATCTATTCTGGAGAATGTTCCATGTACACTTTAGAAATGTGTATCCTGCTGCTATTGGATAGAATGTTCTGTAGATATCTGTTAAGTCTATTTGACCTAATGTATTGTTCATTGCCTCTATTTCCTTATTTATTTTCTGTCTGGTTCATCTGTCTATTGATATGAGTGGTCTGTTAAAGTCTCCTAAAATGAATGTGTTGCAATCTATTTCTTCCTTTAATTCTGTTAGTATTCATTTTGCATATTTAGGTGCCCCTATGTTGGGTGCATAGATATTTATAATGATTATATTCTCTTATTGGACTGATCCCTTTATCACTATGTAATGTCCTTCTTTGTCTCTTGTTACTTTCTTTGTTTTGAAATCAATTTTGTCTGACATAAGTACTGCTACTCCTTTTTTCTCCCTATTATTTGCACCCCTTTTTCCATCCATTCACTTTTAGTCTGTGTATGTCTTTGGGTCATTTTGTAGGCAGCATATAGATAGGTCTTGTTTCCTTATCCATTCTGTAACTCTATATCTTTCGATTGTTGTGTACAGTACATTTACATTTAAGGTGATTTTATATATATATATATATATATATACTTATTGCCATTTTATTCATTGTTTTCTTTGTTTTTTATATATCTTCTCTCTGTTCCATTTTTCCATCTTATATTATGCTCTTGTTATTGATGGTTTTCTTTAGTGTTGTAATTGGATTTCTCTCTCTTTCAAAAATTTATTCCTTTATTTTTGTGTGCATTTATTGTAGGCTTTAGTTTTGTGGTTACCAAAGGCTCAAGGATAGATTCTTCACTATATAATAGTCTATCTTAAATTGCTGATTACTCTATTTGAAACAAAATCAAAAGGTACTTTTTTCTTCTTCTACCTCCTCCTCCACATTTTTCATGTTAGATGTCATAATCTGAACTTTTTGTGTATCCCTTGACTGATTTTGTTTATAGTTGATTTTGCTTCTTTTGTTTTGATTTAATTTCATACTTGCTTGGTAATTAGTTGGTCTACTACCTTTGTTGGTTTATTTTCACTGGTAAAAGCTATTTAGCCTGCAGGTCATTTCCATCTACAGAAATTTCTTTAACATATCATGTAAGACTGGCTTAGTTGTGGTGAATTCCTTCAACGTTTGTTTATCTGGAAATTGTTTAATCCCTGCTTCAAATTTAAATGATAATCTTGCTGGGTGGAGGATTCTTGATAGGAGGACCTTCTGTTTCATTACATTAAATATATCATGCCACACCCTTCTGGGCTGAAGAGTTTCTGTTGAGAAGTCTGCTGATAGTCCAGTGGGATTTCCTTTATAAATAATCTTTTTTTTCTCTCTCTGGCTGCTTTCAACAATCTCTCCTTATCCTTGGTCTTTGCCATTTTAATTATTATATGTCTTGGTGTTGTCTTGCTGAGGTTCCTTTTGTTAGGTGATCTCTGCATTTCCATGACCCGAGTGTCTGTTTCCTTCCTTAGATTGGGGAAGTTTTCAACAATCATTTCCTTAAAGAGACTTTCTATCCCTTTATCTTTTTCTTCTTCTGGTAACCCTATTATGCAAATATTGTTTCATTTGGATTGATCACATAGCTCTCTTATCATTCTTTCATTCCTAGAGATACTTCTTTCTCTCTGTTACTAAGCTTCTTTGTTTTCCTGTTCTCTAATTTCTATTTTATTTACCATCTCCTCTACATGATCTAATCTACTTTTAAATCCCTCCATTGTATGTTTCATTTCAGATACTGTATTCTTCAGCTCTGAGTGGCTCTTTTTCATATTTTCTATCTCTTTGTTGAAGTCTTCCCTGAGATCTTGAGTACTTTTCTGTAAATCCATGACCAGGTTTATTTTGAAATCTTTATGAAGAAGACTGGTGATCTGTGTTTCATTTAGCCCTCTTTCTGGGGTTCTGTCTTGTAGTTTTGATTGGATCAAATTCCTCTGCCTGCTCATTTTGTCAGGGGTTCTGTGTTTGTTCCTTTGTATTAGATGTCTCTGCTATGCTTTCTGGTCTAAAGAGTAATAGTGTTATGAAGAAGATGTGCTAAGGTGCCCAGAAGCTCAGGATTCTTTACTCTCTAGTGCCTTGTTCTATTTTGCAAGGGCCCTAGTTTTCAGCATGCCATGGATGGGATGCCTTTCTTTTGGGCTTCTGTAGTGGTCCCAGTCTCGGTGGGAAGTTTGCTTGAGCTGCTGTCTTTGTGATCATCCTAGGAATATCTGTTGAGCTACCTGTGAGCACAACTGCCCTTTGTCTGGCTTGCAGCAATGGTGGGGCTGCAGGGTTAATGGGGTAGTCAGACCAATGTGCTTCAGGTGGCTGTACAGCACCAGGTTTGTACACCCACAGCGAGGAAGGAGCTCTTGGGCTGGCTCCCCCAAGGACCTCTCTGGTTGGGCTGAAATGCAGCTAAGCAAGCTGGGAGAGTCTCTCTCTACCTGCCAGGCAGCAAAGTCTGATGTTGCTTCTGGGCCAAGTGGGTTGACTCCCAGCAGCATATAGGGAAGTGCTTCGGGACTGTGTTGCTAGCAAGGGGAATGGAATGTCTGGCGCTCCTGAGAGTTCCTGATATGTTGGACAGAGGAAGGGCTGGGGAGATTTACTCCACCTGCCCTTTCTCCTGAGGGGAGAGTTTTGTCCAACCCTCATCACCTCTCATACTGCTCCCACTGCTGGCAAGTCTTTCAAACTGCCACCTCTGATTTGGGTTTTAGGACTGGTGGAGTGTGCCTGCCGTCCACACCAGTTGGAGTCTCAGCCTCCCAAAGTGTTCCACCTGCCCCTGATGCCTAGCCCCAATAATCACTGGAACCCAGTGTAATGTGGGCTCATGCTCCCAGAGCAGATATCCAGGGCCAGGTGTGCAGTGCTCCTGGGCTTCTGCACCCTCCCCATTCCATTCTTCTTTCTCCCACCTGTAGGCTGTTGTAGGGAGAGGGCTTGGGTCCTGCTGGACCTTGGCTGTGCTTCCTCATCCTTTTCTGTGTGGTCCTCTCTTCTTCCACAGGTGTAGGGGGTCTGTTCTGCAGCCTTCAGGTCATTTTCAGGTCTAGTTGCATTTGCTGTATTTTCCTCTTTTATGTGTTTTTGGGAAGAGGTTTCCATCTTGCCTTCCTATTCTACCATCTTTAGTCCAATAACCAGCACTAAATACTTTTGGTGGATTTAGTCATATTGTTGTGCTCTAGCTCAGTACCCATCCTCAGAATAAGATGTAAAATTAAGGTTCTAACCATAGTTCTGTGCTAAGACTTGCCCCAGATGCTATTCCCAAGGGCATATAGGCACTTTGAACTTTCAAGTAACATTCCTAGCGACTCCTATGTTCCAGGAGCTGGGCTAACAGTTGGAAATATAGAGATGAGCAAGGTACATTTGCTTCCCTTGATGAATTTATAGAGAGACCTACAAACAGATCACTACTATAAAATGTGCAGAGGTCTCTTTTTAGACATACCAAATCAGATGGTCGTGGGTAGGAGTGGGTGGTGGAGGTAGTCGTGGACTCTGCATTTTTAATAGGCATACTGGGTGGTTCTTCCATGCACTGGAGTTTTAGAACCACTGCTCAAGTGGCTAGGAAGGAATCATCACTCAATTCTAATTACTTTTCACATAAAAATTACACATATGTTCTACATTTGAGGTGATGAATGTTCAAGCTCCAAATTAATCCCCAAATAATAAAAACAAGACTAGTTATTATTATTAAGTACCAGGTATTGAACAACATGCTTTATTTTCCATCTGGTTAATTGGCCCAACAATTTAATGACATCTATATTATTACCTCATTTCACAGATGATGATCAATGAGGCTAAGTAACTTGCTAATAAATGTTTCTGACACAAGACCCTCTGTAACCCTGACCAAGGTGTTTGTCTTCCTAGAGGTCCTGGTGCTGTACCTCCAGGTCAACCACCCACATCACTCTCCTGCCCCAAGGCCTCCTGGGAGGATGAGTTGATTAGCCTGGTGGTTGCCTGTGTCATGGAGGATCAGCAGAGGGCTCAGTGTGGCAGCAGCAGGCTGGAAAGCAAATGCCCAAGGCAGCTTGGAGAAGGTGTCCAGCAACCCTCTGTTTCCCATGTTCCCTGGCTCTCCCAACCCTGTTTGTTGTCTTCTCTGTTTCTGTGTTTACATCCCACCTACTAATTAAGCAATTAGCTTTTTCTCAGTGATTATTCACGATCTCAGCTGGCAAAAGTCACTTGATCTTTGGCTCTGTGCCTCTAGTCAGAATGTCACCCAATGCCTGTGCTAATCACCCAGAAACCCTGCTGCCCTGCCTGGCATGCTTGCTTGGGAGCTGGATCACATGGCATGATCTCATTGCAGCTGCCCACTCTTGGCCTGGCCTGGGTGGCTGTCACCAGAAGTTTCTCCACAGGGCAGCAGGCTTTGCAGATTTTGTCCAGACCTTCCCGTGTCCATTGGATTGGAGATGAGGGCAGCTGCCTCCTGTTCACAGCGATGGGGGAGGCACAAGTCAGCTGTGAACATGGAATGAAGTCCACTTGGGAGGAGGGCTGCAGATGGGGGCTCCCACTGGCACATCCTTGCAGAACTTGCTCTGTTACTGGACAAAGCACTGGAGAATATACGGTGCCAAGCGAACCCCTGGGAAGAGACTTAATCAGAACCTTCCACCCTTGACATTTATGAGGCACTTGAACAAACAGTCCGCAAGCTCACAGCTGAAGTTTCTCACCTGCTTACTAAATAACTGCAAGATGGAGGGGTTTTAATAAATAAATAAATGTGTGTGTGTGTGTGTGTGTGTGTGTGTGTGTATGTATATATATATATATATTGCAAGATGGAGGGGTTTTAATAAATAAATAAATGTGTGTGTGTGTGTGTGTGTGTGTGTGTATGTATATATATATATATATATATATATATATATATATATATATATATATATATATATATATATATATATGAGTTGGGGAAAGGGAAGATCCCATCTGTTTGTGTCTGTGCAGGGCATCTGCCTAGAGCTGTTTGCTTTTTCTCTCCCTCCCCTCACAGGGGGTTTTCTCTGGGTCTCTTGCCCCCATTGGCAAATAGCACAGTTATCACTAGAGAAGCAGCAACAGGCAGGAACGGAAAGGCCAAGGGTTTATTGTGCCAGCAGTGAGGTGCACAGCCACTTCAGGGCCCCCCATAGAGAAGAAAGCAGGTGGGCCAGTGTTCCCCCATTCCCCACAAGAGAGAGCTGAAGCTTGATGGAGATAGGTGAGATGTAAGAGGGATTCCACAGGAGCACAGGCAGCTGGAATGGTAATTGGCCATGAGACCCTTCTAGGGGTCTAGAAAGATGGGGGATTTTTATGTGTCTTGGGATGTTGGGGTGTGGTCCCTCATGCAGACCACTTGAGGTTCCTTTTCTCCTTCTGATGCTGGGTTTCTTCTGCCTATGTCATTCTGGGATGGCCAAGGATCCTTCACCAGCTGCAGGGTGGAAGGAGTCCACACTCCTCATGTCAAAGGTTTGCCCAGGTCAGGCCTTGACCTCCCAGCTGTGTGAGTTGGGTGTTTCCTGCAAGGCCCACAGTAGTATGGACCCTGGTCCTGGGCACAGTCCTGATGTGCCTTCCATTACTGCTCCTGAGCTGGGAACCCAGGTCCCAGTGGTGAACTCCCGGGGTTCAGGTGCCAGATAGCCATTGAGAACAATCCTCTAGTTACTGCTACTGACTCCAGTCTTTCTCCTAAGAAACCTAGGCTAGGAGTCAAACAACAGGTGCAGGATTCCCTGTGCCCACTGCCGGACTCTGGAGCTAGGAATTATGGGGGCTGCTGTGGAGCAAGAAATTTCGTTTCTATATGAGCACCTCAAGGAATATCCAGCCACCCTGAAAAAGACCAGGTGTACTTAGTAATAGACAAAATGCAACCTGAAGAAGATCATGAGAGCACAGAGGGCGAGATGCTGTCAGCAGGCGAGTGCCTGCTTGGAGCGAGCTCTGACGTGAAGGGTGGGGATGACTTTGGAATCATCCCCATTCACTACTTAAACTGGCTGTCAGCTGGGCGCCTGTGTGCTCCTGGAAATTTCTTTGAATAGGCCTCCAATTCCACAGATAACTAAAGTTAAGGCCTTTTCCAGAATTTTGACTAATCTCTGAAGTAGCAGATAGGTAGACTTTTGGGAAAGTCAAATTTATATTGTCCTTACTTCTCTGCTTCTTGGATTCAACCTTTCTTGAAGTACATCTCTGTCCCTTTCTGTGTTGAACCAGGTGAAACTCAGATATTTTTAAAGCTCTTATTCCCCATCCCAAAAATGTCACTCTCACTAAGCTCTGTACTTTTGGGAGATTGTGCTACAGACGGGGAGAGATCCCATCTCAGGCAAGAGAGACATCTGCCATCTCTGCGCTCCCTTCTTCCCTCCCTCCCAACCCCTTCCTACCCCCTGTCTCTAAGGGCTCCAATCCCCACTCCTGTTCCTCAGAGCAGCCTGCCCTTCCTCAGGGCTAAGTGCATTCAGTTTCCAGGCCACCATAAGCCCTTAGCAAAGTATCTTTCCAACAAAGTTTGACTGCTCTCTTCTGGAAAGGAACTTGGCTGCCAGCTTTTACAGGAAAGCAGACCCCTCTACTTTTCCACCTTATAGTTGGATGGACTGGTGGGCTCATCCTCTTCACAGATAGGGGAACAGAGACTCAGACTGTTGAGTGAGATAAGCAGTGACAGGGCTGCACCATGTAGCAGGAAGATCCCAAGTTTGAGGGTCAGGCAGAATTAGTTTGAATCTGAACTCTGCACCCTGCTAGTTGTATGATCTCAGATAAGTTACTTCCTCTGTGATTCCTACCTAGCCTTCTTATTGGGAAGAGTATCTAAGGTAATACATGTGTACTATGCCCAGCATATTAAAGCTCTACAATCATAATGTCTTCGGCCCGGGATTATAGACCTGCAGTGGCAGGCTGTGTCTCCTGATGACCAGGGCACTCTGGCACCCCCAGTGTATCCATCGGTGTCAACCAGACCAATAGGTGATATATATTAAGAAACTTCTTGCAAAGAATGGGCTTAAACAATTGTCGGGACTAGTCAGGCAGGTCTGAATTCACTGGGCTGGCTGTCAGGAAGGACAGGCTGGAACTCTCAGACATTGTTTGGAGTTTCTGTCCACAGGTGGAATTTCTTCACCACTAAAGCCCTAGTTCTGTTGTTAAGGTCTTTCAACTGATTGAGTTAGGCTCACCCAGATTGAGGATAAGCTCCCTTAAAGTCAACTGATTACCTATTTTAATCACATTTACAAAGTATATTTGCAGCAACAGCTGGGGTTAGTGTTTGAGTGAGTAACTGGAGACTGTTGCCTGGTCAAATGTGGTATTTAAACTGTCCCCCACTAAGCATCCATCTCCCTGAAGGCAGGGTTCCCAGCTCTGTATTCAGGGCTCAGCATCAAGCTGCCGCAAGGCAGGCATGCAGTCACTGTTTGTTGAATGAATGTATCAGTGGAGGTCAGATTACAGAGTCACTGGACGGTTTTTCTGGTAGGTTGAGTTTTATCCTAAGGGCAATGGGGGCCGTTGGCAGGATCCTGCACAGGAGCGGAAGGGACGTTGCTGCTGCTTTCTCTATTGAAGCCCTGTGCCAGCAGACAGCTTTCTTCTGAGAAAGGGAGGAATGAAGTCCGATGCCCGAATTCCTTGTGGGTGGATTATTCCTGCTTGGGAGACATTTCTTTCTAAAGGGTAGAGGCTCCCTAGGGAATGTGCTCCAGACAGGCTGCTAAATTTAGTCCTCTGCCTTTTCTACAAAAGCCAAGCCAAACTGTAATGTTTTATCCTCAAGTTATGCCCAGGCTTTGGAGTTGAGTGAGGCCCCTATGTAGCTGGGGGTCCTTCTCACACGTGACCTGGGGGCTCTGTTCTGTGGCTACTACTCTTGGGAGATGGGTAGTTAGCTCATTGCCACTGGTGGCTGGATCATGACTTGGACAAGACAACCAGTGGGCATGCAGGACCCACATGCAGAGAGGAAGCCAGAGCAAATGCCACCCCGACTAGAGCCCCTGCCCTGGAGCCTTCTCTCCCAGTGAGATTAGCCATGCTGCAGGAGACATGAAGCAAGGCCATTTCACATCTTGACCAGAAAACAAATAACAAGATATCTAATTTATTGCTATACATCCAAACCCCTGTACAGTCTCCAGCACCTCAGGAAAACCCCATGAGCAAGTCCCTGGCTGCACTGGAGATCAGGGTGCTGCCAGCAGAACCGAGTCCTGGTGCTCTTGCTCACCTTCAGTCGCAGCACGCTCAGCCAGGTGGAGACGGAGCCAGACCAAAGGGCCACCAGTGACTTTGAACATACCTAAATGTATTTATGGTTAAATCTCTTTTTTCAGTGCTCTGATGAATGAAGTGTCTCATTGTCACCTCCCCTTGTCCAGATGTCATTTTTGCTTTTGGAAGGACTTAATATCACTTTCAATCACATATTACTATAATATTTAGTAAGACTTTGGTGGTGAGGTTTCCTGATGCTTCTGGGATTCCTTTGGGATGTTTGAAGATTCCCCACTGGGTCTGGAGACCTGTAGAATGGGGTCTCATGCATACTGAACCTGAGGACCAGGAGGCCCCTGAGAAGCTGGTCAGTTCATCCTGTGGTCCCGCGCCGCCCCAAGCTAAGAGAGCTCCATTCCAATCAGTTCAACCAGTATTTACCAAGCCCTGCGAGTGCCATTCTCTGTGTATGAAAAGACGAGTTGAGTATGGTTTGCCATCCTCAAGGAACACTGCTACTCTGGGGAGACAGATACAGACCATGGTGACATGGGATGGTCTGGGCCATGCTAAAGACGTGCCCAAGGTGCCGGAACGAGGGCACTGAATCCTCAGTGGTTAGGGCAGCCCTTCTAAGGGTGGAAACACCTGGTCTGAGTCTTGGGCGATTAGTAAGAGTTTCTAGGTAAAGAGGAGGATAAAATGAAGTAGAGGAAAGAAGGGTATGCCAGGCAGAGGGAACAGAATAGGCCAAGTCACAGAGCTGAAGCTGCATAGGATGGGGCAAAAACCAAGCACCAGATACACAAATGTGTCAGGCCACCTTCCAGCATCCGGGCCTTTGTCTGGGAAGGGGAGTAGTGTGGTCAGACTCAGTTCTACAGACTCCTCTGTTTGCCACGTAGAGGATGGTTTGGAAGGAAGCAAGACCAGAGACCGTTAGGACCAACCCTGCTGTTTAAGTGAAAGATGATCTGTCCTTGACCTTGGAGAGAAGAGAAGATGGAGTAAAGAAATATTTGAAAGAAATCATGAGGACTTGAGGATCTGGATGCTATTTCCTTAAACATTTTGAAAGCTGCACACCGATGTATGGTGAGATTCTTCCTCCTTTCTAGTGCAGATCCTTCCTGGCGCAGGGTAAGCACATGCCTTCGACAGCCCCTGCTTCTCCCCGCTGCTTGCTGCCTCCTCACAGCTTCAGGCAAGTCTAGAGCTATGATCCCCATTTTGCTCTTTTGGATCTGATGCTTGTCTCTGATTCACTGTAACTCAAATAGAATGTGCTAAGTGTAGTTGGTGTGGGAAATCGTGACTTAGGGCGTCTAAGTGCCCAGACTTCTCCCAGGCCTCTCATCCCATGCTTGGCTTCCCAGCAGAGCCCTTTGTAGTGCCCAGTGAGCTTGCATACCCATTCTTCTCAGACTTGGGTAGGCAGCGCAATGTTCAGATGGATGGTGAACAGTCTAAATTGGATGCAGAAGCCCCATTAGCATGTTTGCCCAAGTCCCCATACACGATGCAGGTCAAACCCTTACCACTAGTGGACATCTGTTTGCTTGTTGGTCCGGGGAGTGAATCACAGTTGGCATGATTATCACTGGAATCTGGTGCATTCCAGATGTGCCTGGGGAGGGCTAGTGCCTACGAGCGGTGAGCCACGTGGCATGGGCTGCTGGGGCAATGGGCAAGATTTGACCACTTTCAGTCCTGTTCCCTAAAGATGCCTGCCCTGTCTGGGAGCTCTGGAGCTGATGGTGGGGGTGTCCAAGTAAAGCACCTGCACCTCCTAGAGGCCCCTCATCTCCAGACAAGTGAAGGAAGGAGGCTTGCTTTACCTCTGGGCCTGCTGGCAGCTCTGAGAATGAGACCACAGCATCCTGAACTCACCTTCCCTCCACCTGGAAGGTACCTCACCCTTGCCTTCAGGAAGAAGTGGAGTGCTGCTTGCTCAAAGAGCTGGTCTTATCATGTGCTAGTGGAAGCCCTGGGCAAGTGGCTGCTCATCTTCCTGGGAGGCTAACGATGAGATATGAGGCAAAGCTTTATGGAAGTTTCTGAGCTCTAAGTAGGCAGCCCTGAGGTACTTAAAGCAGCTCCTCACAGCCAAGCAGTAAAGAAATGGGGCTTCTGAGAATTTTCTGAGAAATCTAAAGCTCTTTTTAAATAGCAAGGAGACATTCTGACAGTGGGGTGGGGACTGCTCGGATGCTATGTTTCCGCCCACGGCACTGAGTCTCACTTCTGAGGCAGGCCCCTACCTCTGCACCAGAGGGGTGTGCTCCTTTATGGGGTGCCTCATTTTTGGTCTTTAACCCCAGACCCTCAGCTTCCCTTTGCACACATGGAGGTGAAGAGGGAGAAGTTCGAGCAGAAATAGGAATCTTGAGGAAGCATCCCGAGTAGGATTTCCTGACTCCAGAAGCAGGAGCAAGAGCTTTAGGCATTTCATTAGCTTTCTCACCCCCTTGATCCTCAGGGAGCCCCTTGGGAGGTGCAGAAGATATTTTAGTTCTAACTCCATTTTCAAAATGAAAAAATGGAGTCCAAAAATGGCAAATTTTTGGAAAGACAATTAGAGAGGGGATGAAGAGACCTGGGCTCTTGTCATTCATGTGGCTAGACTTCCTGAGTCTCACACCCTGAACCTGTAAAATGAACAACCAGTCGGGTGAAACCAGGAGCTTTCAGACGGGAATTCCTGGGCCAGTGGGTGCCCCTGGGCCTACCAAGAGGGTAGAGCAGGAAGCAGGAAGTCGGGCCTCAAGAATTTTGATGTCTACTTCAATCAGAGCCCCCACCCTTATCTGTTATATTTTGGAATTTTATGGGGAATTGCATCTGAAGACAGGGTTTCTCAGTTTGAAATGTTTGAAAACCTCTGGGCTAAACAGTGTCAAAGATCCCTTCCACTTCTAAATTGTGTGACTCTCTTGAGTCAGGTCTCCCTAGCCACAATCCACTGCCCTCTCCACCCCTCCTCCCAGACATCAGGTGACAGAGAAGCAAGGCACTTCTCCGTCCCCGGTTGGGTGGCCTGCCTCAGACTGCTTGCTGTCCCTTCGATCAGCAGCATCTCGCCCATGGAGACAGAGAGCGCACTGGGATTTCTCATGTGTTACACTGCAGGCAGCCACTAGTGAGGGTGGGACGCTCCACTCCATGTGTGAGGACTTGGGAGGACCTGCTGTCAGAATGTTCACTTGACTTGACCCCTAGTTTCAGGAGAGGGGGGGACAGTGGAGTGGCCTGTGGAGCTGAGGGGAGGTGTGTCACTGCAGCATTTTCTTTTAGCTCTAAGATTAATAAGCTAATGCTAAATTGCTACCAGCCATTGGGTAGGGATACCACTGATGACAGATTTCTGCTAGTAAAGGAGGTACAAATAGGGGAGTGAGTGACAATAGTGCAGTGGGTGGTCAAAATACCAGTTCATGCCATGGTTCACTGGCTTTCAAATCTTTAAATTTTTTGATACTTCCTTTCTTCTCATTTGAAAATAAGGGAGTTATGATAAAGGTAAGATCTTCTGGATTTCTTCAGTTATTGGGGATAGGGGATGAAAGAGAGTCTTTATATCTCTTTACTTCTTCTGCAGCAATTTGCAGTCTCCTTCTCCACAACAAAGCAAGGTGGTGATATTTAGATGCTGAAGGTGACCCTATGGCACCTGGAAGGAAGGGTGCATCCACCGTGGACTGGAGGTGGGAAGCAAAAGGGGAGCCATCAGCCTGGGCTCCTCTGCTTTGACACTGGACACCTGAGGGCTCACTAGAGGCCATGCCCAGTACCTGCTCCACCAGGTGCAATGAAATGACCTCCAAGCATTCTCTCTGTCCTTTGTTGCATCTTTTTTGCCTTTTGTTCAAGACTCAACATCCTGATAGAAAATATGTGATTGGCTGAGTCAGTAAGAATGATTGGCTTAGGTCACATGGTTGTTGGTTCCTGGCTGCACAAGTGTTAGGAAGTTTCTGGACCCCTTGCTTCTGTAGTGGGAGGTGGAAAATGGAACATCACTGTTTCAAAATTTCACAAAATAAAGTAAAGGTCAGTCCATATAAGTAATTTGGGATATATAATAGAAACTACCAGCTCTTATATTTGGACACAGAGTTAGACTGCCTTACCCAGCCTCCCTTGCGTCTGGTTGTGGCCATGTGACTGAGTTCTAACCAATGAATGTGAGAGGAAGTGACAACATTCCCCGTACCTCACTTCCATGCATGCTCTTCCAAGCTCCTTTCTCCTCTGGCTGCTGCAGTGGAGATGCTCGCCCAGCGTGATCTTGAGAACCGTATATTGAAGATGACAGATCCACAGATGGAGGGAGCTTAGGTCTCTGAATTACCTCCTGGAGGAGATGCCTGTCTCAGCTGTTAAGTGGAAAAGGAACGTGTTCATTATATTGAGTCACTGAAGTTTTGAGGTTTATCTGTTATAGCTAGCATTACCTTAAATGAATAGAGGGCTCCTTAAGGTACAAGGATTGGAGCTGAACGGCAAAACAATTTACACATCTCTACCTCCAAGAGAGGCAAGGTTGATAAAGGCATTTGGGTTCAGACTGTAGATGGTGTTGGAGGCCTAGATATCCAACAATAAGCATAAGAAGTCTGATCTTCTGGTCATGATAACACCAATCGATGTACTATTAGAGCACTCTGAGTGTTAAGTGGTCCCCTAGCAGGAGGGTTCATCCATTTGGTTTGGCAACTTGGGGATGACCTAGTGGGGATGATCAGGGGTTACAAGCCAGGAATACCAAGGCCAGGGATGATGGTACTTAGTTTCAGTGTCCTTGTGGAATTTACATGCACCACTAGTCCGCTCCCCTAAATTGGCATATTCATAAATACCAGCCCATTCTGGTTAGGGAACCCCCTACTCTACAGTTAGAGGTCAAGGGACTCACATCTAAGCCAAGCACCTCTAGTACAGAACTGCCTTCCTCTTTTGTAACCCCTCACAGTGTCATGCACAGTCGGGGGCTCTGTATGCTGCCGGTTGGCAGGTTGGTGAACTGAGCTTTGGGAAAGCACAGGTCAGTGTAGCCAAGGAGACACTGCATGTCCTCATGGGGCTGGGAGTCCCTATGCCCCTTGTCCTTTCTACATTACAGTACATATTGTTTTCCCTTCTCTGGTCACAGTTCCAGAAAGAACATTAGACTGGGCACATTAGTTGGCTCAAGAGCATTAGTAGGCTCAAGAGCCCATTCTGGCACAAGTGGCCTTAGGAAGATCTTTCACTTCTCTGAGCTGTAAAATGAAGGGGTTGGAGCAGCTGATCAGTGATTTTTTTCTTCTGACTCTATCATTCCACTAAATGGATTTCTAAATGTGATGCCCTGGGAAGGTAAATAAACAAGCACCTTGGCTCTGTGCAATGCCTTCTTGGGTGCACCGGCCTTGTGCTTTTCCATAACTCAGTTCACCAATCTGCCAATTGGTGGCATTACCGAGTCCTCCCTGTGCATGGCACTGTGAGGAGTTACGTAGGAGGGCAGCTCAGTGCAAGGAGTTTGGATGGGATGGGAGTCTCTTGACTTTTAATTGTAGCTTAGTGGGTTAGGGAATTGGCTGGTATTCAGGCGTGGGCCAATTTGGGGGGAGACGACTAGCGCTGCATGTAAAGTCCACAAGGACCCTGAAAGCAAGCCTTCTGGTCCTAATCAGTGTGCAGGTGGCAGGGCTCTTGCCTGCTGCATCCTCATGCTCTGAGGGGCTCTTTCACGGCACATGAGCCTGGGCTTTCATGAAGGGGTGTGGATGAACCAGCAGGGGGGTGCTGAGGGGCCTCAGCTGCCAGTGCTGGGTGGGGTGCGAGCTGAGAAGGAATCCAAGTGTTTACCTTTCTGGGTTGTTTGCCCTGCTAGGGGTAGTGTGGGACCACCCCTCACAATGCCTTTCGCATCCTACGAGGGGCTGACATGGTGCTGGGAGGCAGCCAGGGCTGTTGGCAGCTTGGGGCAAAAAACTGCCATTCTCTCAAGAGCCTCTGCCCCCCGCGACTTCTGCCTTCAGGCTGCTGGTGGTTTAGGCTCTGGGGGCTTCTCTGTTCACGGCTGCCTCGGTCGTTTGTGGCTCAGGCACTACTGAGACGTCCCTGCCAGCGTCCTGGGCAGTCCTGGGCAGCTCTGCCATGGAAGGTTGCTGCAGGATCGAAGGCCCTTGTGAGGAGTGTGTGCATCATGGTCTGGCGGGAAGCAGCTCCCAGTCTCAGCTCTAAACCAGCTTCCCATTTTCAGATGCGACATTTCTGAGAAAAGGCAGACATTTCTGAAAATGTAGAGAAGGCTCTGGACACATAGCCTCACTGAGAGAGGACAAGCAAGCATGGGACCTTTGGAGAGATAATGTGCGAAGAGGAGAGCTGAGCACAGGGCGCCGATGCCACAGGCCCAGCCGGCAGCCACGCCGGAACTTCGGGGGTGATCACTTTCTCTCTAGCCCCATTCCTTGCTCTTCTCTTAACCAACAGTTTCTTGCCTCTTTCCAAGGCCAGAGGAATACTGGCATGTATGTTCCTGCAACTCGATTTAGTTTCATTCAATGTAGTTCAACAAATATTTGAGTGAGGCAGCCCTGAGCCTGGGTTGTGGTGAGTACACATGGGAGCCAGGCACTGTTCTTGCTCCCAAAGGGTTTATCATTTCTATGGCCATAAGGCAAGTGCACACCCGTCAACCTAAAACACACACACACACACACACACACACACACACACACACACACCCCTTTCAAGGGCAGCCTCCCTCTAAAGTATCTTGGGAAAGAGAAGGGTTAAATGAGGAAGTCACTACAGTTCTCAGAATCCCTCAGAGAGGCTTAGACAGAACACCCTTCTCTCCCCACTGTAGAGGGAAGATTGAGGAGCAGACACCTCTTTCTCTGTCTGTTCTGTCCCTTTCTCCTCACAGTACAACAACTCAAGTCTGTGTGAGGTTTGCCAAAAGGCTAAGCTAATCAGATGATGTTATGGGTTGAATCAAAAAGATATGTTTAAGGCCTAACCCTGCTGCTTGTGAATGAGTCTTACTTGGAACTAGGGTACAGGCGTCATCAAGTAATTAAGTTAAGATGAGGTGGCTCCGAATCCAATGTCCAATGTCCTTGTGAGAAGGGAAATTTGGAATCAGACAGTTGAAGAAAGAACAATGCCATGTGACAACAGAGGTGGAGGCTGAATGGCTGCATCTGTAAGCCAGAGAGAATACCAAGGAGTGCTGGCAGCCACCTGAACCTAGGATGTGGGGGGACAGGATTCCCTGCTACAGGGCCTGGCATTGGGGAGGCAGGACCTGCTGACTTCCAGCTTCCAGAACTGTGAGACAATACATTTCTGTCATTTTAGGCCACCCATTTTGTTAGGGCAGCCCTAGGAAACCACTGCAAATGGAATCACCCCGCAGAGTGGGAAACCTTAAAGCTGCAGCCAAGTACCACTTTTCACCTAGTCGAGGGAAGAAAATAACCCAGAAAGTGCAACCCTTCACTGGGATCCCATCACTGGCACATTTTAGCACCATGCGCCCTCTCTTATCCTCAGGACTGTGTCTTTGTGGAGGTCCGTCCTTGTTCATTATTATTTTGGTGGCTCTCCATGGCCCACAGGGACCAGTCTTTCTCCACGATTTGTCGCCTCCCCCATTACTTCATGCTTGATTTAGTGACTGTGGACTGATACCCTGGGTGAGAGCCTCCAGCAAGCCTGTGCTGTCTCTCCAGAGAGGGGAAGGTGGCTTGGATGGACATGTGCACTCACATGGAGCACCTTGGGGCTGGTCCCCCAGTGTCCACTGCAGACCATTTCACTTCTTCCAGTTGCCCATAGGACACACACACACACAATCACTGGTGCTCAGAGCCCCATGTTCTCTCAACTAAGCAAACTCTTGGTTTGGGATTCTGATTGTAATACGTATGCAGTGCTATCTCTTAACTTGTCTGGAGCTGTGCACCTGCTGTGATGTGACCAATTCATAGAACAAAAGCAGTGACAGATTTGGAATGTGAGCTCTTTGGAGTAGAAGACCCTTTAAAAACTTGCAGGGTTTCACTCATATTCAAGTTGCTTATTTCTTCCATGCTGCAATGCCATGAACTGAGCAGATGCCTGGGGTCAGGCATGACTGATAAGAGGGTGATTCTGTTATTGGACTTAGTGATCTGGGAATGCAGAGAAATGAAAATGTTTTTTTCATTTTTTAAACTGTGATTTCTATTTCCATCTTTGTCTCAGGGATGGTGCCAGCCTCCTGTCACCGATCACAGGGTATCATGGCCTTGCAGTATGCCTTAGCTCATGGTGCAGAATCTCAGAACTGGAGGAGCAGAGGCTGGAGTCCTGAAGGCAGGGCAGGTCCCCACTGGCTGGTGGACTGTGCCAAGGCAGCACCCCTGCCACACTGTGCTAAGGAAGCAAATGCCGTTCCCACCCCCATCCTGCAGCTCAGCTCTGTTCAAATATCTCATATTCTCTCCTGGGCCTTTTTGCAAATCCTCTGTTTATCTTGCTCTTTCTCTCTCCCACCTGTTGACTGGCATGTTCTTTTCTGCCCTAGATTCTTCACTCCACCACCCACCCCTTCCCTTGCCTGTGCTTACTATCTACTCCGTTGCTTTTGATACCAGATAATTTGGTTTTTGATTGTAGGGCATTAGATGGATTTAAACATGTCAGTTTATTGCTTTCTAGATTACAGTCAAACCTCCTAACGTCACCGTTAAGCACACGGCCCATCCCGCCCAGCCCCGGGTAGCTGGGATCCACTTCCCCACTCGCCCTCTAGAGGCACCCTTGACGCAGCCTTGCTCCAGACCCCTGGACCTGACACCCAGGGTGGGGATGCTCTGTGCTCACCTGCAGGACACTTCCAGGTGCAGCACACTCATGCTGAAGGCTGGACCCTACATCCAGCTTTCTCAAGCTGAATTTTCTTTCCTTTGTTGTTATTAAGCTTAAAATGAGAGATCCTGGATGACCCAGGAAAATAAAACAAGGTTCATGGAGTCTTTTCTGGGCTGTGGTCCAGATTCCTTCTGGAATAAAGAAATTGTATGTGTGGGGGTGGGGTGGGCAGTGAGGAGTGGGGGAGGAGGCAGTGAGCTGTGGCCAGATCCCAGCAGCAGAAAGCCTGGAGTGAAAAATTACTATTTGGCTATGATTCTGTTCTGAGCTTTGTTTTAACCTCTCTGTCCCTCAGTATTTTCATCTGTGAAATGGGGATAATAATATCTAACTTAATAAAGCTGTTAAGAAGAATGAATGAGAATATATATATGAGGGAGAGAGAGCGAGAGAGAGAGACTGTTGACCCTTGAACAACATGGATTTGAACAGCCTACTTACACACGGATTTTTTTCAGTAAATATATTGAAACATTTTTGGAGATTTGTGGCCATTTGAAAAAACATTTTCTTTCCTCTACCTTACTTGATGGTAACATTGTGGTATATAATACACATGACATACAAAATATGTGTCAACCAACTTTATGCTATGGGTAAGGCTTCTGGTCTACTGCAAGCTATTAGTTAAGTCTTAGGGGAGTCAAAAGTTCTACATGGATTTTCCACTGTGTGGGAGTTCCGTGTTCCTACATTGTTCTGTGATCAGCTGTAGACATATGTATACACCAGGCAGGTATGTGGGGGACAAACATCCACCTGTGTGGATGCCCCCCTTTACCCCAGGCCCCTCATTCACCCCTGTGCTCACACTGTGGCCCTGGCAGTGGCCCTCCCCCAGTATCCATCAGGGCTGGGAATGTGCTAGTCCTGGTAAACCACCGCGATAGTTTACACTAGTGCTTCCCTGTAGGACATGAGGAGAGACACCGGCATCAACATGCTCAACCAGTTGTGTCACTTTGGGTAAAAGCCTTCTTACTGCCTTCTAGTCGGTGGGGCTGAGCCACAGGATATGTTATGTAGGCTTTGCCAGCTTGACATTCTGGAATCTAAGTTTCTAAGGAACACAAACAGGTCCAAAGGACAGATGCCAAGTTTGGCTTTCTTGAGGATGGGACTAATCCTCAATAATGCCACTGAGATCAGAATTCAGGACAAAGCACACTGGCTGCAGAGCAGAAGCACAGGGAAACCAGGGAGAGCATGTTATTCCGAGGGCTTGATCGGTAGACCTGGTGGTCAGAGAGAGCCCTTGCCATCTGCTGAGTCACAATGACAACAAATGGCGATTACCCATTCATAGGTTAACAGACTACCAAGAGGGAATGTGCATTTCTCAGGGAGAGATGACCCTTCCAGCCCTGAAACCTGGTGACTTACAAATTGGGCTGGCTGGGGTGCAGGGGCACTCCATTAGATTTTCCTAAATGGTCCCTGGCCAAGAGGGAACACTGCTTACAGCTGGCTCTGTCTGGTAGATGTGCTGCTTTCCTTCTTTGGACCCTGGCACCCTATCTGTAAAGTGGGCAGACAATGGTTGGAAAAGTTCAGTTCTGAGGCTCTTTCTAGTTCTGACATTCTACAAGTTAATTATTTCCTTTCTTCTAGATACCTCTGGCTAGCAGCCCAGACTAAAGCTGGTCTCTGTATAGGATCCTTTTACCTTCTTTCTTACCGGGTCTTTTCATTCATCTTCATTCTCTGGTATGGAATAAATGTAGGCTCTCAGCTACTTAGGAAACTCCTTTCCTCCATTTTTCTTCTTAAGAATTTAAATAAATGAAATCTAGTATGTAAAGTGCTTAGCACAATACCCAGATCATAATAATATATTCATATGTATGTGTGTATGTATATGTATGTGTGTGTGTGTGTGTATATATGTCTTCCTCTTTTTCCTTTAGCTTAATTAAATATCTTTGTCATTTAAAATAGTTTTTATTTTTTTTAAACTCAGGGCTACTTAGCTTGTTCTTTGCTTTCTTTCCAAAGCAGCTTGTACATTCAAGCTTACAGCATGTGGGTTACTGTCACTTTGAGGTGCCCAGTACCATGTCACATGTCTGACAAAGGCCCCAGGTGTACATGTGTTCTGGAGATGCAGCCCTGGCTCAGTGCAGCTGGCAAGTGTGAAGCTGGGATGATGATACAGGAAAGGACCTCTTGTCTGTGCGGCCAAAGAAACTCAAAACCTTTAATATTTGAGCTGTTGGGTTAACACTTCCCAACAGTGCTATTTCAAGTGAGAAGATATAATTCCATCTCAGATGGAGCTTGAGTTTGCTTCATGAATCTGAGTTACCCACAAATTTGAAAAGAAAAAAAAGTTATCTGGATCCTCACTCATCTCTGCCAAGAATGAGGAAAACAGGTGTCTTCACAGACTCTTTTCCCCCCAGATGTCAGACCCTCACCTGTAGCTTTACCTCCAATCCTTGGAACACATGTTAAAGAGTGCAGAGCCCAGAGTAGAGATTATTTTTCTTATTTTTTGGAAGAGTAGATATAAACTCAGGAGGCTATAAACAGATGAAGAAGGAGAAGGCAACTACCCTTGGGGAGCGTGGCAGGTCCCTGGATAGACAAAGCGTGGAGCCTGTGCTCCGGGAGCTGGCTGCATGTAGCTTACAGAATCTTACGGACTGGCTCCTAGATGGCGGGTGGGGTGGGGGTGGGGGGAGTCAATGAATAAACTAGCCTGGACCATGGCCCTGATCCCTTCCTTCAGAAGCCTCTCAGAGAGCACACTGCTTTTGTATTTGTTCTAGCCGTGCAAGCTTTTCTACTTTTTAACAGAATGATCTAGAAAACAACGGCAGAGCAAACTCAGGGCTTTCACTCCGATGGCTGAAACAGAAAGGAGGGGGAGCCAGGAGTCAATTGTGTCCCATGACAAGGACTTCCTAATGTTGAGCTCTTCTACCTCCTCCATATCAAATCTGGGAGTTTTATCAAACTCTAGCCAGTTGGAGAGAGGAAGTCAAAGAAAGGGGGTAGGGGAAGTTGGGAGGAGACTGGAGTAATGAACACCGGGACTAGCTCGGGAGGGGCCTGCTGCACAAAGGAGGAGGAAGAGGACAAAGCCAAACAAGGAGAGATGTAGGAACAGAAGCAAGGAGAAGGAGGGTGACTTTCCTCTTAGGAGTGATGGATGCAAAGATGGAAAGACTTTCAGCAAGTGAATATTAAAGGCCTTCTAGAATATTGAAGGCCACCCATATTTGTGCCAATGGGTGCTGGTGGTGCCTTCTGAAAATGGGAAAAATGTGTTTTGGGCCACTCTGGTGCTTCTGGCAAAATTTGTTCCATTTTTGTGGCCCTTGAGCTACACTAGTGGCCGACACCTGCTTTAAAGGGTAATAACTTTGAAGGCTGATCCAGATTGCTGTTGCCAGCAGGGACTCAGAGAGACAGATGCCCTGTGGCTGAAAGATTAGCAGGAGTCCCAGCATGCCAGCCTTGGGCAGGGGAAGGAAAAGAGGAAGCCACGAGGGAGAGAAAGGCTGGAGGGTAGATCTGATAAAGGGCCAACTCAGGGCTGTCCTCCTTCCTTCATTTATTCATTCCCCAGAGATTTAATGAGCTTTGGCTGTATGTCAATCACTGTTCTAGGGGCCATTATGTCAGTTAATCTGCACTATAACCCCAAAATATAAACATTTCTCTCTATTTTACAGATGAAGAAACAGGAGCTCAGAGTACATTTCTTAATGTAGAAAAAGGAAAGGTTTAAATTCTGTTCTGCCTGATTCAAACCCTTACTCCTTGTAATAAAACATGATATGAGGGAACCAAAAATGACTAGGATATAAAATATGCTCTGAAGGGACACTATTTATTGAGCACGTTTGCAGGATAGAGGCAGTGGTCTAGGCTTTGGGGGTACCACTCAGGCAGGGGCCCTGCCCTCCTGGAGAGTGACAGGAGCTGTGGGGGACCGGACAGTAAACAAACAGAAAGGTGGGCTGTCAAATGCCAGCTGGTGTTAAGGGAGAAAAGTATTGCCGGGAGGGGGCATGAGAAGGGGGCAACATGATGGCCATTTAAGAAGGGGCGTCAGGAATGGCATCTCTGAGAGGTGGAGCAGGGCAGCGGCAAGATCATGTGCGTACAGGCAGGTATTCACCAACAGCTGCTGAGCTTCGACTATGTTTCTGACACTGCTCTTGAACCTTTCATCCATTATTTTACTTGATCAATACAACACCATGGAGAGGGAGTCATCATTATGCCCCTCTTTTTTTGATAAGGGAATTGAGATGTAGAGAGATATGTGACTAGCCAGAGGCCACCCGTCTCATAAATGCTTTGGCAGACGTTTAAATGCAGGTCCAGGCTCTTATCTCCTCCAGACCACAGAAGCCTCTGGAGGCAGAACCTGACGCATCCGCAGAACGAAGTCATAGTCCCATCAGTGTTCAGCCAGGCAGGAGCCAAGGGGCAGGCGCTGAACCCAGAACGGATATTTACTCACAAAGCAGGACCAGCCAAAACTAAGAGCAAAGGGGAGTTTTTAAAAATGTGTGTGTTCTAAAATGTTTGCTGAGTAAGAGCGAGTATGGACGGAACGCCGTTGTGGAGCAGGGGCTCTCCTGGTGCTTTCATGGATTAACTCACACAGCCAGCAGAGCTGCCCCGTGCCGGAGGTGCAGTTATTATCCCCTTCTACTATTACTGCTTTCTGGAAAGAGGGAGGTGGGAGCTAGGCCGTCGGAGGCGGGAAGGTTTCAGCCGCTGCAGAGCCGGGTGAGGAACAGGAGGATGGAGAAGCTCAGAGCAGTGACAACAGCCAGGGCAGACCCTGCCCAGCCGCCCCTTATACTGCCGCTGGGGAGCCTCACTGCAAAGCAGCTGGGGGCAGCATCTGGAGAGAGAGGAGGCGGGCCCCTCCGACCTGAGCCCTCTCACGGAAGGAAGGGGCGCGGTGACAAATGCGTGGAGTTCCTAACGCGGGCAACACAAAAGAAAAAGACACAGAAAAGAAGGTCTCCATTTTCCTATTTGGAGACCAAAAGAAATGCATACCAGGGCTCCAAGAACAGGATGAGAGTGAGAGGTTGGTGAGGAAGGAAACCCATGCCCAGGCAGCAGAGGGAGAAGTGGGGGCTGGGGGTGGCATGGTTTTGACCCCAGGCTGCTCAGCCCTGTGGAACTCTCAGAAAGGCTCTTGGCCGCATCTCCACACTCACCCTTGTCTACAGGGAAGGGGAAAGATGCCGGCTCTGTCCCAGCTAATCCCCTGCCGCACTGAAGGGAGACATCTGCTGTGCTCCTGCTAATTTAGTGTGCGAAGCCTGGCTTGCTCTCCGGTGTAGATAACGATTCCCACTGGCTGGCAGGCAGGCTGGGGAGCCAGGGGCCCAGCCGCATCCCTCCCTGGCTAGCGTGCCAGCACTCAGCGGCCCACCCTCCGCAGGCAGCTACAGCTGGCCGGGCACCCGGATGCCACAGACAAAGCAGCAGGCAGGAGGAGGGCGTGATGCTGCCGGCTTGCTCACACAGGCCCAGGGCCGCAGCCTCCTGGAGTAGCAGGCCTCTGCTCCGAGTCCTCTGAGCCAGCTGTGCCCAGAGAGGAGCCAAGGGCATAGGAGGTGTTTGGAGGAGGTGTTCCGGGCTGGGGGTGGGAAGGAGGGCGGGTCCGCCTGGATGGACGTGGTCCCTGGGTTGCTGTCCTCACCCAGATGGGCACTCCACAAGCAGGGCAGCAGGACCCTGTGATGTCCCTGGTAACAGACCTGCGTCGCTCCAGCTGGAAAAGCACGGGTCACCACACCGGCTTCAGAACAAGTGCATGCGCAGGGGCAGGCCCACCCTACGCCTCCATGTCCCGCCGTCATCTATCCTGACCCGCAGCAGCTGCCTTATCATACACCGGGCCATCTCTCTGCCGTGCCCAAGAAAAGGACCGGGGCCTCATACCTGTCCTCAGCAGACTGGCGGAGAAGGATATGCTTGCCCCTCCCCCTGCCCCCACATGCCGAGGGCAGCTTCGGTCACCCCCATCCTGCCCCTGTGCCCGTGTCCCAAGCATCCGTCTGTTCCTGGGTTCCCGGCTAGATGCTCCTCACCCCAGCTGAAGGCAAACCCCCAAGGGGAATTTTAATTTTCCCAGGAGCCTGAGAAGAGTCAGAAGTTAAGCTTGACAGTGGTGTCTGCCATCCTGTGGCACACAGGCGGTGTGAGATCGGTGCAGGGGCGCTTCCCGCCTACTCCACTAATGCTTGGGGCGGGTCCTGGCTCTTTCAGTGGGTTGACGAAGCTTGGAAATATCCAGCCACCCACCTTCTTCTCTAGCTCAGGCAAGCTCTTCTTGCAGGGAAAGCTTTTCTTCTAGGCGCCTTCTACCCACCACTGCTCTAAAAACTTAACTGGAGCCACTTTCTCTCGCTGCTCCCCCCAGTCAGTGCCTGCTCAAACCCCAGGCCTCCTGCCTGTGTGGTGGTCAGTCAGCTCCCCAGGACTCTTTCTGGAAGTCCCTGATGTGCAGTGAGATAGCCAAGGCCTGCTGGGCCGGGCTGGGGCTGGGCCTGGGCTGGGCCCTGTCTGGAGGAGTACAAGGCCTTCTGTCTCCTTGTTGAGAGTAAGCTTTGGCGCTACGTTAACCTCACTGTCATTTTTAATAATTCCTCTCTCTATCTCCCAGAAGAGGAGCCCTACATCTCGGACTAGTGCTTTGTAAGCAAATCTCTCAGCCATGAGGCCAATACACTCCCTCATTCCTGGGATTCGAAGGGAATGGTGAGCAACTGACTACCCAGCTAATGCTTAAAACTCCCTGCAGTGTCCTAAGAAGTGGCTGTCCTCCCCAAACTGGACCACTTGTAGGAAGTCCCATTATCAGGAAACCTGGACTGTTGGTCCCTACTGCTCCCCTCTTCCTTTTCTCCCTGGGCCCGGGGAGCAACATCTAGTTCCAGGCCCTGCTTTAGAAAAGGCACCTTCTTCAGGATGGTCTGAATACTGGACTCCTAATTTCGTGAGCTCCCACCCATTGCAGAGGCTCCTAGTCCACATGCGGTCCAGAGCTATGGTGTAGGAGTAGGTGCAGGGTTCCATGGACATGGTGGCACGCTGTACAAGTACTCTGGTCTCCTTCCTCCAGTGCGGGGCCTCTGACTAGGCTGAGTAGCTTCGTTGTTTTAGGGAGCTGGTTATTTCTAAGGTTGCTGTGCTCCCTACCACAAGTCCTGAGCCCCCTACCTACAGAATGTGGAAGTGAACAGTCTGTTTTGATTAGGTGTGAAGGCGCACAACCCCACAGTAGGGCTCTTCCACCCAGGGGAGGGTGGAGTCATGTTAAAGGCAAGTGGGGTTCCCAGAGTCCTCATCTTTGCTATGGGGAAAAGATTCGGGCTGAGGAAGATTAAAGAGGAAAACTGCTTTCCAAATAGTGTCTCCAAGTTGGAGAACCTTTATTCTATTCACTGTATCTTTCCCTCCTCACCCTAGCAGACATAGATGGAACCCCAGAATCTCTCTCTCTCTCCCTCCCTCCTGCCTCCCTTCCTCTCCTGGACCCAGCTCTGGAGTGGAAGGGACAGAGCCTTCCAGTGCTCTGCTAGATGCTTCCTGAAAACGGGCCTGGTCACAGCCCACAAAGAGTTTACATCCTTACAGGAGAAAAGGGCAATAATTTATAATCTTACATACTGTGGTTAGAGAAACACAGAGTTTGAGAAAGGAGAGAGAGTAGGATCAGCAATTATGTAGGAGGGGTGGGTTGAGAAATGGGAAGGCTTGCTTAGGACAAATTACCTGGATAAGATGCACTTTGAGGTGGCGATTACTAATCTAATTCTTGGCACACTGCTCCTCTTCTCTCTCTTTATCTTGGCCAGAACCCTGAGTCCATCACACCTCTTATTTGTTATCTACACCAAACTTCCTTCCTTTATACATTCATTGAGGCAGGGGTATGATGTTGGCTGAGGTTAGCTAGGAAGTGAGGGTTCCCTCGTGGCTCTTCTGGACTTGTCAAGTCCTAAAGGAGAATACTAGGTTTCTTCCCTTGTTGGTCAAAAAGCCTTAGCAGTAGCTCCTGAGTCTCTGTGTTCAGACCTCAAGTTCTGGAAGGGTGGATCCCAGGGGCCTTCTGGAATGCTGGCCATGGTGTAGACTCTCCTTGGGAAATGACACCATGCTGGGCAACCATCCGATTCTCTAGAGACGCTGAGTGCCTGAGGAGATGCTTGGTTTGGCCTAGGAGCACGGATGGAGAGCTGATACCAATACAGAAGAGGCTGGAGTGGGGCTGGAGTGTTAGGTACAACAAAACCAGGAACAGTGGTGACCGGCTTCCGAGGAGACTGTGACAGAGGGCCTTGTGTCCAAGAATAGATCAGAAGCTAAGGAACCAACAACTTAGGTCAGTCCCAATATCATCTTCAACTAACACATGATTTGTGTTGTTATGAGCCAATTAACAAGTATTTTGTGGATATCTACTAGATACCAAGCACTAAAAAAAAAAGGACTAAAGAAAAAGTATAAACCTTGACTTGGGGACTAAGGAAATAGGGTTGGGATTCTGTCCTCAGTTTCAGATTGATAATCTGAGCCCCAGAGATATACTCCAGTCACTGCCTAGACATCTCTATTATGGGGTATATATTCTCCCTTACCAAACGTGAATGTCCAGTGCCAAATCCATCCAGCAGCGTTACTTCTCCTCCACCCCTGCCAAATCTGTCCCTTTTACGACATCTGACATCTTTCTGCCTACAGTGATCTTTTACTCTCTTCTTCCTATGTCCAACTATTCTTCAGGACAACTCAGATCTGTTCTTTTATTTTATTTTTTTAAATTTTTTATTAAGGTATGATTGATAGACACTCTTATGAAGGTTTCACATGAAAAAACAATGTGGTTACTACATTTACCCATATTATCAAGTCCCCACCCATACCCCAATGCAGTCACTGTCCATCAGTGTAGTAAGATGCCACAGATTCACTATGTCCCTTCTCTGTGCTACACTATTTTCTCCATGACCCCTCACAACATGGGTACTAAACATAACACCCCTCAATCCCCCTTCTCCCTCCCTCCCCACCTGCCCTCCCGCACCCCTCCCCTTTGGTAACCACTGGTTCCTTCTTGGAGTCTCTGAGTCTGCTGCTATTTTGTTCCTTCAGTTTTGTTTCATTGTTATACTCCACAAATGAGGGAAATCATTTGGCATTTGTCTTTCTCCACCTGGCTTATTTCACTGAGCATAATATCCTCCAGCTCCATCCATGTTGTTGCAAATGGTAGGATTTGTTTCTTTCTTATGGCTGAATAATATTCCATTATGTATATGTAACACTTCTTTATCTATTCATCAGATCTGTTTTTTATGTATGAAATGTCTGGGTGCCATAGAGCACAGCATAGCTGGCTAGGCTGTCTCCTGAACCCCCATTCTCTAAGCCCAGATGAAAAGCCATGTAAAGACCTCCCGTGTGAAGTCTGTCCTAGTCCCTCCCAGGCAGAAGAGCCCTTCTCTCCTTTGGGCTCCCTGAACCTCTCTTTTAGCCCTTTCTGCATTCCTTCCCCTTTCAAATGCACATCTCGGTGTCTCTGTATCTCTGAAATACTCATACTTTCCAATACATTCACTAACTTCACACCCAACAGAAACATTCTGCCATCCTGACTTGCCCCTTTTCTGTACTGACTAGTGCCTTCTGTGGCCTTCTCATCTGATGGTAATGGATTCCAGTTTCCCTGTAGATGTCACCTCGGCTCTCAGTTACTGTATGTAATTTATTGAAACACCCTATGAAATTGTGTGTGCACATCTTAGTGATGAGAGAAGGCAACGTGGTGGTTCACAAAGACGATGACTCTAGAGCCAAACAGATAGGCATTTAATTTATGTTCTGCACTTACTAGAGGTGTTACACTGATCAAGCCACTTAGCTTTTTTGAGCCTCAGTTTCTCCACTTAATAAATAGGAGGGTGATGTTTACTTTGAGAGCTTCACACTGTGTTCTCCTTGACCTCCAAGTCTGCACATTCTGTGCCTTCTGCTTAACCCACACCCCCATTCTTTGCTCAGATAACTTCTCACTCTTAAGGCCTCAGCTTGGATGCCACATTCCTCAGGACATTGGCTGGTCACAGATCACAGTGGCTATTTTTCTACATGCTCATTTGTTGCATTGCATTTGCTCCTTCCCAGCACTTATCCCCTGAACTGAATTCTTGCCTCTCCTTCCCCCCCTTGAGAAACTGGAAACTCCATAAGGACAGGATCAAGATTTGTTAACCGTTACATCCCATCTTTGTCCTGCTCCATTTACTTTGATCCAAATAAAGTCAGAAAAAGTAAGCCACATTAGAATTCAATAAGGAATTCATAATTCTGAAACTCTGAAGAAAATCTCAACAGCTTAATGATTGCTTATTAGCTGAGTGCATTGCCAAAACTCAGCTCATCAAATTGCTGGCTTCTTCCTAGCACTGTGTGAGGCACTAGACAGTGATTTAGTTTTGGTACAGCAATCAAATGATGTGTCTTTGAACCAATGTTAAAGCCCAGTAGTCTCCAACTACATGAGATTTACAGCCAGTTTTGTATATGTGAAACTACCTTAATCACCAAGTGAATTAGTTTTCTTAGAGGATTCTCATCAGTAATAGCAATTTCCACAGTTTGTTAGGCCCAAAGCTGTAAATAATTTATTTTAAAAACTCAGCCACCTATAAATGTATTATAATAATCTAGACACTTTATTGTAAACAAAAATTGTGATAGCTGTGGTGCTATCTTCTATTTATTTCAGATGCTGTTGCTTCTGAAGTGTACATTTATTGTATATCATTATTAAGAGCATAAGCTCCAAGGTCAGATGGCCTCTGTTCCAACCCTACCCCTGCTATTTACTAGCTGTGTGATCTTGGGCAAGTCATTCCATCCCTCTGTGCTTCTGTTTCCTGGTCTACAAAACAGCTTGAATAGAGCTTCTACTTTGTAAGGATATTGTATGGATTAAATGAGCTAATACATGTAAGGGTTTATAACAGTGCCTGACACCTGCTGAATATTCTATACGTTAACTATCATTTGCTGGAGTGACTCAAACATAAGAAATGTGTTTGTGTATGATTACCTTTACATTCCCTGCCAACTGTGCAGTGCTATGGCTCTGTATCATTCCAGTCCCTCAGCATTTCTATTCAGTAGGGAGGGGGCAGCATTATCCACATTTTAAAGACAGTGAGATTGAGCCATAAAGAAGCAGAATGTCCAGTAAGCAAGTGGCAGTATGAAACTAGAACTCAACTTTGTAGATGTAAGTACGAGGACTCTTTCTAGGAGGCTGTAAACTTAAAAAAGAATATAAGACATCCCTTAGGAGCCTGTGAGCAGCAACCCCTTGCTGGCCCTTCTCTGCTGCAGGCCTCCATGAATACTCGACAAGGTCACTTCTCTCTCCATCTCTGAGATGACCTCAGGCCATGGCTCCCCAGATATTTTTTTCCCAACTTAAAAAAAAATCATATTATGGTATCAGATGAGGTTCTGGCTAGATACTCTCCTTGGTTTCCTATCTTTCCTGCGTTTCTAAGCACCCCATTGCTGGGTTGTCCTGGGTATGGACATAGCTCACCGGGATGCAGACCCTGACTCTTTGGAGGGTGTCTTCTGCTGAATTAGGACATTACACTACTTGGGAACCCCACAACTGATCTTCTTCTAAAACATTCTCTCCCCAACCACTTCCCCCACTTTACTTCATCTGCAACTGTGGGGAAGGGACCTGCCAAAGCTCCTGTCCTCCTCCTCTTCGTCCCCCTGCCCCTCTCTTCCTGTCTGGGTTGGCCAGAAGGAAGACTGGCTGTACAGGACCCCGACTGGGCAGAAGCAACCCCCAAGAGTCTGTGGACACAGGGAGTGTTTCTGTGTCCAAATCGGGACTGTCCAAGGATGTAGGATGCTTTTCTTTTCTGTCCACTAGGGGGCTGCCTGTGGGGGGATGGAAAAAACGGAGGCTTAAAAAAAAATTATGCTGCTAAAATTTCAGCAAGAGGGGAAAAGAGAGAGCGCGTGAGAGACAGCAAAGCAGCCCCAGGCTTCCTCCTCTCTTTCACGTCAGAGGCAGGAACCGACTGTGCTAACGCTGTTGACTCAACACGCAGAGACGGAGAAAGGAGCAGACACAGTGAGAGGAGAGGGGCTCCCCTGACCCAGGGAATTATCACTAGTGGAGTAAAGCCACCTGACTTTTTGATCTTATTTCGGTTGCCTCCTTTTCTCCTTCCACTCCAGCCCTGCCAGCTGGGGTTTCATTTCTTCCGTGGAGCCTCTTCTCTTCCTCCCAGAAAAGGAGGAAGGGATAAGAAGGGAGAGAGGTGGGTTCTCTAGGTGAGCGCAGTAGCTTGGCTCCAGCCCGCACAGACGAGAATCCTCTTCGCAGGAAGCTTCTCACACTCCCCTGCCGCCCACCCCCAGTCCGGGTAAGTCCAGCGTCCTTGCTCCTTCGATTTCCTTGCTAGCGAGATTTCAGCACCACGGAGAGCTGTGAGATGCATGCTGGTTCCTGTGTCTCTGTGTTCCTGCAAGGCGTTTGGCACTAAGGTTACATCTTTCTCTCTGCTGCCAATCGAGCCGGGTTCTGCGTAGGGAAAAGAAAGGCGCAAAACTATGTCTACCAAATTAAAGGGGAATGTGGAACCCTGGCCTTTTGGTTGTGCGTGTGTGCATGTGTGTATGTATGTGTTGTTGCATAAGACAGGTGAGGTCTGAGCTAAATCGCCAGAGGGTTTCTGCCTGTTTCTGTGTAGGGCTGTTCTTTTCTATGTAGATAAGAGGGAGTATTTGAGGGATTAATCGTGCACCTTCTTTAACTCTTTCCCAACAAGTCATCCATGTAAGAAAAGTGTTGCAACGGAAGCCTGGGGGGTTGGGAGTGGAGGTAGAGTTAAAAGTTATGCTCCTCTGAGAAAGCTTTGAAGAGGTGGTTTTAAAATGTCAAGTTCCCCAGGATTCTCTAGGTCCTTGCTGTGGAGAAAGCCCAACCTGACCTTTTACTTTCTCTCCTAGTGTGATCTGTGGCAAGTGGGCAGGGACAACAAGTGAGAACCAGGCTGGGTTTGGTTTTGGGGGCTGAGGTCCCACTAAGATCATGGTGGGAGGAGAGGGTCAGTGTCTTGAGCTTTGCAGAGGTTGACTGACGTGGATTATATTATATTTGCAAGGATGCAGGAAGTGCCCTCCACTCTTCTGTCATCCTTGACTCTGTGTGGTTGGAAAGAGGACAACGTCTGTCCTGCCTGGTTTTTGTTTTTTGTTTTTGCCAGTGAAAGACAGCTCAGAAGAAAGGTTTGTCTCCTCAGATATAGAGAAGCAGACGTGATCCTAGACTGGTCCTAACCAAAAGCCTTGAACTAGTGCTGTCCTCCAGCCCTGAGAGGCTCTACAAACAGGCTTGCCATCACTTCAGACTTCACTGTGACTTCTTTTTGCAAAGCACCGCTCTGTCTTCTCTGCTTCCTGCTTCTCTGAGATACATTCAGTCAGTTCCCCAAATCTGCCTAGGTTTTACCTGGGAGACACTATCTGCCTGCCCCCTCTCCCTGCTCAGCCTTGCCTGCAGCTGCTCGGGTGGGGCCATGCAACAGGTGGTGTTGGGGACTCCCTTTAATCACCCAAAGTCTCCATGAAGCCAGCATCCCAAGGGGGATTTTAAAGAGGCTTCTGGTATGAGTAAACTTTGCCTTGAATGAGCCCCTAACTATTTAAGGTTCTGGTCACTTTGTTCAAGAGGACAGAATCGGGGTGGGGGGTGCGTTTCATTCCTTCCAACCCCCAATGAACTCTGACATGATGACTTTCTGTCTTGCTTTTTAATTCAGCATCCTGGGCCCTCCTCCAAGCTGAGCAGATACTCTGCCTCTGGTTGGAAAGCCTTCTGGGTGATAGCCACAGTCCTGAGTGAAATGGCACCACTTTTTATTTCTTTAACTATGCTTGCCATTGGACCCTGAGAAACCTCAGCACCTCCCTAGGATGGCACAAAGTAGAATGAAGTGAGGAAAAGAGTGAAGTCAGAGGTTTAATGGTAGGGAAAAAAGACTGAAATAGATAAAAAGGATCAGAAGCCAACCTTGACTCATTCATATATCAACTTGCCCAACCCCTCCCATCCTTGAAATCTCCCAGTTTGAACATGAGTGTGAATGGATTTCCACATGACATGTCCCTGAAGGTTAAAAAAAAAATTCATGCCCTGCAATGGACCCTGTCTAAAGCCACCATTTATTACTAAAGTCACCATACTTAGTGGTCATTATCTCATTAATGCCCTTAAATTCTCTCTGAAAAAACTGCTCAGTGTCATTGCTGGGCCCATTTAATAAATGGGGAGACATAGACATTTAAAGTGCTAGGCTAGAGGTTAGCAAAAGTGGAAATAGAACTTCTGATTTCTTAATATTTCATACCTGTGTAATGCAGAAATGCTCATGTGCAGGAGAGCAGGAATGGATTGCTCCCCTGTGGACAGATTTGCAACCAAAGCCTTTTAGTGACCTCAGTGTAGAGCAGTGGCTTCTCCCTGGTGAAGAATGAGAATAGCCAGGAGTCTCAAGGTATTACTGGCCTTGGGTTCTCAGCCAAGAAGATGGACAGGAGCCAGGTGAAGAGGTCTCTGGACTTCCTGTGAAGAAAGCCTCCCCCTCAGCTGGTGGCCTCTAAACTGAACTGATGTCATGCAACTGAGTGCTACACTCCCCTTGCCCCAGAAATCCCGATGGAAGGCACCTCTCTGGTGCACACTGTCATGGATGTCTTGGTCTTTGGTGTTCGATGACTTTTCTCTCCTCTGAACCTTTTGTTTCCTGGGAGCACTTCCAAGGAGTTCTCTGTGGCTCAGAATGTGGGAAGGATGACTGAGGAGCAGGAGAAGGTTGAGCTCAGAGCACCTACAGAAACCCCAGGAAAGGAGTGGGAGACTGGGCATAAACCCACCCCACATACGAAACTTGTGCCCTGGCAGCCCTATCCCTCGCATCAGGCAGCATTTTGGAGGGAAACCCACTGCGTTTTCTTATCCAGTCCTCATTCATGAAGCGGGGAGACTGCTGGGCTGCCTCCAAGATTTGGGGAGATGAGAGATGTGGAGAAAGGTCAGAGGAAGGGGAAGGTCAGAATCTGGCCTTATTCTCCACAGTCATCTTTTACCTGGATATCGTCACTGTAACTTTTTAAAAAATTCCAGGTATAGTTTACATATAAAAAATATACTAATCTTAAGTACTCAGATTAGTAAGCTTTGACAGTTGTTGTACTTACCTAGCTACTACCCCAAACAAAATGTACTGAAGTTCCCTTGTGCCTCTTTCTAATCAGTCCTTCCCTCCCCCAACGCTGTCACTTTCTAACTTCTATCACCAAAGCTTCCACTACTACATTCTGTAGTGGAAATAGATTGCTTAATGTGTTACTTAATAGATGTATCATGTAGACCCTAGACTTTTAAGAGAACATGTCAGAGTCTGAAGATACTGGGTGGGTGGCTGGGGGAGAGGGGTGCATTCTTCATCTAAGTTTCTGGTCATGGTGTTGAAAAGTCAAGCAGTCATTTCAAATATGCATGTGTAGGAGCTGCAATGAAATCCATATAGGAACTCCTGCAGGTCCCTATCTCTGAGCTTCCTGAGTTATTTGATGGTATAGTACATGGAGATGATATTGAAATTTCTATTAAAAATTTGGAATTCAGCCACTTGGTGGCTGGGCATGAGTCATCCCATCTGGGCTCCAGGAGGTTGGGATGAGAAAAGAGTACCCATGTGAGCTAATTAGGGGAAGAGAGAGGAGTTCACTGCGAGAGTGACACGAGCTTCAGCTCTGTCTACCAAGGTCATGGCTGCTCCTCCTGACTCTAGAGTGGCTTTAGAATCAGAAGACACTTTGCGGAGACTCACATACTGTCATATCATCAGAGTTCCATCCAGGGATGGCTCCATTCATCCTGCTCCCATACCCGGTTGTATGCTAGGATAGGGAGTCTCTCTTCTATTTTATCATGAGGAAGCAATGGAGTTGGAAGGTTTTGATGACTTTGGTGGGAATGTGGTTGTCATCTAAAAAAATCAGAATTTCTATCAGATCAATTAGTAAGTCAGAGTTTTTAGCAGTCCCCCAAAACAGGCCATAGAGCTGTTTACATGCTTAGTGGGTAAACATGTTCCCTGCCTTTACTCAGACTTTCCTAAGCACCTTTTTCCCAGGCTGTCCCTTTCTGAGGTTGCCGGCTTCAAAGAGTGCACCCAGTCAGCTCATTTATGGGAACACTCCTTTCTGAGGCAGCTCTTCTAGCTGGGATCCCACAGAGTAGAGGACAGGTTGCTAAGCTGTCGGGTCTTGGTAAGTTAGAAGACAGCCACAATGAAGATTCCTCAATATCAGGGCAGAAGTTTGTGCAGAAATATAAAAGTTTAAATGATCTCCACAAAACCAATTCCAGTAGATGATTTGGGAGATGTACAGAGATACACCTTTGCCTCATCTTACCTAGGCTATGTTAATAAGATCAGATGATATTCCTCGCCTAACTGGAATTTCATCTTAAAAGCAAGTACAGTGAAAAGGGGGAATTGGAACAGAGGTGCTTACAGGTTAATTACAATTGTATATAAGAATCACTACATCTTTATCTTGGAACATGACTTTGGATTACAACTGTTTTGACACATTTAGAACACAGCAAGTAACCAGTATGTCAGTTGGCAAATATAATTTGAGAAGCCTTGACCTCTTCTCTTTCCTTCCTTTGCTTTCTTGTAATAAAGTATATATAACATAAAATGTACCATCTTGACCATTTTCAAGTGTACAGTTCAATGACATTAAGTACATTTACACTGTTAAGAAATTATCACCACCATCCATCTCTGGAACTTTCTCGTCTTCCTAAACTGAAATTCTGTACCCATTATACAATAACTCTCTACTTCCCCTCCCCCAAGCCCCTGGCAGCCATCATTTCCATCTCCATGAACTTGACTACCCTTGACACTTCATGTAAACAGGATCATACCAAATCCATAGTTCAGCATGTGTCAGGATTTCATTCCTTTCTACAGGTGAATAATATTCCATTGTATGTATATACCACATTTATTCATCCATTCATCCATCAGTGGACATTTGGGTTACTTTCTCTTCTGCTCCTTTAATTCTGGCCAACTGCCTCTGCTTTACTCTCCAACCAAGTAGCAAAGGGAGACTCTCTTGCCATGGCTCTCCTGGCTTATGTATTCCAAGGTGAGACTCCATAATGAAAGGAGTTCTGGGGCCAGGGGTAAAGGAGCCACAGAATCATTACAGTTTTCTGAAGGATTCTACCCCTGATCTCCTAGGGGCCTCTTCCTTTAGAGTAGAACACTGCCAAGCTCACCTCTACTTGGTTCTTATAATAACATGTTATGCTCTAGCTGTAGATGACTCAATAAAGGGTTATTACCAGGACCCAGGAGGAATTCACAGTTCTTTTAATCTGAATGTGTCTTTATACTATATGGTATGAAGGAGGCATAAAGCAAAAAGCATAGAACATTGATCCCCGGATAGTATCAACCCAGAATGGCTCATGTTTGACAAAGCTTAGCAACATCTCTGGGCTGGAATTTGGTCTTCGGTCCTAGTCCACCTAGAAGTTCACATACCTGGGCCCTAGCAGCTCGGATCTTTCTATTGTTTAATGATAATTCTAGCCAACGTTGACTGAGTGCTTGCTGTCAGTGTCAGCCAAGTGCATGGCACAGAATGCCCTTAATAAATGTTCACTGTTATTATTCTTAATACCACTGTAAACACTTCATATCATTTGGTGGCTAAAACATTATGACATTATTATCCCCATTTTACAGATGAGGATACTGAGGCACAGTGACAAGTGACTTGCTCAACTTTCTACATCTAGGAAGTGACAGAGCTGGAAACTCAGACCCAGGTTCCAGCTTGGTCTTAACCACCTTTATCATTCGTTTGGCAATTAATGATGGCTCCACTGTTTCCTCTCAAGCAGTGTCAGAGGAATTTCACATCATGTATTATTAGTAAACTTCATATGTGAAAAGCTAGGGGTCTCTCCATTTAGATTACCTGTTCTATGAGGGCCAGAAGAGCCCAGTACAGGGCCAGGCACATAGTAGGGCCCAATAAAATTTTTCGCATTTGTTATTGGCTCTGCTCAGTCTAAGTGCAGGAGTTTGCGGACTTGTTTTCCTTGTTCGATAATTATGATAGTAGCAATAACAATAATCATAATAATAGCTGTTATTGCCAGCCTTTATACCAGACTACAAGAAAGCATCCCACTTGATTTCTCAGTTCTCTCAGTAATGGGAACAAGTAGCTTCTCCCTGATTGGAGGCTGCTGCGTGACAGGCACTGTGCTGGTGTTATAGTACCTTCTCCTATTTGATCCCTACAACAACCCAGGAGAAAGGTCGGCCAGGAAAACGTTCTGTAGCCCAAGCTCTTTCCCGCCCTTCTGCTGAGTACTGTCTTAGCCACTTAGCCACACCCTCTCCTTGAGCCACTTGTGCAGCCGGAAGCAAAACGGGCGGTTGATTACCAGGGAAACTTGGCTTCAGATTCCTGCCCTGCCACGCCCTGACCTGGGCCCTTGGGCTATTATTTAACCTGTCTTAATCTGGTATTTCTCATCAGATCCTCTCCATCGCTCTCTTCACCCAAAAATATGTCTATAGATAGCATCACATCTTCCTTAAAGGGGTTCTTGGGAGAATTAAATGGGGCACAGGTACGAAGTGCCAAGGACAGTGGTTGGCATGAGCATAAATGATTGTGCCACTTGCTATTTCCTGTGGCCTGGGGACTGGGTGAGGCCTGGGCCACTTGGCATTTTCACAAGCTAGCAGTTATCTAGTCTGACCTGGATTTTACATTCTCCTCAAGTGCTAATGGGCTGGGCTGGCCCTTGTTTTACATCACCTTGATTTTAGGAGCATGTGTTGGCTATCTTTTTTCTCTTCTTTTAGTACCAAGAGGCTGGCAGGCTGATATTTAAATATATCTGAAAGATGCCTCTTGTCAATTAATTACCTGGAAATTGTACTGGACTGAAATTAATCTGAGCCTTAAGGAGGCCACCGGGTTTTGAGGCCCATTCCACTCCCAGCTGCAGACTAAAAACATTTGGGTTCCTTTTCTTTTGCCTTTCCCTCTCTCCAGATTCTTCTGCTATTCTGTTTTATTTATGCAACATTTTCCCTTCCTTTATAATCCTGTTTTCCATAAGAAGAACATCTAACAGCCACCTCCTGGCTGGGCTGGAGTAATTGTTTGAATTTTTTGACGGTGTGCAGTTTCAAAGGGTTGAGTATATATAGATTACCTTGAATTTATCGCTGCAAGCACATCAGGAGAGAAGCTGCTGCCTGCCTCATGAAGTATTGTAAACCCCGTAGCCACTGAGCGCCTGCATCTGTGTGGATAGTCTGTTTATCTAAATGGATTTCTGTAAACCAGATATCTTAATAAACCAAGGTTTGCCAGCCAGTGCTGCCGTCTCCTATGAGCTTGTCAGTACCAAGGTCGGCAGTGGGCCCCTGGCCGAGGGACAGGTGCAGAGAGAGGAAATCAGCCAGCCGCCCTCCGCCCTCTCCAGCAGCAGTCGGGCATTCCAGCTGTGGGTCCGCGGTGGCAGGGCGCACGCAGACAGCGAGAGGGCAGCAGCAGGGCCAGGTCCTGAGCACGCGGTGTGAGCCCCGCACAGGGTTCTGTCGGAGAGGGCAGACGCTTCGCACTCTGTAGAGGGGCTGTCTCCTCACCGTGCCCCGGTCTGTGCCACAGGGAGAGGGAACCTATAAACCCAGCCATAAAGCCTCCCGTTCAAAGCCGTATATATTTATAGGGATATAAATGAAGTTCAATGCCGGTGAAACTCACTATAAAAGCCAAAGACTTCATCTGTATCTATACTTCGGGCGCCGATCAGCTCTGCTCTTAACTCCCCCCGAGCGCCGCCGCGAGGGCGCGCACGCGCTCGCCCGCCGCCCAGCTGCAGCTTCCGCGGGCCGGCGGGGGCGGAGCAGGCGGGGCGCTCCTGAGCACCTGCAAGGCAGGCGCGGCAGCTCTGCGTTCCCCTCATCTCCCAGGGCTGTTGAAAAGCAGAGAGGAACAAGAGAAGGAAAAAGCCCTGCCAGAATCAAGCGGCTTCAAACAGTCAGGAGTCTGGCTTTAAATAAAACAATTTGAGAAAGGTTGGCTTTTCATCTTGGAAGCTGCCAAGTTTCTGCTCCTCACAGCCCCAGATGAGATACAGCGATGAGACGGCAAAGCCAGGGCTGACCTGCCCCACACCCTGCCTGCCGCGCACCCCTCACTGAGGCTGCTGGGAGAGACCCTGCCACACAAGGATTTGAATCCTGGCTCAGCCACTCACTGGCTATGTGGCTTTGGGGAAGTCACTTGACTTCTCTGAGCCTCAGTTTCCTCACCCATAAAATTGTTCCTACCTCTCACAATCATGCTGTGGGTTAAATGAGATGTCATTTGCTACACGAAGGCTCATAACGGCCGTTAGCACATAGAGGGTCTTCAGTCTATAGAGCTTTCTCTTGATGCAAATGTCCACAGCAGAAAGGGTATATTTTGAGGGTGGAGGTCAGGGGTCACATGGCTACTCTGACATATGTTCTTCCCAAGGTGTGGGGGAGAACGCATGTGGCCTGAGACTGACTTCAGGAGCAAGAGCATTTGGGAGACAGGCAGGGGGCTTGAACCCTACCCTCTTCTCATCTTGCTGCTCTCTCCTCTCAGGCCTGCAAAGCTTCTGGGCCAGAGTGCCTGGGGCAACCACTGAGGGGAAGGCCCACTGACCAAATCTTGTCTTCCTGGAGTTGTCCCTGTAGTGGGACCAGTCAGTATCCTTATAACTGTTTCCCTGGGGAGATCAGAGAGGGCAGTGCTAACTACTTGGGGCAGTTTCCTGGGGAGTGTGTCTTTGGGTAACTACCCATGCCCTTCCAGACCTGACCCTCAAGGGGTCAGCAAATCATGCCAAGGACATGGGTTTTTTTTCTGGGTCACCCTCCGTCCGAGGGAGGGACCAAATGGAATACTCTGGAAGGGAGGAAAGGGTGTGGTTGATCTGCACCCTGATATGTACTGAGTGGGGGTGGGGAGGACACCCCTATCCATCAGTCTCTTATTAAAAATGGTCTGAGGCACAGTGCAAGGGTTAATAAAATGCAAAGAAAGAGTGTGACATGCCCTCCCTTCTCCACACCGCTCCCCCTTTTTTTCATGTGTATTTTATAAGCTTCATTTAGTGAGAATGAAAGGCACCGGCAGCCATCCTGGGAGACTGGGAGGGGAAGGGAATAAAGTCAGTGGAGAGGGCCTGTGGGGGCTTCCCTGGCAGCATCCTACCCCATGGCAGTCCCCTCCCAGGCTCCCCAGGGCACCTCTTCTCTGTGGACAGAGACCAGGAGACAGTGAACAGTATGGTGCTCCCTCTCTGCGCACACCCTTCCATTGCCTCCCTGCTTTCCAGGTGGGATCCTGTGCACCTCTGGCAACCACATGTGACAGAGGCCTGGGGAATCCCACCTGACTCCCTGGACTCTGCCGTGGTGGGAAACTTGGGAAGAGTCCTGGTTCCTGCTCCTTGAAATGTTTTGCCTTTCTCCTTTCAAGTTCTTAAGGTCCAGTGTTACTAAAGGGATTCTTTGCTGATGGCAGAAAGTTGCTATAAAGGGAAAAGAACTTTTTCATTTCTGAAGTTTTGTGCCTTGCCTTGGAGTTAGGCTCAGCAACTGGGCTGACCAGGCCCTGCCAGAGACGAGTTAGTCGCTGTGGGGAGTGGCAGGTTACCCAAGATCTACGTGCAGGATGTTTAGGATCTCCTGGGTTCATAAATTGCCGGCTGGATCCATAAACAGCTCCATGTCTGTTTTTCAGTAACATAATAATCACTAACACCTATAAGATAGAAATAACTGCCAGGCAGTCTAAATACTTCACACCTAGAAACTTCCTAAATCTATACAATCACCTTTTGAATAAGGTTCTATATATCTCCATTTTACAGTAGGAAAAACTAAGGCACAGGGAAATTACCAAATTTGCCTGAGGACACACAATAAATAACAGAGTCAGGAATGCTGTGCATTTAGTTACAATGCTGTCCCTAGCGTCACTCAGAAACCACCCAGGTTCCTGGTTACCAAAGTAATATGCAAAAACTGGATCACTGTAGTCCTCACAAGCGTGGCTTGAATGGCAAAGGTCGGTTTAAAAATCAGACCAGAGGAGTTACTGTTTCTCTTGGGGGCTCAGTGCCATCACTACTGCCACTCCCCCTCCCTGGGGAGTCATTCTGTTATTTCAACAAAGCCTCATCTAACAGCTTCAGGATGAGAGAAGAGAGCAGCTTCAAAGCAAGTGAGTTTCCTCAAATGCATTTTCCTTCATCCAGTCTCACAAGGTGGTGAAGGTGGTGTCAATTCTCATCTCTCCACAAAAGCCTCACTCATTTTGTGGTTTATCTATTTTGGGGGTTATCTGGGCCGCAGTTGTAACTACTCATTCACTTGTGGGCCACTTCTTCTAACTCTGATCTGCCATCACACAAAATGAAATTCCTGTAATAGATTCTCAAATGATTGGTCCAGCTGGGAGAAGTATGGCAGGCAGATGCAGCAGAGCCCAATTTGTTCCTTTTGAGGTTTCTTCTTCAGCTCTGAGGACATAAATTGAACACCAGTGGCAGCCAGGACCACTGGAAGATTGTAGGGGAGGCAGGTGGTGCTGGCTGGGGGCACAGGACAGCTCACGGAGCCCAGGCACTTTCCTGCTATGCAGTTAGAGATGGAAACAGTGAAGAATATCAGCCAAAGGAGCAGGTGGGCTGTTCATAGCTTTAGATCCCCCTCCCCCCACCCTGGAAATGTGCCAGACATAGTGGCAGACCAAGCCAAGAGTCAGGTTTATCCCAGAATAGAAACCCTGGGGACAGGGGAAGGCACAGGGGAAAGCAGAAAGACCATTAGTTCTGAAGACAGTGGGCCCGAGCATGGATCCTGGCTCTGCCTAGCTTTGTCCCCTTGGTGAAGTCACTTAACCTCTCTGAGCCTCTCTTTCCTTAACTCTAATCTGAGGATGAAACACCTCTTAGGAATTTTGTGAAAATTGAATAAGGTAATATCTACAGAGCTCCTGGCACTCAATAGGTAGTCAGTAGGTGTTGATTCCCTTCCCCCAGTAACAATAATTTCTTGCATTTTTGTTGTGCTTCATTAATTGTCAGTGCTACTACTCGTGGACCACCTGATCTCTGCAACCATTTGTGAAGGTAAGCAAAAGAACTCAATAATTAATCCCCTTTTATAGATGGGGGAATTACTACAGCGTTTCAAGGGGGCTTGTCCAAGATAGCAGAGGTGGTAAGTGACAGAACTGAGATTACAACTCTTGCAGCTTTGGGTTTAATCAATTGAAAACCCTCTTTGTTGTGCTGTGATTAGGCTGGTGACTGAAATCACAAAGATCAACAAGATCCTCTGCCCAGATGGCCAGAAGACAGAATCAGCTCCTGTGGCTGCTGCTGCATCTCTGGGGATAGTGAGCAGGGTCTGAGGTGTCCTTTAGAGGCTCCGGCACCAGACTCTCAAGTCCTTTCATTTCTGGAAAGTGCTCTGCGGTAGCTCCCTCAGTAGATTAGCGCCGAGTTTCCTGTGGGCCAGACAGTCTTGGCTCCCCTCCCTCCCCCAGCCAGCCATCCGGGGGAGCCTGAGTCACTCATCACAGCCACTACACAGGGACCAGCTCCCACCACTAGAAAGAGAGCACTGAGCTTGTGTCCAGCAGGCCAGTAGCTGCACCTGGTACCTCCACAGAAAAGCTCACCGAATCTTGTAGTTTCCTTGACACCCAAAGCTAAGGAGCAAAGGCAAAAATAAGCAAGTGGTTCACAACAAATGAAAAGGCTTCTGTACAGAAGAGGAAACCATCAGTAAAATGAAAAGGTGACCTATTGAATGGGGGAAATATTTGCAATCCACATATGAAAGGGGTTAATATACAAAATGTACAAGGAACTCATACAGCTCAATAGCAATAAATAAATAAATAAATAAATAAATATCCAATTTAAAAATGGGCAAAAGACTTAGACATTTTTCCAAATAAGGTATACAGATGGCCAACAGATACATGAAAAGGTGCTCAGCATCACTGATCATCAGGGAAATGCAGATCAAAACCACAAGGAGATGTCACCTCACACTTCTTAGAATGACCACCGTCAGAAAGGCAAGAGATAACAAGTGCTGTTGAAGGTGGGGACAAAAGGGAGTGCTTGTGCCCTGTGGATGGAAATGTAAACTGGCTCGGCTGCCTCAGAAAGCAGTGTGGAGGTTTCTCAAGGAATTAGAAATAGAACTACCCTGTGATCCAGCAATTCCACTTCTGGGTATTTATCCCAAGGAAACAAAATCACTATCCTGAAGAGATATCTGCACCCCCATGTTCATAAGAGCATTATTTATAATAGCCAAGGTATGGCTACAACCTAGGTGTCTGTCAGCAGATGAAAGGATAAAGAAGATGCGGTACAAACACACACACATGCACACAGGCAGACACACAGGCACAATGGAATATTATTTAGACTTTAAAAAGAGGGGAAATCCTTTCATTTGTGACAACATGGATGAACATGGAGGGCATTATGCCAAGTAAAATAAGCCAGACAGAGAAAGACAAAGATCTCATGGTATCACTTATTTATGGAATCCAAAATAATAGTTGAACTCATAGCAATAGAGAGTAGAGAAGTGGTTGCCAGGGGTCGGAGGGTAAGGGAAATAGGAAGAGTTTAAAAAATAAAATAACATAGCACTCCTTGGCACTCTCCTATTTTATTTCTATTACATTTATCATCAGCCAACATAATATGTATTTATTTGATCTCTTCTTTATTGTCTGTCTCCTCCCAGTAGAATGTAAATTCTGAAAGTAAGGATTTTGTCTTACTAACAGTTGGATTCCTAGGAACACTGTGTTTAGTTAATATCGGTTGAGCAAATGAATGAATGGGTCTTTATCCAGTATGCTCTGTTTCAACAAGCTGTTACTGAAGACCTGTTCCAAGCCAGGCATTTTGTTAATGGCTGGGTATGGAGTGGAATGAGATGTGGCTCGCTGCCTTTGAGAATCTCCCAGTCTGGTTGGGGTAGAGGGGAAGCCACAGGGACAGGTAACTACCTCACAGTGTGATGAAGCGTTAATGTCTAGGAACCAGCTTCATGACGGTGTGGGGGGGTACCCCATTAACCAGAGAAGGAACAGCAGATGCAAAGACTCAGAGTCACAGAAAGGCACGTTGGATGGTGACTGAGAGCGTGATGTGGCTGGAACCCAGGATCACCGAGTCATGGTGGTGGGATGGCAGGGATGGTGGGAGGCGATACCCAAGAGAAGGCAGGGATTTGGTTCCTTTTCTCAGGATGCCAAAGGGGGAGATAACCAATTGCTTGGGTGCTTTAGGTATGAAATCCTAATCTCTGTCATAGGATGTAAGTTTGTTGCATTTTTCATCAGAGAATTAAAGGCACAGCCTCACCAAGTTTTCTTTGCTCTTGAGAAATCCTTTTCTATTAACCCTGTCTTTTACTGCCAAGCCAGAGAGTGATGGTGGGGACTTGGAGGTGGGTAGGTGGCACCTGCAGAATCTCTAGGTCCCTTAGCTCAGACAAAACATTGGAGGATGCTGTTCCTCTCTCATTTAAAAGTGTGAGGCCAGTCCTCAGTCACCCATCTGCTGTCGCTACTTCCCGCCTTAAAAAGGACACCACGCTGACTGGTAATACGGAGGCCAAAGGCGAGATTGTCTGGTGAGAATGAAGGATAGCGAATGAGAGAAAGAAAAGCCCTGGGACCAGAAACCTTGAATGCTCATCTGTCCCCTGTCACTGTGTCTCGTTTAAGAAGATCATCTGTTCTGTTTCTTCAGCTCCTTCTCTTCTGGAAAGCGGATGCAGCCCGGAGGCTCCCCTGCCAGGGCCGCCATCCGGGAAAGTGCTTCCCTATTGATTTGTATGTCAGCAATTCAAATGGGGGTATTTATACTGTGGCTGAGCACCTAATAAAAATTTAAATTATCGTTTAAAAAACCTGGAAGGGAGGGAAAATCTCATCAAAGAACAACCCCATAAGGAAAGGAAAAACACCACCCCACACACACAATTCGAGGTCCTCGGGTAGGGAGCCGAAGACTGGGACTGTAGGCTTGCCACAGTGTCCCTCGGGCCCTTGCATTTCTCCATTTAAATACCCCTCCTTCCCATCCAGACACCTTTCCCAAGCTCTGCAGCTCTGACTTCAGACTCAGGCTTCATCACTCATAGCTGCAGGGTTTGGGCAAATGACTGATATTTCCCTCTGAGCCCTTCTATTGCATAAATAGGAGAGAACAATGGCACTTTAAATGATGTCCCATATGCAGAACTCTTGGAGCAGAGCCCAGCACATAGTAGGTGCCCAAATGTTTATCCTAACTTCCTTCCCCCTGAGAGCTCCCCTATTCAGATTCTTCCTTAAGCCATGCCCTATAGTCTATTAAAACCTGACTGCAGCCAGGCGTTATCCTACTTGAAAGGCTCTGAGCCACTAAATCACACCCATGTATAATTGATAATGAATTAAAAGGTTAGGTGGTGGCACTGAGGGGAAGCAGAATGAAAGAAATAAAGGAAGCTTTAAGAGCAGAATGTCAGAAACCAGTTACAGATGTCTGTAGGGATATTTGAATTGATGCAGCTTCTGCAGAGTCTGTGAAATCATGCGTGTTAGGGAACTTAGGGAACCACCTCTTCAGTGGTCATTTGTAAGGACAGGCAATACACAGGTCAGGAAAGCAGGGAGTGGATCTCAAACTTGAACGGCAGTGTCAGAGGGCTCACCCTCTCCCATGACCGTATCCTTGCCATTGATCATGCCATTAACTGCCCTTTCTCCAAAGTCCTGAACTCACGTTTCTTGTCTCTGGCCCCTCCTCTATTTCTTCTTCCTAGTGCTTCAACTCCAGCAATTGCAGAATAGCACTGATGCCTCCCAGTCCCGGCCCTGCCTCTTTTCACACTATCCATTGCCTCATTTTACCAGACTTAGATTGCATATTTAGCATTAATCCCTTACAAACCCTTCTCTGGAATTCTTGTCCTGTGCTCACCTGGAAAAACCCCAATCTGGTTGAACTCAACTGCTGGCTATGCTTACAACTGAACACTACACATTGCTGAAAAAAAAAACAGTTGTGTGGACTGCTGTTGTTTTACAATTATGATTGGAAGCAGCTTGGCAATTCAATGATACGTTCCTCGTGCATTTACTTCTCCACCCTCCAAACGGACAATTTCACATCTCCCTGCACCAAAGACTGCCTCCCCTCCCTTTTTGATTTCTTCCAGCTGATGGCCTTACCTGGTATTTCACAGAGCAGCGTTCCCTCGTCTTCCTGCTGCTGACCCCACACGTCTTGCTGTCCTCTCAGTCCTCTCCTTCCTCATGGGTGCCTCTTCCCTGCTCTCAAGACCAACACCCCTCTTGTCTTCTGGACCCCACCCTCCCACACCACCTACGGACTTCATTCCTGCAGTTATCACCACTTCTCTCTTGAATCTTCCAATTCTCCCTTACCACCTCACTTTCCCATAAGAGCACTAATGTGCTTTAATGGCAGCTTAAAATATGTGAAATCCTCTCCTGATTCTTCTCTCCTTCCAGTTTCCACTCTGTTTTTCACCTATAGCAAAACTTACTGAAAGCATCTGATTCTCAGAGTGTTTTCTCTCCACCCAGCCAGGCCTCCATCCTTCCCATTGCACAGAGATGGCCTCATGTTGCCAAGCCTCAGCGTCATTTCTGTTACTTTTGTATGTGACCCTTCAGCATCTTTGGGCAAATATTCCTGTCCCTAAGCCACTATCTTCCCTTGGCTTTGATGACAGGCACTTCTTAGGGTGTCCTTCTATTTCAATGGCCATTGCTTTCTCTTTCTGTACTCGATCTATATAAGTTAGGGGGTTCTAGGATCCAGCCATGGTCCTCTTTCTCTTCTCTCATCTCACTTTCACCTCAAGTGACCACATGCCACTTATATACAAATGGCCACCAAATCCATGCCTGTACCTCTGACATATTCCTGGAACCCAGCTTAGAAAACCCAACAGCCTGCCCTCTGTCTCTACTTTGATGTTTAATAAAGTCCTCCAGTTTAATGTGCCTAAAGAGAATTCTTGATTTGTTATTTATGTGTTAAATTTGTTCCTCTTCCTGTCTTTCTCTTTTCAGTAGAAGGTACTAAATCTTGGTAGAAGGTAGAAGGTTTCTCAGGCAAAACAAACCGGAAGTCATCATTAAGTCCTGTTGACTCTATCTCTAAGAAACTTTCCAAATCCTTCCTCTACTATGCATGCCCATTTCTCACCTAGACCACTTCAGGGGCCCCAACCGTTGTTCCTGACCCCACTCTTCCCCTGGAGCCAAGCTACACCTAATTCTACAGTGATCTTTGAAAATTTAAATCAGATTATGTTCCTTCCTTCTCTCACACTTAAAATTCAAATGTTTTACCCTGATCAACAAAATCCTACCTATCTCTTTGACCTCCACTTTATTCATTCTGTTCTACTCATATTGGTTTCAGAAACGACAATCTCAGTACCACAAGGCTTTTGCAATATCTGTTCCTAGAATTTAGAGAAATCTTAGGAAGCATCACCAGGTCTCTTGGTTGCTAGCACAGTGCTCACCATGAGTGTATTTGATGGCTGCTGCCCACTGGATACTTCATTAGTATCCATAGTTCCATATTAGTATCCATATCTATACCTCATCCTAGTAGTTACAAAGACCTTTGCCTTGGTAGACACACAGACCTGGGATTTGGTTTAGTCCTGGTTGTGATTTTAAGCAGGTTTACCTGGTTGACCCTAAGCACTGTTGTGCAAATTATTACCCTTGAAAGTTACTATGAGGAGATTTGGGATTTTTAACAAAGATCTCATGGACCCCAAATTTCTGGGCAATATATGACCCCCTGGAAAATGATTTTGACCCCAGGTGGACTGTTTAGTAGTCAACAAAGTTAGGCTATCTTTAGCGTTCCTCTGTCATTCCTTAAGCAAGTCCCTTATCATAGCCTGGTCCCTTTCTCTGGAGTCACCTGCAAGTAGTGTGACAGGGAGGACCTTCATTTCAGTCTAGCATAGATCTGCGGCCTCTTCATGCCCTTGTTTTCACTTGGCTGTCACTCCTTACATGCCACATTGGGGCTCATTCAAGCTCATTTCCCCAGTCACGCCCTCTCTGCTTCTCTGTTGATCTGCCTATAATCAAGAGTTATTTGTATATCAGATTTATTTCACTGGAAAAAACCCATTGCTTCAAAGGATTTCATATTGTGCTTCATATAAATTACTTAGGAAAAAATAAGAATATTTTTCACATATCCAGCCTTTGTTATAATTTGTGATCACATTTTCCTTTCTGTGCTTCTTCTTATATTCTGTATCATTGGCTTGATTTGGGGCTTTAAGTCTACACATCAAATGAAGACCTTGCCTAGGTGTTTGCTCATCCACTATCAGCAAAGAGGGTGTTTTCTCTGTTACAGAACATATTCCACTTTGTATACATACTTTCTGTGACCACAGACAGGGAGGGGAGAATGTCTTTCTTTGTGCAAACTGTATATACAACACTCTATCTCTTACTTGACTGTAAGTACTCTAGGAGATGGTTAAGGGATATTTTAGGTGTAATTTTACTTTCATGATGAGGTTCAGGTTCAAACTGCAAAGAACCTCCAATCAAATTGTTAAATGTAAAAAAAAATTTAAATAATAACCTGAACTTCATCTTACACCTATGTTTCATTTCTTGGCCTTCTACAATCCTTCCACAAGTAACAGTGAGGTTGCCCTATCATCTGTTTGAGTAAAGATTAGTTGGCTGGCATTGGTTTGGACATTTGTCACTTATCTGGGCAATCTTTGAGATGCTTTTGAAGACTGGCATTTCAGCATATACCCAATGGCACTAGTAACTTTATATGTTCTTCTTTCATCATATTTACTATCATTTAAATAATCCATTTTCTGTTTCATTTACTTGCTCATTCTATGAAAGAAGTGCTGGATTCCTCAGGGTGGCTTCTAAACACTAATAAGTTTTTTGTCCTCATTGAATTTTTTATGTACTTGGCACCTCAGAAGCTTTCTCCAATCACTCCACTTCCATGACACATTCTGGAATGCAGAAATACATTGATGAGTCCTCAGGTAAGAGATGCAGATGTTCCAGGAACTGTCCTAGGTTCTGAATACTCAGCAGTGACAAAGACCTCTGAGCTCATGAAACGTCCATTCTGGGGAGACAGGGAACAAATCCATTGCCAAGTTCTGTTGACTTTACCTCCTCAAAATGTCTTGCATCTGTCCATTTCTCTCTACCTCTAACCTGCTAGCACTTTATTCAGACTATCATCATCTTTCTCTTCTGCAATTAAAACAAGCCCCTCGCTATCCTCCCCACATCTTCTCTTTTCTTCTAATCTATTCTATACATTTCAGTCAGAGATCTTATCAATATGTATATCTGATCTTGTTACTCCCCCACTTAAGACCTTCAAGCACTTCCCATTGATCTTAGGACATAAATAAAGATTCTTGACAGGGCTCTGTATGGTACAGATCCTGCCTTCCTCTGGCTTTGCTCCTCCTTAATCTCTCGGCTCCAGCCATACTGGATTGTGTTCCATGTTCACCAGGCTCTGTTCTGTGCTGTGCTCTTCCCTCTGTATCTCCTTCCCTGACCCTACATCCCATCCCTCCACACCTTCCTTCCTTTGCCTAGTTCGTCTTCATTTGCAAATCTCAATTTGGATGCCCCTTCCTCTAGGGAGCCCCCCATGGGTGCCCAGACCATGCCAGGTGCCCCTGTTACATGTGCTTTCATGGAACTTTGGAAGTTTCTCTTTATCATTTAAAATGTTTAAGTCATGAAATGTAACATATATACAGAAGTGTACCTAAAACCTAAACATCAAATTTAATCAATAATAATTACTCCAGCTCTCTGTAACCACCTTCCAGGTCAAGCAACAGAAAATCATAGACTTCAAGGATACCTCTGTACATTTCTTCCTGATCACAAACCCCTCCCTCCAACAGAGATAAGTGCTTTAATTGCTTTCCTGACTTCATGTTCAAAATTTTCTTACTTTCAGCAGCTTTAGAATTTATTAACTTAGAAATATATGTATATACATTACATGTCTAATATCAATTTGATCAAATTTGATCAAAATATTAAAAACTAAAATATAAAATTTCATACAAACAAAATTTATCAGTATACATATTTTAACATATATATATATATATACACTAATAATATATACACAGGATTACTTAATAAGTTAATATCCAGTCTTGCAGTTCTTGGTAAATTCCAAAACATCAAGAGATTGTGTCTATTTTGTGCACTGTGTATTCCCAGGGTTTTGCCCACTCCCTGGTGCACACAGTAAGTCCTATTTGGAGACTAAGTGAGTGGAGGTGGGCTTTAGATAAGAGCTGAGCTGTGATAATGTCCTTACAAGGACTGCTTTTCAGAAGGCAGCCTACAAATTGGGCTTTAGGTGTCCACTGTGTATGAGGAACATGCTTAAAAGCATCTTCCACTTTCCTCCCAGGAACTTGAGAAAGGTGACTGAGCAAGCTATATGGGGAAATCATTATGTCTGTCTATTTGTGAGTCTATTTATTTACAGGACTATCCATTTGTATCCCTACCTATCCAACCATGTAATATCATACATACATACCTATTAAGATATACTAGAAAAGTAGAGCATTGTAGAAGAGCAGGGTGAGAAAATGACAACTCTCACAAGCAGGTGTGAGCATTGGCCTCCATTCGTGACCTACAGGAATAAACCCTGTCCCTGTCAGCTGGGAACAGAAGATGGTGAGAAAATAAACTGGGTCTCAGGGATTTGATTCATGAGGGAGAAAAACTGTGGCAGGATCATGGAAGCACATGAATTATTCACAATTCAAACTGGATAAAGGGGAAGAGGAGGAGGGAATGACCAGGAAATGCACATCAAGAAAATGAAGCTCTGCACGCCCAGAGGGAGGCCCAGGAGAGCTGCAGGGGGAGCAGCCTCCTGTGAGGACCGAAACCAGGAGGGGCAGAAGGAGGAAAATCAACTTGTCCCTGGGAGGGGTACGCTGAGAACACCTAGCAGGAGTGAGGGTGGCTCTACAGACCCGGAGTGGGTGAGCCAGAGTGTCCCTGTCTCTCGAAACCAGGTACAGCTGTGGTGGCAGCCTGGTGTTCGTGACTGAGTCTGGAAATAAACCCTGGTGCTGGGGTCATTGCTGTCCTGTGATTGCAGCAGGGAACTGTGTATCTGACTGGGGCGGCAGCCTGGCAAGTGGCACGGGGCAGTGGAGTTAGTGGGGCTGAAAGCTGGCGGAGGGGAGGGAAGGAGGGGGGTAGGGAGGCAGTGCTCTGCCCTCTGGCTGTGTGGGTGTGGGTGGGAGGGGGATGGGACAAGGGAGAAAAGGCAAGGCATGTTCCCCAGCATGACAGAAGGGTGTAAGGCTGTGCAGAAGTGAGAGGGAGCCCATGGTGAGTAAGAGACCTGGAGGGGGCGGGAAGCTGCACGTCAGGAGCAGGAAATGCAGGAACAGAATAACAAGAAGCCTGGGTATGTTCAGGAACAGGACTACAGCCAAATTGCTCCACGTGAGAGTCAAAAGAGAGGCAGCCAGGTGGTGTGTGGGCGGATCCATCTGCTCGAAGACCTGGGCAGGGTGAACATGGCCAGCAGTTTGGTTATCCACTAAGAGCACAACTCAATGTGTCCACAGTATTTATTGAGCACTTACTATGTGCCAGGCTGGACACAAAGAAATAGGTCTACCCCCAAAGACCTTACACTCTAACTCAAGAAAAGAGATAAGAAACATGTAAACAAATAATCAAATAAGGTTATTTAGATACCAAAAATGGCTATGGAAACAGGGCAAGAGAATAATGTGTTCAAGGCTAACTGGATGTGTGGAGAGGGGGGATCTGCTTCAGCAAGTGTGGTCAGGAAAGGCCTCCCTGACAGGTGACTTTGACTTGAGCCCTGAAAGATGAGCATCAGTCAGCCTTGTGCACACCCGGAGAAGCATAAAGCAAGGAGTTCAGGATGTAGATGAGCAATGGAGACAAATGCAACCCCAAATCCAGGTCACACACCCTCGCCAAGCCTCAGTTTCCTCAGTGTGTAAAATGAGAGAGTTGGACTCGTTGATCGCTAAGTCCTCTGTGATGTGTCATGAAGTCTCAGGAACAGAAAAGGTGGGGCTCAACTTGGAGCTTGAAGAAAGATCCTCAAAGAATGAGTGAGGTCATTTAAACCAGCACCAAATGTATATAGTTTTCTAAATCCTTTGATGAAAGCAAAACAGGATACTTCCCCCTGAGCAAAAAAATACTCCCCCCTTTCTGAGGCTGAGTCCTTCTTTCTCCACCAGGCAGGGCACCTTTGTCCTAAAAGGCAGCTCATTGTGAAACTCTGCTGCTTCTGGAAGCTTTGTTGAAACTACAACTGTTACTTCTTCTTCCCATTGCAAAAAAATGTCTATTTGGCCACTTATCTCATTATGCCCTTTAAAATAGTTAATAAAGCTACCAACCTAGTTATACATTACTTCCTTTATTTATTTGTAAACTCCATTTGTTCATGTCTGCGCCCTGAACACAGTGCCAGGGGCCAGGGGTCCCCGGGAGGCCAGAGGACTGAACGCATTGCAGGTGGGGAGGTGTACCAGCTCAGGCTGCCGTCGCCAAACACCGCAGACAAGGGGCTTACACAACAGGGATCTCTGTCTCCTGGTTTTGGAGGCTGGAAATCCAAGATCAAGGTCCAGCTGATTCGGTTCCAGATGAGCACTCTTCCTGGCGTGTAGACAGCCACCTTCTTGCCGTGTCCTCACATGGTGGGGAGAGAAAGAGCTCTGATTTGTCTTTATCTTATAAGGACACTAATCTTGTCAGATCCGGGCCCTACCCTTATGATCTCATTTGGCCCTAATTACTTCTATAAAGGCCTGTCTCCAAATACAGTTATATTGGGGATCAGGGGTTCAACATACGAATTGGGGCTGGGTGGGGGGGACAATTCAGTCCATAAATGTAGGTGTGGATGTGAGAGAGTGAGAAAGCTCTAGAAACAGTTTGAATATCCCTCTTTAGTCAGAAACATGTTACTCGGTGGAGTGACCCTGGGTAGGCTGCACGGAAGTCACCTGCCGGGTGGGCCCTGCCTCCACATGAGCTACTCCCCCTTATCAAGGCCTCGACTTGTTCAGCAAGGATTTTTTTCCTATGACCATGTGGAAAGAAGAAGACTTAGGACAACACACTTGACTCCATCAGGGTCCACCAAGGGGCAAGTAAGGAGAATGGGATCCTAGTCTGAGCCCTGGCTTGGAATATTGGGAAGGTTGCTGGGAGATCAGGAGGGACAACAGTGGGAACAAAGGAGAGACTCATCTCTCTCTCAGCAGGGCTTCTGACCACCCATCCCCATCATGGCTTTCCTACTGAGGGATGCTGGGGCTTGAACATTATTCCGGATGAGCAGCCAGGGGACAGGCGAGAACAGAAATTCTTCTTTGAATGCTTACTTGGCTGTAGGTTATTCTAAATGCTTTCCATGTATTAACTTACTGCGTCCTCAGATTGGTTATGTCGTTTTGATGGGGAAGCTAAGGGAGGTGAAGTAACATGCCTACATTCTTGCAGCTGGAGATAACAGCTGTGAACCTCTGCAGGGAAGGACAAGACCCTACCCACGGCCCCAGGCCGCCTCAGGCCTGGGGCAGCTTCCTAAACTGCAGCCTTGAAAAACTGCCCCGAGGGACCAGCGCGGTGGGTTCTGCCCCGCTGCCCCTTGCTTCTGTCTGACCATGACCTTGGCCGCTTGATTCCTCATCCAGGCCTCTTGATCCTCCTCTTTAAGGGGGTCAGTGGTAGTCCTTGACTCCTGCCTTCCTCTTCTGGGATTTATGGGATGGATAGGATAATATTTTCTAATTACTTAGTGTTCCTCAGAGTACAGGTGCTACGAGTAAGGATAAAGGCCTCCTCTAATCCAGTTGCTTTCAGAGATTATTCATCCAGAAACATAAATGAGCATTTAAGTGAGCCTGGGGAATGCAGGTGGGAGAAGGCCATGGCAGGGGAATGGCTAGGGAGGGGCCAGAGCTGAGCCCTGGAGGTTACTTAGTAGACACCGCCTGCTCTACACGATATTTTGTTTGACCCACGATCTCGGGCTCTTTGAGCATCAACTTTTCTTGCTCCACAATTCCCCCAGACTAATGCCCCTCTCTTTCAAAATACATTTTATTAACTCCTTAGGTGGCTGTCCCAGAGAGACAAGAAAGAACGTGTGGTACTTAAATGAACAGAACCTCTGCCATGTGTTACAGAGAGGTGTAGACAGGGATCTCTGGGCCCAGGCCTTGCTGTGGGAGTGAGAGCCACCTCTGAGAAGGGTTGCTTGGGAAGCTGGCTTTCTTGATTATGTAGGCAGCCATGAGAGGTCAGTGTAATTTATCAGCTCTGTGTGTGTGTGTGTGTGTGTGTGTGTGTGTGCACATTCACTCATGAGGCCAGCCTGCATGAAGACAGTAAAACTGTGACATCCATGCTCTTGGCTTTGACACCTGACAGAAAGGACATGGTTTAGATGTCACAGCAAGGTCCTGTGACAAGGGTAGTTAGGAAAGCAGATGCCTTCCATGCTTGACTACGCTGTGGGAGGTGCTGGACTCATGACCCTAGTGCCACACTTCAGCGGACTGATTTTCTAATTTGAAATTGTTTGTAGGAGGAATGAAAAGTCTATGATAAAAAGCCAAATATATTAATTCCTTCATTCAATAGCCACTTATTAAGTAGTTAATTGATCCAAGCCACTGTTAAACAACATGAAGGGCAAAAATTGTTAAATTAATTATATTATTACATGTCTGTGAAATAGATAGGGATCATTGTCCCCACTTGGCAGAACAGGAAACAGATTTTTTTTTTTTTTTTTTTTTTTTTATTTTATTTTATTTTTTTATTTTGGTATCATTAATCTACAATTACATGAAGAACATTATGATTACTAGGCTTCCCCCTTCACCAAGTCCCCCCAACATACCCCTTCACAGTTACTGTCCATCAGCGTCAATACACTGATTTTAAAAAATTTTTTTTTTTTTTTTTTTTTTTTTTTAATTTTAATAATTATTTTTTATTGAAGGGTAGTTGACACACACTATTACATTACATGAGTTTCAAGTGTACAACACAGTGGTAGAACATTTATATACATAATTCTAGGTTCCAGCTATCACCCTACCAGGCTGTTACAATATCTTGACTATATTCCTTATGTTATACCTTACATCCTGGTTACTAATTTATTTTACCATTGGAAGTCTGTCCTTTTTTTTTTTTTTTTTTTTTTGTGAGGGCATCTCTCATATTTATTGATCAAATGGTTGTTAACGACAATAAAATTCTGTATAGGGGAGTCAATGCTCAATGCACAATCATTATTCCACCCCAAGCCTAATTTTTGTCAGTCTCCAATCTTCTGAGGCATAACAAACAAGTTTTTACATGTAGAACAAATTCTTACATAATGAATAAGTTACATAGTGAACAGTACAAGGGCAGTCATCACAGAAACTTTCGGTTTTGCTCATGCATTATGAACTATAAACAGTCAGTTCAAATATGAATACTCATTTAGTTTTTATACTTGATTTATATGTGGATACCACATTTCTCTCTTTATTATTATTATTTTTAATAAAATGCTGAAGTGGTAGGTAGATACAAGATAAAGGTAGAAAACATAGTTTAGTGTTGTAAGAGAGCACATGTAGATGATCAGGTGTGTGCCTGTAGACTATGTGTTAATCCAAGCTAGACCAGGGCAATAAAACATCCACGTATGCAGAAGATTTCTCTCAGAACGGGGGGGTGAGGTTCTAAGCCTCACCTCTGTTGATCCCCAATTTCTCACCTGATGGCCCCCCTGCGACTGTGCCTGTCTTAGGTTGTTCCTCCCTTGAGGAATCTTACCCGTCTCTGGCTAACCAGTCATCTTCCGGGGCCATACAGGGAAATGTGAAGTTGGTAAGTGAGAGGGAGGCCTTATTGTTTGAAAAGGTTAGCTTTTTACTTCTTTGCATACTTATGCCCTGTGGCTTCTATGCCCAGCATTTGTCTTGAGGTATCTTTACCACTTGGAAGAATTATGATACTCGGTAAATTTGATATGAGGCACGAATTCTATTTAAGGGTTGTAATTAGGAAGGAAGAAGAAAAGCTATAGAAGTAGCAGGCGGAAGAAAACATGGGAAGATTGATTATTTCTTTGACATATCTTCTTGTAGAGTAACTTCAGCATGTATAGGTTTTAAGCTACTACTTAAATTGCGCACACACGTTAACATAATAGGAGTATAGTTACATAACCAAAGCATATCTGTAATTACCAGCCATCTGCAGTGAAACCAAGAAAACCAGTTAGGCACCTTAGGCATTTGTGAAAACTTATCTATGATATGGTGGATATTGTCCAAATGAACTTGAACAGTCTGAGAGAAATCAGACAAATTAAAACAACCCATTCCTGGGGACTGTTCACATGCCATATGTTCTTTTAACAATAAATAGTTTGTAGTTGTAAGACTTTGGAGCGCTACAATTTGCACTTCTCCAAATTCTTGGTTGAGTTCCAACAGTATAGATCCAGTCCAATTTTGTTGTTTTACTGTATGCACAGGCCAGCTTAGATATCTCCTTCCTCATTCCCATGGCAGGTCCAGGAACTGGTGGGATGAGTGCATCTACAGCTGTAGCAGTGCGTGGATCTTTGTTGGGGTTTTTTGATGATCATCTTCTGGCATGAGTCTTCCAGAGGGTGCAGATGTTGGAAGTTCTTTTTCATATCGTATCTTAGTTCATTTTCGGGGTAGCCCAATTAGGCTTTGATCCTCTGTATAAACACAAACAGACCCTTTGCCTACACTTTTATATGCCCTTTATACCCTTGTGTAGAACTCGTTGGAGGTTACCACACAGGAACTGCCCTTTTTTTTTTTTTTTTTTTTTTTTTGCTATCACTAATCTACACTTACATGACGAATATTATGTTTACTAGGCTCTCCCCTATACCAGGTCTCCCCTATAAACCCCTTTACAGTCACTGTCCATCAGCATAGCAAAATGTTGTAGAATCACTACTTGCCTTCTCTGTGTTGTACAGCCCTCCCTTTTCTCCTACCCCCCCATGCATGTTAATCTTAATACCCCCCTACTTCTCCCCCCCTTATCCCTCCCTACCCACCCATCCTCCCCAGTCCCTTTCCCTTTGGTACCTGTTAGTCCATTCTTGAGTTCTGTGATTCTGCTGCTGTTTTGTTCCTTCAGTTTTTCCTTTGTTCTTATATTCCACAGATAAGTGAAATCATTTGGTATTTCTCTTTCTCCGCTTGGCTTGTTTCACTGAGCATAATACCCTCCAGCTCCATCCATGTTGCTGCAAATGATTGGATTTGCCCTTTTCTTATAGCTGAGTAGTATTCCATTGTGTATATGTACCACATCTTCTTTATCCATTCATCTATTGATGGACATTTAGGTTGCTTCCAATTCTTGGCTATTGTAAATAGTGCTGCAATAAACATAGGGGTGCATCTGTCTTTCTCAAACTTGATTGCTGCATTCTTAGGGTAAATTCCTAGGAGTGCAATTCCTGGGTCAAATGGTAAGTCTGTTTTGAGCATTTTGATGTACCTCCATACTGCTTTCCACAATGGTTGAACTAACTTACATTCCCACCAGCAGTGTAGGAGGGTTCCCCTTTCTCCACAGCCTCGCCAACATTTGTTGTTGTTTGTCTTTTGGATGGCAGCCATCCTTACTGGTGTGAGGTGATACCTCATTGTAGTTTTAATTTGCATTTCTCTGATAATTAGCGATGTGGAGCATCTTTTCATGTGTCTGTTGGCCATCTGTATTTCTTTTTTGGAGAACTGTCTGTTCAGTTCCTCTGCCCATTTTTTAATTGGGTTATTTGTTTTTTGTTTGTTGAGGCGTGAGAGCTCCTTATATATTCTGGACGTCAAGCCTTTATCGGATGTGTCATTTTCAAATATATTCTCCCATACTGTAGGGATCCTTCTTGTTCTATTGATGGTGTCTTTTGCTGTACAGAAGCTTTTCAGCTTAATATAGTCCCACTTACTCATTTTTGCTGTTGTTTTCCTTGCCCGGGGAGATATGTTCAAGAAGAGGTCACTCATGTTTATGTCTAAGAGGTTTTCGCCTATGTTTTCTTCCAAGAGTTTAATGGTTTCATGGCTTACATTCAGGTCTTTGATCCATTTTGAGTTTACTTTTGTATATGGGGTTAGACAATGGTCCAGTTTCATTCTCCTACATGTAGCTGTCCAGTTTTGCCAGCACCACCTGTTGAAGAGACTGTCATTTTGCCATTGTATGTCCATGGCTCCTTTATCAAATATTAATTGACCATATATGTCTGGGTTAATGTCTGGATTCTCTAGTCTGTTCCATTGGTCTGTGGCTCTGCTCTTGTGCCAGTACCAAATTGTCTTGATTACTATGGCTTTATAGTAGAGCTTGAAGTTGGGGAGTGAGATCCCCCCTACTTTATTCTTCTTTCTCAGGATTGCTTTGGCTATTCGGGGTCTTTGGTGTTTCCATATGAATTTTTGAATTATTTGTTCCAGTTCATTGAAGAATGTTGCTGGTAGTTTCATAGGGATTGCATCAAATCTGTATATTGCTTTGGGCAGGATGGCCATTTTAACGATATTAATTCTTCCTAGCCACGAGCATGGGATGAGTTTCCATCTGTTAGTGTCCCCTTTAATTTCTCTTAAGAGTGACTTGTAGTTTTCAGAGTATAAGTCTTTCACTTCTTTGGTTAGGTTTATTCCTAGGTATTTTATTTTTTTTGATGCAATTGTGAATGGAGTTGTTTTCCTGATTTCTCTCTCTATTGGTTCATTGTTAGTATATAGGAAAGCCACAGATTTCTGTGTGTTGATTTTGTATCCTGCAACTTTGCTGTATTCCGATATCAGTTCTAGTAGTTTTGGGGTGGAATCTTTAGGGTTTTTTATGTACAGTATCATGTCATCTGCAAATAGTGACAGTTTAACTTCTTCTTTACCAATCTGGATTCCTTGTATTTCTTTATTTTGTCTGATTGCCGTGGCTAGGACCTCCAGTACTATGTTAAATAACAGTGGAGAGAGTGGGCATCCCTGTCTAGTTCCCGATCTCAGAGGAAATGCTTTCAGCTTCTCGCTGTTCAATATAATGTTGGCTGTGGGTTTATCATAGATGGCCTTTATTATGTTGAGGTACTTGCCCTCTATTCCCATTTTGCTGAGAGTTTTTAACATGAATGGATGTTGAACTTTGTCAAATGCTTTTTCAGCATCTATGGAGATGATCATGTGGTTTTTGTCTTTCTTTTTGTTGATGTGGTGGATGATGTTGATGGACTTTCGAATGTTGTACCATCCTTGCATCCCTGGAATGAATCCCACTTGGTCATGGTGTATGATCCTTTTGATGTATTTTTGAATTCGGTTTGCTAATATTTTGTTGAGTATTTTTGCATCTACGTTCATCAGGGATATTGGTCTGTAGTTTTCTTTTTTGGTGGGGTCTTTGCCTGGTTTTGGTATTAGGGTGATGTTAGCTTCATAGAATGAGTTTGGGAGTATCCCCTCCTCCTCTATTTTTTGGAAAACTTTAAGGAGAATGGGTATTATGTCTTCCCTGTATGTCTGATAAAATTCCGAGGTAAATCCATCTGGCCCGGGGGTTTTGTTCTTTGGTAGTTTTTTGATTACCTCTTCAATTTCGTTGCTGGTAATTGGTCTGTTTAGATTTTCTGTTTCTTCCTGGGTCAATCTTGGAAGGTTATATTTTTCTAGGAAGTTGTCCATTTCTCCTAGGTTTCCCAGCTTGTTAGCATATAGGTTTTCATAGTATTCTCCAATAATTCTTTGCATTTCCATGGGGTCCGTCGTGATTTTTCCTTTCTCGTTTCTGATACTGTTGATTTGTGTTGACTCTCTTTTCTTCTTAATAAGTCTGGCTAGAGGCTTATCTATTTTGTTTATTTTCTCAAAGAACCAGCTCTTGGTTTCATTGATTTTTGCTATTGTTTTATTCTTCTCAATTTTATTTATTTCTTCTCTGATCTTTATTATGTCCCTCCTTCTGCTGACCTTAGGCCTCATCTGTTCTTCTTTTTCCAATTTCGATAATTGTGACATTAGACCATTCATTTGGGATTGCTCTTCCTTTTTTAAATATGCTTGGATTGCTATATACTTTCCTCTTAAGACTGCTTTTGCTGCGTCCCACAGAAGTTGGGGCTTAGTGTTGTTGTTGTCATTTGTTTCCATATATTGCTGGATCTCCATTTTGATTTGGTCATTGATCCATTGATTATTTAGGAGCGTGTTGTTAAGCCTCCATGTGTTCGTGAGCCTCTTTGCTTTCTTTGTACAGTTTATTTCTAGTTTTATGCCTTTGTGGTCTGAAAAGTTGGTTGGTAGGATTTCAATCTTTTGGAATTTTCTGAGGCTCTTTTTGTGGCCTAGTATGTGGTCTATTCTGGAGAATGTTCCATGTGCACTTGAGAAGAATGTATATCCCGCTGCTTTTGGATGTAGAGTTCTATAGATGTCTATTAGGTCCATCTGCTCTACTGTGTTGTTCAGTGCTTCCGTGTCCTTACTTATTTTCTGCCCAGTGGATCTATCCTTTGGGGTGAGTGGTGTGTTGAAGTCTCCTAGAATGAATGCATTGCAGTCTATATCCCCCTTTACTTCTGTTAGTATTTGTTTCACATATGCTGGTGCTCCTGTGTTGGGTGCGTATATATTTAGAATGGTTATATCCTCTTGTTTGACTGAGCCCTTTATCATTATGTAGTGTCCTTCTTTATCTCTTGTTACTTTCTTTGTTTTGAAGTCTATTTTGTCTGATATTAGTACTGCAACCCCTGCTTTCTTCTCACTGTTGTTTGCTTGAAATATGTTTTTCCATCCCTTGACTTTTAGTCTGTACATGTCTTTGGGTTTGAGGTGAGTTTCTTGTAAGCAGCATATAGATGGGTCTTGCTTTTTTATCCATTCTGTTACTCTGTGTCTTTTGATTGGTGCATTCAACCCATTAACATTTAGGGTGACTATTGAAAGATATGTACTTATTGCCATTGCAGGCTTTAAATTCGTGGTTACCAAAGGTTCAAGGTTAGCCTCTTTAGTATCTTACTGCCTAACTTAGCTCGCTTATTGAGCTGTTATATACACTGTCTGGAGATTCTTTTCTTCTCTCCCTTCTTGTTCCTCCTCCTCGATTCTTCATATGTTGGGTGTTTTGTGCTGTGCTCTTTCTAGGAGTGCTCCCATCTAGAGCATTCCCTGTAAGATGTTCTGTAGAGGTGGTTTGTGGAAAGCAAATTCCCTCAGCTTTTGTTTGTCTGGGAATTGTTTAATCCCACCGTCATATTTGAATGATAGTCGTGCTGGATACAGTATCCTTGGTTCAAGGCCCTTCTGTTTCATTGTATTAAATATATCATGCCATTCTCTTCTGGCCTGTAGGGTTTCTGTTGAGAAATCTGACGTTAGCCTGATGGGTTTCCCTTTATAGGTGACCTTTTTCTCTCTAGCTGCCTTTAACACTCTTTCCTTGTCCTTGATCTTTGCCATTTTAATTATTATGTGTCTTGGTGTTGCCCTTCTTGGATCCTTTCTGTTGGGGGTTCTGTGTATTTCCGTGGTCTGTTTGATTACTTCCTCCCCCAGTGTGGGGAAGTTTTCAGCAATTATTTCTTCTAAGATACTTTCCATCTCTTTGCCTCTCTCTTCTTCTTCTGGGACCCCTATAATACGGATATTGCTCCTTTTAGATTGGTCACACAGTTCTCTTAATATTGTTTCATTCCTGGAGATCCTTTTGTCTCTCTCTATGTCAGCTTCTATGCGTTCCTGTTCTCTGATTTCAATTCCATCAATGGCCTCTTGCATTCTATCCATTCTGCTTATAAACCCTTCCAGAGTTTGTTTCATTTCTGCGATCTCCTTTCTGGCATCTGTGATCTCTTTCCGGACTTCATCCCATTTTTCTTGCGTATTTCTCTGCATCTCTGTCAGCATGTTTATGATTCTTATTTTGAATTCTTTGTCAGGAAGACTGGTTAGGTCTGTCTCCTTCTCTGGTGTTGTCTCTGTGATCTTTGTCTGCCTGTAGCTTTGCCTTTTCATGGTGATAGGAATAGTCTGCAGAACTGGGACGAGTGACGGCTGGGAGGACTTCCTTTCTTGTTGGTTTGTGGCCCTCCTCTCCTGGGAGAACAGCGGCCTCTAGTGGCTTGTGCTGCGCAGCTGCGCGCAGACAGGGTTTCTGCTTCCTGCCCGGCTGCTATGGAGTTAATCTCCGCTGTTGCTGTGGGCGTGGCCTGGCTCGGGCAGCTACTCCAAAATGGTGGAGTCGCGTTGGAGCAGGAGCTGCTGGGAGGCTATTTATCTCGGTAAGGGGCCTCCCTGCTCCCTGCAGCCCAGGGGTTAGGGTACCCTGAGATCCCGGGTTCCCTACCTCTGGATTAAGTGACCCGCCCTGCCCCTTTAAGACTTCCAAAAAGCACCCGCCAAAACAAAACAATGACCACAAAAAAAAACAAGAAAAAAAAATTTTTAATTAAAAAAAAAAAAAATTTTTTTTTTAATTAAAAAAAAAAGGTGGTCGTTCGTTTTTCTTTATTCTCCGGTGCCAGCTTCAGGCCTCTGCTCACCGGTCTTTCTGCCCTGTTTCCCTAATATTGGGGTCCCTGTCCCTTTAAGACTTCCAAAAAGCGCTCGCCAAAACAAAGCAGCAAAAAAGCAAAAAAAAAAAATGGTCGCGCGCTTTTCTTATGTCCTCTGGCGCCCAGCCTCCAGTGCCTGCTCACTGTTCTTGCTGCCCTGTTTTCCCAGTATCGAGGGCCCTGCACTCTGGCCCGGATGGCTAGGGCTGGGTGTTCGGCAGCCCTGGGCTCCGTCTCCCTCCCGCTCTGCCTGCTCTTCTCCCGCCGGGAGCTGGGGGGAGGGGCACTCGGCTCCCGCGGGGCCGGGGCTTGTATCTTACCCCCTTCGCGAGGCGCTGGGTTCTCTCAGGTGTGGATGTGGTCTGGATATTGTCCTGTGTCCTCTGGTCTTTATTCTAGGAAGGGTTGTCTTTGTTATATTTTCATAGATATATGTTGTTTTGGGAGGAGATTTCCGCTGCTCTACTCACGCCGCCATCTTCCGCCCCCTCTCTCAGGAAACAGATTTTTAAATAACCTACCCAAAGTTACATAGCCAAAGTTTTGTTCATGAGGGGTCAGGATACAAACACAGCTCTTCTTGGCTCTAAGTGAGAGGCCCCAAGGAATGGTTTTGGTCTTTCAAGAAGGGACAATTAGATAAAAGGGTTATGACAAGATTTCAGACCATAAGAGAGGGACGAGCAGGGCATATATCATGAGTGATGTGGGAGTAAGTGCTGTGGGAGGTCTGGGGAGGGATCCCAAAGGTTCCATAGAAGAGTTTGGAAGGGTGGAGAGCATTTCCATCATTGAAGGGAAACGCGGAGGTCATCCTCGGCAGAAGGAAGGGTGGGGGCCCAGTTACAGAGGAAGGAGTGGGCAGAGGGTTGCCCATAACAAACAGTCCAGCTTGGCAGGAGCAGCAGTTGTCAACCCTGGTTATGTGTTAGAATCAACTGAGAAGACTTTCAAATGACCAGCATCTGGGCCCCACATCCAGCCATTCTGGCTTATTTGGCCATAGGCATTTGTCTCATCTAAACGCTCCCTGGGTGATTTTACTGTGCAGCTTGGACTGAGATCCACTGGCACTGGGGAATGTCTGGGGAGTTCCAAACTTAGGACTCTGTTCAAAGCCCTCAGGTTCAACATAAGGTGAATAAATCTGGTGACAATAGGAGAAGGGAGAGGTGGACAAGAGTTCTCTGAAAAACAATGCCTCTAGGACTGGTTGTCCACAGTAGTGGGCAAATCATGATGACTCGGGTTGGAGCCTGGGCGCCCCTCACAAACACAACAGCTACAGGACGGAAAACAACAAGGCTGGCGGCGGGGGGGCAGGGGAATGTGGGAGGGGTCAGTTTTGCATTCAGATATATCAAGTTTAAGGGTAATGATTATTGGGTCAACAGGCAGGAATGCCCAGCTTCAGTCAAATGAGTGTAAAGCTCGGGCAAAGATGGGGAATGGACAATCTTGAGACTCACCTCTGTACAGGTGGTGGCTGAGACTGAGTGAGTGCACGAGCTCAGAGAAAAAGCAGAGAAAGAGGAGAGCAGGAGACTCAGGTGGGGGCACCTATATTTGGTAGGCAGAAGGACAAAGAAAAGCTCAGGAGAAATTCCTAAATGGAGCATTGTTCCTTTTGAATTAACCAGTGTCTGGGATGGGGTGATGGGCAACAGAGTTATTTTTCATGAGCCTGGCTGCCTGCAACTCGGAAATTGATCAGCTGAGTCAATAGCTCCGTGTTCAGACTCAAAGCTACAGCTGATGGGTGTGCAGGACATAGGGCAGTTGAAGCCCGGAGCTCTACCAGAAATGGTCAGCACAGGTGACTGGTGGAGCCCACGGCTCATTCTGCCACCACCCTTGGCCTCTAAGCCCTCATCAGATGAAGGGGGAATTAATGCCAGACCCACACAGATTATGAATTCACCCACCACAGAGAAGTCATTATTCTGAGTCATCCGAGATGAATTTCTGTTTTCCTGAGGAAGTCAATTCAATTAGCCCTTGCTGTTTTAAGGGATGCCATGAAAGCATTCTTGTGACATCCTAGCATCATCCTATGGAACCAACTTAGTTCCCAAGAGGAACCCTGAGGATTTCCGACATCCATCCTTTGAGGTTCCCAAGATGAATGAGCCCTGGTAGCAGAGCTGAGGAGGGTGACGATCAGGGACACATCAGCTTCAGGTGGCTCGGGGCACAGGAACAAGGTCCCAGGTCTAAGCAGATGGCTGGTCAGGCTTTGTCATGGAGGACAGAGGAGAAAAGTGGTGATCAACTCTCAGACCCTCAGGTTACAACTGCCTTTGGGAAGAACTGAGGCTGTGGAAGGAAAATAATGAACGTGCCATGGAGGGAGAAAGAACATTTTAGCATTTATGAGCCCCTGATGCCCTCCCTGAAAAGAGTTTAGCAAAGTCTTTGTGGGTGGCGTAAAGACCGACAGAAAGGTTCCTGAGAACGTTGTCCCGCCTCCCCATCAGCTCAGCAAAGCAAACACATACCGGCATGATTTTAAAGCAGTGCTTCTTACCCTTTAATGTGGGCATCTTGCTAAGCACAGAATCTGACTCGGTACATTTACATTGTGGCCTGAGCTTCTGTGCATCTGTTTCCCAGGAGGTGCTGAAGCCACTGATCCATGACTACACGTTAAGTAGCAAGGTTTTAGAGGCAGTTACTGAAGAAAAGGTAGGGAGAGAGCTGGAGGGTTGGGTTTGTGCCCAACCAGGTCCTTACTGGCTCTGCAGCAGCCTCCCTTTTGGGGCTGCCTACCCCACTGCTGAGCAGGGAAAGGCGCCCAGAAAGAGGGCAGAAGGGAGGTGGGCAGATGGCTTCGGAAGGCTCCACCCTCGCTGGGTCACAGGCTGCAGCGTCTCATCGTCATGCACGTTATGCAGTCCTTGGCTGTCTCAGTGCACTGGTTCCCGAGGTCCCTAGCTCGGCGGAGTAATTACAGCTGAGGCCCTGATGAATTGGGGGCCAGTAATTAAAGCGCCTATTGATTTTCTACTTAGGAATTCCCTGTAGCTGGAAACAAAAGTGGGGAGGGGAGAGAGAGAGAAGCAATCTGGGCGGGGTATTTCAAAACAGGCTGGTCTGTGTGCATTAGCGGCCGGCAGCCCTGGTGGGGAGGGGGGCGCGGCGGCTGCAGGGTGATCATCTATCAGTGGCCCATCTATCTCGAATTTGAGAACCGACTGGCTAGTCAATATGTTTCTGGGGCGTAGTGCCAGCAGAGGAGGGAGAAGGAGGACTGTCTCTGCAGAGTTCATCCTTAGATCTCCAAACCATTAATCTGTCTTGTTTTGCTGCTTCATTTGGCTTATTTTAAGTATGAATTGCAGCAATTGCCTCGTTTATATCATCTGCCTTCAATGGGCAACCATGGGCTTTCTATTGCTAGCAGTTTGGCTTCTGGTGGCATCTGAGGCCAAACACAGGAAACTTGGGCTTGGAAGAGGGCTGTGGTGGGAAGGAGAAGGTCTTGGGAGAGGGCTGACGACAAGCAGAGGAGGCTGGAAAGAGAACAGACGCAGAGAGGGTCTTGGAGGACGACCAAGGCTGAAGGGCGAGAGGAGTTTCCAAGAGAGGGTGCCGGCCCTGGAGAGAAGAGACCGTACAGAACCAGGACAGAGAGAGGCAGCAGCAAGGGAGCAGGGAGGCCAGGGAGGCAGGGAGGCTGAGAAGGCAGGGAGGCCAAGGGGGCAGGGAGGCTGGGGGGGCAGGGAAGGCCAAGGGGGCAGGGAGGCCGAGGAGGCTGGGAGGCCGAGGGGGCTGGGAGGCCGAGGGAACAGGGAGGCTGAGGGGGCAGGGAAGGCCGAGGGCGCACGGAGGCCAAGGGGGCAGGGAGGCCGAGGGGGCAGGGAGGCTGAGGGGCAGGGAGGCTGAGGGGGCAGGGAGGGAGGAAGCACCGGAGGGCCATGTGAGCAGGGAAGGGCTTTGGTGGAAACAGAAAGCACATTTAAGTCTTATTTAAAGATTGCGTAAGTTATTTTGGTGCATTTAACTCTTAATTCATCTTCCTTTCACTGAGCTAATGCGAAGTGTGAAAGAAAAGCTAATGAGAGAGAGGCATAACTGGCAATTTTACTCAAGTCGGCTCGGGAGCTGGCTCTCCTCCTCGGCTGGGCCACTCCATCAGAGACGGTTCTTTTGTCTCTCAGAACGTTGCACTTTTCCTAAGCCTGTTCTTTCGGCCTGTTTTCATTGCTGCAGCTGGCTTGGTTGCTTAATGATGATGAAGTAGATTAGGATCTGGGTTTTGATAATGATGGAAGCTGGGCAAAGACAGGCCTTTTAGCATAATGCATGTTGAGGCACAATGACCCATTGTCCCAGCCAGGGCAGACAATGGGGGTGGTGGGGAGTGGGGAGCAGTGGAGAGGTAAGGAGCCTGTTGCTTGTTCTAGGCTGGATTTTAAAAGTTCTATAGAAATACTGAATGGATTTATTCAGCTTATTCAACCCAACTGCACAATGTGCTCACATATGAAAAAAATCTGCAAGTACGCTTAATAAATGGCAAAAGAGGAGGTGGGGCGAGAGTGCTGGTTATTGTGTTAAGTGGCTGCTGTGTGTAGATGGTTGTTCAGCGCACTGCATGCAGGAGAACCAGGTGCTGCCCTCACAAAGTTTAAAGGATCACAGGGCTTGATTCTTATGTGTGACCCCATTTATTTGGCTCAAATCTTAAAGGCTTTCTAGTTTGCATAGCAAAGTTAAGCTCCTGAACCTCACACAGAAGATGTGGTCTGGTTGATCTGAACCTATTTCAGCATCACACCATGGCTTCCTCGTGTCCCTTTTGCACCTGCCTGCTAGAACCATTCTTTGCTCTCCATCCCACCTTGCGGCATCACCTCTTACCCAGCTCCCTGACCATGGGTCCATTGTCATCAGTGGTCTTTACCTTAAGCCCCCAATTCAATGGGTCACCAAGTCTTGTCATGCTACCTGATTCCTCTTGGACCCTGTCCCCTACTTCCCATCTCTGCAACCCCAGCCTGGGCTCAGTCCCAGATCGCCTATTCCTCGGACTTGGGTTATTGAAGTGGCCTCCTCACGGGCCCCATACCATCCTATTTGAACTTCTGTGCTACCTTCAGAGCCATTTATCCCAAATGAACTGCTGACAATGGCCCCTCCACTGCCTGCAGAATGAAGTTCCTTCCAGCTGGAGGAGCTCAGACAAGATGTGCAAGCTCTCTAAGCCTACAGTTCCTCATCTGTACAGTGGGGATTCAGAGAGTTGTTTCATAGGGTCATTGTGAGAAGTAAATGACGTAATGTGAGTAAAGTGCTTCGCACAAGGCCTGGCACATAGAAATCACCAACAGTGGGGAGGAGGTAGTGGGGGGTGAAGGTAAGACGAGGAGAAGTTGAGGTTTTTATTGTTATTATTGCAGAGGGAAGTCCTTATGATCTGGACCCAGATTTATATTTACAGCTTCAACTTCTGCCCCAAACTTCAGATCTGTGTGTGTGTGTGTATGTGTGTGGTGGCGGCAGGGTTGGGGTGGGGGTGCAACTAGCCACACAGCATTTTTCTCTTGGATGTCTGAAGGATGGAACACATTTAACAAGTTCAAAACTGAACTCCTTACACTCTACCTTGCATGCATCTCTACCCTCCCTTTTTCCCAGCTCAGTAAATGACAATTCCTTCCAGTAGCTCAGAACAAAATCTGTGACTAGTCTGTTCCTCTCATTCTCCTATCCAGCCCCTCTGTAAACCCTGTTGTCTGTGTCTGTAGAATCTATCTGGGATCTGACTCTTCTCATCACCTCCACTGCCTGGCCCCTGGCCCCAGCCACCATCCTCCTGTCTGGACCACCGCGCGGCCTCCTTCCCCGCCTTGGCTGCCCCTGTCTCTACCCTTGTAAGGCGTATTCTCTTCAGAGTGGCCAGAGGGTGGCTTTTTACAACAGAACCTGAGCCTCTCGTCTTCCTGCAAGCCATTTCAAGGCACTTCTTGATCTGACATTTCCCCCTTATGACCTCTAAATGCATCTCCTACTGCCATGGGCCTCGCTCACTCCACTCCAGCCACCTGACCTCCCTCCCGCTTCTCCACTGTGTCAGGCAAGCCCCTGCCTTGGGCTTTTGCATTGACTATTCTTCCCTTGGCCAGAAACACTCTTGCCATAATATCCATATGCCTCACTCCTTCATCTCCTTCCAGTCTTTGACTCAAAGGACACCTCCATGATGCCTGCCTAGGTGACCTCAAAAGAAATTGCGTTCTCCTCATTGCCCCCAATCCCCCTTGCTTGGTTCTCTTGTTGAATGAGTCTTTTGGCATTTGTACCACCCTCCAGCACCAATATCCTATCCCAAGGGGCTCTCCTGCATGCACATTGGGATGTTTGTTCATGTTGATTTCTCTATGAAACCCCAAGTTCCACATCCCCTCTAGGGCTGGCTCACAGTGCAGGATAAAAACTGTTGATATGTTGGCTGTAGGTAACTTGTACAATTAAAGTTGCAAACAGAGCTTTCATAAAATTCCTTCAAAATGGACCAAGGTTCCATGTATCAGGCATGGCTGGCGAGCAGCTGAAATGCTTCTCTTCTATGGGCTGGAAGGTGCTTCCCATTACCTCCCACCAAGTCCACTGTTCATTTGTCTGTTGGCATCCCAGCAACAGATCTTGAAGTCTGGGGGAAATCAATGTCAGAAGGTAGACATCTGTCTCTGAGTTCTGAGGCCCATCCTCGTATTCACTGCAGTGAATACCTTTGTCCTCTGCCCATAGGACGTAAGAGATGGGGAAGTGGAGGAGGAGAGGTTAAATGATGTTTGATGGAGAACAGAATAAACAGAGGCAGCAGCAAGGCCATGTCCATGCAGTCTGAGGCCATCTCATGGAAGGTATAGAGTCCCAGAGTGGAGTGATTTTATTTCATTTGGCAGGGAATGGGGAAACACTGAAGGTTTTTGAAGCAAAAAGTAACATGACATGAGTCAAAGTTTTAGGAAAATTAGTTCGGCAAAGATAAGAAAGGTAAATAGAAAGGAGAGAGTCAAGATGAGACTACTGAGTAGCCTTTAAAAAGTGATAAGTCCCTGAACTTGGGAGTAGGCATGCAAAGAGGGACAGATTGAGAGGGAGCCTGCTACAGCTCAGCAGTCATTTACAGGGCTGGGTAAGTGACAGCTCGTAGGAGGGCTGTCTGGAGGGATCTGCACTAAGGCCGCTTCCTTTGTCACTCTGCTCATTCTTCCAGGGTGATCTCAGCCATTCCTGTGAATTCACTCATGTTGCCATAACCCCAAATATCGGTCTCCAGCCCGTCTCCCCCTAACCCATGGACACTTCCTAAACAGCTCCCTTGGGAGACCTTGTGCTTGGTGCAGGCAGGACTGAACTCACCATCTCCACCCTTTCCACGCCGTGGCTCCAGAAAGGTTTCACTGTCCAGCCAGGCGCTAAGAAGTCATCCTAGGTCCCTCCTCCCAACCTCTGCTCGACTTACCAAGCCTTGCTGGTCATGCTTTATACAGTTATGGGATCTATCCACATTCTCCCTCCTGCCACTTCTCTAGGCCTGGATACCACTTCCCTCTTTAGAGATGGTTGCAGTAGCCCAGTGGCCACTCTTGCTACCCTCCAATCCATTCACTCCAATGAAGTTTTGTTTTTAATATAGCCTGAGTGATCTTTCAATATTACAAACCTAGTCATACTTTTTCCTATTAAAATGCACTAACAGTTTCCCAATGTCCCTAGAATAATCTGCTAAATCCTTAAAAGGGCTTCAAAGACACATCACTACAATCTCAACCCATATTAGGCTCTTCTTCACTTTGTATTAGAGTGACTTGCAGAGATGTTGGTGTCACCTGAGAGCCACCGAGCTCTCTGAAAGTGGGGATCATGTCCGAACACCAAGCAGAGTTCCTGGAACATGGGGGGCATATTGGAATTCCCCAGAGAAATAGAGCCAGTAGGAGACAGATCGATGTGCAGATATAGATATATGAGAGAATAAGAGATTTATCATAGGAATTGGCTCATGTGTTTATGGATGCCAAGAAGTCCTATGATCTTCTGTCTACAAGCTGGAGAACTAGGTGGTGGTGTAATCAGTCCAAGTGCGAAGGGCTGAGGCCCAGGGGGAGCCGACGAGGTAGATCCCAGTCCTAGTCTGAAGGCCTGAGATTCAGGAGGGCCAACATCCAAAGGCAGGAGAAGATGGGTGTCTCAGCTCAAGCAAGAGAAAGAATTCCTCCCTCCTCTGCCTTTTACTTCGATTTAGGCCCTCCCTGGATTGGATGGTGCCCACCGCCATTGGTGAGGGCAATCTGCTCTACTCAGTCTAATAATATAAATGCTAATCTCTACCAGAAACACCCTTAGAGACACACATAGAAATAATGTTTTATCGGCTATCTGGGCCTCCCTTGGCCTAGTCAAGCTGACATCCAAGATTAACCAGCACAGGAAGTGCTAATGGTCTCAGTGAAGGGAGCAGTGGGGTGTTGTTCAGTAGGATCAAACACTACGAAGAGTCCACAAGATAAGGCCTGAGCAAAAGCTATTGAGATTGACCTGGGCACAGAGAACAGGGTCTGTGTACAACAGCAGCACGTCCAGAGACATCCCAGAACCAGGGAGATCTTACTCACTCAGTCTGTTAGGGGAACGAGCATTCTGGCTACGGACGTGTTTACTTCGGGTGAAGATCCAAGTACATTTTGTTTTCAACCCTTGCTGGCAAAATTATTTCTTTCTATAATAAATGTATTTCCTTTCCTGCCTTTACAGCCTGTATTAACTACAGAGATCCAACTAGTTAATAAATGAAGGACTTCCTGGAGTCTTAGGGCCGTTTGGACTTCTAGGTTTCAAGCAAAGGTGGGAGACGCATTGTAGTTGGCATTTAGAATAAATTTCTGATTGCTCCCTGGTGAGGGTGTGTGTGTGTGTGTGTGTGTGTGTGTGTGTGTGTGTGCTAGTGAAGGCAAGGGGGAAAGTCCTATTTTGGCTTTGTTACAAGTTTCAAGCAAAGGTGGGAGATGCATTGTAGTTGGCATTTAGAATAAATTTCTGATTGCAAAGGTGGGAGACGCATTGTAGTTGGCATTTAGAATAAATTTCTGATTGCTCCCTGGTGAGGGTATGTGTGTGTGTGTGTGTGTGTGTGTGCTAGTGAAGGCAAGGGGGGCAGTCTTATTTTGGCTTTGTTACAAAGAAGCTCCACAGCACTGGAACAGTCCTTCATTTTCTCCCCAGTGAGTTAACACCTGCTGCAGAAACACCATGGAGTTGTCCTGATGATTGCATAGGATAAAATGCTAACAGACCCTGCAGCCCGGTGCCTGGCACATGGTAGACACTCACTTCCAGGGCCATGGCTGGGAACCCAAAGTGGGGGAATAATAAAAAGTGAAAAAATTTACCCTTGCCAGGTAAGGAAGCTCAGGCAGGGCCATTCAATTCTCTTTCTTACTCTTGAAAAACATTGGTTTGCTTTTTATTCCCCAAGATTAAGAACACAACAAAAACTAGTTAATTAAAGGTGTGAGCTAACCCAGGTTTTGCTTTCCATTCTTTCCTCATAATTGTACCAGGGAAGTGCTGTGGTTTGGAGAAAAGGGGAGATCATTACTCTGCTCTCTTAACCCCAGGAGGGTTCAGGGAAAGGGCTGCCAGGAGAGCCAGTTGCCCAGGTGGCAGCCCAAGAGAGAAAGGAAGGTGGAGGACCTGCCTTAGGCCAAAGCGGTTCTCATCAGGAGCCCAGAGCAGGGGCCTGTGGCTACTCTCTGCCTGAAATGGGCTTTCTGTGTTGCTGACTCTCTGTAAATACTAAGTTAGGCTGTGCTAACATTTTCCAGCATTGCTGCATTAAACAAGATGGAAAACAATACCCACGTTTAAAAAAAAATACACAGGGCTCTTTCTACCTGTTCTTAGTCATTAAAAATGTGTTTCTGAAGTGCTGAATTTATAGTTAATTGCACAGTTAATTCATTATGTAGCACTATTTTTTTTCTTATAAAACAGCAAACTGAAGTGAACTCAACCAATTACTTGAACTCAGAGATATCACAAAAGGAATGACTTAATTTAGTAAATAATTTTAACTTAAGTAATTATTTACTCAAAGAGAGGGTTGCTGAGTGCCCCAGGTAACTGCTTGCTATTGGCCTCATAATAAACCTTCCTGTAATTCTTGATTAATTACTTACACAATCAACATTTTACTTCTTTTGAACAACGTGGGCTTTAAAAAGGGGTTATAACATATCGGTCAAGAGAGCCCAGCAGCTCTTGGTCTTTGTAGGCCCGTGAACAACAGGGCAGGGAGTGGTTCCAATTCTGTCCCCCTTGGAAGGCAAGTCACCCCAAATCCCCTGTATCCCAATATTTCTTTATAAATTAGGGTTATTGTTATGAACCACGGTAGAGATGAGCTCACCGCGTTTTCTCATTTTTGTTCTTGTTTGCCGTGCACTTCGAGATGCCACATACATAGCAGGCACCCAAATAAGTCCCAGATAAATGAAAATACATACCAATGCCAGCAGGAGCATGTTAAAAAATATATGTGTCTGTCAGATATAGAATAGGAATCAATAACATTCAGAGGATTTTTTTAAAAAGGCAACATGATTAAAGTATTTCGGAAATCAGAGAAAAATGACTAAATGAGCCAATGATTTTCAACTTCTCAGGAACTGTGACCTGGAATTTTGATAGTGTGCCTATAATGCTCTAGGGCATATGTTTATTTTTAAAATTTATGTGAGCTTAAACAGTGTTCTAGGAATTTTGTATTAACTGGAAATACCCTGAAGTATCAGAAAAGTCACATTTAGGGATCACTTCTCCAATTTTTAAGCATCTCTAGGTCTCAGATGACGGACTGGGAGCAATGCTAGTGAGACAAGCCCACAGGAGCTCCAAGCTCCTCCTGTTTGCTTCTGAACAGTGTAAGAGGGAAAGAGAGAAAATAGGACCTTCATCTCTGGAATGGACAAACTTTCTAACCCTGAGGGGCAGATAGCCAAAAAAAAGATCTTGAGGATTCATCTTTCAGAACAGCTCCATTTAACCTGGAAAGTTTTCTTGTGGGTGAACATACATTCCCTTGACTGATTTGAAGGTCTATTTATGTAGAAGAGGGGTTAAAATGGACCTGTGTGGCCCCGGAGAGCTAGGACCTGGGACAAGGACTGAAAGAGTCACTGAGAGTGAGATTTCCATTCAGGGTAAGGAGGAAGTGTCCAATAGACCAGGAAATGGTGTGTCCTCGCGCCAACATGTTCAAGCAAGGACACACATCCACAGTGCAGCCCTGCCAGGAAAGAGCTAAGTCAAGAGGTGGGGGTGCCTAGAGCAGGCCTCTGGTCGTTACTACACCCTCTGAGATGTCTTGCCATCATCTTTTTTCTCTTCTCTGGATACTCTTCGTTGTTAATACCTTTCTTAATGGATGGTGCCCAGTACTGGCCATGGTGTTGCAAATTCAGGGCACAGTATCCAGTAGGAAATTCAGGCAGAGTACCTAATAGGGTAATGACGTCCTTTGGTTTGGAGGCCATATTTTATTAACGTAGCTTAGCCCATATCAAGTTCTCTTTTGTGCTCAGGCTTGAAATATGCAGTTCTGATGTTTGATACAGATTGATGTTTAAAGTCAATGAAATGCCTATAATTTCCTTAATTGAAGTACTACCAAGATAGCTCTCCAATATGCTGAACTTAATGAATGGATTTTTTAAAATCAGAACTTTATACGGTTATTTTTCGTATTGGTTTCAAACTATGACGTTATTGGCTTGGGAGGGGGAGTGGGTAATTTTGAATGCTAATTCTATTCCTCTAAGGAAATTAATATTCCTTTGTGTCTTCTTTGGTTTTGTGAACATGTCTCCCAATTTTTCATCCAAGTTAAGACAGCCTTTGGCAAATCTTACAAAATACCTCTTGGAAACTTCCTCCAAGTAAAATAATCACAGGAAGAGGTGGAGAAGAACTTTGTGAATGTTTGATCGAACTTTTTTTATTTTATGGATGAAGAAACCTAGATTTACAAAATTAATAATTTTAGGGCAATGTTGTTTGGTCAATTACAAATCAAGCCATATTTGTTAATATTCTGATCATGTTTATTTACTTTGTACTTGAAATGTTATTATAAATCTTGCCTATCCTTCAGCCAAACACACATACTCACACCATAGGTTTATCTGTTTTTGTCTTATGATAGCGTGAATGGATTGACTTTTTCATTTCAAAGCCTCACAAGCCATCTCTTTTTCTTTCTAGAATTTTGATCAATCTTTAGTGTAGAAAATACTTTTACATTCAATGTCATAGATGCTAGAAAAACAATGTAGCTTCTAGGTTTACTAATTGCTTTGAAAAAATTTTTGGCGAAAAAATCCACCTAAGTTTAATTCAGACTATTTTAAAACTTCATTCTAGAATTTGAGAGTTACAATATTTGAATTCAAGGCTTTATAGTGCCTCCCCACATTTCCCAAAAGCAATGTGTCCCTGTCTAAAGTCTTTCTCTCTCCTTGGATGTGGGTTTGGTATTGGGTTTTAATGAGGAATGGGTGGCTTGGGAGTTAGTGATGATGGGAAATTGCTGAATCTGTAGAGGAGAGTGGACCTTGTCTTTCTCTAGCACTGGATGATCAGCCTCTGAGACCTTCCTGCCCTATTTCACCCTGGAGGAGAATGTAGACTCTTATTCTAGCCCTGCCCCCCATTAAGCTCTTTGCATTTTTCTTTTCACCTTGTTGAGGAAAGTTTCCCCCTCGCCCAGACACACTGCATAGGAGTCTACAGGAAATCATCCAAAGAGGCAGGGAGCCGGTGATAAGGCTCTGTGGGCGTCTGGGAGGCACACATCATCTGAATGACAGGTTTGCACGTAAACAGCCGCGACTCATGAAAATAGTTTTTAATCTACTTGAAAGGCATGTTCTCAGAAAGAAATCAAGTTCCCTCCAGGTGTGTGGAAGCTCTTTGAAAGACGAGCTGCTACAGCAAAAATACAAGCCATTATGAGATTCTACTTTTTATGACCCTTCTTTCTTCCGCACCACCTCCTCCTGCTCCTCCCTGTTTGTGAACTTGTCTCCTGAGGGCTTTTGACTAGAGAGAGAGAACAAGGAGTTAGGGGAGTGTGTTCTCTCTTTCCCTGTAGGTCAAGGCCAAGTTCCATCAGCTGGACACCGCTTGACTTTCCACTGAATGACTCTCTAATTTCATTGCCCACCTTTTTTCAAGGCTTCCCTTCTCTAGGCAGACCAGCCTCCTAAGCTCTTCCTTTCCAAGGAGCCGCCTGCTCTGCAGCTTCCCCCACCCAGTACTGTGCGCCCTTGAAGTCTCCAGTTCTGCATGTAGCACAGACTCATCCTTGACTGAAGTCGTCCTGCTGTTTCCTGTTACAGTGTAAAGGATTTTTAAGTTAAATTAAAATTTTTATTGTAGCAAAATAGGCATAATCAAAATGTACGATTTTAACCATTTATAACTGTACAGCTCTGTGACATCAAGTTCATGTGCACTATTATGCAGCTATCACCACCATCCATCCTCAGAACAATTTCATCTTCCCCAACTGAAACTCTGTACCTGCGAAATAAAAGACCCCAATTCCACCTTCCCTAAATTGCAATTATATAAATAATAATGGACTGCACTGTAAAAAAAAAAATGATGCAAATAAGGTAAAATTCTCTTTGACCATCATACCCAGTACCAATGCCTCCCATAGAGGTTTTACCCAAATGACACACACATATCGTATCTTTGTACTGGTATTTGCTATTTGCACTAATCATGTGTCTTGGAGATCAGTCCATGTCAGTACCTAGAAATCTACCTCATTATTTTTAAGTGCTATTTATAGTTATACCATCATTAGCTATTCATTTATTAATAGTTTCCAGATATTTTCATTACATATAATGTTGCAGTGAGCAGAGAATGAAACAAATATATATGTTTAAGAGTAAATACCCAGAAACAACAGCATGGTCATAGGATATGCATACCTGTAATTTTAATAGAAGCCATAGGATGGCCTTCCAAAGTGGCTGCACCCATTTATGCTCCAAACAACAGCATGCAAAAGAATCTGGTTATGCACAATCCTACACAGCTGGTGCCAATAATAGATAAATTTATCAAGTGGTTACTTTCTACCAGGCATGATTCTGAATACATTATGTGTATGAATTCATTTAATGCTCACAACAACCCAGTGAGGGGGGTATTAATACATTACCCCTTTATAGGCCCAGAGGTTAAGAATCTTGTCCTGGAGCACACATTGGCAAGCAGTTGAGCCAGGTTTTGGACCTAGATGGCATGACTTCGGAGCCCTTACCCCCTATACCACTTTACCTGATTGCTCCCCATCTGATGGGTTAACCACTGTGTCTTCTAGGTGCTTTAATTTTTATTTCTCTGATTGCTAGTTAGGGGGAGCATCCAATGTTTACTGGGCATCCAGTATTTTAATTTTTGTGTATTTTCTGTTCATATCTTTGGCTCTTTTTATTGAGTGGTGTGGGGAAAATGGAAGTTCCTATGGCCAGGATCCTCACCTGACCCTAAACTACTTGATGATGTAACTGGCCTGCTGCTAGGCTACTGCTTTCACATCCGTAGGCAATAAGCTATTATTGACTGAGTCACTATATAAAGAGCTCTGCCCAGTGCTCTGGGTGGAGGCAGAGACATAGGTGGAGAATGGATTTGCAGACTGCTGGATGCAAACATGATCCTAATGCTCAGCGTACCAGTGGGAGAACAAAACCAAGTATGAACCTTTTTTACCCCAAGAACATTCTGTTGTCATTTCTCAGTCTCACCAAATCAAGAGTGAACATGCCCAGGGCTGAAACCCTCAGGCAAGACAGGTGGTTTATTGATATGTAGATTAAGAAGTGGTTCTGTTCTGACTTTTTGGTGAAGGATTATTATTTACACTTTAATTAAAATGATCAGTACAACTATTAGCTGAGTTGAGACCCTACCCTAGCTGTGAAAGGTGAAATATATGAAATTCAAATATGCTTGCAGACATTCAAGAAATTTTCATACAAACGTGAACATTCATTCATTCATTCATAGAATAATTTTTTAAATTGAATGATACCTCTGAACCAAATACTCTGCAAAGAAACATTGCAGATCACAGGAGGGTTAGTAGAGAGCTTATTCAAAACAAAGAGCTATTAACCTTTACAGCAAATTGATCTATAATGAAAGCATTACGAATTGTTTTCACCTGCTTTTGCCAACAGCCCGTTACTAAAAATATGTAGCCTATCAATTAACCAACATACGAATCTGCCAATGTCAATATATTTAAAGTTTATATATTATTAGCCTTCCACAGAGGAAACTACTCTTTGAGAAAAATTTCTTAATCCTCCCTCCCTCCCTCTCTCTTTCCCTCCTTCCCCTGTTTAAAACATTTTCCTGGAACGTCACAGTGTGGTGCTCTGTAGAGAGCAGCTGCTAAGGATTATGGATGGGTATTTTGGATCACTTTGCTTGAGCAGGAAACTGTGGAAGCAAACTGAAAACTTTAGGAAGAATTGTGCTTTTTAAATGAAGGCAGATCCAAAGGATTGTGTTTTAAGCACATTTTTATCCCAAGCAGAGAGAGGAAAACTACATCCTCATTTGGGATTGGTCCAGAACAGCCCTGAAGTGCAGAACCTTTAATGGCTCCAGGTGTTTATGTGTATTGGGCAGGTGCATCTGAATCAAACCTAAAATCTCGTGGAACTGTGGGGCTGGCACTGCCATTCAGATAGAAATGGTGTTTTCCTTGAAGCTCTTTGTGGGAACCAGCCTGCATGCACCACACCTGCTGTGCCTAGGGGGGATTGTTCAGAGTGCACTTCTGACCCTTTACCTCATCTCAGCAAGAGATGACCAGACCCTGCCCCCTCACCATGTTAGTTTCCCTGGTCTTCATCCACCAAGAGGCTCAGTCCTGGCTGCCTGTTCTCTTGCCAAGGACGCCTTTCTCCCCGGGTGTGGGTCTAGAGGAAGGAAGACGCTTATGGATCCAAAATAATCAGTGTTTCTAGGAACTCTCATTCTTTACATTACAAAGAATGCTGGCTGGGTGACAACCCAGAGGCGGTGTGTCAGTCTAAGAATAGTTCAGGGCACTGGGCAGGTGTCTCAGCGGGTGGGGTGGAGCTGAGAAGAGAATGCCATGTGACTGTATTTACTTGCTTTTTCTTACCAAATGCACTCCTGTGCCTCGCGGTGTGGGGCACCAGTGTGTGGCTATTCACACCTGGAAGACACGACAGCCACACGGTGTGCCTTGGAATACAGGCATTTGAAAATATCCCTGGAAACTTGACTTGTTATTTATAGAAGACAAAAATAATTAGGGTACAAATTGTTTAATCAGTCTGTCAGTAAACACAATTGATATGATATCTTGTGTTACAGAGAGCTGTCTGTACTCCACTATAAATTGACTACCAAATATCTGTGTTCTGGAGCCCCTAATCTGGCTAGGGAAGTCAGACCTGGAGTTGGGAGGCACGGCTAAGTTTCTCCAGACTGGTGCTTCTTATATGGTAATGTGTGCAAAAATCGGCTGGAGACCTGCCAAGGTGCAGCTTGTGACTCAGTAGGTCTGAGTGGGGCCTAGATTCTGCATGTCTAACACCCTCCTTGGAGAGCCCCAGGCTGCTGCCCTTCTCCTGGTACACTGGAGTTGCTCAAAGCCATGCTCTCACCCAATGCTGGAATTTCTTCTTAATTAGAAACACTGTTAATCTATAGTGGAAAGGATATTGGGTGTCACTATGTCTGGGTTCTTGCTCTGCCATTTATTAGTGGACAACCTTGAGGAAGCCAGGGATCTTTGCTCCAAACACTATTGTGACTCCAACTCTATCTTATCCCTAATCTCTAAGAACCCTGCCTCTTGTGGATGCATCCCCGTGGGGGCCTGGCCAGCTGGGGGCTGGAGGGCAGGGCTTATTGAAACGTGGCTTTGCTCTAAATGGCCCCAGTAGTGGAAGGAGTGTTTTTATGTTTTGCTTCATTTTTGTTTGTCTTGGGGGAAGACAGTTTTGAGAGTTATGCATTGGGAACCCTATGCAAGGCCAGGCTGAGAAGAGGTGGTGGGTGGGATAGGTGGATCTGGGAGATGCATTGATGGTGAAGACAGGAGTGTGGGTTTGGGGGTTGTGAGAGGCAGGGAGGCAAGCACAGAGAGAGAGGGCAGGAAAGGAAAAAGATGGAGAAAGAGATGGTAACAGCAGAGAGTAATAGATCGTGCTGGTTGAGGAGGACAATTACTGGAGCATGAGCCAATGTCCTGGCAGCAGACATTAAAGTACTGGGGCAGACTTGAGAGAGATTGCATGGATGACATGTCAGGAGTGGGGCTGAGGGATGTGGAGTAGAGGAATTGCAGGGATGTGGAGGGATGTGGAGTGAGAGGAATTGCAGAAAGAAAGAGAAATCAAAGATGCATTTTATGGTGAAGGTGCAAACTGCCAGTTGCTGAAGATGGTGTTTACTTGGGTGGTATGCCTGAGAAATCAGGCTTGGGGAGGAGGCAGCCTGTGAGGCAGTTCTGTGATGGCTGAGTTTTCAGGTATCAGTGAGCAGGAAATGCAGAGGGAATCAGGCAGGAAAGAAGAATGCCAAATGGATAGGGGAAAATAGCCTTTAGTGGAGCTGTGGAGACTGCTGGTGTCAGCAGAGGGGTGATAAATGGGACCGAAGGAGCCCCTGATTCCACCTCTGTGGCCTGCTGGTCCTAATGCTCTCCAAGCCAAGCTCTGACAGACCCAGTGTCATGTCCACTGGAACTGCGGCAGCTGGAAAGGGGCTTCACGGGCAGCCTGCGCAGTGCAGCGTCTCTGGGGGCACAGAAACTTCTCTGAAGTTGAGTCTGTTTGGGGAGCACCACTGTGTGGGGAGGAAAGTGGGCTGCTGCTCTCTGCCCACATGCTTCTCTCTTGAAGGTTGAAGCACCCAGATCTTAGCAAAGGGCTAAACGGTACAAGATGGTGAGTTAAAAGCAGTGCCTTCATTCCTGAGCTGGGTCCTGCAGCTGGAGTATGACGTGTCCCTGAGAACGTGCTTCGTGGAACCCTGATCACGGGCGGTGGAATTGACCAAGGACAGGACCCCAGAGGATGCCTCTGAAATCCACTGCTGCATAAGCTCCAGCCCTGGCCTCTCACAGGCTGCTCTCAGCCGGTGACTGAGTGTGTTCAGCGATGCTGATGCACACCTGTTCCTGGGGGACAGGGTCTCTGACAGGTGCTTTCAGCTAGATGACTCCCTGATAGACTGGCCAATCTTTAAGCCTTTGTTAGATTGCACAGCCGTCTGCACGCTTCCACCCCACCTACCCTTCCTCCCTCCCCTCTCGCTGTTGCTTAGGGTCAGGCTTTCAGGGCGGTCTGACAGCTCTCCCAGCCTTACCCAGCTCTCTGCCCACTCCCTGTCTCACAGACATTCCCCTTAATGAAACCCTTTTGTGTTTAGTCCTGTGACTTATGTTCCTCAGAGGACCCAGACTGACACAAGTGGGGAACAACAAGGGCAGGGGAAATGAGACAGATTTGTATTAGTTAATGACATTAGCAGAAAGGGAAAGGATTTGGGGGAAAACATGCAAGTAGAAGAGAAGAATGTGAGCACAGGATATGGGCAATGTCAAGGAAGAAGGTTCTGGGAGTCATTCACTCCCATTCTCCTCACTGCGAGTGTGTTATGGCCAGTTTCTAGGCCCATCCGTAATCTCCGTTTAAGCCTCTCATTCTCTGGTCACCTCCTGACGTCCCAGCTCACCCCTCTAGCACCCCCACTCTAACAACTCAGCCACCTTTCCAGACCCATTGACCCTGCCTACCAACTTTTCACTGTCCTCACCCCTCCGGCCAGATCAGATATTACTGCTCTGCATTCTCATATCTCCCATGCATAAACTCAATTCCCTCCCTCACTTCGTCCTCCAGTGTACTGGCCGGCAAACCCTCAACTTTGGTTAAATCTAATTTCTTCCTACTCCACTCTTGTAGAAAGACAGCTCAAAATGGCAAGAGAAACAAACACACACAACCCAGCCATGATGTCACTTTAAATTCATGGCCACAAACCTGAATTTGGCCCTCAGTTTTGCTGGGCAGTCCTATTGCAGTGTCCAGGTCCATTCATTCTCCTCGCCTGCATGTTCTCTCCTTGCAAACCTCCCCTTTCTTCTTTCCTGTCACCTGGTTCTCCTCCTCGCATAGTCTTTTCCCTCCCAGCAATGGCAGCTCCATTCTTCCAGCTACTCACACCCAAACCCTGAAGTCACCCTTGGTTCCTCTCACATTCTACATCCAAGCCATTAGCAAACTCTGTTGGTTCTACCTTCCAAATATCTCCAAAGTCTAACCTGTATCGTTTCCACCTCCTCACTCCTCACACACCAGGGACTTCAGCTCTTATGTATTTCCCATGTTAACTACCTAGAACCTTCTTCCCCAAAAGCTAAATCCCTTAATTTCTTCAGGTCCACTCAACCCAGCACAGAAGGACAAGCCTCTCTTCCTCTCGCCCACTCTCTGTGCCCTGCTTGGTCTTTCACCCTTACTTAGCATTTGCCACCATCTGTCACGGGACACATTTGCTTGCTTATCTGTCTTCCTTAACTAGAATGCAAGCCCCACCAGAGCAGTTTCACCAGGAAGTGTTCAATAGCTGTTGAATTAATGAATGAATTCAGGTTACAAGAGGTCATGAGACAAAACTGATGGGAAAAATACAACAAGGGATATTTAGACCACAAAGGAATAGTCTCTGGGAGATATTTAGATGAAGAAAGGCAAGAAACATGGGGGCAGAGAGTCAGATAGTACATTGTAGTGGAAAGACAGGGCTGCCTCCTAGGCAGGGTTCCTTCCCAAACACAAAGTTGTCATTCTGAGTCCCTTTTCTGCAAAATGAGGGTGGGAGTAACCTACCTGCAGGGCTATTGTGGGGCCTAAGTGAGATAGTGTTGGCATGAGGCCTGGTATGCGGCAGGTGCTCCCAGAGATCAGCAGAGCCAAGTCCCCCGTCCCACCCCAAGTGGGACTAAGGCTGAATACCAGCCATCATCTGCTGCTTGCAAAGTAACATCTCAGGTCGGGGGTGAAGCCCCTACGTGGGGACAGTAGCAGGATTTTGAAATCACTGTTGCAGAAAATGAAAGGAGGGGCTGTGCTGGGCTCTTGCCTTCTCTGTCTGCACTAAAGGAGCAACCTTAAGGGGAGTCGAATGCAATGCATTTCTGTATTCAGAGCACTGAATTGCTCCAGAAAGAAATGAGACGGGATTATGCAGGAAGGGAATTGAGTCTGTCAGGAGCTACAAGAAAGAAAGAAAGAGAGAAAAAAAGATGTAGAAAGGAGCTGTTTGTTGCTCTCTGTTCAGGTTTTTATCTTGAGAGTGTGTTTATAAAAATGCTCTCTTTGGCCCATCCTCTTGCACTCCTGCCTGAACGCTCTCCCCACTCTGCTCTTGTTTGAGTTAAGGCTCTTTCCTTGATTAAATAATGAATAAAAGCTCTCTCCAAGCCTGGCCTTCCTGGTCCTAGGGAGAAATTACAGATATATGTACATACATATACACGCAAAATAGCCTGAGATATAAAGAGGCTCAAGATAAACAGCTTTCTGGGTCTTTTTTTTTTTTCTTTTAAAGAAATGTCATTCATAAACAATGCTTACAAATAACACAAATTCAAACTGGGGAAAACCAGCCTAAGTGTAGTTAAGCAGTTTTGATTTAACAAAGCTCTTGGATTTAAGACCATCTATTTTTGTTTAAAGTTATGATATTTATTTTTAAAAATGGATTGAGCTTTCTCCTCTAGGATCCCTGCGTGTGTCAGGTCCTAAGCCACCCATGTTATTGTCTATACAGGAAGGATTATCCAATTCAGAGGCAGTGTTCCTCTTTAGCTTCTTTTCTCAAGGCTCATTAATGAAGGCAAAACTCTTTGTAGTACATCTCTGCACAGCTGTTACATCCTTACTCTAGGAGAACTGGACTTGTACACTCCTCCCCCGTACACATATTAAACCTGTTTAATTATGTCCCGCAGCTGTAAAGATGGGGATAAGGCAATCATCCCAGCTGTCCCACCCATCTACCTGTGGGGGCTTCACCCTTTCATCTGGTCCATATTTAAATGCTACAGATTGGTTAACAGTGTTTGTAGGTTCACAGATGGTCCTGTAACTAGGAGACTTCATGGAAGGACAATTTTGAAATGTAAGACTTGTTCCTCTGCAGATATTGGCTAACATTCATCCACCCATCCATCCACCCACCCACCCATCCATCCACCCATCCAGCCATCCATCCAACAGTTACTTGTTGACTAAAATGTATAGGGGCCAGGGACATAAAGGCGAGCAAAAATGGTACTATGTAATCTAGTGGAGAAGATGGACATCAATTCAACAACCACCCTAACGAACAAATAATAACCCTTTGGAAAGGGTTCTGAAGGAAGGGAACATGGTTTAATGAGGGCATATTGCTAGGCTAGGGGTCAGGAAAGATTTCTCTTGAGAAATTAATGCTTGAAATGTGATCAAAAGGATAAGGAATTGTAGGGGTACATTTGAGAAAGAGGGGCCTGGGGAGCTTGAGGCTCAGCAAGAAAGCCAATGGGGCTGGAGCCCTGAAGGAAGACAGAATGTAAGAGTCAGACTAGAAGAGGAGTTCAAGTCTGGCTAGGCTGGTTGTCTACTGCTGTATAACAAATCGCCCCATAACTTAGCAGCTTAGAACAACACACATTTATTATCTTACTTTCTGTGGGTCAGGAATTCAGAAGCAGCTTACCTGAGTGGTTCTGGCTCCAGGTCCCTCATGAAATCATAGTCAAAACGTTGGTGAGAACTGCAGTCATCTGAAAGCCTTTTCAGAACCACAGGGTCTGCTTACGAGACTGCGCACTTGCACGGCTGTTGACGGGAACCTCCGTCCTCACCGCCTCCCCTTGCCATAGAGGTCCTTTGGGAGTCCTCATGGCAGCTGGCTTCCCCCAGAGCAAGGATCCAAGAGAAAGAGAGCAAGATGGAAGCAAGGATGCTTTCTAAGTCCTTAACTGGGAAGCCACAAGCTGTTGCCATGACCATATTCTTTCTTTGTTGTTGTTGTTTGATTTCTTTAATTTTTTATTAAGGTATTGTTGATATACACTCTTATGAAGGTCTCACATGAAAAAACAATGTGGTTACTACATTTACCCATTTTATCAAACTCCCCCCATACCCCATTGCAGTCACTGTCCATCAGTGTAATAAGACGCCACAGATTCACTATTTGCCTTCTCTGTGTTACAGTGTTCTCCCTGTGATCCCCCACACCATGTGTACTAAACATAGTACCCCTCACACTTGAGGGAAGAATTCAACTCCATCTATTGAAGCGAGTACTACCAAAAAGTTGGTGGACATATTTTAAAACGACCCCACAAGCCATGGAGGACTCTGTAACCATACTGAGATGAATTCATTTGCTTGAGCTGCCATAGCAAAGCTGCACAGCCTGTGTGGTTTGAACAATAGAAACGCATTTTCTCACATTTTGGGGGCTGGAAGTTCCAGATCAAGGTGTCGTCATGGTTCACTTTTCCCAAGGCCTCCTCTTGGCTTGTAGGTGTCTGTCTTCTCCTTGGGTCTCCACTTGGCCTTCCCACTACCTGACTGTGTCCACATTTCTCATAAGGACACAAGTCATATTGGATTAGGACCCATCCTAATCCCTCATTTTAACTGAATCACCTCTTTAAACACCCTGTGTCTAAAATACAGTCACATTCTGGGGTACTGGGTGGGATATGACTTCAAAGTATGAATTTTGGGAGGACACATTCAGCCCATAACATAAGGATTTTGGTATTTATTTTTAGAGGAAGAGGAAACTGTTGAAGTAAATTCAATCATGGAGGTGGCAATATCATATTTATACTTAGATCTCCCTCAGGCTGCAGTGCTGGGATCTGATCAGAGAGGGAACCGAGCGGCGGCTGCCTGGAAGTCCTGAAGTTGTCGGCATGAGAGGGGATGGGTGTGGGATGAAGGTGGTGGCAGCAGAGACACAGGGAAGTTGATGGATTCAAGAGACCTTCAGGAGTCACACTTGTTAGGACTTTGGGTAGATTGACTGGGAGGGTGACCGTGATGATGCCTGAACTTCTGGCTTGTATCCCTGGATGCAGGTGATGCTATTGCTGAGATAAGGAATGATGGAGGTAGGAGGGTAAATTTATTGTGTGGTGTAGAGCAACCTGGTGATGAACCAAGTGGAGATATCCCTTGGCATGCTGCGGGGTACTCAGATCTAAGACTCAGAGATGTCAGACTGCAAATGTAAGCCTCTGAGTCATTGGCAGAGGGGTGGTATCTGAGGTGAGGATGTGGGGGAGGTTGGGCAGGACTGTGGTATGAATGAGAAGAGAAAGGGGCCTAGGGCTGGGCCTCAAAGAATGCTGGTGCACACACACTGAACTTTTAGGCCTGATTCCTTTATTTTTTACACTGTATCTGAAACTATGGCTTAGCTATGCCTTTATGGAACTTGATGTAATATATATGGTACAAAGTGAAGGGCAAGAGAGCAGTCCAAATACACTTCAGTGTGGCCCATGGTCTTATCATCCAAGAATGTTGCTGTACATCTGCCCTAGTGCTGGACACTAGGAAGGATGCTGGCTTCTCTGCATCACACATGTATGCATACGTGCTGGCAGTGGGTTGAGATCAATGAATTCTCAGACCTTCTGTATAGCACATTTTAGAATGTCACCTGGGACCCAGGTAAAGATGCTTGCTTCATCCACTCTCTCCTCTGGGTCAGAATGAGGGAGAGGGCTGAAGGGAGATGGGTAGAGTTGGGGTTCCTGTGAGGCAGATGGAGGGAGCATCATTCATAATAGGAACGAGATTGTTTTTTTTTCTCCCGAAGTCAGACCAGCTCTCCTGGGATAATTACATTTCCCAGATGTCACAGGTGAGGGTCTGCTGAGAAGGACTCTAGGGTACACAGATAATCTCAGAAAAGGATTTCTGTCAGGGACAGGACTTGTGTTCTCAAACTAGGATGACTAATGCAAAGTCACACGTGTGATGGGTCACCTTCGCTGTGTCCAATGTGTGTGAAGTTACAGGCGGAGGAAGGCACTGGAATAAGAGAGAAGTGGGAAGTGTGGAAACTCTGGCCTCAGAAAATTCCTGATGAGATAAAAGGGCACAAGCTGAGAATGTACATGACACTGTACTATTTAGGGTAGCACATATTTTTGGAACAATAATCTCTTTTAAAGGTTTTGCTCTCATTACTTCCAACACCCCACACACTTTACTCTATATAATGTTTGTGGCTTATTGTCTGAGCCCATCCCTTGAATATTAGCTCCACAGTAGTAGGTCTGTGTCTGTTTTGTTCAGTGATGCACTGCAAGCACCTAGAAGGGTTCCTATACATAATAGATGTTCAGTAAATATCTGCTGTGTGAATGAGTAAATATTCCTAAGAAGTCCGTGACACTGGACTGCCGAGGGCCCCCTGTCTGCAGCGATGGCTCTGCAGAGCCTCACCTGTACACCCAGCAGCGTGTACTAAGAAATATCTCTGCCCTGCTTGTCTCTATTTGTCTGCATACGCTGGAGGAATGTCAGACCTATTCTGGGGGCTTGTGACATTCATGACACTTCTCCCCACATCTCCCACTGCACTTTTAAATAAGACCTTCCTTTTCTTCCCCCATCGATGTCCCCATTCAAGGCAGAATCTCATCTGGCCCCTTGCACACTGTGTACCACCAGCTTCTACCTGCTCACCCTCAGTGTGACTCACCTTGCCCCACTCTACTCTTGGAAGTGAGCCCAGTTGTCTCTGGTTGCAAAAGTAAAAGTTTTATTTTTCAAAGGTACAAATTGCATCTCTAAGCAGGTGGGAAGACTGGTGAAGGGAACCTGGAACTTGTAAATTCTGTTTCCCATTGTTGGGGCATGTTCCATGTGCAGGCACATTTGGTCTGTTTCCGGCAGATGTGACAAGAGCCAGGTTAGACGGGATGCTTCAGTCGGGCTCACTTCCCAGATGGTGCATGCACGTCCTCTCTAGAGGCCCAGCCGGGGCATGTCCAGCTCCACGAGATCACATCCCAAGCGTTGCCAGGACGAGAGAGCTGTGGTCTTTGCCAGGATCTGGAAGGTCCTGCCCCTCCCTTGGTCCTCCGTCCAGGCTCTTCTGGACGTCCCCTGCTCTTGCATGCCTCTGCCCCAAGGTTAATTAACATCTAAGACCATTTTTTTTTCTCTCCTTGCCCCTTTCCTGACACCCAGGGTTACATTTCTCTCCCTTCAGTGTTATTTCCACCTCTGCTAATAACGTTTTTGACTGTGAGATATGTCATGGGACCTCAACCACTTTGCCAACATGAAGTGCAAAATTGAACCTAATTAGGAATGAACATTAATTATATATGAAATAATTTCTGAGGGACCACAGAGATGAATATGAGTAGTCACCTTAGGGAAGCCTCCCCTCGGAGGGGGTTGAGAGTTGGATGAGGTCTCAGGAAAGGATGTGGAGTATTAGTTTTGGGTGGCGAAGGACGGGCCCGAGTTCCGTGGGACGTGCTCAGCAGCTGGTGAGAGGATGGGCCCAGAGGAGGGGTCTGCGTCGGAGAACACAGCGAAGGAGGAAGCCCGATCACGCCCCACGGCTGCAGCCTGCTCGTCTGTCAGCTAAGCCAGCAGGTTTTCCCTGATTGGAGCATTGAAACCGACAAAGAGATTAATAAACCAAGTTCAGAGCTGAAAAAGGACAGGTCCTCGGGAGAACTCAGTCAGGACCTGTTTGAGGCTCCGTGACTGATTTGTGGGGTGAGAGGGAGGAGCTGAGTTTTGTGTGTTCAGTGAACACGGGGAGAAAGACCAGCCATCTCACTTTTAAGTAGCCTCTCTGTGCCTCAGTTGTCTCACCCGTACAATGGGGAGAGTAACAGTGTCTCCCTCCTTCTTCTCCCCACTCCTTCTCCCCTTCCCCCTCGTCCTCCTCCTTCTTTCTTCATCATCATCATCATCACTTTGAAACACTTTAAACTCCTGCCTCCTGAACATCACATCCCCCGGGTTTTCCTCCTGCCCACCTGCCTCTCCTTCCCAGCCTTTTCTTCCTCTGCACCTCTGAATGTTAGGGTGCGGCAGGGAGAGAACTGGACCCCTTCCTTGTCTATCGCTGAACGGTCTCCAAGGTGACATCCAGCTACTGATAGGGATGCTTAATTAAGACCTGGAGCTTAAAACGGCCCAAACAGAGCTCCTGAGTCCCTGCCCCGAACCTCCCAACCAGTTCCTCACCTAACCCTCCTCATTTCAACAAATGACACCAGAACTCTCCAAGTTGCTCAGTTCCCAAACCTGGGAGACTTTCCTGACTCTTCTCCCTTCCACTTCAAAACCAGTCCGTCGGCCAGTCCGATTAGCCCTACTTCTCTCCTTCATTCAGCAACTCCACCCCTCCCTAAACCACCACCACAGTAGCCTCCTAACTCCACCTATGTTTTCTTTGGTGCTACTCCAATACCGCTCTGCACAACGCCCAAGGGAACTTTAAATAATTATATCAGAGTCCAGTGACTTCCTATCACAACCACAATTAAATACCACTGGCTTCCTCCAGCCCGTAATCCAGGAGGACCCGGCTCTGCCCGCGTCTCCCACCGCCTCTCCCACCTCCCACCCCCTCTATGTATGTTTCGGCTCCTCTGGTCTCCCCACCTTTCCCCAAACCCACCCAGCTTATTCCCGCCCAGGGATACCTAGCTATGCCTCCTGAGAGGCGTGTGGCAAGGCTCCTACTTGCTATTCAGACCCAGCATGACTGTCACCTCCTCAAGAGGACTTCCCAGTCACTCCACCTAAAAGCAGCCACCCAGTCACTCACTCTATGTCAGCCTGTTTTATTCTCTGCTAAATTATCGGGCAACATTTCCTATTGATGTGTTTGTTTATTGTCTTATGATGTCCAGACACTAGAACAAGATTATCCTCTGCCTGTAATGGTACCTGGCACATAGTAGGTAGTCAATAAACATTTATTGCATTTATTGAATTTAAAAAACAGAAGGCAGTATAATTGAGTAAAAGAACATAGAGTTTGGGTCCAGACATAAGCTAAAACCCTCCATTTGTTCCTCTGTGACCTGTTTCCCGCCGCCCCTCCCTTACTTCTCATCTACTCTGAGCTTTGATTTATTTATTCATCTGTTAAATAGCAATGCCACTTATGTTGCTGAATTTTGAGACTGTTACATGACATAATGAATGGATATAGAACAGTTATGCCTTGACAGTTCTGGAACCCCAACTAAGATTTTTATTAGTTCTGAAATTATGGATAGTAATGGAAACTGACGCCTTAGTTAATGCAGAAAAGGGTAGGTGGAGAGAAGCCCTCTGCCTCTAGACTGAACAAAAGCAGAGTAAAGAATAGAAAACTCAGCCTGCAGCCCTCCCTCCCTCCCCCTGGCTGGTCACCCTGTTATAATGCTGTTGGCAATGACGTTAAAATGTACATAAATATTAGCGCATTCTAATGGGACCGAATGAAGGCTGATAAAAGCAATGAGAAGCAGGGTTATTGATGTCTGTTTGAGGGCCTCTGTGGGACCCAAGCCAGGACTGTAACAAGGATCCAGAAGTTACCTCAAGCCAATTGATTCTCTATCACCCCAGGAAGACATGCATTCAGGGGAGCTGGCAGCCTGGCTGGCGATCACCAATCACAGGCTTTAAAGAAAGCATGCAAATGGCCCTGCTCCCCATGTGCCTCTCCCGGGCAGCAGGCAGGCCTCCAGTCTGAGAGGTATTTGGCATCTTGGATTCGCATTGATGAAAACCAAGGTAGGCAAAGATATTTGGCAGTGCTGTCTCGTGTCCCCATGGAAACAAGAGGTCTTTGTGGCATGTTTTAGATAGAGGGGAGGTAGTGAAGATACCACGGTCACTCCAGGAGGCAGCTGCTGACAGCCTGGGGGAGGGCTAAGGGCACCTGGTGGGAGCCAGGAGAAGGTCCCTGAGAAGCTGTGGACCCATCTCAGGTCCGTGGTCCCCTCTGGGCTTCACACTCACCATCAGAGGCAAGGTCCTGATGTGGCGCGACCGAGACATCAGGGTGTGAGGCCTACAGGGGCCCAGGACTGTGGCGTGTTTGCTTGCCCTGCCCTACGAGCCTGGGAGCCCCTGAGGTCAGCAACTGTGTTTCATTCATCCTGGGTTCCGCAGAGGCCAGCACAGTGCCACACACCCAGAGGTACTTGTTGGTGTCTGTTGAGTGAATTTGCAGACTTGGACAACTCTCTCTGGCTCCTGTCACAGGGGATGCAGTCTTGGCCTTGTAGCTTGGAAGAGGCAGGGAGATAAGAAGGCCAGTAACTCAGGGGACTGGCCGGTGGGTGGCAGAGTCCCAGGAAAAACAACAGAAACCAAGGGCTGGTCCCCACCCCAGCTCTGACTTCCCCAACCAGCCCTTGCTCGGGCCTCTGGAGCCTGGTGAACTCAGCCGGCTTTAAGCACCGCCTGTGGCAAATGCAAGGCCTCCCAGGCCCAGCTGATGGCAGGACCTCCTCCTCTAACTGGTCCACCTCCTTCTTCTCAGTGAACAAAACCAAAAAAACCTGGGGCTGCAAAAAATAGTCATTTGGGGTCTTGCACAGATTTACTCATTTTCCTATTTGTTCATCTACTCAACTAATGTTCATTCAGCAGTTGCTTTGCTGTACACCCCCATTTCCTGAGCAGCCACACAAAAGGGAACAGTGAGCCTCCTAGTTAGAAAACTCACCACCTCCCTTCCTCCAGGCCGCTTCTCAAAGGCAGGGCTGAGTCTGAAGTGCTCATTCTCCAAGCCTGCAGCTCCAGGGGAAAGCGCCTGAGCTGGGTGGGCTTGTACCGCAAGGTGGGGGCCCCTCTGTGCCCCAGCCCAGAGTGTCCTGGGGCCCCGGTGCACAGCAGAGTTAAGAGCTACTTTCCACAAAGCACCCAGGGCCTTGTTACTGAAATACCAGAAGGTGCTTGTTGAAAGTCAGCTTCCTGTCTCTGAGACGTCTGTCCTTCCATCATCCTATGGAAGGAAGCTGGATGGAGGAGGAGAGTTCAGCACTGGCCCGTCTAATTTGCTTTATAACTTATGTCACACCAGCAATTAGTATGCATTGCTTACATTCCTTCTTAACACTTTCCCCAAATCCCTGGGTGTTTGAGATGGCTGGTGTGTGCACGCCCGACTTGTTGGGAGACTGGAGCATGCTCTGGAGGAAGGGGACTGACAGCAGAGGATGCAGAGGGCCGGAGAGTCTTCGGCCTCAGCCATATGGGCTGTATCTCCATCTCAAGTGAAGCATGGGATGCTGACAGGAGCATCTGCCTCTCACTGTCTGTGGCTCCTGTTTTCATGGTGCAGAGGAAGAGGGCACTTGAGCATGAATTCAGTGCCCACCATTGTCTTCCAAACTGCAAGCCAGGGGCATGGGAGATGCCTGGGGACAAAGATTCTCAGTACATTGCATCTCTTGTTCATTTGGGAGTTACCCGCAATCTGCCTATGTCTAAAAAGGTTCTGAGGTGGAGAAGATATAAGCTGGAGGTTGCCTGGAGAAATAAAAGAAGGGAAAGAGCATGTTGCCGTATTTTGAATGCTGTGTTCTGTTATCGCATGCTTCCTTTCTGTGGGTGTACAGTTGACAGGACTAAAGTAGACTGAGCTTTTGGAAAAATTAGTGTTTGTAACAAGACTGTAATGCTGGAACGAAGACAGGGTGGGAAGAGAGGTTCTTAAAGGACTCAGTGTACAGATGGGGCTGTAAGGGACAAGAAAATATGGAGAGGAGAGGAGAGGAGAGGAGACAGGGATGGGCAGAGCCGAGCACTCAAGGTCTCTCCACGCTGCCAGGGAAAAGAATCCTGGAGGTAGTGGGAAAGAGTGAGTTCTGCAAAGTGGGACTGGCTAGGAAATTTCTGTGTTAGTATACAGTCTTTTAAATTAATGGTTGGTGTAAGTGTTGATAGTGTTTTCTGTGACACTTCTTAATGATTTTGGGGAAGAGTACTATTTGTCTTCTATTTTAGATAGCCCCTGGTGAATTGGGAAATAGCAATAAGAAGAAGAAGAGCAGTGTTTCATACAAATAGTTCCCCAAAGGCTTCCATGAAAACTTAGGTAGATAGAAAAACAACTTGTAAGGTGTTTCTTCCTATGGAAAAACAGTGTGTGTGTGTGTGTGTGTGTGTGTGTGTGTGTGTGTGTGTGTGTGTGTGTGTGTGTGTGTGTGTGTGTGTATGCAGTCAAAATTTAGACCCAGTCGCACATCTGGTGACAGCAAGTTTCTTGCAAAAGGGACCATATTGCTGATAATCCTACTGCTGAACAGGGAATATTTTTTAAGGCCACTTCTCTCATTTCTTCAGGTCCAAATGAAATCTCTGAGCAACACAGAGGAACTACAGTGCTGGGGGAATAAAGAAATAAGAGTTAATGGGAAAAAATAGGTTTGAATAAAAAGGAAGAAAAGACAACTGTTAGCTATTTCCTGATGAATAATTCTGGATTTTGCAGAGGGAGATGGTTTCAGAGATGACTTGTGGCCTGGGAGAACTAGGTGGATGGCTGACGCAGGCAGGAGCCAACTTGGACATAGTTAACACGATACTGCTGCTAATCTCAGGGCATGGACTTTGTGTGTTTTTCCATTAGAGGTCACAAGTCTAACCAAGTCAGCCACACTCCCGTAGCCTGTCCCCTTCATGCCTAAGGACACCCATTTGGGAATATTGGACAGGATTCAAGGTCATGGGAAGAACGAAACTCGGGGGCCCAAAAAGAGGTCAAACTCATGAACTTAACCTTATTGCCACAGTTCTCTAACCAGTGAAATTAACTAGGCAGAGATTGCTGGAACATGGCCTTTAGTGTGACCTGGACATCAGTGTTCAATAAGTTTGTTCAAGCAGATGAATGAACTGTTAGCTGGAGAAGCAAATAATAGTGGAGAAAGGTCATAGGTCAGTTATTGGCTTTGTGATTTATGCACAAGAACATGACTGGTGAAGTTTCAAGTCCTTCCCTTGACTACCTAGGAAAAAGCAAGCTTGAAGTAAATTTAAGATCAATTACTAAGGGACCAAAAGAAATGAGGAGTCCTCAGGAGTGACTCAGAGAGAGCAAAGTGGAGAAAATGCAAGAGAATAGAGGGCCCCAGAATTTCAGGGAAAGGATATCCAGAAATCTGAGTCTTCCAAAGGAGGATGAAGAATCAGACCTAATGAAACTTAGAAGGGGACAACCAGGACTGCTTGACAAAAAAAGAAAAAGCAAGGAAGGGTCAAATGTCTAAAATTCACAAAGCTTTGACTGATTTGGGATTTCCCAGAGTTCCGAGGAATGCCAGCATGCGGTATTAAGACCGTAACATAAATCACAGGGCTTCCATGATCAAAGCAGTTTGGAAAACATTGGGTTAGACGGTGACAAACAGAGTTCTCTCCCACAGACCTCAGATCCTCTGATGTGATCATGTAGCCTGTCAACCTCCGTAGGGAAGATATAGTGCCGGCATTTTGCAGACACAGTTGATGGTAGGACACATTGTTTCATGGAGCATATGACAGAGCTGGTATTTGAGGAACATCAAGAAATGGTGAATGTCCTTCATTCCTACTGGAGCTCCTTGGTTTGTGGCCATGTGGTAAGGTGGGAACAGTGTGGAAAAGGGAACGGCAGTTTCAGTTCTTCCTTGGCACCCACTACCTGTGTGACTTTGGACATGTTACACGACCTCTCTGTTTTTCAGTTTCCTCATACGTCAAATGGTTATGAGTTCCCGTCTTAGGTTTCATCATTCTAATTGATTCCCTTTGAATATTTGGAACCATGTGCATTTTATGGGATGAATGACTGAAATCCATTCATCACTTAGTTTTCTGTCTCCCTCATTGAACTGTAAGTTCTGGGAGGGCAGGGCTTATATCAAAGGATCCACATTCGTCTGCACTGTCCTAATCCTAACACTGAATATAGGGCCTGAGACACAGTAGAAGCTCGATGTATTTTGCTGAGAGAATGAATGAGCGGCTTCCTATTTGATGAGCTGTGCTGATCTACCTGCCAGAGACGGGGATGGTGTGCTCACACAGCCACTGCTCAGCTGTCCTCTGCTGTCTGAGACAGTCTGTCACTCACGTCCAGCACAGAGGTGCCACGGCCTTCTCCGGGACAGCGCTGGCCAAGCATCAGGGTCCATAGGAAGGCTTGCACCTGAGTCTCACAGATGCTGGAGTCAGGCTCTAGAAAGGGTTAATGTCTCCACCTCCAGGTGCAGTAGCTCCTTCTGCACCTCGGGACTGGTTCGCAATCACTCCCCTGTTGGTGCAGGAGCCCAGGGCTCACCAATTGCCTTACACAGGATGGGAGATGCCTGAACATAGAACTGACTGCTTCATTGTCAGCTTCTGCACACTTGGTGGCTGGCAGTGAGAATCTATTTTCTCTCACTAAATTTATCACTGTTGGAAGCTGATCTCCTAGGGTTTCCCCCAACCCACCCAGCACACACACTCCACGTGTCCCAGCTCACTGGGTGTCACTTTCCTGAGTCTGTCCTTCCCTTGCCCCTTCCTCCCCTCCCACAGTGGTGCCTCTTTGCTTCCTGACTCTCATACCTCCCCTCCCACTGCAGGTATGTGGGCTGAGGTGAGAGGTAGTCAGACAGGTGCTGGCACAGAAACGGCACAGGTCTCTGTGTGAATGTCCAGTGGCAGGGATGCCCTTGCCCCTGCTTTCTGTTGGAAGGGCAGACAGAGAAGGCAACTAGCACACCCCACCTGCCAACTCACCATGGCAAATTTAGGTGTTTTCAGGGTCTTTTCTGGAGGAGGATGGTGGCAGTAGGATCACACCTTGAAGAAAATTGCCCCAGTAACACAGGTCTGACTTGGAAACTGGCATTGGTCACATCCACACCAAATTTGATCAGTATTGGTAACACATTGCCACTTACTGACTGTGAGGAGCTTGGTATTAACCTGATTTTTCTAGGACAAGATCTTATTATCTTTCTTGATTATACCTCTGCAGATTCCCTACTCTCTTAAGGAAATAAGCTGTGTGTGGAGGCGGTGCGTGTACAATTAATAAGGAGAGAAGGGTGTGGAAGTTTGTCCTATAGCAGACCTCTGTAACAGACTGAATGCTTGGGTCACCACCCCGCCTCCACCCCACCCCAAATTCATGTGAAATCCTAACACTCAGTGTGATGGTATTAGGAGGTGGGACCTTTGGGAGGTGGTAAGATTATGAGAGCAGAACCGCTCTGTATGGGATTAGAGCCCTTATAAAAGAGGCCCTGGAGAGCTCCTGCACCCTTCCGCCAGGTGAGGACACAGCAGGAAGGCCAAATCTAGGAACCAGGAGGCCCTCGCCAGACACCAAACCTGCCAGAGCCTTCATCTGGGAGTGCCCAGACTCCAGAACTGTGAGAAACAACTCCTGTTGTTTATAAACCACCCAGTCTAGGGTATTCTGTTACAGCAGCCTGATTTATCTTGGGACCCTTTGAGCCCTGTATAAAGTCACTCCAGTAAATATACAAAGAGAATAGGACTGTCACAGGCCCATTGGCCCCTTCCCAGTCAGTAAAAACCCCCACTTGCCCCTAAACTCATCCACTGTTTCTGGGAAAAGAAGTTTGGAATACTTTGAGTCTTGCTGCAAACTGAGAAATGGTGGTCCTACTTTTTGTGGGTTTTCCCTATGGTTCCAGCTAGACATGGAATGAATAAGGGAGGCTTTTTCATTCCATCACCCACATATGGTGAATGGGGGCACCTCTGGGGGTGAAAGTCACTGGGCTTCTGCACCCTTCCTATTGCCCTTTCCTATTGGAGAGGAAGGATCCCTGGTTCACCCCTTATCTACTCTCCCCCAGAAGGCTAGGCTGCCCCCAAGGGAAGGAAGTAGGCATTAGAACTGACCCATCTCTGGGTAGGCACCTCTCAGAAGGCTATTCCTCTCTGCCAGCATCCTGGGGTCACGTCTGATTCATAAGGACAGTCTCACTGTGTTCCTTCCAACACGGGTGGAAGATGGCAGGAATTGGGGGATGGGGGCTGCCTTCTAGGGAAACTGAATTCATGGTAAAATCTTTCATTAAAGGAAATCATGCTCCTTACAAAAACCCGAGGTAGATTTAGATGCGGGTTGTGTGGAGGCTCTGGAGCCGCCCTGAGTGTGAGAGTCACTCTCTTCTCTGAGCCTGTGTCTTTGTCTAAAACATGGGAATCCTAATCCCCACTCCGTAGGGTTGTTGTGAGGATTTAGGGGCTTATAGGTGGAGCACCTGGGCCCTGAGAGGCTCACAGTAAGTGGTAGCAATGACTATACTATTCATAAACACAAATGAGCATTGGCAGTAATTAAAACATTTTAACTTTTTCAACATGTCCTTACATTGGTTGCTCCAGGCTCAATTCTAGCACAAGAGTTAGGTTTAGCAAACTGGGGATTTAAGATACTGGTATTTTTTCCAGTATTTTTTCTCAGGATTAAAACCATCATTGGGTAGTTGGGGGTCTCACCTGATTCAGAAACCATTCTGCTGACAATATGTCATCCAGTGAGCCAGCAGCACCTGCCATGTGCAAGGGCTGTGCTCAGGCTTGCTGGGTCCCTTGCATTAGCTGTGGCTCTGGCCGGGAGCAGGGGTGAAGAACAGCGTCTGCCCTCCCTACCCTCGGCCCACACTGAGATCATGAGAGCCAGCCTCAGGCTGGGGTGGGGGGCTGCAACAGAACATGCTTCAGTCCCTTCTCGCCTTCCTCCTTATATCCCTGCTGCACTCCCCACCCTGCCCCTGCCCCTGCCTCTTCTCCCAGGAAAAGTTGTTCGAGTCTGTGATTCTGCCCCGATAGCCTTCCTGCATCCAGCTTAGACCGAGTCATCTTTCCCACGGGTGCACAAGGGGACACCTTAGTTCCAGAGGACATTGGTAGGTCTTGTCTCACATTGCTTCAGGAGGAAACAGCTTGTTCCCTAGATGGCAGGAGAGAGGAGTGTGCTCTGTGTGAGGTGGCGTATTTAACTCCCCTTCCTGGGCTTTCTGAAGGACCCGAGCAAGGTGCAGATTCCCCCCAGAGGGGGTTTGGCCACCTTCCTCTGCGCTTGCCCTTTGCATTCCCTGCTGCACGTGTAGATCGCCCTCAGAGCCGGACTCCCCTTCGCTCCGAGGGCTTGGTCTCTTCTGGGTCCTGATGGCATCCCCTGCAGGGCAGCCTCCTGAGGGACACTTTGGGGCCTGTTTCTACACCGTCTCCTTTCTTGGCTCAGGCTTCCCTGCTCCGTCTCCTGTCCTGATCCATTGCTAGAGCTCTTCTTCTCTCCTCAGCCCCGTTGCTCACAATGACAGATGTGTTGGCTCAGAGTGATAAATTCGTAAATAAAATGTGGGCTTGGGCTTGGTCTCTCCCTGCACACACCCTGCCTTTTCTCTGTGTGACCCACCATCCTATCATACCTGCAGCCCTCAAAAGGTCTTCCTCTGTAGCAGGCACAGTTCTAAGTGCTTACATGTGACCTCTAAAACTCCTCAATCTCCATGACAACCCTGTGAGGCAGGACTAATATGACTCCCATTTGCACAGAGGGGAAACTGAGGCTGGCTTGGTTCCCAGACAGTCTTACTCTAGGTCCATGCTCTTCCCACCACATGAAGTCATTTCTTTACGCAAGAACACAGGCAAGGCTGCTTGTTTGTTTTTGGACACATGTGGCATTTATCCTTATGCTCAGCCCCGCGTAGTGCACACTGTCCCTTTATCCCTCCTGTCCTCTCCGTGCCAGTCCCCTGGGCTGCTGTTCCTTGCTGCAGCATCTCTTCTCTGCTATAGTGCACCCTCTGACTCCTTGAATCTCTCTTGCCTTCCCATAGGCCTGTGCTTTGCCATAAGCTGTCTGCCTTTGTTTTTCCTCCTAATTTCCCCCATCTCTCTCTCCCCTTGGTGTGGATTTTTCAGCTGTCATTCTGCCAGCATCTCTTCTCTATGTCTATGTCAATATCTCTTTCTCTCACTGCCCCATTCCCATCTCGACATTCTCCCGCCTTCTCGCTCACTCTCTGCCATGCTTCTCTTTTGTCTCCCCTCTTGTTCATTTAGGGGCCCAGTTATTACATCAGGGCACAACCAAGAGCGTCTCTGTCTGTGCCTCTGCTCCCCACCCCACCTCCTCCGCCTTCACTGAGACTCTCAGCTGTGGATGGGAACCAGGTTCAATCCGACCCCTGTTCCTTGCCAAAGAACAGCAATGAACTCAGGAGGCACGGAGGCACAGGATAGAACATCTTTGTATTTCAAGAAGACATAGCAATCTCTTGGGACAAAATGACTTCTCTTGGTTTATTTATAAATTCTGGCCTGGGGAGTGCCCTGCATGGAGCAGCTGGCTGGTGTTGGGTTCAGTTGGGGGCTACACAGTTCTTGGCTAGGACATCCTGTCACAGCTGATGCCACGTTGTGTTTAGGTGCACATTGCACAGAGTAGCCTGTCTTCCTTTGTGCCCTCAGGCATGGAAACATGATTGTGGAAGACCTCTGCATTTCATGTCACACATGTCCACATCAGCTGTGCAGTAGAACACCTGAAGCCAGAGCAATGAAATGACTTGTGATGAAGCAGAATCCAGGCCTTCCTCCTCCCTCCTGGGTTCTCTGCACCTCCACTCTGCCTTCCTCTGTATGACAGTGATGGCATGAGGCCCTTACTCACTCACTCGCTCACTCCAGCCTGGCCTCTTTCAAGAAAACTGATTCCTCCAGCCTCACTCCAGTCCTTCCTTTGCTCAGTAGGCCCTCATGCAGTCCTTGACTTCTGTCTGTGCCTTGTTGATAAAGGTCTGTAACATCATTTTCATGGCTGGGGTCAGTTCCTCATGATAAAATAGACTTGTAACTGCCATTGGGTTACCCAGTAGGTATTTTGATGATGGGGATCATGTCTTCTGTTGATGTCTCTTCTTCTCTAGTGGCTTGTCCAGCACAGAGCACCCAGGAGGCCTTCAGTAAGTGTGGCTGATGGTCCAGAGGGCCTGCACCTGGCTAGTAGCTTGGAGGCCCCTCCCTGTCCCTAGCTGTCAGCCCCATATCCTGCCTGCCCCAGAGCATGGGGGAGGCACATGATGTCTAACCAACTTCAGAGAGGGGCAGCCCAGCAACAATAGTGCCACAGCTTTGTCCACAGACCCCAGTGGTAGAGGCTGGGGCCATCCAAGGGAGGCTGCAGAAAGCCCTCCCTATTGTACCCTGACCCCTACAGGGTAAACTTCACCCATAGGAAAATATACAGAATTAGCTAGAAAGGTTCTTTTCTTGAGCCCTTGCAAGTCAGAGGCTGCTTCTTGGGACCTGTTTTTCTCCCTTCTGGCAGCAAGACAGTTACCACCTCACCAAGAGGTTCCCTGGGAGTATGACAGACACAGCCAAAGGGAGAAGGGAGGAACCTCGTCACGTTCCAGAAACGGGAGGGCAGCCAGCCAGCTGCCCTGGCTGACCACCTCATTCCCTCTGTACTCTGGTGCTGTGGATGGTCTTGCCTGGTTGGCGCACCTCACAGTCCCTCTGCCTTCCCAGGAGGGCAAGGCTGCAGCCCCCAGGGCCTCCCACTCTAGCTCTCTCGTGCAAACCCCTGTGGTTTCCTGCTTGGCTTTGCTGTCTCTGCCAGACCCCCCTTAGTTTAGGCCAGTTTGTTTTGGTTATTTAATCACTAGTGCTGCCTTTGCCTTGGTGCTGTCTTTGAGATGCCCCTCTGTCCACTGCCCTGCAGCTGCAAGGGAGTCCACTCCCAGGGCTGTCCGTGGATCGGTGAGGAATACGGGGTGTGAGGAAGCACACAGCGCTGTGTCCCGCCAAGGGGACCCCTCTCTGTGAATTAGGGGCAGCAGGAAGGCAGCCAAGCCCATGGACTGGGCCACGGGCCTGGGAGGGCAACAGACAGAACAGTGGTTTCCAAACCCGGCCATGCATAAGAATAACCTGGGCATGTATTCTAAAAATACAGATGCCAGGGCCTCATCTGGGAGATTTTAATTCAGTAGGTCCAGAGTGAGACAAGGGGATTTGTATGTTTAAAAACGTCCCTCCCACTTCCCCAACCAGGATGACCTGTTTCTAGGAGGCACAGAATTATTCATTTCCACCCCAGCTCACCTGGTTGGTGGTGTGGGGGTTGCTTCTAGGGTGGCTGAGGGTAAGAAAGGGATTTTGTGTACGAGGTTGGGGTTGGGGACGTAATGGAAGGAATCGCCGTGATAGCTCCCAATCACAGGTGCCACAAGCTACCTCTTAACTCTTATAATTGATGCCCATTAGGAACAGCTTTTTCTTTATGATCTTCTAGAAAAGAACGAACATTTGAAGGTGCCTAATGCATTTCTCTGTGGGAAAGCATTCATTTCCGCTGGCGCTCACTCCGAGCCCTCTGGCTTCTTCCCTCCTCTTTCTGTCACTCTTGATCTTCCTTACTCAGCTTAATAAAAAATGCCTTCATTTACCTTTCATTTCTGTAGCCTTTTACAGCTTTCAAACCTCTTTCCTGTGTATTATTCCTTCCCAACAAGAATCCAGTGAGGCGTGCAGAGATTTTTAATTTCCAGTTAATAGAGGGCGCTCAGAAGGGTTGAATGACTCGGCTAAGGTCACTTTAGCAGCGCGTAGGAAATCCGGGTCTGTTCTCCGCCCCGGGTCTCTGCTTCGTGCCTCAGCCCTGCCTCCTCTAAGCTCTCTCTGGGATGTCTTCCCCTCCCTGATGACCGGCTTTTTCTCCCCAGATGAAGTTGTCAGACAAACACTGTGCAGAGTTCCTGCAGCAGTGAAAGGTTGGCGATGTGGTGGAAGGATGGGGCCCTGGGTGGCCCAGAGCTGAGAGGGAGTGATGTGCCCTGACACGCCGTCCCTGCAGGGGGATGAGTTTCCCCTCCTGCAGCTGCTAGAGAGTAAAACCTCATTAAAAACAGGACCATTTCATCCACCGCCCAGGAGCAGCAACACAAAGACGCAAGGGAGGAAATCAGACAGGTGCCTAGAAGGCAAGGGGGAGACAGCCCCGTTGAGGGTACCCTGGCCCATTTCTGACGCTCTCCTCCCTCTGCGCTCTGGCCCAGCATGCCCTCTAGTGGGTGAGGAATCAGGGCAGCTACATTCCTGCCCACGTTTCAGTCCTTCTCCCTGGGGCTCCCCACCACCACTCTTAACCAATGAAAACAACACAAAGCGGGGAGTGAGAACACACACCTCTGGGAATCCACATTCCTGCCCCCAGGCCTGTCTCTGCTCCTTATTACCTGCCTGGCCTTGAGCGTTAACTGGTCACTCACCTGCAGAGCCGCAGTCTCCTCACCTGTAAAATGAGTGCAGTAGTACCTCCTCCCAGTGCTATGGGGGGTTAAGTGAGGTCACAGGTAGAGGAGCTAGTGTTTGTTTGAGACCCAGGAGCTCTGGGTCCCCCTTGGGGCTCTACCTCTAACCACCTCCATGTGCAGGGAAGTCCCAAGTTTCCTTCTGACATGAGTATTTTGCAGTTCTATATATGTGAGCACTCCTAAGAACGGGGAATGCCCATGCAAATGTAAGGGCTGATTAATATATACTGGGGTTATACAGTGACGAAGGGAGGGAGAGAAAGATCCTTCCACTTGGTTGCTTTTAGGCTTTTGTTGAGCTGCTGACATGCCTCTGGTCTGTCAATCTATGATGCTCATCATGAATCTCTCTCAAGTCCTGGTAGGACACATGTCCTTTGTTTCTATCCCCAAGAGAATGACCCGGCCAGCTGCCCTCCACCCTCCCCGCACATAGCAGGTGAGCATGGTGCACCTGCTTGTGGGTCCAGCTGCTCACCAAGCAGCCCAGCTTCTGCTCAGTGGTCAGTTAACTGCCATGAGGCCTGGACCACCAGAGCTCAGTGTGGACAGGTGAGGTCTGCGTGATGCCCTCTGGGAGCTGGAGCTGAAGTTCAAGAGGCTGGGCTTTGCCTCCTGAGACAAAAGGTAGCTCAGACTGTCCCACTCACCTCACAGGTCTGCTGCAGGGCTAAGAGCAGAGAAATGATGGCTGAACCGAGCCCTGGTGAGCTATCAAGGACCTCCGAACTACTAAATCACAGCTTTGTTGCCCTCACCTCATCACCTGCCATTAACGATCAGAATATGAAAGCCCCACCTTTGTAAAGCTCAGTGCAGGACCTGAATGTGCTCCAAAGAGAAACTCAAAATAGTTCTTTCCCAGCAGTTAGTATGCACCGTGCACACCAGGGATTGATATCCCTCACCCCCAGCACCGCCTGGGAAAGCTAACCTGACGCTGAGCCCTCCTTCCCCATCCACAGGGGTGCAATGGCAACAGCATCCAGTGTTTCCAGGGCACCTTTCATCCCCAGTGTTGACACCTCTCACCCAAGAACCCAGCCCAGGGGCCTCCACAGACTCCTCTCTGTGCAGGGGCCACTTCCCAGAACGAAAGTGACAGATGCTTTAACAGCTACGGCAGCCCCCATCCTATCAGAGAAGTGGGCACTTAGACCTCAGGAGGACGATGTGCTGTCCCTGCTCAGATAGCAACAAGGCCCCACAAGAGACGAGCGTCTGCTGCAGACAGGAAGGTGCCCATGTGCCTGTCATGCTCCCCTGGGTGTCGGAGAATGTGCTGTATTTGCAGATCAGTGGTGGTGACTTCATCTGTGTGTGCATGTTATGTGCATGTGAGTGCATTTCTGCTGTGTAGACCCACGGCGATATGGGCATGCTTGTGCAGGAGCATGCCATCAGAGCACATATGCACTGCATATTCCCATGATACACTCATGTGCAAGTGCACCGCTGTGGTTGAAGGGGGTTATGAATACAGTATTTGCGCATGACTCCGGGGTCCCCGAATGGAGACCAGCTCTGGGTTGGCAGTGCCAAGCTATGCTACCCTCTGTGATACAGGTTCAGCAGGGAGGTTTGTGTCACTCAGCAGCTATCTACACAGCACTGGAGGATCCACAAAGCCCGCTCGCTCAGGCATTGCTAACAAGCCACAGCGACAAGCCGATGGGCACAGTGGGACCAAGCAAGAGGCTGAGCAGAGAGGTCCTTGTCCGCCTGACTGATCTGCAACTTGCCGACCCTCTTGCTTCTCTCTTGCAAACTGGACGCAACCTCCTTGTGTTCTGCGTCTGGACTCCCCTGGCCCTGAAGCAAAAAACAAGCTCCATAATCCCATCCACCCGCAAGTCCAACCACCGACCTCCCCAAATCCCATCCGCCTTCCAGCTTTCCCTTTTTTCTCTCTTTCTGAGCTCCCACTGAATTAGATTAGTCACATTCTTAATTAAGTGCACTGGTAAGAGCTCTATTAGGTATTAAATGTTTGTCACAATCCAATTAAAAAATCCATCATGGTGGGACAGGTTCTTTGAGGCCCAGCAGATTGATGCAGGGGGGCCTGGTGCTCCCCTGTCTACTAGGGGATGAGGAAGAGAAACAGGGCCCAGGAGATCAGGGGGGCAGGTGAGCTCAGGAGGCAGGGACAGCTGCCTGAGGCGCTGCTCAGGCAGGCCACCTCGTCTGGTGCAAGGACACTGTGGTCTGAACATCTCTAACTTGTGGGGTACTCAGACCCCAGACTGCCTAGGATGGTCTCAAAAGGGGTGGTTGGTCGCTTCACCTACTGCACCACACAGAGCAATGGAATAAGGCCAGCGGGGGTGTGTGTGTATGTGATGCACGGGCAAACATACAGGGGTTGGGGTGTGCTAGGATGGGAGGGAGCAAGACTGATGGCTTAAGCCTGGTGGGAAGCTTTTTGGCTCAAGTATAAAGAATGGGATTTGGTGGAGTTGGGCTATGGTTTCCAGGGGTCCAGTTTCAGGCCAGAGTTGCCATTCAGAACTGTCTTTCTACTCCACTTGAAAGAGACTTGCCCTGTAAAAGGAAAAGAAAACGAGCATTCATCGCCAGATCCCCAGACTTTCTTCTGCAGTTCCTCAGCCCTTTCTTCTTTTCCTTTAGCCTTTTTCTGGGTGTGAGCCCTCCCTCTGCACCTCCTCCCCCGGCCAGGCTGGTCATGCAGGTCTCCTTGCTGCTTGACAGCTGAACGGATAGCCAGTTAGTTTTCCCTGTTCCCTGAACACCGCACCATCTTTCCTCTTCCTCTTGGCACCAGCTGGAGAAGAGAGGAGGCTCACAGCCTTATTATCCACAGGGCTGGGACCAGGGAAAGGGAAGTCTGGACACTGGTGGGTCAGCGTGTGGCCACAGGAAATCATGCCCTCAGCACCTGCCACACTTGCCCATACCTCGAGCTTTGCCACTGCAAGTCTCTGGTATGTTTTCTGAGTGTCTTGTTCTTCAAGTGCATCTTTGGGGCTGTATTAATCAGTAATGACTATGTAATTATTGCGGCTTCTTATGATTAGCATGCCAAAAATGTCTTCAAAAAAGTCTTTCTCACTCCCAATTCTTTCTACTTCTACCTTCTCATGCCAGCAGATCTTAAGGATCTGACCTCCTAAGAAGCCTGTCTGAATTTCTCTGGCCCAAAGGAAGTGTTTGCTCACTCACCTGTGAGGTCCTGTGTGCACAAAGCATGACTCATTTGTCTGTGCACCCCTGGCACGGAGCACAGAGCTCAACTTCATAGGAGGCACTTACAAGCATTTGTTGGGGGCGGGAAGAAAAATGTATTGACTGACTAAATGAATGAGTTCACATGAAGACTCTCTTTTTTATGCTTCCATAGCCTCAAATATGCTTGTCTCTTTGCTTCCACCTAAGGCAAACATCTAACTACTGATCCAGCACCTACTCATTCTTTCGAATGCTTGCACGTTGTCTATCACAATCACCTTGTCTCTTTTAGCTGAGGAATCCTTCAGGGGCAGGACCCCTTTCTGTGTAACAGTCTCTCTACAAGGCTTGGAGCCACACTAGTTCTCTGGACAAATGAACGTCCTCAGCACTAGCCCTTCAGTTCTTTCACCATCATCCATCGAGCACTTGCTCCTGGGCCAGGTGAGCTCAGGGTTGAGGAGGACAGGAAAGAAATGTCACGTTCTGCCTTCCCCACCAAGAGCTTGCAGTCCAATTGAGCAGACAAGACATTCAGAGGACATAGTGAAGTAGCACACATGGCGGATTTCGATTCAGGGCTCCAGTAACTGATGCAGGCATGCGTGTTTTGGGAATGCAGAGACAGGTGAGGGCTGTGTGGTTCCAGAGGTCAGCGGACACCTTCACAGCCTGCACTGGGGCTCAGGAGATGGGAGGCCTGCGACAGGGCTGTGGCAGGGTGGTTTCTAAGCTGAGGCAAAAGCATGAGATATTCAAACTTGGCAAAGAGTGAAGACTAGCCTAGTGAGAAGCAGCAGCATTTCAGAACTGAAAGGGGAATTTGATGGCAATAATAGATCAGACTCAGACCTGCAGGATGCACCTCTTATACCCAAATCCACCCACTTTGCAAACCTTGAGCTGGCTGGGAACCACAGCCTGTTGGCACAAGGACAGGTTTGGAAGGTTCTCAGGTATGGCCAGGTATGTTCTTACCTGGTTAGAATTCACCTCTCTGCATTCACAGGGTTTGGCCTGGACACAGCCTGGCCTCCCCGAAAAGGCATTCAGAAACTGCCTGTGGAGCAGGAGTGACAGGCTGCCAGCCAATGGATTTTAAATGACAAAGACAGCTTACCCTCATTAAGGGAGAAGAGCAACATTTAGGATTATCTCACCTTCTACTCTCTGCACTAAAAAAATAAACTCAAGTGACTAGAGTCCTCACATCCCTCTTCCCACAGCAGCACCAGTCCCTGGACTGTCCCCACGCAGAGGCCAAAGTCAAGGTGGCTGCTGAGAAAGGATTCAGCCCAGTGGGAATCTCCTTCCCATCCCTGTTGTCCGCAGGTAGGTGGGGCTGTGGAAGGGCGACAGCAGGCTAGGTGGGCGCGGCCGGCACCGTGCATCTGTTGAGCGGCTGCACAGAACACTTTACCAGAGTTATTTCACTAGGTCTTCACGCTGCGGCTGCAAGAGGGTTTTATTTTCTCCATTTTACTAATGAAGAAATTGAAGCTGTGAGCTGAGTAACTTGCAGAAAGTCACTCTGTTTGTGGAGCAGGAGTCTGAATCTTTCCATCCATCTTTTTATTCAAATATTTACTGAGGGTCTAGTAAAAGCCATCTGCTGTGCAGGGTTGGCCGCTGTGCGATGCCCTCTGGGGGAAGATCAGCATCCCCTGCCACACAACGGGACAGCTCTCCAGCTTCTTTGAACACGGAGAGCACACAGTGGGGCCCACAAATCTGGCCGAGCCGTCCTGAGTTCTTAGGCTGCTCTAACAGAAGTGCTACTTCTGGGCCCAGTGGGGTCAGGAGTGGAGGCGGATCCCACTTCACCCCCATTTAGGGGTGCCAGATGAAGCAGCTAAAAATACAAATCTGAAGTTCAGGTAAACAGTGAGCAATTTTTGTAGTGTAAAGATCTCTCACACAATGTTTGAGATATAGTTATACTTGAAAAATTGTTTATCTGAGATTTACATTTAAATGTGTATCCTTTTATCTAGCAACCTTCATTCCTGGCCACCTGCCATTGCTGCGATGCTGAGTGAGGACCTCTCCATACTTGTTCGGGAGTCCTGGCGAGGTGGTGGGCATGCTGGGGGTACCAGACAGCCTCTGCCAGCCCTGGAGTCAGGGTGGTCCTACCTACCCCTCACCCGGGGATGGTCAGTGCCTCTCAGTGTGGCCAGCTTTCCCACCACACAGCAAATCTGCCTGGTTGGGCAGTGTCGGCTCCTGGGTGGGGCTCTGCTCCTGCTTCTTGGGGCTCTTCAGAGCTGGGAGTGGGGAGTGGGGGCCAGGACAGCACAGTGGGCACCTCCCCCTGGATGGCCACAGAGTCCTCAAACACATACTCAGCGTGCCCCAAACTGCCCACCATCTTTTCCTCAAACCTGTGCCCCTTACCCTGTTTCTTCTATTAGTGAGTGGGCTCACGCAGGCTAGAAACTTTGGCCATTCTCTTTCTAGACACCCCCAGATATTCAAAGGCCATGTGCTGTCATCTTGCCCTTCCCGTCTCTGCATCCAGGTCATAGCCTGAGTGCAGCCGTCATCATTCTCCGCTGGAGGTATTTGTATAGCTTTTACCTCATTCTCCTGACCCGGCCCCTGGAGTGCTCTCAGGGTGACTTTGCCACCTATAAAGCAGGTTTCCACCCTGTAAACCTGATTCTATGCTTGTCCATGTTCAGATTGCCCTGGATCCCTATTAAAAGAGCATGAGGATCCTCTGCTTAGGGTAAAAGCCTTTGATAGTTTGCCCCCACCGCATCTCCTTAGATCCACCCCACGCCCTCCCATCTACATCTTCCTCTGTTCCTCTGAAACCACTGCCCTTTCCTGGATGCATCATGCTCTGTCCTAACTTTGTCCTTCAAAATCCAAATCAGCTGTCATGTCTTCCAGGAAGGCTTTCCTGGCTCAGAGGTTATGTGGCTGTTTCCCTGGCTTCCCCCAGCACCCTGGGCATGCTCAGTGATCACTTAGCACACTGCTGTATTTGGCTTTTTATTCCTGTGGGGAGCACTGTATCCACACATGGTAGGTGCTCAATAAATGGTAGCTGGATATGTAAATGAAGTAAGTCATTACAAGATTGAAAACGTATTTACTTACCAGATCTCTGAGTTCACAAATGCCAAACCAGGCTAAAACGACTTCCTTTTCCCCCTGGTTGTTCAGACGTAACCCCCGCTCCCCTCTCTTTTTACTCCCTTCTACAAGAGGTGGCAGAGCCAGGAGTTCACCACATTTCTTACACCAGGCTTCATGTACTGGATTTGAGACTCTCAGACCCTGAGTGGCTAGATCCCAATGTTACTGAAATCCCCAAATGGTCTTTGACGGACCTCAGGGGATAAAGTAACCATCCTTGTGCCACTGGAGGTAGGAAATATTGCTGGGTCAGAAGTCACAGGATAAGTGAAATAAATTTCATGACCTCTGTCTTGTGCCCCTTCAGACATTTTCTCGTACTCCAAAAACTCTGGGTGGCCTGTTACTGTTGGCTGACTCTGCCCTGGAGAGAGGAGAGGGAACAGGAGGAGGTGGGCATGTGAGTTGGGCTGGAAGGACCAGGAGGCATTGCAGGATGTGAGCCACATGAGGACATTCTGTGCAGGAGGACCAAGGGCCCAGTACCGCCCCTGAGAACCTCCCTCCTCCAAGTGCGGGAAGCCAAGTGCTGGGAGAGACCCTGCCCCTGAGGTGGGCGTTCTCTTCTGAGTGCATAAAGCCCGTAGCTCAGATTGCTGCATCCTTCGGGGGCCAGCCCATCCTCCTCTCTCCTTGCCCCACTGTGTAAAGCCCCCTCCCCGTGGCCAGCCTGACTTCACATCAGAGATCTGAGAGGTTTCCTCTACCTTCAAGGTTGTGCTCTCTGGAAACCCCAGCCAGGTGGCGGAGGGTAAAGTCAACACTCATGGAGAACACTTTTTTCCAAAACCTAACTTGGGTTTCTACTAGAAAAAAACCCAACTGGGTACCTACATGCCCTGTGATGGGAGCACCTACAGTTTTACTTAGAAGAATGACTGTTTTATCCTTGAACTGAGGTGCAGTATGCTCTGAGGGGGGAAGAAAGGGGGCACAAAGTCACCCCACAGTGTTGAGCACTGTGCAGCTGCCCTGTTTCATGCGGGTGACAGAGTGTGGATTCAGAGCGCAACTACAGGTGTGATCAGACAAGCTTTGGGTCTTCATTCAGCAACCACACCACATGCCATTTACTGTACTTGGCCATAGACCTTCGCAGAGAATGTTTCCTACTGTCTATTACAGGCAGTGGGGAGTACCAGCTAAAGCAATAATTATAATGGTCACTGCATTTCATCTTTCAATGGCTTTACTGTCACCATCTAGCACTCATAGCCCCTAGTGAGGTAGTTAATTACCACTTTCTGCTGTCAGGAAAATGTGGGGAAACTGAGGTAGGAGCTGATGCACTGGCACCTGAGGAGGAGGGCCATGGGAGCTGTAGGCAAGCTGCCAGGAGGGGCGGGCTCCTGGCACAGGGTCCGCTGGGCCCTGGGAGCCACCTCTGTCGTAGATGCCAGCACTGTGGGACTGAGCACATGGATCTGTGGTCTCAGGAAGGATGCACACTGGGTCGGGGAGCCAAGGGCACTGGAAGGAATGCAGGTGTTGGTGTAAACAGAGCTGGGTTCCAACTTCCACCCTGTCTCTTGCCATCTGTGTGAACTTGTGTAAGTCACCTGCTTCTTTCCGCCTTAGGGATTCACTGTTAAAAGGAGGTAATACTCCCTTTTTTTGTACAGCTGTTGAGATCACTGGAAAAGATGAGTGTAAATTAGCACAGTGCCAGTTGTGGTGATGTTCAACAAATGCAATAACTATGCTTATAACAGCTGTGTCCAGGGTGGGCCCCAACTGCGGGGCCATGTGGCAGCACCTGGGCCTGGCTTATGCCCTTTGCCCAGTCCCTGGGCAGCTAAGTCACTCTGCCAGGCTTGATGGCATCCTAGTACCCAGTAGGCAAGTATCAGGAGGGCTGTGGTCAGGTAAAGCACATGACTGGCTATGGGGATGCCACATGGTGTGGCGCAGGGGTGCAGAGGTTAGCAGGAAGCAGACAGGCTGATGGGATATCCCAGCTCAGACTAACCTGAAAGTCACCTGCATTTCAAACTGAGGTCCAGCAAAGGGTGGGGGCCCCCTCTTCCTCCCACGTGCCTCTCAGTGTTACTTCTTTTCTCTGAAGAGGTGCTTTAGATGTTCATTTCACTTGTACAAACTTCTTCAGTAGATGGTACCCAAGCAATGCCCCAGCCCCCATTCCTATGCCAGAGGACCCTGAATCCACTCCCACCAAGGCTGGTTGACAGGTATGGATTAGAACAATGTTTTTCAAACATAAATATAATAAACATATGAGTCACCAGGGCTCTTGCTAAAGCAGCTTCTGGGTTCAGCAGGTCCAGGGCAGAGCCTGAGATTCTGCATGTCTAACAAGCTCCCTGGCGACTCAGGTGATGCTGACCCCTGGCCACACAGGGTAGCCTGGGACGGGTCAGTGGGGTCTGCTTGGCCGACCTTCTGCTGACTGGTGCTCTCTCCCCAAGTTCCTACAATTTGTCCTTCCATACCCACCAGGTAGGGTGGCCAGATCCATTTGCAGTATGCCAGAAAGCTGTGCCTGACCAAGAGTGTACGGGCAGGCAGGAGGGAGAGGCCGGGGTGCAGGGGCAGGCAGGCAGGGGTGTTCCGGAGGGAAGCCAGCCCTGAACTTCCTGTGCCGGAGCATCCCACACACCACTGGCTCTGAACAGTTTCCCCTCAGAGCCTCTCCCCTCTGCCTTAGCTCCCAGTTAGGTTGGGCTTGCCTCCTTGGAGCTTCTGTATTGGGATTAGCTGTTTACTGTTTATCTCAAAAGCAAGACTGAAAATTCCCCAGTGAAGGACTCCTTAGTGTATGTTTCCAGTATATGGCATAGTGCTCAGTGCATAGTAGGCACTTAAATGTCTGTGAAGGAATGGTAGGTGACTCATTTACGTACCAGTGGGTGGGTTTCACTTCCTGGCTTTATTCACTTCTATTCTACAAACGTTTGTAAAGCATTAGGTGTGGGCTGGAACAGAGACTGAGGGCAGAGCACGGCCATTGCTCTCACAGGGCTTCCAGGCTCAGGGGTGCCTTGCTGTCTGTAATGAGCTGTCACACAGAGCAGACCATGCTAAGTGTCGTCTCATGGGGGTCTTGGCTTGGGGGGGCACAGAGGACAGAGGGACAAGATCTGACTTGCGGACTGAAGGAGGATGTCATGGAGGAGGTGTTACAAGGTCCCGGCCTTGAGGGATGCGCAGGTTTTCAAATGGCGAAGCAGGATGGGAAGGCCCTTCAGGAAGAAGGAATAGTGTGGCAAAGAGCCTGGAGCTGGGGAAGCTTTGGTTCAAAAGCAGGGCCCTAAAGCATCCAGAATAGGTTTCCAAAGGGGCAAGTACTGAATAGTCTGTGAAGGGCAACCTCAGGCCCAGCAAGACCCTCTTCCTGCCAGTAGCAAGGAAGCAGACTTTCCTGATGGCATTCTTGACAGCATGCACCTCAAAATCCCAATTTCCCAGATATGTTAGATTGAGAATGTCAGGCAGCCATGGAGTTGCTCCCTGGAGCCTGCAGGGCCCAAGATGACGAGGCAGGGGAGACAGTCGATGCTTGAGGAAGAAATGAATAAAATCATGGGTTAAAGATTCAGTGAGAGATTTTCATTCCCTTTCATCAGTAGAATCATTCTACTGCTTCCCAGAACAAATGTGCTGCGAGGTGACTCCCAAGCAATATGAATGTCTTAGCACCCACCCTGATGGAAAGGGCTACCTTTGGATCCCTTGCTCCCCACTAGCGGTCCTCGGAGGGCCCCCCCAGGGTGTGAGTAGACAGGGTGGAGAAAGGACCAGCCCCCTCATCCTCACCGGCCCCCCGCTGCCCCGAGATCTGAGCAAGTCCTGGCCACAGCAGTCCTGGGCCCCGGCCCAGAAGGCAGCAGTGTCTCACACACAGAGAGTTGGGTTTGGGCCATACCATTGGACATTAGAACTCAAAGAAACCCCAGAGGCCCCCATTAGCCTTCTGCAGCATGCTAATGTTAAACAGAACCCCCAAAGGGGGATGCGTTTGCCAGAGTGGTGAGGAAGAAACACAGCACCACATTTATTCATTTCAAAGCAATATCTGACATTTAGAAGAACTGGTTAGTGTCAACATCAGCAGTTAATATATCTGCTAGTGTTATTATTAGCTATGCCATTCCCTCTCTTAGGCACATTGGAAGTTCTAGCCACCCTCATCAAGTGCTATCCTTTCGGGCTTCAGCTTCTGTCTGGAGTTCCATTTACCTCTCCTCACCAAACTCACTCAGGGATGTTATCTTGGGGCCATCTCCGGAAGCTTTCTCCTTCCTGTTATATGTTCTTGTTTTTTGATATTGCAGGGCAGGCTGCTTGTCAACCCACACTCCCGCTTCTTTGCTTTTTGGCAGTTTGTGCCAATCACATTTAGTAAATTATATTCTGAGTGCAATAAACAGAGGATGTAGGCTGAGTCTAGCCTGAATCTTTCATTGGTCGCTCATCCAACTGTTGACACTCTTTTCCCTGTGCTCATTAGAGTAGACAGTTTATTTGGGAAAGTGTTCACACAATTGTAGGAAGCCTTGGTTATTGCAGAAAACAGAAGACTCAGAAAGGCTCCAGATAAGCAAAGAAATTCTGAAGTCCCTGATTTCTTCAGAATAGCCTGCCACAGACAAGAAGTTCTGCCTTTACCCCTGCACTCCCCCGCTTCCTAGCTTCCCGTCTCAGAGAAGGTTGAACCGGCTGCTAAGCCCATCTAGCCTGCTGCTCAGTCCTTCCAGCCCTGGCATTCCACCCCATCCATGAAGGCAAAGGATGCGGTGGGTGCTGGGCAGGGAGGCCCCCCCAGATTCCTCTCCAACACCATGCTGCCTCCTCCCTGCCCCTTTCTGATGTGAATTAACCCCAGTTGGGCAATTGCCAGGTCAGCCCCCTCCCCAGGGCCTGTGTGGCCACCCCAGCAGGAGGACGTCTGGGTCCAGGTTTTTGCCCAGAGGAAGGCTGGCTGCTCTGGTCAAGGAGGAAAACAGTTGAAAGAATCAACTGTTCAACAGATAGCTATTGAGGATTCAGAGGGACCTGTCATACCATGCAGTCAAAGGGCCCTCCAAATGCAGGAGGCACCGCATCTCCATCGTCACCCGCAGGAGGCCCAGTGTCTTCTCATGCACCACCCAGGCGAGCCCTCTGCCTTCCCCAGACACCTGTCCTTAAGCGCGTTCTAAAGCTCTAAATAGTGGGGGATTCACCTTTATTTTGGACAGGAGTCCATTTCCATGCTTTGGTGTTGGTCTCTTCCTCCTAAAACGTGGAGGGGCAGGTCCCAGGAGACCGGGTTCTTCAGGACATTCACCTTCAGGGTTGGAAGGTATCTGAGGCTAATTATGGAAGCAGTAATGTCTCTCTGAGCTTGGCAGAAGAGTGGTTTTGGGTGGTCCTAAATTTATAAAGTGTGAAAGCATCCCTTCAAGGCCAGAGCTGCCGTGTAGAAGGCCCTGCTGCAGGTGGAATGCAGGGTGGGGAATAGGCTGGCAGGGGGTGGACGGGCAAGAGGACAGGTAAGAGAAAGAGCAGCGGGCAGAGGCACAGAGATGGGAAAGATGCTGGGGCAGAAGAGAGGGCTGATGGGGAGGCAGGAGGGAGGAAGACCAGGCAGCTGTGGAGGGAGAGGACACAGACAGAGAGAAACGTAAAGTCAGAGGCCTGGCAGGCCCGGGGTGGGGGTGGTGGCTGGGGGTGGCTGCAGGCAGGGCCCAGAGCACATGGCTCTGCAGCTCCTGGAGTCTCTTTAAGTCTCTCCTCATTAATTAGGGATTTGCAGAAAAATCCCTGCTCTAGGAAGACATTTGCTTTATTCCCACTCTGCTGTCACACAGAGGGAGGCCGTGGGGCTGGCTGTGCAGTGGGAAACTGAGGAAAAAAGGGCCTTGGAACTCCTCCATCTCAAGGTCCAGCCCTTGCCAGTGAAATAAAGTGGGTCCCCAATATTCCCACCTGCTGCTCTGAGCTCCTGCTTCATTATTACCCCCAACAACCTCCCCACACAAAGGTCCTGTTCCCAGCCAGGTGTTTTCTGCTTGAGACCCGGCAGATATGCCCCTGGTGGGGGGACGGCGCTGTGGCTTTACCTTGCCCTCAGTCCAGGTCACTCTGGGCATCCCGACAGAGCACACGCACGGACTTAGCCGCCCACAGGGCCGTGCTCCCTGCTGGTGTCTCAGCTCTGAGCCCACTCGTCCCTTCCTGCACTCAGAGATGATCGGAGGGGGAGGCACTCTGGCCAGGCTGCATGCCTGCTGCGCCTCAGGCTCCAGGCATCAGGGCTGAGGGAAGTGGCATCTCCCCGCTGCCCCACCCCTCCCTGCCCTGGCCCCCTGGCAGTGGGGAGCCCGGGCCTGGAGGGGTGCATTCAGGGTGTCGGGAGCTGAGTATCACCGCCCAGGGGCTGACCTGACAGCGGGGAGTGTGAGGGCAGCAGCCTCGGCTCCAAACCCTGAGGTGGGGGGGCCTTGGCCGAGAGCCTTGGAGCTGCAGCCTCTGACCCCTGGGGGCAGTCTGCATGGTGCTGGGGCACCTGACAGGGGCAGCGCTTTGCTGTTGGCTTCTGCTTCTCTCCATCCCCTCGGTCACCTGGGACCTTCGTGGGGACCTCAGGGTATCCATCTGGTAAAGGACGCTCCAGCCCTCTGCTTCTGAGCACCAGTCTTCCCTTCCTCGTCACTGCTCCATCTCATCCATCTGTGTTTTTTTCCTTCCCTGCACCTCCTCACCTCCTGTATGGTCCTCAGCTGTTCTTTCTCTGTCTTGCTCATGCACTTAGTATGCACAGCCTCCTGCCACAAACATACAGGAGACACACAGCACATATGTATCCTCACTTGTAGTTATATCAATGTGCAACCCCATTCACCTCCTTTAAGACACAACCACATGCTCAACTTCAGGCACACACAACCACAGCCACATAAGCCTTCACTCACAGGCGCCCAGAGTCCTCAGCTTGCCTCTGCCAGCCACAGCATAAGGCGGACATGCCCAACAGCTCTGCTCTGATGAGCTGTCACACTCTGGGGACCAGCCACATGGCCTCCAGTGATGCTCCCACCCGCAGCTGGGGCTAACTGGGGCAGGAGGGAGGCAGGCGGTGCAGCGGTCAGCTCAAAGCCCATCCAGGTATATGCCTGAGCCCAACAGCTCAGTAAACATAGCACCTCTAACCAGGGGCTCTGATTTCAGGACTAAACTGACACCTGAGTGGGGCTCCTAGGTGGCTGACTTAATGGGGTTGGGAGTTTTTTACTGAGAGATCACTGGTTCAGAACCACTCACCAGGAACTGAAAAACATTTTTATCTGACAGCCAAAGGCCACCATTAGCTGGCAGAGGGTCTCCTGCCTGCCCCACCATGCAAGCCAGGTCGCTGCTTCTTCTGTATGGCACCTCGGGGTTGACACAGGGCTGGCATAGAGCTTGCAAGCTGATGGAGGCTTAGGTCAACTTTGAAAAATATTTTCTCTTTTTATCTCTCTTTCTCTTACCCTTCTCCCTTCTCCCTGCAAATATTTTTTTTTAGATGCTCTGTCTAGGCAGATGAACTGATGACTTAGTGCTATAGGGTGATCCTCCCTCTTTCTCTGGGAGGTCACCATCCTGCATGGGACACGTGGCTCAGTGCACAGAGCACTGGCTGGACTACAGTACCCTCAACCCCTGATGCATAAGCACAAATTGCATACCACACACAGCCATGAGTAAATGCCCCATGCCATCTCCCCACCCTGCCCTAATGTGCCTCCTCATTGTGCTTTTCAGTGACAGCTCAGAGCCAAAGTGCAACAGACCCCTCTCTTCCTTCCCTTCACAGGTGAGGGCATTGGTGAGGTGTGGCACCTGAGCAATCCCTGATCAGGGAATGGCCAGAGCAGTTCGCTCAAGTAAGGTCACAGCTGGCTCGCTGCTGACAGCAGTAGGAGAATGAGCAGCGACACTCATTTTAACAGTTAAGTTGCAAATAATGCTTCAGTTTCCAGAGTGCTTTGCACAATGCCCTATCCTCCTCGAGTAGAGCTATGATAATGAGGATTCATGTTGCACTGAGGCTCACTCTATTTTGAGTGGCAGCGCCATGTGGTGGCAAGACAATGGCGTTAACAATCAGGTCGATGTGGGTTTGAACCCTAGCTCTTGCCTATCACTGCCTTAGTGACAGTTTGATATCCATGCCGAGACTCAGTTTGTTTACATAACAGGTATATACTTAATGATACTTTCTGTCTTGGGGTTGTTGGACATAGGGTGAATTAATAGGAAAAATTATGGAGCCCCAATAAGGAATTAACTTTGTGAAAGAAGTGGAGATATAACAGGGCAAGTCTAGAAGAGAATGAACTGTGCTTCTGATTTACCTCGTAGAACATTTATGGGCATGTGTTGCCCATCAGGTGCTATGAAGTTCATGGAGTGTAGCAGTGAGCAGCCACCCTCCTGCCCCACAGGGGCTTAGAACCAAGGATCCCGGTGCACTGTAACCACAAGTCAACTGTCAGTGTCAAAGAAGAGGCATGGGATCAAAGGAGGAAAGATCACCCTCACTTGGTGGAAGAAGAAATAGTCTGTTGGGAATGGTGGAAGAGATTTATGGAGATAAATTTTAAAAGGGTTTGGCAGATGGAGTCTGGGTGAGGGGAAGGAGGTAGCACTCCAAGAAGAGGGAAGACCTTTGACAGAGGCACTGAACTGGGAGAAATGAAATAACCCACTATCAGCAGACCTTGGGGTATACATACAGAATATCATGGTCCTTGCTGCAGTGACCTGGAAACTGGGTGGTCCCTGCAAAGACACTGGGTGGGAGCAAGCAAAGTTACTTCTCAAGTTGGTATCAAAGGGCAACATTCAGATCATGTGTGTGTAGGCCACTTAATCCCTTTCTCTATAAGACTGAGTGGGGCTCATCTTTTTCTGCATTCATGCATTCTTTATATTTTCCATGGCAAAGACCACTTTGAGATGCTTTCCAAACATGTGCGACTTTCTGCAGCTAAAGTCAGCATCTTGCCCTTGAAGAATTTCCTTTTAAAACATCTTTTATATGTACCAACCAAAAGGGAACTGGGGGCCTCAGGGCCATGGAAGGCAATGAGCAAGAAGGATTTGGGTGCATTCATAGAAAAGCTCAACAACAGTTTGGGAAGGAACAAAAGGACTATTTAAAGGTGCTGGGGCATCAAGCCATTATGCCCTAAGATAACTGAGATCTCCTGTGGGGAACAGTCATGCTCCTTATGCAATGTTTCACATACTAGAGAAAGAAGAAAATATTCTCTTGTAGAGAAAAGTATTCTAAAGGACTCTAATGTTTAATTATTTTTATTATAATGGTACTTAAGTTTAACCAAGTATATACTCTTAACACTTGGGAAACTTACATAATTATAAAACAAAAATAAATTTCTAAATTAAAATCAAAATGTTAAAAACCCACATTCAAATTAATCACATCAATTTAATATGACATGCTGTTGTTTTGCTGAGAATAAATCTCTGCTTACAAAGTGAATAGCAAGTCTGACTACCAGATAACACAGTGCCAATTCTTTTGACTTTAAGATATGTGTATATGTTATATAATAACCTAGTGTTTCCACCACTTGTCTTTTTTTCTTCCCTATAAACCCAAGATACAGAAAGCTGAATTATTTACATCCCTTAAATTGCAGGATGTATCATAATTCATCAGTATCGGGCTCCCCTCTTACATTCCTCTGCCTCCCCTCCTCCTCCATCCCCATAAACAGCCGCTTGATATGTGTGGACTTCTGTTTATGTTTTTTTGTAAAATCCAGAGCATTGTTTCTGGTTTGCTTTTAATTGATGTAAATGATATTGAGCAATCTACTTCATTCTGTTTCTTTCTTTTTTCATTTTCTGCCATGCTTCTATGAACTATCCCTGTTGCTGAATGAACTTCTAACCTTGCATATGGTGCCGTGCTCTTCACTGGCTACATTTTCATCAGCTGGTTTCCAAGGGGGACCACCTAGATTGCCTCCAGTTTCCAACTGCCACAAATAAAGCTGAGGCAAGTCTCCTCATCCATTCCTGTGAAAGTTTCTCTAGAGTGTGTCTCCAGGAATGGGTCTGGTGGTTACCAAATATTTGTATGGAGATAATTTCAATAAGACTGTTCTCCAAAGTCCCTGCACCAGGTTACATTCCAGGAGGAGTAGATGAGGTAACCCTTCTCACTTCCTCGCGATCCTTGGTAATGTCTGACTTTAACATGTTTGCCAATTTGATAGGTGTAAAGTATTATGTCATTGTTTTAATTGGTGTTTTTCCAATTAGTGCATTGACCCATCTCTTCAAATATTTGTGAGCCTGTTTGCCTTCCTCTGCTGTGAATTTTCAACCTGTAACTCGTACCTACTTTTCTATTAGGTTTCCTTTCTTGCTGATTTTCAGGATTCTTTCATATCAGAGACATTAACTTCTTACTGGCTTTTTATTTTGAGACACAGCCTCCAAGTTGGTGACCCATCTGTTAATTTTGTCCAAGTGGTCAGCACTGAATAGGAATCTCTAATTTTTATATAGTTAAATATACCAGCTTTTCACTTTGTCTTTTGTGCTTCTTAAGCCTTATTTAAGAGATGTTTTCCCAACTCAAGGTGACAAATATATTCTCACATGTTTTTGATCTGTTAGCTTAAAGTTGTGAGGCTTGCTTTAGGTTTTTAGATTATAAAATTATAATTTTACATACATTATAAAAAGTTTAGATTATAACCTTTATCAGGTTAGGGAAGTTCTGTTCTTACTTTTTTGAAAATTATTTAAAAACCATGTAGGTTTGTACTTAACTAAATGTTTTTTCTGAATATATTAAAATAGTAATAATATAATCACTGTATGAATAAGGTGATTTGAATAAATTTCTGATGTCCAACTATCATTTCTTTCCTGGGATAATGTTACTTGGCTATAATCTTCAATTGTTTCAATTCACTGATGCATTCAGTTATGTAATATTTTATCCAGAATTTTAGTTTCCATGTATATAAGTGAAGTGGGCCTGTAATTTTTGTTTCTTGTACAAAGTGAAATGGTGGTGTGCTCTTCATGGCTACATTCTCATCAGCTGGTTTCCAGTTCTAGGCTCACAGTAATATTAGCCTCATGAAATGATTTAGGCATCTTTCTCTTCCCATTTTCTGGAACAATTTATATAATGTAGAGATTATAGATTATTCCACTATTTACCAGAATGTCCCTGTATAAATGACCAAGTCTGGGACTCTTTGGAGGGAGTTCTTCAATTACCTTTCCAATATCTGTAAAAAATATTGTATTTATATATATTTTAAGGTTTATCCATTTTATGTTTTGTTTTCAATTTTATTGAAACACAGCTAGTTATAATATTCTTCTGTTATTTTTTTAAATTTCTGTTGTGCATGAATTTCCCTTTAAATCATTCATTTACTCACTCATTTGGTTTAGGGCAAAAAGCCCCTGTGTTCCTCTCTGAGTTTGACCCTTCACACCCATCACACATTCCTTCCCTGGCTCCAAGGCAACCCTCCCCTCCCCAGAACATGCTGAGCCCTCTGCCTGAACATGCAGAGCTCTGGCTCTGGCCCTTGCTTCCAAGAGCCCAGCCCTGATCTTTGTCAATGAGGAAGAGGAGTTAGTAACAGGGTGGGGAAGAGATATTAGTGAGGTGGGAAGAGGCTGGTGGTGAGATGGACGCAAGGAAGGAGTAAGGCAGAGAGGGGCTGCTGGCTGTCCCCATTTCAGCTTCTCATTAGCCTGTGTCAATTAAGCCAGCCCTCTTTGTTGCCAAGGTAACTGTAAACAATAATGCAAACACAGGCATAATGTTGTCACATCAAAGTACCTGGTTATGAGGGGACCAGCTCAATAATCCAGATTGTTTCTATTAACTACTTCTTAAAGACTGATAGCAGATGAAAGCACGGTATTTAAAAATTGCCTAGGGTTCTGCTGATCCCAGTTTGAGAAGCCCTATTTTGAAGGATTTCTACCTGCCTGTATGCTTTGCTCTATTGATTTTTAATAAATCCTTTATCGTCTGAACACGTTACAGTGAGGAAATCATATTTTATCAGCTTAAAAAAAAAAAGAGAGGGAAGGGCATCCAGGCAGAGAAAGTGGCGCTTGCAAAGATAAGAAGGCAAGGGAGGGCAGAAGGTGAACGTCAGGTGCACTGTGTAGAGGTTGCAGGGCATACGTGCTTGAAGCGGGGCAGAGGGCAGAGAAGCAGCTGGGAATGAATGAAGTCTCTGGAGACCAGGGGCCGCGGGGTCTCTGGACTGCCGGGAGGAGCCGGGGTATGGGCTGAGGGAAGTGGCAAGCTGGCCTCTTAGAGCTGGGGCAGGGCGTGAGGCCAGCAGAGACCAAGGATGAGTCCCGAGGCCGCTGGACGAGCCCTGGGAGATGGAGGGGCATTCACTGAGCTGCGATGGCCAAGGGGGCCAGGCAGGGGCAGGTGCGAGGGGAGCCCTGCTAATAGGACAGAAGGGGGGACGTTTGGGGAAGGGGGGGCCAGCCTGGCTCTGGGAGTGGACTGAGATCGCCGGCGGTAGGGAGAGGAAGGGCCGCCGGACAGGGGGCGCTGGACAGGCAGGTGTGAGGGGGCAGCGCGTGGGCCAGGGGCAAGCCGTCAGGGAGGGGCACTCCTCCTCGGGCACAGGAAGCATGGGAGGAAAGGTGGTAGGCGGGAGCCAAGGCTGGGCTGTGTCAGACACAAGCCCCTTGCTGCCCTGTGACGGGGAGCGCGGGATGGAGGGCGGGCAAGGTCGCCCTTGACACCGTTCAGACTGCCTGATAACCGGGCCGCGCTCCGAGACGAACTCACATCCTGCCTCAGGATCACCCAGGCCCTTCTCACTCCCACAACGCAGCTCTTTTTTTAAAAAATGGAGCACTGCGTTCATTAAACATTTATCGCAGGCTACTATAGACAGAAAACTCCCAGGTACAAACACAGCTGAGGCGGCGTTCCAGGTCTCAGGGAACTCGGGATGCGTTGGGGGTGAGGAGAGGAGGGGCCACGGACGAGAGCCGGGGTCCTGGAGAAGGGAACCTGCACAGGCTGTTGCCAATTAAAGCTGAAGTGGGGGGCATTCTAGAAGGAGGAACCAGGTGAGCAGAAGCTGATGACTCTGCCCCCTGCACTGCCCACACTTGGAGAAGGGGCTCTCCAGGGACAGAAGTGGAAAAGGTCGGAACACCAGGGGCTGTGCCTTAGAATACACATGGCGCCAATTAGCACTGAAGCAAAGGGACTGATGTGGCACTTGCTCTTGGGGGCTACGTGGAGCTTCTCATTCCCAACCTGCACCTCTGGAACCACATGGCTTCCAGGTAAGGAAAGCCCCATTGCCCAGAGCACCTGCGCACCCAAGGGCTCGTGTCTGCCCAGGACTTGAGGCTTTCTAACGTCCAGCGGGGACTGCTGGTAGGCCTTCTTTCATTATTGCTACCATCACCACCGGCATTTCACGCACTGCCTGTTACCTCCTCCTGGTGTTCTGCAGCTGGGAACTGTGTTGCCTGTGATTTTTTTCATCTAGGCAGAACCCTCCACTTACCTCTCTTCCCTTTGCTTCATTCTCCTAAAAGAGTGCTCTGGTCCGCAAATTTTTTTTAACACACAGTAGTTAGCATATTTTTCATTATCCTAAAAAAGAAAGGCGTAATGTGGGTGAAAAAAAGGCTCTTCAAGAATTAGATAAAATCCCACATTGCTAAATTTTAAATCTGTCTCTCCCCCAAGAAAATACACTTGAGCAATTTTTTCCATGTGTGTGTTGAACAATTCAACTTGCTCATAGGTTAGGAAGAGCTTTAAAAAACACAATGCTTCTTCCTATTTTGCATATGCTGAACATTTTCACCCAGGGCAAAATCAGTTGCTATTTTAAGCAAATTGATTTTTCTGGAGGATGTTTTAAAAATATTATTGCAGTCAGATATTATTTTGCCTGGGGCAAAAACAGTGTGATCTGAGCAAAGTTTGTCTTTAGTGCTTTCCTGACTCCTCTTCCCTATTTAGGGGCTGACCTCCACTGGTACCCATCCTGTCCAGGCTGCTCAGGGCTTAGACCTCAGTGAGGGAGAGAACTGGGAGCCTAGGAAGTTGGGGTCACCTCTGGCTCAGCCATTAACCAGATGAGCAAACTTGAGAAAGTCTCTTCCCCAGTGTGCAACATAAAATGAGGGTGTTAGATCATGAAGGATTGAACACTCACCAGCCACAGGACAAATCAGGTCATGTAAATGGATAAAACTGCCCTGGCAGAAGACACGAGGGAGTGGTGAGGACTGGAGCAGACTGGAGAAAGCCTGCTGTGGCTAAGGGACAAGGGCTAGTCCACTCCAGCTGATTGCTGCCTTAGGTAGTGTGAGCCTGGTACTGCCAGAACTTCTAATTCTTTGAGAACTGAAAATTTTGAACTTTATATGAAATGTTCATATTTTAAACTACTCTTTAGGTCACACAAACACATCTGCAGGTCTAATTTGACCTTGTGATTTCTGGGCCAGAGGCTGCATCTATGACCCTTCTGGTTCTTTCAGTAGTTGATAGAGGATTATGGTTCTACTGTCTCTACTGAGTATTTTAACTGCAACTTCTTAAAGACAGGAAGCCCTGAGTGGGGACTCACGCTGAATGGTGGATCTGGAAGCTTTATGATGGGCCAGTGGGAAAGTTACTCGCAGCTGGGGTTCTCCCAGCTCTGCCTGCTCCCCCAGCAGAGTATGTTATGCCATCTTGTCAGCTTGGTGCTGTGCCCACACACAGGGCTAGCAATAATTATGTGGTTTCTTTCTAGAAAAAGTAACCCAGTCAGTACATTAAAATCCACATGCAACACTGACCTTTATGTCTCCAGTAACATTTTAATAGAATAACCCCCTGAGTCAGATGGGATCTCCTTCCGTCACCATGGGGTGGCACGTGTGTAGAGAGGGGGAGGGGGGGAAACTGTAGGATGAGTCTTTGATCATATAATTGTACACAATTAGAATATCTTTATTTTACCTCCCACCCCCAAACACGTTCACTCTTTAATATACTACCAAAATCCTTCTTGCCTTGGCACCCAGAATTTGGAAAAATTTGGCCCTCTCCAAAGTCCTCCCATGACCCTTAGTCCAGGTGAGGATAGTGGTTAGATTTCTTAACTTCCATAACAAAATGCCAGCTTTCTCATGTCTGCAAATCTGATATCTAAAGTATATGATACTCTCACCAGTCAACACTCTAGTACTTGCCAGTATTCAGTACTAAAGCAACCTGCTTTTTAGTTCCAGACAAACGCTTAGCTGAAATAACTGATCAATTTTAAGTAAGACCAAAGTATATGCCAATCATTTTATTGCTTAATGTTTATTAAGTTCTCTCCCTGACTCAGGTCGTTCAGAAAGCTATATTCCTGGACCATATTAACTTCATTCCCTGCAGAAATATCTTCACTGAGTCATGTTGGTTATCATGCCCATGACTTTTATGGAAGCCCATTTTAAGAGTCAGCCAAATGAAGAACATTTCCACATTTTCTCTGAAAACAGTGTCCAATAAAAGATATTGTCCATTTTGTTGTTCAATGTTCCTGATACAATGATCCACGTTATAAATTCCTCTTAGAATTTAATATCAGGGAAGTGCTTGCACAATAAAATGTTTCCTCTTCCTCTTAACTGATCATAAAGATTCTAGACTTCAAAATGCTCCCTTTCCTTTTTTGCCTGGGCTGCTAGGAATCTTATAGCCTGCCTTTATGGCAGCAACCATATATTCTAAAATAAGGAGTATAATTACCTTTCTGTTTCTCTCTCTCTCATTCTTTTTTTTGGTGGTTGACCGGTTTTTATTTTAATTATTTTCTGCATATGTGTTTTGTTATATGTCAATTAAAGTAGTTTTGGAAGTAAGCAGTACATAAATTACACATAAATGTCATCATTTTTAAAAAGTTATGGCATTATTATTTTCAAGTTCTTCACTTACATCTCTTTAATCTCCTCATCTGGAATTGTAAATTTTTTAAAAATCTTCAATTGTGCCTAACATAAACCTTTACACCCAGTTAGCACTCAATAAATACTTGCTAATTTGTTCTTTTCACCATTGACTAATGGCTCATTCCCAAGACATTGAAAGAAGGAAAAAAGCATAAATCATGTAAAGAATGAAAGCTTGTCCACAAATATGAAGTGAGAGAACAGGCAAGTATCATATACTCTCTCCTCCTCCCTAAAATGAGTAGGGTATTTGCCACAAAAAGAATTGTGGACTTAGTCAATGATTCCAGGATTCCAGTAGGAATTCCTCTGCAATGACACTTCAAGACCAGAAAATTGCTTCTACTTGTTTAAGATTTCCTGTATTTAGCAAGCATGCATTGAGCGTCGACCATGTGCCTGGTACCGTGGCAGGTGGGAGAAGACAGACTTGATGGGTTAGTGTCTGGTTTCGTTTCAGGAGTTGCATAGAAAAGTAGATAGACCTCAGTGACACAATTCACAAAAGGGCCCCAGGACGTTGCCATTGCGGTCCTCTCTCTTCTGGAGTAGCCTGGCTCTGTGGAATTGGGCGAGGGATGCAGAGGAATGGTGACAATGAGAAATCAACCACTGGTTCACTTTACAGTGTGTGTTGTCACACAGCTCAGTTTCTCTTCTTCTTCCAGTTGTTGGGCCAGTAAGTCCAACACCACTGTGCTCCTGACCCTTCTGCCCACAGCCATGATTTGGATGACTAAGGTGTAATACAGCTTACAGCAGGGACAGAGAAATTCATACCTGCTTGCAGCTGGTGGTTACAATGAGGTGGCACTGATTAGATCTGCAGTAAACTGTGACCAGTTACTTCAAAGCTAAACTCCCTTCTGCATCGCCAGGAAAGGAATGGCATTTTGTTGGGCAATGTGTCTGTGGAGTCCGTTTACGTAAACTGTTACTTACCCTGTGCGGGTAACATGACTGGTCATTTGCTAATATAACTCTCTCCCCCAGTTTCGTGGTAACAATCTCTTACAACATGCATACTATTAATTCACAAGGTAATACATATTTTTTACTTGGCATTTTTTAGTAATAATATTCTTGGGGAAACAGCAAGTGATGGTCACAATTTATGTCAAAGGGTGGTTAGTAATTTAGTATGCATCTGTGAAATGTGACATAATCCTGGGTGGTCTGTGTGCATCATTATGTTTTAATTTTCACATGATTGCTGACTCTCACATCACTTAAACAATCAGGATGCGTCAAATGACTGGCTGTTGTCTTATAACATTTTGTTTTTCCCTTTGGAACTATTGGAAGGAGACTATCCCATCCCATAACCATCTGCGATATTGCATGTATATTGCTGAATATTGAATAGATATTATGAGCATTGAATTTGGCAGCACTTCTGCGGTCATATTTTTATGTATTTTTCATTGCCTACTGAAAAGAAAATAAAAAGGAGGGAAATGATTAAAAAGTTCTTGGGCTCTGCATGACTGATGTTGCTTTCCTAGATCTCTCTTATCATCCTTTGTTTTGTTCCTCCCTCCTATAATAATAATAATAGTATCTTACCTTCGCATAACACACAGATTTTAAAAGCTTTGTCTAAAAAAGTACGGTGTTTTGTCTTTACATTGATTGTGAGATGGGTAGGCAGGCCTTGTCAAACAACCATGTACATACAGGAAAACGGAGGCACAGAGAATTAGTGACCCATGGTGACCAGTATCATTATTGCTCAGTGATAGCTTAGGAGAGGGCAGGACTCCAGCAACCCACCTCCACACACTTCCCACTCAGAATGCTGCCTTCTACTGAGAGGCTGATGTAATGGGAGAGGATTCTTATCACAACCTAGGGCATATCACCAGGTTGTTAAGAGTGACTATGGAACTGGGCATGAGAAGCTAACACCGTTCTAAAAAGTGGCCCATTTAGAGGTGAAGGACCAGGGGTATTGCTTGTGCTTCTCTTATCTGGGTCCCCTTGGGTGCATGATCACCCGTTAGAAATAGAAACTTCTTAGGCCCCTTTCCCTCACACCTCACCCAACAGATTACAAAGGTCTTTTAATGTTTCTTCTAGGGATTCTCAAAATCAACCCTTTCCCCTCTTTCCAATTGTTCTTGTCCTGTTTCAGGTCCCCATCCTTTTGCTTAGCCACCTCAACATCCTAGCCAGCCTCCAGGTCTTTACTCTTCCCTACCCAACTCTGCTCCCCATTGCTCCCCCGTACTCTGCCTGCCAGTCCTTCCTCCACAGCCCTAGGAGGGAGATATAGGACGGGATGCAGATACAGGCATGTCCATCTTGGTGGCTCCTTGTTGCTCACAGAAAAGCCCAAGCTCCTTTCATGATTTGGCCTCTGGATGCTTCTCCAAATGAATCTCCTGCCCCTAACTACAAGGTTCAGTAATACACCAATCTTCTTGCAGTTTCATGCTTCCTTGCTTTTGCATATGCTGTTTCCTGGGTTTGCAAGACCATCTTCCTCCAGCATATACTCTGCAAACACACCATGCCCATACACTTTTCACACACTGTGTCTTGTAGATTGGGGACAGGGGTGTTGGAAATGTTCTTCAAGACTCAGTTCAGAGACCTCCTCCTTTGGGTTGCTGCTTCTGATCCCTTGGGGCTGGGTTAGAGGCCCCTTCACTTTGCTGCCAAAGCATCCTTAAGAGTTGATATGACCCTGGGACAGGAACCTTTGGGTCTACCTCACTGTGTCCTCTGATTATGACCTACTTGATAGTAGGGACAGACTTTCATTAATATTCATGGTATTAGCCTAAAAGTATCTAATGTATCTTAGGTTCTCAATAAATATCTACTGAACTGAATTGGAGTGAATTGGGAACAAAAATCCCATTTTGTTCCTGTAGTGATGGACTCCAGCACCTTGGATAGCTCATTTCTTTAACCTGAACTATCAGGCTTTCCTGGCCAATAACTTACTAACTAACACATTTTCTCTATTTAATACAAAGGATTCTCAGCACAATCCTAGAGCCTAGAGCAAGCCCATTTGTAACCTAGCTTCATGAACAAAGGGCAACATTAATAAAAGGTAGTTTTTTATTCCAGTTTCACATAGGGAAAGATTTTTTTTTTAATCTTAGCTGGAAGACAAAAATACGTAAGGAAGGTCACTGTACTGCTGAGCATCCTCCTCCTCCTGCCCATGGGGTAAAAGCTCCTTGCCCACTGTATTCTCTGCCTCATTGTACCCTCCCCATAGTGAGCAATGGAGGACGCTGTCAAGTATATTGATCCTTATGTTCTTAGGAGGATTTATTTGGTATTGTCACCTGGATACTTCTCCTGGACAACTCATTTATTTTTATCTTATGAACAATTCAAACCATAAAACTGTGTCTCTGTCACAGTCTGCCTGTAGGAAGCTTGAACTTAAACCTGTGGTTGGCCTCTTGCTAATATGTAAGACCTCAAACCATGAAAACTGTGTATGGACCCCACTTCTAGACACACCTTTTCCCCCATTTTATTTTCCTTTAACCAATTTCCCCAAATTTCATGTATTTTATTTTGCTCTATGCTATATATCTTTGTCAGCTCTTTTGGATTCTTTGCTATCAGTAAACAAAGGTATCAGTCAATCAATAAATAGTACAATAATTAAAGGAAAAATGCATATAATTTAGAGAACAGCATGATGTGGAAGTTTTACACTAAACTAGGTTGTCATCCTCATCTCAGCTCCACCTGGAGCAGTTATACGATCTTACACAAAGCACCTCTGCCTGGCAGAGCAAGGGGTTACATGTTTTAATTCCGTGAGGGCTAATTGGCTTATTTTGTTTCTAGTGATTTATGGTAATTTTAACCCTTGTCATCCTACTTTCACATGTATGTATATAACTGGTTATAACATACTGTTGATGAGAGGAAGGATGTTTGAGGACTGGGGTCTGGGGACCCCTTGTTCAATGGCCCTTAACCTTTCCCTGCATCTAAGCTCATATAAGGCATATGGGGTAAAATCTTCAGGCTCTCATTTTAAAGACAATGTTTATCTCTGTAAGTACCTAATTACATATATCACTTTCCAACTATGCAAAAAGTTTTATATCTCTTATTTTATTCATTCATTCATTTATTGAGTGTAAACTACCTGTCAGGCACTGTTATACCCACTGGTGATATAGCAGTAAAGTAACCTGTAAGAGTCCTTGCACTCATTGAGTTTACATTCTGGTGGGGGTGTCAGGTCCTATGGGGAAAAATCAGGAAGATGAGGGGGAGGAGTTGAATTAAATAGTTATGGAAAGCTTCTCTGACAGAGGATATTTGAACAGAGACCAAAATGAGGTGAAGAAAGGGCCTATGTGAATAGCTAGGAGAAGAGCATTCCTGGCTAAAGGAACAGCAAGTTTAAATTTCCTGAAGTGGAAGTGAAACCAGAGTCCATGTGGCTGGTGTAGAATAAGCCAGGGATCCTTGGTGAGGTTGGGAAATTAGTTGGGACATCATGATAGGACTTGAGATTTAAAAGAATCACTCTGACTGCTCTGTAGAGAATAGACTATGATGAGACAAGGGTGAAAATGGGGACATCAGTTTCCATGGGAGATGCCGGTGCCTAGGCCAGTGTATGCACAGCGGAGGTAGAGGAATGATCAGCTTCTGGATAAATCTTGAACATAAAGTTGGTAGGATTTGCTGATGAATTAGATGTAGGTGTTTAGAGAAAGAAAGGAGTCAAGAAGAAAATAATTTACTAAAACTCTGCTCCTGGAGAAAAAGTAAGAGTTAAAGGATGAACAAAATAAGGAAACTGATACTTCTGTTTGGAGAAACAATATTCTACATGCAAACAAATAGGGATTATGGCCAATATAGTGTTGTGGGCAAGTGATTTGTTGGGAGATGGACTTGACCACTAGTTGTTTGCTAGAGTCTTCCAATCAGTCAAAGGAGGGATCCTGCTAAAATGTGGAAGATTCTTTAGTGCCATTCTATTCTCAGCAGGAGGGGTTTGGTACCCTAAATTTCCCTTCCCACAATAATCCATTGTGCCAGCCTTTGTCATGTGCAGCCAACTAGGTTCCATACCAGTTTTGCCTCTTCCCCTAGCCCTGGGGCTGAGATCAAGGGGCAGTATGTTGCTGGGTGTTCTTTTTGTGCTAAAAATCTAGCCTGAGGCCTTATGCACTATAGTCTAGTCACCATGAAGCCATCTGAAGGACAGTTGGTCCAAATGGGTTTTGGCATCTTAATACAAGAATGAGATAGAGAGCCCTGACATTTCCCCAGGAAGGAGGTTGGACATTATCTGGAAGTCACTGAGGAGTTTCCCTGACCAAAAATGTCATAACTGGTTATTTTAGTGACTCAGAGACCTCATATATTGCATTCTCCTATCCAGTTGAAGAGATCTATGTGACATCTCTTTCAGAACTTGGCATAAAAGGAAGTTAGGTCTCACTGTCTCCACCCATCCTGCAAAGATCTCAACCTCAGGGTGGAGGGATGTTACTAGAAGGCCCTCACTCCCTGCTGCACAAGAGCCTGATTCACAGCGAACCACCTGCTTGAGTTACGCCTCCACTGAGAAGAGCAATTAGATGCTCCTATGCAGCCTGACAAGTAGGAGGAGCCCTGGAAACCCATGAACCTTTCCTAAGGTTCACTGGAGATGGGGGTGGGAGAAGGACTTGCCACCTCTGGGGAAGATGCTCGCTTTCCCCTCATTACATTCAGCATCTCCTTCTCTGCAGAGCAGGGTCTGATGGTGATCATGAGGCCACAGGTATAGGTAAGAAGCCTGAGCAAAGAGATCTAATCCAAAATCACAGTTCAGACAAGCTTTAGACCATGAAAAGGAGCCTGTACTACATCACATTTGACTTTTCCCCTTCCTTGGAAGATTTCTTCTTGGAGCCACACACAAGTTCATCCAATACTTAATTATCTAGGCCTGACAGCTGATACCTGGCTTATTCTGGCCACTAAAGATGCCCTATCATGAAAATACAAATGTATTAGGTCTCACTCATTATCACCCAGGCATGATTAATGAGGCTGTGGATTACCCAGGGCTTGTCTCTCACTCTTTTTTCTTTTGCTATTCTGTCTTTTGATGATTTTATAAATCAGTCCTGTCTGCCTCCACTATAGGGTGGTATGAGTAGAAAGAAGACATACATCTTCTTTCAATGTAGTCTCTGTATCTGGAAGTTAGCAGAAAAGATTTGGCATAGGAGGAACTAAATGGCTTAAAAATGATATTGGATTCTCTTTAAGTTTTAATTATCCATGTTATCTCTGCTTCATTATTATGGATCCCTGAATGCTGGCAGTAACGGCTGCACAGTTGACAACTGTACCATGCAATACCAATGTCTGCTCTGTAATCGTATTCCAGAATGCTATTTTTCAGGGACCATTAGAACTCAGGATGTTGGAGAGCCACAGAGGCAAACGGAAGTCTAGCCCAGAGGGCTGTCTCAAATATCCCAGCCACGTTTGATAGTCGCTTACTTTTTAAGACAGCAGACTCAGAGGGACTAAGTCTATTCTTTCTTATGAGTTTTCAGAATCAAATCTGTAAGATCCATGGTGGAACTGCACTTCCACCCTCTTCATTACTGGTAAAAATTGAGTTGGTTTTAAGTTACACCCACAGCACATCAGTTAGGGAGGGTCTGAAAGGAACTCATTGTGGGACAGTTCTTGCCATCTAGTGATTATTTTTTCCAGACTCTGGCCTGGGACATCTGGTTCAGATTTGGCATGGGACCTACCTCAAGCAAGCACGGTTTGTGGAGGCTGATAAGGCTCAGTGTCCAGGCGAGAGGCCACCTCGGTGAAGGTCACACAGCAGAAAGCACTGGCGTTGCTAGAGCAGGGAGCAGGCCTCCAGCAAAGACTCACACACAGGAGTTTTGGAGACCAGGCAGAAGATAATGCAATCATTATCTGGGAATACTATCCATGGGTGACTGGTCCTGGCCCTCGAACTGGGGTTCAGGGGTCAGATCTCTAGTCCTAAAAGAGGGATTAGGATCAGCAAGAGAATTGGGTAGTCAGCAAGGGGGCATATGGTCCTGGAACCTGAGGCCTGTGAAAGAGGGCGGGGTGGGGGGGGTTCTCTCTGAGCCATGACTCAGCTGGTAGTGGGAGAGCTTCAATGTGCTTATTAAATGTAAAGTACTCAGAATGTTGCTTAGAACACAATAAGCCACTTTTAGGAGTTAGCTATAATTATCAACACCATTATTATTTTCATGTGACTGCCATATCCTGATTCTGACAACAGAGGAGTCAGTGGTTAACACTGAGCACCTGGACCTCAGTCCAGCAAGGTTATGAATGCCACCCCAACTATTGTGGGTGCAGCTTCCTAGATGCTGGCTTTCATATCTCTGGACTGATCTGGGAATTGGAAGAATGGTCCATCAGGTGGAGGGAACAGAAAGCCCAGTTGTGGGGACCTGGACAGAGAGGAAACGAGGTGTGGGGCTGGCACCCATGGTAGGGCCTGAGCCTAAATAGGTGATTTCCAGGTAGGAACATATAATAAACAGTTTTCAAAAACAGAGAGTGCCTCATTTCTGTATGTGGTAACATAAATCCTCTTGGATTGAAATTGATTTTTTGTATTTCTAAAATAAACCCTCAGGAATTCAGATGTGGATAATGCTAACCCTCTCCTCAGTAATCTATAGGCCTCTATGGACTGGCATAGTCCAAGATGAATAAGATCTATTGTTTGATTGAGGATGTGTGGCAGCCCAGGTGAATGCTGCATCAGACAGCAGGGAAGACAATAGAATGATTACTGAGGACCCCCTGTAATTAATTCAGTCTCTAGAGGGTTAATTCAGTCTGAAGCATTCACTACCAATCCCATCGGTATCGGTACAACAGGATTTGGAGTTTTTATTAAAAATTCTCAAATCAGTCCAACACAAGAGAACTACCTCCTTGCCACTCCGTATCTCCTGCCAAGTACTTGATAAAATGTAGTCTACAAATGTAGATGTGGGCTCACGATAAGAAAACTCACTCTTGCTGAATATTGGAATTATCTGACTGATGTTGCAGGCAAACGTTAAAACCAGGACAAATCCCTGCTGGAGAATTTCTAAACCAAGAGAGAACATGCCCTGGGGCAAAGTTTTAAGGGGAAAATGAGAGACCCTTCACTTTACCCACGTGCTGGCAAACATTCACAATGGAACTGCCTGGGCGGCTCAAAGTTGAACGACTTCCTAATACGTCAGGTCTAATCAAGGCCTCTAAGTCAGAGCTGAACTCTGGGTCAGACCTATCATGTGCTAGGACCAGCTTCTTGCACTATGACCTGCTCACATACCTTTATCCTCAGGGTGTGTGCAGATGCAGCAGACCTCCTGTTTTCTGGGGATGTATCTTGTTAACTGTCTAAGGAAGCAGGGCTCCTGCCCCTAGTGCCCTTGGCCAGCCTCACCAGTACCTACAAAGGGGCAAAGGAGGGGCTGGGTTAGGAGCAGTAACAGTAGAATATTAGTGTGGCAACATTGCCATTGAGAGGAAGAGCTGGGGCAGCCTAGAATAGCCATGGCAACCTCTTTTTTGAGTTTTTTTGTTTGTTTGCTTTTTGGAGGGAGGAGGGTTGATGATAAGTAGTACTCTATAAAATTATAACTTGGCATGAAAAAGCAGTGGTTTATCACAAAAAGAGCATCTGATAAGAAAAGGAAATTGGTGACTGACTTCTGGTGCTATAAGAGGTATATGAACCTCTTATATGAAGCAAGTCATTCCAATTCTGTGCCTTGGTTTCTATACCTGTACCTTAGGACGGTGAAGACAGGGAGGAATGGGGTGTGTTAGGACCTTTCCAGCTCTCATACAAGCCCGAGTCCTGTCTCCTGTCCCCTGCCCCCAGACACGAAGTCCCAGCCAATAGCCCTATTTTCACTCCACTGAACACTTAGATGTCCTCTTTGATACATTCCACTCTTGACACACACTTGGGTTATTGAGATAAAACACTTGCCTCAGATGGAACGACAATCATTTAAGCCAAGAAAACAAAATGTGAAAGGAGATGAAGGCCCATCAGCAGGACAGATGGCTCTGCACACAAAGCAGAGAGACTCACAGGTGAGACCGAGGGCAGGGCAGATGGAGGACAGGGATAAGAGGTGTGGGTTGCTGGATGATGGAACGGGGAAGGCGGTGCAGCCGGGGACAGGCAGGGCTGATGTGTTATCCGCGCAGGCACGTATTACTCAGAGACAGGCGTTCAGGAGAATTGGAAACTGCAGGCTTGTACAGCTCTGCCCCTCCCCAACTTCCTCTCTGCCCCCAATTTAAAGAGCAAGTGGTTTTCGAAATCGAAATAGGGAATTGCCAGCCACTGAGTGTTCCATAGACGGATCTGTGTCAAGTGGTTTACATCTATTAGCATATTCCATCCGCACAGGGACCTCATGGGTTGGCCTTATTTCTATTATGGTTAATATTCCGGCTCAATGAATAGGAAAAAAAAAAAAAAAAGTCAAGAGGGTTCACTCAGCAAGTGCCTGCCAGCGCTGAGCTGAACTGGTTGGGCTTGGCTGACTCTTAAGCCCCCTTGTCCTTTTCCGGCTACACCCAGAAGCACTTCCGGTCTATGGCACATGGCTGTGGTGCATTTCCCTGATTGTCTTGCCTTTCTTGTCCCCTCGTACCCTGTTCTGCAACAAACGTCATGACAGATTGGAGCATAAGGAGGCCTTTGCTTCTCTCTTTTCTTCTGTCTGCCTCCCTCCCTCCCTCTCCTGGCTGAGAGTTCCATTTATAATATGGAATATCCTAAGAGGCCATCCATTCACCACACCACTGCCTTAATTTTTACAGTATTTGTGATTAAATCAACTCCAAGGTTGTGGGAAGCTTTGATAATTAAATAATTTGGGTAACAGAATATTTAATTAATTGTAATTACACATGCCATCTTGAAAGTCAGTTCTATTTTAATTTTAGTACAAGTTGGATTGTACAAAACATGATTTTTGTTTTGTTTTGTTTTTTCTACCAAAACTTGTTGTCTATTTCTTTCCTTCTTTTTCACCATTCCTCTAGCCCTCAAATCCTTCTTTCCTTCTTTCCTTGGAGGTAGGCACAAGCAGTCAAAAGATGCTAGCCATCCTGCTGTGTCCTTACTGACTGAGGCAGAACCCTGCCTAAAGAAATAGGACTTAAATCACAACCATATGGGGGATAAATCCACTTAGTGGGTCCCCAGCCCTTCTTCATTCCCCCCACTCAGCATCTCTCTGCAGCTCTGATGTTCCAGGGCTCTGGGGGTCTCCCTGTGGCACTCTTGTCAGGAATGTAAGGATCTGACATCACATCTTGGTTGGTATGAGATTCACCTCAAAGCCAGACTCTCTAATCTGCTCTAGGTAATCTTGTTTTCTGACTTCCATTGCTTTTGCCCACTTAAGTCCTCCCAGCAGGAGGAATTCTGATTTCACTCTAAAAGGGGACCTGAGAGTATTGGCTGTTTCTTCGTTTGTATTTCATATTCATTCATTTGTTCATAAAATGTGCATCAAGCACTTCCTGTGTGTCAGGCACTGTGTTAGGCTTTGTGGGACATAAATAAATACGTGACTCTGTTCTCAAAACTCTTGTAGACAAATTGAATTTACCAGATGAGAATAATTACAACCCAAGGTAAGCTAAGTTTTATAATATAGGAAAGCAGAAGATACATCTAACTCAGTCTGGGGAGTTGATCCAAGTCTTGAGATGAACAATTATTGTAAAGCAGAGAAGAGGAGGTGAGCATTCAAGATGGAGGGGACAGCTTGTGCACAGGCATGGAGACAGGTGCCTGGGAATGGTGTGAATTTCTTCCCTGTAGGGAGGTACATGGCCAAGAACTATACCCAAGATTATTTATCCCTCTATCATAAATTTACATGGGAGGCAGCATATACAAGTGAAAAGTTCCAATTTAGTATTAGAAGTTCTGGTTTTGTGTTGCAGACACCAGATCCTTTGTGTTTGCATTCTAGCTTCTTCATGTACCAGAAGAAAAATTTATGCAGGGCACAAATATCCAATCTCATTTTTGGCATCTGTACAACAGACACAGTAAGATCTTGCAGAGTTATGCTCAGGAACCAGTAAGGTGCACAGTGCTAAATAGACATTTAATATTTAAACTTTTTGTAAACTATTAAGTACTTTACAAATAAAAAGAATTCCATAGTCTGCAGGATCTAGCAAAAATGTCAACCCTAAATTCATGATTGCCAGCGTTTTAGATCTCCGAACTCTACAGACTCAATTTTCCAAGTGAAATCAAATAACCTTATATTGAAATAAGAGTTTGCGTTAGAGCGAGGATGACCTCAACAATCCTGCAGTAAGAGCCTGGATGTTCCGCTTTCCGTTCCAGAGGATGGATGCCCAAGAGTCCTCAGGTCTTCGCCGTGAACCAATGAGCCCTGGGAACTGAGAAGCCAGCCCTGCCCACACCAGCTGTACTGATCAGATTTTCTGAGCACTTTTGCCAAAGCTGTTTTTGCTTTGTTGTTACAGCTGCTTTTCTCTTGTTTGCAAAGTTTATTGAGTGGAGCGACTCTATTGACAGCAGAGCTGTGTTGCTCTGCTCACAGCACTGCCTGCTCTTCAGGAGGCTCTGAGCTGAGATGGCACCACCCATGCAGGTCCAGGCTGAGCTGCACTCGCAGAGCCAAGATGCCTCACAGCATCCCTTGGGACACTTTGGTGCCATTTACCTTATCCCACCCCTGTCTCCTTCACAGCAAAATTGTTAGTGAGGATCACATATCGATATTGTTGGCCATGATGGGTGGTCATGGCCATCCTTGTCTATTGGTTTTTCTAAATAGTTTTAAACATGATTTAAAATCTCACTTTTAATCAAAAAGCATTCTATGTTTTTAAAAGTACATAAAACAGTGTCCAGATGCATAGAGAAAGAGCTAATATATTTCTGACCCTCTAATTCCACTCAACTGAGATGACCAATGTTCACATTTGGTGCATGTATCTTTCCACAACTTTATCAGTGTACACACACACACACACACATTTTCCTCTCTGTTTAGATTTGGCAAACAGGATAATGAACTACCCACTGCCCTACAATTTGACCCCAATCTATAGACCTATACATATAACTCATAGACCTGTTTATACACATATATATTTCTGTAATAAACATTCATATTGAGGGCTTGCTGATCAGACCTGTGCAATTATAACCACGATAGGACATCCCAGGTCATGTTCCACAAAGACTGCACCGTCAGCATTTGAGAAGAACACCCCTTGCTCTGCATCCTGCCTGGTCCTAGATAGTATCAGGCTTTTTAATTTTTGCAAATCAGAAGAACTACAAATTAATGAAATTAATCCCCTTGCCCCCATCCCTCCCCTCCAGATGCCCACTGTCTGGGTGCCCGTTGATCATGCAGAGGGCCCTGTCCTGACCCTCATCTTGGTGAGAATGCAGCCTGTTATTCACAAGCTGTTGGGCTTACCTTTGTTCTGCCCGCAGAGCTCAGCTGAGTTCTCCGGCAGAGTTAGAAGCACAAGTAAATTTAGTGTGAAAAGGCCTTGGCAGCTCTAAAAGGTTGTGTTTTATTCATTAAAAGGAGGCCTAACAGGGAAGCTAAATACTGTGGTAGGAAAGGGATTCCCTAAGCACCTGGGGAGTTGTTTTTGAAACGGAGGCCAGAGCCCTCTTATCTGTCAAACCCTGCTATTTGTCAAAGATGAAAGAGAAAGAGAGAGCGGGAGGGAAGGAGAGGCAGCAAGTCTGGAGTCCTGTTCTGAACCTTTGCAGGGTTGTTGTAGGACCAGTTGCGAGGTACATACAGCACCTAGCTCCATGCCTGCTGCATGGTGAATGCTTCATACTTTCCAATGGCTGTTATTATTAACAAATAACAAAACATCATTTGTTTCAACTTGTGATTTGCCACTGACAGACACCTCCTCCACAAAACATGCCTTCAGAAAAGTTGTCTTGAAAAGGTTTACTGATTTGTAGTTTCTAGAGACAGGATGAGAGTCTGCCTTCTCGGCACACCTGAACCAAACGCTCTTCTCTGCAAGAAGAATGGGAGCTTGCTACTCTTCAGACCTGTCCTCAGAGTCTAGGTAACCTTCAACTCCCAATTTTTTTTTTTGAGCCATAGTTTCCAGTGTTCCAGCTGAAGGGCCCTCTTGCAGACGTGGGCACGCAGCTGAGCAGCTGTGGCAAGGAGGCCTCCGGGCCCTGTGTATTGTGGTGACCTGGGAAATGAACTTTGGGTGAAGGACATATCAGAAAGTCACTCCCCAGGACTTTGTATGTATTTGAAGTTTCTGAAGTTCATCCTAAAAAACATAATAACTTATTTACACAATGATGAACCATGTTTTCAACTGCATCATTTTTATTTTTACAGTTATTTTGTCTGTATTTCTATTCACCTGCCCTAATGCTGATTGTATCCACACTACTTTAGCTCTTTAAGGATCATGCAAGAATAAAGGGGAGCTTCCAGTATCCCAAGGTTATTTCTGAGCAACCATCTGGCTCTTGTTGCAAGACCTATTTCCAATCTATAAAATAATTGGCTTCCAAATCACAACTTTGGCTTTTTGACCATGGTGTGGACTTGGGTCACTGACACTTAGGTCCCACCAGATCCTTAGATCTTTGCAGCCCCTTAGCTTTTCCTTTGGCACTTAATGCCTGACCCCAACCTCCTGACCGCAGAGACCTAGGCTAGGCCATTCCCACCTGTATCCACCCTCTTTTACTTCCATTTCTCTACAAGGAAAATTGTCCTCAGCCATAAAATGCATTGCCCATTTCCCTACATTTCAGTCTCTGCAATCCTTCCTCTGTATTTCTGCATTTCTTGTGTTCCTAGGCTGCTTGCCAAGAGTCTTATATAGTGCACCATCTCAGCCTGACATTCCTGGCTGCTCCTGGGAGCCCAGGATGAGTGGTGTCAGCCTGGCATCATTTCCAAGGGTTACACACTTTGAAACAACCCAGTTTTCCTTGGGAACCTGTAATAGAAACACCTTAGCCTGTATCTGTAGGATTTTCCATGCCTCAGTCCCGCTGACCATATGTTAAACCTAAAGGACACAAGATCAGTTGCTGGAGATGGAGGAGAGGTGAATCATCTCCACTATCAGCATCCCTCAGTGATGCACACAGCTGAGGCCGGATGTGCAGCCACATGGGAGCTTGTGGGCGCTATTGAAAATCCAATCTGATCCACTCCAACTGAGCTGTTACACTCCAGCTCTGATAGGATCACGCTCTCAGAGCACAGGATAAAATTAAATTTGAGAGAAAATGAGATTTCTTTTGTTTTCTGTAGTCTCGTAGATAAGCGCTGTCCACGAGCTGACCTGGATGGCCACAGGAAGCCCCATAGGATCCGATGGACAAATTGAATGAATTGTCAGTCCCTTCGCTTTATTCATGGCACTACCACTGGGGACTCCTTCCATCTCTCTCCAGGTTGGCACTGGGCAAAATTGTAAAGTAGAGGACGTTAGTTCTCAGTCCCTCTCCATCCCTTCTCTGTGGCTCCTCCTTCTTTGTCAATTCCTGCTCTTACGCTACCAAATGACAGCTTGCAAGCTCCAGCTCAGGGTCCCTAGACTAGCTCTCAGCTAGAATCGACCAGCTCATTTGAGCTAAATGTTAAAAGTAGCACAGAAAATGGTTAACTCTTTACTCTTTCCCATAAGGCCTTCAAGCAAGGGAGTATCTAAGCCACAGATTTCAGAGATCCTGACAAAGCAATAGAACCTGTAGGAGAGGTTCCCCCCTGCCCCAAATCACAACACTTGGACCCAACCTCCTGGGCAGCAAGATAGGCTCTGAAAATATGCTTTTCTTGCTGACTTCAGGCAGCATTTCTGAGTGTGTGCTGCAGACAACCTGTGTCAGAATCACCTGGAAGACTGGTAAAGTGCATATTTTCAGTCTGCTGCGCAGAATTACTGTCAGAATCTCTGCCATGGAAATAGCCTTTTAAAATCTGTCTTCCTGAGATTTTTAAGGCACAATTTAAAAACCATGGTCTGCAGACTGGAAGGCACTTTCCCCAGTGGTCCTGGCTACTTCAGACCATCATATGTCTGACAGGTTATCTCTGGAGTCATGGACAGCCTTACAGACTTCCCGTTACTCCCAGTGACTACTACAGTGAGGGCCAGGGGTTTTAGAAATCTGCAGTTTATACTCAGCCAATCCTCTTTATCTCTTTCCAATAGGAAAAGCTGAGTCTTTCCAAAGAGTACGTCTGGACATTTAAAATAGTAGGAGAGCCTCAAGTTAATTTTAATATAGCACTGATCTTACTTGTAGGTGGACAATGATTATGGGAATTATAATTACAATCACTATTCACTGAAGGCCTACCATGTTCTATGCTAGGCACAAATTATTCATAGTGATAATTTTATTTAATCCTCTCAGTGTTTATATATGGTGGGTATTACTATATTTTTTTACATATGGGGAAATTGTGGTTCAAAGTCACATAACTAGTGACTAGTGCAAAAGTAGAATTTGAACCCAGCTCTATCTGAGTCTAATAACTCCTTCCAGGCATAATATGCCTGTTTATAGAGCCAAAGCCTTTTCCCTTACAGTGTTCTATTTTGAGTTTTACACCAGCTCTGTGAAGCAGACAGAGCAAATTTTACAAATGGGAGGGCTGGGGATTAGAGGAATTAATCATTCCAGGCCAGGGACTTGTAAGAACCACAGTCAGGATTTGAATTTGGCATTTTATTCTCAGTCCCTGGCTTTTCTTTCTTATCACTTGTCCCTGTCCTCCTGCCTCTCGAGTTGTACCCAAGAGACATCAATACTATCGCCTTAGATTAATAAGTGCATGAGTTTCCTAGGGCTATCATAATGAAGTACCCCCAAACTTTATGGCTTAAAACAACAGATGTTTATTTTGTCACCGTTCTGAAAGCCAGAAGTCCAAAATCAAAGTGTTAGCAGGGCCTGGCTTCCTCCAAAGGCCCAGAGAAGAACCCTCCCTCGTGTCTCCCAGCTTCCGGTGGCTCTAGGCACTCCTTGGCTAGTGGCGGCATAGCTCCAGTCTCTGTCTCCGTCTCTGCATGACCTTCTCCTCTTCTGTGTACACACTCCAGGAAGGATACATATTTCATACTGATTAGGAAGCATATAGTGCTGTTCTTTTCAATTTATATGCCAGCTGTTTTCTTCCCAAGTCCTGACTAAGGGCTGCCATGGGGAAGGATTTGTGGTGAGGATTAGGAACAAGAAGGGATTCTTTTGGATCCAAAATCCTGAGATTAGAGCAGCCTGGGTGGGGAAAGGTTGGAGCCCAACGAGAAGGCCGGGGAAAGAGGATGTCATCTTAGCAGTAGAAAGGGAGCTGGAGGGGGGTGGAATGGTTCTGGAAGCTGCTTGTTCATGGCCATAGTCTGGCTCAGTGGGATTTGGGGGACTTTCACGCAGCTTTGGGTGCTGAAGTCTGTTTCTGGATTGGGGGAGGATAGAGAGAGGACAAATAGCACCATCTTCTTGTCCCAGTTTCAGAGTCAGGGCTGGGCGGCACATGGGTTAAAGGCTCTGCAAGTCCCCAGAGCCCCTGCTGGCCCCCCAACCAGGCTCTCTGCAGAGGGCGGAGCGGTTGGTTCAGAGCTGCCTTGGTATGGCTGTTCTGGGGTTTCTCGTGGGCAACCCTGCCACAGCAGCACAAACATTCACGAGGGGGAAGTAGGACTGTGGCTCCCGTGGGGAGGCTCCACCCAGAGTCCTCCCCTCTTCCCACAGCAAGTGCAGAGCGCAAGGGCCTGGCCACGCTAGGGTGGCCCGAAGCTGCTGTGAATTTGCTACATCAGGTACCGGCAAGGAGCAGGGATGGCCTGCAGGCCAAGGTCTTGTCCTCCCAGGTGCTGCTGGCAGACCCAGGGCGAGCTAGAGCCAGGGCGTCCTCTACCCCATTCCGGCGCTGCGCCACCCCTGTGCCCATTCACCAGCATGTCTGCATTCCTTGCATATTTCTTTAGAGGTGCCCACTCTCCAGTTCTCATCTGGTTCTCGCATCTGTGCTAATCCGTTCTCCTGGCACTTGGGAAGGGATGTTTTTACAGGCAGAACGGGCAGAGAAATCACCCTGTTGTTTTTCACAGCTATGGGTTATTGGAGGAGAAACAAAAAACATCAAAAAGGATTCCCCAGGCTGATGTGGGAATCGTAGAAGCCAAATTTGGGGCTTCTGGAGGCTCCTAGGAGGTGATAGAGGACTCTTCCTCCCCAAGGATCTTAGCTGCAAAGGGGGATTAGCTCTTAGGTGTCAGATTACCAGTGCCCCTGGTCAAGCTGAGGATGACACCCCAGATGATCCCCTGAGGCCCGCCTCCTGTCTGATAGTTTCCAGAAAAGCTGGGGGCAACCAGGAGATGGGAAGTACTCAACTGAGGGCTGGTCTCCCTCGAGGATGCATAGAAGGGGCGCCGCCCTATGATTAGGAAGTAGGACACAAGTCTGTGTCCTTTGTGCTTTTTTCTCCATGTGCCTTTTGGTGGCTCACCACTGCCCACCCCAGGAACCTACAGCTCCCTTTAGCTTTCTGTATGTCTCCTGTGGCTGAAGAAACAGTGACTTGGCCCCTTTGACCCACACAGCTGCATTCCTGTTTATGTAGTTCTCCTAAAAATGAATGAGCTCTGGGGATGCCACCTGCCCCAGCTGGGCCATGCACCTGCAAACACCTGATGCACTGCTACAGAGCAGCGTCAATACGGAAACGGGCATGCAAGGCTTTTCTACCTCATGGGCTCCTTCCTGATTCTGTCTCTAAGACTCATTGTTAAATATTTGCTTAGTGTTCAAAGTTCTAGCTTAGCTATGTAAGATACAGAAATATATAATGACAATAATACTTAACATTTACCCAACACATAGCATGTACAAAGCACTACACTTGGTACTTTGTAGATTATCTCACTCAATGCTCTTAACAGTGTCACAGACTGAATGTCATTATTATCCCTATTTCACAGAGAAGGAATCTAAGCCAAAAGAGGCTAAATAACTTTCCCAGAGCAGCCAGGGAGCTGCAGAACTGTGGTTTGAACCAGGGTAGACTCACTCCAGAGCCATATCCTTAACCTGCCAGTCATACAAATGGATGCCTCCAACGTGCTTATAATCTAGCAGGAAAGACAGAACAACTGTAATTCAGAGCATGTTGAGGATTTCTAAATGCCTAGAGAAGGGATAAGGTGGCCTGGGTATGAGAGGAAAACAAGGAGAGAGGAGCAGGAAAGTTTGGAATGAGATCAAATTTGAGGTGGACATTGAAGGGTGGGTAGTTTAGTGGTACTAACCACAGCTTATCCAGCACTTGCTGTGTATCAGATGCTGGAGCCATGTTTTACAACACAGCCCTAAGAGGTAGGACTATTGTTAATTCGTTTAACAGGTTAGGAAATTGAAGGCACAGGGAAGTTGTGTGTCCTCTGGACAGATGCGTCTGGGGTGGGGGCAGTGGCCAAGGAGATCATCCCTGAACATGGGAGGTGGAGCCTCAGGCGTGAGTTGGAGGGTCTGAGGTCAAAGGGTAACTGAGTTCGGGTGGAGGGGTCAGATCCATGAGGGGACATGAGAAAGGTCAGATGGGGCCACATCTGGCTGGTAGGGATTTCACACTAAGGGTTTGGACTTAATTCAGAAGGCAGTGAGGAGGCTTAAAAATTTTCATCAGGAAGATTAATCCGGTGGCAGGATTCCAGCTAGAGCAAGGACATATGTAGATAGGGGGCTGAGCAGGGGCCTGTTAGAGTAAAGCATGTCCATCATCTGGTCAATAACATGTATTGAGTTGCTACAATGTACCAGAATAGAGCGGTTAGCCGGAAAAAAGAGTTCTCCGTCCTCCTAGGTGATAGTCAGGACAATGGCAGTGAAGGCCTGAATAAAGGCAGAACAGCAGACGGAAGTATTAGCAGAGGGTGTAATGGCATTTCACGTTGAGAATCAGCAAGGCTGTGGCAACTGAGGCATTCAGAGTGCCCTCGGCAGTTGGGGAATGAAACGGGGCCAACCCACCTGGAAGGTAGGTATTAGACGAAAAGTAACAATTCAACTCAAAGTAAGTTGCAGTTTAGAAGAGAATTTTTTTTGACTCACCCAAACTTATTTGAGGTGGAGCTTCCATGAAAGGGTGTTTCACACACCTGCCAATCCCAGCAAGGGGCTCTGCTCCATGGCTGCGGGAGCCCTGGACACCTGAGGCAGCCTCTTGCCCACCATGGCCAATTCCACGAGCACGTTTGCGTCCCAGTCTTTGAATCACTCGCTCACCGCTGTTCCACCTATTGAGCACTTTTGGCTCATTCAGCCCCTCTGCTTCTGTCCTTTCTCCGTCCTGCTGTCAGCCTTTGGGCTGTCTTTCTGCTTGTTAGCAGCTCTGCCGGAGGTGGGGAGAGGGAATAGGAAAGTCTCCAGAACTCAGGCTAATTTCTTTGGCTCATTGTAGCAGCTCTGGTGAAAGCCAGGTTGGAAGAGAAGCGTGAGGTAGTGCCAGGTTACTGGGTCATCGTTACTCCAGCCCAGGTATTATATATCCTCCACCTGGATCTCTGCCGATCCGAATTCGACCAGTCTTCTGAGTGCCCAGTAGATGCTCTGTTGACAGGTTGGGGATGAAGCTGAGAGCAATCCTTCCAGCTGAAGCCCACACTCATTTCTCTGAGCTCCCCGGGCTCTTTGTATACATTACTGATTACCCTCTGACAAGCCAGGGGGAGAGGGTTCTATGCCAGAGCTTACCTCTGAGTCCCTGAACTCACCTCTTGGACTTACCTGCCCCAACAGCCAAAGAGACTGTTATCAGCCAAGATGACTTGCTCTTTGTGAAACTGCCAATTCTAACAGTTTTCTTCCCATTTAATTGGTGAGGTAGGTTTTATAACTTCCACTTTGTAGATGGGTAAGTTTCAGTCTAATAATTTACAGCAAAGACTGGGCTACCAGGGCAGGAATGAATTGGAATGAGTGTTTTCTTTTTCTCAAGACACCGTTGCTTCCATTCCAACACACAGCCTCTGTGTTTGCACCGTTTTAGTGGTGACTGGCTTTGTTCATTATGTTTTTCCTCAAGGGGAAGAGCAAAGACATGCATTTGAACACCACCAACTCCCTGAGCACCACAAACCTGGGTACTCCTCCTGGTTCAGCCGCAGCTGGTGTTGGGTCCTAAGAGCAAGGGTCTGAGGCTCTACTTCCTCATCTGTTGGACAGTGAGTTTGGGTTGGATAATTTCCTAGGACTCTTCAGATTCTAAATTCTATGCTTTCATGACAGGTATGGTTTACTCCCTTTTTAGGTCCAAAGCTAGCTGAAGGAGATATTTATTTTCTCCCCAACCAGGTCAGCACTTGACAGACTGATGAATCCACTTAGCCTTGTTCTATCTAATACATTAGGTATGTTATAAGTGTGACTTTCCTGGTCTCTTAAAACTAAAATGGTCCTGCTGTGAAATAGCTTGGTGATGTACTTGCCGCTCTGGGCAAAGTTTTGGGAGAACCTTCCAGGGCTGTGCCCAAAGTGCTGTGTGCTGCAAGCTGGTAAAGCCTCTGTGCTATTAGATGCTCCCCTTGGCCCTTTGGGCAGCAATGGACAATGAACTTAAGAGTGGTGGTTGCCAGTGGGTATATGCTCATGGTTGAGTAATGCATCTACCTTCCATTAGGACCCTGGGCAGCCTGAGATGGCATGGCCCAGGAGGAATGTGCAGGAGGAGATCAGTGTGGACGGCGGGGGGGTTGAGAGATGGGGACTAACGGGGACCCTCCCACCATCCCAGTGCAGCAGAGTCTCTTTGCTAGAGGCCACTTCCTGTCCAGTTGCAGGAGAAATTGCCCTTCTGGCCTAACCCAGCTGGGCAATGAGGCTGGCAAGGCACAGCTGCACACTAATGAATGAATCCAGATGGAAAACCATAGGCAAGGCTTTGCACACTGGAATGCTCAGCCCTCTAAGATGCCAAATCACAACCTGTGTGCCCAGCACCTCTGGACAGAAGGCAAGGGCAGGGTCTGAGGAATGCCATTGCCCAAATGGGAGCTTCATATAGTCCGTGTCACACCCAGATCAGCTGTCCTCCGGGAAGTGGCAACAACGTCTGGGCTCAGCAGTGGATTACAAAGCAGGTGTATTCAGGACAAGCAGGGCTGGGGTTCCCACTTCCTGCTGTAAGCAATGACTCTGGCTTTCTGTATCACTCTCCTGAGCAGAGCTTCTGGGCTAGAGCATCTGCGGGCAGGGTAAGCAAAAATGAACAAATTGTTTCCTCTTATCCAGCTAGGATGGAGATTCCCCTTGTGAAAGAGCTGCAGTGCAACAGCATGGAACAAAAACAGCTCAGCGGCTGCCAATACGCATCCAATTGGCATCCAGTTTGGTCCCAGAACCATAGTAAAAACGAAGGGGAGAGGGGACTACAACCAGCCTTGTCTGGTTGATTTGTAGTGTCTGCAATGACACACATTTGTATTCGCAGTTTCTCTGAAGAGGAGGTGGGCTGGAATGATATCACTTTCAATCTCAAGGCCAGAGATATAATCATCTGCCATTACTCCTTAATTACATGGTAACTACTACACCATTACTTTCTAACTCCAGTCTAATTGCAACTCACTTCTGATTAGTGGGCAATAAACATTCACAAACAGGGTCCAAGATCTATTTCCATAAAGCTTACTGGCAGCCTAAGAGAAGAAATGCAAACATACAAATTGGGTAACTCCAGGGAGCCTGCCCCAATAATTATTGTAAGGAATGTTGGTTGACTTTGAATGACCCTCCTGATTAAGGACCAAGATGGAAAGAAGAAATGAGGAAAGGAAGGAGGGAGGGAGGAAGAGCATTAATTTATTTTCGGGGTAGTGGGAAGAATAGTCATTGCCTACGTCACACTTTTGCTAATGGCTGGTACTAAAAAGAATCCTAGAATTATAGATGATTGAAGCTTCAAGGCCTCTTTGAGGTCTTTTTCAGTCTCTCATTTCACAGTCCAGAAAACTGAGATGAAAGGCCTTTCCTGAATTCGCACAGGGAGTCGGTGGCAAATCTGGAACTAGATCCCAGTTTTCCCAGTTCTCAGCCCCGTCTTATTTCCAGGCTCCTCGTGCCAAATACATGAAACTTGCTTCGTGGAATGTCCTGATGTGCCAAATTCCAGAAAGAATAAAGGTGTGGCAGCTGGAGCCCAGATTGGGTCACCAAGGGCCATGGCCCTTCCTGACTCTTTGCTGAGCCCCTCGGTCCCCTCGGCTCTGAACACCACCTGGCTGATTTCCAGAGAAGGCCTTGTGTTTCTCCTGTCCCTACCCTACAGCAGGGAGAAGCCTGCTACCCCTGGACTCCAAACCCTCAAAGACTCAGTGGTGGCCCCTTTCACAGCCTGGACCCCACAGCATCATCTGGCAGCATCTGGTAGGTGCAGGCACCTGGAGAAGGATAAGGGGCAATGCCATCTTCTGAGGGGACACCTGGTGTCCCTAAGTGCTGCAGTACATCTCAGGCAAGGCAGCCATGCCCCCAGGTGGGGGCCGCATGGGCAGGGCAGGGGAGGGAATGCCTTGGCAGTGAGCATGAGGGCACGGCCAGAGGGAAGAACAATGAAACTGGTAAAACTGCACCTGGCAGAGGACACCTCTGAGCACAGCCCGTAGAACACGGAGATGCCTTCCAGGATGAAGTGGGGAGGGCAGCAGAGCTGGGAACCAGCCAGTGACACACCTCCGCAGGAAAATAGGACCTAAACTTGGAGGTCGGAAACAGGACCACAGGAAGTTGGAGGGGCCATGCATTGCAGTCTCCTTCTAGAAAGACAGGTCTAGCTTAAACTATGTCCAGGGGCAAAGTCCCTACAAAGCCTGTTCTGGCCACCCGTTCCCTGGTTTCCAACTTCCATAAACAAACATACAGCCCTAAGTATCTGAACTGAATACCTCTAGTCACAAATTATTGATTAATCCATTTGTTTATCAAATAATTTTTTAAGTCTTCCAAAGTGCCAGTCACTGTGTTGGACCCATAAATTCTCAGTCCCCAGGTCTCTACATGCCTTGAGGGAAGGGGCTGTGTTCACACCCCAAGTCACTGTGCCAAAAGAACACCTCTATATTTGTTGAGTAAGCAATGGGTCAAGCTCATTAATGGAAAAAAAAAAACAGTTTAAAGAAAACATATCTTCAGGGAAGTAGGAACAGCTTATACTCCTGCATTATCTGATTCTCCTCTCTTTCTTAACCATTCTCTCATTTCATAAGTGGTTTGGGATTTTAAAGACATCACAGAAAGATTAAGGGTACATTTGTCAAGGTGAGAAGGTCCTTAATTCATTTGTAAAACAGCTGCATTATTTTATATGTTAAGAAAGGTGGGCTTTTTTTTTCCTAATTGAAAAAAAAAATCTGTCAATGCCAGAAGTCCAGTGCTCAGGGGACAGAAAATCCCCAAGTTTAGCACTTCTGTGGGCCTGGACTTTGAATAGCAGAGCAGAGGCCTGACCCATTGACTGGTGCCTGTTCCTGCAGGGCATCTCTGAAAGAGGTGGCCATTGCGCACAACCTAAATTCCCTCTGCAACTTGGTGGAGTTCCTATAGAAGTCACGAGACATGCAGAGATGTGACCATAAAAGAGAGAGACTCAGGTCCCCTGAGCAAAACCACTTGGGTCATTCAGAGCCTTGAAGGCTGCTACTGGAACCCCTTTAGCCCAATGTAGTGCTATGGAAACCCAAACCCAAAGGTGAGCTTCACCCACCTATGTGTCAGAAACCCAACTCTGTAGAGGCTAAGGAGAGGTGCTCTCAGGGACCTTGGAACAAGGGTGGATGGTAAGGGAATCCAGGCCAGAGCGCCCCCTACCTTGCTCCTTCCCAAAAACCCAAGCTGTGGGCTGCTTTTCCAAAATCAGGATAGAGTGGGTTTATCCTGCTCCTTCCTAGGAAGGACTCTTAGCCACTGTCTAACAGATGCAGAACTTTATTATCTGGTCTGTGACCTCTAAGATAGAAATCATCTAAAGGCACCCCTAGGGAGGTTGGGTATTAGATATAAAACATGAAACATTTTCAGTTGTTACTTGTCTGCTCTCTGTCATCCTCCCCATCCCCACATTGCTTTAAACACTTTGTTATTTTTTTCATATTTCCATTATAGGATTAATTGTGTTGGCTATATCACTTTATATGTCTGTCTCCTCAGCTCTCTGCCAGCTTCTCAGAGCAGGGACCATGTGTTTGTGCTTCCAGTGCCTGGAACAACCATTGAGAGGTAGGCAGTTCTATATATATGTGTGTAGTTAGTGAACCAGTTAATCATTTGTCCATCAGTCAGGATGAGGAGAAAGAAAGAAAAGGAGGTAAAGAGCAGAAGGAAAGGAAATACAGACCAGAATAAGTACTTGAAGAGCAAGAAAATACACTTTAGAGAAGGGGTCTGGGTAGCATCATTACACACTGATGTAACAAAATACAGAGCAATCCCCAGGTGACCACAGGGCTCCAGGGATCAAAAGCTATGCTGCTTTCTTGCCAAGTGAAGGACATGTTGTCACTCTGCAACTTCTTAAGTTAAAAATATATATCAGTGAAGAACCAAGCAAAGGGCAAAGAGAGAGAATTTTCCACAGAAATACGAAAAGGTGACTTTTGAAGTAGAAGCTGGGCTAAAGCATCTGGATGGCTGGGTTTCCAGGCTACTCATGGGCTTTAAAAGCAGCCTCAGAGATGAAGTGATGCGCTACTTCACACATAAAGGGAAACGCCGCAGAGGTGCTCAGCACGGAATGCGTGCCCAGGACTTCTGCCCTTCCTCCTCCCATCTCTGTTCCTGCGTACGTACCAAGCTGCCATGGTGACAGCTCCTCCAAGGCACTCAGCAAAGCTGGAGCACATGGTCTATGAGGTGTGCTCAATTTTAAAAGTCCCAGCTTGGCAAAGAGAAACTTTATTAGAAAGGATTATTTCATGGGTCAGCAAAGAGGCTATTGTAATAGGGAGACCACTGCTAACCACAGATCTGCAAGCATCGATGTAGGCAGCAGATTTTTCTTCTATGGAAAGGAGTAAAGAAGGCATACATACATACATACATACATACATAAAACAGGTGTGGGAAAGTGGTAGCATGGTGAACAGAGCAGAGAGTGACCTGAGGCCAGCTTATTCTCAAAAGGGGCTCTTACAGAATTGTATGCTGACCAAGTGACAGGGATGTGAGCAAAAGATAGTAGCCCAATCAAAACATAGTTAACAACTTTTGTTCCAATTTTGGAGGAAAGCAATTCAGCTAAATATTTATGAGACAAAGAATGGGAATTTAGATTGTCTGTGTCCAGCCTTGTCACAGGTGTTAAAAAACAAAATTCAACCGAGTAAATATGAAGATCTAATAACAATGCATGGATCAGGCAGCATCTCATCCAACAAGTAGAAAGGAGCTCCAAAAAGCTGTACAAAACGGAAGGCTTTTACAGGAAGAAGGGGGCAGGGACAAGGAAGTCATAAATAAAAGAAGGGATTATTTCAGATCTAGGTCACCTTCCTTTGGGGAAAGGAGAGTGTCTATCATGCAGATTACCTCACTAGTGCTGATTAGGAAATTCCAGACTCCTTGGTTTAAAAGTCCTCTTCCGAAATTGCTGAAATTGCAATTAGTTTAGGTATTTAATCCTGGTTTGCTGATATGGGGCTTAGCACAAGTGACTCCATTTTGGGCCAGTTGTTTCTTTTTTAACATAGGTGAATAAGGGGGGCATCCAGGAGTCTTATCTCAGTTATCTTGAGAAGGGTGGCTCTTTCCTGGAACAGGAAAGAATGGATATTACTTACCTGTACTGCTTTCCAGGATCACAGGGCTCTGGTTAAAAATCAGCATTGCCAGGTGTGAGAAGACTTCTTTATATTTATCCAAGTCTGCAGATACCAGAGCAGTTTTGTTCTCAGAGATACATTTTTACTAAAGTGGCTTTTTTATCCTATTTTTCTGGAATCAAGCCTCTGCTTATGTTCAAACTTGTTTAGGCCCCAATCTTCAGCCTGTCTTACTTGGCTACATTTATTTAAAGTGTTACTTATGTATCCAACTTGCAATATGTATATATGATCCAAGTATTATGTTCTCATTAGCAAGACTATCCTGGTCCTGCAACAATCCCTCAAGTACTTGGTTGGGTGACTTTTTATAAGATCATTTAAATTCCTTTTGCTTTATCTATGTTCTCATCAAAGAAACCTTCTGATTATGATTTGGCTTCCCATGTAGTTTGATTATAGGGATACAATGCACTAATCATGCAGCATTTAGTGCTCAGGTTGTATGACAATTACTTCTCATTGTACCTTAATCAGTTGGCCTTCTGACATTCTCCTGTCTTACATGCATCTCAGTTAATAAAAGTTGGCCTGCAGGGTCACTTGACCAATGACAGAAGCTATTTCTATGCCTGCAGAGTGAAATCCAAGTCCAAGAGTGTGCAGACATCTGCAGGGTACTCCCTGAGGATGACACCTTAGATGATACCACTATGTCCAATCACCATTTTCTAAAACCCTCAGGTCTCTTCAGCAAAAGACTGTTGAAAAGATTTATCCTTCAAATCATTTCAGCATTAGCAGCCACTGAAAAAGGAAACATGGATACTGTTCCCAGTGTTTATTTATTTTTTCCCTCCTTTTTATTGATTTATTGCCTTTTATCCTCATTCCCTTCTCCCATTCTTTTAGCTCCATAGGCAATGATTCTAATGTGTGGATATATGTATATGTTCATGCAAACTATGTATATTATCAAGTCATATTTGATCTTCATGTAAGTCAGATTGGTTTATAGATGTCATCCAAGATTTTATTCTCTCTACCTCATACTATGCTTGAAAGCTCTATCTGTGTTACTATATGTAGATTCAGTCAATAACATTTTCCCATTGCAAAGTGTTCCATAATGTGCATGAACCATGTTTGGCTTCTCCATTTCTCAGGATGGAAACTCAAAGAACCACCACCATACTGCCCAGCAAAGAGTGCCATAAAGAAGCATCTAACACATGTGTCTTTGTGGGTTATCTGAGATCTATGCCCAGGAGTAGATTTGTTCAATTCCAGTTTGTATGTACTCCATCTGACTGAGGACTGCTGGATTTTTGTATAGAATGGCTACACTAAACTATACTCCCACCTATAGGGCATGAGAGTTTCTATGTACATCCCTGTCAACACTTGGTGTCATCTTTGTACATCCCTGCCAACACTTGGTACATCCCTGCCAACACTTGGTGTTCTAATTTTTGCCACTCCCACACTTTAAAGTGGTGTCTCATTGTTTTATTTGGCTGGTGTCTCGTTTCTGATTATTAATGTGTTTGAACAGCTTTTCTTATGTTTATTATGCTTTGGGGTTTAGTCTTTTTATTTCCTGTTCTTATCTCTTGCCCATTTTTGTGTTTGTTTTCTGCCTTTTTTTGTTGATCTACAGGAGCTCCTACGGTCTATGTATAACAGTCCTTTGTCAATTTTAGACATTAAAAATATTTCCTCCCAATATTATTTGTCAATTTCATCCACATTGTCCATAAATTCCTAATTTTCAAATTCAACTTTTTTGACTTTATGCTTTATGCTTTTGAGTTTTTGTTTAATAAGTATTCCCCTGCCCCAAAGTCACAAAGTGACTCTCTCACATTTTCTTCTATTAACCTTCTACTAATCATTGATTGCACTTAATTCTTTAAAATGTCCATGTTCTACTTTGTGGGTGATGTTTTCCTTTAAAGGAATCTGATTGTGTTTTTCTCCAGAAAGATACCTGCAGCAAATGTATAAGAAAAATAAGCTCGTGAAATCTGCTAATTTCTCAATACCATCTTCAAACAAATCTATCCTCTCCCCGTTGGTTATAGTGCTACCTTTATCATGAATTAAATTTCTGTAGCCATGTCTACTTTTGGAAAGTTTAATGATTAGATTTGCTTGTTAGAGAGTTATAAGACTTCAGAAGATTTCTTAGAAATAGAAACAACAAAGCCCTCTAAAACCCTGTAGTACTTCCAGGATGAACTCCTATATAAGGAAAAACTTGCAAAGCGCCTCGGTGTTTCCTGATGATGCACAGGGGCTTCATTCTGAGAGTCTCTGCTCCTTTCTCTGCCTAGAACTGACCAGGCTCAGCAGCAGCCTGTGTTCATTAATTGGTTGCAGTGCATTTGAAACTTCCATATTTTCTCTAAGTGCTATACATCACTCACCTTAGGAAAATCTCATGAAGTAGTTAGTATTATCTCAACTTTACAGATGAGAAAACAGAGGCACCAAGAGGTTCAATTAACTTACACCTGTCTGTCCATTGGACAAGGAGTAGAATTCAATTTTAACCCAAGTGTGCTTAACTTTGCTACTGATGACCCTTCCACCTTATCGTTCTGCTGCTCTTTCACATCCATTTCTATTCTTCCAGACAATGTTTGCTGAGTTCTGACTACTATAAGACATTGTTTTTGGAGCCAAAAATTCATCAGATGAGAATTCTGCCCATAAGAGCATCCAGTCTAGTCTGGAAGATAAGATGTTTTCACAACAAGTACAATATAGGTTAGAAAAGGAGAGGTGCCTTAAAGGACCACTGAGTACTGTAGTTGCTCAGAACTGGGAGAGATGTTTCTAAGCTTTACCTTCTTTTCCCAAGAAGCATCCAATCCATTAGACATTGTGTATGTTGTAATCACAACAAATTTAGATATTGACTATTGGATTTTGTAAATGCTTCACAAGACTGTAGTGCCAGAGAGTCCTAGGTTTTTCAGAATTAAAGGAGATGGTCTACTTTCTCATCTGAGCCATGTGCAAGTGTGACATTTCCTCTATAGTCTCAAGGCCACTCAGTCTCAACTTCACCATTGGCCAATGCAAAGTTTACACAGAGGCAGAGATACTGGAGGTACAGAAAGAAAGGAAAAGAAAGGAAAAGGGTAGGTGGCTATTTTACTTTATTATTTATTTATTTACTTTTTTTATTTTGGTATCATTAACATACAATTTCATGAGCAACACTGTGGTTACTAGATTCCCCCCATTATTAAGTCCCCACCACATACCCCATTACAGTCACGGTCCATCAGTGTAGTAAGATGCTACAGAATCACTACTTGTCTTCTCTTTGCTATACTGCCTTCCACATGCCCCCTCCCCACATTATGTGTGCTAATTGTAATGCCCCTTTTTCCCCCTTATCCCTCCCTTCCCACCCATCCTTCCCAGTCCCTTTCCCTTTGGTAACTGTTAGTCCATTCTTGGGTTCTGTGAGTCTGCTGCTGTTTTGTTCCTTCAGTTTTTTCTTTATTCTTATACTTCACAAATGAGTGAAATCACTTGGTACTTGTCTTTCTCCACCTGACTTATTTCACTGAGCATAATACCCTCTAGCTCCATCCATGTTGTTGCAAATGGTAGGATTTGTTTTCTTCTTATGGCTGAATAATATTCCATTATGTATATGCACCACATCTTCTTTATCCATTCATCTACTGATGGACACTTAGGTTGCTTCCATTTCTTGGCTATTGTAAATAATGCTGCAATAAACATAGGGGTGCATCTGTCTTTTTCAAACTGGGCTGCTGCATTCTTGGGTAAATTCCTAGGAGTGAAATTCCTGGGTATTGTGGTGGCTATTTTATTAACAGAACAAACCCTACTAACTGTTCAGGTTTGAAAGATGTCATAGGTTGGGACGCCAAGGGCGGACCCAGGACAAGGATTCATGGGAAAGTGCCTCAGCAAAACCTAGTTTGAGGAGGAGGGAAGCAGGCCAGGGAGGACGGGGGTGGGTGGGGTGGGGTGGGGGTGGGGGGTGGGGTGGGGGTGGAAGAATCCCAGTAGGTGGTATTTCAGGCCACATCCCAGTCTTAGCCTGATCCCACAGAGGAGCTCTGCAAAAGGGTATCTCAAGAGTTTGTTCAGACTTGAAACAACGTTGCAGGGGATTTCCTGATCCAGGATGCATCAGACATTAGCTAAGAGCCAGAGGGAGATGAGGTAGTGAGAGGTCAACTCCCAGGCAGCTCCAGGGGTCCGAGAGCTGTCCTCAGAAGAAAACTGAGTGTGGAAAAGAAAAGGCTCACAGAGGCTGGGGGAGGGGTGGGTCTGGGCAGAACGTCAGCAGTGCCACTGTGAGCTAGTGTCTGTAGTGTATCTGTAAGTCAAGTGCAGGAATTCTGACAGCTTGAAGCCATTCTTAGGGATCCTAGGAGTCCCCCTCACTTTATAGGTTAGAAAGCTGCGGCACAAAGATGTTGAAGGATTTGCCCAGAGTCGTGTAAACTAATTGGTGACAGGATTAAAATGTGGGGCTCCTAAATTCAAATCCAGGTCTCTTTCAACCACATCTTGCCACCTCACTTTCTTGCAATTGCCACAGCCCTGAGAGCTGAAAGGAACATGTGCTGACACTGTAAATCATATTTTTCATTTAATATATGTCATTCTTTGCCCAGAGTCTGGCTTCTTTTAGGCCAAGCATCCACCCCGGCTGGCCCACAGAGCCCTGCTCTGGAACCCACTAGAAAACAGCCAGATTCCCTTGACAGAGGATCCAGCCGTCATCTGGAAGACGGATCTGGGTAGTTAAGGAAACCTTGGCGCCTGAAGAAGGTACTCAGAAGATGACAGGTCTGAATAGTCTGACAAATTTTTATTGCCCCAAAATCTCCAGTCCTGTAAGTCATGAAATAAATCTCAGCCCCCATCAAATACATTATTGTCTGTTTAAGAATGAAAGAGGGGCTGAAGCAAAGCCCGCATGGTCTTTCCCTCAGCTCCCTATCAGGGGCTTGTCTATCCAGAGCTTCGCCTCACCCTTCCCAAGCCCAGATCTCCCCTGCCAAGCCCCCATGGAGAGCAGGCCGACCAGCAGAGAACAGTCAGGCGGTGAGGCCTGCTTTTGAAGAATGGTGAGAACAGCCCTCCAGGGGAACAGAAGCTCTGAAAGATGAGAACGCTGTCATGCTTGTGGGGTGGGCAGGTGAAGTGATCAGCAATTCCTTACAGTCCAGGAGATTTATCAGCAAAAGGAAAAAAAGAAAAATCAATTGGCCAGATAATCTTGAATGAGAAGGAAGGAGAAACATCACGAAGTGACTAAGGGGATGGGGAGAAAGTTTAAGGAACAAACCAGGGATGTCTGCTCTAGTCTCCCCTGCCACCATCTGTGCTTCCTTCATCCTCATATTTAACAGACTGAAATGTAATTGTCCATTTGTTTCTCTGTTTCCCTGGCCACAGTGCCATGTTCCTAGCGACAAGTACTGTCTTCTTCATTCTCCCTTGATGTATGCCAGGCCTGCCACAGTGTTTGGTACGTAGCAGATGCTCATTATATATTTGTTGAATGACTAAGAAAATTAATGAATGACCTGGCATTTTTTAAGGGCCAGTATTGTAGACACTTGACCTCCTTGAGTCATACGGATCTCTCAACAATGACGTAGGCATTATCATTGTCATTTTGCAGATAAGAAACTGAAATTCAGAGAGGTTGAATAACTTGCCTGAGGGCAGGCAGCAAAAAAAAAAAAAAAATGGAAGAGCTGGGATGCAAAGCAAGGTCTGTCTAACTCTAAAGTGTGATTTTTGTTGGATTTACTATTTACTGACAGATAGTTCTTTCCAATGTGAGGTCTGGCTGCCCGATCTGAGAATGAGCTAGGATCTTTCCCCCTGCACTGCCCACCATCTTGTCACCCCACCTTTGCCTCCATGTGGTACCCTGGAGAAACAAAGAAGATGAAATCCAAGCCAACCCATTAATTTTACCTTGTCAGGCTCTTCTCTCTGGGTTCACTTATGTATGGTTTCTCCTCCCTTCTAGGCTGTAAACTCTTTGGGGGCAAAAGTCACATTTTGTGTATCTCTTACAGGTGTGAACTGGGTCAGAGGTGGTCACGTCATCCTGGTTGGTATCACAGGAGAGGGTGACAGAATGAGGGTGCCAGGGGCTCGGCAGGCTGTGGCACATAAATAGGAGGTGCACAGGAACTGCCTTTGAAAGCCCCACTGAAACCAGAATCAGTCTATCAGTTGTACAAAAAACAGACTGGTTCTTGAAGGACAAATGGGACTAAAAGTGAGAGAAGGGGAGAGGGTGGCATAAAGGCAGGTTCTCGAAAAACTGGAGCACAGTGGAGTCAGCCAGTCTGTCTCCAGCTCCCTCCGCCTCTCTCTGGGCAGCCAGATAGTATCGGGCTCAGAAGAGTGTTTTGTTCACTACTACCCAGGCTTCCTCTTCCGATCTTGGCTGACCTTTCCCAGCCTGAGCCTTTCTAACTGCTGATTCCAGCTCGCTTCTCTAACCCAGATCCTGGGAACCCTGTGCCAGGTCTTGGACGGAGCTGTTTACCTTACAGGGCTGGACTGATGCTGAGAGATCAGGAAGTTGAATTCAGCTTATTATTAGAACCACACCTGAACACTGGCCTGCTGAAGGGCCATCCATCTCAGCCATGCTGAAGAGATGGAGCTTGATTAATGCTGCTGGTTAGTGGGCTGGCCCACCTCCGCCCATGTCCTCCTCTGGACGCTGTTTGAAGAATCCATTAGGAGAGAGCAGCAGGGAAGGGGAAGAGCAGTGCTGTCCTAATTGCCGCACCCCAATCACCTCCAGTGTGGCTGCTTCAACCAAGATGGTCAAGGTTGATGAGTACCTGATAGGTCCTCATAGTGGGAGCAAATACAATTAGCACGGGTGTACCACTTCCAAACCACAAAGCAAGATTAAAAGCTTTTGAAAGCTCCTTTAATCTGTTCACTTGAAGATAAAATAGAATAAAATGGAATTTGGTTCTCTGTGTCAACCCAGCTGTACCCTGAATGAGTCTTCAGTCTAGCCCTTGGACATCGGAATACACAATTTCAGTCCAGTGTAGTGAGTGCAACACAGGTGTGGTGGGAGGCCAGAGGCAGGGCTCATCCCACCCGATCCAGGCCTTCTGGAAGGGGTGAAGAGGTCAATCAAAGGGTTGCCCACACCTTACCCCCTACAGACTCTAAGTCCAGAGTGAGCCACCCAGATTGTCAAGCAGCCAGTACTCTCTGATTTAACCCCTGAGATGTGGGTTATGTGTACAATGGCTGTTACTTAACCATTAGAATCACTCTTCACCCCTGTGCATTTTAGTCTGAATTCTTTGAAGCATCATTTTTAGCATTCTGTACAAATCTAACACTTCTTACACCTGCTGGTGTCAATTTCATAATTGCTACGGTGACTGCTGAGAAGGGAGAGGAATTATCAACCCTCCCCCAACTCGAAAAATTTCTTTATTAGTGACTAGGCCATGTTTTCAAGTTTTTATAAATTCTCGCTTACCCTTTACCATTTCCTCTAGGAAGGGGAGTGACTGAGCTTGAAGCACACTCATTTTATTGATTTCTCAGGTTGGATAACTTAACACCCAACGCCAAAGAAGGAGCCCAGTTATCTCAATAGTTTATGTACAGGAAGCAGGGAAGTCTAGAAAAAGGGTCTCTGTTGCTGGAGCAAGAAGATTTATACTTAATGCCAGGTCTATAGCTGGGGATCTTGGGTAAATCACTTTTGTTGCCCAAGGCACTAAAACAGACAAACAACACACGTTTACTGATACCAACTTCTATTATGGTGCTATTTCTTGTCCCCTCAGAATGAGGGCACATAATTTTCACCATTTCTTTATTTCATTATTTATACATTTGTTTATTCTGTTCTCGTTCCAGGAAGGATTTGAGAAAGTTTACAAGAGAGAAAAGGAAAAAGAGGCTGAATAAAAATATATGACAGGGAAAATTAGTCCCCTAAAATACATGCCGTAAGATTCTATTTATTAGAAATAGGCTGTTACATGGGGCTCAGAGCTTTCTATTGACCAAATGAAGGTATGTTACCTGAAAGGGGAAAACATCCCGATAATTTTGGGGAAAAAAAAATTTTCTTGCCTCTGAGAACCCACAGAGGTTTCTTTCTCCGATCCTAAATAAAAAAATTTGGGGAGATGTAGCAGCTGACATCCTCAACGTCATCCCCAGAGTAAAGATGCCAGTGATTTCTTTAGGCTGTTTCTCGTATTATTCCTCAATGCAAGAGGAGTCTCAGCAAGGAATTCAGTAAAAGATACCCTATAGGTCAGAAATCAGAACAATATGGTCACGGTTGCATCTCTCTGCTTTAGGCTGGACCTGTTGATAAACTTGGCATTATTTACACCAGTTGTTCTCAAAGGGCAGTCTGCACCTACAGCATCAGTAACGCCTGGGAACTGATTAGAAATGCAAATTTTTTAGCTCCATCCCGCAATCAGAAACCCTGGCGGTGGAGCCAGGGAATCTAGATTTTAATAAATCCCAAAGGCAATTTAAGGACCAGGGACCCAGAGAGGAGTGAGTAGATTGTGTGACCTGTACAATAGGAACACTGTTGTTTGCCTCTGATCCTTGGCTAGAATTGGCCACCAGTTGGTTTGAGGATATATTTTTTTGGCAAGATCCTGGAAAGCAAATATTTAGGTTATCAACTAAAAGCATATCCATAAGCTTCCAAACCACTCAGCAGAAAGTCTGCTTGTCTTCCTCCCTCTTCTGCATGTTGAAGTCTCTCCAGGGGTCCTCTGACCTCCCTGCTCTATGCAGAAGGGTGAGGGATCCAGGCAGGCCAGTGGGGGCCAAGTGTTTCCTCCAGTGATATCTTCACTGTGCTGTGTGCATTTCTTCCTGGCTTCTTTCAAGCTGCTTTTATGTGTTTTGCATGTATATTCTTTCTTCTTGACCAACCCTCCCCGCTTTAAATTCTATGATTACTCCCATAGATAGATAGAATAAAAAAGAGCCCTAAAGCTGAAAGGGGCTACAGAGATAATGTAATACAACCTCCTCGTTTTACAGATCATAAGCGAGTCGGGAACAGGAACAATTTTCCTTTGTGCACCGTTTAGCTCAACACCTGGCATGGAACAGTTTCTTGGTGTCTCTCAGTTGAATCTGCTTGTTGACTGTATGTAGTATTTCATGCATTTCACCTGCCTTAAAGCATTTTATCCCCACAAACACTTGAGAAGTATTATCATCTCCATTTTCAAACCAAGAAACTCAAGTTTGAGCAGTTGATGTTTCCTGAAGTTGCATGGCTTTAATATTACACATCCAGGCTGGAATGCAGGCCTCTGACTTTAGTAGCCTAGAGCCTCACTAATCACACACTGACCCCTACCCCCAAAGATGTATAAGCATGTATCAGACTGAATGGCGCACTTCTATATAAATAGTGGCCTTGATTAGCTCTGGTCAACTCAAGGAGACAAAGGCCAGGGCCTTCGTTTTTCAGCAATTCAAGATAGTCCCCGTGCTCCTGCATCTCTAGTAAGCTGTGACCTGACCGAAACGCCACTCACTGCAAAGCAAATTCAGGAAGTGGTGGTCTTTACCAGACACATCTGAGAGGTGTAGCTACTGACTATTGAAATCAGTTAAACACAAACTGAAGATAAGGGACATAAAGGCATTTCTGCATTTTCCTGTTTCTCCATCTGTAGATATATTTCTTCACATATAAATATGGGTAAATACGTAGAGATTGCATGTCATTCTCAATGTAGGCAAAGTGATTTGATCTCCTCAGCAAAATTAAACAGGTGCTGCATAAGGTAGCAGAAACAGGACAAAATGTCAGATTGAGAATATGCAAGGAAATATTTCAATCACAACTACAAATACAGAGTCAGAGGTTCCTTTGTGGCATAGGCTGTTAATCCAGTGAAATGTCTTGCTCCTGCCTCTTCTCCCCTTTTCAGTCCAGGTTAGCATTTTCTGTGACCTTCCCAAAGGTCACAAGGCTGCTGGTAGCCCACAGGATGCCTCTGAAACTAAGGAAAGGTCTACCCAATAAGGTTGGCACCTGGGAGTGCGGCACACATATGGGCATAAACAGAAGCCTTGCTTTCTGCTAAGCCAGATCGCTTTTAAACCAAGTAGATATTGGTAGCCAAGAATGGTATAACAAGATCATGTTGGCAAAACCATCCCACACATAGTGGAAGATGACTCCTTCCAACCTTCTCATTTTATAAAATACCTCCTTAGGCAAGTCCAGATAGATAATGATAATACTAATGATAATATTAGCAATAGCTAACATACATACATATAATGCTTACATGTAATGCTTGTGGGTCAGGCATAATTCTAAATACCACATGAATTAACTCATGTAATTCTCATAACATCCCTCTAGTTACTATTATTATTGTATATAGTTACTATTATTATTATATAGCTATATAGTTACTGTTACTGTTATACAGTCATTATTCCCATTGTACAGATGCAGGACTTCTCTGAAACACAGAAGACGTAAGTCACCTGCTCAAGGTCACAGCTAATAAGTGCTAAAGCTGGGATTTCAACCTAGTCTGGCTCCAAAATATGTGCTATTAAGCACTATGAGAACAATGTAAAATGCTAGAAGTATAAAGGATGCCAGAATAGGTTGGGATATAATCAAAGGGAAGTCTGACAAGGGATTCTGTTACATCATCTGATGCACCCTTCTCCCTTCTGGTGGAGCAGCCTAGCTCCCCCAGTCGGAGTCACCCTCTCCTGCTAAGGGGTTGCCTACTTCCTGAGTTGTACCATCCTCTTGCCATGAATCCAAATCTCCTTTACTATTTGGGAAGTGCATTTTCTGGTTCCAAGTAGGACAGAAAACAGTTGTGAGAAATGCATATGGTGGCAGGGGACCTCCCCAACCTGGGCTTACAGGAAACCAGGTCTGCTTGCAGACCCTGCCTCTGTCCCACCACCTCTGTCCCACCCTATCTCCCTGGAGGAGCTGCAGGCCTCAGGACTTGGCCACTTTTGCCTGCACCTGCTCCTGCTGGCTCACAGGTGGGCCAGGTCCCAGGATGGCTAATGCAGGACCTTGCACAGCAGAGTGCAGCCCAGTATCAGACGCTCAGCTGCTCAGGTGAATTAGAGACCCCCAAGCTTTCATGTCTCCAGGTAATGCTCCAAATGGCCTGCTTCCATTGCCATGGCAACACCTATGCATCTCCTCAGAGCCCTCTAAGTACCCGAGGTGAAAGCAAAGGGGCATGTTTGCCTCTGAGGTCCCCTGCACCGTGGGACCCTGCTGCGACAGTCTTTGCCAGCAAACCCCACTGTGAGCCCCCAAAAGGCATGGGCAATGACCCGGGAGCAGCTCGCTGGCCCAGTCCACAAAGACCTCCTGCTGGGTCAGCCTCCTCCCCCAGGCCCACTGCACCTCTCCTGGGCCACAGCCCGCTCTGCACGGTTCCCTCTGGGTCGATAAAGGGCACTGGGTGGAGCTGGAGACCACACTCCAGTCCTGCCACCCCATTTACTAGAGGTGTGACCTTGGGAAAGCCCCTTAACTCCTCTGAAGCCAGAGACCTGGAAAAGTGCAGAGGGCATTAGGTTTAAGGGTGCATCTCCTCTCTGCCCAGCTACAGATCCCCCTGCTGGATGTCTGCCCTCCTGGACCTTACCGCTCATTAGAGCATTCCAGAAACTGTGAAGGCTTGGCCATCCTGAGGTTTGCCACAGAGCAACAGAGTGATTCACATAAGCTGCTGAGTGGTTGGTGACTGGATTAATGGGGTCATATTCAGACGTTGGCTGTTTGAGTGTCTTCCCTTAGGATGAATGACACACTCACCTTTTACTAAAATCTCTAGACTGATGTCACATGGGACTCATATTCTGTCCTTGTAGGACTGACCTAGAAACCAAATGCAGAGTCCATAACTTCTTTAAAATGTATCTTTTCTCATTCTGGCCTATAGTTTCAGCCCCCTATAGTCTTTCAAAATTTTGTTTCTAACCGTCACCATGCCCTGTTTCATCTCTGCCTCCTATTTGTACAGCATCTGTACGATAAGCATATTTTCTATGCTCATGTCCAAGGCCTTGAAGACATAGAAAACGTACTCACTGAAAACCACAAGTGTCTTTTATTAGCAGGAATTCATACATTCATATAACCTTTGTTTGGGTCCCATGAAAAATAGCAACATTAATTCTAGTGAGTTGATTTGTTTTTCTCTTTTCAATCATATAGCTAATGATGTGATCTTGGCCAAGTCATTTTACCTGCTTGACTTTTAGTTTTGATAGATGCTCTATAAATAGTAGTTTAATTGAACTAACATAAGAAATTGAACTCAATGAGGTCAACAGTAAGAAAACACTTTGCATTTCTATGGGGAGGGTTAGTTCCTGAGACGTGTTCTTACATTTGGTCTCTGGAGAGTGTCACTTTTGGTCTTAACTACGTGTCCCGTTCACCCTAAGCAAGAGTGTTGCATACTGCCTTATATATTTCTCACCACCCTCAGTACCCAATGCTGTGGCCCTGTGTGGTAGGCCCGTAAGAATTATTTGATGCCAGTAAATGTGAGGCCCAGAAGAGTTAACCAAAGATTATGTGGTACCTTGAGAAGTCCCTGAGAAGTTGGATATAAACACCCTAGCGGGCCCAGTGGTCTGTTTAATTTTTACTGACCCATCTGTTCTCTAGTGAGGACACTTAAAACAGAAATGAGAATTCTGAGCCTGCAGAAACAATGTTACTGCAGCACAGTCCAGAGTTCCCATTCTTACTAAAATTCATTCCTCCCCCACTGCCATCTATTTTCCTCTGGGGCCCGACCAGCTGCCCTAGAAGCCAGTGTTATCAAAGTTAATTTACACACTGATCCAGTTAACCACTTCCCATGTACACACTCCCAATACACACCTCTGCAAGGGTTTTACCCCAGTATCCCAAACAAACAGGGCTCTTCCCCCACCGAAAACATCACGAGGTATAGCTTTTCCCCAACCACATTTAAAAATGGGCCCCAGTGTCTCAAAAGGAAAGGGAAGCCTCTGAACATTCAGATCTTGGGTACAATTTGAACTTGAGCACAACCAAGTGCAGCTGGACGTCTTGAGACTAAAGTGGCATTCATGCATTCAGCAAAATTCCCCCAATGCCTCCTCTGTCCACAGTACCCCTGAAGAGTTTCCAGATGGGAGCGCCCAGACATGGTTTACCATTGTGTGAGCCTCTGGGAGCTGTGCAAGGACAAGTGGGGAACAAAGTCACTCCTGACATCCCCCTAGGAAACACTGTTCTTCACACGGGCCTGTCCCGCCTCTAGAGCCAGAGCTCTATTTCCAGCCTGGTGGGGATTTGGCCTGCTGTTATGGGCAGTGCAGCTCATCCCTGCCCTGCCAGGGGGAACGTTGTACCTCAGGGATAATCTCTCTTGTCATTACCTGCCTCACAGGGAGGTTGAGAGGATTTAATGAGATAATGTTTGTAAAGCTTTTTGAGCTCCTCAGAAGAATAAACGGCTCTATACAAATGCAAAACATTATTATTATAACTGATCACAGAGGCTTTCACTCTGGTTAAAGGCCAGGGGGGGAGGAACCCTGATTCCATTATAATCTTCTATTTCTGAGAACTGATAATGCTTTGAAAAATGCGTCCTTTTTCCAACTGAAATTCTCCACCTTTACAATCCGCTCCGAGGTAAAATGTTTGGGGAAAATTTTAGAAATGTCTCTTTAGTCTCTTTTGAGAAGGAGGAACATTAAATAAGCACACTTTGTCTGCTTACAAAAGAGCTGTTTTGACCAAAATCATTCAAAAAGGCTGAGCTTTATAACTTCAAATTTAGCTGGTCTTTCGTCCCCACTGAGATAAATAGAGCAGTGTTAAATCTGAAAGGGGAAAATTGGTTTGGCAAGATTCTAATGTTTGAAGCCGCCATTCAAGGGTTGCTGAACAGAGGCTGATTTTTCCATATCAGAAGAAACGGAATTGTTTCTTTTTAGAGAAATTATTCCAGTGATTTTTTTCCCACCCTGGAAAGCAAGGTTTGTTATTTTGACAATAATTCATCCTTCCAATTTAGGAAGATCAATGATTTTTCAGAAGACTCTCGAAGTCCTTTTTCTCTTGTAGAATCAATCAGTCCTGAGAAGCAGAACCTGAAGATCTCACTGTTGGTATACACTGCAGGCATCTCAAACTAAAATGATTCCGGGGGCCAGGCAGGCAACATAGGGAGGGAAGTAAGCCAGACTTCAGGACAACCATGTGTAGCCTCCAAAGGGAAGGAAAACTTTCCTTCTACTCTCTTAGGTTGTTGGCTGGGACCCTGCAAATTAGAAAAAAATAAAATAAATAAAACAACAGATTACCAAGAGAAAAGCAAAGAGTAATTCATTAACACATGCATTGCACATACATAGGAGGACTCAGGGATGAGTAACTCAAAGGGGTTAGAACTTGGGTTGTATATCAATTCTTAAAGAAGAACAATAATTTTGGTGGTGAAGTGACAAGGCAAGAAAAGGAGATTGGGATTTTAGGGGTGGCAAATGCGGGGACAGTGAATCGATGGGGAAATGGAAGATCAGGGCTACTTGGAAGTGGATGTTTGCAGAGACTCTCTCCTGGTGCTGTTGGGAAGGAAGGAGCTCCGAGTCACAGGGAAGTCACCTAGAGTGGGACGGGAAACCAAAGTCAAGAAAGCAAAGGCAGTTGGTTGTAATGCACTCTGTAGAGTGACAGAGAGGGCCTAAGGTGAGACGACAGGCCGGCTGCTCATTCTGAGGCTGCTTTTCTGTTCTTTCGGCAGGGCAGGAAGTCCTTGATTGGCAGCTCTTAGACCTCTAGGCTTGTTCTGATTGGTGAAATGAGGACATGGGCTGGGCTCTGCCTGTGTGTCTGATGTTTCTTATCTGGGGAGACCCTGGACATTTCCCAAATCACTCTTGGCCCCTGTGGCTTCATCTGATTAACTCTCTGGGTCATTTCTGGCTGGCTGGCTCTCTCTGATCAACTCCCCGGGTCATTTTGGGGGGTGCCTGCCTCTCTCCTTTTCATCCGCTGATTTCTCTTCCTGCCTAACAGTGCCATCTAGTCTCTGGTGGTAAGATTGTCCCCCTTCCTAGGACGGAAAGTGGAGGTAGTGGTATGAAAAGGTAAATTTATGTTCTGCTTTCAGACAGACTGGGGTGGGCAGGCACCGATCCCATCTTGTGTCTGCTTTTCCTCAGTTGGATTCAGTTTAAAGAATCCTTAAGCCAGAGCGGCATATTTTGGTGTGGAATATCCTGAATCCCTCCCCCTCCCTTTTGGGGAGCGGTAGTGGGTGGAGGGGGCTGTAGGGAGCTGGAGAACCTGCCGGAAGGACCTGCCACTCAGCAACAGCTACATCTTGAAGAACACAGTTCTGCGGTTTCTTCCAGGTTTTCAAGGGAAGCCAAAAATCAATAATTCTATATACCATCTCCCATTTTAAATGTTATTCACCAATTCTTTTTTTTTTAACACTGTGTTGCCAAACCAAACATCTGGCCCCTGGGATATGGTTTTCAGCTTTGGATTAAACTAATGTGAATTTTCCAATGAAACTATCGTAGAGGGAAGAAATGGCTTTTTCTCCGTAAGACCCACAGAGCCTTACAATGACAGAAGAAATGCAGGATCCTGACCATTCCTCCTTCTCCATCTTGGGGTTTCCCTTTCCCTAACACAACCCCTTAATTTCTCTCTCTGTGCCTCATCCTCCTTGTTTATAAAATCAGTGTAACAAGCACCTACCCTATAGGGATGCTGTGAGCAATGAATGGGAGAAGATGTATGTTAAACGCTAGGACAGTGGCATGTGTCAAGCACCTAATGAGCCCTCTCCTTTATGACTGTTGGTTCATTCTTTAAGTAGCCAGACCATGGCCTGGACTCAAGTTCACAGCCCTTCTCCTCTATACAAATGCTGTCTCCACCGCTTACTTCACCTCTGCCCAATTCAATCTGGTCATTTTTGTGGGCTCACCACAGACTTAAAGCAAAGGAGAGGGGATGGAGTCTGGAAGCCTGAGGGCTGGAGGATGCAAAGCAGTTGCAAAGCCAACTGAGTCAAAGCCAAAGCAGCCTGGGTTTGCCTCACAGTCGTCTCCTAAAAGGACCCAGAGCAGTTCAGCTTCTCTAGCCATCTGCTCCTACAATGTAATCTTTGATGCTAAATTCTTGCCAAGGGGAAAACATGGGAGAGAGGAGAAAGCGCTGAAATGGGACTTACTCCGGGTTTCAGTTTATATATATACTTAGATGTGTGAAAGACTCCTTTTGTATTTGCTTTTGTGTCTATTTATGAAATGAAGGAGTCTAGACAACCTCTCAATGATATCAGCTTTTTTTCTTAAAGCAGTTAAACAAAATCTCTGCCCTCATGTAGTTGACATTTTTGCTTTCATTTTCTGACTGTGTGTCTTTTCTGTGTATCTTCTTCCCCATGACACATTCCCTACCAATGCTAAGGCAGTTCAAATATGTATTGTCAATAATAATTCTATCCTAAAAGAGTTTATATCTCACTTGGAAGAATAATATTTAAGACCTGAAACAGATAACAAGAGATGATATATGATTAAGTACAAGAACAAGGGACACAAAGAAATGCTTTCATAGGTTGAAAGGGAAATGTAAATTACACCAACAGTAATGAGGGAAAAATTGAATAATGGGTGATTGCTGATGGCCAGGAAACAAAGGAGAAGGGGGCAGGCATTCCAGGATGAAATAACAGCAAGAGTGAAAGCAAGGGTGAGAGGAACATTTAAAAATATGTAGGAATTCTTTGCTTTTTCTTTATACTGCCTGATATATAAATTCAGAGGAGTGAAAAAAAAAGTCAAAGAGGCATAAATCCTACAGCACCCAGTATGCATTTTCGATCCCCACTGGGAATATTCTGGAATATTACACGGTCTAATTGGTACACTCAGCTTTTCCTTGTTTGTTTAAAAAGTGTTCTATGGGCCTCAAGGAACTCTGGGAAGATAAAAAAAAAAAATTCGCATCAAGAAACAGGACTCTCCTAAGAGATGCTGAATTAAAGTAACAGGGAGATATGTGAGAATACAAAGATACCTCTGACCTTGGACTCTCCCAAGATCTACCACGTGGCTTTTGGGTGAAGTTGCTATGGAAATTAAATCTAATAAAAGAAATTCAGAACCACAACCAGCCCCAAGTTCTGGAGTCAGGAATGTGAAATGTTCTGCCTGTACTTCCGTCTGAGAGGACACCAGGTGCTGTGGACGGGAGCTCAGAGAATGTTTCTCTATCACAAAGGAAACAGCTGATCCTGGGCCCTACTTGCCATGCGGTAGACACCAATGCGTATCTCCTCTGCACAAAGGAACAGAGGACAGAGGACTGTGAGGACCTGGGCTTGCCACAGACAGGATCTATGAAGCACAGTCTCTTTTGAAATGTCCTTTATTGATTTCTGTTCAGCCAGTCAGTGAAGCTCACAATGACAAGGGGATTGAGAGCCCATCAAACAATGCCACTTGCTGAGACTTGCAGCTCCTGAAAAGGGCTGACAGGGGTGCTAAGTTCCTTTCATTAGACTCTGTTTTCACAGGAATCATTTGCCCATAAACCCACTTGGTAGGCCTCAGAAGGGCCTGACCTAAAATGGGTCTCTATTTTCTCACTTCTTTTGGAGGTACAGACTGTTGGCGTGAGTTGGGTCAGATGAGCGTCTCTACATGCTCTTGGACTTTCCTACGTCTCCATCAACTGGCTCAACACGAGGCTTAGTGTACAAGGACGGGGTGAACGGTGTGCAGGGCTAGGTTGCAGTGAGGGACTGACTTGAGCTCTTCCCAAACCTCTATCAATAATGTCCATCCAACTCTCACAAATCAGACACTGCTTGAAAGGAAAATGCTTTCTCTGCAAATACTTCCAGCTTCAACATGAGTCATCTGGATGTAATGCCTACCAAACAGATTATTACCCTTAACCCCCTCCTATTGAGAAATCCTGCCACTCTTGATGATGTTTAGAAAAGTTTCAACAGGTGCTACCGAAGGAGAAACCCCTGGTCAGAGAGGTACAGTGGAAAAATGCTTCCTCACCACCATGGCCAAGGCCGACACAGACATACCTTGCAGCACTGCCTGTAGGGAGATACCCATTACACAGCAGCCAGATGCTGCAATGCCCCCGCTAAAGGATCACTGGGGAAGCCACTGATGAGAAGCCGGTGGGAAGGGAGGAAAGCAGGGAGCTTTTAAAATCCCCCCTGCCTGAAACTACCAGGAATCTTTCTTCCAATCCAGGAGATGAAGCACCAAGGGAAGGAGAGGCTGGGCTCTCCTCTGGCTTCAGTGACCTTGAGAGAGTCCCTTAACCTTGGCGAACTTTAGTTGCCTCATCTATAACACACGTGATGCTCTCCCCTGAATGAAGGTTAATAGCATCATGGAAAAGTGATGTAAGGGGCAAAAGGGACTGACCCTCAGGGAAGGTCTGCCCAGATGATTGATGGGAGAGCGAGCGAGTGCCAAGCCCACATCGCAGCCCAAACAGGGTTCTCCAGCTGGGCGTCCCTCAGTCAGGTTCCCACAGAGGTGCCATTACCCACCAGGAGTGTCATCCACTGGGGTGCCATTAATAACCACGCTGACAGCAGACATACACTGGTGCTGCCGCTGATGGCCCCAGAGATGGGGGCTCCTTTGCTGTCCATCACTGTACACCGGCAAGGGAAATACATGCTGCCTCGAGTCAGGGAGCTGCGCTGAGCCCTGGAGGAGAAAGAGGGGATGTTTGGGACAGAGGTGGGCCAGGAGCATCTCTGCAGGCTGAGGTCTCACTATGCAGAGAGGCCTTATCCATACCCGTGTCCAGACCAGAAGGACCCCCACCCTCACCCCACTCTGGCCTTTTTCCTGAGCTCATGATCCTGGCAGAAACCAGAAAAGCCCCCAAGTGGACATACTCTCTCTCATTTTTTTGCTCATCTCATTTCCCAAGAGACCAAATCCTTGTGCTTCTGAGAAGTTCTCTCTCTCAGCCAAATCTCAGGCCTTATGAGAATTCTGCACTGTCCCAGGCACTCAGGGACACTAGGGGAGTAAGTGAAAAGTCTGCCTTCAAGATGCAAACAGCAGGCCCTGGGAATGGGGATGCTGGGGTTGAAGGGACTTGGGGACATGAAGGACTAGAGAATTTGAAGAAGCTATACATGGTGTGTTCATGCGCTACCTTAGCTGGGGCTTAGGGGCCATGATATAGATGTCAGAGGAGGGCGCCCTCCAAGAGCCCTGAGGGAGTGGCCAGGGTGCCCAGGAGGAAGCGAGACTTCCACAGAACGTGGCCAGGTGGGTGAGACCTGGAGAGGTGGAGAAGGCAGGTGGGGAGGGCACCGCAGGCAGAGCACAAGCCAGGAGGCCAGCCACGTTCTGGGAGCTTGTATGCCCCCCAGATCACGGTGACTCTCCCTCTTCCTCTGCTAGGTGTCTATCTGCCTTGTTTACTCTAACAAAGCTCCCCATTGTGTGCTCTAATGAGTTGAGGAAAAAAGAATAAACAAAAGAAAAATATTTCCCTACATAGTTTCCTTTTTGTCCTACTACCTATTTTTATTTTGCATAAAATAAAAGAGGAAAGAAAATTCCTCTTACGTCTTCTCTTAGTAGATTTCATTGACTCCTGGCTTAGAAGACATTACAGATTTCATGCCGCTCGGGCCAGGGGAATCTGGAGCAGAGGTGTGTTCCTTCTGTCTTTCCTGGGCTGGGCCCACCAGGGCTGGCCAGGCAGGAGTCAGCACCTTGGTTGCATTTTCAGTTTGCCTCCAAGGGGGTTATATCGTCCTGGACTTCAGTTTTTAAATCTGAGAAAGGGAAGGTTCAGACTAGATGCAGTTTCATATCCTTCCTGGCATTAAGGGTCAATGACTCCATCATATTATTCATTCATTCAGTCATTCATTTGTCATTCAGAAAATGTTCTCTGAGTACCTAGTGTGTGCCAAACTTTGGAACTACAAATATGAACAAGTCATATTTTTTTCACATACTCTGGAAAAGAAAGCAGGTGAAAGATACAGCAGCAGCTGCCGGAAAGAAAGTTACTCTGCAAAGCAAAGCAAAGAAGCAGCGGCCACAGGGGATGAGCAGCCAGGGGTCAGTGCACAGCCACCGAGTAACCAGAGCGTGACAATGAGGACTCTGTGGACAGGAGGCCTCGGGCAGGATGTCTGCCAGCGGGCAGCAGGGCCCCAGCAGCGTTCAGGGACAGGTTCCCTGGCTATGAGTATGGGAGGGCTAGATGTGAACTTAAACTACTGAGGAAGTTTGCAGGCAGGCCTTGGACACCAGAAATAACATGAGAATCCAGTGGCCAGTCCTGGGGTATAGCATAGGGAGGGGCAGAATTCCAGGCAGTTCGCAGAGACCCAGCGATTGGAATTAAAGCACAGAAGGACAGCTCTGTGGGGAGGGACAACTAGGTATTACCCCCAGACCATTGAATTAGAGTCACTTCAAACCCTCCTACCTCAGTTGGACCAGGGCTTAAAGCCTAAAAATAGGGTTCAGTCCTTACATGGAGGACAAATGCCTCCATCTGGGATCCAGAAGAGCAGCAGAAACTGGGGGCCAGGAAAAGTCTAAGAAGAGAAGTGTAATAGCAAATTGATGATAATATGACAATAATAATAATAACTACCTGAGCTAACAATGACTGAACACTTATAATGGGCTGAGTACTTGCTAATGTTTTACATGAATTATTTCTTATAAGCCTCACAATAACTCTATAGCACATGTGATTACTCCCATTTTGCAGGTGAGGAAACTGAGCTTTCCACAGGTTAAATAACTTGCCCATTTAAGGAGTCATTGACCCTTAATGCCAGTCAGGGTCACCTATATTATGCTACAGTAACAAAAGTATCCCAAACTGCAGTTGCTAAAAACAGTAGAGGTTTATTTTTCCTTTGTGTTGAAGACAGGTGAGCAGGGGTCTCTGCTTAACCTCGTCATTAGATGCCCGGGATAGATCATGACTGACAGGTGCCTCTTCTGTTGCTGTGGTATGAGGAAGGGAATGTGGTGAATTTTGCACTAGCTTTTAAAGCCCCACTTCCATGTCACTTCCCTCATATGGCCAAAGCAAGAAACACGGACACTCTGTACCAAAGGGTACAGAGAAGCACAATTCTACCATGTGCCCAGTTAGACAATGGGGGTGTTTATCAACAGCCCTGTTACTGGCCTTCTGGTTGAAGGGGAAAGCAAGTTTAAACCCACGTGGGCTGACTCCAGAGCCCGTGTTCTGTCCTCACGCTGTTTTGGGAAAGGAAGTCAGTCAGCTGGACAGGGGCTTGCCCACTTTGTGCCCCATCCTTTATCGTCTGTGCAGAGCCTCTTCCCTTCCCTTCCAGACTTTGGATTAGGAGACAGGAGTGGGGTGACTGATGGCTCCCAGCAATAGTCGGGGAGAGATGATCTAACAGCATGTGCGAAGGAGCCATGGCTGGGAGGCTGCTCATAATAGCAATTGAAGTGCTAGTTTCTATGGGGCTTGGTGTGCTAGGGTCTCGAGGGCTTATTAAACCCACAGCAGTCCTGGGAAAGTTTCATTGCTGCTGTTATTTATACCTTTTGCTGTGCTCATCCAGCAAGGACAGTCAGCTGGGATTATGTTCCAGGAACACAGAGTCCTGGCTGTTTTCCAAGGGCTTCTTCTTCTAGGTCAGCTCCTAGGCTGTATTCACAGAGAAGAGTGAATTGGGATTGTTCACTTGTGGGATGCAGACATATGCATCACATCAGAGAGGAGGTAGCCAGGAAGATGGGAAGTTTTGGGACTTTGCTAACTCCCCTAGTGTTAAAATTAAGGGCTACCTCCTCTGTGATCTCCCCCCTCTGTCCAGAGGGAGTGACTGCACCTTCTTCTCTCCTCTTGAAGTCTGTTTCTGCACCCCTTGTTGGTTACCTGGTTTTATTGTTTCTCCTTCTGTCTGATATGCCCTGTCTGCTATAATTAAAGTGAGCTCCTCAGAGCCCAGATCATGACTTAATGCCTTGTGGAGACATTTAGAGGCCTGAGCACATAAAAGGTAGTCAGGGAGTTTCCAGCCCCTTCTCCTGTTCCCTCTCTGAGCTCACCTTCTGCCATTCCCTCCAAAGCGTTCACTTTGCACTCCGGCCAGTTGGAATGAAGGGCTCATCGTACCCATCACATCCCTCTTGTGTGAGCACATGCCTTCTTCCAGCCTGGAATGCCCTTTTCCTCCTCATTGCCAACTACCCATCTCAGTTAAGCGGCTTTCTCCCTCCTTTGTGCCAACAGTGTCCCTTGCACATAGTTTAATTTCAGAAACAGTAATATTTCAGTTGGTTATTTACCCATCTGTCCTTCCCACTAGCCTGAGAGCTCCTTGAAAACAGAGCTGTGTCTGATTATCTTGTGTATTCTTCTGCTTTCACCAAAGCCTGTACAGGACTGGGACTAGTGGAAGGTTAATGAGGCACTTTCCCAGGGCATAAAAAGTCAGGGGGTGCCAAAAAACTCAAAATAAATAACATTCAATGTACTGTGTTAAAAAATTAAAATTGATGCAAAAGAGTCTGAGGTGAACAGAATATCAGCCCTTTAAATAAAGATGGGATCAATGATAGTGTCATGCTAAGTCATACAGGAGCCTGAGACAGAAGGAAAAATAAAAAATATGCTAATTTTATCTATTTAAAATTTTGAAATTTTGTTCATCTTAGATTTTTTGCATACATTTTGCATTTTTTTCTCTTTAAAAATATTGCCTAGAATATGATAGGTGCTCTATAAATATCTGTCAAATGAGTGAGTCAGTGAGTACATGAGTGAATGACTGGAAACATTTTGCAGATTGAACTACCAATTAACCAGCTTTGGTACTTACTTGTAGAATTGCCTATGTGCCCTTAGCAATTCCTCTTTCATTCTATTATCTGCCTTTTCGTGCAAGTCCTCTAAACCCCTTCCAAAGTTTAGAGAAAACGAAGACAAGAAAAATAACACCCAGACTCAAGTCAGTTAAATGTGCTTTGCTCAGTTGTTTGGAGCCCCTTGCAAGGGGCCAACATTTGAGACCCCATCTGTGTGGCCAGTTGGTTTGGACGCAAAGACATGTCACCCTTCCTTTCTAACTCTAGCTGGTCACTCTGCAAACTGAAGGCCTTGGTCACTGGAGACACAGAGTAAGAAACTAGCTCTTAAAGCAAATCAGTCTCCACCACCAACCACAGAGATTAGACATCCCTAGGAAAAAGGTTGACATTTTTGGTTGAAATGAGTTCTTGGGTCTTTCATGCATCACTGGTGTCACAGGTAAATGTCCAAGAACTGGCCATACAGCCATGTCTGGTGAAACTCTTGTCCCAGTTAAAGCATCAGTGAGGGCTGGTCCAGAAATGAAGAGACTGGGCTTGGGCCCAGCTCTGCTCTCACTAGCTGTGTGCCCCTGACCCAGTTAGCCATTCTGACCTCCAATTTATTCTTGTGTAAAAAGAGAGTTGATCTACAAAAGTACACTTTTCAAATCCTGTACTATGGAACCCTAGGGCTGTGAGATGCTCTCGTAGGAGCCACTTGATGGAATCATGAGGGAGATGGAGATAACCCCCTGCTTCAACCAGAGTAGCCCCACTATTATCATTTGTAAGATTCTCATGTAGGATTTTTTCTTTTTAAAGGGAAATTCCATTGCTTAAAGAAATGACATAAAACACTGATGTGGATGATTTCAGTAGCCATACCAACTCTGCTATGTGATAAGTTTATGATCTTTTGGCAGCAGCTTTCAAGAGTGCCAAGTTTGATTCAGCTGTACCCGAAGGATGCATGCGTGTAAGCCTATGGGCTAGGAGACACCCAGAGGATGATGGCTTGGCTTTTCTCATCTTTTCACTTTACAAATGTCTTCGTCCCAAGACATCACTCAAAATTAATTACACCGCTACCACCACAAGTTTGAGAGAGGTCATTAAGATCTAGTCCAACTCCTTATCCATTGCTTGAATACTTGAATTCCCTCCTCTCTCTCCTCCCCCACTCTATCAACTGTTATGCAATGTCTTCTTGAATTCCCCCAATGGCTGTGAACTCACCAGCTATGGTCATATCTCTCTTGAACCCCTGAGTCATAGAGCTTGACCTCTTCAGACCACATAAGACAGGCTTAATCCCACTTCACAGAGTAACCCTTCTAATAATTGAAGAGTAGTTACCACTGGCTTCCCACCATCCTCAATTAGTCAAGCTAATCATCAACACCCTTAACCCTTCTTTTTATGGCAGAGGTTTAACTCTCTTCCCCATACAAGTGGTCCTCACCATTTCTCCTCTTGATCATCAGAATGGAGTACAACATCCTGCACCAGACCGACCAGAGCAGCATAGAGCAGACAAGTTTTCTTTTTCTAGCCCAGTGCTTTTCTACCCTCTGCACAGTAGAATCACCTGGGCAGCTGTTAAAAAATATCATTCTCCAGGTTACATCCAGAACAGTTCAAGCAAATTCTGGGAGTGGGGTCTAGGCTCTGGCATTTTTTTTAAATGCTCAAGTAATTCTTTTGTGTGGCCAGAATTAAAAACCACTTCATTTAATACTGGGTACAGAAGTCTTCAATCCTCACTCGGATTGGACAGTGACCTACATGGCTTGGTTGGTAGGTGAATTTTAGGAAAGAAAAGGAGAGCTGTTGTTTAAGTTTCATATACCAGTACTGGGATAGACACTTAGGTACATTTTTCCATTTCATTTTCATTTATGCGTCAGGTGTTTTGCTCCATTTTGCAAAGAGGAAAACAGATTCGATGAGATTCAGCAAATCCCTGAAGTCACTCTGCAAGACAAGTGGCATAACTGGGATTCCAGCCCAGACCTGTTTGCTTCTGAAGTCCATCTTCCTTTTTATCATGCCACTTTGCTTTCCTTAATTTCCTTCAATTAATTTAGCAATTATTTATTAAGAAGCAGGACCCACCATCTGCTAGGCATGTTCTAGACCAGCAACTGTTGTAAGCTGTAGTTTTTGTGGCAGTTTACCAGGTGGTGGTAGGACACAGAGCATTTTCTTTTTCCTTTCAGTGATTTGTTTATGGGTACATTTTCTTGAAGGAAAAATCATGTCGATGTAATGCAGGCTTTGTAGAGAAATAAGTCTTTGGTATTTGGTTGTAAAATAAATGTCAGAATAAAATGTTTGAGAAGATAAAGAGCTCTATGTGAAATCACTTCCCACAGAGCTGTAGAATACTGATGGACTGTTGCTGTGTTTCATTATTTAAGGCAACTTTGGTACCTAAGGAAGGAGCTGCTGTACCCTAGTGGCTATTGAACCCCAGAGCTGTGGTGTCTTCTCTAGGAGTGACCACACAGTGGCTTCACGTTGTCTGAGCCACAAGGCTTATACTGTCTTTTAAAGACCATCCCAATCAGCTGAATGATGTGAGCAGCCAGTGGTTCTCTTGTTCTTCTCACCAAAGCTTCTGGAACATACTCTAATAAAGATGTTGGACACTTTGTTTATCTTAGATTGACTAAGCAGGGCCATTTTTGGGAGCTACTTCTAGGCTGCAGGTACCCTCCAGAGAGGTATAACCAAGGTAAGAATAAGGAAAGTAGTCCAGACAAGAGAAGGAGACAGGAGAAACAGAAGTGCAATGGACAACAGAGAAGTAACAATGCAAGGTGTGTATGGGATACTCACAACTCCAGATGGCCATAGATGTCATAAATGCCCTCCTATGCAGAAGCCATCCTTTTCTCAGGCTAAAATCAACCTTTCAGGTGATAGCATAGAAAGCCCCTCTTCCTTGGGGGCTTCAGTTGTCACCTCAGACAGTGTCACTATCCCTCCCATGCTCTCCTAGTTGTCACCTCTCATAGGACACACAGTACTGTGTGTACATTGACTCATGACTTAGCAGTGTCCTCTTTCAGACTAAAGCTTCATAACTATGTCCCCAGGTGAACTACTGGTGTGTGCAAGCTTTTGCACACCGTGGCACCTGGCGTATCCCGGCGGCTGAAGCCCTGAGCAGCATAGCCTGTTTAACTGTATGTGACAAAACTACTCTTTGTGATATAGAATGATATAGAACATGTTAGGAAACACTGTTGTAGATTGCTCATGGGTAACAGAGTGGGAAGAAGGGAGGAGGGAAGAATGGAGGAAGAAACAGGTTGCCCAGCTGGGAGTAGGTTTTCAGCAATTGGAGACCCTCGATAATCATTTTACTAGGTTGTTCCACAAGCATTTTCTATCTAGGTAGGAAGTTATAATACATAGCATGTAAGGTCTCCCCATCTTTTGAGCCAGGTGATCTGGAGGGAAGGGCATGGACTTTGGAATCAGAAAGACATCCGTTTGAATCCCACCTCTGAGCCATGAGCTGTAGGACTTCCCTCAAGTTACCTCTCTCTGCCTCAGCTTTCTCCTCCATAAAATGGGAACAATAATAATTTCTTTTTAAGCTATTACAAGAACAAATGAGATAATGTTTTTGCAATTCTCATGACACGTGTTAGATGCTCAACAGCCTCCCTAAGATTTTAAAATTTTGTTTTAGAGCCACTTCAGAAACCACTTTTGCCACAAATGACATTTAAGTTTGAATAGTCGAATTCAAATCCTGGCTCTATATTTATCAGTTATCTGACCATAGGCAAATTACTTAAACTTCTTCCAGTTCCGGTGCTTCTGTCTTTTTATCTGTAAAACATGGATAACTGCACCTGCCTCTCCAGTATTTGTTCAGAGGGTTAAATGAGTTGACATAGGTGAATCCTCAGAACACACGTATCGCACTCCTGTTTATGTTCCCTCATCAGTATTACCCAGTAGGAGGCGGCTAAAGGGCGCCAGGAAACTGCTGACACGCGCAGACACGCTCCGCCCCGGGGAGCTGCTGCGTAGCTGCCCAGGAACTACTGAAGCACCCACAAGCGGAGGAGCGCGCTCACGGTGGTGGAGGAGATACAGGAAAGTTCATTCGCAGTTAAAATATATTCAGCTGCACTAATTAGCACAAGCTGCAAAGCCTACAATAAATTAAGCCAGTCTTTTTAAAAATGAGGCTACAGGCTAGTAAGAATGCTGAGAACTTCTTTCTATCATTATTGTTCTAAGACAGAAAATGTTAATACAAAATAAGGTTTTCTGTGAACCAGAAGATCCTGGGACCCTGGGTCCAGAGTCACAAAGGGATTTGAGCATAATATAGCAAGTATTTACTGTTGTAACTTTCCAATTTTTAGACTCTGCTGGGTAGTAGACACTTTGTATACATCATTCACCCAGACTTTGCAAAGCCACCTGGATTGGTATCTTAGGCTTTTCCCCCATAACACGGTACCCAAAAATAGATGCCTTAAGACAACAGAAATGTGTTGTCTCAAGTTCTGAAAGGCACAAGTTCAAAATCAGGGTGTCGGCAGGCTGAGGCTGTCTCTGACCGTCCTCAGAGAGAACCCTTCCCCACCTCTTTCAGCTTCTGGTGTCTGCCAGCCATTCTTGGCATCCTGGGAGGGGAGCCCCGCACTCCAGCCCATGGCTGTCTTCTCCCAGGGCATCTTCACATCTCTGTGTGCATATCTTATCTGTGTGCAAATATCCTGTTTTTATAAGGACACCAGTCATACTGGATTTGGGCCCTCATGACCTTATTTTAGCTTAGTTACTTCTATAAAGACCTTATTTCTAAAGAAAGTCACAATCTAAGGTATTAGGGAATGGAACGTGTACATATCTTTTTGGGGGGGACATGATTTAACCCCATAACACCACACTTTAGGGTTTATATTATCATCTTGGTTTTACAGATGTAACTAATTTGAGCCTCAGGAGGACCAGAAATGTGTCCAGGTCACAAAGCTGACATTTGGAGAAACCTCATGTCTCCTGACTCAGACTAGACCCCCACCCTCCTTAGCCCCTGAGTACTGGCTCATTTGGTTAATTAATTCTGTGATCTTTGCATGAACTCTCAACTGGCTATTTCCCACTATGGCCTCCGCTGACCCACTCACGCAGTCTCCCTGTTTCCTGACCACAAGGCGTCTTGGATCTGCTGACCCCATCAGGCACCTTTCCACCCTCTCACGGGTGCTCTGGGCCCCTGACTATGGGCAGGGCTGGGGATTTTGCATGGTTTTGGCATTTGGGAGGTATTTTTGGTCCACGTCTCTTCTCCGCTTGGTATCACATCACTCTTACGGCTGCTGGTATGGCTCTGGGCCAGCTCAGCAGACTCCGCCAGCTCACCGGGCTGTGCCTCCAGCACCTGCAAGGCTCGTGATTTTCTCAGGCTCCATGCCTGGCACAGCCGCTGCCTGGGTTCGCCTGCTCCTGGCTTCTCAAATTGTAGCCACCTCTGTGTTCTACTCAGACATGTAGGATCTCCTCCTTGCCCTTTGGGAGCTGGCCCAGGCTCAGTGGGGAGCGATCGTAGGAGCACGTCTTTCTCCACCACATCTCACTGCCCACACATATGCTGTCATCCCTTCCATCTGCACAACCCACCCCTCCTGGTGTGGACCTCTATGTCTAGTGCCCAGGCAGGAGGCATGATGAAGGCCCCTCTGGTCACTGTGTGGCATTCTCAACCCCCGACCCCAGAGTTCCCATCTCAAGGTGGGGTACGGAACACAGCCCACACTCACACTGAGGCTTTTTGTGCTCTTCTTCCCATGCTTTCCAGCACCCCCGAGCCCCACCAAACCCAGAAAAGGCCCTTATTCCTCTCGGTATGATGGGGAAAGTGCCTTTACTATCTTAGGCATTTCCCCTTTCTCTGGGCTGGGATATAAATTCCATGCTTGAGTCTCCCAGCCTTTCTTCTTCACAAAGTTGGGTTGTTGATATCAAAACAACAATGTAGGAACAACTGCAGTAAGTCCTCGCTCTTGAAAGAGCAAGCCCTGGCTTTTCAGAGCTCAAGGCCAAGAATCCAGGTCTTGGTTCTCAAGAGGTTCTTGGGTGTCCTGGGGTGATTAACTTCAGCCTGATAGTCCAGTTTTAAAGTGCAGGAGTTGCAGGGTAAAAGGAATTACCTATGCAGGATAGTTCATGAGGTGATATTTTAGAACACTGCCCTACTTTTACTTTACCTTTGAGATTTTACAGCCTAGAGGAGAGCCTTTCCTGGCACCACCCAGAATTTGTGAGCTCAGTTGGTAGAAACATCATTTGAATGACTCCCAGATTCTCACCTGCAGGAGTTGATTGGTTTTGTTCTAGTCCAGGGGTAGAGATAACATCTCTAATTCTGGCTCCCCATATTCCAAACACATGCCACCAGTCCCCCAAAATGTGGAAGTAGATGGATTAACACAAGAAGATCCATGGCTAGAACATGATGGAATATAATGAGTCGTCAGTTACTAGCCTTATCTTCCTTTATTCACAGAGGACATGTCACTTTATGCCTGCCACCAAAACTATAAACTTGATCATCCTGTGCAGTCTCTGTCATTTTACACATGTAGAATTGTAAATTCTAGAAAGGTCAGAAAAATTGCCCCAAAGATTCCAGAGCTCCATTGTAGTGATGCTAAGAAAAGGAATTCGGCATCAGATGAGCTCCATGGGGAGCAAACCATACTCTCTCCACCACCCCATGCTGCCATGAGGATTCCTTACTCTTCCCAACCTACAGATTGTTTTTCAATGATAAACATCCAGTTTGGAGGTAGAGATGGACAAGGGCAAATGCTTAGCCCCAAGAAGCCCCTGTCCACCTGTGGGTGGCTGTGGAAGACAGGATTTCTCAGCTTCGGTCTTTTTGCCAAGAGACTTCAGCCTGCTTGCCAAGGAAGGATCAGTTCTCAGCTCAGATGAACGTCCGTCTGGGAGTGTGGAGATTACAGGGGAGGGTGCTCTTAATGCATCCGTGGCACGGGATCAGAAGGCCCCTGATCTGGAGGAGGAGGCACTGGACACAGACAGATGGCGAGGATGACGGGGTCCCTGTCCTCAGCTCCAGTCCGCATCGCTACCATAGCAGCAGGCTCTGCAAAGCTGGGGTGGCCACAAGCCAGGTGGATATTTTTTGTGGATTTTTAAAAAGCAACTGTCAGCTCAAGCTTGTTCCACTGAGCTCTCAGTCCTGATGGCTAGACTGGCAGAGTTCCGACTTGAAAATCTAGAAGGAAAACTTACTTACCATCAATCATAATTGTGCACCTTTTCACTCAATTTTTGTTTTCAAAGCAGAGACCTCCTGAGGACTTGAAACACTCTTCTTTCTGTAAGAATATACAGGAGCTCCCCACTTCACCAGAGAGAGACAGTAGTGAGAATCTAAAAAGCATTTGGGGCAAACAGGTCCACATGCCGTAAAATGGTGGGGGTCCGGCACAGTACAAACTCTCCTCGCTTTGACCCCCAAATACACCACACAACACACCACATGCACATGGGCATGAACACACACATGCGTGCACACACACACACCACTCCCCTCCTTCCCTTATGCAAACAGGATCAGGGGAAAACAAACATCATAGACAATCTTAAAGGTCAAAAAAGAAAATAAGTCACAAAAGGGACTGTTTGAAAGGGGGTAAAAAGAGTCTTACAGCTTTCCTTTGCTGAAAGTTGCGTAAGGACAGAGGGTGTATTCCACGTGCATGGGGTGATTATAATGTAATAAGACTACAATTCTTATGTGGCTCATTAGCTAGCCTTAAAGATAATTCTAAGAGAGGTTCAAAGGATATTTTGAGCTGCAAGAGAATCAGTGAAGGCATTACTTTGAATGACAGCCCCCTCTCAGATTTCTGTAAAAAGTTAATCACATTTCATATGCAAATAGATACCCCCAGGTGTAGTGCTGGGCTTCATTCCTTTACTCAAATGGCATTTCTGAGCCCTTCCCTGTGTGTAGCACTGTGCCACTTGCTGAGGGGTAGGCAGAAAAGGCAGGCCTGGTTCTCCTGCCCTTACTTCCTTTGGGGAGAAGATGGTTGTGCAGAACAAAACCTTTACCTGACATGGCAAGACAGAATTGTCAAAATAATTGTCCACACCTCATAGGAGAGCAGCAAGCTGTACTGCATCAGTTGCCAGGGCCACGTACCCACGTTTTCTTCCCCAGAAGCTGTGTCCCTGAATCAGTGTCTAGATGCCAGGTGGATGGGGCTCTTGGGTGAGCTCTGCAGGAGAATCCTGGATGGTGGGATCCTCATCTCCAGCTTTCCTTTCCTTTCCTGAGGCTGTTGGAACCTTAGCATCTTTTATGGGATCTCTGATGTGTCTGAGTTGCTATGGGAACCAATATCCTCCTTAAAAACTAAAGCTGCCCCTTGGAAGCAAAGGAAAGGGGGAGGGAAAGAATGGAGAGATAAAAGCCAAGGCTTGCAGGGACGTAAAGATACAAGGCAGGCATCCCATGGAGGAAAGGCTGTTGGAAAGAAGAGGGTCAGAGGCGCTGTTGACAAGAAGGAAGCCTGAGCAGCGTTGCCCTTGACCCTCGCCTATTTCCAGGTGGACCCCTGCAGTGGCCTCCCTGTCCCCCACCCCATGTCCTCCCTGTCATTTTGCCAATCACCACCTGGAACTCTGACTTTATTTCTTCTCTCTCAAAACCCTCAATAGGAGGTCACGGATGCTGAATATAGTTCAAGTTCCTGACCTTGACACCATATTAATGCAAACCACTCTCCCAGTACTCTTCTCCCTCAAGCCCTTGCTTCTGCCACACCAGTTCTACTTCCATGGCCTGAATGCCCATGCATATTCTGGCTCAGGACGTCCCCTCTTCCTGGAGTGCCCTTCTCGCCCAGCTTCTGCTGTTGAACCTGCCTGTCCTGCAAACCCCCTCAAAGCTCACGGGCACACAGTAAGCTTTCCTGCCTGCCTCTGAATTCTAACCATTCCTACAGCCTGTGGCACCCCGTAGCCTTTACATGGTGCCTGTGTTTTATGTAACTATGGCTATATGCTAATAAATCTTAAATACAGGAAGGAAGGAGGAAAGGAAGGAAGGGAGGGAGGAAAGACTCCCTTCACCCTTTAATTCTGAATAAACAAACCTTATGATGGGAAGTGATGGAAGGTTGAACCAATTATTTCTGTTTAGCGGAGTCAATGGATAAAACCCTGAGGTTGGCAGGAGGGCATGGGGGTGCTTCTTGACACTTGTGGTGAAGGCAAAGAGCACCTGGCCTTGGGTGACCTGAGGGTCCTGGCAGGAGCAGAGGGGGCTTCTGCCCAGGTGGACCCCACCTCTCTTGCAGGTGGGCACAGCCGTGCCCTGGCTCTGGCGTGGGAACTCTCAGAAGTCCCCCTCCTCTCAGCCAGCCGCAGGATGACACACTAATTGCCAGTCTGGCTCTCATTTAAATTCCTCTCAATGGCAAGTGCAGAAAAGGTGATAAAAGCCCGCTAGGATTTCCGTTTGTTTTAATTCCAGTTCAGCCCCAGGGATCTCCTCATTAAGTCACAGCGCGGTAGCCTTTAGGGGCCAGAGCCCAGAGCTGGAGGCTGCAAACCAAGGCCAGGTGGTGGCCGGGGTCCCCTCCCCACTCCACCAGGAGGCCTCCTCTCATTCATCTGCAGCGATGCATTCATCTTTCTCCCACCCAAACCCCGCAGTTCCGCTGGGTGTCCATCTCGGTAACGCCTCTGTCTATCTGCTCATGTCATTTTCATATTCTATCCATTAGGCTATTCACATTGTTTATATTTTCTGTCTCTTCTGTTTTATGGTCTCTTTCTGTGCACAGCATCCATCCTGTTGATATTCTTGTCTATTTATATTCCCCTGCAGTACTGAGCACCCCCCTTAATCTCTTTTATCAATCTTGTTTACCCTCTCTACTGCCCCTTCCTGTTGCCCTCATCCAGTTATCTATCTAGTTAAATGGCCCTCACCCATCCCTCTCTGTCTCCTGCTCCCCCCACCCACCAATCCACCCCAGGCTGCCTGTACGCCCACCTGCCTCACCCCCACCCCCACTTGCTGCACTTGACAGCTGAGCCCAATTCCCTTTCCTGGGGCCAGACTTGCTCAGCCAGGCACCCACTACTGTGTCCCCACAGGTCCTCTCCACCTGTGATTAATCATGAGCCAGCCCAGCATGTGTTGGGTCCTGAGGTAGGTCTTCATTTCTTGCTTCCTATAACTTCTCAAGGCAATTTCCCCTTATATTAGAGGAGGAAGCCAAGGCTCAGGGAGGTGAAGCAACTCACTCAAGGTCACACAGTTAATATGTGGAATATTGACAAGCCACTCTTAGTTATCTGCATGAGCAACGGCATGGATAATCTCTCCCTGCAGAAAAATGTAGACCTCATTTCCAATAGACTCTGGAATATCCCTGGGGCAGCAGATTTGCTCCTGGTGCTACTCTGTTCTGGCTGATAATCAGGGTGCCCCGCAGGAGAGGCCACCATACAGAACAGCGCTGTGCCACAGATTCTCCGCAGAAATGATAATGCACACAGGCAGTGTTGTCTGCTGTAACGGGGACCCTCAGTGAGATGGCTGCCAGCCTTGTCTCCAGACCCTCCCTTGCTCCTAAGCCGTCTTCCAGCCCTATAAGCTGCTTCTGTCCCTTGAGCACCCACAGTGACCCAGCGTTGTGTAGGGTGGAGTCGATGCCTAAGAAAACTGAAGGAAAGCCACGCAGGCTTCCGATGCATTCTCCGACGGCTGGGTGCTTCCTGTGGTTTAGGCACCAGGGAGACACCTGACATGGAATTCCATGAGATAAGATGGAGGCAAGCACATCCTCAGGTGACTTGGTCATGGAAAGAAAGATTATAGTCCCGACCCAGTGAGTCCTAAAACAGGGATCCCCAGGACAGAGAGAAGCAACAGTGATGAGAACCCCCAGGCAAACTGTGAGGAGTCAATAAACTCCTCGAAGGCGGCTGCCTCTGATTCTTGCTTGGGTCCCTCTGTCTCTGGAGCTGAATGCAGCCCCCAGCCCTGTATTCCAGGCCCGCTGTCGGCTGCCTGCTGTCCATCACCTGTCCTTGCCTCTGCATGAACTCCTCTTCCCTGCCAGATGAGAACAGCACAAGGTCCCTGTTCATACCACTTTTGGTGTAGGGGAAGGAACTGAGACTCCCAGGAGGCATGCTTGAGAAAGAACGGATGGCCTTTCTTTGGCCTGTCATTGGGATTTTTATACGGGTCCTTAAGGATTTTACAGAGTGGAAAATGGTGGAAAAACACGTACACTTCAATTACTATATGCAGAGCAGAGGGGTGGTGAGCACTGAAATAAAGGTGATTAATGTGAACTGGGAGCCCAGAGGAGAGGGAGCCATCCTGGTATGGAGGGCTGGGGAAGGCTTCATGGAAAAGGCGGCATTTAAGTTGGGTTTTGAAAACTGGCAGGGTTTCTTCAGACATTCTGAGTGGAAAGATTATCATTAGCGAAGGGCAGGAAAGTTGCTGGAGTCTTTACAAGCGCGGGACGGTAAGGTGGGGTGCTGCTGGAGGTAGAGCAAAGTGACGCTTGTCTGTAAGTACCTGAGCCCACTACCTGAATTCCATGGGGCAGTGCGGCCCTGTCTCTGGCTGCTGTGTCTAGCACAGCCGTGGCTGGTGCTCAAGGAGGGTTTGTAGTCAGGGACATGTAATGACAATGGGGATGCTTGCGTAATAGCGACATCAAGGCTGCTTTAAGGACTTGAGCCACTGGCTCGGAGGGGCTGAGGATCGGGACCAATCGAGTGAATTCCTGGCTGCACACCCTCCGCTCGCCCTCCTCCCTCAGCCTCGCTCCACCTGACTTTGCATGTTTTTCAGGAAGAGCAGGCAGGGTGTTGCCAAGCTGAGGGGTACCCCCTGCCCAGGGTGATAGACCCTGTCACAGGAAAGTAATTTCTTTTTAAACTTCTACCCAGTGAATTCCTGCTGCTGCACGCGGCAGGCCGGGCTGTGCCAACACTGCCATCCTGCCACCGCAGAGCTGGGGAATAAAGGAAAACGGTTAGCATTAAACTTCATGTAAATCAGACTTTATTTGCTCTAGTGACAGGTTATTACCTTCTGCAAGGAATGAGGGGGAAAAACGGCTGCTGGCTGGAGGTATGGCTCCCCACATGAGGAAGTGTCCAACAGCAGCCACTAGCCATGTGGTCCCGGGGCACCAGCCTTGCCCACTCCTTCCTCTGCCCCCACGTCTCTGATGAGCTTTGTCACTAGCCTCTGCACTCTCCCAATTATTCCAGTGAGCACACTGTCCCCACTGCTAAGCCTTCTCACAGCTTACGTGAGGGCATCCATTTATAATGACTGTCCTAGCCACATCCCACCCAGTCCTCCCGTGCGTGCTGACGCAGGCCCTCTGCCACCCACCCAGAACACTATGCACTTCTGTGCACCTCACTGGATGTAATCTGTCCTGTGAGGCCCAAGTCAAGTTCAAAACTTCCATGAAGTCTTTACTCACCATCTAACCTGTAGCCCTCTCTCTCCTTTGAGTTATCTTTCTCCTTAACCTCTGGCCCATAACTTAGGCCATCCTGACTGACGCCCTCCTACCAGGTGATTGTTGGCCTCTACTATGGACTCTTCTATGTGCCAGGCCCAGGGAGGGGCACGATGGATGGATACAAGCATGCACGGGTCATACACTTTACGCTCAGCCTGCTCACAACCTGCTTAGTTATGCACAGGAAGAAGTCAGCCATCACCTTAAGCTCATAGTAGAGTCTCAATAAATATGTTGGTTACCAACAGGAGTATATCAGCAGCATGGGCTAGGTTATGCTAAAGTAATAAATGACTCCTAGATCTCAGTGGCTTAAAACACCAAAAGCTTATTTGTTCACACTACATGTTCATTGCAGTCAGCCAGCGGACTCTGCTCATTGTAGTCACTCAGGGACCCAGACGGATAGAGCGGCCAGCAGCTTGAACATCTCATGGGAGAATCTCACATTAGCATTGGAATAAAGCTGTCTCCCGGAAATGACACTGCTCACTTCCGTTCTGTGCACAAGTCACATGGCCCCACCAAACTAAAGGGGGCCAGAAAGTACAATCCTTCCATGTGTCCAGAAGGCAGAGAGCTTCCTCACCACCCAACCTGTGGCCCTCTCTCTCTCTCCTTTGAGTTTTGTTCCTCTTTAACCTCTGTGAGTAGCACCAGTGGCCTCTCTAAAGTGCTTACTTAATTGCATGAGAAATGTGCTATGCCTGCCTTTGTCACCATGGATCCCCAGTTGCTGACACAGTACATAATGGAAACTAAATAAATACTTAGGTTGATGGCCAGCATCAGCCATAATCATTTATCCTGACGCATAGTCAAGTGATACGTGCGACTGGCTTTGAATCTGCCTTCTGTGCTCCTGGAGACCATAAGCCCTCGGAAGGAGTCAGCCATGCTTTCACTGTTCTGTGGCCTGTACACATCAGGCTCAGCATGGCTTGTGCATGTCCCCTCCCTGCCATGGGACCGGCAGGAGAGGAGGGGTGCCGTCTGTTCAGCCTGTTCTTTATTACGCAGTAAGCAGACACTTTCAAAAAGTATGTGTATAAAAGTTTGTGCATGTGTGTCCAACAGGTAATACCAGCAGGGAGGAAGGTGGAGGGTAGCTCCATATGTCGTCACTGCACATCTCCCAGGAGTGGTTGATCAACAACACATTTGCTGCAGTACATGGCAGGGGGTCATGAGAGAGACCCTGGAGATGGTGGGAGGCCCCTCTTTTGGCAGCTTTGTCTGCCTCCCTATAGTGAGGGACTCATATTCTTATCTTTTCTCCCATTTGATCCTCATTCCTTTCCTTTCTTCTCCCTCTTTTTTCTATATCCCTTTCTCCAAAACTACCATGGCGATAGGAAGAGAGAATGAGGAGAACATATGGCCCAAAGAGTCAGGAGCAGGAGTACAGGACTGGGATCTGGTTGCAGATGGACCAGCATTTGAGGCCAAGGTCATGGTTTGAGTGTCCCCATCATGGACACAGTTTTAGATATAGCCCAGCAGGTTTGGGAGCCCTGGTGGAGAGGCAGGGAGCAGAAATCATTCCAGGCCCCTCTCCACCCCTCCCGCCATGCTTTATCTTCCCCTTCAGGGCCTGAGATGAAAAATAACTGGGATCTGATCCTACAACTCGTGTCCAGGGAAGCGCCCTCTTGGCTACTTGTGCCACAGCCAGGGACGGGGAAGAAGGCTGGGGTCTTCACCGATCACGTCCGAGCCTGTCTGAGCTTTGCCAGCATCTACAGTCAAGGGCTGCAGTTCTGAGACGGCAGAGGGATCCAGCAGCACGGCTGCCTGCACAGGCTCCACTGCTGGACTTCTGCCAAGCTCCCCATCTGTACCCTCTGGCCAGGGACGCACAGTGCTGGCTTCTGCATCAGCCCTGCCCCCAGCCTGTGCTAGGATCCTGCCAGCGCCCCAGACTGCATCATACAATCAGATAAGCTTTGCCAGGTTTATTGCTGGTAATTTATGGCCTCCTTCAGCAACATCTATCACGCTGTACAGTCGTTAATTCCCGAGTCTTTGCCCACTTTGTAGAAATAGCTTGCAATTCCTTACAATGTAGCATTTGCTAACTCACCTGTCGGGCTGTCAGGCTGGGTGGGTGTGACAAGCCACTCTCCAGTTACTTCTTTCCATTTTACTTTGCTTAGGTGAGGCAGGCCTTCTCCCCTCAGAAAATAACAGCAAGTATCTTTATTACCTGCCTTCCACCTGCTCCCTGGTATTACTCCTGCCATGGCAGCTCTGTACCTAACCTCTCTGCTTCCTAGAAAGGCAGTGGGGGTGTTGGTGGCAGGGTGGCTCACAATCCTGCTCAGAGCAGAAACTTTCATTGCTACAAAAGAGAGAGCAGGTCCCAGGCAGCAAAAGTTGCTGCCTCCTTATCCAGTGTCAGAAAGGGAAGGGGTGGAGTGTGACTTGAGGATGCATGTACATGTGTGTGAAATGCACATGACATGTGAAATACTTCTGTGGCCGACCCTGGCGTAGGCATGCTGATCGAAGGATCAGTTTGGACCACTGAAGACTCCTGACAAAGCCACCCTCATTCACTGGCTCCAGGATGAATCACATAGTATTTTACAGTTAACCTTTTTGATCTATGCTATCCCAGCATTAAAATTAACTCTCCTTTTCTTTTTTTTTTTTTTTTTTTTTTTTTAGTTTTAAGTATATATCTTCTTTTTTTTTTTTTTTTTTTTTAATTATTATTTTTTATTGAAGGGTAGTTGACACACAGTATTACATTACATGAGTTTCAAGTGTACAACACAGTGGTAGAACATTTATATACATAATTCTAGGTTCCAGCTATCACCCTACCAGGCTGTTACAATATCTTGACTATATTCCTTATGCTATACCTTACATCCCGGTTACTAATTTATTTTACCATTGGAAGTCTGTCCTTTTTTTTTTTTTTTTTTGTGAGGGCATCTCTCATATTTATTGATCAAATGGTTGTTAACGACAATAAAATTCTGTATAGGGGAGTCAATGCTCAATGCACAATCATTATTCCACCCCAAGCCTAATTTTTGTCAGTCTCCAATCTTCTGAGGCATAACAAACAAGTTTTTACATGTAGAACAAATTCTTACATAATGAATAAGTTACATAGTGAACAGTACAAGGGCAGTCATCACAGAAACTTTCGGTTTTGCTCATGCATTATGAACTATAAACAGTCAGTTCAAATATGAATACTCATTTGGTTTTTATACTTGATTTACATGTGGATACCACATTTCTCTCTTTATTATTATTATTTTTAATAAAATGCTGAAGTGGTAGGTAGATACAAGATAAAGGTAGAAAACATAGTTTAGTGTTGTAAGAGAGCACCTGTAGATGATCAGGTGTGTGCCTGTAGACTATGTGTTAATCCAAGCTAGACCAGGGCAATAAAACATCCACGTATGCAGAAGATTTCTCTCAGAACGGGGGGGTGAGGTTCTAAGCCTCACCTCTGTTGATCCCCAATTTCTCACCTGATGGCCCCCCTGCGACTGTGCCTGTCTTAGGTTGTTCCTCCCTTGAGGAATCTTACCCGTCTCTGGCTAACCAGTCATCTTCCGGGGCCATACAGGGAAATGTGAAGTTGGTAAGTGAGAGAGAAGCCTTATTGTTTGAAAAAGTTAGCTTTTTACTTCTTTGCATATTTATGCCCTGTGGCTTCTATACCCAGCATTTGTCTTGAGGTATCTTTACCACTTGGAAGAATTATGATACTCGGTAAATTTGATATGAGGCACGAATTCTATTTAAGGGTTGTAATTAGGAAGGAAGAAGAAAAGCTATAGAAGTAGCAGGCGGAAGAAAACATGGGAAGATTGATTATTTCTTTGATATATCTTCTTGTAGAGTAACTTCAGCATGTATAGGTTTTAAGTTACTACTTAAATTGCACACACACATTAACATAATAGGAGTATAGTTACATAACCAAAGCATATCTGTAATTACCAGCCATCTGCAGTGAAACCAAGAAAACCAGTTAGGCACCTTAGGCATTTGTGAAAACTTATCTATGATATGGTGGATATTGTCCAAATGAACTTGAACAGTCTGAGAGAAATCAGACAAATTAAAACAACCCATTCCTGGGGACTGTTCACATGCCATATGTTCTTTTAACAATAAATAGTTTGTAGTTGTAAGACTTTGGAGCGCTACAATTTGCACTTCTCCAAATTCTTGGTTGAGTTCCAACAGTATAGATCCAGTCCAATTTTGTTGTTTTACTGTATGCACAGGCCAGCTTAGATATCTCCTTCCTCATTCCCATGGCAGGTCCAGGAACTGGTGGGATGAGTGCATCTACAGCTGTAGCAGTGCGTGGATCTTTGTTGGGGTTTTTTGATGATCATCTTCTGGCATGAGTCTTCCAGAGGGTGCAGATGTTGGAAGTTCTTTTTCATATCGTATCTTAGTTCATTTTCGGGGTAGCCCAATTAGGCTTTGATCCTCTGTATAAACACAAACAGACCCTTTGCCTACACTTTTATATGCCCTTTATACCCTTGGGTAGAACTCGTTAGAGGTTACCACACAGGAACTGCCCTTTTTTTTTTGCTATCACTAATCTACACTTACATGACGAATATTATGTTTACTAGGCTCTCCCCTATACCAGGTCTCCCCTATAAACCCCTTTACAGTCACTGTCCATCAGCATAGCAAAATGTTGTAGAATCACTACTTGCCTTCTCTGTGTTGTACAGCCCTCCCTTTTCTCCTACCCCCCCATGCATGTTAATCTTAATACCCCCCTACTTCTCCCCCCCTTATCCCTCCCTACCCACCCATCCTCCCCAGTCCCTTTCCCTTTGGTACCTGTTAGTCCATTCTTGAGTTCTGTGATTCTGCTGCTGTTTTGTTCCTTCAGTTTTTCCTTTGTTCTTATATTCCACAGATAAGTGAAATCATTTGGTATTTCTCTTTCTCCGCTTGGCTTGTTTCACTGAGCATAATACCCTCCAGCTCCATCCATGTTGCTGCAAATGATTGGATTTGCCCTTTTCTTATAGCTGAGTAGTATTCCATTGTGTATATGTACCACATCTTCTTTATCCATTCATCTATTGATGGACATTTAGGTTGCTTCCAATTCTTGGCTATTGTAAATAGTGCTGCCATAAACATAGGGGTGCATCTGTCTTTCTCAAACTTGATTGCTGCATTCTTAGGGTAAATTCCTAGGAGTGGAATTCCTGGGTCAAATGGTAAGTCTGTTTTGAGCATTTTGATGTACCTCCATACTGCTTTCCACAATGGTTGAACTAACTTACATTCCCACCAGCAGTGTAGGAGGGTTCCCCTTTCTCCACAGCCTCGCCAACATTTGTTGTTGTTTGTCTTTTGGATGGCAGCCATCCTTACTGGTGTGAGGTGATACCTCATTGTAGTTTTAATTTGCATTTCTCTGATAATTAGCGATGTGGAGCATCTTTTCATGTGTCTGTTGGCCATCTGTATTTCTTTTTTGGAGAACTGTCTGTTCAGTTCCTCTGCCCATTTTTTAATTGGGTTATTTGTTTTTTGTTTGTTGAGGCGTGAGAGCTCCTTATATATTCTGGACGTCAAGCCTTTATCGGATGTGTCATTTTCAAATATATTCTCCCATACTGTAGGGATCCTTCTTGTTCTATTGATGGTGTCTTTTGCTGTACAGAAGCTTTTCAGCTTAATATAGTCCCACTTACTCATTTTTGCTGTTGTTTTCCTTGCCCGGGGAGATATGTTCAAGAAGAGGTCACTCATGTTTATGTCTAAGAGGTTTTCGCCTATGTTTTCTTCCAGGAGTTTAATGGTTTCATGGCTTACATTCAGGTCTTTGATCCATTTTGAGTTTACTTTTGTATATGGGGTTAGACAATGGTCCAGTTTCATTCTCCTACATGTAGCTGTCCAGTTTTGCCAGCACCACCTGTTGAAGAGACTGTCATTTCGCCATTGTATGTCCATGGCTCCTTTATCAAATATTAATTGACCATATATGTCTGGGTTAATGTCTGGATTCTCTAGTCTGTTCCATTGGTCTGTGGCTCTGCTCTTGTGCCAGTACCAAATTGTCTTGATTACTATGGCTTTATAGTAGAGCTTGAAGTTGGGGAGTGAGATCCCCCCTACTTTATTCTTCTTTCTCAGGATTGCTTTGGCTATTCGGGGTCTTTGGTGTTTCCATATGAATTTTTGAATTATTTGTTCCAGTTCATTGAAGAATGTTGCTGGTAGTTTCATAGGGATTGCATCAAATCTGTATATTGCTTTGGGCAGGATGGCCATTTTAACGATATTAATTCTTCCTAGCCACGAGCATGGGATGAGTTTCCATCTGTTAGTGTCCCCTTTAATTTCTCTTAAGAGTGACTTGTAGTTTTCAGAGTATAAGTCTTTCACTTCTTTGGTTAGGTTTATTCCTAGGTATTTTATTTTTTTTGATGCAATTGTGAATGGAGTTGTTTTCCTGATTTCTCTCTCTGTTGGTTCATTGTTAGTATATAGGAAAGCCACAGATTTCTGTGTGTTGATTTTGTATCCTGCAACTTTGCTGTATTCCGATATCAGTTCTAGTAGTTTTGGGGTGGAGTCTTTAGGGTTTTTTATGTACAGTATCATGTCATCTGCAAATAGTGACAGTTTAACTTCTTCTTTACCAATCTGGATTCCTTGTATTTCTTTATTTTGTCTGATTGCCGTGGCTAGGACCTCCAGTACTATGTTAAATAACAGTGGAGAGAGTGGGCATCCCTGTCTAGTTCCCGATCTCAGAGGAAATGCTTTCAGCTTCTCGCTGTTCAATATAATGTTGGCTGTGGGTTTATCATAGATGGCCTTTATTATGTTGAGGTACTTGCCCTCTATTCCCATTTTGCTGAGAGTTTTTAACATGAATGGATGTTGAACTTTGTCAAATGCTTTTTCAGCATCTATGGAGATGATCATGTGGTTTTTGTCTTTCTTTTTGTTGATGTGGTGGATGATGTTGATGGACTTTCGAATGTTGTACCATCCTTGCATCCCTGGAATGAATCCCACTTGGTCATGGTGTATGATCCTTTTGATGTATTTTTGAATTCGGTTTGCTAATATTTTGTTGAGTATTTTTGCATCTACGTTCATCAGGGATATTGGTCTGTAGTTTTCTTTTTTGGTGGGGTCTTTGCCTGGTTTTGGTATTAGGGTGATGTTAGCTTCATAGAATGATTTTGGGAGTATCCCCTCCTCCTCTATTTTTTGGAAAACTTTAAGGGGAATGGGTATTATGTCTTCCCTGTATGTCTGATAAAATTCCGAGGTAAATCCATCTGGCCCGGGGGTTTTGTTCTTTGGTAGTTTTTTGATTACCTCTTCAATTTCGTTGCTGGTAATTGGTCTGTTTAGATTTTCTGTTTCTTCCTGGGTCAATCTTGGAAGGTTATATTTTTCTAGGAAGTTGTCCATTTCTCCTAGGTTTCCCAGCTTGTTAGCATATAGGTTTTCATAGTATTCTCCAATAATTCTTTGCATTTCCGTGGGGTCCGTCGTGATTTTTCCTTTCTCGTTTCTGATACTATTGATTTGTGTTGACTCTCTTTTCTTCTTAATAAGTCTGGCTAGAGGCTTATCTATTTTGTTTATTTTCTCGAAGAACCAGCTCTTGGTTTCATTGATTTTTGCTATTGTTTTATTCTTCTCAATTTTATTTATTTCTTCTCTGATCTTTATTATGTCCCTCCTTCTGCTGACCTTAGGCCTCATCTGTTCTTCTTTTTCCAATTTCGATAATTGTGACATTAGACCATTCATTTGGGATTGCTCTTCCTTTTTTAAATATGCTTGGATTGCTATATACTTTCCTCTTAAGACTGCTTTTGCTGTGTCCCACAGAAGTTGGGGCTTAGTGTTGTTGTTGTCATTTGTTTCCATATATTGCTGGATCTCCATTTTGATTTGGTCATTGATCCATTGATTATTTAGGAGCGTGTTGTTAAGCCTCCATGTGTTCGTGAGCCTCTTTGCTTTCTTTGTACAGTTTATTTCTAGTTTTATGCCTTTGTGGTCTGAAAAGTTGGTTGGTAGGATTTCAATCTTTTGGAATTTTCTGAGGCTCTTTTTGTGGCCTAGTATGTGGTCTATTCTGGAGAATGTTCCATGTGCACTTGAGAAGAATGTATATCCCGCTGCTTTTGGATGTAGAGTTCTATAGATGTCTATTAGGTCCATCTGCTCTACTGTGTTGTTCAGTGCTTCCGTGTCCTTACTTATTTTCTGCCCAGTGGATCTATCCTTTGGGGTGAGTGGTGTGTTGAAGTCTCCTAGAATGAATGCATTGCAGTCTATATCCCCCTTTAGTTCGGTTAGTATTTGTTTCACGTATGCTGGTGCTCCTGTGTTGGGTGCATATATATTTAGAATGGTTATATCCTCTTGTTTGACTGAGCCCTTTATCATTATGTAGTGTCCTTCTTTATCTCTTGTTACTTTCTTTGTTTTGAAGTCTATTTTGTCTGATATTAGTACTGCAACCCCTGCTTTCTTCTCACTGTTGTTTGCTTGAAATATGTTTTTCCATCCCTTGACTTTTAGTCTGTACATGTCTTTGGGTTTGAGGTGAGTTTCTTGTAAGCAGCATATAGATGGGTCTTGCTTTTTTATCCATTCTGTTACTCTGTGTCTTTTGATTGGTGCATTCAACCCATTAACATTTAGGGTGACTATTGAAAGATATGTACTTATTGCCATTGCAGGCTTTAAATTCGTGGTTACCAAAGGTTCAAGGTTAGCCTCTTTAGTATCTTACTGCCTAACTTAGCTCGCTTATTGAGCTGTTATATACACTGTCTGGAGATTCTTTTCTTCTCTCCCTTCTTGTTCCTCCTCCTCGATTCTTCATATGTTGGGTGTTTTGTGCTGTGCTCTTTCTAGGAGTGCTCCCATCTAGAGCAGTCCCTGTAAGATGTCCTGTAGAGGTGGTTTGTGGGAAGCAAATTCCCTCAGCTTTTGTTTGTCTGGGAATTGTTTAATCCCACCGTCATATTTGAATGATAGTCGTGCTGGATACAGTATCCTTGGTTCAAGGCCCTTCTGTTTCATTGTATTAAATATATCATGCCATTCTCTTCTGGCCTGTAGGGTTTCCGTTGAGAAATCTGACGTTAGCCTGATGGGTTTCCCTTTATAGGTGACCTTTTTCTCTCTAGCTGCCTTTAACACTCTTTCCTTGTCCTTGATCTTTGCCATTTTAATTATTATGTGTCTTGGTGTTGCCCTTCTTGGATCCTTTCTGTTGGGGGTTCTGTGTATTTCCGTGGTCTGTTTGATTACTTCCTCCCCCAGTGTGGGGAAGTTTTCAGCAATTATTTCTTCTAAGATACTTTCCATCTCTTTGCCTCTCTCTTCTTCTTCTGGGACCCCTATAATACGGATATTGCTCCTTTTAGATTGGTCACTCAGTTCTCTTAATATTGTTTCATTCCTGGAGATCCTTTTGTCTCTCTCTATGTCAGCTTCTATGCGTTCCTGTTCTCTGATTTCAATTCCATCAATGGCCTCTTGCATTCTATCCATTCTGCTTATAAACCCTTCCAGAGTTTGTTTCATTTCTGCGATCTCCTTTCTGGCATCTGTGATCTCTTTCCGGACTTCATCCCATTTTTCTTGCGTGTTTCTCTGCATCTCTGTCAGCATGTTTATGATTCTTATTTTGAATTCTTTGTCAGGAAGACTGGTTAGGTCTGTCTCCTTCTCTGGTGTTGTCTCTGTGATCTTTGTCTGCCTGTAGCTTTGCCTTTTCATGGTGATAGGAATAGTCTGCAGAACTGGGACGAGTGACGGCTGGAAGGACTTCCTTTCTTGTTGGTTTGTGGCCCTCCTCTCCTGGGAGAACAGCGGCCTCTAGTGGCTTGTGCTGCGCAGCTGCGCGCAGACAGGGTTTCTGCTTCCTGCCCGGCTGCTATGGAGTTGCTGTGGGCGTGGCCTGGCTCGGGCAGCTACTCCAAAATGGTGGAGTCGCGTTGGAGCAGGAGCTGCTGGGAGGCTATTTATCTCCGTAAGGGGCCTCCCTGCTCCCTGCAGCCCAGGGGTTAGGGTGCCCAGAGATCCCGGATTCCCTACCTCTGGATTAAGTGACCCGCCCTGCCCCTTTAAGACTTCCAAAAAGCACCCGCCAAAACAAAACAACGACCACAAAAAAAAACAAGAAAAAAAATTTTTTTAATTAAAAAAAAAAAAAAATTTTTAATTAAAAAAAAAAAAGGTGGTCGTTCGTTTTTCTTTATTCTCCGGTGCCAGCCTCAGGCCTCTGCTCACCGGTCTTTCTGCCCTGTTTCCCTAATATTGGGGTCCCTGTCCCTTTAAGACTTCCAAAAAGCGCTCGCCAAAACAAAGCAGCAAAAAAGCAAAAAAAAAAAATGGTCGCGCGCTTTTCTTATGTCCTCTGTCGCCCAGCCTCCAGTGCCTGCTCACTGTTCTTGCTGCCCTGTTTTCCCAGTATCGAGGGCCCTGCACTCTGGCCCGGATGGCTGGGGCTGGGTGTTCGGCAGCCCTGGGCTCCGTCTCCCTCCCGCTCTGCCCGCTCTTCTCCCGCCGGGAGCTGGGGGGAGGGGCGCTCGGCTCCCGCGGGGCCGGGGCTTGTATCTTACCCCCTTCGCGAGGCGCTGGGTTCTCTCAGGTGTGGATGTGGTCTGGATATTGTCCTGTGTCCTCTGGTCTTTATTCTAGGAAGGGTTGTCTTTGTTATATTTTCATAGATATATGTTGTTTTGGGAGGAGATTTCCGCTGCTCTACTCACACCGCCATCTTCCGCCCCCTTAACTCTCCTTTTCTTAAGGCATGTCTACCTGGGTGAAAAAGGAGGTAGGCTGGGGAATTTGAAATCATTTCCCAGGACAAGCAAGAAAGGACAAGGAGGGTAAAACGATTGGGTCTGTGATCATATGGTGCTGAGAATATATATGGATGAAGTGAAAAATGTTTTTTTAATTCCAGAGAAAAATGGAGTGAGGCAGACTGAGAGGGAATACACTGAAATAATAAAAGGTCAAATTCAAATGTTGGGACATTTATGTGTGTATCCAATTTATTATTTTTCTATGTTTTCTAAACTTCCTACAATAAGCGTGTATTTTTATATTTGGAATAAACACAAAACTCCACAAATGAATGATAATACTCATTATGATTGATTGATTGATTGATTGATTGATTGACTGATTGATTGATGTGACTAAGATCAATGGTGTTCGTCCCGCCTGTACAGTCCCTGGGCCAGGAGAGTATCCAGAGGCATGTTGACCTGTCCATTTCTTTCCTTTGGACACCTTCTCTGCTAAATTCCCCAAAGCTCTCTGGTTTCATATTTGATTTTCTGATAGTAAATATGGGAAGGAAGTTTCCATTAGTAAAGAACTTAAACATTTCCCAATGCAAATGTTATGTTCTCTATGGTATCCTCAGTGCTTAGCTCAGGAGGCTTAGGAAATATTTGTTGAATGGATGAATGGATGAATGAAGTGACAGTGGCTGCTTTTCACCTGAAACAAGCCAAGAGAGGCAGAAGTTTCAGGCTGATGTTGTTCTGCTGTCCCTGGTGTGAATCAGCGTCAGGGCCACGGGCAGCAGAAACCTCCCTGCTCTTCTCGTGCTGTCAGGTCATGGACAGTGCAGACACAGTGCAAACTGCAGGAGCTGAGGACACTTTCTGTTTTGGGCTGCGGCACAGTAAGATCCCCCACCTTTCACAGTTCCCCTTAGGGCTTTTGTCTGATTGCTGGCTTGTCATTATAGGTATTCTTCAATGTAAGGCATGTATGTTCCTGCAGGAATTATGGGCAGACACTCCTCTGTCTTTTGGATTCCTGTTATGTCAGGGTTATCTTCTGCTTGATGGTCCCCTTGCAACTTGGTCCATGAAGACACTCCACCAAAGCGGTGTTGACATTAGACTCCCTAATTTAGGGGTGTGGGGGAAGGGATCTTTAAATGAGTCTTTGTAGCCTAGTCCACTAGGGTACAGAAGCTGCAACATAGAATAAAATCATAAAATTCATTCATTTCACATTTCAGCATTTCCACTCTACACACACACACACACACACACACACCCTCTACAATAGCAATTAAAATAGCTCCCTTTCAGCTACTGTAGAGCCCGGATCCTGGATCTTTCTCCTTCCCACCCCAGCTGCCCTCAATCATCATTTTAATCAGTTTGAGGGGTGAGGAGGATGGAAGAAGTTATGTAAACAGCCCTGACCCTCAGTCTGAAATTGAGGTGACTTTGGAAAGTTCATCCTGGGCCTCTGGAGACTTTCACAAAGATCACAAATCAGCAGTTTGATCTCCTCCACACATAAGGGTCAGAGATGAAAGAAGCTGAATTTAAGGGCCAGGAGAATGTGTGTGCAGATCTATATGAAACTTGGGGAATTCCTAAGATTCCTTCTTTTAAGAACTTGCAGGAGAACTTCTTTATCCATCACTGAATGTGAGGCATGGGGGTGGGTAGGATGCATAAGGTCAGAACTGGCACCCTTGACTCAAACTCAGGTCCACTGTGCATGGCTAAATTTAGATAGTGGGCTGGCAGATGGCATGCAGATGATCAAGGAAGCTATAATCTTGGGTCCCAGACTTAATAACCCAGTGACCTTTGGAAAACCACTCAATATTTTGGAGCCTCATTACCCATCTCCTGTAAACCTGCCTGCCTAATAAGGATCAAATGAGTCAGTGCTTGTAAAAGTGTTCTGTAAACTGTAAGCTTCTTTACAAATGCAAAACATGATTAGAGTAAGTGCACAAAAAGTACTTGTTGAATGAGTGAACAAATGGAATCCAGTCGTGGTGTGCTATTAATTTTGATGACATATTGATATCACTACCAAGCATTTTATTGATCGATGACAATTCTGTGAGTACCGGTCAAAACAAAACTGCAAAAACCACAAATTTCATTGCTAAGTGATACACAGTTTTATAGTGGTTTTTCTTTGTTTCATTTGTCTTTGTAATTATATTGTAAGCTGTTTGAAAACAGAGATCTGGTCATACATATACAGCTTGTCCAGCATCAGTTAGGCACAAGAATTTTGCCCTTAGTGGATATTTGTGGATTGAATCTTAGGTGTGTGGTGGACAGAATTCGGCATGCTGTGAGTGTGCACATGCATGAGACAGCCATCTGCTGGTTGGGCTGGAGAGTTGGGAAGAAGTTGAGCTGGTTGGACGGTGCTGCTTGCTCCTGCTATGCCTGCAGACCCCTTCGTCGCATGCATTTCAACAGTTTGCCTAGAATTCAGTAAGAGAAAAGTCCACTGCAAGTGAAATTGAGCTGCAAATTTCTTCTTAGCCTTTTGGTGATATTTCACCATCTCCTGCAAGGGTTGACTTGGTGGCTGGCTGTGGCTTCTCACCTCTCCCTGTTAAGTGCTGTGCTTCCTCTCCTGCCTGGCCAGCTAAGGACCCTTCCTTGGCAGTCTCTGGCTAGGAGGTAGAAGAAAATCATTGCAGGAAAAAGCCTTTTATTTTTTTTAAAAAAGGGAGTGAACAGCCAAGGCAAGAGAGAGGAGGCCTTTTAAAGGAACCTTTACTTAGCTCTTGCATCAAAATGAAACAAGGCTTCCTTCTCCATGAGGAAAGTGCACGGAGGAAAGTGAACTCGCTCTCCATTTCATGATTGGGTAGCCTTTTTGGCTTCCTTCAAGAGTGTCGAGTCCCCAAGAAGAGTGCTGCTGTGCACTCTAGCCCGTGCACATGGCTTTTCTCCGCAGTGTGCTTCACAGTAGTAACTGCGAAGGGAAGCGAGGTAGCTTACAGGGTGCTCCAGCAGCTGATCCAGGACTGGGAACGAGGCAGAGGATTGGATACACTGGATAATGGCTGCAGACACTCAGATAGGGAAATTAAAGCTGAAGGGCCAATGGGGAGGAGGAGCATGTTAAGAAGCACAAACAGGCAGAGATGAAGGGTGTAAACAAGGCTGGTAAATGGAGAGAGACAGGGACCGTTTCAAATCTGAGCACCTTTTGTAATATGAAGGAATCATCTCTATGGGAAGGAATGGAGCTATTAAAAGGAAGACATGATTGCTGAGTAATGCCCTCCAAGCTTGTTTTAAGGATCCAGAGCTCTTTAAACAATAACTTGAAACGGGTAGAAACTAGCTATTAACAAGGAAAAGAAAACCCAGAGGTCTGGCTTGTTTGTTTAAAGAGGGAGCAGCAGTGATTCATCATCATACTTCAGATGGCTAAATGAATATTTACTCAATGAGGGCAGTAGTACATGAACCGGAACCTGGAAGCAGTTCTTGAGAAGGTGCCTGTCTGCAGCTGGACTGCGGTGGGGATGTGACTTGGCCTTGAAGGGACACGTCGGGTCCCTGTTCTCCGGTTATCTTCAACAAGTTCACACAAGGAATTTGAGGGCTTTTTGGCAGGCTTATGTTATTCCAAATGTGCCTGCTAACTTGTTGTCATCCCTGGTTTAGGGGCAAAAGGGTAGTGGGAAAATTCAAATAAGGGAATACTCAAACCAAATCAAAATGATTGATTTCTCCAGACACTGTTTTTCTTGATGAAACTTTTTTTTAAAGTTAAACCTTTAGAATTATGGGACTGTTCAAAACCCACAAGACCATCCAACCCATCCCATTTAAATGAAAAGTATCACAGAGATCTAGAAAGATCACCTGAGAGGAGCCTCACCATCCCCGGGTTCCATCACATGAGTAGCAGAGGCAGACAAGTCCCAGAGCGGGAGGGCCTCATCCGGGGCACACAGGGGTGTCGGTCCCTGGCCTCTGTCCCCTTCACTGGACCCACTTTCCACCCCTTAGATGCAAGAGTTCTTGGTTTGATTTACACAGCACACGGAGATGTTTTCACATGGCTATAGTAGACCATGGATACTTCAACCGTTGTTTCTTGTGTGGCTCTGAGGTACTTTCTAAATAGCACAGGACCTGACAGCTCTGAGGGATGGCACAGATTCCCTTGTAAGTAAACTTACTTACAAGCAAGATAAAGAGCTTACTTATAGGAAGAGCTGCTAGGTGGGGGCTCTAGTGCTCTGTGGCCTCCTGAAAGGTGTGTTATCCTGTGCCCTGGGCTGAACCTACCAACATACCAGCCAGCACTGCGGTTGTGGTTCGCTTACGCACGCAGGGGGTGACCAGTGGAAACGTCTCACCCAAGGACACCTTCCCCTCTGCAGTCCACACATGCCAGTCTCCACTTGCCTCTTAGGGAATTTAAACTTAAATATTGTTTTAAATATAATTAAACGTAATTACACACACAAATGATCTCTGGGAGGTCTGTGGTTTTAAACTCCTCATGCTATTGCCGGAACTGGCAAAGTAACAAGAGGTTAACGATACAAGCGTCTTGAAGACCTTGAAAGACCTTAAAAGAATGAAATTTCAGCTGAGGGAAACAGGCAGAAAGTAAAAGCTTACATAACAGTTTTATGGAAAAGAAAATAAGACCTTTGGCACTGATGGCAGAAGAGGTTCCACATTTCAAATAGGGGCAGTAGCTGCAAACGTGATTTCACGATGTGACGCATGGTGCTCCCTTTCGCATTTGTACTCCCTAAAGGATACTAGGAGAAACAACTGTTTAGAGACTATAGTTATCAGTTATTTTCTCCTTGCGGACCAAAAAAAAAAATGTAGATTTATGGTACTCAAGTGGGTAAAGGATTGTGGAGGAATTACCAGGGGTGACATTGGTTGAATCTGGAGAATTGGAACATGAGCGTGTTTCATTCAACTGCTGTCTGCCTTATATCAGCCCATGTATGGGGAGTCTGTATATCACTCAAAGACCCCACAGGGACAGCGGGAGTCATGTTTCTGAACAGACATCAGGGGTGGAGGACCAGCTGAGGAAGATCTCTTTCCAGCTGAATTTCCTTTTTTATTGGAAATCCCAGGAAATCTGCAAAGTGGAGCTTATGGTTTGGGAGCCTCTGGCTCCTAGGTCTAAGAGCAGAGTGCCTCATTCAGGATCTATGCACGCCTATCGCGGAGGGCATGCCATGCGACAGAAGCAGTTCCTGGGACCTCTAATCCAAGCCATCCAAACGCCTGTTGTTAGTGCTCCCCCCTGCCTCCACCACCTATCCTGCTCCCTCGTTTCTAACAAGTAACAAAATTGGTTCATTTGGATTTTATCTCCTTTACTTCCCCTACTCACCCCATTTTGGGGTTGCTAATAAACGACATCATAGGGTAAAAGGCTGGCAGCCAGGGGGAAAGAAAGAAAATGCAAGTGCTGAGCTAATGAATTAATTGGATTTTGATGTACTAAGAGTCCATAATGAACTCTCAATTATTCAGGGATATGCTCCTAACCTAATGCAGTCTTCTTTATTTTCCTCCTGCTCTGCTTGAGGCTGAGTAATTTGGAACTTGTTTAAAACAACAAAGATTCTTGAGGAAACAAAACAAAATAACCAACCATCGTCTAATTTTCTTTTCTTTTCAAAACCTTTTCAAGATTCTGCTTGCCATCCACCCCCTATTACAATGCAAGTTTTTGAGAGCCAGGCTCTAATTTACATTCACATCCTTCCTGCATTCCCACTCAACAATATCTTATGAGCATTTTTTCATGTCAACAAATACAGTCCATTGTCAGCAGTTTCATAGTATTCCATGGTATAATGTACCATACTTTATTTAACCAGACTCTTATTTTGGACATTTAGGCTTTTTTTTTTTCAGTGTCTCTACCAGTGCCTTATAAATAAACCTTGTGTACTTTCTTAATTGCTTTGTGAGGATGGAGTCCTGGAAGGAAATGCTGGGTCAGAATGGATGTGTACTTTTAAGGGTTTTGACATATGTTGCCAAGTTACACTCCAGAAATACTGTGCCAACAGTGTATGAGGGTCCTTATCTCCCCCCAGTCAGTGGCTCCTGGGGGGAAGATTTCCCAGTGAGCTGTCACTGAGAAGTAACCTCATTACATGGAGTTCCTCCTGGTTGGGCAGCATTATTGTTTAGTGCCATTACCCCCAGCAACTGGTGTTCACGTTCAAGGCCTTTCAAATTCAGTCCTGTATATTTATAAAGGTCAGCCTATTGCTTTCATCCCCCACTGGTTTGTCTGACCTCATCTGAAGACTTCATTTCCATCTCTGGTCGGGGTGGAGACAAGTGGGGAGGGCAAGACAGAAAACACAAGAGCTCTGAAAAGAAGCCAGGGGTCCTTGCTCTGAGGGAGCCAGGATCCTCCCAAATAAAATAGCCACCTCCTCAGGGTTGTTCTTTCTCTTCCTGTTTGTAAAAAGGAAAAGAAATGAAACTTTGGTGATTCTCCTAAGATCCAGAATTCTTTATGGGCTGAACCATCTAAAACCACGATGTTCAGAATAGAAAAGTGATCTCAGCTTTTAGCCTTGGATCTTGCATCATAATTCTTGTTTTATGACAGTCCCCTGGGCATTCCTGCCTTCCAGCCAGTCATTACTAGATTGAGATAAAGAGAAGACAGATTTTGAAACAACATTAGTGATGAGGGAAAAGGCAGAGGTGGAGGTGTAAAGCGGAAGGGGGAAGTGCAGCATAAGGGAGGCAGGAGAGGGGGCAGAACAAGGAGTGGGGCAGGAGGAGGGTAAACAATTAGAGACGGGTGCTTAGCAGAGCCATCTGGTTTGCAAGGTGTGACTCAGAGCAGCAAGAATGCAGGAGGGCTCAGAGCACAGGGGTGTTTAGGAATGGCCCCCATCTCCATCGTACTTCCCCTCCCAAAAAGCCACCCCAAATAAACATTTAGTTCTCAGTTATGGTTCCTGAGCCTCTCCTTCAAACCACATTGTACCCTAAAGCCTCTCTTTAATGGAAATTCTGGAGTTGTCACCATGAGTATCTAGGATCACCTTCAAAATATGCAACCAGTACAAACTTCCTTTAAATATTCTAGGCCTGTAGGTGCCACTTGATATATTAATTATGTAATTTACTGATTACATGGATTAATAAAGAACCACTACTCATGAGATTTTCTAAAGCTCTTGACGTGACATTCCTGTCAAGACCTGTAACACCACGGAGGGGCCAATAAAACACTAATGGCTGAATGCTGACGAGGGAGCCTCTGGTGCCCAGGTCTGCATCCAGGGGCTCCTCCCCAGCCATCCACCCCTGCCTGCAGTGGGAAGGTGAGCCATGGACAGGGAGACAGCAGGAGGAGGGACAAAGGGCCTGTGATGGGGCTCAGGTACATTTCCAGTGTTGTTAGTTGCTGAGGGCATTGAAGTCAGCACCTTGGACAGCAGAGTTGGCAGTGCAGTGTTTGGTTTGCTATTTCCAAGTCTCTCTGAAGGTACTTTTAATGGTAATAATTGTGCTTTCGCTCACCTTTGTCTAAATAAGCAATTAGTTCTCTCATTAGAAAGGCTTGCTGTGACTCTGCTCTAAAGAGTGAGAATTGGGTGCGCACCGGCCCCTGAAGTGTCTAACGGAGGAAAGCCAACTAGCCCAGTTCTTCAGAGATTTTGTGAACTTTGCAAGAGGGTGACCATATGAGCCTTAGAGAAAACTCCTCGCTACAAACAGGAGTGTAAGTGAAAATCCTCAATCACCTACCCAAAATGTCCCAAAGGGTCCCCTTGTTCATAGCTGATTAGAAAATAACAGATCCCCTTCCTGTGACTTAGCAGGGGAAGGTGCTTGTGGAGGAAATCAGTGCCCCCAGCTCTTCTTTCTCAAGCATTCAGGTAGAAATGCATTTTCCCAGCTGAAGCTTCCGTGTTGTTGCCTGCCAACCTGAGCAATGCATTTGGAACTTGGGCCAAAAGAGCTTAGTATATATGTCAACACTGCATAGAACTTTGCAAAGCTGCCCTCATTTAACTGATGGATGCTCTCTTCATTAGGGACTGGGGGCTCTCAAAGTGGGCTTGGAGGAGGCTAGCAAAGTGAGAAATTGTGCTCATGTTGCCTTTTTGTCCTGAAGGCTAATAACTAGAATGTCTTTCAATACTCCTTGCAAGGCTACTGATGAGCCTTAAACAGACAAACCATTAAGTAAGGATTGAAGAGCTTTCATGGGGGACTGCTAATTTGCTAAATGTTGATGGACCTTGGCTAAAAAACAGTGGAAGTGATTTTTGTGTCCCAAGACATTTTTTGACCAATTTGAAAACTTGTTTAATCCCAGCTTATGTTCATCCATTCCTTTTCACTATCTTCCTCCATCCATCTTTCTTTTCCTGGTGTGATCAGCCAAAGAGAGAGCAAGCCCCTGCTCTTCCACGCATCCCATAAAAACATACTTTGAAGGAAGAGAAAAGGAGAGCCACGTTGGATGTATTTGAGGCTCATGCTGATGCCATGGGCTCCTTGCAAGGAAAATTCATAGACTCCCAGGAGTGCTGTCAGTGCTTTAATACAATTCCTTATTTGGCTGATGCTCCATGGAGCACTGGGATTGTTTGTGCTCCCTGTTTGGCCTGTACATTTGATCAAACAACTGATTCTATCAGTCTCTTCATGGAACTTGGCCAGACATTTCATTGAATTAACTAACCTGAGTGGCTGGACTTTTTTCTAGCAGACACAACCAATGCCTTAGGTTATCATTAGACATTTTATTTCTGGTGTTAGGGCCTGGCAGAAAAAAAAGTAATATTGACTCTTCATGACAACAGCTAAAAACTGACAGATTCACAGGGCCAGCCAAATTCCCCTGTCCCTCGTCAGGGAGTGCTGCACCAGGAGTGCTGCTTTCTGGCAGCAGCTTCCGCTGAGCTGAAGCAGCTCTTCTTGGTTGTGCTGTTCTGCAGCCTCCCCTCTCTTCTTCACTGCAGGGTCCACCAGGGACTTGTATTTCTGCAAGAATTCCTTGGGTGTGTTGTGTGTTCTCCCCTGCTTAGTCATTCAGCCATAACCTTCCCATTTAGAATCCTGCACTGCTGATGGTTCAGCTCCCTAGTTCAATATTTTACATTTATCTCTATTGAATTCCAGTTGCCTTCTGTTACCAGAGGCACTTAAATTATCTGAGCCTTGCTCCACAGGCTCAGGCTCCAAGTCCAGGACAAATCTGTTTAGCACTTAGGGATCATTGACCGTATGAGGAGCTTGGCCATATAAATGTGTCTGAATTGGGCATTTCTTAATGATGGTGAAGACAGCAGACTTGGGTGGAAAGCATGGGAGCCACTGGGTTTATAAAATCTCAATCAGGTTTCCTCCATACTGGGGGAAAGTGGCCTAGAAACATTACTTGGAAAGGGAGAAAATAAATGTAATATAGCTTTGTATTAAAGGAGCAGCTAACACATTGAAAGTACCTAGTAGAGATGCACACTGGTATGCACATGAACAATATAAAGTAGCCTTTTCTTCATCCAGGAGGTTTACAATAGATTACGCCACTAGAACTCTTACTGCCCTCCCATTGATGATGGCAGGAAGTCAGAGGGGTTTTCTTGTATTTCAGGGTTGGTAGTGTGATCCAGGAAGGAGAAAGGGCTTGTGGTATGCCAGGAGAGGTCCCTGACTTAGCTGGTCTATTCTGATTTTCTCACCAATGGATCATGGCCACTGAAAAACAGTGAAAACTGACACACAGGATAAGCAACTCCAGAGTGGGAGACTCCAGTTTGCACCATTTTCCATGCTTCCAAGCCATTACAGAAGAGTCCCAGCTCTAACGTGGGAGGAACTGAATAACACAGTTTCAAACAGCTTCTTTCCCTAGATGCACCCCCAACATGTTGAAATCCGGATTTTACGGACTCCCAAGATCTGCATACAGCAGCTTGATGGCTTCTATGGTTTCCCCTCTGGGATCCAGTGAGCACCTCCAGGGAGTATCATAAAACCTTATGGATCATGGGGCCAAAGAGCTCAAGAAGGCTGAAAAGTTCCTTGCATTCATAAATCCATGGTTTCCTTTTGATTTTCTGGCATCTGTTTTCTCCATGAAAATGAAAAGAATAGAAAAGAAGGTGAGGAAACCAAACAAAGGGGTGGGACTGGCATGGAAGGAGATTTATGCAAGGAAATAACTGCTTATTTTTCTTCCAGGCTGCCCTTCTTCTCTTTAGATGTAGACAGGCAAGAGCATTGCTTCTGAGGAGAGAGAGGGAAAACAAGGTGCTACCCCAAAGTAACAGTGAGGCTGCCCAGAAAGCTCTTTGATTAACTCATATATTAAAAGGTCAAGCAGGAAAGATGCTAAGAAGAAATAAATCACCAGGGATAAATATAAAAGGTAGCAAAATCCTCTAAGAATAGTGCCAGGAAGGCTAAAGCTCAGAATGAGCAAAGGTTTCAGAAAGATACCAGGAATGGCACAAAAGCTTTTAGTAGCTATGTTCAGAACTAAAAGAGACAGGCTCACTGCTTGGGGGACTTGGTACCAGGTTAAAGATGAGAACAGAAAAGAAAACCACTTAAGTTATTTTGTTTCATCACCAAAAGGCAAGATCTTGCAGCACAAGAAAATAGAATCAATATTGTTAAAATAATCTTGAAACCCAAGTTGGACAAACAAAAAGTAAGTGGTCACCTGGAAGCTTTTAAAAGTTGCCAAACCTGACATATGTTAGGTCAAGATTTTGAAGAAACCTTTATAAATGCTCTTAAAACCACAATTTATAAATGATTGTGAGAAGAGACCAGAAGACGAGAGATGAGAAATATCTGGATTTTCATAGAAAGTGGGCTCTGCATTGTATAGCTTGGTGACTTTGACACTAATCACTATAGAAATTCTAAGATGAATTAATACTGAATGTGTCTATGTGATCTTAGAATGGGAGTAGCAATCGGAAGCTAGCATGGGTTCACTGAGAACAAGGCATATTAAATAGATTCTATTTGCATTTTTTGACCAGATTGCTAGATATGTAAATCAGCTGAATACTTTAAATATGACAAGGTCCTTAACAATGTTTGCCTTGTTATTCTTATGGACTGAATGGGGAGTTGAGGATTGCATAATACTGCCGGCTGATATCATGGTTAGTTGGCTAGCCATGGCCAGGCATTGGCTTATATCAACATAGCAGGAGCATCCTGTAGTGTATTGAAGGACTTCTTCTTTGGCTCTATGCTTTCTATTTTATCAAGGACTTGGGTGAAGATGCAGAAAGCATGTTTATCAAATTTATGAATGGGATAGCAGAACCAGATTCAAAATATCTCTATGGACTATAGGAATGGTGAAAACTAACAAGGTGACATTCAATAGGGATAGAATTAAGCCCTGCATTTAGGCTTAAGAAAAATCAGCTGTGCAGGCAAATTGGGGATCCCTGGCTTAAAATTAATTCATATGAAAAAATACCCAAGGGTATTGTCTAAAATATCAATAACACAACAGGCTTCTGAAACATTTCCTGCAACCACAGACTGCTGTAGAGGCATTCTGTTCAGGAACAAAAAAGAGGCAACCATCTTATTGTCCTGGAGGAATGTTCTTGACAAATCAGGACTGCTTCAGGGAGGGCCAACACAGTGGTGAGGCATCTCAGAACCTTGTTGTGAGAGCGACTTGGCAATGGCTGTGGAGCTAAAGGTACCCCTAGATATATAACCCATAAAAGTTCTTGCATCTGTGTACAAAAAGACATAGGACTGTTCTACCAGCATTGATTGTGTTGGCTAAAAATGAACATGACCTAGATGTCCATCAACTAATGGCTATAGAAAATACAGAATATTCATAAATCTCACACACAATTAGAATAGAAAAAGAAATTTGAATAAGAATACCTACAGTATGAGAGCATGTATTTACACTTAAAAACGTGTATTAAAAATAACCATTTTCTGTTCAGTGATACATATGTTATAAAGTAAAACAATAAAGAAATATGTGGGAGTGAGAACTACCAAATCAGGGTAGGGTTCACTTCCTGGTAAAAAGGTAGGAAAAGGCAGTATGTAATGGGAAAAAAAGCCCTCCTACCTCTACTCACAATGTTTCAATTTTAAGCTGGGTGTTGACTATATGGGGCTACGTTATTTTAGTCTTTATCCCGTGTTCTGTTTAAATATCCAAAATACATATAATTTTGGGTTTTAAAAAATGTGTTGAGGTAAAATTCACATAACATAAAATTAACCATTTTAAATTGAACAGTTCGGTGGTATTTAGTACATTCACTATGTTGTGCACCACCACCTTTATCTCATTCCAAGACATTTCCACTACTTCATATAAAGTTCTATACCTATTGAGCACTTTCTCCCCCTTCCCAATTTTGGAGTCTGTCTGTAAGAAAATATGATTTATATTTTTAAAGAAGTTGTAGAGCCACAGAAAAATTAAGAGGAGGGTACAGAGATTTTCCATGCAGCTCCTGCCCCCACACATGCACAGCCTCCCCCGTCAACAGCCCTCAGCAGAGTAGTGCACTGGTTCCGACTCGGGAACCTATACTGACTCACCATTATCATCCAGAGTCCATAATTTATATCAGGATGAATTCCTGGGGATGTACATTTTTATGGTTTTGAACAAATGTATAATGACATGTATCCACCACTACAGTATCATGCAGAGTCATTTCACGGCCCTAAAATTCCCCTATGCTCTACCTATTTAACCTTTTCCCTAATACCTTTTTAAGGAGTATGTTTATTAAAAAAAAACAAAACAGAAACAAACTCATAAACAAGAAGAAAAGGAAGATACAGGATAAGTATCTTTATTTTTATTTCATTTATTTATTTATTTATTGTGAGTTCATCTCTCATATTTATTGATCAAATGGTTGTTAACAACAATAAAATCCTGTATAGGGGACTCAATGCACAGTCATTAATCCACCCCAAGCCTAATTCTCAACAGTCTCCAATCTTCTGAAGCATAACGAACAAGTTCTTACATGGTGAACAAGTTCTTACATAGTGAATAAGTTCTTACATGGTGAACAGTGCAAGGGCAGTCCTATCACAGAAACTTTCGGTTTTGATCACGCATCATGAACTATAAACAATCAAGTCAGATATGATTATTCGTTTGATTTTTATACTTGATTTATACGTGAATCCCACATTTCTCCCTTATTTTTATTATTATTATTATTTTTAAATAAAATGCTGAAGTGGTAGGTAGATGCAAGATAAAGGTAGAAAACATAATTTAGTGCTGTAAGAGGGCAAATGTAGATGATCAGGTCTGTGCCTATAGACTAAGTATTAATCCAAGCTAGATAAGGGCAACAAAACATCCACGGATGCAGAAGATTTCTCTCAAAACAGGGGGGGTGAGGTTCTAAGCCTCCCCTCTGTTGGTCCCCAATTTCTCTCCTGATGGCCCCCCTGTGACTGTGCCTGTCTTTGGTTGTTCCTCCCTTGAGGAATCTTACCCGTCTCTGGCTAACCAGTCATCTTCTGGGGCCATATAGGGAAATGTAAAATTGGTAAGTGAGAGAGAAGCAATATTCTTTGAAAAGGTTAGCTTTTTACTTCTTTGCAGATTTATGCCCTGTGGCTTCTATGCCCAGCATTTGTCTTGAGGTATCTTTACCACTTGGAAGAATTATTATACTCGGTAATTTTTGATATGAGGCACGAATTCTACTAAAGGGTTGTAATTAGGAAGGAAGAAGAAAAGCTATAGAAGTAGCAGACAGAAGAAATCATGGGAAGATTGGTTATTTCTTTGACATATCTTCTTGTAGAGTAACATAAGCATTATAGGTTTTAAACTACTAATTAAATTGCACACATACATTAACATAATAGGAATACAGCTGCATAACAAAAGCAGACCTACAATTACCAGCCATATCCAGTGAAACCAAGAAAACCAGTTAGGTACCCAAGGCATCTGTGAAAACTTATCAATGATATGATGGATATTGTCCAACTGATTTTGAATAGTTTGAGAAAAATCAGACAAATTAAAACAACACATTCCTGGGAACTGTTCACATCCCATATGTTCTTTTAACAGTAGTCTATAGTTGCATGATTTTGGAGAACTGCAACTTGCACTTCTCCTAATTCTTGGTTGAGTTCCGACAGTATAGATCCAGTCAAATTTGTTGTTTCACTGTATACACAGTCCAGCTTAGATATCTCCTTCTTCATTCCAATGGCAAGTCCAGGAACCGGTGGGATGACTGCAGCTACAACTGCAGGAGCGCCAGGATCTTTGTTGAAGTTTTTTGATGTTCATCTTCTGGAATGACTCTTCCAGAGGATGTTGATGTTGGAAGTTCTTCTTCATATCATATCTTAATTCGTTTTCTGTGTAGCCAAATTAGGCTTTGATCCTCTGTATAAACACAAACAGACCCTTTGCCTACACTTTTATATGCCCTTTATACCATTGTGAAGAACCTATTGGAGATCACCACACAGGAACTGCTTTTTTTTTTTTTTAAGAGAAAGGAATATTATCAGAAAAATGTACTCATCATCTGACACCCTTTAAAAGATAAAAATTAAGGATATGTAAAGCATGCATTAATCGTTGATTTGCAGTTGTTTTATCCTATCAGGGAGTAATCCTCCTTTTCTTTGTCTTTTTTTTTTTGTTATCATTAATCTACAATTACATTAGAAGAATATTATGTTTATTAGGCTCTCCCCTATACCAAGTCCCCCCCACAAACCACATTACAGTCACTGTCCATCAGCATAGCAAAATGTTGTAGAATCACTACTTGTCTTCTCTGTGTTTCACAGCCCTCCCCTTTCTCCCACCCCCCACATTATGCATGCTAATCATAATACCCCCTTTCTTCTTCCCCCCCTTACCTCTCCCTACCCACCCATCCTCCCCAGTCCCTTTCCCTTTGGTACCTGTTAGTCCATTCTTGGGTTCTGTGATTCTGCTGCTGTTTTGTTCCTTCAGTTTGTCCTTTGTTCTTATACTCCACAGATGAGTGAAATCATTTGGTATTTCTCTTTCTCCGCTTGGCTTAGTTCACTGAGCATAATATCCTCCAGCTCCATCCATGTTGTTGCAAATGGTAGGATTTGTTTTCTTCTTATGGCTGAATAATGTTCCATTGTGTACATGTACCACATCTTCTTTATCCATTCATCTACTGATGGACACTTAGGTTGCTTCCAATTCTTGGCTATTGTAAATAGTGCTGCGATAAACATAGGGGTGCATCTGTCTTTTTCAAACTGGAGTGCTGCATTCTTAGGGTAAATTCCTAGGAGTGGAATTCCTGGGTCAAATGGTAAGTCTATTTTGAGCATTTTGAGGAACCTCCATACTGCTTTCCACAATGGTTGAACTAATTTACATTCCCACCAGCAGTGTAGGAGGGTTCCCCTTTCTCCACAACCTCACCAACATTTGTTGTTGTTTGTCTTTTGGATGGTAGCCATCCTTACTGGTGTGAAGTGATATCTCATTGTGGTTTTAATTTGAATTTCTCTGATAATTAGTGATGTGGAGCATCTTTTCATGTGTCTGTCGGCCATCTGAATTTCTTTTTTGGAGAACTGTCTGTTCAGTTCCTCTGCCCATTTTTTAATTGGATTATTTGTTTTTTGTTTGTTGAAGTGGGTGAGCTCTTTATATATTTTGGATGTCAAGCCTTTATCAGATCTGTCATTTATGAATATATTCTCCCATACTGTAGGGTACCTTTTTGTTCTATTGATGGTGTCTTTTGCTGTACAGAAGCTTTTCAGCTTAATATAGTCCCACTTGTTCATTTTTGCTGTTGTTTTCCTTGCCCGGGGAGACATGTTCAAGAAGAGGTCACTCATGTTTATGTCCAAGAGATTTTTGCCCATGTTTTTTTCTAAGAGTTTTATGGTTTCATGACTTACATTCAGGTCTTTGATCCATTTCGAATTTACTTTTGTGTATGGGGTTAGACAGTGGTCCAGTTTCATTCTCTTACATGTAGCTGTCCAGTTTTGTCAGCACCATCTGTTGAAGAGACTGTCATTTCCCCATTGTATGTCCATGGCTCCTTTATCAAATATTAATTGACCATATATGTTTGGGTTAATGTCTGGAGTCTCTAATCTGTTCCACTGGTCTGTGGGTCTGTTCTTATGCCAGTACCAAATTGTCTTGATTACTATGGCTTTGTAGTAGAGCTTGAAGTTGGGGAGTGAGATCTCCCCCACTTTATTCTTCCTTCTCAGGATTGCTTTGGCTATTCGGGGTCTTTGGTGTTTCCATATGAATTTTTGAACTATTTGTTCCAGTTCGTTGAAGAATGTTGCTGGTAATTTGATAGGGATTGCATCAAATCTGTATATTGCTTTGGGAAGGATGGCCATTTTGATGATATTAATTCTTCCTAGCCAAGAGCATGGGATGAGTTTCCATTTGTTAGTGTCCCCTTTAATTTCTCTTAAGAGTGTCTTGTAGTTTTCAGGGTATAGTTCTTTCCAGGATAAGTATCTTTAAACATTTTTAAATTGTTTCTATGGAAGAGAAATTCAATTTTTATCTTGTGAAGTTTTTAAGGAATCAATGAGTAGATATTAGAAGAAGAAAGAGTTTGGAATAACATAAGGAAGAGCCGTCTAACAAGATTAGAGCAGTACATCTTAATGGTTTAGAGTATGGACTTTGAGTTACGTAAAGTTGGGTGAAAGTCTGTTTGATGCTTACTAGTCCTGAGAAAATTGCTTGATTTCTCTGAGCTTTCATTTCCTCACATTATGTGGAAGATAATAATAGCATTAACCTAACAGAACTATTGTTAGGAATAATTTAAATCACATATGCTAATGATAGCATAGTGATTATCCCAGAATAAAAGCTGCATAAATATAAAATAAACATAAAAAATAAAAGAAGAGCTGTCTATATACATAGTATGACTACCGCGTAAGACACTGAGCTTCCCAGGGCTCTCGGAGCTCAAGTTGAGGCGGGCTGGGGAACTGTCCGAGGTGCTGGAGAGGGGGACTTCTCCATCAAAGGGAGGCTACCGCAAGTGTTCTGCACTGTCCTCCTCACAATTGTTGAATCTAAAAGTCTGTTTTCAACAATGAAGAGTCACATTGTTGGGTGCATCTGAGAGCAAAATGTATTAGTTCTCTATTTCTGTGAGTCATATTACTACAAGTTTAGTGGCTTAAAACACATTTACTATCTCAGTTTCTGTTGGTCAGGCTGAGGTGGGTCTTTTGGCTCTACTTGGGCAGTCAAGGTCCTGACCAGGGCTGTGGTCTCTTTCAAGGTTTGATCTGCTTCCAGTCTCACTTAGCAGAGTTCAGCTTCTTCCAGACTATTGGACTGGGCAGGGGGCGGGTCTCAGTTTTTCTTGCTAGCTGTCCTTTGGAAAGTGCCCTTAATTCCTGGTGATTGATTGGAGGGGCCACCCCAGTTCCTCGTCACGTGAACCTTCCCAACATGGCTGCTTGTGTCATCAAAACCAGCAAGGGAGGGAATCTGCTGACATGAATATGTTACCATCTCAAGTAACAATCATGGAAGTGACATCCCATCACTTTTGCCATATTTTGTTGGTTAGAAGTAAGTCACAGATCCTGCCCAAACTCACGGATATTGTACAAGGGTGTGGCTTGGGGAGGCGAGGATAACCGGGGCCATTTTGGAGTCTGTCTGCCACAGGCAAGGAACGTGTGAGTAAACAAGTGCAGGTGCCTCCGTCACACTACGGGAAGGGCGATGGGGGCAGATGCAGGCGTGTGGACACAAAAAGGGCATGACTGAGATTGCGGAGGAACACAGGAAGGATAGTTAAGACTAAATAACCAACAAAGCAAAGCTCAGAAAAGACAAGTGGCTGTGGGACCCACGGACAACTAAACAGCCATTAGGTGAATGAGGGCCTGCCTGATGTGAGGACATGGCGTACCTGGAAGTCTTGCCAGAGAAGGCCCTGTTTTCACAGAGTGTAGAGAGAGTTTTTGATGGAATATGTTTAGGTACAAGGTTGATTCAGAAAAAGGGAAAAGATGTGTGCTAAGATCTGATTTGGCTCTGTACCAGGCAGCATATCAGTCTTTAGTCCACTTGCATCCACTTCCTCCTCCTTAAGAACCAGTCATTTTATGCTACATGTGGCTAAGGCCGCTTGCCACAGGTCTGAGTGTGCTCAGCTTGGTGCTGCAGATCACTGGCCCTCTAGTGAGATGGTAGAAAGGGGGCCAAGGATAAAGTCTTGAATGGTGGCCCCAATGGCCAGAGAGATTCCCTTCAGAATGGCCCTGTGTCTCACCTCATAGCAGCAAGGGAGATATTTGCAAAGGGCCCCTGAAACTCTAGTTACAGTCCTGTATGGCCCCCAGTCACATTTGTTTTGACATCTCGCTACATCACTCTGCCATTGTGAGTGTCCAGCAGTGGGGCAAAATGTCTGATGCTAAATATCTTGCCTCAAATGTGGTCTAGACAAGCTTCAGATAAGTGCAAAATGGATGCACGTAATACCAGCAGCAAAGTGGCTGTAGTCTTAGGGCCATGCAGCCTCAGACGAGAAAGCAACCTCCTCATAAAATCCTCCTATTCAAGGCTGAAATCAGAGATGATGATTTGGCTTAGCTGCTTCAGATTCCTCAGATTTTTGGATAAGAGTAGAGCAAGGAGACTCTCAAATCTCTGGAAAATGAGAGTCCTGTTAGGAGTTCGAGAACTGGCTACAGAAGCTTGGGTTCTAGGCCAAATAGTTTTGATAATATTTTCCCCCAAATGAGCAACCCAGAATGTAATTTCAGTGATCCTTCCCTGAGGAGAGCTGATTTTGCTTCTTGTGAGTGTCTCCATCTCTAGCCAAGATCAATGTGATGACATTTTCTGCTCTGTAGGTGTCAGTGAGTCAACACTAACGTGTCTCTGAGTCAGACCAGAGTAGGTGAGCCATAAATTCACCCAATACCCGGGAATAGAGGGGCAGTATGACACAACAATGCGTTTCTAGAATGCCTGGGTTGTTCTTCCAGGTCTGGCTGGACTTGCCTAGGAGGCTTTGCCATGGAACCAGAAAATGTGATTTTGACCAAGCAAAAGGAGTTACTGTTACTTGGATCCCTCTTGAGTTTTACTGTTATTTGTCCCTCAGCTCCTCTCTTGACACCTGCAAGAACCTGACTAATTCAAATATCTGAGATTTTACCCCTTCCAGATGTATTTGTAGGTGGAGGGGAGGGCAAAGAGAAAAGAGCTGGGAGTGGTGGAATACCTCCTCTGGGCCAGGCACTGTGTGAGGTTCCCCCGTATGTTGTTTTTCATTTAACATCTACTTGCACTATCCTTTGTGGTTCCTTTGAACTTGCAGCACCTGGCATGATGCTTCATCCATTCTAGGAATTCAATAATAGTTGCTAAATTAAAAAGAATTAAATCAGTACAAGAAGGAGGACAAAGACCTGACTTGAGAGTAAGGAGTATTCTAGCCCTGGCTGTTTTCAGCTCCTGGATGACCTTGGACTAACCATCCACTCAGAATTTTTTATTTATTAAATGATATTCTTTATTTATTAAATGAAAAGATTGAATAGGATGATCCCCAAGGCCCAACCAACTTTAACTCCAAATGGTTTTATGATTTGACAGACATGGGAACGGGAAAATCCTGGATTCCTCAGTGAAAGAAAATAGCCAATACAAAGAGAAGTATCCTGCTCACCAGGTCAGCCTCCCCAGATATAAATGTGCTCAGGGTGGGGACAGGAGATGTCATGGAACCAGGATCCTGGCCTCAGTGGGGTGGGCCAGAAGCCCCCATGGGCATTCTTGTAGCCTTAGCCATCAAGAAATGCATAGCTCCTGATCTTGGAAAAAACAGTTCTGCTTGAGGAGACACAAAGTAACCAGCCATGGGAGAAATAATTACCAAATTGCCTGAAATAATTATAATATCTAAACAAATAAAGTGCTGTGCAATCTGTCAATTCTGTGAAACAGACACACACACACACACACACACACACTCTTACAAAGATCTTTGCCTGAACTTTGATGAGCAGCCGACTGAAAATATGCCTTGATTTTTAAAAGTCATAAATGCAGAGAGGGTATCTTTTTTTATTTTTTGAAATGTAGAAAACCTTTTTGTCAATCCCTTAGGAATTCTACATATAAACATGTATATGTGCATGCATTCACACACCCAGAGTGTAGAGACAAGAGTACCATCTCTAAAATGGAAATTTCAGCACTGTTAACTCTCTGAGCTCAGCCCACAGATTGCATTTTGTCTTGCAATGCAGAGCTTTGACTCCCCTCCCTGCTAAGCAAGAGCAAAAGCTAACATAGGGGCATCATATGCAGCAGGCCTTTGACAGGTCTTGAAAATGCGAAGTCCCTGGGTGTTTGACAGGAGAGGAAATGTGCATGTCTCCAGCCATCCAACTCAAGAAGCAAGGCACCTTTCCCTAGCCATCTCTCATCAGCACTCAGCTTACCCAGATTGTTCATTTTGTCTGATGCCCAGAGTTTAAGATGATGTACTTGTTCTGCCCACATAACATAGTATTTCCATTATTGCATTTTGGATCCTATTTCTTTCAGAATTCTTCTGTGTGTGTGTACATGAGTGTGTGTACTGTGCATGTGTGCACAGGCTTGATTGTGTATAGACATGTATGTATATATATGTATGTGTTAAGGTGCTGAAATTATTTAAAGTACAGTTAAGTCACCTAACAATCATTTTTAGACCCACTTCATGTTATTGTTGTATTTTTCTTTCTCTCTAAATTAAAAATGCTGCAGAACTGAGGAAATGCTATCATCTTAATTACCATAGAAATATAGCTAATTAGAAACAAGGGAGGAAGTGTTAGGGATTTGCCTCAGAATCAAAGACACCATTATTTTCCAATGGATATTAAAAGACTTGCAAAAGAGGCTAAGATGATGTAGTAGATAGAATTGTAAAGTATGTTTAGGGCCCCAGTGGTAAAATGGCTGGAAGGGGAAATTAAATATCTAGGTGGAAAATCTTCTCAGATGTTGGAAATATGCCTGCAGCCGTAACACTGGACACTGTGATCCTATCTTCCTCAAACACATAATGGGATCAAGAGATCTTCAAGAATGAAGGCAGATAAAGTTTTGGGGGCTTAAACATGGCCTCTCTGAGCGCCTTCTCATTCAACAGGCATTGACAGTGGACACTAATGCAAGATTTTGAATGTAGTGTCTTCCCTCTACCCCTGCTACTTTCCCCATCTCATTTTTTTCCCCACCATTTATTTAACTTCAAATTGTGTGTGTGCTTGAAAAATCAATCAAAGGGTTAAAAGACCATGAGAAGCCCATCTTTTGGGGTCTATTCCACATGGCAAGATGCCTGTGTTTGTGGGAGACCGACTTAGATAAGCAGAGAGCTGAGGAGATCACGTACAATGGTGCCTCGGGGTTTTGATTGACTGGTCTCCAGGTCTGACTCAGATTCCAAGGCTGGGACAGACTATGATGTTTACCTGTAATCACAAAGACAGCCTCCAAATCATGATTATCTGATCACTCTCAGTGTTTCAATTCCTGAGGCTGAGAATTAAGCCTGAAGGCATGAGGATGGGGCAGGGATGAGATCCAAGCAATCACATAAGAGTAATTCAGGAATGGGAAGGAAAAAAGGTCAGCATTGGCATGGTGAAATGACAAGGGTGATAAAAAAATAGAATGACTCGATGTCCCTAAATAAGGAGTTCCAAAATAGACAATGTACCAGACATAGATAAACAACTCATTTCAAACTTACGGCATATGTCTCCTTGCTTTAGACTGATGACTTCAGTAGGATCGTAGAGTAGGAGTTGATATAAAGTCTAGGTTGTGGGATCATAAGTCACCAACCTGTCTGAATTCCAGTTCCCTTGTCTGTGTACTATTCCCTGCCCTGATCTCCTCACAAAGTTGCTACAAGGATCAAACAAGCTAATGTGTGTGTAGACACTTTGTAAGCTGGACAGCACTGTACACATAGTAAGCATGATCACACTTGTGTCTCAGTGCTAGCCAGATGGGCTTTGCCATCCAAAGCTCAGGGTTACTAGAGAGAACGAACTGGGAGTAATGCTCACATACAAAATCTTGGCTTTTAACCATCTTAAAGTTGTCAGAAATAATCTTTTTGTACCTCCCCACCCCATCCATAGGATAAGAGAAGAGCATTCTTATTATCAAAGTGCTATGTAAGTTGAGGATAGCTTTCTATGGCCTCTTGATTGACAACATAGAATTGAAAAAGTCAAACAATACCATAAAGCTCATTACGAAAAAAAACTTTCCTGGCTCATTCCTCCCAACTCTGAGGGCTGTTCTTCAGAGGCAACCGCTTTTAGCCATTTATTTTAGTATTTACCTAAATAAATTTAGATAATATCCTTAGAGTAGTATTCCTTGAGGTTTTTTCGTTTGAATTTTAGCAATTATATGTCTATTTACTCCTGTGGAAGGCCTCACTCCACCCACCACACACACACACACACACACAAACACACAGGAATACAGACATACACACACACACATTTCCCTTACTCTTCCTTCTAATATAGTTAATCATAATTATTGTTTAAATCAATATTTGGTGTTTACGTTATTTTGTCTTTGAAAATATTATTCATAACAACACTGTGTAGGGTGTGATTATCATGATTAGTCTCATATAAATTATCGGTTGTCCCAGAATTCAAATTTTCATCTGTTTATTTTTCTTTGTGATTCATTACAATTCTTAACAGATTCTTTGATAGGCCCATAGAACATAAAAACAGCCAGGCGCATCAAGCGAAATGTCATTTCTGTGTTTCTCTGGGAGCTTTGCCTCCCAGAGGCTTCAGTCCTTCTGCCCTGTGCTCTGGTTTCTCCCTAGGTCTGTAACACCTCCTTACTCATGGGGATTCCTTCACTTTTATCCTTGGAATTCATTTTTCTTCTCTCCTTTGTAAAGTCCTCTATTCCTTACACTCAAGGCCATCCTCCTTTTCCACTTAGTCCTTTGTTTTGTGGCATACATCGTCTCCTAGTTTCCTAAGAAATGATGCCTCAGACATAAATTTTTTGAGACTGAGGACTTAAATATCTGAAAATGCAATTATTCTTCCCTGGTATTTACTTGATTCATAGTTTGGGTATAAAACTTTAGATTGAAAATTATTTTCATTCAGAATTTTGAAGGAACTACTTACTCTATTATCTTTTTGAATCCATTATAGCCCTTAGAAAGCTGATGTATTCTGATTTCCGGTATTTTGTATGTTACCTGCCTTTTTTTCTCTGGAAACTTTTAAAAGAGATCTTAAGTTCTCTTTATCCTTGGTCTGAAATTTCATGACAGCATGCCTTGATGTAGTTCTTATTTCCATTTATTTTGCTGGGTACTTAGTAATTCCTTGCATCATGGAAAGTTCTATCTTTCAATAGAAGAAATCATTATTACACATTTCATTAATACTTTTCACTCCTTTATTTTCTTTGTTCTCTCTTCTTCTGATTCCCATTAGTTGGAAGTTTGGACCTCCAGGGATGAGTCTCTAATTTTATTATCTTTTCTTTCCTATTTTCTATTTTGGGTACTATTTTCTGGGAGATTGCCTCATTTTTATCTTCTACAGATTCTGTTGATTTGAAATTTTTTTCTATTATCTTAATCTTTAATATCTAACAGCTTTATCTTGTTTTCTAAATGTCCTTTTATAAAATAGAATCCTGTTTTATTGTTTCGTGGATGAAATATTGTTTTTCTCAAGTTTTTTTCTGTTCCCTGCTATTTCTTTTCCATCTCCCTTTCATTTCCTTCTTTGCTTTTATTTTCTATACTAGACTCTTTCCTCAAATGTCTGTTAATTCTTTTCTACTAATTCATATCATAAATATAAATGAGTCACTAGAAAGCTAATTTGATGCTGCATGCATATGCATACACATGTGCACACATACAGTTGGGTGGAGTATCTACATGACTATAGAGTAATTAGTAGGGTAACCAGTTGCAGTCCAAGTTGCTTAATTAGGAGACATTTCATTTCTCCAGAGATATTTTTCCAGTCTCCTTCCCAGGAGGTGAGAGTAATGCATACCTAAGTGAGAGGGGGAAAGTACTATGAGGTCAAGGACAGTATTATGAATTTAACATATGAATTTTACTTAATTCCCCTGCTCTCATCTGAGAGCAGCTATGACTGGTGTCAAGTCCACAGTCTCTCTGATTCAGTGTCTACAGAGAATAAATCTCTTGCCTTCTGTAGATGTGATGGTGGGAAAGTTGTTTGGCCAGGTGGGCAGGAGAGAGGATCTAGGGGGTCTAGCAGCTCATTATGCAGATTTTCACTGGGTCTTTCTGTTTGCAGTGCCACGTGCGCTCCAGTCTTCAGAGGCACCTGTATATCTAATTACTGTGTCTTTCCTAAATTCCAGATCAGATTAATACTTTTGGGTTTGCTCTTCTGCAGCTACTTTCTCTGCTCTTCTGCACTGGTGACCCATGTTTACCTGCTTCCCATCTTTCAAGATTTTGTTGCCACTTCTCCTCTGCTCTAAGTGCTTCCTTTGTGAATTTATATCTTTATTCCTTTTAGAGAGTGTATTAGTTTTCTATTGCTGCATAACAAATTATACCAAGTATAGCAGCTAAACACACAAATTAATTTTCTCAGTTTTTGTGGGTCAGTAATCCAGTATGCTGGGTCCTGGGTTCAGGATCCTATAATAATCCCAAATATTAATGTTGGCCAGCTCATCCTCATCTGGAAGCTTGACTAGGGAAAAGACCCACTTCCAAGTGACTTCATATTGTTGGCAGAATTTATCTCCTTGCAGTCCTAAGACTGAGGTCCCCATTGCCTTGCTAGCTGTCGGCCAGTCTCAGGTCCTTGTCATGCAGCCTTCTCCATCTCAGCAATGGACAATCTCAGTTGCATTGAAGCCCTTTCATGCTTCAAATATCTCTGACTTTCCTTTCTGCAATAGCCAAAAAAGAACACTCTTTACTTTTTAAGGGTTCATGTGATTAGTACAGGCTCACCTGGATAATTTCTCTATCTTAAAGTCAACTATGTCATAAAACATCCCTAGTTACAGGAGTAAAATCTCATATTCACAGTCTCAGGGATTAATGCAGGGCATGTATACCAGGGGATGGGAAATCTTGGAGACCATCTTATAATAATATCTACCATGGGGAAGCTTTTAGGAGGGAGCAGAAATAACTGTGCTTAATCCAACCTGTTTAATTAGAAGTCTCATGCCCTCCCCAAACATTGTTACTACTATAGAGCATCTTAGTATCAGTACTTTAGACACAACAGCAAACTTGACCCCCAACTTCTCACATATGAGTGGTGCTCTTTAGTTATGGTTCAGAAGGAGTAAGGTCTCCTTCTGTCTCATCTGCCCGAGTGAGCCTTATCTGCTTAAGAACCCAAAGCAGACTCTGAATGGACTCCCACATTCCCCTCCAAAGCACAAGCCTATTAGGAGCCCTGAGGCCAGTCTGGAGAGCATTGATCCAGACACACACAGTCAGGTGAGGTTGCTGTTCTGGCACATGTACAGATGTGTACAGCAGTGCCCAGCTGCATGAAGATATTACCAATGAGATAATGTGCCAGCACCTTGGCACAGGGACATGGTGATTTTTCCTGGCTTGGTGGATCCCAGTAGTAGTTGTTATATTCAGTGATTAATCACTAATTTCTAGAAACCTTGACTGGAACCTGAAGGGGGAGATAAATGTGAGCAGGGGTGTTGATCTGAGCATTCCAGCAAATAAAAGACCAGTCATAACTAAAAGATGGTTTTACATTTTCTGAGTGTAATCAAGCGAGATGTAACCAATATTCTGCAGTTCATTAGCTTCCCATCTCCTAACCTGCACTGTCAGGTGCTCCCTCATGGAGAGGCTCCCTGTCCATCTCACTTTTTCAAAAAATTTTAGCTTAGAGTGAAACTGGCTGGAGAGCCACTGGCAGGTCACCATCAGAAGGAGGGGCCCTAAAGGGTAGAAAAGGTCACACACAATGTGGTCTCGGACTAAAAGGGAGAGAAGAGAGAAAGCAGGGAGGCAGGAGGAGAGAGAAAGATTGACAGGGTGAAAACTAGTCTGATTTCAGAATTTTTCTGGTGAGGGTACATTTTCCAACAGCAAACCAATAAAATGTGTGTAATTTTGGAAAAAATTCCAAGGAGCCTCCTCTTACTGCTACAAGATGGAAAGCACAGCAGAACACACCTGACTCTTCACACATCCAGCCTTCGTTTCTCGCAAAGGTCTCTGGGCTTCCATTTCAGTCTACCTTATCCATGAAAAGGAGGGCGGGAGGGACAGGGTTCTGAAACTATACTCCACGGAGGCTGTGAGATTCATTCCTGCAGAGAGGCTGAGAGTCGCTGTGCCAGGATTTGCCTGGGTCCACCTGGTCCAGTGTGGAGACCAGCACTGAGCGCCAGGCTGCGGTCTCACCTGGGTAGGATTCCGATGGCTTCCCACCAGGTCTTTCTGCTTCAGGTCTTACCTACCTGCATCCACCTTTCACAAAACCACCTTTAAATTTCCAAAACCCAAATCTAATCATGTTGGATTCACTACTTAAAACCCTTGGTGGACCTCAGTTGTCTACAGATCAGCCTAAAGCCAGACTTCTTAGAGGGACATTCAATGTTCTTTAACATGGCTTCAACAGTGCCATTTGTAGCTGCCATGTTCCTTACAGACGTGTATGCTTTGATCCCACTGAACTGCACCTTTCCTTGAAGTCACTCTATCTTGTCACACTTTGGTATGATGTACACTTTGCATATACTGTTCCTTATGCCTAGTGCACTTTTCCTTTCTGTGTTGATATGTTAGAAAATGCTACTCATCCTTCACATATCAGCCCAAATTTCACTTTCTTTGAAATTCTTTCCTTACTACTGGTTTCTACTTTGTCTTTTCCACTTCAGGGGATCAGCTGAGTGGGTTAGCTGTTAATTAAGGAGAAGTAAAGACTACACAGGATCAAGGGTACAGGTTAGAGGTTGGCAGAATTCTGGACTCTCCCAAAGAGGCTATGGTCAGGAACATGTGACTTTAAGAAGACTCTAGTGGGAAGTGTCGGTCTGATAGGGAGGCCACTGGGGTAGAGAAGATGCTGGTATCAGAGATGCTGAAATGAGCTGTATCTGGCTTTCCAGGGTCAGGATTATGGTAAGCAGGTTCGCAGGAGGCAGGCCAGCCTACTGGGAGGCAAAGGTCCTGGCACACGTAAGACAGTTAATGCTGGTGGTGTGGCTGTTTGGATAGTAGTGGCTTTTTCAATAGAGTAGAGGATGTGTTAGGAAGATAAAGTAAAGTGCAAAGGGAGGAAGAGAGAGAGTGATAAGCCCTTTACAGAGCAGTGCAACTGTTCTTTCATTCCAGTTCAGCAACAAGCCTTAACTGGGAACAACATAGACTGGTCAGTTTGAGCCGACCTCTGCCCTCTTGCCTGCACTGCCATCTTAGGAGATTCACTTGCTTGCCTGTGTCCACCTCTCTTTACCTGCAGTGTTGGGAAGTCTTCAGACTTCCCCAAAGTCCAGAAGAATCTTCCCTAGTTCAGAGCATCTGCCACACACTGAGTTGACATGAAGTGACCTGACAACTCACAACATACCCTGCAGACTCACCAGTGATGAAAGGCTATTCACACTTTGAAGTGCTTCCTAAAGTCACACAGAACTTGGGTACTTAGATGTGTGGTATCATTTTAGACTTCTCCAACTTTGAACTCTGAAAAGCAACTCCGCCCTCATGGCATCGCTGCCTTTAGTCTGGGTTAGAGGGGAGTCCAGATCAGCTGAGTCCTGATCCTCACAAAGAGGCCGTGGGAAGAGGCAGCATCCTTGAGATGAGGGATCGTTGGCAATTCTGCTTCTCATTCGATGGAATCTGCACTGGCAGATGTTGTCCCCCTGTGCCTGCATTTCCTTAGTCTTTTGCACACATACCTCTTAACCTCACCCAGAATCAGAGTGGCCTCTTCCATCTGTCTTCCTATTATGCTGGGGAGCTCCTGGGAGAAAGAGCTGGATGTTCGTCTCAGGACCCCCGACCCAGTACAGTGCATGGCACAGAGTCATGAGTGCACCGCCGAAGTGAACTAGGCCTCCTCCCCCTCTCCCATCCTTTGATTCTTCTGCCCCTCTTTTTACCTAATTTTTTTTCTCTCTCCTCTTCCTTTTCATCTTTCTTACCGCCCAGTTATACTCAGACTGACAGAGGTTAAGAAGAGACTGCAAAAAAGTCCAGCTGGTACCCCAGTGCTCAGTGCTCACAAGCCTCCAGCTGCACTCTCCAAGAAACAAGAACTTTCCCCCTCTTGGGCCCTCCCTTTATGCTTCTCTACCACATTCCTCTTCTGGGGTATGCATGACCCTCTCTGGCCCATCATCTCCCCAGGCAGTGCTTATAGATCAGGCCGTTCTAAAGCTCCACCAGAGGCAAGATGGTCTGGTGGTCAAGGACCTGCTCCCTGGAGCTGCAAGACCTTAGCTTGAATCCTGGCTCTGTCACTTTTTTGCTGTGTGAACTTGGATGAGTCAAACTCTCTATGCCTCAGTTTACTCATCTATATAATGGAAATGATAATAACAGTGCCAGAGTTGCTTTGAAGATTAAGTTACTATATGCAAGGCCATCAAATCTGTGCTAGGCACTTGGTGAGCACTATGTGTTTGCTATTATTATCATTTCAATATTATGAGGGAATCCCAGATACAACTACTTTCAGGCATTTAACTTGAATACTTACATGTTCAATCTCTCCATTTCCAGCAAATCTTCCTCCTTCCTCTACAGTTTCAAATCTCTTCTAACAAAGCTCTCCTCCTACTCTCCATGTTAAGCTGTTTCTCTCTCTGTCCTTCCTTCTCTTCAGTCAATATCATTAATTGAGAAATCTACACTTACCGTCCCCCCTTCTCGCCTCCCGTTCATGCTGCGATCCGTAGCAGTCTGGCCTCGGCTTCCACCATCCCACTGCAACTGTTCTCACTGAGCTCGCCAGTAGCTTCCCCGTTGTTACATCTAATTACCTATCTGTCATTTTTGGCCTTATTGACCATTCACTTTTCTTTAAGTGTTTCCTTCATTTCTAAGACCCTATTCTTTTCTGGTTGTAGCAGTCAGCCTTTGCTATGTTATGCTAAGAGGGATAATCCCCAAATCTCAGTGGCTTACAACAATAAAGGTTTTCCTTTACGCTCACAGCCCATGTCAGCTGAGGGTTGAATGTAGCTCTGCTCCTTGTGTGTTCTTCCTGTGGGGATCTGGGTGGAAGGAACAGAGGATTTTCTAGCAGAAACACACAGTGACTCTAAGCCTTCTACTTGGACACACTGTGTATCACCTTTGTGCACATTGCACTGGCCAAAGCAAGATGTATGGCCCCAGTCTGACACCAAGAGATCAAAGTGGCCTGCTCCTCCCACTTGGCAATGAGCAGGGACAGGCAATGATTTTCCAGGAAAGGCAGCAAATGACAGGGAACAGTAACAACCTACCACACTGGCTTTCCTTCTGTCTTTCCAATTGTTTGTGCTTAGCCTTGTCCAGTGGGTCATGTCCATCCACCCCGTTCCTAACTGCTGGTGCTCTCCTAAGCAGCCCTTTCTACAGATCCTCCTTAGGTGATCCTACCCTCCCCCTTAACTTCAGTGAGTACCTATATTCTTAGGACTTGCCCAAATTTCTAGACGTATTTAGTGGTCCCCTGAACTTAACATGTCCAAAATTCAACTCAGTTCCTTACCTTCTTATCCCCTTGTTTTTCTGTCATGGTTAATGACTATGCTGTCAACCCCTATGTCTAAATCCGAAATTTAGGAACACCTCATTGTTCCCCTTATCTCATCCAATCAGTCAGCTACAACCCATTCTACCTTTAAGATAAATCTCAAATCTCCTCGTCACTCTCTCTACTCTAGTGCCTGAGTATGGGCCCTTATTATCCCTTGTTTACACTGTAGGGATCATTTTTTTTCTCTAACTAACCTACCTGCTTCTCTCTCTTTTCACTTGAGACCTGCATTGCAGCAAAAGATATCACCCCACTTCCTCCCCCCAGATCTGATCTCCTCTGCTTAAGAAACTTCAGAGTCTCTCCCATCAACTTGAAGTAAAACTCAGGCTCTATGCTATGGCACTTAACCCTCTTCACAATCAGGATCCTGCTGGTCTTTTCATCACCCTGCCCTGCTGCTCACCACCTCGTACCCTCTGCTTTGGCTGTATGGGCCTTCTCATTGGTACCAAATGCCTCATGATATTTGTCGTTGCTCTGTGTTTACTTACACTGTTGTCTCTGTCCAAATGCTCATCTCTTTATCTGTGCTGGACTCCTACTGACCCTTCAAGATGTAGTTTTAACACTTTTCAAAAAAAAACCCTTCCCCAACCTTGCTCATTCCCCTTCCCCTACTCCACAGTAGGTAACGGCAACCTCTATCATGACATTAATCACATTCTGTTATCACTCACGTATCTTTCTCTTCTCTGAACAATAGGAGTTCCTTAGAGCAGGGACTGAATCACTGTCATCTTTGAAATTGCTCAAGAACTAACACAATACATACGCATTAAATACTCATTAAATGCTGGTTGAGGGAATGAATAAGTGAATGAACGGCATAATCCAGTCTGTGTCACATTAACACGACGGTCAGATTTGTGCAGTTACTGGCTTTACTGTTGGCCTGCTTGTCGGCTCTGGGAGACACAGACTCTTTCTGATGTTAGAGGACTAATTTCTTGCCTTTGTGTTAGAAGTGGTCTCTCTGTAGCCCTACAGCCTGAATCTGACAGAGCGAGCCTTTTAGAATCCCTTGGAAAACCTCCTTTTCCTAGAGCCAGCCTCTCCAGTGAAAAGGCTTCTCGCAGCTGCACTCCCTGCTCTGGGCTTTCCTAACAGCCATGCTGGCCAGTTCGGGCTCCTTAGACCCTCCGCTGGGGCCCTCTCTGCCTGGATTACGCTATCGTTCTTGCTGTCTCCTCTTTTTCTCACTGTTTCCTTTCCCTCCCTATCTCTGCCAGGATTGGCTATGTACTTTGCAGGGCCCAGTAGAAAATGAAAACATGAGGTCCTTTGTCCAAACATTATTAAGAATTTCAAGATGGCAGCAGCAAGCCACTAAACCAAACACAGGTCCCGAAGAGGGTGAGACTGCACTGCTCTCAGAAAGCTGGCCCTGAGCTCTGCCTCCCTGTTCCCTGCTGAAGCCACGTGCAGGGGGTCAAACCAGGAATACAGCAATTCTTCAGGGAGAGTTGGCAAGGGTGAAGGGAGGGCGCAATTTTGGCTGTAGGAGGACAAAAGCATTGGCGAGAATGTGGTGCAGTAAGTTAAATCAGAGTGAGTTATTTAATTAATGCAGATGGGAAAAGGGTGTTTTAAAAACTATGTATATGTATATATATATATATATGTGTGTGTGTACGTATATTACATAATATATATAAATGATTAATATCTATGATTATTTGGTAAGTAAAGGGTTTGGATCAATGCCATATGGAAGTTATTTTAAAAGTAAGAATAAGCAATCTCATTAGAAGCATTTTGTAATAATGGAGAAATTGCCTGTCATTGTTTGCATCAGATCAGGAGATGCAGAATGCTGCTAATTCCATGGCCCGGGGACGTGGGCGCAGAGTGTCTTTGTCCTGTAGCAGGGCTCTGTCACAGGGCAAAAGACAGGCCACAGGGCAAGCATATTCATTCTTTCATCCATTTATTCAACTAAACACATTTTTGAGGACTCATTCCAAGGTGACAACTCAGATTTAGGGTGTCCTCATAGCAAGGCTGTGAGAGATCAGATTTGGGGGCTGCCCTGGAGCCAGAAGTGGGCTGAGCATATGGAATGCCAGACAACATGCCCCTCTGAGCCCACTGTAGGGGTGCAGTGAAATAAGGCTTACACTTAAAAATATAACTCCTGTCGGGACGGCAGACGTCCCTGTGGAGAGGCAGGGCTGAGAAATGGCAGGCCTGGCCCAGGAGCTGGAGGAATTCTCTTACCTCTTTAGCCATTCTCTTTCCCCTTCCTCCAACCTCCCCGGTGAGGGAGACTCTAGGTCCCTGGGATTCGCCCTGAGCTGAGCGCCGCACGCTGTCAGTGTCCCAGTCTGGCTCTCATGCTGGGACATACTTCCAGCAAGCCCTGCAGTTGTAGAGTATCTTCCAGTTCATAGCCATTATCTCATTTTAATCCCCAGCGTAGCCTTGTTCAGTAAATAATAAGTTGAACCACATGAAACTGCCATTTCTACAGGTCAAATAAATATAGTCAAATGAGACAATTTCTTATGGTTCAGTCTGATACTGGTGCTGTTATAATCCCCATTGTTATTTTCTTAGGGACAAGTACAGAAGGTTAGAGAGACTTTACTCATATCACAGAGCCAGACATGGGGTTTGGGCCCGAAGTGGCCTTGAACTCAGATTCGTGCTCTTCCTGATGCTTGGTTTCCTTTTGCTGCAAATGGTAAATTGGCCTCAAGCAGCCACACGTACACAGATTGAGAGTCTCAGGTTAATGCGCTTTAACCTGAGGATATGTCCTTTTTTTCAGCCTTAGATTCAGTAATGGTTCTCTGTACAAACTCATTCATTTTTAATCAGTTGACTGTAATGATTTGTTACAAATGATCTTTAATTCTCAGCTGCGGTTAATCAGTCCTGAAAGGCACTTCTCCTGTTATTTTATTTGGATAGGACTCTTAGTGAAATACTTGCCTGCCATTACTTAATCACTTGTTTGTTTTCTCTCTGCGCACAGTTTCTAGCTGCATTCAGCAGTACGTAAAGTGGGCCTTTTCCCTCTGCTGAGTGAACTGAGTTCTCCAGCCTTAGGTGTAAGATGCAGCAGTGGGGCCCTCTGAGGGTCCGTGCCGTCACTTAATGCTAACTGACCCTCTCCCGCAGGCCCGGTGCTGAGGATACGCCAACTTACACGTGGGCCATTGCAGCACAACCTGGGAAGGTTGTTATGAGATCACTTGGTGTAGGGGAGATGACGCAAAGTGAATGGCAGCTAACTTAGCCATGGGGTGTCAGGAAGTCTCCCTGGAGGGGGTGAAACTTGGATGATCAATATTAACCAGGCAGATGGGACAACAGATGCAAAGGCCCAGAGAGTGAAAGCATGGGAATGGGCAAGAGGGGGGCCTGAGAAATGAGCAATTACAGGGACAGGGAGAGGTGGGCAGAAGTGAAGAGGAGGCTGGGCTGGAATGAAGGAGGAAAGGTGCAGAGAGTGAAGTTCTAGTCTTACTCTTTCAGGGCAGGACCCGGGCACTTGCTTGCTGCAGCCAGGGTCATCAGCAGGCAGGAGAGGGCCGCCACAGCAGCAGGGCAAAAGGCCAGGCTCTTTTCTGAGCTCTTTCTCTCTTGAGGCAACTGAGACCTGTTTTGTGTAACCTTCCAGTTATCCCGACCAATGAAGAGAAACTGGAAATCTTTCCTGTTCCCTCCCCACCTCCAGATTCTAGGGTTTTTGGCCCTCCTGGGAGTGCTGCACCACCATTCAAAGATTTGAGTCAAAGCCTGGAGCTGAATGAGTCTAGGGAGCTTGCTTTCAGAATCATTTCGCCCAGGGCTGCGATCAGTGATGCCTCAGAAGGGCAACCCCACACTCTGCAGCAGGAGGGGTTTTCTCCACAGCCTGTCTGAGAGGGACCCACAACTGCAGGGTGCAGAGAGTCACACGGACCTCTGTTGTCAGGGAGGCACTTGTCAGCATGATGGGGGGAAGGATTTGATGATGAGGGAACTGCCGTGGCAAAAATGTGCTCTGACTACAAAGGCAAAAATCAAAAACCGAAAAACCGAATGGACCTGGCTCTCTCTCCACTTTTCATCCCAGACCCATTTTCCAGCAGGTGCCTCCTTTCCTGTCCTTTGCATCAAAGCACAGAAAGCATGAAGCAGATTTAATCTTTCATCATCTCTTTTTTTGATGGCCTTGCCACACTCCCTTTATCCTTTTGATATCCTCTATGGCAGTCCTTCAGTCCTACTTCTCCCTTGGTGTCCAAGACCAAGAGTTGATGAGACTAATTTGTACTATAGTGTGCGTGCATTCTGCTTTGTTTAAAAGTGCAACGATCTCTGGAATGGGCAACTAGTAAGACAAAAGCGTGCGTGTCATGGTTGAAATGTTTCAGAAACAGGGACTTGAGGGGTTTTGTGAAGACCTTCCAATCATATTGTATAAGAAGCTTGTCTGGCCAAGGATGGGCTCTCTTCTTCTGACCCATTTTCAGAAAGAATGGTGAGGTTTCTTTAGAACTTCGGTGATACAAATCAGAGAGAAATCTGGTTTCTTTTCAATATCACTCTGAGGAAATGGATCTCAAGTAATGATTCAGGAGCCACCAGGTCTCTCTACCTGAGATGCTCTTTCCCATTTCTACGCCTTGGCACTTCTATCTTATCTAATTCCTGTCTCTGCTATAAGCCTTTTTAGACTGCAAGGATCCTTTGCTCATACTGCCACTAAACTCGACACAGAAGCCATCTGAATATATCTCTTCATACACATGACTGTGTGTTCCCCATGGACGGTGAGCTTCTTAGTCAAGGGCAGGAAAATTTCTTATTTCATCTCTTGACCTCCATTTGATTTTCAGTTCTGGCAAATAATAAGTGATCAGTAAATGTGGTTGTTGTTTTTTTCCTTTTCTTTTCCTGCAAAGGAGTGCAAACAGGTGAGTGTGATGTGGGATTTTGTTTAGGGGCATCCCTCCAGCCTTTCTCAAGACTATACTGTCCTATTCACCAGGCCTTCTCTGGGGAGACTAGGATGAAAAACAAGTCACAATCTGTGCCTTCAAGGATCTCACAATGTCAATTCTAACATAGGTGTAAGAGACTGAAAATGTTGGAAGCATGGTTTCCTCCTGGCCCAAGCAGATGGCCTTGTCTTGCAAAGCCACCACTGGGGGACTGACTAGCTCTGACTAGGTGGAAATCTCAGGGTTTAAGGAGCCTGCCAAGAGACTGCCTCAGGTTCCTGAGTATAAAACCTGTATCTGGAAGATCAGTAACATTCCTGTAGGCTGAGAGAAGCTGGATTGACCAGAGGTGGTCCTGACCCCCTCCTCCTTTCTACCCTGGAAATATATGTCAGTTTGTGTGTGTGGTGGTCAGAAGGCTTGGTGGGGGACATGCCAAAAGAGGGTGCATGGGGGCTAGTGATGATCACCTTGCAATACTGTCAACAGTCTCACCCAAAATGGCAATAGTGCAGTCAGCAATACACTGGGATCACACCAGGATGCCAAGACTTCAAGGTTTTAGATAGAATTTTAATTCTTGAAGACTCAGATGCCAATTAAAGAATATAAACTTCTATTTTCCAGCATCTCATGTTTACCCACTATCAGTACTCCTCTACATTGGATTAAACTCCTCCACAGGCTGTGCGAAGACTGAAATTCTACTCAAGTCACTGTAGCCCAAGGGACAGTGGCCTAGGAGTCATACGGCAAGTGGCCACTCTCTGCTCCAGTCTTGTGCCTCCCCCTCCCAATGGCAAGTTTGGATATGCCATTGCTGGTCCTGGCCCTGAGGGACCCGTTTGCATTATTCTGGTCTTGCACCCAACTTCCTGGACTGCTCCTAAATGCGCTGTTGAACCCCGGCTTTGCTTCCCTTATTTTGCACAGACTCAGTTTTTTAAAATATTCTACTTCTCCAAATTTTTACCTTGGACAGTCTCACCCCCAAAAAAAGAATTATCCTACTCAAAATGACAATGGTGACCCCACTGGGTTTACACCAGACCCTTGGTTGAATCTGCTTCCTATTTGACTGGGTGACTTCCCACCTGTTCCCCAGAGTTCACAGGCCCCAGAAGCAGGTCCTGGTTCACAGAGGTGCCTGACCAGGCCCTAGATGAGGGCGAGGGACTCAGGTGCTATCTGTGCCTTCTGCTCAGGGTCAGGTCCTTTGAGAGGAAATTGGCTGTCTTCGAGGAGGACCTGAGAGCTGCCATCAGAAAAAACACACTCAGCCTGTGGTCCTGGGGGTCACACCTTTGCCAGCCAAGCACTGGGCTAGCCAATTACTGGCTCCACAGGAGACATTTAGTGGAGGGAAGAAATATTCCCTTCTGCCCACTCCTGGGTAGGGCAGGGGCTCTATCAGGGAAAGAAAGGCCAGGGTTTACCTGAGATCCAATGCTCTCTCTTTCCCATTTTGGCCTCATTTTGAGCTTCTTTCACTGAGGAGAGCACATGTCCTAATGCAGGAAATTACCCAGGTGATTGATGTCTAGCAAATGCCATTAGGCCCCGGTTAAGTGCTCTCCAAGGGGTGCCTTTCCGTGTGGGGTTCAGAGTTTGGTGATCATTTAATGAGAGTGCATCTGGGGCCTCCTGGCAATGAAGCATTTGTCTCTGTCAGGCTTCGGTCACTGCAACTTCCTGCTCCCTTCAGATGCAGGGAGGCTGTAGGCAAAGAGATCGGAGCGGCAGGTGGATCAAGGAAGGGGCCGAGTGGAAGCTGGGAAGGGAGCCATCCAGAGAAGAATAGCCACATTGGCCCAAAGGGCATGACAAGTCCCAGGGTGAGGCTGGATCCTGAGTTGGGGGGCAGGCAGTATTTTCAATGGCTGACATTCTATATTTACTAACCAGCCTAGTGCTTGGAATATAATTCCTTAATTCCACTACCTTGGGGGCTTTGGAGGCATTAATAAAGAAAATTGGCCCAGACGCTGCCCTTGAGGTATTTGTATTCTGGTTGGGAAGTTCACACACCCCATCAAACTTTCAGGCAGCAAACTTCCATCCGGCTGGGCCACACGCAAACGCATGAAGTAGCATACTCAGTGTTGACCCATCTGCGCAGCTAGGGAAAGGACAAAGGAGGCCATCTTGCCTCCTGCCTGCCTGAGCTCTGAATCAGCTCTGGCCCTGAGAAGCTGCAGGAGCTTGAGCAAGTTACTTAACCTCCTTATGTCACCATTTCCTGATTATAAAATGGGGATAGTAACAGTACTTTTCACAAAGGCTTTTGGGGAGGATTCAGCAGGGCAATGTACAGAAAGCCTATGGCCTACACCACCACAGTGTCAGTACATGAGGTTCCTTTCTTCCCCTCCTAAGCCAGGGCTGATTAACCCTTTTTATGCCATGGACACCTCTGGCAGCCTGGTGATGCATATGAACCCCTTCTCAGAATAATGGTATAAACGTATAAAATAAAATATATAAGAATACAGAGGAAACTGCATTTTTTAACTGAAATGTGATTATCAAAATACTAAAAAACTAAAATACTGTATATGTGCTCACATAGTAAATAACAAGATCTGCTGACAGGTCTAATAAGTACTATAATTTTGAAGTAGTAATAAGCTTAAACAATATTTCAGCATATCTGCAAGTGACTATAATGAAATATAAAAAACATTTGGGACTTCCACTGGTGACAAAATCATAGCTACTGCTAATACTAACACATTTTATTGCCTACATTCAAAATTAGAGGAATTGCTAAATTTTTGTTTGAAGGTTGATGAATATAAAAATGTAATTTTTTTCTAAGTTCATGGGCTCTCTATAGTTACCAGGCTAAGACTTGATAAAATAAGTTATAGTCACACTTTCTAAATGTTTAAAATAGCATTTCCTTTCTCATTACTAACGCAAAATAGAAATATAACAGAAAAGCTAAGAAATATGGGTTAAGTCGAAAAAGACAAAAGAAATCTAAAAGCATGACCCAGAGAGAAAACCGCTAACACTCCATATAGTAGTTTGGCTTTTAAATGCAGGACCATTGCTAATCCATTTTTCACGCGCTGATTCTGTTTCACCTACGGTTCTTATACTGCAGTTTCGCTCAGAGGGATGTCAAGGCACAGGGCATGCTCAATAAAGAACCACTCAAAGCACCACGAATGTTGGCCAGAGACTACACAAGGCCTAGTTGTCAACAAGGAGCCCCTACCCTTTACAGCACAGGCCCCACAGAAAGGGCAAAGTGTCAGGAGACAGAGCCAGGGTGCCCCAGCAGCCAGAGGTCACACTGGAATCTTCCAGCCCCACTAATAGCTAACAGAACCTGTCCCACTGATAGCAAATCTCGTTAGCCCTGAGGAATTTTCTCAAGTTAGAGTCGTGAATTATGAATAATGGAAATTGCCTTCTTGATGAAGGATACTGACTCCACTCAAAACCTACCAGCTGGTCAGATCAGATCCCTGGTACATGTAGGCAGTGTGAGGACTCATCCGATAATTTATTTAAAAATAATGTTAATGAGGTAGCTCTGAATTGAGGAGGTGCTGTACAATCTATACAATCACACACGTGTGGACAGCAAATACCCTGTGCATCCCCAAATGATCCCCTGCGGCAGTACTATGCAGCTCTCTCGGGAGTGAAAGGGTAGGATGACACGGTCAACTGTCCCAAGTTAACTCCGGAAGCCCAAAGGCTTGCAGTGGCTCGTCTAGTTCCCATTAAGAGCCTGTGGAGGATCCACTGTGGGTGAGCTTCACATATAAAGGAGGCCAAGCTCTAGTATACTTTCCCCCAGACCCCCCAGAAAACTCAACCTCACAGGTCTTCCAAGCAGTGGCCAGTGTCTGGGCCTCTAACTTGCCATCTGTCCTGTGTGAAGATGAGGTTGTGAAGCTATTATCACCAAGTTAGGGTCTTGCTGGGTGGGATTTCCGGGAGACTGGGGCCAGCATCACTATAGCAACACTGAAAAAGCACGTCTCTTCTCATCTCCAGTGCAGCCCTTAGAGCAATGTCCTTTTCTGACCTCCAGAGACCTTCCCTGGGGAGCAGCAAGGAGGAGGATGCTAATGAAATGCTGTCAGCATAGTCACTAAAATGTGGTTGTGTGCTTTTCTGGAGGAACCCTGCAACCTGAGGTGGCACCCCCTGCTTCCTCTAAACTTAGTCAAAAACCATAGCCCAAGATGACAGGCCAGCAAAGCTCCCAAGTGCAAGGTGCCACCAACTTTCAAAATGTTTTTAATAAAACAATGTGGAAAGGGCAGCTTGTTTGTTTGGATTCTCCACTGGGTCATTCAGTTAAGCCTGAAATTCTGGGAAAACTTGCACCACCCTAACCATATTTTTCATTAGTAATAATGATAAAAGATAATTACTGAGCCTTTCTGTCAGCTATTCCAGACCCCTGCACCTCCACTTAATTAATTGCTAATTAAGATATGAAAGAACAGAAACGTCTCTCACACATCCTGACTTCATTAAGCCTCAGCAAATCTTCCTCAGGGAAAAGAAACATAACATTACCAAGGCTGAGCCCCTCCTTTGATTTGGAAACCAGGGATGGAAAGGGGTGAGGTGGGGATGGGGACTGGCCCCGAGTTGGGTTCATTTAACCAAAACATCCTGGTGGTGCATGACAACCCTGAGAGGAAAGAACAAGGGGGAAAGAGAGGAACTCACAAATGTGAGTCCCTCCATCTCTCATACGCTGAGCTAAGCCTTTTACTTATATTATCGAACTTAATCCTCATAGCGATCCAATAAGGAAATATTCTTATCCCCTTTACAGATTAGAAAAGGAGTTCTTGGAGGGATGAGGTAAATATCTTTCCCAACAGTCTGAAGCTGGTAAGAGCTAGAATTCGAGCCAAATTTCATGCTTTTCCATTTGTTGTTTCATGGAGATACACAAAACAGAAATGTTTTCTTCCGTGTCTTTACCATTACTGATAAAGACAAAAAGGCACTTGTGGTAGCTGTCCTTCAAGGTGCCCCCCACTTAATCCTTGCTTCCTAGTATTCATACCCAGGTGTTGGCTCCTCCCACATTAAACAAGGCTAACCTGTGTAAACACTAGGATATTCCAGAAATGATGGTAAGGTAGATAATAAAAGTTATCATAGCTTCCCCCTGGCTCTCTCTGGGATCATGCACTCTGTGCGGAGGCAGCCATATTGTGAGGATGCTCAAGCAGCCCTTCCAAGGCCCATGTGGGGAGACCTCCTGCTACATGTAGCAGCTCATAAATGCCCCTTCCCCAGTCTTCAGATGACTGCACCCCTCCTGGGCATCTTAACTGAAACTTTGTGAGACCTGAAAGTGGAACCACCCAGATAAACCATTTCTGAATTCCTGGTCCACAGAATGCTTGAGATAATAAATGTTTATGGTTTTAAGCCTCTGAGTTTGGGGTAATTTGTTAGGCAGCAATAGATGAAGTGAACATTCATGAACTTTTCACTTCCTGCTACATTTCAATATCTTGCCAAGGTCCGTGGACCAAAGAAACCCTTCTAAGAAACATTCAGATGGGTGTGCCTGAAAGTAGGCTCCCCAAATAATAGTCCTTCAAGATTCCTCTGGTAGGATACCTCGGGACATTAAGGGTCAAATATGGGTCTGATCACCAATAATTGCCTATATTTCCCATTTTCTCATTACTAACTACTATTTGTTGGCCATTTATAATCTGATCCATTTTCAGCCAACCAACTGCTGCAAGAACTGAGAAAAAATGTGAATTGACAATACTTCCACACACCGGGTCATTTTTTCCAGAGCTGATCAGCATCCTTGTAATTACATGGCTGTTACTGGAACATCTCCAGCTGTTTGCAGTAAACAAACCCAAACCATCCAAAATGAATGGTTGCTGTGAAGTCTGAAACATCTGCAGGTTTTGGTTGCTGGCCTTACCTAAGCTGGCAGCTTCTCTCTTCTGCCCATGATTCACCAAAGCCAAAGGGGGAATCACACAGGACTGTGGGGAAGCTCTGTGCTTGGGGTCAGCTGGGGCTCGTAAGCAGCACTCTCTGGACTGCCGAGCTCCTCGGATCCCGCCTGGGCAGTCAGGGGCAGGGAGCACATGTGACACAGACGGAGCTGAGACCCTGGGCTCCCTGACCTTATGTTCAGTAGGAGAGGGATCAGCATTTGATAAGAAGAAAAAAATGCAGCGCACACTTTGTAGACATATTTCATAGGAAAACTTTGTTTTTCAAAGCTGAGCTGTAACAAGTCAACCCCAGAAGACTGGCTATGAAAGAAATGTTAGCAGTAAGAAGGGAAGGGCAGGCAGAGTGATTTGAGGGAAAGGACAGAAGAACACACTGATTTGCTGAAGTTGCCAGGGAGCCAGGTCCCCATGTTCTCCAGTCTTGGGTATGTCTCCTGGGTTCCGCCTCTAAGCATGCAAGCTAAGAGGATTTGAGGGCATACTCTGGCCCTTGATATTTATCTAAAGGCTTTTCCCCTGAACCTTGTACCTCAAGCATACTTGTCTACATTGCAACCCACCAGTGTCAATTGCTGTTATAATAATCCTTTGTCTTGTCACCATTTACAGGAAAATCTGCTCTAATATGAGGCCCCTGTGTGATCTCTTCAGGGTTGTATGGCTTTTTAATCAAATTAAACAGATCTATTAGTGAAGTAAAGGATTTTATATCACAAGGGCCAGTATATTAGGTTCATTATGAGCTGCTCTAACACAGCAAGTGTGGTCTTGATTTCAAGATCAGCATACACTTGCTTGAACTCAATGTGGCCATTGCTCAGCCCACAGTTTGAAACTTGTTTTTTGTTTTTCCTAAAGTTAGTTAAATGGAAAAGAGCACAGGAGCCCAGCATTCTAGTTGATACTCTAAGTACCTCTGTGCATTCGACGCATGCCTCCATAAGTGAATTCTTGCAGCTACCAGTCCTCTGTCTTTCTCTGTCATGGGCAGGAGGCAGAGGCTGTGTCCCCTTCTTATATCTCCATGCCTGGTATAGATCTAAGCACTCAGAAGTCTCATAATAATGCTTGCTGCCAATGATGAAAACATGAAATTAGTGCATCTGTCTATATTCCCATATGCATATATTGGTTATATGAGCATAAAGGAAAGTATGGAAGTCTACATTCCATGCTGTCCACATGGGGGCTGAGAGTCATATGGATGGTGCAGGAAGGAGAGGAGGTGGAGAGAGGCGAGCAATGGAGGAAAAAAAAAAAAGAAACTGAATTAAAAAAGGCTAGATGTATACGATCTTTTTTGTAAAAGTATGTGTATGGATGCATAAATAAGGGGGAAGATGATGTTCATACGTTGTCAAAACAAGTTGCAGAGTATTTCAGTTAAGCTATAAACAAAAGCATCCCATATATCTGTGTGTATATATGCATAAGTAGGCCTAAATGAGCACAAGGGTTTTGTGTGTTTGGGCACTGTGAGGCAGTGCCCAGTCGAGGCACTCAAGCCTCCGGCTGCTGGGAGTGTTGGTGGCTGACAGCTCACTGCTGGATTTCTGCCCAGGAGTCCCTGTCAGCCAGAGGGAGCTGCTTTGTCCAGCATTGTACCTGTCCTCTCCCGGGGGGCAGCCCTCATCCAAAGACTGATGGGGCCCAAAGACCTGTGCCTTCTCAATGTGGGATGGCTCTAGAGGTCCCTCCAGCCAGCTCTGCTTCCTGGACTCGTGCACAGGAGTATGCCCCAAGAAACCTTCAGAACACATATCTATCTCAGTCTATTTTCTGGGAACTTGACTTATGACAGTGTGGAAAGACACATACTGGTCTATTAAAATGTATGCCAAAGGGCTGAGGTTGGGAGGAAATGATTAGCTTTTTCTCTATCTTTATTCATACCAGTTCACTTATTACCATGAGCACCTATCACTTGTATAATTTCAAGATTATTGAAGAAATTTAAAGGGTAGTAAACAACTAAAGGTTAGTTGAATGAATGAGTGACCATGACTACCTTTAGCTGGAGAAATAGATGATAATAATAATAATAATAAAATAGCACGTCAAAGGAATTAATGTTTAATGCACTAAACTGAAGGGGATTTTGCCAACACTTCTGATGACTCAGCTTAGTTGGTTCAGAAGAGATTGAACCAGCTTTCTAAGAGAGAGGTTACCACCTCACAGAAAAGAGGAGAAATAAAAGGGCCAATGGGTGGAAGCAAAAAAGAGGGAGTTTTAACTCCACAGAAAGAGAGATTTTCTAGTATTAGAGCTATTTGCCAGTACAATAGGCTGCAATTTGGGGCAGTCATTGTCCAAATTACCTTGTCCAAAGGATCTATAATTCTTCCGTTTGGTGAGCAGCCAGATTGGAATTGGAGGAGAAAAATTTGCGGCATTTGTGCCTTCTCTAAGCACTTCCTTACCTTGGGCACCGTCAGAGCCAGGGAAGACCACTCTCCTTCCCAGCCCCGCTCTCCAGGCTGCCACTGCTGATAAACTGGAGTATCCATCAGGGATGAAATCTCTTTGCCCTTCCAGAACTAAAGGACCTCTCTATTCCAATTCCTTTCCATAAGGTCCTCCAGGGAAGGTTAATTTATTCAGGAACAACTTAGAGGAGTAAGCCTACACCTTAACTAAAGGCTTGCTCCATCCTCCCTTGGGCCCCACTTGGTTTTTGCAAATACATATGAGATCCCTAAGGCTCAGTGTCGCCTCCGGGGAAGGCTCAGAGATTTGTGGGAGGCAAGCCCTTGAAGGCATAATCAATCTGCTCTGGACCATGTGATGCTTCCTGGGAATTGGGTTGCGGGGAGGCCCCATCCAGTTCTGCAGAGCAGCCCTGCTTAAAGAGGCGAGGCAAACTGCTGACGTAGCTCTGCACCTGGAATAGATGCCACCTAACCACTGTTAGGTGGTCCCAACCTGAGACAATTACTTCTCGTTCTGAATTCACTTGCTCAGTGAGTATTTTTTAAACTTTTCTGTGTGGCACTGTGCTTGGGACGAGAGCTAAAGCCGTGAGCAGGACAGAGAATCTGCCAGGACATTGAGATTCCAGAATGAGAGGGGCTTACAGTCAGTGTTGACTCTTGCAGCATAGGAAAGCACCCAGTGCTGTGGACACGAAGGACAAAGAGGCACTCAGGTTTAAGGGCATGAGGGGCTTCCTGGAGAAAGTGTCAAGTGTTTGTCATGATCTGCATGTTACTAGGCATGTTACTATAGCCACCTTCAAAGATCTCAGAATAGATGTTACATAAAATGACTTCATGGATTTATAATCATTCTGTAGAATTTTAAATATTTACTACTTTATTGCAAAGCTATGAGAATGAAAGAAATTTAATGAAATAAATAAAACTCTCTGGAAAGGGGAACAATAACTTAATGGATAACAGCTTTCTTTGCTTTAGAAATCTACATGCTGTACCTCTTAAGTTTATTGCAAAGGAGATATGGCAGTTGGGATGGAAAGGGAACTAAGTTTCCTTATTTTGAAACCATAAGCATATTTCTTCCCCCCTTACTCCTGTCTCAGGTGGCTGCGTCACTGGAACTGTGCAGAGACCAGGTCTCCTTTAGAGTTAGGATTAAAGAACGTGGGAGAAAGAGAAAACCCTGAAGACACCATCACTTAAGGTACTCTTTCCTGTGACCCTTTTACCATCCATCATTGCAATAGCCAGTTTGACGTTTTTGCTAGTGCCTGAATATCCCCAGGGATCTGAGACTGTCCCTCCACAACAGCTTGGGGACAGTCCCCCTGAAATGAGGTGGCCAAGAGCTCTGGCTCCCTTGGGCTTCATGCTGTCTCAGAAAAAGCTGGAGAAATCAGGCACCAAGGTTTTGGCTTCTCATAAAATATTTCTGAGATGCATTTCATGATGGGGTTGGTAATAAAATTGTGTTACTGCTCTCCATCCCTCCAAGAGGCAAGACTTGATTCCCAGCCCAACCGCGCCTGCACCGGGCCGGCATGAATCAGTGCTAAATTATTCACCAGCCTGACTCTAACATTCCTGGAGTTCCAAAACCTCTAATAAAGTATTATGAAAAAAATATCCATCTCTTTATCTCTATCCATAACTGTTTATATGGCTAGAGGGAAAAAAAACCGTACTTTTATTTCTTTTAATTTAAAAGCTCTCCTAATTCCTTTTTCATACCACATATATATGTCTAAAGAATTTTCAGGTTGAAATAATAACCTTTAAAAAACGGTCCATGGGAGAAGGCTCTCAGGATTCAGAATTGACAGGCACAGTGAATATTTTGCTCTCTTAATAACTTTCCCTGGTACTCTAACCTGATATGCTGAATTGGGAACCTTTCCAACAGGTGTGGCCCTTTTTTATGTACAAACAATAATATACCTGCCAGCCTTCTCTCTCTATTTGGTTATATGATTGCTAAAGTCTGTTCAGGAAAAACTCATTTTCTCCCTCAGACGTGCACTCACCGTGTGTCACGGCACGCTACAGCTATGAGACAAGTCTATTCTGAAGCCCCACGTTTGAATCAACCCAGACTACTCTCAGTGACATCCTGCCTCACTTGGGGACATCTGGCCACAAAGTACCCCAGGCCATTTAAAACATAACCTTTGAAAATACAAACTCACAAGAGACATCAGTCACATTATGGCAATGATCAGCCATTCTCACTTAAGAGCGAATTGGTTAATGTGGGGTGGTCTGGCTAATGGCTGGTTGAGATGGAGTTCTCCGCAGCTCAGCAGAGCTGGAGGGAGTTGTGGTGGGCCACCTGGGTGGCACCAGGGGTTGCTGTCACAAAAGCATCAATGCATATGTATTAAGATGGAGACATGTTTACTTACTAGCCCTCTACTGAGGGAAGGTACTGTGTGGCTTAGAAAAATGTTTGATAAACCACCTGAATTGAAAAATTAAACTCTCCCCACATACCCCAACCCCCAAAGAAACATGCGCAAATAAACATAGTGGGTCTTTAAATGGATTTCTGAATAAGGTGGGCTCAATGCAGCTATGAGATCTGGCATGCTTTCACCCTCCTCTAAATCAATGTTGAATAATTATTTAAAGAATACTGGTTTCAGTGTATCTTGCCTGAGGGTTTCAGCCCCAGGCAAGTTCACTATGGATTAAATGAGACCAAATAATGACAATGGAACATTCTTGGGGTAACAGGGTTTATATCCATCTGTATTCTCACAGCAGAAGGCTGAGCACTTAGAATCATGTCTGCATCCAGCTGTCTGCAGGTCTGTAACCTGCCTTCCTCTCTGCCTCCGCCCAGAGCACTGGGCAGAGCTCTTTATATGGTGACTCAGTCAATAATAGCTCATTGCCAGTGGGTGTGGGAGCATTAGCCTGGCAGTAGGCCAATTACATCATCAAGTAGTTTAGGGTCAGGTGAGGATCCTGGCCTAGGAACTTCCATTTTCCCCACACAATGTGAGACAAATTATTAGCCTGACAATAGCAACCCCGTATTTTCATCCAGTCCTGATATTTGAGACTTTTGATGAGGGGTTGGAAGGATGAATGAAGAAACCCAGGACTCCTCCAGCCTGAAGGAGAGGCTATGGGGGGTCTGAGGATCCTGTGTGCACAGGACAGGCAGTGGCGGGGAAGTGGCTACCAAGGACAAGCATCACATCCTCTCTGGAGCTAGCCTTCCTCCAGCAAGCAGGGCCCTGCCCCAGTCCTACCTGGGAAATCAATCTGCAGGCTGAATCAGAGAATGCACACGAAAAGCAAGGAGGAGCCGGACGTTTAAGGCAGCACCTGGCGATGATGTGTGTGATGCTGTGATGTATAATAACATATTTATATATATATGGTATTTGTCCCCTTTCTGGCACAGAGCCGCTAAAACCCTAGGAATTTCCTAAGTGATAAGAGTGATAATGGTATCTTGAGATTCATAATAAACCCCTTTCAACCACACCTGATTTACATTAATGAGGTGACTTTTGGAGAACACCTAAGAAGAGGGGTTGGTTTCCAAGGGAACTAACCTTGAGATTAGAGTATTGGAACTTTCGGTCCCACACCCCTGACCTCTGGGTAGGAGGGAGGGTTTGGAGATTGAGTTCAATAACCAGTGGTTAATGACTTAACCCATCATGCCTATGTAATGAAGCCTCCAAAAAACCTAAAGGACAGGGTTTGGAGAGCTTCCAGGTTGGGAACCAAAATGCTTCCACATGTCACTGTCCATGGGAACAGAATATAGTTAGTTCAGGGTCTTGCACAAAGTATCTCTTCACATGGCTGTTGACTCATCTCCTTTAATATCCTTTGTAATAAACTGGTTCTTTAGTCAGTAAGCTATGTTCCTGAGTTCTCTGAGATGCTCTAGCAAATCAATCCAACCTAAGGCTGTGTCTTGCCAATGGGTTTCAGCCCCCGGCAAGTTCACTATGGAGTCAGTGTGACCAAAGAAATGACAGTAGAACATTTCTTTGGGGTGAAAGGGTTTATTACCCAGCTTGTTCTCTGGTGGTAGGTCGAGCACTAGTGTCTCTGCCTCCGCCCAGAGCACTGGGCCAGGCTCTCTATTTAGTGCAATAATAGCTTATTGCCTAAAGGTGTGGAAGTGGTAGCTTAGCAACAGGCCAGTTACATCATCAGGTGGTTTAAGTTCAGTGAGGATCCTGGCCATAGGAACCCCGACTTCCCCACAGGAGGGGTTGGAGGAAACTTTGATTTACAACCAGTTAGTCAGAAGCACAGGTAAGGTGGACTTGCCATTGGTGACTGGAGTTCAAGGCAGTCTTGTGGGACCCAGCCCTTAGCCTGTGGACTGTGATGCCATCTCCAGGCAGGAAGTGTCAGAATTCAGTTGAACTGTATGATACCCAGCTGGTGTCAAGAGAACTGCTGTGTAGGAAAAAATCCCACACATCAGATTTGGTGTCAGAATCAGAATTGTAATTCCAAACCACATCAGAGCCATAAACACACCAGTGTTAAGCTCCATTTCAGTCTACGGCTGAAAAATTTCCTGGGTCCAGGGGGGACCAAAGCAAAGCTGGACGGGAAGAGCCTCCTACCTAGAAGTCAGTGAACAACGGTTGGTAGGTCCAGGTGGGGGTGGTGGATCCCGCTGGCCCTCCTGAGGGTGGAACCTCTCAGAAGTCCGCAGGATGCTACACTCAGAAACAGTCCTCAGAGCACCAGCTGCTCTGTTGATTAGATCTCAAAGCCGCCCCCTGGCATAGAGGCTAGCCCATCCTTCCCTGCCAAGCCTTGTCACATGTGGACGATTGACCTCACAGGAGAGTGCGGATTTTCCGGATTAGTTTTTCCACCACGCAATTACAAATAACTCTTCAGTAGCATGGTTTGGTGTTGGAACTGCCTGAGTTACCAGATAGGAAGACCCACAGATCACCTTATGGCTCTCTGGCAATTCAGACAGGTGCATTCTCCTGGCTGGGCGGAACTGCCTTCCTCAGCTGCTACCCTACCTCCATTCCCCATGCATATGAAAGCAGCTTATTTTAAAAGCTGATTAGATGAGCCCTTAATAACATTAGAATTTAAATGGCCCCAGATAGGCTTTCAGCTTCTTGCCAAATTGAGATAAATGTGATATTTGGGGAGCTGAGTTCCCAGCTTCATGGCTGCTGTGAACTGCAGACCGGTTTTAAAGCACTACTTTCTCCCATCCTTTTCTGCAGCCTGAAACTGGGTTCGTGGGCATGTATAAAGTCGCTTTCATCTCTCAAGCTGTAGAATTCTGTGTGTAGATGTGTCTCCCTGATGCATTTTAAAGAAGAAGTAAGTTAGGGTCTAGGGGCACAGCAGAGAGTTATCATCTGTGCATGATAATCTATGGGAAAATGTACCCTGTTTTCCCATACTCTGATAACTTTCAGTTCCAGGCAACAAAGCTTCATTGAGCAACTACTATTTAGTCATTTAATAGAACATTGATGCTGTTATACCTTTTGCTCCTACCTTTTGCTGATAATAATATAAAATGGTCAGAAGCATGAAGGTGTCACCTTGGTTAATGTGTTTAGCTCCCTACGTAACTCATATAGGTGAGGTCAGTACTGGGAAGGGGAGACACACTTATCAAGACTTCCAATGACTGCCTTTCAGTTTAATACTCTTCTATACGTTTTAGGAAAAGTTAAAGACAGAATGGGAGGGGTGGAGTGGGAGACCAACCAAAGGTGAACATAAAACAGATGGTTCACTGTTGAAGTAAGTATGGTCTTTCAAACAAATAAACAAAAACTGAGTTGTCTTTTCTTCCCCTTCTTTCCCCAATCAAACCAGACACCTGGGTGCCCTCAGAATTAAATCTTGAGATTCACAGAAACATGGCTCACCCTTTTCATAGAGGTGCTCATTACAGAAATATCCCTGAACAGAAGCTTCCTTTTGGAACAGAGCAGCTTCTACAGCCTGTCAGAAGCTAAATGTTGAGCTTGAACCTGTATTTGCATTCCAGTGGGAAAAGACCTTCATCCAGGTTTCCCTGAAGTGAAGCCTAAGAATTCTAAGGAAGCAGTGAGGAGAGGACAGGGACGGCTGGGCACAGGCACGGAGTGGGTTCACCCCTCTTCCCTGGGGCTCTGGCCCTAGGAGTCCAAAATTCACCCCACCTTCAGCGACCCTGGAGGGAGTTTCAGGATGAAAGTATTTGTAATTCATTTAAACTGGGGCTTGAATGGATTCAAACAGAAACTACAGTGTGAACGAACAGGAGTGGCTGCTTCGGCTGCCTCATGAAAACGGGGTTGAGAAAGTTCAGCCAAGTACAGCTCCAGAATCACAGTGTTTGAGAGTCTCTCCCAAGTCTCTGATCAGCCTCTGCCAGGACAGAACTTACCTGGGATCTGTGCTGCTCCATGTGGAGGGCAAGGAGAGGTTCCAGGGGTCTCCACAGGGCTTCCTCCATCAGCCTGCTCCCTTCGCCAATGAGAACCTCATCCAGTTGTGATCAACTTCATAAAGAATGTAGTACCTGAGAGGCTGTGGCTCACTAAAGGGCTGTCTGAGTATTTGTGTTTTCTCTCAATGCCTTGTGGCTAACCTGGCAAAGAATGTACTGGTGTTAGGTATGTCAACTGGCCGTTGACACCTGAGCCCACCTCTCCCTCTACTAAACTGGGGCCCTGCAGAAAGAGCATTGTTAATGTTCCTCCTCTCCTCAGAATACCTCTGCACAGCCATCCTCCCTAACTGCTTTTCTCCTCTGGAGGCAAAGTGTGCCTCCTTCCTACCAAGGCAACTCTTCCCCTGAGCTCTCAGTTCCACGCCTACCACCTCCCTTGGAGCTCGCATCCATCATTGACCCTTTCCTCACTCAAATTTCCTCTCACTTCCTGAAAGTTCTTCCCCTTCTGCTTATGAACAAGCCTTGGTCTCTGTTAAAACAAACAAGCAAACAAAACCTGCTTTCTCTTGATTTGATGACTCTATCTCCTTCTTTGATCCCAAAGTCTTTGAAAGAAAATTCCACATTCACTCTCACCTGTCATTCCTTAATCCCATGGAAAATTATGCATCTTACCTTGCCATGCAATACAGTCAACTTAACTCATCACATACTATGCTCCTCTCCCAGACTGGGTCCTGACTGCAAGGAGGACACCCTCTTGTAAGGCAGACAAGATGCCTCTCCCCTCCCCACTTGCAAAGCACATGGTAAATGGGATGATGAGGTTGTGTGTACTACACTGAGGCCGACTGGGAATCATGAGCCCTGTCCTGGGGGCAGGGGACAGTAAGGAAAGTCATGGGAGCCCTCCAGACAAATGGAGAACCCAGGAAGGAAGAAGAGAAAAGGAGAGAAGGAGGGGCAGGCTGTCCAGGTAGAAGAGCAACATGGGCAAGATCATCAAAGCCACTGAGGCAGCATGACCTGTAGACGGCATGTACATGGCATGGAGACAAGGGGTGTTGAGACTACAGAGGATGACTGACATTTAGTCCTCAAATGACATCCTGAGAAACTTTAATTCTTTCTTGCAGATGATGGCGGGGTCAAAGCAGGGGAGAGACATACTCAGATTGCCTTCTAGAAAGATCACTGGGAGGTGGCAGAGGGGGGCGACCGGGTAAAAAGCTGTCCTCATGGTCCACAGAAGAGACGACATAGGCCTGAATCAAAAGGGGTGTCTCTGGGGATGGAGAAGAGGGGAGCTAATGCAATCTCCTCCATCCTCCCTGAATCCCACTTAGGTTCCACCCAAACAGATGCTCTCTCTTCCTGCTCCAAACCCGCAAAGCAGCTACTGTGCTTTTCTTATTGTCCTTACTCAACTTGCATTACAGTCATTTGTGTATTTCTCTGATTTTCCTTATCCAATTGTATCTGTGTCTCCCCTGCCTCAAATTACAGTACCTTGCACATAGTAAGAACTGAAGAAAAGGTTGTTAAGTTGAATTGGATTTTCAAGAGCTTCAAACCATGAATAATTGAGGAATCAGCCATGTATAAGTGTTCATTTACATAATTGTGTAAACAAGCTGATAACAGTTTTTTAATTTTTTCCTATTATTTTTATTATCCCAGAATGACCCCCTCCATCTTAGTTCTCCCGATTTTAGAGAAATTGTAAACAAGTGTTCTCTAACACACACAAGTGGCAGAGCTGCTACGTGGCTCTCACCTCCCCAGCCAAGGGAAACGGTTGTAAGAAACAGATGATTGCATTGATTGAATATGAAAGCCATGTATAAATATTGAGAAATCTGCCGTCTGAAGAGACAGAATTGCAGAGCACACTGCATGATGGGACCTGCACACAGAGTCCCGAAGGTCAGTGTGCAGATACAAATTGATTAAGTTAAGTACTTACTGAAATTCCTTTCCAACATACTGATGAGAATTGATCATAGGCAGGACCCATATATATAGTGAAAACACTGTGCAAAGTTACCCCTTGGTATGTCATTAAAGCAAATTTAAATTGTCCAGACTTTTTTCCCCAAGTGAAAGTATCTGCAGTAGAGTTAACTAATATATTGTAAGGAGTTAACCAACACTTACAATTTGGTGATCAAGTTTCTTTATGTGTGAACACGATTGGCCTCATGACAGCTTTTACTGAGACATTGTTTTATAACCCTGAGGTCAGCCTCTCTCTTTTTCTCTCTCATGCCAAACCAAAGGATTCTGATTGGTCCTGAGTCAGCTGATGCAGGACCCAAGCTGATTGGTCCTGAGTCCATCCCAGCTGGTGCAGGACCCAAGCTGATTGGTCCTGAGTCCATCCCAGCTGGTGCAGGACCCAAACATTGGAGCCAGAAATCTCTTAAACCTAGATGGTATCCAACAGGCTTATGCAGTGTGGTGAGGACCATGGCTGGAGTCACTGGAGCAGCAGGAAAGAAAGGGGGACGTGGAATGCGGTGGGTAAAAGGCAGGGCAGGGCAGGGCACATGAAGGGAAATTAAGAAAAGGAGCAGAAGATCCAGCTACAGATCTTTACTGAGTAGTTTTTGTGTGTCAAATACAAAAGTATGAGCCATGGGCCCCACAGAAGGAGCACTAGCATGGTCTCTGCTCTCGAGGAGCTGAGGGTTTAGTTAAGAGGGTAGTGCTAAATCCAGAAAATAAACGAAATACCAATGCATGGCAATATAATGAAGTACTAAGGAGTCCACCGCAGCAGTGGCTGTGTTATGCTACTGAGACCCAAAGTAAGGCGAGTGTCCAAGGGTTCAGGGCAGTGGGGGTGACCTAAGGAGACCTTCTGGGGCCACGGGCTTGAGCTGTGCCTTGAATGCAGAAGTGGTACAAGGCCAGGAAGGCAAAATGTGTCAGACACTTCGGACTTAAGGAAGAAAGTAAGAGGAAAAGGAGAGGAAGGAAGAGAACAGAAGGGAAAATCGCAGAGCACAGTGACGGCAGAGCGGCTACCGCGGCTTCCCAGACGCCTGTGCCAACCCCTAGATTGCCTTGGCCAAAGGCCAGCAAATGAGAGGCAAGGAATATTTCTGTGCTCTAGTAGTTTCCGTAGAACTGGACTAGTGCCAACCAATTTCTGTTGTCTTTGTAATCACAAAGTGAAGCAGCTTTTTCCTCCTGTTTGCTTGAGAGGAAAGCTGTTTACACTGAAAGCCTCATACACTTCAGACTGAACTTTGACAACTGAATTCTCCTTTTACTAACAACTGGGTATAAAGAACCCACAGAAACTTCCAAAAGATGAGATGGCTCTATTAGCTGAAGGTTCCAGTAGCCTCTGAGAAATGGAGAGATTGGTAAATTAAGGATAATTTATTAGATGCATTTCAAGTGGGCTTTATAGAAGGAGCAGAACATGGTCCACAAAAGTTATTTTGATTGGCATCATGAAATCTCCCTGTTACTCCCCCACCCTAGTGTCACCCTCTGGCAAATTTTAAGAAAGTACAATACCTGGTTCTGCCATGTTATCTGAAATTCTACCATTCGAGATACATTCTTGTTAAGGTGTTCCCTCTGTCAGATGTCCCTTCTGAAAGGCAAATAGCCCCAGAGAGACCTGTTTATCCACACTAAAATGTTCAATATTTTATTAGGTCATTTAATGTCTAAAGGCCACTGGAAAGGAGAAAGGCAGAGAAGAGGAGGAGAAAGGTGGTGGGAGAAGAAGGAAAAATAATTTTAGAACATGGGGCCCTGTTAGGGAAGGCAAGACTGAGGAGGGTCTGTGGTGCAGGAGGTGGATGGTCTGGATGCCTAACGAGCAGAGGAGGGGAAGAAAATGGAGTCGGAAGGGGAGAGAGAGAACGGGAGCATCACGATGGAACGCAGCTAGAATCAAACGTGTTCTCCTTTGTGATGTGGTCCAAGCAGCCCTGGCTAATTGGACAGCTCCCACTTTAAAGTTGGGCATGTTTGAGGTGCCGGATGAGAACGCTCAGCATTGCTTACAAGAGCCAATAGGAGGAGGGACGAGCACAAGCCTGGCTGCGGAGGGTTCCTTGGAAGGCTTTGCTTCTGGCAGGCTGAGTGTGCATGCAGGCAGCTAAGTCCAGTCTGGCCACAGCAAAACTGCAGCAAGCCCTTCATTAGGCGCTAAGAAGAAAATGCCTAGAGATCACCCCCAACACAGAACAGTGGCGGCTGTGGGCTGAGGGAGTTCCATGGTTTCTGGCTGAGTCAGTGGACTGCACTGATCTGGGAAATGTTTCAGAACCGTCTGTGATGGGGAGACTCTAGGAGAACCCTGGTAATCTGATACCAGACACACAGACCCATCAAATGTTCAGTCTAGGACTGTAGAGATTATTCTTGTCCAGCCCTCATCTTCTAGAGAGAAGTAAGTGGAAGAGTTCAGATTTGTTGAGCGATTTCTATCTGCTAAGTGCTGTTTTGATGACTTTATATGTATTAACTCATTTACTCCTTGCAACAACCCATAATAACTGATATTGTTATTATCGCCATTCTACAGATAAGGAAATTGAGGTACAAAAAAGTCAAACAACTCAGTACGTGGCAGAGTGAGGATCTGTACCCAGGCAGTAAGCGTCCAGAACCCTCCACTCTAATCCTTCTCTGTAAGACTCGCCTGAGATCACACAGCACACCAGGAGGAAGACTTGCCATTTGCAGTTTGAGCCTGGGCACCTCCAGGTCGGAGCGGATCACCTGCGTGGTGATAAATGCCTGCTGGAGAGAGGCTGCAAAGATTTGGGATTCCTTGCACAAGCGAGGGCTGCTCTGAGAGGGACGCGGGGCACCAGGTGGAGGAGCTTATCTCCTAATCAAAGAGAGGTAATGGGGTCATAATGGAGCCACTGCAATTGAGGCTGAGATAATTATTGAGATAATGGCCCAGAAATGGACGAGTAGATGTCTCCCTCCTAGAAGAGGAGGAGCTTGAGGTAATGAAATCGTAGAGTGTATTGATGAGGGTTTGATAGTGATCAGTGCAACACCAGTAGACGGAGAATAAAGATAAAGGTCGAGGTGCGATGAGGTTAGTCATTCGATCAGCCACACCCCCTGAATGCCAGCCTTGTGCAGTGGCTACCTGTTCTGGCCGGGAAATGAGGTGTGCTCCACCACGAGCTTACAATCTAACTGACCAAACAGGTAATGGTAAACAACTCGCCTCCCCAAACACATCCTGGGATATCAGGAACACAGGTGGGCACTGCCAGCTATGCTAATATGGCCTTGAACTGCTTTGAAGAAGAAATTGGTAGTTAGGATTCTTGGTGCCAGAGAGGCAACTGTAACAGGGGGCTGTGCCGATGCGATGTTGGTGTCTTTAAGAGGAGGATTATTACTGTTTGGCAATTACAGAAAGAGAAACAAAGATGCAGCCGTGACTTGTAAATAGAAGCAACAGTGGCGACAGAGAAATAGCATGGGGAGTGGCAGCTTCTCTGTGGCTAACATTATCATGGGTGATCTGAGGAAGGGAGAGGAGGGTTTCTGATACAAATGGAGAGGTGGTCAGTATGTGTCTCGTGTGGAATAGAAACCCCTGTATCTTTATTAAAGGTGGCCAGGGTCCTGCATTGTAGAGTGGTGGATAAAAACATTGAAATTGTTGTGGGAACAATTATGACTGTAACCCAGGTAATAATAAAGATAATAGACCTGTAACAAAGTCAGTGGCTGTAAAGGAGAGGACAGGGCAACTGAAATATAGAAGGGGTGATAAGGGAGGTAATGGTGGTAATGGGAATGGTAATGGAGTTATAATGTCCAGGATGCTAAAAGGTAATGGAGTTATAATGAGGTAATGACTACAGAGTGGGGGGAGAAAGAGGGTCATCTTAATGGAAGCACGAGAGACTGGGATACAGGTGGGAATGCATGTGGATCATTTATCACGACAGCTGGAGCTGGGGGTGACCAGGAAAGTAATGAACAGCCACATGCAAAAGTTCTCATTACAGCAGGAGTCCTAATGGGCCTTGGAATAAGGTAACAATGCTAATGGAAAAGATGATGACCTCCGTGAAAATCAGGAACCTTGTGATGGTATTTAGAACCATCTATTTAGTGGGAGAGACAAGAGGAGGAATGGCAGTGGGCTGATAGTGGACGGGTTTGGATGTATTTGCATGTTCCAGGACTGAAGCTTCTGAGGATGCTTCAAGAGACATGTCCCTGTAGTTTGGCTCCGTGCAGCTGTTCCTGTTTGTGTAAGGCATTTGTGGGGTATGAAGCAAGCATGGGATGAACAGACATGGCTGCAGCAGCAACTAGAACTTACAGTCTAAATTTTGGTCTTAAATTCAGCAAGAAAACACACCAGCTCAGATGTAGTACTTCTGTGAGCAGAGGTCTAAACAAGATGTCTGGGAAATGCATGCATTTGCAGCAGAAGTGAAAGTATACAGAGGATTATTGATTAAAAAATTTTTTTTAACCATTAGTGTTCTTTCCAAGTGGAGAAGTAGGGACTTAATCCTCACTGTTTAACTTCTGAGAGCGTTAGCTGGGAAGAGTCTGTGGAAGCCTGTGTAGCCTGTCTGGCCTGGAAGGCTCTGATGCGGGCTCTGCAGAGGAATTTGGGGAGCAGGCAGATGATCTGCCACATCAGGCATCCAGGAGACTTGGGCAAGAGCAGAGCCCCTGAGGGAAGTGGAGACAACCAAAGAGACTCACCGTCTCTACTGGGAGGCTTGCGTGAAACAGCCTCCTCTGCCTTTGGTACCTAATTCCACCTCTCAGACCAACTAAGTCCAAACCATTGGGAAAACTTTTACAACAGTATAAATTCCTAGGTCCTAGCTCATGGAGAGTCTGGTTCTGTTGGTTAGAGTCATAGCCTGTCTGTATTTTTAAAAACTCCCCTGGAAATCTTCTCATGCATAGGAAATTTAGAAGTCTAGTGTGGGAACCACTGTCTAAGGGTCCACCTGCAGCCCTTATACTAAGATGATTAGGTAAGAGGCAGAGAAGGCGTATTTCATGGTGTAGTCCAAAGCAATCTTTTGAATAGATTTGTCCTAACAGTGAGATCTGATCTGCACTCAGAAGCCTTTTTTCTTCAACAGAACATTAACCTCCACCCGCCTGCCCTCCACATGCTCTACTTTTCCCTCCGTGAAGAGTCATAGAGTTGACTTACGCAGTCTCCCAGCAAAGGACTCCACTAGGGCAATAGGCTGCCCTGGGCACTCTCTCCTCCAGAACAGAAGGAATGAAGCAGTACTAGGACTAAAGCATATGTGAGAGGAGTAGAGGAAGAAATGGAGTGTGGAGGAGGGAGAAAAATGTCCCCAAAAGATGTTCCAAGTACCTCTAGTTATGGAGATGGAGATGGAGGCTGGCACCACCAGGCTGACTTTTGAAGGTCCCTCCCACCCAGCCTCATCAGAAGTACCATTTTGTTCTTCAGGATTCCCAGGGATTAAAAAGTATCAATATCATGGAGATATTCAATTTATGTCTAGGGAAGTACACATTACTTCTGTCCCTCAATGGCATATAAGCTGTGCATGTGTATGTATGTCTACACCTAATCCACAAAATTAGAAAATGGGCATAATCTCTAAACAATGCATTACAAAGAAAATGGATTGTTTCAATTTGTGAACAAAATGATCAAATATTTCTCAATGGCTTGCCTCTTAATGCTTCTGGTCCTCTTCAACTCAAACCCTTAAAGAGACTAGCAACTTACCAAAAGATTCCAGTGCAAAAGCCACAGTGGCATCAGAAGAAAAGCTCAGGTCCATTAGCACCAGCTTTCCTGGATCTGTCTCAGAGAAACAAAAACCCTCAGGAGAGAAGTGAAGTTCAAGCCCTACTTGAGCCGCCAGGGAATCCCTCGGGCAGTCAGGCTGGGGCTGTGTTAGAGAGCGAGTCCATGAGCACAGAGTGGGCTCTCTCCTCAGCTGGTCACTTCTCCCCTGCACCAGCCACCACCCTTATCAGAACGTGGACCACACAGAAAGTATGCCTCACATTCCCAGGGATGCCGACCCACCACTTGAGAAACGCCACCTTTGTCCTGAGACATGTCGTCATTTGTTAGCTGCTAATCATTCATTAACCTCCCAGGTACCTCGTGGAAGCCAGGACTTTGCCTTCATTTGCAAAGCTCGTTTGCTGGGTCTCCTTTAATAAAATTACAACTTCAGGAAACAAATCATTTATATCAAATACAACCTCACGGCTTTCTCTTATGTTAATCATTTCAGGCAGGTGCTATTAGGTAATTCAATCACTGGACCACAGAAAGCCACCACTGAATTAATAAGGAATGAACTCAAATTCTGAATAAGAGATTTTCTGAATAAATGGCTCTGAATGAAAAACCAGGAGCCCAAGCCTATAATCATAGCAGATGAAAACAATGCCGAATTGCATATTAAACACAGTTCGAGCTCCAGCTATTCTCAGTCCACAAACGCTTTTGGAGCCAAAAGAACATGTTGTGACCACCAATAGCCTTACAGGTTTGCTGCTTTTCTGTTTCCTTAATGCTTTTTTCAGGTGAACTGAATACATTCTGAAGCACTCATCCCAATTTAGAATAAACCTTAGTTTACCCCCAGGTCAAACTTTCCTTAAAAATAGCATTTTTGTCCATAGCCCAATTCAGACTTTAAACTTCTTTGGTCTCCCCTGAATCTAGCCCCCCTCACCTCCAGGACACTTTCTTCACAGCACCCAGGGTGAGCTCTTGGAAACCCAGATCGGACCACATCACTGTCCTGCTTAATAACCTCCATTCATTTTCCCTGTCCTCATCTTATCACATCATACGAAACGCTCTGTGAAGGGTGCTTGTCTTTCCAAGCTTGTCTTTTATTTTTCCTCCCTAGGAACACATCCTGAATGCCTGCCACACCCACGTCCTTGCCATAGCTGAGTATTCTGTGCTTTCTCATAGGGCCATGCTGTTTCTCCCACTAGCATGCCTACTCCAGCTTAATTTTCTTCTTTTAAAATTCACGTTGAATGGCCTTCTCGTCAAACCTTCTCCAATCCTGTCCTTACGTTCATTCCTAGACTGAGTTAGGGCCTTTCTCCATGCTTCCCTAGCGCCTGGGGTCAGAGCTCATAGTACTCAATACCAGGAGAGTTGAAACACAGTCTCCCGCTCCAACTAGACTGACATCTCCTTGAGAGCACAACTACATAGCATTTAACATTATATTTTCAATGCTGGGTATATGGTAGATACAAAATATATATTAGATGAATAAATGAACAGGTGATAGAACAAACGAGATCACAGTTGAACAAATGCACCAATTCAATGACACGGTTTATGCCAATTTTAGCAGCCATATTTCCATTCCCTCTGGGCAGAAGCATTTGAAAAGTTTATTTTCTTAATCTGAAATTCAGTTAGTGAAAACCTGGCCCAGAATAAGTGAGTTTCCCTACAGCCAGTGACATCAGGGTAATGTCTTCATCCTCCCATTTTAGTAACTATGTGGACAAAGAGACTCTGCAGCGCTGAAAGCATGCTTCGTCCCTGTGGCAGGAAGCCACGGTCCAAACTGATGCATGTGGCGAGCCACGTTGCCTGCCTTAGGCCAGGCTTCCGGCTCCACAGGACAATGTCCCTACTCTGCACACTGCATTTGCTTTTCACAGATCTGTGGTCACCTGGCATTGATCATGCTGGGCTTCATCAGAGATTTAATCAGGTCTGGGTTTTTAACAATGTACTCGTCATGCTCACTTAACTTAAAATCAAGGCTGTTTCAGCATTAGTTGGTCCGATATACTCAGTCTGGTAGTTTTGGCATTTAAAACTTTAGAATTATTATTTTTTTTTTTATCAAGGAGCACTATATGTTTTTGCCAAGCATCCCTTGCACCTGAGCCTCTCAGGCTGGTTCCCTGGTTGAAATATCCCAGCCTTAGCGAATATGCTGCACAAACTTAGTGGCTTAAAATAATACACATGTATTATCCTATAGTTCGTAGGTCAGAAGTCTGACATGGTTTCACTGGGCTAAAATCAAGGAGGTGGCAGGGCTGCATTCCTTCTGGAGATTCTGGGGGGAGAATCTTGGCTTTTTCCACCTTCTAGAGGCACATTTCCATCCACACTCCTAGGTTTTTGCCGCTTTCCTCCATCTTCAAAGCCAGCAGGGGCCTTGAAGTCCTTTCATATCATATCACTTTGACCTCCACTTCTGCCTTCCTCTTCCACTTTAAAGGACCATCGTGGTATGAGGCCCATCTGGATAGACCAGGATAACCTTCCTATTTTAAGGTCAGCTGATTAGCAACCTTCACTCCATCTGTAACCTTAATTTCCCTTTGCCATATAAGGTGACATATACACAGTAGGTTCCAGAGATTAAAACATGGACATCTTGGGGAGGCATTATACTGCCTATCACACTTGTTTGGCTCTGGACCTCTGCAAGGCATCCTTTTGGATAAACATGCAGGTCCAGTATGGATTTCCCACCAACAGTATTGGCATTACCTGAAAGCTTGTTAGAAGTGCAGACTCACAGGCCCTCATGCCAGACTTTCAGAATCAAAATATACCCTTCGTCAGCTCCCAGGTATGTAGGCACAGTGAGTTTGAGAAGCACCACTCCAGAGGTTCCCCGAGGGACAGAGGAAGAGCTTGGACTTGGTGTTGGACAGACAATAGTGTTATTTGGAAATGTCTGTGTAGTAATGGAGAGATTTTGAGGAACCTAATGAATAGACCCTCTCTTCCCTGTTAGAGCTCTGAACAAATAAGATGTAAGATAAAGAAGTGGGTCAAGTGGAACCAAGATATCACCTTGGTAGCTGCTATCTGTTAGTGTAGCTTTTCCTGCAGATATAACATTGCATCTGGCAATAAGGAGAATTTCTTCCCACCCAGTCATGGCTGCCCTAGACTGGGGAGGGTCTCCACTTCAGCACCCTGCTGGCAGCGACAGAGCCTGTGTTAAGAGGATTTCTAACAAGGAGCAGGGTGTCTGAGAGCACATGCTCTCTGCAGGCAGGCCCGCTCCCAGAAGGAAAAGAGGTGGGGCTGCACATGCCCAGTTTCTCCTTCCAAACTCAGCAAACAGTCAGGCCACTGGTGAATAAGCAGATAGTGGCAAGACAGAAGTGTTACAGCTCATAGAGCAGCCTCCACATGGAAGGAACCATCAGGAGAGGGAGCCAGTATCTCCCCAAATAAATAATGACTTATCATAGGGTCATTGTGAGAGAGGTGATACAGCATGTGTGACGGACTCAGTCCACCTTGGTTCTGTTACAGAGATTATCGCGGCATCCCATCAGAACACCCTAATGACTCATTACAAAATGTGGGTTCCTGGCTTCCTCCCTCCACCTGCCCTAGAGGACTGGCTGCAGCAGCTCTACGATGAGGCTAGGGAATCAAACAGATCCGAAATCCTGATAGCACACGAGGGAGAAAACTGCTGATAATGTGGTCCCTTCAGTCATTTAGGCAGGACTTTACCTAAACCAGAAAGAGGGAAAATTAGATAAGATTCTTTTGGTTGCAAGTACAGAAACTGGCTTGAGCGGGCTTACCCAAGTGAGGGAATGCATTGCAGGACCCATGAGTGTCTTACAGAACACAAGGGCAAAGGGCATGTGTTGGGAAGGGACTGTTCCAGGGAACTAGACATTTCCCGGAGCCCAGTGGTGCTCTGCCCCATTCTCATTTCTGCTTCTCTACGACCAATGCCATCTTCTCACTGTGTTTTCCTGTATGTGGTAAGCAGAAGATAAATTCTACACAAATCTTGAAGATACTTTGTCCTTGGACAGTGTAAAGAGATTAGGTCTCTTAGTTCCAATTCTAAATTGAGGGACAGATCATTTGACCTAAGTCAGGTCAGCTGTCCCCACATAAGGTTATAGGACGCATCCTTCCATCTTTGTGGGGATACATTCTAAGGAGGGCAATTCTCAGAGAAAGTCATTGCAAGCTTAGTGGGTACCCAACAGAATCGACTAGAGGCTGCCATCCCATGTCCACGGTTTTACAATTGCTTTCCCCCAAAAATAAAAAAATAGGAAAAGAAAACTTTGTGACTTTGGGGGTCTGATAAATTGTTTTAAATATTTCTGATTTATATTTAGAATCAATCTCACTGGAACATCATTTCTGGTGAAATCCTCCAGATTATGCATTCCCTGATTCCTTGAAATGGTAAGAGAGCTCAGCTCCTTGGAGAGGATGCTTCTACTTCTAAGTGAGTTTAGAAATATCTGAGCTTCCCCAGATAGTTCAAGACCTTTGTACAAGCTTCTTTCTTTCTGGTATGAAGAGGGTTCTTTTCCAAGAAGACATTTTCTAGGAGGGACTGCCAATTCCACTTATATTGTAAACATTTTTTATAAATGTACCTACAAGTTCTCCCACTTTCGAGGTTCCATCTCACCCATCCTAGCTCTGTAAGGCCTCTTATGGTGCCTGGCTCAGAATGGCTACTCAGTACATGTTTATTAATTTAGGAATGAATGAGAGTCATTGTCCCTCAAAAAGTGATGTAATAATATCACACTTAGCGAGACATCTACGTGTACCAGGAGATGATGCCAGGAGAGAGTCCCCAAATTCAGGTGTGCTATGCTTCCTGGGACGAGAGTCTGTGATCATCTCTCTCTGGGATTCCAGGGGAAAGAAAAGGGAACCCCAGAAATGTGATGATATGAGAAGCAGGCCCAGGAGTTAGGGCTAGGGGCCCACAACTCAGAAATTACATTCTCCTCCAGGCCTCCCTCTTTCCCTTAGGAAATCATGACATTCCTGTCTCTGCTTCAGTCTGCTCAAATCCCTGCCCTTCACTCCATGATTTGTTTGAGTCACAGGAACCAGAACTGGTAGTTCTCAGAGGTGCCGACTGGCAGTTATCATGAGGCCATCAGAGGGAGAGATGGTACAGATACTGCTCATGAGCATTAAATTGCAGTTATAAAATTCCTTAGACTCCACAATCCATCATTCTACTATAAAAATCAATATTACAGGGCTCAAATATCTTTATTATGACAGTGTCTTATTCTAAAAATGCATTTTCCTACATGTTCTAACTTCTAAAATAATAAAAAAAAAAAGCTTTGGCATGACAAATGAAAACACAATTTAATGAAATGGCATTTTATGAATTTAAACTGAAGCAAATATTTGACATGCTTCACTTAAATTAATTTGCTGGCATGCTCTGCTGTTTTGATAGCAGACGAGTTTTGCTGTATTATACGTTCACTACCCTGGGCTCTGAGGCTTGCTGTTAAAGGAACAGAAGCTGTAGGATCCAAGAAGACCCAATTCTGAAAGTCCCACAGGTCCACACTCTGGTTCCATTGGCAATAAAATTTGTCTGGAAGTGTTTTATAAAATTTATCTGCAGGAAATTGTTCAACAAAACTACTACACCCACTCTTGCAAGGCAAGGGTGAGATATTCACCTCTGTGTTGGTAGCATTTTTGCCATATAAACATCAAGTTGCTTTTAGTATTCCTAAACCAGTCTTTATGTGCATTCTATATAAATTTTAGCTTAACAGGGTTTTTTTTTTGCACATTATAAATACCATCCCTTCCTGAACTTTCTAGAAAAACAGTCTGCTAGTTCTAGGTTGCTAATAGGATCAGCTCAGAAGGGAAGCTGAGGCATAGCTATGTTCATTAAGTTACTATCTGGCCATTTATGAGAAAGTGTGCCATCCACTGAATTTATAGAATAAATTTGATTTAGAATGACCAAATAATACTGGGTTTGATTTGGAGTCCCAGATAATTTCTACTTCTTTATAGCTTCCTGGATCAGTAAATTTTAGACCCAATTAAGAGTTCTCCAACAGTTTATAGTTATAGAAACTGTGTTTGTCTATAGTTATTGTTTGTTATCCATGACCACTAATCTTGTAAAAGTCCCTCTGCCCCAGAAGGGGGGCCTGAAGCAGTAATTATGGTGCTGGTGACTCCCATGGGAAGGTCATGATCATCACAGGATAGATGTACTTCCTATGGATCATGACCAAAAAGAATATATAACTTTTGCATATATGGAGGGTAACTCGTGTTGTCTTTGTTTTGGGTGAAGGTCTTCATAGCCCTTAGGATCACATGCACTTTGAGGATGATGATATAATTTATAGACAAAATAAAGAACCTGAAATTAGGAGGGAATACCTAAATACATTTTTAAAAGAGATTACACACACACACACACACACATACACGCACACACATTCCATAGAGCCTGTCTCCTCCATTTGGAAAACTTGATTCCATTCAAAGGAAAACAAAGGAAATCTTAAAAATGCAGTGAAAGATGGCCCCTGATCCAGAGATCTCTATACTTAACAAAGCATTCATTCTTTATTGGTCAGAACAAGTCTAGAAACAGCCCTTTCAACCCAGCATCAGACGGGGTGAATTCTTAGCTCTTTTGAGTTACTGTTGGGCCAAGTCATTGAGTTGACTGGAAAAGATCCCTTTCAAACAGACTGACCCCTGTGCCCACCGTTTTTTCACTCTCAAAGTCAGCCATCAGAGGGAGGCAGTTTGGAGGTACCTTGAACAAATTCTTGAAGGTGGGAGTGAAGTGGGGAATAGTTCTTTAGGTGCCCAGGCAACTGTGAAATAACAAAAAGGAGACAAGAGCCAACAAAATCAAGAGGCTAGAGGAAAACTGGGAGCAAAAGAATCCAGTGGGTTACATTTTTCTCAAAGATTACTTGGGAACAGGCTTATCGTCCGAAGACTATTTTCTCTCCCATCTAGGAAATCAAAAAAGTAAATGAGAAGGATCAGTTCTATAGCAAAATTCAGCTTAATTAAAAAAAGTTTTTAGGTGTTTGGTTAATTTTTTTTTAACTATTATCAAATAAAAATTTTACCGGTAGAAGGAAAAATCATAGTTTCTAGGCAGGCTCAGAGAAAACTGGATGTTGGAGAACAGAAGGAATTGCCCTAGTGAATAATGGCACCTGTTTTTCCAATAGGAAATAAGAAAAACTCTTCTAAGTTAATTCAATAAATACTGTGTGAAAAATGTCTATTTACTTTATAAGATACAGTCACTGCCTTCAAAGAATCTGTAATCTACTTCTGGGAATAGGAGTGACTCACATCATTAGGAAACGACATAAGGGTTTCTATTCATGTGCTCACTCAAACGGTGCTGTAGGAGTTAGAAGGGAGAGGTGTGAAAAAGTGGTTTGGAGCACATAAATGTATTAATTATGTATTTCTGATAAGCTATATCCCCAAATGTAGTGACTTAAAACAATAATCATTTATTATCTCACAGTTTCTGAGGATCAGGAACCTGGATGCGGCTTCGTTACTTGGCTCAGGGGCAGGCTCTCTTGTGAGGTTCCAAATCAAGGTGACGGCTGGGGCTGCAGTTACCTCCAGATACAACCAGAGGAGGGTGAGCTTCCATGCTGACACAGGTGGTTGTTGGATGTCCTTGGCTCCTCATTATATGGGCCTCTCAACGGGGTATTTCAACACGGCAGCCGGCTTCTGCCGGGACTAGCAATCTGAGAGGGGGAGCAAGAGGGAGCCCCAAGGTGGACCTCACAGTCGAGCTACAGTCTTTATATAACCTAACCTTGGAAGTGACACCCCAATACTTCTGACACATTCTGTTCATTAGAAGGGGTCAAGAAATCCAGCTCACACTCTAGGGGAGGGAATTACACAAGAGTGTGAATACCAGGAGGTGCGGTCATGGGGGGGGGGCACCGTAAAGTCTTTCTACTATAACAACCAGAGGTGTTGAACTCTAGAGGGGTGTCAGCAGACTACAGCTAGAGGGGCTGCCACCTGCTTTTCTAAATAAAGTTGTATTGGAATTCCAGTTAAATTCCACAGCCACATCTATTATTTGCCTCTTGTCTATGGCTGCTTTTGTGCTAACAACTGTAAAGTTGAGTTGTGACAAAGACCTCAGAGTCTGCAAGATTAGAGTATTTACCATCTGAATCCGTACAAGAAAGTTTTGGTGAGCCCTGCTCTAGCCCTGATCCAGAGATCTCTATACTTAACAAAGCATTCATTCTTCAATGGTCAGCACAAGTTTAGACACAGCCCTTTCAAACCAGCATCAGACTGCTCTAGAGCAGTACTTGCTGAAATTTATGTGCATATGAATTACCTGGAGGTCTTGTTAAAAATGTGGTTTCTGATTCAGTAAGTCGGTGTGGGGCCTAAGATTCTGCATTTCTAACAAGCTCCCAGGTGATTCTGTGCTGCTGGACCACAGGACACACTCTGCGTAGTGAGGCTTGTGGACCTTAAGGGAAGCAGTCTCAAGGGGATATGGAGGACCTTCCAAGTAGGGGGGATGGCATGAGAAAAGACAGGTCAGGGAAAAGGCATGGCTTTGGGGGATATCAGGCTGTCTGAAACAAACATATCCTCCCTGTGAAGAGCAACAATAAAGACCACTGTTTAGCCTTGAGCCAATTGAGAAGGTAATGAGAAAAACAATATAGGTTTTGGTTCTTCTTATCTCAAGACACAATCTTTTCCTTTCACGGAACTGTAGTCAACTGTTTACCCAACAAAAACAAAGGAATTGAAAAAGAAGGAGATAAATAATCTACACAGACATTTGTTTAGTATTCACTTTGCATCCCTGTTGTGCTGGGTGCTGGGGATCCACGATGAGTGGACAGTCCCTCCTTATCACTCAGGCTGCTGAAGAACAGAGACATGTAAATACTCAGAGGTGATGCATTGCAATAAGTATTTTAATAGCAGTATCTGCCTGGTGCTGGAGGAAAACAAAGGCAAGGACCTGTGTCTTGAAGGATGTATAGGAGTTCATCATGCTGGATAAGTGAAGAAACCATCTGAAGCTGAGGAATATTACAGGGAGAGAGAGCAGGGACTGGGTAGAGGTTGTATAGGTTTGAGGTCAGGTAGGTGGGTGTGAAAGGTTCAGGAAGGGGAGAAGTTAGGGGCCAGGCGTGAGGCTGGACAGACAAACAAAGGCTGTCAACGGCTATAGGGAGACTCAGATCCCCTGGGTGACGATATCAGGTACCCCTCATAATGTTCCTGGCACATAGCAGTGCTGTTATCACTAGATGTAGTTCTATTTCAGAAACTCTGGGGGCAGTGTATAGGATTTCGTATCTGGGAAAACAGAAAGGGAGCCATCATCCATTTGGTCTGCAGTTGAACTAATTCTCAGAATCCTTGAAACCAGGGTTTCTAGGCAACCCACTGAAGCTCATGTGATACATGGGTCACCTCACAGCCTGTCCATCCCCACTAAGTTCTCCCAGTGGGGCACTCAGGCCGTGCAGAGGAGACAGCTGCTCAGCTAGTGTGCCATCCTTATCCAAGGAGCACCAGCAAGGTCTCTGCAGGCACTGAGCAGTGAGCCTACATGGAGACTTTACATTTATGCCATTCAAACTGGCTCCATTGGTAACACCAGGGTCCTGCAGGCTGCACATTCCCCACGGTGGCACACACTCTTGCTATGCTGTTACAGTCTGTTTACTTGTCTGTCTCCACCTCAAGCAAGTCCACCTGCCTAAGCATCCCAAGGTCAGATGCTCTGTCTAGTTCACCACTACATCCTCAGCACCTAGCCATTGTTTGTTGTGGGGATTATATTAGTTTGCTAGGGTTGCCATAACAACCTGCCATATGCTGGGTGGCTTAAATGACAGATACTCATTTTCTCATAGATCTGGAAGCTGGAAGTTCAAGATCAAGGTGTTGGCAGGTTTGGTTTCCCCTGAGGTCCCTCTCCTTGGCCTGCAGACGGCTGCCTTCTCACTGTCTCGTCACCTGGTCTTTTCTCTGTCCCTGTGCAATCCTGGTAGCTCTCTGTGTGTCCCAATTTCCTTGTCTTATAAGGACACCAGGCAGATTGGACTACATCCCACCCTAATGGCCTTGTTTTAACTTAATTATCTCTTTAAAGGTCCTGTCTCCAAATACACTCACATTCTGAGGTATGGGGGGTGGTTAAAACTTCAACATATGGATTTGGGAGGGGGCACAATTCGGTCCATAACAAAGATTAAATGAGCTAATATAAGTGTTCAGAATGTGGCCTGGAATATAGAGCCACAGAAGTGCTTGTGATTACCAGGAGCAGCTGGGAAGGAATGTGTGGAAAACGCATCGCTTATCTCTGAACCAGTGTTACAGAGGAACACTCTAGGCTCGGCTCTTTTTTAAAGTGTTTTGAGTTTTGAGGCTTATTTGAAAAGTCAGGAGAGTTCTATAACTCCGTATCCCAGCATGGGGGCATCCTTCCAGAGCAGCATGGCCCCGGGAGGGATGGCTCTCCACCCTATCCCCATCCCACCTCTCCCCGTAGATAATCATCACACCCATTTACAGAACACATTGTATCTATAGTTTCTTATATGATTGCCACAGCAATTGTGTTAGGCAGGGATTATAATTTTACAGATGGGAAACACTTTGTCTAGAGAGGTTAAGTAACTTGCCTAAACTCACAGAGCCAATTAATGGCAGAGCCAAACTCAAACCCAGGCATCTTACCATAGCATACTGCCCACTATTAAGGTCCGGGTGTGGGTCTAAACTCCTTCCTGCATTCCAGGAATGCTCTGACATCCCTGGCCTCCAACACTGACACACAAAGGCAGAGGTCCTGACCTGGACTGGCCTAATCTGGAAATGGTCCTGGCTAGTCCCCAGGTGGAAGGGAGGAGGGATGGGAACCCAGGTGACTGGGGAGCAGCAGCTGAAGGATCACAAAGCAATTGGAGGAGCTGAAGGGGGTTGGCAGGCAGGGCTGGGAGCGGACAGGAGATGATACTTATGTTGGCCACCTGGGGCTGCAGAAACCAAGTACGACAGACTCTCTCCTTGTTGGCACGTGGGCCTCCATCAGCATGTGTCTGTGTCCTAATCTTTTCTTCTTATAAGGACACCAGTCATATTGGGCTAGGGCCCGCCCCAATTACCTCATTTAGTTTAACAACCTCATTAAACACCTTGTCTCCAAATGCAGTCACATTCTGAAGTACTGTGGGTTAAGGCTTCAAATATGAACAACTCACAGGCACAGCTCAGCCCCTACCATGCTGACCCAGCTTCTCCGAAGCTTGTAAAACATCCCTGACAAACTTTCTCCTTCCTGAGGGGCCGGGGCCGTGCTGGCATGGGAGCAGCACAGACCACTTGTACTGGTCGGGGGAGGGGAGCCAACCCCACAGGGCCGGGGTGTCAGCTGTCAGGGCAGGTGCATTCCACACCTTGGCAGACCTGGAGGCCAGCAGCCCAGAGCAGAGCTGGTGCTCCAGCTCCAGAGAAGGGGGAAACCAGGACTTGAGTCGCCATAGCAACAGGTCAGAGGGTAGAACCAAGGATCAGGCTGCCAGGGGCTGCAAGATGGTGGCAGGTGTACAGAGTATGGATTCCAGGGGGTTGTTTTCCTGCTTCCTCTGCTTGGGTGAGCAAGTTATCTGCCCTCTTGAAGCCTCAGGGACTGCATCTATAAAACTGCAAGTGCCTGCCTTGTAATAGTGTAAGGATAAAGGGACAGCGTGCAAAGTGCCTAGCACCAGGCATGCAAAAGGCAGCCGTTACCTCACAGTGGTTCACTGGAAAGTGACAGCTAGAATTATAATAATATGAAATATTAAAGACACCAGTTGACCCACCCAACCCAAAACAGAGTTTTTACCCTAGAAAATGCAACTCCCTTCAAGTCTCCTCTAGGAGCAGACTGAGCATGGGTGAATGTTTAAAGACTTCCATGGGTGTCTGCTCTCAGCACACCCACTAACTAGTACATCACAGCATCTGCCATTACGGCGGCCACTTGAGGTAAGCTTCTTGGGACTAGAAGCCCCTTGTTGACATGTAGCCCTGACATCCCATCCAGAAGGGCATTCCACATGGGCCCACTTTTGGCCGGTTCCAGTTCCACTTTTCACCATGCAGCAGACTACAGCAAAAGGTGGGCATTGCTAACAAATTCTGCCTGCCTCCTCCTTCTTCCTTGTCTCCTCCCTCCTCCCAGGATCTGTTACAGGCATTTCATTTCCCTTAATTTACTCTCTGCAAATTGCTCAGCATGAATGCCATTATTCCACGGCTGCGTGAACGGAGCATTGTGAGATTTCAGCCCACTCGTTCCTCACGTGGCGCTCGTTCTGCTGGGAGAGAGCTGCCCATGCAGAATGGAAGCTAGGGCCGCCTGCTTCTGGTCCACGGTACCCTGTGAAATATTTAATCATGCAGCTTTTCATTTGTGCAGGGATTTATGGTTTCCAGAACAGAGTCATCCTGCTGGCTCATTTACATAAATACCACAGAAGAAGACATAATACCTTTCATCAGTACGGCCCTTTTTCCATTTACCAAGTACTCTCATATATATTACCTAATTTATAGACATTATTATAACAATATAATACTCCAAAAATATATTGATTCCTTCCATATGTAGTGCCATTACGATCCATTACTGAGAAGGACATGGGTCAGCCAGTTCCTTACACTGACTGCCAAGGCATAAGCCCTGTCCTTGGGTAGGACCCACCATCAGTGTTCATACTGTTGGCATGTGAAATTCCAGATTCCTCTTGGGCTGGGCCTCAGAGAGCCTTCCATTCCTTCAGCCAAGGGCCCAGCGGCTCTGTCCAGGGTCCTAGTCTCTCAGTCATCTGAGCAATGCCACTGAGCCTGTTTCTAAGGACCCTGTGCCCTCTCCTGCCCAGCCGCAGTGGGGCTCCCTGCTCCAACTCTCCATGTGACCACCCAGGATGTGGGAGTAGGATGAGCACACACTGGCTACATTTCAAGATTCTGCGACTGGCCCTTAAGCTGTTGTTTAATATTTTGGGGATGACTGTATAACTCGTCCAAAAGATGTAAAGGATGTCCTTAATTTGTCCAGTAGGTCCCATCCATCTTACAGTCTTGACAATCTTTATCAAGGGCACATTGATCATGTCCTCCATACCCATGTTTACTCTTTCCACCATCAAGCTCTCCACATCCTCACCAGCACTTGTTACCTCTTGTCTTTTTGATAACAGTCATCTAAGTGGTATAAGGTGATATCTCATTGTGGTTTTGATTTGCATTTCCCTGATGATCAGAGAGATGTTGAGCACCTGTCTTGCTAATGCATATTCATCACTTTAGGTTGGTTTTCCTGGAAACAGGCTCTGAGCCAGAGTTGTATACAGATGGTGTATTGGGGAGAACTCCTGGGAGATGAACTGTGAGGAGGTGAGGGGGTCAGGACTGAGCAGGGGGAGGAGGTGATTTGCAATGTGGTTTTGAAGCCTCAGTCAACCCTACAAGGAGCTCTGGAGCTGGACCCATCAGACTTGTTCCCAGTGAGGCAAATATGTAACCCTACAAAGGACTGGCAAAGGAAGCCTCTTCAGGGAAATTCCTTGTGGCCCAGGGCAATGCTCAGTGAGATAGTGTGGCTTCAGCAGTCAATATTCCTAGCACAGGGGTTTGATGTGTCTGCCCTGAAGAGGGGGTCTGCAATGAGCACCCCAGCATTCACTATACCAGCGGCTCCCAAACATTGCTGCACCAGACCACGGGAATGTAGGAGGCCACCTTGGAGTTCTGCCCAACACACTGGACCACAAGCCCATTGCCCTTCTTCTCGGTCCTGCATTTCTTCCTCACCGATCAGGACTGGACAACTATATCTTTGCCAAGACCTCCTTTAGCTGGCAGCACAACATGCTAAGAGGGAAAAGCTAGACAAAGGGTTAGACAGCCTTCTGCTCCCCACCTCTTCTGTCCAGCCCTTTAAACAGGACAGCTCCCCTTCTGTGCCTGGTCTTAATCAGGCTTTTCTAGGGCATGCTGCATTCCTTGCCCTGCTGCCTCTCTGTATGGAACCCTCTTTTCCTAATTTATTTTCAGCCCTGAAGCTGATCTCAGAGGCAGCATCTGGTTCTGCTTTTAAAACAAAACTCTGGCTGAGGTGGGCAGAGAAGCACAGGAGTCAAATGCACGCTTGTCCCCAAGGTCACCCAGTGACAGCGCATTCTTAGTTCTTCCCTGCCCGCACTGCCTCCTCCCAGGGTCCTTTGTTGTCAACACACAACTTGTGTTCACTTGGGCTTATAACAGGATCCTGGGGTTATGGAGTCTGCAGCTGGGTCAGAACCACTGGGCTTCAGAGGCCCTCCCAGGCCCAAATCCACTCAGAAATTCCACATCCATACGAGGAAAGTAGAAACTGAGGTGGAAAATGTGACTTGTGAGGTCCAGGCTCCACTTTTTAGCTTTCCCTTTGGCAAGTGGGGAGCCTGTCAATGGAGAGCCTGTCTTCAACTCCCTGCATTCTTTGATTATCAGGGACCCAATGACTGGTGCGTCACAGAAACTAAATTACCCCCAAAATCCTACAGGTAGTGGTGATGAGTCCGTGGCTCCCACGTGATGAGGGGCGGCGGCCTTTGGGCTCCACCAGAGCTGTTGTTCTGATGTTGCTGTTGTTCTCATTTTGATTCAAGTTTCAGTAAGACTGAGGCTGTCATGGAACAAGAATAATCACCATGTGGGGGCAGGAGAGACAAGTGGCAAAACTCTCCTCAGCTGCTGGCACACGCACGGTGACCATGACCATCGGTACTGTTTTCTGGGGCGTGTTCCCTTTCAACTGTTCTGTTGTGTTGTACCCTAGTTTGGGCTTGTCAAAGTGGTTCCGTCTTAGTTCTTAAATATGGTCACAGTTGCTGTATAGTGAACTGACTGGGAGCAGGGGCAGGGAAGGTGGTGGTGGAGAGGCGGATGGAGAAGACAAGTGTTCCTCCTGCAAGAGGCACCACAAAAAGTATAGGCCCTTGCTTTACCCAGCCCCACGTGTGTATCACCCCATTCCAAAAGGACTTCAAGGCACATTAACCAGGACCCTGAAGGAGTCTGATGGCTGTAAGGGGGAATATTTAGATTAGCCAATGATGGGAGGAAATGCAGTTGGCTATTGTGGGGAAGAGCCTACCATGGGGAACATTCTCAGGGAGTGGGGCATAGGGCTGTGAGTGAAGCATGCCATGCCGGCCGAGGGCTCCCAGAAGGAAGGGTATGAAGAGGGGTGGGCAGTGAGCAGGGAGTGAATACAAAACACACCCAGATCTTACTTCAGCTGGGGCTGCAGAGGAAAGAAAGATGACGCGCCAAGGCTCAGGATGCAGGTGGGTCAACATCACCCCCGAACCCTGCGTTTGACAAGTGTAGCCCTTAGAGCTATCCCGGGCCCATATTAAATACTCAGAGATGTGATTGTTAACTGTAATTATTATTATTACTCATGAGGCATGCTTTCCTTTGTTATTTTTAATTGGAGGGGAGGATGGTGCCATTCCCAATTTCCATTCCAAAGAAACACTTTTCTGTCTCTTTTGTATTTATTTGGAAAAGAAAAACCAACAGCAAAAACAGCTGAGAAAGCCCAGAAACTAAACATGTGATTGGAGCGCTCTTGCACAATGTCAGCCTCCAAAGAGCCAGAGTCCAAGGCATGTGCCTAGCAGAATGTCGACTTTCATAGATTTTGCTTCTGGTTTATGTTTTTTCTGTTGTTGCTGTTTTCTTTTTAATTCTGATCAAATGGCCTTGTTGCATAAAGTGTGGCTCGAATATGAGCAACAGAAGGTTGAGCAAACAGAGTTTAATGCTATAATCAAATGCAACTTCCTACCACATTCTTAGGGCATGTATTATTGATGGTAATATTTATATGTGCTCCCTGGTAATTGGCCCCACCACATAGGCAGTTCACCTAAGTTACCGCTCAGAGTATGACTTTTATATAGTCAGGTTTATATCCCCTCCTCCCTGCATTCTCTGCTAGCTCCCCAACATCTCTATACTCCCCTGGGGTGATTTCTCTGATACCACATCCCTTCTCTGCTTAGATTCTAACTAAGGCATGGAGCTTCCCTGCCTTCATGAGGGGGAAACATGTAAGAACAATAGGATTGAAGGGGTTACCTAAGCTAGGGTGACACCCGGTGCTCAAATAGGCCCCCCAGTAGAAGCCTATCTCACATTCTCAGAGCACCCACTGTGAGTGGTCCTCATCAGCCGACAGCACTCCCTCTTGTGGGATTGAGGGTCCCTCCTCTATCTATGGCTCCACCAACTCTCACCTTGGAGTTCTCCACACCAGGTGGATGGAGAAGAGCAGTGAAAAACACACCTACCTGTGCTCCTCGGCCTGGAAGTGACGTACATCACTCATGCTCATATCCCACTAGCGAGAACTTGCCATGGAGGCAAGGGAGATGGAAAATGCAGCCCGGGGTGAGGCAACTGTTCCCGACCACAGGTGCATACCACGGAAGCAGTTCCACACATTCTTGGTGGGTAGTTGTCAGGCCTCTATAAGACATTTTGCAAGACCCAAGCAGGACCCGTTTGGCTTAACCACTAGTGATTATTATCTAATACAAGTGCTGAAGATTCCCAGGGACAAACTAATGGTCCTGCGCAGGGACTCAGACAGAGAACACGTGTGGGCTCCAGGGAGCCCTGGAAGCATGTGTTTGTGTATAAAGTGGAAACCTATTCCTCTCACAACACCCCCACCCCACCTGCCCCAGCTGGAAACCTCCATGAAAAATATTACCTATTTGATCACCTTTTACAATAAAACCTTGTTAAGCAGATATTGGTTTATCCAAGAGAAGGCACAATTGGAAGCAACTGTTGCTCCCCAGCTAACTGGATACCCTGCCGTGCTCTAGTAAACATATCAGATTATCTGAACTAGCTAATTCAAAATCCATTCTTCCTGGTCCCTTGCCTTCCAAATGAATGACGTTTGCTGAAACCGAGGGTGAGATGAGAGAGAGGGCGCCAGGGCGGACAGAGGAGTGGGAGTCCTGCGAGTTAGTGTCCTCAGCTCCTGCAGGCCTGGAGCCCAGGCGAGGTGGAAGCAAGGAGAGGAGAGTGGGCTGCGAAGTGTGTGTACTGGAAAAACAGATTCTTAAACAGTATTTTTTCACCTGAAGGACTCTTGAAAGGAACCAAGGAAGAAAAGAAGAATGCCAAGGTAGCTGTGCAATTAGTGCCACAATTAAGACCTTCAGAGAAGAGGGGGCCTTCTGGTGGGGTCAGTTCTGTGGGAGCCACCCCTCCAAAACCTTTGGCCTGGGCAAGCATGGCCTGAAGTCCAGGAGCTATGAGAGGCAGCAGGGTGCTATGGCTTTACCATTTACTAGCTGGTCAAGTGTGGGCAAGTTCCTTAACCCCTCTGTGCCTCAGTTTCCCTACCTGTTCATGTTAGTACCTACTTTGAAGAATCGTTATAAAAATTAAATGCATTCATATTTTTTAAATGTTCAGAGTGGCTCCTGGGACAAAGTAGGCTTTGTCCAGATGTGATAAAATAAAAAAGCTGTATTAAAACTCCTGTTCCCCCTTTTAATGGCCAGGAGACCTTGAGCTAGTTTATTTAAACTCCAAGCCTCAATTTCTTATTCGTAAAATGAGGCTCACTTTATGACCTCACAGAATAATCTCACAGGTGGTGAGATTCCCCGAGACTGTGAATGTGGACGCGCTTGTCCAGTGCCTGGCACAGAACTGGCAGTTAATAAAGGCAAAGTGCTGCCTCGAGCTGCGTGTTTAACGTATTCCCGGGTCCCAGCAAGATGGAAAATGAGAGGCATCAATGAACAGTGCCAGGGAAGCCTCAAGTCACCAAGAGTGTGTGCCAGCCAGCACTTTAATTTTTATTTATTTCCCAGAATAAGGAGCCATGTGTGTGCTGAGCTGCCACCCAGATTATTAGAGAGTCATATGTAGCACATCCACATGGACTGGCAGAGTGGGAGAACGAGAAGTCAGGGGATCCCCGGTGAGAGGTCTTTAAATCAGTGAGATGGATTTGGCTCCCACCGACTTCAGTCATGTACATGCAGGAGCATTAAAATAGCACAGACACAGAATCTGTGCGAATCAGGCACTCAAAATATAAGAGCGATGAGCCTTTCTATTTTAATAACAGGAAAATGCACTGGAACATGAACTTCTCTACATAGAAAAACAATGCAAAGACTTCCTAAAATCGATTCCACAAAGACTTGAAGAGAGTAGGATGTTAAATATCAGTCAGAAGGGATCAGCCAGCTTACTTCTCCTGAAGGATAATCCAGTGTTTCTCTGTGGCATAGTGACTGGACCATGTAACATTCAGGGACTCTAGCAAGACCTCTTAATTCTGCTCCTTTTCCTGAAGGAGTTAACAAAAGGTGCTTTTGTAGTGTCTTTTGGGTATGTGAGGATTAATGTGATTGCCTTTGTAAAATGCCTGATACAGACCCCAGGCCACAGTAGGCATAAATGATATCATGATTATCACATAATCTCAATACACAAGTCCAGTCTGCCCAGCAGGTAGACTGGAGGTGCCATATGGGATGGCAACAGGCTGGGCCTCTCCCAGCGCTTGGTCCTGCATCCAGTACTGGGACCGTCCTCATTAGTGACTTAATACCATGTGTTCCCCTCATACAGTTCACATAAGTCTGAGCATCTGGGTAGCAGGGCCCAGCTTTTACATCTTTGTGTCCCAAGAACACCTTTATTCATTCACTCAATAAACATTCAAGCAGCACCTACTGTGAGCCAGGCACTGTGCAGGCATCAGAGCTTAAAAAATGGCTATGAAAGGATGTTTTCCCTTGAGGAGCTCAGAGTCCAGCCAGAAAGGCAGACAGCAAGCATTTAGCTATGTTCTGTGCGTGCCATGGGGGGCATACAGGCAGGAAGTTCACAAGACCTCAGTGAGCGAGTGGCCTTGCCCTCCCTGGGGAATGATGAGTGGATGTTTGCTGGCAGGATCGTTCACTTAAAATCAAATGTGCTGATGTGTGTGTGAGAAGGGGAGGGAGGCAGGGAGAGAAACAGAGAAGGAGTGAAAAAGAAAGAGGGGGGAGAGGGGGAGGAAGGGGAAGAAGGGGAACCTGATAAACAGGAAACCTTCAGGCCATTCAGGAGCTAGCTTGCCTTTGCTTCAGCAACCCAGAGCTTTCCCTCTGCTGGACAAGGAAGGGAGTGGGCCTGGATCCTCCGTGGATGCTATGGACTGAATGTCTGTGTCCCCCTAAAATTCATATGTTGACATCCTAACCCCCAGTGTGAGGGTGTTTGGAGGTGGGGCCTTTGGGAAACAATTAGGGTTAGTGAGGTCATGCGAGTGGGGCCCTCCGGTGGGACTGTACCCGTACCTGAAGAGACCTGCAAGCCTGCTCTCACCCAGCCATCCACACACCCACACAAAGGATGAAGTCCCTTGAGCGCAGTGAGTAGCCAGCCCTACAACCCAAGAGATGCCGTCTCACCAGAAACCTGCCGGGCTGGCACGGACTCTGAGAAAAGAAGTTCCTGTCATTTAAACCACCCAGTCTGCGCTATTTTGTTATGGCAGCCCAAGGGGACTGTTCAAGGATGAGTGCGACCTGGAGGGGCATCCGAAAGAGTAGGCCATCCAGGAGCTGGGAGAATTCCCGCTCCTGACCGGCGCCGGCTAGAGCCCTTCCTGAGGGTGATGCATCAGAGGGGGCTTCCCCACCAAGGAATACGGCAGCGTGCAGAGGACCAGCCACGAGCCACGGAGAGTCCACGAGGAAGAACTATGAGGGGTGTGGAGGACTCGCGTTATCTAGCAAAGCAAATCCCCACAGGCTCCCCATTTTTCCAGGAAGAGGTCTCAACATGTGAGGCCCCTTTTATATCTGGCCCAGCTCCCTCTCCAGCTTGACAACCATTGCTCTTAACCATAATCAATAGGCCCCCACCATACTCGTTCTTCACTGACTCCCTGAATACCCTGGGTGAATCCAGAGACAGCACAGGACAGTGGCTAAAGGCCAGCTGCCTGGGTTCAGATCCAAGCTCTGATCCTCACTAGTGTGATCCTCAGCCAAGTCATTTATTGTTAATATGCCTCAGTGTTCCCCTTTATAAAATGGGGATGCTACTAGCGCTGACTTCATAGAGGTGTCATCCTGTGAATAACGAATAAATACATTCATGTCTGGAAAGCACTTAGAATGGCACTTTGTACTCCATAAGTGCTTTATTTCTCTCCACCTAGAAAATTTGATTTCTACCCAAATATCACTTCAAACGTCATCTGCTCTGTGCGATGCTGTCAGTCCCTCCTCTGGGTTCCCACGGCTCTTTGACCTGGCAGATCAGCACAGTGCATGATGTATTCATCTCTGCCTGCCCTGGGCTGTGCAGGCTCAAAGGCAGGCAGGGAAGAACTGCCTGATAAAACTATAGGCAAGAACTTCCTGACGCTGAAATGTTTTCGGTTCTGAGAACAGTGTGCTCCCTTCTCCAACATTCTATCCTTGAGAAAGAGGCTAAATTTTCCTATCTGATAGATATCACAGAGGCACTGTCTAGACTCCATTACAATCTCTAGTTTCAGCGGCAAAGATGGGACATGCACATGGCATGCATTTCTTAAAAACAGAGAGCAAATGGATCACCAGCAGGTGTTCAAAGAGCCTCCGAACTTTCAGCCTTCAGCGCATAGCAGATGTATAAATACAAAGGTGAGAAACAGGGACTCAGGGTCAGATTCCTGCTTGTTATGCAGGTCTGCCCAGGCCCACCAGCAAGCCGCCCTGTAGGAGCCGTCTTCTGGGGGCAGACGGGCAGTCTCTGCCCAGAAAGCTCACCATGTCTCCCCACCAGAACAAGTGCAAAATCAATGCCTTTCCACTCAGGCCGACCTTCCCCAAGCATGGCCACTGCACAGCGACAGCGGCACTGTCAGTTTTGCCAGGGACTAGGAACCAGCTCCCACCCCAGATTAACATTCAGGCAGAGGCCCTGCTGATGAATATTTTAATACAATGTTTACTGTTTACCCACATGAATGGGAAGAACTTGCATCTGCCAGTGCCACCTGTGCGCAAGGAACTGCAGCACGAACAGCCACATCCCCAGAGGACCCAGCTGTGTGGAGGGACTGAGGGAGGAGGGGCCAGGCAAGGAGAGAGGTGGCATCTGGGGGAGGCACCCGGAGGAACTGGGGAGGGAGCACAGTCCCAGCCAAGGAGGACACAAGACAAAGGGGAGGACAGCAGCTGATAGCAAAGAAAAACAGGTTTGCAGGGCTGGTCCCTGCAGAGAGGCTATAAGGCCCTGGGCTGGCAGCCAGTCTCACAACGGCTCCTGTAAGACTCAGGGAGGGAACTGCCCCAGTGCGCAGAGACGCAAACGGGTGGGCATCTCCTTCAGATGCTGCCTCTCTCTGTCTGTGGCCATGCAGCCATATGGATTCCCTGGGGCACTAGGAACCAGCTCCCCTTGCAAATGCCCTTGCCTCCTGCCCAGGGGCTAGCTCCCACCCTTGCCACCAGGGGACCACCTGCACCAGGCAAGGCCTCAACCGCAGACTTATCTTCTCCAGCAGCAAAGGAGGGAGGCCAACCCCATCTGGGAGCTGGCAAGGGATAGCGTCATTCACAAGCTTAGTTCAGAGCATTTGTGGGTTTGGAAGGGGGTCTGGCAGAGGCTGTGCTGGCTGGAAAGGTAGCCATCACTTCTCACATTAAGGCTGTAAAAAGCCAGCCATGGCCTTCCCCTGATGGGTGAGGGCAGAGCCAGCTGCCCCCAGCCAGACATCCCCAGGGGGCGCCAGGCATCTTCTGATGACCCAAGTCACACAGACGTGCCCCTCCTGGACACCTGCCCTTTCTGCAAGTCTGGGGCCCAGGTAAGCCTCTCCCAGGAAGACAGATGCTTCTAAAACTGCCTTGGTTTTCTGTTCCCATTGCCCCCTTTCTGCTCTCTTTCACCCGTCTGCCTTTCTTGGGTTACACCTTAGATCGAGGTTGGCTCTCTAATAGAGAATAGTGTTAGTACAGTTTGATTTCCCCCAGCCCCTTTTCTGATGTTTCTGGGCTTCATGGAACCCCAGTTCCCTTCCATGGCTGCAAGATTGCAAATGTGTGCGAAGGAGGGCAGGAGACAGCTACGGTGCCTAATAAAAAAGACACCCTCTTTCTGACGGTCATGGGGAGGATGGCACGTCACCAAGCAAAGCAGGGCAGGCCCACTCCCTCTCGGGTGTCCCTTTCTCTGCCTCATCTCTTGGCCGCTCTCTCACCCCGCTTCACACCTGCTCTGGCCGGAAGCCCTGCACAGTCTCCCGCCCCTCCTGTTCCTGCGTCCATTCCTGCACCCTGCAGCCCTCCACTCCCTGGAGTTAATAAAAGGCCTAATAATATTCATTGTACTTCTGGGGACCCAGCTGTAGGAACAGATTTTGTTTTTGACTTTTTATTACAGAAAATTTTTAACATTCATAAAAATAGAATTGTCAATGAACCCCATGTACCAATCACTTGGCTATAAAAATCATCAACCTGCATCTCTCACATTCCATCCATAACCCTCACCCACATGCACTCCCACACCCACATAGGGTTTTTTTTTTAGAGAAATTCTAATTGGCTATATCATTTCATCCATAAATATTCAAGGGAGCGGTTTAACTAGCACGCCAACCTTCTGGACTGCCTCAAGCCCCAGAACCCATCTCAGGTCTGGGCACACACCTGCCTTTGAGGATGGAAATTCTGTGACCACTGATTGTTTCAGCATGAGCGTCTCATCATCTTGCTCAAACTGTCCTTCTCAGAAGATCATTGCTAGAAATAAACCAGTGCCCCAGCTCATGGACAGCTTTGACTAAGGCCTTAGGCAATATTTTGTCTTCATTCCCTGAAGAAATCATTTTATAAGCAAGCCAGCCTATGAGAAAGCACACCTGCAGGCCAGATGTGCACAGCTGTATGTGAGCAACTGCCGATCCATCTGCAGAGCTGTCTGAACAAGGGAAACAGGAAGTCTGATCACCAAATGGCTCTTGTAAATGATAGTAACACATGCAATATTCAAAAGTAACAGACAAAACAAACTTGAGCTCTTCTCCAGAGAGAAAAACTGAACATAAATGCTACCCCCACTCCCAAATTTGATGAAATCTGTTCATTGAACAGGAAAATAAATCTGGGTCTGGAACTGGTTACTGGGAGTCCTGATTGTGGGCTTCTCATGTGATTGCCATCAATGGCCCTTGGCCCACAGTGAGCGACCTTCCTTTACGCAACTTTTAAATAATTCATGAGACTACCAAAAGGTTTGTAGTTGGAAAGTCTGGGCCTGGAAATTTAGGCATAATCACATCGATGCTTGTGTTACAGTAGTAGGGCAATATTTAAACTCAGGTGGTCTTACTTGTGTGACCCTAAGGATCACCACTGAGGATTAAGTGCTGGTTGGAAGAGAGTACTAGAAGTCAGGTAAGGTCTGGGCAGATGCAGTGAGGGGGCACTGGAGGGGAACAGATTCAATACAACCCTGCTCAGGGTTTTTTTTTCTCATGTGTGAAAAGGCACAAATCATCTTAGTTCAGCCTCTCTCACTCTTAAGCAGCTAAAGAAGTCAGGAGATGAAACACTAGAAAGATATTGTGATAAAAATAGGAAATACATGAGTACATGAATTTATTATGCTTATAAGAAACACCTATATTGTGGAGCAAAAATATACAGTCCTTGGGCTTGAAGTTAGAAAAAAGTATATATGTATACCATTTCAACTTCTCAGAAAGCATGAGGGAAGACAGATGTGTAAAGTTCTTAGAAAAATATCAGAAGGGTGAACGTCATTAAAAACAAAACATGGTCAAGCACAGAGGACACTCAGCACCCCATCAGCCGCCTCTTGTAATGTTCATGAATCAGTCACTAACGAGCACCCCTTGAGGTTCAGTGAATTCCAGTCTCTCAGGGCAATGAGAGTACAGGGCAGGGTGTGAGGGTACCTGTCTCCCCTGATGGCACCATCTCCTCTCCTATCTCAGCCCCTCCTAAGTAAATGCCAAGTCCTGAGTGGCTCAGCAACCACAAATCACGTGGGAGCTGGGACCAGCACATTCTTTGCACAGACCCTGAGGGGAATGTAGAAACCCCCAGCTCTTCCGCAGCAAGGAGTGACCCCACCTAACCTCCATCTAGAGGGCGCTGCAGTCATCCTTTGCACGCGATGGCAGAGTCCCTGGGCACCACACGTATTACTTAAAAGCAGGCCTGGCCTTTGTAAGCAAAGTGGAAGGGAAGGACATCTGGCTGGAATTCGGCAGGTTCTGGGTTGTTTCTGATTCACCTGCATGACCTTGGACTGATCAGGTTTCATGGGATGGCTCCGTTCACCTGTATGTTCAGAGGGGGCAATCATATCACTTCCTACAACTCTGATACTGTTGGCAGGGGTCCAAAATATATGTAAAGATGCCAAGACGTGAATTAATAAGGTCCTCCGTGAACTGAAATTCTAGAGCTGTGACACATTCACCACTGCATCCGGTGACCTGAACTCGCTTTCCCTGGGGTAGACTACAAACTCACTTGCAGGTTCAAATCCCATTAACTCTAAACAGCCCTCTGTCCCCAGGATTCCTGTTCCTTTACCCCAAATATTCCATCTTTTTCCTCAAAGTACAGGCACCTTCTCTTCCCACCCACCCCACCACCCTTGCCCCACCTGCCCTCTGGGGACAGGCGCAGCATTCCCCTCCCACTCTCTGCCCTACGGGTAGCCTGCCAGCCTTTCCTGGTGGCATGGGGATTCAGAGAGTTGCATCTTCTTGTGCTTCCTTGAGTGACAGGTACACTGGCCCGTGCTAGAACTGCCGTAGCGACTGGGGCTCATAACCAGCACCCTAACGCAACTGACTTGATTCGAGGGGTATGGGGAAGACCTTGAAGCTGAACCTTGTACCCAGTCTCCCTGACTTTCCACCAGTCGGTGCAGGGCCTGTGAAGATGGCCTCCCCAGCTCCTGCTAAACCAATTTCCAGCCCAGCAGAAAAACTGGTCAGGGTTGTATTGAATCTGTTCCCCTCCAGTGCCCCTCACTGCATCCCCGAATCTCATCTGACTTCTAGTGCTCTCTTCCAACCAGCACTTAATCCTCAGTGGTGAGTCTTTCAAGAAATTTCATTCTCCATGCTTCTCTCCCTACACAACTTTGCCCATAAAAAACAGTTCTGGGGATTTTCAAATTCTGCCATCACATTAAAACTTCTCTGTTCTGCAAAGTACTCATTCTCAATGCCTAATCCACCTCCCAGCACCATTCACAGGGATGTGGTGTGTGTTCCCAGGGTTTATAGATCTCTCATTGCTGGCTGCTTTTTACAACAACCTGGAAGTTCAGCCTTTTAAAAATCAATCTGGCCCTCTGCTTTCCTACACACACCCCTCACAGTTTGCACAGAGAGGTAATTTGAGCACGGAAGTCTCTTGAAGATATTATTAGCTCTTATTTTTGAACCAACCTCAGGCCTGCAAGAAAACACCAGCTCAGTGCCCTGCCCCAAGGCCCACCTGGGCACATCCACAGCCATCTACACATCCAACTGTGCCCTTTCCACAAGGAGCATTTCTAAAAATCTGGGTGATAAGCTTAAAACCCCCAGTACCCTCAGAGAGCCCTAACTAAAACTCTGTGATTCTACAAAGAATCAGGGGAAATCATAATGATAAAAATAAAAGTAACAATTAAAATTAGTATTAAAAATAAAGAACACCGTTTTTGTGGGTTTTTTTGGAATCTCACTCTGTACCAGGCATAGTGCTAAGCATGTTGTCTGAGTTACAACCCCCAGGAAATCTTCAGTGGCAGGTGCTGAGATTATCTCCAGTTTTCAGGTGAAGTTGAGGCAAGAGGCAGAATGACTCACTCAAGACTGCACAACCGGGAGTTAATGAAGGCTGGATGAAGCTCGGGCTGTCTGACTCGAAAGGCCATGCACATATCCACAACCCTGCCCTGCTTTCCTGAGACCGACTTGAAGCAACTAAAGCAGAGTTTTTATTATAAGAACACTGGGGTGGCTGGCCAGTGGGACCCAAGAACAATAATGGGGTCTCAAGAGTAGCTGGAGCCAGGGAGTTAATGGCTATCAGTGTGCTCCAGGATGTGTGATTCGCTGGACTCTCTCCTAGCGAGGTCATGTGCCAGAAGGTCCCAAGTATCACACGTTAGAACTTCAGACTGATTTTGCTTTCTCTTCCAGGATTCAAAAAATAAAAAATGCCTTGACGTGGAAATGATTGGCAGGGAACAAGTCACAAAACACCAGGCGGCTCGCACAGTAGCCATGTGGGTAGAGGGGAGGAAAAGGGGAAGAGCAATTCCCAGAGGCAAGGGTGTCAATCCCCCAAGAAAGGGATGCTGGGAAGGTCATCAGATGAGTGTGCCTTAGAGTGGCCTTGGGTGGGATAAATCACCCAGGATCATAATGATAACGTTCCTCATACAGCTGTTGTGAGGACAAAATAAGAAATTATATGTAAAATGTTTGGCATGGTGCCTGGCACATGGTAAATACCCAATAAATGTTGGCTATTACTATTATTAAGTTTGAGCCACTGCAAGCTCATAGTGCCTGGCTCAATTTTATTCCTTACAAATAATCATTACTATACTAAATCCCTTGGCACACAAGATTCTCATGGCCAGTTCTTTTTCCATTTTGGAAAAGTGGGGAAAGCACTAAGGGGGGAACTGTGACGTCCCCAGAAGGCTCTGCTGTAGGATTGCAACAGGTTCAGCAGGCGTGACAAGGAAAGCTGAAAGTGTCTTTAAATATGCCTTTTTTGAGTCCACACCCTCTATGCATTTTGTGGCAGGCCAGAGATTTGAGGGCTCTGAAGCTGGATGTGAATTCTTTCATGACTGCCCTTCCTGTTTGCCAGTGTCCTGTTCTCCTTGGTGTATTGCTCAGCCCCCCTGAGGTTGCTGAAATGGATGAGGCGGGGGTGGGAGGGATCTGAGAGTCCTTGGCTACTGAGGAAAGAAAATGGGTTCCTTGGCACTTCCATCTTAGTCCACAAAACCATTAACGGTTTGGGAAACTTCCAGGGCTGTCAAGACCTCTCATGCCTGCTCCCCGCTACATCCACAGACTCAGTAAGTCCAGCATTAGAGAACATTTTCTGGTTGGCAGGTTGGGGCTAAGGGGGAGAATCAGACATTTGGAGCCCTAAATGCCAAATGCATCTGTCTAATTTATTCAGACAAGTTTTCATCTGGGCATTTTCTGTACTATCAAACTCTGTATCCTTCAGTGAAGACATTTGTCTTAGCTGAATAAAATCTCTTAATGGTTTAATAAAAAGCACTTAACTCAGTTTTCCTAGTTTTATGAGTGCCTTGAGGTCCTTTAGGAGAGCAAACATCTTTGCTGGGATCATTGAAGGAAACATAATTATTTTTCTGCTTTCTGATATATTATTTTCTGGAAGGAGCAATTCCAGATGCTCATCATATGCTTGCAAATTCTCTGAAGCTCCATCGAAGGACAGGGTATCCTCAGTGATGAACTAAGTGGTGTCCCTCCTTCCTTCCACAGCTGACCTGCCAGTCCCTTCAAAGACATCCTGTACTTCTTTATGCCCTTCTTTGCTGAAATAGCATCTGTGCCATTATCATCACCAATTTGTTCTGTTCAGAATAAATGGAGAGAAGATTCTGGAGGTCAGTTAGAACCAAGGGCCAGGAGCAAAAGCCAAGCGGGAAATTAAGTTAGTAGAAATTTCATGAGGATGAAAACAACTGGGAAAGGGAAGGAGGACTCAATGGAAAGAAACGGGGAAGAGAGAGAGAGAGAAAACCAGGAGAGCGAGGAAACAGGATAGCAGCACAGGGATTGCAACCTGCCCCGGGAGAAGGTGGAGAGGCAGGGAGGGAATGGATCAGCCAGGGACCCGCGGTGAGTGAAGAACCAGAGGACAGCACAGGAGCGGGAGAAGCGACTCAGCAGGGGAAGCGGGGAGGCTGGGCGTGTGGTGAGAAGGTGAGGAGGAGGGGGGAGGTGGAAAGGACGCAGGAGCTGTACTGGGTTTGAATGAAGAGTTTCATAGTTAGAAAGGCTCATAGGGATGGTTTTCATTTTACCAATATATAAATAAAGTAAGTAAAGGCTCAGAGAGGCGAAGTGACCTTTCACCCGCCTGTCTGTCCATTAATTCACTCACCTAGTCATTGAACGAGTATTTGTTGAGCACCTTCTATGAGCCCTGCTCTGTGCTGGGCACCAGGGACACTGTGCTGAGCAAGACATCAAGGTCCTTGCCCACAAGGAGTTCACGGACAAGTAAACCGGCAAGTTCAGCACCTGGGATGAGAGGTACAACGGTGCAGAGGCCACGGGAGCCTGCAGAAGGGTCCCTGGCAGCTGCGCGCACCAGGCCCGGTACCTGCAGGCCCAGGGGCCAGCTGCCAAGAGCGCTCGGCTTCAGAGGAGCTCAGTGACCGGGCCGAACGAGAAGCCCAGTCTCCTCTACACCCAGCTGGCTCAGGTTCGTCCCTTTAAAACTCCAAAATCATGATGATTCATCCATAAACTGAGTACAAGGATCAAATTCAATAGCAGTCCCCATTCCCATCTGTCAGGAACTTCTTTGGTGGCTCACAGTGTCCTTCAGGATTAAAGCTAACTCCTAAAATCAGGCCCTCCCTCCACCAGCTAGCCAGTGGGCACCCCCTTCATCTCCATCCCCATGCGCCCTCCATTTCCATCCCCACCCATCCCCAGTCCATCCCCCCTCCACCACCATCCCCCTCCACCACCATCCCCCCTCCATCTCCCTCCCCATCCTTCCTCTACCTCCACCCCCATCCCCCCTCCATCTCCATCCCCACCCATCCTCCCTCCATCTACCTCCCCATCCTCCCTCGACTTCCATCCCCATCCCCCCTCAACTTCCATCCCCATCCCCCTCCATCTCCATCCCCACCCATCCTCCCTCCATCTACCTCCCCATCCTCCCTCGACTTCCATCCCCATCCCCTCTCAACTTCCATCCCCATCCCCCTCCATCTCCATCCCCACCCATCCCCCCTCCATCTCCCTCCCCATCCCCCCTCCACCTCCACCCCCATCCCCCCTCCACCTCTACCCCCATCCCCCATCCATCTCCATCCCCATCCTCCCTCCATCTACCTCCCCATCCTCCCTCGACTTCCATCCCCATCCCCTCTCAACTTCCATCCCCATCCCCCTCCATCTCCATCCCCACCCATCCCCCCTCCATCTCCCTCCCCATCCCCCCTCCACCTCCACCCCCATCCCCCCTCCACCTCCACCCCATCCCCCATCCATCTCCATCCCCATCCTCCCTCCATCTCCCTCCGCATCCTTCCTCTACCTCCATCCCCATCCCCCCTCCATCTCCATCCCCACCCATCCCCCCTCCATCTCCACCCCCATCCATCCCTCCATCTCCTCCCCATCCACCCTCCATCTCCCTCCCCATCATCCCTCCATCTCCATCCCCATCCCCCACCCGTCTTCATCCCCATCCCCTCCTTCCCTCTGTATCCTCACCACTGAAGTACTTGATGGTACACGAGTGGGCCTCCATCCTTTTCCAGGTGAGGCTCCCTTTGCTGGGCATGTTCCCTGTATCTTCCTCATCCTCACAGTGCTCCTGACACACACTTTGAACTCATCCCAAGACAGCCTAGTTCCACCACCTCTTTGAAAACTCTCTGCCCTTCTAACTCCCTACTCTGCACAAATGAGACCAGGTGTCCCCTCCCCCTGCTCCCAGGGCATCCCTTGTCACCACACCCAATGTTTTAACCATCTCTTAGCTTGTCTGCCTCTCCCAGTGGACTGTAAGGCCTCTGAAGGCAGGGGCAGTAGCCTGTTCCCTTATCTGTTTACCACTGTCACCTGGCATAGCTCCTTGGTTCCTAAAGTGTTTAATAAATACTTGGGGAGCTGACTTAAAACAAATCATCAGTGAGTTGAGGTGCAGGCACCCCTTAATTCAGTTTGGAGTGATTGGTCAACCTCTTGAATGGGACATAACAAGTTTTAATCTGTAAAACAGAAGTGCAGGCTTCCCCATGACAGCCGTCAGGTGAGGTCTCCATCTGGTGAGGTCTTGGTACCTCTGCTGGCTGGGTAAGTGCAGAAATACAGCCTCAGGAGGGTGGTGAGCCTGAAGTTTGGCTCCTTTGGCACTAGAACTTCAGAGAAGTTCCCTTGAGTTTGGCTCCTATACTCAATCATGAAGGGAAAAGAGGGTCTCACCTTCTTTATTTATTGCATTGTTCCTAGCCAGTATATTCGTGCATATGTTCAACTAAGAATTAGAAAGTACGAGGATAGATCTTCACCTTCTTAGTGCATCCTCTCACTGTACATTTATTTTGCTATGCTTGGTACAGAGCGTTGCTGTTCTTTGCTGAGTAAACTTTAATCAGTATTTTCCTCATTAGCCTATGGTAGCATATAAGCTGTGGTTCATGCAATTCATTTTATCTTTTTAAATTTAATAAGACACAAGTTGGATGGTCATTAAGGGTCTCCTGTTGTGCATGCAGAACTGAAAATAAACATGGATAAAATTAACTGTGGTTCATTATGTTCAGCAATAAGATTTTATCCCTTCCAGTCATCATAGCAAGGGCCACAGAGTGAAGTCAGGAAAGAGCAGTTTCCATTTCCTCCACTTTTCTGCATCCATGTGACATGTTAAATAGTAGGTTTTGCTAATTTGGGCATCCTAGTAGCTGATTTGGAGCATCACAGTGCAGCCTAGTGGACTTCAATCACTCATTCTCTTAGGACCTAAAAGATGAGAGAAAAGAAAGATTGTCTCTGCTCTTGAAGAATTTACAGTAACATATGCAGAAAATGACAGTAAACTATGTGTTACACGTTATGTTTGTACATAATGTGACGACGCCTGGGGCAGGGGTGAGGCTGTGAGGCACAGTATATCAGGGAGGCCTCACAGAGGAGGTAACCTCTAGACAATTCAAATGGCCCTGGTGCAGAGGAATGCCAGACGGAACAGATATTACCCCCACTCCCAGCAGGACACATCGGGATAGTGCTTTCTAGGCAAAACAATGTGCCTGTCCCTCCAGAGGAGTTCTTGGTCCCTCTGGACTCCCAGATTCCTGTCTGGGTTGCCAGGGTGAAGGTTTTGGCTGGGGAACCACCTAGAATACTGCCTTCTGGGAATACTGTAATCAGAAAACACCAAAAAGTAGAAGGTAACATTTAGCCAATGTCAGTCCCCCAGAGCCACCCAAAAGAACAAACTCTTGATAGGGAATGTTTTTACTCTGATCATTCTGCTGGGACTGTGTCTGCAGACAGTCCAATAGCACAGGTCATCCTGGAGCTGGGGAAAAGGGTCCTGCCTTTTCTCCAAGCAGCAAAGAGAACAGTCCCTTGTCTGTACCTGAAATCTCTCTGATGAAGGACTTAGTGAAGGAAGGAAGCACATTGAAATTCATCTCAGAATCTTATCCCCAGAATCAACCTTTAGGATAACAGAACTTTCCATGCCCCAGGCTTTCCCTTTAATGATTTGTTAACTAGCACAGATGTTGGAACATGTTAACAGTGGCCTCTACTGTCCAGACATAGTATTACACATACTTCAATCCTGTCTGGATATTTTCATGGTCATTCATTTCTTTGTTCACTCAAGATTCATTCATCCAGTCATTTTTCAGTAAACATTTATTGAACATTTACTATATGTCAAGTTAGTAGGATAATGCAGTCCAAAGGATGCAAGGACAAATGCCCCACTCCCCTTTCCACAACCTAACATTTTCTCTCTCCCTGAGCCAGGCATAAAGCCTGAGATAGGCCATTTCTCTCTCCTTGGTGTTAAAGCACAGTCATCCACCATGACAATCAGTGGGTTTTCAATTTAAGATAACATATTACTCCTTGGTAGTCATTAACACTTTAGCAGAAACTAGTTTATCCTATCAGAAAGAAGCATTCTCAGGGTGGATAAATACAGAACCATGTAAGTGTGGATTAACAAAAGGATAAGAAGTAGTCCAGGATATGCCCCCTAGAAAGGGGAGTGAAATGTGATGCAAAGGGCTAGAAAAATAGAATTGAAGACATTAGGTACCTGGAGAAAAGAGGGAGGTCAGAGAAAAGGCAGTATAACTAGTGGCTTTGGGGGTTGTGCTCTGAATTCAAACTCAGCCTCTCTAATTTACTAGTATTTGATTTCAGGTGAGGTTTTTGCCTCTCTAAACCTCCCTCCAATTCCTCAGATAGTGTTATGGAAATTAAGTTATATAATATATAAAATACGCAGTGCCAAGCATAGTGTAAGTGTTCAGTAAATGTTAATCATTATAGCTAGAGGGGAAGGAAAGGAGGCTGTGGGGACAAACTACTGCTCACAGTTTTGACTAAGTCCATCCCTCCCTCTACTTATAACATGAGCTTATCACTGCTCATCCTTGGGCCAGTTATCGGTCCCACTTTCTCAGTTTTTACACAGAGTTCCTTCAATGCACATGGCCTCTGGGCATGCGCAAGCCCCTACCCTACAGCTACAAAGTAGAGCCAAAGATCAGTATGGACATGGTGGTGTCCTGGGTCACTGTCAGTCCCAGGGTTGCCATGAGGAAGCCGAGGAAAAGCCTTCATGGGGACTCTTGTAGAATTTAGCACATGTGGGCAGGTGGGTTCCTGTGGCTATTCCTGGCTTCCCTTTGCTCCTACTCCCACTTGGCTAGTGTTATCACCCATCCTTGTTAACTTCTGAGGAACATGACCTATTTTCTGGAAGTCTCAACTACCTTAGCATTTACCCAGAATCTCACCAGAATCCCATTCCTGGAGATTTGAAGTAAATTTATCAACTGTTATGCATCTTCCTAAATTAGTATGCCTCGTTTGCTTGGCTCAGAAGTCACTGGAAAATGCGATTACCTGCAGCAGCTGGGAATGTTTTCAAAGGAATCTGCCAGCCTCTAAGCAGAGCAGAGGGATGCTGGGAGATCCTTCGAAATGTACACCTCAGATTCAGGGCTTTGAACTCAGTGAGTCAGTGATCATTGAGTAGTCATGCTGTGGTGTTTTTTTTTTAGCTTGGTATTGAGAATGGTATGTGAGGTTAAACCAAATGCCAACCTCAGCAATTCTAGCTGCCAGGTCCAGCCAGGAGACCATGGACCTGGCAAACCCTTGGAGAGAGAGCTTAGAGAAATGAGAGGGCTGAGTTTGAGATACTAGGTCACCTTGGTTAAAATTCTTAGGCAGAAGAGGATGACTTCTACTCTACCTCTTTTGGGAGTCCCCACATGAATAACCAAATTGCCTTGACATAGAAGAGACTGAGGAAGGACAAGTTCTGCCTGGGGATACTGGCACCCTTCATGGGCTGGGCCTGGCAGGGGTCTTCTGAATATATTCCAATCCAGTGCTAGCAAAATAGTTGCCCCAAATTCCTCAAGGAAACCAAAGAGTTATGCCATCAGTGAAGAGGGTGCTCTTCTTATAGCAAAGAGGGGTGGTGTCCTGTGGCCACTGGGGAACCAGAGTCAATATGGGGTGAAATCTTGCCAGTGGTTGAGAACAAATTGTCTAGAGTTTGAATCCCAGCTCTAGCTTGTGTGCTATCTTGAACAATTTTTAAAACTCTTCTTAATTTTCTCACAGTCAAATGGGAATAATAGTGTCAAGCTACCATCATGAAGTGAAGATGAAATGGAATAATGTACATAAGGGGCTCAAAACAAGATACATATCCAAAGTACACAGGCCAACATAACCCATATGCCCCAGGAGTTCCTAGCCTGTGACCATCGTATGAAGTCCTATTTCCTTGTAATGTGTGCATTTGGGCAGCAATGAGCCCCAGTGGCCTAGTTATCAATGGTCATAGTAGAATTTAACAAGAGGGTGCAGATGGCTTGAGCACGATTCCTGGGGAAACAAGAGCAGGTCCTACCACAGGGAGGCAGCCACATAACCTTACCCCAACAAGGTCCTCTGAAGTCCTTTTCCACAGTGGTGAGAACTTTGAGCCAGGTTTTGTTCTACCAGCCTTTCTTAATCATCCAGCCTGGTGCCTGCTTGAGGGAAAGTACAAAAGGTGGATTTTTTATAAATGGAAGGGGGATAGGTGTCACCAAAGGGCTCTGGCAGAATGGAATTCATTCACAGATGCAAAAACGCACCTCAGGGTTAGAGCTATTCTACCTCCTGAACCTCACTGAAAGGTGACTGACTGTTTAGAAGGTGCAAATCAAATGGAGAAGCTGAAGCACAGAGAGATTCAGTGACTTGCACAAGGTCAGATCACAGAACAGGATTCGCACTGGAGTGACTTCATTTCTGCTGTCTATTGTACTCTGCTTTGTTTCTAAATTCATACAACCAAGTCCCTCCTCCATGTTCCTTCTTTCTTTTCTTCTCTTCCACTCACACTGATGTCACCCCATGTGGGCAATGTAGGCACATTGCATTGAGAGGTGGTACAAGTTTTCTCACCCAAAACTGTGTCTATAAATTAAACTGGGAGTTTCCAACTATCCACTCTGAAGAGACTAGTCAATGAAGTGAAAATTCCAAGAGAGTAATTTATGTATAGCCCCTAATGGTTTATTTTTAATGTGAGATCGAAATATGTGCCCCTCTACTTACAGCAATTTAATTTCTCTATTGCTTTTGCTATCACTAATAATCAAATGAGTTTACATTCTTTGGTCACCAAACAAGGGACAGCATTGGCGAGGAGCCACTCAGGAGCATGCTGGGTGGCAGAGGAAGTCAGCTGGAGATTAAAGTTTTTCTGCAAAGATCCTCACTTAAGTGGCCTATCCCCACCATTGGGGTGACCAAGGTGAGGAAAGCTGCAGGAGGAAGGGAACACACAGGGAGATAGGACAGGGAGCTTCTAAAGGTTCCTTCCAACTCTGTGTTTATGTAAGAACTGACTCTGTGTGTGCTGTATGTATATGATCATCCTTCACCTAATTTCCCTCCAAATTCTTCCTTTTCTCTCTTCAGATCCTCTAAGCCCCGACTGGCCTCCCTTGATTCCCAAGCCAGCAGCATCTTCCGTCCTGTATTTGTATTACTCCCAGTATTCCAGGCTTGTCAATTTTTACTGGCTGGTGCTCTCCATCGGGCGGGGAGCCGGGTCCCCATGCTTCAGCAAAGTGCCATGTATGCCCTGCACTTTATAAACAATACAAACAGACAAGAAATTGGCTAATGCTTGAGATAAGCAGTTGACACAAAAATCCACATATCAATGGCATTGCAATGAGAGGTAAAAACATTACCGTACACATGGGGTTATAGGAAGTGAGCTCGTCAAAAAGATAAATGTTACAAGCGAGAAAAATTTCATCAGCAAAAATATTCTAAGCAGGTTTCTCTGAGTACGTGTGGAACATACGAAAATGGCATACCTCCTTTTACGCTGAAGTTAGAAAAGAAAATGTTATTAGTGGGAATGACATATGTGAGCTTCACTGTGAATAAATATACGATGTCTATATATATATATATTATATGCATAATAATAACACCCCAAATCTATATGGTGCTTTTTTTCCCAGAAACTAAAAATGATCCATGGTTATTATAGTCTCATTTATGCTTGCAGATTTTTTTCACTTATATTTTGCTAGCGTATTACCAAAATACAAAAACGTTTAAGAGCCATTCTTTTGGCAGTCTTTTCCCATACCTTTCCATTATAGTCTCTTTAAAATGTAGCTGGTGGAAAGAGCTGCAATCCTATTATAGGATCCTGCAGTTTATTCACAGGCCAGATAGCAGATGCCCCCCAATGCTCTTATGGATCTCTAGAGACCAACTACCCTGATTTTGCTCCCCACAACCTCCATCCTGAGCTTCTATGGGGTTCAAATCCCCAGAAGGATGACTACTTGGGATTTGAATAATGTGTCAAGTAATATATCTCTGTCACTTTACAGAGGAGGGGTTATGCCCGAGCTGTTACTATTCACTAATGCTTCTGCAAAAATTAGCTAGCTGGTAAATTAATCCACATTCCAGCAAAAAGGACCGTTGAGTAGACTAGTGAGTTCTTTGATAGGAAGGTGTGACTTTGGAGATGGGGAGAGACAGAATGTGAATTGTTTTGGCTACCTCCAAAGAGAGGAGGCACAGAGGGCACGATTTGGAGACAGGCCTTGGGAGGTCACCGAGCAGCATGAGGACACAGCGGACTGCAGGTCAGCTGCTCGCAGGGGTGACATGTCAAGGCAGGGAAGCGGAGTGAGGAGGACCCAAACCACCTACGCAGCCTTCTGCCCCAAAGCAAACCCTAAATCTGTGCAGTGTTCTGAGTTAGAAAAGCACACTTGCCCTTCATTGTTTGCTTAGTCCTCTGGGCAATCTTATAAGTCAGATCATTTTATGGATGTATAAACTGGTACTCAGAGAGACTCTGGTTTTCCTGAGGTCTCCCTGGCCTGTGATCATGTGATCACTAGCTTGCTTCTAGGCTCTGAGAAGTATATGGTCCCCAAGCACTTATCCCTGGTGTCCCAGATGTCCAAGAAGCAATGAAGTGGGGGAAGACAGCATGCTACCATGTATAGGTGTGTTGATGACTTTATGGCTCAGGGATGAAACCAATATGACATTCCTTGATTCTGCCACTTAGTTGTAAGTGGTCTTTCTGTCCAGCTCTCTTTTACTACCACAGAGCTCTTTACTTTGTTGACCCTAGCACCCTTCTTTGACTGCAGGGCTAGCTTGCAAAAATATAGTTTTGTTATAGGATGGTTGAAGTTTTGAGGGGTTGCCAGATACTCTAGAAGAAATTCTAGTTTTGGTCCTTAGATGATTTCAAATTCCTAATTATTTCCTGGATTCTCCTTCTTGTATTTATTTTTTGAGTGTAAGTAAGCTGGATAGGAACAGGTATTCTTTTCTTACCCAGGATAAGAACAGGGTGCTTCAGGAGCTCTGCATTCTCTTTGGACAGTAATTAGGGAGAGTTACCTCAAGGAGGCCATCTGAACTTTGGAAGACGAACATAAATTCCCCAGATTAAAAAAAAAGAAAAGAGTAGTCCGGGGCATACACAAAGATGCAGTTGCATCCACCCCAAATCACACATCCCTAGAACTGCATGTGTGTAGCAGAAACTGTCAGTAATGGGAAATAAAGGTGGAGATGTATAATAAGGATAAGATCAAAAAAGATACTTTTTGTGCCAGGAAGCCTGCTTGTACCCCTCTTGCCTCCAGAAAGCTAGTATAGCCATAATGCTTAGCATATAATTTCTCACAATTCCTTAACCAACTCACCAATAACCCCACACCTCCTCTCCAAACCCTGAAGTAATGGAGATAACAATCAAAAACATGTCATGATTTTTAAATGTTTACTTTGGCAGAATAGTGGAAGAGAAATCAGGGTAGTAGGACATCGGATGGAAGATGCTGGGGGAAGTTCTGGAGGAGAGTCAGTGGGAAACTGAAGGAACACAGCCCCAGGGAGCAGAGAGGAAGGCGAGTCAGGGAGGGGTCAGCAGAATGCAACAAGTGTTAAGTGAGTGCCCGTCTGCCTCCTTATCTATGAAGACTCTTCACTAGCTCTTACCAGTGGCAGCATTTCAAGCATTCAAAAACAAGGATCACCGCTACTACCAACACCCTCATTCTCTATTTCTAGAAGTTTCCAGATGTCCCCATGTGCTCAATTCAGGGCACACATGCCTTCTCATACCCTCGGTTCACTTTCTTCTGAGTTCAGAGTCCACTGCTTCAGTCACAAGCTTCGGGCCTATTGTTTGCTATATATATTAGGGTGCCTTAGCAAAATACCACAGGCTGGGTAGTTTAAGCAACAGAAATCTCTTTTCTCATGGCTGGAAGCCCAAAATCAAGGTGTCAGCAGGGCTGATTTCTTCTGAGGCCTCTCTCCTTGGCTTGTGGTTGGCTGCCTTCTTTCTGCCTCTTCCCACGACCTTTTCTGCTGGGCACATGTGCCCCTGGTGTCCCTATGTGTCCTAAGCTCTTCTTGTAAGGACACCCCAGTCAGATTGGATTAGGGCCCATTGTAACAGCCTCATTTTAACTTCATTATCTCATAAAAGACTATTGACAAATAGAGTCATATTCTGAGGTACTGAGGATTAGGACTTCACCATATAAATTTTGGGGGAACACAATTCAGCCCAATACAGAGCTCTTCTCCCCATCATCCCCACCTACCTGGCTCATAGCTCAAATTTCTTCCAAATACACATCTTTGGAAAAACCTCATATTAGTGAAATAAAGTGAATTAAATCAAAATATATGTACCAGTAATATGGATTTTTCCAGAAGTAGGGAATTTGTGTGTGCGTGTTTCCTGAAATGGTGTCCCTCTGCCTCCCTCCCACAGAGCGGCTTATGCTATGACAGCTCAAAGGGAGGCAAGAGTGATAAAAGCACACAGGCTAGCCATGAATCTTCTCATTTTACTGCACTTCATTAAAACCAGCATTTTTATTACAAAGACCTGCCAAAGTGAATATTAGACAGAAATGCATGTTAAGCTGCCATTGATCTTTCTGAGTGAATTGTACATTAAAGACTGTATTTTCTCACTCTGTTAGCTGCTCACACATAAAAGGGGTGCAAGAATCAAAGGTAAAGTTCTTCAGCCTTATCCCTTCAACATCACTATGGCTACCCAGTAGGTTGAGTGGGCAGAATAAGGCAAGGGGTAAGAGCCATCCAAATCTCATTGCCAAAGCTTTTTAGACATTTGGGCATTGGCTTTATTCCATTTCCCAGGAGAGGGTCTGAGGTGTTTCATTTCTTGGGTATGGCAGTTCAGTTAGAGGCATGTACAAGATAAGGTTTCTCCCACGGTGTTTCTCCATCAACGGGGCAGTGTTAATTCACAATGAGGGCCAGGGGATCTTTGAGGGTGTCCTAGTGATCAGCATGTAAGTGCACATGCATGTTTGTGTTACTGTATTGACAAGAACAGATACTACACATTTAATGGAAAGAGGAGGAAAATGCATTCATCAGCTGGGAAAGAAGTTGTGTGAAGGAATTGCGTCTGGGGTTTACTAGAGCCTGAGATGGAGTCAGAGCTGGTCTGCAGACAGCTGGACAGTCCTCACTAGGTTTCCTGTCTGCTAAAATACAACAGTTCAAGAGGAGTGAGTGAGGCTTAAGCACTAAGGGCTAATCCTGCCAGAAAAAAGTGATTTCTTCCAGGACCACCATTTATTCTAAAACAGTCAGCTCCCCCTTTATGATGATATTTCCCACCTCTACTCTTTCTATCTTATGCCCTGTCTTAACTTGTGTACAGTGAAACCTTCCAAAACTAGAGACCCCTAATCCTCAGGCACAGATGGGCTGTGAGATGGAACCTCAGCAGTGGCCCCTTAGTGTTTGGAAGGGCAAATGAGAGGCCTGACTCATCACCAGCTCAGCCAATCATAGTAAATACTAGAAATCAGTCAAATACCCAGAAGAGACCCAGACAACCAGAAACTGCCTTCCCTGGAGACGTCATTCCTTCCCAGCTTTATGGATCTCCCTAACATTGCAAGCCAACATACAGCACAAATTATTAATATTGCAACAAGTACAGCCTGACACGATCACTGTTTCTGTCAAGGACCCCAAATAAGTATTTTTGCAAGCTGCGATACAAGTACAGAGATGGGAAGGGAAGGACATCCGCGAGTTCATTACTCAGTCCGATGTATTTACTTCAGTCTTGTCGTGACTCATAAGACAGTTCTTCCGTTTTACTAATTGCAGCATATTTATTGCTCTTCTCTCTTCATTGTCTAGTTCAGATGTGTCACCCAACAGTGGTGAACTTCCTGTTCTTGGCAGTGCAGACTGGTTTATTCCTTCCACTCCTAGTTGATCCAACCATCCCACCACCTTCACACAGAAAACACTACAGTTTCTAGTGCACCCAGGGACCCTGTTCCTTCATTCTTTCTGCAACATTGTATATCCAAATACTTGGCAAATGTTCACCGAGTTCCCACCTTGTGTCCATCCCTGAGCCAGGTTTTCAGCCAACCATGTTGTAGGATATGGCTGCTGATTTCAGGAGTCCAGAGGCTAAGGGAGAAGCAAGTGAATCAACAGTAACAAAGCCCAGAGGTACATCCTGTGTCAGAGGGAGACTGGGAATATCGAGCGAATCTAGAGCAGGCACACTTTTCTCCAACTTTAGGGGCATTACTTGAGGCCGATTCTTTTTTGAGTCCTCTGACCTGCTCTTCCTGCATGTCGCCCTCCTCTGCTGGCCCGTGGCATGCTGATGCTCCCCTGCTTCATCTTCTGCCTCCTTTTCATTTCACTGTATACATTTTCTTTAGATGATCTAATCCATTCCCAAGGATTCAGCTATCACACTTACACTGGTAAGTCTTTAATCTGAACCTCTCTCTTGAGCCCCAGATCCACTTCCCAGTTACTTATTAGATTTCTCCATAGACTCCTCGTGTGCAACATATCTAACACTGAACTCATTCTCTGTACCCCCACCTCTCCACAGTTTACTCATAGTTGATCATACCACACCACCATCCTGGTTAGAAATCTTCCAGACATCCCTGCCCACTTCCCTACCACCTAGTGATGGCCATGACACATCTTCCCTCAGAGGGGCCCCTTGCATTCATGCTTTCCATCCTGCTCACTTGCCTTAACGTAGCTGATGCCGTCAGCATCCCCTACCTGGACCACTGCAGTGATTGCCAAGCTGGTCTCCATGTTTTGAGCCTCCGTGTCTCTTTACTCCAGTCTGTGCACTACCTTGATGCCAGAGAAATTTGTCTGAAACCAAGGTCCCCCATATTTAGGACTGTTAGACAGATTTCACATCCTCTCGAGTTGTGCCAGAGCTCCTAGCCTGCTTCCCAAGTACCTTCACAGTCTGCCCCGAGACCTCCTGTGTCCTCTTATCTCCTGCTCCCCTAGTTACCAGAGCAGACCCCAGTCTGACCACAAGAGGACAGCCCCCCGTACCAATGCTCCAGTTCCTGTGTGTCTTTATGTATCTTTCCCAGCAGTTGGGAAGCCCTGCCCTACATGCCAACCTCAACCCCTCTCTTGGTGAGATTCTGCTCATCCTTTTGTCCAGCTCAAAACTCTCCTGCTCTCCGAGCCTTCTCTGACCCAACACACATAATCAATCACCCTTTGAGTTGTGTCCTCATGGCAATGAGACCACTGTTCTCCTTTTCTATTTGGGTATCTGCCTCCCGGCAGAACTGTGAGCTCCTCAAGGGCAGAGGCCAGGCCTTATTCTTCATTGAACATCTAGCAGAAAGCCAGTGCATGTCTCCAGTCCTGCTCTTCACGGCCACACTCACTGCTCGTCTCCAGCCAGCAGCCCTGCTGGCCCTTCAGACTCAGCAAGCCTGGGCCCGAGCCCTGCGACTCCAGTCACCAAATGCTCCTCTTCCTGATTCTCCATCAGCTGGCGGCAATCTCCAGACTGAAGGTTATTTTGACTCTTTCCTCAGGCCTGTTTTCTGCCTATTTTACTTCCTGAAAATGTCTCCATTCCCCAGTCCAACACTCTATTTCTGCTCTTCATTGACTAGCACCTGGACTTCTGCAGCCAGAGCCTCCCAGCCAGCTGCTCTGCCCCCAGCATCCTCAGGCCAGATCCATGTTCCCCTTCTTGATGAGAATCCTTCAGCAGTTCCCTTTTACTACTCAAAAAAGCCTGCCCTGCTCAACCCCAACCCTCTCTGGCCTGACAGCTGGCAGCCTGCTCGGCTCACCTGCTCCTGCCCGACACCACCTCGCGCTCCTGCCACACTGAGCTCCACACCGGAAGGCAGCTTCTCCCCCAGGCCTGTGCTCCTGCCACTCCTCTGTCTGGAGTGCCCCTTCCCTTGGCTGGTCCTGCTCATACATTAGACCTAAGTACAGGGGTCTCCTTCTCCTGATAACTTCAGATTCCTCTCCATGTCCTCAGACTGGATTAATTCCACCTAGTCTGTGTTTCCATAATTTCTTCCCCACGTCACTGTGGTACTTTTAACAATATTCTGTGTTCCTTGTGGTCAGGAGCCATAGCTCAACAACAGTGGAATCAGCAAGCATGTTTTGTTAAGGGAGTTTCTAAAGGAAAGTCAATGGACTATTACATGCCAGATGCTTTACATGCAGTATCTCAACTAAGTCTCACAAGAAGTCCATGGGGAAATACTGTTGTTCCCATCCATATACAGTTAAGGGAACTAAGGTTCAGAGAGGGTGAGTAACTTCCCCAGAGATGACCAGGAGGGACCCAAACCCTAATCTATACTCCCTACACCTGCCCTTCCCCCAACATGGTGCGGGCTCCTTTACCAGGTCGGCAGCAGTGAGGGCTCACACCTGGGAAGATCTCCGGGCAGGAAGGCAAGCGGCCCAGCAGCCCAGCACCAAGGCCCCCTGCCCTGCCCTGGGGGTCCCTGCTCCTATGCAGCCCTCCTCCTTCAGCTTGGCGTCTCTGCAGGCATGGGGCTGAGAACGAGCTTTCTCTGCTGCCATATCATATTGCAAACTTCTATCTAATTTGCTGTTCCCTTTCTCCCTAAGGACACATTTATGTTCGTACTTTAAAGGCAAGCTTCTCTCTACGAAGCAGGCACGAATCCATTTTTCACTGGTGTTCACATTATGGGAAATGCAATGCTTTATATATTAACGAGTCATTTTCTTTGCCCAATGCAGTTCAAAATTCAATAAATGTCATTTAAGCCCAATTTGCCCACTTGGAGGTCAGAGAGCAGCCTTGTGGGGGTGGGAGAAAATTCCCACATATTTCCCTGTCATCCTTCCCACCCTCGTCCCCCTACCCCCTCGGATATCAGGATGTCAGTGTGATGGTCTTAATAGTGTGGCAGGTACAGTCTAAAGCCCCCAGGGTGGGGGGATGCACCTTGAGACTTGCCATGTCACTTCATCTCCCACCTCCAAAACCTCAAGTGTCTCCATGTCTGTTGGGCAAGCCCCTCGGGCGTCTCCCCAGTGTTCTGAAATCCCACAGCTGAAAGGTCATTCCTCAGAGTTGAGCACTGGCTTCTTCATCCCTCCTCTCCCAGAATGGAGGTGCTCCATTAAGCCATTCACACCTTGACTTCATCAGGTTCATTGTTTCATTTTGTGAATGAGGTCAGCATGTGGTTTGAACCTGGGTTAAAAGGGTTAAGGGAAATGAGGGAGCAGACGACAAACCGCTCTGTCTTTGCTGTTCTTCCAAGGTTGACCCTTTCTGGCAGGCAGAGCAAGAAGCTCCCCGTGGCCTCACCCTGAGGGAAAGGATGTCACCCTCAGGGAGAACATATTCTCCCAGCTCTGAGCACAGGACTCTTGGGACACTTAGGAATATGGGTCCAGGTCTGCTCTCTGCATTGAATAATAATCCAGTAAAATCTCAATTAAAACCAAGTCATAAATCACATTTAATGTTGCCCTGATGGGTCGAATCTAATATGCCAGGCCTATTAATCATCTGCCAGGCCCTGGAATCCCAGCCTCCCACATCTGAGGATTCAGGGGTTAAGGCCTATTTCTCCCATCTCTGCCACCATTTAATCAGGACCCAGAGAGCAGGGGCTGGGGAGTTTGTGGACTGGGTCACATTCTAAATGTGAGGCCCAGCAGCTGGTGTACTGCTGGGCAGCCTAGCTGGGAAAGGGAGCCCAGATTTCTAAACAGGCCATCTGTCTACTGGGTGTGGACCATGCCGGTGGGGCTAGTGACACGTAGATGCAGTTGCAGGAGGTAGACAAACAATCTGTCAGGCTGAACAAGTTATCCAGAGGCCAGACAATGCCGGGCAGTCATTCCGACAAACAGTGGGCATCAGAAGTCTGGGGAAAGAAACAGAATTTCCTGACATAAGTGGATCAATAATGGGGAGCCCCCACACAGGTAGTAGGTAGACACTCTGGCCTGCCTAGGAAAATAGCCATGATGGCAGGGCCCAGTCCCTGTGCAGAGACTTAGGACGGGACACGGATCCCTGGGGGTGAGATCCAAGCGCAGAGCAGCCAAGATCCCCTGGGAGATGGAGGGACTACAGGAGGCATGGAGTCAAGACAGCAGCCCAGCAACCAGCTGGGAAAACTGGGTTCCACAGATCTAAAACTGGAAGAAGAGGAAGTCTTTTCTGAGGCCTAAGGGAACTCTGAGAACCAAGTCAGTGTTCACTTGGAAAGCTGAGGCTACAGAATGACTAGAACGTGGGATTTGAAGCCGGAGACTGGCTTTTGATTCCTAGCTGTGTGGCCCTGAGCCAGTCACTGCACCCTTCAAAGGATCAGTTTCTCATCTAACAAAGCGTTCACAAAATTTAACTCCCAGGATTGTTTTGAGGATTAAAGGGCATAATAATGTCCAGTGTGATGCCCACAGGTGGGCAAGGAGGGGCTCAAGCAATGTAAATTCTATTGTTAGCGCAAAGGTGGAAAGGCCACTTCTGCACAGAAAATTCAAGAGACCAGAGGCAAAATTGCTGTCAAGTCTGTGGAGCCCGGGTCCAGGTTGGTGAAATAGGGTTGAGTACAAAAAGGTGGGGACTAAGTGAAAGCCGCCTTAGGACACTCTACAGCACCCTGGGACTCTCCAATGGTTGTGTCAACCAGCAGTTCTGCTTACTGAGGGCCTTAAAGAGCCAGAGGCAGAGGGGTGGGCAGATGGTCACACTGGGTGTGCAGTTCAGAGGGCCAGTGCTGGCTCTGGAGGTCAGCCTGGGCCTTGGGCAATGCTGTACCACAGCAAGGACACTTCTTCACTCCCTCTGTCCCTTCCTCTTCCTTTTATTCTTACTTTCCTTCAGCATATATTTCTGTGTCCCATACTATGTCCCAGGAATTGGAGTCTTGATCCTAAAATCCTGAGCAGAGCCAAACCTGCGGGGGATGCAGAGACTGGCAAGCAGGCTGCACCACTTCCAGGGGGAAAAGCAAGCACCTGCTTAATTCTGAAAGAGCTCACACACACACACACACAAATCTCATATGAGGGCACTTAGCTGCTTATGATCGATATGCTTTGAAATCTGCTTAAAGATTTGTCATCAAATCTTATTTTATCCCATTGACTGGCATAAAATAACTGCTGGTATTTATCGAGCACTTATAATGTGCCAGGCAAACTAAAAAGGTTGCATGGGTTATTCTTTTTAACACTTCCAATCTGGGAATTTGAGCAGTTTTATTATTCCCATCTTATAGATCAGGAAACTGAGGCTAACAGAAGGAAAGGAGTTTGCCCGAGTTCTTAAAGTATGTGTAGCAGAGTTGGGATTTCAATCAAGGCCAAGCTTTGAACAGCTATGTGTCATAGGACCTCCTTCCAGGACAAGAGGGGCCCCGGCTCATTCCTCCTCGGATACCCCGCTGTCACTGGAGCACGCTGATGTTTCTCCAGTTTGTGAAAGCTCAGATACAAACACCTGATCTGCGTACTGGCCTCCCAGGCCTTCCTGGTCTCAGTGCCCACTTCCGTAAGAGCAGGGCAGGACGGGTGCACGTTAGAGCTAACAGCCCTCTGCGCTCTCCCTCCAGCACAGACAGAGCCTTCAGGTGGCAAAGGCTCCTCCCCGGCACCAAGCTGGCTGCTGGATTTCTCAAACCCGGCATTTGAATAATTGTCCTCATTTTCAGTGCCCTTTTCCTGCTACTAGAATAGGGAGGAAAATTTTAAGTTAATTGTTAGGGCAGAAGACAATGAAAACCAAATGTTATCTATTATAATGAGCATTTTCTGGCCCCTGTTAACACAATATGGTAGTGGAAGGTCTCAAAAGGGCTGCTTTTCTGCTCTAGAAAATGACTTCAGCTCACCGGAACTGTTGTTCACTTACGTCTTTTCTCTTTGTAACATTTGCTCAGCCCATCACTAAGAAATGGTCCAGTGTCAATCCAGAAAACACCCAGCTACTTGAATGCCTATGTCCTGGGCACTATTACCCCTGAGGTGTGCGCTGTCCCGGCAACTTCGGACCGTCTGTTGCTGATTCCTAGTTCTCCACTTGTAGTCCCTTTGGTACCTTCTATTTTCCTTGCAGCTGGCAGTGTCTTCTGGCTCTGTACCATCTACCAGCTTTATTAATGGGCTTCTTGCTTTTCTTTGGGAACATTCACATCTTACTCAATACTTTAATTCTGGATATTGGATTTCTGAGGCCCTGGGGCTCTTAGGACAAAGGTTAACCCATGTCTGTTTAATCTGGTGGGCAAAATGGATTTAGTTCTCATTCAGAAGTCTTGAGTTCAACACATTTGGGATTTGTCCTATTATCAAATAATTCTTTTCCTTGATTATTCCCCTTTCAGTTCAAAGCTTTCTATCTAGTGTTAGGGGGAAGAGATTTGTGGCTTAGATCTTGTGAGGGAAGTTATTAGTCACACAAGGATGAAGGGGACTGATTATTCAGAATAAACAACTGTATGTTAACTACATTCTTTTTGACAGCACACCCGTGCTTCAGATTCAAGAATCCTGAGACAGGTCAGACCAGAGAGGAAAGGAACAACTCTCCTTGGCAGCCTCCTGCTTTACATACTCTTGATTATGTTAACTAACTCCACTGGAAAGCATATATTCTGTGGGTATCTCCCCAACAGCCTTCTTTCATTCCTTCTTTGTAGCAGAACCCTTATTTGGTTCAAATACCTGATGACAACCAGTTTAGGTGGAGGCTGAATTCCACTCCAGCCCCTGGTGAGAATGGGGAGTCTTGATCATCTAAACCGATGATGGTCACTTTGAGTTGATCTCGCCTTCAAGGAGTTATCATGGAAATGCACACATGCCCAATTCTGGCCAATGAGCTGTGAATCAGCTTTAGGGAATGTTCTCACTTTTAAAAAAGGATATAAGGAAGGGAAAGTTCCTCTTGCCCTATTTCCAAACAATGGCCATAGTGCTGAGTAAGGATGTAATAATTGGAGCTGTGGCAACTATTTTGGGGTTAAGAGGAGTCTAGAGAACGAAAGCCAACATGATAAGAATGTCAGTGCAAGAAGATAGAAATAACCTAATTCCTTGACCATGCATCAAGCTGCTAAATTGGCTTTGCCCATGCTTTGGCTTTTGGCAAGTGTGTATACATTGAAAGGATGGTAAAAGAAGAAAGATTGAGGGTGCTGGCAAGAGCATATTTAATGGAGTTCTTGAAACAGAACCAGCAATGGGCTGAAATCTATGGAAAACATGGAGGAATTCAGAGCTCCTATTGAAACCTTTAAGTAGGTGGTGTAAGTGAATCTAATGAAGCCCTACCTACAGGTCACCTGCTGCCTCCAGGGCTCTTGTTTTGGACTGAAGGCCCCCTATAGATGAAAAAAAGGCACAGAATATCTTAAGACTGAGTTTTCTCCAATGTGATTCAGAGAAAACTGTTTTTTTGCTCTGGCCCCTGACTTGTTGACTTGTTTCCTCTTCCAATAAAGTTACCCTAACACAATTCTGCATTCTAAGGAAACAGCATCTAAAATACGGTCTATCACCGTGTCAAATGAACAAAAACTATCCTATTGGCAAAGCAGATTATTAACTAAAAAAAAAACCCCTCCCATTCAAAGGTGCAAATTTTTGCCCCTCCCCTACAAACTTTCAGCCATTGCTCCTGGTCTCTGATCAGATGTCCTTGTTTTGCTGTTGCTATTTTTTTAGATGGTGGTGAGGTGTTTTTATTTACATTGGGGGTGGTATTATTGGCCAGTCATCAAACTCACACTGTCAGTATGAATTAAGCAAGATGTAAGGCAACACGGATGTTCTCCCACTTAATCATCATTATAATTCCAGAACTTGTTCCCAGTGAACCCAAATATTGAGACTGCTTGTTTTACTGCAGAGTCAAAATACACAAAATTAGCAAGATCAGCTCTTGGCGTGTTGGCCACTGCCAAATAAGAACTCAGGAGAATGCCTGTGTATATTATTATTGAGCATAATGATGGTGTATATTTAGAAACTGACTTCCCTGGACAAGTACATCTTTATCTCACAGGCGATGACAGCTCATTTGAGCCAAGCAGCACATTTTGATTTTTTTCTTCTGTCCCATTTATCAAAATGTTTTCAGTATACACAGGGAGTGCAAAGGGACTGATCATTGGTGCATTTCAGCCTCATAATTTCCCTCATCGTTTAAGTTGCTTCTGTGTTTCCATTGTAATTGGCATCAAATCAAATCCATCTAGTTGGGGATCCCTCACATACACCAAATTAAGCACATCTCCACCTTTATGTGGTCTGATTAACCCAGGCAACCTTATCCAGGTAAATGAATGAATCAGAAACAGACTGGAAGTGGATATATTTTAAGTTAAAAGAGAAAGTGGTGAGGGCAACTGGACATTCTGTGGGAACCTATGATGTGTCAGGTCCTGGGTTGGTGCTTCCACACAGGAACCTTACTGAATTCTCAAAACAACTCTAGATATTGATACCCTGCAGTTCAAGTCTAGAAGCAAGGCCTGTGAGAGGAGCAAGAAGGGCTTACCAAAGTCACGCCTCCATTAACGTGGTAGGGGCTAGACTCAAACTCATGTCCACCCTAGTCCCAAAGCCCTCATTCTGCCAAGAACAACTCCATGCAAAGGACAGAGGAGAAACCACAAAGATAAAGACTAGGAAAGGCCCAGGAGATGAGGGGTAGGGGTGGGGGAAAAGCAAATGAACTGGAGGAAATAAGGGAATATCCAAAGAAAACATTACAAATTCATGGGGGGCAGAAGGAAAAGGTCTCATTGAAAAGGAAACTAAAAATTGTCAGGAAACAAAAAGATGAGTAGAAACCATAAACACTTGAAAATAAGAAGTAAGATTTCCCAAGAGATGTTGCAGAAAAAAATCCAGGTAAAAGATGGGAATAAAGAGGGATGTGGGGAGGGAAATATTAGCTGTAGAGAATTTGTTCTCTGCTATTTTATGGAAAGTTCCTGGTAGGTTTTTTGAGAGGAGATTCAAGAAAAGAATTTTTTAAGAAAAACACAATTCAGCTCTGACATTAATGTTATCTAATCTTTGGAGAAGTGAATCTCTTATTTAAAATTTTAGACACTCTCTCATCTCTCAGAGTGAGTCCTTAAATGTAAAGGTGAGCCAGGGGAGGGAAAACATTTTCTTGGGAGCAAAGTTGTCCCTCCTGTGAGGTAAATTACATCTTCCTGAACACTGAGTGCTGTAAAGCTTAGCCCAGCAAATTGTAGCCACCAACTGCTATGAACTCCAATTGGAGGTCATTGGATAAAAGAGGCCATGGATCATGATTCTCCAGAATTGCAGAACCCTGCAGGGTGGAAATCATTTCCTGGAGCTTCCAGGTTGTTCCACCCCTCCATCTGGGGCCCGGACGAGTGATTCTTGAGGCTTTGAGTGATTTTTCACTGAAGTGAAGGAAAATAAACCAAATAGCAGAAACCCTCCCCTACTGGGAATGCTCCTGAGGCTTCAGCCATGCAGGTGTCTGCACATGTGTGTGGGTGTGCTACACATGTGTGTATGTGTGTGCATGCATCTCTGTGTGCATATGTGCACCCATGTGTACACACTATAGGTGCATGTGTGTGCTCATTGTGCACCTGTGTGATGTGTGCGTATGACTGTGTGCACATACATGTATGTGCTCATATGTGTGCATCCTTCCCACACATACAAAGAGAAATATTTCTAGAGAGTCAAATTTGAGTAGTAAAAGCACTGAACTTAGAGTCAGAAGACTTAATGTGGAGTATATTTTGAGTGAATTCTTCATCTTACCAGCTCTGCCACCACAGACAAGTTAGTAACCTTTCCTAACCTCAGTTTCCTCATCTATAAATAGGGTAACCATTCCTGACCCATTGTTATAAGGATCAAGTGAGATAACATGCATGAAGATACTTCGTAAGCCAAAATCCTCGTAAAAAAACATGAGTTCTCACTTGTTTTAGAGGCAAAATGGAAGGTAATATAGGATGATCAAATTACTAATTCTCCAACTTGAGTCCAGGTTTGTCTCCCTGATATCCAAGGGCTGGCAGCATCGGAAGAGTTTTCCTGTATTCCAGTGCTTCCTCCTTATTTGTAGGAGCAAGGGGCCCTCCCCTGGTCTCTGGGGAAGTCCAGCAGGAAAGCCTGGGTGCTTTCCCTGCTGTCCCTCCAGTGCCCAGTGGGTCTCTTGGACTTGCTTTGATGCTAAAAGAAAGGAAGCTAGCAGAAGGCCTCAGAGCAGGACCCTCAGCACGCACGTTTCCCCACCCACCTGTGTCCTGGTCTCTCCACCTTGCTGGCAGAGGTGCCACCCATTCCTAGGAGCCCGGGCATGACAAACCCCCCATTTGCCTCCTCCCTCCCTCTGCACATCTCTACTGGGAGGCAAAGCGCCCTGCCCCCAGCTCAAGGGAAAAGCCAGATTAACCTTTCTGACACTATAGCAAATGTTAGCAGTCTGCCCTGTCTTTCATAATGCCAATCCAGACACCAGTCATTCACCGTCTGTTAGAAATACAGAGAGTATATGTCAAAATTCACCCACACATGCTGAATTGGAAAAGAGCGGTTATTACTGCAAACTCTATATACATTATTTATCAAATGAACTCTCTGCAGTAGGAATACAATTCATTTCTACTCTCTCTCTCTCTCTCTCTCTCTCTCTCTCTCTCGTTCTTTCATTTCAACAGGAGATGAAAGAAACCATTTATAGACTCTTTCTGGGCATTACTCATGCAGCACTATCCCTGGCTAGGGTTTGAAGTCAGAACTGTCTATTGCCTGAAGGGAGTGGGCTGCTCTGAGTGGGAGAGAAACAGCCCCTGTCTGCCAGGTTCTCTCAAGCTCTCCTTTCCATGGCCGCCTCCACCACCCCACCTCCTGGGACTGTGAATAACAGGATCTCTCTTCAGCTTGCCAGGCACACTTGAAGGAGGTGGGAACCTGGCTCAGAGTCAGGCAAGTAACTTTTAACTACATTTTCTTTGTGACATCAACTTTAACAAATTATCACAAGGTGGACAGACAAAGTATTCCCAGTAGATCTGTTTGGGGTCCAGCCCACCTCCCAGTTGGCCTCACATTAAAGAACAGGAGAAATAAATCTCTTACCCCGTTTAGACTGGTATGGGCCTTAGAGTGAGGACCACTCATTTTCATAATGATCTGGGCTCAAAGTTAGGAGTATTGCCTGGTGGGGTTGGTGGTGGGGATGTTGAGAGTAGTGATGTTGGAGGTGATAATGATGGTGAGGAGGCGCTGGTGGGTAATAGTCATGGTTGTAATAGTGAAGGTAGAGGTGGTAGTTGTGGTGGTGACGACAGAGGGGATGATAGTGGTGGTCATGGTAATTATGGTGATAATGACAGTGATAGTAATGGTGATGAGGTGGTGGTGGTGGTGGTGGTGGTGATGGTGGTGGGGTGGTGGTGGTGGTGATGGTGATGGTGGGGGTGGTGATCATGGTGGTGGTGGTGGTGGTGGTGATGGGTATGGTTTGGTGGTTCTGTTACTGTGGTGGTGGTGGGGATGGAGGTGATGATGGCAGTGGGGGAGGGTGGAGGTGGTGGTGATGACTGTCATGGTGATTGTGGTGGTGGTGGTCTGTATATCATGATAGAGGCTGACAATATAATCTTTGTATTCCAGAGTTTTCATAAGGAATGAAATACTTCTTTTGCTCTTATTTCACATCAAGCCTTCATAAAACCCCTTCTCTGAATCCTGTCCAGTTCCATAGTAGAGGTTGCAAAATGAAAGTTCTACTTCTGAGGGACTAACTGCCTGCTGGTGCCCAAAGCACTTTTCTGACTTTGGGACTAGATCTTCTCTTCTAAAAACCAAATCCTGCTTGTTTTTAGAGCCCAGCTCGAGCTCAGCTCCACAGCTCTGGCTCATGGTGACTGTCTTCCTCAAAACCTTACTTCTTGGCTTAGCTCACTTATTGCCTTTATTACAATTTATTTGACTTTTGTCATGTTTGTCCATCTCAACCAGATGGTAAGCTCCTGGAAAATGAGGTGTATTTCTTGTCTTACTTAATTCCCCTACTATTTAAATGCACATTGAACAAAGGAATGAATGGATTGATTGATGAATCCATAGTGTTATCAATTTTTCCCCAAAATACTCAACATAATGGCATACAAGAAATTGATTTGAGCATGAAAATCTTCTTTGGCATTGGAAAAAAGGGGGATTTAAATACTATAACAACTACTACAAAAATAGGCAACATTCACTGAGTTCATTCCAGACTCTGTGCTGAGCGCTTCACATACATTTTCTTCTTTAATCTTCACAACAAGCTTAAGAAATGGATACCATTTCCCCATTTTACGGATGCCAAATGAGGACCAGAGTTTCAATAATTTGAATTAGAGCCTCATGGTTAAAAGTACTAGCTTTGAATTCAGATGGACCCAGGTTCAAATAAAAACTCTACCATTTACCAGTTGTATGGCTTTTACTAAGTCTGTTGTCATCCCTGGACCTTGGGGTCCTCATCTGAAAAGTGGGGAAATAGTACTTAATTGTACAAGAGAGAATTGAAATGAAGAGAAGGATATATATATTCCCCTACTATTTAAATTGAACAAAGGAATGAATGGATTGATTAATGAAGCCATAGTGTTATCATTTTTTATATATGCATATATATACACACATAATAATTATTTATATATTATATATGATTTACATATAATATATTTTTACACATTATATATATATTATAAATTTTACACATACAACCTTTCCTTTACCAATGCCCAAGACAATGTGTTTGATAAATAGTTGCTATTTTTTCCTTCTCTATTTTTCTGCTTAAGGTCTTATAGCTCTCAAGTGACCAAAACAGGGCTTCAACTATATATCTGATGGTAAAGCCCATGCTCTCAGACACCCTATGTTCGGCCTCAAAAGTGAGCTATTTCCTTGGGGACCTGGGAGGAGTCACAGGACAGCTCCAGGAGTGATGGTGTCACATGACAAGATCAGTGGAAAATCAGGCTGGTGGTGTGGTAGGCCGTTTGGTGGTCTGATGCCAGCCCACAATGTCAGTGTCTTGCTTAGTGATCCACCTGCATGTGGCCCATCGGCTTGAGCCTGGGTCTAGCCCACATCTGTGACATGGCTGGGAGCTCTGCCTATGAAGACAGAGTCCCCCCAACACATAAGATGGCGTCATGGGCCAGCTTCTGCAGGGGGTCAGCCAGTCCAGGCCTTTCTGGGAGACTGGCAGCCCACGTGTAGCAGCTCTGGGGGCACATTTCTCTTCTGCTGCTTTACCCAAGTGTTAAAAATTAATTTAACTCTAATCATACTGACAGGGGAAAAGTTAATAGAAGTTTTATTTTTAATATATGAGGAACCTTAACAGATTTAAACTTAATGCCTCAGAAATGGGAAGGACTGCAGGCAATTTGTCTACCCGAATCTGCAGACGATAGTGAGGAGCTAAAGAAATGGAAGAAGTATTATTCCCTCAGCTACAGGCAGGTTTGAAATATCCCCCACAGCAACTGGGAGAAATCCCAATAGTCTGCCAACCCAAGAAATTGACTCATAAATTGCTCAAATCCTCAGTTTCCCCTTACTACCTTGACCTCCAGTTTTCTTTATTATCCAGAAGAAAATATCATTTCAATTATTTTTAAGATATAATAGACCTTTTCACTTAGAATCATAGAATTTTAGAGCTGATTTCTTCCAGCTATAATAATTTATGATACTAAGAGATGTGGAGGGAAAGTTTATAACAGAAAATTGTGCTGAACGTGGGCGATACCTTTTGTTTCTGACATGGCCCATGGCTATTTCCAAAAGCTGCTAACTTCAAAAAATCCCTCATGCAAAACATTCTTTGGTATCCTTAGACGGACCTGCCTGAACTATTCGTTGTTAGACTGTGTTTCATTAAGGCAGCCAGTCAACTACTTCTGCTTAAGAATCCTTTCACTGGATGTTTACTGTGCACATAGTAAGTGTCAAGCATTTTTGTAGGCATTTAGGGATACAGAAGCAAAAGACAGACAAAAATTTCTGGAACTTTCATTATAGCAGAAAGAGACAAAAATAATTAAACATGTTGCTCTATAGTATATTAGGAGTGATGAGTAGTACAAAGAAAACAAAAGCAAGGAAGAAGAGAAGGTTATAGAGAGAGTCCACTTTCAGGAGGGTAGGTAGGAGGGAACTTCCCAGGACATGGCATCTGAGTGAAGATTTGAAGGAAGTGAGGGAATGAGCCGTGTGACCATCCAAAGGAAGAGCACCCTGGGCAGAGACCAAGAGGTGCACAGAGGCTGAGGCAGGAATGTGGCCCATGTAATCATGAGTCATCAGGAAAGCTGGTGCAGCTGGCCCAGGGTGAGCAAGGGAGACAGAGGAGTAGATGTGGCCAAGGGCCTTTAAGGTGATATATGGGGATAGGCCTTAGAAAGCCTGTAAGTTTGATATGACTATATATCCCAGTTGCCTGGAACAATGTTGAATTACACCCATTATCCTGGCAGAATTAGAAACAATGTCTCTGTTCATCCTGAAAGTGCCCCAATTTGGATGATACATTGTTGCTGGAGAAAGTCATCAAGAGGACATGATGCTAGTCGATCCACAAGCTAGCCCTGGGTGCTCGGAGGCTCCTCACGCCCTCTCCTGTCCTTGGAATGTATGCTCTGCCCACTGTTCCCATACTAGGAATTGGTTCAAGGATGCAGGGAGTACTAAGTCACTGAGACCATCTGCATGGGGTACATGACTGGGCCCTACTAAGGGCTCTGTATAAACTCTAAAGATCCGGTGGCAGGGCTAAAGATCTATTTGTCTTGGCCACCCAAGACAAGCCTCTTGTGTAAATTCCTGTGCTCATTAAACCTGCTACCTACCAACCTGGAGTGGCCCGCCTCTTTCTTCAGTGTCTCCCTACCCCCCATCAATGGGGATCAAGTTCAAACTCCCCCCAGGGAATTCCCACAGTTGCAAACCAATAATTATGTGGTTACCTGCTTGTGGATTGCCTTTAGGACTCCAGCTTTTACTCTGAGCAGAATAGAAGCCACGTGAGTTGGAACCTAACGCTACGCCCTGACTCACGTCCTCGTGGACTCGCTCTAGCTACTCTGTTTAGAAAGGCCTGACGGTGCCGAGGCGGGCGTAGGAAAACGAGTTTAGAGGGCTTTGCCAAACTGGGGTGGTCGCCTCTCTCTCTAGAACATTCTCCTCCCTCTTGGTCTGGTTGGTGAACCTCAAGCAACCCTGCCAGTCTTTTAGGGCCTGATTTAAATTTCCTCTTTTTGAGGTTTTCCCTGACACAGCCTCCAATCCTCCCCAAATTAAATAGCTCCTTGATTGATTTTTTCCATTTTGCCTGCATATCCATTGTAATGTTTACACATCGTATTTACTTACTAGTTGTCATGCCCACTTCTATTGCTGGACTCTCCTTGAAAAGGGAGTTTTCCCTTTGGAAAGGGAAACTCCTATTAATAGAGACTCCAGTGTTGTGGTCTGAATGTTTGTGTCCTCTCACAGTTCCTGTGTTGAATCCTAACCCTTAAAGGTGATGGTATTAGGAGGTGGGGCATCCGGGAGGGAGTGGGTCATGATTTGGGAGCCCTTATGCGTGGGATTAGGGCTTTTATAAAAGACACTCCCCAGGGCTCCCTAGCCTCTTCTGCCAGTTTAGGATGCAATGAGAAGTCTGCTTCCAAATAAGGGCCCTCACCTGACCATGCCGTCAGCCTGATCTCAGACTCCCAGCCCCCAGCTCTGCGAGGACTAAATTTCTGTTGTTCATAAGCCACCCAGTCTGTGGCATTTTGTTATGTCAGTCTGAATGGACTGAGACACTAATGCAAGTTAGATGCTTTGTAATGCTTTTCTATTTTCCATTTGAAATGCACAGTAATCCTAATCCTAAGGGATATAATATAGGCCTTGTTCTAGTTTCCTACAGACACCATCCCCAAACCTAATGCTATGATGTGACAGCCCCCTTTCTCTAGGACCGTGGATTCTGGGGCCAGGAATTTGCACAAAGTGTAGTGAGCACAGCTGGCCTCTGGTTGGAGTCAAACAGCTGGAGGCTAGAAGAGCTGGGGCCGGATCCACTTCCAAGCGGGCTTCACAAGGGCATCGGGCCCAGATCTGGGATGGCTGGTGGGTGAAAGTGCCTCCTGTAGCTGGTCCATGTGGCACTCACATGGAGGCTAGTGTTCCAGAGAATAAGGAGGAACTTCAATGGCCATCACGACCTGGCCTCAGGAGTAGTCATGTGGCATCACTTCCAGAATGTTCTATTAATTGAAGCAATCATTATCTGCTCAGCTTCAAGGGGAAGTGACACAGATGCTACTTCTCAATGAGAGGAGTATAATAGCATCTGTAGCCCTGCTTTAAAATTGCCACAGTTCCCACTTTGCAGATGGAGAATCCATGGCTCAGAGAGTATAGTTACTTGTCCAATATCACAGAGCTAAAACATGAAGGAGCCAGCGCTCAAAATGCTGTCTGACTGCAAAGCGCACGCTTCCACAGTACCAGATGCCCGCTGTGGGGAAGAGGGAATGCCTTGGTTCTGTCACCCTGTGCTTAGCATGGTTTGACACAATATGAATGGATGGATGAATGAATGAATGTGGTGTGACCAGCTGCTTCTGAGCCTTCTCTCCGTGACTGCTTGAAATCTAAGGAATGATTCTGTCACTGGCATTTCAGTCACTGTGTCAAGAGGTATGGGAGACATCTGGGGATGTGGGGAGACAGTTCAGGCCAAGTTCTATCTACTAAAACCCTTTAAACTGAAAGGTTTGTTCTGACTCCTGTTATCAGGCTCAACTGACAGATTGTTAGGCTCATTCAGTAGATGGAGAAACTGAGCAATTTCTGGTGGCTTCAACAGTTAAGAAGCCTAAGCTCATCTTCCTTTCTGTCCTTTCCTTATAAGGAAATAGGAACCTGAGAATAGGGAGACAGGGTCCATCTCTGAGAAGCCGACCCTGGCCACCCCTCTTTCAGTAACTGCCTGACCTTCTCATAAAGATGAAATATAGCTAAAATGAAAACAATGTCACCCTTAATCAAAAACAGCAAATTGGAGATGTGGGCTCACCTCCTGGCCCTGCCATAAATTGCTGTATGTACCAGAAGAGCCTATCTCACCTCTGGGTTGTTTTGCTACCTGGTACTTAATGTCTGTGACTTGATCCATATGTAACTGATTAGAATTCCAGGGAATGGACCCTAATTTCTGGTTCCCTCAGCCCTCTTAGCTACACCATCATTAAGTCTGGCTCAACGTCATTTCCAAAAGATTTCACCAATCACCTGGGTAAAAGTTATTGGAGAGGTTTGTTCTATTTTTGCAGCTTTTCTGTTTGAAATTGTTTCCATCCTTTCTCTCGCCATTCCAGCCCACCCCATCCAAACCACCATGTTTGCATTGTTCCAATTGCCTAACTGTTTGTTTTTCTGCCTCCAGTCTTGCCCTCCCACCCTAGGTTCTCCACACAGAAGCCAGGACACTTTTTGTTTTTTGTTCATTTTTGTTCACGTTTTTCTTAATTTTTGGTAAAAGATGCATAATATAAAATTCACTATTTTAACCACTTTTCATTGCACAATTTACTTACATTAAGTACATTCATACTGTTGAGCACCCATCCCCACCACCCATCTCGAGAGCCTTTTCATCATCTCTGACTGAAACTCTGCCCCCAGCAAACCCTAACTCCCCACCCCCTACCCCACCCTGGCAACCACCATTCTGCTTTCCGTCTCTATGCGCTGGGCTCTCTGGAAACATGGTACCTCTCTCCAGGTTCCTCATATAAGTGAAATCATATGGTGGCTTATTTTCTTTAGGTCAGTATCTTCAAGGTTCATCCATGTTGTGCATGGGCCAGTATTTCCTCTTTTTTAACACTGAATAATACCCCATTGTACGTATACACCTTTTGTTTCTCCAATCATCTGATGGATGCTGAGTTGTTTCCATGTTTTGGCTATTGTGCGTAATGCTGTTATGAACATTGGTGCATGGGGTCATCTTTTTAAAAATACAAATCAATCCCTATCACTTTCCATCCCCTTAAAGCTCCCCAAAGCTTCCTGTCACAAATAAAATCTAAACTCTTTTCCCTTGTCCACTAGGCCCCAGCCCTCCCAGCCTTCTCTCCCCGTCTCACACACACCAGGCACATACTCAGGATGGCCTTTGCACGCGCTGCTCCCTCTGCCTGACGCTCCTCCCCCAGGCCTGAGCAAGGCCAGCTCCTTCTCATCACTGAGGTCTTTGCTCATGTATCCCCTCCTTAGGGAGGCTTTTCCAGGCACCTGGGCATCAGATCCTGCTTCCAGGTGTGTTGCGACCCTTACATTACACAACATCCCTGTTAGGTGCTGGCTTTTTCCCCCACTGGGCTGTAGAGCGCGCTGCCTTGTTCACCACCGAATCCCAGAGCCCAGACAGTGCCTGGCACATGGGGGGCACTCACTCAGTGTTTGTGGAATATCTGATTTGACAGTACACAGCCAAAGTGGAGCAGGACAGAGGAGTCACGGGACCCCAACAGGAGCTGACAGAAGGGAGATGCAGGGCACACAAAGTTGGTCCTCATTGCTTTCTTGCCTCGGCCTTGAACTTTTCCTTTGGATGCTACTTTGTTCACCTCCAAGTGGAAGCCTAGAGCAGGCACAGGTGTGGCATGGCAGGGGACACTGGGACAATAATACCCAAGGCACGTGTCTACTCCCAACTGCCTGGCTTCGTGATCCCAGAGAGCTCAGAGATGACAGGGGAGCCCTGTGTAGATGCGGTCAGAGCGATTCTTTATAGACATGCCCTTAAGTCACTGCACCACGTAATATATAGAGAGTGAGAACCCATTAGTCTGTGTCTCTCCAATGTTCAAAATGCTAAGTCATTTTTCAGGCTTGGCTCGATTTCTCTTCCATCAATAAGAGCTACAGTCCTGCCAAACTGGGGACCAATAGTTCTACCTGCTGTTGAGACAGACAGCTGCAGAAAAGGCGACGGGAATGCCAGCCCCACACTTGGCAGGTTCCACAGAGGCTGTTGTCCTTAGGGTGGGGGGCATTTGAGCCTATCCTAGTGCCACAGTGATGGAATCCCCCTGAAGAGGCGTAGCCAAGACTTCCTTCACTGAAGCAAGGCAGCGTGGTGGCCAGAGGAGCAGGTTGGAGTCCTGGAAGCCTGGGCCCCAGATGCACCCCTTTTACTAACTAGGTGACATTGGGAAGTCTTTTCATCTCATTGGGCCTCAGTTTCCTCAAGTTCAAAGGCAAAGAATGGTGCCAGAAGGTCCATAAGACCCTACAAGCTTGGAAGTTCAAACCCTTTGGTGCCGCACAAGGCTACTAAGCGAGATGCAAGAGGAAGAGGTACCAAACACAGTTGAACTCCTTTGCCATCCTGCCTTGCACCAGCTTGGAAGTGGGTGCACTTCAGGACTCTCAGCCAAGGGTGAATGTATGTTCATAGATAAGAAATTACCTCCCAACCCCAAAATGAGCAGTTACAAATCTGTGGAATGCCAGTTGATAAAGACAGTTTTCTCATGGCTGGAAGAATGCAACTGGCTGTGCTTCCAGACTGCCATGCTGCAGATGGCTTCTCAGGACCCCTTGGATTTTCTTGGTGCCTTTAGGGAGACCGTCTGGCCCTGACTGGTCTGTCCTATACAGTCTACCTGGTCAGGTCCCTATGTCTGTGAAGGATGGGTTTCATATATTTGCTCATCAAACAAAAATATGCTGAGCACTAACTTTGTGTCTGGGGTTCTAGATACAGAGATAAAGGAAATGGTCCTTGTTCTCCTTGAGTTCCCATCCAGAAAGATCAGTAAGGACATCCAGAAAGATCAGAGAGGACAGGCCATGCAGTCTGGTGTGATCAGTACTGTGGTAAAGAAAAGTACAAGCTGCTATAGAAGCCCAGAAGAGAGGACTTAACCCAGAGTCAGGAGGGGTGCTCTGTTCTCAGGGAGGTCTCCCTGGAGGAGGTGGCATGTAAGCTGTGTGCTAGAGGATTCTCCCTAAATATCTCTATTTTTGTTGTTGCTAATGATTAAGATCAGCTCACAGGTGCAAGGGACTATACAGAGATCATGACCAGGGCTTGGAGAGAGGAGTGAGGGTCTGATGGGAGGGGCAGAGAGGGATTATGAAGCCACACTGGCTCAGCTTCAGCTGGAGGCTACGAATCTTTAACAGCAGCAAACGACGAGGTTGGGGGTAAGTTTTGCGCACAGTGCTGTGCAAGGCAGAGGGACCTGGTTGGTGTTGGGTTGAGGTTATTCTCAGGGATGTAGTAGATGGATAAGACAGTGAAGGACATGGGCTCCAGATAGGAGAGGCGTATATGTGAGAGACCAGGGGTCTAAGCTAGATGGGGAGAAGAAAGGGACACCAGGAGGGAGTGAGCCCAGGAGAAAATGGAGGCATGGTAGGACCATGAGGCAGCATCGGCAGGTGAGCAAGTGCTGCAGAAGCAAAGCATGAGTATGCATGAGTATGCGTGAGTATTTGTGAGTATGCATGAGTATGCGTGAGTATTCGTGAGTATGCGTGAGTATGTGTGGGTATGCGTGAGTATGCTGAAGGCAGCTGATGAGGCTGCAGGTGAAGCTGACCTGCGTAGGGCCGAGAAATAGAGACTCTGGGTTACAAAGAAGAAAGCCTGGAGGGGGGAGGCTCGGCCCCCTGAATCTCAGATGGATAGAATTGGAGGACTGGACTTGGAGGACTCTTCTCTCTCTTAGATGACAGGTGAGAGAGGATCCCCCCAAAACTTCAGCCCAGCCACATAGACCCCCCCAGCATTTCCTTATAGCTCCACCTTTTTTGTTCCCTCTTCTCCTTAATCTTCACAAATGCCTTCTTGGGACACAAGGCAGCCATGAGTATCGGTGTTCAGGGCTGTTCATTTAGAGCTGACTAGCCCAGAATGTGAATGTCTCCAAACTGGTCCACACAACTCAGTATTTTTAAGACTCTGGCATTTGCAGAGGAGGAGGCAAAGAGGGAAAAGGGAGGAGCAATGACCCTTTAGGCATCCTGCTGCACCAGCCCACCCCTGAGGTTGTCGGGGGTTGTGGGTGCCCCACCTTGCTGTGGGCATGTGTCTATGTGTGTGCACTGCTATATGTGTGCCCACATGCCTGTGCTAGTGTGTGTATGTGTGCATGTGTTTGTGTGTGTGCCTACATGAGGGAGTGAAGGCATCGCAGAGCTCCCTGGGGAAATGGAGGTTTTGCCAGCCCATCCCGCGTCTGTAGATGTCGTCCAAGCAAGCTGCCAGGGCAGACAGCAATTTCTACAGTCTTTTCTACAGCTCAAAGTGGTCTCTACAATTTTAGATAAAAAACAGCTTAGGGTCTTTGCAGAACCTCCCATAATCTGCTATCACTTAAATGTGTCGGCAGGTGGCAATACCAGCAGGCTGATCATTTGGTCAGATGGCAGGACCCTACAAAGAAGGGATGCTTTCAGATCGGAGGTTGCCCGGAGGAAGGGCTCAAGTATGCCAAGCAGCTTGGGCCATCCCTCTGGGCACAGTGCAGGGACAGTCAGCTGGGAGGGAGACAGGACAGCTGGGAGTCACAGCCCACTCCCTCCCGGGCTGCCCCACCTGCCCTTGGGGTAGGAACGGTGTCAGATTCAGTCCTAGACTACAGATTAGCTGGTGAATTTCCAGGGGTCACAGAGTGAATGTCAGGAACCTTGAACCTGGAAGCACCTGCTCACCTGGGGGGCATTGGTCAGCGCCTCCTGTGTCTTTTTACTGCCTCTGCTGCTCCCAAGCTAAGCCAGCACATCTGGGTCTCTGTGTGTCCCATATGGCCGTCCACCTTGACCTGGTCGGAGGGGAGCAAGGGGAGCACAGAGGGCCACTGCCCTTCAGCCTGGGAAGCCAGCAAATCCCCTGAATGCTCCTAAAAGCAGGATGTGGGAGGTGAAGCTGGAGCTACCGTGCCAGGGCTCAGGAGCCCTCCTGGGGAGGGGAAGCCAGGCATGGGGGTGACGGCACCATGCAGGTCACTGGAGCTCTGATGGGGCTCCAGACTCCAAACCACTCTGCTTGTGCCCGGGAACAATGCATCCAGGCATCTCTGGTCTTTTCTCAGTAGAAAGTAGTGGGCAACATGATAGTAATAGTGCTGCTAATAATAAGTAACATTCATTGAGCTCTTACTACGTACCAGACAGTGTGTTGAAGGTTTCATGGATTAGCTCATTAAATCCTCATAACAACTTTAAGAGATGGGGACATAATTGGTCCCTTCTTACTTGTATTGGAATAAAATCTGATGATTTCAACCAAGGAATTTTCCTTTGTTGAGTGCCACACGCTTGGAGTCAAGGCTGTCGTTGCCTCAGAAGCCTGTCCTTGCCCACAAGTGGGGAGGATACAGAATCAACAACAGAAAACAACCAACTAACAAAAAACAGACAAAACACAGAAACTGACTGTGTCTCCAAATAGGCATTATAAAAGTCACAGCAGAGACGACCACCTTGAAGTCCCAGTGGTTTTGACTGGCAAAAGCACTGGGACTTGTTGATTTGATGTTTTGTAAGGAAAATATTTTCTGTGTTCCAAAAGTTTGCCTTTGATTATTAGGAGTCAGAAGCAGGAGGGACTGAGGCCAGGAAGTGCCTTCCATGAGCAGGGGTTGGGAGGAAGGGAGGATGATAAACGGTTTAAGCCTCCTCCCTCTAAAAAGGGGAGCCGCAATAAAATGGAAAGACAAGGATGGAGGGAGGAAGGAGTACAGGGAGAAGAAATGGATACTCTGCCGGGAAGCAGGGGGATGACCAGGACGGACTGCATGTGAACCCATGCTTGCTGCTGGGGTGTGCCTCTGAGGAGGAGCCTAGGGCCCTCCCCTCCACACCCTGCCAGCAAGCAGCCCTCACTAGTCCTTCACCACTACTTCAGGAGACGATACGCCGAGTGAAGTGTGTCCTGGGTCTGTAACACAGGGAGCAGCAGAGGGGTTTTGAGCCTCTGGGACACATACACATGTCCACAAATACCCACAAACACACAGGAAAAGCCTGGGGCCCCCACAGTCTGAGTACCCGGCAGCTGGTCCTGCTGGCTACCCTACAGGCCAACATCTCTCTCCTTCCCCCAGCTCACTGTGACTGCCAGGTCCCTGCTCTGGGCACCAAGAGTGAGCAAGTTTTTCCTTTGCTTTCTTCACTTTTTTTTATTATACAAATCATCAAGGTTATTATAATCCAAATAACATTTCCATGGAAAAAAAAAGTTAGAAAATTCAGATAAACAGAAGGAAAAATAATTAAAATCCCTCTATCCAGAGACAGCCACTATTAATAATTTGTGTGTCCATGCATAACTATCTATAGATCTAGATATATTACGTACATCTTTATAGTGATGTACTTTCCAATTGATTTTACAATCAGATAGAGGACTAGAGCCCTCAGTTAGACTATGTCACCAATCATTTCGTAGCAGCCCTTAATTCGGGAATTTCTATGTAGTCACAGAAAGATAAAATAAGAGGAAGAACCACAGCTATCTTGTGGCTGGAAAAATGTGCCTCAGGGGTAAGAAGTGATGGAACCCAGCTTTCTCCCCAAAGATGTGGTGCAGACCTGGCCAGACCCTGAGCTCCGGTCCTCATGCAGCAGTTCCTGGGTGCCAGCGCCAGGCCCAGAGGGACCAGAGTGTCATTGCTACTCCCTGCTGTGAATCCAGGACTTTGTTCATTTCAGAGTACGTGCAATGCTTTCTTGCAAAATGCCCTGAGCTAGAAACCCTTCCCTCCGGGTCAGAGAGACCTGCATTGAGGAGCAGGAGGGACAAACCGATCTGCAAGGGGAGAGCCACGACTCCTTAGACCTAGCCAAGTTTGAGATCGCCATCCCTCCCCAGTCCTGGAAATCAGTGTAAAAAGATTTAAAAAGCCAGGCACACAGGAACCATGTGTGCCTGAACATAATGGTTCAGATGAAATTATATTGTCCAGAACATTTTAAAAGCAAGCAGCTTATTTCAAACAGGGGCACACAGAGTCTATGGATGTGCACTGTGAAAACTCAATAAAGGAGAACATCTAATGAAAACAGATAAAACCTACAATGGCAATCACAGGTCACGCATGAATTATTAACCTCGGGGAGTTTTCTATCAGTTCTGGGAACTATGGACTGTGTCTCTGGTATATAATTTAGGAGATATTGGCTCTCTATTTCATAAGAGAGAGCTTGAAGCAGGAAGTGTAGTTATTTCTTCTTTAAATATATACTGTAATTACCAGTCGGCAATAACTAAATGGTAGTATCCATCTGTTAACTGTTCAGGGCCCTGGAATGAGTAAACTTTAACAGGTTCATACCATTTTCTGTAGTGCAGTGGCTGGGCATGTACACACCTGTAAAGTATTGAGAACTTGTTACTGAAAATTTTTTTAGATAGAGAACAAGAAATGAAAACACCCTCAAAAGGTTTAAAAAATATCTGCTCAAAATCTCTTAATGAATTCTCATTGCAATCACAATAGAATCTAAATTCCTTTGTTTGACCAGTATGGCCTACCATGATCTGGTCCAACTCATTCCCCAGCTCTGCCATGAATCTTGTCTTAATTAACTGGGTAGCAGCCATCCTGGTCTTCAAGAGTCTTCAAAGGTGCAAATTCTTCCCTAGTTCAGGGCCTTTGCACATGCTTCCCCTCTGCCTGAGCCATTCTCTCCACCCCCACTCTCTGTCTGGCTTTCTCTTTTTCATTCTTTAGGTTCCAGTTTAAATATCACCTCTTCAGTGAGATCTTCCCTGAACACCTTCTGTTAAGGAGCTCCTGCCTGCCTGGTGATAATTCTCCATCTCAGCATCCTGTTAGTGTCCTCCAGGCCACCAACAGCAATTTAGAATTGCTCAGTTGTGGATCTACATGCTAGGCCTCTGTCTCTCCCAGTGGACAGGGCAGCAGAGATGGCATCTGTTATTATTTACTACTGTAGTTCTAGCAATAAGAATGCTGCCCCATGTTATTATTTACTACTGTACTTCTAGCAATAAGAATGGATGGATGAGCCATGCTATTTGCTATTTCTTGGATGTAATGTGTGGAGGACAGCGTTGAGTCAGGGCATATGACACCTTCACTGGGATCAGGGTCCAGGAAGCTATGTCCACAGACCAATGGGTATGGCACTCAATGTGGGGCCAGCTTCCCTTCTTGTCCCCCACATTGTACCTACATGTGCCTCTCTTTTGGCATGCACTCAAATTCCCCTAGGCCCTGCAAATCCTCCATTCTGCAAAGACCCCCACCAAGTCTCACTTCTTTCTTTAAAGACATCTTAGATTACTTGGTCAAAAAATCAAGAGACTCTTTAAAACCCTTCTTCATATTACTTATCCTTCCTCTCCTGATGACAACAGACCTGTCTCAATTCACCACTTAATTATACTCTGTGTCTATCAGCCACCTTAGCTTTGTATGCTGGTTTTGATTTTCCTATCAAATTGTAAGGATTTTGAATAGAGTCTCTGATTCCGGTGCTTTCCTATTCCAAGAGATCCCCAAATCAATGGCTAGAAGATACCTAATGCTCTCCATGGGCAAATGGCTTCTTGAATCCCTCTGCCTCAAGCTCAGTCAACTAGAATTTCAGTCTCCTTTCGATTCCTCTGAAGAGGCCCTTATCCAAAAAAAATCAACCCCCAAACAGAGCATTTGGAGGGAGAGTGAAATTTCCTAAAGGTTTTGGAAGCTGCAAAGAAGGAAATTCCATCTCAAATCATGGAGTTATCAATTACAAAATCTATCTTTTTGCATTTGTTTCTTCTCAAGTCCTTCTCAACTGCTGCATCCAGACTCCATCATCCTTTCTGATAGTTCTCCCCCTTTTAGTTCCCATCACTCCTTTTCACCCTCATTCTTGGAGCCAAAACAATTCTCCTCAGCTGTGGCAGAGAAATGTAGTGATTATCTATGGAAGCTGAAACATGCATTACAGGTGTCTCACCCTCCTTTCCAGACTCAGAATAGCAAAACGTTTTTAAACTTCTTACCCCAGATTTTAATCCTGTTTCAGTATCCCCCACAGTCATTATTGCAGGGACACACACATAGTAGGTGATATAGTACTAACACTTGCTAAGCATTGATCAAAGGACCTCATTAATTTGATAATAAATACGAGGAACACCTAGTAGTGTGATAGGACGTTCTAGGCCAGTGTTCATGTCCCCAATCCTCCTGGTGTGTGGAATAAGAATTTTATTCTCCAAAACTATAAGGCAGTTCCATCCAGAGACAGGAAATCCATAGTTCATATTAAAATAAGATGGCAATAAAGTGACACACAAATATCTAGTTGTAAGCGAGAAGGGGCTAACTTAATCAAGCAAAAAGGGCACAGCTCTTCTACTGCAGCATAAGATAAAGGCATTTTATTACTCTGGCAATTGGCAAAAAAAGTCAAATGACTTTATGGGGCTTTTTCTAAATTACTTTTATTAATGAGTGTAATATTATTGAAAAATTATACTACAGAGTAAATGTTCCATTGAGCTACAAGCTGCCTGCAGGAATGTGTTGTAAATATACATGGGTGAATATGTTAACTATCTTTACAACTCATTTCTCACTTATTACAGCCTTCTGAAACCAAACTTACACTAAGTGTTACCCAGAAAGAAATGGGCATTTTAAAGCAAAGTATACAGCATGGATTGCAGAGCCAGTAAATACACCAGCTGTCTTGGAGTGTGGTAACCTGTTTGGAAGTTGTTTCAAGACTTCTCTTTCCCAGATCCCTTGCATCTTTCTGATATGTTGGCATTTACTTTTAGAAACCTGTTCTGGCTGATTTGAGTAAATACCATCTTGGGCAGTTGATAGGACTTTTCATGTTGATTGTACTTCAGTGCTTGGAAACAGAAGAGCTAATGGCTGAGGTGTGCCAGGATGGATGCGGGTAAACTGCCCCTTCCCTCTGGCTTGTTCTGTATGCATCTATCTTGATAGGCAATGCATCTAGTTATGGTTTGGGAGTTCCAGAGGCAGTCTCTCTTGGCCTCTATCCTCAGCTCTGAGATCCCTCCCTCACTCTTGGTGTTTTAATAATCCAGCCAATGATTTCAGAGCCCTAGGATTCAGCATCAATATTGTGACCCATCTCTCTCCCAGTCTTAGAGCCCCTCAGGTACAACCCCAGGGTCCTGCTCTTTTTGTCCGCTTTCATCTTGTTACTGCTTATGTCTCCTGCCACTTCCATGGTTCTGAGTCAAACTGATGGACGTCGTCTTGTCCTAACATATGAGGCTAGTTTAAATGTCCTGCTGCCTCTTTTTCACAGTGACTTCTAGGAGCTGGTTAAAGAAGGAGAAGAGAGACAGGAAAAAAGCTAAAAGAAAATTAAGATGTAAAAAAGGTAGGTCAGTGAGACAAACTAAAATTTACTGTGCTGCTGACCTCATAGATTTCTTCCAGAGCTTCTGCCTTTGGAGAAATGTGCCACTCCTCCGCAGACTGGAGCCATGGCAGTCCCCAAGAACCCACTGTCATCCAACAGATGTCACACTTTGCCTCTCTGTTCCTGCTGCAGCTGGTTCTGGGCTGGGAAGACTTCCAAGTTGCAAAATATGTCACATTTATACATAACTCTTAAATTCTGTCTTTTAGTAATACATACTCTCTTTCCTTGCTTCTCTAACCCCATCTTCTCGTTGTTGTTTTTTTAAGTCCATTTTTATGTACTTCTCTTGACAGTTATGATAGCATTTTAGGAGTATGTGGACCAAGTCACTGAGAGAAGTAGGTGGCTGGAAATCATCAGCTAGGAAAGGAGAGAAGGGCATTGTCCCAGCCAGGCTAGTGTCAGGACTGGCTAGGTGGGGGATAGTGATTTCACTAACACAGCTCTAGGGGCTGCCTAGAGGCCCCTTCTCCCACTACAGCTATGCCTTGGGTCTCCCATGGACCCGAATTCCCACAGTCCTTTGAAATTTTTAAATCTATTTCTACAACTGGCAGAATGTTGCCCATATCTATAACAGGGAAAAATAATGATTAAAGATGGGTTTATCTAATACATAACTGTTAATATCTATTTCAATTTGTTTACTTTTTAAAGTATGTATATTTAACATATCTAGATAACATATATGTGTATATGTGTATGTGTAAACATATTTATATATACAGTATATAAATATACACAGAAAATTTTTTATTAAAAAGCATTTTGTTTCTGCCACAGTATCCCATCTTCTCTTCCTGTACACATCCAGCAAGTATTCAGAGCACATAAACATCTCAAAACTAGAGTGATGTTACATTTCCCAAACCACCAGAAAATGCTAAGGCACTGGGTAGAGCTTCAATTCATCCACCATGCGTTAATGCTAGCCATGTGCCAGGCACCATGCTAATTGCTAGGGACCCAGAGATGAATAAGATATGTGCTCTCACCTTTATTCTCAGCTGATGACCTGACTCCTTACTTCTGAGAAATGGAAGCAGTCAGAAGAGAAATTCTTTCCAGTTCCACTTTTCCATCTACTGACTCACTTGCTTTTGCTCTGCCTTCCTTTCAGTGACTAGGCTGTTATCTAAAGCCAACTCTTGCCATTTGATGACTGAATCCCATCCCCTCTTGCTCACTCAAGGACATCAGCCCACCAAATATCCTCTCTATGCTATATCATGTATTTTTCTCTGCTATTAAGTAAATAAGTTATGACTTCAACACTGCCAAAGCCAATGGTCAATTATCAGTTGTCATTATATTGGATCAATTCATAGTTCTTAATACAAATGAATCCCCCCTCATCCTTGAAACCCTGTCTTTACTGCTATTAATGAATCCACTCCCTCTTGGTACTCCTCATGGCTCAGTAGGTATTGCCTTTCATTCATCTCTGCCGGTTCCTCATCATCCATTGAATCTTGAAACGTCTGTGTGCCACTGGCATCAGTCCTGGGAATCTTTCTGTTCTCCTCCTGCACTCATCCATTCATTTCCATGAATATTCACTGACAACTTTCAAAATTATATCTCTAGTGCAATTTCTTCCTTGAATTCCAGACTCATATACCCAACTTCCCTCTCAACATGACATCTTGATGTTCTAATGGCAATCACAAACTTTACATCCCCAGTAGAGTATCTGATTACTCCATGCTCTAAACCTGATCCTCCCATCCTAGTTAATGGCAATGCCATTCTATTAGTACAAACCAAAAATCTTGGTACCATCCTTCATGCCTTTCTTTCTCTGTCTTAGCATATCCCATCCATCAGCAAACCCCATCAGTTCCCTCTACAAGATGTCACATAAGTCACGTCGTGTCACTCCTTGGCTCATAACCCACCAGTGTTTCCTTATCCTATTCAGAGAAAAGCCCGCTGTATGTATTAGTGAATGGAATTAAAAGCTCCGTCCTTGCCCTTAAGGAGATCATAGCCTAGCAGAGAAAACAGAAATGTAATAAGTATATTCACAACGCAATATAGAAAGTGCAATGACAGAAAGCTGTGGGAGAGAAAAACAAACACAATTATTACTCCAACCTGGGGACGATCATAGAAAGCTTTCTGGAAGAGATGACAATCAGTCTTAAAATAAAGACGGAGTTAGCTAGGTAAAGTACATTGGTTGGGAGAGATGGATAGGGAAGAATTGTCAAGAGCATGTTAGGCAGAGAAACAGCAGGAGCAAGTCCAGAAAATTCAGACACTCCATACTGCATTCAGGAACATGGCAGGAATCTGCATAGGTAGAAATTAAGCACAAATGTTCTTAAGTAAAATACCATGTTTCTGAGCACAAATCAAAAGACTGGGAGTGGTAAGAGGTGGAGTTGGAGACCCAAATAGAGTCATATCATGAAGCACTTTCAACGCTAAGTCAATGAGCTTGGAATATAGATGGCAGTGAGACATTTCAAGGTTGTAAGCAGAAGTGTGGTGGTGTTATTCACTCAGAAACTCAATAAATGTCTTTTATATTAATGTAGGCAATGTGCCAGCTGTTGGGCAAATGGTGCTAAGGTCCCAGTGTTTCAGTCCAGCAGGGGCTGTCATTGATTAGTTACACTGCAGGGAAGAATAAGTATGGTCTGAGCCAGATCACCTCCCTGGCAGTGTGGAAGATGGCTGGGAGGGGGACGAACAGGAAGCAGTAAGAGATCAGTTGGAAGATGAATATTCCAAGTCAGGCAAGAGATGATAAATTATCAGGTCCAGGGAAGAGACAGTGTTACCAGGGACAGTTGACACCCCATATGTTGTCATCATAAAAGGTAGAGCTTATCTGGAGACTTCACTCCTCTTCCAGCGCTCCATCTCACACCTGCTCTCTGGAAATGAATGTGCCTTACTTACCTCACAGGCTGCCAGAACCATCCTGGGAAGCCAGCATGCATATGAATCTTGAAAATTCAATCTGGCTGCATCCTGGGAGTTTCACATGCTGGTTCTCTGAGACAACACACTGAGACACTTTGCAAGAAAATTGAACAGAAAACAGATGGCAGATGCCATGGGGCCTTGCTCAACCGAGAAGGAAAAGGAGGAAACCAAAAAAACAAAGTATGAGGACCACAGCTCTTATGGCAGGTAAAGAAGTGGTCACTGCCCCTCTGTGCCTTGACTGAGGACCAGGAGGGGTACTGACCTCCTACAGGAGCGACTGTGGTCTCTGGGATTCGACGGATGGGCTTGATGCTCAGCTAGAAGGGTAGGTTTTCCCACATCTCTTCATTCTGTTCCTTCACTCTGAATATTCTTTGACTTTAATACAACAGCTCAAAATGAACTCTCTAAATTTAGACTCCAACTATTTCATGTTTCCAAGGGAACTGTAAATTACTTTGAGAATGTACATACAACACAGCCAGCAAAATCCGCTTGATGAAGCCTTCTCTTACACTCAGTATCAAAGGCGCCTCATAAATTGTTGCCTTGTCTGTGCTCCTGGACAGCTGACAGCCTCAGGCAGATTGCCTTGCTTCTCTGTATGATGTTTCTGCAGGAGAGTCTGCTCTGGGTACAGTGAACTCTAACCTTCAGCTGCTACAACTCCAAACTCCACGAAGTCCCATGTGGTGTCTGTGAAGGGTTTTTGGTTGTAGAACACAGTCAGGGATGCTCCATTGCTTATAAGCCACCTAACATAGGAGTGCCTAGGTTGCCCCTCAAAGCTTACATGTCCCACCTGATAGTAAAGACAGAAGAATGACCCAGTAGGAAACAATGGGGTCTGGGGAACAGCTTCTGATGAAGTTAGCCAATCATTTATGACTAAGTTCAGCTTGAGTAACAGAGACTGAAAATAACAATGGGTTAAACAACATAGAAAGTGATTTCTCTCTCACGTAGAAGTCCAGAGACATCCAGTCCAAAGGCTGGCATAGTAGATGCACAGTGTCATCATGAACCAATCATCTTCTTTAATTTTCTTATTGGGTAGTTTTCATCATCAAGTTCACTACGTGGTCCAAAGTGGCTTCAGGAGCTCCAGCCATCATGTCTATACACCAGTCAGGAGGAGGAAGATGGAAGGGCAAAAAGGCTGCAATTCTCAGCTGGTCAACTTCCTAAATACAACTTTCCCAAAGTCCCACATGATACTCTGCTTATATCTCACTGGTCTTACCTTGATTATTCAGTCACTCCAAGCAAGAAGACTGGGAAATGTAGTCTTTGAGTTGGATGCCACATGGCCCCAAATAATACTACATTTGCCTACAAGAAAGAAGAGGAGAATGAATATTGGGTGGAGTCTAGCAGTTTCAGGTACAGTTGGCTTGTAATCAGAGGACCTTGCCCCTAATATAATACCATGGAATCTAAAATAACAGCAAATATTCAGCAAAAAGGAAAGAGTCCCAAAAGAATGGAAAGACTGAGAGAAGGGGACAAAGAAAATGACAATTGAGAAGGGAAGGAAGAAAGAAGGGAAAGTGAAAAAGAGAACAGGAAATAAGAAAAAGGGAGACATCAATAGAATGCTAAAGAAAGGAGAGAAAGGAAAATGTAAGCCAGGTGTTTTGGGGCACCTCCATTTTCCATTCTTAGGGTGGACTTTCTACTTAGGGAAATGTTGGTTTCCTCTCCCTCATCAAGTGTGTTCTGTGCCTTTTTAGGAGCAGAACTCCCTGCTTCTGCTTGTAATAATAGATGTTCCAGCCCTTCTCCTGCAATGTCCAGAAAAGGGGACCAGCCAGATCCCCCTATCTCTGGCATGCCCTTGACCATGAGCTGTCACCAGACCAAGCACTCTGGAATGCAATAAACATACTCAAAGTTCCTTACCTTAGGATTGGGGCATCTCAAGTGTGGAGTTGCCACTAACTTCAGTGGCCTCTTCCACACTGGCCTCTGCAACATGGGATTCTCTGTGATTGCCTCCTCCACCTGGGACATGCAGCTCTGCATCAAAGCATGCTGTTGGCCATCACCCCATCTCCTCTCCAACCCTCCCCGTGGAAGGAGGCCGCTCCATATTCCTTCTTGTATCTTGCGTGTTGGGACAATCATGCCTCAAGCCCTGGTAGAAAGCAGGCGTTCTCACCTCCATCCATAGCCTACAGGGAGAGAGATTATGACCCATAAATAAGAGAATGTGGCTCCCCAGTGAGAGGCGAAACAGAACAATCTCCAGGAAGATTAGTTTTGAAGTAATCACTTTGCACCAAAGCAAGCTTTGGTATTACTCACCTCCTGACCCTGCCCTGGGAACCAGAAGACCACCACCAGGGCCTTCACTCCCCATCTGTGATTGTGCTGAGAGGCAGGGGCTCCTTCCAGCTCTGCCTGAGGCCTGGGTCCATATAAAGAACTGTCACTGTCAGCAGAAGCTGTCCTGGCCACCTGGGAGGAAAGATGCCAATGCTGATTGAATTATTTTTATTCTGAACCTTCCTAGAACCTAAAACACTAGTAGATGCTAGTTCATTCCCCCAATGAAACTGAGGAAAGAGGAGAAGGGAGGGTATTGCCTATGGTGTCATCTCAGTTAGAATTTAAGCTTCTGTAGATCAGAGACTGTGCTTACATTTTGTGTTACCCACAATATCAAACATGGTGCTCTCCCCACACGGTAGATACTTGGTAATACTTGTTAAATAAATACATGAGAAACTGTCTATTGTTTTTAAGCTCTGCATAACTGAGACAAAAACCTTTCAAAATAGTTTTAGGGTAACAAATGAATATGAAAATTTTCCAAGGAAAGGTTCAAGTTCTGATTTTTCTCCCAATCAATTTATTCCTCCCTAAACATCCACTTGGTACAGTCCCCAAATGAAAAGACAGCTTTGCGGATGTCCGATGCTGAATGTCATGCAGATGATAATGTAAAATGCAGGCTGCTCCCTGGGATCTGTGGGCAACAGAGAATGACTCAGTTCCTGGAATAGGTTCTCTTATGAGAAAAAGCAGATGAGGAGGTCGGATATCTTCCCCAGTCCATATACATATGTATAAAATACAGGTGCCCAAATTGGGCCCTAGACAGACTCCAAAATACCTGGAGTGGCACTAAAACAAAATTTTCCTTCTCCTCACAGAAAACAATATTTCTTTCACTCCAAAATATGAACAAGCCCATTATTGCAGTAATTTCTGCTTAAGTAATCATGTTTCACTGGGCCCTTTTTTCTATATGGTAGGTATAAACAACTTCCATTTAAAGACAGTGAAAGGGATGCAGAGATGAAATTAGAAAGGTTCCAACAAAAAAGCATGATACTCTGTGGTTATAAAGGAAAACTATGTAGCAGCCCTGAAGAGGAACATTGTACAATGGAAAGAGCATGGAACCAAAAGTTAGGAGACCTGTATTCTAATCTCAGATCTACCACTAAGAATTGGGATTGCTTCCTCACCTGTCAAATAAAAAGGTCTAAAATGAGCTGTAAATTCTGCTGATCCCATCATATGGAATCTATACCATTGGAAGTACACAGAAATGGGAGAGGGGAGCATGGGAAACTATTCTTGGACATGACATAATCTCAGCTGCTAGAATGATCCTTCTAGCCTGAGATACAAGGTAACAATCTTTCTCACTAAGACTTTTGTCTAACTCTTACTTCAGGAACCCTGACTTAACTCATTCCTCAGAAGTTAATTCTTAAAGGTTGTCCAGGTTGCCATTCAGCCACCTCCCCACCAATTCCTTTCTTACTTTTGCTATTACTATGACTGCCAGAACTTTTGTTGTTATTTAATTTCCTCAGGCTCTAAACAAAGCTGGCTAAGAATTTGGGGGCTCACTAGAATTAGTTGTCCAGCCCACACATTGGGGTTTCAGCAACCAGCTAAATACTGCTATTTTATTAACCACCTAATGATGGCTGACCCAGAGCTATAAAGTAGGTTCTAGCTCACACTCAGATTCCATGCCTTTTTGTAGACTTGCATGAAGTGCTGTGTTGAGAAAGTTGGCAGGAGAGAGTGTCATGATCGATTGGCAATGTCTGTCATGAGGGAAGAAGGCAGAAGTGATGGCATATATGCCACTTATTTTCTATCCCTGTACCAGGCTCTGGGGTTACCAACCTGTGGCTTCTTGGAGATGAATGACAGTTGTGAGGACCAAATTTCTCCAGTGACAACATCTTTTCTTAACCAGTGACATCATACACCACTCTCCTCCCATCTTTCAGAAGATGGTTCCCAGATCCTTCCCATTTTCTCCTTCTCTTCCAACCTGTGCTATAAGTCCTTGACAAGCATTTTACAAAGAGGATTTCATGTAATATCAATCCTACAAGATGCTATAAAAGAAGAGGCTTTGATCCTACATTTGGGAAATATAGCTAACATTTCTAATAGTTACTGAGCATTTCTCAGGTCAAAAGAGGTCACACAATTAGCAACCACTACAGGATGCTACGTCTCATTCCATGTCTATTTTCCTTCCTTTCTCCTTCCTTCCTTCCTTCCTTCCTTTCTTTCCTTTCTTTTGTTTTTTCTCTTTCATGTGTATCTTCATCTACATATCTATTCTAAATCTTTATTTACAGCTACATTTATATCTATCTCAATGGTTCACTAATCACATTAGTATATTAAAGGATCTTAAAGTTTCTTCTGTAATCCATTTAACTCTGTTCAATTAGGTAATTTCTAAATTTATTTGACACAAGAAACCCCTACACTTTCTTCTTCTCTTTTCTTAGCTGCTTCTAACAACTCATCATAGAATGTTCTGGAGCACCAAGAAAATACCCTTTTGAGGATTTCCTGAAGGAAGGATGAGAATCTTGAATTCTAGATCCATCTTTCTGCCTTATTAAGACCAATAGTAGTATAACCAGATGACTCAAAATCCACATATTTTTAGCCAATTGTTATCCAATTTTTCAGTTCCCAAATGATTTGAAAGGGAGTTGGTACACATAGAGAACATAATAGATTCTATCCCTGAATAACCAATTATTTTAAAAATTGATGATAGATAAGTCATGCCAAAAATAAATTAATAATAGATAGTGGACATTTCCACTTATATACAATGAGAATTATGTGGCATGGCATAAAACGCTAAAAATTTGGACTACAGATTTTCATTTGAGTCCAGATTCAACCAATAGCTGGAACTTTATTCTGTGTTGTATGCGCAACATATAATTTTGTGCCTGGTAAGTTCTCAAAAAATATATGCTGATTTAAACAAATGTTTGTTCTTGAGCAATTTCCTTAAATTCCCTGAGCCTTAGTTTTCTTGTGTATAAAATGGAGATAATAGTAATTCCAACTTCCAGGTTCACTGTGATGTACAATCACATACATGATGGGTAAGCAAGTTTTCATTTTCGCTTGATGTGAATGTCAGCTCCAAGTGCTGCCCTCATCAACAATAACAAACTTAGATGAGTTTAAAACACAGCCATTCTAGTTTACATTTAGTTCTTCAGCCATGCCTCCACCAGTTACACCCTGAGTAGGTGGAGCTGGCCTGCAGTTAGGAATACAGGGAGAAGCAAGCCCTCCTATAGAATGAATTCAAAGGCCACTAGGGACAAACGGGGATAATCCCCAATGAAACTGGCTTCTGGCTCTGAGCAAAGAGTCCCGCCCCCCCATGCTCTTAGATGCAGTGACATTGATTTGCTGTCTATACACAGTAGCTGCTCAATAATTGTTTCCTGAATTCAGCTTATACTTCTCTAGGTCCACGTAAGAGGTAGAACAGTGTATCCCTTAACCTTCCCCTTGACTGGTCCCCAAAGCTATAAAAAAGACAAGATTTCTGATAATAAATCCAGATACCAGCCCCAGGTCCATTCTTCTATAATGCATTTCTTAGTGCTGGTACAGAGGGAAATACAGTTTCAAAAAACTGAAATATTACTAGTACCTCACACACCTGTAAACACCATTATAAACATTTGATTCCCCTTCCCTCTTCCCTGTAGTATCCTCTAACGCTGCCCTGGCCAAGACAGGCATCACCAGCCCCATGCGACTCTTGAGCCTTGGAAATGCAGCTAGTCCAAACTGAGATGCGCTGAGAGTGAAAAATTTGTGTTAGATTTCAAAAACTTAGTATAATAAAAGGAAAATACTTTCATTAATAATATTTAATATTGATCACATGTTGACATAATATTTTAGCTATATAAAATATATTAAGATTAAGTTCACCTGTTTATTTTTGCCTTTTAATGTGGCTACTAGAAGATTTTATGTTACATAGGTGGCTTGCATTGGTGACTTGCATTACTCTTACTGCACAGTGTTGCTCCAAAGCAGTGATTTTCAAATCATAGGTTGTGATGTAATAATGTAACATGAAGCCAGTTTAGTGGGTTACAACCTATATTTTTTCTTAATGGAGGAGGACAGGATAAAATAGAAGAGACTGGATTACAAGGCACTCAAAACAATAAGTATTGTTTCATAAAATTTGGGTTCAATTTTATATATATTCATATGTGGTTTATGTATTAGATGCTGGGTTGCAAAGTAAAAAATATTTTTAGACTCAATAGGGTCAAAGTGTTTGAACACCTCTTTTCTAAGTTATCCATGATAAAACAGTACTTTCTGGAGTCAGAATGTTCTCACATAAATAATAAAAGCTGTATTATTAGTATCTGACTAAGGAGACATGGAGATGAGTCAGGTCAGTGCTGTACCTTTTTAAGTTCTGCCCAGGAAAACTTTGCAGCCTCTCTTGAGGTTGTGCTGCTGTGGGAGAGAAAGGCTCCTGTACTGGCTGTTAGTCCATCCCTGTGAGTCATGTAAGCACAGAGGCCGGACAGAAGGCAGCTAAGCACCACCTGTGACCTACTGCTCAGGGGCCCTGGTAGATGAGGGCAGGGGGCAAACAGCATCCAAGAACTTCGAGGAGCAGGAAGTTGCCCCCTGAAAGGCAAATTAGACCTCATGTTTCTAATTTTGTCTACAGAGGACTGGTCCTTCCTTCAGCACATCCCTGTGTGCCTGGAAAAGTTTCCACTCCAGACTAGTCAGGAATTCACAACTCCAAAGCTGTTGTCCCTCGAGGTATTAAATTAGAAAAATGCAGCCGCTGCACTTCCTGGAGGCTGAACCTCAGTGATCTCAGCAGGCTCCCAGGTCAGCTTCCTCTGGGGTCAGAGGCTGGCTCCAGCTTGATTTAAGCCCCCCAGAAAGCCTAATGGTGAACTATGGCTTGAATAACCCTTGCCTAAGAAGTGGCAGAGGCTGAGGCCTGTCCTGGGGGGTCATCCTGACTTTACCCTGCTGATTCAAGGCCATGGGCTGTGTGGAAGCTGCATCTCCCTGCCTTGGGACAGCTGCTTAATCCCAGTACTGCCACGGGAAAGAGGGCCAGAGAGGCTCTCTCCATGCTCCCAGGCCCCAGCCCAGGGGGCTGCTGAGAAGAGGCTGGCATTTGAAAATCAAGTGCAGTGGCCTTGGGCAATGTGCAGGGAGAAGGGATGCAAACCCATCCGTTGTGCCAGCTGCCCTTTACTCTGCTCAGTGTAGCCACTGAGGTCAGTTTCTTAGCTAATCAGGACATGGCTTCAGGAATTGACCTCACAGGGTTTGATAAAAGCAATTCCACTCTATCCTCGTGAATTACTCTGGATACTTGTACCAGAATGCCTCGGTTCACTCAGAACTGTATAGCTTGCGTCTCATATAAGCACCTTGGAAAATACTACCAGTTGGACTAACACATTCTGTAGAGCATTTAACTTTGTGCTAGGCCCTGTGTTAAATGTGCTGTTAAATATATACTATGGTATATCTTAAATGCTTGAAACAGCCCTGTGAGATCAATACCATCATTACTACGTTTTATTGATGAGGAAGCTGAAGCTCAGAAAACTATGACATTTGCCCACAATTCCACGGCTACTTCACTCCAGGCCTGCGTGATCCCCCAGCCCCTCACCTACAGCACCAACTTGTCTCCCGCTTCAAGTATTAACTCAGGATCCTAGCCAATGGCTTGATCAGCACCCAGTAACATCCACAGACCTGAGCCCTGAGGTCTGCTCACAGTGCTTAGGGTGAGAACTACTCCAAGAGTGTCTCCAGGGGGTCAAGAATCAGTCCTCCCTGGCCCCACAGGATGGTGGCACTCACACCACCCCTGGACTGCTCTGGGTGGACTCACCACCCCATACCTCTGAATTGATATTTCTTGCATAGTCACCGATACTCGAAGATCTTTGTGAGCACACCCTCCATCTTAGCCAGCAGCTACTATATTCCACTCAGACTTGGCCGTCAGCCCTCCCTGACTCCCTCTGATGGAACCTGCTGGTGCAGGGGGGCATGAGGGACCTCCGTCTGCCATCTGCCGTGTCTGCTCTGACCCCTGCTCTGGTAGCTCCAAGCCCTCTGAGGTTCTCTTCTCCAGGGCTTCAGCTCCACCAGCCTGAGGGCCCTGCTACCCAGACTGGTCAGAAATCACAGAGCACAGGAGGGGAGCCCACCTTCTCTCCCGCAGTGCTAACAGACCTGTTCGTTATTCTGACTGGGATCAAAACAGAATGTTTGCCCAACAGCTGTGTGTTCAGACACACTCCTGCACACATGTTATTCAGGAGAGCTGTGCAGAGGAAGCTAGTCATCATGTCAACACTTGCTCAGATTCCCAACTGACAGAGAAGTGTGATTGGTGCTGGGGCAGAGGGACAAGCACAGAAACTGCTCCCTTGCTGGGATGTGCGCAGCCCCCACCACTGCCTGGCCAGCCTAGCATCTGCCTTCTCGGCATGACCCTGCTGCCTGGCAGCTGCTGTGGACCCGGGTCAGCCTTAGACCTGCCTGCCAGGCCTGTCTGAGCAGGGGCAGTGTCACTGGGCGGTGCTTCCCCAAAGACAGCAAGCCTAAAGCATTTGTGGGTTTAAAACATCTATCCAAGTACTGTATAATCTTGGTTACTAAATAAACAAAGAGAAAAATATTAGGAAAAAATGCAAAATTACTATTTTCTGTATGTTCCAGTTAGTTTAAAATAACGATGTGTTGTTTTGCTAATCAGAAAAAAATCATTTGGAAATATAGACTTGTTGGGTTAGCTTTAGGCCACTGGTGTGGATATTCTAACTCCCAAGGCCTAGTGTTTGGCTGGCGTGAAGGTACCTTGGCCCCTGGGGCATGTGGCCTCTGCATCCTGGCTCTGCATCTTGTTGATATGCCTGCTCTCCTTTTGGTTCTGACCCCAGTGATTTAACCCAGCTCTGTGAAGTTCAGCTGACCCTGGCCGCAGCCTGGCAACACCGTGTTATCCACTTCAGTCTTGCCCATAATCATGCTCCAGTCCAGCTCAGGACATCCTCTCTTTGGCCTTGGACCTTGATGCTGGCTTCCTATGCCTCATGCCCAGCCTCTGTAGCCAGGTGAATAGCTCTGACCCCTGGTGCCTCTCTGGTTCCTTAGAGTCTTGTTTCAGGGGTCAAGGCAGTCCAGAAACAACCAAGGAGTAACTCAGGAATGCTTGTGGTCCTCGGGGGTTGAGTTCTCTTCACATTCTAGCCAGCCCCACTCTGGAAAGCAGACCGTTCCCTGAGGGCTGTGGGTCATCTGCATGAAAGGATGGTCCTTCTCTCCCTGGGCGATGCTTGGAGGACGGACCACTGTTGCCACCAAGGGATTTGCCACTCCTCGCCACCTGAGCCTCCTCAATTCTGCTCAGTTCAACAGTTATTAATTTAGCACCCAGTGAAGACTTGCCACCTGCCTGTGCCCCTCTAAATGCTGTAGCTGACGGGAGATGAGGAGGAAAGATCATCCCATGTCCAGACATCCTTTAACAAGCCTCTGGCCAGTGCAGAAATGGAGACCACATGCTCCCTTAATATTCATGTATTAGCAATGCTGATACCTTCCCATCGATTATGTGCCGCCTCATAGTTGATACCGTATTTTCACATTTACTTGATTCTCACTGTAAGTAATTCCCACTTCACAGATAAAGGAACTGAGGCTCAGAGCAGGCGCATGACTTTCTCAAGCTCATAAAGCCAGTAAGTAGAAGTGACAGGAGACACAGAGAGATCTCACACCTTCAAGGCAGGTGTCCTGCCCACCAGGCAATGACCTCTCCCTAAAACCTGCCTGAGGTAGCTCCCCAAAGGGGACCACCTATGACCCAGCTCACAGCCAACAACCTCCATCAGGTCCAAAGGCAAAGAAGACCACACATCTTCCTTCATTTCTGAGAAGATTCAAGTGAACCCATGACAGATTGACAGGGCCTGAGCCATCAGAGAAACCAGCTTTTCAGTGAAGACGGACATGCATCAGGGAAAGACAGTTAGTGGGTGTGAATGGTCTGACAGGTACCAAGGTCAATAATAAGAAACACTGTGACAGGCAGCAGGAATCGAAAGAGAAGTGAGCGGGAAGACTTATAATCCTGATGCCATCAGTGAAAGACACGAGAAAGGGGGAAGGCAGGTCATCTGCTACCCTAACAATACACTGTGCTGATGGCTACAGGGCAGTGTGTCCCCAGCCCCCTCAGGGTCACTTCAACTCTCCCAACAGCAGTTCTCCTGGATGACACTGCAGAAAGGAAAGCTTCAGAAACTTTGGAAGCAGGAAAAACCAAATTGTGAGAATATGCAGACACCTGAGCAGGCCAGGGTGGCTGGAGCACATCACATGCATGTGTATATATGTACGTGGACACATTTAGAGAGAGAGAGGACCTACTAGATTCAGGATCTGTGCTATAAGCTGAGAGTATAGCTCTGTCTGCTGGGACCCTCTGCTCAGGGTGGGAGGTGGGGGTCAAGGGAAGAAAGTACTCCGCAGGTGTTATGATAAGTGTAATAAAAGTTCTGCTTTAACTCAGATAAGGAGATAATTGTCACTCTCTATGAAGGCTTCCCAATCCACTGGATACATCCTTTGACATTCAAAAAGTTTGAATCTTGGTAATCTTGCGCAAAGGCTTTGTGATTTTGACAAATCATTTAACCTCTCTGTGACTCAATTTCCTCATCTGTAAGATGGGGACAATCGTAGTAGCTTGCATGGTTGCTGTGAGGGTTAAGTGAATTAATACATTGGGCCCTTAGTGGAGTGCCTGGCATTTGCCTGGAATATGCACGTGTCAGTCAGAGAAAGTCCTTTTCACAGTATGATCCTGCACACAAGTTGCCATGGGGTACAAGACACAAACCCTACATCATGTAAGTTATTGTGACCAGCTTGGCTGAGGTGGTGGGAATATTCCCTTCTTAATCAAATGCAGCTGGTTTAGACAAATCCAGCCACCAGTACTACATGTTCAATTTTCTAGGAGAAGCCCAGAGATCTTGCTATTTCTGAGAAATGCAATAATATTCATTACTGGTTTAATACTGTGGCCTCATCTTGCAGATCAAAAGTTTGGATCATTCTAGACACATTTGTGGGTCTAACTTAATGAAGGTATATAATATTCCAGAGCAGTAGAGGGGCATGTCACTGCCTACCCCATAACTATCTCCAAACACAGCCCCTCGTGGATAAGGCATGGAAAATTCTCAGAGCTGGTTTGGGAAATGGTCCACCTGCTTTGGACTTCCCATCCGTGTACTAGGCTGGTGTCTTGTTCAGCACAGGGAGCTCTTTTATAATGATTTTTCTGCAGGAATCCTGTTTGATAACACAAATTCGAGCCAAAGGGATAGGTTTATATTATGAACTCAAAAGAAAGGATCCAGTTTTGATTGTTACTAGGGAAATCTGAGAGCCACCTAGGGTATAGTCAGCCAGCCCTTGAGTAGGAGAGTCGTTGGGTGAATCCATAGAGAGACACAGAGAAAGGTCCCTCTGCAGTGGCCAGCAGGGGCTCCTCCACTCTCTCCCCTCTCACTCTCAGCTGCCAGACCCCACCTTTTCTCCAGCCCGGCAGCTGAGAGCTCTCTACTCACCAACCCCTAAAGAGGCTGAAATTTTTTTAATTGAAAGAAAATTTAAAATATATGTGTGTATATATGTGTGTGTGTGTGTGTGTGTGTGTGTGTATTTTGCTGAGAAATAAATAAATCTATGCCTTTATTTATTTATTTTTTAATGGTCACTATATTTTTCCAGTTTCCCTGTGAGGAAAACAAACTCTAGAAGATGTGAGCCAAATTCCTTTTCATACCTTACATTTCTCAGAGGTAGTATGGATCACCCTCAGAAAACTTGTTTCCTTTGATACCACCTTAATGGTATGTTTGTTATTCACAGGGGAAGCCACAGTCTACTCACCTGTAGAGTGGAGCCATATGCCCCCTTCACGTACTTTACACAATTTGTGGAAGGATCAGCTGCGATTATGCTTATGAAAGCCTTTTGAACACGGTAATGAGCTCTGAAAATGCCAGGTGTTCTGGCCCTCTGACTCATTTTAGTGCTTTTCAACAAGGGAAAGGTAGAGAGATCAGTGGGAGAAAATATGTCGAAGCCTGTTACAGGCAATGAATTGTATTCCCCGCTACAGCGTGAAACCACAAAGAACCATGTTCACTGTTAGGTTAGTTGAAGGCTGTTGTTAAAATGAAAATGTCACTGTTATTTATAACTGAAGGCCTACCTATTTCCAAATAGGCTTCCAGAAGATGTTAATTTATTGCCAATACTGTCTCTTGTATTACTTTGGCATTTGACTACTAAGGGAAGGAGGCACAGAGCATAGGTAAGTTTTAGGCAGCGCTGGGCTGGGGATAGGAGAAAAGATCTGGGGGGAGCAGCCCTTGGTCTCTGTGGACACCTGCAGGGACAAGCACTGGACAGAATCAGTTAGGAAGGCTACTGGACGCAAACAGCCTGGGGTTAGCAGAAGATGAGCTGTGACCATCCCAAAGCCTGAATGGAGGTGAGGGAAGTTCGCAGAGAGGTTACCAGAACTTGGAAAGAGTCAGTCATGTAGACAAGATCGCCTTGAGAGAAGCAATGCCCGTCAGCTGAGGAACGCAGCCAGCCTGGGCCACCTCTCCAGGAAGAAGCTAGGCCCCACTCTCCTCCCGGCTGGAGTGGCAGCTCTCCTACTGAGGCCGCCCTTTACTGATGAGAAGCTCCAGGGTAAGGGAGCCTCGGGGAGAGAGATTGCAGAGGAGATGGGGGGAAAGAGGGCCTGGGGGAAAATGAAAGAGCTCCTTCCCTGCGTGTGCAGGGAGAGGGTCTCTGGCCTGGGCAGTGCACACAGGCTGGGGGAGGAGGGAGAGTGTGTCAGGTGCGGGGGGAACTCTGATCAAAGAGAACAGGACCCCACGCACAAGGTATCTCAGGTATAACCTCAACCCATCAGAGACATTCTGCGACCTCTTGTGGGCTTTTTGAACTCCATGTGGATCACACGTCGACTTGGGGAACCCTCAAAACATGCTTCACTCATCGAAGCCTCAGTAACCTGACTACACTCAGAGCCCATTCAGTGTCCCCTACATTCTTAATTTATCAGAAAGCCAGCTGCTTGCAGCTAAATGGCCAATTATTGCCTCTATTCAGATCAAAAACACTTAAAAGTCCAATATTTTACAATACATATCCTGGATTTGACACTCAATAAAACAGCATCAGAATGGAGCCCCCTTTTAACAATAATGAACAAAGATGATGCAGTATAACTTAATGGAGAGCAAAATGCATTTTGTCAAGACAGAGAGTGTGAGGGCAAAGGAATTTAAGAAATTATGTACCCTGAAAAACCACTCACTAAATTAATGAGAAAGGCTAATCCGGGCCTTGCTGACTAAATATCTGCAAAATAAGATAAACAACAAGCAAATAAATCTTTTGAGTTTTTCAGATTAGAATTCATCTTTGGGGCCAATTGCAACAGCAGATGTCAAAAGGGTTCTTAATCATGTCATGCCCTGCTTAAAAGACAGTGGCTCAACAGACCCACAGAATACAGAGCAAATTTCAACAGATGCCAATCAAGGCTCTCTGACATCTTGGTACCCTTATCCCTGAAACCAAACGCCACTACCCCAGGAACCATGCCCTTTCTCAGGCACAATCATCCTCATTGTGACTCCACACTCACTTCAACTGTCTTTCTAATTCTTCATGACCCAGCTCAAAGGATACCTTTTCTGTTGAGTGTTCTCTAGAGAGTCTTGCAATGCTTTTTCCTGCTGGCCTCCCAGAGGCACTTTCCATACTTCTGATATGAACCCCATCATTGCCTGCTTTTCTTTCTTGTTAGGCGACTGCCTTCCTCCCAGTTACATGGAGAGTTACCTGAGATTTCTAGCTCACCCGTGACATCACACCTGGAACCTAGCTAGCCCTGTTCCTGGATGCAGTAACTGAATTTAATTAAGCAAGTTGTGCTTATACACCAGTATTCTCAGAACTGCCTCAAACTTCAGCTGGAAAATGATCATGTTATTTCATGTGCTAGAAAATAATATTCACCTGTGTGCAGTCTTTGGGTAAGGCAGCTGCTATTTCATTCTGTAAAACACGTAATTTACAATGAAGTAAGTAACTCCTTTAGACCTCCAGAGCCGAACTTTTATAAGTTGCCACCTCCAGATATACAAGTCATCTGAAGAAATTAATGGGTATCCAATAGGAAAGCAATTACTCGGTCCCTGCTGGAAGGATCAACTCCAGTATAGTTATAGCATATAATTGGAAACAGCATGAATTTGATATTTGAATCTGTCATATGTATTTTTAGCGCAGATGAATTATCTGGTATTCTGGATGTGTGAGTGCAATTTTTACAGATCACTGCTCCTAAGATTTGTTTGTTTCTACAGGGTTTTGATGCCCTAGTAATCAAGCAAACACTTTTTGCATTTACAGTTATAATTAACTAGAAGTTTCCACATTTATAAACTGGCATGGCCCCGAGTTGGCCCCCAGAACCACTTGTCCATGATCACCAAGCCCTGGAGTCACTGCTAAGACATGACCAGTTCCTAATCTCATGGACACACACAGGGCATGTATGTCATGTGTTCATAATCTAGTTTCAATTGATCTTGAGCCTTCCTGAACATTGAAGAGAGTCCCTTCAGAAGCAGAACAACCATGCATTTGGCCTTGGGGCCCTAATTAACTTTGCTTTTTCTGTGCTCCCAGAAAAATCTCCCCATGCTCCTCACCCAGAAGCAGTATCTGAGCCCTTCAGCCCCTCCCCACTGGCTCTCCACAACTCTCCCAACACCACCACCCCCTCTGGATGGGGTCACCTTCTCTTCAGGACACCCTACTGCGGTTACTCCCCCGACACTTATCACTGTTCCATGTTAGGATGTCTATTAAACTTAAAATGCGTGATCTTCAGTACAATAATAAAAAAGGCCTGCCACACTTCTTCCTTCAGTTTCACATCTGAGTCGACTCTTCCCAACTAGACTAGAAGCCACATGAGGACAGAGACCACTTGTATTTTGAACCAATTTCTGAACTGTTCTAAGGTGAATCTAAGGCAGGAAAATAAATCGTTGATTGGGGCATGCAGCCTGTCTGGGAATATTTCTTACTAGGGAATTTGCTTTACAGTTTCATTAAATGTAAAGAAGGGAAAGATGAAAAAGAATCTGATGACTGTTCAAGAAGAATAATTGGACAGCAAATGGCAACATGCTGTCCTCCCAGCCCAAGAAACACAGATGAAAAATAGATATTAATGATAGCAAAAGGTCACACTCTTGGAAGAAATTTGTGACCAAATTGGTGAAGATTCATTAGGAATTCATTATTTATATCCTACCTACTTCCCAAGGATAAAGGCGGTCGATGGAGGGAGGCTGTGGCGTCAACAAACGAACACAGAGTCTGGAAATATGACTCAGAATCTAGCATGGCTCTGACTTGCTGTGTGTGTAAATGTGCAAATCATTCCATACTTTAATCCCATCGACTGTTGTGAGGAGTAATTGGAGCTATATATTATATATGTCTATGTGTATATATGTTATATACATATTGTGTGTATGTATATATATATATGCATACACACACAGACACACATATTCTCTACAGATGTTGACAATTCTCATTCTCTGAGGTCTATAAAAATTGGATAAATTCTCACCAAAATGGAATCTCTATTTCCCCCAAATTATGGGGAAACCTGGAAGGCAGACTTTGCCAGCCTTAGCTGCCCAAAAGGAAAGAAATAGTGCCCCCAGCAGTAAGATTTGCCCAGCCTTGCCAGTTGTATTGTAAAGTGGAAATTCAAATCTGGACGACCTCACATTCACTTCCAATCATGAGAGTGTCTTACTTCCTTGGTATGAGTCCCATGACTGATATCTAAGACCCCATTTTTCAGATGAAGAAGGCACTGCTCTGAGAGGTCAGCTCAGTTAGAGTTCTCACAGATGGTACGGGCAGAGCCAGTGGACAAGACCAGAAGGCAGATTCCATGCCCCAGCCACTGTGGGTTTCTCTAATCCACACTGACACACAACCACAGACATATTGGGCTGACCACTCGTGCCAAAAAGTAAATGTGGCTCTATCAGAACCTGAACTGAAGACCCTCCTGTGGATTCCGCAGTGAGCATATCAAAGCGAACATGGCTCAGCACCACTGCGCAGCCAGACCTGGTTGTATCGCAGCCTGTGCTCCCACCCGACTCCCTGTCCTTCCTGACAGCCCTGGGCCAGCCAGAGAGTCCTGTCTGTCAGGAGGTTTCTGCCCTCAGGTTCTTTTCAGAAATGTGACAGGCCCAATGAAGGCCCAGCGCTGATGGAGACAGCGGCTCCAGCCCTCCCAGCAGCCCGGCTCGCCCTCCCTGACACAATGGGGCCGGCTGTAATCACATCACACCCTCGTCTTTCATAATCACCTCCTCCAAGTGACAGAGCATCCCAGTGGCAGGGAGGGAACTATTTTTAAATTAATTCTAAATAAAAAAGCACCAAAAAAGAGTGTCTTTTTCCCACAGATAGAGTTCTGGTTTATAGATCATCCCTAGGGACTGAGCGGGGACTAAGGGTGACAGAAGCTAGAAAACGCAAACAGAGCAGTGGAACCCCCCCACCAGGAGACCACCTGTCCTTCCCGGCCCCGCCACCTACACGCTCACTTCCCCCTCCTTTTTTACTTCTGAGGTCCCTTCGCCCATGTTCGTCTCTTCCATCCCCTCTCTGGCTCCGGGGGTGCAGGGGGTGGAAATGCAGGGGCATCGCTTCCATTCGAGTGACTCCTGCGGGCCCCCTTTCCCTCCCTCGCCTCCCGTCCTTCCTCCCACCCCACTCCCACCTTCTGCACACCAGCCCTCTTCTCCCTTCTCCTCCGAGTCCGCGAAGGGTGGGGGCTCGCAGAGTATTTTCTGTAAGTGTAGCAAAGCTCTTCAGTGCGAAGAAATACAGCCAGGAGAGGGAATGTGGAGGAGGGCAGGGGAAATAAAAGCAAATCTGCCTCTTAAAAATTACTGGAGACACCTCCGGTGCCGGCCGTGATAATTACATTGATAAGGAAGCTGCGGTGGAGGAAATCAATCAGTGGCCCAGCACGGATTTCTTTAGTATCAATCCATGGAATCACTGCAACTCTGTCGCACTCTCATTTGTAGGGTCATTAGCTATCTGTCTTGCTCCCAGCTCGGCGGGTATCCCTGAGCCCCGGGTGTACTAGCTCTCCCTCAAGTTTGTATTTTCTCACTCGACCTGCAGAAGTCTTCTCTCTTCCTCCCACCATCTTGGCGCTCTTCCATTTTTCTTCCCCAGCTTCTCTCCCTTTTCCCATCTTTAACCCCCATCTCTGGCTACCACTTCATCGCTTTGAATGGCCCATTTTGGCTCTTGTCCTGAAGCCCTAGTAGCTCCGGTCGGATGAGTCATCTGAGATGTGGGGAGACAGTGAGGGGAAGGGGGAGGTGCTGCTGGTCCCCTCCAGCCTCTTAAGTGGCCTTCGGAGACAGAGATTTTGCCTTGCCTCTGGCTCATTGGCGCAGCACCACCACACACCACACCGCTCACAGGCCTCAGAGCAGGAGGGAGCCCTCCCCAGGAGACAGGCATACCAAATGCACCACGCCCAGGTCGGCCACAGGATCAGGCCAGGCCTTCCACTAGGGACTGCAAAACTGTGCTCACCAGCGTCACTGGAAAGGGCCACAGAAGGAGACTGCCCACAGAGCAGCCAGCACCCTTTGCGATGCAGAGAAATAGGAGGTGGGGGTAGAAAAGGAAGCCAGAAAAGGAAGCTTTCAGCAACACAAGAAAGAAAAGCCACTTTGAAATAATTAATAAGTGACATGAGCTTAGCAAAACTAAGAGCACATTTATCAAGTCAGTGTTAAATGAATGTTAGTTCCATTCCCTTTCCCCTTTGGCAGGCTTCAGATGAGGAAAATGGAGACCTTCATGCCATCCCAGCTTCTCTCTCTGCCTGCCCCCTGAAAAGCCACCATGGAGGTGGAGACATAGCAGAGAAGCAGGGAGATCTGTGGTGCCGTTCACGGTGGCTTTCACTGAGCTAGGCGGGGACCCACCAGAGGGAGCTTGGAAGAGTGAATGATGCCAGGGGACACCTGTGCAGACCCTGGCTTTCTGTAACCACCAAGAAAGGACTCCTCCAGGATCCAGGTTTACTTGTTTAGAATTATTCTTGATTCTTTGGGACACAGTGGATCTAGGCATTTTTAAATTAAGACCTATTAGACAAGTCTTCCCTGCAGGGGGAGAAACTAAAGCGATTTCTGGGGTAGTTGCCTGGATCGGTGGAGAAAACATTAAGCTAAAAGTCATCGCTGTCAGAAAGTACTAAGTCTGATCCCAGGAGAGGAGGGTGTTGATTTTTAAGAGCTCCAAGTCTTTTCATGAGAATGGTATGAGATCGCTGATTAAAGCTGGCCCCAAAACAGTAGTTACAAGCGCAGACTATGGTCAGCAAGATCTGGGTTCAGACTTGACTCCTCTGCTCATTAGCTGAACAGTCTAGGTCGAATTCTTTGGCCTTTCCTGAAGCCCATTTTCCTTGTCTCAAATAATGGCATAAAAAGAGGACCTAGTATGGTAGGTAACAAAACACCGCAGAGCCAGTGGACAAGACCAGAAGGCAGATTCCATGCCCCAGCCACTGTGGGTTTCTCTAATCCACACTGACACATAACCACAGACATATTGGGCTGACCACTCGTGCCAAAAAGTAAAACTGGTTGTTTACAGTGGGTCTGATTGATTGATGACCCCTTCTGACTGGTTGTTCACCAAGCTATGCCAGTTGCCAAATATCTTGATTACTAAATATATCGCTCCTCCCTAACTTTTTTTGCCAGGAATGAATACAAGGAAAATGCTTAACTTGTTGCCTGGTAAATGCCCAGTTAGATGTTGGTATTTGTTATGGACTTAATTATGTCTTCAAAGAAGATACGTTGAGGTTCTAACCCCCACTACCTCATAATATGACCTTATTTGGAAACCCAGTCATTGAATTGAGATGAGGTCCTATTGGCATGATGGGCCCCTAATCCAATATGACTGATGCCCTTGAATAGAGATGGCCACGTGAAGACACCAGACACAGACAGAGCGCTGTGGGAAGACGGGAGCAGAGCCTGGAGGGAGGCATCAACAGGGTAAGGCTTGCCAGCCACTGCAAAAAGCTTGGAGAGAGGCACGGAATATGTTTTCCCTCGGAGACCTCAGAGGGGGCCAGCGCTGGTGACTCTGATTCCAGACTTCTAGTCTCCAGAACTGTGAGGGAGGAAAGTTCTGCAGCTTTAAGCCACGCAGTTGTGGTGATTTGTTTCTGCCATTCCAGGAAGCGAATACAGTATTATAGAGGGTACACGAAACCATGTGTACCACATAAAACCACGAATTCATACACTCTCAGGAAAGAGAAGACCTTCGTGCTCATTTCAGCCCAGTCTCTCACGTGGTGCCTGAAAGTCCATCATCAGCATTCTCACTAGAGTCCTTCAGCTTGTGCCCCTGAATGCCTCCAGTGACCAGGAACTCACTACCAGTGACAACCCAGGAGCTTGATTAGGAGCTATTCTTTATATGGAGCCTCAGTCTGGTTCCCTATAGATTGCCTCACTTGGCAGAAACTACCTCCCTTGGACCTTTTTGCATATAAAAAGTTCAATTGCCTAGCATTTAACATTCCTTCAAATACCGATATTCATTAAAGCCATGTTATCACATATAGCGGAGTTTTAGTGAATTCCATGTCTTCGGTGTGTGACGGACTTAGGCTTTTTCTGCCTAAACAGTACTCCATGAACACTCAGTTCAGGAGCATCTCCTGATAAACTAGACTATGCTGTGGGAAAAACGATACCAGAACCAGTGCCCTGAAAACCAGTGGGTTATTTCTCTCCACACTCCCCCCATCCACTGCAAGCCCACAGGGCACTCTGTTGTACTCACTCAGGGACCCACTCACCACGGCAGGGAGAAAGCTCCAGAGGGTTTCCCATCAGCAAGTCATGCACCAGCCTGGAAGTGACACTCATCACTTGTCTCACAGCTCATTGGCCAGTGCAAGTGGTGTGGCCTCACAGAAACCAAAGGGGGCTGGAAATGTGTCTGGGAAGTCAGACCAAAAATACCTGGCAAACAGGCACTGACAACTTCCCCACACCCTCTGTGCAGCTCTCCTGGCCACCCAGAGAGAGTACTTTGTATCATCCATCTCCAGCCCTCTGCAGGCATTTTCTGTATTTGTTGGCCCTGGTAGTTCTGTTGCATTATTATTATATTTACTTGTGTTTCCATCTCCACCATGACACTGAGTTTCTCAAGGACAGATCATAAGAAATGTCTGGTCTGTGATGCATTTGAGCATAGGAACCACATATTCACAGTCAAAGCCACAGTCCAGCTGGTGGTTTGCAAGGCCATATCTGATGTGGCCCCCACTACTTCTCTGACCTCATCTCCCCACCTCCTCTCCCTCATCTCCTTGGCCACTCAAACTCACCAGCCAGGCTCCTGCCTTAGGGCTCTTATATCTACTCTTTCCTGTACCTAGAATGTGCTTCCCTGCCATCTGCTTGGCTCATGGCCTTACTGCTTTCAAGTCTCTGCTCGACTGTCACCTTATCAGAGAAGCCTTCCCTCAGGGCTCCATAACATCAACTCCACCTCCCTGCCCCACATTGCCTTTGATTTTTCTCCACAGCAACTGCCACTTGCTGACACAAACACACACAAATGTATATTACATTGTTGTATATTAAATACCTTATAATATGCATTATATGATACTTTATATATGAGACAGGTTTCCCCTGCTATTCCAAAGTAGAGCATCTCCCCTGCTACGCTGAAATGGCATAAGGCACAGAAGCAATTACCATTATTTATGTGGGAAAAAAATAAGTATTCCCAGACCCAAAAAACAACTTCTCTTAGGCTTTTCTGATATATTAGGATACATCTTGCTACCGAATACACAAAATAGATCTAGATAAGGCACAGATGCTCACAGACACAGTGCAAAGCTGTAGCGTCTTGATGCTGAGATGCTCACTGTATTTCCCAGGGAAGGAGCTTGGCGGGACCATTCTCACTGTTGGGAGACACACTGCCTCTTGGGCTCGCTACAGAGCGAATGCTGAACACTATTTCAGCTTCTGCTCTTTTTTTTATGAAAGTGGAAATCCTCTTCAGATTTCTCTCAGTCAGCAAAAACAGGAATTAATGCAGGTCTTCTGTAGAAGCAAAGTGGTATAACACAAACTTTTGAAAAGTGGGGGATATCTGTACCTAATTATTTTGGGTATGTATTTATTGTTTCTCCTCCCTCTCCTGCCCACACATATACACACTTGAGTGTAAATTTCATGAATAAAGGAACCTGTACATATAAGTACTCAATAAATATTTGTCCAATACAGGAATAAAGGTCCCTCCTGAATCTTCACTTTTCTGGACCAAAATGCCAATTTCTCCCTCTCATATGAAAATGTTTTGAGCCCCTTCAACATCCTGGCCACCCAGAAGTGATCAATGACCAGTACAGTACAGAGCAAGACAGCCCTTACTTACCCTTCATTCTGTATTTCAGTTAATAAAGCCTAAGTTTAAATAAGAATTCAGAGGTTGGAAAAATCATGCTATGGGTTCACAGTAAATTTGGTTATTGACTAAGATCATGTTTTTCACACCAAGTAAGTTACACTTTTCTCTCCACATATACTTTTGTAGTTGTTGCTTTGGACCCAAGGGTGGGATGTAATGTTTTTGCCTCTTGATTTTCCTGTCACTTGTCTCCTTTTCTTACTTCCAACATCATTTATTCTTTCACTGATTAATTGTCAACTGCAAAAAAGCTCTATTAGGTGCTATGGGTGTTACATGGTAATCATAATTCCCAGAAGAAAAAATCTGTTAGCAGTATCAACATGAACCAGTCAAGTTATCTTTAGTTCAGTAGGAGAAGGCTCCTTAGCCTTAAAGAAAGCGTAAGTGCAAATGACTGACAGCAGAGCCACTCCTGGAAGCTTTCAATGGTAGAATGGCTGCAGGGGCCCTCCAGGGTGCAATGCCTAGGCTCCTGATGCGAAGGCAAGTAGTGCCTCAGACTGAGGGGCTTGGAAAGAGTGTACAGTTAGGGCAGTCTGGCTCAGTCATCCCCCTCCATTTATCCCCAAAGCTGATGTACCTTATGTGGACGTGACCAATGGGCTGCCACCTCCCACATCACTCCAAGAACCTCACCCTCTCTTTCAGGGCAGTCTTCCAAAGGGGAAGAACCAGGACAATTATTACACATACTGGCAAATCATACTGATTTGTTTTAGCTAATGCCAAGTACTAGGCAAGTACTATACCGATAATATTTCAACCATCACTACAAGTCCATGAGATATTGTTACTATCCCCACTGTATAGATGGAGAAACTGAGGCACAGAGCAGTTCAGTCATCTACCCACAGCTAGAAAGTGAAAGAGCCGGGTTTGAGTCCAGTCTGGCTCCAGAGTCCGTGATCTTCGCAGCTTTGCTCTGCACAGCTTCCTCCTCATACTGGAAACAGAGATAGATTATGGTCCAATATGCAATATACAGATTAAGTAATAAGACATGGTTTTTATACTAGTCACTAATACAGACTACTCCTAATAAAATCAAACCTCAGACATAATCTCATTGAACAGAAATTGAAGTAACTTGAGGGTAATGGAAGGAGAGTAAATGGGTTGGAGAATGACTCAACCTGTTGCTCACTGGACATTTACTCATTGATTCATCTGTTTATTCAGCCTCCCATTCATCTACCAACCCATTCAGTCAGCAGCCACATACTGAGCCCTTTGCTGTCCTAGGAACACATCGAGCATTGCAGATCAGACATGGTCTGACTTGAATCGACATAGCAGTCCAGGCGTGGAGAGGCAGACAGAGGAAACCCATGGTCGGGGGGTGCTCATGAGGAAGCACAGGATTAATTAGCCCTCACTGGGGACAAGAGAAGAGGGGACAGGAGGGAAAAATGGTGAGAGAAGAATGCTTCATGGGGGAAGAGCATTGGATCTGGCCCCAAGAAAAACCCTCTAATGTCAATATTCTTGGAAAGATCGTAGAACTAGCACAATTTCCATCAGAGACAACAGAAAATTGAACATGCTTTTCAAGAAAGACATTGGAGCATAGCAGTTGAGAACACAGGTTTTGGAGTCAGTTGGGTCAGCATACAAATCTTAACCTCTCTACCCAGCATTTCCTCCCTTATGAGATGGGAATAGTCAAAATACCCCATCATAGGTTCATCTGAGGGTCCCATAAGATCATGTCTGATCGACTATACTTCAATAAAAAATAAATAAATACCAAGAAGTGGGGGTGGGGGGAGATCACATACAAGATGCCTGGTGAACATCTGCTAAATGTTAGCTGTATCATTTGTTGCTTTCTTCTCAAACTCACAGACACTCTTACTTCATCCCTAGTCCTTAATCTTCTTAGTAGCTCTAACACTACCTTTAGAACCAGTATTTGTAAACCTCTTTTCTCTTTTCTTTTTTACACAGCGAATAAAAAACATAACTTCTGCAAAACTGATTTGCATTACACTAAATTCATCTTTCTCTGTGGTTCTTGGTGACTAGGTAACCAGCCAAGGAGCTAATTCATTATTTTAGCAATTTAAATAGGATCTCTGAAGAAGGGCACCCTGTGGTCACAAAGCACTGGGACTATACTAATGAGAAGATTAAAAGAAAGTTCGGCTCACACAGTCCCAGATAATCACAAATATACCCAAGGATTATTAACAACCACAATTACCTGGAATTATATTATCTGCCTGGTTGGTTATTCTGAAGTCAGTTTGTATGAAATAGATGAGCTCACAGGAGATAAGAAGTTATTTTGAAGTGGCTGGCAGGGCCCTTCATAAATAATATCTAAGGAAATATGTGTGTGGTGGTCTTCACCTAATTCTCACCCAGAAGTAAGGGGGAGCTCTGGGTTCTCCTGAGGAACAGATTATCCACAAACCCCCAGACCCACATCCTCGCATGTTGGTTGTTTGCCTACCGTGGGCAGACTCATCTATTCTAGACAAGCCTTTCAGGAAGTCAGAATGTCCTTCTGCAGAAGCCTCATTCATTTTCAGGGCTCCATCCCTCTAGAGAACAAAGCTCTGGGCTTTTATGTCCCTAGTAGTCAATTGTGTGCCTTCCCAACCTCTTCCAAGTCTTCAGCTGCTATTCTTGAGCTTTGCTGGACTGCGCACAGCTGTGGTGCCCAGGCCAGGTCTCAGAGGGCATCTCCTTCCTTGCTTCCTCTTGCAGGTTCCCACAACTCCATGCTGTGCGCTACAAACTGGTCTTGAACCCAGAGCCCTGGCTGAGAGGATGGGGGCAGACGGGGAAACGGTGGTCCTGAAGAACGTGCTCATAGGTGTCAACCTGATCCTTCTGGGCTCCATGCTCAAGCCCACTGAGTGCCAGCTGGAAGTCACCACGGAGAGGGCCCAGAGACAGACAGTGGAGGACAGGAGTGTGACCAAGTCCAACACATCCGACGATCAGCAGCCTATGCTCTTCCGCCACGTGTACAACATTAATGTGCCCCCGGACAGCCTCTGCTCCTCGGGGCTCGAGGCCTCCGCTGAGCAGGAGGTGAGCGCCGAAGACGAGGCGCTGGCAGAGTACCTGGGCCAGACCTCAGACCACGAGAGCCAGGTCACCTTCACCCACAGGATCAACCTCCCCAAAAAGGCCTGCCCCTGTGCCGGCTCGGCCCAGCTGCTGCAGGTGCTGCTGAGCCGGATTGAGATGCTGGAGAGGGAGGTGTCAGTGCTGCGGGACCAGTGCAACAGCCGCTGCTGCCAGGAGGGCGCTGCCACAGGTAGGGCTGGGGCGCTGGGGCGGCCTCAGGAGGGGAGGGCAAGGGCTGAGCAGAGAGCAGTGAATGGGAGCCAGCCGCCACTCCCAACGAAGTCCAGCTCCCCTTCGCGCGGAGGGAAGAACATGCCCTAGTCTGTAGCTCTCTGATAATATGTCTCAGATCTAAATGGGGTCCTTCCCGGGGGATTCAGTGCAGTCATTCTGTACACTGCTGAGCCGGTTTGAAATACATTAACTTGATTCAGGGGGAATGAGTCAGGTAACGGTTCAGCACAGCAACTTCTGTGGCAAGCGAGGAATTTGACGTATGTCTTTATTCATCTTTGGCTTTCACAGGCTGTTGAATTGATGTCTATCCATGTTAACCTGAGGGACTGGAGGATGCAGGTGCTCTGTTTGCTCAGCCCAGCCTTCCTCCCAACTGAGTCAATGATAGCCATCAAGGTCCCAGAGGATCTGTCCCCATCTTCTTTTAGCCCCGCCTCCTCCATGAACGCATGTGGGGGTGTGCATGCACGCACATGCACATTCACACACATGTGCTCATGCGCAGTCACAGAGCTTATTACACCCCCAAAAGGCTGAGTGTCCAGAAGATTTATGTCTAGCCTCACCCACCCCCTGACTAGAAACACATGAATCATGACCTTGACCTCTTTGGGAGAAGTCATCACATCTTCAGAGCCAGACATCGCGAGCTCAAATCCTGGCTCTGCTACGTACAAGCTTGTGACTTAAGCAAGTTATATAACCTGGGCCTTCATTTCCCTATACCAAATGATGATAGACAAGAACAACAAATAATTATTAAATATATAAGAGCTTTATTCAGATGCACCCCTGACTTCTAGTAAGCACCATATAAGTGATAACTATTATCAGCTGATCCCATGAGCAGAATTTGTGCCAGTCCCCTTTTGTGCCCAGTTTCTCTCACCTAAAAGGCACCTTAGATCCATGCCATTCATTCTTCAGTGAGAAGAGGAATTAGTCTATCTTGGGTTCAAGTTTTCACCTCTGTAGGGGCCCATATCTCAAGGCTTTCACAAGGAGGACAGCAGGAAGTAGCAGGAATGACATTTTAATAGGGCCTGGATGGCCCACATGTCCAGAGGGAGAGCGGACACATTCATCCTGTCACACAGCAAGATGAGGGTCAGTCTGCGAGTTAAGATATATCCATGGGTTTGCGCGTCTCTTTCTCCTCTTCATAAGCAAAATTGTAAATAAACAATCTGAAGGAGAGAAGAGAAAGCCCAGTTGTTTGGTTTCCTGTCCCTCAGTGAGACCTGCCTGGTCAGTTCACTATTTCAATGGATCTGGGAAATACAAAGAAGTCATAGGTGTCCATGGACATGGACTCTTTGCTGCCCAGGAAGCCGGGCATCTTCTACCAGCCTCCCACAGGCTTACTGGCAAACGTGGAAAAATCTACAAGCAAGGGTTATGTTATACAAAGTCAGTGCGGTATCCTGTCGAGCCATGGAGGCTGCATAAAGTAGCAGAATTAAACAAGGATATAACTTACTTAACTTCACATTTCCAGGGCCAAGTGCAGAGAAGTGTACCAAGCAGGTACTGGATTTGTGTTTGCTTAATAAGTTTATTTGATTCATTCTAGACAGATAAATTAACCACTATAATTATAGCGTGGCCAGGGCTAGGACAGAGATATGCACTGAATCCTAAAAAGATCACGGAAAACAGTAACTAAGTGAAACTGAAGTTCTGGAAAGCCTTTGAAGTGACCCTGGTGCTGAGTCGTGATGAATGAGCAGAGCTGGTTAGATGGCAGACAGGAGAGAGAGTAGGCTGGCTCTGTAGCTGCCATGACCTTGGCCTGATGGTAGACTCAGGGCGCAGCCTCCATGCCCAGGGCCCCTTCCATCCCCCCAGCCAGCACATGGATCTTTGTCGGGGGCTGTCTTTAGGCTGCAGGAGCCTCCTTGGCCTGTCTGAGGAGAGCATGGAGGAGCCTGAGCATTGGCAACCCCCAGGGACAGCCCTTAACCCACCGTGAGGTGGGACCTGCCCTGTGGCCTGAGCACCCTGAGGGCCTGAGCCTGTTATCCTCTCTGGGACTGTGGCTGGCTTGGGCTCTTCCCTCCCCAATCTTCCCCGCTCCCCTACCAGTTTCACCTGGAAGCACTTTCCAAAAAGTCACTTTCACCTGAATCTTTATCTAGGGATTCTGTTTCGAGGGAACCCAGGCTAGGACACACTGAAAATGAGCTCCTGAAGACAAGGGACCAGATTGCTCTCATCAGTGTCCCCAGGATTGTGCTAGGCACAGACAACCCATGTTTATGAAATTGATTAGGTACCAAACTAGGTTGAGTTTATCTCTCAGCAGCACAAATCTGACTGGAGAATGAGGAGAGGTCTCCACCCACCCCTCATGCACCATTTCCAAGCTGCCTTTTGACCTTCTCCTTGACTGTTCCAGGACAGCTGGACTATATCCCTCACTGCAGTGGCCATGGCAACTTTAGCCTCGAGTCCTGTGGCTGCATCTGTCACGAAGGCTGGTTTGGCAAGAACTGCTCAGAGCCCTACTGCCCCCTGGGCTGTTCCAGTCGGGGTGTGTGTGTGGACGGCCAGTGCATCTGTGACAGTGAATACAGCGGGGATGACTGCTCTGAACTCCGGTGCACCACAGACTGCAGCTCCCGGGGGCTCTGCGTGGACGGGGAGTGTGTCTGCGAAGAGGCCTACACGGGCGAGGACTGCAGTGAGCTGAGGTGCCCTGGGGACTGTTCAGGGAAGGGGCAATGTGCCAATGGTACCTGCCTCTGCCAGGAGGGCTACGTTGGTGAGGACTGCAGCCAGCAGCAGTGTCTGAATGCCTGCAGTGGGCGAGGACACTGCCAGGAGGGGCTCTGCCTCTGTGAAGAGGGCTACCAGGGCCCTGACTGCTCGGCAGGTAGGAAGGGGAGCTCCATGGGGCTTCTGGCAGGGGTGGTCCTCAAAGTAACTACCTGGAGGTGGGAAGGCAGATGAGAGGGAGGGTGGACTGTAGGCAAGATAATTACCAATTGGGTTGTCCTTGTTTTTGCTTTCCAAGAAAGCTCATTTTTTGAGTCAGTAACAACTGATGTGGCAGATTTAAGGGAGGAAAGGGTGGAAAGTAGGAAAGTTCAAGTTCAGACTGAAAGCTGGATCTTACCCCTGAATCTGGAACAAAGGCAAGGTAATAATGGTGACGGTATTCAACCGTCCCTGTGGAGGAGGAAAACAAAGAATCTGGCCATGGGACTTCCTTAGGCAGGCTGCTCTCTAACTCAGAGGGCTTCCAAGAGCTCTGCCTGCTCCACAATATCCCCCATGCCGATGACATGTCCTTTTACAATGGCACTGCATGAGATGACAATTGGTCCGTGATCACCAGGCTAACCAAGCACTTGGCTTGTTTTAGAGCCTACATACTACAAGGGGTTATTCATTCATGAAGTAATCGAGTGTACATGGAAAAAAGTATTTATAGGCAAGGAACTAAATGTAAACAGAAATAAAGTCCTGAAGGTATCAAGCAACAGCTCACATCCTAACAATTAGTACACAACATTAAAGGCTGACTCACTTTGTTCCAGATGACGTACCTCAACTTGGAAACAACCCCATATGTAGTCTACCCTGCAGAAACCAACACAAAGGTGATATCTTAAAAATGAAGATCTAAATCCAGCAGTGGGAAAAATACCAATATTTCATCAGAGATGTTTTTTGTCATTTTGGGGCTTTTTTTTTTGTTTTCTTTTTGCCTAAAATCAGGTTATTTTCATCATCTCACTGTTATTGCTCATCCTCTTCTGACTGAATCAGTGACTCTTGTTGATATATTTGTTTGTGTTTTAAATGGTACAGATGGATTGATCTCAACCTTTTCCATTTATGGTTCAGTCTGTAACCTTGGGCTCATAGTGGCCATTGGGAAGATTTAAAATGTTTAAAAAATAACAAACAAACATTTTTAAACCTTCTGATGGGTTTATTCCAGGAATTTTCTGATCTGCTTTCTGATCATGTAGAGAGAAATCGTGGGAGGCCAGTTTTGCCAACCTTTTGCTTTCAGCACCATCATTGACTTCATCTAGACAGCAGACCAGTCAGACAAGGTTCCTGCACCCCTGACTTCAACTCGACTTCTTTTAAAAGATCAGTAACAATAACAACAGCAAAGATAACCCTGCCTAGAAAAAAAAAATTCATATTCCTTCATTCCTTTTCATATGCAATTTAGCCTGCTAATTTTGTTTACTGGATTGAAATATCATTCTAAAAATATAAATATTTTGTATACTAATTGTTCCAAAGGAAAATTCAAGCAAAAGTGAAGTGTCCCCTGACTCTAGTGTCACTAGGAGTTGTTAGGAGGCTGAAACATGGTCCTGGTTCCCACCCGCAGGACAAGGTTCCCTGAGGCCTCTTCAGAGGATGCAATGGATCCGTTTGGGCCATTGCTATATATGGCTATCCTGTGGTCCACATGATTAATAGAATTGACCTTTGTTGGGCTATCCATGCCTGTCATGTTCTTGACCCTGCTTTCCTACAAGGATGGGCCCATTTGCAAACAGAATCTTGATCTGATCCAGGGTCTAAGCCAAACTGGAGAGAAACCCTCCCTGTCACTCAGGGAGGACTCGGCATCTACCAGCATAACTACAACTGAGTTGAGGTCCCAGTGATGAGCACATTTTACCTCCAATAACCTCTATAAATTACTTCCCAGGTTCTCAAAGCATGTGAAGAAGGATAGTTGCATAATCTCCATCTGTTTCTATAGCAACCCTGGAGCCACCACTCATGGCAGGAGATGCTGCCCCCAGTGCCTCCCTTTTAAACCAAATGCCACAGGTTTCTTCCAGAGAAGTATCTAGGTCATTATCTAAAGTGCTACTTTGCTTTTCTTTGTGAAAAGGTTATAGGAGAAGGGACTATTCATGCACTGACAGACATTTCCGGCCAGGTACACATGCACAGTGTTACTGCCCCCCTCACCAAGAAGATCAAGGAGAGTAAGGAAGGTGAAAACATAGAAAATAAAGAATATACCACCTTGTAGGTCATTCTTTTCTCTTTGGGAAGGACATGACAAATAGCTGTCCACTGTGGATTTCATTCTGAGGTTCCCAAGGCTGCTAGAGCTTGAATACAATTGAATAGTGTTAACAAGGTCACTATATTTGACTCCTGTCCTTGATCTTTGCTCAGAGTGTGCCATGGGACAAAATCTCAACCTTTCTGTTGCTGTTCTCTGGCCATGTTAAGAAAATGGAACAAAACATTCAGGAATATGAGCACTTAAAAAAGGCCTTAGAAGGAAGCTACTCTGAGCATCCATTTCACAAATTAATAAGCAGCAGTTCAGAGAGATAGAAAGATCTTTCCAGAGCTCATTAATGGCAGAGCAAGAACGAGGACCCTGGTCTCCTACCAACTTCTAGCACTCTTTAATCCTCTCCAGGATGATAAGTAGAGAGGAATTGAAAAATAAAATTTTAAAGGCACACGGAGAAAGAAGTAGTCTTTTGATATGAAAGCTTAGCCCTGTCAAATGACAAAAAAATTAAATGTAGATTTTGGAAGTGGGGTAGAGGAGCACATTAAGCCATTTGTCCACATCTGCCCCCAGAGAAGGAGGTTAATGTGGGGTCTGGCCAGTGAGCTGGCCCAAACTCCCTGTGAGTCAGCAAGATGAAAGAACCACCCGAGCAGGGACTTGAAACAACCCAGAAAGCTGTTCCCTGGACTTCAGTCAGACCTGTGGAGATTCATCAGTGTCACCCTCTGCCTTTGCCAGCACTGCAGCCAGCCCGGCCTTTGGCACCTGAAATCACTCGCTCTTTGGAGCAAGACACTTCGTGGAACTAATGCCAACTGCTCTTACCACATATGTGCAAAACTGATGCCAGATCTAAAAAATAAACAGCATGGCATCTTTGCAGATAAGCACCCCCAATTCCTCAAGCCACAGTCTATTCTTTTTAACTGTCTGCTCTCTCCCAAGGTTCAAAGTTGGAACCCCAAAGAAAGTGTATTAAGAATACTTTGCATCCACCCTAAATTCACTGACACAAGACATATGGCTCTTGAATAGTTGGGTTTATAGTTGAATATCATTTAATTTTTTAAGAATTACTGACACCCGAGGTGGTGCACAGCAGCTGCTAAGTCACAGGTCAAGCTGGCAATGGTCTTGGTCCCTTCCATCGAGCCACTGCTTCCAAGAGTACATCGTCCGTGAACAGCACTACGGCGGCCTGCTCATCAAAAGCGAAGGCAGTGTTTACAACCAGGCTCAGGTCTCAAGGCAAAAAACTTGTCTTAAGTTGCCAAGATAAAAAATCCTTCTACACCTCTTTTTTACTTTCAAGTCCCCAAATGCTCTGCTTCGGCCCTTCCCTGCTGTCATTATTAGTTTTGTTCTCTGAGAGAAGGAACTAAAAAGGAATACATTGACTTGTCCCAAATGCCCTAAGAATACTTGATGACTTGAAATTTGAAATGGCCATTTCTTGTCACTGTGACAGGAGAAGTCCCACAAAGGCAACATGGAATCAAGTGTGTTGAATCACAAGAGGCAGGCCCTATGGAATCCTTTTCCGAAAAAAGACTTCTTGCTTCTGGGAGAAGCACCAGTCTGGAATTCATATCCTAAAAGATAGTCTGAATTATTCTCTAGTATAGTTTACTTTTGAGGGCTATGTACAAATGAAAGAAGGTATCTGGTGGATACCATAGCCTTTCCTACACATTGTAGGGGGAAAAAACAGTACAGAAGTTCTTTCTAAGGGCGGAAGGTTTGGGTTTGAGAATCCATTCTGCTCTGACTTAACTCCCTCACTTTTGGCAAGTCTCTTAACCTGGTGTCAGTTTCTCCATTTTTATAATTATATATAAATCCCATGTACATTTTTGTATATAATATAAATTAAATATACCCAATCTACCTCGTATGGCTGCTATTAGAAGATTTTTAAAATTCTACTTAGAAGGTATGCCTGAACATGTTTTATAGACTGAAATGCTATATAAATGTGAAGTAGGATTGTTTACTGGCTGAGAGGATCTAGAGTCATTCTACCTGGGTCCAAATCCTAGCTTCTGTGTTTGCTTGACTGTGTGAACTGGTTTCCTCATCTATAAATTAGGAGTAATGATGGTACTACCTATCCCATAGAGTCTGTGAGTAGATGAAATGAGGTAATCCATGTAAGAGTGTTTAGCATTGTGTCTGGTGCAAAGTAAATGATCAATATAATCATGCAAAGTACTGACAGATTCTGTATATCAGTTCTTCTTCCCCTGGTCCTATAGTATTTCTATATGCATTATACAAACTGTCCCAAAGATCTTAGTGCAGTTCAAGGCTTTACTATGTCAGAATTAGAAATGATATAAGCTTCTAAATTATAATTTGAAAGCTTGATTATTTAAATTTCATTTACATTTATTTACTTTTATAAATTTAAAACAATACATTTTAAATTTTTTGTTTCAGTGACATTTGTCATCTTCAATCAGAGGAGACTCTGCTATCTAGACTGTTTTAGACAATGAATAGTTTTGGGCAAAAGCAATCAAAGCCAATGCCCAACGTTGTAAATTCATGTTCCTCATTTCCATCCTGTGAATCTGGGATCAGTTAAAGGGCTCCTCATTTCTGCCTCTGCCAAGGCCTTGAAGGCTCACGTGGGAGCCCAGCAGAAGGGCAGGCACTCTCCACTCACATGGTCCTGCAAATAGCAGCTGGCTCAGTCCTGTGCTCTTGTAAAGGTGAAAGAGTGCAAATACCGCAGAGGGGAAACTCAAAACCAGTGACAACTCTTAAACTCACCGAAGCCTCCACTACATATAAATTTACAAGTTCATTATGACTATTTAAACATTGGCCCAATCTTCGATTTAACCTATGGGCGGGTCCAATTATAGGCACCCTAAAGTTAGCCTCCTAATTGGTCTTAAAGATTTGATTATTTAATACCCACACTACCAGAGCATCTTCACTTCCCAAGGGAACCATACATGAGAGGCTGTTTCAATGAGATTTAATCTTCGGTGATTCTTTAAGTAGTACAGGAGAAGTAGAAATGCACAGCCCTTAAGAATGCTTCTTTATCATCACCCCCAAGATCAAGGCTCATAAAAATTAATTTAATGCAAGTTATATTCTTTCAAAACTTAAATGGTCTCCTTTTAACAGGGAAAATGATACAATAAAGGGTTATTGAATGTCTTCATCAGCCCATGGTATCCAAGAATTACTGTTTTGGCTTCTTACATTTTGCAAGATAACCAAGCATAAGCCTTATTTCCATTTGCCAAATCAAATATTGGCTTCCAGGGTAGTCTGGTGACAATAACTCATTAAACTATCAAAAATGTTGGCCACTGACATGCTGTTAAATTAACAACTAGTTCTCTGATGGAAACAATAAAAAGTCTTGCTTTGTAGAATTTGCCTGTTTCCATGGTGTAAATACTCCCTCTTTGGCCAATTTCAAATTACCAACATGACGTCACTAAACCCGGAGTTGGGAACAGCTGTGCAGTAGAGCATAATTAAAGGGTATTTCTATCAGAGAGATTCAACACATAAATTACTCTAAGGGAATAGATAATAGCAAAATGTGGTGAAGCAATTTGAAAGTGATGACTTGTAAGTATTTATTACCTTTCTTTTTCATATACTTTACTTAATTTTAAGTTTATAAAATGTAATTTTAACAATGGCTGTATTTAACAACCATCCCTCAAAATTCCTGAAAATTTGATAATCCACTTCCATTAGCCAGTGGGAGCCAGGTCCGGCACACCACTCAAGGCCCTTTCAATGGAGACAGGAGTACGAAGCCCAGGAAAGAGCAGAACCTGCCCAGTAAGGGAGTTGCAAGGCATTGAGCAGAGCAGGGCATGTGGGGTGAGAGGTGAGGAAGGAAGTGGAGTCCAGGATGGGGAAGGCAGTCCTCTGAGCTCATGCTGTCTATGTATTGCCTCCTGGTAGTTGCCCCTCCAGAGGACTTGCGAGTGGCTGGTATCAGCGACAGGTCCATTGAGCTGGAATGGGACGGGCCGATGGCAGTGACGGAATATGTGATCTCTTACCAGCCGACGGCCCTGGGGGGCCTCCAGCTCCAGCAGTGGGTGCCTGGAGATTGGAGTGGTGTCACCATCACGGAGCTGGAGCCAGGTCTCACCTACAACATCAGCGTCTACGCTGTCATTAGCAACATCCTCAGCCTTCCCATCACTGCCAAGGTGGCCACCCGTACGTACCATTTCCCCATCCTGCCTCATTTTTCTTTTCTCCTACATGAGATCATGGGCATTCATGAGAGCAATGTCTTTTCCTAATTCTTCGGGGATGCCTGCAATAATCATTGCTGTTGAGGGGAAGGGTTTTCCGACATGACCCACTTAAGAAAAGGTACATCATTAAAAAGTTACTTCCAATTAAGAGAGTTTCCAAATTTAGGCAGCTCCCATCAATTCTAGAACCAAAAGGACAAATGTACTTTAAGTTAATGACTTCTGACTTGTAAGCTGGAGTCTGATTAGAGGTGAAGGAAAACATGAGATTTATAAAGACTTTGAACCTAGTTAGAGATTCAAAACCAGGAGATAAGAAATTGGATACATAATAAGCAAGTGTTAAATGGTATGTTGCAGATGGTAAGTGTATAGCAGAGTGGGAAAAAAATCCTCTTTAGAACCACACCCGACAACACCTACTTCTAATAGAGAGGTGGCATAATTTCTTCACGGTCTGTTGTTTAGCAAAATATGTTGAGAGTCCATTATGATCATAAAAGTTGAGGCTCTAGAGCATAGTCTGGAAAGATTCAATGGTGAGAAAGACAGAGAAAGAGACAGAGAGCAAGTTAAACTGCTCTTCATAAGAAATGAAGTTTTCCTTTTTTTTTATTTGTAATAGAGAAAAACTCCAAAGTGTGTATCTATATTCTGTATATGTATTTAAGCATGAAAATTTTTTAAAGATTGCATATCAACTATTAACATTGACCATATCAAAGAGTAGACTAAGAAGGAGATAGAAAGGTACTTATTTTTTCTTTGTATATCACTGAGTTCTTAAATCATCTTTTCCAAAACCACTTCTCCAACTCTCCAATGGCAGCTGGGTGACCTACAATTCAATTCAATTCTGACGCTATCTACCTGGAGTTAGTATCAGTTCCCACAGGTAAAGGGCTCCATCCTACAGGACTGCCCCTGACTTGGGGTGCCAGTCGTAAGTCCCAGGTTGTCAGCGGTACTTATGACCAACCAGCTATAAATTCATGGAGTTCACACAACCCCTCCTTACAAAGAACTCAGGAAAGTGCTACTTACTAGTACTAGTTTATTATAAAAGGATACAACTCAGGAACAACCGAATGGAATCAATGCACAGGGTAAGGTATGGGGATTGGGGTGTAGAGCTTCCCTGCCCTCCTCTATGGGCACATCACCCTCCCAGCACCTCGATGTGTTCACCAACTCAGAAGCTCTCCAAACCCTCTTGTTTAGAGCTTTGTATGGAGGTTTCATTTTGCAGACATGATTTAATGGACCCATGGACATTGGTGATTAACTCAATCTCCAGCGCACCTCCCCTCCCTGGAGGTTGGAAAGTGGAGCTGAAAGAACCAGTCCTCTAATCATGCCTTGGTCTTCCTGGAGACCCGCCATCTAGGGGCCCCCAGCTGCCAGTTCTCCTAATCATGCAAAAGATACTCTTATCAAGATTCCAAGGGTTTCAGGAGCTGTGTGCTGGGTATCACACAGAGATTTGAGCACTGGCAGGAAAGTGGAGCGAGAAGTAACTATGAAACGTAAGCCCCTGGGTTGGCAAATGGGACTTATCAACTAATATGGGATAAGAGATCTGGGCCCATTTTATGTAGGTCTCAAATGATAAGCTGGTATTTGGGTAAGAAAGAACATGAACGTTCAGAAAAGGGGGAGGTTGAATAGGATGAGTTGGCCTTGAAGGTTTCATGGAGGCCCAAGGACTTAACTGGCACTTTGAAGGATGCAAGGATAGGCCCAGGTGGAGGGGAAGGGATATGAGAAGTCACCTCATCCTCTTGTTTTTCAGATAACAAAGATCTTGTTATAATATTGGACTCCCCATATGAATGCTGATTCTATTATCATGCCTATAATTATCTCTGTTTATATTTGACCTTTTTAAAAACAATTCCTCTGGTGCCTGCGAACTGGTTTAAAATATCTGCAATGATTGTGCAAACAGGCAGGTCGCCAGCTGCTGCTTTTCCCCCCTTGCTCCAAGATGAGTCACCACAGCAAGGGCCTGGCCCGACTCCCAGGCGTCTCCTCTCCCATCCACGTGCACACGCAGCAATGAGGTTTCCATCTCCTACGGCATTTATTATGCCAATTCAGGGCAGCCCCTCATGCCAGCTCCCAGGTGACAAGGACAAAATCATGTACACCCCCCTGACACGCCTTCAGCTGGGTTCAGAATCAGCCCTCCCTTTCAACCCGGAAGGGTGAGGAAGCTTCCAAACAGGAAGGATGGGAATCTGTCGGTTTTCCAATGGGCATATCCAGGAGAGGCAACGCTAAAATGGGGTGAGGCTCCCTGCTGAACTGAGAAAAGACATGCTGTCGTATTTCAGGGCTGGCAATTGGAATTCCATCAGGACAAGCATACTTCCACCACCTCACCACCTCACTAAACCTGTGCATGCACATGTGTGTGTGTGTGTGTGTGTATGTGGTTGTGGGTAGAGAGAGAGGGAGATTAACAGAGGAAGACAAGATAAGTGAGGCAAAGGTGAGTAAGGGAGACAGGGGGAAATTGAAGGAACAACTGAAGAAGAGGAGATAGTGAAATGAAAGCAAATAATGCCAAAGAAATGAGAGCTACTAATCCTTTACCATATTAATAAGGAAAGGAGAGTGTGACTTTTGTATTTTAATGATAACCTATTATGTAACAGAAAGCATAGAAAGGCACTAGTTAAATTACGTCTGTTCAGTTTGTTCAAGTAGTCATCAAATCTGAGCAGCAGGGCTACCAAGGTGTGGGCTGATCCTGTGCCTGGGACCCACTGTGTCTGGGATAGATTTGGTGAGCCCACCACATGCCCACCAACCAGAGTGTGGAGGGAGCACACCCAGGAGAAGCCCCAGCTGATGCTCTCTGTCCTGGCCAGGGAGAGCCATGACACGCTCACCCACACTGCTGTGTTCCAGATCTCTCCACTCCTCAAGGGCTGCAATTCAAGACGATCACAGAGACCACCGTGGAGGTGCAATGGCAGCCCTTCTCATTCTCCTTCGATGGCTGGGAGATCAGCTTCATCCCAAAGGTAACACCCACCTGTCAGACTGCTGGACAGCCTTACGAGGAGCATTCATGCCCTCAGTTTGGAACTGAGCCGCAGGAAGATAGAGCCCAATATCTCACTCCATGCCATTAAGGACACAAAGGGGCATTTTGTCTGGGCTACCGAGCATTTCTTTCACAAAGATGTGGCGAGGACTGTTTGAGGGATCCCAAGCCTAGCACCCTGGCCTTGGAAGACAGCAGGATGTGCGAAACAGCCACCAGCCCAGATCTCTGCTAAGAATGCTCTAGGGCTCAGCAAGCTGTGAGTTTAACAAGTCTGAAAACCAGACCTTCAAAAAGTCAGGGCTTCCCTTCAGGACATTAGCAAATCCTAGCTGAATCAGTTACGTTGTCAGCCCACAGCCTCATTCTTTGCAGAAAGAGGTACCAAAAGTCGCCGTAGGTGGCTTCAGCCTCTAAAGGTTAGAGACATGACTCAAAAACACTTTTTGAACCCTATTAATTGAAGGAATTTTCCTTAAACAAATTACACTATTAGTCTTGTGAGTTAAAAAGTCTCCTAAGATTCCTTTCTATTCTTTAAAGTAGCATTTTATTAATCCCAAAACTAACTTCCCCAGATAGCCGGAGGTCCCTGACAAGTTCTAGTTTTCCAGGATTTGTTGACCCTCCTGATGTTTTCCCTAAAATGACACCACTCCAGGGGGTTTAATGTTTAATCATACTCCTTCCCTCTGTCTTCATCTTTCAATATCAAGGAGCATTTTTTCAGCCATTCATCAGACTTAATGACAAATGACACATTGTTGGCTAACATGACAGTGATTTCAACATTCTTTTACTTCAGAATTCTTAGTCATGGAGTTGGAACTACAAAGGACCTTCAAGTTCACAGAGTACGACCCTTCATTTTCCATCTAGTTTGCTTAGTTTATAGAGACTAAGACTCACCAAACTTAAATGACATCAGCCAGCTAGTTGATGACAGGCTTAAAACAAGAACCCAGGTCTCCAGTCCTCCATTCCAGGGCTCTGTCCACAAAACTAGGATACCCTCCTCTCGGTGGCCATTGTCATGGCAAGCTAACTACATCTAAATGAACATTCTACACAAATATGTATATGTCTTATCTGCATTAAAATGGCTAGTAAAGTGTGCAGGCAACTAGGTTTATACCAGGGCAGAGGGAATCATGTCACCCTAAAGCTGGGACAGAAAATCTATGCTGGGTTTCCCTGTTTAAGACCTAATATGTAGAACTCAGGTGAGAGAAGGGTTGGCCAGGGCATGCCAGGGTAAAACACATGGCCACATAGAATAACTATGTGATGTGTAGGCTGAGGTGTCTAAGGGGTGGGGGGCAATTGTCACATAGATTTATTAGAGTATGGCTACAAATTACATATGGGGCACTCCAGGTGACACAGAGACCAGAGAATAGGCAAGAGGGGCAATGCCATAAAAAGTCTTCTTGTTTCCCCCATTTTCAGGGACACATGAAGAAAATGTATAATAGACAGACAGATGGATAGGTAGGTAGACAGATAATAAATATATCTGGGACCCAATATCACCAAGTTAATCTTTCTCATTTCCTCTTCCACTGATTTGCGTCTTTTCTCTCTCTGTATTCTTTGTTCCATGCTTCCTTTTTCTCTTCTTTGAACTTCATAAATGGTTGTGTCATTGATTCCTAAGTCATCTGGGAGAAGGGGAAACAAGATGTTGACAAATTTGCACCCAGTGTAACACCCTGAGAAACTACAGATAACAGCCAAATAATAGCTCCGGTTCATTCAAAAACTGGGAATGTCTTGGTTTGAAAAATGTCATGTACATACATACAGACATAACTACACTCTTAAATAGCTAAGGATGCGCTCTCATCATGGTGAATGCCAACAAATCTGATGGATATTAACCGTAACCATCAAACATTTAATCTTTGGCAAGAGCCAGTCTCCATCACCTCATGACTAATTTTTCTTGGCAAACTCAATAGACTCAGGAGAGGCCAAAGAAATGTTCTTGAAAATGGATTCTCCATTTGCCAAATCCTCAAAGAGTGGTAGGATTCTTGTTAAGCCTGCTGTGAGTTGTTCCTGGCTCCAGACACTCAGCTGTCAGCATGGAGGGAACCAGTGTGGTCCCCATTTTTAATTCATAATTAGCAACCAATGTTCCACACCTTTTTCTCCCAGTGATTTTTCTCTTTTGCTTCCTCTGCTTCTCCCTTCCTCCTTCCCTCTAGAACAACGAAGGAGGGGTGATCGCTCAGCTCCCCAGTGATGTTACATCTTTCAATCAGACAGGACTAAAGCCTGGGGAGGAATACATTGTCAATGTGGTGGCTCTGAAAGAGCAAGCCCGGAGCCCACCCACCTCGGCCATCGTCTCCACCGGTGAGTGCCACCCACCCTCCTCCCTGTGGCTACCCACCAGGTCACTCAGGAGAAAAAACTGCAGACCACCCAAGAAGTAGACACGGGGGTGGTAAGATGTCTCACCGAGCTGAAAATGATTGGGGTACCTGGAGATGGAGTTACACTACCAGATGTGTACCTGAACAACTTTCTTATTGCTCATTTTTGCAAGCAGAGACATCTGGGAGGATATTCTATGAGGAAAATTATTTGTTAAGATTTCTAGTATATTTCTTCTGATCTTACTCATTAGGAGGCCTCATATGTCAGTCCCTAGTATCTTGAGCTTTGGAACCAGCAAGAGTTAACTCACTCTTACCTGTTGTGAGATTTGGAGAAAGTGTCTAACCCTTCTCAAATCTCAATTCATTCTACAATGATGAATGGTAATACCTCCTTTGCTGAGTTGACATGAAGGTCAAATCAGATTCTTTAGTACTGTGTTGACGAGAGTGCTCAATACTTGGTTTACACACATATACTCAGAGATCACACCCTTAGAAGAGAGAGCAGAAAAACAAATCATTCAAAACAAGTAAGTGTAGGTCGGATCACTGTTCTAGGTGGCAACTTGAATCTATTATTATTTCACCCTACAGTTTACCTCCTGCCAGATCATTATGTTTCTAGGTTTGATTCATTAACTGTGTCATATTTTGCCTTGCTGTTTCCTTAGCTAACAAAGGATGGTCAACTTCAATGCTGCACATTCGCAGTTATGATGCCTATGTGTGTACCCTCACCAAGAATTTCTCAAAAGTTTTAAGTAGCATCTGGTATCATTTTTGGCTCTTCTTTTGTTGATGAGAGAGCTGAGACTCAAAAATTAAGCAACTTTCCCTATTAGTAACAGAAACAGAGATAGGTGAATATTGGTACAGTTTTATTTTTCATAAACAGAAATTGACACCTTTAAGAAAGCCAGTCATGAGTACCGGGCAAAGGCCGAGTTGGCCAGAAAAGGGAACCACAGCATTATGTAATGAGACCATGTTTATGGATTAGTGATTCATACTTTGTTAATTGGATCCAAACTAAACAGCATCAGATGATGAGGCTTATTCTCAGTCTAGAAAACATTGCTTTAAAACTATTGTGGCATTAGATTATGTTCCATTAGAGCACTGTGGTCCCATGACAGCCCCTCAAGGCAAGGATGAAGTGGAGATCCAGTCCCCTAACCACTTCCACTCTCACGCCCGTTACACCCTCCAACCAAGGCAGTTCCACTTTATATATTTGTACATTCATCCAAGATTTCATTCTTCTTTAAAAAAAAAAGTATTACTCCCTCCCAAAAGGCTTTAAAACCACTGTTTCATTCAAATATCTCTTAGAAGAAACTCCATTGCCATAAAACCTAACTGTGCTCCGTAGGACTCTCTCAGATGCCAGTGGCCAGTTTTTCCACAGCGTTATTCCCCAAGTTTATGCTGAAACATGTAGGGTTGGCGTTTCATAACGTGTAGATTCTCCTCCTCTGATATGGAAGGTTGCAGGGTCCCCACGTCATTCCTGTGATTTGATATTAAGAAAGGATTAGTTGAAAACAAAAGGCTAGAAGGAGGAGATGGTTCATAAGAGGACAGGGAAGAACATTACAGTTGTAGAATGGTTTTCTCCCAAATTATTGAGAGCACTTAGACAGTCCAACCCTACCTTAGTCTTCTGCTCAAACCACATTTCTACAAAATGCACACTGTATTTTGGTTTGAAAGTTACCTTAAGATTCAAATGAAAAGTTCTAGATCTAGAAATTTGTGGTAAAGCTAGGCAGAATGTTTTTTCAATTAAGGAAAATGTCCTCGTTAATATTTTGGCACTGTGTACAGAATCATGAAGAAATGGAAAGAAAAATATTTATTGCAGTATACTTCTTGAGTAGGACTTGTGTTTGTTTAGAAATCAGGGCCTAAGTTGAAAGCAAGCTGATACCTCCTTGGCTGGAATGGGACATTGCTACTAAATAGCCAAACGAAGGGCAGAATCCAAGGTTGGCTGCAGAAAAGATGGTTGGATCCCACTACCATCTGCTGTTTTTAGGAAACACTTGTTTAATTATTTCCTTCTGCTTAGGTCTAACCTATACCAACCCCCTCCTGTGAAGTTCTGAGTCCTCATCAGGCACCCAGCCTGATTTCTTCCAGGCAGGCCTTACTGGGAATGCAAGGTCCCAGACCTCCTGCAGCTAGAGCCCTCTGTGCTACTCAGTCCCGTTCTCACATTTTGGTTAGAGTTTGGGGGGGTTAAAGAGTTGAAGGACAGAAACCTTTCATGGTCATTTGGGTTTCTGTGACTTTTATTTTCAAGAACCTCCATTTCATTGAAATGCTTCCCCTTCTTCCTCATGGATATGGGGCGTGATCCATTCATTTCACTTCTCAACACCCATTTACTGAATGTCTGGTAGGTTTCAGGCATTATGCTCAGACAGCAGCTAGGAGACTGTTTCTCCCATTTCATTGTCAAATTAAATGAAGTCAGAAAGGCCCAAGTTACCTAAAACCACTCAATACAGCATGCTGAAAAGAAAACATCTAGATGTGTTCTGTGAAATCACATTACCCCAAACATGAAACACAGGGCTTCATTTTAACTCCAAACCAGGTGGCACCACCATGGCCTGGTGATTTTCATTTGGGCTGGACCAAAAATCCTAAGCAGCTTAATAGAGAAGAGGACTGGGCTCCACGCAGAGAAAGAGCAGGGTGTCCAGGGAAAGGCCCAGCTCAGAAAGACAGAGAGGCTCAATTCAGACTGAGACCATCCAGAGGGAGACCCTCCATTCTGGAGGCAGGAGGAGGTCCAGTGTGGATTGGTTAACAAAAGCAGTCTTAGTCAAGACTCTCTGACAACAGAGGAAGAAAAACTTTCTTAAGCTAGCTAAGGCAAAAAAGAAAACTTACTGGAAGGGCACAGAGTAGCTCGTGGAACCCCAGAGCCAAACTGCATCTGGGTCTAGCAGAAGACTTGAACTGGAAAATGGGAGGTCAGGAATCGAGCTGCGCTTTCTAGAAGGTTCACATAGTCATTCATTTCTGCTGCTCTCTGTATATGTGCTCCAAAAATTCTGTACCCAGTTCAAGAGAGAGAGAGAGAGAGAGAGAGAGAGAGAGAGAGAGAGAGAGAGAGAGAGAGTGTGTGTGTGTGTGTGTGTGTGTGTGTGTGTGATTTTGGAGACTGGGGGGACTGTTCCCTCACCAAACACGTTCTCTGCAACACCAGCTGGTATCCTACCAGTCAATTCAATTCTGACACTATTTACTGAGAGAGGACACCGATTCCACAGGTCGACGGTTCAGTCCCATGAGATTATCCTCCACTTCAGCTGCCAACTGCAAGTCCAGGTTGTTACCTAGAGGTTCCCATGACCCCTAACTTGGGTTTGATTAATTTAATTTGCTAGAGTGGCTCACAGAACTCAGGAAACCTGCTTGCTCATAAGATTACCGGTTTATTACAAAGGATATTAAAGGATAGGAATCAACAGCCAGATGAAGAGATACATAGGGCAGGGTCCTGAATAAAGGAGCTTCTAGCCCTTGTTGAATTTGGGGCCCAGCATTGTGTCATGTGGAAGCATGTTTTTTTCCCCAGCCTGGAAGCTCTCTGAACCCAGTCCTTTTGGGATTTCAAGGAAGCTTCCTTACCCTGATGATTATTAGCAATTGACCGGAGGTGTAGGGTGGGACTGAAAGTCTCAACCCTCTAATCCAGGCAACCAGCCCCCATCCTCACCTCATTAACATAACAAAAGACACTTTGTCCCAAGGGTTTTAGGAGCTCTATGCCTGGAAGGAGACAAAGACCAAACCTGTATTTATTATTAATCACCTTCCCCCCACCTTCTCTCTCTCTCTCTCTCTCTCTCTCTCTCTCTCTCTCCCTCTCATTTTCTGTGTGTGTCTCTCTCTCCATGTTTTCTATTTATGTGTGACTATGATAGAGAAAGGCCACATCAGCCCTGGCATGTTCCAGCACCAGCTAACCAGAGAGCCAGAGTCTCTGGTTCCAATTCCAAATCTTTGAAGGATATTAATATTAATCAGGTCCAGCCAGAGGGGTGTAGTCACAGAAGAAATGCCAACAGGAAAGCTGGACCTACTCTTTTTCTATTTCCCATCCACATTCTCTCACCTTCCCCCACTCCCACCACCACCTAATTCACCCCAGGTCAGTGCTGCCACATGGATGGTGTGCCCCTAGGAAACCACCAGCTTTTCTGGGGTAACACGTCCCACACTTGTGTTTCCTTCAGCTGTTCAGTGCTAGAGGCCAGGACTCACAAGGGACACATGCTGAGTAACCTTGAGGCACTAGGTGTGACCACAGTGCCCTTCTGCCTCAGGAATATGCAAGAATAGGCAGGAAAAATAGCCCACAAGGGGCTGTTCCAAAGCTGAGGTCCTGTATTTTCAGAGAAGCAAGCTTCCCCAGAGGGCATGTTTCATGCCCACAAATGCAAACATCTGTTGGGGTTCAGCGCTGTCTTAATAGCTGAGTTGCCTGAGTTGTTAGTCTGGCTGAGCAGGGATATCATTTGGACCCTCACTGGCAACCGAGTTGCAAGTCTCAGCTGTTGAGAGGGGGCTGATAATTTTGAGATCCCCTCTCAGGGCTCACAGGTGAGAGCCGGACAGCAGGGTGCACACTGGGAGCTCCGTTGTGAGTTCCCTGTCCTGTTGCTCTGGACAGAAGCTGTGCTGGCCCTCCCAAGCCAGTGGGTGCCCTTCCCCTGCCCAGACAGGAGCCAGCGCTGAAAGACCACAACTGCTGCGAACAAGATCTGCAGGGTCAGTCCCCCCAGTACCAAACTACGTGTCCTCAGGAAATAGATTCCATCTTACTGCTTCCCCATCTGTAAAACGGATAATAACACCCATCCTCTCGGACTGACCACACTTAAACATGCGGGGGGTAAGGAGAGAGCTGATGTCAAACACTCATTTCTCAAACTCATTTTTCTATTTGCTTCTCATTCAGTCATTGATGGGCCCACTCAGATCCTGGTTCGAGATGTCTCTGACACTGTGGCCTTTGTGGAGTGGACCCCACCTCGAGCCAAAGTCGATTTCATTCTCCTGAAGTATGGTTTGGTGGGTGGGGAAGGCGGCAAGACCACCTTCCGGCTGCAGCCTCCCCTGAGCCAGTACTCAGTGCAGGCACTGCGGCCCGGCTCCCAGTACGAGGTGTGGGTGAGCGCTGTCCGTGGGACCAACGAGAGCCAGCCCACCACCACCCAGTTCACAACAGGTGAGGCTGTGAGGGGAGCAGAGCACAATGGGATGGTGGGGGAAGGGGCTGAGCCAGCTGGTGGCGCCGTCACAGCAGGGCGGCATCCTGTGGGATGTCCTGTGTTGGGACATCTTATCTCATATGCTGCTATAGGGAAGGGAGAGGTTTTGGGGCTCCTGGTGAAGTTCTGTCACCACGCAGAGGAAGGCAGGGCACCAGGAGGTGGAACTGGGCCCCTGTCCCACCTCTGCTGCCAGCCAGTCTGTGATCCCATGTAAGTCTTCCTGTGGGTCTCAGGTTTCTCATTTATAAAATGAAAAGGTTCCTTTGAAGACATTTATGTATCCATGTTGCCAACCCAACTGGCAATTTTGTGAGAGTTCACTAGAGATGCCCCTTTCTCGAGACACTCTGCTGCTATTTGCTGGAATTATTGTAATAAGTCTATAATTCCATAATGGCTACACTAGCACGACAGCGCCCCTTGGATAAGTCCAACCTGTGCAACTGGGAGCAGACCTTCCGCCTGAGATTCTGTGACTCATTCTGCCATTTGTAAGCACCAGCACAAAGACTAATGTGAGGCCTGGCTCACACAGACAGTGGGCTGAACAAAGCCCGTCTCAATGCTGCCAGCGATGCTCTGACCACCCACCCCCCTCCCCAAGGGTTTTAAAAGTCAGGACTTTTAAAGAGCTTCACCACCAACCAGGAAAGGCCAGACCTTGTAGTGACCTGCTCCCTGACTCCCCTGGAGCCCATCAGGCTGGCCAGCTTGTGGGCAAATAGGACAGGCACCACCCAGAGACAGGCTTCCTGGCGCTCTCACTCAGTCAACAGGGGCCTGCAATCAGAGAGTGAGTCTCTATTTAGCCCAGATTCTCAGTCTTGGCCTCTCTGCCCTGGGAAGGTCACACTCCAAGGACTATCTCTGCCAACTCCAAGTTGTCCCAAGAGTCAAAAGAAGCTGCTAGCATCTGTAAGACCTAAGAATTAGCATCCTCTGATCAGGTAGTCACTCAGGAAGGCAAATCACTGATCAGGCCTCCTACCATGTGTTGAGGCCTAAGAGCATGTTGCAGGATGGGGTAAGCTGACTAAGGGACTTCAGCAAAGTCTGATAAACAGCACCATTATCCTCCACCTGCATTTAAAATCAGCTGATAAATAAGGCAAAGGCAGGACAGATGGCGGCCAAATGTCCTCCGTTTGGAGGTTGGAGCATGTAGCTCAGGGTTGGAGCCAGATGGGCTGGCAAACGGACAGCCCCTGTGGACCTGGGCAAGTACCCCCGTGTCGTGGAAGTTGGGGAACTAGTCAGGTCAGGACTTGAGACGCGGAGGAGCAGGCAGAGGCCTGAGCCCTAGGGGGGAGCAGCAGGGCAGAGTAAGGGCAGGCTGCACGCTCGCCACTGAGGCCAGACCCCTTCCCCAGCGTGAAGAGGGGCCAAGAGTCTCAGAGTGGGGCTCCCTCCACACAGAAGGAAAATAGGGGCCAGAAAAGCTTCCCTGTGCAAAGGGAGCAAGTGTGGGGGTGAGGAAATGGAGAAGGCAGGATTTGGCCCTGAAAAATATCCTCTTATTTTCTCCCTGGCCCACGGGTTGGACTCTACCCCACCCAGGGGGATGCTGGTCAGATTTTTGGCTGAGTACCTCTTGGGATCCCCAGTGACTGGATATGCCCCTTCAAGAAAAGCACCCACATTCTGCCCTTTTCTCTTTCCTTCTTCTCCCTCCCCTAATCAAAGCTGCCCAGGGCAGAGCATGCGGAGGGGCTTGCACAATGCCCCTTCTGGGTGAGTTCAAGGTCACTTTCTCCCCCACCCTCTCACCCTCACACCACTGCCTGCTCGGGCCTTGGGATCTCCTGAGGGCCATGAGGCCTGCATTCTGTCCTGGATTTCAAGATAGTTTTGGTTTTGAGAAGTGGTTTCTTTGTGCTTTGCTCAGATAAGGAGCTTGGAAAGGCAGAAAGGAGAGGAGGGCTCTCGAGCAGCACCATGAAAAGCAAATCCTTGAAGTTTAGGTCAACAAGATGGAAGTAGAATTGGCTGGTGGCCCAGGAAAATTCCAATCAAGACAATTACACAGCCTGCTCGCAGCTCCCCTGAGTTTCAGTTCATTGCTGCATGATGCTCTGTTTCCCGTTGCCTGGCGGATTGGCAGCTGGACACAGCCCCAGCCTGCACCTCCAGCCCGCTCGCCTCTGCTCCACACAGAGTGAGAGAGATGTGGGAATGGGGAGATGCCACCAGCTTTGCAGACAAGCCTTCGGGCCCTGGCTTGGCAGGTGCCAGTGGAATGATGAGAGGGTGCCCTGGCCCTCTCAGTGGGGCCCTCAGTCATTTCAGAGCTCCACTTAAATTCAAATTAGCCAAAGTGCTTTTCCAGGTGATGGCTTCAATGCTAGGAGTGCGCTAATTGCACAGGCAATTAAAACAGAGATTTGCTTCCTGCGTGGTGAGCAGGATATTTGCCTGGATCCTAGGGCCGCTCTAAGGAAAGAGCCCTAATGGAAACACACCAAGGCCAGTGCTTAGGGAGAAGTCAGCTCCAGGAGACCCAGAGGCCAGTCTCTAGAGCCCCCAGTCCTCTGCTCTGGCTTCAGTTGCCCTCACAGGGACTTCCTGGGGCCCCATCCATTGGAGGGGGGCCTTCTCTTGGAGGCCATCTGTCAAGGCACCAGACGCAACCTCCAGGGTGTCCAGCCAACCAGGTCAGGACAGGTGGAGCCCCGCCTGCTCGGCATGCTCGGCAGTGACTCCACTCTGGGCTGTTCTCACAAGTTCAACCTGGGTGGCACTTTCCCCGCTGGCTGAGACCAGTGCCCTCAGTCAGGGCTCCCCTTCCCAGGCACCACCCAGCCCCAAGCATCCTCAGAGCCCCACAACTGAAATGTGTCACAAGACTTTTCCAAAGGCTTCGAGGTGGCTGCCAAAACAGAGGACTGACCGTATTCACTCTGTCACTGAACACCTAGTAACAGTGCCAAGCACTGTTCTAGGCACAGAGGCTCCAAAACAGACAAGACAGACAAGATCCCAGTTCACACAAGTGACACTGCAGGGGGGAAACTGGACAAGGAAGAACAGAAACAGAATTATTTTGATCATGAGCATGATGCTGAGAAGTGACACGGATGATACAAAGGGAAGGACACAGAGGACTGAGTCATTCAGAAAGGCCTCTCTGAGAAGGTGAAGTTTTATCCAAGACCTAAGTCACCTGAGCCATGTGAGGACTGGGGAAAGCATTTTAAGCAAAAGCAGAAGCCAGTGCAAAGGCCCTGAGGTGGGCATTAGTTCAGTGTGCTTCAAAAGTAGGGAAAAAAAAGGCAGTACAACTGAAGCCCAGTAAATCAGGGTGGCCATGTTGTGGACGATGTCTGGGAAGCAGGCAGGGCCAGATCATGTAGAGTCACGTGGGCCATAATTTGGAGTTTGTGATAGGAAGCAACAGGCAAGTTTTAAGCAGGAGAATTGTTTTATCTAATTTATGTTTTAGAGAATAGACATGATTATTACCAGAGGTCACAGCCCTGGGCCCCGCATGAACATCTGTGCCTTACCTCTGGCTTGCTGACTTGCTACAGAAACCAGCCCAGCTCCCACCTACATGGGTGCCCTTCAGGGGCCCCTCCTAGAAGTTAGGCTCAAGACCCAAGGAAACAAACCATTTCAGTCCACCCCAGTCCTGAGATCCCCTTTCCAAGCATTCACTCAATCCTCAAAACAGTACTGACCTCTTTTGAGGCATCATTAACATAGGAAGTGTTCAGTGCTTCAGAGAAAATGCCATCGCCTTCCACAGGACACAGGCCCTAAGGCCAAAAAGAAGAAAACAACAGGCAGTTTCCAAGGTCTGGGATTTTTAGTTACAGAGGGCAACAGATAGGTACAGGACTCAACCTGAACCCCAACCCTAACTTCTTGTTGCTCCAGTTACCAGTTACGTCACCCAGCCCCTTCCCTTATCCCAGCCTCTCTTCCCACCCGAGGTTTAGGGACATGCAGTCCAGAGGGTTCCTCCCACATGCCTGTCTATCCAAGCTCCTCTCTCCATCCAACTGCCAGAGAAATAACACGCACAGCTCGTCAAGAATGCACAGTATCCAGCATGCTAAAGCCACACCGAGTAAGGAAACATTTCTCAGAAAAAGATGCTGCAGAGACATAAATCTGCTAAAAGATTCACCCAATTTACATCACTAAACAGAACACTTCCCACTGAAGCAGCTGCACTCAGATTGATTCACAGCACTCCCATCTTCCCCAAGAACAATTGGTATATACTTGCCTGGCATTTGCAAATTAAAACAGTCTGCTTGAGGTTTCCGAAGAACAAATAGCTGGTCCACTCCAAAGGTAAATTCAAATCTCAAAGACAAAAGCTTTTTAGGATTTTTTAAGTGGGTTTTTCATGCCAGCACCTTATTACCCTGTAAGTTGTTTATTTTATTGCTGCCAAAATAAACCTGAGGAGATGGCCAGTCCTGGGGGAAGATAAGCACCCCAGGATTGTGGGAGAGACTACAATGCCAGTGGCCTCTTCATCGCACGGGAATCTTTGGAATTTCAGAGCATACACATTACAGGTGCCCTGTTGTTGGAATTCAGGGAGAGCTTCAAAGGCAAGAGGAAGTCCGCCAAAGGCTTGGGTACCTATTTGTGCACCAGTGCATCATGCCGTGTGCTTCACATACATTGTCTAACCTTATGACAACCAGAAATGCTGGCATTATTAGCCCATTTTACAGATGTGGCCATCAAGGTCCAGTGAGGTGAAAAGACTTGTCAATGGTCCCATTACAATAAGTGGCAGACCTAGGGATCAAACTAGGGCCTGACTTCAAAGCCCATATTCTTCCCATCATGTCATATCCCCTATATACACTTAGCTTTCTAACCGGAAAACCTTTCATCAGTAATAACCATGTCTATTCCACTGATCCAAGGGAAGGTAAATCAGAACAAAAAGAGCTTATACTTCAAAATCTTGCAATCAGTTGTCTTCTTTTTGCTTGGTGGTCAAATTTGACATTATTCTACCTAAATCACTCAGAAGCTGTTACCGATTTTCTCTGCTGGGGTTTGCCTTACTTAGTTCCAAGCTTCTCATACTAACCAGTTTATTTGTAAACGTCTAGAACACCCCTGGAACTTCAGAATGGGAAGGAGGGAAGGGTAAGGTGTGTTGATATCTACAGTTCATGTGAAATCCTCCAGGCTTCCCATGGAATCTGCTGTGGCTACCCCAGCAGACCAAAGGCTCAGGGGCAGCCCCGGGGTTCAGGCAGATGTGAGGCAGCAGGTCAGGAGGTGTGAGTTCTCACCCCATGGCTTGTTAAAGTTCAAGATGCACAACAAATGCACATCATCTCATGTGGTGCTGGTGATGTCTGACTCTTTTTAGAGATTGACGCTCCCAAGAACCTGCGGGTTGGTTCCCACACAGCAACCAGCCTTGATCTTGAGTGGGACAACAGTGAAGCCGAGGTGCAGGAGTACAAGGTTGTGTACAGCACCCTGGCAGGTGAGCAGTACCATGAGCTGCTGGTGTCCAAGAGTTTCGGTCCAACCACCAGAACCACCCTCACAGGTGAGTGAGCCCTGGCTCCTAAGCACCTCCATTCCTGAGTCCACCTCCTCACAGCCTCTCCCCAGCCCACCCACCTCACATCCAGCCATCGCCAAATCCCATTGACTTACCTGTCAAGTACCTATCACATCTAATCTCCATGGTACTGCCGTCACCTGGTCTATGCAATCATGTCTTGTTTAACCCCTGCAGTGACCACCCCACATTCTCTCCTGTCCCTCTAATTTCCTCTTCACACCATCAACGATTTTTTTCAAAGTGCACTTCTGACTGTGCCATCCCACCATGCATACATGTCAGGGATTTCCCACGGCTCCTGGGATAACCCCCACCCAAGGGCTCACTTCTGTCTCCTCACCCTCCCACATCCCCTGGTGCTCCCTGTGCCCTAGACCCCCAGAGCTGCTGCTTTCAGTCCCTCCAACACCTTTTCCCTCCTCCACAGGGCTCTGAGCACACTGTTCTCACTGCCTGACAGGCTGTGGCACCCCTGCCTCACTAGCCATGTCTGTTTCCCTCCCAGTGCTCAGGTCCCTTGTCCCTGCTCAGGGAGCCTGTCTGGTTTCCAGGCTAGGTCAGGTCATCCTGTCCTGCAGCCTCCTCTCCCTGGGTGCCCCTCCCCTCACAGCACTCCGCAGACTGTCACCTGTGGGTGTGACTGTTCGATTGTCAGTCTCCACTCTACACCTGAAGTTCCGTGAAACTCTGTGCAAGGTGACCCATGTTTGCTTTTGCTCATTATCAACTCCCCTGCATCCAGCACAGTGTCCAATAGTTACTGGATCCTAGATAAGCAACGAATGACTGAATGAGTGAATGAATGAAATGTTAAGCATTCACAATGACTGGGGCATATGGCAAGAAGCCAGTGATAAGGTGAGAGCCTGGTCATGACTTAGATACCCTATAAAGATTCTGGGTTTGTTCTTGAGGGCAGTAGGAGTCACTGAAGGATTTTTTTTTTTTGGTATCATTACTCTACAATTATATGAGAAACATTATGTTTACTAGAGTCCCCCCATCACCAAGTTCCCCCCACATTCCCCATTGCAGTCATTGTCCATCAGTGTAGTAAAATATTATAGAATCATTACTTGTCTTCTCTGTGTTGTACAGCCCTCCCCATGCCCCCCAACACATTATACATGCTAATCATAAGGCCCCCTTTCTTTCCCCCCTCCCCATCCCTCCCTTCCCACCCATCCTCCCCAGTCCCTTTCCCTTTGGTAACTGTTAGTCCATTCTTGGGTTCTGTGAGTCTTCTGGTGTTTTGTTCCCTCAGTTTTTACTTTGTTCTTATACTCCACAGATGAGTGAAATCATTTGATACTTGTCTTTCTCTGCCTGGCTTATTTCACTGAGCATAATACCCTCTAGCTCCATCCATGTTGTTGCAAATGGTAGGATTTGTTTTCTTCTTATGGCTGAACAATATTCTATTGTGTATATGTACCACATCTTCTTTATCCATTCATCTACTGATGGACACTTAGGTTGCTTCCATTTCTTGGCTATTGTAAATAGTGCTGCGATAAACATAGGGGTGCATCTGTCTTTTTCAAACTGGGCTGCTGTATTCTTAGGGTAAATTCCTAGGAGTGGAATTCCTGGGTCAAATGGTATTTCTATTTTGAGCTTTTTGAGGAACCTCCATACTGCTTTCCACAATGATTGAACTAGTTTACATTCCCACCAGCAGTGTAGGAGGGTTCCCCATTCTCCACAACCTCAGTAACATTTGTTGTTGTTGTCTTTTGGATGGTAGCCATCCTTACTGGTGTGAGGTGATATCTCATTGTGGTTTAATTTGCATTTCTCTGATGACTAGCGATGTGGAGCATCTTTTCATGTGCCTGTTGGCCATCTGAATTTCTTCTTTGGAGAAGTGTCTGTTCAGCTCCTCTGCCCATTTTTTAATTGGATTATTTGCTTTTTGTTTGTTGAGGTGTGTGAGCTCTTTATATATTTTAGGTGTCAACCCTTTATCAGATCTGTCATTTATGAATATATTCTCCCATACTGTAGGATGCTTTTTTGTTCTATTGATGGTGTCCTTTGCTGTACAGAAGCTTTTCTCACTGAAGGATTTTTCAATAAGCTCAAGTAATGACTAAATTTGTAATTGGCAGTGTGAATCATGGGTGGGAGGAGAGCATGGCCAGAGAGGAGACCAGACAGGTGGCTGCACTGGAGTCAAAGGGAGAGGGGGTGGTGGTGTGGACTAAGACAATATCCCGGATCACCGTGACACCGGCCAGGAGCACTCCTTGTCCCTACGGGATGTGACCCTGAGACAGACCCATCCAGGAAAATCTGGTAGCCATGGCCAAGGCTACCAATGTGCTCACAGACAGAAACTTTCTCTAACTTATGTCCTAGCTTCCTGCAAAAGCATTTGCTGTCTTAGCAGACAAGGGATATGCAGCAAAGAGTGTGTACAGTAAACAAGAGCAGTATAATCAAAGATGTTTTTCTCCTGCACTGAAATCCCAGAACTCCTTGCCAAATGAGGCCAGTTAAAGTAAATACAACAAATGCTTTTTCCAGACAGATGCACTCCTGAAAACACAGCAAGGAGATGGAAGGATATGCTGACCAAGCAGGTTAATGGGGGCAAATTATACAAAGCAGGAACAGACCAGCTGGTGTAGGGCCTTCACAGAGAGCTGGAGACATTCACAAAAGTTATGCTTAACAAAAAACCTGAAATGATACAGAAGGGAATGGATTCTAAGTGCAGCCCATCTCTGCCTACAGCTGCAGGCTGATTTGGTAATTAGCAATTTACAAAAATGACAGCTAGTTGTTCAGATGGAGGAAACACCATAACATAATGAGTGATATAGAAAAGAATCCAGGCATATCTTCATGATTATTTCCCACTATGGGGAAAAAAGAAGATTCTATCTGCATGTCCATCTATCTTATTCCAAGCACCTTCACATAGTTACAACTTATTTAATCTTCACCACCTCATGAACGATGTCAGCATCCCCATTTTATAGATGAGGAAATTGAGGTTCAGAGAGTTTGGAAACTTGTCCAAGTTTACAGAGCTAGCAAGGGGCACAGCTGTGACTCAAAGGCACTTCTGAGTCCTAATCAAAGCCTCCCAGCCTGTGGCTTATCCCACTAAAGAAGTAAAGTGTCAGGGACAGTCAGACTTAAATGCTGCAGACTTAGAAGGAATGGAAAAATTATTATGGAGGCAAAGGCTTAGGTAGGTAAATTTTTTGGTTCGAGTTGAGCTTATGAAGTAAAACTATAAAACTATAAATATATATTACACATAATTATCCTAGGGAGTTCACTGCTGGGAGATTTATAAAGGCAAATAGTTTTATGTGATTTAAGAAAGGATTATGGGCATGTAAGGAAAGCAAGTATGTTTGTACTTGCTGAGATGCAAATTATAAGGACTGCTGGCTCTCTTGCTGTGGTGCCTGGAGGGAGAGCAGGAAGGACAGTGCAGGGTCCAAGGCAAAATGAAGGAGAAGGTTGACCCCAGCTCTAAGGAGTGTTTTCTCCCTCACCCCCAACTTGGATACTAAAGAGGAGAGGTTTCATACTCCAAGGAGTGCTTTGTTTTGTTTTCTGTGGTTCCAAACACACGTTGCTTATTTGCACATATAATAAATAAGACTCTGGCCATGGTGGGCAGATCGTTCCAGCCTCACCTGCAGCAATTCCTCCCTAGCCAGAGAGAACATGTGGAGTAGAAATGTCAGCTCCTCCCATCCCCCCTCCCTACCTCTTAGTCAAAAATAATTGGGGAACTCATAGATACAGAATAGACTGGTGGTTGCCAGAGGTGTTGGGGCATGGGGGGCAAAATGGATAAAGGGGGTCAAAAGGTACAAATGTCTAATTATAAAATAAGTAAGTCCTGGGGATGTAATATACAGCATAATGGCTGTAGTTAATAGTACTGTATTGTATATTTAAAAGCTGCTAAGAGAGTAGATCTTAAAAGTTTTCAGCACAAGGAAAAAAAGTTTGAAACTATCTATGGTGACAGGTGTTAACTAGACTTATTGTGCAGAATATTTTGCAGTATATACAAATATCAAATGGTTGTGTTGTACACCTGAAGCTAATATAATGTTATATATCAGATATTCCTCAATAAAAAAGAAGAAAAACAATAATCGGCACTCCCAGCAGAAGGTACCATCCTCTACCCCGAGTTTTGTTTGAATGCTCTGCTCTGTGAAGCATGCTAAGAACCAGGACTTCAGATCCTGTAACAGGCACAGCCAGCCACTGCTGTGATTTGGGGCAATTGACTTAATCTTGCTAAGCCTCTGTTGCATTATCTGTAAAAGGGGAACAATATTACATACCTCACAGTGTCATGATGAGGCTTTAATGAGATCATGTATCTAAAGAGTTCCAAGTCGTGCTTCTAACAACGCACTATTCCTTATGTGGCTGATGATGCAGGAGGAGGAGGAGGCTGAGACGAGAAGTCTGTGAGCTATTGGAGATTGTTAGGACTTCCTGTAATGGGTGTGGCACACAGTGGAGAGCCTTGCTTCTCAAAGTGGGGTGTGGGGACCAGCAGCACCCGGGGAGATTTTACAGTCTCTGCCCCCAAGATCTACCAAATCAGAGCCTGCATTTTAGGAGACCCCCAGGTGGTTTGCATGCACATTAAGGGGCACAAAGCACTCATTTAGAGCATGGCTTCTGAAGTCTCCCACTCATGTTTGAGACCAGCTTTATAGATGTGTGTCCTTAGGCAGATCTCTTTAGTTTCCTGTGCTTTGGGTCCCTGGGGTGAAGGACATCGTGTCTGCCTTATAGAGGATGTCATGAGAATTAAATGGAATCAGATATAAATATAGATATGGATACAAATATAGATACTGTACATGCACCCTTAGGATGGAGACTGGTACGTAGTAGACCTGGATCCATAGCAGCCTTTCCCTGGCACAAGTTCACAGCCCCCTTTATTCCCACACCTGACTGTAAACTCTTGAGGTTCTATGGCATCTGTATTTGCTCCTCCCTGCAGAAGCCCTTGTCCCCGCAGCCACCACTGGCCCCTGTGCTGTGGAATGCAGGCCTTCCTGACTCCCAGGCCCTTGAGTCACACAGGGGGCTCCCCGCCACCACCCCAGTGCAGCCTGGCCCCTTCACATTCCTCACCTTTGCAACACAGAGGCCAGGCTGGGGCACAAAATGCCACACATTCCTTTTCCACTGTTCTCTCTAGCAATGCCCAGCAAATTCCCTCTGGAGGAGGAATTTCTTTCTGAACAGCAGATTCAGTGTCTGCAATGATTTCTTTTTTCCTCTGCTCTGGTGGCTTCTGTGTCCTTAATAATAATAATTTTGTTTTAGGCTCGGCCTCTCAGTCCCGGTGACATCTGTTTGGCTTTTGTACCATACCTGGAGGCCCAAAGGGGTCCCAGAGTGTGACCTTCTTCACAGGCTCACCGAGGCGCCTGTGCATTACAAGTGGCAGCACTCACCACACTGCTTCCTGGGCAGTCGTGGAAAACAGCAAACCACACAGAAAACTCCTGGTGGAGGGAGGGAAGGAGGGGAGTGACAGAGAGAGAGAAGGCATAGAGGGCAGCCTCATTCCTTGAATGGAATTTGGTCAGAAAACCCTGCCTGGGACCAGTGCAAATTACCAACCCTGCTCTCTGTCTGAAGTGACTCCTCTGAACCTGTCTTGGGAAAGGCCTGTGGCTGCAGTGTTTTGCCAAGAGGGTAAAAAAGTTTGTTCTCAGCTGCCCACACTCTCTTGCCTGGTCCCCCCTCATGAACAGGAGCCCAAGTTTGAGGAACCCTGTGGCGGGGGCATAGGTAAAGGCGGCTGGCCCATTGGCCATGTGAGCCTAGCCCTCCAGGGCCGGTTCACCTCTGTCCGCCACTTCACAGGGCGCCTGCCTCCTCCTCCTGATGGCACTTCCCACCGGCTTCCTCCCTCTGCATCGAGGCTGCCTCCATCTCTAGTCAAACTGCTAATCAGAAAAATGGTCAACAGGCCTTAGAAAACCCAAGGGCTTGAGGGTTCCTCCCGACACCACAGGACAACACAGGATTGCAAGAAAACAAAGACCCACAGCCAGCCACGCACACAACCTCACACACACACGTTCATTTATGCTCACACGCACAACACAGATGTCTGCTAGCATGACCCAGTCAGGCCGGGCAAGTTGCCGCCTTCAAGGCCCATGGTCCCTGGGGACAAGGAGCGGAGGCCTCTACCAAAGCCCACATTTTCTCCTCAGGGCTCAGAGGGGGTCTCATGGTGAGAAGGTGGGCTCCTCGAGGGGAACGGCCAATTAGCTTGTCCGCAAGAGGATTTTCCATGAAGAAATCCGAGACTCTCAGAGGAGTCCAGCTGGCAAATCAGCCCTGGTCAAGGCATTTGATGTTCACTTCACCCTGTCTGCACTCCCTGACATGCCGGGCACAAACACCAGGCTGAGTGCCAGGCCCTCCGTGCCCTGCAGGCTTTTCTGAGAAGGAGGAGTCGGGCCCTGGGCCTGGGGCAGGGGCCAGCCGGGCCTCACCTCCTTTGGTGAAGTCACAGTGACCCCAAGCGGTCACTCTGGGAAGGCACTCTCTGATCTCGGTGGGAGAGCGGGGAGTGGGCTGCAGAAACCAAAGTAGGAGAGGAGAGAAAAGGCAGAGACCACTGCCCTCCTCCTCCCACAGCTGGCATGGAACGGCATCTGTCCCCTTGTTTGTGTTAAAGGGCTGGGCCAAGGGAACCAGGAGGAAAGCCAGGTGGGAGTTTTTCAGCTCCTGCTTTGGCTTCTTCAGCTGGGAGTGTCTGTTTACAGAAAAGGCCTGGACATGGGACGCCCCTGTAGGACAGCAGGTGATGAGCCGTGAGTCTAAGGTCACTGGCAACAAGAAAGTTGCACCTGATAGTGTTCCTTGGTGTTGTCGTTTTCTTTTTAAATACAAGTGTGTGGGACTGGTCCCTCTCTTAAAGTCACCATGGAATTGGGTGCTTCTCTTGATGCTTAAGCATTATCCTCTCGAGAAGCAGGGAGATGTGTTCAAAAACCCCACTCATGCAGGGAGCCCTGGAGAAGCATGAGCCATTACCCAAGAAGGAAAGGATGACAGCCTGGGGGCTTAGACCTCCATTATAATAAAAAGTAGATTGTTGCCTATTTGGTGTGATTTCAGGGGTTCTTAGAAGGTCGTCTATCTCCAAATATCTTCCCATCCATGAAACCTCTAGTACCCAAATTCCTCATCCTTCATTCCTTACATTAGGTCCCTGGTTTCCATGAGTTATTTCACCAGATCTGCCTTTGTTATTCCTCCTGCCTGCAGTGTCTTTTCCACAAGCAAACGTCCCCTGATCCTCCAAACTCCTGTTCAGATATCCTCTCTTAGAAGTCTCCCCAACACTTCTAACACCACCACCGCCCCTGCCATGCTACTTTCTCCCCACCACTTCCCTGCTGGCAGCAGAAAGCATGAAGAATAGGTTTCCTAACCAGGGGGAAGGGAGTGATTCCACCTTCCTAGAAGTGCGGGTGAGTAGTCCTCTTGCTCTGCACCCCTAAGTAACCCTTCAGGCTCACCATGCCCCAGCCTGCCCACCAGAGAAGTCCATACTTCCTTCCCTCCACCTCCCTTAATTTTTGTCTGGCCTTCAAGGCTCAACTCAAGTCCCTTCCCTGGAAGCCTCCTGAGGCCACTCCAGCTCATGCTGCTCTCACCCCACCTCTGAAATGGGTTTCTTTGGTAGCACCCCATGGCAAAGTACCACATCACTCTCAAACCCCGATTTGCAAACCCCACTCCCCTCTACCAGCCTACAACACTCAGGGATAGACACCATGCTACATGTGTTAGGAAAAATGAGCGACCTGGGTTCCAGGTTTATCATATATCAGCTTTGTGACCTTGGTCAAGGAATGGATTTCTCTGAGCCTCTGTTTGCTCATCAGCAGTGCCATCCCGGCAGAGCTGCAGGGACCTTACATGAGATGACACGCACAAATCCCTCAGACGCTATAGTGCAGACTAGTACTCCTGACCGTAGCCACTCAAAAACTCTCCTTCAATTGTTCTCCTTCCTTTCTCCCCTCCCTTTAATCTTCATTATTCTTATAGATTACCTGTTGCATGCAGCTCAGTGCTTGGCATAGTATGGGTGCTCAATAACTAATTAATTTCCTTCTTCAGTCCGATTGTATCTCATTAAAGGCAAGGGTGATGTCCACTCAGCTCACCCTGGTGTCCCCAGGACACAGCCCTGTGGCCGGCACAAAAGAGGCCCTGATGAGTGAATGGACTGTGTGCTCGGGGAGCTCAGGAAGAATGGGCGTGCAGTGAAAGAGCTGAGAAAAACCATCAACCTCCAAGCTAAACAAAGGAAGTTCTGTAAGGGATGGAGAGCGGCAGTGTCCTATGGGATGAGTTTTCTGAGATATTGTTAAGAAAGGGAACAGAGCCATTTATATGCTACCACTTGCAGGAGTTGGACAGAAAGATAAAGGGAGCATTGATGGAGAACAATGGAATCTTTAAAAAGTGAGAAACCCCTAGGAGTTCTGAGTGCTGGTGTGTTAGTGCACTGCATATGCCTCGGATACACGTTTTCTTCTCCAGCAGAACTGTATTTTACCTGTTGGCAAAGAGCAACAATTCACTTGGAGCACAGGAAGAAAGCTGCTGAAAATCAAAGGAAAACAGCAGGCAGGAACCTATAAGCGAGTCCCACATTCCCATTCCCTAGACAGAAAGCCTGTGAAGAGAGTACTTTAAATTCTGTTCCGCAGTTTTCTCGGAAAAGACAATTCCATTGTAAATTATTGACTATTTCATTTAAGTTTCAAAAATAAGAAACTCAAATGAAAACGTTGTATGTTAGATCCATCGGGCAACGTATAATTTCTGTCTTACTCCCTCGATCTGTCACCCTTCATCTATGTCAGAGAATCTCTACTTCATTACAGGCAATTGAAGGTCTCAATCAGTTGCCTGAGAAAAGTAGTTTATGTCCCAAAGGTAATCTAATTTCTCCAGCCAGGGATGTACCTGGGGCTCACTGAACATACGGACAGAGATAAATATGTGCTTCAAACATATCAGGGGTGTTGTAATCACCCACTCAGTCTAGTGACAGATCCTCAGCCCACCCAGTTGCTCACTGTCACCTGGACACCCTGGGTCACTGGTTCATCAGAGCCTGCAGGCTAAACCACAGCAAAGTGACAACAGGTGTGCTGAGCACCACCGTGTGCCTGCATGGAAGAACACTGAAAAGGACTCAAAATCCTGGAATGGTTCTCGGAGCAAGCTAATCATAATATTGGCTACTATCGCGAGGGGCCAGGCACTGCACTTCACATATGTGGGTTCGCCTACTCCTCACAATGACCCTGAGATAGATACTGTTGTCCTTCCCATTCTACCAGGACAGAAACTCAAAGATGATAAACCGAGTTGCTCAGGCAAGAAGTGGCAGGGCCTGAATGGGAACATAAGCATGGCAGACCTCTATATCTGTCCAATTTCAAAGTTTTCCTCCACTGGTACTGATGCTTTATAGGAAGAAAGAACTGTGGGTTAGGAACTGGTTTATGAAAAGAAAGAGGGCTGATTCCAGTGCACTCCTTCAAGGGATCCTGGTCAGTAAGGGCTGGTAGGTTCTGGTAGGTTCTACTCAAGAATGCATAGGGATCTGAGGGAAGGGTGCAGAACCCTCTGGCTGCAAGGCAGCATTCCCCTTCATTAAACCAAGCTATTTGTAAAGGAAAGGCTGCTCAATGCATTTCCTATCAAAATCATTCCTGTTGTTTCAGGAATCCTGGGGGAGTACAGGGATGCTGGGAGGGGATGAAATGGTGGAAGGGTGGGACACTCCAGTCCCCCTAAAAACCCGAACCCTGAGGCCAGAAGCCTGAGTTACACAGACTTACTTTTGCCTTCATTTCTTCCATAAAAAGATGGTGTGCTGGCTTAAATAATGTTCCCTCCAAAATTCATGTATACCTAGAACCTGTGGATGTGACCTTATTTGGAAATGGGGTCTTCACAGATGAAATCAAGTTGAGAGGAGGCTGTAATGGATTAGGGTGGGCCATAAATCCAGTGTGACTGGTGTCTGTGTAAGAAGAGCAGACACAGACAAGACACCAAGAGAGAAGGGCAAGGGAGGCCCCCCAGACAGCCTTCAGAAGCTGGGGGATGCAAGGAAGGCTCCTCCCCGAGAGCCTCCAGGAGGAACACAGCCCTGCCGACCCATCTCAGACCACAGATTGTGGTCATTTGTTACAGAAGCCATGGGAAATGGACCTGCCAGCAAACAGATCAGTCTGACAATGAATGTGGGAGAGGACAGTAGGCACTGCAGCTGATTCCAGATGTTCTGGGAGGCCCCCAGTTATCCGCCATATTGAACCCCCAAAGGATTTCCCCAGAGCGGCTCACACCCTTTAGTTGACACTTTTTGGCACTTTCTCCATCTTCCCCAGGACTCCCAGAAGTCATCCTAAAATTGAATCCATTGCTTCAATCACAGACCTTGGAGGGAGCCCACAGCACCAGGGCTTCTGCACACCGTACATTAAAGGCCTGACTGCCCGGTGCTCAGAGAGAAAGTCCACCTACTGTTGATCCCTAAAAGGGACCCAGGAGTCCCCATGTGGCCTCAGTTCCTATTTAACTGGTGCAGCCTGGTCCCCAAACACAACATACAATACACACTCCCCCAATTCACAAATGAAGGGAGAAATCCCCTCCACAGTTGCAGCCAACCCAAGGCTCTAAGTACGGCTGGGAGACCTTCCACAGGAGTGCACGCTGCTGAAGCTCACTGACTCGCTGCCTCCCCCAGGAGACCAGCAGCATGAAGGGAGCTCTGCCCTGACCTGTTCATCCAGGATGGACTTTCTCAGTGGTGGGATTGGAATTTCCCAACAGGTACAATCAGGAGGAGATGCAGAAAGGATTACACACCAGCTCTAAACAGGAGTCTCAGGTCATTTGCTTCCCTCCTTTCAGCCTCCCCACCTGACACACACACAGAATAATGCTTGTTTCTGCATCTCCTGGCAGATCTGGTGCCTGGCACTGAGTATGGAGTTGGAATATGTGCTGTCATGAACTTACAACAAAGCATCCCAGCTACTATGAATGCCAGGACTGGTGAGTAGGAAGCTTGGTGTGGTCAAAGGCCAGGATGCTCTGTAAGCCCCAAGAGCCATGGAGATTTGTCCTGGCAAGGACTGGTCAGAAGGCAGTGGCTCCTAGGGCACAGGTCCCTGGGTGACCGTTGTCGGTCTAAGGATAACATCTATCTGCAGTTCTCGGATGCCCTGTGCCTAACCTCTGGCACCTGATATGTCGGATGGAGTCCCGCCCTCTACCCCACAGATCTGTGTGTGGGCCCCCATAGTCTGAAGGGCTGCCCACAGCTGTGCAGAGCAGAGGTGGAAAATCCCAAGTAGGTTGATAGCAGAGCAGGTCATATTTCCTTCTGGACCACCCCACAGCAGGCAGAATGTGGTGTCCCTCACCGTGCATGGCTGAAGCCCTCAGAAAGCCCACAGGGGTGAAGGTCTAGACCTGGAAACAACCTATTAAACCTAAGGGCAGTGGAACCCTTGCTACTGTGGAGCAGCAGTTTTGCTTCCAAATCCTGGGTAAATTTCAGAGTCGCTCTGGTGCCTTAGGTACTAGCAGCCAGGGCTGGGCTGAGGATTTTGAACCAGCCCACTGTCCCGAGGCTCAGTCTAACACAGACAACGTCTCTTGAAAACCACATGGACGTGGGTCCCCAGGAGTCCTCAGCTCCTGTTGCTGGCACACCATGGTCAGGTCAGTCCAAATGGCCTTAGGAACAGGGGTGTCTAGTATTGCCAGGAATGGCATAGCCCTACTTGATGGTAGCTCCTGTTTTGCCCTGGCTGGTTGAGAAGAGCTGGGAGGAAATGAATACAGAGAGCTTGAGAATCAGCAGCCCACTTTGTCCCAGAGGTGGATATATTCCACCTACTGTGTATGCCTTTCTATGTGCCAAGCTCCTGGCATCTTTCAAAGGGATGGTGCTGAACACAATGTGAGAGAAGTGTCAGCAACAACAAGCTAATCCTCATGGTCAACAGGCCTGCTCACAGCTCAGAAATGCACAGGGTGGTCCAGTGCCAATGAATACTGGCCCTCCTGTGGAACTTGTATAAAACAGGCCACTTATGTCAATCCACAGAACTTGACAGTCCCCGAGACCTCATGGTGACAGCCTCCTCAGAGACCTCCATCTCCCTCATCTGGACCAAGGCCAGTGGCCCCATCGACCACTACCGAATTACCTTTACCCCGTCCTCTGGCGTTGCCTCAGAAGTCACTGTGCCCAAGGACAGGACCTCGCACACACTGACAGATCTAGAGCCCGGGGCAGAGTACATCATTTCAATCACCGCTGAGAGGGGTCGGCAACAGAGCTTCGAGTCCACTGTGGATGCCTTCACAGGTACCAGGGCAGCAGAAAGCCCTGCAGGTTCAAGGACCAGCGATCTTAGTGTGAGAAACTCCTCCAGGCAGCCCACTCTCCCAGTGCCCCATTGCCTTTAGAGAAAGGAGAGATGTGGGTTGAGAAAGAAAAGAGAGAGGAGGAACTAATAAATACGTCAAGAGGGAACAGCTGGAAGTAAAGGGGAGAGATGAGCGAGGCCACCGACAGGCCTGAAAGTTTGTGTCTGATTTCCTAGAGCTTAGACACAGTGGTTGGTTCTGCCCAGCTCTCCCCACCTGGACTAAATCCGTGGGTGCTCAGAGGATCCATGGGTCAGGTGAAATTCCTTCCAGTATAGAGTTTTAGAATCCTGAGCTGGTATTATAAATAATGCATAGAAGTAATGCTGGTTTCACCCTGCTAAGGGCATTCAGTTTTCAGTAAATGGCTCAGAGAAAGGAGAGTGGACAGGACTGGAGAGGGAGGAAGTGGAAGCTCTCACCCCGATTTGCAAGGAAAGCAGATCCCCTCAGTTGGGTGGCTTTTCTAGCCCAGGGCCCCTCTGCCTCATCAGTGTTTCAGAACCACCCATCTCCTCTGCTTTGCAGGCTTCCGCTCCATCTCCCATTTGCACTTTTCTCACGTGACCTCCTCCAGTGTGAACATCACCTGGAGTGACCCATCCCCCCCAGCAGACAGACTTATCGTGAACTACAGCCCCCGGGATGAAGAGGAAGAGATGATGGAGGTCTCTCTGGATGCCACCAAGAGGCATGTTGTCCTGATGGGCCTGCAGCCAGCCACTGAATATATCGTGAACCTGGTGGCAGTCCATGGCACAGTGACATCTGAGCCCATCGTGGGCTCCATCACCACAGGTGAGGCTGGGGGACTTGACAGCAGGTAGTAAAGGGGGTTCCCACAGGAACCTTTGATAAGGCAATGAAGTTTGCAAAGAGAAATGCCCAAGGAGTAGGGGACTGCCTCCTTTGGCTAGAGGGGTCTGTGAGCTGTTCTGAAACAGCCACTTCTTCCAAGGCTACACAAAGTGCCTAAGACAGGAAACTTCCATTAAAAAGGGAAGGCAGACTCAATGTCCTGAGGAGACCAGGGCTTGAAGGCACTGGTCCTGGGTCCTTCCGCCACCAGCCTAGGAGAAAGCCCTGGAGAAAGCTAGTCTCTAAGAGGAAAGCCTTCTACAGTGAGGAGACATCTGTTCCTGTTCTGGAGGGCCACCTCCTGACTGCCCTTAAAGGTCACTGACACAAATGATGCTTCCTCAGAATCATACGGGACTAGCATGCAGCCACATGAGGACCGAGTACTCAGAGAACAGGGTTGATTTACATGCTTCTGGAAAACATGGGCACTCTGAGATCAATTGAATCATGCTCATTGCATTACTCCCAAATACAATCCCAAATGTGAGTGTGCATGTAGGTGAGGACATGTGTGTTTGGACCTACTGACAAGAACTCACAAACTAAACAAGTTGTCTAACCACTCAGCTGGTTTCAACCCTGTGATCCTCTAGTAGTTAAAAAAATAACATGTACAGTATGAATGAAATACAGTTTGGGAAAGTGGGTTTTTTGGACTCATGCTTTCAAGTCCTTCTATAGTCAGGAGGCAGTTTTTCCAAATGGAAGCAAAGGTGGCTGCTAAAAAACAATAGACAGAGACAGAGTTCATTTGTTCAGAGAAGTTGCCCTGAAAAAATGACCATGTTACTCCCAGTTCAAAATAAAACAAATGTAAAGGAAAGTCTCCCATTGGCCTTCAGATATGTAACAGTTGCTATACAAGCAGACCTTGGCCACTCAACTTTACGTTGTTGAATATTCTTCATGAACATGACTTTGACCATACCGCTGAGGCTGCAGGTGCGACTTCAGCCTTACTGTGGTTTTAAGGATGGCCTAGTACAAAACAAGGTCTTGTCTGGGGCACCATGAGCTCTTGATCCACATAAAACCAAGGATAGGAATTTCTTTTTCACTTTGTGCCTTCTTTTTCCCACAACCACTGGGTCCTTGTAGGAATCGATCCTCCCAAAGACATCACTATTAGCAATGTGACCAAGGACTCAGTTGTGGTCTCCTGGAGCCCTCCTGCTGCATCTTTTGATTACTACCGAGTTTCATATCGGCCAACACAAGGTAATAGAATTATTTGATTTCTCAAAAATGAATGACATTTGGAGCTGAGAGAACTAGCATATCCCAGAGGACCCCATCCCCGCCTGGATCTGTCCTCTTCTCTCTGGCATGCCCCATCAGAAGGAGAGAGGGTGGGTGAGGAGCAGCCAAGAGACCCTACGCTCACCAACTCCTCTCACAGAAGGCCTGGGAACATCCGCCCAGAAAGCAGGCCCTTCACCAGCAGTGAACCATGGTAGCTGATCACCACTATCTAGGCAGTGTAGGGAGAAACAAAGAACTCTAAGAGAATCTGCCAGGAGCCAGGTTCCTGTGTACTTCCCTGCAAGAGGTTAGTCTGTGACTAGAACCCTGGGGGATGCCTACAACCAGCTGTGCCAGATGGAGCGCCAGAGGGGACCACAGTTGTGGTGGTCCTGTTTCTGCCACTCCGGCCAAGTTATGAGTCAGAGGAAGTTGGCCCAGATCTCCCTACCTCCCACCAGTTCTTGTTGGTACATGTAGCGTTGTCAGCAAAAGGAGGGAACAGTCACTTCCAGAGGGGTAGTTTTGCAGCCTGCTTGTCTCCAGGCTTTACAGACTGCCCTTTGCAGCCATGCTGTCCACACTGCCTTAAGAAGACTAGCTCACTAGAAAACCACCTTATAAGTAGTTCCTTTTTCATTGCTCCAAGGAGCCTAAAAAATGAGGGGGTGAGACCGGCATGCAAGACCTCTTCCAGCCCCAACATCCCCAGTCCATGAACCATTTCCCTGCCCGCCCCGCTGAGTGCCAATCCTTGCACCCATCCATGCCTCCTGATCCAAGTGCTGCCAGAGCTCCCATGCAGACTGTACCGGGAGCCGCGTTGATGTGGGATCTGCTGACCTTTACCTGTGGCTTCCGTTCCTCTTTAGTGGGACGGCTGGACAGCTCAGTGGTGCCCAACACTGTGACGGAATTCACCATCACCAAGCTGTACCCAGCTACTGAATATGAAATCAGCCTCAACAGCGTGCGGGGACGGGAGGAGAGTGAGCGCATCTGCACCCTCATTCACACAGGTAGGCATGGGCCAGTCGTGGCCCCATCGGGACCCTGGCTGAGGACCGCAACAGGCACAAGAGGCGAGAAGTGAATTGTTCAAGCTGACACAGAGGACGCTGGCCCTGGGCTCGGAGTCTCCACTCCTCGAGTCTAACAAAGAAGTCTGTGATTTCTCTCTGTCCCTGGTATTCCTCTCTAATGCTAGGAGTTCAGAAAGTAACACTCTTAAGAGTCTTACTAGCTCAGGTTAGAAATTTTGTCACAGACTTTCCAATATGAAAGGTTGCCTTTTAAAAATACATGATGGAGATGAATTCCAGAAGAGACAACTGAATCATCCCAAATACAGCTTTTTACAAGACTCAGACAAGGACGTTTCACCCCAGAGAAGGAAAGTATTATTCCAGTAACACCCCCTGGGGTCATGAAACTCCTCATCCTATAGGGTCAGAAACCACCAAGCACTTCCTTCATTTACTGCTGCACTATGCTCCAGAAAGGAGGAAGGTGGTGGTCTTCCTTTGGAAAATGAGCCCCTTGCATAGGCCTGAGGACAGCCCCACTGCCCCTCCTTCTCTGCCCTTCTGTCAGCCCACTGTACAGAAGTAGGAAAGATTTGCTCTAGAAGTCAGCAGAGGGGACAGTCAATGTTTTCTGTCCCCAACTCCCAGATGCAGCCTCCCAGTTAGGTGACGGTTCTCATAGCACAGTGAGAAACATTCAGTTTGCCTCATTTGCAGAACAACTGGATTTCCTGAGGTTACTTAATTTCCTTAGAGAATGGTATTTCCTGAATGAGGGAACTGGCAATTCCTCAGTGGTTTTGTATAGGCTCCTACAAGCCCAGGAACATCTGTAAGGTAATGGCCAAAGAAACATTCCTTCAGAAACTCAAAAAATTATTCTTCTGGGAGACTATGTAGGATGTTCTAATCTTCCCTAGACTCCTTCCAGGTCTATGACTACAGATAAGTCAGTTATGTTTTGGCATCAGTCTTACCCTTTCTATCAAATTATCTGTGGCCATTAAAGAATCAAGAAATATTGACCCAAAATGATGCCCAAAGAGGCTCCCCTTGAACCTTCCTGACAGTCTTAGCAATTCATAAATAAATTAGGCTTTTTCAGGACAATAAAAAGGATTTCAAGAGCCTCCTGCCTCCAAGATAAAAGAGAAGAACAGCAACTGAGGTCAAAAACCTCATTCCTTGGATTCTTGGTCTTAAGCAATAAATATTTCTAAAGCAGATATTCAGTAGTGCACCAACCCAAACTGTCCTCCTTCAAATTCAGGCAGAGCTATTTTGGCAGCTCCTAATAACCAGATTGCTCACAGAAATGCCTTATTTTGTTATTGTTTGTTATTGTTTTACCATGAAGTTGATGATTTTACAACTTTTGGAAATGAATAGGAAAGGAATAGTCTTTCAGGGTCTCATGCTTAATCTCACAGAGAATAAGCTAACTGTAGTCTGAGGAGGCTTTTCTTCTTTTCCTCTTTGCCTCTTCTCATAAGGTTGTATTTTGAAGAACCCATTGAAGGCACAAATTATGGAAAAGATTCAGATGTTAAAACTGCAAAAATATTTCATGGTTGTTGCTTTGAAATGAGGGACATAGGCAGGCAACAAAATCCTTCAATTAGAGAACAGGGCCAAGTCAACAGCACATCTTGGTCTCCAAAAGTAAATTGCATGACACTCAGGTTGAGCTGATACCTAAACAATTGTAATAACATCTGTTTCTAAAATAAATCCCAACTTTATGGAAGGGAGGCACAGTAAGTAAACAAAGGCCTTGAGCATAGGAAAGTGAGAACAGAAACATGGATCTAAGATGAGAAACTCCATTCCCCCAATAGGCACACTTGGCTTTAAGTCTAGAAGAATCCCCTTGACTCTGTGCTGCAACAAGGATACCCAGTACTCAGTACAGAATGAGCCTTGTGTATAGTAAAGAAGAATTTAGCAGTCAGATATAACCTTACAGGCACTAGGTCCCATTCAGTCATTCCACAGGATTTATTAAGTACCTTCTCAGTTCTAGGGGCTGGGGTGCTCCTTGACTTCATGGAGTCCCCACCACACTTCCTGAAGTTCACTAACAGAGATTGCTCCACAAAGCATGCCCCTTATACTTAGGAAAGTGCAAATAGCCTGGGAAGCATATTATCTCATTAATTAAAGAAATATAACATTTTTAGTTTCTTCATCCAAGTTTAAATGTCTACAACACAACAGCTACACCTTGGAATCCCTCATGCACCTGACAGGACTCTGCACATAAGAAGCTAATGAATGAATTAGAAAGAAGATCTAGGGGCAATCAAGGTAGAACTGGGCACTTGGGAGGAAGGAGGAAGGGGAGAAGAGGAAAGGGCTGTGGAATCGGAAGGCGAGAAGGCAGAGAGGTCTCCCCCCCGTCATTTTGTATGGCAAAGCAGCCGACAAGCATCACAGGTGAACTATAGCAGGAGACAGTTTGCTGTACTTCCAACCTGCAGTTCCTCTGACCTTTGCCAGACACTCTCCTACTCTGTTTCAGCCATGGACAGCCCTGTGGGTCTGACTGCCACCAGCGTCACCCCGACAGGAGCTCTGCTGCAGTGGAAAGCACCGGCGGGGGAGGTGGAGAGCTACGTCCTTGTTCTCACACACTTTGCAGGTGGGTTTCTGTGGGGGCTTGTGCATCAGGCAGGTGGGAATGGCTGGGACTGGGGCTGAAACCAGTTAAAAATATAACAACATTTTATAAATCTCAGGAAAAATTAGAAGTTTTCCTGCTTTAATTTCACTGTATAGCCCTTAAGATGTCCCCAAATTCTGCAAACGGTATCGTCTATGGGAACTGAGCAAGTGCATCTGTAAGGGACAAGAAGCTCATGTAACCAAGGGCAAATATAAAAACAGAGAAATAGCACTTGGAAGACAAAACTCAGAATTGAGCTAAGACTTTTCCCAAACGCTACAGGCAAGAAAGTAGACATTTTTAGATATTTACAGACCAACCAAAACACTAAAGGACCGTGGTTGGAGCAGATAAAACATGATAAAGGGTGGCAAAGAATGCAGAACTACTGAACTCTTTAGTCTGTTGCTTTAGTCTTCTCTCCCCATATCCAACCTAAAGGTGGAGCCAACATGGAAAGATCTTGAGTTTCAATGCCTTCCTCCCCATGCTGGCTCACCTTATGCCATTTGAAATTGAAAAGAGAAGCTCAAAGCAAAGCAGTGTTGAGTGGTGCAAGTGCCTAGGCCTAGGAAAATTATTTCCTTGCCTAAATTACACACGTGATCACAGAATTGTTGTGGGTTTTAGTCAGGAATCCAGAGAACCAAGATACCAGGACACAGAAATCAAGCAGATGTCTTCATTTTCAAAAATAATAGAGAAAGCCAATTCTATAAGCTGTGAAGTAAATTGGTTATCAGTGCTTGAGAACATAAAAACCAAAAAAGGATTTAGTGATTTTTACATACCAGCACAGGTTCACCAAGAATAAGTTTTACCAAAACCACTTTATGCCTTGTTTTTTATTGGCAAATCTATTGGCACATTTGTATTTCAGCAAGATATTAGAAAAATTCACTTATGACTTAGATGGAAAGATACATCCTGGGCATATCTGGAATTATATAGAGCTGTTGCTGATTGAATGGCCCTCCTCAAATAATGAGTATGATTACTGTGGATACATCCTGACCCCTCTGTTTGTACACACAAGTCATTGCAGCTCCTGCCACCCTTCCTGGCCTGTCATGGTGCTGCATTTCTTAACTCTCATCATGCCTTCTCAAACCACATTGCATTTGCACATGCAACTCTCCCCCTGCTTGTCTGCCTGAATAACCCATCCTTCAAGTCTTAGTTTCAACACTATCTCCTCTGTCAAAGCTTCCATTACCCCCCTAAGGCAGTGAGACTCATGCGTTCATGGGGTACAAAGGGCACGGCTCCATCAAAACAATTAACTTCCATTCATTCAGCCAGTACTTTTGATGCCCTCCCATGTGCCATACACTCTGTACCGCTATCAGGATTCAGAAGCAAAACATGAGTTCTTGTCATCAGAACTCATGTCTGCTGAGGCAGACAAGTTAATAGTTACAACTCAGTGTAAGCAGCATCATGATAAGCAAGCACAAAACACCCTGGGCCGCATCTGATGGGCTTCTGCGACTTAAGGCGAGAGTGTCGAGGGAAAAATAGAGAGACGATCTGAGATGAAATTAAAGAAAGAGAATAGGAGAAGAAAGGAAGTTCCAAGAAAAAGCATAGCTTGTTTGCATTTGTGAAGATGAGAGAGCATGAGAATGCCATAGTTTAATATGTGAAGTGCTGAGCGATGGCAGGGTGTTCAGATATCCTGAGAGGAAGATATTAAGAAGATGGTGTCATTATGTGTGATCTTTCAAAGAGTTTGTTTGAATTTTGACTTATTTGCATGCATTTCTATGCCTTTAGACTGTGAGAAGCTTGAAACCTCAGGCCCTTTCTGGTTTGAGGAAGTGCCTAGTAGACTTTCTTGAATGTCAAATGACTCAGGCATATCCTAAAGGCACAATAGAACGGTTGGCCCTGATCTAATGGACAGTTTTGTCAACAGCTGGAACGAATACAGAAAAGACACGCGTGCCAAATTTGTTTGTAAAACAAAACCGTGATTGATAGAACACAAATCCAAATATATTTTAATAAACTGAAACAGTGGCTCAAAACTCAGTCAACAAGGCAAATTGCAGTAAAAGTAAATGCAAAGCTCTGCCCATGGAAGCAAAAAAAAAAAACACTAGACAAGGTTGGGGAGGGGGTTGTAAACAAGGCTCCTGATTAGTAATAATCCCAGCATGTGACAGTCACAGCACATGACTGTCTCAAAACCTGTGGATTAATTTGATTGGCGCAAACAGGCAGAGATTGACCCTGTTTCATTGGTCAGTACACCTCAATTATTATTCTCAGTTCTCTTCTGAGTTTTCCATTTCAGCAGGACCCCCGATAAACTGTTACTTGCCTAGAGAAAGGTAGCCATGATTGTGAGTTTTAGAACTGTGATGTGCCTGTAATGGGGTTTGAGTGCTGAATTTTTCAGTCTGCGGGAGAGAGGACTTGATTAGGAAAGGTGATGCAGAAAAAGGGGTCATGTAGACAAAGGACTTGGACTATTCTTTATAAATCCAGAGGCCTGAGTAGAAGTTATAGAAAAGACAATCTGGCCTCCCAATAAGGAATATTTTTCTCAGGATGCAAAACGAGATGAGAGGGGATCCTTGTATGGTATAAAACGCAAAGCTGAATAACCTCTAAATGATTTTTCCCAAAGTTCGCTAATATTGAATCTTTATGAAATTGAATCTATGAAATTTGATAGGTCTTCCTTACATCAAATAGCCTTATTCAATCCTTATCCATGTTCATCTGACTTCAGTCACTGGAGAGACCATCCTGGTTGATGGGGACAGTGAGGAATTCCAGCTTGTTGACCTGCTTCCTAGCACCCACTATACTGTCTCTATGTATGCCACCAATGGGCCTCTCACCAGTGGCTCCGTCAGCACCAACTTCTCTACCCGTGAGTACATGGTCAGCTACATCTCCGGTGTCCCGGGAGGCTTTGATAGACCCAAAAAATCAGTTTCCATGTAGTAAGACTGGATTATATGCTACAGGCTTTGGACAATGCAGCTATGAACTGTTCTTATTTTAGTTGACTATGACCTGGCCCCAATGCCAGGGACAGTGAGCTGTGGCTCTTGACCAGCAGACATATGTCTGTTTTCTGCTTTCATCCAGAGTCTTACTGACAGCAGTAGAACCAGGCCAAGAGAGGCCAGTAGTGGAAATGCATCTGGCCCAGAAAAATCTGATGGATATTAAAGGGCTTGATATCATGGAAAGAGTTGTTAGGTGTGGCCTTGGCTAGGAGAACAGTGGACAAAGGAATAGATGAGGGAATGCTACAGGTTCAAGAGTGAACTCAGAGACATGCAGGTTCGGCAAGGCCAAATTTCAGACATTGGAAGATGTCCCACCTAGACCCAGAGGCCTAGGTGAGGGAAAGGGGGGACAGCTTCCAGAATGATCCTGACACTGAAAAATGATCTTCTGACACAGAAGCACCCTTTCTGCTCTGTCCAAGCTAGAAGTGGGGTCAGCATATGGACTGACCATGTAAGTAGGCAAAGAGATAAGATGCCTGACTTCAAACAGGGCACAGAGGAGGGGGCCCGCATTTCTGGTGTTTTCTCCTCTTTGTAGTCTTGGACCCTCCTGCAAACCTGACAGCCAGTGAGGTCACCAGACAAGGTGCCCTGATCTCCTGGCAGCCTCCCAGAGCAGAGATCGAGAACTATGTCTTGACCTACAAATCCACTGATGGAAGCCGCAAGGTGAGTTTTCCTGTAAACGGGAAAGACTGCTGCAATCCATGCAAATAAACTAGGTATCCCATTGCAGGTACATAGCATGCTGTTGAGGAAAGAGCCTGGGATTTGGGTGCTGGTCCTGGCACCACTCTTAACTGTCTATACAAGTTGAGGCAAAACACTAAACATCCCTGAGCCTTAGAGAGCCAATACAATCATGCAAAGCACACTGTAAACTTCCAAGCCCATACAAGTACATGGTATGGGAACAATTTTTCACTAACAGAACCAAGTAAATGTGAGCTGGATACCAAATTCAGCAGTCTTTATGCCTCTTGATAAGCATTATACAGGCTACATCTATGCAACCTACAGAGAAGAGCTGACAAATTTCTCTTTTTATGTGATCAGTTGAAACAGTCTATCCAGAGCACTAGTTGTCAAAGTTTTGTTAGCAGTGGAATCCTTCCTTAAAATGAGATCATCCTCAGAAGCTGAATATGCAGAATAGAGTCAAGCAGACCTAGTCTGTTGGATACAGAGTAGGGAGGCCTGGAACTCTGCTTCCTCAGCTCTCAGTCTGAAAACCACCGGACTCAGTAATTCAGATGCCCATGTTTATCATCCCAACGTGCATCTGTAAGACAGGAGCCGTCCTCTCTGCTTATTGGCTCGGGTTTCTCCGTACTGTGGGATGGAGAGGATGAAAACGGCCACTGTGATGCTGACCTAGCTGGCCATGGGATCAGGACTCCCCCTCCCCGCCCCGCTAGGTTGAGAGCCTGTCACTCCCTGCACCGCCCTCCTCTGGCTCCTCCTGCAGGAGCTGATTGTGGATGCAGAGGACACGTGGATCCGACTGGAGGGCCTGTCCGAGAGCACAGACTACACTGTGGTCCTGCAGGCGGCCCAGGACACTTCTCGGAGCAGCATCACCTCCACCACATTTGCCACAGGTGAGACTGACCACCACTGTGCCGCCCCCCATGCTGCATGACGCCGGCTCCTCTCAGACTCGGCTGAGACTTGGCCAGGCAGGGTCCTGTCAAAGAAACTCAGTCGCCTTTTCCTGAGAAGAGAAATTTTTCTTCCACTCTCCCATTTCCCCTTCCAAGGCTCTGCCAGGAAACCTCTCACTACCAAGGCACCCACAGGAACGAGCTGTGTGTGCACATCTCTGGTCCATGTGGACCAGCTAAATGCTCCAGTAGACACCAGGTTGCTGCTGAGATTTCCTGCCAGTGGTTTTCCAGCACAGTTCATCTCTTCCTCCTTCCCTCCTCTGCTGCCCATAATCAGACACTCACCTCGTAGAAAGGGCAGTAGTAAACCCTCAGTATTAAAATGATGTTTCTTCTCCATACCCAAAGCACTTTTGCATTCCTATGGTCTCAACTCAACCCTTATCAGAACTGGTGAGGAGTGCTCTTACTCCCATTTCACAGATGATGAAACTGAGGTGATGGAAATCAGATGACCTACCTGGCTAGTGTCTGGGTCAGAACTTGTACCAAGGTCTTCTACTTCTAAATCCAGCTGCTCCTCCTGCTTTCTCTCATCTAAGTATCAGCAGAAGATATTTGAAAATGCCCTAAGGGATAAGAGTGTCCTAATGTACATAATGTATATAACAGGAAATAAGCATGTGTGGAGCAAGTGTGAGCATGTCCCTTGTCCCCAGTTGCATGTCTGCCTGCCATCTCAGAGCACCAAGATAATAGGATTCCTGCCCATGCCCCAGAGCCCATCCTCTGTCACCAGAGAGAGGTGACAGAAAGTCCCCCATCCCTGCCCAGGTGCCTCCCCCACTAGACTCATTCTGAATTGCAAAGCAGGATACTGGGTCAAGTACATGAAAATGTTACCAGCAGTACTTCAGCATAGTGAGATTATGAATGAGTCCTCTTTTTCCTTCTTTCTTGTAGTTTTCAATATTTTACAGTGTCTACAAGGAGCACATGAATCAGAAAAACAACTTTTTAATTAAAAAATAAAGACCTTGGTCACACAACCAAGACATGAATCTAAGACATGTTCTTAACAAGTGGAAATTGGGGGACACTTGATCTCTTTTATGGAGCTGAAGTTAATTATCTTCACCCTCTGCATTCTTTCAGAAGGTGTCTTATCTCAGAAGCAAGGTGCTACCTTCTTTTTGTTCAAGCCCTTCCCTGCATGTACACAGGTTAATTAAAGGGTCTTCCATGGATGGTCCTCTTTTCCAAGCTACCATCCAAAGACCCAAGGATTTGAGCTTTTCACTGAATGAAGAATTTCTTTCACATAAAAAGGGCACAGATGACAGAATATAAACAGAGATCCCAATTTTCATATTTATTAGGTCTAAACTAATCATTTCATCCCTCACATGCATGAGCTCTGATGCTTGCTCAGTGTAGGATGAGCTTTTAATTCCTGTCCTGGCAATGCCATAGCTAGTGCTGTGAGCAGTATGACAGTATGCCCAAAGGGTCTGCAGTAGCTTGCAGCTGTACCCTGCTCCAGATCCACCTAGGCTGTAAAAGTACACCAGCTTCTGTGCCCACCACAGGCCTCTTTAATATGAAGCTTCCCCAAGGAGTGTGGGATCCCAAATCCAGCAGGGGCTCAGCTGGATTCAATAAGAAGAGGGTCAACAATTCATGGAAATCTGGAGAGGAGGCCAGGGCAGTGGCTTTGTTTGGTGGATAGGGCATGAGAGCCATCAGGATGCATTTAGTTGTTTGTTTTTATAAGACTCCAGTTGGCACTGGGCTCCCAGGGTGTGACCATTACCATTCCCAAAGGAGGAAACTGAAAAACCCACATTCCTGTATGATCTGGAGTTACTGACGGAGCCACCCTATATAGAGTTTGGGGTACTAGAGAAGGACTTGCCACCACTACCTGGTACATGGCAAAGATGTGTCCATGGTGGAAGCTTTGGCAGTATTTTACTGTAAAGCTCAAATTGAAGTCACTGATGCATACCAAACCCTGATGGCTTTGTCCTAGAGATGTGCCGGAACCCACTGAAATGATCGGTTGCAGAATGGACAGTTCATGGACAGCAGGGTAGTGTGCGAAAGCACTTTGCATAAAGCCTGGCACATAACGGACCTAAGGAATGTGGGTCACACTGAAAGGTGAAGTCTCAACTGCAGGGCACAGAAGAGAGGTTTCTGGGGAAACAAAGCCATAGGAGGAGAGGATTCTTGAGATCCCTCACAGGGATAGCCCAGGCAAAGAGGTACCGTGTGCAGACTATGATTTCAATCCCTAATTTCAGGTTCTTTCTGCCACCCCAAATGCAGATTTCCCTGAATAAACTGCACTAAACCTACACAGCTATCAGCTATCTGCATGTCAACATTAATGAGTCCTCACTGCCTGTGTCATGCCCCTCCCCCACCTGTTCTACCCACCCTCCAACTCCCCTGCCAAAAGCAAATTTTATTGAGGAGAAAGATAATACAAGGGTACCAGTGACCTGAATGTGGGGATCAGGATGTGATCAAGAAGAGAAAGATTGGGGTTTGCTAGCAGATGGTATGAGCCAGGCTCCTTAAGGAAGAGTCTGGGAAGAGTGGTACCCAGGTATTTCTCCTCCCAGGACTCTCCTGCCAGCCCCTATAGGTCTCCCAAGATCCCAGGAGATCAGGCTTCCTCTAGGAAGAGTGGAGATAGCAGCAGAGCCTTGAGCCTGAATCTGCCATTCTCTGAGCCTCCCCTGAAGCTCAGCTCATCCTCTCTCCCTGCCCCTCTCTCAGGACCTCCACACAGCAAAGCTTCATACTTCACCCTGCACGCCCCACCTGTGGCCTCCTGTTTACCTTTAAAAAAATGTAATAAAAAAGAAGGTAAAGAAACATAAACAAAGAGCAGAGACTCCCTTCACTTACTCAAATGATTGGAGTGCTGCCAGTCTGAGCCGCATGAATTATTCCTGCTGAGAAAGAGGTCGAAGGAGCACCAGAGCATCCTCTGTGACAGCAAACCAGGTTGATGGATTTAGGGGCTGATTTCATTCTGGTAACCAGCATCATTTCCAGCCTCACTGATGGTACCTGAGCTTTCTGCTTAGCACATCCTATTCTTAGGATGGGCTGATCTCGGCTGATCCTCCTAAGTGTTTTTTATGCCTTATCTTACAGAACAAAAGAGTTGGGCCCCAAAGTGGCCTCCGCCCACTTACAAAGCCTTCATCTTACCCTGGATAGGCCAAAACAAGAGGCTCAGTTCAAGCAGGTACCTACTTAATGGTCTGGAAAAGACTTGAGATGTTTAAAAATAGAAGAAAGATAAAAGAGAGAGAAAAGAAAAGAATTGGCTCCCACAAAACCTCAAAAACCTCCTACGATCAAGATATTCTCCCTTGTCGCCCTCCTGCCTATTCTACCAGCCCATTTCATTCTTTCCATCATGTTAATAGCTTCCCGTCCTCTTGTCTCTTGTGTTTGCGCAAGACTCTGCGGGGAATTAAGTACCAGTAGTATGAAAGAGAAAAAATGTGGAAACATTATTTATAATTTACTGTTGCCTGAAATTTCTTCCAAGGTCTACTTGTCTTTTAGAGACATGAATATAAATTAGGAAACAAATACTCCCCGCAGAGCAGCACAGACTTGGTGAAATGATCATCTGCAAGGCAGGTTTCACTGTCTCTTTTAATGCTACAAGAAGCAAACAAGACACTCACTACAGCTTGTCCTTGGAGGCAGTGAACACTGTAAAATAGGTTGTGTTGACCTTGAGGTTAAGTGAAGACAATCACTTGCAGAGGCACCCAGAGACGAGTAATGAGAAGCTTTCTTTACTGCCTTTGCTCCAGTCTCTGGTATTCCACATCCAGGCTGAGATGCTCTCTGGGGCTTTTCAGGAAAACTTGAACACGAGTTTCAGTTTTTAAGGTTGTGAAAATTAGTAAAGATTGGCAAATTCACATAGTTATCAGTTGGAAAAGAAAGTTCAACAATCCCATCCCGCTGCTATCTACCCTTACGTACACCACACTTCCCCATCACCAGAGTAGGGAACTAAAGGGGCTTCTCTCTGCTCTACTGCTTAGAAACAGCTCAAGTTCTTGCCTCATTGAGAAAAGCAAAACCCTAAAAGGAGAGGTTCACTTTCTCCTTTCTTTGGTACCTGGCTAATGAGGAAGGAGGTAGGGTTCAAACCCAACCCGTTTGAATAAATAATTTCTGTACTTGAACAACATGGATGAATGGATGGGTGTCAGATGAGAGGTTTGAGTTAACCGTATTACCTCATTCATCCTATATCACCAGTGTCAGGCTCCAACAAGGTCCCTCTCTGTGTTTATTCCTTTATTTTCTTTTATCCCATCCTTTCTTCTGCCTTCTATATACAAGCATTCCAAAGTGTTGAATTTCCTTTATTTATATGTGTTTTTGAAAAATGTGCGCTTGTAAAATTGTTTTGAGTTTTAACTTTTTTTTTTTGAGAGGGCCTCTCTCATATTTATTGATCAAATGGCTGTTAACAACAATAAAATTCTGTATAGGGGACTCAATGCACAATCATTAATCAACCCCAAGCCTAATTCTCAACAGTCTCCAATCTTCTGAAGCATAACAAACAAGTTCTTACATGGTGAACAAGTTCTTACATGGTGAATAAGTTCTTACATGGTGAACAGTGCAAGGGCAGTCATATCACAGAAACTTTCAGTTTTGATCACGCATCATGAACTATAAACAATCAAGTCAGATATGATTATTCATTTGATTTTTATACTTGATTTATATGTGAATCCCACATTTCTCCCTTATTTATTATTTTTTTTAATGGAATGCTGAAGTGGTAGGTAGATGCAAGATAAAGGTAGAAAACATAATTTAGTGCTCTAAGAGGGCAAATGTAGATGATCAGGTCTGTGCCTATAGACTAAGTATTAATCCAAGCTAGACAAGGGCAACAAAACATCCACAGATGCAGAAGATTTCTCTCAAAACAGGGGGGGTGAGGTTCTAAGCCTCACCTCTGTTGATCCCCAATTTCTCACCTGATGGCCCCCCTGCGACTGTGCCTGTCTTAGGTTGTTCCTCCCTTGAGGAATCTTACCCGTCTCTGGCTAACATTTTAAGTATACGCAAAAAGTATTGAATCACAGAACTCATTCCCTATTCTTCCATTTTCTACTCAGCACTGTTTTTAAGATCCATCCATGCTGGTGTGCCTGTGTATAGTCTTTGGCTTCCACCTGCTGCAAAATACTGTGTGGTGTGCATCCATCACATTTTTACTCTCCATTCTCCCAAAAATAGACATCAGATAACCTCCAACTTCCCACCACAAATGGTACTGCAATAAGTACCTTGGATGTGTCCAGTTATGAATCAGTGAGGCAATGCCTTTGGGATATATACCCAGAAGAGAAATTACTGAGTCATAGGGTATGTGTTTACATAGTTAACTAAAGTATTGCCCTCCTAAATGGCAGTACTAATCTACACTCCCTCCAGCAGTTCATGAAGGCTCTTACTTCCTAGTGACATGCATCATTTCTAATGACTTAACATGATTCAGCTTTGTAATTTTTGACAGTATAATAGTAGTAATTGATATCTCATTGTTTTAGTTGAATTTTTTTAAATAATGAGTTTGAGTTTAAGTATCTCTCCATATGCTTGTTAGCTTTTCAAATTTCCATTTTCTATAAATTGCATGTTCATATAGTTTACCTATATTTTTATCAGGGTTCCTGTGCTAGTAATTATTAACTATTATTATTTCAGTGTTTAGAGTCTTTCTTGAGTCTTTCTTTGCCTATAGGACACAAAGATATTCTTCTGCACATACTTCTATTAACTTTCTAGATTTAATTTTTATATTTAAAAATATTTTTTATTTTGTATGCCATCTGTTTTGTATGCAGTATTAGGTAAGGATACAATTTTATTTTTCTTTATATAGTGAGCCAGTTTCCTCAACATCTTTTTCTAAATAGTCCATTATTTTCCATTGATTTTTGGTGGTTTATTGTATATTAAGTTCCCATATGTACAGGATTTGTCTCTGAATTCTGAACTCTCTATTCAAGTCTATAGTCTACTTATCTGTTCTTTTGCCAAAACTACATTGTGTTTTTATGTCTATGACTGAATATTTTAATATTAATATCTTAATAACTAGTAGAACAAGTTTTCTCACTGTTCATTTCAAAGTCATTTTAGCTTTGCTGACCCTTATTTTTCCATACACATCTCAGAATAAGTTTATTAAGTTCCCCAAAAGAAATTTCAACTTGAATTTAGATCAGAATTGCCATTAATTAATAAATTAATTTTGGAAGAACTGACATCTTTATACTAATAAATCACCCCAATGTGTCTTCATTTATACAAATTATCTTATGTTCTTTAATAGGGTTTTAAGGATTTCTCTATAATATTCTTTATGTTCTTGGCTAATTTCTGAATATTTTACAATATTTTATTGCTTGGTGAGTTTTATCTAATTTTAAAAAATATTTTCTAGCTTGTTATTGCTGATGTAGAAAAATGCTTTTGATTTTTGTATGTTGATCCTGTATCCAGCCATCCTGCTGAACTCTCTTTTTAATTCTAATTATCTATTATTTCTGTTAATATTTTTAGGCAAATAGTTTATATCTTTCACAGATAATGATAGTTTTATCTCTATATTTCTGATCCTATACCTCTTATTTATTTTTCTTTACATATCGCATTATCCAAGACCTCCAGAACTATGTTAAAAAACAGTTAGCAGTGATATTAGGTAACCTTGACTTGTTCCTATTCTTAAAGGGAATGCAATTAAAGCTTCGTGTTAATTTTTTCTAAGTTTCCATGGTTAAACCTCTTTTTGATGAAAAAAATATTTAACCTTTTCTAAAATAAAATAAATATATAATTGGCTTATGTTGAACAAGAATAGTATTTGCTTAAAGTTGAGATTTAAAATATTTATTAAGTTACAGAATTTATCTTTTTTTCCAAGTTACAAGTTTTAGTCATAGCTTTGTTAAACTTTACCAAATGGCCTTTCTTCTACATCAGTTTAGTTAATTATATGACTTATCCTTTGGCCTACTAATGAGGTGAATTACATTTGTAGATTTTTTGTTATTGTTACATCACTACTTTTTTAGGAGAAATCTCACATGAATATGATTAATGCACTGCTGGTTGTGGTTAACTAGTACTTCATTTAGGCTGTTCAATTCTATAATCATAAATGATATTGACCTATACATTTTTTCCTGTATGTATATCTTCTTATTGAGTTTTGAAATCCATGTTTCACTAATTTTATTTTTTAAAAAAACAGGACAGCTTTCTCACTTTTATTTATTTATTTTTGGAATAAGTAAAGCAGAATTTATCACTAAAACCACCTGGGTATGTTCTGTTGTTGTTTTGTTTGTTTCTTTTTGTTTCTGTGAGATGTTTGGTATTTTTAAATTGATTATCTATCCAAGTTTTTGGCTCCTTCTTGCACAGTTTGAAACTTTATTGTTTTCTAGGAATTTATTCATTTTATCGAAGTTTTAAATTTTAGCATAAAATTCTCAAAAGTCTTTTTATGGTTTTTCATCTCTACTGTATCTGTATCTCTTCCCTTTTTCATTTTATTTTTTTCAGCTTCTGTCTTTATTTCTTAATCAGTCTTGCCAGTGATTTGTTTCTCTCACTAATATTTTTAAAAGCCAGCTTTTAGACGTACTATCCCTATTCGTGTTTATTTATCACCATTGATTTCTTAAATATATCAACATACTATCTTCCCTTTAGCAATCCAAGTCTTCGAGCATGCTCTCAAATCCATCCCTCATTCCCTATCCCTTTAACATTCACCCAAATAAACCCTGTTTAGATTTTGGTTGTGGGTTGTTATGAATTGGCTTTCTTTTTTTTCTCTTCTTTATTATAGCCTTTTACTTAAGACAAAAATAAGAAATTTTACTCAAGTATTTCTTGCCTTCATATCTCCAGCATTCATCACTCCTTAATTATGCATTTACTCTAAATTTTCAATAAAAGATATTGTAAGACAAACTTTCTGAAATCTCATATGTCTGAAGTTTTTTTTTTATCACACCCTCACATTTGAGTTGCAGTTTGATCAGATATATAAAATGCTAGGTTCAAATATTTGTTTCCTTCATGTTTTAAAATATTATTCTGCTATCCTCTCATAGGCAATGCTGCCATTGAGAAAGAAGTCTGATGTCAATCTGATCCTGTGGGTGGTTTGTTCTGTCTTTCTAGAAGATTTTAGAGTGTTTTTCTTTCTTTTTGACAGTCACACTTTACCCTATGTCTTGGAGTTCATTTATCTTTTTATAGCCAATTTTATACTCTATGAGTCCTTTAAAGCTGAGGTCTTTGGATTTTGAGGCACTTATCTTCATTATTTCTCTAAAAAATTCCTCCTATTTTTCTTTTTCTTTTTTAGAACTTCTGTTGGCTAGATATGTTGGAATATACATTCTACTCTCCAAATCTCTTAGCTTTTTCTTCATGCTTTATCTTTACCTTTAATCTTTTCAGAGAGCTCCTCAATCTGATCATCCAATTCATTTATTTACTTTCAGCTGTATTTAGATCCCTCATTCATCCCATCTGTTGTCTTCTTACTTTCAACTATTATATTGTTCATACATAACAGTTCTACTTAGTTCTTTATGATTTTTGTTCTTTTTATATTGTTAACATCATTCCTTGCACCCGTAAATAAAGTTATCATGTTAAATTTAAACTTAGTCCATCTATTCTAATAATCCTGCACAAGCTGATGTCACTCTGCTTGTGTTCAGTTGATTGTTTGTTTCCATTACTTCTTTAAAAGATGCTGTCCCTTCTCCTCCCGGATTCCCACTTTGCCTCCAGTCTCATCCCCATCTAATGCATTCTCCACACCACAGTGAGAATGCTTTCTAAAACCTTGAGCTTAAAGTCCATCAACGGACTCTTCATCCCACTGCCTTTAGGAGGTGTCCAACTCCTTCAACGGCCAGTCCCTGCTTACCTCCCGAAGCTGTCTGTCATTCATCAACCCGGCTCTTGCTGTCTCCTGTCTATTATTGCTGTCTCTCAAACAGGCTCTGCTTTTGCACAAATGTGAACACCCCTCTCCCACCTATTTGTAGGTAACTTCTACATCAGTTTCTAAAATAAGAGTGCTGATTAGCACTAGCTAATCCCTGTCCCACCCCAGGCTTCACAGCTCCCCCTACCTTCACCGGCCCCGGGCTCCATTGCACGCCCACTTCCATGTTTTGATAGCTCCCCTTGTTCATCTCTTTCCCAGAGCACTTAGAACTCAGGATTATATTTGTCTGTTTCACATATAGGATGAGCAACCTTAAAGATGGTACTGTGTCTTCTTTTTTTTATATTCCTGTCTCTTAGCCCACGATTTAGAAGCCAGCAGACATTTCTTATATGTTTGTTGAGTGAATATATAAAAGAGAATAAATAGGTAGAGGAATTAGAAGGTGTGTGAAGGAGGCTTAAGTGGGTTAAACAGTCTATGCAGACTGGGACATTTTTCCCTGCCCATGACCTCAAACGACCTCCCCACAAACCTGCCAGCCACAAACCCACTTCTAGGAAAAACAAATCTAAGTGCTGGTGGCCAGAGACGGTCACCTGTGCCTCTGTGGAGCTGTACACTTTGCTGTGCAGTTAGAGGAGACCTGCTGGAGTTGTTCTCAGAGAGAATTGCGAATATCAAGGCTCTGGTCCTGATGCTGAGGCCGTAAGAGTCGGCAGTAGGCAGATGCTCTCCAAAGCCGTTAACTCTGACCATTTTGAAGACTGCATCCAAGAGCACAAAACAAGTAAGAGAAAAGCCAGCTAGGGGCTCTCTGATTGCACTTTGTGTCACACAGCTCACTTCACCCCGCTCAGCATTCAGCCTTTGGATGCCCCACACAGACCAGTTTCTGAGCAATTCTTCCAGTGAGTGCCCCGATCCTGTTAATCTCACAGTTATATCTAGAAGCACTGCCTGTGTTCAGTTGATTATTTGTTTCCATTACTTTAGTGATGAGACACTCAGTGTGCTGATCACTTGGCATTGCTTTCCTCTTAACTTGGTAATCACCACTGCCTGTGCTAAAAAAAAAGAAAAAAGGAAAAAAGGGAAAAGATGCCTCTTTGTCAGGTCGGGTTCCAGTTATTGCACGAAAGGGAAGAAAAGTCTTCTGGTTTTGCTCTTGGTCCTAAAATTTCTGCCTTAGGAAAAATTACTGGGATAATCTGTATCAGGGCTCAAGGTCAGTTTCTCATCACATCAGCTGGTTTGACATCCAGGGAGCTAAGGATCCCTGACATTTGCTCTGACAATCTCCTAAGAATGGAGGGATTCACAACATGTACAAAATCAACACAGCAGAATAGGAGTCAGTGCATCCTTCATTATTAGCTAAGTCGTTAGCCTCCAAAGCAAAACTTAATGCTAAGAACTGGAACACAAAGCTTGAACTCAGGACAATTAGAGTCTCTTATCCCTTCTCTTTCCCATCCTACCCCATCTAAATCTTGAAACCTGTCCACTCATGACATGCCTACTGGGAAAGAGAAAAGGAAGAAAAAGAGAGAGAAGAAAAAAGAGAAAGGGAAAGAAAAGGAAAGAGGGGAGGGAGAAAGAGAGAGAGACTGAGAGGCTATATCCACTTGACTGTATGGATCTAGGCCAAGAAAACAGACTTCCAGGCCCCCGGGGCCCCGCGCTAGCTTGCCGGTTCCACCTCTTGGCCTGTCTGAGAAAAAAGAAATGTACCAGAGGGAGAGTGGAGCTCAGATCCACCTGGTCCTCCGTAAAACACTGGCTCCCTGGTGCCCTCCTCCCCTGACATTCTGACTCAGTAGATCTGCCTCAGGACCCCGAAATCTGAATTTTAGTAAAGTTCCAGTTTGGGAACAATGAGTGAGCATCTGCTTCCTCTCTTCTGGTGAAAAGGAATAATAATTTGATCAAGGACTAGCAAGGGGAGGCAAGACTTTGACAACGTTGAGGACCAGAGGAGGAGGGGTTTTGCGGAAAAGATGGTGTCTTCTCCCAACTCCCAGAATGTGAAAATGTCAGATTGCTGCTCCTGATACTCTCTGCTCAAGCTAAATGCCTGCTGATTGTCTTTGCATTAAGGCGGAGGGCTAAATTTCACTAAATCAAATCTGGGAACAACCAAGGTGAAACTTGCAATTCTTCACAGGTAAGGCAGGTGCTCCCAGAAACCAGGCAGCCCCACACACAGTGAGCCCCATGTGGGGACTCAAAAGAAAGAAAACATGGCCCTCCCTCTCCCAGGGTGCAGTCAGGGCCTTCATCCCATCCAAACTTTTGACACCCCTTAGATCACACTTTTTTCTTAGGTTGATTTTACTCCCATTCTCTGACTTGAAACAATGAACCCTTCTTTGATATGCCTGTCCTTGAAGTACTTAAAAACTGTTCTCCAGGGAAAGTCATCTCAGATTACTATGTTTGCTTTTGGCATGTCTACCTTAAAGCAACTAATAGGCTTGAAGCTTTTAAAAGTATCTGTAACTGAAATATTAAATAATCTACATTACCAATGTGAAAAAGCCTATGTCAGATCATTTATTTTCCTAGTCTGAAGTTTTGTTTGGTTTTATATGTGTATTTATATGAGTTTTTTTTTTAATGTTTGGGGGAAGATGTTTCGGGGGGACACGTTGTGTATTGGGAATAAATTGGGGGTTCTGTCCCCTTGAAGGAGCTGAGTTGGTTCAGGAGAAAGGGCTGTTCGCACGTAAGGGAAGAGTGAGCTGGACACCAAGAACATTTTGCGTGGACCTCCTCAAATGAGAAACTAAGGCAGTGAGAAAAAAGGGGAGAAAGGGAGACAGGTAGGCTGCTTGCTCCAAAGACTAGGAGGGTGACATGGGAATAATTGCAAAGCCCCCAAAGCAACAGGGGGAGGGAAAAGAGTTCACTGGCACCTGGTCCCTAAAACTGTAACTGTAACCTCTAGGAATAGCAGGAATCGGGGGTTCTAGTGAGCTCTAGAACAGGCTAGAGATGAAAGTTAAGAGCTTTTCTGAAGCTATTAAGGAGATCAGTTTTGGAGGGGAAAGATGTTTAATTCAAACACAGAACTTTTTGATGGAACTTTAACCTTTGGGGCTTTATATGCTTATAAATTACAGACATTAATTAATCCTTTGCTGTATGGATACAGATACGTCCAGGAAAATGTATAATATGTTATATTCCCTGATTTAGTAGAGTGCAAGGAGCACGTGACTTGGGGGCTGAAAACTTGATTTCCAGTGACTGCAGGAAGTCACGTGATCTTTCTAAGAGCAGTTTGCTTCTCTGTAAAATGAGTCTTTGATCTATAACCATCTGCCTTCCTGTTAAGTTTCTTGCAAGAATGAAGTAGAAATAAAAGCACACTTTGTAAAGTAGAAGTCCTCTGTGGTTATATATAATGATACTCTTATCCCCTGAAGCAGGCAGTGCCTTTGTTCTGAACTCCCTGAAATGGGAATGATGCCTAAGCGTGGCATGGCAGCAAGCTGGGCAATCTGTGTAGGAGGCGTTAACACATCTCCAAGAGAGGCCCTGCTTGAAGTCAGCTGAGCCCCCAACAACCTCTTGTTAGCACAGGAAACTTCACTGATGATTGTAACAGGGTGTTAGGCGGCCAGGGCATTCGGTGAGCTTGTTATGTCACCTCACTTGTGGGGCATTCATTATGCTGTCACTTGCTCTGACCTCACCAAGGGGCCCTGTCACACCTGTAGTGTGCAGGTCCTGCCACTAGGGGACACTGTGGTGACTGGCACCTGAGGTCTCTACACAGCCTCTCTTCCTAACTGCTACAGTTCAAAGATGCAGAACAACGTACCACACTGCACTCCACTGACCTAGAAGATCGTCCTATGTACAGACCACCCAAACCACTTGTCCTCACATACAGGCTCTGCCTTTTACATGCTCTGTCAGCTCCTGCAGTCCAGAAAGTCTCCCAGGGTGGGATCTCTGCTCCTTGGCTTGCCTGCTAAGCATTAAAATTTGCCCTGAAGCTAAGCTTTTCAAGAGACATGATTTAAGCTTCTCTTTTTAGCTAATTAGATAGTGTTCTACAAATTGGGCTGTTCTCTCTGAAAGATGAGCAGCAATTTATTTCCTCTGCCCTCTCCTTAAAGTTAAATTGAACTGTAAAACATGGCCATTTGATTGTTTGGTCCCATCAAGAGATTACTTTGCACGAAGAACAGATATCCATCTCGTTGCTAACACTGAGCTTGTTGGGGCATTCCTGAAGAGCTGCCATGAAGATGGTGGAAAGCTTGCTTAATGCCCCTCAGCCTTTTGAATGGTGGGCCTACAGTGACCTACTGTGGCCTGTGCATCTGTAGTCATGGTCTGAATTATCAGGCACTGGCTGCAGTAACACAACTTCCCCCTTGAGAGGGGGATATTTTTATTATCCTCATTTTACTAATGAGAAAACTGATACCCAGGGAAATCAGGCCATTTGCTTAAGGCCAAACAAATAGGTAAGTGGAGCAGCCAGACTGTGAACCCAGCAATTTGGTCTCCAGATCCCACGAAACTGCGTATTATCTGGCAAATCCAGCATCAGCTGAAGAAGAAAATGCAGGGTGGTGCAAGGTTCTCGTGCACTGATGGAGATCCAGGGAGGATTCCTTACAGCTCTTGATGAAGTATCATGAAGCCTCTAAAAACTTCTCAAATCCAAGGGGCTCTTACGCATAGTGGGAGAAAGAATCCTTTCTGGAAATTGCCTCTTTTCCTTTGCAGGGGGCCGAGTGTTCCCTCATCCTCAAGACTGTGCCCAGCATTTGATGAATGGAGACACTCTGAGTGGGGTTTATACCATCTTTCTCAAGGGAGAGCTAAGCCAAAAGTTACAGGTGTACTGCGACATGGCCACGGATGGGGGAGGCTGGATTGTAAGTACCCTCACTACTCCCCATGCATGCAGACAGCACTGTTCTAGCCCACCTGGCTCAGCACCATGGGCCCAGACCTCAGCACCCTCTGGCCGTCCCTTCATCCACACCCTCAGCTGTCCATCTCGGGGTTCTTCATGCTGTCAGGGCCCTTGCTCAGCAGCCCAATCATAGGTTTGACCAGGCATAGGAAGGGCTGAGCACATCGAGGCCATGGTGGCCTGGCCCAGGGAAGGGGCCCCAGGAATACTGCTCCCTCTGTGAGGAGAGTTGATGCAGGAGGGTGCCAGGGAAGGGGAGTAGTGGCTCAGATAGGTGCAGGGGCCTTGCCCGCTGAAGACTGTAGCTCTAATAAAGGAATAGAGGGGCAGCTCCTCCCCAGGGGGAGGTGAGCGTCCATGGGGGGATAATCAGGGTCTTTCTCTGGGAGGATTACATGAGAGAAGCAGATAAGGGGCAAAGCATGGATAGCCACCTCTAGTCACGAAGGTCACCCTGGCCGCCATCCTTCCCTGGCCTCCCTGCTTCTGCCCCAGAGCCTTCAGGGAACCCCAGTGACTGAGAAGAGGGAGACACCGTTTCCTGTCATGGCCCTCCTCCCACAGCTGATGGGGCAGCACCAAGAGGAGAGAGAGGGCCGCCTGGCCAAGGGCCCAACTGTCAGTGCAGCCCACTGAGGGGAAGGGAGAGTTCCGGCAGCCTGGCCTTACAGCAGCCCAGCAGGGCTGGGTCCCCACAAGACAGAAACCCAGCCCATCCGCCCTCCTGTGGCTGCCCCCGCCCCCCTCCAGCACTACTAACACTTAGAGGTGTATTCTGCCCGGGGCAAAATGGATAGTGTTTTAATGGAGTTAAATGGTGGCTGTGCTCATAACAGCTACTCTTGGGAGACATTTTCTTTTACGTTTCTGATATTTGTGCCTCCTTCTTAAAGCATAATTGGAAATTGAAGCCAAGGCTGATGTATTGAAGGTTACGTGAAATTAGCCCTCAAACAGCTCAGAGAATGAATGATATACAATTGCTTTGCCTGCAATAGGACAATGACAGTGACCAGTTGATTGGAAGATGGTCCCGTTCTTTTGGTGAGAAATGCTTTCTGCTGCACTCCATGTTGCAAAAAGATTAATCTGAGAGCCAAGCCTTATTTCCTCTGGCAGGTTGGGGACTTGATATGTATCCTGAATCCTTTCTACTTTGCAGGGGTGCAAATTAGTGTCAATATCACACCCTGGCCAATTCCTCAGAGGCCTCTGCATTTCAAGAAAAGAGCTCTGAGCCTCTCCTATGAAGACTGCTGAGCAAATACAGAGCTCTGCCCTGCAGTGTCCTTGCCTGAGCATCTTCGTCGTTGCAGATATAAAACGGCTCTAGCGATTTTCCTCATGAGTTTGCTATCCTTGGCATCTCTTCATTCCCTGCCTTTCTCTTCACAGGTATTCCAGAGACGGCAGAATGGCCAAACGGATTTTTTCCGGAAATGGGCTGAGTACCGCGTTGGCTTTGGGAACCTGGAGGATGAGTTTTGGCTGGGTAACGCCTCTCTGCTTTCTCCTGGAGTGCTGCTCTGGCTTCTTGTCCATCTTTCTCCTTTCTGGGTCCATCTGGGACTACCAGAAACCCTGTGCCTGTTAAGAAGTTGACAACTCATGAATTGCTTTCAGTACCTCTTGCTCTATTTGGCTCCACTATTGATCTGTTTTTGTCTTATTGTGGTGTTTTCCTCTTTTCTCTGTCTCTTCCCATCCTCATTAATAGTCTCTTATGCTGATGGGTCTTGACAAGAGGCAACTACAAAGAGAGTGAGCTGCCTGGTTGGGGGAAGGAGAAGGGAGCAGCAGGCTGGCTGGGCATCTCTCAGAAGCCAGGCCCCAGCCAGCCTGCAGGTCAGGAGGAAATGAGGCAGTCCCTCTGCTCTGGTTCCTTGGGGGAATGTTATTTCCTGACTTGGCAAGGGAAGGGAAAAATGAGAACGGCATTAGAGGTGACTGTTCATTTCCTAGAGGCTGACACAAGCAGGGGGTGTGATTGAGAACTGCACTGGTGTGAGACGGCAAACACACACCTGACCCAGGCAGATGGCAGTGGCCCCAATCCCGGAAAGCAGTACATTTATTATCACCTGCCTCTCCCTCTTGGCTGGGTTTCCATTCACAGTAATTTGTGCAGGAAAGCAGGGGGGAAGGTGAATGATCAGTTCCCATATGTGCGGTCTCCTCTCCTGTCACTGTCTCATGCAGGCCTCACTGTCTTTCTCCTGGATCCTCATATCACAGCCTCCTAACTGGCCTCCAAGCCTCCAGGACCATCCCACTGACCACATGCTGATCTTGCTTATGCCCCAAATCTGAGCATTCGTTAAACCCCACTTGTGAAACTTTTCAGTGACTCCTCATCACCACCAGGTGAAAGGCCCTCTCTAATCTACCTCTGGAGCCTACTCCCCATCCTGACCCCAAAGTCCAAATGTTCTGAACCACTAATGTTTCCTCTGCAAGGCCTGCTCTGCCAGCCAACTGTCCCCCTTCCCTCTACACCTTGGTGCCCATCTGTGCATATTCAAAGACTCAGCTGAACACCTCTTCCCCCACAGACCCTATCCTCCCCTTTTCTCTCACCCTTTGACTGTGGGAGAATTGGCTGGTATCTTTTCTGTGGGCCCAAATCACAGCATCCATTTCCTTTCTGTCTCTCTTGACTATCTATGTAAACTTCCTTCAGGGATGGGACCACATCATATTTAACCCCATTGCCTGTATATGGTACCTGGGGATAATAGGTACCTAAAGCATAGACACCAATTAATCAATCATCAATCATTAAGAACTTGTTGAGCAGCTATTAGATGCCCAGATCTGTGTTTGCTGATGTGGTAATAAAAATACAAGGCAAAATGCATATAATAACATTGAGAGAGAAGTAAAATGAATAGAAAAATATCTTTACCTTCTAAGAGTTTGCAAACAGCTTGGAGACAGGTTCAATGCCCATGGCTCAAGGCACCCAGAGCAGACAGTGCCCACATTTCCCAGACCTCTGCCATGTGCACCACTTTCACAATTTTGGACATATCTGCGAAATATCTAATCTATCATGCACTTACATTCTCCATAGATCACTTGTTCTATGTAATTAAATCTATCATTTTGAAGCTCCATAACATTGCCAAAAATGGAAAGCTAGTTTATTATCATATGCTGTAAGTAAAAGGGAGCCTCAAAAGTAAATGCAATGAAAACAGTTTTAATGTCATTAAATGGCAGTGAAATCTGGGGACTCCAAACTGTTGGTGGTGGTATTGCTGATGGTGGTGGAGGAGGTAAAAATGAAGATGAGAAAACATTAGATGTTAAACCACAAGGTACTATAACCAAACTGAGACTGAGAATTAAGGGTAGGATCAGGGTTAGGGCTTCTCATTAATCTATTAAGAGAGAGAGAAAGAGTATTTGGGAATAATCTTCCTCCATATATATTCAAGGTATTCAGTCCTTATTCCCAAAACATTTCTCGTATCATCAGAGATGCCAGCCCACACTGGGAAACACAGTACTTGACCTGTGAGCTGTGAACAAGAAGCCACAGCTATTCAGACAGGAAGAGTTCCTCTTTGTGGAGAAGGCATTGAGGGATGACCAGGGAGAATAACCAAGGGAAGGGGGCAGATAGAGAGGCAAAGCAGGATCCTTTTGATGTGTGCAGATGCGACAATGAAGAAACCGTTCAACCAGAAGGAAGGCACAGGTCAGGGAAAGAAGAAAATGAGGTTAGCGGGGTAAAATGGAGACCCATCTTGGTATCTGAGTTGGAAAGAGAAGTCTTGGCCTAATGCCATAGGTAACAGAGAGACTGTGAGAATTCTTTGTAGAGGCCTGGCTTAGTGATGTGCAGTTTGACAGCAATACTCATGTTGGGAGTAACACTGTGACCCAACTTGGTGTCCTAAGTTGGGTTCCCTATAGGCAGAGCCTGAGACAAGGATTACTACTCAAGTGATTTATTGAAGGAGTGCTCTCAGGAGAAGAGGGATGCGGGAGGCAGGGCAGAGCAGGGGGGAAAGGGGCAAAAATCCAGGCTTAGGTGGTCGACTAGGTTTAGTCTGATCCTCCAGGAACCTCTAGAGCATTGAATTGCTCCTCAGAGTTGGTCCCCACTGGGGCAAAGAGGCAGGACTTTGGTACCCCGCATCAGACTCTGATAGAGGTCTGCCTAAGGCACAGGGAGGGGAGAGTATATCTTCCCAGGTGAAGTGGCTCCCATTTGGTCAAGAAGACAGCATCTGTGAGCTGTTAGCAGCCAACCTCTGCAGCTGCTGTGGGCTGTGTCCACTGTCCAGTTAGTCATCTGAGCAGAGTACTACAGGACCCATTGCATTCACACAAGCACACAAGCGAGAATGTGGGTCAGCCACCCAACAAACAGCAAACAGCTTCAACTTGCAATCAATACAGAGCTTCATTTTTTGTTCATTTATTTTGTTTTCTATTGAAATATAGTTGACACACATCATCATAACTGATTTCAGGTGTACAACATAGTGATTTGACAACTATATACATTACTAAATGGTTACCAGGGTGTAGTTGAAATCTTTCAACATACAAAGATGTTACAATATTATTGACCATATTCCCTATACTTATGTTCATCCCCCTAACTGTTTATTTTATAATTGGAAGTTTGTACCTTTTTATCCCCTTTACCTGTTTCGACCATCCCTCTACCCTCTCCTCTATAGCAACCACCCACTTTGTTCTCTGTGTTTATGAGTCTCTTTCTAAATTGTTTGCTTGTTTGTTCAGTCAATGTAAAGCTTTAATTCAAACAAGATACTGAAGAAGAAAGATACAGGGGACCCTCAGTCAATCATTTCACCTCTCTGGATTTCAGCCTCCTTTTCCACAAAACAAATAGATTAGTTTAACTAATCTCTAAATTCCCTTCCATGTCCGCAATCCTTTGATTCTAAATCATGGCGTACTCTGATCAGTGTCAGATGTAGCAAAGCACGAGGACCCCAGTTGAGTAGACAGACAGACACCAGGAGGATTCAGTGATCATTAGCAATACAAGGTGAGTGGTTCAAACTCTGGGCAGACAGGTCAAAGTCAGAAAATCACAGGACACAGCCAGCCAGGACAAATGGACAGGAAAATGCGTATAAGACAATGTCACCGAGGAAGATCTGGGCTCTGCCCAAAATCTGCCCTTGCAGAAGTTTGTACCTTACAGCAATGTCTGAGACTAAGGCCTGGAAAGCTTAGAGTCAAGGAGAGTGGCTGAGTGAGAGTAACTCCCCAGAAAGACCAGTGAAAAGGCAGGGGAGCAAGCTGTAGCAGGTGCATTAGAGACAAAGGAACTGGAGGCAGGACGCAGGTGACAATACTCCCTGACCTGCATGTGGAAGCCTCAGGAGGGCTGGAGGCTGAGAGAAGTAGGGGCAGTGCAATGAGAGGTGGACAGAGCCCCTTGGCAGGCTGGAGGGTGTCTGGGAATCCTGCAACCCTAGGGCCCGCTCTAAACAGCCCTGATCAGTGTCTCTGCCTCTTGATTCCTACCGCCCACACCAAAAGATTCACACCTGTATAATGCCTCTTGTCATTTTTTACCCCACACCGTGGTTTGGAGAGGGAGGTGATGGGAGATGGAGCCGGGAATCCTGAGGCTCAGCTGGTCAGTTACTGGGTCCAGACTAGAGGTTAGGCCCTCTGAGCTGACCTGGGACAGGAGCTCATCAGCAGACGAGCGTGGCCTTTTGCAGGAGGAAATTCAGAGCCCAGTAGGGTCTGTCTGATGATGACCTCGGGAGGGCTGAGGGCAAAAGCAGTCTGGAACACCCCTCCCCTTCCCATAACATCTGTTCTGAGGATGGTTGCATTTCCCTCCACTTCCAAAGCCACGGGGTCCAGGCCCATTGCACTCTCCGCTCTCTCCATAGGGCTAGACGACATACACCGGATCACGTCCCAGGGCCGCTACGAGCTGCGCGTGGACATGCGCGACGGCCAGGAGGCTGCCTTCGCCCACTACGACAAGTTCTCTGTGGAGGACAGCAGAAGCCTGTACAAACTCCACATAGGGGCTTACAACGGCACTGCAGGTACTCACCACCCCCCGGGGTCAAGGGGCATGCAGCAGGCCCCCGCATTCTAGGCCTGACCTGCAGCAGCAGCGGGCCAGCGAGGGGGCCAGAGGGCTGGAATCACCGGCTCTGGTCCACGTTGTCCACAACCACTCAGGGAACTGAAATCAGCTTCTCAGGACTTGGGTTCCTCATCTGGAATATCATGATAATAATGCCTTGCCTTACTTCCTATAACAGACAGAAAAAATGCAGTAAATACAGTGAGAATGCTTTTAAAGTTTAAAAAATGTGCAGTGTGAGAGCAAAGGATTGTTTTTCTTGTCTTATATTAATCAATATTGGCTCAGCAAAAGCATAATTGTGGGTAGAAGTCATAGCAATCTCTCATGTCATGACATTTAGGAAAACCATCTTTGAACTAATGAAAACAAACCCCCCTATTCTGAGGTGACACCCCCCCCCCCACCAGCTGTCATCATAGCACCTCCACCAAGGAACAAGCAGCAGCACTTACACAGTCCTCCCCGGCCACATTTCTTTTCGTTCCTCACAAGAACCACCTGCATGGCCACATGTGCCGTATAGATTTTCGTGACATTGCTCCTAAGTTGAGCAACCATCTCTATAAGCTCTGTTGCAATAATAGTTTCATTGGAACATAATATTTAGTCTACTTCCTAGGCTCTGCCAATCTGTTCCTGCGTTCTCTTACAGCACCCTTCATAAAACCCACTTTGCCCAACATTCTGCAGTCTGGTACATGGATTTATGGGTCCTTTCACTAACTCCACCTTTAGGGCCAAATGCTGGTGTATAATTTTAGCAACATTTGTATGCCTCTTGCAATTAAGATCATCAAGTTGCTGCTCTTTCAATTACTACATCTGAGCAATTATTTCTCTTCTAAGACAGTTACCATTACTCTAAAGGAAAGACATGCTGTCCTTTGTTCGTCAAATTGGAGATCATTCCCGAGGCAACCTGACATACCTGAACTGACCCCAACAAAGGTCCAATTTACCATGGTTTGGGCATAAAATAGCTGTTGAAATATAGTGTTTTAAACAAGATGTCAGAATAAATCCTTTATTTAAAAAAACCTGATACTCCCCACGCCTTAAGATGAGAATTATTCAATATAAAAGCAGGTCTTATTTTTCCTACAGAAAGAAAAGCAAGCCCTCCCACTTCCTTACAAGCCCCACCTTCCTCCCTCCTCTTCACCTGCTCCAGGCCTGTTTTTATCTGTCTAACTTGGCCCCCTGCTGCCTCTCTTGTAGCCCTGTCTTGCTACCGGGCCTCCTGGAGCACATTCTACTCTCCCTTCTCATAAGCAAATCCTGCCAACAATGTAGCCAATCACCATAAATTAACTACAGCCTGACACTTCACCTCAAATACTCAGTTCATCTTCTTCAAGAGATGAAAACCTGAGCTTATGTAGTCTGCCCCCTTCTCTGGGTGATTCCCACAATTGTTCTTTCTAGACCAGAAGGTGCCCAGGAGGGAGAGTCCATCCTCTCTTTCTGGCATTTTCTATTACCCAATTCCCCTGGTATTTATCTTTAGCTGTTGCTCATTTTACTGGCCCTCTTGGCAACAATCTAGCCAAGTTGGATGACCTCTCATCCAAGTTCAGCCCCTTCTGCTGTCTGCATTTCTTAAGGCTACCAAAATTCGAGTCTCTAACCAGACTTCTAATTGGATTAGAATTGAAAACTCCAAATCAAGTTATCAAAAACAGGGTGTTGAGCACCTCTTAGATGTTCACTGTGCAAATTATGGGGGCCCAAAATAAACATAAGACATGGCCTCTGCAAGAACTAAACATCTATTTTTTAAAAGGAAACAATTAGAAAGTAACTCACCACAAAATAAATGGTACTCACTTCCAGTTTAGTAGCCCAGAGAAGGGAGTTCTGGCTGGTTGAAGGCAGCAGCATTTGATTGGGACCCCAAGGGTAAGGGACACACTCCAAGGAGGGCAAAGCCTGGAAGAAAAGTCACAGAAAGAACAGTTACTGTAGGTGGAGGGCAGGCATGAAGAGTCCAGGGCAGAATGAATAGAAAGAAGATTGGTGGAGAAGGATGGAGCCAGGTTCTGAGGACCTCGAAACGAAGCAGTAGAGTTCAGCATTCTTATGGTGGGCAGTGAGGAGCCGTGGTAGGTCCTCAGAGCCATAAGGGAAGTCGGGTTTTAGGAAGCTCAATGTGACAGTGATAAACAAGATAAAGCAAATCTGAGTGAAGAACAGAGACCAGCTGGCAGCTGCTGTGTTAATCCTGGGAGGAGATAAAAGGAGCTTTGACTAATGTCAAGAATTAAGAGAAAGTATAAATCTGAACCATGTTTGAAAGTAGAAAAACAAGTACATAGCTTAGATAATGTACTGAATATATGAGGTGGATATATGAGGCAGAAATGGAAAGAAGAGCCAGATCTGAGGAGGAGATAAATGCCAATGTTATGATCACATCTGAGACAACAGCATCAGAGTGGAAGCTGGAGAGAATTGTTCCAGGCAGTGATGAGGGAAAATTCTAGATTATAGGGGATTAAGTAGGAGATGAGAAGATAATAAGATTGTGGGCAGAGATAACATAGCCAAGGAATTGATGGTAAAGAAAATGTCACTAGAGAGCAGAATTAATCCAAGAATTTTTTAAATAAAGGATATGAGTCTGACTTTGGATAGGAGGTGGTGAAATGCTTAAAAAACATACAAAAAAGAAGAAATTTTTCTGCCTTTTCCTGGATCTGGAAGAAATAGGAAAGAATGAGTTGCAAGTAGTAGGATTAGCTGTAGAGATGGACAGAAAACCTGACTCCTTGGAGACTGGGAGGGGAAGATGTAAAGGATGCCATAGAGACAATGATATGTTGAGTTAGGGACCCAAAAGACCTGAGGGAATTGGGCTTCCCCACAAAGCACAGGTGATTCCCTGAAGAGTTAACTTGTGGTGGGAAGAGTTGGAGGCATTGAGTGACTACTGTGAGTGTGGACTTAGATGTCATAGGATCAGAACTATGGTCTCTCCTAGCTTAAGGCAACAGAAGCATCTAGAATAATGTTGAGTCAATAGTGCAAGCCCCATCACACCATCTCTAACCATAAATCCTGCCAAAGGCTTAGCCAATAATTATAAATTAAGTACAGTGTGATCCCTAACTTCAAACACTCAGTTCATGTGAGTCCTCTCTACAGCATCCCAGCAAGAGAACCCCAGCCCCTGTTTGCCTCTAAGAGTGGAGATCTTGCACAGGTCTCTAAGTGATCTATCCTCTATTTGTGAACAGCTCTAATAGTTAGGTAATTTCTCCCCAGATATTTAGCCAAAACATGCCTCCTTACAGTCTTTACCTACTGATCTTCATATGTCCTCAAAGAGTTCTTCTTTAACTTTTTTTCCTACTCATTAGCCCATTGAATATTTCTAGAGAGTGATTTGGACATTTTCTCCACCCTCCAAGCCTGCTCTTGCCAAGACACAGCCCCGGGCCAGTTTCCCGGACCATTTCTCTGACATGATTAGGATTTTCTCATCATGATGTTCCCTGTGGACAGGTACCCTAGTTGGCAGATGTCACTCTTCACACTTGGTACCAAGTTCTGAACATGGGGTTTGGGGTGTGGGTCGACCAGGCCCGACGAACCATGGAGAAGGCCAGGCCGTGGCTGCATGGTGGTGACCCAGAGTGGCCCAGGTTGCCATGATTCCTCAGTGTCTCCTCTGAAGACAAAAGGAACCATGAATGCCTGTGTCCCAGTGCAGGCATGGAGGAAATAGATAGTGGTGGTGAGGTGGCGCACAGTGGACAGAGCTTGGAGCAGAAGGTCAGGGAAATGAGGAAATGAGATGGAGAGAGCAACATGGAAGCAGTTGACCTGGGGGATAAGGTGGAGTGAGAGTCCAGTACAGCCAGGCTGAGAAACAGGTGGAAGTGGGAGAGATAATGGAAGGTCCCCTGCTTGGAAGCCAGATTATTGGGGAATAGGTCAAATGCGCAGAAAATCCTTACAAAACAGGGACAAACTGGACAGCCTCACAAACATATCTTTCTTGCAGGGGACTCCCTCAGCTACCATCAGGGACGGCCTTTCTCCACAGAGGACAGAGACAACGATGTTGCGGTTACCAACTGTGCCATGTCATATAAGGGAGCCTGGTGGTATAAGAACTGCCACCGGACCAACCTCAACGGGAAATATGGAGAGTCCAGGCACAGCCAGGTGGGTGGAGCTCAGCCGCTGTCAGGAGTGACCCAGAGCTGTGGGACCCACAGTCCCTTAGCTGTATTATGTTTTGAATAAATGTGTGGGTCTTACAATACTGAGAGTCTTGAGAAAAAGAAAAGTAACACAGACACTGGGATAAGGGCAGGACAGAGTAGAAGCCAGAGGAAGGAAAGCATCTAGACGCAAGAGCTAGAAATCAGCCAGAGAAGCCCTTGGCATAGTCAAGTTCCACTGCATTTCCTCATCTAGAAGATCCCGTGAAGAGCTTATCAATTCCATGAACAGCTTCCCAGACCCGGCTTCATCTTAAGAAGGGCCCCAGGATAGGAGAGATCAGAAATACCAGTGTAAACTAGACTCTCTTTCCCCGTTAGAGACTTCAAGTTCATAGGCTGGGCTGGGTAACAGGGTGACTAATGAGGCCAACTGGGACTTCCCCAGTTTTAGCCCTGCAAGGCCAGCAGCCAGGGAAACTCCTTAACCCTAAGTGAACCAAGATGGTCGCCACAGGTGGAGACCACTTGGCTCGCCCATCGGGAGTGGGCAGACACAGTTATTCTCTTCAAAATGCTTCCATCCTGTTGGGGTTTTGAAATTCAACATGGGTTACTGGCACATGCAACTTCTGAGAGCCAAAAACAGAAAGCTGGCAATAAGGAATGACCTGCAGCATATTCCCCAGTAAAGACCCAGCTTACAGATGTGTTTGAAGAGAAAATCTGAAAGGAAATTGTGCTCCACTATCCTTACCGGGGACTGAACCTCAAAGCTTCATGTTAATGGAAAATGGCTAAATTTACACCTTGGAGTCCCTGCTCCCATCGTTCCCCTTCTTTTCAAGCTGGATGTTCCCCCGGTGTCAGGGGAAGGGTGATTGACATGCTTATCTTTCTCCCTCCCAGGGGATCAACTGGTACCATTGGAAAGGCCACGAGTTTTCCATCCCCTTTGTGGAAATGAAGATGCGGCCCTATAACCACCGTCTCATGGCCGGGAGGAAGCGGCGGTCCTCGCAGTTCTGAGCAATGGACAGCCGCAAGCCAACTGACCTTTTCTGTCATTTGTATTTTATAACATGAAACAGGGGGTGGGGGGTAAGAGTAATGTGCTTTGCAACATATTAAGAGTGTCTGAAGGAAGCAGGATGTAGCAGGAATTCGCTGAGAGTCATCTGCTCGTGGTTTCTGCTGCCGCAGGGCCTGACCCTTGGTCTCCATTCTCCCTCCTATCCCGTCTTCCTTAACCTTCCCTTCTTTTCCCCACCAAGCAGGAGAAGTGGGAAGTTTTTGTAAAAGACCCATTCAAAGGTAAGCCCCGGAGTGATACTGTTCTGGCCGCAGGCCTTGTCCTGCCCTCCTCCTCAACTGCCCGTCCCTGTCAGGCAGTACTGCCGGCGTCACTGTCTTCGACGACCAGTTTCTCACACTAGCCTGGGGAAGAAGCCTCATCAGAAGAGCTTTGCCAACAACTCCCCTTCAGAGGAAACAGATCACCCCATTCCAACAGCCCAGGTCCTTTTTAACGGGCGAAAGATTCTCATCTTCTGATGCTCTTTCCAGCTGAGTGTCCTGTGTTACCTTTGAAGAGTGGTGGCCTCCTTTCCAGCCCCAACTCATCCTGTGCTGACTTCCTTCCTACCCTGAGGCCCCCGTGGCCCCACATGCCCAGCCATTGCTCTGGACTCTGGTTCCCAAAGTGTTGCCCATCCCTGGCCCCTCCCTCGGGTCAGACAGACAGCAACTTTCTTTGGGAATGGGAGGGGGAGATGGTTGTGGGTTTTAGCTCTTTTGGATCAGGACACCTGCCATTGAGATCATAGGTTCCATGGGGACACAGATCTTACCTAGCCCTGTTTGCTCTGTTTGTGGTCCTATTGGTTGTGGATTTTTTTTCTTTCCTGAATTGCAAACTGAAGGCCTCATTTGTGTCTTCAGCCAGGCTCTCCTTAAGGTGGGTGGCTTAATAAGAATCAGAAGAAGTTATGTGACCAGCCAGCCATTCCTCTGACTGACAACCCGTGAGAAGAGGTGGATTTGGGGGGTCTGGGTTTCTGGTTTTTTCTCCTTTTTTGGGCCTTTGGGAAACAGGAATGACCTCTTAAATGTGGCAAGATGATGAGACACCTTTCTCATCTTCTTTTATTATTCTGCCTTTGAGAGGAAAAATGAAAAATGCCAGAGGAAATTGCATCTAGAAATCCAGAGGTGAGCAGGGGAGGCCTGTGGGCCTACCTCCCATTTTATGACATGTGCTCTCGTCACTAGCATGATTTGATTTTTAAGCCCAAGAGAGCTGGAGCTCTAGAAGCTGTGACCCTCAACTGCTCCAAATCAAATGTCGGCTGGAAGCCGGCCTGCAGCTTTCGCCAAGTCAGTGCCCTGCTTCCCCAGCTGCTTTCTGCCTTCCCTTGCCTTTTCCTCAAAGCCCCAGGTTCATTTTCTGTAGTGCCCGTTTTCAGACCAACTAGGGCATCTGATCTCTTTCTTTCCCAGGTTCTGGATGAGCCTAAGAGCCGGCAGTTTTCTAATGGAACATCCACAACCTCACCAAGCTTGCTAACCAGGAAAGGACAGTCGCTCGAGCTGACGGTCCCACTTCTGATGTTCTGGGGATGACATCAGCGGCCCCTTGCTGTAGGCACTCCCCCTTCTGCAGGTCTCCCAGCCTCGCTCACTGCTGTGGTGTGGGTGTGCTGGACAAACCTGGTGCTGGAAAATGGAGATGACATTTCCATTTCTCAGTTCACCATGGGCTTTAAGAAAGCTAGGAAAAGGAGGGAGAAGCAGAAGAGCCCCTTCAAAATATCTGTAAATTAAAGAAGATTCAGCTAGACAGTGGGACACCAATGAGTGGTGGAAGCACATTAACTGAGGGACTAGGGGCTAAGGTATAGGCCTCCTCTGCATTTTTGGCTCCATGGCAGAAGGGCTGTTGTTGACGTCTCTGGGTCTCAGTTTCCTCACCTATTGAATGAAAGTTTAAACTTGAATGGCTTCTAACTGCCCTTTCCATTTGAATAGTCAGCAACACTAGCCTCTGATCTGAAAATGAGTAGAAATTGGCATGGGCGAGAAAGCTTGATTAAGTAATGAAAATTTACCATAAGCCCTGTTTTATTAAAAAGAAGGAAAGAAGGAGGGAGGGAGGGAGGGAGGGAGGGAGGGAGGGAAAGAAGAAAGGAAGGAAGGACTGATTCAGAAATCATAAGGAAAACACACACCACACACACACACATAGGAGAAAACATTGAGATAATGCCAAATAAGAGGCTGAACTAATTTTGTCCATAAAAGCAGAGCCCAGGGACCTGGGTGGTGCCAGTACATACAATCCACCTCATCAAGGGAACTGAAATGGAAAAAGATTATGAATCCTTGTGTCATCAATTCAGGTAAAAGCGAGAAACATCAGGGAAAGAAAACCTGCCTTTTATTGGAACCATTTTTCCCTGCGGAACCTTTTTCTAAATAGTATCAGCAGCATTGCCTACATTCATTTTAAAGAATTTCAAAGCGAGAAAGATACTTCAAAGAGCAGTCCAAGCTTCTATAAAGGGATATTGTAGATTCCTTTCATTAAATTGAGTGATTTTCTCCCAGGTTCTCACCATTTTTAAGTCGCTTTGCCCCCTTCTCTCCCCAGGCCCCATGATCAACTAGACTCAAAGCTTAACTTTCCTCTCTGATTCCAGCTTATCCTGTTCCTCCGAGCACGTGTGCTCTTCCCACGAGTAGATCCAGAAAGCAATACTCACTTGCACACAGCCGCCTAAGCCCACCAAAGTTTCCATCAGGGGGCTCCAAAGGAACAGAAGTGCACCCTGCCCGGAGGCAATTTAACTGCAGGCACATCAGGAAATACGCTTAAAACAAACAAACAAAAAACCCTACCAGTGTCTGCAACAGACTCACTGCCTAGACGCCAAGATCCAGGCAGTTTTTCCTTTTTGAATTTCCCCACCAAATAGTTCCCAACACAGCGAACGCACATTTCCAGAAAGCAAAGGAGGTGGATTTAAATGGGTAGGGTGGGCACTCAGGGACATGAAATGTGGGGAAAACCACTAGCCTGTAGGCCAGATTTAACTGGAAAAGGGCGGCTTGCTAAGTGTGACCGCGAGGTGGCAGTCACAATCCCCGGCCACCTCCTGAAACCGTGTGAACCACCGCTGGGGTTGAGGGCAGCAAGTCCCTCCGGTTTCCAGAACTCACACCAAACCAGGACCCAGGGAAATAGGGCAACTGACTTGCACAAGAGATTGATTTGTTAAACAACGACAGCAATAATGGCAGCAAGGAAATGTACGGCGCACTTCTACAAATAGTCAGCTCGGCCCTCCCCCCAGCCCCACAGCTCCCCACTCCACTACCCATAAAGCGGTAAGGCACCGCAACACTCTTTCCCCCTCCACCTGGAAACCAACCAGTTTTCTGCGCCCGAAAAACTGTTTCAAGTAAACCCAGAGAGAACCAAGGTTGCCAGTGAGCTCAATGCCAAACCAAACCTAGTCACACTTACACGCTTTAAAAATCCAGTCCCAGAACAGAGCTGTATAGATAAAGGGACAATAGGTCATTATGGAATCTTTTCAAAGAGCTCTTTAAAAGCCATCCATTGACAAAAGGGTTTGTGAGTTCCTCTTTGTTCTCTCTTCTGGAGAAACAAAGTGAACCTGTGAGAACAATGACTGCACCAAGCTGAGGGTCAAAATGGACTAGCTAGTGACCTGGATTTGCAAATATCCCTGGGGCATGAAAACATTTTTCCTTTTTTTTTTTTTAACCTCCACCCAGAATCTCAGGAAAGGTGGAGCCACTTACTCAGGATATGTGCTGTTCTGTGGCCTGCTTTCTTATCACCAGACTTCTATTCGGCCTTACTTCCAACTCTTTCCCTCCAAAGGGATCACTCGGCTTGCACCCCACCATCTACTCTTAAGATTTGGGGGAAAAAAAGTTTGAAAAAAAAATCAAACTTCAGTTCGGTTTCAGTAATCCCATAGAAGATGAGATAATTTGTTCTCACTGGCCTCCGACTTGCCCAGGCTGCAGCAAGGGCCTTGGGACCCCAGAAGCCTGGCGGGAATCCATGCAGGTGGTCAGTCTGCCTCTCACACAAAGCTCCAGGAGTACCAGGAGCTCCACTCAGCCTCTCTGGGTGGTCAGGTTTCCTCCAGGTGACAGTGACAGAGACGTTCAAACTCTGAGGAAAGGTGAGTCACAGGGCTGGCTTCTGGGCTAGGCCTGTAGACCTCTCTGGCTGTACCCCTGGGTCCTTCGGCCATGTTCCTGAAGGTCTTTGACTAAAAGCTCCCCTAAACCTTTGTTTCAGCCATAAGCCACTTCCCACAGATGTGAGAAAGTTCCCCTGAACTATGCAGGAACATTTTGGCATCACCAGCCAAATGAGAACACACAGACCGGAGGAAAACCTCCAAAAGCAAGCAGGGAGAAAAACTAGCGTAGTTTAAGAGGGTGTACTGGCGTAGATTCAGGCCCGGTCTGGAAGGGTGGCCCCGGTTCATCCTGATTGTATCCACACTGGATTTGCTCATGTTTGGTCTGCGTCCCCCAAGCTTCAAAAAACAGCTGGGAAGAAGAAAAAATAAAACACAAAATACAAAATGAAATCAAAAAGAAGCTGATGGATTGCTGGAGCCTAAAAGCGAGTTTTCTACAGATGGCCCCACAGTAAAAATGCAGAGACCAGGTGTGAGGTGCCGTGGTAGAAGGACAAGCCTTAGTTCCTTGAGTCCCAGCCCCCAAACTGCCACCAAGGCCCCCGTCAGCTCACCCACTTCACAGGAGAGACTAAGGCCCCAGAGGCAGCACTGGCCAGAAAATGGACAGCAGAAGGACATTCTTTACTTACTCAACCAATCCCACTGGACCTCACTGTTTCTTCCCAGCAGGCCCAGCCTGATTTGTCATCGCCAGCATTTCTTATTAATTTTTCAAGGTCACCCCTTGCCTGAAGCCTGACTTCACTGCACCTGCAGCCCTTTGTTGTCCAAATGTCCTTGGCAAACCTCACAGCCTTTGGACAGGGATGTGGATGTATTTTCTCCAAACCGGAAATCCTCCCTCCTTCCCCACGCTTACTAAGGCTACCACAGAGCATCCAAATAATACAGCTCTTGTTCCTCAGACCAACTCCGTGGCCCCTGTTAACTTAATAAAACAGCTCCTCATTGTCGGCTATGAGGCTGGGCTGAGGCTAAATTTCCAGTTGAGAAACATTTAACTCTTTCCATCTCACTGGTTCAGTTCTCCGTCCTGGCAATGGTTCATCGGCACCATAGGCTCATGGAAGGCAGTGCAAACATCCCAGGAGGCCCAGAACTCCTAAGCCACTAGAGACAGTGTGGTCCAGAAGCATGGCCAGGAGGCAAATGTGTTTTCTTCTCATCACTGCTGCAGCAGCCCCCAGGGAGCCCCTGGGTTGCTTTTTAACACCCAGCCCTTGAGCACTAATAATGATCAACAGGACTCCCAAGAGCCCAAGGCTGGGAACACACCTTAGAGCTGGAGGGGACTTGAGATCATCTGTCCCACCCTCTCGTTTCATGCTCCCAGAAACCAAGGCCCAGAAAGGTTAGGCAACTTGCTCAAGCTCACACAGCTGCTAATTAACAACAGAGCTGAGACCACATATGGCACAGCCTTTTTAGTATTTCTCGCCCCAAATAAAGACTAAGACAAGTGGTATTTATTGCTCCTATTTTTCCAGATACTGTGCCAGGAGCTTTACATATATTACTTTGTTAAATACCCACCACAACGCTGACTCAAGTTTAACCATTTTACAGATGAGGGAATGAAGGGGCAGAAAAGTTGAATCGCGTCCTCAAATTCACACAGTTACCAAAGGAGCCGTAATGGCACGCTCGTCATCTGATTCTCAAGCACCTCAAGGCGTGTGCAACTCCATGAGGCTGCCACCCTTTTTATTTATTTAGCCAAGTGGCCACCATCCTGGATTTTACTAATGTTCACGCAAAGGAGCTTCTGATGTCATTTAAGGAAAAGGAGCCTTTGCATCCTTTTGCCATATACCCCAGAGGACCTCGGACCTTACTAGGAGGAAGCAACCTCCCCAAAGCTTTCCTTTTTTTCTTCTGTTTTCCTCTTTGGGAGGTGAGGGAGAGGTCCCCAGCAAGCTGGAAGGGGACGGTAGGGACCAGGACACAAACACTATCCCCTGCGCCCTACTCCTCCGGGCATCTAGAACCCACTTTCTCACCCAACATTAGAAGAGTGAGAAGTGCCAGAGTCACTCTTCTCAAACTGGCACAGGCAGTATAACCGGCATTGGGGGAAAAAATAAACATGGTACACGTTCCTGGAGTATTACTTTTACTCCAGAACTTGGGAGGAAAAGAGTTAAATTATTAATATTTTCAAGCCCATGCAGACGGTATCAATGCAGACATCCCATACATTTTTAGGCTAAAACCAGCAGGTTGCAGACTGATTTGGTCTCTCTCTTCTCACAGAGCACACCAGTGGAATTTTGGAGGAATGAGGCTAGAAGAAAGCAGGAGACAATTTTCTTTATTCTCTGGCTTCTCTTCCCTTCTCCTTACCTGCCCCCATGTCCGCAGTGGTGGTGGTGGTGGTGGCGGGAGGGGCCGTGGGGGTGGGTTGGGGGTCTCAGAGGACAGTGGGCTACAAGCTCAGTTCCCTCTGCCACTTTGGGGCATTTGGAAGGAATTGGTACTTGAGAACTTGTCTTTTTAGCTGCCAGACCCAAACTCCAGAAATGAACCCCTTTCTCTTAACTGAATGACATTTATATATAAAGGAACAGATCTTTTGAGGAGGCACTCTGCATTTTGTGGTCCTCTTCCCCAGGAGGGCTGCTCGAGCAGCAGCGACACCTCCACAGTAGATGCCGCAGACTCCGTGGTTTCTGCAAAAGTACCAGCCAAACAGATGCTCCCTTTCCCACCCACGGTCTCTCGGAGGCCTAGCCGCGGGCCACGGTCCCACAGACTCAGCGCTCAGAATCTGTGAGACCCTTCCTTCCCATTGTCCACACACACCCATCCAGTTATTCCAACCTCCAAGGCCCTCCAGGCCCCCAGGAGCCCCAGGTACTCGAAGCAAGTCACTGTGACTCTGAGGGAGCTGCTACCTGGAGCCCAGGCAGCCAACAGCCAGCCCGCTGGTCTCTAGGCTGCTGTTCTGAGAAATCATAAACACCAAATCCTCCGGTCCCTCTGAATTTGAGTTTGTCATTTTAACCGTTAACAGCCTTTTCAGGTAAAAATAACAAAGACCAGTTTACTGACTTTGTAGCTACAACATGCTTGGAAAAAACATTTACTTAAAAGAAAAACTGGGAGGAAAGAAAAAACAAGATGGGGTCCATACTCCTTCAGCGATGTACACTCAAATGAACTAAAATTACAAAAACGTAGGAAGGGAGGGAGAAAACCAGCCTCCCCCACCCTTTCACGGCGCTGTAGCTCAAAGACCGGAACCTCGCTTGTTAACCATTGTTAACTAGTATTTTTAGTCCTGATTGCTTTTAGCCTCTGTATAGTTCCTTTTTTAAACACATTTTCTATACGTTAATAAAAGATCCTGAGGGAACGGTGTGCATGCTGAGTCCTGTGGGGGGCCAGGGATGCACGCCTTTCTCAGGGTGGGCCTCCCTTCGCCTGCACTCTCGCCTCCATTCCTCCATGGATGTTCTCTGCACCACCCTCTGGGTAGGCCGTTCTCATTCCCGAAGGTCCTGCTCTTCCTCGGCACTCCTGCCCCCACCCCCTTTCGGAGTCTCTCATCAAGGGCTCACCGTCCCTGCCCTGCCCTCCTTCTCCCCAGCTCCCCGCCTCCCCTCCTCACCTCTCCCTCTCTTCCTTCTTTACCTCCACCTACTTGGAATTCTTCATCCCACCCTTTGTTTTTACCATCAGGAAAGGTCCCTGGTGAGTGGCGGATGCTGGATGCCCCAGCATCACCTGGACTGGTCTTGTCTACAGTTTCGAGGCCTTGATCAGCCGGAGACGGACTCACTGCCCGGCTCCCTCAACCCTGAGTGCCCAGTGGCAGCCAGATCTCCGAGGCTCTAGTGCCACCTACGGGGACGGGTGGAGAATATTTAGTAGGTCCACTTGCTGAGCCTGCCTACCCTCGGCTCAGTCCCGGCTCCTGTGACCACCTCCCTCTCAGGCTTATCACCCGGGAAAACAGCTTCCCTTTCTCTCCCTTGAAAATAAGCCCTGTGTACACGGTAAGATCACCTCTAACCTCCAGGAAACGTTAGGTAAGACCCAGCCAGGTAACAGCTGCAGAGGAGGGTCAGGGGGGAAACTTCCATCCAGGTCAGATCCAGAAGCACCCAGAGCCAAGAGTATAGAAGTGTCAGTAAAGCACGGGGTAGGTGCCCGAGATGTAGACAAGCCCTTTCCCTGGCACAGTGGGGTGGGGCACTGAGGAAGCTGTATGGAGAGCTCAGCTGGCTGTGTCTTACGAAAATAAGGGTTACCCAAGGGGCAGGGAGCTAGCAGGGAGCAGCATCAGTAACAGTGAGAGGGCATGGGGCAGCAAAACCTACAGGAGCAGGGCCAGGAGTGGTGGCGTCTTTCCGTCTGCCTGGCTCTCTGGGCGCTGGGGGGGACTTTGATGACAGAGTTCCCCACATGCGCCCAGGGACGGCCTGAGCACCGTGAATCCCAAGGCCAAGAGGGAGGGACCTTCCTCCACGGCCCCATGGTAAAAGGGAGACACAGGGAGAATTTCTAAAAAGGGACAGAAACCCAGCCTTGGGAATTTTTTTCTAAGTTCATTCCTCCTAAGTCTTTCCTAGACATCAGCAGGCCTCTCCTCAACTCGGGGCCATGTGAGAAACAGGGATAAAACCCCAGCTTCCAGCCACACAACAATCTCCCACTGCAGCGGCCCTATGCAAACAACAGCCAGGTCACTTTTCTTAGCCCTTTCCCTGTGCCTCATTTTCTCTTTCTTCATCATTTCCTTAAAAACACACTTCTGTGATATCAGACAAGAGATGCTTTAAAAACCTTTTCCTGGTCTTGAAATAAGCTATCCTGGGAACACATGCCTGTAACTCGTATGTTACAGGGGGAAGTGATATGCAGATAAAACCCATCATGTGATCTGCCCTGAAAGTTATCTGGAGTAACTAGAATGTAAACTAGACGCATAGAGCATCACAGAAAGGAATTTCAGGAATTAGTATGCATTCCTGAGGTGGCTGGATGCCAACATTATGCTTTAACTTAAATGAGTATAATTCACCCACTGTGTAAGACCTCTGGGTGCATTTACAACCATCTGAACACAGATGTAATTACTGCTGTGTTTTGGGGACAAAGAACTGCCACAGGTAAAATTGAAAGTGGATTATTAAGCAAGAAAAATGTTAACAGCATTAGTTATCAGGGCAATTACCAAGAACCCGACCTAAACACGGTAGTCTCTCTCTCCCAGTGGCTCTGGGGATCCAGTCCTTGGCAGCCACCGCTTTGCCAGTCGGCAGTAAGGCATCATCAAGGAATAGGGGCCCGTGGGGTCTGTCTTTCCTCTCGTGTGATATGCACAGTACACTCCAGTGTGCAGGATTTCAAGGAGTTATAAAAAGAACGTGCACTAGACTCATAAATCTATATATAACTGCATCCCTTGTTCCTCTTTGCTCATCTCACCTCCTGAGTTCAATGAACACCTACCATGGGCCATGCCCAGCCAGGCTCTGGATGTACAGAGGCAACAGGCCTGGTTCCTCCTTGGAGGGAGTTAGTCTCTTTTACCTTTCTGTTTCCATCTACTGGTACAACTCCCTACTCCCAGATCCCATTGCTTCAAAGGTTTTTAAAATAGAGTAGAGTAAAATTTCCAAATTTATATTTGCGTGTTCGTGAGGAACTAGAAAAAAATATACAGTAAAATAATCTAGTTAATTAGGATGAGGGCTGTCATTTCAATATTGACAATATATTTTTTAACTCAGACACGTTTCAAACACTTAAAACACTAAGAAAAGTGGCAATTAAGGAGCTTCTTGAATCCAAAAAGCAAACAGAACCTTCTCAAAGGACTGATGACTGTAGAATCTTCTTTAATGGGATAAGCTGCAGGGAAGGGGGGCATTCCAAAACGTTCTGGAACTTTTAGATGTTGATGACCTTTAATGCCTTAAACAAGAATCAGTATGATCAGAGATCACAGCTAAGCACTCATTCACAGCTTATGTGAAAGCTTTGGATCTTGCTCTTCATGATAAACAATAAGCCCTTTAGAGGTTTCTGGGAAATGAGTATAAATTACAAGAAATGCAGTAGCAATTATGAAAATTCAATATGCTAGCTGTAAAGGAAATTTAAAGATCCAAGAAAAACAGTAAGAACTCAGAGGGAATGTGTAAATTATGTCTACATGCAGCCCTTGCCTGGCATGATTTGTGACACACACTCACTTTTTATGACTTTTTTTCCCATAAATAAGAGCCACAGAGTAATAACCAAAACTTGTATTTACAACCAAAGGTACCCAGAAACAATTGGCAACAACCTGGGTTGCAAGGCAACTCAGCTGCCTAACTGACAGAACAAGGGGTCCCCGAAGAAGTCGAGGCAGAGCCACCTGCCTCCGACCTCCAACCCCCAGTCCCATTCTTGGAAAGACTTGCGAGACATTCATATAAATCTATTTTCAACTTTTTTTTGCCAACGAAATGACCTGAATTTTAACTCAGTTTGAAATGCCCATGCTTGCTATGGGGCAAGGTTTGGGCCTGTACTATTGACATTTTGGTCAGACAATTCTTTGTTGTAAGAAATGGTCCTGTGGATCGTAGAATCTTTAGCAGCATCCCTGGCCTCTACCCAGCAAATTCCATTGGACCACCACCCTCCATCCAAGTGGTAACAGACCCAAATATCTCCAGACATTGCAAAATGCTATTTTGCCCTCAGGGTCAAAATCGCCCTCTGTTGAGAGTCACTGTTGTAAGCAGATTTATCATAAAAAGATGACTTCAATCCACACTTCATTGAAACAACATTTTAAGAAGCTTCAGCCCGTCCATTTCAGTCCAAAAGGCAAAAGATTCCACCAAATAGAACACTCATAAAGCTTTTCTTTTAAAAGTTTTTATGTAGTTTATAAATGTTTGGAAAACATATATCTGTGTTTTATTTTCATTTGATTTTGTTGGAATTACTCTGGGCACTTTTCTGGTATGAGATTAGATTCCAAGGTAGGGAGGAGAATTTATAACATGGTGCTTTCAGAAAATGCAAGTTTGACTTGCAATGGTTCAGTTTGTCATGGCTCTCCAGGAATCAATTAAGTTCCAAATCAAGGGCCACTTGTAAATTAGACCTTTGGCTCTGTTACTTCACCTGACAGGCAATAATAAATGGCTAAATGGTATTGATTGTTTTAGATCCCTAAATACCTCACAGTCTATATATGTTCTAAATGTTTCTTAAGAAAAAAAAATATCAAAGGTAAGTTAGGCAGCAAAGACAGGAAAAGGGGAAGACTTTGTCCCCAAATTCTGTCTAGGACCAGGACTCTGGTCAACTGAACAAGGATGGCCAGTATCACTACCTATATTCCCCAGAAGAATGTGGATATCAAAGTCATGCCCCCAGGAGAGTGCTCCACGGTGTTAGGGAAAGCAAAGGGTTAGCCAGCCCCTGAGCAGAGGAAAACTTTGTGTCGCAAGAATAGAAATGGGGCCAAAGGGGAAACTAGCTGTCCATGAATAAAATCTACCATAGCCTCAGCATGTGGCTGAGAAGCACCTGCCCTAACCCCGTTACCCCCTCCCCCGACAAACAAGCACTTCCGGGACACGGGACACAGGACGGGGATGCAAGGAGGAATGCCAGTTTATTTCCAACTTTCTCGGAGACTTACAATGTTGATACTTCTTTCCTATTGTCCCAACCAGACCTGATGGGCCACTTGGCCTAGGTTTGTGCAGTTACCGAAGTCGATCTCGGTAATGCTGTGTTAGTTACGAAGTTAACGCTATGATAGTTGTGAAGGACATCTGCATTCAGGAGAGGATCAGCAGGCAAGTGTGACAGGCAGCAGCAGCCCTCACATTTGCTTCTCTTGGTCAGATGGGAGAGATCTGCTCTGTCTCTTGAGAGACTCTGACAAGGCCCCTTCCTGCAGGGGTGTACATAGCCCCAGAGCTTCAGGGCAAGGGAGGAAAACCAGGTTTGGCCTTGGGGCCAAAGGAGGTGTGCTTCTCTGCCTCGTGATCTTTTTCACCACAGGGTCAGTCTTCTCGCAGATGAAGAGCCACTGAAGCTCCAAAAGTACCCCTCCCATTAAATCTGGCTGCAACCCACCGTCAGATTTCCAGAACCACTGATACCTCTTCCAAGACCAAGCCACTTGGAAAAGTCAAGTCCTCCACTTGGTGGAATCAGAGTTTATTTTCTTTCCAAAGGGTTGGAAGGAATTGGGGAGGCACTGGAGAAGTGTCATGTGAAGATCATTCCCCTAATCTGTGAGCTCCTTAAGGGCTGAGCCTAGGTTTTCCATCTCAGTTCCCATATAGTATTTAGCCCCGTGTTCTGTACAGACTCAGTATAGAATTGATGTAAGCTGAATTGAATCAATCCTGCCTGACATCTAGAAAGAGGCTCAGTTAACAGTTTTAATCATGTTTAAATTTAGGATAGATCCCTAAAATAACATACTTTGAGACTAGCTGGAGAACAGAGGAAAGTACACTGGACTTTAGGTCAAAGGCCTAGTGATGAAACCACTTCTGCCCCGTACTGGTGACGTGCTCTGAGATAATTCCTTTTGCCTCTATGAAGTTTAGCCTCCTCATCTTTAAAATGGGAACAAGAGTAACGGTCCTTCCTACTTCACTGACTACTGTGTGGGGCAACGGGGAAGACACCAGTACTAGGAAGGTGCTAACTTGGTGAAAGTAGAAGGTGGTTCAAATCATCCTTATTTCTCAAATATCTTCCCAGCAAGGTTATGCCCTGAAATTACACTAACCTAGTTCCCAAAAGCTACTTACAGCCTTAAAAACAATGCCCTGAGCAAAGTAAAAGCACCACCTTGCTCTCAGGGATTAGCTGATGGTTGTTGGAAAACAGGAGGAGGGCAGGAGTGGAGGGGAGTCAATGAGAGGCGAGAGAACAAAAACAGAGGACAGGGCAGTGGAAGGAGCCACCGAGGCCAGGCCAGCTCCACAGGGGGCAACTCTTCCAGGGGGAGGGGTGAAGAGGCCCAGGCGTGATGAAAGGCAGCCTTCTATGTTCAAGAGCTACCGTCTGTCTAAGAACAGCCTGATTCAGTCTATTCCACCCACCCACCCTATCCTGAGACATAGAATCAGGACCAGAGAGACCCCAGCAGACACTCAACAGACACCCCTGAGATGCCCAATAGCATTGTTTTGTATGTGTGGGGGTGAGGGCTCCTCACTGTGCCCTGTATTCATCAAAACTCCCCCCAGGAGAGCACCCCTGTGGTTGAGGCCTGCTGGATTCAGGCATTAGTCCCCGACAAATTGTATGCTTCAATCACATAAATGATGGCTTTCAGGGAGGGGGCTTCTGTCTGCTTTCTGAGGAGCTGTGGACTTTGGTTTTGTTGAGTGGGGTGTCTGGGTATGGAAGGAACTGCTCAAGGAACAAACGGGCCGAGTGCTGCCACCGCAACCCCTATAGCTACATGGGTCCAGACACTTAGCTCCACTTCTACATGAAAGTGACATGTTTGAGGATATTGATTTGAAAAGGTAATTTATTCTGATGCCTGCATGTCTTAACCCAACCTTGACCTCAAATTTGCACAGAAGCCCTAGACAGGAAAGAGTGTCTGTTTCTACCCCTTAGAATGGACCTGAAACTTCCCATCAATGGAAGCTTGTGTCTCAGAGGAGCTCCCTGCCCTGCCCAGGCCCCTGCCCAACCCCAGGAGGGTGAGCCAGGGCTGAGCACTCAACTCTCTCCACATCCTCTCCAGGGGCCTGGGATTATCACATGCCAGTCCTGATTCTGTCCTGGTGCTAGAGGCAGCAAAGGACTCATAGACACCTACAGAGCAACTCACCTGTCCCAGGTCCTGACCTATGAAAAGAAGAGGAGCAGAAATTACCACATTCACACTCAGTCTGGGAACACAGACAAACTGGTGGTTCATCAGTTTGTTTTCACTCTGGTGGTTGTCAACTGGATTGTCCTGAAGGACCTCTTGCCAAATTCCCTTGGTTTTTGGTTTTCTGAAAATATTTTCACTTAGTTCTTATTCTTAAAATATCCTCATCCTGGGTGCAGAGTTTAAGGTTAGGAGTTCTTTTTTCTTAGCACATTGAAGATTTGATTCCAGGTTTTGATTGTTTTTGTTGAAAAAAATCAGTTTCCTATCTTACTGTCTCCCCCTACCCCCAGTAGATTTTAAGATTTTTCTTTGTTGTTGATGCCCTGAAGCTTCACCACAATATGCCTAGATGTAAATTTTGTTATTTATTCTTTTGGGGATTTGTAGGGATTTTGAATTTGTGGATTTTAATCTTTAACAGTTTTCAAGAACTCTTAACTATTATCTCTCCAAACATTGTCCCTATCCCACTCTCACCTCTCCTTCTGAACTCCAATTAAATTTTTGTTAGACCTTCACCTTCTATTCTCCATGTCTCTTGCTATCCCTTTTGTATTTTGTTTTCTTGTGTCTCTATGCTACATTCTGGATAATTTAGTTGACCAATCTTCAAGTTCACTCATTCTCTCTTGACTTCTGCCTAATTTAAGGTTAAACCCATTATTTAGGTTTTTAAATTTTATTATTATAATTTTCATTCCAATAAATTATATGTGGCTCTTCCTCAAGTCTGTGTTATATTGATTAAATTAAAAAAGGCCATGACAGCCTATGGAAACAAACCAAAATCTAAGCCTGTGACTACCTCAAGGTTATAAAGTCAAAGGTGAGAGACAGCCAATCACAGTCAACTAGTCTTTGAGCTACAGCCAACCAATGATAGCCTTACTTTTCTTCTGCACTCCTCTATGTCTTACCCTGGTGCCTGTCAGCAGAGTTCCTTACCACTTCCAGGTCGGTGCTGCCAGATTCTAGTTGATTTTTGATCAAAGAAATTCCTGAGTATTTCATGTGCTTGGATTACTGCTTGCTTTTACTGGACAGTTGGGATATTAATATTCTGGGAATACTTTATAATCTGACTTTAAGTTTTCTGGACCAGCTAGGTCACATAAATTTGACTTGAATGTCTATACAAAGGTCAGCTTATGACTAATTATCAGGGAGAGGGTTTCTTTTTGTTTTGCTGTTTTTATTATTATTATTATTATTATTATTATTATTATTATTAACAACTCCTCTTTTGTCTGGTGCCTTGAAATTCCTGTGTGTGGAAGGAGTTCAGGTGGATTTACTTCTGGCTCACATTTACACTTAGCCTGTGACCCACTGGGGTTCCAGGATTTGGGAACAAGCACTGGACTTTGCTTGCCTTCTCTCTCTCTCTCTCTCTCTCTCTCTCTCTTTCACACACACACACACACACACATAGGCATTTGTCCTAAAATACTGAAAACTGAAGTTCAAGACCATCAGGTTCAGCAATAGCCCTCCAGATAAAAACTTCGCTTACTTTTCTCTTGTGTCCTGCCTTCCTTAGATGTTGGGCTAATGAATCCTTGCTGCTATATTTTACCAGTTTTTCAACACTTTTAAGAAGATTTTTAAAACATACATCAACTAACATTTCCCATTGTTATTAGCAGTAAGACTGTTCCAGGTACCTAGTCATTATAATACCAGAAACAGAGCTATCCATTGTCAGAATAAGCGTGTTTGTAGCAAGGAGATAATTCAGAGTGAATTCCTACAAAACAGAATGCAGAGTTCTGTGACTTGTTAATTTTTCAAAGGGAAGTTGGAGAAATATGATGGTAATTGCCTTTACACACACATTTATACCAAAGAGAAGTTTCAGGCTGGTGGGGATTAGAGGTTCAACCTCTGTCAGTAGTAAGGTCTAACAAAACTAGTTATTTTCTAAGCCGATTTTATTAATTTTACAAATATTTATAGGGCATCTATTCTACTATCCTGGGGATACAGCAGTGAAAAAACCAACAAGCCCCTATCCTATTGAATATAAATTCAAATGGAGATTCATGTCTGTACTTCTCTCAGCACCATATTCTAGCCAGCAGTTATGTAGCACATATCACTGAGTGTCATATTTCCTGGGGACAACTCAGCAGGTGAAGAAAAATAATAAAGTGAAAAGGACTTTTTTCCTTTAACAGCAGTGCCCCAAAGATGATCTGTTATTTCTCTTTCCTCTGAGTTAAGTCTCCTTAAATCTCTGCCCTTTCCACCCGGGGCATAATTGGGAGCAACAAGGATACTGTATGTCCATTTGCATGACAAACCGCCCTGCAGCGGGTCCTGCTGCACTTGAGTTGCTGCCTTTGAGGAAAATCAGATCATCTTTCTCCCTTTATAGTCTGTGTCACATCACTGTGAGAGGTCTCACCCTTAAGCTTGGCAAGTGGATGGGAAGTTGGAGATACTCTTTAGTGAGTTGGAGGTGCCCAAATAAATTAAGTTTGTTTCAGGAATAGGTCTTGGCCTTAATTTCAAGTACTGACAACCTGCTTCTACCAGAATACACATAGCAGAGACTAAATACCATGCTGTGGCTGCCAGTTCAGGGCAGGGGTTCCCACTCTCTCACCAGCTATGATCTCAGGTTCACACTTAAAGATTCCAGAGACAAAAGGAGAGAAGTTTCTTCTTGACAAAGTCCTGCCCTGAAAGTTCCTATGATACAATATAGAAGGAAGCAGGGCATGAAATTACATGTGCCCTGTGAGCACCATGATGTGGGTCTTCCATGTTTGAAAAGGCCATAAGGCAGCATTTTGCAGCATGTGTTACTCAAAATCCTTTGAAATATTCCAAGGTTGGGGGTGGGATGTGATTGTTTATTTCTTCCTTAAATCTTCTCAAAGTGAACTAACGTACTAAAGTTTCTGAGAAGTTAAGTATCAAGATAGGAGAAATCATGTAATATTATCAGAACATTTCCAGATTTACAAAATCATTTGATGATGGAAACTTTTCTGCCCACATGACACCTAATGTCCACAAAAACACTTTGGGAAATTGTTGTGAGGGAATCATAGGGATCCTTATTTTTGTGTTAAAGCGATAGGATTATGGGTGCACCTTTTTCTCCCTTTCCAAATATTTTGTCATCTAAAGGGATGATTTTGCTTGTTTATTTTGGTATCAATAGTCTTAGTTACAAGCTGGGTAATTGAGGCAGACAGGGAAATATCAAAGGATATTGGTTGTGCTCATGGAGGCTTCAAGGATGATCAGAATCAGGTTTAAATGCCATGTCTAAAATTCCATCATAGAACTGACTCTATGAAGATACGGTTGTTGCTTCTACTGGACACAGACACCACAGCCCATTCCACTGTCCACGCTGATACTGGACGTCAGTACTGCTGCTAGAACCGTTACCACCACGGGCTCTGGAAAATGGACCCAGCTTCCAATGGCACCATTAGCCTCAGCACGACGGTGTCTGTAATGCCCCAGCTCTTTTGGATTCCTAGCTTCCAAGTCAAAGTTCACTCTGGGTGAATCTGACTCATGAACCATTAGTTACATTACTACAGTTCAGCTGTAAGGAAAGCTGAAATGCTGTCTAGCTTCTACTCTCTGCTCTCTGCCCAGAAATGCTCTCTGCTCTCTGCCCAGGTGGAAAATATCTCAAAGATAATCGGAAGAGGGATTGGGTAGGCAGCCAAAAATAATGACAAATGCCCTCCTCCTTCAAGTACTTTTTATCCTCCCCTCCCAACTTTCTTACTTCATATTCAATTATACTTTGGTCTCTCACCCCACCACATACATTCCTCCTCCATCTAGTCCATGTTTCCAGTACAAATATGAAAAGTTTCGGAAGCTAACCCACAAATAGTTGTGACTCTCTAGCAAGCTATGATACCATGTTATTTAACGATCCAAGTTCACTCAAACCTGTGGAGCTGTTGCTGCTGGCGTGTGACACTGGGGTGTGAAAGTTCTGATGAAAACCTTTTTTTGTTTGTTTTGTCTGTCCACTTCACCACCCTTACTCCAAGTAGACCTTTGGGGCTTCACTGTGCATGTTTGCATTTTGAAAGAGAATTGTTGATCTCCACAATAGTGGCACAAATACAGACCCACTCTCCTACCCTCTCCTAGCCGCACACGCAGCTGGCTGGGTCAATGTGGTGAAGTTGGGGGACACCTTCCCCAGAACTTCTTGGGATTCCCTGAGCATGTTCAGGGAACTTGTTAACTGCCAGGAACTATTCCAGTATCTTAAAATAACTGCCCAGTAATAGCCCTGGTATGCCTGGAGCCCAATAGCCAAACCATATCATGACTGAACAAGGTGGCAGAATGGGCCTGGGGTTTGAAGAAGCGAAGCATCCAGAGAGAAGTGCGATGTGGAGCCTGACATCCCCTTAACCAAGCCCCTCCTAGATGAGCTGCCCATCCTGGGTAAGTGGGCTGTGGGACAAGGAGAATGTGCCACTGAGGTCCAACAGCTCTGTTGTGCAAAACACTTCCAAAAGAGCAGAAGAGAACGGCATTGCCAGACTGGCCCAGAGGGAGATGGGCTCCAGAGGCTAACAGGCCACCTGGACAGAAATACAGCATCCCTGGTTGGCTGACATCTGCAGCCAGCCAAGCCCAGAGACGTCAGAGCTACTGGCCAGGCTCTTACAGCTGTTAGAAACTGCTGGCCCCATATACACTCTACCTAGGGTGACTCCAGGAAACCAAGGGAATATTTGGGATGCACAAACAAAACCTGTGAGGGAGGCCCCAAAAACATTGAGGAGAGAGACTCCTGGAAGCAAAGAACTTCCTGCCTGGATGGTAGGGCTCTGAGCATTGATATGTGGGGTATTACCATAAATCTGTTTTGATTTCAGAGCCACAGATGAGTTAGATCTGAACCTTCCAGTTACTGGGCTGGAGACTCCTTGTTTAAATTTTAATACACCCCTTTGGGTACTCATCAGGGCAGGAGCAAGATGTTACTCACATACCCCAATTCGTAATCCCCAACCACAGAGGGATCATTGTAATGAAAACCACACACAAGCTCAGAAGGAATGGCCTCCTCACCCTCCCTTTGCATATGTGGCCCAACTATGCTGTCTGTAGGTTGCGAGTTCACAGTGCTCACAGCTCTAGACTAAGGTCACACTCAGGTCAGATGAGGGCAATGTCAAGAAAGAATAGTCAGCACGCTTCCTAGGAGACCCCCTCTCCTTGTGGTCCCCCCATGTATGGCTGATCCAGGTAGGAAGACCCTCCATAAGGTCAAGGTTCCTCAGCCCTTGTTACCTTGTCCTGGTGCTAGTCGGGCACACGAACCATGCCTTTGCCTCTACTCTAAGTGCAATCCACATCTGCTCCTTGTTTGTATCTCTGTAACTCTTGGGATAGTGGTAATATTTGAATGGCAGCAGCAATCCTGTGCCACCAGAGGTTCCAGTGACAAATCAACACCACTGACACCAATGACAATCGATAAATATTACAGGGAGGCTTTCACGTTTCCAGGTAAAAAGTGTTGGCTCATGCTAAGAAATTACTGGAAGGATGAAGTAATTCAATACACTCTTCCCAGGTCCCTTTCAGCACTTCATCTGATTTAAGGTTTCACATTTTTAAAAACATAAAAATAATCTAAAGAATGCAGTAATAGAATTGGCCAGGGCCCATGAATCCCTAGAAATGTTCTCACGGCGTCTTTGTGGAAACCCAATGTTGTGTGTCTAAGTGGTCTCCCGGGTGAACATGCAGTTCCCTCCCAGGGAATGCATCTTGGAGCATGAATGGAGTTTAGTTTGGGTTAGAAGGTGGGTATTTAGAAATAACTAGTTTTAGCTGACTGATTCCTGAGCCCCGAGTACACTGCAGTCTGGCTTCTGAATATCTCAGTAGAGCTGCTCCAACTAAGGCGACTGATAATTCCCTTACAGGTCAAATCAACAGTCCCCTTCTCATCCTTATTTCACACAATCTTTCTGCAGCTTTGGCACCTCTCCTGCTCCAGCCCTTCGAGTCTCTTCTCCTGTAGCTGCTGGATGCTACTTTCTCTTGGGTTTTTCATTACTATTCCAGTAGCTCCTTCTTAGTCTCCCTGCAGCCTTCCCTCGCCCTGCCAATCCCTAACCTGTTAGTGTATCCTCCAGTGGTTACCCTTGGCCCTCTTCCAGTTTCATTTACTGTCTGTCAATGACTCCAGATCTCCGCTTCCCTCCCTACTGACCCAGCCCTTCTCAGTTGGCTTCTAAGCCAACTGCCTAAGGGCATTAAACCCTTGTGCCCTTAGGCATCCATTGCATATAGTTAATTCTTTCCTGTGGAGTAGCTATCAAGCATCCTGGGAAATAATTGGTAGATAGTCACTCAAATCTTTTCCTGCAGGGCTTAATTTTCTCCAAGAACCCTTTTGGAGATTGGTTATCACTGGACCCCCACAGCCAGCAGCCTAGGAGACATCTCCACTTGGCCATTTTACAGGTACCTCTGAAGCCAGACTTCAACAATAAATCTATTACCTTTTTTATAGTTCCTCTCCTCCTGTGTTTCCTAACTTGATAAAGATGACCACTATCCTATTACTCCCCATTTTTCCATTTTTACACATAATTTATTGATTTTCTAATGTGGAACATTAGGATAGAATGTTCTCTCCCACACACTTCTTCCCAACACATGCTTTCCATCCCTCCATGCTACTTGTAATTTAGAGTTTAGGTAGCATGAATATTTCATCTTGCTATTATTATGGTGATATTTCATATATTTTATAACTGAGCAATGTTATATCGTATAATAACTCATTCTTTCCTGCACAACTTTCTGTTTTCCCAGGAGTTAATAGCTGTGTTGCATGTTTGTTTATTTGCTTGGATTTCTATGAACATAACCTTAATTTCTTCTTCATACTTATCAATAATTCAGCTCCAGGCTCTCCTCCAACTGTGTAAACATCCTTGGTGTATTAGGCTTTCTATGAATTTTACTTCTTGAAGGAACCACCTATGGGTGGACTTGGGGTCTTCACTGTTGGCATCTCACTAGGCTCCCTGCAGAAGCCCTGAATACATGTACTTCTAGATCATTTTTCTTGGGTTGGTCATATTTACAGAGAAAGCTCTTTCCCTCTCTTTCCTGGAGAATAAATATATGATTGTTAAAATTCTAAGAGCCTGGTAGGAAATGAGGACTAGAGGTATCTCACTCTCGGTATGTAAACTTCAACTAACCACATTTTCAATACGATATCCCCCTATTCAACACAAATGGTATCTATTTTATCCCCTCAAGAGAATAACTCCCCAGTCTTCTGTCAGAGTGGAAGTGGGAGATCATCTTCTTATACAGATAGGGAAATGATTTGGGGGGATCCAACTCTTTCTTTAAAATAATCTGAACAAGTTATCCTGGCTTCAGGTCCTCTTTTACCTCTATTTCCAGAATGTCCATTACCTCTGATTCTTGAGATTTTTGAGGGGCAATCTGTGGCTCATATCTTCTTCCCATAGCGTTTTCCCCCCTGCTTGCTTGGAATTCAAAATTCCACTTTCTCCAGTCTGCTAAATCAGTTGCTACTCTTCCATATGTTGCTTAGCTTCTAAGATTTTGTTACTGTTGTATTTCTCCTGTTCTGTCGTATATTTATAAAAATCCCATCATCATCCCTTTAATAGAGTTTTGGCAAGAAAGGATATAATACAAGTGTTCAATTTATCTTCTTTAAATAAATAAAACCCCCTGACCTTTTAATTATATCCTTGCTACTCTTCCAAACATACTCTACTTGTGGTTCTTCAAATGTACTCTTCTCTCTCCTCCTCTCTCATACACACACACACACACACACACACACACACACACACACACACACATTTTCAAGTTACTCTCTTCTCAGATTGGCTTTCTTACCTCCCCTTCCCCACATCTGCCTGAAGAACTCTTGCTCATCCTTCACCAGATGCTCTCACCTCTTCCAGAACACTTCCCAGGCCCCCTCTTGTGATCCTGCAGCTCCCCAGATATCTCCCTACCACAGCCCTCATCTTCCTGGAAAATGACTGCTTATTTACTTTCCTATCTTACCCACTGGACTATAAAGACACATCCTCAGGTCTTTCACAGGATCTTCTTCCTCCAGGGGTGCCTCCAGCCAAAGGAAGGTCTTTACCTAAGTGGGGAATGAGAGACTAGATGAGATGCTCCCCTATGGCTGTGTTCCAGACCAAGAGAAAGCTTCAGTCCAAACCATTAAAAAAACTGCTATTATTATTATTATAAAATCTCTCTACTACATTAGTCCTCAAAGTTAGACCAGAAATTAACTGCCCTAGAAATTATGTATAGTGCTTGGTAGTCAAAACACTGTAGCACTCATCAATTAATTATGATAATTTACCATCATTAGCTAGCTAATTAAATTTGAAACTGAACCTCCAGAGGAGAAAGACCAATTTGGAAATATCACTCCAGATGTCCATAGGCCCAGCTCCTCCTTTCTTGACCTTCCATAAAAAATAATAGGCTCTGGGCTGGAACTGAGCCAAGCAGCCATCCCATGGGTGCCTCCTCCTCATTATGCCATCTAATGACAGCAGCTCTGAGAGTGTCCTCCCAGGTGACGTACTCATCAGAATCACAGCATCCTTATTTTCGTTCAGAAACAAGAGACTGCCTGTCACACAAACACCAAATGCAGAGCCTCTCTAGCTCACACTTTGCCGTCAAAGGAGGAATAAAGTGGCTAGAACTGTAAACCAAGCAAGTCTTGCAGTGCTTGGAAGCTGCTTAAAAAGTGGTCTTTTGGGGGTGGGAGGAGGGATGGTGGAAACAATAGATGGAAAAAGGCTCTTTTACAAACCTCTGCTAGGGGAACTAATATTCTTCTAACAGTGCAGTCAGACTCCCAGATTTATTTCTCTTCCATACATCAGAGACATGACCTTTCACTTGAAATCTTTGGAGCTCTCCACTTCTCAATGCAAAATAAAGAGGAGAAAAAGAATTACCTTGTGTGTAGTGTAGCCCCACATATGCCTTGAAATTGCTGGAAGCACTCTCATGGAATGCAGACCAAAAGCCATAAGATGAGAGTCCTTTTGCTTTTCATGAGATGTTGCGTTCATATCTCATTATGGAACTCTCCCACCCCAAACTGTAGCTGGCCTGGCTATTTCTCATGTGTGCTCAGGAGAAAGGGGAGGTACAAATTGTCTCAGGATACAGGGATTTTCCTAGAAACATCAAAAGATTTTAAAGCTTTCTCACTGCCAATTGTTTATGATGCAGCCTGATTATGATGCTATTGTTATTATAAATCACATAATACTAATAAAGATGTAAAAAAAACAACTATTTTCAAGTGTTTTCACAGTTGATGTTAGAGCTTGTTATTACCTGAGGTAGGTTATATTTTCTAGATTGTATTATCTCCATTTTTATAAGGAGGCTCTTGTAGAGAAAGTGACTTACCCAAGGTCACAAAGCAAGTTGGTGATACAGCTGAGATTCTAATCCTAATCATCTGATGCCAGTTATGACAGAGCTACTCCCAGTCTCTCTAGATATAGGGATACTTTGAGCTGCAAATAAAAGAAGCCCACACTAAAAATCCAAAGGAAGAGCAGTCCTGGATTTGGTTGGTTCTGTGCCTCAATTATGTCATCAAGTACCCAGTTCTTCCCATTTTCTTCTCTACCCAGATTCTTCCATTCTCTTTGGGTCAGATGTCTTTCTCTCATGGTTTCAAGATGCTGCCACAGTTCTAGGCATCACCTATGTAGACAAAGTCCACAAAGAGAAGAGGGACTATCTCTGTAACATGGTCCTTTTTTAAAGCAGAGGCAATCTCCTCCACATGTCTCATTGACCACAATTTCATCACATGCTTTCTCTTCAACTTGCCAGTCACTTGGCAAATGATGCCATCGTGATTAGCTGAGTTCAATCAAGATTCAATGCCCTAAGTCTAAGAAAGGCCAAAACACTGCTGAAGAACATGGATTTCCAGAGGAAGATACATCATACTGGTCAGCAAAAAAGAAAGGGGAAATGCTCTGGGATTGGCAACCGAAATGGCCATCACTCTCACCAATATGACAAACTATTTATTTTCTGAAACATCTTGCTATCGAATAATGAAACAAAGCATCTGGCAGTTCTATAACCATAACTGGTTTGTAAATTTAGTGGGGTATGAGAGAGAAGTCAAAGTCCAACATGATTAAGTATGTGTGGTGCTAGGTACACAACACTGTAGAGGTACTCCACTGACTGAGGGTGAAGAAACTGAGTTATAATCCAACACTAATGGGCTGGAGAGCCTTAACCTGCTTACTTCTTCCTATTTTACATTAGATAACTATGCCTGCCTCAATCTCACAAAATTTTTATTAACAGAAATGGCTTACTAAATCATTATTGCCATTAGATTGAAGTCATTTTCCAATGAATAAATGCAATAGGGAGGATTTCTAGTTTTGAATTGCGTGAGTTTTCATCACACTCGGGCCTCCCCACCCTTGCCTTCTCCTCCCCAGTTCTCAGACAAACTTGGAATGTGTGTTGAGGATCCTCCTTTCCTGGTGCCTGGCTAAACCAAGGACCAGGATGTCTAATGGTAAGCATATAAGCAGCTTTTCAGAATTCCCCGTGCTGTACACTCATGAACCCACTGTCATTATGGACCTGCTGTCTTTGCATTTTAGAGAAGCTATGTGATGAGCGAAGGGTATTCAGAGATCATAGTGACAATATGTCCTCCAAATGAAGCCAGAAGACCCAGAAGGAACTGAAAGAAGGCTAAAAGAGCTCTGGTCCCTTTTGTTTGTTTGCAGGATGAGAGATGCTTCATCAAGCATTTTTACCTCTCATAAGATGCCTGGGAATCTTCTCCATTGCTTTTCCCACTCTCTGGTCACATCCTCTGGACTGAGATTTCTTCCCTGATTTTAACTTGGTTCTTCTGCCTGTCTTGCTCTTTGAGTCACTGAGTCAAACTTCACTGCTAGATCCTTCCTACTGCTGTGCCCAAATCACCTAATTTGTTTTTACTAAGAACCGTAGTTCTGGTCATTGCTCTACCTTCATTCCCATAATTCAGGAAGTTTTTTAACTGACTGCCTGTGAAAAAGTGTATTATAAAGCCATGTTCAATTAAATGGAAGGGACATAGAGGTCATCAATATCCTTGTTACTCAAAACATGATCTGCAGATCAGCAACACTAGCATCACCCAAAAGCTTATTAGAAATGTAGAATCTCAGGACTGCCCAGACCTACTGAACCAGAATCCACATTTGACAAAGTCCTTAGATGATCATATGCATAGTAAACTTTAAGAAGTGCTGATCTAAATAAACTACATTATTTCACAGAGAGATCAAGTGACTTCTCTAAGGTCTCAGAAAATTAGTGGCTGAACTGAACTAGATCTCAGGTCTCCAGATTACTAAAACTGCACCACACTATTTCTTAAATGCCATTGACTCATTTTTATACTTAGCTAGTTTACCCAGCTTTAATTTACCTATAAGATAGGCACTAACATGAAGGTATGTCAGTATTTGGCTTTCACATTCCCTTCTCTTACTTACTACTATCCATTATTTTGACAGCACAGCTTCAGAGTTTTCTACAGCCTTTTTATCTTTCATTCTTTATTTAATTAATTCACCAGGGCCTGCTCTGGTCCAAATAATGACTTGAGTAGAGCATCTCTTTGATGTCTTTCTAGTCACCTCTTGCTTTCCCATTTCCCCTTTTAGGACTCCATCAACTGGATTGGCAATCAGTCTATTTAACACTTTATTTAGAATTCTTGTACCTATATCTTAAGTGAAAATGTTCTAAAACTCTCTTCATTTTAGTTCTTGATGAAGACTTTGAGATTAATATGATGACTGCTTTGTAAAATGAATTGGGGAGTTTAATAATTTATTTTAAAACTATGGCTCTCCTAAAAGAAGGATTTAGTGGGTCATACTCTATGGCTCAACTGTATTTCAAACACTTCTCTAAGATTATCCTATTTGATGGATCATAACTACCTAAAATCATAAACAGAATAATCTTTTCTTACACAAAATATATAGCCATTTGCACCTTTGTGCAATTCAGTTCCTCTTGAGCAGATTGGAACATGTAAGGAAAAAAGGAAAAGGGGTAATATGCCCCTCAAACCTCCCACTTTATCCCGCACTGACCCTAATTTGAAATACATCATTTCATGTATCTGTAGTGCTGCTTATCTACCCATTCCCTCCACCTACGACACCTGCATTAGTTTTCTTCCAACCACTTGTGTCTTGTACCAAGAAGCCAAGGATATCAGGGTCTAGGAGTCACAGACTCCACTGAAATACATTCTTGGAATTTTCCCATCTCAGTGCTTTAAAAGTAGGGAAAGAGCGTTTGAACAGCTCACAGTCACACTCAGACCCTCTGACAAAGCACATGTCCGCATTTATGGGTAATTCTGAGGCCCTTTCTGCTCTGGAAAGATGTGGTCATGATTCATGTTTCTGCAGCAAATGACAAGAGGAAGAAGAGAGTCTGCCACTTATTAGCAAGTGTCCCTGCTGTCCTTGTCCACACATTCTCTATTTCCCAATTTAGAATTGTCTCTTAACCTCAGGAACAGCCTGCAGTAAGAAGTTCCTGGATAACAAAGAAAAAAATATAATTTTATCACTACCCTTCACACCCACTCAGTTTGCTTTGTAATTGGAAGAAGCAAAGGAATATACATGCAGTCTGAAGAATCTTAAAACTTACTCCTCAAAGACAAATGTTTCCTTATCTTGATTAACAGGTCAACTAGGCAATTGCTTCTCTAATGTAGTCTGAAGACATTAATCAACAAAAGGTCTGCCTACCTCATGCATTTCTCTCTCTCTGACCTGAAATTCTGCCACTAATTTGCTGATGAAAGGGCCCAACTTCTCTTTCTGTGTTGCAGGGATGGACAGGACATGAGACAGTTCATCTACATCCATGCCTTCCACAGTTTGCCTAGGACTAACTTTGCTTTAAATATTTCACATATGTTTGGACGATTAGAAGTGGTCCCAGGTGGGTAGTGGGGGCTCTGGAGAGGGGTGGGGGGAGTATAGAAATCACAGAAAGGAAAGCACTTCTTAACTGGAAAAGTCTCCCATTCTAATGCAGTGCTCTATAAACTCCAGGAAGAAGCAATGCTTGCAGTGTGTCAGCATCCTCAGCTCCAAGAATTTCCTTTTCTTGATGAGGGACCTCTTCTCATCCAGCAACTTGAGTAGAAGAATAAGGAGCAATGAACAAAAAAAGAAAATCAGCAAATACATCCTCTATAGTAGCCTGAAAATAAACATGTTTGTTTATGTGCATGCAAATTTTATGCAAGTAATCCAAGAATCATAGTGGCTTTCATTATTTCTTGCATGTAAGTCCATGGAGAAATCCTCCTATTATTACAACAGCACAAGACTGAAAACACAATTTGAGAATTACAATAGGATGTGAAACATGGGCACAAGGGTCAAGGTGGTCTTAGAGGAACCTGTAGGCAGTTGTTGGTTCACTCTTCAAATTCTGAATTGAAGCTACGAAGGGGACCAATCAACAAAGATACAGGAGACTGAACTTCCTAGAAGATATTCATTCATTTTTTTCATTCAGCAATTATTAAGAATTCTGGGCCAGGAATCCTTACTATGGACTGGTCACTGGTAGCCCAGATATTAATGTGACTGCTCTCCACAGTCATAAACAGAAAATTACAGTGCAATGTGGTAAACTGCAAGGATAGAAATGGCAGAGCCTTGTAGTAGACTCAATAAATGGCATCTACCTTAGAAAATTAGCTAGGCAAAGTGGTGTGTGTGTAATATGCAAAGGAAACAAAAGAAAGTTTCTGTTGATGGAGAACAAATTGGGAGGCAGATGCCAAGAGATAAAACCTGGAGAAGCCAGCGGGGGTATCTCAGGAAGAAACCTGTGTGCCACATTAATGAATGTGCATTTCACCCTGTAAATAAAAAAGTGGGGAGCCATGGACAGAATTCAGTCAAAGGCATAGCACACTCAAACTTAGTTATGCAAGTGCAATCCAATGCCTGCTGTGTGGAGGATGAGCTGGAGGAAGTCAACGATGGAAGTTGGGGCAGCAGTTATGAAGTCATTGTGGTTAGAACAGAGGTAATAGCGACTTGAACTGGGGGAGTGGCTGTGGGAATGAAGAGGCAGGAATAGGACTGAGAGCTCTGTGAAAGGCCAAACCAACCACATTTGGTGGTAGATTGAATGAGGAGAAGGGACAAAAGGGAGATGTTCTGGGGTGGCCCTCAGGCATCATACTTAAGTGATTAGTAAATGGTGGGGCCACCAATCTAGCTAGAGAATACTGGATGGAGGAAGTTTGGTAGAGAAGGTGATGAATTCAGCGTAGCAATGTTAGGTTTGAGAGGGCTGAGTGGCATCCTGGTGCAGATTCCTAACAAGTCATTCAATAGAAGGGTTTGAAGATCAGTCAAGAGGTCTGAGATTTAGGGATTATCAGCAGCAAGGTGATTTTTTAAACCATATAAGTGGATGCACTGACCCAGAGAGAATGAGAAAAATTTAATGGTGTAACCTTAACGAACAGCAAAATGTAAGGAAGGGACAGACAGACAGAGGAGTAACCAGCCACAAGGTATCTAGAGGAAAGATCATAAAGGACAGCCAAGGAACTAGGGCTACATGAACGACAAAGTAGTAAAGAGATTCAATAACCTGCATGAAATGCAGCAGAAATATAACAAAATGTAAACATCCCATTGGAAATGGAAGTTAAGAGATCATTGATAACTTTAGCTTGACTATTTTAATGGAATGATGGAGCCAAAAGCCAGTTGCATGACTTGAAACTCAAGTGAAGGAGTGGAGACAGAAAATACAGCTCACTCTAAACAGTTTGCATGAGAAGGAGAGGAGAGGTTTGTTGAGAGCTAGAAGAAGATGTGGATTTAAGGGAAGTTTGAGAGCAACTTGAGCAAGTTGAAAGCCTTAGAGGGAGAGAAGTAGGAGATAAAGGATAAAGGGGGGTGTGAATGATGTGACAAAGTTCCAGAAAAAGCAATAAGCACCAGGATCAAGAACCCAGGTGAAGGGTTTATCCTTAAGATGAGCAGAGAACTTTCCACGGCTAGAAGGGTTAATATGACATTTGGAATCCTTTGGGGTGCAAGCAACAGAAAAATCCAATCAAAAGAAGCTTAAACACTAAGGAAATTTATTTTACATACCAAAAATACAAACAGTAGGATGGTTTCAGGCTAATTCAGTGGCTTGAAAATATCATCAAGGACCCAGATTCTTTCCAAGTTTCTGCTTTGGAACCCTCAACACATCAGCTACTCCCATTATGGTAAAAAAAAAAAAAAAAATCACTGCAGTCACCCTAGGTTACACAGACAGCAATATCCTAAAATCAGGAGAAAAGAAAAAAGAGATCTTGATTCCATTTTGAGAGAGAGAAAAATTTTCCCAGAAGCCCCTCGACAGACCTCCATTCAATGACCAGCATTTCTTTACATGGATAAGCCAAGGGTTGACAAAGAAAATGAAATAGTTACAATTGTGAGTTAGACTAATTTTGATTCATCCCATCCTTGAGGCAAGAGCCCAGCCTCCCTGAAGAACAGGGCCATCAAATACCCAAACCACACCAGGGTGCTGTTATCAAAAAAGAATTGATGGGCATGGCTATTGGGTAGGCAACCAGAAGTGTCTGCTACAGTGGGGAAAAATATGGAAAAGTTTGTATCCAGGGGTAGAAATCATGTTTAATTCCCTCAATTTTCTAGAGTGTCTGTTGAGAGTGAAGGACTAGGGATTGAGAAGGAGATCTGAAGAAATAGATAGTATATGGAAGTCACTGAAGGGAATGAGAGAAAGAGTTCACTAAAGACAAAAAGCGTTGTGCTAAGAGACAAGCTGAGATGGGTAACCCTGAACTTTTCAACGTGCCAAGCTACGTATGACTATTTTTCCAGTATATTTCCCTCCTCAGGTGAAGGACGAAGGAAGTAGAGAGTACTAGTACCATTGGTTCCAGGTTGGAATTTTATGGGTGATCTGACAGAAGGATAAAGATTGGAAAGGAATCAAAGATGCTTGTGAAAGAGTAATTCAGATCTCTCTGTATACCTGGGATCTAGGTTGTATAGAAAAAAAGTAGAGTCATAAAGGTTCAAATAAACTGTGGGAAAATGAAGTGACAAGAAATGCATAATGGGAAAGATATTGTGAGAACAGGACATTGCGTCCAGAGAGTAGGATACTGTAGTGTTACCCAAGCAAGTTTGGTTGAAGAGGAGAGAAACAAAGGGCATTAGAGTAAACAAGGTCTGGGAATTTGGAGACTGTTGGATTGGATATTAAAGAAGTGCTAAGCTATCCTAGAACTCTGTCTGAAATAAATATAATAATAACTGACAGCCATCCCAAAATTGTTAGTGAAGGACACGAACTAACCAGGAAATAGGCAGATGTCAGTGACCAGGATGAAAAGAACATGATATGCATGGGTAGATGCCCTGGAAGGAAAAAGAGCTGCTTCCTGCAGGTTGATGAGCATTGGTCTGGAGGCAGAGGTGAGAGTCAGAAAAACAACAGACTTTTTCTTGGGAGGATGCAGCCTGGGATATAGAAGAATGGACAGCGTCTATTGGTATAGGATGCAGAAGAAATTGAAACATCAAGGAAATACAGGTCCCAGTTAAGAAAAGGAAGTTGAGGGGTCTTCTTAAACTTCTTTGGGAATGAAAAGGAGTGGATGGTAGCAATAGAAAGGGGTCATATGTCACCAGCACCCCCAAAGAATTCTCAGGTCCTCAGTAGTGCAGACGACAGCCTGACTCAAAGTTAGCCTCCATTTCAATAAGTCTAAAAGTCCTCCATCTATTGAGGGAGGATTTCAATGTGACCATGACTTCTACGCCCTATAAAACATTAACAATATTATTACTATTGCAAGGAAACCTTCTTATGCCAGAGTAAACGAAAAATAAAGGTGTGAGTTTAGATATGAGAAAATGTGGCTCTGAGCAGGAATTTATGTTTCTGCTAAGCTGGCTCCTGCTTACACTCTTTGTCTTTCTTCATTTGCATTTCTGGTTTCTTTTCTCATTATGGTCACTATTTACTTGACAGATGATAGAAGGCCAGGGGAGGGGAGGGTATGATTAGCATATAAACAAGATTTTAAAATAGCTGGAACAGAGAAGGACGTCAGAGCCTGTTACTCCCTGGAGACTTGACCTCAAAATAATCAAGAGGAGCATTCTTAGGCAGCCCTAAGTCAGCCCTAAGAATGTCCCTGCCTTGCCTTGAGTGACCCAGGGTGGGTCACCATTTAACTTGGCTACAAGCTACCAATAGGTCTTTCATTTAACTCTAGGGTTCAAGAGACTTAGCAGAAATACATAGAACTTGAAGGAAATGTGGAAAAAGTTTTAGAAATGAAGACTTGAGACTTAGACAGACCTAGGTCTGAATGCCAGGTGCCATGCCAGACTTTACTTCCCTCAGCAATTACATTACTTGAGCTGAGTAAGAGAAGTCACCATTTAAGGAAAGTCAGCTACAAGATCGACTTCCTTACGTGAAACACCAGATCCCCAACTGCACCAGCTACTTGGGGTAGACTGTGTTCCTACTTGGCTTTTATTTCCATAAATTTGAGAAATGACCTCATAGATTCATTCATGTAAGACACCTTCATGAAGCAACTACTGGGTTCCAGCTACTATTCTAGGCCCGTTGGACTCCACCACAAAAAAGGTAGACATGGCTCTATTCTCAAGGAAATTCAATTCTAGTACTAGGAAGACGAGCAAGAAATAAGGAAACAAATCAATAAAATATACAATTTAGAGGAGTAAGAAGAAGAATTATGAGGCAAAATGAAACATGAGCAGGGATAGAACATGGTGGGGGAAGGTGGAGTGGACCAGGGAATGCTGTCTATTTTTAAAGTCTTCTCTGAAAAAGGGACTTTTGAGCAAAGACTTGAATGAATCAAGGGAAGGAACGAGGTGGAGAAATAGAGGAAGAACATTTCAGGAGGAGAGGAAAGCATGCGCAGAGGCTCTGAGGAAGCAGCAGGTTTGGGCTATTCAAGGCAGAGCGAGAGGGCAGTGTGGCTGGAGTGCAGGGAGACAGGGGTAGATTGGAGAGGTACAGGAGGGTCACATGGGGGAAGCCTTCATACTGTGGAAGGGAATGTCAATTTCCTTCCAGCCTTTTGTGGGAAGGCACTGGGGACCTCTGATCAGTTTGTCTCAGGCCTACTGTGTGAAAAATAGACTGCAGGGGAAAGTGTGGAAGCAGAGAAACTGTCTGAGAAATTACTGCAGTTGTCTAGAAGAACAATGATAGTGGCCTGAACCTGGATGGTGAGAAGTGGTAAGACTCAAGGTGGAGTGCCTCAATTACACACACACCATTATTATTCAGATGGAGTTCTTCAGCTCTAAGATTTGGAAGCACTTTCATTTTTTAAACTGATAATTGAAAGAGCTCACTAGGTACTTCATCAATGCCCCCAGAGGCAATGTTTGGCATTCCATGCCTGCCCCTGAGTCCAGAGAGGCCCAAATCACCTGGACAGCTCTATGGGTGGGGAGATGAGTGCCTTTGATTTGATCCCAAAGGAGAGCTCCGTGTAAAGAAGGGCCAGAAGGCCTCTTGCTTCTCTGCTTAGGTGGAAAGATCAGTCTTGCTCATCAGCCATTCAACTATCCATTGAGTTTGGAGGAAACCTTACTGTTGTGATGTGTTTCTTGGAGAACAATACAGTTGAACATTTGCAGCCTGAAAAATATTCCTTGATATGCAGAAATAGTTTCTGGGAAAAGGGGTTCCATAAGGAACCCAGGATCTTCTTCTGGAAAGGAAGTCACACAGACTCTAACACCTCTCCCCCAAGGATTTAAAAGGAGAGGAACAACGGTAGCCCTGACCATGTTTTGCTGTCAGGAGAAGATTCCAAAGACTCCAAAGACAAGACAGGCAAAGGGTCGCCATGCTGGGAGCCCAAGCTCATCATAGGAGCCTGAGGTTTATGGGGCTGGGTCAGCTCTAGGATAGCATGTGACTGAGGCAGAAGGAGCTTCTGGTGGCCCCCAGTGTCCATGGGAACACTTTAGAACAACGCTTAAGAGGAGAACATAAACTTAGAGAGCTGTGACTTTGGACCTCAAGCATGGCCATCCTCAACAGAAGTGACAAGAGTCTAGGCCTGTGCAGATGCCACATTGTGGGCAAATAGTTTTCAACAGGGGCACCATGTGGCAGTGACAAAAATAAGTAGCAAGTAGCATAGGACAGATTAGACACCCGTTGTCACTTCTTGATGTTTGAAAGCCCCTTTAGATTCCTTTGGACTGAGTGGGCCCCTGGTCTTCACAGAAAAAAGAAGAGGGAAGGGCCTCAAGATCCTTAAGATGAAATGCTGCACCTCCTGAAAGTAAGGACTGGTGAGGACTGTAGTGGTTAACTGAGGAAATAAAAAGCTCCATGTATTTAGTAATGGACATATATATGATATGGTATGTATAGTATACATGTGGTAAGATGTGTGTGTGTGTGTGTGTGTATGGTTATGCATATGTTTATAATATACTGCCTTACAATCATAAAAAATTGGCACTGGGTATCTTCACTAGTAGGTCAATGGGTGCTTTTACTTATCTTTGTATTTCTTTTCAAAGTTTCTATAATGAACATGCCTTACATTTTCCCAAAAAAAAAGAAAAAAATAGATCAAATAGAAAGAGCATATTTAGTCCACACCCTCCCAAAGCCACCCAAGTGCCCCTGTGGGTTACCCCAGGAACCTTTAACTAATGATGACTTCCAGGTGCTTTTGTAGCTCCTGTGATGGCCACAGGTACTGAGTTCTAGGCCAGTGAGTAGCCAGAGCTGCAGCCCCTCAGCAGGAATCCTGAGCAGCCTGTCTTCTGAGCTGAAGGGAGCTTCCCCAGCACAGAGCAGGACAAGCGGCAGGACCTCTGCTACAGATCAGGGCTCCCTCGCAGTTCAGGTGGTCCCCTTGAGGTACCCACCTACCCACCGGGATGTCAGGTGGGGATTTCCCACACAGGCTTTCCGGCCTTGCACGTGTACCAGAGAGTTTCACTTCAAGAACCAGGCATCACACCCACAGAGCAACAAACAGACCCTCTCTTGGGTGATTTGCATGCCACAGGCCATCCTTCTGGGTCCACTCATCGGGACAAACATTGACGTACTACCTTCACGCGGTCAGAGCTCTGAGTACAAGTCTGAGGGGATACAAAGATGAAAACCCTGACTGCAGTTCAACAGACCTCCAGTCCAGAGGGGGACAGGAGACAGCAAAGAGCCTCTGACCTGGGTAGAACATACTGTTCAAAATAGAGATAAACAGATGAACTCATGATTGACTTCCTCCCACACCAACCAAAACTACTTCTATTTGGTGTCAGGTCCTGCCTTCCACACCTCTCTGAAATGAGTCACCCTTGCACCCACTCCACCACTTCTGCAATGGTTCTGCCTCTCCAGCTCTCACACACTGGCCACAGACCACCTTTCAATGCATTCTTCATTCACTACCAGAAGGATTTTTCAAAAATCCATGCTTTCCCCCTCTCCTCATTAAAAAGAGTCAACAGCCCCCCATTACCTTCTGTGGGGAGTCTTAAATCCTTAGCACAACATTCAGTGCCCTTCCTTTCCCAATATAACCTGCCTTTCAAGACTGAGCTCTCTCTTTTGATTTTCTTCTGCCCTTCAGCCCCCAGCAAACCCTTACAGCCATCTCGCACCCCTACACACACACACACACACACACACACACACACAGAAATACTCTAGCAAGACCAGACTTCTCAACATCCCTCAAATACAAGCCAGCTTGGAAGATCCTTTTCCTTAATTTCTGCCTGTCAAAGTTCTACTCATTCTTCGAGGTGCAATTTAAATGTCTCCTTTTCCATGGAGCCTCCTCCAGACCTCGAGTCAGAACGAATCCTCCCTTGGAACACAATAGCGCTTTGCTTCTCTCTTCTTAATCACACTCGACCTACTCCCCGTGTGTCTCCCCAGTGTAAAACCTAGCACATAACAGACATCTGTTTGCTACTTACTAAATCAAGAAGCAAATCATTCTTATCTGTTTTCAGTACAAAAAAAATATTTAGGAAACATCATGGCTCAGGCAAAGGTCCTCAGATCCTAGATGTTTATAAGGTCCAAGGCTTGATATCCTGATATCAATCTTTACAATTTAATTTTGTTCAGTGAATTTACTTACATTGACTTCTTCCCTCACCACACACAAACACACACAGGCACAGACATACACTGATTCTGTTATTTCCCTGGAGAACTCTGATTAACACAGCAATCAACCCTCCACAGGCTGGAAAGCTAAGCAACTCTCTCCAGCACAGAGGGCCCGGCCCCAGTGGTATTGACATGACATGTCAATTCAGCGCAGTTATTCACCAAGAAACACTTTTTTCCAAGCCTTCCGTGTGGAGGGATATCCATTAGTGTGACACTCCTGACCCTCTCCACCCCTCACCCACCTGGTTGGTGAGTTAAATGGAGAAACCAGACAGAGTTATCCAGCCCCTTCCTTTCCTCTTGATTCCCACCACCTTTTCATGCTCTAAGTCTTACCTGGAAAAATGTCCCGCCATGCCTGTCCAATCCTGTGCTCAGTGAGCAGGGCCATTTTTTCTCAGTATAAGATTTACTGTCCAACTCAGCCTCTGTCAGTAATAAAGGCAATATTTTTTCTCCATTCTTACCTTTTGTTTGCTGTCTAGAGCTCTGAGCAGAGAAGAGCCCCCAAGCATTGTTTGACTACACAGCTTTTGAATTTTATCTACCTGAGCAATAGTCCTGGGGGGTCCTTGGGCATCTCCTAAGGACCGGGGCGGGGGACAGAGCTGATGGGGTCTTGAGGTCGCCTTCCAACTCCTCTTGGCACTAAGCAGGACTACTGTGTAACTGTTTGGTTCTGCCTGGGGGCAGTTATGAGAAGCAAATAAGAACACGTGCGTGAATATTTCTGTAAAGTGTAATGTGAATGTGTAAATGTGAGGTGGTACTATTCTCGTGGCTGTTGTAACCCTGCCGCCGCAGGATCCAACGCTCGCCCAGCGAAGTTCCAGCAACCAAGTCTCGGCACCCTAGGAGCTCTCTCCCACGGCCTCTACCAGCCTGTGGATCAGCAACCTCAAGGCACCGGCCGTGTGTCCTCCAGGCCCCACCAGACACTCAGTTGCATAGGGCAAGATAGAGAAGAGTACTTCCCCTCCCCACACGGTGTTACAAAGTTCTTCAGGACTCATGAGGCAGAAATGTTCTCACCTAGTGTTTCGTGGGTCTACGGGAACTCTCCTTTCCTCCTGCAGCTAGCTCCCTCTCTCCCTGGGGCCGGGAGCCAGCGCTGGGAAGGAACTGCCTGACGCACACCAGGCTCAACCCATCATTCCTCACTTCAGAAACCTAAGGCCCTGCTGCCAGGCTAAGATTCTGGTGCTCGGTTCCTGCTGCCTTGGGATGAGGGGGTCTCCTGGGAGGTTCCTGAGTCCATGGCTGGACCACTGGACCAATTTGCCATATTCCCAGACATGCGTGAGTTCCAGCAGCAGTTACAATACACCCCCTCTTACAGTGACTGACATGGCCAGGCTTCAGTCCCCTCAGGCACTTACACTGGTGCCCTCGGGGAAGAGGGCCTTCCCAGTCTCATCCCATGTCCTGGCCAGACCTGCTCCCAAACTGACCCCTGGCCCCCTCTTCCCTCCTCTCCTCTCATCTCTCTCCACCCATTTACTTGTCCAAGAAGAAAGGGAGTTGGTGGGGGGTAGTGAGATTTGGAGGAAGTCACACGCAAGAATCAGCCTGGGGATATTTTTACCCCATTGCTCAGGCAGATAATACATTTCCTATTCTGCCAATCCTCAGAGAGAGTCGGGAGGTTTCACCCTGTGCTGTGTGCACTCGTCTCCCTTGGGAAGAAGGAACATTCCAGCATGGAGCAATCCCACGCCCACAGTTCAGGCTGCAGCCTTAACTCCCGCCAGCTACGACTGCCATGGGTGGGTGGAGAGCACGAGACAGATGGGGCACCTGCCCTTTTAAGCCCGGCCAGAGAAGCTCTGCTTCCCCAACAGTAGCGGGAGTGCCACTTCCAGCTGCTGGCTCCACTTGGTGGGAAATTCTCTGAGCAGAATCTCGTCCTGTCTGCAGCTTGAGCTGGTTTCCTTCTCTGCAGGTCATTCTCTGGGAGGGTGGGGGGAAGACTTGGGAAGAGAAGCAAGTTTCAAGCCAAAAAAGGGTCAGGAAGGGTTTTATTCTCTTCCAAAAAAGGACTGAGCCAGCAAGCCTAGGCACTTCCCTTCACAAGCTGCGGTGCTGAGGACACTATAAGTTGTCACTGATTGTCCCCGATCTGGACCATAAGAGGCCTCTGATGCCTGACCCTGGGCCCTGCTGATGGAACATACATGGCAGATGCTATGACTGCCAGTTCCTAAGGAACACAGCTGGGCAGGAAGCTGGACCCTCACTCTGGGGGTAGGGACAGGCGCTAAAGTCAAGAGGCACACCTGGAAGGACGCTGTCGGAGGGTGACAGGAAAGACCTGAGAGAGCCCATGGGGACCCTGGCACAAGGGGTCCATGCTGCTGTGAAGTGTGGTGTTATACTTGCCCTGAAAACCCTTCCCAGCTGTCTCTCCCACTCGGACAAAAACAAAATGTCAAGTAAGAGGGAGGAATATCTGTTTACAAACTGGATGTGCTAGAAACGTCACTGAGTTCTTTTTACTTTAATTAAACCAGAGTCCCTCACCTTCTAGTCTGGCATCCAATCCAGTCAGGGTTGTGCCAAGGAGATGCTTGCCAAAATATTTGTGTGGCCCCTCCAGCGCACACATGACCCCTTGAACTCTAACTTGACAGTGACTTTCATGCAACCTTAGAAGGGAACTGCAAGGCCATTCCCTGTAGGACCCGGGATCTCACCGCCCCCAAGTGTACCATCCCCTCCAAAACCTTGCCAGCTCCTCAGAGATACAGTCAGGGAGAAGACCAGGGGTCCCCACTCCTTGAGGGGCTCTCTTACTGCTACTTCCTCCCCAGAGGGAAAGAATCTCTCCCTCTCTCTCTGTTACTTCTTCCCCTTCAAAGGTCCCAGACTCCCAACCCTCTACCTTCCAAGAAACTCAACATGGTGTCTACACAAGCTTGCGGTTGTGACTTCAACCTGGAACAGAAACTGCTTAAAGCTTCATATAGTGGGGGCTGCACATGTACATTTTCATTTCTGAATCCCCAACACCTGGCATTTTAGCTACACCCAGCAAATACTTGTTGAATGAATCACTGCATGTGAAATGTACTCTTTATGATGTCCTAGTAGGTAGGTCAGTGCTGAATCATCTACACAGGCCCCTATTTCCCTTCTCAGACACTTCTGCCTCCCTCCAGCCCTGCAAACATCCCTGATCCATATCAGTGCCCCCCCACCCATGAGATGGGTCCTCCCCAACCCTAAAGGGAAACTACCTGTTTCCAGAGACCATATTATAAGATTCTTGGAGAAAAGGCTGGGAATGCAGGTGAGTGTGGAGAGTGTGACCAAAGGAAACAAGTTAGCCAGTCAACCTCACCTCCAGGCCGGCATCACTGACTCTACCTTTAATGGCTGTACTCCAGCACAGCATGCCCCCCTTCATCCCTCCCCTCTTTGTCCCTTCCTCCCACGGAGCCCATTCAATATGCACTATAGATGTCCTCAGAAAGGAATTCTGTGCAGAGTCAAGACATGCCTAAGGCACACAAATAAGCAAGAGAGGCGGGTGTACTCATCTCATTGTCGTCAGGGACAGTACAAGTGGGCATACCAAATTTTTCCCAGAGCCTAACAGTGTCAGTCAACAACTGAGAAAAGCAAGGAATGATCACAGCCCCATCCCCACCCCTCCCTGTCCCACACCAGCAGAGGAGGGCAGCTCCAGACAGCATGTTCTTAGGAGACCTCACTCCCAGAGAAGAGCAGAGTGACAACTCTGTGTTCCAGGGCTATCCACCAGGGCACTAGACCTAACTCAGATGGGAACCTTGTAATGATGCTTTGCAAATGCTTTTCAAATTATCAGGCTCCACCAAAACTCCATTCTCAGTCACATTAATCTCTTCCCTCCCCACATTTCCTAAAAGAGCCTCTTGCAGCCCCCGCCCAGTCACTCCCTCCTCACACAGTTGCCGTTCCAGGGGCCAAAGGGACGGTCACCTGCCAGCTCTGCAAGAGCACCCAGAATCAAAGGCGAGCAAACAATGCAAGTGAGTGTAAAGGTTCTCTAGAAAGGTGAGCACTTTAGACAAATGTTACTCAGAGGTCAGCAGGGTCACCATGCTCCTTAAAATACACATCTATTTGGCCCAAACCCCTGCTTATATCTTAAGGGAAAATCTAATGCCCGCCATGAGATTTCTGCAAATTGCAAAGGAACCTATATTCTCCTCTCCCCTCTGGCTCCAATTTCATGCCCTCACTGAATTCTTATTCTCTGCTCTCCATAATTCTGTACCTTCTTCACCCAACCCTGTCCTCTCACCTAAAAGCAATCAATTTTTCAAGCAATGCACGTTAGTAGAATTTTTATTGATGGTTTGTAGGTCATGAGGGATGGGTTACCCTTTCTCACCATGTAGCAAACAACCTAACATCTGATACTAGCTGTCCCATTTCTTGAACATTCTTTAGGGATTTTTCACAGGCCATGTGTTAATGTGGGGCACCGCGACTCCAAGTTTCCTCTCTCCCCTGGGAATTCTCCCCACTTCTTGCTCAGAGCTTGGTAGCTCCCTTCCCCATCTCACATATTCAAAGCCCACCTAGGTGTGCAAGGAGACCAGAGCCCTTTGGCTCCTTCAGAAGCATCAGCCTTCAAAGACACTTGCTTTAAATAGTGACCCTTTTACTTTGTTTCACCAAATATATATATATATATATGTGTGTAACGTTTTTTTGTTATCATTAATCTACAATTACATGAAGAACACTATGTTTAACAGGCTACCCTCCTCACCAAATCCCACCCCCACACCCCATTACAGTCACTGTCCATCAGCGTAGCAAGATGCTGTATAATCACCACCTGTCTTCTCTGTGTTGCACAGCCCTCCCCGTGCCCCCCCCCACAACACTATACATGCTAATCATAATGCCCCCTTTCTTTTTCCCCGCCCTTATCCCTCCCTTCCCACCCATCCTCCCCAGTCCCTTTCCCTTTGGTAACTGTTAGTCCATTCTTGGGTTCTGTGATTCTGCTGCTGTTTTGTTCCTTCAGTTTTTCTTTGTTCTTACACTCCACATATGAGTGAAATCATTTGGTACTTGTCTTTCTCTGCCTGGCTTATTTCACTGAGCATAATACCCTCTACCTCCATCCATGTTGTTGCAAATTATAGGATTTGTTTTCTTCTTATGGCTGAATAATATTCCATTGTGTATATGTACCACATCTCCTTTATCCATTCATCTACTGATGGACACTTAGGTTGCTTCCATTTCTTGGCTATTGTAAATAGTGCAGCAATAAACATAGGGGTGCATCTGTCTTTTTCAAACTGGGCTGCTGCATTCTTGGGGTAAATTCCTAGAAGTGGAATTCCTAGGTCAAATGGTATTTCTATTTTGAGCATTTTGAGGAACCTCCATACTGCTTTCCACAATGATTGAACTAATTTACATTCTTACCAGCAGTGTAGGAGGGTTCCCCTTTCTCCACAACCTTGCCAACATTTGTTGTTGATTGTCTTTTCAATGATGGCGATCCTTACTGGTGTGAGGTGATATCTCATTGTGGTTTTAATTGCATTTCTCTGATGACAAGTGATGTGGAGCATCTTTTCATGTGTCTGTTGGCCATCTTTATTTCTTCTTTAGAGAACTGTCTATTCAGCTCCTCTGTCCATTTTTTAATTGAATTATTTGCTTTTTGTTTGTTGAGGTGTGTGAGCTCTTTATATATTTTGGATGTCAACCCTTTATCGGATCTGTCATTTATGAATATATTCTCCCATACTGTAGGATGCCTTTTTGTTCTATTGATGGGGTCCTTTGCTGTACAGAAGATTTTCAGCTTGATATAGTTCCACTTGTTCATTTTTGCTTTTGTTTCCCTTGCCCATATATGTGTAACTTTAATTCTAACTCATCAGAAAGCAAAAGAAATGCCTTCCATTTCACTTTATAAGCTCACTCCCTGCTTTGTAGCATTTTCTGCTTACTGTCCTTTAGGCCCTGAGCCTCCAATTCCATTCATGCCTTCCCTACCTCAGACCTAACCCCAGACCAACATCAGCAATTAGCTCTTGTAAATAGTGTCAAAATGTCTTGGCATCACCACATTACAGCTGCTGCATACGCCTCTGACATCAAGTGGTCTAAACCAAGAGGTTTAATCTGGAGTCTAGGAAACTCTTAGGAAATGGGTATAACCATACAATGTCCATGAATCTTCCCAGAACTTTATGCAATTATGTGCATTTTTCTGAGGATGGGATTTATACCTTTAATAAGCTATTTCCCCCCCAAAATTTTAAACACTATCAAGCAGCCAGTTAACAGGACCAGGTCTGTTTAAACAATGCAGCCTAAGGTGCTAAGGTTGCCTTAAACCAGGTTACTACTTAACTGGCAGTATGGCAAGGACAAGAAATCATTATGAAAAGACCTAAGTCTTCAAAAATGGCCACTATAAGACTTGTACAATATCAACAGAAATTAAGAAAAGGAAAACACAAATGTAGATTCTTGGTTTTTTGTGGAGTTTTTAAAAATGTGATTCAATAAGCTAATGCCTAATAGCCAGTGCCTCTTCACAGACATTGGCAAAGTAATTCTGACCAATTTACTCCTGTATTTCACATACTGAAAAGCCTGGTTTTATCATCTTAAAATATTAACCATAAAAACAAAGATGAATCAGACACACAGATTTATTGTATCACTAGAAAACAACTTAGCTCAGACACAACAATGGCAACAAATAAACTCAAAGTTAAGGATGGATGGAAGCCTAGAACCAATTAAAACTAAACGGGAAAGAGATACAAGTTTGAAAATCAAAGATAAGGGTTGGTAATTATCCTGCCATCTAACCAAATACACAACTGCTACTGTTCTGGGTGAGCTGATATATTTTTAATTATCATATCAAGTATTTGACTCTAGTTAGAAAAAATGAAATTGACCATAAAATAAATTCAGCTCTTTCCTCCATAATTCAGAGAGAGAAATATGCCTTTTTGCCTACACAGTGTCACTACACAAAGACACAGTGGTGCAGGGCCATTAAAATTGCATCATAAATTGTAGAGAAAGAATGCTCACCATCTCCTGATCTGTGTTTACCTCATATTAATTCTCAATTGAATGTGGAAATGTTTAGTTTTGCCTCATTTACATTGTGAATAGTATTACATGAGATTATGAGAAGCAGATGAGAAAGAAAGCCATTAAAATTCATGTAGTTTCAGAGTCTTAGCTGAACTTGCCCAATGGAAGATAATACTACCCTTAGGTTCCAGGCAAGAGAGTTCCTGGCCTGGCCGTATGTGTTAGAGGGGGTACCATACCTCACAGCACACACACACACACACACACACACACTTAATGAAGAGCTCTGTCTTGGGATCCGGTGCTCAGTGCTGGCAAAGAGCCCCACAGAATCCCAAACATCCACTCTTGTTACTAGCACCCTGCAGGCCCCAGGGAAATACTTCATACCTCTTGCCCAGTCCTCAAAGCAGAAGGCAGCTGTGTCTGAATGTCATGAAGGTTTGTAAGCTTTGTCCTAAGAGACATTGAACCATGGGGAGAATTTGGGCAATAGAAACACTTAGATATGAGAAGAGACAAATTAACTTGTCAAATCCTTGCTCTCAGCATAAATGCACTACTTCTTGCTTACTGAATGATTATTTCCTAGTAAGTGCCAGGTGTCTGTTTTCTTCCTTCCCTTTGTTCTAATTAAAGGTTCCAGAAATATTCACAAATGATCACACTCTTTGCAACAGATGCAGGCAGCAGCTGAGGAGCACTTTGCAATACTAAACAAATCATATTACACTTAAATTTGTTTATATGAGTGAAGCATGACACCAGTATTTTTATTGGTAACTAGAAGAATACTTAATGTGAAACTGTACATGATTTTATTTGTATAAAATACTTTAAAATGTTTAATTACATTTCAAAAAAATCAAATTGAAATTCAACTTTATCAAAATATTTACACTTGGTGCTTCTTCAGAGAAAGTAGAATAGACAGAATTTGATGTACCTATTCCTTCCATCACATACAAATAAAACCATGGCCATTATACATAAAATCAAGATAAGAAGACTTGGAAAGACACATAAAAGGAGGCAGACTGACTAGAGATGTCAGAACCCAAGGAATGACAGAGTGGTCTGTCAGTTGCCTGGATTTTCTTTTGGACCCCTAGATCCCAGACTTAGAGCTAAACAACCCAGCAACTCTGAAACACCAATAGGCAGACAAAACAAGCCTCAACCCAAAGCTTTCTCTTTACTGACAAAGGAAAAGGAAAAAGGCAGCCTAGCAGACAGGAAACTTTTTAGAAACTCAACCCCAGTCAAACACCACAGAAACTATCTATGGCCCTACTCTCACCCGCATCAGCAAAGTCATAGTAGGAACCTAGACTTCACCCTCATGAGACTATACTGAGGTGCGCCAGCACACTTGGGTGGTGTCAGAGAAGGTCAAGTAGGGTGCCTGCACTTTTGTCCTCACTGGCCAGTAATGAGCTCTTCCCATCCCCGTGATGTCAGTGGAGATCACACCGAGAGCATGGACTTCTACCCCATCCAGCAGTAACAAGGAGCCCCTCTCCTTCCCCTTTGGGGTGCTGTCAGAGGAGGACTAGTGGAGAGTCAGGACTTTACCATATAGCCCAGCAGTAACAAGACTGCCCTAACTGCAGAGTTAGTGGAGACCACATGGGGAACTGGACCTCCCACCTCCACCTGGCAGTAAGAAAAAGCAGCCCTCTCAGGAGTCACTTTCAACAAAAGGCAGGTGAGGAACCTGGACTTCTACCTCCACTTTGCAGTAATGAAGTGGTGCCCCCTAAAACACCAAGAAAAAAACCAAAAATCTCAGAACATAATATGAAAATGTCCAAGTTTCAGCTGAAAATCACTTGTCATAACAACCAGGAGGATCTCAAACTGAATGAAAAAAAGATAATTAATCGATGCCCACATTAAGATGAAAGAGAAATTAGAGTGATATCACAAGTATTTTAAAGCAGTCAAAAAGATTTTAAAGAAGCTATTAAAAGTGCTTCAACAAACAATTATGAACATGTATGAAACAAATAAGAATATAGAGTCCCAGCAAAGAAACAGAAAGTGTCAACAAAGAAATAAAATCAAAATAGAATTATAAAATATGTTCAAGTAATTTACAAGAAGGAAAAATAAAATAAAGAAATGAGAAAACAGAGAGAAGAGTGAGAAAACAAAAAAGACTTCAGCCCAATATTTACATTAAATGAAAATGATCAAAATATACCAGTTAAAAGACAGAGATAGGAAGAGTGGATTAAAAACATGACCCAACTATATCCTTTCTACAAGAAACTTATTTCAAATATAACAATATAAGCAGGTTGAAAGTAAAAGGATAGAAAAAAATATATAATGCAAATGTTATCCAAAGGGAAGCAGGTTGACTATATTAATATCAGATAAAGTAGAGAAAATTCAAAGCACAGAAAATTACCAGACTCAAAGGTGGATGTTAAAAATGATGAAAGTGTCAATTAACCAAGAAGACATAGTGGTCTTAAATATGTATGCACCAAACAACACAGCTGCAAGATACATGGAGCAAAAACTGATAGAACTGAAAGAAAAAAAAACAAATAAATTCACAATTATGTTTGGAGACTTCAACACCCTTCTCTCAATCATTGTTAGAATAACTAGGCAGAAAATCATTAAGGATATAAAATAATTCATCAACACTATCAACCAACAGAATCTAATAGACATTTATATAGAACACTCCACCCAACAACAAGGGAATGCACATTCTTTTTGAATGCCCACAGAACATATACCATAGATAGAACATAGCCCGGGCCATAAAACTAACCCTAACAAATGTAACGACACTGAAATCATACATAGTATGTTTTCTGACTACAGTGGAATCAAACTGACCCAAGTAAAATCAATAACAGAAAGATAACAGGAAAATCTCCAATACTTGGAAATTTAACAACACACTTCTAAATAACTCATGGGTCAAAGAAGTCTGAAGAGAAATTTTTAAAAAACATTGCGGCGAAAGAAAATGAAAATACAACATATCAACATTTATAGGGTACAGGTAAAACAGTACTGAAAGATAAATTTATAACACTAAATGGATTCATTAGAAAATTATTGATACATCAATGAAACAAAGAGCTGATTCTTTGAAAAGACCAAACAAATTGGCATTATTCTAGCAAGACTGAGAAACAATAAAGAGAGAAGACACAAATTACTGACATCATGAACAAAACAGAGGATATTGCTGCAGACTCTGCAGGCATCAAAAGGATAACAAATGAATACTACAAACAAATCTACACGCCAATAGACATTTGGACCAATTCCTCAAAAAATATAAACTACCACAACTCCCCCAAAATGAAATAAGTCATTTGAATACCCCTAGAACTATTAAGGAAATTGAATTTTTCATTTAAAAACTCACAGAAAAGAAATCTCCAGGACTATATGGTTTCACTGGAGAATTCTACCAAATACATAATGAAGAATTGACACCAATTTTTCAAAATCTCTTCCAGAAAATAGAAGAGGAGGGAACCCTTCCCAATTCATTTTCGATAGCGAGTGTTACTGTGATAACAAAGCCAGACAAAGACAGTATATAAACAGACCAATATTCCTTATGAATTTAGACACAAAAATACTTAACAAAATATTAGCAATAGAATTCAATATGGAAAAAGAATTATATACCACGACCAAGTGTGATCTATTCCAGGGATAAGAGGCTAATTCACTATTTGAAAAGAAACTGAGGTAAGCCACCAATCAGCAGACAACACATGATTATATTAATCAAAACAGAAAATTTGACGAAAGTCAACATTCATTCATGACAAAAAGTCTCAGAAAAATAGGAACAGGAAACTATCTTAATTTGATTAAGAGAATCTACAAAAACTTACAACTAACATTATGCTTAGTAGTGAAGACTGCATGCTTTTCCCCTAAGATCTGAAGCAAAGCAAGGATGTCTCCTCTCACTACTCGTAGTTAAAATGCCAGAAGTTCTAGCCAATGCAAGAAGCAAAGGAAATAAAAGGCATACAGATTAGAAAACAATGAACTATGAAATAAAACTATCTGTACCCACAGATGACATGATTGTCTACAGACTATCCTAAGGAATCTATTTTTAAAACACTTGTAGAACAAATAAGTGAATTCAGAAAAGTCAGAGGATTCAAAATAAGTATCTTAGAAATCCATCATTTTTGTATACACTAGCAATGAACACATCTAAATTAAAATACAACACCATTTAAAATCATACCAAAAAAGCAAATACTGAGGTGTAAATCTAATAAAACATGTATAGGATTTGTATGCTGAAAACTACCTAATGCTTATTTAAAAAATCAAAGAATATTTAAACAAATAAACATACTATATTCATGGATTAGAAGACCTAAAATAGTAAAGATATCAGTTCTTCCCAAACTATTACACAGGTTTAATACAATTCCTATCAATATCCCAGCAAGACTTTTTGTAGATATAGACAAGATTACTCTAAAATTTATATGGAAAGGCCAACAGGCTTGGATAGCTAAAGCCATTTGAAATAAAATAATAAGGTAGGATTCAGTGTACTCTATTCCAAGACTTATTGTGTAGCTACAGTTATCAAGACTGTGTGATATTGGTGGAGAGACAGGTGCACAGATCAGTGTAACAGAATAAACAAACAGCCCAGATAGAAGCCCACACAAATACACCCAGGTGATTTTTGACAAAGGTGCAAAAGCAGCTCAAATGAGGAAATACAGCTTTTATAACAAATGATATACTGGAGCAATTATGCATCCACAGGCAAAAAAAGAAAAAAAGAACTCTGATCTAAATCTCGCACCTTATACAAAATTTAACTCAAAATGGAGCATAGACTTTACTGTAAAACACAAAACTGTTAGAAAAAAAATGGCAGAAAATCTCCAGGATCTAGTGCTAGGCAAAGAGTTCTTAGCCTTAATATGAAAAGCACCGTCCTAAAAAGGAAAAAGTGATGCATTTCCAGGGAGAAAGAAGTGAATGAGTGAGAGAGGTGAGTGTGTGGCTAGTAAAAGGGCAACATGAACAATTCTTGTGGTGATAGAAATATTCTTTATCTTAACTGTATCGATGGTTGGGAAACTGTACTGCAGTTTTATAAGGTCATATTATTGGAGAAAATGAGATAAAGATTATATAGGACCTCTCTATAGTATTTCTCATGATCTACAATTACCTCAACATGAAAAAATCTACTTAAAAACACACTTATAATTTAAAATCTGTGTTTTTCTCTTAAATGTAATATAAAATTGTAAATGCTTTAGAAAAAAACTTTTTCAATAATCTTAAATTTTCACTTAATATTTACTGCCATTTACATTTGACATAAATACACTCAAGTGTCATTCTGATATCATTCTCTTGTTTAAAAATCTTATCATGATTTTCCAAAGCCTAGAGGATAGAAGCTCCTTAGCTTCATATTCAAGGCCATTCCTTGTCCACCAACCCAGACGCACTCTTCAGCGCTGCCCACTTGCACACACTTGTCCCTCCAGTTTCTGACTGCTTGGCTTTCCTTGACTGTGCCTTGCTGTTCCATGCTTCTCTGTCTGCTCACTCTGCCCCGCAAACACCATCGTAGTTTCAAAGGATCAAAGAATTTTCATAGTTGCCAAAAGTCAACTATAACCCACCTCGTCAAGAAGTTCTTGCCTCTTCCTCACCTTAAAAGCACAGACCAGAAAGAATGCACCATCTCTGGCTAGTCGCCCTTCAACTTATACATCAATCTTAGTATCTAACACTCAGTTGCTAAACATATCGTTTTCCCTCTTTTGGTCTGTGAGCTCCTTGAGGACGGGGACTGTGTAACATCCATCTTTGCATTTCTGGTGCCTCAAATTGTGCCTGGCACATAGGTGATGGTCAAGTAAATGTTTATGGAATGACTGAATATCAAGCTCAGGCAACTCCTCCATTTTGTTGGTTCCTTGTTCTCCACTTCTCTCATCCTTCCCTCACTAAAATTCAATTCTCAGTCTCCTGAAGTCCCTTAGACTTTGTCCACAGGACTAATATGGACTAAATATGTGGTCTTGTAGTCAGCTGTATGCATGCTTGCCTAAGAGTTGTACAAGAACGGACACTGTGCATTTTTCACACACTCCGTAGACACATCAAAGAGCTCAAAATTCACTGATAAACAAAATTCTCAATTGAGTGAATGAACCTTGAGTGACCTTGAAATACTTTGTAAATTACACAACATAGGTTTGTTTTTTTTTTTTTACTTTGCTCCAGGACATTCTATAAAGAGAGAGAGAGAGAGAGAGAGAGAGAGAGAGAGAGAGAGAGAACAGAAAGATATACATACCTTTTATAAGGAGCACAAATAAAAAAGAATAAATATGTGGTTTGAATCATGAACATCACTATACAGCTTTTCAGTTTGGGGTTAGATCCTGTAAATCATTCTTTGGTGCTGATGGAAGGTGTGGGGGGAGAAATCATCACATCATTTCTAGCTGCTGAGAGAGGAATCCCCAGTGTGAGTCCTATTTCTCACATAAAGGTGGAAAAATGACACAAAGACAAGTCAGAATCATCAAGTGGCACATTACTTATTTTTGTACAGTTCCAGCCTTGAAGAATTTAAAATCTACTTTTGGTTGTAATCATTCCATACTTTTGCCTTTGGGATAGTTTAATGTAATAAGAAAATAATGCATGGAGAAAGAATGTGGGCTTCAGCTTCAGATGGGCCTGAGTACAAAGCCCTGGCTTGACCCTTTGCTAGTAACTAGAGCCTGCCATCTCTGAATCCACGTCCTTAACTGTAAAATAGGGATCAGACCACCTACACAGGAGACAGGTGTGAGAACCAAATAAGATAATGTATGTAAATTGTAGAGCATAATACCTGGGCACATAAATATTTTTCTCATTTAAACTGCATATGCTGCCAAAGTTAGATCACCAAGAGAATACTTTAGAAAAGCTGATATGTGTTAAAAAATGTTATATACCCTGCAGGCTCTCAATAAATACTTGTTGACTGACAAATGTATTGTCAAAGTGTAAAACCACAGAGACGGAAACAGATAACAGCATAACCAGGTAATTTGGAGTCAGCACAGAATAATGATTATGCTTCAGTAAGTATTTCATTTTTTAAAAGCCATCGTAAAGGAAACTGGAAATCATTTGGAAAAAAATCAGATTTTCTTTTACCTTTGCAAGTTTATATGAACACAGTACCCAACATGTTGGCATCTTGCTGGCAAATTGGAAGCAAAAGTGTTCCAGGTGCCAAGGGGTGTATGCATTCATGATGGCTGTTGCCCCCTCTTCCCACCTGACCAGGGAGCAGGAGACCAGGCCGCCACTCACCCGTGACTGGAGCACCTGCTGGGACACTTCCAGGGCATCATCGTCCTGAAGACATGGTGCACCTATCAGTTACTTACTGACCTTTACTATGTGCCAGTTGCCACGCTAGGCTCGGGGACACCAAGATGGATGGATCATGAGCCCCATCCTCAAGGAGAGAGGTAGACATAAATAAACAGCTGCAACTGGAGAGTGATCAGCTATACTTGAGGCATATACATGGTGGCACAAAGAAAACAGTGGTCCGTTTCCTGAGGGAGATAATCTTAATCTCAGGGGTAGTAACAGTTGAGCTGAACCTTCAAAGATAAGATGCTCACAACACCAAGAGGGTGAGGGCAGTCCAGGCAGGACAAAGGCTCAAAGTCCAAGTAAAGGGGCGAAATCAGGGAACTGTGGGTAGTTCCATAAGAACTGGGCATTTATGTTATACATGATGTTTGTCTATCTAGTATTTTATATATATGTTTACACATATATATGTAGAGAGAGAGAAAGTATATACATATCTTACTACCCTTGTGAAATTGTCAGCAAATAATTATTCTCATTTTACTGATGCATGCAACACAAACTTACACTCCCTATTCTATGAACTCATCAGGTTCACCTACTATTTTTAAATTAAACACCTGGAATTGTCCTTGGTTATAGGCCATTAAATGGTCATGAAACAATGTCTTGCACCTCATAGTTTCCTGCACCCGTATACGACAGGCCACCCACAATTACGATGGTCCTGGGGAGGGATGGGAGGAAGGCTGAAGGATGGGGGATGCAACTTCCCACTGTGGGCACCTCAATGGCCTCCTCCCCACCCCAAAAAACACCAACATCTTGGAGACATAAAATATTTTGGAACTTTCAGATATACAGTAGAACTGTGAGTAGTACAGGAGTCAGCCTCGCACACTGTGAGATCTAACGTAGGCTCTTTCTTCCACAATCTAAAAGTAGAACATTTTCCATCAAGATAAAGAAACAAGACAAGACGTGCCAGTTTGTGAAGAGACCCACAACACCTCAGGGTCCTGTGCATTACAGAGGACCTTATTCCTGCTACACAAATAGGCAATATGCTGCAGTGAGCCTCCCCCATGGGCGCCACTAAATGATCTCAGTCTGTCTTCCCAAGGAAGCCAAAGTGAGACCAAAGCATATGGTGAAAGAATCGGTTGGGCTGTTACAAACTGCATTTCTTAGGCATCGTCAAAATGTCCCTACGGTTGCATTAAAATTGTCACTTTGAAATGTCATCTACTCAATTTCATTTCCCATGCTTGCCACAAAACAGTTATGTGACCTTTCCCAAGGTCACATAATTTATCTGGGCTTCTGACTCCTCTGCAATCAATGAAGACCTGGACTCAATAACCTCTAAAGTCAGTTCCCATTCCGACAGTTTACAGCTCCTCCTTTTTACCCCCCATCTAGTGATCTCAAGCCCCTGGTACTAACAACCAATTGTCTCAGGAAGCAGAAACCCAACCCGTAAGTCCCCAAAAGCACATGGGTGGAATTGGGGCCCAAACAGCACAGTTCATTTGAAATGCCCCACACGCCCATCTGGTCAGTGTCTTTGCCCACCACCTCGGGCACATGTGTGCTGGATGTAAAACCCAAGACAGTTGCTTACTCCCAAAGGGGTAACTTAAAAAGCAAGGTTTGCCTTGCCCTCTGTGGTTTCACTTCCTGCCCGGAAACAGAGCTCAGCACTGCAGATGGGGTCTGAGATAACACACATTTCTAAGACAGGTTCTGCATTCAGCATGGTTTCCTTTGCTGTGAGATAATGATAAACACTACAGAGCCTCTCCTATTTGTGGGATCAGGCAGAAAGCACAATCTGGATGGACTTCACCCTGGATTCCCTCCTTCTGGATGAAATGAGTAGGACATGTATCCCGGAGTTTTGGTGTTAGATGGAGCCCCACGGCAATGATTCTCAGCCATGTGGAACCTACTGGGCAGGGGGAGGAGAGCCCCCCAAGGGTTCCAGCTGGTAGGTAACAGGTGCGAGGAGTGCAGCTGCTCTGAACCCCCCACCCAGGGAGACCTTAGGGTTGCCCCAGCAGAGCCCACCACCAGCTCACTGGGGCAGTGAACTCTGTCTGTGTATTTGTATGGGCATATAAGGCAGTGTTTAAAAGCATGGATTATAAAGTCAAAGACCTGGGTTCAAGTCCCATTCCTGTCCCTTACCACCTCTGTGACTTGAGCTCTGTAAGCCTCAGCTTTCTCATTCGTAAAATGATGCTACTAGTAAAATCGAATCATAAGGATCATTGTGAGGACTAAACAGTGAATGGAAACCACTGAGGCTCAGTAGCGTGCAGTACAGCTGAGCCTACTTCAGCCTGAGACCAAAGGAAAAGTTAATACTACTGAGCTTGTCTTTATTTAATATCTTGATAGTTTGTTCATTATGCATGTTTTTTCATTTAAAAAAATATTGCATTGAAGTATCTTGATCACTGAGAGTTTTTTGGAACCCTTTAAAACTTTCACACTCACCTATGAAGTCAATAAATGTTTGTTTGCTATCATTTCACCATTATCACACAATGACTACACAACACAACTTAGCACTTGATTATCTAGTGTCTCATATTAGTCATTGTTCCAAGGGCTTATGTCCTGTTTTCCCAGCTAATCTGTACACTTATTAAGGGCAGAAATTGTGGCATAGGTCTTTCATCCCTACAACTGCTGAGTAGGTAAGAGATTCAAGTAAACTCCTGCCAGTGATGTTCATGTCCTATGGTTCACAATTTAAGACTCTACTTTACTGTAATTAGTTCGTGTGTTTGAAGGGTTTGTTCCATGATCCTTGAGGGCAGGGCTGACATCTGGCATTTATCCTATGTCACATCTGTCATAAAGCTTGGGGGGACAGAATAAAAGACCTGACAGGGACCTTTGAGTTCCCCTCATTCCATCTCCTTGCTCACTTTACAAATAAATCATCTGATGCCTAAAGAGGTTGCAAGATGTGGCTAAACCAATCAGTGATAGCATTGAGTTGAGAATTCAGTTCTCTTGGGCTCTTTCCACTTCAGCACTTTGCAAACTTTCTTCTCTTCTCCATTCCCTTCAGTATCAAGCACAGAGTTGTGCATGTAGCAGACTTGAATATATGATGTAGATTATTGATTTCTGGAACTTGAATGATTTTTGCTTACAAGTGCAATATGGTGTCACAGCCTGGGAAAGCGTATGCGTATTTACCAACCATCCATATTTCCTGGCTCAGCACAGCAAGGTGGTTATAAGAATACTGGATTTGGAGTTGGAGTTACACAGCTCTGAGTCAAGTCCTGGCTTCACTATTCATACCTATTTGACCTTGAATGAAATTAAGTTTCTTAATTTAATTTTCTAAATGTGAACATAATAATGGTATTTACCACATGGAGTTATGAAAAATTATACAAAATGAAAATATGTAAAAAGTATTGTAGGCTTCCTGACACATGATCAATGCTATCACTATTGTAAAAGTAAGCCCCAAGAGTTAGCTGGGCTTTAAGGACAGATGGATAGAGTTATACATACGGTTGTGTACTATACCCACATTTTTATATTATGATAGATAAAGATTGGGAATGAGGAGCTAAATTATTAGTGAAGCACTTATGCTTATGCTCTATCCATCCAAAGAAGCCCCATAGATAACTCTGATGCCCACTAGATTCTGTGGGATCTCAGCTCCATATAACCATTGACAGGGTCCCCTCCCCTACAGTCCCCTGCCACCAGCTGCCTAGCTCCTGAAATTTTGTAGATTTCCAAGAGCACCAGGAGGCCAGGCCTGTAGACTATAAAAAGGGACCTGTCAGACTCAAGAATATCAAAATACAACTGCGTTTGTTGTTCTATTTGAAGAAAAAACAAACTATATTAACAAAGACGCCCAATTCACAAGCAGAAGCCCAGACAAATACACGACACACCATAACTTGGAATGTCACCAGCACAAGCCTGGTGCTACGAGCCATGGACAGATTGACCCAGGGAGACCAACTGAGTTCACACACTACTCGCCTACTTTTATTTTCTTCTGCCCTCAGCACAAAGCAAGACTCTGAGCCCAAACTCACATGGCTCTGCAGAAGAATGTGAGGTAGAGGTCTGAGTGACAAGTATCCTGTTTTTCAGTGCTTAGGACTTGGGTGAAAAACAGACTTAGATATCCATTATTTCCGATCAAAGACCACAATGTTCTGCATTTTTCCTGCATGTTTATTCCAAAATCCTCAAGCCACTTAAGCTTGTCTGGCATTAACAGCCCAAGGAAGCAGCTAAGAGTTCATTGAGGCCACAAAAACTTTAAAGAGCACTTAGTATTCAAAGCATTTTGGAAAGAAAAATGAAGGAAAATAGAAATATAACTGTTTTCATCCTGGGTCAAACCCTCCATTGGCATTCTGAAAGTTCTCTTAAAATTCATGATTTCCCAAAAGCACTGTGGTATCCTAAATTGGATCCCCCCAAAAAAGGACATTAGTGTATAAACTGATAAAATCCAAAGAGTCCATAAATCAGTTACTAGAACAATATCAATGCTAACTTCTTAGCTTTGACAAGTGCACCTTGGTTACATTAGATGCTGACATTAACATCACTAAGCTATTTCATCTTTGAGTGAAAGCTATTTATCTTTGCGACTTTTTTGCAAATCTAAAATTATTCCAGAGTTTATTCAAAAAATTAGTTTTAAAATGGCAAATAAAAACAGTAAGTCAAGATTTCTTTGCTGAAGAACCTTTGTTTGGTGGGGGAGGGGTGGTAGGGATCACTGCTCTCTTCCACCATCAAAAACGCATATTGAAAGGACAAAAGTCCCTAGCCTCTTGCCAGCAATCGACCAAAAGATGGTGGCCAGTGCCTTTTCTCCTCAAGGTAACATGGTGGGAAGGTAACGAGAGCTGGGGGCTCTAGGATTTGGGCTCTCAGTCTGTAAAATGGGGATCATGGCACTCCTTCCAGGCTTCCCTGTGGAGAATAAAGGACATGGCTGCAGAGCACTTGACAGTCAGGATCTGGGCATGGGGCATCTCCCTTTGCTCCTTCTCAGGATACCCCTGCAGGCAGCTGCTGCCAGCCCCTCAGGGAAACTCTTACAGGGGTCCCTCTGGGTGGAAGGACATCTGATCTGTCTTGTCAGGCAGGGCTCCCCGTGTTCCTGGCCTCCTGAGGACCTGCCAGATGGCTGAGCACCTTGACAACGAACTGGGGTCCCTGAACCTCACTTATAGAGAGCAGCTTGCAGTCTGCTGGGCTCTTTCCAAACCCTCTATCCTTGTGCCACTTTTTAAAGAACAGCACACCCATCACTCTGTAGGGATAGGAAGACAGCAAGGCCCAAGCTTTACTTACTGGGTTACTTTAAAGCAAGTGTGATACGAGATACAATGAGCCGTGAGCTGAGGCTGGGGTCCAGCCCCTGTCCACCAACGGACACTGTGCACTGCCACGTGGTGGCTCATTTCGAGAGCAACCTTTGCTCCCCTTGTCTTGACCCAACTTTAAGTACATCCACTTTGACGCACTGTCTTTTGCTTTAAGGAAACTCTCAAGCTAACGAGACCTTGTCATCACGTGGGTCTTTGAGTCACTGCATGGAGCCTAACTGTTTTCCTGGCATTCTCTGGTCTAGCACATAGAGCATATTCGGTGAAAGTCCCAAGTTTTTATGTCCTACCTCCATAGGTTGTGAATTTTCCTAATCTCTAGTCCACATATTCTGCCTTACTGATTCTAGAAAACATCCAAATTTCCCAGAAATTTGAAATGTCTCAGTATGCAGTCTCTCTCACAGAACCTCTTCTCCCCAAGGTTCTTGCCAGCCCATGGGTTTTCTTCAGAAGTGGTCAGGGTACCTTGCATGTGTGCATACTGTCACAGACATTTTTCATGCTTTTTGTCCACTTAACATCTGAGCCCTTTTTCTATGTTTGAAATTTCCCTGTCCCTGAGAAGTATAGCTAGTCTCCCTCTATGGAGGTTAGCAGGATAGCTATTTGCTTACTTGCCTCCCTTGCAGCTGGGGGGCTGGCTGTGAACTAGGCCGGACCAATCAAACGTGCCTAGTCCAGACTTTAAATTGTAAACAAGTCACACAAAAAAGCAGGAGTCATAGAGAATCCACACTGGCAACAGGGAAGGCTCCATCCTGCTTAGTGACATACTGGTGGTGGCAGATTCATGCTCAGCAGGAGCATCACTGGGCCTTCACCATACCAGTTCTCCAGCACAATTTGCATGTTTCCCATGGCCAAATAGCCTCTGAACCTGGTCCTTTGACTTTTCTGGAAATTCTACGAGACAGCACCTACTTCATGGGTCAGTAACCTGTGTAGTCACACAAGCCCCCAGGCTCAGCATGGTCCTGGGCTTGCTTTAATGCTCTGCTGTCCATCTTCTAATTCAAAAAATTTTTGGCCTAGAGGCCTCACATTTTCATTTTTCACTGGGCCCTACAAATTACATAGCAAATTCTGCTGTGAGCAGCCAATATGCTGTAGGTCAAGGAGTTCTTAACCTTTCGTTTGCTACAGAGTCCTTTGGTGGTCTGGTGAAGCCTATGAAGAATATAAAGAATGATGTTAAATGCACAAAATAAAATACATCAAAGCCCATTGTGCCGAAATATAGTTAAAAAATATATTTTTTAAACAAATATATGATAGCATAATTTGTGTGCTTTTTAAATTAGTACATTAAATAAATCCAGTGGCAGATCTAATAACTGCTGGTACCCAGAAGTAGTAATGAGTGGAAACAATATTTTTGGAATGTCTGTAACACCTGAAATATGTGACTTGAAAATATCTACGATTTCTGAAGGAGCTAACATCATAGGAACCCAGTTTGTTGTCTACATTCAAAACTTTACAAAATGCTAAATTAATGAGAAAAAAAATTTTTTTTAAAGTGATCCAAGTCCCCGAACCCCTAAATCTTAATTAAAATTAAGTTTAATTTTAACTTAACTTTAAAACTTAATTAAAATTTAATTTAAATAAATTCCCTTTCTGCTTCCATCAGTTGAAGCTGTTACTCTGTTGCGTAGGACAGAGAAGCATGTAGGTTACAGGTACCCTCTGTGACCCAGGTTCCAGGACCTGCTCTGGGTATACCAGGTTCTCACAGAAAACAAGCAAATGCAATAGTCATAGCGGCTCTGGGTGAGTCAAAGATGCATCCCACAGTGATCTGCCTTTAGAATCCGGAGTGATGACACTCCAGGAGACTGGAAAACATGTGACAGGCCCTATGTGGTATTAATCAAGTAATCTAGATGGCTGAGCAAGTGGAGATCCCTTCTAGCTGGAAAGACCAACTATTAATCACATTTCTATATTACATGAAGGGAGAGAAGACACATGGTAGTAGAACTGTAGCTCCAGAGCCCACAGCAAGCAAATAGAATGCTGAAGGGCTCCCTTCCTTGATTTCCCAAATCCTCATCCAGGATTCCTTGCTCTAGCCTAGATCACCTCTTAGGTATTTCAACATCCATTTGTTTTTTGTGTATCTCAAAGGAACTATGTTCAAAACATACCTCCCTATGCACAGTTCTATTGTTCCCCTTCTGCTCCACCTTTTGGCAGTGAGGACTCAGAAGCCCTTTGTGGCAAAGGGAATAGATATCTTTTGGACACACTTGAGAAGCCTGGGTTTGTTAGCAAAAGTGGAAAACAATCCATTTGCAGTTATCTTGAACTTTTCAAAGTTGTTTCATATCCATTATTACACTTGAGTTCTGGGTGTATACTGTTATCCCTATTTTATAGAAGAAGAAACTGAGGGTCAAAGAGGCTGTGATTTGCTCAAGGTCACAGAGCAAGGAAGAAAAATGCAGGTTTCTTGCCTCCAAGCCCAGTGTCTGTCTCTAAAAGGAAGTACATTCATGCAGATCACTTAAAAAACAAGATACCTAAACCCCTGATTCTGGAGGGCAGGTGTCAGCTAAGAGGGGAGAGGCTCAAAAATCAAAACAGATCACCAAATCCTCTGGCCCCAAAGAGGCTTCCATTTGAGCCCCCAACATAGGACAGAATTCACTTGGCCAGTGACCAGCGCACAGTCCTTCCCATTCCTGCCTGGGAGTTATAACAACAGCCACAGCAGGAAAAGGGTTTCATGAACATAAAAATAAACAAACTTTCTATTCTTAGCAGGCTGCAGCTGTGAGAGCTTCATTATTTGCTTTTTAACTGCAGCATTCTGAGGGAGGAGCCACAAGGGTGGAGGATGTGGGGCACAAGGACAAGTAGGGGCAGTCGCACTGGGAGTCAAATTTTCCATTGCAGAACCTAACTACATGCAGGCCGTAGAAACCAAGGTCCAGCCTGGAAGTCGCCGGAGTCTGCAGGTCTGGAAAAATTGAACCGCGTCCACCAGGAAGCTGTCTGGTGATTGGGCTCTTTTCTGGCCATATATAGAAATGAATCATCTTTTACCCACATGGTTTTTAGAGCCACTGAAAACTGTGTTGCCTAGCGACTCCGTCAGAGGAGTGAAAGATAAGCTTTTAAGTAAGAGACCTTTTTCTCTCATTTTAGGCTCTAGCTAGAACCTGTGTGCATCTCACAGGAACTCATATCCAGCATCTTCCAGGCTTAAACCCTGTGTCGAGAATTTTCAATAAGCGCTTGCCGACAGCTGGCAACATCAGGAGCTTGAGGAAGGGAGGTGCAGAATGATGGCAGCTGTGCTTGCTCCTTTCTGTTTGCCTGGAACAGGACTGGATGCTGTGAGAAGGGAGCTCCAAGGCCACCACAGAGGAGGGCAGAAAGGTCCTTTTCTTATGAATGTCACAGTGCCTTTAGGCAAAGTGTATACCTGCTCTGATTTCAGAGGTGCCTGTTTAGCCTCACCATTCCCTGACCCCATGTCACCTTTAATTATGTTCTTTTCCTCTTGTGTGCCTTTCCCTGTAGAGTCCTGACTGCATCTTCAGTCCTTTGAGAGGATACAGAAAAGTAGACCCCAAAGCAGGCCTGAGGAAGGGAGGAACGAGGAGTAAGGGCAGAGCAAGGGTGTGCGCGCTCCCGGCTCGGAGAAAGCCTCCGCGGCTTCCCAGGGGTGGCCAGGCCCAGGGCTCCAGTCGGCGGCAAATGTGCCCAGCGCCTCACCGGACCGTCCCCGCTCACACAGAGCATGCGGGCAACTGCTTCCTGTGGGGCCTGTCCTAGGATGCCTGAGGGGAAACCCTAGGATTCACTGAGGTGGAGCAGAGCCTCCCGTACTTCTGCCTCAGTCTTGGAGGGTCAAGGTCTCTTCAGAGGAGACGGTGGCTGAGTTGGGACCCAGACAGGTAGAGACTGGGTAGGGGTAAAGGTTGCCCCACGTGAGTGTAGCTCTCAAATAATAACATGGCGAGACACATAGCAGGGCTAAATCATACAAGAACTTAACCCCAGCACCTCAAAGATAATTGAGTTCTACCTCCCAATAACATTCACCATGTTACTCAGTAACATTACTGAGCAAACCAATTGCTGTGGAATCACAAGAAAAAACACAGCATCATAACCTCTTTGATGGTGAATTTTCACAATTAATGATGTCAGGTTGTTAGAATCTTGGGGTTGGAAGAGGTTATATGGGCTACTAAGTCCTCTCACCACGTGGAGCAATCCCTTCTTCAGCATCTTGCCAAGAGGTGCAGCTTCTGCTCAAATCTGCTCAACGCAGAGCTCTCCACTGATACAGGCAACCAGTTATTTAGTTCATTATTTTAAAGACAGGGACTAGAGGACAGAGTGGTGTTCTACCAGGATGGAGTTTCCGACTCCAATCTCCCAGTGTTTCCAACTTCCAGTAAATCCTACAAAAGGCCACAAGACTAGCTTTCTTTGAAAGTGGTCAGTCCATTGTTGAAAATATGCAGTGACCCCCAACTACTGATATACAAATTTCTCTCCTCTTTCTAAAAGATTAGAAGAGCTCATATTCCAAATATGACAGTGGTTATCTTTGGTCACCAGGCTTATGGGTGAAATTTTGTTTTTCTCTTTCATATTTTTGAGTCTTTCCCTAGTTTTCTACAGTAGAGAGAGAGATTGAGAAAGGATCATCAAATGATTAATGCTATTTACAAAAAGTTCCACCATGTTTATTCCTTTTTTACACCTTTTTCAATGCCAACCAAGAAGACTTTCACTCACTTTCCCCATCTTCAAATTCTGCATATCCTAGATTCTGGCAACCCACCTCTATTAGGAATGTTTCCATGAAGTGTTTTGGCCCTACTGCCCTTAAATCCAAATTATAAAACTTAGCAGTTTATTATAAACAGCTTTCTACCATCTGCTAATCATTTCATGGGTCAATTCCACATTAGATTGTAAATCCCTTAAAGGCTATATCATAGGGCACAATGCACAGGTTATAGTAGGTTCTTCATAAATATTTGCCAGCAGGTATGGATGGATGATATTCCACTGGGTTGTATTGATTAGCTCAGTTGGTTAGAGGACATTTCCAACGGTTAGAGCAAAGCCTCTGATAAGTTTTATATGTCATCTGATCCTATGATTCTCAAACTGGGAAATCCATATCCCTGGAGGTATATGGAAAAATATGTCAAGTGTATATGAAGCCACAGATACTAAATAATGTCTTGCTACAGCAACAATTTCCTACCTTTTAGGGATAGTCTGGTGGAAAAGTCTGAGAAGCATTTTTATAGTCATGCTTTTCCAAGTACAGGAATTCCCTCCGAGGCTGATTTCCAGATTCTGCTTGAGTTCATCAGATTAGGATTTGCTTTAGGTACTTTCACATGACCAGTAGGTCTATACTCCACCAAGTGTTCCTGGAATGTATCATTCATCCTGTATACAGCAATTTGGAGACCACTGGCCTACAAGCCAGAGAACCTTGGTTCTCATCCAATTATGCACCTACTGTGTGCAACCAGCTTCTTCCAGCCCCAACTTCTCCCCTACCCTGCCCTCCTAATGAAAGTTAGGTTAAATTAAGTATTACATGTGAAATGTCTTTGTAAACTAAAAATTATGTGTAAGTTCCATTAGTACTGTTGTTATTACCACCCCAAAATCAGTTGGTTTGATTGTGTCCTACAGACACAGAGGCTGCCTCCCAAACCTGCCCAGTTGAATGTGGGTAACAGTGGAGAGCTCTGAATTCAGAAAATTCTGGGTTGAAACTAGACTCTAGACTGAATTCCACCAGACTAGAGTCTCATCCATTTTTGTATATATCACACTTGGCATGTGTGCCAAATAAATGTGTTTCTAACTATTTATTGGAATCTCTGCCTACCATCTACCTTGCATTTGACAAATTTTTAAGTTTTCCAAATCTCAGTCTCCTCATCTATTAAATCAGTATAATAGTACCTCATCGCATTGTTAGAAATTTAAAGACAATGCACATAAGCTACTTAGTATGGTGCCTGGCACACAGAAAGCAATAAGACCATGGCAGTTCAAACAGAGAGGGCATGAGTGCATTTCTGCAACTTAGTAAATGAAGGCTATTACATTACTTTATGTTCTTGTCAGCCCTTTCTCCTACCTGTTATGAAACAGCCAGCCTAGGGAGAGGAAGTTTGTTTGTGGCAACGTTGATGTTCTGAGTCACTGAACTAGTTAAGGAAGCAAATTTCAAAGACACAATTACTTTGTGGGCCCTCCGGGTAAGAAGAATAAACAATTTCAGCCTTCACAAAAACTTCTGCCAGAATGAACGTGCTAGGCAAGGCCAGCTGGGGTTTCCCAGACGTCTTTCTGACAAAGTGACAAGACATGTTTTACCTAATCCATGTAAATGCCCTATGAAACCCACAGGATGGGCTCACTCAATAAGCTGGTTAGTAAACCCATCCCCAAGAGAAGACCCGAAGGGAACCACTAAGAGAGGTGCAGTGAGAACTCTGGGGCTCTTTTCTGCCCTGAGACCCCATCAGAAAAATGAAATCGGGAGGTCCCCTGTTTACACTGGAACAAAACTGAGGCTGAATCCCAACAAAGAGCACTGAACAGTAGTGCTGGTCAGTTTACAACTGCCAGCAGTGGTACTGTAAAAACGGCTTTCAAGATTCAACTCTGGGGGGCTGTGCACCAGGAAGAGGAAATGAAAACTGAGCCCCTTCATGCCCAGAAGTATAAACGAAGGGCCTTCCACACCAGCACCACCCAGCAGTCCCACGAGGGGAAGGGGTGCTCTATCTCTAGAACTTACAGGAACGCTAAAGAAAAAAAAGCACGAAGTTCATGGAAGACAGGGACAGTCGGTATGTGTGTGGAGACATGTGGATTATCAGAGGAGACATCCAAGAGCTCCTTAACTTATCCCAGTGCCACGATTTGGATCTACAGCCATAAAAGTAGCATTTTTCCTGGCACCCTGATTGCAGCACTGAAGACATTCAGGATGTTGCATTAGAAAAAGCTCCCAAGAAAAGTATATTGTTACTGTTCTTTTTAGAGGAGCTTTTATAATTAATTTATGTCAGAATAGACAGTTTGGGAGGGAAGGCCTGGACAGAAATCTAATCACAAGAGATAAATATTATAACCAGTATGAAAACAGGCTCCCAAAACCCATTTAGAAGTCCAAAGCTAAAATGAAAAAGCAATGCATTTTAAAAGGGCTGTAACGGGTGGGAGGTGTGTGTGGGGGGAGGGGGGGACAAGGAAATGCTTTCCTAAAATGATTATAATTAAGCTGGAAAACTTGCTGTATTTTGGATAACCTGCTAAACACACAAGACTAAAAATAAAAGATAGTATCTTCAGAAAATATGTCACTAAGGTAAAAAGAGCAACGGCGTACTGCCTTCATGAGGCACAGGCCACAGCGGCTGCAGAATTCAGGAGGGAATGTTGGTGCCACCCAGGGCTCAAATCCAAGCTCTGTCAAGGTCAGGACTCATGCCCACAAAGAGCCCACGGACCCACAGTGTGAGGCCTATTGGGCCACCCTGATCTCCCAACTGCATGGGGCATATCTCAGCTTCCTGTGGCTCTCCTTTATGGCTCTGCCACTCACACGTCTGAGCAAACCCTCTGGAATCCGTTTACGTTGCCAACTTGTGCCACCTGTGGGAGAAACCTCATTCTGTAAATTCATTACCTCCTGGGTGGTGGAGTACTTCTGCTGACTTGTCCTGAACTTGCTTTGGTGGTTTCCAAGATGCTGCTGTATTTCAGGATCTGGTGAACAAGCCCATGCTCATCTTACCCACACCATTCATCTTACCCACACCATTTATAGGCAGATCATTTCCTCCTCACAGCCTGCACCTTGTCCACAGCCCTTCTGACTTCCAGCCAGTTCCTCAGAGTATCCTGGCTGCCAGTCAGTGACATTCTGTAGCCCTGTTTATGCTTCTAGACCCTCACCCCAGGGTCACAGGCAAGAATACCACAATTTTAGATGAGAGTAAGATAATGTTCTCAATTTTACATTTTCCATACCTGAACGATATGCTTATTTCTAGGCAACACTGTCCTGGGTGCAGGCAGGTCGATGCTGGTCAATAGTGTGAGCCAACCTGTCTGAAACGGGGCACTGCCAAGAAAGAGACGCCAGTGTAGTCAGTCCTTGTCTTCACAGCAGGCCATATGGAATACCCAGTGCTTTTCGCAACCATATGAGAGGGAAGAAATACCTTTTGTCCCCATCTCACTGATGTGAAACTGAGTTGGGCAGGTGCTGAAGTTTGTAGGAGGTGGCCACTCAAATTTTCAGTCTCTGTTCACCAATCTGCTTATTTGGGCTTCTTTTTTTTTTCTTAATTAGATGTTAATGCTCCATTTCACTCCATCTAGAGCCCACTAACCTCTTGACTACCTTCAAATATCTTTACTGAAAGCATGAAAAATAGTGAGGATGAAGCAAAATGTAACAGCACCACGGTTGCCTGGACTCATTCATGAGTTCGTCAGAGTTGGGATTTCACTGCCAGGAGAATAAAATAGTAGGTGAGTATTCTAACTTGCTTTTTCCTAAGCGATGCATCACCCTCCCAGAGTGAGAACATTCTGGCCAGGTGCCCACCCCTTGTCTTCCTCCATAATTTTCCTAATAGTGTCAGTCCCTCACCAGACTTTGCAGTCTTGGCCATCCAGCACGAACAAGTCCACACCTTGCTCACCCATGAGTCACCAATTTCCCTGCCACAGAAGCTGTTGACTTTCCTCTTTTATGACATGACACACCACAGACATAGCACCTTAAGGATAGGCCTCTGTTTTCCTACCACTGATAGCCTCGCTCAAGTCAATTGCTCAGTTTCTTGTTTCATTTCTTCCTGTTTTCTCTTAAAAGCAACCTTAATATATATCCCTTGGGCCACAACCTGGAAGGTTCTAGATTTCCAGGGAAGTATTTTGTATAGCCTCCCCTTAACAGGCCTCATTCCGGGCCTGAACATGGACCCTGCTCAAGAGAGGAACACCTCCACAGGAGGTGACCACCTCCTCTCCTTGATGACATTGTAGGTAAACGATGCCTCAGGGGAGGGGAAGGGACAAAACACTTGGACTCAAATCTGGGCCCCACCATTTATTAGTTCTGTGACTTTGAGAAAGTTACTTACTTTCTCTGTGTCTCAGTGTCCTCATCTGTTACATGAGGATAATACTACATGTGGCAATGCATTGTGAGAGATTGAATAATATTGGAAACTCCTGGTACAGTGTCTGGTGTCCTTCCTCAACATGGAAGGAAATGTTCATTTCCAAAACCTTAGGCCAGCATTAGAGGCCTCATTGCCTGCCCTGACGCCTGTCTTCCTCAATGCTCTCTTCGACTCTGTACGCCGGCTTTAAGCTGCTAGAGTGCTAGAGGAACCCACCCTACGTAGGTAGTCAGTGAAAGGCTGCAAGTGTGACTACAGATTGAGCTCTTCCTAGCTTGGTAAACACATCTACTGGGGGAAGCCCCTCGGTATGGACACTTCCAAGGAGTCTTTCAAGCCCAATCTTCCCATCTCTGCGGACTCTACCTGACTCCATGTTAGCCTACCTGCTCCTGGAACCCACCATCCCCCTTCTTGTTTAAATCCAGACTGAGTCCACTCCACCTGGATTTCTGGGAAGGAGGTCTCATGTAATCATCTTCCACTGAAAAAAACCTTTTTTTTCTCCTCGTTTCCATAAATGCCATCATCTTTGGCATTTCTGACCAGAAGGCTAGGTTTTTTCTTTGGCCTTTCAGCTCAGAGCCATTTAGTTTCTCCTGCACTAGTGGAAGGGTATCTCTTGTTTCCCAGTTGAAAAAGTTGGCTGCACCAGTCACTTTAACGCCCACACACAGAGGCCAAAGGACACCAACGCTCAAGCACAGTAGGTGGAAGGCAAGACCCAGCTCAGCACTGGCATCTGGCAAACGGTCAAGAAGGCAGTATCTCAGGTCTGTATGATGGAGAGACCCCCCCACGTGACTCTGAGGAGACCCCCTCCATGGCCAGGTCCTGGTTTCACCCCACTTTCCTTCCACAGTAACACTGGAGACACTGAACAAGCCCCCAGCCCTGGGTCATTAGAAGCTATGTGTCTGGAATCCCGCATCCCACGCTGGCGCAGGCCTTTAAATTTTCTAGCTCTTCAGGGGCTTGAAAAGGGATCCATGAAGGTCTGAGGAAAAAGTGAACAGAGAGCAAGCAACAGAGGGTGCCAGGGGGAAAATCTCTGAAGACTTTCTGAAGGCAGTTTTCCCCTCTGTCTCTGCTTTTGGCAGCCCCTGATGGGGCAGCTTCCCTACTGCCAGTGGCACCTGGACTTGGCGGTGTTGGGTGCACCCCTGAACACGCAGCCGTGCACTAGGAGAGCCAGTGGTTTCTGCTTGTGCAGACAAGGCTTTGGAGCTTCTCCCCACCTGCCCATGGCCTCCCTCTCCCACGCCTCCCACCCCCCTTTTTCAAGAAGGCTGCTCGGGGCTGTATTCATTGAAGCCGGGGACCCTCCTCCCCAGAACTTAGTCTCACGTCGCTGGGGGCTCTGGTGTGTCTGGAAGAGCGAAGGCGGACTGCTCCTTCCGCAGGAGAGGCCGCGTCCTGAGGGCGGCGCGCTCGGGACTGAGGGGCACTCCGCGCAGGGGCGGGGCTGGGGCCCGGGGCGGCGGGGCGGGGGGCGCGCGGGGCGTGTGCACCCACGGCCAAGGGCACCTGGTCAGCGGGCCGCCCTGGAAGCTTGGGCCCAGCCCAGCCCAGCGAGTGAGTCTCATTCAGGAAGTTGTGCCTCTGACATCAGGGGCAGGACGGAGTTGGAGTGAAACCTCCAAAATGTGAGGCGCCGGCCGGCGGGCGTGCCAGGAACGCAGAGGGCGCCCTTGCCCGCGCGGGCGGCGCGACGCGGCCCCCACTGACCCTGCCCTCGGCCCGGCCGGGATCGCTGACCGCCCCGCCGCCCCGGGACTCCCCGGGCCCCGCGCCTGCAGGAAGCCCTCCGGGGAACCGAAAGGTGGGTCTCGAGGCGGCTCGTGGTTGAGTGTGTGTTTGATCGTGTTAAGCTGCCTTGGGTTTGGAGGGGAACTTGCCGCTCACTTCTTCCTTCAGCAGGGAGGGACCAGCCCCAGGGGTCGGTGAGATGAAGGACCGTTTCTCGGAAGCCTCTTGCCCCTCTGCAACTTCAGTCCTAGTCTGTTTCCCTTTCGTGCGAGGATTCTCCGCAGCCTTACCTCTGCTGGGGGCCGCGTCCCCGCGGGGTCCCGGGGGCTCGGTGGAGCCCTCCCACCCAGTCGAAAACGGCTGCGGATAGCAGCGGTCTAAAGGGACAGAGGAACATTTTTGTTTACTGCTGAAAAAGTCAAGGCCTGAAACCCTCCGAAAACCGTCCGAGGCTTATATGTTTCTAAATTATTCTAAGTGAAGCCAAATTTTCAATGAGGCTAAGAAACTGGCGGAAACGAAAATATGGCCTGGAGCCAGGGCTGGAATGGGAACCTGCCTGCTATTCCCTGAGCCTCCAGGCGGTTTTCGGTGACACAGATTGCTTCCCAGTTTCTTTGACTCTCTATAAACAGTCCCCCTCTCAGCTCCCCACCCATCCCATGAAGCTAGCATTGAGGACATAGAAAAAATGTTTCTCTAGTATTTCGAAGAGCTTCACAGGAATACCTATGAAATAATAGAGTTAAATAAACTATAGACATTAGCTAGTGGGAACACCAGCCCTGCCTAACTGAAAGGGAAACCAAAACAGACGAGCACAGCTCGAATTTCCCAGGGAATGCCGGCAGCCAGCACCTTAGCTACCTTGCAGACTGCTCCACGGATTCCGTACAACTAGGGGGCTGGGGAGTGTGGACAGGGCACTCGAGCATCTCAGAAGCACCTTCCTTCCAAAGCTGTTGCATTTCCTTCAATCAACTAAAGTTTATAAGAATCCAAAGCTAGTTTTAAGACCCCTCTTTCTGAAGTCCTGTTGGATAGTGGGAGAGCCATGAGTTATAAGGAGCAGGACCTAAAAGTAGTATGGATGCATCGTGTTTCTAACCATTTTACAAATGGTTTGTAAGGTCCACCGAAAGAACTCAGCAAGGGTATTAGCCTTAGCATGAGTCAACCTCCTAGGCTGCTATGACTTCCCTGCTCAGTACTGGGTGATGCAGGCAGCCGTGCTGGAAAATCTGACCAAGTTCTTCATTTTCTCTGAAATTCTGGCTCCCCATCCCCACCCCAGATACAATTTTTAGGAAAGAAATAGATGTTTCTCCAGCTTCCCAAATTTGTCAGTATTTTGACTGTGGAATAAAGGGGATGACTTCTGCCCTTTTCCCTAAAGACTAAAACCAAGAGAATAATGAACATTTAACAAGCTAAGCTTCTTATTTCAACAAAGAGAGATGTACATCCATCCCATCCATTCATTCGACAGTTACTGTACCTACTGTGGGCCAGACAGTATGCCAGGACCTTGAAGTCCAAAGACCATGAGACAGTTTCTGCTTTTGAAGAACCAAAATCTGGTGTAAATGAGACAGATACAGAAACAGAATAATACACATCATAAGAGCAGTGGTTGCAGGACACTGAAATGATCCAAAGGAGGGAGGGATAATCTCCCCCCAGGAATTACCTGGGAAGTCAACACTGCAGAAGTGATCAATGAGCAGGGTGTTGAAATTATTCCCAGGAAAAGGGTTTTTCAGGCAGAGGAAAGTATATGCAAGGTGCAGGGCAGGTTGGGGGGAACTGCTAGTAATAGGGATCATGCTACTATACTAAGAACAGTGAGCTCTTTCTGTAGCAGTAAGATGTCATTTTGGTTTTTAAGCTGGAAAAGGGTATGGTCAGATTTGTGTTTGGAGAGAGAACTAAAGGCCAGATGGAAGCTGGCTTAGAGAGACAGGAAGCAGAGATAAGGAAGACCACGGCTAAAATAATGGCAGTGGACACTGAGGACAGGGAATGGATCTTAGTGGAGTTTAGGAAGTGGAGTCAGAATTAACCTGGTAACCTGGTGAATGTGGTAAAGGAGGAATGCATGGAACAGAGGGTGAGTATAAGGTGTTAAGTTGGAGATGGGAGCATGCATGGTGACACGCATGGAAATCACATGAACTAGGGAGGGGTGGGCTTAGATGGCAGATTTGTGGTAGGAGAAGGCAATGGACACTTTACACACATTTCAGTTGGCTATGCCCAGGGGATGTCCAGGCAGAGATATGTGATAGGAAGTGGGGCCTGGGGAGAAATGGAAGCTGCTCCAGTTTAACTATCCCAGATGCTGTAAATCAAAGCAGTGACGAGACACTGCTAAAAGGCCTGTGCTCACAGTCGGGAAGACCACCATGACACTGAAGAGTCTTGGATTCGTCCGTAGTGGCCTACAGATATTATGTTTGTATTATATGGTGACATCCAGGTGACTCTCTCTAGACTCCCAAGGCTTTCCTAGGATGCCTTGCAGAGTGAAATCTAAAATGTTGGAGAGAGTCCTGGGTTAATGGCACATAGTTGTACAGGTGCATTTAACCAAACAAGCGAATCTCCAGGAATCATTTCCCCATGTGAGAAATGAATACTTTGACTTGACTGTAAGATCTGCCAAGACCTCTCCAGAACTTGTATTCTAAGCCTCGCTACTACAGCTGCATGGAGAGCCCTTCTATAGTTAATACAAGAAGGATGGCTTTCTCAGACTAATTCTAAACCCTCAAAGAATAGTTCTATAGGTCTGGCTGCCACTGCCCAAATCAGGATCTTATGGGACCTGGTGTGGAAGAGAAAAATCTTGAACTTGGAGCTAGACAGACGTGGGTTCAGTTCTTGCCTTCACCACTTATTAGCTGACCTTGAGCAAGTCTTTGAATCTCTCAGCTTCATTTCCTTTACATTTAAAATGAGGATAATTATTACTCATCAGGGCAATGGTTAGAATCAGAAGCAAATCGAAAAGGCAAGTACATTTAATGTGCTACTAAATTGTAAGGTTCTATAAAAATGAAGGAATTTTATTATTATTACGAATCTTGCCCCTTGATGCTTCCAAATCAGATGGACTGTGTGAGTGTAGGATCTGGGCAGCATCTTAGGCCCAGACTTACAGCTTTTTAACTGTACAAAATATTTTAAGGCAGTAATTATAAAAGTCTCCTTCTGTCATATCAATGGCATGCATCTGTTCTGGCCACTTTTTACTCCTTACCTTCAGTGGTCAGAGCCCAAAGAAGTGAGCACTTTGCGGATGCTCGTACAGGTTGTGCACTGCACAAGGACTCCTGAGAGCTCACTGGGCTGAAAACAGCTGGTATGCCACCTTCTAGAACATGGACCCACCTGACTTGCAGCTGAGTCCACCCAGAGAAGGTGCTTTTTCTTCTCACACTAACCAAGGTGCTGGTTACACCAGCCGTGGCCCTGAATCTGAGCATCATTTGGTGTCTTGGATGTATCTGTGGTTTTTGTCTGCCGCAACCAGGAAAGCCTGACATAGTGAAGCTCCAATTTTATGCCAACTTCAAAACTTTCAAGTAAACATACTTCTGATAGGGGCTGGCTGTTGATGAGGAAAAGGAAGTAACCATAGACCCAAAGACCTCAAAATGGAAAAACACTGTAGAGATGAGTCAGCCCCGCCCCTTCACTTCACAGATGAGCAAACTCTGGTTCAGGGAGACAAGTGTGTACCAGGTCAGCAGCCGGTTGAAGAGGGACCAGAATCCAAGCTCTGTCTCTCAGTTAAGGAATAGCGGACACAGGTGTTTCTCTCTTTGGTTTCTATCACCTGGAACTTCTGTACCTCACACACAGACCCCCAAATGCTGGCAGAGGTAAAATGAAAAGACTGAACTTGGAGGCTGAATCGTCCCCAGGTGGCCTCTGGGGTAAACCAGGAGCCTGTCTTGGAGACATGCAGGCTGACCTCATCCTTTCAGGCAAGCCCCAGGCCACACCCATCCCTTCTGTTTCCTCAGCCTCAGTCCTTACTCCTTTCTCAAGAATCCCCAAAAACCTCTCCAGAAGGGAAACAGCCTTGAGTGCTTTAATTAACTAAAACCCTTTTAGTTAATTTCATCATTAACTAAGTGTTCCATGAAACTTGTCACAAAGACTGTTCCAAAGACCCGTGGACAGGTCAGCATTCTCTATCAAATACCGACAACACAATTCACCATTCGCTGAGAAATCTCCCGGTGAATAACAGGAGCTCCTGAGACTCACCTCAGGCACAGTCAAAGAGATCAAACAATTGGCAGATAGACTTTATCTCTGTCCAAGCAGCAAAAGGAAAACCTACAGCAGATTCTTTGAAAGGCAGTCCCCAGGGCCACAGCCCAGCTCAGATTTCTGACTTTTCGCGCACATCTGCCTGAGCCATCTGAACAGAGCACCACCTGGGGACATGGCTGAACCTTTAGTGGAGACCTGAGAAGGCAGCTGAGTTCCAAACACAGGATTCCTTTCCCAGGGCAATCCCCCAGGGGCTGCAGCAGGGTCCAAACCGAATCCCAGTTCCTGGGAAGAGACTTCCTCCCACGACTGTAAGCAAGCTGCTCTGTGGAGTCTCCTGCTAAGAAATGGAAGAAAACCCAATCATTGCTGTATTTCCTGGTCAAAATTGAAGATTGTGTTTGTAGATTTGGCCCTTTTGCAGAGTCTCCCCGTTGCAGACCTGCCCCTGATCTTTACTACCGATAACTTCTTCCTGTTAGTATGGTTTTCAGTTGACTTTTATTCTCCTCCAAAACAGCCCTAATTTCAAGGTGGAGAGGCTTAAGGAATATCTACCCAACATTTCTTCAGTTTTCCAAGTGAGTCATAAAATTGTCAGAACAGAGGGAAAAACAATGTCAACAAAGACAGTTGTATGATACAGTACTTCTAGTTTTTTTAATTTGTTTTTAAAAGGAGAAGAAAAGGAAATTCATTTAAAAATATTTTTAATTTAAAAATTTTTTAATTTTTTGCATTTTCTAATTTTAAAAATGTCCTGGGAAGGGACAGTTGGCAGTACACAGGTTTAGAGATAGGTGCAGAGGCTGGGGGTTGCAGGCAGAGAAAGAAGCAGTGGAAACTGGAACATTCCATTAGCTTTAGTATTATGGAAACAGAATGGCACACGGAGGACATGGTGTGTCTTAACCTAAATGACGTGTGACCACTGTGGCCACCGTACATAAGAGAAGAGAAGGGTACAATGCAAGTCAAGGCCACAAAAGCAGGCTTGCTTTTCCCTCCCCAGCCTGAGTGAGATCCTGAGTCTGTGTCCTGCTTGTGGTTTCTAATCTTAGATTCCTATGCAGCTCCACCAATGGGACAAAATACCAGCAGCTTTCAAAAGCCCCACTGCTGTAAGAGCCCTGGCCATAGCCCAGAGTTTCCAGACACTCATGCACACTGGCCTGAAATCTCCCAGAAACTAACTCTGAGGTCACAGCCATCTTCTCAGTGTTTAGGGACCCGGAATAAACAAGTGCTCATCCAAGCTTGGTGACTCCCATGAGTTTTGGGCATGCATGCTAGGCTGTCAATAGCTATTCCTTGCATGGCACTGCCAAGAATTTGAGGCATGAAAAATAACAGCCAGGTGGCCCTCACCCTGCAGGTTGCTTTATGGGCATGTTGCAGCTGTTTAGTCAACATTATGCTAGGGAGAAGTGGCAAAGCTGAGAGAGAACACATCATTCTTAAGGTGCCCTGCAGACTCAGCCGATCTATCAAGCCCCTTTCTTGTAAATGGCTGAGCTTCCACCCTCCCTTCTCTCTGTCTACCATCCACTCCCAACCTGAAACTCTCCCTCTGGCCCAAGGTACAATCTGCTGAGCAGCCGTTGCCAGCGCAGCAGCGCAGGGGTCTAGATGGAAACCTCCGGCTAATTCAGTGGATGACCCTCCCCATTCCATAGTGAAACCTGCATGGGAGAGGGAAACATATTTGCACTCTGCACCGCCTGGACATGACCTGCTCAGAGCTCTCCTGGTTTCCAAATTAGAACCTGAGTTCCTGCTTCGTGGGCTGTTTGGCCCAAAGCCTCTGTTTCCAAAAAAAGGCAGTGATGTGCCCGGTGCCTGGGGTACTTGCTGACTTCTAGCTGTTGTCATCTTCGTAATTTAGCACAAGGACATTATTGATCCCTCTGAGGGAAGAGCTGACCCTTACTGGGTTTTCAGTGGGCAGATGGCACAGACTCCACAGCTGGCCGTGGAAAGACTGTCTTACTTCCAGACAGGCACTGCATTTTCCCCACCCTGTCTGGGACAAGGGAAGGGGACACAGTAACAGACCATGTGCCACATGAGGAAGAAGGTCTGGTGCTTCTGACACATTTTCTAGGAATCAATTTCAGTGGCTTAAGAAGTATTATTCCTTTAATAAGGAATATTTAGACCACTGAGGTATGTGGTCACTCAACATTTGATATTGGAGTAAATAAATAGATGCACACTAGAAGAATAATTGATGATTTTTTATACTAAACAGTAATGGGAACTAGACCATTCTTTTCCATTTATCATCTATTAGCTTTCAAGAGATTTGTATTATCTCCTCCCACATTTTTTAAATTGAGGTAAACCTCTTATTACATAAAAACCGTTTTAAAGAGAAAAATTCAGTGGCATTTAGTACATTCCTGACATTGTGCAACTACCACCTCTGTCTAGTTTCAAAACACTTTCATTGTTCCAAAATAAGCCCATAGCCATTAAGCAGTTCCCTATTGCTTCCTCTCCCCAGCCCCTGGCCACCGCCAAACTGCATCCGGTGTCTACAGATTCATGTATTCTGGACAGTGTCACATAATTGGAATCATACAATATGTGACCTTTTGGGTCTGGCTTCTTTCACTTAGCATGTTTTCAAGGCTCATCCATGGTGTAGCAAGTATTGATGCTTCATGCGTTTTCATGACAGAATATTCCATTGTATGTATGTACACTATCTGTTCATCTATTGATAGACATTTGGGCTGTTCCCACCTTTTGGCTGTTGTGAACATGTGTGTACAAGGATTTGTCTGAGTACCTGTTTTCATTTGTGTGGGGTATGTGCCTAGATTGTGAAATTGCTGGCTCATATGGTAATTCTGGATTTAACTGTCTGAGGAACCACTCACCTGCTTTCCCTTCTTCCACATTTTTATCAATATACTTATAAATTCACTTTCCTTTCTTGGGAATAATAGGCATACTAAGGGGCATGCTTCCCCGGGCCTAGTCTCTTGTTTGTTGCCTTTGATTTTGTGCTTTGAGAAAGAGGAAAGCTGCCCCTTGTCCTAGAGGTGCTCAAGAGCCCCTTGTCCTCTCATTTAACTGTCATGACAGCTCAACTATTATCCCTATTTTATAGATAAGGAAACCAAGGTATCTACCAAGAGCTAGCTGCTCTTCCCCTGGCCCCAGAGTATTATCCATACGCCTCTTCTACAAAGAAACTCTGCAACTGCTTCCACTGATCAATACAAAGATGTTCTATTTCTCAGGCGCTCATGGTCTGTTTTGCAGATGGCTAGACCAAGAGACAATTATAAAGCAATGTAATCAATGCTAGGAGATGTGGACCCAGAGCAAGAGCCCTTACCCAGCTCTGGGCAACAGACTTCCCAGAGACGAGGAAATCTCAGTTAAATATGTTATGTTACTTATAAACCTTTGTGAACCTTGGTACGGTCTGACTCTCCCCCAGTCACCCTTCGGCCACCACTTCATCATTCTACCCCAGTGCATGGCATCTGGCGCCTAGTAGCTGCTCATTAAACACAGGTTACTAAACATTTGCTTCTGCAGGCGGAAGATACAGTGCCTGTCACACTGTTACACAACTCTACACCTGGGACCTATACTTCAGCTCATAGTCTCTCTCAGACCAGATGTGGCCCAGGGGTCAGGGGAGGGGATGAGAAAAGGCCTAGAATGGCTTTTGTTACTCTCTCCCTTCTAAACAGGCTCCATGGGCATGAGAAGACAAGAGAGGAGGGGAAGAAGCCTGGGGAGATGGATGGGAGACTGTTCAAAGGGCATTGGGAGGAGTCTTCCTAGGCCCTGGAGAGAGACTGTGGGGTCGCACAGGATCCCAAGGGAGAATAAAAAGACTGGGTAAAGCAGCTTCCAAAAATGAAATTTCTCCATTCTTCTCAAGGTTGTATCATTGCTTCAAAGACTCCTAGCTGGTGGCTGTGCCTTATCTGAGGCTGCTCATCCCTGCCAGTGGGCACAAGAAGCAGCAGCTTCATGGAAGGGCTAGACCCTCCGCAAATGGTAACTCTCCCTCCACTGTCCAGGGAGCCCCAGTGAGGTCTGGCTGCCATCCCTCGCCTCCAGGAAGCCATGTTCAAATCCTGTCTACCAAAGGAGGATTGGAGAAACACTTAAGAGGGCTGGAGGCCTTGCATTAGAAGGCAAAGGCTGCCCCAATGTGACTCTGGCTGCATTTTTCCCATACATATTCCTTAAACATCATTGTGTGTGCCTGACACTATGCTAGAGACCATGGGGAATTTAAAAACCAAAAGTGAACAACAGGCACAGACCCCACCTTCAGAGCCCACCACCTGCCACCTAGGAGCTGGTGAGCGCCTAGCTGCAAATCCTGCCCCATGAGGAATAACCTCTTCCTTGGGATTAGAGCCTGTCCTGGATCTCTGCTTGCCAGCACCACCATCCCTTTCCCCACCACCCAGGCTCTAGACCGTGCTACCGCTCCCTGTGCCTGACACCTGCTTCATCCCTGGTCGGCTGGCTCTCAGGCTCCAGCAACTTGCCTTAGCCACAAGCTGCTGCATTTGGCACCAGCCCCAACTGTGAAAGTCTGACCCACTGCAAGGCCTTCTTGTTCTATACAGGCCCCAGTTGTGGACCCCTCAACCTACTGGCCCCTTACCCTGTTATACCACCCATGAACTGGCCCTGCAGAGGCCTGTGCTAAGCTTGCATAGATATGAGGGCTCAGGGCACCGGTGAGGAATGTGGGTGCCCTGGCCCCGGGAAGGTAGCGCAGAATCCTCACAGAGACACTCTCAACTCTGGTTCTTTTCCATCCCCCAAGATCACAACCAGTCAGTCAGTCTATTAACCAGCCAACAGGCATTTATTGAGCATCTACTATGTGCCAGCACTGAACTAGGTACTGGGGTTCCCAGAGGAAAAAAGCTCTCAAATGTCTTGCAGTCAAGTGGGAAAGCAGACCTGGGCAGTGTCTGTACTGAAAGCACAAAGTAACCTCGCCTTCACTGTCAGGGAGGGAAGGTGGGAAAAAGGGAAAGAAATGTTCAACTCTGATGATCTCTGCGTAACCCAGGATTCTGGAAAAGGCCCCCAGGCCACTAAACCCTCCTGTTCTTGTCCCTCTGGTGGACACTGTACCCCGGTTATTGTTGCTATAGTTTTTCAGGCCAGAGCATGGCTGCCTGGCTCTGCCTGACATAACAAAAGGCATCTTCCGTGCTGCACACAGGGGTCACCACTGTGGTCCCTTTTGCATCCTTGAGCTCCTCACCACGGGAGCATAGCAGGGATCCAAGCTCAAATGCCTACAGGCCTGAGGACAACGTGAACATTTACTCTGCGCCAGGCACTGTTTTAACCACATTATACAGATTGTCTGATTTCCACAACAGTCCTCTGATGTATAGTCTGTCCTTGTTCTCTTTTTATAGCTGAGGAAACTGAGGACTTCCCAAGGTCAGACAGCTAGTGAATGCAGGTGGGGCTGGCTTTGATCCAGGTTGGCCTACCTAAAAGTGTGACACAGGCGGTGTGGGAACACAGGGAGAACGTGCTGTGCAACTGGAAAGCTCAGCTCAAACAAGAGGTGCTCATGGCCAAATTAACCTCCCAGCCTTCCAGTTTGCAACCTCTGGTCTAGGTTTTTCCCCTTGGACAAACATCTCATATGGTTTCCACAGACATTGTGCTAAATATTAGTAGTATAGCTACATGTGTTGGTTAGCCAAGTGTGTGTGTGTGTGTGTGTTTTGAGAGCTAGATCCCTCTGAACTTGTGCCAACTAGAACCAGCTTCGACTGGTTACCCTTGTGACCCTAGATTTGTAATCAGGATTATCACCAAATTCAAGAATATATAAAGGGATAAAGTGTGTAGGCCCGGGAAGAGGAGGGGAGGAAAACCCACCGTGCGCTCAGGTTCTCACAGTCATCTCCCTCACAGGCAAACCTGAAAAGCATCCCTCACCATAGTGGGGGGCCCAGCACAGCACCAGCACCCCAGCCCTGCCCCTCGGCATTCAACAAGGAGGGGAGGAGGGAGAGAAAGTTTCCCCTAGCAGCCGCAACCCTGAGGAACCCCGGCCATGGGCTGGCGGCTCACTGGACTGTCATGGATTCAAGCAGCTGGCTGGGAGAGAAGCCTGAGTGAGGGCAGGGCCCCAGTGCCTTGTTTGAGTGTTGCCATGGTAACAGTGGGAGGTTGCAAGGCCCCAGATCTGGGCCAGGGCCCGGGGCCACTTTGATTGGACTCTTTCTCTGAGCCAGCTGTGCTTCCTTGAGCAGCCTGGAATCCCTTCCTCCGGATCCTCACTGCATTAATTGCCCTGCTCCCCCTGCAGGGGCCAACTCAAATCACACCCCTCTGGAAGCCTTGCCTGGATCCCTCACTGGAATAAACAGCTTGCTGCTCCCATAACCAGTGTTTGCATTTCCTTTGAGACACATAACCAGTCATGGTTTTGAGTTCTTCTCCTATGCTCATCCGTCCCCCCAAAAATATAAATGCTTTGAGTTCACAGTCTATATTTTTAGTTCAATATAATCTGGACTTCCTTTCCCAGATGAACGGCAGGTTTCCATTTCTTGTTAGGCAGCATTATCTGGAAAAGCCTTAGAAAAGAGATGGTTTCTGTGCACATAGCAGCTACTCAGCAGATGTGCTTTGAATTGGATTGTCTGCTGCTGGACTGCAGGGCAGAGAGGCCGTTCTTGGCCCCCTCCCCTCAATTGTTTCAACAACCCAGGCTCAGGAAAGGAAAAACAAGGCCAGCAAAGGGAGTTCCTCCCTCTGGGAAGAAACAGGAAGAGCCTTTTGCAGGAATAAGAGTGAGATAGTAAGACTTTGAGCACTACGCACATGTACTTTCTCAACAGGCTTGGTTGGCAACTGGAAGTCAGCGAATGAGATCACATAATTCATGAACACCGAAGTGTCAGAAACAGCCAATCAGGGCTTTCCAAGAACATGGCAATAGTCTAACTTCCAAGTGATGTGATCAGTATGGCATCCTAGGGGGCCGTGTCCAATCTCCATTTGGGGCCAGCAATCTTTGGAAGTCAGGTCTCACTGCTGTCTTCTGTTCCTTGGCACTGACAGCAGCACTGGGGATTCAAAAGTAGCCATTCACCAGACACCTGCAGTGTGTCTGCATGCGGGGGAGGCCAGCACATCTGGTATCCAAATACCCCCTAACTGGGTTGAAAAAGTTCTCCAACCCCAGAAGATTGAAATTGCACTTGGTGGATTTTTTTCTTGAGTCTCTTCTATCTGGCCACAGTGCTGCATGTGAACCCAGACACCAGTGTGGAAGAGTAAAACAAGCCCTGGATATTGAGGGGAAGGAGAAGTGCCCCATCACCCTTGACCAGCTATGAGACCTTGGGTATTTAATTTCAGTGAGCCTCTGTTTCTTCATCTATAAAAACGCTCAGTCATTAACTCAGCAAGTATTTTTCAAGAGTAAAACACATCCCAGACATTGGGACACTATGATGGGAATAGATTCCATCTAGAAAGGAAGAAGGATGATTAAATTAACCATTAAACTCAAGCCAGTTGTGCTGTGGTAGCAACATAGGGATGGCATGGGGCACAGGGCAGGGCTGTCACCTTCGTGAGGTCACAGGAGGCTGCCCAAGGGAGATGATGTTCAACAGAGACTTAGGAGAAATCAGGGGATCCGGCAGTAGTGGTTGGGGTGGGATGGGGGTCCCATATAAAGACGTTTGTTGAGTTCCCAAATCAAGACAGGGAGCACACATCTCAGTCAGTCTGAGGAAAAGAAAGCTTGGTAAACTGTGGAAGGGACTGCTTGCTACTCTTTGCTCCTCCTCCGTTGCTGTTTAGGAGACAGTGTAGAGAAGAGAGCACCGCACTGGGAAGTTGGATGACTAGAACCCTGTGTGCCTTTGGCCACTAACCAGCTTTGCAATTTTAAACATATTTTAAATAAATTTCTGCTCTTCAGTTTATTCATCTGTAGAAAAGGGCAAGAAAAATCCTCCCCTCCTTACGTTACTGTGAAGAAATGTTTGCAGAAGACTTTAAAAAAAAAATGAGTTGTAAGTGCAGGGGCTCTTATAGGATTTCCCCCAGTCATAAATAAATGCAAGCCCTTTTGGCATCAGTTCAAAGACTGGAGAAGTGACTGCATCGCAGTTTTTATCCCCCCCAACCCTTCATTCCCAAGGCATCAGGAGATAAATAGCTGTTGCTTTCTGATCAGTTTGATGATATTTCATTTCAGTTCATAATCAGATGTTGCATAAGGGAGAATATATGCTATTATAAAAGAGTTTTTTAATTGTAGTATCAGTGATTACTGAGCCTGGCTGGTTCGGGCAGATGCTCCTGAAGCCGGGGGTGGGGGCTTAGTCCTGCAGAATGCCAGGCTCTGGCCATGATGTACTTTGAATTACAAGCGGGATCAAGTAAGAGACCCTCTGGAGACCCCACTGTGTCTCCTCTGCCCACCAACCTCAAGGCCTCTCTGGGGCCCATTTCCAAACCCACATTCGGCCCTCAAAGCCCTCTGTCGCCTCACCACCCTCGCCTGTACCCCCTCATTCCCCACTCTTCCTCAGAAGTTTCTTCACTGCCATCCCAGTCCCAAACCCTGATGTACCGTCTCTGTCCCTTTGCTCTTGCTGTCCCATCCTGTCTGGCGCACCCTAACTGCCCTTCCCCCGCCCAAACGTCCAACCCTCCATGTGACAGCATGCAGCACAGCGTGGGGCCAGCACAGCCTCCAGCCCCTCCAGACGGTCCCCCCTGAAAACCCAAGCCGACCTTGGCCACTCTCCTTTCTCAGGGTGCATGCGTTTTGACACTGCCTGATATTTACTTTGGTCTCCAATTGCTATGATGATTTTTGAGAATTAAACTTGGAAGAGCATTTTCAGTTTATAAAGAACTCTTCATGTATACTATTTGCTTGTGTGACAATACTGGATGGTGAAAGTATTATTATCTTCCCATCCTAGAGATGAGGAGCCTCAGGTTTGGCAGCTCAGGGACTTTGCACTATCACCTGGCACGATGCACAGTGTTCTAAATAGTATTAAGAAACTCTCGTAGGTTAGCACCATTCATAGGTTTCTTTGTTTCCTCCCAGCACCATGTTGACATTGTAGATACATAACCAGCACTTCTTGATGAACTCCATATGCAAGTTCAGGAAAAAGAATTCAAAGGGCTATTTTATTGATGCAAATAATTGTTATTACTATTATTAGCCTCTTCATATACAAAGAACAATCTACCTGCCACATAATTTTTATCCCAGTGACTCAGTAAACAACCTAAAGGAGCCTCACACATTCTATACCAACCTCCCCACCCCAGGGTCAATCAGAGGGCAGCCTCAAATGTGGGTTCCACTCCCTCTGTTCAAACCAAGCAGCACAGCCCCACTGCCTCCTGGCAAAGTATGAAATATGTTTGCAAGGACTTGCTGAGCAAGATGGACATGCTTGGCTGGCCCTTGGAAACCTGGGACCATTTGGGCACATGGAGGATCCAGGTTGCCCAACACCCCACTACCAACCAGGTGAAAGAGCCCCCCAGGTAGGCGTGAGGTGGAGAGTGTGGCCATCCATCCATCCATTCGTGGGTGGAGGCAGGAAGGCTTCCCAGCATGGGAGCACATTTCCCAAGAATTTCAGGCCATTTTGACCACCTAGCAGGATAGAGAAGTGATGTTTTTAGCCATGTCCCTACCTCTGCCCAGAAAAATACCAGTTAGGACTCTAAACTTTGCACATTTCCTAAGAGCCTGAGAACCTGTTTGCATGCAGTGTCTGCTTTGGCACAAGAACCCTGTGAGGCAGGTATCCACTTCCAGTGGTTTGTTTACTTTAGAAAGTATGTGCTGATGCTCAAGCCTTCAGAATAGATGAGAGAAGTGAGAGGAAAACCAGCCTCCCCTCCTCCTTCCTCAGAGGCACCGCCACTCTCATTTTCTTGTGTATCTGTCCAGATTTGTTCTGCACTCTGGAGGTGAAGAAACTGAGGCACAAAGCAGCTGAATGACCTTCCAGAGGACACACACTGAGTCTCAGGTGAGAACTTCCCATACCACATTCCCTGCACGTCTCCTGTACCCCCAGCTCTCCCATGATCTTTTAGCCAAGAATTCAGCTCATAAGAAAGCCTATAGGGGTGTAAACAAATAAATTCAGATAAAGCCAAGGCCAGAACCAAGCCCCGCAAGCTCTCCTCCGAGGACCCCACCCCGCCCCATGACACCAGCTACAAGGACACCGGCCCCCTTCTCGGGGTTTCCCAGCTAACTCCCATCCCCAGGACCCTCTCCTGCCTTCTAACCACACTGTTCAGACTGTTTTGCTCTATCAGTGTTCTTCTCATGGGGCACTCAGAGACCAGGTCTGAGTTCCCTGGCCTCTCCCACCATCCACATGTGCTTTCTGGAGAGTCCTGTGAAGCTTTGGGGGTGTCCAGGCAAGGATGGAACAGAGGTGGCTGAGAGAGCGGAGTGAGGCTGTGGAGCCGAGGGAAGGGTGTCTGTGTGGGTGTGGGTGTGCACCTCACTACCTGTGGTGCAGCCCCCATGCCCCTGCAGTCCTGAGTTTAAGCCTTTTCTTCCTTCCATACTCCCAAAGCACCTTTGTGTTTCAAAGGCTGAGAGGGAGATGTGTGGGGGGAAAGGGGGGCAAATGGAGGAGATCAGGGTGGAGTAAAGCCAGTGGCAGTTCCAAAATGTCTCTATAGTGGGAGCTTAGGAGTAAAAATCTAATTCCATCAAAGCCCCTAAAGCTGTATTTGATGAAACTGGGAAAATACTGTCCGTATCAAAGGAAGAGGGTGCTGCTTGCCTGAGTGGGTGTTCAGTAAATACCTTAGTGCAATCGTGAATGTGCTCTGCAGTCACCAACAATTATCTACCAAAACTAAAAAAGTGTCTCCATATGACATTCAGGATGCAGGTTTAAACCTGCACAGTCAGGAAGTGAAGGTTCATCTTCCGGTGACATTAACATCTCTGCACAACCTGCCCTCTGGGACGGAGCCTGCAGCCCAAAGCCTGGGGAATCTGAGCTGTTCCACACTGTGCATTCCACAGGGCTTGGGTATGACTGGAATGAGAATATTTCTGCTCACTCCCTCTATGATTTGGCCTTTACATTGTAAGCCTTAACATTACAGTAAGGTAGCTTTTGACTTTTAATTGCCCTGAACTTCTGTTAACATTAAATGAAGGGAGGAAAACGGAAGGAAACTAAAATCATACCTATATTGCTTTTGAGTTGCATAATTGTATATTTTTGCCACTCCATTAGTTTTCAGCTATTCCTGCCTATAAACCTCTCCACCATCACCTCTGAGAAAAATAAGTAAGCCAGTCATTCAGTTATTGCTGCAAAGTTTGCAGACCACTAAGTTCTCTTCTGTAATATTCAAGAGAATTATGCAACTTTAAATTTAAAGTCTGTTTTTCAATGACCACCTGTGTGGGGGACCCTGAATCACACAAGTACATGGCTGTCTCCTTGCTTTTTCAAAAAAACAATCTTTCCCTCCAAGAGGCTGTGACATTTGGAGACTTAAATGTCAGTTACTGGAGGCAGCCACAGAGCGTTCCCTTTATTGGTGGACCAGAGAGGGGACCACCCCTCCCCAGCTGCCTCTAACTTGAAGATGACCTCAGAGCCTAGGCTCACGCTTTCCAAAAATAAAGCTTTACATAGGCGCTTTACCACACCCCAAAAAATATATTGGATCCCAAACCTTTTACCAAATAGTTCTGAAGAGTGAAAATGGCTGTGTTACCCAGGGACTTCACTGTAACCGTGGCTACAGGCTTTCCTAGTACTAATACAAGGATGCAGTCAGACGAAGTAAGTACAGACAGATGGCAAACACAGTATGAGTAGTGTCAGACTGAGTGCCCACAAATTCTCCAAACTGGAAATGTAGCTCCTAAGGACTCTGATTCACAAAGGCCTGGCATGGGGAGTGGGAAGGGCTGTACCTGTGAGAGAAGCTCAGGGTTCTAATTTTAGTTTAGTTTTTAAATATAATCCTCTAACATACCACGACCTTGCATTTAGATGGCGATTTCCCTTCTCAGTGCTCTTTGACGTGTCTTGTCTCCTTCACGACAATCGTGAGAGACATCTGGGATGATTCTTCAGAACAGGAAAGAGCCAAAAAGGCTTAACCCATGTGCCCAAGGTCAGAGGCTCAGAGGACAACTGAACCAGGATGAGAATTGGGTCCCCTGACTCCTTGCTTAATATTCATCCCATTCACCCTCTGCCAGCCTTCTATGTGGTGCTCGGGACATTTTAATATGTTAATCCCTCTTGCAAACATCCTTTATTCTTATCATTTGTCTGATTAGCTGAAGACCAGGGTCTTCCAGTCAACCTGGAGGTTACGGCTGGACAGTAAGGCTTGCCTTTTGCCCTTGTCTGTCTTGTTCAAGCCCCCTGGGCAGTTTTCCTCTACACAGATTACAGTACAAAGAAGAGGGAATGCAGTCCCCACTCCGGAGGGAGTTTTTGATTCATGGGCCGCAAATTTAAAATGCCTTCAGGGACAAGATAGGTGGCAGGACTAGGTGAGGCAGGCAGGGTGGGGACTAGGGGGTGGCATGGGGTGGGGTGGGGGCAACTGAGATTGAAGGCTGTTCTAAAGTGCCAGCAGATTATAGCTATATGAGAGGTTAGGTCAGTGTGGCACACTTGGGGGAACTAGCTAAAAACTGATCATTTTATATGAAAGCAGAGATAGAAAAAATTAAAATAAAAGTGCCTACGGGTTGAATATAGCTCCTAGACTGCCAGGGAGGACTCTAAGGCATATTTTGGCAGTTCCCAGCACCACCATATGTGGTATATTGCACTTCTCTCCTTACATTTTTGGCCCTATTAAAATGTGAGCTCTTAGAGGTCACACAAGACTTCTTCATTAATGAAGAGTGTATCCACAGACTGTGGCACACATGTCAGGGTTTCAAACATCTGATGGGTTCGTGACTGGGTGAGCACCCCATCATCCTAGAAGAGAAGGTCCAGAGACTGAGGTCCTCAGCCTCCTGAGAATGGTGGCTCTTTTGCACAATGGTTACAGCATGGTCTTTGGACTCGGATGAGACCAGAGTCAGACCTCTCCTGCACTTTAATGGCTCCATGGCCTTGGGCAAATAACTTAATCTCTGATAGCCTCGATTTCCTCATCTGTATATTGGGGATAAAAAGAAGCCCTTCCTGAGTTGTTAAATCAGGCCACATCTTTAAAGCGTTGATTGCGCACTTAGTAAGAACACAGCAACAGATCGTCCTGTTCCTGTGAAAGGTGATAAGATACCTTGCCAGACCTCTGTTCTGAGGCTTTGGCCCTGACGTATCTATGCCAAACGAGGCTACTCAAAGGAAAACAAGTGAGCATTCTAGGTGAAATGAAAAGAAGAAAGTTGATAGTGAAGGACAAAACAAGGCCCCCAGGAAACTAGATCTTGGAGGTCAGGATGGCTGAAAGGGGGAGATGCGGCTGGGAATGAATGGACATAAAGTTAACAAGAAAGCAGGGAGAAGCAAATGTTTCTGCCCTGATTCCCTAGGAGTTAGCCAGGTAACTAACTCTTTAAATCAGTTCTGTGAAAAATTGATCAAATGTTAGTTAGAACAAAATATTTCTTTAATAAATGCATGTTTTCCACATTACACACAATAGGAATAGTATAATAACACATATAGTGCTATACAGTTCTCAAGGCAGCTTTAAGGCATCTACTGTGTGAAACATACCTAGGCTGCATGCTTTACACACATTATCTCTTGTATTCTTCCCAGCAGTGCATTCATTCACTCATCCATCCATTCATTCATTCGTCCATTCAACAAATACATCTTGCCAGCCCACCTTCTACAAGCACTGTGCTAGGTATTCAGGATGAAGATTGTCACACAGTGGATAAAACACCTACCCCACTGAGAAATGTGCTAATAGCTCTGTTTACAGAAGAGAAAACTAAACTCAAAGTGCTCAAGCACCAATGTTTGTAGGGGAGGCAGTGTTCTTGACTGCATGTTTTTTGGTTTAAGAAGGGATCTCAGGAAGATATTGACTTGCCAACAGGCTGGATATATTGTTTGTATTCATTTACATTTAGCACAGTTGGAATTTTCAGAGAATCAAAGAGACATGATTTCTAGTGTTTAATCCTAAGGGTGACTGAAAAAGAGTAATTATTTGCAGAGTCTATGGCAAGGACTGTTTGGAGACAATGTAATTAGGAATGAGAAGAGAGAAAAGGAGGGAAAGAGAAAAAGCAAAGGAGAATAAAGTGGCTACAGATTCAAGGCCTTCCATAACAGAAAGTCAGAGAAAGCCCAGATGAAAACCTTTTAAACTCTTTTCATTGTTCTTAAACCATGCTCTCATTACTTCCCTGGTATCATCTTTGAGTAGAGAGAGAGTGTGTCTTTTACCTCCCCTGTATCCCTAGCATAGCTTAATTAATACTATTGATTGAAAGATTGACTCACTTGAACTTGGAGTGAAATGGAGCTTTTTAATTTTCTTTTCTGCTGAACCTGAAATAGAGCATATAGTAATTAGGAAAGGATCCCTTGTTATCGGAAAGTCCCAGGTACAATGAGCTTTTTGTAACAGCAAAAGGAAGGTAGGTGATTATTTAGGAGCTGATAAAGCACCCCCAACACATACACTGCTTTCAGTGATACAGGGTTTTCTTGATCATCATTTCCTCCTTAAATGAATGCGTTACCTGGCTGGCGGATCTGGCTGAACTTGTGGTGGCTAAATTGTAGGTAACTGTCATCAAAACCCAGCCACAGATGTGACTGATGGTCACATTTCTATGCCCTCAATGACCTGGGTTGACTCAGTAATATTTTTTCAAGATCTCTTTCCTCTTGGGACTCCTGGATTAGCTGGCATGACTGACTTCATTCATTCAGCTAAAGGACAGACTCCGGGCATCCAAACAGAGCAAAATAGACAAGGACCCTGTTCTCACTGAGCTCATTTTCCAGCACAGAAAGATGGTCAATAAATATGTAGACTAAAGTGACATCAGCTATGAATGAAAAATTTTACAGTGGGAAGTATTACAGAGGCAATGACAGGATGGTGTGGGGGAGGTGGGCGGGGGTAGGGCTGCTTACATGACTTGGTGAAGAGGGGCTTCTTCAGGAGGTAGCATCTGAAGTCACATGTGGGTGGAAATGTGTTTGAGCTGAGCCCTGAATATCATGAAGTAGTCAGCCATGCCAGGATCTGAGAACAAATGTACCAAAGAGACAACCAGGGTCTTGAGGGGGTGGCTGGTCCTGAAGTAAGGTGTGCCCGGGACCCAGTGAGAAGGGAACACAGGTAGATGAGAGGAGGAGGCAAGGCCAGGTGACAGAGGTGCTTGTGACACACGTGTCAGGAGGGTGGATTTCACTCTATAGGATTTGGGATGGTTCTTTTGGCCAGCCTGGAGTTTGGGGTCAAATAATAAGGGCTCACATTTATTACCAATGTCAACTCTGAGAGGCTCGACCTCTACTGACTCATTTAGTTTTCCTAACAGCCTATTATTATCAGCTCCACCTCACAGATGAGAAAACAGAGCCCCAGAGAGCGAGGGTAAGTAACCTGCCATGTAACCACAGGAGCGTTAGTGAATAGCAGAGCCAGGATTCAAATGCAGGATACTAGGTCCCAGAACCAGCACCCTGAAGCGCCTACCTGAACCCCTCCTGGGTCAGAGCTGCACTGGGAGAGTGGGTGAACTCACTGCATGTCCATCACAAGCATTATCATATCAGCACTAGCTTTTCTGGCACTTGTATTAGTCAGGATAGGCAACTGATACAGCACATAATCCTCAGATCTCAGGGGCTTTACCCCACAAGGCTTGTTTCTCTCATTCCACTGTTCACTGTGGTGGGTGCCTCTGCTAGAGTCAGAAGATACTGGTTCTGGCCATGGTCCTGCCAACTGTCAGGTGTGTGACTTCCAGCAAGTCACAGACTCTTTTGGGGCCAGATTCCTTATAGTAAAGCAAGGGAACCCAGCCAGATGGCCCATATTTGGATTCTCCCAATTCAGAATGTTTATATGATAAAGAATCACTTTATTATTTCTGATACCATGGCACCTTAATCATTTTATATTGATACCTGTTAGGCTGGAGGAAGGAAAAACAAGGACATGCAAACAGAACAGAGAGATACCATAAAAGGAGAACAGACCAGACCCCCAAGGTCTGTGCCTTATATGGAAAGGGGACAGCTCTCCCTGAATTCCATCCTTCTGATGTGCCAACTAAGGTCCGGATGTCAGCCTCCTCCCTCTTGGAAGGAAAAAAAGTTTCTAGTTGTCTATTATGTCACCTTTAGCCAATCATACCTCTCCACGCCCCCTAGGATAGCTTGCTCACTCCTCCCCCTGCTAACGCCTTATAAGCCCCCACCTCCCTGACTGGGTGTGACTTCCCCGGCCTGTAATACCCAGACTGGGGAACATCACCCGGGAATTGTGCTCAAATAAACTGCCTGGCCCTTTGTTGCCTCTCATCGCCTGCTTATTTCAGCTAGAATTTATCTTACAATACCTATTTGTGCCTTTATTCAGAACTACTATCATAATTATACCATTGATTCTAAGGGAAAATACTACTTTCTTCTAATAATTAATATCTAATTACACACATAAATGTATACTTGGTTGGGGGGCAAGCCTCCAACTTTATATTAGGATTAGCTACTTGAAGCAATGAATTAAATGGGGAAAAATACAGATCTGTATTTCATCATGCCAGGAACCAGGTTTAAGTTATAAATATAACATTCTACAAGCAGATTATTATTGTGATTTGACAATTTTTATACAAAACAGTACTTATATCTATGAGAGGCATACTTACATCTATTAGTTGGCCAGGTGAGAACCATCCAGAGTGGCAGAGTTCATCACTCCTGACCGGGGTCCACTCTGTGCCCTCCCTGCCCACCTTGGTTTCTGAAGTGTGAGGTGTTATCATGACCATGGAGATCTGCAGGGATGGCAGGGAGATTTGGGGAGCCGGGCTGGGCAGGCAGGGTGGAGAGGGCTGTGGCTGAATAAAGTATTTTAAACCCCCAGGAGAGACAGCAGCGATTCAGGTAGATGACAGTTTGATGGTATTCCCATTTTAGAAAAAAATAAAATACACTAGGCTCAGAGACCTGAGAAGAGACTGGGGCTAGAAGAGGAAGAGCAGAGCCCAATGCAGGGACATGTCCTCGTGTCCCCCTGCCTGAGAGCTCTCCTGCCACTTCCACTGAGAACATCGCCCTCACCCCGGCTGCTGTTTTCCCCAAACAGCTGTAATCGTCAGTCTGTTCTCTCTCACTTTGGTGACAGTATTCTTTACGAAACACAGATGGATTATGTCCCCTCCTTGCCTAAAACCTTGGAGCTCTTACCGCATACACCAGCCATTAACAGGGCCGAGAAGGTGCTGTAGGTGTGTGCCGCTGGCTGCTGGGCCTCAGAGCACCTCGCTGTCCCCCCGACTCACTGATGCCACATGTAGCCACACTGTCCTTTCAGGTCCTTTTCAGGAAAAATAATGGGTCCAGTTTGTCATCCTGAAAAAAGCACAGTAAACACTTTATTTCCCTGTGTTTCCAGAGTTTGGGGGGACTTTTTATCGCATATTAACAACTGAACCCATGGCTTTAAATTTAGAGGCACTTCACCTGAAAAGATATCTGAGGGTTGAAGAAAAGCAAACCAGGCATATTACTTGAAAGTGCTTTAAATAAGTTTATTCTCTGTTTTGAGACTTTGCAGAGACCCTGGCCATGTCTTCACCATTTTTAGCAATTCAGAGCCTGCCCCTCCTCCCCATGGGAATCACTCATTTTCCTAGCATCACGTGCTTCTTGTCGTCGCACTTACCATATTAGACCTTCACACCTGTCTGCATGGTTCTCTGATAAGTGTTTGCTTCCCACAAGACAAGGATCAGGTCTGCTTGCCTCTGGAGGCCCAGGACCCCACTTGTAAGAAGTGCTTCCTAAGTAGGCATTGGCAGAATGGCTGAGCAGACCCCATCCAGATTGTCCTTTCCTTTTGGTCTCTTCCCCTTAACCCTGTCCAGGCCAAGTCACTTACTCCTCCCCCTGTGTTGTTCCCATGTGCCTTTACTCAGAACCTGACCACGGGCCTCATCACCCTGAACTTGTATGTTTGTCTCTCCTCCTTGCTAGACTGGGAGGTGCTCAGGGTCTGAATGCCCGGAGCCAGATACAAAGTGAGTATTCAGTGAATGTTTATTGCATAGAATCATGACGTCCAGGAAGACAATTCTGGCCCAGATGCCCCGACTACACGAAAGCAAGAAATAACACCAAAGGAGGCTCCCCACAGCAGGCTACACAGCTGCTCTGTGTGAAGACAGACCGCCTGCCCATGGTCCATTCCCTCATTCAGCACGAGGCTCCTGTGTTCATAGAAGAGGGTCAACTTGCTTATACAACAGTGTTTGACCTGACAACTGTCCAGAAACCTTTGGGCTGTTTGTTACAGACATAAATTCCTGGACCCATCCTAGACCTATTGAATCAGGGTTTCAGGAGCGGGGTCAGGAACCTGCATCTTTAACTCCCCAGGTGACTTTTAAGCAGCCAGCCTGGCCACAAGTCTGTCATGCTGTCACCAAGATCCCTGGGTGAACAGATAAAGCAAACATGCTGATAACCCCAACACAAGGTAGAAAACTCAATGAAAGCATTTGAGGAAAAGTCTGCCAACTTTCAGTTATAAGATGGCCCCCAGCACATACCCTGCAGCCTGAGCTGCATCAGAGGAACCTTTTAAGGTTCCGAGAGGCCTGAAGCTCCTGCCTCTCCCCACCCGCCATGAGAAGACTTAAGATTTGGACCATTGGAGGTCACTCTGGAGGTGATCTCAGGGATTTTAATTGGGCACCATTTTGATCCTTATTATTAGCATTTCTAGAAAGCATCTACTATCTAACAGGTAGTATTCCACAGCTTTGCATATATAATTTAATCTAAGAAATTTGGTGCAAAGTAGAATGCTCTGCCTCCTGCTTGGGGACCTCCAGAAGGAACACCAGTCCAAGGGTGAGCCCTGGACATGACTCTGGAGCTGCTCTTGGCCCATGGGAACAGATCAGACCTCCCTGGGAAGGACCCATCCCTGTACACGTCCAGGGGTTACAAAGCCTGGCCTGCTGAGGGCTAGGCACTCCTCCCAGGCCTCACTTGATGAGCTCAGCATGCCCCCAGATACCATGAGATGTTCCCCAAGAGGCTTTCTCTATCCTTTTTGCTGAGTGCCAGGGTCTAGAATTAATGCCACAGACCGACCTGCAGACCAGCCTTAAGTAGAGAGGTTACCTGTGAAGCTCTGTGAATGGGGTGGGTGCCATGGTCCTTCAGCAGTAAATTTAGGCTCAGAGGTAAGGAAGGGTCGGAAGAAAAGCTTAAAGATAGAATCAGTCCATTGTTATCTGGAGATAACCCATGACTTTATAGATTGTTTTAGAATATTTTGCAGTTTACAAAATGCATTAAATACATTGAGTTCTTTTAATCCCCACAGCATCATTATGAGGGAAGCTTGTTAGTTTCATTTTGTAGCTGAGGTTCAGTAATTCACCAAGGTCATAGGGACGACCTAGAGCTCAAACCCAGGTCTTCTGTTTTCAGGATCATTATTCTCCATCAGTACCTCACACACAGGCAGATAGCAGGTTGTTGGAAGCACAAAAATGAGTAAATGACTTTCTCCCCAGCCAGATACTAAGGAGGCTCTGCAGACAGGGGGTTTCAAGGAAACTGAAAGTAACTTTTCTCCTGTCTGTCTCCTCACACCCACCCCCATAACCACAATCAAACAATCAAGATTGGTTAGCACCTATTGTTGATTTTATAGATGAATAATCTTTTAAACAGTGTCAGTATTAGTTGAGAGCTAACAAAGGATAGTGTCTCCCAGGTGCATTTCTGAGGCCCAAAGTGGCTTTTACAAAACATTCCAAGGCAGCTTTAACTTTTAATTCATACCACCAAGGAGATAGTTGATTGTTTCCTGGAAATGCTAACAATGCAGAGCGCATAAAATACAAATGAAACACTATAGATTAGCAGAGCTCAGCAAGTAACCTGGGGGGCCTAGAAGAGAATTCTCAGATTAAAAAAAAAAAAAAAAAGAATACTTTTTAATCGAATTTTCCCCAGACTGGGTTCCCAAATGTTAATGGATACCCTCTATGGCTATATGGAGAAAAGATTCAAATTTGTACCTTTAGGAATCTAGAAGTGAATTATTGGCTTAGCTTTAGCTTGAAAAGAAATCTATTTATTCAAAGACTATTTTAGGTGCCATGGGATGGATGAGTTTGAGACAAAGGTTGGAACGGGCAAGAAAGCCTGGGACTGGGAAATAAACACGTGATCCCTCAATAATAACAACTCCCCTGGAATTATAAAATGAATGAGGCTCTGTGATACTGGAACCCGTATCTTTATCCTTCATTGCTGAATCCTTAACACAACAGAGTATGTGTGACACGTACTGGGTACTCAATAAATGTTTGTTAAATAGATAAAGACCACTCTTAAAACATTTTTCAGAGCTTTTCAGATCCTGTTATCTTCTCTTGAGGGGAGCTCTGATTACAACACCCTTCTAATAAACACACACCTCTGTGAAAACTCCAGCCACAACCCAGTCTTCCCCTCTCCCACCCTAAGCCCCCAGGCTTACCAGAGAGCCCCTGTTCCACTCATGTTCTAGACATTTCTCTGCCTAGAACCACTGAACGTCCTTATTTCCCACGTTTCTCTGTCAAGGCACTACTCATCTCCAAGGTCCTCCTCAGTGGCTCTACCCTCGTGAAAACCGCCCTGATTTTTTCCGTGGGCTCGATGCCCTCCCCACCTCCCTGGCTGGAACCAAGCATGGGCCTCAGTGCACTTAAGCCTCCTGCAGGGACCAGCACGGCCCGGCACAGAATGGTTTGCCAAAAAATGTGGTATTACTATTCTAATTTGAGTCACAGAAGTGTAGTGCGAGGAGCATTTGGTCCCAGAAAGGTCTATGTGTGGGTCAAATGAGAGAAAAGCATCCAAAGTCTTCCCATCACAGAGGAAAAACCCTGTTGATAGGCAAAAAATATGGGGTCATACAAGGCCTACTAGACACAAAGGCCGTGGCCGAGGGAGACGAGAAACAGAGACACGTGGTGTGAGGAGCAGCAAGGCTGCGGGCGGCTCGGGGTCCCCAGGACGCCTCGGGGGCTGTTCTGTAAACAGAGGCTGTGGGCTTGCTGGCACGGCACGCGGGCAGGTCCACAGCTCGCGGCGTTCCCTGGGCTGCAGAGCTGCGGAGGCAGAGCCTCTGGGGCGGGATGTTCGTCTCTGTTGCACACTGAGTTTCAGTTTGGGCGACCATATGCTTTCCGTGAGCATCCATTTGGGCAGGACTGGATTTTTGTTACATGTATCTTCAGACATTTGTGAAGTTTCTAACAATGGGAAATAAGTCTCTTTGCCGACTTTTTCTACAACAGACTGCGATAAAAATTAAAGTCAGTCTGGGGAATAGCCACGTATCATGAGATTCTCTAAATCCTGGGCAACTTGCCGAAAATGGGTTAATTCTACACACAGGAGTGAGGCACCCAGAGCAACACCTGTGAGGGGCTCAGCCTGGGGGATGTGGGGCCAAGCTTCCCAGGATCAGCAAGGCCAGCTCTGCTTGTCACTCACCGTGTGACCTGTACCTCTGTCTCTGCAGCTGTAGGATGCAAGGAACCACTGTACCTACTTCAGAAGATCCTTGTTAGGAAGACTAAGTGAGATAATAGGGGGAAGGGCCCATGACAGTCACCTGCTTATCAGTTCTTCTTACAGCAGTACTTCACCTCCAGGGGCCAAGTGGCACAGTAGCGGGTGCTAATTGACACAGTTGCAGAAATGTATAAGTAATGTTGTAAGGGTGTGGGGCCCCATGCTGGCACACTAGGACTGAGGTCAGGTGGGGCTTGGATGGACGCACGGGCACGGGGTGCACGGGACACCTACTGAGTGTGTTATTCAAGGAGTTAGACCTCGGAGGACAACTCCTGGGGTACCACGTGTAACTTGTGCATCCCACGCAAGTGGGGCCGCACGTCTGTGCTCATGCAGGACAACAGAATGAAGCCTTGGCTTCAGGACGCCTCTGGACACCCCCTGCCCACCACAAAATACCATCCCGTTGTTCCCTTAAGAGATACAATTCAAGCAAGAGTGATTAGAAAAGTATTAAGTGAAATACAAAGACAAGGTCCAGGCATACCTCGGGGAGATACCCGGTTTGCTTCCAGACCACCCCAATAAGGTGGATGCGGCAATGAAGCAAGTCAAATGAACTTTTTGGTTTCCCAGCACATAAGAAAGTTGTGTTGTTTACAATATACTGTAGTCTATTAAGTGTGCCGTAGCCTTATGTCTTAAAAAAAGTACATACCTTAATTAGAAAAATACTTTATTGCTCACCATCATCTGAGCTTTCAGTGAGTCATAATCTCTGGTCACAAATTGCCATAACAAACATAATAATGAGGGAAAGGTTTGATACATTATGAGAATTACCATAATGTGACACAGAGACATGAAGGGAACAGCTGCTGTTGGAAAAATGGTGTGGATAGACTCACTCCATGCAGGGTTGCCACAGAGCTTCAATTTGTATTAAACACATTATCTGCAAAGTGCAAGAAAATGATGTACACCATAATGCCATCATCCTTCACTTTTCTGCCCGCCCAGCCATTCGGGAGAGCGCTGGCCCATTGTCCAGTGGTCTAGGTGTTCATCCCAGCTCTGTGTGGCTTCAGACAGGTTACCTTCCCACTCTGGACCTCAGGTTCTTAATTCTTCAAGTGAGAGCCTTGGAATGGTCCCTAAGGTCTCTGGCCTGAAAATCAATGACTCTGATTTCTGGGTTCAGGGCAATATCTTGCACCAAGAGGCCTCTTAAATTTCCTTGAACCATGCTCAGTCCTGTTTGGACACAGAACCTGTGGATTCCAGAACCAAAGGAGCTTCTAAGACCTTATACTTGAGAACTGAGGCCTAAGACATGCATGGAGAGGTGGCAGGGGGTGCTAAAAGAGTAAGTACTCTGTACAAGCACACAGAACAGCCCTGAACTGAGCTCAGGATGGAAGTAGGGAGTCATCCAAGGACCCCTTCCCAGTTTCCAAGCACCATTGCTGAGCAGCCTGCAAGCTCCCTTCCATTACAAAGAAAGGCAGCCGGCAGGGCAGGAGACTTGAGCATAATGATGGGAAGAAAGGTAAAAATAGAACCAGCAGGTGACCCCACACCCCAGAGCACAGAGTGTCCTTGTCAGGTGCAGGAGTGGGGCAGGAGGAAGCAGGAGACACGGAGCAGGGAGGAGAGCATGAAGGAAGGCAGCGGAGAGGCAGGACAGGGATGATGGTCTCCTAGCCTGGGGGAGGCCCAAGGCCCCGCAGCAGGCAGCGAGACTTCCCATTCCATCATACGCTTCAGCTTTAATAAGTGTCGAAAATGTCAAGTTGTGTGTGTAGAAGGTCAGATACAGGGTCGTCCTGCGGCGATATGTGTTCAACACCCATCAGGTGAGCTGCAGTGGAGAAAAGATTGAGAACCGCTCTTGTGGAGGAACCTAGGGAGCCAGCCCCTAACCAGAACACCAGATACACTGATTCATCCAGTAACTGTTGAGCACCTATATATGCCAGGAATGATATACTATTAATTTTTATATCCTAAGCCCAACATGGTATGTACAGAACAAGAATTAGTTAGTACATATTGATTAAAGGCATGCATTTATCTTATTTATCGTGTCTCAATACAGTCGCAGTGAACTCTGGAAATCTTCAGTTCCCTCCCCTTTCCCAAGCCTAAAATCCATTATGTCATTAGAAATTGCAGACCATTCCCACTGCATTCCTCTGACTCGTGTGTTTTGCCCTCCTCAGGTGCCGTCGGTGGCATGCCAAAGCCCAGAGCTGGAGGAGGAGTAAACTGGGCGAGGCTGCGTCCTCTGGAGCCCAGGATTTGCTAGCGACCTGAGACTCCCCTGGCCCCAGGCTAGCCAAGCGCCATGGGGAAAATCAGTGCCTTCTTTAGTGCCATCTGGGACACCATCCTGACCAAACACCAGGAGGGCCTCTTCAACACCGTGTGCCTTGGCATTATCCTGGGGCTGCCACTGCTAGTGGTCCTCACGCTCCTTTTCATCTGCTGCCATTGCTGCTGGAGCCAGCCAGGCATGAGCGGTCAACAGCCAGAGCAGAACAAAGGGAAGAAGAAGAAGAAGAAGAAAAAGAAGAAGGCTGAAGAAGACCTCTGGATCTCTGCTCAGCCCAAGCTCCTCCAGATGGAAAAGAGGCCGTCCCTGCTTGTGTAGCTGGGCAGGAAGCAGAGGTGTCCTCCCTGCGGACCAAGCCGCCTTCCATCTACATGCAAGGTCGGGAGCAGCGGCCCCTGAACTGATGCACTCAGGTCCCCAGAGGAACTACTCAACCAAGGAACAGACCTCAGAGCAAGTGCACCCACGAAGGGGATCCGTGGGAGGACACGGGCCTTTCTGGGGCACTTCGCAGCCATATGCCCAAGAGCAACGCTCTTTACTACAGACTCAGGTGTGCCTTCCCCCTGTGTCTGGCCTGTTCCATATGCAAAAGCACAAGGAACACTTATCCATACATTTTGACATGTCTCCCACATGCACACACATGCACACAGTGTGTACCACACACACACACACACACATGAATTCAGGCAATAGATACCTGGCAAGTATATTCTATTCACCAAATAGCCACTAAATGTCTACTTTGTGCAAGGCCCTGTGCATAATCTGCTCTTGCAAAAACATCTCATAGGAGGGCCTGTCCAGATTTGGGCACGTGTGCACAATTATATAACCAGACAAGGCATTACATATACCACTCAGGGTAGAGATGTGTGCCTTCCCATTCCTAGCCCTTCATAGTTTTTTACTGGAAATTCTTGTATTTGGACATTCCAGCATCCTGGTGCAGTCCCTTCCCTGTATTATAATACACACCAAGTTCCCAGGCTTCTGACCTCTTACCTGGGAGGAAAAGTTTAATATGTGATGAATCAAAATTCGTGGAAAGCTGTTGTCCTGGGACTCATACCCAGGTCCTCCTTACCACTGGTAGGTATGCAATGTGGCCCAAGACCTTGCTTTGAGATGCTGTCCCCGGAACCTCGCAGCAAGGCACCCTTCTCCAAGCAAGAGCAAACAGCTCTTGGCAGACTGCTAGCAAGATACAGAACCCAGGTGTACTCCATTCACTTCCTGGACTGCCGTGGTGTACCTGTGCAAGGTGTGCTTTACAAATGGAAAGGAGGTGGCACACTTGAGCCAGATGCCTCCTATGTGACCAAAGGTTCTCAGGTGGGGAAGAGAGATGGTCACCCATACAGTCCCGCAGAAGGCCCACTGGAAATGATTTTATAATTTTGTAATGGATGCATAGTATGTTGCAGGTGGGATGCAGAAGTTACAGAGTTTAAATGAAAGTAGGATGAAGTTATATAGAGGTTTATTAATATTTATCTTGATGCTAAGGCAAGTGCCTTGCACACAGTTGGTACTCAGACTGGCTGTGGATGGTGTTGGATATGTGAAGATGTTAAGGGTCAACATGTAATACCTCGTCAATTCCCCCAAGTGACCCTCTCTTCTAAGTGAGCCCACTAATTGCTGCAATGGATGGAAGCTGGGTATCAAATTCTGCAGGAGGATGAATGCAGAGCAAGGGTCAGGTGGGCATGGGCACCCTGAGGTCCATGAGGACGTGTAAACTAGGTCTGCAGTGAGTTGAGGAGAGGGTCTCCCTGCCCTGCTGAGATTGGGAGGCCTAGCTAATGCACTTGTATGATGAACTGGTTGGTATTTTGATTTTATTGTGAGCATCTTGCAAAGATGGGTAATTCCCAAATTAGGAACAGGTTGTGCTCTGAAAGTTCATTTGCAGATCTGCTGGGTAGCTCTCTTGAAATATTTTCCCACCTAAATGGTGTTGAAATTGCGATTTAATTAATTAACTAAACTATGATATTTATAGTAGCAAAAAGCGGAATTCTGTAAGAGTGTGTTAGTGGGAAAATGTACTCTGTTTGCTTACTCGGACCACCTGGTACTCACCTGCCCTCCAGGTTCACGCCAGGCCTGTGGAGGGCAGCGTCTGGTGGTGGCTGCTGCCCCAGAGTCTTCTAGCCTGTGACTCTGTGAATCACAAAGCAGGCTTCTCAGACCATAGGACCAGTCACAGCCACCCTCTCACACTAAGTGGCCCTAAAACCCCAGGCACTCAGGCCGCTGCTCATAAACCCCTGTGACCAGAGAAAGAAGCATTCTCTGATTTTCTGTCCCCTTGTCACATGGCTTGTCATGGAGCATCGGGCAGTCCCCTTCCCATCACAGGGTGACTATTTGTCTCCCCACACCAATCGCACATGCTCCCCATGTCCACCGCTGCCCACCAGGACAAGCTCCCCTTCCTGTCCCCAGCTGTCAGTCCCCCTAAAGTGGATGAGCTGGGGAAGGCGGAGAGGCTGATAGCAGAACCTGGGTGTCAGATACAATCTGGGCAAGTGGATCACCCAGATCTGGCCCCACAAGTAACATGGTTGCTATGGCAACTGGCTGCTAGTTTGAATGAGGATGGCAGTCGGTTGTCATAACTGTGACAGGGCCTCTGTGTCCAGGTGCAGCGCCCTGCTGTCCATCGCATGGACTTGCTCTACCTCTGGGCGTGAAACACCGAGAAACTCCCCTATTGGCTGCTTCCTTAGCCAGGACTCAGGAGACCCCAACCCTGAATGAGTCTCATCGCCTCCCCCCAGCCTCCCCTGACAGCCTTCACAGAGTACCACACCACTGCCCAGTGCAGGACGGGCCCTCGAAGTGCGTTAAGTGGGTCATGGAAGGGGCCCGAGGCGATTACTGGAACCCACTCCCTTCTGCACTTCGTCTTCCCATACTGTTTCCTTCCTCATTCCCACTTTCCCCACCCCTGCCCTGTTCCATCCTCTCCATGTTTAATCCTTCCCGGCTTCTGTCCCAGAAGTGCAGTGGGGGCTGCCTCAGGACCGAGCCCGTGGCCCATCTTGGGGAGGGGGGTGTTAAGCTAATGGAGGACAAACAGGATTGTAAGCAAGAGGTTCCTAAACCAGCACAGGCTTGGGGAGCAGCCCCCAGGCCTAGGATTTGAACAGCTTCAGCCCAACTCAGCAAGGAGGTCTTCTCACCACTGCTCCACAGATTCGCTTTTTAATTTTTGGAGGGGGAAAGCAAAGGTGTAGAGAAAGGGCAGTCACCTTTTCAAGAAAAATATAAATGGTCCAAGTTGTATAGTATTTGTCAGTATTTCTTTTTTCTGGAAAATTCAAACACATAAAAGAAAATTTTATTTAAATAAAATACTTTGAAAATAAAAGTCATGCCTGGCCTCCTTACCTGCTGGAATCACTTTCTTGACATTAGATAGAACCCTGTCCCAGACATCATGAAATGATGGAGGCAGCATCTTGCCCTTGGATACAAAAGACCCAGCCGGCCAGGTTCCCGCCTTCCTGAGGCAGCCGCAGCTCAGAGGACAGGAAGGTACTCTACCTCTGCCTGCACAGCAGACACCTCGGAGGCTAGGCACCCGCCCACGTACCAACTGAAGAAAAACACACTGGTGTTCTTGGGAACATTCGGAGAACATTCCCTTCAGTGCAGCCAATGTCTTCTTAAAGGAAAAGAGAAAAACAGCAAAAAGTAAGTAAAAATAGACCTCTGAGTTAAAGCCGGTTCTGGGAAGGGGAGAGATCAAAAGCCTCTGTAGTAGCTGCTAGGGAGATATGGACAGACAGATGATGATAGATAGACAGATGATAGATAGCTACAGACAGACTGATAGACACACATGTGTTATGTGTGTTTGTCTTTTTCCAGGTTGGCTGTAGCTTTGCATTGGTTGTGAAATGTAATGACTTAGATGCTCCTAAGTTCTCCCTTGATGCTGCTAAGCTGGTCATTAAAGCCAGTCTGTCTAGAGCAGTGCTGTCCAATAGAATGTGGAAAGATGGAAATGTTCTATATCTACACCGTTCAAATGGTAGCTCCGTGTAGCTATTTAAATTAAGTAAAATTAGAGGTGCAGTAGCTGAGCTACATATTTCAAGTGCCCATCTCCAGGTGTGGCTAGTGGCTGCCATCCTGGAGGGCATAGGTCTAGAAGCTCATGGGGGAAGTGGTCAGACATGCTGGCAAAACACTGCACTTACTGCATGGCAGCCAGGGCTGAGGAAGGAAGGTGGGTGGCACAGGTTCCCCAATTGCTTTATCTCTTCCAAGGCAGGCTGACATTTCTGTTGTTTGTTTTAGTTGAAATCTGGGTTCCCTTCCCCATCATCCCACATCCTATGACAACCCGCAAACAGAGACTCTCATTCAGGTCTCTGTTTTCCCCCAGGACTTCCAAAACGTTCCAGTGTAGAGGAGGGAATACTGCCCAGAAGCCATCTCCAGGGAGCAGCTGCTGTACCCCTGAGGGGATACCAGAGCTCAGTGCCACCAGCTCCCACCTCGCCATGCCCAGGATGATGACCACTAGGCAGGGTGAGCTGGGCACAGGGAACATATAGCTTCATGCAGCAGATCGCAATCTGTGTTCTCATCAGGAATCTACGACTATAATATTCATGGTATCCTGCCCGGGCCTGGCCCACCCTTGGGGGTGGGAATATAGATTTGGACAATGCTATGAGCATTCTGAACTCACCAGAACACCACACTGGTCCCTTGCCCTTTGACTACTATTATTCCCAATTTCAAAGTCACAGGATTACAAGACTGAAGCAGCACAGCTTTCAGTCTCTACCGTAGATTCATAGGAATGTTTTCAAATAGCTGTGATACTTCACCCAGGAATGGCCACTCATGCATGCAGCTAACTCTCTCCTGGGGGGGTCTTTATTCCTAACTTCTTTGACTCTTCACTAGGTGTCAACACACTAGATGCCAATGACAGAAAGTTGTCCTGAGGGGCACACAGCCTGGGTTGGGGGACAGACAATAGACCGTTAGGGTCTGGTCACTGCTTCCTCAGAGGGAAGTTCCGAAGCTGGCATCGGGACAGGCTACGGGGGATCTCCAGGCCCTGTCTAGGGAGTTGCAGAGGTAGAAATTGGGATCATGGGGCACCGTGTACTGCCTGCAGCCTGCAGGACTGCCTGGAGGTGTGCTGAGGGTCAGCGTGACGAGGACCGCCAGCAGTGTGGGGGGCTGGGATGCAGAAGCAGCCGTGTCCCACGTGGGTCCTAACAGATACCCCATTGGTGATGGGACTTGGGCTCTCGGCATCATCTCCGTGAAGACTTAAGACAATGCAGAGCTAGTGCTCATCTCACAAGCACAGGGAGATAAACGCATATGAAGCGTTTAGCACAGGGCCCGGCTTATGGCACATGCTCAGTATAAGTTAGTTGTTATTATTAAGGGTAGAAGGAAGATCATGGGAGAGTTGTGTCCTAGAAGTCAAAGGAGAAGAAACTTTTGAGAAGAAGAATCCGTGGATTCAAGTGGTGCAGACAGATCAGATGAGAATGGGGTTGAAAATAATATATTTCTACTCCCCTTGGTGTGTGATATGTTCCCTTCCTTCACCGCACATTGCACTGTCTGTGATACTACCAACACTCCCAGATTGCAGTCCGTGTCTGGCAGGTGCCTATCCTGCCTCACCCCAGCCCCCTCTGCCCACGACCAAGCCACCCTGGGTGACAGCGCCCCCTGTTGGCCAGATCAAGAGAGACCTTGAGTCTACACTAAACAGTGTTTCCCTTAGAACAAAATCCAGCTAGATCACTGGCTGTCGAACTAAATGTGTGAAAGACTCACTGGGCTTTCTGTAATAGTCACAAATTATTCAGGGTCAAGACTGCCCTGAGCACTTGACAGGTAAGGGGTTGTCATTACCCTAAGTCTTAATTGTTGCAAATATATTTTTGGTAATGTGTTCCATATTTTATACCACTGCGTATGAGAAAGTGTCCCTAACCAACAAATCTTCCCCATTGCGGCAAGACCAGACTACATTGTGATAGTGAATGTTCCTGTGTTCCCAGCTCTCCACTCCCATGCCCACCAGCATTAGAATTAGCCTGAGGCCGGAATAGTTAACTGTCTTATTCACCACTCTGTCTCCAACACCTAGTATGAAGCCTAATGCCCACTACATGCTACATGCTAAGTAAATCCACTGATGAGGGAAAAAAAGAAAAAAAATCACTGGGGTGTTTCTTACAAGTACTGATGCCCAATCCTCTCTGCCCTTCTGGAAGATTTATTAAGTCTCGGGCGGGGCCAGACAACCTGCTCTTCTAACGAGCACTTTAGGTAAATGCCAGTGTTCCCTGAAACACACCTTGAGAAATATTACCTAGATATTCAGACAACAAAGGAACTCTATGATCATAGAAGTTTGCAAAACATGCATACATCCCCACTCCTCCTTGAAATGTGTAACCCATGGATTACATTAAAGGTTCTAACAGGTATTATAATAAAGAAGCTGGTGTTAAGCCACTTACCTCAGAATTTTCCCAGGGTTATCTGACCGGGAAACCTCTTCTGTCAGCACACATGGAGGAGCAAGGGTTCCGAGGAACATCGTTTGGGAAGTGCTGCCATGGAGCATGTGTGTACCCCATGTTTCATCTCATGTCTTCACTGCTTCTTCCTCAACTCCTATTAGCCCCAAAAAAGTCCTTTCTGAAATGTAGACATTCTCCTTTACTTTCATTAACCTTTCTTTCTCACTCTGCTCTTTCTCTTTCTTCCATTTGTGACCCACAGTAATCCTACTGGTGGCTATTCACAGCACATACGCCTTACAGCTGGCTAGAGAGACACCTCTATCAAGGAAGAAAAGGAAATCCAAAAGTTTTGAATGAAAGTGTAGAGACTAAAGAGCCAAGGCCTCTAGCTTACCATTCCAGAGCGCTGCACCTTGCCTAAGAGCACTTTCATTCTTACTTGCTTCTTGCAGCAGCCAGTGTAGGAGTAAGTCAGGACTGATGTCATTCCCATTTTATAAATGAAGAAAATGAGGTTCAGAGAAGGCATGCAATTCACCCAGACCTGGAATGGAAACTGAAGTTCTCAGACTCCTATTCTAGGGCCCCTTCTGTATACCTGGCATCGTGATCCAGGCCATTCCACTGACTTCAGCTCCCCAAAGACTGTTAACTTTCAGGAGCACCTCCCCTGAGTCAGAAGCATATTGGCTACAAAAAAGGACCATGCCTACCAGCCTTTAGAGTCCCCACACAGCTCCTGGAGATATTCCACAGCCAGCTTCCTGTGTCTCCTTACCTTCCTCTAGTCAAACCTAAGGTTTTTCACCTACTGAAATAAAAGCCTGGTTTCGTTCCTTTTTGTTTCCTGCTTTTATTGAAATTACAATACTGCAATGCCATTCTTTTCTACCTGTAATGATAAATGCCCTGCAATTTATCTGTATTATAGAATTAACAGGTTTTTGTGGGATAACCTGGAAATCTTCATACAACACTGGAATTGAAACTCAACCCATCTCCCATTTCCCTCATAGAAACAACCAGCTCACAGAAGGACCTTGGGAAGTGGATCCATTTGCACATTAAGAACTGCCTAAACACCTCTTCCAGGGGTACCCCTGTCCCGTCTCATGTGCCACTGCAGGCCAGCAGGCCAGGTCAGGGGAGAGGGTCCAGGTGTCCCTAGGCAGTCTCTGCAGGGTATTTCCCAGTTATCTGCTTTGTGCATTACTCCATCAGTAACATGCCTGCACAGCCGAGCACCGGCTGGACGCTGAGCTGTCCCCACTGGTCGAGTCTCCAGACCTGGTCACGCAGGAATTGCCCTTCAGGAGGAGAGGTGTCGCGAAGGGAGAGGTTCCCGATAGGACAGCACTGCCATCTGCTGGCCTATCTGGGAACAGCATGCCCCCCGCCCAGGACTGCTAGTCCCAACCGGCCTGACCGGTGCCTGTATTGACACAAACTCCTTCCTGATCAGGGGAGGATTTCCTCCAGCAGATGACTGTGTTTCACCAAGGGCTTTTCATCATTCACACCTGCCCCTCCTTCTGCCCTACTGTGCCTCCACTGGCAGCTCCCCCATCCACATTCTCCCTTTCCGCACATACCAGTTCCTTTTCCTTCCCAACATCCCCTTGCTCACTGTCCCTTGAGTCCTTAGTCTTTCTCCCGGGCTCCTTCAGCATTTTCTGGCTTTAATGGTCCTTGAATCCCTCAGAACTCTAAGTAAAAAAGCAGAGCGCTTGATGTCACGTGACAAACTCTAGGGCCCTACTCCCAGAGGAAGCCACTGTCAAGAACAAACAGCTCTAAACTCCGCCACGAAAGGACCCCTCCCTTGTCTTTACCGCCCTGCCCCTCAAATACTTTTGATTCTTCCTCCTGAATATATTTTTAATCTGAGCCTTCTCACCTTTCCCACCATTTCAGCCACAGGCCAAAAGAGCCATTACCTATTGCCTATGCAAACCCCTAAACCCCTCTGTGAATCTCCACCCTTTCCCCAAAACCTCTCAACACCTCGTGACCACTCCCTGTCCTGCACCAGACCAATCTTTCCAAAATACAAGTCTCCCTGTAAGAGTCATTCCAAGGCTTGAACGCCTCTGAGTGGTCTCCACTGTCCAGCTCCTTCATCTCAGCAGGATTCTCAGGCGTGGTTGCAAGTTAGAAGCCCCTAGCTTTAAAAAGATCAGATGCACAGTTCTCAGCTGAGAGCCGCTGAAGCCGAGTCTCTGGAAAGGAAGCAGGATCTGGCTATCTAACAGGGCCTCAGATTCTGACGGACAGGGAGCTGAGAAGCACAGCCCTCACAGGGCCAAGACGAGTCCCTGCCCATCTCTCTCTCCAGCTGGGCTCCCCACCAACCGTCCTCACTCCACCAAGAAACCGCCCTCTCCCCAGGAACGCACCACACTCCTCTGCCCATCTTTGCCACCAAGTTTCCTCTCCGAGGCATCCTGCAACCCCGGGCAAACTCCGACTCATCCTTGCAGACATCACACCCGTGAGGCTTCTCCAGCAGGAGAGGCTGCTCCCAGGGGGCCATGCACACCCCTGCTGACCTGGATTCCCCGTCACACCACCCACTGTCATGGTTTGTCCCCACAGTGGTCCCCACCGCACCACACGCTGCTCCAGGGCAGGGCCCGCGTTCTGTCCACCTCTGCCTGCTATGGTTTTGCATGGAATGGGCAATGGCTCAGAAAACTATCACCCGCTTTTGATATTTCGGTCCTCACTTCCATCCTAGAGCTTGGCTTACAGCCTGTCCTTTCTGTGACAGCTTTTGTTCCTCCGGCTTGTCCTAAAGGGTGAGAATCACCCCTTAAGCTTCAAAACCCTGAAGGCTCATAACCTGACTCTAAGAAAAGTCTTTACCCTCTGAAATGCAGGTTTATCCAGAAACCCATTCCTGGGGCCCAGATTCAGCTACCAGAGCAGGAGCCGTCAGAGCTGGTTATGATAATGAAGTTAGGCATGGGGGTTCAGGGCTGGAATGTCTCCTCAGTCAGATAAACATCCTTGGAGAACAAAGCTCCCTGCCCCCCCACCCCCACCGTCCTCCTCCACCCCAGGAGAACCTCTGCGGGGCCACCTAAGGGTCTCTCTGCCTGTCCCTCCAGCCAGCACCCCTTTCCCCTGAAGGCCTCATCTTGGCCAGTGGTGGAGAAATGCTGCAGAGAACATGGCTTCTATCATGGATGCCCCTGCGCCTGAGCTGCTCAGAGCGGTCCTTGTCCAGCAGCAGCTCCCAGCCCAGATCTGCAGAGTCAGAGGTGTGGAGATGAGGCCTAGCAACTTGTGATTGACAGAGCACATTTTCCAAGCGTGTTAGAAGTTGAGAAACATCACCCACCATGCACTGCCCCAGCTCTGAATCATCCCAGGGTTTGGCCCATTTGCAAAGGAGACCCTTCTTTTCCAGAAAGACTACACCCACTATGATGCACATGGGTTCCTGTGTCACCAAAGTGAGGACCATCTGTGCCAACAGAAAAGAGGAATCAGAACCAGGGAGTGGTACAGAAGGACCATTAAGGCAGACAGGGAGACAAAGATGGATCAAGACTAAAGAAATCTGGCAGGTCTCCACCAACATCTCCTCCCCGGGGAGCCCTGCACAGTCAACACCTCCAGCACCTGTCTCTACCTCCCTCTTTTAATCCTGTAGTTTTCTTCCACAACTCTTAACCACTTCTTAAAATTGTACGTTTATTTGTTAGTCTCCACCTGTGGAATATAAGCACAAGGGCAGGAACATTGTGTTTTGTTCATTTCTATAGCACTAGTGTTTAGAGTAGAAATTGGCACTTAACAGGGCTTACTCGATATTTATCGGAATGAATGAGTGAGTGACTGAATAAATGAAAGCTCACACACTCCATTAGCACAAGGACAGTGTCTGGCTTGCTTACCTCTGTGAGCTCACCTCTGTCCCCCATGTGCCTGGCATACTACCTTGTAAGAAGCAGGCAGACAGATTCTCATTAAATCAATGAACAGAGTGCGTGCACATCTTTTAATGATCAGCACCTACCCTGGAACCATATTCAATTCAGACCACCCGTTATCAGATCTAGGAGGCACTATGGCATTGCTCAAGCGAGTTTGGAGATTGGGGGAGGATGCTGAAAACTTTAAAGGTTGACAAGAACTGTTTTGAGAGCATGGCTTGGCTTTCAGCCAGAGGTTAAAACATGGAGAGCCCGAGGCAATAAACAACACCCATGGTAGGGGGGTGGGCTGCAGCTTTTAGGGCATTTGCCTGCCTTCCCACTCACTCAGTTATCCTGGTTCCAAATGCCATTATTTGCCATCATTCAAGTAAGAGACCACAGCCAACTGAATTCCATCATAATGCACAAATTGGACCTCCTCTTGCACTTAGGTTAAATTTAGATTTCAAGTGCACTTCTGTGGGGAAAACGACACAAGGCAAATTTTTCTTAATCAAGTGGTTTCTTTTTTTTTTTTCTTGAATAGGATTTTAAATTACTTCAATGGTCACAGACTTTGCTACAGAAAAAACTTCCAAAGTGATAGGAAAATAAGCTCAAAGGATGACTTTGCCAGGTCTCCATTCAAACACTACGTTCTGGTGCTAAGCCCTTTCAAGCCCTGAAAACCCCGAGATCCAGCAGTGCAGGGGGCCGGGGAGAGGAGGGAGGCTGAGGACTTGACGGCATGAGAGGGAATCCCAGAAAAGAGTCTTTGGGAGGAACCAGTTATCAAGAGACTCAAAGTATTTAAAGTTGAAATGAGTGAGAATTTATTCACAACATATGCAGATCTATGAAAGTGATTATGCAAATAGCTGGAAAGGGGGCACTTAAAAATAGCAGCAATGTGGAAGCTTTGGTTTCCAGCACGCTGGATACTAGTCAGAACTTAGCTGCACGTGAATCCATCTTGGTCTCTTTGGGTCCCCTTATTCTTCTTCATAACGCCAGCATGTTCTTAAAGAAAAGGGGGCAGACTGACATCTTTTTCCTCAAAGCCCAGTGGAAATGGGAGGTGACAAGCATCAGGCTACCTCAGCCCCTTGGTTATCAATGAGAACTCCTTTAATGCTTCTTTATAAGGAGGAGACTTGTATTAGCAGAGCTTTATATAGATATAGATATACCAATTTCCAGAGATTTCCAAATCAGCAAAGTACTAAATGATCCTTTTCTTCTCCTTTTTCCTCTTCTTTTTTTTTCCCCTAATTCTGCATATTTGTTACTGAAGACAGACTGAGAAATTCTGCAGTCCCAGTACTGGCTTCCCATATACTCTGTGCAACTTCTATGGTGCTGATTTTCAGGCCCCCAGTACGAATGGGCAAAAACGCAGGTGACGGGAAGTAACCTCTGTTGTTTGAGGCTCGGTGACACACTTCATCCTGCAGGTTATCCACCTCAGAACCAGAGCTATAAGCATGCTTCAAACTTCCATTAACCAGGCGCCACCCCCACCCCCCACCCAATACAAAGCCCCAATCCCCGGGCTGCAAATAGGACTCAGAGGACTGCTCAAACTGCGCATCAGAACGTTCTCGAGTTTTCTCCCAGTGTCCGCTTCTTTCTGTCCGGGACATGCTCCGTGCTGTAGCCATGAGGGCGGATTTTCAATTCCACATAAGGAATGGAGAATTCATGTCCTTTCCACGGCTCCCAGTTCACCCCCTACATAAAAAAGCCAACATCAAGAAGAGGTGCTTGGGAGGAGGGTGAGGCAGGTCACAGTACAAAGGAATGCTTCCTTGCTAGGGAAACCACTCCCTCTCTGCTTAGAGGAGGGGAAAGAGGGGCAAGTGGTGACTGGAACAGTTATGACCAGAGGAAGGGCAGACGCTGGAAACATGCGCCCTCTGCTGGGCAGCTGAGTTTGAGAGGCTGCCGACTTGGAGGCCCCTATGGGTGGGGCTGGGGGTGGGGGGTTGAGCCCAGTGGGTGGGTGAGGCCGGAGCAGCAGCTAAGGTAACACAGCGCCCACCTGGCCAGCAATGATCAAATTACCCTGGCCTCACTCTTGTTCTTTCCAAAAAATTAAAGGCAAAAATAAACATATTAATTGGCCAATTGTGTAAAATCATTTTCAATTTAGACTGTTTAGATATTAGGTCTGGGGTAACGAATAGCCTGCTGAAAACTAAATTTCATTTTATGTCTTTTGACTGGTGATCACAATAATATTTAATTCACTTAATAACCTTGCAACCTGGCCAATAAAGAGCCCAAGTGACCAATTTTATGTATTTTAATTTGTGAAGTAAATAATAAACAAGAAGCTAAATGCCTTGCAGACTGTGAAAAGCACATTTACCAGATGAATGTCTTTTATTAGCAAATATGGGGATGGTTTAGGGCATACTGGTTGCTCATTTCAAATATCTGATCTCTGATCACAGGCCTCCCTGAGTCAGCCCCCACGCAGCCCCCATGATTCATGGGCCTACCCTCCATGGCTTCCCTGGGGGCAAATTTTTTCTTCCCTTTGAAAAATCACATAAGGATTTGGAAGTCCTGCTGCCTTGTCAGGGCCACAGTAACCAAATGTGCCTGGACTTTGGATGTGCTGATATTTGCAGTAACATCAGTACAAGGTGAGTTCTGGGAGAGGCGGCCCCCAGAAGGCTGGGATCAGGATCCAGGATGGGAAATTTACAAACCCAGGATGGGGACTCCCAGAGATCATGGAGGGGATGGATTACTGAAGAGTAGGAACAAAGATGCAGTTTTCAAGAAGCTGTGAGGCAGCAGGCAAGAGATGCCTGGTAGCCGGCACTGAGTCAAGATGATGTTCTCCGGCCACGCAAGTTTGAGAAATCACTGGTAGGAAAGTTTCAGAGCAGGGGAGGGGAGGGGAGCCCTTGAGAACTCTCAGCCCTGTGGGCACGCTCCTGAAATGGGGACACTGGTTCAGCACAATGCTCTGCGCTGACTCTGAGTGGCTCTGGAGGAAGCAGATCAAGGGTGGGTCTGGTCTAAGGCAGAAAAGACTCTGCTTTCCTGGTGATCAAAAGACTGGAGAAAAACAGCTCTGGTTTAACTAGGAGAACAACTAGGAAGAGTCATGAAATGTCTGTTATGGATGGAATGTTTGTGTCCCCCTAAAATGCATATGTAGAAACCCTAATCCCCAATGTGATGGTATCTGGAGGTGGGGCCTTAAGGAGGAACTGGGTTTAGATGAGGTCATAAGGGTAGGGCCCCCATGATGGGATGAGTGCCCTTTTAAGAAGAGGAGGAGACCTGAGCTCTCTCTCCATTGTGTGAGGACTCAGTGGAACGACAGCTATCCAGAAAGAGAGCTCTCACCAGGAACTCATTCTGCCAGCAACTTGATGCTGGACTTTTGAGCCCCAGAACTGTGGGAAATAAATGGCTGTTGCTTAAGTCACGCACTCTGAAGTACTTTCTTATAGTTGCCCGAGCTAACTAAGGGTCCTGTGTAAACTAGCAAAGGGATGGTGTGTAGCCCATACCACTGGTCTCTATTCAGCAGTGGGCCACCTGAGCTCCCCCCGCCACACGCGGTAAGCATACAGTAAGTGCTGGCAGGGATGCAGAGCAGGGCTGCCACAGATGGGCAGAGAGGGCCTTGAAGCCAGGCAAGCTGGGCAAAGAGGCTCTCTCACCCTGAATGAAGGCATCAGAAAGGTGGGGTAGAACAGAAGGTGTCACTTTGGGGACTGAGAGTGGGCAGAGCCTGGGACAAGAAGTTCACCTGTCACCTACCTCACTATGCTTGGTCTCCCCGTATCTGCCATTGGGGTTGGCCAAGTGGCAGTTCTTGTACCACCAGCCACCATGATGTGTCAGGGCACAGTTGCTGAGGGCGATATCATTGTCTCTGTCAAAAGTTGTAAACTTCCATCCATTGTGGTAAGTAAGAGCGTCCCCTGCAGGAGAGAGGAGATGAGAAGTGCGAGCCCCGGCTTTGCCCCTGAGTGGGTGGGAGCCCGGCTCGAAGGAAGACTCAGAGGGAAGCCTCTGGATGCGAGGCCGCCGAGGGTCCCGTCAGCCAGGGCACTCTTCTCTCAGAAGGGCCAAGACAAGGACACGACACAGGCCCAGTGTCTTTCCCAGCCAGTCACCCAGCTTCAGGCCTGTTTCTCCAAAAGCCTCAACAGCATTTGTGGAATACGTAAGGATCAAACTCTTCAACCCCCCTCACAGCACCTGAGCACCCCTCACTCAGCTGGCCGGCTCCCAGCCTCCCTGCCTCGGCTCGGCCATCCCCCCAGCTACCCAGACTCGAGCTCTGAGCCACATCGGGCAATCCTGGCATGCCCCTTATCAAACCATCGCCTCTCTGCAGATCACCCGGAGCACCCCCTGCTCCCACAGCTGCCGCCCTGGGCCTGGGTTCACACCGCAGCCTTCCCAGCCCTTCTGAAGCTCAAGCGTCTGTTTTCACCCTCTCAGGCCTAGTGTCCTCCTTCCTCCCATATAAGGGTGATCATTCCCCCTTGCTTGGCAGGCCTGTACCGTAGCTGCACCCTGGGCACGACCTCACAGCCTGCTGTCCCAGGCACCCTGCCTGCAGAGGACACAGGCCCACCTCCCATGCCTCTGCTTTTTCTCGGCCCACACCCTGACCGATCCTCAAAGCCCAGCTCTGAAGAAGAGTCTCCTTATTGATCCTCCCACACACACACTTGAACTCTAAGAGCCCTTCTGGACACATACATACAATTTAGTGCCTCATACACCCTGTCTGGAATCCACTTTAATTAATTACTTCTATTTCTATTTCTCCATCAGTCTTATCATTCTTTCATAAGTTGATTTTTTAATTCAGTACAAGGGGCCATAAAGGCCCATATCAATCCCAAGCTTAACCAGGTTCTGTTTCTACAACAACGATGCTAACATTTACATCTGAGCTCTGCGTTACTGATCATCTCCACACATACATGCTTATTGGTACCCCACAATAAGCCTGCGAGGTGGGCTGGGCAGCTTTTAGTCCCTTAAGGAAACAAATTCACAGAGGTCTGACCCAAGGATTTGTCAAGGTCACAAACAGCCGAGCCAAGACTCAAATCTTGGTCCTTGGATTCCAAGTCCAGGGTTCTTTCTGAGTCACCAGTTTGCCTACAGCATCCTTATTTCAACAGAGAACTTGCGTTATGCTAGCAAGAGCAAGCCATCGCCTTCAGTTCACAGCAGTGGTTCTCAGAGGGGATCCCTGGTCCAGCAGCTCAGCATCACCTGGAAACTTGTTAGAAATGCACATTCTCAGGACTCACCCCAACCTATAGAACCCAAAACTGCACTCTGTGCTTTAACATCCAAAGGGATGACAAGATGCAAGCTAAAGTTTGAGATCTTTTGCCTTGTGACTTCACTCGTTTCTTCAGGAGTCCTCAGGATGCCTGCTCTGGCCTAGCACCACGCTAGGACCAGGGAACACAAAGAAGGCCCTTTGTCTCAAGAGCAGATAAGTAAAGAATTGCCAACACCTTGTGAAAAGGGAGGGTCCCAATTTGTCCCTCTGACTTAGCAGCTTGAACAGCAGCTCCTCCATGCCTCACAAGCACGGGAAGAGCGAGCACAGGGCCAGGTAGGCCACTCCCGTGATGGCACACCTAAATGACTCTGCCCCCATGGGTTTGTCCAATCACAGAAAGGCACACTGTCACTCTATTCACACACATTTCCTCTTTGCAGAGAGTTAACTACAGCTTAAAACCACACACGATGGCTTTCTTAATGATCACAGATTACCTAACTTGCACAGAGAGTTCCCAGAGCTATTTTCTCAGAATCTGTGCAGAGGCTACTGCTTAAAGATTCATTTGTGGTTATCCAATCTTGGGCACTGGGATAAAGAAAGATGAAGAGGCTTTAGCCAGAGGGTGGGGGTGTTACCTGCAGATGGATTTTCTCTCTTTCTCGGCCATACTGAGGTCCGGAGTATAAACACTGAGTATACTTGTAAATCAAAAAATAACTTTTCTCTAGTCATCAGGCCCCAGCTGGGACAGTATTCTGATTTACTGAGTATATCTCCTCTAAGTAAGTTAAAGCAGAAAAAACAACGGTGGCTAGACAACCTCTCTTTTATAGGGGTTTTAGAAGAAACCATCTGATGAGAAATAAGCAACCCTCACTTCTGGTACAGTGACTCTGGGGGGGATGCTGGGTGTTCCCAGGAGGTGGTTTGGAGGAGTTGGTAGTGGCCCATAAAAGCCCACTGTGGGGCCACCAAGCTGTCATCCATCTCATCAAAACATCACACTGAGATGGAACTCTTCTCCTTCCTGAGCCAAGAAAGATGGCCCAGCAGCTGAGCCACCTCAGCCCAGGAGCAGCCACCCACGCACAACCCTAAGCTTCACCCGCCCACAGCTTATCTGGGCCTTGTGCATCTTCCACCCTGGGACCAGGCACGGGCCAGTGATGGAGTGGGTGGTGCCATCTCCGGGTTTGCCTTTTATTCTCATACCCAACAAGTTTTTCTCTCTTCTCTAGTTAAGACCAGTATTTTAAAATCTGCTTCAAAGCAAGGATGGTGCTGGCATTTGGGTAGAACAATTCTTCCCTGTGGTTCTTTAGCACGCCTGGCCCCAGCCCACTAGATGCTGGTAGAGTCCCTCAGTCACATTTGCAAGTGCTGCAGGGGTGGCCCCACCCTTGGTTGAGCCCTGCTGAGTCTGCCGCAGGTGGGACTTGGAATCAGCTGTGAAAGTAGACGTCATTCTGCACCAGGCCAAACATCTATTTATGTTTTCAATATAATCACTAAAGAGAGGAATGGCATCTTGAAGGTAAAGCTCATGAGATGTGCCTCAACTCCAAGATTCAGAATCAGAAACTAAATGTATACAGCATTGCCCTGCTGGAGTCTTCCTGTCTTGATGAACAATGGGCTCTCTCTTATGACTCCAGGGAAAACAAAAGTTGAAGGGCCACCAAGTCCGAGTAGAGGACAACTCTTAAACCATTTAAGGATTGCATGTCTCTAATTCTAATCAGGGTGGTAACAGAATTAAAAGCTGGAGGAGGGGCTGGCGTGTGCACAGAGATACCAAAATGTTTGCCTTCTGTTTGAATGCCCTGTCCTCTAAACAGTACTCATCATTTAGAACACGAGCAGCCAGGAGCTTCCTAAATTTCAAAACCGTCCTCCGGGAACCAATCAGCATATACAAGGAAAGATACAGCTCCACTCACCCCAGCCCTGTAATTCTGAATGTAAAAGTAGGAGCAATGGTACACATGGGAAGACTGAATTGCTGCCTAAATGCCGTGTGGTGTGAATGTCTCTCAAGGGTTCCTATTAAAAAATGCATCCTCCACTGACCAGCACTGAACAACCTCACAATAGGAATTATCCCCTAATCACAGTTAAAATGCAGATGGAGTATCTGGGAGGAGAATTACATTAATTCACGAATATGTTGACTCCCTTTCATTCATTTTCCCATTAGCATCAGTTCATTTAGTGCATTATTTTAAGACAGGCTGCTAGAAAGGTCCATTTCAATGCTAGAGGAAATGGGAATAGGAGACCTGGGAGGCAGGCTGGAATGAGGTTCGCGGCCAGGGGGTGGTGAGGGCGCTGCCGTCAGGGAGAGAGGTGGGACACGGGCCAGAGGGGCCGCCCGACTCCACGGTTGGCCTGGGGAAGGTCCCAAGGAGGGAGTCATTGAAGACAGACACTCTAGCCTGAGAAAGGGAGGCTAACTGATCACCACGGTCAAGAGTGAACAGGTCACTGGAAAGAGAAGAGGACCAGATATTCTCCAAGTGGATGGAGGCCAGAGCAGGAGGCGGCGGATCTGAGGGACCCTGCAGCATGAGCCTCTCTGCACTGAACAGTTGGGAGGTCCTGGGGCCAGCCATGGAAAATGGTCCAATCTTATCTAGAGCTGGGAGAGCAGGGCCGCCAGAGTTCTTAAATCCTACAAACGGCCTCTATAAATCCCCACATTCAGTTATATCCTTATAATCACATGAATGTCCACCTGCATTTCCCAACTGTATTTTAACTGCCTTGTTTCTAGGCCTAACTTCTGTGTTTTATACTATCCTTGCAGTGGATGTAGGGTCCATGCTAAGCACTTGCAGAATTCATGTGATTTTTTTTCTTAAATTACAAGACCTGAAAGAAATTTTGCACTAGCAGTTGGTAGCTTCAGATCATGGCCCAGACACTCAGAAGTGTCTGTTCACAGTCCTCAGCCATCAGGGGGTTCTTGAGTGGACAATTTTGAGAAGGCCTGCAAGGCTTCAAGAGTCCAGCCCCATTTCCTGGGCCTCAGCTCAGCCCTTGCTCACCCCTGGATGCCTCCAGGCCTAGAGTGCCCTTCCTTTCTTCCCTTCTCAGTTCTAACCTTGAGAGCCCACTGAAGCCCACCGCCCTGCAGGAAGCCCCCTTTAATTGCCTCAGCCCCCGGCGTGCTCACCTCCTCCACACTCCTGCAGCTCCTTGTTCTCCTCACCACATACTTGACTTCACAGAACTTATTTGTATTAGCATTTGTCTGTTCACATGTGAGTCTAAAGGGAGAGCCCCTTACCAACGTCTTATACAGTCATTCAGTCAGTATGGCTGGTAACTCATTCCAACCTAGTTACACGAAAGTCAAAAACATGCAAAGCCAAACAGACTTACTGGGCTAGGGTTTTAAAAACTATAAACACGGGTTTAAAATATAATATTAAAGTAATAACTGCCCCCCCTCTCTTAAATAAAATATTCAATGGCATAATTCCAATACTCCAATACTTGCTCAATTTTGTTCTTTTCTTTCACAACTGAACACACCATCAACTGGCTTAACTCCAATGAGCAGCTAATTGAGGCTAAGGATGGCTCGCTGTCCGCTGAACTGCTAATTTCTCTGTTGTCACAGTTGTAAGAAGTTAATGAGATTCACATATCCTATTGTTTGAATCAGCACTTTCATTTTTCTGTCTTTATTTATGGCAAAGTGCCACAAAATATTTAAATGTTCACACACACACACACACACACACACACACACACACACACACACACACTGTGGTGCAAGGATGGCTCCACACCCCTGAAACTGAACGAAAGGGGAAGGGGGACAGGCACCATGCAGTTGCTCAGAGCATGGGTTCTTCAGCTTATGTAGCATAGCCCAAATCTGGGGAGTGTAAGAGGAGGGTTTTTCCTGGTGGAGGGGATGGATGTATAACGCACAAAAGTTTCCATTTTACGGTGGTCAAGGATTGTTTCAACGACTCTGCTCACCCCAGCCCCCTGCAGGGAGCAAGGCCTTTCCATGCCCCAGATCATGGCATGTGGCAAACCAATCTGTAGTCACACAGACAGCAAGAGACTCCTTTTCCTTACCAGCAGGACGAGACGCTTTTCCTTACCTGCCGTGCCTCTGTATTTCCCGACAGTGAGCTTGTACCGCTCCTTGCTGGAGGCCACTTGGAAGAAATCATATATGGCATAGGCGGATTCGTTGGCGGTCTGCAAGTCCACTCTCACCTCATATCGGGCAGGAGAGCCAGTGGTGAGGCTGTGTAGCTTGTCAAGTCCTAAAAGTAAGGAATAGATTTCCAGCAGCCAGTTAGCCGACTCGTGGGAGCGCTCACCACCGGCACACGAGCCTTTCAGCCCCGCAGTCACCTTAGCCTTCACCTCCACGGCCAGCAGGAGCCCTCCCCACATTGCCTCTTTCGCCTGCTCATTTACTCCTCTTATTTTCCTTGAGCACAGTCGTGCTAACGAGTCTGGGAACCATGTCCTCTGGGAGGGAGTAGTCAGGGTGACCCTGGGATGAACATGGCCCCCTTGACTCCCCCCCTCTGAAGCCTGGACAGCTCTATTCAGGGCCCGCTTGTCTCACCACGTGGGGGGAGGCCCACACCTCACTCTATGGTCTCCAAAGAGATTTGGTACCACGCGAACCACAAGCATCTTCTACTCTATCAGACAGTGAGCATCCCAGTTATGATTTTTTAATGCTTCATTTCCCAATTGATGTACTTGGCTTTTTTACTCTCTGTGAACATCTGCTCAGAATAGAGCAGAAGGAAAAGGGAAAAAATAATGATGGGCATTACGAGCAGAATTTAGGGACTATTTCTATAACCTCCCAACAACAGCCCCAAATCCCAATCGAGCAACTGCTTTTGTCCTCTGCTGTCTGAGAAGCTCGGGCCCCAGGCAGCTCTTAGGGGGCTCGGACGCAGCATAAGGAGCAGCTGTGGCAGGCCGGCCCCTCCCCAGCGCGGAGCACACGAAGGCCTCCCAGCCGCGTGCCCCACCCACACACTGCTCGGAGGGTTGCTCGGTGTGCCCTGCCACTTGGACCTCATGCTGAGTGTGGTGAGCTTCCCTGAGCAGCCTGACCAGCTTTCTGAGGGAGACATCTCCCCTCCACAACCAGCCCTCCTGGATTCTCAGGGATCATACCAAGCCAGAACTCCTTCATGGGGTCCCCGAAGCCTTCCACATAGGTCCGCCAACGCTTGAAGAAATCCAGCTGCCCCGTGTTCCGCCGCTGGAAGACCTGACGAGAGAGAGGGCTGTCTTGCACCGACACACTTGAACAGACATGACTGAGGGAAGGAGGCTGGCGGCAGGGCCCGGAGGCTGCCCTGACAGCGGACAGAAGGTAAATCTGGCAGATGCAGATCCTTGACAGAGGAACTAAGAGAGAAGGAAGCCAAGGAAGATTCTTGGGGCACCAGATGCAATTCTGAGATGGGGGCTTTCAGAGAGGACAGGTTATGTGAATGCACGTGAGCTCACTGGGGACACGGTTAGTGTGAGTCACTCCTGAGTAGCCTGGTGAATGAAGATGGCATGGGAGAGGCAGATGTAAGAGCTTGAGTTCTAGAGAGACCTAGGCCACACCTATGACGGTGAGGGTATGTCTGAGATGATGGTAGGTGTTCACCAAGGCCCACTCCACACTCCCTGGGCACACAGGAAGACTTCCTTTTCCAGCCTCCATGCAGTTAAGCTGCAGCCATGTGACTTGTTCCCACCATAGGACTGTAATGGGGAGCACTGGACGGGGGCTCTCCGTGCTCTCCTCCATGGCACACGCCATGGTGCGTTGGCAATGGCTCTGTGCAGCCAGGGCAGAGCCGCACGTCAGAATCAGCTTGCACCACTGAATCACCACTTAGAAGGGACTGCCAGAGACAACTTTGCCACAGAAAACATAGTTTATGTTCTCATACCATGGAATTTGGTGTTGAAATTTGGTGTAGAGGAGTGCAGCCCATAGAAAGCCACTGGGACAGAGAGAGGAAAATGAAGCCATTGGAAAAGGATGAGACCACCTTGGAAGAAAACAGACAATGAAAAGAGAAAATGGCCTGGAATCAAGCCTTGAGGACCTCCAGTATAAACCAGCCACATGGGGACGGGGTCCAGCAAGGAGCAAGTAGAGACGTAGAAGGATGATAGGAAAATGTGCAATCACCAAGAGCACGAGGAGGAAGGGGCAGTCAAGGGGGGAGATGCTGAGGAGAGGCCAAGGAACGTATCTATCCCATCCGTAGGCATTAGTGACACAGAAGTCAGTGGTGACCTCGGCCAAAGCTGTGTGACTGAGAGATGAGGGCAGGAGCCTCAGTGCAAGGGGTGGATGAGTGAGACCTGAGGACATGGAGGCCTAGCTGCATACTGTATCATGGGAGTATGGGTGGTTTTATTTTCAAAAAGTCCTCTATTTGGGGAAGGAAGGCAGCTCCAGTCAGAATAAACTGGCTTCTTTTACACAAAGTAAGCCTAAAACATACCCAAAAGCTGAGCACTCAGAGTTTACAATTAGAAATGATACTGCATATAATTCCTCATGACTCTGAGAGCCACGCTAAACAAACAGCATCTCATCTAACCTCAGAAAGGACTCCGGAGTTCTGGAAAGCAGGAATCACACTCTTTCCTCTACCTACTTCCCTTTTTATTCATTCAACCAGAGAAGCTCCAACACAAAATCCATCTCCCTCCTTTCCACCATAGCATGTACTATAAGTAAAACACATTATCTTGACTTTGGTAAGATAAACCTCCTAATGTTTGTGCATCCTTCACATTTTTCTCTGGGGAAAGAGCAGGCTGCCTGCAGCAATGCTGGAAGCTCCGTGTGGGAGCTCACATTTAACTCCTTCTGAAGCGCTGTCCTTGTTTGCTGGCCCACTAAGGCATCAGTGTGCAGGGGAAGCCCTAAGCCCTCGGGCAGAGTGTGGCCACCTCCTGGCAGGGGGTTGCTGAGTCCATCATTTCTATGACTGAGCCTGGGGTCAGTTCACTGACAAACAGGTTAGAAGGGAGGGAAATGCCTGCCTCCGAGGTGCTGGGAGAACTAAGCAAGATGGTGCGTGTACAGGTGGGGCAGGAGGGGTAATGGCAAAGAACTGCCGGACAGAACTTAGGAACGACCAGGGCCAATCATTACACACTGCACGGATGCTGCGGCTCTTGGTCCCCTTTTCTCCTGTCCATCTTTCAGAGACCTCCCCTTCCTCTCTTGGCTGCCTTCATTACTTCCATCATTTATTCAGTTAAGTAACAACTGTTTTTTGTGCCTTTGCTAACTGCCTGGCTCCAGGGCAAGCAGTGACCCCACTCCATGGATGTGAAAGTTCAGAAAAGCAGTCAGAGTCATACAGCTAAAATAAGTAGTGGCTGATGTTAGGATAAAACACAGATCTCATCTTTCCATCAGAAAGTTTGAAAATACCAGCTCTACTGAGTCTATTTTCCAAAAGGCACTTCTGAAGATTTTGAGGTTAATTGTTAATTTCCTAGCATGATGCCTAGTTTCCAGTTCCTTCCGTGGGACCATTCCTGTATCACAGACAGTGGAATCCTAAGGCAGATGTGTGTTTGGTTCCAATGTATATAGAGTCAAATTATGTTTCTACGTGCATAATTAGTTATCTTAAAAGTCCGGCTCCAATCCAGTCCTGCCAGTCTAGGACAGATGTGTTGCAAAGGCATTATTCAGTCAGTGAACATGGTGCCCAAGGATGACAGGAGCTTTCCAACTGATTTTTTTTTTTGTAATAATGCTTCAGCTTGGCTAGAAAAATATTTTTTTTTAATGGTTCTGATACTCTGCATCACGCTTTAGATCCAACTTTACAATTACTAGTTGTGTCCTTGGGCAAGTTTGCTAACCTTGACAAGCCTCACTTCTGTAAATTATTAGATCAAGGTGTTAATAGTCCATTTGTCATGCTCTTAAATCAAGGCTTCAGCAAGATCATTAATCATGATAAATCATAAAGGATTGAGGCCAGAGTCTGGCACATACAGATATAATAAGTTATAATTATATCTCAATGAATGTTAGTTTGCATTTTATTATGTCAGATTCCAAATGAACTGACCCACAGGGATCATTTGTACATCTTGATCAGGCAGCCTTAATTGACTCATTCAGAATCTAGTCTATTTCCATTCTATGAGATAGAAACACTTTATAATGAACCATTTGAGATAACAGAAGCCCCTAAGCAAATAAATCTCAAGGGGAAAAAAAAATCTCTTTCTGTCTGGCTTTATACTACAGAGCTGTCATTGTACTCTAGAATTTACTTGATGCCATGAATGATTAAATAAGGAGAAAAAAAAATGAAAATCTCATTTTAATGCCTTGGAGAGAGCTCAAATGTAGTCCTTAAAACTCATAAGATGGAAAACAAAGACAGAAATATTTGAGACGCTCAAATGTTCCCTGATCGTCCTCATTCCGGCCTCCCACCCACAGACATGGCCTCAATTACCTTAGGACAGAGTTCTTCTGGCTTGTTAATCAAATTGTATTCTTGCTACCTGGGTTGGAGAAGAATTTCCTTAAAAGGATTTTAGAAGCTCAGTTGAAAAGAGCAATGTACGAAGGACATCTTTCGGTGACAAAAGACTCTTGAACCCAAGACACATGGACACCATCGGTAAAAGATCTGGTGGAGATGGCAGGACTCCACGTTTTCCAGAGCTATGAGGAGAACCCTACAGAACTTCAGTTCACGTACTACCTCCAGGAGTCTGTGTCCTCAACAAGACTTGGGAAGGGTGGGGGACTGGAAGTGGCTTACAATGCAGAGTGATTTTACCATTTCTAGAATTGACCTCAGTGTTCTAGTGAGACAGGGACCGTAGGCGTAGTCAGAGTAGGGTGAGAGACTCCAGAAAAAGCAAAGCAAAATAATTACAGTCAGAGCAATGTAACTACATGCAAGGAAACCCCCTACCAAAACTCTGTGTTAAACATTAAGCTATAGAGTCATTCTTCAGTGAGATCAGTTAATATTCCCTAGATAAAGAAGAGCAGCACATGTTTTTATTATGTTAATCATTTGTAATCATGTGTAAGACTTACTTTAGCATGCTAAAAGGCCCAGGCCTATGTGCTGTCTTTCCTCCTTCAGACCTGATGAAGTGATTTGCAAACTAGGCAACTAATTTAGCATGCAAGCCCAGTCATCAACAACATAGTAAAAGGCAGGAAGGATTCTGCCTTAAAGATAAGATTGCATTTTAACACCCAGGAAGTTAACAAGTAAGATTCTTAACTTGCTCTTTAGCAAACAATATCTCAGCCCACCTTGGGGGCTGAGCAGGCAGCCTTGTTTGATATGCTCCCAGACCAAGGCACCGGTATCTCAGGGAGAAGTCAGAACAGGAAGTTTAAGTTAATTCTAAATATTCAGGGACCACTTAACAAGTCCACATCCCTAAGCCTTTATCCGGTTCCCAAAAATCCTCAACTGCCTATAAAACCCCTAGACAACGCACTACCACGGATTCCCTTGGAGCTCTGTCCTCTCACTGTATCTCTCAATAAAAGCCTCTCCCTGGCTCTCCTACCTTAGGTGTTTGCGAAATTCATTCTTTGACTCTGCAAACAAGAGCCTGGGCATCACTAGCAGCAGTCATTTGTGTGGGCAGGATGTAAAAGGCAAGCTCCTTGAGGGCAGGGACTTTGGTCTTCGTTTTGCTGCTGGTTCTTGAGTATATAAGACAATGCTTGACACATAATAGACACTCGATAAGTATTTGTGGGAAAAAGTCATGGGTATTCCCAGGGAGAAGGACTAGCAGGTCTCTTTCCAAAAGTTGCCCTAGACAAAAATCTCCTTCCTTATAAGAGGCTGGCTTCCAAAAAGCCCATACTAGACAATAAAAACATCCTGCCACTGGGCAATTATGGGCACAAAAGCAAGGAAGGGACTGACTTCAAGCCCGAAGGGAAAGAATGCTGATGGCTACAATGTTGCTGATGAAAAGCAGCAGGTACTGCCTACAGGTCTGGTCAGGTGAAAGACCTCCCAAGTTACGTTCTGTTCCATTATTTTTAAAAGTCAATTGGGATGTCCCCCGACCAACTCAAGTATTGCCTTTTAGCCATCGGATGCAGCTGTGTGGGTAATAATTTTTCTTCCTCACTGCTTATCAGATGGGATCATTTTATCCGTGGCTGCTCAAGTGTCTGGTTTCCTGGGCCCCTGAGCGAATGTGTGAATGAATATAGTTTGAGCACCATGAGATTATGCTTTTTCCTTCCCACAGTGAGTGGCAGATGCACAATGGGTAAGGCGGCATGCTGGTTTGGAGCAGTGAGAGGCTCTATCTGTTCAGGCACAGCGAGAAGGGGCTGAGGCGTAGATGGAGAAATAAGATAGCAACCCTCAAAGCAGCTCTTGACATAATTGAATCAGGCCAATGCGATCAAAGTAGGTGCCATGTGGTTTAAACCAACAAGGGCTCAAGAGAATAAAAACTCCACACAGAAAAGGGACAATCAGAACACTGCCAAGTTTCCTCCTTTCAGGCTTTAGCCTTTCAAGTAAAGTCTCAAAGGCCTTGCTTCCATACTGTGGAGCTGAGATGCAAAACCTGGACAAAGGGTCCCAACTCAAAGGACTGAGACCCCAAAGAGGTCACGCATTTCCACCGTGGATGGCCTGAGATGACCCATTGGGAAGACCAATGATCTAGGAGGCTGGAGTTCTGAAATCTGGTCTCAAGTTTGTCATTGACTTGAGTGACTTGACTAAGGCACTTCTTGTGGGGCTTAATTTACCTACCTGTAAAATAGAATAATCTCTCTTATTTGTGGGTATCTAAAGCTTTTGTGTGGGGGTATAATTAGATAGTGATAAATTCTTCACAATCATCGACCTGAGTTTAACCAAGTCTGCTGGATCCCAGTGTGAAGTGCTTCAGGCTTTATTCTTGACAGTGGAGCAGGGCGGGGGGCTCTCTAAAAACAGCTGTAAGTCTCCAAAGCCCCTCTCTCCCAGGACAAAGAAGAAATAGAGTTCCCTAGGCTGAGAAACAAGGCCCTGCCTGAGCTGCCCAGGGCTCTGTGTGACTCACAATCCAGCCGCCTCCATCCGTGTCCATGTCACAGTACACCTGCAGGGGCTGGCTGGCGTCCCCGTGCAGGTAGATGGTGTACAGGCCACTGGCGGCGTTGCTGTTCTGCTGAACTTGACTGCAGTCTGAAGGGTGTGGAAAACGGGCACCAACTGGGGGCCAAGCAAAGGAATGGGGTCATTAGGAGAAGGGAAGGAAGAAGGAGACTGGGGCTAGTCCCCTCTTTTAAGATAATTTATTTTGTTTAGAAATTATTTCATAACCTACTACTTTGTTTCTTCCAGCTCTTCACTCACATCTTGTTTTTCTCTCTCTCTCTCTGATCTCATCAAACCCTCCAAGTACATTAAAGATAAGCTTAAGTTCACACCACTTGCTCCCCTGGCTCGACTCCCCCCACTCTGCTAAAGGAACACTCCATTTCACCCCTCCATCAGTCTCTCTACCACGGGACGGATTTCTTTTGAACCCATAGCCCCATTTCCATTTCCCTGCGTCTAGAGACCCATGGCTCTGTATCTACTCACTCCCCCTTGGACACCTTCTCTGGCTTTTACAATGCTTGTCCTCCATGGCAGCCCCGTTCAGAGTGCAGAGTCCAGCTTACCTGTGGAAAGGGTGGTGGACACACTCCTGCTCCGGCGATCACCCTTAAAGGCAACCAAGGAGACAGGGTAGGCGGCACCCTGCTCAAGGCCTTGCAACTCAAACCTCTGGTCATCTCTTCTGAGCTGCACTTCCTACCAAACAAAGGGGACAGTAGACAGTCATTCTGTTTATCACCCCAGTGCCTAAGTGTCAATAGCATTCCCTGGTACTAATGACAGATGCTCTGTGAGGGCACAATGTGCTGTCTTTGCGGGTTTACCGGCAGCCAGAATTTCTCTGGAGGCCATGCCACAGAGATTCAGCACTGCTGGGAGCACTAGCTGGGAGCCAGAACCAGACACTGCCACTGGAAAAGTGTCTGCCACGCCTGCCAGGACCTCTGCCCTCCAGATACACACTAGGGTACCACCCACACCCACCGAGGGCAGCAAAAGGCCAGCAATGCCAGGCTGAGGAGTTAATAGGGGAAGTGAAACTGGCCACGGGTATCCGTGAGGCAGGGAAATAGACGGCTTTTCAATCAACTTCCTTCTGAACCTGTCCTGCTCCTCTAAACACAGGGTTGATTTTCCTAGCAGGGACAAGTTACAGAAATCTGATGGCCTTCAGATTCCAGGTGGGAGGTACCTAAGTTTTGAAATAAGGGCCAACCAATTCATTCAAATACATATTTATTGAGCACTGGCCATGTGCCAGGTCATAAGCATTTTAGATACAATGGCAGACAAAACTGACAAAAATCCTCTGTCCTCACGGAACTAACATTTATTGGGAAGACAATAAACAAAATAACATGGGACTAACATGTGGCCAGGAAATATGCAATGGTCAGCTAGGCACAGGCCCAAAAGCTAGTCTGATAAAATGAGACCACATACGTGAGGTTTAGAAATGACTGTGTTTAGTGCTGTCCCGTGCCACAGCAGGTGATCAATAAGGATCAGCAGGTTGCCATGAGACCAGCCATCGAGCTGGTTGGTCCAAGTCAACCGCATCATATGAGGACTGGGATGGATATGAAGAGAAAAAACAGGAGGTATCTAGTACCTTAATGGTGCCATCTGGGAACTGGTAGGTCAGAATGTAGCCATCGATCTCAGCAGCAGGGGGTGTCCAGATCAAAACCCCTCCTGACAGTGTTACAGCCAATGGACGAAGGTTTCGGGGAGGGTCGATGTCTGTATATAAAAGGTCAAGCAACTGTTATTACTAAGATGCGACAGAGGTGAAGTAATTTTTGAAGTGCTTATGTAAAGGAGGAGGGCTAGAAAGGGAAAACAAGATGTGAAAAAAAGCAGAGCCTGCTTCTGATTCCCATGCACTTTCGCACTCAAACAGCAGAGCGAACGCATGGGTGGGTGTGCACACACTGAGACCGGGAAAGCCAAGGCTCAGCAGAAATCCCAGTCAACAGCCTAATAACTGGTCAGACGGCGCACTTTTATGAATGGAAATTTCCATTTTTGAAAAATCATTATCACAGAAGGTGATTTTAATTTAGAAGTTTCAAAAAAAGATGCCTCTGGGCTATTTTCTACCCAGTAGCATTTCAGCTAAGAACAGAATTGCAGTATTTTAATAGAAATCAGACAGCTGTTGTTTATGAATATGGATGTTTTGACAAATTCTGAGTTTCTGTAATATCAGCTTGGCTGAATTTTCTAAAGCATAACATCTGGTATGGATTTTATGCTATCCATCACATGGAAAAACTGAATTTCCTGATTTCATAATTAAAGCAAAACCTTAACTATTTAAATATCCTAAGCTGGCTTCTGCCACTTCTTTGACCCACCTCCCATCCCTTTGTTATAGACTTGAGATGTCTGTCTCACTTATTTCCACATTTCTATGAAGCTAAAAGATGATAATGTTGTTGTCTTTAAAAATGGGCAAAGTGATGAAAAGAGAAGATAAAAAAGGAAGAGAGGAAGAAAGAAGCGAGGGAAAGAGGAGGACAGAGGGGAGAGGGGAGGAGAAGGTACTGGTCACCTCCAGAGAGTGGCACTGGGTATTACGAAGTCTGTGATGTGGAAAAGATTCTCTTTCTATACCCCTTTGTTCAGTTTAAATTTTTTTACTATAAGCATGTGTTACTTTTATGATTAAAAACTCATGCTAATTGTAACTAATAAAAATAGTAAAGAAATTCAGGACACCTCTAATTCCAGTTAGAGTTAGAGAATCCCACTGGGTTCTGGCATGATGTGCTCAGCCCCAGAGGGACTGGCCCGGCCTTGCCCAGACTGTCTGAAGAGGACCACGGTCTTCGGCGCAGGGGGCACAGTGATCTTCTCAGGTCCCACAGGGGCCAGATGTCCTCAGGTGAAACAACCGCCTGCCTGCTTCCCCTCGCCTCCCCCACTTATGGAGGAAGACTCTCTTGACAGGTGTGGAGGGTTCCGTGTCCCAGTCTGTCACACACCTGTCAGGGCTGTGGTGGTGGCCTTCCTGCTCTCCCGGTCCCCCTTCTGGGCCCACACGTGGACCGTGTACTCCACGCCCGGCCTCAGGCCCGTCAGGGTGGTGCTGCTCTGCTCCTTCCCCACCGGCACCTCCCTGGTGTCTCCATCAGCAGAGGAGTAGCGCACCAGGTACCTGTCGATGACGGCCTGCACCGGGTCCCAGGAGACGGCAGCTGTGCTCTCTGTCACCTGGCTGGTCACCAGGTTTTGGGGGCTGTCAAGGTCTTTTTGAAAAGCAAAGACTGAATTTCAGAGACAAAGGAGGCATCCCACTACCTCACCACCAGTAACTCTCCATCCAAGTTATCTTTAATAGCAATACAATTCCATTTAAAACAGCAGGGAAAGGCCCCTGGTTTCCATTTTCCAGGGAAACAAACCACTGGGTATTTAAACTCAAAGGTATTAGATCTTCTCCAAGTTTATCAAAATGGACATTTTCTGTCCTTTTAGTTCCCACAAAAACATGAATAAAAGTCTCCTGAGCAACAAGATAAGCCACTCAAATTTCTGTTGAAGCAACTTCTTTTGTTACTCCATGGCATTTGGTTACTTGTTTCATAGAATTTGAGAGCTAAGAAGTCACATCTTCTAGACCTCCTTGTTTCTACATATTTTTAAATTAATCTATTCATTTTATTGAGGTACCTATAATAAAATGCACAAATCTGATGAATGTTGAGATGTGTATAAACTTCTCGTCTTTCACAAAAGGGAAGGAGAATGGAGGCCCAGAGAAGTAAAAGACATGCCCAAGATCCCCTCTTGTCTCATGTGAAACCCAGACTAGACCCTTGCTGCTTGAATTTCAAGCCCTCCCACCTTGGCAAGGACTTTGCTTCTTTTCACCTACAATCGCCCCCATCAGTCTTTTCCTCCACCATCAGACAGACAAGCTCTAGGACCTGCCATCCCTCTGCACCCCTTAACTGACAGCCTTCTCAGGGAGCTGTCAGCACAGCTCCCATTCACTCCTCAGCTCAATGAAGCCTGGTGTTTTTCTACACCACACCACCAAAATGGCAAGTTAGGACACCATCTTCATAAATCCAATGGACACGTGCTATCTCCACCTTACTCGGCTTCTGAGCAGCATTTGGCAGAGCTGGTCCATTCCCTCTGTCTTGAGACACACCCAGCTCTTGGCTTCACGCTACCCCAGTTTTCTCCTAATTCCCTGACCCCTCCTCCCCTCCTCCTCGTTCTCCACTGTTGACAACGTGAAGATGTTGGGGTTTCCAAGACTCCCTCTCTTTCTCTCTTTCTACACGTCCCCTGAGGTGATCTCAACCACGGTCTCAGCTTTAAATACCAACTGGATGCTTTCAGCTCCCCAGTGTGTATCACGTCCGAGCCCCTAACTAGTATCTATAACCACATAGTCACTACAGTACCTGGCATGTATTAGACAATACAAACTTATAAAATCAATAAATACATCCCTCAGTTAACCAAGGAATCTCACAAGTATCTGAAGCTTAAATATCTGAAAGTCTTAACATTCCTCTCCAAACCTATTTCTCTCTCAGTCTTCCCTCTCAGAAAATGATGTGTAGCTCAAGTCAGAAACACATGGCATGCTTGATTCTTCATTTTCTTCCTGCCCCACATCTCCTCCATCAACAAATACTGTCATTTATTCCTCCAACATATGAACTCAGGAATCCCCTTGTCTCCATCCCAACTGCCATCACACTTGTCTGAATCACCATCACCTCTCACCCTGACCTCTATGATAGCCTCCTTACTAACTCTCCCATGTATTCTTGTCATCTCTCCTATTTATTCTCCTCACTGTGGCATGAATTACCTTTTTTTAAACAAATACTCCATCATGTTACTCTTCTTCTAAAAAATATAGCATGTTCCCCCTTCTAAACACCATGTGGTCCTGCATGATCAGACCCCCACCTCCTTCCCATGGCATCTCAGGCCCCTTCCTTCTCACCCTCCATCCTCCAGCAACACCAGCCTCCTCTGAAGCCTTCACCCTTCATGCTGCTCCAGTTCAGGGCCATCACGCTGCCCCTCCCTCTGCTAGAAATGGCTCATTTCCCCAACAGCCATTCTCCCTTTCTTCCATAAGCATGCTGTCCCACAGACCTCTCTGCAAGAACAGAAATATTCTGCCATCAGCCCGATCCAATACAGTAGCCACTAGTCCATGTGGCTCTGGACCATTTGAAATCTGGCTAGTCCAACTGAAGAAATCATTTTTATTTTAATTATTTCTAATTCATTAAAATTTAAATAGCCATATGTAGCTAGTGACTAATGTGCCGGACAGGACAGTATAACAGAAGCTTAAGCTGGGCACATGGCTATCCAGCCAAAGACTGCTTGCCCAGCCTCCCTCGTAGTGAGGTCTGACGCCATGTCCTGGATTGGCCAGTGCAATGTGAGAAGAGCTGGAAGGGGGATGAGTGATGACTGTGTAGATGAAGTCAACCCACTAGGGGTGGCTGAGAACAATCCAGAAGGAGCCTGGGTCTCCTGTATGTGGAGCCACCCCATCAGCCCTGGCCTCCTTACACTAACCATTCCACAGGAGCGGAATAAACTTATTCTTCTTCAAGTAACTGTGATTTGGGTGTTTTTGTCAAAGTGTATCTCAGCTATTACTCACCCTAACCCATTTAAGAACTATCCCTACCCTGTTATTCTCTATACCAACATGTTCATCTATTTCACAGAACTTTTCAATTTATAGTTATACATTTGTTTGCTTGTGATTGTCCGTCTTTCCCGCTGGACTTCCAAGAAAGTAGGAATCACATTTTTTTGTTGTTGTTCACCACTATATCCCAGGCCTGGCACCTAGAAAACGTGCATTAAAATTTAGCAGCATATTGAACACAGAACTCCGGCTGCCAAGGGTAACACTTGTTTCTTTAAACTACACACGATCTTTTAAGTCAAACCTACACAAAAGAGCTAAACAGTCCTTTAATCCAGTGTGAGAATTTTATATTTGTTTTATCTTATTCCCTATAATTTTCTATAACTGAGAGGCACACTGGCTGAAAATCCAGTCTTTAAGAAAGACTTTTAAGATATTCATGGGACTGCCAAGTATGGAACCAACTTACTATGCTCTGATCTTTCTTTAGGTGAATAAAGCTCTTTACAGCAAACTGTCCTAGAAGAGAGTACAGTCCCTGAGGTCACAGACCCCAAAAGCAATGCTGTCATTATTCAGCAGCAACAGATCAAACCACAGTGAGGACCCTAGTTCATTATCCTCCTCCTTCCTGTTACCTGTCGGGGCCGTGGTGTTGGCCTTCCTGCTCTCCCGGTCCCCCTTCTGGGCCCACACGTGGACTGTGTACTCCACGCCCGGCCTCAGGCCCGTCAGGGTGGTGCTGCTCTGCTCCTTCCCCACTGGCACCTCCCTGGTGTCTCCATCAGCAGAGGAGTAGCGCACCAGGTACCTGTCGATGACGGCCTGCACTGGGTCCCAGGAGACGGTGGCTGTGCTCTCTGTCACCTGGTTGGTCACCAGGTTTTGGGGGCTGTCAATGTCTGAAAGGAAAAGTACTAATCAATATACATCATGAATAGGCCACAGAGTGCAGAAACTCATGGCCCTTTTGCTTGGGGTGAGACCCTTTCATATTTTGTGGCCTTTCCATCACATATGCTCTAACTGCTTCATGGACATGTATCTTCTCTCCCATCATAGACTCTGGCTCCTCAAGGAGAAAGCACAGCAGACCAAACCCTGGGAATCTAGGCTATTACATCTACCAAATTTTAGCAAAACAAATTTCTTCATTCATTTAGTAAGTATATGTCAGACTCCCATAAGGCTCAGCTCAGGGGGTGTACAAGCTCCAACTGCTGAAGATCTCTTTGGTCACAAGCAGCTAATAATTTCATTTCTAGAATCACATCAGTGAAAAACCTCCCATTTCATAAAACAAGATTCTTACAGTCGGATGCAAATGTAAACTTCTAAAAGAAGGGGGCTGTGCCCTATTCCTCTCAGGGTTCCTGCTGCTTGGTTGAGAAGAGGGCACATGGAAAGTACTTAATACATATTGTTAAATTAATCAGCAAAATTAAAACCTGGGTTTAAAACCCTTCAGCAAATCTTAGATTCATTTGTAATGCTGGTTTGCTGGTTAAATCATGGTACAGAAGTATAGTTGCATATCTGTTCCACAATAAGATAAGAATGTCACATAAAAGTTAGCCTTTTCCTCAAAACCAGAATTATCATATGATCCATTTATAATAAAGCAAACCACATATATATCTACTTGCTCTGGTAGATACAAAGTCTACTTTTCTAAGGTTTAATCTTCAACATATTCTATTAATATTAACAACATTTGATTTTCATTTTCTGTTCCCAATCAAAACCCAATGAGAGACAAATACTGTCCACAAAAGACACATGCAATCAGAGGAGGAGTGACTGGACATGAGCTTCCAATCACAGCAAAATCATAGCTTGGAGACTGCCATGTGGACTTGACTTGTAAGAAAACCAGTTAAAGGGAAGTCAGGGATGCTGTGTGCAGTCCATTATAAAGGGACACCAGCCTGCCGGTCCATAGATCATTGATTCTGCCAGTGTCAGGGCAGGAAAAGAAAATCTCACCAGCCATAGGCTTAGCATGAAACATCTCACATTCCAAAGGAAAGATGCACCATTACCTGTCGGGGCTGTGGTGGTGGCCTTCCTGCTCTCCCGGTCCCCCTTCTGGGCCCACACGTGGACCGTGTACTCCACGCCCGGCCTCAGGCCCGTCAGGGTGGTGCTGCTCTGCTCCTTCCCCACCGGCACCTCCCTGGTGTCTCCATCAGCAGAGGAGTAGCGCACCAGGTACCTGTCGATGACGGCCTGCACCGGGTCCCAGGAGACGGTGGCCGTGCTCTCTGTCACCTGGTTGGTCACCAGGTTTTGGGGGCTGTCAATGTCTTTAAGAAAATGTTGGAAATGACTCAGCTTTGAATCCATGGGAGAAATACTCACCACCCCATCACCATGATTTTCCTGTACTTGAGCCCTCTTAGCACAAGGCAGTGGGCCTCCCATCCAGAGCCCCTTATGCGATTCCAGGGAGAAATCAACCCCTGGTCCTCAGTTTCAGAGGACGGCCCATTACGTACTTTCCTGGCTTTGAGGTCCCTAAAATGCAGGAGAAATGATGGCTTCTTAGAATCATCATGGCACATCAAGACAATCAATTAAACATCTGCCAGGATGGTCAGGGTACCTAATTTATCATTTCTTCAAGGGCCACTTCACGGGCAATCATTCTGAAAGAGTTCTCACAGCGTTGCAGTGACTGGGTCCTATCAACATCGTTGCTGACTCTGCTAAACACATGGCTCCTGGCCAGCTCTACCTCTGCCTGCTAGTGGGGGGAGTGGTTTCATCACCGTCAGGGAGGAGCAGCCCACCGAGTTCACCACCAGAACTCATTTTTTTTTTTTTTTATCTTTAAGACTTTCTTTGCAAAAATCTCTCATGTCAGGCCACATCTTTGGGTACCCTGTACCCTCAAATCCACATGCTCAAAATACAATTCCAGTTGAGCATCTACTCTTGTTACCTGTCGGGGCCGTGGTGTTGGCCTTCCTGCTCTCCCGGTCCCCCTTCTGGGCCCACACGTGGACCGTGTACTCCACGCCCGGCCTCAGGCCCGTCAGGGTGGTGCTGTTCTGCTCCTTCCCCACCGGCACCTCCCTGGTGTCTCCATCAGCAGAGGTGTAGCGCACCAGGTACCTGTCGATGACGGCCTGCACTGGGTCCCAAGAGACAGTGGCCGTGCTCTCTGTCACCTGGTTGGTCTCCAGGTTTTGGGGGCTGTCAAGGTCTGAAAGGAAAAGCTTACTTTAGCAAGCACCAAAGAGTGAGACACGTGGCCCGGGTGAGGCAGTTTTCTGTCCTAGAGGTTTTCTGTCTCCTGTGCTGATTTTCAGGTGTGTCATGGGCATAGACCTTCTTGCCTCAGTTGGACTCTTGGCTCCTCCAGGAGGCAGCACAGGACAGTAGAACGAGCACTAGGTCCACAGATGAAGAGCTAGGCTCTCATTCCAGCCCAAAGAGGCAGAGTAGAGGGGCAGGAAGAGCCTTGGGCTGGAGCCAACCACCAGGGACTTGGCCCAGCTCTGCTGTCAGCCAGCTATGTCCCTCAGCAACTCCCCTGCCTCTGCCTGGGCCTCAGTTCCTCATTTGTAAAATGTGGCCATTACTAAATAGATTTTAAGGAACCTAATATTCCATGAATATTCCACAAATCTGACTCTATGAATCATCAGCTAATTTTGTGACTTGTAGGAATCATTCACTTCCCTGTATTTGAGGTTTCTCAACTGCAGAATGGGGAAACAGACTTCTGCTCCACCCATCTCAACAAATCCCTCTGAGGACCAATAAATGAGGAATATAAACCTCATGCATTGTCTGGGAGCAATTGGGCAGTTCCCCTAAAATTTAAACACAGAATTACCATATGACCCAGCAATTCCTCTTTCACGTATATACCCAAAAGAACTGAAAACATATATCCACATAAAAATTTGTACACAAATGTACACGTTATTTACAATAGCCAGAAATCAGAAACCCAAACATGTGTCAACTGACAAATGGGTAAACAAAACATGTTATCTCCATACAATGGAATATTATTCAGCAATAAAATGAAGTGCTGGTATATGCTACAATATGGATGAACTTGAAAATAGTATGCTTAGTGAACAAAGTGAGTCACAATAGGCCACATATTATGTGAATCCATTTATATGAAATGTCTGGAATAAGGAAATCTATAGAGACAGAGAGTAGTGGTTTCCTAGGGCTGGAGGAAGAGGAGAGGGGGAGTGTCTGCTAATGGGTGTGGGGTTTCTTTCTGCGGTGATAAACATGTTCTGAATCAGATAGTGGCGATAGCTGTACAATTCTGTGAATAAACTAAAGACCACTCAATTATACACTTTAAAAGGGTGAATTTTATAGTATGTAAGCTATATCTCAATAAGTTTGGCCTTCAAAAATGAGAAAACAGAGATGGAAGAGCTTTAAAATTATGAACTGTTATTGTATATAAGTATAACCTTAGGGCCTCAGGACAGAGCACAGAGTACACAGAAGAGGATTTATCCTCTATGAAAGAAATAACCCTTCCTTGTTTCAAAAGCAGATCACTGCAAAAGCCATTTCCCTAAAGGATTTCATTCACAGATGCCAAAGTATATGGTTTCTTTATGTTTTCCCTTTCAAGAAGAAATATTTCATGATTGATCACAAAGGAAAAGTAAATATTTGGAGGAACAGTGGGTAGGTAGGCCCAAGCACTATTTTAAGAACAAAGTATGAGGCCAAATATGAGCTTATTTTGAGGTAATGTGTGACAGTGAGACAGTGTGTGTAGTTTGACAGCAATCTACCATCCTGCTCTTCCATAAATCATCAATTCTGCCAGTGTCAGAGCAGGAAAAGAAAACTTGACCAGCTACAGGTCGTTAGCATGACAAATCTTACATTCCCAAGGAACGATGCGCCATTACCTGTCGGGGCCGTGGTGTCGGCCTTCCTGCTCTCCCGGTCCCCCTTCTGGGCCCACACGTGGACCGTGTACTCCACGCCCGGCCTCAGGCCCGTCAGGGTGGTGCTGCTCTGCTCCTTCCCCACCGGCACCTCCCTGGTGTCTCCATCAGCAGAGGTGTAGCGCACCAGGTACCTGTCGATGACGGCCTGCACTGGGTCCCAGGAGATGGTGGCCGTGCTTTCTGTCACCTGCTTGGTCACCAGGTTTTGGGGGCTGTCAAGGTCTGAAAGGAAAAGCATACTTTAGCAAGCACCAAAGAGTGAGACACGTTGCCTGGGGCAGTTTGCTGTTCAAATGGTTTTCCCATCTCCTATGTTGGTTTTCAGCTGTTTCATGGACATAGTCCTTTTTGCCTCCGCTAGACCTTGGATCCTCCAGGAGGCAGCACAGGGCAGAGTCAGAAGAGCTGTGGTTCCAGACACTTCAGCTGTATCTGCAAGGGCCTCAGCTGCTGCTTTGTGAATCTTGGGTGTCAGGTTGCATGGACTTTAAGATTCTTTTGAGCATTAAAGTTTAACTCATGCATCTAATTTTATGAATTATTAACTTGTTTTGTAATCTTGGGCAAGTCGCTTCACCTCTTTGCATTTAGAAAATGGGGTTGTTCATAGTTATTGTGCATATCCCTCTGGGTAGCTCTGAAAACCACGACAAAAAATGTCATGTAGAAAGGGCCCTTGAAAATATTAAAGTATTACACTATTTATCGAAAAAACAGGCAGGGGGAGAGAATGTTAGTGCATATCTTGTAGAGCGGTTGTGAATATTGCATGAGTTAATAACATGCCCCTTATGATGGTTCTTGGTACAGGGTGGATGCCCAATGACTGTAAGTTATTATTACTAATGATTTCAGCTTATTGATATTTTATCAATGTAAGAGACTATCCTCCTCCATACCACACACAGAGAAGGTATTCAAAAATGTATTCACCAAGAAAATAATAGCATTTCTTTCTTCCAAATGGTTCATTACAAGAGTCATTTCCCTAAAGTCTCTACTCCTGGGCCCTATCACATTTGTGCAATGGTTATGTTCAAGTGGGACTACTCTAATCTTGGTTTAGGCCATGACTCCAAGAAAACTGGTATCTACACTCCAACATCAGGGTCCACAGCCAAGATGGAACCAACAATTTTGTTGCCCTTTACTGACCACCCATCTCCAGTCTATGAGAAGTTGGAGAGGCCAAGAGGTGAGACTTACAGAGTGGATTTCTTTGGAGAGAGTTACACTGTAGTCCCATGGGTGAGACCCAAGGCTCAAATAAGCAGTTGCAATGGGATCCCTTTCAGAGCTAGTTATATACACCCTGGAGCAGAGGTGCTCTATCAGGGGCACTCAGCAATGTCTGGAGACGTTTCTGGTTATCACAATTCAGTGTGGGATGAGAAGCCTGCTGGAGTCTGATGGGTAGAGGCCAAGATGCTGTGAGACATCCTACAGCACATGTGACTGACCCCTGTACCAATGAATTATCCAGCTCCAAATACCAATAGTGCCCAGGTTGAGAAACACCATCCAAAGCTCGGGGAACACCATGGGCTGGTGTTTGACATGTACCTCAAACATCCAAGAGTTGAGAAAAAGCTGGTTGCCCTGATGCAGAGCAAGGAGAGTCTGCAGCATTGCAAAATACCTGTACCTCCGGTGGAGTGGACAAAGGATGCATATGTGTTCCCCATGGACCAGATGTGGGCCAAGGAAGGGGAGCCCATGAGGGACTATTTCAGAAGCTGTCCAAGAGGATTGCCTAGAGGAGTGAGGTGACCCCACCAAAGGGCATTATAGTGCACCCCTAGATGTGTGGCAGAGGAAGGGGAGTAGGAAATCAGAAGGAGAGATGCCTTTGCTCACAGGATCACTACAATGAAAGAGCCAAGCAGAACAGGACAGATGTGGTGTCTCAAGAACCCAGAGAAGGGTTCCATCTAGGGAAAAGGTCGGCTTTCACACCTGTCAGGCGCCACAATGGTCACAGTCAGACAAGATCCTTTACCTCTCCTCTTCTTGATTCCTTACCTCTGTCACTCCCAGCTGTGCCAAACACAAATGGGCCAGAATATGGGTCAGAAACTGCAGTTAGCACGTGGGAAGAACAAGCCTTTAAGTGCAAGAAAGGAAATACAAGAGAAGCTGAGCCCATGCCCTCCCCATGGCAGGCTGTCGGCTCACAAATGGCCCAACTGAGGGAGGGAAACTTTCACTTTAAATGAACTCTGTAAAATTATATGGACACAGATATTCCAACTACTAAAATTACTAGGATCTAATTACTAAAGTGATATATTTTTAGTCAGGGACCAGAAGTGACTAGATATTTGCTTATTTTTACCTAATAAAAGATGATTACTTCCGCCTGAAATGTTCAGCCAAAGGGCAGAAACAGAAACAAGCTCAACAGAAAGGGTTTAAACAGGTGAAGAGGGAAAAATAGATGGTTTTGGGTCACAATCTGCAGATCGGGCTCCCTCAGCGTGATAATTACCTGTACTTTCTTCATATTTATTCCTTATCAAGGTGAAGCATTTAGTGGGTCAATAACAATAAAGATGTCCAGGCAGAGAACAAAGGACCAAGAGTAATAATACCAGTATTTAAAGATGAAACTTTGGAGACCACAGATGAAATATGCATTCTAAGAGAAGTCATTCAATGCGAGCAAGGGGCGCACAACTTACTATGCAAGGACACCAACCTGCTCTTCCAAAAAACCTTCCTTTATGTGAAGATCAGAGAAAGAAGTCTACACAGACCATGAGCTTAGCAGTGACACAGTGACAGTTCATGAGGCATTACCTGTCGGGGCCGTGGTGTCGGCCTTCCTGCTCTCCCGGTCCCCCTTCTGGGCCCACACGTGGACCGTGTACTCCACGCCCGGCCTCAGGCCCGTCAGGGTGGTGCTGTTCTGCTCCTTCCCCACCGGCACCTCCCTGGTGTCTCCATCAGCAGAGGTGTAGCGCACCAGGTACCTGTCGATGACGGCCTGCACCGGGTCCCAGGAGACGGTGGCCGTGCTCTCTGTCACCTGGTTGGTCACCAGGTTTTGGGGGCTGTCAATGTCTTTAAGAAAATGTTGGAAATGACTCAGCTTTGAATCCATGGGAGAAATACTCACCACCCCATCACCATGATTTTCCTGTACTTGAGCCCTCTTAGCACAAGGCAGTGGGCCTCCCATCCAGAGCCCCTTATGCGATTCCAGGGAGAAATCAACCCCTGGTCCTCAGTTTCAGAGGACGGCCCATTACGTACTTTCCTGGCTTTGAGGTCCCTAAAATGCAGGAGAAATGATGGCTTCTTAGAATCATCATGGCACATCAAGACAATCAATTAAACATCTGCCAGGATGGTCAGGGTACCTAATTTATCATTTCTTCAAGGGCCACTTCACGGGCAATCATTCTGAAAGAGTTCTCACAGCGTTGCAGTGACTGGGTCCTATCAACATCGTTGCTGACTCTGCTAAACACATGGCTCCTGGCCAGCTCTACCTCTGCCTGCTAGTGGGGGAGTGGTTTCATCACCGTCAGGGAGGAGCAGCCCACCGAGTTCACCACCAGAACTCATTTTTTTTTTTTTTATCTTTAAGACTTTCTTTGCAAAAATCTCTCATGTCAGGCCACATCTTTGGGTACCCTGTACCCTCAAATCCACATGCTCAAAATACAATTCCAGTTGAGCATCTACTCTTGTTACCTGTCGGGGCCGTGGTGTCGGCCTTCCTGCTCTCCCGGTCCCCCTTCTGGGCCCACACGTGGACTGTGTACTCCACGCCCGGCCTCAGGCCCGTCAGGGTGGTGCTGCTCTGCTCCTTCCCCACCGGCACCTCCCTGGTGTCTCCATCAGCAGAGGTGTAGCGCACCAGGTACCTGTCGATGACGGCCTGCACCGGGTCCCAGGAGACAGTGGCCGTGCTCTCTGTCACCTGGTTGGTCACCAGGTTTTGGGGGCTGTCAATGTCTTTAAGAGAGGTGAAAGAATGTATCATTTATCAACTCTAGTTCCTGAAAGGCCGACTGCATACACAGCCAAATTATGACCTCAACAAATTTCACAGTCTGTTATATGTCAATTATTAGGATAACTTAAGGGTTTAATTAAGCAAGTGGTCTGAAATTCCAAGACTGAACTAACAGCATTTAATGAGCAGTAGTGTTTTCAGACAAAGTCAACATAAAGTCTCAATGCTAACAATTTTCCCCACAAGTTGCCTTTGGATAAAAAGAATTGGTCTTCATATACAAATGTCTCCTTTACCCTGAATTTATATAATACACTCTTTCAGTTCCTGACTCATACCTGAAAGCAATTATAGTTCAATATATGTCTGCATGAGCTCTAATGTTTTCTTTGGGAAGAAAAATAACCCAGAAGGAGGAGCTGTCAGTTCTTTCCATATAAAACATTATGTCTGTGGACAGAGAATCAGGAGACTTTCAAGTTGATGGTATTTGATGTCTGGATTATTTGTAGAGTATGTCTGGGTTCCTATGCAGTTAAACTGGGCTTGAATCTAGGCTCCACCACTTCCTGGATGCTAACTTTGGATGGAGTATATAATTTAAGTCTCAGTCTCATCATCTCTAGGAAGAAAGAAATATCAGTACCTACCTCAGAGGTTATATACTGAACACCAAATGAGATACAGCATAGTACATGCTTAAATATAAGCTCTTTATTATTGCAAATGCCACTTGATGTCTGAAATACCACTTTCTCCTCAAAATGTAAACCCTTAGAAAGTCAAAAAATCTAAAAACATGGATGCAAGGTTAGCATGCGTTTATTATCCTGTTTCAAAAACCACCTGCTCAAAAGGCTGAGCTTTCCATGGTAGCAACTGCACTTCACACCACAACCTGCCAAGTATGGCCGGGCCAGCTCAGTGGAAATCATAGCCAAGGGAGATAACTTGCCTTAAGGAAAACAGAGTTCAGAATGCACTCCTGACATATAGGAACTAACAGTTTAGCTCCTGGGGTACTGAGCTGGCTCTGATGCTCTAGCTTCATCCTTCAGTTCCCCACCACCCTCCTGTCCACCACAAATACCTCTTAAGATCACATTATTAAGAAAGCTGCACTTGAGAAGGACCTGAACAAACACTTCTCCAAAGAAGAAATTCAGATGGCCAACAAGCATAGAAAAGATGCTCCACATCACTAATCATCAGGGAAATGCAAATTAAAACCACAATGAGATAACACCTCACACTGTTAGGATGGCCAACATGCAAAAGACAAGCAACAACAAATGCTGGCAAGGATGTGGAGAAAGGGGAACCCTCCTACACTGCTGGTGGGGATGTAACTTAGTTCAACCATTGTGGAAAGTAGTATGGAGGTTCCTCAAAAAACTAAAAATAGAAATACCATTTGACCCTGGAATTCCACTCCTAGGAACTTACCTAAAGAAAACAAGATCACAGATTCAAAGAGACATATGCACCCCTATTTATCACAGCACTATTTACAATAGCCAAGATATGGAAGCAACCTAAGTGTCCATCAGTAGATGAATGGATAAAGAAGATGTGGTACATATACACAATGGAATATTATTCAGCCGTAAGAAGAAAACAAATCTTACCATTTGCAACAACATGGATGGAGCTAGAGGGTACTATGCCCAGTGAAATAAGCCAGGCAGAGAAAGACAAGTACCAAATGATTTCCCTCATTTATGGAGTATAATAACAAAGCAAAACTGAAGGAACAAAACAGCAGCAGACTCACAGACTCCAAGAAGGAACTAGTGATTACCAAAGGGGAGGGGTGTGGGAAGGTGGGAGGGGAGGGAGGGAGAAGGGGATTAAGGAGCATTATGATTGGCACAGGGTCATGTGGAAGGCAGTATGGCATGAAGAAGACAAGGACTGACTCTATAGCATCTTACTATGCTGATGGATAGTGATTGCAATGGGGTATGTGGGGGGTACTTGATAATATGGGTGAAGGTGGTGTAACCACAATGTTGCTCATGTGAAACCTTCATAAGATTGTATATCAATGATAACCTTAATAAAAAAAATAATTAACAAAAAGAAAGTTGCACTTGAGATAATGACAGGAAAACAAGCTGTCATAGTCCTACACCTTAGGCCTTATATGCTGCTCCCACTGCTGACACCACCCAGCCTTCTAGGCTCCATGCAGCTGTCCCCTCCTCCTACAGTCTTCCATCACCCTGCTCCCATCCCAGTCTTGCAAGGTACCCTTTATTCATGTTACTATAGTTCCAGGGACATCTGTTTGCTCTAGAACATAACTCATTGCATTTTATCATTTTATCTTTCCTCTCTACCTGCAGGATTGTGAATACCATATGAGCACACATTAATGTCTTTTATCTTTGTACTCCAGAGCCTAGCTCCACAACTGAACACCCCTGGGAACACCACACCTCAGTGGCTCCCAGTAAGCTGGGGTGCTTACACCCCCCACCTGACAGAGGGGAAAGTTCTTCTCTATTCCAATTCCCACTGTCTTAAAAAACTGACCCACACGTTCTTTCCTTTCACAACATTTAAAATCCTGGTAAATGGAAAGCATATGTAATATAAACCAGGAGTTGGCAATCTACAGCCCACGGGACAAATCTGACTCACTGCCTATTAGTAATTAATAAAGTTTTACTGGAACACAGTCAAACCAGTTCATTTACATATTGTTTATGGCTGTTTTCTATTTTCAGTGGTAGAGGCTGCATAGTTCCAGAGAAACTTTATGGCCCCCAAAGCCAAAAATATTTACTATCTGTCCCTTTACAGAAAGTTTGTTGAACCTGACTTTAAACAAATCTAGATTTCATCATCATTACCATCACCTTCTTCTCCTTCCCTTGGAGGAGGCAAAGCCCACCCAGACCCAGGAGTCCATGCACGATGAAATGCTTCAAGGGCCAAATTCCAATTAATATTTGCTATGGACTGAATGTCTATATCTCCCCAAAATTCATATGTTGAAGCTCTAACCCTTTGGGAGGTGATTAGGTTTAGATGAGGTCATACAGATGGGCCACCCCATGGCGGCATTAGTGCCTTCAGAAGGAGAAAGTGGATCTTCCTCTCTGTACTATGCATGGGCACAGGAAGAAGGTAGCCATCTCTAAGCCAAGAGGAAGGCTCTCACCAGGAACTGAATCGGTCAGCACTCAGATCAAAGGACCTCCCAGCCTCTAGAACTTTGAGAAATGATTTCTATTGTTTAAGCCACCCAGTCTATAGTATTTTGTTATAGCAGCCCAAGCTGACTAAGATCCACTCCAAGAAATAATCACTATGACTTACACACACTCATTACATGTCAGGGACTTACATGATTTAACTTGCACAACTCTATGAGGTAGATGTAACCTATGCCCCATTCAACAGGCAAGAATCTAAGAAAAAGAGGTGAAGTAATTTTCCCAGAGCCACTCAGCTAGCAAATGGTAGAGCTGGGGTTAAAACTTGGACAGTCAAGCTTCTGAAACCACATTCCTAACTAATTATCTGCTTCACTCCACTAAGTGACTGTCCAGAACAGAGCCAAGTCAATAAGCGAATCCTTTCCTGTGATTTCCTGTCAAGTGTTTAGAACCTCAAGTGGACTCCAGGATTAGGTTTCTCTGAATTAGGGGTAGTGCCAGAGGAGGGTATAAGTAGAAAGAATGTCTGGGATATGCCTGGAAATGTCTGGGAATGTGCAGTCTTGGGACACCTGCAGGCCCAAGCTGAGCAGACAACTGGGTGAAGTACAGGGACCCTTACAGTGTCTGAAAGTTTAACGGCAGAATCGGTCCATTTGGCGAATGTTGACTCAGGGTGCAAACCATTTCCATGGTCTGAAAGAGAGTTAAAGATTATAAGCAAAATGCCTGTACAGTCACTGCGAACTGAGATAAGCATTCAAATTCACTGTCAGCCACATGTTTTGAGTTTGAACAGCCCAAAAAATGAAAATCAGAAAGTGTTACTCTACTGTGAGAGTTACATAAGGAATTCTAAATCAAATAAGTGTGACCTTCTGTATCAAACTAAAAGGCTGGTCTCTTTTACTGGAGGCTATAAAGGAAAAATCTCATAATTATGAATTTTGAAACTGCTTTTGCAATCCCCTCCCATACCTCTGTAAACAAAAGAGCTGATGCCAGGTAGGTTTCAGCCTCAATTCAAAATAGACCTTCTCCCATGTGGAAAGCTGCTTATGCTCCGTGCTTCCATTACCTGTGAGTGCCTCCGTGTCAGCCTTCTCACTCTCCTGGTTGCCCCTCTCAGCCCACACATGGACTTTGTATGCTTCTCCCGGCTTCAGGCCGGTCAGGACGGTGCTTCTCTGCTCCCCAGGGACTGCCGTGTCCTTGGCCTCCCCATCAGCCGAGGTGTAGCGCACCACGTACTTATCTATGACAGCCTGGACTGGGTCCCAGGAGACCACCGCTGTGTCTTCTGTCACATGATCAGTGACCACATTGGTTGGACTGTCAATTTCTTCATAAAAATATAAGAGAAAGAAAAGTCAGAGAAGACCTTGACTGGTCAAGATCACAGATGCTTCAAGATCTAGTTTGGGTGACCTAGTTTCATAGTCTACACAATCCAGGAGGATCTATTCATCATCTGTGGCAGGTGAATAACTGGCACATGCTTGAACCCTAAGCAGAGAAAGGGCTTCTTGATGGATAAAACAATCCCTTCCATTTTCAGACTACTGAACACATTAGAGAAAACTCCTCCCCACCATAGGGAAGAAGGCAGCTTAACAGGACCAAAACCTCCCTCTCTGCGAGGAAGGGATCACAGACAGTTTTTCCATGGAACAAAGCCTTCGGGTAGCTCAACCACTGGACAAATCATGGATGAAGCACAGTCCTTCCCCAGCCCCAGCTTCCTTCTCAGGTTGCAACTTCCTTCCTGCTGGACACTGGCAGCCCTGATGGGACCTTTATCAGAGCCGTTACAGGTCAGAGAGATTTAAGACAAGACTTGTAAGGCTTGGAGGTGGGACTCACCTTTGAGTGTGTGTGTAGTTAGAACAAAGGTGAGGTCTACTTCAAAGAGATCTAATTTACAAAGCTGGGTATACAGAAGAGGCTTATTAAAAGCGGCAGGCACATCAGGAATGTGTATTCCACTTAATAACCAGATTCACTGCAGGGTTGGATACGGTTTGGCTGTCCAACAGCACATGTCCACACTCCTGCCCATGGCCACAAGCATTAGGAACAGATTTCTCCATTCACAATGCCACTTATGAGTCATCTGGTTGACACAGTAGAAAATGGCATAGCCAGGGTCTAAATCTATGGGGATGTGGGCTGGGGACAGAGATGGGGGACAGAGACTATGCCACTGGTTTGGAGATGAGTTCATGGAAGAGATGCCTTCAGACTACAGCAGCTATGCATTTTACAAGCTTGCTATCTCAGCCTTCCTTTACTGCTTTTCATTGTGATAATAAAATTATTTAAAAGGCACAGAGAATATCCCTGAGGTTATGGCCTGGCTTCAAACAAACCCAGGTTCCAATGCCATTCACTGGTTCACCTTGAATCCCCTAAATTTTATAGGCTTTAATTTTCTCACCTGTAAAATGGGAATAATAATGCTTACAATGCTCCTATAAGGATGGAAGATAATGTCTATGAAGCTCCACCATACCTAGAAGATGGTAGGTACTCAAATGATCAGTGACCACATTGGTTGAACTATCAATTTCTTCATAAAAATATAAGAGAAAGAAAAATCAGAGAAGACCTTGGCTGGTCAAGATCACAGATGCTTCAAGATCTAGTTTGGGTGGTCTTTAATATTTTTTGGCATTTCTAAAGCAGACTGCCTGAGCAGACAGAAATCATTATTTTCCAGCCACCAGGTATATGTGGGTGGCTATACATGAGAGCAGAGCTCTGAATGCTAAAACATCTTGAAACATGAAGGAGTTTGGGAAGGAAAGTTTCAGGGGCTGGGCCATTTCATACAGAGCATTATGTTTGAACGTAGTAACAAATGAAAAAGATAATAGGAGCAGCAAAACCGCCATTTCATAGCAGAGTGTGAGGGGAGAAGTTCTGAGAAAAATGTCAGTGCACGAATAGGAGACGCTGAGCGCTCTGCTGTGCGTGGGAGCTTGGGAAGTTAAAACAAAGCAAGTCATCCTTTCTTCTATACTCACCATGGAGAGGCATGACTCATGGGAGTTATTAAAAGTCTCATAATCATAATAAAAAGAACTCATAATCCAAAAAAAGAGAGAAAGGACTTGAAACTCATTTAGTTCAACCTTCCATCTTACAGATGGAGAAGCTAAGGACCAAGGATCAGCATCATCTCGTAGTTAGTAGCCCACCCTTCCTGTCACTGGATGTGAGGTGGCCATGAGGGTGTCTGATGGAGAAGTCCAGGGACAGTTCCCCCTGAAGACACTGGCCTGGCTGGTGCTTCTGCTCTGAAGCTGACTTGCTTCTAAAACCTTGCTTTTCTGGAAGGTGCTTCAGGGCACTTCGAGTGTGTTAACAGACAGGGTGAGGACTTTCAATCAACCCTTTCCCTTTTGTGGAATTAGTTCCACTGAGTGACTTCTTAAATGGAAAATACCTGAACTGTGTCATTTCCTCCCTGTACATGCTTATGCTGTTTTTATATTCCAGTGTCTTTTTCCATCTCGTGGAATGCAAAACATTTGGAGAAAAGAGAGATTTCTTTTTCCCCTCTTAAATTAATTAGCAGTCTAGCCAGGTTTGAGAGTGTTTCCTGACCTTAGAATTTTTGTCTTTTTTTTTAAATGTCGGCATAACACGTGATGCAAATTTATTTGCAATCCAATAAAATATCCCATCCTGCTTTTAGAATATAATTGACAATAAAAACACATCCTGAGTGCTCACATTCTAGTTGGGATAATATACTTGAAAGGTTAACTAGCAATTCAAGGGCATATGTGATTAAATGCTCTGGGAGCTCAGGACAGATGGCTGCCATTTAATGTGGTCCTAGACAGCCTCAGGTTGGGGTCAAGCCCGGAGGGGATGAGCAGCATCATTGCAGTGAGCCCCTGAGGGGCAGGAACCAGGACCTATCATCTTTGGAAGAGCGGATGTCTCTAGGGCCCAGTGGTACTCTGCAATTATATGAGTCAAACTAATTGATAGCTCGAGTTCATTGATTCCCAACTGAATGAATGAATAGCTGGAGGTAACAGTGGAGGGTTTTCTATGTTGGGACAACAATATGAACAAATTCAGTTGTAGAGGTAAGCCATCTGTATTTAAAAAAAAAAAAAACACACAAGAAAAATCCAGCGGTAGGAAAGCTTCCTGTTGGCAAATATGGAAAATGACAATGACGCAGGCTGGACAGGCCCAGGAAGCCAAGATGAAAGGGGTCCTGCATTATCCAAGGGGAATGAGGAGTCACAGACATTGTTTTAGTTAGGGAGCAAACAGCAGGAAAATTAACCAGAAATAGCGGCAAGAAGGTAAAAGTAGAAGCCACTTTAGCTTTGTGTCCACCCAAGCGGATGGACCCTCCTAGGATCCAATCCCACCTCTGCATTTCCTGGCTGGGCCATCCTGAGCTTTCCTTCTCTAAGTTTCAGTTTTCTTTCATGTGATTTAGAAATAATAATAGGACCAACCACACGGGATTAAGGTCATAAGGTCACAAATGAGACAATTCAGGAAAAGTGTTAGTAGGGAGCCTGGTGCCTAGTAAGATCCCAATTAATTCACAGCTAAAGAGAACGCCCTTGAGAGCAAGGAAGTGCTTGCCATTTCCCATCTCACTAAAATGTTTCACCAGTCCACTATTCAGGCACGCTGCACAGTCTATATTGTGTGGCTCATTAATTAAATTATATCTTGACCTTTACAACTGCCCAACCAAAACTCATTTACACTCCAGATATGCAATCCATGAGGCAGCCAAAATATCGAATTCAATTCCTGCACCAGCCCACCCTTGTTCTCAGCCATTGCCAAGACTGGCTTGAAAAAAACTAAAAAACTTCTCAAGGAAATCTCAAAATGCAAAGACCCCTCCTTTGCTGGCTCCACCCTGTGGCATTATGTTCTAGATCACCGGTCCTTGACAGAGGCAGGGTTAGTGCAGGAGAATCACAAATAAATATGGGCTCAGGCATTGCCTGAAAACTAAAAATTATGTAGGATATCCTGAACGTCTTACAATGATTTCAAATTCTTTTCTGATTAATAAATTACAAATTTATTGTCAAATGTTACTGGTTTATAACATTGTCATTATATATTTCTCAATTCACAGATGTTAAAAATACCACTGCTGCCATTTAATATTTTTTGGCATTTCTAAAGCAGACTGCCTGAGTGTGGCTGTCAGGAAAAAACACAGGAATGACAAGTAAAAAAATTATAGATCATCTGTCTTAGGTAATATGGAGCTCTGTGCTTAGGCCCCAGATAATAAATGCCTTAAAAATAATCCAGTGATTGAAGCTATTAAAATAAGCACAGCAGTGTCAGAAATGGCCTTTCCCCTAGACCCCAAGATCCTGGGGGAGATTTTCATTGGTAAAAAAAATTGAAAGAGGAGAGGTGTGCTTCCCCTTCCCTGCCCTGCAAAACAAATGTCAGTACACAGAGACAGACTTTTGCTGCACACAAATCCCAGTTTTTAACCAGAGCCAAGAAAAATATCAGAATGTGAACATGAGACGTGTTCACAGTGCCTCCAGGGAGCTCTCACCTGTCCTGCCATTCAGGAGGATTGGCTTGCCCTCCAGTTCTCCTCTCATAGGGACAATTGTGATCTTATACTCCGTCCCGGGCTTCAGACCTGGAAATAAAGCCAACCAGCCAGCGCTGGGCGTGAGTACAGGCTCCAGACCCCTACTCCGAGCTCAGCTACTCCCCAGGATTTCTCTGGTCGGGGGGATAGGAGGGGCTCCACTTCTCATCTAAAGAGTAAAAATCCACTTAAGGCAGAGAAGCAGCTACAGGCCCAGTGGAATCTGGGCCTCATGGAGAGGGCTTGCAGGCTAGCGGGAGGGCGAAGGGGATGAGATGAAATCCATCATCTTTGGTGGGCCACCTAGCACTTATCTCCCCATTTATAGTCCCGATGTTTTTGGCTCCCAACCAACCACCTTCTTCCCTCAGAAGTTTCTGTCCTCATTGTAATAATTAGCCTAATTTTTTTCCTCTTCCTTTTTTTCTTTTTCATTTCTTCTTCTTTTTTTTTTTATTTCTCTGTAACAGCAACTTGAACAATTGTTCTTCATGACACAAATACTCAGACTGCAGGGGCAAAATGCAGCAAGTAGCAGCCTGTGTGAGGCACACACACTATTTTCCACTCTACAAACACTGGGAACCCCAAGAGGTCCTCTCAAAACGGAACTTAGGGAGTGGATGGAAGACCAAGGCTCCAGAGGAGGACTTACCATGGGGTTAATATGCCTTGGGGCCCCTGCGCCTTCAAGGGCCACTTTCAAGGCCCTATGTGGGATTGAGTATTCATGACTGTGTTATTTTTCTTAAAGAGGGCCCTGAAAATTGTATGTGCTTCAAGAGTTGCAAAACGTGATCCAGTCCTGCATGGCCCCGTTTCTTTAGCAGCCATCTGATTCCCAGGCCTCAGCTGGACAAGGACCTCTGTCCCACCAAGGCCTCCTACCAAAACTCCTTCCACGCGTAGTGCTGAACAAACCAAACCAATGTCTCTCCTTCACACACACACACACACACATACACACACACACACACTCACTCACTCACTCACTCACTCACTCACTCACTCCCTCACTCACTCACTCACACATGGTTCTTCCTAAAGGAGCTTCTGTGGGCCATGATATCCACTGTGATGTACACAGAGTTTTCAAGAGGACACTGGCCCTGGAACGTGCCAGCCAGGCGCCCTGAGATTCCCGAGTCAGCTCTAAGGAACTGCAGCAGGTCTGCAGGCTCCAGAGTGGGCTCACGTCTGGGAGGTTCCGTGGCCAGGGTTCAGGTGATTCCTAAGGCCCCAGTACCTTCTGTGCACTTGAGTGGAGGACATGGCAGTCCCCTCTGTACACACTGTCCCACCTCAGCACCCACAGCGCACATTTCACAACCCCAGCCTTGGGTCTTACCCGTGATGTCGTAACGGCTCTTGGGGTCCCTGCTCTTGGGCACGGCAACCTCTGCCACCTCCTGCCCTGTCATGGGGCCATACTGCAGCTTGTAGTAGTCCACCTCAGCTGCAGGATTCTCCCACTCCACATCAAGCGAGCTGGCAGTCTCTTCAGCCACCCATGCAGAGCCCACCACAGCGAGCCCTAGGGCAGGGGACAGGGAGGGCAGGAGAGAGCAGCGAAGAGCTGCAACTGGCAGGCCTGGAACAGGCTGGAGGCTACCAGTCAGCTCCCTTCCTTGGCTCATTGCGGGCAGGCTTCAGCCCCAGGACACAGCCCTTCACTAGTGTCTTAAGAACTACCTAGGTAGCAAATAAGCTGTTGGCTTTCACTTTATCCATGGAGGACAGACTCTGTCCCGGGCAAGTCCCCTCTACCCAGTCCTATCCCATCAGATGCTGTGTAGCCCTCGCTGTCTGCACTGCTTTGGCCAAGCCCTGAGCCTCTCCTCAGGCCAGTCATCCAGGCCCCTTGGACCAGGGCTCACACTGCTCTGAACTTACCCTCACCCTTTAGCTGCCTTACCCTCAAAGACTCAACCCCAGCATGAGAAACTCAGGCTCTTCCAGGAAAAGTTGCAAAATGTATCTCAGATTCCTACATTAGCACACTGATAATACAACCAGCCCCTTCCTCGGTCTCCCAAATTCTCCTGAGGATCAAACCTAGGGGAAACTCTAAAGTAGGTACATTTTAACTTGGTCCTTCAGAGTATCCTTCCTGCCCTTTCTACCAAATTGGAGCACCTCCACCAGGTACCCAATGTCCTCAGCTGCCCAACCTGTCTGTCCTCAGAAGGAGGAGGGTGATTGTACACATCTATTCTAGTAAAGTATTAATGGCTAAATGTTACCCCTCTGCTCAGAAGAAAAAAGAAATTATAATGATTAATACAAAGGATATGTATATAATGATTAAACCAAAGGAATGGGTTGCTGATGTGGGTCTAAGGGAAGAACTTTTGGGTTGTGGTTGGAGAGGGGACTGGGGTCTTTGGGAGCACTTTGAGTTCCAATGGCCATGTCCCTGGCAGACGCTGCCTGGTCTGAAGTTTGGAACAGACAAGACAAGTCCCCAGACTCTCAGCCTTGCCCCCTTTCTGTCACACCCCCACCTGCACCGTCTTGGCAGTGTTCCCACCCAGGCGGGCTGAGCGAGCATTTGTCAAGCATGTGGACAGAGAATTTGTGCATCAGGCAAGAAGTGACCTTGGTGATCTCAAGATCCCTTGGCTCTGGAAGTTTCTCGTTCACTCTGCTCTGGACAAGGAACCTCCCAGAACCTTTTCTCTGAAGCATTTCTTCCCATCCACTGGCTTCAACCTGCCCGTCTCCAGGGTCTTCCTTCAAAGATGGGAATTCCTTGAGGGAACAGGTCAAGAGATGAGTAACTACAGCGACTCAACGATTACAGATCTAGAAGGGTCCAACATGGCTAGCAAATGAAAAAGCAAGGACTTAATGAAAACATTCAAGATTATTATGGGGATAAGTTTCTCTCAGACTGAGGCTCCCCTAAGGAGCAAATAAGGATGGATTTAACTTAGATCAGACAGAATGATGAGCTTCACAGTTTCAGTGTTTTGCAAGTCCCTGGAGCAAGAAGCCAAGAGGGGCTGCCTTCAAAACCGATGTCTCCCCTCTTCATCAGGAGGCTTTGGACACTGACCTGTGTGAAGGTGGAGGCAGCCACAGACAAAAAGAGGAGAAAGAGCAAAGCAGCCCAGAAGCCAGAAGCTGGCCAGGCTCTCTCGGTAGGCTTCGGATGTTCTCCCATCCAACACAAACAATTTCACAGAACACCGATAAGCCACTCTCGGGTCACAATGGAACAAGACAAAACACACCATATCTGAACACAGACAAAAAAAATGGACATGGTCCACACCACAAAGATGACTAAACATGCTCCCCTCATATGAGTGACGGCTGCTTCTGTACCAGCGACACTATGGCCTCCCCCTAGTCTGGCCTCTTTCTAGATAAGATTCACTAAGATACCAATCATAGAATTACCCCCACTTCCTGACAGCGTACAATCCCAAGCAAATCCCTGCTACCTTAAATCTTCTCCCAAATCATCTGACACAACCCCCAACTTGATACTGGCCGGCCCTTGTAACACTCTGTTATCCAGACCCCCATAGCCCCCATGGTGTGCGTTCTCCCACGCTCTGATGGTCAATAAACCCAACCTGTTCAGCACCAGGGGTCTTAGCTGGAGGGCATTGGCAAAGGCAATCACAAATTGTTCTTCCAGGATGACAAGGCCCTCATGACCCTTTCCAACACTGAACCACCTCTGTCCCCACCACCAAGTAGGATAGGAAGCCTGATATTTCTGCAAAGACAGCTGTGCCAAAGGCCCTGCCATCCGAGTCTCCCTGGCTCTTTCCCTAGGAGTTTAGGGCAGGGTGGAGGCAGCTCATTTGTATTAGCACCTAGAACAGTGCCTGACACACAGTAGATGTTCAACAAAGTAAGTTGAATGAAAGAATGAATCAGAAAACTAGGTTTCTCCAAGCCTTTGAGATCAAAGCTGCCTTGAGAACTTTCATGAGGAGATAAGAATTTCTAAAGAGTAAACAGTGATGCTTGTCCTTCCAAACATTTTGGTAGCATTTGATGATGCCCTGGAGATCTGTCTGTCCCTCCAGATCCATACTCTATCATGCTTTGTATGGCAGGAGAGAGAGTTCAGGCTACTGATCTCCTCTACTCCCTCTGGACAAGGACGTGGTGGGCTGCCTGCATCCCTCTACATCAAGAGTCCCTTCGGGCAGCTCTCTCCTACAGCTCTTTCTGGGTCCCAGGACTAATTCTCATTCACTGCCCTTCGGGCTGGAGTGGATCTCCACTGATGCTCATCCCGAAATCTTTCAACATCTAAACCCCACCCACATCTTGTAAACAAGCTCTTCATTAAACTTTCCTAATTACCCTGTTTGTTCCCCCTCTTTCCTGATGGGATAAATCTGACACAGGTTGCTTCAGCAGATCCTCTCCCATCCCAACCTAAACTGCTGAAGGACCTCAGATGCTCAATGAGGGCCTGGGGATGCAGGTGTACTCCTCAGCTCTTGTGCAGGGGTGCAGGGCAATCAGACCTTAGTACTGTCAGGGATGGAGAAGACCCCTGAGCCCTAATCCAGTAGATTCTATCACTGGTGAGGAGGACCCTCTAATCAAGGAGTGGAGAGAAGGGATAAAGTACTGAGATTTTTCTCCACAACCTAGGATTGCCACAGCGGTGTTTTTCAAACCCCAAATCAGGGCAATGGCCTGACCATAAAAAGGGCAATTGTGGGGACAGTGGGAAAAAAACATTTAAAATGGGGTCTCTGCAGGGAGCATTTGGCTGCTTCCTCACCCGTGGTGGCAAGTAGATGCTGTGGGCTGCTGGAAACATCTTTCTGCACGTTGCGCAATGAGACTATGTACTTGGTTCCAGGCAGCAAACCCAGGATCTCGTAGACGTGCTGCTCCTTGGGCACCTGGATCTGCTTCACAGAGAGCTCCTTCCCCAGGGGGTAGTAGCTGAGGATGTAGTGATCCACCTCACTGGATGGCTCCCAGCTCACCAGCAGGGAGTCCTCCGTGCTCCTGAGCAGCTGCAGTCCCTGGGGGGCAACCACTGCACACAGAAGAGGAACAGGTTGGGAGAGGGTAAGGAAAGAGGGCTGGGAATCCACAGCCAATGTGTATTCACTGAGCACCTCTGTATACCTATCACCCTAATGGTGGGCGTGAAGGATACCATTCTGGACCCCCAGATGTTACTGGCTGGGAGTTAATACTGATCCCCTCCCTCCTAAACACACACACACACACACACACACACACAGTCGTTAGATCATATAAGACTACAGTCCTCAAACCAGCGTCAGCATCACGTGGGTACTTGTTAGACGTGCAAATTCCCACCCCAGACCTGCTGAGTCAGAAACTCGGGTGGCCCCGGCCATCTGTGCTGTAACAAGCCCTCCAGGGCTTCTGAGGCAGGCTAATGGCCCAGACCCCTGCCTAGGGCAGAGTGGGACCGATGGTAAATGGGGACGAGCCAGGCAGGCCGCGCGCGTAGGCTCTCACCCTGCGCGCAGTCGAGGCCCACGAAGCCCTCCTCGCAGTAGCACTCGCCCGTGTCGCAGAAGCCGTGGCCGCTGCAGTCGCCGGGACAGCGGCGCTCACTGCAGTCGTCCGCCGTGAAGTCGTCGTGGCACCGGCAGACGCCGCGTACGCACTCGCCGTGGCCGCTGCAGTTCTCCGGGCAGGCGCGGTGCGCGCAGTCGGGCCCCAGGTAGGGCTCGTCGCACCGGCAGCGGCCGTCCTCGCAGCGCCCGTGACCGCTGCAGGCACCGGGGCAGGCGGGCCGCTCGCACTGGGCGCCCTCCCAGCCCTGCTCGCAGCGGCAGCTGCAGTTCTCCGGGGAGAAGGTGCCGTGGCCGCTGCAGGAGCGGCTCAGACCTGCGGGAGAGGAAGACAGGGGCTGGGGCTGGGGCTGGGGGACTTGTGAGGGGGACCCTGGAGGAGCAGGCTGGAGACTCCTGGGCTCTTTTCTTGGAGAGTGGGATCCCTGAGAGAGGCAGGGGATCTGCCCTTTCCAACCAGGCCAGATGGTGACCTGGGAAATCTACAAATGGTTCCTCCTTTTCTGCCTGAAAGGCCACACGAAATACTGTTCCTTTTCCCTTCTTGTACCAAGAGCTCCTGTGAATTCTCCTGGGTCTCTCCGCTCCTCATGGTGATAATTATTTAGTGCCTTTCTATGAAGGAGCCTTAAATGCTCAAACCCGGAAGTCAGCAGGCCAGCTTAGCCTACGGGGTGCCTCGGGGCTGCTGGGGCAGGCAGGTGAGACCCAGGCTGGGCGGGAGCTTGTCCTATCTGGGCTGGAGGGGCTGGACCTAGCAAGGCTGGGTCCTGGGGAAATGAGCCCAAATTGAAGCCTCAGAAAGCGGGCCTGTAGATGCTACAAACTAGCCTAGCCTCATTATCGGGGTGAACGGTGAGAGGAGGGGTTGGCCCGGCTCTGCTCTTGAACCCGGGATACCAAGAGGCAGTAGGAGCGCAGGTCATCAGCCCTGTCCCTTCACCAGCCCCTGCTCCTGCTTCTCCGAAGACCCCCTTTCCTTCCTAAAAGCTTTTGACATGGAGGCTCCTTGGGGCAATTCCATGCTGTTTCATTCATGGCAGCGTCCTCCCGTGCCTGGTTCTGTGTCTGGCATATGGAGGTGCTCTCAACGGGAGCAATAAAAATGTATGCCAAAGTACCACTCATTATTATCTGGATTGACCTGGGCAGGTTTATGTTTTAAGAAAAAGTGGTGACGAGGGGCTCACTATAAAACCAAATTGTAGTGCTTTATTACTAATAAAAGCATTAACAATTTGCTAGATGTCTACTATGGGCCAGGAATCTTACGTACATCACTTAGAGTACTCAGGAACTAAACTAGTTTAGAGAATTATCCTCACTGGACAGTTGAGGGAACTAAAGAATTTGCCCAAAGTCACAGCTAAAAAGTGGCAGATGGGAATTACCCCCAGTCCTGTGTAGCTGCAAGGCTGTCAATCTTTCCCTCTTTACCCAATTGCTTTCCCTTACAGCTGAGACTGAGTCCATAGGTAAAACAGCACCAGGAAGCCTGCTTGTCTGGAAGCAGTAGCCAGGAGCCCAGACTCACTTGAAGAGTTGCTGGACGCCCCCTGCTCAGGCTTGTACATGTACCCTGAGCTAGGGCGAATGACGAGACCCAGGGAAAGCCAGATGGACAGGAGGCAATGTACCGGACTCAGAAAGCTCATGAGGTTAGTGGACCACCTGGCACATAGAAAGGGCTCATTAAATGTTCACTGAATGAGTAACAGGTGGCAAGCTCACCGGCAGCCCCTTGGCAGCAGTGCTGGAGGTTACACTGCTCCTTCACCTCGGCCATCTCTTCCTCCAGCTTCTGCACCCGGGCCAGGAGGTCCTGAATGCTGCCTGCCAGCTCGCACTCCTTCTGCGGCGTCTGCAGGCGGATGTTGTGTCTGAAGATGATGTTCTGTTCCTCAGCCTCCCGGGGGACTGGGAGCCAGGCCCCATCGTCACTGAGGGGTGGAGGGTCTGCCTCCACCTGGACCAGGGCCGACTTAGGCACATCAATCTTGTAGGTATGGCTGACGGTGACCTGCTGCTCCTTGTCACTGCAGCCATGAGGCTCGAGAGTGGCCGGGGCTGAGGCCACCAAAAGCACAGAGCCAAACAGGAGCCCCAACAGGGAGCAGAGCTTCCCCTGGAAACCCATCCTTGGCGAGATGGGGAGCAGACCCTCCTGGAGGCCTCTATCCTGAAAAAATGCAAAGAAGGCATGGAGATTGGCTAATGGAAATTGGCCTTTTTAATGTATTCACAGGGTCCACAGGAAGCTGTGACACCAACAGGAAGATGTCATCCTGTGTCTCCTGAGGATCTGAACTAAATTATTTTTGTCCCCTCCTCACCCACTGCACATTCCTCCCTCCTATCTTTGCTTACACTGTTCACATGAGCTAGGTGCCTTCTCTTCACTCCTAATCCTGTACTCACCTGCACTTGAAACGGCGAGAAGAACTTGGATTGAGGTGCTAGGCTTCAATGGCCCCATCCTATCTGTACATCAACTCTAATACTATCCTCCCCAACAGATAGCTGCACGTAGGTCACATACTATATGCCAGGCACGACTCTACCTGTTCTGTGTTTATTACCTCATTCAATCCTCACCACAACCATTCGTGGAATATACTATTATCAACCCTTTTTACAGATAGTGATATCAAAGTGCATTACTACCAAAATGACCTGCCTATAGGCACACAGCCAGAGAGGCAGAATTTCAGCCCAGGCAGTGTGGCTCCAGAGCCCATGTTTGTCACCCCTATGTCGTGCTGCTTTGCACATGAAGAAGCCAAGCCCAAGGGACTGAGCACGCTGTCCTGAGTACCATGGCCAGGAAGGACAAAGTCTATACTCAGACCCCGGGCCAGCGTCCTGCTCAGCACCTCTGCCTGAGAGCCAGCCGAAGATCAGACTTTCTAATAAAACACCTTCTCTGTGAAGTTGTTTTTTCTTGTCTCATGCTCTCCTACTTCATCCTAGCTGGAAACTACTCACCTTCCTTCTGCTAAGCATGTATTAGTCCCTCTGTGGGTCTCTTGATGGTTTACCTGTGTCATAGTTACTCTTGTATATCAAGCATATGTTACTCAGTTTGTCTTCCCACAAGCAGTAAGCCTCTTAAGGACAAGACCCAAGGCTGATCCTCTCAGGGTCCTCCCAAGGCCGGAAGCCAGAGTCACACACGCTGTGGGGTTCAGTCACCCTAAATCCATTGGTGCTCAGGTGACCTGCTTAGTCAGTCAGGCCAGGCCACCAGGGCCAGAGCAGGCTGTTGGGTTTGGCCTCCACGCCCCCCAGCAGGGTGGGCCTTCAGCTCCAATAGTGTGCAAAGCACCTCTCCACAGCCCATTTCCCTGAGCCCCAGCCCCCACCTGGGAGGGCACACCCTTGGTCATTAACAGGCTGAGGCAGGGCCGACCGTGAGATGCCTCGTGTGCCACTCCCACGTGCTCGCAGGCACTGGGTCACCGGAAAGCCTCTGTCAGGGTCACAGCCACTCCCATCTAGGAACCAAGCGGCTTGGCTGCCTCTTTCCAACAGGCTTCTGGGACCAACGCAAGACTCAGAAGCATTTGTACAAGAGACGAGGAAGTCAGGAGCCCAGTCCCTTCCTGGTGGCTGTGTCCCGCTCAGGCCCAGGCTCTGCGTCCCCATCACGAGAGGCAGCTGCGACCTCCATAAGGGCAAATCAGACAGGTCTAGGGGCCTGGTCTTGCAAAGGCTACTTATCCGGAGCTTTAGTCTCATCCAGATGTGGGAATGAAAATGCCTACCGCACTGCAATGTAGGAGCAAAGCACTTAGCCCCAAGCACAGAGTAAGGGCTCTATGGCTGTTTTGAGGTTTATTTTGTTTTCAGTTAGATACTGAGTGTGACTTCCTTTTCTTTCTCCTTTTTTATCGTGAAGGGTGATTTTTCTACTGAAAAGGGCATACAACATCAATCATATAGTTGTACTGGGTTGTCATAAAGGTAATGACCCTGAAATCACCATCCAGGTTAGAGCTAGAATCCTGCTGGCACCCCAGGAGGCCGCTGCGGGCTTTCGCCTGATGCTGCTTCTTCTCCAACTCTGTAGTTAGATTCCAGCTCTAGTCAGAACGCAGTAAAAAAAAATTGACCTGGGCAGATAACTCATTTGGTCAGAAAAGGAAGAAACCCTCCTAGTCATTAAACCAAATTCTAATACTATGTAAAATCTTTAACTTGGAATAGTCATCATGTATTTAGTATCAGGAAGCAGAGGAAATAGAGGAAGAAGGGCTCTGGCAGAATTATTATTAAAAATAACAATAATGATATTAGAATATTTTAAATGTTATTTGTCAAGCTGCTGCTGTGTGCCAGGGATGGCCAGGTCATTAACTGTCGTACCTGCTATGAAGATTGGTGCCACTCTCCTTTCCTGGGTGAGGGACCAGCTGTGGAAGATAAAGTCACTTACCAGAGGTTGTCCAACTAGTTAAGTGGCACCATCAGGATTCGAACCTAGGCCCATCTGATTGCAAGCCTGTGCTTGCTCTGCATAGACAGGACATTCTGACACAATAACAGATGAGGTCAGTATGGATCTGTCCCCTGCAATTTCCTCCTTTGGGCAGATGTCCTGTATATTGTACTCAAGAAATGTACTACCACTGCAAACTAAACAAAACAGCACCAAAGGAAGTTCTTCATGTAACCCCTTCCCCCACTCAATCCTCCTTGGCTCTTCCTGTTATTCAAAGCACATGCTATTGATGATGATGATGATAGCTCACCTTTTCTGAGCACTTACTACATCCCAGGAACTGGACTCAACACCACCTTGTAGTAATGGGATGGTCAGTGGGATATTTCTTATTGCAGTGGGATTTGGACAGTGGGTTGTAAGCACCCACATGTTTTAAAGAGACATGTTTTAGAGGAGGTTTTCTGGGGATGGGGAGCTGGGTGAATAGGGGGTAGACAATGAAGTGCCTTCTCCTTGCTGGAAGGAATTCAGGGATAGGAAATTTACCTGGAACAGCCTGCATGGCAGAGAATGGAAGGAAGTCATGGTGGGAGAGGCCTGCACCCCAGGCTTTGGGGAGACCAGCTTATGTAAGTCTTGCCATAAGTCAAACCGATGCCACAGAAATAAGGCTGAAGGGGACCAGAGCTGGCAGCCCTGCAGCTCAGCAGGAATGCATCCCCTCGTGGGCAAAGTCAGGTGGTGGTGCCAGTGGGTAGAATGCAGACTGTCTGCTGAGCCCACGAAAGGTTCCCACAGGAGGGGGTGGTGTAGCCAGCCCTGGAAGCAGCTGCCATACAAGGGTCCCTGATGACCAGACAGAACTATGACAGCCCCAAGTAAATACAAATACCTTTTCCCTTCTCTTCTGACCCCCTTCCCTGCCTCAGTCGGCAACCTGGGAAGCCAGAAGCAGTCACGCTAGTTGGGGACAGTTAAGGAAGGAAAGTACCCTGCCTTTCCCAAAACGGCTCTCTTCCAATACCAAAAGCAGAAAAGCTCTGGAATCAGCTTGCGACTTTATCTGAGGATGGAGGTGAGGATTGCCAGGAGAGTGAGCTGGAAGGCAGGTGTGGGATGAAAATAATGGTATTTCACAATTGCTACCTTCAAAAGTTCAGCCCAGTGATAAAACAGTCACACCCATGTTCTCCGCTTCCTCAGACTTCCTGAGACTGAGGCTCAGAGGCATGGAGCAACATGCCCTTGATTATGCAGCCAGAGTGCAAGGTGCAGATTCAAACCTGGGCACCATGTCCACTAGATCCTTGACCTGTGCACCCCACTGCAGCCCTCCCCGACAACCCCACACACTGATGTCAAAAGCACCTTCTTTGTACTGGACAGCATGCAAGTTTCCACTGTCCAGAATCCCCTTCCTGAGCAGCAATAGAGCTAAAAAGGCAGACCTAGACTTCTCTGCTCACTCCTGCCATCCAGCCACCCATCCCCACCCTGTAGCTCACTCTTCTCCAAGACAGAAATGGATGCAGATGGTTTTCTGAAAAAGTTCTGAACAATAGCAGAAAAGCCGTAAACTGCAGCAAGGCAGCCCAAAGCCCAGTCTCGTGGTGTTTGTGTTTTAAAGCCTGGAATATGAGAAGTTCCCAGAAGGCCTCATATGAGCCCTCAGTGTCGCCTGCCCTGCTGCTTTGCCTGTAATAAGATGTCTTCATGAATTACAGCCTCTGGGCTTCCACATGTTGAGCTCAGATTTTCCTGTGCAGGGTGGTTGCTAGAAAGACGATGGGAAGGCGGGGGAATCCTCGTCCTGGGACTTCTGTCTAGTGTAATGAGCAAGAGGAGAAGCCTTTGGCTGTCTCTCCAACACGTGGCAGGAGAGATTCCTGCCTTGTGTAACAGCGTTAAGGGTGGGATGACTTCATCTCTTTCAGTATACCCAGCCGACCGCAGATCGCTCTACCAGGGCACGGAGGGAGCGGATAGGGCAGTAAATGTTCCCAAGAAAAATGCAGGATAATAAGTTTCCAAATGGGGATGATTATTCTACTAAAGATAGTTTCTCACGGAAAGTAGGGGAAATGCTGTAGGAATGTATGAAGCAAAAGGGGGGTCATGCAAAGAGCATGCATGCGGGAAACCAGGCGTCCCCAAGAATCCTTGTCATTGATGTGGATCACGTCTTTAATTCTGCCTGCGGGAGGGGTGTGGGTGATGTGGGGAGGTGGGGGGCAGAGACACATTTAGACTCAGGACAAATGCTGCCTGGTGTGTTTTTTTTTTTTGAGGAAGGCTCTTTGAGGTGTGTGTGTCTGAGCACAGCTAGATAGATGATCCCCCAGTTCTGCCTGGGAGACATGCTGATGTTGAGGGCCCTGCATGTGTAGTCTACCTCTTCTCTCCTGGTGGTCCCCCCTACTCTACCCCTGTGGCTTTGGTTTCTAGCCAAACACTGACAGCTCCCAAATCTGTTTGTGCGTTCCCATCCCAGACATCCCTGTAAGCTCAAGGATGGCAGTGGCCATGACTGTACTGATCCCTTTTGTAAACCCAGCCTTTCAACATAGTCCTAACCAAAGTAATATTTTATGTATTAAATAATAACAGCGTGTGTGTGTGTTAGCTGATGGGTACTGTACCAAACACGTTATAAACATTATTCTCAGTTAATCCTCAAAATCCTGGGAGCCAATTGATAACATTTTTTGTTACTGGTGCTTACAGAGGTTAAGTAATTTGCCCAAGGACACACAGCTAATAAGCAGCAGAGATCAGATCAAACACCAAGTCGGTCCACTCCCTGGGTCTGTGTTCTTCTCTTGTCTGTAATATATACTGTCCCAAGTGAAAAATCCAAAGAGATTACCACATGTGACAGAGACCAAATGTCCTCGTTGCTATCATATTTAAGAGAGGGGTTCTGAAAGTAAAGGAAACCCAAGGCTCACTGGTTGCTCAGTTAAACATTAATTGCTTAAAAACTGAGCCTCCATTTTCTCTGAGCAGTGCCCAGGATGATCCCCGAGAAAGAGAAATTAGATTTTCCCCCATAGGGAGGTTAAATCCTGGTCACTTGGTCATGAGAAGCTGGAGGCAACACATAGCAGACCAAGACTTCTGTCTGCAGGGGCAGCTGTCAACCAAGGCTTGGCCAGGGAAGGACGGACTCTTGGGTTCTGGATGGTCCTTTCCTGGCCTAGTGCTGATGGTCTCTGTGTCACTTCATTTTCTCCAGAGAAGGATACACACCCTGGTCAGGAATAAAATATGCCGATTTCTAGCCACCATCATAGATCTTTCTACTTAAATGCAGGCTTTCTGTGGTCCCTGTTACCTCATCCTGCCTTTACAGTTAACCACAAGCCAATGAGAACACTGCTTTGGGTTTTAGAAAAACCCTGTTATCATGGATTTCCATGGAGTCCCTTAAAAAGATATTCTTTCCCCGAATGACAGGGTGGACATCACTGACCTATGAGGGAAAGTGAGGGAGGTGTGTGGCTAGGGATGCATCAACATCACAAAAGTCACCTGGCAAACATGTCACTCCTTCCCCAAGGTCTCTTGGGGATATTCTGCCAGTGATCAACTGTTTGGGCCCTGGGTGACTCTGGGGTCTTCTGACCCAAGTGCTTGGTCCCAGAGAACAAGTTCCCAGGTAGCTGAGAACCCCCCCTGGCTCAGCTCATCCTGGAGCCCTAGGCGACCGACCTGCTCCGCACACCTTCCTCCTGCAGTGCACAAGCCCTGACGGCACACAGGGTGGGATTGCTCCCTCGGGCCAAGCTCCAGTTAAACCAGGTACGTGCAAACTTTTTATTTCTAGTGTCTGTGACCCTGAGCTCTTTGCACAGGCAGTCTGCATAGGATATGAGTTACCTGGGTGTGGGTGGGAATGAAACATTGGTTTCTTGTGATTAAGACTTAACGTGGTTACTTTCCAGGCATCATTTTGTCCTTCACTCTTCTCAGTGGAACACACCCAGCAAGAGCCCAAGAAACCCTGTGGAGGACACGCCCCGCGGTGCCAGACACCATCAGCTAGAAAAGATGAAGGATGGCATCCGTAATCTGGCCTCAGTACCCAATCGCCTTTTCATGGGTGGCCACAGGCTGGTGTGGCTGCTTTGTCCTGCCCACCAAATCTTAATCCGCCTTGTGGAGGCTCAGATAGGTGGGTGATGATAGCTACCACGTTCTAACCACTTGTGATGTGCCAGCTCTGTGCTCAGCACTTTCGAAGCTCTTCCTGAACATCAAGCAAAGATGCTCATTTACCCCACAGGGATGACACTTTCTCTCAGAAAGCCCTGCCTTTTGCTTTCATGGAAATGCACAGGCTCACACACATTCAGAAGAGCAAATGGGCACAAGGGCACAAATTCAGGGACCTGCCTCCCCTGCACCCAACCAGACCCCCAATCTCCAGAATGACTAAGTATTGCTTTCTACACAATTAGTCCCAGTCCCCATGGGCATGAGGGTATCTGATGACAAACTGTGCTTCTGCTGAATGATAATGAAGGGAAATTCAGGATGGAAAAGTTACAATTCTTTTCCTGAGTTGAATGTGTGGTTTGCCACATTTTGAAATAACTTTAAAGTGCCAGCTTTCTATCAGAGAGGAGAGGCTTTTCATCTCCAAGGACTTGCACTGCTCCACCCACACTCCCCAGGTCTCTCTTTGAGACCAACAGCTCAGACCCAGCCGGTGGCTGGTTGGCATTAGCAGTGAGTCTGCAGTGGCGAGACTGAAGTCCCTGCCTTTGGAGGGATCAGGCTGAGATCTGAGTACAGTCAGCTTGCAGGCCGGTGACTCCAGATGCTGCTGCAGAACCTGAACCATGATCTCATGTCTGTATGCAGATCCCACAGGAGCCAAGGCTCTGCATGGACAAGAGTTTCCACTGGGTCTGGGCACGATTTCCTCAGGCATCTTCGGTGGAACATACCTCAGTCTACCCTACATTTCAAACCACAGAACAGGGCTGGAATGGAAACCAGAAGCCACAAGATGATTTGAAGTCATCCTGTCCTAGTTTCCCTCCTTCAGGAGTCAGCTGCAGCCCACACACTTGGGAAGAGAGCACGATTCAAAGGCATACAAAAGAATGTCAGGTAAGTTTTTCCCTCTGCCCTGGGAAAAATGACACTGATATCAACTGATTGATGGTCTCTATTCTTTCCTGAGTTCCTGCCTCCAGCTCCCCCACCTTGATCCTGAGCCTCCAACAAATGCCTAAATGCCAAGCCCCCCCCCACCCCCGCCGATTCTTTCCATGCAGATTCCGTGCTCTGCCTGCCACCAGCCTATAGTGCTGGCTAAGCCAGTGACACCTGAGTCCTGCGTGGTACCCTGGCTTCTCCAAGAACCAGTGGACGTGAGGCACTGTTGCTAACCTAGGTCTGGATCCAAGAACTTTGTTATTTTTCTGTGACTCCTTGTTCTTTTTTAGTGTTCATATAAGCTACTCAAGTTTCATGCTTTTAAGTGACTGTACTCACTCATTCTCTCTCCTTCCCCTACCTCTGTCCCAAGCACAAAAATAAATAGAGAAATAAAAAGGCTTCCAAAAACTGGACCACCACATCATTTCTTCAAATGTCTCAAAATATTTTCTTTGAGGCATTGTAAGGGTAATAGCATGGGAATTTTGGCAAAAGATGTTGTCCTCTTACAAATAAAAAAACCGATAAAATTAAATTTTTGAATAAACTTCAAAGCTTGTCAAGTGCATTTACAAACATCATCTTAACTGGCATATACAAAATCCAGGAAAGAGAAAAGTTATGATAGTTTCCTGATCACCACTAAAATAAAGATTTTTTAAAAAGTGAGGTATAACATAAATTACAAAAAAAGAGAAGCCTTTGACATTGCAAAGAAGCTGACAAAGAAATAAAGATGAGAAGGACATGTTAGACTTAAAGGAAACATTTTCCATAAAAATCTATTAATCTAGGTAGAAATTGCTTTACAACACAGGACATGTGGCCAGGTAAGATGTACTCAGTCCCCTTGAGGAACTGACGGCACTATTGTCTAAGGACATGTTAGTCGGGTCCTGGAATGAATTTCCTAACGGACTTTTCACTCCTCATGGAGGAGACAGGGGACTAGTTACACTGCCTGGATTTTCAGACCCCAGAGCTGGGGCGCCTGAGTTCATTCCCACCTGTCCACCTCCCTCCCTCTCACAGGTAAAGCCTTTGGAGGCTGGCGCGCTTACCTCAGAGGCTGCCGGGCCCCACTTCTGATGCTTCCGCCCCCTGGGAGCCGGGCCCGTGGGCTTGCAGACCTTGGTGCTGGTCTGTGCCCTCCCTCCTTCTCTTCACTCCTCAGCTTCCCTCCCTGGGTTAAATCCTGTCCAGGCCAGGGGAGGAGTCAGTGAGGGTTTCCTCTCTTCCCATCAGGGACTCAGTTAAGATAATGAGCAAGTCCTTCTTATTCTAACTAGGAAAGAAAAAATAATACACATTTTTCCCTTCTTTTCTACATTGGTTATGCAGCAGCTAAAAATTCTAGAGGCTGTTTCCATTTAAGTGGATCCAGAATAAAGCTGTTAAAAGACTTCGCGTGTCTTCTGGCCAAGAGCTGGGTCTCAGGGTTTGAAAGTATGCGTTTTTAACGTCTCTTTCTCTTTTTTCTGTTTCGGGCACTCTGGGACTTACTGCCCACAACTTTTAAAATGGGAAAAGGCCTTGGGCATAGAAAGAAATGAGCAGAGACCCTCAGGGACAGAGTCTCCTGTGAGCCCACCCACTCCCTCCATCAGCTCACAGCTCTGAGTGGTAGGGCTCTGAGGACGGCTGAGAGCAAGAACGGCAGACCCAGGGTATCCAGTTCCACAGCCGGTGCAAGAGGCCCCCCCACCCCACCCCAGCCACGGAAGAGCTCCCTCACCAGGAAAGCCTAATGGTACCCATTTCCTGCCACCCTTCCTCTTTCCCCATCCGATGGACAGACCCTAATCCTTCCGAGGAGCCAGAGCTATCGCGGTAGGTCACCACCGACCCTTGCTGCTGTCTCCACACTCCACCCCTCCCCTGCAGGCCTGACGCTGACCTGGAGTCCATCCAGATCTACAGCACAACGGCAGGAGCCCACATGGCTCGGCTCACCTACGTGGGCATCAGATGGCATTGGGGATAAAGAGAAGGAAGAGGACAGGAGAGAGAGGGGTTCAAGTGCTGCCTTCAGAAGCCTGAGCCTGCATCCAGAGCCAGACGGCCTGTATCTGCAGCTTGTGTCTGCTGCTTACAGATGAAACCTTGGACTTAACTTCTTCGTGCCTCAGTTTACTCATCTCTAAAAAAGGAATAATAGAGTTGAGGTGAGAATTAAATGAGCTGATACATGTAAGGAATTTCAACAAGTCCCAGGGACACAATGAGGATCCAATAAATGTTAGCTTATCACATTTATTGTTGTAATTATTATTATCATTTTTTAATCCTTCTGTATACCCCATGAAGCAGTCTTTGATAATCTCCATCTCAATCAGATGGGTTCATCATTTTTTACTTACAACAACAAATGGTCTTGCTGTCTGCCCTGAAATTGAGGCCAGCTACACACAGAGGTGACCACTGTGGTGTGAAATAGGGGCCCCCAGAAGTTCCCCATCCCCTAAATATTTCTCTTCTTCCTTAGGCCTTTTTTCTCTTAAATAAGAGTTTCCCCCTGGAGGCTTCTAGGACCTTGCTGCCCCTCCAGTTGCTGTCCTATTCTTAATTTTCTTCCACTAATCTTCCCCTAATGAGTGGTTTTTGCCCACTCTTTCCATCACCCCACCTTCCATACCCTAAATAGGTTTAACTTAACCAATGCAACAGGCCCAGAAGAGACCACCTTCCACCAGCCTGTATTAATCAGGAGTGGGACACGTAGCTATAGCAGAGACCACCCTCCCCCACCCCAATGCAGCAGCTCAACAAGACAGATGATTTCTCTCTCACATAACAGTAGAAGAAGACTACTGTGCAGGGCTGGCAGGGCAATGCCACCACTCACAGCGCATGGTCACCACTCTCTAGGGTCATCTCCCAGCCAGTGGGAAGCATAAAGGCATGAGGGCAAGGAGAATGCTTGCCCATTCCTTAAAAACATAAAAAGAAAATCTTTTTATTTTACAATTATTTCAGACTTGCAGGAAAATTGCAAAATATCACAAAGAATCTCCCTATAACCATCAACCACTTTCTGTAAATGGTAGCATGTTACCATATTTGTTTTATCATTCATTCTTCCAATATATTTTCTTTTCTAAAAGACTTGAGAGTCAAAGACATGATTTACCTCTTTTACCCTTTACCTCTAAATAACTTCAATGTGTATTTCCCCCAAACAGGGAGATATTCTTAAATAACCTTGATACAATGATCAAAACATGGAAATTAACAGTGATACAATACTGCTGGATAATTTACAGACTGCACTCAAATTCCATCATTGTTTTTCCAGTGTCCTTTAGCATAAGAAAAATTGTACTGATGCAGGACCTGACTGGCTCAGGATCACTCATTGCATTTACTGTCCTGCCTTTTGCGTCTCCATTAACCTGGAAAGATTCTTCAGTCTTTCTTTGCCTTTCATGACCCTGATACTTTTGAAAAATAAAGGTCAGTTATTTTGCAGAATTTCCTCAGTTAGGGTTTGTCTGATATTTCTTCATAACCAGATGGGCAGGAGTAGTGCAGAAGTTGCACGTCCTTGGTGCATCTTGTCGGAGGCCCTTGCTATCCATCTTCTGTACCAATGTTGGTGATATTACCTTAGATCACGTGGTTAAGCTGGTGTCTGACAGGTCTCCACCTTAAGTATCTACCCCCTTTATAATTAATAAGAGTCTTGTATGAAGATATTTTGAGATCATGTAAATATTCTGCTTCATAATGTACTTTTGCCCAGGAGTTTCAGCACCCACTATTGCTTCTGGCCTGAAACAGGTACTACGATGGTAGCTGTCAGATTGCACTTTTTCTAATTCCATCACTCTTTCTGTTAATTAGATGGAGTTCTACTATAAAGAAGAGACTTCTTTCCCCTCCTCCCATTTTATTAATTAATTATGTTATTTATCTATATTTATACTGACTCATGTATTCTTACCTTTTATTCTATGGTATATATTTCTGGGAGTGCCATTACTTATTTTCTTGCTCAAATTGTTCCATATTTGGCCAGGGAGAGCCCTTCTGGCTGGTTCCTGTGTCCTTTTCACACGGTCCCATTATTCTTAAAGTATTTCCTTACTTTCTGGATGGCAAGACAGTCAGGCCCATCTTGTACTTCTCCTGCCCCAGCCCTAGAATCAGTTACGTTTCCACGGAGCCCTGTTTCCTTTCACTGGAGAATGAGGCACATTTTGGATAAGTGATAGAAGCCTGAAAGGGGCATACACCACTTCCATGGTACACCTTTGGGCAGAGTGTAAACACATGATTACACAGAGCTGCCAGAGAGCCTGGCATGTCTCCAGGTGGGGGGTCATGTGTCCAGCTAAAGCTCAGGAGCCCATAGTAAAAGAAAGGAAGGGAGAATGAGCACTGGTAGACAGCTTGGCTTAGGCCAGAGCCCTCCCAGATACCACTGCCTGAACCGTGAACTCGCATCCTCCTTCAGAAGCTCTCACTACTTACAAGATGAAGCTTCTAAAGTTCCCTTGTAACTACCCCATCACACCCCATATCAAAGTTCATCTCCCACTGTTTACAAATGGTCAGCTTGGCCACTCAGCCTCCCCTCGGTCTCTGTTATACACAATGCCCTTCTCACCTCTGCTCCCACTTCTTGAGGTACTTTCTTTGGGAAAATACTAGGGATCTTAAGGGTAGGTTTGCAATGAAACAAAGAAGCAAAAAACCAAATACAGGCTAAACTGCTCTGTGTGGAACGAACAGGACTTGGCAGGGGAAAATCAAAAGATTGTGGAGGTGCTGAGGCATGAGGGCAGAGGCTGGGTTCTGGGAGTGGGACCCCAGAAATATTCCTTAGAAGATGAAGTACTTTTAAGAACAAGAATGTCTGTTGAATATTAAAGTGTTTACTTTGCTTTATATAAATACCTCTTCATGCTCCCAAAGCTTAGGCTGAGTCTTCCATACACACAGATAACTTTTTCTGACTTGTCTGAAGGGGAGAAAAAAAAATCAAAGCAAAGGAAACAGGACTAAGAGGGAGCAACGATCCAGAGCCAGGCATGTCCATAACCCACAAGCCCCTTCACCCTGTCCAGGACAGAATTCACAGAAATCCGTGATGGGAATGAGGGGTGGGGGTGCTTTGGATTTCCCACAGGTCGTAGGATGGGGTGCCATTTGGAGCCAATTTTATTTCACTAAGAAACATGACTTCAGCTGCCACCTAAGTTGCAGGATTTCTTCTCAGTCCGCCTTATTTCCAGACAGGGCATTTCCGGTTGGCTTTCCCACATAAAGGCTATGTTTATACAGAGCCTCCTTAACTTCAATATGTATGACTTTGTATTACAAAGTACATACTAGGTTACCTGAAATTCCATCACGACTAGATTATTCCTCCAAACATATCAGATCTAAGCCAGAGTGGTAAGCACTGTTCCATTTGCTCCCCAACAGCCTTGCCCTTCCCCTTTCCCAAGAGAACCCAATTTATATCCACGCACCTCCTCCTGATCTTGGGCTTCAGGGGAGTCTGGGCCCATTCTCAGGACGGTCCTGAGTGATTTAAGCCAACCAGGTAATCCCGTTGCTCTGGCCACTGACTGAGTCAGACAAGACCATGCAGTGCGCTGGGAATCAGTGACGTAAGGAGAACGCAGCTGGAGGGGCTTCAGGGAAGGTTCCTTCACTTGAAAAATACATAAATGATCAAAAGGAACCAGACATTGTCACATCTTTATAGAATGCCTGAAAGTGTACCAGACACCTTGTACCAGATACAAGGGGGGCTAAACAAAGACGAAGAAAATATAGCAAGGATGGAAGAGCAGAAAGATGGAAGGACTCTGGCCTTTGGATGACATTGCTAAGCTGCTAAATGAACTACCCTTCAAGTTTTACTACCTCAGAACTTTCTTCAGTGTAAATTTTTTTTCATAGAGCAAAAGCATTCTAAGGAATCCAACACTGCTCAGTTACTTTCTTAGCAGGTAGCAAAGTGACTGTATTGACATCCTGCTGAGAACACAGAGAGAGATGCAGGGAACCCCAGGAGGAAGTAGTCACAGCCAGTGAGAGGCCACAGCTTGGAAACAGGGAGGTCAGTTCGCAAAGCTCCCTGTTCTTTCCGCTCCACTGTGTTGCCTTTAGGCTGGGAATCCATGGTATACTTAAAATGGCCACAGATTATTTACAGTACCTCTCCACAAGAGGGTGAGTCTGTTTCCCCACTTCTTGAACCTGCCCTACCTTTGTGATTTCCTTTGTCAAACAGAATGTGGCTAAGTGACATGATTCTGAGCTTGGGCCTCAAGCAGCCTCGCAGCTGCCACTCTCACCCTCTTGGAATACAAGTGCCTTCTGAAGGATGGAAAGGGCACAGGGGCATGGAGGCCTGGCCACCCTAGCTCAGGCCCCGGACACATGCCAATATTATGTGGGCCAGCCCAGCCCAGCCTCATCCAAACTGACAACCCACAGAATTATGAGCAAATAAGTAACTGTTGTAAGTCACTGTATTTTGGAGAGGTTTGCTATGCAACAAATGGAAAAATGATACAGAGCCTATACCCAAACTAAAGGAATAATTTAACTGGAAACTAATTTCAATCCGTTATGTCATCGAAATAGTATAACCCATTCCAGAACGACCTGGAAAAAAACAAAGCTGCTGGTCCAAATGTGGGTTCAACCAACATGTTTTGAGAAAAATGTAGGAAAAGCATTCCAACTGCAGTCATCTCCAATTTTATTTGTCCTAAGAAATTACCTAAAACCCAACAGACCAATGAGCTGGCTCTGAGGGAGCCTTAATCCGCTGTGTCTGAGATCTGGAGCTGGTCACAGCTGGTGTGGGTCTTTTTGAGCTAATTGGAAGGTATGTGTTAGTATCTTCAATTAGGATTCTGCTGAATCTAAATGAAATGAAACCAACCTGAACAGACCTGCACTGTCAAGATCTTGTCTCAGCTCTCTTGCTCTGCTACACGTTATGCATATTCTATACACATATTGACACCTTCTATTTGGGGGTAGATTCTGTGGTGGATTCTCTAATAGTGCTTCCAGGGTTGTACCATCTTTGACTTCAAATGTGTAAGTGCCCACAAAACTAGACAACAGAATATGGCATTTATCAAGGAGGAAGGTTTATTAAACCTTTCAAGGCAATGAAAATTTTGATTCTTCTTTCATCCATATTTTCTCCTCTTGGGTCAATATTTGTTGATATCCACCTCAGTAGAGGTTAGTGTACTATTAATCTCATTCAGCAGTAACAGTTGCTGTGAGCCAATGACCAGAAATGTATGGGGCCAGAAGGCTGGATTTGCAGCTAGGGGCCTGGAACTGTGGAGGAGATGGTAGTTTGGTCTTTAAAGGGCTTTTCATGCATTCCTGACCCATAGATGGCTAATTTGTGATACCACTATAATTTTCATATAAAAGTAACTTATTACTGTAGACTAACTAAAACATGCAGAAATACACAGAGAAGAAAATGAACATTTCCTGTAATTCCCACAACCAAAGACAACCACGGTTTTTTAAATAAATATATACATATAAGGAGAGATGTATCTGTGCACATATATAAAAAAAGATTAAACAATTAAGATTATATAAAATTTTTTCTGCTCTTTGCTCTTTACATCGTAATTTTTTTCCATTTTCTTATATGTATTTTCAAGAACTTGTTTTTTAATGTTGGATAGTATTCTAGAATGTGCACTAATAGGTGGGGGAAGGGTTTGACTACCAGGGGGCACAAAGGCATTCAGGGGAGAAATGGAAATGTTCTGTATCTCAACTGCAGTGATTGTCATGGGACTGTATACATTTGCCAAAACTCACTGAACTATATACTTTAAAAAGGTAAATTTTAATGCATATTAATAATATCTCAATAAAACTGACATGAAGGGGAAAATATTTACCTAAAAACTCACCTTATAATATGACCTCGTGATGCCCAGATCTTGGTCTACTCTAATTTCCCAGTCTTCACAGCACATGGGAATCACCTGGGAGTTCAAAAAATAAGATTTCAGGGTTGCAGGGAGGTGAACCAGAGACTCTGACTTAATTGGCCATGAGTCAGGCCAAGGCATCCTATTTTCCAAAAGCTTTCATGATGATTCTAAACTGTGTAGCCAGAGGTGATAACCATGGATCTGCATAATAAGCCATTTGGATCAAAGAGATAGGACAAGAAAAAATGGAAGTATAAATTTCAGAATCATAAAAGAGTTTTATAAATTTTGCAAACTAAACATTTATTGGCCCACTGATTATTATTTTTTTGTCCTTCCCCCTCCCAAAGGCCTGACGTCGTCATAGCACTGTTTTTATTGTAGTATATTTCACATACAATAGAACTTATCCTCTTAAACTATACAATTCAGTGGTTCTTAGCATGTTCACAAGGTTTTTTCTTAATCACTCTCATTTTTTTTGAGAATACTTCCATCACCCCAAGAACAAATCTCACACCCATGAATACTAACTGTCCATTTCCCCTCCCACCAGCCTGAGATAACCACTAACCTACTTGTCTCTATGAATTTGCCTATTCTGGATATTTCATATAAATGGAATCATACAATACATGACCTTTTGTGACTAGCTTCTTTCACTTAACATGGTTTTTTTAAGGTTCATCCATGTAGGTTGTATCAGTACAGTTGGCCCATGAACAATGCAGGGGGTAGGGTGCCAAACCCTTGTGCTGCTGAAAACACACATATAACTTGACTTCCCCAAAATTATACTAATAGCTTACTGCTGATTTAATGGTAGAACAGACTACTATCTACATATATGTCATGCATTTATGACATACCTAAATTTTTCTTAATTTTTTTAACTTGTAGGCTACACAGTTCATCTGCTTTCTCAAATTCTCCTACATCTCCAACAAATTTTCCAATATATTCATTTAAAAAGATCCATGTATAAGTTGACCCACACAATTCAAACCTGTGTTGTTCAAGGGCCAACTGTACTTCATTCCTTTTCATAGCTAAATAATAGTCCATCATTTGGATATACCATATTTTGTTCATCCATTCATCTGTTGATGGAAACTTGGGTTGTTTCTACTTTTTGACTATTATGACTCATGCTGCTATGAACATTTGTGAATGAGCTTTTGTGTGTGTGTATGTTTTCATTTCTCCTGGTATTAATCTAGCAGTGGAATTGATTGCTGAGCCATATAACTTTACATTTAACTTTTTGAGAAACTGTCAAATGGTTTCCAAAATGGCTACACCATTTTACATTCCCACCAGCAATATATGTGTTCCAATTTCTACATTTCCTCTCCAATACTTGTTATTGTCTATCTTTTTTATTATAGTCATTGTGGGTATGAAGTAATATCTTGAAGTTTTGATTTGCATTTCATTAATGATTAATGATGTGTAACATCTTTTCATGTGCTTATTGCCCATTTGTATGTGTTCTTTAGAGAAATGTTTGTTCAAATCTTTTGCCCACTTTTCAACTGGATTATTTATATTTTTATTGTTGAGTTGTAGGGAGCTCTTTATATATTTTGGATACTAGATTCTTAATGAATACATATTTTCTTCCCTTCTTTAGATTATCTTTTCACTTTCTTGATAGCTTCCTTTGAAGCACAAAAATTTTTAATTTTAATGAAGTCCAATTAATTTTTCTTCCATTTGCTGCTGTGCTTCAAGAAACCACTGACTAATCCAAGGTCATGAGGTTTACAAGTTTTCTTCTAAGATTTTCATAGTTTTAACCCTTACATTTAGGTCAATGATCCATTTTGAGTTAATTTTTGTATATGGTATTAGGTAAGGGTCTAACTCTAACTTCATTTGCACGTGGATATCCAGGTGTCCCAGCACCATTTATTAGAAAGACTATTCTTTCCCCCATTGAATTGTCTTGGCATCCCTCCTTGAAAATCACAGTCATGTACTTTTTTTTAAGTATTTCTCTCTGCTCACCTGGAAGAAATTTTTATTCTGTCAGTTGATTCGGAGCTCTATGCCCAATTGTCCATATCTATACACCAAAGGGTCCAGTGCCTAATAGTTGCGACTTTTAAGTGCCAGGTACCTACTAGGTCATTAACAGTTCCTTTTGATAAATTGATCTTGAGGTTAATCAATTTAGTAAACATACATAACTTGTTTCTGAACAAGCTGATCGAGATTATTCAAGGGGATTTCTCTGATCAGACAAAAGGACCAAACTGACCCGAACAGTCAACAATCTTAGTATTGGAATAAGGGAAGAATCACTGGGATGACATTTACCTACAAAGCAAGACCACAATTTTGTCTGGGTGTTTACCTCTCCTCCATGTTCCTCATGGTTAAATCCTGATTTATTCTAAGTTAATCATAGTAATCCCAGTTTCTTTCACATGGTTGATTCATGAAAGGATTTTTTGACCCACTTCTACCAAATGGGGCTTCTGGAAAAGTTTTCTTATTCAGAAGAATTGTTCTTTCCCTTTCCAATGGCTGTTGCCATGCTTTCCTGGAATATGCCAGTCATCTTATAACCAGCAGCATTGCTAAACAGGAAAAAGGATGACAGAGCAGAAATATGGGAAGAATCTGGGTTCTTAATGATGTTCTTAAGCCTCTGAATTAACTAACCTTGGCGCTTTCCTCCCCTGGGACTTCTCATTATCTGTGATAATATATTTCTTCCTGGTCCGAGTGCTTTCCTACTTGTACTAAAACCATTCTAACCAATACACACCTCTTGACCTCACAGGAAATGCCCTTAGAAGGTAAAACTTTAAGGGGACTATAAAATTTGAAATTCATTAAGGGGACTTTCCAAACTTAGCCCCAGATGAAGCTTCCCTGAGATCTGCAAGGCAACCTTCCCTCTAGGCTGATGATGGTGAGGAAAGTATTGTAACACATATTGAAATCAATTCCCAACCCTGAGTCCCTGGCTTCTTCAGGGAGGACAACTCATCTCCATTGCTTTTCTACAGAAGGAATAGAGTTTTGGTATTAATGCGTTTATATATTCTTATCCTCTAAAAATGTTTGGCTATGAAGGAAGGGCTTTTACATTCTAAGTGGAATGATGAAATCTCAACATCTTTGGATTGAGAGGGAGCCAGGAAAGACCACAGATCTGGGAGTTTCCTCCCTATGGCTGAGACCTCCAACACTGGTAGGAAGGAAATGTCAGTTGTATGTTGAAGGCAGCATGTATGGGTTTTTGAAAGACGCTTATGTGCCTAACTCCTCTCAGCTCCATGCCCAGTGGCAACACATTGGTAGTTTACAAATCAGCCACTGGGAGAGTATTTATGCCATGGAAATTAGGAAAGACCTTTTTCACTCTGGAGATCCAGCTGTTTAATATTACCAGCACATCATTAGAAATTCCTCTCCTGGTCATTCCGGAGATTAGAGATTCCTTTATACAACCAAGGTATCATAACATCTCCCAAACTTCACGGATGCAAATCAAAGAGAAGAAAGACCCCACTGTCCCTCCCTAAAGATGACCAGCTGCTAAAAAAATTACAGGAAAATCTAATCAATTTCTTTACAAGCTGAGTCATAGCCTCCCATCTCCAGTTTTCCTCTTAAGGCCAGGCTGTTCAGGCTGCTGCTGCTTTTTTTTTTCTTTTTTAACATAACTTTGATTCTTCCTAATAGCCTAACTGCCAACCTTCTGGCTTTTTTAAATTGTTGTTTTCTCATAGTGTAGGATTACAGCAAGGCTGCCCTGTGGTAAGTATTCCATTGCATGCAAAGGCATAGCCACAAGTAATGAAAAGGTCTTCTTGTGGAACTTCTGAGGTCACTCATTTGAAGCCATCTGTGGTCTCTAGGAGATGAATCTATGGGTGGCTCCCTGAGCGACCAAGGGACAGGGCTCCACAGGCTGCCTCTGCAGATGGCCATCCGCTGGCCCTCTCTCCTCCCATCTCCTCCCATATCTAACATCCCAAATCCATCTCCTGCCCAGCCTTACAGGTTCTTCTTTCTCCAGCCCACTCTTGCCAATTACACATTTGGAAAATGTAAAGCAGGCAGAATTTGTTGTCAACACTGTCATCCCTACTGGAGTCTAAAGCTGAAAACAGACTTTTTAAAAAATCAAGGGATGTCACAGATATGAAAAAAGGTATAGAGATGAGTGGTATCAACACTCTTGTCTCTCTACCCCACTTAGGAAATTAAACATGATAAACAATGTTAAAGTTTCTGCATATGCCTCCTTGATCGTAGTCCCCTCCCTCCAAGACAGAAACACTTTCCTGAAATCAGGGCTATCATTCCAGTGTGTGTCTTTATAAGTAAACCTAAACAGTAGATAGAATTGGTTTGTATGTTTGTAAGCTTTCTGTAAACGACATCATACAGATTGTATGTCTCCTGTATGTCTCTAGCAATTCTATCAATATTATGTTTTTATCCACATTCATATTAGTTTTCTAATACAGCAGTTGACCTTTGAAGAACACAGGTTTGAACTGCACAGATTCACTTATGTACAGACTTTTTTCAATGAATATACAGTGTTTGTAATTGGATGTAAGGCAGCAGATTCCACAAGTGATGCGGTAGACAGAAATAGAAAAGAAAAAATGTTGTATAGTGGCCTGTAGAAAGATCAAACCCACAACCTCAGTGTTAATAGCACCATGTTATAAACAACTGAACTAACTGGCCACAGTCTGGACCAGAGAGAAATGCCTGGATCTGAGAGGAGCTAAGGAGCCAAGATCCAAGCAATTCTGAGAAAGGAGATGGGAAGCCTTTGCCCCTTCAAAGCACCCCTATCAGCTTTACCTGATCCATCAACTGGCAGGTGCCAACCCCGGTAGGGACCAAAAGAGCAGATAACTTACCTTCTGCCTGCTCTTTGCTCTGTTGGACATTATAACCCTCCCATTTCTTTTCTACCCTTCATTGCATCTGAATTAAGTAATCCATTTTATATATAATAGGCCATTAGTAGTTAAGTTTGGGGGGAGTCAAAGGTTATACATGAAATCAGTGACCCTATCCCCTCAGATGTTCAAAGGTCAACTGTACTGAAAATGTAGTTTAAAACAACACACATTTGTTATCTCATACCTTCTGCGGATCAGCAGTCCAGGTGTGGCTTACCAGGGTCCTCTGTGCAGGGTCTCACAAGACTGCAATCAAGGTGTTAGCTGGGCTGCATTCTCATCTGGAGGACTGACTGAGGAAGAATCTGCTCCAAGCTCAGGTTGTTGGCATAATTCATTTCCTTGAGTTTATATGCCTGCGAACCCTAGCCTCTAGAGGAGACTCACGTCCCTGACATGGGACCCTCCTCTCCCTAGGCAGTTCACACCACAGCAGCTTGCTTCTTCAAGGCCAGGGTAATCTCTCACCCTACTCTGCTAAATGCAATCATACAATGTATAAGATTTAGCCCATCAATTTTTTCAATTCATTAGAATCAAGTTAGAGGTTTGCCTGCACTCAAGGGAAAGGGTTTGCACAAGTGTGGACAACATCACATGGGTATTACTGTGCTCTGTCTGTCTGCCTATGATCTATCTGGCACACTGTTGCTCTAGATTATTTACTTCTGCTGTTATATACTATTGATTCATATGAATACACCACAAAAATGATGTGTCTTCTTATTTTAATCAAACTACTCCGGTTTACACCCAGTTACAACATTTACTTATATGGCCTTGGGCAAGGTGCTTCCTCTCTCCTGCCTACTTCCCTGGCCTGACAAATGGGGATCCCAGTAGCACCTACACGAGTGGGATTAACTGAATCATTAATGTAACTCATTGGGAACAGTGCCTGGTGCATAGTAAGCACTCAATGAACACTAGCTGAGCCCATGGGATGGCCCTCTTGCACTGTCCTTCAGTTACTTAGTGGGCTTTTAGATTTCTTTTCTTTTTCCTTAAAAAAATCTCAAAATATGATATTTTAATGTTACTCTATCCACTGTATGTTCCACCCTGCAGTCTGGCACAGGGTATGGCTCGAACTTGTGAAAGTTCATCCCACCCTGTCGACAATCATATTACTTCTTGCCTTGCCTCTTCTCAGTATTTAGGGTTGGATGCCACTGGCTTGCAGGCCAGCTTTCCACAATGAGTGAAATGCTGAGCTAGAGGTGAGCAATCCTGAAAGGAACAAGCTGAACCTGGCCCTGGAGATGCTGATGGTGGGGGAGCTCCAGGGATGGCCTGGTTTGCAGCGCATTTATGCTGGGGGCTTGGTGGGCCTGGTGAGCTTGATGACATTCATGCCAAGGTCACAGGGGTGGGGGTGGGAATAGTGAATGTCTGGCCTCCTTACTTTTGAGTAACCATCACTGAGCAATGAGATTTCTAAATACTGATCTCTGGGAAAGCAGAGAGCAGTACTTTTATTCAATATGCAATTCTGACACCTGGCACCCACTTGGTACATACTAGAGGCTTACTAAGTAGACACAACTTCATCGTAGCTTTCCCTGGCGTCCAACCCTAGGAAAGCCTAGCGCAGGCTCTGCACACAATAGACAGTTGATAAATATTGAGGGGGGCCACTGAGTGGGGATTGTACCTCAAAATCGGTATTAGCCTCAGGGAGCTGAGTCACTGACATGTGTTCACCTATCTTGTAATACTTTTTTGTTATATTTCTGTAAGTGTACATGCCCTCAACAAGCTGCGACAGAGGAGAAAGGTAAATCACTAAGGAGGTACAACTCTGTCCTCTCAGGTAAGATGCTTTGTTTACAGTGATGAAATGTCAGGTGTCATTGTCATTCTAAGCAACAGTAAATAAATAGGAGGAACTAAGCTAGGCAGGGCACCATGCAGGTGAGATGGTACAAAGAGGCACAGGACACTGGCCTTGCCCACAAGGGTGCTCAGCAAGGCTTTGGCCAGGAAAACAAAAGCACTAACACGGGCGGGACAGAGACAAAGACTCCTCAGGTCCTCGTCTACCTTCCAGAATATCAGGAGCTTCTGGGACTGCAGGAAACCACCAGTGATAGTCTCTGCTGCCTCCAGCATCAAGGCAGGAAATTCCCAAGGGCCCACCTGGCTGCAGGTGTGCCTCCACAGCCGCAGGAGCAAGAAAAACACTTTGGCCTTTCTTTCTCCTTCCAAATCTCAGGCAAATGCCTCCCGTTGGTAGAATCCACCTGGGAACCCTGACAGCAAAGGACTCTGGGAACTGTGGTTCTCAGGGTTCCAACCCCTAAAATAAGGGTGGATATAGAAAGCATAGAACATTGAGCTGTCAACAGGCTATTCAACATAAAAGGTTTCCAAGTATAAATTTAGAAAAGCAACATTTGAAGGCAGTTAACCTTTGCTAAGGACCTTGGAGGCCAGACAAGCTGTGCTTAAAGACAAGCATTCATGAGAACTGGAGCCTTTGAAGAAGGCTTGGATAGAGTCATACCCTAAGACAAGACCTTGTTAAACAGGTGATGATAAGAGGAAGAGTGCATGAAGGTGAGCGTATATACATTTGTTCCCTCACTTGCTCATGCATTTGGTCATTCATTCAGCAAACATTTATTGCTAAGCACTGGCTCGGCACTTGAACTCCTAGACAGTAAGGAGCCAAAGATTAGTTTTCGGGAAGGAAATATGAGATTTTTAGTGTAGGGAGATCATTTTGAAAATGCCTGTGTGCATGGATAAAACTGAAAGGCCATGCACCTCAGTGCAGTGTGCTTGTCTCTGGATGGTGACATTGCGAGTCAAGATTTTATTTACTAAATCTCTCAGTGTTTCCCAAATATCCCACAATGAAGGTATATTACTTTTTATTGGAAAAAAAAGTTTTAAGAAACAAGGCACAAAGATCAAACTGGTAACAGTGTGGAAGAAATTCATCAAATATTTATTATTTGGTATTTTTTCTGACTAGGACAACCTTCCCTTCCTTTCCCCTTTCTCCCCTTCTCCTGGTTGCCTCCTATTCATTCCTTTGTTTTCCGTTGAAACTCTGTGCCCTGTAAAGCCAGCTTAGAGCTCCACATTTGATGCTCCAACCGCCCGACTCTCCTACCACCATGTGTCATACTTACAGGTGTAGGTTTGACATCCGTCTCTCTGACCAGAAGGTTGGCCTCACAGAGCAGGCATCATATCTGCCGGGTCACAGCTGTTTTCCAAGCATATGGGTCACTCCATAAATATTTTTGGAATGAATCAACAATGGCTTCAAAGGATGTAAGACTGGAGACACACAGATTAGTAAGGAGGCAATTATGAGAGTCTGGACAAGGGAGCAAGCAAGCCTAAACTGCACAAAGGGTAGTGCGATGAAAGGTCAATGTTTACAGTATCAGATCCACACAACCTAGTGATTTCTTGGATTCAGTCAACAAGAAGCAGCGATTTGGGGAATATTTTGGAGGTAGAACTGCTACGACTTGCTGATGGATTAAGTGTGGGAATGATGGTAAGGGAGCAATCAAGAAGGCTTCAAGAGTTTTTGTTTTGAGCAGCTGGATGTATGATGGTACAATTTCCTGAACTGGAGACGACGTGTAGGGGGAGGGATCACGAATTCCAAGATGGATGGGAAGAAAGATGGAAGAGAAATGGAGGATGAATCCCAGATTTTGGTTCAGGGGTCATTCTTTGAGGCGGGAAATATGGAAGGTGAACCAAGTCTAAAGAGATACATGAATTCAGCTTTGGACATGCTGAGTTTGAGATGTCCACTGAGATATCCAAGGAGATTATAGGGGTCTAGAATTCACGAGCGATTTCAGGACACAAACAGAAATGTGGACTGAGTGGTGGTAGTTGAAGCCATCAAGTGAATGAGAACACATAAAATGAAAAGGACAAGCTTAGGAAGTAGAGAGTGGCTTATTAGGAGTACTTTCCTCATCAAAAAATATATCCTCTCACCCAAGTCACCACTGACTTGAGTAAGCTGGAGAGTAAAACCCAGAATTTCAAAAGGCTTGGTTCTTACAGCCGACTCCTCAGCAATGATAAAGGACAAAAGACCTCTGCCAGGAACTCTCCTGGTCCAGCCAACTCCAAAACCAACTGCCGCTCATCCCACAGCCTTTACAAAGAGCCTCTGCTGCAGAGCTTCGGCACCACACAAACCATGTGTCAGTTTATATTTGGGAAGAGCCACCAGACAAATGCAGAAAAAAGGCTGCCCTTTCCATCATAATGTTCCAGAAGAAGAAGAAAATGGCCTAAGGCAAGGAGAAGACAGGCAGCATGACTCTTAAATCCTGGCAGCCTTACTTTCTAGCATACCACTGTGGTTTTGGGAAAGGTTTAAAGCTAAGCTTCAAAAACAATTACAAATGAAGGATCTGGCTGAACATAACCACAGAGGACAATGGAGACAAGTTGGGTCTTTGGAGAAGGTGTTGGGATGCATGGTGAAGATGTGAAGGTAGAGTAAGGCTTCTCAGCTGGTGCCTTGGTGGGCTGCATGCATTAGGGAGCATGCATGTCACAGGACGAAGCTCCTCTCTGTGAGGACTGGAAAGATAAATAGCAATTCAGACTGATGGAAAAGAGTACCAAAGATGCTTGGTGTGTGGCAGTGTGTTTACGAATGTCTGCGTGAGACTGCACTGGCATAAACACTTTGCAGACACACACTGTGGGGTGCCTTCAGAAAGCCCTAAGGCTCCAGTCACTGACAGAAGCCAGAAGCTGCACAGACGTAACTGGGAGATGAGCTGGACAAGTCCGCTGCCCTCGGGGGAAAGGGCTGGCCCTGAGAACTTGGTTCTTGGGAGCCTGGTTAGGGAGAACAGGGATGGAAGAGCAAGATCAGCCTCATCGTGGTGAGGTTCTTGGATCCAAGCTTCGGCCAGCCCTCCCCCAGCCCTAATTTCACCACGTGCCGGCCTCCTCTCCCAGTGGAAAGTGAGTGGCTGGGCTGTGGATAGGCACGAGAAATCCAAGAAAGTGGCATGATATGAATGGTACCCTCAGAGAGACAAGACATAAAACAATTAACAAATAACACAAAGGAATATATTAGCTATTTATGCCAGCAAAGCACAGAGGATTAAAAAAAAAAAATCCAGAAACACAATTTTAATTTCCTTTCCAAAAATAAATCAGGACAAAATTCAAATTCACCTGGTTTGACTGACAACTGGTAAACTCATCAAGGAGACAAGTCAGATGCAGGAACCTATTTCTAAATTCCTTAACCCAAGTTAGCCTGGAGGTGAGGTGGAGCACGGGACAGAACTTCAGGATCTTTGGGTTCTGGGGAGGAAGCCACAGAGCTGGGCCTTGGAGAGACGCGGAATGTAACGTGCACGTGCTCTCCCCCTGCTGCCTCCCAGGCTCCAGCCCGGGCCGCGGACACGAGGACACAGCACACACTTCTGCTGGGCAGCCTGCAGTCGCCTGACCATGCATCTCAAGGGGACCTCTGCCTTTTTGCTGACATCATCAGGCCTCACTCTGAGCTTTGCTGAGGTTTTTTTACCCTTAAATCCCACTAATTTATGGCTCTCTTTGATATTTTTATCCCTATCACTACCAAAAGCCATGCATTTCAGCTCAATTGCTAACATTTTTGCCATTTCATCAGGGTTTGGGAGTTAGAAAAACTAGGTTAGTGGAGAAATGAGAAAAAGAGGAACGGTCCGCAAGAGGGAAAAGCCACTTTCCTATCAACTGTTTATTCTCTTACATGAAAATTTACAAAGGACATTATTGCAAAAGAAAATGGGTGTGGCCCCGTCCCTGAAACCACAGCAAACATTCTGTGTCAGCCTGGGCCGCAGGCAGCTGGGAGGGAGCGCCCTGGAGGGCCTGGGTCAGATGCGAAACCTCAGAGGGAGGAGGCCTATCCCTCTGATAAGAAGAGAGGGAGGCACCCTCGGCTAGATCAGAAGGACCAACAGACTCTTCTTGACCACTAAGGGGATCATGGCCTTGGGCACAGAAGTAGCCTGGAGGGCGTGCTGGGGCTCTCCCGGAACTCACAGAGGCGGGAGGTCTGGAAGCCACGGAGGCCGGTGGCTCCGGTGTTCCATGGGTCTCCAGGTAACAGGCAGGCTCTCTTAGGCACTGTAGGGCACAGGAGAGGGACATCTGCTTGCATTCCCACCAGATGAATAAGCACGTCGTCATCATCAAGGGTCTGTCAGGTCTGGTTCTGTGCAGGGCAACCTACCTGATCCTGGGAATACAAAGGCCACGTCTCATAGACTTCACTTTCCTACCAGGGGGAAAAGACACATGCTTCATGACAGTGCTTTGGTGAGGCCTGTGAAAGCCCTTCATGCCCCATCATCCTCTTGAGGCAACTCTGGTTTCCTCTCCTCTGGAAAAGACAAAAAGTTAGGTCACTCCCATCACCACTGTGAGCATAGTCTTGCAACTGAAGGGAGAGACAGAAGGGTACTTTTTTCCAAATGACTGGGCTGGTAGGTAGTATCCATGCAGTCTGAACTTGAAGGAAAAGTCTTTGGGCAATAGAGACAGAATTTTGTGCCAGTTCAGTCCTGTCCTAATTAGCAGTGTCTGCTTAGGACATGGTCACAGGTAAGAGTTTGAATCATTTCAACCCAACAAATTATTTATGAGCACTCACTACTTACCAGACACTCTGCTAAGAACTTGGTATTAAGTTGAAAACAACAGCTTGGAGAACATGTCAACAAAGTACAATATTGAAAGAGTTGTATGCAAATGTATCAATCCCATCCTCTCTGACTTTGACCTCCTCCTGTGAGAAATTTTAATAAATACATGCTTACTGTTGCAATCTCTTGAAGTCAGGAGGGCCAAGTCTTGAGCACATAAATTATGAGTCACTCTTAATGGAGTCAAATAGGTAGAAAGGAACTGGGGGTGAGGGTAGAAAAGGGAGGTAATCAAAAGGCAGAGGCAGTAGTGGTCCTGACATTGTCACCTTGATGAAGTTACAGTGAATTAACATGGTAGGTTGAGTAGCGAGCCCCCAAAATTCATGTCTATCCACAGCCTCAGAATGTGACCTTATTTGAAAACAAGGTCCTTGCAGATATAAAGGTAAGGCTTTAGATAAGGTCAGATTGGATGCGAATGACCTAAATACAAAGGCAAGTGCTCTTTTAAGAGGCAGAAAAGAGCACAAAGACACACACAGGGAAGAACCAGGGTAAGAGAGCAGTGGAGGTTAAAATGATATAGCCACAAGCCAAACAATGCCAGGAGTCACCAGAAGCCGGAGGAAGCAAGGAAGGATCCTCCCCTAGAGCCTTCAGAGGGAGTGTGGTGTGGTTAACAGCCTGATTGTGAACTTCCAGCCTCTTGACCTGTGAGAGAATAAATAAATTTCTGTTGTTTTAAGTCAGCCAGTTGGTGGCAATATGTTATGGCAGCCAGGGGAAACAAATACAATGAGGAAAACCAGGCCCTTAGAACCAGGAATAGCTGAGCTTGAAAAAGGAGTTGATAGCGTGTACTTCTGCACACAGATATCAAGGCCATGACTCACCATGAAACCTCAGAGCGGGACGGAAGGGTTGAGAACCAGCTGCTGAGCTGCGCCTCACTGGCTCAGGACGATCCAAAGTATCCCTATCTCGAGCATCAACTTTCTTGATGTCTCTGAATCATAGCAGAATAAAAGAAAGGTAAGACAGCTGCAAGTCAGGGAGAGGGACTGGCAAAATGAGTGGGCTGGATGTCAGGCCCATAGGCTCATTGGCCGGTGCCAACCTGCACAGTATCCAGTGGCCTGCAGGCAGAACTAGGGAGGTAGGAAATCAACAAGTCCACATCCTCAAGTCAGGAAGCTATTGAATATGTGACTCAGAAAGGAAAAACCTCGTTGTATGCATATTATCAGCAACAAATATGCAAGCATCTCCTTGAAAGTGCTGGGAAGAAAATGTAACACTTTTTTTGTGCGTTGGGGGATGGTAAGCGGAAATTGAGTGCCATATCCGCTACTAATTTAAAATGTGCAAAATGTCAGTCACATTGCCTTTATTTAGACATCTGTCTTTACAATTAACATAAAGATAAAAAGGTTTTTCAGACACTTAGCCTACTCAGAACCCAATCTCACCACAAGATCTCAGGGTCTGCAAGTGCCAATTCTCCTCTCATCCTACCCAAATCCCAGGAGCGGTTCTGACCGGATGAAAAGGTTTTCAGTCCCCTCAGCTGGAGTAGACTAGCTAAAATGCTTCACACGGGATCATGTGACATGTGCCACATCCTGTGCCATGAACCCACTGATTTGTCATGTCTCTCCCAACCCACCTATCTTGTCCCCTGCTCTGCACCTCCCTGTATGGCAGAAACTATGATGTGCCTGGTGTCCAACTAAGCCTCTGAGTAGCTAAACCAAACTGAATGGAAAGGTTGCCTGACGTGAAGGCTTCATAAGGAAGGACCACCAAGGAAAACCTTGGATGCTGGATAACCCAGTGTGCCTGGAGGAGCTTGGCAGGGACAGGAAATGGTGCTGCAGAGGTCTGGCGCAGTGGGCACTGCAGGAAGGGGTTTGGACTTTATTCTGTAGGCAATGGGAGCTACCAAGAGCGAATAGTTGCAGTGTTTTAGAAAGTTCAGTCTGCTAGCAGAGTGGGGATGGGTTCAGTAAAAGTAAATAAACAAACAAATAAATAAAGGGGAAGCAAAAAGAGCAAGTAGGAATCCAGTAAATTCTAATTCAAGCAAGAGATGAAGAGGGGCTCACCTAGAGAAGCTGGAGCAGGAATGGAGGAAATTATCAAGACAATGAGAAGTAGCATCAACAAGCCTTGGATGATCTGTTGGATGGGATACTTTTGTCTTGGGCTGAGTTCCCCCAACTCCCCCACCACTCACAAAAGCAGGATCCAGGACACAGGTGTGCGCTAGTAGATCTAAGCGGAGACCCCAGGGAGCAAGAGGGAGGCATCAGGGCAGTGGAGGCAGAAAGGAGGCAAAGGCAAAGTAGGGAGGCGTTGGTACACTTGCCAGTAGGGCCCGTGGCTCTGAGACCTTCAAGGAGTCGTAGGAAAAATGTGATCCATAGGCTTCCGGCCCCAGTGGTTCAGGGTGTCCCCAGTGCCCACTGCCTTGCCCTTGGTAGCCATGATGTGAGAGTGCCAAGCAGGCTCCTGGCTCCTTAGGTGTCCCGTGTCAACCTCTGAGAAGCCCCAGGGCAGGAAGTGACAGGGGCCCAAGATAAGCCCGCGGCACTGACTGGCTCAAGGCACCTGAGCTCTGCTTTATATTTGACTACCTTTAACAGCACTCTTTCCTGCCTTTTGAACAACACATCCCACATTTTCATTTTGCACTGGACCCTAGAAATCATGTAGCCTGTCCTGCCTGAGTTCTACTAAAAAAAAAAGGCAAACTCAATTGCAAACACAGGTTCTACCTGATGATAGGTAACATTATCATGAACTTATTTGAAGGATAGTTGTGTGTGCATTTCCAGTTTACATCAAAAACGATCCCCACCCACCCACCAACCGTTGGAGCTCAGGTGTGGTATTACTACCACCTTGTGTTCAATTCGGTGCATAGCACAAAGCTCCGGGCGGGAACTCCAGGCAGCAGGCACTGTGGCTGCTTCCCCAAGTGCCAAGGCCCCAGACACTCCACACCAAGCTGGTGGTATCCAAAAAGGCAGCTGATCCATGCCCACCGTTTCAGAGCCAGGGCTGAAAAGGCCTCTGTGTGTCTGTGCCTTTCTCTCTGCACATCTTTTCCTTCACTCCCACCTTCCCCCTCCTTCTTCTAGCTCCTCTCATAGCTGTCCCCATAGAACACCCCCAAAAGCCCAAGAGGTTGGGTTCTTTTGGTCAAACCACATCCAGCTTTCTGTAGGCAGGAGGCCTGACCCCAGACCCCCAGTCTCTCCTGGAGAACCCTGCAGTCGTGGAGCCCTGCAGCCATGAAGCAGGTAAGGTGTTCAGGTCCTCAAAGCTGGGAGCCAGCCTGGACCAGACAAGGGCCCTAGGAAAGGGCCTTTGCCAAGTGTGCCTTGTCATCTACCAGTTACAAAATAAAAAGGAATAATTCACTAATCCTCCCCAAAAACAAAGAGGTTGAGGAAATATCAGTCATGAAGTATAGACTAGACACCCACAACTTGGTTGGTGGTAGACACAGAGGAGCCCAAGAAATGAAGCCCAAAGGGAGAGTGAATGACTTAGTACTAAATATGAATGAAGCAAGCTTCCCTGAATTCTTCATTTCTTCCTGCTTTGTCCAGGGTTCTGACCACACCTGTCCCCAATGATTAGCACAGGCAGTATAACTAGCAGAGGATATCTGACCCCCTCTTCTTGCACTGTGAGAAACACATTTTCAGATATTTTGGATGAAGTAATAGAGGCATGAAAAAGACAAGAACAGGTTAGTATTTTTAAATCAACTCGAACATTTTTGTGACTCTAAAAGTAAAGCATATAAATTATAGGGAAATTGAAAAAATTTAAAAACATAAATATAACTAGTTATCTGGAAACTCACCTATTAGTCTTACTATTTGAGTATATTCTCTTCTTAATCTTTTTTCTATCTACCTTACCTATACCTGTATCATTATGTATTTTAAAATTTGGAACCCATTGAAAATTTTAAACTAGAACCACAACTTGTTATTTCTTAACTCATTTAACTCTCCTCCTATTGTTAAACTTTTAAGTTATTTATTTGTTCTTACTATAAATAATTCCATGGTATGTGTGCTCATATATAAATTTTAGAGTTTCTCTAGGAATATTCCAAGAGAATATTGGCATAACTTGGTTGTTAAAAACTTTTAAATATATATATATATATTTATATATATTTATAACTTTTAAATATATTTATCTATTTATATATATTTTATAACGTTTTATAACTTTAAATATATATATACTTACATATATATATATTTAGAGTTTCTCTAGGAATATTCCAAGAGAAGTGGCATAACTGGGTTGTTAAAAACTTTTAAAAGACTCTTGCCAAACTGCTTTGTAGACAAATTACACCAACTTCTAAGATTAGGGTATGAAATAACCCATTTTCTCATTCTCTTGGACACTAGTGAGGTTGAATACTCTTAATGTAATTAGACATTCTGAGAATTGTCTACTTGGATTTAAGTTTGAAAATATGTTTACCTGTGTTTTCTTTTTTTTACACTTTGTTAGCATTTAACTTTTTAATTTACCTAAACTATATTTTGACAAATGGTAAGAGATAAGATATAATAATTTTCTGAAATCTTCAACCAGTTGTTCCAGTACTGCTTGCTCAATGATTTTTACACTTCCTTAATATATAACCAAATCATAATTACACTGGGGTTTTTCTTTCTGGCCTATCTATTCTAGTTCATTTACCTATCTTGTTAATTTTGGCACAAATACCACACTAGCTCAATCAATGTGGCTGTAAAATGTATGGCATTGTAATATCTGGTAAAGCAAGACTATTCATTAATTTTCCTTTTCAAAAATGTCATAGCTTTCTACCCCCATTCCTACCCCATTTATTCTTTTTTTTGTATGTTTTAGAATTACTTTGTTAAGAAAAATTCCAGTGGGGATTTTGATTGAAACAGCACAAAATCTATACATTAACCAATTGATACATTTTATAAATGAGGATTTCGTGACAGCTGCCAGGCCTTTATCCTTGAGCTGTTGCTTCTCCAGAAGACAGCACGGAGTGGGGATTAAGAGCATGGGCCTTGGCCTGCAACTAGCTCTGTGAGCTTGGCCCGTCACCTAACCTCTCTGTGCCTCTGTACAATGATTCTTGTTATTTGATTAGGCCTGGAGTCAATATGGTGACTAGATCAGTCTCTCACAATCAGATCTCAAAACATTTAAAACAAATTTTCATCTGTCCACCTGGAAAGTACCTTTGAAGCCTCCAAAGAAAGACTATATGGAAGGCCATATAACTGACAGTGGTGGATCTCTCCACCTATATCTAAATCTATAATCCCCAGTGGAATATAAGCATCAGAAGGACAGGGATTTTTCTGTCAGCCCACCAAACACACTCATACACAGTGGTACATAATAGGCATTTAGTATGTATTTGTTGAAAGAATATATGATGGTGGTTCTCCTGATTCTAGAATTCCAGGACAGTAAGGCCAATGGTCTTCCCCACTTTCTGTCAAATGGCCAGGGAGAACTGCAGACTCCTTGGGGAAACTCAAGACGAAGTGTGACTTCCTTAGGCCTTGCCAAGCTTCTCTACAGACTAATGGAGGAGGTTTGAGGAAAAAATTTTAAATTGCTTTACAAAACCAACATAATTAATTAAAGAAGTCCCCAGAGTCTTCTCTTACTATCTCAGAGCTTCCTATCTCACCAGCTATTAAATTGTTTTATTCTCATGACAGTGAAAAACAGCCTAATAAGATTTTAATGCTGTTTAAGATACCTGTACACAAATGTTCGTAGTAGCATTATTCCTAATAGCCAAAAACTGAAGCAAGCAAGTGTCCATGGACACACGAATAGAGAAACAAAATGTGCTATATCCATACAGGAGAGTATTATTCGGCTATAAAAAGTAATGAAGTACTGACACATGCTTCAACATGGGTGAACCTTGAAGACCTTATGTTAACTGAAAGAGCCCAGTCACAAAGGACAAGTGTATGATTCCACTTACACAGCATGGTCAGATGCACAGAGGCAGGAAGCAGAATGGCAGTTGGCAGGGGCTTGGGGGGGATTATTATTTAACAGGTACAGAGTTTTGATTTGGGACGACAGTTCTGGAGATGAATGGTGGTGATGGTTGTACAACGATGTGAATATACTTAATGTCACTGAACTGTACTCTTAAAAATGGTTAAGATGGTAGATTTTATGTTATGTATACTTTACCACAATTTTTTTTAAAGTTACTAATGCCATTTAAAGATGCTTTCAGAACTAGTTTTACAGAAAGGAAGCAAAAGGCCACTGTGCACGAAGTGGGCTCACCCACTTTGTGAGCTGTTTATGGAAGACAGCCCTCAATTGTGGGGAGGGAGAGACGTATTACATGGCTACGGCTGCGAATACATGCCTGCCTGACACTGGTCTGGGACTTCTCTGATTCCACCGTGACAGGGGCTCAGGTTGTCCTTTCCCGTCAGCTGGCCTCAGTCAGTCCCTCCCCAGTCCAACAGGTTCCCATAAACCAGAACCTCTAAAGAAAGGAGTCTGCATTCAGCTTCCCTTCTCCCAGAAGGCTCCTATTCAACAGTGTAGTTGTGAATAACACATGGCATCTCGCTTTATGCATCAACATATGTAAGCCACAAGCCTTTGCTAACACATACTCCTTGATGCTCTTCTGCCATAACGGTAGGTGGGTCGTACTTGCCTTACATCCACACAAAGGAAAGGGGCCTTTCAAAGGGTTTCAGTCCAGATCAAGTACACCCGCTATGAAGATGACCTGAAAATTACCTGTACTGAAGACTAAAAACAGCAGTTTTTAAACGGCAATGCTTCTTCACCCTGCAAGATGTTTCAAGTTCTTTCCACCGAAAGTTCTAATTCAGAATGCATACATACATACATAGTGTTTCTCCTAGATAAACAATTGGGAAATACATCGCCACTCTCAACATCATCTTTATCACCATTATAATGGGAAGAAAGGAAAAGATTTGCAAAATCTACAGGAAGGATGACCGAGGATTTGGCAATAATTCCAGGTTTCTGGTAAGTAGCACCCTAAACTCAACGGAAGGTACAGGAGGAGGAGGCGCAGGCTGAGCAAGACCGAGAAGGACTAGGCGGACGAGAAACCGGTGACGACGGAGTGAAAGGAGGTGGGGAGGGACGAAGGCAATCTAAGGGGGTCCGCAAAGCGGACGGGCGCTGAGCCCCGAGCCAGCAGCGCCACGCCGCAACCGCAGCACCGCAGCCGCGCTCGCGGGCTCCTGATGTACCCAAGCTCGGCTAAGCACCCCGGGACGCAACCCAACGGCGAGCCCCTCCTTTCCGTGGGCAGGAGACCCGCCGCCGCCCGGAGGCCCAGGCTCCGCCCCTTGCGTCCTCGCGCTCGGCAGCGTCAACACCGTTGCGGCGGTGTGACTTTTGCGGCGGACAATATGGCGGCCTCCGTGCTGGGCCCTCTGCTGCGGACCGTCCGGCAGGTCAGGCCCGAGCCCTCATCCCCACCACTCCTCCCGCGGGATCCCCAAGCCTGCGGGTCCCCCACTCCTCTGCCTCTTGTAGCGCCCAGGAGGGACTCGTCCAAGTGGTTCTCCCTTCGTCCACTTACCTCCTCCGGCTTAATTCACCGGACGCCCCAGCCACACATGTAAATTTAGTATCCGTGAGCGTATAATCCACTGACATTGAAAACTGCACATTGCTTACGATTTATAAGGAAGTGAGTGACGGTAGGAAAGAGAAGACGTCCGAGGAGGGAGGCTCCAGGGGGTACAGCGTTGAGATGAGAACCGAGCAAAGGAGACTGGAATGGAGCTCAGTGAGGGAGAAGGAAAGCCAGGGGAGTGTGGTGGCCTGGGAAGCAGGCGCTGACGGCATTTCAAGGAGCAGGAACTGGTCAACTCTGGTCAGAGCTGATAGGTCAATGAAAATAAGGTCTGAGAATTAGCCCTTGGTTTTTGCACCGTGGAGGCTATTGCAAGGCAGCCAAACCGGGAGACGTGCAGCTGGCTCTAATCGTCTCTCCTCTCATGAGCAAGGGAGGCTTTTTAAAGGAGCGTGGTGAAGTGCAATTGGTTGAGGGTTGGAAAATTCCTGCCCAGGTTTCTCCATGCCATAGTAATTTTCATTAGGTAATTAGTTGCATGCTGATGTGGAACACGTTTTCTCTTGCTGATAACAAAAATGGTCAGTGACCTTTAAAACATTTGTTAGGAAAAATGTTATACAAAAAAGAACGAAAGATTGTTTTTTTTAAAAATAAATATAAACCTGTTAGGAGACGGTAGAGAGGAAGTTGATTAGGAACAGTTTGAAAAAGAGTTGAAGGAAAAAATGTTTAATTTTCTTTTGTAAGTCTCCTTACCTTGCAATTTCATAGGTAGAAGCAAACCTTGCATTGCCTCTCAGCTGTTTGTTTCAGCCAGAATGATCTTCCCTGGTCTTACGAATATATGTTGTTCATTTCCTCCTTGGGTTTTGGATAACTTCACCTTCTCCCCCCTTCTTTCCTCCCAACTGTATCAAAATTTTGTCGTCCTTCAAAGTTTTACTGAAGCGCCCTTTCCCCTTGATACTTACTTCCAGCCACAGTGACCACTGATATTCATTCGACTCAGTCATGCATCAAATCAATATTGAAACTCCATTCATTGTTATAAAATTCCGCTATTTCCAAAAGGTGACTGTAGAATTGTTGTATTTCTCCATGACACTTTCAACATTGAAGGCGCTCAATTTATCTTTTAGTAGTTTGAAAAAAATGTTGGCTTTCGAGTATTCTCATTTTCAGTTTTATATTCTTGTAATGCTATACATACATTTCTTCTACAAACAGCTGTTACAGGAATTCATTATTTTCTATAACCTCAATTTAATTAACATGTAATGTCTAAGCTGGTTTGGGAGAGACTCGAGATTCTAGGGGCCTGTACTCTCTCTGCTTGTACTGTTAGAATGTAAACTGTTACCATATAACCATGTGACAATAGCCCACTGTCTTATTACTGGACAACTTGTGCTAAGAAATAGTAGGTTAATGGTAATTTCAAAGACCCAGCAATTCTGCTTCCAAGAATTCATCCTGCTGACATATAATACATGTGAGATGATTTACATAGGTTATTTATTGCAGCATTGTTTGTATGATAAATAGTGAAGTGTGGTCTAGCTGCTCACCAGTAGGTTGCAGGTTAAAGAAACTGTGATGAATCTGCGGAGAATTATAAAAAAATTTACTTCTACCCTTCTTAGGTCTCAGTTGGAGCCCCTATAACAAAAGACAGATTAACAAGAGAAAAGCATACAAATGTATAAGTTTTACATGACAGGGGAGCCTTCATAAGGAAATAAATACCCGAAGAAGTGGTTAAACCTGAATGTTTTTATGCTAGGCTTGATTTGATGAACAGTGGAAAGTCAGAAAATGTGGTAGGACAAAGGGTATGGGTTAAATTTCATGAACTGGGGGAAACTTAGCAAGACGTACTCATTCAGACTCCTCTCCTGTCCCTTGTCTGTGGAGGTGAGGATATTCCTTTTCCCCCAAGTATAGGGAGGTCACCTCTCACATGAAGGTATTATGGCCTGCTTCAGGAACATGGAGAGAGTCCTTCCTGTATTGGCTGTTTCTCAGATTCTTTTTTCTTAAAATAGTCAACATGCCAGTGTGCCAGATTTTGAGGTAGTGTGCCCTGAATTCCATCACATCCACACAATGAAATACGCAACCTAAAGAAAATGAAGCTTTTTGACATATGGATATGGAAAGATCTCCAAGGTATATTACATGCAAAAAAAAATGTGGGGAAGGGATGAAACATGCGAGAGGAAGTATATGGGTGTAGATATACAGACAAAAGTTTCTGGGAGGTTACACAAGAAACTAGTACAGTGGATACTTTTGGAGGTGGGGGATGGTCACTGGGCAGGTGAGGGATGAGGTGGGAGAGACGCCACTGGATGTCTTTATCCTTTTTTGATTTTGAACCATATAACTTAAAAAATTTCAGGAAATTTTTTGCCTTCCAACACGTTATTTGCATTATATTAATTACCACTGTTTTGTCTTAATGTACATCCATAAAAGTTATTTATTCTGAATTGTCTATTACTTTAAATTATTAAAGTGAACCAAAATTACTTAACAAGATATATGTATGGTCATAACAGTGATTAAAAGAGGATCACAGGATGGGATACACTGGTAGAGCCAGATCTGACTATCGTTCGTTCCTTGTGTCTGTCTTGTAGATGGTTCCTTCACCAGCTTCAGGCCAAGTACGAGGTTACTATGTAGACTGGAGAATGTTGCGTGATGTGAAGAGACGAAAAATGGCCTACGAATATGCAGATGAGAGACTACGGATCAATTCGCTCAGAAAGAATACCATTTTACCAAAAGACCTTCAGGTTAGCTATTTTAAGATTCCCTATCTCCACAAGATTGTTAAATCAAGGCACCTTTTATATTGTCTATTGTGACTTAGTATCAATATAATTTCTTGAGAATATGATAGATATTCCCAGTAAATATAAATGAATATCTTTGAAACTAATTTGGATAAGTTTCAGATTAAAGAGAACTGTTCATTCTTGACTAGCCTTTTAACCATTAGGTGATCTTAGAAAGTACTGGTACATGGTAACCACACAGAAATTGGGCATTAATTTGACTTAAGATCTCTCCCACACTTCATGCAATTCTTTCAACTCCCGAGACATTGGGTGGCTTTGCTAATGCACGGAGCCATGTGCCTAGCGTGTGGCCTGATCTGTTCCTTACCAACAGCCATTTCTAGCCTATCTTTCTGAACTCCTTTGCTTACCTCTGTGTGCTGAGGTGGCTTTGTATTTAGGATTACTTTCTTGCCATATTCCCTTGAATAAGGATGTGAACCCTGTTTGGTTTCCTGAAGCATAAGGTCCTGCATCTAATTGGTGATATAGAATACCTGCATTCAGATGTTTTATCAGGGAGTATAATTCAAACTAAACCCAACTTATCAAAAGCTCAGAGTTAAAAAAAAATTTATAGAAGTTGGCAGAATAATATACAAGCCATTCATTACTGTGGATTCTTTTAACTCTTGTGTAGATTAAGCTAGATGAGCAGAAAATTGAGTGCCCTGGACCACTCTGGTAGGGCTTTTACCATAATGGCATTAAGCTATCTGTCTGTATTTAGGAAATAAGATACAGCCCCTGAGAAACTCCGCTTATGATGTAGAGGACATTGCTTTGGAAGATGAGAACTAGCAATAGCCATGCAGAGATTATGAACTGTGGCAACTGATTGTTCCTGCCAAGTAGCTTACAAGTCAAATTTATGTCCCAGTTCTAACAAACTTAAAAGCTTTCACAGCATTTACTTTTGTCTCATTTTTCCTTGCCCGAACTTCCTCCTTTTTATAAAATGCCTTCAATTGTTTTGGGAACAAGGAGAGGTATGTATGTACATAATATGTAAAATATTTGTAGCTATTCTTCAAGGTCTGCCTTCATGAAACTACTTAATTCTTATGGCTTGGTCATTTCTCCTCTCCAGTTCCTTCTACAGAACTCTTCACTGACCTGTGTTTTATATAAATCTCTTTAAGTATTATAATGGCAACACATGAAGCAGCTTTTGGAGATCCGGAACTATTGTGAATTGTTAATAGTTTATGTTAATAGTGACTTTCATATACATTTTCTCAGTGTACCTTTAGTATGTTAGAGTAATTTTGCTTTTACTACAGTCTAGCACTGGGTCAATCATACTTGTCAGATTAAAGTGAATATAATACACATTAATATACACATTTTAAGCACATATATAAGAAGAAATCTCTACTGACAAAACCTTAGTTCAAGCTTAGTAATCTATTTTTCTCCCCCTTAACAATTTTTGTCCTTATCAGGTTCATTCTCTACATTATAAATGATCTTTTAAAAATGTAAATTTCACCTGATCCCTCATCTTTGCCTCTCCAGTTGTCAGTCTTTAACCCAAATGTCAAGGCTCTGTGAGATCCTACACTTCCTCCTTCGCCAGACTCATCTCAAACCATATTCCCTCTTACTTGATCTTTAGCTGAGAAGTTTCAAGGTTTCATGATTGTAAAATGATATGGGAAATAACCTAGGTTTACAACTCAAGGAACTAGAAAAAGAAGAGGGCAAAATAAGCCTGGAGTTAGCAGGAGAAAGGAAATAAAACCAGTACAGAAATAAACTAAGTAGAGACCAGAAAAACACTAAAGATCCATGAAAGTAAGAGCTAGTTCTGTGAAAAGATAAAATTGACAACCTTTACCTAGAATAACAAAGTAAAAAAGAAAGCAGGCTCAAATAAGATCAGAAATGGAAGAGGAAACATTATAATTGATACCACAGAAATATAAAGAATCATAAGAGATTGAGACAGTTATATGCCAGTGAAGTGGATAATCTAGAAAAAAATGGATAAATTCCTAAAAACATACAACCTACCAACACTGAATCATAAAGAAATAGAAAATATGAACTGACTGATAATTAGTAAGGGGACTGAATGAATAGTTATAAACCTCCCAACAAAGAAAATCTCATAGGTGAACTCTACCAAACATTTAACAAATTACTACCAATATTTCTTAAACTCTTGCCAAAAACTGAGGAGGAGAGAATTCTCCCAAATTCATTTTATGAGGACAGCATTACCCTGACACCAGTCAGGTAAGGATACTACCAGAAAAGAAAGCTATAGGCCAGTATCCCTAATGAATAAAGATACAGAGATTCTCAGCAGAATAGTAGCAAACCAAATTCACCAATACATTAAAAGAATCATACAACATGATCAAGTGGGTTTATCCCTGGGATGCCAGGATGGTTCAACATACTCAAATCAATAAGTGTGAGACAACATATTAGTAAATCACTCAACATATGCAGAAAAAAACATTTGACAAAATTCAACATCCTTTCATGATAAAAACTCAACAAACTGGATATAGAAGGATCATTCCTCAACATAAACCCACAGCTAACATCATATACAACAGTGAAAGATTGAAAACTTTTCTTTTAATATAATGAACAAGACAAGGATATCTACTCTCACCACTCCTATTCAGCATAGTGCTGTAAGTCCAGAGTAATCAGGCAAGTAAAAGAAGAAGAGCATCCAAATAAGAAAATAAATAAAATAGTCTTTATTTGCAGATGATAGGATCTTAAATGTAGAAAACCCTGAAGGCCACCAAAAGACTATTAGAACTAATCAATGAATTCAGTAAAGGTGCAGGAAAGAAACACAGTTGCATTTCTGTGCACTAACAACAAGCTATCTGAAAAAAATAAAACAGTCTCATTTACAATAATATCAAAACCAATAAAATACTTTGGAATAAATTTAAGGAGGTGAAAGATTTGTACTAAAACGCAGACACTGATGAAAGAAATTGAAGAAGACATTAACGGAAAGATACCTGTGTTCATGCATCAGAAGAACTGAAATTGTTAAAGTGTCCATACTACACAAAGCTATCTGCAGATTCCATCTCTGTCAAAATTCAATGGCATTATTCACAGAAATAGAAAAAATCCTAAAATTTATATGGAACTACAAAAGACTCCCAAATAGCCAAGGCAATCATGAGAAAGAAGAGCAAAGCTGGAGGCACCATTTTTTCTAAAGTTTTATACAAAGCTATAATCAAGATAATATGGTACTGGCAGAAAAAAAGACACATAGACCAATGGAACAGAATTGAGGGCCCAGAAATAAACACATGCATATATGGTCAACAAATATTTGACAAGGGAGCCAAAAATACACAATGAGAAAAGGATAATTTCTTCAATAAATGGTGTTGGGGAAACTGGATATTCACATGCAAAAGAATGAAATTAGACTCCTATCTTATACCACTTACAAAAAATTAACTCAAAATGTAAAGACTTAAAAGTAAGACCTACAAATATAAAACTACTATAAGAAAACATATGGAAAAAATTCCTTGACATTGGTCTTGGCAACAATTTTTTAGATACGACACAAAAGCACAGCAACAAAAGTAAAAATAAATAAGTGCACAGCAAAAGAAACAAATACGAAATGGCAACCTGCAGAATGGGAGAAAATTTTTGCAAACTATATCTGATAAAGGATTAATATCCAACATATATAAGGAACTTAGTAGTAAAAGAGAAAAACAAATCTGATTTAAAAATGGGCAGACAACCTGAATAGACAATTTTATAAAGCAAATGGCCAACAGGTACATGAAAAGATGCTCAACATCACTTATCCCCAAGGAAATGCAAATCAAAACTACAATGAGATGTCACCTCACACCTGTTAGAACGACTTGTCAAAATGACAGTAGATAAGCATTGGTGAGGATGTAGAGAAAAGAGAACACTTGTGCACTGTTGGTAGGAATGTAAGCTGGTATAGCCACTGTGGATAAGTGTGGAGGTCCTCAAAAAATTAAAAAAGAAACTATCATATCCAGCAATTCCATTTCTGAGTATTTATCTGAAGGAAATGACATCACTAGATACAGGCAATATATCTGCACCCCTGCCTTAATTGTGGCATAATTCACAACAGCCAAGATAAGGAAAAAGCCTAAGTGTCAATGGGTGAATGTGATACTCATTCAAAGGAAATATGGTATACATACAGTGCAATACTATTTAGGCATAAGAAACCCTGCCTTTTGCAGTAAGCTGGATGGACCTTGAGGATATTATGCTAAGCGAAAATAGAGAAAGTTTTAAACTCACTTGTATGTGAAATCTAAAAAAGCAAAACTCAGAAACATTGTAGAATGGTGGCTAACCAGAGGTTGGTGGGTGGGGGAAATGGGGAGATGTTGGTCAAAGGGTACAAACTTTCACTTACAAGAGGAATGAGTTCTGGAGATCAGATGGACATCATGGCGACTGTAGATAACAGTACTGAATTGTATAGTTGTTATTTGTACCATATATGTTCACCTGTATCAAATCACGTACACCTTAAACTTACATACTGTTAGATGTCAGTTGTATCTCAACAAAGCTAGGAAAAAATCGTATGGGGAGACAACAGAAATGCATTCACGTATATCCCAAATAACTTAAAAACAAGAATGTACAATGCCCTACTCATGAGAGCTGAAAAGTAGAAACTACCCAGATGTCCATCAATTGTACAGTGGATAAATGACTTAAAATACATTCACATAATGAAAATTACCACTGATTAGAATGAACAAATCATGACGTGCGCAACAGTATGGATGCATCTCACCAAAAAGCCAAGCAGAAATGAATAAAAAGGAATGCATACTCTGGTTACATTTGTGTAAAATTCACAAGAAAAACTCATCTGTGGTGGTATTCAGGTTAGCTGTTTACCAGGAGGTCAGTGACTCAGGAGGCAGAGGCAGGGCCTGGGATGCTGATAATATTGTTTCTAAATCTATTATTGGTTACACAGGTATATTTTGTTTGTGAAAAGTTAATCGAGCTTCATATATACACTTACAATTTGTGGATTTTTTTGTATGTTAAGATTCAGTTACATTTTTAAAAATACTATCGGGAGCATATCAAGTATCTGTCATTTTTCTGGTCTATTTGTTCCTACTCAGAGGTTCGGGTTCACTACTGTGTCCATGGCTATTTGGCTGGACTCTGGCTACAGTAGTGATTCTAGCCCTTTATTCTCTTCCTCTAAGCATTGACTTAAACATCTAGAATAAATAAATGCACATGATCAGTGTAATAATGTTGTAACTTCCCTTAGGAAGTGGCTGATGAAGAAATTGCTGCCCTCCCCCGGGATAGCTGTCCTGTTAGAATCAGAAATCGGTGTGTTATGACGTCCCGTCCACGTGGTGTAAAGCGGCGCTGGAGGCTTAGTCGTATCGTCTTTCGTCACTTAGCCGACCATGGGCAACTGTCTGGGGTCCAGCGAGCAATGTGGTAATCAGCTCCAGAACTTACTGAGCTTGCAGGGAAACCAGTTCTGGCAAGAAAAGACTTTTCAAATAGACAAAACCTAGTTGTTATTCAGATCCAGTATAGGAGTCTGACAATCTGCCTGATGCTGTCTGTAAATTAAATTACTTTCAAATTTTAAAATGAAGAAATTTGAATGTTTCATTCTGCCAGTGAGTTCTGACTGTCAGTGAATTATTCTCTTGGATTTAGTAAATTAAACATACTATTCCCATGCATGGTTCAAAGACTAGAGTAATAAAAATAGTTTCTGTGAAAATATGTTCTTTATGCTTGCCTTTTCCTTCTAACAACATGTAGGAGTTCCTATATTATTTAAGGGCATCATTTCATAAAGTATTATAATTAATCAAACTCACTGACACACAGCTCATACATGGCAGTTTGTAATCTTGGGCTGACCTGACCCACACAGCTCACTTTACTATTCATTGTTAGAGAAACAATTTGTTGGAAGGAACGAGCTGATGTTCTGCATTATCTAAGGCTCAACTTCTTTGTATGGTGGCTGAACAAAAGGCAGAATCACTGAGTGTTTTCTTGTTTCTTCTTCAAAGGCCCTTAGAACAAAATGTCTCTTTAAGCTACTGAAAATCTCTCCAAAGCAGAAAAGTTTTATTGGAATAGTATGTATTTTCTGTATTCATCTTTGACATCTGTAAAGGAAATGAGTAAAGGTAGCAAAGGTTGTCTTGTGCAGTAACTCAACAGTGTGCTCAGCCCAGTAAGAAAAATGCACACGGACTATTATGGAAGTATCTACTTAACATCAGGAAACTATTCCTGGAGCTGAAACCTGAACTTAAATCAGGAGGCAAGGAACGAGGAGATTCTTAGCAGGGCCTGAAAGGTATCAAACAGTGAAGCTGCACTCCTTTCAATGTATCAGAAGTAGGAAGCGCAAGATGGGCCATAGCATGGAAGATGTCAGATATGTGAAGGAGTTAAGACTTAATTTAAATGTCAACTGTTGGAGAGTTTTAAGCAAAGGAACAGCATCATCAGTTTGCTGGCAGCTGTGTGGTAGATAGCCATGAGAGGAAATGGCTACAAGCAAGGTACCTGGATAGGACATCATAAAGACAAGGCCTGAATGAAGGTAATAATATTAGCAAAGATGAGAGGACAGATTTTTTTCTAATTGAAATGTAGTTGATACACAGTATTATATAGGTTCCAGGTGTCCAACATAGTGATTCAACAACTATATACATTCTCAGTGCTCACTGCAACAAGTGTAGCTGCTGTCGACATACAGACAAATATTCTTGACTATATTTCCTTTGCTGTACTTTATAATTTCCATGACTAATTTATTCTGTATTTCAGTGTTTCTGCTTCTTCATCACCACCTAACTCACCCATCTCCCTATCCACCCTCGCCTATGGCAACCACCAGTCTCTTTGCTATATTAATGAATCTTCTGTTTTGGCTGTTTGTTTTTTAGATTACACATGTAATTGAAATCATATGGTATTTGTCTTCCACTGACTTACTTAATGTAATTACCCACTAGGTCCTTACCTCCCTACTGCTTTCCACAGTGGCTGCACTAATTTACATTTCCACCAACAGTGTAAGAGGGTTCCTTTTTCTGCACATCCTCACCAACACGTATTTCTTGTGTTTTGGATAGTGCCCCATTCTGACTGGTGTGAGGTGATGATCTCATTGTGGTTTTGATTTGCATGTCCCTGATGATTAGTGATGTGGAGCATCTTTTCATGTGTCTCTTGGTCATCTCTGTGTCTTTGGAAAAATGTATGTTCAGGCCTTCTGCCCATTTGCTACTCAGATTGTTTTTTTTGGTGTTGAGTTGTATTAATTCTTTATGTATTTTTGGATACTAGCCCCATATTGGATATATCATTTGCAAATATTTTCTCCAATTCAGTAGGCTCCCTTTTTGTTTTGATGATGGTCTCATATATAATATGTATATCAACAACTTGCTGTGCAGAAGCTTTTTCATTTGATTAAGTACCACTTATTTTTGCTTTTGTTTTTCTTGCCTGGGAAGACACACCCAGAAAAAAATTACTAATGCTTATATTCAACAAGAGTTTACTCCCTATGTTTTCTTCAAGGAGTTTTGTGGTTTAAGGTCTCATATTTAGGTCTTTAATCCATTATGAGTTTATTTTTGTATATGGTGTAAGACAGTGGTCCAGTTTTATTCTTTTGCATGTGGCTGTTCATTTGCCCAGACTCTATTTATGGAAGACACTGTCTTTTCCCCATTGTATATTCTTGCCTCCTTTGTCATATATCCACTGACCATGTAAACATGAGTTTATGTCCGGGCTCTGTATGTTCCAATAATGTATGTGTCTGTTTTTATGCCAGTACCATACTGTTTTTTCATTGAAGTATAGTTGATATACAGTATTATATTGGTTTCAGAATATTATATATGATTCAACAGGTATATAAATTACTAAATGCTCAACACAATAAGTATAGTTACCATGTCAACATACAAATGTATCACATTATTGACTATTTCCCATGCTGTACATTCATGCCCATGACTAATTTATTTTGTAATTGGAATTTTATATCCCTTTATTTCCTTCACCTATTTCACCCACCTCCCCCATGGCAACTACCAGTCTTCGGTATCCATGAGTCCATTTCTGTTTTACTGATTGGTCTCTTCACTTGCCATGTTTGTTAGATTCCACATGTAAATGAAATCATATGGTTTTTGTCTCTCTGCCTGGCTTATTTCACTTAGCATAGTACCCTCTAGATCCATCCATGTCGCCACACAGGGCAAGATTTCATTATTTTTGATGGCTAAGTAATAATCTGGTGTGTGTGTGTATGTGTGTGTGTGTGTAAGTACACACATACCACATCTTTGTCCACCTGTTGGTGGACAGTTAGGTTGCTTCCATATCATGGCTATTGTAAATAATGCTGCAGTAAACATAGGAGTACATACATCTTTTTGAATCTGATTTTGTTTTCATTGGGTAAAGTCCCATAAGGGAATTATTGGGTCAATTGGTATTTCTCTTAAGTTTTTTAAGAAAGCTTCATACTGTTTTCAGAGGCAGCTGCACCAATTTACATTCCCACCAGTGCATTAAGGGTTCCCTTTTCCTTACGTCCTTGCCAACAGCTTTTGGATACTATCCATTCTTACTGGTGTGAGGTGATATCTCATTGTGGTTTTGATTTGCATTTCCCTGATGATTAGTGATGTTGGGCATCTTTTTTATGTGCCTGTTGGCCATATGTATGTCTTTGGAAAAATGTCTATTCAGGTCCTCTGCCCATTTTTTGAACAGATTGTATTTGTATTTTTGGTGTTGAGTTGTATGAATTCTTCATTTTAAAAGTGAACCCCTAGTTAGATAAGTCATTTACAAATATATTCTATTCTGTAGGTCCCTTTTCATTTTGGTCATGGTTTCCTTTGCTGTGCTGCAGCTTTTTTGTTTGACAGAGTCCCCATTTATTTTTGCCTTTTTTTCTCTTGCCTAGGGAATCACATCTAGAAAAAATTACTAATGCTGATATTCAAGAGTTTATTGCCTGAGTTTTCTTCTAGCACTTTTATGGTTTCAGGTCTCATACTTAGGTCTTTAATCTATTTTATTTTTGTGTATGTTGTAAGACAATGGTCTAGTTTCATTCTTTTGCATGTAGCTCTCTAGTTGTCCCGACACCATTTGTTGAAGACAGTGTCTTTTCCCCATTGTATATTCTTACCTCCTTTGTCATATACTAATAGAACATATAAACTTTTTTTTTTTCAGGGTTCTCTATTCTGTTCCATTGTTCTGTGTCTGTTTCTGTGCCAGGACCATAGTGCTTCTCATCACTGTACCATTGTAGTATAGTTTGAAATCCAGGAATGTGATACCTCTAGCTTTGTTCTTTCTGAAGATTGCTTCAGTCACCTGGTCATTTAGTGTGGCTTCACAAAAATTTGGGGATTATTTGCTCTAGTTCTGTGAAAAATGCCACAGGTATTTTTGATAGGGATTACATTAAATCTGTAGATTGCTTTGGGTAGTATTGAAATTGTAACTATCCTTCCTATCCAGAAGCATGAAATATCTTTCCATTTATTTGTGTCTTCTTCAATTTATTTCATCAGTATCTTATAGTTTTCAAAGTACAGGGACTTTGACCTCTTTGGTTAGATTTACTCTGAGGTATTTTATTTTTGATGCAACTGTAAATGGGATTGTTTTCTACAAGTTCATTATTTGTATAAAGAAATGCAACAGATTTCTGTATATTGACTTTTTTTTTTTTTTTGAGAGGGCATCTCTCATATTTATTGATCAAATGGTTGTTAACAGTTAACAACAATAAAATTCTGTACAGGGGACTCAATGCACAATCATTAATCCACCCCAAGCCTAATTCTCATCAGTCTCCGATCTTCTGAAGCACAACGAACAAGTTCTTACATGGTGAACAAATTCTTACATAGTGAATAAGTTCTTACATGGTGAACAGTACAAGGGCAGCCATCACAGAAACTTTCAGTTTTGATCACGCATTATGAACTACAATCAGGTCAGATATGAATATTCGTTTGATTTTTATACTTGATTTATATGTGAATCCCACATTTCTCCTTTATTATTATTATTATTATTATTACTTTTAATAAAATGCTGAAGTGGTAGGTAGATGCAAGATAAAGGTAGAAAACATAGTTCAGTGCTGTAAGAGAGCAAATGTAGATAGATGATCAGGTGTGTGCCTATAGGCTAAGTATTAATCCAAGCTAGACAAGGGCAACAAAACATCCACGGATGCAGAAGATTTCTCTCAAAACCGGGGGGTGAGGTTCTAAGCCTCACCTCTGTTGATCCCCAAGTTCTCACCTGATGGCCCCCCTGCGAGTGTGCCTGTCTTAGGTTGTTCCTCCCTTGAGGAATCTTACCCGAGTATATTGACTTTATCCTTTGACTTTACTGAATTCATTATTAGTTCTTTGGTGGTGTCTTTAGTATTTTCTATATATAGTATGTTATCTGCATATAGTGACAGTTTAACTTCTTCCTTACCAACTGGGATGCCTTTTTTTTTCTTGTATGACTGCTGTGGCTGGGACGTCCAGTACTATGTTGAATAAAAGTGGTGAGAGTGGGCACCCTTGTCTTATTCCTTCCTCATCTTAGAGGAAAAGCTTTTAGCTTTTTCACCATGGAGTATGTTAGCTGTGAACTTGTCATATATGGCCTTTACTGTGTGAAGTATGTTCCCCTTATACCCAGTGATCATGAATGGATGTTGAATTTTGTCAAATGCTTTTTTAATTGAGATGATCATGTTATTTTTAGCCTTTGGTTATCTGGTGTATCACATTGATGGATTTATGGATACTGAACCATCCTTGCATTTCTGGACTAAATCCTGCTTGGTCATGTGAATGATCCTTTGATGTATTTTTAAATTCAGTTTGTTAATATTTTGTTGAGGACTTTTGCATCTACATTGGGGATATCGGTCTATAATTTTCTTTTTCTGTACTATCTTTGGTTTTGGTAAAGATTAATGCTGGCCTTGTAGAATGAATTTGGAAGCTTTCCTTCCTCTTCTGTTTTCTTGGAAAAGTTTGAGGAGAGGTATCAGCTTTTGTTTAAGTGTTTGTAGAATTCACCCATCAAGCCAACTGGTGCTGGACTTCTGTTTCTTGAGTATTTTTTGATTATCAATTCAATTTTAATAGTCTGTTCAGATTTTCTGTATCTTCCCATTTTAGTCTTGGAAGTTTGTATGTTTCTAGGAATTTATTCATTTATTTTAGGTTGTCCAATTTGTTGGCATATAATTTCCCAAATTCTGTTGTAATCCTTTCAGTCTCTGTGATGTCAGTTGTAACTTCTTTCATTTGTGGTATTTTTTAGTCCTTTCTCTTTTTTTCTTGATGAATCTGGCTAAGGGTTGTCAATTCTCATTATCTCTTCAAAGAACCAGCTCTTAGTTTCATTATTTTTTCATTGTTAGTCTCTTATTTCATTTATTTCTGCTCTGATCTTTTTTATGATATCCCTTTCCAACTTTGGCCTTCTTTTTTTCTAGTTCCTTTAAGGTTAGATTGAGATTGTTCTTGTTTCTTGAGACAGGCTTGTTTGTATCTCCATATATTTTTTTATTTCCCCTTTGATTTGTTCACTGATCCATTAGTTGGTTAGTAGCATGTTGCTTAAACTCCATGTTTGTGTTCTGTCCAGCTATTTTTTGTAATTGATTTTAGTTCACATAATTGTGGTCAGAAAAGATGCTTGATATAGTTACAGGTCTTTGTAAATTTATGGAGACCTGTTTTGTGACCTAACATTTGATCTATACTGGAAAATATTCCATGTGCACTTGAAAAGAATATGTATTGTGCTTTTGGATGGAATGTTCTGTATTTCTGTTAAGGCCATCCAGTTTAATGTGTCATTCAAAGCCACTGTTTCCTTATTTTCTGTGTGAATTATCTATTCACTGATATAACTGGGATGTTAAGAGTATCTTACTTTTATTGTAATACTGTCAGTTTCTCCCTTTATGTCTATTTATTTGTTTTAAATATATAGGTGCTCTTGTGTTGGGTGCATATTTACAATTGTTATATCCTCTTGTTGGACTGATCCCTTTGTCATTATGTAATGCCCTTATTTTTGTTACTTTGTTTTGAAATCTATTTTGTCTGAGTATTGCTACTCCTGCTTTTTTTTTTTTGCCTCCATATCCATATGCATGGAATATCATTTTCCATCCTTTCAGTTTTAGTCTGTGTGTCTTTAGGTCTGAAATTAATCTCTTGTAGGCAAGATATATGTGGGCTTTGAATTTATGCATTCAGCCACCCTGTCTTTTCACTGCCACATTTAGTCCATTTGCATTTAAAATGATCGACAGTTATATACTACCATTTTGTTAATTGCTTTTTGGTTGCTTTTGTAATTCTGTTCTTTTGCTCTTTGCTCTTCTGAAAATAACTAACATAATGGCTGATAGCTTTTTTTTGTATCTAGCATAGGTTTCTGGTTTGTGGTTACCTTAAAATTCACATGTGACATCCTAAGTATATAGCAGTCTATATTAAAGTTGATGGTTGCTTAAGTTCAAACACATTCTAACAGCCCATTTTTACTCCCCTCCCCTAAGTTTTATCTATATGATGTCCTATTTTACACTTTGATTCCAACTAATTTTTTTTTATTTAACTACTTTTGTCTATTAACCTTCAAGCTAGCATTTATGATTGATGTATTATTTTTACTGTATGTTTGCTTTTACCAGTGAAGTTTTTTCCATTTGTAATTTTCTTCCAGTTAAGGCCTTTTCTTTTCCTCTTAGAGAAGTCCCTTTTAACACTTCTTGTAAAAGTGAACTCCTTTCACTTTTGTTTATCTGGGAAAGTCTTTATTTCTCCTTCAATTCTGAATGATAAACTTGCTGGGTAGAGAATTCTTGGTTGCAGATTTTTTTCCTTTCAGCACTTTGAATATATCATGCCAATACCTTCAGGCCTATAAAGTTTCTGATGAACTATAAGCTTCTAGCCTTAAGGATTTCCCCTTGTATGTAACTCATTGTTTTGCTGCTTTAAGATTCTCTCTTTATAATTAATCTTTGACACTTTAATTACTGTGTATCTTGGTGTGGACCTCCTTGGGTTCATTTTGTTTGGGGTTCTGTTTTCTGCACCTTAGTATCTGTTTTCTTCCCCCAAGTTAGGCAAGTTTTCAGCTATTATTTCTTCAAGTTTTCTGCCTTTTTTCTTCTCCTCTTGGGCCTCCTGTAATGCAACTGTTATTAGATCATTTGATGTTGTGGTAGAGGTCCCTTAACCTATCCTTATTTTTCAAAAATTTTCCTTTTGCTATTCTACTATTACCCTGTCCTCCAGACAGACTTGATATGTTCTTCTCTTCTGCATCCTCTAGTCTGCTTTTGATTCCCCCTCGTGTACTTTTCATTTATTGTATTTGTCATCTGTGACTGGCTCTTTTTCATATTTTCCATCTAATTGCTGAAGTCCTCCCTGAGGTCATCCACTTCTCTCTGAAGTAAGGTTATCTTTATAACCATTGCTTTAAACTACTTATCAGATAGACTGCTTAGCTTGGTTTCATTCAGTTGAGTTTTGTCTTGTTGTTTGGAGTATATTCTTGTCTTTTTTTTTTTCCCCCAGTGAATTAGGTGAGACAGCTTCCTCTCCCAGCCTTGAGCATGTGGTCTTGTCAGAACATCCCATTAAGATTGTGTGCACCTGGCAGCTTTGGCTGGGTTGCTGAAGCCCCAGGAGGCTCAGGCCAAGTGGTCCTGTGGGGCATTCCATGTTGGTGCTGCTCAGGGAAGGGGGCCAAATGCACATGGGCATGGGTTTAGGAGTTCCGGGGTGCTCTCTCCAGTGAAGTCCACTGTGTGTGGATTAGGGTAGTCAGAGGCCGAGGTGGGGAAGAGTCTTCCCCAGTGTGCACCTCACAGCTGTCCCTTTGGCAGGTCTTCCAGATCTTTTGGGCTGAGTGGGGCTGCTTGGTGGGTTTATCTGAATATATTGTTGCTGGAGCTTCTCGAGCTTACTAAGGTGGAGGGAGAACACACAATGGCACTTGCCAGCACCTCTGATGCTGGAGGGAGTCCCTTTAAGCTCCCCTGCTGCTTGGTGTATACTAAAGTAAGTTGACTTCCTTCACTCAGCCCCTCAGTTCTTCCACAGAAGGAATTGTTCTGTATGTAAGTATAGATTCAGTGTATATGTGGGAGATGAGTTCAGGCTCTTTCTGTGCAACTATCTTTTATCTTCCTCCCTATTCATTGCTTGGTTCTGAACTGTCACTGCTTTTAAGACTTCTTGGTGGACCTTACTAGAAAATGTGGATCTTTTTTTTTTTAAAAAAATATGCCTAAATGTTAAGTTTATGTTGATTGTATACTTGTAAAAATCTTAGCTCCTAACATCCATCAATTTCATTACTGCTTAGTTTCAGTATAGTGAGCTTGCTTCTACTAACTCTGGTGAGTGCGGGGCAAGATTTCTGTATAGTTGTCCTTAGACTCCATCTCAGAAAATACTGTGTTCTAAAGTCACCTGAAAATGTTTTAACAACTTGATATGCATTAGGTTTGTTTTCAAATTTGGGGAGGTTCTTATTTAGCTTTTAAATTTTAGGTAGGTCTAAACAACTATAGAGTACTTACACAGATCCCCCCTCTTTCTTCCATACAGTTGAAGGTATGGGGAACTATCATGTGCCAACATCACAACTTTAATTATATAGAGGCTTTGTAATGTGTTCAGTATTTAATAATAGCTCTTCTGGTTATAGGCTGGTTTATGTTAATTTCAAGCCCTACCAAATTTTACCCTAGCAGTTCTACCAACCAAATTCTTTTAGTCGTAGTAGCTTAATACTCCTGATTTTTCCTCTGTGTTTAACTGCTTTCTTTTACTTATAACAGCAAATATCTCCAATACAATGTGAGGACAAGATCGTAGGTATTTTGCTTTTACTCCTGAATTTAGAGGGGGAGAGTAATTCCCTATGAAATCCCTGTAAGTGATCAGATTCATAGCTAAAAAGTAATTAGTCCTATACAAGATGTCTTTGTCTAGATTTAGCTTCAATTTATTCATAAATATATTTTAATCTGGAGAAAAATGCTTGTGACTGGATTATTAGTGTGTGGTGACACATGGTGTATGCATTAAGCTGCTAACAGAAAAGAAAGATCAACCTATACAGCAGCCTTGAAGCACAAGCACAAACTGGCATTTTATGCAAAAATTCAGGTTTTATTTTTAATAATTCTTACACTGGAGGGAGCTGATGTCAGGAACTTAAAAGCAAACAATAACTTTTCTATCTCTACATTGAACAATGGCATTTGCATTAGTCAAGACTTGCTTTTTTACATTTCACACAGAAATGCATTATTAATCTTTCTTGAACAAAATGACCAGGTTACTAAGGAAACCATCTTTGGAGGAAGTGTTTAATAAGTGTATTTTATTTAAATAAATCCTCCAGACAGAATGAAATGGAGAATTTACTGCCTTTACTTAGGAGGCTGTGTAAATGGTTATCTGTCAGATGTATCTGTGCAACTCACCAAATTTCTTTATTGAAAACATAATATTTCCACATCACAGTTACCAAATGGACTTTAAAGTCTCAAAATTCTGTGTCTCCTTTGGCTTGCTTCTCTCTTGATTCCACCCAGGCTTTATTAATGGTTCGCTTCATATCATCATCTCCATCTTCATAAATTTTCTTTAGAACATTCATCAATCCCTCACTAGGGTCTGTTTCATTGTCATAGGAGGGTTTTCTGTTAAAATACACAATCAATAATGGAGATATGTGTACATATATCAATGATCCCATTTACTGCCAAATTTTGTTATGTGTAATTTCTAGGTATGGAATGATACAAATCAGGTTAACACTGGTAGGAAGTGGAGGGGTGGAGACAATTAAAATAGCACAAAACTCATCTTAATGAAAATATACACACACGTTTGAAAGAGTGATAATCAAAACAGTAAGAGGTTATGTGATACTGGGATGTAAATAAGCCATTTACTTTTCTGTTTTAATTTTTTTAAAGTGTATTTTCTCATATAATTTGAAAAATACACTTTCACTAAGGGAAAAAACACAAACAGGTAACATGTGAACACATACTGAAGCTCAGACATTTTTAAATTAGAAAAACCCTCCTCTTAAGCCTGAGATAGATGGGTCTGGACCTGGTGTTAAAAAAAAGCACAGTCCTTAATGTAGTCAATACCTCTAGCTGAATCAATGCCCAACTGGGCCTTTTAACTTTAATTCTTCATTCACCTCATTTATTGTCAGATTCTGTACTGGGCACTGGAGATAAAGTTACAGTTAAGCCAGGGTCCAGTACTCGGGTAATTCACTCTAGATTTAAAATCAGTTCTACATGCAGTGCCTAACTCTAGCCAATCAATCACATCCTAAATGTACGCTATCAGAAGGGAAGAGTGAGAGAAATGTGTATGGCTAATGATTCTACATATCACCACTGGAAGAGAAAGAAAATTTCAAGCAGAGGAATGTTTCAACTAGAATGGAAATTATCTTGAGTATTTTTTTTCCTATTTTATTCTAAGAAAAAATATTTATTCAGTCTTTTTCACTCTACACCAGTGACAGTAAAACTACCTATCAGAAACTTCTGCATAATTAAAAAACCATACATGTTATTATCTGGGCCTCTCTGGTACTACTGAAATGAAATTTCTGGGAATATGCACAGTATTTACATGGAAGGACTACTGGCCTACAATTAAGAACGAGTACGAAAGAGCCAGCCAAACCTATAGACTCTTCACAACGCTACTTGCTGGGCCCTCCCCGCGTGGGTCTTGACAGGATATATAAGATAACAAGGTCAGTCATGGATATTAGGAGGTTAAGTGGTCAGATCACAGACTAACTGTTTTGTCCATAAACTACTAAAAATGTTTAAGCCCACAGAGTACATTAAAGTTCTTAAGGAGGTGAAAGCAGACTCACTCTTTCTCTTTGCATTCCTTCTCAACCTGAGTCAGGTAGTCCCACCGTGTGTTTTCCACTTTCTTTCTACATAAGATAAGAACTGTATCTGTCTTGACCTGGAAGAAAAGTAGGAAAACAGGTATAATTCAGAACACATGGAGATAACCATGAATATTTAGAAATTTATTTAGTTGATCAAGTTACTATTATGTGTAGGATCTGTTTTAGGTGCTAGTGATACATTTATAACTAGGTCAGAATCTGTACACTCAAGGAAAAATACCTTAAGTGAGTAAAAGTGGAATACCTTCAAAACTCAGTGCTATCAAGGCAAAGAGGGTGGAAATGGGCTGAGGGAAGAGCTTCACTAGGAAGAGCTCTGAAGGGAAATCTGAGCTATGGCCCAAGATCTGGGGGGGGGGAAAGGGCCTCACAGGCAGTTACTTCAGCAAGGAAAAAGGATCCAAGAAGGAATGATTACGGAGTTGGAACAAAAGGAATGACTAGATTTTGGTGATTGAAGAAGGTAAGAGGGATCAGAGAGAGGAAATCAAATTATGTAAGGCAGAACGCATTGATAAGGAGTCTGGAAGCTGGGAAAGCAGAACAAGAATGTACAACTCAAGCAATGATCCATACACCACCTAATGTCTTTTGAATATCCTTCAACTCTGGGATTAGTGGATGAAGAAGGGAGCCCTGAAACACAGTTAACACTCTAAAATTACCTTTAAGCTGCTTCAAAACTGTCTAATAAATACAGATGGCAAAATGACACTTCCATATACCAGATGCATTAAACTTCATTTATTCAAATTAGGTAGAAAAGAGGGATTATCTGAATTAGTGAAAAGTATGAAATCTTAAATATTTCTTTTTATAGCTTCTAACTGCAACTAGACCAAATAGTTAAGTCCTTTTTATGTATAAAAAGTTACACGTTGTGCTGACAGCAGCTACCATTTAAGCACTTTATGTGTACTGCATTTCAGTCTATCATTTCAACTTTGTGAAATTATTATTTCAATTACACAGGCAAGGAAGGAAACAGGCAGAGTGAATCAGTGAGTTGCCAAAGGTCACCGAGTAAGTGGCAAAAAAAAAAAAACTGCTATCAAATCTCAAGTCTTACTCTTAACCATTTAAAAGTTTATTTCCCTCCCAATTTTAATGCACTATTCTCACAATAATCTGCTCTTCTAGAGCAGGAGTTAGCAAACTTTTTTTGTAAAAGACCAGATAGTATTTCAGGCTTTGTGGGCATAAGGTCTGTTGCAGCCACCTGGCTCTGCTATCATAGCACAGAAGCAACCAGACAACACATATACACAAAAGCTTGGGGATGCACAAATAAAACTTTGTTTTTAAAACAGTCAACAGGCAGTAGTAGTTTGCTGATCCTGTTAGAAGATAAATTCTAGTTCCTCTCAATTCTAAATTGCCCAGGTTCAATTTAATAAGGCTTGATAATATGACAAAAACAGTACACTTACTTTTTTTGAACTGCCTTCCACAGAGATGGGTTTCAAGAGATTGTTCACAATCATGGAATAACTCTTCCCATTTAGATTCTTTACCAAAAGATCAAATGACCTACAGCACAACAGTGAACACATATTATCTTTTGGGTTCTATGAAAGATGCTCTACAGTTCTTGTGGAAAAAAGCCACCAGTTTTATTTTAGGATATGCATTTAGCCATGCAGATGATATTCGACTCACCCCTTCAAAGCAGGTGCAAGGGATAACTGAATTCTTAAGGCAATCTCTGACTTATTGATCACTGTCTTCCCAGTTGTGGAAACTCACCTCTCTGTGAAATGCACCTGCACATTCTCAGCAGGGACTTGATGAACTCCAGTCAGAGAGACATAGATTTTCACAAACTTCTCTGACTGATCCCATCCTAGTAACAACAAAAAATGGAATGTGAGTAAAGTAATTCTCGCTCTAGAACAACAAATATGTATGATCCATAATAAAACTCAATAAAATGAAAACCCAGTAACAGAACATGAAAAAAATAAAAATACAAGGAATTTTCTAGATAGGGAAATTGAGCTTCAAGGCAGTTAGGTAATCTACTCTAAGTTAGGCATCTACCTAATGGTAGAACTTGGCTTCAAATCAGACCCATTTTCTTATATCTTAGAAAGATATTATGATCATTAAATACATTCTTTAAGAACAGCTCATTTCCCTTTTGGAAACTGTTTTGTCCTATACCTGAATATTGATAATGCTCCACTAAGCTGGATGGCTAAATATCAGTATTATCCCGTTCCATAATTTCTACTTCTCCAAGCAGTTCAACAAATGCAATCTTAGCTTCCTCAATTCCCTTCCCTGACAAGGTAGAATATAAATTTTTAGAGTCCAACTCATCCAAATCTAATTAAGACTACTAAAGACTACCCTACCAGTATCTACTAAATGCCATTGCAGCATATAGTATCAAATTGAGTCTCTAACCTCCATGGTCAATGCAAATCATACAAATATTACATAAATAGCCTATTACGTTGTAAAAAAAAAATGTAAATGTATGTATATATATATAATCCATCCTCACTGCTATATAATAGATATGTAGTGTTAATCAAAAAGATGCCCTAGAGGGTTCTGTAGAACTTCATCTATTTTCTTCCTGTCCATTCAATCCATCCTCCTTGATAGCTTTTTCTCCCTAAACACAAATCTATGTTCCCAGTTAATATGCCACAATCCTACCACCTTCAGACCAGTTTGCTACAGTCAACTAAGTATATAGTGTCTCCCCTATAGTACATCTCTTGAATGAGAGACACATTTTTTAACTTATTTTTATTAAGATATGATTGATATACACTCTTATGAAGGTTTCACATTAAACACAATGTGGTTACTACATTTACCCATATTATCAAGTCCCCACCCATACTTCAATGCAGTCACTGTCCATCAGTGTAGTAAGATGCCACAGATCCACTATGTGCCTTCTCTGTGCTACACTGCTCTCTGCGTGATCCCCCACACCAAGTGTACCAAACATAATACCCCTCCTCTTTGGTAACCAATAGTTCATTCTTGGAGTCTCTTGAGTCTACTACTATTTTGTTCCTTCAGTTTTGCTTCATTGTTCTACTCCACAAATGAGGGAAATCATTTGGCATTTGTCTTTCTCTGCCTGGCTTATTTCACTGAGCATAATATCCTCTAGCTCCATCCATGTGGTTGCAAATGATAGAATCTGTTTCTTTCTTACTGCTGAATAGTATTCCATTGTGTATATGTACCACATCTTCTTTATCCATTCATTTACTGACACTTACGATGCTTCCATATCTTGGCTATTGTAAAAAGTGCTGCGATAAATTATAGGGGTGCATATGTCTTTTTGAATCTGAGAAGTTGTATTCTTTGGGTAAATTCCAAGGAGTGGGATTCCCGGGTCAAATGGTATTTCTATTTTTAGTTTTTTGAGGAGCCTCCATATTGCTTTCCACAATGGTTGAACTAGCTTACATTCCCACCAGCAGTGTAGGAGGGTTCCCCTCTCTCTGCATCCTCGCCAGCATTTGTTGTTCTTAGTCTTCTCGATGCTGGGAGACACATTTTGCTTCTATTACAATATTCAAAATACATACCTGTGCCTTTCATGTATCTATCCATGTCCTTTGCACATGCAATTCCCTTCCTTTTTTCACATTTGAACTCACCCTCCGAACTCCAAAGTCTCTTCTAACTCCCTGACTATTCCTGTCCAGCAGAATTACTTCATCAGCTGTATTGCTGTAATATTTGATACTCTATTCAGTCAAGCAATTATTTACTAAGTACATACTACTTCTAGGTACTGCGAGCATGAAGGGAAAGATCATCCCTGCCCACTGAAAGCTCATCGCTCAGATTCAAGGTATACTGCCCCAAAACAAAAACGTTTATAGGGGTGGTATTATTTCACTGTTATGGTCTTATAACACATATGCTATGTATTAGTCTTATGTCTGTGTCCCTACACCAAGAACAAGTATTGGGTCCTGATAACTGTTGTATATCCACAATCTAAGGACAACAGTGGCACATATTAGGTGTTCAAAAATGTTTCTTGAGTTTAACAGGATTCCTTTCCTCAGTTAATACTGATTGTCTAGCAAAGTACAAGGCAAAACAAGATGAAAAAAACAAAACAAAACACCAAAAAGCTGTGTTCCTTATATACTAAACATATTTCAGAACAGGTTCCTTCTTATTGCTATTCATCATTGTAATATATCATCTTGCACTCCTGTTAATAGCTTCTAGAATGTATCCTTTCCATCTCTTAAAAAGCACCTTACTAAGAACTAATGTACCTTCTCTTTCAAACCACCAAAAACAAAACTGTTAATTAAATTTGTTAGTGGGCCACAACTGAGGAATAGGTTGCTCAAAGGCAAAGAGCTGGATGTAGGGGAGTGAGTCTTACCGTAATTACTGATTTTCACTGTATATCCCGTTGTAATGGGGGCGACCACAGCAGCTGGCTTTTCATTGTCAAGAGGTTCTGCTTTCCTCTGTGATTTCTGTTGCATCTTGTTCTTGATTTCTGTCTCAATCTTGGATTTTTCAGCTGTAAGGGCATCATGTATTCTTTTTCTAGTGGCCTTTTCCAGCAGCACCTTCACCTCTTCTAGATCTTTCTGTAGCTGTGTTAAAAGATAGGTTAGCTAATGATAAATAATAGTTTAATATTTTGCCTCTGGGTCATTTCAATTTACTGAAATAAGAGCTAAGAATCAAGAGGTTCGTTTACATTTTCTAGGGCTGGGCTCCAACTTGGATTCCTTCCTGCAGCCTATTCAATAACACCAGCTCCCTCCCACCCCACCCCTTGAGGAAAACTTATGCTTGAAGTAAGGTAATCAAGCCTAAAATTTCCAGTTTGGTAGATTCCTATCTACCTTTGTTTCACAGCATTTTGTTTGTAAGATACTTTCGTGAATTATAAACGCAGGTGAAAAAATTATTAAATAAAAAAAAGCTCATGAATTTCCTTACAATATCCAGATTTAGGCATCAGATACTAGAGTTTTTAAAAATAATAAAACTAAAAAAATGAGTGAATACACGGGGAGTGTTGAAATGCTACAGCAAGTTTACCAGGGTAATCTACTCTATCCATGATTGTTCCTGACTTCCTACCCCAAATACCCAAATACCACACACAAAAGCTCGAATTAAAAAAATATATATTTAAAAAATAAAGATATTTCTACTTTTAAGAAAAAGTCTCATTCAGAAGCTCTGGGTTAATCTTATAGTTAAAAGTCTGGGACTTGGTTGCACAGTAGAGGAAAAAAACCTGGACCAACAATCCAAAATGCAACACACTCCTGGGTCACTGAGAAAGCCACCTGTTCTTTTTCTTATGCCAATACACTGCCTACTGGAGTCTATTTCTACTTCTTTCTTTCTAGAGAGCCAACATTTATGAAAATCAACAGTTAAAGATGCTGTTAGAAAATTAACGGGCTTAAGTTTTTCTCCCAGTTATCCTGACATACTGCAAACATGTAAGAGCTTTATAAGCAAGAGGGATTCATTTTTTAATTAAAATACACTTATATCCTCTGGCTTGATCCTAGCATTTGACATTATACATTATAGCCTGAGATCATATAAAAGGCTCAATATAAAAACTTTTAAAGTGCTCAATAACTCAGTGTAGTATCTGAAGAACAGAGTATGAAAGTCTTTGTTTTTTAGCAGTCTTATAAAATGCAAGAAAAACCAAATGTTTTTCTTTTACCACCCAAGTCTTTTATTATCTGATACAACTCACACAATGCTGTTTCACCAATCTGTACCTGAAAACATGGTTAGTCAAACTGTGCCCAACCTAAACAAACTCTACTCTCCCCAAACTATTTCTAAGATAAAAAGATTATGCAAACTCCTCTTTTAAGCATAAAAACAAGATGCTTTAGTTCAATCCTTTTTATTATAATGGTTTTAAAATTTCACACTCATTCTAATACCAACATGATAAATATACTGAAATATAAAATAAGCATATTTGTTCCCAGAGTCAGGGTTTAGTTTAAAACAACAAAAAAAGAAAATGTATCACGCCGAATAAACACGAGCTTTTACTTCTTGAATGGAATAGGAACCCTTTTTCTATCAGATTCAGAAAAGAACTCAGAATTAAGCCAGGGGTTCCCAGGCCCTCTTCATGGCCAGTTTTTCTCTCTGGAGGACTACAAAACACGGTATCCGCTGGAATCTGAAGCAATTTACAGCAAGCCCGTTTTAGGTAATTCCTCAGTTCTTCTATACGCAGATATGAAACCAGTACAATTGATCCCTTCACTGCTTTTCCTGAACACATAACTTTAAGCTGTCTTAGACTCAGCAGTTTCTCATCTAATTTATCCTGGCACTCATTTGTTTTCCTCATGTAAATCTCACATCCCTTTCATCCCCACACATAACACATTCAAGCTTTATCTTCTATTTCCAAATTTTTCACTAGGAGACATTTTAAAACCAAAGTTCCTCAAAATGGGCAAAGGACTTGAACAAATTATTTCTCCAAATATACACAGATGATCACCAAGCACATGAAAAGATGCTCGTATCAGTCATTAAGAAAATGCACATCAAATCCACAATTAAATAGTTCGCACCCACCAGGATGGCTACCACCACGATCCAGAAAATAACAAGTATTGACAAGGATGTGCAGACCTTAGACCCTTCTTATGTTGCCTGTGGGAATGTAAAATTGTGCAGTCACTCTGGAAAGGAATTTAGCAGTTTCCCAGTTACGGTATGACCCTGCAATTCAGCTTCTACAGAACTGAAAATATATGTCCACATAAAAAACTGTACACTGTATAATCACAGCAGCATTGTTCACAACAGACAAATGGAAACAATCCAACTGTCCACAACTGATGATTAAATATACAATATATATCATACAAAAGAAATACATGCTACACCACGGATGAACTTGAAAACATGTGCTACATGAAATAAGCCAAAAAAGCAAAAGGCCATATATTATAAGACTCGCAGATTAGGCAATCCAGAGGCAGAAAGTCGATTAATAGTTACTGGGGGGGAGGAGGGAGACTGACTGATCAATAGACACTTAATAGGCTTCTTTTGGGGATGATGAAAATGTTCTGGAATTAGATAGTGGTCATAGTTGCACAATACTGAATATACTAAAAAGCACTTAACTGTACTCTGAAATGTTAACAGCAGCAATAAAATGCAAAGTGTCTATATTTTTAATTGAGAAAGTCCCTTACTTTGAAGATTAACAGAGCCATCCACATGTACCCCCGTAAAGTCACTTCAAAGATTCCTTCCTCAGGACACATGGTACCATAACGCCTATCTTCAACAAATAAAGTTGTGGCAAGTTATCCAGAATAATACTTACACGCACACTTTCTCATTTAAAGCAGATTCTTCTACTTAAAAAGTCAAATGTGCGATTTCCCAGACTGTTCACATTAAAGAACAGATTTCCAGAAAACAAATCTAGCTAACAGATGCCCAGTACTTCACTGTGAACAGTATTATGTATTGACATCTACTTAGGCCAAGAAAACAGCAATGTAAGCATTACAATTCCCAGTTTGTAACCGCACAAAGTTAAGCCTCCCCTGTTAAGAGTTTACATAGCTTGGGGGCGGGAGGCTATTTCCCACCACTAGTTAAAACCAACTTGCCATTTACTTGTTTATAAAAAACGCGTATGGCAGATTGCTGTTTGCCAAGCAATGTTTTAAACACTTAGTACTACTATACTACTTGGTTTTCAAAACCTTATGAAACCTATGAGACGGATTCTACCGTGGCACAGAGCAGCACTGTAACTGAGGAACACAGCTACTCATTAAACGTAGAGAGAACATGACTCGGTGCGTGCCGGATTATACTTCACACCTTCCAATACTTCTGCCAGAAAACTGACACCTGGTTTTTGCAATCAGCCATAATTTAATGAAGCTTCACGCCCTAGGGCGAGCACAACGGGAACGCCAAGGCAGGGACCCGAGGAAGACGTGAAAGTGACCAGCTCGCTCAGGTCCGCCACCGGCGCTGCTGCAGCCGAGAATCGCCACAGCCCACTCGCCAGCACCGCGCCCAGCGGCAACTCCCCGCGCAGCTTAAACCCAGGGCCCGCAGGCCCGTCCCCGCCGAGGCCGCAGCAGGTGGGCGGGCGGAGCCTGCGCGGTGAGCGGACGCCCGACGGCGCAGGCAGGAGGCCGAGGCAACCTCCGTGCGCTCAGCACAGGAAACCGCGGCGGGGGACGGAGGCCAAAGCCCCTGCTGACCGGGTGAGGAGGATGGAGCCGGACCCCTTACCTCTTCCGCAGCTGAAGCCATTCCGGCTGGGTCCGTAAGGCCCAAGCTACAACCGCGCAGGGGAGGCCGGAAACGCCGCACCCAGAGCTGAGGCCGAACCGCACAAGCCGCAACCTCCGCGCACACCCGCTCCCTGCACGCGGCGCCTCTGGAACCTTCGCAAGGCCGTCGGCCCCGCCCCTAGTTCCGCCCGCCCCACTCGGCCCCGCCCTACCGAGCCTGGCCCCGCCTCGCCCCCTAGGAACGCGTGACTCTCGCGAGCAAACCGGAAGTTCGAGAAGAGTTAACGCCTCTTCCTCCCTGCCCGGGCAACTGTATGGCTTATACTTAGATCGCCTAAATTCTGGCTGCGCAGTCGCATCTCGAAACGGCCGCCTTCGCGTACCTTAACCCAATCCCGGAAATAACGTACGTACCTGTGAGATCTAAATCGGAAGTTGACTAGAGAGTCGGCTACTTCCGTGCCCTCTAGGACACCAGGCCAACTGGGAAGCCGTCTTGCCGGAGGTTAATCTGGGAGCTGCTGAGAGAAAAGGCCAAAAAAGGGTAGAAGAGACAGCCCATTTATGTTAAAACGGGAACACCAAGGTCTTGAGTGTGGAAGGTCCTGAAGGGAACAGTTGTTCATTGGCTCTGGTCCCGGAGGCGTCACCGCTAGTCAGTGTTACGAGTGATGACGTCATACCACGGTGGGTGGCGGGGTTTGGCTAGACACGTGAAGGGCCCGGCGGCGCCGCGGGAATAGACTCGGGGTGGTAAGATTTCGGTTCTTGGTGGCTGTTGTGCGCTTGCCGCCTTCTCGCGGACGGTGGAAGCACCCAGCTGGTGCCCTTTCCTCTTTACCGAGAATAATGAGAATTTCTAGGTCTCACCCCGCTTTAAGTGAGTCTATTGACGACTTTTGAAAACGTGGAGCTGCGTTCGGCAACTCTACTGGCCCTCGCATATCCGCAAAGTGAGGCCCCTGAAAAGCTCACTTTCCAGGTTTGCCTCTGGCAGCCTCCAAACGTCTGCAACACGGTTGAGAACATAAACAACAGCCCTTGGGGAGTCAAGTAGCCTGTATTCAGCTTTATATATTGCCTAAGGTAGCGAGCGATTAGAATCAGCAAATCAGAAGGAAAAAAGCTAGAAAAAGGCCATATGACCATCAGGGTAGTAAAGAGGAATCGGAAGTACAGCCCCCAAACAAATTACAGCTGCGCACCACGACATGTCTCCCAACCGTGACGTTGGGACGCACATATAGACAAGTTTATATCATTTGGTTCCATTTAAGTGAAATCTTAAAACAGCAAAACTAGTCCATGGTGTTAAAAATCAGGATAGTTTTTCCTTCGGTGGGGAGGACAATGACAGAAAGGAGCCACAAGGGGGCTTTTGAGGATCAGATAGTGTTTCTTGGGTTGGATGCTAGTTACACGTATGTTCACTGTGAAAATTTACATTGAGTAAACTTAGCATTTGTGTAGTTTCTATTCTATGTTATATTTAACTAAAAATTAGATTTATTTAGGCCCAGGGGAGAATTTTCCCGAAGTGACAGAAATGTTACTCTTGATAGCCACAGTTGTCAAAAGTCATAGAATGAAATACTCTTAAGATTTGTGCATTTTCTTGTATGTTAATTGTGTCTGTTTTTTAAAAAGTGCCCAGTGGAAACCCTGGAATTATTTAGGTACTTAGTGCAACTGTGTGAAAGCTCGACCTAATAGATCGATTTTTATATTTGCTTGATTATGCACCTGAGGCAACTCCTCACTCCAGGTATCTTAACATCACAATATTTTGAATACCTACTATCATTCAGTGACTCCAAAATCCATATTTTCAGCTCCACCACCACTCTGAGCTCCAGACTGTGCTCCATTAAGCACAAATTCAGCTTGTCTTAAAAACAAAGGAATGAACACCGCTCTCCCAATTTCTCATCCTCACGCCCCTCCAATCAGTTCCTCCTATTATTCTCCAGCTCTGTGAATAGTCACTTCATTCTCTTAATTGCTCAAGACAAGTAGCCATACTTGATCTTCAGTCTCAGTTCCTACAGCCCATCCTTGCTGGCTTTATCTTCAAAATATGTCAAGAATCAAACCACTTCTAAAACCTCCACTGCTACCACCCAAGAAAGACTAAGCTGTTACTATTTTGTGTGGAGGTTTAGCTTCTTAACTGGTTTGTCTGCGTCCCCCGTGCCTTTAGTTTTCAACAGAGCAGCCAGAATAATCTTTTCAAATCATTCTATCACTTTGCTTAAAACCTCCAATCACTTCCCATTAGGCTTAAAATAAAGTCCAAATTCCTTACTATGACCTAGAATGATTTCCATGATCTTATTTCACCTTTGTCAGTCTCATGTCTCACCTCACAGAACTCATTTCTTGCCACTCTCCCTTCTCTCTGGTTTAAACACTTGCATTTTTGTCATTCCTTGAATCCACTGAATTTGCTCTCACCTCCAAGTCTGTACTGTGTGTTTTCTTTCTGTCTGAAATGCTGTTCCTCCAGATCATCCTATAGATGATCTCTCTACTTATCTCAGGTCTCTCAAAGTAACCCTAGGGGGTTCTTCCTGACGATTATTTAGGGTTCAATCAGAGCAGCAGAATCAGTAGGAGACAGATACTCACACAGTTGTGGGAACTGGCTAAGCAAGTCCGAAATCTGTAGGCCAGATGGGGGAATGGCTCACCAGGCCGACTGCACCCAAGAACAGGTTGAAGCTTTCATCCACAGAAAGTCATGAAGGGAAGAACAAAGCGGCATAGAACTCCATTCTTCCGGGGAGGGGTTGGTGGGGGGAATCTCAGACTGGCTTTTAAGGCCTTCCAACTGATGAAGCAGTCCCACGCAGATCATCCAGAATAATCTCCCTCATTCAAAGCAAACTGATTAAGGGCTATAATACTATGTGGGAAATACCTTCATAGCAACACTTAGTGTTTGGATAACTAGGGAGTGTAGGTTAGCCAAGTTTACAGATACAAAACCATCCTACCCGCCATCCTACCAACTTCATCCTCATCACCCTCACAATTTCTCGCCACCCTCCTACCCTGTTTTTCTTCATAGTACTTTCTAACACCTGAAATGTATTAGTCCTTCCCTACTACAGCGGTCAGTTCTCTACTGCAGGGCAGTTGTGGGCATCGTGCTCACCCCTCCCCTGACACTGAGCGATGTCAGGAGACTTGGTTGTCACAATGGGGCAAATACATGGCATTTAGTGGGTGGAGGCCAAAGATGCTACTAAATAGCCTATAAGGCGCAGGGCAGTGCCCACACAAAAGAACCATCTGGCCCAGAATTTCAACAGAGCCAAGGTTGAGAAGTTCTGCACTAGTTTAAGCCCCACAGAGGCAGGGTCTTTCTGTTCACTCATTTCTCACACTTAGAACTGCGACTGGCACAGCAGGCAATCGGTTAATAGTACTTGAATGAATTTAATAGGCCTGGCAATCTACATTTTTAATACCCACACCCCTACCCTTGCAAATAATTCTTACCAGGAAGTTTGGGAAACAGGCCTAGATGTTAAGTAAAGACTTTAGATGCTTGACTTCAAATACACTTTCTGTTTATTACTGACTGACTTAGGGTTAGTTACTTAAACTCTCAGAAGTCTCTGTTTTCTTGTATCTAAATGGGGACTTGAATATCTAGTAACACTCTGGGATTAAATTAAGGTTACTCACATAAAAGCATTTAGCACAGTCCCTAAAAAAACAGTAAGCACTCTTTAAATGTTAGCTATAATTTATTACTAAGCCACCTATACCTATGTCCATGCTGTGACCTTATCATATCCTCCACTACCCATCTCTGAAACCTTAAACTCTACAAGGGCCACCTTCTGAACTCAGTTTTTTGTTTGCCCAGCACTCCGACTTCCTAACATGCTTATTTCCACCTCATCAATGCTGTAGTCCTTCAGCTCCTCCGTTTTTTCCTCTTTTGGCCCCTCAACCTAGATTTATGAGGATCAATGTTGCTATTCTCTTCTTAACTAACTCGTTTGGCCTTCCGTCATTCTATGCCTACTCAGCAAGACTCCAAGCTTGTGTTTTCCTTTCCCCTAAATCAGGCTGGTGACCACCCTCATTCTCTCCCGTATCTTCTCCCATCTTCCCTTTCTGACAGCCTTTCTGAAAACACCTCACATCTCCCATTCCCAAGAGTCAACAAAACAAACCCAGCTCTGCTTCTCTCCAGCTGTGTCCTATGATTGTCCTTACATCTGTCATACAGAAGCAAAACTGACTCCTTGTCCTTCTGCTACTGTGAGTACATCTGATCTCAAAGTAAAAAAAATTAAAACTTTGCATCCTGAGATAAACCAAAAACAAAAGATCATCAATAAGGCATACATACACACATCAAGGCTGTTGTATCGAGTTCTAGTTCCCCAAATAAATGAAACTGAGCCTGAGGCTCCCCTGTAAAATTAAATTCCCTAAAAGCAAACAACGTTTTAATCTTTTGCAGCGCTGGTGTCTAGAAAGATGTGATAATAGCATGAGAATTGTTTTTCCACCGCGAACAAACTAATTATGGGCTCTTTACTGGAAATTGTGTAATTTTTTCCTTGAAATATGTATTATTACTATTTGGTTAGTCCATCCTTCTAAAGCCTGAATATCTTGTACATTTTTCTTGCAAGTAAACTTTTAAAAGATTTTGCTCTGAGTCTCCATTGGACAGGAAGCTGACCCTTGAACAACAAGAGGGTTGGGGGCACCAATCCCCCGTACAGTTGAAAATCCACATATAACTTTTGACTCCCCCAAAACTTAACTGCCAATAGCCTACTGCTGACTGGAACGCTTACCATCAATTGACACGTATTTTATATGTTACATGTATTATATACTGATTCTTACAATAAGCTAGAGAAAATGCTTTTTCAAATTATTACAAATCTCAAAATTTGCAATATATTTATTGAAAAAAATATGCATGCAAGTGGACCCTCATAGTTCAAACCCAACTGTAGTAAGTCTCGTTAAAGTATAATTTCAGAAATGTGAAATCAAGACTCTCAGGAAAATATAAAATGAACATCTGGCAAATATTCTATTCAGTTCATTAGTTAATGAGGGAACCAACAAGATGTCAAAAGTGTATCAAAGTGCTGCATAGCTGGGTACTTATGGGTAGTTTCACAATGGAATGTTAGCGTAAGGTTGCAAAGTTAGATACAAACTGGTTGTCATACTACAAAGCAATAAACTATATAAGCTTTGGAATTACGTTTCTGAAAAGTAGGGATTTACATCCTTACCAGACAAAAATCTACAACATATCATTTCACTAAATGTAGAACTTCTAATCAACAGTGAACAGTGAGTTCCACCTACAATTCACATCAAGACCACTCATGACCTCTTAACTGACAAATTCAGTAGATATTTTCTGAATTATTTGTTTTACTTTTTATGTGAGATTTCTCAGTGTTTAAAATACCACATGCCAAACAAAAGATGTTTGTGGGCTGGATTTGAGACACAAACTGTAATTTTACTATCTCTGATTGTTTTTTAATACATGCTGAATTCCACGAGGAGCTGACTAGTCTCTTGGACTCCCAGAACAGAATGCAAATTAGAACAAAATTCAAATTGAGGTTCTCTGCCCCATCCCTCCACTTCCAGGGGCACCTCTGGGATTCTGTTGGCATTAGATGGCATCACCCACTGTGCTGTACCTTGGAAGACTAGCAACAGTCACCTAAGCCCGGATTAGCTGATCAGATTTCTCCGAGATCTTGGAATTGGGACACTGAGGTGCTAGTCCATCTCTGCCGGTCACTTGGAGAGAGGGCAGGGGAACTTGGCAGTTGTGCACTTAGAAGCAGGGAAAGCCTGTTTTCAGAGAAGCAACAGCAGATGAGCACCACCTGGGGCAGGACAAGCAGAAGAGCGATTAAGAGCACAGCTCCCTAGGTTCTGGACAGCTTCCAGTCCCAGTGCCTCTTCAGCCCTGCTTTGTCTTTGGTACCTATGAGATAAATATTCCTATTTCCTTTTAATTAACTGACTCATTTTAATTAAGGTAGCTTGTGGGAGTTTGTGACTTGCAACCAAGGACTCTATAGAGAGGAAAAGAGGGCACTTGGCAGTGCTGCTCTACAAGACCTCACTTTGTAGGGTGTGGCCTGCAGCAAACCTGGGCATATTTTTCTTTCTAAATGGCCTGGAGGCTACTGTCAATAAGAAGTATTACATGAACACTGGGTTCAGACAATTCAGAATAAAGGTACATGTGGACCTCAGAACAAATGTTTATTACTGCTTAATGGGGCCAAAGGGGCAACACAAAGGACTAAAAACATCACTGACTTACAAAAGCACTCACTTTGTTACCTTCTTGGCTGAATTTGTTTATTTCACAAGGCTTCATTCACACATGAAAACAAGATATTAATCCAATTCAAGTTCATAACGATTATAAAAGTAAACATTTGTGGGGACAATGTACAATAAATTGCACTTTTCTTAACAAGCATTACATTTACATTTATAGTGTACTATACATAAGACATGAGAGTATGGAAACACCTAATTGGTCAGTGTTTATAGAGGAGAGAGGCTGCTAGCTGATATTTCTTTTGTAGTCAGTGCTGCTTGGGCTAATCAATTCCTTTATTCTAGAACCTGTTTTCATTAGAGAAGCTGTGGGCAAAATCATGGAATTCATAAATATAGATGGTGCAAAATTTCTACCACCTCCTCAGCAAGGGAAAGGTAGGAGCTGAAAGAAAGCACATGGGGCTGACTGAGAAACTCTCTCATGTGGACTAAAGATCCATGTGTTAACGCAAAACACCAAAATACAAAACTGATGCCAAAGGCTATTGGGGCATCTTAGATTCTGGGACCATCTCTAGCCTGTGCTTTCATGACACCAGAGTCTTAATGCATTTATATACTTATAATTCAATTTCTTATATTTTATTCCATATATAATATATAGTTATTAAAAGTTACATTTTAATGGAAAAGGTTTTACATATTAACATATTGCCAATGAAAAAGAGAAGTAACTTAAAATTTTCTACTCAATGATTCTGTTTTCAGAATACCACTAATTATAAACCAGGGATGGTGGTGGAGAGAATGGAACAGGTTGAAGATGTTTTATAGCAGGGAGCAAATCTGTTTGGAGATAAGCTTGCATGTAATCATTTAGATGAAAACTGAGAAGGGACCTGACTGCCGTCACTAAGGTCCTCCTGCTCATCCTCCTTTCTCGTTACAGCTCAAGGTTGCCACCAACCTATTGAGGTGCAGCACACACCAAAGTTTTCATTTTGACAGTTTCTGAAAAACAAGGGAATTCCTATGGTAAAGGGCATTGCCTGTATTATTTGGAAGCCCCTGTGAGAGAGGAAGGATGTTTGTATCTGATTGTAGGAAACAGGCCACTGAGCTGTTGTCTGGCCTTCTGTATTTATCACCAGTGTGAGTTCAGTTACATAGTCCCTGGGTATTCAAGAGGCAGGGAGGGCATACTCTATATAAAATTCCACCCATCACTCTCACACACATATTCCCTAACACACATACACCCTAACACACTCACACACACACACACACACACACACACACACACACACACACACACACACACACACACAATATTTAAAACAACAGAGTCTGTCCATTCTCTCATTTACTTGTAATCCAAGCAAGAAATTCAGAGCTGTTTTGGAGTGTTTTTTTAAAAGAGTGATCATCTTGTTAAGTAATTAAAAGTGTTCTTTCCCAGAGAGACCAAACAAACAAGGTATTTGCTTTTTCCTTTAAAGGGGCCCTGAAATCAGACAGCCACCTTAGCAGAATAGTTACTAGACTGATTTCAGCTAAAGAAAAAAAACTCAGTCCCTTACATGAGTTGCACATGTTATTCTCATCTCAGTAACTTTTCACCTCCTTGAAGAAGCTTTCATCTCTTGTGCCCTAAACTGTGTTTTCTCTTTTTTTTTTTACTTTAAGGGCTTTGCAACAGGGGTTTGAGAAAAATAAGTATTAATACATAGTATAAAAGAATGAAAATTTTGAAAAAATTGAAACAAGATAAATACTATTAATATCCCAACATCAGTACAAAACTGCTTTTCTACTTTACAGAAATTTAAGAACACCAATGAAAAAGAAACTGCTAACTTAATAGCTAGGAGAGGGGAAGAAAGATTTTCATTATATGTAAAGGTAGGTCATAGGCCTATATGACATTCTTATTAGTGTTTCTGATAGGCACTCCTATACAGAACATTAGATAACAGAGAATTTCTTTGCATTAAATTACATGTAACTAAATATAACTGAATTTGTGCCATGGCTCAGGATGTGGGAAGCTAGCAAACATATGCACTGCAAAATTCAGCTTGGTTTCTTTTAGCTTTAAAGAATGTGTTAAACAAGATTCTAAAGATACAAAAGCTAATGAACTGAATTACAAAGTTGAAATTCACTCCCTTAATTTATTCTGTAGAATTTAATGAATAGAGAAATCATCATTTTTCAGAATACTGTAAAATGTTGAATGTTTGGTGGAATGTTTTATACAGTGTATCCTAGGAAAATGTGAAAAACCCTCTAGAATATTGAAAATTTTCTGGATATTTGGGCTGGATAATCTAAAAGAAATTCTGGATAATCTAAAAGAAATTCAAGAGAAGAATAGCAATTCTCCAATGTACTTCAAAATAATATTTAAAAATCAGAACTAGCAGTTACGTAATGCTGAGATGCATGAGTTTTCAAATAATAAAGGATGAAGGACAGGTGGTTTGGATTTTGAATTTTGTTTTCCATCTTTTACTATTGCTACTGACCTAAAGGCAATGCAGTGAGGAACAGTTTGGAGGTATGGTACCAATACACATACCCAAGTATGATATGGAACTGGAAAAGAAAAAAAAATCTATAGATTGCAATTATGATCTTTTGAAATAATTTAAAGAACATGCAAAGGACAGATTTATTAAATATTTGGAATGTATGAGTTTTCAATACATCATACCTGATGATTTTGTTTAGAGGAAAAAATACAAGGGGCTATGAAACTGAGCGAGGTTAACAGGTAAGCACTGGACCCAAAGCCTTTCTACTTCTCCCTAAACCACCATTTAAGGAAAATTATGCAAGTTAGGCCTACTGTGGAATGTGCTGATTTTTGAAAGTTAAAAAGAGATCTGTACAATAGAACTGTGAGATGCACAAAATATAAAAGAACATTTTTAATTTAGCTGGCCGTTTGATAAGGCAACTTGTACAAGGCTTCTTGAAATCAAAGCATAAAGTACCAGTAAAGCCAACAAATTATACTAAATGATTTATACAAACAAGTACCAATGCAATTTTCTAGCCATTATACTAATATATATATGATATATATCATATATATATTTGCTTTACTAAACCACTATGTAGGGAATCTTTACATTAACAGAGACCCTTGGAATGCTGGATTATTTTCCTTTTTTAGTAAAAGGAAATGAATATTATGATGAAAGGTATCAGAATAACAACAAAAAAGCGAATTCTGTAAGAAAGTATTATTTGATGAGTGTAACAAAGGATAAGAAAAAACCCCATCAGTTTTATGAGCTGTAATGATATGAACACTTACCAATGCAGGGGGCTTCACTTTTTAGAGAGGGAAGGATCCACCATGAGCAACTTGTAGTGCAGGCTCCTGGATTTGAGGCGGCTCTTATTTTTACTTGCAAGAGTGTGTTACTTTTAATTGCAACATATGGCACAGATGAGAATCACAATGGCACTACAGAGTTTAAGATCCTTTGCAAATAATATGTTCAACAATGAAGCCAAGGATGAGATTCACAATAAATGTTACTGTACATAGCAGACAGTAGTTTGGTAGGCATCAAAGGACCAAAGGCCTCCAAAAGAGCTTAGAAAATGGAAAAATTCGATTTGCCCTTACCAGAGGATTCCCTGCAAGGACTATTTATATAGACATGTTAACTATAATTGAAAAAAATATTTCCATCAACTTTTAAACAACAGCTTTACCTTTCCATGAGATAGGTATTTCTATAAAGATTTCATAGTCAATCAAAAATGTTACAAATGCATTTGCCTCTTTTCACCTTAGAGGGACCAAGGACACATTTTTAGGGAGCTACAGAAATCAGGAAAAGTTGCCTAACAGTATATTAAGATGATGTGAAGCTGACTTCTATCTAGTTCCTATTTCATAACTTTAACAAAGGTACAGTATATTAGTGTTTCCTTGAGCAAGTATATGTCAACATTCAATGAAATACCCTGTCCCTGGTTCTGTATTCCAGTCTAAGCACAACGGCTGAACCTGGGCCTTGCTAGGCTTCCCTGGTGAAGGTTCCCTAACACTGCAACTTGGAATATCCACTTTTGACTTTAGGTTTTGCCAGAAGTCACAACTGTGTTCATACTAAAGGAGATTGCAATTACCAGGCAGAGTTCTTAAAAGAATGTGTTAGAATTCCAGGGCTAAAATGACTTATTTTATCCTGTGTTTATTAAAATCTAGTTCCTTTTATCAACAGCCTATCTTATTCCATGATTCTTGGTATTTCATTTCCAGATGTACCCAATGGAAAATGAAAATAAACTAATTATCTTGGGAGACTGCTCAGTCCCAGGTCTGTTCTTTCCTGTGACCTGATTATCACTATCCAGGGAATCAGTTTCAGGAGGAAACCTAATAGTGGTCATGACTGGCCCCACAGTGTGCTTTATCAGAATGAATCCTGAAAAGTTAAGAAGTTTAGGTTTCAGTCTTTTTTTTTCTGTGACAAATATCTTCCTGTCACTTTAACCTTGGAATAGAAGACATCTCCATTTTTATGTATGATAAAAATAATTATGAATAATTAGTTCTAAATAAAAAGCATTTGGTTCTAAATAACTTATTTTCAACTAAACATCAGGCATATAAAATAATATAATACCATGATGGATCTGAACACAGCCTTCCATGAAGAAGCTTGAAACGGGTATTCAACACAGATCAGTTTAAATAACATCCCTTTGAAAAGTGTCGTACAAGAAAGAGTGAGAGCTATGCAAAGATTCTGGCTTGTTTTCTGGCCTGCTTTATTTTCCTTCACAGGGGACACCAGGGAGAAGCCTGCTGGGTTTCTGTCGCTCTGACTGCTGTGCTTGGGTGCGGCGAGAACTATGTGCTCTCCTTGGGTGGCTGGGTCACCTGTGGCAGCTGCAGTGGCTGGGTGCCCGTGGCCGTTTTGATAGAGTTCAGGGTTTTGCTAAACCAAGAGTTTTTGGCAGCTTGGATTTCATTCATAAGGGCTCCTCTCTGATGTTCAAGTTCCTAATCAAAGAAAAAATATCACCTGAGTTACACAAATGTTTTCTATCTGAGTTATATAAATGTTTTCTCTCTGTCAAAAAAACAAGAGTATAGCTTTTTGGAATCCCCAGGTCTATATAGCAAATGGTTTTCCTCCCACAAAAGCCAGGAGAGATTTAATTGGCTTCTTAATGCAAGAAGAGTTTAGTGCTGAAAGAGTTACCACTCAACCCAGAATCTGCACTTTCTCTGAACAGTGAAATGAAACCTCATTTTAGTTTTACCCCCTGCAATTTTAGGTCCAAATTTAGGTTTAGGTTGCAACCTGAGGTAATATATTTAAGACCACAAATAAAACATTTAAGTGACTGTATTTCTGCTGGTGCAAACATGAATGAGTTCTCATTCCAAACCCATGGCTTTCGCACCAAAGAGCATCTAAGGTCCAGCGCAGACACAGTTAAGAGTTGCTAGCGTGGCACAGGTTGGGGCATACGGTGGTGGGGAAAGATCACTGGTGAAAAGGAAATGGGAACAGTCCATCTAAAAGCAGGACTATTTTTCTAATTATGTTATCCTCTAACATGGAAAGGGATTATGGGGAACGGGATTTGGCAAAATCAGGTGAAAGTGACAAGAAGCTCCAAAGCTAGGAATGGGCGTCAGCCGACAGCCCACTGTCAGGGAAGGGACGGTGGAGGAGCCTGCCTTTCACCTGCAGGGTCAGCTGCCGAGGGACTGACTTCAATGAGAACACACCTTGGCAACAAATCTCGGTAGATTTAAAAAGCGTATGCTTAAATTCTCAAAGATACAGTTTTAATTATTAAACCTTCATTTGAAATTAAGGGTTTGTTTATACCAGTGTTTATTAAAAAATAATGACATAAAAACTATGGCAAGACACATCAGTGGGCAGGAAAGAGATTCATCATATCCATAACACCTCAGGATTCTGAGCCAGACGGTGCATTCTGAGGCACTAGAATACCCTAGACCACTGTTTGCTTTCTCTTGTTCTTTACCGGATCACCAACCTGGATCTTACACTTGGCCTCCACCAGCTGCAGTTTGGTTTGTGCCAATTCCAGCTCCATCTCCCTCAGCTGCTTCTTGAGTGAGTCCTTCTCGTCATCCAGTTCGAGTCCCTGGTCCTCTCTGCTTGTGGCTGCTAGTTTCAAAGTGCCCTCCTTGCTGAAAATGTCACTGCAATGTTTACATGCCATCATTTTACCCTGAAACAGCCAAAAGAGAGGACCAACATCAAACTCTATGTCACAGCATAGATCACCTCCTGAAACGATACAGGCTTTTTATTTGGGGGTTGCTTGTTGTCATCAAATGCAGGCCCACTTCTAAAGGTAATTATTGCTCTTGTGCTGCAACCAAAATGGATCTAATCAGCACAAAATGCAACTGTCTGTGAAGAGTGCTCCTGTTTCTTCAAGTATCTCTAGAGAGACCCTGGGAGTAGAAATATGATGGTATCCCTTTGAAATATGTTCCAGAAATTTTGTGCTACCATGACTCTTAGATCCCAAGCCCCATGTCATATCCTCTACAGGCAGGACCCTCACTACAGCTAATGCCTCCAGCCCCATTTGATAAATGAAGAAACTCAGAGTTTAAGTAACCTGCCTCTAGTAGACCGAGGACGGTGATTATAACTAACCTAGATCTACCCCCCCCACACACACACACACAAAGCAACTCTCCCCATGCTTCTGTGTCATGGGGCACAGCTCCACCATTCAGGCCTGCAGTGCCTTCAGTGTCTTCTACTCAGTAGCTTCTCCTTCATTTCACATTCAGCCCATAATTCTGTATCCCAGGCCCGAATCTTTGTCAGTCACCTTCTTGACCCCACTGATTTCCTTCTTACTGTGCTTTTTAGATTACTGCTTGACTAATATTCATTAAACCCTTAAAAGATATCTTATAACTCTCTTAAGAACCTGTAAGAGTAATCAGCCCAGAACTGGCACTAAATAGACACACAGAAGTATTTGCCATGTGTTTTTGGTTGACAAAATATTTGTTGACCAAATGAACAGTTAGTGATGGCTTTTCAGTCTGGGTCTTAAATGATTAAAAGTTTACGGAGCTGGGTAAGCAGTTTTATTAGGTGAACCATATGAAGGAACAGATTAATCTCATGATAGGGAGGACATTCCAGCAGCGAGAACACTGCAGGGCATCCAAGGTGACAGCTCAAGCAGAGAGTACATAATGCACCAGGGAGAGGTACGAGGTGAGCAGAATTCTCCACGGCCATGTTGCAAAGGTCCTTAAATGTAATGCTATTGATTCCTGACTTTATCCTATAGGAAAGGCATTCACTTCATGAAGCCTGTGCCACATGCCGGACACAGAGCTATGCACCTCATGATGCCGAGTGTGCCAGGCATGCTGAGGTACTAAGGTACAGCAGAGACTGCAGATTCCCACCCAACACCCATCTCGTCCTCAGCAACAGAGCCCTGATTTTATTTGGGCTAGGAAAATGCCTAATTAAAAGGTGCCATTTTCCCGGACTCGCTTGAAGTAGGTGTGGCCATGGAAGTAAGTCCTGATATGTAAGCAGAAGTATGGTATGGAACTTCTAAGAAGGCTACTTGGAGAAAGCTCACCCAGCTGGAGGTGGACCCTTATATATCCTTGCATCTCCTTCTGGCCCAAAATTCTACCATCGAATATGGGTGTGATGGTGGAAATGCCAGTTGACAGGCTTGACTTTTAGGTGGCCTTGCGGATGAAAGCCCATGCTGAGGATGTGGGTCACCGATAGCTGACGAGCTGGATTTCTGACGAAACCAAGGCTCTTTCCCCTATCAGATTCCTGGTGCATGAGATAATCAACGTATTTTGTGTTCCAGCCAATGTTTTTCAGGTTTCGTGTATGTGGTCAGTCTAATTCTAAACAGATACACAATGTGATACAGTCAAATTTATATTTGGGAATGCTCATTCTGCGCATAGTGTAGAGGATTAATTGAAGAGGGGATGGTGATAGAGGAGGACGGAAAGTTGGGAGCTATGGCGTCACACGAAACAACAGATGAAGGGAAACAGCCCTGGGGAAAGAGGAGGCAGTATGACCAAGTACGGACTAGTACTGACTAAGGGTATGGACTGTAGTGTCTGACTCCCTGGCCTCAAATCCTGGCATTGCTGCTTAGCAGCTGTGTGACCTTGAGCAAATGAATTACCTATTTCGGTAATCATCATCAATTAAAAAAAAAGATATAATAACTCAGTCAAAAGAAGATATAACAGGGCCTGTCTTCTCAGGCAGTTGTGAGGGTTAAATGGGATAATACGCATAAAATCTTGGCACATCACAATCAGTTGGTGTTTAGTAAGTGTTAGTTGCCACTCTTTATTTGGCTAAAACAAGTTCAAATTCCTCTTCCTGAAGTCATGGCCTTTCATTAGGTAACCTACCTACTTATCCGGCATTTTCCTCTGTTCTGTAACATGCACTCTAATCACATCAGTCCCCTCAGTGAGATACTGAGAGGCTCACTGCAATGTCTGGGTCTTCTTAAGTCCTTTTTAAGAATGTCCTTTTTAAGTCCCTCTAACTGAATTCTACCCATCCTGCTCTAGTCCACCCTCCTTCATAGAGTCATCTTTGGTCTGTGGTTCTTACAATTTTACTTTCTCTACCCCTCTGATTGTCAGTGTTATCTAACTTGGCACTTAGATCCTTTTGAACTATCTCTTAAATGTTTCACGGGCATATGTATAACTTGGCTCCTGTAGGAAAACTCTAAGTTTTTGTCATATATAATTTCTGTAAAAATACAGAAGTCTAATAGCTATGTCTACAATAGATGCTCAAGAAAACCTTTACTGGGGGATCAGTATAAATCCTTGATTCATTTTTACTTCCAGAGATTTTAGTTCTGGACTAAAAAGTTAACCATTTTATGCCAAGACACTTCATCAACTGAGTCTCAGTCCGTGTTCCTACACTGAACAAAGAATGATAAAGGATAAGTAGGAAGAAGGGCAAAGGAAGACCAGAAAGGGATGGTATGAACCCAAATTTCAGCAGCTTTGGGAAGGGAAACCACTAACTCTATACCCACTAATAATCACAGGCTTTTTTTTTTAAACCTGAAAGAAGAAAAAAACACTTCTGGAAAACAATGTCAGAACAAGGTTTATGTTTTCAATTCTCATGCCTCCGATTTTCAGGTTATTAACATATAAATATGTATTTTTGAGCATGTATTGTGTAAGTATTAAGCTAATCACTGTATACACATTACCTTATTTATTCTGCAAAATGATCTTCTGAGGCAGGCCATGTTATCTCTATTTTATAGAATGCAAAATAAAGCTTAGAAAGATTAAAATGTCTTGTCCAATTAAATTATATGCTAAAGTGACCAGAAGGCATTTATTTACTAGTATGAAACCTGAATATATTCAAATGGAAGTGTGTCAGGTTTCTGTAACACAGGTCCCAGCATGGGCTGTACAAGCACTGCCTCTTAAGCATACCGTTCAGTTTACCCTGGTTTGTACAGATTAAACACTCCTTTTTTCAAATAGACAATCAACATAGGGAGTTTTACCACCAGGGGGCAGTATGTAAACAAAGCTACAGGTTTTCTTGCAAAACAATCCTCTAAAGAACCAGTTACCCAGCACGTGTTTTCCAGCCAATTCCTGCATTTCTCTTTTGTGCCTGGTGCTTAGGGTTCACGAGAGCAATCGGACAATCCTACTGGGCTGCATGCTGGAGTCACATCAATCTGGGTGCAGTCAGGAGGCAGGCTGCCCAGGGTTCCCAGGTTTCCCCCATCCAAGAACCCCCAGGCGGCTCTGGGACAACCCTGGAGCCCCACTGCCTGCCCCTGATAGCCAGTAAGACTTACGGGCACTTCACCTTTCAGGTGGCAGGGAAGAGAATCCACCCAGATCAGAAGAGCTACTATTCTTCAAATTTCCTAAATCACTTAAAACAGAGCGGGAGGTGGGCGTGATTCTACAAGCTGTCCTGCCTGTGGGTGTCATCATGTAAGGGGATTTTCCTATCAGGTACTTACTTAAGACTGACTTTGGAAGAAGTTATCACAAAACTATTTCACTGTTCCTCACCTTTACCACTTCCAGCTCCTCCTTGCTGGATGCCTGCTGTTTCTCCAGTCTGGTACTTAACTGGGAACAGATCTAAAGAAAAGAAGAGAGTTTCTTTACTGGAAAGTAGAACGACTCTTGCAGCGTGTGCACGTAACTGTTTACCAACTCACACGACCCTAGCATCTCTGATGCTAGAAGGGGCTCCAGATGAAAGTACATGTCTATCTTCATTAGTAGACAAACACATGGGGTAGTTATTTCTGTCAGTAGCCTTTGAAATTAGTTTCAATCAATCCCAGTCCTCACTTTGGAATCAATCTATAGAATCTTTGCTGAGTGCCCACTCTGTGCAAGGTAAAATGCTGAGAATCTGAGGAAAAGAATTCTGAATGAGAAATGTGTCTACAGCCACGAAGAGAGTCTCTGTTGGGTCTTCCAATCCAAATGTTTCTTAAAGTGGCAGAGTGAGTAAAGCAAAGGTAAAGTGACCAGGGAATATAAAGGCTAAACTCGTATCAAGTGGTTTGGCAACATAGCATAAAGTGAAGAGCCTAGAAGTCCAGCTCTACTGCTTCCAGCACTGTGTCCTCGGGCAGATTCACTGGCCTAAGCTGCTGTTTCCTTGGGACTGAAGTGTTGTGCTGTGATAATCAATGGAAAAAAGTATATGTGAAGGAATTAGTATAGCACCTGGCCAAGTTTAAGTGCTCATTAAATAAATCTCATTATTTTGAATCTGAAATAAGATGCTAACAGCGAATACTAGGAACAGGTAGAAATAAGTGTTTTCGAAGCCAAAACACTGTTTAAAAAAACTACTGGAAGTTCAAATTCCTTGAGTGAAATAAAATCTTTTAATTTTGAAAAACATAATAAAGTTAGGGGATGCCAAATTTTACAGTACAATTTGGACTAGAAACATAAAAGGTCTACCTCTATTATCAAAACACATTTAAAAAATCCCAGTCTATTCAAAAATGGCTCTAGAGACCAGAGCCTTCTTGTTCAGTTCAGTGTCCAGTTTCTGCAGATCCAGTCCTGTAGACAGCAAGCAGGACTGTCCTGGCTGCTGATAAAAACAAGCAGTCTCCCTAGTAATTCTGGCAAGCCATATGCCCTTTTAAATAAACCCACTGTGAAATATAGCCAATTCCAACTATAAAATACATTTACATTATGTTTTGTATCCTAATTACCTTCAAACAGATTGGGCTGTTGCCTTTTACATTACGTGAAGTGCATGCCAGATAATATTCAAGGATAGTCCCACTATTACTATTTTGAAGAGTGTTGCATATGGCGGCCACCCATGGCCTAACATGGTGAAGAAAGAAATGCCTTTGCTGTGATGGCAAGTTCCATGGTACATGGTCTTTAACCTGTGTTGGTTAATGTCTAACCATCCCTTCTTCTAGTTACCCAAATTCAAAATCTCAGGATCACTTTCAGTGTTTTCCCTTGTCTAGCAAAAAATGACTACTTCTTATATCTTCCTCTGCTCTGTTGGACTACCATTTTCTGTAGTTCAGGGCCCTACATTTTCTCACCTGGACTCCACTGTTAGTCTCTTACTGGTCAGTGTCTTTGCCTGTGAGTCTCTCCACTTGGTTCTACATTTCTCACTGGGACAGATTAATGCCAACAGTATGTTCCTGATCACAGCAGTTTCCTGCTCAGACATCCTACTACAAATCTGAGGAACCTTCCTTGAACTGGGCCCCAGTTCACCTTTGTTTCTCTTCTGTACTCAAAATATGCCAAACACAATGATTTCTGTTCAATGACCTGTGCCTCCACACCTTTGCACATGCTGTTTCCCTTTCCACCATTTCCATCCTCTCCTTCTCCATCTCCACATACCCAAATCTCACTCAACCTTTGAAGCACAGCTCAAATCACCCCTTCTCCAGGAATGGTTTCCTCATTTCTCATATTTAATAGGTTCCCTTTCCTCCTATTTATGCACAGGTACTATCTCCCTATTACAAGATCAGCTTCTAGAAGAAAAAAACTGAATTAACTCATCCTTTTTCCCCCAAAGAATCAAGTCTCTCATATAGCAGGCATGAATAAATAAATATTATCATAGGAGAGTAAGGCAGCTCTGAATCCTTATCTCTATGTTATCTCCCATAAAGAAGAAAAATCCATTTGAAAAGATGTTCATAATATATGAAATGAACTAGTTCCAAAAAAAAGCATGAACATATTAGACATTTTTATTTAGACAGCAATAGTGTGTACTCAGTATATTACAGTGATTATTTCTAGTTGGCAAGTTTAAGGGGAGTTTGTTTTCTTTGTGCTTTTTTATACTTGCCTAATTTTCTACAAGGAACATAAATTTCATTTATAAGAAGAAAATACTTTTTAAAAAAGGGTAAGCATCAGAATTTGAAGTCCTCTAGGAGGGAGGAGACCCCAGTGAAATTGTTGGCTAAGTAGGTGACATATAGTCCTTGATTAATTCTGGAAAACTGGAACTTACCTATTCTATTCATGGTCTCAGCAATGAGAGGAGTCCTCGCAATGGCCTAGCATGACCAGCAGAGACGAGACAGTATGACTCAAGCTGGCATGAGGGTTTTCTGGGCCACTCTGGTGATGGGGCCAGACATGCCCTCAGGGACAGCAAGCCCTCCATTACATTTTAAGGTTCACAGGAGGGGGGGTTCCTGCTAGCTTTGGCCTCCTTTGGGTGAGGCCACATAGCCATGTAGACAAAAAAGCTCCCACATTCTATACTGTGACATCAAAGGACACACTGATCCCCCAGCTATTGCCATTTCATACAATCACTGAACTTTACTCCTTGGCAAAGAGGCAAATGTTACTAATGTGGTCTACTGGAAATTAGCTTCTGAGTAGGGCACAGACAGGATCCCAATGGTAATAATAAAGTTTCTCGTTCCTCTAAATCTACCAAACATTGTAAACAACCAAAAGATTGTTTTGCTCAATTAACCATTATCAGTAAGCATTCCAACCACTGTCTATTTCAGAGGAGGCAGCAAGCCACTGAATTTAAGGAGTGCAGTGCAGGCACTGTTCTGGAGATTCTAAAAACAAAAACATTTTTTCCCGACGCAAAACAAGAATAATTATTTTTATAGCAATAAAAGCCACAGCAGCACATTACCTGTTTATACTCAGCAATGATAGCTGTGGTCTTCTTTATTTCATATTCTGCCTTTTCTAGCTGTTTCCTAAAGACTTCTTTTAGCTAGAAAGAATGAGAATGAGAAACAGCAAGACTCAATCAAAATCTTAATAAATTTCCACAAACATCTATAGTCAAGGCTGCCCGACTGAGAGTCAACAACAATGTTAACAACTATATAAAATTTCCCCATTGAAGGTGCTTCTTGATCATTTAGAAACCTAATCACCTTACTTTGTGAATATAAAGTTAAAAAAGTGTATTCAGAAGCTATCTTTATCCTTAGGAGAGTCTAAAATCATCAGGGCAGCGTTCCACGTATTCTTGATACTATATAATAAATTACTAAAAACTATTTCAGGCCTTCCTATTCACAGTCCCCAACTGTCACTGCTGTTAACTCTCTGAAGGTAGAGCAAGAAACTTTTGGACTGGAGTCAGGAAAGATGGGGGAAGATAAGGTTCCTGAGGTCAGGAGATTCAGGTACTAAAGAAGCAGTGACTTTAAAAAGAGCTAAAGTGACACACAATGCAAGCACTTGTTACAGTCATAGAAATACTAAATTATGAATGCTAAACTTAAAACCAGTTATTTTTGTAGCCTGGCAGCCCTAGAATTCCAGGTAGAGGGGAAGGTTAAGGCGATGAGAAAGCTCAGGTACCGCTGGGTAAGTAGGAGGGAATTCAATTCTTCCAAGTTGTTGATCAAACAAAAACCAACTTTGGCTAATTACTTTAACTACATAATCAGAATAAATAGATGCATTCTGCATTGCAGCCTCCCAAATTGTGAATGGGGTATATACTCCTGATAATTCACCAATTATTGCAATTTGTAATTAGACTGTTAATCATTAGAAGATTTCTGTATTTCTATGTATCTGTTACATTGAATTATGAAAGCAACTTGTAGGTTATATTGATTCAAACTTAGTTGTTTATATTAATCTCTATTGTCTATCTTACATAATTTGAGAACATAAACCATACCCTTCTCTCTCAGTGACAAGACTCCACTGCCTTCAGGACAGACTTAGCTGAGAGGCTTTGAGTAAGGGGCTCTTACGTTCTCTAAGCTATTATTTCCTCATCCGTCAAATGAGAATAATCCCCATCTCACAAAGGTGCCATAATGACTAAAACAGAACATACATGCGTATATAAACATGTGCACACACACACAAAGGGAGGGAGCAGGGATTAAATTCATTTGCTAATAGCTTCATTCGTTCCTAAAGAAATAAAGTAAGCCCAAAAGAGGTAGGAGGTAAAGAAAAAAACCCATCAAAAAGGCTTAGATCAAAGTGGATAATTAGCTCCTGAAAAATTTTGAGTATATCAAAATTACGAATCTCGGTCCACAGTAAATGCCAAGTCATTTCATCATTTTCCAGTTAAAAATAAGTCAAGGAACACTTTTTCCAAACCCTAAAAGATGCTAAATGACACATCCCTTCATCAGTAACTTCACTGGAACTTTTCCTGCTTGGACGTAGGTCTTTGAAATGCTTTGTGTTCGGTTTTATATTCAGTATTATTGATGTCTTGGAATGAAACTCATTAGAATAAATGAATTAATCATGGCTGGCCAGGACTGACAGAGATGGAGGACACTGGGGAATGCTCTTCTTCAGGGCAGCGGGAGGCATCAAGGCCTTGGGCGGAGGGGCCCCTCTACCACCCATCCGGGACTCCTCTGCGATGGTGGGCCTGCAGCTGCTCAGCCTCACAGCTCACATGAAGGCTGTTGGGTGCAGACTTCAAGGCTGATGCCTAAAGCGTTCCTTTTCTCATACCTCCAAGGAATAAGGCTTGAGAGCTCTGCTGGCAATGCGGGCACCCCTTCTTCTAAGTCATGAATCAGGCAAATTAAGTGTGACTGACTGAGGCAACTCCCAGCAGAGATCTCTGTAGGCTGTCGGCTCAAACCACTTCAGAAAAGTCAGTTACCTTGGAGACGCAACATGAAATTTGCAGAAGTGTCAAAGCTCTTGGATCATCATTCCAAGTCACTAAACTTAGAGAAAACTTAACACTCTTGCTAGACATCTCAGGAAAGGCAAATTCCTAAAAGCTGTTCAAGGGCAGAACGCTGTCTCCGCTTCCAACACCCCTCCAAGAAATGCTGGGACCCAGTGCCACTCACATGTGCAGCTTTAACATCACCCTTGATCTAAAATAAATCTGATTTCGTGACAGGTTTACCGAGGTGGTCCGCTGCATACAGCAGAACGCCGGGTAAGGAAGGGCCCGCCTACGCCTTTTACCTGGGCAGTCTCTCCCTCTTGCTTCCTCTTCTCTTCCTCAGTTTCCACCAGCCTCTGTTTGGTCAAGAGAAGCTCCTTATTCAACACATCTGCCTTGTCTTCTGCCTGCAACCAGAGCACATCACAATCATAGAGGGTAAAGAAAGTGCATGTATATTTTCTCCAAACCTAGTCTCTAGTTGTTATTGTGCCACATTAAGTAGCACACCATTCCCATCCCTCCGAGCTCACCCAGGGGTGGCTGCTTTCCCTGAAGGCTAATTACATACCAGGCACTTGGCACACACCTCCCTGATCCTCATACTGTTTTACAGATGATGACGGTAAAGTTAGGAGAGGCCCAATAACCCGACTGGGGCGCACGTCTACCAGAGTCATGGTCTGAATTCAGACTTGAATGGCATCAAAGCCCATGCTCTTTCTGAATGCCTCCCACGTTTTCAGATGTCACAACTGCACTCAAGCTGACTGTGGGATGGACTGGATGAATGGGTGGAGGCTCACATGGAAGCTTCTCACTGGCCGCGCACAGGGGCACGTGGATTCAGAAAGCAGTAACAGACAGGCTGACCCATGGACAACAGGGGAGAAAATCCCAAGACCCGGTAAGGAAACCGGCCACTGGGCACTCACACAGGACGGTGAGCACGCACATGCCATGACGGAGACGGCCACATGAACGGAATCCAAATGGACAGGACCCTATTTCTACAATGGCCAAGGAAAACTCAGGGTGAGTCCTCTGGCCTTAGCTTAGATACAGAGCCCACGCTGATGAGGAAAGCACTGTGTATCCATTTAACTTAGTTAACGTGAGTGTGTTTTACACTCCATGGCCCTTGCCGCACCCTTGGGGTCTCAGCTTCCAGCTGTGACCTCAGCCCTGTCCCTCTCAACCCTTTCTTAATCAGCTCCTCTCATGTTTCCCTGGATGGCACTTAGCACAATCTGTAACAACAAATTACATGTGTGACTTACTTGTCTGGCCCACTAGACATTAAGCTCTGGGGGACAGGATCCACTTGTCAGCTTATCCCAGCACCGCATCCAGCATTAGGTACCCAGAAGGCACTCCATATTGATAAGTGAATGGATGGGGCTCTCTGAGGCACTGCAGAAGTGGACTGTGTGGAGGGGATGTGGCTGAGTGCCACAGGATGAGTTCAGCAGAGGAAACCACAGACAGAGAGGAGGCAGCTATTTGAAGAAGCTATCCCTGGCTGACAGCAGCAAAATGCTATCCAAGTAATTGTGAGAACGGGCCAGGTGGCCTTCTGTCTGTGTTTCGCCGTATCTCCCACATGTCCAGATGGCCAGGCCAGCACAGTCTGCTGGGTACTGGCAGAGAAACTGCATTCCAGCTTCTCTGTTCTCACTGTATTTTAGCTCCCGATGTCCCATATCCCAGGGGTTAGAGCTCTGTTTTCAGATAATTTGGAACTGTCAGATAGTTAAGATAAAAAACCTCTCAGTTTGTTCTCTAATTTGACGCTCAAATTTGTTCTGATACATTAGATTTTAGGCAGGAAATCTACACAGAGAAAGAACACCCTAAAATCAGATGTGAGCCTCAACAAATGCAACATACATTTTGTAAATTAAGTATTCTTGAATTGTTATATTATTCGATGTAGATTATGGAAATTCAAAACTACGAATTCTAGATCTACAAGCCAGACGACTGAAGTTACCCACAGAGCAGGGAGACCCTTCCCAAAGTCTCTGATGCAGGGGCCCAGTGAATCAGGAGCAGCTGTGCCGAGCATTTCCGTGTTCTTGAAAATCTAATCAAATCTGTTCCCTACAAGTTCTCTCCGCCATACCTGAGTGACAGCCCTGCTAATAAAAAAGATTACCATCTTACCTCCTCTTCCAGTACACTGGCAATTTCCATTTTGTGAAGAGAATAGTCCTTTTATAATATACATAATGACACTGAAATAAATGTTTTCTAAGTTTGGTTTCTTAAAGAGAGATTCACTCAGACTTTTAGCCTTCCGTAAACTTCTGAACAGTCAATGCTACCCTGCCATTCAGTAACAAGCTTCTTAAATTCTTCAGCATATCTAGACATATTATATTTTACATTTCTAATCCCTGAGAAGTCCTTACTTAAGGAGTCTGGGGGAGGGAGAGTTGTCAAAAGAGAAGGTTCTGTCAGAGAGAAAAACTAAGAGCCTTGGGCTAGGAGCGAGCAGCAGGCCCCAAAAGGATAAATGTAAGGAATCATTTATTTTTTAAAAGTACCTCATTACTTAATTAGTGTTTGTTTGTTTTCTGTATTGTTTCAAATGCCATCTGCTCTCAGGTTTGTCTAATGTTTGCCAAAGTGTTGTTATTTTAAAAAAGAGGTTTGATTTTGGTAAACTGGGAATGGAAAAGTACCTGCACACGAGGGAATGGGCCCAGGGTACCTCCCCTGAGGGGGGGCCCTGCCCTGCAGACAGCGGGCCGGCATGTTATAGGCACATACACCCTGCTGCCCATCAGATGTTGGCGGATCTGCATGGAACGGCAATTTTTATTGTTTCATCTAAATAATGAGCTTCAAAAGGCAGAGGGCCGGGTCTTATCTACTTTTTGAAAAAGAGGGAGAGAGGTATGAAGGGAGGGAATAGGAGAGAGAAGGAATGAATGAAATAATCGTTTCTTCAGGGATTGGTCTAGTATCTATACGATGTACTGAGGCATTGAATAATCAGTTACTTCAGGAGTACCAATCAGTACAGCATCATTCCAGACTGGTCCACAAAACGGATTTTCTTGGTGGTGAAACAAATTCTTAACTATGTTTTTTTCTGGTGATTATAAAGTTATAATGTATATTATGACTTAAACAAGGGTGGTTTAGAAATTTAAGGTATTCTTATAAAAGATAATTGAAAAAAATGAAAGTATAAAGATGAATATACATATTAGATTTATTCTTATCACCTAGAGATATCCAGTCATAACATTTTGATATATTTCCTCATAGGCCTTTTTTTCTGTGGAGCCTTATTCTAGCCTCCTTTCCTATGTGTGACTCTATGCCAGCCACATCCCTTGCAATTAGATGCAAACATTATATACAGATAAATTCAGTTTTAAAAAAACATTATTATATCATTACCTCCCCATTGTTTTTTAAAAACGATTCCAAAAACATATGCTTTCACTGTCCCCTTCTACTGAACACATACATTATTCCTATTTTTTTCTTATAAGTAACACTGCAGTAAACAACCTTGTACACATATTTTTGACCAAATCTTTTTCTTAGGATGACTTTCCAAGACACATATATATATATATCAGTTTCCTCATTTGTAAAATGGAAGATTAAAATAATACCTGCTTAATGAAGTCATTAGGAAGATAAAATGAGATAATGCTAATAAATTGCTAAATATAGTGCTTGGTGCCAAGTAGGTACTCAGTAACTATTTTTAAAATCTTTTAAAGGCTTTATATATACTATCAAATACATTTGCCACACAACTTTCAAATTACAACTTTCTCCATTTCACTGCATTCCCAATTTTCATTTAAAACCTTCCTCATTTAGTTAGCATCTTAAGAAAACTATTAATGGATAAAAAGATTCAAAGTGGCAGAATCAAGTGTGCCTCGAGGCTGTTTGTAAAGCTAAGGAAGCACCGAGAATTTCCCGACGGTACCGACGCACGCCTGGGTCTCTGAGGGCGTAACCGTGCGGCAGAGGCCGGCTGGGCGTGGCCGCACTGCACGGGGACCTCCCTGCCTCCCTCGGTTCCAGCTTAGTCACACATTTTTCATACCACCTCCTACAACATCCAAGTAGGCTGGCTGACTGGGGTTTGAGGTTAAAGGGGCCCCCTCCCCGCCCCCTCCAACCGGGGCCACTTTTTCTCCCTTCTACGTCCTGTATCCCAAGCAGCAGTTTCTGTTTCTGTTTCAAACTCCATTTAGTATTGACTCCTTCGGCTTCCTCCTCTTCCGCTTTAGTTCTGTTCTCCTTGCCAGGGGTCTTATTTCCCATCTTACTATGGTTAAAACTTCAAGCTGCGAAATTAGCTGTTCATTGTGGAGGGACCATTTTTAAACACTGAAATAACTCCTTCAATTTTAAACATTTGATCAACTTTCTATTATTAATGGGTCTGCATTTTAAATATTGTCATGGAAGAGTGAGAGCACAGGTGATACCTCTTTTCTACATATCCAACAGTATAAGTCTCAATTTTTCTGACCCTGTACCATTTTGCTGGGAAGATTTGCTTTTTTAAAGAAAAGACAGTGATAATTTTAAATCTGCAGAAGACTCCTTCCATATTGCCAATTACCTTTGAAAACACTGGAAACAGAACACAGGAAGTCCTAAAGCTGTCAGTACTTGGAAGGAACAAGGGAAGTTAAGCAGTTTAAGGTCTTTCTAGCAACAGCTAATGTTTATTAAACACATACTACTGAAGTGCTTGGCCTTATTTAATTCTCATGCCATTCCTATAGACCCCTTTTTGTACCTATAGTTAGGTGAAGAACTGCCCCGGGTCACTGGGCTAGTAAATGGCAATGCCAGGGTATACATTCCCAGGCAGTCTTGGCTCTAAGCCACGAGGATGCCTGTCAATCCAACAGTACATATATCTTAATGTGCATATTTCATATGGAATCTTCCCATTTATTGTAGATGAGAACTCTTCATGGAACAAAAAGTAAAGTGCCTGCCAATATTTAGAATGGCATTAATATATGCTCGGTGACTGATACTCTCAGGTAATTACGCTGGCAGCCCCTTGGTTTAGGAAAAGCACAAAGAGACACAAGAGAAGTTTAGAGGCATAAAAAACTATGTTGGAGATGCTGTCTGGAAATGACCCGAACCTACCTCAAAGGCTTGCATTTCCCACCCTCTCGGGCTGCACAAGCAGTCCCCTCCCCCTCCCACCCCCCATTCATCTGTCAAGCAGCTCAGGGTCCAGGACAGAGGGGGGCCCAGCGGGACTGTGGCGAGTGTGGCTTGCTCCTTGCCCTCGATGTGGGCATCATGGTCTTATCGCTACCTCGTGAGTGACAGGTTTACCTGATCCAAGTCATTCCGCAGAGCAATTTTGCTGGTTACGAGTTCGTGGGCGAGGTCATCATTCTCTTGTTCTAACCTCATGCTGGCCTCCTGTAATCTGCGGTTCTCCCTCTGCAGAAAAAGAGCAACAGCCAGAGGTGGGCATTAGTGCCTGGAAATCCTGGCAGGAACAAATGGGACTGGCGAGGTTCTACAAGCAACGACAAAGTGAACGTTTGAAGGTGTCAAAAGAGAAGGCGCAGGAGGTACAGGAAGGCAGGAAGCTGTCCGGGAAACAACAGTGAGTTAAGCTAGCGGTGCAGACGTGGTGCTCCACCCAGTGAGACTTACAGTTTTCCCTGAAACCCTCCAGACAAGACTTCATTATAAAAAACACACCACAAATAGCAAAATTTCCAAACATACCCGTCCTGTGAGGTTTTCATACAGACCTAGAACACAGACACAGGCAATTCTTTATTTGAAGCATGCACGGTAATCCAACGCTTGACCCCAAAGGAAACAGTGAGACGCAGTAGGGGTGAAAATGGGGACCCACTAAATATATCTTGCAATTGTTTTTCCAATATCAGGGTTCAAACTAACCAAATATATTTAAGAGCACTAAATTGGATTCCTGGGCCCATGACTTTGCGATCAACTGACATTTTTATTTTTTGGGTAAAAATACATTTACTTTTCTGAACAATTTTTGTGTTAGAGTAACAGTCCTTATAATGTTTCTAAATGTTTCTCTTGGTTTTTCAAAACTTCAGATTAAAAGATTCTGGGTAAAATAAATTGCTGAGCTGTTTTTCTCCCCCCTTCAACTGCCAGGAAATACCTGAAACCAAAGTTACATGATGAAAGCCCGCAGTCACATTCTTACGAAGCAAGGTCTCCCCTTTTCTAGCCATGGTGAACCTTGTACGTTCATGTCTATTTTCAGAATAGCGACTTAGTGTCTTCCAGTCCAAATATCAAAAGCACTTTCTTTGTTACTATTAGCAGTTACAGAGGACTCAAAAGAGATCTGACAGGAAAGACTTTGATGTGATGAGACCTTCCTGTTTTTCAGACTGACACTCCTACCAGTGTTTTCTGCAAGGGCGGCAGAAACTCAGACACAGCAGCATTGCACAACCAGAAGACACATCCGTGCCCTGGAAGGCAGTGTCTCACTGCACAGTGGGTGGGGTGAGGTGGATTTTAGCTCCTCTGGGACAACCCAAGGTTTGTTATATGGAAAAAGGAAAACCTAATTTCTTTTAGACCTTCATGGAGGCAGAGGGTCCTGAAATAGGGCCACCAGAGAAGCCAGAGGACAGACCTGCACTGTGACAGGGTCTATTTCTGTCTTCTCTTCTGGAAAAGGTAGACTGAGATAGTTGGTGAACATCAAAATGCTTTTGAAAAAGATAGCTACTGAAAAACATAAAAACAATCCCAGATTATTTAAGTCCTTTGAAATAAATTCATGGTAGAAGGACATAGAAAATAGCAGTGAAAAATTACTAATGACATTAGAAATACTTATGTTGTAGAAAATAAAAAGACAAGTTGATGGAAAATCCCATTTTTGTAACAACATAAATAACATAAACTGTGAGTAGTGGATCATTTTTATTGTCTTTAAAATGTTTCTAAGTTTTCTACAATGACTGTATAATAAAATACATGTGTTAAAAAAGAAGTTTAAAAAGTTGTTTAAAAAATAAAAAGTGATCCAGAATTTGAATTCTACTGGAAAGGATGAAATGCCTAAAGGAGAATTTTTTTAAGTCCACTCCTGTGCAAAGCACATATTCTATGCAAAACTGTACTGGATTTTCCCCTGTGATCAAGATACAATGTAACCCCCTCAAAAGCACTGCCTTGCCAGGAACTTTCCCAGAATATTCCTGAGAAGACACTGTACATATTTGTAGGGGCCAATTGTACTCCTCAAATTCTGTCTGACCCCTCAGTCTACACAAGTTCTACCCTGCCACAGAAGCATAATAAGAGGACAGACTAAAATATAAAAAAAGCCAGGTGTCTACAGCTCAATTATCAATCTTTCCTTAAGTAATGCGGATGCCAGCAGGGGCTAGCATTAAGTCAGTCTTTCATTCTGATGTATCTTACCCCTTTGTGTAGAAACAACTCACATACTTATTGACAAAGTATTAGAAAAAATGTTTCAGAAATTTTTCCAATAAACGTCCTCCTTGCCAAGGAGTGAGCAGCAAACACCCAGCAATTTCATCAGAACCTATTTCCCAACGCACACTGTCGGCACTGAAGAGATCGCTCTCATTTCTTGATAAATCCCTTCAAAAGAGGCCAGGATGAAACTACTTCAATACCTCTTTCTGAGTTAAGTGTCCTATTTCTACTGAAACTCCACATGCAGAACTCCAAGGTGCACAAAGCCCCCAGCTATTATTTACACGACATGCATTTGGCACAAGTGAAAATGTTGCAGCTACACCAGTTTCTCAGGCCACAATGACACACTGAGGGCTGAATTACCATAACCTCCAGGTAAGGGCCCACGTTGCTCATGGAAAAGCACTTTGTTCTAAGTATTTAAAAAACACACCAGGGAGGCTACTTCACAATTGCCTGGAGATAAATGTCTGATGGGTTATATTTTATAAGCAAGAGAGGTGAGTTCTGCTTCTGACTGGTAACTTCCCAATTACAGTGACCTGCAACTCGAACCCTTCCTTATAGACACACAGCTAAGGGGACGGGTGGGTGGGGAAGATTTGGATGAAAGTATGAATGTCTGAGAGTCAATAAAAGCCAAACAGCCTAAGGGGCACACCTACTGGCTTTTGCTTTAGCAAGAAGCTTCTGTTCGTGTCTGCAAAGCAAGCAGCATGGTGGCAGTGTGAGATGCCTGATCTGCACTCAGACACATGGGAAAGCAAGCCGGGGGACAAAAATGCAGTATCGTCCTCCAAAGCATGAACCGGGGTGGGGTGGGGGCACACGTCCCCCCGAGTCCTCCAGTGCCACCGAGTGTAAGGCGGCGAGTCACAGCTGCTGAGAGGGAGACTGTCCAGAAGGCGAACTTGCCCATGCTCACCAAGGGTGAAAGGGCAGCTTCACTGCTTGGCTGTCTCTTCCAGCCTTCCCCGAGGAGCTAAAACTCTTTTCACAACTGACTGATTCAAGTTTTTGCCTGTATACCAGAGTGAAGAAAGTGGAGTTTTGAAGGGCTTGGGGAAGCTGGTGACTTTGCTTGGTTCACTCTGAAATATTGGCCAGGACTGCCTATCCAAGGGAGGCTGAAGCCAGCCCCGTTAACTTCAAGTCAGTCCAGAGACACTCACCTGCCCTAAATTTGCACAAGCAGATGTGCCGAAAGCTCAGAGCCCATAAACAAAACAGGCAAATTGCTTCCCTTGCCTTTCAGAAAAGACTGTAGGAGATGCTGCTTACACAACCCTGTAACTCACATTGCACTGTTTGAAATATCCTCCATCTCACACAAATGACACCCCTGAGCAAAAAGCAGACAACTTTCCTCCTTGATTCCCTTCCCTGGCATAGAGGACAGACAGTTGGGAAAGTTTAGTTAGTAACTTTTGGGAGGAGGATACTGCATTTTTCAAAGACAGACGTTGATAGCACAGACATACACAGATGAAAAACTTACCTCCTCAAAAGTCACAGACCAACTACCGTTTTCAATCATAGGTACAAAGACAATTGAAAAAAAAAAAGAGTATCAAATGAAATTGCACACCTACTAATACAGTTAGGAAATGGCAATAACAAAAACAGACACTTGTTAATGCTATTTGGTATTTTGCTTTTCCTTGGACTGTCTTATACTCTAAAACTGCAAACATTCACTAGCCACTGGGCAAGTCTCAAGTCAGGAAGACTGATACATGAAGGCTCCTCCCTCTGCGCAGTGCAGTTGCAGTCTGCATGTCTGTGAACATGCGGCCTGGGGACTATTCCCAGCTACCGGGTGCGTTGTTTATGCTGTGTTCGCCAAGTTGGGTGGAAGGAACTTCCTTATATGACAAGGTCGGCAACCTTGCAAAATAGCTCATTTTCAGGCCACTCAATGAAATTGCTGGGTAGGGGACTTCATGAAAAGAAAACGGATCCCAGGTCTCCTTTGTAGCTAAGGGCTGAAGTTGGGGTGAAGCAGTAAAAGAGATGGTAACTGTCACTGATTCCAAGATGAGAAACCAGAGAAATATGAACTGGCAATTTCAAGAAAATAAACTAAGCCTTAAAGGAAAAAATGATGGGGAAGGAGTGGCTTTATAAGTTCTAGATCTGTATTTGGGATGTGTTGTCTGTTGCTAGAGTGAATTTTTGGCACATGTTTTCAAAGACACTTAAAGGTCAGGAGAAAATATTTTCCTAAAAGTACAAGTTTATCAGCAATACACACTTAACTCTCATATGCTTTCCTTTGGATATCTCTTTCAAAAGAGACGAAAATCATATTCAAATCTCAGTGAAGGGTTTTTTGGCATTCAAAGACAAGTGCCTAAAGGTGAAATGTTTAAATGTCTATATTGTCTCTAAATGAAGACCTCAAAAAGAAACTCAGGATATTAAAAATCATTTTATGCTCTTTCTTCACCCAACATATCCAATTTTATCTTTCTGGTAGAAATTTTGAAAACCTTAAATGTCAGATTGAAAACAAAATCGTCTCGGTAGTAACTAACTGGCAGTTGGCAAACCAGACTGCATTTCTTTCAGGATTTAGAGAATCTTAGATTATATTCTAGCACAGGGGTCAGCAAACTTACAATGTAAATGGCCAGATAATAAATATTTTAGGTTTTTGGGTGATATGGTTTTTGTTCAGACACTGAACTCTGCTATTGTTATGCAAAAGCAGTCATAGCTAGTAAGTACACAAATGGGTGTGGCTGTGTCCCAATAAAACTTCATTTATATAAACAAGCAGTTGGCCAGATTTGGCCCCTTAAGCCATGGTTGGCACCTTTCTGCTCTACTCTAGTACACAAAAAAAATTTTTTTAAAGCAAATGCGTTACAGATGATGTAGAAACATATTAGTATGATGTAGTTTTCTCAGTAATAGAAACAGGAAGCAAAACTTACTAGAAACTGAAGAAAAGTTTTAGAGAATTGTGAAGATATCAATATACATGCTCAGAAATTCTTAATAGGCATGAAATGTATACCTTCCCCAAGGATTAAGTATAACTCAATCAGCAGACAAGCATGTTGAGAAACCATCTTCTCCGTCTCAGCTAAGCTGCTCAAGGAGCCTCCAGAGGGTTTAGGGTGGCATTCTCCCCCATCCTACACCACTCCGTTCACCAGATCATCCAAGTGCAAAGGGTCAGAATGGCAGCCTTCTCAAGTTTATCACTAGTTATCTCAGGCAGATAGAAACCATCCTCTCGACTATTACTATTCACTAAAAGCTTATTATTTCATAACATAAATATTTCCAAAAGCCAACGGTCTCTGTGATGTGGGTAAAGTAATAAAAGGTAAGTTCATTTCCACTGGTAGAAACAAATTATTCAAGGATGGATTCACTTATCTTGACTTTCCTGAGTGAGGAAGAGCCCACCACATAAGAAAAAGGGAAATCTTTTTTTTTTCCAGGTAAGCAGTTTAGCAGAATTTAAATTTCTCTACTTGTCAAATTAAAAACAAAATTGGTTTAAATTTTTTCATTAGAAACACAAAGATAGAAATAAGTTTTACTTGAAGTATTTTGTTTTGTTTTTACCACGTATAATTAAATGGCTTAATTTTAAATTACATGCAAGGCCAGTTGCTCTACAGAAATTAGTATGTGCAAGAAAAACTTTTTGTAAACTCAGAGGAATCATTTTCCTCCTGTTTGAGTTAAATTTTGATAAAAAATTACTCTCTCAAAATGAAGTTAAGCATTCTAAATTTAATTACATTGAGCATGGATAAGATATTTCAAATAGCAATTACATATTTATAATACTATCTGTGTACCAAACCCAAGAGAGGTTAAGCATTCCTGACTCTTTCTAGGATTTGCCCAGGTAATAACATACCACTCATTATGCTTTGGGAGATTCACTGAATTTAATTAATCAGCTGTGCTTTTTGAGGCTTAACCCACATCTGTGCAAGTAGTTCTTTAATTAAAAAAAAGCATATTATCTTCCAGAGGTAGATGAAGGCTGTAGTTCTCTATAAAATACTATCAACAGATTACATCATTAGAAAACCAACTTTCCCCAAATGGAAACAATTCATCTCCTTAAAAAGAAAATATTTTAATTTCTGAAATTGGTAAATGCTTATTAGGGGCTTGGCTATTAATTTTTAAGATGTACTAAAACACCAACATATATTCATGAATGTTTGTTTTCTGGGGACTTGTATGAAAATGAAAATGTAAATGATGTATTTCTACACATAAATTTTTATACTGTACTTCACTTCATTTGAAATCAATCAATAAATTTACAAACCAAAATATGAGTGCATAAATGCTTCTATACAGGTTTGGCTTAATGACAATAAAAGAGGCTTAAATTAAATATTCTACATTCTTCTTTTAATAGTTTCTTTTCTGTGTCTTGGAGTCTCATTATGAAGATAAACAGAAAGAGTACACCAAAGGCTGTTAGCAGTCATTACGGAGCTTGCTGAGTTTCAAATATAAACTGATGCCAAGACCAGGTAGTATAGGTAGTATGTATACAACTGCATGACTTATGTACGTTCATGTATGTGTATATATATGAAGTGAATATATATGTAGGTATGAAAATGAATGTACTATATTGGCCTTTCCCCTATAAATGTGGGTACACATAGGATCTGTAGGCATTAAGTAGCTACAATTCAGACACAAAGGTCTGACCTTTCACATGTCTGACCTCTGGTGTGACTTTATAAAAGGAACATGGTGGGCTAGATGCCAATCCTCTTGGAATATTTCATTTGTTTTTTTTTTTTGAGGTATAATTCACATGCCATAAAATTCATCTTTTTAATGTACAATTTAGTGGTTTTAGTATATTCACAAAGTTGGTTCAATGAAATAAAAAGTGAACATTTCCAGGACACAGATCTTATTTTTGACAGGATTAAATTTACAAGACGCTAAGAGGTATTTTCTAAGACACTTTCCTCCTTTAAGATAATTATAATTTGCTTCTTAAACTAGATACTCAATATCTGAGAGAACAAATCTGTTGATGGTTCGAAACTATGTTGCCAATTGTCACCTTGAAAACGTGATTCTAATTTGAGGACTATAACTTTACCAAGTGTATCACCAGTACAAATGTCTGGACATTATTAAAATAGCATAGAGATATTAGTTGTTGGATATATTGATAAGCTATTGCAATAATACAAAAGAAGTTAGCTATAGAAGGTATCTGATATGCATCAAAACAAGAAACCACAACTCAAACTTAAAAGTAATGTTTTCAAAACAAAAACAAAAAAAGTTTAATTCTACTTTGACCTCTCAGTAAAGATTTTATACACTTATAATCTTATGAATGATGAGTACTTTTTAAAAGATAATATGTATTGTACTAGTTACACATGCCTGCTTTGACACAAAAAGGATTTAACAATAAGTTCAGGCCAGACTGATTTTAAGTATACAGTTTGAGTCTTTCCTTGTCCTCTCTTCTATTTTAAAGCACTCTTCCTAGATTTTATTCATAACGATGGCCCCAATAAGAACATTAGAATAATACAAGCAGTAGGAGAGCTTCATTTTGGACCTTAATAATATTTTATAATTACTACCTTCAAGTATTTCTAAAGTTGTATGCTACATGAGCTAAATTAAAGTTGATTTTATTGGCAGGGGTGGTAGTGGAAATTAGCTTTAGGCCTTATTCTGTGAGCACCTTATGTATTAACAGTTATCTACCGCAGCAGTATGTGAGATTTTATTGTCCGTTCTTCAGCCAGTTCTATAAACAAGGGAAGAAACACACTGATGTTAGACTATTGGGAGAACTTATCATTAGAACCTGGGAGAAATAGGAGGAAGATAATGAGGGGCTGGCAGAGCAGATCCATATAAAGAGATACTTTCATAATACTTGGGTAATTAGAGGCAATAGGCCTAATAAGGCTAATAGCCATTTATTCAATACCATCTACTTGCCAGGTACTTAACTTACAACATCCCTCATCCTCACAACAATCCTTCAAGATGTTTATACACTATATGCTACACGGATGAGGAAGCGGCTCAATAACTATTCCAAGATGCTGAATAATGGTATAGGGATCAAAAGCCCCAACTGGGATTCCAAGTTCTGTGTTTTGTTTTGTTTTTAAAGAAAGTCAGCATTTGAACTCAGCTGACCACAAACCCATAAACTCCCTCCACCATGACCCTCTGTGAACCCCCCGTGGCTATTCAATTTAGCAATAGAGACAAGAAGCACTGTGCAACTATTGCTGCCCATGTGCAGCTCTCTGACCACATCAAGGCAGCCCTAGTTACCAAAGTGGAAGTCATCCCACTGTGGGATTTAATCGATGATCTATTCCAGCACCTTTTGTGGCAGGACATTTCAGCAATGGTGGTATGTATGGCAAAAATACAACACTCTCTTATCTTAATGAACTGATGTGGACAAGGGAGGGAACCATTAACCATCTGTAGGAATTTGAAGAATTAAAACACATTGAAGAGGGAGAGTAATATTGGAAAAAGTTAAGTTAGAAAGCAGTGTTTCCCCAAGACTCCATCATGGAACAGTGTTGCTAATCACCACTGAAGAGGTCTACCTTTGGGAAAGGGCTCATGTTTTAAAAATACTGCAATCAACGAAGATATTAAACAGAACTTTGATTCTGAAACTGCATACTGTAGGGAAACATACCGTTACCCATACATTCTTTTGTGGAAATAAATGTCGCAACAAACACCATCAGTGTGAGTAATACACCTTTGTGGTTTTTTATTTTTCCTTCCAAATGAGTTTGTATTTTTAACATTTGCTACAGACAGAGGTCTGGAACATTCTTGTGCCAGTCTTGGAACAGTTCACCTTCTAAAAGTCTCTCTGGATGTGACCATACACAGCTAAAACAGTACTTTGCCATTTTCCTTTTTTTCTCATTTTTGAAAGTAGTTGATAGCCACTTTCTTTCTTTCTCTTTCCCTCTCTTTCTCTCAGCTTCTCATGAAGATCCCCAGAATAAATGCAACAGGTGGAGTTACCTACAAATATACAAACTGAAAGAAAAGAAATATTATGGTTGGCAACTCAGCAGTCTCCTGCAATGAAAACATACCTGGACATTTAGCATAGTCAGAAAATGTCTAAATCAACCGAGAAGGAACACAGGGAACTGAACTCCACAACTGCTGTGCAGGATGAAGAAGGCACTCCGCTCCGACGGGCGACCCCCGTGTCCCATACCTTGTATCTGTCCATTGGGTCTTCCTGCTGCAGCTGGCTCTCCCGCATGGTCTGATATTCTTTCTCATATTTCTTCAACTTCTTGGTTGGTACCTGCAGGGATTAGAGGAAGAGCATGTTAGACAAAGAGGTCACTGAGGAAAACATTTTCTGATGCGTTTTCTGATTCTAATGGAGCACCCCCAACTCAAAGTAGGGGAGAAATCTAGATCAGAGAGCAGGGCTCTGCAAGCTTTTTCTGTAAAGGTCCAGACAGTATACATACTAGGCTTTGTCAGCCATAGAGGCTACGTGACAACTGCTCCACTCGGTTGTTAGTGCACAAAAGCAGCCATAAGTAATATATGAAAAAATGGAGTGGCTGTGTTCCAAAAGTTTACTTAGGAAAACAGTAGTTTGTCTATCTCTGTTCTATAATCTTGCTGATATGTCATACCTTATTCTTGTTAATGTATTTAACAGTGCTATTAATTCTGTTAACTACCTTTAAGTAAAACTCACCCAGAGGCTTCAACCGTGTTGAGAGGGAAAATAATTGTGCAAATTAAAAACTGAGCAACAAATTGTTTCAAATGGAGTTAATATACCAGTGAGAAAGAAGATTCTAAAGTTCATCACTGAAAACGCAGAGCATACAGAACCATTGTGCTATATAATGTAACAGAAAATCATCTAAACAACTTCTCTATTTTTTGTTAAAATTGTTATCCTTAAAAGACAGCAGTCTACTCTTTCCTGAAAAAAGACTAGAATCTCACAGAATGTCTGAATTCTAAAAATAATAAACAAATGAGTATAGCATAGTATAAAGGTCATAGAATTTGGCACTAGATAGGCCAGGGTCTGAATGCCTACTATGTTTCTGTTAACTGTGAAACCCCTTGGCAAACAGGTATTTAGCCCCTCTTAGGCTGAGTTTCTTCATTTATAAAATGGCAGGCAAATAAATTTCTACTTCATAATGATTGTCAGGAGAATTAAGGGATATAACATAAGTAAAATTTCTAAAATAATGCCTGGTGCACGCACTTTTTAAAGTTATTTTTAAATATTCAATAAAGTTAATGGGTTATTATCTACTAGAGTCCATTTATATCAGATTAAGTCTGCTTTCAGGCTTTCCTTGGACAATAAAAATTATATAATTCTTTTAGACATCAAAGTCTTCCCTCAGTGTTAAGGTCCTAAAGGTTAAGTGACTGGAAATTAAGAAAAAAACTAATTTTTAAAAAGATAACAAATGTACTATTTTGCTGAATCCCTGGGGACTCAGTGACGGCAAGGAGGAGGTGTGATGCCCCTCAGTATCTGTCATTGTACTTCTACCAAAGTCATTTGGCCCATATGAGGCCCTCAACAGATTGTTTCTTGTCAAGTTCAAAATATGGCATTACACAACATGTACTATGTGTATGACAGAAAGCAAGACAGAATGCAAAGCACCCAGAATGACTATAAAATTATCTTATGGTTTTCTTGGTGAGTGTTAATTCTCTGGAATCCAGCCAGATAATTTGTTCAATAAAGAGCAAAGACATCACGTGCCATTCCCCAGCTTTCTCTAATTGCTCTGTCCTCCCCATCCTGGAGCACTCTGAAGTCCTGGATTGTCTGCTTCTCACCACTACTGGCAAGTTTTACCAACTTAGTCCAAACTTGATAGACAGTCTAAATCATTCAACAACTACGTGATGACAATATTCATCTGGCTGATGGGGGAGAGTCTCCCCAAACAAAAAGGAAGGACATTTTCCAGGGTGTAACTGAACTGCAAAGCCACTGTTGAATGTCGTCATGAGGAACTACAATCCTTTATTCCCCCATCTCCAGAGACCTTCAACAGCACACTGTGACCAGTGGAGCACAATCGGGAGGGAAGCACCACCTTCCAGCTGTGTGGCCTCAAAATCATCGGACAAACAACAAGGAAAATACACACGACCATGTGCTAACAAAGTAGCAGCAGCCACATTATTTTTCTTGTCTTTGAAGGTGCCTCAATTTCCTCTAATTTTCTTTTCTCTGTATTAATTCCTACACTCTGGAGAAATAAAACAGACTCTCCAGATGAAGGGGCAAATCATTAGCACTGAAGTAGCCCTGAAGCTGAGGAAAAAAGGAACGAAATCTCCAAGTTTTAAGCAGTGACAGGTGTTTTGTATGACAGGGGGGTCAAGGGGAGAATTGAGAGCTATATACCATGTCTACTCCAGCAGCCACTCACCCACAAGATCACAAGTATTTTGTTGTTTTTGCAACTGAACACTCGCACCAGTGGGTACCAGGATGTACATCTGTCCTATATATGCAAGTATTTTCTACATGGTTTTAAAATGGAACCACTTGCCAAGAACTGAACTACATATAGTAAGCTTATTCCTAGAAAATTTCTGAAACTATTTAAGAATTCAATCTATTACTTATATATATATATGTATATGTATATGTATACTTTACATGTAAAAGAGTGTCCTTTTAAAAGTCATTCCTGCTACTTATGTTGAGGCTCATTTCTAAGGAAAATTTTTTAAAAGTGCATTAAACACCCTCAGTAAGCTGATCCTTTACCATCTGGCTGAGATTCTGGGATGTTTGGCTTCATCTTGTTCAGGGAAACAGAGCAGGTTCCCAGAACAGTATGTTGCTAGGAAACCTCCCAAGCTTATTTATCTTGGGCTGTGGGGCGATATTGAGCATCCACCTGTGACTGGAACAAAGTGAAATGGGGAAAGGGTGCAGGAGGAAGGACAGCTGAGATGAAACTCCTGATATTCAGGAGATAACCAAAGAAAACAGACTTGCCATTTTTAAAACTATATTTCAGAACAAAATTGATTTTACTTAAGGGAATGTAATATTGAACTTGAGATTATTCCTTACCAGAGAAAGAGACAGAAAAACCTCTTAGCATTCAGTTTTAATCAAAAGAACAAAAAGTCACCAAGAATTATTAAAACTGAAACAATCTATTATCTTAGGAGCAATATAAGTATCTCACTTCTTAGGTTAAATAAATGTAATGTAAGTGTGCACTTGAAGAATGTGTTAAGAACCCTCAATCCTTTTAACAGTCTACCTAATTTGGAGTCCAGTTCTACTAACCATCCATCTTCTTTTCTGCCTGTCCAATACCTCATACTTGGCTAAATACAGGAAATGTCCTCCAAGAATCCACAATTGTTTGATAAGTACAACTGATAACAAGCACTCAACAGTTCAAAATGGTATTTATTAAAAACAACCAGAAAGTAGAACCACCCCAGCAAGACAACCCTTATTGAGTGCGAGCGCCATCATTTAAGTAATCAGCCAAGATGCAACATTTTGGACTTGACAACTACATTTAAGGAAGGCAGCATTTAAGACAGAACCAGTGTTTTCATCATTATGATATTCAGATATTTCACGATGTGCTCGGCCCTGACACTTAAGTTCGTAACACGACCATTTACACAGAATTCATATTGAAGCTGGAGGGACCTTTGGAGACTGTCTGGTACAATCCCTTTCTTCAGGATGAGGAAACTGAACCCCTGTGGCTAGAGCACCAGACGGCCCAGCTGGCTGTGGCGGAGAATCTGGGATATGGGCGGGTCTACTGTCTCTCTGGCCTGTACTCCTTTCTGGATATTGGGCTGTAAGGACAAGTGTTTCCCAAATGTTAAGTCGTTTGAATACCATTATTCCATTATTTTTGCCATCTCCAAACACATTTTACTATGTGTTCTTTAAATCAACTAATTTTCTTACCCAAATTTACTTTATAAGAAAACAATCAATTTGAAAGAGTCAGTACAGACAACTGGGGTAGGCAGAAAACCAGCCTCCCAAACACGTCTGCTTTCTACTCCTCAGAACCTGTGAAGGTGTTCTTTACACGGCAAAATCGACTTTGTACATGTGATTAAGGTTAAGGATCTGAGATGGGGAAATTATCTTGGATTATCTGGGTGGGCCCAATGAATCACACAAGACATTAAAAGAAGACTTTTCCAGACTTCAGTCAGAGGACATGTGACGACAGCAGCAGAGCCAAAGGAACTGGATGTCGCCAGTTTTGAGGCTGGGGGAAAGAGGTCTGTGAGTCAGGGACTGTGGGTGACCTCCAGGAGCCGGGAGAGATGAGGACATGAATGGATGCTCCCCAAGGGCCTTCAGAAAGGAATGCAGCCCTGCTGACACTGACGTTAGCCCACTGAGACCCGTGTTAGACTATAGGCTACAGAACTGAAAATGATACATCGATGTTCTTTAAAGCCTCTAAATTTGTAGGTATTGGTTATGGTGACAATAGGAACCTAATACAACATATCATAAACAATAGCTACTATTAATTGAGCTATTGCTTACAAACAAATCTCAGTTGAAAGTCTTAACACTTTTGCTGAAAGCAAGATTAAACTTCCCTGCCCTTCATTTCACAACCAATAGTGAATTTGTAAACTTGTGTTACAAATTCCAGAACAGCAAAATACATAGCAGTAAGCAAAGACAAAAACAACTTCACCCCAGCCAGGCAGAGTCACTGAGTCCCTTCCTACCACTCCTCTTGTATCACTAATGACAACTGGTTGTGCTATTTGTTCAGTTGCCCCCAGTTCATGCTGCAGACCTGTGTGATGTCCATTGTTATTTTCTATTATGTTTCACCATGTTGCATTTTTCAAATGCCTGTTTAGACCTTCTAAAAATGATTTCATGACCAGCAGTCTGAAGGCCACTGCACTAAATCAAAGGGTTTTTTCATCTATTCCCCTGAGGATCATACTCACTGGGTGGTAATACAAAGCCACTGAGGAGGCTTTCCTAACTCCCCTCCTGGTGGCCAGTACTGTCACCTGCCATTACTGATGAAAATGGGTCCTAAGCACCTGTTACCAGGAAATACACAGCAAAGAGCTCAATGAGCTTAAGGGAAAGGGCAGTAGTGGGGAGCGTTAAACAGTGACCTTCAACATTACAGGCACAGAGGAAGCACAACTGTACTAACCTGCTTTTCTCTCCCAGTGTTAATCATGCTGGTCTCAGCTGGAGACACGGGAGGGGAAGACTGAAAAAGAATGGGGGCAACTTTCCTTATTTCCCATGCTCTCCCTCTTCTTGTCATTTAAAGCATGTATTCCTTCTTTTTATGTATGACTGATGGAAATCATACACTTATATAAATTTTTGTTACATATCAATTAATTTTAGATGAGCTTCCCTTAATGATCTTTACCTCACTAATCATACCTACCTGGGTTATTGCCTTATTTTATATTACTGCTTTAATTTTACATTATTTTGAATACTCCTTTTAATACCTGAATTTCTTCTCCTCTTACATACAAGATTTGCTTAGGTTTCCTGATTATCAAATGTGACCTTTAACATTCAAGGTGTTCAGGTACCTTGAAACAGCACACATCTTCAACTCTGGATTGTAATTCGTGTTATACTAGAACTCTTAAGTAACGAAGTTGTAGCACTCTGATTATATTAACTTCAGGAAAACTTAGACACATAAAGGAGGGAAACAAGACAACATGCCAGAAGCCCTGGGTGGAGATTATTCAGCCTGACCTATCTCTGCAATGTAGATGGCATGATCTTCAGCATAAGCTGATCTTCTGGAATAGTACATCAGTTTTGTGAAAAGTTGACTCTGAATTTAACCAAGAAAAGAATCGAGGAGCTACTACTGTTTCTCAAGGCAGGGGGCACCTTGGGTGGGGGTTAGACTCTGTGACCCCTTTCTGAGGCCCTAGCATCCTTGGCCCATTAATCCTCTCACCGCTTCAATGTCAGCAGTGCCCTTCAGTCACTGTGACAAGCAGGATGCCCACACACCTTTCTAAACCGGGAGGGGAAGGCACCAGAGGATGGGAAGTGTGAAGGGTCTGAGCTCGAGAGAAGTGGGATTCCCACCGCAGAACTGTCAACAGACACAAAGGGAGGCTCCCAGTTTCAGCGCTGTGCTCATATAGATTCTCATGGCCCTGGCCCCTGCTGTTCTGGATCAGGAAAAACATGGAATGTCTTCATGTCAGAGGATTTCCTGACAGTGTTAAAGCTGTAATTTAGAAAAGTCTATACTTAAGCCTCCTAACAACTCTGTGAGGTAAGTATTATTTGGATTTTTCATATAAAAAAACTGAAGAGCGGTAACTTGCCCAAGACCATAGGGCTGGTAAAGAGTCAGAAGCAGGCCCCAGGCAGCCAGCCTCGGAGGCAGCCCTCACTGACGGCTCTGCTCTGCTGCCCGGGACCAGGTGATTGTGGCAAAGAAAGTTCCTCAAGAAGTTGACAGTCTGGATACAGGGCCAAACATGTGTCTAATTACCACATAGTTTTAAGTGCCATAAGAGAGGTTCACAAAAGGTACAAGGGTGGCCAAGAAGAAATCTGTTGGAGGGGGTGGGGAGCAGTGAGGAGGATTTTCATGGTGACACGTTTACATCAGCTTCCTTGCTGGTTAATAACATCGGTATCTCCCCTGTGCTAGATTTTAACAATGGGTCATTTGCTTGTAAGAGCTGTTATTGAGGGCTTGACAAATGGCCTCTCCATTTCAGAAATAAAACATACAACAATATTTACTGATGGATGCAAATGTGGGCAAAGTAAATCACTCTTTAAAAAAATGGTTGATGAGAATATTCATATTTGACCTGATTGTTTATAGTTCATAATGTGTGATCAAAACCGAAAGTTTCTGTGATGACTGCCCTTGCACTGTTCACCATGTAAGAACTTATTCACTATGTAAGAATTTGTTCACCATGTAAGAACTTGTTCGTTATGCTTCAGAAGATTGGAGACTGACGAGAATTAGGCTTGGGGTGGATTAATGATTGTGCATTGAGCATTGACTTCCCTATACAGAATTTTATTGTTGTTAACAACCATTTGATCAATAAATATGAGAGATGCCCTCTCAAAAAAAAAAAAATGATGTACTGGAGATATGTCTTTACATAGAACAGTGAAATATATATCTGTAAATATGTAATATGTATATATATTTACCTATAGTTGACCCTTGAACAACATGGTTTGAACTGTGTGGGTCCACTTATGTGGGTTTTTTACAAAAATATGCTGGAAAATTTTTTGAGATTTACGACAGTTTGAAAAAATTTTCTTTCCTCTAGCTTACTTTAAGAATATATTATATAATACATATACATATAACATGCAAAATATGTGTTAACTGATTGTTTATGTTATCAGTAAGGCTTCTGGTTAACAACAGGCCATTAGTAGTTAAGTTTTTGGGAAGTCAAAACTTGCACATGGATTTTACACAGCACAGAGGGTTAGTCTTCTAACCCCCAGGTTGGTCAAGGGTCAATAGTTTATGAGTATTTTTTGTATAATTTTATGTAATATATATATATATATATATATATATATATATATATATATATGTACATGTATATCTGTAAAATATGTGACTATTATAATGGATCCAATTTTAAGGGTTCAATAAAATTATCTAGTTTACATTGAAAAAAAAAATGGTTGATGAGATCTGATTATTTTCCTCATGGTCAGAAGTCTGAGTGCCTAAAAAATTAACAAGCCAAAGGTACCAGCTATTAGGTATTGCTATTGCTCATTTTGGATAATTTCTTAGGATGAATATAAATGATCCCATTTAATATATTAATCATTGGACAGAGAAAGAAATTGAAAAAATAGGTAAGAAATATAGTACCACATTTCTTGGTGATTTGGGGCTGGGGGATTGCTGAGAGTTTCCAATGCAGTCCCTTCAGAAAGGGCTTGTCAAGATCCGAACAGGAAGTGGGCCAGTGGTAACCTCAATTCTAGCAGACGATTTGCGGTAGGCTCAGGGACTTGGGAAGAAATAGACAGGAAGCAATCAAGAGAAGACGACATCTAAGAAGAGGGACCATGCTCTCTCTACAGGTTTCACTTAATCCTTTTCAAAGTTAGTGTTCAGTAAAAGCAGCTCGGCCCTTTTTGAGCTTTTAGCACTACAAGGTGCGCGAGCATCATCAACGGTATTTAACCCTACGGGACCAAGAGGAAAAATCCTTCAGAGAACATAAGAACCTATAAATGATCATTAATTGTATTCTTTTTATAGTTGAGATGTAACTGACATATAACACTATATTAGTTTTAGGCGTATGATGTAATGATTTTATATTTGTATATATTGCAAATGATCACCAAACAGCTCTGTCTTGTGCACAGTCACAAACTGGTTTTACTTATGATGAGAGCTTTTAAGATCTACTCTATTGGAGACCTTCAAATGTACAGTGGTGTCACCATGCTGTACATCATATTCCCATGACTTACCTATTTATAAATGGAAGTCTGTACCTTTGGGTCCCTTCATCCATCCCCCCACCTCTGGCAATATTAACTGTATTCTAATACTTAAGAAACAGAATGGTTTCAAGAGTGGGGGACAAGGGAAGTACTTATTTCCTGCAGTAACTCTAGCCTAATGCCCAAGGCTTCTAGACTTCAAATTACCAGGCACTCTTTCCTTAAATTCCATACATTGCTGTCACAGAGCTGTCTTGCTGTCATCTCATCTGGCGTGTTCAGCTCTCCCAGTCACTCAAGTGCACACGGTGCACACACCTGTGACAGGTTCCTGGGCTTATGCATAGTTGTATGATGTGAGTCACTGTCTAACATTTATGGCGTGCTCCTGAATGTGGTGTGCTCATCCAAGTATCTATGAAAGCTTCTGAAATACCAATTTCCACTTTCATTCCCACGTTCTGACTTAAGCTGTTTGGTCCCAATGCTGTAGTAACTTTAAGAGACTCTGCATTTTATAGAAGCTGCCTCTCTGTTCATTTCTAATTGCTCAGTCCTATATATCTAATCTTGTACACTACTTTTATGGAATTCCTTGGTACTTCTGCTCTACACTTCACTATCATAGATAATATCTGAAGGTAGGGTAATTTCTTTACTAGCTATGTGCAGCCAACTCCTAAATGTTTAGTTTCCAGCCCAGGACTTCTACTGAGTCCAACCTACATACCCAACTGTTAACTTCATATTATCTTTTGGATGTTTCACATTTGAAGCATTTTACACCTGGACTCATGACCCACTCCCTACCTCCAACCTGTTCTTCCATTGTTCATCTTGCATCCAGTTACTCATTCCAGAAGCCAGAAGTCACCCTTGACCTTTCCCCACCATTGTGAAACCAATTACTAGATTCTATAAAGATTGCTTCCAAATATCTTTCCAGCTTTTCCTCTGCTGAACCTCATCGGCACTACCCCAGTTCAAGCCATAAGCACCTCTCATCACTGCAGTAACCTCCAAATGGGTCTCCTTGTCCACAAGTGCTCTGCTCCAAATCCTTTCTCCACTGGGCAGTCACCTCTCTTTCAGGATGCAAATCTGATGTCATTCCCCTTCCTAGATTTTTCAATTGCTTCCTGCTGCACTTAGGATAAAGAGAGAAATACTTGACACAGTTCTGCCAGCTCTAAAGGACCTGGTATCCACTTCTCCCTCTCAGTCTTCATGCAAAATCTCCAAAGTTACCCCAGGAAGTACATAAAAGGACACACATAGGTGCAAAAGACAGTTATTAGAATTTCTAGTTTTTACCTTACCAAATCTCATCTTTTAAAAATGTCTTTATTTGTCGTGGTCATGGATAGGAAGAATTAATATTGTCAAAATGGCCATCTTGCCTAAAGCAACCTACAGATTCAATGCAATTCCTATCAAAATATTGACAGCATTCTTCAACGAACTAGAGAAAATCATTCTAAAATTCATATGGAACCACAAAAGACCTCGAACAGTCAAAGCAATTCTGAGAAGGAAGAATAAAGCTGGGGGGATCATGCTCCCCAACTTTAAGCTCTACTACAAAGCCACAGTAATCAAGTCAATTTGGTACTGGCATAAGAACAGACCCATAGACCAATGGAAAAGACTAGAGAGCCCTGATATAAACCCAATCATATATGGTCAATTAATATATGATAAAGGAGCCATGGACATACTATGGGAAAATGACAGCCTCTTTAACAGCTGGTGTTGGCAAAACTGGACAGCTACATGCAAGAGAATGAAACTGGATTATTGTTTAACCCCATACACAAAAGTAAATTCAGAGGCGGAGCCAACATGGCGGCGTGAGTAGGACAGTGGGAATCTCCTCCCAAAAACATATATACTTTTGAAAATACAACAAACACAACTAGCCCTAAAAGAGAGACCAGAAGACGCAGGACAGTGGCCAGACTGCAGCTACACCAGCGAGAACCCAGCGACTGGTGAAAAGGGTAAGATACAAGCCCCGGCCCTGCGGGACCCGAGCGCCCCTCCCCCCAGCTCCCGGCGGGAGAAGAATAGGCAGAGCGGGAGGGAGACGGAGCCCAGGACTGCCGAACACCCAGCCCCAGCCATCCGGGCCAGAGCGCAGACACAGTACATGCCCAGGGGGCCCTGGATACTGGGGGAACAGGGAGTAAGACCTCTGAGCGGGTGCCGAAGCTGATGCCCCTGTGACAAAGAAAAGCGGGGGCTTTTAGAAAGTCTTAAAGGGACAGGGACTTAACAGCTTGACGGAAACAACCCAGGTCACAGTACAGCAGCTGGAAATTACAGGGAAAACCGGGTGCACTAACCCCCTGGGCAACAGCTCTGAGACCCCTCACGAGGCAAACAGTCAAGCAGCCCCCCCATCCATTACCCCACCGGGCGCTGCGAAAGCAGAGAAGCAGCCTGAGACAAACTCCGCCCACAGAAAGGGAAATTTCTCCCTTCTGGCCAGGCAAGACACAAAGACCCAGTCTACACGCAATTACCCAACACAAGCCACTAGGGGTCGCAGTTGTCCCAGTAAAGAAAGGCCAGGAGCAAGTGAAAATTTTGGCCCTCCCAGCTGAGAGTCAATAGCACCTGTCAACATGAAAAGGCAAAAAAATATGATCCAGACAAGACTAACCCAGACAGCTTCAGCATCTGCTACATCTTCCCCTGAGAAGGAATCTGGGGAGATAGATTTAGCCAGTCTTCCTGAAAAAGAATTCAAAACAAAAGTCATAACCATGCTGATGGACTTGCAGAGAAATATGCAAGAACTAAGGAAGGAGAATTCAGAAATAAAACAAGCTCTGGAAGGACTTCAAAACAGAATGGATGAGATGCAAGAGACCATTAATGGACTAGAAAACAGAGAACAGGAACGCAGAGAAGCTGATGCAGAGAGAGATAAAAGGATCTCCAGGAATGAAAGAATTTTAAGAGAGCTGAGTGATCAATCTAAAAGGAATAATATAAGAATCATAGGTATTCCAGAAGAAGTAGAGAGAGAAAAGGGGATAGAAAATGTCTTTGAAGAAATAATTGCTGAAAATTTCCCCAAACTAGGGGAAGAAATGACCTCTCAGACCACAGAGGTACACAGAACTCCCATGACAAGGGATCCAAGGAGGGCAACACCAAGACACATAATAATTAAAATGGCAAAGATCAAAGACAAGGACAAAGTATTACAAGCAGCCAGAGAGAAAAAAAAGGTTACCTACAAAGGAAAACCCATCAGGCTATCATCAGACTTCTCAACAGAAACCCTACAGGCCAGAAGAGAATGGCATGATATACTTAATGCAATCAAACAGAAGGGCCTCGAACCAAGACTACTGTATCCAGCACGAATATCATTTAAATATGAAGGAGGGATTAAACAATTCCCAGACAAGCAAAAGTTGAGGGAATTTGCCTCCCACAAACCACCTCTACAGGGCATCCTACAGGGACTGCTCTAGATGGGAGCACTCCTAAAAAGAGCACACAACAAAACACCCAACATATGAAGAAGGGAGGAGGAGGAATAAGAAGGGAGAGAAATAAAGAATCATCAGACTGTGTTTATAATAGCTCAACAAGCGAGTTAAGTTAGATAGTAAGACAGTAAAGAAGCTAACCCTAAACCTTTGGTAACCACAAACTTAAAGCCTGCAATGGCAATAAATTCATACCTTTCAATAATCACCCTAAATGTAAATGGACTGAATGCACCAATCAAAAGACACAGAGTAATAGAATGGATAAAAAAGCAAGATCCATCCATATGCTGCTTACAAGAGACTCACCTCAAACCCAAAGATGCGCACAGACTTAAAGTCAAGGGATGGAAAAAGATATTTCAAGCAAACAACAGAGAGAAGAAAGCAGGTGTTGCAATTCTGGTATCCGACAAAACAGACTTCAAAATAAAGAAAGTAACAAAAGACAAAGAAGGACATTACATAATGATAAAGGGCTCAGTCCATCAAGAGGATATAACCATTATAAATATATATGCACCCAATACAGGAGCACCAACATACCTGAAACAAATATTAACAGAACTAAAGGAGGAAATAGAATGCAATGCATTCATTCTAGGAGACTTCAACACACCACTCACTCCAAAGGACAGATCCACCAGACAGAAAATAAGTAAGGACACAGAGGCACTGAACAACACACTAGAACAGATGGACCTAATAGACATCTACAGAACTCTACACCCAAAAGCAACAGGATACACGTTCTTCTCAAGTGCACATGGAACATTCTCCAGAATAGACCACATACTAGGACACAAAAAGAGCCTCAGTAAATTCCAAAAGATTGAAATCCTACCAACCAACTTTTCAGACCACAAAGGCATTAAACTAGAAATAAACTGTTCAAAGAAAGCAAAAAGGCTCACAAACACATGGAGGCTAAACAACACGCTCCTAAATAATCAATGGATCAATGACCAAATCAAAATGGAGATCCAGCAATATATGGAAACAAATGACAACAACAACACTAAGCCCCAACTTCTGTGGGACACAGCAAAAGCAGCCTTAAGAGGAAAGTATATAGCACTCCAAGCATATTTAAAAAAGGAAGAGCAATCCCAAATGAATGGTCTAATGTCACAACTATCAAAATTGGAAAAAGAAGAACAAATGAGGCCTAAGGTCAGCAGAAGGAGGGACATAATAAAGATCAGAGAATAAATAAATAAAATTGAGAAGAATAAAACAATAGCAAAAATCAATGAAACCAAGAGCTGGTTCTTCGAGAAAATAAACAAAATAGATAAGCCTCTAACCAGACTTATTAAGAGGAAAAGAGAGTCAACACAAATCAACAGTATCAGAAATGAGAAAGGAAAAATCACAACAGATCCCGCAGAAATACAAAGAATTATTAGAGACTACTATGAAAACCTATATGCTAACAAGCTGGGAAACCTAGGAGAAATGGACAACTTCCTAGAAAAATACAACCTTCCAAGACTGACCCAAAAAGAAACAGAAAATCTAAACAGACCAATTACCAGCAACGAAATTGAAGCGGTAATCAAAAAACTACCAAAGAACAAAACCCCCGGGCCAGATGGATTTACCTCGGAATTTTATCAGACATACAGAGAAGACATAATACCCATTCTCCTTAAAGTTTTCCAAGAAATAGAAGAGGAGGGGATACTCCCAAACTCATTCTATGAAGCTAACATCACCCTAATACCAAAACCAGGCAAAGACACCACCAAAAAAGAAAACTACAGACCAATATCCCTGATGAACGTAGACGCAAAAATACTCAACAAAATTTTAGCAAACCGAATTCAAAAATACATCAAAACCATCGTACACCATGACCAAGTGGGATTCATCCCAGGGATGCAAGGATGGCACAACATTCGAAAGTCCATCAATATCATCCACCACATCAACAAAAAGAAAGACAAAAACCACATGATCATCTCCATAGATGCTGAAAAAGCATTTGACAAAGTTCAACATCCATTCATGATAAAAACTCTCAGCAAAATGGGAATAGAGGGCAAGTACCTCAACATAATAAAGGCCATCTATGAAAAACCCACAGCCAACATTATATTGAATAGCGAGAAGCTGAAAGCATTTCCGCTGAGATCGGGAACTAGACAGGGATGCCCACTCTCCCCACTGTTATTTAACATTGTACTAGAGGTCCTAGCCATGGCAATCAGACAAAACAAAAAAATACAAGGAATCCAGATTGGCAAAGAAGAAGTCAAACTGTCACTATTTGCAGATGACATGATACTGTACATAAAAAACCCTAAAGACTCCACCCCAGAACTACTAGAACTGATATCGGAATACAGCAAAGTTGCAGGATACAAAATCAACACACAGAAATCTGTGGCTTTCCTATATACCAACAATGAACCAACAGAAAGAGAAATCAGGAAAACAACTCCATTCACAATTGCATCAAAAAAAATAAAATACCTAGGAATAAACCTAACCAAAGAAGTGAAAGACTTATATTCTGAAAACTACAAGTCACTCTTAAAAGAAATTAAAGGGGACACTAACAGATGGAAACGCATCCCATGCTCGTGGCTAGGAAGAATTAATATCGTCAAAATGGCCATCCTGCCCAAAGCAATATACAGATTTGATGCAATCCCTATGAAACTACCAGCAACATTCTTCAATGAACTGGAACAAATAATTCAAAAATTCATATGGAACCACCAAAGACCCCGAATAGCCAAAGCAATCCTGAGAAAGAAGAATAAAGTAGGGGGGATCTCACTCCCCAACTTCAAGCTCTATTATAAAGCCATAGTAATCAAGACAATTTGGTACTGGCACAAGAACAGAGCCACAGACCAATGGAACAGACTAGACAATCCAGACATTAACTCAGACATATATGGTCAATTAATATTTGATAAAGGAGCCATGGACATACAATGGCGAAATGACAGTCTCTTCAACAGATGGTGCTGGCAAAACTGGACATCTACATGTAGGAGAATGAAACTGGACCATCGTCTAACCCCATATACAAAAGTAAACTCAAAATGGATCAAAGACCTGAATGTAAGTCATGAAACCATTAAACTCTTGGAAGAAAACATAGGCACAAACCTCTTAGACATAAACATGAGTGACCTCTTCTTGAACATATCTCCCCGGGCAAGGAAAACAACAGCAAAAATGAACAAGTGGGACTATATTAAGCTGAAAAGCTTCTGTACAGCAAAAGACACCATCAATAGAACAAAAAGGAATCCTAGAGTATGGGAGAATATCTTTGAAAATGACACATCCGATAAAGGCTTGACGTCCAGAATATATAAAGAGCTCACATGCCTCAACAAACAAAAAACAAATAACCCAATTAAAAAATGGGCAAAGGAACTGAACAGACGGTTCTCCAAAAAAGAAATACAGATGGCCAACAGACACATGAAAAGATGCTCCACATCGCTAATTATCAGAGAAATGCAAATTAAAACTACAATGAGGTATCACCTCACACCAGTAAGGATGGCTGCCATCCAAAAGACAAACAACAACAAATGTTGGCAAGGCTGTGGAGAAAGGGGAACCCTCCTACACTGCTGGTGGGAATGTAAACTTGTTCAACCATTGTGGAAAGCAGTATGGAGGTACATCAAAATGCTCAAAACAGACATACCATTTGACCCAGGAATTGCACTCCTAGGAATTTACCCTAAGAATGCAGCAATCAAGTATGAGAAAGATCAGTGCACCCCTATGTTTATCGCAGCACTATTTACAATAGCCAAGAATTGGAAGCAACCTAAATGTCCATCGATAGATGAATGGATAAAGAAGATGTGGTACATATACACAATGGAATACTACTCAGCCATAAGAAAAGGGCAAATCCAACCATTTGCAGCAACATGGATGGAGCTGGAGGGTATTTTGCTCAGTGAAACAAGCCAAGCAGAGAAAGAGAAATACCAAATGATTTCACTCATCTGTGGAATATAAGAACAAAGGAAAAAGTGAAGGAACAAAACAGCAACAGAATCACAGAACTCAAGAATGGACTAACAGGTACCAAAGGGAAAGGGACTGGGGAGGATGGGTGGGTAGGGAGGGATAAGGGGGGGCAGAAAAAGAGGGGTATTAAGATTAGCATCCATAGCGGGGTGGGAGAAAGGGGAGGGCTGTACAACACAGAGAAGACAAGTAGTGATTCTACAACAGGTTGCTACGCTGATGGACAGTGACTGTAAAGGAGTATATAGGGGGGACCTGGTATAGGGGAGAGCCTAGTAAACAAAGTATTCGTCATGTAAGTGTAGATTAATGATTAAAAAAAAAATGCAGTTCCTATGTGTTGACCTCTAATGAGTTCTACACAATGATATAAAGGACATATAAAAGTGTAGGCAAAGGGTCTGTTTGTGTTTATACAGAGGATCAAAGCCTAATTTGGCTACCCCGAAAATGAACTAAGATACGATATGAAAAAGAACTTCCAACATCAGCACTCTCGGGAAGACTCATGACAGAAGATGATCAGAAAAAAAAAAAAAAAAAAACTTCAACAAAGATCCACGCACTGTCACAGGTGTAGATGCACTCATCCCACCAGTTCCTAGACTTGCCATGGGAAAGATGAAGGAGATATCTAAGCTGGCCTGTGCATGCAGTAAAACAAAAATTGGACTGGATCTATACTGTTGGAACTCAACCAAGAATTAGGAGAAGTGCAAATTGTAGCACTCCAAAATCTTACAACCACAGACTATTTATCGTTAAAAGAACATATGGGATATGAACAGTCCCCAGGAATGGGGTGTTCTAGTTTATCTGAATTCTCTCAGACTGTTTAAGTTCAGTCGGACAATATCCACCATATCATAGATAAGTTTTCACAAATGCCTAAGGTGCCTAACTGGTTTTCTTGGTTTCACTGGAGATGGCTGGTAATTACAGGTATGCTTTGGTTAGGTAACTATATTCCTATTATGTTAATGTGTCTGCACAATTTAATTAGTCGTTTAAAACCTATCCATGCTGAAGTTACTCTACAAGAAGATATGTCAAAGAAATAATCAATCTTCCCAGGTTTTCTTCTGCCTGCTACTTCTATAGCTTTTCTTCTTCCTACCTAATCACAACCTTTAAATAGAACTCGTGCCACATGTCGAATTTACCGAGTATCATAATTCTTCCAAGTGGTAAAGACACCTCAAGACAAAAGCTGGGCATTGAAGCCACAGGGCATAAATATGCAAAGAAGTAAAAAGCTAACCTTTTCAAACGATAAGGCTTCTCTCTCACTTACCAACTTTACATTTCCCTGTATGGCCCCGGAAGATGACTGGTTAGCCAGAGACAGGTAAGATTCCTCAAGGGAGGAACAACCTAAGACAGGCACAGTTGCAGGGGGCCATCTGGTGAGAAAATGGGGAGCAGCAGAGGTGAGGCTTAGAACCTCCCCCCTCATGTTCTGAGAGAAATCTTCTGCATACGTGGATGTTTATTGCCCTCGTCTAGCGCGGATTAACACTTAGTCTACAGGCACACACCTGATCATCTACATTTGCTCTCTTACAACACTAAACTCTGTTTTCTACCTTTATCTCGTATCTACCTACCACTTTAGCATTTTATTAAAAATAATAATAATAGAGAAATGTGGTACCACATATAAATCAAGTTTAAAAATCAAATGAATATTCATATTTGAACTGACTGTGTATAGTTCATAATGCTATAACAAAACCGAAAGCTTCTGTGATGACTGCCCTTGCACTGTTCACCATGTAACTTATTCACTATGTAAGAATTTGTACTCCATGTAAGAATTTGTTCGTTATGCATCAGAAGATTGGAGACTGACGAAAATTAGGCTTGGGGTGGATTAATGATTGTGCATTGAGTATTGACCCCCCTATACAGAAATTTATTGTGGTTAACAACTATTTGATCAATAAATATGAGAGATGCCCTCACAATATATATATGTATATATATATATATTTATATAAACACACTTCCAATTGTAAAATAAATAAGTAACCGGGATGTAATGTATAGCATAAGGAATATAGTCAAAATATTTTAACAACTTGGTATGGTGATACCTGGTACCTAGAATTATCATGTATATAAATGTTGAGTCGCTGTGTTGTACACCTGAAACTAATGTAATGCAATGCTGTTGTCAACTACCCTTCAATAAAAAAAATAAATAAATAAATAAATAAATAAAAAGTAAATTCAAAATGGATCAAAGACCTGAATGTAAGTCATGAAACCATAAAACTCTTAGAAGAAAACATAGGCAAAAATCTCCTGAATACAAGCATGAGCAACTTCTTCTTCAACGCATCTCCTTGAGCAAGGGAAACAAAAGCAAAAATGAACTCATGGGACTACATCAAACTAAAAAGCTTCTGTACAGCAAACAACATCATCAACAGAAGAAAAAGGCATCCTACAGTATGGGAGAATGTATTTGTAAATGACATATCTGACAAGGGGTTAACACTCAAAATATATAAAGAACTCACATGCCTCAACATCCAAAAAGCAAATAACCTGATTAACAAATGGGCAGAGGATATGAAGAGACAGTTCTCCAAAGAAGAAATTCAGAAGGCCAACACACATATGAAAAGATGCTCCACATCACTAATCATCAGGGAAGTGCAAATTAAAACCACAATGAGGTATCACCTCACACCAGTAAGGATGGCCAGCATCGAAAAGACTAAGAACAACAAATGCTGGTGAGGATGCGGAGAAATGGGAACCTTCCTACACTGCTGGTGGGAATGTAAGCTAGTTCAACCATTGTGGAAAGCAATATGGAGGTTCCTCAAAAAACTAAAAATAGAAATACCATTTGACCCTGGAATTCCACTCCTCGGAATTTACGCAAAGAATACAACTTCTCAGATTCAAAAAGACATATGCACCCCTATGTTTATCACAGCACTATTTACAATAGCCAAGATATAGAAACAACCTAAGTGTCCATCAGTAGATGAATGGATAAAGAAGATGTCATACATATACACAATGGAATAGTATTCGGCCATAAGAAAGAAACAAATCCTACCATTTGCAACAACATGGATGGAGCTGGAGAATATTATGCTCAGTGAAATAAGCCAGGTGGAGAAAGACAAGTGCCAAATGATTTCCCTCATTTGTGGAGTATAACAACGAAGCAAAACTGAAGGAACAAAATAGCAGCAGACTCAGAGACTCCAAGAAGGGACTAGTGGTTACCAAAGGGGAGGGGAGGGTGGGGAGGAAGGGAGAAGGGGATTGAGGGGTATTATGTTTAGTACACATGGTGTGGGGGGGTCACAGGGAAAACAGTGTAGCACAGAGAAGACGAGTAGGGACTCTGAGGCATCTTACTACACTGATGGACAGTGACTGCAATGGGGTACGGCTGGGGACTTGATAATATGGGTAAATGCAGTAACCACATTGTTTTTTCATGTGAAACCTTCAAAGAGTGTATATCAATAATACCTTAATTTTAAAAAGTTTTTAATGTCTATATTTGTGCCTCTTTTATTAAGGTACATGAACAAAATTTATTGAAAAATGAATACATATGCATAATATATATGGTACGTGCTTGAGTTACTTTTATGCCGGGGATGCACAATCCAAAGGCTTTAGAGACCAGCACTCTCCCCTCCTGCAGCCTGGTCTTCCTTCAGTTCCCTCAGCGTTGGGCTCCTGTGTCAGGACGTTGTGCTCCTGTCTCAGGGTGTTGAGCAGTGGTGCTCCTGTGGGTCCAGCACATTCACCTCAAGATTCTAACTGAAGAGTCCTGAGGCATGTGGTCAGGAACTCCATTCTCTATTTTTAAAAAGCTTCTCAGGCAATTCTAACATACTGTCTGTTTAAAACCCACTGGATTGAAACATCAAGTGCTAGAAGGGGTGAGTGAGAGACAAGAGTGAACTGGTCTGAAGCATAAATCAGTTTCTAAGGGAGTATCAACTCTGCATTTCAAATAACCAATTTATAAATATTAGAAGACAATAAATTTGTAAGACCAGGAAGGACTATTCATAATGTTCTGAAATACCTCAAAAGCCAATTATACAAACAGTTTGGATATAAGGATAAAATCAAGTTTTAAGTAAAGGACGAACCATATGCTTCCAGAACAATTATTTAAGCAACAGTTTCAATATTATATGTAGGATGGTTTAGGGGTTAAACCGGCTTGCATCTGAACATTGCTCTGTCAAATACTAGCTACATAATTTTATAAGCAAATAATTTAAACCTCTTATTCAGACCTTCAATTACTTTTTAAAATAGGGCTAACAGGAACAACAACTATGACCATCTCCTTTGGTTGAGAACATAACACATGCCATGGCCCTGGGCTAAGCACTTAACGTATTTTATGTTACTTAAGTCTTGCAAAGTTGAGCTGGGTTTCCTACACCCATCCTCTAAAATGAATACACTGAGAAAAGACTGACTAACACGCACAGGGGCCATAACAATGACTGAACCAACAGATATTTTTGACACCAAAGTTATAACCTTAATTGCAATATATACCTGACATCGACACAGCCTGCCATCTACCCAGCACCTAGGACCCTTGTTGGGCCTCATCAATAGCCGGCTGCAACAGAGCAAACCAACTGCAGAATGAGGGAGATAATACTTTCACACTTGAGCCTAAGACATCTGCCTTCTTACCTAGCAAAAAGTAGCTCAGAAAAATAAAAACACCTTCACTCTGAACTTGCTGGGCAAGCTAGAAAAAAGACAAGGTCAACTGACTGTACAGTGGTTGAACCAGGAATTTAACTCTGAGAGAATCTGGTTCAAAATTCCATGACGTCTCAAAAGGGAGTAGATTGAAATGATCTATTTTCCTCCTCTTCCAGCCTTCTGAAAAAAGTATTGAGGCATAAACTACCCAGGAGATTTACAACCTAACGCAAACTACCTGAAGGTATTATAATCAGTCAGCACTTAGGTGGGACACAGTTTGAGGCCTACAGCCCCCCTGAGAATGCCCTTCTTCTCTGTGTATTATTTCCTATACTTCTTTCTTTCTGTTCCCACTGCTTCATGTACTGATTTGTACAACAAATGTGGGGGTCTTTTTCTTTGGCTACATGCAATGGGTGGCAGCTAGGTGACAAACAATCCTTCCATTGGCTTTTAAATCTGTTTTTTTCAAATCCTTTGCACTTGAAGGAAAAATGACATTTTGCTTGTTTTAAGCGATAAAAATTCTTATCTCACTATATTATCCTCAACTTTAGGCTGAATTACGCAAATTGTTTTCTGTGTGAAGATTAACAAGCACTAGCATCTGAGTCTGGCATACATACTGGACGGTTTCATTCATTTTGGGAGGAGGTACTCAAAATCCAGTGTGATACCTCAAGAAAAGTTCCACTTCTGAATGAGCTTTTGTTTACAGATTTACTGCCTGAAATTTTTTTTTTTTTACCTTTTTTTTTTAAATTAAGGTATCACTGATATACACTCCTGTTTTGTGAGGTCTGCTCTGTTCTCCAGGTGTATGCAGTCTGGCACAGCCTTCTTTCCTGTTGCTCTTTTAAGATTAGTTATATTAACTATATTTTTGTATTATATGTGGTTTTGGGAGGAGGCCTCTGTCTCACCTCTCATATCACCATCTTTAATACTCTGCCTGAAATTTTTATTACAGTGCTTGGAAAATAACAATGACTACCAAGTGCTAAAAATTAAGGTGATGAGATGGTATACAATACACTCAACCTGGTTACACATTAAATGGTATTGGGAGTAGATTAACCAGATGTAGTCCCAAAACTGGGCCACAGAAAACTGATACAGCCAAGCATTCAGAGTGAGCTAATCAAGCTTATTTAAAGTAGACAATGAGACAGAAGAGAAAGAATTGTAAGGACGCCAAGTAGGACACTGTTCTGTACCGTCACTGAATGCTACATTCTCTCTAACAGTGCTCGCCTTTGCACCACAGAACGCTTAGAAACTTGAAACTGTACTTTTATGTCAGTTGCCACTGGTAATTAGATCAATAGTAAATATACATACCTCTTGATAAAAATACTGTAGGCAGAAGATATTTATAAGAAACTTAATTCAAGACTGATATACCAAAAAGTAGCTAATAAGAGATGTTATAGAGCAATCTGAGTAATTCTGTCTTTACAGAAATTCAACTATACAAACTATCTGAGAAAGAGTGAGAAAGAAGAGAAATGGGGAACCTTTACCATATTTATCTACCTTTAAAGGCTGTAAATAAAGTTAATTAGACATCAGTATAGCAGCATTAAACTGCATAATGACTGCATTGCTATTTTAATACATCAACTTTTTAACATGAGAAGAAAAACTTATCCCTAAGTTTTTAAAAGATCATCCATTCATTCACTCATTCAACAAGTATTTATTGACCATGTATCTACTATGTAGCAGGCATAGCCACCCAGGACCAAATACACAGTCTGTCCTCTTAAGGAGCTTATAGTCTGGTGGTGAAAGTCTTTAAAGAAGTAATCACACAATTTAAATAAATACTGCACTTACAAAGTAACGTAAGTTCTGAGGAAGAAACAAAGGTGGAGGGGTCACAGCACACACGGCTCTGAGGCTGCGCGCTCCTCTGCGGGGGTGGCTGTGAAGCCGATACCTGAAGGTAAATTAGCCAGTGGGGAGCCAGTAGCCAGAGTGCTCCCAGCAGAAGAAGGGAAAGAGTAAGACTGGATACCTAATGTGCCAAGACCAGTACAAAGCAAAAATCGAGGCTCCTTATTAAAAAAGTGAGACCTACAGTATGGTGACAGTAGAGCATTAAACCAAGGACGGGACCTCTGTGACCATGCAGGTCACATGCCCATGCAGCCAGCTCCAGGACAGATGCAGTTTGAAGGATTGCAGGCCTGCTTCAGAGAGAAACGGTGAGCCAAGGCTGAGCAGGTACTAGGATCGTGGATCACAGGCACCAAGCCAAGGTCCAGGGCCACCAGGGACGAGGATCACAGACCAACCTGCTGCTTCCTCATAGTTCCCCAAATAGTTATTAAAGAGCTATTGTGTAAGCCAGGCAGTCATGCAAGCACTCTGCTGAGTGCCAAGAGGAAGATAAATAAGATAGTCTTGGCTTTTAAGGAGCTTACAAATAATTCTGTAATTGAGGGTAGAATGTGGTAAGTTCTACAAGAGGGTATAAGCACCAATCTGTGGAAGACTGAAGGCATGAAGTTTACCCAATTGAGGTAGAGTACATAAACACACAAGCAGAAGGCTTCACATAGACTAGAAATAGCACTCTTCTGCCCTTAGAGCAATGATTCGGCCATGCCACTGTAGAAAAAGCAAACATCCAATCCAGTACCTCCTGCACTCCAGGCACTGAATTCTACCAGCTTTACATGTATTCATTTCAGCCTCACATTTAGGAACTAGGTGCCATTAACATCCTCACTTTACAGAAGAGGCAATAGAGACCTAGAAAGGTTAACTAACTTGCTCAAGGTCACACAGCTAACAAGGTAGGGATTCATTCCAATCTGGGCAGTCCAGGTCCAAAGTCCTTGCTCCAAACTATTATGCTACACTACCATTTTACTAACATTGTTTTATCTTGCTTTTTTTTAAAAATCTATGTGCTATACTTACACCCTTTTAATTTTTTTCTCCCTAGTCTTTTGCTGTCACTTTAACCTTTTTATCTACCTACATATACTGTCTCAAATTGGCTAAGAGATATATGACAAGAAAAATAATTTTCTTAAAGAACTTTCCATCTCTATCCTCTAGAGCCAGGGTTGGCAGGAACAGCAATATGAAATACATTAGGTATGAATTTCTGGAAGAAGAGGACATAGGCAAAGCCACTTTCCTCTGCTACTGATGACTGTCCCAGTGCACCTTCATACTGATGGCCAACCAGAGCTAGGGTAGCTATGGAAAATTACTACTGGCTCCCTAGAACTGTGCACGCTGAATTAATGGGACTCTGGGAACCCACACAGAGTCCCCCGTGACCCAATGCTGGATCTGTTCCTTATAGAACTGGGAACTGCATGTGTGTGCTCATTAATTCAACTTTTGTGTGCAAGGTGCTAGCCAGATGCTACATGGGTTACAAAGATATCTGACACAATCCTATCATCATGAAATGTACAATAAACTTCAAAATTTGATCACTGCCATCACAGAAATATAAGCCTCATGCTATTGTAGTTTAGAGAAGAATGTTTTCACAAATCCACCAGGAAATTTAGGACAGACTTTAAAGAGGAGCTAGCATATAGGCACTGTCTGGAGGGAGCGACTGACCATTCACAAGTGCTAAGATTTACCTTTTTTTTAATCACCTCACACTAGTCGGAATGGCTACTATCCAAGAGACAAGAAATTGTAAGTGTGGGTAAAGATGCGGAGAAAATGGAATCCTTGTGAACTGTTGGTGGAAAAGTAAATTGGTGCACACACTACAGAAAACAGTATGGAGGTTTCTCAAAAACAAGAAATTGAAATACCATATGACTCAGCAATTCCAGTTCTGGGAATTTACCCAAAGAAAACAAACTTGTCAATTAAAAAAGATATGCACTCCTATGTTTATTGCAGCATTATTTACAATAGCTAAGATAAGGAACCAACCTAAGTGTCCATCAATAGATGGATTAAAAAGATGTGGTACATATATACAATGGAATATTACTCAGCCATAAAAAGAAACCTTGCTGTTTGCGACGATATGGATGGACCTAGAGGGTATTATGCTCAATGAAATAAGCCAGGTAAAGAAAGTCAAATACCATATGATTTCACTTACATGTGGAATATGAAAAACAAATGAAAAAACAGATGACCAAAACAGAAATAGACTCATGGACACAGAGAAGAGACTGGTGGTTGCCATGGGGAAGTGGGGGGAGTAGGTGAGTGAAGTGGGTGAGGATAAAGAGGTGCAGACTTCCAATTATAAAATAAATTAGTCATGGAGATAAAGATACATAGAGAATATATATAGTCAACAATGCAATATTTTTATATGATGACAGGTGATAACTACACTTATGTGGAAGTATTTAGTAATGTATATAATGTCGAACCACTATGTTGTATACCTGAAACCAATATAATACTGTCTATCAAATATTTATTAAAGTTAAAAAAAAAATCTCTCTTCCTTCCTTCTTTGATATTGGTAGCCTCCAAAGATTGGTGATAAACAAGGCCATAGCTTCTTCCCCACTACCTTTCTACCAGGAAAGAAGCATCATTTGTGAGGTGGCAGTTCACAAGCCCAGAGTACTCTGCCTCAGGCACCATTCTGCAGGTCTGAGGCTGCCTGGCTTCTCAGGATCTTATCAGCCCATGCAAGGCTAGAGGGACCTATATAGGATTTCTAGCCAATCCATTTAAAATTACTTGATATCCTTTATAGTAATTAGAAAACCTTCTAATGTAGATTTAAACATTAGTAGTTAAAATTTACACTAGGTTTTTCCTCACTAGGGTCTTTCCAATGCCAACTACCTATCTTAGGCTGTATATTCCCCTATCAGGGTGCTTCAAATATATCAAGTCCAAGATGTAGTCTAAAACTAACACACATGATATCACACTGTGTAGGATGTTAATTACAGAGAGTGTAACAGTAGGGCAGGACTGTAAGAGGTACAGAGAGGGTAGGATATGGAGGGAACAACTCATTATTGCTTCTTTCTTTCCTCATTCTAAGAGGAAGTAGTAGGAAACCGCTGTAAGCAAGGGTATGGAGCTAAGAAACATGGGCCTACTAACTGTGCTCAGCAGTTAGGTTTGGGTAAAAACCTAGGTGTGGGTAGATGGCACAGGTGTATGGCACCTGCAGAGCCACCTGGGAAGAATACACTGGAGCCAGAAGATCTAGGTTACTGTCAGTGATGAAAGCGAGAACCTACTTTGGTAGTTAAGTGATCATATTTTCTAAAATAAAAATCAGACATATTGGGTCAACAGATGTTTGCATCCATTCTGGATATGAGAAGTAATATGAAATATGAAAGAACCTAAAACACTAAAAAAAAAAATTTATTGTTAGCTTATAGGGTTTAGCAGGCAGAATATTTGACATTAGAACTATCTTTAAAACAAGTCTTATCCTAGGAGTGGTAAGTCACTGAGGTTTTAAACAAGGCAATAGAGGGATCCAAATTGTACAAATAGGAATCTTGTGTAAATGCTGTATATGCTGAACGAGAATGGGGGTGAAGAAAAGGAAAAAAGGTGGAAACTGAAAGAAGATTTAGAAAATTATGAAAATAGTTTGGGAGAAAAGACCTCGGTGAAGAAGGTGACAGCAGAAACATAAAAGCAGGACTGTTAAAATCGATAAGTAGAGGTCTTCAAAGCCAATCTTCCTGGCCATTTCAGTTTAGTCAAATGACCTTTCCTTTCCTTAAACTTCTTCAGAATTAGTCTCTACCACTCATTCAATAATCACACATGACTGTAATGAGCTTTTCCCGGGATATGAGTTTTCCTAACCTGGTCAGGATACCTTAAGGCAAAAACACAAACAACAAAAATAACCACAAAATTCTGAGAAGGAAGAATAAAGCAGGGGGGATCTTGCTTCCCAACTTCAAGCTCTACTACAAAGCCACAGTAATCAAAACAATTTGGTACTGGCACAAGAACAGAGCCACAGATCAGTGGAACCGAATAGAGGGTCCAGATATTAACCCAAACATATATGGTCAATTAATATACAATAAAGGAGCCACGGACATATAATGGGGAAATGATAGCCTCTTCAACAGCTGGTGTTGGCAAAACTGGACAGCTAGATGCAAGAGAATGAAACTGGATCATCTAACCCCATACACAAAAGTAAATTCGAAATGGATCAAAGACCTGAATGTAAGTCATGAAACCATAAAACTCTTAGAAAAAAACATAGGCAAAAATCTCTTAGACATAAACACGAGTGACTTCTTCATGAACATATCTCCCCGGGCAAGGGAAACAAAAGCAAAAACAAACAAGTGGTACTATATCAAACTGAAAAGCTTCTGTACAGCAAAGGACACCATCAATAGAACAAAAAGGCATCCTACAGTATGGGAGAATATATTCATAAATGACAGATCTGATAAAGGGTTGACATCCAAAACATATAAAGAGCTCACACACCTGAACAAACAAAAGCAAATAATCCAATTAAAAAATGGGCAAGGATCTGAACAGACACTTCTCCAAAGAAGAAATTCAGATGTCCAACAGACACATGAAAAGATAGATGCTCCACATCGCTAATCAGCAGAGAAATGAAAATTAAAACCACAATGAGGTATCACCTCACACCAGTAAGGATGGCCACCATCCAAAAGAAAAACAACAACAAATGTTGGCGAGGTTGTGGAGAAAGGGGAACCCTCCTACACTGCTGGTGGAAATGTAAATTAGTGCAACCATTGTGGAAAGCAATATGGAGGTTCCTCAAAAACTCAAAATAGAAATACCATTTGACCCAGGAATTCCATGCCTAGGAATTTACCCTAAGAATGCAGCACCCCAGTTTGAAAAAGACATATGCACCCCTATGTTTATCGCTGCACTATTTACAATAGCCAAGAAATGGAAGCAACCTAAGCATCCATCAGTAGATGAATGGATAAAGAAGATGTGGTACATACACACAATGGAATATTATTCAGCCATAAGAAGAAAACGAATCCTACCATTTGACTTGGGAATCCCACTCCTTGGAATTTACCCAAAGAAAACAACTTCTCAGATTCAAAAAGACATCTGCACCCCTATGTTTATCACAGCACTATTTACAATAGCCAAGATACAGAAACAACCTAAGTGTCCATCAGTAGATGAATGGATAAAGAAGATGTACATATACACAATGGAATATTATTCAGCCATAAGAAGAAAACAAATCCTACCATTTGCAACAACATGGATGGAGCTAGAGGGAATTATGCTCAGTGAAATGAGCCAGGCAGAAAAAGACAAATATCAAATGATTTCACTCATCTGTGGAGAATAAGAACAAAGGAAAAACTGAAGGAACAAAACAGCAGCAGATTCACAGAACCCAAGAATGGACTAACAGTTACCAAGGGAAAGGGACTGGGGAAGATGGGTGGGAAGGGAGGGATAAGGGGGAAAAAAAAGAGAGGGGAATTACTATTAGAAGACATAATGTAGGGGAGGCACGGGGAGGGCTGTACAACACAGAGAAAACAAGTAGTGATTCTACAGCATCTTACTACGCTGATGGACAGTGACTGTAATGGGGTATGTGGGGGAACTTGGTAATGGGGGGAGTCTAGTAAACAATGTTCCTCATGTAATTGTAGATGAATGATATCAAAATAAATAAATAAATAAATAAATAACCACAAGAAAACCCTCCTGTCTTTTTAAACTTGGCATCTCCTGTTTCACCCTGACACAAAGCTGAATACTTAGTAGATACCGACCTAAAGCCGATTTGTTTAGTTAGGTATATTCTTAATGTCTCATGGCTCCAATGGATTTTGTTAATTCGTAAAAATACTGAAATAAAAAAGGCAGATGAAGACCATGCCCACATATTTTCCTTGAGTATGACACAGAGCTGGGAAGTGGGAAGACACAGAAATCCATTTAACATAGGATATTTTTGTTACCAAAATGAGAAGATTGTGATAACCAATTAAAAACGGCAGTTTTCCTTGATATGTTTGACAGAGCCAATAATTACCTCCACTCTGTGGGGCAATTTCTAAAATAGTGCATAAGAATGAGACTGTGAAGAGATCTTTTATGCTATGTAATTGGATGCCATACCCCAATTGAAATTCATTTCTTTAATCTTAGGGGGAAAGCCTAAGAAGAGAGTAGAAACATGCATATTAAATGCTTACTACATGAAGAATAAATACATACCTGGTAATCAGTAACAGTATGTCTAAAAGAATTCTCATTTTGGAAAAAAGGTAATATTATCAAACTAACCTAAAAAATTAACTAAGCCATCTTCTATGTAAAGACCAGATCATGGAGAATATATTTGAAATTAGGTTTGGCACACAGGTAAGAAAAGACCATATGATGCTTTTTTTTTTTTTTGTCCTTGTTCAAGGTCTATCGACTATTGTTTACAACACATGAATGACTGCTCTCCAAAGCCTGGGGTGGAGTGACATTTATATTACCATTTCCATGGAAACTGTGGGGAGGCCATAAAATTAAGGTATGAGGAAATGTGTATTTCAGCCCTCACTTCCCCTCCACCTGTCCAGCCCTCATTTCCATGGGAGCAGCAAATGAGAGGCCTCCAGCAGCTGAAAGTGAAAGCTCGGCGCAGACTGCAGCTGCTTCAGTGTCAGCCGAGAGCTCCAAGTGACAGTTTACGGCAGCTGTTAAAATTTGAAGTGATGTTTTCCCTAATAAATTCCCCACCATAATAATTTACAAGGCGGAAACTGAGTGTATAACTAGTACGAGGAAGAACACTCAAAGGATCTTTTGAGGTGCATCCTGTTAACTGTCTTCTATAATTCCAGTATCATACAGCATTTCAAAGCAAACGACTTGGGTGGGAGATGCCGCGAAGTGAAGAGTGTGCCCATCAAGGCACTCTGATGCCACGACTCCCTCCCGAATGTGTGAACTGGGGAGAACTAGGCAAACAGAGGGGAGGAGGGAAGGGGGAGGGCAGGAAGGGATCTGACTTAACTTTTAAAAAAGACTTAATTACATTTTACTCAAGGAACTGTGTGAAGGTTGTAAGCTACACCTGGAGTGGGAACACCGATACAACTGAAAAGGACAGGCCAGAACTGGCTAAAGATTACCCGTGTCCTTGACATCCCAGGGCTTTAGAAGACACCCGTAAAATGATTTACAGGTGGAAATCTGTGTTACAAGCTTTTCGGTCAAGGAGAAATACCCTCATCAATACCCAAACTGAACATCATCCTTTTCAACATACATGCAGATCGAAAAAGAGAAAAAAATGAAAGAATTCTCCTTGTTTTAATTGTCCATAACTCAGTTTTATCTCTAAGGTACTTTTCACTCTTTTTGGAGAGGTTGTTCACTGTAACTTAGCTTCTACTCACACATGCCTCAGGCAAATAAAAAGCTACATGCAAATACAATTCAACAGCAGGATGGCAGGGGTGTGAGCCAACATGATAAGGAGGAATATTAGAATAGACCTCTGGGGCCTGCACAGGCTTCTTACTCTAACCACAGTCTCCAAGGTGGTATTTCTAAAACCAGAATGTGAGAATTAACTAAAGAGGTGCTCTAAAGTAGGGTATCTATCTGGTTTTCACTGTTGATTCAAGTAAAGGCTAATTCTGCTTATGTCAAGAAGCACATACTAAGGTAAGGACCTTCTTATCACATAGCACCAGGTAGTAATACCAACACTCATAAGACAGAGTTTCTAACTGCCAAATTTCTGCAATATTTCTTAAATGGAAGTATTGTTATTTTAGAATTAACCTTATTAAAAAATATATGGTACCTCTCTTAACCATCCCTCACTACTACAGACCTTGATGTGCATCAATACAGGCCAAAGCAGTTGATAAATTCTGGCACTTTCTAATTCTCCATAAATGTTTTTTTCTTTCTCTTTTCATAAGCAAACTTTCACTGGCAAACATAATAGGAGAGTTTTATGAAGCACTTATAAAGTATACAGTGATTTAGGTTCATAACATAGATAGGAACTACTGTGAAATTAGACAAGTCAAAGCATGCTTTAATTTAATCCAAATTGCTTTTTTCTGGCTAAAAACTATAATTTCCTTGGCCTTTGTGTTCTCATAAATTCTATAATCAGCACTAGTGGTTGACTTTTTTCCTGGGGACATTTTCCACCCAGAAACAAAGCTGAAATCTAGATGCGGAGAAACTGGGCTCATGAAGACTTGCTCCTTCCTCACCACAGGGCATACATTGACAGCTAGGACTTCAGCAAAATTACACAATATTACAGTATCATGGCTCTTAGGGGGCCTCTCACAAACATGGTGAAATCACAAAAGATAAATTCTTGATTTAAAATTCTGCTAGATCATACATTTTGGAATACTGTTTCTCAAACTTCCTTTTTCATCGCTACCAACTTTCCTGAGATACATTTTCAAGGGCTTGTTTCTACATGCAAATATATAAGGACTAGAAAACAGCCAAACTTCGCATTAAGGGACTTAATCTCCTAGACTTTGTATATTTGAATGGGTATGTACTTATATGTATCCAGAAAAAGTGGATATGTAATGGGTATGTACTTATATCTAGTCCAGAAAAAGTCAAAAGTATTACACAGCTAGATATTTGCAAAACTATTATTCCCATGAAATCAGAAGAGAGAACCCAGAAACATTTGCAAAATTTTTGTAAAAAAAATCATAAAGACCTTCTTTGAAAAGAAAGAAAATGAAAACTAAGAAGTATCAATCACTTTTTAGGAAGAGAATCAGCTTTAATCCAAGGGAACCTTTAATTTTAATTGCAAGTATTTTTAATTTGGGAAATGTGTCATAATTATGCCTTTTTACTGATAAAAAAAGCTAAAGGATATAGAATATATCTGGCCCAGGAATCTAAACAAAGAACAGACTTCTTGGCTAATCTAGTTGAGGTGAAAGTTACACCACTGAACTGACTATGCTTTGCTTATAGTATAAATACAGATCTTTTGCTTATATTCATGCCATTCAAGAAAAGAAAAGATTTTCTTGTTGTCAAATTGTTTTAAAGCAGAACCTCTTATTCACCTGGAATGTAAACCTCCATGTCTAGATAGAGTCAATTTATGAAGCATATTTTTTCTTACAATCTAGGACATGTGAAGAATTTTTCTCCCAGCTTTATTGAGAAATAATTGGCATATATAACTGTGTAAGTTTAAGGTGTACAGCATGTTGATTTGATATATTTATATATTGTAATATGATCACCACCAGAGTTTAGCTGATATCTCCATCATGTCACATAATTACCATTTCTTTTTTGTGATTAGAACATTTAAGATTTACTCTCCCAGCAATTTTCAAGTATGTAATACTGTTTTGTTAACCATAGTCACCATTCTGTACATTAGATCCCCAGAACTTATTCATTGTATAAATGGAAGTGTGAACTCTCTGACCAGCATCTCCCCATCTCCCCCACCCCTGGTAAGCACTATTCTACCTACTCTCCTCATAGCTGAATAATATTCCATTGTGTACACACACACACACACACACACACACACACACACACACACATACATCTTCTTTATTCATCGATTGACAGGCTTATGTTGTTTTCCTGTCTTGGCTTTTGGTGAATTACACTGCAGTAAACATGGGAATGTAGATATTTCTTGAAATCCTCCTTTTATTTCCTGTATTACCTGAAGAAGAAATGCTAAATCATACAATAGTTTCTATTTTTAGTTTTTGAGGAGCATCCATACTGTTTTCCATAGTGGCTGCACCAGTTTACACTCCTACCAATACTGCACAAGGGTTGTACAGCATACTGTTGGTGACTGCAGAAAACTTAGCCAGTATGGGAGAGTAGCAGTTGATTAATTGTAAATGCTTCTATGGTTGGTAAATGAGCTTAAAATAAAAACTACAACCTCCATTGTTCTGACATTGCTCTTAACATTTCTGATCCCTGCTTTAACTGTTTCCATTAGGCCAATAAAAAGGTTTCTAAACCAAAAAGACAAGGACAAGTTTAATTCTTCTATAATTTCACAACTTTCCCTGCAGGGTTGGGCTTTCCACAGCTGATGAGCTGAACTAGACAGATATTCCACAAATGCTGGGATGGCTGCAAAACCCTAAAAATGATCATAGTTGACAACTAGGGAATCTTCATTGTGTACTGATAACTGGGATGCAGAAGGGAATGTGAAGTAGTGACCCCATCGCTCCCTAGAGTAGTGAGTAGTGAGTCTGAACACTAGTGTGCACCAGAGTCTCTCAGAGGGCTTGTTAAAGCACATATTGCTGGGTCCTAATCCACAGCTTCTACTTTAGGACATCCAATAGGGGGGCTGAAAAGCTGCATTTCTAGTAAGTTTGCAGGTGACACTGACAGTCCTAGTCTAGGAAACACACTTGGGGAAACTCCTCCAGTTACCTCTCACTGGGGCAAATTCTTAGTACTCAGCAGTCATCCGATTTCCCTCTGTATCCAAATGCATGAAAAAAGAATGCAGGGTGGCTTAGGGTAAGTAGACTGGACTCAAGCAAAGTGAGGAGGGTAACCATTGAATGGGACAGCCTTGTGTGAAACCTTAGAGCCAAAGAGGGCTGAGGAGGGCATTTACACAGAGAGGCAACCTGGCACAGGTGCGTCGGAGCCCAGGGTAAGATATCCACGAGGGGGTGTGATCTGACATGGGGAGTTAGAGCCTGAGGGGGGTGTCCACACAGGGCAAGGGGTCAGGAGGCACAGCAGAAATGGTAGACTGGGCACATAGAAGCGGACTAACCGACTAAATTAAAGATCCAGATTTCTCAATGCCAGAGAAGGGAGTGATAATAATGGAATGGGAGAAAACTAGAATGAACTGTGTAGTGCTGGACTGGAATAGAGGTAATGGTGCACAGTCAGAGTTTTCAGGTACACAGAGAGCAAGATACAGTTGCAATGCGCATGCGTGTGCGTATTCCCTAGCTCTGTCTGCCGAGTGCTCCCAGATGCAATGATACTTCCCAGGTGAGCATATCTACCACACAGACCTTGGTTTCTAAGTATCATTCTCAACCAAAAGAATGACAACTAACTACTTAGAGAACACCTGCTTCCAATGCTAAAGCCAGGAAAGCACAAAAACATCCTACAGTATCTTGCTGTCCAAAAGCAACTTAAGCTCAAAGAACAATGAGAACATGTCATCAGGACACAAACCATTTAGAAGGAACTTCTAATGGCCTAAACCAGGATAATTTGACTATCAAAATAATGACAGTAACAAAATAGAATATAGAATAAAAGAGAAAATTATGAGTCCACATAGAGAGAAATGAAATGGAAAGTTTTATTAGGAATGGGATATTTAAATCATTTCAGAGTATCTACCCATAAAATTCTTATTAGTTATGAAGGGAAACAGAGCAACTTTATATGCAAAACCTGGCAGAAACCACCTGTAGTCAAATGATCAAAGAGAGGATCACCAATAATGGGACAAATTAAAATCATGCTCCATCTGATAAAATGGATACAATGAGAAAAAGAAGAGCATCGTCTCTGATTTTTCTGGTCAAAAATATGTACCTTAAATCTCACCACAAGAACCATCTGATAAACTCAAATTGAGAGATACTCTACTAAATAACTAGCATGTAATCTTCAAAAGTATCAAGGTTATGCAAGGCAAAGAAAGACTGGGAGACCTCAGGTGGCCAAAGACAGTGCCTGGCTCAGAATTCATCTTTTAAAAAGTCTTTTATATATGTATGCATATTATGTGTGTATGTAAATTAAATATTCTTTTTGAAAATTTTAAAAGGATTGACTTTCTGGAGTAGGGAAAAGAGAATTACCAGATGGTCCCTATGCATTCTTTCTAGTTTACCAGTTGTAGCCTATTTATTACCTACCTGCTTTTCTATCATCCAGAGTGCACAGAATAGAATTTGAGCGTGTATAGCTCAGAACTTCACTGGACAGGCAAATAACCACATACCCAAAAAACATGTGATCAGTCTAAGGAAAGCTATTTTATAATTTAAATCTTAAAAATTTAAATCTTATTTTAATAAGAAGGCAAGCCTCAAAAATCTACAACTGGACACAAAAAAAGGAGGCAGACAGTATCCCCAACAAAAGACACCAGAATGTGCAGTCTTTCTTTCATGCAGTATTTATGCCACCTGATGCAGACTCAGACAGGAAGTCATAAGAAACAATATGTTTCAGTATTTTTTCTTAAAGTCATATATAAACGAAGCCTTCTGGTATAAAACGGGATTCATCTTTTTGTTTCCTACAGTGCCTAGGAGATTTTGGCAAGCAGTAAATGTAATCTCAAGTACTATCAGTTTATTTTAAAATAAGTCGAGATGGCTACAGTTTACTGATTAATCAGAATCTTTCACACCTTTAGGCAAAGAACAGAACAGAGCTAGATATTGTTATATAGATACAAAAAACTCTCTCCCTTCCCCTCCCATCATAAATACTCCAATTGGCTGAGACAAATAATTCTGGTTCAGTATAACTGAGTAAAACACACAATAGCTGTCTTCCCTCATCTCTTTTTAAAAAACATCTAAGTCTTGCCAGAGTCAAAGCAAGCTTTGATTTGGCTCAAAGCACTGGCTTCTATTAAGCTTGAAAAGCCTCACAAAGACAATCACTGAAAGAGGATGTGTGAAAAAGCATTATCTGTTAGAAGCCATAGAGAAGTGAGCTCCCTTATTCAAAGAACTCAAAGCTAGGCTTAGAACTAGAGTATTACAGTATCAATCTTATCATTAGAGCTAGGGATTCTGAATTTTTTTCCCTAAAATATAATGCCAAAGACACCTGCATCAACTTTCTCTTTTAAAAGAAATGAGAAATGTTCATCTCATAAGAAAATACTGGGTTTCACTGGACACATATCTTCATTCTGATTACTTAGAGCCTCCTCCCAGAGGAGGTACAAGTGTATTATTAAGCACCCTGAAAATAAATGGAATTATGTATTATGGGCAGCCACATGCCTTTTGTCACTCTGTTTTAAAAGAGGGAAAAATGAGGGGATGGTTTTTTAAATGTTTCTGGTTAAAATTTAATCAAAACAACAAACTCTCACTCAACTTGGGGATAAAAAACAAAAGCAAAAACAAAACTCTTCCCCACTCGGTAAGTGGAAACCTAGCACAGCCCTTCAGTTAGACTTTGTTTCCTATTCATTTGAATTTCAACAATGTACCCAGTATTAGATTACTGTTAACTTCAGTAGGTATGACCTTAATATTATGGTTGTAATTTGTTAAGACATATACTTAAGTATTTAAGTGAAATGATATATCAGAAATTTTAATATTCCAGCAAAAAAAATGTGAGGAGAAACGAAACAAGAAAAGCAGGAGACTGATGTTATTAAAGCAGGGTGACAGACACATGGACATCCATGGTACTCTTCTACTCTTTTGTGTGTTTGATAATTTCCATAATGAAAAGCCTTTATTAAAGCCTTGGGTATAATTATGGTAATGACACAATAAATTCTGGTCTGGGTTTAAGTCCTTTCATTTAAAACACTGGTTTAGAAATCTAACTCTACCTTTGATGTACCAACTACCTAATACTATAACTAGAGATATTTAATAACTACAGTCAATCTCAAATATAACAAAACCGTTTTCATCCACACTCAGATTATACTGTGGGGCAAACATTTAGTATAAGACATAAAGGCTTATATGGTAAATTGGTCCTATTTCCTACTGCCCAAGTTGTAAGCGATCCCATTGTAAATGAATTCCATTTTGTCAATTTCTGGAGCAGAGTTCTTTCAGACACATCTTTCCTTATCTCCTCCTTCACATAGAAAATAAAGAAAATAAATACCAACTAAATTACCACTCAACAATGACCAAATGAAGCTCATTAATTTTTTTGCTTTAAAATCTATAGGAATTAACACACCTGTTAAATGTCTAGTTTCTAATCTAACTGAAGCACACAAACCTAGTCAATTGTTTTTTTTACCAGTCTGAGGAACAGAGTCCTTCTTCAGTACTGGCAAAGGGGAACAAGGAACAGAAGGCATTAAGTAAAACAGGAGTCTGGCCTCTCAGACAATTCATTTCCAGCACCCCATCCTCAATTATTTCTAGATACTTTTTGGTTTGCCAAGCACAACTGTTAAAAACCCAGTAAGTAGCAGACTAGAACTAGAACAAACAGTCCTAAAATTTATATGGAACCACAAACACCTTGAATAGCCAAAGCAATCTTGAAGAGAACAAAGCTGGAGGTATCATGCTCCCTGATTTCAAACTATACCACAAAGTTATAGGAATCATAACAGTAGGGTACTTGCACAAAACCAGGCAAACAGTTCAGTGGAACAGAACAGAGAACCCAGAAATTAACACACGCTTATATGTCAATTCATCTATGATAAAGGAGATAGGAATATACAATGGTGAAAAGAAATCTCTTCAATAAGTGGTGCTGAGAAAACTTAACAGACACATGCAAAAGAATGAAACTGGATCACTGTTTAATGCCAGACACAAAAATAAACTAGAACTGGAATAAAAACCAAATATGAGAAACCATAAAACTCCCAAGGGAAAACATAGGCAGTGATCTCTTGAACATTGACCTTAGCAGTATTTCCTGGATCTGTCTCCTCAGGCAAGGGAAACAATAAAAAACACACGGGGCTACATCAAACAGAAGTTTCTGCACAGTGAAGGAAACCATCAACAAAATGGAAAGGCAACCTACAGAATGTGAATACGTATTTGCAAATGATAAAACCAATAAAGGATTAATATATAAAGAACTCATGCAACTCAACATAAAAAATCAAATAATCCAATTAAAAATGAATAGACCTTTTTTTCAATGAATAAAGATGGCCAACAGACACATGGAAACATCCCTAATCAGCAAGGAAATGCAAATCAAAACCATGAGATATTACCTCACACCTGTTAGAACGGCTATGATCAAAAGGTAAGAAATAACAAGTGTTGGCAAGGATATAGAGAAAGGAGAACCCTCATATACTAATGTTGGGATTGCAAACTGGTGCAGCTGCTATGGAAAACAGTATGGAGATTTCTCAAAAAATTAAAAATAGAAGTAACACACAACCCAGCAATTCCACTTCTGAATATTTACCTAAAGAAAATAAAAACACTAAAAAGACATATGTTCCCCATTTACTGCAGCACTATTTACAATAGCCCAAATATGGAAGCAACCCAAGTGTCCACTGATAGATGAATGGAGGAAGAAGATATGGTGTACACACACACACAAACACACAATGTAATATTACTCAGCCATAAAAAGAATAAAATCTCATTTGCAACAACATATACAGACCTAGAGGGACATGATGGACTATAATGAAGTAATAAATACACAGTTTAGGGAATAAAAGCTATGTTGATGATGACTAATTTTTAGCATATTTGAACAGTTCTTATCAGCTGATAACTAGCTGTATAAAACCAGAGATTCTCATCTTCATTTCTGGATTACTTTGACATAATCTTAATTAAACCTGACCTTTGCAGAAAATAATCCCCTTCAGGCCTATTAATGCTTATATCTCAAAAGAGGGAAGAACTTTAATGTTACCTTATAAGTAAGAGTATGAGTGGGAGAAGGTATTTTTACTTTGAAGAAGTTTACATTTTATTATATGCCTCAGCAAGTGAAAATGGTGAGAAAGAGTTGGTAGATCCATATACAAACACATGGAACCAATATAGCTAGAAAAAAAGTCATTACGGATAATATCTTCATAAGGGAGAGGACAATATGAAAGACAAATTCAAGCAGGCTGATAACACACACGCACATAATCACAAGAAAAAAAACTGTATGGTGCGAGATGTTAACTAAAACTATGGTGGTAATTATTTCACAACCTATACATAGATCAAATCATTATGTTGTCCACCTAAAATAAACACAATGTTCTATGCCAATAATATTGCAGTAAGAAAAGAACGGTGACGAATTAAAAACAACATACACATATTAATATAGTGTTACTGTGTTATTAATGGTAATATGAGTTTGCAAACGGCTGCCGTAACAGAACACCGTAGACTGGGCAGCTTTAACAATGGAAATAAATATATGTTCTCCCAGTTCTGAAGGCTCAAGTCAGAGAGCAAGATGCTGGCAGATTTGTTTCTTCTGAGGTCTCTCTACCTGGCCTGCAGACAGCCGGACTCCCGCTGTTTTTTCACATGCTCTCCGCTCTGCCTCCTCTTGTAAGGACACCAGTCATATTGGTAGAGGACTCACTCACATGACCTCATTTAACCTTAACTACCTCTTTCAAGACTCTGTCTCCAAATACAGCCATATTCTGAGGTGCTAAGGGGTTAGGACATCGACATAGGAGTTGGGGGAAGGGGCACAACTCGGCCCCATAACCATAGTTAAGCAACAAGCTTTGGAGTTAGGTTTGTTTTGAGTCACAGTCCGGCCACTTAGCAGCATTCTGACCTGGACATGAAGCTTAACCTCGCCATGCCTTGGTCTCCCATAAAACTGCTGTGAAGAATAAATGGGATAACCCACAGAAGTGCTTACAGAACAATGCCTAATACTGAGTACGCATTTTTAAATAATTAAGTCAACACAGAGATACGGTTTTTAAAATAATTCTTGCATTGTTTAGTCCACTAAAATCTTTCAATCTTCTCGTAAGATAAAACCTTGTTCTTGGAATACACTAGTTCCTGGAATCCCTGAACTACCATGTGAGACACTCAGGCCACTGAGCTGTGAGGAAGCCCAAATCTTAAGGAGAAGCTGAAGGTGTTTCATTCAACAATCCCAGCTAAGTTCTGTCCTTGAGTCATCCCATTCCAGTCAACTGACACAAGAGGGAAGAACCTCCAGATGATTCTGGCCCCTAGTTTTTTAAGTCACCTCTGGCTGTTTGAGTCTTTCCAGATAAGGCCCCAGATGGTTATAAAGTCACACCCACCACACCCTGTCTGAATTCTTGACACACAGACTCTGTGAGCATCATGGCCATTGCTTTAAGATACTGTGTTTTGGGGTAGTTTGAAATACATAAAGTAGAACTATAGATTTTAGATCACCAGAACTTCAGACTCATAGAGACAGAGGCTACACATACTATACAACATGTAACGTACTGCATATATTATATGTTACAGATATCAAGAGGTATAGAGTCAGAAAAACAAAGGGGACTGTAGAAAGTATATAATCAATCCCCTGATTTTAAAGATGAGGAAAGGGAAGCCAGTCCACAGTTGCCTGATGAGTGACAGATCTGGGACATGCTAAAGTTTCTCTGCGTCCAGTCCTAGCTCCTTCAAAAACACAATTACTTCCTAATATAATTCTGTATTATAAAAGCCTCTTACTATTATTAAACTGTAACTTTTCAGGATATTTACATGTTTTCTGTTCAAGGCCAAACATAATTAAATTTCTGGATACAGAAAATTTACCCTCTTTCTCTGGCACATGACAGATTCACAGTAGATGTTTTATTTGAAGTGAAGAATCACTAAAACAAGGTGGCTCAAAAATTTTAAATAGTACAGGCTGGCTCTTTCTTCAGTATTTGTGTTTGAAAAACAAACATTTTCAGCTTTGGAATAAATTTTTGAAGTTCTAAAACTATGACTGCTTTCCCATTTAATTTCCGGAAATCTCACTAAGGGCAATCTTTACAGTCCTGATAATGGTACCTCAAATGTAACTGCTCATCTTCTGATGTATACACAAAATATATTTATAAATTTAACTATACATAATATAATTGGAGGAATCACTCTTGCTTTTTTAGTAATATATTTTCAGCTGGATACATGGCCTTCAGCTCAAGATTATGCCTTCGAGCCTTCTTTGCATCTAGGTATGTATGGCCATGTTTTGGCTGATGGAATCAATAGAACTGATATGTGAAACTTCTTTCAAAGAAGAAGCATGCTCTCCCTTTCCCATTTTCACCCTTCCCTCCAATTAGAATATGGACCTAGAAAATGTGGTGATGAGTCTTCCCTACCATGAAGATAAGGACAACATTCCTGACGATGGTAAAGCAACAAGATAGGAAGAACCAGAATTCCTGACCTCAGCACAGCCACCACCACATTCCACCTGGACTGCAGACACTCAAACTGATACTGAAAGGAAAAAATGAAGATCTCCCTTGTTTATTAAGCCACTACCTGTTTAGATCTCTTTGTTGACCTATATTTCAATACAATAAATAGTACATTTTTGTGACTATAAGTTTTTTTCTCCAGTTTTGGCCTTTCTGCCCTCTGGACTCTCATCTGGCCTGAGAATACAATGCTTTGTTTAGCTCCTTTATTGCTGTATTCCGTGATGTGTAAGTGTTGTGAAGTCATTTCAGGTCCCATCATTGACTGGACTGGATGACAAAGCAAGAAGGTAAATTCACATATATTACTGTGAAAGCCTTAAAATCTAGACTGGTGAGGATAGACATACAGATCAATGGAACAGAATGGAGTATCGTGAAATAAGCCTTTATATTCATGGCCAATTGATTTTTGACAAAGATGTTGAGGAAATTCAATAATCTTTTCAACAAATGGTACTGGGTCAACTGGATATCCCTAAGCAAAAAAATGTATGTAGACTCATATCTCACACTATATAATAACAAAATCTAAAAAAGAAGAGAGCAAAATGGATCACAGACCTAAACATAAGAGCTAAAACTAAAAAATGTTTACAAGAAAACCTAGGAGAAAATCTTTATGATTTAGAATAGGCAAAGATTTCTGTGATATGACACCAAAAGCAAACTCCATAAAAGAAAAAGGAAGGTAAACTCTTCTGCTCTTCAAAAGACACCATTAAGTAAAATGAAAAGTCTTAGATTGGGAGAATATATTTACAAATTACATATCTGCCCAGAATATATAAAAAACTCTCAGGACTCAACAAGACAAAATAACCCAATTAGAAAATGGGCAAAAGTTTTGAACAGACATTTTACTAAAGACGATATACTAATGGCTCATCAATACAGGAAAAGGTTCTCAACTTCATTAGGGAAATGTAAATAAAAACTTCAAACTACTGCACACTCAGTTAGAATGGCTATAATGAAATAGAATAACAACAGCAAGTGTTGTTGAGGAGATGGACAAAGTGGAATTCTCATACACTGCTGCTGGGCATACAAAACATTATAGCTGCTTTAGAAAACAATTTGGCACTTTCTTTAACAAGTTAAACATAAGGATCTGAACAGACACTTCATCAAAGAAGAAATTCAGATGGCCAACAGGCATAGAAAAGATGCTCCACATCACTAATCATCAGAAAAATGCAAATTAAAACCACAATGAGATATCACCTCACACCAGTAAGGATGGCCACCATCCAAGACAAATAACAACAAATGTTGTCAAGGTTGTGGAGAAAGTGGAACCCTCCTACGCTGCTGGTGGGAATGTAAATTAGTTCAACCATGTGAAAAGCAGTATGGAGGTTCCTCAAAAAAACTCAAAATAGAAATACCATTTGACCCAGGAATTCCACGCCTAGAAATTTACACTAAGAATGCAGCACCCCAGTTTGAAAAAGACATATGCACCCCTATGTTTATCACAGCACTATTTACAATAGCCAAGATACAGAAACAACTTAAGTGTCCATCAGTAGATGAATGGATAAAGAAGATGTGATACATACACACAATGGAATATTATTCAGCCATAAGAAGAAAACAAATCCTACCATTTGACCCGGGAATCCCACTCCTTGGAATTTACCCAAAGAATACAACTTCTCAGATTCAAAAAGACATCTGTCCCCCTATGTTGATCACAGCACTATTTACAATAGCCAAGATATAGAAACAACCTAAGTGTCTGTCAGTAGATGAATGGATAAAGAAAATGTGGTACATATATACAATGGAATATTATTCAGCCATAAGAAGAAAACAAATCCTACCATTTGACCCGGGAATCCCACTCCTTGGAATTTACCCAAAGAATACAACTTCTCAGATTCAAAAAGACATCTGTCCCCCTATGTTGATCACAGCACTATTTACAATAGCCAAGATATAGAAACAACCTAAGTGTCCATCAGTAGATGAATGGATAAAGAAAATGTGGTACATATATACAATGGAATATTATTCAGCCATAAGAAGAAAATGAATCCTACCATTTGCAACAACATGGATGGAGCTACAGGATAGTATGCTCAGTGAAATAAGCCAGGTGGAAAAAGACAAGTATCAAATGATTTCACTCATCTGTGGAGTATAAGAACAAAGAAAAAACTGAAGGAACAAAACAGCAGTAGACTCACAGAACCCAAGAATGGACTAACAGTTATCAAAGGGAAAGGGATGGGGGAGGATGGGTCAGAAGGGAGGGATAAGGGGAAAAACAGGGGCATTACTATTAGTTGACAAAATGTAGGGGGGGGCACGGGGAGGCCTGTACAACACAGAGAAGACAAGTAGTGATAGCATCTTACTATGCTGATGGACAGTGACTGTAACGGGGTATGTGGTGGGGACTTGGTGATGGGGGGAGTCTAGTAACCATAATGTTGCTCATGTAATTGTAGATTAATGATACCAAAATAAACAAAAAACAAACAAACAAAAAACATAAACTTACCACACAGCTTAGCAATTCCACTCCCAGGCATCCACCCAAGAGAAATGAAAGCATATGTTCACACAAAAATTTGTATGGGGATGTTCAGAGAAACAAGATCCATAGTAGCTGAAAACTAGAAACAAGTAGAAAGTCTACCAACTTAGTGAATAAATAAACAAATTATGAGAAAGCCATGCAATGGGATACTATTATGCAATAAACAGGAATAAACAACTGATGCATGCAACAGCAGAGATGACACTCAAAATCAACATGCTAGGTAAAAAAGAAGCCAGGTACAAAAGACAATGCATTATATGATTCTACTTCTATGAAATTTCTAGAGAATGCAAATCTGTAAAAACAAAGTAGACTGTGGACAACTGGGTCTGGGGGATGGGGACTGACTGCAAATGAGGATGAGGGAAACTTTGGGGATGACAAAAATGTTCTAAAACTGGATATGGTGATGGATGCACAACTCTATAAATAATTATCCTTCTTGAGTGTCAAATGAGTTCATGCATGTCCATCTAAAGATTATCTTTCCCAGACTTCCCTGAAGCTTGGTGAAGACATATGATGATGTTTGGCTATAAGCAAAGGTGATGGATGTTGTTTTGCACTAGTGAGTGCCTTAAAAGGGAAGGTAGTATCCCCCCTTCCTTTCCCCTATTGGCAGTGAGATGGCAACTCCTGTACACAACACATAGCAGCAGTTTGTGAGGATGGCAACCATCCTGTTAGGCTTTGACCTCTCGATCCTGGACTGCGTGTGAGAAACCACTGGAATTTAGGATAATACAATTACATATAGAAAATGAACAATGAAGTTCACCACTCAACATTTGTTAACTGTAAAGTATCTTAGGCAGCAGCTATCTTTATGAACTGCTTGCAGACCAGCAAAAAGAATGCTCTTACCTAATTAAAGAAAAGTTTATGCAGCAACTTCTGCTGGTTTCTAACATTTAAACTTGCTGTAGACCAATCTGCTATCTATCATGGGAAATCTATTGTGGACAAGCCTATATCTGTATGTGTTGAAAGAATGTTCCAGAAAGTTACTAAAGCTTTGTAATTTGCTTCTAAAATTTTTTAAGTGTTAAGACATTTTCTACAATGAATTGCTGGTCTTTTTCATTTCATGCAACCACTGGCATTAAAATAGTGCTAATAAGTAAAAAATCTGCCCCTTTTCTTTTTTCTATAGTTATTCCAAACTTTAAGATAGTTAAAAAATACAAAAACCTTTTGTAGACAGCTCATTTATATAAAAAGCTAGGTATTTACTTGCCTGCCACCTGACTAAAATAGAACCATGGCAGGTTATCAACCAGGAGAGAGCAGACAGTCAGAAGGCAGTACCCTTTTCTCTACTCTAGAAAGTGCAGGGTTAAGCCTTGCAAAACTTCCACAAAGTAATGGCTTGGTAAACATATTTACCTTATGGGGAAGATTGTATCTCAAAAACAGGTATGTTGTTCTTCAGGCAAGACAAGAAAAACTTCCCATCCTAATCGGCAGTCCACACAGACAAACCTTTCATCTCTAGAAACACAAGTTTTAGTATTGCTCCCTCACTCATGGCAATGATGTAAAAATCTTAGGGGGAAATAATCAAAATCCCTTACAACTATATGGTTTTATAACCTGGTCCTTATCAATAAGCATGTATAGTGGAAAATGAGTAGCTACCTCTACTTAAAGCCAGTGGTACAGTCTGTGTCATATATAGAGATAGAAGTTTTCACACAGTGCTAGGCAGTATTTAAACTGAATTATTATGTTCCTTAGTGGGTATACCAGATGACAATGGAAATGACAGCAGTAAGAGGTTGATGCCATTGAAATGGCACATATTTCAATTCTTTTCACTATTTTCTAGGTTAAAAATCTGAACAAACACACTATAAATACCTGAAATAAATTTTATTGTTAAATAAATCATTTTCTGACTATCTTGAAAAGACCAGAATTCACAGAAAATCTCAACAAACAGGCATGCCTCATTTTAGACCAATATACACTTTCCATAAGAAATAAACCTACCTGATTAGACACAGCAGGCACTGGCCCAAATACATTTAGTTTGTACCCTTTCATATCTTGCTTTTAAGTCATAAGACATTTCTAGATATAGGTGTGTTCTTTGCTGAGAAAACTGAAACTTCTTTGAAAACAATCAGAGACTGTGTATTTCCTTCTTTGCTCTCTCTTGCAATAGGGCATGGCACACCCTTGCCACTTATAAAGGCACAGTTCCAACTTACCCAAGGATGGAACAAAGATATCCAATACTTTGGTCATATCTTTTGGTTATTCTTTCAGAACAATGGATGTGAGCTGATCTGTCCATATTCTCTTCCCTGGTCATTTTTGTGAGATAAATCTGAGAGGCTCTTAGCAAAGAAAAGTAGTAAAATCTACAAACAATATAATCATCCATCTCATGTGGAGCATATGGCTAGTATCTCATTAACACCTGCCAGGCTTGGACAATGCTATTGACCAATCTTTTATGTTTTCTTTTATTTTTTATCAAACAATGAGTTTGTAAAAACATAAATGCTTACCCAACTCAAATCTGTACTTTAAATTTTCAAAGGTAAAAATCAAATCTTATCTATATACTTATTTGACCTACAAAGCAAAAGCAAGGCTGCCATGGGTAGGAGGTACTGTAAACAGCAATGCCAGAAACAGCACTAAGAGGAAGTTTCCAAAGTTTGTAGGGCTTTTTGCCTTACTCTAAGCCTAATCAGCACATCACAGGAGCTCCAGGAAGAAAACTGAGATATCTGGAATAAGACATGTCCTGGTTCTGGGAGTAGTTCACAAATCACCTCCGGTGTCATCTATATCTTCATTCCCCACCATCAAAGCATGCACAGCCTGATTACCTGGGAGCAGTAAGGAACTCTTACTGTCTTACTGCCTCAATATTCAGCAGCTTAGAAGAATCAAAGGAGTAGCAAGGGAGCTTTGAATTTTATAACAAATAATTATTCAATTATAAAATAGGAGTATATGAATGGGCTATTTTCAGTATCTTGAAATCTAATAACACAGATGATGTCATTACTAAGCAGTCAATATGCTTACAAAATCTACCGCCGGTCTTATAAACATTCTCAGGCTCTAAAAGCATTAGTTAAACATCTGAAAATATCCTTTATAGGTAGATGGGACACTCTTATACAGAAAGCTAAAGCTTATAGAAGGTAGAAAACAAGACTACTCAACTCATACAAATTTGCATTTCGATTTAGCTATTACGTTATTCTGCATATATTCAACTAGACAGTTTGCACTCATTAAGGTTTTCTTTCTTAAATAGATGTTTTTATGAATTTTATGGCATCTTATCAAGTGAAAATACCTTTGACACAGCTACAAAAAACAAGCTGGACTTCATCAAAATTAAAAACATGTGTGCAAAGAACATTATCAAGAAAGTCAAAAGGCAATCTACAGAATGGAAGAAAATATTTGCAAATCATGCATCTGATAAGGGTTTGATACCCAGAATACATAAAGAACTTTTATAACTCGACAACAAGAAAAAGTTAAAAAATGGGCAAATGACTTGAGTAGACATTTGTCCAAAGAAGATATGAAAATGGTTGGTAAGCACATGAAAAATGCTCAACATCACTAGTCATTAAGAGCAATGAGATACCACTTCATATTCACAAGGCTGGCTGGAATCCAAAAAAAAAAAAAAAAAAAAATGGGAGAGAGAGAAAGAGTACCAGAAAACAAGTGTTAGTGAAGGATAGGGAAATTAGCACTTTTGTACGTTGTTGGTGGGAATGCAAAATGGTTCAACTACTGTGGAAAACAGCATGGCAGTTCTTCAATAAGTTAGATATAGAATTATCCTATGAACAAGCAATTCTGCTCATAGGTATATACCCAAAAAACTGAAAGCAGTGACTCAAATGAGATCCTTGTATACCCATGTACACACTTCAGCATCAATCACAATAGCCAAAGGTGGAAACAAACCACATGTCCAACAACAGATGAATGGGTAAACAAAATGTGGTCTACACGTAAAACAGAATGTGTTCAGCAATAAAAAGGAATTAAGTTCTGATACCTGCGACTCTTGGGGCCACGGGCAGGTGCCCTAAGATGTACCATTGACATTCATTTTATGTCAGAGCAGAAAACAATGGAGGCCCAAAAGACTCAGGAAAAAACTTTGGCCTCCCGTACCCACTCCCCTCAACAGCATAAAATGAATTTAGATAGAGGAACTGCTCCAGAAGGACAGCTGTGGTCGCAGATAACTGTGTAATAATAAGAACTAGGTGTGGTAGGGAGGACGGTGGCAAAGTCTGTTAAAATTCCTCTCTGTGCTCCATTGTTTCTGTGTGACCCATCAAACGTTTGTTTACCAAACATTTACTCTTTCAAACTCCTGTGAATTGCTTTCCTTCCCTACCCGCCTCTTCTTAGTTCAGGAAAACATGTATACCACTCTGTCCTGACTGTCTTTGGAATCTTACGTGTATAGATTCCCTGTATGTATGTAACAGAACTTTGTTTTTTATCCTCTTAATCTGCTCATATCAATTTGATTCTTAAACCAGCTAGAAGTACCTTGAAGGGTCAAGGAAAATTCATCCTGCTCAACACTGCAATACAGATTAACCCTGAAAACATTACACTAAGTGAAATAAACAAGACACAAGGCAAATATATATGATTCCACTTACATGAAATACCTACAACAGGCAAATTCATGGAGAAAGAAAGCAGATTAGAGGCTAGGAGGAGTTAGGAGGAAGAAGGGAAATAAGGAAAAAACTGCTTAATGGGCACAGAGCCTCTATGCTGGGCAGGGGGAAAAGGGGGAAACAAGCTCTGGAAATGAAGTGGTGAATGTAATTAATACCACTGAATCTTACACTTAAAAATAGTTAAGAAGACAAATTTTGTTATATTTATTTTATCACAATAAAAAATACTTTTCAAAAAAGTAATTCTATATTAACTTATTGAGGAACTGCCATGCTGTTTTCCATAGTAGCTGAACCAATGAGGTCTGACTTCATACCCACAAGGATGGCCAGAATTACAAAGTAAGAAAATAGTGTGTTGGCAAGGATGTAGAGAAATTGGAACCCTCATGCCTGGTGGTGGTGATTTACAATAGCCAGAAGGGGGAAACAGCCCAAATGTCTATCAGCAGATGCATGGATAAATAAACTGCAATGTATGTATATGTGTGGTGGAATATTATTCAGTCATAAAAAGGAATGAAATACTGATATATGCTACCATGTGGACGAACCTTCAAAATATTACACTAAGTGAAAGAAGAAAAACACAAAAGGTCACATATTGTATATTTCTATTTATATGAAATATCCAGAATGAATAAATCCACAGAGACAAAATGTAGATTCTACAAAGATCTAGAAGAAAGGGGAAGTGGGGACAGACTGCTTAATGGGCATGGGGTTTTTACCTGGCATGATGGAAATGTTCTGGGACTAGACAGAGGTGGTGGATGCACAACACTGAAAGTACTAAATGCCACTGGATTGTTCACTTTAAAATGTTACAGAGGGTGGAATGATGATTATGAATAATGTAAAAGATGTTGGTCAAAGGATACAAACTTGAAGTTATGAGTAAGTTCTAGAAACCTAATGCACAGCATGATGACTATAGTTAATAATAATGTATTATATACTTGAAATTTGCTAAGAGAGTAAGTGTCAAAGTGTTCTCACAGCCCCTCCACCCCCACCATACACATACAGGTAACTATGAGAGGTGATGGATATATTAACTAGCTTAATTTTGGCAAACATTTTGCACTGCATACACATTTCAAAACATCATGTTATACACCTTAAATATATACAATTTTTTTTTTCATGTTTACCAGTTTATTAAAGGATAAGGATTCAAATCAACAACCCAGTGAAAAGATGTGTAGGGAGATGTCTGAGCAAAGGAGCATCTTGACTTTCATGGAACCTTGGGCCCTGCCATGTGACACATGGCAGCGGCCTTCAAGTGTTGAAGCTCTCCAAAAAGGGGTAACAGGGCCAAAGTGCTGTTCTCTTGGGGTTTTACAAAATGCTTCATAAATATATACAATTTTTATTTGTCTATAATCATACTGGAGAATACAATAAAAACAAAATGGAAAATATCAGGTTATTTATATTTCACCTAAGGAAAGTATTATGAAAGAAATTCTTTGAGAAGATCTAATAATTGAAGAGACTACAGACTCTTAGTGTCAAATCCTATCACAGAGCTTTCTAATAAGTACGCCATATGCTCCATTTAAACAACGGCTTTTTAGCATCTCAAAACTTTTATAATGGCAAACTTTAAATTATTCCTTATAAGCAAAGTTTTTACAGTTGCTTCCCAAGCTAGCTCCATGATCATATTCTCTGAAAATGAGTCTACATCCAAATGTCACCATTCCCAAGACAGCGGATACTCCTACTGTTACAAAATCTTACAGTCCAAAGGTCTCAAATTGGAATTTTTTAAATCCATTTCTTACCCACCTATACCCACCACTATATACCTTTCTATGGTGATAGTACTAATTCATTTGCTTAGAATTCTTTCTCCTCATTTCCTACCCAAACATTCTGACTTCCCAGCTGCACTGTCATGTATCTTAAAGTCTGTCTTCAAGAAAGTAGAATTTGTGGGAGCTCTGTATTTTAGAAAAATACCCATCTGATATTAAAATGAGTTTCTCAGCACATACTCAGATACACATTCTCACCATGATCTTAGTATAAAAGGCTCCTGCATTTCACTAGTAGCACATAAATCCAGAGTTGTAACAGGACAACCCCAACTACAGAACAATATGCAATTCTGCTGCACATCCGGGTACTGAAGCTTCAGGTGCAGGCAAATGCTTCTGAACACTAGTAACATAGATCATACATGTGTGTCTCTGGGGATTCCCAGGATTTCCCAAACTCTCTTGGAGGAAATAATCACTGTTGCCTCTCCACCTCTAATACACAGCAAATTCACTTCAAAGGATGCATACGACGGAGAAGACCACACAGCTGCTGGTGTCACAAGGCTGGAACTGGAATTTCAATGCCAGTTTTATCACTAAGCTCTGAAGCGTTAGGAAGGTTCCCTAATATCTCAGACCCTTAGTTTCCTCATCTGTTAGTCAGATGTGTACCATCTGCTTTAGGAGGTGGTGAGAACCAAATAGGATAAAATAGGCTCCTAGCAGTTTGGGACAAAGTAGACACTAATTAAATGCATGTTAGTTCTCTTTTCCCCCTCACCATTGTATCACGTTAGTTTTTCCATCTCCCATTCTCCCCACCTTGAAGGCAGATTCGGGTTTTATTTATTTATTTTTCTAGCACTCACACCTTACATAACAGCTGACATAAAGTAGGTGCTCAATAAATGGAATAAAAGTTAAGTATGACTATCTATTTTAATTCATTAAAAACGTTTCACCTATTGAAAGGTTTTATTCCTAAAATTCCTTAAGTTTTAGTCCTAAAATTTCCTTTACTATTTGCTGGCATGGGTGATGACTGTTCAGTTAGCTCTTACCTGTATACCCTATATTGTATATTTCTGTCATCTTGTACATTTTAATTTTATCCCTAATGTTTGATAATTTTGCTTAGTGGAAGGAGATCAGTATTTTAAGAAGTTCCAACTACTCTTACTTTCTGTGTATTCATCCCAGAATTTTTTTCTGCAGTTCTTTTTGTCCAGTTCAAATATAGCAGACTGCTTAATATTGCATTATTTTAGTTAAGAAATTGAAATGACTAGGTAGAAGTGGGTTTTCTAAACCGTCTATTTTAATAAATTATACATAGTGGTTAAAAATCATTATTCCTTTGAAATAGATATTTGTGGTAAGCTTCTGATATATAGAATCCACCTCCCCTCCTTATAAGCACTCCTCTCTCTCCCTTTTTCACATTTTGAAGAATTTCAAATGTACAGTAAAAGTAAAAAAAGAAAAAAACCTTTACAATGAACATCCATCACCCAAATTTTACTTTGAAGATTTTCCTGTATTTGCTTGATCACATCTGCTCCTCTCTCCCTCCATCCATCCTTTCAGCTTATTTTTGTGATGCATTTCAAAAGCTCAGACATTAGTATTTGTCTGTCTAAATACTTGAACATACATATCATTAGAGATTTGTTTCTCATTCTTCTTGCCTTTTTGGGTAAAATTCACATACAATGAAATGCACAGCTTTTAAATACTTTAAACCAATGCATACACTTATGTAACCCAAATCCTTACCAAGATGTCAAACATTCCCATCTTCCATCCAGTTTCTTTTTGGACTGGGTTTTAGCAAGCTTGGCTCCCACCTCCCACTGCTATTTCCATGAGAGAAGCTGAAGGGTCGGTACAGTAGGGTCACATCTGTGACCTCACTACCAATCAGATGCTCACCTCTTGAGTTTTCAATGTGAAGCACAGGGTACAGACTGCCCAAATAGAATGTCTGGAGATTCACTGATGTCACAACAGCAGGACTCAGCCAAGATTTCCCCCAGTCTGACTTCCAAACTTTCCTGTCAGCTAAGCCTATTCCTCACACATTTCATTTGAGCCTGTAAGCAACAAACAGCTATTCGGTAATAGCTATTCGCTAATAGTTTCCTTAGGAAACTAAGGGTCTATTGCATGCAACCAAGAAAACCTGGCCCACTGATTATTAAATACTTCTTTACAAAGAGTGAAATGTTCTCTTGAAACCAAAGGCATTAGAGATCCAGAACACTACAGTAGCCTAAGTGGCACAAGCAGACATCATGTATGGCTTAAGTTGTGCTATTGCTAGTCTGTGACATACCAAGAGAACAGCTCAATACTTCAAGCATCTCTTCAATAGCAGTTTAAATTGCTTTTTTTTTCAAACAGGCATTAAATTATGTAATAAATTAAGATTCCAAAGTAAATCTTAATTAAGGAGTGAAAGTTAATATAATTCAACTTCCTTTCTGATGCCTTGATTTCCTCATAACATACCCCAGTGAGTACATACTGCTTAAACATATGTAGTACTTTATGGGAACACCTACGGATATTCAGAGGAATTCACTGACTTCCTGGTGAACAGTTAGTTCTGTTAGTTTTTTTTTTCCCCCAATACTGAGCTCAAATCTGCATCTCTAGCAGCCTCTACCCAGTAACCATGATTCCACCTTCTATTCCAACTTCCACTCAGGAGTCCTGCAGGAATCTGAAGACTATTACTGTGCCTCCAATAAACCCCATCCAAGCAAGGATTGTTTCCCCTGTGACAGGATTTTACCAGCCTGAAACCTCCACTCAGCTATATTCCAAGTGTTTTAGTATCACGGAATCCATGACTATGATTTCCTTCTTTTTCATTTTCTACATTTACAATTTTTTCCACAATATGTCTATACTTCCTTTATGAAGACAAAATGACTTTAGAGAAAAAGCCACATCGTAGGAGGCATTAAGGTACTGTCTCTAAAATACTGACTACAATATGCTTTATGATGAAATTTATAGTCCAATCTGAAAGGAAAAATACCAAAATAGAATCAGCAGAGTAATGAGAAATATGGTTACTTCCTTCTAGTCATGACACTTCCAAATTACTGAACTCAAGTAGAGATCTCTGATCTGAAGGGGCTAATACAAATCTCTCACTGCAAAGATGAGAAAATTTAGAACTAGAAAGGTCAAAGGAATTGACAAGTTTAAATTGTTAGCCTAGTGGGTTTAACAATGCCATAAAATTAATGTCTTCCATGCTTAAAACCTTTTAAACAGCCTTCCACTGCCTTTGCACAAAGTCCCATTTCCTTCGCCTGACATTAAGGCTCTTCACGATCTGGTTCCTACTTTCTTCTCCAGACTAATTTCAAGCCCTTCCCTGCTCCGCTCACCTACATTCTCTGTTTGTTTATTTGAGTTCTTTGGCTCACCTCTGAGATGCAAAATATACCCCCTCCTCTTCCTGGAACAATTTCCCCTCACCCTCTCTCCTGACTAAATCGCATCTCCCAGATCCTCCCTGATCTCCAACTTGGATTAGTTCTCCTTGTATGTTTCCATAAAACCTCAGATCCCTGAGTTAGATTAGGTCTCCCCATGTGTCCCCATAGGCCTCAGGATACCCTCCCTTCACAAAACTGGTAACCTGTTTTAGGTGAGGATTTGTTCAGTATTTATCTTGCCTGCTAGATCATAAACCCTTCGAAGGGAGGAACCCCTGTGAAGGGAGGAACCCCTGCGAAGGGAGGAACGACATTTACCTCGCTCTCTGCTGTCTCAGCAGTAACCCACTACTGGGCCCAAAGTACATACTTAACAAATATTCAATTTTTCAAAGGCTTAAATTACCTTTAATTGCCTAGAGTATTTATTACAATGCTGTTAACATGCTACACTACACAGAATTCTTTAGGATTCAAAATTCATCTATTACCCTTCACCCTATTATGTTTCATGAACACAATATTCTAGGCAGATCTTTCTGAATCTTGATTCTGTCAACCAATATGATAGATATCCATGTTGGGGCCTCTATAAATTTGATAAACATGCCATAAAAAACATATTGCCTTTTACATAATTGTCTTTCCTTTAAGAAGCTGTCCAAAGATAATTTTCAGTATAAACCCCTTCTGAATCTATATCTGCTCTTCTAAACTACTACTTTCTAGACTATAAAAGTTTTTTTTCATTACACTATAAGTAGGTCTTAGCTTTGTTCACAGAATTATTTGAATAAATAGGCTGAAAAATGAGATTCGACACAGATGGCAGCAGTTACATTTGAACAATAACTTTCTCATTAGCCTTCTCCACAATCAGGGAAATTCAAAATAGAACTGTTGAACTGGTTTATTTATTCACTGTAAAGTATGCCTGCTATAGAACAAGTTTGTCTTTCCAAGCATAGCACAAAAAGTCCAGTAGGAAACTTTGAGAATTTGGACAAGCAGGTTTACCTTAATATCCAAATACCCGAAAGCGAATAAAGATCTGGTAATAATAGTGCCAATCACTGTTAGAGCAATCATTCCCCTTCAAGATTTATGCTTCAGAAATTAAGAAACTCTAATTATAGATTCAATGTCTAACTTACCACCTTCCTCAGACACTGCTAAAGTGTAGAGCAGTTCAGAATTCTGGTAATCAAAGGGACAATCACAGGACTAATGGGTGAACTGACTCCCAACGGAGTATGAAGCACAACACCATGCACTCTGAATAATGATGAAGGGCACTGCCCTGGAGCCGGGGAGTCTCTGCTCAAATTCAGACCTCACTACTTTCCAGGAACATGTCCTTGAGCTAGTTATTTAATCTGTGCTTCAGTATGACCATCTGTATAAGAGCAGCCTAAAAATGTGTACCTACCTCATAGAGTTGTGAAAAATAAATCAGTTTAAAAAGAATGTTTTAAATGAATTAAGTTAAATGAAATTTTTAAATAACAATGTTATTCTTTTGATTCTGGGTCTATTTTAGTACTACTCAGATGAAACCCAGGTTGTAATGCTGAAGGACCTGTGGGCCCTGCCCTTTACGGGACTTACCATGCCAATTCCCTTTCATCTCAGTGTGTGCGTATTCTCACCTCCTATTCCTACTCCAAATCTCCTAATATGAAGTCAGTGCAGAATCAAGAAAGGAAATGAACTCTTGCCCTTTGGAGGGGTAACGAACACACCAAAGGCAAGTTCTCTACAAGCAGCGGAAGACTGACAGTCTGCACAAGCAGATGGATGGGCACGTGCTGGTGTCACAGGCTTCGTCACACCTGTCCCGGCACAGCTGGGCCCAGGCTCCTGAGACCAGATGCAAGCTGAACCCTTGAGTTTGGTCTGAATAAACCACAGGGGAAACTTCTCAGTATGAATTCATAATTATTTTAAACAACCTTCAAATATGTTCAATATACAAAAAATTTCTAACTATATAGGCTAAAAGATTGAGTAGACTGAATGTCTTCCTTTCACTCTGGATGGAATCAGTACTTTCATTTTATATTGTTTTTATTTCTGTTTTCCCTTTGGAGATTATTTACAGGATGCAACAAGGGTCATTTATTATGGGATACTAACAGCACTTCAAATCTATATAGCCTTTAAAACTTTAAATACTTTTATTCTCAACTCTGCTGAGAATACACAGAACTGTTTCTATTATTTCCAGTTAACAAAAATTAAAAATTTTCATTCAATTACTCCATTTACACATTTGACCTGTTTTGGGAGAGTATCTACCATGTTTAGATCTGCGAAGAGTTGAGAAAAAGTCTTCATCTCTTGTTAAATGTCTGTTTACAAATGACTTTTCTCCCCTGGGTCCAGCCTCAATGACTCTTCTCGCATTAAGTGCAGCAGCCAAGCTCCACTTCCATCAATGATTATAAAGAGTGCTCACCTCCCAACTTAATGGATCAAAGTCCATTTTAGGAGAAAAATGAACTTGTGGGTCCAGCTAACTCTCAGTCATGCCCCTCTCAGACAAAACATATGCTGATGTATTCCAGCTTTCCTTCTTACCCTCTCTGTATCTTCCCACCACTGGGAAGGCTGGTCACTGAAAACATTTAATTCTTGTGTAACAATCTTGAGTGCTAAGTGACACCTTGTCTTCCAAATCTCCTTTGGGGAGTTCAAGGCAATGGCAAATTAGACTATAAATTTACAGACAGCATTAATACTTTAAATGGAAGATATATTTCCTATCTCTTCCATAAGAAGGAAGCTAAGCAGCCCACATCCAAGAGAAAGCAATTTGCACCTTTTATGCAGGAACAATAAAAATGACCATTTTTCATGAAGGAATCAAACTGATGCATGGGACTGTTAGGTCAGAGGGCACTGCAGAGCTCTTGGGCTTTAAACAAAGGCCGTATCTTAACTATTAAGAGAAATTACACTGATTCCAGCATTTATAAAATATTGTATGGCTTTTAACATTACCTTGGATATACTGAATTCCAAATTATCAAAATTATTGTCACAGTGTATCCACTAGGAGTATTTTAATCGCCAGCTCAATAAATGGATCTGGGACCTTCCTTCTTTCCCCCTTAAAATCTTAGGATGAAATTAAGGAGGGAAAAAATTATTCAGAGGTGCCTTAGTGCACTTGTGAAGCAGCAGGATGCACGTGTTCAAACACAGCATTAGTGACTCAGAGATGATATTTTTCAAATCCTTCCCCCAAAGAAAGACAGCCTGGAAAGAATCTGCCACAAACTGTTCCAACAGGCCCTGAAAGTAAAAGACTTGGCTACTAATAAAATTCGGATTATTCCACAATTAGACTTCTGAGAATGAATAGTCAGATTCAGCTTTCTGAAACTTAATATCCTTCCAGATATTCAATACAGTTGATAACTGTTTAGATCCTGATTAGAGAAGCTGCCAGGTCACAAAAAGGAAAAGCAGCACCTGTAATTGGGTTCCATCTAAAAGGTTTGCAGGAAGACCTTTAAAGAAAACAAAATAAAATGGCTCTTTATGTTTCTAAAAAACATAATTTGTTTAAGAGAAAGCCTTCATTGTACAGTCTGACATTAACAATTGGGCTGTGAGTTATGCAGTAATATGTACCAATTTTTCTTCCTGTAAGGAATCACAACAATCTCTTCACAGGTGGCAGTCTCTGGAAACCACTTTGTTTCATTTTCTAACCTAATACACATATTGATTTTCTTTTATTGTTTTAAGGACAATGGGAATTATTGGATGTGGCAAATCTGTGAATGGTAAACTTCTAAATCATTTCTGTGTTTTAGTTTTTATTTATATGTATTTTCTAAATTTTGTATGATTAACATATTATTTTAATCATTGATGAGGAAAAAACCTTTAAATTACAATAAGACCTTTAGAAAATGGACCTATTTGGCAATCTTCATTTTAAGGAAATAGATACAGCTCATCTTTCTGTAATATGTATTTGTCAACTTTATTACATCATTTCCTTACTCAAAATCTTCATCTGTAGAATGAAAAATGTAAATTCCTTAGCAATACACTCAAAACCTTTCATGACCAGCTCCCACTCTCTTACTACTTCCTGGTCTTGCTCCCATATACTAGCCAGATGGAATAAGATGAAATGCCCAGCCACACTACCTCTCTTACTACTCTGTGCCTCTGAAAATGCTGTTCCTTCAATCTAAAACATCTTTTCCCCCACCTGAAAAATCCCTCTTTCTTTCTTTAGAATTCTGCTCAGAAATCCACCTCTTAATGGGCACAGATATAGACTGCTGGTTGGAAAAATGATACATCCTTTAAGAAGAGCAATTCGGCCCACCTATTGAAATTACAAATTACTATACCCTTCAACCCAGAAATTCCACTCCTAGCAATTTAACCTACACATATACACGCACATCTGTGAAATGGTGAGATTATTCACCACACCACTGTTTGAAGCAGCAAAATACTGGACACAACCCTACATACACATACACTTGGAGTTGGCTGAATATATTATAGAAATCCATACATGAAATGCTATGCAGCTGTCAAATGAACAAGGAATCCTTGATGCACCGACATAGAAAATTCTCCAAAAAATACAGGCGATCTCATTTTATTGTGTTTCACTTTATTGTGCTTTGTAGAAAACTGCAATTTTGCACAAATTAAAGATCTGTGGCAATCCTGCATCTAGCAAGTCTACTGGCACCATTTTCCACCAGCATTTGCTTGCACATCTCTGTCACATGTGGTAATTCTTACAATATTAACCTTTTCCATTATTATTACATTTGTTTTGGTGATCTGTGATTAGCAATAACAACTTGTGGAAAGCTCAGAGGATGGTTAGCATTTTTAGCAATGAAGTATTTTTTAATTCAGGTATATACATTGTTTTTTTAGACTTAATGCTATTGCTCACTTAAAATACTAGAGTATAGTATAAACATAACTTTTATATGCACTGAGAAACTAAAAATTCATTTGACTCGCTTTATTGTGATACTCTCTTTATTGCAGTGGTCTGGAACCAAATTCACAATACCTCTAGGTATGCCTATACTGTAAGAAAAGCAAAGCACATGAATGGGACGCCAAAAGTTCTGGAAAAAGAGAGAGGAAGAATACATACAAATTTGCTTATATTTGCATAAACTATTTCTAGAAGAGTGCCTCTAAAAAACCAGTAACATCACTGGGACAAACCATTGTATTCATCTGATACCATCTTATATTTGTTGAGAGTTTAAGCCATGTGAATATACTACTTATTCAAAGTAAAAGTTTAAAAAGCAAAAAGTTAAAAAAAAAAGTGTCTACACCTTTATGAAAATATCTCTATTTCCCGCAGTCTCCTTCATCATTTCCTTTTCATTTATTAGAACCTTTATTGACCATGGATACTATGTGCCAGTTGCTATGGTAGGTAGAAAATAAAAACAACCTGCAAGGAAAGTGAATCTCAATGTACAACTCAGAAAAGCAGAGAGACCATCTCATTTCGGTGAGTGCCCAGCATAGAAGACAGGTGCACAGAGGAAGTGCAGGCATCATACACATGAGTCATAGCGTTCACACTGCTGGTTCACAGTAACTGTTTACTTGGCTGCCTTCCAAACTAGACTGTCACTCTGAAGATATCTTAAAGGTTAACATAGTGCTGATTACAAGTTTATAATATGTGTGGTGATGGATGTTAAGTAGACTTGTTTTTGTTTTATGTTTTGCATTATGTACATACACTGAGTCATGCTGAACACCTGAAACAAAAAGGAGGTTATATATCAAATATGATTATTTTTAAAAATCTAGTGTTTCTCTATTTTGGTAACTGTATTTCAATATAATTGGTTTCCTTTATAATTTTGTGTATTGTATGCATTTAAGAAGTTGTCTGATAAGGGGTCCATGGACTTGACCAATCTCCCAAAGAAGTCCATGATCCCAAAACTGTTAAAAATCCCTGGGCTATAACATAAAAAGATGGATCAGGATGGAATAAAAATGCTGGCATACCACAGCTTTCACTGAAGAAAAGAGATTTATGTTTTTAATCACCTTTGGGAGGGATGAGAAAGAAAAATGCCATTTCACTCCAAAGTTTCAAGTAAAATGAAAGAGAGTGTTTGGTAAGTTTGTATTTCCGATCAGGTTTCATTGTGTTTTAATTGAGTATATGTCATTTTCTGATGAAAAATCTGTGGATATACAGGTTTTGTGAATATAAACTAGGTACACTGTTGAGAAACATAGCGTTCAGTTATTTTAGACAGCTAACGTAACAATAACAATAACATGAAGGGTCAGTCAATTATTATATATGTGGTAGATGACTATGCAGCAAAGAATCACTTTCCCCCCTCCAACCTCTATGGTGAAGTATACCTTCCTGCCCCACTATGCTGGAAGTGGCCTTTTGATTTGCTCTGGCCAGTGGAACATGGACAGAAATCAAAGTGTGCTAGTTCTAAGCCTAAGCCTTTAAGAAACATCAAATGTTTCTGCTGACCCCTCTGGGAACTCCTAGATTCTGCCATGAGAAGATATGCTCCAGAGAGCCTACTGATCACAGAAGAATAAGAGGTGTGGAACACATCAGACTGAAGCTGGAACCTGGAACTAAATAAGGGTCCAGCTATACCCAGCTATGCCCAGCCAAGATCAGCCAAAGTCTAGCCACCCAAAGGATTCATAAGGCAAAGAAAAATGCTAACTGTTATTTGCCACTGAGATCTATGGTTGTCTGCTATGCAATATCTGACTAAGAAAATATGATAAAAGTAATCTTTAAAAACCTTGCCTGATTCTTCTCTCTCTTACCAACTTTACATCTCCCTGTATGGCCCCGGAAGATGACTGGTTAGCCAGAGACAGGTAAGATTCCTCAAGGGAGGAACAACCTAAGACAGGCACAGTCGCAGGGGGGTCATCAGGTGAGAAATTGGGGATCAACAGAGGTGAGGCTTAGAACCTCACCCCCCCTGTTCTGAGAGAAATCTTCTGCATACGTGGATGTTTTATTGCCCTTGTCTAGCTTGAATTAACACACATAGTCTACAGGCACACACCTGATCATCTACATTTGCTCTCTTACAACACTAAACTATGTTTTCTACCCTTATCTTGTATCTACCTACCACTTCAGCATTTTATTAAAAATAATAATAATAAAGAGAGAAATGTGGTATCCACATATAAATCAAGTATAAAAATCAAATGAGTATTCATATTTGAACTGACTGTTTATAGTTCATAATGCATGAGCAAAACCGAAAGTTTCTGTGATGGCTGCCCTTGTACTGTTCACCATGTAAGAACTTATTCACTATGTAAGAATTTGTTCTCCATGTAAGAACTTGTTTGTTATGCCTCAGAAGATTGGAGACTGACGAAAATTAGGCTTGGGGTGGATTAATGATTGTGCATTGAGCATTGACTCCCCTATACAGAATTTTATTGTTGTTAACAACCATTTGATCAATAAATATGAGAGATGCCCTCACAAAAAAAAATAAAAATAAAAATGAAAAAATATAAATAAATAAATAAATAAAAGTATACACTTCCAATGGTAAAATAGTAAGTAACCGGGATGTAATGAATATAGTCAAGATATTGTAACAGCTTGGTATGGTGATAGCTGGTACCTAGAATTGTCATGTATATAAATGTTGAATCACTGTGTTATACACCTGAAACTAATGTAATGTAATACTGTGAGTCAACTACCCTTCAATAAAAAATAATTATCTAAAAAAAAAAAAAAAAACCTTGCCTGATTAACTAATGCTCTCAAATCCCTCTATAAAGAAATTTGATACCCTGGGCATACTGAAGTCTTGTGGCTATTAGGTTATTTCCAAAACTGAGTTTATGCTTTAAAAAGAGTTAACTGCATTGGTTCTAAAACATGTTTATGTTCATAATAAAATGAATGTGAAAAAAAGCTGAATTGCTATTTCTATAAAACTAAGTTGAGTGATTTGGGAAGACCTGGCAAAGAGGAGTGTTTAAATATAAAGTCACTGTCACATTAAATGGTGGCAATGCTACCATTAAAAGATATAAAAACAGTTATAAAAGAACTCTGAAAGTCTTCATTAAAATGCTTCTTAAATTTATTTATTACCCTTCTTAAGGAAACTGAAATGAGAAGTATTATGTATTTCAGAATTCCTATTCAAAGGGCATTAAGGGCCCTATAACACATTGATAATGAATACATATTTATGTTTTAAGTCAAAATAAATATTTCAGTTAGTATGTACTATTTTTTGCTTTGTCTCCTGAGCCAACGTTTTCTATCAACCAACCAACTGCAGTCCTGACTTTGTGAGGTAAGAGGGCTCTTCAGGATTTCAGCCTCTTAGAAATCCTACTGTGGGCGTTACAATAATCGGGGCTTGGTATTATTTTATATTTGCTGCAAATCCTGTTTAAAGCCAGCTTGTGGACCTTGTATTCAGTACGAATTCTACAATTTGATTTCATACTGAGCTTGAGCACTGCTGAGTTTTTGATCTAGTATCTCTAATAATTTAACTATCATTTTAAGTCTCTGTTAATTAAGCCTAAAATCTGGCTCATTATATTTTTAAAATATAAGGATATCATGTCAGAAGTAAAATCAGGCTCCTTTTTCTGGCTTACAAAGCCCTATACCATCACCTGTCCCCTAATTTCTTACCCAGCCTCATTTCTTACCACGGTCTACTGGTTCATGGTGTTCCGTACCATGATACCACACTGACCCTCCTGTTTTACAAATATGTCAAGCTCTTTGCCACTTCGGGGACATCCTCTCAGTTTTCCTTTACCTAAGCTCTTCTTTTCCTGATTTGCCCATGGATGTCAATCAGATCTGAAATGACACCAATGAGGCCCCTACTGACTACCCAAAATAAAGCCTCCAATTAATCATTTCTGATTATATCACTCCATTTTAGGACTCTGCAAAATACTTATCACTAGCTGGTAAGTGATATCATTACCTATAATTTGTAACTTACTTCTCCAAGTAGTATAAAATTCACAGTTGATACACGTTTTTCTTGTTCACACCTAGATTCTTAAGGCCAAAAATATAGCATAGGACATAATAGCAGATCAATGAATATCTCTGTTTGATTATTAAATGGAATACAAACATGGGAGTTAAAACAAGCACCCACAAATAAGATTTCTCAACCAATGCAGACAAGCTATGGTTTTAAAAAACAAAGAAATAAAAACTTAACATACGTCTTATGTCAACTGTCCCTACACCTTCCCTAAAAAGATACTTTGAAAAGTATTGACTTACAAATCAACCCCACCCCAGTATCAAGTACAGAAATACTATGTTTCAACAATCTGAAACAGGATTAAATTCAGAGAAGTTCTAATTATTGTCATAGAAGCTAGTTCAATAATTTCATATTTATTAGCAAAACAACCTAAATAATTTTTGGATGATATATGTATTTATAATCTTACCCAAAGTTTATCTCTTTTTCTTTCAAGATTTTGTGATGGAAGAATCAGTTTGGAATAACATCAACTAATATACATAAACCTCTTACTAAGTGCTAGTATTCTTAAGTGTTTTATATGCATTAACTAATTCTCACAACAACCCAAAAAGTGCTTCTAATGTTCTTCCTTCTAGCTATTTTATAGGTAAGAAGAATTAAGCTCACAGAGGTCAAGTAACTGCCCTAAGTCAGTGAGCTATTTAGAAGCAAGATGGGGTTTGACTCAGACAGTCTGGCCCAGAGTCTGTGTTCACTCGACTCTACACTGTGTCACATGCTATTAAAGCAGATTTTCTCTGAGGAATCTGGAGTTGTGATTCAGGGATAGCAACTTAGCTCCCTGCAAAAGACAGAACTGGATGCTATATAGCAGTCATATTCTGCCATGGGAATGAAGTGCAGAGAAAACCTGGGGAAAGAGGGATAAAGAAGAGGCAGAGAGAGAAGCTAATTAGATGGCAAGAGACAGGGAGAATGCTTGCCGGCATTAGTCCAGTGCCAGCTCGGGTATGTAGCTGAACTCCTACCCTTGTGTTTAAAGGAACACACCCTGGTATCCATATGACAAATTCCCTTTCTTGTTCAAGCTCAAGATTTTACTACTTGCAACCTTAAAAACCTTAACTTCTATCATTAACTCCTATCATACCTTCCCATATCACAAATGAGGGAAAATAAGGCTCCTTGTTCTAAACTAAAATTGATGAAATATTGCCAAAATATGTACATGCTAAAAAAACAATGAGAAAAAAAACTGTTTGCTAACATTTAAAAAAAAAATATGGGTGAATCTTAATTCGCTTTGTTTTATTCTAGGCAATATTTGAAATGTATATCCAGTGAAGATTTAGAAGTAGCTGTATTGATTTCATTGTTCTCCCCACCTCTGGTGCATTGAAATTGCTCTGATTTTTTTTTTTTAATTTGGCATGCTAGATGAAATTTATGTGCCAACCCGCTAATGAGGAAGTAATTTCAGAATGCTTACCCTCATCTCCCATGTACAGAATAGAGAAACGGTAGCTCCCTGAAAGAGCTCCTTTCCTTTGCTGGCTCAGTGCTGCTATTTCAGTATCTGTCAGTTAAGAACACATACCCAGTGCCAGAACAGTCCAGACATGTGTTAGTCTGGGAAACAGCTTTCGTTAATGCACAGAGTTCCATCCACTGAACACCAAGCCTTTTATGGTGATACTGTGACCTAGAAACTCTAGACACGGAACATGGTAAAGCTAGACTGCGCCATCTTTCTTCCTGACATTCTTAATATTCAACTTTCCCCTGCAAGTAGACACCAGAGCAATCTTTCCAGTTTTGTAAAGTGGGAAACTTACAAGAATTTTCACCTTATCTCAATCATTTCCTCTTCTTTCATAGCTCAGCTGCTGCAGCTTCCCAAGCAGTATTACTGTGTCTATCCAGGGAAGAACTCACTGACATGTATGGCCTAATTTCTTTATCTCACTGCCGTTGTTAGGTATCTGACTCTGACACTCATCAACTCCTTTCACCTGCATTGTTGTAATGCCCTTTAAAATTCTTTCCATGGCCTGCGCGGCCTGTTAGTCCATTACTGTCAGGTTATTGCGGCTATAATCCACACATGTACTCACCAGATGGTTTAGCCCACATAAATCCCTCCTACTGATTCTACATTGCCTCTCCACCATACTGAGGCTGAAACATAATAACCTGCACACCATCTTCAGAGCAGAAGGCTTCAAGTTTCCTGTAGGACTGACATCCTGATAGTGACACCCTCATCCAAGTAATTCGCCAGGACAACCCAACTAATCCGTTTCTTCTTTTGCCCACTGCCCTCCTTCTCCCACATCCTATGTGCCTTATCAACTCATTCCACTCCTTCCTCTAGGCCTTCCCAAACAGTCTGAATACCCCTTTCTTTGACAGAAGGGGAGACAGAAGGAGCTTTTATTGGGCTAAATACTCCACAAGTGCTCTACATTCATCCCTAAGTAATCCAGTGAGGTACTACTACTATGTCCCTCGTTTTCCAGATGAGAAACTGAACAAAAATTTACTAGCAAGTAGCAAATGTAAAACTTAGACTGAGGATGGTGTAACTTTCAAGCTCCCCAGAGAGTTAAGCCTTTGCACAAACTGCTCCCCTGCTCAGAAAGGAGGTCCTTCCCCGCCTACCGGCTGCCAGGCACCTGGTCAGCCTTCATGCCTGACTTGAATCTCCCACCCGGCTTTGAAGGCTGCTTTCACACTATTCACTGGTCGTGATTATTCCCCATCTGGTCCTACTCCAGGACAGCAAATATCACCCCCACAAATATGTACTTTGCTTTTTTTACTTGACTGTGAGGTCTTTGGAGGAAAGGGTATTATTCTATTCAACCCAGCACATTGTAATAACCCCAAAATGCTTGCAATGTTACATATGGGTCTCTATTAACATATATCAGCAAGCAATGTTCCCTTCATAACCACTTCATAGATTTAAAAAGTTGAAATAATTCAGCAGAATAGAAATTAACATTTAACCTGAAATATTCAAGTTGATAGATGTGCATTGGTTATTAGGCTTTTCACTGTTTAAACATTAAATCATACATTTTGAATTTAAATACATATTCAAAGCTTCCTTTGGAATGTATAATAAATGTAACAGGTGTGATCTTTTCCTGTTATTTATACTAGTCAGGTATAAAAATAACTGGAAATGGTGTAAGTGGTAGAGGAATGCTGGCCACCCCACTCACAGGCCCTGAGGCAGAGGAACTCCAGAGGCCCCTCCCTCAGTTGTCATCACTCCCTGGGTGAGCACCTTGGGCACAGGGGGTGGGACAATTTTGTCTCAAAATGCAAACCACTTAATTTTCACCAGTGACTAACCAAAGAAAATGTGATCTGTTGGATTTAAGGGGAAGCAGCAATGCTGTGTCTATTGAGGCACCTTCCTAAAGGGTCATTTTGGAGTCACTTTGACTATATTGGATTTTCACCTTACATATCAACTTATCCATGTGTTAGAAGTTCTTAAGTTCTGCTAGTGGTGACTCTAGGCTTTAGTTTATGTTAGTAGATACAACGTAGGTCTAGGTAGTTTACTTTGTGTTTGTGTGGGGAACTGGAAGACGAGACGCTCAGCTTCCTCAACCTTTTTTCTTACTTGTGATTTGTCTAAAAGGACCCATGTAAGGGAATTTATTATTTTCTTGCATTATCATTCATTTTTAAGTAATCAGTAGGATATAGCCATATTTTGCAAAGTATGGATCGAGATATATCTGAAATCAATTTAGTGACTCATAATAACCTTTAAATGATTAAATAGAATAGAAAAAAAACAATATGTCACATGTAGCGACAATATTTCAAATTAAGTTAAATTTTCTTTCAGTCTTGTGTATATAATGGTTTGCAATGTATATTTTTACTATGAGTCTCCATCAGAAATGTCAGAATGCCACAGGGCTACTTATAAACAAGAAAAAATTCAGTGTCCGCATCAAAACCACTGTATGGGATTTTACCGTTTAAGGAGCCAAGATACCCCCCATTATGAAAGAGTCCAATTACAGAATGATATTTAATTAATTCTGTATTAAGAAAACTTCTAAATATCCTTTGTAATAGTCAACCTAAACCCAAAGGATTTCATGTTATCAAAAATGTAATTTGCTTCACAGTGCAGTATCAGGTTAAGAAGCAATTTATTTTATACTATAGAAAATCTGAGTATCTCATATAATTTAAAAGGTTCATCTCAAAGCAAAAAATTCATTATGGAATCAAAAGCAAATAATAAATATTTTATCTTAGCACGATTGTAGTGTAACTTTTCCAGATAAACCAAACATCACCTTCAAAAGCCTATACCAGTCAATTCTTTTAAATTTAAAATCTGATCAAGATAACTATCTCCAGAAAGTTGTATAATTAAATTTAACACCCCAACATATATATTATTTAAAAGTTTGGTATACAGAGAACTATTTTGTGTCATTATCATACCTCTGAGTTTTTTCCATATTATTGACCAAATTTCACATCAAATAAGCTGCAGGGTTAGGAGTACAAGTCCCCTTCGGGGAAGATGAAGTTGCATCAAGGCATAATATATATGAATATATTAAATATTCATAAAGGGAACAGTGTTTTCTGGTAAGCACATCAATATTCATTCATTCTCTCTCTGTGTCTCCTGCATGTGTGTGCGCACATACCCACTCCACACAGCATCTTGTACTCCCTGAGCATGAGATGCTCTCTCTGACTCATCTCTGTTCACCTCTTCAGCCCCCTCTGCCCTCTACACTGTGCCACTTTACATCTCTGTTCTTGTTTCTTTTTTCCTTTGGCCTGGAAAATGCCTACAAGTTTTTGAAGACCCAGCTTAGACTCCTAAAGAGGGTCTTGATAACACCATCAGAAACAAATGAAGTAGAATTCTGAATTCTTTGGTAAGTTTTCATGGTGGAATACAGTGAGATTAATGGCTAAAATGAAGTTGAAAGGTTATCCACAATGATAGCCTATCCCTATCCTGAGTTGCTACATACATTGTGGTTAACTAAGGATTGATAATCATCTCCATTTATGCACATAATTATAAAAATAGAAATTATATATTAAATAGGAAAAGAATGCAATAGGCTAGATGTTTCTGTATTAAGAACACTTGTAGGAGTACCTTATGGATCTGTATTTGTTTTGCTTTTGCTTTTCTAGCTGATTCCTTTAAACTGCATCTACAAAACATCTGTGAAAGTAGGGAGAGTATAATGAATCCTTACGTACTCATCTCCCAGTTTCAACAATTACCACAGTCTCTACTTTCATCCAGATCACCAACCCTTCTACTGGATCATTCTGAACTTTTGCAGACATTTCATCCCAAACTATTTCAGTATGTATCTCTAAATCATCATTTTTAACACAATTGTAACACTATTACTGTACAATTGAATAATTCTCTTAATATCATTGTACCTAATTAGTGGTCAAATTTTCCCCTGATTATCTTAGAGATGTTTTTATCAGCATCTGAACAAGGTCAGTACACTGCATCCGGTTGATATAACCTTTAAGTTTTTAAGTCAATCTATGAGTTGCTTCTTTATTTTTTAATTGCAATTTATTGCTTGAAGAAATTGCCATGTTATGTTTTTAAGGTTCCCATGCCTGAAAACAGAATTAAGTTTTCAAACTAGTAAGCTAACTCTTATGATGTAAACTTTCATTCTGTTGCTTGTGATGAGTACTATTAAATATAAAGAATAAGAGGTTACAATGGTAGGAAAGTTTGTTTAAAAGGTATGTAATCACTGATACCTTAAACTTAATAGCCATTATAAGGATAACATTTACAAAGAATCAACAAACATCTGCAAGAACTTCATTTTCTTTTATGCCAGAACATAGAAGAAGACCCTCAGAGTAAAAAAAAAAAAAAAATTACAAATATTAAATACAAACTATAATTACACTAGAAGTTACCTTCATAATAGTTCTTAGTAATAAAGACTGTAAGTTATTTGATTTTTAGAGAGTTCAATTCTCAGTGTTGATTTATGACATCCAGGTAAAAATGTTCATACTTCAAAAACACTGAAATACATGTGTGTAAATGTAGGTAGCCCTCACCTAATAATCATATGTATACACACAAGGCAACCTGTGGGACGATGGGATGTCCGGCACTATAAAGCTCCTCTTAACTTTGCTACATATGAAAACATTAACCTAAATTTCACTCCTAAAATATTTCAAACGTACTAACAACACATAGTAATGTTTAGTTATGTAAAGAAACTACTGAAAACCTGTAGGCCTTGTTATAGCCTATAACACAAAGCCAACAATACTTCTATTTTAATTCCCAGGAAGCAATGCCTCAATTGCTACAGAAGCATTAACTATCATATTGGAAAAGAAAAACCAGCCCCCAGAGTAGTGTGCAAGGCACCACCTACCATAGACCTGGGCTTGCTGATGGCCACCAGACTAGTAAGGAGGTCTTCATCGTGCAGCTGGCTGAAAACATGGGCGTCATAGGCAACCATAATGGAGATTTCTTCCATCATCTTGCCAGCTGGCCTTTCCACAGCAGCAGCTGCTGTCCCGGCTTCAGACCAGACTATCCAAGGAAAAAGCCTCCCGAAGCTCAGTGCCAACACACACACAGCCACCTGAGTTTGAGGGTGGAGTGTCAAAAATCCAGAAGGAAAAAAAAAAGAGAGAAAAAAGCAGCTGCTATCACAGGCTTGTCTAGCAATTTACTGCCAGGAGAAAACTAAGGGAGGCCTCTTATCTATGGAGGAAGTATATACTATAAACACCTTCTGCATTCTTAACACGGCAGCTGGAAAAATTCAGTTTGGGGAAATCTTCTTTAAACTTCCAAAAGAGAAATAAAAAAGAGTTTCCTAACTGGAAATATCCTCTAGCAAAACTGAAAAAAAAAACATAAAAACCACACAAAACAAAAAACTGGTTTATGTTATTTTCTTGGTAATTAGAAATTGTTAAAGTTTTATCTTCTTCAATATTATTTATATCAAGTTTCTTCTTGGAGAAGTAGACTTTCTTATTGCTTATTTTTTCACAATCACAGAAAACAGTTGGCAACCTTTAGTTTTTCAGAATTTATTGAATTCCTTCCTGATGCAGTTAAAAATTATCTCCTGAAGTATGGGGAAAAGAAAGATCCTTTTTCCCCTCTGAGTATTTCTGTTAAAAAAAAAAAAGTACCAAAATATAAAAATGAAACAGGGACCGCAAAATCAATTAATAAATATTTCCCCTTTTTCCCACTAAAAAGCACAAATGTTTTAAACAGAATTCTTGATTTTGAGAACTTGGTTTTTTGTTGTTATTCAGAAAGCAACACAAAGGTCTCATTTCCAAACTGATCGTTTTTCTATGTAAAAGTTCTCATCTTTTATTTTTAAGCTTAAAGGTTTCTTTTAATTACCTAAATTGGCAAATAGCCATGAACTGTTGGTACCTTAGCCACCAGAAGCATTTCTTTTAAGTAGGCTGGAGACTGTAAAAGAACCTCAGTGTGGCCTGATGAAAAATTTTGATAGCTGCCCTTAATTATCATTACAAGATTGCCTAAATACCAGGAAAAAATAATGAATGCTAATTGCAAGAAAAAAAGTACTAAGCAAATAAAAAAGGAGGGAAGCAAATAAAGTGCCTCCAAAAGTTGTTTTTTCAATACTTCTAATTAGCTATTCTCTGCTTTTTACAGTTTACAACAGTACAGTTCCATGAGAAATATTATGTTAGAATGAAAAATCAGTTTGACAGTGTTTGTCTACAATCAAATACAGACACTGGTTGGAATTTTTAGTCCTAGCGGTATTATGTTCTTTAAGTCTGTTTGCTTTCCACAAAACAAAAAACTTAGGGTGGGATTTATAGTGTCTGGTTTTCCTTGTTTTCCTAAAGTAACTTCACCTACATTACCATGATTACTCAGACACACACACACACACACACACAGGGAAACCCACCTTACTGCTAGGAAACAGAAGTGAGCCTAATAGGCTTAAACAGAAAATGCAATACTTTAAATAAATCCTCAAGATTAAAACAGCTTCAAACTGTTTGATCCTTGCTGGAGCCAGTAAAGCATTTTTACTTCATTTCTTTCCCTTCAATGCAGCTTTGTCTTTTAAAGATTATTCTGTTAAATACTTTTCCAGCACATTAATCTTAACACTGACTAACGAGTAAAAATTAAATGATAACCAGGAGACAAGGTATTCTAAGGCATCCGTGCAGTTCATACCTTTCAAATTCCTTTTTATATTTTCAGAAGTACTTTAAAAGATACTGTGAACCTCTTCATGCATTCATTAGCACCCGAAGATTTCAGATTTATCTTGAGACAGCATTTTCTAGATGTGAAAGCAATTGCTCTTCCTTTCATATTTTTCTTTGCAACAGTGACTCAGTGCTTCTACCCTGGTATCGGAATAAGGTGCTCTGACAAAGACACCTGTTGTGGAAGGTAAAGAAACTACTTCCCATAATGCCTTACTCTCTGCTGGCAACCGCCCAAGGGCAAACAAGAATTATAACCGCGGCTGAGCAGTTGCTTATGCACCTAGGGGACAGCACATTCAGCGTGACAATAGGTAATCTTCTCGGGTAGGAACACTGTAACCCAAGCAAAAAAAGGGGTGGGAAAACAGTATCAAATCTTTCAGGCAGTGTGTATTAAACTCATAAAACATTTAAGGCATCACGGCTATCAAGGTGCAAACCATTTTTAGAAACATAATCAAAGGCTGTAAAGATAGTTCTACAATTTAGCAAACAGAAGCTAACGGCTTCTAATAGTTCAGTCCTTTTTAGAATTCCACACAGGTTCTTAGGTAAACAATTAGGTATTTTTAAAGGCTTCTGATTTATCGCAAAGATTGTTCTAATTATCCACAGTGGCTAGAATTATCCATAGCATTTCATTTCTAAATCTAAGAGGTCCTCCGCTGTAGCCACAGTGCACACATTTTTTAGAGTAAGGACTCCCTAAGTTTGATGTACATCCCCTCATTTTTTTGTCAGCCTTAAAATGTTCTTCCATACTTACTTTTGGAGTCTGGAAAGGAAAATTCAGATGTTTCTTTGCTCATACAACTAAATGTATATTTGTGATCCTAACAAAAAGCAAACTCTGAATTTGCATACTTTAATCATGACTAAAAACTGATGATCTATTAAAAAAAAAACTGTATTGGCTTTCTCTTTTCCTTTAGACATTTTCCCAGAAATAATAGCTACAATATTACAGTAGTCTCAGATATAATAGCTGCAACGCCCTCCCACACTTCAGGAGCCTTTGTACTCAGTCTTGTTTACCAGTCCTTTACTCCCTTCCACGTCTTACTCTTGCCTTTTCCCCAGCGAACTGAGACCCACTGATTTCCCAGGATTGTTTCCACCTTAGTTCCTGCAGTTATGTACTTCCCACTGTGCAACCCCACTGAAAAAGGCATGGGGATGGGGAAATTACCTGAGATCAAGGGGTGTAGTGTCGAGAACACAGCTGGCTGCTACAGTTTACCAGCAGAGGATTGCGTATCCAACCGGCAGCAGAAAACACAGCTTTGGTAGTAACCAACGGGTAGTCCCCAGGTCAAGCAGGAACTAGCTAGCTGTCTATCCCAGGGCAAGTCATTTAACCTCTCTAGGTTTCAGTTTCCTCATGGACATGTAAATTGAGAGGGATAGAATAGATCAGAGGTTTTCACATATGCTATGTCAAAAGCAGTGTGTCCTTTTTCCCTCCACTAAATAGGCTTATGAGGATTTGAAGGTGGAAATACCTTTTCCTTCTCTATCAGAATAAAAAAACAAAGGGTAACATTAATCCCAGATGTCAAAAAAATTCCCCCAGGGTTGCTATAATGTGTGCCAACAAATGCGATCTACTTGGACCCTTTGGATTTTCTAATATCTTATTTGCCTATAAAAAAGGATCCAGTGACAGTTGTTATACTTCATTTATCAGTCATTCTTTACAGTCTTTCTATTCAGAGGCCAAACTGGCTACAAAATAGGTTTCAAAACCTCTACAGATCTCACTAAGATAAGAAAATACCGATGATAAAATATCTCCATTTTTAAATGCTTTAAGATTTCACCCAGAAACATTTTACTCTGGTAGCTAATTTTGTTCCAAAAATCATTCTTCTAGGATTATTACTTTTTAAAAAAATATACCTGGATTCTAATGAAGGAGTATGAGTCTAATAAACCTTTCCTGGCCTTCGGAGAACATCCTCAAGTGTCAGATGTAGACACAGCCAAAACAAAAATCAAGAAAAGCCTACTCTGAATAAGATGTGAACATGGTTCTCTCTCTGTGTTCTCCCCAAATGCAGCAAAGTTGTTTCACTGTGGGAGTAGCATTTTCTTACTCGCTAGTCAAAGCAGCAAATACATTAAAAAAGGATCACAATCATTAAGGAATTATCACACTCCATAAGAGAGACTGTTAAGACCCTTTTCCCACGCCTCAGGTTCTACTTGTTGAACATTCTCACCTCAACAGCCATAAAATCAGAATAAGATGGAAAGGAGGACAAAACCACCATGACAGAAATATGGTCTAGAGGGCAGAAAGGTCTTCCATGGCTCACACATGTACAGGCAGAGCCCTGGAGAGACCCTGTTCTTCCTTCCCCAACAGCTCTGTCTAACCACTCATGAATGTCTTTACAGACGTTCCTAAATAACTCAATATAAACATTCATGAAGTACACATGACTCAATTTTAAGTGATCTTCACAAAATGTTCTTGGTATTGACACAGATTTAAAAACTGTAAGACAAAATTCAACAAGCAGTTTCTTAATCACCAATATTCCAAATAGGTTTCTATTCACACTTAAGATTGCATATTACAAAACCCAAGTGCTCTAAGATAAAATGAGAATGAGAAATCACAGAAGTTATCAAGAGAAGAAAGCTTTTCAGAATATTTTGGATTTCAAAATAGTCCAGTAACACACACTGAATTTTTACAAAGGGAAAAGAACAAAAAGTCAAAGATAAGCAAAATCTCAGTTCTCTTTAAAGTCATGTAAAGGTAAGTAAAGAAAACCATTATTCTTGTGTCACATTCCAGCCATTCAGCTCATTATCTTTCCTATCTTTCCTAGCAATTGCTAGGCAAATTCAAAACCTCAGAAAACACAGATTCCTTAAAAAAAAAATCCTGGCATTAAACTAAGAAAACCCAGTGGACTTAAACAAGTACTGGGTATCTTACTTCCTCATTTGCATCTCAGTACGAAGAAAAAGGGTGAGGTAGATTCCAGAGACTATGAAAGAAGAGCTGCAACTCTTTGACAATTGAGCTTTTTATCTCATTTCTAATTTTAAAATCCACAGCCAACTGTTAAGAACAAGACCACAGGCCCAAAATGTAGTTGCTTATGCTAAGCCCATGTTAGCAAATAGACTTAATTACAATTTCGGTTCTCCCAGAAATGGAATCTTAAACCAATCATCTGGAATTGTCTGATGAGCACTAGTTATCTGCCTGACAGACCCCTGCTATCCTCTAACCCAGAGAGGTACCTTGCAATAACCAATCCACTTTTTTGCCTAGTGTTAAGTCCTAGTCCCTGCTCCTGTCTGCTTATGAAAGTTTTTCATTCGGTACAGCTTCTTGAGCTCCTTTCTCTCTGCTAGCCTGGATTGCCCCATTCATGAATTGTTGAATAAAGCCAGTGAAATCTTTAAAATATACTCAGTTCAATTTTGTTCTTTGATATGATACAATCACTTAAAGTTTCCCTAACCAAAAATAAGTGTTTCAAGTGCTCCTAAACATTCACTGATATTTACTATCACCCAAAGTAAGGATGATTTCAGATATGTCTAAAAATACGAGTTATGCCTCATCTTGTCTCATTTTGAGAATATACAACTGAATTGTAATTACAAATAACCTTACCTTAATTTCCTAAACAATTCAAATAATGTTTTAAAAAGTATTACTAACAACCACATCAAACTATTTGTTTGCATGAATATTTGAGATTCATTTTTTCCCAAGATCAGAAGGTAGATTTAGGGAACAGCAATAAAATATGAACTTGTTTTCATTTGTCTCAAGTTCTTCCTGTAGCGTGGGTGACCCCAGCCTGGTAACTCTCTTTCCAAAAAGCCCTCAGGTCCCTGTAGTTTAAAGCTTGTAGCAGTGAAGTTGGCTAAAATCCTGCAGTTGAAATTTGATGAATTTGATGGTATATGAATTTTATCTCAATTAAAAAAAAACCAATAGCATTTACTAAATGCCTGTAATGTGTATGAGGGACGGCTTACAGAAATAGTAATGTAGTAATATATAATCAAGTTATAATACTAATATTTACTAAAAATTCTTTTATAATAATAGTAGCTAATATTTAGTAGGTAGTCCCTACATCCTAAGCATAGAATATCTCAGTTCATCTTCATAATAAGTCAATCATCTAGGACTATAATTATCCCTGTTTTATAGATGAGGTAACTAAAGGGTGGAGCAGTTTAGCGATTTGATTTAATTCTCACAGCAAAAATGGAGATGATAGGATTCAAAAACAGGTATGTCTGGCTCCAAAGTACATGCCCTTGATCACTATAAGGGCAAAAACGGAAGTTAATAAATATGCACCAGAATCAACCATGTGCCAGACACACTATCTCCTTGACACACATGCAGGCTAGAGTATACGGGACATTATATCTGTCACATAATGCAATAAGTGATATTGGGACTGTAATAGAAGAAAATCTCTCTGCAGACAGAAAAGTCTTCGTGGACAAGATGGACTGGATTTGGATAGGCAAAATGAAATATTTTTTTTTCTACAAGGAAAATAAAATTAGCCTGGCCAGAGTAGTGAATTAATATTGGGTACAGTAGGAGATAAGGTTTCAAAGGTAGATCTGAATCAGCATGTGGTAGGTTTCAAGTATCAGCTCAACACATTTGGAATATATGGTGTGTAGGCCAAGGGCATTACTGAAGACTACAGGGTTCCTGCTTTTCTAGCCTCCATTTTTGTCCTTAGAGGAAGGATGTATAGTGTAATGGTTAACAAATGTGCTCCAGAGTTCAGAATAACCTGGTTTGATGCTTGGCTCTGCTAACTGTGTGCCACAAGTAAATTACGTAAGCCGTCTCATCCTTGGTTTTCTCATCCATATAATTAAGAAATAGTAATAGTGCTGATATTCTGAGCAATAATGAGATGATAATGCATGTAAAAGCCCTTAGTAAGCTGCCTCTCTGGAAGGTGTTTGGTTAATGTTACTTGCTGTTATTTTTTTTTATCAGTAGTAATAAAAATGATCTCTGGAGGGACAAGATTATCTGCTAAAAACTGAAGATGAAATTCTAACCTTTAGAAATGAGGGGGGTTGTTCTCAGTATACAAGCACACAGTCAATGCCTCCATTTTCTGTTTCCTTGTCTCATTAATAAAAATCCAGGAGGGAGAGATAAAAGGAGCCACACAACTCCAATCCTCTACCAGTTTTCCCTAGACAATTAAATATTTCTAGATGTTGCTTTATTTGGGAGCAATGTGGTAATTTACATGTGTCCTTCTGTCAGAAATAACTAAGGCAGGTTGGAGGAGGTAAAAGGCTGATGTATGGGGAATCCGCTATCGCTCAGCTGCCCTCTCCAGTTCCTGACACGCAAAGCAAACAGCATAATCAATTACCTCTTATTAAATTGAGCAATGTGACAAGAACAGGGAACAAAGAGAGCATTTGTTGTGTAACAATATTCATCTGTTGTAACCTGATCAACAAAACAATATTACTAAGGGCTATCATGTGAAAATACATAATCATTCTTTAAAATTTTATTATAATAAGATTTCCCACTGTTCATTTCTACATTAGAGTCAAAAGAAATATCCTACGCAATGGTTTATAGTAGTAGCTTATCCAGAAACTTAGAACTGACCAATAAAACTATAATCCACTTCATTTCAAATATATCCACTGAGTGTGACCAGGGGTAAAGGGGGAAAGAGAAGAGAAATAACATATTTATTATCCACTGTGATGGGATGGAGCTTTAACAACATTATCCCTTTTAGTTTTTACAACAATACTATGAAGCTGGTTTTATTATCTTCATTGTACAAAAGAGAAAACGATTGGCCTGAGAGTTTAAGTAATTTAAGGTCACACCACTAGTAAATCATGATCAAAACCAAACTACGTGATTACAAAGACTCTGGTTTTCTTATTTTCTTTTCCCACCTGTAACAGTTCATCATAAGATGAATGCAAGAAAGAAAAGAGTAAACTCAACTTGGAGATCCTGAAATAGAAGCTTTTAAATTTTCAAAGCCGGACTCTGTATTTCTCTTCGTGTTTTGCTTTTAATATTTTATTACTGTATATTGAAAATATGAACTAAAAACTCATATTGCACCTAATAATATTATTTATAAGGCATTTGAAAATATAAAGAAAAGGGAAAACCTCCAGGCACACTATTCACAGTGTGCTGCGGTAGAACACATCTTGTGCGTGGAGGCAGCATCACTCCAAGTATCTATCAATGGTAGCTTCCACGATGTAAAAATTTGGCTTTTTGTTTGCTTTAAGAGCAATAGTAAATTGCTTAATTGGCTAACAGTAAAGTAACAAAAAGGTCTGAATGACTTTTCATGGTGGTCCCAGTAGCAGCAGTAATGCCCAGGCATTCTAGTTCAAAAGGCAGTTTGGTACATTCTTAGAAAACTAAACACATCTTACTGTGGGAGTTCATCTTTTATGCTCAACCTGAAGTATTGTCCTCAAAAGTAGGTTTAAGAATTGTCCTAAGTATCATTATAAAGACTCTCTCTCGAATATCATTAAGATTATAAAAATAGCTAAAGTCTTTATGCTTTGATAACTCTTCAAATTAAGCAAGAAATTAAGAAATAATACCTACATAGTAGATATAGTACCTACATAGCTGCCCAAGGGTTTACTGTCAGTCACAAATTCTAAAACGATAACCACCTTGAGTCCTAAGGATATACAGATTCTTTGATACATTTTCCTTATTTAAAATGCCTGCTGGGATCTAAGAAAACCTTTAAATGTTTAGGTGAAAAAGGTCTATTACCAATTAACTAAAGATAAAATAAAGTATCAGAGGCAACACAAGCAGCTGTCAATTCCCAAACTGCTAGTTACCCTTGCCTTATTATGTCATCCTAATTATCCTGTATTTAAATCTTCAATGTAGTTCTTAAATATGAATTTTAAATATTCAAAACTGCTATGAGCTATTCTTTTATGTTAAACTTAGCATGCACTTGTGGAGAATTTTAAGTATGCAGTGCAATATGAGATTATGATTTATAATACTAAAATGACCAACATTCAACTATTATTGAAAAGGTGGTGAAATAACAGTTACTTTAACAGGATGAGACTAGGGGAGTGTTTATATATCAGCAAATCTGTATACATGAACAGGTTGTAAAACTGAATACAAATATGTATTAAATATTAACGGCATGTGGAGAGTTTCACTTTATGTAAATAATAATGCCTTTTGCTTCTCCTAATGGCCAGAGAGTTCTCTGACACTTCACTGCTTACTGGTATCTCTACTCCAAAGAGTATAAAAGTAGACAAAAAAAAGAGAAAACCCTAACTGGTGGCTAACTAGTAGATGTTATTATTATATTTTTTTAATTAATGGGCTTCATTTTTTGGAGCAATTTTAAGTTCACAGCAAAACTGAGTGAAAAGTGCATAGAGATCCTAGATTCTTGCTTGCACCCCTGTCCCACAGCATTCCCCTCCATCTACTAGCCAGAGTGGTTCATTTGTTAAAACTGATGAACCAACACTAACACATCATTATCAATGAAGTCCACAGTTTACATTCCCTAATGTATCATTCTATGGGGTTTGACAAATGCATAAGCATATGTATTGATCATTATCATATACAGAATAATTTCACCACCCTAAAAATCCCAGCAACTATCTTTTTACTGGTACTCATCTTTTTTACTGTCTCCATAGTTTTGCCTTTTCCAAAATGCTATATAGCTGGATTCATACAGTATGGAATCTTTTCACATTGGTTTCTTTCATCTGGTAATAAGAATTTAAAGTTCTCTTCATATCTTTTCATGACCTAATAATCCATTTGTTTTTAGCACTGATGAATATTCCATTGTGTAGAGAACCACAACTTAGCCATTCACATCGATAGGACATCTTGATTGCTTCCAGGTTTTGGCAATTTTGATTAAAGTTGGTATAAACATTTGTGCGCAGGTTTTTATGTGGATGCAAGTTTTCAACTTATTTGGGCAAATACGAAGGAACATGATTGGTGAATCATACAGTAAGATGTGTTTAGTTTTTTAAGAATGTACCAAACTGCCTTTTGAAGTGGCAGTGCCATTTCACATCCCCACTGTCAAAGAATCAGAGTTCCTATTGCTCTATATCCTTGCTAGAATTTCTGTCAGCGATTTGGATTTCCACCATTCTAATAGCTGTGTAGTGGTATCTCATTGCTGTTTTATTTTTTTAATAAAAAATTTTAATTGAAATATAGTTTATATATAATATTATATTGGTTTCAGATGAACAACTTAGTGATTCATTACATACATTACTAAATGATCACCATGATAAATGTAGTTACCATCTGTCACCACAGATATTCTAGTATTAGTGCTCTATTCCCTATGCAATATTTCCACCTGTGACTAAATTATTTTGTAATTTGAAGTTAGTAACTCTTTATTCCCTTCGCATATTTCACCTATCTCCCCTTCCCATGGTAACCAACCGTCTGTTCTCTTTATGAATCTATTTGTTTTGTTTATCGATTTCACATGTAAGTGAAACCATATGGTATCCCTCTTTCTATGACTGATTTATTTCACTTAGCACAATACATTCTAGGTCTATGCATGTTGTCTGAAATGGCAAGATTTCTTTCTTTTTTATGGCTGAATAATATTCCATTGTGTTTATGTGCCACATCTTCTTTACCTATTTATCTCTTGATGGACACTTCAGTTGCTTCCGTACCTTGGCTATCGTAATAATGCAGCAATAAACATAGGGATGCATATGTCTTTTCAAATCAGGGGTTTTGTTTTCTTTGGGTAAATTCCCAGAAGTATAATTGCTGGGCCATATGGTATTTCTATTTTTAAATTTTTGAGACCTTCATACTGCTTTCCACAGTGGCTGCACCAATTTGCAATCACACCACAGTGTACCAGGGTACCATTTCTTCCACATCCTCACAACACCTGGTATTTCTTGTCTTCTAAACAGGAGCCATTCTGACTGGGTGTAAGGTGATACATCATTGTGGTTTTGATTTGCATTTCCCTGATGATTAGTGATGCTGAGTATCAGTCATGAAAAAGATTGACCATCTGTATGTCTTCTTTGGAAAAATGTTTATTCAGGTACTTTGCCCATGTTTTTACTGGATTATTTTTTCGTGTTGAGTTGTGTGAGTTCTTTACATATTTTGGATATTAAACCCTTATCAGGTATCTCATTTGCAAATATCTTCTCCCACACAGTAGGCTGTCTTTTCATTTGTTGGTGGTTTCCTTTGCTGTGCAGAAACTTTTAGTTTCATATGGTCCCACTTGTTTATTTTTGCTTTTGTTTCCCTTGTCTGGGGAGACATATCCAGAAAAAAATTTCTAGATTCAAGAGTTTACTGCCTATGTTCTCTTCTAGGAACTTTGTGGTTTCTGATCTTATATTAAGTTCTTTAATCCATTTTGAGTTTACTTTTGTACATGGTGTATAAGACAGTGATCCACTTTCATTCTTCCGCATGTAGTTGTCTACTTTCCTAAACATCACTTATTGAAGAGACTATCTTTTCTTCATTGTATAGTCCTGCCTCCACTGTCATATATTAATTGACCATAGAGGCATGGGTTTATATTTGGGCTCTCTCTTCTGTTCTGTTGGTCTCTGTATCTGTTCTTGTGCCAATACCATACTGTTTTGATTCCTATAGCTTTGTAGTAGAGTTATTTTTATCCCCAAACCTTAGTTTTATTCAGTGACTTCAAAATTTTTCCAACTATCTTTTTTTTTTTGAGAGGGCATCTCTCATATTTATTAATCATATGGTTGTTAACAACAATAAAATTCTGTATAGGGAACTCAATGCACAATCATTAATCAACCCCAAGCCTAATTCTCAACAGTCTCCAATCTTCTGAAGCATAACGAACAAGTTTTTACATGGTGAACAAGTTCTTACATAGTGAATAAGTTCTTACATGGTGAACAGTGCAAGGGCAGTCATCACAGAAACTTAAGGTTTTGATCACGCATCATGAACTATAAACAATCAGGTCAATTATGATTATTCGTTTGATTTTTATCCTTGATTTATATGTGAATCCCACATTTCTCCCTTATTATTATTATTATTTTTTTTTTAAATAAAATGCTGAAGTGGTAGGTAGATGCAAGATAAAGGTAGAAAACATAGTTTAGTGCTGTAAAAGGGCAAATGTAGATGATCAGGTGTGTGCCTATAGACTAAGTATTAATCCAAGCTAGACAAGGGCAACAAAACATCCACGGATGCAGAAGATTTCTCTCAAAACAGGGGGTATGAGGTTCTAAGCCTCCCCTCTGCTGATCCCCAATTTCTCACCTGATGGCCCCCCTGTGACTGTGCCTGTCTTAGGTTGTTTCTCCCTTGACGAATCTTACCCATCTCTGGCTAACCAGTCATCTTCTGGGGCCATACAGGGAAATGTAAAGTTGGTAAGTGAGAGAGAAGCAATATTGTTTGAAAAGGTTAGCTTTTTACTTCTTTGCATATTTATGCCCTGTGGCTTCTATGCCCAGCATTTGTCTTGAGGTATCTTTACCACTTGGAAGAATTATGATACTCGGTAATTTCGATATGAGGCACGAATTCTACTTAGGGGTTGTGATTATGAAGGAAGAAGAGAAGCTATAGAAGTAGCAGATGGAAGAAAACATGGGAAGATTGATTATTTCTTTGACATATCTTCTTGTAGTGTAACATAAGCGTGTATAGGTTTTAAATTACTAATTAAATTGTGTGCACACATTAACGTAATAGGAATAGAGCTACATAACCGAAGCAGACCTACAATTACCAGCCATATCCAGTGAAACCAAGAAAACCAGTTAGGCACCCTAGGCATTGTCTAAGTGAATTTGAATATTTTGAGAAAAATCAGACAAATTAAAACAACACATTCCTGGGAACTGTTCATATCCCATATGTTCTTTTAACAGTAGATAGTCTATAGTTGCAAGATTTTGGAGCGCTGCAACTTGCACTTCTCCTAATACCTGGTTGAGTTCCGACAGTATAGATCCAGTCAAATTTGTTGTTTTACTGTATGCACAGGCCAGCTTAAATATCTCCTTCTTCATTCCAATGGCAAGTCCAGGAACCAGTGGGATGAATGCAGCTACAACTGCAACAGCACCAGGATCTTTGTTGAAGTTTTTTGATGATCATATTCTGGAATGACTCTTCCAGAGGATGTTGATATTGGAAGTTCTTCTTCATATTGTATCTTAATTCGTTTTCTGGGTAGCCAAATTAGGCTTTGATCCTCTGTTAGTCCATTCTTGGGTTCTGTGATTCTGCTGCTGTTTTGTTCCTTCAGTTTTTCCTTTGTTCTTATACCTCACAGATGAGTGAAATCATTTGGTATTTCTCTTTCTCTGCTTGGCTTATTTCACTGAGCATAATACCCTCTAGCTCCATCCATGTTGTTGCAAATGGCAGGATTTGTTTTCTTCTTTTGGCTGAATAATATTCCATTGTGTATGCGTACCACATCTTCTTTATCCATTCATCTACTGATGGACACTTAGGTTGCTTCCAATTCTTGGCAATTGTAAATAGTGCTGCGATAAACATACGGGTGTATCTGTCTTTTTAAAACTGGAGTGCTGCATTCTTAGGGTAGATTCCTAGGAGTGGAATTCCTGGGTCAAATGGTAAGTCTATTTTGAGCATTTTGAGGAATCTCCATACTGCTTTCCACAATGGTTGAACTAATTTACATTCCCACCAGCAGTGTAGAAGGGTTCCTCTTTCTCCACAACCTTGCCAACATTTGTTGTTGTCTGTCTTTTGGATGGTAGCCATCCTTAGTGGTGTGAGGTGATACCTCACTGTGGTTTTAATTTGCATTTCTTTGATAATTAGCGATGTGGAGCATCTTTTCCTGTATCTGTTGGCCATCTGTATTTCTTTTTTGGAGAACTGTCTATTCAGTTCCTCTGCCCATTTTTTAATTGGATTATTTGTTTTTTGTTTGTTGAGGTGGGTGAGCTCTTTATATATTTTGGATGTCAAGCCTTTATCGGATCTGTCATTTACAAATATATTCTCCCATACTGTAGGGTACCTTTTTGTTCTATTGATGGTGTCTTTTGCTGTACAGAAGCTTTTCAGCTTAATATCGTCCCACTTGTTCATTTTTGCTGTTGTTTTCCTTGCCCAGGGAGATATGTTCAAGAAGAGGTCACTCACGTTTATGTCTAAGAGATTTTTGCCTATGTTTTTTTCTAAGAGTTTTAAGGTTTCATGACTTACATTCAGGTCTTTGATCAATTTTGAATTTACTTTTGTGTATGGGGTTAGACAATGGTCCAGTTTCATTCTCCTACATGTAGCTGTCCAGTTTTGCCAGCACCATTTGTTGAAGAGACTGTCATTTCCCCATTGTATGTAAATGGCTCCTTTATCAAATATTAATTGACCATATATGTTTGGGTTAATGTCTGGAGTCTCTAATCTGTTCCACTGGTCTGTGGCTCTGTTCTTGTGCCAGTACCAAACTGTCTTGATTACTATGGCTTTGTAGTAGAGCTTGAAGTTGGGGAGTGAGATCCCCGCCACTGCATTCTTCTTTCTCAGGATTGCTTTGGCTATTCGGGGTCTTTGTTCCATATGAATTTTTGAACTATTTGTTCCAGTTTGTTGAAGAATGTTGCTGGTAATTTGATAGGGATTGCATCAAATCTGTATATTGCTTTGGGCAGGATGGCCATTTTGACGATATTAATTCTTCCTAGCCACGAGCATGGGATGAGTTTCCATTTGTTAGTGTCCCCTTTAATTTCTCTTAAGAGTGATTTGTAGTTTTCAGGGTATAGGTCTTTCACTTCTTTGGTTAGGTTTATTCCTAGGTATTTTACTCTTTTTGATACAATTGTGAATGGAGTTGTTTTCCTGATTTCTCTTTCTATTGGTTCATTGTTAGTGTATAGGAAAGCCACAGATTTCTGTGTGTTAATTTTGTATCCTGCAAGTTTGCTGTATTCCGATATCAGTTCTAGTAGTTTTGGAGTGGAGTCTTTAGGGTTTTTTATGTACAATATCATGTCATCTGCAAATAGTGACAGTTTAACTTCTTCTTTACCAATCTGGATTCCTTGTATTTCTTTGTTTTGTCTAATTGCCATGGCTAGGACCTCCAGTACTATGTTAAATAACAGTGGGGAGAGTGGGCATCCCTGTCTTGTTCCTGATCTCAGAGGAAAAGCTTTCAGCTTCTCGCTGTTCAGTATAATGTTTGTAGTAGAGTTTTAAATTAGGGAGCATGACACCTCCAGCTTTGCTGCTGTTTCTCAAAAAGAAAGAAGCTTTGGTTTTTCGGGTTCTTTTGAGATTGCATACAAATTTTAGGGTCATTTGCTCTAGTTCAGTGAAAACTGCCATTTGGTATTTTGATAGGTATTGCACTGAATTTGTAGTTTGCTTTAAGCAGTATGGCCATTTTAACAGTGTTAATCCTTAATTCTTCCTACCCATAAACATGGAACAGATTTCCATTTATTTGTGATTTCTTCAATTTCTTTCATCAATGTTTTATAGTTTTCAAAATACACATATTTCACCATCTTGGTTCTATTTATTCATAGGTATTTTATTCTTTTTGATGCAATTGTAAATGAGACTGATTTCTTAATTTCCCTTTCTGTTAAATCATTTTTTTGGTAGATGTTATTTCTAATCATCACTCTCAAATGACTAGGCTGTGGGAATAAATTGAAGTTAAGAGCTAAAATAAATAAAAGTTCCTAAAAATGTCTGAAAATTTCAGTTATCAGATGTTTTAGTCAAAGTTTCAATTTTCTATTCCCATGTATAGAGCAGAGCTCCCTAAATGAATGTTGCTGAGAAACTGGCTATGAGTTTGACTAAATAAACACAATGTTAAACATAAACTTCTAGTATTAAACATTATAAAGAAAAAAGTGAACCTGCCTGTTGTCTGTGCTTTGATCCAAAGAATTGAAGAATTAGTAACTGGCTTCTTTTATTAACTATTTTATTCACTGTTAACAATCTTCTGAATTTCTTTTTGCTGAGGAAAACTGAACAGCAAGCTGGTCTTAATGTTAACTTGTTAATGTTCAACGAGTTTAAATCTCAACCATAACATTTTTTTTCTTTTCTTCTCTCCATTCTTATTTCATTATCTCTCTTCTCCACTCCTATTACTACCCCTCTCTCTCATACACATCCCTTTGAAAAGATTACTTCTGTCCTAAATTATTTGACTATTTGGCACATACTGCATTTACATCAGGTAACTTACTATGTATACATCTTTACATACATTTTTAAACTTAACTCCAGTTATTCTACATTGTTCTCTTTAAGGGATGACAATATAAATGAAATCTGAACACAGTATATGTGGTCTTCCAGATCACAGTTGATAAATGAGTCTAGTGTTAGCCAATTTAGACAGTTGTTCTATTATAATTAATATATCTACCAGTAATTCAATACTGCTTTACAAAAATACTTTATTTGGGTTAACATTAAAAATACATAAAGAATTCATATGCCTCAAAACCAAAAATACAAATAACCCAATTAAAAAAATGGGCAGAAGACCTGAACAATATTTCTCCAAAGAAAAAAAAATACAGATGGCCAACAGGCACATGAAAATATGCTCTACATCATGAATCATCAAAGAAATGCAAATCAAAACAACAATGAGATATCACCTCACACCACTTAGAACGGTCACTATCCAAAAGACAAGAAATAACAAGTGCTGCCAAGGATGTAGAGAAATGGGAACCCTCCTACACTGTTGATGGGAATGTAAATTGGTGTAGCCACTATTTAAAGTAGTATGGAATTTCCTCAAAGAACTAAAAATAGAAATACCATATGACCCAGTAATCCCACTTCTAGGAATTTACCTAAAGAAAACCAAATCCCTGATTTGAAAAGATATGTGCATCCCTTTGTTTATCACCACACTATTTACAATAGCCAAGATAATGGAAGCAAGCTAAGTGTCCATCAGTAGATGAATGGATAAAGAAGAGGTAGTATATATACACAATGGAATATTATTCAGCCATAAAAAAAGAAATCCTGCCACCTGCAACAACATAGATAGAACCAGAGGGTATTATGTTAAGTGAAATAAGCCAGGCAGAGAAAGATAAATACCATAGGATTTCACTTATTTGTGTAATCTAAAAACAAAATGAAACAAAATGAACAAAATTGCAGTAGACTCTTAGTGAGAAGGGTCTGGTGGTTAACAAGGGGGAAGGGTTGGGGTGGGTGAGTGGAGAGGGTAAGGGGCATAAAGGGGCACAAAAATTCTTAATCAGAGAGGGGCGGAAGATGGCGGCGTGAGTAGAGCAGCGGAAATCTCCTCCCAAAACAACATATATCTATGAAAATATAACAAAGACAACCCTTCCTAGAATAAAGACCAGAGGACACAGGACAATATCCAGACCACATCCGCACCTGAGAGAACCCAGCGCCTCGCGAAGGGGGTAAGATACAAGCCCCGGCCCCGCGGGAACCGAGCGCCCCTCCCCCCAGCTCCCGGCGGGAGAAGAGCAGGCAGAGCGGGAGGGAGACGGAGCCCAGGACTGCCGAACACCCAGCCCCAGCCATCCGGGCCAGAGTGCAGGGCGCTCGATACTAGGAAAACAGGGCAGCAAGAACAGTGAGCAGGCACTGGAGGCTGGGTGACAGAGGACATAAGAAAAGCGCGCGACCATTTTTTTTTTGCTTTTTTGCTGTTTTGTTTTGGTGAGCGCTTTTTGGAAGTCTTAAAGGGATAGGGACCCCAATACTAGGGAAACAGGGCAGAAAGACCGGTGAGCAGAGGCCTGAGGCTGGCACCGGAGAATAAAGAAAAACGAACGAACACCTTTTTTTTTTTTTTTTAATTAAAAACTCTTTTTTTTTTTTTCATTAAAAAAATTTTTTTTTCTTTTTTTTTTTTGGTGGGCGTTGTTTTGTTTTGGCGGGTGCTTTTTGGAAGTCTTAAAGGGGCAGGGCGGGTCACTTAAACCAGAGGTTGGGAATCCGGGATCTCTGGGCACACTAACCCCTGGGCTGCAGGGAGCAGGGAGGCCCCTTACGGAGATAAATAGCCTCCCAGCAGCTCCTGCTCCAACGAGACTCCACCATTTTGGAGTAGCTGCCCGAGCCAGGCCACGCCCACAGCAACAGCGGAGATTAACTCCATAGCAGCCGGGCAGGAAGCAGAAACCCTGTCTGCGCGCAGCTGCCCAGCACAAGCCACTAGAGGTCGCTGTTCTCCCAGGAGAGGAGGGCCACAAACCAACAAGAAAGGAAGTCCTTCCAGCCGTCACTCGTCCCAGTTCTGCAGACTATTCCTATCACCATGAAAGGCAAAGCTACAGGCAGACAAAGATCACAGAGACAACACCAGAGAAGGAGACAGACCTAACCAGTCTCCCTGAAAAAGAATTCAAAATAAGAATCATAAACATGCTAATAGAGATGCAGAGAAATACGCAAGAGAAATGGGATGAAGTCCGGAAGGAGATCACAGATGCCAGAAAGGAGATCACAGAAATGAAACAAACTCTGGAAGGGTTTATAAGCAGAATGGATAGAATGCAAGAGGCCATTGATGGAATTGAAATCAGAGAACAGGAACGCATAGAAGCTGACATAGAGAGAGACAAAAGGATCTCCAGGAATGAAAAAATATTAAGAGAACTGTGTGACCAATCCAAAAGGAACAATATCCGTATTATAGGGGTCCCAGAAGAAGAAGAGAGAGGAAAAGAGATGGAAAGTATCTTAGAAGAAATAATTGCTGAAAACTTCCCCACACTGGGGGAGGAAGTAATCGAACAGACCACAGAAATACACAGAACCCCCAACAGAAAGGATCCAAGAAGGGCAACACCAAGACACATAATAATTAAAATGGCAAAGATCAAGGACAAGGAAAGAGTGTTAAAGGCAGCTAGAGAGAAAAAGGTCACGTATAACGGGAAACCCATCAGGCTAACGTCAGATTTCTCAACAGAAACCCTACAGGCCAGAAGAGAATGGCATGATATATTTAATACAATGAAACAGAAGGGCCTTGAACCAAGGATACTGTATCCAGCATGACTATCATTCAAATATGATGGTGGGATTAAAAAATTCCCAGACAAACAAAAGCTGAGGGAATTTGCTTTCCACAAACCACCTCTACAGAACATCTTACAGGGACTGCTCTAGATGGGAGCACTCCTAGAAAGAGCACAGCACAAAACACCCAACATATGAAGAATCGAGGAGGAGGAACAAGAAGGGAGAGAAGAAAAGAATCTCCAGACAGTGTATATAACAGCTCAATAAGCGAGCTAAGTTAGGCAGTAAGATACTAAAGAGGCTAACCTTGAACCTTTGGTAACCACGAATTTAAAGCCTGCAATGGCAATAAGTACATATCTTTCAATAGTCACCCTAAATGTTAATGGGTTGAATGCACCAATCAAAAGACACAGAGTAACAGAATGGATAAAAAAGCAAGACCCATCTATATGCTGCTTACAAGAAACTCACCTCAAACCCAAAGACATGTACAGACTAAAAGTCAAGGGATGGAAAAACATATTTCAAGCAAACAACAGTGAGAAGAAAGCAGGGGTTGCAGTACTAATATCAGACAAAATAGACTTCAAAACAAAGAAAGTAACAAGAGATAAAGAAGGACACTACATAATGATAAAGGGCTCAGTCAAACAAGAGGATATAACCATTCTAAATATATATGCACCCAACACAGGAGCACCAGCATATGTGAAACAGATATTAACAAAACTAAAGGGGGATATAGACTGCAATGCATTCATTCTAGGAGACTTCAACACACCACTCACCCCAAAGGATAGATCCACTGGGCAGAAAATAAGTAAGGACACGGAAGCACTGAACAACACAGTAGAGCAGATGGACCTAATAGACATCTATAGAACTCTACATCCAAAAGCAGCGGGATATACATTCTTCTCAAGTGCACATGGAACATTCTCCAGAATAGACCACATACTAGGCCACAAAAAGAGCCTCAGAAAATTCCAAAAGATTGAAATCCTACCAACCAACTTTTCAGACCACAAAGGCATAAAACTAGAAATAAACTGTACAAAGAAAGCAAAGAGGCTCACAAACACATGGAGGCTTAACAACACGCTCCTAAATAATCAATGGATCAATGACCAAATCAAAATGGAGATCCAGCAATATATGGAAACAAATGACAACAACAACACTAAGCCCCAACTTCTGTGGGACACAGCAAAAGCAGTCTTAAGAGGAAAGTATATAGCAATCCAAGCATATTTTAAAAAGGAAGAGCAATCCCAAATGAATGGTCTAATGTCACAATTATCGAAATTGGAAAAAGAAGAACAGATGAGGCCTAAGGTCAGCAGAAGGAGGGACATAATAAAGATCAGAGAAGAAATAAATAAAACTGAGAAGAATAAAACAATAGCAAAAATCAATGAAATCAAGAGCTGGTTCTTCGAGAAAATAAACAAAATAGATAAGCCTCTAGCCAGACTTATTAAGAAGAAAAGAGAGTCAACACAAATCAACAGTATCAGAAACGAGAAAGGAAAAATCATGACGGACCCCACGGAAATGCAAAGAATTATTGGAGAATACTATGAAAACCTATATGCTAACAAGCTGGGAAACCTAGGAGAAATGGACAACTTCCTAGAAAAATATAACCTACCAAGATTGACCCAGGAAGAAACAGAAAATCTAAACAGACCAATTACTAGCAATGAAATTGAAGCGGTAATCAAAAAACTACCAAAGAACAAAACCCCCGGGCCAGATGGATTTACCTCGGAATTTTATCAGACATACAGGGAAGACATAATACCCATTCTCCTTAAAGTTTTCCAAAAAATAGAGGAGGAGGGGATACTCCCAAACTCATTCTATGAAGCTAACATCACCCTAATACCAAAACCAGGCAAAGACCCCACCAAAAAAGAAAACTAGAGACCAATATCCCTGATGAACGTAGATGCAAAAATACTCAACAAAATATTAGCAAACCAAATTCAAAAATACATCAAAAGGATCATACACCATGACCAAGTGGGATTCATCCCAGGGATGCAAGGATGGTACAACATTCGAAAGTCCATCAACATCATCCACCACATCAACAAAAAGAAAGACAAAAACCACATGATCATCTCCATAGATGCTGAAAAAGCATTTGACAAAGTTCAACATCCATTCATGTTAAAAACTCTCAGCAAAATGGGAATAGAGGGCAAGTACCTCAACATAATAAAGGCCATCTATGATAAACCCACAGCCAACATTATATTGAACAGCGAGAAGCTGAAAGCATTTCCTCTGAGATCGGGAACTAGACAGGGATGCCCACTCTCTCCACTGTTATTTAACATAGTACTGGAGGTCCTAGCCATGGCAATCAGACAAAATAAAGAAATACAACGAATCCAGATTGGTAAAGAAGAAGTTAAACTGTCACTATTTGCAGATGACATGATACTGTACATAAAAAACCCTAAAGACTCCACCCCAAAACTACTAGAACTGATATCGGAATACAGCAAAGTTGCAGGATACAAAATCAACACACAGAAATCTGTGGCTTTCCTATACACTAACAATGAACAAACAGAAAGAGAAATCAGGAAAACAACTCCATTCACAATTGCATCAAAAAAAATAAAATACCTAGGAATAAACCTAAACAAAGAAGTGAAAGTCTTATACTCTGAAAACTACAAGTCACTCTTAAGAGAAATTAAAGGGGACACTAACAGATGGAAACTCATCCCATGCTCGTGGCTAGGAATAATTAATATCGTCAAAATGGCCATCCTGCCCAAAGCAATGTACAGATTTGATGCAATCCCTATGAAACTACCAGCAACATTCTTCAATAAACTGGAAGAAATAATTCAAAAATTCATATGGAAACACCAAAGACCCCGAATAGCCAAAGCAATCCTGAGAAAGAAGAATGCAGTGGCGGGGATCTCACTCCCCAACTTCAAGCTCTACTATAAAGCCATAGTAATCAAGACAATTTGGTACTGGCACAAGAGCAGAGCCACAGACCAATGGAACAGACTAGAGAATCCAGACATTAACCCAGACATATATGGTCAATTAATATTTGATAAAGGAGCCATGGACATACAATGGCGAAATGACAGTCTCTTCAACAGGTAGTGCTGGCAAAACTGGACAGCTACATGTAGGAGAATGAAACTGGACCATTGTCTAACCCCATATACAAAAGTAAACTCAAAATGGATCAAAGACCTGAATGTAAGCCATGAAACCATTAAGCTCTTGGAAGAAAACATAGGCAAAAACCTCTTAGACATAAACATGAGTGACCTCTTCTTGAACATATCTCCCCGGGCAAGGAAAACAACAGCCAAAATGAGTAAGTGGGACTATATTAAGCTGAAAAGCTTCTGTACAGCAAAAGACACCATCAATAGAACAAGAAGGATCCCTACAGTATGGGAGAATATATTTGAAAATGACACATCTGATAAAGGCTTGACGTCCAGAATATATAAGAAGCTCACACGCCTCAACAAACAAAAAACAAATAACCCAATTAAAAAATGGGCAGAGGAACTGAACAGACAGTTCTCCAAAAAAGAAATACAGATGGCCAACAGACACATGAAAAGATGCTCCACATCGCTAATTATCAGAGAAATGCAAATTAAAACTACAATGAGGTATCACCTCACACCAGTAAGGATGGCTGCCATCCAAAAGAAAAACAACAACAAATGTTGGCGAGGCTGTGGAGAAAGGGGAACACTCATACACTGCTGGTGGGAATGTAAGTTAGTTCAACCATTGTGGAAAGCAGTATGGAGGTACATCAAAATGCTCAAAACAGACTTACCATTTGACCCAGGAATTGCACTCCTAGGAATTTACCCTAAGAATGCAGCAATCAAGTATGAGAAAGATCAGTGCACCCCTATGTTTATCGCAGCACTATTTACAATAGCCAAGAATTGGAAGCAACCTAAATGTCCATTGATAGATGAATGGATAAAGAAGATGTGGTACATATACACAATGGAATACTACTCAGCCATAAGAAAAGGGCAAATCCAATCATTTGCAGCAACATGGATGGAGTTGGAGGGTATTATGCTCAGTGAAACAAGACAAGTGGAGAAAGAGAAATACCAAATGATTTCACTTATCTGTGTAATATAAGAACAAAGGAAAAACTGAAGGAACAAAACAGCAGCAGAATCACAGAACTCAAGAATGGACTAACAGGTACCAAAGGGAAAGGGACTGGGGAGGATGGGTGGGTAGGGAGGGATAAGGGGGGGAGAAGTAGGGGGGTATTAAGATTAACATGCATGGGGGGGTAGGAGAAAAGGGAGGGCTGTACAACACAGAGAAGTCAAGTAGTGATTCTACAACATTTTGCTATGCTGATGGACAGTGACTGTAAAGGGGTTTATAGGGGAGACCTGGTATAGGGGAGAGCGTGGTAAACATAATATTCGTCATGTAAGTGTAGATTAGTGATACCAAAAACAAAGCAAAAAAAAAAAAACAAGGGCAGTTCCTGTGTGGTAACCTCCAGTGAGTTCTACACAAGGGTATAAAGGACATATAAAAGTGTAGGCAAAGGGTCTGTTTGTGTTTATACAGAGGATCAAAGCCTAATTGGGCTACCCCGAAAATGAACTAAGATACGATATGAGAAAGAACTTCCAACATCAGCACTCTCTGGAAGACTCATGCCAGAAGATGATCATCAAAAAACCCCAACAAAGATCCACGCACTGCTACAGCTGTAGATGCACTCATCCCACCAGTTCCTGGACTTGCCATGGGAATGAGGAAGGAGATATCTAAGCTGGCCTGTGCTTACAGTAAAACAACAAATTTCACTGGATCTATACTGTTGGAACTCAACCAAGAATTTGGAGAAGTGCAAATTGTAGCGCTCCAAAGTCTTACAACTACAGACTATTTACTGTTAAAAGAACATATGGCATGTGAACAGTCCCCAGGAATGGGTTGTTTTAATTTGTCTGATTTCTCTCAGACTGTTCAAGTTCAGCTGGACAATATCCATCATATCATAGATAAGTTTTCACAAATGCCTAAGGTGCCTAACTGGTTTTCTTGGTTTCACTGGAGATTGCTGGTAATTACAGATATGCTTTGGTTATGTAACTGTACTCCTATTATGTTAATGTGTGTGCGCAATTTAAGTAGTAGCTTAAAACCTATACATGCTGAAGTTACTCTACAAGAAGATATGTCAAAGAAATAATCAATCTTCCCATGTTTTCTTCCATCTGCTACTTCTATAGCTTTTCTTCTTCCTTCCTAATTACAACCCTTAAATAGAATTCGTGCCTCATATCAAATTTACCGAGTATCATAATTCTTCCAAGTGGTAAAGATACCTCAAGACAAATGCTGGGCATAGAAGCCACAGGGCATAAATATGCAAAGAAGTAAAAAGCTAACCTTTTCAAACAATAAGGCTTCCCTCTCACTTACCAACTTCACATTTCCCTGTATGGCCCCGTAAGATGACTGGTTAGCCAGAGACGGGTAAGATTCCTCAAGGGAGGAACAACCTAAGACAGGCACAGTCGCAGGGGGGCCATCAGGTGAGAAATTGGGGATCAACAGAGGTGAGGCTTAGAACCTCACCCCCCCTGTTCTGAGAGAAATCTTCTGCATACGTGGATGTTTTATTGCCCTGGTCTAGCTTGGATTAACACATAGTCTACAGGCACACACCTGATCATCTACATTTGCTCTCTTACAACACTAAACTATGTTTTCTACCTTTATCTTGTATCTACCTACCACTTCAGCATTTTATTAAAAATAATAATAATAAAGAGAGAAATGTGGTATCCACATATAAATCAAGTATAAAAACCAAATGAGTATTCATATTTGAACTGACTGTTTAGAGTTCATAATGCATGAGCAAAACCGAAAGTTTCTGTGATGACTGCCCTTGTACTGTTCACTATGTAACTTATTCATTATGTAAGAATTTGTTCTACATGTAAGAACTTGTTTGTTATGCCTCAGAAGATTGGAGACTGACGAAAATTCGGCTTGGGGTGGATTAATGATTGTGCATTGAGCATTGACTCCCCTATACAGAATTTCATTGTCGTTAACAACCATTTGATCAATAAATATGAGAGATGCCCTCACAAAAAAAAAAAAAAAAAAAAGGACAGACTTCCAATGGTAAAATAAATAAGTAACCGGGATGTAATGTATAGCATAAGGAATATAGTCAAGATATTGTAACAGTTTGGTAGGGTGATAGCTGGAACCTAGAATTATGTATATAAATGTTCTACCACTGTGTTGTACACTTTAAACTAATGTAATGTAATACTGTGCATCAACTACCCTTCAATAAAAAATAATTATTTAAAAAAAAAATTCTTAATCATAATATAAGCTGTTCACAGTGATGGTAGTACAGCATAGAGAATACAGTCAGTGATTCTGTAACATCTTCCTATGTTGACAGTAACTGCACTAGTTGGGGTGAGAATTTGATAATGTGGGTAACTGTTGAACCACTGTGTTGTATACTTGAAACCAATATAAGATTGTATAACAATGATACTTCAATAAAAAAAAAAACACTTTATTTTATGTTAGGGTAATACCTTACTGAAGAAATTCCATTAAGAAAAAGAAATACCTCTGATATATGTAGTAGGTAATTTACATCCCATTACACAGGATGATATTCTAGGGCTTATTTCCTGGGAAAGAAAATGAGTTATAAATTTGCCACAAACCTCTGTAAGAGAGAATTCTAAAGCAGCCATTTGTAAAGGAGCTCCATTCCAGGAGAGAAGTTCTGTTTGAAAGTATGCAGCTTCCCCGTATGTGGACTGCCTTAGCCTTATTAACGTGAGTGCCCAGTGCTCTTTTTATTATTAATGTATTTGTAGAAGTAGTCTTTAACTTTACAACACCGCAGAATACAAAGGGAGCAGTAAGCAAATTTACTGGGATTTTGTTTTTATCCCAGAGCGGTTGAACAGAACTAGAGTAAAGAAAACAGGTCTGAGATTTGGATAATAATAAAGTTTCATATGTTATAGGTGGAAAACTTAAACCTCTGACAAGTGAATATGCCAAGGCTAAGCAACAGGAGTCTGATAGGACATTTCAATGTGACAGCACCACTTTCCACCCCAAAGCTCAGGTGACTCTTCTGAGATACCTCTTGGTCAAATAATCAAAAAATTAAACCACTATTGGCAATAGCAAACATATCAATTCAATCTCCAAGTATTTCCTTTTCCTAAAACCGTAATATCTTTCATCTAAAAAAGTAGCTTCTTAGCATTAAAAAGCAATACTATGGAATTCTGTATCCAATGAATTAGAAAAATTTCTTTACCCAGCATATACTGTTGACAGGCTATTCTGCTGGGAAAAAAAACCTTAAGCATATGATGAATATAGAGCAATGTTACTAAGAGGTCGACAGGAAAAAAGAGACATTCATGTTAAATATACTGTTGTTTTTCTTTTTGCTTTTGCTACAAGGAGCCCACATATAAATTAACAACAAAAAGGAGAAATCAGGAGAAATTCAAAAGTGAAACAAACTCCTCTTGATTTTAATGGTCAATAAAGAAGTATATAAATTAAAAATTAAACCCCTCAAGCTTTTACTAGATAGATATAGGCTTATCCGTTATTTTGGTGGTTGCTAAGAAACTTTCTCTTCTATAGGGCTAACATGAAATTAGCAGATTTTCAGAAAAAGATACATTAAATGCAAAATTGGGGAAAAGCATTTGAAAAGCAAAAAGGAAAAAAGTTTTAATGTGCTAATCAGGCTGTGAGAGAGGGTTAGTGCTTTTTGCAATAGGGGTTAAACATTTTGTTTTCCACTAGTGCCAAATGAGATGGTACTTTAGCACATTAATATTTTAACTTTATTTAAATGGTGATCATTATACTCATCTCCTCACTCAACAGCCTAATTATTTTGAATAGCTCAAATTAAAAGAGAAAAGGATACTCCAATTATTACTACTAACAGTGATCTCTATGGATTCTTTACCAATATTTTCCTCAAACCCACATTTTTATGGTATGTCACAACCCTGCTTTGTATTTTTAAAAAACATTATCTTATTGTAACATGAAATTAGTAAAGCTACAGCTTCATGATATTGCTTTAACTACTAAATGCCTGAAAATTTTGTTCTTTAATGTCAATACTTTGGAATAACTCTTTACAGATCTCTGTAAGTAAAGAGGAATGCTGTTTAACCTATAAATATAATAGTATCAACTTTCTAAGAAAGGAAAAAGGCAAATAGCTGAAGGGAAATTACTGTGAAGTTCTACTGTTATAGCAGAAGAAAAGATACGAAACAGAATACAGTTCTATCACTGTGAGGATTTAAGGGAAAATTCCCTGCCCTATCCTGTCCTTTTCCTCATTTTTAATATGATAAAAGTTGTATAAATGATGTAGGGATTGCAACTGCTGATCCCCTAATTTACAAAATCAATTCCTCCCTGAGTCTTTTTTAACTCTACATTGAGAAAAACTTGATGCAGCAGCAAATGAGAGTCAGCTTTAATAGATGAGTCGATGAAAAGAACCTACAAATGTGATGAACATCTTCATGAAGGAGAAGGAAGAGCCTTTGGATCTGGGTTGTAATCATGCCTTGTATTGGTTCTGCAATCACACCACCATGTGAGCTTAAATAGGCAGTTTATTTTATTTTAAAATAAGAGCAGTGCACTAAATGATTGGTTGGGTCTATTTTGCTTAACAGTCTATGACTCCCTTTGAAGCATACTATCATATAAGGATTGTTACCAATCTATAAAAGAATTAATCTTTAAACCTGCTCAGATGCACCCTTAAATACTGAGGTAGGGCAGGGACATGGGACAACCATCACGATTAACTTTTCCTGCCTATGAGGAAAAATGCCAATATATAAACAGTATAGTAAGAACAGGAGGGACTCTGTTTTAAGGTTAAGATTACATTTTAAAAAACATGTTTAGGAGGTAAGATTCCTAACGTATTTTATGGTACCAGCCAAAAACTGACCCTATCTTAAGTCAGGACAAGTAGTCCTAAATGGTATGTCCCCACTGCTTGAGAGTAACCACTATCTTGGAGAAGAACAGGATCAATACATTCTTTGTGTTAAGTTTATCTTAAAGAATTATCTAGAGGACTGACTGTGGATGGTGATATAATATCTCTCACCAGAGGAAGACATCATCAGACCACATCAAGCCTATGCCCCATCCCCGCGCCCCCCCCTTTGCCCCATTCTTGAAAGCCTTAAAAGACAGAATCCTAAGCCCTTAAACGTTCCTGCTCCTGAGGTGGCCCACACCCTGCTTTCTTGGAGTGTGTACTTTTTGCCTTAAAGAAAGACTCCTCACTGCTCAACTTAATTGCGTTTTGTCTCTGTGCTCTTCAATGGTAAATGTCATTGTCATTTTGCTATTTCATTCAACTTTCTAGACTTAAGCACAAGTCTTCACTTCCTGTGTCTTAGGCAAGTAGGGAAGGGCTACTGAGGTCTCTGATTTGGGCTTGCAAGTTTCCATCGCCTGGGTGACCCAGACAGGACTGCAGTTGTAAGATCATGCTCTTTAGTAGGCTGCCTGAAAATCTTCTTTCTTTGCCTTTGGGAAGTTCTCAGAACATAATCTCACTCCATCCAGTGCTCTGTGGTTCCCCCAAATCCTGGGGTGGTAAGGGGCTTAATTCCCACGCCATGCAAATTTAAGTGGACACTGGATGCTAGATGACCCTGGCTTCAGGAGTTGGCAAGGAATTTGTCCTATGCCAAGCAGGAGTTCAATAAGCTTCCCTTCCCTCCCTGTGTTCTTTCTTGCTCACTGCTGAAATTCACTACTATTCTTGTTTTAATGAATTCCTTCCTTACCTATATTTGTCTGACCAGTTCAAGAATTCTTCCTTATTCAGAGTCAAGAACCCTCCCTGATCCAGGGTGAGGTTTCACCTAGTGCTCAGGAACAGACCTCCCCAGACACAGCTGCCCAGCAACAATATCAGTTATTAGTGATAAGGAAAAATCCTGAGATGTCCTAAAATTAAATGACATACTGGATGAAGAATGGGAGAAAGAGACAAGGAAGTTGATCAGTCAAAAGCTGTGGACCACAGATAACAAGAGACTCTAGCTCCTGTATGAGGTCACTTCAATTATCTAGAAGGTTCCTAGAACCACTGTATCCCCCTTTCCCGTGAACAATGCCTCATCACCAATAGCTAATCAATGAGTCTTCACCAGGGACTAACCACCTATCCCCAAACTTTCCTCTCTTCATATTAGTCCCTCTTCCTTAATTACAGCCAAGGTAAATTTAAAGAACTTTCTCCTTAAAGCCCCTTATAAATACCCTGTTTCTTGAGTCTGGTTGCTTCTGTGAACTGGCCTTGCTGCTGGAAATGCAGAAACTTCATCCCAGGACTCGGTCCTTTCACCGCCTGCATGTGCAAAGGCTCAACAAGCCCTTTAATTTTAGAGATCTCTCAGTCTGTAGAGTTTTTGATTTGTCAGTAGGATCTTGGGGTGCTTTTCTCTTTCTGTTTTCCCATTAGCAACAACATTACCTCAGACCAAACTCAAGAAACCATTGTGAAAAATCTAATTGTCCAAATAAGAGCAAAACACCAAGTCAGTAAGCAGTTTATAAAGAAATGCATGGCTAAGTTATAAGTTTTAGTGGCCTTTGTTTTCAAGACCTACCAGAATTAAACAGGTGCAGACACTCCAAATTACAGAACTTTTATGCCGATTCACAGAGTCATATGCAGAAAAGTTTCTCAACCTTGGCACTATTAACATTTTGGGATGGATACTTTTTGTTGTAGAGAGTTGTCCTGTGCATTTTAAGATGTTTTGCACCATCACTGGCCTCTACACACTAGATGCCACTAGAATCTATACTCCAAGGCTGTAACAACCCAAAATTTTCCAGAAATTGTCAAATGTCCCTTAGGTGACAAAACTGCCCTGAGTTGAGAACCACTGATAAATAGTAAATTAAAATTATGGAGAGGGGTTATTTTCTTTTAAATCTTAAATTGACCTTTAACCATTAGACTTTTAAGAATAATTTCTGTGATTTCAGACCCTACTGAAAATTATCATAAATGAGTCATTGATTAATATCTGTGAAGAGCTTTCTTTTACTTTGACAGGTTTTGCCTCATAGATAACAACCAGAATATTTAAATATTCTTTTTGGTTTTTAGCTGTATTGAAGTATTCTTGACAAATAAAAATCATACACATTTAAAGTACACAATTTGATGTTTTGGTATTATTCTTAAAATTGGAAAATCACAAATCAGTTACCAACAAATCTCCATGCCTTTAGGGGGTAAGGCAGGCCAAAGCTCACAGAGAATAAGAACTAGAGAAGTAATGGGTGTAGTTTTACAGCTCGAACAAAGTCAGTGCTTTCTTTCAAGGGGGAATTATTGCTGGTGGAGACATAAAAGCAGGTGACGATGGGCAAACAGAACCTCCTCCCTGGGTAGTAGTGGACAGAACCCCCTTCCAGGTTGATGTTTTATGTTATTTGATAATCTCTATTTGCTGTTATTCGACAGAATGCAGGGTGGGAAGAAGGATGTGTGTTGAGTACACTTTAAACTTTTATATGTGGAAAGTTTTTCTTACATGTTCATCCTGAGGTTTTTTAATCTAAAGGTATAACTTAATAAGTAAAAGAGAGAAATAAAAGACAGGTCCAGTAAAGCATAGTGGTTGATCTTTGGTTGCTTCTGTACAGGTTTTAAGTTGTATTTTAAATCTGTTCAGGTGTTTCAATGTGTAATTGGTCAGACTGACCTGAAAGCATCTGGATGGGAACAGGACTACATAACATACCTCAAGATTAAGTTACAAATGATCTTCCCATTTAAACTAGTCACTTAATGAATGCTCTGTCACTACAACAAATAAAAATGGGTCATTGCATGAACATCAATCTATCATTAAAGGCTTAGAAACAATTCAAATACTAGAAGGCAGTTAATACAACTTCACTTTTTTAAGTGGTAGTTCAGTGAAATTCAAGAGGACATATGGTTACTGAGTGCCTCCTATGTACAAAGCAGAGCGCTAAACACCTGGGGTATAAGAATGAAAAACTAAAGGAAACCAGATTTTTATCAATAGGAAGAAAATGAAAGAAACTTCCATACATAATGTAAATAAGTATATAAACCCCTCATTCCCCATATAAACACAAATACCTTTTAATCTCAATCCATTTTTAAATGTCTTTGATTTGATGTTTCTGTTCACTGCCCTTAACAGTCTCTCTTTCTCAAGAGCCTGTTATCTTTCATAGTGCTGAACACAAGGTCCACAGAAAATAAGTGGAATGCTTACTTCAGGATTTTATGAAATCACAGGTGGAATTTAGACTCCTATGACATAAGAGCTACGCATCCTAAGAGCCCCTTTGGAGCCCTCAAACTCAACAGTTTATGTTAAAGGGCCCAAATAAAGCTGTTCAGTGGTGAAGTTAAGGTGGTCATCAGCCCTCTTGCTCTTAAACAAGGGCCCGAATGGAAGCCAAAGCCCATCTTGCCTTTGGCCTATATGTAAGATACAATCATACCCAGTCTTCCACAGAGGACAGCTAAACTCTTAGATATGCTTAAGAAAGATGGGATAAGATTCCTCCAGCACCTTTTAGTCTGGAGAAGCTCTAGGCCTAAAAGGGTCATTACAAGTAGTCTGCGGTGGCCACCCTGGTTCAAACTTGCTATAGTTGCCCAAAACTAAACCAAAAATGTATTATCTCTACTACTAATACATAGGACCTAGGCTCAATAGTAATTTGATGCCCACACTTAATATAAAATCAGGCTTTCCTCAAAATAGGATTTTAGGTAATTTATTCTCTTTATTGAGAATGTCAGATCTTCAAAAGGGTTTGAATAGGAGAGAAAGAGAGAACATTTCACAAGCATTTTTTTTTTTTAAAAAGCATGGATATTGAGTATTGCAGTCAGATTTTTTTAATAGGCAAGAAGTTTTATTTCAAGTTCACTGGTGGAATCTATAAATACATTACTCATTTCCTGGTTGCTTAGGCCATTAAGTGTCTAATCTATTTCCTGAGCTGAAACTAGCTAATGGAAAAATATTTAGAATACTAATCATCTATAATAGGGGCATTTGGCATCTATTCACCCAAAACATATTCTTGGTCATAATTCCCTTCATTAACTTATATGGTTTCTAATGGAATAATCTCACCTTTTTTTTAACAAACGTTTATTTTTAGGCACTATTTTTTTAAATTTAAGTATAGTTGGCATACAATATTATATTGGTTTCAGTTGTACAATATACTGACTTGACAATTACATTATAAAATGTTCATCAAGATAAGTGTAGTTACCATCTGTCACCATACAAAGTTATAATATTATTGACTGTTTCCCCTATGCTGTATTTTTTATCCCAATGACTTTGTTACTTTATTCCTAGAAGTCTGTACCTCTTAATCCCCTTTACCTGTCAATCACCTCACTTTGTACAGTGAAATATCTTCACTATTAAAACATGGTACTTAGCTCCCCCTTCTCTCCTCCTGTTAGGGCACCCCTCAATGACATTCTTTAGCCTCAACACATATGTAATATAAGGCTGGGAATTATACTACTTGCTTTTCTACCAAGCAACTCATTAATGAAATCACTGAACAAAAAAATAAAAACATGAGGTTGGTATTATTTCACAACAAAACTGAGATTTTTTTATTTACGCAATGGAAATTTGTTAAATAAGCTTATTATAACACCTATTTCCAATACTGCTCCAAAGCTGCAAAGGTTCAAGTTACTGAAAGCAAACTATGATGTGCTGAGGCTGATTTACCATGGAGAGCCTGCCATCTGACATTCACAGTGCTTCTCAAAGTCTCATTCCCACAAGTTTCCTTCATTTTTGTAGTCAGCCTATTGTTGTTGACTATCAGCCTACCTCTGACACATCTGTTACCAGGTGGAGGGTTCAGAGGGCAAACTAACCTTTTATATTTAGCCCAGGAGAAGCATTATTCAGTAGGTAAACATGACAGAGGAAAATCCCAAATGTAGGAAAGAGCTGAGCATGACTGTAGGATGACCTGTACCAATTCCTCCCTTTCTTCAGCAAAGTTCAAGAATTGTGTTTGAAAATAGTCTACCAGAGCCAGGTTTGTGCTTTTGAGAAAATTGAGCCTTTGAGTTGAGTGTAGGTGTGCGGTACTCATGAATTATACACAGTTCTGAAATCTGAGCCCACCAGAGGAAACTCCCTTTAAATCATGATGTATAAAGTATGGTTTATACAGAAGATAAAGTCAGTATAAGGTGTAGTTTGATTAGATAAAAAGATTACTGACTTAAAAAAAAATACCCTTTCTTTCAAAATAGCATTCTTATATTATATAAGTTATTACATTTTCCCAACTCAGACACCAATCAGTTATAGCCATTTAATCTGTTTTGGTACAGAGCATTAATATAATTGTTGTTCCTCTAAATGCCTCAATCCACAACAGAATTAGCAGTAAAACAGAATAGCAATGTTCCTTTTAGAAGCATCTCATAAAAAACAAAACATTTAACGTCGTTTTCTAAAGAAAAATAACAAATTTCTGCTAAAAAAATGACCAGTGTCGTCTTTAGAGACATCTGATTATCAAAGTAAAATAAGTCTTTGTTCTGTCTGCTAAGTCACACCTGGCACAGTTACTAAAATCAGTGGTTAAATTTTCCCTCATGGATTTCACATTTATCATTGACAAATCTTTTCATATAACACATTGCCCAGTGGTGGTATACAGGAGGCAGAAGCATTTCCTGACATCAGCAGGCTTACAGCAAGCCTCTGGAATCAGTCAGGAAAGGAAAATTACACAATGTAACTTATCAAAACTCAGTATCAGAGACTGGCATGTGTTATGACACCTGATCATGAGACTCTGCAGCTGGCCCCCTGACTCTGACTTGATTGCAAATGTTCTGTGCTTTTCAACTCAGAATCTGAAGTGAAGGAGATCACAGAGACAATTCCCTACACCCGTGAATCTTCCTCTGCTCTTTAGAGGCCTGAACAGATATGATTTTTTTCTGCAGTTCTCGGAGTCAATTAAATACAAATTAAATATTTGATTCCCACATCACTAACCTCGAATACTTAATTAATTAAAAGATAAGTTTTACTGTCTGACAACTTTAGGTAAACTATATTCAGTCTCAGATAAAACTGCTGGTGTAACAAATTGGGGCAACTCAAGTGAGAGACTCTAGAAAAATTTAAGTAGTCAAAGAATTAGTGACATTTGACCACTATCATGACCAAAAACTATTCTGACTAATTTAAAACCTAGGTCACATGAGCCCAAGAATTTTTAGAAAGGTAGGGTTAATTTCTTAAGATATCAAAAAAAAAAAATCCAACTTCTTCACTGAAAGCAGGCAAGATTGCTTAAAACAGAAATACCAAAAAATTTGCTTTCAAGATTATACTCTGAACATGGAAAAAAAAAAAAAAAAAACAAGACAGGTGTGAAAAAGGATGATTTGCACCATCCCACCACATCCAGACTGGAGGGAAGATGGCTCCATCTCTAAGTCCTCATAAAGCCCCACATATACAGAGGTTTTAAAATCTAATGTATTCTCTTAGTTTTCTATTACTGTGTAACAAGTTACCATAAACTTATGGGCTGAAAACGATACTCTTCATTATCTCATAATTCTGTTGGTCAGGAATCCGGGTGGGCTCTGCTGGGCTCTCCAGGTCTCACATGGATGAAATCAAAATGCGGGCTGGGCTGGGCTCTTATCTGCTGCTCTCTCCGGTTGTTTTTAGAGGGTTGTCCCTTGCAGTTGTGTGAGCGAGGTACTATTTCCTTGCCAGCTCTCACCTGGGGGCTGCTCTTGGCTCCTTGACACTGCATGAATTCCTTCTCCTATGATCCCTTCCAGCTTCAAAGACACAGTTGTGCTTAGCGTCCCCATACTTCCTATCTCCTTGACTTCCCTTCTGCTATCAGCCAAAGAAAGCTCTCTGCTTTTGAAGGCTCACATGATTAGATCAGGCCCATTTAGATAATCCAGGATAATCTCCTATTTTAAGGTTGACTGTGACAAGTAACAACAACAGAACTCAGACCTCATCATATCCACAGGTTCCAGGAATTAGGGTGGGACATCTTTGGGGGACCATTTAAGAAATTCTGTCTAACAAAATAATAAGTAAACAAAATAATAAAAACAAAAATAAAAGCCAACTAGTTTTGTGAATTTGTTAAAATGTGAAACAAATCTTCATACATGAATAAACATTTGCAAATGGTATAAAATAAGAAAGGTACAAAAGGTACATAGTAGGAGATAAGATGTCCTTCTAATACTCTACCTTAGGCCCAGTTCCATTCCCTAGGAATTATAACTGTTCCTTATGTCTCTTTTCAGAGCTATCCATAGTAACGAAAGCACATGTATTGGGGAGGGCTGGTATTATCTGTTCCTGAAATATTTGGTAGAAGTCCCCTGTGCTTCACTTAGGCTTTTTTGGAGTCAGAGGGAAGTCTTCCTGTGATAAATAGTTCAGATTTTTTAAATATCTGAGGTTATGTTGATCTAATACCAACCAAATTGATTTCTAGTTTCCTAGAACATCACCCATTCCTTCCAGATTCTCAAATTAATATGCACAGGATTGAGCCAAATATTTTCTTGATTCTCTTACTCTTTTCTGTTCCTATCATTTCCCCATTATTATTTCTCATTCTATGCTCTCTTCCCCACCTTTTAATTTTATTAGGTTAGCTAAAGATTTATCTATTTAATTGATTTTTTAAATCAAGCAGTTCTTTTATGTATTTCTGATCAATTTTCTTTTTTATAATTAGGTTTTACCTATATTCCTACCTTCCACTTCTAAGGTTTATTTTGTTGATCATTTCTCTAGCTTTTTGAGTTAGGAACTCAATTCAGTTATTTTCTTTCTTCATTAAGATAGATGCTTCTGAACGCTGCTTTAGCCTGTCCCACGGGTTCTGAACACACAGCATTTCACTGAGCTTTTTTCCCCTAGATTTTCTATAATCTGTTCGGTTTCCTTTGTGATCCAAGGGTTATTTAAATAATTTTTAAAGTGTTTTTGGGTGATAAAAATTTTTTTTCTAATTCTCAATTTCTAGTTTTAGTGCAATGAGATTAGAGAATGCTGCATATATTCATTTTGGCTTTGGAGTTTATTAAAGTTTTTTTCATGATCTTTTACGGTGAATGTTTTATTCAGCATTTAAAAAGGTCTGATTCTTAGTTTTCAGGATACAAAGTAACAAATAGCAAATAATTATTTATTCGTTTTATTTGGGTTTTCTTTTTCTTATTTTTTGTTAACCTGATTTCTGATGAACTACAGGAAGTGAGTTAATGTTTCCCACCACTAACATGTAACTGTTTCTCTTCATATTTCCTACAGTTTTGCTTTATAAGTGCTGGTGGTATATTGATGTTACGAATCCTCCTTTTTTGTCTTATTTAAAGCTTTTCCACTCCATCTAATCTTGTCTAATATTAAAGATGCAAGCCTTACTCTTCTGTTTGTGTTTTCCCGATAAGCTTTTCCGTTTCCCATCTTGTCTGTGCGATTCTTTAATAAGTCCATTACTCTGCTTCTTCTTTAAGCCTAACCAGGGCCCTAGGAGCTCCTGCTGCCAGCCCACACACCCATTCCCAGTAGTCTAAACTGGGCATCACTGGTTTGTTTGACTTGGATCTAGAGCTGTGGGTATTTTTCTTCAATTGCATTTACTGTTCCTCATTACATACTGTGGTTTGGGATTGCATGTGTCTCCTAGTTTCTTTAAAGATAGTGTTCATAGTTTTTTTGTTCTTCTAGTGCAGTTGGATAATTTATAAGAGAGGAGGATAATGCCACCATATTTGCTCTGCCATTTTATTTGGGGGGAGGCGTATTGTTTTACTGTCTGTATATACTCTGCCATTTTAAAACTAGACTCTAGAAAAAAATTTTTTGCTAGTTCTCCTCCCTTATCCATTCCCAGCATCAAGCTCTCTGGCCAAAGGCCACACTGTGCTCTGCAGATTTTTCTGCTAACAGTATTTTCTGGGGTCCTGGGCACCCCAAATGGAAAGCAGTCTCTTATCTGGCTCTTTGAAATTAATCTCAGGTTGTTTCTAGGCTACTCTACACTGACTATCTATACCTTCCCCAGAAGCTTCTGAAAATTCTACTCTGATCTCTGACTCAAGTCTCTCTCTTCAGTTCAGTTTAGTCTGCCTGACAGTATATTTTTACCAGCCAATTAAAAGCTGATATTAAACCTTAAGACAAACCAATGGCTGGGCCACATTAGGTGATCAAATTAGTGTTTCACCTACTATGTGCAAAGCCCTCTCCTGGGTGTTGGTGAAGCATATGAAGATGAATGCCTCAGGAACTCATAATCTAGTAAGAAAAAATGAGAAATACTGTTCTTACACTTTTTTGCTAAATGTACATTTCCACATAGTCTCCTCAAATGCCATGTAGTGTCATCAGCATTATCCATCTTCCTCTGGGCCCTCTGTGTATCACACTAACCTTCTTAAACAATTAGAGGTCAACTGCTTTTTCCTGTTCAAAGTCTGTCCCCCCTCTTTGAAGAGCATAAAGCTGCTATTGTTCACCCATTCTTGCCTTGGTTACAGAGGCAGAACAATAAACACTGAATACACAGAGCAGTTGTGTGAATTAGGATCCTCTGGCCACAAAGAACAGAGACTCACTCAGATTATCCCAAGTAACTGTGTGTGCACATGTACACATGTGTGTGTGAAACAATACCAGTGGGAAGATAACTTTAAGATTTCACATGAAAATAAGGAATGAAAGGATCATATTGCAACGCCTCATAATAGTTCAGGGAAAGCAGCTTAATCAGGTCTCATGAGAAGTACAGAACATAGATTGAGGAATTTCAAATTGTGATCTCAAGTTTTCCTGGGTCAGACAGATGTGCAGTGATTTGGTTAGTTCCTTATGCCTTTGAAAGTAATGATTTATTAATCATCCTCTTCCCTACAGGTATATCTTAAAATCCTTGTATCCACACATACACACACTTTTTAAAAACTTCATGACTTAGCTTTTACTTACTCATCATTCTTGCTTACTCATGGTTTCTACTTAACCATGTCATCTTTGCCTGTCTTTTTCCTGGTTAGATATTTGACTTCTGTCCCTATCAAATAATTCTTACTATCTCAAATTTAAAATTTCCTGAGAGAAGATCTAATCAGTCCTCTACGTCACCATAAAATGGCAGATAAAGCACTCATGCCAGGTCATCTAACAGGTCAGGCTTCAAACAGACTGGCTGCTTGAGGTCAAATGTAGATGGTAAGCAATGCAGAACATGGTCACCCCATATATGCTTAGAGCTGATGTCATCAGGAAGGAACTGTGGATAGAATCCCTCAGAAAAGGACTGCGTGGATACAGATACTCCTAGATTTAGCCTACCTAGTACAGCGCTAAGCTTTTCTCAGCTTTTCCTCAAATGATTACCAGCATCATGCATTGTACCCCAGGTTCTCTATGAGTTCCAAGAAACATTAGCTATGTGAAAGAGATACTCTTATTTTATTGCATTCCAAGCTTATCTCTTATACTTACATGCAATACTTACATGCAAAATAAAAGTTCATATACTATACTACCAATAGCATGAGAATTAACATAGCCAGCTAGAATTATATTTCTATTCCTTGCAAAGTGTTTTATCAAATAGCATTTACCGCTAGGTTTTCAAAGGGTCAAAGTGATTCATATACCTGTTTCTATTAAAGAACATCCATTCACTATGGTCAGGGACTGGTATACCAAGTAGATACCAGAGCTTCCTTATAATTACATTTCTGCCACCTAAAACCACATAGAGAAAAAACTTTTACTTTTTACTTATGACCATTTAGACCTGAATTTCACAATGCTTATCACAATCCCTAAGAGAACAGGTTTTATTATCATCTTATAGACTGGAAAAGAAAATAATTCCAGAAGCCAACAATGCCATATTCTAGATCAGAGGTATACTGGATTCAGAGAATAAACTGCTATATGGCTTCAGAGTTTCAACTTGGGTAAGCTGTAAACTTTAGCCTGGCCTTGCGCCTGAACTGAGACAGTAAATGCCTGACTTGGTACAGACATCTGTTTGCCCAAGTCAAGCCATATGCCACTGGAATTAAAGAGGAGGCAATTATCCACAGGGTCAGAATGTATTTCTTTAAAGTTCCTATTGGGGCACATGCCCAACCTGTCCCTGGGTGTGTGATTTGCCTGATTCTTGCAAAATTATAAACTCTGTCAATCATAATAATCTTATAGGTTTTTTAAGAGTACATAAATTGGAGATACATTCATCAAACAAAAGGAATATAAATTCAGATAAACTATTTATATGATGAACATTATCACAATGATGTTCTTCATAAAAATATATTCAATTGCCAGATGATGATCCATACCTTAAAGGCACATCACTGATGTAGTTAAAAAGAAATTCTCCATAGTGAATAGTTCGGAAAATGCACTACAAGGAACACTTTTCATACTAGTCAGACACATACCATACTACTTGCAGCATTCATTCAGTTTCCAACCAAGGAGTTACTAAGCACTTACAATGCCAATATACCAGAAACTATCCTGGGTATTTAGAATATGGAACTGAATTTACCTCTTACCTTTCCTCAAGGGAAAGAGTCATGAAGATCTAACAAGGCAAATAGACTGATAAATAAATAATAAGAAAACAATGTGAGAGTATATAAATTTGGTTATATGTGAATGTTAAACTAGGCAAAGAAGGGAGAGGTGATCAAGATCTTCATCAACTCTGATTTACAATGAGGGTGTTATCAACAAGTGAGAAGAAGTGGCTGCAGGAGTATAAATCTTTGGAATGAATTACTGGGCCAGAGAGAGGGGGAGTAATGGTTATTTTACATTGAGAAGAGGAAGCAATTATATCTTTCAACTCCTCTCTTACATCTCAAGTATCTCAAATTCCTTCACTTGCTCTACAAACCTCCTAACATCTTAATCTACTCATATTGCCTGGTCACACATGACAACCAACATATATAGAAGAAAAATGAGAGAAGAAATGAATGAGAATAAAATTAGCACCTTGGTATCATCTTGAAAGAAAATCACCATCTTCTTATAAAGTGATGCTAGCTGCTGAAATATGTAAATCACAGAATCTTGGTGATTTAAAGGAATATTAGTTTATTTTTTGTTCAGGCAAATTTCAGCTGGCAGGAGGGTGCCTTTGGAGGTTCTTGAACTATGTAGCCACTTAGGAACTCTGACTGATGGAGATTCTATCACCTTCAACATGTGATTTCCAAGGTCACTTTCCTGCCACTATCCAGCAGGCACAACGGGGTAGACAGAGAGCATGGAAGCTAATGGAGAGATTTTTTTCTTCTTCTTTAATAGCCAGGCCAAAGGAAGAAATGTACATCACTTTTACTCTCATTCCTCTGACCAGACTCAGTCATATGACTACACCAGTTGCAGAGGAAGCTGGGAAATGTAGTCCAAGCTGCATCAGTAGGAAAATAGGAGTGGTGAACATTAGCCAATCTCTGTCTCAGGGTCCTTCCCAGAACATCAAACTTGATCTGCAAATACACCCAGCTCTTCAACAACTGAGGATGTGGATTTAAATGAAGCATTCATTACAATTAGATCCTACTACTTAACAAATTTGTCTCCCAATGAAAGGTAAGTCTTTATTATCATTACACACTGCCTTATTACATATGAGTTCAACTACATAAACTTACTTTAAAATCTCTTTAGTTCTATTATACTGACTAGTGGTACTCTCTCCATTTGCATTTCTTACTTGTCAGACTTAATATTTCTAAAATTTAACATCTTTAAAACTGAACTGATCTTCCCCTCCAAGCCTCCTCTTGACTTCGCCAGCTGAGAAAAAGACCTCTGGACATCCACTTATTCAAGCCACATGCTTGGGGATAATTCTTTATATCTTATTCACTCTCCAACCCCATCCAATTTATTACAGGTTTTACTTTCAAAATATACCCTGAATCCATTAATTTATTCCTATTTCCCTTAATGCAGGCCAGATTCACTTCCCACCTGGATTACTAGTTGTTTTCTCTCTACATTTATCTTAGAGTAGCTCTCTTCTTTTACATTTTCTCAGTCTTTTCTTTCTCACATAAGTCAGATAATCTTTTGAAAACCCTACCTAGGATAAATTCCAAAATCCTAACCAAAGCCTGCCCTGCAAGAATCTGGGTCCTGGATTCTTGTCTAACCTCATTTGCCAGCATTTATTTTGCTCAATCTGTACCAGCCTTTCGGTTTCTTTAAAGGGCCTCCCCACATAATGCTCATAATATTTCCTCTGCCCAGGAGCTTTTTCTTTTTTTTAACATGAAATACATTTCTTTACCATGAAATATATTTTCATATAAAAGAATGTAACTGATGCGTATGACTCACACTCATTCATGCACCAAGGCCGAGACAGGCAGTTATCCCAAATGTTTCCCTCTAGGAAGAAGAGGTGTATAGGGAAGAGCTTTTTTTTCACCTTGATAGAGAAGTCTTTCAAGAAGTCCTGGCTTTGTCTTTGTCTTCTGCACAAGGTCTGCTAAAGCCCAAGATCTAGGCCACCAGGATTGGCAAATGCCCAAAAAACAAACTACAGGTTTAGAATTCACTTGTATCTTAGGATTTGGGTTTTCACATAATTTCTAGCTCCTAAAAATTTTCCTTCTTTTCCCAACAAATCAACCACACATTTAAAAACATATTCTAATTATTTTATCCAGAAGTTTGAGATGTTCTGGACCAGAAGGGTTTATAGTGACCTCAGTCCAACATTTTGCCAGAAACAAAAGATCTACTATTGCATATTTTACTACTACTCTTTAGTTGACTGTCTCCTATTAATCTTTTAGAGGTTCAGAAAATTTCCATTTTCTCTGAAAAGTTGTCCTTGACCCTCATTCCCCAATCTAAATTAGTTTCTATTTTCTATCTTGTAATGAACTTGTCTTTCCCTCTGCAACCCTTATTACAACTTCCGACCATGCATTACTTTTGTGTTACCTGTCACTTCTATTACCTTGTAAGCTCCAGGAGGACAAGACTCTTGTCTGTTGTGATTACTACTGAATGAATTGCCTAGCACATTACTAGGACAGAGGCCGTGTCTAGGACAGGAACCTTAAATCTTATTAAGCAAAAGAATTAATAGATGCAATGTAATGTAATCAGGTTGCATCAGAATAGTCTTCAATTCTGGAAATGATCAATAAATACTGGCAATATCAAATAATTATTGACTGCTTTAAAAAACTATGCAGTTTAGTTAGCATAAGAGAGATAGTAAAGCACAGACTCTGGAACCAGACTATCTGGTTTCAAATTTTGGCTTTGTCATTTATTAGCTAACTGGCCTTTGTTGGAGACTTAAACATTCTGTGCCAGTTATCTGGTCTGTAACAACTGGGTCAATAAGAGCACTTCATGATGTTAAGGTGATAATTAAATGATAAATTTGCCAGGCATCCAAGGACACAAGATACAACTGTTGTGGCTGCTATCTTTATGAAGTTAATGTTAACCACTGGTGCCTTCAGACAAAAATGGCAAGTTACATAGACTCAGATGGGAAAAACACATAGGAGAGCAAGCTGTAGCAAGGGACTTGGGTTGCTGATGCACCAACAAGAGACAGGAGCACAGACACATCCACGAAGGAGACAGGGAGGAGCTGACCACGTAGGTGTCTAGCGCCAGCATGCAGACATCACTGACACAGTGATCAGGAGATAAGGGGCTGCTAGGGAGAGACTGGGATGGGCCTGCCACCTCCTTTTGCAACAAGCTCACAGCACTTAGTTCACTCGATCCATCACCAGCTCTTTGTGGAGAGGAAGTCTTTGGATCTGATTTCGGGCTCAGTTCATCAAAAATACTTGGGAGCATCAGCCAAGTAGGTATGATTAAATTGTACACCTGTTGACTTCAGCAAGCATCTCCTGGCATTAAAGGCAAGTTCTCCCTAAGGCAGCAGTTTTCTGATGAATGCAAACTCTACTCATGGATCCTAGTTTCCATAAGACAAAATACTAAATTCTTCCTCATTTTCTTCTGTCTTCCTTCTTTTTGCAATTGCATTTTTCCTCCAAATACTGAGAATATATTACACAATCTCCTCTCTTGTGCTCATTTCCCACCCCTCAGATAGGGATCCATATAAAATAAAATAAAGTCTTTTGCATTTGGATCTTGTGAATTATACTGACTACTGGTCTGATTATTTTAAAATAAAGTTTTACCTTTTCTAAATATAAAACTAGTTATTTTTTTTAGTCATCCCAAAACTATCTACCATAGCCCTCCACGAAAAAATTGCATTAAGATTAGTTTAACTATGTCATCCCTACTGAGAGTTTAAGGTTACACATGTTGGGATAAAATGACTACAGCTGAGACCTGAGATGAATTCAAACAAAAACAGATTAACTAAGTCCCACAAAGGAGTCTGCCTACAGCAAAGCACTGAACAGCTAGGATGGTATCATGTGAGAAGCTTTCATTTAGTTCTAACATATTTTCAATTGCTAAGTGTCAGAGAAAGAATATAAGGTTGTTCTTTCTTAAAACAGGGTAAACTCACACTACTGCCAGAAAAAAAGTATGGGACATATATCTTGAAAAATCAATTGTAAAAGTCAACCTTAACTTCCTACTACAATCAGAATATGTGAATCTAAAGGTCAGCTTCTGTTCTACTTTGGCCAAAAAAGTTGGTATTTTAGGAGATTCAGATTAGTCTCTGAATCTTTGATTAAAATATTCTTATGTGCCATATTGTCTTAAGAAAGTGTTTATGTTCACTTTGGTAAATGTATTTTTTTTCTTTTCCCAGTGATTTATGCTACCTAAACAATTCTTTCTAGAGTTAACAATGTTTGATAGATAATGCACAGCACAACTAAAAGAAACCAAAATCTTAAGAAAATGAAATAAAATTAAATAAACATTTGATTTTTCTTTTTCCCTCACCCCCTGCCTCTGGCAACTACCAGTCTGTTCTCTGTATTGATGAACTTGGTCTTTTGGGTTTGTTTGCTTGACAATTCTATACATAAGAGAGATCATATCATAACTGTCTTTGTCTGACTTATGTCACTTAGCATAATGCTAAGGTCCACCCATGTTGTTGTAAATGGCAAAATTTCATTCTTTTTTATGACTGAATAATATGTGTGTGTGTGTGTGTGTGTGTGTGTGTGTGTGTGTGTAGTGTATGCCACTATTTCTTTATCCAGTCATCCATCGATGGACACTTAGGTTATTTCCATATCTTGGCTATTGTAAATAATGCTTCCATGGACATGGGAGTGAATATATCCTTTCAAAGTTAATTTTTTTTTGGAAAAATACATAAAAGTGGCATTGCAGGTTCACATGGTATTTCTGTCTTTAAATTTTTGAGGAGCTTCCATACTGCTTTCCATAGTGACTGCACCAATTTACATTCCCACCAACAGTGCACAAGGGTTCCCTTTTTACCAAATCAATACTAGTTATTTCTTGTCTTTTTGACAGGTACCCATTATCCTCATCAATATCCTCATCAATACTAGTTATTTCTGCCTTTTTCACAGTAGCCATTCTAACTGGTGTTGAGGTGATACCTCACTGTGGTTTTGATTTGCATTTCCTCATGATTAGTGACATGGAACATCTTTTTATGTGTCTGTCAGCCATCTGCATCTTTGCCTATTTTTTAATCAGATTTTTCTTTTTTTCTATTGAGTTTATGAGTTCTTCACATTAAAGAACATGATTTATAAGATACATGATTATAAAATACATGATTTGCAAATATTTTCTTCTATTCAGCTGGTTGCCTTTTCATTTTGTTGATGGTTGCCTTTACTTTGCAGAAGCTTTTTAGTTTTATGTAGTCCCACCCACTTGTTTATTTTTGCTTTTGTTGCCTTAGCTTTGGGTCAAATCCAGTAAGATCCTCACCAAGACCAATTTCAAGGAGCTTAACACCTAGATTTTTGTCAAGGAGTTTTATAATTCCAGATTTTATGTTCAAATCTTTAATCCACTTTGTGTTAATTTTTGTGTTTGATGTAAGATAGTGGTCCTATCTATTTAAAAAAAAATTTTTTTTTTTTTGCATTTGGCTGTCCAGTTTTCCCAGTGCCATTTATTGAAGAAACTATCTTTTCCCCATTGTATAATCTTGGTTTTCTTGTCATAAATTAGTTGGCTATATATGCATGGGTTTTTTTTTCTGAGCTCTCTGTCCTGTTCCATTGGTCTATCTATCTGTTCTTGTGCCAGAGCCATAATGTTTTGAGTACTATAGCTTTTAATATAGGTTTAAATCAGGGAGCATGATGCCTCCAGCTTTGTTCTTTCTCAAAATTTCTGTAGGTATTCAAAGTCTTTTGTGTTTACATATAAATTTTGGGGTTGTTTATTCTATTTTTGTGGAAAAAATGCAATTGAAATTTTGCTAGGAATTAAACTGAATCTGTAGACTGCTTTGGGCAAGATGGACATTTAACAATATTGATTCTTCCAACCCATGGACACAGAATATCTTTCCATTTATTTGTGTTTTCTACATTTCTTTCATTAATGTTTTATAGTTTTCAGTATATAGATCTTTCACCTTTTTGTTTAAGTTTATTCCTAGGTATTTTATTATTTTTGATATAATTATAACTGTGGTTCTTTATTTCTCTTCCTGATAGTTTATTATTTGTATATAGAAACTCAAAAGATTTTTGTGTATTGATTTTATATCCTGCAACTTTACTGAATTTATCAGTTATAAAAGTTTTTTTGATGGGTCTTTTAGGGTTTTATATATGTAATATCATGTCATTTGCAAATAGTGATACTTTAACTTCTTCTTTCCCAATTTGGATGCCTTTTATTTCTTTTTCTTGCTTAATTGTTCTGGCTAGGATTTCTAATACTATGTTGAATGAAAGTGGCCACAGTGGGCATCCTTGTCTTGTTCCTGATCTTACAGGAAAGGCTTTCAGCTTCTCACTATCAAGTATGCTATAAGGTAGAAAACTAAACCTCTTAAGCTTCCTCTGAACTCTGGAAGCCAACTTTCTGATGTATGATAAATTCAATATCACAGGCTGGATTTTCCTTTTAATCAGAGTATCCCTATTCAAGTTTTATTAACAATTCATAAGCAAATAATTGCTTCTGCTATCAGATGTCAGAACTTAAACAGATGTCAGGCTTATTCATACACTTGCACTGGATATTTTTTTTTTCAATTTATAAAAGCAGTATCTGTTTGTGGTAAAAGAAACTGCATAAAAGGATACTATTGAAAGTATTAATAAATGAAAGTGATCATTATTTAATAGCAAGGAAGTCTCCTTTCCACACCAACCTCTCAGCCCTCTCTTAGAAACTAGTTTTTTTTAATGTACTTAGACATAAATGCATGTATGTGGTAGATTATTATTGGAATTGTTTTTGATCAATAATGCTGACTGGCATCCATTTCCCATGTGTGGTCTCCTCTGACACTGGCTATATGGCATGCTTTGGTCAGTGTGACACTAACAAATGTGACACAAGCAAGGCCTTGGCAAGTGCTTGTGTAATGGGCCTTACCTTCTTAGAAACCTGAGACCACAGTGTTGTGAAGAAGTCAAGGATGAGAAAAGATGTGGAAAGAAAGATCCTACCCTGAGCTGTCCCACCTGCTGAATGCTACCCCATGAATGAATCCAGAGATAACAACAGATTAACTACCCAGCTAGCTAACAGAATCATGAGAAATATTTTTTTGTAAACCAGTAACTGTTGGTATGGCTTGTTACACAGCAGTATGTAACTAATACAATGTGCAAGCATAAATATGTTGATATACTATTTACCTTCCTTGAATTCCATTTATGAAGAATAAAATACATTTGAAAATTATGAAATAAAGAGAATTTCAGGAAAATACAAACCATGATTGTAACTTCATACATAAAGAAGGAACAGACTAGTCTGCCTTTTGGAATCTATAAAAGCAGTCCTTTAATTTTAAACTCTATTAGATATTCTACCTGTTTAAAAAGGCTGTGACAAGTACATCTTAGCCTCAGTTCTTTCAATAGTTATTTTTACCACAGACAACTAAGAAGTTTATGCAAATGTAATTTGAAAAACTTTTAGTATTCTAAAATTATTGAATAATGACCTGAAAAATCTAATAGTTAAAGAAAAGGAAGGGTATCTGGTTACCCACATCATCAAGGAAGAAGGTTGACCTTTTATCTCAGTCTTAGAAATCTATAAAGGTCGAAAATTCACAAATTCATATATTATGATCCCTGTCATCTACACAGTATGATAGACACCTTCTTTAAAAGCATAATTCAGATCAAGAAACTTAGCTATTTCAGTTTTCTGTAGGAAGAAACCTGGAATACTGTTCAGTGTAACACATGAGGATTTTCCCTGTTTATTTTCAGAGATGATTTAAAGTCCAAAATTCTTCCTTAGGACTTGTTAACTGGATAAATGTTTAATGAGTGACTTCTTTATCCCAGCTACTATGCTAGGAGTTGGATCAGGTACAGGGTATCCAGAGAGGGGCAAGTTACAGTCAAACCCTTGAAGAACTCACAATGAGAGAAACTGAGGCAAGATGAATATAGTAATAACGGCTAACATTTTTTATGTACCAACCATGCATCACACTGTGCTAAGTTTCTTATATATATTATTCCACTTAATCCTCAGAGTACACCTATTACACAGATAATATTATCCTCATTTTCACAGAAGAGGTAACTGAGGCACAAGGAGTATGTGACTTTCCAGCAATCATACAGATCATAAAAAAGCCAAGATTTGAACTCCAACAACATGGCTTCAGAAAACCATATTCTGAACTCCACTGTGGTGTTCTAGTGGAGGAACTGCCAGAGCTAAAATAAATAACAACTGAGGCTCCCACAGGAGGGAACATCTAGTCTGGGTCCTAAAGGGGGAACAGGGATTTGCCTGACCCTGTAACTTCAACAGGAATTTATACATCACTTAGCCAGGGCTTCACACATATGCTTAGCTTTATTAATTCTTACAACATTCTTGTACAGTAGGTATTAGCTTCATTTCCTAATGAGAAAACTCATACTCAAGGAGATTAAGTAACATTTTCAGGATCACTCAGTCAGAACTGAAGTCAGAATTCAAACCTAGACTTTGTCCAGGCACTCCACAGACACAAAGTATTCCAAGGACAAGATGTGACAAGGCTAGGACGGGGCATGGCCTTCACATATTGGTGTGAAAGAAGGGGATGTATGCCAAGCTGAGGGGTGGGGGTCCATCCTGCAGGTATAGGGAGCCAGCAGTACTGTCTGAGATGAAGAGTGGTAAGAGGAGGCTGGTTTTCCAGGCTGACAACTCTGGTGGTGGTGAGTTGAGGAAAGTAAAGAAGACAAAAATTAAGGCCAGAGAAACCTGTTAGTCCAAGGTGGCTAGAACAATCCAGAAAAGCAATGTTAGAGGCCTGAAATTTTAAATTCTGAAGGTTCCACAAGGATCCTACAATGTTTGATGAATTTCTTCAAAGTTTTTTCCTCACAGGAACATTGTGTACAATTTGGTTTCCTTAACAATAGCCACCCTAAAATTTGGTGAAATACTTTAGAATAAAAGGTTTTATGTAAATTATTTTAGAAAACAAATGAAGTCCCTATTTGATATGTAGTATTCAAATTATGTTTTGCTTACAATACTCATTCTATCAGAATATAGACTTTCTATTATCACTGGACCTCCTGCTAAGACCTAACTTATTTATTTGCACAACTTACTGTCTCTCTTTTAAGAAAGGAATGGAATCAGATGTGGTTGTGTAAGATATGATACACACAAAAGCAGGGCTTAAGTAAGTAAAGGCAACAAGACCACACCAGAAGAGGGTATAGACGGTAAATCAGAACTTTAAAAAAGCTAACATGCATGCCAGGGGAAATTTCTTGCCAACCAAGTGGGCTGACAGAAGTGGAGCATAGAGTTGTGAAGAAAAAATCTGAGAGTGTAGGAGAAGATGGGAGAACTTGGGTATGCTGACAAACATAGGAAATTGTCATGGGTTATCAGATGTGGGAGATACAGTTCAGGGTTGCCAAGTAAGACTTGTTTTCAGAGAAACTGGTATTCGGTTGACTATGAGAAAGACAATGTTGTAGGTTGAACTATATGCCCCCAAAATTCACATGTGGAAGCCTTAACTCCCAGTACTGGTGTCCTTACAAGAAAAGGAGATTAGGACACAGACAACATAGACCAAGGGGTGACCATGTGAGGACATGGCAAGAAGGCGGCCATCGGCAAGACAAGGGGAGAGGCCTCAGGAGAACCAAACCTGCCCACACCTTAATCTAGGACTGCCAAGCCTCCAGAACTGTGAGAAAATTTTCTGCTGTGTAAGCCACATCGTCTGTGGTATTTTATTATGGCAGCCCTAGCAAAGCACTGCAGACATGAAACAGAGCAGCCATGAGGCCCAGAAAAAAGTACTGCCTTTTTAAGAAGCAACCTAATGAGAAACATCAACATGTATTAAGAACTAGTAGGACATACAGCAATCCTGAGGGCAAGGGATGATAGAGGATACTGCAGTGCCAGAGAAGAGAATGGAACACTGCACACAACATGTTGATAAATGAGTTGAACCTGCACCAAGTTGAGTAACTGAAGCTTCTTTTAACCTAATCATGAACACCATGATGATGATGATCATCACCATCACCATCATCAGCACCATCACCACCATCATCACCATCACCACCACCATCACCATCACCACCATCATGAGCATCACTATCATCAGCATCACCATCACCATATCATCATCCCATCATCACCATCCCCACCATCATCAGCATCACCACCACCATCATCACCACTGTCAACATCATCATCATCCCATTGTCACCATCATCATCATGATCAGCAGCAGCAGCATCACCATCAGCACCACTACCATCATCAGCGTCACCCTCACCACCATCACCAGCATCACTATCACCACCATCACAGTAACAGTGAAAAACAAGTATTTGAAGGAGAGCATGTGATCCACATATTACAGTGATCTGGGTAGGAAGTGGTAGAGGTAGGGGAAAGGGAAAGTGCTAGACACTCCAGATGAAAGAAATAGCTCCCTTCCGTGGCTGGTAGCAATAAAAGTCCCCAAGCCAGAGGAACTGACAATGAGAAAGGATCACCCATTTAATCACAACCATCAGCTGCAACTAGGAATATAAATTTTCCCCTCAGTAGTTTGTTTGCCATTAAGTGGAGCTTCAGAAAGCTTGACCAGCAACAGCTGGAGGTATGTGAATAACACTGAAAATTTTTTAGTATCTTTTTTGGGCTGCTATTCTCATTTACACATAGTTTCCAATGTTTCAGATGAAATGATTTTTTACAGGAGGGGCAAGGAAGAGGAGAGATAAAGGCCTAATAGTGAAATAAGTAAATTCTCCAGGGTATTAATTAGACTTGGTTATTTGCCAGTTAAATGCTAAATGGGTACATGAGTTGGTGAAATGAGAATATGAGTAAATAAGTAATTACACTGTAATGATACTTTATGCTCCCCAGAGGAGAGGGTACCGGCATCTGAAAGAGCTGTGGTTGAAGTAGTTGGAATACTAAACCTTCAGGATTCAATGCCCAACCTGTTTTAAACACCTAAGACATTTAAATTCATTTTTATTGCTACCTAAAAAAAATTCTAATTATTTTCAGTGAGCAGAAACAAGGGCACAGAAACACCATATCTATTTTCTTGTCTAAATCAGATTCCCCAACACAAACTCTGAAGCACACTTTAAATATAATCTTAATATGAATTCAAATAGATAAAAAAATCAAAGAAATGTGGATCTCATTGTAAAGAGTTGTGGTAAAATTACTTACTACCACTGTTTCCAAAGAGTAAAGACAAGTTCTAACTTTATTTGTCAATCATACCAATTAGATAAAAGATAATTGGCAAACTGTAGAAAGGTATATGAAATATGAAAATTCCCACTTAAGAGCATAGCCATTAGTCTTTCTATGTCTTTAAAAGACTGCTGAGAGTGAAATAACTATGGGGGAAAAGTACTTAAAACTGGAAGGGAGATAAACTCCTAGTAGAAATAGCAGTTCTGCAATGTTCTTTTCATTGTTAATGCTTCATGGAAAGCTCTGAGGACACTGTAACAAGTTTGGAATATGCATACAAGGGCAAAATGCTTTATTCCTATGACTTATTATTTCTTTTTCTAAAAAAAGAGACAACCACATAAAAATCTATTTTTATATCCATTTATCTCATTTTTCTTTGGGGAAGGAGAATTTAATGATTTATATAGATTAGTTCATTATACAATAACCAGGTTTACCCATCAAGTTAATTTTTTAAATGTCTATATGGCTTTCTCCTTAATAAACTGAAAGAAAATGACTGTCATAAGTAGGTATAATGGTAGAATGATGGCAGAAGTAAATAAAGGAGATAAATGCATTTTAGCTGAATAGCCAGTAAAGCTGCACTTCCTAATGTGGAGGGTGCCTGATACCTGGGCACCTGGAGCTGTTGCCTGTTTTCTCCACTGTTATCAAGAGTTTCAGACATTTACATATCCCCTGCTCATTCTCACAATACATGATTTGTGAGAGGCAAGATTGATTTGTACTAATCACTGTTTTGGGGAAAAACAAAGCAATGCCCCAAATAGGGCACACTGAGGATTATGAATGTTAACAGAAGCCTCAAAGGAAATAAGAGGTAAATGTTTTGATAGAGAAACTACCTCATTATCAATTTGTCAATTATCACATCTTTGTATCCTCTAACTTAATAAACATTTCTCCAGAAGAAGATCTTGATACTTTTTTTATCTTTATTTTTTCATTTCAACAATTTTTTATTAAGGTATCACTGATATAGACTCTTAGGAAGGTTTCACATGAGCAACATTGTGGTTACTATTTTCACTCATATTATCAAGTCCCACACACACACCCCATTGCAGTCACTGTCCATCAGTGTAGTAAGATGTTACAGAGTCACTACTTGTCTTCTCTGTGCTATACTGCCTTCCCTGTGAGCCACCTACATTAAGTGTGTTTATCATAATGCCCCCAATAGTGATTCTATAGCATCTTACTAAGCTGATGGACAGTGACTGTAATGGGTTATGTGGTGGGGACTTGATAACAGGGGGGAATGTAGTAACCACATGTTGCTCATGTGAAACCTGAGCATAAGATTGTATGTCAATGATACCTTAATAAAAAAATAATAATAATAACACCCTCCCCCCGCCAAAAAATTCAAAAAATGAACCTTTTCTATGGTGCATAGAAGGACACACTTTAGATCCATGGAGTCAACAAAAGCTTGTGTGGCCTCATTGACAATTCAAAGAAAGCCTCTATTTGGGAGATTACCTTGTTTACACACAGCAACAATAGCCAGAAATAAATAGCAAACTGAATGAAGAAAGTAGAGGTAAATTGCTTTTAATACAAATACTCTTTATAGTTTTGCTCTAGTGTGAAAGTTATTTTCAAATGGTTAAATTCAAATCTATGGTTACAAATATGGAGATCTCAGAGGAGAAAAATCTTAAATTTCTAGATAAACAAATTCACCACATTCCTTTAAAAACATGATTTTTGAGAGGCAAAATCAAATTGTATTAATTCACTCTAGGAGAGTGGGTAATTATCCATCAGAGTATATAGGTAACTGAGCTGGAGCATAGCTTAGGATTTTCTGGGGCAAACAATTTCCATGGCAACATCCTGTTATTGGTGGCTGCCTGTCCAGCATGGGGTAAGATAACAATTTTTGTGTGTGAGAGGAAGATGGCAGGGCGAGACTTTGTTTTTAGCCACTAGAGGCCCTCCTCATTTCCCTAGCTCTTATTGCCTCTGGCTTCTTTACTTCTACAGTGCATTTCAAATCTCTACGATTAGAGTAAAATGGTAGCAACGGTGGCACTGTTATTAGGACAGAGAGAAGCAGTCATAGGAGCTGGCGGCCATGGATGGCAAAACTGGAATGGTTTTGCTGACACTAACCTGAGCGACCAAATGAAAATCTTAAGCACAGGTCAGTATTATCTTCCAATGTCACTAAACGGTCTTTAGAATACAAGTTTTTGAAGAAAAGATGCTTTTATTCCTAGGTAACCACCACCGAGTGATTTAACGTCCTCCCTTACCATTCTACCTGCTTTTGGAGTTCAACAGTTCTCTGTGCCTCTCCGCCGCCCACTTTTCTTGAAGCCTCTCAGTCCCCATCTGCCCTCACTTTTCTTTTTACTAGTGAGACTCCATTATCCATCGTGTCAACCATGTTCCAGTTATGAGCCTCATCTCCCTGACCCTGTGGTGGTGGTGCCACAGTCATGACTACCACTTCCTGAGAAGTGACTGTTAATATTCCAAATTATGTGAGCCAGTTAAGTCATTGGTACCCTGAAATTGGCCATGTTGGGAGCACTTACAGCATGGAACCTGGCAAAAGCCACAAACCAGGTACTCCCTTTCATTTGTCTCTCTTCCCCAAGATCTGGTATATTAATGTACCACTGCTCTGACTTTGAGTGTCTTTCTTTTGCCTCGTGCTGGCAAACCTCAACTCTGGTCAAAACAACTGTCTGCCTTCTTCACATATACATTTGGGTGGCTGAGTTTCTCTAGAGAAACTCACAAAACATTGCAGATTTTTGCCATGATGAATTCATGATCTCCAGCAATATGATTCTTTTGTGTTTTTCCAGTTAGTTCTTCACATCCTCTACAATATCTATCTAAAAGCTTTCCCATATTCTTTAAACCTCTCACTATGCTGTATTCTCTTCATTCTAGAATCTTAATTGTAAACAACAGAAATGGAGTATTTCAATTTCCTCCTCACCAAAATGCACATTCCCTTTATCCCTACCTATTCTTTGCTCATTTCCTCCTGCTGTAAAGGAAGAAAGGTCCGTTCTTTTAAGTCTAATCCCTTCCCTCCTCAAAGGCCTATCTCTGTCAATATAATCTCCTTTGTTTATCAAATCTTCAACTTTTCTCTTTCTATGGACTTTTCCTTCTTATTTGAAAATGGAGTGGTCTAGTCCCTAAATATCAACCCTTGTTAATCTCTGAGCTATAGTCAAGTCACACTGGCTGTCTCCTAGTTTCTTGAAGATACTTTTACTTCCTCCCACCTCACGATGTTTGTACATAATCTTCCTTCAGTCTGGATGCTTTCTAATCTCAGCTCAGAAGCTTTCCCTAAATCACTGGGTCAAAGTCACGTTCCTTTGCTCTTTGCTTACATATATCCTTGTTATATCCCTTGTGAGCACTTATTTCACTTTATAATTACACATTTATTGTGATTATCTAGTGAACATTTCTGCACAACGGTATAAACTTCCTGAATTCAAAGAAGGGAGCATACCTGCTTTTCTTCAACCTTGTAATCCTTGGGTGTACCACAGTACCTGGGATACAGCATGGGCTGAATGAGGAAACTAATTCATTGAGGATTTTAGTATTTAAAGAATCATCTTTCCCATCCTCCAAAAATCCATCTCAGTCTCATGTCTACTTATCTCTCTCTTGACTTACTCTTTGGCTTGCTGGCTGTCTCTTCCATCCCCCATATAAATCTTCCGAGAAGAGTTGTTCTATCTACTCTTTCCATTTTACTCATCTCCCATTTATTCCTCGAATCATTTTATACTTTTATACTTCATCACACCACAGAAATCACTCTCGCTAAGGCCATTAAGCACCACATTAGCGTGAACTATTGCAGAATGCCCACTTCCCATTCCTCAGTACCTTACATGACCTCTGGGTATCATGGACACTTGTTCAACTTTTCCTTCTTGAAAACAACCACCTTTCCCCTTAGTGTTCACACTTCATGCTCTTCTGGGTTTCTCCTGCCTTCAAAGTCTCACTGGCTTCTGTTCCTTAGCCCATCTTTTATGCTAATGCATCTATTCTGAACCCTTCTCTCTGCTCCTCTGTGAGAATTCACCAGCATCCATGGTTTCAATGGTGATGACATCTACTTTTAGCTCAGATCTCACTTTACTATCCACATGCCTACTTGATACTTCTGTGTACTTGGATATGAATTTGTGGCTATTCACCATAAACCTAGCATGGCTGACACTTACCTCATTATCTTCCATCCTTGCAATCTGGTCTCCTTTGTTGGTTCCCTTTTGCAGTGTGATTGTGATCAATTTGCCTAAGTAAGGATCCTGAGTGTCATCACTGGCTCTCTTCCCCTGCCCTAATGCTCACATTTAATCACTATCTGTTGATCTGAGCTCTTGCATATCTCTGGAATCTGTCCATGTCTCCCTGGCCTGTGACAAATACTCTGGTCACTTCTCATCTGGATCAATAGCAACTGTCTCTGAGTTGGTCTGTCACCAATATCTAACCTACTCCTTCCAATCCAATCTCCACATAGCAACCAGAAAGAACCTTCTAAAACATAAATCTGATCATTTCCATCTCCTACTTAAAATACTTCAATGCTTCCCAGCACTCCCAGGATAAAACCCAAATTGCTTAAGATGGCTTACATGGCTCTGTGCCAACTGTCTGACTTCTGCTTTAACCCTCTAGTCTTCTCTCCAACTAATCCCCTCCTTCCCTATTCTGCAGTCACGAACTATGTTTAGGTCTTAGATAACTGCATGTTCTCTTACTTCTGCATATTCTCTGCATGGAACATGCTCCCCGCTGCCTCTAACCCCCTGCAAATCCTTCAGGTCTCATTGTAACTCACTTCCTCTAAGAAGTCCTCTTCATACTTCCTGGCACGCAACAGGCACTCAATAAATGACCTTTCTTTCCTAAATCCATTTTAGTTGAAGTCAGACTTTGCAGTTTTAATTTTGCTCAAATTATTTTACTAATAAAACACAAACTAAATAGGCTGATTTATAATTTAAAACATTCTTTTATGAAGATCTACCAATAGAGTATTTTGAGAAATGAGAAGAACTTTGCTATTAATGAGTTTCATCATAAATGTGACTTTGCAACATTATTCAAAACCAAAATCAACTTTAAAAAAACACAACAGACTTACTAGTCTTTGGAGAGTAATTCTCAGGAAAAGTTTACATGTCCATAGCCCTAAGGTATATAATCGTACTCTAACCTATGCTACAGATGTTTTACTCTTTAATTATAAAGGTTATACATATATGCACTTGAACATATATATAGGTCTCCCATTAATAAATTATTATGCTCTGTAGAAATATCAATTTGTTTGCCAAGTTTAAGGTTGTCACACAGTACAGAGGCTAATTTCTTTGAGCCACTGACTTCCCTTTAAGAATTCAATAAAAGCTATATATATCAGGAAAAACAAAAGGCTCATATGCTTATACAAAGAAATTCAAATTTCTACTGATTTAGAGTTCATGAAACCAATATCCAAGTTTAAGAAACTTTGCAATAGCAAAAAATTTTCACTATTGAATTATGACATTGACAAGAGCTGACATCCTGGAAAAGTGCAAAATAGTCACATATTAAATGATGAAATGACTTTTTAAAGTCAAGTCTGATGGGTCAACATATTTTCTAATTTTAGCCTGTTAGAAACCATAGGAATGAGAGGGTATCAGAATAATTTTAAATCATGTTAATTAAATTAAAAAGAATAAACAACAAAATATATTCCTGATATTTAATATTACACAGGTTTTAGATGAATAAAGTTACTTATCCAATCCAACCTGGCTTATAAATGCATCCTTTTGGTTTACTCACAGAAATAAACCACATACAGAGCTAATAAGCTATTTTTCACCTGCAATTATTGCACCTATTTTAAAACCAATCAGTTCACTGAAATCACTGATCACCCAGTTTCTTAAAAGAAAGAAATTCATTTTCTTGGGTAATTGAACAAGAACATGTCCATTCAAAAAAGACACAGTGAAGAAAAAAGATGGTGGCGTGAGAGGAGAGACAGAGGCTTCCTCCTAAAACTGGATACAATTAGAAAATTTAATTGGTGCAACTAATCCTGAGAGAGCAACAGGAAAGATGATGGCATCAGACTGCACACACCTGGAGAAAAGAGCAGACCTCAGCTAACAGAGTAATGCACCAGAGCTGTGGCTCTGCAGGACCCCAGCCCCTCCCCCACCCCAGCTCAACGGCGGGAGGAAGACAAACAGAGCAGGGAGGGAGCGGAAGGCTTGGGACTGCTGAATACCTAGTTCCAGAGATCTGCTCTGGGAGCACAAACCTACATTTCATGGTGCTTTCATGAGACTCACATGACTACTGGGTTGGAAAGTCAATACAGGCAGAGTTCCTGGGGAGACTGGGATTCCGGCTGCTTGTGGAAAGCAGGGATCCAAATCTGGTTGCTCTGGGACAAAAACTTATACCTGAGTGACCGGCCCACTGGCTCAGGCAGTGGAGACAGGCACAGGAGCCAGGAGGCAGGGAACAGCTCTTTCCTACCCCCAGGCACCAGTACCACTACCCTGCGACCCCCGACATTGCTTCAGGGGCTCAGCAGCTCCAGAATAGAGCTTCTGGACACTAGAGGGTGCCATGTACAAACATGAAATACCAAAGGAACCTTGTCCAGAGTAAAATTGTTAATACAACTCCCAAGAAATATTTAAATGATATGGAACTCGTGACTCTTCCTGAAAGGGAATTCAAAATAAAAATCATCAACATTCTAATGGAGGTACGGAAAGACATCCAAGAACTCAGGAATGAATTCAGGTCAGAGATCCAATTGTTAAAGAACACGATGGAGGGTATTAAAAGCAGGTTGGATACGGTGGAGGAGACAATAAATGAAATAGAAACTAGAGAAGAGGAATACAAAGAAGCTGAGGCACAGAGAGAAAAAAGGATCTCTAAAAATGAAGGAATATTGAGAGAACTGTGTGACCAATCCAAGCGGAACAATATTCACATTATAGGGATACCAGAAGAAGAAGAGAGAGAGAAAGGGATAGAAAGTGTCTCTGAGGAGGTAGTTGCTGAAAACTTCCCCAATCTGGGGAAGGACATAGTCTGTCAGGCCATGGAGATCCACAGATCTCCCAACACAAGGGACCCAAGGAAGACAACAGCAAGACATATAGTAATTAAAATGGGAAAGATCAACGAAGGACAGACTGTTAAAAGCAGCCAGAGGCAGAAATAAGATCACATACAAACGAAAGCCCATCAGGCTAACATCAGACTTCTCAGCAGAAACCTTACAGGCCAGAAGGGAGTGGCATGATGTATTAAATGCCATGAAGCAGAAGGGCCTGGAACCAAGATTACTTTATCCGGCAAGATTGTCATTTAAATTTGAAGGAGGGATTAAACAATTTCCAGATAAGCAAAAGCTAAGAGAGTTTATCTCCCACAAACCATCTCTGCAGTCTATTTTGGAGGGACTGCTATAGATGGAAGTGTTCCTAGGGTTGGATAGGTGTCACCAGAGGTAGTAAAATCACGGTAGGGAGGGTGGAGCAGCTGATTGCGAGGCAAAAGCAAAATTAAATTGACTATCCCCAAAGTCAATCAAGGGATAGACAAAAAGTACAGAATTTGATAACTAATATATAAAGAACGAAGGAGGAAGAAAAAGGAGGAGAAATAGGAAAGAACCTTCAGATTGAGTTTGTAACAGCATACTGAGTTAAGTTAGACTCTTAGATAGTAAGGACAGTATTCTGGGACCTTTGGTAACCATGAATCTAAAGCCTGAAATGGCAATAAGTACATACCTATCGATAATCACCCTAAATGTAAATGGACTAAATGCACCAATCAAAAGACACAGAGTCACTGAATGGATAAAAAAACAAGACCCATCTATATGCTGCTTACAAAAGACTCACCTCAAACCCAAAGACATGCACAGACTAAAAGTCAAGGAATGGAAAAAGATATTTCATGCAAACAATAGGGAGAAAAAAGCAGGTGTTCCAGTACTAGTATCAAACAAAATAGACTTGAAACAAAGAAAGTAACAAGAGATAAAGAAGGACATTACATAATGATAAAGGGCTCAGTCCAACAAGAGGATATAACCATTATAAATATATATGCACCCAACACAGGAGCACCAGCATATGTGAAACAAATACTAACAGAACTAAAGGAGGAAATAGAATGCAATGCATTCATTCTGGGAGACTTCAACACACCACTCACTCCAAAGGACAGATCCACCAGACACAAAATAAGTAAGGACACAGAGGTACTGAACAACACACTAGAACAGATGGACCTAATAGACATCTACAGAACTCTACATCCAAAAGCAACAGGATACACATTCTTCTCAAGTGCACATGGAACATTCTCCACAATAGACCACATACTAGGCCACAAAAAGAGCCTCAGTAAATTCCAAAAGATTGAAATCCTACCAACCAACTTTTCAGACCACAAAGGTATAAAAATAGAAATAAATTGTACCAACAAAGGAAAAAGGCTCACAAACACATGGAGGCTTAACAACATGCTTCTAAATAGTCAATGGATCAACGACCAGATTAAAATGGAGATCCAGCGATATATAGAAATAAATGACAACAACAACACAAAGCCCCAACTTCTGTAGGACACAGCAAAAGCAGTCTTAAGAGGAAAGTATATAGCAACCCAGGCATATTTAAAGAAGGAAGAACAAACCCAAATGAATAGTCTAATGTCACAATTATCAAAATTGGAAAAAGAAGAACAAATGAGGCCTAAAGTCAGCAGAAGGAGGGACATAATAAAGATCAGAGAAGAAATAAACAAAATTGAGATGAATAAAACAATAGAAAAAAATCAATGAAACCAAGAGCTGGTTCTTTGAGAAAATAAACAAAATAGATAAGCCTCTAGCCAGACTTATTAAGAGAAAAAGAGAATCAACACACATCAACAGAATCAGAAATGAGAAAGGAAACATCACGACGGACCCAACAAAAATACAAAGAATTATTAGAGACTGCTATGAAAACCTATATGCTAACAAGCTGGGAAACCTAGAAGAAATGGACAACTTCCTAGAAAAATACAACCTTCCAAAACTGACCAAGGAAGAAACACAAAATCTAAACAAACCAATTACCAGCAAAGAAATTGAAGCGGTAATCAAAAAACTACCCAAGAGCAAAACCCCCGGGCCAGATGGATTTACCTCGGAATTTTATCAGACATACAGAGAAGATATAATACCCATTCTCCTTACAGTTTTCCAAAAAATAGAAGAGGAGGGAATACTCCCAAACTCATTCAATGAAGCCAACATCACCCTAATACCAAAACCAGGCAAAGACCCCACCAAAAAAGAAAATTACAGACCAATATCCCTGATGAACGTAGATGCAAAAATACTCAATAAAATATTAGCAAACCGAATTCAAAAATACATCAAAAGGATCGTACACCACGACCAAGTGGGATTCATCCCAGGGATGCAAGGATGGCACAACATTAGAAAATCCATCAACATCATGCACCACATCAACAAAAAGAAAGACAAAAACCACATGATCATCTCCATAGATGCTGAAAAAGCATTTGACAAAGTTCAACATCCATTCATGATAAAAACTTTCAGCAAAATGGGCATAGAGGGCAAGTACCTCAACATAATAAAGGCCATCTATGATAAACCCACAGCCAACATTATACTGAACACCGAGAAGCTGAAAGCTTTTCCTCTGAGATCGGGAACAAGACAGGGATGCCAACTCTCCCCACTGTTATTCAACATAGTATTGGAGGTCCTAGCCACGGCAATTAGACAAAACAAAGAAATACAAGGAATCCAGATAGGTAAAGAAGAAGTTAAACTGTCACTATTTGCAGATGACATGATATTGTACATAAAAAACCCTAAAGACTCCACTCCAAAACTACTAGAACTGATATCGGAATACAGTAAAGTTGTAGGATACAAAATTAACACACAGAAATCTGTGGCTTTCCTATACACTAACAATGAGCCAATAGAAAGAGAAATCAGGAAAACAACTCCATTCACAATTGCATCAAAAAGAATAAAATAACCAGGAATAAACCTAACCAAAGAAGTGAAAGACCTATACCCTGAAAACTATAAGACACTCTTAAGAGAAATTACAGAGGACACTAACAAACGGAAACTCATCCCATACTCTTGGCTAGGAAGAATTAATATTGTCAAAATGGCCATCGTGCCCAAAGCAATATACAGATTCAATGCAATCCCTATCAAATTACCAACAACATTCTTCAATGAACTGGAACAAATAGTTCAAAAATTTTTATGGAAACACCGAAGACTCCGAATAGCCAAAGCAATACTGAGAAAGAAGAATGCAGTGGCGGGGATCTCACTCCCCAACTTCAAGCTCTACTACAAAGCCATGGTAATCAAGACAATTTGGTTCTGGCACAAGAACAGAGCCACAGACCAGTGGAACAGATTAGAGACTCCAGACATTAACTCAAACATATATGGTCAATTAATATTTGATAAAGGAGCCATGGACATACAATGGGGAAATGACAGTCTCTTCAACAGATGGTGCTGGCAAAACTGGACAGCTACATGTAAGAGAATGAAACTGGATCACTGTCTAACCCCATACACAAACGTAAATTCAAAATGGATCAAAGACCTGAATGTAAGTCATGAAACCATAAAACTTTTAGAAAAAAACATAGGCAAAAATCTCTTGGACATAAACATGAGTGACTTCTTCATGAATATATCTCCCTGGGCAAGGAAAACAAAAGCAAAAATGAACAAGTGGGACTATATCAAGCTGAAAAGCTTCTGTACAGCAAAAGACACCATCAATAGAACAAAAAGGAACCCTACAGTATGGGAGAATATATTCGTAAATGACAGATCCAATAAAGGCTTGACATCCAAAATATATAAAGAGCTCATGCACCTCAACAAACAAAAAGCAAATAATCCAATTAAGAAATGGGCAGAGGAGCTGAATAGACAGTTCTCCAAAGAAGAAATTCAGATGGCCAACAGACACATGAAAAGATGCTCCATATCGCTAGTTATCAGAGAAATGCAAATTGAAACCACAGTGAGATATTACCTCACACCAGTAAGGATGGCTATCATCCAAAAGACAAACAACAACAAATGTTAGCGAGGTTGTGAGAAAGGGGAACCCTCCTACGCTGCTGGTGGGAATGTAAATTAGTTCAACCATTGTGGAAAGCAATATGGAGGTTCCTCAAAATGCTCAAAATAGACTTACCATTTGACCCAGGAATTCCACTTCTAGGAATTTACCCTAAGGATGCAGCACTCAAGGTTGAAAAAGACAGATGCACCCCTATGTTTATCGCAGCACTATTTACAATAGCCAAGAATTGGAAGCAACCTAAGTGTCCATCAGCAGATGAATGGTTAAAGAAGATGTGGTACATATACACAATGGATTATTATTCAGCCATAAGAAGAAAACAAATCCTACCATTTGCAAGAACATGGCTGGAGCTAGAGGGTATTATGCTCAGTGAAATAAGCCAAGCGGAGAAAGACAAGTACCAAATGATTTCACTCATCTGTGGAGTATAAGAACAAAGGAAAAACTGAAGGAACAAAACAGCAGCAGAATCACAGAACCCAAGAATGGACTAACAGTTACCAAAGGGAAAGAGACTGGGGAGAATGGGAGGGTAGGGAGGGATAAGGGTGGGGAAGAAGAAAGGGGGTATTATGATTAGCATGTATAATGTGGGGGGTGGGGGAAAGGGGAGGGCTTTGCAACACAGAGAAGACAAGTAGTGATTCTACAACATCTTACTATGCTGATGGACAGTGACTGTAATGGGCTTTGTGGGGGGGACTTGGGGTAGGGAAGAGCCTAGTAAACATAATGTTCTTCATGTAATTATAGATTAATGATAACATAATAAAAAAAAAAAAAGACACAGTGATGCAGGAATACTAAGTTCAAAAATAATTCATATCCAAAAACACTTTATATTATTTTTGACAGAAATTCTATCTTTAATTTTAAACAGGTTATAAGATAAATTATGACTTCCACTTTCTTGTCTACTACATGCCTGCAGCCACATTTGTCTGTGAGTGCTCTAACACACGGCCTTAGTCTGTAAGCCCATTATTTCCTAAAATTCTCAGGTGCCAGCACAACTGCTGTAATTATGACATGATGACTCACATCTCTACCACACTCCCACTTCCATTACTCAGTGTAACACCTCATCCTCCACAGCCCCTCCCGGGTTGCAGTATACAGGAATGGGGAAGAGGGAAGTGGTGAGAACAGTGGAATAGGCCTTCAGTGTTTTTTCAAAACTGCAAGCCGCTGTGAAACTGATTTAGTGGGTTGTGACCAGCTTTTCGGTTTGAAGATATTCTAGGGGGAAGGGGAGAAGCTTAAAATGAATAGAAACGACTTAAATGAATACAATGAAATAAAATTAATTTAAAATAGAATGCAATATAGTAGAAGAGAAGATATCAGAGTACTATACATTGTAAGGATAAGTATCTCTTCAGATATATATGTGTGTATTTATGGTCAAGGTCTTGATATAAAAGCTATTTTTAAATGTGGGTCTCAGTTTAAAAACAATCTTAAACCTTTAGATTGGAGACCTATGTTCTAGTCTCAGCACAGCCTCCAAATACTGTCTTGCTTATATCTTCCTTCTCAATTTCACCTCACATCTGCCTCATAATCATGTTATAAATTAAAATGGTGTCCTGAAACAAAATCAATAAATAAAAACCTGTCATATTTCTATGCACTAATAATGAACTATCAGAGAGAGAAATTAAGAAAACAATCCCATTTACAATTGCATCTAAAGGAATATATATAAAATATCTGGGAATAAATTTAACTGAAAAGGCTTAAGATACATACACTGAAAACTATGACATTAATAAAAGAAACTGAAGATACAAATAAATGGGAAGATATTCTATGCTCATGGGAAGAATTAATATTCTCAAAATTTCCATACTACCTACAGCACTATACAGATTCAATGCAAACTCTGCCAAATTTTCAATGGCAATTTTCAAAGAAATAGAACAAATAATCCTAAAATGTGTATAGAACCACAAAAATCCTATATAGCCAAAAAAATCTTGAGAAAGAAGAACAAAGCCAGAGGTATTACCAAATTGGGGCAGGGTGGGGTGAAATGGCTGATGGGGGTCAAAAAGTATAAATTATTAGTTATAAAATAAGTCATGGGGATATAATTTACAGCATGGTGATTATAGTTAATAATACTATATTGCATATTTGAAAGTAGCTAAAAGAGTGGACCATGGAAGCCCTCAGAGCAAGAAAAAATTTACAACCACAAGTATACCTGTTTTACTGTACTTTGCCCTACTGAACTTTGCAGATATTGCATAATTTATAAATTCAATATCTGTGGCAACCCTTCATTGAGTAAGTCTATTGATGCCATTCTTCCCATAGCATTTGTCTCGGTGTCACAGTTGGTAATTCTTGCACTATTTCAAACTTTTTCACTACTATTATATTTGTTATGGTGATCTATGACCCCTGATTAAAACTCTCTGAAAGCTCATATGATGGCTAGCATTTTTTAGCAATACAGTATTTTTTAATTAAGGTTTGCATACTGTTTTTTTAGGCATAATGCTATTGCACACTTAGTAGACTACAGTATAGTGGAAACATAACTTTTACATGCACTGGAAAACCAAAATATTCACTTGACTCACTTATTGTGATATTTGCTTTATTGTGACTGTCTGGAACTAAACCCATATTATCTCTAGGATATGCCTGTACATATGGTGATGGATGTTAACTGGGCTTATTGTGGTGATCATTTCGCAATATATACAAATATGAAATCATGATGTTGTATACCTGAAATTTAGTGTTATGTTAATTACACCTTAGTTTTTTTTTTAAGAAAAGGTGTCCAGTGGGTACTGTTTTAAATATCTAAGAAAAAAGTACTCTCTTTAGATAATGCAAAAAAAAAAAAAACCACCAAAACAACTAAAACCAAAAAATAAAACAAAATAACAACCTTATTATTACTTTGAAAAATATATCTATCTGTTCTTGTCCTTTGTACATTCTAGGAACAGCTCATTCAGATCACATTTTGAACTTGCTTTCTAACATTTTATGTTTCTGTGTCTTTCAGATCCCATGTCTCTGGCTTGAAATTGTTACCTCCATCCTCTAAGGAACTTCATAAATTATATTGAGAAAAGAATCTTTCCCTGTAAATTTCAAAAATTTGGATAATTTTCTTGGGATTTGTGTTTCCAATATTTCCATGCTTCTAGATTTCCTTTGTAAATACTTAACTTTCTACCTTATCTGTACCTCTTAACTCCATATTCCTTTATTCTTAGAAATTAATGTTCTATTTTAATAGACTCCTACAGCATTGCTCCAGTTTACAGTACTTTTCTCTGACAGCTCTGGAACAATGAGCTGGCTGAAACCTACCTTTCAAACTTACTACCCACAAAATTCAGTCAAAGCCATCATGACCACTGGAATATATTTTCAAAGACTACAGATAAATGTGGCTTACACTTGGTCATTTGGCCCAGCCACATAAAATTATCATTTCTGAAGGCCTTAAAAGTTTGCAATTCAGGATGAAGACTTCAGAGGTCTACTTTCTTAAAATCTTTAGAAAATGATCTCTTTTGATATAGAATTCATTTGAAAAACAACATAATTTTTTACTACTCAGTTATTTACTTTCAGCCTTGAATTCTACTTTTTAACATTTAGAAATCACTTCAAAATTCAAAACAAAAATGCTACACCAAAAAAGTGTTATAGTGGGTATGGTACTTAAATGAAGTCTACGTCAAAGTACAATTTAAGTAATGAGCTTAATAAGTCAACAGCAACTCTGTCTTCTAATCACTCAATCCAAAATCTTTGGAATCATCCTGACTCCTCTTTTCTTCTCACACCCATCTCTAATATATCACGAAATCCTGTTGGTGCTAACCACCCCCATCTCCACTCCATCTCTATCCCCAACATTATCACCCTGGTTCAACTGATCACATTTCAGGATTACTGTAACCTGCCCTGTCTCATCTTCTTACTTCTGCTCTTCCCTTCCTAAGTCTGCCCTCAATGCAGTAGGCGTTGTGAGACTCTAAAACCTGAGACAGATCATCTCACTTTCCCACTCAAAACCCTGTAAGGGCTACCCTCTTCACTCAAAGTAAAACCTAAATCCTTACAGAGGCTTACATTTTCTGGTTTCTTGTGAGCTCTCTAAGTTTCCTCTCCTATTGCTTTCATTTTCATTCCCTTCACCCCAACTATATTGGCCTTTTTGCTGTCCTCAAACCCACCAAGCATGAGCCCGCCTCAGGGTCTCTGAACAAGCTATTGCCTCTGCTGGATTGCTCTTCCCCTAGACATCTCTCCTTCACCTCCTCAATGAGGTCTATTCTACCTAAGAATAACTGTAACTTTCCCTCTCCCCACCAATCCAATCTTGTTTGTTTTGCCCTACTTTTTTCTTCACAGCTATTTATCACTTTCTAACATATTAAACATACCCCTTATTTAATATGCTAATTGTTTATGGTTTGTCTCCCTCTGCAAGAATGTAAGGTCCATAAGACTTGGGATCTTTGTCTATTCATTCAGAAAGTAAATTTATGTTTATGTTATAGTTAGATAGGAAGATTTCCTAGTATATTCCAGAGGTACAAGAATTGGTTCCAAAATTTTTTTAAATGTGCTCTCTCTGTTGATACCACAACTTTCTGGATAGAGATGTCTATTTCAGATTATTTTATGAAATTCATTTAGTTTTACCAGACATACGATCAGAAGCAATGTATCCACAGTTATGTGGCAGGTGTGGGATGGGAATGGGCATATCAAGACATCGCAGATCCCGTACAGAAAGGAAAGCACTGTCTAGGCAGGCTTTTCTTGCTTTGTCCTAAATAATCTTAAAACAGATGGCAAAAGCTAACTACTAAGTCTGCTGCCATGGAAACCACTATTACAGCAGCTCATCTTAAAGCCACACCTATAAGATAAACGTTTGTCTTTCTATTGTTACAATCTTAACCTGCCAAATTTCACTCTAAGTCTAACTAGAAGGGACAGGTACTCTGCACATACGAACTGACAAAAAAAGTCTGAGAAAGACTAATTAATAATAATACCACCTTAAACATAATCCAAATCCAACATATGGAGAAAGGGTTTTACATAATTTTCCATGTTACTCTGCATTCAAGTTCTGCCTTTATTTTATATTCATGTGTCTTACCTTAATGTTGCAAGCTTGCTCCATCAATCTTCTTGCATTTTCCTCTGCCCTGTATCTCTTTGGAAGCTGAACTCTGAAAAACTTTAAAGCACCTTCAAAATCAGCCTGCAGAAGATCTTCCTTTGAGGTCTATAAAATAATTATGAAGATTCATTAGGACATGCCGGGCTGCATTCAGGACAAATACATTGAAAGAACAATTTCTATTTTCCTGGATGTACTTTTATAGCTAAAATCTAGGTGAGTTGCAAAACTTGGAGGAAGAGATTTATAACCTCTTGACATAAATTGAAGGATGTCACCATAAATCCTAGAAGCAACAGAAGAATTAACAGGCTAATATATTTAACTCTCATTACCTGAAGATTAGAATGGTGGATCCTGGCAATGCTAAGCCAAGTTACATCACTGAGAAAAGAAAAATGGCAGAAAGGAAAACATTTGAACTCTAGGGCTAATGTGTGACTTTAGCTTGCTGTCATTTTAAGGATAGACTAGAAAGCTGGCTGAAGACATAAACAATGCACCAAAGTACACCAGAATTCTGAGATAAACACCCGGTGGGAAGATGGCTCTCCAGCTCATGACAATAGCAGATCAAATGACAAAAATATGAAATTGATACCACAACTTAAAGGATGTTATGAAGATGTAAATGAAGCAAGCCACTCAACTACTGAACTTCTTATGAAAACTGTTTGCAAAATGTACTTATTTAAGAAATAACCACTTAGATATAAATATATGCATGCACAGAAAAAAGATGGAAAGGAATAAAATAAAATGTTTCTTTGGACAGTGGGACAAGATTTTTCTTTATATTTTTCTGTATTTTCTGCTGTAAAGATTTTATAATAAGAAAGATAATAAATATTTTAATAAACAAGTAATATTTGGCAAACACCGTGGTACAAATTACAGATTCAGGCAGACTGGCTACACAGAAGTAAGCCAAAAAGCAATGAGATGTTTTAAGAGTTAGATTTAATTGACAAAGAGTTTATTAATAAAAAAAAACAAAAAATAATGGTTTGAAATCACAGAACTATGCATCAGTTCAAAATATTATTTTACTGACATTCAAATGTAAAGTTGATTAACCAAAGAAGACTGCACTGGAAGAGAATAAGAAGTCAGAAATGCCTGCTAGCTACAGGCCTGACTTGTCATCACCTCCCTGTCCAAGCTCCTGTCATCTCTCAGGTGGGTCCCTGCAGGAATCCCTTAACAGGGCTCCCTGTATCTGCTCTTGCTGCCCGCTACCTACTCTCCTTATAGCTGCCAAATGATACTCTTTCAGATCATGCTGCTCTTCACTGTAAAGGCTCCAGTTTCCACTACACTGTGCTCAGAATAAAACCCAAAATATTTACTAGTGCCCACAAGGCCCTTCACCTTCCCCTCCAACCTCACCTTGAACCACAGTTTCAGGCACACTGTTCTTCAATCTGGTTTTTGTACATACCAAGTTCATTCCTAACTGAAGGCTACTGCCCTTGATTTTCCCTCTGCCTGAAATATTCTTCTCCCAGATCTGCATAAGGATGGCAACTTTCTGTGATGTAGATTTTAGCTCAAATGTAAGATCTGAGTGAGGCCTTTCCTGAGCATTTAAATTCTTCCCTCACATCCTGTCAAGTAATTTTTCACCAAGTCACTTTTTAGTTTTATATTTATTTTCTTCCTAAAGAAAGAAAACTTGTCTCTGTTGTTCACTGCTGTAGCAACAGTGTCAAAACTAATACCCAGAGTATAGGAGGACTCAAAATGTACTGAAGGAAGGAATGAATAAATTCTATTTTCATCTCTCTTTCACCGTGTATAGACATATAATTCTTTTCTCCCCATCTCCCCTCCCCTTTAAACAGAAACATGTAAAATAAAATCATATACCAATTCATATACCAGGCATTTTCAAAAGGAGAATACGTTGGCTCAGCTTTAGAAGAGACAGGTTACATGAACTAGTAACCGGGAAGTAGAGCTAGGCTAACAGTGGCAGTGAAAAATCAAGCTTCAGTATATGACAGACTTATTTCCTCCCTCACAGATACTTAGACATGATAGCAGTAAGTTGTGGAGAGAATGCTTATCATGATTGCATGCTATCAACTCACCTTAACTTGGTTGGAAAAGGCAGTTACTGGAAACAACATCAGTCCAAAAGAGGGCTCCTCCAACTAAAATTTCAACTGCAGATTATTGGGAAAGCATTTAGCTACCAGTTATACCAGACAAACTGCATTCCTACTCTTCCTTTTTCATATGTAATACTGGTTCTGATGACTAACTCTCTGGTAATTAATGGGAAAATTCAAGATGAGCTGCTTATAGAGTTTATAGGGGAACAGGATGAGCAGCTTTCCTCACTACTAAAAAGTTCTCTGAGGGCACTACTTCTATGTCCAGTGCAACTAACCTCTAGTTACCTGGTTAACAGATGCTCCAAAATGGTGGAAAGCAGTCTCTTGTCTACAAACAGCAGTAAGGTTACCTAATTTTCTGGTAATGCCCCAGACTTAATTTCCAGGCTCTGAGTTCATACAGAAGCAGAAAGGTTAGGATGAAAGATGAGTTTTCATACATCCTGTGACATCTGACCTCTGTCCAGGCAGGGATGGCCATGTAGACAGAGAAGCTGTTTGGAGGAGGCTATGGTCTCAAGGGAGGTGCAGCAAGGAGCTCCCCACCTGGGCTCAGGCCAAGTCTCTGGAAACCAGAATTCAGAGCCTGTGACTGTCCTAAGGCACTGTCGGTGTTAATGATGTTCCAGATCATATGGCTTGCCCAACTCACTTAAGTCCAAAAAGAGAGTTCAGACAATCATGGAGCAGGGAGGCTCAAGTAGACAAAAGTGTGGAAATTGTATCATATTCCATCCTCTAACCCAGTCTCTAAAAAGTACAATTAAAAGGCAATTAAAGGTACTCAAACAAGGTTACAAAGGTTGGAATAATTTCATTCTAATTTGAACTCATGGTATTGGGTAAGTCTTCACTATTCTCCTACTTAAAAAATGAGAATATCTTCAACCCTCAAGTATTTGAAAATGAAATAAGATATGAAATAAGAGTGCATTTTGTGAACCTCAAGACTAATATAAGGGATGATGGCTTGGAAAGTTATCTCTGTGTTGCTCAAAGATGCTCAGATACTAATATTTTAGTAGCTAAAAACAGTAGTACCCTGTTGTCACTGACATTTTTAATTCCAAAAAAGCAGTCGGTCTCAGTTGAAAGAATTTATATTCTTCTCAAGGACTGAAATAAAGCTAATTTCATTGGGAATGAAAAAGACATGCCACAAGACAACCCTTGGGGAAAAAAATGAGCCAGTAAGCAAAAAACATATAAACAAAAACCTTGCTTGCCAGTGTTCTAAAAGACAACCTTTAGTCCTATTCAGATAGGTTTTTTTCTCCAATTTTCTCTTTAATATCTTCCATAATCATTAAGTATCACTTCAAATGCCTCCATATGCCATAAGTAGATTATTAGTTTATGGGGCTAAACTCCCATTTACTGACAACTGTATCTGAGAGGTTTTTCCTTCTACAATAGAGAAATAGATAACCCTTGCTTTGCAAAGACTTAGGTGCCTCACTAAGAATTTATCAGAAAATTGGTTGTTTTTTGATACATTTAAAAAATCATAATTTGTATACATATGTGTATTCTACATAGGAAGGTCATACATTTTTTTCACTTACTTAATATATTAATATATCACTTACTTAAATATATTTTTTATATTCACTGCCCCCAAAAAAGGGAAATATTTTTTAAAGGCCTAACAGGTCTCACCACCTAGAGATAAACATAATTAACATAATTAACATTTTGCTCATTGCTTATAGTCCTTTTTTTCTATCCCTACACACATATATTACATACATTTAACAAAGATTGAATCACATCATACGTGTTACTTTAATATATATGCTTCACAAAAGTCAAGAATTTATGTAATAATATTAGTCCAAAATATAAGTGCTGTCTATGAAATTAAAACATGATTTCAATCATAAAAACTAATCAATAATGAGCTGGGTATGGAGATGCTGACTTAATTAATGGTTATAATTAGGTTTATGATTGTATGAATGCTCATCTTCTACCCCGACAGTGAAGTTAACACATGATTTTGTGACAAGACCCAAGCTTTAAAAATGCACCCCTAAAAGGCAGACTAACATTTGAAGAACTAAACCAAGAAGCCAAAAGAGGCTGTACAGGCTCCTGGATATCATTAGTCACCTGTGCTCTCCACACAGAACCTCATTGGGCTAGAAGACTTGCTTGAACCTGGAAAAGCTGTTCTTCATCTGGGAAATTCTTAAGAATTTGTCTATATCACCTTCAGAACAATTGTGAGGTAAGAGTAAAATGATGAAGTGCAATTACTTCCCCAACATTACTTGTTAAGTAATGTTAGCCAGAAGAAAATATAGATAAGAACTAGGGAAATTAGAATAAGCAAAAGCATGTTTTCTTCCTTTGTAAAATAAAGGAAAGAACTCTATCAGCTTTTAAATAAGAATAAGTAATAACTTTTGAAAATTAATGGCTCTACCAGATATAAACCCAAGCATATATGGTCAATTAATATACAATAAAGGAGCCATGGGCACACAATGGGGAAATGAAAGCCTCTTCAAGAACGGGTGTTGGCAGAACTGGACAGCTACATGCAGGAGAATGAAACTGGATTATTGTCTAAGTCCATACACAAAAGTAAACTCAAAATGGATCAAAGATCTGAATGTAAGTCATGAAACCATAAAACTCTTAGAACAAAACATAGGCAAAAATCTCTTGAATATAAACATGAGCAACTTTTTTTCTGAACGCATCTCCTCGGGCAAGAGAAAGAAAAGCAAAAATGAATAAATGGGACATCATGCTAATAAGCTTCTGTACAGCAAAGGACACCATCAGTAGAACAAAAAGGCATCCTACAGTATGGGAGAATATATTCATCAATGATTTTTCTGATAAGGGGTTAACATCCAAAATATATAAAGAACTCACATGCCTCAACACCCAAAAGGCAAATAACCCTATTAAAAAATGGACGGAGGATATGAACAGACAATTCTCCAAAGAAGAAACTCAGATGGCCAACAGGCACATGAAAAGATGCTCCACATCACTAATTATCAAGGAAATTCAAATTAAAAACACAATGAAGTATCACCTCACACCAGTTAGGATGGCCAACATCGAAAAGACTAGGAACAACAAATGCTGGCGAGGATGCGGACAAAGGGGAACCCTCCTACACTGCTGATGGGAATGTAAACTAGTTCAACCATTGTGGAAAGCAATATCGAGGTTCCTCAAAATACTAAGAATAGAAATACCATTTGACCTGGGAATTCCACTCTTAGGAATTAACCCAAAGAAAACAAGTTCTCAGATTCAAAAAGACAATCTGCACCCCTATGTTTATTGCAGCACTATTTACAACAGTCAAGATATGGAAGCAACCTAAGTGTCCCTCAGTGGATGAATGGATAAAGAAGAGGTGATACATATACCCAGTGGAATACTATTCAGCCATGAGAAGAAAAGAAATCCTACCATTTGCAACAACATGGATGGAGCTAGAAGGTATTATGCTCAATGAAATAATGTAAGCTGAAAAAGACAAGAACCAAATGATTTCCTTCATTTGTGGAGTATAACAATGAAGCAAAACTGAAGGAACAAAACAGCAGCAGACTCACAGACTACAAGAAGGGATCAGTGGTTACCAAAGGGGAGGGTTGGGGGAGTGTGGGTGGGAAGGGAAGGAGAAGGGGATTGAGGGGTATTATGATTGGTACACATGGTGTTGGGGGCTCACGAGGAAGCACAGAGAAGACAAGTAGTGACTCTGGGGCATCTTACTACACTGATGGACAATGACTTCAATGGAGGTATAGGGGGGACTTGATAATATGGGTGAATGTAGTAACCACAATGTTTTTCATGTGAAACTTTCATAAAAGTGTATATCAATGACACTTCAATTAAAAAAACATTTTTTAAAAGAAAATTAGTGGTTCTACTAACACTCAAGTTTGCTTCCCAAACTTCCTGTCAAATCCTTTTAAGTGACGATATGAAACGTGTTTACCAACTCTATTTTCCAAGGTAACATTACTTCTTCCTTCATTTGAACAAAATACATAAAAATTACCTGGACAACAAAAATACTGAAACAAATTCTACTTCTAGTTCTTTTCAAGTAGGTAGAAAGAAGCATCCAAAGCAAAAAGGTAAATAGGATGTTAATTGTAAGTAGCCTCCCTACTCACCCCAGGAAAATAAATTAAGAAAATTGCAATTGGAAAGTAGATTTAGGACTTATTTAGACATAAAATTAGATTTTTATCTTTTGGGAGGCACCAGCAGTCTACATGGCAACTTTTACAAGTGGGTGTTTAACTTTCTTTAAAAGTTGTAATCTCCCTTCAATGAGTAATCCTTGCAGCATTTAATACCAGAGATAAAAAAGGAGACATATTTTCTCCTCTGCTCTTCTATTCCCTGCTTAAAATTAATGTTTTAAGAAAGCCTCCAAATTAAAAATAAAGCTAGGATGCAATTTGACAGCCTAAGAAACTTGATGAAAATTCAAATGGCTACTGAAGGGACAGTTGGGGCATTTCCTTCAATACATCAGCCCTGCTCAGCCTGACAGTCCTTTGGATTCACTGTGCACAATGCCAAGGTACCAGTATTGTAACTACATCCAATGTTGATATTCATATATAGTGATCTGGTAAGGACTTCCCATGCCATGTAATGGCAAAAAGGAAAAATCTTGAGGAGGAAAAGGGAGATTTTGAACAGGAGTAAAAGTGTTTCCTCTTTCTGCAAATTTCACATACTTAAGAGGATGTACTCTGGCTATGTGCCACTGCTGATACCACTTTGATTGTGTTTTTCACATTGAAAAATTCAGTGCAAGAGTATCACATTTTAAAGTGATTTTTTTTTTTTTAAAGAAGGCAGGGTGGGTGGAAAAGAACAGTTCTAATATTTGAGTGTTAGCTCTAGATGCTTCTATTTCAAACTTCTCATGATAAATCTTTCTTTAAGGGTCTCTGATAAGGAAGAAATTCTAGGTTTATGTTAGAGGATTATTTGAAAAAAATCTAGGCATGGTTCTCTTTCTCCCCTTCACTATTTTCACCACTAACAGCTTTTTCTTCCTTTAGTTATAGTGTCTAACAGGATATCTGTTCAGCTGAGAAATATTTTTGGAGGTCTCAAAATCATTTGGAAGCACAAATTTTAGAAGAGGGAACCATTACTAAGCTGGTATCTAGAATACGTGTATCTCTTGCTTTGGTATTTTAATTCACTAAAGAAATGTGTGTTTGGTAAGTCTGCACACAGAATTTATGCCTTGTGATACTATGTTAAATGAAGTCCTTGTACCTGATTTATTAAAGGGAAATTGTTCTTTACTAGGTAGGTATACCTTTGAAGGACAAGGAGCAAAAATTCCAAATATGCTTGGGGTTCTAGAGTTTGATGGTCCCTCTGTGAATCAGGGAACAATAAACAAGGAAGTCCAAATCTAAAATATTGTCTTGGAAAATCTCCTTCTACTTGATCAGTTCATTATGAAAATTAACTTCTTATATGTATGAAAAAAAACTACTAGATTCTTAAAGCAAAATAACGTATTTATATGTACTTATCCCACGTGCACTCATATTTAAAACATGACTAAAAATCTAAACTTCAGTTCTACCTCTTGAGTAGTAATGGAAAGACTGCAATATTGTGTGTGGCAGGATTCCTCTTAGGACCACCCTGTGCAGATTAGCCATCTATCCCACATCATTAGCCAGTCCAATAACACAAGGCTTAATAACTGTACTCCCCCCTGGTACACATGCCAAACTCTGAGCAGTAACTTATTGGATAGCTGATCTCGGTTCACAGCCTTATTGCTAATCAAAGGGCATGTGATTTCCAAAAATGTAGAGTACCCCAGTTGTATCAATAATCTTTAAAGTCCAACACTATATAACAAAGTCAGAGATTTCCAAATGGTCCTGTAGCCAACTCAGCATATACTTTTCACCTGTGCTGCACATGGTGCTTGCACCTGGCCTCTGAATGTTAGAGCCCAAAACAACATGAGGGGGTACCACCTCAGATACTACCCGCTTAGGCAACCACCCCCACAAAGATCTGAAGCTTAGGAACCTAACACCCTGTGGATTTTACTGTGGACAATTTGTTTTAAACTACAGGCAGTTTAAATTTATCCCTGATGCAGGTTTAAGTATGAGAGAGATCCTCAGTTGTCAATTTACGCTTTCCTTCAAAACCATGAAAATGTAAATATCAAAGGAAGTCACTGGTGGAAGCACGTGAGGCACAAACTTGAGAAGGAATCTTTAAGAACATGAAAATATATTAGAGCCAGACTGGTTCCTCAAAGAGATGCAGACTTTGCGGAAATATATTTTAGCCTGGCTCAGTGTCAAAGCTCCTGAAATAAAATGTTTCTTATTTCACTCTTTTAAAAAAAAAAGTCCTTTTAACAGAATCATGAGTCTTCAGTTTTCTCCTTTATTAAGAAAAAAATGTTACTCAGGGAAAACAAAATTCAAGTGTGCACTGATGACCTCACCTGGGCATTGAAACATATATACTGAGCTCTTTCTATGTCTTCCTTAAGTGACAAAGGAACTGTGTTTCTCAAAAATCCCACTCTCCTCTTATAACTGCATGCTGGTTATGGCATCTAACCTACTCTTGCAATGATAAACAGACTAGCTTCAGGGTGGGAAGTCTCTTATGTATATGGCTACCTAATGTGTCTGTTATGATTATACAGGAGAGACTATATTTAAATGCAAATACATCAAGAAGACTGAATTATAATTGTAAAGGTAAGTATAAACAGAGATGAACTGTAGTGGAGAGAGACGTGGAAGAAAAGTTAAATTCAGTCAATATTGTACTTTTGAAGAGACTCAAATGTGAGAGAACCACAATGAAGGAACAGTCTAGAATGGTATTAAACTCTATTGTATAAGATGGACAAAGCTATATTATTCTTGTTCGATCACCAAATAATGGTATAGGACTACTGCAGACCAATTACATTATAGAACAGTTGCTAGGTATAGTTTTCAAACCACTAAAAAGAAACCCTGCACCAGTGATTGTGGGTATTTAATTTTAACTCTTGGTAGGAAGTGAGGAAGGGTGTTTTCTCTCTTGCTCAGGAAATCAAAAAGCAAGCAAGCCAGAATTCCCAGATTCACAGCACAGAGCCAACAGCTTTAAGCCGTTCCATAGCTACACAGTTCAAACATCCCAGGAGAGCAATTTCCAATTGCCTAACCAAGGATTTTTAGGGGATAAAATTCCCTACAAAAAAGACCCCTATTAAATAGGAGCTCAAATGGAGAGGTTAGAAAGCAAACCACAAGTAGTCCAGATAAGTAGCAATAGTGTCTGTTGTAAAATTTAACCCTTTGGAGACATAAATAACAGAAAACCTACATCAAGCACTTGAGTATTCTGCTTCATTACTAAGCCCAGTCAGCCAGAAACACCCCCCACCTTTATTTCCCCCTTTTTGCTGCCACAAGGAGAAGGCCACTAACGTAGCCCTGGGCTCTTAGAAGAGAGCCCTATCTCCTCCAGCCAATTAAGGAGTGGCATGAACCGGGCTCAGAGCCCCAGTGCAGTGGCCACTCAGCACTTCCTTCTTGGTAGAGTGGGGAGGAGATGAAAACAGGAGATTGCAAGCTCTTCCAGGGATACAAGGAATTTTCACAGATGGAGGCACATTCCCTACAAAATGAAGTTCAATGAAAAACAGTCTCACCGCCAGAAGTCGAGGCACAAACAGACGATGCCCCATCCCCAGAAGTTCCAGCACGCGACAGGCATACTCATTCACCAGCTTGCTCCTCTCGTCGTGCATGTCCTGGGACTTTTTGACAGGAGGTGTGAGCTTAGCAGCTGGGGCTGGGCAGGGCACCCCTTCTTCCATGAGCAGTAAGTAGGTATCCAGAATGAGAAAGCTGGATCTCTGATCCACAATGTTAAGAACTGCAGTGAGAGGGGAGCCTGGCTTAGGTCTCCCCGGGAGCACGCACGAGCCAGTCTGTGCTGGGAATTGTCAGCTAATGTCTCCACAAAAAAAACATTTTGGCTAAATTATCCACTGTGCACGAGCCCCCAAGTAGACAGGAAAATGAAATCAAATACTGATCTAAATAAAGAACAGCAAAAACGATCAGAGGCAAAAGGATGGCCAAGAGTGATGCAGGAGAGTTCAGGTACATGTGTACAGATGCATAGGCTGCTTAGAAGGGTCTAGCATGTGTGTGTGCGCGCGCGTGTGCGTGTGCGCGTGCTGAGCATATGTGTGAGAGTGTCCGTGTGTGTGTGTGTGTGTCCGTGTGTATGAGCCGACAGCAGCAGTAGCCAGGAAGCCAGGGCAGTTGTGAAGCTGCAAGGAGAAAAGGATGAGCTCATTGCAATCCTTGATTCGTGACAAGCTGCCGCCGCCGCCGCCGCCGCCGCCTACACGACTGCCTCTCACGAAGGGAATCAGTAATGAAGGGGCAGGGAAGGGAGGGGAGGGAGAGGCGGGGGTAGGTGAATGAGCATGCAGAGGGTGTCTCAGGGGAGAATGCTGTAATAGGAAGCCAATGGCAGCCGTTGGACAGCTGTGCTTCCCCCTCACAGTCCACCTTCAATCAGTGTTAGTCTGACAGCTTATGTTGTTGAATCCTAGACCCAAAGACAGAAGAACTAGCCTTTCATAACATGTGATGCTCACAGAAAAATCAGACAGCCTGCCAGCTAAAAGGCTGACCTTTATCCACTCCTGCTTTCTAATGATAAAAGATGAAAGTCTGATTTTATACTGCGTATTTAAAGCAGGATGCACCAATCCTTGTTAGGTTACTGAAATCTCTGCAGAGAAGGTTCAGGGCAAAAATCATAGCATATGGACAGAAAAGCAAGAACTGATGAGCATCAGAGAAATGACACACCCTCAACTTGAAGTGTTTATGCAAGAATAATGACTTTTTGCAATGCCAGGATGTGCGGAAGTATTTCAGTGTTCTGGGAAGGCTACTCACAATTAAAAGGCTGATTTTTATAAACATATAATATGATAAAACATAAAAACTTACAACATAATAATAAAAGTATACATAAAAGGAACCACTAAAGTTGAGATTCTCAAAGCAAGAAATAATTTTCTGAAGCTACATAGCCAAACTAATCCTTCTCTAGTACTAATATAACAGAATTTTCCATAGTTTGAAACTTTATAATCTTAGTATTACAGTATTATACTAATTTTCTTGATAAGAATAATTAATTGCAGCCAAATAAGCAAAATCACCTTTAGGACAGTTTCTTAACTTCATCCTAACAATTAACTAATCTGTATTCAGGATCTTGGTGCTACAGTTCTGCATGCAGCTGGTCTCATGAACACCAGACCAGCTTCTCCATGTGAGCTGCAGCACAGTACAATGAGGAATGGGGCTCAGAGAGCCAGAGCAACTTCCTCCTGGGTCTTAGTTCCCTACTCTGACAAATCAGTTAATGGAGCTCTGCAAGTAACACAATAGAAACGTATTTCTCAGCATCTCTCTGTGATCCTGGTTAAAGAAACAGATTAATTATGGAATTGAGGTTAAAGGGAAATACTGCCTCCCTTAACAAAACCTCAAGAAAACAAAAAAAATTTTTTTTTGGTAAAACATTTAAAGAAGTAATTAGCAAAATATTTGAACATATTTATATATTTTGTCAAGCCTTTTGTTTCTTCCAGAACTGAGTTCTTAAAAAAACATACAAAGATTTTAATGTATTATGATCAAAACCATTAGAGTATGACATATACAATATATACATTGCAGATCCCTAAGGTTTTGGAGGAAATGTCTGATGAGCTACCCAGGGTGGGGGCTGAGGACTCGTTCAGCTGGACGGGGAGACTGTAAGGAATAGGGCAGAGGTTCTGGGCCTTCCATGCCTCACCCCTACACACAAACACCCCTCCCAGGGAACAGCTCCATTTTTATCTTGTTTACATACAGGAGTTCTGCATGAGATACTGCCTGAGGGCTGTGCTGATGCTATGTGAGTGGGAAAGGCACTGGCACAGAAGCTTCACATTTAGGAGCAAGAGGACATTTTGACTTACAAAGGAAGGAAGAATTCAGTGATTCTTTGCTTACAGAATTTTTTTTCTGACTGATTTTTTTTTTAAACTATATGGGAGATGTTACCATCCTACTGACTTGGTCCCAAAGAACACTGATAGAAGCATTTATTTTTCCTTATATAAACTATAAACAAAGAATTTCTTGCCCAAAAGGAGTCTAGTAAAAAGAAGTAAAAATTAATCAAAGGACTACGGAATTGTATGGTTTAGCTCTGATGCTCACAAAATAAGTTAATACTATGGTTTAGCTCTGATACTTATGAAAGAAATTAATAATACATGTACTAAATATTAAATGTTACAATTAAAACATGGTATTTTAATAAGCAAACCAAGTTACCTTAAGACATTCAGGCACATTTAACAAAATGCTGTGTAAAAGGTGTGACAAACAAGCGGTCATTATTTCAGTTTTCCCAATCTCTCCATCATCCTTCTCCCCCAAAGTGCATTATTCTTGACGTGAAGGTGCAGATTCAGCCTTGGGCCCTGAGTGGCCCCTGCCAGGATGGTAATAGTGGTTTTAGGGGGAGGCAGCATGGCTCCAGACACATCTTCCCCAATCAGTATGGGGAACTGGGGCCTCCCAGGGCCCTACGGAAGGCTCTGGGGATCAGAGCAGGGAGGGGCCTGAGGACCAGCGGAGGAAAAGGGGGCAGGCCCAGCTGACCACTCCCAGCAGCCGCTGGACCAAGATCCTGAAAGGAGGGTGGAGCTGGCACCACTGGGGGATGAAAAGTCATAGCCGCTGACATCCAGGCCTAGTGCTTCACTCCTGATCCAGCATTAGAGAGGGAGGATGCAGATGAGGAGACAGCTACAGCACAGAACAACTACAGCTCCACTGCCACGGACCCAGATGTGCGGACCTGGAGTAATGCACAAAAAAGATGGAGACAGCAAGTGCCCAATGGGAAGATGTGGTACTGAAGGCCCTCCAAGCCCAGCAGGCATCCCTGCCTGGAAACAATAACACGGAGCTGCCACATCTCCCTGCACCCCAAGCCACAACCAGCATAGGACTGAACTCACCCCAGGCTGTCATGTCCATCCCCATCCTCCCATCTCCCTTTCATCAAAAGAAAGTAGACGTCTCAGAGACCTACTTACTCAGTTCTGCACATATGGGAACATCAGCCAAGCCAAGCCCACCTCATGGAGGATAGCAGACCCTTTATACACAGCCACAGAAACAAGCCAACAAAAGTGTCATCCTTGCTTTTAAAATATCCATAATTTTCAACCCAGGTCCTGGTTTCAGGTTGTACTTTGAGAACAGGCTATTGATCAATATCATGTAAAATTCCTTTTAGAACATCACTTCATGAATGGAAGAATGGATTCCAGGGATTTTTGAAGCCCTAGAGGAGTGACTCATCCCAGTGGGCATTTCTCCTTCTTCCTTCCCAACTCCCCAAATAATTTACTGACTGTTGATGAGATTCAGCAATAAATATTGTACACTTTTGAGAAATACATTTTTGAGTTATAAAGTGTCCAAAAACGAAACTAATGATAGAAAAGAAACTTTTCTGAACTAATCAGTTAATAATACATGATTTTTCAAATTTCCTTATACTATCATAAAGGAAATTAAAAGAAAAATTATGTAAAGGAAGCTCAACAGCAAGTTGAAGATAATATGGGAAATCTGGATGAATCATCCGCTGAGACAGAGTGAGAGAAAAGTAAAGAGGACCAGGCAGTGGTCCCAAAGCCATGATCCACAGAACAGAAGCCTCACTCCCGTGTGCTGGAAGCAGGTGGATGGCGGTGACGCCCAGTTACAGCCTGTGCTTGAGTGCTCTTCCTGAGCTATTCCACTGCGCATGACTGGGGGACATGCAGAACGCAAACAGACTTCCACTGTAAAACGAAAAGCACATATGACTTAGGTTACGGAACTTTAATTAAGAACACGGAATGCAAAGAAACATGTTAAGTAGTTACTTCAGGGGTCTTAAAGGTGAACAAGGAAACACTTTTCAACCCACAGGAGCTTAAAATCAGGGAGGCATTCAAACACAAAGATAAAGAGGGATGTAGACACCATTAAAGGAGGAACACACCATGTGTTCTAGTCATGTCTTTGTTGTCCACAGAGGATGCAAACAGAATCAGGCTTATACTAGTGGGACTGGCTTGAACCTAAATCTGAAAGTAATGAGATTAAACATGTCTTTAGGAGCTAGTAATTACATTATCTTTCAGTCACATTTACTAGCTGTATTACATAGCTAATAATATAATCTCAGAGCTTCTGTTAAATGGCAATATCACCTACCTAGCCAAGCTGTTCTGAAAATGTAACAATTAATGCATACAAAGGAATCTCTCATAGTGCCTAGCACAGAGTAGGTGCTAGGTAACTAGTAATTTCCTTCATTCTTTCCAGGAAGTCACCCAAAAGACAGTAAGTCTAAAAATGTATTGTGTTCATCTGGGTTAGGGTCTAGAAAGATAAAAAAGACTCTATAGCTGTATTAACACTAGAAAGACCGATAGACAAGCACTGGTAAAAGACATTCCTGTGAGACCAACTGCCTCTTCAGTTCACTTCAAGTTTAGACACATTAACAATAAGTAGCAAATAATCCATGCTCTTCTCAACTAAGAGAGGGAAAATTGCAAAAACTGAATTCTATAGCTATTTCTTTTTTGAAAACTGTCTGATAGAACAGTTTTAAAAGGATGAGGCTTCAATAATTTGGCAAGTTCCTAAGATCTAACAAACAGGTCAAATAACAATGACACAGTGTGTAGTATTGGTATCCTGGCATTGTAAAATCTCACACAACTCAAACTCCACCATTCAAGTCTTGACTCTGCTCAGTGGTTCTGGAGGTAGAAATATTTATCAGAAACTGTTTCTAATTTTATGTATTATTCAAGCTACTTGAATAAAAGGCTAAAGTGAAATGTAATAAGACTGAACATACAAGTTATATCAGAGGGAAATGAGTATCATTATTTTGTAGTTGGAACTCATACACTTAAGAATTAAGAGTACAAAATAAAAGAAAATATACAATTAATTGACACTGTGGTGGGTGCTTCAGGTAACAAGTTAATAAGAATTCAGAGAAAACAAGATGCCTATAAAATACTAATAGACTTACTTAGTTATTTTGGAATATTCTGGCCTTGGAAGATTTAAGGCATAAACATCTTAAAGGAGTTTTTTATTGTGTTTTGTTTTTGAAAAGAGCTTTTCCCCATGAAAGACAATTTAATAACATTCTGAAAAGTCATTGCTATTACCTTATTACCAATCCTTGCAATTAGATTCTATGTGGTGCCTTTATTAATGTAGGAACTACTTCTAAAGTCTCTTAAAGAATTGGTCATTCTGTCTTTACTTATCTTGACAATGATTCAAAAAGGCTGCCAATTACTGGACATTTATTTGTTTAAAAAGGACTACTCATGGGAGATTCAAGATGGCAGCATGAGAGGTGAGACAGAGAATTCCTCCCAAACCAGATACAGTGTGAAAATATAGTTCATACAACTATCCCTAAAACAGCAACAGAAAAGAAGGCTGCACCAAACTGCGTACAGACCTCACAAACAGAGCAGACCTCACAAAACAGGGTAACGTACGAAAGCCTTGATCCAGTGGGACCCAAGCCCTTCCCCCACCCCAGCTAAACAGCGGGAGTAAGAGAAATGGAACAGGGACAGGATGGAAGCCTAGGACTGCTGAACATCCAGCCCTGGAGGTCTGCTTTGGAGGACAAACCTACATTGTGTGGTGCTCTGGAGGTTGATGGGGTTGGGGAGCTGGGACAGGGGGAGTGCTTGAGACACAGAGATTCTGGCCATTTGTGGAAGACAGGGATACACATATGACTGTTCTGGGACAAAGGAAAGCAGGTGGTCTGAGAGGCTTCCTAGCAGCGAGAGGGCTGCTGAAGGGGCGGGGTTTGCACGGAGTTTGCTACATGGGAGAAGGAATAGGTGGACAAGGTTGTCAGGGGGCACTCTGCCCAGCAGGTTGGGAACTTTGAGGAGCTTCAGGCGTTCCATCCCCCTGGCTACCTACTCAGCTCCAAGGCCCCCCGCTGTGACACATAGCCTGCTGCACCTTCCTCCTGGCCTGCCGGCACCTGCTCGCAAACTGGCAGTCACTGCGCTGGCATCAGGCCAGCCAGAGGGACGCCATGCCTAAAACAGAAAACAGACGCCAAGCACAGAGGCTTATACCTGTGTGCTCCACCAACTGGCTCTGATACTGGAGACAGCAACTGCAGCTGGGAATCAGGAAAAGCCCTTTCCTCCCCCCAGGCACCAGCGCCACTCCTCTACAACACCCAACATCACTTGAGGAGCTGAGCAGCTCCAGAGACTAGAGCTTCTGGGCACTAGTGGGCACCACAGAGAATTATGAAACATCGAGGAACCTGGTTCATACCAAAATCTCACAAACTCCAGAAAAAGGGCCAAATGAAACTGAACTCACCAATCTTACTGAAAAAGAGTTTAAAATAAAAATCATAAACATGCTCATGGAGGTACAGAAAAACATTCAAGAACTCAGGGACAAATTTAAAATGGAGATTCAATCATTAAGAAATTCCATATCTGAAATGAAACATACAATGGAGGGATTTCAAAGCAGATTAGACGTAGTATAAGAGACGGGAAATGGAATAGAAATTAGAGAAGAAGAATAAAAAGAAGCTGAGGCACAGAGAGAAAAAACGATCTCTAAGAATGAAAGAATATTGAGAGAACTGTATGACCAATCCAAATGGAACAATATCCACATTATAGGGGTACCAGAAGAAGAAGGGAGAGAAAAAGGTATAGAAAGTGTTATTGAGGAGGTAATTGCTGAAAACTTCCCCAATATGGGCAAGTAGATAGTCTCTCAAGCCATGGAGGTGCACAGATGTCCCAACACAAGGGAACCAAGGAAGACATCAAGACATACAATAATTAAAATGACAAAGATCAAAGATAAAGACAGACTTTTAAAAGCAGATAGAGAGAGAAAAAAGATCACATACAAAGGAAAACCCATCAAGCTACCATCAGATTTCTCAACAGAAACCTTCCAGGCCAGAAGGGAGTAGCATGATATATTCAATGCAATGAAGCAGAAGGGACTCGAACCAAGAATCTCTACCCAGCAAGGTTATCATTGAAATTTGAAGGAGGGATTAAACAGTTTTCAGATAAGCAAAAGCTGAGAGAATTTACCTCCCACAAACCACCTCTACACTGCATTTTGGAGGGGCTGCTATAGATGGAAGTATTCCCAAGGTTAAATAGCTGTCACCAGGGGAAATACAATCACAGCAAAGTAGAACAATTAACTACTCAGCACACGCAAAATCAAATCAACTACCCCGAAAGTCAATCCAGGGATAGACAAAGTGTACAGAATATGATACCTAACATAAAGAGTGGAGGAGAAAGAAAAAGGAGGAAAAAAAGAACCTTTAGGTTGTGTTTGTAATAGCATATGAAGTGAGTTAAGTTAGACTGTTACATAGTAAGGGAATTACCCTTGAACCTGTGGTAATCATGAAACTAAAGCTTGCAATGGCAATAAGTAAATATCTATCAAAAATCACCCTAAATGTAAATAGTCTGAACACACCAATCAAAAGACATAGAGTCACTGAATAGATAAAAAAACAAGACCCATCTATAAGCTGCCTAAAAGAAACTCACTTTTTCTAACCCAAAGATATATACAGAATGAAAGTAAAGGGATGGAAAAAGATATTTCATGCAACTAATAGGGAGAAGAAAGCAGGAGTTGCAGTACTTGTATCACACAAATTAGACGTCAAAACAAAGAAAGTAACAAGAGAAAAAGAAGGACATTACATAATGATAAAGGGGTCAGTCCAACAAGAGGATATAACTATGATAAATATCTATGCACCCAACACAGGAACACCTACATATGTGAAACAATTACTAAGAGAATAAAAGTGGGAAATATAATGCAATGTTTTCATTTCAGGACACTTCAACACACCACTCAACTCCAAAGGACACATCAACCAAACAGAAAATAAATAAAGAGACAGAGGCGCTGAACAACGTATTAGAACAGATGGACCTAACAGACATCTACAGAACACTTCATCCAAAACCAACAGGATACACATTCTTCTCAAGTGCACATGGAACATTTTCAAGAAATGATCATACACTAGGCCACAAAAAGAGCCTCAGTAAATTCAAAAAGATTGAAATTGTACCAACCAGCTTCTCAGATCACAAAGGTATGAAACTAGAAATAAATTATACAAAGAAAATGAAAAAGCCAAATACATGGAGGCTTAATAACATGCTCCTAAATAATCAATGGATCAATGACCAAATAAAAACAGAAATCAAGCAATATATGGAGACAAATAACAACAATAATTCAATACCACAAAATCTGTGGGGTGCAGTGAAGGCCGTGCTAAGAGGGAAGTATATTGCAATACAGGCCTACCTCAGGAAAGAAGAACAATCCCATATGAACAGTCTAAACTCACAATTAACGAAACTAGAAAAGGAAGAACAAAAGAGGCCCAAAGTCAGTAGAAGGAGGGACATAATAAAGATTAGAGTAGAAATAAATAAAATCAAGAAGAATAAAACAAAAGAAAGAATCAATGAAAGCAGGAGCTGGTGCTTTGAGAAAATAAACAAAATAGGTAAACACTAGTCAGACTTAAAAGAAAAAAAGTTTACACACATAAACAGAATCAGAAATGAGAAAGGAAAAATCACTAGAGACAACAGAGAAACACAAAGAATTATGAGAGAATACTATGAAAAATTATATGCTAACAAACTGGATAACCTAGAATAAATGGACAAATTTCCAGAAAAACACAACCTTCCAAGGCTGACGCAGGAAGAAACAGAAAATCTGAACAGACCAATTACCAGCAACAAAATTGAACAGGTATTCAAAAAACTACCTAAGAATAAAACCCCTGGAACAGATGGTTTTACTGCTGAATTTTATCAAACATTTAGTGAAGACCTAATACCCATCCTCCTTAAAGTTTTCCAAAAAGTAGAAGAGGAGGGAATACTCCCAAACCCATTCTACGAGGCCAGCATCACTCTAATACCAAAACCAGGCAAAGACACCACAAAAAAGGAAAATTACAGACCAATATCCCTGATGAACATACATGCAAAAATACTCAATGAAATATTAGCAAACAGAATTCAAAAATACATCAAAAAGATCATCCATCATGATCAAGTGGGATTTATTCCAGGGAGCCAAGTATGCTACAACATTCAAAAATCCATCAACATCATCCACCACATCAACAAAACGAAGGACAAAAACCACATGATCATCTCCACAGATGCTGAAAAAGCATTCAACAAAATTCAACATCCATTCATGGTAAAAACTCTCAACAAAATGGGTATAGAGGGCAAGTACCTCAACATAATAAAGGCCATATATGACAAACCCACAACCAACATTATACTTAACAGTGAGAAGCTGAAAGATTTTCCTTTAAAGATCAGGAAAAAGACAAGGATGCCCACTCTCCCCACTTTTATTCAACATAGTACTGGAGGTCCTAGCCACGGCAATTGGAGAACACAAATAAATAAAAGGTATCCATATTGGTAAGAAAGAAGTCAAACTATCCCTGTCTACAGATGACATGAAATGTGTATAAAAAACCCTAAAGACTCCACTACAAAACTACTAGATCTAATATCTGAATACAGCAAAGTTGCGGGATACAAAATTAATACACAGAAATCTGTTGTATTCCTATACACTAATGATGAACTAGCAGAAAGAGAAATCAGGAAAACAACTCCATTCACATTTTCATCAAAAAGAATAACATACCTAGGAATAAATCTAACCAAGGAAGTGAAAGACCTATACTCTGAAAACTACAAGACACTCATGAGAGAAATTAAAGAAGATACCAATAAATGGAAACACATCCTGTGCTCATGGATAGGAAGAATGAATATTGTCAAAATGGTCATCCTGCCTAAAGCAATCTACAGATTCAATGCAATTCCTATCAGAATACCAATAGCATTCTTCAACAAACAACAGCAAATAGTTCTAAAATTCATATGGAACCACAAAAGACCCCAAATGGCCAAAGCAATCCTGAGAAGGAAGAATAAAGCAGGGGGCATTATGCTCCCAGACTTCCAGCTTTACTACAAAGCCACAGTAATTAAGACAATATGGTACTGGCACAAGAACAGACCCATAGACCAATGGAATAGACTAGAGAGACCAGATATAAACCCAAGCACATATGGCCAATTAATATATGATAAAGGAGCCATGGACATACAATGGGGAAATGACAGTCTCTTCAACAGCTGGTGTTGGCAAAACTGGACAGCTACATGTAAGAGAATGAAACTGGATTATTGTCTAACCCCATACACAAAAGTAAACTCAAAATGGATCAAAGACTGGAATGTAAGTCATGAAACCATAAAACTCTTAGAAAAAGCATAGGCAAAAATCTCTTGGACATAAACATGAGCAACTTCTTGAACATATCTCCCTGGATAAGGGAAACAAAAGCAAAAATGAATAACTGGGACTATATCGAACTAAAAAGCTTCTGCATACCAAAGGACACCATCAGTAGAACAAAAAGACATTCTATAGTATGGGAGAATATATTCATAAATGACATATCCAATAAAGGGTTCACATCCAATTTATATAAAGAGCTCATGCACCTCAACAAACAAAAAGCAAGTAAGTCAATTAAAAAATGGGCAGAGTAGTTAAACAGACACTTCTCCAAAGAAGAAACTCAGATGGCCAACAGGCACATGAATAAATGCTCCACATCGCTAATCATCAGAGAAATGCAAATTAAAACCACAATGAGATATCACCTCACACCAGTAAGAACGGCCAACATCAAAAAGACAAACAACAACAAATGTTGGTGAGAATGTGGAGAAAAGGGAATCCTCCTACCCTGCTGGTGGGAATGTAAAATAGTTCAACCATTATGGAAAGCAGCATGGAGTTTCCTCAAAAAACTAAAAATAGAAATACCATTTGACCCAGGAAAGGAATTCCACTCCTAGGAATTTACCCTAAGAATTCAGGAGCCCAGTTTGCAAAATACATATGCACCCCTATGTTTATTGCAGCACTATTTACAATGGCCAAGAAATGGAAGCAACCTAAGTGTCCATCAGTAGATGAATGGATAAAGAAGATGTGGTACATATACACAATGGAATATTATTCAGCCATAAGAAGAAAACAAATCCTACCATTTGCAACAACATCACAGGAGCTAGAGGGTATTATGCTCAGTGAAATAAGCCAGGTGGAGAAAGACAAGTATCAAATGATTTCACTCATCGGTGGAGTATAAGAACAAAGAAAACACTGACGGAACAAAACAGCAGCAGACTCACAGAACCCAAGAATGGACTAACAGTTACCAAAAGAAAAGGGATTGGGGAGGATTGGTGGGAAGGGAGGGATAAGGGGGAAAAAGGGGCATTACGATTAGCACGTATAATGTGGGGCCAGAACACAGGGAAGGCGGTATAACACAGAAAAGATGAGTAGTGATTCTATAGCATCTTACTAAGCTGACGGACAGTGACTGTAATGGGGTATGTGTTGGGGACTTGATAATAGGGGGAGTCTAGTAAACATAATGTTGTTCATGTAATTGTACATTAATGATAGCAAAATAAAAATTAATAATAAAAAAAAGGACTATTGATGGTAAGTCAGAAATCTGAAACCTCTAGTCACTGGATTGGGTTATATATTTTATAACGACAGAATAAGTATACTTTTTTCCAAGAAATGTTAATTAAAATATTTGAAAACAGTCTTAATTTGCTTTTCTCCAAGTCAACCAGCCCTTCTGCCAACTGGGGCTCTGATAAGCTCGTTTTTGGACTGTTCTAGACTGTTCACAATCCTACCTCCTACCGCAAGGAGACATTTTTTGGACAGCGTCCCTCAGTAAACACAACCCACACTGAAAAGAATCCTTTAGATATGGTAACAGAATCATTAAACAATGCAATGTTATTAGACCCTAGAAAAAAATCGAAGTCTCCCATGCTTATCCAATTGAAAAGACCGAGGTAGTAGAGAAGTAACTGGGTCTGGATCATAAAACTTGTCTGAGGCACAGCCAGGAAGTCAAGGTCCCAGAGCCCAGATGCAAGGCAGTGAACCAAGCATTTCCTGTGTAACTTGCCATCTTTCAATTAACATAGCCCATTAAAAACCAATATTACTAGGAAGACTGTGCTTTATCATTTTATTCCACATGGAATTGGTCTGGAGCCTATGCCTACTGTCTGACATGAAAGAATCTAAAATGCTGAGACCTGAGTTGAGTCAGGGGCATCCAAAAGCCTGCCTTGAGAAGAGTCACTCCTAAACACACTCTTGTGATAATAAAGTGCAGCCACCTTCTCAATTTTTTAATTTTGTTTGGTATCATTAATCTACAATTACATTAAGGACATTAAGTTTACTAGGCTCCCCACTTCACCAAGTCCCCCCCACATCCCCATTCACAGTCACTGTCCATCAACATAGTAAGATGCTGTAAAATCACTACTTGTCACCAAGTTCACAGTCACTGTCCTTCAACATAGTAAGATGCTGTAGAATCACTACTTGTGTTCTCTGTGTTGCACAGCCCTCCCCGTGACCCCCCAACACTATACATGCTAATCGTAATGCCCCCTTTCTTTTCTTCCCGCCATTATCCCTCCCTTCCCACCCGTTCTCCCCAGTTCCTTTCCCTTTGGTAACTATTAGGCCATTCTTGGGTTCTGTGCTTCTGCTGCTGTTTTGTTCCTTCAGTTTTCTTTTGTTCTTATACTCCACATATGAGTGAGATCATTTGGTACTTGTCTTTCTCTGCCTGGCTTATTTCACTGAGCATAATACCCTCTAGCTCCATCCATGTTGTTGCGAATGGTAGGATTTGGTTTTTTCTTAGGGCTGCATAATATTCCATTGTGTATATGTACCACATCTTCTTTATACAATCATCTACTGATGGACATTTAGGTTGCTTCCATATCTTGGCTATTGTAAATAGTGCAGTGATAAACATAGGGGTGCATCTGTCTTTTTAAAACTGGAGTGCTACATTCTTAGGGTAAATTCCTAGAAGTGGAATTCCTGGGTCAAATGGTATTTCTATTTTGAGCATTTTGAGGAACCTCCATACTGCTTTCCATAATGGTTGAACTAATTTACATTCCCACCAGCAGTGTAGGAGGGTTCCCCTTTCTCCACAACCTCGCCAACATTTGTTGTTGTTTGCCTTTTGGATGGTAGTGATCTTTATTGGTGTGAGATGATATCTCGTTGTGGTTTTAATTTGCATTTCTCTGATGACAAGCAATGTGGAGCATCTTTTCATGTGTCTGTTGGCCATCTGAATTTCTTCTTTAGAGAACTGTCTATTCAGCTCCTCTGCCCATTTTTTAATTGGATTATTTGCTTTTTGTTTGTTGAGGTGTGTGAGCTCTTTATATATTTTGGATGTTAACCCTTTATCGGATCTGTCATTTTCGAATATATTCTCCCATACTGTAGGATGCCTTTTCGTTCTATTGATGGTGTCCTTTGCTGTACAGGAGCTTTTCAGCTTGATATAGTCCCATTTGTTCATTTTTGCATTTGTTTCCCTTGCCCAGGGAGGTATGTTCAAGAAGAGGTCACTCATGTTTATGTCTAAGAGATTTTTGCCTATGTTTTTTTCTAAGAGTTTTATGGTTTCATGACTTACATTCAAGTCTTTGATCCATTTCGTACTTTTGTGTATGGCGTTAGACAGTGATCCAGTTTCATTCTCTTACATGTAGCTGTCCAGTTTTGCCAGCACCATCTGTTGAAGAGACTGTCATTTCCCCATTGTATGTCCATGGCTCCTTTATCGAATACTAGTTGACCATATATGTTTGGGTTAATGTTTGGAGTCTCTATTCTGTTCCATTGGTCTGTGGCTCTGTTCTTGTGCCAGTACCAAATTGTCTTGATTACTGTGGCTTTGTAGTAGAGCTTGAAGTTGGGGAGTAAAATCCCCCCCACTTTATTCTTCCTTCTCAGGATTGCTTTAGATATTCGGGGTCTTTGGTGTTTACATATGAATTTTTGAACTATTTGTTCCAGTTCATTGAAGAAAGCTGTTGGTAATTTGATAGGGATTGCATCGAATCTGTATATTGCTTTGGGCAGGATGGCCATTTTGACAATATTAATTCTTCCTAGCCACAAGCATGGGATGAGTTTCCATTTGTTAGTGACCTCCTTAATTTCTCTTAAGAGTGTCTTATAGTTTTCAGGGTATAGGTCTTTCACTTCCGTGGTTAGGTTTATTCCTAGGTATTTTATTCTTTTTGATGCAATTGTGAATGGAATTGTTTTCCTGATTTCTCTTTCTATTGGTTCATTGTTAGTGTATAGGAAAGCCACAGATTTCTGTGTGTTAATTTTGTATCCTGCAACTTTGCTGTATTCCGATATCAGTTCTAGTAGTTTTGGAGTGGAGTCTTTAGGGTTTTTTATGTACAATATCATGTCATCTGCAAATAGTGACAGTTTAATTTCTTCTTTACCAATCTGGATTCCTTGTATTTCTTTGTTTTGTCTAATTGCCATGGCTAGGACCTCCAGTACTATGTTGAATAACAGTGGGGATAGTGGGCATCCCTGTCTTGTTCCCGATCGCAGAGGAAAAGCTTTCAGCTTTTCACTGTTCAGTATGATGTTGGCTGTGGGTTTATCATATATGGCCTTTATTATGTTGAGGTACTTGCCCTCTATACCCATTTTGTTGAGAGTTTTTATCATGAATGGATGTTGAATTTTATCGAATGCTTTTTCAGCATCTATGGAGATGATCATGTGGTTTTTGTCTTTCTTTTTGTTGATGTGGTGGATGATGTTGATGGATTTTCGAATGTTGTACCATCCTTGCATCCCTGGAATGAATTCCACTTGGTCATGGTGTACGATCCTTTTGATGTATTTTTGAATTCGGTTTGCTAATATTTTGTTGAGTATTTTTGCATCTATGTTCATCAGTGATATTGGTCTGTAGTTTTCTTTTTTGGTGGGGTCTTTGTCTGGTTTTGGTATTAGGGTGATGTTGGTTTCATAGAATGAGTTTGGGAGTATTCCCTCCTCTTCTATTTTTTGGTAAACTTTAAAGAGAATGGGTATTATGTCTTCTCTGTATGTCTGATAAAATTCCGAGGTAAATCCATCTGGCCCGGGGGTTTTGTTCTTTGGTAGTTTTTTGATTACCGCTTCAATTTCGTTGCTGGTAATTGGTCTGTTTAGATTTTCTGTTTCTTTCTGGGTCAGTCTTGGAAGGTTGTATTTTTCTAGGAAGTTGTCCATTTCTCCTAGGTTTCCCAGCTTGTTAGCATATAGGTTTTCATAGCAGTCTCTAATAATTCTTTGTATTTCTGTGGGGTCCGTCGTGATTTTTCCTTTCTCGTTTCTGATTCTGTTGATTTGTGTTGACTCTCTTTTCCTCTTAATAAGTCTGGCTAGAGGCTTATCTATTTTGTTTATTTTCTCGAAGAACCAGCTCTTGGTTTCATTCATTTTTGCTATTGTTTTATTCTTCTCAATTTTATTTATTTCTTCTCTGATCTTTATTATGTCCCTCCTTCTGCTGACCTTAGGCCTCATTTGTTCTTTTTCCAATTTCGATAATTGTGACATTAGACCATTCATTTGGGATTGTTATTCCTTCTTTAAATATGCCTGGATTGCTATATACTTTCCTCTTAAGACTGCTTTTGCTGTATCCCACAGCAGTTGGGGCTTTGTGTTGTTGTTGTCATTTGTTTCCATATATTGCTGGATCTCCATTTTGATTTGGTGATTGATCCATTGATTATTTAGGAGCGTGTTGTTAAGTCTCCATGTGTTTGTGAGCCTTTTTGCTTTCTTTGTACAGTTTATTTCTAGTTTTATGCCATTGTGGTCTGAAAAGTTGGTTGGTAGGATTTCAATCTTTTGGAATTTACTGAGGCTCTTTTTGTGGCCTAGTATGTGGTCTATTGTGGAGAATGTTCCATGTGCACTTGAGAAGAATGTGTATTCTGTTGCTTTTGGATGTAGAGTTCTGTAGATGTCTATTAGGTCCATCTGTTCTAGTGTGTTGTTCAGTGCCTCTGTGTCCTTATTTATTTTGTGTCTGATGGATCTGTCCTTTGGAGTGAGTGGTGTGTTGAAGTCTCCCAGAATGAATGCATTGCATTCTATTTCCTCCTTTAGTTCTGTTAGTATTTGTTTCACATATGTTGATGCTCCTGTATTGGGTGCATATATATTTATAATGGTTATATCCTCTTGTTGGACTGAGCCCTTTATCATTATGTGATGTCCTTCTTTATCTTTTGTTACTTTCTTTATTTTGAAGTTTGTTTTGTCTGATACTAGTATTGCAACACCTGCTTTTTTCTCTCTGTTGTTTGCATGAAATATCTTTTTCCATCCCTTGACTTTAAGTCTGTGCATGTCTTTGGGTTTGAGGTGAGTCTCTTGTAAGCAGCATATGGATGGATCTTGCTTTTTTATCCATTCTATTACTCTGTGTCTTTTGATTGGTGCATTCAGTCCATTTACATCACCTTCTCAATTTTTAACTGAGAAAACACTCTCTTCTTCAAATAGGTAGAGATGCTGCATCCTTAGCTTAGCCAGCATTTCTATGTAAGAACAGATTTCTTGAAGCCATGTTAGTGATGCAGGCTTGAAAATGGAATGCTATCTTAGTTCATTCATCCCCTTCCCTAGGAAGTTTATGTAAGGCTCCTATTTATTTTGAAGCTTACGCAGAAGGTATAAATAAGTGTTAGCAGAGGCCTGATTTTTAAAAATTTGATCAGATTAAAATTATGACATAAAGAACCTAGAATATTCCTTGATTCTCTCAAGCTGGATCAGCAATTTACTTTTTATTTTTATGTACATGTGTGTGTGTATTTTCTCATTGCTATTAAAAATAATGAGGTGCTGTCTTCATCTTGGTAAGTTGTGAAATGCCTCTGCCTTCTTCCCACGGCCCATCTCCAGTTCAGTATTAAATTTGCTATCTCTGCCATCTCCATGTTACATAGAATACTAAGTGTAGCTTAACAACTGTCACTGTGAAAAACAGTATTTTCAGTGGAGGATTTATATGGGTCAGTCCATGTATTAGCAAGTGAATTTGTTTCCACAAATATGAATATGTCAAGATGGGACATTTTTTTTTTTAATAGACAAGTCTATTTTGAAATAAAGATGGCAATGGATTGTATGGCCATACTATATCCTTCTCTGCTGCCCAACCAACAACTTATGACTTCAAATGGATGCAGCAGAATTTTAGAGGTAGCAAAATGGTGAGAGGAATGTTAAAGGAATTCCTACCCAGAGGCGATCTGCTTCCTCTCCACCTCCCTTGTGAGTTCAGCTCTGGCGTAAGTTCAGCACTGACACAGGTGGTCTCACACCATGACAGTCACAAGTGAACACATGCTCATGGGTCCTTCCTGCTCGGTGAGCTCCCTTACCTATCTCATACTCATATTTCCAAGCAAGGCCCAACACAGTCACATGTGCATCACAAATAAGTCTTGATAAATATTTAAATGACTAAAATTGTGGACAATAATAATTGCCATTTATTTAGTATCTACAAAGGCTAAGAACTGTGCAAAGCCCTTAGAGTGTGCATTATTGCATTTAATCTTAACACCCAATTATGCTCATTTTTACATAGAATGTACCTGAGCTTAGTAAAGTTAAGTGACTCGCCCAAGAACGTGTAGTAACTGCAACTATAGCTTTTGATTACTTCAAAACTGATACATCAGTGTTTAAAATATAATCTGAGACATTTGAAAGAAAGAAGGAAGTAGAGTTAAACAGGCCAGATCCGAGAAGCCAATCAAGTTGGCCCAGTAGAAAACAGCTGGATTTGCATAGTCATGTCATGATGGATATACTGAGAAATAATGTATTTGGGGTTCTAAAAGAAATGACAAGAAACAACAACAAAATAAAAACTTAGGCGCAAAGAGCAGCATCTGTGCTCTGGAGATCTTATGCACACTCTTCTATCTTATTACTGCTGAACCACACGATCATGTGATGAGCGCTGTCTCCAGAGCCCCCACCCTGCACACCATCCCCTTCCCGGATACATGCAGCCTGACGTGTCACTGAGGCTCAGCATCCAAAGTCACCACTTCCTCCCCAGGACAGTTCCTCCGCTTCCATTTCCTGTCCTGACCAACAGTATCCTCATCTACCTCACTACCCCAGCAGACATATGGCCACCAGCCTGGAGTCTTTTCACCTCCCCTACCCACAACCTATTATTAACTCTAGTTGATTCAACCTCCTTGACATCTCTTACAACTATTCCTCTTCTTCATTCCTGATTTGAGATCAAATCTCTGATTTGAGATCAGCCCTTAGTATGACATGCTAGGGCTTCTACCAACTGCTGTACTTAAGTTCCCTGAAGTTCCCCACGCATGTCAGTAACTCCACGCTTCCAAGCCTTTGTCTTTGCCATCTCCTTTTCTTGAACTGAGCTTCGCCTTGCATCCACTTACCTTTTCCTAATATGTCAAACTCAACTCTGGTATCACATTCAGCAGGAGCCACTCCCTCAATCCCTCAATAGCTGCCTCTCCTGTTTGCCCTTTTTCTACCCCTGCTGTCTCTCTCATAGCACTTGCAGGCTTGTACTTCAAAGAGTTGCAGTGAAATGAATGCTTAGGGGGTCTCTTTCCCCTGCTAAGGCACTTAAAGATAGTATTATCCTTCCTTAGATAGTATTATCCTTCCTTAGTCCTAGAAACTCAGCAGAGGCAGTTACTTGACACACAGTGGCTCTCCCATAACTGTTTGTTGAAATGGTTCAGCATTTGAAATGAATAAAATATGATAATTCTTTAGGGGAAGGATAAACATTTCTCTAATTACATATATTAGTACCTTAATATTTTTTAGCCTTTTTAAATGCTCTTCCCTCTTTCTGGAATCTTTTCTTCCATTATTTTTCCTTTAAAAATTTTAATAACCCTTCAAAATGTTGTTATGGGAAGAACAAAGCTGAGATGTCAGAGACCTGGGTTTAAAACCAAGATTTGATGTCCAGTAGCTATGTGACTTCAGGAAAGTCTCAAAGTCTCTTGGAGCCTCACATTTCATTAAGAAAATGAGGTTTAAATAGCAATCTGATGAAGTTGCTAATGGTATTAATGTCTGTCACATTTCTAGCTTGGTAAACTGGGATGACAGTAAAGATATTAACGAATAGTGAAAGCACTGAGAACAGGAAAAGATAGAGGATGAATGGAATTAGGAAGGAATCTGAGGAGATGTTCCATAGGCCATGGGAAATATGAATCTGAAGCCAAAGGATGGGTCTTGGAATCACTGGTAGTCATATGCAAGTATGGGAATGAATGAGGTAAAGTCAGGAAAATACAACAGTTGTGAAGAGACATTCTCATAGTATGTCTTGATATTCTTTTTAATTATTCCAGGGGTAATTTACTAACTAGTTGTATAATTATATTAGGGAAGTAGGGAATTTTACTAGGGAAACTAGAGAATATATGATAGGGAAATAATTTATCCTACCAGACAGTAAGTTCCTGAAGGGCAGCCACTGTATTTGCTTCACTCACTTGTATGTTCCAAGCACCCTGTACAATGACTACATACAGAAGGAGCTCAGGAAACAATTACTGAGTTGATGAATGACTGAGTCTCATACAATACTCACCTATGGGCTTTCTAACCATTTGCTTGAAATGTGGTGACCTAAAAAAATAGCAATGTAAGAATACAAACTCCTAATAAAAATGTGCTGAGGAGGGGTGAAAATGAAACTCACGAGTCCCTTTTGTAGGCCCTGTTCCACCTACTTCTATGCACGATCTCATTTCAATCCTATATTATGATGCATAACAATCACTGCTATAATAAATGATTTGCTCATATTTTGAAAAATCAGTATGCCCCATCTCTACAACATCCTTTTGTCACTTACCCTTAGCTTTCCAAATCCAAGTTATATTCGAGTCTGTCAGCCTGATCTACAAATCATCTTGATCTGCTCTCTTTTCCATCTTTACTGTCAGTACCTGGGCCCAAACTGCCATCATTTTGGGCCTGGCCTGTTGAAACAATGTCTTAACTAGACTCAGTGCTTCTACTCTCACCTCTCTTCAACTCATGTTTGGCATATCAGAATTCCTCAATCAAAACAATGCTTTAAAACCATAAATAGATCAAATTTCTCTCTGCTTAAAATGTATACTGGCTTCCCATTGTACCCAAATGCCAATGCTTTGCTACTGCTTATATATCCCCACTGATCGGGCCCCTGCCGAGCTCTCTGACCACATCTCCTCCCGCCCAACATCTTGCTTACTCGCTCACTATGCTGCAGTCACAACTGGCCTCCCTTCCGTTTGGAACATATAAAGCTTTCGCCACATCAGGGCTTTTGTACTTCCTATTGTCCTGATCCTCATGGCTGGCTCCACTGCATCATTCAGCTCAAAGTCATTTTGCTCACAGAGTCCATCTCTTACCATCTTATCTCATGGAGGGCAGTAACACATTAGATTCCCTTGTATTACTTCTTCCATGACATTTATCATTACTTGAAATTGTTTACTTCTTTCTTATGTATTATCTCTCTCCAACTAGAAAATATCAGGGTCAGGCTCACAGGGGAGAGGAGAAAGAGCTTCATATAAAACTCTTTAGTGACAAGTTATTAGAAAACGATATAAACATAAAATTAGATTCTAATCTTAACTTCTTTCATTCATTCATTTTACTTTAAGAGATATTATTTTACAGGACACAAAGCCTTTTGAATCTCTCTTTTCTTTAGCAACCAGGAGTCAACTAAAGTGACCCCTTGACATTTATAGATGTAGTATTGTATTTATTGCATTAGGTCTCCCTAAGAGACCCCTCAAGGCCACAACAGAGCATCTTGTGGGTTTGTGGAAGAATGAATTTAGTTATTCCTGTAGAGCAGATGGTGAGCAAGCTTAGCCTACAGTCTTTCTTCTTCTCAGTTATTATATATATATATATATATGTATGTATGTATGTTCTTATGGCAAGGCAGTTATTTTATCTCAATTTTATAAATAAAGAAACTGAATTAAAAAATCATAGCGGTATTAAAAAAATTAGGAAATTTAAGAGCATCTTAGAATATATCCTTTATCAAGTTTTTCTTCCCTCTGAACCCATGTCTATACACATTAAAGAAACAGATCATATTCCAACTTCATGTTAACTGTAAGAATGCCATGATTAACACCAAATGTTATGCTTCCAAAAAGGCTACTATTAATCTATAATCACCATAAAGACTGGCCACAGGAAATGCAGAAACCATGTGGATATGGCAAGTAGCTGAGTCACTGTGGTTTTTGATGAAGGAGAGAGAGGCTTCTATATTTAAAAATAAAGATATGTTAATATTGGTTTTTAAAGTGTCCTGCAAGCTTTGGATAATACAATACATACTATAGAACTGTCAACTACTTTAGGAAGGAGAAGGAAATAACAACACAGAACAGTCAGAAACAGCCCGCAGATCCAGTGAGGACAGGGAGGAATAAATGAGCCCAGGGCAAAGGATGAAAGAGGAAATACTCAGTTCTCCATGTACACGCCCTGAGCCCAGAGCTGTGCCTGGTGCTAGGTGGAATACAAAACAAGCACATGGTGTGATCTCTATCCTCAATGGCATTACAGACTTTATGGCAGAGTCAAGACCCACAACTAGGACAATTAGAGGTCCACATGACAGGAGCCAACAGGTTTTTTTGGGGCCAGAAGGTACATATGAAGCCAGATTGTGATGAAAATGGGATGTGAGGGGATAGGCTGATACTGGGCAGTAAACAGGTGAATGATACAATGAAGACCATTTTTTAGAAAGATTAATCTGGTAGCAGAGGACAGAGAGGTTTAAGAAAGGAAGAAGACTGAAGGTAGACAAGTCATGAAGCTCTCGCAGTAAGCCAAGTGGGAGAAAATGAGAGCCCGAACAGTGTGGTTGCTGTGGAAACAGAGCCAGGCCTGAATCTGAGAAGCACCATGAAGGAAAAACAGCTCCTCATTATCTTTGTGTAAGTTTCCAAGTACTCGTGGCTTATTCTGTCCCTCTTTATATAACTCACGTACACCAAGCTGCAGAGATGACAGGGGAGGGGAGAGAGGGGCACCACACAGGAAACAAAAGGCCCACAGTGCGCGGACACAGTGGCTTTCTCGAAGTTGGTGACTTTGAAGTACAAAGTTTGGTTAAAAGATCAACTGATTTGGTCACTTTCTCTGAAAGTCTAATTATTAATGAGCTCATACCATAATACATAAGGCTGAACCAAGCAGAAGCTGATACGGCAGCATTCTTCAGCTCTCCAGGGACCTATGCAGGTCCTTCCCTTCAAATTGAAGAGAACATGACCAGTAAGTTTTTTATTCCCATCTCCCTGACAGCACCTGGGGAATGCTGCTCCACCCTTTCCACTCCTGTTACTATAGCCTTGGTTAAAGAAGCCTTCATTATTTCTTCCCTGACTATTCTAAGTCTCCTAACTAGTCTCCATATTTACTATTAGTTTCTTCACATTAAAGTCTCTCTCACTATCTCCAACATTAGCTTCCCAAAACACTGGTATTTAACCACATAACTGTCTGAAGGAACCCTCTGGCCCACAGGTTCAAAAGTTAGCACAAAACCCTACACATGAGACACCTTTTCGGACAATCTTTTCGGACAATCTAGAACTATCCTACCTTTCCAATTACACTCGTGCTTAGTGTTCTTATGGAGTTTCTTCCCAAATATGCTGTGTTTTATAATGCTTTTGTTCCTAACATTTGCTGTTCTCATTGCCTAATTTCATTACTTATCTTCTCTTGCTAATCTTTCAGGACTTAAATGTTACCTTCTCTTTCAAGCCACCCTTGTCATTGCCTCCCACCTCTGCCATCCTGTCCCATTTATATATAACCATACAATAACAATTCTTCTATTGCAACTATTTGTATACCTGTGTGTCTCCCCTACTTCTTCAAGAATAGACTAAGGTACATAAATGAAATTTCAATTAACCTCTTGAGATTAAATACAACATACTTAGCTTTGCATCTCCACTATCCAACAGTTCCTAGTCATGGTGGTCGTAGATCATTTAAATAAATATTATGAATGAATGAATGACTAATGCTCAAATAAAGAAGCAAGATATAAATAGAATTAAAATAGCTTAAATTTTTTGAAGACATATTAAACTAGAGGATGGTAAGTGTGTATCTCTTTTATTTAATGTCTAAAGTAAGTAAGACGAAAGGTCAAAATGATTTCTAAAAGAAGAGAGGGAAAATACTGGCACATAATAAAACAGTGAAAAAGCCGTACGAAAATAAATAGAATTCAATGTATTAGCAATATGCTCACCATCAGTTGGTAGTTCCTTCAGGAACAAGTCTATCTTGGAGGGTATGGAGGCTCTTACCATAAGATAGGCTAGTTCTCTGGAGGTGGATCAATGGACAGACCCACATACTTGACAGGAAGGACAGAAATGGAAGTCCAGAAGTTTTTGTTTTAGTTTGTATTCTAATGTGTAAAATGTATTTGGGAGGGGAATGTTATATAAAATAATATTTTCCATTTCATGTGGAAACAAAGCGTAAGTGTTGATGAAAGCACTACTTACTTGACTATAAGGAATAAATATTACAAAATCAAATCATTAAAGTTCCTCAACAACGGTTTCTAAACAATGTTAACATGTACCATACTAACATTAACATAAAATACACCTTTTAAAAAAATATCTGATTGACAAGTTTATTTGCTGAAAAGGGCAGATGCTCAGAATTTAATAATAACAGGATTGAAATCAAATTAAAGAAAATGACATGGAAATCACAGTGGTTAATGGAAAACACTCCCATATGTCTCCCTTATAAGATATTACATTTAGAGAAGATAAAAACTACAACTGAATGGGTAAGATATGTGAAATGCAATTAGCCAGGCTAGATAAACAAATTAACCAAAGAATTAAGTCCCAATTTGCATTTGTTTTATATTTACATATAGTTTGTATCTCTTTTTTTCCCATCAGTGATACACTAGGTTATAATGTTCTGATCAGGAGGTACCACACATTTACATGAAAGTTGGAAAATCCAGCCAACCTTCAAGAACTGGAGTCCAATACATAAGCATTTCACTATATATGTAAGACATGAGGCCTAAGGGCACGTGTCATCATTGTGAGGCTTAGGGTCTTCACATATCCAAGGGGAAGTAACAGATTGTAGAAACGACAGAGTGAGCCCTTGAATACATGTACTCCAAAGCTCCTGCAGGGCCTGAGTGGTCCTGTTCTTAGAGGAGACATTACTCTTCATTAAGCTCTCAAGAGATACCAGTATCAGCTTTGCTGTCTTTGCTCTGAAATGAGAACACATTCTCCAACAAGAATGCATCAACTGCAAGTGTGCTCAGCAAGAACTTCTGATTTCTTCTCTTTACCCTAAAATTGCCTACACAAAGCATAAAATACCAGGTGTTGATAACCAGTTATATATATAATCCCTTTATTGAAATCGCTTATTTTATTAAAGTCATAGTTGAATGAAAATCTAACCTTAATCTAAGAGTAGGACTTAATTCTCTATTTTAAAATCACTTACCTGGAACTATTTTGAAATACTATAATATATTCTACGTAAAAAAGAAGAAGGTAAGAACTTTCCAAGAGCCACCTTAAATGTCATCAAGAACAAGATGGGTTCTATCTGAAACACACCACCCTCCATTATCTTATAATTAAGGAGGAGGCATTCATAATTTAAAAATTAAGAATAAATTCATTGGTGGTTTTTTTTCCAAGGCTGCTCCTTTAAGATGGAGCTGACTCAGTCATGCAAGGACTTGGCAAACATATAAAAGCCTAGCAGTCGGTAAGTATCTACTTTACTCCTCACTTGCGTACCCGCCCCCATCTCCAGGCAGCCCTCCTTTACACGGATAGCCCATGCTTGTCTCAGTTACCTCCTTAAATTAATCTGCTTAACTCTCAGTCTTTACAGTGTATGACCATCTCTGGGTCATGTTCCCACGACCAGTCCCACACTTGCTGGGATCAGACTCTCCCAAGTCCTGCCACAACAGGGGAGAGATCTCAGACTTGTGATGTCAAGGTAACAAAGAAATCAGAGATAAGGTCGATGTAATAAATTGACAAAGAATGCTAAAGAGATAGGAGAATAGAGGAAGAGTAGTGGAATCTATAGTTTATTCAAACAAAAGAGAAAAAATACCAAAGATACAATGATGTTCACTTACCACTCAATTATCAACAGAGAATGGTGACACAAATTTCAAACTCAGGATTAACACAGATTTGCATGTGTATTGTAATTCTATTTGTCTATCTCACATATAAGGAATATACTTAAGTTTAATGACTTCACTGAAGTCATTCAATGAAGAACTGACTCAGAAAGAGCTAGGAATATATTGAGTCCTTAACTGATATTCTCTCATCCCTCAATCCAATCTACTATACCCATAAAATGCCTAATCTCTCCTATGATACAAAGTTCCACATGTACAGAAATGATGCAAAGCTGACCCAGAGCAAAAAAAGACATGAGCAAACGAGTTTCAAAGAGTGTCTCAAAAATTTTTAAAGAGCATTTAAGTAAAGGTGTTTAAAGCACTCACTTTACAAAGTAAGCCATAATGTGACATTATTTCCTGAAAATTATCTCTATTTAGGACTGCAGTATAAAAATAGAAGAAGGTAAGTGATGCTCAGAACTTAAATAAGCTGGACTTGACAGCCATGTAGATTTAGAAAGGCTGAAAGGCTATTCCCAGACAGAAGGCAGACAAGCAACGTGAGCAGATCGTCTTGAGTCCACTGCCAGTTTAACTGGAGTACAGATACGTGATGAGGCTAGAACCATCCCCATGAATGGTTTTCAAGAACAGACTAAAGAACCTAAATGCATTTTCAATCTTTAGGAGTCAGTGAAGTTCTCTTAAATAGAGAGAAAAAGGAGAAAAAGGGATGGAAATTGTCTGAGGCTGTACTTAATGTTGATCAGTTTAACTGTGGGAAATGTTAATCGATGCATGATTATTTAAATAAAAATGCTTAATTTGGGAAACAGACTTTTGTATTCAAAAGAAAGAAATATTTAGCATATATAATCTTTGAGAAAAGATCTGTATTTACTGTATAAATAATAAGCAAAACAAGGGTTAGTGTGGTTTCTTTCTCTCCAATATAAAATCTTAAAAACAAAGCATAGATCTTTAGGGAAAAAAAATCAAAACTACGTCAAATATTGCTTTAGATAAAGTGTATAACCCACATAAATCTATCAACTGGAAAAAGGATGATGCTAATCCTTTGACCCTTTGCTACTCTTTACGTCAGTCCTGGAATTAAGGATGCTTGTTGAACATGAAGAAACGTACTTGCCACTCTGGGGACTAAAAACTAAGCTTCAGACTGTCTTTAAGAAATAAACATCTAAGCAGACAATGCAGGACATACACATATGAAACATCTAAATAAAATGAAAGAGAATATGTTAGCATCAAAGTGAATAATACATTTTGTAATTACAGCAGATGCTCATTTCAGGCATAAGGAGTCAGGAACCATCCTTAACAGAGGTAGGGTTTAAGCCAGAATATAGGGGCTAGGAAAGTTCTGTATAAACACAGAAAAGGGGACATGATATGTGAAATAAAGATGCTTTCAGGACACAGTGCTAGAGTTTACATCAAAGACTTGATGGGAGAATGTAAGATGAATAAAATGTAATAATCAAGGACATGATGTAGAGATGTGCAGCTCACTGTCTAGGTAAATGGTGCCCCTGAAACTGTGCTGTACATAAGCTGCCTAAAACCCAGATATGAATAGTGATAATGATAATGAAGAAGAAATATCAAAGGCCTCTGACAATTTTACATAGGGTGCTGAAGATATAAAATGGGAACTTGAGCTAGGACAAAATTTAGAAATTATTCTCTTTGGAAAGTGAATTTATGCAATGCAAAACTATGGAAGACTCAAATATTTATATACTGCTAAAAGTCAAGGAGAAAGAGGAAACCACCAAAACAATGGGCAGAGTCAGGGACCTAAAGATAATAAAATAGTCAAAGAATAGAATGGTACCATATCTGCAGAGTATTTTTGTTTTCTGTTTTTCCTGATCAGCCTAACTGGAGAGTACGGTTCGGTGGGAAGTAAAGCATGAAAACTTCTGATATTTTATTCATTCCCATGTTGTTTTTCTCAGCAGCTACTGCCTTAAGACACAAGTTAACACAACACTCTGTTCAGCTGTGTATTTTTCAAAGAGATTGTCAATGTCACCTAAATTGTCAAATTTATTGTAATAAAATTGCTCATAATATTTTCTTATCTTTCTTAATGTTTGTATAATCTGTAGTGATGTCATCTCTCTCATTCCTTTTGTTGGTAATTTGTGTTTTCTTTTTTTTTTTTTTTCCTGGTCAGTCTGTCTAGAGGTCTTATTAGGTACATAAATGTTTATTATCTTGACATGCATTTTCTATTTCTTAATCTCCTCTTTGTCCAGTTTCCTTTTTTTCTCTGCTTCTTTTAGATTGGATTTTTTTCATTTGTTTTATTTTATTCCCTTTTTGGGCTCACTAGGTAAAACTCTTTGTACTGTTATTGTTATTTAGCATTGCTTGAATTTATCACATTCTACCCTCAAGTGATATTTTACACTTCAAATGTACTGTGTCTTACAATAGTATACTACCATTTCTTACCTCTTAACCTTTTTTCAGCATTACCATATGTTTCTCTTATACATGTGTTATATACACCACAGCACATTGTATTATTTTTGTTTAAACAGTTAATTATATTTTAAAGATATTTAAATTACAAGAAAAAAGTCTTATATATATATTCATATAGTTATCATTTGCAGTGTTCTACATTCCTTTGTATAGAATAGAGTCCTGTTTTTATCAAATATCATTTACCTTCATACAGAGGATTTCCTTTAACATTCTAATAATTCACATCTGCTAATTATGAATTCCTTCAGGTCTTGTGTCAGAACTTTGCCTTAGCTTTTTAATGATATTTTCAATTGTCTGTTTAGTACTTTAAAGATATTGTTCCACTGTCTTATTGCTTGCATTGTTTTAAAGGAGAAATCTGCTGTAATCTTATCTTTGTTCTTCTATAGATACTTTTTCTCTGGCTTCTTTAAAGATTTTCTCCTTATCACTGGTTTTAAGCAAACTGATTATGACATGACTTGCTGTAGTTCTTCATGTTTCTTTTGCTTGGAATTCACTGAGCTTCTTGGATCTATGAGTTTATAGTTTCCATCAACTACAGAAAAATATCAGCCATTATTTCCTCAAATGTTTCTCTGGCCATTCTCCAATAACTCTTCTTCAGGGACTGCAATTACACACCAGAAAGCCTTTTGAAGTGTCTCACAACTCATTATTCCTTTCTTTCCTTTTTTTTATCTATTTATTTTTATTTTGGTATCACTAATATACAATTACATGAGCAACATTGTGGTTACTAGATTCCCCCTATTATTAAGTCCCCACCACATACTGCTTACAGTCACTGTCCATCAGCGTAGTAAGATGCTATAGAGTTACTACTTGTATTCTCTGTGTTATACTGCCTTTCCCATGCACCCCCACTATATTATGTGTGCTAATTGTAATGCTCCTTATTCCCCTTACCCCACCCTTCCCTCCCACACCCCCCAGTCCCTTTCCCTTTGGTAACTGTTTGTCCATTCTTGGGTTCTGTGAGTCTGTTTAGTTCCTTCGGTTTTTTCTGTGTTCTTATACTCCACAGAGGAGTGAAATAATTTGGTACTTGTCTATCTATGCCTGGCTTATTTCACTGAGCATAATACCCTGTAGCTCCATCCATGCTGTTGCAAATGGTAGGAATGTTTTCTTCTTATGGCTGAATAATACTCCATTGCATATATGTACCACCTCTTCTTTATCCATTCATCTACTGATGGACACTTAGGTTGTTTCCATTTCTTGACTATTGTAAATAGTGCTGTGATAAACATAGGGGTGCAGATGTCTTTTTCAAACTGGGCTCCTGCATTCTTAGGGTAAATTCCTACCTAGGAGTGAAATTCCTGGGTCAAATGGTATTTCTATTTTGAGTTTTTTGAGGAACCTCCATACTACTTTCCACAATAGTTGAACTAGTTTACATTCCCACCAGCAGTGTAGAAGGGTTCCCCTTTCTCCGCATTCTCACCAGCATTTGTTGTTCCTAGTCTTTTCGATGTTGGGCATCCTAACTGGTGTGAGGTGATATCTCATTGTGGTTTTAATTTGCATTTCCCTGATAATTAGCGATGTTGAGCATCTTTTCATGTGCCTATTGGCCATCTGAAATTCTTCTTTGGAGAAGTGTCTGTTCATATCCTCCACCCATTTTTTAATCAGGTTATTTGCTTTTTGGGTGTTGAGGCATGTGAGCTCTTTTTATATTTTGGATGTTAACCCCTTGTCAGATATTTTATTTACAAATATATTCTCCCATACTGTAGGATGCCTTTTTGTTCTGCTGATGGTGTCCTTTGCTGTACAGAAGCTTTTTAGAATGATGTAGTCCCATTTGGTCATTTCTTACTTTGTTTCCCTTGCCAGAGGGGGTGCATTCAGGAAAAAGTTGCTCATGTTTATAGTCAAGAGATTTTTGCCTATGTTTTGTTCTAAGAGTTTTATGGTTTCATGACTTACATTCAGGTCTTTGTTCCATTTTGAGTTTACTTTTGTGTATGGGGATAGACAATAATCCAGTTTCATTCTCTTGCATGTAGCTGTCCAGTATTGCCAACACCAGTTGTTGAAAAGGCTATCATTTCCCCATTGAATGTCCATGGCTCCTTGATTGTATATTAATTGACCATATATGTGGGGGTTTATATCTGGGCTCTCTATTCTGTTCCACTGGTCTATGGGTCTGTTCTTGTGCCAGTACCAAATTGTCTTGATTACTGTGGCTTTGTAGTAGAGCTTAAAGTCAGGGAGCATTGTCCCCCCAGCTTTATTCTTCCTACCCAGGATTACTTTGCCTATTCAGAGTCTTTTTGTGGTTCTGCATGAATTTTAGAACTATTTGCTGTAGTTTGTTGAAGAATGCTGTTGGTATTTTGAAAGGGATTGCACTGAATCTGTAGATTGCCTTAGGCAGGATGGCCATTTTGACAATATTCATTCTTCCTATCCATGAGCACAGGATATGTTTCCATTTATTAGTATCTTTTTAAATTTCTCTCATGAGTGTCTTGCAGTTTTCAGAGTATAGGTCTTTCATTTCCTTCGTTAGGTTTATTCCTAGGTATTTTATTCTTTCTGATGCAATTGTGAATGGAATTTTTTTCCTGATTTCTCTTTCTGTTAGTTCATTGTTAGTGTAACAGAATGTGACAGATTTCCACGTATTAATTTTGTATCCTGCAACTTTGCTGAATTCAGATATTAGATCTAGTAGTTTTGTAGTGGATTATTTAGGGTTTTTTATATACAGTATCATGTCATCTGCAAAAAGGGACAATTTAACTTTCTCCTTGTCAATCTGGATGCCTCTTATTTCTTTGTGTTGTCTGATTGCCATGGCTAGGACCTCCAGAACTATGTTGAATAAAAGTGGGGAGAGTGGGCATCCCTGTCTTGTTCCCGATCTTAAAGGAAAAGCTTTCAGCTTCTCACTGTTAAGTATGATGTTGGCTGTGGGTTTGTCATATATGGCCTTTATTATGTTGAAGCACTTGCCCTCTGTAGCCATTTGTTGAGAGTTTCTATCATGAATGGATGTTGAATTTTGTCAAATGGTTTTTTAGCATCTATGGAGATGATCATGTGGTTTTTGTCTTTCTTTTTGTTGATGTGGTGGATGATGTTGATGGATTTTCAAATGTTGTACCATCCTTGCATCCCTGGAATAAATCCCACTTGATCATGATGGATGATCTTTTTGATGTATTTTTGAATTCGGTTTGCTAATATTTCATTGAGTATTTTTGCATGTATGTTCATTAGGGATATTGGTCTGTAATTTTCTTTTTTTGTGGTGTCTTTGTCTGGTTTTGCTGTTAGAGTGTTGTTGACCTCGTAGAATGAGTTTGGGAGTATTCCCTCCTCTTCTACTTTTTGGAAAACTTTAAGGAGGATGGGTATTAAGTCTTCACTAAATGTTTGATAAAATTCAGCAGTGAAACCATGTAGTTCAGGGATTTTTGTACTTAGGTAGTTTTTTTATTACCAATTCAATTTTCTTGCTGGTAATTAGCCTATTCTGATTTTCTCTGTCTTCCTGTGTCAGCCTTGGAAGGTTGTATTTTTCTAGAAAGTTGTCCACTTCTTCTAGGTTTTCCAGTTTGTTACCATATAATTTTCATAGTATTCTCTCATTATTCCTTTCTTTTTTAAAATTATTTTTTACTTACTGCAATTACTTTTGAATAGGTTTAATTGTTACATCTTCAGGTTCACTAATCTGTTATTCCGCAATGTCTAACCTACCGTTAATCCCATTCAACATATTTCCTAGTTCTATCAAACATTGTAATTTTTATCTCTTGAAATTCAACGTGGGTCTTTTTTTAGACCTTTCATTTTTTTACTTAACTTTTTGAATATATGGAATAGAGTTATAATTACTCTATTAATGTCATTGCTAATTATAACATCTGGGCTTATTTTGATTGGTTAGTTTTCCTCTTCACTATTGATCAAAATCTGCCTTGACCACATCAATGAAGATGATTCTAAGAGACCATTGAGTAATGTTTCATACCAGGGGTGATTTTTGCCTCTCAGAGGACATCTGGTAATATCTGGAGACATTTTTGTTTGTCTTAATTTGTGAATTGCTACTGCCATCCAGCAGGTAGAGTTTAGAAATACTGCTCAACACCCTGTTCTGCACAGGAAAGCCACTCACAATAAAGAATTAGCTAGTCAAAAAACAATACAATAATTCAGATAATAAATTTCAAAACACATTAAAAAGATCACTGACCACAGTCAAGTAGGATTTATCACAAGGATGCAAGGATGGTTCAATATCCATGAATCAATCAATATGATACACCACATTAACAAAAGGAAGGATAAAAACTATCAGAAAGAGAATTAAGAAGACAATCCCATCTACAATTGTATCAAAAAGAATACTTGGGAATAAATCTAACCAAGAAGATGAAAGACCTGTACTTTGAAAACTATAGAACACTGCTGAAAGAAACTAAAGACAACACAAACAAATGGAAGGCTATTCCATGCTCATGGATTGGAAGAATTAAGAATTAATATTGTTAAAATAACCATCACACAAAGCAATCTACAGATGCAACACAATCCCTATGAAAATAGCAATGGCAATTTTCACCAAACTAGAACAAATGACCCTAAAATTTACATGGAACTACAAAATTCCCCAAACAGCGAAAGCAATCATGACAAAGAAAAACAAATCTGGAGGTATCACGCTTCCTAATTTCAAACTATATACAAAGCTACAGTAATCAAGACAGTATGGTATTGGCATAAGAAAAGGTACATAAGCCAATGGACCAGAATAGAGGGCCCAAAACTAAACCCATGCCTTTATGGTCAATTAATATGTGACAAAGGAGGCAAGAACATACAATGGGAAAAAGACAGTCTCTTCAATAGATGGTGTGGGGAAAAATGGACAGTTACATGCAAAAGAATGAAACTAGAACACTGTCTTATCCCATACACAAAAATAAACTCAAAATGGGTTGAAAAACTAAATATAAGATCTTAAACCATAAAACTCCTAGAAGAAAACACAGGCAGGAAACTCTTGGATTTAAAAAATTTTATTCTGGATATGTCTCCCCAGGCAAAGGGAAAAAAAGCAAAAACAAAGAAGTGGAATTAAATGTGAAACTAAAAATCTTCTGCATGGCAAAAGAAACCATCAACAAAATGAAAAGGCAACCTACTATATGGAAGAATATATTTGCAAATGAGATATCTGATAAGGGTCTAATACCCAAAATATGTAAAGAATTCAGACAGCTCAAGACCAAAAAAGAAAAAATCCAATTAAAAAATGAGCAGAGGATCTGAATAGACACTTTTCTAAAGACAACATACAGATGGCCAACAGACACATGAAAATATGCTCAATGTAATTAATCATTAGGGAAATGCAATTCAAAACTACAATGAGGTAGTACCTCACACCACTCAGAATGGTTCATATCAACAAGACAAACAAGTTTTGGGAAGGGTGTAGAGAAAAGGGAACCTTCATACACTGCTAGTGGGATTGCAATTGGTATAGCCACTGTGAAAAGCAGTATGGAGGTTCTCAAAAGACTGAAAATAGAAACACCATATGACCTGGCAATTCTACTTCTGGGAATCTACCCCCAAAAAATGAAATCATTAATTTAAAAAGATATATGCATCCCTAGGTTTACTGCCACATTATTTTACAATAGCAAGATATGAAAGTAACTGAAGTATCCGTCAACGGATGAATGGATAAAGATGCAGCACATATATATCTATATCTATATCTATATCTCTATCTATATCTATCTATCTATATATATAATGGAATATTATTCAGCCATAAAAAGGAAGGAAAGCATGTCATTTGTAACAACATAGATAGACCTTGGGGGTATTATGCTAAGTGAAATAAGTCAGTCAGGAAAAGAGGACTACCATATGGTTTCACTTATATGTGAAATCTGAAAAAAAAAAACCAAAACAGAAATACAGTCATAAGCACAAAGAATGGATGATTGATTACAGGGGTGAGGAATGAGTGAAGTAGGAGAAGGGGATAAAGAAGTACAAATTTGAAATTATAAAAATATTTAGTCACTGGGAAGAAAGCATAACATATGGGACTACAGCTCAAAATACTTTAAGATCTTGATATCGTGACAGCTGGTGACTACACTTATCATGGTAAGAATTCAGTAATGTATATAATTGGTGAATTACAAAGTTGTTCACCTGAAACAGTATAGTATTATATATAAACTAATATCTCAATAAAATACCATTTTACACCTTCTATGATGGCTATTATTTAAAAATGTTAAAAAAGTATTAGACACCAATAAATGGAAATCTATCCTGTGCTCATGAATAGGAAGAACTAGTATTGTCAAAATGACCATTCTCCCTAAAGCAATCTAAAGATTCAATGCAATCTCCATTAAAATATCAAGAGCATTCTTCAATGTACTAGAACAAATAGTTCTAAAATTCATTTGGAACCACAAAAGACCCTGAATAGTCAAAGCAATCTTGAAAAAGAAAAAAAAGCTGGGGGGATTATGCTCCATGACTTTAAGCTCTACTACAAAGCCACAGTAATCAAAACAATTTGGTACTGGCACAAGAATAGACCCATAGATCAATGGAACAGAATAGAGAGCCCACATATATGGTCAATTAATATACGATAAAGGAGCCATGGATATACAATTGGGAAAAGACAGCCTCTTTAACAACTGGTGTTGGCAAAACTGGACAGATAATATGTAAAAGAATGAAACTGGATTATTGTCTAATTCCAAACACAAAAGTAAACTCAAAATGGATCAAAGACATGAATGTAAGTCAAGAAACCATAAACTCTTAGAAGAAAACATAGGCAAAAAATCTCTTGAATATAAACATGAGCAACTTTTTCCTGCACACATCTCCTCAGGCAAGGGAAACAAAAGCAAAATGAACAAGCGAGATCACACCAAGCTAAAAAGCTTCTGTACAGCAAAGGATACCATCAGCAGGACAAAAAAGGTATCCTACAGTATGGGATAATATATTTATTAATGATTTATCTGATAAGGGGTTAACATCCAAAATATATAAAGAACTCATATGCTTCAACACCCAAAAAACAAATAACCCAATTAAAAAATGAGTGGAGGATATGAACACACACTTCTCCAAAGAAGAAATTCAGATGGCCAACAGTCACATGAAGATGCTCCATATCACTAATCATCAAGGAAATGCAAATTAAAAACACAATGAGATATCACCTCATACCAGTTAAGTTAGGATGGCCAACTTCCATAAGACAAGGAACAACAAATGCTGGTAAGGATGCAGAGAAAGGGGAACACTCCTACACTGTTGGTGGGAATGTAAATTAGTTTTGCCATCATGGAAAGCAATATGGAGGTTCCTCAAAAAACTAAAAATGAAATACCATTTGACCCAGGAATTTCACTCCTAGGAATTTACCCAAGGAAAATAAGATCCCTGATTCAAAAAGACATATGCACCCCTGTGTTTATCTCAGCATTATTTACAACAACCAAGATATAGAAGCTAACTAAGTGTCCATCAACAGATGAATGGATAAAGAAGATATGGTACACATATACAATGGAATATTATTCAGCCATAAAAAGAAAACAAATCCTACCATTTGCAACAACATGGATAGAGCTAGAGCATATTATGCTCAGTGAAATAAGCCAAGTGGAGAAAGAGAAGCACCAAATGATTTCACTCATTTGTGGAGTATAACAAAGCAAAACTGAAGGAAGAAAACAATAGCAGAATTACAGACTCTGAGAGAGACTAGCAGTTACCAAAAGCAAGGGGGTGAGGAGGGTGGGTGCAGAGGGAGGGAGAAGAGGATTAAGAGGCACTATAATCCGCAATCACAATATAGGTAGGTCATGGGGAAGGCAGTACAGCATGGAGAAGACAAGTAATGACCCTATAGCATCTTACTACACTGATAGACAGTGACTGCAACAGGGGGGTGAGGACTTGATAATATGAGTGAATGTTGAAGCCACATGATGTTCATGTGAAATTTTCATAAGATTGTATATCAATGATACTTAAAAAAAAAAACTATTGCTAAGGGAAAAAAAAAGGAATTACCTGGTCCAAAATGTCAATAGTATTGAGTTTGTGTAACCCTTCTATAGAACAGGATGAAAGAACCTGAGTGTGTGAAGAACTCATGGAGCTGAGCTGCACACAGGCCTGGACCACAGGACAACCTCTATAGTCTGTCACACAAAAAGAAAAAATCCTTCTTTCTTATTTAGCCACTGCATTTTGGGTTGGTATGGAAGTTTCATCTATTCTCTAATTACAGAAATTAGTACCCAGAAGTGAGGTGCTGCCAAAATTTAAATTTAAAACAAGTTTCTTGGCTTCGCGGTTGAGTGAAAGACAGGGCAAGAAAACAAACACAGCAGGCGGAAAATCCTTTTAATGTCATGTCACAATATTGGCAAAACTGTTGCCTGTGACAACATAAAAGGTAGAAAGCATAGACCATGTACATATCTATGATAACTGTCAGTCTAAGGAACAAGTTGGAAAGTGGTCCAGTAACATGAACAAAGCAAGTACAGTGAATTTAAGCCTCTGGGTTTGAAAATATAACTGGTCCCCCAAACAGAGGATAAATAGGTTTTATATTTTTTTCACTAGTATCTCAGCCAAAATACAGAGCCAAACAAGAGGCAAAGATCAAATTATGAGTATAGCCTTGCCAGTTGAGCTTGTGGTTTTTCACTGCCTCAGGGTAATTACTAAAAAAATGAGAGAAGAAGAGAATAGGCCATTCAAAACAGACAAATAAATAAACTATAAGACTTCAGAACTGATCTTTGGATCTGTTTACTCAAACAAATTGGATGCAAAAAACCGAAAGCCTACAAAAATATCAGGGGAATTAATCCCCAAAAGAAATCAAAAGGCTGCTTAAAAAAGCTTTTGTATGTTTGATCCTTAAAACAACTCTCAGGCTTCCAAATATGCAGACAGGAAGCAAGCATTGAAAACTGTACAGCTTCCAAGGAGAGTGTGGTCTCTAACACTAACTTTAGATGTCACAATGGAGGAAAATGAATAACAGTATAGCTCCTAGAGATTAGATTCGGGAGCAGCCAGATGGGCTAGCCAAGGAAACTTCTCTACAAGGGAATATTGTAAACAGGTCACAACTATGGCCTGTTCCTCACGCCCCCCTTGTCTGAATTAGAGCTTTTGCTGCAATTAACCTTTCCCTACCACTCCTGTGCACTAGACGTGAGATGAGCGGATACGTTGTCACTGGACTCTGAGGAATCATCCCAGACCTGACAGACAGCACTGTGTGTCATCTGGAGACACTTGGCTTTGAGCACATGAGGTAACCAAATGGGACTTTCGAATGTCCCCTTTGGGAGAGAGGGAGTATTTATATGGGAATAAAGGTGATCACAGATATCGAATGGCCAGAGGAGCAAACTATGACTAATTGCGAATTATTCTCTAAAAAAATTTCCCCTTCCTCCAGAGACATAAGAATTTTCACAGGGCACAATCTGCTGAGACTGTCTTTCCTAGTTCCCTTGCAGCTAAGTATGGCCAAAGACAAAATTTTTGTCAGTGGAATGTGAGCCAAAGTAATATATTCAACTTCCTCACTAGTTGCTTAAAAGGAATTACTTGCCTCAAATCTTTGCTTAAAATTTCCCTCTTCCTCCAAAGTGAAACTTGGATGTGGCACTGATCTAGTTTTAGCCACATACATGAGGATAATATTCTAGGAGATGATGGAGCAAAAATATATGGAAAACCTAAGTCCCTGAGTGACCTTGTGGAGCTCAGCTGCCTGCCTTTGTGGGCAACCAATCCTCCTCCTTCTGGACAGGTACATGTGAGAGTAATCAGCTATCTTATTTAAACTGCTATACTTTTATGGTTTCTCCTTCATGTGCTCTTTCTCTTTTTATATAGCAGCTTAGCATATACCCTAATTAATCAAGGTATATACAACACAAATAAAAGATTTTGTTCTACATTCATTTGGCCTTGCCAAAACCAAATTTCTTTAGTCAAAGGAAAACAAGAAAGGAGAAAAAAAGAGTAAGCCTATGGGGTTTTTGGTTATTGTATTTCCAGTAAAAGTAGCGTATTTCAATCTTTCTCAATCTGCATAAACCAAGAATCAAATACATTTTTTAGATGCTAAAGTTGAATTTCCTCTGACTGGTTATACTACTGTGATAATATCAATCAATTCCCACAGTGAGTCATCAACTCTGTCAGCACTTTAATGAAAAAAATTAGTCTACTTCATACTGAAAAGCAATAACAGAGACTCTAGGAGATAAAAAGGGTCATAAAAATTTATTGGACAGTGACATCCTCTCACAAAAGTCTCCTGATAATATCTCCCTCCAATCAGCTCACACACAGTGATTAGTTGGGGTGAAATGGAGCTTGAGTAGGGCATTAAACAGGATTCAGAATGGCTTTATACACCTTAAAGGCTATGAAAGAAGAAATGGATAGGCAGAACTCAGGAATCAAGTATTATTCCAGCCAGTCAAAATACAGAGTATTTCAGAGAGGGGCGGAAGATGGCGGCGTGAGTAGAGCAGCGGAAATCTCCTCCCAAAACAACATAAATCTATGAAAATATAACAAAGACAACCCTTCCTAGAATAAAGATCAGAGGACACAGGACCACATCCACACCTGAGAGAACCCAGCGCCTCGCGAAGAAGGTAAGATACAAGCCCCGGCCTCGCAGGAGCCGAGCGCCCCACCCCCCAGCTCCCGGCGGGAGAAGAGCAGGCAGAGCGGGAGGGAGACAGAGCCCAGGACTGCCGAGCACCCAGCCCCAGCCATCCGGGCCAGAGTGCAGGGCCCTCGATACTGGGAAAACAGGGCAGCAAGAACAGTGAGCAGGCACTAGAGGCTGGGCGACAGAGGACATAAGAAAAGCGCGCGACCATTTTTTTTCTTTTTGCTTTTTTGCTGCTTTGTTTTGGCGAGCGCTTTTTGGAAGTCTTAAAGGGACAGGGACCCCAATACTAGGGAAACAGGGCAGAAAGACCGGTGAGCAGAGGCCTGAGGCTGGCACCGGAGAGTAAAGAAAAACGAACAACCACCTTTTTTTTTTTTAATTAAAAAAAAATTTTTTTTTTTTTTAATTAAAAAAATTTTTTTTCTTGTTTTTTTTTGTGGTCGTTGTTTTGTTTTGGCGGGTGCTTTTTGGAAGTCTTAAAGGGGCAGGGCGGGTCACTTAATCCAGAGGTAGGGAATCCGGGATCTCTGGGCACCCTAACCCCTGGGCTGCAGGGAGCAGGGAGGCCCCTTACTGAGATAAATAGCCTCCCAGCAGCTCCTGCTCCAACACGACTCCACCATTTTGGAGTAGCTGCCCGAGCCAGGCCACGCCCACAGCAACAGCGGAGATTAACTCCATAGCAGCCGGGCAGGAAGCAGAAGCCCTGTCTGCGCGCAGCTGCGCAGCACAAGCCACTAGAGGCCGCTGTTCTCCCAGGAGAGGAGGGCCACAAACCAACAAGAAAGGAAGTCCTTCCAGCCGTCACTCGTCCCAGTTCTGCAGACTATTCCTATCACCATGAAAAGGCAAAATTACAGGCAGACAAAGATCACAGAGACAACACCAGAGAAGGAGACAGACCTAACCAGTCTTCCTGACAAAGAATTCAAAATAAGAATCATAAACATGCCGACAGAGATGCAGAGAAATACGCAAGAAAAATGGGATGAAGTCCGGAAAGAGATCACAGATGCCAGAAAGGAGATCGCAGAAATGAAACAAACTCTGGAAGGGTTTATAAGCAGAATGGATAGAATGCAAGAGGCCATTGATGGAATTGAAATCAGAGAACAGGAACGCATAGAAGCTGACATAGAGAGACACAAAAGGATCTCCAGGAATGAAACAATATTAAGAGAACTGTGTGACCAATCTAAAAGGAACAATATCCGTATTATAGGGGTCCCAGAAGAAGAAGAGAGAGGAAAAGAGATGGAAAGTATCTTAGAAGAAATAATTGGTGAAAACTTCCCCACACTGGGGGAGGAAGTAATCAAACAGACCACGGAAATACACAGAACCCCCAACAGAAAGGATCCAAGAAGGGCAAAACCAAGACACATAATAATTAAAATGGCAAAGATCAAGGACAAGGAAAGAGTGTTAAAGGCAGCTAGAGAGAAAAAGGTCACGTATAAAGGGAAACCCATCAGGCTAACGTCAGATTTCTCAACAGAAACCCTACAGGCCAGAAGAGAATGGCATGATATATTTAATACAATGAAACAGAAGGGCCTTGAACCAAGGATACTGTATCCAGCACGACTATCATTCAAATATGACGGTGGGATTAAACAATTCCCAGACAAACAAAAGCTGAGGGAATTTGCTTTCCACAAACCACCTCTACAGAACATCTTACAGGGACTGCTCTAGATGGGAGCACTCCTAGAAGGAGCACAGCACAAAACACCCAACATATGAAGAATCGAGGAGGAGGAACAAGAAGGGAGAGAAGAAAAGAATCTCCAGATAGTGTATATAACAGCTCAATAAGCGAGCTAAGTTAGGCAGTAAGATACTAAAGAGGCTAACCTTGAACCTTTGGTAACCACGAATTTAAAGCCTGCAATGGCAATAAGTACATATCTTTCAATAGTCACCCTAAATGTTAATGGGTTGAATGCACCAATCAAAAGACACAGAGTAACAGAATGGATAAAAAAGCAAGACCCATCTATATGCTGCTTACAAGAAACTCACCTCAAACCCAAAGACATGTACAGACTAAAAGTCAAGGGATGGAAAAACATATTTCAAGCAAACAACAGTGAGAAGAAAGCAGGGGTTGCAGTACTAATATCAGACAAAATAGACTTCAAAACAAAGAACGTAACAAGAGATAAAGAAGGACACTACATAATGATAAAGGGCTCAGTCAAACAAGAGGATATAACCATTCTAAATATATATGCACCCAACACAGGAGCACCAGCATATGTGAAACAAATACTAACAGAACTAAAGGGGGATATAGACTGCAATGCATTCATTCTAGGAGACTTCAACACACCACTCACCCCAAAGGATAGTTCCACTGGGCAGAAAATAAGTAAGGACACGGAAGCACTGAACAACACAGTAGAGCAGATGGACCTAATAGACATCTATAGAACTCTACATCCAAAAGCAGCGGGATATACATTCTTCTCAAGTGCACATGGAACATTCTCCAGAATAGACCACATACTAGGCCACAAAAAGAGCCTCAGAAAATTCCAAAAGATTGAAATCCTACCAACCAACTTTTCAGACCACAAAGGCATAAAACTAGAAATAAACTGTACAAAGAAAGCAAAGAGGCTCACAAACACATGGAGGCTTAACAACACGCTCCTAAATAATCAATGGATCAATGACCAAATCAAAATGGAGATCCAGCAATATATGGAAACAAATGACAACAACAACACTAAGCCCCAACTTCTGTGGGACACAGCAAAAGCAGTCTTAAGAGGAAAGTATATAGCAATCCAAGCATATTTTAAAAAGGAAGAGCAATCCCAAATGAATGGTCTAATGTCACAATTATCGAAATTGGAAAAAGAAGAACAGATGAGGCCTAAGGTCAGCAGAAGGAGGGACATAATAAAGATCAGAGAAGAAATAAATAAAATTGAGAAGAATAAAACAATAGCAAAAATCAATGAAACCAAGAGCTGGTTCTTCGAGAAAATAAACAAAATAGATAAGCCTCTAGCCAGACTTATTAAGAAGAAAAGAGAGTCAACACAAATCAACAGTATCAGAAACGAGAAAGGAAAAATCACGACGGACCCCACGGAAATGCAAAGAACTATTGGAGAATACTATGAAAACCTATATGCTAACAAGCTGGGAAACCTAGGAGAAATGGACAACTTCCTAGAAAAATATAACCTTCCAAGATTGACCCAGGAAGAAACAGAAAATCTAAACATACCAATTACCAGCAATGAAATTGAAGCGGTAATCAAAAAACTACCAAAGAACAAAACCCCCGGGCCAGATGGATTTACCTCGGAATTTTATCAGACATACAGGGAAGACATAATACCCATTCTCCTTAAAGTTTTCCAAAAAATAGAGGAGGAGGGGATACTCCCAAACTCATTCTATGAAGCTAACATCACCCTAATACCAAAACCAGGCAAAGACCCCACCAAAAAAGAAAACTACAGACCAATATCCCTGATGAACGTAGATGTAAAAATACTCAACAAAATATTAGCAAACCGAATTCAAAAATACATCAAAAGGATCATACACCATGACCAAGTGGGATTCATTCCAGGGATGCAAGGATGGTACAACATTCGAAAGTCCATCAACATCATCCACCACATCAACAAAAAGAAAGACAAAAACCACATGATCATCTCCATAGATGCTGAAAAAGCATTTGACAAAGTTCAACATCCATTCATGTTAAAAACTCTCAGCAAAATCGGAATAGAGGGCAAGTACCTCAACATAATAAAGGCCATCTATGATAAACCCACAGCCAACATTATATTGAACAGCGAGAAGCTGAAAGCATTTCCGCTGAGATCGGGAACTAGACAGGGATGCCCACTCTCTCCACTGTTATTTAACATAGTACTGGAGGTCCTAGCTACGGCAATCAGACAAAATAAAGAAATACAAGGAATCCAGATTGGTAAAGAAGAAGTTAAACTGTCACTATTTGCAGATGACATGATACTGTACATAAAAAACCCTAAAGACTCCACCCCAAAACTACTAGAACTGATATCGGAATACAGCAAAGTTGCAGGATACAAAATCAACACACAGAAATCTGTGGCTTTCCTATATACTAACAATGAACCAACAGAAAGAGAAATCAGGAAAACAACTCCATTCACAATTGCATCAAAAAAAATAAAATACCTAGGAATAAACCTAACCAAAGAAGTGAAAGACTTATACTCTGAAAACTACAAGTCACTCTTAAGAGAAATTAAAGGGGACACTAACAGATGGAAACTCATCCCATGCTCGTGGCTAGGAAGAATTAATATCGTCAAAATGGCCATCCTGCCCAAAGCAATATACAGATTTGATGCAATCCCTATGAAACTACCAGCAACATTCTTCAATGAACTGGAACAAATAATTCAAAAATTCATATGGAAACACCAAAGACCCCGAATAGCCAAAGCAATACTGAGAAAGAAGAATAAAGTAGGGGGGATCTCACTCCCCAACTTCAAGCTCTACTATAAAGCCATAGTAATCAAGACAATTTGGTACTGACACAAGAGCAGAGCCACAGACCAATGGAACAGACTAGAGAATCCAGACATTAACCCAGACATATATGGTCAATTAATATTTGATAAAGGAGCCATGGACATACAATGGCAAAATGACAGTCTCTTCAACAGGTGGTGCTGGCAAAACTGGACAGCTACATGTAGGAGAATGAAACTGGACCATTGTCTAACCCCATATACAAAAGTAAACTCAAAATGGATCAAAGACCTGAATGTAAGCCATGAAACCATTAAACTCTTGGAAGAAAACATAGGCACAATCCTCTTAGACATAAACATGAGTGACCTCTTCTTGAACATATCTCCCCGGGCAAGGAAAACAACAGCAAAAATGAGTAAGTGGGACTATATTAAGCTGAAAAGCTTCTGTACAGCAAAAGACACCATCAATAGAACAAGAAGGATCCCTACAGTATGGGAGAATATATTTGAAAATGACACATCCGATAAAGGCTTGACGTCCAGAATATATAAGGAGCTCTCACGCCTCAACAAACAAAAAACAAATAACCCAATTAAAAAATGGGCAGAGGAACTGAAGAGACAGTTCTCCAAAAAAGAAATACAGATGGCCAACAGACACATGAAAAGATGCTCCAATGAGGTATCACCTCACACCAGTAAGGATGGCTGCCATCCAAAAGACAAACAACAACAAATGTTGGCGAGGCTGTGGAGAAAGGGGAACCCTCCTACACTGCTGGTGGGAATGTAAGTTAGTTCAACCATTGTGGAAAGCAGTATGGAGGTACATCAAAATGCTCAAAACAGACTTACCATTTGACCCAGGAATTCCACTCCTAGGAATTTACCCTAAGAACGCAGCAATCAAGTTTGAGAAAGACAGATGCACCCCTATGTTTATTGCAGCACTATTTACAATAGCCAAGAATTGGAAGCAACCTAAATGTCCATCAATAGATGAATGGATAAAGAAGATGTGGTACATATACACAATGGAATACTACTCAGCCATAAGAAAAGGGCAAATCCAATCATTTGCAGCAACATGGATGGAGCTGGAGGGTATTATGCTCAGTGAAACAAGCCAAGCGGAGAAAGAGAAATACCAAATGATTTCACTTATCTGTGGAATATAAGAACAAAGGAAAAACTGAAGGAACAAAACAGCACCAGAATCACAGAACTCAAGAATGGACTAACAGGTACCAAAGGGAAAGGGACTGGGGAGGATGGGTGGGTAGGGAGGGATAAGGGGGGGAGAAGTAGGGGGGTATTAAGATTAACATGCATGGGGGGGTAGGAGAAAAGGGAGGGCTGTACAACACAGAGAAGGCAAGTAGTGATTCTACAACATTTTGCTATGCTGATGGACAGTGACTGTAAAGGGGTTTATAGGGGAGAGCCTAGTAAACATAATATTCGTCATATAAGTGTAGATTAGTGATAGAAAAAAAAAAAAAGGGCAGTTCCTGTGTGGTAACCTCCAACGAGTTCTACACAAGGGTATAAAGGGCATATAAAAGTGTAGGCAAAGGGTCTGTTTGTGTTTATACAGAGGATCAAAGCCTAATTGGGCTACCCCGAAAATGAACTAAGATACGATATGAAAAAGAACTTCCAACATCTGCACTCTCTGGAAGACTCATGCCAGAAGATGATCATCAAAAAACCCCAACAAAGATCCACGCACTGCTACAGCTGTAGATGCACTCATCCCACCAGTTCCTGGACTTGCCATGGGAATGAGGAAGGAGATATCTAAGCTGGCCTGTGCATACAGTAAAACAACAAAATTGGACTGGATCTATACTGTTGGAACTCAACCAAGAATTTGGAGAAGTGCAAATTGTAGCGCTCCAAAGTCTTACAACTACAGACTATTTACTGTTAAAAGAACATATGGAATGTGAACAGTCCCCAGGAATGGATTGTTTTAATTTGTCTGATTTCTCTCAGACTGTTCAAGTTCAGTTGGACAATATCCACCATATCATAGATAAGTTTTCACAAATGCCTAAGGTGCCTAACTGGTTTTCTTGGTTTCACTGCAGATGGCTGGTAATTACAGATATGCTTTGGTTATGTAACTATACTCCTATTATGTTAATGTGTGTGTGCAATTTAAGTAGTAGCTTAAAACCTGTACATGCTGAAGTTACTCTACAAGAAGATATATCAAAGAAATAATCAATCTTCCCATGTTTTCTTCCGCCTGCTACTTCTATAGCTTTTCTTCTTCCTTCCTAATTACAACCCTTAAATAGAATTCGTGCTTCATATCAAATTTACCGAGTATCATAATTCTTCCAAGTGGTAAAGATACCTCAAGACAAATGCTGGGCATAGAGGCCACAGGGCATAAATATGCAAAGAAGTAAAAAGCTAACTTTTTCAAACAATAAGGCTTCTCTCTCACTTACCAACTTCACATTTCCCTGTATGGCCCCGGAAGATGACTGGTTAGCCAGAGACGGGTAAGATTCCTCAAGGGAGGAACAACCTAAGACAGGCACAGTCGCAGGGGGGCCATCAGATGAGAAATTGGGGATCAACAGAGGTGAGGCTTAGAACCTCACCCCCCCTGTTCTGAGAGAAATCTTCTGCATACGTGGATGTTTTATTGCCCTGGTCTAGCTTGGATTAACACATAGTCTACAGGCACACACCTGATCATCTACATTTGCTCTCTTACAACACTAAACTATGTTTTCTACCTTTATCTTGTATCTACCTACCACTTCAGCATTTTATTAAAAATAATAATAATAAAGAGAGAAATGTGGTATCCACATATAAATCAAGTATAAAAACCAAATGAGTATTCATATTTGAACTGACTGTTTAGAGTTCATAATGCATGAGCAAAACCGAAAGTTTCTGTGATGACTGCCCTTGTACTGTTCACTATGTAACTTATTCATTATGTAAGAATTTGTTCTACATGTAAAAACTTGTTTGTTATGCCTCAGAAGATTGGAGACTGACAAAAATTAGGCTTGGGGTGGATTAATGATTGTGCATTGAGCATTGACTCCCCTATACAGAATTTTATTGTCGTTAACAACCATTTGATCAATAAATATGAGAGATGCCCTCACAAAAAAAAAAAAAAATAGGACAGACTTCCAATGGTAAAATAAATTAGTAACCGGGATGTAATGTATAGCATAAGGAATATAGTCAAGATATTGTAACAGCCTGGTAGGGTGATAGCTGGAACCTAGAATTATGTATATAAATGTTCTACCACTGTTTTGTACACTTGAAACTCATGTAATGTAATACTGTGTTTCAACTACCCTTCAATAAAAAATAATTATTTAAAAAAAAAAATACAGAGTATTTCATTTCATGATCATTCTCGGTAGTGCGTTTGTTTTCATTAGCCAAAATTCAATTATTTGTTGATGTAACAATGTCTCTGCCTCTGTCCTCTTCAAACAGTGACCTTTTAAAATTGGGACAACCATCTCTGAACACATAGTTGATGGGGTTCAGAATACACTACCCCAAAATACAGCACCTTGGCATGTTGAGTATTTTAAGCTGAAGGAGTTTACAGAAAGCAGAGGCAGGCAGGTTTCTCTGATTGCCCCCTCCCATTCTCCCCTGAGGCTACATCTGGAGGAGAGGCACCTCCTCATCTCCAAGACAGGGATACTGAGAAGACCCTAAACACGCAGGCCTTGCGAAGTTTTCCCAGTTGATTACATTTAGGTTATAGCCTGCCCTCCTTGTCCTATCACATTTTCCTATGGCTTTCCACTCTTCATCAAACCTAGCATAGAAACACTCAAGTTGAACCAGTTCTTCAGGTCTTCTTTCCTTTTGAAGGCTCCTGTGTATGTAAAACATATTATATAAATGTGCATACTTTTCTTGTGTTAACGTGTCTTTGTCAGTTTAATTTTCAAAGCCAGCCAAGGACCCTTTGAGGGTTGAAGAAAACGTTTTCCTTCCCTTCACAGTCTTCAAACAACTTGGATAAAAATCTTCCTTACAATCATATTACGATGTCAGCATGGATTTGTGAAATGGAAGCTGATTTCACTACAATTTAAGGGTCTCCTGCTACAATATGAAAAAGCATGGGATTCTGAGTGAGAGCTACTGGGACTGACTACCATGTGGGAATAAGAATCTCTTCTTCACAGGGCAACTGTAAGGTATACAACACACACTCAGACTGCAGGTCAGTACCTGAGATTATTGACTGTAAGGTAAGAAAGGCCCAGTTCTGAGTCTGGTGTGTCATTTACTTATTTGAATGCTTTTAGCCAAGTCACTTAATTTCTCAAAGCCTTTGTTTCCTCATCTGTAAAATGGGGATATTGACTCAGACCAACCATTTCATAAATTAGAGAACTGTCTGTAAGCTGTCAGGTTATAAATGCTCAAGGATATATCACTGGGTCTTGGTCAGTGATTTGAAAGCAGAGCAGGTGCACAATATTGTTTACTGACTGATGTTTAAAGATTCAAGAGACCTCTTCCCTTCCTGATGAGATCAGTTTCCTTTTAGATGTTTTGATAAAGTCGCTTGTGACTTGATTGTGGTAACCTTGGAGCAGGTAAACCACACATTGTCCTTTTTGTGAGATATTGGAAGAAAAGGCGAATCCAATCCAAATCTAGGAAGATTTGACTTAAGACCTTTTGAGGAAATTAAAGACTTTGGGTTATAATCACCAAACCTCATGTGTGCTTATAAAGGTTCATGCCTGTGGCATGTATTCCTTGTTTTGTTCAATTTATTTCTCTTCCTCCAAGTGTCCTTAAAATTAAAGATCATATATTACGCTACATGAAATAAGCCAGTTACACGAGGACAAATACTGTATGATTCTACTTAAATGAGGTTCCTAAAGTCAAAGTCACAGAGACAGAAAGTAGAATGGTGGCTGCGAGGGGCTGGGGGCGGGAAGAATCGGGGAGTAAGTGTTTAATGGACTCAGGGTTACCATTTGGGAAGGTGACAGAGCTCTGGAGATGACGGTGGTAATGACCGCACAGCAATGTGAATGCACTTAATGTCACTGAATTACATGCTTAGAAAAGTTAAATTGGTAACTTTTATGTTATATTTTACTACAATAAAAAAAAAGAAAGGTCATGGAGATTAGTTTAAAGTACTTAGCATAGTACCAGGCATATTTTAAGTGCTCAAAAATGTAGGTATATTACGATTAATTTTATTTGTTAATTATTTTTGTTCCTTTTTCCTTTTTTAATTGAAGTATCACTGATACACAATCTTACATTGGTTTCAAGTGTACAACACAGTGGTTCAACAGTTAACCATATTATTAAATCCTCACCCCCTCTAGTAGAGTTACTTTCAACACAGAAAGATGTTACCGAATCATTGGCTGTATTCTCCATGTGCTTCCATCCCTGTGATCAACTTGTATAATGACTGAGAATTTTTGTGCCCTTTTTTCCCCTCACCCTCCCCACCTACTCCCCCCAACCCCTCCACCATGGTAACTACCAGTCCCTTCTCAGTGTCTATGAGTCTACTGCTATTTTGTTCACTTTGTTTTGTTTTGATATTCCACAAATAAGTGAAATCATATGGTATTTGTCTTTCTCTGCCTGGCTTATTTCATTTAGCATAATACCACCTAGGTCCATCAATGTTGTTGCAAATGGCAGGATTTCTTTCTCTTTTACGGCTGAATAATATTCCAGGGTGTATATGTACCACATCTTCTTTATCCATTCATCTATTGACAAACACTTAGGTTGCTTCCATATCTTGGCTATTGTAAAATAATGCATCAATAAACAGGGATGCATATATCTTTTTGAATCAGGGATTTTGTTTTCTTCAGGTAAATTCCTAGAAGTGAGATTACTGGGTCATACGGCATTTCTAGTTTTAATTTTTTAAGGAACCTCCATACTATTTTTAGTTTTCTGAGGAACCTCCATACTGCTTTCCACAGTGGTTGTACCAATTTACATTCCCCCAACAGTGTAGGAGGGTTCCTATTTCTCCACAGCCTTATCAACACTTGTTATTTCTTGTCTTTTGGATAGTGGCCATTCTAACTGGTGTGAGGTGATATCTCACTGTGGTTTTGATTTGCATTTCCCTACTGATTAGCGATATGGAGCAACTTTTCATGTGCCTGTTAGCCATCTGTATTTCTTCTTTGGAAAGAAGTCTGTTCAGGTCCTCCGCCCATTTTTTAATCCAGTTATTTGTCGGGTTTTTTGGCGTTGAGGCATATGAATTCTTTATATATTTTGGATGTTAATTCTTATTGGATAAATCATTTACAAATATATTCTCCCATACTGTAGGATGCCTTTTTGTTCTACTGATGGTGTTCTTTGCTGTACAGAAGCTTTTTAGTTTCATGTTGTCCCACTTCTTCATTTTTTATTTGCTTCCCTTGCCCAAGGAGATGTATCCAGAAAAAAATTGCTCATGCTGATGTTTAAGAGATTTTTACCTTTGTTTTATTCTAAGAGTTTTATGGTTTCATGTCTCACATTCAGTTCTTTGATCTTCTTCAAGTTTACTTTTGGAGTTAGACCCTAATTCAGTTTCATTCTCCTACATGTAGCTGTTCAGTTTTCCCAACACCAGTTATTATTTTCTCTATTGTATATTCATGACTCCTTTATCATATATTAATTAACCAGACATGTGTACATTTATATCTGAAATTATTTGTTAATTTTTTGCAATGCATTTGAGAGTTCATGCTTCCCAATTACACAGCTATTGATAATACTTGTCAGACTTTTTTTATATGGATCCAACATATTACTTGGGTATCTGGAAACATCTGGTGAGGAGAATGATAGTTACCAATGTGTTTGCACTATACACACACCTTACACACACACACAATCATATTTCATAATTTGGAACAAACAGGTTGTTCACATTCAAGGATGGTGCTATAGAGGCTTTTAAGTGGGACTGAAAACAATTTGTATTCATTTTTAACTATTAATACATTAAATATTCCTTTACTACTTTTATTATATTGCTCTGCAAACTCTTTTTATGTGAGAGAAAAAGAAAAACTTCAGCCAAACATTTAAACAACAAACATGCTATTTTTAAGATGATTCTTATCTATTCATTAAAGGATTGACATGGTTGTATACATAGGGTGTGTGTGTGTAATATATATATAGAGAGAGATAGTATACATATATATACACTATATATAGGGTGTGTGTGTGTAATATATATATAGATATATACATAGATACAGCATTGCTTTTCGATTGGTAACACAGAGATTTAGAGTCTTAGAAAACATATTTTCTTTCCCCCTTATTTTATAAATCAGAAAGTTAAGTGCTAGAAAGGTTAGATGATTTGATTACAATCCCACAGGCAACTAGTGGCAGAAACAGAAGCAAAGGCCTTCAGAACCTCATCCCGTGCATCACCCTCCAATGCACCGCAGCAAAGGACTTGCCTTGGCCAATCTTCCTCATGCCTCTTTGGCATGCTGTCCATTCTGCCTAAAATGCCCTCCTCTCAGTTTAGTTGACACCTTTAGGAAATCCTTCCTGGTTTTCCCAGAATTAATTTGGCAGCTCCTGAAGCTCTCTTTTAATGCTCCAGGGTAATCACCCTGAATTGTAACTATCTACTTCTCTGTCCTCCCCCATCAGACTCGGGACAACTTGAGGTCACAGACTGTCTTTTCTGCTCCCACACCTGACCCAGGACCTGCCGATGAAGGCATTCACTGAATGTCCATTGGGTAAGTGAGCTCAGCAACCATCACAGGCTTCTCCAAAGGGAGCCAGGAAAGCTGGGATCAAGGACCCAGGTGGGAAGTTAACCTTGGGATGAAGTCAGAGCATAACTTCAAAGATGAGGATAGAGCACAGCAGAGGAGGAAGATGGAGAGAGATTTTTAAGTAAAAGGGGGGAAAGCTTGAATAAGTTTGTGCAATAAGTACTTAGTTCACTCACTAAAACTGGACAAGGAGGACACTGGATTTCATTGTTATTCTGTCAGGTAACTTCATATTTATTAGGGTACATTAAGTTCATATTAATTACTAACAAGTTGGAACATGGCATGCTTAGTCAACTAACCTCCCGCTCTGGCATTCTGGATTGTCTCATGAGAAATAATGAGAAATCATTTCAACAAATTTCTGGTATTATATAATACATGCATATACTATAATGATAAACATTTTTTATATATAGACGCCTAACCCATAAAATGTATTATTTCTAGAACTTTAGAATTACTTGAGTATCTCATACTATTAGAAACCTCCATTTGTGCTTACATTCTAAAACTAACTATTAATAACCTATCGCCGAACTGAAGATATACCAGAGAAAAGTTACAAGCAAACTAAACATTCAGTGACAAATTATGTTGGACGGGGAAGCCAACTGAAAGGACTATCAGTGTCACAGAATTGGATGAGCTGAATGATGAGCTTCTGTTCCCAGGAATGTTTTGCTGCCACCAAGAGGACAACAGGCATTCCTTCTTGGGAGTTACAAGATGAGCTGAATGTGCAAAAGTCATTGCAAACTCAAAAGAATGTCTATGGGTTGCTTCATTTTACCTGGGCTTTAGATTTCTAATTTTGTAAACTGAATGGCATGTGCAGAAACCACAGCCATAATTTCAGTCTTGTCTTATGTCACCATCTTCATGCACAGAAACAGGACCTTTAAACCCAGGTTACTGAATCAAAGACAGAGGAGAACTGAGATCCACTATGCATTTTCAAGGTGTTTTGCTCTTCACTTATCTTTCTTTAACCCCCCTATGGTATTCAGATATGGTCCTGTGGGGAAACAGCCTCTCGGGCATGGTTGAGCCTTCTTTCCATCGCCAACAGAAAGGGAAGGGGGAATGGTCCTTTGGAAGGTCAAAGGAATACTTAACTAATGAGCATGAAACTAAGTAGTAACTGACTTTTTACCTCTCAAGTAAACAAGGCCCAGTTTTGGAATTTTTCTGGTTCTCTATCAAGCCATTCCCCCCATTCCTCTTCTGCTAATTTGAAGATACTAATAGTAGATGAGTTATGCCTTATAAATTCACTTTTCTGATTCGAGTGATCCTTAATCCAACATGAATTAGCTGAATAAAGATTCAGATCCCAACTCAGGTGCTTTACCTCCCTTTTCAAGGAACCCTTAATACCACCAAAGTGAGCTGACTCTAAAAACTCTCTAGTAGAACCAAAAGGAGTTGGTGACTTAGTAAAGGTCAGAGATTAAGAAGAGAGTTAAAGATAACTTTGAAAAGAGAGAAAGATCATCAAAAAATGTGGGAAGGTGTTCTGGAAAAGATGCAATATCTGAGACTTAAAAAAGAATTAGACATGATAGGAAAAATCAGAACTTTGTTGAACTTCCTTACATTTCTTTAAAGTTTAATATTGTTTTTAGTCTGAATTAAAAAATACTTTCATGGCTTAGGTACTCTAAATGTCTTATTCCAGCCCTATACAGAAAGTACCTTAGAAAGTTTTGGTTCTGATTTAATGACAAGAAAAAAACTTAGAAGTAGAGATTTACGAATTCACTAAAAAATACTTGCAAATATGTTTCTGTTATTTTATCAAGAATATTTTAAATAGTTTCCTAACTTCTAAAAAAAATTTGGCATAACAATTGTTCACGTTTAAACTCAAAATGGTTTAATGACCAATTTAAAGTACATTTAATGAGGGGCACAATAATTCGCAATCACAATGTAAGTTGGTCACGGGGCCAGTAGTACAGCATGGAGAATAGAGTCAATGATTCTATAACATCTTTCTATGTTGACAGACAGTAACTGCATTACAGGAAGTAACATTTAATAACATGGTTTACTGTTGAACCACTGTGTTGTACATTTGAAACCAATGTAAGATTGTGTATCAATGATACTTCAATTTTTTAAAAAAGTACATTTTGTGAACTTCACAAAAAACAAACGTTTTAACAGAATAACAGAGGAGAGATAGCAACCCACTTCTTAAGTTGCATAGGGCCCACATTACATCATGCCTTTGTTTTAGATCAAGGTATTTGATGGTTAAGTACAGAAGCTCCTAAAATATCTGGAGGCTCTCCGAAGATGTCAAATCATTATCTTTTGAGAAATTTGCAAGAACGATTGGGAATTTAGAGTTACCTTGTGAATACAGCAGTAATCACAAGGTGACAACATTTATTAGGCAATAAAATTTTTTATATACTATCTTAAGGACTTTTATGTATCATCCTATTTCATTCTTACAACATCCCATAAATTCATTTCTATTGTTATCTTAAAACTCAGATTCTAACACTTAAGTTGCCCAAGGTCACACTAGAGCTGAAATTAGAACCAAATCCATCTGAATCCAGTGTCTGCAATTTTAACCACTGTATTTTACTGGGAAAAGGGTGAGCCCACATCTTGTTATAAACAAGGCAATTATCGCCTTCAATAAAGGAATGTCATCCTTGACTGAAGGACAAAAACCAGCCAGGTTATTTTCACCATCTCTGCAGCAAATGTTCTGCTGTTAGCACACTGTTAAAGCTGCGCTGATATGTTGATATAAAATCCAACAAGATAATTACAATTGAATTCTAAAGTGTCTTATAAATTTCTTGCTATCAGAAAAAGAACTGCAAATTGAAATGTAGCAGTTTCTTTTTTAGTTGGTATATTACAGAACCTTTCTAGTAATTCAATTATATGTTTAGGTACCTCCAGGGATGTTATTATGGTAAGAAGTAGTAAAAGAAAAAATCTGGCATCATTTTGACAGGAAACAGGTTTTAACTTTTTCTCTTATATCATCCAACTCGAATGAATGAAAACACCTTTATATGTTACTGGAAGGAGTACAATAGCAAGATTAGGTGGATTATAAGAAAAACAAAGAAACAAACTCTAAATGAACAGTGACATAAAGGGATGACAGTACAGGAGTGGATCCGAGCTATTCAGAGAAGTCCTTTTTTTGTTGTTCAAGAATCCAGAATGAGTCAAAGGCTATACAATGAATTACAGCCAGTTCCAAGGACAGAGAGGTAAGACAGCTTGGTAGCTTCAAGTTAAAAACACACTTACCTTTAGGAGAGCCAAGGCTACATGAAAGATTATGTTCAAACCCTGAAATAAAAAAAGAGAGTCAAAATCAATACTGCCATATATATCACTATTTCATTATTTTCCCAAGACTTCCATGTATCTTTAATATAACCCCTAATTGCTTTCATCTTCACATACAATAATAATTAAACCATGACATTTTTTAAAAGGTCTGTTTTCCTTCTCGGAGAGGCTTACAGCAAATTTTTGATGCTATTTAATTAATGATCCCTTCAAGATACCCTTTGGGAATCCCACTCCATGTTCACCTAATTCTGCTGTATTCTCAACCTCACTCCCAAACATCCCCCCACCTCCTTGTTTTCACAGGAGTAGTGAAATCTCATAAATTCTCATAACAACCTGTATTATGATTCTCACTTTCATAATATGACCTTGACAGTCTAAGGTTATATATGTATTCAGTAGCAGGCAAAGATTATCTCCCAAGCTTCCTAATGTCTAGTTTAATGGCACTTTCACCTCAAGGGGCTGTTGTGCCAGACACATTAAGCACTTATTTGGTGACCAAATGATTGAACTATGCTAGGACTCCCAAATTTTCTGTGATGTAGTTTTTTCCCTATGGATCTAACTAGACTAATTTATAGAATCTTCATCAAATTATAGTAAGAAATCTTTTTCTTCAATTATCTCAAAGTCAAACTATTGGACAACTGAAGTTTGAAATATACAAATAAGAACTTAGAAATAATTTTAAAAAATCAAGATCTCTAAATAACCAAAACAGCTTTCACTAACACTGATAGAAAAATTTATTCAAGTTTTAATTTCATATAAAGATCAAGTTAGTTTGGTGATATGATTTTATAGTTTATACATACCAGAAATAGACTAAAAGATAAAAGGTGTGCTTGATGGGTTTAGCACTGCAGAGACAGTTGTCAAAATTAAATATTAGATCTGACAGAAATGGAAGATACACTTTAAAAATATATAAAATGTATAGCTGTCTGGGCCCATTTAGTGGTGCCTTCAATAGTTAAAAGTAGTTCAAAATGATAAGCCAACAGTATTAATGAATGCTTCTAATTCATTCAAAATATTGTGCTGAACAAGGGAGCATAGTATATATTTCAAATAAAAAGTAGATAATTTTTTTAAGTTTAGGAAGCGAAAGAGATAATTTCCAGTTACCAGAAATAATTTATGTGTCAAGCCTTTAAATAAGTTCAGAATAAGGTATTACTGCATTTGCTTACATGAAGCACTAGACATTACCCATAAAAATCAAGAGAAGTAAAGACTTAACAAGCTTTAAACTAAAGTAGAACAGTATGGCCAGAGTATGCAAAGACACCTTTGGACCTTTAAATTGTTGGAAATCAGGAAAAATGACCTATTCTACCAATTTCTTTATTCACAACAAAATGTATCCTGATAATGTAAATGCAAGCGTTGATCCTTAGCCTCCTAGCCAACAATGATATGAATTATGAGCAAACCACCCTTCACTGTTCCAAGCCGCAAGCCCCATTGTTACTTAATTCTGCACTTACATGATCCAATCTTTGTCTAATTTAGCTGAAATATATTTTTGAAATACATTTTTAAAGAGAAAGATGTCATGCATTTTCAAGATGACTCCCCTTTTCAGGAATATGTAATATATGGCAATTTCTTTGTTACCAAGGGGTAAATAACTGTTCCTAATAGGACTCGAAGGATTAAAACATTCAGAAAATTAGTAAGAGTAAAAATAACGAGTAAATATGTTATTATGACTACTTAGCAGAAGGTCTAACTCCAAGTACAAGATAATAAATAAGAGCCAAAATCCATGGGACATTTTCTATATGTCAAGATCTGAATTAATTACATTGAAAAACTATCTTTATTAAATCCCATGACAATCTAAATTCCATTTTACAAACAAGGAAATTAAGATTTAGAGAAGTTAAAGTAAATATCCTGAGGTCACATAGCTAGTAAGTGGATCTGAACCTAAACAGTGTAACTCTAGAAGTCATACTCTTCTTTATGCTCATTATAGTAAGTGAAGTCACTGTCTGTCACCCTACAAAGTTAGTACAATATTATTGAGTATATTCCCTATGCTGTACTTTTCATCCCTGTGACTTATTTATTATACAATTACAAGTTTGTACTCTATCCCCTTCACCTATTTTTTCCTTGCTCCAACCCCCTCTCCTCTGGCACCCATCACTTTATTTGTATTTATGAATGTATTTATGAGTTTTGTTTGTTGGTTTATTCATTTGCTTTTCAAATTCCACAAGTAAGTGAAATCATATGGTGTTTATCTTTTTCTGTCCAACTTATTTCACTTAGTATACTATCCTCTAGGCCCATCCATGTTGCTAAAAATGGCAAGATTTCATATTCTATTTTATGGCTGAGTTACACATTCTATTTTATTTATGAAGTTACACAAATAAATGGAAAGATTTCATATTCTATTTTATGGCTCAGTAATATTCCATTGTGTACATATACGACTTCTCCTTTCCCCATTCATGTATTGATGGACATTCAGGTTGCTTCCATATCTTGGCTATTATAAATAATGTGGCAATAAACATAGGAGTGCATGTATCTTTTAAATTAGTGGTTTTGTGTTCTTCAGGTAAATTCCCAGAAATGGAATTATCTGGTAATATGGTATTTCTATTTTTAATTCTTTGAGGAGCCTCCATACTGTATTCCATAGTGGCTGCACCAGTTACATTCCCACCAACAGTGCACCAGGGTACCCTTTTCTCAACATTGTCACCAACACTTGTTATTTCCTGTCTTTTGATACTAGCCATTCTAACAGGTGTGAGGTGATTGCTCACTGTGGTTTTGATTTGCATTTCCCTGATAATTAGTGATGTTGAGCATGTTTTCATGTGTCTATTGGCCATCTGTATGCTTCCTTTAGAAAATGTCTATTTAGGTCCTCTGCCCACTTGTTATTCAGATTTTTTTTTTTTTTGGTGTTGAGTTACATTAAGTTCTTAATATATTTGAGATATTAAGCCCTTATCAGATATATCATTTACAAATATATTCTCCCATACTGTAGGTTTTTTTCATTTTGCTGATGGTTTCCTTCACTGTGCAAAAGCTTTTTATTTTGATGTTGTCCTATATGTTTATTTTTGCTTTTGTTTCCCTTGAAGAGACATATCCAAAAAACTATTGCCAGAGCCAATGTCCAAGAGATCACTGCTTATGTTTTCTTTTGGGAGTTTTATGGTAACAAATCTTACATTTAAGTCATTAATTTATCTCTATTTTTATTTATGGTGTAAGGCTGGTTTTCATTCTTTTGAATGTAGCTGTCCAGTTTTCCCAACACCATTTACTGAAGACACTGTCTTTCTCCATTACATATTCTTGCCTCCTTTATCACTGGTTAATTGACCACATAGGTGTGGTTAATTTCTCAGTTCTCTGTTCTGTTCCATTTGTCTATGTGCCTGTTTCTGTGCAAGGATCATACTGTTTTGATTACCATAGCTTTGTGGTATAGTTTGAAATCAGGGAGCTTGATACCTCCAGATTTGTTTTTCTTTCTCAAGATTGATTTGGCTATTCAGGGTCTTTTGTGGTTCCATACAGATTTTAGGATTGTTTGCTCTAGTTCTGTGAAAAATACTATTGGTATTTTGATAGGGATCGACTCAAATCTCTGGATTGCTTTGGGTAGTTTGGACATTTTAACATCTTAATTCTTCCAATACATGAGCATGATATAATTTTCCATTTATTTGTGTAACTTCATTTTCTTTTATCAATGTCTTATAGTTCTCAGAGTATAGGCCTTTTTCATCTCCTTGGTTAAATTACTTCATAGTTATTTTATTCTTCTTGATGTAATTATAAATAGTATTGCTTTCTTAATTTCTCTTTCTGATAGCCCACTGATTTCAATCATCTCAAGTTTATTAAGACTTGTTTTGTAGCCTAACATGGAATCTATCCTGGAGAATGCTCCATGTGCACTGGAAAAGATTATGTATTCTGTTTTTGGATTGAAAGTTCTGCATATGTATCTGTTAAGTCCATCTGGTCTGATGTGTTGTTCAAAGCCACTCTCTTCCTACTGACTGTTTTTTTTTGTCTGGGTGATGTATCCTTTTGATGTAAGTGGGATGATAAAAGTCTCCTATGATTATTATATTACTGTCAATTTCTCCCTTTCTGTTAATATTTTTTTTATATTTACATGCTCCTCTTGGGGTGCACAGATATTTGGAATTGTTATATCCTCTTGTTGGATTAATCTCTTTCTGATTATGTGATGTACTTGTCTCTTATTACAGTCTTTGTTTTAAAGTCTATCTTATCTAGTGTAAGTATGGATCCTCTGGCTTTTAAATTATTTTTGCTTCCATTTTCATGGAATATCTTTTTCTATCCCTTCACTTTCAGTATGTGTGTGTTTTAGGTCTGAAAAGAGTCTCTTTTAGACAGTATATAGATAGGTCTTTTTATCAATCCATTTAGTTATGCTTTTGATTGGAGCATTTAGACCATTTACATTTCAAGTAATTATTGACAGGTGTGTATTTACTGCCATTTTGTTAATTGTTTTCTGGTTGCTTTTGTAGTTCTTTTTTGTCTCTTGTTTGCTTCCCTTGTGATTAACGGCTTCTTTAGTGTTATGCTTGAATTCCTTTCTCCTTATTGTTTTCATGTGTCTATTGTAGGTTATTGGTGTGGTTACGAAGAGTTTCAACATCCTAAATATCTATCACTGTTTAAGTTGATGGCGACTTAAGTTCAAACACATTCTAAAAGCACTACATTTTGACTCTCCTGCTCCATGTTTTATGTATACGATGTCATATTTTACACTTTTTAATTTTATGAATCCCTTAATTTTTTAGATAGGATTTTACTAGTTTTGTCTTTTAGCCTTTATATTAGCATTATGAGTGATATTTTAGTACTTTTATGAGTACCTTTACTATATGCTTGCTTTTACCAGTGAAATTTTTTCCTTTCATAATTTCCTTACTTCTAGTTATGGCTTTTTCTTTTCCACTTAAAGAAGTCCCATAACATTCCTTGTAAGGCTGGTTTAGTGGTGATTAACTCTAACTTTTATTTGTCCGAGAAGCTCTCTTTATCTCTTCATCAATTCCAAATGATAACTTTGCCGGATAAAGTATTCTTGGTTGTAGGATTTTTCCTTTCAGCACTTTGAATATACAATGCCAGCCCCTTCTGGCCTGTATAGTTTCTTCTGAAAAATCAGCTGACAAGTCTTGTGGGGTTTTCCTTGTAATTAATTCGTTCCTTTTCACTTGCTGCTTTTAAGATTCTTTCTTTATCTTTAAGCTCTGCTGTATTAATTATTAAATGTCTTGGTGTGGACCTCCTTGGGTTCATCTTGTTTGGGGACTGTGTTTCTGGACCTGAATGTCCTTCTCTGAATTAGTGAAGTTTTCAGCTATTATTTCTTCAAATAAGTTTTCTCTTTCTCTCTTTTCCTGGGACCCCTATAATGCAAATGTTAGTATGCTGGATCTTGTTGCAGAGGTCCCTTACACTACCATCATTAAAATTTTTTTTCCTTTTTGCTGTACAGCTAGGATGATTTCCACAACCATTTTCCAGATCGCTGATCCATTCTACTGCATGCTTTCATCTGCTGTTCATTCCCTCTAGCATATTTTTCATTCCAGTTATTGTATACTTCAACTCTCATGGTTCTTTTTTATATTTTTTATCTCTGTTGAAATTTTCACCAAGTTCATCCACTCTTCTCTCAAGTCCAGTAGACATATTTATAACCATTACTTTGAACTCTTTATCAGGTGGATTTCTTACCCATGTTTCATTTAGTTCTTTTTCTGAAGTTTTGTCTTGTTCTTTCATTTGGAGCATATGTACCTGTCTTCTCATTTTGTTTTGACTTTCCTGTATTTGTTTCTATGAATTAGGCATATGTAGGGAATATGTAGTCACCATGGCCAGGATACTCACCTGGATGCTGATTCATGCCTGTACCCACTGTGCAGGTACAATGCTGTCTCCTACTTATATAATATATCTTGCCCCACTGTGCAGGTGCATGCTTATATAATCACTGGCAGTAAGCCACTATTGTCTATGCTCTTATAAAAGGATGACCGCCAGGTGTTTTTGCACAGAAGTGATTTCAGCACTCAACTGGCCACCACACAAATAAAGCCTGGTATGAACCCTTCATCTCACACTCTTGTCATCTTTTGGTCTCACCAAATCCAAAGTTAACCTGCCAGAAGCCAAGCTCCTGTGCTACAGCATAACAGCTACCTCTCTCAGTCTTGAAGGAGTGGGCTTGTGTAGGAACAGCTCCTCTAGACTCTGTGCGCCTGGTGACTTTGGATGGATGGCTGGAACTGTAGTGTATGTGTCTCTGTGGTCTTGAGGTTCTTCATGCAGGGGGTGCCCTGGCAGGATGACTGAAGCTGAAGTGGATGGAGGCCAGGTGGTCCCGGGGAGCTTTGTGCAGGGGCTGCCCTGGTGGAACTGTTGGAGCTGGTGTGGGCTAGGGTCCTGGAGCTTACTGAACAGCCAAGCCTGGTAGAGCACCTGGACCCTGCTCCCATCTGTGCTATCAAGGTGAAGGGGCAGTGTAAACGTGGTGCTCACCAGCACCTCCATCCCCAGAGACACCTCCAGCAGCTGTCCCACATTTGGTGGAGAGTCTAAGGTCAGTAAATAGGTTTCCTTTACTTATGTTCTAGCTGCCCTTTAAACGTGTTTTTTCTTTTCTTCCTTCAGTGCAAGCAAATCTGCACACAAGTCCCTCAGGGTGCCCCTCCCTACTGTAGGTCAGAGCAGCAGGGTGGGTTTCCACCATTACTGTGTCTCTGCCTCTCCTGCTGTTCCTACGTGGCCTCTCTATCCTTTGCTGTGTAGAAGCTATGCAATCAGCCCTTAAGTCTTCTTCAGGAGGAATTGCTTTCTATAGAACTGTAGACTGAGTGTCCATGAAAGGAGGTGAGTTCAGGGTCTTCCTATGCCACCACCTCAGACCCTCTAGAAATCATACTCTTAAATACTAAGTTAGAGAAGATGGCTCAAACAATAAGTGAATGAATGAATAAATTCTTTACCTGGTATTATTTAGTGTGTCCTCTAATTCCTAAAGGATTAAAGTGATTCCTTCCACTCAAAAGCAAGTAAATCTTGATACTAGAGAGTAGAAAGATAACAAAAAGGTGTTTTCTACCCAAGCCAAGTTTTACTATTTGTCTCCACACTGAAAAACACAAAACATTGCTGACTGCTTGCAGGAGGTAAGGTCATGGAAACTCAGCTTGTTGTGGAAAGAAAGGGTCACCACCTTCCCCCAGTGGCAACAGACCAAGATCTGATTTATGTGTATGAGGAAGTGGCTCCTTAATCGACTGGGAAGCTGCTGCTTCAAAGTTCAGTCACAGCCTGACAAAATCTTCACTTTCAATAACACCTACAAGTAATTGCCCCAAATTAAATAATTGCTCCAAAGTGCAGAGCACTGTGTTCCCGGGTAGGCCAACAAGTGAGCGCCCACAATCCTGCATAAAGGAAGGCTGACAGCAGAGCACCCACTGAACAAAGACACTGAACATTTGGGCTCTGATGAGCAGGCGACCGTGGGCTCTGAGGGAACTGACAGATTGCATAAGAAGCTGTCAAAAACTGTGCTGACAACTCTGAGGAAAGCTAAAAAGGTAGTGTCAAAAAGTGCCAAGTGAGCACCTGGGTCCTTAGGGATCTAAACAAGAGGGACACCAATGTGGACATGGAAAACCCTAACAACAAGGTGGTAAGGAATGATCAAAGCAGAAGGGGCCAAGGTAAATGCAGCAGGCCTGCAGACGAGTACAGCAAAAGCTATAGCAGGTGGGTACTGCCCTCTCTGACCTGCCAACATGGGCCACACCACCAGGAAGGAGTTATGACTAAATGAGATGGCAGATAAATGGCCTATCAAAGGAACTGAGCACTTAACATGTACTCAAGAAATGCTGGCAATCATTATTAGGTTCACATATTTACTGTCTGCCATACCCCATATTTTACATATATATATTTTCACCTCATTATCTCAACAACTCTATGGCAGGAAACTGAGGCTCAGGGACATCACACTGTTAGTAAATGATAAAACCAGGACTAGAACTTAACATCTGGCAGATAAAAAAAAAAAAACATGCGTTTTTCACTAATTCTATCTCTATTGCAAATTCAGTGAGACTTTGGTTAGCATATCTGTGATGAATTAAAGATGGTCAGAATTCTTTCTATTTCCCCATTGAGAGGTGGGATCTCTGTTCTTTCCGCTTAAATCTGGGCAGACTATGCTACTGCTTGGACCAACAGAATGTGAGAGAAGTGAAGCTATGCCAGTATTTGGGGCCCAGGCCTTGAGAAACTGATGGCTCCCATGCCCCAACTCTTGGAGCACTGGCTCTTGGAAGCCAGCCATCATGTACGAAGTGCAATTACACTAAGACCTCCATCCCCTAAGAAGCCAAACAAAAAGGAAAGGGCTAGCGCCAAGGATCACCAAGGTTCCAGATACACGAGTGACGATGTCATCCTGAAAGTGAATCCTCCAGCCGGAGGTGCCCCAGCTGATGCCATGTGAACCACACAGCTGCCTCCTTCCTAAATTCCTGACATGAAATTGCAAACAAATTAAGTGACTGTTTTTCATTTTAAACATCTCATTTTAAAATAATTTCAGATTTCAAAAAAAATGTGCTGTATACCAAGAATTCCTGTATACCTTTTTTCTGGCTTTGTCAAATGTTAACGTCTTATATAATGAGAGTACAACTATCAAAACAAAGAAAGTAGTATTCAAATTTTGTCAACTGTCTCACTAATGCCCTTCTTCTGGTCCAGGACCCAGTCCTGGATCAAACATGGAATGGCTGTTGCGCCTCTGTGTCTTCTTTCATCTGGGATAGGTGACAGATCTTTCATGAACATAATACTGTTGAAGAGTACTGCAGGAACTCTGACACTGTCCCTCCATTTGATTGGCCTGATGTTCCCTTATGACTGAATTCAGGTTATGTTTTCTGGGCACAAATACCACAGAAGTGATGTTGTGTCAATGCATGATGTCAGGAAACTACATAACATCAGTATGTCCCACTCCAAAATCATTGTCTTAAAGCCACTCAGGTTTGGTGTAACTTGTTATGCGTATCACGTAACTAGAACAGAATTCTTCTGGCTTCTCTTTGATAGATTTCTTCTGTGATAATTTTTCCACAGAAAGAAGTGACAGATAATTACCAAAGAAATAAATACTAGCTGCTCTTAAATAAAGGTCCCATAGAAGGAATACTATAACATTTAGAAAAAAAATTTTTTTACTTTATTTTGCTTCTCATACTGTAAACTCTTTAAAAACTCAATCTTTTAGGATGACTAAATAATGGACTTTGGTGGAGTGGCCAGTAAAATGAGGTGGTGGTGTGGTTCCGGGGTTTGTTTCTGGTTGCCCACTAGAGGTCGGGATTGCAGCACTGAAAAGCAAGCAGCCGCTAAAAACAGATTTCAGGGACCTCCACAGCAGCCGTGGATGCAAATTCATTTAAGCCCTAATGTTTAAAAACTCTCAAGGCTAAGTACTCCCCTGTGTGTACTATTAATGCCCTAGTATAAAATACAGTAAAACTTGGATGATTCCCACCTTTCCTTTCCCCAGTTTTATTACATATTTTCCATTTTTATTATAGATTCAATTGTTAGTTTTTTTAAGGAGTGGCAAAGAAGAGAGTTCAAGAATTTGAGGGGTGAGAAATAAATGTAACATATGAATGCATCTGTCTAATTGTGGGTGATTTTTAAATCTTTGCTTGACTTGCCTTTGTTTTTATAAATAAGTACTGAATAAGGTAAATCTACAAAGTCTGAGTCCTTAATTATGAGTGACTCTGGGGAGAATTCTTAGAGATTAATAACATCTGAATTAAATAAACTTTTCAGAAACAAGGTAGGTAAAATAAGAGAAACAAATAAAACTAGAGGATATGATAAGCATTCATCAAAGCTGTGTGCCAGGCATTCTGAGGACTATTTAGTATATTCAAGCATTTGTATGCTTACACAGATGAGTAGTCATCCCTACACCAAGGGGCTCCCAGAGTAGGATAGGGGATAAAACTATAAACAGGTAACACACCAGCCCCAGATAATAAAGGAGAGCTGTGACCTGGAAAACACTTTGTATTTCCTATAGAAGATGCTCTATTGGCAATGAAAATTGGCAATCAACCTTCTGTTCTCCTCAAATCCCTATAAATCATACTGAGACTTGGATTATATTGTCTCCAGCTATGGTTATTAGTTAACCATCTCTGGGGGGTTGGGGCTGAAAATTCCAGTCACCTTCAGAGGTAAGCAGGAACTGATATTTTAAGTACTCCCAAAGCAGAATTATATTAAAAAGAAAAAAAATAGAGCTCAAGAATTTGCACTTAAATCTACAGTTGAGAGGATTTAAAAGCCTCAAGAAATTGTATGTACTTTTGCTGGTGGTAAAGCCAGTGGAAATTTGCACCTAAGCTAACAAACTAGGAGTACTCTGAATAGTAAACTCTTAACACCTCCAAGGGAGAGGTTCTGAGGTTTGTATCTTGTTGGGAAACACTTAATGAATCTTCATCTTTGGTGACCCTTTCAAAGTCTTTTTCTGCCCTCAGTATTTGGGTAAATTTCAATGAAGCAGGAAATACAAGGTGCAGCAGGGGCAGAAGTGATACACAAGGAAAGCATTGAAAAGGAGTTTGAAAAGTGAGATGAGGTACACAGCTCCACTGTGGCCACCATGTCTCTGTGAAGGTGTAAGAAGGGTGTTACTAAACTTATAACTTTTATTTTAATGGCCAGATGGAGCAGCTCTATCTTTTCTCACTTCCTGCCTCCTACAGCCTAGAGCCACCAGCAGCCTGGTGTGAATAAAAATGCAGTGCAAACTTTAGGAATCAGGATGTTACATCCTGGGAAAAGCCAAGGAGCCCAAGTTTCTTTCTGCCTCAGAGAGAGATGTGGCATCTTTCTGTCAAGAACTACATAGGATTTAGCACCAAACTAAACACACCACTGTACAGGAGCCATTACATGGTAAATCTTAACTGCTACCATCAGTGTAGCACTTATTGCAAAGAACTGAGTACACTGTTTCATTTGACTGTAACAATATCTGTCAGATATATAAGCTGATATTAACACCTCTCTTTTACTAAGGCAGCTCAGTCATGCTAGGTGATTTATCTGAATTCACAGAATCAGGACTGGAATGACAAGCTTCCTGATGCTAATTCAGTTCTTTATTCTTTAGATGAGTGGTTTCCAACCCTGGTAATTTATTAAAATCACCTGGGGTGCTTTTATAACAGTGACACAGGAGTTTCAGCATCACTTAAATAAAAATTTCAGGGTAGAACCTGGCCACTTGCATTTTAAAGAAATTCCCAGGAGTCTCTAATATGAATCCAGACTCAGAACTAAGTATTACCTCAACTTTCTAGTCGATTACACATTAGAATCACCTAGGAAGTTTTAATAACACCTCCAAGTCTAATATAATTGGCCTGGGTGTGCTGGGTATTTATACTTGATAGCCAAGTGTGAGAACCACTACACAATACCTCTAACAAGCACATCTTAAAACTCTTAAAGTCTGCCTATAGCTATTCCATAATATTTAAAATGTTTATAAAGGTCAGTTGTGCAAAGTTCTTATAGTCGAACATCAAAATTAAATGTCACTAAAAATAATGAGAATTACATTGTAATGTTATTTTAGAGGTATGAATCTAGCTGAAAATGATAATAGAAGCAACTAATGTATCTTTAAAAATAAGACTGATATTGCGTTCAGTATATTTTAGAAATTGTGGTCAGAGAAATGAAGACCTTAAATAATCTCTCTGGACCCTATCAGTGTCAATCGTGCATTATAAAAAAAAGAAAGGAACATACTCAATTCTCTAAGGAACAGTCCTTTGAAATATATTCATGTAGGTTATAATCCACTAAGAAAACATAGTTGATGCTCCCCACAGTAAGTAAACCAATATACTGGATTTGAACTATGCAAAAAAATCTCATCAAGTACTTAAAATATCAAGGTAAATTACATTTCATGCATTAAAAAATGAATAGATATGATGCATATTAGATAAAATGATCAAATAGAAGCATGAAAGTTGGGCTACACTGTAGGCTAGTCTATATGCCCCATCAGGACATTTGCCTGCAGAAAAGAAATAGAGTGGTCACTTTGAAAGTTGTTGAAAATAGGTAATTTGTGCCAAATTTCACAAATGTTGTCAGTGATTTCTGTCTGTGCATGTGTGTACACACCTCTATAAGGTGATATTCTATTTTAATAGGAAACAATATACAACTGGCTACTTAAAAATACATAGAAAATATAATGGAATGAGTTATGCTTAATAAAAATACAAATGAAAAGATCTGAAAGTGATAAAATTTGACAGATTAATGGTGAGAAAAGAACAGCATATTATGAAAGATTAGCAAAAAAATTTCAAATTAATATATTAATTTCACAAAACAGGCCATAGAACTATTTCAGAGTAAACAAGCTATCAATATTATTTCCTTTAAAAATTTCATGGAAAATAAAAATTTGTTCATTATAAGTGTGTCCCCAAACTTTAACATAAACACATAATACTTTTTTGACCAGAAATCGCATTCCTAACTAGAAGAGACACCACTATTACTATGCATGCATGCTTTCAAAAACAGTAGTACTTTTTTCCTGCAATCTGAAAACTTAATCCTGAAACCAAAAATGTTTATGAAACAAAACAGAAATGACTAATTCTTAAATGTAACACGATATTCGGATGAGCAATTGATTTTCCCTGAATACTAAAACAGTTATAAGTTCACAAAGGTCCTACTTTCTATAGCTTTATGATATTTCTACTCAGGCATTTTTCTCAGCAATCACAATAATTTAAAGTATGCTTCTCCTAGTTATCCATTCACACATCAGGGATATGTAAAATCTAGAACCTCTGACCATCAAACCATAATAATTACCCATTCTTTTAGAAATAAAGTAAATGACTTTCTACTATATTTACAGTTAAGTACTATGATTTATGTAGCAAACCATTTTTGTTGTTGTTGTTAGTAGTAATCAGCTATCATGGAACAAAATACCCGGAACTTCAGGTTCCATGAAATATATTCAGTCATTTGATTACTTTAGGATATAAGTCAGCTCACTTAACAAGTAAGCTGAGCTGTAAAATGGATTGGAGAGTTTGTTCCCTTGTTGGAAGCTGACCAAGAAAAAGGTGCCTCAGCTAAGGAGGCAGATAACCACATCACTCATATCGAAGGAAAACCTGGCCTCACATCAAGAAATTATATTGGGAACCACAGATCTGCCTGCCATAATGAGAAAGGGATGCCCCCATTTAAGAAAAGATGGAAAAAATTAGATCAATTAATTTGGCCTGAGATCTACTAAATGACAAAACACAAGTTAAAAGTGAGAGCTATGTAACAAGGCAAAAAGACCTAATTAGCAAAGGACACTGTAGCAATGGGAATATAGTGATTGCTATAAAAATTCTATAATTACAGTGAAAAGGTCTAGAAGCCCTGTGAAATTCATTCACATTTAAAAATAGTAAAGTAAGCCTACTATTAAGAAGTCTGGAAATTCACTGTAGAAATTCATTAACCAAAAGTTTTAGAGCAGGAGTTAAAAAGACGTGTCTCAGTTCCATTTCTGCCAGCAACTGGCTTATTAGGTAAGTGTTTCAGCCTCTCTGTAAGTTTCCTAAATAATAAAATGAGGAACACTGGTTAACAATAACAAAGAGGAGTTTGTTAAAAGTTCACTCCTGGACCCCACCCTAGAAGATTCTGATTCATCAAGTCCAGGACAGACATCAATGTCTATTACATATTTTAGTGCCCTCTACCCCACTCCACAGATTCTAATAATAAGCTGGCTTTAGGAACCACTGGTTTCCACATTTTTTAAGAGTTAAGAGAAGCCAAAGAAGAAACAGTTAGACATATTGGTATATTTCAAACTGAAGTGGGCCTTATCCAACAAGTGAGTAAATTTGTATAGACATCCTTGGAGAATTGTGAGTTTGGTTCAGACTACTGCTGACAGCAAATACTGCACCTTACACTTTAATGTTTTGGAGATACCTTCTTTCCTTAAACCTCAAGATCCAACTTCTGCTAGCTTCAGACTTATTTCTGCAGCTTCCTCCCCTTTCCCAGGCTTTACAGAATTGAAGAGAGTCAGGGCCTCACTGTGGGTTAGTTAGGCTTTGGCTTAAGGAGATGTTGTGGCTGATTTGACCTTGTATCCAGACCACTGGATATTGCTGATATCCAGTCTCCATATCAGCAATAAGGCTGTCTTACTTTCTTATTCATGTGTTCACTGAAATAGCACTTTTTAAGAGTGCTATTTAATTTTCTTCAAAACTTTTCCTTTGAATTCACAACTTGGCTGTTTGGTATAAGAGGCCCAGCTCTCAGCCTGTCCCAGCTTTCAACAAGCCTTCACTACTAAGTTTAATAATTTCTAGCTTTTGATTTAAAGTGAGAGACATGAGACTCTTCATTTCACTTGAACACTTAGAGACCATTGTAAGGTTATTAACTGGCCTAATTTCAATATTGTGTCTCAGGGAACAGGGAGTCTGGAGGAAAGGCAGAGAGACAGGGAACAGCCAGTCGTTGGAACTGATGCAAAGACACAGATACACAAAGTGAGCAAATGCTGGGGAAAAATGGGGCCTCCAGACTTGCTCAGTGAAAAGTTGCCTGCCATAAACGTTCAGTTTGTAAAAAATGCAGTATCTGTGAAGCATAATAAAGCAAAGTACAAAAATGAGGTACGTCTGTATGTCATTTCCTTATTCCAGTCACTGTTCTACTTGCTGCCATTCTCCTTTTCCCCGAGTTGCTGGGGTGCAAGTAACCATGTTCTGATTCTTTCCTGAGATCTGCCATCTTTAATTGGACTTAATTTCCCAAGCTCCTTGCATCAGGGACCTCACTGCCTTCCCTTGAAGGCCTTCTGACCAGGAAAGCAGCTCAGCTTAAGGTAATCACTTCCTTGAAACTCCTTGATTGGGTGTCTTCTGACTCCCAAGCCCCTCAAAGGAGATTTACTGATGTCGGTTTATGTTCCTACCATTCCCTGTCCACATATCTTCTATTAAGATTATTGCTACATTCACTTCATACTTAGTTGTTTATGCATATTCATTTCCCCCACAAAAAGGGAACTCCTTTCAGGCCAGGGACTATGTTTTACTATTCTTGATAACCTCATAACCAATCTAGAGCTGAGCGTATAATAAGCACTTAGTGATTTTTCTATTAATTTAATTGAGTTTATTTTATTCTCTGGGTGATTAGAAATTGGGAAGCTTTCTTTCTAAGGGAGGATCACCATGCTTTCCATATGAAAATGAAATGAGAAGGGTTCTAAAAGAACAAGATACTATTTTCCCAAATTAAATGAGTTTTCTCTCTCCCCACTTTTTAAAAATGAAGACTAAACATATATATATGATCCAAAGCTATCTGAAGAATTAATAGGAAAGGTACAACAATTATAAAGCATATAAAATAAGCAAAGATGATTTGTACTACATATAGTTCTATTTTGTTGAACAGCATGAACAGATGTCAACCCATGACTGGCTTCTAGTTCTGGTTGACCCAGGGTGTAAAGAGAGGTCTTGGCATCCATCCTCAGTCACACAGAAAGCAAGGAGTTAAATGATCTGATATCCAAGAGATGAACACCAAGATAGCTTTGATTCTAGCTCACCTCATCTTCCACATCACTTATAATAAATTTCACTTGACTTTCTCCTAAGACCGAGTTTTTATCTCCTAATTGAGTTTTGGTTCTGAACTCTTATCTTTAGACTGCTGTCCTGAGAACCTGCTCAATCCTTCCAGGCTCTCCCAGTACAGGGACCTTACTTTACTGTTGCCAAACCCCTCTTTGGAAATGAAGTCCTGCTTCCAAATCCTATCCCTTTGGCTGGGGTTTTGAAAACTTTATGGACCTACCTCCCATGCTGAATATTACTATCTTCCGAGATCTCTACAGTCATGCTTAGCCTTCCGGCTAGAAGCTATTCATTCTTTCAGTACACTAGCATTTACCACGAAAGGCCAACACCTGTATTAGGAGACATAAAGATAAACACAGACCTGCCCTTAAACACTGCCTGCTCTCAAGGCATGAAGAGATTCCCCTACCTGACTGGCCACTATTTTCAAGTCCCTTTTGCAGGATTCTCCACACTTTCTTTTCTAATGGTGGGTGGTTCAGCATTCAACCTTTGATCTTCCTCTAATGATATGCACTCCCCAGGTGATCCTACCAAGGCCTGTGGCTGTAAATTCTGATGGCTCTCAAAACAGCATCTTTAGTCCTGCCATCTCTTCTGAACTCCAGACTTAAATATCCAGGTGTCCAAGATGTTGGTTTGGATGTCTGTATAGGAATCTCAGACATGTCTGAATCTGAACTCTTTATTTTCCCCATACATTTGCTCTTTTTCTTTTAAATATTTTTTATTAAAGTATCATTGATATGTATTTCTTATATTGGTTTCAAATATATAACACAGTGGTTCAACAGTTACCCATATTATTAAATCCTCACCCCTACTAGTGTGGTTACTATCTCTCAGTATCACCTGCTCTTTTTCTAATCGTTGCCACCTAATTTAACATGGCAACTGCATTCTTCTCGTTGCTTAGGCAAAAAAATCTTAGACTTCTTTTCCTTTCTCTCACAGTCAACCCATCACCAAACCTTGTAGGGTCTACTTGCAAAATAAATCCAATATTCAACTATTTCTTATCATCTCTACTGCTCCCACTCTAGCTTCTTGGCTGGATTACTCTAATAGCCTCCTAGTCTCCCTACTCCTACCTCTTGGTTTTCCACAGTTTATCTTCCACACAGCAGCCAGAGTAGCTCCCTTAAAAGGGACATAAGATCAAATTATTTCTCTGCTCAAAATCCTGCCTTTTTCTTTTAACTTAGACAGCTTCATTAGGTCAGAAACACAGACTGACTCATTTTCCCATTGTCCAGAACAGTGCTCGACACATAATAGACTAAACAAATAGTTGTTAGATGAATGAATGAAAGTACAACAAAAGAGATATGTGAACAGCACAGGGGGAGCTTAAAGGTAGAAAGATGAGTCCCTCTCGGGTAAACCGGGAAGGGGGGCTTCACAAAGCAGTGGCGGTTTGAACAGATTTTGAGGAATAAACACAAATTGGTCAGGCTGAAGTGCTGCGAGGAAAGCAGTGCAAACCAACAGCACGGCACCTGTGAAGGCAGAGAGACATGAAGAAGCATGGCACGCTGCGGGGCTGCATGTGACTGGGTGGCCTGACACGGAAAGTGTACGCGGCAAAGATGGGGACTGAGGCAGGAGAGGTAGGCGGTGCTCCACCTGCGGCTGGCTTTCCTTGACCCTTGCAACTGTCAGGAGTTTAGTCCGTGTTATTATCTCTTCTAGAGACACATGGGAGACATAAAAGGCAGTAGAGCACGGCGGGGGGTGGGAGCTAGGAGACGGACTCTGGAGACAGCTTTCCTAGGTGTGGATCGACCTTTCACTTCCTCCTAACTTACGATTTGGAGCAATTATGTAAACTGTCTCTGCCTCAGTTTGTTTCCTCATGAACGGCACCCACCTCACAGGGCTGTTGTGAGGATTATTAAATGAGTTACTATATGTAAAGCACTCAGAACAGTGCTGACACACAGCTAAGCACATGTCTGAACACACTAGCACAAAAAAGTCCTCAAGGTGGAACTCCCCAGAATTTTTATAAGAAATTTCACGAGCTCAAGGAATATGCTACGTATTTTGATAAAAGCTGACATGTACATTTTTTTGTATAACTTCTTAAAAATACTTCTCTCCTTTCTCCCAATCAATTTGATCGTATCAAAGACTCAGTCCTAAAAGGAAAAGCTGAGGTCACTAGGAAATGGAAGTAGCTAGCACCTTAGAGAAACAGATCAAAGGATTAAGACATTTTAAAAATGGACAGAGAGGCGTTTAGAGCTTTTGCTTCTAGAAAATGATAGAAGCTAATTTAGTCCTTGGCATTTATTTCTTAATTGCTAGTTGGAATTTTAAAAATGTTTTCAATAAAACAGACCTTAATTGCTCTTAGTAACATAGGAGGTTTTCTACGGATAAGCTGCTGTTTTGCCACTAACAGTCACTATTAGACAATTAGACAATGCAAAATCAGTGAGCTGGACAGGATCCCTGGAGGTACAGCCGCTCAGGTTTTGACATGTGAAATCTCAACCACAGGAAACAGATACTGACAAAAGCCAGAGGGTTTGGGGAAGATAACCAGGAAGCCAAACACCCCTCCGGTTCCAGTGTTTACTGGCTTCGTTGTGTGAGTGGATCTGCCTCACATCTAACTGATGTTCCTTTTGCTATAGTATAAATTTACTTGTTCTGTCCTAAAAGGAAACAGAGTACACCTGGTCACAGTTTTTCCATGTCACTGAAGATAATTTCGAGGGTACCCTTTTCGAGGTCAAATATTCCTAATTCCTTTAGTCTGTCCTCCTATGTACTAATGGTAAATTCCTTTGCTGTTCTCTGGTGAACTCTCTTTAAGCCCTTCCTGAATTTCCTTATAAATAATTAAACTAGATAGTATTCTTTAGTATAAGTCCAAATAGTACAGACTGCTACTGAGGAATGATGTATTATATTCAGAGTATTAGACATAAACCCTAATCCTAAACTGTCTACTTTTGCTTTCAATTTGAGACTAGCCACAGGTCTTATAACCTTTTCTTGCCACGCTTAATACAAGTCCTCTGCTTTTAAATAAGGGTTACTGGCCTAACCTACCTGTACAGTACTTTCCCAGTCTCACCATCCGTGATTCTTTATGATTTGGATATAGCAGAAACACTTGATTTTCTGTTTTCAAATTAAGAACAGATTGAATAGATTTATAGAGATATAACTCTTTAAGTTCTAGTTCACCAGGAGATGTAACAAGGAAGGCACAAATACTACCAGGGCAGAGTCTGGAAACGAAGCCTCATTACAGAATATGCCTATCATCTAGCCTTTTTTAGACTGGAGGAGTTTCCAGGCATCTTGCAAACTTGAACAGAGGATGAGTTTATGGGTAAAAGAAAAGTAAAGACGGACAGCAGGAATGGTATGGAAAAAGAAAGTCTTACATTTAAGATCTAGGGTATAAAGCTTTTTGTTTTGGTTTCTGGCTTATCCATTAGAAAGAATATTTGTCTCATAAAGCATTGTAATCTATTTTTCACAAATGTTGAGAAAAGAGAATTAAAAGTCCCAAAAAGATTTACCAAAGTAGGAAAATTCCTTTTCTAGACAGCCTAAAAAAAAAACAGGACAAACACTCATTTTAGAGAGCTGTGACAGTGAAACCTAGTAGCCACACAGCAATGCTTCTGAGGGCGTGAGATGTCTGTAAGGCTAGCTATCCTGGTGAGCCCACACTGGCACACTGGAAATGTGAGTATTCAGGTGTAAATACAATCAGCTCAGGCAGGGTGGGGAATCCAAACATCAAGAGAGAACCACTGCATATTCAACTCACCAGAAAAAATCTTATTTGAGTCAAGTAATTGTTCTAGAGTTTATATTGAGTTATTGGAACTAATGTTTAGCTTTTCCCATTAGAGTGCTGTAAAATTTTATAGACAATATAAAGGGAAATAAATAGAAAACAAGTTACAAATGGAAATAAAACTTGCAGTTGGATTGGTTGAATTCTGAATTGATTCCAATTAAGTATCTGAAGGTTACAATGTTAGAGATTACAGTACTTGGGCAATAAGTTATTGGGTCTTGAATATAATTCTCTAAATGGTGTTACTGCTGAGAGTAAAGAAAAAGAAATCAGTCTGCAGTGTCTTCTGGAGAGACACTCTGGATTATTCCTCTTCTGCTTAACAAAGAAATGTAGCTCCAATGATTGGTACATGACATTAACTCTGTGAGAAGTTAAACCAGGATCTTTCCTAGCTTTTTTTGTTTGTTGTTTTCTAAATCCTTGCAACATTGGCATCAAATAAGAGTGGGTTGGATGTGGAGCCTCTCAGTTTCCACGCCCCAGAAACACCAACCATGATCTGAACTGGCATTTAAATAGAACTGGCAGATGATTCAAATGCATATTAAAAATTGAGACCCACTCACTAAGTTCCATCCAGTCTGAAGAATTTATGACGCTGTAATAACAAAATCTGACTCTAGACAAAGGTGTCTTTGAAATAAGGTAAAAAGGAAACTCACTGAACCTGAAAATAATATAATGCAAGGAAAGGGCTGTGCTTAGGTATATGACAAATATTATCTCATTTGCTCCTCACAGTGACCCTGAGAGATGATATTATCTTCTCTTTACAAAGAGGAAACAGAGGTGCTAGGAGGTGAAATGATTTGCCTGAAGCTACACATCCTGTAAACAGCAGTGCCTGGCTGGCTGGGAAACCAGATCCTTTACTCCAAATCCTAGGCTCCTTCTACATCAAGGACCAGCAGAAGGATTTCAGATAAGGTGTCCCGTGTAGTCACAAAAACAAACCAGATGAGGCTTATTCAACCAACCCACGAACATTTACCAGTTACTTACTCTGGGCTGAGAACTGTGCTACTCTAAGAGGAAAGATAAGATACATGAGCAAGAAAACAAAATTAAGCAGAATGTAATGAGTATAAAATCTTACGATTCATGTGAATACTAGAGATAACCAGATTTTAAAAATTATTTTACATAAAAAAGGTAAATAAAACAATAAAAATTTTCAAACAGGGCACATGCCTACATTCTTCCATTTCATCTCTTCTTGCATTTTTCCTTTAGACAGTATATATTTATTCTGCCTAGTGACTCAAAATATAATCTACTTCCCACAGACAGCAGATGGCACCATGCATCAGTGAAAGAATGACAAAAAGGCAAGACCAAGCTGTCAACACTGATATCTTTTCAAAAATGACTCAAAATTTCTAATTAGCTTTATAATAGTAACAGATAATTTAGCAGACTTCATTTTGAAAATTCACTTCAGATGAAGTTATGATTGATCCAGGCTTGTTGTTCAAAAATTGTGAGGAAATGAAAGGGGAAAGCACTTTCCTAACTTACAAAAACTCTGCTGCAAATCATTTTGCAAACAGTTTATTGATAGAGGTTATAATAACCTATTCTGTTTATTAATAGAGGTTATACTTAATAATAATTAGCCTTGATTAACCCTAACATGAATCCTAACATGAAAACCCCAACCCATATCTGGAAGGATAAAGATTCAAAGGGAAAATCTGAAGTGCTAAATTATTAAACGAACACATCCAATATATAAATTAAGGGCCATAAAATAATTAACATATTTACAAAAATGATTTTTATCCATAGAGATCATTTGTGGTATTACCAACTACAGCTCATACAGAATTACATTTTTTGCCACCAAACCACATCACAATTCTGTTCTTTGACTCCAAACACTCCCAAGACCCGTCCCAGAACACAACAGAAACCTAGGAGGCATGCTAACTGAAACCCAGACTGTTAAGGGAGCCCTGCCCTTCTTTGACTCAGCAAGTCAGCAAGCACACAGACATGACTTTGGAGGATATTTCATTCTTGGAAATATATAAAGTACCTTTTTACTGAGACAAAAGAGACAGTCCATATACACAACTTCCAGAAAAGTTATAAAAGGAAAATGAAAGAGTAAAAGACAAAAAAAAAAAAAAAGTTAAATGTTATATATTACTGATGCTTCCAATTTTAAGTCTCAATTCTACTAAATCTGTTTTTCCAAACAGAAAAGTTGCAGGGAAGAAAACAGAAAATCGTGTTTTCGGAAGTAAAACAACAAACTTATCAAAAATTTCCTGCGATATATACTTCTTTCTCAACCTTTAAACTATGTCCGTAGTGCTTTGGGAAGAAGATAGTTTTCCACTGTTCCAGACAAGTGTTTTTCCTGGGTAAAAACACCAATAATACTTCTCAAGAGTTTAACTTACAGTTAGCTTTGACCTTCAATTGCACAAATTCAAACAATAAATGAAGGAGAATACAAACTCATTTAGGAAAGTGATTGGCTCTAGGTAGGGCTCTTTCCTGACTCAGTTCAGTTCTACTCTACTCCACCTCCTCTTTCCTCACTGAGCTGTAAGAATGCATCAGAGTCCCCAATCCTTGACAACAACCATGGCCTCTAGGTCTGAAATGCAAGTTCATGCACCACCCTTCATCTCCTCTGCTGACACACTGAACTGACCGCCACCAGCTCTCACATGGGCAGCAGTCCCTGCTGGTCTCCTGGGCTCCCTGCCCTCTGCACTGCATTCACAACAGCCATGGTTGTCTCCAAAACACTTAGACGAGACCGTGCAATTCCATGCTTAAAGATCTACAATGGCTTCTACTGCACTGCGGATGAAATCCCATGTCCTCCTTGACATGGCCACCGAGCTCTCCTATTATTTGGGTCCACCTACCTCTGGGCCAACTGCTCTGTGTTTGCGAAGTTCTGGCTTTAGTTCCTCCCACCCGAAAGCCTCACACATGCACCCCCCCCACCCATCACAGAGAATTCTCCTACTCATCTTTCACATCTCAGCTCTAAATGTCACTTACTCATATAGACCATTTTCACAACCCTAATCTAAAATAGGTTTTACTTATTAAAAAATCTAAGGCAGCTTGTACTTGCCCTTCATAGCACTTATTATAATGTATAATCATGTTTTGTATTTATTTTTCTGCCCATTAGCCTGTTTGCTCCACAGATGCAAAGACAACATGTGTTCTTTTAACCATGTTGTCTGTTAGGATCAGAATCAGGACATATTAGGCCCTTACTAAATAAATGAAAGATTGAATGAACGGATAAGTCATTCCCTTTAGTGAGTATCTCTGGTCCCTTAGGTGTTAAGTTGAAGTTATTAGTTATTATTTTTCTAGAGACAAAAGACAAAGCCTCACTTCAAAACAACTTGGAAGCAAATGGTGCTGTTTTGGGCTTTCCTGGCATCCTCTGAACTGCTATACACACTAGTCTGTCTCATAAATGTCTGGAGTTGGATGTCATCCACTTTTCAGTCCCTTTCAATGCCTCTGAAAGTAAATTACTTGTGAGTCCTTTTAGACTCCCATATAAGCCTTTAATAATCTAACAAGAAAATCTAGTTATCCTGCTGACATAATGCACCACACTAATGTATTATGACTCTTTTTCCCCAAATATGAGAAACCACCTCAAAGAAAAGGATATCTGTATCTATATATAAAATAAAATCTAAACATTTTGCATATATTGTATGTGTTCCTTCCCCCATAATTCTACAAAAATGTAGTACTATTATACAATTTGGCATTATACCACATCACACTTAAATGCATACCTACAGCAAAAGAGAAAAGGCACAAGAGGGAGAGGATAGACTTTTAAAAGCCACAATCCACAATGTTGGCATTCACTCCTAACGTTTAATTCTCACTGAATGTGTCAGCTGACACTGTACCACTATTTTGGCTCTCCCAGAATTACCTTTCTAAAACATCTATTTCATCAGGCCATTACTCTGACTTAAACTTTCAGTGGCTTCCCATTCATATAACTCTGCTTCCCAAATTGCAGTGTACCAATTCGAGGTACAGAGAGCTACATGTGAGGGAGAAGAAGCCAAAGCAAATGCTCATATCCTTGGACATTCGAAGAAAAAAAATATTTATACTAAAACAGCCCCTGATCTACTGTAGAGAAAAATACAAAATTCAAAAATGAGGTTTTAATATATGACAATATATTATTTTAAAGAAGCTTCAAATTTGGGAGACTGTGAAACACATAATAGACATTCAATGCATGTGTCAAAAAGGCATCACAGAGGACTTCATTCATTTATTGTATCAGTGGCGACTTTCAAAGCCCAGCAATCCTGGGACTGAACAGTGGACACCCCAGTGGCCCCAGTTTGGATCAGATGTTCCCAGTTCTCATAAGCTCACCTCTAATATATTATTCTTCTCAGATAACATTAGGTTGAACCACAGGAAATTACCAATATTCAATAATTCTGGATCAAAAAACTGGCAAATTCCTATGGTTCAACATAATATAAAAGTTTTTCTATCTTATTTGTATCTGATGACCCCAACCTGCTTCCTTCCAAAAATATGTTAGTTCTTTGCCTCCATCATCAAGTTCAAGTTCTGTGACTGGCCTAAAATAGAACACAATAAATGCTGGCTTAGGGCTCCACGTGGGTCAGTTTGCACACAATGACCGTAAGCAAGCAGCTTTCCCATAATATTCTGGAAGACAGACTAGTAATACGACTCCCTCTCCTTCAGGCTGAGCTGCAAAGACTCCTGTTGGCCATTTAACAGGACTGTCAGCACAAGACAGAAAGAAGTGCAAAAAACTAGTCACGCTCATGTTCCCACGCAGTGTTTGCCCCCACTGAAAAAACTACTTGTCCTACAACATACTATTGGGCTTACATATAAGAAAACCATTATAATAAAGCATCATACAAGTGTAGAACCTTTTAAGCTTGATCATCTATTTTTATTGTCAAAGAAAGAAGTAGGCCAGGCCAAAGTAAGAGTACTTGATATAAACCATAAAGAATAGTATCAAGCTGCACTTCTTTTTTTAAAAAAAGGTATTTGTAGATATGATATTTAAAAAGCTTTGATACTTTGGAAAAGGAGAAGTTTTAGATTTCCAAGAGATTTTTAAGTTTTATATATAGGGTTATGTGTATATTTATATACATATGAATGAAACTATTAATGATCATAAACCATTTTACAACTTAAGTGAAGACAAAAATCTGAATAAGCCCCTAAACAGTCTGCAATGGAAGAATGTAGATTTGTCTTAATTCTCTATTTGGTAACTGCTACCTCTAAAAGTTTCTACCTTGTTCTTTGCCCAAATCTTCATGAAGTAAAATATCTACCTATTTTTTAATCATAAGTTGCCCTGCTGCTGCACTGCTCTGAAACAAATCTGATGGAGGTACTAGTCCCAAGGGAGTTTAGCTCTTAAAACACTCATCCATTCTCTGTCAGCTTGGCTTTGCTGATAGGTTCAAGGTAACATCTGACCCAAAAAGCCTTGGAAAAAAACAACAGACCAACGTTTTTACCCCTGGTATCAACACTAAAAATACTGCAGCCACTAAAACATGGCTGGATATTTCCTGTAAATTTTGTGTTTCTCTGAATTCATTACCTCAGACTATTATTTTACTTCCTAGAATTTGCCAAAGTAATGAATTCTAAGAAATGAAAAAGTGCACTGTCTCATGCCTCTCCATCTTCCTCTTCTCAATCTTCCAGAGAAAGGACTATGCCTATAAAATTCAATAACTCCCAAATGAGACAGAAAACACTTCTTCCAATAACTATTCGTTACTGTTATTGTTTATGATTAAAATGATCCAAAAGCCTATATCCTTTAGCGCAAACACATTTCAGTGTGTAAGAACATAAAACTGATCAAGCAGCATCCCTTAAAATTTTACGACTTAGGAACATTTGTTAAACATGTAGATTTCTAAGAGTCATATCTTTAAAGAATCTTGAGTCTAAAGTGGGTCTACAGAATTTGTAGGTTTAACAGACACACCCCAATCCCCCCAAGTTACTTTTTAAAGTAAGATATAATTTAAATGCCATAAAATTCACCTTTTAAAAGTATACAATTCAGTGGTTTTTAGTATTTTACAAGGTTGTACAATTCCTACCATCTAATTCCAGAATATTTCATCACCCCAAAAAGGAATCTTCTATCCATTGGCAGTCCTCCCTCTTCGCTGCAGCTCCTCACAATTACTTACCTACTTTCTACGGACTTGCCTATAAATTAATATAAATGGAATTATGTAATATGTGACTTTTTTGTATGGCTTCTTTCACGGAGAATGTTTCTAAGATTCATCCATGTTGTAGCAAATGTACCAGTTTACCATTCCGTTTTATGGCTGAACAATTTTCCATTACATAGGTATACCACATTTTGTTTATTCATCAGTCATTGACATTTGGGTTGTTTTCACTTTTTAGTTATCATGAATAATGCTGGTATGATCATTCATGTGCATGTTTATTTTTGGTGAACCTATGTTTTTATTTCTCTTGGTTATATACATAGGAGCTGAATTGCTGGGTTATATGGTGACTCTATTTTTAACTTTTTTAGGAATTTCCAGACTGTTTTTCAAAGTGTTTTATCATTTTACATTCTCACCAGCAATTTATGAGGGTCTCAGTTTCTTTACATCTTCATCAATACTAGTTTTTGTCCATCTTTTTTACTAGAGCCATACTAGTGAGTATGAAGTGGTATCTCACTGTGATTTTAATTTGTATTTCCCTGATGGCTCACGATGTTAAACATCTTTACATGCACTTACTGGCTATTTGTATATCTTCTCTGGAGATCCCTCACCCATTTTTAAATTGGGTTATCTGTCTTTTTATTGTTGAGTTTTAAGAGTTCCTTATATATTCTAGATACAAAGCCCTTATCAGATGTGTGATTTGCAAATACAGTTGACCCTTGAACAACGCAAAGCACCGAACCCCCACCCCCTAAGATGAAAACCCACTTACAACTTCTGACTCCCTAGAAACTTAACCACTAATACTCACTATTGATCTGAATCTTTATCAATAACATCAATAGTCTACTAACACATATCTTGTATATGTATTATGTACTGCATTTTTACAATAAAGTAAGCTAGAGAAAAGAAAATGTATTTACAAATTGTCACAAAGGTCAAAAAAAATTTTCCCGGGTGTTCATTGAAAAAAATCTATGTATAAGTGGATCCATGCAGTTTAAACCCATGTTGTTCAAGGGTCATGTACTTTTTCCCATTCCATGGGTTGTTTTCCAACTTTTTTGATAGTGTCCTTTGAAACAAAAAAGCTTTTAATTTTGATGAAGTCCAGTTTATCTGTTTATTCTTTCCCTTCTGCCTAGAATGTATTCTTCACTCTTTATATCAATTACACTGATGAAAGCTGTCTATGAACTACATTTTGAGAAATACTAGCTTATGCCTTCAAGCATAACTACAATTCTTCTATCAGTATGTCTTGTTTCTATAAATACTATAAATGCATTTGAAATATGGGCTTTGAAAATAAATATTAAAATTTATTTATCATGACTTAGAATCACTCCTACCAACTGCACATTTCTCCCACAGAGAATAAAATTTCATCTTGTTATCCACATCAGAGGTCACAAACTGCAGCCTTTAGCTGAATTTGTTCTGATGATCCATTCTATTTGGCCATATAGTATTTTTACAAGTGATTTGAGTTCTTCTACATGAAACATGTATTCTCCAGTTCATAGCAGTCCTCACTACCTCATCCATTTCACTCATTTTTGTGCATTTGACTTGGCCATATCTGATCTAAATAAATGCTTAAAATAGTCCTTTTAAGGAAAAATAGGAGAAGTTCTGAGTTCTTTTGTTGTAACCAATACTCAATTTTTTCCTTCAAAATTCACTGGTATAACTGGTCAGCTAGCAGGAGACTTCTTGTTTATTTCAGTATTGCATTGTATAATCATGCTGTTCTCATATTAAGGAGATTCTCACAGAACAAGTAATATTTTTAAAATTTCCATGCGTTGCACTATCAGACACAAACAGAAAGCAACTATATTGATTTCTGAAAAAGAAAAAAATATCTGGAACAATAACTAGATCAATATTTCTAGATAAGTGGATAGGCAAAGTAATATCTGTCGTCTAAAGGAGACCTGTTTTTCAGAAGCCTGATAATTTTGTGTATTTCAAGGATGACTCATGATACCTGAGTATGTTCAACATTATTAGCTTCAACCCACAGACACTTATTTTAAACTATTTACTTTCAGGTCGAAAGCTTATTAATTATTAAAATTTGATTTTATTTAATTGATAAAAGTATTTAGAGGTTTCATCAGTACTACTGGATATCTATCATTCTTTTACAAAGAGACATTAATATTAATAATGATATTTTAAATAGATTTATAAGAAAACAGATCCTGTACACAAAGAATGCACTAATTTTTCTGTGTATTAAGGATTCTTATGGTGAAAATGCACTCTTTCCTACATGTTAATTAGAATCAACAAGAGAACTAGTCAGAAGTAGTATGTACCTACTTCCCTTGGAGATCAACTAGACTACGACCACTAAATGCTTTAAGTGACAAATAACTGCCAGACTGTGACACAGCCCAAGCTGCAAACCAGTAGGTCTAAGAGCCAACGGAACATGCAGGAAATTGTTTACTCAATTATGGAAAAATTTCTGGCACTATTCCAGTTCAGCAAAGAACAGCAAAATGAGCTGTATTACTAGAACATGGAAAAGAAACAAAATGTCAAGTAGACTTCTAAAATATAAGAGCTTCTGAAAACCCTACTGAGACAATCCCAAAAGCAGGAGACCAGAAAGAACTATTATGCCTCTTTATAACCAATGCTAATCGGCAGCTTTAGTATGGGTAGCTGGATATTCTATGTCTAGATATAATTAAGAGACAATGGGTAAGTGATGTAAAGATCAAACCATTGTTTAGTTAAAAAATGCCAAACCATGCATACTGATGGTAAAGTACCTGAAAGGAAAAGCTAGTGAAAAATACCACAAACATCAGAAGAAGCCATTTCATGTTGAAATTGTTAGACCAAAAATTCGGTTAGACTAAGACAGAAGTAATTTCTAAATACTATTATTTTTTTCTCTTAAAACTCAAGAGCAAAAAGTTATTTTTCAACCAAAAGAGAAAAATATTTTTCTCATTAATTCTTCATTGTTATTTTCCTTCAGCAAATATTTCTTGTGTGTCTACAAAGTGACTAGGTATATGGTAGTGCACCAAAGAGGCATGGCTTCTCTTTTTAGAAATTTATAATCTTGCAGGAGAAATAGACATTTGAAAAGCATTACACAGTAAATAAAAAAGTAGGGTACTAGCAGAGAAACTCTAAGTATGGACTACTTAAGAATGGGTGACCAGGAAAAGCTTCTTAGAGGAAGTAATATTTAACCTTAGACCTGAAGGAGTTAGCTAGGTAAAGAGTGAAGAATACATTCTAGGCAGAAGGGAAAGAATAAACAAACATTTTCAATCTGAAAAGATCTTAAGTGTTCCAGAAACGGAAAGAAGGCCAGTGTTCAAGTATAGTGAATAAAGGAACACTGACCCAAGGATAAGGAGGAAAGGGCAAGATTACAGGCCAAGTGAAATGGTAAGAGTTTTACTTGGTGGGAAACCACTGACAGATTTTCAGAGGAGGAGTGACATGCCCTGATAGGTGTTTTATGAAAATCTCTTTGGATGCTATGGAGAATTAATGGGATAGAGGGAGTCAAGTGGGAAGACCAGTTAAGAGGTTTTTGAACAGGACATGATACTAGTTTGAAGAGAGAAGACAGCTTTGAAAACCTATTTTGGAAGTGGACTTGATAAATCAGTGAGTACAATAATATTTTCCAACTATGTTCAATTATAAAATGCTCAGATATACATACATATGTAGTACAAATACAGACATGCGTGGGAATAACAAACACCGAATTTTATATAATGTTTTTTTCTCTAAGGAAGGCAAAGGAGAGGGTGTTTGCTCAGAGAGAGCTCATCTTGTTTGTATTGTTTTATGTCTTAACCAGACAGGTAAATACACAGGAGTTTGATGTCGCTGTATATCTTCATGTTTTTTCTTGTATGTTTTAAATATTTAATCACAAAAATAACAGAATATGTTTAGTTATTTTGTTCAATCAATATATACACAGTTTAACCACTGAGTTTTTCTACAAAAAAAAATACTATAAAGTAATGTTAGTTATTCCAATTTATGAACTAAAATAATTTTATTGGAAAAAAAATATGTCACCCTACAAAGTTAAGTCAGTGATCTTTGTTCTGATTATGAGAACTAAACACACAACAACTAAATACTGTGACTTACTGAAGAGGTTCAAAGAATATAAAGTCTTTCTGAGTCTTCAAAGAAATGTGGGTCTAATGAAGCAAAATACCATTCCTATTCTTAGCAATAAACATGTACCTTTCCTGTAAAGTAGTATGTTTGACATGCTTATTTTCTCATTGATCATCCTTCATAATTATCCACCCACTATATTTCTTAAGGACTGAACTTGAATGTTTCCAAGGGTATCAAAACCTACTTATAGAATAAACACTGTAGAGAAATTATAATCTAAGCACTGTGAGGATGAAGCATGGAACAAATACATTCCCCAGTCACTTCATGACATCATCTCTCTCCAAGATGTTCCCTGAAGCACGGAAGCTATAAACCAGCCATCCTTCCCTCTCACCACCACATTCAGAGAAAACATGTCATCAGTAAAATCTACTCCAGATGATCCTTCAGCACATTCTGTCCTCTCTACCTGTGAAATCTGTCCAGAATTCAACGTCTTCTCACTACCTCCGCTGCCACTAAGTTGGTTCAAGCAACTCAACTTACTGAATTGCCTACTGTCTCCACTTCTCCCTCTGAACTCCCCCACAATCTTTTTTCAACAGTGCAACTTGAATGACTGGGATAAAATGGATATCAAAGCATTTCACTGCCATACTCAAAATTCTCCAGGGTTTTCCCATCTCAGTCCAGTAAAGCCTAAATGCTCTACAATGGTCAAAAGTCCATGTAAGATCTGCCACATTTCTCTTCCTTCCTTCATCTTTCTCCATGGCACTTACTACCTCATATACTGTATGTTCTCCATAGTCATTTGACTGCATTTTCTTTACTGTTGCATTCCCAAACTTGAATGTTGCCAAATATTTAGAAGGGATGCACTAAACGTTTCTTGGATGAATGAATAAATCAGTGAATATGCCTCTGAAAGTCACGGGAAGCACACACAGTGGTTCTACTATTTTAACTTGAGGTTTCTACCTCTCTTTGTAATGTCAGAATTAATGAAAACACAAAAGTTGTAAGACAACTGATGTGAGAACCATCAAATGCCTTGTAGATGGGAAAGAACTTAGGGTCCTGAAACGAGATTTGAGAGAGTTTTTTTCTAGTCCCCAGGATTTCTATTGATAAGGAAGGAAAACTTTAAAATAGCCTTTACAGTATTTACTGGAGAGTCAAAGCATTTTTTCCCTACTCCTGTGGCCAATTATTACTCTTACAGTTGTCAGAAAAAAATTTATGTTTATATTCCCAACATTCCTTATACCAGCCCATTTTGATGCATTTAAAATTCAATGTATTACTTAAGGTGTTAATACCACCATAGTAATTATATTGTAATACATAAATATATCAAGCCAACTCATTGTTTATCTTAAATTTACACAGTGTTATATGTCAATATCTCAGTAAAAATTCAATGTATTATTGTATGAGAGAGGACACTGGAGCAAAGAGTAAGAATATTGTATAATGAATCTACTCTTCAGATAACAGCTTCAGAAAACTGCTTTGAAAGGGGGATTACATTTGATGTTATTTAATCAAATATAATACTGTCATTTTTTTCATTATCCTAAGAAGAAAGGAGAGACAGGAAATAGACTCTAATTTAAAGGGTCTATAATTTCCATAAATTTCCTGAAATATCAAATTATTATATAAAGCTGAATATATTTGATACTCTAAAAATTGAACTATCTGGGAAAAATCAACTTCAAACACCAGCTGTTAGTTACCTTGTTAAGACTAAAAGAAATACTATTTTCCTTATGTCTTTTGAAAGAAGGTGAAAGAAAAAAAACACTTTTGGAGGACTACTTGAATCACTAGTCAAAAGGAAATAGAATGAAATTTCCATTAAGGTCAATGGCAAGAATTTTGATTTTAGCAAAGAAGCATCTCCACTGGGAGGAAACAAAGTTAATTAGAAAAATAAAAGAGCTGACAGCTAGCTATCCCTCTCTTAAAAATGTCTGGAAGAATTAATATTGTCAAAATGGCCATCCTACCTAAAGCAAGCCACAGATTCAATGCAATCCCTATCAAAATACCAACAGCATTCTTCAAGAAACTACAGCAAATAGTTCTAAAATTCATATGGAACCACAAAAGACCCTGAATAGCCAAGGCAATCCTGAGAAGGGAGAATAAAGCGGGGGGATTATGCTCCCTGACTTCAAGCTCTACTACAAAGCCACAGTAATCAAGACAATTTGGTACTGGCACAAGAACAGACCCACAGATCAATGGGACAGACTAGAGAGCCCAGATATAAACTCAAGCATATATGGTCAATTAATACACAATAAAGGAGCCATGGATATAAAATGGGGAAATGACAGCCTCTTCAACAACTGTTGTTGGCAAAACTGGACAGCTACATGCAAGAGAATAAAACTGGATTATTGTCTATCCCCATACACAAAAGTAAACTCAAAATGGATCAAAGACCTGAATGTAAGTCATGAAACTATGAAACTCTTAAAACAAAACATAGGCAAAACTCTTGAATATAAACATGAGCAACTTTTTTCAGAACACATCTCCTCAGACAAGGTAAACAAATTCAAAAATGAACAAATGGGACTACATCATGCTAAAAAGCTTCTGTACAGCAAAGGACACCATCAGCAGAACTAAAACGCATCCTACAGTATGGGAGAATATATTTGTAAATGACATATCCGGCAAGGGGTTAATATCCAAAATATATAAAGAACTCACACACCTCAACACCAAAAAAGCAAATAACTCTATTATAAAGTGGGCAAAGTATATGAACAGACAATTCTCCAGAGAAGAAATTCAGATGGACAACAGGCACATGAAAAGATGCTCCACATCGCTAATTATCAGAGAAATGTAAATTAAAACCACAATGAGATATCACCTCATACCAGTTAGGATGCTGAACATCAAAAAGACTAGGAACAACAAATGTTGGCGAGGATGTGGAGAAAGGGGAACCTTCCCACACTGCTGCTGGAAATGTAAACTAGTTCAGCCATTGTGGAAAGCAATATGGAGGTTCCTCAAAAAACTAAAAATAGAAATACTATTTGACCTGGGAATTCCACTCCTAGAAATTTACTCAAAGAAAACAACTTCTCAGATTCAAAAAGACATATGCACCCCTATGTTTATCACAGCACTATTTACAATAGCCAAGAAATGGAAGCAACCTAAGTGTCCATCAGTAGATGAATGGATAAAGAAGATGTGGTACATACACACAATGGAACACTATTCAGCCATAAGAAACAAATCATACCATTTGCAACAGCATGGATGGAGCTAGAGGGTATTATGTTCAGTGAAATAAGTCAGGCCAAGAAAGACAAATACCAAATGATTTCCCTCATTTGTGGAGTATAACAACAAAGCAAAACTGAAGGAACAAAATAGCAGTAGACTCACAGACTCCAAGAAGGGACTAGTGGTTACCAAAGGGGAGGGGTGGGGAAGGGTGGGTGGGGAGGGAGGGAGAAGGAAATTATGGGGTATCATGACTGGTGCACATGGTGTGTGGGGGGTCATGGGGAAGACAGTGTAGCACAGAGAAGACAAATAGGGACTCTGTGGCATCTTACCACACTGATGGACAGTGACTGCAATGGGGTATGGGGGGAGGACTCGATAATAAGGGTGAATTAAATAACCACATTGTTTTTCTTGTGAAACCTTCATAAGAGTGTATATCAAAGATACCCAAATAAAAAAAGAGAGAAGAAAAAAATCTCTGAAATCAGCTAGTTAACTGAAGAAATTGAGAAGTAACTAAAAGGGCTATACAGGTGGATGGAGCAGATTGGAGCGTAATCCTTACCTGAATATTTGCTATGTAGCAAGCACAGTGCTAGGGACTTTATATTCATAATCTCAGTTAATCCTTAAAATAAACCTGGGAAATAGGTGTTGCGAGGTACATTTTATAGAGAAATAGACTGAGACATATATAGGTAAAGTAATGTGAACCAGGTGATACCAGAAGGGTGAATCAAAAAGCCAAACATCTTATCTCCAATGTTAAAGTTCCCTGCTGCTTCTTCTATAACGGAATACATTGTTGGGTTTTCCCCATCAGGGTAACTTCTCTCTCACATCAGCACAAAAGTGATTCAGTCTCGGATCAAGCTCCATCCTTATCTGTATGCAACTTCAGAGATCACGTGAATGACTTCAATTACCAAATGGGTTTCATTCTGTTCCATGTTTATGAACTCTAGTCTGATCCATGACCTGCCTCTTAGACCCCAAAACAAAATAAAACAAAAACCTGCACCGATGACAAGGAAGACTTTTACTGACTGAATAAAAATAAGTCAAAAGGTAATGCTCGGAATACTTGGGAAAGCTGTTTGTTGCATGCCTATGCCAGCAACTCCACTCCTATGTGCACCCACAAAAATGCGTGGATATGTATAACAAAGGACAAGTTCAAGGATATTCATGGCAACACTACTCGTAATAGTCCTATCTGCAAATGACCCAAATGCCCATCAACAATAGAATGGAAGAATGGAAACAGTGTAGTATATTCACACAATTGAACAAATAAGCCATGCTTAGATTCAAATCACAAAAATAATGATGGGTGAAAAAGCTAGATGAAAAAAATTTCATATTGTATGATTCCATTTAAATAAAGTTAAAAAACAATCAAAGCTGACCTACAGTGTTAAAAGTTGGGGCTGTGATTCCTCTTTGGAAGGGTAGGAACTGAAGGGGCAGTCAAGGGTGAGGAGGGCTTCTGAAACACAGATAATGCTCTGCTTTTCTTTTGATCTGAGTGCTTTTCACACTAGTATGTTTGCTTTGTCAAAAATTACCATGTTTTATGCTAACTTATTCTGTTATACTTCATTAAAAAGTTCTTTAAAAACGAATGTTCCATTCTTGATGGTTTAACAGTACAGTATTTATAGTTGTTAATATTTTTATCCTTTTTCTTATCTCTCCACATATATGGGAGCAGACAATATAATATATATTCTTTTTAAAAAAAATAACTTTCATTTTAATATCTGGCTAAATGAAATCTACAGTGAATCTTATTCATCTCAATATAAGAAAATGCATTTTCAAATTCTAGTTTCAAATCCTATTTGCCATCCACTTTCACTAAGTAAAGGAATTAACCCAAGTCACCATATATGCAGCTTTAAGTAAACGTTTTAAATAAAACTATTCAACAACTAGGAGTTTTTAAGTCAGATTGCATTGCCAGAGCCTATTAAAATTATTCCCTTTTCTGCTCCTAAATTAACTTCATATTCTTTACCTCAGGATGAATGAAGAAATCCTTAAAAGCATAAAGCTTGGATAAAGAGACACAAACTTTCAATTATAAAATAAATTAATCACAGGGAATATAGTCAATAATATTGTAATATTTTATTGACACTAACTAAACTTATTGGGATGAGCATTTAGTAATGTAATGATCAAATCATGTTGTACATCTGAAATGAATATAATATTGTATGTTAACTATATTTCAATTAAAGAACAAAAAATAAGTGAAGTGATTATATAAAAATAATATATATGTAGTAAAAAAATACATAGCTTTGAAAAACATGAAATGATAATGCGCTTTCTAAGAGTAAAAGTGTCAAGCCCGATGGCTTTCTTTCTAATTTTGCAATGGATCTTTGAGCAAGACACTCTGCAGACCAGGACATTTTTTTGCCAGCATGATAAATTTTGAAAAATCAACACTTTTCCATCTAAGAATGTCCTAGCCTTCCATTTGTAACTAAGTATTGATTCATAACATCAAGATTTGAATTGCTTTCTTAAGACAGAATATGACAAAAACAAACACCTATGGATAATTCTGTAAAGACTATGCTACCATTTTTTCTTTTATACTATTTTATCACATATGGAGGGATAGCTTTGATATAAATATTTTACTAACTACAAGAAAGAAAGGGGCAAAGAGAAACCACAGACAGGCAGGAAATAGCAGTTTATCTAAAAATTTCCTTTGCAAAATATTCCTCTGACAAAGATGAGTTAGTGGAAAGAACGAATTTTCTGAAGCATACTACAGTATTGTTCCCAATAAAGTTTATTTTGAAAAGCTACTTACTCTGTTATGGTATGTTATCCTTTATTTCCCGGTTACCATAATGCTGTGATTCAACCTACTCTAGTTTTGGAAAGCTGTGCAACTTCCTTAAACAGCTACAGAGTACAGGCTTAATGGAAGGGAGAGCAACATTTATGATGTTCTTATTAATTTTAAGGAGCATTAAGATCTTTCAAACATTGTGATTATAAATCACAGTTGGCAAGTGTTGTGAAGGTTTATAAATTTACTTTTCTCTATCATATGTGTTGCTAATTTTCTTAGCGACTGGCATTAGAACTTCAAGTATCTTCAGAATAACATGTCCTATGAAACTGTGAATGGGGGTTCAGAAGACACATGGATATATGTGCTCTAATGTCACGTATGGCACCATTCAGTTAGAGACAATTTAGAAAGTCACCATTCCAGTGAACTAAAAGATAGTGTTACTACTCTACCTAAAGTGACTGAGAAATACAATTTAACTGGTATGATAAACCTTTTTAATGTCATTTTCTTTTCTATAATGAATACTATAGAACTAATCTACTGTGAAATTAGATAATCTCTTCCAGAAAAAAATAAATAAATAATGAAGAAAGATTAAGTATTTGCAAGCTCTTACTGTATATAAAGGTAAAATTCAAGATGTTATACCTTCACTTTCCTATTTTTATAAGCATCAATAAATACTAACTTCAGCCCAGTATGCAATAATCTATGAATGTTTATTTATCAAAAGTAACCTTTAATATAATTCTACCTTGTTTTAAGATTACAGAACTCAAAGATATGAATTTGGTTTTTACTAACAAAGAGTATTACACTAAATAAGAGGTGTGTTCACCACACCGACTTGGACAATCAGGCAAAGTAGGGTTTTAGTACTGATGCATAAATTTGCTTTGTGTATAATATGATTATACCACTTTGACATTGAGTAAGGTTTTAAGCTCCTAATACCACATTCTTCATTTAGGTTAAATTTAGATAGGCATTTTGGAAACTAATTTTTAAGTAAAACAAAAAAGGAAAATTAATATTTTACCAATCAACTTCTCTAGCTATTATAAATTCAGAATTGGGGAACTTATTCTGTGACTCTCAGCAAGTCACTCAGCCATTCTTTGTCAAAATATGTTACAAATGTTTGGAAATCTTATGGCTTTACAAAATGCTGTGCAACCTTCGAGTATTAAGCAACTGCCAATCAGAACTTTTGAAGAGCAAAATCCAACTGTGCTTGTGTATAAAATGGTGGTTACTGCTGTACTAGGTTGAGAAATAATAGTTATGTTTTATACATCTTATATATTTGACATTTTAAATCTTATTTTTATAATTAAATGTTTAGTTCCTAGGATGACTAAAATGGTAAGACTTTTAAGAAAGAGAAAACTTTAATGAAAAGGAAGTTATTACCGGGGCAGAGCCAAGATGGCGGCGTGAGTAGGACAGTGGGAATCTCCTCTCAAAAACATATATATTTTTGAAAATACAACAAATACAACTAATCCTAAAAGAGAGACCAAAAGACACAGGACAATAGCCAGACTACATCCACACCTGCGAGAACCCAGCACCTGGTGAAAGGGGTAAGATACAAGCCACAGCCCGGCGGGACCCGAGGCCCCTCACCCCAGCTCCTGGTGAGAGGAGAGGAGTTGGAGCGGGAGGGAGAGGGAGCCCAGGACTGCTGAACACCCAGCCCCACCGATCCGCACCAGAGCGCAGACACAGTGCATGCGTGGGGTGCTGGAAACTAGGGAAGCAGGACAGTAAGACCTGCGAGTGGGTCCCGAAGCCAGCGCCCCTGTGACAAAGAAAAGTGAGTGCTTTTTGAAAGTCTTTAAGGGACAGGGACCCCACAGCTGGACGGAAGCATCCCGGGTCACAGTCCAGCAGCTGGAAATTCCAGGGAACTCCGGGTACACTAACCCCCTGGGCAACAGCTCTGAGACCCCTCACGGAGGTAAACAGCCAAACAGCCCCCCGTACATTACCCCTCCGGGGCCCTGCCATGAAAGAGCATCAGCTGGAGGCTGGCCATGCCCACAGCAAGGGAGCTTCCTCCATACCGGTGGGTAAGATACAGAGACCCAGTCTACATGAAATTGCCCAACACAAGCCACTAGGGGTCGCAGTTGTCCCAGTAAAGAAAGGCCAGGAGCCAAGTGGAAAGAGGCTTGACTCTCCCAGCTGACAGACCAGTCAATAGCACACCACTGCACCTATCAACATGAAAAGGCAAAAAAATTTGACCCAGATAAGACTAACCCAGACAGCTTCCACATCTTCTACATCTTCCCCTGAGAAGGAACCTGGGGAGATAGATTTAACCAGTCTTCCTGAAAAAGAATTCAAAACAAAAGTCATAATCATGCTGATGGACTTGCAGAGAAATATGCAAGAACTAAGTAGGGAGAATGCAGAAATAAAACAAGCTCGGGAAGGACTTCAAAACAGAATGGATGAGATGCAAGAGACCATTAATGGACAAGAAAACACAGAACAGGAACGCAGAGAAGCTGATGCAGAGAGAAATAAAAGGATCTCCAGGAATGAAAGAATTTTAAGAGAACTGTGTGACCAATAGAAATGGAACAATACCTGCATTGTAGGGTTACCAGAAGGAGAAGAGAGAAAAAGGGGTAACAAGTGTCTTTGAAGAAATAATTGCTGAAAACTTCCCCAAACTAGGGGAAGAAATGGCCTCTCAGACCACAGAGGTACACAGAACTCCCATGACAAGGGATCCAAGGAGGGCAACAACAAGGCACATAATAATTAAAATGGCAAAGATCAAAGACAAGGACAAAGTATTAAAGGCAGCCAGAGAGAAAAAAAAGGTCACCTACAAAGGAAAACCCATCAGGCTATCATCAGACTTCTCAACAGAAATCCTAAAGGCCAGAAGAGAATGGCACAATATACTTAATGCAATGAAACAGAAAGGCCTCGAACCAAAAATACTGTATCCAGCACGATTATCATATAAATATGAAGGACGGATAAAACAATTCCCAGACAAGCAAAAGTTGAGGGAATTTGCCTCCAACAAACCACCTCTAAAGGACATCTTACAGGGACTGCTCTAGATGGGAGCACTCCTAAAAAGAGCACAGAACAAAACACCCAACATATGAAGAAGGGAGGAGAAGGAATAAGAAGGGAGAGAAATAAAGAATCATCAGACCATGTTTATAATAGCTCAATAAGAGAGTTAAGTTAGACAGTAAGATAGTAAAGAAGCTAACATTGAACCTTTGTTAACTAGAAACTTAAAGGCTGCAATGGCAATAAGTACATACCTTTCAATAATCACCCTAAATGTAAATGGACTGAATGCACCAATCAAAAGACACATAGTAATAGAATGGATAAAAAAGCAAGACTCATCCACATGCTGCTTACAAGAGACTCACCTCAAACCCAAAGACATGCACAGACTTAAAGTCAAGGGATGGAAGAAGATATTTCATGCAAACAACAAAGAGCAGAAAGCAGGTGTTGCAATACTAGTATCAGACAAGATAGACTTCAAAATAAAGAAAGTAACAAAAGATAAAGAAGGATATTACATAATGATAAAGGGCTCCGTCCAACAAGAGGACATAACCATTATAAATATATATGCACCCAATACAAGAGCACCAACATATGTGAAACAAATACTAACAGAATTAAAGGAGGAAATAGAATGCAATGCATTCAATCTGGGAGACTTCAACACACCACTCACTCCAAAGGACAGATCCACCAGACAGAAAATAAGTAAGGACACAGAGGCACTGAACAACACACTAGAACAGATGGACCTAATAGACATCTACAGAACTTTACACCCAAAAGCAACAGGATACACATTCTTCTCAAGAGCACATGGAACTTCTCCAGAATAGACCACATACTAGGCCACAAAAAGAGCCTCAGTAAATTCCAAAAGACTGAAATCCTACCATCCAACTTTTCAGACCATAAAGGCATAAAACTAGAAATAAATTGTACAAAGAAAGCAAAAAGGCTCACAAACACATGGAGGCTTAACAACACGCTCCTAAATAATCAATGGATCAATGATCAAATCAAAATGGAGATCCAGCAATATATGGAAACAAACGACAACAACAACACAAAGCCCCAACTACTGTGGGAATCAGCAAAAGCAGTCTTAAGAGGAAAGTATATAGCAATCCAGGCATATTTAAAGAAGGAATAACAATCCCAAATGAATGGTCTAATATCACAATTATCGAAATTGGAAAAGAAGAACAAATGAGGCCTAAGGTCAGCAGAAGGAGGGACACAATAAAGATCAGAGAAGAAATAAATAAAATTGAGAAGAATAAAACAATAGCAAAAATCAATGAAACCAAGAGCTGGTTCTTCGAGAAAATAAACAAAATAGATAAGCCTCTAGCCAGACTTATTAAGAGGAAAAGAGAGTCAACACAAATCAACAGAATCAGAAACAAGAAAGGAAAATTCATGACGGACCCCACAGAAATACAAAGAATTATTAGAGAGTACTATGAAAACCTATATGCTAACAAGCTGGGAAACCTAGGAGAAATGGACAACTTCCTAGAAAAATACAACCTTCCAAGACTGACCCAGAAAGAAACAGAAAATCTAAACAGACTAACTACCAGCAACAAATTTGAAGCGGTAATCAAAAAACTATCAAAGAACAAAGCCCCTGGGCCAGATGGATTTACCTCAGAATTTTATCAGACATACAGAGAAGGCAGAATACCCATTCTCCTTAAAGTTTACCAAAAAATAGAAGAGGAGGGAGTACTCCCAAACTCATTCTATGAAGCCAACATCACCCTAATACCAAAACAAGGCAAAGACCCCACCAAAAAAGAAAACTACAGACCAATATCACTGATGAACATAGATGCAAAAATACTCAACAAAATATTAGCAAACCGAATTCAAAAATACATCAAAAGGATCATACACCATGACCAAGTGGGATTCATTCCAGGGATGCAAGGATGGTACAACATTCGAAAATCCATCAACATCATCCACCACATCAACAAAAAGAAAGACAAAAACCACATGATCATCTCCATAGATGCTGATAAAGCATTGGATAAAATTCAACATCCATTCATGATAAAAACTCTCAACAAAATGGGTATAGAGGTCAAGTACCTCAACATAATAAAGGCCATATATGATAAACCCACAGCCAAAATCATACTGAACAGCGAGAAGCTGAAAGCTTTTCCTCTGCGATTAGGAACAAGACAGGGATGCCCACTATCCCCACTGTTATTCAATATAGTACTGGAGGTCCTAGCCACGGCAATTAGACAAAACAAAGAAATACAAGGAATCCAGATTGGTAAAGAAGTTAAACTGTAACTATTTGCAGATGACATGATATTGTACATAAAAAACCCTAAAGACTCCACTCCAAAACTACTAGAGCTAATATCGGAACTCAGCAAAGTGGCAGGATACAGAATTAACACACAGAAATCTGTGGCTTTCCTATACACTAACAATAAACTAATAGAAAGAGAAATCAGGAAGACAATTCCATTCACAATTGCATCAAAAAGAATAAAATACCTAGGAATAAACCTAACCACGGAAGTGAAAGACCTGTACCCTGAAAACTGTAAGACACTCTTAAAAGAAAATAAAGAGGTCACTAACAAATGGAAACTCATCCCATGCTCGTGGCTAGGAAGAATTAATATCATCAAAATGTCCATCCTACCCAAAGCAATATACAGATTCAATGCAATCCCTATCAAACTACCAACAGCATTCTTCAATGAACTGGAACAATAGTTCAAAATTCATATGGAAACACCAAAGACCCCAAATAGCTAAAGCAATCCTGAGAAGGAAGAATAAAGTGGGGGGGATTTTACTCCCCAACTTCAAGCTCTACTACAAAGCGACAGTAATCAAGACAATTTGGTACTGGCACAAGAACAGAGCCACAGACCAATGGAACAGAATAGAGACTCCAGACATTAACCCAGACATATATGGTCAATTAATATTTGATAAAGGAGCCATGGACATACAATGGCGAAATGACAGTCTCTTCAACAGATGGTGCTGGCAAAACTGGACAGCTACATGTAAGAGAATGAAACTGGATCACTGTCTAACCCCATACACAAAAGTAAATTCGAAATGGATCAAAGACTTGAACATAAGTCATGAAACCAAAAACTCTTGGAAAAAAACATAGGCAAAAATCTCCTAGACATAAACATGAGTGACCTCTTCTTGAACATATCTCCCCAGGCAAGGGAAACAAACACAAAAATGAACAAATGGGACTATATCAAGCTGAAAAGCTTCTGTACAGAAAAGGACACCATCAATAGAACAAAAAGGATCCCTACAGTATGGGAGAATGTATTTGAAAATGACAGATCCAATAAAGGGTTTACATCCAAAATATATAAAGAGCTCACACACCTCAACAAACAAAAAGCAAATAACCCAATTAAAAAATGGGCAGAGGAACTGAACAGACAGTTGTCCAAAAAAGAAATACAGATGGCCAACAGACCCATGAAAAGATGCTCCACATCGCTAATTATCAGACAAATGCAAATTAAAACTACAATGAGGTATCACCTCACACCAGTAAGGATGGCTGCCATCCAAAAGACAAACAACAACAAATGTTGGTGAGGCTGTGGAGAAAGGGGAACCCTCCTACACTGCTGGTGGGAATGTAAATTAGTTCAACCATTGTGGAAAGCAGTATGGAGGTACATCAAAATGCTCAAAATAGACTTACCATTTGTCCCAGGAATTGCACTCCTAGGAATTTACCCTAAGAATGCAGCAATCAAGTATGAGAAAGACCAATGCACCCCTATGTTTATCGCAGCACTATTTACAATAGCCAAGAATTGGAAGCAACCTAAATGTCCATCAGTAGATGAATGGATAAAGAAGATGTGGTACATATACACAATGGAATACTACTCAGCCATAAGAAAAGGGCAAATCCTACCATTTGCAGCAACATGGATCGAGCTGGAGGGTATTATGCTCAGTGAAACAAGCCAAGCGGAGAAACAGAAATACCAAATGATTTCACTTATCTGTGGAATATAAGAACAAAGGAAAAACTGAAGGAACAAAACAGCAGCAGAATCATAGAACTCAAGAATGGACTAACAGGTACCAAAGGGAAAGGGACTGGGGAGGATGGGTGGGTAGGGAGGGATAAGGGGGGGAGAAGAAGGGGGGTATTAAGATTAGCATGCATGGGGGGGTGGGAGAAAGGGGAAGGCTGTACAACACAGAGAAGGCAAGTAGTGATTTTACAACATTTGCTATGCTGATGGACAGTGACTGTAAAGATGTTTATAGAGGGGACCTGGTATAGGGGAGAGCCTAGTAAACATAATATTCGTCACGTAAGTGTAGATTAATGACACCAAAAAAAAGAAAAAAAGGCAGTTCCTGTGTGGAGACCTCCAATGAGTTCTACACAAGGGTATAAAGAGCATGTAAAAGTGTAGGCAAAGGGTCTGTTTGTGTTTATACAGAGGATCAAAGCCTAATTGGGCTACCCGGAAAATGAACTAAGATACGATATGAAAAAGAACTTCCAACATCAGCACTCTCTGGAAGACTCATGCCAGAAGATGATCATCTAAAAACCCCAACAAAGATCCACGCACTGCTACAGCTGTAGATGCACTCATCCCACCAGTTCCTGGACTTGCCATGGGAATGAAGAAGGAGATATCTAAGCTGGCCTGTGCATACAGTAAAACAACAAATTTCACTGGATCTATACTGTTGGAACTCAACCAAGAATTTGGAGAAGTGCAAATTGTAGCGCTCCAAAATCTTACAACTACAGACTATTTACTGTTAAAAGAACATATGGGATGTGAACAGTCCCCAGGAATGGGTTGTTGTAATTTGTCTGATTTCTCTCAGACTGTTCAAGTTCAGTTGGACAATATCCACCATATCATAGATAAGTTTTCACAAATGCCTAAGGTGCCTAACTGGTTTTCTTGGTTTCACTGGAGATGGCTGGTAATTACAGGTATGCTTTGGTTATGTAACTGTACTCCTATTATGTTAATGTGTGTGCGCAATTTAAGTAGTAGTTTAAAACCTATACATGCTGAAGTTACTCTACAAGAAGATATGTCAAAGAAATAATCAATCTTCCCTTGTTTTCTTCCGCCTGCTACTTCTATAGCTTTTCTTCTTCCTTCCTAATTACAACCCTTAAATAGAATTCGTGCCTCATATCAAATTTACCGAGTATCATAATTCTTCCAAGTGGTAAAGACACCTCAAGACAAATGCTGGGCATAGAAGCCACAGGGCATAAATATGCAAAGAAGTAAAAAGCTAACCTTTTCAAACAATAAGGCTTCTCTCTCACTTACCAACTTTACATTTCCCTGTATGGCCCCGGAAGATGACTGGCTAGCCAGAGACGGGTAAGATTCCTCAAGGGAGGAACAACCTAAGACAGGCACAGTCGCAGGGGGGTCATCAGGTGAGAAATTGGGGATCAACAGAGGTGAGGCTTAGAACCTCACCCCCCTCTGTTCTGAGAGAAATCTTCTGCATACGTGGATGTTTTATTGCCCTTGTCTAGCTTGGATTAACACATAGTCTAAAGGCACACACCTGATCATCTACATTTGCTCTCTTACAACACTAAACTATGTTTTCTACCTTTATCTTGTATCTACCTACCACTTCAGCATTTTATTAAAAATAATAATAATACAGAGAGAAATGTGGTATCCACATATAAATCAAGTATAGAAATCAAATGAGTATTCATATTTGAACTAACTGTTTATAGTTCATAATGCATGAGCAAAACCAAAAGTTTCTGTGATGACTGCCCTTGTACTGCTCACCATGTAACTTATTCAATATGTAAGAATTTGTTCTCCATGTAAGAACTTGTTCGTTATGCTTCAGAAGGTTGGAGACTGACAAAAATTAAGCTTGGGGTGGATTAATGATTGTGCATTGAGCATCGACTCCCCTATACAGAATTTTATTGTTGTTAACAACCATTTGATCAATAAATATGAGAGATGCCCTCACAAAAAAAAAAAAAAAAAAAGTACACACTTCCAATTGTAAAATAAATAAGTATTCGGGATGTAATGTATAGCATAAGGAATATAGTCAAAATATGGTAACAACTTGGTATGGTGATAGCTGGTACCTAGAATTATCATGTATATAAATGTTGAATCACTGTGTTGTACACCTGAAACTAATGTAATGTAATACTGTGTGTCAACTACCCTTCAATTATAAATAATTATCTACAAAAAAAAAAAAAAGGGCAGAGGAGCTGAATAGACAGTTCTCTAAAGAAGAAATTCAGATGGCCAACAGACACATGAAAAGATGCTCCACATTGCTTGTCATCAGAGAAATGCAAATTAAAACCACAATGAGATATCACCTCACACCAGTAAGGATGGCTACCATCCAAAAGACAAACAACAACAAATGTTGGCAAGGTTGTGGAGAAAGGGGAACCCTCCTACACTGCTGGTGAGAATGTAGTTCAACCATTGTGTAAAGCAGTATGGAGGTTCCTCAAAATGCTCAAAATAGAAATACCATTTGACCCAGGAATTCCACTTCTAGGAATTTACCCCAAGAATGCAGCACTCCAGTTTGAAAAAGACAGATGCACCCCTATGTTTATCGCTGCACTATTTACAATAGCCAAGATATGGAAGCAACCTAAGTGTCCATCAGTAGATGAATGGATAAAGAAGATGTGGTACATATACACAATGGAATATTACTCAGCCATAAGAAAAAAACAAATCCTGCCATTCGCAACAACATGGATGGAGCTAGAGGGTATTATGCTCAGTGAAATAAGCCAGGCGGAGAAAGACAAGTACCAAATGATTTCACTCATATGTGGAGTATAAGAACAAAAGAAAACTGAAGGAACAAAACAGCAGCAGCAGCACAGAACCCAGGAATGGACTAATAGTTATCAAAGGGAAAGGGACTGGGGAGGACGGGTGTGAAGGGAGGGATAAGGGCGGGAAATAAAAGAAATGGGGCATTACGATTAGCATGTATAGTGTGGGGGGGGCACAGGGAGGGCTGTGCAACACAGAGAAGACAAGTAGTGATTTTACAGCATCTTACTATGTTGACGGACAGTGACTGTGAATGGGGATGTGGGGGAGACTTGGTGAACGGGGGAGCCTAGTAAACATAATGTCCTTCATGTAATTGTAGATTAATGATACCAAAATAAAATTAATTAAAAAAAAGGAAGTTATTACCAACACCACAGGAATTTCAAGAATTATAAGAGAATTCTATGAAAAATTATATGCCAAAAAATTGTACAATGTAGAAGAAATGGATAAATTCCTAGAAACATACAATATTCCAAGACTGACTCAGGAAGAAACAGCAAATCCAAAGAGATCAATAACTAGTAATGAAATTGAACTGGTAATAAAAGAGTCCCAACAAATAAAAGTTGAGAACCAGATGGTTTCACAGCTGAATTTCACCAAACATTTAAAGATGGGTTAATACCTATCCTTTTTAAAGTATTCCAAAAAAAGAAGAGAAGAGAATATTTCCAAACTCATTCTACAAGGCCAGTATTACTCTAATAACAAAACCACACCAAGATTACAAAAAAAAAGAAAACTACAGACCAAAATCGCTGATGAACACAGACACAAAACTCCTCAAAAAAATATTAGCAAATCAAATTCAAAAATACATCAAAAAAATCATTCACCACTACCAAGTAGGATTTATTCCAGGGATGCAGGGATGGTAGAATATCGGCAAATCAATCAATGTGATACACCACATTAACAAAAGGAAGGATAAAAACCATATGATCATCTCAACAGATGCTGAAAAGCATCTGACAAATTCCAACATTCATTCATGATAAAAACTCTCAACAAAGTGGGTACAGAGATAACATAACTCACCATAATAATAAAGGCCATATATGAAAAACCCACAGTTAACATCATAGTCAATGGTAAAAAGCTGAAAGCTTTTCCTCTAAGATCAAGAATAAGACAAGGATGCCCACTCTCACCACTTTTATTCAATATAGTACTAGAAGTCCTAGCCACAGTAATCAGACAAGAAAAAGTCATCCAAATTGGAAAACTGTCATTATATGTAGACGACATGATACCCCTAGAGACTCCACGAAAAAAATATTAGAATTCATAACTGGACTCAGCAAAGTTTCAGGATACAAAATTAATACATAGAAATTTGTTGCATTCCTATATTCTAACAATGAACAAGCAGAAAGAGAAATCAGGAAAATAATTCCATTTACAATTGAATCAAAAGAATGAAATACCTAGGAATAAACCTAACCAAGGAGGTGAAAGACCTGCACTCTGAAAACTGTAGCACACCAATGAAAGAAACTAAAGACACAAATAAATGGAAATCTATCCCATGCTCATGGATAGGAAGAATTAATATTGTCCAAATGGCTGTTTTGCCCAAAAGCAATTTACAGATTCAATGCAATCCCTATCAAAATACCAACAGAATTTTTTGATGAAATATAGCAAATAATCCTAAAATTTATATAGAACCACAAAACCCCAAATAGCCAAAGCAATCTTGAGAAAGAAGAAAACCTCCCTCACTTCAAGCTATACCACAAGGCTCCAGTGATTAAAACAATATGGTACAGGCACAAGAATAGACCCATAGATTAGTGGAACAGAATAGAGTTCAGAAATAGACCCATGCGTATATCATCAATTAATACATGACAAAGGAGCCATGAATATACAATGGGGAAAAGACAGTCTCTTCAATAAAATGGTGATGGGAAACTGAACAGTTACATATAAAAGAACTAAACTAGATCACTATCTTATACCACACACAAAAGTCAACTCTAAATGGATTAAAGACCTAAATGAAAGAAATGAAACCATAAAATTTTTAGAAGGAAACATAGGCAAGAATCTCATGAACATCAGCATGAGAATCTTTCTGGAAACATCTCCCCAGGCAAGGGAAACAAAAGCAAAAATAAACAAGTGGGACTACATCAAACAAAACAGCTTCTGCCCAGCAAATGAAACCCTCAACAAAACAAAAAGGCAACCTGTCATATGGGAGAATATATTTGCAAATTATATATCTAACAAAGGGGCTAACATACAAAATATATAAAGGACTTATACAACTCAAAACCAAAAACCCAAATAATCTGATTAGAAAATGGGCAGAGGACCTGTACAGGCAGTTTTCGAAAGAAAATATACAGTTGGCCAATGAACACATGAAAGATGCTCAACATCACTAAACCATTAGGGAAATGCAAATCAAAACCACAATGAGATACCATCTCACACCAGTGAGAATGGCTACTATACAAAGATGGGAAACAACAAGTGTTGGCGAGGATGTGAGAAAAAGGGAACCTTCCTACACTGTTGGTGAGAATATAAATGGGTACAGCCACAGTGGAAAGCAGTACAGAGGTTCCTCAAAAAACTAAAAATAGAAATACCGTACAACCCAGCAATTTCACTTCTGGGAATTTACCCAAAGAAAACAAAATCATGAATTCAAAAAGATGCCTGTACACCTATGTTCACTGCAGCATTATTTACAATAGCCGAGATATGGAAGCAACCCACGTGCCCATCAACAAATAAATGAATAAAGAAGATGTGGTACATATATACAATGGAATATTACTCAGCCATAAAAAGAAGGAAATCTTGCCATTTGTGACAACATGGATAGACCTAGAAGATGTCATGCTAAGTGAAATAAGCCAGGCAGAGAAACACAAATACTGTATATGATTTCACTAATATGTGTAATCTAAAAAACAAAACAAATAAACAAAAAAAGAAATAGGCCCACAAATACAGACAACAGACTGATGGTTACTATAGGAAGGAGAGTGGGAAGATGAGTAAAAGAGATGAACAGGAAAAGAGGTACAAACTGCAAACTATATAATAAGTTAGTCCTAGAAATATAAGTACAACATAGAGAATATAACCAATAACACTGTCATATCTTGGTATGGTAATAGGGTAACTACACTTATCTTGGCCAGCATATAGTACTGTATATAAATATCAAGTCACTATGTTGTACATCTGAAACCAATATAATACTATATAAAAACTTTATTTCAATAAAAAAATGAAATAGGAAACCATATAAAAAAAAGTAATACAGTACTACAAAACTGTCTTGATTACATTAGGTTTATACTTTTGATTGCTCAGCTGTTTAAAACAACTGAATTTTTATATACATACATATTTCCAATTTAAAAAGTTATCTGGGAACTTTCTTATCACTGCTAAGACTGCCATACATTTTGATGGGCAGTTTATGATGCACATATATATATATATATATAAAATACTAGTTATTTTTTAAAAGAGTAAAGTAAATAAATGTGGCTATCTAAGGAACTAAAAACAGTAAAGAAACAAATATAAATAACTAAGTAATTATGTAAATTGGTTTTGAAATATTCTACTGTCTAAAAATGTAATTATATGATATAGAAGCTTCAGTTATCACTTCTCTGTTACCAGGCAGGAGTCTCAAACACCACTTACAAAGAGATATCTTATAAACTGATAATCTAATTACTATAAAAATTTCATCTATATTCAGTCTTAGAGTATAACTGCATTACTATTAAAAACACCTGATTCTAAATTCATCCATTTAACTTTAAAAGTCCTTCATATTAGTAATACATTATTACAGATATAGTCTTATTATGAATTTAATTACAGAACTCTAATGACCTCATTTTACATTGTAGCAATTTATATATGTCTGAATATTTTCATTTCTCACAAGTAATAGAATTATAAGTAAGAGAGTCATTACTAAAAATTCAAATAGAACTTTCTGGTCAGTTTTTATGGCTTAATGTCATAGGAAAAAAAGAAAATGAAGAAAATTGTAACCATCTTAAGTAGAAACTATTTTCTGTTTTGGCTCAGATATGGGAGAAGGGAGTCACTCTACCTCACAAAGCAGTAAGTCAATGATGTGGAAGACCATGCAGAGTGGGAACTTGGCAGTGAAAAGAGTAAGAAACCACTGCGATGCATACATATGAGCTTCCAGGTTCAGATCACAAAAATGGTTGTGCAGGTCCGGTAACTGCTCCTAAAAGTCAAAGTGGAAAATTAAGGGGAAGGAACACTGGAGAAGCTTTATTTCCTGCCACATCTGCAATTTATGACAAGCTTTCTATGATTGCTCTCAATTTATGACAGCATTTATTGGATTTTACATAACTACATAAAAGTGATGACAGGAGATGAGAACTGGGGATATGACAGATAATCAAGGAAAATGAAGACAGACTTGTTTTGAACAAGTGACAAAGATCATCTCTTGCTCACTTGACTATTCTTGTTTCTCGGGAAATGCTTGCCGTGACAGAATACCTGCAGTCTAATGAACATCATCATCCCTCCAGGGTCAAGTCACAGCAGCACCATTTTGGGTCCAACTACTAACTAGCTAGAAAAGAAATGTATCTTCTCCTTGGGGACCATTTAACATCAACATCATCTGGGTTCTATAATATCACTTCAGCATATTTTGGGGGTACTTAGAAAAGCCCAAAACATAACGAAACTTTTAAAAATCTAATTTTGACAAATTAAGGATGGCAAAATACAAAAATGGTGCAAGTGTATATTATATGAAATTAGATGTCTCCTAAAATTGCCTTGATGTGAAGCTTTATCTTTTTACCCGTAACACAAGTAAATTTTTTTCAAAAGCATGAAAGGCAAGTACAAAACATTGGCATAGCTATTCCCAAACTGAAAGACAAAGGCAAAAATTTTTTAAAGTTCACTTAAGTTTTATTTTCATAAACAGACCACAAAAACAAAAACCCAGGTCTTGAAAAACACCCAAATGTGCCCATCAGGTACTTTAATGGAGTGTCCTAATGGCCATCCAGTCAACACACTAAAAATGCTAACAGAAAAGTACGTTTGGGTTTCTTCACAGTACCACGAACTTGATATTCATTCATTAGGTACATTTTTTGATTCTCGAAGGTCTTAAGAACACTGACCTTAAAGAAACTATGAACTTTTGTAAATTAAAGGTCAATGAAAGGCTAAAAGTGAACAATCCCAAATATTTGCTTGGAAGAATTAAATCTATAAAAAAGAGCCTACTGCTTCTAATGTCCATAGTCACCAGATTCTTTTACAGTCTTTATTTCCCCTTAATGCCCATTTGTCCTCTGCTTACAGTTCATTTGGCATTGTTCCCCCACTTTATTTCTTCTTTATATTTAAAGTTGGCTACTCGCCTACATTCCCTTCTCCCAGTAAAGCTGCCCTCCGTTTCACTGCAAATTCTGTTTTCCACCCACATTCAAGTCTTTCAATCTCCTAGTGACTCCACTTCCCTGTTTAGACATCTATGGATCTGCTGATAGGTCATGTCACGGAGCTCTTACCAGTATCTTCTACTGCCATATCCCATTAATCTTCCTCCCCAAGCACTTTACTTTTCCTCAATATGGAATCAACATATTCATGTATTTCGGTCACATTTTTCCTGGGTTCTCAGTACCTTACATATAGAGAGAAAGCCATATATACATGCAGCATAGATCTATTATAAATTTAAGATTTCCAACCTCAGGAGGAATTTCAAAGCTACTCAATAATTCCTTTTTCAGTCAATAATTTTGCCCTTGCTCACAACCTTATTATGTAATATCTGACATATATATTAAGGAATATGTGTAAAAACTTACACATACATTTTATGAAACAGTAACAACACTGAAGTCAGGAAATTATATGGGAAATTTTAAAAAATATGTCCCTACATTACAATATTTTAAGTGTTTTTTTCTTCTCTAACCAATAGCCTTCTGTCTCTTCAAAGTGTTCTCCACATGTGAACCTAAATATGGTACTGTTGCTAATTAATATAGAGAAAGCTCTTAAGAATATCAATTTTTATTCTGTAAATATCTTCATTTCTTTACAAATAATACTCAGCAATTCTTCACTGACTTACTATATTAGCTCTTCAAAGTATACTATAGTTGAATACTTGAAATGGAAGACTCTTAAAAATATCCAAATGTTTAAATAAATATTAAATAAATATTTTATGATAAAGACCAACATAGACAATGGTCAGAAACCAAATCCATTTACATTTTCTGTACAATTTCATTAAACCTTCATAAATCATTACTGTTCATCAATTTTATTAGACTTTTTCCTGTAACTTAACAAATCTCTGAGTGATTGAGGTTCCTAGTTCTTATTTACCTGCATTAGTCTCTCCAACTGATAGAATTTGCAATGAAGATCTTCAAAGTTGTTTTTGTAGAGGTCTCGTAAACCATAGTCATACATGATTTTCACCAAAACACAGAATGCTTGTTCCTCTGGCATCTAAAGGAAAACAAATGCATATAGAACATGACTGAGTGGCCTTTGCCCAGCATGTCAGAAAAGTGCCTTTATGTTATTAGGCCTCTGCATTAGTGGTTGAAGATCTCTAGTGAGTGAAGTTCTTAAGAGACAGTCTTCTGCAGTAACATTGGTAAACTTGTGTTCAAAGCTTCCAGCTTCCTCACTTGAGATGAATTTCCCTCTTTTGTTAATTTTAATCATCCTGTTATTCATTCATTAAGCCATATTAAAAATAGGTAATACAGTCATGTCATTAAAAAAGCAAATCCATATTAGAGTATATAAAAGTCAAAGCCTCACTCTTCTCTTCCTTTGTGTGCGTTAATCCCTGCACCTGCCCCCACCTCTTTTTCAGAACCTTATAATTACTCAATAATTCTTCATGTATCCTGCCAGGGTTTTGTTATGCAAATAAAAGGATTACATTTCTTGTTTTAATTTTCCCATTTGCTACATAAAAGATAGCATTCTATATACACTGCTACACATCTGGCTTTTTTTTTTCCTCAATAATATTCCCCAAAGAGGGATTGCTGGGTCAAAGGGCTAAAAATGCATTTTTAATTTTGATAGTGCAATACTGTTCTCCCAAGGTCTTCATGATGTTATTTTTCTTTCTATAAAAAACAGCTTTCAGGAAAGAATCTTAGGAGCTTCCATCATTAAGATTTATGTAACAAAGTCTAATAACTCTCCCAGAGATATTTTTATCTGAACAGAGAATGAAGTTTGAAATCAAAGAAACAAATCTCTATATTTTGGTACAATAAGCTGAAAGACTTTAGTGAGGGACATATCTAGTACACCAGAAATTACACCAAGAAAACAGAAAAAGTTGTCCTTACTCAATGTCCTAGGATGAAACGATTATGTAAACATTTACTTTAAATGTCACTTCTTTCAAAGTCTGATCTTGGTTGATTATGGTATTTGACACTTTTATTAGACTAACTTCCTGTCTGAATAACTGAATCAAGTAGAGTTCTACTTACCCATTTGGAAATATAACTGTTCATTTAAGTGCCTATACAAATTAATCACTTCTATTTTCTACTTATAAACCTTGAAATAATGTAAATTAGTTCAAAAACACCTCCTAAAGTTAAGTAAGTACACTTAGCTGTTACCATTTTGATTCTCTAAATATTTGCTCTTTTTTTTTTTTTAATCTATGAGTTGTTTGGGGCCTTGGCATTGCCTCTGGCTATTCAACTTATATTCAGCTTATATTCAGTTATTAAGAAATAAGTACACTATATCCTTTACTCCTTTAGCAATTCTATCATTCAAGAAACATATGCACATTGTAGGAGACCAATAAATGCAAAATTCCCTTCTCTGCTTTCTTGAACACAGAGACTATGTACATCAACAACTACCAGAGTGCTTTATACACAGGTACTCAAAAGAATAAAAAGAATAAATAAGTGCATGGTTAAAATTTCTATGCAATCAAAAAATTACATAAGTAAATTTCTATCCTAAGGCCTCTCTACTGTTAAAATTACTTATAGGAATATATGTTCCAAAAGGAAGTACCAGAAATGTTCTACTTTTCATATAAATGACAGCACTTCTTATGCATTACTGAGAAGAATGCCTTCCTTCCAGTTCCCCACTCTTCATAATTTAAATAGTGACAGGCTACACGGTCCAGGCTCCCCTCGGAGTTACAGCAGGCAAGCTCAGGATGGGTGGGGGTATACTATGTAGCAGAGCTGTGCCTTTGAAATTTTATTTATCTTTAAAGATTGATCATGAATGACAATTAGAACATGAAATCTTTGTTATTCCCTTTAACCTGATGCTTTCTCTGAATCCCAAAGCTCTTTGTAGCACATAGTATAGTTAATTTGCATGCCCCTACTAACCTCTGGATCCTGTTTTAACTTTGCATCCCCCAAAGCTCTTAGCATAGAGACTTAAATAAATAGCAAGTGCTAAGTATTTAAGATAACCTCCGCAAAACTCTGACTACATCCACCTTTACCAATGAAGGCATGTCAAACAAGTAGAGCAATCCACTGCAACTATAAAGGGAAAAGCCAACAAAATGTAAAAGAAAGAAATTGGTGTGAAAGTGTAAATAAGGGGAAGCCAAATCGAACTATATTCATTTGATTTCTTTTAAAACTATTACAAAGGCTAAATATAAGAAACTTTTGTATTATCTCTATTTTGTATTGGCTATTAAGCTTGCACCTCAATTAGCATAAAAATTCAATTAAGATATGCAAATCAATACCTAGCTGTATTATCAAACCTCACCTTACTGCAAGAATATGCTCCTGCACTAGGTAGTATGGTAACATCTGCCTACATTTTTTTAAAAAGCACTAAAATATTTGACTTATTACAATGACTAATATTTCATTAAATTAATGCAATTTATCATTGATACACAATTGGTCTGAAGTACAAAAATAAAACACCGAACAATATATTTTTTAAATAAAATATTAAGATGTTGGAACATGGCAGATTTCTAATATTCAATATCCATCTTTGGGGTGAACAAGTTTTGTCATGGAATCAGTGTTGTTTTACTGGGGAAAGGAGATAAAACATTAAAATCCTATAAGTTAAGATACCAAATTATCATCCATGGCTCTATGAAATACAAAATTAAATACCTGCCTCAAACACATAATCTGAGAATCAAGCATGATGCAATCACTGTTTGGTAACAAAAGTTGATAATCTGCCGTGTGTACTAACTGAATGGAGACGGTCTCCAAGCTTCACTGCAGTGAATTATAAGACAAAGGACTCTAAGTACTGGTCTTCCAGACTCACCTGATGTAACATACATCAAGATATTTTCTGAAGTAAAATTATATGTTGATAATTTTAAATAATCCCCATATTTAGAATAATCAAACTGAATTTTCCTATTCTACATGACTGCATTTCACATCTTCCTGTAATCAGTGTACCCTTTTCCATGGAGGCAATGAATATTCTGATGATTTTTTTTTTGAGTTTTCTTCAACAAAGGTGGACCCTAGTGACTATTTTGAAAATTATAAACTCATGAATCTTCATTTTATGTTTACACAGTGAAAAATAAGAAGGAAAACTAGATGTTTATCTTTTAAATCAAATGTATGCTACAATACATTTAACTTGAATGTCTATTTATAAGCCATAAAATACATTGTACAACACGTTAATTTGCTGTGTGATCAATTTAAGCTAATAGAACCAGGGCCCAAAAGAAAACTGGCTGGGCAAATTATTAATTTTAGAAGGAAGAGCAGCAGATACCACTATTAGATGAATTCATTCAGAACCCTATTTTAACCATCACAGATAATTCATAAAGTAGGTATTATTTTAACATTTTAAATATTAGACTAGTGAAGTTTAGAGAAGTTAAGTAATTTGCCAATAACTACAAATCTATTGAGTAAAGCCTAGGTTCAACCCCATGGCTGCACTCCTTTTGAGCCAGGTACTAAATAAGACTCTACACTCGTAATATAAAGTATCCAATATTCATAAAAACCCTAGGAGGAAGAAGATTTTATTTCCACTTTATAAATGAAAAAACTGAAGTTCAGAGAGTTTAGGAAACTTGCCAAAAGTCATATCATTTGAAAGGTATCAGACTACAATTCAAATTCATAGTTGAGCTTTGTATTATCCTTTGAAGGCATTCAGCTTGGAAAGGCCAGAGAAATCTAAGATACAAATTAAATGGGAGGTTTTTTTAAATCTAAAATGTCTTGAGTATATTTACTCACAGGGAGAAGATGCTGGGAAATGGCTTAGAAACACTGACTCAAGGATGAAACCAGAGCAGGAAAATCTCCTGGATTATAAAGGAAACGGGATTTGGGAGTATAGAAGGACTTATTAAAAAATACACTAAAACTCTCCTAGTACAGACATCAGTATAAGATGATGTGAAGCATCTGTCTAGCATCCTTTCTCCTCATCATCTGATATCAAAACCATTCCCTTGTTCAGGAGCTGATCAACTTCACTGTCAGTACTGAGGTGGACTCAAGACCTGGGCCAGGACAGTCAGACTACCCTCCCTTCACAGCCTTAGTAATTGATTCAGGGATGGCAGTTTCCAGGGCAAGCCAGTCAGAGTCTTCCAGGTACTTCTTTTTTTTTCTAATGCAGGAGCTATAAGCAAAAGATGGTACCTTTTAATGAAGTTGTGAAACTGAAAGTATGTGAAACCAGGCCAGCCAGCAGCCATGTTGTCCACTTTGTGGCCTGCCCATACAATTAAGGCGAGAAAATTTAAGCAGAACAGAGATACAGAGAAACTGATGACAAAATATGAGCTCTGGAATCCAACCATATTAAAATTACCTCTACCCTGAACTTCCCAGTTATACGAGCCATTAAACTTCCCTTTTCTTTTAAGCTACTCTAAGGTTTGTCACCTGTGGCAGAGTCCTGGCTAATACAATGGCACACCACCTCTGACTTAGGCACACGTGAAGACACAAGGCAGCCTCTGCCTTGTCACCTTGATCTCTGTGGAATACTTACTTTCAGGAAAAGTGAGAGGAAGCTCTGCTTCTCATTTCCCAAGCCCATTGCTTAGGTCTTCTCCTAAACCCATCTTTTTTGAGGGGTGCATTAAAGGATAACATTTAAATTGTATTTTACTTTTAAATACAACTCACAGAAAAATATTTAAAATTAAATATACATTTCAATGAAAAAAATGACTGAAGAAAAAACAAAAAGCTTTAAGCATTCATGCAGCCACCAGTCAGGTTAAGAAATAGAATACTGTCAGTACTCCCTGAAGATCCCTTAGGTTCCTTCCAAATCAGGACTCCCAGTTTCTACTCAGAGAAATCACTATACTGAATTTAACAGAATCACTCCATTGGTGGTGTTTCTGTTATTCCATCTATGTAGCATCCTAAAAATAAGAGTGGTTTTGTCTGTTATTGACCTTTATATTTATACTAAATGAAATCAAAACAAGTGATACCAAATACACTTCATTTTCTTACTAAACCTTGTTTGTCTGATTCATTCACATAAATCTATATGGTATGAAACATTCATTTTGCTGCTGAATAGTTGGGTTGTTTGACTATTATAAACATTAATCCTAGGATAATTCTAAAACATGATTTTGCTGTACATGTGCATAAATTTTACTATGGTATATACCTAGGAGTGAAACTGCTAGGTATGCATATCTTTATCAGATAAAGCCAAACTCATTTCCAAGGGAGTCGTACCTACTCACAGTTTTTTAAAAAATTCAATAGTTTTAACTTCAATCATAATGTAAATTAGTCATGGGGATAAAATACAGTATACAGAATATAGTCCATAGTTTTGTAACACCTTTCTATGTTGACAGATAGTAACTACACTAGTTGGGGTAAGGATTTAATAATGTATATAACTGTCAAGTCACTATATTATATGCTTAAAATCAACATAATACTGTATATCATCTATAAGTCAATTTTAAAAAATCAAGAAAAAAAATTCAATAGTTTTAAATATTCTGGATTATCCAAAAATAACACTTTATGCAGTTAAAAAGATTCCATATATGAAAATATTTATATATATATATAGTAATTTGACCTTAAAATGGAACATGATTTTCTGAAAGTTAAAAAAGATGTTCACCATTTGATCCAGGAATTCCACTCCTAGGAATTTACCCGAGGAAAACAGGATAACAGATTCAAAAATACATAATGCACCCCTATGTTTATTGAAGCACTATTTACAATAGCTAAAATATGGAAGCAACCTAGCTGTCCATCAGTAGATAAATGGATAAAGAAGATGTGATACATATACATAATGGAACATTATAAAGCCATAAGAAAAAAACAAATCCTACCATTTGTAACAACATGGATGGAGCAAGAGGGTATTAGGCCCAGTAAAATAAGCCAGGCAGAGAAATAAAAGTACCAAATGATTTCACTCATCTGTGGAGTATAACAACAAAGCAAAAACTGAAAGAACAAAACAGCAGCAGAAACACAGAACCCAAGAATGGACTAACAGTTACCAAAGGGAAAGGGACTGGGGAGGATGGGTGGGAAGGGAGGGGTAAGGGGATTAAGTGACATTATGATTACCACACATAATATAGGGGAGTGCATGGGGAAGGAAGTATAGGACAGAGAAGACAAGTAGTGACTCTGTAGCATCTTTACTATGCTGATGGACAGTGACTATAATGAGGTATGTGATGGGGACATGATAATAGGGGGAATGTAGTAACCACAATGTTGCTCATGTGAAACCTGAGCATAAGAGAGTATATCAGTGATATCTTAATAAAAAAAGAGGGGGGGAAAGAGAACCAAGATGGCGGCGTGAGTAGAGCAGCGGAAATCTCCTCCCAAAACTATATATATTTTTGAAAATACAACAAATACAACTATCCCTAAAAGAGAGACCAGAAGACACAGGCCAACACCCAGACTACATCTACACCTGCGAGAACCCAGCGTATCATAAAGGGGGTAAGATACAAGCCGTGGCCTGGCGGGACCCAAGTGCCCCTCACCCCAGCTCCCGGCAGGAGGAGAGGAGTCAGAGCGGGGAGGGAGAGGGAGCCCAGGACTGTTAAATACTCAGCCCTAGCCATCCGCACTGAGACACACAGTGTGTGTGAGGGGCTGGATACTAGGGAAACAAGACAGTAAGACCTGTGAGCAGGTCCCCGCAGCCAGCACACCAGGGACAAAGAAAAGTGAGTGCTTTTTGAAAGTCTTAAAGGGACAGGGACCACACAGCTGGACAGAAGCATCCCAGGACACTTAGCCCAGCAGCTGGGAATCCCAGGGAACTCCGGGTGCTCAAACCCCCTGGGCAGCAGCGCAGCTTGGAGACCCCTCAAGGCAATAAGCAGCCTTCCACCAGTTCCCCCTCCAACGTGGCTCCGCCATATTGGAGAAGTGGCCTGAGGGTGGCCACACCCACAGCAACCACAGAGCTCCACAGCAGCCAGGCAAGAATTAAAAACCCCGCCTACACGCACCTACCCAGCAAAAACCGCTAGGGGTTGCTGCTCTCTCAGGAGAGGAAGGCCACAAACCAGCAAGAAGAGACTTTCTCTTAGCCAACACATGCGCCAGCTCCCCACAAATACCTCTATCGCCATGAAAAGACAGAAGAATTTGATACAGACCAAGATCACAGAGGCAGACCCTGAGAAGGAGACAGACCTAACCAATCTCCCTGAAAAAGAATTCAAAATAAAGCTCATAACCATGCTGATGGAGCTGAAGAGAAATATGCAAGAGCTAAGGGATGATGTCCGGAAGGACATTACAGAAATGAAACAATCTCTAGAAGGATTTATAAGCAGAATGGATAAGATGCAAGAGGCCACTGATGGAATAGAAAACAGAGAACAGGAACGCATAGAAGCTGATGCAGAGAGAGATAAAAGGATATCCAGGAATGAAACAATATTAAGAGAACTGTGTGACCAATCCAAAAGGAACAATATCCATATCAGAGGGGTACTAGAAGAAAAAGAGAGAGAAAAAGGGATAGAAAGTGTATTTGAACAAATAATTGCTGAAAACTTCCCCAAACTGGGGAAGGAAATAATTGATCAGACCACAGAAGTACACAGAACTCCCAACAGAAGAGACCCAAGGAGGACACCACCAGGACACATAATAATTAAAATGACAAAGATCAAGGACAACAACAGAGTTTTAAAGGCAGCTAGAGAGAGGAAAAAGGTCACCTAAAAAGGAAAACCCATCAGGCTTTCAGACTTCTCAACAGAAACCTTACAGGCCAGAAGAGAATGGCATGATATATTTAATGCAATGAAACAGAAGGGCCTTGAACCAAGAATACTGTATCCAACACGATTATCACTTAACTATGAAGGAGGGATGAAACAATTCCAAGACAAGCAAAAGTTGATGTAATTGGCCTCCCACAAACCACCTCTACAGGGTATTCTAGAATGACTGCTCTAGATGGGAGCACTCCTAAGACTAAATAGATGTCACTAGAGAAAACAAAATCACAGAAAAGAAAGCAGACCAACCAAATACTAACTAAAGGCAAAAAATAAAATCAACTACCCACAAAAGCAGTTAAAGGAAACACAAAAGAGCACAGAATAAAACAACCAACATATAAAGAACAGAGGAGGAGGAATAAGAAGGGAGAAAAATAAAGAATCACCAGACAGTGTTTAAAATAGCTCAATAAGTGAGTTAACCTAGACAGTAAGATACTAAAGAAGATAACCTTGAACCTTTGGTAACCACGAATCTAAAGCCTGCAATGGTAATAAGTACATATCTTTCAATATTCACCCTAAATGTAAATGGACTGAATGCACCAATCAAAAGGCACAGAGTAATAGAATGGATAAAAAAAGCAAGACCCATCTCTATGCTGCTTACAAGAGACTCACCTCAAACCCAAAGACATGCACAGACTAAAAGCCAAGGGATGGAAAAAGATATTTCATGCAAACAACAGGGAGAAAAAAGCAGGTGTTGCAGTGGAATCAGACAAAATAGACCTCAAAACAAAGAAAGTAACAAAAGATAAAGAAGAACATTACATAATGATAAAGGGGTCAGTCCAACAAGAGGATATAACCATTATAAATATATATGCCCCCAACACAGGAGCACCAGCATATGTGAAACAAATACTAACAGAACTAAAGGAGGAAACAGAATGCAATGCATTCATTTTAGGAGACTTCAACACACCTCTCACCCCAAAGGATAGATCCACTGGACAGAAAATAGGTAAGGACACAGAGGCACTGAACAACACACTAGAACAGAATGACCTAATAGACATCTATAGAACTCTACATCCAAAAGCCACAATTTACAATAGCCAAGAAATGGAAGCAACCTAAGTGTTCATCAGTAGATGAATGGATAAAGAAGATGTGGTACATATACACAATGGAATATAATTCAGCCATAATAAGAAAACAAATACTACCATTTGCAACAACATGGATGGGGCGAGAGGGTATAAATTAGCCAGGCGGAGAAAGACAAACACCAAATGATTTCACTCATATGTGCGGTATAGGAACAAAGAAGGATTGAAGGAACAAAACAGCAGCAGAATCACAGAACTTAAGAATGGACTAAAAGTTACCAAAGGGAAAGGGACTGAGGAGAATGGGAGGGAAGGGAGGGATAAGAGTGGGGAAAAAGAAAGGGGTTATTATGATTAGCATGTATAATGGGGGGCACGGGGAGGGCTGTGCAACACAAAGAAGACAAGTAGTGATTCTACAGCATCTTACTACACTGATGGACAGTGACTGTAATGGGGTTTGTGGGGGGACTTGGTGAAGGAGGGACCCTAGTAAACATAATGTTCTTCATATAATTGTAGATTAATGACAACAAAATAAAAAAATAAAAATAACAAAAATTTTAAAAGGGGGGGTCCTCTGAGTTAGTGTAAAAAAAAGGGTGGTGGGAGAAAATAAAATATGTTCAATAAAAAAATTTTAAACTTTTGAATATGTTAGAAAAGAAATTGGATTCAAAAATCATGGAAAATATTTTATATGATTTTTAGAATAAAAGAAATATATTAAAGGACATTACTTACTACACTTCCAATTAAGTAAAGACTAATATTGTAATGATATTATTATTGTGTATTTAACTTCAAAGGTAGTGAACACTATAATGGTTACAAGAAATCGGTGCTATAAAATGTTTTTCAGAGACATATTCTTCTCAATGAAGTTTAATCTTCTCCAATTGTAAATGATAAATAACTTAATTTCATCAATAGATAAAACAGCATCTACTGTAATGAGTACTTAATTCTTCTACTGCTTAAAATACTGTAAGTCACAAAGCTACTATCAAAACACCTGGAAATTTCCAAGTACCAGGAGAAGCTAATTGTTCCTTAAAACTATTTAGACATGGGCAAACCTAAAATTCTAAAATTTTGTTTTTGAAAACACTTTCATTTTTGGTCTTTCTTTCCTCTTAGGCAGTGACTATGAAATATAAATGACCGGGAGTGAGGATAAGACAGTGTCCCAAAAAGAAGCAGGTTCTGATGATGATTAATGTGGAGCTGCCAAAGGAAGTCTGGCAACAAAAAGAAGAAATAGCTTATATAACTGATAAAAAATTAGTCACTAGGACCCTAATAACATATCTAACTAGAACCTGAGATAGTGTATTTGATGAATTGTTTAGGCTAGACTATCTTCTTCTACCTGCTTAAACCATGGAGGCAAAAATAAGGAAAAACAAAAATTACAGTTAACTGGAGGGGCGGAAGATGGCGGCGTGAGTAGAGCAGCGGAAATCTCCTCCCAAAACAACATATATCTATGAAAATATAACAAAGACGACCCTTCCTAGAATAAAGACCAGAAGACACAGGACAATATCCAGACCACATCCGCACCTGAGAGAACCCAGCGCCTCGCGAAGGGGATAAGATACAAGCCCCGGCCCCGCGGGAGCCGAGCGCCCCTCCCCCCAGCTCCCGGCGGGAGAAGAGCAGGCAGAGCGGGAGGGAGACGGAGCCCAGGGCTGCCGAACACCCAGCCCCTGCCATCCGGGCCAGAGTGCAGGGCGCTCGATACTAGGAAAACAGGGCAGCAAGAACAGTGAGCGGGCACTGGAGGCCGGGCGCCGGAGGACATAACAAAAGCACGCGACCATTTTTTTTTTTTTTCGCTTTTTTGCTGTTTTGTTTTGGCGAGCGCTTTTTGGAAGTCTTAAAGGGATAGGGACCCCAATACAAGGGAAACAGGGCAGCAAGACCGGTGAGCAGAGGTCTGAGGCTGGCACCGGAGAATAAAGAAAAACGAGCGATCACCTTTTTTTTTAATTAAAAAAAATTTTTTTTTTTTTTAATTTAAAAATTTTTTTTTTTTTTTTTTTTGGTGGTCGTTGTTTTGTTTTGGTGGGTGCTTTTTGGAAGTCTTAAAGGGGCAGGGCGGGTCACATAATCCAGAGGTAGGGAATCCGGGGATCTCTGGGCACCCTAAACCCTGGGCTGCACGGAGCAGGGAGACCCCTTACGGAGATAAATAGCCTCCCAGCTGCTCCTGCTCCAACGCGACTCCACCATTTTGGAGCAGCTGCCCGAGCCAGGCCACGCCCACAGCAACAGCGGAGATTAACTCCATAGCAGCCGGGCAGGAAGCAGAAGCCCTGTCTGCGCGCAGCTGCGCAGCACAAGCCACTAGAGGTCGCTGTTCTCCCAGGAGAGGGAGGCCACAAACCAACAAGAAAGGAAGTCCTTCCAGCCGTCACTCGTCCCAGCTCTGCAAACTATTCCTATCACCATGAAAAGGCAAAGCTACAGGCAGACAAAGATCACAGAGACAACACCAGAGATGGAGACAGACCTAACCAGTCTTCCTGAAAAAGAATTCAAAATAAGAATCATAAACATGCTGACAGAGATGCAGAGAAATACGCAAGAGAAATGGGATGAAGTCCGGAGGGAGATCACAGATGCCAGAAAGGAGATCGCAGGAATGAAACAAACTCTGGAAGGGTTTATAAGCAGAATGAATAGAATGCAAGAGGCCATTGATGGAATTGAAATCAGAGAACAGGAACGCATAGAAGCTGACATAGAGAGAGACAAAAGGATCTCCAGGAATGAAACAATATTAAGACAACTGTGTGACCAATCCAAAAGGAACAATATCTGTATTATAGGCGTCCCAGAAGAAGAAGAGAGAGGAAAAGGGATGGAAAGTGTCTTAGAAGAAATAATTGCTGAAAACTTATCCAAACTGGGGGAGGAAATAATCGAACAGACCACTGAAATACACAGAACCCCCAACAGAAAGGATCCAAGGAAGACAACACCAAGACACATAATAATTAAAATGGCAAAGATCAAGGACAAGGAAAGAGCTTTAAAGGCAGCTAGAGAGAAAAACGTCACCTATAAAGGGAAACCCATCAGGCTAACATCAGATTTCTCAACAGAAACCCTACAGGCCAGAAGACAATGGCATGATATATTTAATACAATGAAACAGAAGGGCCTTGAACCAAGGATACTGTATCCAGCACGACTATCATTCAAATATGACGGTGGGATTAAACAATTCCCAGACAAACAAAAGCTGAGGGAATTTGCTTTCCACAAACCACCTCTACAGAACATCTTACAGGGACTGCTCTAGATGGGAGCACTCCTAGAAAGAGCACAGCACAAAACACCTAACATATGAAGAATCGAGGAGGAGGAACAAGAAGGGAGAGAAGAAAAGAATCTCCAGATGGTGCATATAACAGCTCAATGAGCGAGCTAAGTTAGGCAGTAAGATACTAAAGAGGCTAACCTTGAACCTTTGGTAACCACGAATTTAAAGCCTGCAATGGCAATAAGTACATATCTTTCAATAGTCACCCTAAATGTTAATGGGTTGAATGCACCAATCAAAAGACACAGAGTAACAGAATGGATAAAAAAGCAAGACCCATCTATATGCTGCTTACAAGAAACTCACCTCAAACTCAAAGACATGTACAGACTAAAAGTCAAGGAATGGAAAAACATATTTCAAGCAAACAACAGTGAGAAGAAAGCAGGGGTTGCAGTACTAATATCAGACAAAATAGACTTCAAAACAAAGAAAGTAACAAGAGATAAAGAAGGACACTACATATTGATAAAGGGCTCAGTCAAACAAGAGGATATAACCATTCTAAATATATATGCACCCAACACAGGACTACCAGCATATGTGAAACAAATACTAACAGAATTAAAGGGGGATATAGACTGCAATGCATTCATTCTAGGAGACTTCAACACACCACTCACCCCAAAGGATAGATCCACCGGGCAGAAAATAAGTAAGGACACGGAAGCACTGAACAACACAGTAGAGCAGATGGACCTAATAGACATCTATAGAACTCTACATCCAAAAGCAGCGGGATATACATTCTTCTCAAGTGCACATGGAACATTCTCCAGAATAGACCACATACTAGGCCACAAAAAGAGCCTCAGAAAATTCCAAAAGATTGAAATCCTACCAACCAACTTTTCAAACCACAAAGGCATAAAACTAGAAATAAACTGTACAAAGAAAGCAAAGAGGCTCACAAACACATGGAGGCTTAACAACATGCTCCTAAAGAATCAATGGATCAATGACCAAATCAAAATGGAGATCCAGCAATATATGGAAACAAATGACAACAACAACACTAAGCCCCAACTTCTGTGGGACACAGCAAAAGCAGTCTTAAGAGGAAAGTATATAGCAATCCAAGCATATTTAAAAAAGGAAGAGCAATCCCAAATGAATGGTCTAATGTCACAATTATCGAAATTGGAAAAAGAAGAACAGATGAGACCTAAGGTCAGCAGAAGGAGGGACATAATGAAGATCAGAGAAGAAATAAATAAAATTGAGAAGAATAAAACAATAGCAAAAATCAATGAAACCAAGAGCTGGTTCTTCGAGAAAATAAACAAAATAGATAAGCCTCTAGCCAGACTTATTAAGAAGAAAAGAGAGTCAACACAAATCAACAGTATCAGAAACGAGAAAGGAAAAATCACGACGGACCCCACGGAAATGCAAAGAATTATTGGAGAATACTATGAAAACCTATATGCTAACAAGCTGGGAAACCTAGGAGAAATGGACAACTTCCTAGAAAAATATAACCTTCCAAGATTGACACAGGAAGAAACAGAAAATCTAAACAGACCAATTACCAGCAACGAAATTGAAGCGGTAATCAAAAAACTACCAAAGAACAAAACCCCCGGGCCAGATGGATTTACCTCGAAATTTTATCAGACATACAGGGAAGACATAATACCCATTCTCCTTAAAGTTTTCCAAAAAATAGAGGAGGAGGGGATACTCCCAAACTCATTCTATGAAGCTAACATCACCCTAATACCAAAACCAGGCAAAGACCCCACCAAAAAAGAAAACTACAGACCAATATCCCTGATGAATGTAAATGCAAAAATACTCAACAAAATATTAGCAAACCGAATTCAAAAATACATCAAAAGGATCATACACCATGACCAAGTGGGATTCATCCCAGGGATGCAAGGATGGTACAACATTCGAAAGTCCGTCAACATCATCCACCACATCAACAAAAAGAAAGACAAAAACCACATGATCATCTCCATAGATGCTGAAAAAGCATTTGACAAAGTTCAACATCCATTCATGTTAAAAACTCTCAGCAAAATGGGAATAGAGGGCAAGTACCTCAACATAATAAAGGCCATCTATGATAAACCCACAGCCAACATTATATTGAACAGCGAGAAGCTGAAAGCATTTCCTCTGAGATCGGGAACTAGACAGGGATGCCCACTCTCTCCACTGTTATTTAACATAGTACTGGAGGTCCTAGCCACTGCAATCAGACAAAATAAAGAAATACAAGGAATCCAGATTGGTAAACAAGACGTTAAACTGTCACTATTTGCAGATGACATGATACTGTACATAAAGAACCCTAAAGACTCCACCCCACAACTACTAGAACTGATATCGGAATACAGCAAAGTTGCAGGATACAAAATCAACACACAGAAATCTGTGGCTTTCCTATACACTAACAAAGAACCAACAGAAAGAGAAATCAGGAAAACAACTCCATTCACAATTGCATCAAAAAAAATAAAATACCCAGGAATAAACCTAACCAAAGAAGTGAAAGACTTATACTCTGAAAACTACAAGTCACTCTTAAGAAAAACTAAGGGGATACTAACAGATGGAAACTCATCCCATGCTCGTGGCTAGGAAGAAATAGTATCGTCAAAATGGCCATCCTGCCCAAAGCAATATACAGATTTGATGCAATCTCTATGAAACTACCAGCAACATTCTTCAATGAACTGGAACAAATAATTGAAAAATTCATATGGAAACACCAAAGACCCCGAATAGCCAAAGCAATACTGAGAAAGAAGAATAAAGTAGGGGGGATCTCACTCCCCAACTTCAAGCTCTACTGTAAAGCCATAGTAATCAAGACAATTTGGTACTGGCACAAGAGCAGAGCCACAGATCAATGGAACAGACTAGAGAATCCAGACATTAACCCAGACATATATGGTGAATTAATATTTGATAAAGGAGCCATGGACATACAATGGCGAAATGACAGTCTTGTCAACAGGTGGTGCTGGCAAAACTGGACAGCTACATGTAGGAGAATGAAACTGGACCATTGTCTAACCCCATATGCAAAAGTAAACTCCAAATGGATCAAAGACCTGAATGTAAGCCATGAAACCATTAAACTCTTGGAAGAAAACATAGGCAAAAACCTCTTAGACATAAACATGAGTGACCTCTTCTTGAACATATCTCCCCAGGCAAGGAAAACAACAGCAAAAATGAGTAAGAGGAACTATATTAAGCTGAAAAGCTTCTGTACAGCAAAAGACACCATCAATAGAACAAAAAGGATCCCTACAGTATGGGAGAATGTATTTGAAAATGACACATCCGATAAAGGCTTGACATCCAGAATATATAAAGAGCTCACACGCCTCAACAAACAAAAAACAAATAACCCAATTAAAAAATGGGCAGAGGAACTGAACACACAGTTGTCCAAAAAAGAAATACAGATGGCCAACAGACACATGAAAAGATGCTCCACATCGCTAATTATCAGAGAAATACAAATTAAAACTACAATGAGGTATCACCTCACACCAGTAAGGATGGCTGCCATCCAAAAGACAAACAACAACAAATGTTGGCGAGGCTGTGGAGAAAGGGGAACCCACCTACACTGCTGGTGGGAATGTAAGATAGTTCAACCATTGAGGAAAGCAGTATGGAGGTACATCAAAATGCTCAAACAGACTTACCATTTGACCCAGGAATTGCACTCCTAGGAATTTACCCTAAGAATGCAGCAATCAAGTATGAGAAAGACCAATGCACCCCTATGTTTATCGCAGCACTATTTACAATAGCCAAGAATTGGAAGCAACCTAAATGTCCATCGATGGATGAATGGATAAAGAAGATGTGGTACATATACACAATGGAATACTGCTCAGCCATAAGAAAAGGGCAAATCCAATCATTTGCAGCAACATGGATGGAGCTGGAGGGTATTATGCTCAGTGACACAAGCCAAGCGGAGAAAGAGAAATACCAAATGATTTCACTCGTCTGTGGAGTATAAGAACAAAGGAAAAACTGAAGGAACAAAACAGCAGCAGAATCAGAGAACTCAAGAATGGACTAACAGGTACCAAAGGGAAAGGGACTGGGGAGGATGGGTGGGTAGGGAGGGATAAGGGGGGGGGAGAAGTAGGGGGGTATTAAGATTAGCATGCAAGGGGGGGTAGGAGAAAAGGGAGGAATGTACAACACAGAGAAGGCAAGTAGTGATTCTACAACATTTTGCTATGCTGATGGACAGTGACTGTAAAGGGGTTTATTGGGGAGACCTGGTATAGGGGAGAGCCTAGTAAAGAAAATATTCATCATGTAAGTGTAGATTAATGATAAAAAAAAAAAAAGCAGTTCCTGTGTGGTGACCTCCAATGAGTTCTACACAGTGATATAAAGGGCATATAAAAGGGTAGGCAAAGGGTCTGTTTGTGTTTATACAGAGGATCAAAGCCTAATTTGGCTACCCCAAAAATGAACTAAGATATGATATGAAAAACAACTTCCAACATCAGCACTCTCGGGAAGACTCATGCCAAAAGATGATCATCAAAAAACCCCAACAAAGATCCACGCACTGCTACAGCTGTAGATGCACTCATCCCACCAGTTCCTGGACTTGCCATGGGAATGAGGAAGGAGATATCTAAGCTGGCCTGTGCATACAGTAAAACAACAAATTTGACTGGATCTATAATGTTGGAACTAAACCAAGAATTAGGAGAACTCCAAATTGTAGCACTCCAAAATCTTACAACTACAGACTATTTACTGTTAAAAGAACATAAGGGATGTGAACATTCCCCAGGACTGGGTTGTTTTGATTTGTCTGATTTCTCTCAGACTGTTCAAGTTCAGCTGGACAATATCCACCATATCATAGATAAGTTTTCACAAATGCCTAAGATGCCTAACTGGTTTTCTTGGTTTCACTGGAGATGGCTGGTAATTACAGATATGCTTTGGTTATGTAACTATACTCCTATTATGTTAATGTGTGTGCGCAATTTAGGTAGTAGCTTATGACCTATACACGCTGAAGTTACTCTACAAGAAGATATGTCAAAGAAATAATCAATCTTCCCATGTTTTCTTCCGCCTGCTACTTCTATAGCTTTTCTTCTTCCTTCCTAATTACAACCCTTAAATAGAATTCGTGCCTCATATCAAATTTACCGAGTATCATAATTCTTCCAAGTGGTAAAGATACCTCAAGACAAATGCTGGGCATAGAAGCTACAGGGCATAAATATGCAAAGAAATAAAAAGCTAACCATTTCAAACAACAAGGCTTCTCTCTCACTTACCAACTTTACATTTCCCTGTATGGCCCCGGAAGATGACTGGTTAGCCAGAGACGGGTAAGATTCCGCAAGGGAGGAACAACCTAAGACAGGCACAGTCGCAGGGGGGTCATCAGGTGAGAAATTGGGGATCAACAGAGGTGAGGCTTAGAACCTCACCCCCCCTGTTCTGAGAGAAATCTTCTGCATACGTGGATGTTTTATTGCCCTTGTCTAGCTTGGATTAACACATAGTCTACAGGCACACACCTGATCATCTACATTTGCTCTCTTACAACACTAAACTATGTTTTCTACCTTTATCTTGTATCTACCTACCACTTCAGCATTTCATTAAAAATAATAATAATAAAGAGAGAAATGTGGTATTCACATATAAATGAAGTATAAAAACCAAATGATTATTCATATTTGAACTGACTGCTTATAGTTCATAATGCATGAGCAAAACCGAAAGTTTCTGTGATGACTGCCCTTGTACTGTTCACTATGTAACTTATTCATTATGTAAGAATTTGTTCTCCATGTAAGAACTTGCTTGTTATGCCTCAGAAGATTGGAGACTGACGAAAATTAGGTTTGGGGTGGATTAATGATTGTGCATTGAGCATTGACTCCCCTATACAGAATTTTATTGTCGTTAACAACCATTTGATCAATAAATATGAGAGATGCCCTCACAAAAAAAAATAAAATAAAATAAAATAAAATAAAAAAGAATATATCATATAGAAATATTTTTTTAAAAAATTACAGTTAACTATTTTTTTTTTGGATAGTTATTTTTTATTGAAGGTTAGTTGACACACAGTATTACATTAGTTTCAGGTGTACAACACAGTGATTCAACATTTATATACATGATAATTCTAGGTACCAGCTATCACCATACCAAGTTGTTACCATATTTTGACTATATTCCTTATGCTATACATTACATCCCTGTTACTTATTTATTTTACAATTGGAAGTGGGTATATTTGTGCATGTGTGTGTGAGTGCATCTCTCATATTTATTGATCAAATGGTTAACAACAATAAAATTCTGTATAGGGGAGTCAATGCTCAATGCACAATCATTAATCCACCACAAGCCTAATTTTCATCAGTCTCCAATCTTCTGAAGCATAACAAACAAGTTCTTACATGGAGGACAAATTCTTACATAGTGAATAAGTTACATGGTGAACATTACAAGGGCAGTCATCACAGAAGCTGTCGGTTTTGCTTATGCATTATGAACTATAAACAGTTCGAATATGAATACTCATTTGATTTTTATACTTGATTTATATGTGGATATCACATTTCTCTCTTTATTACTATTATTTTTAATAAAATGCTGAAGTGGTAGATAGATACAAGATAAAGGAAGAAAACATAGTTTAGTGTTGTAAGAGAGCAAATGTAGATGATCAGGTGTGTGCCTGTAGACTATGTGTTAATCCAAGCTAGACAAGGGCCATAAAACATCCACGTATGAGGAAGATTTCTCTCAGAACAGGGGGGGGGAGGTTCTAAGCCTCACCTCTGTTGATCCCCCTATTTCTCACCTGATGGCCCCCCTGTGACTGTGCCTGTCTTAGGTTGTTCCTCCCTTGAGGAATCTTACCCATCTCTGGCTAACCAGTCATCTTCCAGGGCCATACAGGGAAATGTTAAGTTGGTAAGTGAGAGAGAAGCCTTATTGTTTGAAAAGGTTAGCTTTTTACTTCTTTGCATATTTATGCCCTGTGGCTTCTATGCCCAGCATTTGTCTTGAGGTGTCTTATACCACTTGGAAGAATTATGATACTCAGTAAATTCGATATGAGGCATGAATTCTATTTAAGGGATGTAGTTAGGAAGGAAGAAGAAAAGCTATAGAAGTAGCAGGCGGAAGAAAACATGGGAAGATTGATTATTTCTTTGACATATCTTCTTGTAGAGTAACTTCAGCATGTATAGATGTTAAACTACTAATTAAATTGCACACACACATTAACATAATAGGAGTACAGTTATGTAACCAAAGCATACCTGTAATTACCAGCTATCTCCAGTGAAACCAAGAAAACCAGTTAGGCACCTTAGGCATTTGTGGAAACTTATCTGTGATATGGTGGATATTGTCCAGCTGAACTTGAACAGTCTGAGAGAAATCAGACAAATTAAAACAACCCAGTCCTGGGGAATGTTCACATCCCTTATGTTCTTTTAACAGTAAATAGTCTGTAGTTGTAAGATTTTGGAGCGCTACAATTTGCACTTCTCCTAATTCTTGGTTGAGTTCCAACAGTACAGATCCAGTCATATTTGTTGTTTTACTGTATGCACAGGCCAGCTTAGATATCTCCTTCCTCATTCCCATGGCAAGTCCAGGAACTGGTGGGATGAGTGCATCTACACCTGTAGCAGTGCGTGGATCTTTGTTGGGGTTTTCTGATGATCATCTTTTGGCATGAGTCTTCCCGAGAGTGCTGATGTTGGAAGTTGTTTTTCATATCATATCTTAGTTCATTTTTGGGGTAGCCCAATTAGGCTTTGATCCTCTGTATAAACACAAACAGACCCTTTGCCTACCCTTTTATATGCCCTTTATATCACTGTGTAGAACTCATTGGAGGTCACCACACAGGAACTGCTTTTTTTTTTTTTATCATTAATCTACACTTACATGATGAATATTTTCTTTACTAGGCTCTCCCCTATACCAGGTCTCCCCAATAAACCCCTTTACAGTCACTGTCCATCAGCATAGCAAAATGTTGTAGAATCACTACTTGCCTTCTCTGTGTTGTACATTCCTCCCTTTTCTCCTACCCCCCCTTGCATGCTAATCTTAATACCCCCCTACTTCTCCCCCCCCTTATCCCTCCCTACCCACCCATCCTCCCCAGTCCCTTTCCCTTTGGTACCTGTTAGTCCATTCTTGAGTTCTCTGATTCTGCTGCTGTTTTGTTCCTTCAGTTTTTCCTTTGTTCTTATACTCCACAGACGAGTGAAATCATTTGGTATTTCTCTTTCTCCGCTTGGCTTGTGTCACTGAGCATAATACCCTCCAGCTCCATCCATGTTGCTGCAAATGATTGGATTTGCCCTTTTCTTATGGCTGAGCAGTATTCCATTGTGTATATGTACCACATCTTCTTTATCCATTCATCCATCGATGGACATTTAGGTTGCTTCCAATTCTTGGCTATTGTAAATAGTGCTGCGATAAACATAGGGGTGCATTGGTCTTTCTCATACTTGATTGCTGCATTCTTAGGGTAAATTCCTAGGAGTGCAATTCCTGGGTCAAATGGTAAGTCTGTTTGAGCATTTTGATGTACCTCCATACTGCTTTCCACAATGGTTGAACTAACTTACATTCCCACCAGCAGTGTAGGAGGGTTCCCCTTTCTCCACAGCCTCGCCAACATTTGTTGTTTGTCTTTTGGATGGCAGCCATCCTTACTGGTGTGAGGTGATACCTCATTGTAGTTTTAATTTGTATTTCTCTGATAATTAGCGATGTGGAGCATCTTTTCATGTGTCTGTTGGCCATCTGTATTTCTTTTTTGGACAACTGTGTGTTCAGTTCCTCTGCCCATTTTTTAATTGGGTTATTTGTTTTTTGTTTGTTGAGGCGTGTGAGCTCTTTATATATTCTGGATGTCAAGCCTTTATCGGATGTGTCATTTTCAAATACATTCTCCCATACTGTAGGGATCCTTTTTGTTCTATTGATGGTGTCTTTTGCTGTACAGAAGCTTTTCAGCTTAATATAGTTCCTCTTACTCATTTTTGCTGTTGTTTTCCTTGCCCGGGGAGATATGTTCAAGAAGAGGTCACTCATGTTTATGTCTAAGAGGTTTTTGCCTATGTTTTCTTCCAAGAGTTTAATGGTTTCATGGCTTACATTCAGGTCTTTGATCCATTTGGAGTTTACTTTTGTATATGGGGTTAGACAATGGTCCAGTTTCATTCTCCTACATGTAGCTGTCCAGTTTTGCCAGCACCATCTGTTGAAGAGACTGTCATTTCGCCATTGTATGTCCATGGCTCCTTTATCAAATATTAATTCACCATATATGTCTGGGTTAATGTCTGGATTCTCTAGTCTGTTCCATTGGTCTGTGGCTCTGCTCTTGTGCCAGTACCAAATTGTCTTGATTACTATGGCTTTATAATAGAGCTTGAAGTTGGGGAGTGAGATCCCCCCTACTTCATTCTTCTTTCTCAGGATTGATTTGGCTATTTGGGGTCTTTGTTGGCTCCATATCAATTTTTGAATTATTTGTTCCAGTTCATTGAAGAATGTTGCTGGTAGTTTCATAGGGATTGCATCAAATCTGTATATTGCTTTGGGCAGGATGGCCATTTTGATGATATTAATTCTTCCTAGCCACAAGCATGGGATGCATTTTCCATCTGTTAGTGTCCCCTTTAATTTCTCTTAAGAGTGACTTGTAGTTTTCAGAGTATAAGTCTTTCACTTCTTTGGTTAGGTTTATTCCTAGATATTTTTTTTTTTTTGATGCAATTGTGAATGCAGTTGTTATCCTGATTTATCTTTCTGTTGTTTCATTGTTAGTGTATAGGAAAGCCACAGATTTCTGTGTGTTGATTTTGTATCCTGTAACTTTGCTGTATTCCGATATCAGTTCTAGTAGTTTTGGGGTGGAGTCTGTAGGGTTTTTTATGTACAGTATCATTTCACCTGCAAATAGTCACAGTTTAACTTCTTCATTACCAATCTGGATTCCTTGTATTTTTTTGTTTTGTCTGATTTCCGTGGCTAAGACCTCCAGTACTATGTTAAATAACAGTGGGGAGAGTGGGCATCCCTTTCTATTTCCCGAACTCAGAGGAAAAGCTTTCAGCTTCTCGCTGTTCAATATCATGTTGGCTGTGGGTTTTTCATAGATGGCCTTTATTATATTGAGGTACTTATCCTCTATTCCCATTTTGCTCAGAGTTTTAATCATGAATTGATGTTGAACTTTTTCAAATGCTTTTTCAGCATCTATGGAGATGATCATGTGTTTTTTGTCTTTCTTTTTGTTGATGTGGTGAATGATGTTGATGGACTTCCGAATGTTGTGCCATCCTTGCATCCCTGTGATCATTCCCACTTGGTCATGGTGTATGATCCTTTTGATGTATTTTTGAATTCGGTTTGCTAATATTTTGTTGAGTATTTTTGCATCTACGTTCATCAGGGATATTGGTCTGTAGTTTTCTTTTTTGGTGGGGTCTTTGCCTTGTTTTGGTATTAGGGTGATGTTAGCTTCAAAGAATGAGTTTGGGAGTATACCCTCCTCTTTTATTTTTTGGAAAACTTTAAGGAGAATGGGTATTATGTCTTCCCTGTATGTCTGATAAAATTCCGAGGTAAATCCATCTGGCCCGGGGGTTTTGTTCTTTGGTAGTTTTTTGATTACCGCTTCAATTTCGTTGCTGGTAATTGGTCTGTTTAGATTTTCTGTTTCTTTCTGGGTCAGTCTTGGAAAGTTGTATTTTTCTAGGAAGTTGTCCATTTCTCCTAGGTTTCCCAGCTTGTTAGCATATAGGTTTTCATAGTATTCTCCAATAGTTCTTTGCATTTCTGTGGGGTCTGTTGTGATTTTTCCTTTCTCGTTTCTGATACTGTAGATTTGTGTTGACTTTCTTTTCTTCTTAATAAGTCTGGCTAGAGGCTTATCTATTTTGTTTATTTTCTCGAAGAACCAGCTCTTGGTTTTATTGATTTTGCTATTGTTTTATTCTTCTCAATTTTATTTATTTCTTCTCTGATCTTTATTCTGTCCCTCCTTCTGCTGACCTTAGGCCTCATTTCTTCTTCTTTTTCCAATTTCGGTAATTGTGACATTAGACCATTCAGTTGGGATTGTTCTTCCTTCTTTAAATATGCCTGGATTGCTATATACTTTCCTCTTAAGACTGCTTTTGCTGTGTCCTACAGTAGTTGGGGCTTTGTGTTGTTGTTGTCGTTTGTTTCCATATATTGCTGGATCTCCATTTTGATTTGGTTATTGATCCATTGATTATTTAGGAGCGTGTTGTTAAGCCTCCATGTGTTTGTGAGCCTTTTTGCTTTCTTTGTACAATTTAGTTCTAGTTTTATGCCTTTGTGGTCTGAAAATTTGGATGGTAGGATTTCAGTCTTTTTGAATTTACTGAGGCTCTTTTTGTGGCCTAGTATGTGGTCTATTGTGGAGAATGTTCCATGGGCACTTGAGAAGAATGTGTATCCTGTTGCTTTTGGATGTAGAGTTCTGTAGATGTCTATTAGGTCCATCTGTTCTAGTGTGTTGTTCAGTGCCTCTATATCCTTACTTATTTTCTGTCTGGTGGATCTGTCCTTTGGAGTGAGTGGTGTGTTGAAGTCTCCTAGAATGAATGCATTGCATTCTATTTCCTTCTTTAGTTCTGTTAATATTTGTTTCAGGTATGTTGGTGCTCCTGTATTGCGTGCGTATATATTTATAATGGTTATATCCTCTTGTTGGACTGAGCCCTTTATAATTATGTAATGTCCTTCTTTGTCTTTTGTTACTTTCTTTATTTTGAAGTCTGTTTTGTCTGATACCAGAATTGCAACACCTGCTTTCTGCTCTTTGTTGTTTGCATGAAATATCTTTTTCCATCCCTTGACTTTAAGTCTGTGCATGTCTTTGGGTTTGAGGTGAGTCTCTTGTAAGCAGCATATGGATGGATCTTGCTTTTTTATCCATTCTATTACTCTGTGTCTTTTGATTGGTGCATTCAGTTCATTTACATTTAGGGTGATTATTGAAAGGTATGAACTTATTACCATTGCAGGCTTTAAGTTTGTAGTTACCAAAGGTTCAGGGTTAGCTTCTTTACTATCTTACTGTCTAACTTAACTTGCTTGTTGAGCTATTATAAACATGGTCTGATGATTCTTTATTTCTCTCCCTTCTTATTCCTCCTCCTCCCTTCTTCATATGTTGCTTGTTTTGTTCTGTGCTCTTTTTAGGAGTGCTCCCATCTAAAGCAGTCCTTGTAGGATGCCCTGAATAGGTAGTTTGTGCGAGGCCAATTACATCAACTTTTGCTTGTCTGGGAATTGTTTAATCCCTACTTCATATTTAAATGATATTCGTGCTGGATACAGTAGTCTTGGTTCGAGGCCCTTCTTTTTCATTGCATTAAGTATATCATGCCATTCTCTTCTGGCCTGTAGGGTTTCTGTTGAGAAGTCTGATGATAGCCTGATGGGTTTTCCTTTGTAGGTGACCTTTTTTTTCTCTCTGGCTGCCTTTAATACTTTGTCCTTGTCTTTGATCTTTGCCATTTTAATTTTTATGTGTCTTGGTGTTGCCCTCCTTGGATCCCTTGTCATGGGAGTTCTGTGTACCTCTGTGGTCTGAGAGGCCATTTCTTCCCCTAGTTTGGGGAAGTTTTTGGCAATTATTTCTTCAAAGACACTTTCTATACCTTTTTCTCTCTCTACTTATTCTGGTATCCTTATAATGCGTATATTGTTCCTTTTCGATTGGTCACTGAGCTCTCTTAAAATTCTTTCATTCCTGGAGATCCTTTTATCTCTCTCTGTATCAGCTTCTCTGCGTTCCTGTTCTCTGTTTTCTAGTCCATTAATGGTCTCTTGCATCTCGTCCATTCTGTTTTGAAGTCCTTCCAGAGCTTGTTTTATTTCTGTATTCTCCTTCCTTAGTTCTTGCATATTTCTCTGCAAGTCCGTCAGCATGGTTATGACTTTTGTTTTGAATTCTTTTTCAGGAACACTGGCTAAATCTATCTCCCCAGGTTCCTTCTCAGGGGAAGAGGTAGCAGATGCCGAAGCTGTCTGGGTTAGTCTTGTCTGGATCATATTTTTTTGCCTTTTCATGTTGACAGGTGCTATTGACTGTCAGCTGGGAGGGCCAAACTTTTCACTTGCTATTGGCCTTTCTTTACTGGGACAACTGCGACCCCTAGTGGCTTGGGTTGGGTAATTGCGTGTAGGCTGGGTCTTTGTGTCTTGCCCGGCAGAAGTGTAGGAATTTTCGTTTCTGTGGGTGTTTTGCTTTAGGCTGTTTCTCTGTTTTTGCAGCACCCGGAGGGGTAATGGATGGGGGTGGGGTGGGCGGGGCTGTTTTGCTGTTTCCCTCCGTGAGGGGTCTCAGAGATGTTGCCCAGGGGTTTAGTGCGCCCGGTTTTCCCTGTAATTTCTAGCCACTGGGCTGTGACCTGTGTTGTTTCTGTCTAGCTGTTAAATCGCTGTCCCTTTAAGACTTTCAAAAAGCACTTGCTTTGCTTTGTCACAGGGGCATCAGCTTCGGCACCCGCTCAGAGGTCTTGCTGCCCTGTTTCCCTAATTTCCAGCCCTCCACGCATGCACTGTGTCTGTGCTCTGGTGCGGGTGGCTGGGGCTGGGTGTTTAGCAGTCCTGGGCTCCCTCTCCCTTCCGCCGGGAGCTGGGGGGAGGTGTGCTGAGGTCCCGCCGGGCCGGGGTTGTATCTTACCCCTTTCACCAGGCTCTGGGCTCTCGCACATGTGGATGTAGTCAGGCTGTTGTCCTGTGTCTTCTGGTCTCTCTTTTAGGATTAGTTGTTTTTGTTGTATTTTCAAAAATATATATGTTTTTGGGAGGAGATTCCCACTGTCCTACTCCCACAGCCATGTTGGCTCCCTACAGCTAACTTTTATTAAAACTTGTTAATAGGCAGGTTGGTCAGTTAACGGAATTATCACACATCCTGTCAATTAAAATTATAATGTTTTTCATTAACACCAGGTTGAACATCAGTTAATCTCTCCTTCAGGATTCTGAAGGTCTTTCTATATTTCCAGTTACTTGATAAGCCATGGTAACAACTGCATAATTCTATTATTGTAGAAAGTGTGAAACTGGCCTGCATTTCTATTCATCTTGTGACATAGTTTAAAAGCAATTTTGTTGCCATGTGACCCTTGTATTATACAGGAGAGTATATAAGGCAGAACAAAATTCTCAGTATTTGAACTTTCTAATTATTTTAGAAATAAGTTATTTTACTGTCTTTCTTTCCAGGTGGAGGTGTTTTCAAATAAAGATGAACTTAAAATTAATTAAATCACTGTCAACTCTCTGAACAGATTTTTCAGAGACATATTCTTCTCAATGAAGTTTAATCAATGTACTGTAATGTTTTTTAACAGGGCTCTGGGTCTAAAACTGGTGCTAAACTGATACATTCAAAAATTACCTTATGGGAAACAAAGCTTCACCACCCATGGCTTGAACATCAGCTTCTCAACAGAGTGCTTACAAAGGTTCTTTTTAGAAGAAAAACGGCTCTGAACCTTGGTGAACACATCCATGTCATTCCTTACAGCCTCCAGAACCTTGTGATAGGGACTTAGCTATTCTAGATACTAGGCGGGTTTAGTGGTAGAAGGGCCCTAAAATTTGTGGCCATAAAGTGCTTGATTACCACAAGGAATCACAAGAAGATAGGCTATGGAGATACCAAAGAAAGAAGCATAGTGTGCAAAAGATCAAGAATAAACAGATGATAATGTAACAGAGGAAGAAAGCAAACTCAATTAAATAGAGTAAATTAATTACAATAGAACCACTGTGTATCATTATTTTCATTAGAATCAAGTTATCAGAATTAGGACCGTGAATCTACTGTAATTGCTTTCCAGAATGTAAACCTAAAAGAAATATCTTTTAAACTTCCTGGACCCCTCTGCTACATTTGACAGTAAGCATTTCTTCCTTCCTACAGAAAATCAGAAATTCTTCAAAAATTCCTCTTCCTCCTCAGCCTTTCAAATACCTGGTGTTTCTAGGCTCTATCTTGTTCTTTGATATCCATTCTGAGATTATCTGACTCACTCTCATGATTTCAGCTGTGATTTCTCTCCAGCATCAGTGTCTAGAATCCAACGGGATGCTGGACAGCTTCACTCAGATGCCCCCAAAATAGCCCTAACTCAAAGAATTGAAAATAAAATTCATCATCAACTCCTACTCTTTTTTTCTACATTCATTCTCAATGAATGTATTTTCTATCTCAGCTCGAAATACCACAATCCATACAGTCACCAAAGTTAGAAATTAGACATGTTACCTTTGACCCTGACTTTGTCAATCAATCGATAAAACTTATTATCAGTTTTGCCTCCTGCATGTTTCTCAATTCCGTTTCTCTTTCTCTGGGCCCCAACACCTCTTATTTAGATTGATACTTCCTAACTGGTCTCTCTGCTGAGCACATTCTCTTCAATTCCACCCTCTACACAGGTATAGTAAGAATTTACCTGAAATGAACATCTGACTTCCATTCCCTTGCTTCAAACTGATCAACTGCCTCTCATTAGCTTCAGAATAAAGCCCACATTTCTTGACATGATTACAAGGTCTTTGCAATTTGGTCCCACCTGACCATTTCTACCTCATGCCTCTCCCTGCATATAATTCTTATAGTAACAGTACAGAGACTATAATTTCATATTGTTCCCTTTATATGCTATGGCCTCTCGTGTTTCCACATACTTACTCATGTTGTTTCTTATGCCTCACAGTCTCTACTTCTTCCCTTTCCTCTCCTGCCTCCTCCGTCCTCAATTATTTATGTCTTGGCAAAGCTATCATCTCTTCCAGAAAGATTTTCCTGAAAGCTCTGGCAAAGATGGGTGGTAATTCTCTTCTCTATCCTCTTACTCTGTGTCTTGGTCTCACTTACCATACCAAAGTTCTTTTTTAATGAACATCAGAAAATTCAATGAAGACATGAAGAAAGAATAAAACTAATAGGTATGTGCCTATATTACCTGCATCTCATTGACCATGAGGCCTTTGAGAACACAAATGATGAATTATTCATAATTGTAATCCCACTTCCAGACCCAGTTAAATGTTCTGTTAAATGAAAGTAACTGATGCTCAATAAATGTTCTGCTAAATGAAAGTAACTGAGAAGAAAGAATATACAAAAATAAATCAAAGAAAAGATAAGAGACTTCCTTGCCACATTCCCTAATAATGGTCCTGGTCCTGCTCATATTTGGGCAGTTACACTGACTTTAATGCTAGAAGTATCTAGTTTAAAAGACCTCCAAATAAGCAAGTTACTCCCTTCTAGCCAATGATAGTAATTCTATCAAGAAACTGTCCTCTTCTTGACATCAGACCTCTTATTTTATCACCAAAGGTATATTTTTAAAAAGATATGCCATGTGTAATCCCTATCAGGTTAATGGAAAATAGGAAGAACAAAACCAAGTAGAATAAAATAAACTTGGCAGCATCATGCCATTTTTATTACATGGAAAATTACTTACATGCAGCAGCAATACAGCAGCAAGAAAAGACTGTCCTTGGCAGTACCCAATGTCCTCATCGTAGACAGAGTAGGCCTGGAGAAAAGAGGAAGAGAACGAAATATCACAAACATTCACAGACTTTAACGTAAGTGCTAGCTCACATCAGGCTGCTGCTTGTTCCTGTCCCTGGGCTGTCCACCAGTTTCACCTCCTTCAACTTGGATGTGTGAGTCATTAGCACAGTGGGACCCCCCCCCCCCGGCAAAGAGGCTGCACATTTCCTAAAGCAATTCTAGATGCTTCATTATCCCAGACTCATTAGAATTTGGAATAAAGTACTTCTCAGAGCACATAAATTAATTTTAAAAGACCCATTATGGTTTGTGGTCAGGTGAATAGACCATGAGACAGGAGCAAAGAGCAGAAGAGGGTGGGAAGGTTCTAGAGTTGGTGTGGGAGTTCTAATGCACTATAGGGATATGTTAAACCTGCTGAAAGTGTCACGCAGATCCCCTGATCAAAAAAGTCACTATCTATAACCTCCAGACTTTATCAAGACCTTCTGCACTACTCTCCCACCTTCCAGAAAGCTGCAGAGTAAAAATGTCTCCTCCCATCTATACCACTGGGGCAAATCAGAAACACTGAGCATTGCTCCAAACTTTCACAGCATGGCTGACAGAGAGCTTCATGCCACATATGCACCCACTATGACAGGTGTTCTAGCTAATCACCATCTTTAACATCATTCTAACTAGGCCCATTTGCAGGATATATATATTGCTCCCTGGCAAGCAGCTATCATGCCATTTAACTTAATATTCACCTTAGTTTTCAGAGGAAAGGAAATAAAATTGTATACTTAGTAGTATGTATTAACTAGTACTTCAACTGCTGAGATTATAATTTTTTTAAAAGATAATCTGTACAAGTTTTTAAGAACTTGAATAAGTGACAGCAGGCAGAGTGTGCTAATCAAAGAGTAAATAGGAATTAGTAGCTTTTTCTGTAAAAAAAATAGTAAATATTTGAGGCCTTGAGGGACACTTACACATCTGCTGTACATTGTTTGGTTTTTAAACAACCCCTTAACACACAAAAAAACTTTCGTATTTCAAGGATGGTACAAAAGCAGGCAACATGGGTCACAGTTTACTGAACCCTGATTTAAAACAAAAATAATCATTCAGGGACCACCACATTTAGTTTTAAAAGGCAAACATCCCAATCATGGTGTTTGAATCCTGGAAATATATCCCATCTCATGTATCCTTTCCATGTTGTGATTCATTTTAGTGGGGGAATTTCCATTTAATGTGCTTTAACACAATGCATTATGATTTTGAATAGTCTCTGTCCAGGGCAATGATTATCAAAGATAACTAGGGAGGGATTTTTAGAGGGAGGGTAAGTATGGTATTTCCATATGCCAAAGTAGTCAGAGTACAGGGTCCAGAACCCTTTTTTTTTTTTACTTAAAAAAACAAACTGTATTAAAATACAGCTTGTAGTCAGTGAAATGCATATATTTAACCACATAATTCCTTGAGTTGGGTCATTTCTATAACTCCAACATTATAAATTATATCCATCATTTCAGAATTTCCCTCATGCCTCACTGCAGTCAAACCACCTCCACCCCAGGCAACCACTGATCTGATTTTTATCGCAATGTATTATTAACTTTGTATTTTTTAAAGTATTTCATATAAATTGACTCATATAATATATACTCTTCTGTGGCCTCTTTTAATGTTTCTGAGATTCTTCCATGTTGCATGTATGAGTTCATTCCTTTTCACTGCTGGTTAGAATTCCACTGTTTGATCAAACCACAGTTGTTTATCCAATCCACTCACCCACTGATGAATATTTGGGTTTTTACCAGTTTTTGGCTTATATGAATATAGCTATTATAGCTGCTATGTATATACAAGGGTTTTTGTAGATATTGGTTTTCATTTTCCTTGGGTAAATACCTAGGAGTGGAGGTTCAAGGTTCAAATGATAAGTATATGTTTAAATTTATAAGAAATTACCAAACTATTTTCCAAAGTGATTGCATAATTATTACAGCCACACAAGCAAAGTGTAAGAATATGCACTGCTTCACATCCTTGTCAGTCCTTGATTTGCCAGTCTCTTCCCTTTCATTAATTCCTTTGGTTTTTGACTCGCATTTCCCTGATGACTGTGCTGTAGGACATAGTAACGTGCTTTTCAGCAACTGATACGTAGTTTTTGTGACTCTTCAAGTTCTTGCCCACTTGTTTAATAGGCTGCTCATCACATCCCTGTTGATTCATGGGAGTTCTTTAAACATTTGGTTTACAGTCCATTGTCAGACATACATATTGCCAGTATTTTCTGCCAGTCTGTGGCCTGCCTTTTCATTTACTTAATAGTGTCTTCTGCAGTACTACTGTTCTCTTTTAACCTTTTCCTGCTAATGATGATATTATCACAATCTCTTCTGAGAGAAAAATTAGATCATGGAATCATTACCTAATGAATCTGAAAAGAGCTTTTTTCCATTATCACCAGTTTCCAGAGCTCTAATTTTAAAAATTGAAAGATGAATTAGCATCCTTTTACTAATTTAATTTTCCTGGATGTATACAGTTATCTTTTGATTGCTTAATTTGCAATTTCATCCAGAGCTCATGGGTGTGTGTGTATGCGTGTGTGTGTGAGTGTGTATTAGGGATTAAAAGGTGGACTGCAGACAGAGAGAATAAAGAAGGAAGAAAAAGGGAAGAAAGAAGAGAAAGGTTCTCATACTCTCCCTTGTGGGAGCATTCCTGAGGGTGCCCTGTTGCTTCCTTTTCCATGAACAAAGGTTTGTTGCGAGATCATGTTACATTAGTGATAGTTATTTTCAAGGCTCTCCTTTCCCCATGACAGATGTCCAAGTTGAGGATTCCTTAAAATTGTGGATCTCCAAAAGTCAATCATGCTTCATCAACCCTGACATCACTGACTAATGTTTGATGTCTTTATATAAATATAATTAAAATGAATTGAGAATTGTGCTATTTATATGGTCATTTGTGTTACAAAAGAAGTCCATTAGAAAATGAAGGTCCATGATACATTAGACAGAGAAGGTATGAATTCAGTGACCCCCACAGGCCATTCTCTGTAGAGAGAGCCAAGGATCAAAGTGCAAAGTAGTAATAAATTGATCTTACTTTGTACTTGTTTTGTGCTTTGGGGTTAGGTTAGCAGCAAAAATGGCTTTTCAGAAGCCACTTATTAAATTGATTATATAATACACAGTGTGAAAAACACAGTGTTCTAGCACGTTCTTTCCCTTAGAGTTCTTCGAAGTACTGTTTGGCTTAAGTCTAAGCCTTCTCTAACTGAGTTGAACTGAATCCTTCCCTTCTATTTAAAACATGCCTCTCTTTGCACCACACGTTTCCTTACTCTTAAGCTTAATTGTGACTCTGGCCAGATGCCTTCTCAGTCTGACTTTAAAAAAACATATGGGTACTACTACTGTAATGGAGGAATCACTACCATGGGTCAACCTTTCCTTGGGTAACAAATTTTAGCTATATCTGGATAACTATATAAAACAAATACCTGAAGCACTTAAGAGCTAAACAAAAGCAGGCAGAAACTGGAATGATGGTGGGTAAAATGTCCATTCTTTATGCTTTTGTTGGAGGTCAGGTACAAGGGGTACCACACCAGATGGCTAAAACTTGCCTATAAAAGTTTAGTTTCATTGGCTTGAAAAAACAGACTAGTTAGGGTGATAATAATAGCTATAAAGTGAAAGTAGAAATTCTAGAAAAAAAGAGAGTTATAGAAGAGAAGCCCCTACAATGTAAAATTACAATATTTAAGACAGTGTAAAATTGATTTAAGGATAGACAAATAACCAGTAAACAACATAAAAAGTCCAGAATTACAGCCATACTTAGACAATCAGTTGATTTAAACAGTTACAAAGATAATGCAATGAGAAAGGAAAATTGTTTATTATGTATACAAATAAATATATGAAAACTGTTTCAACAAATGCACTTGAATAATTGGATATCAATGTGGGGGTAAAAACAAAACTTTAACCCTACCTCACTTCATATACAAAAATTAAATCCTGTTATATAATAGTTCTAAACATAAAACTAACACTATGAAGCTACTCAATGAATCATAAAATACCTTTGCAAAAGTTTCTAAGCCAGCGCACAGAAGCCCTAAATATAAAAGAGTAAACTGATACAGTAGATGTCATCAAATTTAAAAACCTCCACTGAGGAGAAATGGGAATCCTCCTACAGTCTTGGTGGGAATGTAAATTACTACAGCCACTGTGGAAAGCAGTATGGAGGTTTCTCAAAAAGCTGAAAACAGAAATACCGTTTGATCTAGTAATTCCACTTTTAGGAATTAACTGAAGAAAACAAAATCCCTGATTTGAAAAGACATATGCACCCCTATGTCTACCACTGCACTATTTGCAACAGCCAAGATATGGAAGTAACCTAAGTGTCCAACAGTAGATGAATGGATAAAAAAGATGTAATACATATACACAATGGAATATTATCCAGTCATAAAAAGAAAAGAAATCCTACCATTTGCAACAACATGGATAGATCTAGAGGGTATTAAGTTCAGTGAAATAAGCCAGGTGGAGAAAGACAAATACCATATGATTTCACTTATATGTAGAGTATAAAAACAAAGCAAAACAGAAGGAACAAAAACAGCAAAGACTTATAGACACTGAGAAGTAACTAGTGGTTACCAAAGGGGAGGGGTTGGGGCAGGTGGGAGGTTATGAAGGGGATATAGGAGCACAATAATTCACAATCAATGTAAGTTGGTCACGGAGATGGTAGGACAGCATGGAGAATCCAGTCAATGATTCTGTAACATCTTTCTATGTCGAAGATCATAACCACACTAGCGGGGGTGAGGATTTGATAATGTGGGTAACTATTGAACCACTGTGTTGTACATTTGAAACCAACATATCATTGTATATTAAGGATACTTCAATTAAAAAAAACCTCTACTGAGGAAAAGCCACCATAAGAAAATAAATAGGTAAACTACAACCTAGGGAAATAGTTGCAAACAAACCAGAAAAAAGTCTGAGAAAGCGTGACCTGTGTATTATGTGCCCAACATGTTGCTAAGTGCTTTTCCATGTTCTCAATTAATCCTCACAAAGCCCATGAGATAAGTAAGACTTAGAATAATTAACGTGGGTAAGGTCACAGAGCTAAGAGCCAGAATTTGAACACAAATCTGTTTGAACACAGAGCCTGCTCCCTTAATCTTCATTATATCACTGCTATAGACTGCATTCCCTGAAAATTCATGTTGAAACCTAATCCCCAGTATGATGCTATCTGGAAGTGGGGCCATTGGGAGGTAAGTAGATCATGAGAGTACAGCTCTCATGAATGTGATCAATGTCCTTATAAAACAAACCCCAGAGAGCGCTCTCAACTCTAGTGCCAGGTGAGGACAGGGAGGGAGGACGCCCGTCTATGAGGTGAGACAAGAGCCCGCGCCAGACGCCAAGATGCCAGCACCCTAATCCTGAGCTGCTGAGCTGCAAGGACGGTGAGAAGCAAATTGCTGTTTAAGCTACCCAGCGAATGGTACGGCAGTCCAGGCAGATGAAGCCAGTCACTGAGACTCAACCTGTGCAGAATTATTCTTCTTAGATGTTTATGTGTTTCGGTCCATGGAAAATGGGAGGGCCTATGCTCTGATTTGCTTTCAGGTTCCACAGGGATGAAGGATAAAACTTCATATCCTCAAGAAAAATGACAATCTAATCAAGGGGCAGCTTAATCTTTTCAAATCTATGGCTTCTGAGTTTAGGGAAGGTGGACGTTTAATTTCTTTATGTAATATATTTATTAACATGCTGACTAAACGCTAAAACTTGGACATGAAAACAGAGAGAGCTGGTGAGGCTTAATCTTTTTGGTACTAGTGGTTACATATAATGTAAATTCTTCTTAATCAAATAAATATGGAAACACACTTGACTTTTTTGCCTTGTGAATAATTGTTATCCGTTGATAGCAATGCTAACTTTGAAAATAATTTTCCAAAACTGAAGCTTTCTTTCCCAACCCAAAACATACAATAATCACTACAGCTCTTGAATTACCTTAAAACCATTATGGAAAGTTTTTAGTCTTACAGCTAGATTATGTCTAAAGATCTATCTACAAGCCTCTTTCCCCATAAACACTCCTACACAAACCTTTACTACATTGGTACAGGAAATACAGAATGGCATTTCTCTTTTGTCCCAGGAATGGGCAACATACAGTATTATTTTATCAGAAAGGTACACTTATAGGTAAAGATTGAAGGAAGCTTAGATTCACAGGACGCTTGAAAAGGAAATCAGAAGATGATCTCTAACAACACAGAGAGGGTGCTATGTGGGCATACAAGAAAGGGTCAAACTTCGCAAACTGATCCCCATTTGGCTTCTTGGCACTGCTAAAGTAACTGATGTATCTCCTGATTTGCTGGCTATTGACAAAGAGAGTTCAGTTAGTCAGCTTTAAATGTGACACATTTCTCCAAACACTGAGAATTGAGTTCACGACTTTTTCATTCAAGATCTAAGAGTAACACTGAAAGCAGGTAATACTAACTCAGATCTCCTCACTTTAACAGGAGCTTGATAATTATGTAAAGCAACTTGCCATTTATTAGCTAGACAAATGTTTCATCTATCACCTACTGTGAGCTTCTGCCAACTTGAGGTCAAAACATCAAACAAATTTGGATTATTATTCACAGCACCAGTAGCCCTTAAATCAGTATGCCAGGGAAATAGCCAACTGTAAAATATGTGGAATAGATTTATTCACAAACTACAAAGAAATCTGTTTCCACATAATCTAAGAGGCAAGAAGAGATACCAAGCAAAGACTATTTTTAAGTAATGTCACAATAAGCTAAATAAAAGGAGCACAGAGTGATAAGAGTTGTAAGACACTGGTCATCTAAAAAAAATTAGGGTAACATTTAAAGCAGAGATTATTTAATACAGCATTTAAGAATACAAGGGGCTTTTCAAAGAATCTTTTAGCATTAATCTAACTACTAAACAGCCACTAACATTTATGTATTAACAATTGCTACCCACTGCTCTAGGTATTTATTTATATTAATTTATTTAAATTCTTACAATGACCCTCTGAGGTAAATACTATTAACAGCCCCCTTTTATAAAAGAAAAATAAGTCCTATTAATATCCTCCTTTTATCCAAGGCACAGAGAAGGTAGATAACTTGTTCAAGGTCACCCAGTTAGGAAGCAGCAGGCCAGAACTCAAATTCAGGCAGCTGAGCTCAAGGTCTTTGCTACTGTCACTGTACTGTCACTGGATCTTAATGATTGCTGACATATACGGCAGAGTTCAGGTAAGCAACCATAAAACCTTATGATAAAACAAATGTTTTTCTTTTTGCTATAAATATTCATGACTAATCAGAGAGGTGGCTTTAGTTAAAAAACGTAGAAGAATGGCAATCACAAAATTTAGGATAGTGGCTGACTGGTGGGGGAAGATGAATCTGAGAGGAGCACCTGGGAGTGTTCAAAGATACTGGTAATATTATATTTCCTAAATTGTAGAATGAATGTTACTTGTATTATCAATATTTAAAAATTATAAATACAAACTAAGTGTCCTCATTTGAATATATGGTATATTTCATAATTAAAATTTTTAAAGTTGCTTATTAGTAATCTTCTACTCAGTGGTTTATGTTAATATTTCAATTTGGGTGACATCTTTAGAATATAAATACATGAAAGACACAAATCAAAATGATCAAAATAGTGAAATAGAGAGCCAATGAGAACTACTCTTTTTTGGAGAAAATTATATGTATTTATAGTAGATTCTCATTACTTGCCATAGTTCTGTTTTATAAAGTTAATGCAAACATGGAATTAGTGGATATTGAATCACTGCTCATAGGGAGTAAAAGAGGATTATGCTTCTGCAAGCTCTTAGTCATGACATTTTTGGCAACCAATCAACACATAATCTTGTTTTATTTCTATTTAAGGACACCTTATTTAATATTTATTGTTGATTCATTTTTAATATTGAAATCATGGTCAACAGCACTGTAAGTCATACCTGAACAAAATTTATCTAACATACATATTTTTCTCCATTAGGCACACTGCAGCTTTCTTGGGCTTAGCATAACTAGACAGTACTTCAGCACTACACTTGGGGCCATGTCAAACAGCAAAATCGCCAACACCAAGGTTATCAAAAGCACAAAAACACTGCATGAAATATACTGCAAAAGGACAATATTGTTTACAGTATGAGAGTTGAAACAAGAATCTGAACTTGGAATGTATGCATTGGGCAACTCGGATTTTCCACGCAGTGCACAGGCACATATTGAATGACCACAAAAGCACCAAGGGTATTGACTTTGGGGTTACAAATAAATTTAGCATGTAGGAGAATTTGCAAATATAGACTCTATGAATTCTGTGTGTAGTGGGGAGGGGTGGGGGCATTTATCCTCTGGGATAAATATTTATATCTATTTATCTATATCTGTATACCTTTGGGGATATATATATATATATATATATATATATATATATATATATATATATATATAATCTGGCTTTATTAAGAATACTTTTTGTAAGCTAATTCAAAAATAAATTATTTCAGCTTAATTTTGGGTATGCATGTGAGATCCTATATAGGATTAAGCTGAAATAATTTATTTTTGAATTAGCTTACAAAAAGTATTCTTAATAAAGCCAGATTTTTATTGATTAGAATGAAGAAATATTAATTTTAAGAAGGGCCACAATTATTAGAAAAGCCAAGTGAAAAATTAATATAGATGTATTCCCATGCTATAATTTAAGTTTTAAACTTTGGTTATAAATATAAAATATATAAAATAAAAATATATAAATCAATATTTTTATTAAACATTTTCAGTACCTATTCTTCATCATATTCCTTTCCTCCCTGCCTTTAGAATCATAATCAATGATATGTTTTCCTATTACTTTAGTATTTGGTACAAGGTGTCCACAGTAATTAACAGCTCATTTACCAGTATTTTCTTTGAAACTCAGAATGTGTTTTCCCATAAATGCAATACTGTTATGAGATTACGAACCTAGATCACAAAATTATCCCCTAACTATAGTGCCCAGGACAGTAAGATGTTAATAATAAAGTACTCTAAAGTCGTTTGTTAAAAAATTTCCTTAAAAGTTTTCTAATAGTAGATCTTAATGCCAAACACTTCAAATTCCAACTCTGCCACTTTTAACTTTCCTAAGTTTCAACTGCTTTGAGGCAACAAATATTTACTGAGCATCTACTATGTGTAAGAAAGTAGTGAACAAAATGGACCAAAAAACTTTGCTCTCATAAAGCTTAGTTTCTAGTGGAAAAGGACAACATGCATGTATGCATAAATACATATGTATGTTTGAATGTAGTAAGTGTGGTATAAAAAGTAAAGCAGGAAAAGGGGCTGAGGAATGCAGGGTTAAGAGGAGATGGCAATAAGGAGGGTGGTTAGGGCAGGCCATACTGAGAAAGCAACACTTGAGCAAGGAGTCAAGAGAGACGAAAGAGCAAACCATACAGACCTCTGGGAGAAGAGTGTTCCAAGCAGAGGGAACAGCCAGAGCAAGGGCTCTCAAGTGTAAGCAAGCCTGGAATGTGTAGCTGGGTCAGAATGCATGATGAAGAGAATATAACACATGAAGTGTACAGCCGTGTACACTGCAAGGGCTTTGACTTTAACAATGGATGAAACAGAAAGCCACTGAAAGCAAGAAGACCAGGCAGAGAATTGTAATTTAGATCAGGGTGGCTGCAGCAGAGGTGGTGAGAAATAGATTCTGGATACATTTTGGAGACAGAGCTAATAAGATTTCCTAATGGATTATATGTGTAGTGTTACATGCCTTTGCATGGTTGCAAATGAGTGTGCCACAGGACTGGAACATTTCCTCACATGGAGCTGAGGAGCCCTCATAGCCTGTGATGGGCTTATCACCTTATTTGGGAATATCTTTCTCTGTTCAGGGCTTCATGTGAACTTTGAACTTCTTTGTTCTGCTCAAGAGTGTGTGTGATATGACACCTGGCCAAGCCCACGGTTATCTATGTTCTCACAAGGAGGGAATGGGGTCTTTTATTTGCATAACAAGAGGAGTGTATGCAGATCTTCTCCCTGTGGCAGCAGTAGTGTTAAAACTCATTCGTGGTGGGAGAATGTCACTCACTGTAGAAGCTGATCTTGCTTTGTCTCTTTTCTGTGAAAGTAAAGCATTGTTCCAACCAATGCCTGTGTGAATCATGTCTTCCTTAGTAACCTCAACCCTGCACACCATGCAGTGTGTTGCCATCCTTAGACTGCTGCTCCTGGTGGTAGGTAACAGTTGTCACTTTCTCAACATGTAGGGTAAGAGAAAGAAAGGAGAGTCAAGGATAATGCAAGGTTTCTAGTCTGGGCAACTGAAAGAATAGTTATTATTAACTGAGATGGAAAAGACTGTGGTGATACTTTGTGATTGTACATACATTTGTTTTGTGACCAGACCATTATCAGGGCAGTAATATAGGTGAAATCCTAACTGAAATGAGTTTAGGAAAGAGTTGGAGGAGAGGCACTGGTTACAGCAGTTACAGACAAATCCTTTTGAGGACTTTTTCTGATAAAGTGGAGCAGATAGCTTAATCTGAAACACAAAGATAATAATAGAAACCACCATATAAGTTTATTTGAGGATTAAACATAGTGCTTAGTGCATACTAAAGAGCTGAATAAACTGCAGCAATGACAGGTCAAGGAGAATTCCTATGCCCTTCTTCTAAATTTCCCATTTGAACCATCATTAGGATGAATATAGAGCTGTAGGGATGGGGTCTAACACATCACCAAAACTCTTACATATTCTTAGTTTCACTGACTTTTTTTTTTTCACTGACTTCTTGAGAATGATCAGGCCACCCTCCACAAATTTGTTTAGAGTGACATAAGTTGCCCCATTTTTTCTCCTCTTTGAAACCAGGTATCCCAATGTAAGTCTAAGTCATCTTTACAAAGTCTCTTTAAAACTCATGAGGGATAAAAAGGATGAAAAAAAAAAAAGTCATCACTAAAACAACGTAAGGATTCCCCTTCTCTTCCTGAAACCATTTGGCAAAGCAAGACAGATGTGACATGGTGTGGTGGCCTGGCATGGGTTATCAGACCCTAACCAGGTGACAGGCCATCCATGTGGGTAAGTGAGTGGCCAAGAATGGGTAATCAGTGCCTGACAGGATGAGGAGTACATGCAGGGGTGACACTCTGGCACAGGGTTTTAGAACCTGACCACGGTTAGGAAGCCATTTGTGCAAGAAAAGAATAGCAGCATCAATGGGAGATTGGTTACATACAAGAATGTTGATCAAATAAACAAATATACTAAGGATAATGGGAGCTAGAGTTCCCATTGTTAGACAACGGAGTTATAAATTTGGGCAGGAAGAACACTGGCATTAATCTGCTGGTGTTGGATTGGAGATAGAAGTATACCTATAAGTCCATGGTTTTCAACATATGCAAACATATAAAAACAAATATGGGCAGTTTTATCAGCAAAAAAGGCAGAGTAAGGATCCCTGAAAGTGTGCTCTTCAATAACAACAGGAAAAATGGCAAAAATTGTTATAACCAGCTTTCTCAGCAATCTACAAATTGATCAAAGGTTTGCAGCAGTCTAGGGATCATTTATCCCAGAAAAGCAACTAAATATCAGTAAAAACAGGAAACTTCATAACTTGCCATGGTTCTGTCTGCTGCTCTGCAGTTCCACAATGACATCCCTTGAAAACTAACAGCCTATATTTGCAGTGAAAACAAGCAACCTGGCAGCCATCAGAGGGAGCAAAATGGGGCTAGAGCTCTTGACAAGAATCACTCCCAGAGAATTATAATTATTTGACCTGTCTAGTGGTTCCCTGAAGACTCCACTTGCAAGGTTCACTTAACATGAAAAGCTTCTTCCCCAGTGCCATTTGTCAAAAACAATTACAAGCAACTGTTTAATTTCGTGATTGCTTGAGGTTGTGGATAAAAGTTGGACAAGACAACAGACTAACCAGAAATCATAAATGGAAAAGCTGTGGCATGAGATGTCCATAAAGGTTTTGAAAGGCTCAGACATATTTTTGAAAATCTAGAGGGCCATGCCCATGTGTATGGCTGTGCAGATGCCCAAGGCTTTGTGCCTTCTCAGGAAAGGACTGAGAAGGCTCTGTCACCTCTGGCTGACCCTGAGGCTCTGCACAAGCAGGAAATGCAGGCAAGACATAGTTGCCACATGGCTGGCTAAGTCACGAAGACATGCCCAAACACACACACACACAGCCTTTTGGCAAAAACCGGGAGCCATACTGCTTCCAGGCATTTAAGGAAATCTCTGTCCAGTAATTGGCTGACCATCACACAGAGACTCCAGGGGCTACACATGACAAAGAGTACAGCTTTACAGAACTATTCACAAAAGTCTCCAACCAAACAACAAACAATAACAAACCTGGCAAATATAGAGAAAGAAAGTGGATTAATGGATTAATGGCTGCAAGGGCTGAAGGCAGGGATGAGGGAGAGTGGTTTCTAATGGATCCAGGATTTCCTGTGGAGTGATGGGAATGTTCTAGAATTAAATGGTGGCTGCACAGCCTCATAAATATATTAAAAACTACTAAATTGTACTTATTTATAAAGGGCCAGTTTTATGGCATGTGAATAAAAAAAGAAAATACGGTTGCAAATGTATGTCTTATGTGCATGCCTATCTATATCTATACATATATTCATTTGTACATACATTCCCTAGCTCTGTCCACTGAAATGACTCATGAGCTCTGACATACTAGTAGCAATGAACACACATAGTATATAGACCTTAGTTTCTTACTATTTTTGACTAAAGAGAACAGGGCGCCTTGTAGAAATGGCTTGTTCTAGACGTTGGGCCTAGAATAAGCCTAGGACATCTTTCTGAGCCAGAAAGAAAGCACAGTTTACAGAATGACAGAGTATGTTAAAAGGGCACAGAAGTCAAGCTTAAATGTCTCCCACTGTCCAAAATGAGGATAATCTGACAGAAAAACAAATAATAATGCTAAGAAAATATAATATACTGAATAAGAATTCATGTCCATTTGAATATGATATTACATAAATAATAAACATAAAGTCTGTTGAGGAGGATATTTACATAGTTGCAAATTACCTCACACAAAATACTTATTACAAAGGGATAAAGACTAACTTCATAGTGGATAAGCCTGGTGAACAGTATTTTATTTATGTGATCATAGTGATCATTATCAATAATTGGAAAAACCATAACTTTGCACTAAGAGGAAGACATAAGAACAGATCATTCCTTCTACATTATTCCTGCCAAAGATGTATAACCTGAAAGAAGAGAGGGGATAGAAGAAAGAAAAGAGGGGATGTGAACTCAACAGTTCAAGCAGGTTTATTGCTGAACCTGAGAGGGACCCCTCTGTTCTGGGCAGCAGAACAAAGGAAAGGGGTCTCTAACAGGTCAAGAGGCTTTTTATGGCCAGGGTTTTTGGTGCGCTCTTTGAGGGGAGGGGTCAGGGAAAGGTGGGCTTGTGGCTTGCTGACATGTTCTCTGGAGAATGCCTGTAGCCTAGGTAAAATGACACCTAGGTCTCCTGAGATGGTAGGTGGGCTTATTCAAAAGGTGGTACTCAGGTCTGGATTCTATCACAACCTGAATCTGACCATGAGGAGACATGAGACAAACCCAAACTGAGGGACTTTCTAAAAAAAGCACTGGCCTATAATCTTCAAAAGTACCAAGAAAGTGAAGGAAAGAGTGAGAAACTGTTCCAGATAGAAGGAAATTAAGGAGACACAACAGCTGAATGAGATGTGTGATTCTGAACTAGATCCTTTTTCTGTAAAGGACATTATTTGGACAATTAATGAAATCAGAATAAAGTCTAAGGCTTAGGTAGTAGCAATCCTATCTACCTAAATAGTAATGTTACTATCCAGATCTGGATGTTGTATTATAGTTATGCAGGAAATACTCTTGCTTGTTATAGAGCACCCTCAAGTATTTGGGGGTGATATGGCATCATGTTGGCAAATCATTCTCAAAGAGCACAGGGAAAGAAAATTCTGCATTTGCAACTTTTCTGTAAGTTTGAGGTCATTAAAAAAGCATAAAGAAATATGGAAATACACATACATGTATATAAATAAATTTGACAGAATCATTTTGTCTGTTGATTCCAATTATAAAAATTTGGGTTTTAAGAAGGTTATTAAATTTGTCCTATATACTGGTAAAAAGGAGAGTATCCACACAGGCTCTAAAAATAGATTTACTGATGTGGAATAATCTAAACACTGGCAACGATAAATGTAGAAGACTAGATGTACTCACATTCACTAACAAAGCAATTTTCTTATCTAACATAGCTGGCAAAATTCCTAGATGTAAGTTTCCTTTTATATAACACTTTTTTTTTAAAAGGGCCCTTGGCAACAATTTAAAAGTGAACTGATACACTTGGTTTTTTAAAAAAGGAAATGTAGAATAAGTTCACTACCACATCCATTAAAAAACACTTAATATTCTTATTATAAGTAAATTATTGTGTGATTTTTATGGTAAATTATTCAGAATATCTAGTTTTCATCCTGGGACTTTAGATTTTTACAAAATGGTAGGTAAAGGACATCACAAAGGAGCCCTACAAAATAAAAACAACAGCCCTGCTCTTAAGGAGTTAGCCTGAATTATTTTTATAGATAAAATTACTTTACAGAAGAAGGAAAATAGTAGAAATAAGAGAGCTCTTTTAGAGTTTATGTACATTAATTTTCATCTAAAATAGTAGTATGGTGACCATGAAAACACACCTTTCTGATCTCCAACAGCAGGGAACATAATTGACCGAGGGTCCTAAGTGCTGTGCTCTGAAATCCATACCTACATTTGCAACAAGGCCACACTTCCCACAGGCTGCTCTCAGCCAATGACTGAGTACAACCAGAATACTAATCAAGCCAGCTTCTGGGAGACGTGGAATCTCATGGGGAACTTCGGCTGAGGACTCCCCCAGTTGGCCTTGCCAATCTGTCCTTAGAAGTACATAGTCTAAGACAATTCCTCTTAATCTTCCTTCCTTCCTCTCTTCTTTCCTTGGGATCAGACTAGCACTATGGTCCAATGGTACTCTTACACATTTAATCCTGTTTTGGTGACAGGCTTCTTAGAGGATCTGGATTAATACAGTCAGTTTCATTAAGTCAAGACCATAGAGTTAATTATATTGACACCTGTGTAACTAGTACTACACTGTGCTCTCTGAGATAAAGAAAAAGAAAATGTCAGAGATAGCCTCTTCCCTCAAAGACTGAACATACTGCAGGAAAGACTTAAATGAAATTAATCAGATAATGTACAAAACATAATCCATGATAATTATCTAAACTTTTACAGTATTTTTAAATCTGTAAATCACTGTGAGTAGAAGTGGGTAGGACAAGCTTCACAAGGGAAGTAGGCAAATAAGATCTGGACAGATGGGATGGAGGAGGACAGCAACTCAGATTCACACCCTTCTAGGTCTTTAAAAGATGCAGGAAGAGGCCTGGTTAACAAGGAGGCTTCAACATTATAAAGATATTGCCAACCACACAGCAATTAGTAAACAGGAAATGAGGCCCCATAATTCTATAGCTAACCCACTCAGGAATAACTGTGTGTTTATTGTTTAGAATATTTAAGGCTTTTGAATCTAATACAAAAACAGATGGCTATTTTGAAATAAATCATAAATTCAGGAGGCACACCATCAGTAGCTTTTTCAGGTTTTCTGTTATGTCTTTGCAGATTAGTTTTGTTTTTCCTTCTCTATTTTAAAAAGTAATCTTACTTTTCTTCCTCAAAGAGTAGTGCTGTTTTCTAAAAAGAGTGATTATAAAGAAACCCTTAGGATACAGACAATCCCTGTATTCTAATTTTATACATTTTTATCATCCTTATAATCCTACCCTTTCTCTTCTTTATTCTGGTAATTGTGTGATGGCTTCAATTAGCCTTTCAGCTGAAAGACTACAGGGTCCACAGAAACTACAAAGCTATTTCAAGAACAGACCTTATGGGACCAAGCACATAAAGAAATTTTTTTAATCTCTTCAGACACTCTCAAGAGCATTTCAAATCACTCGTTCTCCTTCTGAGACTCTAGCTTCACAAGCCTGACCTTTCATTGTTACAGTTTCAGAAAAATCCGTATTTAAAATAACATCCTATCTTTTCAGTTGAGTTCTGACTCATAGAAGGTCTATTCTATTAGTATGTATATTAAAGAGGACAAAAAAACCCACAAAATAATCCCTCAAATATGACTTTAGCAATCCTAACAAACATAAAAAAAAGTTTTTGAAATATTGTAAGCAAAAGCTAAGCATGAAGTTAACCCCAAACACACATATACAAATACACACAGAATAAAGCTTTTCAACTTTAGGTTGCTAAGTTTTCTTATACGTATTTGTACATGTGTGAGCATTGCATTTCTTATTCTGAATGGCTATAAACATAATTGTCCCTGGCAATGAAGCAGAATTAGAATTATGTAGAAAATGTAAAATCAAGAGACAAGAGACAATAGGAGTATATTAATGGGTGATCAGATATTAGAATTTATCAGACTTGGACTTTACAATAACTATAATTAATCTGTTCAATAAAAATGAAGAAAAAAATAATTTCACCAAGGAACTGGGATCTATTTTTACAAAGAATCATATGGAAATTCTAGAACTGAAAAATAAAACAACCAAAATTAAGAATTCAATAGATTGGAGAGATTAGTAAAATTAACCAAATGGAGACATCAAAAAAGGATGGAAATATATAACTTAGAATAGGAGATAGAAGGGACATGGTAAAATATGAATACTTGAAGGTCCAGAATAAAGGATAGAGGCAAAACAGTATTTGGAGAGATACTCGCTGAGTATTTTCTAAAACTGACAACTATGTTAAGCCATAATATAAAGTGACAAACTTCAAGCAATATAAAGAATCCATACCTAGGGCACATCAAAAAATACTGAAAAAATCAAAGATAAAAGAACAAAATTTTAAAACAGAAAAAAGATGCATTACATTTAAAGAAACCATGATAAGATTGACAGCCATCTTTCAACAGAAATGATGGAAGTCTGAAGACAACAGAATAACATCTTTAAAATGCTAGGGAAAAACCCTGTCTACTTAGAACTCTGTACTAATAAATAAAACTATCCAAAATAAAAACAAAATGAAACTATTCCAAAATAAAGACAAAATGATGAGGCCCTCAGACAAATAAAAAATTAGTTTTCACTAGTAGACTTTTACAAGAAATATGAAAAATAGTTCTTCAAGCAGAAGGAAAATGATCCCAAATGGAAGCAGGCAAAGCAGGAAGAAATGCAGAGCATGAGGAAAGATATATAGGTGAGTAAATCTAAATGAATAATGACAGTTTAAAACATAAAAAATAATATCCCATGTATGTACATTTGAGCATGTGGCAGGGGGTCAAGGAGGTAGTGATACATGTACAGAGTTAAATATAAGACAATAATAGGAAATCAAGCAGAAAAGTAATATATAAAGTTAAAGAGATATAAGGTTCTTGCATTATTCAGAAAGTGATCAAAGTACTCATTTAAGGTGGATTCTAAAAGTCAAGAATGCATGTTGTAATCTCTAGAGTAAAACTAAAAGTATAAAAACTGTAAAACTAATAGTTATAGAAGGTGGGAAATGGGGAAAAAGGAGGGAAAAAACAAACAGGTGAAACATTTATAGTACAAACAGTGACATATTAAGTTACAAATCAAATATGTCAGTAAGTTTATTAAATGTAGATACATCCAATACCCCAATAAAAAAACAAGATAGTAGAGTTAGTTAAAACAACAAAACTCAACTATAAGATGCTTAAAAAAGATACACCTTAAGTATAAGGACTCAATTGAAAGTAAAATGATATTAGAAGTCAAACAACACAAAATAAAGCTAATATAGCCATCTTCACATTGAAGTACATACTAGCAATGAGATATTTTATAATGCTAATAAAGTTAATTCAGTATGAAGACATAACAATACAAAATTTGTATGTACTTAATAACAAAGTCTCAAAATACAAAAAGCAAAATTTGACAAAAACTAGAAGGAAAAACAGACATCTAAAATCATAGTTGGGAAATTAAGCACAATTTCATCACTAACTGAAATGAAAGCATACACACACAAAAAAGAATAAAAGAAAAAAGAAAAAGAACAGTTACTATAAGAAAGATGAGAAAAAGCATGATTACAAAGTTTATCTAATTAACCTCAAAATAGGATACATTCAGGTCATAAATCAAGTTTCAACAAATTTCAGAAGTTTTGAAGTTATACAAAGAATGTTCTTTAACCATAGTGAAATAAACTAGAAATCAATACCAAAATATAATTTAGAAATTACCCAATGTGCTGGGTCAAAGAAATCAACATAGATATAAGAAGATACTTAAAACTAAATGGTAATAAAATATGACATCAAAACTGGTGATGTTATGATGGAACACTACTCAGCAATAAAAAAGAATGGACTACGGAAATTCTCAACTACATGGTTGAATCTCAAGAGCATTATGCTGCATGAGAGAAGCCTGGGGTGTATATTATATGATCCATGCATGTTAATTTCTGTAAAATGGAATAACTCTGTAATGGCAGAAAGAAGACAAGTGGTTACCTGAGGTCAGGCATGGGTGGGGGGACTGACTGGGAAGAAACATTAGGGAACTTTTTGGGATGATGCAAATTTTTGGTATCTTTTTTTGACATGCAGACTTTCATTGCAAAAGAAAATTATTTGACTCACATATGATAAAACGTACAAAGAATGTCAGTGTTCCTCTGGCTCTCTTATACTGAGGTATCAAAAACCCAAATAAAAAATACATGAAAAACATCTTCTCATATTTTTAATCTTTTTATCATTACCCTTTAGAACAACTGTAATTTTTTTTGGAAATGGCAGCATTTTCTTTCTTTTTTGAGGTAAAATTGACATATAACATTACAGTAGTTTCAGATGTACAAAATGATTCAGTATTTCTATATATTGTGAAATAATCACCACAATACATCTCATTAATATTCATCACCATCATGGTTACAGATTATTTTTCTTGTGATAAGAACTTTTCAGATCTACTCCCTTAGAAATTTTCAAATAAGCAATACAGTCCTGTTAACTATAGCCACCATGCTGTACAACACATCCTCATGACTGGAAGTTGCTACATCTTGATCCACTTCACCCATTTCACCCACTTCCAGCTTCTGGCAACCACCAATCTGTTCTCAGATTCAAAAAGAGGCAATACTAAGATATGTAATAGATATCAGAATGGTGGTTACATTTGAGGAGGGAACCTGAAGGGGAAATAAGAAAGGCTTCTAAAGTGCTAGTAAAAATCTCTATTTCTATCCTACAGTAATTACACAACAGTGTCTACATGGTAAAAATTCACTAAGTTACGTTCTCAATATTTTTGCACTTACTTTATTATAGGTATAGTAAATGGTAAAGTTTTTTTAATGGTAACTGAGCTCTAAGGTTATTTTAAGGAAAGTATTACTTATAAAAAGAAAGGGCCAATAAAGGTATAACTACCTCACAGTACAGTATCCATTCTAATTTCGGTAGGCATTTGGGTTTGTGGGTAAAATTTAAACATTTCCAGAATATCTCGCCTGGCTTTAGTATATCTGCATATCAATAGGCGTTCAGAGATGGAAAGAAGTATGGCTTTAGTGCATTTGCATCTTTCCTCAGGGGTAGAGAAGTTCATCTCCATATCAATGGGTGATTACCTGGGCAACAGAGGGCTTATCTGTAGCTGAGAGGTGAGGGGGAGGGCAGGTGTAGTTGCTGCCAGAGCAGAGAAGAAAGATGGCATGAGACCGCAGTTTGTGAGAAATAAACAGGTTTTAAACTTTATTTCTCCCTTTGACTGATTTTAGTTTTTAGGGGTATTTTGCCCTGGGATTTCCTTTCCCCAGACTTATAATTGGCGTAGTATTGGCAGGATTCCTATGAACCCAAAATCTGTCATAATGGGTGCGACCTTTGGGAGGGCCGCCCCTAGAAATGATGGAGAGAAGTGGCGCTCGCGTTGAGGGACATGTGTCTACACTCATGTGGTCGTGGAGGTGCCACCACCACTGCTGGCCACGCTGACCCCGGCCTGTGGCCTGAGCCTAAGGCTACTGCTTCTGCCACTGCTGCTGCTCTTGAAGCCGGCCGGAGCCTGACCACAACCATGGAAAGGAGCAGAAGTCCGGGTCACCTTGATAGAGAAGCAGCTGGCTGCTGTGTACCACACCTTGCTGGCTACAGAGCCCATCGCCAGAACAGCTCTGACCAAGGTAATAACCTCCTATTCCATCACAGGGTGGGTGTGAGACTGGACCCAAAGGCCACGGACTGGCATGGCACAGACACCTTAAAAGACAATGTGGGCCCATCGGTGTGGCTTGTCTTTCACCTTTGAAGAAGTCAGCTGAGCCCGGAAGGAGTGCCCTGCACATTGTGCAGATCAGCAAACCACCAAGAGGGACCTAGAGCGTCTCTCTGCAGCCTATGGTCGGTTGCCGGTTACTGAGAGTGATTGAGGTACCCACTTTATTGGACATGTGTTGCAAGGATGGGTGCAGCAATTAGGAGTAAAATGGACATGGCCCTGGACATTTCAACACATGGATCGGCGATGGCTGGCTCTTCTGGCACCTTGGAGAAAAGGCCTGGAAGCTGGCCTTCTGTGTATTCCTGTAATAACAGCAAATTGGCCCCTGACAATCATGGTTATTTGCTTCTACGGTCTTTGTGTCCTGGATGCGTCTCCTGACTGCAGCTGCCACATGATGGCTGGAATGGGTGAGCTTTGGACTTAATCTGCATGGGACTTTGAACCTAGCTGAATCCTCTGGCTTGAGAATTATGAGTGTGTTGCTGTTGTCAAGAAAATAATGTTTAAAGAGAGGCCTGACTGTCTAATGCTTGGTAAAAGTTTTGTGAGCAATCTAGCATGATTGTTAGGAATGAGTAAACAAGTGTAGAAATGTATTTTTGTGCTTAGTGAGAGACTGTGCTGTAAAGTAACCTAGCTGAATCCTCTGGCTTGAGAATTATGATTGTGTTGCTGTTGTCAAGAAAATAATGTTTAAAGAGAGGCTTCACTTTGTCTAATGTTGGGTAAAAGTTTTGTGAGCAATCTAGCATGATTGTTAGGAATGAGTAAACAAGTGTAGAAACGTATTTTGTGCTTAGTGAGAGATTGTGCTGTAAAGTACATTTACTTGGTCTGCATAGGCTGAATCCTCTGGCTTGAGGATTATCAAGATTTTATTGCTGTTGCTATTGCATGTTACTAGATTGGTCGGAAGAGGGATCAAGTAAATTGTAAGGCGAGATTTCTGGAAGGGTGGATTGTGGGTAAAATTGAAACATTTCCAGAATATCTTGCCTAGCTTTAGTATATCTGCATATCAATAGGTGTTCAGAGATGGAAAGAAGTATGGCTTTAGTGTATTTGCATCTTTCCTCAGGGGTAGAGAAGTTCATCTCCACATCAATGGCTGATTACCGGGGCAACAGAGGGCTTATATGTACCTGAGAGGTGAGAGGGAGGGCCCATGTAATTGCTGACAGAGCAGAGAAGAAAGATGGCCTGAGACTGCAGTTTGTGAGAAATAAACGGGTTATAAACTTTATTTCTCCCTTTGACTGATTTTAGTTTTTAGGGGCATTTTGCCCCGGGATTTCCTTTCCCCATACTTACAGGGTTGTTCTCAGTATAGATAATGCTGACATGTACACCCTTGTATTAAAGTTTTGTTGTACTTAAGTGTGCATTTCCATTAGGTATATACTAGAAATGGAATTTCTGGGTCAAAGAGTATAGACATATTCACCTTCAGTAGACACTGGCAAATAGGTTTTCAAAGTTTCACCATTTACATTCAACCAGCTGTATGTAAGAATTCCAGTTGTTCTGTATTTTCATCAATACTTGGTAAACTTAAATTTTACCATTTTGGTGGATGTGCAGTGTATATCACTGTGTTTCCATACACATTTTCCATGGGTCCACTGAGGATGAGTGCCTTTCACAAACTCCTGTCCATTAGGAAATCCTCTATCACGACAAACCTGTTTGTCTTTTGCTTATTTTTACAATTGGGTTTCTCTTATTATTTTGTACAAGGTTTTTTTCAACTAAAAAAACAAACAAAATTACTACCAAACTTGTAGGAAAACAGATCAGATTTGTGGTTATGAGAGGTGGGGAATGTGCAGGGGGGAATTAGAGGAAGGTGGTACAAACTTCCAGTTATAAGATAAATAAGCCTTAGGATATAATGTACAAAATGATGACTATAGTTTACACTGCTATATGGCATATAGGAAATGTATTAAGAGAGTAATTCCTAAAAGTTCTCATCACAAGGACAACTTTTTTCCATTTCTTTTTATTGTATTTATATGAGATGATGGATGTCAACTAAATCTATTGTGGTAATTATTTCAGAGTATATATAAACCAAACCATCATCCCTTAAACTTATACAGTGAGGTATGTCTTGACATATTTCTTGACAAGACAGGGACAAAAAAAGACTCTTACAACTTACAATCAGTGAGCTACAAGAAAAAGCCATTAAGTGTGATATCCAATTTCTATTTATTATTCTTAGATGTCTCTAGGGTCTTATCAAAAACCTTTGAAGTTCCTAAGCATGAAAGAGATTATGGCACCCATTCCCCTGAAGTAATTCAAATAATCTTTAAAAACGGAATCAAAACTTATATGAAATTTACATAGCTTCTTTCTAGAATCTCATATTGTGAAATTCTAATGAAATAATTAAAAAGAAGCTCATTTTTCTTTTGTGGTGCCCCAAAGTACGTCTTTGGTCTGTCTTCTGAGTAATCCTGTACTGGCTGTCTCAGAAAAAAAATTTTTTTAACATTTGCCTTGACTAGAAGCTGTATAATTCCTACATTAGTGAGGACCCCATTGGTGCCCCTGATCTTCTCTCATTATTATTTTTTCATAAGACATTTACATATATCAGCACATATGGTCATTTTCTCCTTGCATTTAAGTTTTTAGTTTCACAGAAAAATATTTCCTAGCCCTCTGGATTTCACTTACAGTGATGATGCTGAAATCACTTGCTATTTAAATACTGTCCCTCTAACACTGAGAAAAGCCACTACAGTACAAAGTCTGCAGTTAGACCTGCCTAAAAAGGAATACCAGTTTCATAATCTCTTATTTGTGGATATAGGTAAATCCTTAACCTTCCTGGGACTTTGTTAGCTTAAGTATAGGAACAGAAATATACTGTTTATTTCCAGGATAATTGTCAAAACTATGTAATATGATACATGTAAAAGTGCCTAGCATAGTTTCTGGTGCATGGGAGATATTAAATAAATCATAATTTTTCTTCATTGCACAAGTACAATCATAATAGTATTGTAGAAACACTACAGAATTTCATGTTAACAGTTCTGGGTTCAAACTAGCCTCTGCCATTTAGTGCCTATGAAATTTTAGGCCAATTATTTTATTTCTCTGAACTTCATCTATAAAAAGTGGGAAATTCTACTTATCCAGTGGAGTACCTGTGGGAATCAAATAACAGTATGCACAGGAGAGCTTCCTAAACCAGAGCGCTTCACAAGTTTCTACTATTATTATCGTGTTTATGTTAGTCATCATCTGAACATCAGGAAAGTTCTTCAAGCCTTCCAGTATGGCCTGAGAGAATTCATGTTCCTTAAGGAAACTAATTTGTATGAGAATACTTTGCTGTCTCTCAAGGTCTTCTGAAACTACTTAATTCACAGCTCATTAGGATGTGTAGGCAAAGTAGAGTGACCCCAGGGCTTCAAAGGATTCCTCAGCAGCCTCCTATTTAGATCCAGCTTAGAAGGCTGCTGTAATTCAAAGAAGCTTGCCAGCAACTCAGGGGAGAGAGAGGAGGTACCCAAATAATGGAAAAGACCTTGATACTCCAAGGGCTGCATGATTTCCCCAAGGTACAGCTGTAAACTAAATCTTTCTGGATGCATTTTGATCCAGAAATACCTATCATTCCACACCAAAGGGCCCTCATTCTGGGGACAATCAGTTTCTAAGAATATGACTAGGAGGAGTCCCAAAGGTTACTCACACTGTTGGGAAAACTGGATTATGTAGTGTAAAGCGTAGCAGACTATAATGTACTCAGTAAATGCTGTCATTCAAACTAGGGATCACCCAAGTCCCCTAAGGAGGAGAGGTGTGTTACAAACAGTCAAATAGAAAACTACTGAAAATGCTATTAACTAAGTGAAAAATAATTCATCCCTGTAACCACAAATACCCTCCTAAGTCTAGAAAACAATAAAAGTAATGTATGATTATACCTAATTTTACAAGAGTCAGGGGTCATTGCATTCTTCAAAATCGTGCAGCAGATCCCTCATTATTGGTACCAAAATACCTGAAATGTTTTAGCTCTTGTATTAAATCCAATATTGTTTTGAGAAAATTATTTGATAAAACAGGTTGTTTATTTTTGTCCTTCAACAAACCATTATCCTATCAAATTATTAACCCAGATAAATAAGGATATTGATCTCTCTATAATATATTTAGTACCTCCCATTCAATTCACAGCAGTAATGCCTTTTTCAGAAAGTAGTTGCACTAATCAGAAGAGCAGAAAAAGCAACTTGCCTCGAATTAACTTGCATACCAACAGTCAGTTCAATTTACACTGTTGTGAAAAATAATTTTAGCTTATTACTATGACTGACTGGTCTTAGGTCTTATAAAGAGATATATATCTAAAAGTAAATCACTAAATGTACTCCATTTCATGTGTGCATGAAACACACCAAAACACAGTAACAGTAAGTCAGGTTAAAGTCTTCAAGGTTAAATTATACTCCTTTATAGCTCTGATACTGACAGACAGGGCTATATTATATTATTTCAAATGTTATATATTATATATCAATTTCTGAGCTAAAAATTGTTAAATTCTGCATTCATCTATATTATTTTAGGAATTTTTTTTTAAAAAAACACTTAGAATCATAGTAAATTGTAATTGGGATAATCTTAGCACACCCCATACTAACTGAGGAGGAAATCCAAAAAGTGATTTTCCCAGACTTAGATCTGCTTATGGGAGAAATCAAAACCAGAAGCAGATTGCCTGATGTTCAGTCCTTTAAACTGTGCCAACCTGCTTCCCAACTAAAAACAGACTTTATATCATATGTAAATTAGAAAAATGCTGAAGATACTTGGAGTAATATTTTTTCAAGGACATTATTTTAAAATATGTTATTATCTAACTAAGAAAATGAGGGAAGGAAGAAGGGGAGGTAATGGAAGGGAAGACAATGGAAACCTTTTCATTTTCCAAACCCTATAAATTCTAGTATTATGCTTTCAATTCAACTTTCACACATAAGTTTAAGACAACAGAATAATCTTTGAACCATTTCAATTTCTTCCTACTCTGAAAAAGATATTAAGAGGCAAAAACCTGAAATTGACAGGGCTATTAAAACATGACAGCAAGTTTTTAACAGTCTTCCCTCTAATCTGACAGTTCAGATCATTTCTCATTTCACCAGAGCCACTGAAAACTTTTCAAATACAAAGTCAGACTCTCATATCCTTGAAACCAGAATTGATTTCTACACTTACTGTAACTGAAAAATTTCTTAAAAATTTCTGACTCAATTTAAGAGCATAGATTATTTTACTTCTATAGGCTCCACTGATAGGGAGTTATCAGAAATCAATGAGGTAATGTGAAAATACTCTGTAAATTTGAAATCATTACATCACATGGAAAACACTGTATTAAAAAAAAAGGTCTATTTAACTGTATTGCTGATGTGAGTAAGATGCACACCATTCTTAGTGGTAAATCATTAGATGCATTTCCTTTATAATCAGGAGCAAGACAAGGATGCCTACTATCATTGCTTCATTTTAACACAAGAATGTAGGTTCTGGCCAATGCAGTAATACAAGGAAAAGATTTTTTTAGAAAGAAGAAGAATTGGAAAAGAAGCAAAATTATCCTTATTTACAGATTATATAACAAAGTGGCTGATTTAAGATGAAGACATTATAAATGTTTATTCAGTTTTATACATGGTATCCAGAATGCAAACTCAGGGGTATATTGCTGAGAGTGTGAGGTATGATGTTAGATTATCCTAAAAATAAAAATAATAGAACAGGTATATCATACTAAGTAGCCTTAAACGTCACACATAGTAACTTTCAGGGATATGGGATGGTCATAAAATAATGACTATGGCTCAAAAACACACAAAAAGCAAAGGAAATGCATAAATTCTCTGAGAATATTTAACTCTAAGCTACTTGTAAGTATGCTAGCCCGTTTGTGAGTTATCACCACCACCTGAGAATCCCCTGCGTGAGTGCTGGACTATTAAATACAGATCAAGAGGAGAAGGAATTTGTCAGTTACAAACCAAGTGGTTCACGTGGTAGGACCCCAGCAAATTCTGGGTTCTCTAACATTTTCTGATATATTTATCTCTGCTCTTCTCCATTATCACAGAATGTTGTGAAATCATGTTTAGTTAAACATGTGTTTTAGTACAATATTACAAGCCTTAGCAACTTTTATTTACTCTCTTTAATGTTAAAGTGTTTTTAATATGATTCTTCTGTTTTCCACATTTTCTCAAAATTCAGTGCAATTTAAGCTACTCAGCACTTATAAGATCTTAGAGTTCCATTTTTGTAATATTCTTTACTCAGAAGGAGCTTTAAAACTGCCTAGTCATGTTGCAAAATATACACTGATAATCTAAAATGGCTACACAAGCTGTGTGATTCTAATGAATATTTTCAAATGAATTAAAGGTTGGATTATTACCTGCAATATTAAAGAAAGGGATATCTACCAACTATTAAATGTACCAACTATTTAAATTTTATCTTTATGTTTAGTAATGTTTCAGATGTTTCCTTTCTAAATATATATAATAAGGCAAATGCTGTTTTTATTACAATGGAGCAAAATTTTAAGTCAGAGGCCTCAAATGCACAGAAACCTCTGTTTTAGTTGTGCAAAAAAAGTATCTAGTATCAGTCCGAAAATTGAGGGAAAAGTGACTGGCTGAAAATATGCTAAATGTTAGGGAAAAAATGTTCCATATATAATAAGCCAGGCCCTTTTAAATAAACTTAGAAACCATATAAATTTTAATATCTTCTTTACTTAGGCCAGAAGCTAATTAGCTTGTAGAATTACAAAACCAGTAGAAATTTTTTTTAATAATCACTTTTGCCTTTTACAAGCATATAATAAATATATTATACATTTTTTTCTGGTGGTCAAATGGTCTTTGTCATTTTTAAAACTAAATGATTTACCACTTTCCAGAAACCAGTACACACTCAGATTTTAAGTTATTTATGCATTTCTAGGTCAGTATGACATACCCATATAAAAACAGATTTCTGATCGGTGGTATATTTATAATACATTAGGAGGAAGAAGTAAGAGGAGAGAAGGGAGGGGTGGGAGAAAGGAGAGAGGAGAGGAGAGGAGAGAGGAGACAAGACAGGACAGTAAGTGGCAGAGGGATAAACCACAAACATTCAAAAAGGGCTTTAATGAAAGCTGAATTGCCAGTTGCAGAATTAAATATCAATCCTATTTGGTTAGCATACAGAGGCAAGTGCTTTTACAAGTGCCATTTAAAAAAACAACAGTAAATATAAATCAACACTGGTATATTATTATACTTCTGACAACCTACTAGCTAATCCCTGCTACTCAATAAAAGGCTAAATTTGATTATCCAGCAACTGACGACCTCGCTTACAAATCACCCTTGGTGTGTGCCTTTTCTCCATAATACAAGATTTTTGTGCAGTTCACTCTTCATTAACATTCTCTACTAGAATGGTAGGTGAGGACAGTATTAAGTATACCCATCACACTTCATAACACATCTTAAGTTTAAGGATACAGAGTAAAACTTTGCTTAATGGACTTTGCAATTTTGAGTTTTGGTCTCAACACTTAACAGTATGAGCTGACTATATATCATGATTTAAAAAGTCATTCTGCATTTCTGATGTAACCTTGAGAAGTTAATCTGATAACTATTCTCCACAAGAGACAGAATATATGTATCCAAGCAGAGCATATTTACTGGAAATCAGGAAATAGTTTTCTTCCAGGCCTACTAAAAGGGAAAAAAAATAATTCAAAATGGGACATCAAAACTGCACAAAGATTCAGAGTATATGAACAATATCAGAGAACTGACCAATATTCAAAATCAGGCACCACATTACTGTTTCTTATTGTTGCCTATGGTCAAAAATTGAGACAAATGCCACATTATTCTGTCAGAAAGGCAGAGTCACTGGGACTCCTCTGAGCCTTCACTGCTCTAGCCTAAGGGGACCTTCTGCTCCTTTCCCATTTGTGAGTAGCAGAGCCAACCTGAGGCCACACTGTGCCTCTTCCCTCACAAGGAGGTACATAACACACAGCCAGAATGTCCCCTCTAGGACACAGTACTGAGGACCTGGTGGTGTAAGGGTACACAGAAAACATGGCATAGTGCAAATAAGAAATGAATACAGATAAAAAAGATCTAAAAATATTCAAGATGGTTCCTAGAATACATCCCTGTAAAATGAGTTCAAAAAAACAAGGTGGAGAGCCCTACTTTGCAGATCTTGTAAAGTGATTCCTGGCCATCTCCTCCAGTATCTTTAAAGTAATCATGTGCAGGAAATGTACGATGGATATCTCGAGTAATAACACTCTCCTGGGCTGAGTCCTGAGAAAGAAAAAAAAAAAAAAACCTGGTCGTTAATGTTTTTTAATTGTTTTAATTATGAAAAATAAGATAAACACATATTTCAAAAAAAAATCCAAATGGCACAAAAAAAGTACTGCCCCTTCCCCCAAAACCCTGCCTACCATCCCAGACCCACAGTCCCACTCACCAGAGGTAAAAACTATCACTAGGTTCTTTTGTACCCTTCCATCCATCTACCTAGAGATGTGTGAATGTATGTCTATGTGAGGGAGAGGTGTGGGACGGAGGTTGAATACACATCTCTCCATCCTTTGCTTTTTGAAACACAAATAGATGCAAATTATCTGCTCCTTTCACATGATAGAAGAATTTTTTCAATATTCCTATCAATACATGCAAATGCATTTCATTCTCTTTAAGAACAGCTATTATTAAAAAGAATGAGGTGCAGATGGATATATCATTTATTTAATATTCTCCTACTAATATTTTTGCATTTTTCTATTTACATTACAAAACAATATCACTAAGAACATTTTTATACATAATGTTCCAGTATAGGTTCCTACATGTAGAATTGCTAGGTCAAAGGATATATGCATTTCCATTTTTGATAAAGGTACTTTCCCTCCAGAGTGGTACCAATACATCCTCCCAATAATGGTAGAGTATGTGTTTCTCTACATCTGCCCAATACCCCATATTATCTTTCTGAACTTTTAACAAGTAAAAACTCAGACCACAGTAAAAATAATACCAATTTTTCTCCTGTGCTAGGTTACCCAACTCACTCCAGAAAATAAAAAGTCCAAAACTATTAAGATGACATATACTTTAAAGATAAACTAGAGACTTTTTTCCAAGAGATTCAAGTTCTAAAAGCTCAAATTGAGTAAAATTCTTTGACTTATAAAAGATGATTAATTATTCATTTGATTTCATTTTATTCCTGTTAGTTACTTATCTATTTAAATGTAAGAAAACAGAATGATGAAAATATTCTATAGAATTTAAGGAATCAAAAAGGACTACTACTGCGAATTAAAACTATTGTCTAATGTCTTGCTTCTGTAAAGATTTGAACAAACTCCCTCTCTCAATTAAAACAGAGAAAGGAGAAAAATGTTTAATACATGAGTTACTTTAATGAATGCTATTTCCGTTCCTCTCTCTAGCTAAGAAATATGTAAGAAGCGGCAGCTGAGTAGCTCCAAGTCAGTGCCTTTTCTTGCTGCCTTCTTCATTTCAGCTGCTATATCATGCTGGGTGGCAATTACATCTTATATCATGTATAGAAAGGACACAAACTGAAAAGTTCCAAATTTGCTAACAAATACCACATATATTACAAATCAATCCAGAGGAAATTCTGATGGCTTACAGGAATGGAACACGAAAGCTGAATAAAAATGGAACTTAAAAAATTTACCATAATGTAAGTAAAAGGATACAGAAAATTTATATTTATCAAGGTAAACGTAGTTTTTAATGATAAAGCAAATTTGGAGGTGAGATGGGGGTATAGAACAAGGTAAAATACACAGGAAATGTATAAAGAGAAGTATTATGAAATGTATGTGTCATCTGGTTTGATATGGAGTCTAAGTAGGAGATCTAGTACCAGGTAGAGGAAAGTTTTCACCACCCAGGTTTTTTCCAATAGAAAGGGTTCCCTTTCCACACAGTAACAGCTCAAGTTAGAAACTATTTGAAAAGATGACCTATGAAACTGTTACTACTGTGTGAACTACTGTGAACTATTTCAGGGGCAAACATGGGTGCAGTGGTTCACAGGATAACTCTTCTTGCACTTTTCAAGATGTTAAGGGAGATAAATCATTGGACTGTACTCCCTAGAAACTGCCTACTCATTTGGCATTATGCTGCATTTAAATGACACCAACAGTCTGACTCAGAGAAAGGGATATTGACAAAAAATTTCTAGAAAGTAACTTTGCATAATACTGAGCAATTTTTTCTATGCATACTTGAATCCTCCTTGTTATAAAAAATAAAGGGGAAAACCCAACTGAAAATAAAAAGCATACACTTTTCCTTACTTAATAAGCTTTCCCTTCCTAGAATTACTGTTAAATGCTTTCTTTGCACATGTATTTCTAGAGTTTTCTTCCTACATACTGCTCTTGGGTCACTAAGGGAATAATTTCTGGAACTTCACTTTATGAACTAAATAAGCTTCTTGCTACATTGTTCACCATCTCTTTCACAGAAGTGAAGGCCACTAAACTCTTATGAATAGATTAGTATGCATTTAATAGATTAATATGAAATTGGGTACTTGACTAAAGAAAATCATTGCTTTTGAACTGAAAGCTAAAGTTAACTACTTTCCAATTACCCATAGCATTGGCAGTAGGAACAGTATATGTTTCAAGAATCCACACCTCTTACCCCAAATTCACTCACTTATTCATTCAACAAATATTTGAGTCAGGGAGTCCCTAAACCTAATACTCTATAAAAGGAGAATAAAATGATTTTTCTCTCCAATATTAATTCCCTTCTTTTTAGACTTATTCCAATACAGTTGTCAATTTTTACAAGAAATAAAATGAAGAGAGAAATGAATAAAGACAGACAATACATAGGCCAACTAATTCACCATCTAAGTATATGCAATTAAAAGATTTTATGTGAAAACCTTTTTTTAATATGGCTAAACACTTCATAGCACAACCAAAACTGACATAAGGTCATTTTCCCAGATGGCCCCCATAAGCAGAGACTCCTTAGATTCTGTCAATTAGCTTAAGAATAAGAGGGAAGAAGTCAGCCCTTCACAGGCAGCTATTTCACCAATATCTAGAGATTCACAACTTAACCCATGATTTACTTCCCAGTCAATGCAGCCCCTTTCTGAGCCTCAGTACAGGATGATGGTGACGTAGTGGCTTTGGGGACAAATTCAGTTTGTCTATTTCTGGCTACTCCACTTAATACCTATAGGGTCTCAGACAAGTTATTTAATCTCACTAAACTTCAGTTTCCTCATCTGTAAAATGGAATGACAATATCAAATTCATGTTGTTTAGAATAACATAAATCGAGTATTCATTAAAGAAATGAAAATAATAATAATTTTTTTGTTAAGAGCCACATGTAACTTCAAAATTTTGGGTAAATACATATTTAAACATCCTCCTGTGTTTGCACACTTTAAATAATAAAATAAATCACAGTTTTTCTTTGGATATCATGAAAATTATTATTAGAGCTTCCAGATAATGAACAGCTCTTCTGAATTTACCACTGTATCTTACGTGTCTTAAATTATCCTTGTTTCTTTTAATCCATGAAGAAAAGCAAAAGTGCACAATTATTTGAATAAAGTGATGTTTTTATCAACTAATACACATTCTGGCCCCAGATATACCCAAAAATACCCAGAAGGAGAACAGGAAGGGCAGGGTAGAGTAGAAGCTAAACTGCCAGAGCAGCTACCATTTCTAGCATTACTTTGGAAGTTAGCTTCTGAGAATCACAGAAGGGTTGAAATCAATGCTATGGAGAAGACAAATGCCACTGCCACTATTGCACGTGCCCCTTCTGGACCACCACCATGAAGAATGTGACTAGTAGGCAACATCCTTGAGATCATCTTCCACTTGCCTAAGGAGGGGTCAGGTTGAGCAGCACAAAAAAAGCCAACTCAGCCTGGAAACAGGATGTAGTAGTGAGGAGTTTGGAATAAAGCCTTAAAGGTTGAGCTTTATGTCTCCCCACCACCCGACACCCTTTACCTTACCATCACATAGAAACTAAATTTCTATTTAGTTTGCCATTCAAAAATTTTCCTTTATTTCCAAATCACTAAGTTATTGACTAAGTTATTTCCAAATCACTAAGTTATAAGACTAAATTTATCTTCAAAAAAGACATTGATCTCTAGTGTAATAAAATCCATGGTCCAACAAAGGATATAATCCAGCTTGTTGAAGATCAGTTTAAAGCCAACTCTGAGAGGTATGATAAGTAGTTCAACTAACTTCTGATCATTTTAAGTGGATTTTATTTACAGCCTGTTATTAAGAGTATCCAGCATAATGTATGTACCCTGGCATGATCATAATCCTCTTAATTCCTGTTCAAAGAGAATCATCACTAACTTATTCGATATGAGAAAGAACTGAATACAGCATTCAAGTGTCAATATTAGGAATTCAGGTTTGGACAACCTACCTATTATTTTTTATGAGACAATTTCTGGGCTATCAACAACTGGAAAGGTATTTTAGTGTGGATATCTGTTTCACATGTGACCCTAGTGCAAGATGAAGTGTAAAAATAATATTCTGACAAATGAACACCTTGACTGCAACTTAATTTGCTATATTTTTTACAACAACAACACAGCGTCTGTTCTTATTAATCCCTATTGTCAAATCCAAGGTATAACTGCATTTTCACTTTTCATCGACTGCAAAATCATGTCAGCTTTGTAGTATCATGCCAATTTGTTAGTGTCACTATAAATGCTAATGTAGATGAGGCCTAGCCACAGTCAGCAGATAAATGATTCAGAGCTTTAAAAAATTTTGAACTTAGAAAGTGCCTTCTATTCCTACTCCACAGGGATCCTCTTTAGTTCTATGTTGGAGCTACATCTATGGTAAAAAATCTCACAGACTGGGCGGTTTACATGTCCCTGAAAGCAGATGGGTTTGCAGCGGTGGGTCTGATTTATTTGCCTTGATGTTTGCCAAAAATCCAAAGAGGCAGAGATGAAAGGAGAAATGTAAAAGTGCACTCTAGTTTCAAACGTTTTGTTAAAATCATGAGCTAGAAACAGTAACACAGAAAGAATGGATCATTGCCCGTCTTCATTCCTTGAATATGGGGGGAAGTCTCAGCCTAAGTGGGGTAATATGGAAGCAAAGAAATAAATGTCAACTAAATCATATTGTGAGCAAGCTGCTTTCCAGTCATTGCACACAGATGCTGCCAAATGCCTCAGAATCAAAGCCTGACACAAAGGTCAAAATATAAGCCACATTCTGGCTTCATCTACAAATAAATCTCTTCATGGAAAGTAGCAAAAATGAGAACTAACCACAGGAGGAAGAGAGAGGAGAGGAGGAAGGGCACTTTAAGACCAGTCAGTATTCATGATGGATACCTTGGTCCTGAGCAAAGTGCTAGGCCTGGAGCAGAGAAATAGTTGAATAGAATGAAGCATTCCCCATTGTGAGGGGAGCCTCAAGACAGCAGAGCAGAAAAGAAAGATGGAAATCACTCCCACACACACACAAAGGAAGCAAATACAACTAAACCTGCAAACAAACAGAAAACTGCAGAACACATCACCTACACCTGGGGAAGAAGAGAAGGTGACACAGAAACAGGTGAAGTGGCAGAGTCGCCACCAAGAAAGGCTCCAGCCTGTCTACTACCCCAGCCCACAGGTGGAAGGAAGGAGAGGGGAGGGGACAGGAACCCAGAAACTCTGCAAACCTGGCCCTGGACATCTGCTCTGGGAACATGAGTCCACACTGCATGGGATTCTGGTGATTAGTGGGACTGGACACTAGGGACAGCTGGAACATTCTGGGAAGCTGAGACACCAGCCACACTCCGCTGGTCCTGCCAAGACCCAAAACAGAGGAAGCACTTGGAAAGATTTGCCAGCAGTGGGAGGGGAGTCAGAAGGGCAAGGGCTAGATGGGGCTGTCTCTGCATGAGAAAAGGGCCGGTGGATGATATTTTCCCAGCCACCCCTCGGCCCAGCAGGTTGACCACTCTCAGGTGTTCCATGCCCCTCACAGGCAGTTCAGCCCGAGGCATCTTCCTGCAAGCTGCAGATGTGCCAGCCCACTCCGCCAGCAAAATATAACTTTGCTGCCTGGCAGGCACAGGGAGACTCTCCCAGCTTTCCCCGCCCTGTTTCAGCCTAACTGGGGAGGCACCTAGAGGAGCCAGCTCAGAGAGCTTCCTCCCCATGGGTGCCCAAGCAGGGCGCTGCTCACTTCATGGCTGCAAGGGGGAACCCACGGGACTCTCCACCTCCACACTGGTGGTGCTTCCCACCACCCAACTTGCTACTGCCACTAGTCTGCACACCACCCAGCAAGCGATCTGCCTCTGCTGCTGCACACCCCATGAGTGTGCCACACCCACTGTGTGGCTCACCACCACTGCAGAGCACCCAGGACTCCACAACCAGATGATTGCCACCATGTCAAGCCCATGCACCAGGCTATTGTGCAACTCACCCTGCAACCTCATGCCCATCCCATTAATCCAGCAGCCCCACCATCAATGTGAGCAGGCAGAAAGTGGGCCCGCCCACAACAATCCCAGCAAACCACTGCTCTAATCACATAGGCCTGGCTGAGGCAAACCACTGGCCTCAGCACCCTACGATAAACCTTTACCAGCAGAGAGACAGAAAAGCGACTTCACCCATTGCCAACCAACAGCAACTGGGTCTTGGGGCTCCACAGCAAAGGAGAAGCAGGCACTGGCAAGGAAAGAGTCCTGATCTTCTGGACACAACAAGATGGCTTCATCATAAAGTCATTACTCTCTAGACCAGGAAGCACAGCAGGTCCATCTAATACAAAGGAGGAAACAAAGAAACCCCAACAAAATGAGGAGGCAGAAGAATATATTCCCAACAAAACTATAGGCTAAGACACCAGAAAGCGGGCAAAATAAAACACAGACCACCCATCTTCTTGATAAAGATTTCAAAGTAAAGGTCATAAATACATTCACTGATATGCAGAAATGTATTAAAGATCTCAGGGAGGACTTCAACAAAGAGATACAAGAGCTGAAGAATACAGTGACTGAAATGAAACACAAATTGGAGGGAATGAATAATAGATTGCTGCAAGTACAGGGGACAATCAATGAGGTAGAAATTAGAGAAGTGGACGACAATGAAGCTGAAGAGCAGAGAGGAAAAAGAATCTCTGGGAATGAAAGAATGATAGGAGAGTTGTGTGACCAATCCAAATGAAACAATACTCACATAATAGGGGTACGAGAAGGAGTAGAGAGAGACAAAGGGATAGAAAGTCTCTTTGAGGAAATAATTGTTGAAAACTTCCCAATCTGAGAAAGGAAATAGGCATGCAGGTCATGGAATCACAGAGAGGCCCTAACAAAAGGAACACCAGGGACAACACCAAAACATATAATAATTAAAATGGCAAAGATTAAGGATAAGGAGAGTATACTGAACGCAGCCAGAGAGAGAAAAAATTTTACTACGGGAAACACCATCAGGCTATTAACAGACTTCTCAGCAGAAACTTTACAGGCCAGAAGGGAGTGGCATTAAATATTTAATGTAATGAAAAAGAAGGACCTTCAACCAAGAATCATCTATCAGCAAGATTATCATTTAAATTTGAAACAGGGATTAAAAAACTTCCAGGCAAATGAAGGCTCAAAGAATTTGTAACAACAGAACCAGCATTACAGGATATGTTTGTTAAAGGGACTTCTGTAGATGGAAATGCTCCTAAATAGTTTTGATTATGACATCTAATACATAAACTGTGCAGAACATAAAAGAAAAAAGTACTTTTACATTGTGTTTGAAATAAAGCAATCAGAACTTAATACAGAGTGTTATATAGTCAGGAAGCTATCCTTGAGCCTTGGTACTCAAAAACCTAAAGCCTATAATAGATACACAAAAAAATAAAGGAGAGAAATCCAAACACAACACTAAAGAAAACCACCAAATAACAGGACAAGAGTATAAGAAAGGAAGAAAGGAATAGAGAAGAGCTATAAAAACAAACAGAAAACAATTAATAAAATGACAGTGAGTACATACCTATCAATAATTACCTTAAATGTAAATGGACTGAACGCACCAATCAAAAGATACAGAGTGGTGGAATAGAGGGAAAAAAAAAAGACCCATCTATATGCTTCCTACAGGAGACTCATTTCATACCAAAGACATACACAGGCTAAAAGTAAAGGGATGGAAGAAGATCTTGCATGCAAGTAACAGGGAGAAAAAGCAGGATTAGCAGTACTTATATGAAACAAAATAGATTCCAAAACAAAGAAAGTAATGAGACAAAGAAGAACATTACATAATGACAAAGGGGTCAGTCCAACAATAGAATATAACCATTAAAATATCTATGAAACCAACATAGGTGCACCTAAATATGTAAAACAATAACAGAATTAAAGGGGGAAATACATTACAACACATTCATTGTAAGGGACTTTAAACACACCACTCATATCAATTGATCAACTAGTCAAAAAATAAATAAGGAAACCAAGGCACTGAATAATACATTAGATCAAATTGATTTAAAAGACATCTACAGAACACTCCACCCAAAAGCAGCAGAGTACACATTCTTCTCAAGTATACATGGAATGTTCTCCAGAATAGGGCACACACTAGGATACAGAAAGAGCCTCAATGAATTCAAAAGGGTTGAAACTGTATCAAGCAACTTCTCAAACCACAATGGTATAAAACTAGAAATAAATTAAACAAAGAAAAAAAAATACCTATAAACACATGGAGGCTAAACAATAATCAATGGATCAATGACCAAATTAAAAGAGAAATCAAGCAATCCATGGAAAAAAATGAGAACAAAAATACAATAGTCCAATATTTATGGAATGCCACAAAAGCCATTCTAAGAGGGAAGTACATAGCAATACAGGCCTAACTCAAGAAACAAGACCAATCCCAAATAAATGGTGTAAACTGACAAAGAAAGCAGGAAAAGAACAAATGAAATCCAAGTAAGTAGAAGGAGGGATATAATAAAGATCAGAGAAGAAATAAATAATATAGAGAAAAATAAAACAACAGAATAAATTAATGAAACAAAGTGCTGGTTGCCTGAGAAAATAAGTAAAACAGACAAACCCCTAGCCAGACTTATCAAGAAAAAAAGAAACAGTACACAAATAAACAAACTCAGAAATGAAGAATAGTAACAACAGATACCACAGAAATATAATTATTGGAAAATACTATGAAAAATTAAATGCCAATAAACTGGACAACCAAGAAGAAATGGACAACTTCCTAGAAAATACAACCTTCCAAGATCAACACAGGAAGAAACAGATAATCTGAACAGACCAATTACTATCAATGAAATTGAAATTATCAATGAAATTGGTAATCAAATTACCCAAAAAACAAAAACCAAGGACCAGACAGCTGCACAGCTGAATTATACCAAATATTTATATAAGAGCTAAAACCTATCCTTCTTAAAGTATCCCAAAAAGTACAAGAGGAAGTAATACTTCCAAACTCATTCTATGAGGCAGGCATCACTCTAATACCAAAACCAGCCAAAGCTACAAAAAGAACATTATAGACCAATATCTCTGATGAACATAGATGTAAAAATACTCAACAATATATAAGCAAACCAAATTCAAAAATACATAAAAAAGATCATCCATCATGATCAAGTGGGATTTATTCCAGGGATGCAAGGATGGTACAATATTTGAAAATCCATCAATATCGTACACCACATCAACAAGAAGGACAAAAACCTCATGACCTTCTCAATATGTGCTGAAAAAGCAATTTACAAAAATTCAACATCCATTTATGATGAAAACCCTAAAAAAATTGGGTACAGAGGGCAAGTATCTCAACATAATTAAGGCCACATATGACAAACCCACAGCGAACATCATACTTAACAGAGAAAAACTGGAAGCTTTTCCTCTAAGATCAGAAACAAGACAAGGATGCCCACTCTCTCCACTTTTATTCAACATAGTACTGGAGGACCTAGCCATGGCAATCAGACAACACAAATAAATAAAAGGCAGAAGTAAAGCTGCCACTGTGTGCAGATGACATGATATTGTACATATAGAAACCTTAAAGAATCCACTCCAAAACTAATAGAACTAATAACTGAATTTAGCAAAGTTGTAGGATACAAAATTGATACACAGAAATCTGTTGCATTCCCATATACTCACGATGAACTAGCAGAAAGAGAAATCAGGAAAACAATTCCATTCATAATTACGTCAAAAAGAATAAAATACCTAGGAATAAACCTAACCAAGGAAGTGAAAGACCTATACCCTGAAAACTACAAGACACTCTGGAGAGAAATTAAAGAATACACCAATAAATGGAAATACATCCCATGCTCACGGATAGGAAGAATTAAAATTGTCAGAATGGCCAGCTGCCTCAAGCAATATACAGATTCAATGCAATCCCTATCAAAATACCAATGGGATTCTTCAACTAACTAGAACAAATAGTTCTAAAATTCATATGGAACCACAAAAGACCCCAAATACACAAAGCAATCCTGAGAGGGAAAAATAAATCTGGGGGAGATTATTTTCCCCAACTTCAAACTCTACTACGAAGCCACAGTAATCAAGACAATTTGGTACTGGAACAAGAACAGACCCGTAAATCAATGTAACAGAATAGAGAGTCCAAACATTAAGCTAAGCACATAAAGGAGCCATGGATATACAATGGGGAAAGGACAGCCTCTTCAACAACTGGTGTTGACAAAACTGGACAGCCACATGTAAGAGAATTAAAATGGATTACTGTCTAACTCCATACACAAAACTAAACTTGAAATGGAAAGACCTGAATGTAAGTCATGAAACCATAAAACTCTTAAAAGAAAACATATGCAAGAATCTCTTGAATATAAATATGAGTGATTTTTTCCTGAATACGTCTCCTCAAGCAAGGGAAATAAAAATAAAAATGAACAAATGGGACTACGTCAAACTAAAAAGCTTCTGTACAGCAAAGGACACCATCAGCAGAACAAAAAGGCATCCACCAGTATGGGAAAATATATTCGTAAATGACTTATCCAATAAGGGGTTAATGTCCAAAATATATAAAGAACTCGCATGCCTCAACACCAAAAAAGCAAATAACCTGATTCAAAATGGGCAAAGGAAATGAACAGACACTTCTCCAAAGAAGAAATGTAGATGGCCAACAGGCACATGAAAAGATGATCCACATCACTAATCATCTGGGAAATGCAAATTAAAACCACAATGAGATATCACCTCACACCAGTTAGGATGGCCAATATCCAAAAGACAAGGAACAGCAAATGCTGGCAAGGGTGCAGAGAAAGGGGAACCCTCCTACACTGCTGGTGGGAATGTGAATTAGTTTAACCACTGTGGAAAGTAATATGGAGATTCCTCAAAAAACTCAATATGGAAACACCATTTGACCTAGGAATTTACCCAAAGAAAACAAGATCCCAGATTTAAAAAGACATATGCACCCCTATGTTTATCGCAGCACTATTTACAATAGCCAAGATATGGAAACAACCTAAGTGTCCATCAGTAGGTGAATGGATAAAGATGTGGTATATATACAAAATGGAATATTATTCAGCTGTAAGAACAAAACAAATTGTACCATTTACAACATCATGGATGGAGCTAGAGGGTATTATGCTCAGTGAAATAATAAGCCAGGCAGAGAAAGACAAGTACCAAATGATTTCACTCATTTGTGGAGGATAACAGCAAAGCAAAACTGAAGGAACAAAACAGCAGCAGACTCACAGACTCCAAGAAGGGATTAGTGGTTACCAAAGGAAAGAGAGTTAGGAGAGTGGGTGGGAAGGGATGGAGAAGGGGAGTAAGGGGCATTACAATTACTACACATAATGTAGGGGAGTCAAAGGGAAGACAGTACAGCACAGAAAAGACAAGTAGTGTCTCTATAGCATCTTAAAACGCTGATAGACAGTGACTGCAATGGGGTCAGGAGGGGGACTCGATATGGGTGATGTAGTAACCACAATGTAGCTCATGTGAAATCTTCATAAGATTGTATATCAATGATATCTTTTAAAAAAAGTACACGTGTAAATAGCAATGGAACGAAATGTATGCCAACAGGCAAATAAATAATATGGGTAATGTAAGCTACAGGAATTCAGTAAAGACAATGACTGTGAAGGGTTCAAGTGTTGACAACAGCCTTCGACAAGAGATGGGGACTGGGCACTGTGGACAGGATAGGCTCAACAAAATGGAAAGATCTTAAAAGAATACACAGACAAGCGTGGTGTGAATGAGGCTCTAGAATGGGAAAGCGCCTGCCATGCCTAGGAGATAAGACTACTTATCTACAGAAGGGAATTCATAAGAGGGCAAATTGAGTGGGATCTAGAAAATGAAAAGGTAATCTTAAATGAAGATGTTTTAACTTAATCCTATGGACAAGGAGCCATTTCATCTGCCACAGCCTTTATAGTTTTGTAAATGTTTGTTTCTGTTTGGCCTCATCAGCTTTTACTCTCTGAAAGAATTAACCTTACCCAAAAAAGAGGGCTGGCTTTTGCCATTGGCTACTAGGAAGTGATATCGAGGTCTGATGGGAGGTCTTTGTCTGCACGAGAGCCCTAGCCACCCAACAGTCTGACAGCATGACTTATCATGGGGATTTGAGCCATGCAGTATCTGTACATCTATGCAGAGGTTGCAGATTAAAGGTCAGTCATGTGGACAGTACATGAATGAGCTCCTACAAGCACTCTGGACAAGATTTAAGTGAGCTTCCCTGGCTGGCAATACTCCATGTGTGCCATAATATACTGATGCCAGGAAATCTATGTTGTCTATTACTCCATGGGGAAAGGAATAAGGAAGCTCCATGTGTGATACTTTTCTTGGACTCTGCTCAGTGTGGCTGGCTTTAATCTGTTCTCTTCTGCTGTAATACACTGGCACCATGAGTATAAAAACCTCTCACTGAGTTCTGTGAGTGCTTCCAGGGCATCACTGAACCAGTGGGTGACTTTGGTAATACCTTGAACTTATAACTGGTGCCAGAAGTGAGGACAGTCTTGTGTCGACTATGCTCCCTCTCTAACTTTGAAATTGGTTAAATTTTAACAGGTTAGCCATCAACAGATAGGAAGATCTCAGTGGTATTCTCACCAGCAAATTTTCTCTATTCAAAGGTATGTATCATTGGCTACTTTTTCTTCTGTCTTTGACAAAAATATTATTCACAATAAAATAGTTCCCTGATAATATGTTAATTCAGATGACTTTTAAAAAGTCATCTTTAATGTAGAACCTCATAGGTTAAAAATACTACACAGCAAATTGACCATTTGACAACTTATTCACTGAGCTTCTTGAAAATCTGCATGTGATCAATGAAATGAAGACCACTAAATTAAAAGTAGGTCACACAACCACTGAAGTGATCCTATAATTCACTCACATAAAGGGTCCTCAAGAACCTCAAAGAAGAGTGAATATAATTGAGTGATAACTTCATTCCTAAATAAATGTCTAAAATGGCTTTTAAAAATCCTTTAGGATCACTAAAGTTACTCTACCTTGGGAAATGAATTTTGGAAAAGGCAATAAATTTTTACATGAAGTTATATAATGGTCACTTTGCTCCTTTTTAATAACAGCATAATGTTTCCATTAATGGAAGTTTTTACTCACCTATGAGTAGAAGATGCCTATATGGTGAGCACCACAATAAAAACAAAAGACACAAGGAAGGGCTAAAAACAGAGGGATTTGTTCCTAAGAGACTACAATAGTTCTTGATTGTAATGATTATTTCAATAAATTAATATACTAATTCCTTCTAGTAAGTGTACAACAAAGCATTTTTTTGTTTTACAAATTCTGGTAATATTACAACTTTCTTTTCGGATACTCTGTTCATTTTTCTCTATTCAATAGGGTCAAATTCTATTTCTCCAACAGATTTCTCTGAAAGTAGAAGAAATCTTTTTATAATAGGGCACATTTGAAACTCAATTAGTCCTTTTTGGAATAAAGCCAAATCATGAGTAGAAAACTATTTTTATTCTACACTTTATTTCTCTATATGGATTCAGAAATGAGCATTACTATTCTAAGAGTTAAGAGATTTAGGTAAATATATATTCTAGCACCTTGATGCAATGTATTCTCTTTTAGTTTCTTTGCTGATTCCTCCTCTGCTTACTCCTTATCTGGTGGTGTTACATCCTTGACCTTGTTCTTTGCTCAGTCTTGATGCTCTCCCTGGGAAAACAGATCCAGTCCAGTGATTTCAATGACCATCTGTCTTCTCTCTCCTAGATCTTTACTTAACTAAATGTCAAACTTTACCAGTTATCGGCAATCATTAGAGAAGCTACTTCAGAACCCATATTCCCAGATCTCACCTAGATTTAATCTATCAAAATCTCTATAATACTTCCAGGCAATCTTTATTTTTAACAAATATATCTATGTAGCCGTGAGCAAATGTCCACAGATTGTCATCTGGGAACTACTGGTCTAATAGATCTACCATCCTAAATGTAAAACATAAGTCTAAAACTCAATTCAGAAATTCAGAATTCCCCATATAAGCAGGTGTCCTTTCATATTATCAGTCTTAATGGAATGAGCTTCCCTGTTTGAGCTGACACACAAAGAGTTATTCTGGAGTCACCTCCCTTTTCCTCTCTTGGTCAATTGGTCCTTTCATCTTCCACTCAGCTATTGTAATTAACTGGTATCTAAATATCCGCACTTGATTGCAACCTCTAGGTAGACCATGATCAAATGTGTTCAAAACCCTGACACATGAGAATCATTACAGATATTATATAAACTACAAAAAAAAGAAGGATCTCCATCTTAAAATAGAAATTAGAAACTTATTTCATTTCACCTGAATAACACCCCATTCTGCAAAGTCACACTGTTCTTTCAAGCTTTAATGCTTTTGTGCAATTTCCTCTGCCTTGGGTGGCCTGACTTCCCACATTTTCCCCAACTGAAATACTGTCCATTTATAAAGGCTCATATAAGACTTCATCCATGGTACTTTCCTAATGATCCCAAGTGAAAATAATACTATCTTCCCTTATGTACTTAGAATTCATATTTACCTTTGTTCCTCTGGTGCATGAGACTTGTAGGTTCTTATTAAATGGGTGCTGAATAAACAGAGTAAGGGAAGCATGGTGAGCATATATTCCCTATGATGGAGAAACTCAAGTTTTATAATTTCTGCTTTGAATTTAAAACTCTCTTTTGACCTCTAATTTGCACCAAAACCAAATATAATGATAAGGACTTCAAAACTAAAATTTCACAGAAGAATGCATACCAAAATATTCTTACTCTTAATACCAAAGATGACACTTGAGAATAATTACAGATATTATATAAACTACAAAAAAAAAGAAGGATCTTTTTTTAAATAGATCTTAAAATAGAAATGAGAAATTGTACCACTATTGGGATTGCCAAAAATCATCATTACAGAAAGCTGTTTGGGGTTTTCTTATTGAGTTCCACCAAATTTTCTATGAAAAGCAGTAAAAGATAAAGATATTTTCAAATGCTACATTATTTTAAATGAGTCTTTTTGCTTTAATAATGACAGGTGATGAATCACATAATTAATGTGTTCAAAACCCTGCCAGAAGAAAATTACACTAAATATGATGCTTTAAAATCTGAAGTGTCCTTCAGAGATTACGTGTTAACTCTTTCCCAGCAGAATAGCTTGAATTGGTAGACTGACATCAAGGTTAGGCAAGTATCAGGAAATTCTTTCCTATTCGTTGTACTTTTATGGATTATAGTATTTTATAGGCTTAGCTACTTTACTTTTCTTAATACCATATTACATCAAAGGAAGATACAGATCTTCCTTTTTTTTATTTTAGGACCCTTTAGAAATTACAAATTAAGACGAGTGTCTTCTATACTCATTAAATGAGAATTTTTTCTATCTTTTGAACTGCTAGTTATTTAGGTTCCATAACAGTGGCGTGAGCACAGAGATAAATTATATTGTGGTTTATCTCACTTTTGAAATACCACCCTCTCCTCTTATATCAATATATGTATCTGCTTCTGATTTAAATGCATCACAGATTTTTATGTGTGATTTTCTTTCTTATTAGACCCAAGTTGCTAAGAGAGGATTTTTAAAGCCTGAATTACTAATAAAAGGAATTGTAACTGCTATAAAAACAAGGAAATTGAAAAGGTGACTCCACTTATTTCCCGCTTATTAACGTGCCAACTGTAGAAGGTACGCTAAATTGTTTCAGTGGCTATGGGGGCTGAAAAGTTTCTTGCCAGGCATTTGTCTGGCACTGTTTTTTTATTTGGCCTGGCTGTAAAATACAAGCGTTCTCATTTCTCCAAAGCTTGAAATGGTTGAAACCAAGCTACACACACATAAAAGTTCCTGTGTTGCATGGTAATTAGGTATAATTGGTAAATAGTTCACAATATGAAAATAACGAACATTATTGTTTAGACAAACCAAGCATTGTTTAAGTCAGCTAGGACATGTGTCCTTTTCTGGCACCACCACTGAAGTTCAAGATATTATCACTTCATGCTTAGATTATTTCAGTGACCTCTGAATCATCACAGAAAAGATTTTCAATCCTTCAATCAGCTTGTACAGTACTTTAAATTAATGTACCTAAAGCACTGTTTGGCTCCCATGTAGCATCCAAATCCATCTAAAATATAACCCCACCTGCTACCGTCAAATAGAAAAAAAAAAAACTTATTCCATTTCATCTGAATAACACCCCATTCTGCAAAGTCACACTGTTCTTTCAAGCTTTAATGCTTTTGTGCAATTTCCTCTGCCATGGGTGGCCTGACTTCCCACATTTTCCCCAACTGGAATACTGCCCATTTATAAAGGCTCATATAAGATTTCATCCATGGTACTTTCCTAATGATCCCAAGTGAAAATAATACCATCTTCCCTTATGTACTTAGAATACCAAGTTGTATATACTTATATAAAACTTACTGCATATTCCCTTGGGGTAAGACATATTTTTCTTCCACTAAGTTCCTGGCCACTAGAGATAGTGCCTTATAGTAACACATGTACATGTAGTACCTAATACATAGTAAGGGCCAAACACATACTCACTGAATAAATGATACCATGAATGGGGGAAATTGTCTGTGTTGCTACTTAAGTGGGTCTTACCCCACACTAAGCCACAAATGAAACTAGGTTGGGGCAGATTTTCCTTTCCTGGGCACCCGTGAAATGCTTTGAGCTAGCTCCTTGGGGAGAGGGGCTATAAAAGCCATAAGTCAGAATGTTAGCTGAAGTGATTGCTCCATGGCCAGTGCCACGGTTAACATTCTCACCCACGAGAAACAGACGGCTTCATTGTGCAAAACTCTATTTTGCCAGGGGTTACCTGAAGGTAACTTCAGAGCAAGTAATCACATGTTAGTTCAAAATGCTAACTTCCTGATGATTAGGAAAGAATAATCAAAGAATCTTTACATAGACTCATCATGATAAACAGCACACATTTTGCTTAAATCTACCTTCAACCCTGCATAGGCTCTTAAAATGTTTTATGAAGATGTTGTAGTGCTGCGATCACCTAGGCAGCCACTGTGGCATCTACTGAGGACTCTGGCTGTGATACTGGGTTCAAGGCTGTGATGGTAAATAAAATGGGGATAGCATGAACTGGAGAACCTGTCACATGTGTAGCAAACCTGAGGTCCATGGGGAAAGGAAAGGAGTGGTGGCTGGTTTTGATTCTTTAAACAACAAAGATACAGCATTCTGACCTGGAGTATCAGTCAAGAGGACATCTCTGCTTTTGCCACTAAGAGACTGTATAACTCCTAAAAGTCATGAAGATGGAGATGGGACGGGGTAAGTGCACTGAGGCAGAATCAAGGAAATGTCAGCAAAGTGAAAGTGGGTAAAATGATGGTATTGGAGAGGGAGAGATTTCAACAATATTTTATGAGTAGAACTCTTAACTTGTTAGCTTTTTGTTTGCATTTTACTGAAGGATTTAAGTAGGGCAACTCTTACAAGAACGAGTGCCCTATAAAGAAAATGTATTCACTTCAATGTGTTCAGCTATAATGTCAGTTTTAGTTGTCTTGTCATTTTCTAATTCCATAAGGGTAAAAGGTACTGTGCTTTGCCCCAGCTTTAGGGTTCCCAGATAAAATAGAGGATATTCAGTTAAACTGCCATGGGATTTGATATTATATGGCACATACTTATTTATATTTAAAAAATTAGTCTTTACTCATCTGAAATTCAAATTTAAGTGGGTAGCTTATATTTCTACTTGCTAAATCTGAAAGCCTTACCAAATCACTAATATCACAGTACTGAGAAAAATCAATTCCTGAGTACTCTTCATCTATCATTTTGTTCTTGTTAAAGGTGCTTCTAATTACTTAGACTGAAATTTACTATATTTGATATGAACTAGTCACATTTGAGTCCTCATGCAAGCTGTGTTAAATTTACTTTAATAAGAATGAACAAATGTAAGTTAAGTGCCACAGATAGTGCTATGAATAGGCTCAGAAATATAGGTTTTAAACTATAAAAGACTGAGAACAAAACAAGGACATCTAGATAACAATGGACAGACACCATTATTAGTGAGAATATCAAGCCTGTGAGGCACAGGAAAACTGAATTGATGATCTGGAAAATAAGATCAAATTAAGATACAGCAGACTGGTCATGGTCCCTGAAGACATGAAGGCAGGGAACAGATAAAGATTCCTACCAGTGAATAGAAGACAGAGATGCTGGGATGTTAACCTAGTCAACATTGTCTCTCCTCTGTGCAAAAGCCAAATAAAGATCAATCAATTAACATCTGAATAACTTTTCTGGTCAAAGAAAGCTGCTTCAAAATTAGCATAAAGACGCACCCACACATGAGATTTTAGTACTGTGCCTGCGTTATGAAGGATTATTTAATGCTCTGGTATTTACATTGCAAATACTGATACGAAGAAGTACCAGGGTGCAACTTGAAAGGCTTGGTTGCAGTGGTTGGGACACAAGCAACCATTACATACAGCAAAAAAAAGGTAAAAATTAATGGGTTGCATATTTTAAATAAATGTAAGCATCCACTTAAATATTCTTATTTTTCTGAATTTAAAAATTGTATTGAAATTTCACAAAGTAAGTAACTAGCAGGCACTACAATGTCTGATCATAATCGTGCACTTTTAAACTGTTAGTCTTTCTTTAATTGAAAAATGTGATTTTTCTTCTATTATATTCTTTAAAATAGACAATTTAAACAGAAACTTAATACACACACACACACACACACACACACACACACACAATCTACTTCCTCTGAAACATTTTCATCAGCTACTTTTATCTTTTGGGCAGCAAGCAACGAACCACAGCAGGAGCTAAGCCCCTGGTTCAGGATTGACAGCTCACATCCCACCCCCTGGGGCTGAACTCCCTAGGCTGTGGTGGCTTCTGAAGGTAAACCACACAGGCTATGACCAAGCAAAACAGGGGCACTAAAAAATAAGGAGCAAAATTATCTTGGAAGAATTTGATATTTCAATCAAAAACAAAATCACTAAGGTAGTCAAAATGGGAAAAATCTGACTTTGCTGGAGCTTCTTAAACTTGCTTCACAGAATATCCTCTGCAAATCCATTGCCTCTGGCTGGGCCTGGTGTTCCCATGCGATCCACAAAGACCATCTGTTCTTTCCTCCAATAGGCAAACTTGATTGATTGTCTTTTATGTGCCCTACCTGCCCAGCAAACCATCACATACTCCTCCAAGCAGGGATAGAGAGACAGACAGAATCAGAAGAAAAGACTGGGCAAAATTAGCCCCCTTTGTAGGGGCAGGGTGGGTCAGGGTCCTGAAATTAGTTAATGTGACATATTCAAAGCCAGGCTACATAAAGTAGCTTAGGTATTGGTCTAGAATCAATACTGTTCAAAGGAAATAGAGTGCAAGCCACATACATAATTTAAAATTTTCATACAGTCTCATTAAAAAAGTAAAAATAGGAGAAATTAATTTTAATAACATTTTATTTAACAGAATGAATCTGAAATATTACCATCTCAGTCTATAATCAACATTAAAAATTAGCAAAAAAAAATTTTACGATCTCTTTTTCCATTCTAAGCTTTAAAATCTGATATGAAACTTTTTACACTTTACAGTATACATCAATTCTAATTTACCACATTCCAAGTACTTGATGGTCTATGTGGCTAGCGGCTACCATACTGGACAGTGCATGCCTAAATTTTAACTCAGAAACCACACTCTGTGCCTTCAATCCCTTTGGCAAACTTTTCCCTGTCTAAGAGGTAGGAAATGGGTCTTTCAAGTAAGGGAGTAAAAACATAGAAGAGAAGGATGGAAATGAGTATTAGATAATAACCATGATTCAATAAGGGAGATTTAAAGTTCCTGTGGCTCATGGAGAAACTCCAAGAATGGCCATATATTTTCTTAGCCCCAATCTGTGCACCATGACGCCATATTTTAAGTTTTGTGTATGATCTATCTGCCTGGTAATGTCAGAAGGCTAAAAGAGTTGCCCAACTTCCAGGTGCTAGATTACTGCCCTCAAGCCTCAACAAAAGATAAAAGGAACACACTGAGATAGGCAGGAGAGGCAGCACCAATCTCAGCAAAAAAACCCACCCCTCGCACAGCAACACACAATAAAGAGGGCTCTCACCAGGCTGGTGCTTCTTCTAGAGTTAAGGGTTGGTGCCCCACATTGTGGACCCCAACCCCTGGGAAATGAATTGAAGAGATGAGCTCCCAAAATGTTTAGCCTGGAAAACCAACTGGGTTGATGTCCAGAGGTTCAAAAGTGCAATAGGAAATTGAGATTCCCCTCTCAGAGGGTTTGTGTGCAGTCTCACTTGCCCCAAAAGCCAGCAAAAAAATAGCAGTTTGAAAAGTACCCAGAGTATATGCAAATTTGACCTTGAAAGCCACCTACAAACTATGTAATCCAGAGAAGTTACTTAATGCCGTTAAGCTTTGTTTTCATTCTCCCTATTCCATGTTCAAAATGGTGATGCTAATTCTAAATGTCAAAATTGTTATAAAATTAGATATTATGTATGCCAATCATAGTGTCTGACACATAGTAAGCATTCAACTCATGGCAGATATTATTAAACCTGGAAATTCTATGCTTCTCTGGCATGAGGGAGATTCATTTGAAGATCTGGGGGCACTGGCTGGAGGGGTAGGGGACAGTTCTGATGTTCCCCAGAGACAGAGACAGAGTTGCTGACAGATGCCATGGTCCCACTCTCCACACAGACTGATAGGACAGGCAGGCAAGCCTGGACATGCCATTCTCCCTCTGCCTCCCTCTAGGACAGGCAAGCACAAATGGTCGTGGGTGCTCCCACTCCCTAGCTAAACTCAGGCATGGATAGTTGTGACACTACCCAACACCCCTCATCCTCTGCCCATGGCTGGGGCTAGTAAACACAAGTGGTTCAGCATTCTCCTGCTTCCAGCCTACTGCTGGCACATGCACACAGACAAGGCATTCTTATACTGCACTGCTGAACCCCATGGGCATGCACAGTGAGATTTTCCTGCTGCCTTTCTGAAGCCAGTGAGTGTGCTGAGACCTCTATACTGCCCAGCTGTCTTGTTAAAGCCACTGGGAATGCACAAAACACAAAGGGGACACTCCTTGATCACCTGGCTCTGGTAAACAAAAAGGCTAGTATTCCAGAACTCCATGGGACTGTAATAACTGGAAAGACAGTTCCTGGCAGGCCACTAACTTCAAGGCCCTGCAAAGACCCAGACTGAAACACAACCCTGTTCTTCCTGTGAAAAAGGACTATTAAGTTAGCCTGGAGCTGCAGTATCAAGATAGGCTTCAGGTTTCTCACATAGCTAGAGACTAAGGAAGTGCTCCCAGAGAACATAAGCAGGGTGATACCACCCTTGAGCACCCTGTTGGTCTCACTGTAGCTCAGCGACTCTTCCCAAAAAGGAGCTTATATACTCATCTGGAGCCCTGATTTTTGCAACTGTCTCCCAGGGGACACCTCCAGATCTCCTATTCTGGAGGCCAGTAGGGATTATGATTTCAGTCCCACAGGACTGTATGTTCTATACTTTCATACTGCTGCCTGAGGGTCTGCCTTCCAATCAACCTGAAGCTAGTGTTAAATGAGATTCCTCCTCTAGCATTACTGACAGGTCTTGGCACATCCTCAACAATGGGGGCATATCAAAAATAAATGAGGTGGTTTAGATAGTCAAAAGACTCAAGAGACAATCAAGAGCAAGGGCAAGGTTGAATGGAAAGGATCATCACCAACACAAGGCCACTCTTTCAAGACTGGAGAGGTAGCTATTTGCCTAATATATAAAAATAGAGAATCAAGCAAAATGAGAAAACAGAGAAATGTCTGTCAAATGAAAGGAAATATGAAACCTCAGAAAAAGACCTTAATGATATGGAGATAATAATCAACCTGATGAAGAATTCAAAGTAATCGTCATAAAGATGCTCACTAAACACAGGAGAAGAATGGATAAACACAGTGAAAATGTCAACAGAAAGGTAAAAAATATAACAAAGTCCCAAACAGAAGTCACAGAAATGAAGAATTCCATAAATGAACTGAAAAATATACTAGAGGGGTTCAACAGCTGACTAGATAAAGTAGAACAGATCAGCAAGCTGGAAGATAAAGCCATAGAGCTCACTGAGAGCCTCAAAAAGAAAAAATAATTTTTAAAAAGTGAAGATAATTTAAAGGAACTCTAGGACAACATCGAGCAAAATAACATTCACATTACAGAAGTCCCAGTAGTGGGACTAGAGAGAGAAGAAAGAAGAGAGAAAGAAAGGGGTAGAAAATGTATTTGAAGACATAATAGCTAAAATTCCCTAACCTGAAGAAGAAAACGGACATCCAGATCAAGGAATCCCAGAGAGTCCAGTTAAGATGAACCCCAAAAGATCCACACCAAGACATATTATCATTAGAATGTCAACAGTTAAAGAGAGAATCTTAAAAGCAGCAAGAGAAGAACAACTTCTTATGTACAAGGGAGTCCACATAATACCATCAGCAGATTTTTGCAGACCAGAAGGAGTGGCATGATACAGTCAAAGGAATGGAAGGAAAAAAAACTGAACAAAGAATTCTCTTCCTGGCAAGGTTATTACTCAGAATTGAAAGAGAGATATAGAGTTTTCTAGACAGGCAAAAGGTAAAGGAATTCATAACCACTAATCTGGCCTTACAATAAGTATTAAAGAGACTTCTTTAAGCTGAAAAGAAATGGCACTAATTAGCAACAGGAAAACATACAAACATAAATACATAATAACGGTATTGGCTTAATCACTTATAAAACAACTAAGAAGGTTAAAAACATAATTAGCAAACTTAAACTACAATAATTAATTAAGAATTACATAAAAATGCAAAAAGTGACATCAAAAACAAGAACATGGGAAAGAGGAGTGAAATATAGTTTTGGAATGTGTTCAAATTTAAGCTGCTATCAATTTAAAATACTGTTATATAATAGGGTGATTTATGTGAGCTTCATGATAACCACAGAGCAAAAACATATAAAAACACAAAAGAAAATGAGAAACAGATCTAAACCTAACACTAAAGAATGTCTTCAACCTAAAAGGGAAGAGAGAAAGAAAGGAACAAAAAGAAAGTATAAAAAACAAACAATAGGGATGGTAGTACAGCATGTAGAATATAGCCAATAATTTTCTAACATCTTCCTATGTTGACAGATAGTAACTGTACTACTTGGGGTGAAGATTTAATAATGTAGGGAAACTGTTGAACCCCTGTGTTGTGTACTTGTAACCAATGTAAGATTCTGTATCCACTATATTTCTATAAAAAAAGAGGTTACACGATATGTACACACTACATATGCTTTGCACAAAAAAACAGAAAACAACAAAATGGCAATAAGTGCATAGCTGTCAATAATTATCAAATATACATGAACTAAATCCTCCAATAAAAAGAGTGGCTGAATGAATTAAAAAACAAGATCCATCTACATGCTGCCCACAAGAGACTTACTTCAGACCTAAAGACACACACACACACACTGAAAGAGAAGGGATGGAAAAAGGTACTGCATTTGTAAACAAAAGGAAAGCTGGTATATTCATTATACTCATATCAGACAAAATAGATATGATTTTGTCTGTTTGATTAAAACAAAGACTATAACAAACGACAAAGAGGGACACTACATGATGATACAGGGATCAATCCAGTAAGAAGATATAATATTTATAAATATATATGCACCCAACATAAAAGCACAAAATATATAAAGCAAATATTAACAGAGTTAAAGGGATAAACTGACAACAGTAATAGTAGAGGATTTTAACATCCCACTTACATCAATGGATAGATCACCCAGAAACAGATAGTCAATAAGGACGCATCAGCCTTAAATAACCTATAAGCCCAGATGGACTTAATAGATACAGAACATTCCATCCAAAAGCAACAGAATATACATTCTTCTCAAGTGCACATGGGACATTCTCTAGGATAGATTGCATTAAGACAAAAAACAAGTCTCAATAAATTTAAGTCTGAAATCACATCAAACATCTTTTCCAACTAGAATGGTAGGGAACAAAAATCAATTAGAAGAAAACTGGAGAAACAACAAATACAAGATTAAACAACATGCTACTGAACAACTACTGGGTCACAGACAAAATTAAAGGGGAAAACAAAAAAATACCTTGAGACAAATGAAAACAGAAATATGATATACCAAAATCTATGGGATTAAGAGAAAACAGTTATAAGAGGGAAATCAATAGCAACCCAGACGTACTTCAAGCAACAAAGAAAAATAACAAGTAAACAATTTAATTTTATACTATATGAACAAGAAAAAGAACAAATAAAGTCAAAAGTTAGCAGAAGAAGGGAAGTAATAAAAATTGGAGCAGAAATAAATGACACTAAAAAGACAATAAAAAAGATCAAGGACACTAAGAACTCATTCTTGGAAAAGATAAACAAAACTGAGAAAACTTTAGCTAGACTAAAAAAAAGTGGTTCAAATAAATAAAATCAGAAATGAAAGAGAAGTTACAACTGATAACAGAAATACAAAGGATAACAAACTATTATGGACAATTATATGCCAACAAGTAGGACAACCTAGAAGAAATGGATAAATTCCTAGAAATTTACAATCCTCCCAAACTGAATCATGAAGAAATAGAAAAATTGGAATAGAATGGTTAGTAGTCAGGAGGCTGAATCAGTCATCAAAAGCTCCCAACAAACAGAAGTCTGAACCCAGATGGCTTCACAGGTGAATTCTACTAGACATTCAAAAATTTAATACCTATTCTCAAACTCTTCCAAAAAAACTGAAGAGGGAATGCTTCCAAACTCATTTTATAAGGCCAGCTTTACTCTGATACCCAAACCACAAGAATACCACTAGAAAAAGTCACCCAAGAGAGAAATCTGGGAGTCCCCACATATCCCTCCTCCTGTCTCACTGTTGTCAAAATCAATTACAAAGCCCTATCTGTTCTTTCTCATTATACACTTGTGACCCCTGCATTTCTGCATTTCTATTGCCCCTATCTTATTTCACTACCTCAGTTTCCTCTACCTAGACAATTATAAAATAATTTTCTTTTAAAAATAGATTTCTTAAGATAAAATTGACTTATGGAAAATTCACCATTTAAAATATACAATTCAAATATATTCACAGAATTGTGCAATCATCACCACAGTCCAAATTTAGAACATTATTATAACCTAAACACAAACCTCATACCCTTCAGTCATTACTCCTTATTCCCTCCATTCTTCCCAGCCCTAAGCAACCTCTACTTTATGATTCCATAGATTTTCCTATTCTGGATACTTCATATAAACATAATCTTACAATATGTGATATTTTGTGACTGATTTCTTCCACTTAGCATAATGTTTTCAAGGGTCATCCATTTGAATCACGTGCCAGTACTTCATTCCTTTCTATTGCTAAACAATATGGATATGCCAGATTTTATTCATCACTTTATAGACATCTGGGTTGTTTCCATTTTTTAGCTATTACAAGTAATGCTGATATGAACATTTGTGTGCAAGTTGTTATGTGAACATATTTTCAATTCTCTTGGATATATATTTAAGAGTAGAATTATGAGGTCATATGATAATTCCCTATTTAACCTTTTGAGGAACTGCCAGTTTTCAAAAGTAGCTGCAACAATTTTTATTCCCACCAGCAATGTATGGGGGCTCTGATTTCTCCACATTCTTGCCAACACTTGACTTTTGGATTACAGCAATCCTAATGGGTATGAAGTGGTATCTCATAGCGGTTTTGACTTGCATTTCTCTGATAGCTAATGATATTCGGCATCTTTTCATGTGCTAGTTGGCCATTGGTATATCTTCTTTGGAGAAAAATCTATTCAGACCCTCTGTCCATTTTTCAATTGGGTTATTTGTTTTTCTTTAGTTGAGTTGTAAGAGTTCTTTAGATATTCTGGATAGTACACCTTTATCAGATAAAAGGTTTGCAAATGTTTTCTCCCATTCTGGGTTGTCTTTTCACTTTCCTGATGGTGTTCTTTGATACACAAAAGTATTAAATTCAGATGAAGTCAGATTTATCTATTTTTAATCATTCTGCTGTGCTCTTAGTTTCATATCTAAGAAAACCACTGTCAAATCCAAGGTCATGAAGATTTAGCCCTATGCTTTCTTCTAAGAGTTTTATATTTTCAGTTCTTAAATTTAGGTCTTTGATCCATTTTGAGTTAATTTTTTCATATGGTGTGAGGTAGGATCCTTTAATAATTTTTAAACCCCTCTACCAATCTTTGGTCTTGCTGCCAAAATGATTTTTCTTAAAAGAAAACAAGCAACAAGTCCTATCCCATCATCACATAATTAAAATCTCTAAATGGTTTTGTCATATCTGTTGCAGTGATCCTTAACCTTGTAGGATTAGAGAACCGAATGAAACCTATGAACACCTTCCCCAGTTAGTGTGTATGTGGATATACATGTGCACATGTACACTAACACACACACACACACACACACACATACCCCTTTGCATGTAATTTCAAAAGATTCACAAATGCACTAAAACCCATCTAAACACCACCAGCCCAAAGAATAAAGTCTAAAGTCTTTTGCAGTCCTTTACCACTCAATGTTCCCCAGGATCTGCTCTGACCCTCATTCTAGTCCCCTGTCCTCCAGTCTCCAAACTGGCTTCCCAAAGATTACCATTAAAAGCTCTCTGACCCTATCCAATATGTCATGCTACATTATAATCATATTTCTTTGCACATATATACTATTCCTTTTGACCAAAACATACTCCCTCAGCTCACATGACTGTGTTAAACATTAAGTGTGATATCTGTGCAAGTGAGTCTGCAATATAGAAGGTATAATGTTTGCTAAGTCTTGAAGAGGATTAGCAAATGTTGGGAAATTAGGGCTATATTATATTCCTAGAATTTTTTTAAGTGACTGTGTTATATCTCTATTTTTCATTCAATAGTTAATTTTGGAAAATCTAGTATGTGTATGTATGAAAATTACATAGCACAAGTGATAATTAGTCCAAGTAATAATTAGTCTAAGGGAAGATAAACTGATCACAAAACCATCTCACTTTTATAAATTCCTCTTGTAAGTTTTTAACAGGATCACACTGGTTGAAGTATCCATTTCAAGGAAGTAATGACATAACACAGAGTTTATCTCAGAAAATAAACATTGTGTCTTTGGGAAAAGGGATTCAATTAAAAGGGTTACTGAATTTTCACACACACACACACACACACACACACACACACACACACACACACACATATATATATGTTCATTCCACCACATCAGTGATCTTTCCTAGATATCATTTTAAAATGCATCAATTTACATATATTTTGTTAGTTAAAATTACTACTTCTGGAGATGTAAATGAAGGGAATGAAATCACTATCTAAAGAGATAGCTGCCTCCTATGTTCACTGCAGCATTGTTCACCATAGTTAAGACAGAAACAACCTAAGGGTCTATTGATGAATGAATGGATAAAGAAAATACGGCATATATATAAAATGGAATGTTATTCAGCCAATAAAAAGGAAGGAAATCCTGTCATTTTTGACAACATGGATGAACCCTGAGAGCATTACTCTAAGTGAAACAAATACTGTATGATCTCACTTATATGTGAATTCTAACAAACTCACAAAAACAGAGAAAAGATTGGTGGTTGTCAAAGACAGAGGGTGGGGGTGGGGGGAAATGGGTGCTGGTGCTCAAAAGTACAAACTTCTAGTTATAACATTAGTAAGTCCTGGACATGTATACTGTGTGTGTGACTATAGTTAATAATACTGTTTGCATATTTGAAAGTTGATAAGAGGGTAAATCTTAAAAGTTCTCATCACAAGAAAAATAAGTGTAACTATGTGAGGTGATGGATGTTAACTAAACTTATTGTGTTGATCATTTCACAATATATACATGTATCAAATCTTTACATTGTACACCTTAAACTAATATACTGTTATATATTAATTAAATCTCAAAAAACTGGGGGGAAAAAAACCAACAAACTAGTACAAAACTAATACCAAGGGAAACCAGTACCTTGGTGGGGGCAAAAAGTAGTCTCTTAAAATTGTAGATCAAATATCCATAGTTGTATCAACTGGGAATCAACCCTTAAAAATCAAAACAGAACAAATAGTTCCAAAAGTGTGACATATTTGAGCGGAAAATTTCAGGAAGATCAATGTAAAATCACCAAAGAGTAACTGGGTAAATTTCTAGGAGGAATAGTTATCTAAGGGTGGTATGCAAGAACTGCCTCTATCCTGAGGAAACTGCACATTCGATTTGTGGAATATGACTAAGGGAAGGCATTAAGAACAATGAAAGATATTAGCAGGGAGCCTAGAAGGACTGTTCTGAAAATGTATAACTTTTTACACTTAAAATCACTAAAGCTGACTTGAAATCCCTAATGGAAAATGTTATAAAACACAGGTATTGACATTTTAAACACCTAGTAAGGAAATCTAACAAACAAATTAACAGATTGTGATGTTAAATTTCACTGAGTTTCCTATACAGATTTTTAATCTTTTTGTCTAAAAAGAGATTTTGATTGGGTGAATGAATTAAATACATAATGCTTGACAAATTTCAGAGTTTCATCACTTAGGGTGTTAGAACATGTATTAATTAAAGAAAGGTGTAGAAAAAAATGAAAGGTTGGTAATTACATGCAAGGGCATAAATCAAGTCTAATTTCATCAAGGCTAGGGCAAAGTCACAAATAGAGAGACTTTGATAATTAAAATGAAAACTTTATTTGATAAACTTCATATTATTAAGCACTCACTCTCACAATAATAACTACATTGCCAAAATAAAAAAATTACCTTCCTTACACAAACTGCCTCAGTCTGAAACCTTGTGTGTGAAAGAAAATAGTGGTACTTCAAAAGTCATAATGTAAATAAATGATTATAATACAGATGAAATATCCTATGTTTCTTATACTTATTTGTGATTTTAAAAAATTCCTAGTTTTACAGCGTAATTTTTTTAAGTACAATGGACAAAAGAAAATATTCTAAAAGGCAAGCGTGAATTGTGCTTTTATTTCTTTCATTTTTCATTTTATAATTATATTTATTTCAACATTTTAAAGAATAGTGTTCCCACTATTTAAGCTGTTTCCAACTAGATGTTTTCTGCAACATTTAAGCAAATGTTGGCAATTGAAAGAAGAGAAGCTGGATGTGATTGGTTAATTAAGATTTCAAAGAACCTGCTGCTCCCTAGAGGGGAGGCTAATTTCTCATTTAAAAGCCCATTTATAACTCCAGCTCTGAGAAATGGTCCTAATAAAATTCACAGTTAAGTAGGCCTTCAAATGCATACCAGCCATTAACATTTGGGCTGCCTGCTGCTAGCAAAATATTAATATTTGATGGTACAGCATTTTCATTTTCTTAGACAATTTAGCATAAATCTGTTTCATGGTCTTATGAAACAGCTTTCTTTACGTGTTAAGCAGATTAAACTCAAGTTGTAATGGTTGGTTTTAGAATGACTTCAAAATTCTGTAGTTTACAGCCACTAGGACACTATGTATTTTCTGATTAGATTACTGCAATATCCCTTTCAATGACTGCAGAAAGATATATTATTTTTATAGGACAAAAACAACTTGTGGTAGAGTCATTTGAAAAGGAAAAGAAGAGGAAAAAGGGCCAGGAAGAGAGCAAAGGGAGAAGAGAGTAAACACTTTTACCTTACTAGTGTTTTCCAATTTATCAAGCGCTTGATATATGTTCCTCCCTCATCTAATGCTCACAGCAATCCTAAGAGATACTCAGATAATTATACCACATTGCCAATGAAAAAACAAAAGCTCTAGATAAATTGTTACACTTTAGTCACATGACTAGAAAATGGCAGAACAAGATTAGAATCCAGGCCTTGTGTTAAAAGAACTTGTATATTTATTCATGTAATATCTGAGCTACGCCTTAAATTTTCAAAAGCATAAAAATGTAAAGGGTGTGCATGTGAGAGAGACAGAAAGAGAGAGTTAGAGAAAGACAGAGAGAAAAGAGATAATGCCAGGCACAAGGATGTGCATGGATAAAGGCATGAAGGCTTGCAAGTGTTTATGGCCCATTTCCTTCCCTAGACAGCAATCTCATCAAGCACCAGGGAATGGGGCTTTGCTCACCACTTACACCTCCAGGACCTAGCAAAGGGCACCATAAATAGTGGCTGCACAAATCATTGAAAGAAAGAAAACAAACTAAAAGAGAATGGTGATAAGGACATCAGAGAAAGGGAAGGTGTCAAGAAAGAGAACTTAGTATCAGATGTCACAGATACATCTAGATAAGAACTAAAATCCCTCCTGTGGATAAAACAAGGAGATTGATGCTGACTCTGAAGGGTGGAAGGAATTTTCTAGTGGAAAGGACAGACAATGTTCTGTGACTTAATCTCCATCTCTTCTTTGGTGTTTTAACTAGAGGAGGTTAAGGAATTGGAAATCATTTTCTGGGCATAACAGGATCAAAGTGATACTCCTCTCAGGTCTACAGAAAGACCAGGAGAGCCGGGGGAGGGGAAACAAATTATGTCCCTAGTATCATACCTAGGCAAATGTTATCCCATCTGGATACAAACTCTAAAAAGAAAGAGGTGGAAAAGACCTAAGAATCTGTTCCACCCTTCCTTCCACCTAACGAAAGAAGTTTGACTGGTTTCTTAGGCACAAACAATGAAGTCTGAACCTTAGGTTATTTTCATTTCTGGTTGTTACTACTTAAATATTAGGAAAAATAAAACATGACCAAAAATTAAATGGTACAAAAACCTATCAGTTGTTTGGTTATGATACCTAAGAAGAGAATTTCAACAGTGAACAAAAGATGCCACATCAGTATCTATAATAATTACTACATAATATATTTTTCTAAGTAATAAAAATACCTTACCATTTTCACCTGTGATTGCTCTACATGTGCAAAAACAAAACTGACACAATTGAAATATGAGCTATAGTCCCTGAAAAATGAAACTGCTGATACCTCCTTCCTGTTTAAGGCTTCAATCTTCACATCAGTAGGAGAAACACATTTCTTTATTCTTTGCTCCATCAAAGAATAAAAAGACTAGTCCTGAGATCTAAGAAGGTTGTTACTTCCATTAAGTTAAGAACAAGATCAATATGAACCTTGAGACACGGATCAATAAAAAAAGAATGCGAAAGGGATTTTAAACTTTCTCATCAAATTGGTGGTGTGGGAAACTAGAAAGGATGATGCTTTCTAACTGAATTATCATTTTTCTTTTTCTGTGTATCAGTATTTTGAATTATATATCAGGAAATATATGGCTTTTGCTTAAAGTCAGTTAACCAGGGCAATGAAATGAGAAAATGATTTTTAAATGTCTGCAATTCTTAATTATAGAATAATTATAAAGAAAGCAAATTTATTACTTTCAAGTTCCACCAGGAACAGAAAGGTCCTGGGGGACCTGCTGTAATGACCAGATAAGGCTGCCTGCATTAGCATGCCTCTTATGTGTATGGTAATCAGTATTTCCAAGACTGAAGCCTGCTCAGAAACATCCCGTTCTTCTAACGATTTAAAACATTCTCTTTCTAATCTTGCTCACATTATTAGTTTGCACAGGCAATGAAGAAAGAATTGTGGTAGCGAAAGTAAATTTCATTGCAGGCACTGTTTACAATCCTTACTTAAGAGTTTAAATTAATAAGGTGTTTACTAAGTTTGGTTTTACCTTTTCTTAAACATTCCTCTGTTAAGCACTGATTACTCTCAGCAATTTTTTTTTTTTTTGCATTCAACAGTTGATTATGGTAAAAGAAGACAGAACAAGTTTGAGACCAATAGTGGTCATTTCATATCATTTCTACCTACATCTCATAAGCAAGAAGAAAAAAAATCATTGTGAGGCAAAAGTCTACCATAATATAGTGAGATAATAATAGAACAAATCTCTTCAGGATAGATTTTTGAAAGAAAAACATCCCAGTGCCTTAAAAAGGACTTACCCACAAAAATTGGTATTCAGTAATTTCTTATCCTAAGAGCAAAGACCTCTTATATAACCACACTACAGTAATCAAAAGTAGAAAACTATCAGCTACTTGTAATGCTAACATCTTTTGAAGCCAGATTTAATTTCAAATGGCCCTTGACATTGGGAAATGACCTTACAAATTCTGCATATACTAAAACCAATGATTTAAAAAATAATGGCAAAGTGAAATGGACACTGGCCTGGGATTCAAGATGTTTTGCTTTTTCTGCCATCACTAGTTATGTGTCTTTAAGAAAGTCACTTAATCTCTGGATCTTGGTTCATTTACCAGTAAAATAAAGAAACCAGCTACTGATCACCACAGTCTCTCCCAAGTTCCAACCTGCTGTGATTCTGTATAAGGACTACTAAAAGTAGAAAACTACTGTTTGCTTTTCAATTCAAAACAGGAGATTTTCAACGTATTTTTCTGTCTTAAATTTCACTGCCAAAGAAGTAAAGCGAGTCTCAACCAAGAGCATCCATTCTCTTGTGTTGAGAACTAAGACCTTTGAAAACTATATGTTTGGACTTCTGTTGTGCCTAAAGGCACGAATCCCAGAAGACCACCAAGGAGCCAACACCTATGCAAAAGCAAAGAGCCTTTATTCGAGCTAGCTCGAGCTCAATCTCTCATCTACACCAACGCAGTGGCAAGATGCCAGAGAAAGAGAGCGAGTTTCAATACCACAAAGGTTTTATGGGGTTCTAGGGCAGTTGGTGGGGTGATGGTCGTGGCTCTGGCTGATTGGCTGGATCTAGGGGTAGTTGGTGGGGTGATAGGTCGTGGCTCTGGTCAATTGGCAGGGTCTAAGGGTGGTGGGTGAGCTCCTTGCTGACTGGAGAGAAGACCAAGCTCCGATTGGGTGAAATAGGATCTGGGTCCCGATTGGCTGAGGTAGGATCCAGGCCCCAATTGGCTGAAATAGAATCTGGGAGCTTGCCCTTTCACTTCAATGTATTTAAAACACAAAATTTAGAGGATTTAAAGGAAAATGTAAGATGTTGTATAAAAACAGGCAGTGTCATCATATCAAACATTTGTACAATTCCTTAAGGTTTATAAAGAACTTTCATGTTATCTCATTTATCTTGTCAAGATGGAGAGCTGTTATGTTTCCCACTTTACAACAGTCAACTTCCAAGACGGTACTAGGATTGAGAGACTTTCTACTCCACAGTCCATGCTCTGTCCACTCTACCACATTAACTCAAATGTAAATAGAAACTCCCTAGATCTCACTTTAATTTAGGAAGGAATATTTTTTAAGAAGTATACTTGTAAGCTGTCACAGTCCTATTAGATTAGGAAAGGACAGCAAAAACTTTGCCAGTGTATAACATCAAATTTCTTAATTTTTTATTTGAAAGATATTACTGAAGAAAGTTTAAGTGAAACTTTAAATAATTGAAACTAATCCTGAAAAGATAAGTGTTTCTGTTTGCAACTGAAATAAAGCCATGTTGCAGCAATGTAAAGACAATTTATAATTCACTTGGTTCTCAACACTGAAATTACCTAATTCTTAATGAATACAGGATATTTCACATTATTTCTAATTTTTATTGCTCTTTTAAGACTCAGCACCATTCTATCTTAGACTGAATGACAAGCTTTTATCTCAAGAGCTCTGGTATAGAATAATACTTAGAAAGACCGTATGATCTTGAAATCCTCTAGGAGCAGGCATTGATTATTAAATAAAACATCTTTATCCACTAGTAGCTGAGATAAAAAGCTTTGTAATCATTTGTTTATCATTCAGATAAACCAGTTTATCTAAAAACCAAACTAAATCTTATCCAACCTCCATTACTGTGATACTCCTATAAGTAGTGATGACTGAATTGTTTAATTTAGAAAGCACTTTAAGTTGAGGATTTCTGTGAACATGTAACACTGGTAACCTTATATCTAGTTCTAGTCAGTACTTCAGGATTGTCTGTCAGTAACTGATAGAATTCCAAGAGTTGCGACATCTTTAAGTTGCTTCTTAAAATCAGTCATAGAATAACAGTCCTGCAGCATCTAAAAAAACCACATTTACTTTCTATCAATGCTTTCCAGAATTTAGTTTTTTCATCATAATACCTGCATTGGTCCTTAGCTTAAAGATAGGCGCCATTTCTCCAAAAGCTATTTATAAATCATTGATTTTGATAATCAAACTACTCTTCTACGTGTTCTCCTTTTGTGACAGGATGACATTCTCAGGATTAGGAACATTTATGCAAAGGAAAAAAATGTAAGAAATCCTTTCTAGGAGGAGGCGTAAGAAGCAAAATTTTCAAGTTTCTCACTTTGCTGAGAGAAAACACCAGTGGATTCTTGAATCCATTTATAGACACATGCCTAACTAAACTCAATAAATTTGGCTTCCTGAATTGTAATGCCAGAGTCAGTTTTCAACAATTCTTTATAAAAATCAGTGTACATCTGAGGGTTGCCAAGTTACAGTAAACAAGGTAATATACCGAATGGGTAGTTACAACAGCCTCCAGAATCGGAATGCCCACATCGAACTCCTAATTCTTCCCTCAGTGATCTTTGTTAGAGAGGATTCAAATTGCTGACAAAATAACAGAAACCCCAGAGAGAAGTCTTTCTTCCTCAAATAAATGCCCAAAGGTTGGCAGTCCAGGGCTGTCGTTCAGAGCTCTCCTCCCCAAAGTTCACAGGGACCTAGTTCCTTCCAGCTTTCTGCTCTGTCATCCCTACGGTGCACCCCTGGTCTTCACAGTCAAAGATGAGCCTCAACTGGCCCATAACTATGACAGGAGAAAGGAGGAACAGAGAAGCGGGAAAGCAGCAGAGGGTGCAAGCCAGTGCTCTTAAGAATGTTCTCCCAAATTACCCACAACAATTCTTTTTGCCACAACTAGTCACACTTAACTGCAAGGGAGGTTAGGAAATGTGGGTCACATGCCAGCTGGAACTGTTATTGTTAAGGGAAAAAGTGAAAGCAGATATTGGAGTACTAGCTGACTCTACCACACTAACCACGTGATTTTAACCACTGACTCCTCATCTGTAAAATGGGAACAATAATGGAATCTCCCATCATGAATTTACTGTAAAAGGAAAAAAGGAAACAATAATAATCAATATAGAGTGGTTAGTATAGTGTCTGGGACATAATAAACCCAACAAAGTAAATAATTATTTTTCTTCAGATGTTTTTCTTTTGCTTACTTTTTTCCTTCCAATTGCTAAAACATTATATGAACTGTTTTGTTTACCTATTTTTAACCCAATCCCCAAATTATCTGCACAGTGTAAAGAGAGTGATCTCAAAGCAGTGCTTTCAGCAAGGCCCCTCCCCTTTCTAATGCTCTTGCCAACACACAAAACACGCACACAAACTTTCTCTTTGTTTCAAAGAAAAATTTAGTGACATCCCACTAACTAGACTCAAGTGAAAACTCCTTCCAGAGCTATGCCATGATCTCATTACCACCCCAATACATCCCAATACCTTTCCAACCATATTTCCTCTAAGATCCAAAGTAGATCCTACTTATGATAATAACAAAATGAGGACGACTAAAAGTACTAAATTAATAGAGCCTATCACTTCTTGAAGGGTTTTTTTGGCCAAGTAATGCACTAAGTGTCTTAACATGAACTCTCTCTTTTAATCTTCATATAATCCTGTGAGGTTATCACCGTCATTATCCCTGGGTTATGTGAGGTAAAGAAGCAAACTTATTATGCTATACATATTTGATTCAATGGAAATTTTAACTTACTTTGGCAGTAAAACTATAAAACAGCATAAGTGTTCCCTTAGGCTGAGACAAACACCAAAACCCTTACAGAAAGCACCAAGGTGGCTTGCATGCAGCTCCAGGGTGACCTTTTGTATGAAAAAGAAGGTCACAAAAAACTGAACTATGGGAAGATTAACACAGACTTTCAGAACATGTCAGAGCCCCAAAGAATGGCAGGAATGAACTGTCCCTGCCTTTACATATATGACTTAAAGATTTCTCTCCTCAATTTTTGGACAAAACTCTCAGGAGAGAGGAGAATATTTTCCTTAACCCCTTTCCCCTTTAGGTGATGGTAAGAAAGTGGCTGCAAATGACTGCAATATACTTTTTGGGCTGGGAACAGTTAAAAGGCAGGGATTAAACCAGCATGCTCTCTTTTCTTCTGAAGGAGGGGGCTGAGCAGTAGGACTGGGAATGCCACCACTCTGACTGCAAGATGTTGTGATCTATTTGCTTCCATGGTCTCCTCATCTTTCTGTCAGAAAGCAGCCAGCCCTCCTGACAGAGCAATCCTCCTTTTCCAATGTGTATCCTGAAAGGCATGAGACCCTAGCCCTTAAGAATGGTTCCATACTTCCATATGGATCTAAAGAGTCAGCTTAACTTCTGGAGGCTTAGAATTCTCAGGCTACTGTGAGCCTGGTATAAAGATAAAGGAACCACGGGGACCCTAGCCTGGGCAGTCTGTCTTCACATGTGACCAGAAGGGCAACAAGATGATGTAACTCAGGTACAGGCTTTGACCTGATCTAGAAAGGAACTGTTCAGCAGGATGCTACCACCTGCCTTTTTTCAAGGTTATAGTGGAGGTGCAGGTCCTCAAATTGGGGAACTAGAATGAAAGGGGTGGAGGAGGGGTCACAAGAGTGAGGAGAAGAATCCCTGGAGGATGGTCTTGTGGTATACAGCATATCACTGGTTCAAACCAGAACCAGTACCTAAGCAAGAGCTACACATATGCATCAAATCGACAGAAGTGATGTTGGACATCACTCAGCTTCAATCAAGCCACTCAGCTTCAATCAAGGTATCTACTATAATTTCAGCAATTTACAAACTGAACGTATCAGACCTGCTATGAACCAGAAGAGTTCACCACAGAATCTGAAGCTTGAGCCTGGGCTGAACCTCCATGAGGCACTTAAGGAAATCATGAGCAACTCAGCATCACCAACCATGGGCAGCTGCAAAGGCCACTGCACAAGCCAGTCAGGCTGTCCTTTCCAGGCTACAGAAATTAGCATCTGGATGCAATTTAGTCCCTTTGCACTAGTTATACACTTCCCAAAACATTCACGAAATTCGAGAGTATATACAGATGGACCAGATCCTCTGTAAACATAGGGCATTAAAGGAATTCTCTTACATACCTATAACTTTCTATCAGCCATAAAGATTCCTTGATGTGCTCAATTTTTGGATAGTTCAAGAGTTCAGACACATGAAGCTCCCTTTACAGAAATGCCCCTAACTCACTAGTACAAACCTTCAGATTCCTCCTTCATACCATAAGCAATGTTATTATATGTTTATATTTGGCTAATGAATACCCAACAACTAGCAGAAATCTGCTTTCAAAGTTCAACTCACTTTATCAATCTATAAATAATTCCAAATTTCTTGAGCCCTCAGCAAGAAACAGGACCCTCCTTAAGACCCAACAACAACAACAAAATGATGTGAAATGTATAATCTTATTTCAAGCTTTTAAACCTGGTGCCAGAATTCTGTTCAGATTGCTTCCTTATTTGGGTTCTGATTCATATTTCAAGCTTGTTACCACACAGCCAGGGTGAGGAGAGGGAGAGAGGGCCACGGTAGATCTCCCAACTGGCCTCCTGTCTCTAGTCATTCTTTTCCTTATTTCACCTGTAGATATCACCAAATTAGTACTTCTAAACCTCCATTACATGTTTTTATTTCCTACTTTTACTTATCAGTATATTCTAATCTTCCTGAAATAGACAAATATAGGGAAATTATTTTTCAAAGTCAAAAGGAAAACTCAGCTTTCATTATTCCCTTCTCAGAGGAAAATCCAAACACAAAGCCTTCCACAATCCTGACCCCAGAGCCTCCCTATTCTGACCATTCATTGATCTTCTACAATGAATCCTACACTCTAATAGAACGGATCTATTCACATTCCTTGAGTGCCCATCATCTTCTTACCCATTCCTGTAACTTTGCTCTTGCACCTCTACCAAAACACAGTCCAGTCTCTAAGCCCTGCCCTTATCAAAATCATCTTCACCCACATAGATTCCATCACTTTTGATTCTGTTTACATATACTGCAAACCAAGGGTGATGTTATCCCTCTCCTTAAAACTTCCCCAAACCAAGAGTCGACAGATAATTTACTGGCAAGGATTATTAGTTGTTTTCCTATAGAAACAATATACCCATATCTTTACTAATCACATTAATCATTAGGAAAACAGAACAACACATCCTATATTTTCTTCTTGGCAAATAATACATGTGCAACAAATGTTTGTTGCATGAATTCCCAAACATACTTAAAATGCTTTATGTATACTAGAGGTGTTCGATAAAATTTGATGTTTACATGATTAAGGGAAATGACTGCAAGGGCTTTTATCACAAGGCGTTTGAAGGGTATCTTATCTACATTATAAAGACATTATGGAGTGTTTTAAAGTTTGAAAATGTTGATATTACTTTAGGGTGTGTTAAGCAATAATGCACAACAGTTAAAATTAAGTATGAAAGATAATTTGCACCTTGGCATAATCCTTCCAAAAAGGCTCTAAATATATATCCCACTTATTTAATGTGTATATTATTACTTTTTCAATGCTTAACTCTAAACAAAGAGTTCTTATTTATAGAGAAAGTATCATTGTGAGAGAACACTTGCTATTTTTTTTATCCATGACCAAGGGAAGCCCATCAGGACATACTGCAATGCCATAAGCCAGGCATCCTCTTATTCTAACTGCTGGAAACATAATTAAGGAACAATAAACAATTTCCTGCATGCTGGCCTTTTGAACTCCAAGTGTAAGCAAAAATCCATCAACATGAAAAAGGTTATGCAACTATCACCATTTAGCATACTCAAGAGTTATTAAGCAACAAAGAGCAAAAAGAGTCATGTCACCAATTAAATTTAAAGAAGCCTTTGGTTTTCTTCCTTTGAGGCAGGTAAGATCTGTGCCACAATCTCCCCACTAATAAATATTTTGAGACAAGCATCACTCAATTTAGAAGAAAATTTAATTTTCATCTTCAAGGAATATACTGTGAGAAGACCAAAAGAAATTATTTCAAACAAGTAAAAGATGTCTTTTTAAAGAAGGGAATTACAGTGTGTAAAACCAACAAAACACTTCATCCTATGATATATATTATGCCATATTTTACTTTCACATAAGAGTACTACTGCCTTTTAAAAATCTGCCATCACAAAATTTCAAGGAGTTCACTTGCAAATGCCAAGAGGTTATATGTCTGACTGATTTCAGTTTTATATCCCTCAGGTCAGAAAAAGGAAAATTTAACTAATCATGAACACAGTGCAAAAAACATTTTTAGATGAAAGGGAGAACTTCAGATAAGGCAGGTTGAATACTTTAAAGAAAAAGAAAATTTTTAAAAAGGTGCCTTTTCAGGAAGGCAAATGTGAGAAGTTTTTAGAAATAATACCAAGGATATTCTCCAATTTGCAAAACTAATTGTTTTATATTTGAAAAACACTGGTGATTCAAATGAAGAGAACAAAATGAAACTACAAAAACCGGCTGAATCTGGCTATAAACCAATTCACTCTTGAGGCTATAGGAATAACTAAAAGAGCACTGAATTGTCATTTTCATTAAAGTGACAGACTGATTAATATCCAAGAGAGTAATACTAATTGTAATTACTGTGGTTCTATGATTCCAGTTGAGAATTTCCGCAACTCAGCCCGTGACAAATAATGGTCTACACTTTTTGTTTCCTGCACTGTTTTGATGTCAGGATAATACTCATAAATTGAGTCAGGAAGTGTTCCCTCCACTTTTACAGAATAGATTGTGTAAAATTGGTGTTAATTCTTCCTTAAATGTTTGGTCAAACTCTCCAGTAAAACATCTGCAACTGGAGATTTCTTTTTCAGAAGACTTTAAATTATAAGTTCAATTTCTCTAACGGTTAAAGGGCTATTTCAGATAGTTTTGTGATTTTTCAAGAAATTTATTCAATTATTCTAAATTATCCATTTATGGGTGTAAAGTTGTTTGTAGTATTCCCTAGTTTTCTTTCGAATGTCTGCAGGATCTGTTACTGATATCCCCTATTTCATTTCTGTTACTTGGCAACTTGTGTCTTTTTTTTCCTTTTTCAGTTTTGCCAGAGGTTTATCAGTATTATTGGTTTTTCTCAAGAAATCAGTTTTCTGTTTCATTGGTTTCCCTTTTTTTTAAAACTATTTTAAGGATTGTATATATATATATATTTTTTAATTAAAGCATTACTGTTATACAATCTTATGAAGGTTTCACAAGAACAATATGTGGTTTCAATGTCCACCCACATTATCAAGTCCTAACACCCCACCCCTATTGCAGTCCCTGTCTGTCAGCATAGTAAGATCCCCTTCTCCCTCCCCACCCACCCTCCCAAATCCTTTCCCTTGGTAACCACTAGTTCTTTCTCAGAGTCTGAGAGTCTGCTGCTGTTCTGTTTCTTCAGCTTTGCTTTATTTTTATGTGTCACAAATGAGTGAAGTCATTTGATACTTATCTCTCTCTGCCTGGCTTATTTTACTGCGCATAATACACTCTAGCTCCATCCATGTTGTTGAATATGGCAGGATTTCTTTTCTTTTTATGGCTGAATGATACTCTATTGTGTATATGTACCACATCTTCCTTACCCATTCATCTACTGATGTACACTTAGGTTGCTTCCATTTCTTGGCTATTGTAAATAGTGCTGTGATAAACATAGGGGTGCATATGTCTTTTTGAATCAGGGATCTTGTTTTTCTTTGGGTAAATTCCTAGGAGAGCAATTCCTGGGTCAAATGGTATTTCTACCTCTAGTTTTTTGAGGAAGCTCCATATTGCTTTCCACAATGGTTGAACTAATTTACATTCCCACCAGCAGTGTAGGAGGGTTCCCCTTTCTCTGCATCATCGCCTGCATTTGTTGTTCCTTGTCTTTGGGATACTGGCCATGCTAACATGTGTGAGGTGATATGTCACTGTGGTTTTAATATGCATTTCCCTGATTAGCGATGTGGAGCATCTCTTCATGTGCCTGTTGTCCATCTGAACTTCTTCTTTGGAGAAGCATCTGTTCATATCCAACGTCCATTTTTTAATCGAGTTATTTGCTTTTTGGGTGAGGAGACATGTGAGTTCTTTATATATTTTGGATATTAAACCCTTATTGGATAAGTCATTTACAAATATATTCTCCCATACTGTAAGATGTGTTTTTGTTTTGCTGATGGTGTCCTTTGTTGTACAAGAGCTTTTTAGGTTGATGTAGTCCCATTTGTTCATTTTTGTTTTTGTTTCCCTTGGCCAAGGACATGTGTTCAGAAAAAATTGCTCATGTTAATATTTTGCCTATGTTTTCTTCTACGAGTTTTATGGTTTCATGACTTACATTCAGGTCTTTAATCCATTTTGAGTTTACTTTTGTATATGGAGTTAGACAATGACCAAGTTTCATTCTCTTATGTGTAGCTGTCCAGTTTTGTCAACACCAGTTGATGAAGAAGCTATCTTTTCACCATTGTATATTCATGGCTGCTTTATCATATATTAATTGAGCACATATAAAAATCAATATGGATATTCAAGATGGCAGAGTGAAGGTGAGACAGACGACTCCCAAAACCACAAATAGTGTGAAAATATAATTTTAATACAACCCTAAAACAGCAACAGGAAAGAATGCTGAACTAGACTGCATACAGACCTCATGAACAGAGCAGACTTCATGAAACACGGTAATGTACGAAAGCCTTGAACCAGCGGGACCCAAGCCCTTCCCCCACCCCAGCTCACCGGCGGAAGGAAGAGAAAAGGAGCAGGGAGGGGGTGGAAGCCTGGGACTGCTAAACACCAAGCCCTGGAAACCTGCTTTGCCAGCGGAAACCTACATTGTGTGGTGCGAGCGGAAACCTACATTGTGTGGTGCTCTGGAGGTTGGGGAGCTGCAATAGGCAGAGTGCTTGAGAGACTGAGATTCCGGCCGTTTGAGGACGGGATCCACACCCAGCCATTCTCTGACAGAGGAGAGGCAGGCAGTCTGGGAGGCTGCCTAGCAGTGGGAGGACTGCTGAAGGGGCGGGGTTTGAAGGGAGCTTGCTGTGTGGGAGAAGGGAGAGCTGGACAAGGTTCTCTGGGTGCACTCTCCACAGCAGGTTGGGAACTTTCAGGAGCTTCGGGCACTCCTACCTCTGGATGGCAACTCAGCTCCAAAGCCCCCCACTGTGACACGCAGCCTGCCGAGCCTTCCTCCTGGCCTGCCGGCACTGGTTCACAAACCAGCAGTCACTGCGCTGGCACCAGGCCAGCCAGACGGAGGCCCTACATACAATAGCTAGAGATGCAAAGCACAAAGGATTACACCTGTGTGCTGGGCCCACTGGCTCTGATACTGGAGACAGGCACCGCAGACAGGAATAAGGAAACAGACCTTTCCTCCCCCCAGGCACCACCTCTGCTCCCCTACAAACCCCAACCTCACTCTAGGGTCTGAGCAGCTACAGAGACTAGAACTTCTAGGCACTAGAGGGCACTACACAGAATTATGAAAAGTCAAAAGAATCTGGGTAAGACTAAAATCACGAAAAGCCCAGAAAAAGGGCCAAATGAAACTGAACTCACCAATCTTCCTGAAAGAGAGTTCAAAATAAAAATTATAAACATGCTTATGGAGGTACAGAAAAATATTCAAGGACTCAGGAATGAATTTAAGTTTGAGATTCAATCAAGAAATTCCATATCTGAAATGAAACATACAATGGAGGGATTTAAAAGATTACATGTAGTAGAAGAGATGGTAAATGGAATAGAAATTAGAGAAGAGGAATACAAAGAAGCTGAGGCACAGAGAGAAAAAAGAATCCCTAAGAATGAAAGAATATTGAGAGAACAGTGAGACCAATCCAAATGTAACAATATTCACATTAGAGGGATACCAAAAGAAGAAGAACAGAGAAAAAGGGATAGAAAGTGTCATTGAGGAGGTAATTGCTGAAAACTTCCCCAATCTGGGGAAGGAGATAGTCTCTCAAGCCATGGAGGTGCACATATCTTCAAACACAAAGGACCCAAGGAAGACAACATCAAGAATATAATAATTAAAATGGTAAAGATCAACGATAAATACAATCTTTTAAAAGCAGCTAAAGAGAGAAAAAAGATCACATGCAAAGGGAAAACCCATCAGGCTATCAGCAGATTTCTCAACAGAAACCTTCCAGGTCAGAAGGGAGTAGCATGATATATTTAATGCAATGAAGCAGAAGGGCCTTGAACCAAGAATACTCTACCCAGCAAGGTTATCATTTAAATTTGAAGAAGGGATTAAACAATTTTCACATAAGCAAAAGCTGAGAGAATTTACCTCCCACAAACCACTTCTACAGTGCATTTTGGAGGGACTCCTATAGATGGAAGTATTCCTAAGGCTACATAGATGTCACCCAAGGGAAAGACAAAGAATACAGAATATTATTTGTAACATACCAAGAAAGGAGGAGGAAGAAAAAGGAGGAAAATAAAAAGAACCTTTAGGTTGTATTTGTAATAGCATACGAAGTGAGTTAAACTGTATCTGTAATAGCATATGAAGTGAGTTAAATTAGACTGTTAGATAGTAAGGGAATTACCTTGAACCTCTGGTAACCATGAATCTAAAGGCTGTAATGGTAATGAGTACATACCAATCCATAATCACCCTAAATGTACATGGTCTCAATGCACCAAACAAAAGACAAAGAGTCACTGAATGGATAAAAAAAAAAAAGACCTGTCAATATGCTGCCTACAAGAGACTCACTTTAAACCCAAAGACATACACAGAATGAAAGTGAAGGGATGGAAAAAGATATTTCATGCAACTAATAGGGAGAAAAAAGCAGGAGTTGCAGTACTTGTATCAGACAAAATAGACTTCCAACCAAAGAAAGTCACAAGAGATAAAGAAGGACATTACATAATGATAAAGGGGTCAGTCCAACAAGAGGATATAACTATTATAAATATCTATGCACCCAACACAGGATCACCAACATATGTGAAACAAATACTAACAGAATTAACGGGGGAAATAGAATGCAATGCATTCAAATTAGGAGACTTCAACACACCACTCACTCCAAAGGACAGATCAACCCTACAGAAAATAACTAAACAGACAGAGGCACTGAACAATGTATTAGAACAGATGGACCTAACAGACATTTAGAGAACACTCCATCCAAAAGCAACAGGATACACATTCTTCTCAAGTGCACATGGAACATTTTCAAGAAAAGATCATATACTACGCCACAAAAAGAACTTCAGTAAATCAAGAAAGATTGAAATTGGACCAATCAGCTTCTCAGATCACAAAGGTATGAAACCAGAAATAAATTACACTAAGAAAATGAAAAAGCCCACAAACATATGGAGGCTTAATAACATGCTCCTAAATAATCAATAGATCAATGACCAAATGAAAACAGAAATCAAGCAATATATGGAGACAAATAACAACAATAATTCAACACCACAAAAATCTGTGGGACACAGGGAAGGTCGTGCTAAGAGGGAAATATACTGCAATACAGTCCTACCTCAGGAAAGAAGAACAAACTCAAATGAATAGTCTAAACTCACAATTAATGAAACTAGAAAAGGAAGAACAAATGAGGCCCAAAGTGAGTAGAAGGAGGGACACAGTAAAGATTAAAGTAGAAATAAATAAAATTTAGGAGAATAAAACAATACAAAGAATCAATGAAAGCAAGAGCTGGTTCTTCAAGAAAATAAACAAAATACATAAACCCCTAGCCAGACTTATCAAGAAAAAAAGAGACTACACACATAAACAAAATCAGAAATGAGGAAGGAAAAATCACTACAGACACCACAGAAATACAAATAATTATTAGAGAATACTATGAAAAATTATATGCTAACAAACTGGATAACCTAGAAGAAATGGACAACTTTCTAGAAAAATACAACCTTCCAAGGCTGACCCAGAAAGAAACAGAAAATCTAAATAGACCAATTACCAGCAAAGAAATTGAACTGGTAATCAAAAAACCACCTAAGAACAAAATTCCTGGACCAGATGGTTTCACTGCTGACTTTTATCAAATATTTAGTGAAGACCTAATACCCATCCTACTTAAAGTTTTCCAAAAAATAGAAGGGGAGGGAATACTTCCAAATTCATTCTATAAGGCCAGCATCACTCTAATACCAAAACCAGGCAAAAACACCACAAAAAAAGAAAATTGCAGACCAATATACCTGATTAACATAGATGCAAAAATACTCAACAAAATATTAGCAAACCAAATTCAAAAATACAGCAAAAAGATCATCCATCATGACCAAGTGGGATTCATCCCAGGGATGCAAGGATGGTACAACATTCAAAAATCCATCAACAACATCCACTACATCAACAAAAAGAAGGACAAAAACCACATGATCATCTCCATAGATGCTGAAAAAGCATTTGACAAAATTCAACATCCATTCATGATAAAAACTCTCAAGAAAATGGGTATAGAGGGCAAGTACCTCAACATAATAAAAGCCATATATGACAAACCCACAGCCAACATTATACTTAACACTGAGGAGCTGAAAGCTTTTCCTTTGAGATCAGGAACAAGACAAGGATTTCCCTCTCCCCACTTTTATTCAACATAGTTCTAGAAGTCCTAGCCATGGCAATCAGACAACACAAAGAAATAAAAGGCATCCAGACTGATAAGGAAGAAGTCAAAATTGTCCCTGTTTGCAAATTACATGGTATTGTACATTAAAAACCCTAAAGAAACCACTCCAAAACTAATAGATAGAATATCTGAATTCAGCAAAGTTGCAGGATACAAAATTAATATGCAGAAATCTGTTGCATTCCTGTACACTAACAATGAACTAGCAGAAAGAGAAGTCAGGAAAACAATTACATTCACAGTTGCATCAAAAAGAATAAAATACCTAGGAATAAATTTAACCAAGGAAGTGAAAGAGCTATACTGTGAAAACTACAAGACACTCTTGAAAGAAATTAAAGAAGAAGAGAGGGGCAGAAGATGGCGGCGTGAGTAGAGCAGCGGAAATCTCCTCCCAAAACAACATATATCTATGAAAATATAACAAAGACAACCAACCCTTCCTAGAATAAAGACCAGAGGACACAGGACAATATCCAGACCACATCCGCACCTGAGAGAACCCAGCGCCTCGCGAAGGGGGTAAGATACAAGCCCCAGCCCCGCGGGAGCCAAGCGCCCCTCCCCCCCAGCTCCCGGAGGGAGAAGAGCAGGCAGAGCGGGAGGGAGACGGAGCCCAGGACTGCCGAACACCCAGCCCCAGCCATCCGGGCCAGAGTGCAGGGAGCTCGATACTAGGAAAACAGGGCAGCAAGAACAGTGAGCAGGCACTGGAGGCTGGGCGACAGAGGACATAAGAAAAGCGCGCGACCATTTTTTTTTGCTTTTTTGCTGTTTTGTTTTGGCGAGCGCTTTTTGGAAGTCTTAAAGGGATAGGGACCCCAATACTAGGGAAACAGGGCAGAAAGACCGGTGAGCAGAGCCCTGAGGCTGGCACCGCAGAATAAAGAAAAACGAACGACCACCTTTTTTTTTTTTAATTAAAAACTTTTTTTTTTTTTTAATTAAAAAAAAAAATTTTTTTTTCTTTTTTTTTTGGTGGGCGTTGTTTTGTTTTGGCGGGTGCTTTTTGAAAGTCTTAAAGGGGCAGGGCGGGTCACTTAATCCAGAGGTAGGGAATCCGGGATCTCTGGGCACCCTAACCCCTGGGCTGCAGGGAGCAGGGAGGCCCCTTACGGAGATAAATAGCCTCCCAGCCGCTCCTGCTCCAACGCGACAACACCATTTTGGAGTAGCTGCCCGAGCCAGGCCATGCCCACAGCAACAGCGGAGATTAACTCCATAGCAGCCGGGCAGGAAGCAGAAACCCTGTCTGCGCGCAGCTGCGCAGCACAAGCCACTAGAGGCCGCTGTTCTCCCAGGAGAGGAGGGCCACAAACCAACAAGAAAGGAAGTCCTTCCAGCCGTCACTCGTCCCAGTTCTGCAGACTATTCCTATCACCATGAAAAGGCAAAGCTACAGGCAGACAAAGACCACAGAGACAACACCAGAGAAGGAGACAGACCTAACCAGTCTCCCTGAAAAAGAATTCAAAATAAGAATCATAAACATGCTGACAGAGATGCAGAGAAATACGCAAGAGAAATGGGATGAAGTCCGGAAGGAGATCACAGATGCCAGAAAGGAGATCGCAGAAATGAAACAAACTCTGGAAGGGTTTATAAGCAGAATGGATAGAATGCAAGAGGCCATTGATGGAATTGAAATCAGAGAACAGGAACGCATAGAAGCTGACATAGAGAGAGACAAAAGGATCTCCAGGAATGAAACAATATTAAGAGAACTGTGTGACCAATCCAAAAGGAACAATATCCGTATTATAGGGGTCCCAGAAGGAGAAGAGAGAGGAAAAGAGATGGAAAGTATCTTAGAAGAAATAATTGCTGAAAACTTCCCCACACTGGGGGAGGAAGTAATCGAACAGACCACGGAAATACACAGAACCCCCAACAGAAAGGATCCAAGAAGGGCAACACCAAGACACATAATAATTAAAATGGCAAAGATCAAGGACAAGGAAAGAGTGTTAAAGGCAGCTAGAGAGAAAAAGGTCACCTATAAAGGGAAACCCATCAGGCTAATGTCAGATTTCTCAACAGAAACCCTACAGGCCAGAAGAGAATGGCATGATATATTTAATACAATGAAACAGAAGGGCCTTGAACCAAGGATACTGTATCCAGCACGACTATCATTCAAATATGACGGTGGGATTAAACAATTCCCAGACAAACAAAAGCTGAAGGAATTTGCTTTCCACAAACCACCTCTACAGAACATCTTACAGGGACTGCTCTAGATGGGAGCACTCCTAGAAAGAGCACAGCACAAAACACCCAACATATGAAGAATCGAGGAGGAGGAACAAGAAGGGAGAGAAGAAAAGAATCTCCAGATAGTGTATATAACAGCTCAATAAGCGAGCTAAGTTAGGCAGTAAGATACTAAAGAGGCTAACCTTGAACCTTTGGTAACCACGAATTTAAAGCCTGCAATGGCAATAAGTACATATCTTTCAATAGTCACCCTAAATGTTAATGGGTTGAATGCACCAATCAAAAGACACAGAGTAACAGAATGGATAAAAAAGCAAGACCCATCTATATGCTGCTTACAAGAAACTCACCTCAAACCCAAAGACATGTACAGACTAAAAGTCAAGGGATGGAAAAACATATTTCAAGCAAACAACAGTGAGAAGAAAGCAGGGGTTGCAGTACTAATATCAGACAAAATAGACTTCAAAACAAAGAAAGTAACAAGAGATAAAGAAGGACACTACATAATGATAAAGGGCTCAGTCAAACAAGAGGATATAACCATTCTAAATATATATGCACCCAACACAGGAGCACCAGCATATGTGAAACAAATACTAACAGAACTAAAGGGGGATATAGACAGCAATGCATTCATTCTAGGAGACTTCAACACACCACTCACCCCAAAGGATAGATCGACTGGGCAGAAAATAAGTAAGGACACAGAAGCACTGAACAACACAGTAGAGCAGATGGACCTAATAGACATCTATAGAACTCTACATCCAAAAGCAGCGGGATATACATTCTTCTCAAGTGCACATGGAACATTCTCCAGAATAGACCACATACTAGGCCACAAAAAGAGCCTCAGAAAATTCCAAAAGATTGAAATCCTACCAACCAACTTTTCAAACCACAAAGGCATAAAACTAGAAATAAACTGTACAAAGAAAGCAAAGAGGCTCACAAACACATGGAGGCTTAACAACATGCTCCTAAAGAATCAATGGATCAATGACCAAATCAAAATGGAGATCCAGCAATATATGGAAACAAATGACAACAACAACACTAAGCCCCAACTTCTGTGGGACACAGCAAAAGCAGTCTTAAGAGGAAAGTATATAGCAATCCAAGCATATTTCAAAAAGGAAGAGCAATCCCAAATGAATGGTCTAATGTCACAATTATCGAAATTGGAAAAAGAAGAACAGATGAGGCCTAAGGTCAGCAGAAGGAGGGACATAATGAAGATCAGAGAAGAAATAAATAAAATTGAGAAGAATAAAACAATAGCAAAAATCAATGAAACCAAGACCTGGTTCTTCGAGAAAATAAACAAAATAGATAAGCCTCTAGCCAGACTTATTAAGAAGAAAAGAGAGTCAACACAAATCAACAGTATCAGAAACGAGAAAGGAAAAATCACGACGGACCCCACGGAAATGCAAAGAATTATTGGAGAATACTATGAAAACCTATATGCTAACAAGCTGGGAAACCTAGGAGAAATGGACAACTTCCTAGAAAAATATAACCTTCCAAGATTGACCCAGGAAGAAACAGAAAATCTAAACAGACCAATTACCAGCAACGAAATTGAAGCGGTAATCAAAAAACTACCAAAGAACAAAACCCCCGGGCCAGATGGATTTACCTCGGAATTTTATCAGACATACAGGGAAGACATAATACCCATTCTCCTTAAAGTTTTCCAAAAAATAGACGAGGAGGGGATACTCCCAAACTCATTCTATGAAGCTAACATCACCCTAATACCAAAACCAGGCAAAGACCCCACCAAAAAAGAAAACTACAGACCAATATCCCTGATGAACGTAGATGCAAAAATACTCAACAAAATATTAGCAAACCGAATTCAAAAATACATCAAAAGGATCATACACCATGACCAAGTGGGATTCATCCCAGGGATGCAAGGATGGTACAACATTCGAAAGTCCATCAACATCATCCACCACATCAACAAAAAGAAAGACAAAAACCACATGATCATCTCCATAGATGCTGAAAAAGCATTTGACAAAGTTCAACATCCATTCATGTTAAAAACTCTCAGCAAAATGGGAATAGAGGGCAAGTACCTCAACATAATAAAGGCCATCTATGATAAACCCACAGCCAACATTATATTGAACAGCGAGAAGCTGAAAGCATTTCCTCTGAGATCGGGAACTAGACAGGGATGCCCACTCTCTCCACTGTTATTTAACATAGTACTGGAGGTCCTAGCCACGGCAATCAGACAAAATAAAGAAATACAAGGAATCCAGATTGGTAAAGAAGAAGTTAAACTGTCACTATTTGCAGATGACATGATACTCTACATACAAAACCCTAAAGACTCCACCCCAAAACTACTAGAACTGATATCGGAATACGGCAAAGTTGCAGGATACAAAATCAACACACAGAAATCTGTGGCTTTCCAATATACTAACAATGAACCAACAGAAAGAGAAATCAGGAAAACAACTCCATTCACAATTGCATCAAAAAAAATAAAATACCTAGGAATAAACCTAACCAAAGAAGTGAAAGACTTATACTCTGAAAACTACAAGTCACTTTTAAGAGAAATTAAAGGGGACACTAACAGATGGAAACTCATCCCATGCTCGTGGCTAGGAAGAATTAATATCGTCAAAATGGCCATCCTGCCCAAAGCAATATACAGATTTGATGCAATCCCTATGAAACTACCAGCAACATTCTTCAATGAACTGGAACAAATTATTCAAAAATTCATATGGAAACACAAAAGACCCCGAATAGCCAAAGCAATCCTGAGAAAGAAGAATAAAGTAGGGGGGATCTCACTCCCCAACTTCAAGCTCTACTATAAAGCCATAGTAATCAAGACAATTTGGTACTGGCACAAGAGCAGAGCCACAGACCAATGGAAAAGACTAGAGAATCCAGACATTAACCCAGACATATATGGTCAATTAATATTTGATAAAGGAGCCATGGACATACAATGGCAAAATGACAGTCTCTTCAACAGGTGGTGCTGGCAAAACTGGACAGCTACATGTAGGAGAATGAAACTGGACCATTGTCTAACCCCATATACAAAAGTAAACTCAAAATGGATCAAAGACCTGAATGTAAGCCATGAAACCATTAAACTCTTGGAAGAAAACATAGGCACAAACCTCTTAGACATAAACATGAGTGACCTCTTCTTGAACATATCTCCCCGGGCAAGGAAAACAACAGCAAAAATGAGTAAGTGGGACTATATTAAGCTGAAAAGCTTCTGTACAGCAAAAGACACGATCAATAGGACAAGAAGGATCCCTACAGTATGGGAGAATATATTTGAAAATGACACATCCGATAAAGGCTTGACGTCCAGAATATATAAGGAGCTCACACGCCTCAACAAACAAAAAACAAATAACCCAATTAAAAAATGGGCAGAGGAACTGAACAGACAGTTCTCCAAAAAAGAAATACAGATGGCCAACAGACACATGAAAAGATGCTCCACATCGCTAATTATCAGAGAAATGCAAATTAAAACTACAATGAGGTATCACCTCACACCAGTAAGGATGGCTGCCATCCAAAAGACAAACAACAACAAATGTTGGCGAGGCTGTGGAGAAAGGGGAACCCTCCTACACTGCTGGTGGGAATGTAAACTAGTTCAACCATTGTGGAAAGCAGTATGGAGGTATATCAAAATGCTCAAAACAGACTTACCATTTGACCCAGGAATTGCACTCCTAGGAATTTACCCTAAGAACGCAGCAATCAAGTTTGAGAAAGACAGATGCACCCCTATGTTTATTGCAGCACTATTTACAATAGCCAAGAATTGGAAGCAACCTAAATGTCCATCGATAGATGAATGGATAAAGAAGATGTGGTACATATACACAATGGAATACTACTCAGCCATAAGAAAAGGGCAAATCCAATCATTTGCAGCAACATGGATGGAGCTGGAGGGTATTATGCTCAGTGAAACAAGCCAAGCGGAGAAAGAGAAATACCAAATGATTTCACTTATCTGTGGAATATAAGAACAAAGGAAAAACTGAAGGAACAAAACAGCAGCAGAATCACAGAACTCAAGAATGGACTAACAGGTACCAAAGGGAAAGGGACTGGGGAGGATGGGTGGGTAGGGAGGGATAAGGGGGGGAAAAGTAGGGGGTTATTAAGATTAGCATCCATAGCGGGGTGGAAGAAAGGGGAGGGCTGTACAACACAGAGAAGACAAGTAGTGATTCTACAACAGGTTGCTACGCTGATGGACAGTGACTGTAAAGGAGTATATAGGGGGGACCTGGTATAGGGGAGAGCCTAGTAAACAAAGTATTCGTCATGTAAGTGTAGATTAATGATTAAAAAAAAAAAATGCAGTTCCTATGTGGTGACCTCTAATGAGTTCTACACAATGATATAAAGGACATATAAAAGTGTAGGCAAAGGGTCTGTTTGTGTTTATACAGAGGATCAAAGCCTAATTTGGCTACCCCGAAAATGAACTAAGAAACGATATGAAAGAGAACTTCCAACATTAGCACTCTCGGGAAGACTCATGCCAGAAGATGATCATCAAAAAACCCCAACAAAGATCCACGCACTGCTACAGCTGTAGATGCACTCATCCCACCAGCTCCTGGACTTGCCATGGGAATGAAGGAGATATCTAAGCTGGCCTGTGCATACAGTAAAACAACAGATTTGACTGGATCTATACTGTTGGAACTCAACCAAGAATTAGGAGAAGTGCAAATTGTAGCGCTCCAAAATCTTACAACTACAGACTATTTACTGTTAAAAGAACATATGGGATGTGAACAGTGCCCAGGAATGGGTTGTTTTAATTTGTCTGATTTTTCTCAAACTATTCAAATTCAGTTAGATAATAACCATCATATCATTGATAAGTTTTCACAAATGCCTAGGGTGCCTAACTGGTTTTCTTGGTTTCACTGGAGATGGCTGGTAATTACAGGTATGCTTTGGTTATGTAACTATACTCCTATTATGTTAATGTGTGTGCGCAATTTAAGTAGTAGCTTAAAATCTATACATGCTGAAGTTACTCTACAAGAAGATATGTCAAAGAAATAATCAATCTTCCCATGTTTTCTTCCATCTGCTACTTCTATAGCTTTTCTTCTTCCTTCCTAATTACAACGAATTCTTAAATAGAATTCGTGCCTCATATCAAATTTACCGAGTATCATAACTCCTCCAAGTGGTAAAGATACCTCAAGACAAATGCTGGGCATAGAAGCCACAGGGCATAAATATGCAAAGAAATAAAAAGCTAACCATTTCAAACAATAAGGCTTCTCTCTCACTTACCAACTTTACATTTCCCTGTATGGCCCCGGAAGATGACTGGTTAGCCAGAGACGGGTAAGATTCCTCAAGGGAGGAACAACCTAAGACAGGCACAGTTGCAGGGGGGCCATCAGGTGAGAAATTGGGGATCAACAGAGGTGAGGCTTAGAACCTCACCCCCCCTGTTCTGAGAGAAATCTTCTGCATACGTGGATGTTTTATTGCCCTTGTCTAGCTTGGATTAACACATAGTCTACAGGCACACACCTGATCATCTACATTTGCTCTCTTACAACACTAAACTATGTTTTCTACCTTTATGTTGTATCTACCTACCACTTCAGCATCTTATTAAAAATAATAAAGAGAGAAATGTGGTATCCACATATAAATCAAGTATAAAAATCAAATGTGTATTCATATTTGAACTGACTGTTTAGAGTTCATAATGCATGAGCAAAACCAAAAGTTTCTGTGATGACTGCCCTTGTACTGTTCACCATGTAACTTATTCACTATGTAAGAATTTGTTCTCCATGTAAGAACTTGTTCGTTATGCTTCAGAAGATTGGAGACTGACGAAAATTAGGCTTGGGGTGGATTAATGATTGTGCATTGAGCATTGACTCCCCTATACAGAATTTTATTGTTGTTAACAACCATTTGATCAATAAATATGAGAGATGCCCTAACAACAACAACCAAGAAAAAGTACACACTTCCAATTGTAAAATAAATAAGCAACCGGGATGTAATGTATAGCATAAGGAATATAGTCAAAATATTGTAACAACTTGGTATGGTGATAGCTGGTACTTAGAATTATCATGTATATAAATGTTGAATCACTGTGTTGTACACCTGAAACTAATGTAATGTAATACTGTGTGTCAACTACCCTTCAATAAAAAATAATTATCTAAAAAAAAAAAAAAAAAAAAAAGAATGGACTAACAGGTACCAAAGGGAAGGGACTGGGGAGGTTGGGTGGGTAGGGAGGGATAAGGGGGGGAGAAGTAGGGGGGTATTAAGATTAACATACATGGGGGGGTAGGAGAAAAGGGAGGGCTGTACAACACAGAGAAGGCAAGTAGTGATTCTACAACATTTTGCTATGCTGATGGACAGTGACTGTAAAGTGGTTTATAGGGGAGACCTGGTATAGGGGAGAGCCTAGTAAACATAATATTCGTCATGTAAGTGTAGATTAGTGATACCAAAAACAAAGCAAAAAAAAAAAAAAAGGGCAGTTCCTGTGTGGTAACCTCCAACGAGTTCTACACAAGGGTATAAAGGGCATATAAAAGTGTAGGCAAAGGGTCTGTTTGTGTTTATACAGAGGATCAAAGCCTAATTGGGCTACCTCGAAAATGAACTAAGATACGATATGAAAAAGAACTTCCAACATCTGCACTCTCTGGAAGACTCATGCCAGAAGATGATCATCAAAAATCCCCAACAAAGATCCACGCACTGCTACAGCTGTAGATGCACTCATCCCACCAGTTCCTGGACTTGCCATGGGAATGAGGAAGGAGATATTTAAGCTGGCCTGTGCATACAGTAAAACAACAAATTTGACTGGATCTATACTGTTGGAACTCAACCAAGAATTTGGAGAAGTGCAAATTGTAGCGCTCCAAACTCTTACAACTACAGACTATTTACTGTTAAAAGAACATATGGCATGTGAACAGTCCCCAGGAATGGGTTGTTTTAATTTGTCTGATTTCTCTCAGACTGTTCAAGTTCAGTTGGACAATATACACCATATCATAGATAAGTTTTCACAAATGCCTAAGGTGCCTTAATGGTTTTCTTGGTTTCACTGGAGATGGCTGGTAATTACAGATATGCTTTGGTTATGTAACTATACTCCTATTATGTTAATGTGTTTGCGCAATTTAAGTAGTAGCTTAAAACCTATACATGCTGAAGTTACTCTACAAGAAGATATGTCAAAGAAATAATCAATCTTCCCATGTTTTCTTCCATCTGCTACTTCTATAGCTTTTCTTCTTCCTTCCTAATTACAACCCTTAAATAGAATTCGTGCCTCATATCAAATTTACCGAGTATCATAACTCCTCCAAGTGGTAAAGATACCTCAAGACAAATGCTGGGCATAGAAGCCACAGGGCATAAATATGCAAAGAAGTAAAAAGCTAACCTTTTCAAACAATAAGGCTTCCCTCTCACTTACCAACTTCACATTTCCCTGTATGGCCCCGGAAGATGACTGGTTAGCCAGAGACGGGTAAGATTCCTCAAGGGAGGAACAACCTAAGACAGGCACAGTCGCAGGGGGGCCATCAGGTGAGAAATTGGGGATCAACAGAGGTGAGGCTTAGAACCTCACCCCCCCTGTTCTGAGAGAAATCTTCTGCATACGTGGATGTTTTATTGCCCTTGTCTAGCTTGGATTAACACATAGTCTACCGGCACACACCTGATCATCTACATTTGCTCTCTTACAACACTAAACTATGTTTTCTACCTTTATCTTGTATCTACCTACCACTTCAGCATTTTATTAAAAATAATAATAATAAAGAGAGAAATGTGGTATCCACATATAAATCAAGTATAAAAACCAAATGAGTATTCATATTTGAACTGACTGTTTAGAGTTCATAATGCATGAGCAAAACCGAAAGTTTCTGTGATGACTGCCCTTGTACTGTTCACTATGTAACTTATTCATTATGTAAGAATTTGTTCTACATGTAAGAACTTGTTTGTTATGCCTCAGAAGATTGGAGACTGATGAAAATTAGGCTTGGGGTGGATTAATGATTGTACATTGAGCATTGACTCCCCTATACAGAATTTTATTGTCGTTAACAACCATTTGATGAATAAATATGAGAGATGCCCTCACAAAAAAAAAAAAAAAAAAAAAAGGACAGACTTCCAATGGTAAAATAAATAAGTAACCGGGATGTAATGTATAGCATAAGGAATATAGTCAAGATATTGTAACAGCTTGGTAGGGTGATAGCTGGAACCTAGAATTATGTATATAAATGTTCTACCACTGTGTTATACACTTGAAACTAATGTAATGTAATACTGTGCGTCAACTGCCCTTCAATAAAAAATAATTATTTAAAAAAAAAAAAATGAAATTAAAGAAGAAACCAATAAATGGAAACACATCCTGTGCTCATGGATAGGAAGAATTACTATTGTCCAAATGGCCATCCTGCCTAAAGCAATCTATAGGTTCAATGTAGTCCCTATCAAAATACCAATAGCATTCTTCAATGAACTAGAGCAAATAGTTCAAAAATTTATATGGAACCACAAAAGACCCCAAATAGCCAAAGCCATCCTGAGAAGGAAGAATAAAGCTGGGGGAATTATGCTTCCTGGCTTCAAGCACTACTACAAAGCCACAGTAATTAAGACAATTTGGTACTGGCACAAGAACAGACCCACAGACCAATGGAACAGACTAGAGAGCCCAGATATAAACCCAAGCTTATATGTTCAATTAATATACGATAAAGGAGCCATGAATACACAATGGGAAAATGACAACCTCTTCAACAGCTGGTGTTGTCAAAACTGGACAGCTACATGTAAGAGAATCAAACTGGATCATTGTCTAACCCCATACACAAAAGTAAATTCAAAATGGATCAAAGACCTGAATGCAAGTCATGAAACCATAAAACTCTTAGAAAATAACATAGGCAAAAATCTCTTGGACATAAACATGAGCAACTTCTTCATGAACAAATCTCCCCAGGCAAGGGAAGTGAAAATGAACAAGTGGGACTATATCAAACTAAAAAGCTCTGTACAGCAAAGGACACCATCAGTAGAACAAAAAGACATCCTACAGTATGGGAGAATATATTCATAAATGACATATCCTATAAGGGGTTAATATCCAAATTATATGAAGAGCTCATGCACCTCAAAAAACAAAGAGCAAATAAGCCAATTTAAAAAAGGGCAGAGGAGCTAAACAGACACTTCTCCAAAGAAGAAATTCAGATGGCCAACAGGCACATGAAAAGATGCTCCACATCGCTAATCATCAGAGAAATGCAACTTAAAGCCACAATGAGATATCACCTCACACCAGTAAGGATGGCCAACATCCAAAAGACAAACAACCACAAATCCTGGCAAGGATGTGGAGAAAGGGGAACCCTCCTACACTGCTGGTGGGAATGTAAATTAGTTCAACCATTGTGGAAAGCAATATGGAGATTCCTCAAAAAAGTAAAAATAGAAATACCATTTGACCCAGGAATTCCACTCCTAGGAATTTACCCTAAGAATGCAGGAGCCCAGTTTGAAAAAGACACAAGCACCCCTATGTTTATCACAGCACTATTTACAATAGCCAAGAAATGGAAGCAACCTAAGTGTCCATCAGTAGATGAATGGATAAAGAAGATGTGGTACATATACACAATGGAATATTTTTCAGCCATAAGAAGAATACAAATACTACCATTTGCAACAACATGGATGGAGCTAGAGGATATTATGCTCAGTGAAATAAGCCAGGCAGAGAAAGACAAGTATCAAATGATTTCACTCTTCTGTGGAGTATAAGAACAAAGAAAAAAACTGAAGGACAAAAGAGCAGCAGACTCACAGAACCCAAGAATGGACTAACAGTTACCAAAGGGAAAGGGACTAGGAAGGATGGGTGTGAAGGGGAGGATAAGGGGGAAAAAGGGGCACTACGATTAGCACACATAATGTAGCAGAGGTGGACATAGAAAGGCAGTATAACACAGAGAAGACAAGTAATGATTCTGTAGCATCTTACTATGCTGATGGACAGTGACTGTAATGGGCTATGTGGTCGGGACTTGATAATAGGGGGAGTCCAGTAACCAGAGTGTTGTTCAAGTAACTGTACATCAATGATACCAAAATAAAAAAAAATCAATATGCAATTGATTTTTGTATCCTGATTTTGTATCCTGCAACTTTACTGATTTTATCAGTTCTAACAATATCTTTCATTGTGTGTCAGGGTTTTCTCCATATATGATCATGTCTCTGCAACAGAAAGTAATTGCACTACTTCCTTTGTACAATTGTACCTCTTCCTTTGTACTTTATACAGCTTGGCTTTGTTTCCTTTTCTTATTTAATTGCTGTAGCTAAGACTTCCAGTACTATGTTGAAAAGAAGTGGCAAGAGTGGGCATCCTTGCCTTGTACCAGATCTTAGATGGAATATTTTTAGTTTCCCCCTACTGATAATGATATTAGATGTGGGCTTTTCATATACAGCCTTTATTATGTTGAGGTAAGATCCTTCTATATGTGAAAGTTTTAATTAAATATTAGACATCTCGTGGAGGGCATGTCTACTGGTGATGAACACCTAGTTTTTGTTTGTCAAAGAGAGACTCAATCTTCATTTAAAAAAATATATATATGAGGTATAGTATTCTTGGTTAACAGTTTTAGTTCTCTTTCAGGACTTTGAATATATCATCCCACTTTCTCCTGGCCTACAACCTTTCTGCCAAGAAATCCACTGAGATAGTCTTACAGGGATTCCCTCACATGTAATAAGCTGTTTTGCTCTTGCTACTTTCAAACTTCTCCTTTTATTGTTGACTTTCAACAATTTGATTATAATGTGTCTATGTGGTGACTTTGGCGTGATACTATTTCGAAACCTTTGAGCTTCATGAATCTGGATTTCCATTTCTCTCTCACGATTTGGGAAGATTTCAGGCATCATTTCTGCCACTTTTTTACCCTCTTCTGGGACTCCCATAATGCATGTATTAGTTTTTCTGATGGTATCACATAAATCCCATAGGCTTTTTTTCATTCTTCATTCTTTTTTCTCCTCTGCTTGGATAATTCAAAATGGCCTGATTAAGAGTTTGCAAATTCTTTCTTCTGCTGAATGAAATCTACTATTTAAGCTGTCTTTTGCATTTTAAAAATCCAACCTTTATTCTTTAGCTAGAGAATTTCTTTTTGGTTCTATTTAAGATTTCTCTTTCTTTATTGAATCTCTCATTTTGGCCACATGTATTATTTTCCTGATTTCATTGAGTTTTCTTTCTGTGTTCTCTTGTAGCTCACTGAACTTACTTAAAACAATTATTTTGAATTCTATATCAGGAAGTTCATAGATCTCCATTTCCTTGGCACCAGTTACTAGAAAATTATTGTGTTCCCTTGATGGTGTCATTTTTCTTAGATTTTTCATGTTGTTTATAACCTTGCATCAGTGTCTGCATATTTGAGGATACAGTCGCCTCTTCTGGACTTTGCAGATTGGCTTTGTCAGGGAAAGACCTTCATCTACAGCGGGTATGAGGGTACTGGCTCAGTGAAGTGTGGGGGCTCTGGCTCCATGGGGGTGTTTTAACAGCAGGTCTGGCATCTGGCAGCAGTGTAGTCTCCATGCAGTTCTGACAGCTGAGGCCAGCACTGGCAAAGACCAGGAGTCCTCAACAGCTAATGCTGTGGGTGTCCACAATGGCAGCATGGGCTGCTGGGGTCCTCTTGTTCTCCTTTTCCCCCAAAGGGAAAGTATGGGCCAAAGAGATCCTTGGTGGCAGGTAGGGCATGCAGGTGCACACATAGCAGCTGCAGGATCTGGGGCACTTGTGCCAATGATGACACAAATTTCTGGAGCATCCATGGTGCTGGGGTTTGAGCTCAGCAGCATGTAGAACAACTGAATCTCCTGGAACACAATTGTGGGCACACTCACTGCCATGGTGGAGATAGTGGCCAAGGTGTGGGCACATGCAGGGCCAAGGCTCAGGACTTAAGGACATGAATAACCACAGTAGAGATGAGGGCACAGGCACATTTGCTACAGTGTTGGCACTGATATCCAAGGCATGTGTGTGCTGAGCAGCTGTGGAACCAGGGTCCAGGGCATGCATGTGGTTGAACAAGCCAAGTATTGACTTTGGCTCTGAAGTGAGCGGGGCTAATGTGTGTTCCTCCTGGGAGGTGGGGCACAGCAGCGGCTCACTCCCTCTGTGGGGCAGGGACACGGAGCACCGTGGACTTTGGGCAGCTGTCAGCTGGGTTCACAGTCGGTGAAGATTGTGGGGTCCTCAGTGACAAAAGCTGCAAGTATCTACAGAAATGACAAGGATTGCCAGAGTTCTCTTGTTCTCCTTTTCTCTTGTGGGGGGAGGTCACACCAAGGGAACAAGGTGGAACAGGTAAAATGTTTCCTATGCTTTTTTATGCATGGTTCTCAGTTTTTGTGTTCCATAGGGGTCTGCAGCTCCCCTATTGTATTTCAGAGCCTTGCTAGGCCTATTTTCATTGGTGTATAGTCGTTTATTCATTGTTTTTGTAGTTTGTGTTCGGAAAATGAACACTGGGATCTCCTAGTCTGCTGTTTGCTGCCATAACTCACTATTGTTTTCTTAATTTCCCAATTTCCGTTCTTACCTTTATTATTTTCTTCATTCTACTTGCTTTGGGATAATTTTCTCTTCTTTTTGTAATTTCTTGAGGGAGAAATTTAGGTTTCTTGAGGGAGAAATTAGATTTCTGATTTGAGAAACTTTCCTGATTTCTAATCTAAGTATTTAGTGCTACAGATTTCCCTGTCAGCATTGGTTTAACTACATCTGATATATTTTGATATGTTTTATTTTTATTTTCATTTAGTTCTATGAACTTTTAAAAATTTCCTTTGAGACTTCCTCTTTGACCTATGTATACTTTTCTCCCTGTTGTATTTCTGTTGTTAGAGAACATGCTCTGCATGATTTCGATTCTTTTAAATTTGTTGAAAATTGTTTTATGGCTCAAGATATGGTATATCTTGGTGAATGTTCCACTTATATTCTGCTATTATTGGGTAGCATGTTCTATATATGCCAGTTAAGATTCTACTGGTTGATAGAATTGTTTGGATCTCTTACATCTCTGCTGATTTTCTGTCTAGTAGTTCTATCTGTTGCTGAAAAGGGACTTCTAGGTCCACTTATATTTTAACATAATTTCTTTTTTTTTTTTTTTAGATAATTACTTTTTATTGAAGGTTAATTGACGCACAGTATTACATTACATTAGTTTCAAGTATACAACACAGTGATAAAACATTTATATACATAACTCTAGGTTCCAGCTATCACCCTACCAAGCTGTTACAATATCTTGACTATATTCCTTATGCTATACATTACATCCCGGTTACTTATTTATTTTACCATTGGAAGTCAGTCCTTTTTTTTGTTTTGTGAGGGCATCTCTCATATTTATTCATCAAATGGTTGTTAACGACAATAAAATTCTGTATAGAGAGGTCAATGCTCAATGCACAATAATTAATCCACCCCAAGGCTAATTTTCGTTAGTCTCCAATCTTCTCAGGCATAACAAACAAGTTCTTACATGGAGAACAAATTCTTACATAATGAACAGTACAAGGGTAGTCATCACAGAAACTTTCGGTTTTGCTCATGCATTATGAACTATAAGCAGTCAGTTCAAATATGAATACTCATTTGGTTTTTATACTTCATTTATATGTGGATACCACATTTCTCTCTTTATTCTTATTATTTTTAATAAAATGCTGAAGTGGTAGGTAGATACAAGATAAAGGTAGAAAACATAGTTTAGTGTTGTAAGAGAGCAAATGTAGATGATCAGGTGTGTGCCGGTAGAATATGTGTTAATCCAAGCTAGACAAGGGCAATAAAACATCCACGTATGCAGAAGATTTCTCTCAGAACGGGGGGGTGAGGTTCTAAGCCTCACCTCTGTTGATCCCCAATTTCTCACCTGATGACCCCCCTTCGACTGTGCCTGTCTTAGGTTGTTCCTCCCTTGAGGAATCTTACCCGTCTCTGGCTAACCAGTCATCTTCCAGGGCCATACAGGGAAATGTAAAGTTGGTAACTGACAGAGAAGCCTTATTGTTTGAAATGGTTAGCTTTTTACTTCTTTGCATATTTATGCCCTGTAGCTTCTATGCCCAGCATAGATCTTGAGGTATCTTTACCACTTGGAAGAATTATGATACTCGGTAAACTTGATATGAGGCACGAATTCTATTTAAGGGTTGTATTTAGGAAGGAAGAAGAAAAGCTATACAAGTAGCAGGCGGAAGAAAACATGGGAAGATTGATTATTTCTTTGACATATCTTCTTGTAGAGTAACTTCAGCATGTATAGGTTTTAAGCTACTACTTAAATTGCGCAAACACATTAACATAATAGGAGTATAGTTACATAACCAAAGCATACCTGTAATTACCAGCCATCTCCACTGAAACCAAGAAAACCAGTTAGGCACCTTAGGCATTTGTGAAAACTTATCTATGATATGGTGGATATTGTCCAACTGAACTTGAACAGTCTGAGAGAAATCAGACAAATTAAAACAACACATTCCTGGGGAATGTTCACATCCCTTATGTTCTTTTAACAGTAAATAGTCTGTAGTTGTAAGATTTTGGAGCGCTACAATTTGCACTTCTCCTAATTCTTGGTTGAGTTCCAACAGTACAGATCCAGTCAAATTTGTTGTTTTACTGTATGCACAGGCCAGCTTAGATATCTCCTTCATTCCCATGGCAAGTCCAGGAGCTGGTGGGATGAGTGCATCTACAGCTGTAGCAGTGCGTGGATCTTTGTTGGGGTTTTTTGATGATCATCTTCTGGCATGAGTCTTCCCGAGAGTGCTGATGTTGGAAGTTCTCTCTCATATCGTATCTTAGTTCATTTTTGGGGTAGCCCAATTAGGCTTTGATCTTCTGTATAAATGCAAACAGACCCTTTGCCTACACGTTTATATGCCCTTTATACCCTTGTGTAGAACTCACTGGAGGTTACCGCACAGGAACAGCCCTTATTTTTTTGTTTTGTTTTGTTTTGTTTTTGTTATCACTAATCTACACTTACATGACGAATATTATGTTTATTAGGCTCTCCCCTATACCAGGTCTCCCCTATAAACCCCTTTACAGTCACTGTCAATCAGCATAGCAAAATGTTGTAGAATCACTACGTGCCTTCTCTGTGTTGTACAGCCCTCCCTTTTCTCCTAACCCCCCTTGCATGCTAATCTTAATACCCCCCTACTTCTCCCCCCTCTTATCCCTCCCTACCCACCCATCCTCCCCAGTCCCTTTCCCTTTGGTACCTGTTAGTCCATTCTTGAGTTCTGTGATTCTGCTGCTGTTTTGTTCCTTCAGTTTTTCCTTTGTTCTTATATTCCACAGATAAGTGAAATCATTTGGTATTTCTCTTTCTCCGCTTGGCTTGTTTCACTGAGCATAATATCCTCCAGCTCCACCCATGCTGCTGCAAATGATTGGATTTGCCCTTTTCTTATGGCTGAGAAGTATTCCATTGTGTATATGTACCACATCTTCTTTATCCATTCATCTATCGATGGACATTTAGGTTGCTTCCAATTCTTGGCTATTGTAAATAGTGCTACAATAGACATAGGGGTGCACTGAACTTTCTCATACTTTATTGCTGCATTCTTAGGGTAAATTCCTAGGAGTGCAATTCCTGGGTCAAATGGTAAGTCTGTTTGAGCATTTTGATGTACCTCCATACTGCTTTCCACAATGGTTGAACTAACTTACATTCCCACCAGCAGTGTAGGAGGGTTCCCCTTTCTCCACAGCCTCGCCAACATTTGTTGTTTGTCTTTTGGATGGCAGCCATTCTTACTGGTGTGAGGTGATACCTCATTGTAGTTTTAATTTGCATTTCTCTGATAATTAGCGATGTGGAGCATCTTTTCATGTGTCTGTTGGCCATCTGTATTTCTTTTTTGGAGAACTGTCTGTTCAGTTCCTCTGCCCAATTTTTAATTGGGTTATTTGTTTTTTGTTTGTTGAGGCGTGTGAGCTCTTTATATATTCTGGATGTCAAGCCTTTATCGGATGTGTCATTTACAAATATATTCTCCCATACTGTAGGGATCCTTTTTGTTCTATTGATGGTGTCTTTTGCTGTACAGAAGCTTTTCAGCTTAACATAGTCCCACTTACTCATTTTTGCTGTTGTTTTCCTTGCCCGGGGAGATATGTTCAAGAAGAGGTCACTCATGTTTATGTCTAAGAGGTTTTTGCCTATGTTTTCTTCCAAGAGTTTAATGGTTTCGTGACTTACATTCAGGTCTTTGATCCATTTGGAGTTTACTTTTGTATATGGGGTTAGACAATGGTCCAGTTTCATTCTCCTACATGTAGCTGTCCAGTTTTGCCAGCACCACCTGTTGAAGAGACTGTCATTTTGCCATTGTATGTCCATGGCTCCTTTATCAAATATTAATTGACCATATATGTTTGGGTTAATGTTGGGATTCTCTAGTCTGTTCCATTGATCTGTGGCTCTGCTCTTGTGCCAGTACCAAATTGTCTTGATTACTATGGCTTTATAGTAGAGCTTGAAGTTGGGGAGTGAGATCCCCCCTACTTTATTCTTCTTTCTCAGGATTGCTTTGGCTATTTGGGGTCTTTTGTGTTTCCATATGAATTTTTGAATAATTTGTTCCAGTTCATTGAAGAATGTTGCTGGTAGTTTCATAGGGATTGCATCAAATCTGTATATTGCTTTGGGCAGGATGGCCATTTTGACGATATTAATTCTTCCTAGCCACGAGCATGGGATGAGTTTCCATCTGTTAGTGTCCCCTTTAATTTCTCTTAAGAATGACTTGTAGTTTTCAGAGTATAAGTCTTTCACTTCTTTGGTTAGGTTTATTCCTGGGTATTTTATTTTTTTTGATGCAATTGTGAATGGAGTTGTTTTCCTGATTTCTCTGTCTGTTGGTTCATTGTTTGTATATAGGAAAGCCACAGACTTCTGTGTGTTGATTTTGTATCCTGCAACTTTGCTGTATTCCGATATCAGTTCTAGTAGTTTTGGGGTGGAGTCTTCAGGGTTTTTTATGTACAGTATCATGTCATCTGCAAATACTGACAGTTTGAATTCTTCTTTACCAATCTGGATTCCTTGTGTTTCTTTGTTTTGTCTGATTGCCGTGGCTAGGACCTCCAGCACTATGTTAAATAACAGTGGAGAGAGTGGGCATCCCTGTCTAGTTCCCAATCTCAGAGGAAATGCTTTCAGCTTCTCGCTGTTCAATATAATGTTGGCTGTGGGTTTATCATAGATGGCCTTTATTATGTTGAGGTACTTATCCTCTATTCCCATTTTGCTGAGAGTTTTTATCATGAATGGATGTTGAACTCTGTCAAATGCTTTTTCAGCATCTATGGAGATGATCATGTGGTTTTTGTCTTTCTTTTTGTTGATGTGGTGGATGATGTTGATAGACTTCCGAATGTTGTGCCATCCTTGCATCCCTGGGATGAATCCCACTTGGTCATGGTGTATGATCCTTTTGATGTATTTTTGAATTCAGTTTGTTAATATTTTGTTGAGTATTTTTGCATCTACGTTCATCAGGGATATTGGTCTGTAGTTTTCTTTTTTGGTGGGGTCTTTGCCTGGTTTTGGTATTAGGATGATGTTAGCTTCATAGAATGAGTTTGGGAGTATCCCCTCCTCCTCTATTTTTTGGAAAACTTTAAGGAGAATGGGTATTATGTCTTCCCTGTATGTCTGATAAAATTCCGAGGTAAATCCATCTGGCCCGGGGGTTTTGTTCTTTGGTAGTTTTTTGATTACCGCTTCAATTTCGTTGCTGGTAATTGGTCTGTTTAGATTTTCTGTTTCTTCCTGGGTCAGTCTTGGAAGGTTGTATTTTTCTAGGAAGTTGTCCATTTCTCCTAGGTTTCCCAGCTTGTTAGCATATAGGTTTTCATAGTATTCTCTAATAATTCTTTGTATTTCTGTGGGGTCCGTCGTTATTTTTCCTTTCTCATTTCTGATACTGTTGACTTGTGTTGACTCTCCTTTCTTCTTAATAAGTCTGGCTAGATGCTTATCTATTTTGTTTATTTTCTCGAAGAACCAGCTCTTGGTTTCATTGATTTTTGCTATTGTTTTATTCTTCTCAATTTTATTTATTTCTTCTCTGATCTTCATTATGTCCCTCCTTCTGCTGACCTTAGGCCTCATCTGTTCTTCTTTTTCCAATTTCGATAATTGTGACATTAGACCATTCATTTGGGATTGCTCTTCCTTTTTGAAATATGCTTGGATTGCTATATACTTTCCTCTTAAGACTGCTTTTGCTGTGTCCCACAGAAGTTGGGGCTTAGTGTTGTTGTTGTCATTTGTTTCCATATATTGCTGGATCTCCATCTTGATTTGGTCATTGATCCATTGATTATGTAGGAGCGTGTTGTTAAGCCTCCATGTGTTTGTGAGCCTCTTTGCTTTCTTTGTACAGTTTATTTCTAGTTTTATGCCTTTGTCGTCTGAAAAGTTGGTTGGTAGGATTTCAATCTTTTGGAGTTTTCTGAGGCTCTTTTTGTGGCCTAGTATGTGGTCTCTTCTGGAGAATGTTCCATGTGCACTTGAGAAGAATGTATATCCTGTTGCTTTTGGATGTAGAGTTCTATAGATGTCTATTAGGTCCATCTGCTGTACTGTGTTGTTCAGTGCTTCCGTGTCCTTACTTATTTTCTGCCCGGTGGATCTATCCTTTGGGGTGAGTGGTGTGTTGAAGTCTCCTAGAATGAATGCATTGCAGTCTATATCCCCCTTTAATTCTGTTAGTATTTGTTTCACATATGCTGGTGCTCCTGTGTTGGGTACATATATATTTAGAATGGTTATATCCTCTTGTTTGACTGAGCCCTTTATCATTATGTAGTGTCCTTCTTTATCTCTTGTTACTTTCTTTGTTTTGAAGTCTATTTTGTCTGATATTAGTACTGCAACCCCTGCTTTCTTCTCACTATTGTTTGCTTGAAATATGTTTTTCCATCCCTTGACTTTTAGTCTGTACATGTCTTTGGGTTTGAGGTGAGTTTCTTGTAAGCAGCATATAGATGGGTCTTGCTTTTTTATCCATTCTGTTACTCTGTGTATTTTGATTGGTGCATTCTATCCATTAACATTTAGGGTGACTATTGAAAGATATGTACTTATTGCCATTGCAGGCTTTAAATTCGTGGTTACCAAAGGTTCAAGGTTAGCCTCTTTAGTATCTTACTGCCTAACTTAGCTCGCTTATTGAGCTGTTATATACACTGTCTGGAGATTCTTTTCTTCTCTCCCTTCTTGTTCCTCCTCCTCGATTCTTCATATGTTGGGTGTTTTGTGCTGTGCTCTTTCTAGGAGTGCTCCCATCTAGAGCAGTCCCTGTAAGATGTTCTGTAGAGGTGGTTTGTGGAAAGCAAATTCCCTCAGCTTTTGTTTGTCTGGGAACTGTTTAATCCCACCGTCATATTTGAATGATAGTCGTGCTGGATATAGTATCCTTGGTTCAAGCCCCTTCTGTCTCATTGTATTAAATATATCATGCCATTCTCTTCTGGCCTGTAGGGTTTCTGTTGAGAAATCTGATGTTAGCCTGATGGGTTTCCCTTTATAGGTGACCTTTTTCTCTCTAGCTGCCTTTAACACTCTTTCCTTGTCCTTGATCTTTGCCATTTTAATTATTATGTGTCTTGGTGTTGTCCTTCTTGGATCCTTTCTGTTGGGGGTTCTGTGTATTTCCGTGGTCTGTTCGATTATTTCCTCCCCCAGTTTGGGGAAGTTTTCAGCAATTATGTCTTCTAAGATACTTTCCAACTCTTTTCCTCTGTCTTCTTCTTCTGGGACCCCTATAATACGGATATTGTTCCTTTTGGATTGGTCACACAGTTCTCTTAATATTGTTTCATTCCTGGAGATCCTTTTGTCTCTCTCTATGTCAGCTTTTATGCGTTCCTGTTCTCTGATTTCAATTCCATCAATGGCCTCTTGCATTCTATCCATTCTGCTTATAAACCCTTCCAGAGTTTGTTTCATTTCTGCGATCTCTTTTCTGCATCTGTGATCTCCCTCCGGACTTCATCCCATTTCTCTTGCGTATTTCTCTGCATCTCTGTCAGCATGTTTATGATTCTTATTTTGAATTCTTTTTCAGGAAGACTGGTTAGGTCTGTCTCCATCTCTGGTGTTGTCTCTGTGATCTTTTTCTGCCTGTAGCTTTGCCTTTTCATGGTGATAGGAATAGTTTGCAGAGCTGGGACGAGTGACGGCTGGAAGGACTTCCTTTCTTGTTGGTTTGTGGCCCTCCTCTCCTGGGAGAACAGCGACCTGTAGTGGCTTGTGCTGCGCAGCTGCGCGCAGACAGGGTTTCCGCTTCCTGCCCGGCTGCTATGGAGTTAATCTCCGCTGTTGCTGTGGGCGTGGCCTGGCTCGGGCAGCTGCTCCAAAGTGGTGGAGTTGCGTTGGAGCAGGAGCAGCTGGGAGGCTATTTATCTCCGTAAGGGGCCTCCCTGCTCCCTGCAGCCCAGGGGTTAGGGTGCCCAGAGATCCCCGGATTCCCTACCTCTGGATTAACTGTCCCGCCCTGCCCCTTTAAGACTTCCAAAAGGCACCCACCAAAACAAAACAACCACCACCAAAGAAAAAAAAAAAAAAGAAAAGAAAAAAATTTTTTAATTAAAAAAAAAAAAAAATTTTTTTAATTAAAAAAAAAAGGTGGTCGCTCGTTTTTCTTTATTCTCCGGTGCCAGCCTCAGGCCTCTGCTCACCGGTCTTGCTACCCTGTTTCCCCAGTATTGGGGTCCCTGTCCCTTTAAGACTTCCAAAAAGCGCTCGCCAAAACAGAACAGCAAAAAAAATAATAATAATAATGGTCGCGCGCTTTTTTTATGTCCTCTGGCAACCGGCCTCCAGTGCCCGCTCACTGTTCTTGCTGCCCTGTTTTCCTAGTATCGAGGGCCCTGCACTCCGGCCCGGATGGCGGGGGCTGGGTGTTCGGCAGTCCTGGGCTCCGTCTCCCTCCCGCTCTGCCTGCTCTTCTCCCGCCGGGAGCTGGGGGGATGGGTGCTCGGCTCCCGCCGGGCCTGGGCTTGTATCTTAGCCCCTTCGCGAGGCGCTGGGTTCTCTCAGGTGCAGATGTGGTCTGGATATTGTCCTGTGTCCTCTGGTCTTTATTCTAGGAAGGGTCGTCTTTGTTATATTTTCATAGATATATGTTGTTTTGGGAGGAGATTTCCGCTGCTCTACTCACGCCGCCATCTTCCGCCCCTCCCATTTTAACATAATTTCTAGTGATCATATCCAACTTCCTTTATTCTTTTGTCCACTGAATATTCACTAATAAATGTTGAGCAGGTGTACTGAACCAGTCACATTGATTGGCTAACTTGCAGAAGCCTGGAGCTATCGTTGATTTGTTAATTTTCAGAACTGTATTTATTGGAGTGAAGTTGTTATTGACTTGCTGATTTTCAGAGGCACAGTCATTTGAGTGAAGCTGTTGCTGACTGCCTAATTTTCACAGCATGTGTACTGATCCAGAGTTATTTCTAATTAAAGATGGTTACTTATTCATGACTTGGGACTTCAGGCAAAGAACAGTCTTTTCCTTTCTTGAGCATAAAAATTAAGGACTTTTAATTCTTAGTTTCCTTCAGAATAACCTGCCGGAGAGACCATATTAAAGGACTACACAGATCTGTATTTACAGAGGTATAATTTTCAACTAGTGTCACCATTTATGACTTAAGTGTCAATTGCTGTGGTAAAAAAAAATAGCTCTAACTGCTGAGTTTTTAAATTTTACTGAAAAATGTTGACTACTTGATATTTAGTGCTTCCTAATAAAGTCAATACAAAACACATAATAAAATCATTAAGTACAAGATGCCTAATTACATTGACTGTGTAGGAACATGTGTATCTCGATACAGACTTTGGACTTCAAGTAATAAGAACCATGGACATTTTTTAAATAGGAGAAAGACATGATTATACTAATGTTTATACAGGTTGACAGTTGGTGGGGGACAGAGGGATAATGACTAAGAGAGGGAGATTAGTTTAAATATAACTAATTCAGGAAAAATATTAAAATGAAATCCTTCAATTATTATAAGTGTACTTCCTTAAACTAAGGGAAGTGGGGAGGATAGAGGAAGGTATTATCAATTGAAACAGAGCTTGGCCTCTGGCTACTTTTAGTCTCAAGGGTTTCAAACTGGTACAGTGCTCAATTCCTATTTAATGGCAAAGCTAATTCCTCTATACTAGTTATAGAAAAAAACCTAAGCTTCTAGAATGATTCTTAGTTTTAGGGTTTCAGGAACAAGTTGGCTTGGCTTTTCAATAGTTTTACTTCTTCAGCTTTTTCAATTTCTTGAGATCTCAAGAGCTATTACTAAAAGGCTTTCACATCATCTCTGCACAATTCTAAACATTAGAACAGTGACCAAGTTTGCACAAACTCAAAGTGGCTTTTCTCTTCACCACCATTCTGTTTTAATACCTGTATAGGACTGTATTATAATATTTAAAATCCAGTCTCCTCTTTCAATGCATTCTTACACTATCTTTCAAGTACCTATAGCAACCACTTTTCCTATCCTCTGTAAGCCAAGAAAATTTTGAGTTACACTTTCTATAATTTTCCTAATCAAGAATACAGAAATAGCCAAATAATGCCCCACCCTGTGGAAATAAGGCTACCTCCTCTACCTTTTGTTGAGGATTACTAGTATATGAAAAAAAAAAAGTTATATGTTTGAGAAGAGTGAGATGCAGGATGACAAGAGACATTAGCAAAAACTGCCAGCATGGTTGCCTCGGCTTCCCCACAATTGACTGTATCACTGATAACCTGACAGATGGGTTTGAGGGCAACAATCTAGTTTTCATTGCTTCATTTCACTGCTCACAGGACTCAGGGTCAGGGGTTCAGGTATTCTGACAAAATGACTTAACATAAGCTATATAACATCTGCCTATATCCTATTTAAGTGATCCCTCATTAAATTTTTAAATATTCATGGCATAAACACAACAGTAAAAATGTTTCATAGTTGTGAGATTCTCTTTTTGTAGTCGAGGTCAATGTTACAGTTTTAAATTATTTTTCAAACCTTTTGGCACTTCTAACTAAGCTTATAAAATACCAACAGGAGATTCAGGTATACTTTTAGTGTTATTGAAACATGCAGCTAAAATAACAGCAAGTAGTTACTGAATGTTAAACTTAAAAATCAGAAAAGTGATAAGGAGACAGAATCTAAAGTTTTATTTGTAGTTAAGCTTTCCAACCAAGATGAATGAGTTAATAAGCAAAGTGAGGGAAATCTAGCCAAATACTGAAATATTGGAAGATGGGTGACATATAGAAGCCCTCTGCAAATTTATGTGGGGATGAGAAAAGAAAAATGCAGAAACAGATGAAGAGTAGAGAGAGATTTTACTCTTCAGGAAAACTTAGAGAATAGTTCCATTTGTAGACTGGAATGAGAAAATCGATTACCATATTTATCTCTAATACTAAGTGTATAATATGATATATCAATAAATAAACAAGTTCAGAGTTTCTTCAGTATTTCTACTCACAGTCTTAAAAATCCTAATTGACAGAACTTTCAAAATAAGGATTATAGAGCACTTTAAGAACAGAAACTATAATGTTACAAACAAACTAGGAAGGCAAACAATTTAATGAACATTATATAGCAAAGAGTTTAGAAATCTATTTGGCTTCATTCTGTAGATCTTGCTTTTTACTATTTAATCTCCACCTTGACAGATTATACATATGGGCTCTAAAGTGAACATGTGTGACATCAACCTAGGAAGTGGTCCATAAAGTCACCGCTAAACTGTAACCTCCCATACACAGAAAGCAGCACTCATGTTAAGCTGTCAAGAAACACTGACAAATTTAACATTAAACCTCCCACCACATTGGTGTTTTAGGACATACTTGTACAATTAAAGTTCATGAAAGGAACTAGAACAAAAAATGTGAGATATCAGAATACCTAACTTAACAACAAATTATAGCTAGTGACAGGACGCCATAGAGACCTTCAGAGAACCTGACTTGCATGTTAAGATCACCTTTGACTGGGTAAATAGTCTGTCTCAATGTGAAACTAAATTTAATCTCACTGAAAGACAAAATAAATATGATCCTTTTCAAATATAATATAGTAGGCAATAAACTGCTGCATCTGAAGTCAGTTTAAATATTAAGACTGTGACTACATATCCAAATTTTAGAGAGAAATTCCCCATCTCTAAAAGTTTAGGTTTACTCTCAAATTACATTCCTTTAAGGTAAGTCAAGCTCTGCAGTAGAAGAAATGCTCACTCTCTTCACCACCTCTCCCTCCATAATACTAAAACATGCTAACATTCATTGAGTGTGGGCTTATTCTGTGCCAGACACTGTACAGGCACACAACACCAGCGATAGAGGAGAAGCTACTGCCATTCTCACTTTTCACATATAAAGAAACATCACTGCCAGCAAGATCAAGAGTAAGGATTTGAATCCAGGTCTGTCTGATTTTAAATTATGTTAAATCTTAATTTTAAAAAGTGAACTAAATGAAAGTCTACTGGCTTTAACTGCTTTAATCTTAATCCAAAGGATGCATGCAATTTAAGAAAAACAAATAACCAAACACATCAGCTCCATAATCCTTTCCCAGTTTTTGTAAAGCAATTCTAATGGTTCTAATGCCCCCACAACCAAATGAGGCACCTTTAAAAGAGCCTCGAGTGTAGCACAGTAATAAGAATTAAAACCTCTTAACTACTAAGCTCAATCTCCAACTAAACCCAACTATGTATGATTTCTCCAGGAAAATATTATAATACCTAATATGTGTTTACTATGTGTCAGTACTAAGTTAATTATTCTTGAAAATGATACTCTAATTAGTAGTAGTTACTATTCTGATTTATAAAAAGGAAACTAAAGCATTAAAAGGTAAAATAGCTTTCCCTAGGTCACAAGAGTCTAAAAAGTGATTTGAATACAGAACCACTGCACTAAAATAATATGATTTTCTGTAACAATTTCAGCTCTCCCAAAACTTCAGCAAATTTACCATGGTCTGGTATTAATATCACATTACAAAAATGAACTTATAAATATAAAAGGTTACATTCACATACATATATATGTGCTATTACTGGCCCAGTGGCTGTAAATTATCTGATATTTAAACAAAATTATCACTCAGTTGTATTCAAAACTTTTTATTGCATACACAAAATCCCATTATCTTTTTCTATAAATTTGACCATTTTCCTTCCAGGGAGTTCAAAGTAGTTCTTTGATAAATAACATAATTTTATAACACAGAGTGAAATATCATTACACCCACACTGTGGGTAAAAAAACACTAAGTCATAGAAAAATTAAATGTCAGGCTGCAATTCAGAGAGTAAATGGCAGCCCTGGGAATAGAATACAAAAATCCCTAGATTAGTGGTGTGTCTTTAGGTTCATACCTCAAAACTTAGACATTTATACAGCATATGCCATACAGGATATGTGGCACACAATGTAGGATTTGAAAAAATATTTTTAAAAATCATTCTTAGGTAGCTTTATAACCTGGCAGAAAAGAAAAAAACAGAGGTATGAAGTATCATAAGGGAAGTAGGAGGTACATACTAATAAAAACTACAAAGAGATTTACAAAGAAACCAAAAGAAGAAATATTATGCTCAGGTTGAAACAGAATAGCTTCAAAGGGAGCTGGCATTTAATCTATACTTTAGTAACAGTTAAAATGTTCACACATAAGGCAGAGAAATGTGCATTCCAGATAGAAGTATCATCATAAGCAAAGAAATGGTTTTCCCAAAGAATAGTTCAGAGAATGCTGCACCACAGTGCACGTTAAGGAGGCAGTAAGAGTGGAAAGGCAGGCTCGCAGCAGACAAGGACATTTTCAAGCATGCTAAGTCATTTGGAGTTTCTCTTCTAAACTAAGGAGAACACGGACATTATATAATAGGATGTGAGCTTCTCAAAGATTGTTCTGGCAACATCTTTAGAAGACTGTCTAGGGAAGAGAGTAACTATTGGGTACATACTTGAACAATGGTGTCCTTGGAGTATGTGAAAGCACTGGAAGATCATCCTTAAAATTCAACTTTCTTGGAAGATTTGTAGAGTTGGAAAAAATTACCACTTTTTGCGCTCCTTAAAAGGTCTTTACACATGCATTAGAATCACACTTCCCACACTGATCACAAGCAATATGGAATAATATATAAACTCCCATGATGGCAGAGCATTAGGGTTGTGCCCTAAGGCACCACTACCCTCCTCTCCACTCAGTAATTAGCTCCCGCTCCTTCTCTGACTGATCAGAGTTCTGAAGTGGAAATGCTTGAGAAACACTGTATATGGTTTTAATAATGTACATAGGAAGGTCTAAAATATGGCAATTACAGGTAGAATGGGAAAGGGGGGATGGGAAAAAGCGATAATTAGAGGTAAGGTAACGGTAGCCTTTCTTCCTTATCCTTGCTGCCCACCCCACAACCTTCCACAGAACCCTGCACACTGGTGGTACAGCACTAACGACGTTACATCACAACTGCCTGCCTGTGTAAACCTCACTTCAACACTTCAACTCAGACCACCTCAGGGGCTGTCTTGGCTGATTGCTGTATCCCTACTACTTTGCATGACCTTGGGCATCTTGTAAGTCTTCAATAAATGTCTGTTAACTAAATAAGTATAGAAGTGATAGATGAAATGGTATCATAATTATTCACATTTCCCTTTCACAGAGGGAAGGCACTTGACCTCCCATTCCACTTGAGGATCCTGCTCCTTCAACAATCAGGCCCAAAGTGAGAGCTCTTAGCTCGGGTGAGGCCTGCTGTGGTCAGAGTGGGAGATGCCTCCAAAACACTCCCCAGTCCTGTCCCCACAAATTTCAAAGGAGTACTCAGCAGCAGCCCATGGGATGTCCTGGTACCTCTAACCACCCCTCCAACTTCCTGAGTGAAGGGGCACACATGCACCGATGCTGTGTACAAAGCCGCAACACGTCCTGGTGCCTGGGGCAGTTATCCTGTGTGATGTCCTGGAAGGCCCCAAGATAGCCTCTGCAATGTCAATTAGACTTGCTCTGGATCCAGTGAGCCAAGGAGTTAATGATGTTCTGTTTGAGTGTGAATATAAATTTCGCATACACTTATGTTTAAAATATTTAATCTAAAGGTACTGGCTCTAAAGTAACATTTCTTAATGGAGTCATGGTCTACCACCTATAAACCTAGTGTATCACTATCTCCAGAGAAGATTATAAAATTCCTTCCTAGGGCCACAATAATTATGTACAACATTTTTATTTTCAATAAAATCTTTTCCAAAATACATAGAAATATACAGTTTATAAATAGATCTCAACAATAAGGGTCATAAATCTTAAAAACATCGATATGTTTTAATGAGCTTCAATTATAGAATTATAAATAAGGTTTGGGGAAAATGTGACTCAATAAGTTCAATTTTATTATCAGAGGTTTTGAGAATGAGAAGACTGCAAGAAAGAATCTTTCTTCTTCCCTTCCTTCCCTACTTATTTTCTTTCTGGAATCATTACAAAAAGAAAAACAAAGTACTCGCTACATGTAAGGCACAGAAGAGAGCCCAGACCTACCTTCACAGGTCTGGGAGTTTTGCAAAAGACGATAAGCACAGAAAGAATCCTACTGTATGGGATCTGATTAAGTCTGATGGTACAGCAAATAACCAAAGTTACAAGAAATTTTGTCAAAATTAATAAAGAATAAGCATAAGTTTATTAATTAGGTTACTTAAGGTGGGCTACTGAAACTATTTCTTCCCCAGCTTGTAATACTTAAAATGAGGAAAAGACAAAACAAAAATATTTTATCTTCATGTCATTGTAAAAAGTCAGCGAGCGTGTAGTGCTTTAAAAAGTAAAATACACATGATTCTTTGTACTTCATGGAGCAGTATTAAAGTTTCTATTAGAATATACTCAACAATAGGAAAATGACTAAATACATGTAATAAAGTAAAATTTTAAAAATTATAAATAAAAATAAAAGCATACTACACAGTCACTAAACACTATGTTATAGAAAAATATTTAGCACCATGGGAAAATGTTCACAATGATTCAAGTCAATTTTTTTTTATTAAGGTATCATTCATATACAATCTTATGCTCAGGTTTCACATGAGCAACATTGTGGTTACTACATTCCCCCTATTATCAAGTCCCCACCACATACCCCATTACAGTCACTGTCCATCATCATAGTAAGATGCTATAGAGTCACTACTTGTCTGGTTAAAGTAAAATTTAAAAACAGGTTAAGAACAGAGCATAGTATATAGAAAATACACATGATAGTAAGAACCATCGGTGCATATTCCCCATGAAGAGGCAGGAGCTTTTCCTGAAATTCAGGAAAAATAAACAGAGATTTTCTGTTTCCTTCAAGAAACCTGTGGTTCTTCAACTCTGGTTTTGCAATTTTTCATCCTGAACAACCAACAGTTTATCAAAAGAATGAAATCTTTCCATTTCATCTACTCACAACTCCTTCTAGAAATGTAAAAATAGATTTGCTACATATATGCTTTCTCCAATATCTGCATTTTCATTATCCAGATTAATTTTATTAGCCATCTCTCCACAGAAATAGAACTGCCAGCTTTCTTCTTCTTTGTTATTCTTTTCATTTTTCATTGCCAGTGTTCTATAAATGGAAATCTTTTCTTAAAATAGAGGTCAGTTATTCTGTTTACTTTCCTGCCCAATATCTAAGCTTAATATCCAATGGCAAAATAATAGAATAATTATAATTTCTTGGCATTTGTGTACATTTTCCAATACTCCAAAATTCTATTGAGAAATACAAAGTGTAGAAAATGACAGAATCCAATTTAGAAAATTCTATAAAGAAAGGAAAACTAAATTTCCTTTCAGAATCAGGAAGTGCAAGAGTTGGTAATGATAGGTAGCATTTATTAAGCACCTCTAGTGAGGACTGGCTGTAGAGGATGGGGACAGTCACACAGACATGACTCTGTTTCCCTAGAATCTTTTATCCATATCCACAGATGGGAAGGAGGGATATTCCTTAGGAAAATGGTCCTTAGCAGCAGTGAGTTCAGGGCTACAGGCTCCACTGATTCCCCCAGTTAGCTTTTGTCTTCTGAGAGAATATGTCCCTTTTACAGCAGCCCCAGGTTAAAGAAGGGTAAACATTAGACTGATAGAGCTCTATGTTTCTCAAACCATATTAAGCTTCTATGTACTTGATTCAACCTCATAATATGAAATGTCATAGCAACTCATTCAACAGCCTCCCACATATATATATAGTCTATTTTTAATTGAAACTTCATCTAAGTCATAGAAAAACTGGCAAAATACAAAGCTCAGCTGGGAAGACATATCTCAAATTACCTTTATGGTCTTCTTAGGGAGGAAGGAAAGGCAGCACACTATTTCAAAGAAATCAATAAATGAGATTATTGGGCTTTTAAATTAAAGAACCAACTTCAGAAGTGGCAAGATAAAATTTCATTATCTACTTATTCTATACCTTAAAAATCTCCTCAGTTTTAGATAAATGTCACCTTATATTACCAAAGAAAATTTTTGATACAGGGTGAAATAAACATACATCTGAATCTGCTCTTTTCCCTATTAAAAGAAAAACTGAATTATTTAACAGGTCTAAGGTAAAATCCTATCAGGCAAAAATTCAGATACTCTACCCTTTGCTCAAAAGATATAATAATACCTCTTGCTAACTATTAGAAAATTTCCTTAAAGTGACTATAAAATATTCTTATTTTAACATAATACACACTCTTTTCCAAAAGAGAGTTTTGCCCTCTAGTCCCTTACTTTAGCTGTTATCTAAAAACAACTGATCAGTTTGATCTAAAAGTTACCATGTGTTAACCTTATTACTGCTTGCTTTGATGAAAATCAGTTTTTTAAAAGGAAAAATATAATTCTTCCCACATGAAGGTAATCTATCATTCTGAAGCATCCTGGAGATATGTCACAATTTCACAGAAGGTACATATTCATTCCCTCCCTCCCAGGCTCCCTACCCTGCCTGCCTCTATCCCTCAGTCTCTTTCCACTCATTTGCACAAAGTATTTTTGCTTTGGAGTTTTTCATTCTCAAACTGCCCCTTTAAGGAATGTGACATAAACACTAAGAAAGGGCCGTACATTAAATTTCTAGAGTGCTTTTTACCCTTGACACTCGAATTATTCATTTGAATAAATTCTTCAAGTACAGACCTCATTAATAATTAAAATGCTGATGAAAGGTATTTGCAAAGAGGAAAAAAATGTTATGTTAAAAATCTGAGGTCAAATAAGGATAAGATTTCCTATAGAAAATACACATCCACATTATTTTAGCATTTATGAATTCCATTAACATGAGGCTATCATATTCATTTAACAAATATTCACTGAGTGTCTACTCAGTGCCTTCTATATGCAGACAGTATTCCACAACAAAATGAAGAAAACAGGAATTTTTCAAGGACAAAACCTTTTTGATTCTTATAAAATTAATCACATTCAGTTTAGTTTTTAAATATGCTCAATTTTTCTACAAAGCATTTGGAAAAACTTGAGTTTTCTAATTGAATGGAAACCTGACAAGCAGTTCTGAAAGATGAAAGCCTATTGTCAAAGCATTTTTCATAACCACAATGAATACTTTTTCCTCTGGAATTAATCCTTAATCATTTAGGAATTGCATGTTTTATAAAATTAATTACTTCCCCTCAACTACGAAAACATAACTTTTAAGAAGGAGAAAGGTTGAAGAAATTGGGAAGTGGAGGGCTGTAAATCTGTATATATGGAAGATACAAGATGTTCCCACTGAACTAAACTAAACAACTCAGTTCTTCCAAAAGAATTGTGAACACCTAACAGGCACCAACTTCGTTTTCTAGGATCCTCTCACAATGGCAGCTACCCCAGCTGAAGACAAACGTGCTCTGGCACATCAATCGCCAACTAACTAGGAATCTACATGCTGGCTATTGCATAGCTCCTGTGCACACTACAAGCAATCATTGCTGATTGAATACCTATAATGTGCAGGGCAGTCAGTTCTCTGAGATCCTAATAGTGCAGACTTGCAAACTACTGTGCCTCCTGCACCATTATGAAATCCTGAGATATGGAGAGAATTCCTTTTAAAAATGACTGGTACAATCTTGAAAAACCCGAAATTTGTACATAAATGGGGCTGTCATAAAAATATTGTTTGATTCATTTATTTTAATTTTGACGTATGTACAATGGAGGAGAGAGGTGGTAAACATGGCATCCCCTGAGAAATACAAATATTAATTTAGAAAATCCAAGGTCTAGTCAAATAGGATAGTGTTAACTAAAACATTAAGGATTTTAGAGTGGATACCATTCATTCACATCAGGAAAGTGGTACCTTAAAGTTCCAAAGTCCCAAAGGGAGAAACAACCTCTAAGCATAATTTCACATAATCATGAAAGCTTCCATACCTAGAATCACGACCCCTATTTTAACACAAAAACTCAATCTACTGACATACACAAAGGTTGTAATTTCCTAAAAGCAAGGGACATAACTAAGACATTTAAAAGCCTTTGAATTTCATTTTCTTTTTTTCTCTCTCTCTCACACACATGGACACAAATATCCAAAGAGATTAACAAAACTGAATACAACCAAATTCTACAGTCAGAATGAATACCCATTTCTTTGTGTGTGTTTATGGCTATTTCTTTTTAACTTTTAAATAATTCGATCTTTAGTAAAATCCAATTCTGGACACCAGAATCTAGTAATGTTTAAATCCAAGTGAAAATAAGAGACTAAACAAATTCAAATATATCCTCAACTTCATTACAAATAAATAGCTCTACTTCTATTAAAGTGAAAAGAAAGAAAAAAGAAAGCTAGTAAACCCTCTTTAGAATTGCCTGTGTCTCTTTAGGACCAACACCAGCATCCATGATCGATGCTTTGTCTGTCTCTGCATTAATCACTAAGGTAAGCATGTTGATTTGTATCCTCCAGATTATCTTGACGCATATGTCTTTTCCTAACACTGTGTGCTCTTGCTGCATTGTGGTCAAAGTTCTCAAATTCTAATAGGTAGTGTAAAGCCAGAAAATGAACCTCAGGATTCACTTTTAAACCATCTTTAATCTTACTTCTTACATATCAATAGGCCTACATTCCCTTGATACTTAATTTTACTCAATGTTTAGGCATTAAATTGCTTTTCTTAATTCCTCTACTAGGTCTCATTAAGTGCTTTATTGCTTCTTCCTGCTTTTATTTGTATAGGTTAATTATAGTTATCACTATCTAGTTTTCTTCTTGATACACATTTTTATCTTCATTTTGTCTCTTGAGGTTTTCTTGACAACAGTAATTGCATTCCATTTCACTGTACTTTTCATTTTAAGATACTCTAGTCATTGCCTTTCTCTTTTGGCTATTAATACTTATAGAATCTTAATAAGAGTCCCAAAGGCTTTTCTATTGAAACAGAAATGTTCTTACCTTAAGTTAACCTATTTTCATCTCTCTGGCCATTGTAGAAAGGTTCATTTATATGGGCCCCCTAATGATACAGCAAAAAACTTAACCATATTCAAAAGAGAATATGCAAAGAGTTATTTGGGTAATGGCACCAAAAACCTAAACTTCTGCAATTAAATTAACCAAAGATAATCATATTTCTATTAAAAATAAAAAGAACTGCTTCATAGAACACAAATACTTTACATATGTGCCTTATAATGCAATATATCAAAACTAGAAGAAAAAAATCATTTTGAAAATAATTTCAGAAATTATTTTGTCCTAGTGGAATGAGAAAAGACAATAAAGAATACACACGGCATACATACCCTGAAACAAATTGTAATTTAAGAACTACCACTCACCTTCGAATCTAAACAGTTGATGTACTTAGATTTTATTCTTTATCTTATAATTACTGAATCCAATTTTGTGTCCTTATAATAATAGAATTAAAAAAACTAAATATTATCTACAGTTCACCTAAGTATAGTTAATAGCTATTAAAAAAAAAGTTGCAAAGTACCTACTAATGACAAATGATCCATTTTTTTAGGAAATAAAATACGTTAATGTAACACAAAAGTCCCCCCAGGGGAAAAGATACTGATAACGATAGTAATTTTAATAATGGCTGTTAATGTTAAATGCTTACCATGCACTAACTATGTCTTATGCTTTGGGCTTTACATGCAGTAATTCTCAGAACAACCCTATGAGGTAGGTGCTATTATTATTCCCATTTTACAGATGAAGAAGCTGAAACACAGTGAGGTTAAATAAATTGTCCAAACTCACAAAGCTAGGAAGAGGCAAAGCCATCCATGCCAGAAACTCAGGAAGACTGGCTTCAGAGCCTGAACTCTGAACTCCTATGCTATTTGTTACAATATAAAAATTGTATTTAAGGCAGAGGGCCATGGCTTGGCAAACTGGAGTCCAAACCACTTTAGTTTTCAACTGCAGGAGTTATATAGAATTTCAAGTACAGTAAGGCTTAGCATCTAATCATATTACAAACATTTTATACTATTACCTAGTGACAAGGCTAATATTTACTAGTCAACAGATGGTTGAAAGCTGTCTTAAAATGATGCATGAGTATTACTTTGAAAATGTGACAATTCAACGTAATGAGTGTCTTAAATAAGCATAAGCAGAGGAGTGGCAGACAAAAGAGCTCTGCTATCCTTTAGATCAGAGGTTCTCAAAATGTGGCTCCCAAGCCAAGAACATCAGCACTCAGGAGTCTGGCTCCTGGATAGAAACTTATGTGTGATTTTTCAGGCCTAACTAAAGGCAATTACAACGGCTTTATCAGGCAAATTTTATGGGGAAAGTCACACTCCCAAACCGCAGACGGTACACAGCCAAGGTACTACAGTCTCCAATTTTGTGTCAAGGACTCAGGCACCCTGGCCAGCCACGCGCTTTCCCCTATTTACATCCCTAGGCCAGGTGCCCTCATTCCTACATCTCTGGCAGCCCCAGTGGTGAGGTAGACACCCTGAAGACCTTTTTCCCCACTACTCAGTACTTTTCTGCTCCTAATCTTCTCACCTCAGTGTCATCAGACCCCATCTGGAGCTTTTTGTTCAAGGCTCTCTCAACAGTGAGACAAACACATGCCTGTGCTTATACACCTGACCTGCAACCAGTGTGGCCTTACATGGGGGAAAATGAAAAAGAGGAGTCAGTGTTTACTCCATTTTTAGACTTTTGCTTATTCCATAGAAGTAAATGATTAAAGGCTGAATTAACTCATTCATTTTTGGCTTGTTGCCCTACCCCAGTTGGACGGAATAAGAAATTCTGGGGGTATAGCCCAGCAATCTGTGCTTTAACAAACCCTCCAAGTGATTCTGATCCAAATTTTAAGAGCATTGCTTTAGAGAACCAGATTTTAAGAGCAGTGCTTTACAGAAACCCTCTCCCCTCTTTCAGGTAAACAGATGACTCCAGTTTATTTCTTGGACTATTTCCTAAGAGTATGAAATGATCAACCGAACTCTTAGCTCAGAAACTTTTGAAGGAAATAACCTAAGGTTTATAACTGCTTCCTTTATCCATCATCTTTCCAAAAGTGTGCTTTAACCGTTAAGATCCTTATTTTTATTTATTTTAGGAAGTAAGATAAATTCTTTATATTAAGAGAAAACCATTTATACCTATACCTAAAAGGTGCATGCAAATTGGCTTAAATGCAGCAGAGAATACTAAACAATGCTTTTTTATGTTAGCTTGGGCTGCTGTAATATAGATTGGGTGGCTTAAACGACATTTATTTCTTACAGTTCTGGAGAGTGGAGTCCAAGACTAGGGTACCAGCATGATCAGGGCCTGGTGAAGGTTCTCTTCCTGTTTACAGATGGCTGTCTTCTCATTGCATCCTCACATTCTGAGGATAAAGAGACTAGCTCTTCCTTTTCTTATAAGGACCCTAATCTCATCACTGGAGCCCCACCCTCATGGCCTAATTAACTCCCAAAGACCCTTCCTCCTAATACCATCCTGTTGGGGATTAGGATTTCAGCATATCCTAATTCAGGGCACAGGGGGGAACACAAACATGCATAATATTTACATATCAAATTAAAGTCCATAATACTTAAAGAATCAAATTAAACTGTGGCATTCAAAACTTGTGTTTTTCTTAAAAACAGACAGATCTCCTTTCTGGTTTTCATCATGCTGTGAGCACGACCTCAATGAATCAAATTGCATGAGTTTGTTAGAAACTCCTTGGTAATAAGCAAATGAGTAGAAAATATGGTATCTTTGAAAATTACCAGGGTATCAGTGAACTAGGATGACAAGGAATTAATACAGTTCATTATGTTTAACTCACAACCAAAAATAAAGTTTTAGAATGGAACGTTTGTATCAAATGCAATGCAACAAGTCAGAATATTGAAAAACTCTCATAAAAAAAAAAGGAGGTTCCTCACATTATCTTTGACATTTGCCTATTCATTAGTTATAGTTTAACTGCTTCTGATTTCAAATTACTTCGCCTGTTTTTAGCCTCCTTCTAACTCCAACTTCCAGAGGTACCCAGTGTTTCAAATTCTTGAGCCTTATGAGATCTTGGTATACAAATCAGTTTTCTAAGTTTTCCCCACTGCCAATTTATAATTTAGCTTTCTCGGGTCTGTTAAGTTAGCACTCATGGATCTGCTTTCCAGATTCAAAATTTTATAACTTACCTCCTCTCTTATTTTCTTTGTCCTTGTGAGTTTTTATTTTAGAATGCCTTTATTTTCCTCTTAGAAGGTTTTTGAGAAGAACCTGAGCTATCAGTATGTGTCATTCCCAACTAGAATTCCTTTTTATTTTTTTGCTGTATTTCAAAATGCTATGTATTTGCTATATTTCAAAAATTCACAAAGCAAGAAATTAAATTTAGATTGTAGCTGTCCCTTTCCAAGCCTAGCTTTCTATAAGCTCCTATGTATCAGAAAATAAGCCATAGAATAGTGAAAATTTAAAATAAACTGTAATTTCATCTAAATTAAACCAACAAAATCATATGACATTTCATCATGATTTAAAATGGACAGAAGTTTTTGCATAATTTAGAATATGACTAAATAATCTGCTAAATTCTGTAAGATAAATTCTAGCCGGAATAAGCAGGCAAAGAGAGGCAACAAAGGGCCAGGTAATTTATTTAAATACCCCCAGGTGATGTTCTCCCGGCCTGGGTACTACAAGCTGGAGAAGTCACGCTCGGTTAGGGAGGTGGGGCGCTTATAAGGGATTAGGAGGGGGAGGAGTGAGCAAGCTATCTTAGGGGGTGTTGAGAGGTATGATTGGCTAAAGGTGACATAATAGACAACTAGAAACTTTTTTCCTTCCAAGAGGGAGGAGGCTGACATCTGGGTCTTAGTTGGCACATCAGGATGGAATTTCCATATAAGGCATGGACCTTGGGGTCTGGTCTGTTCTCCCCCTATGGCATCTCTCTGTTCTGTTTGCATGTCCTTGTTTTTCCTTTCTCCAGCCTAACAGATTCCTTTATGTCCAATCAAAATATTTTTTATGACTGATTAAATCAAATGACTTTCTTCAGTCTATAATATAAATTCTTTATTTTCTGAATAAATGAATTTTATTTGCCACTATCATCAGCTCACTGCTATATTTCAGATTACCTGGACCATCTAAATTCTAAGAATTTTAATACATTGCTTTTTCAACTCATTTTGTTTTTGATAATAAAACCTTTTTAATCAAATGTCTAAAGGATAAGAAAGCCTAGATAATTCACATGCTATTTTGATTTTGAATACAAAAATTCTTTCAACTTTCTGATAATATAAAATACTGGAGTTGTGAACAACCAATCTTTTAAAAAATAAGGAATTAAATGTGAAGCAGTTATTTTGTGGGGGGTTTTATGGCAGTCGAGAAATCACTGAGAGAGTGAAAAATAAGTCACAGTTTAAGTAATATTTGATGCTATTAAATACTGAGTTCTTATCATCAACTGATTTTATTCCTAGTAATTAACATGCCCTCTGCACCAAGTTGCTGTGGAAGCACAACTCCACTGAACAAGAAATTCCTCCAGTTCTGCCATGAAGAATGTTGCTGACCTGAAATCTTTATTTTGAGAACATGGAGAATATGTAATTTTCCAGTTCATGAATGTATAATCAATACTTGGACCTGCTTTCCAATATATAGTAGGAGTTTTGCTCTCAAGACACCTGGGGCCTGAGGCTTCTTACTTCCTTAGCCCTTTCATAAATGAAAACATTCTTGATAAGAGCCATTTCAGCAGGGCTCACCTCAGGCAAATTGGCTCCAACTATAAATAGTAAAATCTGCCATCTGCCTTTCTATTCTTGTGCTGAATGCAGTGCTGGCATTGTGTTCACACTTCACTGGTGCCAGGCCTGATGCTGTATGGCCAGCAGCAACAGAAAATAATAGTGCAAGACAGAGATAATGAGGTGAAGAACAGAAATGGTACTACTATAATTAACTGCTGTTTTGATATTCACCACAATAAAGCATACACAGTGGGTGGAGAGAGCCGAAAGCCACATTTTGTCTGAGCCTCATACGTGGGTTTGAAATCAAGCTGTTGTTAAAGAAGAGCCCAGTGATTTTTACATTGCTGAAGATTAATTAAAACGTAAAGAACCTAAGCAAGTTAGCAATATATTCTTGTCATGTTAGCAAGAGGCTCCATAGTGGTACCATGTATTTTTTATTCTAATGCTATTTAATGAGGCATTTCTTTCTATAATCATGGTCATTTTCCTGTTCTGTTTTAAAGAGATAAGCTCCTTAGTAATTTAAAAAAAAAAAAAGCCCTTTTTCTGTACCTGACCCTTCCCACTCTCTCTGTTCTGAAACACCATGAAGATGCTCATTTCATACATAACTCCCATTATTTCTCTTGGGATATTTTGAATCCTCAGCTATAGTATGACAAACAATTCTTTTCAGTTTTGCCATTACAGACATCTGACCTATTTTAAATAGAGAGTGACTATCAAAGCAGTCATTTGTACCTTGGAATTGAAGAGGAATGTAGACAGGAATATATTGTATATTCCTATATTAGTAACCCTGTTATTCCTGTATCAATAATTACTGAAGCCAGTAAGCCTATTTATATAGCTAACAGCCAGCTCCAGGAGGCACCATTCACTCCTAGAGTAAATGCCGTTCATATAGAATACGAATGATGTCCCCTAGACTTGTGCAATATGGCAGTACTAAATATATATTTAATACTGACGATATGAGATGAAAACAGAGTTGATAAACAGTCCAATACTATGGCTCTCAACACTAACCATACATCAGAAACACCTCAAGTTATTTAAAAATACTCTTGTCTGAGCCTCATCCTAGGCCAGTCAAATCAGAATCTCAGGTGACAGGGTCTTGGAATTGTTTGCAGCTTTGTGTTTGGCACATTTTCTTTCTTTGTTTTTAACTTCCCCAAACAGCATCCAAACAACCACAAAAAAAAAATGTATTTTTTACAAGTGAGTATAGCTTAAGGGGCCTATAGGACAACAGCAAGCAGAGTAATGTACTGTTGAAGTTGTAACATACAACCAGGACTGAAAACCACCTGCCAAATGCTGTAAATACCTGATCCAAAGTTTTTAAAGACAGAAATGAATGATTTAACCCTCTGACACCATAAGAATTTTTACCTGGAAGGCTGGTCCACGATGTACCTGACTCTTCCCACTCTCTCTGTTCTGAAACACAGATGGCAGCACAGAAAAATCCTGAATTTACGTCCTCCCAAGGACACAACAAATCTACAGCTACATATGACACAATGCCTTCTGAAGAAGGCCCAAAAAGTAGCTGAAGCACTCCTTCAAAAAAAAAAAATGATAGGTCCCACAGAGAGATGGGTTGGAGAGGCAGAGACACAGTCTCACCAAAAACTCCACCCCTGGCATGATGTCCCACAACTGTGAAGGGATTCATAAATTTGGAGTTTCTTCCTGAGGTCGAAGGACTTCATGCCCCACATCAGTTACCCCATACCTTGGGACCTGCACAGGACAGATGAGACCCCAAATTGTCTGGCTTTGAAAGCCAATGGGGCTCATGTCCAGGAACCAAAGGGCTGTAGGAAACCGAGATACTCTCTTAAAGACCATGCACACAGATTCACTCACCTGGGGGTCCAGTGCAAAAAGCTGCAGTTTGGAATTGCCCAGACAACATGAAGGAGTTTCATTTCCTAATTTTAAACCTTCTGCTGGACAGAGAGGCCTACCGGGACTCTCTCTGGGGATGGAGGTACTGGCAGGTGCCAAAAATACCTTGCTAGTATCAGTGACCAGTCCCCATGCCCTCCCGCTGTCCTGTGGCAGCCAGCTGGTACACCCACCCCTGTGCTACACTACCTTGATAAAGCTGGTGGGTACACCCTAGCTCTCCTGCTGCTCCATTAAAGGCAGCAGATGCCCCCTGGCCCTACACTCTCCCTCTGCCTCAGTAAGGCTGGCAGGCATGTACAGTCCATGCAGGGGACTCTGCTCACCATGTAGCACTGATAGCCAGGGCAGGTGTACATTCCTAGGTCCTATGGCAGGACGGTAACAGTCGGAAACAGCTCTTGGCAGACTACCACCCCCAGGGCACTACACAGACAGCAGACTGAAACATACCCCCAGTATTTGTGTGATAAAAGCCTATTCACTTGTCCTGGATCATCAGCCTAAGGGGCAAGCTTCAGGTTTGCCACAAGTCTAGAGCCAATGGAGGTGCTCACAGGGAATGTTGGCCCAGGAATATCACCATTGCAATGTCCCTTATTCTTGCTAGAGCTTGCTGGTCCCTTCCAGAAAAGAGCTTATAGAGTAGTCTAGAGTCACACTTTTTACAACTGCTGCAAGGGGCCACTCACCTCCAGGGTGCTCGGTTTAGAGACCAGCAGGGTTTACAAATGTGGGTCCCATAGGACTATATATATTTGCATACTTTAAAGGCTTCTGCCTGAGTGTCTCGTTTCCAATCAGGCTGAACTGGGTGCTGACTGAGATCCCTCCCTTTGGAACATTAACAGTTCTTGGTATACCTCAACAAATGGGAATAAATCAGGCTGCAAAGACAACCACAAAGATTCAAGAGACAATGAAGAGCTCAGGCAAGTTAAATCAAAAGGTTCATTTCCTACACAAAGCCACTCCTTAAAGACTTGGAAAGGTAGCTATTTCATCTACCATGTATAAACAAACATAGGAAGTGAAGAAAATGAGTTAACAGAGGAAAATATCCCAAACAAAAGAATAAGATAAAACCTCAGGAAAAAACCTTAATGAAACAAAGATAACTAATTTGCCTGATTAAGAGCAAAGAGTTCAAAGAAATGGTCATAAAAATGCTCACTGAACTTGGGAAAAGAATGGACATACACAGTGAGAACTTCAACAAACAGATAGAAAATATAAGAAAGTACCAAACAGAAGTCACAGTGCTGAAGAATACAAAAATTAAACTGAAAAAAACACTAGAGGGGGTCATCAGCAGATGCGGTGAGGCAGAAGAAAGGATCAGTGATCTTCAGAACAAGGCAGTAGAAAACACATCCAAAAAGCCACAAAAAGAAAAAGGATTTTTCAAGAGTGAATATAGCTTAAGGGCCCTATAGGACAACATCAAGCAGGAAAACACTTACAGTATAGGCAGAAAAGGAGAAGAGAGGAAGGAGCAAACCACTTACTTGAAGAAGTAATGGCTGAAAAATTCCTAAACATGGGGAAGGAAACAGACATCCTGATTCAGAATGCTAAGAGAGTCCAATTAAGATGAACCCAAAAAGATCAATACCAAGATATATTCTCATTAAAATGCCAAAAGTTAAAAGTAAAGAGGGAATTTTAAAAGCAGCAAGAGAAAAACAACTTGTTACATACAAGGGAGCCCCTAGGAGACTACCAGACCATTTTTCAGCAGAAACTTTGCAAACCAGAGGGACTGGCATGATATATTCAAAGTGCTGAAAGGAAAAACCTTCCTAACAAGAATACTATATCCGACAAGGTTATTATTCAGAATTGGACAGATAAAGAGTTTACCAGACAAGCAAAAGCTAAAGGAGTTCATAACCACTAATCTGGCCTTACAAGAAATATTAAAGGGAGTTCTTTAGGCTGAAAAGAACAGTAGTAATTAAGTAGTAACAGAAAATACATGACAGTAGTAACAAGAAAAAAATAAAAGATCAAATCTTACTGGTAAAGGCAAATATATAGTAAAGGTAGTGAATTAATCACATAAAGCTAGTGTGAAGGTTAAAAACAAAAGCAGTGAAGATAACTATAACTACGAGTTAAGGATTCAAAAAATAAAAAGATGTAAAATGTGATATCAAATATATGGGAGGCTTAAAATGTAGTTCTAGAATATGTTCAAACATAAGTTGCTATCAATTTATCAATTTACTTATTTATTTTAGAGTAGAATCTAGAATTTTTTTATTAACGTAGCATTAATATACAATCTTATGAAGGTTTCACATGAGCAACATTGTGCTTACTACATTCACCCGTATTGTCAAGTGCTCCCCCACACCCTATTGCAGTCACTGTCCATCAGTGTAGTAAGATGCTATAGAGTCACTACTTGTCTTCTCTGTGCTACACTGTCTTCTCCATGATGCCCCCCACTGTGCCAATCATAATGCCTTTCAACCCCCTTCTCCCTCCCTCCCCACCCACCCACCCACCCCGACCCCTCCCCTTTGGTAACCACTAGTCCCTTCTTGGAGTCTGTGAGTCTGCTGCAGTTTTGTTCCTTCAGTTTGCTTTGTTATCATACCCCACAAATAAGTGAAATCATTTGGTACTTGTCTTTCTCTGCCTGGCTAGTGGCTATCAATTTAAAATAGACTACTATATGCATAAGCTGTTATATGTGAGCCTCATGGCTACCACAAGTAGATACACAAAAGATAGTAAACAAGAGCACTAAGCATAACACTAAATTTAAAAAGGGCATCAAACCACAAAGGAAGAGAGAGAAAAAGGAACAGAGAGGAACTACAAAGCAACCAGAAAGCAATGAACAAAATGGCAACAAGTACATCGCTATCAATAACTACTTTAAATGTAAATGGATTAAATTCTCCAATAAAAAAAGTGACTGAATGGATTAAAAAAAAACAAAACAGATCCACCTATATGCTGCCTACAAGAGACTCACTTCAGATTTAAGGACACATATACACAGACTGAAAGGGAAGGGATGGAAAATGATATTCCATGTAAATGGAAAGCAAAAGAGAGCTGGGATAGCTACATTTATATTAGACAAAAGAGACTTTAAAATAAAGACTATGGTAATAAACAAAGAAGGACATTACATAAACATAAAGGGGTCAATCCAAGAAGAGGATATAACATTTGCAAATATTCATGCACTCAATATAGGAGCACCTAAATGTGTAAAGCAAACGTTAACAGACTTAAAGGGAGAGACTGACAAAAATACAATTATAAGGGACTTAATACCCTGTTTACATCAATGGATAGATCATCTACAAAGAAAATCAGTAAGGACACATCAGCCTTAAACAACACACTGGAGCAGATAAGCTTCATATAAATAGTCAGAACATTTCAACCAAAAGCAACAGAAGATACATTTTCTCAAGTGCACATGGAACATTCTCTAAGATAGATCACATTAGAATTACAAAAGATGTCTCAATAAATTCAAGAAGATTGAAATCACATAAGCACCTTTTCTGACAATGTATGAACTGGAATTTACAAGAAAAAAGCTGGAAAATTACAAATATGTGGATATTAAACAACACACTGTTGAACAATGAATGGGTTAATGAAGAAATCAAAGGAGAAATAAAAAAATACCTAGACAAAGGAAAATTGATGCAACATACTACGGTCTTCAGGACGCAGTAAAAGCAGTTCTAAGAGGAAAGTTCACAGTGATACAGGCCTATCTCAAGAAACAAGAAAAACTGCAAATAAACTATTTAACTTCACACTAGAAAGAGAAGAAAACTAGAAAGAGAAGAAAAAACGAGGCCTAAAGTTAGTAGAAATTTAATTTCATTAACAAGATGAAACTAAAAATCATATGATCATCTCAATAGACGCAGAAAAAGCATCAGACATATTTCAACATCCATTTATGAAAAAACTCTCAACAAAGGGGGTATGAGGGAACATACCTCAACAGAATAAAGCTACATGACAAGCCCACAGCTAACATACTCAACAGTGTAAAGCTGAAAATTTGTCCTCTAAGATCAGAGAGCACAGAAATAAACCCACATATATATATATGATCATTTAATTTATGACAAAGGAAGCAATAATATACAATGGGAAAAGAACTGTCTCTTCAATAAATAGTGCTGGAAAACTGGACAGTGACATGCAAAAGAATAAACTAGATCACTATCTTCTACCATACACAAAAATCAACTCAAAATGGATTAAAGACTTGAGTGTAAGATCTGAAACCATAAAACTCCCAGAAGAGGCAGGAAGCTCCTTAACATTGGTCTTGGAAATGATTTTTTGGATTGGACTCCAAAAGCAAAGGCAGCAAAAGCAGTCATAAATAGGTGGGACAACATCAAACTAAAAATCTTCTGCACTGACAAGGGAACCATCAATAAAATGAAAAGGCAATCTAATGAATGAGAGAAAAATATTGCGAGTCATAGTCCAGTAAGGGGTTAATATCCAAAATATATAAAGAACTCATTCAACACAATAACAAAAACATAAACAATCTGATTAAGAAATAGGCAGAGGATCTGAATAGGTATTTTTCCAAAAATACATAGAGATGGCCAACAGACAGATGAAAAGATGTTCAATATCACTAATATCAGGGAAATGCAAATTAAAACCACAGTGAAAATCACCTCACACTAGTCTGAATGGCTATTATCAAAAAGACAACTAACAAGTGTTGACAAGTATGTAAAAAAAAGGGACCACTTGTACACTTTTAGTCAGAATGTAAACTGGTTCTGCCACTATGGAAAACGGTATGGAGATTCCCTAAAATATCAAAAATAGATCATATGATACTGCAATTCCACTTCTGAGTATTTATCTGAAGAAAATGAAAAAAACACTACCTCAAAAATATACATGCACTCCTAACTATTTCCAAGTTTTAGATGCAGTATAAGTTTGCTGGAGTGAGCCTCTGAAAAACCTGCCCTTCATAGGTTATAACCTCTCACTGTGGAGGTTAATTGATACAGTGCTCCAGTGAATAAGTTTGCAGATACTCCCTTTCTAAGAATCAGCCCACCAGTATATATATTAACTTTTGTAGTATAATAGAAAGGACTAGTTTTGTGAAGACTTACAACCAGGAGCTGTATCTGGTTGACCCCTTCGTACCAATTCATCCTCTACCCACAGAATCTGAATTTCTCATTGCACCTATATCTATATTGTTCTAGGTACACCACATTCCTTCAGAGTTTTACTCGTTGACTCTCTTCCCCACCCAGATGACCTCCTTCTTCTCCTGCAAGATCAGAATTCATGTCTATTCTAATAAAGTAATCTTGCTTATGAAATATATTATTTTTTAACATTTGCACATGCCATCCCCTGGCTTTTAATACATTCCTTTGATTTATTTCCTAATAGTTCTATCTGTTTTCTAATGTACCTCCCCTCATTTCAACCTCTGCTTAAAACTCGTAATTTTGATAAAAATGTCTTGGTCAAAGTCCAGTGATTAGAAGGAACAGAGTCCAGTTAAATTAGTATAGGCAAAGGGGATTTACCAAGAGGACAGAACTCTTACTTAGAACCCAAAATCAGGAAAGAAGAACTGAGTCCCATGAAAGATACCTTTCAATTCCTTCTTTTATTCATTTACTTTTCCATTTATTCAACAAATATTTATTGAGTACCTGCTATGTGCCAGGCATTGCCTCAGGAGCTGAGCATAAAACTATGAACTAAACAAGTGAAAGGAAAATCACTGCCCTCATGAAGCTTATATATTAATATGAAAAGACATATGGATAAAACAGAATATAAAATAAATATGTAAGGGAAAAAAAATCACTCCATTTGACTAAGATATGGCACACGTGTAAAAAAAGGTTAAAGAACTAGACTAAGACAGGCACTGCAAGTGAGACTGAGAATTGTGGTCTTAGATTAAGATGCAGTAAAGACCCCAAAGAATTTTTTTTAAACAGGGTAATGGCATCATCAGACCAGGGCTTAAGGAAGCAGATTATGAACAATGGGTAGAATGAACTTGGTGGTGGGGTGCGGGGGTGGTGGGCAGGGCAAATATAGCAACAATTCCTACATTCCTGGTGAGGTGTGGGCCTGAACCTTAGCAATGGGCAGTGAGAATGGGATAGAGGAGGTAAATAGGGTGATGGCTGTTAAAAGCAGGAAGGACATGACTTTTTCACTGGATATGTAAAAATTTTTTAATTATAAAAAGTGACTTGTAAGAGATGGACTGAAGTGGGGGAAAGAACTGAAGATAGTTTATTGAAAGATGCCTGTATTTAAGGTTTGAGAAAAAGGGGTAATAAATGATTTCTCAGAGAATTTAAGAAGAGCATTAAAAAAAATCAAGCAATCTCAACTTAGATTACCACAGTGCATTTTTATACATTACCTGAGGAAGAAAGGAGGAGGAGGTGTAGGGGTTAGGAGATTATATATATAAAAAAACATAAAGTTGGAACATGACAAAGGAGAGGTAAGATGAATGTTTTTAATTTACAAGCTGTTACGTTACTAGGCCACATGTACTTCCCTTCTTCAGAGGGATATAGATGTATAGAACTCAATTTACCTTACTCAGTAGTACCCACTAGGCTAGTTTTGACTGCACAGAGATTTCTAGGCTAGAGCTCACCATTCTGAATGTAAGCCATTAAACCAAAAATAAAGAAAAGGTATCTGAGCACAAAGTTTTCATCATTATTCTTCAAGCCTTAATTATCTTTCTCCAACACTGAGACTAGCTATTTTTACTCAGAGATCTTCTGGCCAAATATGCTCTAATTACCTTGCCCTGAATAGACTCTGCTCATCCCTATTTATACAGTGCTTTGAACGTTTAAAATTTACCAGTAATTTTTAAAAGATGGCATAATACTATATCACTCCAATTTAATTAAACACAAATGTGCTCTTTTTTCATTCCTAACAAAATGAACACAACTAAACAATTTCATGTTTTAAAGAAGCACTAAAACAAGCACTGCTTGTAAATAAACAGGCATTGTTCTTTAGAGTCATATAATATGTCTAATGTCATTATGTCCAGGGTGGGAAGAAAATAAGTTTTCCAATAAAAGTATGTGGCATGCATTCAGAAAGGACAAACATTTCTTTGAGATATCCTCATACTAGACATGTATCACAGATATATTACTGAGTAACTTTTCTAAAGAATGTGCTGTAACTATTTCTCTAGCACTCCCAGGAGCAAACACCCCACTCAAACTGAGAACTGGGGAAAATATAATTGAAAATGGCATGCCAATTCACCATTTGTCATCAGCTCTTAACCACTTTTCCTCTGACTAAGGTACTAATTTAGCTAAAAAGCAATCAAGACTCTTCCAAAGAGAAGATTGCAGAAATTATGAAAAACTATATTAAGAAAATAACCCTAAGATTCAAGAGCAAAGTAAACTGCATAACTGTATTGGTTAGGGAAAAAGCTGGGACCCATGAGCAAAGCAAATAACAGATTTACTAAATACAGGCCACAGCACCTGGAAGTCCACTACAGGAAACCACATTTAAAAAATCAAAGTTCTCTGCCATGGTGGTGGAATTAACGAAATAAAGAAGAGATGTTGAGCCCTTGTTTACAGCAACCTGCTTCTGAAACACTATAGGGAAAATACGGGCTCCCCTTCCAACAAAGTGGAAAGTGGCAGAGTCTTTGTTATCACCGGCACAAGCCAAACATATGAGAAATCAGGAAAAAGAAATGCTTTTAATTGCTTCAAGATGTCATGCAGTTGCTTTTTTATGTACTTACAAATTTAAGGCTCATGAAACACAAGTACAACATGCTAATTCATAGGTACCAAAAACACATTCATGATAAAGTATGCCTTTACTGGCATGACTGCTGTAGAGGATACAAAAACTGAATAAAATGTAGTCTCTGCCTTTTAAAAAATTGTAACTGTGTAAGAGAGATGACTATCTGGTGAATATAAACTGTAGTACATTAAAATACTTAATAGTAAATCAAAATTCACTGACATTTTATTACCTACCATCAGGTTATAGGATTTATTGACCCCCAGGGGCACTCGTCTGATTCACTTTGAACCAGTTCACTAGATTACGGATTATCAAGGCCATTGCAACTCTCATTTTTTTCCTCTCTGGTCTTTTGACTATTTGCCCCTCCACAAGAGCGTGCCATGACAATAAGTCAGTTTTGTTTTGGTTTTTTGGTTTTCTTTCTCTCTCTACCTTCCTCTCTCTTCCATTTACTTTCCCTCTTCTTTTACCTCTCCCTTTCCTCTTCTCTTCTCTTCTCTCTCTATCTGTCTTTCTCTATCTCTTTCTTGATTGCAGGTATAGTAAAAAGAAGTTGCTGCATGGAAGTTGTTGAAACTACTGACATTTAAGAGATGAAGGTTATCTGCAAGAACAAATTACCTATAATAGCTGTCCCCTAGAAGCAGATAATAAAAATTGATAGAATGGGGTATTAGGAAATACTCCTGCTTTTCATGTATATTTATTTTTTACCAAAGTATCTTTGATATACAATCTTATATTGGTTTCAAATGTACAACATAGTGGTTCAACAATATCCTATATTATTAAATCCTCACCCCCACCAGTGTGATTACTATCTGTCAACAGAGAAAGATGTTACATAATCACTGACTATATTCTCCATGCTGAGAAAGTTCTCCTACTATACCAGCTTCCTTCATTGTTCAAAAATTAAAGTTAATAAAAAATTCATAGTATCCTAAGAATTCTAGAATGGCATTTTCCTCAAAAAGAAGACATAGACATCCTGCCTAATGCAATCTACAGATTCAATGTAATTCCAATCAAAATACCAACAGCATTCTTCAATGAACTAGAGCAAATAGTTCTAAAATTCATATGGAATGACAAAACACCCCAAATAATCAAAGCAATCAGGAGAAGGAAGAATAAAACTGGGGGAATTATGCTCCCTGACTTCAAGCTCTACTACAAAGCACAGTAATCAAGACAATTTGGTACTGGCACAAGAACAGACCCATAGACCAGTGGAACAGAATAAGAGAGCCCAGATATAAACCCAAGCATATATGGTCAATTAATAAACGATAAAGGAGCCATGGATATACAGTGGGGAAATGAGAGCCTCTTCAACAGCTGGTGTTGGCAAAACTGGACAGCTACATGTAAGAGAATGAAACTGGACCATTGTCTAGCCCCATACACAAAAGTAAACTCAAAATGGATCAAAGACCTAAATGTAAGTATGAAACCATAAAACTCTTAGAAAAAAATATAGGCAAAAATCTGTTGGACATAAACATGAGCAATTTCTTCATGAACATATCTTCCCGGGCAAGGAAAACAAAAGCAAAAATGAACAAGTGGGACTATATCAAACTAAAAAGCTTCCGACAGCAAAGGTCATCATTAGTAGAACAAAAAGACATCCTACAGTATAGGAGAATATATTCATAAATGGCATACCCGATAAGAGGTTGACATCCAAATTATATAAAGAACTCATGCACCTCAACAAAAAAAAAAGCAAATAAGCCAATTAAAAAATGGGCAGAGGAGCTGAACAGATACTTTTCCAAAGAGAAATGCAAATTAAAACCACAATGAGATATCACCTCACACCAGTTAAGATGGCCAACATCCAAAAGACAAACAACAACAAATGTTGGCAAGGATGTGGAGAATGGGGAACCCTCCTACACTGCTGATGGGAATGTAAACTAGTTCAACCATTGTGGAAAGCAGTATGGAGATTCCTCAAAAAATAAAAATAGAAATACCATTTGACCCAGGAATTCCACTCCTAGGAATTTACCCTAAGGATGGAGGAGCCAAATTTGAAAAAGACATATGCACCCCTATGTTTATTGCAGCACTATTTACAATAGCCAAGAAATGGAAGCAACCTAAGTGTCCATCAGTAGATGAATGGATAAATAAGATGTGGTACATATACACAATGGAATATTATTCAGCCATAAGAAGAAAACAAATCCTACCATTTGCAAACAACATGGATGGAGCTAGAGGGTATTATGCTTAGTGAAATAAGCCAGGTGGAGAAAGACAAGTATCAAATGATTTCACTCATCTGTGGAGTGTAAGAACAAAGAAAAAACTGACGGAACAAAACAGCAGCAGACTCACAGAACCCAAGAATGGACTAACCGTTACCAAAGGGAAAGGGACTGGGGAGGATGGGTGGGAAGGGAGGGATAAGGGGGAAAAGGGGCATTATGATTAGCACACATAATGTAACAGTGGGGGGACACAGGAAAGGCAGTATATACAGAGAAGACAAGTAATGATTCTAAAGCATCTTACTACGCTGATGGACAGTGACTGTAATGGGGTTTGTGGTGAGGACTTGATAATAGGGGGAGTCTAGTAACCATAATGTTGTTCAAGTAATTGTACATTAACGATATCAAAATAAAATAAATAAATAAATAAATAAAAAGAAGGCATACATACTATACTACATACTGTCCAAATGGGTTTATTTTTCCCCACTGAAAACTTCTGGAAGCCAGAACAACCAAGTGTTTTAGAAACATTTACAAAAGGAAACTATTATGCAATAGAAACATTTTAACAAAGTACCCTAATTGTTAATATATATCTGCTCTCCCAAAATGTGTTTTTTTAAATAACCAATAATGACAACTTACTGTCATTGAACAACTAAATCTTCTCACAATGCATAATATACCAATCTGAAAAGCAACTAAAAAGATTTATGAAGATATAGGGAGGAAAAGCCATGTGATAAAATTAAATGAGTTGCAAAGATGGAGTAGTTCAAAAAATATAGAGTCTCAAAGGATGTGAAAGTTTTTGGGTCTTTCCCCAGATTCAGCCCCTGCAATAGATTTTGACTCATAAAACATGAACTAAAAGAAGCACATTTACAATAGCAAATGTTCATTCCTCAGTTTTGATCAGTAACATTGCTTTTCTAATAGTGTTTTAATCAGACAATTTTCATTTTCTTCCACTCAATTAAGGCAATGGATTATATAAAACAAATTACAAAAAAGCAACTTGGTCTTTAATTTAAGCTGCAGGTAAGAATGTGGGGGTCTCGAGTCATCATTTCTATTCAACCATCAACCGGGTCTACCAAATCTTTTACAGAAACCCAAGTCCTAATGAGCACTGAGTTTTCTCACCACAACTCATGGCTGTTGTGCCTTCTCTCCTTCTCAACCACGGGCTGAACTTTGCCAAGATATAAATCCATGAATGATAATACTTATATCAGAGGGTTATGGCAACCATTAAATGACAGTGCATGAGAATTACCTGAGGCAGAGGTACTTCATAAACTTTAGTTCCTGTTTTTCCTCTTTAACTCTACTTACTACATCTCACTTTTATAATAACACAGTGACAACACTGTGGTTGTCTACCAGTTCCTTTCACTCTGAATGCTTGCAGAGTAGGAACTCTATATAGTTCCTGGCAAAGTAGGAACTCATCTTTGTATCCTTGGTGCTTAGCATGGTAGCTGGAATACAAGGGCTCAAGTGAGTCAACTGTATTAACAGAACCTGTTGACACCTGAATTGACTATACATAAGCAGCAGGATATAATAATAAAATGAACACTGTTCTACTTAAGAGGGAACCTGCCATAAGCAATTTACGTTGGGTAAATCACTTAACCGCTCTAGACATCATTTCCTCACTTGTAAAATAAAAGGTTTGGGTGAAACGAACCTAAAATTCCCCTCCAGCTTCAAAATTTTGTAATTATATGACTGTGACTCTAAACAGAAGTTTACATACATAAGTTATGAGGGCCTACAACTTATAATATTATAATGCATGAACTTGTAAATTATAAATTATATACTATAAACACAAATATGAGTTATAGATTTATGATTATAAATATAACATGTTATATAATTACATATACAAACTATGTATTTGTAGCATTATAAAATATGAACTTAAATATGATAAGAACTTAAAGAAGAGCCTTAGGAATACAGATTAAAAACAGAAAGAAAGCCAAGAAAGTAAAAAGTGATACATGTTTCAGGGCTGCTTTTATTTCTTCACATTGAACAACACTGCAACTGCTGCCCCTCTACTGCTAGCAGCAGCTACCATTTACTAACCTTCAACATGTGCCAGGTGCTGCATTTAACTCTGATGTAAATTTTATAATTTCATTTTCATGAGAATGCAATGGGATAATTACTATTGTTATGCCCAAGAAAACTGAGGCTCAGAGTGGTACCCAAGGTCACAATTGTTGAAGCTGGAACTCAAGTCTAAGTTTGATGCCAAAACCTATTACAAAGAATCTATGCTTCTAGATAGCCCTAACCTTTCTAATTCTATATAAAATATAATAACCTCACCACTATAAATATCTAAGTATTGACCTTGAACAAATAAGAAGGATGACCCACATAAGAGTCTTTTCTATACCAAAATATACCTCTAATATTCCTAAACGTTCTAAATCATACAATTGTATACACTAATTTGAAAATCTTTGATGAGTATAAGCATCTTTCTGCTGTGCTATTTGAAATTTATTAATTCACATAGACATGATCAGGGGTTTTAAATTTGAATTTCTATGTTCTGCAAGATTTCCTCAAGAATATATGAGCTATATTATATCCTAAGCTACTTCCTAAATTATAATGCATTATGTGTGGTAACTGATCTAGCATAAAGGAACTCTGTTTTCATTTTTCCCAGTTCTACTGTGCACGTTGCACTGTGACATCTTAACCTTCGTAAGATTGAAAGAAAAACAACTTTCTATGAACAACTTATTAATGACTAGGAATCCTATTCCATTTATAAAAACTAACTCCTAATACTATCCCAAAGGAATTTAGAATATAAAGAAAAACTGTTGCAATACAATCCATAGCACATCATCAATTAATATTGGCTAAGAGATTGTTCCTCTGTGAAGACAGACTTTTGAATTGACAAAAATTATAGAAATCAATGAAAATTACTAAATCAAATTCATTTCATGGTCTGGCATTAGATAATAGATACCAAAGAGTCAATTCTTGGATTTTACTAAGGAGAAAGTAATACTAAATAATCACAATTAAAATTTTGTTTCAGTTAGAATATGCTTATTCCTCATACCCACAAGATTCAATAAATCTTTTCTACTGATTAGATTCACTGGAATCTACACAGGAATAATGGGAAATAATTAGAAGGAAGATTATAAAACATATTTGATTTCAACAAGCTCATTCTATCAGTTAACACAGTTAACCAACATGTGCATACTGCATACTAATTACCAGTAACCAGTATTTATGGAAGCACATGCATATTTCCATAAACAGGTTTCATGTAAATTGGTATATAACCTGACTTCCTTACCCGTATCATTATATTGTATCTTACTTGGTCAGTTACCATATTTCAATATTAAACAAAAAATACAAATCAGTTAGTTCAAACCTAAAAATCTTAACAGAGCTAAATTATGATATCTTTCCAAAGCATGATTCATTCACAACTTGAAAAATATGGAATAAAAATATAAAACTACTTTTTTTCAAATGTGATGAATGTAATACTCATGAAATTAACAGGATCTTGAAATAAATCAAGCCTGTAAGGTAATGTGCTTTCAGGAATTTTATATTCCCTTGTGGGAAATACTGCAGTAATCACTGTGTAGTTAAGACCTCTGAGATAGAAATCAGTTAAGTAAAATCACTGTGAAGGCAGCCACTGCCAGGGCTACTAATACTGTAACATGTAACTCCCTGACATTAATAGAGATACTCAGCTACAGATGAAGTGGCTAATCAGTTTTTTCAGTTAGGCAAATCAATAACCAACCTACACAGGATTCTTGGAATCTTTTGTCCAAATGACAAGGCTGCTGCTCTTTCTAAGCACTCTTTGTTGGGCTAACTGAAAGAAAAAGAGCAAGGGAATCAGCAAGAAGCTGCCAATGACAAAAGGGCAAAGAGTGGGAGGGGAAGAAGAGCATGAGGTACAGGCTCAGAGCACCAGAAAGACTTCAGGTGATAAAAGGAAGGAAAACAGAACTCATACAACACAGAAGGACTAGAAAACTAATGGGACAAGAGGGTGGGGGAATGCACACAAAACACAGTGGAAGTATGAAGAAGGGCCGGAAGCATGAATGGGAGGCAGTGGGAAGCGATACAGCTTCCTTGTTAAGAGTATGAACTCCAACGTCAAATTGCACTTGGAAGTTCCTTAATTTCCTTGTGCCACTTTCTTCATATAAATGAACTGATCCTCACAAAAACATTAAGTATGGGCACAGTGCTGGGAACACACATAGGACTCATTAGTGTTCATTATTATTATATCTAATAAAAGAACTACATCCAGGTAATTGTGATATGGTGAATATACAAATGGAATAAGATAGCTACAGGTAAACAGAAGTTACTATATTTATACTCAAAATTTCACTAAAAATAGCAGAAGCAATATAGAAGCCTATATATGTTGCAGTCATGGTTCACCTTCCATGTGGTAGAAGAAACCAAAGATACTCTTCTGTAGCATATATATGTGGTGGGGAGGGTGTGTGTGTGTAAGAAAATATATATGCTATGACTCAGACTGTATGAAGAATATAAAATTTCATTTCTTTTCCACAATTTATGTAATTGTACTCTTAAGCATCCATCCCCTCTAACAGTGATGAGTGTGAATAGGGTTGAGGGTTGTTACAAATTTATCAACTAAAGACAACTCAGCCTCTCCTAGTTTAAGCAATCTCTTTCAGGTAAACAGTCATTCAATTAAAAGTTCAATCTTTAAGGAATCTCTCCATCCCTCTTCTTCTCAGATGACAACTAGTTACAAGGAAGAGGTTGAATTGTCTCACGGCCATAGTAAAGGGGAGATGATGTTGATCACTTTATAGGTCAGGCAACTGACTGGCTTCACCTTAGACATTTGCCATTCCACCTAGTTGCTGTATCCTATGCTTGCATCTGCTGAGATTTGGCCAATGTTGGCGGCTGATGATCCTGAATTTCTCTATGGACTCCTTGAAACTTGCTCTGGTTTTGAGGTCCTCTGGTTTTAAGTCCAGGTACTCTGCAGCAACTGTGCTGTGTTTACAGGCTTTGGCTAGTCTACGGTGCTCTTAGAAATTCTCTATCCCTAGAGAGTCAGCTTCCTCAGGCCATCGTGTTGTTCTCAGATTCTCTCCTGAAGCTAACTAGTTGTTCTTAGTATCACCATCACCAACATCAGCAACACCTCCCTGTCACCTACTTCTGATTTTCAGTCTCTGAAAAGGTGTGTAGGGGAATGAAGACACTGACCCATGGCTCTCCTCAGCACTAGGGAGTATTTCTTCTTCTGGTATGGCAGAAGTTGCCCACCTGAGTCCTTTATATACCACTGCTTATGGTGAAATGATGTAGAGATTTTCAAATTTTGCTCAATACATCCTGAGGAATTTCGAGAATTTAGAATATCCTTATTTCTCTCAGAAAATCCAGATAGCCATGACTACTATTTTGTATATACCAAAAAGAAAAAGAAGAACAACATTCAACTTAAAACTCAAGAGTTAAAAATACTAGATTTTGACCTAGCAATTCTACTCCCAAGAATTTATCATACTGATAAACTTGTGTGTAGGCAAAATGTTGTATGGTCAGGTTTATTTACTGTACCATTATTTGTTAAAGCATATGATTAGGGACTGAACAATTCACCACTCAGTTATGGTTACTATAGCTGATAAAAAATATGAGGTAGTTTTATAAGTACTGATAGGGAACTACAGCAAAGACATTGTGGGAAAAGAGCAAGGTATACAAGAATGTAACCTGTATCTTTTGTATGCACAGAACTTAATGAGAGAGAGAAAGAAAGGATGGCAGCCAGCTGGGGGCAAAGGAGGGTGATAAGATTTATGTAAAATTAAATTCTTCTGTACCTTCAGAATTTTGTTACTATCCATGTATTTTACATTAAGAAAATTATTTTTGAAAAACCTGAGAGCTGAGCAAATGACTCCTTTATTTGAAGCTACATCTACTCTTATCCTTAAATAATGCATGCCATGATTTCATGGGTGAATAGGGAAAAAAGCCCTGGAACAGTAGGGCAAAGGCTATACATGGAACAAAAGTGTATTGTTTTAATATTCCCCAAAATTGCTTATATCACAATAGAAACTAGGTAAAGTTCCACTCTCTGACAGACTTCCATCCCATGGATTTTTGAGACTGGAAAAAGGAAATGAGATTTCACTGTATACATCTCAGAAGGAGATCAGTGTCTATCACCATCACAGGTGGAAAGAGTCCAGGGACTAGAGTAAATTCTCATTACATGCCTTATAACTCAAGCTGGACGGTCTCACATGCTTTGAGGAACATGGCACCTTCCCAGAACAATTTACATCTCTTCTAACAGGAGGAAATTGGGTGCATTAAGGTGATAAATGGTAAAAGCTAAGCTAGTTCCTTACCAGAGGTGTTTTCCCACAGAAACTGAGCATTCCTCGGTAGGCGGGACTTGGAAGGGTATATCAGACATGACTCACTCCCCCGTCTTGACGTGTTTGTGTAGACAGTAAAAGCCTCTCCCATTTTCCTTGGCTATGGAAAGGGTGAGAGTACCAGGTGTCTCCTATAGCCCTTAATAACCCAGGTTCCAGGGTAAAAGACAGTCACTGTGTGAGGAGGACAGAGGCATTTTTAAATAAAGTGTTTCTTTAAAACAACCTTCTAAAAGACCAAAGATTTTGGCTGCTAGGAATTCTTTCTATTGGTGAAATTAATTCTCACAATAACAGTGAAAAACAAGGAAATAAATCAGCTTTATTAACTTTAATTATCCAAACTGGAGGCAAAACAACCTAGTGGTTAAGATTCTAAAGCCAAATATAGAAAGGCCCAAATCTCCAGAGAATCATTTCATTTCAGTGGAAAACGATAAAGCCTCTTGTAAATTATAACTACTTTGTGGAAATTATCTCAGAGGAACTTTATTTCCCTAATAAAACAAGAACAACAAAGACAATTCAACTGAGGATGAAATGAGCAGTGTCAAAGTCTACCAACCATTTCTGCAGTGCTTTAAATAGCAGCAAAACAGAACAAATTTCCTTTCCAACCTTGTTCTTATCTTATAAGAAACAGCATCTATTGGCCCAAGGGAAAACAGTACACAACACAAAAGCAGCCTGGCTGAAGGTGGCTGTGGCTTTATCTGCAGGAGCCCATCAACCAACATAAACCCACTTAATTCTACATAAACCCTTCCAAGCCTCCAACAGAGTATTATTTTCAAAAGGAAAGAAATAGATCAATACTACTCTCTCTCTTAAAAAAAAATTATACACAATCAATGTTCTAAATATACGTTCTCAAAAATACTAGACTCTGAAGATGAAAAGTCACAGAAAAATGAAATTAATTCTTGAAAAATAATATCGAAGTGTAAAATGGCAACTCCCCCCAAAAAATATTTAAATTCAAATATAAAGGTGAAACAGATAGTCTTGAGATTAAATGTCAAGTTCAAAGTTTGGATAAACTTCAACAGTTTATTTAAAAATGAAGTAGATTTTACTATTAGAGATTGCACTCTGCCTATAATACTACCATGATGTTTAATACTGGAGAGGGTCATGAACTTCAATAAATGGGCAGATAAAGAACCTAAAAACAATATTTTATATCTACTTAGCTCCAATATATTATTTTTAAAACATTTAAGATTGCTACTATATTTCACAAATGTTATTCAATAAATATTTATCAAATACACGTTATGGCAGGCTCTGGGATTGTGACGGTGAGCAAAAAAGGGCAGTGCCAGACCTCACGGAGCTCATGGTCCAGTGAGAAAGACAATTAAGTTGGTGATAATCCTGCAGTGCGTTAAAGCTATGTTGGAAGGCAAAGTGATATGGGAACACAGAGCAGGTACACCCGTCTTTAACACAGAGACTTTAAGGATCACTAGGACTTCTTCAAAGGGAAAGAGGAAGAAGGTGTCAAGGAAAGGGAGCATTATTTGCATGAGAGGAGGGGCAGGGTAGAATGGGGGTAAGGAAGAAGAATGTAGTGCATCTGAGAAACTAAAAGCAAGTCATTTCTTAGGAAAAGCAATAAAAAAACATTCTTTCACTCATCAGCTCTAATTGTTCATTCATTCAATTAATATTTATTAAGCTCCAATAAAGTTAATTTGTATATCCAGAACCACAAGACGGAGTCCAGCCCAGTGATCTGGTCCATGTCAGAAATCTAGACCTAAGTCAAATCTACAGTTAAGGAAACATCTCACTGAGAAGGACACCTAACACCCACCCATCACAAACCTCCAACCCCAGTTTAGCGCATTTACCTCGTCCTAGCAAATAGGACCTGCTAGCCTTAGAAGGAAATCCCTGACTTCCCAGTCAATCCTGCCCTGTTCCTGAGTTAGCTCTTCTAATACATTATAAAACTCTCTTGCCCAAAATCCTTCAGGAGAACCACTGCCCTACTTTGGAAGCACTGTATTTTCCCAATCTGCGCACTGTTTTCCCTTGAATAACGGACATCCAAGTCATTACTAAATTGTTTTAGCTTTATTTAACAACCAGTATTTAGCAGCCCTGTTCAACAAAGGAGCTATCTTTGTTTTATTCAAATTATAAAGCTTAAATAAAAGGAAATTGATACATCTTATAAAGGCTATTTCTTATTGAAATGAAAACTTTACACAGAATTCCCCTGAAAAACAACCAAAAAACAATTTTATTGTCAGACTGAGTAAGTTCCCTGTGAAGGAATGAAGCCTTGAAATAGTGGGTTATTTATTTTCCTGTTTTTCTTATCTTATTGCACCTGAACTTTCAGGATGTGTGCAAGTATCTTAGAGTTCAGGACGCCAGAAATCTAACCCAGCTCTCACTGGGCTGGAATCAGCTTGTCAGTAGGGCTGCATTCCTCTGCAGACTCCACAGGGAGAATCTCTCTTTTCTTAACTTTTTCCACCTTTCGAGGGCTGTCCATACTCCTTGCTTATAGCTTCCTTCCTCCATCTGACAATGGCTAATTAAATTATTCTCCTATCACATCACTTGCCTCTCTCTTTTGCCTCCTTTTTATATTTTTAAGGACCCTTGTGATTATATTGGGCCCACCAGAAAAATCCAGAAAAATGTATTTTAAGGTTAACTGATTAGCAACCAGCTACCTTACTTGCTCTTTGCCATTTAACCTACCATGTTCATAGGTTCTGGGATGAGGATATGGACTCTTCTGGGAGTCATCATTCTGCCTCCCACAGTACATTAAACAAACATTTAAGGTTACTGACTATGCACAGCATTGAAGGATGTTGGACTCTCTCCTCCTGTGACTTTTATCTGCTAGGGTAGGTAAGAAATGTGTACAAAATTATGCTGTCAAGGAAAAAATGTACCCTAAAAGTACTTCAATTCGGAAGTAGATGACTATAGAAATAAGAAAGAACAGTTTTGGGTCAGCAGCTTGAAGGGATGATGATGGCATATGAAGTAGGTCTTAAGGCATTGGAAGGATCTGTAATAGGTAGGGATGAGTATGGGGTAATACTTCAAGTGGGGGCTTTGTGTGACTAAGTGGAAGTTAGATAAAAATGGGAGACATATTTAACAAGTCTCATTTGGAGTAAGCAAAGAACAGTCAGTGGGAAGCAGCAGGAACTGAGGATGTCAAGGAGAAAGTGGTCAAAAATTCAACTGTGGCTGAGATGAAGGAACACAAAGACACAGAGGCCACTTGTAATTAGAGGCTCATCGGTGATCTTCAAATGTGCACGCTGTCCAAGTGCTGGTGGAAAGAGCTGAACTGCAGATTACAGCAAGTACAAATGATTCTTTTGATAAACCTGAAGTTGAAAAAAGCAAAATATTTTTTTAAAAAGAAGTTTGAGAAGACACCAAGATAAAAGGTTTAGTAGTCCACAGTATGCCAAGCTGAAGTAGTCAATGTAACTGAATAATGAAAAATACAAAGATCAGATCAAAAGAAACAGGTTGCAACCCTCATACCAATACCTAAAGGTAAAAAATTTTATAGTAAAGCTGCTGACAATGTTAAGAATCTCTATTCTAAAATTTTAATTTTGGAAGGGAATGGTGAGGCAAGATTCACCTACAAACCTCATTTTACAAATGGACTACTGGATTATCTCCATTAAAAATACTGTGTTTTCACTCTTACCAGATTCCAATATGAAATTTCCTAGAAAATTCCACAAGAAAAATTACATAGGCTCTCAGCAAAATAAGAACTCCAAAACAAAGCCTATAGCAGTAACACTGATTACCCAGCACATCAGAACAATGAATTACTTTTCCTCAAAGCTTTAGTGATGGTTCCCCTCAGAAGAAAAAAATACATTAACTGCTTGAATTCTTAAGACAGGAACTTCCAAAGGCTCTCCTAAATGTATGACAATAAAAACATGTTTTCAGTGTACTGGAACAACCTAGTGACTTAAAGACACAATTTGTTAAGCAGGAATCACACGTCCTTAAAGTTTACATCATTATAACTGTCTCTCTTTTAACATAGGTTGAAATAAGATTTCTGAAGGTGTTATTCTTAAAGTGTAAGTAACAGTTATTCTATGCCCATCTTTTTTCTCCCTCCTGATAATATAGTCTTTTAAATGCCTCTATTTAAATAACCAGTAAGAATATAATTAAATATCTTATCATGTAGCACTGAGAAACTATATCTGACTTAAACACAGGTTTATTACATGTTCCAAGAGCACTCTTGTCTGTTGCTACATCTCCCAGGAGATATGAAACAACACTGGCACCAAAGGAATTATGAGAACAGTGGTGGTAAAATTCTGCCATGTAAGAGCAGGTGACTGGACAACAGAAGGTCTGCTGAATGTGCCTCTTCACTAAGATATTTTTCACATTTTTTTCTAAACTTCCTGAAGATGCTTATAGATGTTGAAAAAGTGGATTACAGAAAACAGTAATAGTGAAGAAACAAGCAAAAATAAAGAAAATGGCAAATATAAAAATTTGATTCAAACAGAATAAAATATATAAAGAATAAGAACTATCAAGTACTGAGAACATTAATAGCAACTCTTCATTTTCTAGTAATTTCACTTAGTGAAATCAACTATAAGTCATAGGAACTATTAACAAACACACAGAATGACAGGAAACATTACGAGTCCCTGAACACTTAAAAAATGAAGGGTACCCCATGCCTGCCTTGAAGATAGTTCAGGTTCCATTCAGGTCACTGCAATATGCTGAGTATCACAATAAAGTTGAAGTCAAATGAATTTTTTGGTTTCTCACTGCATGTAAAACTTATGTTCACAATATACTGTAGTAGTGTACCATAGTACTATGTCTAAAAATGTACATACCTTATTAAAAATGCTCTATTGCTAAAAAATGCTAACCATCATCTGAGATTTCATCAAGTTGTAATTTGTTTGCTGGTGGAAGGTCTTGCCTTGAAGTTGATGGCTGCTGACTGAGCAGGGAGGTGTCTGCTGAAGGCAGGTGTGGTTGTGGCAATTTCTTAAAATAAGACAACAATGAAGTTCCCGGCAACAACTGACTCTTTCCTTCATTAATGATTTCTCTGTAGCATGTGATGCTGTTTGATAGCATTTTACCCACAGTAGAATTTCTTTCAAAACTGGAGTCATTCCATCAAACCTGCCACTGGTTTATCAACTAAGTTTATGTAATATTCTAAATACTTTATTGTCATTTTAACAATCCTCACAACATCTTCACCAGGAGTAGATTCCATCTCAAGAAACCAGTCTTTGCTCATCCATAAGAAACAATTCCTTATCCGTTCAAATTTGATCATAAGATGGCAGCAATTCAGTCACATCTTCAGGCTCCACTTGTAGTTCTAGTTCTCTTGCTGCTTCCACCATACTTACAGTTAATTCCTCCACTCAAGTCTTGATTGAGCCTCTCACAGTCATCCATGAGGATTGGGATCAACTTCTCCCAAACTGCTGTTTATGTTGATATTTTGACCTCTTCCCATGAATCATGAATATTCTGAAAGGCACCTAGAATGGTTACTCCTTTCCAGAAGGTTTCCAATTTACTTTGCCCAGATTCAACAAAGGAATAATATCTATGGCAGCAATAGCCTTATGAAATTTATTTCTTAAATAATAGGACTTAAAAGTCAAAATGACTCCTTGATTCATGGGCTGCAGAATGGATGTTGTGTTAGCAGGAATGAAAACAAGATTAATCTCATTGTATATCTCGATCAGAGAGCTCTTGGGTGACCAAGTGCATTGTTAATAAGCAGTAGTATTTTGAAAGGAATCTTTTTTTCCAAGCAGTAGGTCTTAATACTAGGCTTAAAATATTTAGTAAACCCTGTTGCAAACAGATGCTGTCATCCAGGCTTTGTTTTTCCATTTCTAGAACACAGGCAGAGTAGATTTAGCATATTTCTCAAGAACCCTAGGCTTTTCAGAATGGTCAATGAGAACTGTCTTCAACTTCAAGTCACCAGCTGCATTAGCCCCTAACAAGATTTGCAGCCAGGTACTGACTTCTCCTCTCTAGCTATGGAAGTCCTAGGTGCCATCTACTTCCAATAGAAGGCTGTTTTGTCTACAGAGAAAAATCTGTTGTTTATGTAACCACCTTCATCAATTATCTCAGCTAGATCTTCTGAGTAACTTGCTGTGGCTTCCACTTCAGCACTTGCTGTTTCACTTTATATTTTTATATTTTAGCAACAGTTTCTCTTCTTAACCTCTGGTAGCTTCAAACTTTTCTTCTGTAGCTTTCTCAGCTCTCTCAGCTTTCATGGAATTGAAGAGAGTCAGGGCTTTGCTCTGGGTTAGGCATTGACTTATGGGAATGTTGTGGCTGATTTGATCTTCTATCCAAACCACAAAAATGTTCTCCATACTAACAATAAAGCTGCTTCACTTCCTTATTCATGGAAGTGGCACTTTTAATTTCCTTAAGAACTTTTTCCTTTGCATTCACAACTTGGCTAACTGATGCAAGAGGCCTAGCTTTTGGCCTGTTTGGGCTTTTCACATGCCTTCCTCACTAAGCTTTATCATTTTTAGCTTTTGATTTAAAATGAGAAACATGTGACTCTTCTTTTCACTTGAACACTGAAAGGCTCCTGTAGGATTATTCACTGGCCTAATTTCAATACTGTTGTGTCTCAGGGAATAGGGATGCTTGGAGAAAGGGAGATAGAGACAGGGGAATGGCTGGTCAGTGAAGCAGTCAGAATAAACCCAAAATTGATAGTTTGCCATCTTATGTGGGCGTGGTTCATGGTGCCCCCAAACGGGAACAACAGTAACATTATATTGTTATGATGTGATGATCACAGGTCACCATTTCCAATATAATAATAAGGAAAAAGTTTGAAATACTGTGAGAATTAGCAAAATGTGACACAGAGATACAAGTAAGCAAATGCAATAGGAAAAATGCAGCCAACAGACTTGCTTGATGCAGGGTTGCCACAAACTTTCAACTCAAAAAATGGTAATATCTGTGAAGCACAATACAGCAAGGCACAATAAAATGAGGTGTGCCTGTATACTTGTGAAAAGCATCATTTCTGACTTGCTCATTTCATTAATTTCAAAGTATTTTAATTTGGAAGGTTTTGTTACATATCTGAGAAAAATTCCTGGGCAACTGAAGCTTCAACTGTAATAATAATATTTCATAAATACAACAGACTATTATTTTAAAAAGAATTCAAAAATGAGCTCTAAATACATGGAAAATGGGCACAGTAGGGATTATCCAACCAAATTTCTGATTTGTGAATGATCTTTCTGCCTCAGTTAAATGAGGTAAAGTTATTTACTTCTTACTGTTCTCCTAGGTGTTAGAACATACTACAAAAGAGTTATCCTCCTGGGACAATTACTCATTTAAATTAATTTCTAAATATTACACCTAATTTCTCACTGGCTCTTCTGAGGAACTTGACAGTAGCAAGCTCTCTTAAGAGAAACACATTTCTGCCCAGCTAAAAGGCATTTCCCATCCTCATTTGTAATTAATAATTGGCCAAGTGAAATATAACTGCTGCTACTGAAGTGTAAGTCAAAGTGTTCTATGACAGTTAAATGGAAAATCACCTTTAAAAAAGGAAACCATTTACCCTACTTTCCCTCTTTCCTCTGGTTAGAATGAAGACTTGATGGCTGGAGCTTGAGCAACAATTCTGAACCACAGGGTAGACCCTATGAGATGGCAGAGCAGCAACAAAACAAGTTTAGGTTCTTTACATTATGAGCTGCCTCATAATCTTGGGTTATCTACCTCCAGACTTTATTTCCATGAGAGGAAAATAAACTTCTACCTTCTGTAAGTCACTGTTATTTATAGTATTTTGCTTTATGTAAGTGAACCTAATCCAAACCAACACAATGTTCATATCCTAACAATTACACATCTGGCATATACTCAAAAGTTTAGACCAGTGCTGTCCAACACAGCTTTCTGTGATTATGGAAGTGTTCTGTATCTTTGTCATCTAATCCAGTAGCCACTAGCTACACTTGAAATGTTCTTAATATCTGAAACAGAATTAAAAATTTTCTTTCAATTAATTTAAATTCAAATAGCCACATGTGGCTCCTGTATTAGCCAATGGAGCTCTAGGCATCAAAGAGCATCAAATTTGCAACTGAGTTAATCCAAGATAATATGTAAATCCTCCCTAATTTACATATAACAATACAGTAAAATTCTAAACACTATCTCATTTTCATAAGAGACATGCCTGTAATTACATTTTGCTAAACAATCTTATTATGTCTACCTTGAGTCATACCTGCAGAAACTCAGAAAATGTTAATTGTGAAGATGAAGATCACTTGTCAGTGGGTCTATGTCTTGCCAATGCATTTCAGCCCTGTACAAGTTCACTATGGATTCAATGAAACCAAAAAAATGACAGTGGAACATTCCTGGGGTAAAAGGGTAAAATATCGAACTTGATTCCCACCGTGACAGGTCAGTCTCTAGAATCCCGTCCACCTCAGGGTGAGTCTGCATGCAGCAAGCCGGTCTCTGCCTCTGGACCTCTCTGCCCCCACAGCTGTCTCAGTCTCTGTCCTTGACTCTGCCACCGCTCCAGCCTCTGCTCCCCTGCAGCCTTGCAGCAACCCAGAGCACTGGGCGGAGCTCTTTATAGAGAGTCAAATACAACGTATTGCCTACACATGTATAGTGAGCAAGCCAACCAGGGCCAGGTGAGAATCCTGGCCATAGGAACCTTCATTTTCTCCACAGTTTATAACACAGACTTTCTACTTTAGTACAAAAAGATATCCTGATTTTCTTCTCAGTTAGAAAGCCTCTTAAAATGTGACAGGATTTAAGTACTTTTTACATTTCCTTTCCATTCATGTTCCCTTAACTCAAAGCAGCTGGAATACATAAAGAAATATCTATAAAAGTGCAATGCCTTTTCAATTTGTTAGCAATTGTCCTAATATCATAGGTCAACATAATATTGGAGACTATCAAAGCAAACTAACTCAAATTTCAATAAATCTTCCCAGCATGCAATGAAAAATTCTTTGGTCTGCTTTAACAACTACCAGGTAGTGCCTCCCCAATACTAACAACCTTTGTGTTAAGAGGTATCAATATTATGGATTGTAAAGCACAGTTCTTAGGTTATTAATAAACTAGAAAGTTCACAACAGAAAGGCACCTCAGAAAGGTCACTCAGTTTATATCCTCATCCCAAAGAGGATTATGCTTTATGTTAATTGCCCCTAGACATGTTTGTCTATCTTCTTATCGCCTTTCCCTTCAGGCAGAATTAATCTTTCTGTGATCATGAAGTATTTTGTGTGATAGATATCCTTCTCACACAGCACTCACTATACTAGGTCATGTTGGTTTTTAAAACTGTTTTGCTCTAGACCTTGAAACTCTCAAAGGCAAAAGAGACCTCAGAGAGGTACCAAAGTGGAACAAAATCACCCATAGGTAGCACAAAGAAATGTGCTCTTGAGGGCAGAGGAGCAGAAAAGGTGTAATATAATCACAGCTCACTAATCCCATGTTTCTATCCAAGGCTGGCCTTGGTTATGATCTGCTTTAATTCAATTCAAACTGTAATTCATTTTTGGGTATACTTATGTTTGCTTAAAATTTCAAATTGCAACATCATATGCAAATTAGTGAATAAATGAGATAATAAATTTAAGCATATGATGGATTAAGCCTAAAAAAAGCTTTTAAATCACTTTGGTTAACATCACAGTTTCCTGAGCACAGTATTCTAAATGGAACTCACTGTTTCTGATAAGATTATCTAATAATGGTAACCTCTGCACAACCCTTTTGTTTTAAACAATTTGTGCAGAATAAATTAGGTGTTATATAAATACCACCCACATTCTTAAAATAGAGACATGAGTAGATAAAGAACCAATTTTGAAGTTATGAAAAGATGTCATCTTTAAAAATTTACTTTGAAAGACTTACTTTTAGAATTTAACTGCTGTCAAATTAAGATGACAAACAACCCATTAGTCACCTGAATTCCTGATTTTTTTTTAATTTGAGAATGAATTCTGTGTTTTATATATTGAATTCTTATCTGATGGTTTCAACCCAAGGCAGGTTCACTATGGATTCAGTGAGACCAAGAAATGACAACAGAATGTTCTTGGAGTAAAAGGGTTTATATTTGACTTTACACTCACAGTGTTGGTCAAGCACTAAATCACATCTGCATCCATCAGTCTGCAGGTCTATAATCCACCTCTGTCTCTGCTCCTGCCCAAAGCACTGGGTGGAGCTCTTTATATAGTGACTCAGTCAATAATAGTTCATTGCGTACAGGTGTGAAGCATTAGCCTAGCAGGCCAATTACATTATCATGTGGTTTGGGGTCTGGTGAGGATCCTGGCCATAGGAACTTCCATTTTCCCCACAATGGAACAGGCCAAAATATTGTGAATATTGTGAACTAGGTAAATATAATAGCAAATAATATTAAAGATAAAGATGTAGCTTAATGAATGAGCAAATACCCTGGTCAGAATATCCAAGAGAAAAATCAGCACTGGCAATCCATTCACCATAATTTAATATACCTACTCACCTATTACTTAAAACCAATTATCCAATTAAGACCCCTTCAGTGTTAATTAGGGAGTAAATGAAGCTATGGTCTTCCACACAGATGTATTATAATAAATTATGCATCCTCTTCCTGAGGCAATGGAAAAGAGCAGAGAAATATGCAAAATTATATCCCTGCTTCCTTGTTAATCAAATACCAAATTGGCATTCACAGCAATCACTTTTCAGATGGGCTTTTTATTGTATCTTTTGCTTTAGAAAGCTGGCATTCCAGAAAGGACTATGAATTTCCATAGCAATTCCAAACTTTAATTTCACCTGTACCAAAATCTGAGAAATTTTGAAAAATGCAGATTCCTGGGCTCCAAAGCCCCATTAAAATGGACCAAAAAGGAGTGGCGCCCAGACATTTTTAGCAACAATCTCCCATGTGATTCCAGTGCATGCTAATATTTGAGAACCACTGCCTTAGAACAAATTATTCCTGTGATACTTGGTATATATACTAAGAATCACTGGACATACAGGTATTACCCATACTTTCAAAGTATGTCCCTGTCCTAGATCAGGATCAATGGCATCACCTGGGAGCTTGTTAGAAATGTAAATCTCAGGCCCATCCCAGCCCTGGAGATTCAAAATCTGCATTTTAACAAGATCCCCAAGAGACTCATTTACATTGAAGCTTGAGTTGTACTGGTCTAGAGCAGTTATTCTTGAGATGCTCTTGTCCTGAAGCACCTTACATCAGTCAAATAGCAAAGTATATTAGAGAGACTGCGGTAAACACCTGAAATTTACTTTATAGTAAAATAGGCAATGTCTTGCCAATAGGTTTCAGCCCTGGGCAAGTTCGCTATGGAGTCAGTGTGACCAAAGAAATTGACAGCAAAATGTTCTTGGGGTGAAAGGGTTTATTATCCAGCTTGTTCTCTGGCGGTAGGTCAAGCACTAGCATCTCTGCCTCAGCCCAGAGCACTGGGCCGAGCTCTCTATATAGCTCAATAGCTTATTGCCTACAGGTGTGGAGGTGGCAGCCCAGCAACACGCCAGTTACATCATCAGATGGTTTAAGTTCAGTGAGGATCCTGGCCATAGGAACCCCAACTTCCCCACAGGCAATCAAAGCCAAAGCTCTGAAATGCACAGGTACGATCCTGAATATCTTTTGGTGAATTTTAAAATGTTCATGATAATACCATTTCCATTCTTCTCTAGCAAGCATTGCATTAACCATGGAAGACAGAAGTCATCCAAAATACAACTGAGAATAGACAAAAGCTGAAAAAGAGAGGTTTCATAAGCAGCAATAGTTTGTGAGTTGCTCTGGTCCCCAAATGAAGATCCACTCAAGATAAAAAGACTAATAAAAACCTTATTTAATTCAACACATCCTCAACATTGTTTTCCCATGTATGAATGCAGATTGGAATTGTGGATAAAATGAGAGTTCCTGTGGCCAGGATTCTCACTTGGCCCTGATTGACTAGCCCACTGCACACCTGTGGGCAATACATGGCTGTTGACTCTATATGAAGAGTTCCGCCCAGTGCTCTGCACACAACATGGTGGTACGGCTGCAAGGCTGCAGGAGAGTAGAGCGGAGGCTGGAGTGGTGGCAGCGCCGAGGACAGAGGCCCAGAGGATGACTGTGTGGGACAACTGTGCAGAGAGGCCAAGAGGACAGCTGTGTGGGCAGAGGGGCCCAGAGGAAGAGACCAGCTTGCTGAATGCAGACTAGCTCTGAGTGAATGGGATTTTAGTGACTGACCTGCCACCTGGAAATAAAGTTGGGTATAACCCTTTCATGCCAAGAACGCTTTGCTGTCAATTTCTTTGGTCACACTGAATCCATAGCGAACTTGCCCAGGACTGAAATTCATTGGCAAGACAGAATGTAGTTAAAATGACTTGCTGAGAAAAAAACAAAAACAAAATATTAAGAGACAGTCCTCCTCAAATCTTTTTGTTGTTGCTATTTTTTAATACAGTAGGACACAAATCAGAGAGAGGACTGAAGTCCAAAAAGATAGGCTTGAACACTGGACAGGCAGAACAGGAGGTAATATGCTGCGGATAAAGTGAAAGTTCCTGTGACAAGGATTCTCACCTGGCCCTGATTGGCTAGCTCACTCTACACATGTGGGCAATACATTATTATTGACTCTATATAAAGAGCTCCACCTAGTGCTCTGGATGACATGGTAACACGGCTGCACGGCTGCAAGGGAGCAGAGATGAGACTGGAGTGGTGGCAGTGCCGAGGACAGAGACTGAGGCAGCTGCAGGGGCGGAGAGGCCTAGAGGCAAAGACCGGCTTGCTGCATGCAGACTCGTTCTGAGTGGATGTGATTCTAGTGATCGATCTACCACCATGAGAATAAAGTTGGGTATAAACCCTTTCACCCCAACAACATTCCACTGTCATTTCTTTGTTCTCATTGAATCCACAGTGAACTTGTCCAGGGCTGAAACCCATTGGCAAGACATATGCATATTCCATATTACTCTGCCTGACAAAATATGCTGCCTTATAAATAACATTTCACATAAAAATGACAATGTATTTTCTTCATCATAGAAGCATATCGAATTAGTTATAAAATTTACTACTAGTTAATAACACTGTCACCACTCAACAATGAACACTGGGAATACTATTCACAAAATCAATTTACTTACAAAATGTTTGTCTTGCCAATGTGTTTCAGCCCCAGGCAAGTTCTCTATGGATTCAGCGAGACCAAGGAATGACAATGGAACATTCTTGGGGTAAAAGGGTTTATTACCCAGCTTGTTCTCCTGGAGAAAGGCTGAGCACTACAATCACATCTGCATCCAACAGTCCGCAGGTCTGTAACCCTCCTTCCTCTCTGCCTCCGTCCAGACCACTGGGCAGAGCTCTTTATATAGTGACTCAGTCAATAATAGCTTATTGCCTATGGTGTGGAAGCAGTAGCCTAACAGTGGGCCAGTTACATCATGAAGTAGTTTAGGTTCAGGTGAGGATCCTGGCCATAGGAACCTCAATTTTCCCCACAGTATACTATGCAGGTTTGACATAAATACTCTTTAAAAATATCTTTGGAGAACTGATCTCTAAGCACTCATTTAGGCACTGATATCAAAGCACTTATGGGAATCTTATTACTGTCAATATAGTAAGTTCTATGTGGCATCAAGTAAAAAATAAATGTGAATATTTTCTTTAATAATTTTTCTATTACTGCATGTTATGGCAGGTTCCCTGTTGTATACTATAACATTAACTGATCATTACCTCAGCTTTAAACATAAATTTCTATCACAGATTATGACAATATTAGTAGAGAAAATATTTTGCCCAGATGTCCAGTACCTCTCCCCTGTCTCAGTACACTGAAAACTTGAGTTTGAAAACAATGCTACAAGAAGCAAATACCAGAAAATCATGTGAAATAGCTACCACTTACTTGTTGACTTTGAATCAACACTACACTCAAATATACACTACTTCCTTCCTCTTCTACTTTCTATGTGAGAAACAAGAGAGGAATACAGTGCTTAATTCATCACTCAGAAGTCCTAAATGTTAGACACTGATGATTACTATGTGCAAATATCACAACAATGGCTTTAACCAAGAAAATAATAGCTCCCCGATGCTCAGAAGTACAGTGGAGGGATCTGCTTATGAACAACATAACAGTAGCTGCAACACTGTTTGATCACATACTTCAATAGTCTGGCTGCCACTCAAACATATAGATTAGCTGCAGAAATTTGTGAAAGAAGCCTTCCCAGTAATAATTTCTACTTTTGTCTGGTAGCCAAAATAATACTTTAATTATAATAATCTGGCAGAGGTCATATGCACAGCTTTGCTTTCTCAGCACACCCAGTTCTGCTCTTGCGACTGTGGTACTAGAGCAGTACCATCCTTGATCCAGGAAAGAGGGAACACTGCCAAAGACCCTGTATTTCAGAGGAACCTAGGTAACACACATAGCCCAAATGAAATCTATGAAAGAACATGTGGGTGCCTTCTGCCACTTGGATCTGGTGCTCAGACTGACACAGTGTGGCCTGTGACCCTGAACATCTACTCTCACAAATAACACACTTCAAGCCACAGAATGGTGCTTCTACACACCTCTTGCCCTTTCCTCCTCAAAATAAAAGGGGATTATGCCAGAATGCCCTAAAGGTTTGTGGGTACACTGCTGCTGAAGACAGAGACAGATAGGGCTTTGGAGCTTCAGGAAGATTTAAGCAATGAAAGCACTTAGATAAAAGAGGAATTAATTAACTTGTCAGATCCTTCTTCGCAGATATCATGAATGCAATAAATCCTTGCTTAACCAAGTATCATTTCCCAATGGTGCCAAAGTCCATTTTCTTGCTTCACATTTTAATTTGTGGTTCTGGAGTTTACTCACAAATTAACAGTATTTGCAAGAGTTGCACATAGTGGCTGAAGAGTATTTTACAATATTAAGGAACTCATAAATATCTTGTGTTTTGTCTTTTTTTTGTGTGTGTGTGTGTTTTATCTTTTATATCAGTAAATAATTCTGCACATATTAAAGAAAAATAATCTGAAAATAATTATTTTTCAAAAAATGTTTAAATTTGCATTAATTTATATATTTGTAAGAATGTATTCACATTTTGATAAAATATGTGAAATACTCAGGTAGTCAGTAAACTGCTCCAAAATTTACTATTAATATCTTATTAATGAAATGAATACAATTAAAATGAAAACAGTATAGGCATAATCAACTTTTTAGAATACTTAATAGTTTTAAACTCAAAATACTGAAGATTAGAAAACTGTGATAAGTGAGATTTTTTTTCTTACATAGAAACGTTTTCAACTTTTGTGAAAAGTTCCCCTTATAAATTATTATGAATGCATGAAAAAGTTAAAATTTACTCTGACCTTTCCAAGGTCACACTAGCTAACCTGTGTTGGACCAAAACAAAATTCCTGTCTCCTGACTCTCAGCCTAGTGCTCTTTCAATTTCAAATTAGGAAGATTTATAAAGTTCATCTTACATGGAATATACAGGTTTACACTTTAATTTCTTGACCTGTAGGTAATTCATGTACAGTAGGAAGAAAATGGCTAATGACTTGATGGGCCTTAAGGTGCCAGGAATCTTCACTTGGTATCCTTACAAATAGAAAACATGTAGTCAAAGTCATTATGTTTACCTTAATTGTTTGCCCTTAATTGTTTGGCACCCATCATTGCAAGCTTTTAAAAAATAGTATGGTATGTTTAGCACTTTAACGATAAGAGCTGCTCAAAACAAACTGATGTGTAAGTCCAAGATATTACTGTTAAATGCCTTAAAAACACAGTCATAATGTCTGACAAGATACAGTGATTGGGAAAGAAAATCTAATCAATCATTCAACATACATAAAAAGAAAAATACACAATGGGAATCTTGAATAATCAAGCACCTTGCTATTTCAAGTGTGATCTTTGGATAATAGCACGAGCATCGTGTAGGAGTTTATTCACATAAAGACTCTCAGGCACCACCTCAGACCTACTAACTCTGAACCTGCAATTTAACAAGATCCCCAGGTGATTCATCCCCATGTTAAAGTTTTAAACACGACTGACCCTGCAGGCCGTCACCCCAGCTTGTATATGACAACAGCTATGATTAAATATTTATTGATACATATTGTATTATTAGGCACTACACATGTTATTTACTTATCACAACAAAATAATAAATATTATTTGCCTTTATAGATGAAGGAAATAGGGGTCAGAGAAGTTAAGGGATATGGCTATGGTCAATCTCTAAATTAGTAGCAGACCCTGAATGCAAAGTCCCATGTTATTTCAGTTATACACTGCCTCTCTAGCCACTGGCCTCCTGAAACAAGAAGTACCCTCAACTGTCATTTGTCAATGTCAGGAATACTTTAAGAAGTACTATGAAGGGAATAAAGCAACAGTATCATGACACTTTCTATGGGATTCTCTTTGATTAATCAAAGCGCTTCTACTATGCCGGGTTTTATGGTGAGTTATTGACAGAGAAAGTTTTAAAATAGTGATAATCTAGTTGGTGAAATAGAACTAGCTCACACAAACTAACAGAACCACCATTAAAAATTAAAATATAGGTAGAGGGGCGGAAGATGGCGGCGTGAGTAGAGTAGCGAAAATCTCCTCCCAAAACAACATATATCTATGAAAATATAACAAAGACAACCCTTCCTAGAATAAAGACCAGAGGACACAGGACAATATCCAGGCCACATCCGCACCTGAGAGAACCCAGCGCCTCGCGAAGGGGGTAAGATACAAGCCCCGGCACGCGGGAGCCGAGCGCCCCGCCCCCCAGCTCCCGGCGGGAGAAGAGCAGGCAGAGCGGGAGGGAGACGGAGCCCAGGGCTGCCGAACACCCAGCCACAGCCATCCGGGCCAGAGTGCAGGGCCCTGGATGCTAGGGAAACAGGGCAGCAAGAACAGTGAGCAGGTACCGGTGGCCTGGCGCAGGAGGACACCAGAAAAGCAAGCAACCTTTTTTTTTTTTTCTGTTTCGTTTTGGCAAGCGCTTTTTGGTAGTCTTAAAGGGATAGGGACACCAATACTAGGGAAACAGGGAAGCAAGACCGCTGAGCAGAGGCCTGAGGATGGCACCGGAGAATAAAGAAAAACGAGTGACCACCTTTTATTTTAATAAAAAAAAAATTTTTTTTTTTTAATTTAAAAATTTTTTTCTTTTTTTTTTTTTTGGTGGTCGTTGTTTTGTTTTGGCGGGTGCTTTTTGTAAGTCTTAAAGGGGCAGGGCGGGACACTTAATCGAGAGGTAGGGAATCCGGGGATCTCTGGGCACCCTAACCCCTGGGCTGCAGGGAGCAGGGAGGCCCCTTACGGAGATAAATAGCCTCCCAGCCGCTCCTGCTCCAACGCGACTCCACCATTTTGGAGTAGCTGCCCGAGCCAGGCCACGCCCACAGCAACAGCGGAGATTAACTCCATAGCAGCCGGGCAGGAAGCAGAAACCCTGTCTGCGCGCAGCTGCGCAGCACAAGCCACTAGAGGCCGCTGTTCTCCCAGGAGAGGAGGGCCACAAACCAACAAGAAAGGAAGTTCTTCCAGCCGTCACTCGTCCCAGCTCTGCAAACTATTCCTATCACCATGAAAAGGCAAAGCTACAGGCGGACAAAGATCACAGAGACAACACCAGAGAAGGAGACAGACCTAACCAGTCTTCCTGAAAAAGAATTCAAAATAAGAATCATAAACATGCTGACAGAGATGCAGAGAAATACTCAAGAGAAATGGGATGAAGTCCGGAGGGAGATCACAGATGCCAGAAAGGAGATCGCAGGAATGAAACAAACTCTGGAAGGGTTTATAAGCAGAATGAATAGAATGCAAGAGGCCATTGATGGAATTGAAATCAGAGAACAGGAACGCATAGAAGCTGACATAGAGAGAGACAAAAGGATCTCCAGGAATGAAACAATATTAAGACAACTGTGTGACCAATACAAAAGGAACAATATCCGTATTATAGGCGTCCCAGAAAAAGAAGAGAGAGGAATAGGGATGGAAAGTGTCTTAGAAGAAATAATTGCTGAAAACTTCCCCAAACTGGGGGAGGAAATAATCGAACAGACCACGGAAATACACAGAACCCCCAACAGAAAGGATCCAAGAAGGGCAACACCAAGACACATAATAATTAAAATGGCAAAGATCAAGGACAAGGAAAGAGTTTTAAAGGCAGCTAGAGAGAAAAAGGTCACCTATAAAGGGAAACCCATCAGGCTAACGTCAGATTCCTCAAGAGAAACCCTACAGCCAGAAGAGAATAGAATGATATATTTAATACAATGAAACAGAAGGGCCTTGAACCAAGGATACTGTATCCAGCGCGACTATCATTCAAATATGATGGTGGGATTAAACAATTCCCAGACAAACAAAAGCTGAGGGAATTTGCTTCCCACAAACCACCTCTACAGAACATCTTACAGGGACTGCTCTAGATGGGAGCACTCCTAGAAAGAGCACAGCACAAAACACCCAACATATGAAGAATCGAGGAGGAGAAACAAGAAGGGAGAGAAGAAAAGAATCTCCAGACGGTGTATATAACAGCTCAATAAGCGAGCTAAGTTAGGCAGTAAGATACTAAAGAGGCTAACCTTGAACCTTTGGTAATCACGAACTTAAAGCCTGCAATGGCAATAAGTACATATCTTTCAATAGTCACCCTAAATGTTAATGGGTTGAATGCACCAATCAAAAGACACAGAGTAACAGAATGGATAAAAAAGCAAGACCCATCTATATGCTGCTTACAAGAAACTCACCTCAAACCCAAAGACATGTACAGACTAAAAGTCAAGGGATGGAAAAACATATTTCAAGCAAACAACAGTGAGAAGAAAGCAGGGGTTGCAGTATTAATATCAGACAAAATAGACTTCAAAACAAAGAAAGTAACAAGAGATAAAGAAGGACACTACATAATGATAAAGGGCTCAGTCAAACAAGAGGATATAACCACTCTAAATATATATGCACCCAACACAGGAGCACCAGCATATGTGAAACAAATACTAACAGAACTAAAGGGGGATATAGACTGCAATGCATTCATTCTAGGAGACTTCAACACACCACACACCCCAAAGGATAGTTCCACTGGGCAGAAAATAAGTAAGGACACGGAAGCACTGAACAACACAGTAGAGCAGATGGACCTAACAGACATCTATAGAACTCCACATCCAAAAGCAACAGGATATACATTCTTCTCAAGTGCACATGGAACATTCTCCAGAATAGACCACATACTAGGCCACAAAAAGAGCCTCAGAAAATTCCAAAAGATTGAAATCCTACCAACCAACTTTTCAGACCACAAAGGCATAAAACTAGAAATAAACTGTACAAAGAAAGCAAAGAGGCTCACAAACACATGGAGGCTTAACAACACGCTCCTAAAGAATCAATGGATCAATGACCAAATCAAAATGGAGATCCAGCAATATATGGAAACAAATGACAACAACAACACTAAGCCCCAAATTCTGTGGGACACAGCAAAAGCAGTCTTAAGAGGAAAGTATATAGCAATCCAAGCATATTTAAAAAAGGAAGAGCAATCCCAAATGAATGGTCTAATGTCACAATTATCAAAATTGGAAAAAGAAGAACAGATGAGGCCTAAGGTCAGCAGAAGGAGGGACATAATGAAGATCAGAGAAGAAATAAATAAAATTGAGAAGAATAAAACAATAGCAAAAATCAATGAAACCAAGAGCTGGTTCTTCGAGAAAATAAACAAAATAGATAAGCCTCTAGCCAGACTTATTAAGAAGAAAAGAGAGTCAACACAAATCAACAGTATCAGAAACGAGAAAGGAAAAATCATGACGAACCCCACAGAAATACAAAGAATTATTAGAGAATACTATGAAAACCTATATGCTAACAAGCTGGGAAACCTAGGAGAAATGGACAACTTCCTAGAAAAATACAACCTTCCAAGACTGACCCAGAAAGAAACAGAAAATCTAAACAGACCAATTACCAGCAACGAAATTGAAGCAGTAATCAAAAAACTACCAAAGAACAAAACCCCCGGGCCAGATGGATTTACCTCGGAATTTTATCAGACATACAGGGAAGACATAATACCCATTCTCCTTAAAGTTTTCCAAAAAATAGAGGAGGAGGGGATACTCCCAAAGTCATTCTATGAAGCTAACATCATCCTAATACCAAAACCAGGCAAAGACCCCACCAAAAAAGAAAACTACAGACCAATAGCCCTGATGAACGTAGATGCAAAAATACTCAACAAAATATTAGCAAACCGAATTTAAAAATACATCAAAAGGATCATACACCATGACCATGTGTGATTCATCCCAGGGATGCAAGGATGGTACAACATTTAAAAGTCCATCAACATCATCCACCACATCAACAAAAAGAAAGACAAAAACCACATGATCATCTCCATAGATGCTGAAAAAGCATTTGACAAAGTTCAACATCCATTCATGATAAAAACTCTCAGCAAAATGGGAATAGAGGGCAAGTACCTGAACATAATAAAGGCCATCTATGATAAACCCACAGCCAACATTACATTGAACAGCGAGAAGCTGAAAGCATTTCCTCTGAGATCGGGAACTAGACAGGGATGCCCACTCTCTCCACTGTTATTTAACATAGTACTGGAGGTCCTAGCCACAGCAATCAGACAAAACAAAGAAATACAAGGAATCCAGAATGGTAAAGAAGAAGTTAAACTGTCACTATTTGCAGATGACATGATACTGTACATAAAAAACCCTAAAGACTCCACCCCAAAACTACTAGAACTGATATTGGAATACAGCAAAGTTGCAGGATACAAAATCAACACACAGAAATCTGTGGCTTTCCTATACACTAACAATGAACCAACAGAAAGAGAAATCAGGAAAACAACTCCATTCACAATTGCATCAAAAAAAAATAAAATACCCAGGAATAAACCTAACCAAAGAAGTGAAAGACTTATACTCTGAAAACTACAAGTCACTCTTAAGAGAAATTAAAGGGGACACTAACAGATGGAAACTCATCCCATGCTTGTGGCTAGGAAGAATTAATATCGTCAAAATGGCCATCCTGCCCAAAGCAATATACAGATTTGATGCAATCCCTATGAAACTACCAGCAACATTCTTCAATGAACTGGAACAAATTATTCAAAAATTCATATGGAAACACCAAAGACCCTGAATAGCCAAAGCAATCCTGAGAAAGAAGAATAAAGTAGGGGGGATCTCACTCCCCAACTTCAAGCTCTATTATAAAGCCATAATAATCAAGATAATTTGGTACTGGCACAAGAGCAGAGCCACAGACCAATGCAACAGACTAGAGAATCCAGACATTAACCCAGACATATATGGTCAATTAATATTTGATAAAGGAGCCATGGACATACAATGGCAAAATGACAGTCTCTTCAACAGGTGGTGCTGGCAAAACTGGACAGCTACATGTAGGAGAATGAAACTGGAACATTGTCTAACTCCATATACAAAAGTAAACTCCAAATGGATCAAAGACCTGAATGTAAGTCATGAAGCCATTAAACTCTTGGATGAAAACATAGGCAAAAACCTCTTAGACGTAAACATGAGTGACCTCTTCTTGAACATACCTCCCCGGGCAAGGAAAACAACAGCAAAAATGAGTAAGTGGGACTATATTAAGCTGAAAAGCTTCTGTACAGCAAAAGACACCATCAATAGAACAAAAAGGATCCCTACAGTATGGGAGAATATATTTGAAAATGACACATCCGATAAAGGCTTGACGTCCAGAATATATAAAGAGCTCACACGCCTCAACAAACAAAAAACAAATAACCCAATTAAAAAATGGGCAGAGGAACTGAACAGACAGTTCTCCAAAAAAGAAATACAGATGGCCAACAGACACATGAAAAGAAGCTCCACATCGCTAATTATCAGAGAAATGCAAATTAAAACTACAATGAGGTATCACCTCACACCAGTAAGGATGGCTGCCATCCAAAAGACAAACAACAACAAATGTTGGCGAGGCTGTGGAGAAAGTGGAACCCTCCTACACTGCTGGTGGGAATGTAAGTTAGTTTAACCATTGTGGAAAGCAGTATGGAGGTACATCAAAATGTTCAAAACAGACTTACCATTTGACCCAGGAATTGCACTCCTAGGAATTTACCCTAAGAATGCAGCAATCAAGTATGAGAAAGATCAGTGCACCCCTATGTTTATCGCAGCACTATTTACAATAGCCAAGAATTGGAAGCAACCTAAATGTCCATCGATGGATGAATGGATAAAGAAGATGTGGTACATATACACAATGGAATACTACTCAGCCATAAGAAAAGGGCAAATCCAATAATTTGCAGCAACATGGATGGAGCTGGAGGGTATTATGCTCAGTGAAACAAGCCAAGCGGAGAAAGAGAAATACCAAATGATTTCACTTATCTGTGGAATATAAGAACAAAGGAAAAACTGAAGGAACAAAACAGCAGCAGAATCACAGAACTCAAGAATGGACTAAGAGGTACCAAAGGGAAAGGGACTGGGAAGGATGGGTGGGTAGGGAGGGATAAGGGGGGGAGAAGTAGGGGGGCATGAAGATTAGCATGCATGGGGGGTAGGAGAAAAGGGAGGGCTGTACAACACAGAGAAGGCAAGTAGTGATTCTACAACATTTTGCTATGCTGATGGACAGTGACTGTAAAGGGGTTTATAGGGGAGACCTGGTATAGGGGAGATCCTAGTAAACATAATATTCGTCATGTAAGTGTAGATTAGTGATAACAAAAACAAAACAAAACAAAACAAAAACAAAAAAAAAAGGTCAGTTCCTGTGTGGTAACCTCCAGTGAGTTCTACACAAGGGTATAAAGGGCATATAAAAGTGTAGGCAAAGGGTCTGTTTGCGTTTATACAGAAGATCAAAGCCTAATTGGGCTACCCCGAAAATGAACTAAGATACGATATGAAAGAGAACTTCCAACATCAGCACTCTCTGGAAGACTCATGCCAGAAGATGATCATCAAAAAACCCCAACAAAGATCCACGCACTGCTACAGCTGTAGATTCACTCATCCCACCAGTTCCTGGACATGCCATGGGAATGAAGGAGATATCTAAGCTGGCCTGTGCATACAGTAAAACAACAAATTTGACTGGATCTATACTGTTGGAACTCAACCAAGAATTAGGAGAAGTGCAAATTGTAGCGCTCCAAAATCTTACAACTACAGACTATTTACTGTTAAAAGAACATAAGGGATGTGAACATTCCCCAGGACTGGGTTGTTTTAATTTGTCTGATTTCTCTCAGACTGTTCAAGTTCAGTTGGACAATATCCACCGTATCATAGATAAGTTTTCACAAATGCCTAAGGTGCCTAACTGGTTTTCTTGGTTTCACTGGAGATGGCTGGTAATTACAGGTATGCTTTGGTTATGTAACTATACTCCTATTATGTTAATGTGTGTGCGCAATTTAAGTAGTAGCTTAAAACCTATACATGCTGAAGTTCGTTACTCTACAAGAAGATATGTCAAAGAAATAATCAATCTTTCCATGTTTTCTTCCACCTGCTACTTCTATAGCTTTTCTTCTTCCTTCCTAATTACAACCCTTAAATAGAATTCGTGCCTCATATCAAATTTTCTGAGTATCATAATTCTTCCAAGTGGTAAAGATACCTCAAGACAAATGCTGGGTATAGAAGCTACCGGGCATAAATATGCAAAGAAATAAAAAGCTAACCATTTCAAACAATAAGGCTTCTCTCTCACTTACCAACTTTACATTTCCCTGTATGGCCCGGAAGATGACTGGCTAGCCAGACACGGGGTAAGATTCCTCAAGGGAGGAACAACCTAAGACAGGCACAGTCGCAGGGGGGTCATCAGGTGAGAAATTGGGGATCAACAGAGGTGAGGCTTAGAACCTCACTCCCCCGTTCTGAGTGGGTCATCAGGTGAGAAATTGGGGATCAACAGAGGTGAGGCTTAGAACCTCACCCCCCCGTTCTGAGAGAAATCTTCTGCATACGTGGATGTTTTATTGCCCTTGTCTAGCTTGGATTAACACATAGTCTACAGGCACACACCTGATCATCTACATTTGCTCTCTTACAACACTAAACTATGTTTTCTACCTTTATCTTGTATCTACCTAACACTTCAGCATTTTATTAAAAATAATAATAATAAAGAGAGAAATGTGGTATCCACATATAAATCAAGTATAAAAACCAAATGAGTATTCATATTTGAACTGTTTATAGTTCATAATGCATGAGCAAAACCGAAGGTTTCTGTGATGACTGCCCTTGTACTGTTCACTATGTAACTTATTCATTATGTAAGAATTTGTTCTCCATGTAAGAACTTGTTTGTTATGCCTCAGAAGATTGGAGACTGACGAAAATTAGGCTTGGGGTGGATTAATGATTGTGCATTGAGCATTGACTCCCCTATACAGAATTTTATTGTCGTTAACAACCATTTGATCAATAAATATGAGAGATGCCCTCACAAAAAAAAAAAAAAAAAAGTACAGACTTCCAATGGTAAAATAAGTAAGTAACCGGGATGTAATGTATAGCATAAGGAATATAGTCAAAATATTGTAACAGCTTGGTAGGGTGATAGCTGGAACCTAGAATTATGTATATAAATGTTTTATCACTGTGTTGTACACTTGAAACTAATGTAATGTAATACTGTGCGTCAACTACCCTTCAATAAAAAATAATTATGTAAGAAAAAAAAAAAAGAAATCACTGTAAAATTGAAAAAAAAAAAATTAAAATATTAAAAGTACAAAATGACACTTTTCAAACTAAATACATAAGTTCCAAATAAAGTACTGAATAAACTTTAATGTAACCTTTATTAACTACATAATAATATGGTAAGATTACATTAGGCACTAAAGATCTAAAATTAATTTTAAAAAATAGACTTTGAGGTTAGAGACCATGAGCATACGCATTTAAGTATAAAACAAACTGATCAGGATTACATGATACATGTACACAAAATGCCACACAAATAATTCCACCACGCCTCACAAAGGGGAGAATGAGGTCAGTCAGAGGTCTAGAAAAGGCTTGGCTAGGCCATGAAAGAACTGATGGAAATGGATTAACTCCACGGGCACTCATTTTCTCATCTATAAAACAAGGGAGTTTGCAGCAGTCAGTAATCTCCAAGACCATGTAACATTCTCTGCAGGAGTCTCAGGGTTCCTCAACCTGCTTTGATCAGAGCAGCTCAGCCATTATATGTTGTATACATTATCTAAAGAACATTTTGTTGGCTTTAAAATAAAATTGGAAAACTCTTTTAAATTCCAGCATTATGTAATTACATAAGACAAATTATGCTTCCTTCAAAGAATGTCGAGTCTGCCAGGAAACTAACTCTATTAACGGCTCAGAAGCATCTGAAGTAAGAGATCATCCCAAGGAGAAAAAGGGCCGAAGTGCTGCAGGAAGAGAAAACACTGTCAGGGCATCTTGTCCTATGGATGCGCTTGAGCCTCCACTGAATCTACCTGCCAGTTCTAACTGGGACTTGCCCAGAGCTCTGGACAGCAGATGCTACGCCAAACACAAGAAAACAAGATGCAACTTGAAAAATCTCTTTGAGACGCTTGAAGTACAGGCAGGAAAGCTTTGGGAGTCATGTTCTGGATTATAACAAATCCACTTTTGTCATGGTGGGAAGAGCTGGATTTTTACTTTGGTGATGAAGACCAGAGCATGCTTCTGTAGAGCTCCAGGGAAAACAATACACACCTGGCATATGAGAAATTCTACACATTGACATGGCTCACAGTAGTCCTTTGCTGTCAAAAGGCAGTCCTCAGAGCACAAATGTCAAATAGCAGCAGCCTCCCAGGAGGCTATGGCAGACATCCCCAAACTGCAAGACGGCCAGCACAGGAGAAAAAGAAAGGCTGGTAGTACCAGCTGGGCTCTGGAGTACACAACATTGATATGGCAGAATCAGAAACCTACCAAAACTGTGTGAATATGTCTGTACCATGGTTCTGCCCCTGTTATGCTTAGGAAACACAATTTGGGGGCTGGTAGTTAAGGAAGGAATATCATACTTCTAGAAGATACAACAAAAAGACATGATTGACCAAGGATGTTTCTTGTACTTAATTTTTTAGAGGGAGTAAATTTGCTAGTATTATCATTTTTACTGCATGAAGTTCTTAGCACTACTTTGGAGACCATGAAAAATTACCTGTCTCCAATTATTTAAAAAGATTCCCCCTTTGAATGGTAGGCCTCTGACATCATGACAAATCAGAGAACAGGCCAAATCCTCTTTTATTTAATTTTATATTTTTCTTTCCCCATCATAATTTTTTATTAGACTTACATCTTCATCAGTCAGCTGAAATGGACCTTTATGTTTTTCTTGTTTAACATCAGTAACTGAACAGCAAAACCTTGGATAAAAATTTAACACAAATTCATGTCACAGAAGTCAAGAAATAATCTCCATTTTCAAATTTCAACTAAATATTATCCTGAATATGGTACTAGATAATACTGTTCTTCTTGCTGAGTTTTTCAAATCCTAATGGTTTACCTCATGGCTCATTTCATATAAAGAAAGTTAAAAGTCCATTTAAATAGGATGCAGATTTTCACAAACAATGAATTGCTCAAATGGCTCTCTTGGAAATTAAATTAACACAGCCCATTTCATTTTCAACATGTTGACATTTTAGTCCAGTCTGTTACTTAACAAGCAAGTAAAAAACTTAATCTCATGGTAAGTTCTAGAGTCCTTCCAGAAACTGAATAAAAATTTAAAAACCTTTGTCTTGATAACATCTGGCAGGGGGTGGGGAAAAAAGGTAACAATATGTATGTATGGAAAAGGACTAACATTCCTACTATATATATATATATATATATATATATATATATATATATATATATATATATATGGAACTCTCACAAATTGATACTAAAGAACAATCTAATAGAAATACAGATTTAAAACATATATAATGCACAAAAGATCTTTAACTCAAAATTTATAATAATATGGCCATACTTCTTTAACCTGTCCAGGAATTTTTTACTGAAGGAGTCATAAATATATTCTTACTATATTTGAGAAGGTAATCTAAAATACTGCTCCATAGTTTGATATTAAAGGAATGGTAACATTTGACTGTATTCAGAGTTGTTTTATCTTCCAAAACTTGTCAAAAGCATCCTTATGTGTGACCAACTGAAGGTAATGATTAAGGTTTAAATTTGTTTCTATTATGTATAAACTTCATTAATGAAAACAGAGTGACATATATGCAATTTTCTCTTTCTAGTTTAAAATATTACTGTGCAGAAAAGAGTTAACATAGAAGGCTTGAGACTGGTTTTCTAGAAAGGCCTGCTGCAAGGTTGGCCATTTGCTGGCATCTGGAAACTCGAATTTGGGGAGGGTTCCTGCCATTCCCTAACTGAGAAATATGGTTTACTGTGCCTAAACTGTTTGTACAAACAAAAGAGTTAATGTTGAACACCTACTTTCTTTCTGGGAGTTTGGACTATTGCCACATGCTAGGCAAAGGGTTTATGTGTGACTAACTTTAGAAAAAACAAACAAACACATATTTCCAGGCTCAGGTGAGCTTCCTCAGTTTGCACATGATGCTACCTGATGCTAGAGGAACTAAGCTGGTCCTGTGCAACTGTATGGGGAGAAGATTCTTGGAAGCTTATGGCTGGTTTCTTCCACACTTTGCCTTCTCACTTTCCTTATTTTGCTTTGTATACCTTTTACTATAATAAATAATGGTTATGAGTATGACTATATGCTGAGTCCTGTGAGTCCTATTAGCAAATCAACAAATCTGCTGTGGTCATCTTGGGAACTCTCAACACAATTACCCTTTTTTAAAAAAATTGAAGTATTGTTGATATACAACCTTATCTTGGTTTCAAATATATAATGGTTCAGCAGTTACCCATATTATTAAATCCTCACCCCCACTAGTGCAGTTACTATCTGTCAACATAGGAAGATGTACAGACTCATTGGCTATGTTCTCCATGCTGTACTACCATCCCTGTGGCCAACTTACATTATGATTAAGAATTTTTGTGCCCCTTTATCCCTCCACTCTCTCCACCCACCTCATTCTCTCCCCCATGGTAACTACCAGTCACTTCTCAGTGTAAACAAGTCTACTGCTACAACACAATTACCCTTAAAACACTTTGGGGAAAGTGGATAAATAACCCATTTCATGACTCATAAGAAATCTCTTCCTCATCTTTTACTCCCTGTATGTTGTTAGCCAACAAATCCTATAGACTTTTTAAAAAATAGTATCACTTTCTTTCCATTTCCACCATACCCATCTCTGATTTCTTTCCAGTCACCACTCCCCTTGCCACCTCAAGCTCTGATTATAACCATGGTTTCTCTCTCAGTCTGTTCTAGCTGCCATAACAATCTAACACAGTCTGAGAGGCTTAAACAACAGAAATTTATTTCTCACAGCTCTGGAGGCTGGGAAATCCAAGATCAAGATGCTGGCCAGTTCAGTTTCTGGTAAGAACTTTCTTCCTAGCTTGCAGACAGTTGCCCTCTTGCTGTGTCTTTACCGGGTAAAGAAAGCACTGGGGTATCTCTCCCTCTTCTTAGAAGGGCACCAGCCCTAATGTATTAGGGCCCCACTCATAAGACCTCACTTAACCTTTACCACTTCCTCACAGGCCTATCTCCAAATACAGTCACATTTGGTGTTACAGCTTCAACATGAATTTGGGGGACACGAGCATTCAGCCCATGCAGTCTCCTATCTGGTCTGTCTGCCCCCTGTAGTGAATTCTGCATTCTGTAGCCACAGTAAGCTTCCTAGGAGACTGTAATCATTGTGAGTCTCCATGCTCGAAGCCCACCAAGAAAGGTCTCTAACACGTGTGGTATATAGAGCAACTGCTTTAACCTGGTGAAAACAGAGCCAATATCTAACACTTAAATGGGATCTGCTTTGGAGGTCAATAAATTAAAGCAGTTTGTTCAGTATTTAGTTCTGATTTGGATATGTTCAAGTCCTTTTAATGTAAGTGCCTACTATTAAATTCTAATAAATACCTACTTTTCTAAGATTTTGGATAATTTAGCAGAATTTCTAACATATGAAGTAGTTATCACCTTCCTAAATAAATTATCCTCTAACAGGTATACTGTGTATTTGAACACAAGTTGAGTATTTTTACCTTTCTTCTCTTCTAGAAAAGGTGAAAGCTGTTTTAATATCATCTTTACATCTTTAGTCTGAGTCACACCATAGGCTTAAATTTTTAATTGAACTAGAAAGGAATATTAATTGTTCAAGACAACTAATATGCCATCAGTGGAATGATCACATTCAATCAAAAAGAACCTTCAACAGTAAGACAGCTAAGTGCTGAGTATGACTGAATTTAAACACAAAAAACTGCATACAACAACAAACTTTTTAAATCCTAGTAAATTCTTCCCAAAGAAATACCTCATATTAAAACAGTATCAATACATCAAGATATTTTTTTCTCAATATCTGCTATGCATAAGCCACTGTGCTAATTTGTAACTTTGAGGGATACCCAAAAAGCTTAATACAGATTGTCAGCCCTCTTAGCTCCTGACTAGGAATATAAGACAAATACACAGGCAAAAATCCAACTTTTGAGGATAGTTAACTTGGCTAGGACACAATGTCAATGAGGTCATGGATTTAATCTGTGTATGCTAACTGGGGTGCCCTCTTCTCTAACTAAACACTGCATTCTAGAATGTCCCTGATTTCAAGGAGGGCCAAGAATTACAAGATATAAAACTAATAAGTCATCATCACTTCTGGAAAACTAACTCAGCATCATCATTTGTATTTACTTCATTGATACAAATAAGTTTACACAGAATGTACATATGTAAATTTCTTCTTAACTGAGTTTTGAGAGATTATGAACAAAGAGTAACTGATTTAAGCCTTGAAATTCAGAATCAATTTCTAGTTGATGATAGAGAGGTTAAGAAAGTGGATCAAGACAAGAAATGGTACCTTCTCTCTGAGATGGGATGCTCCTGAGCCAGGACATGTGGGTAGGTACCTGCTGACTTGAAAGATGACCTACATATTTAAATTCCGATGTCTAATTTCCTAAAATTCCAATGTCTAATTTCCTAAAAAGGTTGAATAAAATAAAATATATGAAGATATTTTCACAGTGTTCATCATATACTAGCTATTATAAATGTTATTTGTCTTCCCCACTAGAGACAAGTTTATTCTCTGTGCTAACAGAGACCTGAGAACCACAGCTAAATACCCAGGCAATTTCCAACTTTACTTTCAGCAACCCATGTCCGCATCTCATATTAAAAGATCAGTATTATTGATACTCTTTGAGGAATTGTGGACCACCAGGAAGATGATAAATAACTAGAGAGAAGACAAAGTTTGTTTTCAATAAGGAAATATGGTTTTCAGAGATGGTAGGTTTGATGTTTCATTTAGTAAAATTCTAGACAGATGGGCTTGTAAGATGTAAAAAACAAAGATGTTTCCCTAGGATGTGTCCATCCCTAAGAAAAAATGGCAAAAACCTACCGCTGTGTATGTATGCCTGCATTTAAAGGGTGTAAATCAGGAAAGCTCAAGACAGAATATATTTAATTTCTGTAAGGCTGACAACTCCAGCTGCTGTTTTGCTACTTATTAGGCTCTTCTTCATATGAAAGGCACTATGGTAGGTGATTTATTTTCGTTATCTCATGTACCCCCATGAAGCAGGGAACCAAGAGTCAAAGAGGTTGTTAGGTAACATACCCAGTATTACACAGATAACAAGAGACAGAATGAAAAACTAAAACCCAAATTAGCTTGACTGTGGAATGCAGGCCAAAAGACTATGTTTCACTCCCTAGCAAACACCTCATGAAATAATTGAAAATAAGAGGGAAAAAAATGGAACTAGATATTAACACTAGATAAAATGGGAACTAGATAGTAAGTAGAATTAGAGGTAGATGAGCAGCCACTCCCCAAATGTGCTAATTAAATAAAGCAAAATCCATTTGGAAGGAACCTTTTTGCTAAATTCTGCTCTTGGTACTCTTCTGTTTGCATCATTATCCCTGTCTTGAAAGATAACAGAGATGGTACGCTGATCAAATCTGTAACAAGATTCAAAAAGATCCCATAAAACTAGAAAGAGGGTCTAGTAAGTGAGATTAAATTTTATAGGGATGACTGTAGAGTCCTGCAATTAGTTTCAATAAACTGATTTTCAACTTCAAAGTAGAAAAGATCTGGTTGAAGCATAGTTCAAAAATGGCAGGCGCTAGCAGGTCAGAAGCCCATCACAGACAGGCCTTTGCAAAGTGCCAAAGGCCATGTGTGTTGCTGTGGTGGAGGGCGACTAAGACATTTGGAAACCAAAGTATATGGAGAGGTAGCCTCCCATCACCAAGCCTTCTTTATCCTACAACCCAGCTTTATTTTCTTCATGGCATTTATATAACCCAAAATTATCTTATTTTTTTACTTGTCAATGTCTTAATTTGGAATATTTTTGTTTACCTCTATTTTATAAGCCCTGTTGAGAAAAGATAATTGCTCTTCTTCACCACCGTACTCCAAGTACTTTGAACAGTGACTTGCATCAATAAGTATTTGCTGAATGAATGAATGAGCAAAGTACAGAGAAATAAAGATTTTTTAATCTGGGAAGAGAAGGAAGATAAAAGCAGTTTTCACATATCATTAAGAACCATGTCAAAAAAGGAGATGACTTACTTCTGTTTTTCTCCAGAGAGATGACATAGGATCAGATGGTGGGTATTTCAAGAAAGAAGATTTGGGCTCACAATCAGGAAGCATCTTCTAAGTCACAGAGCTGTCTAGCAGCTGAAGAGGCCACCTTTCTATAGTTATGAAAGAATTCTTAAGTGTAGGAGACTGTGTCCGTAAGTCATCAGTTAACCTAAAGCTTCTATGAGTCAAAGTACATTAAGAATGTAATAAACATATATACGAACATTGAAAGAAAGTGTTTAAATAGCTACTAAGGGACAGTGTCTTAAAAGACAGTAAAGAAAGAGTCATACAAATACGACTCCGAATGAGATGGCAAATGAGAAAGAAGGAAGTCTTTATAGTCTTTTATTTAATGAGCATTTATTAAATACAGAGCTGAAAGCTGGAAATCTAGGAAGACACTGGTACCAGTGAAATTAAGAAGAAAGCAAAACAAAAAGAAATGGTCAGTTTAAGGAATAAAAGTTGGCAGTAATGAATGTCCTTAGGTACATCAGACTAGAGGACAGGTACAAGGCCAGATTTATAGAGCTCCATTTCAGAATATTTAGCAAAGGGATAATTCAATCCCTGAGAATGGATGGGCTTTCTGTGGAAACTGAGAGAACAGTAAATTAGGGATAGGGAGAACACCACAAAATTTCAGCTCTGTAATGATCATTTTTAAATGTCATCCAATCATTCATTTGTCCTTGGGCAGAACTGTACTTAAATAAAAACCCCAAAGGGTCATTATCTTTTATCTTCTTAAAAATCTAACAGGCATTCTTAAAAACCTCCCTGGAAAATATGTTCCAAATACTAAATGTATCTAAACTGCACTAGTGGGGATGACGATTTAGTAATATGGGTAACTGTTGAACCACTGTGTTATGTATTTGAAACCAGGATAAGAGTGTATATCAATGGTACTTCAGTAAAAAAAAAACGGTATCTGTACTAAAATCTGTCTATATTTTAAATGTAGCTATGGAATTCAAATGGTAAAATTCCTTACAGTAAATGCTATCAAATAATCACATATTAGATTAATTTTTATTTGCTTAATAGAGAAGCAAAAGAGGACTCAAACATTTTTTTCTTAGTCTTTTAAAAATTTGTAATTCAATAGTGTAAGCTTAGAAAATAATATGTTGTCTCCTGACAAGTCCAAAATATCTATTTGTATTATATCAAATTGAATGCTTTCAAATGATGAAAAAAGGTTTCTACATTTCCTTAAATGCCCTGATGTTCTAAAATTGGCAGCATCTTTCTGTATCAACTTAGACATTATAATTCATGAAATTTAAATCATGAAGATTTAGTTTTTTCCAAGTTGTGTTTTGTTGCTATAATTGTTCATTCTATTTTCAATGTTACACAATCATAAGCAAAGCTAAACATAAAAATTAAAGGAAAATTAGGTTCTATAAATTGTATAACATCACTATAATTTAGCCATTTGGGAGTCTGGGACCTACAAAATTTAAAACTATTATGCAATTAGTAATCATGAGGAAAAAGGAGAGGTAAAGTTACTACGTTTCTTATCAAAATTATAAAACAAACTGTTGTTTAGAAGAAATCAACTTTAAGTAGTCAGGTAAGGTATATTTCAAAGGAAAGTATGCTGTTATAAAAAAATAACAGGTCTTATCTCATCAAAAAGGCCTACATTCAAAATTGTATCTATGAGCATAAAAAAGAGCTGAATGACTTCCCTTGAAGTATGCTGTAGGAAATGATATCCCACCAATATCCTACATCACTTACACTACATATATATTCTAGTAAATGTCAACATAATGTAATGTACAGAAAAGAGTTAACAGAGCCCGCCTGAGACTGCCTATCTTTAGAAGAGCCTCCGTGCTAGGCTGGCCCTTAGCTGGCTTCTGGGATTTTAGCTGATAAACAGTTCCCTACAATGATACAAAACTTCCCCTAAGTTGTAAGAGTCATTCATTGTGCCTGGACTGTTTGCGCAACCAAAATGGTTTATGTTAAATGTTTGCTTGCCTTCTGAGAATCTGGAATTTTGGTAGACGCTAGGCAGACAATGCATACGTGACCAGCCTGCAGTAAAAATCCTTGAGTGCTGAGTCTCTAATGAGCTTCATTGGTACACAGTACTTCCCACTGCTGTCACAACTTGCTGGAGGAATTAAGTGTGTATGTGTGCTCCACTGGGAAAGGACTCTCAGAAGCTCCTGTCTAGTTAACCTTTGCTAAATTTACTTTATAATCCTTTTGCTGTAATAAATCTTAGCTGTGAGTATGACTGTATGTTACATCTTATGAGTCCTTCCAACATATCACCAAACCTGGGGGCAGTCTTGGCAATCCTTAGCAAAGATACTTCAAAAGTGATTTTTAAACATCAGTTATCTGGATTTATACATTAATGATGTTCACCACATTTGCAGATTGCAAAACTTTAATGAATATATTGGAAGATACAAAGAAGTTTGAAAAGGCTGGGACAACTGAGTCACCTCTAATATGATGAAATTTAAGGGGGGTAAGATAAAGATAAGGTCTAAAACTGTGTTTTAAGAAAACACGAACTATTGTACATGTAGGGAGAAGGAACATACAATTAAACAGGTATGAAAAAGACTAAGGGGTTTATTGAAAATAAGTCTAATATGTTAAATGGTAAGATATAACTACCAAAGATACCTAATTTACTTCTGTGCTGAATAAACATCAGTATGGCATATACAAACCAAGGGAAAATGATAATCCATTCTCCTCTGCCATTGGTTATACCATATAGAGAACATTATACTCAGCTCTGACCACCATATAAACAGGGATATATTATAGAGCACATTCAGAGAAAGCTGGCTATCAGCTTAATAGTTTATAAGGAATGGTTCAAGACTAAGAGAAGACTGGAGATAGACACAGTGGTTCTACAATGTATACAGAAGGTTCTTGGGTAAAACAGAAATTTTAATTTTTTCTGGTAAGTCAGAAAGACATTCATTTCAGCTGAATGTAAATAAAAATTACCCTAAGTCCAAAGCTACCCCAAAGAGTATTTGACCTCCTTTAAAACACATATTTAAAGCCTACAAGTCCCCTGAATGTGGATTTTGGAAGGAAGAATTCAATTAGAGTGGATAGCTATATAAAATGATACCTATTTTGATAACCTTTCAACTCTTCTAATATGCTCTTTTGCATAGCCTCTCCATTTATAGATTACTAAATTAGCAGAGGAGAAAAGGATTTTGAAGTAATCTTCAGTCCAACCACACCATCAACTGAGTTGGAGGGGTAAGGGGGAAAGACCCCAAAATACAGTTAATCCAGACAATTCAATTCAACTCAACTCAACAAATGAATAACTTACTATACAGACAGCACTTGACACTCAGCTCAGTAAATAACTGATTAGCCACTATACACAAAGCACTCAGGAATCAGAGCCCATGAGAGAAACAAAGGGAAAAGCGTGAGTTCTCCAGAATGGTAAAGCCACTCACCCAACTGCCACTGCTCCAGTCACCACTGTGGGCACTGTACCCACGGTTCTGCATGCCAGGGAAATTCAAAGTATCAAAACCATACATGGGGTCCTTGGTCCTTAACAGCTGAAGTCTTGATGTCCACACACAGTCCAAGGATACAGGCCTCAGAAGTCTCTGCTTAGGAAAAGGTAGTAGGGATACCACTGCTATGACAGTCGCAGAAGAATACAATGGAACAAATGTTTGACATCTTTCTCAAACCCCAGTATATATAGGTGGCTGTATGGCATACACAGTGTACAATGAAATAGGCAGTGTTGAAGATAGCACCAAGATGGGAGAACTGCATTGGCAGAATTCAATGTTAAAATAGCAAATGGTCTTAAAGCAGCAGCACAGAGCACAAAGTGAACTAATAAAAGTGAGATGATATGAGCTCAAAGACTTTTGAAATACAGAATGTGGGCACTTTGGTTTAAATGAGCCTCAGCAGACTCATCCTAGTTAAATTTTTCTTTTCTTTTCATGCAAGGAAGAAAAATACCACATAGACCCACATTAATGTAGCAACATCCGAGGGGGGGCAGTAAAAATCAGTGCCCTTTATCTACTTGTTAATGTAGAATTGCTGCTGGCAAATTTGTGGTGAAACAACATAGTTTGATAGTTGCTGGTGTGAAGATAAACTGGCTCACTCCTTTTGGAAAGCAATTTGGCAATATGTATAAATAATCTTAAAATATCTTCATACAGTTTGACTCAGTATTTCTTCTTCTTAAAAACTGTAAGAAAATAATACAAAATGAGGACAATGTTTTGTTTATACAGATGTTCATTAAAAGTATGTAATAACATGAAAAAATACTTAAGATATAAACAACTACATTTTAAAAAATCCCTTACACAGAAGAAACCCTAGTCCGTAGTGGAAAACCAGAGGAGAAAAAAAAAATGAAGAGTTGTTACAGTTAATTATACATGGGGAAGTGGAATTACGGGTGATTTATTCTCTTTTTAACCTTTCAAATATTCCCTATATTTCCTTAAGGAGTAATATATTTTTAAAATTAACAATAAAAACAACTAAAATGAAACGTGACTGAGGACAAAAAGAGGGGAAATTGGTTAATTAAAAGGGACGAGAATTAGGAGGCAGAATTTGGAGATAAATTTACAGTGCTTAACTATAACTCATCCTTTTACATAATTGTCTGAAATTAAAAGGTCTTAACTATGGAAGGGCAAGTTGGTAGATATACAAAGAAACAGGCAATATCTTAACATTTAAATTATCTCTATAAGAAATCCTTTAGGGCTTCTCTAAGACCACCAGTCAGTCCATTGACTCTTCTGAAAAGGCAGGAAGACCGAATGATCCTCAGAGTTCTTTCATTTAAAATGAAACTAACTGAAGTTCTCCCAGAGCAAACAGCCCCAGTTCCAATGAATGACATAGTTTCAACTTTTGTAAGTAGATGTGAAACAAAATTACAAACTACAAGGTAGCTTAAAAGATTACTCACTAAAAATAGTAAATCACTTAAAAAAAACAAATGGCAACATATTTAAAGTAAATCATGGCTTGATAAAGTGATGAAGAGATCTAAAATACTATTTTCTCATATCAGAAATCTTAAGTGATTTTTGAAAATATTTACATTGGTTACTATTACAATGATGGCCTTGGACCTCAAGTTTTTGTTTTTCAAGTTGCAGTAATGTTTCTCCTTTCTCCACGGGCCATTGCTCTTCATATTTTTATTTGTATTTTCATAACAAAAAGTTTAATATATACCTCTTTGAGAAAATCAAAGAACTATAAAAATACAATTACATTAAGATAACTTGGTAGATATCATGTATCAAACTCCAAAATAATCATGGTCATAACAATGAAATTGTTCTGTTTATTATTTGACTGACAAAGATGTATTTGTCAGAGAATAATACTTATAAGACAATTTTTTAAAGTTACTTTTCTAGAGTGTACTCCAAATTTGTGTGCACAAAACTCCACATGCATGGGAAGACAATATCTATTAGTTTAAAAGAAGAGCTAAATGTTAGTACTAATACACAGATTGACATGTTTATTTCATAAATATACACCCTAAGAAACCGTGGTGTGCCAGCATAGTTTGAGCACCACTCAGCTATAGAATACTAAGAACACAGCTATCTAACGGAATGCTAGAGCCAGAGGGGTTAGAACAAGAGAGCTAGAAAGGACCTGTCTAGACACCACCACCTTCACTCTCTTTAAAAAAGAGATAGGAGCACTTTTCAATTCCATTTTCTATACCAGATTACTTAACATTTTACTGAGTACTTACAAGACAACACTTTTGGGATACAAAGATGAGTAAGACATACTTCATGCTTTCAAAGAATTCGCAATCTAGAGGAATTTTTAACAAATACTCCTTTGTATTTGGAAATTAAATTTTTACCAGTTAAGTTTAATGTCAGGAATTTCCAGTATAAATTATATACCTTTGTACCACTGAAAGATTAATAAACATTCCTCAACTTTTCTTCATGTAAAAAAAAAAAACCAAACTAATGGAAACCTGATAATTTACTATTTTTTAATATTCAGTTTTATATGAAATCATCCTACTCATTTATTTAGAGAAAATATATGATGAAGAAATCATTAAGATGTTCAGCCAGACTATATTTTCAAATGATGGTTCTCCTATCTCAGTGACTTTGAACAGTACCTAGTGCATAGAAAGCATACATAAGTCCTTGCTTTTACTCTAATGACCAAATGAAGTGTGTCTTCAATATAAACATAAAACTCACATATTCACTTTCTCACCCATTTCACTACCCTTGTGGAAAACCAGAACTTTCTGAAAGTTTAAAACACCATTAGCTAAAATGTCTAAAACCATAAAATTCCTTTTGCTGTAATAAATCTTAGCCATGAGTGCAACCATATCCATCCATTTCCTAACTTATAAATTACCAAGAGCTTAATATTATACAACAATGCAGAATTAGAAATTCTCCTAAGTCATATACATTTTTGTTGCAAACAAGTTCAGCTCCAATGCAGTTAGATTGTCTGTTCTTTAGTTTTCTTTCTTACTGCCAATTAGAATGCTACAAAAGAAACCTGCTTATTTATAAGTCAATTTCTTCACACTAAAAGATTATCTTTTATTGAAAAAAAGTTTCACAAATGCTTTTGAGTTTAAAGATTATATCCAATGTTATGTATTATTTTCTCCATAATTTAAAATGTTTGTTTATACCACATTAGCAGTTGAATAAAAAGACTAGGAAGATTCATATGCAAAGAACTTCAGCAAAATAGGAAAAAGTATAAATATAATAAGTACATTAATTAACTATAAAAGTTAAGATTAATTAATTAATTAGAAAGAGTAGGTCTGTGTTTCATTTTAAGTATTCAGTTGACAAACCACTGGAATCAGAGGAGGAATCAATGTCTAGAGTGTTACCCATATGCCAGAAATTTTCCTGATTCCTGTATGAATCAGACTGAATTAAAAAGCACTCCTTCTTGTGAAATCCTTAGCAATTATAAAAGCAACAACATTCTATTATTATGTGTGCCATATAAAAGATATTTTAAATATCTTATAATGGGGTCAGGAAATATTTTTCTGAAAGGGCCAGATAGTAAATATATTAGGTTTTACAGTATATAAAATCTCTGTCACAACTACTTTGACTCTGCCATTGTAGTTAGTATGAAAGCAGCAAATGGCAACAACATAAATGAATGGGTGCAGCTATGTGTCAATAAAACTTTCTTTATAATAGTAGGCAGTGGACTTTGATCTGTCAACTCCTACCTTCTCCTACATTTATCTATATGTAGCCCATATATCCCCTATTAGTCCAAATGCTCTTGGAGAACTGAAAAACTTTTTTACTTATAAATTTCATTATCTTGCACAGAATTTAGTACAGTCCCTAACACAGTTAAATGAGCTGATACATACTTAAAGAACAAATGAGTAAGTGATTCTATTAATAAAAATATAGGTTCATACCATACGATCAGCTTGACTGAAAGGCAGACAAGTTAAAACCTACCTGTCATAAAGATAAACCCTCATAAAGTGATATTCACCTGTAATCAGGTGACAAATAGGAAAAACAACTCGAAGCAGCAGTGGCCCAGAATGATACCTGAGTTGGCAGAATGTGTCCCATGTGCAGTCTGTCAAGCCACTTCGAAGTTAATATTCCTTTCCCAGTCTCAAAGCTTATACTTTACACCTAATGATTTTACTCTAATCAGATTTAATCCATATAAAAGAATATTTTCTTTTTAATAGACTGCATCCCAAAGTTACTGTGTTTCTCCCCCACAGCATTTTTGTACCATGTTGAACAATGAACGTTTATTTCCTTTCCCTTCACTTTAATAATTTCTCAAATATCCTAAGGTGTCATCTGAGACTACAGCATCCAAACACATGACTACATACTTAATTTTATTCATCTTTTTAAATGCATCAATCCCTCTAATTCTCCAATCTACTGCATTGTCTCTAAGATTTTTTTTGCAATCTTTCCCTCAAATTCTGGAAATTAGAAAATCTGCCCCCTTACTGGCTTCCCACAACTTAGTAAGTTACTCTTTGGACTTAAAATTAGGGTCCATGAGTACTACAGGATGACATTTTATGCCCTGCACATAAAACACAATCAACAAATACTTACTGTCTTAACTTGTCAATATGGAATGCAAACATACTTGGATAATTCAGATTTCAGTAATTTGGATTTGCAATGATTCATCTTGGAAACCCTCTTAATGAGTACCATAAGTTAAGTAGTCATAAACTGTCATGGAAATTTTAAATATTTAAGGGAATAGGCTTTTCAAATAACTCAGTAAATTATTTTATATTCAAATGGTGCATATACTAGAAACTAAGGAAAGGCTTCACCTCAGGACATTTATAAGGCAATCCTGTGTTAGTCTAATTAGAGTACCTTTAATTTTTCTGTAACCATATTATTTCATTGAAATAAAACTGAATTATATATTTAGAAGTTTTATTTAAAATATCATGAATTCAGACTGATCTGATTCCAAGTACTATTTTACAGACTATACACATGACATATGACTTCAATAACATTGCAAATCCATTACAAAGAACACTCAGAGCATAAAGTGCATGACTATGACATGTTTACTTTCCAAAAGGTCTAAGAGTATGATTTTGACCATTTTTCATCAGTAAGATTATAATTTTTTAAATACATGCTAATACCATTTAATTCAGTCTATGTATTTCTTAATACTTTCAGTAGATAACTGTTATGTTTTAAAAGGAGAGGTAAATTGTCATTACTCTCTAAGGACAAAAATTGTTTAAGAAATTTCAAAACAATGAGCAATACTGATAATACGTCTCATTAAAATTTCTACGATCTCAAAATCTCACCTTCAACATACAGTTAATTTTAAGGTAATCTTTCTTACTTCATAAATTAAAATACAGAATTTCACATGGAATTTTTCTAGCATCAACTAAGTCAGTCTTCATTTTCTAATGGAGGAAGAAAAGTCAGGTCACTTGACCACCAGCCATCCATAAGTACATTATTCAAGAACCTTATCTCACAAGCAAACCTACTGCTACACAAGACATATGATCAGCAGTATGTCTAGCATGATATTGGTAGGGTTACTGAAAAATCTTACATCAGATTTCTGTATGTGAAATGAGACAGCGCTTACTCACAGAAGCTGTTAGAATACATCTAATTCATAATGTCAAAGGCATTACACATGTTCAAAACCATTTTAAGATTCTTCAAACTGTAACTTGCAGCATTTTCTAACCATTTCTTAACCCAACATTTCATAGGAGAGGTGGGTTCTTGACTCCTTTTCCTCATGATGCATTGAATCGTTTGAACATACCCCACGTTAACATTCCAAAACTGGAATGTCATGTGTAATCTTACTGAAGAATGTTCCTTCAAATCCTAATTGTTTTTTTAATTAAAGATGTGTATCTTTATGGCAAAAGTAACTAAATACCTTACAATGACTACAAATTGAAAATGCAGGGATGTTTTCCCCCTATGTTTATAATATGGTAAAAGCATTAAAACAAATACACACACACACACACACACACACACACACACACGTTAGCACTGGACATCCTGGACTTCGAAATCTATGAAAGTAAATCAAGATAGAGTCCTTCAGAAAATTTTAATGGTTTGTTCAGTTACGAGTGTTAAATCACATTTACAACAGAGAAAGGCTGATATGTGAAGTTTGATGACAAAAACAGAAGCCAGGACAAAACCCATTAAGTAACATTACATTCTAAATGTGAATCTTCAAAATGTACTTTTCAAGATTTATTTCCAAATAAATATACCTGGAAATCCAGTAAAGTTTTTTAAGATCTTGTACATGTAGGAAGTTTTTTATTTAACTGCCCTGGACAATGAAGTAGGGAGTGAGATAAAACAAATCCTTAGGATGTCAAGTTTTTCCTCAAAATCTACTTGAAGAGAGCAAAAATTGAATATGTATCTATTTGTGATTTTTCATTTCAATACAAGTCATATTTTAAAATCTAATTTATGGCACAAACATTGCACGAAAACCTACATGTATGTTATACAGTAGTTGTTTTCTTCTAAACAAGAAACTATGTTCTATTTTGAAATTGATAACTTCAAGCAATTCTAAAAACTAAATTTTGAATCACCTTTTCCTTGCCAAAATGACAAATATAAGAAAAATCCAGGGGCTTAGTGCCTTTGTAACAGATCTTGCTTTGTCTTTCTTTCCACCATGTAAGGATAAAGAGAAGTTAACTTTCTGCAACCTGAAACGGACTGTCACCAAAACCCAATCATGCTGGCTGGCACCCTGATCTCAAACTTTCAACTTCCAGAAACATGAGAAATAAATATTTGTTATTTAAATTTAAAGGAAAAAAAGAGGAAAGAAAAGAAAAACCCAAATATAATTTATCTTGTTAACATAGTAAAACCAGGATTTTGAGGATTTTTTTACCTCCTTCACAAATTATCTTTTAATCTTCTCCAAATCTATCATTTATAGTATCATTTTTTAACCATTTTAGCATTTTTAATCATAACACTCCAGAAAGAGTAAATGGAATAACTGAGGAAGCTATTAGTATAAGATGTTAAGATCTAAAATAACTATTTTAAACTTCAAACTCTACTAGGATTATAAATAAATGTTTTTAAATTGTATTTTACAGAGAATATATATGAATACTTGTTTGTATCAAGTATAACATCAAACAAATGCACTGGTTATCTCTTCCTACCATCTGCACTGCATTCAAACATCTATTCTGAATTTTAAAGAACAGGCTATGTAACTTTATACATATTTTTTTTGTGTGGGTCTCCCAACTAAAATAATGTCACTACTTTGAATTTATAAAGTATATTTGGGCAGTTTTAACTGGCCTTATCCTCACTTACACTTACTTAAGTAGAAAACATAAAAGAAAATTAGTCAAAGTTCCCAAGTCAAAAATGAGTGTGATTTCTCTTGCATAAAGCAGCATTTTGGGAAGTTGTAGAATTTAGCAAATATTTCCATTCAATAAGTTCTACCATCATGTACTCCATTTCTTGATACTTATCACCTACAAATTTTAGAAATTTAGAATCTCAAAACTAATTGGCTCCCATTTACTACAGTGAAAGTACTGATATCACATAAGCCTTTTGTGTTAGATATCTTTCAGACAGCACCTCAGATTGCTATGCAATTTTCTCTCATCATCACCTTCATGAGGAATCATAGGTAAAAACAGTGCCTGGCACATCACTGTTATTAATTATCATTACGAAAAGCCACATGAGGAAAATGCAATAAACCCAGCCTCTGATTTGTTGTACAGAGGATCTACTGAGTCTTTCCTAACTCTATTTACACATCAAACACAGAATTTTATACTAAAAGTTATAGATCTGATCTCTGGAGATGGGGAAGTGAAAGCAGAACCTTGCCTATCTGTGGAATGCAGTTTAACACACCAACTGGACCCTATTTCCCTAATGCAAGGCCACATCCTTCTGTTATATAAGATGTGAAAAATGCTAAAAGGTACCATCCGCGGTACATCAGAAAAATCTACGGTGAGTTTCAGATTCAGCAAATAACACTTCAAACTGACTGCATTGAAGCAAAAATAAATCAAGAACATCTAGTATCATGAGTAGAAGGGCATCATATTTCTCTGAAAAATTTACCTGAAATAAAAAATATTATAGAAGTCAGAAAATGATATAAACTATCTTCAAAAGAAAATAGTATTGAGACAAAATTAGATGTTACTCTTAAAATCAACAAAAACTGTTTGATGAAATGTCAGAATATTTTTTAGTCAGCACTCTTCTTAATAAAACAATTTTCCCAATGATAAAAGAAATAAGACCTAATTATATCACTTTAAATATTTTAAAAGACAACCACTTTTACTATTAAAGTTATGAGTATTTTAAAGAACAAAACTAGCACTAGATAAAACTTTCATTTACAAGAAACACTAAAAAGAGAATCTTTTCTTTCCTCTTTTCTCATCACTTTGCCTTCCTCAATGTATATATATTTAGTTATAGAGAATGCTGTATTCTATGCATCCTTCTTAATTCTAAAAGATTTGCTCAGGGAAAAAAAGCAACTGTCAGAACCTATACATCAGTATATTGCATTAACTCAGTAACGTAAGACCCTGTGCATTGCAATGGTGCTTCCCAACATCAGTGATGTTATGCTTCACGTGTTATACTAGCAAATTCCCCACATCTTTATCTTCCTTATCTATTTCTCACATACTTGAATATTTTTCAGGTCTAATGATTGGCATCCAGGGTGGAGAAAGAGGAAAGTCCTTTAAGGCAACAAATATATTTATTTCTAAACTTATATAATTATGATATGTGATATAGTGATTGGCATCCAGGGTGGAGAAAGAGGAAAGTCCTTTAAGGCAACAAATATATTTATTTCTAAACTTATATAATAATGATATGTGAAGACTGAATCTGCTTATTAATCTTTGTTTCTTCCAGGTAACACGTATACGACAAAAATACCTTAATTTCTATTTAGTAAATGAGGAAAACTAAAATGCAAAGACAAATGGCAAGACATTCCTGAACAATCCTTTCCTACCACTACCAACCTGATGAAAGAAAAATGTTTACCATATTTAATACAATAAAGTAAGGAGGTAGGTTAACCTCAAATCATTCCAACACTGGCTTGCTGGATATCTTTAATCTCAAAGACATCTTCAGGAATAACTATACCTGGGAAATAAGCTTTCAGAAATTATGGAAGTTTTCTATTTTTAAAGACATCTGAGTTTTAGCTGAAATCTGAGTTCAAACAGATTTGGGGGAACAATACTATTTTAGAAAATTCTAATACTCCATGGATTAAATCTGTTATAAAATACTGAATCTTAAATTGGAATTATTGATCTTTAAATTGTGATGTCAATAAATATGGCAGCCACGAAGATAATAAGACAGCAGCTACCACATTCTGAACATTTCCTACGTGCCAGGAGCTGTGCTGAGCATGAGCAAATAGATTCCATCATCTCATTTAGCCCTTAAATCCAGCCTAACAGGAAGGTACAAGTCTCTGGATTTTACTGATGAGAAAACTGAAGACTCAGAACATTGAGGATTTTACCCAGGGCCAGTTTACGAAGGCAGGATTTTAGCACAGGTTTCACACAGTAATAGGTTATAAAGCTTTCCAACACTACATAACTTTAGAACCAACTTCACAGATAATAACCTTTAGTAACAGACTACAACATTATTGTTTGGCTGTCATTTGTAACCAAATTGGATAATTATCATAAAATTCAGCATAATGATGAGAACAATGACTATGCTTTCTATTCTTAAAGCACATTAATCTAAAAAAAAGAGTAGTTTCAAAATAACTATTATCTCATTACATAAACACATATTAAAAAATGTCAAAACAAAGTTAAGTGGCTTGCCCTGGAGTCACACGTGAAACATTATAATAAATGAAGAATCTAAACCTAGAACTTACTTTATAGAGGCGCCCTTATCAGCCTACAGCAAAGCATTCCTGTTCTATTCTTCTTCAAAAAAAACTTTTTTGCAGTAACAAATTTATAGAGATTTGAATATTCAATGAAAACTTAACAAAAATGAACAAAAGTAATGTCCAGGAAATGCCATGTCCCAGGGTTTTGGTCTGATTACAGAGTAAACTGGCAAGTTTGGGCTTATCAGATTGCTGTTTTAATAAAAGAGAGTTGTAAGACCAAGGAAAAGAATACAAGACAAGGAAAGAACTGAAGCAAAAGATTTAGGTGAGAAAAAAAAACTCAAGAGAAATTTTGTAGGGAAAAGTTACAGTCAGAGGTACAAAGATTTGAAGGTGTATGGAGAAAAAAAATGGAAGTGTGATATAGTGGTCAAGTGTACAAGCTTTGGCCCCAGCCCAGCTGAGTGTGAAGGACCCTCTGCCATTGACTGAGTGACCTTGCATAAATCACCTTTGTTTAGTTTCCTCATCTCTAAGGTGGGAATAATAACCGTACCTACTTGTCTCAAAGGACTGCAGTGAGAATTAAATGTTATAATTTATGTAAAACTTAACACAGTGCCTGGCACATCACTGTTATTATCATGAGGAAAAGCCAGATGAGGAAAATGCAATAAACCCAGCCTCTGATCTTGTTGTACAGAGGATCTATTGAGTCTTTTCTAACTCTATTTACACATCAAACTAAAGGAAATCAAAATCTTACTCCTAAATAACACATATAATTTTGAAAGGTCTGTATATGATAACTGAAAAGTTAGTATTATGTTTCCTTGAACTTCATTTGCCCAGAACTGGTCTGAACTTAAAAGGCACAATTCAACTTATCTAAGATGCCACTTACAAACAGGGAAAAATAACTATTATAAACAACCCAAACCACAGAAATGTGAAATAATTAAATTTTGATCCCCAAATAAGTAAACTCTTGTTCTAAGTAAATGTTTTATTAAACTGAAGCAAGTCTGATTTTGATATATAGAATATTATTTTATTCTTTATTTTAAACCTTTCTTACATATTTAAAAATACACATGGGATCATAACAACCTCAATAAAATGATGACATTTCTACTGAAGGACCTCTGAAGTCAAACCAGCAGTGTACAAACATGATTGGCTTCCAATATGAAGTCATAGGCACATTTCATTAAATGCATTTCATAAAACAAATCAAAAATGCTGAGAAGAAAAATACTCAGTAATTTGATATAAATTTTAAAATATATGTCAGGCGGGAAACTTATGATAAAAAAGTAAGATTTAGATGTTTTACCACTCATACCTGCTTCATTACTAATTCCCCAAATACCATTCTGATACATCTAAATCCCTGATAATTTATTACACAATTCCATTTAGCACACTAAAAAATAAGTTAATCTCTGAATTTGAAAACAGATCATTACAAAAGACAATACTAACAGCTCTTACCTGTATTTAATAATTAAGTATATTATATTCTCAGTAGCACTAAGAATGCAGCTTGGTATAATATATCTAAATAACAACTATTTTCTCTTAAAAGAAGTTTTTGTATATTTTTCTCCAATGTTGATAATTAGGCAACATTGATCTATATATTGTGCTAAGAAAACATTAGGCACAGATCACATAATATAACTTACATTTTCTTTGCTGTAAAAAATATAGTATGTGCAAATGCGTATCACACAAATGACTAGTGGACACAACGGTCAGCTTTGTAGAACACCAAAAAAGGTTAACATTTTGCTCTTAAAAAGAAAGAAAAAAGGACCCACCAAGTAGTTTGAAGAGCTATCCTTCACTTCTGGGTGAGTACTCTGCATCTGCATTAGAAGTATTTGTGGATATTCTTGAAAAAATGACAGCAACAAAAAAAAACTAGCAAAAAAGACATGACATGAGCTAATTTAAAAAGAACCCAGTAAAAATATTTCCAAAAGCCATTAAAAATATTTAACACAATATCTCAAACAGGCTATGGATTGCTTTGCTGGAAGGAATAAATTCTTAAACATTATGATTGCTTTATGTAGTAGATTCTTTCATTAGCTAAGACACTTCAGGATTAAGGTACCAAAGGATGCAGACCAAAAAAAAATGGAAAGAAAAAAAACAGGCTGTTAGGAAGGGGGTGGGGAAGCATAATTTTATCTAGAAGAAACAAAAACACTGCTTCTTTTTGTTCATTGCAGAAAATTTGTGCTGCAGATACTATAAAAACACAAGGAAAGGGTTGTGTGGTAGGTAGTAAAATACAACTCTTACTATGCTTCCTCCCTGGAGAGACCACTTATGGGTTGCAGGTTTGTGTTTTAAAAGTATACTTTGATGCAAAAGATTATACTTTGCCACATATATAATATGTAGCATTTTTCTATAAAGAGCAATTTACATAATTTCTGCAACACAAAGAGAGTGAGTGAGAGAGTCAGAGACAGACAGAATGAGAGACAAAGACAGAGGAGAGAGTTCAGTTGGACAGAGAGAGACGCCAAGGGGCTGTGCTCATGTCCTGTGGAAGATCTGAGATACTTTTTTCCTCCTCAGTGCTTAATTTCTTGCTACTCCACATGTATACTCACACAATAATTATCTCAGGAGATTATCCTCTATACATCCTTTTCTTTAGATTTTTTCCCATGACAAAAGGAGAGAGAAAAAGAAACTTTTAGTCCCTTCATCTCACAGTCAACTATTCAAATAAATATTTCTCTAGTGGCAAATTTCCAGACGAATCAAGAGTACATCCAAAACCACCATCAGATTACATTTGATTTACTGTGTAGTTCTCTTCAAATGGAGCAAGAGTTAGCCCGTTTCCTAGGTTTGGGGTCTCGTGCTTCCTGACCCTTCACACACATACAAGATATGCACATTGTCTCAGACAGTCTTCGGAGGCCCAGCCGGAAAACACTGTTGGAAAGGCTGTATATTACACAGTTACAAAAACTGTTACTTATAGCAAGCCAGGTTGTCAGGAAGGACAGTGTTGGATTGTCCAAAACCCGGGAGCTTTCTAGAAGAAAGTAAATGATATAGGGGAGCCACAGCATGTAAAACACACTGGTTATCCGAAACAGAACCATGGCATAGCGACGGTCAGGGCTGTGTCCAGTCTCTCCAGAGGCATCCACCTCGTGGCTAGGGAACCGGGCCCTCCGCTCATTTATCTCTTTGGTGTGCTGACGGCAAATTTTGAAAATGTGGAAGTAAGTGAAGCAGACAACAAAGGCAGCAGGCGCATACAGCAAACAAACAATAAAGCCAGTAAAGTAAGCACTGGTGAGCCAGGAGGTGGCACACCATTCAAAAATGTCACCGTGGTAGCCAGGTTTCCCCCAACCAAAAAAGGAAGGCAAGAAAATTAGGCAAGAGTAGATCCAGATTAAAATAATGCAGATTCTCAGGCGGCAAGGGGTGACCAGTTGATTGTAGGAAAGAGGCTTGGTTATTGCAAGATAACGATCCACACTTATACAAGCCAGACATGCCATGGAAACACTTTTTAGGACGGAGATGATATATCCAAAAACCTGGCAAGTCAGTGACTCGAGGACACCTGTGGAGTAGTGGAGAAGTGAGAGAGTAGGAACCAAGCAGCTTACTCCAACAAAAAGATCAGCATATGCCATCGTCTGAATGAAATAGCTGGTAGTATAATGGTGTAAAAGTGGAGCACAGTGAAAGACAAAGATGACTGTTAAATTCCCAGCAATGATGAGAAACGTCAGCAAGACAATAACAACTGTCTCAAAGATGCAGACATCCACTGCACTGTAGTGGCCAAAGCCAAGCGGGCAGGAGTGACGTTCAGACACATTCACAACGCCACTGCTCATGTTCAAGATGCTCCATTCAGTCCACCTGGATTCATTCATGGCTTGTAGTTAAGGGACCTGCAGCCCTGGCTAGAGCAGGCAGTTGCCCTGCCCAGCATCTGTTAAACTCTGCCCATGAATGTCTCAGCATCAGTTTCGGTGGACAGCAGCAGAGCTTCTGTCGGGGCTGAGCATCCCAGAGAGCACTGAAGCCTCTTCATCAGCCTCAGCGCAGCGGTGACACACCTCAGCTTTGGGCGGGGAGGGTGGGGCATAAGCTAGACGGAAGGTGAAAGAAGGTCACTGATTAGCTTCTTCCAGGGCTCCCGCACAACTTTTTGCAGACACAAAGGACACAAGGCAATTCTAGAGAATATGGATTTCTTACTATCTTGCACTATGAAAAATTAAATCTGTAAAAAGAAAAAGAAATCAATTGCCAAGGGAAGAAAAGCTTTTGTAAGCTGTTTGTTCTCAGAAAAGTAGTTTATTAGGGATCAACCAGAAAAAATGAGAAAAGAAAAAGTCTTTAATTGTCTCAGTTTCCTGTTTCAACTATCATGAGAGGTGGACTCATATTTTAGAACTTGAATTAAGATCTCAGATTTGGTTGAAAAGCTAAGAAAAAGTTCATAGTGGCAAAGAGTGTCTTTGGGATCAGTTCAGAGTTTGATGCTGGTGGGTCAACTTTATGATCCATTACTCTCTCATTTCTTTAAAATGCTAAGACAAGCCCCCAGTAAGGTTAATTCCAAAAGACTCATCTTTATTTCAGCACAAAGGAACAGAACAAAGGTAACAGACTCCAGACTGCCCTAGAACTCTCATGAGACAAAAAGCATATTTCCAGTAGGGAAGATAATATGAAATATATTAACACCTAAAAAAATATGATAAACTTCTGAATTTTTAATTCTGCATGCATTTTTTAAGCATTCCAATGAAAACAGTTTTAGTCCATTACAGTTCAGTTACTGGTGCAACCACCAGCAATGTAATACGTACTTCTTCCTTTTCAAAAGCAAAATAAATCACTTTTGCAACTAATTTTGACATCAATAACTGAAAATAACTTTATCTGATATGCCACCTTCCTTATATAATGAAGCATGATCACAAAATATATAGCTTAAAATTATTTCTCACCTGTGCAATCACACCTATATCTAGTATTCATATATAGATATGGATGTAAATATATATGAAATTGAGATAAAAGAAACTTCCCTATATACTCTGAGCTTATGTGACTAGAAATGCTGCCATTATTTATTACTTAAGTATTTCTAGTAAGCTTCACAGTCTACGTTTCTGTATCTTTTTCATTAGGTGATTAACACATTAAATCATTACTTTAACTAAATCTTCCAAAAGTGGAAAATTACCTTGTTTGTTATATTTGCCGTTATACAGCAGCCATATGTTAAGAAAATGACTCTTCTATTTCTGCATTCTATTTTGAGCAAGTGCTCAATTAATGCAGGGGCCATTAGGTAGGTTATAAGACGGTCTTGTTTTAAAATACCTCTAAAGCATCAAGATGAGTTTAAATCCTAGAGTTTGAAATACTGAAAGGCTGGCAGGATAAAATCCATCCAAAAGGCTTCCAAGGTCATTCTGGTAGCAGGTTAACATTTGTCAAAAGTCTGTTTTGAAGTACAGGTATTTCAGAGAGTCTCTTGTCAGTCTTTGTTGCATACCTTCTGAAGAAATTACGTGCTTTAGAAATAAAACATTTCCTTCAGGAACAATGCAGCAGCTTAATAGAAAGCATTCTTCTGAAAGTTATTTTCTCATGCACCATCAAGTCATTCAGGCAAGTCCTTTTTTTGTAATAGCCACAAGATATTCCTCCTTGTACATTCCTAGTTTCACTTATCACAAAACAGTTTTCTCGTTACAGGAATAAGGCAGTGCTTCTCACCTACATCCACTCTTATCAGCTGGTAGGCTGGGCTGCTTGATTCATAAGTCCGATTTACTGAGATGCAGTTACCAGGATGTTGTCAGTATAATTCTTCACAATCTCACAGTATCACTGTCTCCACCTGAGCCGAAGCCCTGCTCCTCCTCCTCATCCTGAGCTGATGCAGAAGAACTCACCATCAGAAAGGTGACTCGGTCCTCCTGCCCCAATCAACAGCACAGCCAATGGCTACTGCAGCTGAAACTGTCACTAGGTAACAGTTGCCAGGCACATGCAGGCTTATAGACTTACACGGCAAGCTCCGATCAAGATTGACAAAAGAGGACAATGGAACTGGCCGATTCTTATAACATATTAATGGCATGTATAAATTTCTAGAGGTATTCTCCTTATAGCATTTGTAAAGATCATTTCCCATGGACAGGACAGACAAAGCAACTGGGATATACCTTTAAGCCCTATAGAGAAACTACCACAAGGCATTATGACACTAAAAAGTCAGCAGTAATCTAATGCTCATTGGCAGAAAAACTTATTAATTATTAAAAATCAGCTAAGCCTTCATGAACTCAAATGATTTAGCTACAATTTTTACTCTTTCAAAAAACAGTTACAGTTCTGATTAGAAGTTAAGTCATGTCATAATCTCTTCAAACTTTGCCACACCCACACTAAATTGCTGAATTTGATGTATTTAACTGTACAAAGCAAGCATTGGAACTAACACCTCTCTACTCAAATTTATTTGGGGAAATATTAAGGTCAAATACAACCCCAGAAAAGTAGGCTTTAGAAATAAACAGAGTAATTTTTTAGTCCACTCTTTGGTCTAACATGAAAAAGAGACAAAAAACTTTGTAGTTCAGTACCTGGGCTACCCATACCCAAGTTAGAAAAAAGCAAATTAAGCTCATTTATTTGATGAAAGTTAAAAACATTTCCACTTATTTTAACTTACTGTAGGCAAATATTCACTATTTTAAGAATATTTCTTACAGTAATAACACTTTTGTTAAAAGTAACTTAGAACTACTTTACAAATATTTTCAGAATTATATCAGGAAAATTAAGGTGAAAATAGAAGATAATTAACATTTACTGAGCACATTCCATGCACCAAGCATTATGCTATGTGCTTTTTTCTCTCTTTAATACCTTAAATCTCTATGAAGTAGGTATCCATCATGACTGTTTCCAAAGGAAGAAGTGGGTACTAAAGAAGGTAAACAAAATTGACCTACTATTACAGACTCATGAAACTAGGATTAAAACGGGTCAGAACTGTCACTCTTAACACCCACACTGATGAGCCCCCTTCTTCCTTCCCTCTCCTTTCCACTGATGGCTGCCAGTCAGGAAATGCCAAAATAATTATTTTGGATTTCAAATAAGGATTTCTAAAAAAAATAGAAAACCTCTTCTTTCCTCCATGGTGAACTGTCTTTCATGAAAACCACGTTATTGTTCAAATCTTCAGAGATTTAGGTGAAATACAGATGGGAAGCACATTTTTCATTAGCAGAAGAATTTATAAAATAAGAATAACAATCTTAGAGCATGTACCATGTTGACATTTAAAGTAAATATTTATATTTCATATAAAAAGGCTAGAAAGCCCTAAAAGCATTTTGACTTTTAGGGATTTCTAAAAGCATGACAGTCCAACAAGATTGGATTTAACTAACATTCTCTTTTACAATAATAATACATATTCAAAATAAAAATCACACTAGATAAATATTCATGAATGTAGACAGGCCCCTCATTCCCTATGAAGGAGAGTTAAATACTAAGCTTTACTACAAAACCATTGAAAAACAAAATGCTATCAATTTATTAAAGCTACCTCAAGTCGCCAAAATCTAAACACATCATTTTACAAGTACCAACTTCACATATTTTGTTAAAAGTTTTGAGTTGTAATACACCTAAAATCAGGGAAATGGCATTAAAAAAAAAACCTCATTTAGTAAAATTCAAATACTAGATTGCTTTAGTTGACACATTTATTTTCAAAAAACCACCACTGGCAGGGAGTTGGGTCTAAGAACACTCAGAATACAATCCATATTGTTCTTGCTTCCCTAGGCAGATGGTAATAGGAGAGGGAGGGTTCACAAAGCAGTGCCACTGATCCACAAGGCTTCCATCTTTCCTTCCACCAACTTCCAAGAAGCTGCTAGATTTTCTCCTTTTTAGAAACTGAGTCCCTTTTCTTCCTTTCCATTCTTTTTTCTGATCTGATTATAATAAGGACTAATTTATAATGTGAAACTCTAATAACAGAAGAGCATTACTATCATATTTACACAGATCATTACATCAAGCATTCTTTGCTTTTGTATCAGGCATAATTCTCTTCATTTTAGGTGTCATTAGATGTTTTATTTTTGCCACCCTTATTACAATTGTTATCAACCACCTCCCTCTCTTTTCAACTGATGAATGCTAGTCAGGAAATTTCTAAGAGGGATCATTGTTGGGATTATTTCAGAATTACTTCTAACGGCTAAAACTGTAACTTCGAGATGATACATTACGGGTGTTTGAATTTGTATTTATACTGCAGATGTGTTTTACACATTCTTTTATACGTATCAATATTTCATTATTAAACATCTAAGCAATCTGAGCAGCTACTCAATAGGACCTAAACAACATAGCAAGAGAGGGGATACTGGCCATCAGTGGTAAATACAGTAAACGAATGGCGGTGATCAACAAATAGAACTACGCAACCAATACGACATCCTAAAAAGTAAACAAATATAGGATGAAATAAAAGTTTTTTAAATATATTTTTAAAGGTACAAAAAGTGATGAATTTGGAATTTATCTGTTTCTTCAACTACTCCTCTCATCTGTTAACTTTTCTCCATCTGTACCACCACTACCCTAAGCAAGTTGGCATCATCTTGTGCGAACTACTGCAGTGGCTTCCAATGTGGTCTTGTTGTCTGTGGCCTTTCTTCAATCCACTACGCAGAAAATAAAATATTCTTCCCAAAATGCAAACCAGATGATATCCTTCCCCTGTTTAAAATACCTCAGTGGTTTCACACTGCCCTTAAGATAAATTCCTAAAGGGTCTTTAAAATCTGGTCTCCCTTTACCTATCCAATCTTACTTCTTTTCTATATTGTCTAGGATTAGCTAAACTGGCTCCACCTCCCCCCACTCCATCCATCCCCCAAGTCCCACTTTTACCTGCTGCTCCCTATTGCCTCAGGATAGCTGTACCTGCTGCTTGTTAAGCCATGACACTCATTTAGTTAATTCAAATGTAGTCTTTAATGTTTCACTGCAAACACCACTTCCTCTGGGACACCTTCCTTTAACTCTCAGATCAGACAATTATACCACACTTTCACAGTGTATCTATTACATACAATTTTGTCTTCCAGACTAGACTGTACGCCCCATGAAGGTAGCAACATCTGTTTTGTTGCTCATTATAGCTCAAGTGCCTACAATACAGTGATGGGCATGGAATAGGAGCTGAACAAAAAAGTGTTTAATATAATTTTAATATGAGGCGTATAAAAATAGCTTGAAGAGTCTACAAAAAAAAGCAGAAATACACATACCCAGTTTTTTGTGAAGCTCAGAATACACAAGCTTCACAAGAAAGCTATAAAATATATTACCAAATTAAGGGGAAAATAATTAGCCTTCTACTATATTCAAATTAAGGGTGATATTATTCATTGTACCTCTACCTAAGCCAAATTCAATATGAATATTTGACTAGTGCACTGAAAATCATATCTAGCAAGTGGTAATGATTTATTTACTTATCATTTTAAGAATGACAAATGCTGCAAAATGCAGTATCAGGGTCTTTTAAATGTACTATTAAATGTAGTATCAAAGCAATTTGGTCTAAATGCTAAGGAAAAACAAACCTCTGAAGAGACACATATGACAATCCACTGGTTTAGTTACCTCTCACAGGCAGAAAACAAGTTTATATTGTTAACTTCATTTCATTATGTAGCAAGTTACTAACAATTAAAAATATTTAACAATATTAAGTTAGTGGCACTACAGGAGAAAACTTCCTCAACCTGAAAAAGACACACTGTGGGAAACCCTAGAGCTAACATGACATTTAATGGTGAAAGAGTAAGTCCTTTGTCCTTAAGTGTCCTTAAGACTTAGGCAAAGGTGTATGCTTATACCATGTCTATGCACATTATGCTGGATGTCCCAGCCTGTATAATAGACAAGAAAAAGAAATAGTTAAGCTATACCAGAAAAGGAAGACATGATTGTATACATAAGTAATAGGTTTAAAAATCTACCCAAAAGCCGATTAGAAATAATGAGCACAGAATACAAGGTCAGGATACAAAATACCTTGTCAAAATACAAGGCTGATATAGAAAAATCATTGCATTTTTATATATTTGCAACAAACAATAGTAAATGAAATTTAAAAACAATAAGCCATTTATTTTTGGTTTACTGCCTAAAGAAACAGAAAATATGGATAAATTTAACAAGAGATGTGTAAGACCTCTACCTGAAAACTAAAAGATGTCATTGAGAAAAATTAAAAAGCCCTCAGTAAATGGAGAGACATATCACCTTAATGGATTAGAAGACTCAATAATGTTAAGAATTCTCAAATTGATTTATAGATTTATTGCTATTTCAATTAAAATCCAAGCAGGTTTTCTATAGAACTAACAAGTTGACTATAAAATTTATACATAAACACAAAGGACTGACCTAAGATAGCTAAAACAATCTCTTGGGAAAGGATTAAAAAAAGTTGGAGGACTGGCACAATCTGATTTCAAGACTTACTACAAAGCCTCTAAAACAAGCCCAGGGGAAAAGAAAATCTTCTCTTTAAAGGCTTAAAGGCTACTAGAAAAATATGGACATCTGGGGAAAAATTCAGACCCCCTTCCTCATACCATACACAAAAAATTGAGATGATCATAGATCTACACATAAAAATTAAAACTACAAATATATAGCTTCTAGAAGAAAACATCCTAGAAGGAGAATATCTTCATATTAATGACATGACAGTAGACAGAGATTTCTTAGGATACTGAAAGCAATAGCTATAAAAGAAAACTTTGATAAATTATACTTAAAATCAAAATTCTGATTTTCAAAAGATACTAAGAAAATCTGTAGCCAAGTCAAAAGACTGGGACAAAATATTAGCAAAACATATACCTAACAAAGGACTTGTATCCAAAATATATAACTGACTCCTATAATATGTTAATAAAAATGCAAATAGCCCAATTAAAAATGGGAAAATATTTGCATAGACACTTCCCAAAGGGATATACAAGTGGCCATCAAGAAAACAAGAAGTGCTCAGCATCAATAGTCATCAAGAAAAGGCCAAGTAAAATCACAAGATACCATTACATACCCACAAGAATGGCTAAAATACAAACACTGACAAATTACTGTGTGTTGGTAAGGATGCAGAACCATTGAAACTCTCATAAATTGTTAGTGGCAATATAAAACGGTCCAACTTTAAAGACTTTGAAACAGTTTGGGAGTTTCTTTTAACATTAAATAAATCTACCCTATGACCCATTGAGTCCATCCAATAGAAACAAAACCATATATTCATGTAAGGCTTGTATAAATATGTACATAGCAGCTTATTTTTAATAGCCAAAAACTATATCTTGAAAGCTGTGGGTTACATGCATACAAGTCAAAACTCATCAAAATCCAACATTTAAGGTATGTGCATTTCACCTATTATGTAAGCTCTAGCCAGAGAATAATAAAGCTATGATCACACCAGCATGTTTTAAGTGGTTCACTTCTCTGTAAAACCACCAAATTAGAGCCTTAAATTACTTGAGTGAACTTAAAGGCACTGCTAGAAAATCATATATATTGATGTGTAAAAATAAAAATATGAGAATTCTCTGAAGCAATGCCCCATCACCAATAGATACTGAAACGTCTTAAAGAACAGACATTGCTGGACAGAGTAAGTGCATCTAGCCTGAGCCTCCTTTCACACTCTCTCCATCAGTATACGTGACTCATGGCTCAGTGTTTGTGCTCACAGACACAACAGCCCAGATGCAAGTGAGACACTGAGTGAGAAGACGCTTTATTAAATGCCAGTTATACAACGCTCTGAGACTGCCCTAGCTACTGGGAGCTAAGACAGCTGGCTGAGAAAGCAAAACCTTTGAGCAATTCCATTCTCTCAAATCAATCACAAGGGAAAAATAGAGAAAGAAAATACTAATTTATGTGTATGCTTGACTCTAAGTGGGGAAAAACCCTTAGCATAAAATATATGATTAAATTCATATATCTAGTCAAAAATAGTATACAGAGCAACAAAATAAAACCATGCACATTTTCCCCCAGTCATGTTATTACTTTTAACAAACATTTATTAAGTTTGAAGACTAGCAAACCCTATGACTTAGAGAAGAGAGTACAGGCTTTAGAATGAGCCTGATTCAGGTCAGCACATTGGCTGCAGCACTATGAGTATTAACTACGAGACCGTGGGTATGTCATTCTCTCCAGAAACCTCAGCTTCGAACTGTAAAATGGTGATAACTACCTCTTAAAGTTGGTTAGGAAAATTAGAAATTTTAAAAAGCATATAGCAGTTGCTCATTCAAAGCTGACTAAGAGTAAGATAAACATATTCTTTACTATCAACAGGCTTTTTAAATCACTTCTCCATAAGAAACCATACTCACAAATAACCTGTTGAGATTAGGAAATCAGTAACAGTACTTTCACTTTGCCACTGAATTGCCATCTCCCTCAACATTCCTTTTAAAAAGTACATTCTTAAAAGAAATACAATATCTATACCTGACCATGCATCTTGGAAAGTTTACGTGATTAGCAACACAGTAATATAAAAATTACCAAATCGTTGTCCATAAAAACCTTAGTTGCATGGATCTGCAGTTCCCACATAATTTGAGGGTTTTTCTTCACAAATTCTTAAAATTGTTTTATTCTATCAAATTTTACATTTAAGTCTTCATAAGATGCATCATCCACTCTTCTGCCTTCTAAAACTGAGAATTCTGAACATAATTTAATGTTTGCCAGGTAGGCTGGGGTCATCACTGTTAATATCAATTAGAACATTGACTATGTTTCAATCATACCCTTGTAGCTACTGGATTCAATACACATGTATATACAGATATATATATATCGAGAGAGACATGTTTAAATTCCACAAGTACTCAGGCACCTAGAGAAGAATATATAGCTCCGTACATTTTCTCACTCTATTTGCATAGCAAATATAGCATACTCCTCCTTCCTCTTCTAATTTGCTACTTTTAATTTCTAGAGGCTTAAATATCAGAAACTAAGCTTATAAGAATTTTTTTTTTCAAAGAGTAAATATTAGTATTGCTCTATGAGTAAAGTACCACAGCTCAGGCCTGAGTGGTCAGTTATTTCTGGATAAGTAGGGTAGTTACTCTTTTAATATGACAATAGACCTGATAAATACTCTTAAAAATAACACGGGCAAAAAGGAAATTACAATTTTTCTTATATCTTCCATGTAAGAGCTATCCATCAATCATGTTCTTCTCTTTATGGAACAAGTCTAGAAATCAAATTGTTTACTAAGATATTTGTATCAATGAAATCCCATGAAATGTTAATATTATCTCACAGAAAGGTTCAATACAGCCACCTCTCTTTAACTTCTGTACAGTAAAAACACAGAGGGAACAGCTAAACCTTAAAACATCTCCTATGAACAGTCTGTTAAAATTATATGAAAACAGAATAGCACAATTACATTTTAAACAATGGGTTCACATTATAGGAAAGAAATGTTGATTCAAATTCATTTTTAATTGAAAGAGATTTTTCCCTTATAAAAGAAAATTGCTATTTTTTTTAAGATATCTTATTGTTATGGCAACTCAAGTGCTAAAAATAATAAGGAAATATCAAAGTTGTTATAGCAACTGGAATTTTAAAAAGCCATGAAGTGTAAAATAATCAAACCTTTACTTGGCTTGAAATGCAACATCTATGACTCAGTTTTCAAAAGAAAACTCGAAATACTCATGCTCTTGTCTTTACAAGTTGTCTCTGGAGTCCAAAAGAACAAAAACCAAGAACTTCAGCATAACAGTTGAACAATTTTTTATATTCCTTATATCCTTCATCATTCTATACAAATTCAACAATGTGGCTTTGATAACCATACAAAAGTTAACCAAACTTCATGAATAGCAGGAAATGTTGATTCCTCAATAAATGCATGTTGAACTGAACCCAACTATTCAAAGTTTGCACAAAATCTGGATTTCCTTGTCTTCTAACCTGCTTCTTATCTCTAATCTTTACTGCTACACTCTAGAATACACTCAAGGTGGATAAGATCTACTCAACTGCCAAAGTGCTTTCTCCATATTCATCCAATTACAGCTCAATTCAATTACAATATTACTGAAGGCCTATTGCATGCTAGGTATTATGCAAAGTTCTGGAACCCTGTCTCACAGAGATCACAGTCTAATAGAGAATGGACAAAAATAGGCCACCATCACTGGAACATAAAAAGCAATGAAGAGATATAATGAGATTATTAGGAGAAAATTTATGAAGGTCCTATAAGCACTGGCAAAGTCTTTGAAGGATTTAAACCAGAAAATAATATAAATTGTTTTTCCTGAGATAGCCAAACTAAGAAATTAAAAAGTTAGATTTACATACACTTTGCATTAGAAAATCAAGATAAAGTTTTTACTTTCATAGTTTCATTTGTTCTTTCTAATAACTAATGACCAAGATTTGGGTGATAAATGCAGTAACAGATGGTGCTAATATAGCCCCTTTCTCCAACCTGTATGGATTGAAGAGAACTGGCTGGGAACAGACCCCCAAGTATGTTTCTCCATACCTTGCTGCTTTATTTGTACTCTATACCCATCCATCTACTTCTTAATATTTTTCCCAAAAAACCACTGGCTTATTTTTATACCAGCAGTTGTTCACCTTGTGAAAAGTAAAGATGACCTTGAGAAGCTCAGACCTGGCTCAGTGGGAGAAAGGGTCATCATTTCCCCAAGACCTAGAAAATGAGAGCTGCAGCACGTGCCAGCTGGTGAAGATTGCTGTTGTATTTACATGGAGTCTGATAACTGCAGAAAATGAATGCTTACAGAAACACAAACTCTTCCCTCATCTACCTTACCCAATAAAGACAATGACTAGTGATGACAACAGCGATTCTGATTCTAAACCCTATATATACAAGCCTATTGCCTTTTATTCAAATGATATAACTGTTATTGTTCTTTAAGTGAATATCTGCAATTCCTTGTTTTATTCATAATCCATGCTTATTTATCATCCAACAAAATCTTATTTTTCCTAATTTTTTACAAAAAAGAATACACTCTCAAAAACAACAGAAACTAATTTGATTTCACATAGTTGTATTAAATACTTAGACTATACTACCAAATAAGTTATTCAACAGTTAATTTCATCATTATACTTAACAAAGGAGTAATTTATATCCATGTAGAGGCTGTATGACTAATTTTCTAACATTGTTAGATTTCTACTAATTTATGCCATATATATATATATATGTAGTGTCCATGTATATGTATATAGTATACATTTTGTAATATGTTTCAAACTGGAGTCAAAGGAATCTTTGAAAGCATATCTTTAGTGGTCCATGAATACTCCATATTTTTTAATTTTCAATTTTTATTTCCACAACAATCTGAAAGCTTTACTAGAAGTAGATTCTGATAATCTGACTGCATCTCATTACAAAGTATTGTTATGCAATACTGGTGCCAAATTTGCTGAAGCATTTACTATTGTGCTGGAGCCAAGTAGTTCTTCATTTGTTACAGGCTAAAAAAATAGAATGTTTAAAGAAGTTTAATATGTAAATGATGTACGAAGTGATCACATGACCTAACACCACACCATATGTAAGTTCTTCCAGTGGGCTGGAAAAGTGTGCTGGGAAAACTGAGTCATCTGAAAGCACATGGCCCCATAAGCACAACAAGCTCAAAAGAATCCATAGCTTCAGGATCCTAACAATTCAATTACAGAATAACAACTTCACCAATAACATTAAATTAATATGGTAAATGGTAAATGTACATCTTTGTTGATTTTACAGTTTATGTATATTACATTTATTATGGTTAAAACAGCTAAAAGTATAAAGAGTTTATATTTAATTCTATATTACCATCTATTTAAGTAATATTGAAATAATGTTTATAATCAACACTGGTGGAAGAAGAGTATTGAGGTCTTTGTCTCCCCATGAAATGGTGAGGTATATTATTCAAAATTGAAAACCCTGACACATACAGTTGATACTCAAAAGACATCTTTTAATAATGATTATTAAGTACTCTGGCAATATAGGTGAAAGGGAAGCAAAGTTAAAAACAACTATTTAAGCAGGTTGATGAGAAACTAACAGTCTTTGAGTCAATTGTGCCCACTTACAAATCATATGAACAGATGGAAAAATGTTATGAGAAATATAATTACCATAAGATGCTCATTTATACATACATTTGCTTTAAATGAAAGCACTAAAGAAATGCCTTGATTTATTACCCCTTGTCCACAAATCTTCCCCAAACCCTCTTTCCACCTCACACTACATTGTCAGCTCCTAGACCTGGACAATTGTCTCATTTATCTTTGCATCGCTCATGGAGTCTAACACACAGTGCTCAGTCATAGATATTCAGTACCTGTTTGTTGAAAGGATAATGTTTCTGTTGACCCAGAACTCCCCCCAAATCAAAGATCTCATAATGCTTTATAAACAGACATGACTGACTTTATAAATGTATCATATAGCTCACTCAAGATCATATTAAAAATATGATGGAAGAGGAAATGTCAACACAAAGCAATGAAATGAAAATGTAACCCTCACACCAGGGATGTATTAACCACAAGATCACAAAGAGTCTGTTGCAGGGTCTAAAATAATTTACCTAGCAATTTAATTCACCAGCAAACAAAGGCTGAGTGCATCTGACCATCTTCATAAGCTCTTCTTAAGTCTTTTATTATTGCTACCCTCAGTGGCATGCCCAGTGCCTGGCACATCATAGAAGGTAATAATATTTGCTAAATAAGTCAAATTTTCCGATTTATGTTCCTCTCCTGCTAAATATCAAGACAGAAGATTATTTTATAAAGTTGGAGCTTAATCTAGAATGAACGGCAGGATTCTCTTAAAATATCCAAAATTGGGGTGGTTTAAACTCACCAAAAATATAAAGGTTTTCAAAAGAAAGCTAAAAATATTTTATACCTTCTCATCATTTATAGGAGAATAAAGAAAATGAGAAATCAAATGAATTGGCCTACATCTGCCAGTACAACTTTATTTTTCACCAGGCAGTTTCAAAGCTAAGTGGCTAAAGTGATTAGATAGCACAAGGAACAACTCAGAACACTGAACCTTTGACAGAAATCACTTTTAAGAGACAGGAAAAAAAAAACCTAATACGCTGTTTTCAAGACATGCCTAAAAGAAGAATGAATTATACTAAACTGGCAGAAGTCTGGTAAGAAAATATCTCTATTGAGAAGGATTTGAGATCAAAGAAGAAAATGTGTTTAAATTAGAAGACTGAAGTAGGGGTCAGCAATCAGCTGGGCAATTTTTGGCCCTCTAAGCAGCACCATGCAACAAAGTTTACAAATGTCTAAGTTGGAAGATAGTGACTTTATATAAAATGAATGTTCACACACACATATACACATATACATAGAGACTAAATGTCCCTGTTAATCTAACACTGACATCTCCACAATGCCAGCTTCAACCCAGCAGAGCCCTAGATGTTTTCAGTAATGATCATAAGACAGGCAAAATCTTGCTAAGTGTAGCTCAACAATATGGACTCACATTACAATTGTTACCATCCTCTGCTTTTCCTTTCACTCTCTCCTAGCTATCCCGACTTTCAGCTGCTGAAATAACCTGTATAATAAGCAGTATAAAATAAATCATTTAGAGAAATAGTTATTTGAAAATTGAATCTTTTCTGAAAAAACATAATTCTGTTCAAAGAAAAATATGCCTTTGGTTAAAAGTATATTCTCATAGGATACAGCCCATGATTCTGTAAATTCTCTTTATGTTGACAGATAGTAACTGCATTAGTTGGGGTAGGGATTTGATAATGTGGGCAACTGGTGAACCACTGTGTTGTATCCTTGAAACTAATATAAGATTGTATATCAACTATATATACTTCAATTAAAAAAGTAGATTCTCATAAGATTTAAATATGCCAATAAGACGCTAGAATTTAAAAATCTGAACACTGTCACCATTTATAATCCCCATTTACACTAGGATAAAAGTGCTCATAGGATTTTATTCAATACCCAATATTCTGAAATTGCTTATAGCAATGAGATAAATTGACTTTGAATTTTTTTATCATACATAAAGTATTTCCAGTGCAATGCCTTTTAAATACCAAAACCTTGAAGTATTGATACTCCAGCTTCTCAGCAGTCATCATGGCATGTAGCAAGGTGTATTTGTGATAGAAAAGTTTAAGAAAATTTTAAGAAACCACCTACCCAATATCCCTAATATGTCTTTATACTTATAAACTCAATAGCCCTAATTGTTTAAATGCTTACATATGCAAATCTTATCTGGGTACCAAAAGATGGCTGCAGAAATGCAAGGTATTCCAGTTACAGTAATGGGTTGGAATGACATTTTCCTTAATAACTCCTTTTGTAAATGTACCGCCCAAGCTGAATGTCATTATGGGACTATTTATAATTCAGAGCTTGCTGTCAAGATGATTTTATACCCTGACATGACACTGAGTAGGCTGGTAACAGCTGTATGCCCCAAAGGGAAAGGAAACTATGGGTGTTGTTCAAGAGCAAGGGTATTAAATATGGAGTATTTCTTACAGAACTTCATGAGAATCATGAGGCCTAACTGACTGTAACATACAGTAAAAATGTGCCACTCACTCAATAACAATTACAATAATAAATGTTATCTCACCAGTAATGTTTCTTCCCTTTAAGTAGATGACTCTTAATTATAATTCTAATCCTTTGAGCTTCCTAATAAACTAGATGTATGGCATAATTAAAACTAAGGTCTTAGCTGTGCACAAAATGGGTGTTAGGAAAGTTCGAAAAATTTTAGACAAGCCATGTACCCAGTATCCCTGAAAAGTCTTTACATTTGTCAATTTTAACTTTGCATAAAATGGTTTAACCAACATGAACAGAATCAAGAAAAAATTATAAATTACTAGGTAACATTAGGATGTACCACATTTGTGGAAAACAGTGGTCTAAATCCCACCATTTATTAAAGACTACTGGACAGGACAATCAGACTAAGGTGTTTGTTTTTGTTTTGTTTTTACTTAGCTCTTTAAAAGTATATTAGAAGAAAAATTATTAGGTTCTGCCTAATTTGCTTCTTTACATTTTGGGGGATTTTCAAAAGCATCCAAGTTTGTGGAAAATTCTGAATACAATTATTGGCAATTTATGTCTCAAACAAATGTTACTAGAAACTAGAGAAGACATCAGATGGCAGGGAGAAAGTCTCTTGATCTCTCCTAGTCCCAAATGCCTAATATGTCTCATTTACAAAATGAGATGCTTACCATGTGAAGCATGCAATAGCAACACTGGATGCTTTTTAAAGTTCTAGAGAGCCTGAAATGTTTACATTCACAAGAGTGCCTAGTAAGAATATTATAAATGTGGTCTTGGACACAAAGACTGTAGATACAATAGTTACAGAAAACTACTGATAAAGAATAACACATAACAGTATCTGTTGGTTATACAGGTCAAATCCTGTTTACAGCGAATGTCATAACAAATTCAACAAAAGTGAAAAGATTCAACATGACAAAAAGATTCCCAAATGCTGTGGCTGATGACCTACAGATCTCAAATAATATTCAGTATATAACAGTATTCCTTACCAACTGAAAGAGGAAAAAAAAAACCTAGAGAAAGCCCTCTATTATTTGCATGTCTTAACCAACAAAACCAATTTTAAGTATTTGGTTGTACATGTTAAATGATAATCATGCTGTTGGCTTATTTTAATTCCACAAACATGCATTGTTATATACTGCAATTTTATAATAATAATAACACCAGTAAAATGTTAATCAGGGGCACATAGGGAACATAAAGGTGTGCCATGGGATATGCTGTATATAGGTCAATAAAATGCATTAAAGGCTGGGATTTATTCCTGTTTTTATTTCATAGTAGCAAATGAGACATTGCAGAGTGTGACTTCAAGGAGATTACTGCATTGAATGAGGCTTAAATTACTGAGCACCTTCTTCCAGCACCTATTTTGTTTCCCTCCTGTGAAACAAAGGCCAACTGCAGCCCAATTTTTGTTTAAAATATGGTTATTGTTTATTTTTTTTAAATACAGCTGTGCACACATGGCTGAGATGCCTTACATTAAAGTCTGAAAAGTACTTGATAAAACTTTTCTGGAAGTCAATACAATTTGTATTTTTATCATTATCAAAAGGCATTTAATAACTAAAGAAATACAGAAATGATCTGGATTTTAGGGAGGACAGGAAGGCTAAATCTGCATTTTCCTAATTTTATATCAAGGTTGAGAATGGAAAAGAGGCAGAGCTTAAGCTATGAGCCAGTGTCTCTACTTTTTAAGTAAAAGCATGAAGTAAAAGTAAGACATAAAGTTTATCTGAGAGTGAGGCACAGAAAGGTTACTCTTTTCACACCATAAGTATGTCTTGTTCTAGGCCAACACCACTGCACACAGCAGCTTTACAACTTCTTTTTGGCAGTGGGTCAGGAAGAAAAGTTAAATATACATATATATATCCTAGGTACAGGGTAGGCCATAAGAGCACAGACATACATTTGTACTCATCATTTAGTAAACTTTTCCATGAAAGCCTACAGTATACCATGTTTTCTTCCTGAAATCCTTTGATTTTCGCCAAATACATCTTTCCTTGTGAATGAAAGTGACTTTTCCTTTAGGAACAAGTATGCTTACTTCTAAGCTCATTCGCCTTTGACCTACATATCGCAAAATAAATATTTTTTTCTGTTTCTGAAAAGAGGGAAAGTTTAGTTGCAAACAGATGTCATATATAAATCAAAAGTAAAATGAACACTCAGTCTACCTTCTGTACTTAAATTACCTAGAGAAGTTTTTCCAAAATTAAATTTGAGAGCTTGGCAGAAGAAAGAATATAGTTTTTACAGAACAGTACTCAATACTATGAAGGAAGGAAAGGGTATGGAGAAGGAACGGAAAAAAGGCAGGGGAGAAAGGAAGCAAAAAGGAGGAAACCTTCAAAAGACCTCCAAAAAGGTTATACAGAATGTATTTTAATCCCAAAGCATATTACTTAGCATTTAAATAGCCCCTTTCGCCCAGAAGTCTTTTAAATTTTTTCATCATTTAATTTAAAATTCAAAGTAAAGATACACGGCACTTTGGAAATACTACGCAGTTCATTCTGAGAGATGAGACAGAAAAAAGTTTTAATCATAGTTCATGTTCCAGAAGAAAATAAAGAATAAAATAGTCCAAAAGACATCAGGAGGTACTGCCAAAAGATTTATTTACCTCCTTATCTGCTGATTCAATAAAGTGTTAAGTGTTTCCTACAACGTCGTATGCAGTCCAAAGATAATACAGAAAAATGTAGGTGAGATAAATGTATTTTCTATATTGTTGTAGTCACCTATAAGCACTTTGGAAATACTACGCAGTTCATTTTGTGAGACAGAAAAAAGTTTTAATCATAGTACATTTTCCAGAAGAAAATAAAGAATAAAATAGTCCAAAAGACATCAGAAGGTAGTCACCTATAAGCAAAAGAAGTGCAATATAGAGAACAGACTCAGAAGCATTAGAGACCTAGGCTATCTTATCATTGTCACTTATGTACCCGACACAAATACATTCTTGTAGCTTTGGCTTTCTCATCTGAAAAAAGGGTAATATATCGATTGCCTTGCTTATCCCCGACAGTTAGGTGGAGAATTAAGTGAGGAAATATTTATGAAACATTTTAGAAAAAAATTGTAAAGTATGCTAAAAATGTCATTATTTTTACCAATAATACTTAAAGAAAATATCTTAAACCAGATTCTAATCAAAGAAGAATGGATACCTGACCAATATAAAAGTATTTCATGTTAACTTCCCTTAGGCCTCTATTTTCATATCAAATAAAAGGGGGGGAGAACAATTACTGGCCTAACTCAGTATTATGTAAGGTTTCCATAAGGGTAAAATTAGAAAATATACAGAGAAAACCTTATAAACTGTGAAAGGTTATTTCTATGGACTAAATGTTTGTGTTCCGCCGAAATTCATATGTTGAAATTCCAGCTCCCAAGGTATAACATTAGAAAGTGGGCCCTTTGGGAGGTGATCAGGACCCTTATAAATGCTCCCTTGCCACTTCCACCCTGCGAGGACAAAGCAAGAAAGCACTATCTATGAACCAGGAGGTGGGCTTCACCAGACAATCTGTCAGACTCCATGATCACAGACTCCACAGCCTCCAGAACCACTAGAAATACATTTTTATTGTGTACTGGCCTACTTTACGGTAGGCCTATATGGAATTCCTACTTTATGGTCTTTTGTTATTATAGCCCAGACTAAGACAGCTTTGAAATATAAATTATTATTATTATTATGAACCTTATTTTTTATTATAAAAACTTTTTTTGGAAGTTGTTCAAATGTTTTTAAAAAATTACTTAAATCTTGATCTTTATTAATTAAGCACAGGCAATGTAGACACAAGACAATTCTCACCCAACAGACAGAGAAGATGTTCCAGTCTGTTACATTTCAATATACAAGCCTCCAAACTGGAAGAAACCACAGCAAACTCTTTTTTTTCTTATGAAAAGTAATCTGAAGCATGTGCTTTTAAACAGGACAGCTCTACTGCTTTACTATGACTTTGGGCAAATTATAGAAAATCTCTGTGCTTCAATAGCAACCTTACAGGGTAGGATTAAATGATGTGTTACATTCAGTAATAAATACTCAAAAATATTAGCCATTATTATTACACATCATCAAAGCCATTATAAAATTTCTGCCTCCTCAGAATAGTACTGCAATAAGCCTCAGAAGAATCATTTTTGCTTTTCTTCAAAAGCACTAAAGCATGATACACATGGGAGTTGTGCTTCTGGTATGACAGGATAACATAAGCTAACAGACCAACTATACACTCTAAACTAACTACAAAAAAACAACTCACTGAGGGCTCTGGAGGGAGGAAAGGAACAGGTTATGTCCTAGAGAAGCTGATCAAACTTGGAGAAAAGGAAGAGCTGAGACAAGCCTGCGTTTTTTCAGCTTTGGCATGGGGGCAGGCGGCAGTCACAGTGCGAGGCAGCGTGGCTTTAGTTCCAACAGAAAGCCCACTATCTTTCCTGACTGAGAGACCAGGGGCAAAGCCCAGGGTAATCACAACTGCCACAAGGTGAGGAAGGAAATAATGGAAAGGAAAAAGCCAGAAAATGAAAACCCTAAATTCTCTGTATAACATCTGCCCCAGGATCTGAGGAGACAGTATCAACAGAATCCCATTAGTAAAGTAGAGAACTGGGGAGTAAGAGGTGATTGAAGAAATAATGCCCCAGATCTTTCCAAATTTGGTGAAAGACATGACTTTACAGATTTTAGAAAGCGTGTGGTCCCAAGCAGGACTAACACAAAGAAAACAATGATGAGGCATATCACAGCCAAACTGATAGAAAACCAAAGCGAAAGAGAAAACTCTTGAAAGCGGACAGAGAAAAACAATATATTATATACTGGAGAACAATGATTCTAATGATGTGGGACAAGCTATGTAATTTGTGGGTAACAGTACAAAATGAAAACATGGGGCCCACTGTTCAAAACTATTAAGATTTTCAAGACAGCAACAGAAAATTTAACCAAGCACAGAGCCCTTCTAAGTATGGGGCCCTATACAACTGCACAGGTCACATAACAATGAACTCAACTCTAGAATGATAATTTACTTTCATCAGGAATCATGGAAGCTAAAAAATAGTGAAACAGCATCCTCAAAAACTGTCAACCCAACAGTTTATATCCAAGAAAAATATCCTTCAAGGGTAAAGACAAAAATAAAAACATTTTCAGGTAAAGAAAAACTATGTTGTTATCAACAAACTTGTACAATAGAAATGCTTAAAGAAATTATTTCAGCCTCAAGGAAAATGACAGCAGGAACTTGGATCTTCAGGAATGAATGAGCAGCACAGAAAAAAAGTAATAAATATCTGGATTTTTATCTTTATCCTAAATACATCACTGAAAGATTTTTTTAAAGAGTTCTCTCACTGCAGTGTGGATAACAGGCTGCAGGAAAGGGGAGGTGTGAAAATACGTAAGTGGGAACACCATTTAGAAAGCTACTGTCATCGCCTTGGAAAAAGATGTACGCAGAACTCTAGCAAGAGCAAAGAAAATAGGGAAAGCCCATGATTGATGTAGCATAAAATCTATGCTCTTTCCAACTACTCCAGGCCACACTCAATATAAGGCAAAAGCAAAGTATTTTCTCTATTTATGACACGGGCAGCAGACTAAGCTTAGCTGAAGCTTCATTCTTGCGTTCTGTCCTAGAAAGGTCCCTAGAAATATGTTCATGTCATTATATGCTTTTATAGAATTTGAAAAAAAGAAAAAAGATTATTTTCCTTAAAGGGCTCCTCCCTCCAAAAAACTGTATATGCTTCAGGCTCAACAAAACCTGAATCCACACTGGATACTCAGAGAAAACTAAGTAACATAAAAGGAAGGGATGAAAGATATATTAGAAATGAAGATGAAAAGCAATTTTATAAATCATCTTGAGCATTTAGAGTAATATTAAACATGTCTTGAATGACTGTCATTTAAAAAGCACTCCCACAAATTAAATTAGTAACATTCAAACTAATGTTCTCCAAATCAACAATCCAGATTAATATATTGCAGAGTCGAATTCATGGTCATAGATTCACATAATTATGTCTATGTCAGTGCTCAACTTTGTCACAAATAATATCTGAACTCCTTTTCTTCCTGGGAGTGATTTTTAAAAGCTAATATAAATACAGAAGCTCTTTGAGTGAATGCATTTCATATGTCTCACTTCATTTCCACAACAAAGGCACTGGCCAGGTTTTCCTGAAGACTATCACAGTATCTTTCTGTCTGGCTACATCTTTACCCATTTCCAAAAAGGAAAAAAATAAACAAATCGCCCTCCAATAACCTTAAATTATGTGTTAAGCTACTATCTCCATGACAGAATTTTTTAAATTAGTGTGGCTTGCTCTTTCACTTAAGGACTCTTCTCTCAATACAACCCGACAGAAAGAATGAGAAACGGACTTACCATCCTGGGGAGTAAAATGTATTGCGGTTTTAAATGTGAAGGGTCGAGCAGTACAGGAATGAAGAGTAATGGAAGTAAAATTTAATTCTTGTTCTTTGGGCTCAAATGGAAAACCTAAAAGGCTCCATACATTTTGAGAATTAAAGAAGCCTGAGTCAAAAATGAAAGCTGACAGCCAAAACTCAGGAGAGAAAAACCATTCAGAAAAATAACTTTCCACTTCTTTGATTCTCTGACTTTCCTCCCTTCTTTTCCATCAAGTGAAAGCCAAGTATCAGATGATTTAGATGTTATGTAAAGCAAAAATTAAGAAGAAAACCCATGAACTTTATAAGGCAATTATGTTTAGTCCATTTTTATGGTTATTTTATATTTATTTACATTGCATTCTTTTGATAAGGAACTATTTTAACTTTTAAACTATATTGTCTCATCTGTCCATTTTTTCATAATATAATAGAGTTCAGTTATAAGATCTCTATTATAATTAAGGCTATCCAGGATTATAGAAAACTTTTCAAATTACTTTAAAGAAAATAGTAAACTATGTTGTAACTTTTTAGCATATTTATTGTTCTTAACTAAAGTAAGTCAGAAGTAATTAAATGCATTCACTGAGCTTTGAATGAATAAAGTCATTCAAAAAAATATTTCAGAAACATTTTAGGGTTTAAGGTCTAGCTCGGACCGACCTTTGCTACTCAAATTCTCGTTCATGGACTAGTAGTAGTGTTGGTAGTAGTCTAATAACACCTGATGTGTTATTAGAAATGATACTCGTACACCCCACCCCAGACCTACTGAATCAGAAGATTCACAGGTGCTCTGATGCACATTAAATTTTCAAGTCTGTACTAGATAATGTTTCTGGCCAAAAAAATGCAAAAGTGAAATTAAAACTGAATGTAAATAAGCCAAGGACAGATTATCAAGAACTGACTTGGGGATTTAGTGATTAAATCAAGACATATGAAGAGATGGGATTTAGCATGTTAGATTGTATTCTAAGGATATACTCTACATAGGATCAAAGTGACATGATGGTGGCTTTTAATTTTACTGCCATATTTTAACAGGACTAAGCACTCTTAAAACCCTTTGGAGTGTCTCTGAAGCATCACAAAATTCTCCTTAGAGAACCCTTAAAATTACCAAGATGAGCATGGGTTCCCCTGTTTTCCATGGATGTTTCACAGTAACAGGCATTAGAGAACATCTCCATTTCCAGAATAAAAAGTTATGGTCATGATTTACTTGTAACCATTCTCTCAAAGTATGAGTATGCCACCAGAAGACCCTATATTCAAGAATTGCCAGTAACTTAATACACCACTGATTTTGGCACAAACTGGATAAATTTAGCACCAACAGAATCTTTCCTCTTATAAGGTAATAAAATAATTCCATGTAGAGTTCTATAAACAACATCAGTGGATATAAATAATATCTACTATGTTGGGGCTCTCTTGTCCCCTCCTGGCATGAGCCAGGAGCTCTGTTCTCTCACTTTATCTCTAAATAAATATCTCTGCCTTGCTATCCTAAAAAACAAATAAATGGTAAATAATAATAATAATATCTACTACTTTGTTGAACCTGAACATGACCTGTTACCTGAGAAAAGTAAGTGACTTGAGCATCTAATCTGGGTAGTGCAACATCATGTTGGAGTGATCCACAGCTTTCATGCACTGCCACTTGTGCACCAGGATGGTGAGTACCAACACAGGTGCAACCAGAACAACCAGCAAAACAAGTTGTGCACATGTGCTATCATGCCTCAGCATTTGAAAGGCCATCTCTGGAAAGTCAGCAAGTTGCCTCTTAGTATTTAGTCTCTAAAGGTACTATTTAGTGACAAAAACTTGGGTAAGCCTACAGTTTTATCACAATATAAAGAAGAAATACTCTCTATGACTTTATGCCTAATCAATGTTCAATGAAAAATATTAAAAAGAGTTAGAAATTAGATAAATTACAGGTAACTCCCATTTATATTTCCAGTTATGACACACATCTTTCATTTGACCTTGGACTGAATATTTAGACTTTTAGATATCTGCATTAACTATAATACTATTATTTGAAATCAATCGAATACATAGATAAGTCACAATGATAAATTAATGTTTCTAAATTCTTAAAATTAATATATTAAACAAATGACAATACTTCAAATAAGGTGAACGTTTGAGTAGCTGAGTTTTACAAATTAACACAAATCCACATACCCAAAGTTTGAAGGAAACCCTAAACAAAAATAGGAGATATGAAACCTGAATAAAAGCTATGGCTCCTGACTTTAATAATGTTTTGTTCAAGATACTGTCTTGCTCCCATCAGACACATCACATCTATTATTTAGGTTAGTGGCATCTTGGGGTTAGTAAGTTTTTCTTTCTTTGTTTAAACAAACTATGAGTAAAATAGGAATGCATCTACCTTTAAGAAGCAATTACTCCATCATGCACAAACTGTTTGCCCTGGCTAAGCATACCATGAAGTTTGTAAATATTAGATTGTAATGTACCAGCAATTTGTACAAGACTTACTATCTTGAACTGTAACTGCATTGGAATAATAACACAGAATAAATTGACCCCCAAAGGGCCACAATTCAAATCAGCTTCATAAAAATATACTCAGAATCTTCTATGCACCACTGGGTGAAGGTAGGAAAATGAGAAGGATACAAGGAAGAGCAAGTTACAATTTCAACCCTTATTGAAAGGTGGCTTTCCATTTCTCCTCTTCCTAATTTGTGCAACTAGCCCATTTTAGAAACTAATAAACTTCTGTATATGTGTCAAAAGATAAGAAGCACAATTAACAAAAGCAACATTAAGAATTTATAAAGTTCAAAGTAGTAGTACATATGAGCAATTACCTTTTGGGAAATTAAGAAATATCTGATATGCTGGACGTAAGAATCATGGGACAATTTCAAACACAATCCTTTGAAACAACAACACATATATATGTAAAGCACAAACCTTGTGAAATTAACACACTCTCTTATATAATGATTCTCTAAGGAGACTTCAGTTAAAGCAAATAAACTTTAAAGCTACCAGAAATGCCAATATGATTTAAACATATAAATCTAAATCACTAATAGTTGTTGGATATTTATGTTTATTTTGATCTTACATGACATATGCTTGTTTATACTTATACATATCTACATACATGCCCAAATGTTGTCTACTAAGATTATTTCTAAGTAGCATGGTTTGTTCAGGATTTAAAAACCACGGCAAGATTACAAGTTAAAAAACTTTGCAGATCAACCAAAATATTCTAACTCCAAAATTATTGGTACTATGTAAATTTATAAATGAACAGAAGTCCATTAAAAATCAAAGTTTATCACTGCAAAATAAAGTCTGCTAGAAATCATTCTTAATGACCTCTTTCAACTAGGACATAAGCAGTTAAAGAATGCTGCTGGAGAACAAGTAGCTAAGTCTACATTTTCTTTCTGTAAAACAGTCTGAGCAGGCAGCTGATGAGCAGTTTCCTTTTTAATTAGAGTCGTTTCCTGATTAATTAGTCCCAGAACACTTAATGCAAGACTACACTATGCCACTGGGATGAACAATTCTCCTCATGGTACTTCTAAGTATCATCTTCTCACGAGGATCAAGCTCAATCTATTTTCTGTTCAAATGGGAAAGTGTTTATTCACAGAAGTGAGGGGGGAACCTATACAGCTCAATATCAAGAGATACATCATCAGCCTGAAATGAAAAAAGAATATGTATTATCTAAGGGAATTCATGCAATCCTAAATTTCAGGTTCTGGTAGTTTTTCTTTACTCAGAAAACCTTGGTTTTAAATAGCATGTAGTAAAGATCAATTTCTCTCTGACTAGGTGATCAGCTCTATGGGACTGAATGAAACAGAAATTTTGTAAACGTACTCAAATCATCCCTGTACATACTTGAGCTTGGAAACCTGCGAAAGTAAAGACCTGAGGTTCCCAGAAAGTAAAGTAAAAAAGCTACAGAGACTTTGATTAACTAATCTGTATGAAGAGATGCAAACTTTAGAGTATCTAAGTACCAACTAGACAAACATATAGAAAAATTAAGGTATGCTTTCAATTAAAAATTGCCATTATGCTTTTCAAACAGAAACTGAAGATTTATACAATTAAACAGAATTGCTCCTTTTCATATCATCTTTGCAGGTATCAAGGTAATAGCTTCATGATGCTGTCTTCAAAAAAAATCAGTCATCTATTAAAAGATTTAAGTATTTTCATAACATGTCAGAAATCAGCCTCTTAAAGGATAGAAGTGACTGAATTATTCTAACAGTAATAACAAGTAAAGTTCTCTCTTATGGAAGAAATTATGCACATACATAATATTCTGACCCAGAAATTTTAAAGTTTAATGCAACTTTTACCTAGTCTGCTCATCATTCATTAGGAATTAAAATGTTTGTATGTAAAAAATTAAAATCTGTTGTGTGCTTAATAGAAGGTACTGACAAAATAAATAGTGAGTTTAGAAAAAGTAAAGGCTTAAAATACAGAAAAAAAGAGTCAAATGAAAATTACAATAAACTGTTATGGTATATTATCCTTTTAAAATTGCAAAAAGCTGAATTAATTACAATACTTAGTTTGAAACATTCTATGGAATAAATACATATAATTTAAGCCAAAAGGCTTACAGAATAAAGCTTTAAAGTCTAAAAAAGAGTACAGCATCAATAATATCCCCAACATGGTATTTATGTAGTATCTTCCTGAAGAAACTCAAGATATTTCACAAAGGAACTGAATTTTTTTAAGGACTGCAATAACCTTAAATTTACTCAATGGTCTTTTGGTTTCTCCATTTGTTTATTTTTTTCTATTTTGGCAAAAGGAAGCAGGAAGTAGGATATAAGTTTGCAAAAGGAGAAAGACTCCACACCATATTTTCAGGTATTTGTGTGTGCATATTGATATTTATATCCCCATTCCATGAGCTCAAAGGAAGTAATTATTTTATCTTACAGTGAAAAAAACTGAATATATTAAAAAGACAACTTTTCAATGTGATTTTTTAGAAAGTAAGACTTCAATTAATCAGTTCTAGTCTATACCTTGAAATGTTCTATTAAAAAAACATTCATAACTTCTAATCCAATTCTTCAATTACAATGCCATAGCCAATTAACCCCTCCTTTGTTTTTTTTTAAACCATGGAGCACTGACCTATAGAGTTTAATTCATGTAGTCATTCAACAAATACTTATTAAGGGCTAGTGCCAGGCTCTGGGGATACAAAGTACCACAAAATGACAGTTTCTCTGTGGTGACACAGTCTGTCCAGTCAGCTGAAAAATCAACTAAAAGCCATGCGAATAAACAAGCAGCCTAATCTGAGAAATTCAACAGGGACATAAAACCTAGCAAATATTGAACAACACATAATGAAAAACACTTTTCAGAACTATGTTATGGACATATAAAAAAGGAGGCAGGCAATAAAGAGAATGGTAAATATGATGGAGAGACAAAGAAATATAAACTATAGAAAGATAGAAAAAGAGAAAGGGAAGATATGAAGAGATTCATGAAGTAATCAGGCAAGAAGCTGAAAAATGGAATGGTTACCAAAACACACACAAATATGCAATATGTTGGGAGGGTGCGTTTTTGGTGCCTGCCTCAAAGGTATCAGTTGCGTGTCTCTCTTTTTAAACCTTTGACACTAATTAATAGTAAACATACCTAAACATAAATTGGAATGGAAAACTAAATCAAAGCCAACAGCAAAATCCCTGGAGAAAACTCATCAAAATGTATAACCCAAAAAAATAAAAATACGCTCTAGAAAAATATGAAGAGAAGGTCAATCAAGTTATTATAAAATTGGGATCTAGGATCACACTGTAATCCCTAACTCTTGAAAGTTTGTGACACTTAAGAAAAATATCAGTGCTTTCCTCTGATCCTTAATTCTCTAGCTATAAATGTAGCTGTTTGATACTGAATGATCCATGCTTAATAACTCAGAAGTCTTCCCTCAAAATTGTACTTCTAATTCTATAATGTGAAAAATGAAGGTAACAATAGAAAAACATCTTTTTCCTCAATTTATCTCAAAACTTTAACTGTGCTTAAAGAATAACAAAAACTATATGTTACTGGTAACAGAACATTATCACTTAAGTACATGAAAATAATTAAGAATATGCATTTAATGTTTATAGAAATATGTCAGTGGGGGGAAATTTTTCAGCTCTTAGATCCACTATAAATGAGATTTTTTTGCATGTATGTATCAGTATAGATATAAAAGAAAAGAAAAGACCTCAGGGCATAAAAGAAAATTTGATAAGAATTATGCTATGAAAAAATAATAAGCAAAGATATTAAAACATAATAAAAACCATTGCTGGGAGCAGGGACTGAAGATGGCGGCATGAGAGAGGAGATAGAAACCTCCTCCCAAAACAACATATAATATGAAAATATATAAAATACATCAAATCCTGAAAGAAGAACAGGAAAGAAGGCTGCAGCAGACTATTTACACCTGGGGAAATCAGAAGACCTCAAGGAAAAGGGTAACATATGAAAGCCGTGATCTGGAGGGACCTAAGCCCTTCCCTCACATCAGCTCACCAGAGGGAAGAAGAGAAATGGAGTGGGGAAGGGGTAGAGGCCTAGGACTGCTCAACACCCAACCCTGGAGACCTGCTCTGGGAGCATGAACTGACATTACATGGTGCTCTGGAGATTAGTGGGGTTGGAAAGCTAACACTGGAGGAATACTTGGAGAGACTGAGATTCCAGCCATTTGCAGAAAACAGGGATCCACATCCAGCTGCTCTGAGACAAAATAAAGGCGGGCAGTCTGAGAGACTTCCTAACAGCAAGAGGGCTGGTAAAGGGACAACGATGCACAGAGCTTGATGCTTAGGAGAAAAGACAAGTGGACAAAATTGTCCAGTCACACTCTGCCCAGCAGGTTGGGAACTTTCAGGAGCTTCAAGTGCTCCATGCCTATGGCTGCCTACGCAGCTCTGAGGCATCCCACCATGACACACAGCCTGATGCATGTTCCTCCCAGACAGCACTGGCTCGCAAATTGGATGCCACTGCCATTGGGCAAACCCAGCCAGAGGATAGCCCTGCCTTCGGAAGCTATAAGTGAAAGCACAGAAGATTCGGATTCTCCCTGCCTGCTCAGCCCACTGGCTCTGGCAGTGGAGACAGGCACTGCAGCCAGGAAGCATGAAAGACCTCTTTTCTCCCAACAGGGACCAGCACCGCTCCCCTGTGATGCCCGCCATTGCTCCAGGGGCTGAGCAACACCAGAGAGTAGAGCTTCTGGGCACTAGAGGGTGCCTTCAAAAAATAAGAAACATCAAAGGAACCCGATTCAAACCAAAATTCCACAAACACCAGAAAGAGGCCCAAGTGAAAATGAACTCATCAATCTTCCTGAAAGAGATTTCAAAATAAAAATTACAAACATGCTCATGGAGGTACAGAAAAATATTCAAGAACTCAGGTAGGAATCCAGGAATAAGATACAAATGTTCAAGAATACAGTATCTGAAATAAAACATACAATGGAGGGATTTCAAAGTAGATTAGTTGAAGTAGAAGAGGCAATACATGAAATAGAAATTAGAGAACAGGAATACAAAGAAGCTGAGGCACACAGAGAAAAAAGGATCTCTAGGAATGAAAGAATATTGAGAGAACTGTGTGACCAATCCAAATGGAACAATATTTGTATTATAGGGCTACCAGAAGAAGAAGAGAGAGAAAAAGGGATAGAAAGTGCCTCTGAGGAGGTAATTGCTGAAAACTACCCCAATATGGGGAAGGAAACAGTCTCTCAGACCATGGAAGTCCACAGATCTCCCAAAATGAGGGACCCAAGGAAGACAACAACAAGACATATAGTAATTAAAATGGCATAAAGGTTAAGGACAGACTATTAAAAGCAGCCAGAGAGAAGAAAAAGATCACATACATAGGAAAGCCTATCAGGCTATCATCAGACTTCACAGCAGAAACCTTACAGGCCAGAAGGGAGTGGCATGACTTATTTAATGCAATGAAGCATTAGGGACTCGAACCAAGAATACTCTATCTGGCAAGATTATCATTTAAATTTCAAGGAGGGATTAAACAGTTTCCAGATAAGCAAAAGCTGAGAGAATCTACCCCCTACAAAACATCTCTACAGTGTATTTTGGAGGGAATTCTATAAATGAAAGTCTCCCAAAGGCTAAATAGCTGTCACCAGAGGTAATAAAACCACAGTGAAGAAAGTAGAACAGTTAATTACTAAGCAGATGTAAACTTAAAACAACTACCCCCAAAGTCAGTTAAGGGGTAGACAAAGAGTACTGAATATAATACCTACTATATAAATAAATGAAGGAGGAAGAAAAAGGAGCAGAAAAAAATAATAACCTTTAGATTGTGTTTGTAATAGAATACTAAGTGAGTTAAGTTAGACTGTTAGGTAGTAACAAAGTTACCCTTGAACCTTTGGTGAACACAAAACTAAAGCCTGCAATGGCAAAAAGTACATGCCTATCGATAATCACCCTAAATGTAAATGTTCTGAATGCAACAATCAAAAGACATAGAGTCACTGAATGGACAAAAAAACAAGACGCATCTATATGCTGCCTACAAGAGACTCACTTTAAACCCAAAGACATACCCAGATTGAAAGTAAAGGGATGGAAAAAGAAATTTCATTCCACTAAAAGAGAGAAAAAAGCAGGAGTTGCAGTAATGGTATCAGACAAAATAGACTTCAAAACAAAGAAAGTCACAAGAAACAAGGAAGGACATTACATAATGATAAAGGTTTAGTCCAACAGGAGGATATATCTATGTACCCAACACAGGAGCACCTAAATACGTGAAACAAATACTAACAGAATTAAAGGGGGAAATAGAATGTGATGCATTCATTTTAGGAGACTTCAACATACCACTAACTCCAAAGCACAGATCAAACAAGACAGAAAATAAGTAAGGAAACACAGGCACTCAACAACACATTAGAACAGATGGACCTAACAGACATCTACAGAACACTCCACCCAAAAGCAGCAGGATACACATTCTTCTCAAAAGCACATGAAACATATTCAAAAACAGATCATACACTAGGCCACAAAAACAGCCTCAGTAAATTCAAAAAGACTGAAATTACAGCAACCAGTTTCTCAGACCACAAAGGTTTGAAACTAGAACCAAATTATTCAAAGAAAACTAAAAAGCCCACAAACACATGGAGGTTTAACAACACGGTCCTAATTAATCAATGGATTAATGACCAAATAAAAACAGAAACCAAGCAATATAGGGAGACAAATGACAACAATAACTCGACATCATAAAATCTGTGGGACATACCGAAGGCCATACTAAGAGGAAAGTATATTTCAATAAAGGCTTACCTCAGGAAAGAATAACAATACCATATGAACACTCTAAACTCACAATTAATGAAATTAGAAAAAGAAGAAGAAATGAGGCCCAAAGTCAGAAGAAGGGACATAATAAAGATTAGAGCAGAAATAAATAAAATCAAGAAGAAAAAAACAATAGAAAGAATCAATGAAATGAACAGCTGGATCTCTGAGAAAATAAACAAAACAGATAAACCCCTAACCAGACTTATCAAGGAAAAAAAAGAGTCTGAACACATAAAAAGAATCACAAATGAAAAAGGAAAATCACTACAGATACTACAGAAATACAAAGAATTATTAGAGAATACTATGAGAAATTATATGCTAACAAACTGGATAACCTAGAAGAAATGGACAAATTTTTAGAACAATATAATCTTCCAAGGCTGACCCAGAAAGAAAAACAAAATCTGAACAAACCAATTACCAGAAACAAAATTGAATTGGCAATCAAAAAATTACCTAAGAGGGAGTAGAGCCAAGATGGCAGCGTGAGTACGGCAGCGAAAATATCCTCCCAAACACATATATGTTTTTGAAAATACAACAAACACAACTATTCCTAAAAGAGAGACCAGAAGATACAGTACAACAGCCAGGATACATCTACATCTGCGAGAACTCAGCGCCTCACAAAGGAGGTAAGTATGGGAGAATATATTCATAAATGACAGATCTGATAAAGGGTTGATATCCAAAATATATAAAGAGCTCACACACCTCAACAAAAAGTAAATAATACAATTAAAAAATTGGCAGATTAATTAGTAGTTTAAAACCTATACATGCTTAAAACCTATATACTCTACAAGGAGATATGTCAAAGAAATAATCAATCTTCCCATGTTTTCTTCCGTCTGCTACTTCTATAGCTTTTCTTCTTCCTTCCTAATTACAACCCTTAAGTAGAATTCATGCCTCATATCGAAAATTATGGAGTATCATAATTCTTCCAAGTGGTAAAGATACCTCAAGACAAATGCTGGGCATAGAAGCCACAGGGCATAAATCTGCAAAGAAGTAAAAAGTTAACCTTTTCAAACAATATTGCTTCTCTCTCACTTACCAACTTTACATTTCCCTGTATGGCCCTGGAAGATGACTGGTTAGCCAGAGATGGGTAATATTCCTCAAGGGAGGAACAACCTAAGACAGGCACAGTCGCAGGGGGGCCATCAGGAGAGAAATTTGGGATCAACAGAGGGGAGGCTTAGAACCTCAGCCCCACTGTTTTGAGAGAAATCTTCTGCATCCGTGGATGTTTTGTTGCCCTTGTCTAGCTTGGATTAATACTTACTCTATAGGCACAGACCTATCATCTACATTTGCCCTCTTACAGCACTAAATTATGTTTTCTACCTTTATCTTGCATCTACCTACCACTTCAGCATTTTATTTAAAAAAATAATAATAACAAAATAAGGGAGAAATGCGGGATTCACATAAAAATCAAGTATAAAAATCAAACGAATAATCATATCTGACTTGATTGTTTATAGTTCATGATGCGTGATCAAAACCGAAAATTTCTATGATATGACTGTCCTTGCACTGTCCACCATGTAAGAACTTATTCACTATATAAGAACTTGTTCACCATGTAAGAACTGGTTCGTTATGCTTCAGAAGATTGGAGACTGTTGAGAAATAGGCTTGGGGTTGATTAATGACTGTGCATTGAGTCCCCTATATAGAATTTTATTGTTCTTAACAACCATTTGATCAATAAATATGAGAGATGCCCTCTCAAAAAAAAAAAAAAGGACATGAAGTAATGTACTTAATGGTGATGAATATGTTCCATCTCATGATTGATACTCCTGTGCATAATCACCATTAAATATTTTAATGGATTCATTTTAAAAATAGAAGTGAATATCTTAAAAAGGAAATTGTGTCCACTACTGTTAGTGGTGAGGCAACTCCACGTAGAATAAATAGATGTCACCTGCAAATATAACAAAGAAAAATTGGCAGAGGAGCTAAACAGACACTTCTCCAAAGAAGAAATTCAGATGGCCAACTGGCACATGAAAAGATGCTCCACATCACTAATCATCAGAGAAATGCAAATTAAAACCACAATGAGATATCACCTCACACCAGTAAGGATGGCCAACATCCAGAAGACAAACTACAACAAACGTTGGCAAGGTTGTGGAGAAAGGGGAACCCTCCTTCACTGCTGGTGGGAATGTAAATTAGCTCAACCATTGTAGAAAGCAGTATGGAGGTTCCTCAAAAAGCTCAAAATAGAAATACCATTTGACCCAGGAATTCCACTTCTAGGAATTTACCCTAAGAATGCAGCAGCCCAGTTTGAAAAAGACGCATGCACCCCTATGTTTATCTCAGCACTATTTACAATAGCCAAGAAATGGAAGCAACCTAAGTGTCCATCAGTAGATGAATGGATAAAGAAGATGTGGTACATATACACAATGGAATATTATTCAGGCCTAAGAAGAAAACAAATCCTACCATTTGCAAAAACATGGATGCAGCTAGAGAGTATTATGTTCAGTGAAATAAGCCAGGTGGAGAAAGACAAGTACCAAATGATTTCACTCATATATGGAGTATAAGAACAAAGAAAAAACTGAAGGAACAAAACAGCAGCAGAAACACAGAACCCAAGAATGGACTAACAGTTACCAAAGGGAAAGGGACTGGGGAGGATGGGTGGGAAGGGAGTGTAAGGGGGTGGGAGAAAGGGTGCATTACAATTAGCATGTATAAGGTGGCCGGGGGGGCATGGGGAGGGATGTGCAACACAGAGAAGACAAGTAGTGATTCTACAACATCTTACTACGCTGATGGACAGTGACAGTAATGGGGTTTGTGGGGGGGAGTTGGTAATGGGGGGAGTCTAGTAAACAAAATGTTCCTCATATAACTGTAGATTAATGATACCAAAAAAAAAAACTACCTAAGAACAAAACCCCTTGATCAGATGGCTTCACCACTGAATTATATTAAACATTTAGTGAAGACCTAATACCCGTACTCGTTGAAGTTTTCCAAAAATGAGAAGAGGAGGGAATACTTCCAAACTCATTCTATGATGCCAGCATCACTTTAAGACCAAAACCAGGGAAAGACACCACACACAAAAAAAATTACAGACCAATATCCCTGATTAACATAATTTCAAAAATACTCAACAAAATACTAGCAAATCGAATTCAAAAATAGATTAAAAAGATAAGCCATGCTAGGGATGCAAGGATGGTAAAATATTTGAAATCCATCAACATCATCCACGTCTTCCACAAATAGCAGGACAAAAAGCACATGAGCATCTCCACAGATGACGAAAAAACATTCGACAAAATTCAACATCCATTCATGATAAACTCTCAACAAAAATGGGGACAGAGGGCAAGTACCTCAACATAATAAAGGCCATATATCACAAACCCACAGCCAACATCATACTTAACAGCAAGAAACTGAAAGATTTTCCTTTAAGATCAGGAACAAGACAAGGATGTCCACTCTTCCCACTTTTATTCAACAGTTCTTGAGGTCCTAGCCATGGCAATTAGACAACACAAAGAAATAAAAGGAATCCAGATTGGTAAGGAAGAAGTTAAATTGTCACTGTTTGCAGATGACATGATTTTGTACACAGAAAACCCTGAAGAATCTACTTCAAAACTACTAGAACTAATAACTGAATTCAGCAAAGGTGCAGGATACAAAATTAATACACAGAAATTTATGGCATTCCTATATACTAACAATGAACTAGCACAAAGAGAAATTAAGAAAATAATTCCATTCACAATTGTGTCAAAAAGAATAAAATACCTAGAAATAAACCTAACCAAGGAAGTGAAAGACCTATACCATGAAACCTACAAGACACTCATGAGAGAAATTAAAGATACCAATAAATGGAAATGCATCCCACACTCATGAATAGGAAGAATTAATGTTGTCAAAATGGCCATCCTGGCTAAAGGAAATCTATCAATCTATAAACACAATCGCTATCAAAATACCAATGGCATTCTTCAATGAACTGAAGTAAAACATTCTAAAATTCATATGGAACCACAAAAGATCCCAAATAGCAAAAGCAACACTGAGAAGGAAGAATAAAGCTGGGGGGATTACATTCCCTCACTTCAAACACTGCTACAAAGCCACAGTAATCAAGACAATTTGGTATTAGCACAAGAAAAGACCCACAGCCCAGTGGAACAGAATAGAGAGTCCAGATATTAACCCAAGCGTATATGGTTAATTAATATACAATAAAGGAGCCACGGATATACAATGTGGAAATGACAACCTCTTCAACAACTGGTGCTGGAAGAAATGGACAGCTACATGTAAGAGAATGAAACTGGATTATTGTCCAACTACATCCACAAAAGTAAATTCAAAATCAATCAAAGACATGTAAGTCAGGAAACCACAAAACCCTTAGAAGAAAACATCGGCAAAAATATCCTGAATAAGGAGCCAAGATGGCGGTGTGAGTAGGGCAGCAGAAATCTCCTCCCAAAACCATATATATTTTTGAAAATACAACAAATACAACTATTCCTAAAAGAGAGACCAGTGGATACAGTACAACAGCCAGACTACACCTACATCTGCAAGAACTCAGCATCTCATGAAGGGGGTAAGATACAAGCCATGGCCCAGCAGGACCTGAGGGCTCCCCACACCCCAGCTCCCCAGTGGGAGGAAAGGAGTCGGACACAGGAGGGAGTGAAAGCCCAGGACTGCAAAACCACAAGTTCTAGTAATCCGCACCGGGAACACAGACACAGAGTGCACAGTGTGCCGGTTATTAGAGAAATGTAAAAGCAAAACCTGCAAGTATATCCCCCGCAACCAGCTCCCCTGGGACAAAAGAAAAGTGAGTGCCTTCTGAAAGTCTTAAAGGAACAGGGACCTTACAGCTGGACGGAATTGTCCCGGCACACTCAGCCCAGCAGCTAGGAATCCCAGGGAACTCCAGGCACCCTGAACCCCTGGGCGGCAACACAGGTCCAAAGGCCCTCATGGCGATAGTCAGCCTGCCAGTCATTCCCCCAGCCAGTGCGGCCCCCAACACAGGGGCCCAGTAGACTGAGAGTGGCCATGCGAGCCAGCGGTGGTGGCAGAGCAGCCCGGGAGAGACCACAGCCCCAGCAGCCGCCACGAATGTCCTTCTGGAATGCAGCCACCTGGGCCAGACCCAAAGGCCGCTGCCAGGGCACAGCTGCCCGGCGCAGGCAGAAGAAACTGGGGCAAGTCGCAAAGGGGCGCCACTCTCACAGAAGAGCACACACGGAGTGCCTGCCAATCCCCCCAGGGCTCTGGGTTACCCTGACGGCAACCCCACCCATGGCACCTGAGGGGATTAATCCAGAGGCTGCTGCAGGAGTGCAGGTAACCAACAAAGGCAGCGGAGAAGGGAAAGGTGACCAGCAAACAAGAAAGGACTTTGTTCTTCCAGCTGACACACGTGTTACCTGCCTATAGCTACCTCTATCGCCATGAAAAGGCAGAAGAATTTGGTAAAGTCTGGAATTACCCAGTCAACCCCAGAGAGAGGCCCTGGGGAGATAGATTTAACCAATTGTCCAGATAAAGAATTCAAAATAAAGGTCATAACCATGCTGATGGACCTGCAGAGAAATTTCCAAGAGCTGAAGGAGAAAGTAGGGAGAGAAAATACAGAAATAAAACAATCTCTGGAAGGATTTAAGAGCAGACTGGATGAGGTGCAAGAGGCTGTTAATGGAATAGAAAAGAGAGAACAAGAATACAGAGAAGCAGAGGCAGAGAGAGATAAAAAGATCTCCAGGAATGAAAGAATATTAAGAGAACTGTGTGACCAATCTAAACGGAACAATATTTGCATTATAGGAGTACCAGAAGAAGAAGACAGAGAAAAAGGGATAGAAAGTGTCTTAGAAGAAAGAATTGCTGAAAACTTCCCCAAACTAGGGGAGGAAATAGTCTCTCAGACCATGGAGGCTCACAGAACTCACAACACAAGGGGCCCAAGGAGGACAACTCCAAGATAATAATTGAAATAGCAAAGATCAAAGACAAGGACAGAGTATTAAAGGCAGCCAGAGAGAGAAAAAAGGTCACCTACAAAGGAAAACCCATCAGGCTATCATCAGACATCTCAAAAGAAACCTTAAAGGCCAGAAGAGAATGGCATGATATATTTAATGCAATGAAACAGAAGGGCCCTGAACCAAGAATACTGTATCCAGCACGATTATCATTTAAATATGAAGGAGGGATTAAACAATTTCCAGACAAGTAAAAGTTGAGGGAATTTGCCTCCCACAAACCACTTCTACAGGATATTTTACAGGGACTGCTCCAGATGGAAGCACTCCCAAGGCTAAATCAATGTCCACAGACAAAATAAAATCACACCAAAGAAAGCAGACCAACCAAATACTAACAAAAGGCAAAAAATAATATCAACTACTCATACTAGCTTGGATTAATACTTAGTCTATAGGCACAGATCTAATCATCTACATTTGCCCTCTTACAGCACTAAATTATGTTTTCTATCTTTATCTTGCATCTACCTACCACTTCAGCATTTTATTAAAATAATAATAATAATAATAAGGGAGAAATGTGGGATTCACATATAAATCAAGTATAAAAATCAAACGAATAATCATATCTGACTTGATTGTTTATAGTTCATGATGCGTGATCAAAACCGAAAGTTTCTGTGATATGACTGCCCTTGCACTGTTCACCATGTAAGAACTTATTCACTATGTAAGACCTTGTTCACCATGTAAGAACTTGTTTGTTATGCTTCAGAAGATTAGAGACTGTTGAGATATAGGCTTGGGGTTGATTAATGAATGTGCACTGAGTCCCCTATATAGAATTTCATTATTGTTAACAACCATTTGATCAATAAATATGAGAGATGCCCTCTCAAAAAAAAAAAATCAACTACTCATAAAAGCAGTCAAAGGAAACACAAAACAGTATAGAATAAAACACCTAACATATAAGGAATGGAGGAGGAGGAAGAATAAGAAGGGAGAGAAATAAAGAATCTTCAGACTGTGTTTATAATAGCTGAATAAGAGAGTTAAGTTAGACGGCTAGATAGTAAAGAAGTCACCCCTGAACCTTTGGTAACCATGAATCTAAAGCCTGCAACAGCAATAAGTACATATCCTTAAATAATCACCCTAAATGTAAATGGACTGAATGTCCAATCAAAAGACACAGAGTAACAGAATGGATAAAAAAGCAAGACCCATCTAAATGCTGCTTACAAGAGACTCACCTCAGACCCAAAGACACACACAGACTAAAAGTCAAGGGATGGAAAAAGATATTTCATGCAAACAACAGGGAGAAAGAAGTAGGTGATGCAGTACTTACATTAGACAAAATAGACATCAAAATAAAGTAACAAGAGATAAAGAAGGACATTACATAATGATAAAGTGGTTAGTCCAACAAGACGATATAACCATTACAAATATACATGAACCCAATACAGGAGCACCAACATATGTGAAACAAATACTAACAAATTAAAGGAGGGAATAGAATGCAGTGCATTCGTCCTAGAAGACTTCAACACACCACTCACTCCAAAGGACAGATCCACCAGACAGAAAATAAGTAAGGACACAGAGGCACTGAACAACACACTAGAACAGATGGACTTAACAGACATCTACAGAACTCTACACCCAAAAGCAGCAGGATACACATTCTTTTCAAGAGCACATGGAACATTTTCCAGAATAGACCACATACTAGGCCACAAAAAGAACCTCAGTGAATTCAAAAAGACTGAAATCGTACCAACCAACTTCTCAGACCACAAAGGCATAAAACTAGAAATAAATTGTACAAAGAAAACAAAAAAGCTCACAAATACATGGAGGCTTAACAACATGCTTCTAAATAATCAATGGATCAATGACCAAATTAAAACAGAGATCAAGCAACATATGGAGAAAAATGACAACAACAGCATAAAGCCCCAACTTCTGTGGGATGCAGCGAAGGCAGTTCCAAGAGGAAAGTATATAGCAATCCAGGCCTCTTTAAAGAAGGAAGAATAATCCCAAATGAATAGTCTAAAGTCACAATTATTGAAACTGATAAAAGAAGAACAAATGAGGCCCAAAGTCAGCAGAAAGAGGGACATAATAAAGATCAGAGAAGAAATAAATAAAATTGAAGAGAATAAAACAATAGAAAAAAATCAATGAAACCAAGAGCTGATTCTTTGAAAACATGAACAAAATCGATAAGCTTCTAGCCAGACTTATTAAGAGAAAAAGGGAATCTATACACATCAACAGAATCAGAAATGAGAAAGGAAAAATCATAACGGACCCCATAGAAATACAAAGAATTATTACAGAATACTATGAAAATCTATATGCTAACAAGCTGGAGAACCTAGAAGAAATGGACAACTTCCTAGAAAAATATAACCTTCCAAGACTGGCCAAGGAAGAAACAGAAAATCTAAACAGACCAATTACCAGCAAAGAATTGAATTGGTAATCAAAATCTACCCAAGAACAAAACTCCTGGTCCAGATAGATTCACTGCTGAATTTCACCAAACATTTCTGAAGACCTAATACCCATCCTCCTTAAAGTTTTCCAAAAAATAGAAGAGGAGGGAATACTTACAAACTCATTCTATGATGCCAGCATCACTCTAATGCCAAAACCAGGCAAAGACCATAACAAAAAAGAAAATTACAGACCAATATCCCTGATGAACATAGATGCAAAAATACTCAACAAAATATTAGCAAACCAAATTCAAAAATATATCAAAAGGATCATGTATCATGATCAAGTGAGATTCATCTCAGGGATGCAAGGATGGTACAACATTTGAAAGTCCATCAACACCAACCACCACAACAACAAAAAGGACAGAAACCACATGATCATTTCCATAGACGCTGAAAAAGCATCCGACAAAATTTAACATCCATTCATGATAAAAACTCTCAACAAAATGGGTATACAGGGCAAGTACCTCAACATAATAAAGGCCATATACAAACCCACAGCCAACATCTTACTTAACAGTGAGAAGCTGAAAGCTTTTCCTCTAAGATCGGGAACAAGACAGGGATGCCCACTCTCCCCACTGTTATTCAACATAGTACTGGAGGTCCTAGCCATGGCAATCAGGCAAAACAAAGAAATACAAAGAATCCAGATTGGTAAAGAAGAAGTCCAACTGTCATATTTGCAGATGACATGATATTGTACATAAAAAACACTAAAGACTGCATTCCAAAACTACTAGAACTAATATCTGAATTCAGCAAAGTTGAAGGATACAAAATTTGTTGCTTTCCTATACACTATTGATGAACTAAAAGAAAGAGAAATCAGGAAAACAATTCCATTCACAATTGCATCAAAGAGAATAAAATACCTAGGTATAAACCTAACCAAGGAAGTGAAAGACCTATACCATGAAAACTACAAGACACTCATGAGAGAAATTAAAGAGGACACTAACAAATGGAAACTCATTCCATGTTCATGGCTAGGAAGAATTAATATTATCAAAATGGCCATCCTGCCCAAAGCAATCTACAGATTCAATGCAATGCCTATCTAAATACCAACAACATTCTTCAATGAACTGGAACAAATAGTTTTAAAATTCATATGGAACCACAAAAAACCCTGAATAGCCAAAGCAATCCTGAGAAGGAAGAATAAAGCAGGGGGCATCTCGCTTCCCAACTTCAAGCTCTACTACAGAGCCACAGTAATCAAGACAATTTGGTACTGGCACAAGAACAGAGCCACAGACCAGTGGAACAGAACAGAGAGTGCAGATATTAACCCAAACATATACGGCCAATTAATATATGATAAAGGAGCTATGGACATACAATGGGGAAATGACAGCCTCTTCAACAGCTGGTGTTGGCAAAACTGGACAGCTACATGTAAGAGAATGAAACTGGACCATTGTCAAACCCCATACACAAAAGTAAATACGAAATGGATCAAATACCTGAATGTAAGTCATGAAACCATAAAACTCTGAGAACAAAGCATAGGCAAAAATTTCTTGGGCATAAACATGAACGACAACAACTTCTTCATGAATATATCTCCCCAGGCAAGGGAAACAAAAGCAAAAATGAACAAGTGGGACTATATCAAGCTAAAAAGCTTCTGTACAGCAAAGGACACCACCAATAGAACAAAAAGACATCCTACAGTATGGGAGAATATATTAGTAAACAACATATCGAATAAGGAGTTAATATCCAAAATATATAAAGAACTCACATGCCTCAACACCCAAAAAGCAAATAACCCAATTAAAAAGTGGGCAGAGGATATGAACAGACATTTCTCCAAAGAGGAAATTCAGATGACCAACAGGCACATGAAAAGATGCTCCACATCCCTAATTATCAGGGAGATGCAAATTAAAACCACAATGAGATATCACTTCACACAAGTTAGGATAGCCAACATCCAAAAGACAAGCAACAACAAATGCTGGCGAGGATGCAGAGAAAAGGGAACCCTCCTACACTGCTGGTGGGGATGTAAATTAGTTCAACCATTATGGAAAGCAATGTGCAGGTTCCTCAAAAAAGTAAAAATGGAAATACCATTTGACCCAGAAATTCCACTCCTAGGAATATACCCAAAGAAAACAAGATTCCACATGCGAAAAGACAAATGCACCTCTATGTTTATCGCAGCACTATTTACAATAGCCAAGATATGGAAGCAACCTAAGTGTCCATCAGTAGATGAATGGATATAGAAGATGTAGTACATATACACACCAGCATATTATTCAGCCATAAGAAGAAAACAAATCCTACCATTTGCAACAACATGGATGGAGCTAGATGGTATTATGCTCAGTGCAATAAGCCAGGCAGAGAAAGACAAGTACCAAATGATTTCACTCATATGTGGAGTATAACAACAAAGAAAATAACTGAAGGAACAAAACAGTAGCAGACTCACAGACTCCAAGAAGGGACTAATGGTTACCAAATGGAAGGGGTTGGGGAGGGCAGATGGGAGGGGAGGCAGAAGGATATTGAGGGGTATTATGATTAGTACACATGGTCTGGGAGGGGTCACGGGGAAGACAGTGTAGCACAGAGAAGAGAAGTAGTGACTGTGGAATCTTACTATACTGATGGACAGTGACTTCAGTGGGGCATGGGGCAGCCTTGATAATATGGGTGAATGTAGTAACCACAATGTTTTCCTTGTGAAACCTTCATAAGAGTGTACATCAATGATACCTTACTAAAATAAAAAATAAATAAATAAACCCTTTCACATCCCCCCAAGAAAAGAAACCATTCCCATTCGAAAGAAAAGGGAAAAATAAAAGGTACATTTTCTTAAAGAATCTTTCAGTAATTCTTAGTGTCCTTTAATAAAAACCTTCTGACAGTTAAGTTTACAGTACAGCACAGTGAGTACTGTTTGTTCTCCTTGCCCACCTTATTTTGGTTAATAAATTTTAAAGAACTATAAATTTTCTTCAGAAATTTTTGTAAACTGTATGGCTGCATCAGTAATGCACCAGGACAAGAGTCTGTGGTTTTTATAAATACCAATGGTACAGACCCAGCTGGAATAACCCCATTCTATCAAAAAGCTCATTTTCTGCAGCCAGACAAGGTGATGACAGAGAACGGAGCAGCCATGTAATTAATTGAGAATCTTGCCTCTCAATGGAATCCAGCTCAAGTGTTATTTGACTAAGATATTGCACCGAAATTTTCAAAAATAAACCATGTAAAGAAAAAAGCAAACATCTACCTAGCTTTATGATGTACAGAGATTAATTGTGAAAACTTACCAAATAAAAAATATGTAACTGATACCATAATCTGACTTTTCAATTAAATATTCACTAAATGTCATTCAATCCTAAGAAAAATACCAATTTAAACATTTCCTTTTAAGAATATCCAGTAATTGTAGTTATATGTTCCACCAAAATAGAGTAAAAATTTTTTCTTTAGCTACATGTTTTATTAAAAGCCATCTATTACAATAATACAGTGGAGAACAGAGAGAAGACAGGCTTCCCTCTAAGCAATACTAAGAATCCGAGAAGAATAAACACAGTGAAGATTTATCTATCCATACAACCCTTAAAGAAAGCAGAGAACTTGCAGAATCTTAAAATAAGCCATTCTCATGGCTGTTTTTTTTTCAAAAAAGATTTTGACACAACTACCAGAGTAATATTTGCAACTATTGCCTTTTTTGCTCTCTGATAGAGGTTTGAGCACACACTCACTATAGTTTATAAAATTGGACTTCTTTGCATGTTTATATAGTTTTATGGTTAGCCAATAAATGCTATTTTTCAGTTTACCGATTTTAAAAATTAATATGCTATACCATCCTAGCATAGAATGTGGTACACAACAGGTACTCAAACATTTATGGAATAGACACTATAATATTACTTGTTAAAATTCTATCACATCAACCCTAGGTGACCAATTTTTCTCTTATGATATCATTTTGATATAACGCTTTCTGAGGTTTTTCATTTCCTATATTTATTATAACAAGAACAAAGTTTTATTACATTCTTCCCATTTAACAAGGGGACAAACACTATCCATCAACAGTAGACACAGTTGGCCAATTGGGGTGGTAGTGAGAGAAGGAAGAGCACACAATGGCACTTTCTAATGCTCCCTGGATAATCCAAACTAGCAGCCAAATTATAACATTAGTTACTCCTACACTGTACTCCCTCCCCTATCCTGCTCAGACATATTTAAGTGCCACCTCAGACATCAGCTTCCCTGTGAAGTCTTCCCTGGTTCACCCAAGCAAAGCTGTCACTTTCTCTTTTGTATTCCACACACTTGATTAAGCTACCTATTATAACTTGCATATTATATTACATAGTATATTATAACCTATAAGATACTCGATCTATCCATGAACAGGCCTGGGCTTCCCCAAGCTACATGCCTCAGGGGGTGTCCTCTTTTCCTCCACATTGCCCTGGAAACCAGAAAGAATCTGGCCCATAAAATATGCTCCGTTAAGAGTTATTGAATTCTCATAATATAAGTTGGTAACATGGATGGTAGTACAGCAAAGAGAATAGAGTCAATGATTCTGTAATATCTATCTATATTGACAAACAGTAACTGCACTAGTTGGGATGAGGACTTAATAATGTGGATAACTGTTGAACAACTGTGTTGTATACCTGAAACCAATATAAGATTGTATATCAACTATACTTCAATTTAAAAATCTAAAAAAGTAATTAAATTGAGTGAATTACTAAGTACATGAGATTAATACCTGCCTTGCCATCCTGATCATATCAGACAGTCATTAGGAGTGGTTTTTAGAGACTATCATTTGACTTTATGATATACCTAAATATGCAATGCATAATCACTAAAAGAATAATTCATATAATCACTGAAAAGTCAAGTTTTAGGATTCAAATGTTCCATGATATTTACCAGTCACAAAAAAAAATAAAGAAAAAGAAAAATCTGACATTTCATACTTCTAAAAAGACTCCTTCTCAGTTCCATCAGCTATTATTCACATCGTGTGCTCTTGTGAAAATTATGTGACTACAAGTTGCCTAACACACACACATATTAAAGTAGAAATATACACTGGCACTAATATCCATTATTACTATTATCATGTTCACGATGTAACATATTGGTTAAAAGAGCGGAGCTAATCTTGAATGCTTACTATGTGCCAAGCACTTCATCATTTTACTTGATTCCCACAACTGTGCCAGGAGGTACTACTATTTATCCCTACTTTACGAAAGGTGGATCTGAGGCTGAGAAAGTTGGGATAACTTCTCAAGTTCACAAATTAGTATGTAGGAGGGATGAGACTCAAATCCAGGTCAATTCAGCTTAAATCCTTTAGAAAGAAAGTGTGCGTGCTTGTGCATGTGTATGTGTGTGTGTGTGTCCATGCACCTACATATACACTTTTTCAAGAGTCATTTGGAAGTGAAACAAGAATTCAAGTAGTGGAGGGAAATGGCTTATGATGACACTTGTGAAAGCTTATCAATTAAAAGCCTGTTTTGATTTTAAAGTATAAAGTATGAATGCTATAAATTAGATCACTTCTACAAAAGAGCACAGAACTGTATTTGCTCTGTTACATGAATAGTAATCAGCAGACTTGATGGATAACTACACCACACACACCATGTAATTAAAGTACACATACAGCTCTGCAAAGACACATAAAATTCAAGTTGCCCTACATAGAAGCCACAGGGCATAAATCTGCAAAGAAGTAAAAAGCTAACCTTCTCAAAGAATATTGCTTCTCTCTCACTTACCAACTTTACATTTTCCTGTATGGCCCCGGAAGATGACTGGTTAGCCATGGACAGGTAAGATTCCTCAAGGGAGGAACAACCTAAGACAGGCACAGTCGCAGGGGGGCCATCAGGAGAGAAATTGGGGACCAACAGAGGGGAGGCTTAGAACCTCACCCCCACTGTTTTGAGAGAAATCTTCTGCATCCGTGGATGTTTTGTTGCCCTTGTCTAGCTTGGATTAATACTTACTCTATAGGCACAGACCTGATCATCTACATTTGCCCTCTTACAGCACTAAATTATGTTTTCTATCTTTATCTTGCATCTACCTACCACTTCAGCATTTTATTAAAATAATAATAATAATAATAAGGGAGAAATGTGGGATTCACATATAAATCAAGTATAAAAATCAAACGAATAATCATATCTGACTTGATTGTTTATAGTTCATGATGCGTGATCAAAACCGAAAGTTTCTGTGATATGACTGCCCTTGCACTGTTCACCATGTAAGAACTTATTCACTATGTAAGACCTTGTTCACCATGTAAGAACTTGTTTGTTATGCTTCAGAAGATTGGAGACTGTTGAGGTATAGGCTTGGGGTTGATTAATGACTGTGCATTGAGTCCCGTATACAGAATTTTATTGTTGTTAACAACCATTTGATCAATAAATATGAGAGATGCCCTCTCAAAAAAAAAAGAAGAAAACAAATCCTACCATTTGCAACAACATGGATGGAGCTAGAGGGTATTATGCTCAGTGAAATAAGCCAAGCAGAGAAAAACAAATACCAAATGATTTCACTCATCTGCGGAGTATAAGAACAAAAGAAAAACTGAAGGAACAGAACAGCAGCAGAATCACAGAACCCAAGAATGAACTAACAGTTACCAAAGGGAAAGAGACTGGGGAGAATGGGAGGGTAGGGAGGGATAAGGGCGGGGAAGAAGAAAGGAGGTATTATGATTAGCATGTATAATGTGGGGGGTGGGGGAAAGGGGAGGGCTTTGCAACACAGAGAAGACAGTGATTCTACAACATCTACTATGCTGATGGACAGTGACTGTAATGTGGGGGGGGGACTTGGGGTAGGGGAGAGCCTAGTAAACATAATGTTCTTCAAAAAAATAAAAATAAATAAATAAATTTTTTTTAAAAATTCAAGTTGCCCTAAAACATACATGACCTTCTCTATGTCAAAGGGCTCATAATATGTGAAAATGTGATCATTACTCAGGTGCTCCTCAAGCCAGCAATAAAGATTTAATCCTCAGTTCAAACACTGTACATTCTGTTTGCTTGTTTCTATATGGGCACAATCCTTTTATCATCTTTTCAGATCACCACAAAAGTATGAAGAATGCTAATTTAATAAGAGTAATAAGAAAACTCAATGATACAGAATTTACGATTTCGGAAATATGTGGTACAAGTCTGATTCATCAACCATGGTGGTGCCCTCAGCCTCTGATAGAAGTCAAAGCAGTAGACCGACAATGATTGAAGCCTCAAGTCCACTTTAAAATAGGTAAAGACCTATCTTAAAACGGATGACTTGAAGTTAGGTGCTTTAGAAATTTACTATTATTGATTCTGTAAAGGACTATTTAGATCTTTTGTATCACTTGGGAGGTTTAGACGTGTTTCCTGATAGAAACAGAATAATTTCTGAAGTAAATTATAACTTTCCATACAATAAACAGCATACAGTAGAGAAACGGGACAACACTGCTTTTATTTCTTTAACCTTTAATTACCCTTTATGATTAATGAGAGGAGAAATACAGAGCAAGAATTTTTTCTCCACAGGATCTTTAAGACAGAATGTAGGACCCCCTATGCCTTTCATTTGTTTTTGAGTTTTCTTATGTATAGGTCCAAATATTGACTCCGTTATTTACTAACAATGTCTCTTAATTTCTCTGCACCTCCTATTTCCTTGGTGGTAAAAATGAGAGTTACATCAGTGAAGCTGTCAGGCTTACATGGAAAGAACACATGAAAGCATTAGACAAAATGTCCATCACACATTCCATTAATCCTTCACCAAGTATTTCCTAGCATCTGCTGGCAGGCAGTCCTAGTGCTGAGTGCTAAGACAACCCCACTAAGCAAAATCCACACACAATCCTTACTCACTTAGAGTTTATAGTCTAGAGCGCCCCCATGGGTCATACTGAACTTCCCACAGCTTCTGACCATGGCAGGAACTTTTCACAACTCTGTGTCTTTATGCAAGGCATTGCTTCAGCCTAAAATTCCTACTATTCATTGCTCTTAGGCAGAATTGGCTCTTAGGCAGAACTGGCTGCTCTAGTCTCTGCTCCCTTACCACTTTGCTCATACCTGTAACAGCACTGAACCATGTTACCATCATTTCTCTGCTTCCCACCTCTCCCACTGGACCGCAAACTTCTACAAGGGCAGGGTAATGTTTTACTCTTCTTTACATCTCTAGTGCTCAGCATAGTGCCCAACACAAAAGATAGCTTAATGTTTGATGAATTAAAGAATGAATTAGTCACACAAGTAAATAACAGGGCATTGCACATATTTTGTTTTTCTCCTTTCTCTTCATTTCTCAAATGAATGTCCTGAAACCTGCCCAGACTTAAAAAACCCACAATAATCTCCTGATTTCCTAGAGTACTGTTCCATGCCAATCATTTAACATTTAAGCATACACTGCCTTATAATTTTCCTCATCCCCTATCACTAGTGCCTGCCATGTGTTAGGCTTGCTCTGAGTAACACAGGGGCAGAAAGGTCACAATCTTATTCAACTTAGCTCACTGAGTCCTGACAACTCTGTAAAATACATATTATCAAGCCCATTTTACTAATGAGGGGATTGAGACTGAGGACAGTTAAGCCACAAGCTAGTAAGCAGCAGAACCTGAAATGTGAACCCAGGGTCTCCTTCCACAATGAGCACCATCTCCTCCCAAGGTGGAGGTGCCACTTTCATCCTGGCAGGTGCTCCTGAAAGCACCTCTGGATGCTGGAATGTAATGTGGGTCAACGTAATTCTCCATGATTTCAAAGTTACAGGTTTTCTGACTGGTACAGCTTTTCTGACTGGTACTGCTTGGTCTTGGCTCAGATTAAGGTTATCAGTTAGTCTACAGCTCCTGTCCTGGTTCATCTTCACTTGAACCTAATCCAGAGTTTTTCATCCTCTTTAACTTTTCATCCCTGTAATCATTTCCTACCAGTCAAAAAAAATTTTATGAAGCTTTATTTTCTGTAGATTACATTACAAAAAACAAAAAGACCTGAGAGTGTGAATGTTCCTCACTGTAATCCCAGCCCACTTCCCTGTTCAATATTAGTCTGCAGCCTTGACCCACTGAGCACCTGGTGAGCTCATATGTATTCACCAGCAGAGTACATATGTACGCTCTTGGCTACTAGTCCTTGCTGTCTCATTTCTACCTGGAAGCATAGAGAAAGGACAAAACTATTTTTTTTAAATACTGCCATCATTCATGTTTTATTACTATTATTATCTTTGGCTATGAAGCAAGGAAGACAATGGAATTAAACACACCACTGTATTTCTTCTCACAGAATGCTATGATTTGAGAGCTTGAATAAAGGCACATGATGAGAGCCACACATTTCTATATTGTTCTATGAAAATGCTGTTTTTGATAAATGGCACTGTTAACAGAAATAACATTAAAATTTTTCTGTTGTCACTGATTTATAAACTGAATGTAGAAATATTTATTATGCTACCCTAAATTGTACATTGTTAGTCAATCTCAAGTGGCAATTAGTAAACATTTGCTGTTCTCAAGTAAATGAGCTCCTAAGCTTACATAGTTTTTATAATAAATTATTCCACAACAGATCTCAACTACTGCCACGACTAACTGGCAGAAGCTGTGGCAGAGAAAAGTAGCAGTCCACCTAGTATCTATTCTTTCTTCTTTACTAAGAAGCCCATATTCCAGTGGGTGGAGGACAGCAGCAATGCCCTCATCTTCTTAAAAATATGTTTCCCAGCTTTCCATGGAGATAGTGGCCATGCAACAGAATTCTGTTCAAGGAGATGAAGTGGAAGTAAAAGGTGAGAGATATGGTTCAGATATGCCAGAGAGGTCTGGCCTCAATCCAGGCTCATGGAAGGGAACCTCTAAACCCTTGGAATTTCCCAAATTTTAGGAGTGTTCTTCTTACTCAGTGATATGGCCCCTCTAACCGTATCTGATAGTTTATGCTAACAAGGTGACTCATGGGGGCCCCTAGATTGTTTACACTAATAAGAGGACTTGGCATGGAGGCTAACCACACCAGAAAGACCAACCATGTGAGTGACAGGTAGGAGCACTGAGCCAGGGGATATCAGCCCGACCTCAGGGGAGAGGAGGAAAGAGAGTAAAGACTGAGTTCCAGCAGGTGGGCAATGGTTCAATCCATCACACCTATGAAACAGAAGCCCAATAAAAACTCTTCACATGACAGCTTTGTGAGCTTCCTGGGATAGGAATTTTCCCAATATGTACCACTACACATTGATGTCAGGCGAGCAACGTGTCCCTGAGGCTGATGCAAGCTTCAGGTTTGGAGCCCTCTCAGTCCCTATGTATCTCTTCCTTTGGCTGGTTTGGATTTGTATACTTTGGTCATTAAAAAAAAAGCATGTAATCGTAAGCATAACACTTTGCTGTATTACTAAGGGAATCTAGGAGGACCCACGAATTTGTAGCCAGCTGGTACAAAGTAAGAGTGGCTCTCACTTGGTCCCCCAACCTTGAGGCTGGTGTCAGAACTTCAGGCAGACTCTTCCCTTAGCCTTAATTTTGGCTGCCTTTGCCTTTCCACTCTGTTGCAACTTCAGACGTAGAGCAGCCACCTTGTGACAAGGTGAAAAGCATATGCCAACTGTATCAGACAGGGTTTAGTTAGGGAAACAGAACCTGCTCTGGGTGAAGGGGATTAAGAGATACAAGTCTCCAGTTTGGAAATAAGTAAGTCACAGGGATATAATGTACAACACAGGGAATAGAGTCACTAGTATTGTAGTAACTACAGTGACAGATGATAACTACAGCTATGGGGATTATTTCATAATGTATGCAAATACTGAATCACTATGATGTACACCTGAATTTAATAGGATACTGAGTATAATTATACTTCGATTAAAAATATTTTTTTCCTAACGTCTCTATTTTCCCAATTTTCTACAGTAAGCAATTATAGATTACATTTATAATGAGGAAAAATAAAATAACCCCTTGATAATTTTAAAAAAAAAGAGTGTGCTCTAAATATTTCCAAAAGGATTTGATGCAAGGACTTAGGTACTTAAACACTGAAGAACTAGAAGACCAAAAGATTGGGGACACCAATGACCAATGCTAGCTTTCAGGCTTGACACTGCAGCTATGGTCCAGGGAATCAGGGAGTGGATGCTGCCACTCGAAGGCAGGCAGGTGACTCAGAATGGAATACCTAGAGACAAATGCAAAATCTCACAACTGGAAAAGCCCGGGCCTCTACCTACTACTGCCAGAGAAAGTATGGCTTTTCCTCCCTCCAATCTTTATCCACAGAAAATAAATCACAGACAGAGCCCAGAGTAAAAGGAGTCTGTGAGTATTTTATTCAATAGAAACTTTTTTGACATTCTGTCTCCTTATCTTAACCTTTACTTGCAAACTGTATATTCAAAACTACTGTGGTTCTTGATATATATGCTAGAGCTTTTATCACATACATAAACAGGTACTATATTGTCAAGAGTTCATAACTAAAATTGTAGGAGACCAGTCCTTATTTTTCTCCCAAAGTTTGAATCTTTAGAGGTATGAATTAACAAAGACTCTTAGTGGAGGACGAGATACAGCAGTAGCTGCTTATGCCAGGAGAAGCTTGTTATTTATATGAAGAAGTGATCTGACACTCAGAGTTATGATCTCCAGACATTTTTGTTCCAATAAGCCCATCAATTAAAACTTTTCTGAACATAAACATCATATATATGTTTTATATATATATATATATATATGTGTGTGTGTGTGTGTGTGTGTTTTATTCTTATTATGAACAAGTACTACTATGTTAATATAGGTAATATAAAGCATTAGAAATGTAGGTAAGATGTTAAAAAAAGTAAAAACAATGAAAAAACTTCTGCTTCAAAAAAATACTACAAAAATATTATTCAATATTGAATATAGGTCATTTTTAAAACTTTATCTTGTGTGATTTATCCTACTGAGATAAACTCCACATAATATAAAATTCACATTTCAACGTGTACAATTCAGTGATTTTTGGTATAGTCACAATGTGCAACCATCACCACTATCTAATTCCAGAACATTTCCCCATATCTGTTACCAGTTATTCCCAATTCCTCCTTCCCCCATCCCCTGGCAACCATTTGTCTACTTTCTGTCTCCATAGATTTGCCTATTCTGACTATGTCATATAAACTGAATCATACAGTATGAGACATTTTTAGTATGTTTGTTTAGCAGTTTATGAAATGGCACTTTGAAAACTTGTTTCAAAATCAGTTTTTTCATTTGTGGTTTTCATCACTGTTATATCTGAAAAAGACTAACAAAGATCCAAGACCCAAGTAAAGGTGCATCTTTTACTCAGTCCCACCCATCAATCATTTTGTTGAAATGAGGCTAGGAAATTACTCATTTTCTCAAAGAATTCTTATGACTAAATCAAAAGGCACTCTAGTTTTATATTTAACAATCAGTTTCAAATTCACTGCGACTACTTCAACAAGTTTTAAACACATTTGGAATCTCTGATTCCACGTTTTTAAGGTGTTAAGAGTTTTATTATGATGTATATAGTTTTCAATGACAAAAATCATGAAGTGATGTTTAAATTGCCAAATGTTTCAAATGTCCTTCTCCATCACATAAGTTCATCTCCAAAAGTAATTGCTGCGTCATCCATTATCATAACATTAATCCTTACTTGAAGGGACAGATTAGTATGGAGTTTTTAGTATCTTGATATGTAACATCCTGTGACAACAATCTTTAAACCACTCACCCATCCTATGAGGGTTAAGTTGAAACTAGACAACCTGTAAATGCACTTAATGTAGCACACACAAACTGCGAGAAATTTGCAATATTCAGAGTGAATATGTGAATGTGCACAGCACTACTACTCCACTCCAACTTGTTCAAGTCCCTTCTCTCAGGTCACTCCTGAACCACACTGGACAAGTAAGTGGTCATCAGACCCAAGGACCTAGTGAGGTCTCAGTACCATGGCACAGTACAGCTCAACATCCTTTGTGCTTGTCATTTAAAAAATACAAATGGAATTTTAGATACCACACACACACACACACACACACACATCAATGGAGCATCTCACATATCCTGCTAAAGAAAACACTAAACATAAAAATGGAAAGGGTTTAAAAAAATATGAATTTAGCAGGGATTGAACATACCAGGCACTTAGAAAATATAAATATCTGTGGAAGGGAGGGAGGCAGTGAAGGAAGGAAGGGAGAAGGAATTAGAGGCGCTAAAAAATTTTAGAAGTTGATGTATCCCGAGGAACAAATCTTGATTATTGAAAACCTCATTTATGAATACAGAATGTTTTCAAAACAAAATGTTACTACTATTTAAAAATTCATGATTCAGAGTAGATTAAGGAAGTAGGAAGTAAGACATAAGAAGAAAGTCTAGGATCAGTGGTTACCTCTACTATGCTCTAAAATCAGCTTTTTGGACATAGGCGGAGGAAATTACATTTGAACCAAGGACTTCTGAAAGAATAAGGATCTGAGCAGCCATCCATAACATTTAAGTGTAAGCTTACATAAACACAGAAGGGTTTTTTTTTACTTCATTTTAAGTTAATTTAACTTTAAAATTATACTAGAGTACAGTTACACTGTGTACAAGTGTAACTATACATAAAGTCCATAAGAACAATTAATTGAAAACACTTGAACCATGAATACATTCCAATTTGGTAAATAGTTATTATAAAGTCACTTGAACAAAAAAATGAAATCCAAGGCATAAAGTGCTCAAAGATGACTACAGGGCATTGTTTACCACTTTCCAACAAAGGTTAAGTTCAAAAGGCAGAACCACTCACTGCGCAACACCTCACTGCACAACACCAACATAGTTTTTAGAGAAATTCAAAGCATTTCTGACTTACTGGAGCTATGAAAACAGGATTTACTATGTTGTCCCATCAGAATAATAAGAAAAGAACTTCCTACCTTGGTGATAAGAAGTCGGTATCTCTCCAGCATCGCCTGGTTGTCATGGCAGCCAGCTAACAGCTGCCACACCTCTGCCCTCAATGCTTCGGGAACGCCACTCTTCACCAGAGTGGACAGCCCTTTTGGTCGTGCACCAAGGTTACTGTGCCTGAAAAAAACAAGAAAATAAACCACTCATACTCCCTCCCCAGGTGCTCAACTGCTGCTGTTATGGAAAGTTTATGTAATATATAAAGTATATATATTAATGAGTTTACACAAAGGTGTTAGCCTGGGTAGAGAGAAAAATGGGAGGCAGGGGCATGAAATAATGGGATGTCTTCAATTTTTCTTGCTCCTATCTTCTTCATTTGTGAACCATGCTCTTCCACTATGAAGGAAAGCTTTTTTTCTTCCTCTCATGAACTTTTTTTTAATCATCCTATGAGCTTATTCATAATAATGAATGTGTGAGCTATATATACCTACACAACATTTCAAGACAAAAAGAACCCTCTGAATCCCCTGAGATGAATGTATGGCACAGTGCCTAAGATTGCGTGTATGACAGGGGATGAGAGAGGGGATGCAGGGAGGGGACCACAGGCTGATCACAACTTGACTATACCCCCTCATCCAAAATGCTCCCTACCGGAAGGACCTAGCCCTTTCCTACAAAACTTATGCAATTCTGAGCTGGGGGAGCAACATGTACTTATCAGTCTTGCGCATTTCCAAGGGTGTTTAGAATTAGAACAAATGCAAGTTATCTCTTGTCATGAAGTCAATGATCACATAGTAGGCATGCTACTATGTTAATCTGCCCAACTGAATAAGAAATGGAATTATAGTTTCCAGGCTCATGAATATAAATTCCTTTCCTCAACTTTTTCCTGGTGCCTAGCTTGAACCTGGAATTAAGTTCTATGCCTTCTGCTCAGAGTTTATCTCAATTTGCGCTTGCTGCTCACATTTGATCTCTTAGAACTGACCGTAGTGTAACCAGATGGACGCCAAACCTTGATGTACTCTGGTTTGACCTAACATACAAGGCTCTGGCTTCAAGTTTTAAGCCTGATAAGTAATAGAATCCATGTATATTTTCTAAAATCAGCCTCCCACCTATTTCACCTACTTCTCTAGCTTATACACATTCTTCCACCACCAGCCCAGACCTCAGTTGTGGGCATGCCCTTCCTCTGAAAACATGTGCTATGCTTTCCCCATTTGTCATAACCTGGCTACACCGGAAAAACTGTAATAACTTCCATAATTCAAAAGTTTAACTAAACTCATCCCATTAGCAATTTTAATAAACCATCAGATTTATATCCATTCTGCTTTCTTTCAGCCTCTTCAAGGAAAATTTTTTACTGTTGAGTTAGATAACTTATTAAGCTGACAATACTCATAGCCTTGAAGCAAAAGGAAGTAAAAAGAGATACAGTTTGTATGTTTTAAGAGGACACTGCACTAGTAAAGAATAGAGTTATGCTGCTAAGTGAAAAAACGCAGATTTCAAAATCATATATATGGTATTATTTGAAATATGCATTCTCTCTTTCTCTAACACATTTTGAAACCTGCTTTTAACATACATAGAAAAAAATATGGAAGAATAGAATTCAAAATATCTGTATAGAACTATGAGGGAAAGAACTCCATCTATTTGCCCATGCTATTAGAAATATGTACAATGACCTTAAATTCTTTTGTAATCATACAAGAAAAAGTCATTTCAAAAAAATTGGAGGCGGAGCCAAGATGGCGGCATGAGTAGAGCAGCAGAAATCTCCTCCCAAAACCACATATATCTATGAAAATATAACAAAGACACTCTTCCTAGAATAAAAACCAGAGGACACAGGACAACATCCAGACCACATCCGCACCTGAGAGAACCCAGTGCCTCGTAAAGGGGGTAAGATACAAGACCCGGCCCGGCGGGAACCGAGCACCCCTCCCCCCAGCTCCCGGCGGGAGAAGAGTAGGCAGAGCGAGAGGGAGACGGACCCCAGGACTGCTGAACACCCAGCCCCCGCCATCTGGGCCAGAGTGCAGACACAGTGCATGCGCGGGGAGCCCTGCACACTAGGGAAACAGGGCACCAAGAACAGTGAGCGGGTCCCGGAGGCCTGGCGCCGGAGGACATAAGAAAAGCGAGCGGCCATTTTTTATTTTTTTTTTTCTGTTTTGTTTTGGCGAGCGCTTTTTGGAAGTCTTAAAGGGATAGGGACCCCAATACTGGGGAAACAGGGCAGCAAGACCGGTGAGCAGATGCCTGACGCTGGCGCTGGAGAATAAAGAAAAACGAGCGGACATTTTTTATTTTTATTTTTATTTTTTTAATTAAAAAAAAATTTTTTTGTTTTGTGGTCGTTTTGTTTTGCTGGGTGCTTTTTGGAAGTCTTAAAGGGGCAGGGCAGGACACTTAATCCAGAGGTAGAGAATCCAGGGAACTCTGGGCACCCTAATCCCCTGGGCTGCAGGGAGCAGGGAAGCTTCTTACGGAGATAAATAGCCTCCTGGCTGCTCCCCCTCCAACGCGACTCCACCACTTTGGAGCAGCTGCTCGAGCCAGGCCACGCCCACAGCAACAGTGCAGATAAACTCCATAGCAGCCGGGCAGGAAGCAGAAGCAGAAGCCCTGTCTGCGGGCAGCTGCCCAGCACAAACCACTAGAGGTCGCTGTTGTCCCAGGAGAGGAGGGCCACAAACCAACAAGAAGGGAAGTTCTTCCAGCTGTCACTCATCCCAGCTCTGCAAACTATTCTTATCACCATGAAAAGGCAAAACTACAGGCAGACAAAGATCACAGAGACAACACCAGAGAAGGAGACAGACCTAACCAGTCTTACTGACAAAGAATTCAAAATAAAAATCACAAACATGCTGACAGAGATGCAGAGAAATATGCAAGACATATGGGATGAAGTCCGGAGGGAGATCACAGATGGCAGAAAGGAGATTACAGAAATGAAACAAACTCTGGAAGGGTTTATAAGCAGAATGGATAGGATGCAAGAGACCACTGATGGAATTGCAACCAGAGAACAGGAACGCATAGAAGCTGACACAGAGAGAGATAAAAGGATCTCCAGGAATGAAACAATGTTAAGAGAACTGTGTGACCAATACAAAAGGAACAATATCCGTACTATAGGGGTACCAGAAGAAGAAGAGAGAGGAAAAGGGATGGAAAGTATCTTAGAAGAAATAACTGCTGAAAACGTCCCCAAACTGGGGGAGGAAATAATCGAACAGACCACGGAAATACACACAACCCGCAACAGAAAGGATCCAAGAAGGACAACACCAAGACACATAATAATTAAAAGGGCAAAGATCAAGGTCAAGGAAAGAGTTTTAAAGGCAGCAAGAGAGAAAAAGGTCACCTATAAAGGAAAACCCATTAGGCGAACATCAGACTTCTCGACAGAAACCCTACAAGCCAGAAGAGAATGGCATGATATATTAAATGCAATGAAACAGAAGGGCCTTGAACCAAGGATACTGTATCCAGCACGACTATCATTCAAATATGATGGTGGGATTAAACAATTCCCAGACAAACAAAAGCTGAGGGAATTTGCTTCCCACAAACCACCTCTACAGAACATCTTACAGGGACTGATCTAGATGGGAGCACTCCTAGAAAGAGCACAGCACAAAACACCCAACATATGAAGAATTGAGGAGGAGGAATAAGAAGGGAGAAAAGAAAAGAATCTCCAGACAGTGTATATAACAGCTCAATAAGCGAGCTAAGTTAGGCAGGAAGATACTAAAGAGGCTAACCTTGAACCTTTGGTAACCACGAATTTAAAGCCTGCAATGGCAATAAGTACATATCTTTCAATAGTCACCCTAAATGTTAATGGGCTGAATGCACCAATCAAAAGACACAGAGTAATAGAATGGATAAAAAAGCAAGACCCATCTATATGCTGCTTACAAGAAACTCACCTCAAACCCAAAGACATGTACAGACTAAAAGTCAAGGGATGGAAAAACATATTTCAGGCAAACAACAGCGAGAAGAAAGCAGGGGTTGCAGTACTAATATCAGACAAAATAGACTTCAAAACAAAGAAAGTAACAAGAGATAAAGAAGGACACTACATAATGATAAAGGGCTCAGTCCAACAAGAGGATATAACCATTATAAATATATATGCACCCAACACAGGAGCACCAGCATATGTGAAACAAATACTAACAGAACTAAAGGGGGAAATAGACTGCAATGCATTCATTCTAGGAGACTTCAAAACACCACTCACCCCAAAGGATAGATCCACCGGGCAGAAAATAAGTAAGGACACAGAAGCACTGAACAACACAGTAGAGCAGATGGACCTAATAGACATCTATAGAACTCTACATCCAGAAGCAACAGAATATACATTCTTCTCAAGTGCACATGGAACATTCTCCAGAATAGACCACATACTAGGCCACAAAAAGAGCCTCAGAAAATTCCAAAAGACTGAAATCCTACCAACCAACTTTTCAGACCACAAAGGCATAAAACTAGAAATAAACTGTACAAAGAAAGCAAAAAGGCTCACAAACACATGGAGGCTTAACAACATGCTCCTAAATAATCAAAGGATCAATGAACAAATTAAAATAGAGATCAAGGAATATATAGAAACAAATGACAACAATAACACAAAGCCCCAACTTCTGTGGGATGCAGTGAAAGCAGTCTTAAGAGGAAAGTATATAGCAATCCAGGCACACTTGAAGTAGCAAGAACAATCCCAAATGAATGGTCTAATGTCACAATTATCAAAATTCGAAAAAGAAGAACAAATGAGGCCTAAAGTCAGCAGAAGGAGGGACATAATAAAGATCAGAGAAGAAATAAACAAAATTGAGAAGAATAAAATAATAGCAAAAATCAATGAAACCAAGAGCCGGTGTTTTGAGAAAATAAACAAAATAGATAAGCCTCTAGCCAAACTTATTAAGAGAAAAAGAGAATCAACACAAATCAACAGAATCACAAATGAGAATGGAAAAATCACGACAGACTCCACAGAAATACAAAGAATTATTAAAGACTACTATGAAAACCTATATGCCAACAAGCTAGAAACCTAGAAGAAATGGACAACTTCCTAGAAAAATACAACCTTCCAAGATTGACCAAGGAAGAAACACAAAACTTAAACAAACCAATTACGAGCAAAGAAATTGAAACGGTAATAAAAAAACTACCCAAGAACAAAACACCCGGGCCAGACGGATTTACCTCAGAATTTTATCAGACACACAGAAAAGACATAATACCCATTCTTCTTAAAGTTTTCCAAAAAATAGAAGAGGAGGGAATACTCCCAAACTCTTTCAATGAAGCCAACATCACCCTAATACCAAAACCAGGCAAAGACCACAACAAAAAAGAAAATTACAGACCAATATCCCTGATGAATGTAGATGCAAAAATACTTAATAAAATATTAGCAAACCAAGTACAAAAGTCTATCAAAAGGATCATACACTATGACCAAGTGGGATTCATCCCAGCGATGCAAGGATGGTGCAACATTCGAAAATCCATCAACATCACCCACCACATCCACAAAAAGAAAGATAAAAAACACAGGATCATCTCCATAGATGCTGAAAAAGCATTCGACAAAATTCAACATCCATTCATGATAAAAACTCTCAGTAAAATGGGAATAGAGGGCAAGTACCTCAACATAATAAAGGCCATATATCATAAACCCACAGCCAACATTATACTGAAGAGCAAGAAGCTGAAAGCTTTTCCTCTAAGATCGGGAACAAGACAGGGATGCCCACCCTCCCCACTGTTATTCAACATAGTACTGGAGGTCCTAGCCATGGTAATTAGACAAAGCAAAGAAATACAAGGAATCCAGATTGGTAAAGAAGAAGTTAAACTGTCACTATTTGCAGATGACATGATATTGTACATAATAAACCCTAAAGACTCCACTCCAAAACTACTAGAACTGATATCGGAATACAGCAAAGTTGCAGGATACAAAATTAACACACAGAAATCTGTGGCTTTCCTATACACTAACAATGAACCAATAGAAAGAGAAATCAGGAAAACAATTCCATTCACAATTGCAACAAAAAGAATAAAATACCTAGGAATAAACCTAACCAAAGAAGTGAAAGACCTATACCCTGAAAACTACAAGTCACTCTTAAGAGAAATTAAAGGGGACACTAACAGATGGAAACTCATCCCATGCTCGTGGCTAGGAAGAATCAATATCGTCAAAATGGCCATCTTGCCCAAAGCAATATACAGATTTGATGCAATCCCTATCAAATTACCAACAACATTCTTCAATGAACTGGAACAAATAGTTCAAAAATTCATATGGAAACACCAAAGACCCCGAATAGCCAAAGCAATCCTGAGAAGAAAGAATAAAGTGGGGGGGGATCTCACTCCCCAACTTCAAGCCATAGTAATCAAGACAATTTGGTACTGTCACAAGAACAGAGCCACAGACCAGTGGAACAGAATAGAGAGTCCAGACATTAACCCAAACATATATGGTGAATTAATATACGATAAAGGAGCCATGGACAAAAATGGGGAAATCAGAGTCTCTTCAACAGATGGTGCTGGCAAAACTGGAGAGCTACATATAAGAGAATGAAACTGGATTACTGTCTAACTGCATACACAAAAGTAAATTTGAAATGGATCAAAGACCTGAATGTAAGTCGTGAAATCATAAAACTCTTCCAAAAAAACATAGGCAAAAATCTCTTGGACATAAACATGAGTGACTTCTTCATGAACATATCTCCCTGGGCAAGGAAAACAAAAGCAAAAATGAACAAGTGGGACTACATCAAGCTGAAAAGCTTCTGTACAGCAAAGGACACCATCAATAGAACAAAAAGGTACCCTACAGTATGGATGAATATATTCATAAATGTCAGATCTGATAAAGGCTTGACATCCAAAATATATAAAGAGCTCACACACCTCAACAAACAAAAAGCAAATAATCCAATTAAAAAATGGGCACAGGAGCTGAACAGACAGTTCTCCAAAGAAGAAATTCAGATGGCCAACAGACATGTGTAAAGATGCTCCACATTGCTTGTCATCAGAGAAATGTAAATTAAAACCACAATGAGATATCATCTCACACCAGTAAGGAAGGCTACAATCCAAGAGACAAACAACGACAAATGTTTGCAAGGTTGTGGAGAAAGGGGAACCCTCTTACACTGCTGGTGGGAATGTAAATTAGTCAACCATTGTGGAAAGCAGTATGGAGGTTCCTCAAAATGCTCAAAATAGACATACCATTTGACCTAGGAATTCCACTTCTAGGAATTTACCCCAAGAATGCAGCAGCCCAGTTTGAAAAAGACAGATGCACCCCTATGTTTATCGCAGCACTATTTACAATAGCCAAGAAATGGAAGCAACCTAAGTGTCCATCAGTAGATGAATGGATAAAGAAGATGTGGTACATATACACAATGGAATATTACTCAGCCATAAGAAAAAACAGATCCTACCATTCGCAACATCATGGATGGAGCTAGAGGGTATTATGTTCAGTGAAATAAGCCAGGTGGAGAAAGACAAGTACCAAATGATTTCACTCATATGTGGAGTATAAGAACAAAGAAAAACTGATGGAACAAAACAGCAGCAGAATCACAGAACCCAAGAATGGACTACAGTTACCAAAGGGAAAAGGACTGGGGAGAATGGGAGGGTAGGGAGGTATAAGGGTGGGGAAGAAGAAAGGGGGTATTACAATTAGCATGTATAGTGTGGGTGGGGGGAATGGGGAGGGCTGTGGAACACAGAGAAGACAAGTAGTGATTCTACAACATCTTACTACGCTGATGGACAGTGAGTGTAATGGGGTTTGTGTGGGGGACTTGGTGAAGAGGGGACCCTAGTAAACATAATGTCCTTCATGTAATTGTAGATTAATGATAACAAAAGAAAAAAAAAGAAAAAAAGATTGTATATCAATGATACCTTAATAAAAAAAAAAGTCACGTAAGGTCCTATCTAGTAGCCCTAAGACTCACTGACAGCTTCTAAATCTTAATTAGACTACTGTTTAAGAAAAGATATTACAAGAGCAAATTTTAAAATTTTGCCAATCTTTGTGTAATGGGTATAAACTTCTCTCCATTAGGCAAAGTTTACCCTTTTCATATGAACTGTGATGACACAGCTGCAATAATGAGACAAATAAGACAAAAATACTTGGCACACTGTAAAAGATCCAGTAAATTTTTTTTAAATCTAAAAACCAATTATCTCAGTTCTTTAAAATTGTTCCCTCTGATTCTTTCAATTTCTTAAAGTCCGCTACTAAAAATGTAACTTGGGAAAATGTTTTATTTCTGAAAAAATATACACACTAAATTATAGCTGAGAAACTGATCAACTCTATCTACCTCAGAAATTTTTCTCCATTTGGAACCTCCTCTCCATAATAATTAAGGCCTGTAAGCTTGGTATACACTTAATCAACCCACACAATTACCTAACTAGTTTTTCTATTAACAGTTTCTTCCTTCTCCAAAGTTACCCTGCTAAATAATAAAATCATCATAGCAATTTCAGCTTAGAAGTATTTTTTGAGACTGTGTCATGCTGATAACACTGAAGTTCAATGGTGGGCACATAAGGTTTTATTGTATTTTTTTCCCTACTTTTGTGTACATATGAAATTTTCAATTGGGTCTTCAGTGCTTACAAAAGCATTCATCTGTTATATCACAATTATCTATTTAAATGTCTACATGCCTCCACAGGATGGTAAATTCCTTGGGGATTGGAATTATCTCCTATTCATCTATAAATCAGCACTGTCTAGTACAGTCCTGAAAGATGATTTTTTAAGTTGGATGAAACACTCTTAAAATGGTCAAGAAATGTGAAACTGCCTCAGTGTTTCAGTTATATTGTTAAAATGGTCTGTTATGAGTACACATTCTTACCCTTCTTGATTATGAACCTCAAAGTTAGGAACTGTGTCTTGATCTACATATCTCCTAGAGCTTCATAAATGCATATCGAACTAAGTTATAAACCTTCCATGTTATCAACAGAATGAAGTCTCAATTTTCTGTTTATTTAGTCATCAAAGTATTTTGTTTTCTTACCCACCGTACTGCCATTATCATGATCTCTCTTTAAACTCATACTAGAAGCCTGGCAAGGGAATCGATTCTCATAATTTATTCTCTCTTACTAAAACTTCTACATGCTCCTATAAAAAACCAGTCCAGCAACTTAGCCATATTACAGAACTGGCAGCCTGTCCAACTGGTCAAAAAAGTTCTGGCTCTGAAGCCAAACTGTCTGGATTCAAATCCTGGCTCTGTCAATTACTTACTATGTGATCATGGGCAAATTACTTATTGCCTATGGTATCTTGAGCAAGTTACCTATTTGCTACCACTGTTACATATTTTTATACTAGCTACCTAACATAGCTGTGCCTCCTCTCTAAAATTAAAATATTAACAGTCCTTACCTCAGAGGGTTGTTGGGAGGACTAAATTAACTAAGGCATCCAAAGGGCTTAGAACAGCACCTGCTATGTAGTAAGTGCACCTGAGTCAGTTGTTACTTTTGTAGCCAGGTGTACCTTTCCTCCTGTTCCAATTAACTCTCTGTGCTCCTAAATATCACTCCTCTCTATTAGTCAACAATTTCATCTCTTCCTGCCTATTCATCAACTTCTGTGGCAACTGTGACCACCTCTTCCTCTGGCAGTTATCAAATTTTCTCATTTCCAACTTACAAACATACTATAACCTACTGGTTGTGCTTTCTTGGGCTCCTTTGCACAATCCTCATCTTTGCAACCTCCAAATACTGGAGTGGTCAAGGGCTCAGTCCCTGGGTGACTTCTCTATCTACATTCACTCCCTAAACAATCTCATCCATTCTAATAGCTTTTAAAACCATCTATACACAATGGATCCCAAAATCATATTTCTATCCCTACTTTCCCCTTGAACTCCATCTTATATGTAACTAATGGGCACATTTACTTGGATGTCTAAAAGGCATCTCAACATTTACAAAATCTTGATTTTATCCTCCAAAGCTGTTCTTCTGTCATGTTTTTATCTTTCAAGTTTAAGAAAAGGAAGGTCTCCTACTTGTTTAAGCCAAAAACTTTGGCACCATTGGTTAGTTATTTCTTTTTCTCAGGCCACACAGAAAACACACCTAAATCTATCAGCTCTCTCTCAAAATACATCCAGAATCTGATCACACGTCACCTTCGGCTATCAGCTTAGTGTAAAACAAAATCATCTCTCTCATGGATTATTTGCAATAGTTTTTAAATTATTCTGTCTGCTTTTATCTGTGCTCTTGTAAATTATTTTTCACTTTGAAGCCAGAATGATGCTTTTAAAATGTTTAATTCAAAACACCTCACCACAGCATGACATGATGAAGACACAAAGTGGTCAAGTAACTTTTCTAACACAAATTAATCTACTTATAATCTAACAAGAAATGTAACTTACATTCAGTTTTAAATTATATCAGTATAATCAAGTACCAAAATATAGGTATATAAAATGTTCATAGAATCAAAGGGATAGAAATCTGTAAAAGGCAGGATTTTTCATTCATAGATACATTCAATAATCTGTTGAGCACCTACAATATTCCAGGCACTGTGACAGGTGCCTGTAAGACAACAGTAACTTTGAAGAGGTCATTTGCTTTTGACTTAACTTTGAAGGGTTAGAATAGAAAAATTAGTTCAAGATAGTGTTCCTATATAAATTAAATACTAAAAATCAAAGCAAAGAGAGAGGAATGAGTATGCTAAGGATAATGAAGGTGCTAACCTGAGAGGAGAAAAGGGTACACTTCAAATAGCTATTCTCCATATAAGCCATATATGTCATTCTTGAATTTTTTCCTTTTTATTTTCAATTTTCCTTTCTTCGTTTACATTTTTTTTTAGTTCTGACATGTTCTGTCTACTACACAATATAAAATAAGTGTTTCTTTCCCCCTTCTTTTCTCATTTTTTGATGTCGTGGTAACATTTTGTTCTTTAGCAACTACAATGCTCAGAATTAATACTCTCGGCTTTTTTTTTGCCATTTACTTAAGGTAAAATTTATGCAGTGTAAATTTCACCCTTTTTAGCATACAGTTCTGTGAGTTTTGACAAATTCATAGAGTTGTGTGACCCCACTATAACCAAGATATAGAAGAAAAATCTCCTATATCCTTTTGTAATTAATGTTACCTGACACCCTAGACCTCGGCAACCACTGATACATTCTATCATGATACTTTCAGTTTTCTACAATTTTATATAAATGGAATTAGACAGTATTAGGACATTTGAATCTGACATATTCACTTAACATAATTTTTTTGAGATCCACCATGTTGTATGATAGTTCATTCTTTTAATTGCTCAGTAGTATTCCACTGAATGGCTATACCACAGTTGGTTGACCCGTTTACCTATCGGAGAGCATCTGGATTATTTTTACTGTGGTGTGATTAAGAACAAAGCTGTTGTACACATTCATGTACAGGTTTTTATTTCACTTGGGCAAATACATGAGAGTGGAATTGGAATTGCTGGAAGTATGTATTCAACTTTATGAGAAAATGCCGAACTATTTTTCAAAACACTTGCACCATTTTGCATTTCCACCAGCAACAAATAAAAGCTGAGTTCCTGTGCACCATTGTCAGCCCTCGGTAGTATTAGGGTTTCTTTGTTGTTGTTTCTGATTTTTGCTTTAGCTGCTTGAATATGTTTAGTGAGATAGTAGTAACTTGTTGTGGATTTAATTGGCATTTCTCTAATGACTAATGTTGTTGAGTATCTTTTCATTGGTTTATTTGTAATCCAAAATATTTTCTTCAGTGAAGTGTCTGTTCATCCTTTGCTTATTTTTAAATGGGGTTGACTTTTTAGTATTGAGTTTTCAGAATTTTTTAAATATTCTGAATGCAAGTCTTTTATCAGATAATGAATTTGCAAACATTCTCTTTCAGTGTGTAGCTTTTCATTCTTTTCCTTATATTTTGAAGAGCAAAAGTTCTAAGTTCTGAGGAAGTCCAAATGCATCAATTTTTCCTTTTACATATCATTCTTTGGTGTCACACCTAAGAAATGTCTGCCTAATTAAAGGTCACAAAGATTTCCCATGTTTTCTTCTATTACTTTTATAATTTTGGCACTTATGTTTAAGTCCAAGATCCACTGTGAGTTACTTTTCAATATGGGGCAAGGTGTAGCCCAAGCTTCTTTTTATTTATTTTTTATCTTTTTCATATAGATACCTGAAAGGACTATCCTCTCTCCACTGAATTTCAATTACACCTTTAAAATCAATAGACCATATATTTGTGGGTCTATTTCTTTTTGTATATAATTTTGTTGAGACATAATTCACATACCATATAATTCACCCATTCAAAGTGTACAACTCAGGGGTCCTAATATATTCACAAGTTGTGTAGTCATTACCACAATCAATTTCAGAACTTCCATCACCCCAAAAAGAAACCCTGTACCCATTAGCAATCATTTCCCACTTCCCCTAACCCCAGTTCTGGACAACAACTAAGCTACTTCCTATCTCTATAAATTTGCCTGTTCTACATACTTCATATAAATGGATTCATATAATTGGTCTTTTCTGACTTGCTTTTCTTAAATAGATTAATGTTTACAAGGGTTATGCATGTTATAGATGTACCAGCACTTCAACTTTTATAGCTAATAATCCATTTATGGATACAACACATTTTATTTATCCTTTCATCACTTGGACATTTGTGTTGGTGTTGGCTCCACTTTTTGGCTATTATGAATAATGATACCATGAACATTAGTGTACAAACTTTTGTGTGTACATATGCTTTCAATTCTCTTAGGTATATAACTAGAAGTAGATTTCAATTTCATATTGGAATTCTATTTAACCTTTTGAGGAACTGCCACAATGTTTTCCAAAGTGGCTGCACCATTTTACATTCCCATTAGCAGAGTGAGAGGATTTCAGTTTCTCTACATCCTTGCCAATACTCATTATTTTTTTTTATAATACGCATCTTAGTGGATATGGTATCTCATTGTGGTTTTGATTTGCATTTCCCTGATGACAAATGATATTGAGTACCTTTTCATGTGTTAGCTGGCCATTTATGTATCTTCTTTGAAGAAATATCTATTTAGATTGACTCTATTTCTGAATTCTCTATTCTCACAGACCTTTGTTTCTTATTATCAATAATGTCTTATTTACTGTAGCTTTATGGTAATCCCTGAAATCAGGTAGTGTAAGTCTCCCAAGTTCATTTCCAATATTGTTTTCTACTCTAGTTACTTTGTCTTTCTATATAAATTTTAGAGTCAGCTTGTCAGTTGCTACCCAAAAAAAACAGCTGCTAGGATTTTTATTGAAATTGCTGTGATTCTATACTTACAGTATGGGGAGAATTTAAATCTTAACAATATTGAGTCTTTCATTCCATGAACATGGTATATTTCTCCATTTATTTACATCTTCTTTGATTTCCTTCATTACTGTTTTCTAGTTTTTCAATGTACAGATGCAGGATATAATATGTACAATTTCTACCTAAATATTTCAATTTTTGTCTTGTCCTTTCGTATGTTTTTAAATTTTTTTCCAATTTTTCATTGCTAGCATATAGAAATAAGATTGATTTTCACATATTTACTTTGTATCCTACAACCTGGCAAAAACTCACTTAATTTCCAGATTTAGTTCTGCCAATGAATAATGATGTATGATTGAAAAGTAGAAGGAAAAAAATTTCATTACCAACAGTAGCTATACCACAACTCCTGAGAAATATTAAAAGCAGTCAGGCTTTCTATGAAGTACTAATCTCTCTACAAAGACCAATTATATAGTGTTCTCTCATCAGCTCAGAGGTCTGGTATTTCTTCAGAAGTGAAGAACTAACCAAATGATCCTTCCTTGTTAGATCTTTCTAAACTGTAGCTGTTCTGAGCACCTTCAGAAGCCTTAATAACCAATTGTGCAGCCCTCTAATTTAGAGGTCTGTGCACCAAGAACTCACAAGAGCTTCACTGAGTTCTTGGATTCCAGTAACAATATTTTTTCCATTTCTTTCCTCTAGTCCTAGAGGTTACAGCTCTTCCTACTATTTGGATTACTTCAATGTCCCCTGTCTTTCAGCCTTTCCACACACTATAAACCCATCACCTGCATTAATACCCTTCTGATGGAAAAGCCTAGCATGGCTTCTATTTTCCAGCCTAGATTCTGACTAACAATCTTCTTCCTCTGATGAGTACCCCTTTCCCACTCCCAACCCCTAACTGTCCTATAATACTCTATTAACTAATGAAAAAGATTCTCACCTTGACCAAACTACTCAGGCACCCTGTACTTTCTTCTCTAATAGGCCCTGACTCCTAAGCTTTTACCTCTGCAGTGTCCAATTTTGGCAAGAGTCCTATTGAGTTGGTTTAGCTAGCATCCCCCATCCTCAATATCTGAACACCCTCAATTTCTAATTGAGTTATTCATCTTCCACCATCACCAGCTGATGTCTGATTATCCTAATCTGCCATCAGCAAGAATCCACGTTAGGTGAGTTTATCTAGGATCCCCCCCATAATCTCTCATATTACCTCTCAGTAATTTTTCATCCACTGACCTCCACCCTGCCTCTTGGCTATAAAATCCCATTTTTCTTTGCTGTATATCTAGAGTTGAGCCCAATCTCTCTCCCTACTGCAAAACTTCAATTCAGTGGTCTGTATACCCGTCATAATAGTCCTCCCTTGAATAAAGTCTTCTTTACCATCTTTAACAAATGTCATGACTAATTATGCTTTAACACTAACTCAGGGCCATCTAAAATGGAAATTGTTCTTCTTAAAATAAAAGGACCAGTAACACTAAATGAAACCAGTAAAAATGAGATAAATTTAGATAGGTGAACAGGTAACAATACTTACAGGAATCATTCAGCTTCTAGATATAGTGTAGGGAAAAACTGTGAAAGATTCTTGATATGGGCTAAAAGGATTACTGAACAACCTTTCAATGAAAACTGGAGCTTCTGGGAATTACCTGATACCATAGGGGTGTGTGCCCTTGTCTTTGACTAAGCTAATTCTAACAGATAGAAGATGAGGTATAGAAAACTATTAGCAATGCAAAATATTTTTGTCCCTAGCTATGCAAATGATCCTATTTCTTGGCAATGCAAATGAGTTGCAGGAAAAGAATACAAATCTCTAAATCAAATTCTCATTTTGATTGGTTCTAATATCTTACTTTAATATCCATTAATTAATGAGTTAAACTCTCTGAGATGTGTTCATTTTATATTTATATGTATAAGATAAAATTAAATTTTCTTTGTTTAATAAAGGGGAGGCAGCTTGCCCTTCATTCCTCCTAGGGCATCTCCATAAATATAAGCTGAACACTTTGGTCAGGAATTTAATAAACCTAGTCTCCAGATTTTACAAGAGAAGTCATGAGCCTTCTAACACGGAACTATAAATGTGTATCTCCTAAATTAACTCAGGAGTCTCTCAATATATGTACTGGAGATTATCATAAGGAGCATTCATCTGTCTCTTAAGAAGATAAAAAGAAGTTTTAATTGTTCATTCACCTACTTTACTGTATAAAATGTGTGAAACTCTGCCCAGACTCTGTTATTTTTCCTGGATTACCTGCATGCATGGTATTTGGTATGCATACTTAATAATATATTGTGTTTTCTAGATGTCTATACTGGTACAGCTGAGTTTCTTTGTTGGCAACATTTTAAAATTTTACTAACATATAATAGTCATGACCATCTTTATTAAAACTTACTTATATATAAACAGAGTATCATTTTTTTTAGTCCTAGATAAAATATCCCAAAATATAAAATAATAGTTTTTAGAAAGAATATAACAGACTGAGTTATAGCTTATAATAAGTGGTGAAATGAATAAATCTAAGCTCTACAGACCCTTTTAATAGACTTACTAGAGAAAGGAAATGTGATACTTTAACAATAGACATATACATGTACTGGTAATAATGCAGAAAATTGACTACTCTGAGCAAAGTCATGTCTGAGTAAAATAATAAGGTAAATGAATCTCCCAAAGGTAAGTTGTGGAAGACTTAGCCAAACACAGAGTATCTATGAACTATATTTTAACTTTTATGTTTTAAAGTATTAACATATTATTATAAAGATATATAAACACAAAGATTTTAATAAAACAAATTAATCAACTATATAAATACATAGTTTTTCAATAAGAAAAATAAATTTTTACCATCTTCCTAGCAATTCTCCCCAGGAATACAGGATTTTCTCAGGACAATCCTTAGATACATCTCCTGTTCCACTTGAGAGTTCATTATCACTCTCTGCAGGAGAAATATAAAAACATGTTATATTTGATATTGATATATTATAGAACCAGAAACATGACTATATATCTAATAAAAAGCAATACCTCTGCTTATATTATACCCACTGCAACAAAAACTTCATTAACAATTTATTTTTAATGCTAGATATTTTCATAGTATAAACTTACAAAAATTCTTACCCATGATTTACAAACTATGAAACTGAAAATCAATAGCTTTATCTAAATTGAGTAAAATTGTAAAACTAATGGTAACACAAATTAGAAATGGTAACAAAATGGTAACTCTCAATTAAAAATTCCTAAGTGAGGCTCTACTCACCAGATTAATATTCTCAGCATTATTATTTTATTAGTGAGCCAACAAGTTCTAAAATTGAGTCAGATTTTATATATACATACATATATGTAAACATATAATATGTAAATGATACACACAACCAGAAATCTTTAAAAAAAAATTGAGGTTTTAAGGATATATTCATAAGCACAAGACATTTTTGACTAAAGGAAAGATGGAACTATTTGGCCTTTTAAAATGACAACTTCATAAAACATCCCAAAATGTATAATAATAACTTTAGAAGGAATAAAATATGATGAGTTACAGTTTACAATCAGTGATGAAAATGAGTAATTCTGAACTATAAATCTTTTAAGTGGTAACACAGTTGATAGAGACAGGAAATGTAATATGCACAATTTATTTTATTTATATAGCAAAGCCTTTGACACAATACTACACAGAAAAGGCTAGAGAAGTATTGTCTGTGTGATAAAATAAGCTAGATAAAAATTGGTGGATAGTAAGTAGGAAGGTTTTACCAATGCTGTTACAGTACAATACAGTACAGTAAGAACTGGAATTAAGTGAGTCTCACAGGGATCTATGTTAAGAACATTATTACTTAGCATACTACTAATCGAATGATCCAAGTATAAACTAGTTCATATCAGTGGATATATTCAACACCAAAACACAATGTAATAAATAAAGGTTCATTTAGCCAGATTAAAAGGTTGGTCATAGACATGTAAAAAGATTTTATCCGGTATTTAGCAAAATATAACCAAAGCATAAGCACATGCAAAGGCAAATGCTTCAACATCTTTAGGATCATCAATAGATGAATGGACAAAGAAGACACGGTACATATACACAATGGAGTATTACTCAGCCATAAAATAGAAATCCTGCCATTTGTGACAACATGGATGGACCTAGAGGATATTATGCTCAGGGAATAAGACAGGCAGAGAAAGACAAAATCATATAATTTCACTTACATGTAGAATCTAAAAATAAAGCAAAACAAAATGAACAAAATAGCAGTAGACTCACATACACTGAGAAGTGACTGGTGGTTACCATGTGGGAAGGGTTGGAGTAGGTGAGTAGGGAGACTGAGGGGGATAAAGAGGTACAAAAAATTCTCAATCATAATATAAGTTGGTCACAGGGATGGTAGTACAGCATGGAGAATATAGCCAATGATTCTGTAACATCTTTCTATGTTGACAGATAGTAACTGCACTAGTGGGGGAAGGATTTAATAATATGGGTAACTGTTGAACTACTGTGTTGTATACTTGAAACCAATATAAGATTGCAAATCAATGTACTTCAATTAAAAAAAAAAGAAATTATGTGAATTCACATAATCACAGCCAACAGACAAATCTACAAGTGCATAGGAGTATATGTGAATGTTCATGAATAGATATATCAAAGATTCCTATTTTTATAATTCATAAACTTTTATGTCTAGATAGATACAAATACAATGTAATGTTTCAGGCATTATTAATATAATTTGCATGATAATAATTTATATAATTTGAGAATGATAATTTGCAGAAACCATTTACACAGACTAAAAATGTATGCATTAAAGTGCAGTGCTTCTGAAGAGAATCCTTTTATTTCATTCTGGAGAAAATAATTTGCTCTTTTACTTAAGTATTTATTCCCCTATGACTCAAGGGAACCTATGACTTGAATATATTTTCTTGTAGATATTTTAAATAATATACTATAAAAACATATAGTAAATTCAAATTTAATTAAATAAGGAACTATTTAAGAATGCAGCATTTAGACAATTCTCTTCTTGAAATTTTAGTGAGCTTCAAATTCATATGTTTTTGCCTTTTCTTAAATAAAACATCATCCACCATGTAATTGGAAAATTAAAACTTACATATAAAAAAAATGAACAAAAGAACAGTAGACTCACAGACAATGAGAAATGACTGGTGGTTACCATTAGGGAGGGGTTCAGGTGGGTCAGTAAAGGGGATAAAGATGCCCAAAATCTCAATCATAATATAAGTTGGTCATGAGGATGAAGTGTAGCATGGAGAATATAGTCAATATTTCTGTAACATCTTTCTATGTTGACAGATAGTAACTGCACCAGTTGGGGTGAGGATTTAGTAATGTGTATAACTTGTTAAATCACTGTGTTATATACTTGGAACCAATATTAGATTACATATCAAGTATACTTCAACTTCCAAAAATCTAAAAAAATATTTTGGACAACACCAGATAAACAAGAATTATGGGGGATATTTTATTCACAAAGTGAACATTATTCTGGATACTGGGGTGAAGTTCAGGAGGACAGACACCAGCATCACTGCTCTAGAAATATCACACATAAGTAACTCTCAGCTTGGCAGCAAGTTCATCATAAAAATAATAAAAATGAGAGATTTTCAAAAAGCCAAAGCAAATGAAGTAAATTACTAAGTATCGGAGGAATAATATAAACAGAAACAAATGTAGCTTTAATACTAAAATATCCTAAAGAATTATCCCATATAAACAACTATTCTTATGATACTTAGAATGTTTCATCTAAACAGAGGCACTTTTGAGAGTTCAAGGATACTCTTAAAAGTTACACTGGAAAACAGGTTAAACTTACACTATCTCAAGCAAACTAGGAGTGCTGGTCACTCTCCTTATAAATTAGTACCAGGTACAATATAAGTACTTATAATATACATTGGTATTCAATTAAGTAGGGTCTAAGATGGTCCCACTTTATACTCTATTTTGCTCCACTGTAAATAATAATATGCCAACATTCAAAGTATTTGATGAAGTTTTACATGCTAAGTTGGAGGACAAAATTTAAGAACACAATGAAAAGTTAAAATAAAAAGGAAACAAACACTATTGGACATCATTATTCTTAATTGTAATAAAAATCATGAAGTACAACTGGTAAGACTCTTTAAGATTCTTATTATTCTTTTTGGGAAAGGAATCTCTAAGCATGAAACAAAACTAAGATGCCATAGAAAGACTGAGAAATCTGATGAATAATGATATCTAGTGTTGATAAAAGCATGGGGACACAGGGAAGAAGACTGATGTTTAAATAACAGCAATCTTTTTTAATTTATTAAGATTCAAAATTAATATACCATTTGATCCAACAACTCCATTTGTAGAAATTTATTTTCCAGAAATACATATCCAAAGAGAAAAACGTAAAAGGATTTTCATCACATCACTTCTTGTAATAGCAAGACATTAAATTAATAGGAATTCATGGTCTAACCATTCAAAAGAATACTATCTACTAGTTTAAAAGAACTGGTAAATCTTTATATGCTAATATGAAAAACACCCAAAATATATTATTTTACTATGAAAAGCAAGAAAGAAAAGAATAATTTTAAGCATGGTTTTATTTTAGTAAATAATACTACTTATATGATTATAAGACTAAAAATAACTGTAAGATTATATACTAACCTATTAACAGCGATTATGTTTTGGCAGCTAACCATCTTATCACATGGTAAACAATAAATATTTAGGGAATGCATCTTTTACTTTTAAGCTTCACATTTCTGTAATATTCTAATATTTTATAATAAGAACATAACTATAAACATGGGGAAAGGATTTTTATCTTTTAAATAATCCCTATTCCTACATGAAACAAAAATCTATTATTGTAAACCCCTACTAATATGCCATAAAATCATCACTGATAGCAACAATGTATTGTGTCTTCCTAACAATCCCCTATTATTTTCCACCACAAAAAGACATCAGAACTGTAAAAACCTAGATTAGCAGAGGACAGCGACAAGGAGAAGGGAAGAAAACAGGTGCCCTCAAGAAAAGAGCCCTGATGAAAACTAAAGCACAAACAACAGCAAGTCAGGGACCAAATACTGATGAAAAATAGGATGTAGCTGAGGCAGATAGGAATCCCAGGATTTTCTGCCTTTTTAATCTATATTCTAGGCACTATGCACTAAATTTTACAAACAATAACTCATTTTGTCCTCTAAACAACCCAATGAGAAAGTCATTACTAGTTTGCCACTTTAAAAAATGAGAAAGTTGAGGCACAGAGATGTTAAGTAACTTGTCCGAGGTTACCCTGCTAATACTGATAGAATACACTCTCAGTTTGAATCCCATCAAATACTACCTTGCCTTATAGTTTTTCCTATCATGTTTTTTTTTAGGAGGCTGTGCTTGGCATTTAACAGGTACCAGTCCATGCTAAGTGCCACTATCCAGTAAATTCTGGGAACAGAGCCAAGAAAAGCCAAGTGCCTTTAAAGCAATATGTCAAAGAAACACTACATTGGGAGCAACAGATTTAATAGAGAGGTTTCAGGGGTGTAATTCCCCTTGACGCTCAGGAGAACAAAAATGAAACTGATATCCAAAAGACTTCAAGAGTGTGGGCCAGATCTTTCTTGCTTGCTTCAGAAACTACTGACCATGAATGTTTTAAGTACTTATTGGCCATCCTACTACATGGAGAGAAAGGAACTGAAGGAAAGGAAAGTTTTGACTATGCTTTAATAAGACAGAGTCTCTACATAGGATGAAAGAAATAAGAATGAAAATGATACTGGAGACCCAAATGCAGGAAAAATAAATAAATATTGAGGAGGTTAGCAAGTAGAACATGACAAAGGAAAAAAGAAAGAACAGAACCAAGCAGGTATGTAAAAGGGCACCTCAGGAGGTTTTGAAAAAGCAATTGTACCCCACTCTACATAGAAAAAAAAGGGGGGGAACAGATAACAGAAGGCAGGGGATTCCTATTTTCTTGACTAACCCCTAACTGTCCATCAAAATTCACGTTAGGGGTTACCTCTTCTGGCTGGGCTAAGCACTCCCCCTCTTGGCATATTCTATCACAGCACTTAACATATTATATTACAATTGTCTATTTTCCTCTACATATTCTCCAATCAGACTATCGAATTCTTTGCAATATTTGACTATAGAATATCGTATTCTAACCCAAAAAGGGGTTGATATCCAAAATACATAAAGAGATCATACAACTCAACACCAAAAAACCAAAAATCTCATTAAACAATGGACAGAGGACCTGAACAGACATTTTTCCAAAGACGATGTACATATGGCTAAAATCTAGGCACACAACTTCTGGGCACATAAAAAGATGCTCAACATCACTAATCATCAGGGAAATGCAAATCAGTGAGTTATCACCTCATACCTTTCAAATTGGCTATTGCCAAAAGGGCAACAAGCAAGTGTGTGTGAGGATGTAGAGGAAAGGGAACCGTCATGAACTGCTGGTGGGAAAATAAATTGACACAGCCACTGTGGTGCAGTTGTAGGTCCAAGATGGCTGGCACAGAAGGACCCTGGACTTAACTGCTTCCACATACACACAAGTCTACACCTACATACAGACAATTCCTCCAGAACACAAACTGAGGGCTGAGCAAACAGCTGCTGCATAACACAGGAAACTGCAGGAGACACAGAGACATAGTAATAACAGGAACTCCACCCCACAACGCGGCAACCTGCAGTAGCCAAGGGTATCACTAAGGGACCCAGCACAGACTTGCCTGACCTGCAGCACAGGAAACAAACAAACAAAAATAAGCCATGGTTTAAAAGGCAACTAGACTAAAAGTAAAGGAAGCCAATTTACTAAAGCATTGACTGAATGTTGAAGGAACTACTAGGACTCTCTCCAGGACCGGAAGTGCTGGCCAACACCATGGCTTATGTCCCCACAACACACTGATAGCACATAGGGGAGGAAGGTACAGACATCCACCTCAGTGAGCCTCAGGCCCCTCATCCACACCAGCTCCAGCCACCTACAAGGTGGCCTCCATACCAAAACCCCAGTTGGTGCAGCCACTATGAAAGAGTATAGAGGCTTCACAAAAGATCCCAAACAGCCAAAGCAATCCTGGGAAAGAAGAACAAAGCTAAGGGTAGTATGCTCCCTGACTTCAAGCTCTACTACAGAACTACAGTAATCAGAACAGTATGGTACTGATGCAAGAACAGACCCATAGATCAATGAAACAGAATAGAAAACCTAGACATAAACCTGCACATATATGGTCAATTTATATATGATAAAGGAGCCACGAATATACAATGGGAAAAGACAGACTCTTTAATAATTGGTGTTGTGAAAACTAGACAGCTACATGCAAGAGAATGAAACTGGATTACAGTCTAACCCACACAAAAGTAAATTCAAAATGGATCAAAGACCTGAATGTAAGACATGAAACCATAAAACTCTTAGAAGAAAATACAGACAAAAATCTCTTGAAAATAAGCATGAAAATTTTTTCCTGGATACTCCTCCTCAGGCAAGGGAAATAAAATAAAAACAGGTGCAACTATATCACATTAAAAAGCTTCCAAATAGCAAAGGATACCATCAACAGAACAAAAAGGCAACCTACATTATGAGAGAATATACTCAGAAATGACTTATCTGATAAGGGGTTAACAATCAAAATGTATAAAGAACTCATATCCCTTAACATAAAAAAAATGAGTAATTCGATTAAAAAATGGGTGGAGGACCTGAACAGATATTTCTACAAAGAAGAAATACAGATGGCCCACAGGCACATGAAAATATGCTACACATAGTTAATCATCATGGAAATGCAAATCAAAACCGCAATGAGATATCACCTCATGCTAGTCAGAATGGCCACTATCCAAAAGAAAAGAAAGAATAAGTGTTGATGAAGATGTAAAGAAAAGGGAATCCTCCTACACTGTTGGTGGGGATGTGAATTGGTGCAGCCACACTGGAAAGCAGTATGAAGAGTTCTCAAAAAATTAAAAATGGAAATACCATACAACCCACTTCCACTTCTAGGAATTTACCCAAAGAAAACACAATTCCCTGATTTTAAAAGACATATTCACCTCTATGTTTATTGCTGCATTATTTACAACAGCCAAGTTACGGAAGCAACTTGGTGTCCAAAGTAGATGAATGGATAAAAAAGATGTGGTATGGGGCAGAGCCAAGATGGCAGCGTGAGTAAAGCAGCAGAAATCTCCTCCCAAAACCACATATATCTATGAAAACATAACAAAGACAACTCTTCCTAGAATAGAGACCAGAGGACACAGGACAAAATCCAGACAACATCCACACCTGTGAGAACCCAGTGCCTCGCAAAAGGGGTAAGATACAAGCCCCAGCCAAGCGGGACCTGAGCACCCGTCCCCCCAGCTCCCTGCGGGAGGAGAGGAGTCGGAGTCGGGAAGGAGAGGGAGCCCAGGACTGCTGAACACCCAGCCCCAGCCATCCGGACCAGAGTGCAGACACAGTGCATGCACGGGGCCCTGGATACTAGGGAAACAGGGCAGCCGGACCAGTGAGCGGGTGCCTGAGGCCGACACTGGAGAACAAAGAAATGCGAGTGGCCATTTCTTTTTTTCGTTGTTTTATGTTGACAAGTGCTTTTTGGAAGTCTTTAAGCTACATGGACCCCAATACTAAGGAAAAAGGGCAGCAAGAACAGTGAGTGGGTGCCTGAGGCCAGCGCTGGAGAATAAACAAAAGCGAGCGGCTTTTTTTTTTTCTTTTCGTTGTTTTGTGTTGACAAGTGCTTTTTGGAAGTCTTTAAGGGAAAGGGACCCCAATATTAGGGAAACAGGGCAGCAAGACCGGTGAGTGGGTGCCTGAGGCAAGCGACAGAGGACAAAGAAAAGCAAGCAGTTTTTTTTCCTGTTTTTTTTATTTATTTATTTATTCTTTTTTGTTGTTGTTATTTTGTTTTGGCGAGTGCTTTTTGGAAGTCTTAAAAAGGCAGGATAGGACACTTAGTACAGCAGCAGGGAATCTGGGGATCGCTGGGCACTCTAACCCCCTGGGCAGCAGGGAGCACGGAGGCCCCTTATGGAGATAAATAGCCTCCTGGCTGCTCCCCCTCCAACGCGACTCCACCACTTTGGAGCAGCTGCCCGAGCCAGGCCACGCCCACAGCAACAGTGCAGATAAACTCCATAGCAGCCGGGCAGGAAGCAGAAGCCCTGTCTGCACGCAGCTGCCCAGCACAAGGCACTAGAGGTCGCTATTCTCCCAGAAGAGGAAGGCCAGAAAACAACAAGAAGGGAAGTTCTTCCAGCCGTCACTCATCCCAGCTCTGCAAACTATTTCTATCACCATGAAAAGACAAAATTACACGCAAACCAAGATTACAGAGGCAACACCACAGAAGGAGACAGACCTAACCAGTCTTCCTGAAAAAGAATTCAAAATAAAAATCATAAACATGCTGACGGAGATGCAGAGAAAAATGCAAGAGCAATGGGATGAAGTCCAGAGGAGGATCACAGATTTCAGGAAGGAGATTACAGAAGTGAAACAAACTCTGGAAGGATTTATAAGCAGAATGGATAAGATGCAAGAGGCCATTGATGGAATAGAAACCAGAGAACAGGAACGCATAGAAGCTGACATAGAGAGAGATAAAAGGATCTCCAGGAATGAAACAATATTAAGAGAACTGTGTGACAAATAGAAAAGGAACAATATCCGTATTATAGGGGTACCAGAAGAAGAAGAGAGAGGAAAAGGGATAGAAAGTGTCTTTGAAGAAATAATTGCTGAAAACTTCCCCAAACTGGGGGAGGAAATAATCAAAGAGACCACGGAAATACACAGAACTGCCAACAGAAAGGATCCAAGAAGGACAACACCAAGACACATAATAATTAAAAGGACAAGGAAAGAGTTTCAAAGGCAGCTAGAAAGAAAAAGGTCACCTATAAAAACACATCAGGCTATGGTCAGCCTTCTCGGCAGAAACCCTACAGGCCAGAAGAGAATGGCATGATATATTTAATGGAATGAAACAGAAGGGCTTGAACCAAGGACACTGTATCCAGCATGACTATCATTTAAATATGATGGCGGGATTAAACAATTCCCAGACAAGCAAAAGCTGAGGGAATTTGCTTCCCACAAACCATCTCTACAGAACATCTTACAGGGACTGATCTAGATGGGAGCACTCCTAGAAAGAGCACAGCACAAAACACCCAACATATGAAGAATCGAGGAGGAGGAACAAGAAGGGAGAGAAGAAAAGAATCTCCAGACAGTGTATATAACAGCTCAATAAGCGAGCTAAGTTAGGCAGTCAGATACTAAAGAGGCTAACCTTGAACCTTTGGTAACCACGAATTTAAAGCCTGCAATGGCAATAAGTACATATCTTTCAATAGTCACCCTAAATGTTAATGGGCTGAATGCACCAATCAAAAGACACAGAGTAATAGAATGGATAAAAAAGCAAGACCCATCTATATGCTGCTTACAAGAAACTCACCTCAAACCCAAAGACATGTACAGACTAAAAGTCAAGGGATGGAAAAACATATTTCAGGCAAACAACAGCGAGAAGAAAGCAGGGGTTGCAGTACTAATATCAGACAAAATAGACTTCAAAACAAAGAAAGTAACAAGAGATAAAGAAGGACACTACATGATGATAAAGGGCTCAGTCCAACAAGAGGATATAACCATTATAAATATATATGCACCCAACACAGGAGCACCAGCATATGTGAAACAAATACTAACAGAACTAAAGGGGGAAATAGACTGCAATGCATTCATTCTAGGAGACTTCAACATATCACTCACCCTAAAGGATAGATCCACCAGGCAGAAAATAAGTAAGGACACGGAGGCACTGAACAACACAGTAGAACAGATGGACCTAATAGACATCTATAAAACTCCACATCCAAAAGCAACAGGATACACATTCTTCTCAAGTGCACATGGAACATTCTCCAGAATAGACCACATACTAGGCCACAAAAAGAGCCTCAGAAAATTCCAAAAGACTGAAATCCTACCAACCAACTTTTCAGACCACAAAGGCATAAAACTAGAAATAAACTGTACAAAGAAAGCAAAAAGGCTCACAAACACATGGAGGCTTAACAACATGCTCCTAAATAATCAAAGGATCAATGAACAAATTAAAAGAGATCAAGCAATATACAGAAACAAATGACAACAACAACACAAAGCCCCAACTTCTGTGGGACGCAGCGAAAGCAGTCTTAAGAGGAAAGTATATAGTGATCCCGGCACACTTGAAGAAGGAAGAGCAATCCCAAATAAATAGTCTAACATCACAATTATTGAAACTGGAAAAAGAAGAACAAATGAGGCCTAAAGTCAGCAGAAGGAGGGACATAATAAAGATCAGAGAAGAAATAAATAAAATTGAGAAGAATAAAACAAAATAAAAAATCAACGAAACCAAGAGCTGGTTCTTTGAGAAAATAAACAAAATAGATAAGCCTCTAGCCAAACTTATTAAGAGAAAAAGAGAATCAACACAAATCAACAGAATCACAAATGAGAACAGAAAAATCACGACAGACTCCACAGAAATACAAAGAATTATTAAAGACTACTATGAAAACCTATATGCCAACAAGCTGGAAAACCTAGAAGAAATGGACAACTTCCTAGAAAAATACAACTTTCCAAGACAGACCAAGGAAGAAACACAAAAGTTAAACAAACCAATTACGAGCAAAGAAATTGAAACAGTAATCAAAACACGATCCAAGAACAAAACCCCTGGGCCGGACGGATTTACCTCAGAATTTTATCAGACGCACAGAGAAGACATAATACCCATTTTCCTTAAAGTTTCCCAAAAAATACAAGAGGAGGGAATACTCCCAAACTCATTCTATGAAGCCAACATCACCCTAATACCAAAACCAGGAAAAGACCCCATCAAAAAAGAAAATTACAGACCAATATCCCTGATGAATGTAGATGCAAAAATACTCAATAAAATACTAGAAAACCGAATTCAAAAGTATATCAAAAGGATCATACACCATGACCAAGTGGGATTCACCCCAGGGATGCAAGGATGGTACAACATTCGAAAATCCATCAACATCACCTACCACATCGACAAAAAGAAAGACAAAAACCACAGGATCATCTCCATAGATGCTGAAAAAGCATTTGACAAAATTCAACATCCATTCACGATAAAAACTCTCAGCAAAATGGGAATAGAGGGCAAGTACCTGAACATAATAAAGGCCATGTATCATAAACCCACAGCCAATATTATACTGAACAGCGAGAAGCGGAAAACTTTCCCTCTGAGATCGGGAACTAGACAGGGATGCCCACTCTCCCCACTGTTATTTAACATAGTACTGGAGGTCTTGGCCATGGCAATCAGACAAAACAAAGAAATACAAGGAATCCAGATTGGTAAAGAAGAAGTTAAACTGTCACTATTTGCAGATGACATGATATTGTACATAAAAAACCCTAAAGACTCCATTCCAAAACTACTAGAACTGATAACGGAATACAGCAAAGTTGCAGGATACAAAATTAACACACAGAAATCTGTAGCTTTCCTATACACTAACAATGAACCAATAGAAAGAGTAATCAGGAAAACGATTCCATTCACAATTGCATCAAAAAGAATAAAATACTTAGGAATAAACCTAACCAAAGAAGCAGAAGACCTATACCCTGAAAACTACAAGACACTCTTAAGAGAAATTAAAGGGGACACTAACAAATGGAAACTCAACCCATGCTCGTGGCTAGGAAGAATCAATATCTTCAAAATGGCCATCTTGCCCAAAGCAATATACAGATTTGATGCAATCCCTATCAAATTACCAACAGCATTCTTCAACGAACTGGAACAAATAGTTCAAAAATTCATATGGAAACACCAAAGACCCCGAATAGCCAAAGCAATCCTGAGAAAGAAGAATAAAGTAGGGGGGATCTCACTCCTCAACTTCAAGCTCCACTACAAAGCCATAGTAATCCAGACAATTTGGTACTGGCACAAAAACAAAGCCACAGATCAGTGGAACAGATTAGAGACTCCAGACATTAACCCAAACATATATGGTCAATTAATATTTGATAAAGGAGCCATGGACATACAATGGCGAAATGACAGTCTCTTCAACAGATGGTGCTGGCAAAACTGGACAGCTACATGTAGGAGAATGAAACTGGACCACTGTCTAACCCCATACACAAAAGTAAATTCAAAATGGATCAAAGACCTGAATGTAAGTCATGAAACCATAAAACTCTTAGAAAAAAACATAGGCAAAAACTTATTAGACATAAACATGAATGACCTCTTCTTGAACATATCTCCCCGGGCAAGTAAAACAACAGCAAAAATGAACAAGTGAGACTATATTAAGCTGAAAAGCTTCTGTACAGCAAAAGACACCATCAATAGAACAAAAAGGAACCTTACAGTATGGGAGAATATATTTGAAAATGACAGATCTGATAAAGGCTTGACGTCCAAAATATATAAAGAGCTCACCCACCTCAACAAACAAAATACAAACAATTCACTTAAAAAATGGGCAGAGAAACTGAACAGTTCTCCAAAAAAGAAATACAGATGGCCAACAGACGCATGAAAAGATGTTACACATCGCTTAATTATTAGAGAAATGCAAATTAAAACTACAATGAGATATCACCTCACACCAGTAAGGATGGCTACCATCCAAAAGACAAACGGCAACAAATGTTGGCAAGGTTGTGGAGAAAGGGGAACCTCCTACACCGCTGGTGGGAATGTAAATTAGTTCAACCATTGTGGAAAGCAGTATTGAGGTTCCTCAAAATGCTCAAAATAAACTTACCACTTGACCCAGGAATTCCACTCCTAGGAATTTACCCTAAGAACGCAGCACCCAAGTTTTAAAAAGACAGATGCACCCCTATGTTTATCGCAGCACTATTTACAATAGCCAAGAATTGGAAGCAACCTAAATGTCCATCGATAGATGAATGGATAAAGAAGATGTGGTACATATACACAATGGAATATTACTCAGCCATAAGAAGAAAACAAATCCTACCATTTGCAACAACATGGATGGAGCTAGAGGGTATTATGTTCAGTGAAATAAGCCAAGCGGAGAAAGAGAAATACCAAATGATTTCACTCATCTGTGGAGTATAAGAACAAAGGAAAAACTGAAGGAACAAAACAGCAGCAGAATCACAGAACCCAAGAATGGACTAACAGGTACCAAAGGGAAAGGGACTGGGGAGGATGGGTGGGTAGGGAGGGAAAAGGGGGGGGAAGATGAAGGGGGGTATTAAGATTAGCATGCATAAGGGGGGATGGGAGAAAGGGGAGGGCTGTACAGCACAGAGAAGACAAGTAGGGATTCTACAGCATTCTGCTATGCTGATGGACAGTGACTGTAAAGGGGTTTGTAGGGGGGACCTGGTATAGGCGAGAGCCTAGTAAACATAATATTCTTCATGTAATTGTAGATTAATGATAAAAAAAAAAAAAGCAGTTCCTGTGTGGTGACCTCCAATAAGTTCTTCACAATGGCATAAAGGGCATATTAAAGTGTGGTCAAAGGGTCTGTTTGTGTTTATACAGAGGATCAAAGCCTCAATTGGATACCCAGAAAACGAACTAAGATACGATATGAAAAAGAACTTCCAACATCAACATACTCTGGAAGAGTCATTCCAGAAGATGATCATCAAAAAACGTCAACAACGATCTGGCGCTGTTGCAGTTGTAGCTGAATTCATCCCACTGGATCCTGGAATTGCCATTGGAATGAAGAAGGAGATATCTAAGCCGGCCTTTGCATACAGTAAAATAACAAATTTGACTGGATCTATACTGTTGGAACTCAACCAAGAATTAGGAGAAGTGCAAGTTGCAGTGCTCCAAAATCTTGAGACTACATACTATCTACTGTTAAAAGAACATATGGGATTTGAACAGTTCCCCGGAATGTGTTGTTTTAAATTGTCTGATTTTTCTCAAACTATTCAAATTCAGTTAGACAATATCCATCATATCATAGATAAGTTTTCACAAATGCTTAGGGTGCCTAACTGGTTTTCTTGGTTTCACCGGAGATGGCTGGTAATTGTAGGTCTGCTTTGTTTATGTAACTGTATTTCTATTATGTTAATGTGGGTGCATAATTTAATTAGTAGTTTAAAACCTATACATGCTGAAGTTACTCTACAAGAAGATATGTCAAAGAAATAACCAATCTTCCCATGTTTTCTTCCGCCTGCTACTTCTATAGCTTTTCTTCTTCCTTCCTAATTACAACCCTTAAATAGAATTCGTGCCTCATATCAAATTTACTGAGTATCATAATTCTTCCAAGTGGTAAAGATACCTCAAGACAAATGCTGGGCATAAAACCCATAGGCCATAAATCTGCAAAGACGTAAAAAGCCAACCTTTTCAAACAATATTGCTTCTCTCTCACTTACCAACTTTACATTTCCCTGTATGGCCCCGGAAAATGACTGGTTAGCCAGAGACGGGTAAGATTCCTCAAGGGAGGAACAACCTAAGACAGGCACAGTCGCAGGGGGGCCATCAGGTGAGAAATTGGGGATCAACAGCGGTGAGGCTTAGAACCTCTCCCCCCGTTTTGAGAGAAATCATCTGCATCGGTGGACATTTTGTTGCCCTTGTCTACCTTGGATTAATACTTAGCCTACAGGCACACACCTGATCATCTACAATTGCTTTCTTACAGCACTAAACTATGTTTTCTACCTTTATCTTGCATCTACCTACCACTTCAGCATTTTATTAAAAATAATAATAATAATAAAAATAATAATAATAAGGGAGAAATGTGGGATTCACATATAAATCAAGTATAAAAATCAAATGAATATTCATATTTGACCTGATTGTTTATAGTTCATAATGCGTGATCAAAACCAAAGGTTTCTGTGATGACTGCCCTTGTACTGTTCACCATGTAGGAACTTATTCACTATGTAAGAATTTGTTCACCATGTACGAACTTGTTCGTTGTGCTTCAGATCGGAGACTGATGAGAGTTAGACTTGGGGTTGATTAATGATTGTTCATCGAGTCCCCTGTATAGAATTTTATTGTTGTTAACTGTTAACAACCATTTGATCAATAAATATGAGAAATGCCCTCTCAAATAAATAAATAAATAAATAAAATAAAATACACGAGATGTTTTCAACAATGTGAAAAAAAAAAAAAGAAGTGGTACATATACACAATGGAATACTACTCAGCCACAAGAAAAGGGCAAATCCTACCATTTGCAGCAACATGGATGGAGCTGGAAGGTATTATGCTCAGTGAAATAAGCCAAGCGGAGAAAGAGAAATACCAAATGATTTCACTCATCTGTGGAGTATAAGAACAAAGGAAAAACTGAAGGAAAAAAACAGCAGCAGAATCACAGAACTCAAGAATGGACTAACAGGTACCAAAGGGAAAGGGACTGGGGAGGATGGGTGGGTAGGGAGGGATAAGGGGCGGGAAGACGAAGGGGGGTATTAAGATTAGTATGCATGGGGGGTGGGAGAAAGGGGAGGGCTGTACAACACAGAGAAGACAAGTAGTGATTCTACAACATTTTGCTATGCTGATGGACAGTGACTGTAAAGGGGTTTATAGGGGGGACCTGGTATAGGGGAGAGCCTAGTAAACATAATATTTGTCAAGTAAGTGTAGATTAATGATAACAAAAAAAAAAAAAAAAGCAGTTCCTGTGTGGTGACCTCCAATGAGTTCTACACAATGGTATAAAGGGCATATAAAAGTGTAGGCAAAGGGTCTGTTTGTGTTTATACAGAGGATCAAAGCCTAATTTGGCTCCCAGAAAATGAACTAAGATACGAAATGAAAAAGAACTTCCAACATCAGCACTCACTGGAAGACTCATACCAGAAGATGATCATCAAAAAACCCCAACAAAGATCCACGCGCTGCTACAGCTGTAGATGCACTCATCCCACCAGTTCCTGGACTTGCCATGGGAATGAAGAAGGAGATATCTAAGCTGGCCTGTGCATACAGTAAAACAACAAATTTGACTGGATCTATACTGTTCGAACTCAACCAAGAATTAGGAGAAATGCAAATTGTAGCGCTCCAAAACCTTACAACTACAGACTATCTACTGTTAAAAGAACATATGGGATGTGAACAGTCCCCAGGAATGGGTTGTTTTAATTTGTCTGATTTATCTCAGACTGTTCAAGTTCAGCTGGACAATATCCACCATATCATAGATAAGTTTTCACAAATGCCTAAGGTGCCTAACTGGTTTTCTTGGTTTCACTAGAGATGGCTGGTAATTATAGGTCTGCTTTGGTTATGTAACTGTACTCCTATTATGTTAATGTGTGTGCACAATTTAATTAGTAGTTTAAAACCTATACATGCTGAAGTTACTCTACAAGAAGATATGTCAAAGAAATAATCAATCTTCCCATGTTTTCTTCCGCCTGCTACTTCTATAGCTTTTCTTCTTCCTTCCTAATTACAACCCTTAAATAGAATTCGTGCCTCATATCAAATTTACTGAGTATCATAATTCTTCCAAGTGGTAAAGATACCTCAAGACAAATGCTGGGCATAGAAGCCACAGAGCATAAATCTGCAAAGAAGTAAAAAGCTAACCTTTTCAAACAGTAAGGCTTCTCTCTCACTTACCAACTTTACATTTCCCTGTATGGCCCCGGAAGATGACTGGTTAGCCAGAGACGGGTAAGATTCCACAAGGGAGGAACAACCTAAGACAGGCACAGTCGCAGGGGGGCCATCAGGTGAGAAATTGGGGATCAACAGAGGTGAGGCTTAGAACCTCACCCCCCCTGTTCTGAGAGAAATCTTCTGCATCCGTGGATGTTTTATTGCCCTTGTCTAGCTTGGATTAACACATAGTCTACAGGCACACACCTGATCATCTACATTTGCTCTCTTACAACACTAAACTATGTTTTCTACCTTTATCCTGTATCTACCTAACACTTCAGCATTTTATTAAAAATAATAATAAAGAGAGAAATGTGGTGTCCACATATAAATCAAGTATAAAAATCAAATGAATATTCATATTTGAACTGACTGTTTATAGTTCATAATGCGTGAGCAAAACCAAAAGTTTCTGTGATGACTGCCTTGTACTGTTCACCATGTAACTTATTCACTATGTAAGAATTTGTTCTCCATGTAAGAACTTGTTTGTTATGCTTCAGAAGATTGGAGACTGACAAAAATTAGGCTTGGGGTGGATTAATGATTGTGCATTGAGCATTGACTCCCCTATACAGAATTTTATTGTTGTTAACCATTTGATCAATAAATATGCGAGATGCCCTCTCAAAAAAAAAAAAGTACACACTTCCAATTGTAAAATAAATAAGTAACCGGGATGTAATGTATAGCATAAGGAATATAGTCAAAATATTGTAACAACTTTGTATGGTGATAGCTGGCAGCTAGAATTATCATGTATATAAATGTTGAATCACTGTGTTGTACACCTGAAACTAATGTAATACTGTTTGTCAACTACCCTTCAATAAAAAATAATTATCTACAAAAAAAAAGAATGAATACTTGCCATTTGCAACAACATGGATAGACTTAGATGGTATTAAGTGATATAAGTCAGAGAAAGACAAATACCACATGATTTCACTTATATCTGGAATTTTAAAAAATAAATGAACAAACAAAACAAATAGTTTCATGAATATAGAGAACACTTAGTGGATGTGGGGGATGGGCAAAATAGGTGAAGGGGATAAAGATGTACAAACTTCCAATTATTTAAAAAAAAAAAGTCACAGAGATAAGAAGTACAGCATAGGAGATACAGTCAATGATACTGTAATAACTTGGTATAGTGACAGACAATTACATTTTATCATGGTGAGCATTTCATAATGCATATAATTTTTGAAACATTATGCCATACAGTTGAAGCCAATATAATATTGCATATCAACTACACTTCAATTTTTTTAGAAAAACACTATGAAGCTTCCTCAAATAATTAAAAATAGGACTACTATATCATCCAGTAATTCCACTCTGGGTATTTTTTTGAAGAAAATGAAAACACTAATTCAAAGAGATATATGCACCCCTCTGTTTATTGCAGCATTATTTACAATAGCCAAGATATGGAAGCAAACTAAATGCCCATTAATAAATGAATGGATAAAGAAGATGTCATACATATATGTGTGTACGTATATATCACAAACACACATATATACACACACATACTGTAGGGAAGTTAGGGTTGCTATGGCCACGATCCTCAGTGAATTTAAACCACCTGATGATGTAACTGGCCTGATGCTAGGCTACCACTTTCACACCTTTAGGCAATAAGCTATTATTGACTCAATATAAAGAGCTCCATCCAGTGCTCTGTGTGTGACATGGTGGCATGGCTGCAACGCTACAGGAGAGCAGAGCAGAGGGTGGAGTGGTGGCAGCGCTGAGGACAGAGGCCTAGAGGATGGCTGTGTGGGACACCTGTCCAGGCAGAGAGGCCCAGAGGATGGCTTTACAGGCAGAGAGACCCAGGGACAGATGTGTGGGCAGAGGGGCCCAGAGGCAGAGAGTGACTTGCTGCATGAAAACACACTCTGAGTGAACGCGATTTTAGTGATTGACCTGCCACTGTGGAAATAAAGTTGGGTATAACCCTTTCACCCCAAGAACATTCTATTGTCATTTTCTTTGGTCACACTGAATCCATAGTGAACTTGCCGGGGGCTAAACCCATGGGCAAGACAATTAGCAAAGTGGGCAGGGTTCATTGTTGACCAAGGAAAAAGACAGGCTGCCCTTATGGGAGGGGTGCTTCAGGGGGTTGTCACTGTGAATGGGGAAGACAGTGGATTGTCTCCCAATGGGTATGTGGTCTGAGGTGGCTTGCCTCCTGGAGGACTGGGCCCCACCCCAGGATTGGAGGTAAGTGGAGGTGATACCTGCACAGTAAGGATAACCCTTGGTATAGTAAGTAGGTCTTTTGAGAGACAGAGTTCCCATGAGGCAGCAGGGACTGTGGGTTGGCTGCTTCTCACGGTATTAAAAAAGTCTACAGAAGAGGACATGCTCCTGAAAAAGACCCAAGAAATGGAGGCACGAGAATGCAAGCTGCAAACTTCTGTGGATTCCGAGGAAGGAAATGGCACTGATGTGAGAGGAGGCAGCAGGAGAACGCCAGCAGCGAGGTGCCATTGAAGAGGTAAAAGATTCCTTACAGAATAAGACGGCAGCACTGCCAGGTGCTCTGAAGGAGGAAAAGGCCATCAAGGAAAAAGATGAACTCCTGAGGGAAGCACAGGCAGAGGTGGCAGGAGAACACCAGCTGCAAAACATTGAGATGAAGGTAAGAGAGCTGCTGAAGACTGAGCTGGCATTGCTGCAAGGCACGGTAGAAAAGGTAAAGGTTGTAGCAGAGGAGGCACTCAGGGAAAAGGAGAGAAAGGGCCATCAGCCCCAGAAATGAAGGAGCTGGGGAAGGATAAAGGGGTGGTGTTGGAGGCACTGACCCCTCCTGTACTGAAAGCATGCCCAGTGGTTGTAAAGAAAATAAATACCAGCAGCTGAAAGTTCCCCAAGGAGAGGAGCAGCCCCCTCCCCAGGTCGTGGAGCACTCTATGGTCCATCCCTGTACTCAGGCTGAGCCGGTGGATTTAGGCTCCCAGTTTAGGCAGAAGGCCTCGGAGTCAATATCAGCTTGGTTCCTGCGTGTGTGGGACTTAGGGGTGGATGGAATTGTTCTGTCGGGATCAGAGATGGAAAAGCTGGCTTCCCTGACAGTTGAGCCCACCTTGAGGCAGCAGTTACAAAATGCACATCAAACTCCAGGGAATCACTCACTCCTCGACTGGTTTATGGCTGCACTTCATGCTCTGTGGCCCAATCAGGGTGATTTACCATCCTCTCCTGCTAGATGGCAAACATATGCTGACTCCAACAGGTGTTACAAGAGCTAGGCATAAGAAATGCCATTTATAGTCCAGAGAATTATGGCCCAGATAAAGAGACCTTCACTACTGGGATGAGAAATATTGTGCTTCAAACAGCTCCCACATGCCTCTTTGGGTCTCTAGTGGCCATTCTTTCCCTTCACTTAGCCCTATGGATAAAATGAGAGTTCCTGTGACCAGGATTCTCACCTGGCCCTGGTTGACTAGCTCACCACACACCTGTGGGCAATACATGGCTGTCGACTCTATATAAAGAGCTCCGCCCAGTACTCTGGGCGCAACACAGTGGCACAGCTGCAAGGCTGCAGGAGAGCAGAGCAGAAGCTGGAGTGGTGGCAGCACCAAGGACAGAGGCCCAGAGGACGGCTGTACAGGATAACTGTGCAGAGAGGCCCAGAGGACGGCTGTGTGGACAGAGGGGCCCAGAGGATGGCTGTGCAGACAGGCCCAGAGGCAGAGACTGGCTTGCTGCATGCAGACTCACTCTGAATGAATGGGATTTTAGTGACTGACCTGCCACCTGGAAATAAATTTGGGTACAACCCTTTCACCCCAAGAACGTTTTGCTGTCAATTTCTTTGGTCACATTGAATCCATAGCAGACTTGCCCGGGGCTGAACCCCTTTGGAAAGACAGCCCATAAGCAAGGTGACACGTACAGTAGCAGACTTAGGAGAGGCTGAAGCAATGAGAACACAGAAAAAAATAAGGTTACTTTCACAAGTCAAATAGGATCTTACTAGAGCTATGGCAACAACTGAAACCAGAGCATCAGTTCTAGCCATTAAGACCAAAGAGGCAGAGGTCAGAGGCAGAGCCATAAGTCCGGCCTGTGTGCCTGCAAGACTTTTTGCTGGAGAGACTGGGGAAAGAGGGAATTGTAAGGCCCACCCATGGTTCTTTTGGTTAACTTATTTGAGTAGAACTGGTTTGAATACAGCCAGGATGACCACTTAGTGGCAATGGATCTCCTCAGGCTTGAGGGTTATTATAATTTATGATTTCTGTTATTTGTATATTGCATTATGTTGTTGTGGAGTTTGATTACAGTGCTTCAGCTTTCTCACACAAGGACCACTGCAGAAGATTAAGAGCATGTAGATTTTAAGGGGAGAATCCTGGAGGGGTGGAGTGTGGGGAACTTGGGGTTCCTATGGCCAGGATCCTCACTGAACTTAAACCACCTGATGATCTAACTGGCCTGTTGCTAGGCTACTGCTTCCACACCTTTAGGCAATAAGCTATTATTGACTCTATATAAAGAGCTCTGCCCAGTGCTCTGCACACCACATGGTGTTACAGCTGCAAGGCTAAAGGAGAGCAGAGAGAGGCTGGAGTGGTGGTAATGCCGAGGCCCAGAGGACGGCCATGCAGGCAGAGAGGCCCAGGGGACGACTGTGTTGGCAGAGGGGCCCAGAGGCAGAGAGTGGCTTGCTGCATGCAAACTCACTCTGAGTGAACAGGATTTTAGTGATTGACCTGCCACTGTAGAAGTAAAGTTGGGTATAACCCTTTCACCCAAGAACATTTTCCTGTCATTTTCTTTGGTCACACTGAATCTATAGTGAACTTGCCCAGGGCTGAAACCCATTGGTAAGACACATACAAACACAAATGCACACACATACACATGCACACACACAAATGGAATATTATTCAGCCATAAAAAATGAAACAGTGCCATTTGCAACAACATGGATAGACCTAGAAGGTATTATTCTAAATGAAATAAGTCAGACAAAAGACAAATGCTGCATGATTTCACTTTTTTGTAGAATCTAAAAAACAAAACAATAACAGAAATATATACAGGAAACAAACTGTTGGTTACCAGATGGGGGAGTAATTAGAGCAGCCTAATACGTGAAAAGGATTAAGAGATACACACTTTCAGTTATAAAGTAAGTAAACCATGGGGATGTAATGTACAAGCATAGGAAATGTAATAATACTGTAACAACTTTGTATGGTGACAGATGGTAATTAGACTTACTGTGGGGAACATGTAGTGTATAATAGGAAATCACTATGTAAACACCTGAAATAGGACATGATCTGTTAATTACACTTTAATTTTTTAAAAAAACATTCCAGGTTTTTCTTATTATGCACTGATTTGTAAGATGCAGACAGCAGAAACCAACTATGCAACACCAAAGGAAAATACAACAGATATAAATTTTTTGATCAAACAAAATAAATATGTATGATACTTCAATCACAGTAATTTAAGGACTCTCAACTTATGCCATTCCCTGCTTTGAAAAAAAATGGGGTTTATATTAGCAATGTTTTTCATCTTAATCATAAAAGGAAAATTTCAGAATACCAATAGACATCATAAAAGGAAAAAATATGTATACACATACACACAAATATCAATAGACATCAAAAAAGGAAAAAATATACACACACATACACAGTGCTTTTCTTCTGATCAAGTTAAAAATGAATTACAAAATTAGGGGCAAATAAGCATAAACCTCATTTTTCTTTTCAACTGAAGGATTACTCATAATAAAAAGCTGAAAAGTAAGCACAGATAAAATGTGACTACTGAGGTTTTCAGAGATTTTTCCCTTTATTCTTTTATAACAAATGACTGCTGAAAATAACACAGGCAACGAGACACTGCTATAAACTCTCTTCTAAACACATTGAGGAAAAAACACAACAAAACAAAACTTTACTAATCCTGCAAAACCTACAGGACCACAAGTCTGTATAATGATATCTGTCAAACTAGAATAGTACAAAGTGATTTATTTACTTAGTAGTAAATAATGTCATTTTGAATAGCCAAAAACTTAACATTTATATGACCTTGAATATAATCTCTCACTTCTAACATTACAGAGTCAGACTATACTCCTATATGGAAACTGATAAACAAATATAAATCATTAAAGTAAAATAAAAGATCACCGTTAATTTCTGAAATGTTATAATATTTCTCACTGTGAAAAGGAAGTTGATTTATTATCGAGAGAAGATTCAACGCAGAGGAAACGACAAACTGCACAATTTCTTCAACTAAATCATCATCACTGTCATTCTGATCTAATTACAGGTTTCTAATTAATAATCCCTGCAGTTGCTAAGCATAAGTGATTAATAAAAATGTATCATTAATCATTGAAATCTGTCAACCATACTCAAGAGAACTAGGGCAGCCAATACACCTTACTTTTTATCCCTATTTTTTTTTTAAGCCTCCCTAATTTGTACAGATAACCAGAATGGAAAGAGGCTAGGCTACATTTGAGGCTAAGTCTCTTAACAATTCTTAATCATGAGGCTAGTATATTTTTTCATGTGTATGTGTATATGTGTATTTCATTTTACATTTTTCCAGGATATTACTGAGTTAGAATTCCTTTAGATAGTTACATTCTGTATTTCAGTTTTTTGGAAATACATTTCAATTTTCTGCCCATTTTCCTTTTTTTTTTTAACTGCTTTATTGAACTATGACCAACATATAAAAAACTGTAGGTATTTAATGTATATAACTGACGTGTTTGGAGAGAGTAGCATACCTTATAATAAGAAAAGTTGAGCAATGTCTATTTTAATGTATTATCTATGATTCTTTTTCCAAAATAAACTGAGGTGTAGTGAAAAAGGAAGGAAGTGTCTGGCAGATGATAAAAAAGATTATATATAAATAGTATAGTAAAGGATCATTTTTAAACACATCAAAGAATGACTTTTTAAAAGGCAACAATTAACAGAAAAGAATTAAGCTAGGATTGGAGATAATCAGAAGCAAAGAGGAGCAGAATAAGAACCCATCAGGATAATTCAAATTTAACTAATGGGTAGAAAGGGAGCTCACTAACATCTACCATGTGGTGCTGGACATACTCCAAAGCTAAGTGAGCAGATCACCCTCTTCAACCATGAGTATAACTCTAAAAGGCAAAATACTCACAAATAAATAAAAAAGGAAGGGGAAATGCCTACAAAACTAGCCAAATCAGCCAAGTGAAATCAAGTAGTCAAGGAAATAACAGCGAGATCAGATTCCTATCACATTTTTTCATTCACATGTTCTTATATTTCCCCCCTAACAGTCCATACTTCTGAGTATGAATCAAGTTGAGTTACAGAGAAAATTAGGTAACTAGACATGGTAAAAGCAGAGTAACTATCCATCCATCGCTCTCTCTGTATGTATGTGTATGTAAGTATGCATATGTGCCCACAGATGAATAAGTACATACACACGTATATATGTATGTGTATGTATATGTATGTTATGTTTGTGGAGAGGGAAAGGAGGAGGGAGGGAGAGAGAGAGATGGATAAATGTTTCCAAAATCGGGGAGGAGAACATTGGGAGAATGTAAAATGTAGAGGAAATGGGTTCTTTTTAAGGGAAAGCATATTAACAGATGAAGATATTGCAAAGTATAAAACACAATGGGGGAAAAAAGCAGAAACAGCCAAAATAGAAGCTGGCTTTAATACAGACTGGCTCTTAGACATAAGGGCTTTAAAATTCAAAAGTAGCAGTAAAAGTATAATTGTGAAAGTAACAGAAAATGATGAGTTTTTAAGAAAAATTCAAAAGTTGGGGGTAAAAGTGCCATCATGATGGGCCTACTATGCATTTTCTACATGGCCCTACCATAATACATCTCCCTGTAATGGCCTGAATACTTGCCTGACTTTCTTTCTAGACAAACTTACTTGCTTAAGTAAGAGACTATTCTAGTCATCACTGTATGCCTCACCCTATTAAAGTACTTGGCAATTGGTATGTACTCAATAAATGATGAGTAAAATAACACAATTATTCTCAAAACCTATGTATCAACTGCCTACATGACATTTCCATTTGGATATCTAATAAGATCTCAAATCAAAACTCTTAATTTTCTTCCCATACCTATATTTGCCTGAATCTCTCACCCCAATTTCATAAATGAAAGCATTATCTCACCTGTTTAAGCTGAAAATCTCCAAGTTATTCTTGAAACTTTCACCTTCACCACCTACTTTTAACCCAACTCTGCTGACTCCAGCTCCAAAATGTATCTCAAATCTACCTTATTTTCCCATTTTCCCACATCTAAATTACAACCCTGGTCCAAGCCTCCGGCTCATTTTGGCAGAGATTTCTGTAAGTCTATATGGTATCCCTGCTTCACTGAATTCTACTCCCCACGTATACAGCTCGCATGGTGTTCTGAAACAATGAATCAAACCTTTGTCTCTCCCCAGCTTAAAACCCTTCAAAGGCTTCAAAAGAGAAAAAAGAAAAACTCATCACTGTGTCTTCCAGGAACTTGCATCATGTCCCCTGGCTACCTGTCCATGTCTGCCTTGTACCACTTTCTTCCTTGCCTCCTACCTTTTGTCGTCTATCTTCCATTCTCCAAACACACCAAACGCACTTTCACCTTTGAGCCTCTACACTAATTGTTCCCTCTCCTGTAATGCTCCTTTCCCCATCTTCAAATGATTGGCTTCCTTTTGTCACTCAGATCTCAATTTAAATGTCATCTCCTCTGAGAAATCTTTTGCTCAATACCCAGTCTGAAGTAGCTGCCCAGACCAATCAACCAATTCTAATTATCTGAATGGCATAATTAGTTCTTGGTACTTTTCTTGTTTATTTATTATCTGTCATCTCTCCCCTAATTAGAAGTAGAGAAAATTTTTCTATCTTATATGTCAAAGGTCTTCAGGATCACCCCCCAGTTCAACAATTCACAAGAAGGACTCACAGAACTCAGTATATAGTTGTAGTTTAACTTATGACTCATTACAGTGAATGAATACAAAGCAAAATCAGAAAAGAAGAAGGCACATTGGGTGAAGTCTGGGGGAAACCAGGTGCCAAATTCCAGGAGTCCTCTCCCAGAGGAGTCACGGAGGACACTCATAATTCCTCCACAGTGAGTCGCAGCAACATGTGTGAAATGCCATCCACCAGGAAGGCTCATTAGAGCCTCACTGCCTGAGGCTTTTATTGGAGTTGGTCACTTAAGTTCCCTCTGCCTTGCATATACAAAAATTTCAGACTCCAAAGGAAAAAGGTGTTCAGTGTAACCTATACTGTTATACAAACAGGTTGAGCATAGTGAGCCACTCTTCTCCAGGAATGGAGGGACTCCAACTAAAATCTAAGTTTTCAAATGCAGCCAAGGGCCAACCTCACAAGAAGGATTTTCTAAGGATAGCAGTCTGAAGCCTGCTATGTTAACTCTTTTCTGCACACTTATTTACTCCTGTATCACCTATTCTAACATACATTAACAGATTTTTTTTAAACTGCTGTTCTTCACTGACTCTAACATTTCAAAGTGGTTTCATTCATGTTAAGTGAATGCCACATACTAGGCAACAGGAACTCAAAAAGGAATAAAATGCCATCTGCCCCCTAGGAACTCACACTCTAGAAGGTAAGATAAATGAATGCAAAATACCATACTTATAACAGAGTCTTCTAAGGATTATTATAGTGGTGTGTTCAAAGCACCATAAGAACAAGATGGCAGAAAGACTAAAACTGCCTCAGTGTCTATATAGGAAGACTTCCAGAAAAAAATCAGAGAGAGAAGAAAGGACCTACTTTAGCTAAAAGTGACCAAAGATGACTATTTGAAGAAGTAACACTTGAGCCCAGAGCTGGGATCTAAATGATGAGAAAAGGGCAGCTAGCAGATACTCTGAGGGAACAAGGAACACCACAGGCAATGGCACTGGGAAAGATCCATTCCAAGGAGCGCTCTAAGCACCTAACACACAGCAGACATTCAATAAACGGTGGCTGCCATTGTATCATGTCCTCTACATGAATTAAGAAACTGACAGTGTAAGAGATTAGACATGTGAAGCCCATGCCACTAGCACGATTGTATCTTATTTGTATCTACCCTATCCATTTAAAAAAAAAGACTTGAGGCAGAAGTTAAAAACAGGTACAAGTATAAAATGAAGCAAATATCAATTAATCAATTATTCACTTATTCAAATATTTACTATGCACTCGCTAAATGGCCAAGCTTAAAAAGGTAAAACAGACATGCCTCTACACTCTAAGGAACTTATATTCTAGGAGAAAAAAAAGGAAATGAATATAGCTACATGAGAACAGAGCAGAATACATGCTAAAACAGAAGTAGGAACAGAAAAGCCAAGGGTTGATGGCCCAAGAAAAGATGCCTTAGGTAGATCAGAACACCAAAGCTAACGCAACAAACTACAGGTAAATGAAAAACTAAGCTTTAACCTTCTCCAAAAACAAGACCAAGAGGGAGAAAAATGAAGGGTTTCATGACGAATCTTACTGGTGAAGTAAAAAATAATTTCACCAAGAGAAATACCTCTTCGTAAGTGTGTGAGCAATTCATTTCCTAAACCTTCATACAAAATACCCTGAGTAACATAATAAATCAAGTCCTACAAGACACTTTTACCACACCTGCAGAAATACGACTTATATCAACCCTTGATTAAAGCAAAAAATATGAAATTACCTTGACATAGAAGGCCTTCCATTACCCAACCTTTGTACTTCCTCTAATGGTATTTCCTAACATTTCTCACCCTTGCAAATGAACTATGTATAACCATTTTAGTGCACACATAATGCTGCTTCCCATCACACAGTTTCCTCTGTCCATTCTCGTGCATGATACTTTTCAGGGCACACGGTGAATTCTCAACTGAGGACACACATCTCTGAAGTAATATATTGAGAATTACTGTTCTACATATACTGTTTCAATCTGGAAACATTACATAGGATCTGATATATTAATCTTTTCATGAGTATAATTAAAATCTGTAATACAGTTCTTTACTTAAAAAGAAAAAGTGAACATGCAATAAAGTCCAGCATATAAATGTGACTTATATGAAGGTCAGACACTCCATTAAATTCAAACTACAATCCATATTTCTGCTCCTCTGCCTTAAAATCTGGTTGTTGGTCACAGTAAAAGGAATGGGAATCTGTTGCATCATTCTATGATTATTACAGTGCATTATTCTACTTATGCAAAATATCATCCTCTTTCAAGAAAAGTAGTGAAAATGAAACTCAAGATTTCTTTAAAAAGAATTTTAATCTCTTAATTGATAACATAACTATTATAAATATTCAGCAGAAACTTACTTTGGGAATGACCATGGGTGCATACCCTTCAAAAGTATCCAAATTCTAATTATTGGTATCATCTTGTCTTTCTCTTAGCGTCTGTACTTCTATAATATCTTCTATTTATTTTACATGTGTCTGTTTCCATCTCTAGACCACCAGCAACTTGAAGATAGGAATGAACCTTAAGCATTTAATACAGTGTATTACATATAACAGGTCTAAGTATAATTGGCTGTAGGAAGGATGGAGAAAAAGAATCTGGAAGGAAGGGTAAGTAGACCAAGCAAGCTTGGGAAAGGTGGCAACAACTGAGAGAACTAGCACCAAAGAGTCATAAGGTTATGGGGAGAGAGGCAATTACAAAGACTATTAAGCAGGTTATTGATGGGCAACTATGAAAACTAACACCTTTATTTCTCTGATGTAAAATTTGTGGTTTTTGTGCAAAGGGAAAGGATAAATTAAAGCTCAAATTATCTGAAGCCAAATATCTTTTTTAAAATACCATTCAAAAAACTGTAATGTGCTCAAATGGGTACCATTTAGAATTATTGAATATGTACCTGCCTCTACTTACAGTACAAAGAAAGCATTAACAGTATGCTGTGTAACCCCTCTGCTGACATACACTTTACAAATATTTACGCCAGCTCCAGTATTAGCTGATGTGCTATTTTTAGCATGAAGTTTTCAGAAAGCTCAGCAATCCTCCTGTAGTTATAAGAGATATGAGTCGCTCAGCTCCCAAAGCCATGTTCCAATCATGAGAACACCGTATCTCCCAGGTATGGCAAAAGTCATAGTTTCTCCAACTGAAAAACTGAGCTCTTTCCTTCTAGATACTAACTGCTGCTAAAGGAATGGCATATGAATTACATGTTCTTTCTGCAAATAGTTAAGCTCTCAATCCTGCTTCAACTAAAAGAGTTAACACAAAGTAATCAGGAGCCTAGATTCTGGTGCTAAATCTGTCACTTAAGCTCAGGGGTCTCAGTTTCCAGAACTATAAATAAGATAGTTCAGTATAACTAAATTCAAGTAACACTTGTTGAGTACATTCTGTGTGCAAGCATATAATGCCTTAGTTGTTGCCAAAATTTAAACATTTTAATGATTTGAAGTTAGCAAAATTTTCCTGACTGTAACAGACTGCACAAAGAGAGCCAACAACTAGCACCTTCCCCATCAGGGCTTTTCATGAGCCACCTACCTCCCCAAGCCTGCCCACAGTCATGCACTTGGAAGTCAAAGCTGCTATCAGCAATTTCTGGCTACAACCCAAACCCCAGCATAAGGCCGGTAAACAATGGGTGTCTGCACACTTGGTCCCACCTGAAAGGAGGCAGTGCCTGAAGAGAAAAAGGAGATTCAAGCAAGGTCTGAAAAACAAATAAGAGGTTTTAAGAAGAAAAATAATCACAAACTGTGTGACCTTGGGCAAGCTGCTTAACCTAAGCTTCAATCTTTCTATACTAAAAAGATGGATGAAATATCACCTCATAGGGCTGGTGTGAGAATTAAATGGAAAATTTACATTGTTTTTTATATACATTTTCCAGTATAACTAATAACTAGAAAGTAGAATTATCTGCCTTGTGAATCAGTTAAATCTGTTTCAACCCAGACCAGTCTACCTGCCAGGTATTAGCAATTCTACTTCAGGACAGGGAAAGCAGTAAATGACTCTTAAGATCTCCTCTAATTCAAAGATTCATGGAAAATACTTAGCTGTATCGGCATCAGCAGGGTGTGTGAATGGTCGTACTGAGGTGGTCACTACAGTCTTTTAGTCTGAATCCTAATCACTAAACTGGCAGCAAATGAGTAAGATGGCCACACAAGGCCTCCTAAACACAAGGTCTCTGAAGTGGCCTTTGCAAAACTGCAGACAGACCCTCTGCAGCTACTTCTGAAATAAATGTCCAGAGGCTAGAGAGGGCTCACTTCACAATATGAAGAACAGCTCTAAAATGCAGAAGAAAGTCCTAGGATAAATGTTCAATGAAAGTGAACTCTTATAATTGCAATTATCACATCACAGGAACAGTCTCCAGGGACCACCACAAAAATAAGTTTCAAGTACTATGTGCTTTTAGGCACCCTATACATCTTAACACTACTGACAAACTATAGGATCCACACATTTCACTAAAGGTCATTCTCCAGAACATTTTAAGTTACCTCAGTCATTTGAAGCATGATTAAGAGGTCTGGATCATGCGGGGAGAAGGGGGATAAAAGGGCACAATAATACACAATCACAATGTAAGTTGATCACGGGGACTGTTGAACCACTGTGATGTACATTTGAAACCAAATTGAGATTGCATACTAACTATACTTTAGTAAAAAGAAAAAGAAAAAGAAGTCTCAATCTAACACAAATACATTTTGATTTATTTCCACCACCCCAAGTAAAGCAGGTACTGAACAAAGATGAAGCTGATGGTTTAGGCGCTCCAGCAACATGTAGGAGGGAGGGAGAGAATCCTAGAGGAAAGCAAAAATTCCTTCCCGTCAAATAGGATGGACTATTTCTGGGTTTCCTAGTAGTTCTGATATGCATATTCATGGTATGCTGGTATCCCACAAAATATACACCTCTCACTGGGTAAAAATCCAGAAAGAATGGGTGTGATTGGAAATAAGAAATGGTTTTTTGTGAATCTTCTCCAACACTACAACAAAAATAATCCTTACTTTCTTCCTGATTTCCCTTAGACTAGTATGCAAACAGATACATAAAACAAATGATATTTTTAGAATTTGACTATAGGTATTATAAAATATTAAATCTCTGACAGCAAGAGCACCTTATATGAGGTTTTAAAGTCATATAAGCACTTACAAAATGAAAAGCTATTAGCCTAATAAACCTAAAATATGCTCAAACTCCCTCTGTAATAATAGAAAGGTAACAAAATGAGATGCTACTTATCACCAATTAGAGTGATATTTAAAATATTTAAAAGGCTGATAATATCCTCTGTTGGTGAAGGTATGAGGGAAAGGATGCTCAGGTACATGACTAGAAGGGGCATAAATTTGCAATCTGTCTAGAAAGCAACTCAGGAGTACTGATCCAAAACCAATAGACTGTACACACCACAGCAATTCAATTTCTAGAAATCTATGTTTGTGCTATATTTGATTTATTACCACCACCACACCAAGTAAAGCAGTTGCAGTCAAAGATGAAGCAGGCCTGGGGAGGCTGAGGGGGATAAAGGGGCACAAAAATTCTCAATCAGAATATAAGTTAGTCACGGGGACAGTAGTACAGCATAGAGAATATGGTCAATGATTCTGTAACATCTATGTTAACAGATAGTAACTGCACTAGTGGGGTGAGGATTTAATAAGGATAACTGTTGAACCACTGTGTTGTATACCTGAAATCAATATAAGATTGTATATTAACTATACGTCAATTTAAAAATGGGGGGAAAAAACTTCATGCCAATACAGAAAAATACATAAATAAAATGTTACTGGTATATTAAGCTGCAGCCAACTGTGAATAAATATTCTTATCTCCCTCTTAACATGCTGGATGATCTGGACAACATTTTCAAGCACATACTTTACTGAACCACTTAGGAAAATATAATTATACATTAAAATGTTAATAAAATCATATAAGTCCCTATCAAAACTGTGTGGCATTTAGCCAGCTGCACTGACCCTTCAAGTACAAAGTTCACTTATCCATCACTTAAAGGCCAACCTTACTATCAACAGAAACATTTGTAAGATAATATTAATATTAAGCCTTCCAATCTTCAAAAAAGTACCAGTGTATAACTTTATTTAGAATATGATTGCTTTGCATACAAATATGTGAGACTGCTACACATTTAAAACATATTTCATTAAAATAAAACAAAACAAATCTTCAGATCATGAGATAAATTACAGTTGATGCTTGAACATCATGGAGGTTAGGGCACCAACTCCTCACCTAGTGGAAAAAAGTTATAACTTTTGACTCCCCAAAACTTAACTACTATAACCTACTGTTGACTCAAAGACTTACTAATAACATAAACAGTCAATTAGCACATATTTCATGTTACATGTATATGTACTGTATTCTTACAATAAAGTAAACTAGAGAAAAGAGAATTTTTTAATAGCTGCAAATCTCAAAAATATTTTCCAATATGTTTATTGAAAAAATTCATTTATTAGTGGGCCTGTGCTGTTCAAACCCATATTGTTCAAAGGTCAGCTGTACTTTCCTTAAAAAAAGAAACAACAATCAAGAATTAAATTTTGTATTAATTCAAAACTTTGGATTTCAAATATTTTCACCCAATTCCCAATTATTCTGTGAATTAAATTAAATAGGAGAAAGATGTTTTAATGGAGGCAGAAAATCTCATTTCACTTAAACTTCAAGGATTTCAAATAAAACATCTTTATATATAATTGACCTCTAAATAATATCGATGAGAAACATGAGTGTTATCATCCAAATTTGATGTAGCACTGTGCTACATCCAAAAATTGCTTAACCAAGTTTTACTGAATTCAACCTCTCCCTTATCTTCTAATATTCTTTCCAGTAATAATCATATCCTATATTTACAAAAAGTGGTGATGGAGAAATTACAAAGGCAGCATTGTGACAATGTCTCTAAGACAAATTACAAATTAATTTTAATCTCCATCTATAAGTATACTTGAGACATGAAGGCAGGCAAAAAAACATGACATTAGCTAGCATGCAAAAGAATTCAGAGGCTTTGGAACTGAGGCATTTATTACAGTGGTTAGAAAAATAATGGACAGCTGCATGCATACTGGAATGACATGAAAATAGCACTACTTAAGAAAGAGAACTAAGGATAATTTTCTATGGGGGTACTGGTTAATTCAACTAATTTTCTAACTTCTGATATGAATATTTTAAACAAGTCATGGAATATAGAAAGGGAAACATCACTTAATTCTTCACAGTGTATCTTTACATTAATACAGTTCAGCCAATATAAATACTCAAACAAATCTGACAATACAAAAACAAAAGCACCACAAAAAGAAAAAATAAACTTATAAAGTTTAAAAACTAAATACTGGCATTTCAAAATAAACACTTACGTAATTAACTCTTTTCTAAAAGAATACAAAATTTCACAACTCACATTTATTATATTCCCGCTATAAACTTAGAATTTAAACCTCATGCAATATATTTATATTATAAAATCTTTTGAATAAAATTGTCTTTCAGACTGATTTTTCTTACCAAAGATTCTGCACCATATTAACATTGAGGATGAATCCTTCTTGAAAGAGCTTATATAACAATATAAAAAAAGTTTATGATCTCAAGATATACTATTTGTATTAGATGATTCATTTATTACAGTTTGAATTAAATGCATATTTGGGACTTGCCAAAACAACCAACAGGACATTTGAAGCTTGAATATTAAGAAACAGTTTAGGCACACTTCAATAGCTGGATGAAAAAGATGGGTGATTGCCATCACACCTATATGAGGAAACACTAGCATACTTTTCTTCTTCTCTTGCTATTTCCCTCATTTCCTTTCAAATTTATTTTTTATTAACAACAAAGTCAATTCATGAAATTTGAGTTGCTCTGCTTAACGTTGTTTCAAAATGCAAAAAAAAAATTTTTTACTTTTTTAGATACTTCCCAATAGAAATACACTAAAATTTTACCACAGTATTCATAGTAAAAAGTTCTAGAAAAACAGTTTATTTTGGAGCACTAATACACAGGGCACTTATTATGTAACAAAACATAAATAACAAAAAGTAGTATCACCTATAATATGGTCCCATGTTATATACACAAGAGAAAGTATAGTAACAACAGTACATTCCGTAGAGTTTCAGTAATCACATAAAACATACTTAAAGCTATTTACAAATACACTGATTATCAAGGTTGGCCAACTGTTCTGTAAAGAGCCAAATAGTAAATATTTTTAGCTCTATCATATATTCTTCTCTTTCTCCTTTTTTTTGGAGGGCTGGGGGAGACTGTTGTTATTACAACCCTTTAAAATATAAAAATCATTCTTAGCACAGGAGCAATACCCAAAAAACAGGCTTTGGGCCACACTAGGCCAGTAGGCCATAGTTTTGCCAACCCCAGGACACTGTCAGAATAGCTATTCATTTTATCTGCTTAAAGGTGAAAGAATTTTTAAATGCCCAGTACTAAAGTTTCCAAAGGAACAATTTCACTAAAAATGAGAGTGTATTGATAGTAAATATAAAAAACTATATATTTCAAATGTAAGTATTACGGAAATCATTCCCATACATATTAAACACATTAGAATCAGATTTCAATGTGCCAAATACAGAATTCTATCAGTTAAAAAAAAAAGATAAAACACTTGATTTCAGTGAATTTTCTACCAATGAAAAACAGGATAATAAAATTTCCAGGCACAAAAATACTGCTGAAGGAAGTGATTAAAATATATTCTTTGTTAAACTGAAAGGTCAATTACTCTTTAAAACTACATGAAGATTTTTCTTGGTAAAAGACATGCAACCTAGAAATGGGAGAATGTAGTTTACTTTCTATTGAATGCTGTAGATTTTCATTCTTTAGAGGCATTGTATTTTAAAATGTAACAGTATATATAAGGTGGAATAAGATTAGACCTTAAAAGACTACTTATGAAATAAACAACACAATTTTGTATTTTAGATTTTTTAATGAAATACAAATCACAGGGGAGGAAATTAATATTAAATGATTGAGTCCAGTTGTTTGGGGAAGCAATAATACTCAAGAATCCAATGGTTAAATCCAAGTTGTTTTTGGAACACCACTAGTCATCTACAGCGGAAAAGGTCAAGACCACAGATGACCCTCTGATCAATCTCACAGCACTTAGGATGTAAGCCACACATTTGGCACTTGACTACACTTGGGTCAGATGCAATGCACACTGCAATGGTTCATAATATTACTTTATTCCTGCAATGATTTAAAAATGTTTATTCTCACCTAAAATGTAAGGAACCAAGCATAGTGCTAAATACGCAGGTACACAAACATTTCTTAAATAAATGAATGAAATTAGTTAATATACAAATATGCTCTCTTTCAGGGCGAGCTAACCCAGCCTTTGAATATGGCAATTAAAGACAGTTATGACTCAGTCATCCTTTCCTGGCAATTATTTCCCTAAAATTGTTCATTTTCTATTTCCAGGACTACCATCCTAGTTTGATTTTACCTCCTCAAATTAAGCATATATATCATAGATTCTTGACTGTTCTTAACTGCACTTTACATGCCATACTGCCAGCTTAATCTTCCTCATTCAAACCTTTGCTCACGCCATGCCCTGGCTCAAAATCCCCCATTGCTTCACACAATTAAAGTCATGTTGCTCAATGTTTCTTGAGAGGTTCTCCAAGGCCCACCTTCAGCCTGCCTCTCCAACCTTGCTTTCCCTGCCACACAGGATTCTCTCTGCATATTGTGCTGGCATCTATACTCCTTGTTTTCACAAATGTCAAAACACTATGCTTCCCACTTTCTACTCTTCCAAATCCCATAAACTCTTTTAAACTTTCCCTAACTTGGTGACTTGAAAGTGAATTAAAACTACCATTTACTGCTTACCCACTGTGCTAACCTCTCTGATAGGCACAGGGGTAGATACAAAAATGAATAAGGATTCAAGCTTCCCAGAAGGAATTTATAGTCAACTAGAAAAGAGAAGACACATGTAACTGCTATTTAACATGGAATACCATAAGTGTCATTAAAGATGCACAAGCAAGATTATAGTGGAATTCTATATTCAGGAAACAAGAGATCACTTCTGATTGGGGATAAGTAGAGGTATCATAAGGAAAAAGTCATGTAAACTGACAGTTGACACCTGGCTCCAACAGGCAGAAAAGGTGGGGGTGTAAAAAGCAGCAGCAATAGTTCAAGAAAAGACACTAGAAATCTACAGCAAATCAATGCTCTTATAATTCTATCATGTACTGTTTTGAAGAGTTTAGATCATTTTTGTTTAGCTAATACTGTATACATGTATGTCCTTGATAGGACCTAGTCCAGTAGGAGAAATGAGATATAAATGTATAAGGAGTAATAGTACCTACCTTGCACAGTTATAGTGACAAGTGAGGTTAACATGTATGGAAAAGTGGCTGGTATATAACAGATCCATGAAAAATGAGTTTCCTTCATCTCTGGTACAAAATTCTCTGTGACAGGCAGTTTTAAGATGATGCCCAAGACTCTTGCCTCCTGTTGTACATCCCTAGGTAACCCATACACTTGAGTGTGGGTGGGACATGTGAATAGATGGATAGCACAGCTTTGACTAGAGTGTGTTATATTGCAAAGGTGATGGGATTATGCAGATATAAGGTCCCTGACCAGTCTGACTTTGAGTTTATCAAAGAGAAACTATCCCATATGGGCCTGACCTAAGCAGGTAAAAACCTTAAAAGAGGGCTTGGACCTTCCTTTAGAATAGAGACATTCTTCTGGGGGTCTTGAAGAAGCAAGCCACCAGGAGTTCTACAGCTGCAAGGAAATGAATTCTACCAACAATCACATGAGCTTTGTAGAGAACCACAAGCCCTAGGTGAAACCAAAGTTCCATTTGAAACTTTGATTGCAGCCTCATAAAACCCTGAACAGAGGACCCAGCTAAGCTGTACCCAGACCCCTGATCAATGGAAACTGTGAAATAATAAATGTGTGTTGTTTTAAGATGCTAAAATATTGGACAACTTTTTATCAAACAAGAAAACTAATACACTCTCTCCCTCTGCTTTCTCTCAAATACCTTCCCTAAATTAACACATAAATTTTTTAATAATTTTAACTCATTGAAACAGATAATGTAAAAATGCAAGAGTGTAACAGCAATATTATAAAGGCTTACCTCCCTCTCCACTCCCATTCCCACACACAATTTTATCAACATGGAAAGTATCTGATTGGTAAAGAAGTAGTATCTAGCACACCAAGATTGTTTTATTGAAACATATTTTGCTTATTGGTATAATGGATATAATAATAGTATGGACCTTATATAGGACTGATATGAGGATTAAAAGAATTTATATAAGGAGACCATTTATATCCTTGTTTCTCAAAGTGTGGTGAACCAAGAGCAGTGGCATCTGGTAGGAGATTTTTTTCTTTTAGAAATGCAGATCAAGCCCCATCACAGACCACAAAATATATAACTTCATTTTAACAAGGTCTCCAGATAATGCCTTTGGCACACCGGAAGTTTGAGTAGCACTTCCTTAACCAACGATTGCCACACATAAATGCTACATGATCATTTTATTTTCTTAAACTACTCTTTTTTTTCTATATTCTCTTTCTTTTCATTTTAATATAGAAATTTGATTTGCAAACTGATTTCTATAGTAAAAACTGTAATTGCCTTTTCTCTCATCAGACTATGAATTAAGAAATTGAAAGAAAAATCTATAGTTTGAGAAAACAGGCATACCTTGTTTTATTGTGCTTTGCTTTATTATGCTTCCCAAATAATGTGTTTTTAACAAATTCAGTTTGTGGCAATCTTTCAGCCAATGAGTCTGCTATTTTTCCAATTCATTTGCTTACTTTGTGTATAAATATGTCACATTTTGGCAATTCTCACAAACTTTTCTACTATTACATTTGTTATGGAGATCTGTGATCAGTGATCTCTGATGTCCCAATTGTAAGTGTTCTGGGTGCCATGAATAGCACCCATATAAGATGGCAAACTTAACTGATAAATGTTATGTGTGCTCTCACTACACCACTAACCAGCTGTTCCCCCATCTCCCTCTCCTCAGGCTGCCCTATTCCCTGAGACACAACAATATTGAAATTAGGTTAGTTAATAAGCCTACAATGGCCTCTAAGTGTTTAAGTGAAAGGAAAAGTCACATACCTCTCACTTTACATCAAAAGCTGGAAATGAGATCAAGTTTAGCGAGGAAGGTGTGTCAACAGCCAAGACGGGCTGAAAGCTAAGCCTTTTGTACCAGTTAGCCAAGTTGTGGATGCAAAGGAAAAGCTCTTAAGGAAATTAAAAGTGCTACTCCAGTGAACACATGAATGATAAGAAAGTGAAGCAGTGTTGCTGCTGATATGGAGAAAGTCTGTTGGTCTGGATAGATCAAACCAGTCACAACATCCTTTTAAGCCCAAACCAAATCCAGAGCGAGGCCCTGACTCTCCCCAATTCTAGGAAGGCTGAGAAAGGTAAGAAAGCTGCAGAAGAAAAATATGAAGCTAGCACAGGTTGATTCATGAAGATGAAGGTAAGAAGTTATCTCCAAAACATAAAAGTACAAGCAAGTGCTGACGCAGCAAGTTATCCAGAAGATCTAGTTAAAATAATTCCTAAAGATGATTACACTAAAACAATAGATTTTCTGGGTAGAACAGTCCTCTATTGAAAGAAGATATCAGATAGGATTTTATAGCTAGAGAGGAGAGGTCAATGCCTGGCTTCCAAGGTTCAAATGATAGGCTGACTCTCTTGTTAGGGGCTAATGCAACTAGTGACTTTAAACTGAAGCCAAAGCTCATTCACTATTCTGAAAATTCTAGGGCCCTTGAAAAATATGTTATATTTAACCCCCTGTGATTTAGAAATGGAACTACAAAGCCTGGCTGACAGCACATATGTTTATAAAATGGTTTACTGAATATTTTAAGTCCACTATTGAGACCTACTGCTCAGAAAATAAGAGATTCTTTTCAAAATCTGACTGCTGACTGACAATGCACCTGGTCATCCAAGGGCTCTGATGGAGATGTGCAGTGAGATTAATGTTTTCATTACTGCTAATAAAACATCCATTCTATAGCCCATGGATCATGGAGTCATTTTGACTTTCAAGTCTTTTTACAAAACATATTTTATAAGGCTATAGCTGCCATAAATAGTGATTCCTTTAATGAATCTGGGAAAAGTAGGTTGAAAACCTTCTGGAAAGAATTCACAGTTCTAGATGCCATTCAGAATATTCATGGTTCATAGGAAGAGGTCAAAATATCAACATTAACAGGAGTTTGGAAGAAATTGATTTCAACCCTCATGGATGACTTTGAGGGGTTCAAGACTTGAGTAAAAAAGTAACTGAAGAACAGTGGAAATACCTACAGAACTAGAATTATAAATGGAGTCTGAAGATGTAACTGAATTGCTACAACCTCATGATAAGGATGGGTGGGTAGGGAGGGATAAGGGGGGGAGAAGTAGGGGGGTATTAAGATTAACATGCATGGGGGGGTAGGAGAAAAGGGAGGGCTGTACAACACAGAGAAGGCAAGTAGTGATTCTACAACATTTTGCTATGCTGATGGACAGTGACTGTAAAGGGGTTTATAGGGGAGACCTGGTATAGGGGAGAGCCTAGTAAACATAATATTCGTCATGTAAGTGTAGATTAGTGATAGCAAAAAAAAAAAAAAAAAAGGGCAGTTCCTGTGTGGTAACCTCCAACAAGTTCTACACAAGGGTATAAAGGGCATATAAAAGTGTAGGCAAAGGGTCTGTTTGTGTTTATACAGAGGATCAAAGCCTAATTGGGCTACCCCGAAAATGAACTAAGATACGATATGAAAAAGAACTTCCAACATCTGCACTCTCTGGAAGACTCATGCCAGAAGATGATCATCAAAAAACCCCAACAAAGATCCATGCACTGCTACAGCTGTAGATGCACTCATCCCACCAGTTCCTGGACTTGCCATGGGAATGAGGAAGGAGATATCTAAGCTGGCCTGTGCATACAGTAAAACAACAAATTTGACTGGATCTATACTGTTGGAACTCAACCAAGAATTTGGAGAAGTGCAAATTGTAGCGCTCCAAACTCTTACAACTACAGACTATTTACTGTTAAAAGAACATATGGCATGTGAACAGTCCCCAGGAATGGGTTGTTTTAATTTGTCTGATTTCTCTCAGACTGTTCAAGTTCAGTTGGACAATATCCACCATATCATAGATAAGTTTTCACAAATGCCTAAGGTGCCTAACTGGTTTTCTTGGTTTCACTGGAGATGGCTGGTAATTACAGATATGCTTTGGTTATGTAACTATACTCCTATTATGTTAATGTGTGTGCGCAATTTAAGTAGTAGCTTAAAACCTATATATGCTGAAGTTACTCTACAAGAAGATTTGTCAAAGAAATAATCAATCTTCCCATGTTTTCTTCCGCCTGCTACTTCTATAGCTTTTCTTCTTCCTTCCTAATTACAACCCTTAAATAGAATTCGTGCCTCATATCAAATTTACCGAGTATCATAATTCTTCCAAGTGGTAAAGATACCTCAGGACAAATGCTGGGCATAGAAGCCACAGGGCATAAATATGCAAAGAAGTAAAAAGCTAACTTTTTCAAACAATAAGGCTTCTCTCTCACTTACCAACTTCACATTTCCCTGTATGGCCCCGGAAGATGACTGGTTAGCCAGAGACGGGTAAGATTCCTCAAGGGAGGAACAACCTAAGACAGGCACAGTCGCAGGGGGGCCATCAGGTGAGAAATTGGGGATCAACAGAGGTGAGGCTTAGAACCTCACCCCCCCGTTCTGAGAGAAATCTTCTGCATACGTGGATGTTTTATTGCCCTGGTCTAGCTTGGATTAACACATAGTCTACAGGCACACACCTGATCATCTACATTTGCTCTCTTACAACACTAAACTATGTTTTCTACCTTTATCTTGTAGCTACCTACCACTTCAGCATTTTATTAAAAATAATAATAAAGAGAGAAATGTGGTATCCACATATAAATCAAGTATAAAAACCAAATGAGTATTCATATTTGAACTGACTGTTTATAGTTCATAATGCATGAGCAAAACCGAAAGTTTCTGTGATGACTGCCCTTGTACTGTTCACTATGTAACTTATTCACTATGTAAGAATTTGTTCTACATGTAAAAACTTGTTTGTTATGCCTCAGAAGATTGGAGACTGACAAAAATTAGGCTTGGGGTGGAATAATGATTGTGCATTGAGCATTGACTCCCCTATACAGAATTTTATTGTCGTTAACAACCATTTGATCAATAAATATGAGAGATGCCCTCACAAAAAAAAAAAAAGAAGGACAGACTTCCAATGGTAAAATAAATTAGTAACCGGGATGTAATGTATAGCATAAGGAATATAGTCAAGATATTGTAACAGCCTTGTAGAGTGATAGCTGGAACCTAGAATTATGTATATAAATGTTCTACCACTGTGTTGTACACTTGAAACTCATGTAATGTAATACTGTGTGTCAACTACCCTTCAATAAAAAATAATTATTTAAAAATGAAAAAAAAAAAAAAAACTTGTATGCATGAGGAGTTGCTTCTTCTGGATGAGCAAACAAAGTGGTGGTTTCTTGAGATCTACTCTGCTGAATCTACTCTGCTGAAGATGCTGTGAGGATTGCTGAAATGACAACAAAGGATTTAGAGTATCATATAAACTTAATAAAGCAGTGGCAGGGTTTGAGAGGATTCTCTCCAATGATGAAAAACTCTGTGGAGAAAATGCTATCAAACAGCACTACATGCAACAGAGAAATCATTCATGAAGAGGCAATCAATGTAACAAACTTCACGATTGTGTTATTTTAAGAAATTGCCACAGCCACCCCAACCTTCAGCAACCACCACCCTGATCAGCCAGCAGCCATTAACATTAAGGCAAGACCTTCCATCAGCAAAAAGAGTGATGTACTGAAAGCTCAGATGATGGTTAGCATTTTTTAGCAATAAAGTATTATTTAAATTAAGGTATGTACATGTTTTTTATACATAATGCTTTGTAAACTTAATAGCTACTACTGTTGCTAACTTTCATATGCACTAGAAAACCAAAAATTTCATTTGACTCACTTTATTACAATATCCACATTATTATGATATATCTGCACTATTATCATATCTGCTTTACTGCAGTGGTCTGGAACCAAATCCACAGTATCTCCAAGGTATACCTGTATTTTGCTTTCTAGTTAAAATGATTAGAAGTAGTATTAGACAGCTAGTAATCACTTAAAACAAGGGGGACTTATGTTTTAGGTAGCTTTTTAACCAATACAAATACAGAAACAAAAAAATGCAAAGATATACTGAACATAAAATGTATAGCCAACAGTTAAGTTTACCTACCATTACTGTGTATATGGTCTTTTCTAATTACTTGGGCATGTGTCTCAAGGGAAATCACATCACGTTTGCTATCTGTTGCCTTTTCATAATTTGCGATCCATGCTACAAGTAACTAAATACAAGCATGAGGTCAACAAACAGAAAGCCAGTTTGAAATTCAGAGGAAGCAATACCGAGTACCTCAAATTTCAAAAGCTAAAGCAACTCAGAACAGAAATAAAGGTGAAAAGGTTAATTTTAAAATAATCCCTATAATGTTGCATTGCGGGACTTAATTTCAGCTAAAATTCCTTGCATTTAAATTAATACCCTTTAACACACTTCATTTTTTGAATAGCATTTGAAAAATATGCAGATACCTTAATTCATTTTACTTCAGATCTTTCCCAGAAAATTAAGAGCAATTTTAGTCTTTTTAAATCTGTATACCTTTTTAGTTAAATTACAGGCTAAGGTAAGACAATTTAGAATGACGTGAACTTCCACTTTTGCTTTGACAGGCAAATTGTCAAAAATAATTAAATAAAAGAATACTCCAATTCCCCCTGGCAGGAAAACATTTCTATGCCACCTCCAGCTCTAACTTTTGATGTTTGCGTTGACAGAAATGTCAATTACAGAACTAATAATAAAGTGTATTGAAAATGCATGAAATGCATGATCTATAAAAGAAAAGAAACTATTACTTCCTACTCTGATTTTTGTAGCTTTTTTTTAACATAGGTGATGGCTAATAGACAAGGTGACATCTCACATAGTGAAAAACTGTTAAGATCAGAAGTGAAAAAATTTTAGAGGAAAAAAAGAAATCTGATGACTTGTCCTTATTCAAACCATTTATAAGAATGAGAAATTGAAATTTTCATATTTTTCAGTTTCAAATGTAATTCCAGAAATATTACTGTTTTTCTATTCATTCTTAGTATTGAATCATTTTTGAGGCATTATGAAAGGAAAAGTATTCATTCATTATTATTATATTTATTTTAATAAATATTTATTTTTATTTATTATTTGCTCACTTATTTCTTATACTTTTTACTGCGTAGGCAAGATCTCATTGAGAAGGTGGCTTTTAAGGAAAGATTGGAAAGAAGGGAAGGAGAGAACCATGTAACAATCTAGGAAAAAAGAATTCCTAACAGAGGGAACAGGAAGTGCAATAGAACAGAGGCAAGAGTTCCCCTGGTATGCTTGAAAAACAGCAGAAGGATGAGTGTGGAATTTGTGAGGCAGAGAGTGGTAGGAAATGAGGTCAGAAAGGTAAAAATCAGAGAGGAAAATTGCATATGACCTTGTAAACCATGGCAAAAGAACTTTAGCTAAGTGAAATGAGAAGTCAACAAAGGATTTAAGAATAGAAAAAGTAATAGGATTTGACACATTTCAGAGGATGACTATGGCTGGTATGTAGAACACAGATTAGAGGAATAGGCATAGGGTAGAAGGCAGGAGACCAGTTAGGAGGTATTAACAATAATCCAGTACAAGAAATGATAGGGCCAGATAGAGTTCAGATCTGGATTCCGAGATTTGGAGCCAAGGACTTGCCACCTGTTGACAGGGGAATACTAAAGCTTGGTTGTGGGAGAATCATGCATCAGTTACTTCCTCCATCTGGAACATAGACTCTCTCCATGGAAGAGAAAGAAGCACAGCTATTTAGAAGTCAGAATTCTGGAAACACAACTCCATTACACACATGTAAGGCCTCATATCCAACATGGACATGTGACTAGTCAGGGTCCTCTCTGGACTCTCCTGATTGTGCACAGCCTTGCACATGTGCACAGATTTCCAGACATCAGTGATCTGTAGGATCTTATGAAAACCCACTTATTCCTTAAATCTCCATGTTAAAATTCTGAGCAATCTGTGGCTTTCCTCACCCAGAATCACAATTTCATGCTATCTGCAACACTGGCCTTCCTTTTTTTTGTCCCAAATATCACTACTGTTTCCAACAATGTTCCAGAAATATGAGGTTTTCCCACATTTACCCCAAATCCAGTAAACCCTTTTCAGGTAGCAAAATAAACATTCTAGTTTTCATAGCTTGCCCCACCTTTTTAAAACTACCATGACTATAAGACAGTGGTGGGAATGATCAGAAGGTGAGCAGCTAAAACACCACACACTGTTCTTAGCAAAGATTCACTAGCTTTTCCTGAATAAATGCTTCTCAATTTTTTGTATAATTTGGTGACTTTTTCAACTCCTTAACTGGTTGGTTTTCTGACAGTTTTATCGACTTCTGTCATTGTTTTTTGGTAAGTGAATCTGCCTAGCTCCTCACAGCCATGCTGCATTAAATATATTTTAAATGTTATTTGCCTGAGCAACCTATTAAAAATGTCATAGAACATATTTTGAAACATTTCTAAGTGTAGAAAACTGTCACTATGTTAAAATTATTATTTTCTTTTGACTGTTAACATGCCTTTGTTGAAGAGCTTACTCAAGTGGACTTCAGAGGAAAAAGTCTCTAAGCAGAGTAAACAGCATTTGCAAAGACACAGAAGCATGTTGGGAAACTGTATGGTTAAGTGTTAGAAGGGTAACTACTCTCTTTTTAGCTCTCCCCTTCCAACTACAGATGAGCTCAAATATCTAATACCCAAAAAATGCACTTTCCCGGCCAGATACACCCTAGTGTTTTTGTCCAGTCCCTTTCCTCTTCTTCTCATCAACATTCTTGAAAGAACAGTTAGAACACTTTTATCCCCTTCCTCACCTCTAGTCAATCCTTGATCCATTACAATGAGGCTTCTTTCCCAACTTTATTAAAATCACTCATAGGGGTTCCGTGACCTCTCAAGTTTACCAAACCAAACTAATAATCTTTGACCCATATCACACTGAACATCCCTGTTCCACTCACCACACTGCACATTGCTGCCTCCTTAGTCTATTACACTGTTAGAACAATTCTGTGGGTCAAAGGAGAATACCTTCATTGTGCGTGTCATGAAATTCATGGGCTTTAGGGTGAAACTGACATAGGTTTGAATTCTGTATATTATATTCATTAGCCCTATGATGTCAAATGATTTATTTAAAATTGTTTAGTCTATTTCCTCATATCAAATATAAAGATGACAATAGTAATTTCTCAGGACTAACATAAGTAAAGTATGAAACTAGGTTATATGCTAATAGATACTCAATCTACATTAGCTAGTTATCCTTTTAAGTTAGTGGATAAAAAGGGAGCAATTTTTATTTACTAAATTGGAATAAAAGGCAAAATCACATACTACTAAATTGTATAATGTATTCTTTTTGAGTGGCACCTGTCATTCTATTATGTTAGTTCTCTCCCAATTCTAGTTCCACAAATTTTCATCTCTAAAGGGAATGCCATTTTTGCAAGACATTACCTGAAATCTTGCATTCACACAACTTTCCAGTAGATCTTTGTCATACCTGTTTATTCTCCTTCCTGAGCACACAGCTCCACTGTATTCCCCAGCCACCCCTGTGGCACTTACTTAACAGAAAAGAATATGTACAGCTTCTAGGTCTGGCCCCAAATTCTCCTGTATGTGATTTCTGGTCCTTTCCTCATTGTGTTGGCTGGGATGGAGATGACCCAACAGTGGTCCTGGAAGTCTTGTATAGAATACAATGGAGTCACATAATGGAAGTAAGACCTGAACTGTGTGATCAACAGAATACTATGAAAGTGATGTGTGTGATGCCAAGGCTAGGACATAAAAGGCACTTCTGCTTCTATCTTAGTCTCTTATATTGCCATCTGATGGAAGCTAAGGACACCCAAGCAGCCCCTATGGGGACCTACACTGAGAAGATGCAAAGTTTCCTGCCAACCACCAGCAGATTTGAACAGATTCTTGAATCAAGAAGATACACAAATAACAAATATTATGTGAAAAGATGCAAAACATCATTTGTCATTAAAGAAATTCAAATTAATACCACAAGAGACCACTACACATCCACTAAAATGCCTATAATTTTCAAAATTGACAATGACAAATGTTGATAAGGATATGTTACAACTAATTCATATGTTACTGATAAGGATGGAAAAGGTCCAGCTACTTGAAAAACAGCTTAGTGGTTTCTTATAAAGTTAAATGCACACCTACCATAAGACCCAGCCAGTCCACTCCTAGACATTTACCCAAGAGAAGTGGAAGTACCTATTTACCAACCACTTGTACTCAGATATTCATAGCAACCTGATTACTACCGATGGCTACAATCAACTCTAAGGTCCACTAACTGGTGACTAGATAGATAAACAAATTGTGGCACATTTTTACAATAGATTACTCAGCATAAAGAGGAACCAATTACTGAATCAACATTGACAAATATCAAAGCATCATGCTATGTGAAAGATGCTATATACAAAAGACTATGTACTATATGATTCCTTTAATATGAAATTATACGCAAGGCAAAACATGGTGACAGAAAACAGATCAGTGATTGTCAGGGACCATAGATGAAGGAAAAGATGGACTGTAAAGGGTCATGAGGGAAATTTAGGGGGGCAATGGAAATGTTTTGTATCGTGATTCGAGTGGAAGTTATATAATGTATAGATGCATCCATTTGTCAAAACTGAATGAAGTATACACTGAAACCAGCAACATTCTATTGTATGTAAATTATACCTTCATAAAGTTTTTTTTATGAAACACTAAGAATAATGTCTAGCATAGAATAAGCACTCAATAAATATTAGCTAAAAATAACTATCATATTTATGGCAATCAAAGACAGGAATGGGGTCATGGAGAAAAAGACTGAGACTTCTAAGATGCTTTTTCCAAAGATGGTATAAATTCAGAAATGTATTTTTCATAAACCTTATCCTACAATCAGATAATAATAAGGGCTTGAAGTAAAGATCTGTCATTTAGCTCTAGTTTCTATAAAGATTACTGAGCACAGAGCCAAATAAAGTGTGACCTCATGAAGTTGGAGGGCATGTCCCAGCAGCATCTGTGTAGTAAACAGAGCAGATATATCATGCTATTTCAAAATTTAGTGGTAAGGATTTAGGCAGCAACAAAAAACAATCAGAACCGAACAATGTCAAATGAGAAGCAGAGCATGACATATCACTGAAATTCTAAAAACACTTGAGAGAACTTCAAACTTCTCATTAACCACTTCAGAAATACTTGAAATAAAATAGGAAAAGTTGACAGATAGTAATGTACTAGTTGGCGTGAGGATTTAATAATGTGTGGAACTACTGAATCACTGTCTTTTATATTTGAAACCAATATAATAATGTATACCAACTATACTTCAATTTTTAAAAATACACTTTAAAAAAATAGGAAGCAAAACAGCCAAGTGAGGCTGTCAAATTCAAATAGCTGTGTAAGTGGCACTGGGACCATGCAACCAGGAACCAAGCAGACAAAATTCTCTCTGCACCCAGCAGTATCTCGTCTAAGAGTAGCAGAGACAGGAATGATCACTACTCCTCCCCCAAACTTTGCACAAGCACAGACACAGATATATACACATACACACACACACACAAACACAAACACACACACATACATACATACTTGAGGATTATAAAGCAGCTATATAAAGAGAGGGGACTAAGTTAGTTTCACTCTTACCCTCTTCTGCTTCATCCTCCTGGGGTGACAATGGACCCCCTCCACTAGTAGGAGTGATTGGCTCCTCCTTCTCAGACTCTCGCTGCAGACTCACCACTTCGTATATTGCATCTCCAGCATTGCTATGGCATTTTCCCTCGGACTGAGAAAGATAAAAACATCTGTTTCAATATTAAAAATTTGAAGGAAACACTGAAAGATAGTGTTTCAATGGTTCATTCATTAAACAAAGATGAAATGAAGAGCAGATTTGATCTACAGCATGCCTGAAGTTGAAAATATTTATAAAGTGCACTGTCTGTCACATGATGTTCTACATGCACAGGTCTTCTAGTATTATTTTAACCAATATGATGAAACCTTCTAACCATTTGAAAGAATTCCATTACTTTTTATCAGAAAAACCTGAGACACCATGGACACTGAGACAGACAGATGAGCAAGTGATGCTAGATTCTTAGAATCAACTACCTCACACTGAGGTAAAGAGGTAGCAGCTACATCTGTCAACTAATTCATGACAACTTACTTTATAAGTGGTTTGCATCCTAAATGACCCTATTTTGAGGAGGAAAAATAGGGATCCAACTGCCAATCAACCAATTTAGCATGGCTTACAAATCCCTAGACAAATTGGCCCCTGACTCTTCTAGCCTCATCTCACACATGAAGTTTATTAGTACATTGCAGCCACACTGGCCTTGATTCAGATCTGGGAACCTCTAAATTCTTTCCCATCTCAAGGCCTTGGGACATCTTCTTCTCTCTGCGAATACAGCTTTTCTTACTACTATTTGCTAACTCACACCAATCCTGGATCCTTACCTCTAATGCCACTTCTACAAAGAATCTAAACTAAGTTCCCCAGGTTTTTGATTCTCATCATACCCTGTCCTTCCCCTTTACTGCAGTTATCACAGTGTAATTACACATTTATTGCTTTTTTAATGATTGTCTCACCCACAAGACAGCAAGCACCAACAGGGAAGGGTTGTATTTATATTCAATTAGAAATAATATGGTACCTCACACACAGTAGGTATTCAACAAATACCAGTGGAATGAATGACTACACTAATGATAGAACAAATAAATTTTGGAGTGAGTCAAAACAGATCTGGATCTGAACTCACATTTCACTAGTAAGATGCACAGTCTTAGGCAAATTACTTAATTGTACTGAGTCACAGTACATATGTCAGTAAAATGGAAATAATACTGCCTCTAAATTGTTAAGAAATAATACTTTGGACATTTGCCAAAGTGTCTGGAAAAAGTTTTTTACTATTGTTATTATTTCAATGTTTTTGCACCACATGAGGCTCAAAAGAACACAAAATAAGAATAATATAGGCATATGAAGAAGATATAATCATCTCTAACATCTACCTGTACTATAATCAATTTAAATTATAAAAGCATAATTATTTTTTAATGCATATATAGCTGGAGCTTTATTAAAATCTAGCATACTCTATACATTCAGTATCTTTTTTAATTTAATATGTGTTATAGAAACCTTCCCATGTCTCATTAACGTATTTTTTTTAAGAGCTACATAACATCTCAGGGTCCAGACATACCGTAATTTATTTAATAGTTTCCTATTGGAGAATATTTAGACTGTGTGCAATTTTTTATAATAAAACAGCACTGCAGTGAACATCTTTGAACATATATCATGGTGTACTTGGCATAATGTTTCTCAGAACAGATTCCTTTGTTGGGTCAAGGTTGTTAAATTTTATTTTTTTTTTTTTAAATTTTTTATTAAGGTATCATTGGTATACACTCTTGTGAAGGTTTCACATGAAAAACCAATGTCGTTACTACATTTACCCATATTATCAAGTCCCCACCCATACACCAATGCAGTCACTGTCCATCAGTGCAGCAAGTTGCCAGAGATCCACTATGTCCCTTCTCTGTGATACACTGTTCTTCCCGTGATCCCCCACACCATGTGTACTAAACATAATACCCCTCAGTTCCCTTCTCCCTTCCTCCTCACACGCCCACCCACACCCCTCCCCTTTGGTAACCACTAGCTCATTCTTGGAGTCTCTGAGTCTGCTGCTATTTTGTTCCTTCAGTTTTGCTTCATTGTTACACTCCACAAATGAGGGGAATCATTTGGCATTTGTCTTTCTTTGCCTGGCTTATTTCACTGAACATAATGTTCTCCAGTTCCATCCATGTTGTTGCAAATGGTAGGATTTGTTTCTTTCTTATGGCTGAATAGTATTCCATTGTATATATGTACAACATCTTCTTTATCCATTCATCTACAGATGGACACTTAGGTTGCTTCCATATCTTGGCTATTGTAAAAACTGCTACGATAAACACAGGGGTGCATATGTCTTTTTGAATCTGAGAAGTTGTATTCTTTGGGTAAATTCCAAGTAGTGGGATTCCGGGTCAAATGGTATTTCTATTTTTAGTTTTTTGAGGAACGTCCATATTGCTTTCTACAATGGTTGAACTAGTTTACATTCCCACCAGCAGTGTAGGAAGGTTCCCCTTTCTCTGCATCCTCACCAGCATTTGTTGTTCTTAAGTCTTTTCGATGCTGGCCATCCTTACTGGTGTGAGGTGAAATCTCATTGTGGTTTTAATTTGCATTTCCCTGATGATTAGTGATGTGGTTCTCATGTGTCTGTTGGCCATCTGAATTTCTTCTTTGGAGAACTGTCTCTTCATATCCTCTGCCCATTTGTTAATCGGGTTATCTCCTTTTGGGTGTTGAAGTGTGTAAGTTCTTTATATATTTTCGATGTTAACTCCTTCTCAGATATGTCATTTACAAATATATTCTCCCATACTGTAGGATGCCTTTTTGTTTTGTTGATGGTGCCCTTTACCATAAAGAAACTTTTTAGTTTGATATAGTCCCATGAGGTCATTTTTGCTTTTGTTTCCCTTGCTCAAGGAGATGGGTTCAGGAAGAAGTTGCTCATGCTTATATACAGGAGATGTTTGCCTATGTTGTCTTCTAAGAGTTTTATGGTTTCATGACTTACATTCAAGTCTTTAATCCACTTCGAGTTTACTGTTGTATATGGGGTTAAAAAATAATCCAGTTTCATTCTCTTACATGTAGCTGTCCAGTTTTGCCAACACCAGCTGCTGAAGAGGCTGTCATTTCCCCATTGTATGTCCATGGTTCCTTTATCATATATTAATTGACCATATATGATTAGGTTTATATCAGGGCTCCCTAGTCTGTTCCATTGGTCTATGGGTCTGTTCTTGTGCCAGTACCAAATTGTCTTGATAACTGTGGCTTTGTAGTAGAGCTTGAAGTTGGGGAGCTTAATTCTCCTTGCTTTATTCTTCCTTCTCAGGATTAAAGCATAACTACTTTAATTATTCACTGTTTCAAGAACTCTCAACCACAAGTCAAATTTCAGGTGTACTCAAATCATTTAGGAAACCATAAAAAGTTAATTTTTTCATTGCATAAAAATAGAGAAAAAAAGAAGACAGTCACAAGAAGTTAAATGGTTAGGTTTAAATCAACCAAATTTGTATTGCATTTCTACTATATTCAAGACACACAATCTCAACTCCTAGAGCAACCATTAAAATAATCACACAAAAAAGTAAGTAAAAAATGAAATACTAACTAAATGTTCAAATAATCCAAAAGATGGCAGAAAAAGAGAAACAAAAGAAAAACAGGAAACAAGCAGAAAACTAATAATAAAATGGTAGACCTAAATTCAAACATACCAAAATTAAATATAAATGGCATAAATATACCGATTAAAAGAGAGAGATCATCAGATCACATTAAAAACAAGACACAACTACATTCTGCCTACAAAAACTCATTTTAAAATAAAAAACTCACTTTAAGTATAATGATACAGGCAAGTTAAATGTAAAACAAGGGAAGAAAAAGTACTATAAAACACCAATCAAAAGAATGCTGAAGAGACTATATTAATAAAAGCCAAAGCAGGGGGGCAGAGCCAAGATGGCAGCATGAGTAGAGCAGCAGAAATCTCCTCCCAAAACCAAATATATTTTTGAAAATACAACAAATACAACTATTCCTAAAAGAGAGACCAGAAGATACAGGAAAACAGCCAGGCTACATCTACACCTGCGAAAACCCAGTGCCTCGCGAAGGGGGTAAGATACAAGACGTGGCCCGGCAGGACCCAAGCGCCCCTCACCCCAGCTACTGGCAGGAGGAGAGGAATCAGAGCAGGGAGGGAGAGGGAGCCCAGGACTGCTAAACACCCAGCCCTAGCCATATGCACCAGAGGGCAGACACACAGTGCATGCGTGGGGTGCTGGAAACTAGGGAAACAGGACAGCAAGACCTGTGAGCAGGTCCTCACAGATAGTGCCCCTGGGACAAAGAAAAGCAAGTGCTGTTTGAAAGTCTTAAAGGGACAGGGACCCCACAGCTGGACGGAAACATACCGGGACACTTAGCCCAGCGGCTGGGAATCCCGGGGAACTCTGGGCACCCTAACCCCCTGGGCGGCAGCACAGCTCACAGGTCCCTCACAGAGATAAACAGCCTCCCGCCCATCTCCCTTTGACACGGCTCTGCCATAGAAGAGAAGCAGCCTGAGGAAGTAGGGAAGAGCTTATTTCACAGTGGCCAGGCAAGAATAAGAAACCCCGTCTGCGCACAACTGCCCAGCACAACCCACTAGGGGTTGCTGTTCTCCCAGGAGAGGAAGGCCACAAACCAGCAAGAAGGGAAGTTCCCCCAGCCAACACATGCGCCAGTTCCCCACAAATACCTCTATCGCCATGAAAAGGCAAAAGAATTTGATACAGACCAGACTAACCCAGACATCCTCCCCTGACAAGGAATCTGGAGAGATAGACCTAACCAATCTCCATGAAATAGAATTCAAAATAAAGGTCATAACCATGCTGATGGAGCTGCAGAGAAATATGCAAGACCTAAGGGATGACGTCTGGAAGCAAATTACAGAAATGAAACAATCTCTGGAAAGATTTATAAGCAGAATGGATAAGATGCAAGAGGCCATTGATGGAATAGAAACCAGAGAACAGGAACGCATAGAAGCTGACACAGAGAGAGATAAAATGATCTCAAAGAATAAATCAATATTAAGAGAACTGTGTGACCAATCCAAACGGAACAATATCCGCATTATAGGGGTACCAGAAGAAGAGACAGAAAAAGGGATAGAAAGTGTACTTGGAGAAATAATTGCTGAAAACTTCCCCAAACTACAGGAGGAAGTAATCATTCAGACCATGGAAGTATACAGAACTCCCAACAGAAGGGACCCATAGAGGACAACACCAAGACACATAATAATTAAAATGGCAAAGATCAAGGACAAGGACAGATTTCTAAAGGCAGCTAGAGAGAGGAAAAAGGTTCACCTACAAAGGAAAACCCATCAGGCTATCATCAGACTTCTCAACAGAAACCTTACAGGCCAGAAGAGAATGGCATGATGTATTTAATGCAGTGAAACAGAAGTGCCTTGAACCAAGAATACTGTATCCAGCACGATAATCATTTAAATATGGAGGAGGGATTAAACAATTCCCAGACAAATAAAAGTTGAGGGAATTTGCCTCCCACAAATCACCTCTACAGGGTATTTTAGAGGGACTGCTCTAGATGGGAGCACCCCTAAGGCTAAATAGATATCACCAGAGAAAATAAAATCACAGCAAAGAAAGCAGACCAACCAAATACTAACTAAAGGCAAAAAATAATATCAAATACCCACAAAAGCAGTTAAAGGAAACACAAAAGAGCACAGAATAAAACAACCAACATATAAAGAATGGAAGAGGAGGAATAAGAAGGGAGAGAAATAAAGAGTCACCAGACAGTGTCTATAATACCTCAATAAGCAAGTTAAGTTAGGCAGTAAGATACTAAAGAAGCTAACCTTGAACCTTTGGTAACCACGAATCTAAAGCCTGCAATGGCAATAAGTACATATCTTTCAATAGTCACCCTAAATGTTAATGGACTGAATGCACCAATCAAAAGACACAGAGTAAAAGAATGGATAAAAAAGCAAGACCCATCTATATGCTGCTTACAAGAGACCCACCTCAAACCCAAAGACATGCACACACTAAAATTCAAGGGATAGAAAAAGATATTCCATGTAAACAACAGGGAGAAAAAAGCAGGTGTTACAGTACTAGTATCAGACAAAATAGACTTCAAAACAAAGAAAGTAACAAGAGATAAAGAAGGACATTACATAATGATAAAGGGCTCAGTCCAACAAGAGGATATAACCATTATAAATATATATGCATCCAACATAGGAGCACCAGCATATGTGAAACAAATACTAACAGAACTAAAGGAGGAAACAGAATGCAATGCATTCATTTTAGGAGACTTCAACACGCTACTCACTCCAAAGGATAGATCCATCAGACAGAAAATAAGTAAGGACACAAAGGTAATGAACAACACACTAGAACAGATGGACCTAATAGACATCTATAGAACTCTACATCCAAAAGCAACAGGATAAACATTCTTCTCAAGTGCACATGGAATATTCTCCAGAATAGACCACATACTAGGCCACAAAAAGAGCCTCAGTAAATTCCAAAAGATTGAAATTCTACCAACCAACTTTTCAGACCACAAAGGAATAAAACTAGAACTAAATTGTACAAAGAAAAGGCCCAAAAACACATGGAGGCTTAACAACATGCTCCTAAATAATCAAAGGATCAATGACCAAATTAAAATAGAGATCAAGCAATATATGGAAACAAATGACAACAACACAAAGCCCCAACTTATGTGGGACGCAGCAAAAGCAGTCTTAAGAGGAAAGTATATAGCAATCCAGGTATATTTAAAGAAGGAAGAACAATCCCAAATGATTGGTCTAATGTCACAATTATCAAAATTGGGAAAAGAAGAACAAATGAGGCCTAAAGTCAGCAGAAGGAGGGACATAATAAAGATCAGAGAAGAAATAAATAAAATTGAGAAGAATAAAACAATAGAAAAAAATCAATGAAACCAAGAGCTGGTTCTTTGAGAAAGAACCCACAGCTAACCCACAGTTAGCCCACAGGTAACATCATATGGAACAGCAAGAAGCTGAAAGCTTTTCCTCTGAGATCGGGAACAAGACAGGGATGCCAACTCTCCCCTTTGTTATTCAACATAGTACTGGAGGTCCTAGCCACGGCAATTAGACAAAACAAAGAAATACAGCAATACAAATTGATAAAGAAGAAGTTAAACTGTCACTATTTGCAGATGACATGATACTGTACATAAAAAACCCTAAAAACTCCACTCCAAAACTACTAGAACTGGTATCGGAATACAGCAAAGTTGCAGGATACAAAATCAACACACAGAAATCTATAGTTTTCCTGTACACTAACAATGAACCAATAGAAAGAGAAATCAGAAAAACAATTCCATTCACAATTGCATCAAAAAGAATAAAATACCTAGGAATAAACCTAACCAAGGAAGTGAAAGACCTATACCCTGAAAACTATAAGACACTCTTAAGAGAAATTACAGAGGACACTAACAAATGGAAACTCATCCCATGCTCTTGGCTAGGAATAATTAATATTGTCAAAATGGCCATCCTGCACAAAGCAATATACAGATTTGATGCAATCCCTATCAAATTACCAATAACATTCTTCAATGAACTGGAAAAAATAGTTCAAAAATTCATATAGAAACACCAAAGACCCCGAATAGCCAAAGCAATCCTGAGAAGGAAGAATAAAGTTGGGGGGATCTCACTTCCCAACTTCAAGCTGTACTACAAAGCCACAGTAATCAAGACAATTTGGTACTGGCACAAGAACAGAGCCACAGACCAGTGGAACAGAATAGAGACTCCAGACAGTAACCCAAACATATATGGTCAATTAATATACAATAAAGAAGCCATGGACATACAATGGGGAAATGACAGTCTCTTCAACAGATGGTGCTGGCATAACTGGACGGCTACATGGAAGAGAATGAAACTGGCTCATTGTCTAACCCCATACACAAAAGTAAATTCGAAATGAATCAAAGACCTGAATGTAAGTTGAAACCATAAAACTCCTAGAAAAAAAACATAGGCAAAAATCTCTTGGACATAAACATGAATGACTTCTTCATGAACATATCTCCCTGGGTAAGGGAAACAAAAGCAAAAATGAACAAGTGGGACTATATCAAGCTGAAAAGCTTCTGTACAGCAAAGGACACCACCAATAGAACAAAAAGGTACCCTACAGTATGGGAGAATATATTCATAAATGACAGATCCATTAAAGAGTTGACATCCAAATATATAAAGAGCTCACGCACCTCAACAAACAAAAAGCAAATAATCCAATTAAAAAATGGGCACAGGAGCTGAACAGACAGTTCTCCAAAGAAGAAATTCAGATGGGCAACAGACACATGAAAAGATGCTCCACATCACTAGTCATCAGAGAAAAGCAAATTAAAACCGCAATGAGATATCACCTCACACCAGTAAGGATCGCCACCATCCAAAAGACAAACAACAGCAAATGCTGACAAGGTTGCGGAGAAAAGGGAACCCTCCTACACTGCTGGTGGGAATGTAAATTAGTTCAACCACTGTGGAAAGCAGTATGGAGGTTCCTCAAAAAGCTCAAAATAGAAATACCATTTGACCCAGGAATTCCACTTCTAGGAATTTACCCCAAGAATGCAGCAGCCCAGTTTGAAAAAGACAGATTCACCCCTATGTTTATCGCAGCACTATTTACAATAGCCAAGAAATGGAAGCAACCTAAGTGTCCATCAGTAGATGAATGGATAAAGAAGATATGGTAGATATACACAACGGAATATTATTCAGCCATAAGAAGAAAACAAATGGTAGGATGGATGGAGCTAGAGGGTATTATGCTCAGTGAAATAAGCCAGGCGGAGAAAGACAAGTATCAAATGATTTCACTCATATGTGGAATATAAGAACAAAGAAAAACTGAAGGAACAAAACAGGAGCAGAATCACAGAACCCAAGAATGGACTTATAGTTACCAAAGGGAAAGGGACTAGGGAGGATGGGTGGGAAGGGAGGGATAAGGACGGGGACAAGAAAGGGGGCATTACGATTAGCATGTATAATATAGGGGGGAGGCATGGGGAGGGCTGTTGCAACACAGTGAAGACAAGTAGTGATTCTACAGCATCTTACTACGCTGATGGACAGTGACTACAATGGGATGGAGGGGCTTGGTGAAGGGGGGAGCCTGGTAAACATAATGTTCTTCATGTAATTGTAGATTAATAACAAAAAAAAAAAAGACAAAGCAGACTTCCAAGCAAGAAAAAAATCACAAGGATAAAGGACATAGCACAACAATGTTAAAAGGATCAATTCAACAAGAACACTTAAGATTCTTGTAAGTGTATGCACCTAACAACAGCGTATGATATATATATAAAGCAAAAATTGATAGAAATGAAAAGAGATGGATGTTTCCACACTTAAAATTCAAAACCAACATTTCTCTCAAGTAATCAAAAGAAAAAGTATATAAAAATTCAGAAAGGTTATACAGGAATTGATCATCACCAACAATAGTATCTGATATTTATATACCTCTCCACTCATCAACAGCAGAATACACATTTTTTTCAAATGCACAAGGAACTTTCACCTTGACAAACCATTTCCTTTTTATAAGATACATTTTTAGAAAGTTTTCAAAATGGAAATCATAACTAATGTTTAGTGACCATAATTAAATTAAATCTGGAGGAAAGGCTTGTGTCCTGATGGAAATCAACACAGAAGTATATCTGAAAAAATCCCCAAATACTTGGAAACAAAATAACAGACTTTTAAATTACATGGATCAAATTCAAAGAGGGATACTCAAATTAGAAAATAGTTTGAACAGAACAAAAAAATGAAAATATAACAAATCAAAATTAAGGAGATATATCTAAATAGTGTGAATAGAGAGATTTAGAGCTATGAAAGCTTGTATTTCAAAAAAGCCATCCAAAAATCAATTATCTAAGCTTTCCTATTAAGGAACTAGGAAAAGAAAGACAAAATAATCCAAAAAAAGCATAAGGAAGGAAATAAAGATAAAAGGACAAATCAATAAAATCAGGGAAAAAAATATATAAAATCAATGAAACTGAAAGGTAATTCTTTGAAAAGATCAATAAACAGATAAACTGGCAAGGCAAAAATGATAGAAGATACAAATTACCAATGCCAGTAACAACAGTGGATATCACTACTGACCTCAAGACATCAAAAGGACAATAAAGAAATATGCAAACAGACCTATGCATATTAATTGGACAACTTAGATAAAATGGACTAATGCCTTGAAAGCCACAAAATCCCTACACTTATCCAAGAAGAAATAGATAAACTGAAAAATCCTATATCAGCTACACAAATATGTAGTTAAAATCTTTTTGAAAATGAAAACTCAGGAAACAGGAAAAAAGATGGTGGAGTAAGATGCAAAGCAGAAATCACCTTCCATACACACACCAAGGAGGCAACTACAGCAAGTACAACTAACCCTGAGAATGACCTGAAGACTGCAGAACAGACCACCTCTACCTGGTGAAGAAGAGAAGACTTCACAGAGAAGGGTAAAGTGGTAGAGCCATGATCCATTAGGACACAAGCCTTTCCTTCATCACAGCCCACAAGGGGGAGGGAGAGGAACAGAGCAGGGAGGGGATAAGCACTCATGAACTATGCACCTGAAGAAAACAAAATCTCTGACTCAAAAAGATATATGCACCCATATGTCTATTGCTGTATTATTTACAATAGCCAAGTTTTGGAAGCAACTAAAGTGTGTATCAATAGATGAACAGATGAAAACAATATGGTACATATACACAATGGAATATTATTCAGCCATGAAAAAAGAAAAAATCTCACCATTTGCGACAACATGGATGGACCTAGAGAGTATTATGCTAAGTGAAATATGCCAGGCAGAGAAAGACAAATACCATGTAATTTCACTTATATGTGGAATCTAAAAATAAAGCAAAACAAAATTAACAAAAGAGCAGTAGACTCATAGATATTGAGAATTGACCGTGAGAGAGAGGTTGGTGGGGAAGGTGAGGGGTATAAAGGGACACAAAAATTCTCATTCACAATATAAGCTGCTCACAGAGACAGTCGTACAGCATGGAGAATATAGCCAATAATTCTGTAACATCTTCCTATGTTGACAGACAGTAACTATACTAGTGGGGGTGAAAATTTAATAATATGAGTAACTGTTGAACCACTGTGTTATATACTTGAAAACAATTTTTGATTGTATATCAACTACACTTCAATTAAAAAAAGAAAAAAGAAAATGAAAACTCTAGGCACATATGGTTTCAATGACAAATTCTACTACATTTAAAGAAGATATAACCCCAATGCTAAAAAATCCTTCAAGGAACTATAAGGGACTAATTCCCAACTCACTGCAAAAGGCCATTATTTCCCCATACCAAAACTAGAGAGGGTATTAAAAGAAAACTACAGACCAGTATCTCTCATAAGCAGATACAGAAATCTTCAACTATTCCCAATCAATTACAGCAACACATATAAAAAATAATATATCACAACCAGTGGGATTTATCTAGGGAATGCAAAGATGGTTGGAAAAAATAATCACTGTAATCTACCATATTCATAGATTAAAGAAAAAAGACCACATGATTAAATCAACTGATGCAGAAAAAGCATTTGAGAAAATTCACCATTCACTCATTCATGTTAAAAACTTTCGGTAAACTAGGAATCCAACGGAATTTTCTCCACCTGACAAAGGGTATCTTTCATAAACCTATAACTAACATACTTAATGGTAAAGGACTGAATGTCTTCCTCCAGAGAGTAAGAAAAAGCAAGGACCAATACTGTCACCACTCCTACTCAGTAATGTATGAAAGTCCTAGCTACTGCAATAAAGCAAGAAAAATAAAGAAAAGGCAGACAACTTGGAAAGAAAGAAATAAAACTATTCTTATTTACAAACAATAAAATTCTTTGTCAGGGGTCAATAAACTTTTTCTTTAGAGAGCTAGATAGGAATATCTTAAGCTTTGCAAGCCATATGGTCTTAGTCACAATTACTCAACTCTGCATTTATGGAAACTTGTTATAACAGTGGTAAAATATTTCATCTGTACTTGGTTACCTATGTAAGCATAATTTTCTCTATTACCATGATCCCATGTAGACCTAAACATTCTATCTAGCAATTGAGTTCCAAATACGGAATTTTTTAAATATACTTTTTATTTCCAATATTTACATATTTTTAGATAACTAAAAATCAATCTGCCTCTATTATAAAATAATGGCCTGGTTGATGTTAGAATGAATTATAGCACTTAGCAACATGACTGTAAATACACAGTAGGTGCTCAATAAATGTGGTTAGCTAAGTCACATTACAGCGATTTATATAAATAGTGTCTAAACATTTTCAAAATGATACACTATCATCAAATAAAAAGTACAATATGATGATATCTCTATTTATAAATCCTCTAAAGCCATGGGTCTTGGCACTGGCTATAAGTGAATAAACTAGACCGGGGCTTTACACACTAGTCAGCATCTTTAGGTGGGGTTCTGGATCTGTATTTTTTTTAAGGACTACAAGTGATTCCAATGCAAAACTAAATTACAAACTACTGTCATCAAGATCTTTCATTTCTAACAAAAATGTCTATATTTCAAAAATCACAAGTCATAGAGTCAAATATTCTCACTAAGCTGCAGATCTATATGATCACATGGAAAAAAATAAGTTTTCACGCAGCTTGTACTTGCTTCTACACAATTACAAATGAAAAAAGCCAATCCTAAACAGAAGTGCCATAAATTGGCAAACTATTCACCTTCCACAGACTTACTTTCTGACAACCTTAAAAGTACCCTACCAGTCTTGTTAATTTTCAGCTTTCTGAAATTAGAACAGTTATTCTCATTACTCAGTTACTCCTGGATATATTTTTCTAATTTTATGGAAATACAATTGACATATAATCCTGTATAAGTTTAACAAGTACAACATAATGATCTGATATATTGTATATACTGTGAAATAATTTCCACAATAAGTTTAGTTAATGTCCATCTCCTCAGTTACTCCTGATTACACCTTTATTTAAATAGGTTTAAATCAACATGCACCCTCAAAAGATAATTTTCCTTTTATGCTTTTTAACTCTAATAACTGACAAAAAGGCTTTGTCTCCAACTAAAAGGACTGTCAAGACACCTGAAAGCAAAGAACAGATTTGGGAAGAGCACAAAAAAACATTAATTCAAAAGTAAGTCCACATTTAGCATAGAGCCCAAAGCAAGCATAAATAAGGCCTGGATTAGGAAAAAGGTTTAAGAAAGGGCAGCTATTCTATCTCTATCGGTCTCATGCTCTCCTGGAGAAGAAGGAAGAGGTGGCTCACTTTCCTCTATTAAAGGCCAAGCCCAGGAGCTTCTAAGAATCGGTAAGACTCTTTCTTGTAACTCCTGTCACAACCTGGTATCTACCCTTTTCTTACAGACAAGGTTCCTCCCACCAAACTAGACCATGACTAAAACCAGAAGACAGGAAGCACAGGGAGATGGCTTTGGGGATCTGCCATGAGAGAAACTTTTCCTCTCCCTTAACATTTGACCTCCAGCCTCACTGAGTTTCTCTGGTATCATGATTTGCCTCTCAGTTCACTGTAACTTACCCTCCTCTCCTGTTTCTTGAGACTCATCTGTTTTCTTAATCTAAATTCTATTCTTAGCAGACCAAAAGGCAGATCTAAGGAAGCAGAGTGTGCCACCCCAAAAATCTCTTTGGCATAAGGATTATTTTAGGATTATTACTTTTTAAGAAACTGCAAGCACAAAAAACTCCAAAAACCAAGTAGAAGTTATCTATTTGTAAGAGACATTTTGACAAGGGAAATTTCCATTTGTAAGGCTGTCTCCCTCTCCTAAACAGGAAGAGAGGGATGACTCTAAACCTCCTGAAATTCTTACCAATGGAGAAGGCAGGGACTTAAGTCTGCATAACAACCTTACTCTTGATCGCTGTGCTCCTCCTGGTAACCTCCCATAACTGACTCCTCAAGCCAACATCTTTTGTCTTTAGCTGAAGATGGTTTTTAAAGTGATGGCTTGGGCCATTTCAGAGAGTTCCTCAGTTTTCCTGAGTCTCTCCCATATGAACAGGAGGTATACATGTTATTAAACTCTTGTTTTTCTCCTGTGACCCTACCTCATATCAATTTAATTATTAGGCCAGTCAAAGAACTTAGATGGGAAGAAGGGAAAACTCTTCCACCCCTACACAGGTAAAGTACTTAGAACAGAGCTCAACACACAGTAAGTGCTATAGTAGTGTTCCTTTTGGTTACTGTTTTGTGCTTTTAGATGATACAACACTTTGGGCATAAGACGATCTAAACTGCAGTACAATATGCAAGTAACAGTCCAGAATGACTAAAACAGAAAAGTGGCTTCCATATTCTATTCTAGTGCTACTCTGAAAAATCTTCCTGAGTGGTAGTAATAGGGATAGCAAGCATTCAATACTGATAACACAAGCTTGTAGGTGTCTTCAGACATTGCATTCCCTTGAAAGGTCACTCCCTGGATCTTCATTTGGGGGGTTCCTTCTGAAGTAGGGCAGCGACATGGGACAAACATCATGATTACCTTTTCCTGTCTATGATGAAAAATGTCAAGATTTATCGTTATAGTAAGGAGGGCAGGGACTCCATCTGAAGGCTAAAATTATATTTTAAAAACCAGGGAGTTAGAAGGTAAGATTCCTAACATATTCTTTGGTAATCAGCAATAACCCACCAAATCTTAGGGCAGCGGAAATAGTCCTAACTGGTATGTTCCCAGTGCTTGAGAGAAACCGCTTATCTTGAAGAAAAACAAGATCAATAAATTCCTTGTGTTAAGTTTATCTTACAGAATTATCTAGAGGACTGACTGTGGATAGTGACATAATGTCTCTCACCAGAGAGAGACATAATAAGACCACAAATCAAGCCTATGCCCTACAATCCCCCACCCACACTGCCCTTTGCCCCATTCTTGAAAGCCTTAAAAGACAGAATATTAAGCCCTTAAGTGTGACTCCTCTCTGAGGCTGCCTGCACTCCCCTTTCTTTGAGTGTGTACTTTTTAAAATAAGGCCTTCTTACTGCTCAACTATTATGTTTTGTCTCACACTCTTGCAGTGGTAAGCATCTTTCTTACTCTGACATTTCATTCTATTTTCCAGACTTGAACACAAGTCTTCACTCTCTCTGTTTTACTGCAGGTAAGTAGGGAGGGGCTACTGAAAGCTCTGATTTGGGCTTGTAAGATCCCATTGCCTGGGTGACCCAGGCAGAACTGCAGTTGCATAATCATGTCCTTTAGTAGCCTCCCTGAAAATTTCCTTTCTTTGCCTTTGGGAAGTTCTCAGAACATAATCTCACTCCATCCAGTGCTTTGCAGCTTCCCTAAGTCCTGGGGTAGTAGTGGCTTAGTCCCTATGCTGTGCAGATTCAAGTGGACACTGGACACCAGGTGACCCTAGCTTTAGGAGCTGGCAGGGGATATGCCCTTTGCCAAGCTTCTCTTTCCTTCCTCTGCTCTTCCTTGCTTTCTGCTGCCTATTAGGCTCCTGCCATTCTCTGCTGGTCTAGCTTTAATGAATTCCTTCCTTACCTACACTTATCCAGCTTGCTTTTAAATTCTTTCTCATTCAGAGTCAAGAGCCCTCCCCCATCCAGGTTGAGGTTTCACCTAATGTGCAGGGAGAGACTTCCCCAGATGCAACTGCTTGGGAATACTTCTTGTTCCTCATTTGAATGTCAGTTCCTCAGAGAGGCCTTCCTCGACTACCCAATATCCACCCAGTCATCACAGCACTCTGCTACTATCCACTATCTTGCTATTTGCTGGCCTACCTGTCTCCTCTATACATACTCCTTACATTAGAAGGTAAACTCCATAAAACAGGGACCTCATCTGCAGCATTTATGACTATATCCTCCAATGCCTATAGAAGCAATTACCACTACATCCCCAACTGTGTCTATAGTTACAAAGTAGGCACTTAATAAATGACTATTGAGTGAATTAGTAAGTAAATAAACAACTCTACATTATTTTTATGTCCATTTTACACTTGAATAAGCTGAAACTCACAGACACAGCTACCGAACAGCAGAATGAGGAAGTAACTTCATGCCTAGTATTACAATAAAATCAGTACTTCCATATACCTTTTTCTGTCACTTCATAGTCTACAAAGTGATATCTTTATTTGCTAAAGTACATTCTGCTGTGCACACAGAAAATGACACATATTTCCTCAAATGGGACTTCTTTAAACCGCCACTTTGTGTCATTCTACTGCTGTGCTCGTGCTCCCTCCTTTTTCTAAACCCCGCAGCATTCTGTACATTATTTTCATTTGTTATTTATTATATCCTCCCTTGTAAAATGGTAAGACATATATTTCCTTATTAATAGGAGATGACACAGAGATCCTTTGGGGGTAAGAGTTATATTTTCAATATCTTATCCTCATTGTGGCCTCTACCACAAATACTATAAATTTCTTTGAATTAACTTAACTACAATAGTCATGGAGTCATTTGTGCTAAAAGCCTTTTATGTAGCTAATCCAAATGTCATAGAATTGTATAGATAAAAAGCTTGAGCAGTACTATTAACCCACATTCTTATTTTTTAATAAGGAAACGAAGGCTTACAGAGCTGAAAGGACTTCTCCAATAGGATTTATGTTTGTTTGTTTGTTTATTATTGAGAACAAGCCTCATCTGACATACGTATTTCATATACAGATTCCAAACCCTTATTTCATGTATTAAATCCAAAATAAATCCTACACACCACATATCTATATGAGAGTATGTGATTCCTTTTTAATCAAATATAAAATTCAACATCTTTTCAAGCCAGATATTCTAATAACTAAGTACAACTTAATTTTTTATTATTATTAGCGTTTAAGAATCTCCATAGTAAGCAGCAACACATGCTTTTTAGAAAATGTGTTCATCATGGTAATCGGATATGCTAATAGAATTATTTAAATAATTTAAACCTTACTAATTCTACCTCGTATGCTTTGTATCTCTAGAAATGTCGATCTGCATTAAAATATGCTGTGCTAGCCTCAAAATTTCCTAAACTATGCTAATGTAAATAACATTTAAGATTACCTTTGAAATGAATATTATATAAGCATTTATTTCTTCATAACATTTTTTTTCTGCAATTACTTCAAATTATTCTTTGTAGTTTATCACACATCCCCAAAATAAGCAAGAATTCAGAAACCACCCCCTACATGTTTTCACTGCTGTGGTTCAGTTGACCCCTTGAGAAAACTGAACTCTGTTTTCTAATAACTTCATCTAAGAATCTAAATCTGCTCCTATTTTTCCTGAAATTTTCTCATAGAGCCTAATAATGAAATAAATGATCACTAAGTTCAGTGAAGTAAGTGTTTTATTTTCCAAGCTCCTATCTCCATATGCTTCTACTCTTTTATGCCTAAAGTAACTTTGCTGTTATTAGTTTTTACTGAATTTTGGCACCAGCACAAAGTAGAAAACATTTTTATGCAGAACAACATAGCTCAGAATGTTGTACACCATTATTGTGAACAAAAGCAGTAACCTCTGGTCACAGGAAAGCATTTCATTTCAAAATGCTGAACAAGTAGTATTTTAAGAGTAATGTAACAGTCTTAAACACAAGAATATTATCTAGACCTAAAGAAAATATATCTGATTATGAAATAAGCTAAATTTCATTATTAAGTCATATCCAAGTAGCTCTCTTGCTCACATTACTCTCCAGGTGGTGATAAGCCTTTGCTTTCAGTTATTAAATTGTCAACATACTAAAAGAATATAAGTCTTTACATATATGGTCAATTAATATTTGATAAAGGAGCCATGGACATACAATGGCGAAATGACAGTCTCTTCAACAGGTGGTGCTGGCAAAACTGGACAGCTACATGTAGGAGAATGAAACTGGACCATTGTCTAACCCCATATACAAAAGTAAACTCAAAATGGATCAAAGACCTGAATGTAAGCCATGAAACCATTAAACTCTTGGAAGAAAACAGGCAAAAACCTCTTAGACATAAACATGAGTGACCTCTTCTTGAACATATCTCCCCGGGCAAGGAAAACAACAGCAAAAATGAGTAAGTGGGACTATATTAAGCTGAAAAGCTTCTGTACAGCAAAAGACACCATCAATAGAACAAGAAGGATCCCTACAGTATGGGAGAATATATTTGAAAATGACACATCCGATAAAGGCTTGACGTCCAGAATATATAAGGAGCTCACACGCCTCAACAAACAAAAAACAAATAACCCAATTAAAAAATGGGCAGAGGAACTGAACAGACAGTTCTCCAAAAAATAAATACAGATGGCCAACAGACACATGAAAAGATGCTCCACATCGCTAATTATCAGAGAAATGCAAATTAAAACTACAATGAGGTATCACCTCACACCAGTAAGGATGGCTGCCATCCAAAAGACAAACAACAACAAATGTTGGCGAGGCTGTGGAGAAAGGGGAACCCTCCTACACTGCTGGTGGGAATGTAAGTTAGTTCAACCATTGTGGAAAGCAGTATGGAGGTACATCAAAATGCTCAAAACAGAATTACCATTTGACCCAGGAATTCCACTCCTAGGAATTTACCCTAAGAACGCAGCAATCAAGTTTGAGAAAGACAGATGCACCCCTATGTTTATTGCAGCACTATTTACAATAGCCAAGAATTGGAAGCAACCTAAATGTCCATCGATAGATGAATGGATAAAGAAGATGTGGTACATATACACAATGGAATACTACTCAGCCATAAGAAAAGGGCAAATCCAATCATTTGCAGCAACATGGATAGAGCTGGAGGGTATTATGCTCAGTGAAACAAGCCAAGCGGAGAAAGAGAAATACCAAATGATTTCACTTATCTGTGGAATATAAGAACAAAGGAAAAACTGAAGGAACAAAACAGCAGCAGAATCACAGAACTCAAGAATGGACTAACAGGTACCAAAGGGAAAGGGACTGGGGAGGATGGGTGGGTAGGGAGGGATAAGGGGGGGAGAAGTAGGGGGGTATTAAGATTAACATGCATGGGGGGGTAGGAGAAAAGGGAGGGCTGTACAACACAGAGAAGGCAAGTAGTGATTCTACAACATTTTGCTATGCTGATGGACAGTGACTGTAAAGGGGTTTATAGGGGAGACCTGGTATAGGAGAGATCCTAGTAAACATAATATTCGTCATGTAAGTGTAGATTAGTGATACCAAAAACAAAGCAAAAAAAAAAAAAAAAAAGGGCAGTTCCTGTGTGGTAACCTCCAACGAGTTCTACACAAGGGTATAAAGGGCATATAAAAGTGTAGGCAAAGGGTCTGTTTGTGTTTATACAGAGGATCAAAGCCTAATTGGGCTACCCCGAAAATGAACTAAGATACGATATGAAAAAGAACTTCCAACATCTGCACTCTCTGGAAGACTCATGCCAGAAGATGATCATCAAAAAACCCCAACAAAGATCCACGCACTGCTACAGCTGTAGATGCACTCATCCCACCAGTTCCTGGACTTGCCATGGGAATGAGGAAGGAGATATCTAAGCTGGCCTGTGCATACAGTAAAACAACAAATTTGACTGGATCTATACTGTTGGAACTCAACCAAGAATTTGGAGAAGTGCAAATTGTAGCGCTCCAAACTCTTACAACTACAGACTATTTACTGTTAAAAGAACATATGGCATGTGAACAGTCCCCAGGAATGGGTTGTTTTAATTTGTCTGATTTCTCTCAGACTGTTCAAGTTCAGTTGGACAATATCCACCATATCATAGATAAGTTTTCACAAATGCCTAAGGTGCCTAACTGGTTTTCTTGGTTTCACTGGAGATGGCTGGTAATTACAGATATGCTTTGGTTATGTAACTATACTCCTATTATGTTAATGTGTGTGCGCAATTTAAGTAGTAGCTTAAAACCTATATATGCTGAAGTTACTCTACAAGAAGATATGTCAAAGAAATAATCAATCTTCCCATGTTTTCTTCCGCCTGCTACTTCTATAGCTTTTCTTCTTCCTTCCTAATTACAACCCTTAAATAGAATTCGTGCCTCATATCAAATTTACCGAGTATCATAATTCTTCCAAGTGGTAAAGATATCTCAAGACAAATGCTGGGCACAGAAGCTACAGGGCATAAATATGCAAAGAAGTAAAAAGCTAACCTTTTCAAACAATAAGGCTTCCCTCTCACTTACCAACTTCACATTTCCCTGTATGGCCCCGGAAGATGACTGGTTAGCCAGAGACGGGTAAGATTCCTCAAGGGAGGAACAACCTAAGACAGGCACAGTCGCAGGGGGGCCATCAGGTGAGAAATTGGGGATCAACAGAGGTGAGGCTTAGAACCTCACCCCTTAGAACCTCACCTGAGAGAAATCTTCTGCATACGTGGATGTTTTATTGCCCTGGTCTAGCTTGGATTAACACATAGTCTACAGGCACACACCTGATCATCTACATTTGCTCTCTTACAACACTAAACTATGTTTTCTACCTTTATCTTGTATCTACCTACCACTTCAGCATTTTATTAAAAATAATAATAATAAAGAGAGAAATGTGGTATCCACATATAAATCAAGTATAAAAACCAAATGAGTATTCATATTTGAACTGACTGTTTAGAGTTCATAATGCATTAGCAAAACTGAAAGTTTCTGTGATGACTGCCCTTGTACGGTTCACTATGTAACTTATTCATTATGTAAGAATTTGTTCTACATGTAAGAACTTGTTTGTTATGCCTCAGAAGATTGGAGACTGACGAAAATTAGGCTTGGGGTGGATTAATGATTGTGCATTGAGCATTGACTCCCCTATACAGAATTTTATTGTCGTTAACAACCATTTGATGAATAAATATGAGAGATGCCCTCACAAAAAAAAAAAAAAAAAAAAAAAAAAAGGACAGACTTCCAATGGTAAAATAAATAAGTAACCGGGATGTAATGTATAGCATAAGGAATATAGTCAAGATATTGTAACAGCTTGGTAGGGTGATAACTGGAACCTAGAATTATGTATATAAATGTTCTACCACTGTGTTGTACACTTGAAACTAGTGTAATGTAATACTGTGCGTCAACTACCCTTCAATAAAAAATAATTATTAAAAAAAAAAAAAAAAAAAGAATATAAGTCTTTAGATAGGAGGGGTAGTTTTTCTCATAGGCAGATGGTTTATGCTTTCTTAAAGTCCACAGAAGACAACAAGAGAAAGGAACGAAATACTTAATGAAAGAAGCCAAGTCACTGTGCTGATCATCTTGCTTGGCTTAATAAATGCCATATTACTTTTTAAAATGCACTGGAAAGAGTATATGTAAGTAACAAATCTCTCCTTTCTGGCTTACAACTTGAAATGTTTAAGTGCTAATTTTTTAGAATCAATCCTCTTCACTGAACTAATAATTCAAGTTTTTGATGAAGGCCTACAATAAACCACCCACTTGCATTTAGTACCCAGATGGAAACATTGCTTTATTCAGTTTTATATCCTTTGATGTGGTCTCCTGATAAGATACACTTTGTAGGACCATACAGAGCAAATCTGGAAATAAGTTGTAGCACCTACTCCTCTGTCAGGCCTCAGGCCAGGGGGTTTCTCCAGGAAACTTTCCCATGTCTCCTAAATCCAGTTCCCTTGTTACATGCTCTCCTCTCTCCCTGTAAGTAGAAAATGAATGAAATGACAATACCACTGGCCTTAAAAGGACACTAATTAGTAAGTCCTACTTTCAATACCTCCCCACAGCCCACAGGTAAGTCCTATATTTGAGAGCAGGAAAGTTGGAAAGAAAAAATAATTTTGGGACAGAGAATCCCACCTCATTTGGAGCTGCCTGCCAGGAGTCTGATCTAATCCTCTTTGAGAACAGGACTAGTTTTGGGCTTATTCAATAAATCCAATAATCCCAGAAGAAACAGTTCTAGATGTCTAAGTCCAAATCATTCAAAACTAAAACTAACTAATTCTCCCTTGAGTCCTTTACATTAGGAATGGCCTGGACTCAGATTTCCCAAGGTAACCTTGAACTGCATCGTATTCTCACCTTCTTCTTTCTACCAACACTGTCTAGTCTAGACAAATATCTACAAATTACTGTCAATTGCCACAAACCAACCCAATCTCTAGAGTACAGTAAGAGGCTAGTCCGGCCTTACAGCAGCATAGTGTGACTTACTGTAAGAAGCTGTAGTTTCAACTCCTGCAATAATGATCCATATAAATTTTAATAATTCATTTAACTTCTCTAGATTTCAATTTTTTCATCTTTATTATTTCTCATCAGAGTAAGTTTGTCTTCATATACATACCAGTGAACAACCATTTGCCATAGCTTTTCATACTTTTTCATGAACACAGATTATACCACTAAAGTTTGATACCATCTTCCTCATATCTGATATTCATCTAAATCAGTCTTATATTTAGTAGAACTGAATATTACAAGTAAAACCAATTTTTTAAATTCACAATAAAGAGACCTTGTTTAGTATTTTTAATGTTTTATTACTAAGAAAATTCTCATCTCATGGTCCTTACCACTCAGCCTTGACTCAACATCAGTAGTTTTAAAAATAAGAAAGTAACACTTAATAATAAAAATCTACTCTGCATACATATTTTTGAAATTTATATAAATATATAAATTGTAGTATTCTCATTTATCTTGCCAATATATATGGGGAGAAGTTAACTTTTTATCATATCTCAAGAAGGAAGATTTTACATCACAAATAATTTATTAACTGTCACTAGAAGAATGACAACGACTTACTATACAGCTCCTTTATTCACTCATGCAACTGTGAATAATAATTTGGCTCAAAATGATGAATCATCTGAGTCATAAAAACTAAGCTGCAAAAAGAAAAAGAAACAAAAGAAGGATGAGAGGAAGGGAAGAAAATATGTCGTAATAAAATATGTAATAATACTAGGGAGACTGAAATTTTGAAAATTCATCATATAATCTTCAGTAGAATATGCTTCCCATACATCAAAAAAAAACAGTCTAAATAAAAGGTGTGCCAAATCAAAGCTCCAACAATTTTACAAAAGATGAAAAACAAAATAATTTCATAGTATCTAGTACACATACTGGAAGTCCTAGCCACAGCAACTGAATAAGACAAAGAGATAAAAGGCATCCAAATTGGTAAGGAAAAAGTAAACCTGTTATTAATTACAGATAACATAATATTATATAACTGGACAGCTACATGCAAGAGAATGAAACTGGATTACTGTCTAACTCCATACACAAACTCGAAATGGATTAAAGACCTAAATATAAGACATGAAACCATAAAACTCTTAGAAGAAAACATAGGCAAAAATCTCTTTAACATAAGCATAAGCAATTTTTCCCTGGACAAATCTCCTTGGGCAAGGGAAACAAAATAAAAAATGAACAAGTGGGAATACATCAAACTAAAAAGCTTCTGTACAGCAAAGGACACCATCAACAGAACAGAAAGGCAGCCTATAGTATGAGATAATATATTCACAAATGATTTATTCTGATAACCAAATACACAGTTAACATCCAAAATATATATATAAAGAACTCATATGCCTCAGCAACAAAAAAGCAAGTAACCTGACTAAAAAATGGGCAGAGGACCTGAACATTTTTCCAAAGAAGAATTACAGATGGCCAACAGGCACATGAAAAGATGCTCCACAAAGTTAATCAATCATCAGGGAAATGCAAACTAAAACCACAATGAGATATAACCCCATGCCAGTTAGAATGGCCACTATCCAAAAGACAAGAAATAACAAATGTTGGCAAGGATGTGGAGAAATGGGAACCCTCCTACAATTAATAAATGTTGGAGGGAATGTAAATTGGTACAGCTACTGTGGAAAGTAGTATGGACATTCCTCCAAAAATTAAAAATAGAAATATCATTCAACCCAGTAATTTAACTTCTAGAAATTTACCAGAATGTTTACCCCTATGTTTATTGCTGTATTATTTACAATAGCCAAGTTATGGAAGCAAGCAAAGTGTCCATCAAGAGACAAATAGATAAAGAAAACATGGTACATATACACAATGGAATATTATTCAGCCATTAAAAAAGAAATCCTGCCATTTGCATGGATAGACCTAGAGGGTATTCTGCTAAGTGAAATAAGCCAGGTGGAGAAAGACAAATTCCATATGACTTCACTTACTTATGGAATCTAAAAACAAAACAAAACAAAACAAAATGAACGAAATACAAGTAGACTCGTAGACACTGAGAAGTGACTGATGGTTACCATAGGGGAGGGGTTGTGTTGATGGGTGGGGAAGTGAGGAGAATAAAAGAACAGAAAAATTTCAACCATAATATAAGTTGGTCACAGGGATTGAAGTGCAACACAGAAAATACAGCCAGTGGTCCTGTAACATCATTCTACGTTAACAGATAGTAACTGCACTAGTGGGAGTGAAGACTTAATAATGTGGGTAACTAATGAACCACTATGTTGCATACTTGAAATCAATTTAATATTATGTATCAACTATACTTACATTTTTTAAAAACCTTTAAAAAAATTTAAGAATATTTAAAAAAACCCAAAGTATCTAGTATATGAAGCCTAACTGATCCATGACCATTTTTTAACATGAAAATGGAAAGTGTCTTCTGTATTTGTTCATTGAGGTTTGCTTTTACCACACTACATTTCACATATTACAGCATATGAAACAGCAGGCATTTTTAAACTTGGGAGAGCAGGACTACTAACAGTATATAAAGGTTTTCCATTATTCAAATAGAGCATTGTGCCTTCACAAAACAGACGCTATTGGAAACTCAAGTTATTTTTCACTGATACCTTTTCTCTCACTACAAACAAAGATTATGCATTTTTACCTATGAACACTGTCCAATTTAGGTATGTAGAAAGCCTAATTTTGTTCATTTAATTCTAAAATAATTTTATAACCCTACTGATAAGTCAAACAATATATTCATATAACAGTATAGGTAAAAATGACTATGACAATTAGGTATTCAAAATTTTTCATTTCAACTTTATATAGATATATCTCTGTACCCTCTTTGGTTTTAAATAATTATAGATATAAGAAATATAAGTTATTTAAAATATAGAATCAGTATTTCCATTATTAAGTATGTTGATACTTTACAGGTATGCATCAGATTTTTAAATAAAATAAAGAACATTAAATATTATACTACTGGGGGTTTTTTTCAACTTACATTATGTAGATGATGATTTCTCAAGTACTCTACTCATTGACTCTAAATATCATCTGATTATTTGTGAAATCTTATCGCTTTTTATTGCTACTTAAGGAATTATCTTGACATTAAAAAAGAATGTTAGAAAAAAACATTTGTGTTATGATATAAGAACAAAAAGGACTTACCTGTTTCAACCTCATGAAGAAAGTCTCTGTAAAAGTCTTTCTGCTGAAATACCAAAATCGCTCATTTGCAGGGTACACGCGTACTACTGTTTCCAGGAGAAAGCGAACAGGCTCCACCACCTCAGTGACTACCATATCCACTGCCACAGTCATGTACACGCGTTTATCTGCAGTAGAAATTTTCTGTGTTTAATGCTGGCTTTATTACTCCTTGATTATTTAAGAAAGTTAAGTTTCCTCACTTGTGAAAAAAATAAGGCTCTTTACAATCATGTTACGTTCTATGTTTCATTTTAAATGTTTCATTGTCACACTTTGATTAAATAGTTAACCACATATTCCAAGTGTGTTTCTCAATGCTCATGATCCTTTCTTAATCAGTTGTCCAAATCATCCCTGACAACTTCAATTTTTTCTTCCCCAAATCAGGTCCTTAAATAAGAAACAAATACAATAAAATATCAGAATGTTTTTTGCACTAAAACTATCTTTCCGATTTCACAGAAAACCAGGAAAACCACAAAGATTTGTCCTTTCATCTTATAAAAACAGATATTTTAAATGACTAAGTTTGTTTGAGGAGCTGCATGGAAAGGACTGTCAAGTTAAATTTTCATATGCTAAATTTATGTAGCAAAATGTTATTAAAATGAGTATTATGTTGCATGATTTAAGGGAAGTCCCTGGAGGTTTGTCAGTACCCTCATTGTTCGTAACATATAAATACCCTCAGGAAAATCACTGATCAAAGTTCTAGCAAAATAGTTCTGTGCAGTTTTTATATACACAGTTGCCCCTTAAACATGACAGCAGCTAGAGGAGTTGATCCCTGTGTGGTCAAAAATCTGCATGTAACTTTTGACTCCCCAGAAACTCAACAACTAATAGCCTACTGTTGACTGGAAGCCTTACTGATAACATAAATAACATACAAAGTCAATTAATATAGACTTTGTATGTTATATATATTATATACTGCATTCTTACAATAAAGCCAGGAAAAGAAAATGTTTTTTCAAATTGTCACAAATGTCCAAAATTTTTTCCAATATATTTATTGGACAAAATTTACAAAAAAGTGGACCCATACAGTTCAAACCTGTATTGTTCAAGGATTAACTATAATATAGACTAATCATAGCAAGCACTTTTAGACAACAGTATAGCATTATCAGTCAAAATTTCAGTTACTATCTTGAATGTTTACTTGGCTACAGCCTTCCTTTAATTTGAATCTAGAGTCTTCTAGGCCAGTGTCTACTGTTTTTCTTCAGTTTAACTATGATACAGATTTCATTTTATTTTATTCACCCTGCTTAAGATTCACTGGAGTTTTTTATCTTTGGCTCTGTTATTCCATATTATTGCATCATTTCCTTGTTATTTTTTAAATATTTTTAAAATTTATTTTATCCACCATGTTTAGTTCTCAGTTAAATGAAATTTCAAAGCTTACCCTTAAAAAAAACTTTCAATAGTGTTTTTCAAAACATTATACAATATTTATACTCATCAACTACATTTCTATTAATATCAAATTCAACAAGAAATTTACTATATTCTTACTAAATACAAGTATTCTACCTGTCAATTCAAGAGAAACTAGGATTTTCTAGACATTATACTTGCCCTGGAAGACCTTAAAATCTAAAAGGAGTATTGCAGAGGAGTAAGAGGGAATAATATAACAGAACATAACACACAAACACAACTGGGGTACTGAAAAGATCCAAGACATTTCATCTCTCAGGGCTTTAACTTCTGTAAAAAATCAAACTTTGATTAATGAATTCGCTGACTAACTTATATTTTAAGGACACCATTTGGGTATTTCAGATATCATGTCAACATTTCCCTATGGCATATGAAATAATTTTAGATTTAAAATATATTATCTTTTGGATCAGAATATTCTTGTAAGATTGCATTATATAAAGTGTATGTTAATAAAATAAATTTTTTAAATGTTATCTTTTGAGAACCAAAAGTGTATTAAAATACAAAATGAAATTGATCACAATAAAAACCAATAAAAACTGCTTTTATAACTTATTTGCAATTCCTATATTTATTCTTAAAAATTATCAACTGGCTTATTTTTCTGTTTTGTGTTTACTTTCTGAATGATTATAAGAAAGAAGTTTATAGGCTGGCATTTACAAGTCTGTGTCCAGAAATAACAAAACATGGTATAAAAATTATTTATTCCTAATATATAAACAGCTAAATTTTATATAAACTACATTATTTTTCTCTCTTTTTACCCCTTATTTTGAAATAGACAGCTTGATGCGTAATCAAATGCATGCAATTTGCAGAAATAGTAAATACTATAAGAAATTTAAGAGTAATTATCATTTCATATTCTTCACTAATATATTTCCATATCAGTATTTACTAATGCTCCTGTATTTACCAAAAGTCTACTGTGGTTATAAACTAAATAATATAAGACAAAGACCTAACAAACTGATTATTTTTCCAATATAAATTATTACTTAAATCATAGTGAATAATTTATTATAAGATTATAACTCATGAGGTAAAACTTTAAATTTTAGTTTAAAGACAAATGATGGAGAGGCAAAAAAATTAGTCAATTAGGGCATTACAATTAGCATGTATAATGTGGGGGGGCACGGGGAGGGCTGTGCAACACAGAGAAGACAAGTAGTGATTCTACAGCATCTTACTACGCTGATGGACAGTGACTGTAATGGGGTTTGTGGGGGGGACTTGGTGATGGGGGGAGTTTAGTAAACACAATGTTCCTCATGTAATTGTAGATTAATGATAACAAAATAAAAATAATAAAAAAATAACTTGTCAATTAACAGATACCTGGTTAAAGCAGGAATAAAAATAACACAATGTGGAAAATGAGATATGTGATTATAAGTTCTGTTCAACACTAGAAACATTAACAAAATGAAAATGTAAGCAACTAGAAAACAGTGTTTGCCATAAATGAAATCCTTTATATACTTACTAAGATCCCAAAGGTCAAAAGAGTGGAATGTATTACTAATAAATGAAAAATTGTAAGTAATTTATAAATAAGGGGGGGAGTTAGAACAGTTATCAAGGATATGCAAAATTTCAGAATTTGCTTTCATCATTTCTTTCATATTCTTGCATCACTGATCCAAATAAATGCTACAATGACATATGAAACACAAAGCCCAAATACTTTCTCCATAATTAAATAAAATTCATTCACATATCTTTGGGGTATAGGGGGATTATTTTAAATAGTGGAGGTTTTCACCATAGATGTATAAAGTATGAAAAAGAACTTCAAAATCTAAATAAGAAGAAAAACTCCATTTTAAATGAGTACCAAAGTTTTAAAATTATGGCAAAACAACACTGTCCATAATACAAAATTCAAAGCAAATATAAGGAATCTTTCCAGAAAATTCACCTTTGGGGGTTTCTTCATTAAGTGCCAAAAATATTGGTACATTGGGATTCCACATGCCAGTGATAACATAAGCTCTGCCATCATAGCTCTTTCCCATGGATTCCTGTAAAAGTACAAACAGAAATCACTGAGAATACATACATCAAGAAAATCACTATTTAAAATTACAAGCGTATCTTACTTCAAGCAATCCAATTTACTTTTTAAAACTTGGACTTAAAATCAAACGAGGTATTTCTTTGTAAATTTTTTTTCACACTATAAAAGAATTTCTTTAAATATTAAAATCTACAACTTTCTTCAGAGTTTCCATTTAGGCATGTACCTTTTGGTTAAAAGGAGATATACCCTTAAAGGCTGACTCACAAGAACATAACACTGGTATAAGGTTATATTTAACTTTATCTTAGCCTGACTGTCAAAATCTCACATATGTACACATACAAGGATATACGGAGTTTTATAAAACTACAGTTTAGACCTCACCGAAGATAGCTGAATTAATAGCTAATCACAGGAAAAGAAGTTAGCACTTTTCTCCCAATGCTCTAATTGGAAGAAAATTGTAATATTTGAAAATAGTAATTTACTTGGTCATAATTAATACCTTTAAAGTTTTTACTTTGTATTATTTGTATGTCAGATATTTGTACACTTTCTTACAATCATAAATCAACATTAGAGACTAATTCTGGTGTGTAAATCAATACCCCACTTCATAGCTATTTCCCGCTACCCTTACACTTATTTCTTCCTTCTTCCCTTCACTCTTGAAGACTTTTACCAGGCCAGCAACTCCTATAGTGAAAACAAGGCCCCATACAGTTGTTAATAGTACAGTTGTCCCTCAAACAAGTTTTGAACTTCTCAGGTCCACTTGTATGTGGATTTTTTCAATAAATATATTGGAAAAATTATTGAAGATTTGGGACAATTTGAAAAAACATTCTCTTTTCTCTAACTTACTCTATTGTAAGATATAGTATATAACACATATAACACACAAATTATGTGTTAATTGTTATCAGTAAGGCTTTGAGTAGGCTATTAGTAGTTAAGTTTTTAGGGAATCAAAAGTTATACATGGATTTTTGACTGTAAGGGAGATTGATGCCCCTAATCCCCATACTGTTCAAAACTCAACTGCATGTGTGTGTGATGGGGGTAGGGGAAGTCAGAGGTTATTTTATAGGAGAACAAAACAGCACACGAATATGAAAGCATATTATCTACAGTACTTTTAATTTTCTGTACCAATTTCCTAATATTACCAATAGAGTGCTAAAAGGATCAGACCAAAGCAAACAGAAAACTTTTTTTTAGTATTATGCCTACAGAGATTTTTATCTAAATCTTTACAAAATTATTTCAGTCATTTGGTAATTACTATGTATATTTTTCTCAAGTACTGATGTTTCCCTTACTAGGCTGTATAGCTTGAGTACAGGGCCCCAGTCCTGCAGAGATGAAGTACATTCAAGGCCACACAAAGCCACTCAGCACCTCCAATACAGTCACATACTCATATCCTCTCTTCCTCTCCACTCCCTCCCTCCCTGGTGCCTATCCTCAACCTCTACACTCTAAATAGACCTCCACTCTGAATGAGAACGGGCGCCTGACCCCACAAAAAAAATAAATAATCCGTTTCTGAATAAGAGCTTATACTGTGTTTGCATCCAAAATGATGAGCTAGACCAATCAAGTTTGTTCTTTCAATTAACAAATACCAAGGAATGTGGACAGTTAGCAGTGGAGCTGAAAAGTTTCAATAAGAAGTCAGGCACTAACAGGCCACATATAAAATGAAGTTATAAGGTACTGAAATTATAAAGTAGGAAAAATATATAAAGAACAGCACAGTGTTAGAAAACTGCTAAGGGGTTAGGAGAGAAAATGGAGGAAACGCACAAAAAAATCCTTAAAAATAATCAACCATGCAGTCAAAAAACAAAGGTAGATACTGGGAGGCAGGGAGGGAAGGAAAAGCAGAGAGAGAGAGGGAGGGGGATGTAAGAGAAAAAGGGGGAGAGAGAAGAAAAGAAGCAGAGAGAGGGAGAGAGGGGGATGGGAAGAGAGGATGCAGAAAGGAGGAGCAGCCAGAGGCCAGAGGGCAGGAGAGCAGCGCAGCAGAGTAGAGAGCTGGAGCCTAACCAAGAAGCTCACAAAATAAGCCAACGGGCGGGCGGAGGTGAGAAACAGGAAGAAACCAGATGGCAGAGACGGCTTCCCAGGTCAGGTACAATCTCATGAAGATCAGCAACCTCTTCTCTTTAATGTGTTCTCTATGGACCTTTGTTTCCTGTAACCAAAGTAGCCTAACTAAAACAACCATATTTTTATTTCATTGTAGTCCTCACAGTACAAAACTACAATTAACAAAGTATTATACATCAAAGCCCTCAATAAAAATTTCTCCTCATCAAGTCTGACATTTCTGTGATGGAACTAGATATTCCCATCACATGGTTTGGTTTGGTCCCAGCCCAATAAATACACTTCTTCACAGGCTTTGCTAAAGTCTCAGTTCTTCCCTACTCCTCTGCCCTGCCCCAAACAGGGCTGATGAGGTCAAGGACAGCAAGTAAGGGACATCAGGATGACAAACACTGCCTAAAGCAGGCCAGGCTGCCACCAGATGCCGCCTTCTTAGGAAAATAAAGTAGGAAATAGAGAATGTGACAGTTTGCAATGAGAGCACAGGCTGTAAGACAGAAGCCAAAGAACCATGCAGTGAGCCATGAGCAAACTACTCTCAAGTCATGGGCAAGCTGAAGTTCTGAGGTCAAGTAGGCCGACAGAAGGCTGAAGCAGATAAATGGTACTAGAAAGAGGAAACACACAGAAAAAGTAAAAAATGTTTAAGTTGATGCTAATCCATTCATTCATTAAGCATGGTAAGAACGAACCATGTTCTTACGCCTGTGAAAATCCAGCAAGGAAGACAAAATGGTCCAGACCTTATGGAGCTGACGGGCTAATGTTTCCCAAATACTATGCGGCCCATTTGTGGATCACATAATCACTTCAGTTGATTATGACCAGCCCTTTTAATCAAATAGAGGAAAAAATGGCAGAGTTCATCACACATGTAAAGGTTAAGAATTGTTTCATGAAAATTTTACTTCAGCTTTTTACACATAGAGATTACACGTGTATTAGACTATAAGGTAAAACATATTTCTTAACTATGAGTCCAGCTACTATTCTAGTGTCAATAAATGGTTAACTGTAATGATCTACAGATTTTCTGAGGCATCTCTAAGACTTTAATTTTAAATTGTGTTACAGTTCCATGAAACCTAGCTCTACTGAGTGTTCAGCTCTTCCTGGTATCTTGCTGTTAGCCTTTTCCTAGGCATCAATAGCTGTGGATGAAAAATTCTTATTTCCTTATTCCTACTCTACAATTATCCTCACCAAAAATAATCTTACTACTGGAAAAAAAATGGAGTCTCTGTTATCTGTACCCCCAAGAAAACCTAACCAATATTATATATATATATATGATTTTCTTTGTATAATACATATAATATATACAAGTAATCCATCTATTTGACTAAAAAATGTATTTTCATTTTATAAATATGATTTTCTCTTTCATGCAGATCTTACATAAAATTTAAAAATTTATAGAAAAGTCTCAATTTATCTTATTAAAGAGTATTAACAAGAAAAGTCAGCATTGCTTCAAAACTATTCAAGACAAAAGGAAGTCTCCCACATTCTGAAATTAAATATAATTGTGTATTTTTCCAAAGTTTGTTAGAATTAACTATAAGAAAGTGAAATCTGTTTTCAAAGTTGACCACATATTTGGACATGTAACAGAAGCATAAGTATTAACATCTTGCTCTTGAGGACAGAACTAACACTAATTAGGGAAAGTTACAAGAACTATGATTTCAGGTGATTACAAAGAAATACCTTTGTAATAACCAGAACTGTCTCATAGTATTCCCTATAAAATAATGAGTTGCTTCTTATTAGATGTAGTCTAGTGGAAGCTTAATAACCATGTATAAGATAGCAAGAAGATTAACAGCACTGGGTAACAATAAATCACAACTGATGATAATTGCAAACACAAAGCCTCCCAACTTGACCACCTACTTGCTGTACAGATAAGCCCACTTGTCTTTCCAGGAACTTCACTGCTCATGAGCCCTGTGATTTCAATATGGACTCTTAAAGGTGGAAGACCGCACTGCAAATGAGACACATAAGACTGAAGGGCCTCAGATGCTCAGGCCAGGCCTGTAATTCTGTACTCTGAATTTAGGTTTTACAGAAAAGTCTCTGCCAGTGATTCATCTTAACATTTTAAACTCTGGAAGACCAAGGCTAATTAGGATTTTATAGCTTGTAAGTGTTTAATGTTCCTGAAAACTACCTCCTCATGGAATTTGGAGGCTCCAAAATGCTCTGGCTTGTCTTAGGTAAGACTACTTGCATTAGTGATACGTTGTAGAGAGAGCTGGAAGAGACATGGATCAACAGCCAATTTGTTTTCACATTCCACGTAACCTGTTTCCTTGTCTTACCTACCCATGTAGTGCTTCCTTTATATTTCTGTGGCACATTACACCAACTTTATGAGAACTTGACCCATTGCTGTAGTTACATACTTAAAAGGTCTGTTTCCTTCATAAGACTATGAACCCACAGATGCTAAGAGTTATGTGTTACCATACCTAGAACCCCAGCATTTCACACAATGCTTGGCACACTATTAGGTACTCAAAAAGGCTGAATAAGCCATTCTAGTACCACTAGAAGATCCGTGTGGTGTTACCATAAAAATACTCAAAAGAAAACTTGATATAATTGGTGATATTTAACTGGCATTTGCAAAACACAGCTGAAAGGAAAAAAACATGCAGTACTTGCTATCACTAAATGTAAGACTCTCAAAGTAGGTAAAGCACTTTCTACTTAAGATGACTATTTCCTGTAACATTTCTAAATCACAAAGCAAATGTCTATTACTTGAAGTATTACAAGGTATTTCAGCTTGAAAGTTAAGATGACTTGCTATTTTTACAGCAAATATCAATTCTTAAATACATATTAACCCTTACGGGCATTCCTTAAACAAATACCAACTCCTGTAGTAAATACACTTTGTTAAAGGACAGGTGATCAAGGAGGAGAAATTTGGAAAGGGAGATGCTTTAAAGAAAACAAAAGCATCCATCACTCAAACTAGTAACACTAACATAAATGAAAGCTACTATATTCACTCTGCATATGTCTGGTATAATCAAATACTTGTTATTTTTGGCTCAAAGAAAAGACATCTTCCTAAGAAGCCAAACAGGTGAATAGATGGACATTGTCATAACACCTCCCTTTTATTTGCTTTCAACTTGCATAGGATTTTTTTGGTGGAAATTTTCCTGTATCTCCCACTTATAAATAATTTTAAGTTTGGATTCCCAAATTTAAGTATCACTATCATACAGCTGTAAGTTAGAAACTACCTTGACAATATGATAGAATTTTAAAATAGAAAATACTTTAAAAGTATAAAATAACTGTCATCTATACTTGGTCAAGATGCTTAAGATTATCATTACCATATCCAGTAAATGCATGTCACTGTTCTTCACGTTTCGACCTGGGCTTAATAACATTCCAAAACATCTGAAAATATTGGGGGAAAAAAAGGAGAAATAAGGTATCAAAAATATATAGAAGCCCAGTGAGCAAAAAAAGCTTTTTTATAGTAGCTATACAATCTCAGCTCTGTACTTACAAATAGCTTTAGTCTTTTAGAGAAACACCACAAAAAATAATTCATTAAAATACATAATAAAATCACATGGTAATACGTTACTAAATTCCCAGATCTTTATTTTTTCATGTAAAAGATTACTAATGATCAAAAACTGTGATTTAAAAAGGCCACAAATTATTGACACAATTAGTAAATACAGTAGTGAGATATGAATTAATTCTAAGCAAAAATGAAATTTTATTTGCTTTAGTTATATCAAACATACAGGTCATCATCAACTAACCTAGTTAATTAAGAAAGGACATTAAAAAAATAAAATAAAAGACACTGAGCTCTCACTTTGCATCAACTCAGATCAACAGAAACAATTCCCATGGCCCTCCATAGGGATGTTCACTAACTAGCCTGTCAATATTGTATCCTCAGTTTGGAAAGAAAAGAAATTAATGAAAGACACATATCCATGATATTATCCAACATACTTTACACTATTAACTATTAATTCATTCATTCATTCCATGCTCCCTGGTGCTAGAGAAGTTTTAGGAATTCCACCAACACTACCACTTCATTTGCAAATGATTTTCATAAGCTCAAAAATTCAAATAAATCTAACATTTTTATATCAGCTTTATGTAAGAAATAGAAAGTCAAGAGAAGTTGAACATGGCTAAACATGGCCATGATCCCTCTACTATGAATTCCTATAATAAAGACTGTACAAATTAAAAGTTAATTAATCATGCAATTCATTGTGCTATTTCTTCTACTGTAGCCTTAAATTCTTGCCAATCAAGAATAAAAGAGTTAAATTCTTTTTCAGATATAAAATTTGGTCCCTCCACCTAAAAGGTCAGGTCAATGTGGACTAAAGACTTATCTCACATTCCCTAAAAATTTTGCTTCAGTTTGTATCTCTAATGGTTTTAAAACAATATTCTATATTATAGGGTTTTAAATCACAAAATAATAATATATTCATTGTAAAAAGGTAATGAATACCAATATGCATAAAGAAAAAATAATTTCTCCTTTCTCTCTCCAATCTCTGCTCCCTTAGGAAACAATCCTAACATCTGAGTATGCATCCTCCCACCTTTCTTTTTACTCTTTTTAAAAATTTTTAAAGTTTTATATCATTTGCTTATCAAGCACTTGCAGGTAAATGATACAATTTTATATTTCCTTAACATAATTTTCCTAAGTTATACTTAGGAGCTGCAGAAGTTTAGGTTTTCCTTATATGGCAACATATATCACCTTTGATGATCTTTGATGCACTGCTGTTTTCCTGAGTTATAAATAAAAAACCCACCAATAAGCAGTGTTACCTTATAGAAAGCACCTAGCCCCCTTAGGCCTCTGTTTCCTTTTATAGAAAATGAAAGAGGTATAATAATATATGAATTCCAAGGAGTTCATTCAGCACTAACATTGCCTAATTTTTTTTTATCAAGATGTATTAGTCATTTCCAAAATTATATTTCATTAAAGCATATCAGGTTTCCTATGGAGAAAAGCAAGGTCTATTAGGAATAATGTGTCAGTAATTAGATAGATATTATTAGTACCACAAACACTTAATGTGAATATTAAGTGTTTCACTAGGGAGTTCAAAGCATTCAACCCCTCTCACTAACTCTATAAATAATGCAGAAAGCATACAGCTATCACACTTATTTTCTCAAGCAGCTCACAGTCTATTGGAAGAAGAAAATAAGTAAACAGGCAGTTTACAACCTGATATGGTAAGTTCTATGATAAGTACAGAATGTTAAAATAATACAGAAAGGAGACACACCCAACATTATTTATAATAAAGTAAAAACTGACCTAACCCAAAATTTGAAATCAAACTTTCAGAGAATGAGATATTATACTAATAATTATTATTATATTAATTATAGCAACTGTTTATTAAATACCTATAAGTCAGACATTACTATATTATTGCATAGACATTTCAAAAAAGCTTTCATAAGACAAATAATAAAACTGATTTTCAGAAAGTAGGAGTGATTTGTCCAAACCACACATTATTAAGTTAAAGGACTTAGAATGTGTGCATATACCTAGGACTCCAAAACTGAATCGTCTTTCACACATTATACTCTGCCACCTCCCTAGTCTATCAGTAAAAAAAAAATTATAAATTCCCTGTGTGATCCTGGGTAAGTCACACACTTCAAAGTCTCATTTTTCTACATTTCTCAAATACAAATATGAACCACTGATATGTTCACTATGTTAATGTAAAGCAAATGAAAAAACTCATGGTGAAAGTACATTGTAAACTACAGAGCACTTGTCAATTATAAATTATTACAATTGCAACTACTATTAAGAAGAGAAAGTTCAGCCTTCTATAATAGATGAGTTTTTGCCCAAAACAGAGATTTAAATAGCTTTAACCAGATTAGCATCCATATAAACACCAAAAACACAGCACATCTAGCAATGCTTTAGACTTAATTTATGGAAAAATGAGAAAAATAAAGATATGTTAATGTCCTGCAATAGGAAACTAATTTTTTTATCTTTGCTTTTAGTTCATCAAATCGTTAGGATGCTATATACCACCATGAAGACTATGGATAAAAATTAAGAAAGGAGGCAAGGAAAAGGAGGCAAGCATTTGACCAGTATCAGTCAAAGAACACTGTAGTCTCTTACTAGATGAAAATTTTGTTAACAATTGCAAAAGTGACATGTATGACAGAAGGGGCTAAACAGAACTACAATGAAGAAAAGCTGTAACTCAATCATAGCTTTTCAGAACAATATAAAAAACACTAAAAACTAAATTCCATAAAAATTATTATACCAATCAGTGTCACCCTAAAGAAGTCAAAAGAAAACATGGTTGGAAAAGTCTTCTACATGAGAATTGTTGCAATTGTTTTTTCTTCCTAAAGAGATCAAGTAGAGAAAGAGATGCAGGAAGAGTACAAGAGATACACTATGCACAGTGTGTAGAAGCATACAAACTCAAATTGTGCAAAATGACCTTATAATCAATGGAGAAAATTATGATTGTTCTGCAACCTTTAAACATCTTTGTCAAAACTTTAAAAACTCGCTTACTGTCAGATACAAATATAGGGAAATGAAAACGTATAATTTAGTTAATACCTTGTCATTTAAAGCACTTAGAAACACTGAAAATTAAAGTATGTTATTTCTTTGGAAACAATTAAGAATAGTTTGAACAGAGCTTGTTTTCTTCCTGTATAATTTACAATACTGAGTAAGCATTTTTCCTATGCTTTGGCAAACTGTCACACTCCTTTCTAAGTTTGAGTGTCAGCTTCCAGTATTTTATCCTTTGCACTTCAGTGTTGTGAAAAAGTGGGAGTTCCTTTAACATGAAGTTTTTGCTGGCATTGCTTCCTTTCGGATATGCATCCTTTTCATCACAACCACTCTATTTATGCTAATAAATCCATCTTCACTAAGTTTCTCTGTGGCTGCATATCTGGAGCCCACTGAATAGTGGCATTGTCAAAACTCCCACAGGCAACTATTTCTTCTGTAACTCCACCGATGTCCTCTTCAAATCCTACATAGTTACTTGTGTACTGTAGTAAAAGTTTTGCCACACTACATGCATACTATTACTCTTTGCTTCCTGTCATAATGAGTAAATGTTTTCAATTATGTGCTTTTATGTCATATTGCTTCCATAACTCAGCTTAAAAAACTGCATGATCTCCAGTCCTCTTGCAATTATCATTTCCTTTCAATATTGCAACTAAACTTCAAAACTCTGCCTTGAACACTAGCAAAACTCACTGGAATTTTGTTTTTCTCCTGCAGTCTTCAACCCAAAGCAGAAGTAAAATGCTCCATTTCAACCATAAGCAGCTTTCTATTCCTACTGAAACTTAAACTAAAAGATGATGAAGTGACTTTATTGTGTTTTTTGTATTCATCAGACTCTCAATAGCTGACACCATTCCTTTACTATTTCATATGGCTCATACTAAGCTTCATTCATCCTACCTTCATTTTGCTGTCACCATTTTCAAATCTCCTAGGATCACATGCAATTTCACTTACAAAATTACCGCTTTTCATTTCTTTGCTGCACTTTTATCTTTGTTGGCCAGCTTTCAACTATCTTTTTGTGAAACGTTGCACAGGTTATTTATTCACTAAGAAACAAGGAGGCAACACAACAACATACTTTGCTGTCTGTGAGTGACCTAAATAACAGATGCACTGTTATTAAAATTCATCAAGAGACTCTGAAAGAAGTGATGCAACTGGTCACTCATCGTGTATTTATGTAGTAACCTTAGACTGAAGATTCACAGCGAAGTCTTTACTTTGTGCAATTAATCACACGTGGCTGGGGAATTGGTGTTATATAACTAAACCACAGTGACATAAATTCGTGCATTTCATAACTGCAAAGTAAGGACTGCCTGTATATACACAGGTTCTAAAAAGTCTAGCCAAGGTTTTGCCTTCTCATGGTGGCAGTCTACTATGATTTCTGCTTACCAGTCACAAAACATCAACAGTCTAGTAAAAACCCTGAATGTGGTAGTAGTAATGGTACCATTAATAAACAGCAAGCACTTATTAAGCATTTATTCTGTGTCAGGGACTATTCCAAATACTTCACAGGTATTATCTAATTTTAACCTTCCAATATTCTTCAAAGGGAAGTATTATTCACAATTTACAAATTAGAAACTAAAGCACAGAGAGGTTAAATAACTTGGTCAAAGTCACTGCAGAGTGAGGACTCAAACCCACAGGAGCAACTCCTTAGTTATTGATCTTAAAAACATCACTCTACTACCTTCAGTGCCATGAGTAATAGAAGACATCTTTCCATTAGGGTTGTTATCAGGAAGAGAGACTTAAAAAACTGGTATTCCCTTCTTTTCATTCATCAGGAAGGAAATTTTATTTATTCCCCAAAAATTTCCTGAACTATGAGGACTAATTACTAGGAAAAAAATAATTGAAAGTAGGTGTTTAGGATTGTCTTAGATCTCCTACCAGTACACAGAATTCAACCTACAAGGCAGCTACCAAAGAAGAGATAACATCTTTAGGTCCACTTTTTTTTCTAATTATCAACCAATAAACTTCAAGAACCTACAACAACCCCCATACTATCCTTGGGCAATAATGTTCCCACGAACTCCCACATTAATAACGGATCAAAATTCATAATGCAGAACCATAATTCAAATATGAATATTTTTACTATCTTCAAATACAAAATAAGAATTTAGCTATGGTCAGGTAAAAATACAATCTTAAAAATAATTACAACAATCAAACCAATAAATTTTAAAATCTAACATCTGGCTTAATCACTGCTAAAAACATTTAGTAAAATTAATTATTTTGCTTTACTATTCAACAGGACTACATACATAGGAAATCTGAAATCGAATAGTGATACATTACTTGGGTTTTTGCATATACTAGGTTTAAGAATCAAAATAATTAAAAGCCAAACTACAAGCACTTTTAAAATTGAATATACTTGTAAACACAACTCAAAAATATCCAAAAGCATTAAAAAATAACAGTAATAACATTTTCCTTCTATACCCACTGATGATTAACAAGGGCTGATTCACAAAGGTAAATGAAATGTAGGTAAAGTTAAGATGAACAGCAAAAAATTAAAAATTTAATTTTATGAGAAAATTTAAAGTATAAACTTCACTGATTTTTGGCAAAATAAGAATACTAGTGATCCTACCTGGGGTTCCTGCTTCAAAATTTTTCTTTCTCCAAGTTGTAATTTCACTTCTTTATTTTTTCCTCTAATTATTTTTTCTTTTCTCTATACTTTCTCCTATTTCTATTCATATATTTTCCCTTCATTCCATTCCTCTAGAGTTTTTTATCTTACTTTATATAGTTGGAAGAGGAGATGATATGACTGACTGATGAGTTGAATGCACAGTGAGAAAGAAAGGAGTCAAGGATCACTAGATAGGTATTGTAGTGTCAAGAAAAACCTACATATTGAAACTGCCAAAAATTAAGACAAGCCTAATAATTAAAGTGACAGGAAGCCAGGAGTTAAAATATTTAAAGAATGATTACCCAGGCCAGTTTTCCAGCCTGGGTAACTGGAAGGATCAACCTACAAGTTAATAATACTGGAGGAGACTATGGGAAGGACCAATTTGGACAGGGTCAGGAATCAAAAGTTTGAGTTTTGAACACATTAATTTTGAGATTCCAAATGAAGATCTGAAGTTGTTGTGTAAATGAATTTGGAGTTTACAGGAGAGCTCAGGCCAGAGACTAAAAATTTGGAAGTCATTTATTTATAGATATATTTAAAGTCATGAGACTGGATGTAGCAACTTAAGGAAGAGTATGGCAAGGAAAAGACTGCTAGAAAAATGCCATTAAGAAGGCAGCCTGGGGAGATTGGAGCCAAGATGGCGGTGTGAGTAGAGCAGCAAAAATCTCCTCCCAAAACCACATTTATCTATGAAAATATAACAAAGACAACACTTCCTAGAATAAAGACCAGAGGACACAGGACAACATCCAGACCACATCCACACCTGCGAGAACCCAGTGCCTCGTAAAGGGAGTAAGATACAAGCCCCGGCCCCGTGGGAACCGAGCACCCCTCCCCCCAGCTCCCGGCGGGAGAACAGTAGGCAGAGTGGGAGGGAGACGGACCCCAGGACTGCTGAACACCCAGCCCCCGCCATCCGGGCCAGAGCGCAGACACAGTGCATGTGCGGGGGGGCCCTGGATACTAGGGAAACAGGGCACCAAGAACAGTGAGCGGGCACCAGAGACCTGGCGCCGGAGGACATAAGAAAAGCGAGCGGACATTTTTTTTTTTTCTGTTTTGATTTGGCAAGTGCTTTTTGGAAGTCTTAAAGGGATAGGGACCCCAATACAGCGGAAACAGGGCAGCAAGACCGATGAGCAGATGCCTGAGGCTGGCGCTGGAGAATAAAGAAAAACGAGCGGCCATTTTTTATTTTTATTTTTATTTTTTTAATTAAAAAAATTTTTTGTGTGTGTGTGTGGTCGTTGCTTTGTTTTGGCAGGTGCTTTTTGGAAGTCTTAAAGGGGCAGGGCAGGACACTTAATCCAGAGGTAGAGAATCCGGGGATCTCTAGGCACCCTAACCCCCTGGGCTGCAAGTAGCACGGAGGCCCCTTACGGAGATAAATAACCTCCAGGCCGCTCCCCCTCCAACGCGACTCCACCATTTTGGAGTAGCTGCCCGAGCCAGGCCACGCCCACAGCAACAGCGGAGATTAACTCCATAGCAGTCGGGCAGGAAGCAGAAGCCCTATCTGTGCGCAGCTACCCAGCACAAGCCACTAGAGGTCGCTGTTCTCCCAGGAGAGGAAGGCCACAAACCAACAAGAAAGGAAGTTCTTCCAGCCGTCACTCGTCCCAGCTCTGCAAACTATTCCTAATACCATGAAAAGGCAAAACTACAGGCAGACAAAGATCACAGACACAACACCAGAGAAGGAGACAGACCTAACCAGTCTTACTGACAAAGAATTCAAAATAAGAATCATAAACATGCTGACAGAGATGCAGAGAAATACGCAAGAGATATGGGATGAAGTCTGGAGGGAGATCACAGATGCAAGAAAGGAGATTACAGAAATGAAACAAACTCTGGAAGGATTTATAAGCAGAATGGATAGGATGCAAGAGGCCATTGATGGAATTGAAACCAGAGAACAGGAACGCGTAGAAGCTGACATAGAGAGAGATAAAAGGATCTACAAGAATGAAACAATCTTAAGAGAACTGAGTGACCAATCCAAAAGGAACAATATCCGTATTATAGGGATACCAGAAAAAGAAGAGAGAGGAAAAGGGATGGAAAGTATCTTGGAAGAAATAATTGCTGAAAACTTCCCCAAACTGGGGGAGGAAATAATCGAACAGACCACGGAAATACACAGAACCCCCAACAGAAAGGATCCAAGATGGAAAACACCAAGACACATAATAATTAAAATGGCAAAGATCAAGGACAAGGAAAGAGTTTTAAAGGCAGCTAGAGAGAAAAAGGTCACCTATAAAGGAAAACCCATCAGGCTAACATCAGACTTCTCGACAGAAACCCTACAGGCCAGAAGAGAATGCCATGACATATTAAATGCAATGAAACAGAAGGGCCTTGAACCAAGGATACTGTATCCAGCACGACTATCATTCAAATATGATGGTGGGATTAAACAATTCCCAGACAAACAAAAGCTGAGGGAATTTGCTTCCCACAAACCACCTCTACAGAACATCTTACAGGGACTGCTCTAGATGGGAGCACTCCTAGAAAGAGCACAGCACAAAACACCCAACATATGAAGAATTGAGGAGGAGGAATAAGAAGGGAGAAAAGAAAAGAATCTCCAGACAGTGTATATAACAGCTCAAAAAGTGAGCTAAGTTAGGCAGGAAGATACTAAAGAGGCTAACCTTGAACCTTTGGTAACCACGAATTTAAAGCCTGCAATGGCAATAAGTACATATCTTTCAATAGTCACCCTAAATGTTAATGGGCTGAATGCACCAATCAAAAGACACAGAGTAATAGAATGGATAAAAAAGCAAGACCCATCTATATGCTGCTTACAAGAAACTCACCTCAAACCCAAAGACATGTACAGACTAAAAGTCAAGGGATGGAAAAACATATTTCAGGCAAACAACAGCGAGAAGAAAGCAGGGGTTGAAGTACTAATATCAGACAAAATAGACTTCAAAACAAAGAAAGTAACAAGAGATAAAGAAGGACACTACATAATGATAAAGGGCTCAGTCCAACAAGAGGATATAACCATTATAAATATATATGCACCCAACACAGGAGCACCAGCATATGTGAAACAAATACTAACAGAACTAAAGGGGGAAATAGACTGCAATGCATTCATTCTAGGAGACTTCAAAACACCACTCACCCCAAAGGATAGATCCACCGGGCAGAAAATAAGTAAGGACACGGAAGCACTGAACAACACAGTAGAGCAGATGGACCTAATAGACATCTATAGAACTCTACATCCAGAAGCAACAGAATATACATTCTTCTCAAGTGCACATGGAACATTCTCCAGAATAGACCACATACTAGGCCACAAAAAGAGCCTCAGAAAATTCCAAAAGACTGAAATCCTACCAACCAACTTTTCAGAACACAAAGGCATAAAACTAGAAATAAACTGTACAAAGAAAGCAAAAAGGCTCACAAACACATGGAGGCTTAACAACACGCTTCTAAATAATCAATGGATCAATGACCAAATCAAAATGCAGATACAGCAATATATGGAAACAAATGACAACAACAACACTAAGCCCCAACTTCTGTGAGACACAGCAAAAGCAGTCTTGAGAGGAAAGTATACAGCAATCCAAGCATATTTAAAAAAGGAAGAACAATCCCAAATGAATGGTCTAATGTCACAACTATCGAAATTGGAAAAAGAAGAACAAATGAGGCCTAAGGTCAGCAGAAGGAGGGGCATAATAAAGATCAGAGAAGAAATAAATAAAATTGAGAAGAATAAAACAATAGCAAAAATCAATGAAACCAAGAGCTGGTTCTTCGAGAAAATAAACAAAATAGATAAGCCTCTAGCCAGACTTATTAAGAGGAAAAGAGAGTCAACACAAATCAACAGTATCAGAAACGAGAAAGGAAAAATCACGACGCACCCCACAGAAATACAAAGAATTATTAGAGAATACTATGAAAACCTATATGCTAACAAGCTGGGAAACCTAGGAGAAATGGACAACTTCCTAGAAAAATACAACCTTCCAAGATTGACCCAGAAAGAAACAGAAAATCTAAACAGACCAATTACCAGCAACGAAATTGAAGCGGTAATCAAAAAACTACCAAAGAACAAAACTCGCGGGCCAGATGGATTTACCTCGGAATTTTATCAGACATACAGGGAAGACATAATACCCATTCTCCTTAAAGTTTTCCAAAAAATAGAGGAGGAGGGGATACTCCCAAACTCATTCTATGAAGCTAACATCACCCTAATACCAAAACCAGGCAAAGACCCCACCAAAAAAGAAAACTACAGACCAACATTCCTGATGAACATAGATGCAAAAATACTGAACAAAATATTAGCAAACCGAATTCAAAAATACATCAAAAGGATCACACACCATGACCAAGTGGGATTCATCCCAGGGATGCAAGGATGGTACAACATGCAAAAGTCCATCAACATCATCCATCACAACAACAAAAAGAAAGACAAAAACCACATGATCATCTCCATAGATGCTGAAAAAGCATTTGACAAAGTTCAACATCCATTCATGATAAAAACTCTCAGCAAAATGGGAATAGAGGGCAAGTACCTCAACATAATAAAGGCCATCTATGATAAACCCACAGCCAACATTATATTGAACAGTGAGAAACTGAAAGCATTTCCTCTGAGATCGGGAACTAGACAGGGATGCCCACTCTCCCCACTGTTATTTAACATAGTACTGCAGGTCCTAGCCATGGCAATCAGACAAAACAAAAACATACAAGGAATCCAGATTGGTAAAGAAGAAGTTAAACTGTCACTGTTTGCAGATGACATGATACTGTACATAAAAAACCCTAAAGACTCCACCCCAAAACTACTAGAACTGATATCAGAATACAGCAAAGTTGCAGGATACAAAATCAACACACAGAAATCTGTGGCTTTCCTACACACTAACAATGAACCAACAGAAAGAGAAATCAGGAAAACAACTCCATTCACAATTGCATCAAAAAAAATAAAATACCTAGGTATAAACCTAACCAAAGAGGTGAAAGACTTATACTCTGAAAACTACACTTCACTCTTAAGAGAAATTAAAGGGGACACTAACAGATGGAAACTCATTCCATGCTCATGGCTAGGAAGAATTAATATCGTCAAAATGGCCATCCTGCCCAAAGCAATATACAGATTTGATGCAATCCCTATGAAACTTCCAGCAACATTCTTCAATGAACTGGAACAAATAATTCAAAAATTCATATGGAAACACCAAAGACCCCGAATAGCCAAAGCAATACTGAGAAAGAAGAATAAAGTAGGGAGGATCTTACTCCCCAACTTCAAGCTCTACTATAAAGCCACAGTAATCAAGACAATTTGGTACTGGCACAAGAACAGAGCCACAGAACAATGGAACAGATTAGAGACTCCAGACATTAACCCAGACATATATGGTCAATTAATATTTGATAAAGGAGCCATGGACATACAATGGCGAAATGACAGTCTCTTCAACAGATGGTGCTGGCAAAACTGGACAGCTACATGTAGGAGAATGAAACTGGACCACTGTCTAACCCCATACACAAAAGTAAATTCAAAATGGATCAAAGACCTGAATGTAAGTTGAAACCATAAAACTCTTGGAAGAAAACATAGGCAAAAACCTCTTAGACATAAACATGAGTGACCTCTTCTTGAACATATCTCCCCGGGCAAGGAAAACAAAAGCAAAAATGAACAAGTGAGACTATACTAAGCTGAAAAGCTTCTGCACAGCAAAAGACACCATCAATAGAACAAAAAGGAACCCTACAGTATGGGAGAATATATTTGAAAATGACAGATCTGATAAAGGCTTGACGTCCAGAACATATAAAGAGCTCACACGCCTCAACAAACAAAAAACAAATAACCCAATTAAAAAATGGGCAGAGGAACTGAACAGACAGTTCTCCAAAACAGAAATACAGATGGCCAACAGACACATGAAAAGATGCTCCACATCGCTAATTATCAGAGAAATGCAAATTAAAACTAGTGAGGTATCACCTCACACCAGTAAGGATGGCTGCCATCCAAAAGTAAAACAACAACAAATGTTGGCGAGGCTGTGGAGAAAGGGGAACCCTCCTACACTGCTGGTGGGAATGTAAATTAGTTCAACCATTGTGGAAAGCAGTATTGAGGTACATCAAAATGCTCAAAACAGACTTACCATTTGACCCAGGAATTGCACTCCTAGGAATTTACCCTAAGAATGCAGCAATCAAGTATGAGAAAGACCAATGCACCCCTATATTTATCGCAGCACTATTTACAACAGCCAAGAATTGGAAGCAACCTAAATGTCCATCAGTAGATGAATGGATAAAGAAGATGTGGTACATATACACAATGGAATACTACTCAGCCATAAGAAAAGGGCAAATCCTACCATTTGCAGCAACATGGATGGAGCTGGAGGGTATTATGCTCAGTGAAACAAGCCAAGCGGAGAAAGAGAAATACCAAATGATTTCACTCATCTGTGGAATATAAGAACGAAGGAAAAACTGAAGGAACAAAACAGCAGCAGAATCACAGAACTCAAGAATGGACTAACAGGTACCAAAGGGAAAGGGACTGGGGAGGATGGGTGGGTAGGGAGGGATAAGGGGGGGGAAGAAGGGGGGTATTAAGATTAGCATGCATGGGGGGGTGGGAGAAAGGGGAGGGCTGTACAACACAGAGAAGGCAAGTAGTGATTCTACAATATTTGCTATGCTGATGGACAGTGACTGTAAAGGGGTTTATAGGGGAGACCTGGTATAGGGGAGAGCCTAGTAAACATAATATTCGTCATGTAAGTGTAGATTAATGATACAAAAAAAAAAAGGCAGTTCCTGTTTGGAGACCTCCAATGAGTCCTACACAAGGGTATAAAGGGCATATAAAAGTGTAGGCAAAGGGTCTGTTTGTGTTTATGCAGAGGATCAAAGCCTAATTGGGCTACCCCAAAAATGAACTAAGATACGATATGAAAAAGAACTTCCAACATCAGCACTCTCGGGAAGACTCATGCCAGAAGATCATCAAAAGACCCAACAAAGATTCACGCACTGCTACAGCTGTAGATGCACTCATCCCACCAGTTCCTGGACTTGCCATGGGAGTGAAGAAGGAGATATCTAAACTGGCCTGTGCATACAGTAAAACAACAAATTTGACTGGATCTATACTGTTGGAACTCAACCAAGAATTAGGAGAAGTGCAAATTGTAGCGCTCCAAAATCTTACAACTACAGACTATTTACTGTTAAAAGAACATATGGCATGTGAACAGTCCCCAGGAATGGGTTGTTGTAATTTGTCTGATTTCTCTCAGACTGTTCAAGTTCAGTTGGACAATATCCACCATATCATAGATAAGTTTTCACAAATGCCTAAGGTGCCTAACTGGTTTTCTTGGTTTCACTGGAGATGGCTGGTAATTACAGGTATGCTTTGGTTATGTAACTGTACTCTTATTATGTTAATGTGTGTGTGCAATTTAATTAGTAGTTTAAAACCTAAACATGCTGAAGTTACTCTACAAGAAGATATGTCAAAGAAATAATCAATCTTCCCATGTTTTCTTCCATCTGCTACTTCTATAGCTTTTCTTCTTCCTTCCTAATTACAACCCTTAAATAGAATTCATGCCTCATATCAAATTTACCGAGTATCATAATTCTTCCAAGTGGTAAAGATACCTCAAGACAAATGCTGGGCATAGAAGCCACAGAGCATAAATATGCAAAGAAGTAAAAAGCTAACCTTTTCAAACAATAAGGCTTCTCTCTCACTTACCAACTTCACATTTCCCTGTATGGCCCCGGAAGATGACTGGTTAGCCAGAGACGCGTAAGATTCCTCAAGGGAGGAACAACCTAAGACAGGCACAGTCGCAGGGGGGCCATCAGGTGAGAAATTGGGGATCAACAGAGGTGAGGCTTAGAACCTCACCCCTTAGAACCTCACCTGAGAGAAATCTTCTGCATATGTGGATGTTTTATTGCCCTTGTCTAGCTTGGATTAACACATAGTCTACAGGCACACACCTGATCATCTACATTTGCTCTCTTACAACACTAAACTATGTTTTCTACCTTTATCTTGTATCTACCTACCACTTCAGCATTTTATTAAAAATAATAATAATAAAGAGAGAAATGTGGTATCCACATATAAATCAAGTATAAAAATCAAATGAGTATTCATATTTGAACTGACTGTTTATAGTTCGTAATGCATGAGCAAAACCAAAAGTTTCTGTGATGACTGCCCTTGTACTGTTCACCATGTAACTTATTCACTATGTAAGAATTTGTTCTCCATGTAAGAACTTGTTTGTTATGCCTCAGAAGATTGGAGACTGACGAAAATTAGGCTTGGGGTGGATTAATGATTGCGTATTGAGCATTGACTCCCCTATACAGAATTTTATTGTTGTTAACAACCATTTGATCAATAAATATGAGAGATGCCCTCACAAAAAAAAAAAAAAAAAAGTACACACTTTCAATTGTAAAATAAATAAGTAACCGGGATGTAATGTATAGCATAAGGAATATAGTCAAAATATTGTAACAACTTGGTATGGTGATAGCTGGTACCTAGAATTATCATGTATATAAATGTTGAATCACTGTGTTGTACACCTGAAACTAATGTAATGTAATACTGTGTGTCAACTACTCTTCAATAAAAAATAATTATCTACAAAAAAAAGAAGGCAGCCTGGAAGAAAACCTAGTATAGCAGGAGAAAGCTGGCCATAAGAGCATGGACATTTCATCCAGGAACTAAGAGAAGAGGCAGAATACATGGTACACAGGAGACGGATGGGTAGACAAGGTGATGGGGATATCTAAATTTATATTCTTACTGCTTCTACCTTTTTAAATAAAAAAAGATTACTGACAGGGTAAACATGGGTAGAAAAACATGAGGGAGGTTTAAAAAGAAGGTATGAAATAGTCCAGGAAAGAGATAAACAGGTTGTCTAGTAAAATAGGAATGCCAGCAATACTGAGGTACACCTGAGGTTATGGTCATGACCTGAAGTGAAGCCAACCACTATGGTTTAAGGTGGGGGTGGGGTGGGAGGGGTGGCAGTTCTCCCCAGCTGCATTCATTCATAACAAATGTCAGCACAATGGAGAAGCTAGCTGGAATTAACTAGAGATGGGAATATGCCAGATGAGCAGGAAGATGGAAAGAGGGCGAGTTGTGGTAGCATATAAAGGAATAATTTACAAAGACAGATAATGGAATCTAAATTGGGGAGAGGACAGTAACACATAACACATGAAGTGAGTGGGTGAGAGACAGGAAGACATGATAGAACCATTGATTATTAGTCTCACTGAGATCAAAGAATTAATACAATTAAGAAAATAGCAGTGAATTAGATACAAGATAGTGAGATACCTGAAACTGAGATTATGAAGGGAGTATAGTTACTGGCAACGAGAAATTCCAGAGATGCCCACAGAAGACGGTGGTTGAGGGAGGTGGGAGAATATGATCTCAGGACAAGAAAAGGTCAAGAAATAAGAGACTAGGTTATTAGAAAAACCTACATAGATAATGAAACTGCCAAAAATAAAGACAAGCCTAATAATTAGAGTGACAGGAAGTCAGGAGTTAAAATCTTTAAAGAATGATATGAATCCCAAGGATCTGCAGATTAACTCCAACTAGAGAGGCTAGCAGACAGTAAAATGTGATGGTGTCAACTTTGAAGCTGGGAGTTTTAAAAGAACAAGTAACAATGGTCTAGAAGAAGCAAGGATGTGCAAGAAGGATATGCACCTCCCGCTGGAGGAATAAGGGGTAGGAAGAGAGAAAACAGCCATCATTTGAAAGGGCTTTAAATGAAGCAGTGGCCTCAGGTGTAAGACAGGTGGTATAAAGTGAAGCTAACATTCAGAAATAAAAGGATGTAAAAGGAAAGCAGGAATTGTGCTGATGATGGAATGAGTCAAGAGCATAGACTGGAATACTTTAGGAAGTCGGGCAAAGGGGGAGATGAGAGTCAGATGAGGGGATATGCAGGGTCATATGGATTAAGTTCTGAGTATTAATGGAAAACCCAGGAGTCCTAAACACCTTACAAGGCCTCAAAGAAATAGAAATAGCTAATTGCAGTGAGGCTGACGCTTGAGGGTAGGAAGACGGATCTTGGCAAGATCACACAGAGCTCTGGAGTACCCTGCTTCCTTCCATTTTGGACAGGTAAGCTGCACAAGTCCAGGGGCAGCCTTACCAGAGGAATGTGGAGTTCTGGGCACCCTCTCAATATTACTGATGGAGGTAGGAAGGAGAAGGAAACAGGAGTGTGGATAAGGTTTTACTTGAAGCACATCAAGAAATGATTAATTCTTGGAAACCAAAGACACTCTTCAATTGATGTTTGCAGAACTGTAAACCCAAATATGTACTTATTAGTCATTAGCCCATAACCTCATCTCACAAATGCTACTGCTCCTCTAAAGACAAGATCCAAAAAAGGTATCCTATGTCCTCATAAGAGACCTTCAACTAGGGAAATACTCTCTGTAATCAATAAAAGCTACAAACATGCACACACCAAGGAAAGAAAGAGTGATTTTTAAATGTGATTCCTGGGTAAAAAAACTAACCACAACAAAGTCCTCTTGTGTTGGGGTCCCCAAGACAACTTCAGATTCGGTGATTTGCTATAAGGACTTAGAACTCAGCATGTAGTTGTACTTATGCCTATGATTTATCAGAGTGAACAGATAAAAAACTAGGAAAGAAGGGGATTAAATATGGCAGCGTGAGAGGTGAGACAGAGGCCTCCTCCTAAAACCACATATACTACGAAAATATAATTAATACAACTAATTCTGAAAGAGCAACAGGAAAGAGGGCTGTGCCAGACTGCATACACATGGAGAAAAGAATAAACCTCATGGAACAGGGTAATATACCAAAGCAGTGGCCCAGCAGAACCCAACCCCTTCCCCAACCCCAGCTCACAAGCAGGAGGAAAAGAAACAGAGCAGAGAGGGAGTGTAGGCCTGGGACTGCTGAACACCTGGCTCTGGAGATCTGCTCTGGGAGCACAAACCTACACAGCATGGTGCTCTGGTGATTAGGGGAACTGGAAAGCTAAGACAGGCAAATTCCAGCTGCTCATGGAAAACAGGGATCCATATCCAGCTGCTATGGGACAAAAGAAAGGCAGGCAGTCTGAGAGACTTCCTAACAGCAAGAGGGCTGCTAAAGGGGCAAGGACTGCACAGAGCTTACTGCTCAGGAGAAAGGACAGGTAGATAAAATTGTCTGGGAGCACTCTGCCCAGCAGGTTGAGAACTTTCATAATGTCCAGGCACTCCAGCACCCTGGTAGGCTACGCTGCTTCAAGGCTCCCCTCTGTGATACACAGCCTACTGCGCCTTCCTCCCAGCAAGCCCACACCTGGCTAGCAAATCACCAAACTCTGCCCAGGCATTAAGCCAGCCAGAGGGAAGCCCCGCCTACAGCAGCTAAAAACGCAAACCACAGAGGCTTATACCTGTGTGCTGGGCCAGCTGCTGGTCTGGCAGTGGAGACAGGCATAGCAGCTCGGAAGCAGGAAACAACTCTTGCCTCCCCCCAGGCACCAACACCGCTCCCCTGCAAGCCCCTACATTGCTCCAGGGGCAGAGCAACTTCAGAGCATAGAGCTTCTGGGCACTAGAGGGCGCCATACACAAATATGAAATGCCAAAGGAACCTGGTTCAAAGCAAAATCTCAACACCAGAAAAAGGGTCAAGTTAGACTGAATTAATAAATCTTCCTGAAAGATAATTCAAAATAAAAATCATAAACATGCTCCTGGAGGTACAGAAAAACATTGAAGAACTCAGGAACGAATTTAGGATGGAGATTCGATCACTGAGGAACACAATGGAGGGTACTAAAAGCAGATTAGATATGGTGGAGACAATAAATGAAATACAAATTAGGGAAGAGGAATACAAAGAAACTGAGGCACAGAGAGAAAAAAGGATCTCTAGGAATGAAAAATTATTGAGAGAACTGTGTGACAAATCCAAACGGAACAATATTCGTATTATAGGGCTACCAGAAGAAGAAGAGAGAGAAAAAGGGATAGAAAGTGTCATTGAGGAGGTAATTGTTGAAAGCTTCCCCAATCTGGGGAAGGAGATACTCTCTCAGGCCATGGAGGTGCACAGATCTGCCAACACAAGGGACCCAAGAAGGACAATACCAAGACATATGATAATTAAAATGGCAAATATCAAGGATAAGGACACGCTATTAAAACCAGCCAGAGAGTGAAATAAGATCACATACAAAGGAAAACCCATCAGGCTATCATCAGACTTCTCAGCAGAAACCTTACAGGCCAGAAGGGAGTGGCATGATATATTTAATGCAATGAAGCAGACGGGCCTCGAACAAAGAATACTTTATCCAACAAGATTATCATTTAAATTTGAAGGAGGGATTGAACAATTTCCAGATAAGCAGAAGCTGAAAGAATTTACCTCCCACAGAATATCTCTACAGTGTATTTTGGAAGGCCTACTATAGATGGAAGTGTACCTAAAGTTTAATAGCTGTCACCAGAGGTAATAAAACCACAGTAAAGAAAGTAGAACAGTTAACTACTAAGCAAATGCAAAATTAAATCAACTATCCTGAAAATCAGTCAAGGGATAGACAAAGAGTACAGAATATGATTCATAACACAACAGAGAATGGAGGAGGAAGAAAAAGAAAAAGGAGGAAGAAAAAAAGAACCTTTAGGGTATGTTTGTAATAGCATATGAAGCAAGTTAAATTAGACTGTTAGATAGTAAGGGAATTACCCTTGAACCTTTGGTAACCACAAATCTAAAGCCTGCAATGGCAATAAGTACATACCTATTGATAATCACCATAAATGTAAATGGTCTGAATGCACCAATCAAGACACAGAGTCACTGAATGGATAAAAAAACAAAAGTCCCATCTATATGCTGCCTACAAGAGACTCACTTTAAACCCAAACACATACACAGAGTAAAAGCGAAAGGATGCAAAAGATATTTCATGCAACTAATAGAGAGAAAAAAGCAGGAGTTGCAGCACTTGTATCAGAGAAAATAGACTTCAAAACACAGAAAGTCACAAGAGACAAAGATGGACATTACATAATGATAAAGGGGTCAATGCAACAAGAAGACATAACCATTATAAATATCTATGCACCCAACACAGGATCACCTACATATGTGAAACAAATACTAACAGAATTAAAAGGGAAAATAAAATGCAATGCATTCATTCTAGGAGACTTCAACATTCCACTTACTCCAAAGGACAGATTAACCAGACAGAAAATAAGTAAGGAGACAGAGGCACTGAGCAACACATTACAACAGATGGACCTAACAGACATCTACAGAACTCTATACCCAAAAGCAGCAGAATTCAGACTCTTCTCAAGTGCACATGGAACATTTTCAAGAATAGATCATATATTAGGCCACAAAAAGAGCCTCAGTAAATTCAAAAAGATTGAAATTGTACCAACGAGTTTCTCAGACCACAAAGGAATAAAACTAGGAATAAATTATACAAATAAAATAAAAAATCCCACAGACACATGGAGGAGTCACAACATGCTCCTAAATAATAAATGGATCAGTGACCAAATAAAAAGAGATCAAGCAATATATGTAGACAAATGACAATAATAATTCAAAACCACAAAATCTGTGGGATGCAGCAAAGGCCATGCTAAAAGGGAAGTATATTGCAATACAGTACAGGCCTACCTCAGGAAAGAAGAACAATCCCATATGAACAGACTAAAATCACAATTAACAAAACTAGAAAAAGAAGAACAAATGAGGTCCAAACTCATCAGAAGGAGGGACATAATAAAGATTAGAGCAGAAATAAATAAAATCAAAAGAATAAAATAGGAAGAATCAATGAAAACAAGAGCTGGATCTTCAAGAAAATAAACAAAATAGATAAACGCCTAGCCAGACTTATCAAGAAAAAAAAGAGTCTACACACATAAACAGAATCAGAAAAGAGAAAGGAAAAATCACTACAGACACCACAGAATTACAAAGAATTATTAGAGAATACTATGAAAAATTATATGCTACCAAACTGGATAACCTACATAAAAATGGACAGCATTCTAGAAAAATACAACCTTCCAAGGCTGATCTAGAAAGAAACAGAAAATCTGAACAGACCAATTACCAGCAACAAAATTGAACTGGTAATCAAAAAACTACATAAGAACAAAACACCTGGACCAAACAGCTTCACCGCTCAATTTTCTCAAACATTTAGTGAAGACCTAATACCCATCCTCCTTAAAGTTTTCCAAAAAGTAGAAGAGGGAATACTTCCAAACTCATTCTGTGAGGCCAGCATCACTCTAATACCAAAACCAGGCAGACACCACAAAAAAAGAAAATTACAGACCCATATCCATGATGAACATAGAGCAAAAATATACAACAAAATATTAGCAAACCAAAATCAAAGATATATCAAAAAGATCATCCATCGTGATCAAGTAGGATTTATTCCAGGGATGCTAAGATGGTACAATATCTGAAAATTCATCAAAATCACACAACACATCAACAAAAAGAAGGACAAAAACTACATGATCATCTCCATAGATGCCAAAAAAGCATTTGACAAAATTCAACATCCATTCATGATAAAAACTCTCAACAAAATGGGTACAGAGGGCAAGTACCTCAACACAGTAAAGGCTATATATGACAAACCCACAGCCAACATCATACTTAACAGCGAGAAGCTGAAAGCCTTTCCTTTAAGTTCGGGAAAGACAAGGATGCCCTCTCTCTCCACTTTTATTCAACAAAGTTCTGGAGATACTCACCACAGCATTAGGCAACACAAAGAAATAAAGGGCATCCAGATTGCTAAGGAAGAAGTTAAACTGTCACTGTTTGCAGATGACATGGTACTGTACATAAAAAACCCTAAAGAATCCACTCCAAAACTACTAGATCTAATATCTGAATTCACCAAAGCTGCAGGACACAAAATTAATACACAGAAATCTGTGGCATTCCTATACACTAACAATGAACTAGCAGAAAGAGAAATCAGAAAAACAATTCCATTCACAATTGCATCAAAAAGAATAAAATACCTACAAATAAACCTAATGAAGGAAGTAAAAGACCTATACCCTGAAAACTACAAGACACTCTTAAGAGAAATTAAAGAGGACACTAACAAATGGAAACTCATCCCATGCTCTTGGCTAGGAAGAATTAGTATCGTCAAAATGGCCATCCTGCCCAAAGCAATATACAGATTTGATGCAATCCCTATCAAATTACCAACAGCATCTTCAACGAACTGGAACAAATAGTTCAAAAATTCATATGGAACCACGTAAGACCCTGAATAGCCAAAGCAATCCTGAGAAGGAAGAATAAAGTGGGGGAATCTCGCTCCCCAACTTCAAGCTCTACTACAAAGCCACAGTAATCAAGACAGTTTGGTACTGGCACAAGAACAGAGCCACAAACCAGTGGAACAGAATAGAGACTCCAGACATTAACCTAAACATACATGGTCAATTAATATACAATAAAGGAACCATGGACATACAATGGGGAAATGACAGTCTCTTCAACAGATGGTGCTGGCAAAACTGGACAGCTATATGTAAGAGAATGAAACTGGATCACTGTCTAACCCCATACACGAAAGTAAATTCGAAATCGATCAAAGACCTGAATGTAAGTCATGAAACCATAAAACTCTTAGAAAAAAACATAGGCAAAAATCTCTTGGACATAAACATGAGCGACTTCTTCATGAACATATCTCCCTGGGCAAGGGAAACAAAAGCAAAAATGAACAAGTGGTACTATATCAAGCTGAAAACCTGTACAGCAAAGGACACCATCAATAGAACAAAAAGGTAGTATGGGAGAATATTCATAAATGACAGATCCGACAAAGGGTTGACATCCAAAATATATAAAGAGTTCACGCACCTCAACAAACAAAAAGCAAATAACCCAATTAAAAAATGGGCAGAGGAGCTGAACAGACAGTTCTCCAAAGAAGAAATTCAGATGGCAAACAGACACATGAAAAGATGCTCCACATCACTAGTCATCAGAGAAATGCAAATTAAAACCACAATGAGATATCACCTCACACCAGTAAGGATGGCTGCCATCCAAAAGTAAAACAACAACAAATGTTGGCGAGGTTGTGGAGAAAGGGGAACCCTCCTACACTGCTGGTGGGAATGTAAATTAGTTCAACCATTGTGGAAAGCAGTATGGAGGTTCCTCAAAAAGCTCAAAATAGAAATAACATTTGACCCAGGAATTCCACTTCTAGGAGTTTACCCTAAGAATGCAGTAGCCCAGTTTGAAAAAGACAGATGCACCCCTATGTTTATCGCAGCACTATTTATAATAGCCAAGAAATGGAAGCAATCTAAGTGTCCATCAGTAGATGAATGGATAAAGAAGATGTGGTACATATACACAATGGAATATTATTCAGCCATAAGAAGAAAACAAATCCTGCCATTTGCAACAACATGGATGGAGCTAGAGGGTATTATGCTCAGTGAAATAAGCCAGGCAGAGAAAGACAAATACCAAATTATTTCACTCATATGTGGAGTGTAAGAACAAGAAAAACTGAAGGAACAAAACAGCAGCAGAATCACAGAACCCAAGAATGGACTAACAGTTATCAAAGGGAAAGGGACTCGGGAGGATGGGTGGGAAGGGAGGGATAAGGGGGCCGGCGGGGGTGGGAAGAAAGGGGGCATTACGATTAGCACGTATATTGTTGTGGGGGGCACAAGGAGGGCTGTGCAACACAGAGAAGACAAGTAGTGAGTGATTATCATTTTACTACACTGATGAATAGTGACTGTAATGGGTTTGTGGGGGGTACTTGGTGATGGGGGGAGTCTAGTAAACATAATGTTCCTCATGTAATTGTAGATTAATAATACCAAATTTTTTTTAATTTAATTAAAAAAATAAAAAATAAAAAAACTAGGAAGTCCCTTTCTCCTGTAGTGTCTCTCCAGCACCCTCTACTGGCACAATTTAATAGTGTGCTGACTGCAATGAAGAAATGTATGAACTTCCACTATGCAGACTAAGAGGGCAGATTTGGGACCTAGAAGCAATAAATTAATAACTCGCATAGGATACAGTTAAAATACCCCATCTCTATTATGTTTAGTACATATGGTGTGGGAGATCACAGGGATAACAGTGTAGCACAGAGAAGGCACATAGTGGATCTGTGGCATCTTGCTGCACTGATGGACAGTGACTGAATTGGGGTACAGATGGGGACTGGATAATATGGGTAAATGTAGTAACCACATTGTTTTTTCATGTGAAACCTTCATAAGAGTGTATATCAATCATACCTTAATAAAAAAAATTTTTTTAATAAAATAAAATACCCCATCTCTTCTAATTAATAAACACCCAGGTGAGAAATTAAAAATTTCTTAAACAAATTAAAAAATTATTTCCTTGATGTAAATCAAGAATGTAAACTGGTTCAGCCACTATGGAAAAAATGTGATGGAGTTCACCAAAAAAATTAAAAATAGATAGACCATATAATCCAGCATTTCCACTTCTAAGTATATACCTAACAGAAATGAAAACAAGAAATAAAAGATCTGCATTCCTGTGTGTGCTGCAGCATTATTCACAATAGCAAACATATGGGAACAACCTAAGTACCCATCAATGAATAAATGAATAAAGATGTGGGGGGATGGTGGGGGGGTAGGGGGGGTAGGGGTGTGTATGTGTATACAGGTATGCATATATACACACACACACATAAATATATAATGGAATATTATTCACCCATGAGAAGAAAGGAAATCCTGCCATTTGCAACAATATGATGGACATTATGCCAAGTGAGATAAGTCAGATGGAGAAAGACAAATACTGTATAATTTCACTTACCATAGAGTCTAAAAAAGCAAACTCATAAAAATAGAGGGCAAAATGGTGGTTACCAGGGGCTGGAGTGTGGGGAATAGAAGAGGTGTTTAAGGGCACAGACTTGCAAGTAGTAGCAAGTAAGTCCTACCAACCTAAGGTGCAGTACAGTGAATATAGACAATATTATATCATATCAAACTTACTAAGAAACTAGATCTTAATTATTCCAACTGCAAAAAAGAAATGATAATTATGTGAGGTGACAGGTGCTTTCACAATAGAAATCATATTACAATATACAAACAAATCAACGTTGTACACCTTAAATTTACACAATCTTATCTGTAAAATATATTTCAATTTAAAAAAAATAATAAACCTCCACATTTGAACAACCTAAAGCTCCTCAGCTAAGACCTGGTAGCCCTTTTGTCCATAACTATCTTGATTTAGTCACCTTAAGTTAAATAAAGGTAGGTAAAGATCTCCTGCCACTAGAAAAATAAATAAATTAGTATAGAAGTATAGTACAACTTATAACTCAAGAAGAGCTCTAATAAAAACTCCAATGAAAAGTCCATAGATTGTACCAATATCAATTTTCTAGTTCTTATATTGTACCATAGTTATAAGTTGTTACCACTGGGGGAAGCTTCATAAACTGTACATGGGCCTGTCTGTACTGTTACTGTAACTTCCTGTGATCTATAAACATTTCAAATGTAAAAGTTCATTAAAAAATGACCTCCAAGACATCTATATCAACTTATAATTATAGAAAATAATGTGTATTTCACCCTTAACGTGAAAATACATTCTTAAAGTATGATGCTGAAAAGGCACTAGTATGATATGCATACTTCCATAGTGCCACCTTCCTCTACTAGGTGAAGCCAGCAGTAGCCAGCAATGGAGGATATTTAAAATTCTGTCCTAATTATATATTCCAGCCCAAAGGCTGAGATAGATGGTTCCAATTACTCCCATTCCAAAGCATCTCATAATGCCAATAGATTTTTACCAATTGTCACTTGAAATAACTACATGTCAGAGACTAAAGTATTTTTGTATAAATACACCCTCTTTTCCTAGAAAAAGAGAATAATCTTTCTACTAAAAAGAAAACTCAAAGAGGACAAATGAGTAAGTTCATAAAACAGCTTTTAAAATACTAGGCAGACTTTAGGTCACCCTGCTAACTTTTCTCATTTTCAGGATGGAGAAGAACGATGTCCTTTGAGAAAATTTAGAGCATCTAAAACCCATAAGTTTGTTAAAAGATTTCATAGTTACATTAATTTACGTGAGAGAATAAAACAAATCAAGCTAACATATAAACAGCTTGACATCGATGAGTTTCTTTCTAAATAAAACTCTTAACTCACTAGGGTGAAGGCAAAAATAAGTGCTAGGTAAATTCAGCAAAAGACCCTCAGAATGGTCTAACATCAAATTACATCAGCGCAAGAATAACAAACAGTTGATGTTCCACCATCCATCTACTTAGTGATGTCAAATCATACTAGAAAATTTTTTTCTGTGAAGAGAGCCCCAGGCGATTTTTTTTTCCCAGTACTCCTTGACTTGGAAATATTTTCCTCAAGAAGTAACACAAGGAATGGTATGGTACCTGTCAGTCACTCACTCTATGAGGTATAGTACTTGACACTTGAATTCTCATTATATGGTTTTTGCTGCAAGCCAGCCAGCACAAATTAATAACTGAAGCAGAATTTACTATCAAAACAGGCATGTCTCTGAATTACTCTATAAATGATCAAACTGTCCTTCTAGTAAGAATGTGTGTTTTATATATACATATATATATATATATATATATATATACACACACATTTACTTTTTATTGTAGATGTAATGATTGCATTCTGCAACATTAGGAACAGATAAAAGTGACTCATGGAAATCCTTTCTTTCTAGTAGTGTTGGCCCATGTTATTCAGTACAGAGCTAAATATTTATGGCAAATATAATACTTGCACTCTGCTTGCTGTATCAACACTTCATTCTGGTTCACACAGGAAGCATCAGGGCAGATCCCTGGGAGTAGAGTGATCCAACAGACCTAATACCCTGAAGCCAAAAAATCTCTTCCCAACTTACCTTTCCACAAGGCCTAAGATTATCATTAGAAGCCTCTTCTTCTTAGGGAATTTTTTAAAAGCCCATTTTGTAAATGTAAATGGTACTATGTGTCCTGAATCATTATACACAAAACAAGAAGCAGTATTTGGCAAAAATCAACTACTCAGTAAATTAATATAGCAAAAACTGAAAATTTTCCCCTTACTTTTTGGGTATAAAGCCTACATAACCAAGACAAACAAGTGGAGGCAATGCAATAGTGCTAGGAATAGCATAATTTAAATACTAAAGTTTTAAAAATCCACTATCGACTTACTAATGTGCAAGAAAATCATTTGCAACCTTTCTACCTGTGCCAGTAACAAGCCCCGCAGAAATGCAGCTCTCGGGCAGAGATGACTGCCATTTCTGCTCTGGCAACACTAGAAGACCTGCAGACCTGCTCAGATCTGCCTGCACTGCAACATGCTGACTGGGGCCTCGCAGTGATTAAGCTCAGGTCTCCCTCTTCTCACACACATCAGATTACAGTCATCTTGGCTTCTCCTCCCAGTTGTTATTGTTGGTTTTCTCTTCTACAATGAGATAGGGTTTTCTCCCAGGGCATAGTGTCCCTGGGTCTGTAGCCACTGAACAATCACTGGGATGTCCCAATATCTATCATCTCATTTTCAAATTCTGCAGAAAATACACTGAAGAATACCAATTTATTTACTCTCTAACTGGTCTAATTGTAAACACAGTATATAATCAAGATTTAATTGGGTACCATCTTTAAGAACATATGCTCAAGAACCAGACGACCTTGGTTTAAACTCTGGTTCTACCAGTTTCTGACCAAGCGACCAACGTCACCTAACCTAGAGTCCGTTTCATCATCTGCAAAAATGTGGTAATAATTATAATACCTTCCTCACACACTGTTATGACAATTAAGTTGTACAACTGTCAACACAGTTAATATTCAATAAATGTCAGTTGTTACTATTTTCCCTTATGTCCAGTTCCTAAACAAAGATTAATGTGTAAACTCTAACATGTGAGTAACTCCAAGCATAAGAATATTAGAAATGTTCAAGATGAGAGAGCAGTTTTCACACATCCTCTAAACAAGACAAGATTCTATCAGGTCCAATATTCTAGTACAATGAATTCAGTCAATACTCTTAACTTCATAAAATTCATATATACCTCTTACTCATTTATTCAACAAGTTTTTTTAAAGAGGCAGTAGAGAGTAAGAACATGTATTCTGATAACAGACAGACTCAGGTCGAATATTAATTTTATGACCATGGGCAAGTTACTTAACCTCTCCATGCCTCAGTCTCGCCAACTATACAATGAAAATAATAGTATCTATACTTCACAGGTAGCACCTAGAACAGTGCACAGCACAGAGAAAGTGCTAAGTAAGGATTAATTAGATGACCATAAAGTTCTGTGTTCCTAGCACTGTGCTAGGTGTTGGAGATTCTGGGATAAATGACATAGTATTTGCCTTCAAAGAGGTCAAAGCAGATAATTTCAGTATATCTGTCAAATATTTACAGATGAAGAAGGCTTACACCTTTGAATGCACAGAGAAATAGCTTCTTTCATAATAAAAATTAATATTTAATTAAAACAAAATACTGAAAATTAGAATGTGGAGTGGGTGACAGGCACACTGGAGTTCAATACATTATTCTTTCTACTTTTGTCTATGTTGGAAATTTTACATAATGAAAAGTTGTCTTTAAAGATGATAACTCATTTTCTTCCCCCAAAAAAAAGCAACAACTGTAGTTTGAAGGATGTCCTTTACTGCTTTATACTACAAATGAACTGTCAGCAGCAATGTTTAAGATTCACAGGTGTTAACTCTTGACAAGATTGCCACCTCCTGTATTAGCTTCAATTCCACTATTTATATTTGATGATTTAGGCAAAGGTTTCTTTTTCCAGAACAGGTAAATCTGAATATTTACAAAATTTTCCATATCACAGGAAATCTTGTCTGTTATGTTGAGCAAAGCATTATATGGGGAAGACTCATTAGCCTGATGCAATCTCAGTCAGTTTTGGTTTGGATGTTCACAGAGGTTATCTGTCAGTACGAGTGAAAAAGGAAGCAAAGAAACTTAACATGGATTTAATAATTATTGCTCGATATTATCATCAAGATTAATTATATTAAAATAAAAGCAATATAGTAAGTGGTTAAATATGGAATGAATTCTTTTAACTGTCCTAATGCTATACAAATGGGTATCTGTGACTTAGGTAAAATTTCTAGTGATTGCAAAACCACACCGATTCAAAATTGCTTTATCTCAAACGACTTAGGCAGAAGTTGAGAAAATGTGCTCTGGAAAAATGCCTGAAAATTACTCAAAAAGTAGTTTACATGATGATAAACACCTGATGGTAAAGGATTATTGAGGAGAGTCTGAATAAAGTCTTATGAATATAAGAGGGGGCAAAAAGCAACACTTGTTATTACTTTATGTAATATGTTTTAAAGTGTGTGTAATTGTTTAAGTTAACCAGAAAACATAAGTAGGCATTCAACTACTTCACTGACAGTCATGGAGATTTCTATATTCAAGTCAATCAAACTTGGGAGCCTCTAACTGGAAAAAGGGCTGCCTTACATACAAGCACAGCACAGGCGTCTATAGCTGAAGCATAATATGCCACATAACCCCAAACTCCAAGGTTTTTAAATAATGTTTATTAAGAGTTATATTAGGCAACACCTAATACTCCTTTCCCTGTGTTACAGCAGACTTACTAAATGGGAAACTGCCTTTTATTTAAAAAGAAGTGCTGGGGGCATGTCCTGAAGACACAGGGTTTGAAGGGGCTCTTGCTGTCAAATTCTGAGACAATTTGAGCACCAAAATAATTAAGCTCTTTGTGAATTATTGTGGGGAGTAGAGGGAATTCAAGAGTCTATACCAATAAGTAGACAATGGAGAGCTCTGGCTTATATCAGCATGCTAAGGGCTAACTGGTATATCTAGAGAAAATGCAGGAGAAAAAAATTTTCATTTTGCATGCATCATAGTAAGACTGGATCAAACAAGAATCATAAATGAATGTTAAATTGACGAGGAAATTTTGATGAAAAGAAGAGTATTTTCATGTGTCTCCCCACAGACTACTTACCAGTTGCAAGAGAGGTGAGAAAAAGAATTACAGTGGAGAAATCAGACATTTTGACTGGGTAATCAAAATTAACATCACCAGTCAGGCACAGATGGTCATCAAGCACCTCCAGGTACGATACATTAAAGAAAACATCACCTGTGCAGCAATAAATAATGCGGATCTAATCATGAGGGAATATTAGATAAACCCAAAATGAGCAATGTTTTATTAAAAAGAGGGGAAAGGGATGTATTCTTCAAAAATGTCCATATCATAAGAGAGAGAGAGAGGCTGTGGAAATGTTTCCAGATTAAAGAAAACTTTAATCAGATTAAAAATAATGGCAACTGAGTGCAGTATCTGACCCCAGTGTAAATCCTGACCTGGAGGTGGGAAAGGGTATTACTGGGTTAATTGATAAAATAGACAAATGATAGGTTGAATAAACAGTACTGTATGAATGTCAGATTTACCTGAGTTGATACATATGATGTGGTTATATAAAAGATATTACCCCTATTTTTAGGAAATACACATTTCCTACAGAAGTATACAGAAATGAAAGGTCATGATGTAACTTTTAAATTGTTCAGAAAAACAATTGTGGGGGGTGGAGGTATGTAGAAGGGGAGAGAAAGATCGACAGAGACAGAGGAAGAGAGAAACTGAGAGACTGAGGAAGTGGTGCAAAGCAAATGGGGTAAAATGTTGATAAGTGATTCTGAGAAAAGAATATACAGGTGTTCTCACTACTAGTTTTATTTTTTTAGCTCTTCATTAAGTTTGAAATTACGTCCAAAAAAATATGAATACATTGCTGTATCTACTAACAAAAAAAAATTTTCTCATCATTCTAAGACTAAAATATTCAAAATCAACAATACCTTTAATCTCATTATTTTTTATCAATTTTTAAGAACCATTAATTTTAAGACAATTATTTTTTATACCACTATGAAAGGAAAAAAAGAAGAAAACTGTAATTATAAGACAGAATTATATAAGAGAACTTTTCCTGTTCTCTGGATGCTGGTAGTAGGATCCAAACATGGGAACAAAGTAGAGTTAAATACCTGATGTTCTAAAGAAAGCTGCAGATAATTGGGGGCCAGAGACTCCTAGATTTAAAGGGCAAAGGGGGCCATGATGTCAGCAACCAGCACCTCAACAGGCTCCCCCACCTTCACCCCAGTCTACAGAATATGGTTATGGTATACAGCAGTCTTGATGAAGCAGCTCATCTTTCCCTCATCATCATCACACCAATTTCTCCCACTCCTTGAAACCAAGTGAAGAGGGCTTTTTTAAATTTCCATTTTCTTAAACATCCTTAAAAATACATCCTTAGATAGTGATGCTTTTGTTTCCAATAGGACAGATTCCTAGAATGGGACTGATGTGTCCAATTATAGGTATTGTTTTATCTTTATAGATGTTACCAGATCAAGAATGTACACACATTTTACCCTTTTCCCCTTATCCCCACCAGCTCTAGATGTCATTTTTGCCAATCTGATATCTTGTAACCTTAATTATATTTCCCTATTTGTGAATCAGAACATCTTCATAAATATGTTTATTAGACTCATAAACAGCTTTCCTATGATTTATCTATTCATACTCTTGCTTTTTTCCTTTTCTTTTCTGCCAATTGTTAAGAAGTGTATGTGTATTTACCCTTCATCTGTCATCTCCATTACAAATGTGTCTCCCAGAAATATCCATTGTTATTCTTCCTTAATAGTATCTTTTGTTCTGCAAGTTTGTCTCGTTTAATGTGGTCTAATATAGGTATAAATATATAAATGTAAACACACACATATTTTTGTGTGTGTGTGTTTATATATTTAAAAAATATGCATCTTTTAAAGCTTCAGAAATCCCAATAACTAAATGGACTTTTTAATTATCAAAAATGACTGAGAATTTAAGGTATTTATTCAACATGTAAATAAGAGACAGCAGAAAAAAAAGGATGTGACCAAACAGAATTGAAGCACTTATTGCTGAAAAATGAAGCCATTTCATGAGTATTTCCCCCATCAATTGAGATTTTCGATAACTAGCTACATCTAATTTATTTAAGTGGGAAAATCATGATAACTCTCATTCTCATTTTTAAAGAGAGAAACTGAAGTATGGTGAAAAGCCACAGAGACTAATACAGTTAGATTCAATAGCTATTGTCTTTTGAAACACAGTAACAATGTCAACTCAAGTTTTTGGTAGCATTTTGGAGCCAGCTGCTTACCTTTCAATAGCTAATTCTTTGTTAGAAAGTTGCCTCACTGTAATCACAACCTTCTTCTCTATTCCTTGTTTTATTTTGAAATAAAATTTATCTCTATCCTTAGGTACAGGACTGAAACATGCAAAAAGAACAGAAATTATCAATACAAATATTAATACAATAAAATAATTTATTCCAAAGTTAGAGACAGCAAAGTATTTAAGCAACAGCCTCTTAAATGAACTAAACTCTCATCTTGCCAGAGTTAACTATACATTTGATAGTAGGCAAAACAGTTACTATTAATTTTTAAACTAGATTTATAAGAGCCTCATATTTTACCTCTAACCAAAGTTAGAACCAAGATTTTTTTTAATGACATTACAAATTTTATTTTTGAAATGTTAATGACATTATTTATGTAATTTACCTAATTATTTTTTAAGACACATATCTGGTGTAGCTGGTTGTGTGGTCATAAGAGCCTTTAACATAATGAAACCCAAGGCAAAACAAAGTGAAAAGAGCCTAATTTTAAACATCTAGAATTTGAGATGACTCTGATATATCCAAGTAAGAATAAGTAAAAGATGGACAAAGACATACAGATTGGTAGCAAATTAAATTCTAGCCTAGCACAGAAAAGACAAGTAGTGATTCTATAGCATCTAACTATGCTGACAGACAGTGACTGTAATTTGGTATGTGCTGGGGACTTGATAATGGGGGGAGTCTAGCTGCTTATGTAACTGTACATTAATGATACCAAAATATAAATAAATAAAAATTCTAGCCTAGGTCAGTTTGCCAGTTCTTAAGCATTAATTCATTAAAATAATGAATGTCTAAAATATGGCTGTCTTATCTGAAAAGGAAAAATATCTTTATCAACTTATTTGACCTAATACTCAGTTTCTGTATCTGTAAAGAACAGAATGAAATACCTAATAATTATTGTTAGAATTCAAGACACAGTTAAGGCACATAGGTGATCTTTAAAGAGTGTAACTGTGTCCTATTTATCTGCCTGTTGATGAACTAAAGAAAAGCATTTCAAATATACAATAGAAGGAAATGGTTAATTAAATGAGGATCAAACCACCCAAATACTTTGCTAAATTTTGATGGAAAATTCCACCATAAAGTTAAAAGAAAAAAAATGATACATATACAATTGCATAAAAATATCCTCTAAACAAAGGCAATAAATCAAATATTAAAAATGATTGTGGCTGACAAATCTATAGCTTTTCATTCTACTTTTATTATTTTACTGAGATTTTAATAATAAATATCAGTATTTTTAAATATTAAGAATACCATTTCCATAAAATATCTTGAAAAGTGGGAGAACAGTGAAACACATTTATTCACCACTCAAACATTTATTTATCATTCTAAAGCTTTACACCAATATTGTATAGTTTCTGGAACTTTCATATTAGACAATACTATATCTCAGGTACAATACCAATTTCTATTCTTTCCAAATAATCTCACCTAAAGTTTCCTTTTCCATCATCTTCTTTCACCTCCAAGGAGACACTGAAGGTAAATACATCACTGTCGGGGGCAGGAATAATTGAGTCTTTAACATCAGACACTTGTCTAGAAGAACGTTTGAATGCTGTAGAGAAACTATATAAAATTCTGCTTACCTAAAAAAATTAAAATGAAATACCATTAGGCAAAAGTTTAACCATATTTTGATACCCTGCTCTCCTAATTCTTAAATCTCCAACTTGCCATCATCACAATTTTCTTAAGCAGATAAAGCAGATATACTCTAAGCATATATATTTTTATATGTATCATATATATTATATAGCTTATAATATACAGTATATGTAGACCAAGCATACAACATGTGTATACATGTATATAGAGTTTGCTTTCAACTCCAGCATTTAAACATAGTAATAAAAATGTTTAAATAATTTGAATTCACAAAAGAATATATTTATAGATGTTTCTAGGCCTCATCATATACTATAGTGCAATGAATGAATCCTCAGATAATTACTAGAATACTTCTGGCATCTAAATCTTCCCATTGAACACAAAGTCTTAGTTCAAGTCGTCAATTTCTCTTTTAACTTTCCTCAGCTTCACAGGACTACACACTGAGGCAGAGAAGAAAGCAAACAGTGGTTTTGGCAATAAGCAAACTCAGTAACATGATTTAAAGAGCTTCCAGTGTTGTCACTCAAACTTGTGGTATAAATGCATTGCAGGATTCCCAGAACAAATGCTAAAATGGTCTTACCTACTATTATATTACTATTAAACTATGTTGACAATTGCTTGAAAAAATATATAGGCCCATGGCTTATACTCTCTCCATAAAATGGAGAAGTATTCTAAACCCCATACTCTTCCAAAAGTTATTCTCTTCCTTGGTTGCAGAAGAAGTGTCATACTATCTCAGACTTATAAAGGCTGAAGCACAAAAAAACCTTCCAGGCCTCTCAGGCCAACCATGAGTTAAACACTGAAAACATGAAATAAGAGTTTGACCTCCACATTAGGAGGTACAATTAAATAGACTTCTCTGAATACTAACAAATCCTTCACTTTAGATGCATTTGAATTATTCATTGAATTATATTAGTCTAGGACAATAATATTTTGTAATTTGCTTGAAACAAGAACACTTTCATCAACAGAATTTCTTAAAGCACGGAGTCTTTCCTTATTTTTCTATTTTTGTTATGTTCATATACTCTACTTTTTCTTATGCACAAGTCTATCACATTCAAAAACAAGTGGTTCTCACATACAATAGCCATGTATACATCTATTAATCAATGATCACCCTAAACCACCTTTCTAATACCAAATTAATAGTTTCTTAAATTAACTGACTTACAAACTTTTAACTGTATAACAATGATGCCTACCAGCCTAAGTTCAACTTCAGCTGTAGCATATTTGTAATTCAGTGCTTGTAAAATTTTTAATATTTTAATGTTACACAATTATAATTTTATAAAAATGAGTGAAAACAACAAAAGTGGCAAAGGATTGATACTAAGAACTAAGGCCTCAAATGTTACCCAATTAAAACAATGATAAATTCACTCATTCATCTAGCAAATATTTTTTGAGCTCCTTCTATGTGCTAAGTATTATTCTAGGTGCTAGGGATACAGCAGTGAAGATGGAGCCTACTTACCACCACATGTAAATTGAATGTGTTTGGGAGAGGTGAGAAGGAATAGGTAAGCCAAAGACAGAAATGTTTAGCCTCAGCTGGACACTGATTTGACTTTGCTCAACAATTTAAGTGTTACAGAGGAAAACAGAATCAAACAACATGTTAGAAGTAAGTCATTAGAGATCATGCCTCCAAGGTAAGGTGTAATAAGCTATTTTTAGTTTGTGGGAGTACTCCCCACTTCATAACCCCAAATAAATATGCAGTCTATTGCTTACTTTTTATACACTCAACTTCAGCATATTTTTAAGAACACATAATATATGAAAAAACGCCTGCACCTAATTTTTTATATATTAGTAGAGTCAAACCCCAACCATATTTACTCTTTTTTCTCCTCTCCCTTATCTTCTTACAACTATTTCATTTTCTTTGTGTCAGAGTATTATTAGCAAGCTTACCACATGAGGCCACACTAAAGCAGTCAAAGAACTTAACAAATTCTAAAGCAGATGGCAGGGGTCAGGAATTTCTCTTTAAAAAAGTTGAAGTATATGGGGCCAAGCCAGTAGAGAATGATGGTAGGGAATCAGACTATACCTTTCTCTCATTTTGGAGGAAGGACACAACAGTACATTAACTTCACTAACAGAAATCAAACTGCACTTAATCCTAATCATGTCTTATTAAAAGTTCCTATTTCCAACAACAAGGTTAAAATAATTTGTGAATCCTAGAGTCTGTGAATAAGCTGGAATGGTGATCTAAAGATTGGTAAGGTAGAGTAGCTTCAGGAACAAAGATTGTCAGTCTATAGTTACTGGAACTAACTGAACAATCAATTACACCATGAAAAGAAATTTAAAACATGTATGATAGCAAGCATTTTTATACATGTCACACTATTTAATACACAAACACATACACATCTAGAACACGCATTTTCTTTGCAGAAGACAAAGGTTTATTGAGAAATAATACAGTATAATTTTTCCCCAGAAAGCAGTATCTATAGAAAGCAATAAATAAGCATAAAACTATCTCTTGGGGTCATCATTGATGCTGTTTTTGAAGATGCTAGAAACAGGACACATGTAGATATGTGGAAAGGAGATAGCTTAAAATCTTCATTTTGGTAGAATTTTTAGTAATTTTATTTTCCTCTTTACCTCAGTATTTTACAAATTTTCAAATATGTATTACATGTTAGCAGTCCAAAAAATGCTATTAAACAAAATGACATACACTTAGAATAAATAACATAGCCAATTTTTCCAAGATAAAGCCTTTTCACTAATAGTGATGAAAGAATCAACTCTTCTAAAAACCACATATCAAAAAAATGTTCATCTAAGAAATAAAGACAGAAAAATCATTCTGTAGAAGATACCTTGAAGGATATGTGTTAAAATTTTTAAAACAACTTGATCAAATACATTTTGATTTGTTTCAGCAACTCACTGAAAGGAGCTAAGAGGCATTTCATTCAATAAACTTTTTAAGTTATAAAAACCAATTTATTTAGGAAAATACTAACATAACCTCTGAATTACTATCCATAACAAGGCATTCTGCTAAAATACTATCTCAACGAATATCTATTTAGAAATAATATTTTCCCACGCAAGGAATAAAGTTTCTTTTATATAGTGACATATCAGCAACCCCAAGAAAAACCAATGTGTTAAGAAAAAAGATCTTTCCAATGATATGCTTGATATTTATGATGAAATACCTCTGAATGCCTTTAATAGCTGATAACAGTGCTTCTAAAATAAAAGAGAGAATTGCTAGTAATGGTAGTATGTTAAAAACATACAAACAAGGAACATCAAAGAAGAAACCATTTTGAAGAAAATGGTCACACTGACCAGAAGAAATAAATTCTTAAAGAGAGTCAACTAAGCCTTTTAAAGTATCTTTAGAAACAGGTTTGTATAATGTATCCATAAAGATGCAACACAAATAGGTGCATCCAAGCTTTTTTCACTATTGCTTTGTCTGCAGTTCTTCAGCAGAAGCCTCTCATGCCATTCTCCCTGTACAAAGATCATCAGCATCAAGATACTTCTGGCTGGATTCCCCTACTCTTTTGCTCAAAGAAATCAATCTGCTCCTGCAGAGTCCTGCAGAAGAACAGAGAGAGTAACAAGGCAAATGCCCTAACCATTCTGTGGGAACCCCTAATCCTTGCTCACAGGTCCAGCAGAGCCATCACCCTCACTGGGCTTCCCCTCTGCCACTGTTGATGCCTGCTGCTTGCGGGGTTTTATGGTGAAGTAAGACCATCACAGTGACAGTTGGTAGAGGTAGCCATGCTGCTACTCCTGCTTGAGAGGATGTCCTTTTGCCTTTAACTGACAGAATTCTTCAGCTCATTCAGGGACTCTGCAAACAATGGAAGACAAATAAATTAGCAACACTGCTGCATAATACACATTTAAGCAATAAAAGTGGCTGTAACATACTCCTGAGCTATCTTTGCCAAATGTCTGTGCCCATCAGGGGAGACCCGAATACTAACGATTAAAGTTTCCCCTCACCAGAGAACAAGAAACTTCTGAAAACCAAATAACCAGACAACCAGTAAATGTAACTAAAAGATTTCAGAGTTATTAAAAAGGTAGTTATTTTTAAGAGGAAGATGCTGGACATCTGTGAAACAGAAAGGCAGTTGGACTGTGAGGTACATGATTTATAAATCCCTTTATAAAGCAGGGCTGAAGGACAAAATGGTTACACTGACCAATAGAAATAAATTATACTGTGTGTTCTTATATTTAAGTGAAAGGAAATTTGTTGCTGAAAAATACATGGGTCTTCAGAGTCAAAGACTTGCATCTGAAACACAGCTTTGTCATCTATTCTTTAGCCTTGGGATAAACAAAGGATAATCACACAGTTTATCAGCCAAACTAGAACTTTTGAGAATAAAATGGAGTGTTATTAATACACTGGACAAAAGGCGTAAACTAGGACTGCTCCAGGCAAAGAGGAGCATAAGATCACTAGTCAATAAATACCATCTGTACCATGGAGATGTTATAAATATCAAGTAGATGCTTAGCACAGTGCCTGGCATAAGCTCCGTATTTATACTGGCTTATTTTCTTTATTTAGAAAGATCTCTCATAATAAGTTTAATGACAACAGTCATGTATTTCTCCTTCAAACAATGAATTTTACCATCAATGCCCGTAATGTAATACTATGAAAAATGGACTCTAAAAAAATAATACATGGACTCACTTTCTCACAACCTGCAATGTCCCAAATATCTCTCTAGAAATACAATTAATACTATTTAATACCATATCCAAAATGTGCAAGCTAAGAATTCCCCACAACTCTGTCCACTGCTTACCCGCTATTTAAGCTCTCAAAAATGACAAATATTTCCCCCACCCATAAACAAGTGGATGCTATAATCCAAAAAAAGTTTCATACCATCACAGTGATGAAAAATGCTTGTAGGCAGTTCCCTTTCGTTTCCTTCTACAGCAGTGTTTCTACCTCTCCCAGCAGCAGGTTCTCCATATCTTCAAAGTTCATTTCCTTTCTGTTAAGCAGCAATGATCCAGAAACCACACAGGTGCTTTAAACGATGGCTGCCAACATGAAATGCCAGGACTCTACCACCTGCTTCCCCACCTCTGTAGTAGAGTTGTAAGGATCAGAAACGACCCTCATTCACACACACATTCATACTCAGTCCTTCCAAATGCCAGGCACACATGTACTCATTGACTCTCCATCACACCTTTTGACCAAGCAGTCAGTATATATATGAATATATAATGCTGGGATGAAATAGATTCAGGACTACCTTAAAATTACAAAAAAAACTTTAACATCTTATACAGGCATGGGTTCTGGAAGAGAATTTCTATGGCTATAATCTAAATTATGTGTGTCTGGGCATGTTCACTTTAGTATAAAAAAAATTAACCACCAGAGCATAGTAATTAGCATACCCCTCATGCTTGGTATCAAACACACAGAAACCTACATTTCTATGAGTTCCTATGTGGTAACCAAAAATAAACTCTCAGAACTCCTGTGAATATGATGGTTTATGTTTCATAGTAAACAGAAATAGAATTAACTGCTGCTTTCAGCATCTTATACTGCCAATTTATATTTCCAAAAGCAAACACACCTGAGACCTTGCCCATCTAAACCCATTTATTAATGCCTTTGAAACAGTTATAAGCACTAAAGTTCTAAAAGTGCAACTTAGTTTTAATTTGGGAAGAATTCAATAGATAACAGAAGAGAATGCAATTTCAACATGTATTTAACAAAAATCGTTTGATTCTGAACTACTTACTTCTCCAGTGGAAGAATAAATCACCAGTTAATAATTACCAGGTTGAACTTAATGGCATCTTCAAATTACTACAAATGGATACTTCTGCTATACATGAACATTTGTATTGTTAAGTAGGTCAGTTCTAAAGAGCAAAAGCCAGCCTCTAAGTGAACGAATGTAATAAATAATTACTGGTGAAAACTACAGAGATCTACAAAACAATCTTCATGCAATATCTAAGTGAAAGCAATAAGCAACTATCAGGCCCAACAGAGAAGCAGATTTTGTTATAGGCTCTATTTAAAATCACATGGACCAACTGACTTAGGCAAAATAATAAAAGAGGTGCAAAAATAGTCCTCCTATCTAAGCTTGAGAAATTACTAACATGGTGGAGTAGGAGGACAGCTCTGTTACATGCTGCAAGTGCCCCAGCAACACCACTTCAGTGCACAGTTACCAGATTTAGCTTTGCATATTCAGTTCTCTGCCATTACAAAAATTAACTTTCTCTTTAGAAATATGCTCCAAATTTATGTAATATCGTAGTCATACATACTAATTTATAAAACAGTGAGATCAGAATTCAGAAATATTATGCCTCTTTACTTACTGCCTCTTTAATTTCACAGGTGAAAACATGTATCTGAAAATCTTCTGATCCATGGGAACTCTCTGTAAATGCAAAGCAGTTGCTCTCTGCTGTCCCATCATGTCCACGTGCACAGAATAACACTTTATAGATTGGGAAAGAAGCTATCTCCATATTGTTGGATTGGTCTATGATTCTGCAAACGATGATAGATGAGATAAAATATTATCTATCAAAGAACAAAAGCCAACAGTTTTACTACTCCAATAAACATGTAAACATACTTATCTTAAAATCACAAAATAACCCATATATATATATATATATACACACAAAAATTATTCACCTTCTTTTGACAATTACTTAATTTTTCTGTTTCCTATGATCCAATTCATTTACTCCCAAAGCCAAGTAGACACTGGCTGGAAAAAAAATTTGTGTCACCCATCCCTAAATGCTAGTCTTGTTCTAATATGGCAAAAGGAATGCCAGTACAGAAAAGCACAGACCACCCTCTAGAGAGTTCATTTCTTTTTAGAGCAGCACCTGTGTGTTTATCCAAGCCCGAGGTCAGCCTTCAACCAAGACCTCTTTCACCCCACAAAAGATCAGAGTGGTTCCAAAGATGAACTTAACAACAGAGGTAAAACATCTGTGGAATTTAGGAGCAAATAATTGTCTTTTCCTGTACAAATCCTAAGCCCTAGATTGATCTAAAACTCAAGATGAATTCAGGATGTCATTCTGTGTAACTGAGGGGTACCCACTAAGAAAAGAGAGGAAAATCAAAACACTAAATCTTTGTCAAGGTGTGTTTGGCACTTTGAAACTTAACAGATAACATTAAAAGGCATTTTGACATTTTTAAGATATATCATACTAACAATACTATCTACAAAACCCTTTCCTGAAAAATTCAAAGCATTTCTTATCAAAACCTTATAAATACATATTATTTTTTTTTGTTACTTAGAATTTAACTGTTTTGTCATATTCTAAATTTTAGACAGGCAGGCAAATCACAAAAGGTTTGAAAAAAGATTAAATCAGTCTTCAGGGAATATTATTGTTACACAATAGAACAAGTCATAAGAAATTTCTCTTGTATATTTCTCAGGTATATTTGGTCTTCATCCACAGTTCCTGAAAACACTTCAGAGTTAAAGGTGAAATGGATGTTGCAAGGTTGGAGGCACCGGAGGGAGGGGTGAGCACGTCGGACACTGATGACGTGCCAAAGACCCCGGCTGCTGCCCCTCCCAACCTGAAAAATGTGCCTTAGGCTAGCCAATCCTCGCATAAATCTATGCTCTGCCTCCCCCTACCTTCTTTAAAAACTCCCCGCCTGTCTAGTTGCGACTTCCCCAGCCTGTGTTTCAGACTGGTGAACCTCGTCCGGGAATTGCGTTCAAATAAACTGCCTGGCCCGTTGTTGCCTCTTGTTGCCTGCTTATTTCAGTTAGAATTTATCTTACAGATGTCTTTCCGTGTTAATGAAACTTTTGAACGCCACCCAAGGTCAGGGAATGGAGGCTGAATCAGCCAATGGCCAATGATCCCGTCAATCATGAGAATGCAATGAAGCCCTCACAAGAACCCATGAGAAGAGCATATTGCACTCTTGGATCCTGTTTCTCTGTCAGAGAAAGCTTCCATGCTTGGGGAACCAGAAAGATTCCTCATGCCAACAAGCCAGGCTCCAAGCTCCACGAGAATAGCAGCTCCTTTATTTGGGATCTTGCTCTATATTATCTCTTCATCTGACTATTAACTTATATCCTTTAGTGTTTTCCTGATTTCTGTGAGCCGCATTAGCAAATTAATCGAACCTAAGCAGGAGCTCATTGGAACCTCCAATCTGAACCGGATTGTCAAAAAGCACAGGGTAAACTGCCTGGGGCTTGTAACTGGCCTCTGGAGTAGGGGGTAGAGGGCAGGCTTGTAAAATGGAGCTCTTAACCTGGGGAATCTGGTGCTGTCTCTGGGCAGATAGCATCAGAATTGAGTTGCATTCTCAGATACTGCTGGTGTTGTGCATGGGAAATGCAACAGGAAGAGAGACAATAAACAAAAAAGCAAATAAATATATACTATCAAGTCAAGGGAAAGCACTATGAAGGAAAAAAAGACCCAGTAAGGGGAAACAGAGGGATAGTTATATGATATAATCAAAGGAGGCCTTTTTTGATAAAATGTTTATTGATGTGAAACTGAAAAGTAGCAAAAGAGCCACTGAGAAACCAAAATTGCTTGAGCAAAAGGAAGAGAATATACGTAGGCGCTGCAGCAGTAATCATGACTGGGTTTGAGAAAGAGCAAAGAAGCTACTATGACTGGAATGTAGTGAATGAATGTAGTGAGAGAGAATGAGGGGGAAAGAGCAACAGAAAGGTGAGTTGGAGAGGGAATGAGTGAAGGTTAGGAGAGGAGTAGGGTAGAAGATCAGGTCAAAGCACTGGGTCATCAGTGGCCAGACATGGTAAAGATTTTGAATATACTCACAAGGGTAACTGAAGGCCACTGGCTAGAGGGCTAAGTGTAGGAGAATAATATTATCTGACTCATATTTAAAGAACTTCAAGGTTCACAAGACATCAAATATTATTCCTAATTAAGTATGAGAAAAAGTCTTTTTTCTTCTTTCTAGTCTGATGTAAAGAGCTTAAAATTTAAGGCTTACTCTAGCTTTTCAAACCACTGATAAGATGAAGGAAGGTTTTCATGTTCCTTCAGAATATTCAGGTACTTTTATGATTATAGTTCCATTTTTAACATTCTTAGCATAATTTTGCAAATGCCTCTTGCAAATAAGAAACAGTCTGAGCCTAAACATGGTCTATTTTGCATGCCTACAGAGTAAAAGTGAATTCACACTATGTCCTAGGCCTGATTTATGACATAACATTATCACCACCATCCAAAGAGCTTCATACATGTCAAAGGAGAAATAAGGACTAGAGCTTACCTCACAGAACCTTCTGGAACATTTGGCACATACAAAGTAACAGGAAAGGGGTACTGACTGGAAGATTTCATAGTTGCCATTGCCCGTAAGGCCTCCACTTCATTACGTGGGGAAGAAACCTTCATACACCCTAAGTAGGTCAGTTTGTTAAATAAAACGCTATCTTCTTCAGGTAATTCACTTGGAGAAGATGGTCTAGGTGTAGACATTTCTGAAGAAAGTTAAAAAAAAGAAGCATTCAAAAGTTACTGCAAACTTCACAGTATACTTTTGCCTACTGCCCAAAAATAAATCAAAAATTGCAAACGAAATGTAGTCTCTCAGCATTTTCATTTAACATTTATACCCTATATCTTAATTCATAGTTCTGAAATGCACCATTTTGCACTTTTAAATCTCTCAAAGCATATCTTACTTAGCTATAGTTTCTTTAGATGAAAAGAAAAAAATTCTAAGCTGTGCACTTTTTAAAAAATCAAAAATCTGGAATTCATATGAACAATAAGGTAGGGAAAAAAACACTAAAGACAGTGGGAATTAGCCTAAAAATGGAAACTATAACCACTTAAAAGTTTATCTTGGCTGACAAAGATCCTGCATAGCACCAAATTTATTAAGCAACCCCCAATTCCTAAGTAAAAGTAAACAACATTATTAACCTGTTATATGTCATACTAACAACAGAAGTCAAACTCCTTGTTTTGCTCCCTGCTGGCTTGCTGGCTTCTATGAACTATGTAAGTGTTCCAGCAGAAATTTTTCCCCCAAAATAATTATTTTGGTAAATGATCCTATGATTGCTTCCACCAATTCTCCCCCTAACCCACCCATTAATGAGTTCCTTATAAAATAATTTTTCACTTTAATTCTAAGCACAACATGCATCAAAGGCCCAGTTGTGGTTGGAGACTATCCATGTGTCAGGTGGTATTAAACTCTCCCTTTGCTACATTCTCCATGCCCCCCTAAAACCTAAATTCAGCTAGTCTCCAATCCTTCCCTGTCACCTATATCCATGTTGCACAAAATTAAGCATGCCTGTCTCACCCTAATTAGATCCTTGCAGCATGCTCAAATTCTCACTACCAGGATTGCACTTGCAGAAAATTAATAAATAATTCACAAAAGACATTCCCAACCTCCCCATACCAGCTCCCAAACATACCAAAACATGCAACTTTGCTTGCCTTTTTTTTTCTCTATTGAAAAACTGAAGCCATTCAAAATTAATTACTTCATCTACCATGTTCTTCAGTCACTGAAACATGTTTTTTCCCCTTTTGATAAGTACAAATACATTTTAAGGCTGATTGCTAACAAACTTAGATTTATTATTATAATCCTACACATATATACCATGAATTTTTGTTAAAGTAGCAAGCATTTATGCAACAATTATTCACAAGGTATTGTGGTAAAACCACACCTCAGTGACTGATGAGCTTAGTAGATCCAGTACTTCAAGTGGTCTATTATGTGTAATTGGAGTCCTACAAAAGAAAAGACCAAAAAAGAGAAAAAGCTTTTCGAAAAGACAATTATTTTACAAATATGTATAACTCAGAATCATAAAACTCTGTATACCCCAAATGTAGAAAAAGTACAGAAGTGAATCCAAAACAGACAGATGACAAAATTAGCAGACAAGGCCTTTGAAATAACTATTAAAATATAAAGGATTTAATGAAGAACATCTAACAAAATAAGGAGAAAAAAGAAGCAAGAGAACTTCTAGAACTGAAAAATACAAGATCTGAAATGAAATATTCCCTGAGTGGATATAAAAGCAGTTTTGAAATTGCAGAAGAAAATAAGAATGTTAAAGAAGTTCTTTGGAAGAAAGGAAAATGATACCAGAGGCAAATTGAAGAGCACCAAAAGTTATAAATATGAGGGAAAGACTTTTTCCTTGCTTTTCAATTTCTTTTCAATATAACAGACTATTTAAAGCAAAAAAAAAAAATAGTGTATCGTAGAATTTTTAACACATGTATAAGCAAAATGAATGAAGCAAAAGCATAAAGTCTGCAAGGGAAGAAATGGAAGATCCTTACGATATACTTGAAGTGGTAGAATAGTATTAAAACACAGACATGTTAAAGAGTTGAGTTATAACCCCAGAACAGCCACTAAAATAATAAAACAAGATTATACGGTTAATATGCTAGTAATGGAGATAAAATGGAATATTAAAAATACTCAATCCATGTGGGGGGTCATGGGGAAGACAGTGTAGCAGAACAGAGAAGACAAGTAGTGACTCTGTGGCATTTACTACACTGATGGACAATGACCGCAACAAGTTATGGGGGGGACTTGATAATATGGGTAAATGTAGTAACCACAATGTTTTTCATGTGAAACCTTCATAAGAGTGTATATCAATGATACCTTAATAAAAAAAAAATTAAAGCCACCTGGAGCGAGAGTGTGTGTCCTGTTAGCTTGGGATTGAGTGGGCAAGGGGAACTTCCAACCACCACACACCCTGTCCCATCACCCCTACAAAAAAAAAATACATATATATATATATGTATTCAATCCAAGAGAAGGCATGAAAAAAGGGGGAGAAGAAAAACAGACAGAAAGGACAGTGGGAGCACTTACAGTCAAACATAACAAATTACATTAAAGGTAAACAAATGGTTGAACACAGGGGTCATCAGCTTTTTCTATGGTAAAGAGCCATGTTATAAATACTTTAGGCTTTGTGGGCCAAGAGTAAAAAATCTAGGATATTACGCAGATATTCATATAAAAAGAAAAAACAGCCTTCCACGTTTTTTTTTTTTACAAAATTCAAAACTTTATTTATAGACACTGAAATTTAAATTTTATTTAACTTCCATGTATTACAAAATATTCTCCTTTTGGTTTATTTTTAACCCTTTAAAATTTTTTAAATAATTTTTACCTCATATTGATGACAGTGGGCAGAATTTGGCCCATAGGAAGTAGTTTGCTGACCCCTGGTCTAAACATACCAATTAAAAGACAGTTCATCAGACTGGATTTAAAAAACAAAGCTCAATTATATGCTTTCTACAAGGAACACACACTTTAAATATAAAGAAACAAGTTGATTAACAGTTTTAAAAAAATAGAAATAGAAACACCATGCAAACACTGATTATAAGAAAACTAGAGTGGCTATTAGTATCAGAAAAGTTAAGACTTCAAAATAAGGAATATTAACAGAGGATAGAGGGATATTTTACAATGATAAAAGGGTCAGGAAAACATAATAATTTTAACTGGCTATACACCCTAAAACCAAGAGCTTCCAAATACCTGAAGCAAAAACTGGCAGAAGTGAAGATGCTCGAACTTGAACCAGTCAAGCTGAAGTAGTAAGTGTGCTATAGCTTCTCTCTCTTGACTGAAAACACTGAACAGAACATAAAAAGTAACAACAGAGGATTCTTCTTAAAAAAGTAAACAATAATAGACAGACTGGAGAGAGGAGTCAAAACTTGAAGAACTACCAGAGTAGTGTGAGTTGCCTTTTTTCCCATCCTTTATCTCTCAGATTTGACCTAATAGCAGCCCAAGTTGCGGAAGTGTGCTGTGAGCAGCAGAATTGAAAAAAATCCAATCTTTCTGGCCAAAGGACAGAAAAAGGAGTTCTTATAAACCAGAGAGTGTTTAGGGAATTATAACTTTTTTGTTTTTCTTCTTTTTCTCTCCAAGTTCTACCAACAGGTCAGCCCCAGTTATGGAGCTGCCCTGAAGGGGGTAAGAGAGTACCACAAGCATCTAAAACTTGGAAGAGAAAAATCTGAGTCAACATCTAGAATGCCTAAACAAACAAGCCTGCGCCTCTGATTCAAAAATGTAAAAGGAAATCTCTGTTATTTTTTCTCTTTTCTCTCACTGCTTTGTCCTAAAGTTGACTCTTGACATGCAGAACTACCAGACAGAACAAAAGAAATAAAAAGTCCAAGTGAGAAATCTCTGTCTTTCTACTCTGGGAAAGAAGGAAAATGGACCCCAGGAAACCCAAGAGTGTAAGGAAAACCCCAAGGAGGAGGGAGCTGAAAAAGGTAATCCCTTAATTTTGTATATGAACACAAGTCTTGGGCTTACCACCATGCTGTACATGTGTGGAAGAAACCAAAGATACATAGCAAAGGTTCTGAGAACTGTGCTGACTTCGGAACCAGAAAGCAAGACAGAATTTGCAGTCAGGATGTAACAAGGCAGACTGCCTGCTAAAATAAAACAAAATTAACCTTCTTTAGAGGATTTTATCTGGAAACAGAATCTCAAAATGTAAGATTCAAAGTCTGAGAAACATTCCAATTATGGAACAACCAAAAAAAAAAAAAAGTGACCAATTCTCAAGGGAAAAAAAATTGACAGATACCAGTCCCAGGATGATGTAGCTGTTGGAATTACCAAAGACTTAAAAATTGGTAGTATAACCATGCTCCATGAGATAAAGGTGAACACAACTGAAATGAACAGAAGCATCCAAATCCTTGGCAGAGAAGCAGAAAATGTAAAAAGAACCAAGGTAAAGTTAAGAACAGGAAAAATAGAATATCTAAAATTAAAAATTTACTAGGGCTCAAAAGAATGGAAATAACAGTAAAGAGTGAACTTGAACATAACTGAAGAACAGAGAAAATTATTGGAAAACAATGAAAAGAGCCTTAGGAATTGTGGAACAATATGAAAATATCTATTATCTTTGTTTTCTGGGTCTCAGGAGGAGAAGAGAAGGATTAGTGCAAAAAAAAAAAAAAGGAAAAGATTTGTCTAAGAAATAATGACTGAAAACTTCCCAAATTTGATGAAAGATATGAATTTACACATTGAAGAACTTAGTGAACACTTAACAAAGATAAACTCAAAGAAAACCACACCCATATAAGTTTATAAAACTGCTGAAAAGCAAAGATAAAAAATATATATTGAAAGCAGAGAAAAACAGCCAGTTAGAAATAGGGAAACTGCAGATTTCTCATCAGAAGCTATGGTGACAAGAATAAAGTAGAGTAACACCTCAAAGAAAACAATTATCTAAATGTTTATCAAAGGGCATTGCTCCATATATCAGGGGTTTTGCTAAGGTGTTTCAGCCGAGATAAAGGGCCTACACCCCTGCCCCATGCCCATGTAAAGCAGGTGTGTTTAATTAACCTGGATTGGACTAAGATTTTATGTGACTTTATTTTGGAGTTCAAGATTTCTAATACTAATGATGATGACAATGATGACAAATATTTTATTTGGTACTTAGTTTGTGTCAGGCATTTTATAAACTACTTTATATGAATAATATCATTTAATCCTCCAAATTCTTATGAGGCAGGTTCTATTTTCTCTCTATTTTGCAGATTAAGAAACTGTTAGAGAAGTAAATAGGTTGCCAAGGTCATATAACCACAGGCAGAGCCAGATTTCAAACCCAGGTCTGAACTCCAGATATCATGTCTTAACCTCTATGGAAGGTCTAACTAAAATACGATTGATTAAAAGCAAAATGTAATTCTTATTCTTCTAATTACAGAGAGTATCAGCTCTTCAAGGGAAGGAACTGTTCTATCCTGTTTCCATTCCCAGCACGTACTAACAATGTCTAAAAGACTAGACTCTCAATATATATCAAATGAATTTTTAGAGCCAGTAGTCCTTTTAGCAACCAATTATAGCAAACACACATCATCCTGGGCATCACCTTAACCCTATCTCATCCACAACTAAATGAATCATAACTGCAGCCTTCACATAGACAAAACTCAGGTTAATTATCCAGTCATAACTAGTAGGGATCCTGAGTTGAGCAGACAAATAGCAAAACATTTTCAGCAAAGCAACACTTTTGAGACCTGGTAAAATTGTACATTAGTGAAAGGAATTCATTTCTACCTAAATATAAATTCAGTCCTATTCAAGTCACATTTCTCCAACTTCAGCATCACTTCCTCAATAGAAAGAGTAACAAAGAGCATGAGAAAGAAAACTCAGCTTTGTAGCCAAAAGTATTTTAGTACATTACAGTAAACTAGCAAAGATCTTGTGTTAAGAGCTGAATCCAAGTAGCCAGAATATAAGATCATTGACATTATGTGCCCTTTTAAAACAACCACAACAATTCTGTTAGCAAAAACCATATTTATTCCACCTATGACAAGGCAGTTGAAATGTTTTTAATTCAGGCTACTATAACAAAATACCAAAGACTCGCTAACTTATAAACAGACAATAATTTCTCACAGTTAGGAACTCTAAAATTAAGGCACTGGCAGACTCAGCATTCAATGTGAGGCCACTTTCTGGTTTGTGGCACTTTTTCAGTGTCCTCAGCGGCAGAAGAGACAAGCTAGCTCTCTGGGTTCTCTTACAAGGGCACTAATCCCAATCATGAGGGCTCCTCCTCATGACCTGATCACCTCCCAAAGGCCTACCTCCTAATACCATCTCCTTGGGTGTCAGGATTTCAATATATGAATTTTGGGAAGGGCAAAAACATTCAGACGATAGCATGCCTTTTTACTGAAAATGAAAACCAAAAATCTAGAAAAGAATACTAAAAAGTTACTTGTAAAGCAAAGGAAATTCCCAAGGTCTTCAGTGAAAGATTTTTCAAAATATATTTAGTGTAATGGGTGTTAGGAACACAAAAAGGTAAACAATACATAGTCCCTATCAAATATACTCAGAAATAAGAAATTATCCAAGCCATTGCAAAGGATAATTGATTCTGACAACTCATCAGAGCTAACTTAGATGACAAAAGGCATTTCTTCTTTTCAATTAAAATATTAACCAAAAAAATAACTTAATCATATGAATACTGATATGTATGCTTTGGGTTATTTGGAAGAAGTAGGGATTTAAGAAATTTAAAGGATAAAGCAAAGCACAATGAATGATACAATCTCTCATGTTCCCTTACATCAAGAATTAACAAAAATTAATACTTTGTAAGGTTTGTTTCCAATCTCATAAGTTTAATGTGTGTGTGTGTGTGTGTACATAAACTTAAATCTAGCCATGAGTATGACTATATGCTGGGACCTATGATTCTTTATAGCGAATCACCAAACAAAGGGGTGCTCTTGGGGATCCCCAACACATTGTGAATATCTTCTCCTAGACTGTCATTTAACCATATTTATTATGGCACCTTTCTCATTCAAAAGATTTAAGTTTTTAATGTATTAAAATACAACTATCTTTTATGATTTACAAAAATATTCTCCAATTTTTCTTCTTAAAAATTTATTTTTCACATTTAAACATTTCATTGACTAGGAATAAACTCTGTGTATGGTGTAAGTTAGGGCCATCATAGCCCATCTGTGTAGCACTTTGCCTTTATCTATACTTACCCTACACCAACATTCAGAAATGGAACAGGAGCACCCTTACCCAGTCAGAATAACCTCATCACCTCTGGCAGTGTCACATATTGAGGGACTTGAATGTAACCCATCAGTTCATGAAATTCCTCAAACTACCAGGAAATGGTTCAATTGGTCCAATCACAGTAAAACACTCAACTTTTGTTCACTGGGTAGAAGAACAGAGCCTTTCTGCCACCAGGATGAACAAATCACCTGGCCTTAATTAGCTATTTCTGTTGCTAACCACTTTGTGACCATAAAGGAAGCCAATTAAGGAGAAAGGTCATGTGGAGAAGATCAAAGACAGTTTACAAAAGAACACCTTCAGAGTCCAGACCAAAGGACACCCATAGTATTTAAACCAGCTAAAGTAGGAGTTGTGTTTAGTTTGGTTTGGCTTTTCATGCACACAAAACCACTTTGACTTAGAAGCTGGTATTTCCACTATAAATCCTATTTGAAATAACTGTCGTCAAACTGAGCAAAAAGACACATCACATAATATGAAAGACTGTGTCCATTACACTATTCTCTCATACCCAAGAATTTTTTTCATTTGTTCAGTAAGTATTTACTGAGGGCCTACTATGTGCCAGGTACTAGAGATAAAATGAAGTCCCTGACAGTGTTCCTGTTCTCAAATAACACTGTGGGGACTGATTCTACAGGTAGAGTCAGAAACCTTAGAACCAAAGTAAGAACTCCCAACTAGAACTGGTCCTGTTCTTAGAAAACAAAACTAATAGGATTTTTCTAATTTTCATCTTAAAATTTACATTATCACTTGATCCCATTTCTCTTACAGTTTCTAAGAGTTCAATACAATACCAATATTCGATGGATCCAAAATTAAATGAAGAGGTGGCTTATTTGTTTGGCTGACTGAAACATTTCCAAGTGAACGGTCTGAAATCTCACTGCAATCTTGGCAATCAACAAGACTGCTTTGCCCTTTCTCAGAATCTCTTAAAATCTCTTCCATGGCTTTTTCCAATTGTTCATCACCATTAGAAATAATCTATAGACAAGGAAAGACAATTCTGTTTCAATCATATTGTGGTTCTGAAGCTTAACGAAAATATTTCATTTCTAGAAGAAATTTAAACAATCTAAATATTCAGATTTAAATACAGTTACTGAATAATACCAAGAATTTATACAGTTCTACCTAACTACATCTGATCTCCGATCTTATTTAGAGAGTTCCTTTTCTTTATTTTTATTTTTTTAGGAATACATTCTAAAAACCAGGTAATCTTAAATGTATGTATTTTAAAAGGGAAAATGGTAAGTAAATAAACAGTGACTTACTGTGAATATCACTTAAAAGAGCACATTTCTTTTTACCATAGCATAAACATATTTCTGATCTCTTTACAAACTTTGCTTGCTAGCTGTTAAGAGGGTATTACTAATTTCTTTACATTTAAGTTGACTCATCTTTTTCTTAAAAGAAGTGAGACATCAAGCCTAACTAAATAAATGATGTTTTAATTAAATACTTTAATACTAATATAGATATTTGAATAAATTTAGTCATTTATTTAAATGTAAATCCCTTGAAAAAATTGAAATCCATTATTTTAACAAAGCTGTTTATCCTCAACATAATATAAAATAGGTATTTAATAATTTGATTTTCATAAAATTGTATTAGACTGATATACTAATATAACTTTGATACCACAGTTAATAATAAAGTCATTAAATATTAAGGTCATAAACAATATGTAGCACTTTTGATTAATTTCTCTATTCCTATTTCTAGAGGTGGTTATACAGTTCTTGTGCATGTACACCTAGGTTTGGTTCTTTTTCTTTGAGTTAAGAAAGGCAACAGAGATGGAAAGAAAATCATATCGAAATAAACTCAACTGCTAAAAACAGTAAGACATAAACTTAAAAAATATTCAAACAAGTCAACCAATAAACCACAACCAGAATGTTATGAGCTGATCTAAAACACAAAAACCATAGTCTCAGAAGTGAAAGTAGAATATAACTATTTATATAATTAACTTTTAAAACCCAGCAATAAAAGACACAAAAAATCCAAATGAATTTATGTAAGATTCAACCATTAAATCTAATGTGCCAATTATCCTTCCCTTCTATTCCTTCTTTCAAAAATTCCAAATTAAAAGCAAAAAAACTTTAAAAATACACCAACCAAATAATTAGTTTGATAAAATAAATCTGGATAAATCAAACATTGATTCTCTTCTCAAGGACAGTAGTTGAGAAAAACCTTTGGATTTTACACATCTCCTAAGTTTCGCCTAGTAAAAAAGCAATAATTTAAAACAGTATCATTTGTAGAAAAGAAATACCTTCAGTTGAGGTTTTTCATCATCTCTTGTAGATGTATCATCTGCATGTTGAGAAACCAAAACAAATTCTTCGCTGTTTTGTGTAGCCACAGGATCCGATGACCCAGTAACCTTCTGTAATGAAGCTCTGACCTCCATTTCAGTTCAAAACTTCTCTTCTCACATCCACCTGATCAAACCACAGAGGCAAAAAAAAAAAAACAACTATTGAATAAAAACATGAACTAATAAATACTTGATCAACCCTTGTTCTTTAAAAATGGTTCATGTGAAGAAGAATTCTGCTGGCTAGATATTATCTCAAAACTAGGGAAGCTTCTTAGACTAGGCCACATAATGGAAATGTACTCTCTTCACCCTGAGTTTCCAGACTAAAAGAACCATATTGTTCGCTGAAAAACAGCAGAAACCTGCCCATATCTCAACTAAACAGACTGACTACTGTTTGCCTCCATTTCTCCTAGAAATACTGATTTTGTTCTTTTCAATAAATAAGCATGATACTAGAAATATCTACAAATACACACAAAATATATTCACTTAAAATCACTTTATTTTTAAATCTCAATGTCTCCAAAAACTTTCCTCAAAACCAAATGTATACATTACATTTATTTTTTGTCACTGAGGTTGACAAATCAATAAAGAATTCAACACCTTATACCATATATCTTTTCTTTCCTAGACACATTACCACTGATCATCAGGAGGGGGGAAAAAAAGGCCAGAGATTTCACATTGCATTCACATTGCAAACAATGTTTCAGTAATTAAATACAGTGAAATTTTCTGGATCCAGCTTTACTTTACACCACAAAATTCAACATTCTCTAACACTTCCAGAAGTTCAAATATTCTAATTTTTGAACAGGCCCTTTTCAAATTTTGAAGCAGGCCCTTCCTATAATAATCCAAATGTCTCTAAATTTATGATTTGGAATCCAACTCTACTTGATTTCCAAACGGAATTCTTATCAGTATCTTAAATGTGACCAAAGTGGAATTCCTAATGTTTCCTCCAAACTGATGTTCCTCATCCAAACACAACTAATTTTAATTGCACATGTACACTACATAACAGACACTGTATTCAGCACTCTGATTACATGACTGAATAGGCAGAAAAGTTGCCTGTAAGGTTATTTCAAATCATCCTAAATGCTGTGAACAAAATAAAGCAACTTAGTGTGACAGAGCAGCTGCAAGGAGTATAAGGGCGATCTTAAGTGGTAGGAAAGGACTCCCTGAAAGGTAAATATTTAGACTGGAACCTAAAAGACAAAAAAATCCATTTATTAAGCAACCTGCTCAGTGACCAAAGGGGTAATGTGATAAAGAGGTAGGACAAGCAGGCTGGAACTAAAGAACACAGGACCGTGTAACTGTTTTAAGTCTGCTGATCCATGCCAAAAACTACCCAGAAATGTTCTTTTCCATTTGGTTACTTTTGTTCATGCCTCATATAAATATGGCTGCAATATCTCATTTTGCCATTAGGTGACACTAACATCATTGCTCTTGGCCGAAAAAAAAAAGAAAAGAAAAAAAGATTTACTTCCCCTTCAAGCTATGTCTTAAAAAATTAATTACCTTCAAATTTTATCAAAAATCAAAATTTCCAATAATATCAAAGTAAAGTATAATTACACTCGTAGGTAGTGTACCTAGCCATCATTTATTTCCGTAATGCCTTAATGTCCTTCCTTTTCAAAACCCTTCAAGCACATGCATCTGTCCTCTCAAGGTTTTCTCATTTTGTATATTACGTGTTTCTGAAAATGTAGTATGTGTTACATGCCATATTTTACCCTTGCAGGCCCTTCCTATAATAATCCAAATGTCTCTAAATTTCTGATTTGGAATCCAACTCTACTTGATTTCCAAATGGAATTCTTATCAGTATCTTAAATGTGACCAAAGTGGAATTCCTAATGTTTCCTCCAAACTGATGTTCCTCATTCAGATTTTCCACTTCAGTAAATAATACCACCTTTTATCAAGTTGCTCAAACAAGAAATCTGGGTATCATCTTTGGCTCATCTCTACTTTATTCTTCACATGGACAATCATGTCAGCCCCACCTCCAAAACAAATCCTACATCTATCTCATCTATCTCCATGACCTAATCCAAGTAATGTTCTCATCTACTATAAAACTCTTCTAACCCATATCCTACCACCATTCTTCTCTCTAATCTACTCTTCACATGACTGCCAAAGAAATCTTTTGGAAAATAAATTGGATTACTTTAGAACTCCAAACTGAAATCTTTTCACTAAATTTGAAATGAAATCTAAACTCCTTCCCAGGACTTACAAGGACCAGCACACCCTTGCCTCTGTCACTTTATCACTACAGCTCTTTAATCACAAAGTTCTTTCCCACTTAGGGTCTTTGTTCTTACCACTTACATCCATATGGCTGTCTCCTACAGGTTGCCAGCTTTCATTCATCCCTTCAGCAAATAATTTAATGAGTCCCTACTCTGTACAGGAAACTACAATGGGAACTGGAGACTAAACGATGAGTTAAGACCAATGTAGTCCCAGTCTTCCTAGAGCTAATGTTCTTATGGAAGAGATAAATAATATAAATAATAGAAGAAAATAAATCAGGACCACATATTAGAGTAAGTACTACAAAAGGTGATGAGAAAGCAAGAGGTAATGTGGACCTGGCTGACATTTGGGCTTAAGAATGAATGAGCCATGGAAAGAACTAGGGAGAAAGACCTCAAGCAGAAAAAGTTGCAAATACTAAAAAGCCCAGATGTGAGAAAAGGCTACTGAGAAATGGAGAGGAGGCCATGAAAGCTAGATCATAATGAGCATGGGTGAGAGTAGTAAGAGATGAGATATGGAAAGGAAGACAGAGAAATTGAGGCCAATTATCTAAGTATCTTCATAAACTCTAAGTTTATGCTAATGATAAGTATCTTCATAAACTGCCTCCCCAATTTCAGCTCTGTTTTGTTTACCAGGGACTATCCCATGCCTAGTGTAGTGCCTACTATGTAGTAGATGTTCAGATGGGTGTTAAACAAATTTTGTTAAAAGAAGTAATCAGGCTAATGTTCTCCCAATCAGCAAATGTGGAGTCGGGATTCAAGCCAGGCAGTCTGGCTTCAGAGTATATGCTCTGAACCACTACGTGATATTGCCTCTTGAAGACTCCTCATATGTTCTTGAGACCTAGGGTTGGTATCTTCCTCAACAGAACATCACTAGGAACATTGAACCTTCTCCACAGTATTCCTCCAACTTATCTGTCTCTTACCCAAAAGCATTCTTCTTAGATAAGTGATAGGTAACCCTGAATTACCATGTTAATAAATACTAATGGTTCATTAGTATTAATTCTAATTAATACTCAATTCAAATAAGATGTCCACTTTTAACCTCTTCAGACACTGCCCAGAGCTTCTCATTGTACTCAGAATTAAGATAGTTCTCATTACAAGCATAAAACCCTGCCTTGAAATGCTTTATGGACACTTCTAGAAGCCTGCTTCATGCTACCTTCTTGGGTTGAACAATGCTTTGAACATCAGTATAGAGATGGCATACTTATCAAGTTTACACACAAACACAAAAACCTGAGAATACAAAATCAAAGCTTTAAAGTATTTTAGCAGGCAAGTAATTAGATTTAAGTGGAGAAAGAATAATCTTTTCGGCAAATGGGGCAGAGGTAATTAAATATTCACATGGAAAAGAATGAAGTTGACCCCTACCTTACACCTTACTCAAAACTTAATTCAAAATGGATCACAGACTTAAATGTAAGGGCTATTACTATAAAACTCTTAGAACAAAACATAGGACTAAATCTTCATGACCTTGGGCCAAGCAATAGTTTCTGATATGACACCAAAAGAAAAAGAAAAAAAACAGATAAATTGAACTGTACCAATATTCAAAAATTTTGTACTGAAAATGATACTATGAAGAAAGTAAAAATAAAATCCACAGGATGAGAAAATACTTGCAAATCATATTATCTAAAAGAGTCTTATATCCAGATTACATGAGGAACTCTTTCAGTTCACTAATAAAAAAAGGCAAAAAATCCAACTTTTGGTTCAGCTAAAGAGCTTGGAAGTCATCACTCCCTTCCTTAATACAAAAAAAGGCTGGGCTAGATGAAAAATCAATTAGCTTTCCCTGGGTCCATCACAGAACTGAGCTCACCAGCCAGACTGCCATACCAAAATCTGGAGAGATGGGCAATTCAGTCATAGCAACTGAGATCTGTTTACCTGAAGCAGAAGCTGCTGGAGCCATAAACCGATAGATAGTAAGACCTAATACGGTAACTTCAACAAATTGCTGGATACTAAGTTATATCTGGGTGTAGGAGGGGAGACTGGGTTGTGGGAGGGTGACTTGAAATTTTTTGCATGTTAAGTTTTACTTAATAATAAATAATAATAAAGAAGTGAAGGAAGGAAGGGAGGGAGGGAGGAAGGAGGGAAAGAGAAAGGTGTAATAACTATATTCGTTTTAGACAAAGAAGACTTCAGAACTAGGAATATTATCAGAGATAAAGAGGGGCATTATTTAGTGACAAAAAGTCAATTCTCCAAAAAGACATAACAATTCTAAATGAGTAAGCACCTAACAACAGAGTGTGAAAATACATGAAGCAAAAACTGACAGAACTGAATAGAGTGATAGACAAATCCATTATTATGGTTGGAGACTTTGATACCCCTGAGATTGACAGATCAAGCAGGCAGAAAATTTGTAAGGACCTGAAGAGCACTATCAGTCAATTTGATCTACTTGACATTTGTAAAATACCCCAACAGAAGAATACACTATTTTCTACAGGGAACATTCACCAAGGGAGACCCTATTCTGGAACATAAAACATGCCATGACAAATTTTTAAAAATAAAGATAACATTAATATATTCTCTAACCATAGTGGAATTAAACTAGAAATTAGTAACAGGAAGATAACTGGAAAATTCCCAAATATTTGGAAATTAAACAACACATTTCTAAGTAACCATGAGTCAAAGATGATGCAAGAGAAACTTAAAAATGCTTTGAACTAAACAAAAATGAAAATACAACTTGTCAAAAGTTGTGGAATGCAATGAAAGCAGAACTAAGAAATTTGTTGCATTGAATGCATACACTAGAAAAGAAAAAAATTTCTAAAATCTATGACCTAAGCTTTCTTAGAAACTTTAAGAAACTAGGAAAAGAAGAGGAAATAAAAAGAAATAATAAAAAATATAACAAATCAATGCTATTTCAACAGGAAAGCCATATAGAAAAACCAAAACCAAAGGTGCTCTTTGAAAAGATCAATAAAATTTATAATCTCTGGCCAGACTAACATGAAAATGAAAAGACATAAATAAATAATGAAAGAAGGGTCATCACTACCAATTCCCCTGCACATTAAAAGGATAATAAAGGAATACTACAAATAATTCTGTGCCTGTAAATTTGGTGACTTGGATCAGTCACCAGTTCCTTGAAAGACACAAAATAACAAACTTCGCACCAGGAAAAACAGATAACCTGCACAGCCTTATGTTTTTAAAGAAATTAAACCAATAATAATAACCTTGCAAAAAGGAAAGCATCAGACACAGATGGCTTCACTGGCAAATTCTACCACACATTTAAGGAAGAAATAATAGCAATTCTCTACAATCTCTTCCTTAAAAGAGAAGAAACAATTCCTAATTAATTCATTCTATCAGCCATCATTATCCTATTACCAAAACCAAATTACAAGAAAGCTATAGACAAAATTTATAAAATCATATCCAGCAATGTATAAAAAGAATTACACCCCAGGCATACAAGACTGGCTCAACATTCAAAACTTAATGAATATAATCAAACACATCAATAAGGTAATGAAAAATTATTACCATGTCAACTGATACAGAAAATGCATGTGACAAAATCCAACACTCCCAACAAGCTAGCAATTGATGAAACATCCTCAACTTGATAAAGAATATCTACAAAAAAACTTACAGCTAACATCATACTTGAGAGAGACTGGACACTTTCCTCATGAGACTGGGAACAATGCAAGGAAGCCCTCTTTACCCACTTGATTCAGCTCCATAAAAAAAATGGCATATAGATTGAAAAGGAAGAAATAAAGATGTCTTTATTCACAGATTACATAATTATCTATGTAGAAAATCCCAAAGAATTTACAAAAAAAAAACCCTATAATTACTAAAACAAGTAAAGGAAGGTCACAGGATACAAGGTCAATATACCAAAGTCAATTAATTCCGTACATACAAACAATGAAAATGGAATTTGAAATTTTTAAAAAGCAATACCATTTACAATAGCACAGAAAAACAAAATACTTAGGTATAAACCTAAAATATGTGTAGGAGCTGTAAATTGAAACCTACAAAACACTGATGAAATTAATTGAAGATCTAAATGGAGAGACACTCAGTTTTCATGGATAGGAAAACCCAAAATTAAGATGTCAATTCTTCCCAACTTGAGGATTTAGAATCAAAAATTAACTTGCTGAGACTGAATGACTGACTGAGCACTCAACTACAAGGTGAACTATCTGCACAAGGGCAGGAATCATGTCTTTTTTTATTTTATTCACCAACACATCACCAGCACAGTGCTTACACATACTACGGGCTCAATAAATATCTGTTTAATAAGTAAGTCAATTATTTTGGATATAGCAGATGGACTACTGCACCATGTAGGAAGTTGGACTGAATGAATTCTAAAGTCACTTAATCTAAAGATTCTCATTCTGTGTGATGTGAAGAATTCCACTCCAACAAGTCAATTCAAAATGTAATTTACTAAGTCCACTATTATACAGCAGTATGCTAAGCATAATGTTACTTTATATATGGCAATCTGCTATTATTTCAGAGCAAATGAAACAGCAGTTGGAAAGTCTGCAGGGGGTCCTTTAAATAACATGGAGCTCACTATACTGTGAACTCAAAACTGATAGACCCATTTCCACTCAGCATGTAAAACAGGGCAGTGCACAAAAGCAAAACTGCTTTTTGAAGCACTTAGTTAAAAGTCTGTCCTATTATATTCCAAAAGTTAGGATATAAAACCTGACAAAGGATTTTTATATCTCTTCATATAAAAAAAAATAACAAAACAGGGAACATTTTTACTTTAGGGCATTTTAAAGGTATATGAGAATAAGGGACAGAAAACTTACCAGTGCTACAGAAAATTGGATATATATTTCTCCATAATTCTGTGCTTTGAAGAACTGAGTCAGTCCTGGAAAAAATTACCATGACCTCTGTTTACTGAACAGTCCATCCACTATTTTACATATTTAGGCAAGAGACACACCAATATGTATTCTGTATGCCATGCTTCTATTCATGCTCTTCTCCCTTGCCCTGAACCCAAAAGAGCTCACTAAATATTTTTGACTGATTTAACACACTTATTCCCCACACCTACTGCAATTCTACCCAGTGAGATAATTTTTAATTCTTAAATTCCACATCACTTTTGTCAAATGAGCAATATAACTAAATTAACACCTCATTTGGATGCCTAAAACTATGATTTTCACATACACTAGAAACAGTATAACAACATTCAGCAAAGACTAACTGGAAGCTATCTTCTTCCCAAAATAACCAAACACATTCAGAAGTATAAAATCATGGTGCACATGGTCCAATTTCTTTCTATGCCAACTGTGGTTAGCCTGCTTCTTGGTTTTAGATTATGTGTTTGCACCTATTCATCTTCAAGTAGCTCTTGAATGAAAAGAGAAAACTGAAAATGTGAGTGTGAATAAAAATTGTATGGGCTGGGATATTAGACATGAAAATTAGAATGACTATAGTCAATCCATTATAATGGTAGAAATAGTACATATTCTTAATTTACAATAAGAAAATTAGCATGAATAAGTTAGAACAGCATTTACCAAACATAATTCTGTGCTTTGAAGAACTGAGTCAGTCCTGGAAAAAATTACCATGACCTCTGTTTATTGAACAGTCCATCCACTATTTTACATATTTAGGCAAGAGACACACCAATATGTATTCTGTATGCCAGCATGTCCCCGCCCCTGAAAAGGGCACAAAAGAACCTTATTAATTCATATTAATTCATACTAGATTTGAAGTGATTAATCTGCTACCTTTACAATGTATCTACCTTTACCATTGAGATTTAGATTTTGCAGATTTTTTTTTGGTTACTAATTAGCATTCTTTCCTTTATTGAAGAAGTCCCTTTAGCTTTTCTTAAAAGGTTGGTTTAATGATAAACTCCTTTGCTTTTGCTTGTCTGGAAAACTTTATAACTCCTTCAATTCTGAATGACAACCTTGCCAGGTAGAGTATACTGGATAGGTTTTTTTTCTTTCAGCACTTTGAATACATCATGCCAGATCTGCTGATAGTCTTATGTTGTGGGGTGGTGGTGGGGGTACCCTTGTATGTAACAAGTTACTTTCTCTTGCCCCTTTTAAGATTCTTTATTTAAAACTTTTCACATTTTAATCATAATTTGTCTTTGTATGGGTCTCTAGGTTCATCTTTTCTGGAACTCTCTGGCCTTTCTGGATCTGAATATCTGTCCTCAGTAAGGGAGGTTCTCAGCCATTATTTCTTCAAATAAGTTTTCTGCCCCTGTCTCTCTCTTCTCCTTTGGGACCCAATAATGCAAATGTTAGTCAGCTTCATGTTGTCCCATAAATCCCTTAAGCTATCTTCACTTCTGTTCATTCTTTTTTCTTTTTGCACTATAATTGGGTGAGTCCCACTATTATGTCTTCAAGTTCACTGATCCTTTCTTCTGCTCTATGTTGCCTGTTATTGAACCCCTCTAGTGTATTTTTCAGTTCAGTCATTGTATTCTTCAGCTCTATGGCTTCTATTTGGTACTTTCTTATATTTTCTCTTTGTTGAAGGTCTGTATTTATCCATTCTTCTCCCAAGATCAGTACTTTGAACTCTTTATCAGAAAAATTACTTATCTCTGTTTCCTTAAGGTTTTTTCCTTAAGTGTTATCTTGTCCTTTCATTTGGAACACATTCCTCTGTTTCCTCATTTTGCTTGACTCTTGTGTGTTTGTTTCTGTGTATTAGATAAAACAGCTACCTTTCCCAGTCTTCAAGGAGTGGCCTTGAGTAGGTGATGAACCTTATCATTCAACCTTGCCAAAGCCCTTTGTTGTCTCTCAAACTTTTGTGATTGCCCAAGCAGCCTATTTCATTTTTAATAGCTCCCAGTTTTTGAGGGTATGCCAAGACCTGTCAATGTCCCAAAGGGGCAGGATCTCAGTCAGCACCTAGATTCAGGCTGACTGTAAGTCTGACCCTCAAGCAGCAGCTTTTAAAGCATATACATATATACAGTCCTATAGTACCACAAGAATAAGCCCTGCTTACAATTAGACCAGACAATCTGGAGTTGTTCCCTGAGCAACGGTTGTAAAAATTGGTGCGCAAAATTGGTTCAACATTCAAAAATCAATTAATGTACTCCACCACATCAACAGGCTACTATAAAAAAAAATCACATGAGCATATAGATGAAGAAAATCATTTGACTAGATATAATATCCATTCATAATAAAAACTCAGTATATAAGAAATACAGAGAACTTCCTCAACTTGATAAAGAATATGTTCATGGATGACATGATTGTCCACATAGAATATCTGAATGAACTGACCAAGAAACTATTGGAATAAGTAATTACAGCAAGGATGGCAGGCTATAAGCTTAATATACAAAAGTTAATCACTTTCCTATATACTAGAGAAGAAAACGGGAAACTTGAAATTAAAAACACAGCAGTACCCAAAAAAATGAAATAGATATAAATCCATCAGAATGTATACAGTTGACTCCTTAAACAACATGGAGGTTCAAACTCCAACCACCCCCACACTTCATCTCTCTCCCAATAGTCAAAAATGCACTTATAACTCTTGACTTCTCAAAAACTTAATTATTAATAGCCTACTATTGACTGTGCCTTACTGATAACATAAACAATCAACCAACACATATTTTGTATACTATATAGTAAGCTAGAGAAAAGAAAATTTTTTTCTAATTGTTGCAGATCTCCAAATTGATCTGTAGGTTCAATATACTTCCATCAAATTTTTTAAAAGAAGTTCTTGTGAAACTTGATGAAATAATCTAACCTTTGTGATGGCAGTTAAGGGCAAAAGCTCTCTAAAGACAGACTGCCAGGGTTTGAATCCTGGTTCCTAAACTTAAAGTGGTCTTAAAGTAAATATTAAACCTATCTGCATCTCAATTTTTACATCTGTAAAATCGCAATGTTAATACCAACACCTCTATGTTGCTATGAGGACTGGGTGTGCTAATACATATAAAAAAATTTGACCTACATTATGCACTCAATAAATATAAGCACTCAATCAACATCTGAAAGAAAACATAGGGAGAAATAACCAAGAAGCTTTGGGAGAGAAGGAGAGAAGATATATTACAAGATAGTAGAAGATAGATTAATAGAAATTATATAATACTAGTATAAAAAAACCACAGGCAAATCAAAGCAACAGAAGAGAGAATTCAGGACCCTACTAGTATAAGTAAGAATGTGATTTAGGATAAAGGTGGCATGTTACAAAGCATAGTGAAAGGATGAGTTTATTTAAAACATCAATGGAAGGAATGGATTTTTCAATAAAAGACAATGGGACAACTTGTTAACTATTAGGAAAAAAACTAAATGTGATTCTTACCTGTAACCAAATTCCAAACAAATGTCAAAAGGATTTTGGTTATTGTTAAATGACTAGGTGAAAAAAAAATGACTATTTCAGCTATCAGGGTGGGGAAGAACTAAGTATAATGTCAAGGAAGAAATAAAAAAGAAAAAGACTGATAAATTAACTTGATAAATGTAAGCCTTCTACATATCAAATAATACAAGCAAAAGTTAAAGACAAAAGCTTGAAACATGACATGATATTACCCTAAATGTATAACAAGCTGCTAACCCACAGGAGAATATAAAAGATATTCTTTCTTAAAATGTATACTCAACCTCCATTGAATAGTGGTACACACTAAAACTACCCAACTATACACCTTTAAATGATAAATTTTATGGTATGTGAATTATATCTCAAAAAAAGTCAGTGTAACTGACATTTACATGCAAACCTCCAAAAAAAGAAGGAAAATACATGTAAAATGACTGTTACTCATCAGAAATTTTATGCTTAGCAAGAATGTTCTATTAAACCATAGTGTGTGTTCCAAGATTCTTTTCTCAAAAAAAACAGAAGGGGGGTTGCACACAAGTACATATTATGTCTCCCTAATAAGCCATGAGATTTCAATATCCAAAAGGACATGCAAACCTTTTGCTAACATTCTCCGTGTCTGAGAACCTTAAGAGAGCATGGTACAGTTTCGGTTTAGAGTAAGTGATTATCTAGTTTTTTACATTAGTCACTGGGGCTTAGCAAATTCTAATAGTTGAATCCTTTCTTGTGGGAAAACTGCTCATGACTTTGCAGACCTAATCTGGTGGTTGAGCTACCTGGTCCCACTGACAGCTATGTTCATACAATAAAAATATAACAATATCTCATTGTGGTTTTAATTTGCATTTCTCTGATGATCAGCAATGTGGAGCATCTTTTCATGTGCCTGTTGGCCATCTGAATTTCTTCTTTGGAGAAGTGTCCGTTCAGATCCTCTGCCCATTTTTTAATTGGCTTATTTGCTTTTTTGTTTGTTGAGGTGCATGAGCTCTTTATATATTTTGGATGTCAGCTCTTTATCGGATCTGTCATTTATGAATATATTCTCCCATACTGTAGGATGCCTTTTTGTTCTACTGATGGTGTTCTTTGCTATACAGAAGCTTTTCAGCTTAATATAGACCCACTTCTTCATTGTTGCTTTTGTTTCCCTTGCCTGGGGAGATACATTCATGAAGAAGTTGCTCATGTTTATGTCAAAGAGATTTTTGCCTATGTTTTTTTCTAAGAGCTTTAGAATGCAGCAGCCCAGTTTGAAAAAGATATATGCACCCCTATGTTTGTCGCAGCACTATTTACGACAGCCAAGAATGGAAACCAACCTAAGTGTCCACCAGTAAATGAATGGATAAAGAAGATGTGGTACATATACACAATGGAATATTATTCGGCCATAAGAAGGAAACAAATCCTACCATTTGCAGTAACATGGATGGAGCTAGAGGGTATTATGCTCAGTGAAATAAGTCAGGTGGAAAAAGACAAGTATCAAATGATTTCACTCATCTGTGGAGTATAAGAACAAAGGAAAAAACTGAAGGAACAAAACAGCAGCGGCACACAGAACCCAAGAATTGACTAACAGTTACCAAAGGGAAAGGGACTGAGGAGGATGGGTGGGAAGGGAGGGATAAGGGGGAAAAGGGGGCATTACGATTAGCACACGTAATGTAGGCGGAGGGGCACAGGGAAGACAGTATAACACAGAGAAGACAAGTAGTGATTCTGTAGCATCTTACTACGCTGATGGACAGTGACTGTAATGGGGTATGTGGTGGAGACTTGATGATGGGGGGAGTCTAGTAACCATAATGTTGCTCATGTAATTGTAGATTAATGATACCAAAATTAAATTTTATGTATATATATATAAAAAACAATAAAGAAGAGCCACCTTCCACTTTTAATTAGGAGTTCTGTGTTGTCTAGGCAAGACAAGTTGTAGGTTGTCTACCTCAAAGATGCAGATGACTGTCACTTCTCTATAAAGCCTCTATATCCTAGAGACAACCCAGAAGAGCAGGATTTCTCTTTCCAGGATACACAGGGCAGAAGGCATCTAGGGGAAATCAGAACAGCATCTCTTTATCCTGAGCCCAAACCTTTGTTCTACAAAACTTTGTTCTACCTCTGTTCTACAAAAATAAGAGATCACAAAAAAGTATATTCTAATATACATTAATTTGTATTTCATAAGAAAATATAAATAATGTTAAGCTGTTATTATAAACTTTCATTTTTATAGAAAAAGTATAACTGATGTGATTCTAGACCAAGTACTCAACTCACACAGCCATCAGTGTCAGGGAAAAATGTAGCCAGTGGGAGTTCATTTCCAACACCAGAAAATACTACTTACCTAACTTACAGGCATTATGCCTAAGATAACTATCATTCACTGAGTACAAATGTATTTATAATACTTCCAAAAAACACTGTAAGGTGGCTATTATCCTCATTTTATAGGTATGAAAACATGAAAAAAACAGTTGTCAAGTAATTTGCTCAAGGTCGCAAGGTTAGGATATAGCTGAGGCAGAACTCAAAACCAACTCGACCAGACTCCAAAGATACCTCTCAAAAGCATAGAGTAATATCTAATATTTATTGAGTGCTTAGTTTGTACTATGCACTTTATATTCCATCTCATTTAAACTCACACTGTGAGGCAGAAATACTATTAATCTGTCTTCATAAATGAAAAACAATAGAATGTTAAATGACTTACCCAAGGTCACAACACTAGCATGGCAGTCTGACCAGAGAAGCCATATTCTTAACCACCACCACTACCCACACACAACAATTTAAGATTATTACATAGTAGGCACTGTGCTATACATTTTTTTCTTTTTCATGTAATCCCTCCAAAAAATACTAAACTAGATTTTTTTGAAGAAAAGCAACCATTCTTCCTCAACTAAAACATTCTTTTCATTTTCCATTTCACTGACTTTTTCAGATGGTGATTTTAAGACAAAGTAGCTTATAATTAGACAACAAATTTAGAGATCTCAATACCTTAAAAATAGAAATGTTCTATGCTGCCATTTTATCAATTGTACAACTTTCTTTCACCCTAAAGTGCAAACACATCCTAAATTTACAATTAACTCTGCTTTTCCTTTAGAAAACAGAGTCAGAAGCTGGTAGTAATTATCAGCATTTACCAATTTTACTATTTGTCAGTTGCTCTGCAAGGAGCATTGTACTTGTTAATTAGTTTTTTAGCTGGGATTAAAAAAGAATTAAGTAATTCACCCAAGAACCACCCAACCAGTAAGCAATGGAAATGAGATGCAAACCCAAGTCTACTCTAAAATAGACTATTCTTGAATTACACAGTATATAATATATACTAATATAGTATGTTACTATATTAGTAATTTATATGTTAATATAATATATTACCATATTAAGAGTAACCTGTATCTAAGAATAACCTTGGAAATAAGAAACTAGTCACTCCATCTTTGAATTATTTGAGAAACACTTAAATGATCAATTGGTTAACAAAAAAGTACAAAAACACGGAACACTGGATAAAAACTTTCAAATTCTATAAATGGCTAATCATGGCTTTCCAACTTTGAAAAAATGGGGAAACTATAATGTGTCATTATTTCTGAAGATGACCCTCCAAAATTTGAGAAAAACAATGAAACACTGGCCCAAAAGATTCCAAAGAATCTTTTTAATGTACATGCCATGGATTCATTAATTCAAATATTTACTGAAGTCTACTATATATTTAACACTACAAGCTGGGAATTTAGAAATGAATCAAACTTATGGGTTCTTTAGGCCATAATACCTTAGGGACCCTACAGCTTCTCAAATTGCCATATATACCTTGTGGATTACTCAATCTCTTTAGAAATAAAGGAAAACAGAAATTTCAACTAGGCCAAATAATTCTCCCCCACTCTCCCAAAAATATTGCTTAGACTCTTATAGCAATCCATTTATCCTAGGCAGCTATTGAACTTGAATACAAAAGTAATTCAAAACATAAGAATTTTTAATGTCAAAATAGGTGAGGGAATAAAGAAACGCAGACATCCAATCAAAAAATATATTAGTCATGGGTATACACTGCAAATATAGTCAATAATATATAGTATCTTTGTATTGTTGACAGCAACTACACTTACTGAGGTAGGAATTTAGTAATGCATATAATTTGCAACACTATGTTGTACATCTGAAACCAATATTTTATATCAACTATATTTCAATTTCAAAAAAAAAGTAAGAATTAAAGGGACAGCCCTAGTTGCATATGACAGGTTTACAAATGGAAGCATTCATCTAGAGCAGATGAAACAATTGTTCCTATTCCCAGTTCCCTAAATCACATTACAAGTCACAAAGCACACAACTTCCATGTAAACTTAACATGGGCAAAAAAAGAGAAAAAAGAAAGCCATTATTTGGTCTGAGTTTTTAATTTTTTTTCACCTACCAATTCAGTCAATAATTCTTTTCGAAATCTTATAAAAGAGCCCTCATAATCTGATGCTTTTAAGAAGAAAAAAAGAAAATATCTCCATATGTAATCAAAATATCTGCCATTAAAATCAATCTTATTTGAATTCAAATATTCAAGGCTTTCACAATTTCAATTATCAGGATAACAATTTTCAACTCTACTAATTTTTACAAAGATGGAAAAAAGGACATAGAAGAAAGTTCCAGCTAAGTTATACTGAGTTATATTTTTATCCCAAAGCCAAATTCTACCAAGAGGTTATATAATACTTCAGTTTAAGGGAGTGAGTAAAATTACCTAATTGGTTCCCAAGTCTGTTGCTACATTTTAAAGCCACAGTCAAAACTTCAAATATAAAAAGATGCTCCAATAGTCTGAAAGATACAAGCAAGTGCAAAGTGTTCAGTCTAATTCTATCAATCAGTAAGTTAAAAGTTGTTACAGATGCTCTAACATAGAAGTCTCACTTCCTTAGTTAAGTTGGGAAGATAAATTTGATTTTCCTAAGGCATTTTTACATTACTAAATTGCTAGGAGATTTGAAGTTCAGTTTAACCACAGATATTTTCATTTAACCTGGCTAAATTACAGCTGGTAATAGTGAAATAAGCAAGTATTTCTAACTTTAAAAACAGAGTATAGGTGACAAATACAAAAAAATATGATTATTTCTTATGGGTATGAGTAGACTCAGATAGTAAATACAAACATAAACATAAACATAAACATAGTGATGCTACTTAATATAACCAATCCTTTCTTGATTCAAAAAGTTTACACTTGGGAATTTAACAACTGTAAATCAAACACCCAAGCACACAAAGTAAGAAATCAAAGGATTTTTCTCCCCACTTAAATTCTCCAACCTACCTTTCTAACACACAGCTACATGTTATTTGCTGTGCTTTTTTCCTAAAGGAGAAAAATGAGGCAGTAATCCTCTCCTATTTTGAACAAAGGAATTTATATAAAAAGTCAAATATATTATATCAAAATTACCACCTCTAAACCAAGTTCTACAAATGGGAAATTGTTTCCATCAACACAGAAAGCAGAGTAGTTGACTCTACATCTGAACTTCACTTATTTTTCAAATATTAGCAAATAACTTTTCTCCCATTAGTCAAAGCCACCTCAGCACCTTTAATTTCTGTTCCTGACTTTTTTATTCATGTGTATCACTTAAGTAATTTATATGTAATATACTAGATATTGGTAGATATTACTCTTTCATAATAGCCCTAGCACACAACTTCAGTAACACCTGATGTTGTGACAAACCAGTAGAAGATAAAAGTTTTTAAAAAATGAGACCTTTTATAACTTGTCATAGTACTGTCAAAATATATCAAACTCCTTAAGCCAAGAAAATATTTCAATGTGTTCTATCAAGAGACTAATGAAGATAAACAGTTGGAGAAACACAGAAATGAAACTTGTACTTGATATATCCAAAAATAAAACAACTTAAGAAACTCAGTAAAGCCATGTATTAAATGGCTTTCTTCATGCACATTTTTACAACCAAATCAGTAAATAGTAACTGGTCCAGAATTCCCTCCCCAAAGAACAATATAATTTAGTACCAGAAATCTCAGGCCTTGTTACAATTTCTAGCACCAAACTATACAACTAAACTTATGTTTTAACCACTTTTCTTTCCATAAAGGGGCTGTTTATCCTGTTACATATATTCAAACCTTAATGAAGTACCTTAGGATCTCCCTTAACGTATCTGAGTAAATGAGTATATAGCAAAAGGCAAGTCAACAAATATTATTAATCAATAATTATGTAGAAGGCATCGATATAGTGTAGGAAAGGTCAATGCTTTTTGTGAACTCTGCTATACTCATTAATAACACCTTTTTTTTTCAAAATATCAACACACTGGCTCAAATTAAAACTCCTATTTCAAATTACACTTAAGACACACAAGAACAAATGTTCACTAACTGACCCATATTTGGGGGCTTCCTTCCCCCCAAATATGGAGAATATCATTGAGATTTTTACTCTGACAAGAAAATAAAAACCTATAATAGGTAGTCTGTATAGTATTCATATGGTCAAGTCTGCAATATAAAGGTACATCCACATAAATGTAATTGTAGTCTTTTGCTTTTAAAATGAGTAGGTGAAATATGCAATATTAATTCGAGGTGATACATGTTTTCTATTAACAGTACAATTAAGGAATGTATCAAGTATCACATACTATGTTATATTTTATTACTATTATTTACTAAATGCTCCCTATAAACCAAACAGTATTGGGCATTTTAGTGATCTTTTTGTTTATGTTCACAACGATCACTGTTTTCCCACCTTACAAATGAAGGACCACATTGAAAAGATTAAATAATTTGTTCTAGTTGATAAATCTAATTAAGTATGGAGTTCAGATTTGAAGCAGCCAAATCAATCTCACTTCATAGGTCTGTCTCCTACAATGACCCACCCCTCTCACTGCTCAAGTCCCATGGTGACAGGGCGAGGAGGGGTGTGTGGAGGGACCAGGTTTAAAACACGCCTGCCTAGTTTCCCGCCCAAAGTTTCCATCTCAGGGGACTGTGGCTATGGCAGGTGTCATGATTCACTGCACTGAAAAGGAAACCCTATTCCTCTGTTCTTCTAAGTATGGGCTTTCACTTCTTGCTAGGTAAAGTAATAATAGTGGAATCCTCACCATATTTTACAATACACCTCTACGAGGAATAAAGCTCAATATTTTGTCTCACGTTTAGGTCCTTGTTTCTGTTCTCAATTAGTTAAGAACCTGGAGAGGCGCAGAAGTAACTTAGGCAGACCCTCTTAAGCCTCCATCTAACATGTGCAGTATAGTTAGATAAATAGCCAGTGCCTAAGACCAAGCCACTGTTAATGAAATACACCAGCAATATCAAGAGAACCAGAGGTACAGGCAATATCATTCACAAAATAAGCCAGCACCATAACATCCTTTTATATCTAACCATAAGGTTTCAGAGCCAATCTGTTTTTGAACATGCACTTACTTTAATCTATGAAATCTTCAGGCCATTTGGTCTAATACTCTGACCACTCTGAAAAAAAAAAAAACACAAAGTCAACAACACTAGCTGTTGATGCTGCTCAGAAATTGGATTCCATCTGTGTACTCAGTTCTACACTCTAATTCCAAGCTTTATAGTCTGGTCCATCTTTCCCTTTATTAATATAGGAGCCTTCCTAGACCTTTGCTTACTTTGATGAGCCAAATGTTTCCCTGTGTACAGAACGCTCCTGACTCAGCCTTTCTCTGTTATTCCAGGAACTTCCCTGGTTATGCCCCAAGCATCTTCCAGTATTGTTCTCTGTTCACGGGCTGATGAAGACCAGCAGGCAACAAGCAAGGCTGAACATGGCATACCAAGCAGGTAAAAGACCATGGTTAGAGTCAAGGAGAAAGTCAAGAAGAGAAAGAGAAAAAAAGCAGAAAACAAAAAATGTTTTATGATCTGACAGATAAATCTGTTTTTCCTCAAACCAGTATACTTAATATAAAGATAAAAGCTAAACATTTACTGCACACAGTTCTTAAATATGGTGTACCCTTTCAAATCAGAGTGTTTCTGGTCATGCAAAAACAAAACCATTATTAAAAAGGAAAACTTTTACAAATGATGCCTGCCATTCTGCTTATCCCAGCACATCTTATTGAGGGCAACATATCTTTAGACATATAACAAATCAGAACTGAAGTAAATTAGTTTAGCTTTAATTACCTATGCTCTACTTCCAGTTCTCTAGAGGGCAAGTATTACTACATTATGCAGAGTCACAAGGAAAATCTTAATTACTTTAGGAAAAGACTGTAATTATTAATAATGGTGCTTATGATCTTCCTAGCTTTTCAAAGCTTTCCTCAAGATGATGAAAATCCTCAAGATAGTATCAATGAAAAATGGATGACTATTTTAAAAGGATAAGCAAAATTTTCTCACCTTTTTAAAAAGATTCTATTTATTTTCATATAAAATTTGCATGTTCTATTATCATCTGAAATATTTAATGTCCTATCTTTTATTAAATATGATGCATATTGGATGTACTTCCACTATTCTATAAACTACAAATAAGGTGACTAAGTGCATTTTATTTATTAATGCTCCTACTGTGCATGAAACATTGCATGCAATCAGTAAACATTTAATTAAGTCTACAAATTTTTAACCTTCTCATATGCTAGACACACTGTAAGCACAAGCTATTATACCATGGTATATCTAATCTATATGACCCTTGCCTTCATGCTTCCTTCAGTCTTGTAAAAAAAGGCAGAAAATCAACAAATAAACACTAATATACACTTATCAAAGGTGGCAAATAAAATGATGGAAAATAACAGGGTAATATTAGTGGGAGGAGTATCCTACTTCAGACTGGAATACTAAGGGAATACTAACGATGCCTATCTAAGAGAAGAGGTCATTTGAGATAAGATTCTCCACTCAAAGATTTGGAGAAAAGATCATTCCAGGTTATGAGAACAGCACGTAGAAAGGCTCTAAACCAAGTTTCAAAAATTGAAAAGCTAGTGTAACTTGATCACAGAGAACTAGAGGAAGAGCAGATTTCTAGACACTGGCAAGGAGCCAGATAATGTACAGTTGTGTACCATGTGTTAAAGAGTCAAGGTTTTATGCTAAGTGCACTAAAAAATCTAAAATGAAGCCCTATAGGTGAGGTGTATGTAAGAAAAACCAAGACACAAAATGTTAGGCCTTGACCCTACATCAAAGCTTCGTAAATGAAAGTACACATAGATTTCAAGTTAACATGTTTAAGGTATGATATGTGTTATGTTTTCTTGATTCCCTACTTTAAACAACTTTTCCAAATACCATCACCTAACACACATGATCACTCTCTCTTCCCTTTACCTTTATATGTCCATACTAGCAGAACTACAATTGAGCAATAAAATGGTCAAATAGGAAAGAAAATAAAAGTACATGGATATGGACAAATTGGGAAATAAACCTCTGAATAACTGAAATGACTACTACTTCTGCTGGTTGAGGTGGAATTGGAGCAGGGGTCCATGCAGAAGACACAGACATACTTAACTATAAATTTTAACCATTCTTTATTGTTTAAAGCAAAACAATGACTGAAAATAAAACCACAGTAAAGGAAGTAGAACAATTAACCACTAAGCAAAAAGCAAATGAAAAATTAACTACTTACGAAGGAAGTCATAGACAAGAGATACACAAAGAATACAGAATATGACACCTAATATATAAAGAGTGGAGGAGGGGAAAAAAGAACCTTTGGATGATGTTTAAAAAAGCATAATAAGCAAGTTAAGACAGACTGTAAGATAGTAAGAAAGCTGCCCTTGAACCTTTGGCAACCACAAATCCAAAGTCTACAATGACAATAAGTACATATCAATCGATAATCACCCTAAATGTACATGGACCGAAAGCACCAATCAAAAGATAGAGAGTTACATACAGAATGGATAAAAAAACAAGACCCATCTATATGCCACCTACAAGAGACTCACTTCAAACCCAAAAACATACACAGACTAAAAGTGAAGGGATGGAAAAAGACATTTTATTTTAATAGGGAGAAAAAAAAGCAAGAGCAACAGTACTTATATTAGACAAAATAGACTTCAAAACAAAGAAAGTCACAAGAGACAAAGAAGGACATTACATAATAATAAAGGGGTCAGTCCAACAAGACAATACAACCATTATAAATATCTATACACCCAACATAGGAGCACCTACATATGTAAAACAAATAATAACAGAATTAAAAGGGGAAATAGAATGCAATGCATTCATTTTAGGAGACTTTAACACACCACTCACTTCAAAAGACAGATCAACCAGAAATAAAATAAGGAGACAGGAGCACTGAACAACGCATCAGAAAAGATTGACCTAACAGACATCCATAGAACACTCCACCCAAAACCAGCAGGATATACATTCTTCTCAAGTGCACATGGGACATTTTCAGAATAGATCACATAGCAGGTGACAAAAAGAGCCTCAGAAAGTTCAAAAAGATTGAAATTGTGCCAGCCAGCTTCTCAGACCACAAGAGTATGAAACAAAAAATAAATTACACAAAGAAAACAAAAAAGCCCACAAACACATGGAGGCTTAACAACATGCTCCTAAATAGTCAATGGATCAATAACCAAATAAAAACAGAGATCAAGCAATATACAGAGACAAATGACAACAATAATTCAACACCGCAAAGTCTGTGGTACGCAGTGAAGGCAGTTCTAAGGGGAAAGTATATAGCAATTCAGGCCTATTTACAGAAGGAGGAAAAATCCCAAATGAACAGTCTAAATTCACAATTAATGAAATGGGAAAAAGAAGAATAAATGAGGCCCAATGTCAGTAGAAAGAGGGACATGATAAAAATCAGAGAAGGGATAAACAAAATTGAGAAGAATAAAACAACAGAAAGAAGCAATGAAACCAAGAGTTTCTTTGAGAAAATAAATAAAATAGACAAACCCCTAGCCAGACTTATCAAGAAAAAAAGAGAGTCTATACACATAAATAGAATCAGAAATGAGAAAGGAAAAACCACTACAGACACCAAGAAATACAAAGAATTATTAGAGAATACTATGCTAACAAATTGGATAATGTAGAAGAAATGGACAACTTTCTAGAAAAATAAAACCTTCCAAGACTGACCCAGGAAGAAACAGGAAATCTGAATGGAGCAATTACCAGCAATGAAATTGAACTGGTAATCAAAAAACTACCAAAGAACAAAACCCCTAGACCAGATGGCTTCACTGGTGAATTTTATCAAATGCTTAGAGAAGACCTAATACCCACCCTCCTTAAAGTTTTCCAAAAAGCAGAAGAGGAGGGAACACTTCCAAACTGATTCTATAAGGCCAGCAACACTCAAATACTAAAACCGGGCAAGGACACCACAAAAAAAGAAAATAAAATACGAAGATCCCTAATGAACACAGATACAAAAATACTCAACAAAATATGAGCAAACCAAATTCAAAAATGTTTCAGAAAGCTCAGCCATCATGACCAAGTGGGATTTATTTCAGGAATGCAAGGATGGTACAGCATTCAAAAATCCATTAACATCATACACCACATCAACAAAAAGGACAAAAACCACATGATCATCTCTACAGATGCCGAAAAAACATTCGACAAAATTCAACACTCATTCATGATAAAAACTCTCAACAAAATGGGTATAGAGGGGAAGTACCTCAACATAATAAAGGCCATATATGACAAACCCATAGCCAACATCATATTTCACAGCAAGAAGCTGAAAGCTTTTCCTTTAAGATCGGAAATAAGACAAGGATGCCCAGTCTCCCCACTTTATTCAACATAGTTCTGGAGGTCCTAGCCACAGTAATCAGACAACACAAAGAAACAGAAGGCATCCAGATTGGTAATGAAGAAGTAAAACTGTCACTGTTTGCAGATTACATGATACTGTACATAAAATATCCTAAAGAATCCACTCAAAAACTCTAGAACTACAATTTGGTACTGGCACAAGAACAGACCCATAGACCAGTGGAACAGAATAGAGACTCCAGATATAAACTCAAGCATATATGGTCAATTAATATATGATAAAGGAGCCATGGACATAAAATGGGGAAATGACAGCCTCTTCAAAAGCTGCTGTTGGCAAAACTGGACAGCTACATGTAAGAGAATAAAACTGGATTACTGTTTAACCCCATACAGAAAAGTAAACTAAAAATGGAACAAAAACCTGAATGTAAGTCATGAATCCATAAAACACCTAGAAAAAAATACAGGCAAAAATCTCTTGGACATAAACATGAGCAGCTTCTTTATGAACATATCTCCCCAGGCAAGGAAAACAAAAGCAAAAAAGAACAAGTAGGACTACATCAAACTAAATAGCTTCTGTACAGCAAAGGATACCATCAGTAGAACAAAAAGAGATCCTACAGTAAGGGAGAATATATTCAGAAATGATATATCTGATAAGGGGTTTACATCCAAATTATATAAAGAGCTCACACACCTCAACAAACAAAAAGCAAATAAGCCAATTAAAAAATGGGCAGAGGAGCTGAACAGACACTTCTCCAAAGAAGAAATTCCAATGCCCAACAGGCACATGAAAAGATGCTCCACATCACTAATCATCAGAGAAATGCAAATTAAAACCACAATGAGATATCACCTCACACCAATTAGGATGGCCAACATCAAAAAGACAAACAACAAAAGTTAGCAAGGATGTGGAGAAAGGGGAACCCTCCTATACTGCTGGTGGGAATGTAAACTACTTCAACCATTGTGGAAAGCAGTATGGAGGTTCCTCAAAAAACTCAAAATAGAAATACCATTTGACCCAGGAATTCCACTGCTAGGAATTTACCCTAAGAATACAGCAGCCCAGTTTGAAAAAGACAGATGCACCCCTATGTTTACCATAGCACTATTTACAATAGCCAAGAAATGGAAGCAACCTAAGTGTCCATCAGTAGATGAATGGATAAAGAAGATGTGGTACATATACACAATTGAATATTATTCAGCCATAAGAAGAAAAAAAATCCTACCATTTGCAACAACATGGATGGAGCTAGAGGGTATTATGCTCAGTGAAATAAGCCAGGCAGAGAAAGACAAGTATCAAATGATTTCACTTACCTGTGGAGTATAAGAACAAAGAAAAAACTGAAGGAACAAAACAGCAGCAGACTCACAGAACCCAAGAATGGACTAACAGTTACCAAGCGGAAGGGACTGGGAAGGGTGGGTGGGAAGGGAGGAATAAGGGGGAAAATGGGGCATTGCTATTAGCTGTAGGGGGTGGGGGGACATGGGAAAGGCAGTATAAACAAAGAAGACAAATAATGACTCTACAGCATCTTACTACACTGATGGACAGTAACTGTAATGGGGTATGTGGGGGGGACTTGGTGATGGGGGGAGTCTAGTAACCATAATGTTGTTCAAGTAATTGTGCATTAATGATATCAAAATTAAAAAAAAAACTCTAGAACTAGTATCTGAATTCAGCGAAGTTGCAGGATACCAAATTAATACACAGAAATCTGTAGCATTCCTATACACTAACGATGAACTAGCAGAGAGAGAAATCAGGAAAACAATTCCATTCACAATTGCATCAAATAGAATAAAATACCTAGGAATAAACCTAATGAAGGAAGTGAAAGACCTATATCCTGAAAACTACAAGACACCCATGAGAGAATTTAAAGAAGATACCAATAAACAGAAATACATCACGTGCTCATGGATAGGAAGAATCAATATTGTCAAAATGGCCATCCTGCCTAAAGTAATCTACAGATTCAATGCAATCCCTATCAAAATACCAAAAGCATTCTTCAACTAGAACAAATAGTTCTAAAATCCATATGGAACCACAAAAGACCCTGAAGAGCCAAAGCAATCCTGAGAAGGAAGAATAAAGCAGAGGGTATTATGCTTCCCAACCTCAAGCTGTACTACAAAGTCACAATAATCAAGACAATTTGGTACTGGCACAAGAACAGAAACACAGACCCCAGACATAGAGAGCCCAGATATAAACCCAACCATATATGGTCAATTAATATACAATAAGGGAGCCATGGCTATACAGTGGGGAAATGACAGTCTCTTCAACAACTGGTGTTGGCAAAACTGGACAGCGACATGCAAGAGAATGAAACTGGATTATTGTCTAACCCCATACACAAAAGTAAACTCGAAATGGATCAATGACCTGAATGTAAGTCATGAAACCATAAAACTCTTAAAAGAAAACACAGGCAAAATTTTCTTGAATATAAACATGAACAACTTTTTCCTGAATGCATCTCCTCGGGCAAGGGAAACAAAAGCAAAAATGAACTCATGGGACTACATCAAGTCAAAAAGCTTCTGTACAGCAAAGGACACCACCAGCAGAACAAAAAAGGCATCCTACAGTATGGGAGAATATATTTGTAAATGACTTATCCGACAAGGGGTTAACATCCAAAATATATAAAGAACTCACATACCTCAACACCAAAAAACAAATAACACAATTAAAAAAATGTGCAGAGGATATGAACAATTCTCCGAATTAGAAATTCAGATGGCCAACAGGCACATGGAAAGATGCTCTACATCGCTAATTATCAGGGAAATGCAAATTAAAACCACAATGAGATATCACCTCACACCAGTTAGGATGGCCAACATCAAAAAGTCTAGGACCAACAAATGCTGGTGAGGATGCAGAGAACAGGAAACCCTCCTACACTGCTGGTGGGAATGTAAACTCATTCAACCATTGTGGAAAGCAATATGGAGGTTCCTCAAAAAATTAAAAATAGAAATACCATTTGACCCAGGAATTCCACTCCTAGGAATTTACTCAAAGAAAACAAGATCCCTGATTCAAAAAGACACATGCACCCCTATGTTTACCACAGCAATAGCCAAGATATGGACACAACCTAAGAGTCCATCAGTAGATGAATGGATAAAGAAGATTCCATATACAAAATGGAATACTATTCAGCGTAAGAAAAAAACAACTCCTACCATTTGCAACAACATGGATGGAACTAGAGAGTATTATGGTCAGTGAAATAAGTTAGGCAGAGAAAGAGAAATACCAAATGATTTCCCTCGTTTGTGGAGTACAACAACGAAGCAAAACTGAAGGCACAAAATAGCAGTAGACTCACAGACTCCAAGAAGGGACTAGCGGTTACCAAAGCAGAGGGGTGGTGGAGGGCAGGTGTGGAGGGAGGGAGAAGGGGATTGAAGAGTATCATGATTAGTTCACATGGTGTCAAGGGTTGTGGGGGGTCATGAGGGAGACAGTGTAGCACAGAGAAGACAAGTAGTTACTCTGTGGCATCTTACTACACTGATGGACAGTGACTGCAATGGGGTATGGGGTGGACTCGATAATATGGGTGACTGTAGTAACCACATTGTTTGTTCATGTGAAACGTTCATAAGAGTGTATATCAATGATACCTTAATTTTAAAAAAACTTAGCAGAAAAAAAAAAGATTATGAACTGCCTAATTATTCTAGATGCCAAATTACAATATTTGAATATGCCTGCTTTATTAAAATTGAAGCATTACATATTACTATTTTAAAACTTGAAAGGAATAAAACAGCATTTCATTTTGCTTTAATAAGCATTTCTTTGATTACTGATAAGATCTAACATTTTTCTACCAGTTGCTTGTAAGTTTTATTTCCTCTGCTATCAACTGTTTGCTCATTTCCTTTACCCATTTCAAAAATTGTTTTTGTTCATTACAATAACAAAGCTTTCTCAAGTGACAAATGAAAGGGATAGCTGTCTAAAATTCTAGTCACATGGGCCAAATGAAAAACTATAGTTTATAATCCCCACTGTCTTCCAGAAATTACTACAAACATTACTTTTTATTTAAACTCTCATTTAACTTATACATTATCTCAAGGTTCATTTCATGTAAATCATAACTCTCAGAAACTAAAAAGTTGAGAGGACTCAAATTTCCTGATACTTAAAGCAAGTACGAAAAGATCAGTTCTACCTACTAAATGGATATACCATATAAATTTATCTTAATATATTTGATCATCAAAACATTAATCATGCTGCAGATCTCATCTCTTTAATAAAACCAGATATACCAAGAAACCTGACTACAATCAGAATTCACTGTACAGTGCTCTCAGTAATCTGGCAAATATAAATATGCACTACTGGTTTCAAGAGAAGACTGAGTAAGGAAGTAATTAAGTAACTCAGTACAAACTCATCAACACCATTAGAACAGAACACAAAGCTCACATCAAGCTAATAGCAAACCTTTAAATAGCAGGGATTTTATAGATAATCTAATTCGATCTCTTTCCTCCCCAATCCCACACTCATTTTGCAAAGGAAGAAACCAAGGCAGAGGAAAGTGAAATAACTTTTGAGAAGGTCTTAAAGATAGTTAGGCCCAATAATATCTGCTTCATTCTGTAATCAACATAATTTTACTGAGAGCTTTATTCCAAGCTCTAAAGATAAAACCAGTTCAGTCGTTGTTCTCAAGGAGTTTATATGCTGCTGAGGGCAGGGAAGAAAAGAGTAAATAAAAAAGGAAGGAAGGAAGTTAGTCTCTATGACAGAGACAAGCATTTTGAATTAAACCACATAGGGCAATGTGGCAGAGCAAGACTAAAGGATCAAGGGACCAGGTCAGATGGGATGTTTTGGGAATGATGCACAAAAAATTAAGAGAGAGCTGAGATCTGAATGACAAGAAGTCAGCAACAGGAAAATCTAAGGAGACAGCATTCTGCTTAGAGATTTTCTTAAATCCAGTATTAGTCAAGGTACAGAGGGGATGGGAGGGAGACATAATTCTTTTGACCTAAATCTGTGCCATTTAAGTAGAAAAGATATTACAAACATATTTAATAATAAATATGGCACTAATTCGATTTTTTTTAAGTGATACACAAATTAAGATAAAATACTGTCATAGGAAAATATCTAAATCATGATTTAACTTAATCTAATTTGGAAAGATACATAAAATAACCAACTTTTCCATGAAAAAGTCATTTGAAGGTGACAAAAACACCTTAAAATTCATAATTTTTTAAATCCTTAGAAGATACTGTGAAGGAATTACGACAATTCTAATAAGGATTTTCAAATAAGATGAAAAAATTAACTTCAGTCAGAAACTTGTTTCCAACTTTTCTATTAATTTTTGACACCAGTATATACAACTTAAGACTTTTTTTTTCCAAGCAAAACTATTTACCTTAAACAAATGATCCTATGCTCAGAGACTAAGATGTTTGTTTCAGCCAACAATTCTCCTCTTTTTAAAAATCAGTTACTTTTAATAAACATATATATGACTTTCAAGTTACTAAAAGACAGTTTGTGCCTTATGCTTCTTTATGTTCCTCCAAGCACCTGACACTGTGCCTTGCAAACATAAGAGATGTAATGAAATGGCAGGTACAACTAGCAGTACCAACAGTATAGATTTCAACAGCTTGTGCCATTAAAAGGGAAAAGAGGGGGAAAAAAAATACTTCATTCCTAGAAATGTCTCAACACATTATCACAGAAAAACAATTCAACAATCCACAGCCTTGAATAAATTGGACTCAACTCAATGAAACATCATTGTCTAATCAAGAAAGTTTAGCACTGTAAGCATTTTAATACCTTTAAAAAATACCATCCATCTGGTTTATGAGAATTTAAACAGGAATATAGATGTTAACACCACATCTTATCCAATCTGGTTCCACATGTAAGACTTCACATAAAGCCACAGGCCCTCCCATACATGTCTCCCATTTGAGATAAAAAAATACTGGTGCAAAATCTCTGCCATCATCTCTGAGGTCACCCAATACTCCCTCTTCCTATGTCTTTATTTGCTGATGTCAGTTAAAGTTACTGGCAAACAAGAAATAATAAGGATTCTGGCTTGGTAACAGGGCTGAAAATACCTCCCATGCATGGAGCACCTTCACTTTTTTTATTTCTTAAATATCACAAAGTCATGAGGTATTATTACTTTCATTTTACAGATATATAAAACCAGAAATAAGGCTACTTACCCAAGGTCACTCAGCTAGTAAGTCTGTCAGATTCAGGGTTCTTTCCTTCCCAAGAAATAGATCAATAACAATCTCATCATAAAAGGGTTAAGATGACAGCACTAAGAGGCATAGCTACCACAAGTAAACAAGGTCAGAAGGCAGCAAGTCCAGGTTGAAATATCATCTTTTCCATCTACTTTCCACCCACGGCCACCATAACAACTAAAAGCTTGACAAGGGCTGGAGAAGTTTTTCAGGTTGGTAATCTAATTTGGAGACTAAATAATTTGCTGCTATCTAGCTCGAAGACTGTATTTTTATATATTATTGTTCATTTTAACAGATTTTCATTTAATAGGGTTAATGGCAGACCTCAACTCTAACATAGCTTATAAACGCACCTGAAAAGCATTATTAAAAGTCTCACTAGGTACAAGATACAACAAGAAAGAAAGGAAGATGGAGGAAACATTTATAAAAACTTAACTATGTGCCAGGAACTGAGCTGTCTCCTCTACAGTAATTAACTTATTCAAGATAAATAATCCTATGAAGTACTGTTACCCCCATTTTACAGATAACTTACCCAATGCCACTTAAAGCCAAGATTCAAACCTATAGTAGATCAATTTCATAGCCCTAAACAGAATGGTTTTTGCTCTGGAAAGCCTATACTAAAGTCTAATATAGAAACAGACAAGTTACAATACAATGTTATTAGTACCATAACAGGGAGGAAAATAGGGTGCTCTGAAAGTACATAATTAGAGATTTCTAAGAGTCTACATTCTCAATGAAGGCTTTCAAGATAATGATATCTATGCTGAGGTCACAACTACAAGTCATCCAGAGCAGAAAGACAACCTGGTACACACTCTAAAAAATACTTGGTACCCAAATGATCAAGAACATTAACTCTGATACCTTATACAAGTAATTTCTTCAGTGTTATATAGCAAATACTATGCTGAACTAAGTCTAGTATTCCATAAAATTTGCAAGTCTATGTATGTCATACATAAGAAAATTAAATCTAAGGTTATTCAAAGCCCTTTGGAAATCAATCATTCTGGATAAACAATTTGAAAACTGAACTAAGAGTTTGTTGTCTGGTTTCATATGCTATTTCATACAAAAAAATCCTTATAAAATAAGAACCTTAATACCTTAACAAATGTACTATATAGACCATATATTTAACCTTTCCTTGCTAAGACATAAGAAACTCTCATTATTATTCTATATTATTAGAAATACAATGGATATCTTAAAGCTAATTAGGTTGAACAAGGCTATTTTCTGTATATTAATGATGGTTTTAGATTTTGTTTTTATATGTACAGTTTTTCCTAGTTCTTCACTGCTGTCATGTCAGCAATCTCACTATCCTATTCTCAATACATATGTTTATGACAGCATCTCACCACTACTAAATTAGTCCTTCATTTAATCTGCTCCTTAAAAACTACAATTATCACATATAAAGTAAAAATAAGTTCTCAGTGAGAGCTAAAAAGAGCTTTATTTAGAAGGAATTACTTATAAAAATTTGGGGTTTCATAATGTTTCAGAGAGCTGCCACCAGGTCTTCATGGGTAATTTTCAAATTTTCATACCTTATCTAAAATGTCTCTCTTGCCTTCTTTGAACTCAACTCAGTATTCCATGCAGCCTTACCTGAGACCCAAAGCCAAGTTAATCCTCTGAAACTTTCCTGTAAGACACATCCTAGGCAGCCCCATCCTTGCTTTTACTCTACAGTATTTGTGTCTCCATCCAGTATGACTGTCAACTCCTTAATAGTCTCTTATCTCTGCTTCTCTATTACGGAACCCATACCCTGATTTATAAATGCAGTTTTGTTTTGTTGAATAAAACAATGTCATAGAATGAAACAAACTATATAAAGAGCTATAAAGCCATAACACTGCATACAATAAAAATGACCTTTCATACCCATAATGAAACTTTCTTTTGAAAAATATGCACTCCAGAAATCTAAATTCCAAGGAAAGTCATAAGAAAAGTACTATGTAAGAACATACGGAAACATACTATTAAACTGTTGTAGCCACTGTATCAAAAAAACTATGTATCTTGGGATGAAGAAAACAAAAATGCATAACCATTTTTCCCAGGCAAATTTATACTTGTTCAACCTACACACAAAACGCTGACATTTAAAGAATGGTGACTGTTGATTCAAGCTAAAATTTAAAAAGTTATTTTAGGGGCATCTAGTTACTCTGAGGTATCAGAATAGAAGAAGTTACCCTTTACAAAGACTCAGAGATTCTTGATGTTGGAAGGTTCTTAGAGGTTGCTAGAGGCTATCCAATCCACTTTTTATTCAATACACTCTTACATTTCTGCTTTTCGTCAGTGATCCTCTTGACCCACACAAACTATGCCTTCTACATTGCAAATAGGAGCCTATCAAATATTTGTTTGTTCAATGTACTTTATTTTATGGTTCAACTTAATTTAGTGATTACAAAGTAATATATGTGCTTATGTATTTCAAAGATTTTTTTTAAGCTTCTCAAAAATTATTCAGCAAAATGAAACCAGGTATATTATAGGTGTTTTTTGGCAAACCTTACCTTATTGATTCTCATAACCACCTATAAAATAGGCAGGGCAGGTATCAACATCCCCATTTAAAGAATCATTAATATAGAGTAGAGAGTCACTATGAGGCTCATTTAGGAGCAAGAGAGACCTACCTCTTATGAGCTATGTGATCCTAAGTAAGTTGCTGACCTTCTCTAAGCCTGTTTCCTCATCTGCAAACTGGGAATATTATAATATTTCCTACCTCATACACTCATTGTCAAGACTACCTCAAGTAGTAAGATATTATTATCTCATTATTCTGCCCTCATTTTAAGCACATTATCTAATATCTCTCGAAATCTCATAGCAGCACTAGGTCAAGAATTAAGGTCCCATGTTCTACCTACCTTGTCTTCCACAAAAGCAAAAAATGCTTTAGTTATTTGCAGCTTAATGACTATTTTTCATACCCCACCCATTGGTCAACCAGTAATAACAAAGTTCCACTGTGATTTGTATGCAAACATAATGAACTTTACATGCAAAAGCTATCACATTAATTTTTAAACAAACTGGTTTCTCTAACCTACTATTATTAGATTATCTTTTAAAAACTTTATCTGGTATTTTCAAATGATAAAGATTGCTATTTTATTGTTTGTGAAACCAACTGCAGCAGGAAAAACCTGTTTCATCTATCAAAACTATTGTTGATGTTAACAAGAAATATAAAATGCATGTCAGAATTAAAAACAAAAAACTTAGAGGCCTCAACTCAGTGAAAAAATTAAGCTGCATAACTCATGCATCAAAATTGTACAGGTTCACTAGTATTGGCAAATGTGTGGTTCTAAGGATTTGAATAATATCTAATTTCCTATTAACTTTACCAAGAAGCTTGCGTTAGTGTTAGGGTGGAGAATATTGTGGGGGAAAAAATGAATGGAGGCAAGAAGACTTTAACTGAACTACAATTCAGTACCAACTTGATAGCCAGTAATAATATATCTTTGCTCAGAAAGAGTAGGACAAAGGCAAATCAAAACATTAGCCCAAACATAACCCTTAACAGCAGGGCAAATATGAGACAATTAAAATGAAAAGAATACAGTTCATGAGACAAGAACTATGTGGAAATAAAAAAATTAATGAATGCAGTCTGATGGCAAACAGCTGCTGAAACAAAATTACTACAAAACAACCTAAGAAAACATACTGTCTGCTAGTATATGCATAGGCTCCCTTCAGTGGCTGACTTTTCACTAAACTAAAACAGAATCTATTCAAAGTGTCATCGGAGGCTAAATTTATACAAAGAAACAAACTACTCAAGGAAATATCTAATAACCACTCTACAAACATTTGCATTTATACCATGCTCTTAGCAGAGGCCTCAACGTGACAAATACATCTTGAAGCATGGAATAATTTTCTATATGGTTTATAAAAACTGATGTTGTAAGTCTTTTAAACCTTCAAAACTGAAAACCACAGGTTTGTACTTTTTCTAAAAATAGTGTTTGTTATTTGCATCCCCTGTGGTGGAAGTCTGATTTTAGTGTCCTGTAATTTCGCTAACTGCTGAAAATGAGGGCAGAATATGGGTGTTTGTGTTGGGTGGGGAGAGGCTGAGAAATCCTTCACTGGTACATGAATGTATTCTACACTTGCCTTATAAAATATGCTCCTTTCCTGGAAATTTGGCATATAAAAAAATCCCTTTGGATTTGCATTACTTTCACATTTGTGACTATTTCACATGACGGTCTTCAAAGAGCCAGACCACTTGTTTTTAGCCATCTGCCAGATAGACTGTATTTTCACCACAAATCCCAACAACTAGTAGGTGTTGTGTGTGTAGACATTTATATATATATATATATATATACACACACACACGTGTGTGTGTATATGTGTATCTTTAGAAAGTGTGTGTATATGTGTATCTTTAGAAAATGTTTGCATAGTTTAAATTAAGAAACAACAGCATCATTCTTTGTACTACAAAAAGTAATGATAGAAAACTTGGAAGGATTTTAATAAACTCAATTTGGGAAAGCTTAACCCGTCTTGAAAAAAAACTCTGTGCTGACATGATTAGCTTCTCTATTCAACTGGTGTGAGCTATCTGAGGCATGCTGCATGTGAACTCTTATCATGCTATCTGGAGTGAGCTCCCTTACGGAGCAATTCACATGAAACTGCTGAAACCTAAAATGACAAGACAATATATGTATCAGAAGCCTAAATAAATGAGGAGCACAGTATGGCAAAGACACAATTCATATTTATTTTGGAACCAAAGCTCATCCCCAAAATTCTTGGCCAATCATCCAGAAGTAGCCCAGCTTTTTACCAACCAAATACTTATTTACCATAGTAACTTCATCACCAAGATTACCAAAATTTTCCACACATTTCCCACAGTCTCTGTATGTGTTGTTACCTAGGCAACACTAAAAGGGCTTTTACCTTTACAGACCTGGTGGGTCAAAGAGAAGTAAAGCTTCTTCAAATTGTGTATCATTTTAATTAGAAGCAGTAAGTGTGAAATCATCAGCATACAGAAAACCTTGAGAACTATCAACAGTGTGCTTCAATTTGATTGACAGCACAACTTACTGTCATTTACTTTCATTTACCTTCATTTCTAGCCACCTAATTCCCCTATGGTTTAAGGCAAGCGCCATCCAAAACTTCAAAACATAATCATACAGACTCTCAAACACATAAATGCTGAAATCTAAAGAACTTCTTTGAGTAAAGAATCTATCATTCCTCACAACTGGCTGTGGTATAAAATACCCTGCCTTGCTGCCCTAAATTCTGAAAGCTAGTCAGCTCTGCTGTGGATCTGTATAAACTGTCTTTCTGGCTGAACCAGACCTGCCTCCAAAAATTAAACTCCAGTCATTCAGAAATCATATTTTAGAAGGTGCTTTGATAAGATTTTCAAAACTGCTTCCTGCTCTATCTACTATAACCAATTTGATGCTACTTGGCAAAACAAAAAATAATGATCTCTCCTTACAAAAAAAATATTTTCCCTTTCTTTCCAATAGTTTTGGGACTGGTAAACTCAAGGTTGCTTCCCTAACACTAATAACCTTTACCTTCAGCTTTTACTCCAAGTACACTTAAGTGCTGCCTGGGTCATGAATACAGCATATAAAACGTATTTAATGTTAGGAAGTACTGCATGACTCCAGAGACAAAAATGAAAGTTAAGCTGAAAAGCAGAAAGGAAAACTGGCATTCAAGGCTTTTTCACCATCTGGTGCTGACTCTCTCTTGCCCAGCTCTTTCCCTCTACCCTTCTGATCACTCTGGTCCTGGCCCTGAAAGACCTTTCTCTACATACTATTTGTCCTATTTCCATTTCCACATGTCCAAATCCTACCCATTCTTCAAAGCATGGTTTAAATGTCAAGTCTTCTCCCATCCTTACAACTAAAAGTAATCTCTCTAAACTCTTGCAGCACCTTATCTTCATCCGTTTGCCCCGTTGTTACTTTCGGCCTTACATTATCTTTGTTTCCATATTTAATCTGAAACATAAGCATAAAGGCCTCAGGGTCAAGGTTCATGGACTATTCGTCTCTATTCAAACTGCTTAACACAATACCTTGCAAATATTAAGCACTCCAATGGCTTGGGTTAGTAGAGAGACATCCACTAGAAACAACTCTAGATAAGGAATCTGGAGACCTGGCTTTGCTAATAACTAGCTATATGACCTTGAGCTTCAATCTTTTAGTATGTTATCTACAAAGTGAACAGGATGAACTGAACCAGTTTTTAATTATGGACTGTTATCCATGAGAAGGCTATAAAACCAATTGTGGGGTCAAACCAAGCATTTTTTTCAATGAAATGAAACAGAATAAAAAATATCAAACTGTTAGATGCAGTGGTGTGCTGTAAATGCTTAACAAATGGCTATTCAGAAGGGAGAAAAAAAGTCCTGTAATGTACCAATTGCTGATCTCCCTGGTGTAAATACTCCTACCATGGTCAATTTCAAGCTACCACCAGGATGTCACTGAACAGTGGAGCTAGGTGGTAAGAGAAAGGCACCACTGCTTGTCAGTCAGCATGATGAGACAGCTCCAGCAAGGTCCTGAAAAAGAGAACTATTATTTCACCAAACTTTTCGTTCAAGTTTGTGTGTGTGTGTGTGTGTGTGTGTGTGTGTGTTGAATCAGTGTACAAAAGTATTACTGTGAGTCACAGTCAAAACAGTTCAGCTAAATAATCTAGTTTCTACCATGTGCACTACACAATTCAGTAAGTCTTACTCTTGGTTACCTATGTAACCTCTTTACCACCAAAAAATTTATATTTCTGTTCAAAAATGAGAGTAAGAGAGATGCCTATTGATATCACTGGAAGGCAAATTCCAGGGAGTGGAAATTTGGCCTAAGAAACATCAGTGAAGAGCCAAGGTTCTCAGCCTTTGTTCAGCCCCACACACCTGAGGGACACAACACGCTGCTACCAGTAGCAACCACTCATTTAGCAAAGGGTTGTTGTGGGGAGAGACGGAGAGGGAAAAGTAATCTATAGTATGAAAAAATCCAAGTAGTGATATTTGTGCCAATGCCTCCACCCCACTGAGGATCGAGTACAGAGAAAACCAGTGCTATAGGTTTATTTCTATACCTGATGCTTCCCAGCCAAATTCTCCAGCACAAGCTTGCTTTCCTCAATGCACCTCCAATCCTGAGAATTCCCTACTAGAATTAAGTTTTTTGCCATGGACTGGAGTGCTTGTTTAATTTAGAATAGACAAGGAGGAAAATAGCAAACAGTTGTTAGGCTTGATATTCTGGGAAAACCAGGCTTTTACTGAAGAAAAAGAAAAACTTTCCTATTTTCTTACTTGTTATTTAAGCTTACTAAACTGGGTAAGGAGAGAGGAAGTTTCTTGAATATATTTTTGGCTGTACTATGTCTATCACAACAACAGTCTGTAACCAGATTTTTCATGAGTGTTTATGAAGAACTGTGTTTTCTATTTTTAAGGCTATTTAGAAAACAAGAAGGCTCAGAATTTCAAATATACTAATAATCTTTGCCCAAATCTAACTCCAAATTAACTGAATACATGCCTAGAAGTTTCCCAGGAAAATCCCCAAAAATTGTACTAAAAAACACCTAACGAGGACAAAAAGGAGTCAGCATGAGCAGAAACTTGCTATATGCAAACAATTACGGCATCCTATCTGTTGAATGAGTGCAATATTGAAAGTAAATGAAATATGATAAGAGAATGTTGAGATGCAAGTTCTGCTTAATTCCATTAACTCTACCTTATTAGAGTCCACTGATGTTCATGTACTTATACCCAATATCAAATACTGACCATAAAATGAGAATTATTCCCCACTCTGAAAAGAGTCAAGTCAAGCAATGTCTTTCTTCATGTCACAATATTAAACCTCTTCTTAAAAATTGAGTATGTTTTACCATAACTCAGGTGCAAGTCTTTACTTCTCTGCCTCCACTATCTGTGGCAGCAAATGCTCATAAAACTATCTCTGTAAAAAATTCCTGAGCATCTTTGCAGTACCACAGCCTGAAGCCTTGGGCTGCTGGTCATCCTCAGACCCAGTGGCTGACCTAGTAATATAAGGCAAGAGATACATACATGTAGCAAGTCAGTACAACTTGTGAGACATAGCAAAAATGCTCTGGGCTTGGGAATCCCATAGGCTACATTATCTATTTCATTCTTCAAACGCCCTCCATCCCGTCATAATCATCTGCACAACACTTCAAGACAATGGTAGGCTGGAATGCAGGCCCAGTTCTACACCTTCAATACAAGAAATTTTTGCTATTTAGCTACTACTCCCTTCAAAATTAATCTCTAGAAGCCTGGCTATCTCCCCCTCATAATATTTTTACTTGGCATAACAGAATTCCTTCTTTTAACTATTCCCAGGAAATGGATAAAAGGACCTTCAGCTTTAATGCTGTATCATCTGAGTTCAAATAACTATACAGCAATTGAACTAGTTCAAGTTTGGGTTAAGGCAAAGAAAAAAAATTTTATTACAAGTTTTTAGAAGGCACACATTTAGAACTGCTGAGCTGATAAACATGAAAATTCTTGTTTCACATGCCTAATAAAATTCTGTCATTCCAGTAAAACACTTCAGAATGGCTACTTGAGTGAAAAGAAAATGATCTGAATCATGAAACAATTAGCAAAGGAACAAAAATTCTCAGAATATCACAACTATAATAAATAAAAATTCACCCCCCCAAAAAAAAATTCCCATCAAATAAGTCAGGCCAAGAAAACTTCATACATTTACAGTCACGCCTTTTTATGTTGATTGGTGTATTCACTGTGAGTCCCGGTAGTACTCAGGACCTACTACCTTGTTTCCAGCTTTCTAGAATACAGCGTAGGCTATATATATATATTCACACATAAGCACTGACCAACTACATCCACTTCTTTCCCCCTCCTCCCATGACTTAATACATATCAGAGCACATTTTGAACTGATTTAATATAAACACCAGTCTAACTGTTTCAACTCCTCTAGCAGGTAAGCATTTAATACAATTTGGTGATAATGTATACATTAAACTAATCTAGTCTTTTCCCTTTGCAATTTAATTATCAGTTTCACATGGGGCTTTCTATTGAAATAATGAATCATAGGCCAGTTTTCCGGGGCTAGCAGCTTCTGGACCAATTTTCCATGGACGAAAATCCACTTTTAATTTGACCACAAGCACACGTCATGTTTGTATCACGGTATTGGATAGTCTACAGAAGTGTAACAGAAGCCAGATATAAACACTATTACGAGAAAAGTCAGGGGGTTTTCATGAAATTGTTTTCAGAATTGTAACAGGCGACTACCTACCTTCCATCATGTACAAGAAAAAATCCACGTGTTAAAAATCCCTAAACCATCCAGTACCAAAAAGGCAGGCCTTGAAATCAGTTTATCAACAGCGCTGAAATCTGACACACAAGCAAAAGTTCTCACCAACACTGTAGAGGTTGGTTTCCCTTCACTTACATGAAACCCTCAACTGTGCAATTGACTACCTAAATTTTAGCACTTGATAATCCTATCCCAGAGGTACAAGGAGAATACACAGAGCACCTGGACACATTGCCCTGGGATCAGAAACAAACCCTGTCAGTCCATCCCCTACCACTCGGCCACCTCCCGCAGGCGGTGGCCCCTTTCCACATGCTGACGCACAGCCCAGCCCTGCACCGTTGGCGACCAGTGCAAAGTACTAGCCCAGTCTTAGAAACTTTGGTTCAGTTATCAGGACACTGAGCACCCACGACCTGGACGGGGGATGTTTGTTGTGGCCGGGCGGTCAACTCTGAAGCGGGGCATTCCTTGCAGGTAGAGATCTGCCCGGGACGCAGCCCATCTCAGGCTGCTAAACCAGAAGCATCAACCGCAGGAGCAGAGCAAAGTACCGGGCGGAGACCCAGGAGCGCGAGGGCGAGACACGGTCACGAACAGAAGCCAGAGTGTGGGTAAGACAACACCCCAACCACACGCCCCCCGGACTGCTGGGGCTGCGAGCCCCGCAGCGGGCACCGCGCAGAGGCGGCAAGGGGGGACGCTGCCAGGGGCGCGCGACTGGAGGCGAGCGCCAGTCACCACCACCACCCCCCAGGTGAGGGGCGCCGACCCCGCCCGCCGGCTCGGGCCGCCACCCGGGACAGCCGCGGAGTCCGGGAAGCGACCGACAACCCGAACCCGCCCGTGCCCGCCTCCCGGGGTCCGCCCGCATCCCGTCCCGGGCCCGGCCCCCACATCGACCCTCCTCCGACTCACCCCCGGCGCCGACACCCCCGGCACGGCCCGCGGCTCCGCGCCGCCCGTACGCCCGCCGGCCCCTCGGAGGCCGCCCTCGCCTCACCTCCTCACGTCTCCGGGACCAGGGTCGGAACAACTCTGCCTGGCGCCCACGTCCCACCCGCCGCCCGCACTCCGCCGCCGGGCCCGTCCCGTTCGCTCCGCGGCTGCCCAAGCCCTGAGAGGGCGGAGGGAGAGAGCCCGAGGGGAGGGGAGGAGGCCGCGGGCAGGAAGAGGCGAGGAGGGGGCGGGCTGAGAGAGGGAGTCGGGAGCGCGCCCGTGCGGTCCCTCGGCGCGGCGTGCGCGCTCCTGAGAGCTGAGGCGCAGTCTCTGTCTCCGGCGGCGACGCGCACACGCCCCTGCGGAGCCGAGCTTCGGCTGTGGTCGGAGTGACGACCTGCGCGGGCCTGGGTGGTTGGAGTGGGGGCCCGGGAGGGGGCCTTCCGGAGCGTACCGCGTCCCGGAGCCCGCTCTTTCCCGAGCCCTGCCCTGCGGCCACTGAGTTCTTAGATAATTATGAGTCTAGGGAGATTACGTTGTTGCTCGTACACTTCGTTTGCATATTTTCATTCTTCATGCCCAGGAATCCTCAGGGAAGTCCCTTAAAGAATACTAAGTTTTCTTGCCTGTTAGTCTTTTCTGTGCCTCTTTCAAGGTGTCTTGCGTGCATATGAAGCGCTCTCTGGCTGGTTTTGTGGGACTCGGGGGAGATTGAAGAGGGAAATAACCTTCGCGGAAAGAACAGGAAAGCGCTAACACTATTGTTTATTTTTGGGAAGAAAATGTGCCCTCATCACCTTTCTGTCCTTTGGGGTAACAAATGTGGGGTACAAATAAGTAGAGATTAAATAAACCAACTTTTTCCTCGACAAATATTGTACTGATCCTTGTGCTGTGGAACTCTTCCCTTCCTAGATCCTGCAGAAATGATCTGTAATTTTTCTGAATTTCCTCAGCGCATTGTTTCTGTAGGTTTGTGGCACCTAATATTTTCAACCTTATCTACATAAATCTGTGCAATATTTTATCCCCCTAGAGAATCCTTGAGGACCTACTTCATTCGTTTTCATATTTCCACAATGCCTAGCATAGTACCTGACTCAGAAAGTACTCCAGAAATGTCATGGTATGAGGGACTATAACCCAGCAAGAGTTCAGCATACGCCCAATGATTTCAGCTGTAGAATGACTTCTATAGTTTAAAATTCTCCCTTCAGCCCCACTTCAATTCCCCTGCACTCATTTCCCCACCTAGATCCAAAAGCTACCCTAAGAAATGTGACATTTGTGCAAAAGCCCCTCTCTCTCTCAAGTTCTTTTGTTTCCCTTTTTCCTAATTTAAATGTCTATAGATGCTGGGTCATATCAAGAGTGCTGCAATTCTTTTGTGTTGCCCCCACCTACTGGGGACCTTCCCAGAAGGTCCTTTAATCTATCTCTGTATCCCAAGAGTCTACTTAGAGCTGAACCTGACTCAGTAAATGCTCAAAGTTTGATATTAATACAGTTAGGGTTAGAATAGTGTCTTGCCTGAGGCTTTCAGCCTTGGGCAAGTTCCCTATGAATTCAGGAGACCAAGAAATGACAACAGAACATTCTTGCGGTAAAAGGGTTTATACCTGGCTTTATTCTCGTGATGGTAGGTCAAGCACTAGAATCATGCCTGCATCCAACAGTCTGCAGGTCCATAATCCACATATGTCTCTGACTCTGCGCAGAGTACTGGGCCCAGCTCTATTATATAGTGACTCAGCCAATAATAGCTCATTGCCCATGGGTGTGAAAGCATTAGCCTTGCAGTAGGTTAATTACATCATCAAGTAGTTTAGGGTCAGTTGAGGATCCTGGCCATAGGAACTTCCATTTTCCCCAACAAATAGCTCAAAAATCATCAGTATCTATTAAAAAATAACTCAACAAGTATTTATTAATAAGCCAAAAGTAGGTACTAAGCCTCTACTAAATAAAGTACAAGTAAAATTACCCTGGGTACCACGAGGAAGTCAACAGATGAAAAAGAATTTCTGCCTTGTGATTCCTTCTAACTGGACAAAAGCTTTTTGACAAAAAGGGCAATACTGTGGGAACTATCTGCACTCAATAAATAACAGCCCACAGAAAAGGAAATAAATATTTAAATTAATTAAGTCCAAAATAAGTTTAGGGTCCCCCATAAATTCAGTTCCATATGCCTTTGGCAACAATAATAATGTCCAAACGTTAGCCGTTACCACTTGATTTTAGGAGCTAGCATCTAAGTCACTACTGTAGGATCAATCTATGTGCCAGCTTGCTACAAAAACAAAAACTGTCCCATGGCCACATGTTGCACCTCTAATCACCAGGGGTCATTCTATAAAACTGAATCATTCCTCACAGTAGAACTTAGATGTCACAAGACAACCTAGATAAGACACCAGTCACAAGAGAACCTAGATAAGAGACAGTGAAGGTGATTTGGTACAAAGTGATCCTTACCAGTAGGAAAACAATTCTAAGTACTGCCAAAGAATTAGTAACAAAGCATTCTTCATATAATGTGTGCCACTCATTTCTCTCCCCACTAGGACTTCTTTTGCAATAAATGTATGTTAACAGGCCTGGTCCATGAAAGGACTGAACCTCTCACTTTGGGGGAAGATGTTATAAAATATTCTAGCATGATTCATAACATGACAAACTGGTGGCATAGGTCCAGATCTAATGCACAAACACATTTTGTTTGGCCTGCTTGGTGCTGGAAAAATTAGGCAAAGTTAAAAGCCAAAAGATTTCACACGTATTCTAGGCATCTGTTTTTAAAGTGAGAGATTTTTGTAACAGTGGGCTTATGTTTTTACATGGTGGCAATCAGCTACAGAACATGCATTCTCTTTTCCCAAAGTTTCCACATTCCCAATTGTGCCTTACACTGCCCTACTTCCCTCACATGGGTCTGCAACTCCCAATTTTAAAAATCATAATATCAAAGGCTGGAAACAAGTTAAACAATGAACAAAAGAGCAAGAGTTTAAACTATGGTATTTAATGGGGTGGAATGTAATATTGCTTTTATAATGGGCACCCCTCTGCAATTGTGAGGAAGCTAATGGTCTAAATGGACGTAGGCCCAGCTCCAGCTTCAGGTGTGAGCCCTAACTAACATACATAATCAGCTTAACCCAGTCCTCACCTGACTGTCAGTGTTCTTGGAGCGGTGTTCTTCGAACGCTAATGCAGTTCTAAATTAGTCCAATCATAAGGAAGGCCAGATCTTGCATTTGTTGGAGATGAAAAGTGCTCTCTGTTTTACTATGGCTGGTGTGATGGGAAGAGGTGAATTCAAAGTTACTGCAGCCACTTTGCTACCATGAGGGAAACCAGCCTGATGATAAAGCTGACACGTGATGGAAGAGCTCAAACACACCTTGAAGTCTACCCCTTCCTCTGGATTTAGTAAATTCTGAGTCAGTATGTCATCTTAGGTATTAAAGAAAGTTTTAATTTGGTTTTTTTATTACTTGCAGCCAAAACTAAATTTTTTATTCATGTTACAGAAGAAAAAGCTGTAGTTGTATTATCTGACTCTTTCTAAGGATACATAACCAATGAGATGAATAATGACAACCCACCTGGTAAAATTTTAGAGTCTTGAAAGGACCTTGACCACCTCCAAAAAATCATTTTTTAACTAGGTTCCCTGGAACCTGAGAATCCATCACTGCACTTTTTTCTTACTTGTACTTAAATCCTGTTTAAGTCAACATACCCTGCGGATTCTTCATAACTCTAATCAGCAGTCATGTATAAATTAGTTCATTGTATGGTTTTTGAGTGGTGTTTTACTAATGGTAAGGAAGATTAGAAAAGAGACACTGGAATCTGAGAATGGAGAGAATCACAGAGAGAACAAAGATACAATCAAGGGGACAAATTTTTATATTTTATGTTTCACAGTTTTATATGGGGCTGAAATTCACAGAGTAGTTCAGGCAAATCATACTAAGTTTATCTGATAAAAAAAAAAACCTATATTACAATCACTCTTTTAAGACTGAATAAAAACAAAATCAATATGTATATTGGGGTCAGAAAGTTTCCTCACCAGTGGAAAAGGCAGGCAGAGCAAAAAATGTCTCTCTGAAGAATAGTTAACATACTACTTTCGTTATTTGATAAGAAATAAAAAGGATACCTATCAAAAACTCTTTTTTCCATACCTTGTGGCAGGTGTCTGAAATTCACCTCAACATCAGAGACATTTTCTTTGGTCTGGGCATTGATCCTCTTTAATATAAAACAAAATTACCTTGGGAGTTTATTTTTTTAAATGTAGACCTCTATGCTCAACCCCTAACAGATTCGGTTACTCTGGGAGAGGCCCCAGGGCTTGCCTTAACTTTTTATTACAAAACTGTTAAAGCACATAAAAAGTAGAATAGTATAATGAATCCTCATGTGCCACTCAGCTTGAACAATTATCAACATATGACTAGTTTCCTCTTTCCTCACCTCTCACATGGATTTCACCCATAAATACTTCATTATACAGTCCTAAAAGATACAGATTTGTTTTTGCAATCAATAAAATCTAGAATGTGGGAAACTCTACAGAACAATTTCCCTTAACAAATAAATTGCATAAATAAAAATGGGAAGAATGATGTGTTGAGCTTGCTTGGATGTTGGTTTTGTTTTTCACAGCTTCATGAGGTATAATTGCTCTACAATAAATGGCATATATTTAAAGTATAAATTTGACAAGGTTTTACCTATGTATACACTTACAAAATATCACCACAGTCAAGATAGTAAATATACCCATCTCCCAAAAGATTCCATGTGCCTTTTGGTAATTTCTCTCATCTGCTCCCCCGTCCTCAGACAACCACTGATCTGCTGTCACTATAGTTTGCATTTTCTAGAGTTTTCTACACATGGAATCATACAATATGTGTTTCTTTTTGTGTTGCCTCTTTCACTCAGTGTAATCATTTTGAATTCACTCAGGTTTTTGCCTTGTGCTCTTCCAGTTATTAGTCTTCATGTTTCCAGTTTCAGTACCCACAGTAGGACATCAACTGACCTTCAGCATGACCTTGGCTTGAGCTTCCTTGGATGCTCTGTTTTACTATTTTCCTTTCTCTAGAACTTGGGGATTTCCCCCTTTCTTGCTCTCAAAATATCAGAATTTTCAACATGTATTTTTTCAATTTTTTAGGTTATTATCTAGCATTTGTATAGTTTTGGAAAGGTAGAGTCTTCCTGTATCAGCCTAGCATGCCACATTAATCTGAATTTGGTTAATTTGTTTAACAATTTTTTTAAAAATCTACTGGAAAGGAACTCCCTTTTAACAACATATAAAAAAGAAACCATTTTTAACAAGGCAAAGAAACCGTAGAGTCAAAGTGGGAGTTTGTTTCTATGCTGATGTGCAGCTATTTCAGCAGTTCTTGCTCCTGATGAATTCCTTACACCAGGCATACAAACATAGTTTTGGCAGTGACCCCAAATTTCCTTGAAGAATTTGCCACAGCCCTAGAATTTAGATTTTGGAACATACAAGAAATATTCCTTCTACACATATGTTTTGCAGAAAAGCAACTTCAAAAATTAAAAATACTTTAATGGTAAAAGGAAGAAAATGACCACTTTCCTCTTCTGAGTCAAGGGAAATCCACACCCTCTCTACCACCTCCCACCACTCCCCCTAATATAATTTTTTTAGTCCCTTTGCCCTTTGCCACATAAAAAATGTGAAAAAAAGATTTATGTCTAAGTTCTATGAGAGTCTATCTAACATAAAAGTTATTGAGAATTATTAAATGACAAACACTGTTGCTTTAGAACTTATTAAAAGATCCCTAACACTTTCTCAAATTCTTCAGTTTCAGAAAGATTCTTAATACTCTTCAACTCTTTGATTTGATGACATTAGCAACCTCCTGTGGAAGATTTTAGTTTATGATATTTATACCTTTATACATCCTTGCTAGTAATTTCAAGCTTCATACCAACATCCAGATTTTAGGATTATTTTTAATAAAAAGTGTATCCTGTGATTATATTCATGATATCTTATTTCATATGTAAATGATGAGTAAACAGATGTTCACTGTGTTATTCTCTATGCCTTTTGGTATATTAAATTGCATAATAATTTTTAATTTAATTCCACCACCATTTTATACCTTATTTTGATAATCTTTGATCTTTTTTATAGAATTAATAACTCTCTTTTCTGTGCCCCCACAACTGGCAAATACTTTCTTACAGCATCTGTAACACTTAATTTAAAATTTTTCTTGACTATCTCCACTAGATTTTAGCTCCACTAGATTTTTTTTTTCTTTTTAAGTATTAGGAAAAAGACAATTTTTTTCCTAGTACCTAAACATTCAGTAAACATTTATTGTATGAAAGATAGAATGAATGAATACATTCACAAATTTGTTCTAAAAATTACTGAGCTACTTCTCAATGAAGCAGGAGCTTAAATAATATAACAAATTACTGAATTTCCTGATAATCACAAATTATTTGGTTGCAAGTGACAAAAATGTCCTCTACATAGAGAAAGCAAGCATTTAAATAAAATTGTATCTACATTACAATTAAGGATCTTTACCAGTAATTGTAATTTATTAGTAATTAATGTTTGACCTAGACATTTTATTAGAAGAAAGATATTCAAGTCTCTATGTCAGTGACTCATAACTGCTTGCCTCAACATCCATTTTCTCTTTCCATGTTAGTAACAAAACCCCAAACTTATTCAAGATTAGAATGTACATAGTTAAAAGACTACAATTCCTGGCCTCCTTTGCATGTATTCTGGCAAAAGAGAATTAACTGAGAAACTGTCATCAAAGAGGAGTGCGCTCTTCTCGTTTCTTCCCTCCTACTACTTGGAACATAGACATGATGGTTGAATCTAGCAACCATCTTGAACCAGAGTACAAGAGGACACTGTAGGAAGGGTGGTGTGAGGAACTCAAAGTTTAGATCCCTGATGACTTTGTAGAACCTCCAACCCACCTGAAATACCAACTTCAAAACTTCTTTTACAGAGAGTTAAACCTTGTATATGTAATGCATTATTATTTATTATTTTTGGTTTTACTCACTGCAGCTGAACCTAATTCTTACCCTTAAATCTCATTTTAGGGTCATACCCCTTAATTGATTCACATGATTTTAGAATGGAGAAATAAAATAGTTTCATAATAATGTAATTCCTTTAAGATGGAAATTCTTTATCTGGATCCATCATACCTAGAAGGATAGCTGATACAGAAAGTTTGGATGAGAATTTCAGTAATTATTTTATCTTAATAACCATGGTTATTAAGGTATATTAATAACCTAAGAGGTATGTTTTAAGTCTGTTTTTGTTTGATAATCTTTTTACTGAAAGTATACTGCATTTTTTACCCTTAGTAAGACTGAATTTTTTCATTCAAATTTTACATTTACTTCTTCCATAAAGTATGAATATTCTACATTTACTTATTTCAGAATTCTACTGAAATATAAGTGACTGGTGAATGACACTAATACAAAAATTGTAAATGTTTTTTGTAAGTTTGCACTTGTAATGCTAATTTCCTCCTACAGCTTGTACCTGCAAGTTCTGAAAGATTTCCACTAAATGTACAGTGGAAAATATTGAGCTAGTGTGACATTGTGAGATAAAGTCAAAACATAACTGCTCTCTTGAAATTAATTCAGAGGGGTGAGTTTTTCCCCCTGCCACTAAGATGAAAATTCCAGCTAGTCTCATGACTTTTCTGCTCACTTGTCTCACAATCACTTGAAGTTATAAAATTGAACCTCAATTTGACATTTAGGAAGGAAAGTCTTAGAGAAAAAGAATGTGCTCAGCTGCTTCTCTTTTCTGCTTACTTTCTCCCATATTCAGTAGCTGCTATTATTGACTCTCTGGGTTGAGTACAGGGAGGGAATAAGGAAAAGGGAGCAGAAAGGTCTTACTTGGCTGGCACTCTAGTGAGATGACTTTGTACTTTCTGGGACTGGCAGATGTTTAAAACTGATTCTTAGTCTTGCGGTAACTTGTGTGAGTTCTGCAGAAGCTCACATGCCCAGCCAATCAAGCTACTTCTCCAACAACTCTGACACAAACCATATATTGTATTCCTCTTGCAGCCACTTCTTCCTTAGCCTCAGATTTTTCAGCTATGCACACCATACAGTTCTTTCTGTTAGAGCCCAATTGACATCTAAAGCAGTTCCCTTAGAAAGAAGTCAAAAAGATCCTCCGGACCAGCTGTTTCTTTCCTGTGTGACCCACATTGGGTCTGTGGGAAGCTTTATGCATCCTTTGTCCCAACAAACTCTTGGGGAGTTTACTGGTTCCCATGCAACTGGGTATATTGTCTCTAGTTCTAAAGAACCTGTCAGACCATCCCTTTCTGGGCCTCTCAATTTTCCTGGGGTGAGTCAGACATCAGTCCTTTATACCCCATATTTCCCACCGTAGTTCTCTGAATAAACTTACTAGGCCAGAGGTGAAAGGACAAGTACCCTCCCACCCTTCACCTTCATGAGAGGGGCAGAGAATGCACAGCATAACTTTTCTAAAGAACAACTCTTTACAATGTAGTCTTGATGTCCACTCTGTCACCCCTGTGGTTTTAAGAACCATCTAGCCAGTGGAAAACTGTTTTGAAATTTCCACTTGGTGGCTTGATATTTCACTCTGAGAAATCACACCTATTGCACTGGAAGGCTTCTGTCAAAATTTTCTGCGTAACCTCCTGTTATGTCTGTTACAGCTTCAGGATTCAAATAGCCAGGCTTTTCAGAGACATGTTTAACCAAGAGAACATTAGCACAGTTTTCTTATAAATTATGCCTTAAAAAATAAAATCCTTTATTAGAACAATAGGAATACAAAATATAGTAATAATCACAAAGTAGTCACTTATATACAAAGCAAAATTTGTTATTTTTCTCTCTGATCAGTAACTTTTATCGATAGTTTCTTTGAATCCCTACATCCTCTTTCCCATTCCACCATGAATACTTTCAAACCTAAGAAACCTTTCTCTAACAAACTCTGAATTCTTCATTTTGCAGGGAAAAAAAAATCTCAGAATAAATATTTGTCTGCCCTCTTTAAAATTAAATACCTCTTTTAAAATCAAAAACCCTTCTAGATATATGTGTGGCTTCTTCAGTTTGTGGAATAATTCCAATGACTGATTATATTATAGAGCTTGCTACTGAATTAGATTTCTACATATTTTAACTTTCTGTTATCCAAAGACTTCATTTCCTTCGAAGTGGAGAAACAGAAAGGAGAAATGGGAAAATGTAGGCAGATAATAGACTATGTCTGGTCATTGGTTCCCTTATTACTCTTTTCTCTAATCAGAGTAAGCTATAACAACCTTTACTTACCACCCCCACCCTCCAAATTCTACCTTTTGAGGGAGATTACTTTAAAGTCTTCTCCTTCCATCTTGGTCAAAGCTTTCCATATTATTTACATATGGTCATTTTACTAATGAACATTCCCATTAATTCATTTAATAAAGGTATATTGAGTGCTTCTTAGGTAGAAGGTGCTGTTCTAGGTAATGTGGATACAAGAGAAAAGTCTAGGGCCTTATGGATACTTGAAGAAAGTATCAGCAGTTAACAAATAAATAAGGAGACATTGTAATATAATGTTAGGGGGTGGTAAATGCAGTGAGGAAAAGTAAAACAGTGTAAAGGAATGGAAAATGCCATTTGAGATAAAGGACTCTTTGGGGAAGTGTGAGGAGAAAACCTAATGATGTGAGGGTCAGTTAATACAAAGGGCCTGAGATGGCAGAGTCCTGGGTGCTCTAAAAACAGCAGAGAAGCCAGCATGATTAGGGCCAGTAGTTAAAGGAAAAGCAGTAAGAGATGAGATTGGGGGAGATGAGATTGCGGGTGGGTGGAGAGGGATAGCTAGTAGTCAAAAGGATAGAAGCCTTGCAAAACATGGCCAATCTTTGGTCTGTACATCTTAGATTTTGTTCCAGGTTGATGGAAAGCCAATTTGAGCAGGAGAGAGGCAAGATCAGTTCTATGCTTTAAAAAGGTAGATCTGGCTCCAGTGTTGAGAACTGGCTATAGTGAAGCAAGAATAGAAATATGGAGGCCAGTTACCACACTGATTTAGAAGACCAGATGACAGATGATGGTAGTGAGAGAAGTGGAAAGAAGTGATTGGATTCTGGATGTATTTTGATGATAGAGCCAATAAGGTTTGCCGATGACTGAGAGTTTAAGAAAAATCAGGGCTAATTTAAGAGTTTTGGCCTAAGCAACTAGGTGAAGGACAAACATTGGGGAAGAAACAAATAGAGTTGAAGGACAGACACAGAATCTAAAGTTCAATTTTACATTTGACATTTGACAGCAATTAGACATCCAAGTGAAGATTTTGACTGCAAGATTACATATATGATCTTGGGCAAAAGCTAGAGAGAGAATTTGAGACTCACCAGCGTATAGATAATTTTCTTTCTTTCAAAACAATTTCAAGTTATAGGAAAACTACAAGTACAGCACAACTTCTTTTCTTAGTCATGTTGAGTCAATGTGGACTCAGTAATGATCCAATGAGAATGCTGACCTAGTACCCTGTTATCACTTAATACTTTAGTGTGCTCTTCCTACAAAAAAGGACATTGTCCTGCATAACCACAACAAACCTGTATTATTACCATCTAATCCTCAGACCTTATTCACATCACAACGTCCTTTGTATCAAAAGGACTCGGTTCAGAATTACATACTGATGGGAGCTGTTCTGTTTCTTTAGTCTCCTTTACTCTGCAACAGTTCCTCAGTCTTCCCTTGATTTTCATCACCTTGCCACTTTTGAAGATTACAGGCTATTTATTCTGAAGTACATCCCTCAGTTTGGGTTTTTTTGATGCTTCATCATGACTACATTTAGACTTTTCATGCATGTATCTTTATCAGGAATATTACAAAAGTGATACTGTATTCTTCTTGCATCCTATATGGTGGTGTGCAGTTTCAATTTGTCTCATTATTGATGATGATCATTTAAATCACTTGATTATGAAGCAGTATCTTATAGGCTTCTCTACTTTAAAATTGTTCTTTTCCCCTTTGTAATTAAGTGTTCTGTGGAAAGGCAATTTGGAACTATGTATAACCTATTCACCAAACTTTTGATGTATTCATTTATTAACTTATATCGCTTTGACTCATAGTTTCCTATTTTATTTAATGGGTTATAATCTGTTCCTATTATTATTTAATTTAATGCTCAAAATGTCCCAGAGTTGGCCATTGGAAACCCCTTCATTCTGGCTCCTGTGTTTTTTACCCCCATCATTCTTGGACCACTTTGCTTTCTGGCTCAAAAAGATGTTCCAAGTTTATCTTGTAGTTTAGCTGCCCCAGTTCTGGAATCAGCCACTTCTCCCAGAACCCTGGTTATTTTTGTGGATAATAGGCAAAATCCAGGGATAAATTGTGTTCAATTGTATTGGGGTGTTGATGTTCCCAGGCCCTTGAGTGGACAGAGCTAGGGAATATATAGAGATACAAAAAGACACACTTCTAGATCTATATTTATTTCTATCTATTATCCAGCATCTGTAACCATGAATTCACACAAGTGCATCAAATCATAATCCAACACCACAATAGTTATTCTAGTTTTCTTCTTTTCCGTATGACAGTGGGAAACCTGGTTCCAACTTGATAATATATTTACATATGTAATCAATTCCCCTGCAAGCAACAGATCTTCCAGCCACTACCAGTCCCTTCCCTGCATAGATACCTTCTTCACCCATTCAGGCTCTGACAGCCACACCTGCCTGCCCTTACCATTTGAATGCCCCCCTCCTACTGCTGAGGCTTTGATTCCTCATGAATGACCAATTCTCTGTGTGAATCCCTAGTAGCCCACATAAGGCTGCCCCTTGCATGCACACCCTCACTTTGCTCAGCTATGACTATCCATGTTAGGCAGTCCTCTATGTAGGCACCCTCCTTTCCTAGTTAGTCACCAAAACCCCTCACTGAGCCTCTGTGATTCTCCCGATTCAGGCCCAGTGACAACCTTGCTCTCTCCCACTTAATGGCTTTGGGAAGGGAAAGGAAGGAAATAAAAGAAAAGAAAGGGAAAAGGGAAAGAGAGTTATATGTAGACAGATACATACATACATACATACATACATACATACATAGGTACATACATATAGTTTGAAAAGACAGGAAACTGGTGAGATCTCCTGGGGAATGAGGATAGTTAGAGGAGAACTGAGCCTTGGGGAACTCCAAATTTGACATTTACTTGCCAAATAATGAGGAAGAATGTCTAACAGAGTAGACTGTGAAGAAGGAGCCAAAGAGACTGGGGGAACACCAAAAGAGAGAAGTTTCATGAAAGCCAACGTAGAATGTGTTCCCAGAAGATCAACTGTGTTGTGTACAACTAAGAGGTGCAGCATGACGAAGACTGAGATTTCAGCACGGGATTAAGGGTATGGAGGGCAATGGTGTACTTGGTGACAGCATTACCAGTGGAGTGGTCAGGATAAAGGCCTCATTGGAGTGAATTTAAGATAGAACGAGAGATGATGACATGGGGACAGCACATGTCAAAAAAGTTATTTTGAGTTTTTCTGTAAATAGGAGTAAAGAAATGGGGCAGTGACTAAAGAAGGATGTGAGATCAATACAGGTTTCTTTGTATTAAACGAGAAATATTAAATAAATTTATTCTAATGATCCCACAGAGAAGGGGAAATTGATACAAGAAAGAGATAGGATAATTTTAAGAGCAAAATTTCTGAATGGTCAAAAGAGGATGGGACCCAGAGCACAAAAGGAGGAGTTGGATTCAGACAGAAACAGGAACCGTTCCACTTTCGTAATGGGAGGGAAGGTGAGATGCTGGGCAGAAGGTAGAATGAGTGGTGAGAGGCTGTAAAAGTTACCTTCTGTTTCTTTTTTCTCAGTGAAATAAAAAGCAAGGTTATCAGCTGAGAAGAATGAAGAGGCTTGGGAGGAAATGGCAACATCTGGGAGAGAGGAAGAATCAAATGACTAGGGAGATGTAAAAATGGCAGGACCGTATTAGTACAAAGAAAAATGCATTACATTTTATATATGAAAAAAAAAAAGGCAGGTCTACCATGAGAACCCTTATGAAGCTTGAGGTCATAATTTTAAAGTGAGTCTAGTCATGACGATTATTTTTTTTCTCCAGTATATTAGGTGCAGGCACTGAGTAGGTGGGAAGTTGTATCACACCAGGTTTGGGGTTTTGCCAAGCAAGTACCAAAGGAGAGAAGGGCAAGCATGTTGACAATGTGAGCTACGATTGCTCACAGTACAAACAGACCATCTCATGAAAGACTTTATAAAATATTAGCCATGTAATGTTTAACAATGCATTTTAGTAAAAAATTTAAATAATTATCAAGTAGTTTCACCATAGTGACATATGTATATGTGTATATATATATATATATTTATTTATTTAACATGTAAATATAGAAATAAAATATCATCTTAACTAACTGACAATCACATTTAGAGATAATATTGTGTGTGTACAGGAATTATAAATACTAAATAGAGAAGTTGATATGATTATCGTAATGAATATTGTCACTATACAACTCTGAGCTTTATAATAAATGGCTGTTGTTTCTTATCTCAAAACTGAATGTAGTTTAGGAAATACTGGCTAAATTTTTCCCTGGCTAGTAGGTTTAATGTTTTAACCCTTTAACTATTAGTTCAGTACTTTATTATTTCATTCCAAAGATAGTAAAACAAGGCCAGTAGGTGGGGTCCATGGGTTCTGACTATGTGACAATAGTTACTTGTATATCCCAGATGGCTCCACTTTTGACATCCAGATGTGCCTTAGGCCTCAGTCCCTTTTAGAACTGGGTGGATCTAGGTCTTTGTATATTCATTCATTCTCTCACTGTTACTTGAACAACTGCCTGTGTTGGCTCAGTAGGGGAACATAATAATTAATATGTTATGCTTTCTACTGTCCCAAGGTGTTTCTTAGCAGTAGGTCAGATGATGATACATGCACACACATAAGTCTATAAAGCAGTTTGTGACGAGTCTTATATTTGTAGATAGAAGTTGAATGCTATAGTTATACAGAATGATTGTTCATTCAGAGAGAATGAACAAAGAAGGCATTAAAGAAGACATAGTGTTTGAACTGGGACTTGAAGGGTGGCAAAATTTTGAAAGAAAGAGAATAGAATAAGAAAGCATTCCAGGCAGAAAGAGTGGCTTGAGCAAAGACATTGGAAGTAAGTAAGAAATGGGTGGAAAAAATAACATGCTTTAGAAATCATTTGACAGCAAGAACAAAAATATGCTTGATAAAGTTTAGATAAATTAGGATTTATCTAAATTGAAAGAATTTCTCATAGATTCAAGAATGGGCAGGAAGTTTATCTGGGCCCAATAAATGCTGGAACCAGGAACTATAAAATTAAGACCCAAGGTTCATCTTCCTTCATTTCTATTTTTCATTGTCTATTTCTTTTCTCTCTCTGTCCACCCTGGAATATTAGTTTGGGTCCTCCAAGACGTAAACACCAAGATGTACACATAAGACAAAAAAACACCAAAGCTCTTAGCACTCATTCCCAACAACCTGGCAGAGTCTCTATGACCCATTTCCAACTTACTGGAAGGGAGAATTTGAATTTGGGGTCAAATATCCACATAGCTATTGCTAGGCAGTATGAGGTCACATAGAACTAACATGGAAACTAGGCCCTTCCTACAGCAACAGCTGAGGATAATATGGAGTTTCTTAAGAATGCTAAGTAGAGGGGTTAAACAAGAGCATCTCTATTTTTAAAAATACTCGAGGTGGAATAAGATCTGGGTTTGAATCATGGATCTGACACCCTTACGATAATGTTGTTTTCTTAGGTGATAGTTACTCTTTGTATATGGTGCTGCCTTATCTGTTAAAGGAGGATTAATAATACTTTATGGGACTATTGTAAGAATGAAGTGATATGATAAACATGAAAACTCCTTGAAAATTGTGAAGCCCCATACAAAGTGAAAGGGAGAAAGGACTGAAAGAAAAAGTAGTCCAGATTTGATAAATCAGGGTTGTCAGATTTTTTTTATAGTGGAATGCATGATGAATTAGAGCAAAGAATAGGGAGCCAGGGACTCTGTTAGGAAGATATACAAATAATCAGTCTGTGAGGATGTGGTAGCAGTTCACAGCAGGGATGAAAGGCAGTGATGGTAACAGTACAATAGCAAGAGTACCAATAGAATTAGGATAGAACCATGTTAGAACTAGAATAGTAATGGAATTCGGTAAGAAAGTGGATATGAAAATAATTTTGGCACTATGCAATATGAGCCATTCCATACAAGTCAACTCCTCATCAACTTATGGAAAAGGGAAGAGACTACATTTCATTTAGGAATACCCTTCAGGAAAGAGAACTGGGTTACTTGCATACGAAACTCTTCTGAAGGAAAGAAGATAGAAAAATGGTTCAACAATACTTTTGAGCCAGAATTAGCCTTGACAGGGGAAAGGGAATTTGTTTACCAAATTTTGTTTATGGCTCTTTTCCCCCAAAATTTAATGCTTTATTAGAATTTAAGTGACATAGAATGAATTGCACATACTTAAAGGGCATAATTTGATACCTCCTGACATATGTATATACCTGTGAAACTACTGCCACAATCAAAGGAATGAATATATCCTCACCCCAAGTTTTCTCATGCTCTTTATAATCTCTCCCTTCTGCTTCTCCCTGTCCATCCCTGCCCAGGCAACCACTGATTTGCTTTCTGTCACTACAGATTAGTTTGCACTTTCTAGAATTTTATTTAAGCAAAATCACATACTCTCTGGCTTCTTTCTTCAGCATGATCATTTTCAGATTCATCCATGTTGTCATGTATCTCAATACTTTATTCCTTTTCATTGCTCAGTAATGATAGTCTGCTTTATGGATATATCACAATTTGTCCATGCACTTAGTGATGAACTATTTGAGCTGAGGGAACTGGATTTTTAAACCCAGTTGTGTCTGACTTAAAAGACTGTGATTTTATCTACCATGTAATATACTTTATTATGGACTGATTGTTCTCCCCCTGCCAAATTCTTATGTGGAAACCCTAAGCCCCACATTTGATATGTTATAATCATAAAATTTTAGAGCTAGGAGAAGCCATACGAGATCATTTTTTCACACACTTCTGTTTCCTAGATGTGGAAACGAAGCAATAGTTAGGCTAACTGACTTGGCCAATGTTTAGGATCAGATAGTCGCAGAACTGGGACAGGGCCTAGTTCAGCACAGGGTTCTACCCTCCCCCTACCATCCATGCAGGCCTAGTATGGAGAAAGAGCACAAAGCTTTGCTCTTTAAGGAAAGTTTCACTGACTTTTTAAAACATGAGAAGGTGAGAATTATAATTAAGCAACATCACCAATGAAATGTAAATAATGTAATGGAGTACCCTAATAAAGCAAGTGTTTAAAAAAAAAAAAAGGAAACCCTAACCCCAATGTGACTGTATTTGGAGATAGGGCCTCTAAGGAGGTAACTAGTGTTAAATGAGATCATATGTGTGGCACCTTAATCCAATAGAACTGGTGTCCTAGTAAGAAGGGGAGGAGTCACCAGGTGCTCATGCTCATTCTCTCTCTCTCTCTCTCTCTCTCTCTCTCTCTGTCCCTGCACAGAAAAAGGGTCATTCATGTGAAGACACCGTAAGAAGGTGGCAAGTCAGGAAGAGAGGTCTCACCAGAAACCACCCTTGCCACCCTTGCTGGCTCTTTGATCTTGGACTTCCAACTCCCAGAACTGTGAGAAAACACTGTTGTTCAGACCACCCAGTCTAGTATTTTGTTATGGCAGCCTGAGTAGACAAATACATACTTCATGTGAAAGAATTAATGATATATCAATTTCAACCAGTGAAAAATGAACCCTGGGTCTTCCCCCACCAAAATCTGGTCCTCTGTTTGCATGCATGATCTCTCTGGATGGTACCACCATTTAATCTGTTATGAAAGCCCCAAACCTAGATGCTCTTCTTGACATTTCTCTCTCTCTCTCACCTGTTCCCCCATTTTCCAACTCATCTATCGGTTCTACCAATTTCACTCTGGACTATTTCTTGAACCCAGACACCTCTCTTTTCCTCCACTGACGTATCTCTACTTGAAGTTACCATCCTCTCTTACCTGGACTCAAGTCAGACTGACCTAACTGATTTCTGCCCATCCACTTTTGCTTCTCTGTCATTCATTCTCCACATGATACCTGGAGTGTTCTATTCAAAACCAAAATCAGATTTCAACCTTCTACCAAGAATAGTTCCCAATGCTCCTGGAAAAAAGACCAGATTCCCTCAGTGGCCCTTCAAAATCTCCCTCTCTCCAGCCTTACTTTCACAAGTTATCTCCCTCATTCTCTGTTCTTCAGCCACATGAGCCCTTTTATTCCTTAAATATATCTACTCCCAGCCACTGGGCTTTTGTATATGCTATTTCCTCTATCTGGACTCTGGTTGACCTTCTCTGAATCATCACTTCATCAGAGAAACCTTCTAGGACTTCTCTGCCTAAGACAACTCAACCCATTATGTACCTAAAATTACCATAGTAATTTATACTTGCCTGTGTGATTTTCTTATTAATGTCTTCTTCCCCAAAGCCTATATAAATATAAGAATCCTTATCCTGAGATGCAGAAATCTTCTGGAGTGGTCCAGTGATGCCCTGACATGATGTAAAATTCTTCGTGCATTGGCCAGGTATACTTTTTTATGCAGAGAAAGCCACAATTTATATCACTTTTTCATCCATTAGAAGGAAATTAGACTCAGCAACTGGTCCATTTTCTTATTTTTCATTGGCTGGAGCTCCCTACTTAAAAGTTGGAAAGAGGAAAGATGAATAAAAGAATTAATGCTGTGCCACATTATGATGTAAAATTCTAACCCCATTGTATGCAAAGACCGTGTTATATAGAAAAATTAGGAAAATGTTTCTTTTCCTCCTTATTGGTACTGCTCTGAAAATTGATGTCTGTCCTTGGAAAATCAATGTGTGCATATGTGCCTGATCCAGTGATTGCCTCCCAGATACTTAGATTATCAAAGCTCTTTCTAAACTCTAGACCATGCAAGTGGACATAGAAGAGAAAACCCATCCAGAACCCTCATCCCTTCCCCATGGTATTATCCTAAACTGAAACATGCAAGGTGGGGAAATATACTGCTGAGGAATACTCAGATTCATAGACTACCAGGAAGGAGAAGGAGAATGTGGACTAGAGTCTATAATTCAAACTGTTAGCAGCAGAAAAATGAATGGTGCTCTCTAACTGGATGGAGAATGCCTACCTGAGCAGCAGAGTGTAGGTGGGTGAATGCATAATAGGCATGGAGCAACTCCTCACCCTGCACTTTTCCCAAATATACCAAGGAAGGCAATTAAAATGAGCAAACAAGGGGAATCTGAGGCTGGGTTGTGCCCTGCAGAAGGAAACACAGAGAAGTCATAGAAGGAAGTAAGGTTATGCAAGAATCCTTCCCATAGGAGAAGACATCTGAGCTGCATTTTGGATTAGTAATATTCTTCATAAATTGCCTAGCAAAACCACTAGAAATCACGACAAACAGCACTTAGGGAACTGAAGAATAGGTAAGTGAATATATTTCCACAAAGAATATGAATATGAAGCATATGGTCCAACACCTGATTTGGCAACAGGACAGGATATTTGAAATTGGGACTCTCCAGAAAAAGAGAGCATATGGTCAGTCTAAGTATAGGGTGTAGCTTGGGAGAAGGCTCTAAGGTATGAGAGGAATGAGCCAAAGAAAGGGTGGCTGTGTGTACTGAGATTAAGCAAATGTCTAATGTCATCAACATTGATTGCAGAGAGTTAAAAATAGAGCTAAGATATAGAAGCCAACCAAAATGTCCTGAAGAGTTTCCCACCCACCCTCCCGCTGGTGTGACACATGTGAGCAGCCTCCAGCCACACCCAGCAGGTCGGCTTTGGAAGTGGGTGATGATAGATTTTGAGGTAATAATGGACGTGAGGGCCAGCAAAACACAGCAAGGTAGTTGGGAAGTCAGCAGCATATACTGCTGCAGAAACACTTGATTGCATTTTCTCTAAGCTCCCACCTGTGGCAAGTACCAGCCTTGTAACTATTTTATTTAATAGTTTATATGTTCACCAAATAGAAGCAAAAGACAAAAGATAGATCTTTTCTCCTTAAGAGGGAGACAGTATTTTTAACCTAAAGAGAAAATGCATTAGATTAATTGCATTCTGCTACTCCCTGCTCCACCTTTTCCTGTTCAAGGTATAAATTCCTAAGCATCTATATTTAAAATAAATAATATAATATTAGTATGATACTTCATGGAAAAAGAGAAAATAAGATTTGAAAATCTAAGGACTTCTTGAGAAGGAAATGAAAGGGTGAAAATCGGCTGGAAACCTATTTCAGGGAGAAAGTCATTTGTAAAAACCAGATATCTTGGTGATGATGATGAAGGAAACAACAATTCTTGCAGGGAGCAGTAATTACTCTCAGAATTGGAGTTTACCTCTGCATTTCATGACAAAAGTAAGCAGTTAATCTCATACCACCACACTGAAGAAGATGGGCACTTGATAGGTACAAATTCAAAAAAGAAAAACTACCAGGCCAAAAAAATGTATTAAAATGCTTAGCCTCCCTGCTAACCGATAAAGCAATGAGATAGCTCTCTGTTTATCAAATTTTAAAGATTAAGAAGAGCAATAACACTGAGTGTTGCTGAGGGTGGAAGTACACAGTTTCATAGATGACTAGCAGGGGCATAAAAGACTTTTCTGAGAAGCTCTTTGACAAAATATAAGAAAAAACTTAAAAATGTGCACAGCTTTTGATGTGAAGATTCTCCTTCCGAATATTCATTTGGGGAAATATTCATAAAAATTTTCAAGGATAGGTATATAATTTTAATCGTATTGTTTATAAAAGCTAAAAATGTTCATTGATGACTTGTTACGATACTTCTATACCTTAGAAAGTGTGTGATCATTTAAAATGATATTATGCATATATACATGGAAAGAACTCACAATACTAGTAATAAAGTAGGTTCTGAAATAGTGTGTATAGTTTGACCCCAAAATTTTTTAAATTCTATAGCTATACACATGAATGTTGAGTACCAAAATGTTAACAGTAGCAGAATTACAGGCACATGTTTCTAATTGTCTTCTTGTAGTTTGTATTTTTCTTTAATAAAGATGTTTTATTTATGTAGTAATATTTTAATAACCTTTTTATGAACAAGAGTATCCTCACTGAAGATTTTCTCTCCAAAGAATGAAATATCAAAATGCAGGGATATGAGGAAGTCATGAAGGTGAAGCTGAATGGGAGGTGCGTGCTTCTGGTAGGCTCCAAAGATGGAGAGTTGAGTGGGGTTTACAAGTCACCACTTCCTTCTAATTATTTTTAATTTAAAAATTCTTCATCTAAGTATAGCACAGGGAAGACAAGTAGTGACTCTATAGCATCTTACTATGTTGATGGACAGTGACTGCAATGGGGTATGTGGTGGGGACTTGATAATGGGGGGAATGTAGTAACCACAATGTTGCTCATATAAAACCTGAGCATAAGATTGTATATCAATGATACCTTAATAAAAAAAATTCTTCATCTGGAGAAATAAAGCTCCATAAAAATTTGGGGGGTTGGAATGGGATGGGAAAGGGTAAAGAGACTCAAAGATTTTCTGACAGCAACTTTACTTTTAAGTGATTTTACATTCTGTTGATATTTACCTCATCCCTAGGGGCAAACAGTTCATGATAGACTCAACCATCAGATATCTTTCAGGATTTAAAAACAAAACATTAAGAATAATCATTATTGATATGCTTACAGCACCTTTCAAAAATATTACAATTTTCACTAACATCAAATATCATCCATAATAACCCTATGAACTGATCAAACCAACATGATTGATACGGTCATTGTGAGACACAGGTTTCAAACTGCTCACACACAAAGGTATGTTTCAGTCGAAGTGCTTGGCAGCAGGAATAAAGAAAAATTCTTGCTGATTTAAGCAGAACAATAGTTGATTAAAAGGACATTGGGTTATACTCCCATAAAAATTTTTTTGAAGATACCAGGTGGCTCACAGGATTGCTGGGAGGACTGAAAAACCAGGCTTGAAGCTCAGCATCAGGGATGAACCACCCACAGAACTATCTGGTAAGAAAGTTGACTGGAGTAACCAACCATCCTGGTTTTCCTGGGAATGGTTTCCAGGGATTCAGAGCTTTCCATGCTAACACTGAGGAAGTGGTGGGCAAACTGACAAGGTGCTCACCCTACCACTGGTGCCACGGATATGAAGCACAAGACAATACAGTTTGCCCTTTGACTACTTCTGCTTTGGTAACTAGAGTGCAGTCATGTTCACTGCCACTAGGAGGGAGAAGGGGAATGAGTGGGAGGGGGAAAGACAGAGGGAAAGGGAGAGAAAAACACTGTTGCTTTATTTTCAGCTTTGAATCAATGGTCAGCAAAGATGTCTGAATGACAAGCCCAGGTCACATGCCTGTACCCTAGCTGCAAGGGACACAAAGTGCATCTCTGACATCTGCCTCCACTGTGGGAGACATCTTTACTTGCCACCAAGATTTACAAGATGAGGAATTCTCTAAATACAGGGAAGCATTTCAGGTGGCTCAAATAATGACTAATTTCCACTACAATCAGCATCCAAATTATTTTTAATTCTCTGATATTATTTATGAACACTAAGGTGACCATTCATCTACTGTATGGTGGTTTCTTTGATTTGAAATTAACTTTTCAAAGTCAAATTAATAGAATGTTACTATAATATTACCGTATTTATTTGGCCACGCAATAAATGATGTAGTTATAAACCACAACTGTACAGTGAACATAATCCTATACTTAGGCTGTAAAAAATTTAATCCTGACTTTTGTTCATCATAAAGAATTGTTCCATTTCCATTATTTGCCCAGGAAAAGTTTTCTTTCTCTTTTGTTTTTAATATTTGTAGAGGAGACCAGTAGTTTTACAAAGGCTACAGTGTTTGCCAAGAAGAAATGGATTTTAATGGAAACCTTTTATCTGGGACAAACCTTAAGAAAAGTAATGAACAATGTGTTCCACACAACTCTTCAGCTTTCTCCCTTACATTTATTGTGGTCAAATGATTTGAGCAAAGAATTTCAAGTCAGTGCTCATTTTTCTTAGCTGTTCATTTCTCTTACAGAACTACCTTGAAGAAACCCAGTAAGATATTTTGTTTTCATATACTGAACTATAAAATAGGAACACCCATAATTAATCAAAGATACAATTTTTAATGATAGATGGTAAAAACAAAAATATGGAACAAGAGTTCTGGTCCTGCCTTTCATGATATAGTTGTGAGGGCTTGGCCATGTCACTTAAAGTCTCATGTCTCAGCTTTCTCAATCTACAAATGGCAATAATACCTGCATATATTCCAAACTATGTGTGGGAAAGCATTTTTAAAAGTATAGAGCAATAAATGCAAAGTGTTTTTATTGAATTATATCTTCCAGCACTTAATACTAAAAATGCAGAGTACTTCCTTTGATTTTATCCAGAAAATATGCCTCTGAAAATCATTTTAAAATTATAGAATCTAATAGATAAGTCCCTGTAAGTTTGTGGTTATCTTCTGTATGGAAGATTTTAAAATGGTAATTATTAATGTGGTTTTCTTGCACTTACTGATTCCTAGACTCCATTGCTTCAAAAATTTTTTGAATTATATCTGTAATCCCTGAAGTCCTGAGGATACTCTTCTGAGGTTTTTTTTTAAACCTGAGACGTCCAAGAAAAGATTCCATACAGGAGACAACCATTAACACAGGAAGAAAATAACAGATTTGTTCTACTTAAAATAAGTGCCCCCTATTGGAGGTTTAGAATATAAACTCCATTTATAATGAGAAGGAACAAATGGAGAGGAGGAGAATCTGTTGAAAGACATTTGCTTGACAAAATATACGGTATCTACTTTGCAAAATTACCAAGTGCCTAAAGACTAGAAAAGTACTCACATACCCGCTGTGAAGAGGCTCTTTGTTTTCTTGATCTCTGGCCCTTTAAATAGTGTCTGGATAATCTCATACTAACTCTCTGGAGTTGTGAATTTACAGATTAAAAACTGCTGGTGTAGGACAGCCATGTGATTAATCAAGACACTAGAAGTACAAGCAAGCAGCAAGATGCTCATTCTGGCAACATCATATTTTGATCTCTTCAGTATAAAAAAATATATCTCAAGCCCACTCCTTTACAAAAGTTCTTTCTGTATCTCAACCTTGACTGTCTAAACCTAAATGGAATTCCTTTCTATTTTTGCTCCCCTTTCAACAAAGTGAAAGTTGAATTTATACACCAGTTTTGTCTTTCATCCATCAACACTTCAGTTGAAGACAAACTATACTGCCTGTTAATCTCAAGTGGGATGAACCCTTCTGACTCTTTCCTCACACCTACTCTGAGTCTATTTATCACAAGAGTTTGGTTTGGAGTAAATGATGTAATTTAGAACAGGTGATGCTGTCCGTTTCTCTGGGTGACCTTGAACAATCTCTCAGATTCTTTTCCTGGAGAATGTAATGTAGTTAATAAAGAACTACAGTTGTCCCCCCCTTATCTTTAGGGAATACATTCCAAGATCTCCAGTGGATGCCTGAAACCTCAGATAGTACCAAACCAATTTTCCCCCTATGCATACATATTTATTATTCAAATTTAATTTGTGTATTAGGCACAGGAAGATATTAACAACAATAAGGAATAATAAAATGGAACAATTATAACAATATACTGTCGTAATAGTTACGTGAATGGGGTCTCTCTCAAAATATCTCATTGTACTGTATTCACTCTTTCTCTTGTGATGACATGAAATGATTAAATGTCTACATGATGAGACAGAGTGAGGTGAATGACATAAGCATTGTGAGGATCTTACAGATTTAAAATGACTTGCTACAATTCCTGACACATTTTTTAAAGACTCAACTCAAAAAACAATTAAGAATATTCACCATGACAGTGACTATAATGGGGTATGTGGGGGGGACTTGATAATGGGGGGAGTCTAGTAACCATAATGTTGTTCAAGTAATTGTACATTAATGATATCAAAATTTTAAAAATTAAATTAAAAAAAGAATACTCACCACGTGTCTTGCTAATGGGTTTCAGCCCCAGGCAAGTTCACTATGGATTCAATGTGACCAAAGGAATGACAATAGAACGTTCTTGAGGTGAAAGGGTTATACCAACTTTATTCCCACGGTGGCAGGTCTGTCACTAGAATCCCGTTCGCTCAGACCAAGTCTGCATGCAGCAAGCCTGTCTCTTCCTCTGGGCCTCTCTGCCCCTGCAGCCATCTTAGTCTCTGTCTTTGTCTCTGCTCTCCTGCAGTCATGCTTTTTTTACTCTGAGTTCTGAGCACTGGGCAGAGCTCTTTATATAGAGTCAATAACAACGTATTGCCCACATGTGTGTAGTGACCACAGGAACCTTCATTATATCCACACCATGTACAAGACATGGTGAAAAATAATAGCTAAGTTATTATTGTTATTAATATTTTAATATAATATGTAACATTAATATTAATGTTTATTTTATAATACATTATTTCTATATTTAATGTAATATATTAATATATGGTTGTATAATATTCAGTTATTAATGTGATTGTCAATTTATTTTTCGTTTTCATTTTTAAGTTCACAAGTTTTACAAGATATATTAAAACAAAAAGCAGACCTCAATCCTTCGACTCATCATTTTCCTGTTTCCAAAGACAACCACTTTCAACTGTAGATGGTTTTCCTCCTATATATTTCCACACTCCAAATAACATGCTTATATTGCTACATCACATTCATTTAGTTGTAAGCATTCTCTATTTTTCGTCACCCTGCCACAATTAAATATATACTTCCACAAATCAGTTCCCGTTGCTCCTCATCACAATATAGTGATTGGATAAATATATAGTGTTTATATTATTATGACTATATATGCTTTCAGAACAGAATGATGTAGTCAACTATGATCATTTTCCTTCCCTACAAAATGTTTTGCTTTCCCTGGAGTTAGTAATTTTCATTTCTGTGTTTAGTTAACCTTCCTTTAATTTAATTCTATCAAACTCCCTCTAGTTGTTTTTAATTTATTAATGTATTCTATCAGTTTCATCTTCCTAAGTATTTCTGTCTCAGGACCTCTGACCTATTCTGACTTGGTCTTGTTGCATAGCTATTATCCTAGGATCTCCCTTGACAAACATCTTGGAGATCCCTTTTACTTCTCTTTTAGGATAGAACTCCTTTTTTCATGGAGCACAACCTTCAGTAACTTCACAAGAAAGGATACATGGCAAGTAAATTTTTTGAGACCTTGCTGGTCTGAAAATGTCTTTTTTCCCTCTACATGCATATTGGGTATAGAATTCCTGGTTGAAAATAATTTTCCTTCAGAACTTTGAGGCTATTTCATCCTTGCTTTCTGCCTTCTAGTATTGCTACTGAGGAGTCAAAATACAATGATCTTGATCCTTTATATGAAATCTCTTTTTTCCCTTTTTGGAAGTTTGTAGGATCTTCTCTTTGTCTCCACAGTTCTGAAATTTCACAGTAATGTGTTTGACTGTGGGTCTTGCTTCATCCCTGGTGGTATAAATTCAGTGAGATCTTTCAATCTGAAAACTTATGAGTATAAGTTCTGGGAAATATTCACAAATTACCTTGTTAATTCCTTCCCAATTGTTCTCTTATTTTTCTCTCTGTCTGAAACCCCTGTTTTCAGATGTTGGAACTCTTGGACTTGTTCACTCAACTTTTTTTTTTCTTTCTTCTTTTTTTTTTCTAGCTTTAATTTTTTTTGCTCTATTCTCTGGAAGATTTCCTCAAATGGATCATCCAAGTCTTCTGTTGAGTTTTCATTTATGCTACCATAATTCTAATTCCAAAGAATAACTTTTATTTCTGAATGTTGTTTTTATGTAGCATCTTGTTTCATGAATGTAATACCTTCTCTTGTATTTAAGTTTTTTCTCCTTGGTGTAGTGGCTCTTTCTTCAAATTTTCTTTCTTGTTTTTGCTCATTATGGTTTTTATCTTTCTTTTGTAGGATTTTCTCAACTTTCTGGTACTCAGTTGCTTGTTTGCTCATATTTAAGAGTAGGACACTAAAAGCTACTTGAAGGCTTTAAGCATATGTCAGCTCTGAATTTTAGTATGAAATGACAGGGCTGAGTCATTTGTTGAGGAATCCCTGAATTGGTATCATTAGCTTTCTTCATGGACTAGTCTCATCCCCAGAGAAGGATCTTCCAATCTCCTGCCTAGAGGGTCTAGGGCTGACTGCCAGTTTATTGGAGCTAAATGTGGTACCGAGGACTTAGGACTCAGCATTCAGCTTATACTCACATTCCCCCGTGTTTGGTATAGTACTTCCCATACAACTGTGACTGATTGCCCTCAAACCAGAGACTCTATTTTACCCTCTTCGCAGACGTCTTTAGTGTTTTTGTGGGGTCAGGGAGTAGATAATCAATAACATGGAGTGAATGACAAGATTTAGCTATCTGCTTCTTCATTAGCTTTCAACTAGTCTACCTTTTTCTCACATTCCCCCTACTTTCATTTGCATTTCCAGAGGTACTTGTCCTGCTGATTCCTAGCATTTTAAGCATTTCTACAATGCAAATCTGCTTAGTTATTGCTTTCCCCCTGCTAGTTTAGGAGTCCACTTTCTCTGGATTCCTCCCAGCAATCACCCATCTATCTGCTTCATAGATTTTTAAATGACATTTTTTTCCCTGTTTTCTAGCTTGTCAGTTTATGGTCTTAAAAATCTTTTTTTTTTTTAACTAAGACTTAGTGGAGTTTCAGGAGTGAGCAAATTAAATGCATGCGTTCCCTTTTACTGAGAACCCCCAATTAATTTTTTTTTACCTGGAGACTAGTGAATCAAAGGAATTTATTCAAAACCAGGGCCATTAGAGAGACGCCAGCAAAGGCTAACAGAGCTCTCCTCTTATTCCAGTGGGCCCTTATGAAAGGAAAATAATGGCATGCCACTCCACACAAAAGAATTTTAATAGAAGCCTATTAAAAATGGGTACAGTGAAGCATACTACTAATTAATTATTTACTTCTACAATATTTAGACTGTACTATTAGTAAAAGCTAGTGACTGCTTTTTTATTAATATACTTTTTTGAGAGTAGTTTTAAGTTTACAGAAAAATTATTTAGACATTACAGAGTTCCCAAATATCCCCTCTCTACCCCAACAGAGTTTCTCCTGTTATTAACATCTTGTATTAGTGGAGTACATTGTTACAATTGAAGAACCAATACTGACACCATTAAAGTCCACGGTTTCCGTTAAGGTTCATTCTTTGTATTGTATGGGTGTTTGGGTTTTGAGAAATGCATAATGTCATGTATCCAGCATTACAGAATCATACAGAATAGTTTCATCATTCTAAAAATCTCTTGTGCTCCACCTATTCTCCCCAAACCACTGGCAATCAATGATCTTTTTACTTTCTCCACAGTTTTGCCTTTTCTAGAGTATCATATTATTGATATTATACAGTATGGAGCATTTTCACACTAACTTCTTTCACTTATCAATGTGGTTCCTTCATATCTTTGTGTGGCTTTATAGCTTATTTCTTTTTATCACTGTCCATCATCTGGATGTACCACCATCTCTTCATTCATTCACCTACTGAAGGACACCTTGGTTCCTTCCAACTTTTGGTAATTACAATTAAAGCTGCTGTAAACATTTGTGTATACGTTCTTCTTTGGACATAAGTTTTTGTTGAGTCTTAAGAAATCTTTGTGTATTGTGGATATGAATATATTATCACACATGCATTATGAAAATATTTTCTTCCAGTAGATGGCTTGTCTTTTTAGCCTCTTCACAGTGTCCTTCACAGAACAATCTCCAATTTTAATGAAGTCCAATTTATCAACATTTTCTTTTTATAGATCATGCTTTAGGTGTCACATCTAAAAAGTCATCACCAAACCCTAAGTCCCTTAGATTTTCTGTTATTTTATGGAAGTGTTATATTTTACATTTCACATTTAGGTCTATAATCCATTTTGAGTTAATTTTTGTGAAAGCTACAAGGTCTGCATCTATATTCCTATTTTTGCATGTGGATGTCCAGTTGTTTCTATACCATTTTTTGAAAAGATTACCTTTTTTCCTTTGTGTTGTTTTTGCTCCTTTGTCAAAGATCAGTTGACTATTTTGTATGGATCTTTCTGGACTTGCTACACTTTTCTATTGATCTATTTGTCTGTTCTTTCATCAATACCACACTGCCTAAATTACTGTAGCTTTATAGTAAGTCTTAAAGTCACTTGGTGTTAGTCCTCAAACTTTGTTTTTCTTCTTCAGTATTGTGTTGGCTATTCTGAGTCTTCTGCCTCTCCATACAAGTTTTAGATTCAGTGTGTTGATGTCCACAGAACAACTTCCTGGAATTTTGATTGGGATTGTGTTGAATCTATAGATCAAGTTGGGAAGACATGATATCTTGACAATATTGAGTTTATGAACTCTATTATGAACTTGGAGTGTGTCCATTTATATAGATCTTTGACTTCATCAGAATGTTGTAGTTTTCCTCATATGGGTCTTATGTATACTTTGCTGTATTTATACCTAATTGTCTCCCTCTCACTCTCTCTCTTCCTGGATCATATATAGGAAAGCAATTGACTTTTGTACATTTATCTTGTATTTTGCAACTTTGCTATAATTGCTTATTACTTTCAGGATTATTTTTATTGATTCTTTGGGATTTTGTACATAGACAATTGTGTCATCTGTGAATAAAGACAGTATTTTTTTCCTTTCCAATACCTTTTATTTCTTTTTTATTGTCTTATTGCATTTTCTGGGATTCCAATGTGATGTTGAGTAAGAATGGGGAAAAGAATTCTGATCTGGGGGGTGGTTCATAAGTAATTTAATCAGACCCCTAATTAATGAAAGCAGCATGCCTACAACTCTAATGTAGAAATATCAAAAAGGCACTCTGAACAGAAGATTCCACATGCATCACTGGCATAGAACCAAGAGCCTCTCATTTCCCTTCATCACCTCTTCCAAGCTTCCCAGCATGACTTATATGACATCAAGCAACATTCAAATCTAGGTGAGGCCTCAAGCATACTACCTCAAAATAAATGGATCAAACTCAGGGCGTTTTACCAGGGGGAAGGGTTATGGATGATTCATTCAATAGATGAAATGTCTGTGAGTAGGAGGAGGCTTTCCCAAATAGAGACAAGTAAACCAAACAACATTCCATTTAGTGGACTATGCCTTACAATAGCTTGAAACTGGCAAGAGGTGACTTGTAGACAATGTGACCATACAAACAAGTTTGCCTGATGTAGTTTTTGCCTGCTGTCTGAGTGTAATTATTAATAGTGCCTCTTTCATTATTGAAGGTGTCTTACTTTGGAAGATATATGATCACTCTACTGATAGGGGAAGTGGGAACAGTGAGGAAAGACCCCATATACTCAGGTAGTTCTCCGGAGAGTCCCCCAACCCTCTACTTGCTCCTGTAGGCTACCAAATACCCATTGTTAAAAAAGAAAGAAACACCTTATAGTTTGGTTAAACATTTATACATGCATTAATAATAGGTCTTCCTAGAATCTGAGATACTATAACCATAGTTATTCAAATAGCTGTCAGAGGCTTTTAAAGCTAGAAAAACCTCACATCTCCCCACTGCTCACTTTCATCCAGGCTCCTGTAAATTTAAAAGTCCTTCTCTTGTCTTTGAGAAAATTCCCATGCAGTGAGGAGTCAGGTGTAGCACTAACCTGCTCCAGTCCACAGGAAGACCCCTAGATATTTAGGTGATCTCATAGTTGATGTTTGGAATTAGATCAAAACATTTTTTTCCCCATTCAGGGTCTCCTTCCTGCTACTATTCTGAATATTAAAAAGAGTCCTCGGTGAGAGGAACTACCTGGTCAATCGCAGAAAAAGTCAATCAACAAATAATTTTTGAATGACCTCTATGTAGGTCTTGGGTATGATATCCTTGAATACAAAAGCTAGCACCACAGTCAAACAATCAATACATCAGATAATTACTGGAAAAGACCATATTACACATATAAATAGTATTGTAGAAGTACAAAATAACCTGATAATTTATGCAGTTTAGACATGAAGCACAAAAGGAGTTAGAGAAGAGAGAGTTGAATTTTTAGAATAAGTATTGGAAGAGATTTGGTTAAAAGGACAGATTCTCTGTTTCTCTTTCTGTGTGTGTGTGTGTATGTGTGTGTGTGTGTGTGTGTGTGTGTGTGTGTGTGTGTGTGTGTGTTGGGGTGTTAGTAGTGAAGTAATGAGAATACATTTGAAGTACTCAAAATTGCACCTCTCAGGTTAAATTAGAGCTATCATGTTGATGGAAACAAAAGTAATAATGGGAAATTAAATTGTACTTTCATGAACTCCAGCTGGTATAAATCCAGTGCTGTTTATAGAAATACAAGAAGGAACCAAAGTTGAAGAGGGCCATCAGATATTAATTTTTAAAGGCAGATTAGGAAAAGAATCAACTAAGTCTTTTAGAAACTAAAAATATCATAGTTGAAATCAAAATCCCAATGGGCATATTACTTAATCTGGCTGATATTTATAAAAAGAGCTTCATGACTATGTCACAGGATTGTTTGGCAAATGTAAAAAGAATGTACTTTAATCTGAGTTCTTAGTTGTAGGCAATAAAATACCACTAACACCAGATATTGTATCATCAACAGATAAATGTACCACTCTGCTCCAGGGAGTCAATCTTTCTGCAATCTCCCCTGAAAGTTCCTCGTGGACCCCTCACCACTAGCACCTGCTAAAAAGTTCCAGAAGGATGCCTCTGATTGGTGCCAGAAATGCAAAGCAGGCTGGGAAAGCAAGTATCTGGAATGTCCTTTTCTCTAATAGAAGACAGGAACAGAAAGAACTTCAAACACTGGGTAGCCAAAAAGAAAAAGGCGAATGTCACTGTAACCAGCTCTAGTAACCACCCAACATAAGCAAACACACTTCTTCCCATTCTTATACCATTAAGTACTTCTGCTCGATATACTCCAACATAACCCTCAACGACTGAAAACATGTTCACCATTTCCTCCAAATGGAGACTTCATCAGTTACTGCAATGATTGGTAAATGGTAGTAAACTATTTTTTGTAAGCTGTTGTTGTAAATAAAGTTGTATTGGAACACAACCATACCCATGTGTTTACATATGGACTGTGACTGCTTTTGTTCAACAATGGCAAAGTTGAATAGTTGCAACAGACACTCTATGTCTCACAAAACCTAATATTTACCATGTGACCTTTTGCAGAGCAAGTTTAACAACCATTAAACTAGTGTGTCTAGCTTCAAGTCCAAAATCTTTGGATAATGTCCCATAATTCCTTTAATTCTATCATTATTTCATCATGAAATTCTGTAACCTCTAGACTAAGTTATAAAGACTACACATCCCATATAAAACAAAGAAGAAAAATAGAAAATACTTAAAACAATCTTAAAAGAGAAATATATGAATTTATTAATTCAATAACTGTTTCTTGAACACTTACCATATGCACTTTTCTATACCCTGGAGTTACAGTATTGAACAAACACTCTGTTGGGAGTGAGAGGCAATAAATATCATTTAGATACTGATGAGGAGAAAAATATAATGGGTGGGAGAAGGAAATACATGGGAGAGCAGGAGAGTCGCAGTTACAGACAGGGTAGCCAGAGAGGGCCTTGTTAAGAAGCTGACATTTGAGTAAAGACCTAAAACAGATGACAAAATGAGATGAGATGAGATATGCAAACATCTGCGAAAGAACAACTGAGACAAGGGAAACAACAAGCACTGAGGCCCTGAGCAAGAAATCAGTGATAGTGAGAGTAGTAGAATATGAGACCAGAGGGTAAGAGCGGCCAGATGATACAGTCATAAGGTCATTATAAAAACTTTCACTTTTACTCTGACATGACACACAGGGGAGATAATACAGATCTATGCTAGAGTTCTTGTTCCTGAAAATGGTCATGAGACCATAGAAGGTATTTAAGACCATAGGAGGTATTTATGAATTCCCTTCCGTGTGATCTCTTTGCCTTTAGCCAGCTCTTCTTACATGGTAGGTGACTCATTCTTCATTCCTGAACTATCTGAGCCTTTGTTGATCCTGCCTAAAGAGGATGTTGTAGTTTTCCTTTACATTATACCTCTGACTATGTCAATAACAGAAGGAGCCCCAGATGATTATCTGGATTCCATCCATACTATTCCTGCCCCCATTTTGTAGCAACAATTCTATTTTCCCCCAATATCCAAAGTCAGTTACCTCAATAAATCACCATAATTCTCTTTTTTGCCAGTCGAGCCAGTGGCGAAATGAACCTGAAATGACCAGATATTAGTCTGAGTTTCAAATTCAATGGAATTGCAGTTATATTCCCTGGTAGAAGCATCCTTTTCTTGCTTTCTGAGACTACTAAATCATCAGCGCTCAGAGCTGCAGGAACAGGAAGCAAAAACATTTTGAGGAGACTATGATGCATTCATTTAGAAAATACCAACATCAGGCGTGTACTCTTTGAAACTAACAGTGTTATAAAGTAATAACAAAGAAACTGGAGAACTGTTCTAGATTTCAAAAGCTTAACAGACGTGACAACTAAGTGCAATGCATAATTCTTGATTGGATGCTGTATCAAATTTTCTAAAAACAACTATAAAATACATTATTGGGACAATTGAGGAAATCTGAATATAGGCTGTGTATATACACAATGCTGATTATCCCGAGTGTGAGAATTGCATTATGGTTATATATTTTATATATCATAGCTGATGTACACTGAATTACTGAGGAGTGACATTTACCCTCAAGTGGTATCAGCAAAAAGAGTGTGTGCACATATGTGTGAGGATAGCATAGCTGAAAGAGAAATAAAGCAATGTTAACAATTAGTGAATCTAAGCATTTGTGAACTCACTGAGCAACACTTGGATGGAGAGGGAAAGGGGCTGAATGACATCTATAGTATGGGTCATTTTGTCTACCTGATTACTGAGAGCTTCCTCTGAAGTGAGCATTCTCATGGGCCATAAATATTCTAGCATTCAGGGCCCATTCTGAGAATGGAAGAATCCTCATACTGCTTTTCTAAAACTACCTATCAGCAACCCTTCAATCATTTTACTCCCAAGTCCTGAACTTTCATCAAACTATTAGTTATGGCCCATGAATTAGTGTATTTATTACGTCACCTCTCTTTCTAAGCAAAATGACCAGTGCATGCGCTACTTCAAGTTTAATTGAAGGGGGTGGGTGGGGTTCTGCCTTCCTTCGTTCTTCAATATCTCCTCCGAATGGAGCTGAAATCTAGTCCTCCTCCCTAAAATCCAAACTCATAAACCTGCAGAAGACATCTCTACTTGGATGAATAACAGATATCTCCAACTTAATTTGTTCAAAAGTAGGCCTTTGATCTGCCCTTCTGGATGGGTAGAATGGTAATCCTTCTGGTTGGTGCCAATATAACCTCAATATATGTAAACTAGGCTGGGAATTTTTCCCCCTCAGTGAATGATCACAGAGAATTCCACATTAAGCCCTAGGTATGGGCAAAGGAAGAAACAGCAGAAAAGGCGCTGTAAATGTGAACCATCTACACAAATCACTTCTTGTATTTTGCATGTTCATGGCCCTACATATACTGCTTTCAGGTGATGGTGGAATGCTGATAGAACACCAGACTTCATCTCTAGGCAGATCTTACAACCCCTGGTTCATGGAAGGCTCCTCAGAATTCATGGCTCCCTGTATCTTATGGTCAGGTGTTCTGTCTCTACTGGAGACCATTATCAAAACAAGAGCAGCTTATTAAAAACAGAGTAGCTACTTGCCAAAAAGAGCATAGTTTTTCTGCCCAACCATTGGGTGCCTCCATTTCAATTCTCATTATAACTTGCCATCATCGCCATACAGCTCCCAAGCCCGCCTTGATCAGTTAGAGAAACTTCTCTCATTCTTGCACCCTCTCAAAGCTGAGAAACTTTTGTGTTAACCCCGCCAAAATACCATATTTATATGGTATATGCTGCCTCCAAAACCCAAGGGGGCTTACCAAGTTTTGTATCTCTTAGTGGTAGGGAAAGTAGCAACTTGGTCTGCATTTTAGAGGGAATATCCCAACTTATCCAGGCTGATGGGCAAGTATTCTGAACTTACGGTGCCCAAAGTATGGTTAATTATGTTATGTAGAGAATGCGCTAGTTTGTTAGGAGAATCAAAGCAGAACTATGAAGCAAAGCAAATCTATGATCTCATATTAAAAATTATGTGTTATATAAAATATAATAAAAATGTATGTGCATATATATATATACACATAATACATATACATAATTTTTTTTAGAAACAGCCTGTGGCTTGCTATTGATCCCTGGTAGATACTGAATGCATGCCCATAAGATACCTGGCACCCATCATGAACTAGTAGTATCTAACTAGTCACAAAGTCAAGCCTCAGCACACACCATCATCAGGTGGAAACAATATAAACAAACCTACACCAGAGCAGGTCCCAAAGTCACACGGAAGTCATCCATGCAGGCGGAAGGCGCTCCCAGCATGCCTTTTCTGACTTCACCGCCACACCTCCCACAGCCCACTTCTGTGGCCTCCTGAGTACTTCTTAATGATGACTTACCTGAGGAGGAAAAAAACCAAAATCATCAAAGTTAACAGAAAGCTCTGTATAGGACGGTAGCTCTTGCCCTAAACGGACTTCCATGACATTCAGCTCCATTTAGGTGAACCCCGACAGTGGGAAAGTGATATCCTCCGGCAGAGAAACACTTCAAAACTATAATTCGTTGGGTGGTCTGCTCCTGGTATCTGAAAACATCCTGCATGGTATGAGTTTTCCATACAACATTCACACAGAAGAATTCTGTGGGTCAATAGTCTGACACCCCATTTGATTAACAGGTCTTGGTTGCATCCCATCACTCAGAAGCAGTTGGTGCAGATCTTATAGAATGAACGGTGACATGGCTATTGAAAACTCAATTACATTGGCAGCTGGGGGATCATGCTATTCTGAGCTGGGAAGTTGGAGTGTGTCCTACAGGATGAAGTACATGCTCTAAACCTGTCACTAATATGAGGTGTACTTCCTCCTCTCCAAGAACCAAAGGAGTGGAAATGGGGATATGCCTCCCATAGTTTAACCAAATAGGTGAACAAAACGGCCCTTGTACAAAGTGTTTATTTCCTGTCCCCATGCCTTTGGGCTCTACTACTACTAGACTTTGGGCCCCAGGACTTTGGGCTCTATTAGAAGCAGTTTTAATAATTCAGGTAGGAGTACACTCACCAGGGATACACAAATTTTGTGGAGTAGACAAGTAGAAATGTCCTTTAATCAGAAAATAAAGAATCACAATTTAGATGAGAAGACAGGACTGAGATTCACCACATACCAGATGTGAAAGTGTAAGAGTAGTTAATCCTCTGAAGGAGAGTGCAGACTGAAAAGCCAGCCAAAGACTGTGCCCTGGGAAATCCCACAGTCAGAGGCTAGAAGGACTGAGAACAGACTGATGCAATCACAATAAAAATCAATGAGGCATTTCTTGTTTTAAATGGTATTGGACTAGCAGTCACTGACTCAGCCTTTCCCAGCTGCTGCCTAAACACATAAAAAGGCAAAGAAAAATGATAAAATTTATACCAATGCAGATCATAAAGAATGATAGGCCCCTTAATGCCAGGAGAAATTGCCGCAATTTATGAGGCTGGTGGAATTGGATTCAGAAAAGCAATTGGTGGCCTACCCATACTCTACTTCATGACACACAGCAGAACCACCCATCTGAAAGATGGTAGGAGGTCTGAGCATCGTTCCCCAATGTCACCTTGTTGACAGGTTCCATACAGAGTTGCAAACTGAGTGGCTGGCCCCCTTTTGCCTCCAAAGTCCAAAATCCTGCTTTGAGAGGTGGTTATAGTACTGTCAGAAGCTATCATCTTTCTATGTATATCTGGAAACTGCAACTTGCAAAATTCAGTGGGGAAGGATGAAGATGGGGATAGAAAGTCATGGTAGTCCACTGTGCCCTGATGTATCTGTCCCAAGAGCTTGTCACAGTGCTCACTGAGCAGACAGCAGAGCAGGAATTCCAGTGGTCTGGTTGTCAGAGACTCAGTTAGCTCCTGTCCCTCAGACAGTAACATTAGGGGCATGTGTCTATCACAGTTTAGCAAAGCCTTGTTAGAAAAACCACTGGGAATTACTCTGGATGTGGGAATATGAATGTGGCATCTAGCTGGAGACCTGAGGTGGAGCTAAAGGAAATCCATTTTACCTGTCTGGATATATGATAGGTATACTGGATCTAGAAGAGAAAATAAAAAGGAGAAAAATATTGTCTAAACTGACAAAAGGTCTTAATAATTCTTTCCAAATATGGCACTATGAAAAACTATCACATGCCTGTGTGTTTTATTTCCTTGGGTTAATTAACATTTCCTGCTCTTTCTCCAGAACCTAGTAGCTAAGGCCAGCCTTGCTGAACAACCTTCAAAAAAATATCCAATTTTTGAATTCACCTTCTCCCACAGACTTCATGTTTCAGATTATCATTTTCTTCTCAAGGCTGCTTGGCAAAGCTCTTAGACAGACTTCCCTTCACTCCCTACCCACAACTGGTGGTCAGCCTTCCCCACTAATACACAGCTAGCCCCAAATCCTTGGAACCCTGGTCTGTACAACACATTCAAGCTCTCTCCTTGCCCTGGAGAGATATAAAAAATAATACAGGAAAAGGAAAAGGAACATAATCTGGAAGATTCAGATTTACTTACCTTTGAAAGTGATTTTCTTTTAGAAAATTGTTTGACATCCTCAATAAGAAAGCAAGACTTTATGCCCTGATCAAAACAGAGTCAGAAGGACAAAACAAGAAAAGATTAGATAAAACCTAAACTGAGAATCATGAGTCAGTCAGTCAATGGACAGAAGCAATAGTAAATCAAAGACAAATGAAATAAAAACATCTGGACCTAGGGGATTAAAGATGGCAGCCTGAGAGGAGAGACAGAGGCTTCCTCCTAAAACTGGATACAATTAGAAAATTTAATTGGTGCAACTAATCCTGAGAGAGCAACAGGAAAGAGGAGGGCATCAGACTGCACACCCCTGGAGAAAAGAACAGACCTCAGCAAACGGGGTAACGTACCAGAGCTGTGGCTCAGTGGGACCCGAGCCCCTCCCCCACCCCAGCTCACCGGCAGGAGGAAGAGAAACGGAGCAGGGAGGGAGTGGAAGGCTTGGGACTGCTGAATACCTAGCTCCGGAGATCTGCTCTGGGAGCACAAACCTACATTTCATGGTGCTTTCATGAGACTCGCATGACTACTGGGTTGGAAAGTCAATACAGGCAGAGTTCCTGGGGAGACTGGGATTCCAGCTGCTTGTGGAAAGCAGGGATCCAAATCTGGCTGCTCTGGGACAAAAACTTATACCTGAGTGACTGGCCCACTGGCTCAGGCAGTGGAGACAGGCACAGCAGCCGGGAGGCGGGGAACAGCTCTTTCCTCCCCCCAGTACCGCTCCTCTGCGACCCCCGACATTGCTTCAGGGGCTGAGCAGCTCCAGAATAGAGCTTCTGGACACTAGAGGGCGCCATATACAAACATGAAACGCCAAAGGAACGTTGTCCAGAGTAAAATTATTAATACAACTCCCGAGAAATATTTAAATGATATGGACCTCGTGACTCTTCCTGAAAGGGAGTTCAAAATAAAAATCATCAACATTATAATGGAGGTACGGAAAGACATCCAAGAACTCAGGAATGAATTCAGATCGGAGATCCAATCATTGAAGAGCACGAAGGAGGGTATTAAAAGCAGGTTGGATATGGTGGAGGAGACAATAAATGAAACAGAAACTAGAGAAGAGGAACACAAAGAAGCTGAGGCACAGAGAGAAAAAAGGATCTCTAAAAATGAAAGAATATTGAGAGAACTGTGTGACCAATCCAAGCGGAACAATATTCGCATTATAGGGATACCAGAAGAAGAAGAGAGAGATAAAGGGATAGAAAGTGTCTTTGAGGAGGTAGTTACTGAAAACTTCCCCAATCTGGGGAAGGAGATTGTCTCTCAGGCCATGGAGATCCACAGATCTCCCAAAATAAGGGACCCAAGGAAGACAACACCAAGACACATAATAATAAAAATGGGAAAGATCAAGGTAAGGACAGACTGTTAAAAGCAGCCAGAGGCAAAAATAAGATCACATACAAAGGAAAGCCCATCAGGCTAACATCAGACTTGTCAGCAGAAACCCTACAGGCCAGAAGGGAGTGGCATGACGTATTTAATGCCATGAAGCAGAAGGGCCTGGAACCAAGATTACTTTATCTGGCAAGATTATCATTTAAATTTGAAGGAGGAATTAAACAATTTCCAGATAAGCAAAAGCTGAGAGAGTTTACCTCCCACAAACCATCTCTGCAGTCTATTTTGGAGGGACTGCTATAGATGGAAGTGTTCCTAGGGTTGGACAGCTGTCACCAGAGGTAGTAAAACCACAGTAGGGAGGGTGGAGCAGCTGATTGCAAGGCAAATGCAAAATTAAATTGACTATCCCCAAAGTCAATCAAGGGATAGACAAAAAGTGCAGAATTTGATACCTAATATATAAAGAATAAAGGAGGAGAAATAGAAGAGAACCTTTAGATTGTGTTTGTAACAGCATACTAAGTGAGTTAAGTTAGACTCTTACATAGTAAGGAAAGTAACCGGGAACCTTTGGTAACCACGAATCTAAAGCCTGAAATGGCAATAAGTACATACCTATCAATAATCACCCTAAATGTAAATGGACTGAATGCACCAATCAAAAGACATAGAGTAATAGAATGGATAAAAAAACAAGACCCATCTATATACTCCTTACAAGAGACTCACCTCAAACCCAAAGACATGCACAGACTTAAAGTCGAGGGATGGAAAAAGATATTTCATGCAAACAATAGGGAGAAAAAAGCAGGTGTTACAGTACTAGTATAAGACAAAATAGACTTCAAAACAAAGACAGTAACAAGAGATAAAGAAGGACACTACATAATGATAAAGGGCTCAGTCCAACAAGAGGATATAACCATTATAAATGTATCTGCACCCAACACAGGAGCACCAGCATATGTGAAACAATTACTAACAGAACTAAAGGAGGAAATAGAATGCAATGCATTCATTTTAGGAGACTTCAACACACCATTCACTCCAAAGGACAGATCCACCAGACAGAAAATAAGGAAGGACACAGAGGCACTGAACAACACACTAGAACAGATGGACCTAATACACATCTATAGAACTCTACACCCAAAATCAACCGGATACACACTCTTCTCAATTGCACATGGAACATTCTCCAGAATAGACCACATACTAGGCCACAAAAAGAGCATCAGTAAATTCCAAAAGATTGAAATCCTACCAACCAACTTTTCAGACCACAAAGGTATAAAACTAGAAATAAATTGTACAAAGAAAGCAGAAAGGCTCACAAACACATGGAGGCTTAACAACATGCTTCTAAATAGTCAACGGATCAATGACCAAATTAAAATGGAGATCCAGCAATATATGGAAATAAATGACAAAAACAACACACAGCCCCAACTTCTGTGGGACGCAGCAAAAGCAGTCTTAAGAGGAAAGTATATAGCAATCCAGGCATCTTTAAAGAAGGAAGAACAAACCCAAATGAATAGTCCAATGTCACAATTACAAAAATTGGAAAAAGAAGAACAAATGAGGCCTAAAGTCAGCAGAAGGAAGGTCATAATAAAGATCAGAGAAGAAATAAACAAAATTGAGAAGAATAAAACAATAGAAAAAATCAATGAAACCAAGAGCTGGTTCTTCGAGAAAAAAAAAAATAGATAAGCATCTAGCCAGACTTATTAAGAGAAAAAGAGAATCAACACACATCAACAGAACCAGAAACGAGAAAGGAAACATCACGACGGACCCAACAGAAATACAAAGAATTATTAGAGAATACTATGAAAACCTATATGCTAAGAAGATGGAAAACCTAGAAGAAATGGACAACTTCCTACAAAAATACAACCTTCTAAGACTGACCAAGGAAGAAACACAACATCTAAACAAACCATTTACCAGCAAAGAAATTGAAGCGGTAATCAAAAAACTACCCAAGAAAAAAAACCCTGAGCCAGATGGATTTACCTCGGAATTTTATCAGATATACAGAGGAGATATAATACCCATTCTCCTTAAAGTTTTCCAAAAAATAGAAGAGGAGGAAATACTCCCAACCTCATTCTATGAAGCCAACATCACCCTAATACCAAAACCAGGCAAAGACCCCACCAAAAAAGAAAATTACAGACCAATATCCCTGATGAAAGTAGATGCAAAAGTACTCAATAAAATATTAGCAAACCGAATTCAAAAATATATCCAAAGGATCATACATCACGACCAAGTGGGATTCTCCCCAAGGATGCAAGGATGGTACAACATTCGAAAATCCATCAACATCACCCACCACATAAACAAAAAGAAAGACAAAAATCACATGATCATCTCCATAGATGCTGATAAAGTATTTGACAAAATTCAACATCCATTCATGATAAAAACTCACAGCAAAATGGGCAAAGAGGGCAAGTACCTCAACATAATAAAGGCCATATATGATAAACCCACAGCCAACATCATACTAAACAGCGAGAAGCTGAAAGCTTTTCCTCTGAGATCGGGAACAAGACAGGGATGCCAACTCTCCCCACTGTTATTCAACATAGTACTGGAGGTCCTAGCCATGGCAATTAGACAAAACAAAGAAATACAAGGAATCCAGATTGGTAAAGAAGAAGTTAAACTGCCACTATTTGCAGATGACATGATATTGTACACAAAAAACCCTAAAGACTCCACTCCAAATCTCCTAGAATTGATATCGGAATACAGCAAAATTGCAGGATACAAAATTAACACACAGAAATCTGTGGCTTTCCTACACACTAACAATGAACCAATAGAAAGAGAAATCAGGAAAACAATTACATTCACAGTTGCATCAAAAAGAATAAAATACCTAGGAATAAACCTAACCAAGGAAGTGAAAGACCTATACCCTGAAAACTATAAGACACTCTTAAGAGAAATTAAAGAGGACACTAATAAATGAAAACTCATCCCATGCTCTTGGCTAGGAAGAATTAATATCGTCAAAATGGCCATCCTGCACCAGACTTGATGCAATCCCTATCAAATTACCAACAACATTCTTCAACGAACTGGAACAAATAGTTCAGAAATTCATATGGAAACACCAAAGACCCCGAATAGCCAAAGCAATCCTGAGAAGGAAGAATAAAGTGGGGGGGATCTCGCTCCCCAACTTCAAGCTCTACTGCAAAGCCATAGTAATCAAGACAATTTGGTACTGGCACAATAACAGAGCCACAGACCAGTGGAACAGATTAGAGACTCCAGACATTAACCCAAACATATATGGTCAATTAATATACAATAAAGGAGCCATGGACATACAACGGGGAAAGGACAGTCTCTTCAGCAGATGGTGCTGGCAAAACTGGACAGCTACATGTAAGAGAATGAAACTGGCTCATTGTCTAACCCCATACACAAAAGTAAATTCAAAATGGATCAAAGACCTGAATGTAAGTCATGAAACCATAAACCTCCTAGAAAAAAACATAGGCAAAAATCTCTTGGACATAAACATGAGCGACTTCATGAACATATCTCCCCAGGCAAGGGAAACAAAAGCAAAAATGAACAAGTGGGACTATATCAAGCTGAAAACCTTCTGTACAGCAAAGGACACCACCAATAGAACAAAAGGGTACCCTACAGTATGGGAGAATATATTCATAAATGACAGATCTGTTAAAGGGTTGACATCCAAAATATATAAAGAGCTCACGCACCTCAACAAACAAAAAGCAAATAATCCAATTAAAAAATGGGCAGAGGAGCTGAACAGACAGTTCTCCAAAGAAGAAATTCAGATGGCCAACAGACAGATGAAAGATGCTCCACATTGCTAGTTATCAGAGATATGCAAATTAAAACGACAATGAGATATCACCTCACACCAGTAAGGAACATGACTATCCAAAAGACAAACAAAAACAAATGTTGGCGAGGATGTGGAGAAAGGGGTACCCTCCTACACTGCTGGTGGGAATGTGAATTAGTTCAACCACTATGGAAAGCAGTATGGAGGTTCCTCAAAAAGTTCAAAATAGAAATACCATTTGACCCAGGAATTCTACTTCTAGGAATTTACCCTAAGAATAAAGCAGCCCAGTTTGAAAAAAGACAGATGCACCCCTATGTTTATTGCAGCACTATTTACAATAGCCAAGAAATGGAAGCAAACTAAGTGTCCATCAATAGATGAATGGATAAAGAAGATGTGGTACATATACACAATTGAATATTATTCAGCCATAAGAAGAAAACAAATCTTACCATTTGCAACTACATGGATGGAGCTAGAGGGTATTATGCTCAGTGAAATAAGCCAGGCGGAGAAAGACAAATACCAAATGATTTCACTCATATGTGGAGTGTAAGAACAAAAAAAAACTGAAGGAACAAAACAACAGCAGAATCACAGAACCCAAGAATGGACTAACAGTTACCAAAGGGAAAGGGACTGGGGAGAATGGGAGGGAAGGGAGGGATAAGGACAGGGAAAAAGAAAGGGGGTATTACGATTAGCATGTATAATATGGGGGGGCATGGGGCGGGCTGTGCAACACAGAGAAGACAAGTAGTGATTCTTCTACAACATCTTACTACACTGATGGACAGTGACTGTAATGGGGTTTGTGGGGGGGACTTGGTGAAAGGGAGACCCTAGTAAACATAATGTTCTTCATGTAATTGTAGATTATTGATAACAAAATTTTAAAAAATTAATGAAAATCAAGTTCTATAAAATTTTAGTGACCTTTTCAAAAAGAATTCCTTCAAAATGACCTTGTTTACTAATTCACTGTGTAAATAAAATCACTCAGAATTTCCACAAGCTCCTAACATTATCATATCCACCCAACCTACATCCATGCCCAGATACTGTCTTTCCTCCTGTTTCTAAAAATTAACTGTTTGTTCCTAAAATCAACCCCTCCATTTGAGCACTAGATCCCATTCTTTCTCATCTCACCTCATCAAGAACATTACTCTAGTTATTCTCCCCCCACCCTACTGCACTTCAATTCTCTGTCTCTACAGGATCATTCACATGAGCATGGAAACACACTGTAAAATCTCCCCCTGAGAGAGAAAGAGACAGAGAGAAAGAGAGATCCTCCCTTGACCTGACAGGCTTATCCAGCTGTCCCTCCATTTCTCTATTCTTACTACAACCAAACTCTTCAAAAGCACTGCCTGTATTCTCTGTTTACAAGTTCTACCCGTGTATTCTCTTAAAGCTTTTCCCATCAGAGTTTCAGCCCCATCATTCAACTCACACCGCCTGTGAAGGTCAACAATCACTTTTATGCGTCCAAATCCAACAGTTCAATTCTGTTTATTGATCTCTCTTTTCGCCTTGAAACACTCTTCTGCTTGCTTCCAGTAATCAGTTTGCTCTTATCTCGTTGGCCACTCCTCCTTTGCTGGTTCACCTTCTTCAACCTGATCTCTAAATATTGGGTTTGACTCTCAAACCTCCTTTCTTTTCTAGCTACAATCAGTCTTTTAGTGGGTGAGTGGACACATCCAATCTTAAGGCTTAAATATAAATTATATGCTGGTGATACCCAAAATTTAAATAAATCTATATCCTCAAGACCCACATCAAGAATCCTGCCAAACCTTAAAACTCACAAAAGCTAACTATTTCCTAGTATAGTTTAGAGGGACAATTGCAAGATCTACCGAAGGGAAGGAAATACCATATGCACAGAAAACACAGCAGTTAAAGGACAGTTTGTATTGTCAGAAATCTGGGAATCATGCTGAGAGTATGTTCTAGAGGTGTCAGTGCAAGGAAAAAAATAAGCTTGACTCTAGCTAAATTTATTAATGTAGGTACTCTTACCTAGGTTTGGAGATTTAGTGTTAGTTCAAGTTCCTGGATGTGATCCTAACAATTGGGTTGGTTGATGGTGTCCCTGGCTTCAGTGGTGGCCTGAAGTGAATGAAACTGAGATGCCAAAACCTAAGAACAGTGATCCCTAAGAAAAGGGAAACAGCAGACTGTTGTTGTTAAATAAGCAGAAGAAAATGTTTGTGAATTTGAAGGGACAGTAACAGAAACTATCCAATATAGTTTTTCTGTGTGTATATCCACATTTTTTTAAAAAGGACTAAAAAAAAAATGAACAGAGAATCAGCTTGAGATATCTTTAAGCAGCTTCAAGATACATATAATTGGAATCTCTGAAAGAGATTTACCTTTAAATATGAATAAACAACCAAGAACCACCAAACATCTGAAGACTGTCTAACACGGAAAAGACCAATAGAAATAGTCAAAAGGACTGGGAGAAAACTGATACAAGTAGGTAACAGAAAAAAACTATATCCCATTTTTAAAACACCATAATTTAATGTTATCAAAGAGATAAATGAAGATAGCATCCATGAAATAAGATGAATTTTTTTTCAGAGTTTTAGTATTATTTATTTTAAAAAATAATAGATTCTCATGGTATACAGCACAAAGGGTACATACAAAAGACGATTCATTGCAAAATAAACCTCCCTCTCACTTTGTTGCCCAGCCAAGTTCTCCTCCCAGGAGGCAAAGAGAGTGTCCCTCAAGAGGTAGACTCTACCCATAAAGATATTTTTACACAAATGATAGCATACTATAAACACCTTTTTTTTTTTCCTTTTGGATTTTTTTTTTTTAGTTTAAGTTATCTTGGAGCTCTTTTCATATCCCTACATAAGCCTCTGTTGTTGTTTTTTTTTAAACAAGTTCATAATGGATATTCCATTGGATGAATGTACCAAAGAACATTTAATTTGTTTCCATGGTTTGCTATTATAAGCAATGCTGTAATTTATAACTTTGTGTGTGTCATTTTGCATATGTGTGGGTATATCTGTAGGATAATTTCCTAAAAGTGGAAATTGCCTTCTTAAAGGGTATGTGTATTTTTTTAATTGCTTTGAGGTTTTACAGACATGCCAAGAAGTTAACAAATGGTAATAGAGCATTTAATGAACCTTTACATATGTATCCACACTGATAATCAACACCAAAGTCAAGATGTAGAATATTACCAGCACTATAGGAGCTTCCACCTTGACCACTCCTAGTCAATATTTGCCTCCCCCAAAGGTAATTAATAAGATGATATTTTCAAAAGGGATATGACATGCAGAGAAAAAGAAAATACTCTTGGGAATGGAAAATATAACAGAAATTCAAAATTAAGTAGAAGAGTTAGAAGACAAAGTTGAGGAAATCTCCCAGAAAGTAAGACAAAAATAGACACTGAAGAAAAATGAGTTTTAAAAAATAAGAAAAAGTTCAAGGAGTAGTTGAGCTCTGACATCCAAGTTCAGGAAAAAAAAATGGAAAATAAAACCACATAGGATAAATTATTGAAAAAATAATACAACAGATTTTCCTATAGCTGAAGGACAAGTTTTGGACTGAATGAAACTCGTTGAATACCTAGCACAACAAATGAAAAAAATCCACATCAAGACACATCATTGCTGACTTTCAGACCTGGGATTAAGAAAATATTCTAGGAGCTCTTAAAAAGAAATAAAAATCAAATGCAAAGGGTTAATGACCAGAATATAGCAGGAGTCAGGGAATAAATACTCTGTCTTCACTTCCTCCCTCCCTCAGATCTAATGCTGTGCTTCCTGTTGACTGAACCCAACCAAAGGCCAAAGCAGCATTCCTGTCAGCTTCTTGGGGAAGGTGCAAGCAGAGTGGAGAAGGGAGGAGAAGAATTGGAATATCCAGAGGGGTATATAGGACCCAGGAGAAGGGATCCAGTAAAGCACCAAGGCCAAGGAATTTCTCAACCTTAAAATGAAGCAAAGATTTGGATGACTACTGGGAAACATATTCCAGATTGGAACAAGATAGTGGAGAATGACAGGATGAATATCCCAAAATTTTAAGAAAGAGGAAAACCTGTAGTTTACTTGTTTAATGTTCTGAAAGGATATAAAATTCTTCCTGAGAATAGGAGAGCGATTTTTCATAATTGTGTAGTAAACTAAGCAAAGGAACTTGACAACTATTAGCTGAAGGAAAATAAAAAGTTGTACCAGAAAGGAAAAATGAATCTTCATACGTAGTTCAGCGAGAGTAGTGTGTATATAAAAACTGCAATAAAGACTGAGTAGTCATCTAACAATATGGCTAGATGAGGGGACAGCGGCGGCAGGGGAGGTTAAGTATTCATATGACTATGAATGTGGGCATGGTAAACAGCGGCAAAAAGGTAATATTTAAAACTGAAACACTAAGAAATAGCAGTATCAGCATGTTATTGAGAAATTTGAGTGCAAATACCAGAGCAGCAGGGAAAAGGCTAGAGAAAACTGTGACTATCAGGGAACTGAGTAAGAGATCAGTTGCAGGGGAGAGACCGGACTAGGGATTGTATTTTTCATTACAAGCCCTTTAATACTATTTGGCTTTTAAACTATGTACATGCACTAATGTGATAAAAATTTAAATTAAATAAAAATTAAAACAAAGTAAAATGTGGCCAACTCCTTTTTACTAGTATAGCAAAATAAGCAAACCCTTTTTGTTCCTATCTTCTTCCAGTTCCATAATTTCTGAGGTTCTTCTCTGTGCTCCAGGTCCCTTGTATTTATGCAGTGAAGATTATTTAATACCTTCACAAAGAATGAGGAAGAACTAATAAAAAATGATTGAAAGGTATCAAAAGGCCCAAAAGGATGGGAATCTAGTGTAAGTCTTTTTGACTGAAAATTGTTAGAACATGAACTATGGAATTATAATTCTCTATAATTATTGAAAAAGAACTATAGAATATGGCAATCTTCTTTATGTATTTCCTTTTTGGAGACTGGATTTTTTTATTAAACAAATACATTCTGCAAATGCTGTCAGGTATGGCTAACTACCAGAGTGGTTCTCAAATGCATTCACTCAGTCAGTGAATTCAGTATTCAAGACAAAAATTGTTTAAGGTAAAATATAACACAAATAATAATAAAACAATAATGAAAATTAACAGTAACTGAGCAGTTGCTAAGTGATAGGTTTTGTGCTGAGCCCTTTAGTTGCCTATATCCTTTGAATCTTCATAATCATCCTGGGAATTAGGTCTATTTCCTCATTCTACGTATAGGAAAGCCTTTTGAAGGATGAGTAACTTGTTCAAGGAAATGGCAGTCTGGATTTAAACTCCCATCTGTCTTACTCAAAAACCTAAATTCTTTTAAACTTCCAGTGTACTTTGAGCAACACCAAAAATGACAGCCTGGGAGGTGGGAGTGGGGAAAGATTAGAAATCACTACATCTTAAATTATTAAATTTTAGTCTAACCACAAGAAACGGTCTGGCTGCCAAATCTCAGGCAGGTGTAGAAGAGAAAATTAGTGAGGGACAATTGAAATTGCGAAAGAATGGTGTTAGTTTATAATATAAAACCACAGTAGATTGTCACATAAGCACAACTAGAATAAAGCAAACACATGTAAATTAACTCACCAAACACTTGTTGCGTGACCACTGAGCTGGTCCTTGAGCTGGGTACTGACAATTAATTTCTCCATGTGTGTAATACAATATACTCACGTCACGTAGGCAGGCAGACAGCAGTGGTCTGCCCTATCCTGGACAAGATCCTCCCCTTCTCACCTACTCCCTTGTCACCAGACGGCAGAACACGGCCCAAACCCCTCCTGTTTCTGGTTCAGTCTCCTGCCTTACCAGGGCTACACAAGTTGTAAAAGGCCCAACGGGCATTCCAGACCCCAATACAGGCTGGCCGCAGGAACACTAAGGCCCAGAAGGTGACCGAGCTACCTCGGGATTTATTATACGGTAATTATAATAAATTTACATTGCGGTTTTGGCCCTCCCATCCCACCCCATGAGTTTTGCCTGGGTACTTATGGGTAAGCACCTGCGCACTAGGGTAAAAGTTACATAACCTGCAACTACCAATCAACATGTCAGTTAAATGGTGTAAAACTCAGGGAGGGATTTTCCACCATTTTAAAAACCAACCCTTATCCTTATAGCAGGGCTGCTTCTGGTTTCCAGACAGCCTGTTCACCATCACTTCTGAGTATACTCTTGCTCTATCTAACGAACTACTTCAGATTTTTTAAGTTTGTCCCTTGTTTGGGTTCTTTCCTCCAAAAAGGTAAGGTTTGTAAAAACTCAACACACACATCACGCAGCACTTAGAAATAAAGAATTTGTTGAAGAATTACAGCAGAACCGGAGGTCCTTGTATAGCTGGGGATCATTCTCAATAATCAGTTTTTTAGGAGAAATTGTTATTCGCTGGCTGTTTCAATAGAGGGCACTAAGTGACCAAAATAGCTTGGAACTTCAGGTGGCAAAATAGTTTAAAGAAGCATCTTTCAGAACTGGGTAGTCACCATTTTAAAAAGCAAACCCAGTGTTCCAAAATTGGAATATGCCATGAACCAAAACAGAAAGGTCTGATGGATAAATATAGGCAAGGACACTAAGGTCAATATTCTAGATGCTTGCACAATGGTAGACATTTTTTGAGTGATTCTATTTACAAAAAGATTTCCGTTACTTATTTGCAATTCTCTGTTAGGGCCCCCAGGAAATGTCAGTTCAGCACCTAACATTTATAAGAGAAAATGGGTTTGAGCAGTGAAATAGGGCCAGAAATCAAAAAGCACCCACCACCCCCCTGCTCTCAATTGTTACTTACTAATCATATGGTCTGAGGACAAATTACTTAATCTAAGTTTCCATACCTCTAAAATAGCGATAATTTCTCCCCTGTTTATGAATATGAAAATATGTTGCAAAGTGTTATAAATATATAAGGTTCTGTTAAAGTAGGTAAGGAATAAAGTATACTATTTAGTATACTATATAAAGTATAAAAAGTACTAAAGCTGTTAGAAAAAAAAGAAATTCCAGAAACTAAATGCAATTTTACATATACCCTTTTGATTCCAGGCCTATGGAGATGGACTCTGGAAACTTCCGACGGTAGTGCATATCTTGTTAGTCCACACAGAATTAAATCTGTAGTCACACAATACTTTTTCCAGTCTTTTCTTGAGATATTGCAAGTCCCTTTCCCACTCATATTGAAGAAGAAAAACAAATTAATTTATGAAGATTTGCTAAAAGACCTTTTTATCGTGTAGTCACCTCTATCACCAGACAAACTTCCATTCGTTTACATGAACAAATTTCCCTGTTTTCAGGGAGAAAAGTGAATTCAGCTGATATGCTTTTCATTTTCTTAAACACACACACACACAGAATTTGCATGCCTAATTAGATGGTATGATCATTCACCATCACTTCCAAATTGCCTTGATGAGTAATGTTTGCATAAACAAGTAGGGTATGATTACATTTTACTTATGTATGAGAAAACTAAAGAACAGAAAGATCAAATGATGTGCTTAAAATGTCATAATATTCACTATGAAAATTTGCCTTCTAATCATCATAGAATTACCAAAAACCACTGGAACCAAATGGAAGTACTGGAAAACTAGCATTCTAAGTCCTACCTATCTTATTACTCATTTGTTTATGAAATCAATAAATTGATTTTGTTGCTTTATGAAATCAAATATATATGATCAACAAATTACATTACCAGTACCCAGCTCATTACCAACACAGAGGTCGTTTAATAGGTATTTGGGGAATTAACTTGCATGTACTTTGGTTTATTCTAGTAGGGCTCATGTGACATCTACTATATGCTGGGTCCTGTGGAAAAGCTTGAGTTACAATAGAGATAAAATAGAAACTCTACACATTCGTGGAGTTTACAATATAGGGGGAAAACAGATCCCAAACAATGTGAGAAGAAAAATATGTAATTGTGAACTGTGAACATTCTATGAAGGAAATAAACATGAGGCTACAATAGAAAATAACAGAGGAAAATGACCTGAATGGTGTTCAGGAAGAGTCAGTTCAGGAAAAGATGGTGGCATTGAAGCTGAGACCTGTAAGGAGGAGCAATGTTGTGGCTGTTGCAGCTCTCCTGATAGAGGCAATAAAAAAGCATGTGCAAAGACCCTGAGGAGCAAAAGATGTCCATGTGCCCAACGAACTGAAGAAAAATGGGATCATCAGAGCATAGCAAGCAAGGAAAGGGTGACTTGAAAAATGAAGTCAAAGAGATAAGTTGATAAGAGTCTGGATTTTATTCTAAGTAAAATATGAAGCCCCTGAAGGATTTCAAGCAGAGAAATTGCATAATTAGATTTGTATTTTAAGAAGATTCTTTTTCCTACCATGAGAAGAATAGGTTGGAAAGGAACAAGAGTGGGAACAGAGAGATGGAATAGGTATCTAAGGCAATAATAATCTCTCAAATAGGTGACAATGAACTCAACAAAGCTGTTGATAGAGATGAAAGCTGTTCATGAACTTGAGATGTATTTTAGAGACACTCATCATGCTACGGTTATTAATTGAACAATTTCTAAGTGTTTAGAAATGTAATTTGAGAGATGTAGCTCTCCCTCAAAATGCTCACCAGTTTAGAAACCAAAACTTTCCTGAATAAAACCATTAGAAAACAACCTATTGCTTAACATAATACAAAATTAACATAATACTAAATCTAAGGGTAGAAAATAATTTATTGGGAAGGACAGAGATAAATAATTTGGACTGTCAAGGTATCTTTATAGGTCTAAAATTGGAGATTCTTTCTGGGATACTAAGGATACATAAAGTTTAGATAAACGAACAGATTTAGACAGGGAAAGGATTTGAGCAAGATCAATGTGGCAGATAATTTGGGGGGGTTTCTGCTCTGCTCAAAATAATTCCCCCCTTCCTCTCAGAACTGACCCTCCTTCCATAGAAATGGGCACCTGGTAGCCATGTCTTATTACACGATTCCTACTCTTGTTTCAAGATTAATTAGACCACCCTGGATGCTTTGATCCAAACCAAATCAGGTCAATCAAATTCTCTATCTCAGAAATTCTGAATTGGGATTCAAAATAGGTTAAGTCAGTCCCCAGGAATGGCTGTCACTATAACATGTAAAATCAGGAGCCATAGGTGGGCAGAAAATTGGGAAGAAGCTAATCTACAAAGGAAAAATCCTGATTTCTTGGTTTTAGAGTGTACTACACCCTCCCAGAGTCTCTCACTGGAAACTTGTCCTTGTCCTTGAGTTCTGTGAGAAAACTCCATATCCTTCAAATGATTACTGTTTGCTTAAATCACTTTTAAGTTAGTTGCCATTAGATTTGTATTTTTAGAAGATTCTTTTTCCTACCATGAGAAGAATAGGTTGGAAAGGACCTATTCTTAGAACCTATATGATTAATCCAGGCCCAGTACAGTCATGAAAATAGGGATGATCATGATGAAGAGACAAGGCTGACTATAACTGCAGATCATCGTATACACAGAACATTGACCAAGAAAGAAAAAGTACAAGACTAGGCACCTTCTTAAACAAGCATACAGTTTGTGGAATGTGATGAGCAACGTACCAGAAGAGCAATAACCCTGCATAGATGCTGATATCCAAGATTCTTCAGGCAAAGAATGTAAGCAACATTGTGGGTCAGGAAAGGGAGTCACGAGTCAGGCGCTCGCAAACGCAAAAGTATTAATTTATGAAGACTAATTTGGCAAGATTCTTAAAACGGATATACTCCTTTCAACAAAAAGGATCTATCAAGTTTTTACTATGTGTCAGAGACTTTTTAGATAACTAGAAATAAAGTACTAAACAAGAAGGGCAAATTTTCTGCCCTCATGGAAATAACTCTCAGGGGAAGAGAAAGAAGAGGGAGAAATAAGAAAAGGGAGAAATATAAAATAATAAATTACTTAGAATATGACCCATGATTTCTAGGAATTTAACAAAGCAAATAATCAGCCAAATGTACACAGATGTAAGCACAAGGATATTGATACATTTCAATGTTATTTACAATACTAAAAAACTGGAAATAACCTAAAAGTCCAATAATAAGGGATTGATTACATAAATTATAGTGTATCCACAATGGAATACTACTCAGCCATAAGAAAAGGGCAAATCCTACCATTTGCAGCAACATGGATGGAGCTGGAGGGTACTATGCTCAGTGAAACAAGCCAAGCGGAGAAAGAGAAATACCAAATGATCTCACTCATCTGTGGAGTATAAGAACAAAGGATAAACTGAAGGAACAAAAACAGCAGCAGAATCACAGAACTCAAGAATGGACTAACAGGTACCAAAGGGAAAGGGACTGGGGAGGATGGGTGGGTAGGGAGGGATAAGGGGGGGGAGAAAAAGAGGGGTATTAAGATTAGCATGCATAGGGGGGTGGGAGAAAAGGGAGGGCTGTACAACACAGAGAAGTCAAGTAGTGATTCTACAACATTTTGCTATGCTGATGGACAGTGACTGTAAAGGGGTATATAGGGGGGACCTGGTATAGGGGTGAGCCTAGTAAACAAAGTATTCATCATATAAGTGTAGATTAATGATTAAAAAAAAAAAAAGCAGTTCCTGTGTGGTGACCTCCAATGAGTTCTACACAATGATATCAAGGGAATATAAAAGTGTAGGCAAAGGGTCTGTTTGTGTTTATACAGAGGATCAAAGCCTAATTTGGCTACCCAGAAAATGAACTAAGATACGATATGAAAAAGAACTTCCAACATCAGCACTCTCAGGAAGTCTCATGCCAGAAGATGATCATCAAAAAACCCCAACAAAGATCCACGCACTGCTACAGGTGTAGATGCACTCATCCCACCAGTTCCTGGACTTGCCATGGGAATGAAGAAGGAGATATCTAAGCTGGCCTGTGCATACAGTAAAACAACAAATTTGACTGGATCTATACTGTTGGAACTCAACCAAGAATTAGGAGAAGTGCAAATTGTAGCGCTCCAAAATCTTACAACTACAGACTATTTACTGTTAAAAGAACATATGGGATGTGAACAGTCCCCAGGAATGGGTTGTTTTAATTTGTCTGAATTCTCTCAGACTGCTCAAGTTCAGTTGGACAATATCCACCATATCATAGATAAGTTTTCACAAATGACTAAGGTGCCTAACTGGTTTTCTTGGTTTCACTGGAGATGGCTGGTAATTATAGGTATGCTTTGGTTACGTAACTGTACTCCTATTATGTTAATGTGTGTGCGCAATTTAATTAGTAGCTTAAAACCTATACATGCTGAAGTTACTCTACAAGAAGATATGTCAAAGAAATAATCAATCTTCCCATGTTTTCTTCCGCCTGCTACTTCTATAGCTTTTCTTCTTCCTTCCTAATTACAACCCTTAAATAGAATTCATGCCACATATAGAATTTACCGAGTATCATAATTCTTCCAAGTGGTAAAGATACCTCAAGACAAATGCTGGGCATAGAAGCCACAGGGCATAAATATGCAAAGAAGTAAAAAGCTGACCTTTTCAAACAATAAGGCTTCTCTCTCACTTACCAACTTAACATTTCCCTGTATGGCCCCGGAAGATGACTGGTTAGCCAGAGACGGGTAAGATTCCTCAAGGGAGGAACAACCTAAGACAGGCACAGTCGCAGGGGGTTCATCAGGTGAGAATTTGGGGATCAACAGAGGTGAGGCTTAGAACCTCACCCCCCCTGTTCTGAGAGAAATCTTCTGCATACGTGGATGTTTTATTGCCCTGGTCTAGCTTGGATTAACACATAGTCTACAGGCACACACCTGATCATCTACATTTGCTCTCTTACAACACTAAACTATGTTTTCTACCTTTATCCTGTATCTACCTACCACTTCAGCATTTTATTAAAAATAATAATAATAAAGAGAGAAATGTGGTATTCACATATAAATCAAGTATAAAAATCAAATGAATATTCATATTTGAACTGACTGTTTATAGTTCATAATGCATGAGCAAAACCGAAAGCTTCTGTGATGACTGCCCTTGTAAGGTTCACCATGTAACTTATTCACTATGTAAGAATTTGTTCTCCATGTAAGAACTTGTTCGTTATGCTTCAGAAGACTGGAGACTGATGAAAATTAGGCTTGGGGTGGATTAATGATTGTGCATTGAGCATTGACCCCCCTATACAGAATTTTATTGTTGTTAACAACCATTTGATCAATAAATATGAGAGAGGCCCTCACAAAATATATATATATATATATATATATATATATACACACACACACACACTTCCAATTGTAAAATAAATAAGTAACGAGGATGTAATGTATAGCATAAGGAATATAGTCAAAATATTGTAACAACTTGGTATGGTGATAGCTGGTACCTAGAATTATCATTTATATAAATGTTGAATCACTGTGTTGTACACCTGAAACTAATGTAATACTGTGTGTCAACTACCCTTCAATAAAAAATAATTATCTAAAAAAATAAAAAATAAAAATAAGTAAAAATAAATTATAGTGTATCCAAAAAATGAAGTACTACATCATAATTTAAAAACATTTATTTACTACATGCAAGGTTTTGTTCCAGTGTTTTATATATAGTAATTTATTTATTAAACACAAAAATCCTGAAGTCAATATTTTATTGTCATCTCCAATTTATGGATAAGGAAACTATGGCATAGAGGTTATAAATTTATATAGCTTATAAGTGGGAAATGTGAGATTTGAACCCAGAGAGGTGTTTGACTCTGAGTCTGAGTTCTGAATTATATTATCTCCTAAAAAACATTCCAATATGGGAGAATACCCATAGTATAATTTTTAAGTTAAAAAAAGCAAGAAATTGATCTAACTTTATACATATGTTAAAAATAAATTATATATTTATTGGTGCCCTAAAAAAAGGATTAGAAGGAAATATTTTGAAATGCTAATAAATTATTTTCTCTGGATGGTAGGATTCCAAGTTTTCATTTTCTTCTTTACTTATTTTTTATTTCCAAAACTGTTTTGTACTTAACGTGGATTCCTTAGTAAAAGGAGCGAAATTTGTGCTGAGACTTGAAGGCTGAAAAGAAATTCAGTAGAACTGGAAGAAAAGTAAATGGAAAGAGATTTTAGTTTTGCTACTCCAATCCCTGTAGTGAATCAGAAAGCAGGAGAAAGTGTAGTTTCTGAAAGTTGCTTTTTTCCAAGATTTTCTTAAAGAAGAGTTTTGTTGATTGACATTTGGGGCGTTTTATTTTATTGTTTTTACCAAATGAAACTGAGACCAAAAGAAGGAAGAATACACATCCACAAGAATTAATGATGGGAACATAAACAAAAAGGTTTTTCTGATACTCCAGGCACTTGCCTCCATTGTTAATAATGAGAAAAGGGTTTTCTAGGATTAAAAATGAGTGTTTCTGGAGAGTGTCTGCTAGAGAAAAGGATTAGGATGATTAGATTGAATTGCATTTGAACAGAGCCTTATAAACGCAGAGCGAGTGAAAATGACTAGACATCTTGTCATATGCATTGTCAACCAGTCACAAACTGGCTAAATTCTGGTAGTTGGTTTCAAATTGCTTAAGAATTGGTAGTGCCTGCCGTCATGGAGTTTCAGCCAATGACTTGGCATTAATTCAGAAAAGGATATGGGAGGGGGAAAAGTTTTATCTTAGTATCTATAGATTTGACACTCTTACTATCCTGTGTGGGAGTTACCTGACACAGGATGAGATAGGCTGTTACACTCCCCTTTTCTTGTTATATTTCCAGTCACATGATTTTCACGCTTTTCTGAATGATATCTCTAAAACCAAATGAATAAGATAAAAAATGTCTCTCCAGAAAGCCTGAATGTAAAGAATCAGTAGAAATAGTTCTTGAATCCAACGGCAATGTAATTCATTGGCTACTGCCTTTGTGTCAACAAGGGGTCCACCAACTGTGATTTATCAATATTCTATCCCCATTTCGCCCACACCACCCTCACACCCTAGGCGCTCACACCCTAGGTGCTTACTCTGCTTTACTTTATATCCCAGCATCTATCAGTTCCTAAAATTGTATCATATATTAATTTGTTTGTCACCTGTCTCCCTCACTCTAAGGTAAATCTGTGAGAACAGGACCTTTGTCTTTGATACTCTGTCTAGAATAGTACTATCATGGAAAAAGCACTCACTATATATTTATTATTGAATGTGTCAATTCCTATCTTTTTTTGTCAAATGACGTTTGGATTAAAACAAGTGGGAAACAGTTGGTTAAGAGGGACTTTGAGTCCAAAGCAGTTTACGTTTGTACCAAGGTCTTTGAAATAATGATAATTGCAATTACTTATTGAGCATCAAGTACGTGCCAGGCACTGTACTGAGCACTTAATCTACCTTATCTAATACAATCTTCAAAGCCACTATTACTATCTCATTTTGTAAATAAAGAAGCTAAGTGCTCAAAGGGTTGGGAAAATTGCCTAGTCTGGCCAGTGTCCAGGCCAAAGCTTGAACCCAGGTCTTTGATTTCAGAACCTGTATCCTTAAGCACTCTGTTACTGTGCCTCATGAAATTAAGACATTCCACACTATATTTAAATTCCTTAGTACCCAACCAAATTATCTATCAGGGTCCTAAAATTATTGAACTGCTCTCTGTAATTACTAAAGAATTAGGGGAAATGGGCCAGAAGTTAGAAGGCTGGTGGTGGGTAATTGCATTAATGCTTTTCAAGAAGTGTAAACTGTATAATAATGGACCACAAAACTATATAGTTTAGTTGTACCATCTATATAACAATCTTGATATTTGAAATACCTCTAGACTAGACATTTCAGTTTGTATACTAGCCACCACTTTTTGCTTAAATATTTTGATTTCCCACCTGGCCCCCAAAGAAATTTCAATATGTAACCCCTGAAAATTACAGAAATCTGTCCCAAGAGAAATTTAAGGACACACACACATTGTTTAGCATCACTTTAAAAAGAAGTAATAATTGATCATGAAGAGCCAGCGGAGGTTTACTATAAACTCATAAGACTAAATTTATTTCCAAGTTATTATAATGATTCTGAGTGACAAGGGGATCGTGGCAGCCAAAATAGAAAGTAAAATGTGGATTTTTAAAATATTCACCTTACAACATCTTAGAGGCAAATCCATCAGAAACTGGAAACAATGTTTGCTTCTGGGAAGGGAATGAGAAGGCTGAAAAACAGAGGCCGGATTACCTATTTTTCACGGCCTATCTTAAAGTATCTTTTGAGTTTTACAGCTTTAAGATTTTATGGGTGACGGAGCCCTTTTTAACACAAAGGCAGGAACTATTGGGTGTATGGAACAGAACAAATGAGCATAACCTCCTGAGTTTCTGAAAGATTCTCTGAGATGATGCCGAAGCCATCTCCCTGGCCTTTTTTTGTGACACAGAGAAACCAGCTAGCCTTTGTTCTCAATTACCACATGACATGGCATTCAGCTGCATGTAATCGAAGCTCAGTTGTTCCCTGCAGATGACTCAGCCATCGCTTGTCTTCCCGAAGATCTTGCCGTGTTGAATCCATTAAGTCACTGCCTAACACTCTGCTCTCTCCCTTTTTTTAAAGTTTTGGATTAGTGGACTAATGTTTTTCAGTTCCTCAACAACAATGAGAATGAGATTTTTAGGCTGTGAAGGTCCCCTCTCATCCTTTACCTTCTATTTCCCACAGACTTGAACCTTGAGAGAACAGAATTAAAGTTTCAAACCATTGTTTCATTTAGCTATTTGTTTTGAATGATTTTGATGTATCTTTGCTTTAAAAATATTAAATTTCTGACCTTTTAGCTACAACAAAATGCATCAAAAGATGTTATTAAAGTTCTCTACCTTTCCCAAACAATGAAATGTAATTACTGGAGACAAAATAACACACATAAACCCTAGTTGGGGAGAGGGGAAGAGTGAGAAACGGTGGTGATGATAGTAGGGGGAAGATTGGAGATGGGAGTATTTTAGCTGATATCCTATTTTCCTTAAATTTTTTTAAGCTTTAAAAATATTTTTATTGACAATAAAACAAAATTGTAGAGCATAAAGTATAGGCAATACCGTATATCACTGTTATAAATATTTGAATAATGTACTGATAAAAGGACTTTTTAAATTATGCTTAAAGGCTTATCTATTTTAGTACAACTAAGTCATTAGTTTCCTCTTCCTCCATAATAGGAAAAATTAGTGAGAATTTTTTACTATTATTTTTCTGTGCTCTGTTAACTGAAGTTGAAATACATTCTGAGTGTTTTCTTTCTCCTGAAAGTATTGTGTTTGAACTTTCCCCAAACTTAACACCATAAACTTAAATAAAACAACTTTGGTTTCATGTTTAAGACAATCATGTAAAAAATGATTGTTAACCCATTTTTTTATGTTGACAGATAGTAGTTATACTACTAGGAAAAAAAGGAGTTAATAATATGAGTATTATTATTCTCATTGACTATCATTAACATATTAATGTTGCACCACTATGTTGTATACTTGAAACTAATATAAGACTGTATATCAATTAAAAAAAAGAGAGAAGCAGGGAAATTTGAGTAAGCATTTAGAAACTGTATGTGTTTGTTGGACCTCATTTAAAAAAATGTGGCTTTGAAAACAAACAAAAAAAGAATGATTGTTAACCAAAGCAAATATACTCAGATTGCACAAACTGCAAAATTAATGTGAAATAAAATACTCAAACCCTTGGAGAGTATACCCCATCCATTCTGTTTCTTGAAGGCTAATTATGTGGTTTATGGGCTATATCCTTTGTTCCTTCTCACTCCAAATACACTCCAAAAACTGCTCATTTGCTTCTTCCCATAATAATCTAGGAGAAATAAAAGAAAGAACCAATATTTTAGCTCTTGCACTTACAAGAGGACGTGACTTTATATAGTATAGTGGATGCTGTGATCTGCTCTCCCAAAGGCCAGGAATATCAATCTGCTGCTGCCTCACAACTTCAAAACTCTCTGGAAATTCCCATCAGCTGAGGAAAGCCACTTTCCCAGAAGTTCATGCTCCCTTTCTGGGGGCAGTTCTCAGCCAATATCTGGTCAGTGTGAGGTTATAAATGTCTGACCTCTTGCCTCAGACTGAGACGATTCTAAAAGGATTCCCTGCTCCAGAACTTGTGGTATCAGTTGAAGCCTCCTTTGTGATTGCATCAAAGATCAACTTTTCCCCCTGTCCTCACTCCCTTAGAGGTATTGTCCCCGGGGAGCAGTACACCTCAGTAAACTTTTCTCTATAAGTCACCATCGAAAAGTCTGTTTCTGGAGAAACAACCTAAGACATGTATGTTTATTTCCCCACCTCCAGCAGAAATGAATTGACTTATAGTGATATGTCTGTACTCTTTATTCTTTTTTGTGAGTAAAACTGCAATATTTCCAGAATTTCTCACCTGTCCTTAGTTTATCTCCTTATCAATAGGTGTTTCCAAGGGGTGGAGAGAAGTTAATCTCCGTATCAATAGGTGCTTACAAAGTGGGTGGAGGGTGAGCGTGCACCAGACCAGAGAGCGTTGGTAGAGTCCTTTTATTTTTTATTTTTCCCACGCAAGAGATTTTATTATCTGAAAGAGAAAATGGCTGCCCCCAGGGAGAGGGAGCAGCAGCTCATGGGTGAGGAAACGCATTTTTAAGGAGTAGGGGTAGGGTGTGTTCTGGGTTGGTGATTAGATCTTAAGGGGTGGGGGTCTTAGTGCACCAGAATTTGCCTTCATTCCCATCTTTTTCTTTTCTCAGTTGGGCCTCTGGGGAACTGGGCATAGAATCTCATTCTCTAGCTACTTCCTGCTAGAAGGGGGCACAGATTCTGGGGTTAGCAAGGCCATCGCTGTAGAGTTGGGGAAGGGCGGGCATCCTGAGATGATTCATGATGTCATCTAGCTGGTTTCGCTATTCTTCGTGAGAAGGCCTTGATAGCCCTGGGGAGTAACAAATTACAGGCTGGTATTGGGCGAGAAGACGAGTGACTGGGAAAATGGATGGTGAGCTGGTGGAGGAGGATTGGGCAGTGAGGGTTCCAAAAGTAGCTCAGATTCCTGGAGGAAGAGCAAAGTCAATGGGAGAAGCTCATCCGAAGTTATGGCACCAATGAAAGGGTATCTCGCCATGACTCTCCTTACCCCAGAATGACTCAGGAGACATGGGCCCACACAAGAGATTTTATTATCTGAAAGAGAAAATGGCTGCCCCCAGAGAGAGGGAGCAGCCTGGTGGAGTCCTTTTGCAGCCAAGTCCCAGAAACACAGGCAAGCAGAAGTAGATGACTGCTTGTAAGCAATAAACGGCTTTCTCCCACTGTATTTCTTCCTCTGACTGATTTCAGCTTCAAAGGTTATTTGCCCTGGGGTGGGAACATATTTTCCCCTGGAGTTACAATTTTCTCACTGTTTTAATTGGCCAGTGAGTTTTTCTCCTGTTGAGACCTATAGCAGCATGTCCCAGAACTAACCTAGGATACAGAATCTTAACAGTAGCCTTATAATGAAGTCTGGGTTATGCCTTGCCTATTTTATAGCTACCCAAAACAACATTCTCAACTTACTCTGTGAGTTAAAGGGAAAATGGAGTCTGAAATTAAATCAGGCTCATTTACCTTCTTGGAGCTCAAACTCATGACCCTGGCATTACTTTGCCATGCTCGGCCCAACTGAGCTAATGGACCCAGACTGAAAGCTTAGAAGTGAGTTTAAAGACTGCTATAAATCTCTGCTACCCCCAGTTAAGGACAATCATCAAGAGTAATCTAAAAATTGTATTTTGAGAGCTTTTACTTTTCTCCAATAAGTTTTGGAGGAATATAGCAAGTTGAGCATATGAATTTATCTCCTCTCTTGCTTACACCCCCCTAAAGTTAAGAAAATGGAAGAAGAAACAACAGCAAATAAAAAATTACAACAAATTTTTGAAAAGCTGAAATCAGATGAAGTAGTGGTAATCGATTCTACAGAGCAGAAACAATAGCGCCAGGAAAAAAAATACCTTTTGTGGCCCTCTGGTGAAACTAGCTTCTGCCTAATCATCTTAAACTATGTAAACAGGACAAAGGGACCAAGGGAAGACAGAGATAACACAGGAAGAAAAAGCTATTTTTAAAACTCTAAAACTTTCAGAGAAGTAAGCAATTATATGACACTCTTTAAAAAAATACAGAATTCTATAAAAAATAAACATAGGACACAAAAGGTATCTTAGAAATTAAAAATATAATAGCCAAAATAACTGTGATTAGAAGGGTTGGAAGAGAAATGAAATGAAATCTCCCAGAAAGCAGAAAAAGATAGAAAAGAGAAAATATGAGATCTAAAGGATCAATACACAAAGGTCAAAACCCAAGTTGTAGAATTCCTGCAAAAGGAGAGATCTAATAGAGATGAATGAACTATCAAAGAAATAACAGTAGAAAAATCCCCAAAACTAAATGGCAGGAGTCTACAAATTGAAAAGGCCCTGGTACCGTGAGCAATGACTCAAAGAAACATTTACACAGAGGTTTGTCATTGTGAAATTTCAAAACATGAGAAATAAAGAGAACATTCTAAAACATTCCAGAGAGGAAAAAGAGTTTATATTTAAAGGAGCAGGAAAGAAAATGACATCAGAATCTTGTTATGGACACTAAATAGAAAATAATGAAGCAGTGCTTTCAAAATTCTGAGAAGAAAATACCTTTCAAACCAGAAGATAGATTACAGATATTTTAATTTATTCAAGGCCACCCAAAATGTATTTTCTGCCCATCCTTCTCTGGTTTTTACTAAGGATGTGCTCCAACAGAAAAGGGATATAGATTAAGACAGAGAGAGACATGGAATCCAGTACAATGGAAAACAGAACAATGAATTGTTCTTCAGTAGGTCCTTTGACTATAGCTTGTAAAACAAAGCACAAACTTTGGAATCAGGAAATGATGGCAAGTCCTGTTTGAAGGCAAATTCTGGTGCGCTAAGACCACCACCCCTTAAGATCCAATCACCAACGCAGAACACACCCTACCCCTACTCCTTAAAAACGCACTTCCTCACCCACACGCTGCTGCTCCCTCTCGCTGGGGGCAGCCATTTTCTCTTTCAGATAATAAAATCTCTTGCATGGGCCCGTGTCTCCTGAGTCGTTCTGGGGTAAGGAGGGTCACAGCGAGGTACCCTTTCATTGGTGCCGTGATTCGGATGAGTTTCTCCCATTGACTATGCTCTTCCTCTGGGAAAAATCTGAGCTGCTTTGGGAAGCCTCACTGCCTGACCCTCCTCCACAGGTTCACCATCCATTTCTCCGGTCGCTCGTCTTCTCACCCAACACTGGCCTTCAATTTGGTAAGTCTCCCCTTCGTGGTCTACTTAAATGTCCCTTTGGAACCTGGGAAGTGACCGCTCGGTGTCCAGCACCCCCCATGGGCTCCTCTGGGACAGGGGCACCCCCAACCACGACTTTCAGAGTCATGGTTGATCCCCATAGTCGACCTTTCTCTGCCTCCCAATGGTGAGAATCCTCATTCACTGAGGCCCAGTCTCCCTTTATCTACTCGTAAACTCCTGGTACCAGGTACCGAGCCTCCTCGGCGTTTTCACCTCAACCACTCGGTTAGAGGTGGTGACAACCTCCTAACTGAATCTGGTCTTCTCCACGACCTTCTCAATTGCTCTGGGATGCCTCAGCGACTTGTGAACTCATTCCCACCATGGGATCTGCCCCCTCGATTCCTGCAGATTCACCGCTGGGGTGCTTACTCAATAATCTAAAGCCCCTCCACCTCACTCCAGACCTCAAACCTTTTAAGCTTATTCACTACTGTAATGAGATTTGGCCACAGTATTCCTTGGACAATCAGTCTAAAAGGCCTCCCAATGGCTCTTTAGATCCTAAAATCTCCGTAACTTATACAACTTCTGTGAGCGCACAGGCAAATGGAAAGAGATCCCATATATTCAGGCTTTCTCCTACCTCCGACCCAAGCCCTCTCTCTGTCTCCCTTGCAATCCTAAACATCCTCTCCTCTCTCTAAAAAACTTCACCCCACCATCCCCAATTCCCACCACGTCCTCTGACTTTGACCCAGCTGATAAACCTCCTCCCTACCAATCTCAAACCCCTACAGCTCCCCCTCAACCACCAGTTCCTCTCCCACCCCAACCTCCTTCTCTGCAAGACCAAAATTCCAACCCTGCCAGCTCCCCTAGTGCCATTGCAGGAACAGCAGCACCTCCTCCTCCACAACCAGTGCCCCTTCCTCACCCAGTCCCATGCCAAGCCCTCCAGTCACTCACTCTCAAACCCAGATCCTAGCCCCACTACAGGAAGTAGCCGGTACGGAGGGTATCTCCAGGTCCATGTCCCTTTCTCTCCGACCTATCTCAAATTGAGAAAAGATTAGGCTCTTTCACCTCCAACCCAGCTATTTACATAAAAGAGTTCCAGTACCTAACTCAGTCATATGATCTTACCTTTCATGATATTCACATGATCCTATCCAACACACTTTTGCCTGAGGAGCGTAGGCGAGTCTGGGAACAGGCCAGAACTCATGCCGATGAGGTTCACCAAACTACTCCACCTCATCCAATTGGTGCTGAGGTGGTTCCTGACTGAGACCCTAACTGGGACTATATGGCAGGGGGAGTCACCAGTCGGGATCAATTCATCACCTGCCTCATGGCAGGTCTCAGGAAGTCAGCCAATAAGGCCATTAACTATGAAAAACTCCAAGAGGTTATTCAGGATAAAAATGAGAATCCCTCTATGTTCCTAGACTGCCTCACCAAAGCTCTTTTACAATATACAAACCTAGACCCTGAGACCACAGATGGGAGACAATTATTAATGACCTACTTCTTCACCCAGAGTTTCCCCAACATTAAGGCTAAACTTAAACGTCTGGAGAAGGGACCCTTAACTCCTCAGGCAGAAGTCCTGGCAGTGGCCTTCAAAGTATATAATGGAAGAGATGAAAAGGCCCTTAAACAAAAATATCAAATGCTGGGTAAGGCCTTTCAACCTACCCCAACCACTGGTGCTCGGGTATCCTCACCTCCTAGGAAGCAGCCAGGAGGACCTCCTGGTCCATGCTTCAAATGTGGCCAAATGGGTCATTGGGCTAGAGCCTGCCCAAATCCCCGGAAGCCCCCCGGTCCATGCCCTCAGTGCCGTCAGGAGGGACACTGGGCTGTTGACTGTCCTCGCACACTGAGAGGTGCCAGGCCATCCAGCTCTAACACTCCACACATAGACCTTCTGGGTCTGGCAACTGATGATTGAGGGGGCCCGGGACTCCTCCACCCGACCACTACCATCACTGTACAGGAGCCCAGGGCAACCACTGTGGTAGTGGGTAAGCCCATCTCTTTCCTTTTGGACACCGGGGCCCCCTACTCAGTCCTGAGGGAGTTTTGGGGACCTACCTCCCTCTCACAGTCCTCTATAGTCGGGGTAGAGGGCACACCTCATCAACCTTTACAAACTCCCATGCTTCACTGCATCTTTAGAGGCATTGGCCTCTCTCACTCCTTGTTGGTGATTCCCCAGTGTCCCATCCCCCTTATGGGAAGAGATCTTCTACTACACAAGGTTGGAGCTTCCATTACTTTCACTCCTGGACAGCACCCCAACCCTGACTCGCCTTCAATTCCACTTTTACCTGCCCTCCAACCCGCTGCAAACCCACCTCCCTCTCCTTTTCCTCTGCCACCCCATCTGGTCAACCCTGTAGTCTGGGACACCCTCACCCCCTCTGTCGCCACCTGCCCCACAGTAATTATCAGACTTAAAGACCCCGCCTCTTTTCCCTCTCAACCTCAGTACCTGCTGCCCCTCAAGATTTTACTGGGCCTGCAGCCAATTATCCAAGAACTTTTATACAAACGGCTACTACGACCAGCCAGTTCCCTTTACAACACCCTGATACTGACTATCAAAAAACCTAATGGCTCTTATAGGCTAGTTCAAGATTTAAGAATTATCAGTGCAGCTGTTATGCCAATCCGTCCAGTAGTCCCTAGCCCCTATACTTTATTATCCACTATCCCCACCTCTTCTACTTACTTCTCCATCTTTGACCTCAAAAATGCATTCTTCACAATTCTCCTCCATCCCAGTGGGACCACTTACATCTTCAACTCCACAGACTATAAATCCTCTAGTAATCTACTCTACAACCCAAACAGGACCTCCTTACAGCTGCATAAGGCAGCATATGTGCCCTACTCCAAGAACAATGCTGCTTCTACACCAACAAATCCGGTCTTGTCCAGGATGGCACAAAACACCTCCGTGAACAAGCCTCCAAACTCCTAGAAAACTCCCCTAACAATCCGTTCCCTTACCCCTTCAACTGACTCCTGCCCCTCCTAGCCCCTATTACCTTTATTATTATTATTATTCTCCTTTTCCTCTCCTGCTTCATTAACCTATTCCAAAAATTCATTCAAAATCACATTTTGAAAATTCCTAACCATACTGTCAACGAGTTACTCCTCCAGGGCTATCAAGGCCTTCTCATGAAGAATAATGAAACCAGCTAGATGACATCACGAATCATCTCAGGATGCCTGCCCTTCCCCAACTCTACAGCAATGGCCTCACTAACCCCAGAATCTACACCCCCTTCCAGCAGGAAGTAGCTAGAAAATGAGATTCTACGCCCAGTTCCCCAGAGGCCTAATTAAGAGAAGAAAAAGATGGGAATGAAGGCAAATTCTGGCACACTAAGACCCCTTAAGATCCAATCACCAACGCAGAACACACCCTACCCCTACTCCTTAAAAATGCACTTCCTCACCCACGAGCTGCTGCTCCCTCTCTCAGGGACAGCCATTTTCTCTTTCAGATAATAAAATCTCTTGTGTGGGCTCTGTCTCCTGAGTTGTTCTGGGGTAAGGAGGGTCGCGGTGAGATACCTTTTCACTGGTGTGTATTAGCTTTGTGACTGTGAGTCAGTTACTTAACTTCTCCAAGCCCTCAGTTTCCACACCTTTAAAACACTGTTACTAATACTTACAATATTGTATTGTTGATAAAATTAAATAAAAGGTCAGCAGGTGAGATAAATGCCTCGTAAAGTGCCTAGCACTTGACTTAATAAATGGCAGGAAATACTAATAGTTTGAGTTTTATTTTTTTGACATTTTTATCATCTTCCCATAAGTTTACCTTAAGATGTGTGTGTGTGTGTGTGTGTGTGTGTGTGTGTGTGTGTGTATTTTTTAATAAACTAAAGGTGAATTAAAATTTGGCTTTCACAATTCCAAAGGATCCTTTGAGATAACTGCTGTTGCCAAACAAGGGACTTTCTGGAAAGTGTTCCCATCATAATGATGATGTTTAACTAAGAGGAGCCTGGGTGATAATTGTTAAAGTGATAGGTACATGAAGTCTTTACTATATCATTCCATCTACTTGTGTCTATACTTGAAAATTTCTGTACTAAAAAGCTAGTATAAGGAAAAGGTGTTAAATCTATTTCCCTGAGCAAGCATTTTTTGGATATATCCATGATCACTCACTCAGTGAATCAACTTAAAAAAGAACAAGTCCATGTTGTAAATATTTCCACCTTATAAGTTTCACTTCTGTTTACATTTTTATTAGAAAGAGCAGCCTACATGACAATAATGAAGATCTTATCTCTCTTCAACCAAACAGGCTTTGGCCTGCTATATAGCTGAAGGAGAGACACTCCAGGGAAATCTAGGTAGAAAGTAAAGCATTGCGGAGTCAGCCCATGGCACACTTTCTTTGCGTTGATGCTAAATCAAAGCCTCAGTTCATGACTAGTGGTGCTTTATTGCTGAAGCACTTGTCTTGGGAGCCGCAAGACCGAGGGTGTAGCTATTAATAGATTCTAACACTCCCTTGTTTTTTCTGATGGTGTTTGTTGCAGAAGTCCAAGTGTTGCTTTTGGAAACCTAGATAAGCCATTTTTTGGATAATTTTTCTTACTGAAACTCTATTGGTGGTTTTATTTAAATAAAAAATGATGCTGCCTTTCCTGCTCTAAACTATTTGGCTGGGCTGTGATACATTAGATTGTGCCAAGCCTAGGCTGTGTTTTGCTGGTCCTTCAGGTGATTCATCTACTCTATACACGTAAAAATTATAGTTCACGAAGTTGTAAGAATTAATTAATGTTTGCTGTGCACTTTGTGGTCCTAAGATGAAAGGCACTCAAGAAATGCAGTGTGTCTACATAAAATAACGTCAGTACACATTGTAAAGAATGCTGAGAACTTTCTAAATGAAAGATATTAACTTCAATTATTTTTATTATGTTGGCAGAAGAATCAAACAGTATTTGGAGGAATACAATAAAACTCAGATTTTCAAGTGAAAATGTAACTGATGAAAGAAGGTAGTAGCCAATAATTCTGATTAAAGAAATAATGCCTTCTGCTGTGGGATACTAAATACCAAACAGAAAGAAACAAAAGAAAAGGAAGCCCATGCTCAATGTTAAAGGATAATGAAGATCCTTGATTCTTGAGATTCCTTTCCCATTGAGATAAACATTAATCAACTTGCCAAAAAGAGTTTATCAGAAACATCAGAAATATTTCATCTTATTTTACTCTTCATAGTTTTGCATGTGGTGAAGGAAAACAGTTCACAGAAAGAGAAGGGAGAGAGGAAGGAAAAACTGATAAATATAAACATCACCAGGCAAAGAAGAAACCTGGAAGTTTTTCTGTCCACCTTTCTGCTTCACTCTTCTTGATTAGGCAGCCCTAGGATATTTCCTTCCAAAAATCAACTATTACATCCATTCCCACCTGCTTCAGCTCAGATGGCTCCCTCAGCATGTCAGATCTGATTCCCACAGCAGTCCCCTGGCTGGCTCCCCGCACACTTTGTCCTTATTCCAAAACCATCATGTGCGAACTCTCTTTCCGCCCGTGGAGGCTTCTCCTCATCAGGAGAAGCCTCCTCAACCTACCCTGAGTTAACTCTATTCAGCTACATTGTTCTCCTCAGAAGTTATTCCTTCCTTCATACACTTTATACCACTGAGTTATCCTATCCTTCCCCTCAACCAATCTAAACTTAACCCATTCTTAAAGTTTCTCATCAACTTTAAAGTCTGCCCTGGCTATGCCAGCTCTAATTTGTCTCTTTTCTGACCTATATGGCATCTGGGCTCCTAGAACTTGCACCACAGACTTTCACGTTTGCTGCCCTTATGTCCTCAGTGACGCTGTAACCTCCTTGAGGGCATGGACTGTTCTTGATACATATTTGTGCGTCATAGAGTGAAGCACTTACAAGGAGTACAATAAACGTTTGGTCAGCTGACCTTGACTGTGGTCTACTGTTGTCTCCCTGATAAACCAGGATGGTGGGGTACAAGACCAGGGAGAGGAAATCCTGGGGCAAAATACCTCTAAAAACTGAAATCAGCCAAAGGGAGAAATAAAGTTTAAAATCCATTTATTGCTTACAAACTGCAGTCCTGGGCCTTCTCTTTCCTGCTCCAGCAGAAGCAAAACCAGCACTCCACCTCACCTACAAACTGCATTCTGTGGCCATTCTCCTCTGCTCTGGAGGAAACAAGCAAGCAAGACAGCCAGCAGCCCCTCCCTTTAAACTCTCTAGTTCAGACACACCCTCGGTAGCCCAGGTAATTACCCATTGCTATGGAGATGAACTTCTCTCCACCCCTAATGATATGCAAATGAACTAAATCCAGGGATGATATTTTGGAAATGTTACAGTTTTACCCACAATGGGGTCCTGTAAAGAGCCCTGACTTTGATGTTAGAGTTGAGTGAGAATTCCACCTCTGCCACTCATTTTCCACCTCTGTTGAATGAATGTACATAAGATTTTTCTTTTCTAACATCCAGAGTTACCAAGGCAAATACTAGTCATGGCCATCCTGCATCAGTAGTGAAAGACTCAGATCTGGAAACAAGAGCCATCAGGTTATGTCCTCTGACACGGGAGAAGAAATATTTAATCCACCATGCCCAGAGGCCAAAGGAAATATTACCCCCAAAATTTTCAACTTCCCTTGCTACAGTTCTACTCTTATTAATAACCCTTCTAGTTTTCCAGGTTCCCTGATACCTGGAAGAGTGAGTCCCAGATAGAAGAGAAGAGTTTCCAGATACTAGCAAGGAAAAAAATCACATGACATTATGAGTTTGGTCAGTGTGACTTGTCTTGGAGACACTCATCATCTTTGGATAATGAAGAGAATCCAATTTATGAGAAAAGTTGAATAAGTCACTGGGCAGTGGTGATCTTCCCAAGTATTCTGCCCAAGAGGGGCTGCCAGAGTAGCCAGCCTCTAAGCCATAATTCCACATAGCCCCCCCAGACCGTTTGTGGGTGAAATTGTAATATTTCCTGAATATCTTGCCTGACTTTACTGCATCTGCATATCAACAGGCTTTCCTCAGGGGTGGACAAACTTCATCTCCATATCAATGGGTAAACCTGGGCAACCCAGGGCTTATCTGAACCTGAGAGTTTAGGAGGAGGTCTTGTTTGATTCTGCCGGAGCAGGAAAGAGATGCTCTGGACTGCAGTTTGTAAGCAATAAATGGGTTTTAAACTTTCTTTCTATTTCGGTTTTAGAGGTATTTTGCCCCAGGATTTCCTCTCCTCGGATTCACACCGTTACACTCTTCTGTTTGTCAAGCCATCTGCCTCAATGCTGGGTATACCAGAGGAACCACATTGTTCAGTGGTCAAGAGAATATAGAGTTAGACAGCCTCAGTTTACATGAACCTATTACTAAGTCATCTTGAGCAGGTAGCCACTCTTGTGTCTCAGCTTCCTTGTGTGAAATAATGTTAACTGAAACCAGCTCACAAAGATGTCATAAGGAGCTAACATACATAAAATACTTCAAGCAGTGCCTGGCATAAAAAAGCTCAATAAATATTTATGCAAAAAGCAAGTTCCAGATGGGACTCTGATAAAATTGATTTAGCTCTTACTGACTCATTTTGGTAAAATACGAAAAATTAAGAGAAGAATTAAAGACCATGTAGAAATTTTGTGAATATTTGTTACTTGCCCGTTTCTTTCAGTTTCTTTTGACCACCAATTTGTTTCCCTACAGCAATTAACAAACTCTTTAAAAACAAAAAGGGCCTCTGGGCTTTTTTTCTGGAGGTCATTAAGGATAGTTAGAGAAAGCTGAAGAGGCAGCCTCTCAGCCCTGTGAGGATAAACACAGATTAGTGGCAACTGTGAAGAAGAAAGGAACACAGGAGGAATCCCATAAGCCTGAGGCAAGAAAGGTGTCCAGAGGTATCACTGGGTCTCAAGAAATGCTCCATGATGTCCTTATGAACCATAGCTTCCAACTCAGTGAAGGTCAACTTGATGTTTGCTCTCAACCCCATGGAGACAGACTGCAATCTTTAATAGATAAAATGTTGTTGATGGTAATATAAGTAAGTTGTTAGTTAATATCCAAGAATGTGCAAGACATGCTTTTTGGTGGACATTCACCAGATCAAATATATGAATCTAAGATATTTCTGGATGCTTTAGAACACGGAGGGGATTTTTTAAAAAACACCTCACTCCAACCTTCAACAAACATTTCTGAGTCTTCAACATCTTCTGAAGGTTCTGAAAGGGTATCTCCCCGCGACTCTCCTTACCCAGAGAGAGAGAGAGAACGCCTTTTATTGTGGATCGGCTTGACCTGTTGCCTTGGGGGAGGGTCGGGATGTTTAGACATAAGGTGGGGCAAGCCCAGGCATGATTCTCACCGGCTTCTGTGCTTGGGACTATGGGGTAAATGGAGGGTAAATTACTGTTTTCTTATGTGTTCAAAACCAAATTGATTTTTCGGTGTTATGCCAAGTTTCCACTAAGCATACTTGAAAATATGTTCTCTTGTGTCCAACTACATTGGGTGATTTTTTTTCCTCCTCTTTGGCAGCACAGCCTGAAAGGAAGGGAGCGACACACAGCAGCAATTCACCGGAGAATTCCGCTTTATTAGGGAAAGGTGCTGGGTTATATAGGAAGGGGCATGAACTGATTGAGGTGTCACTTCTACGGGGCTGGTGGCTATTGGCTAGTTGCTGGGATTAGGGGGGCGAGGGGTGATTGGGCTTCAGGTGGCGCCGGCGGGAACCGAGGACCCGGTAGAGAAGCAGGAAGTTCGCCATCTTATGGGTGGGGGCCCTTCACAGCCTATGAATTCATATTCTGGAGCCGACTATCAGCACTCAATTCCCTGCTCTACCACATTTATCTCTATCTCTATAAGAAGCTCTGTCAAGCAACTTATCTTTCTCTTTCCTCCATTGCCTCATTTGTAAATTGGAGATAATAATGATAATACCTTTTTATAAGTCTGTTGAAATAATTAAATGTCAGTTCATCTAATAACAATGCCTGAGACACAGTAAGCATTCAATTTAGTTGCTGTTACTTTTATTGTGGTTATTTATTGAATTGTCTAAAAATAAGTTTTAATACATCTTACCTAAAAGGTAAAGTATGGTGAGCATATGATTTTTAAAGGTATTGTAGCATAGATTTATCTGCCTATCCTATTTCTTCCGGTTCCATGTGGTCTTGATGGAATTATTAATCAAGATCCCCATTTTCTCATCTTTGAGATGGGGCCAATCCCTTCCTCCCCTAGACTTTCCTGCATATTGTGCTGCGAATGAGGTTGAGAGTGGGGAACCTCTCTTGCTTTTTCATTACAGACTGTAAGAATGTAGCCCTGGGACTACCAGCCATATTCTCTGTCCCCTTTCTGCTACAGAAGAGAATGATGCCATCAAACAAAGTGTCAGATAGCTCCAAGAGATGCAAAGAGAATGAATTTCTCCTTGCCTAAATAATCCAACAGTTACATGAGCCAGTACATTCACCCTTTTAGTAAAACTGGTTTGAGCTGAGCTTCTATCATTTGCAAAAAAACAAAACAAAACTGGATTTTCTAGCATAATTCCAATTTCAAACATTCTGTTTTATTGTTCCCTCAAATAATACTACTAATATAAACAGCTACCATGTATATGACTCTGTATATGCCAGGTGAAGGGCCCCCACCCATAAGATGGCAAACCTCCTGCTTCTCTTCTGGGTCCTCAGTTCCCGCCAGCGCCACCTGAAGCCCAATCACCCCTCACCCCCTCCCAATCCCAGCACCTAGCCAATAGCCACCAGCCCTGTAGAAGTAACACCACAATCACCCCATGCCCCTTCCTATATAACCCAGCACCTTTCCCTAATAAAGCGGAATTCTCCGGTGAATTGCTGCTGTGTGTCACTCCTTTCCTTTCATTGGTGCCGAAACCCGGGAGACGGGACACCCCAACTGGGCCCCATCTTCCCCCCGACACCAGCAGCAGCTTGCCCTTGTCCTCTTTTTCCGGCGCTGGCTCATCACACTCACCACTCCTCTCTGGCCTTTGGGTAAGTTTTCCCCCGAGGTGGGCCACTCTTCCCCGAGCTATTGCAGCGCCATTGACCGTGATCGTCCGGCAAGGCCCTGACGCTCGGGGACGAGGAGGGAACTCTCCCCGCCTTAGGCCTTCACGGCTGCGGCGGACCCTCAGCCCCCTCCTCCAACAGCCATAAACAAGGTGACTCCTTTGCGGATGAGAACGCTCCCTTCCCCCCACTCCTTCCGTTCCTTCCGCCGAAAACTCCTAGTACTAGGTACCTTGGACTCCGGCACTCTGCCTTCTTAGAGAAGTCTGGGTGACGACCCACACTTCCTAAGAAACCGACTCATATACGAGTTTCTGCAGACCCCCAAGGACCATCGGGGACGCCCTTTGTCTCCTTGCGGTCTGCTCCCAGTCCGAGGATCTCCGTTCATCTTCCACTGTTTGTCTCCTTCTCTGTCCTTTAGCCATGGGAGCCTCCTCATCCCTCCCTGAAAGTTCACCTCTTGAATGCCTGCTCAAGCATCTAATACCCTCTCCCTGACGCCTGATGTAAAACCAAAACTTCTCCGTAAATACTGCTCCCAAGATTGGCCAACATACCCCCTAGACAATCACAACCAATGGTCCGCAGGAGGAACTCTTGATCCTAACAACACTCGCGATCTCTTTAACTACTGCCAGCGCCTGAAAAAATGGAAGGAGATTCCCTATATCGAAACTTTTCGCCTCCTAGCTCAAAATCCCAGCCTCTGCACCACCTGTTCCCCGCCCCAAGTTCTCCTAGCTTGCAGGCCATCTCCCTCCCCTCCACACACTCCCAGTCCCTCCTCGATAACTTTTGACCCAGCCGACGAACCTCCGCCATACAGGCTTCCCCCTTCAGCCCCTCCCCCTCCTACAACCCCTCCGCCATCTTCCACCGCGGCCGCTGCCTCCCCCTCCTCTCCCACAACAGCCCCTCCCCCTTCCTCCACCACCGCTGCCGTAGCCGCTGCCTCCACCCCCACAGAAGCCTCCCGTTCACTCCTTTCCCCTCCTCTCCTACAACAGCCCCTCCCCTTCCTCCACCACCATCTCCTCCCCCACCTCACCCCCTGCAGTTCAAGCCTGAGCCTTTCAGCCCCCCTCTAACTAAGTTCCAGGAGCCTCCTCCATCTTTGCCCCCATCACCTGTTTCTCCCCCACAGACTGAGCCTGAACCCTTCAGTCCTCCTCAGACTCGGTCCCGAGGGCCTCCCAAAATTATTGCCCCCTCCAAGAAGTAGCAAGATCCGAAGGCATCGTGCACGTTCACGTCCCTTTCTCCTTAGGAGATTTAGCCCAACTGGAGAAACTCCTAGGTTCCTTTTCCACTGATCCCACGACATATATCAAAGAGTTTCAATGGACCCTCCAGTCATACAGCCTCACACATCATGACATATTCATGCTCCTGGCCAATACCCTCCTTCCTGAAGAGCACAGACGAGTTTGGGACTTCGCCCAAATGCACGCTCCCAAAACCCACAGGACTGACCCCACCTATCCCCCTGGCCCCACCACTGTCCCCGAACAAGACCCACACTGGGATTATAACACCGCCATGGGTCTCCACTCTCGAGATATTTTTGCCTCCTGCTTAATAACAGGTCTGAAAAAGGCAGCTCGTAAAGTAGTCAATTTTCAAAAGCTCCAAGACATAATTCAAAGGAGGGAGGAGACTCCCTCTGAGTTCTTAGACAGACTCACTCAAGCCCTATTACAGTTACCAGCCTGGACCCAGGAACGCCTGACGGAAGACATGTCCTTATGACATACTTCCTGGCTCAAAGCTACCCCGACATTAAAGCTAAACTCAAAAGGTTAGAACAGGGCCCTGCTACCCCACAGACTGAGATCCTAACAGTGGCCTTTAAAGTCTTCCATAACCGGGATGAGGAGAAAGAACGCTGTAAACAAAAGGCTGATCAGGCCAATTTCCAAATGTTGGCCCAGCTGATAAAACCACAACCTGGGCGCTCTTCTACAAACAAGCCCCCCCCAGGAGCTTGTTTCAAGTGCGGACAAGAAGGACATTGGTCAAGGGCATGTCCCTCCCCCAGAACTCCTACCACCCCATGCCCCAGATGCCACAAGAAGGGCCACTGGGGGTCTGATTGCCCAGCCACCCGAAGGGGAGGCTGGACGAACAACCCCCATCCTAAGCCCGCCATAGTGGGGCTGGCAGAAGAAGATTGACGGGGCCCGGGGGCTTCTCGCCCGACCATTTCCATCACCAAACAGGAGCCCAGGGTTACTTTAATAGTAGATAGGTCTCCCCATCTCCTTCCTCCTAGATACAGGAGCCACCTTCTCAGTCTTGTGGGAATACCAGGGCCCTACCACGCCTGCCATTACTCCTATAGTCGGGGTAGGAGGTAAACAGATTTTCCCATTAAACCCCCCCCTTTTATGCACAATCCAGGACAATCCCATACCTTTCTCCCACTCCTTCCTGGTTATGCCCCAGTGTTCCATCCCCTTACTAGGACGGGACATCCTTTCTCTCCTCCATGTTTCCATAACTATATCCACTCCCACAGCCCCCAGTACCCCCTTTCTGATGGCCCTCATAGCCGATGACCCCCCTCTACCCAATGAAAGCTCCAGTTCCGCCCTCATACACCCTGTAAATCCCAAAGTTTGGGACATTACAAGCCCCTCCATGGCTCTATGTCCTCCTGCCTCTATCAAATTACGTGACCCCTCTCAGTATATCTGTTAGGCCCAATACCCCCTTAACCACTTCGGCCCTCATAGGCCTCCAACCCATCATTCAAGATCTTTTAAACAAAAGGTACCTCAGACCCGCTCACTTCCCATTTAATACCCCCATATTAGCTGTTAAAAAAACCATTGGATCTTTCTGCCTTGTCCAAGACCTTCGCCTCATTAACATGGCCATGGTCCCTATCCATCCCTTAGTCCCAAATCCATACACCCTTTTATCGTAGATCCCTGCCTCGGCCTCCCACTTCTCAGTCCTAGATCTCAAGGATGCATTTTTTTCTATCCCTCTGGACCCCTCCTCCCAAGATTTTTTTGCCTTTACCTGGATGGACCCATACACAAGACATTCTGAACAACTCACTTGGACAGTTTTGCCACAAGGCTTCTGAGATAGTCCCCATATTTTTGGACAGGTCCTAGCTCAAGACCCCAAACAATTTCATCATGATCACTCTGAGTCCACCTTATTACAATATGTGGACGATCTTCTACTCTGCAGTCCTTTGTGGGAACAGTCTCAACTTGACACTGCCTCCCTACTTAATCTTCTAGCTTCCAGAGGTTACCGAGTATCCCCTGTCAAAGCTCAAATCTCTTCCCCTTCTGTCACTTACCTCAGATTTCTTCTATCTCAACAAAGAAAGTCCATTACCTTAGACAGAAAACGGCTCCTCTCTGACCTGCCCGTTCCCAAAACCAAGACAGAAATCCTTTCCTTTCTAGGCCTGGCTGGGTATTTTAGAGCATGGATCCCTAACTTCTCCCTGTTGGCAAGACCCCTATACGACCTCAGCAAGGGCCCCCCTGAAGAACCATTATCCTCCTCACCCCGACACTCCTTCATTAAGCTCCATCGAGCCCCTGTGGAAGCCCCAGCTCTCCATCTTCCTGATTTGTCGAAGCCCTTCTCATTATACATTCATGAGAGATCCAGTCAAGCTCTAGGAGTCCTAGGCCAATATTATGGCCCATCCTTTGCCCCAGTAGCTTATCTTTCCAAGCAATTAGACCCCACAGTTCGGGAATGGGCCCCCTGCCTACGGGCATTAGCCGCTGGACAGCTCTTACAGAAGGAAGCTCATAAACTGACATTCAGGGCGCCCCTTACCATTCTGTGCCCACATCACCTAAAGGATCTCTTAACCTACAAAAGTTTACAGACTCTCCCTCCCTCCAGATTCCAGACCTTACTGTCCTCTTTCCTCCAAAATCCAGACATTTCTTTCCTCCCCTGCCCGCCCCTGAATCCAGCCACTCTTCTTCCTGTACCCTACTCTCCTCATACTCCCTCGCATGATTGCCTGGAAGCCCTTCACAACTTCCTTCCGTGCCACTCCACGATCTCCGAAGGAGCCCTCTCACACTCCAACCTCATCTGGTTTACTGATGGGTCCTCCTTTAAACATGAGGGCACCCATTATGCAGGATATGCAGTAGTCTCCCTCGAAGACGTCATCGAGGCACAAGCCCTACCCCCCAGTACAACCAATCAACAGGCCGAACTCATTGCAGCCACCAGAGCTTGTACTCTGGCCAGGGACATGTCTCTCACACTGTACACTGACTCCAAATACGTATTCCATATTCTCTTGTCTCACGCGGCAGTATGGAAAGAACGAGGCCTCCTCACCACAAAAGGGAATTCCATCACTAATTCAGCCTTGATTACTAAACTTCTAGAGGCTTCACACCGACTCCCACACCGACTGGGCATAGTCCACTGCAAATCACATCAAAAGGATGACTCCCCCATTACAAGAGGTAACAATAAAGCTGACAGAGTAGCCCGGTCGGTTGCCCTATCAGAAGAAGCACCAGACAGCGATCCGTCTACCCCTGCAGTTTTAGCCTTATCACAAGACACCCTCTGTTCCCAGGACAGAGAGTCTCTCTTCTGCCTCTTACACGATCTGTTCCATCCTAGCCCCCAATCCTTAATCCATTTTTTACAATTCTTTTTTTCTCTCTCTCCTGAAGACAAAACCCTACTTGACCAAATCACCCACAGGTGCACCATTTGCCAACGCACTAACCCTAATACCCCCCTCAAGGCCTGACCCTTCCTGGCTCATCAAGCATGGGGTAATGTCCCCGCCGCAGATTGGCAAATAGACTTCACTAACATGCCCCCCGTACGGCACACCAGATACCTACTCGTGTTAGTAGATACATTTTCAGGATGGGTCGAGGCTTTCCCCACTACTAACAAACGAGCATCCGCAGTTGCCTCTATCCTCCTCACCCAGATCTTTCCTAGGTTCAGGATGCCCACTTCCCTCCAAGCAGATAACAGCCCTGAGTTCACTGCCCAAATTATTCAGAACCTCTCCAAGTCGCTCTCACTCCCCTGGCATCTACACTGTCCTTATTGACCACAGGCTTCGGGAAAAGTAGAAAGAGCCAGTAGGACTCTAAAAGACATCCTGACCAAACTATCTCTAGAACTACACCTTGACTGGGTTCGCCTACTTCCCTTAGCTCTACTCCGCTTTTGGGCCCTCCCAAAGAAACCTTCCTTCTTGTCACCCTTTGAGATCATGTACGGCCGCCCAATTCTACCCCCAGGGCTCCCTTCCCACAAAGGACCGATTCCTCCCAATATGGCCCTTCCGCTACTCTCTCTCCTCCGCACCGAATTGTGGAAATATCAAGATTGGCTCCTTCCTGATCCATCCGCCTCCCAAAATCCTCCTGTCTTACAGCCCGGCCAACTAGTGTTTTATAAGCCACCAGAGGATTAGCCCTCTCTCACCCCAAAATGGAAGGTCCACACCCAGTTATTCTCTGCACCTCCTCGGCCGCCAAGCTCTTACTGCCTGATAACTCTGTCACCCCTTGGATTCATATCTCCAGGTTGAAACCAAACACCCAGGACCCACCTTCTCTGGACACTCAAGACACATCAGTCACAATCCAGAGTCCTTCGGATACAGCCCAAGACGCTGTCTACTCTACCACGCCTCATCCCTCTGATCCCTTGAAACTCCGCATCTCCCGTTCACCCCCTTTGCCATCCATACCCGAATCATGACTTTTTCCTCCTTTACTGCTCTCTCACTTTTTTTCCTCATTCCTATTGTCTTCCCTGCCACCCCAGCCTCCTTTGTATGGCGATTCAAAGTCAGACAGACTTACACACAGCATCAAACAAAACTTACTACCCTCATTGCCACATCAGACTGCCCTCTGAAAGGCTGCTCCAAGCCTTTATACCTCCACTTTCCTCCCTCCACCGAAGTGTTCACTAGCAGCTACCTTTATTCTCCCTACCTCTGCTTCCTCTATGACCAAAAACAAGCCTATTGCAGGCGATGGCCAGACACCTACGGGGGATGTCCCTACAGGTCTTGCATCATTCACTACATGGGTAACTCCTGGTACCCACAGTATTACTCCTCCAACCGTTTCATAAAATATCCCAACAGCTCATGCTCCTTATTATTCCCAGATCCCTGGAACTCTTGATGGGCCACCGGAGTCACAGCCTCAGTTTACTATGGGGGGTCCTCGACCCCCCATGGTACCCTTCATATCTCTCGAGAGTACATTCCCTCTCATTCCCAGATCTCTCAAGTTGCATCCGACATTGGACATTCTGAAAAAGTTATTGTCCAAACTCTTGATGGCGCCTCTTCATCTTCTTATCCCTGCTCCTACTCTTGGTTACAGCTCATCCAAGACACCACCATCTTTCTCAACCACACCCTCAACACCGCCAATTGTTTCTTGTGCGCATCACTATGGCACCCACTGCTGGCCGCCGTGCCCCTTAATATTTCCAACTACTCCTTCCATGCAGAAGGACAACCCTTCTGTCCCCTGGCAGACATACCCCTATGGGAACCAGAATATGCAGATAATCTCACCATCCACTACTGTGTAGGCCCAACCCCTCCCCCCTCCAGCGCACTTCACTGTCTCTCTATCTACACCCCTACCTCCGGCTCTAAGACTTTTATGCAACCAGGTCACTTCTTTTGGTGCAATGGCAGTCTTTTTAACTCACTGCCTCCCAACTCCAATATACCCTGCATTCTCGTCACCCTAATCCCACAGCTTACACTTTACAGCATGGCAGAATTTCTTGAGCTCCAACCTCCCTTGCCCTCGCGCACAAAAAGGGCTGCTTTCCTTCCCATCATGGTCGGTATCTCTTTGACCACCTCAGCCATTGGGGCAGGGTTTTTGGGAGGAGACTTGGGTCACTCTCTATGGGCAATGAAAGATCTCAACGCCAAACTTGAGGGAGCCCTGACATCCACTGCCGATTCCCTGGCCTCTCTCCAAAGACAGGTCACTTCGCTAGCTAAGGTCACCCTTCAAAACCGGTGGGCCTTAGATCTGCTTACAGCCAAGAAGGGCAGCACCTGCGTCTTCCTTCGGGAAGAGTGCTGCTATTACATCAACGAATCCGGCATTGTAGAAACTGACATTACCAAACTCACCAACCTTGCCTCCAGCCTCCACTCTGCTTCCAATTCCAACCCATTCTCTTCAATACTAACAAACCCCTTTCTCACCTGGCTGTGGCCCACTGCAGGCCCCATAATAATCATTCTTCTCGCCTGTCTCTTCTTGCCTTGCATAGTAAAGTTTATCAAATCCCAAGTCGGTAAAATCTCTAATCAAACTTTCAACCAGCTTTTACTCAGGAGCTACCAGCTTTTAGCCACAGAAGATCCCTCACCCTCACGTGACCTCCTCACCACACGCTGAGATGGACCCCTCTCTCCGCTGGAAATTGTTCCTGGAAACAATGGCTGCAGATGCCTGGCTTCTGGCACCCGTATCCTCTTGGCACCATTGGAATCAACAAGTCCTCGACTTATGGTTACAGGGAACCTTCATTGATTTCCAACCTGAAGAAGTCCACATCTACTCGTCCTTACTGTGGGGAGTCCTATCAATCCTTTCCTCCCGGTCCTCAGGCCCTCACTCCCTTCTCCGACCCCGTTCAGCAGGAAGCAGTCAGAGAGAAAGCAACGTCCACAACCCCATAGAGGAGAAAGGGGGGAATGAAGGGCCCCCACCCATAAGATGGCGAACCTCCTGCTTCTCTTCCAGGTCCTCAGTTCCCGCCGGCGCCACCTGAAGCCCAATCACCCCTCGCCCCCCTCCCAATCCCAGCACCTAGCCAATAGCCACCAGCCCCGTAGAAGTAACACCACAATCACCCCATGCCCCTTCCTATATAACCCAGCACCTTTCCCTAATAAAGCGGAATTCTCCGGTGAATTGCTGCTGTGTGTCGCTCCTTTCCTTTCACCAGGTACTGTCCTAAACATTTTGCATGTTGTTATTGAGTTAAACCTCTCAAATAAGCTATAAATATGTGTTATTATTATCCTTTCAGATGAGGAAAGTGAGAAACAAAGAGGAAAAGTAATTTTCACAAGACCACATAGATGTAAAGGGAAGATAGGATTCAGATCACAGTAGCCTGAACCCAGAGTCCACACTTTCTATACCTAACCATGCATCAGGTAGTCACTGATCATAGATGTTGGTAGGAACTAAACACTCCAAAGTGTGCACTATGAAGGAGATAGAAAGTGGCCCATAAAGTACGTGTGTACTATACATCTATTCATATACTCAAATACATTTGAAATGCAGAGGGAAGGGCAAATAGCCCAATTATACCCCTGTATACTACTAAATGGAAAGCAGGCCAGAAAGTTACACTCATCAAGGATTTCCAGTTTAGGTTAGTTCCTTTGATATTCTCCTCCCGAATTCCATTCATTCCCCTCACCATTTTATGTTCTCTAACCCTTTTCCAACTTTAGAGAAGTCTGTCATGTTTTTCACTCATCTCTGGGATTCTTGAAATATTTGATGCCTCTACTATTTTACCTCCCTTTTCCTCTAGACCCGATTGCATTCTGGCTTAATGGCCACCCCCTCCTTCTGAAACAACCCTGGATAAAGATGCCAAGAAGTTCCTACTTGCCAGCTCCATTGAGCACATTAGTAGTATGTTACTTGACAGATACTTCTGGGGTTTTAAACTATTCATCCATCCTTCCTTAAAACCATCTCCCTTGGTCTTTGGATCTCACCTCTCCTCATTCTCTTGTTCCATTATTACTATTCTTTTTAATCTCTGATAGCGTCCTTTCCTTTTTTACCAACATATACTGATACTCCCATTCAACTTTCTAAACTCCGGTCAAATGTAACTTCTTCCAGAAAGCCTTTCCTGTCATCCACCCCCATAGAGTTCAGCAAATCTTCATCTGGTCTGAGTCTATGCTTTGTCCATGCTTGCTTCTGTTGCCCTACTTGTGCTATATTGTTCTTTATTTGCTACTTATAACTCTCCCCTTTGGGCTGAAAATTCCCATAAGAGATGATGTTTTTCATCTCTGTATCCCCAGCACTTAGCAAGTTTTCAACACAGAGCAGGTTCCCAGTAAATATTTCTGCATGAATGGATGGATTTGTTTGGTTTTCTGTTGTAGAATGTCTGCCTATTGTGACTCAACTTAACCTTTCTTCTATGAAACGGAAGAGACATAATCAAAAAAGAAGCCCAGAGGTGTAAATGACCCACTTAAGTCAGTGGACAGTTGGAAACCCAGTAGTGCACATCTGATACCTAGTATGTCTGAAGATCTATTTTCCTGCTAAATAAATCACTGGTGACGTGCGTGTGCTTGTGTCTATAGGGAATTAGAGAAGAGTAGGCCCCTGGTACCTGACACAAAAGTCAAAACACCTGATTGCTTGGCTCTATTGCTTAGCCCAGTGATCTTGGGCAAGTTATTTAGTTGACCTGGAGCTTGAATGTCTTTTCCTTTTATGATAATAAAAATCTCTACCCTGCCTATCTCACAGAATTGCAGTATGGAAATACAAAGACGCTTTTAAACTGTTTTTGGTTATCATACTAGTTGTAAGAAACATGAACACACTCAGATTATGTCATGTGGTGAAGGTTTATTGCAAGATACCTGGGGACTTTTTTTTTTAAGGTATGATTGATATAGACACTTATGAAGGTTTCACATGAAAAAACAATGTGGTTATTACATTTACCCATATTATCAAGTCCCTACCCATACCTCAATGTAGTCACTGTCCATCAGTGCAGCCAGATGCCACAGATCCACTATGTGCCTTCTCTGTGCTACACTGTTCTCCCCTTGATCCCCCACACCATGTGTACTAAACATAATACCCCTCAGTCCCCTTCTCCCTCCCTCCCCACATGCCCTCCTACACCCCTCCCCTTTGGTAACCACTAGTTCATTCTTGGAGTCTCTGAGTCTGCTGCCATTTTGTTCCTTCAGTTTTGCCTCATTGTTATACTCCACAAATGAGGGAAATCATTTGGCATTTGTCTTTCTCCACCTGGCTTATTTCACTGAGCATAATGTCCTCCAGCTCCATCCATGTTGTTACAAATGGTAGGATTTGTTTCTTTCTTATGGCTGAATAGTATTCCATTGTGTGTATGTACCACACCTTCTTTATCCATTCATCTACTGATGGACACTTAGGTTGCTTCCATATCTTGGCTATTGTAAAAAGTGCTGTGATGAACATAGGGGTGCATATGTCTTTTTGAATCTGAGAAGTTGTATTCTTTGTGTAAATTCCAAGGAGTGGGATTCCCGGGTCAAATGGTATTTCTATTTTTAGTTTTTTGAGGAACCTCCATATTGCTTCCCACAATGGCTGAACTAGCTTACATTCCCACCAGCAGTGTAGGAGGGTTCCCCTTTCTCTGCATCCTCGCCAACATTTGTTGTTCTTAGTCTTTTTGATGCTGGCCATCCTTACTGGTGTGAGGTGATATCTTATTGTGGTTTTAATTTGCATTTCCCTGATGATTAGTGATGTGGAGCATCTTTTCATGTGTCTGTTGGCCATCTGAATTTCTTCTTTGGAGAACCATCTCTTCATATCCTCTGCCCATTTGTTAATCAGGTTATTTGCTTTTTGGGTGCTGAGGTGTGTAAGTTCTTTATATATTTTGGATGTTAACCCCTTGTCAGATATGTCATTTCCAAATATATTCTCCCATACTGTAGGATGCCTTTTTGTTTTGTTGATGATGTCCTTTGCCGTACAAAAACTTTTTAGTTTGATGTAGTATCTGGGGACATTTTAAAAAGGAAAATAAAAGCAGAAAACTTAGCCACAGGTTTCAGCCAACCAGGAAAGAAGGAAGTGGTGACATTACTGGGTCACACAGAGAGAACGGGAACCTCACTATAGCTGCTGAAGTGGACAGGCTATAATGTGATTTCTGAACTGGAAGTTTCTTCAGGGTCCAGCACAGTGAAAGCATCTCCACTATGGAGAGAGCACACCAACCTTTCCTGAGTGCCCTGCCACTGACATGACGTTTTTTCTCTGTCTGTTTCCCTCAGGGTAACTTAGTGCCTTTATTCCTACTACCAACTAAATATATAGATCAGACTCCAGACAGATTGTCGGGAAGGACATGATGGCAAAGCTCTTGCTCCAGGTTCCCTCATAGGAAACCAACTGGCCAATAGCTGGCTGTTCTTGGATCAGAGGTACGCCTCTGGTCCAGTCAATGGTGGCCGTGGGGATAGAGCCAAGGAACAAACACGCCCCTTATTCCTACATCTAAGGCTCTTGTGTTAGTTGGCATTGTTGAAAATTTCCTTTAGAAAGAGTCTGTGGTACAGCTTGCCCTTTCAGTGAAATACACAGTACTTCAGTGTTTTTGAAACAAATGTTTGAAGTAAAAATGTTTGGCAATATTATTACTATTAATGATGGAATTCAAAGCTTTAAGCTGAAAAACAGTAAGATAATTTTAGGTTCTGTCCAGCAAGATGAAAGATGACCAGGGTGGGAAGAGAAGTCATTCAGTCCAAACTGGCCATAAACTTTAATTTTATAATGTTTATATTAGGCAGGTCCCATCAGGCCTACAGAAGCCACACCAAGTATTTAGAACAGAATTTAATGCAGGGAATTGTAACATAAGTGTTAGAAGAGGCATTCCAGAGATTAGCCACAGTACGCTGCCAGTTAGCTAAAGAAACAAAAGCAGGAAGCAATGGTAAAGGAGCCCAGGAACTAGGGTTGCCTCACGGAAGCTTGACCAGCAGCAGTTGGGACCATGAAGTGGCTGATGCCCAAGAGGCCATCTGAAGCAGACAGAAGGGGGCTTGAGGAGAAATAATTTTTTTAAAGTTTTTTTATTAAGGTATCATTGATATATACACTTATGAAGGTTTCACATGAAATACAATGTGGTTACTACATTCACCCATATTATTGAGTCCCCCCCATGCCCCACTGTAGTCACTGTCCATCAGCATAGTAAGATGCCACAGAGTCACTACTTGCTACACTGTCTTCTCCATGATCCCACACACACCATGTGCACTAATCATAAAAGCCCTCAATCTCCTTCTCCCTCCCTCACCCCTCCCCGTTGGTAACTGCTAGTCCCTCTTGGAGTCTGTGAGTCTACTGTTGTTTTGTTCATTCTGTTTTGCTTTGTATTTATATTCCACAAATAAGGGAAATCATGTGGTATTTGTCTTTCTCTGCCTGGTTTATTTCACTAAGCAAAATACCTTCTAGATCCATCTGTGTTATTGCAAATGGCAGGATTTCTCTTTTTTATGGCTGAACAATATTCCATTGTGTATATGTACCACATCTTCTTTATCCATTCATCTACTGATGGACATTTAGGTTGCTTCCATATCTTGGCTATTGTAAATAATGCAACAATTAACATAGGAATGCACATATCTTTTCAGATCAGGAATTTTGTTTTCCTTGGGTAAATTCTTAGAAGTCAGATTACTGAGTTAAATGGTATTTCTATTTTTAGTTTTTGAGAGAACCTCCATAGTGCTTTCCACAGTGGTTGCACCAATTGACATTCCCACCAACAGTGTAGAAGGATTCCCATTTCTCCACATCCTCACAAACACTTGTTTCAATTTATTAAATATTTCAGGCCACTCTCTTCTGGCCTGGAAAGTTTCTTCTGAGAAGTCTCCTGATAGCCTGATGGGATTTCCCACGTAGGTAATATTTTTTTCTCTCTCTGGCTGCTTTCAATACTCTCTCCTTATCCTTAATCTTTGCCACTTTAATTATTATATATCTTGGTGTTGTCTTCCTGGAGTTCCTTTTGTTAGGGGCTATCTGTGATTCCATGACCTGACTGTCTATTTCCTTCCCCAAATTAGGGAAGATTTCAAAAATTATTTCCTCAAAGACTTTCTATCCCTTTGTTTTTCTTTTCTCCTCTGGTACCCCTATTATGCAAATATTGTTTTATACGCATATTATGTGAATATTGTATCATTTGGATTGGTCACACAGCTCTCGTATTCTTTTATTCCTGGAGATCCTTTCTTCTCTCTGTTCCTCAGCTTTGTTGTGTTCCTGTTCTCTAATTTTCCTCTCATTGATTGTCTCTTCTACTTGCAGCAATCTATTATTCATTCCCTCTGTTGTATATTCCATTTCAGTTACCGTATTCTTCAGCTCTTGTACCTCTTTGTTGAAGTCCTCTCTGAGATCTTTAATACATTTCTGCAGATCAGTGAGCATATTTATGACTTCTACTTTGAAATCTTTATTGAGAAGACTGGTGATTTCCATTTCATTTAGCCCTCTTTCTGGTGTTGTATCCTATAGATTTTTTGGAAACTACCTCTCTGTCTTCTCATTTTGTCTGGTTTTCTATGTTTCTTCCTTTTTATTAGATGGATTTGCTATGCTTACTTGTCTAGAGAGTATTGGCTTTATGAAAAAGGTATTCTGTGGTGCCGAGAAGCTGAGGACTCATTCCTCTCCAGTGCCTGCTTCTCCTTTGCTGTGAGGCCTCAGTAGTTTGTGGGCAATGGTGGGGGAGGGAGGCCGCCTTTCTGTCTGTCTGCTGGCAGTGGTCTATCTCAGTTTGTGATAAGAGCAGGGGCTTCTGTTGGTATTGTTGTGGGCAGGACTGCCCTCTGCCTGCCCTGAAGTGATGGCAGGGCTCCTGGGTTAATAGGGTGGGCAAGGCGGTCACATGGGGAGTTGCACAATGGCAGGGTGCTCGGGATCCATGGGCACTCTGCAGCAGTAACAAGCTGTGTGGTGGGAGGGCTTGCCAGCAGGCAGCAGTAGTGGTAGGTTGCACACTGGGAGGTTGCATGTTTGCCCAGAGGCAGCAGGTACATGGTGGAAGGGCGAGGAGGTTTGCTGAAATGGGACAACTTGGAATCCAGAGCACAGGTGAATGGCTAAAGCGAGTTGCACAGCGGAGGCCAGGCCAGTAGCAGTGCACAGTTGCCGTAACAAGTCCTGTGGGTGCCCCCCACTAGCAGAGAGGTGCACAGCTCCTGGCTCGGCCCCAGTGGGGAGGAAGGAATTCTCAGGGCTGCTGCAGGCACCTCTCCAGTTGGGCTGAAACAAGGCTATGAAAGCTGGGAGAGTTTCCCTCTGCCCGCCAGGCAGCAAAGTCTGACACTCCTGGGCTGAGTGGGCTGGCACATTGGCTGTGCACAGGGATGTGCCTTGGGGCTGAGCCTCCAGCAAGGGTGATGTAACCTCTGGTACTCCTGAGAGTGACCTACCTGTTGGGCCAAGGGGTGGCTGGGGAGGTATGATCCACCAGTCCTTTCTCCTGCAGAGACAGCTCTGTCCAACCTCGCTCCTCTGGCAAGTCTTTCAAACTGCTGCCTCTGAGTTGAGTCTCAGCAGGACCAGCAGAGTGTGCCTGTCCTTGACAGGCGACTGGTGTCTCAGCCTCTCACAATGTTCCAATTGTCCCTGGTGTGCAGCACTACATTACCAGAATCCAGTGCAATGTGAACCTGTGTTCTTGGAGTAGATCTCCAGGGTCAGATGTGCAGAGTTCCCAGGCTTTTACCCTCACCCCGCTCCATTCCTCTTCCTCCTGTCTGTGGGCTGGGATGGAGGAAGGGCTTGCCGCCGGCTTGATCATTGCCACTTCACACTTTTCTGGGTGGTCTTCTCTTCTTCCTCAGGTGTGGGTGGTCTCTTCTTCACTCTTCAGGTTGTTTTCAGGATTCATTGTATTTGTTATAGTTGCTTCCTTGGTATGTGTGTGGAAGGAGGTTTCCACCTTGCCTTCCTACTCTGTTATCTTGAGCCCTACCCACTCCAGGTGTATATTCTTAAAAAGTATATTATTTAGTTTTGAATGTTTTTGAACTTCATTTAAGTGGCACCATAGTGATTACATTCTTCTATAATTTGACACTTTTGTTCAACATTAGCTTCTGAGATTCATTCATGTTGTGCATAGTTCCTGTTTGCAGCTATATTCTTTAGTGACACTGGCGTATAATGTTGTGCTCATCATGTTTTGAAATCAAGACTATAACTTTCTTTTAAAAGGAGGTAGGAATCCTTTGTTATTTCTTAGTTTCTGGAAAAACTTCTATAGAACAATAATTAATCATCACTCAAAAGTTTGGTAAACTCACCCATAAAATCTTTTGACCTGTTTTTGTTTTATTTTCTTTTGTTGTGAGGAAAGGCCTTAAGTACCATTTTAATTTCTTTTCACTTATGTATCTATTCAAGTTCTCTACTTCTTTTCACATCAATTTTGAAATTTTATGTATCTTTGGAAATTTTTGCATTTAATCTAAATTTTCAAATTTATGACTTATGGCTGTTTTAATTCTTCACTGCCTTGTAAGTTTCTCATGTCCACAAGATTTTAAAAATATTTTAACCAACTCTTGTAGTTGTTCTCAAAAGAGGGTTTAGTTGAATTCCCTAGTCCATTGGTATCAGAACTAGATGTTTTATTCTTTTTTTAATCTTCCAACTCCTGTTTCATCCTTTAAGCTGTATTTATTCCTAAAAACATTAAACTCAGTTATTGACTTTCTGTGTTGAATAATTCCAACATCTGAAAAGTCTATGGATTTAATTCTGCATGATGTTTCATGATGCCTTATTATCTTGGGCCCTTTTGTGGACATTATTCTTGTTCTTGTTTTGTTGTCATCCTTGTTGCTGTTTTACTGGAAATTATGCTTTTACCTTTGAAGTTTTGGTGGAAAATTCTTGAGGCCTGAGAGGCAGGTGGGTTCCTCCAGAACGGACTTGCCTTTACTTCTGTCGGGTGACTGGGGTATACTAATTAGGAGCCTCTGTAAATGACAAGATTACGAGATATTTTTGGCCTATCCAAGAAGTGTGAATTCAAACCATAAACCTGAAAAAGGGTTGGTTTATGGTAATGAATTCTCAAGGAAATTTTTTTCCCTCCATTCAGCATCAAAATTGAAAATAGGAAATTTTTTGCAGTCCCAAGGAGGTGAGAGGTAGACACATATAGCTCATTAATATTGAGGGTACAGCCTCTTGGGTCCTGGCTTTATGAAAGGAAAATCTCACGTTAGACTTTAGATCATCAATCCTGCTTTGTCTTTTATGCCCTGAGCCTTTTAGGATATAAAAACTGGCTTTCCCAGGAAAGGCAAATTCATCAAATGTTCTCAAGGAGAAACCACTCAGAGCTCGTCTGAGAACTCAGAGCTCCTTCCTTTATTCAGAACCTTGCCTACATATTCCTCAGTTTCTCACAAGCTTGTGTATTTTCATAAGACCTTTTTTAAGAAAATATTTTAACCTCCATTTTTCACTGCTTTCAGCAAGAGGGTATCTGGGTACCTGATCTGCAGTTTTGTTCTGTGTTTATTTTATTTAAAAAACTATATTATTCATGATTTCATAAACTACTTTTTGTATTAATGGTGTATAAAGAACACTTATATAAAGAATATTTAATTAATATGTGTCTGCAATCATTATTTAGTTATTCATTCATTCATTCATGAGGCCCTAATACCTATAAGACATTTTTGCTCCTAAGGATACAACAAAGAATAAGATACATAGTTTCTACATGTATGGAACTTAAATTTTAAAGGAGGGGAAATGTTAAACATAGTTACACAATTAACTATATAGTTACCAGCTCTTATTATAAGAAAAATATTAAAGGATACATTTAGACTGAGAATTCAGGGAAAGCTTCTCTGAAGAATTAACATTTAAAATAAAAACTAAAGGATGAGAAGGAATTAGCCAGATAAGGAGTGAGGGGAAGAGCTTCCAGGCAAAAGGAACAGCATATGTGACAGCTCTGAGGCAAGAGGGAGCATGTCATGTTTGAAAGATGAAATAAGGCCAGAGAGTCTGAAGTAAAGATCAAAGGGGAAAATGTTGAGGCATGAGCTGGAGAGACAGGCTAGGCAGGATCATACACGGCCCACTAAGCTGTGTTAGTCAGCTTTGTCTGCCATAAGAAAATACGAAGTTTAAGCCATAGACTAGGTGGATTAATCAAAAAAATTAGTTTCTCACAGTTCTGGAGGATCAAAGTTGTAAATCAAGGTGCCGGTATGGTTGGGTTCTGGTAAGAGTTCTCTTCTGGGCTTGCAGCCAGCCACCTTCTTGTGTCCTCACACGGTAGAGAGAGAGAGATCTGGCATCTCTTCCTCCTCTATCAGATCAGGGCTTCACCTTTAACCTTAATGACCTCTTAAAGGCTGTATCTCCAATACAATCCAGGTTAGGGCTTCACCATATGACTCTTTAGGGGTGGGCAGCACCATTCAGTCCATAGCATATGCCATGGATTTTTATTTCATTTAAGTGTGATGAGGAGCCATTGGAGAGCTTTGTGCAAAGAAATGACGCGATTGGTTTAGGCTTTGAAGGAATCAGTGTGATTCTTGTGTAGAAGACAGAAGAGGAATGATCAATTAAGTTATTGTAATAGCCCAGAAAAGAAAATATGGTAGTTGGATCTCTTTGGTGTCAGTGATGAACAGAGAACTCAATGAATCCTAATACAAATTTAGGAATTATCATTGTCAGTATTAAGTGATTGTTTAGAAGTGAGGAAGACCAAAGGGTCAAGGAGGTGTCTGGTGCTATGGCATGGGCACATGAGTGGATGGTGGCATAATTTGCTGATGTGAACAACACTAGAAGTTCAGGTCTGGAGCAGGAAGATCAATCTAAATCTGTTTTGAAATGCTAAGTTTGAGATGCCTATGAAACACCTAAGTGAGATGTCAAGTAAGATAAATGTGGATCAGAAGCTCAGAAGATAGGTCTGGAATAAAGATATGTATATATGTGGGCATTATCAGCTAGTATTTGAAGTCATAAGAGTGCATGAAATTGGACAGGAAGAGAGAACAGTATAAAGAAGAAAAAGGGCCTAAAAGTGAGCTCTGAAGAACACAATTTCCTCCCAACATTTTATTAGGAAAAATTTTAAACATAAAGAATCACAACGTGAGCAACCATATATCCATCATCAAGATTCTACAATTAACATGTACTGTATTTGTTTTACTCCATATCTGTCTATTCTTCCATTCATCTGTCTTATTTTTTGATGCATCTGAAAGTAAGCTGCAGATATTAGTACACTTTACCCCTAAACACTTCACCATGCTCGTCATTAACTAGTATTTATAATTTTTCTTTAAATTAAAATTTACCTATCATGAAATACATCAATCCTAAATGTATTATTTGATAGATCTCAACAAATGTATACTTGCTTATTTAACTATATATAAATGCCTGTCAGTATATAGACATTGTCATTACCCCAGAAAATTCCCTCAAGTCCCTTTCCAGTCAATCTCTAGCTTCACATTCCCAAAGGTAACCATAGTCTTGATATTTTTCCACCAAAGATTGCCTGTTCTAGAACCTCATATAAATGGAATTGCACAGTAAATACTCTTTTTCATGTGTACAGCTTCCTCACTTGGCATGTTTTTGAGATTCAACTATGTTATTGCATATATAATTAGTTTGTTCCTCTGCACTGATGAGTAGTATTTTATTGTATGGATATACCATAGTTTATTTAGCCTTTCTCCTATCGATGGACTCTACCATCATGAATAAGGCTATGAGCACTTTTATATAAATCTTTGTGAACATATATTTTCATTTCTCTTGAGTTAATGTCTAGAAGTAGAATTGCTCATAAGGTCAGAGGGTTGACAGATGGTGTATTTTGTTTTTCTGTCATAGGATCTTTATTTTACATATTAGCACTATAGCAAGAGAATCCATCTCACATACAAGTGGTCTGAAACCCCAGCCATTATGTTTACTTAAATACTCTCCAATGATCATTCACATTAAATATATATATATATACTAAAAACTTCTACATACCAATCTAATCTGAAAAACAAAACGATGTGTACAGTTTTACAAGGCCCCCTAAATAAAATTTATTTCTGGCTTAAATATGTCTAACTTATTTGAGGTCACATGATGGCAAATCCATTTTATAATCTGCAAAAGCTACTCAAGAAATCAAAAAACTTCATTGGATCCTTCTATAGTAGTATTTTTTTCAAAATTAATTTTTTTAATTGGGATAAAAAACACAATTTACCATCATACTCATTTTTAAGCATTCAGTTCAGTGGTGTTAACTATATTCACATTGTTGCATAACCCATCTCCAGAACTTTTTCATCTTGCAAAAGTGAAACTGTATATTCATTAATCGACTTCCAAACTTTCCCTCTCCCTTCCTTGGCAACCACCATTCCACTGTATGTGTTCATGAATTTGATGACTCTTAGGTCCCTCATATAAGTGGAATCAGACAGTGTTTGTCTTTTTTGCCTGGCTTCTTTCACTTAGCATAGTATCCTTAAGTTTCATCCATGTCGCAGCATGTGACAATTTCCTTCTTTTCTAAGGCTGAATAATATTCCATTATATACAAATCCCACATTTTCTTTATCCAGTTATCAGTAAAGAGACATTTAGATTGTTTCCACGTCTTGTCTATTGTGAATAATGCTGCAGTGAATGTGGGTGTGCAAATAGTTCCTCAAGATCCTGCTTTCAGTTCTTTTAAAAATATACTCACAAGTGGATGGCTAGATCATAGATGTTTTGTTGTTCTAAGAAACTGCCAGACCTTTTACCAAAGCATTTCACACTCATGAACAGCACTTAGGAGAGCTAGTTTCTCCATGTCCTTGCAAGCTTTGTGTGTGTTCAATCTTAGAACAGCAACATTTCAATGTCTAATGAAAGAGGTAGATCTGTTAAAGGAAACTGAGAAGTAGTGAGCAGAATGATAGGAGAAAAACCAGGTGTTATTTCATAAGATGGCAAAGGAAGCGAAGTTTTCAAGAAAGAGGGACTGATCACAATCACTTCATGTACTTTTGCTCTGACTCCAGTACATTTTGCATTCTACAGAGAGTTGTTTTTCCACAAGCAAAATTTACCATGTCTCTCCTTAGCCTTTCAGACTAAGTTGCCAGATTGAGTGAATAAAAATATGGGATGACCAGTTAAATTTGAATTACATATAAACAGCAGATAATATTTTTCAGCATGAGTATATTCCATGAGATACTTGGGACATGCTTATACTAAAACATAGTTGTTTATCTGAAATAGAAACTTCAGCTATATATCTGGAATATGAATTTAATTCAACAGCCTGTATTTTATCAGGCAAACCTATCTTAAAATAAAGTTCAAAATTCCTACTTTGGTTTCCAATGCCTACCTGCCTACCTCTGCAATATCTTCTTTGCTAGGCTCCTTCTGAATCTCTCTGCTTTCTCTTGCCAGACTGGATTTCTGTTGTTAGTTTTTTAAAGATAACACCCTTCTTCCTGCTTCAGTGCATTTGCATATGTGTTCTTGTCATCTAGCTGATTTCCACTCAACCTGTAGCTTTCAGTTTACATATCACAGTTCTTGAGCAAGCCTCCTCTGCTCATCTCAGAGTAGGTCAGTTCTCACTGTTAAATATGCCATGTACTTTGGACTTAAAACTTGTGGTTAATTATTTATAAATATTCTATCTTCCCTGTTAAACTGTAAGCTCCCAAGGAAGATCTTCTGCTTGTCTTGTTCACTCCTATATCACCACCACATAGCAACTGGCACAAAATTTGTTATCAAATGTTTGTTGTGATTGTGATAAAATGAGTGCAAATTCATTTCGTCTGTGATTTTTATATCATCAGTTGAGAACACATTGAGGCTCGATTAGACGTTGCAGAAACAAGGTTGCAAATCTCTGCAGAAAAGAATTACAGATGGACATTTCAATTGTGGTAGTTGAAATATTTTTGCAAAAATTTAGAAAAGAATCCTTTTCCCTTGTATTTTAGCAAAGAGGCTTTGCTCCAAATGAAGAATTCCTGTAAACATAAAGAATTCAAGAAAAAGTAAAAAGCACTTTGGATTCATACTAATTTTTAGTTGAGAGAGAGAGATTTATATGAGTCTTCCCATTGAGAAATTTGTGCAGTATTAGTTTTTAATGTAGACACTAAACATCCTTGACAGAATTAGTGAAAAAAACATCACATCAAAAGCTTGAGAGGAGTGTTTATTATTTGGGTATAATCAGTGAACTGAGTAACAGAAAGAAACATATAACTTAGGACACCTTCACTTAAGTTTAAGTGAAATGGATAGAGGTGTACTCTTAAGTTTTGAGACTGTAATGACTAGTGTCATAAAAATTAGGGCCCAAAGAAAGAAAATGGAGAACTCCATCAAGCTGAGGAAAGGGCAACTCCATGAGAAATGGAAAAACAGATTGTTTCTTTATTTCTGCACCTTTCCAACCTTAATTTCTGCACTTTTCCCTTTATATGGTCCCTATTTCAGTGGCCAGCTTAAACAGAGTTTTCTGGAAGAACATTGAGTGGCTCACAGTTATAATGGTAAGGGTGAGTTAGAGAGAACTGAGGAAGTTAAATAGCCAGAACCACAGCTAAAGTCAGTCCTGAAATGGCCTGTTAAGGGCACCACTGTCATTGCCAGTGGAATGCTGGACACTACTGCAGGGATTGCTGCCAGTGTCCCACCAGACTCTGGATATCACAGGTGTGAGTGGGATGAAGTCTAGTTACTTCTGTGTAACTCAGTCCATATTCAAAGTCCCAAGTAACAGCATCCAATTTGCCAAGCTCAGCTCACTTTCCTTCACCCTAGGATTGCTGGGATTGGGCAGTGGAGGGGTGGGCAGGGGGCAAGTATCTGGACTTTCAGGCCCTTATAAGCGGGAGAAGAAATCCAGCCACCCACAAAAATTCCCAGATGGAAAATTCCCAAACAGTGTAAGGAGGGAAAGGTTAGATGCTGCGCAACCAAAAAATTATAAATATTCAGTGTATATGTTCATATTTTAGGGATATGAGGACATATAAAATAATCTGGCCCTGTCCAACAGCTATTATTGTGTCATTTCTATAATTATAGACAGTAGGTTACTAAATTACTGATCACTTGATTTAGACATACCCCCCCCACATGCACGCACGTGCACACACTAACACACAAAATGATACACTGACTTTTCTTCTAAGTTTACTATTCCTACTGAGAAAGGGAAATAATTTTCTTTATTCTAGGTTAAATAAAGGAAGCAGTCACAGGTGTCATTTAATTGCAACCGTAACATAGCCCTTCACCTCAGAGGCTAAATCTGACAACAATGTATTCTAATGAAGAAATTACAATTAAGAGAAGGTAAATTCAGCCATGTAGAAAGCCATGAAGTTCTTACTTAAAGGACCTCTTTTAAAAGATGCTCCCTTATAATAGTCTCTTGCTGAAAAAGAGCTAATCTGGGACATGCTCTCCTCTTTACACTGATTCCTGAATGAGCCCCTGTGCTCCTTTCACTTTATCTGGTATTTGTAAATCAAGAGCATTAGGAAAACTGCTCACTTCTGAACTCAGTTTCACATGTAGTCTTGTATAGTCATCTGTTTATATGACAATTACTCATATGGGATTACTTACAAATGTCTGTTCTATTGCTGTTTTAGTTTACTAATTACTTGGAAGGCAAGAGCCCTGTCTGTTTAATTCATTGTGTTAAATACCAAACATTGGCCATACATGTAAGACTTTTTTTTTTAAGGTATCATTGATACCAATCTTATGAAGGTTTCACATGAGCAACATTGTGGTTACTACATTCACCCATATTATCAAGTGCCCCCCACCCCCACCCCACTGCAGTCACTGTCCATCAGTGTGGTAAGATGCTATAGAGTCACCACTTGTCTTCTCTGTGCTATACTGCCTTACCCGTGATTCCCCTACGTTATGTGTGCTAATCATAATACCTCTTAATCCCCTTCTCCCTCCCTCCCTACCCACCCTCCCAACCCCCTTCCCTTTGGTAACTGACATGTAAGACTTTTAATGTCTCTATTGAATATAATAATAATAAAATACTTTCCCTGACAATAGCAAATAAAATCTCTTTTCATATAAGACAGGGTTAGCAAGCAATTGTCTGGGGGCTAAATCTAGAACCCCCTGTTCTTTTTTTTTAAATAAAGTTTTATTGGAACACACTCATGCTCATTTGTTTACATATTGTCTGTGGCTGCTTTCCTGCTACAGTGGCAGATTTGAGTAACTGTGACAGAGATTATGGTTTGCAAATCCTAAAATATTTATTACCTGGTCATTTACCAAAAAAGCTTTGTAACGATTGATCTACTTTAGTGGTTCTTACCTCATATAATAGATGGGATCACCTGTAAAATCCAAAAAAAGGAAAGATCCCTGGCCCCACACCAACACCCCAAATCAGAATCACTAGGGTCAGAGCTGGATACATATCATTTTTGAAAGGTCAAGCATAACTGAAAATCACCAGCCTAATGCAACACCCAGTACCTAGTATAATTTTAATACCTCTCATTCATTCAGTGTCTAATAAATGTCAGGCATTGTATTAGATGTTCTACATGTATTTTCTCACTTTAAGCTCCATAAAAACCATCTTAGATACATTTTACAATCCTTAGTTTACAGTAAAGGAAATTGAAGCTTTCTAAGCTTAACTTGTACAAGCCCACACAGCTAGTAAGTATGGAGCAAGGGTTTGTGCGAGGTCTTTCTACCTGGTCAGTACCGACTACAGAAGGCAAATATCCAGGTGGAGAAGTACTCTGATTGTTATGCTTCGGATTTGCTTTTCCTCTGGAGGAACTGTAGGCATTTTTCATTAGAGGCATACCTTATTTTATTGCCATTTGCTTTATTGAGCCTTGTGGATATTGCATGTTTTATAAATTGAAGTTATGTGGCAGCCCTGCACAGAGAAAGTCTATTGGTACCATTTTTCCAACAGCATTTGCTCACTTCATGTCTCTATGGCATATGTTGGTAATTGTTACAATATTTCAAGCTTTTTCATTAATATTATATTTGTCATGGTGATCTATGATCAATGATCTTTGATACTACTATGGTATTGTTTGGAGTCACCATGAACCATGCCTATATGAGATGGCAAACAATAAATGTGGTGTGTGTTTTCTGACAGCTCCACCAACCAGCCATTCCCCCATCTATCTCTCTCCACTCAGGCCTCCCTGTTCCCTGAGACACAATATTGAAATTAGGCCAACTGACAACCTTACAATGGTCTCTAAGTGTTCAAGTGAAAGGAAGTGTCAAAGGTCTCTCACTTTAAATTAAAAGCTAGAAATGATTAAGCTTATTGAGGAAGGCATTTCAACCAGAAGAGGTTGAAATCTTGAAATCTAAACCTCTTGTGCCAGTTAGTCAGGTTATGAATGGGAAGGAAAAGTTCTTGAAGGAAATTAAAATGCTCCTCCAGTGAATATATGAATAATAAGAAAGCAAAACAGCCTTAATGTTGATATGGAGAACATTTAAACAGTCTGGAAAGATCAAAACACACATGACATTCTCCTAACACAAAGCCTAATCCATAGCATGGCCCTACTCTCTTCAGTTCTATAAAAGCTGGAGAAGTGAGTGACAGGATTTGAGACATTCGACTCTAATTTTCAAAGTTCTGCTGTGCGTAGAATGCCATCAAACAACATTACATGCTACAGAGAAATTGTTCACAAAAGGAAGAATCGACTGATGTAGTAAACTTCATTGTTGTCTTATCTAAAGATATTGCCACAGCCACACCTGCCTTCAGCAAACACAACTGATCAGTCAGCAGCCATCAACATGGGGGCAGGAGCCTCCACCAGCAAGAAGACTACAACTTGCTGAAAGCTCAGATGATGTTAATAGTTTTTAGAAATAAGTATTTTTAAATTAAGGTAAATACATTGTTTTTTTTTAACATAATGCTGTTGTACATTTAATAGACCACAGTATAGTGTAAGTATACCTTACATGCACTGGGAAACTCCAAAATTTATTTGATTCCCTTTATTTGTGTATTTGCTTTATTGTAGAGATCTGGAGCTGAACCTGCAGTGTCTCTGAGGAGTGCCCTGTACTGATGCTACACAGGCCTGTATGAGAATGGCTGCCTAAGTGTGGCTGTAGAACTCTCCTCTTGATACAAGGTAGCACAGCTGAGAAAAAACTGGAGCATGCAAGTAAGACTTTACTCAAACCCAAATGATAGCAAAAGATAAATTCGTGGAGAACGTGAAGCTGAATATTCATGTTCAATAAAGAGTTGACTATTGGGATGTCTTCCTATTTGGCTCCTGACCTCCCTCTAAGTAGCAGAGCTCATGTTTAACCCTAATACTTTGGAATTATAAAGAACTAAAGATTCCCCCAAGTCCAGATCCTAGAAAGCAGGGCATGGAGCAAAAGGAAGTTTCCTCTCCACCTTGCTTAAAGCACACCATTCAAATTCTGGTTTCCTGAATGCTTTACACATGCTTAACTGGCTCCTCACGACATGATAAACCTAATATTGCCCAAGACATATTGAACATACATTTGTGCTAGAGAATATCATTTGGTTACAAAGTATATTTGACCTCAATGTATCTACAATTGCTTATTTAGACAGAGCTCCAAAAGAGATTTAAGTTCCAGTGTCCATTTTCAGATAACTCTCATTGTGGTGTGACTCGGATAATTTTGGTAATCAGTTTTCTTATTCTAGTGCCCTATTTGTTGCTAATTTATACACCAAAAGTACTGATATTTTATGATGTTGAGAATAATTAGAAAAGAAAAGCTTCAAGTTTAACTGGGTAGATTTTAAACCTGTACCTCACAAGGGTGAATTTTCATAAGTGAGATATTCTTAAGTGAGCACTTATTGTTAAGGGCTGAATTGTGTCCCTTCCCCATCCAATTCATATGTTAGAGTAACACCCAGTGTCTTAGAATGCGATTCTATTTGGAGATAGGAAATTTAAAGAGGTAATTAAAGTAAAATGAAGTCATATCATACAGGTAGGTCCTAAGCCGGTATTTCTGGAGTTCTTATAGAAAGAGATTAGGATACACACAGAGTGAATACCACTGAAGACAAAGAGAAGATGGCCATCTGTAAGCCAAAGGGGCCTTTGAAGAAACCAAACTTGCCAACACCTCGATCTTGGACTTCCAGTCTCCAGAATAGTGAGATTTCTGTTGTTTAAGCCATCAGACTGTGGTATTTGTTCTAACAGCTGTAACAAATACAATATGAAAGCCAACAATATTCCAGTGAGTGTTGCCAAGTGTAAAGTGGAGTTGCGTTCTCCTAAAACACGGTTCAAAGTAAGGACTAGAATGGGTTTCTTTGTTGAAAGTTGTCTGATCTCTTTCATAAAGGTGTTCTGTTTATTACCAGCTTGGAATAAGTCTTAGAAGGTTAGCTGAAGTTCAGAGATGCTCAACGTTGGGCTGGAGTTCCTCTTGGAAGGTAGACCAGTTCATAAGCAACTTCAGGTTGGGCTCAGAAACATCATTTTATTTAGCTTTACTGAATCAGATCTACAGGGACCTACTCCAGAAATCCCAGGACTGATGTGGGCTACATCTGCCATGATTACTTTGTATTGTTACCCTAAATCCAAGGCAACCCCTAAGGCCTGGTTTGGGACTGGACTCTAAAGGTGAAGGGCAGGTCAGAAACTATTCTTTTTTTTTCATATTTCCTTAGTGCAATTGCTTGGGATATCTTCCTCTGTTATTTTCTAGACATTTATCTTAACACTGGTAATAGGAATGGACTGAGGAGGGAGTAGGTTGTGGAGAATCTATGTGCAGGCGGAGGGGAGGGCCGGGAGGATGGAGAGACTCATCTGGCGGGCCTCCCTCCCTGACTACTTAAAGCAATTCAGAAAATCCAAGTGACTCAGCTCTAGTACTCCCTATATTGTGCATGGTTCGTGTTTTGAGGTCCTGATTCCCTCCCCTTGCATAAATGATTTATACTGGAGAGGTCTTAGGTCCCAGCTGAACTTTAATGAGGTTTTTTAGTTAATCCAAACCCATTCTCATTCCCCCAATTTCCCATTCCTTATCTTTCCTCATTCCTACCCTGCCCTGAATTCCATGTCTCTGGGTACACATCTAATGTCATAGAAAGTATTGCTACCTGTCAAAAGATAGGTTCTGTGATATTAGGATGAAGATTCCTACAGCATCTTCCTTTCAACTTTCATAGAACTTCATACTTTCTGTGCAATAATCACCAAGTTACTTTCTACTCTAGTTACTTCCATGAATACCTTATTGTATTCCTCCTACTAGGCTGTTAAATTTCTTTATGGCAGGGACACATGACTCGCTCATCTTTGTATTTTTTTCTCCAATCCCAACCCTTCCTTCTCTCTATCCAGCCCTCAATAACATGGTGTTTATCTATAAACAAAAAGCTGGGTATGTAGATGATCTAGGCAACCTGTCTAAGTCTCTATATCATTTCTTGATATAAATGATTATCTAAGGTCTTGTCCAAGTTTAAAATTTTTTAAAGAAGTCATTTGGTGTAGACTAAAAAAAAAGGTTAGTCTCAAAAAAAAAAAAAGAACAAGGGAAGAATAATATAGTACAGGCATATCACTGAAAAATTCATAAGGCATTGTTTTTAACGTATTTATGTGTGACCTAAAAAGTAGCATTAGCATTAATTTTTTTTAAAGTTCACATTAAGAACAAAAATGTACTTGATGACTTGTCATCCTCCTTTGAATGATCAAGAACCTAAAGATTATGTCATATACATTAAATGTGGGTTTTAGACAATTAATGTGCTGTGCATAGTTCTAAATTCTTTACATGAAATGACTCACTTAATTTTCACAGTACACCAGTGGTGGAGGCCAGGCCAGAGTCTTTAATTTCTAGGCATTCCATATCAGAATTAAATAATAAAATACAAAATAAAACTAAAATGTTTAAATTGTGTTAAAACTGCACAATAGTGATTTCTAAGCATAAAAGACTATAAGACATTTAAACCACATTTAGTAATTCATTCTTATTTTAGTCCAAGATAATTCTCAAACATCGTTTCACTGGATTAATACAAATTTCACTGGATTAAAACAAATTATACAATTTTAAGAGTTAAAAAATGTAAATATATATTTCAATACGTCTTATTTAATCCCATTTATATTCTTAATACCCTAAAAAATGTTGCTACTACATAACAACAGCAAAAATTTTAAACAGCAAAATCAGGAAATAAAGAGCTTAGTTCAGTAGCTAAAAATCTTAGTGTTATTAACTAGGGAATAAAATTCATAATCTTTTTTTGCTTGCCAAATAACCGTATTATATTTCTTCTAAACAGACTAAGTCTCAAGGGACAAATTATTTTCTGTATATGACTAACTGTATAGCCTAACTGGGGAGTTCAAAGCATGTAAATTACTTCTCATAGATTAGTTTTCATTGTAAACACTTGTTTTTTTTCCCAACGCTGCTCTTCTTTCTCTGCCAAACGTTTCTGTTTAATTATATCATTAAAAATGAATTTTGGGAAGCCATTCCATTTTAAACTTATTTTTAACTGAAATACTGATGAAATGAAAATTAACTTAAAAATCATATTTTATAAGAGAACTTTTTAGGAGCTTTACCAACTGAGGTATAACTATTAATTGTTCAAAGAAATTATGTTATCTAGTTTGTAATGGTAGTTGGGTTACTCGATTCACTTAAACAGGGAAGTTGGCATGTTTGCTTAGCAACAGCCGCTAAAACCTTCTGTTGTGAAAGGTTCCCTAGGAGTGAGAAGAAGGGAGGAGAAGGAAAAGTAGGAGGAACAGATTAATCTGTTTTTCCTAGCAGGGGACTGAGGCCTAGCTGTTTGAGAAGGGAAAGGCTATCCAAGAGATCGCCTTCAGGTTAGCACACTAACCTAAACCCTCTGTGGTAGCTAGAAGTTTGCTGTGGACTGCGTTTACTATTTAGTAGGTTGTTGAGGTTACAGATTAGTCCACTTAAAAGGCAGTAAATTCCAATCATCAGAAAGACATCAATAGGTCTTCTAGAAAGAATTAGTAGTGGGAGGGTGTTGGCAAATAGAATTCTTCCCGGCTCAGAGGTGACATGTTTTACAAGTAATGCGGTGATTGAATTTATCAAGTTAAAGGCAGAAGCTTGTCTAAATATAGTACTTTCTTGGAACTAGCGGTGTATGCAGTGAAAAAAGGGCAGGAAAGCAAAATCTCTGTCTTGGCCAAGGGCTGAAGCAAAAAAAGGCGATAACGTGGAGGAGTAACTGGGAGTTTGAGGACCATCTCTCCTCTATTTTAGACGATTTATTTTGACATTAGGACTGCATGGTATGAAAAGAATCCCATTTCTCTCCCTTTTTAAAGCAAGGGTTTAGTTAAGCAGAATTGTCCCGAAAGGGTCTCCGAGACCCAAAACCAAAATGGCTTCTTTTCCGTAAGGGAGAAACTAGAAATAATCACTCGGTTAGCTTTTAGTCCCAGGAGCTCGTCCAAGGGCCGAATCCTTTCCTGCGCTCTCCCAGATGGCGCGCAGTTTGTTCCCACAGTCCGGGAGGGACGTGATGGAACAGCGAGGGTCCGGGCCTTTGGCCTTTACGCAGCGCGGGGAGGCTGAACTCTTCGGGGCCTCTGAGGGGGGTGACCAGGGTCAAGGCGGTGGGACCGGGGACAGACCCGCGATAAGCACAAACGCTTCTCGGGGCGGGGTGGGGAAGGGCGGTGGGGAAAGGGAACCGGGGCAGGGGACAGAGCTGAGAAAGCCGAGCGGGCAGCGGCAGTGCGGGACTTGACGGTAACGCCGGACATTTTCCAGCTCACCGTCACCGTCTGGCCGCTCGCCCGCGGGCGCAGAGGCCCCGGTGGGGGCGGGCCGGCGGGCGGGCGGACCAGTCCTCCGGCTCCGGGCGTGGGCGCGCCCGAGCTGCGACACCAGCGCCGCCGGCTTCCTCCCGGGCGTTGGCGGCCCGTGACTCAGAGTTCTGCTCCCGCGCCGCGCCGCCCCGCCCCCCGCGGGGCCCGCCCCCCGGGAGGAGGAGCCTCGCCGCCGACCCCGCCCCCGTCTCCGGGGCGGGCAGCAGCCCGAGGAAGAGGAAGGGGACGGGGACAGCGGACGACGGGGCGGAGGAGGAGGCGGAGGAGGAAGAGGAGGCCGACCAACAAGATGGCCCCTGCTGCAGGAGCAGCCTCGGCAGCAGCAGGTGGGAGGCCGGAGGCGGCGGTGGCGGCCGTGGCCCGGCGGCCTGGGACAGAGTCAGAGTCGACGGTGGCAGCGGCGGCGGCGGCGGCTGCCGCGGCGGCGGCGACGGCCGCGGGGACTCGGAGCTGAGAGGAGCTGCTGCTCGGACCAGCGCGGTGAGCGAGCGGCGAGCGGCGGGCGGCGGCGGCGTGGGGAGCGGGCGGCCGCCGCCGGGCCTCCGCAGGGAACAATAGGCGGCCGCAGCGGGTGAGGGGCATTCCTCGTCCTCGCTCCTCGGCGGCCCGACCCCCGCGCGGCCCAGGGGCTTGCCCGTGGCCAGCGTCCTCGAGGCCTCAGGCCGCCGCGTGCCGCCCGAGGGCCTGCCCGGCTGGGTAGGCCGTGGGGCGCTGCGGACGCCGCCCAGGGCGACGGGAGGGCGAGGGCGGCTGCGGCGGGAGGGAGCGGGCCTCAGGCGACCCGCATACCGGAGGAGGCAGCGCCCAGGAAGCGCTTTTTGGACCCGGGTCTTTGGAGGTGGGGGAGGTGGACGCGTCTGTAAACAGGCGCCGCCTTTATCTCCCCCTTAGGCTCTCTTCCCCAACTCCTCAAATGCTCCCTTCCTCGGCCAAACGGGTTTTACTATGTCTGTTTCCTTGAAGCTCCTGGAGACCGAGCCATGTAGTTGTCTTTCTTCCTGGTAGCAATAGGAAAATTGTGTACGCAGGTGTCTTTTTAAAAAAATTTAAGTGTTAACAGCCGTAATAAATATACAGGGCAAAATGCGATTGTCGATAATAGGTGGAGAGGGATGGAAGGCTGAGGGATGTTCCTCTTGAAACGTCTCTAAGCATCAGTTCTTTCTAAACATCAGTTATGCTCACATCCCGAGTGAGAGTGAAACAAGGGCTCTTTTGGAGCAGTAATAATATAACTCTTGACATCCCAGCATAGTCCATGAAACTGGAAACAAAGCCACTTACTGGCAACGTGAAGACAAATTGTAATGTTTGAATAGAACTTTTCTTCAAATCAACCGTTTTGAACTATTTACGTGCCACATAAGAAACATTAACTAGCATAAAATGGACCTAATGAAGCATTTCTTCAGGAGACAGAAGTGTTCATCTCCACGTTAGAACTTCTTGTGTCCTTATTAATGTTCTATTTTTGCCTATAAGTAATTAGTCCTAAAATTAAGACCAACCCTTTCCTTTGAGTTCGAAATCTGATTTCTAGACCAGATTTTATAAGATTTCAAAACTTATTTTCAAAAGCTAGAAGCAACTATATTTTGAATGTTTATGCTTATGAAGAGTCAGCTCTTCATTAAATTTTCTCTAAGGTAGTGGTGTTCTGAAACTTCAACAGTTAACTGTAACTATTTCTCCTAAACTTAGTATCTCAAGCATCTATCGCACCCATTTCCAAGTGAGGGGGGAAAACACGTAAAGCTACTACTCTTCCAGTTTCTGCCCAGGGGTGCAATTTACATTAAAATTGTTTGGATGAATCCAAGATTGCTTTCCACTATTTAACATTAAATTTCCACTATTTAACATTCAAAATGGTCCGCCTAGTTTGCCTTCTTAATAGACTGACCTGTGTGGAGAAGGTGTCAGTCTTTCGTCCATTTTTAGAGTAAATTTCTAGTTAGATTTGTCCTTATCTATTGTAATTCAAAGCATTTTCAGGAAGTTTGATGAGTGGTGTTTAATTCTTCCACAAGAGTTGACAGTAAATACGCTATGAATAAACATGGCAGTTGAACTATCTTGTTTTAAGGATTAAAGTATATAATGGATAAATATGAATGACTTCGATTTTATGCCAAATACAGTTTATGTGGATGTGTTTTGACTTATTAAGCGGTGTGGGGAAAACAACTTTCAGATGGCTTCTGGTAATGTGAATTTGAAAAGGACACTTTGAAAAGGACACTTTTAAGTGCTCAAATCCATGATTTTTTTTTTATGGTGAATTTTGTTAAGTACAAAATTCAAGGAAAGCCTATATTGGTAATTAGAATTTATCTGTGACCCTAAGCCTATTAGAATATTACAGTAATTTGCGAGTTTGTAAGTTTTAAGTGTTGCTTTCTTACAAAAAAATATCTCATGTTGTATCAAGGACAAATTTGCCTTCTACTCAATATCATTTTCTTGAAAACAGATTTTTAAGTGTTGAGATTTTGTGTTTGAAATTGGATGTTGACCCAACAATTTGTAGGTTGAGTATGGATTGCTCTTTCTGTTTAATATTGAAAAAAATCTCTTAGCAAATTCTCCTTTCATTTGTGTCAAAACTATTTTAAGATGTGATCCCTCAGTTGTCACCTGTGCACTATCAATGTTCCCATTATTTGGGTTCAGATTTTCTCAAGTAATATCTAAGAATTTCCTTCTACAAAGTTTTGGGACCATAGCCTAATAATTAGATTTGAATTTTCTTGGTAATACTGAAAGTTAATGTATGTTTGATTCATTTGAAGAGATTTGAAAGGGTTTTGTTGTACATAAAAATAAAAAATATTATAAAAGCGTATTTGTTGAATGAGCAGACACATTCTCATTTAATCATCCTAGTTAGGCTGTAATAATGGTGATATTATCATTTTATGTATGAGGAATCTGAGGCTAGGAGAAGCAGGGTAACTAGCAAAAGCCACATAATTAGTACGTAAAAGAGCTTAGTCAGACCTAGGTCTTGTGACACAAATTAGATGCTTTACTACTGCCACCATATGTCTCAAGGTTAAACTTTGAAGCATCTCCTTTATTAACAGCTTCCTTGTTTTGACCACGAACTGTTTGGTAAGGCTGTCTTGCCTTTAGCCCTGGTACCCTTTCTGTTACCATGATTTGCACCCTGCCAAGTTCCAGAAATCATTATTCATGTGGATTACAAAAGAAACACTTATTGTTGCTTTTAACAGATGTGAATGCTATAAATATAAAATTCATAACCATTTGTGTAGGACAGATTTGTGGTGTTGCTGTAGTTGTTTCATGGCTTTGTTGTGTAAGCAGTTACTACACTGTGCTTTGAAACACTTTATGAAAGTTTAAAAATGACATTAGTAACATTCAGTATGTTAAAACTGGGTCAGCTAACAATTGAAATTGTTCATTTATAATTTTTTTTAAACCGTAGACCATTTAAAATACTCCAGCATTTGTCTCCAGATTTTAGGGTTTGAAATGGGAGTTTGGTGGGGTCTAATCAGTCTCCTTTTACATATTGTCTTAAAAGTGGTTTGCACCCAGCAAAGTGAAGAATAAACTGATAAATGATCCTTTTTTGGTGGACGCACGCCTCTGAACAAGATGTTCCTTGGCAGGGTGTACTGACCTGATTTAGCTTTGGCCCTGTCACTGCTCAGGAGTTCAGGTATTCTTTGGGGTTGGATTCAAGTGGATTTAAATTCTCAGATTGGCCTGAATCAAAACAGTCACAATAGGTTTTAAAATCAGCCTGTTCCTCAGGATCCTCTTTAGATCTCTTTTGTTTATTCCTGGAGTCTAGGCTAGATTTGGATTAGCCTTGGGAGGTATTGCATAAAATTAATTTTGTCCGGCATTTGTACAAAGGAAGTATTTATTAGTCCAAAGTTTCTTAAGATAGATTCTGTAAATTTTCAAGTATGAAGTTTATTAATCTGTTGTAATGTTGCCCTGCATCTTCAAGACAGTTTTAGCATATTTATTTGTATCCATTATTGGTCAGACTTGTTTATTTCTTACACAATCTTGTTTACTTTTTGTATAATATTAGACTTTTCTTATCAGTTCACAGTGCTGCTCTGATTAAGCTTGGTAAAAGAATGCTGGTAAAAAATTTGAGTTTGCTGTACATGCAGTAGTTGATTTGGATGAAATTCTGTTCTGTCATAGAGGAATAAATGTTTTAAGGTTCATTTATATTTTTCTTTAAGATTATTTACAAATGTATGTCAGAGCAATATTCTTTTGATGTTTGTCAAGCATTTTAGCACTGATGTCAGTACATAACACTGATTTTCACTGTGCATATATGGTAGTAATTCAACTTGTAATGCATTTTCATCTGAAAATCTCCACCATTTAAAAAGCATTTGAACATGGTAGCAATGATTTTGTAGAAGATAAGAGTTCTGAGGGGGGTCAATTTTATCTATATATCTTAACTTACTTTTTCTAAATTGAGGTTTAAATCACATAACACAGTTAGCCATTTTAAAGTAAACAGTTCAGTGACAGTACATTCACAATGTTGTGCAACCACCTCTAATTCCAAAACATTTTTATTACCCCAAAAGAAACTGTACCCATTAAGCAGTTACTCCTCATTCACCTCTCTACCTAGTCCTTGGCAATCACTATTCTACTTTCTGTCTCTGAATTTAACATAAAATTATTTTGAGCCAAGATTGAGGAAGAGTACTATGATTGAAATTGCAGGAAAAACTGGGGTATGATGGTTACGAATCAAAAACCACCTCATTCTTTGCATGCTTTTGTAAGTGAAATAAGGCATGCTCCCAGAGCCTCTTTATAGAAGAAAAGTTAAAGTCATAGCAGTGTGCAATTTTAGTTTTGATCATTCTAGAAGAGTTGTACTCAAACTCTCAGACTCCTGTGGTTTCCTTACTGGATTGTAAGAATTAACTAAATTAGTGTTCTATACACATTTAAGCAACTAATACTTATTTAGTCTTTTGTCTACAACTTGCTTGCCTTTTGATGTTTCTTAATGTATAGGAGAAACTTGGAACATTAGCAAAGACTTACTTGAGATTGGTATTCAAGAGTGATCATTGGATCGAGACTTCTGTTTTTAAGAGTCTGAGTGTATGATGAGTTTACTCAGCTTATTTTAGAATATTTAGGAGTTATGATTTGCCTGACACTCAGTTTTTAATCCCTTTTAATAAATCTTAGAAACTAGTTTGGCCCTATGTTTGACTCCCTCCAAAAGAAGGCACTGTTAAAGAAGCAATTGGTTTGTGGCTTTTTTGATTGTTGTAGTTGATTAATTGAAGAAAACCATTAGGCTTTCTTTCTCTCTGGAATAAAGTGTATAAAGTTGAATTTTTGTAAGTTGAGAATTGTTGCTGCTAAGTTTGAAGTTTCAATTTTGGGCTTTGGAAATATTTATCACTATCTTAAATTCAAAATGGTACTTAACCTAATTAAATTGAAATTTATAGTGAGAGGTGAAATACAGATTTCATGTTATCAGTGGATATTTGTAATGAGTTACAGGAGGTCTAAGTGGGGAAGAATTTAGATTTTGATAATACTCTCACCCACTTTTGGAGAAAATTTAATTAATAAGTTTAGTTATAAGAACAACTTTAAAAGTGATGAGAAAGAATGACATAAGAATATGTAGAACTCAATACAGTAAAATTCCTTCTTTAATAGTGACCTTTTTCAGGGAAATATCAACTCTAAATATTTATATTTCTGTATTTTTATATAACAATTTTTGATAGTAACATTTATTGGAAAGGTATTGTACTAAATAAACTTAAGAATAAAAATAACATTTAAATGAAATGATGTTTAGCGATCCATGCTTGAAATATGGGTCAGTGGAAGATTTGTGAATGAAACAGAATCACTATATTCTTAGCTTTTGCTGTAGAGCAATATTTCATCTATCCAGGTCTCAGTTTAGAATAAGGAGGTAAAAAGACCTTTAATTGTCACAAAATTAATGAACTAAATTACCTGCAGTAAGGGTAGAAGCTCTCTTGCTTTGTATATAATTCTAACAAGTTTCATTATCCATTTTCTACTCCCACAGCAGAGTAGTTGTGGGGTAGAGGTACTATAGGTAAGATGACAGCAAGGTGGGTTACAGGAAAAATACATTGGCATGGGCCCATTTACTTAGGGGTCAGCACCTCATGAGACTCTGAGTGTAATTAAAGAATTAATTATTGGATGGTGCCATATAACCTGTGGGTCCTGATAATAAATTCACTGCGGGAAAATTAAATTATAATTTTGGGAATCATAAAAACATAAAGAACATATTAGAATATAGACTTTGGAGTCGGATATATCTAGGTTCTCATCTTTTATCACTTAAGCTTTTTGATTCTCTAAAACACAAAACAGTAACACCTTCCTTTAAAGATTGTTTTGAAGTTTAAATGAGATAGCATATATCTTAATACAGTACCTGATGATATCTAGTATCACTAAATTACTGTTATTTTCTTCCTTAAATTCTGTTTAACAAAAATCATTTTAGAAAGGTATTCATTTGGAATATTTGAAAAGTTGTGCTGTAAAATGTTAATATTCAAGCTATATATAAATTTTTTCTTATAGTTTAGGATTAACTATATGTATACTTTTGGGGGTGGTGACCAGAAATGAACTACCATTCTCATTTTCTTCCAACATCAGTCTTTCATTAATATGGACTTGTGCTGTTTAATAGCACTACCTACATCTGGCTACTTAAACTTAAGTTTTTTAAGCACTCAATTTTTTTAGAACACTCTAGGTTTCCAGAAAAATTGCACTGAAAGTACAGTTCCCATATACACCTTCCCCCACAGTTACCTCTGTTAATAAATAATGTTAGTGTGCATTTGTTATAAGTGATGACCAATATTGACATATTGTTATTAACTGAAGTTCATAGTTCACATTAGGATATACTCTGTGCTGTACAGTTCTATGGGTGAGATTATCTTCTTGCACTTAGTAATGTTCATTTAAGTTTCTTCAATGTTTTTTCGTGACTTGGTAGCTCATTTTTTTTACTGCTAAACAGTACCCCACTATATGGATAAATTTAAGTTTTAATTTAAATACAATTTCAAATTCAGTTTCTCATTTGGACAGGTACATTTCAAGGAATTCAGTAGCCACATATTGGGAAATGCAAGTACAGAACAGCATCTCAGTAAGTTTTATTGAAGAGTACTGCTATAAACTATACCCCAAAAGTCCAGTTCTCCATTTATATTCAGAGAATTTACCCATTTACATGGCCTCAATTCATTCTCAAGCCTACATTTTCAGTGCTACCAGCAACCCTAAACATCACATAATTTTAAATCCTTTACTCCCCACAAAGAATCAGCCTTTCCAGATATCGCCCATTATACTAAGGTTCATAGGTTTCCTATCAGGACATTATCTTTTACTCCATTCTTCTTTGTTCCTAAAATCTGGCGTCATCTTTCTTATTGTTTTTCTCTAAACCTTTTGAATATTTATCAAGGGTATGTAAATCTCAGAGCTAATAAATGGCAGAGTTGAGATTAGAATCTAGAAATCCTATTTTACTTCTCTCTTGGGATCCCCACTAGTTGTAGTTGCTTTCATAATAACTTTTGAAGTTATAATCACTTTCGAATAAATTACTGGGGACTATTTGATTATATACTATGGAATTTAAAATATACTTTTACAAACCAAAACTATTGAGACCATCACTATAGATTTAATAAATTATTCATTATTAATCTTTAAACAAATTAGAGCCTTAAGTGAAGAAATTTATCCTATTTAGCTAATTTTTCTCTATAATTCAGTTATGGTGGGAAAATAGTTTTTCTTCCATATGTGTCCCATTTTAGATAACATAAGTTTATTTCCAGTACTAATACAAATTCGCTGGTAAGGGTGAATAGAATTTAACTGAATGTTATTGGCATCCAGATTCTCTATTGGCACTGATTTACATTTGTATTCTATTCAAACTAAACTTTGATCTGTAAAATCCAACTTGGTTACTACATGAACTTGTCTCTTCCTAAATTCATCATGTTCAAGTTCCCAGAGCTTGAAAATAGACAGCTTCTTGTCAGTCCTTTTACTTTTCTTGTGAGGTAAGCTACACCTCTACTTTTGATGGAAGTAGCCACACTTTGTATGGTCTTGATTCGACCTTCTTTGATCATGCTTGCCCAAAAGTCCGTTTTCGTGGAGACATTCTGTTACAGAGTAGTAGTCTTCCATATTAAGGTACTATACTTAAAAAAAAACTGGGATTTTAACCTTCACTTTGAAATGCTTTCCCTGTAATTATCGCTTTTAAAACCTATGCTTTATATGTCAATTTTTACATTAATTCCCCTACTGATAGTAGTTTTTGAATTGTTTTGATTAAAACTGTCACTCCTTGCTTGAATCTAGACTCTCTTTAAATTTATTTAAAAACTTAAAAAAATAAATGTAGGTCTCTCCATATATTTAGAAAAATTGAATTATGGATTCTTTGGATTGGCTCTGTTTTTTCAGACATGTCATTTTATTATGTAGGTCTTTGGTTGCTCCTAAGGCCACAAAAGCCTCTTTAAATTTATTCTCTTTCTACTGCTATTTTTTAAAAAGATGGGTTTTGAAATAAAATCCTTAGAAAGTGTAATGCTTATATCCCTTTATATGCATTTAATAATAATTCATAGTATCATAAAGCCTTAATGGATAATATTTGAATGAAAGCATCATTGACTATTGAAGTAATAGCACCTATTCTCCCAATGACTGACTGATGGGGGAGTGCAAGATAAAACATAGTATCTTCTTAGGTATATAATGACAAAATAATGGGATGGGGGAAGAAGGGAGGAACAAAACTGTGTCAATAGAATTTCTATAGTTGAGAGTGGTTTCAGGTTCAATCGCTAATTTTTGTTTTATTCTTTTTGTTTTTAAAAGACTTTTTAAGAGCAGTTTTAGGTTCACAGCAAAACTAAGAAGAAACTACCAATATTTCCCATATACTTCTGCTCCCACCCATGTACAGCCTACCCCCATCATCAACATCTACCACCAGAGTGATTCCTTTGTTACAATTGATGAATCTATATTGACACTCAGGTTCATAATCTACATGAGGGTTCACTCATGGTGTACATTCTGTGGTTTGGACAAAAGTATAATGATATGTATCAACACTATAGTATCACATAGAGTATTTTCATTGTCCTAAAACAACTCTCTGCTCCGCCTATGCATCCTTCAACCGTTCATCTTTTTGTCTCAATAGTTTTGCCTATTCTAGGATGTCTTAGAGTTGTAATCAATATATAGTCTTTTCAGGTAGCTTCTTTCACTTAGTATATTCAGTTAAGTTTCTTCCATGTCTTTTCATGACTTGGTAGTGCATTTCTTTTTAGCTCTGAATAATATTCCATTGTCATGATGTACTACAGTTTATTTAACCATCTACTGAAGGATATCTTGGTTGATTTCCAAGTTTTGGCAAGTTAGAATAAAGCTAATATAAACATCTTTGTGCACATTTTTGTGTAGGCATGTTTTTACCTCTTTGGAGTAAATAGAAAGGAGAGAGATTGCTGGATTATATGCTAAGAATATGTTAGGTTTTGTAAGAAACTGCCAAACTTTTCCAAATTTACTGTCCAGTTTTGCATTCCTACCAGCAGTGAATGAAAGTTTCTTTTGCTCCACCTCCTCACTGGCATTTGATATTGTCTGTGTTCCAGATTTTGGTCATTTTGATAGGTGTGTAGTGGTATCACGTTGTTTTAATTTGCATTTCCCTGATGACATATGATGCAGTGCATCTTTTCATACATTTATTTGGAATATAGTGTTGTATAGTTGGGATGATTCAGTATATACCTTTTCATATTAGCTTTTTTATCCTCTTTAATCTGCCACTTCAGTTTTAGTTTTACCTAGCTTATATTTTTAAGAATATGCTTAATTTTGGAGGCATACTTTTCTTCTAAATATTAGGTGTCAGTATTAAAAAATACAACTCATCTTGTGACAAATTCTGCTGTCTTAAGTCCCACTGCCATTCAGCTTTATCTTTTATGTGAATTGTTCGGCACTGCTTTAGAAATGTGAAACTGGCAGTCAGGCAGAGTAGTGATTTCTCTCAGTCATTCAGCAGTTACTGAGGAGATGTTATTAGCCATGCAGCATATGACAACATAGACTGTCTCTTAAAGAGCATAAAATATATTGGACACATAGTACAGACTAGGCTACAAAAGAAGATTTTTTGAAAGCTTCCTGAGCTGAGTGGGAGTTAAAGGATGAGGATTTGCAAATTATTAAGGGACTGCTTGAGCCCAAGAAGACCTAGAGTGAAAAAGAATATATTGTGTACAGGTAAATCTTCATACTTTTATTGCAAGAATATGAAATACTAGGCAGGTGGTGATTAACAATTAACCTGGAGAGGTAGGTGGACTAGATCCTAGAGATCTTGTATGGCATGTTCAAGCACTTGGGATTGGTCCTGTTAAGACTTGTTGATGTTGTTTGTTCTTTAAATTGTGGTATGATATACATGCAGTAAAGGGTAAAATTAGGGGTCTATCTTGATGGCTTTTTTCATATACTTTTACTAGTATAACCACCACCAGATCAAGATAAATAAGTTTCTAACACCTAAGAATTCTTTTGCTCTTTCCCAGACAATAACATCTTCTGTAGCTCCCACCTTCCCTAACAGTTATTTTGACTTCTAGCACCATAGGCTATTTTGCTTCTTAAATGAAAGTGTACATCATGTATTCTTTTCCTCCCTCTATAAATGAAATCCGGCTGTAGGTGCTGTTTTGTATCTGGCTTTGTTCATTATGATACCTGAAATTTATCCATGTTCTGAATAACAGTAGATCACTTTATTTTTATTACTGCTGTATAGTATCCCATTGTGTGAATTTATCAGAGTTTATCCGTTCTACTGTTGATGGACAATTGAGTTGTTTCCAATTTGTTTTCTGCTTTTAATGAATAAAGCTGCTATGACACTTTTGAATATGTCTTTTAGTGGGCATAGTCATTTCTCTCTATGAATACCTAGGTGTGGAATTTTGGAGTCATTAGTAGGCTTTTGTTTACTCTAAATAGGTATTGCCAGTTTTCCAAGGTGAATGTACCAGTTTATACTACCATCAGCATTGTATGAGAATTTCGCATGCTTATAGCCTCTTTAACACTTGGTATTGCTGGTTTTAAATTTTTTAGCTCTACTGGTAGGTGTAGTGGTGTCTGTTATTTAATTTAAATTGCCCTATGATATGTATACCTATGTAATGATACCCTATTTACTCTTCAATAATTTAGATATCCTCTTGTGAAATGTCTGTTCAAGTCAACTGTCCTTTTTTTTTTGAGTTGTTTGTCAGAAGAAAAGCATAGGTGAATGACAAGCAACTGTGAGGGAGGCTGGGGGAAGGGAAGAACAAAACTGGAGGCAGAGATCAGTTAAAAGGTTATTGTGTGATCCAGGTCAGGGAGACTGTATGTTCTGTTAGAGCAGGGACTTTATTTCACTCGGGGCTGTATCTTCATATTCTAGGACACTGTCTGGCATATGGTAGGGCTCAATTAGTATTTTTTTAATGAATAAATAGGACCTCAATCAGGGAAGTAGAAATGGAAGGGCAGATATAGGTGCAAGAGATAATAACATTTTTTACTGGGGTAGAAGGGATAGAATCTTCGATAATTACCGGATTACCAGGTATGTATATTAATGGTAAAGTTGGCTAGTGGTGTTACCAAAGAATTCGACTACAGAAGCTACTGCTTGGGAATAAGCAAAATACCTTCTTTTATAATTTATATACCTGTTTCTAGAAATAATTTGAATTCTGTCAGGGATATTGCATAAAAACAAACAAAGTCATGAAAATATCCTCAAGACTTGGCCAGCAGATTATAGGGACAATGCCTTTTTAGCAATATATTACTGGTATTTTATTATTATTAAATGTGTTATATTATGTCTTCGATACAGAAATTTCCAAGAGCAACATATCCATTCAAGTGTTACACAACCATTGCAAAATGTTTTTTATATACCTTATCTGTTCCCAATACATTTGCCTGTTTTCCCTATTGCCCAGTTCTAGAATCAGTCAAAGCCCTGTGGAGTCTAAGGTACAAGTTCCCTAAAAAAAAAAGAAACAGAAGCAAGTCAGAGGAAAGAAGTAGTAGGGGCTATTAGGGTGACACATATGCTGCTTTGTTTTCTCAAGTAAAGAGGGGACTCTTTGTTCTCAAGTTTTGTCATTGACACCTTTTTTGTCCCTTCCAGTTCACACCAGAAATCTGCATTCAAAATCTAAATGTTATCACTGTTCCAAAAATGAGTTAATAAGGAGTAGTTTTCCTGTGGTCAATTTAACTGGAATGTTTTGTAGCAGTTTAAAAATACAAATGTAGGAAAAAAATAGGATGTTGAGCAAAACAAGCCAACATACATAATGATGATTTTATTATATAGTTTTAAAACAGGCAAAACTAATCTGTAGTATTGGCAGTTAGGATAGTAGTGACCTTTAAGGAAGAATAAAGAAGTAATGATTGGAAGGGATGGTGAGGGGCCTTCTGGGGATGCTGGTAACGTTGTATAACTTGGGTGTACAGGTATGTGCTCTGTGATCATTCATTGAGCTGAACACTCTTGATATGTATACCATTCTTTATGCTATACTTCAATACATTTTAGATATCTTAAAATATGTATAAAATTAAGATTCATTTTCTGTTTTAGTCCCTTGGTTATTTCTCAGTAAAGTGTTCTAGTAAAGTATTCCTATGATTCTCTTCAAATAAAATACAGTAGTTGCTATAACCTAGGTCTTAAAAAAGAAAAAGAACAGTAGGCTTAAACAGTTCTGGGGTTCCCTACATCTACTTAATTAAAAACCTAAACCAGGCATCATTTAATTTAGGTCTTTATGGCTTAAAATTATTAAGAAATATAATTAAACATTACAAATGCTGGAAGTAGGAGGCCATTTTATTACACTGGAGAAAGTATAGGTATTGAAGTTGGACAAATGTGGGTTCACATTGTGACCAGACCACTAAATTAGCTGAGTAACTGTTCTCAGTTTTCCGTTTTCCTTCAGTAGTAGAGGCATCTATCTCAAGGTTGTTGGAGATGATCTCTATTTAAGTGCTCGGCACTCAAATGTCCCCCCCCCCCCCCGTTTTGGGACCAAGAGAGTGAGAGTGGAAACTGCAAGTTCACCTGAAGTCTAGGCTCTGGAACTTTCCCAACATCACTGTGCATTAAATAAAGTATGTGAAGTCAAGTAAAGGTCACTCAGATTTGAGAGGTAGGGAAATAGACCCTGTCTCTTGGTAGAAAGAGCAGCAAAGTCAGGTTACATAGGGGCATAGCTACAGGGATGGGAGGAATCGTGGTCATCTTTGCAGACTACCCCAGCAAATGATTAAGAAACCTGAGGAGAAAAAGTCTTACATATAATAAAGTTAGACAAACCTGGGTTAGAATCTCAACTCTACCCCTTGTTCTCAACTCTAGACCTTGAGAACACAGCTTAACTCTTCCTGAGCTCTGATTTTTCTCAAGGGCATAATATACAAGATCACTATGAGAATTAAAAAATAATGTACTTATAAGTTTTTAGAGTATTTTGATCCATAGTAAATTCTATTGTTATTTTAGGACTTAGCATTACTATAACTTTCCATTTGCTTATATATTGCTCATTTATTATCTGAACCCATGATACTCTCCTTCAGAGAAAAGGCCAGCATAGCTTACTAATAAGTGGTATCCCAGAAGCCCTCTGAAAGATAAAGAAAATTGAGGGGTCTTTCCTGTTTGCCAGTTCATATGTATGGACTCATTTGCTGTATTATATGTTGTCTGCTTAAAATAATCAAACAAAAATCTAGATTTAGATTTGTGTCCATAAACCTTGAAGTATCTCCCCACCTCCCTCTTCCAAAGTGGAAGTGTGTGTATGCTCACATGTGTTCATTCATTGTAAAAAAAGACCTATAAATATATATTTTTTGTATTAATATACAATTACATGAGCAACATTATGGTTACTAGACTCCCCCCATTATCATATAAAATTTTTTTAAACTTGAATTTATGCCTCTTGCACTAATATAAAACTAGGATAGAAGAATATTTGGATTTTTAAGCTTTTAAAGTCTTCGGTTTATAAGTTTCTTTTTGAAATGTTTGAGGAAGTAATCATCTAAAATTGGCATCACTTGCTAACAGTATTAAAATTCAGTTTACATGTTGGACACAGAGAGTTGGTCATCATGTTACTGATGTTAGATAGCTTTTTTCCCCACTGTCTTAAGGTGGGAAGTCAGATTATTGATTTGAGATTGCTTTCTTTTTTAGTGTAGGCATTTAAAGCTATAAACTTCCTTTCAAGCCTTGCTTTAGTTGTATTCTGCCAGTTAGTGAAATACCTAGATAGTATGCCATTATAGAAGCCAAAAAGTAGCATATTCAGGAGTAATTGGTCAACATCATGAAGTGGTGTAGAGAAAGAAGAGAAGGACTGTGATGTGACCGTCTACTTTCATGAGAAGGTAGTTGATGTGCTTGATGAAGAGTTGTTTCAGAACAGCAGATAAGATAAAGTGGTGGTGTGAAAACTGAAAGGCAAAGGAGTAGAGAATGGAGACTAGGAGAAGACAGGGACAGGGGTTGAGTGCCCCTTCTCTTCCCCCACCCCCTTCTTTAAATTAAATAAGACACTTTGGAGATAGAAGTAAGTTTTTTTTAGCTCCTCTGAACAAGGATTTAAGCATGCCAGTGGGGAAAGCACTAGTAAAGAGGATACGTTGAAGAAACAATATTATTGCTGCCCCTTAAAACGTCTTGATTTCTTTGGATTCCATAGGAATCTATAGGTTAGTATTTCACGATCTGAAAAAAGAATTAATGAGACACAAGTTAGATTTTCTTTTCATTGTGAGCATTTTCCCCTACATTCAAGATTATTGAATTCTTGCCAATCAGATTTGTCATTGTGTCTCAAAATAACTTCTGGGGACAGACAGGAGGAGCAAACTTCCTCTTATAAAAAGAGGAGCCCTTATTGTAGCAGGAGGACAGATTTCAAATGTGACCTGAAAAGCTATTTAAAGTCTTGTTAAAATATTTGACCTAGTCTTCAAAATTTATTCACAATTCTTTGTCTTGGGACTGAGTTATCTTTATGATTTAGGGAAAGAGCTTCAATTAAAAAGGAGAGACAGCAGCTCCACATCCCTAATCATCAGAGAAAAGCAAATTAAAACCGCAATGAGCTATCACCTCACACCAGTTAGGATGACTACCATACAAAAGACAACAAATGTTAGCGAGGTTGTGTAGAAAGGGGACCCCTCCTACACTGCTGGTGGGAATGTAAACTACTTCAACCATTGTGGAAAGCAGTGTGGAGGTTCCTCAAAAAACTCAAAATAGAAATACCATTTGACCCAGGAATTCCACTCCTAGGAATTTACCCAAAGAATGCAGCAGCCCAGTTTGAAAAAGACATATGCACCCCTATGTTTATTGCAGCACTATTTACAATAGCCAAGAAATGGAAGCAACCTAAGTGTCCATCAGTAGATGAATGGATAAAGAAGGTGTGGTACATGGAATATTATTCAGCCATAAGAAGAAAACAAATCCTACCATTTGCAACAACATGGATGGAGCTAGAGGGTATTATGCTCAGTGAAATAAGCCAGGTGGAGAAAGACAAGTATCAAATGACTTAACTCATCTGTGGAGTGTAAGAACAAAGGAAAAACAGAAGGAACTAAACAGCAGCAGAATCACAGAACCCAAGAATGGACTAACAGTTACCAAAGGGAAAGGGACTGGGGAGGATGGGTGGGAAAGGAGGGATAAGGGGGAAAAGCGGGTATTACGATTAGCACAAATAATGTAACGGAGGGGGGGCAATACGGGGAAGGCAGTATAACACACAGAAGACAAGTAATGATTCTATAGCATCTTACTGTGCTGATGGACAGTGACTGTAATGGGGTATGTGGGGGAGACTTGATAATAGGGGGAGTCTACTAACTATAATGTTGCTCATGTAATTGTACATTAATAATACCAAAATAAAACAACAACAAACAACTCACTTAAAAATGGTAAAGAATCTCAATAAACATTTCTCCAAGAAAAAAATACATGGTCAATAAACATGTGGAAAAATGCCTCACATTGCATTAGGGAAATGCAAATAAAAACCACAACTTGACACTGCTAAAAAAAATGTGGGGGGAGGGGAGACAGCAGTTTTCACAAAGAACAGGTTCAGAAATCTGCATTTAATTTGCTGGCAGTTAACAGATCAACAGTGTATTCCAAAATATTCCTGATATTTTGGTTATTAGTTCTTATTATGTCCTTGATGTTTGGACTACCACTAAATGGCGATGGCATATTTACTTAGTTGAGTTGACAGTTTAGTACATGTAATATTCAGAAGAGCACTAATGTGAAAACTGAAAAAAATAGAATGACATTTTGCTGTTTTGGTATAAATACGTTTTCCTTGCATACTACCTCATGGTTTCCTTAATGATGATGTTTTTGAGTCTGACCTTTTTATTCCGCCACCTCTTAAATAACTGCTGATATCCTCTTCAGTGTAGCATATTTGCACAGTGTATAACTTTGCTATGTTTGCTATGGAGCTTTTAACTGTGTACACAAAGTTAGAGGCTGTCATTAACTTTCTGGAGTACTGTTTCAACTTCAGGTCAGCAGCTTCTCCTTGAATGGTTTTATCCTTCCTTGTGTTTCTTCTCCTAAATTTGGTATTAGGTTGGAGGTAGAAATTTTTTTTGGTCCAGCTGAGCAGTGGGAAAGTAAGCCACCCAAATTAATGCTTTGCAGCTTTCTCAACCCTTTTTACCAAGCTCTATTTTTCAAGCTGTCCCCCTCTAAATCAGAAGCCTTTCTCTTTATACCTGTCCTAAATATTTGCCTTAGTGTACAGGCATGTTAAAGTATTTATATCTAAGTTGTTTGTACAGTGTAGGGTGACACATATTCAGTCCATGGATTTAGGGAAGATATATTTCTTTAAGTTAGGTCTCTCTTCACGGTATTGCTGCTGGTAAAACCTTGAGCCACCTCAAAAATCTTAGACTACTAATTTGGTCCATGAAATAATTGATACTCTACTGAGAATTATAACACTGAGTAGGGTTTTAATAAGCCTTCATTTATTTTGCTGCTTTTGTTTTGATTTCCTGCTTTAGCTTCATTTTTCAGGATAGTTAAAAATTTTCTCTTCTCAAATGTTGCCCTGCATGTTGGTTGCTATGGAAATATTCCAGCAAAATGGCAAATTAAGTTAAGGCCAAGAATAATGAGTTAAACTCATCTCATGGGGTAAGGTGGGAGGAGAGCCAAGACTTCTTAACAATAAGGTTTTGTTTAGATACACTTTTCTCAGGGAAGCTTTACTTCAAATTCACATAAAAGCTATGTTCTAGTCTCTGCTCAACAATTTATTGGCGTTGAACAAGTAATTTAATGCTTCTGAAGCTTGAGTTATCTATAAAATGGACATAAAAATGCCTCAGAGGATCAACTGTCCCAGAGTAGATACCTGATAGATATATTTTAACTTCCATGTTTCTCCCTCTAAATCAGAGGCAGATAAAACAAACCCGTAACAGGAGATAGTAATACACTTTTGAGAATTTCTAAAATGTCAGTTTGTAATATATTTTAGTGAAATCTTCAAAACAATATAATTAACTAATAGGTCCATTGCTGTGCTCAGAATAAATCTGTATAGTATCTTTATGTTTTTTAATTGTATTTTTTAATTTGAAAAATTTATAAAAAGCCTTTAGTGATGATTATAACAGCTTTATTAAAGTATAATTTACATACTGTAGAATTCACCTACTGTTAGTGCACAATTTAATTATTTAAGTAAATTTACAGAAGTGTGCAGCCATCACCACAATCCAGTGTCACAGTATTTCCATTACCCCTGAAAGCTCTGTCACCTTAATCACTATGAACTTTAATGTTAGGAGGGCATGAATTATAGGACTTTAAATTACCAGCTTGTGAGTTAGGCCGGCCTGAGTTTGAATCATAGTGCTGCCATTTACTGGCTTTGTGTCTTTGGGTGCTTCTCTGTACTTTGGTTTCTTTATCTTTAAAATGGAGATGCTAGCTACATTACAGCATTGCTGTGTACACTAATCAGATACTGTATGGAAAACATGAAAGTGCTGGTACCCAGTTGGTGTTTAACAAATAGTGGTTACTTGTGATAGTTTATATTGTGGTTTAGAATTTATGGTAGATATTTTAATAAGAGAAGCATCTGAAAACACCTCATGTAATGACACATGGTTTATTTTCAGAAAACCAAGGTCTGTTATGCATCATGTTGTCGTCATAATTTTGTCTATAGTTGCTTTTTGGCAGTAGCTTTAATCACAGTTAAACCTTGAGCTTACAGGATGTAGTTATTTGTTATTTTGCGGAGGTATGAATTTGAATTGAGTAGCTGCTAGGCAGCTATAATATCTGCAAACTAGTCACTTAGCTGGTGAATTAAGTCAGTGGTCTTATTGTTTACTGTTCATTGAAGTAATTTTTGTGGCCAAGGAATGCTTTTATTTCTTAATGAAGAATTGGGTGTGATTTTGTGTCTATTCTGTCAAGTTTGTTACAGTTGTCTCCAAGAACTATTTCATTAGAAAATGTAAGAGTATATGTAATGTAAACTATGTACCTCATTTTACTAGGTTAGAGATGGAAAAGAAATATAAAATTTAAAAACTATGCTAGTTCTTTGAGACGTAAATTATAGAAAAGTTACATGAAGTGTTTCTAATGAATTTTGAAAAGCTATTAAATTTTGATCATTTGGCTATCCAAATGTGTAAAAGGTCAGTTTAATACGGAAAATGTTTTGACTAGTCTTAGAGTAATTTGTCCTAGAAATAGCCTAAATTGTGTTTTAAATGTATTTCAGCTCTTATTTTTGTTCTTCGAAATTTATTTGCAGTTATATAAGTAAGTCATGTTTGCATGTTTTGTGAATTGCCCAGTTGTGTAACTGCTATTAAGTTTGTTAGATCTTCCCAGACTTATCTTCCATCCATATACATCCATTAATACTAAGACTAATATGTAGGATATTTTTCCCCCAACACAAATGATATCATATGTATTGGTCTACAAGTTTTGTTTTTACTTAACAGTGTATCTTGAATCTCTTTCCATTTCTAAATGCATAAATCTCTTTTTAATTACTCAATTTTTCCATAGTACAGGTATATTCTCTCTTTAGCTGTTCTATTTTGGACATAGTATTTTTAATTTTTTTCAGTTACAAAGATTTCTAACCTTTCTTTTAAAATAATCTATTATTAATACCTTGGAAAAGTAGATTATCTTTGTGTGATATGAATGATCACTGTAAATCTATCTGTTTTCTGTTGGAATTTTTCCAGGTCAGGTTTTCTTAATGTAGGCATAATGCTGGTGTAACAGCATTAGGAGCTTTACTGCCCAGTAGTGAAAGAGAGGTCATGTAGGGTTATGAATCTGTTCTTCCCGTTTGGGCCTTGAAGAAGATCTCAGTGTACTGGAATTAGTGAGACTGGTATTCAGGTTGGGGAATGTTAACAGCTATGAAGTGGCTCACCATGCTGTCTCATCGGTGCCTTCACATTAAGACCAAGTACCATGAGTTAAAAGATTGTATGCTGTTTGGTCCTTGCTAATTCTTTAGTCACATATTATGATTTTCTCACTTACTCTGTTTTATTTTTGTTTTTTGTTTTTGTTTTTGAGAGGGCATCTCTCATATTTATTCATCAAATGGTTGTTAACAACAATAAAATTCTGTATAGGGGACTCAATGTTCAATGCACAATCATTAATCCACCCCAAGCCTAATTCTCGTCAGTCTCCAATATTCTGAAGCATAACAAGCAAGTTCTTACATGGTGAACAAATTCTTACATAGTGAATAAGTTCTTACATAGTTCTTTATTATTATTATTATTTTTTTTTTTTCAATAAAATGCTGAAGTGGTAGGTAGATGCAAGATAAAGGTAGAAAACATAGTTTCGTGCTGTAAGAGAGCAAACGTAGATGATCAGGTGTGTGCCTGTAGACTGTTAATCCAAGCTAGACAAGGGCAATAAAACATCCATGGATGCAGAGGATTTCTCTCAGAACAGGGGGGCGTGAGGTTCTAAGCCTCACCTCTGTTGATCCCCAATTTCTCACCTGATGGCCCCCCTGCGACTGTGCCTGTCTTAGGTTGTTCCTCCCTTGAGGAATCTTACCCGTCTCTGGCTAACCAGTCATCTTCCGGGGCCATACAGGGAAATGTAAAGTTGGTAAGTGAGAGAGAGGCAATATTGTTTGAAAAGGTTAGCTTTTTACTTCTTTGCAGATTTATGCCCTGTGGCTTTTATGCCCAGTATTTGTCTTGAGGTATCTTTATCACTTGGAAGAATTATAATACTCGGTAAATTCGATTTGAGGCGCAAATTCTATTTAAGGGTTGTAATTAGGAAGGATGAAGAAAAGCTATAGGAGTAGCAGACGGAAGAAAACATGGGAAGATTGATTATTTCTTTGACATATCTTCTTGTAGAGTAACTTAAGCATGTATAGGTTTTAAACTACTAATTAAATTGCGTACACACATTAACATAATAGGAATACAGTTACATAACCAAAGCAGACCTATAATTACCAGCCATCTCCAGTGAAACCAAGAAAACCAGTTAGGCACCCTAGGCATTTGTGAAAACTTATCTGTGATGTGGTGGATATTGTCCAACTAAACTTGAACAGTCTGAGAGAAATCAGACAAATTAAAACAACCCATTCCTGGGGACTGTTCACATCCCATATGTTCTTTTAACAGTAGATAGTCTGTAGTTGTAAGATTTTGGAGCGCTACAACTTGCACTTCTCCTAAATCTTGGTTGAGTTCCAGCAGTATAGATCCAGTCAAATTTGTTGTTTTACTGTATGCACAGGCCAGCTTAGATATCTCCTTCTTCATTCCATTGTCAAGTCCAGGAACCGGTGGGATGAATGCAGCTACAACTGCAGCATCGCCTGGATCTTTGTTGAGGCTTTTTGATGATCATCTTCTGGTATGACTCTTCCAGAGAGTGCTGATGTGGGAAGTTCTTCTTCATATCGTATCTTAGTTCATTTTCTGGGTAGCCCAATTAGGCTTTGATCCTCTGTATAAACACAAACAGACCCTTTGCCTACACTTTTATATGCCCTTTATACCCTTGTGTAAAACTCATTGGAGGTTACCACACAGGAACTGCCCTTTTTTTTTTTTTTTTTGTATCACTAATGTACACTTACATGACGAATATTATGTTTACTAGGCAATCCCCTATACCAGGTCCCCCCATAAACCCCTTTACAGTCACTGTCCATCAGCATAGCAAAATGTTGTAGAATCACTACTTGCCTTCTCTGTGTTGTACAGCCCTCCCTTTTCTCCTACCCCCCATGCATGCTAATCTTCATACCCCCCTACTTCTCTCCCCCTTATCCCTCCCCACCCACCCATCCTCCCCAGTCCCTTTCCCTTTGGTACCTGTTAGTCCATTCTTGAGTTCTGTGATTCTGCTGCTGTTTTGTTCCTTCAGTTTTTCCTTTGTTCTTATATTCCACAGATAAGTGAAATCATTTGGTATTTCTCTTTCTCCGCTTGGCTTGTTTCACTGAGCATAATACCCTCCAGCTCCATCCATGTTGCTGCAAATGGTAGGATTTGCCCTTTTCTTATGGCTGAGTAGTATTCCATTGTGTATATGTACCACATCTTCTTTATCCATTCATCTATTGATGGACATTTAGGTTGCTTCCAATTCTTGGCTATTGTAAATAGTGCTGCGATAAACATAGGGGTGCATATGTCTTTTTCAAACTGGGCTGCTGCATTCTTAGGGTAAATTCCTAGGAGTGCAATTCCTGGGTCAAATGGTAGGTCTGTTTTGAGCATTTTGATACCTCCATACTGCTTTCCACAATGGGTGAACTAACTTACATTCCCACCAGCAGTGTAGGAGGGTTCCCCTTTCTCCACAGCCTCGCCAACATTTGTTGTTGTTTGTCTTTTGGATGGCAGCCATCCTTACTGGTGTGAGGTGATACCTCATTGAAGTTTTAATTTGCATTTCTCTGATAATTAGCGATGTGGAGCATCTTTTCATGTGTCTGTTGGCCATCTGTATTTCTGTTTTGGACAACTGTCTGTTCAGTTCCTCTGCCCATTTTTTAATTGGGTTATTTGTTTTTTGTTTGTTGAGGCGTGTGAGCTCTTTATATATTCTGGACGTCAAGCCTTTATCAGATGTGTCATTTTCAAATATATTCTCCCATACCGTAGGGTTCCTTTTTGTTCTATTGATGGTGTCTTTTGCTGTACAGAAGCTTTTCAGCTTAATATAGTCCCACTTACTCATTTTTGCTGTTGTTTTCCTTGCCCGGGGAGATATGTTCAGGAAGAGGTCACTCATGTTTATGTCTAAGAGGTTTTTGCCTATGTTTTCTTCCAAGAGTTTAATGGTTTCATGACTTGCATTCAGGTCTTTGATCCATTTTGAGTTTACTTTTGTATATGGGGTTAGACAATGGTCCAGTTTCATTCTCCTACATGTAGCTGTCCAGTTTTGCCAGCACCATCTGTTGAAGAGACTGTCATTTTGCCATTGTATGTCCATAGCTCCTTTATCAAATATTAATTGACCATATTTGTCTGGGTTAATGTCTGGATTCTCTAGTCTGTTCCATTGGTCTGTGGCTCTGTTCTTGTGCCAGTACCAAATTGTCTTGATTACTATGGCTTTATAGTAGATCTTGAAGTTGGGGAGTGAGATCCCCCCTACTTTGTTCTTCTTTCTCAGGATTGCTTTGGCTATTTGGGGTCTTTGGTGGTTCCATATGAATTTTTGAATTATTTGTTCCAGTTCATTTACGAATGTTGCTGGTAGTTTCATAGAGATTGCATCAAATCTGTATATTGCTTTGGGCAGGATGGCCATTTTGACGATATTAATTCTTCCTAGCCACGAGCATGGGATGAGTTTCCATCTGTTAGTGTCCCCTTTAATTTCTCTTAAGAGTGACTTGTAGTTTTCAGAGTATAAGTCTTTCACTTCTTTGGTTAGGTTTGTTCCTAGGTATTTTATTTTTTTTGATGCAATTGTGAATGGAGTTGTTTTCCTGATTTCTCTTTATGTTGGTTCATTGTTAGTGTATAGGAAAGCCACAGATTTCTGTGTGTTGATTTTGTATCCTGCAACTTTGCTGTATTCTGATATCAGTTCTAGTAGTTTTGGGGTGGAGTCTTTAGGGTTTTTTTATGTACAGTATCATGTCATCTGCAAATAGTGACAGTTTAACTTCTTCTTTACCAATCTGGATTCCTTGTATTTCTTTGTTTAGTCTGATTGCCATGGCTAGGACCTCCAGTACTATGTTAAATAACAGTGGAGAGAGTGGGCATCCCTGTCTAGTTCCCGATCTCAGAGGAAAAGCTTTCAGCTTCTCGCTGTTCAATATAATGTTGGCTGTGGGTTTATCATAGATGGCCTTTATTATGTTGAGGTACTTGCCCTCTATTCCCATTTTGCTGAGAGTTTTTATCATGAATGGATGTTGAACTTTGTCAAATGCTTTTTCAGCATCTATGGAGATGATCATGTGGTTTTTGTCTTTCTTTTTGTTGTTGTGATGGATGATGTTGATGGACTTTCGCATGTTGTACCATCCTTGCATCCCTGGGATGAATCCCACTTGGTCATGGTGTGTGATCCTTTTGATGTATTTTTGAATTCGGTTTGCTAATATTTTGTTCAGTATTTTTGCATCTATGTTCATCAGGGATATTGGTCTGTAGTTTTCTTTTTTGGTGGGGTCTTTGCCTGGTTTTGGTATTAGGGTGATGTTAGCTTCATAGAATGAGTTTGGGAGTATCCCCTCCTCCTCTATTTTTTGGAAAACTTTAAGGAAAATGGGTATTATGTCTTCCCTGTATGTCTGATAAAATTCCGAGGTAAATCCATCTGGCCCGGGGGTTTTGTTCTTTGGTAGTTTTTTGATTACCGCTTCAATTTCGTTGCTGGTAATTGGTCTGTTTAGATTTTCTGTTTCTTTCTGGGTCAGTCTTGGAAGGCTGTATTTTCCTAGGAAGCTGTCCATTTCTCCTAGGTTTCCCAGCTTGTTAGCATATAGGTTTTCATAGTATTCTCTAATAATTCTTTGTATTTCTGTGGGGTCCGTCGTGATTTTTCCTTTCTCATTTCTGATACTGTTGATTTGTGTTGACTCTCTTTTCTTCTTAATAAGTCTGGCTAGAGGCTTATCTATTTTGTTTATTTTCTCGAAGAAGCCGCTCTTGGTTTCATTGATTTTTGCTATTGTTTTATTCTTCTCAATTTTATTTATTTCTTCTCTGATCTTTATTATGCCCCTCCTTCTGCTGACCTTAGGCCTCATCTGTTCTTCTTTTTCCAATTTCGATAATTGTGACATTAGACCATTCATTTGGGATTGTTCTTCCTTTTTTAAATATGCTTGGATTGCTATATACTTTCCTCTTAAGACTGATTTTGCTTTGTCCCACAGAAGTTGGGGCTTAGTGTTGTTGTTGTCATTTGTTTCCATATATTGCTGGATCTCCATTTTGATTTGTTCATTGATCCATCGATTATTTAGGAGCGTGTTGTTAAGCCTCCATGTGTTTGTGAGCCTGTTTGTTTTCTTTGTACAGTTTATTTCTAGTTTTATGCCTTTGTGGTCTGAAAAGTTGGTTGGTAGGATTTCAATCTTTTGGAATTTTCTGAGGCTCTTTTTGTGGCCTAGTATGTGGTCTATTCTGGAGAATGTTCTATGTGCACTTGAGAAGAATATATATCCTGTTGCTTTTGGATGTAGAGTTCTATAGATGTCTATTAGGTCCATCTGCTCTACTGTGTTGTTCAGTGCTTCCGTGTCCTTACTTATTTTCTGCCCGGTGGATCTATCCTTGGGGGTGAGTGGTGTGTTGAAGTCTCCTAGAATGAATGCATTGCAGTCTATTTCCCCCTTTAGTTCTGTTAGTATTTGTTTCACATATGCCGGTGCTCCTGTGTTGGGTGCATATATATTTAGAATGGTTATATCCTCTTGTTGGACTGAGCCCTTTATCATTATGTAGTGTCCTTCTTTATCTCTTGTTACTTTCTTTGTTTTGAAGTGTATTTTGTCTGATATTAGTACTGCAACCCCTGCTTTCTTCTCGCTGTTGTTTGCCTGAAATATGTTTTTCCATCCCTTTACTTTTAGTCTGTACATGTCTTTGGGTTTGAGGTGAGTTTCTCGTAAGCAGCATATAGATGGGTCTTGCTTTTTTATCCATTCTATTACTCTGTGTCTTTTGATTGGTGCATTCAGCCCATTAACATTTAGGGTGACTATTGAAAGATATGTACTTATTGCCATTGCAGGCTTTAAATTCGTGGTTACCAAAGGTTCAAGGTTAGCCTCTTTAGTATCTTACTGCCTAACTTAGCTCGCTTATTGGGCTGTTATATACACTGCCTGGAGATTCTTTTCTCTCCCTTCTTATTCCTCCTTCTCAATTCTTCATATGTTGGGTGTTTTGTGCTGTGCTCTTTCTAGGAGTGCTCCCATCTAGAGCAGTCCCTGTAAGATGTACTGTAGAGGTGGTTTGTGGGAAGCAAATTCCCTCAGCTTTTGTTTGTCTGGGAATTGTTTAATCCCACCGTCATATTTGAATGATAGTCGTGCTGGATATAGTATCCTTGGTTCAAGGCCCTTCTGTTTCATTGTATTAAATATATCATGCCATTCTCTTCTGGCCTGTAAGGTTTCTGTGGAGAAGTCTGATGTTAGCCTGATGGGTTTTCCTTTATAGGTGACCTTTTTCTCTCTAGCTGCGTTTAAAACTCTTTCCTTGTCCTTGATCTTTGCCATTTTAATTATTATGTGTCTTGGTGTTGTCCTCCTTGGATCCTTTCTGTTGGGGGTTCTGTGTATTTCCGTGGTCTGTTCGATTATTTCCTCCCCCAGTTTGGGTAAGTTTTCAGCAATTATTTCTTCTAAGATACTTTCCATCTCTTTTCCTCTCTCTTCTTCTTCTGGAACGCCTATAATACGGATATTGTTCCTTTTGGATTGGTCACACAGTTCTCTTAACATTGTTTCATTCCTGGAGATCCTTTTATCTCTCTCTATGTCAGCTTCTATGCGTTCCTGTTCTCTGGTTTCAATTCCATCAATGGCCTCTTGCATCCTATCCATTCTGCTTATAAACCCTTCCAGAGTTTGTTTTATTTCTGCAATCTCCTTTCTGGCATCTGTGATCTCTCCCGGACTTCATCCCATTTCTCTTGCGTATTTCTCTGCATCTCTGTCAGCATGTTTATGATTCTTATTTTGAATTCTTTTTCAGGAAGACTGGTTAGATCTGTCTCCTTCTCTGGTGTTGTCTCTGTGATCTTTGTCTGCCTGTAGCTTTGCCTTTTCATGGTTGGAATAGTTTGCAGAGCTGGGACGAGTGACGGCTGTAAGAACTTCCCTTCTTGTTGATTTGTAGCCCTCGTCTCCTGGGAGAACAGCGCCCTCTAGTGGCTTGTGCTGGGCAGCTGCGCGCAGACAGGGTTTCTGCTTCCTGCCCGGCTGCTATGGAGTTTTATCTCGGCTGTTGCTGTGGGCGTGGCCTGGCTCGGGCAGCTGCTCCAAAGTGGTGGAGTCGCGTTGGAGGGGGAGCGGCCTGGAGGCTCTTTATCTCTGTAAGGGGCCTCCCTGCTCCCTGCAGCCCAGGGGTTAGGGTGCCCAGAGATTCCCGGATTCCATACCTCTGGATTAAGTGTCCCGCCCTGCCCCTTTAAGACTTCCGAAAAGCACCCGCCAAAACGAAACAACAACCACAAAAAAAAAAAAAAAAAAATTTTTTTTAAATAAAAAAATTTATTTTTAATTAAAAAAAAAAAAAAGTTGGCCGCTCATTTTCCTTTATTCTCCGGCGCCAGCCTCAGGCATCTGCTCACCGGTCTTGCTTCCCTGTTTCCCTAGTATTGGGGTCCCTATCCCTTTAAGACTTCCAAAAAGCGCTCGCCAAAACAAAACAGCAAAAAAAAAGAAAAAAAAAATTGGTCGCTCGCTTTTCTTATGTCCTCCGGTGCCCGCTCACTGTTCTTGCTGCCCTGTTTTCCTAGTATCCAAGGCCCTGCACTCTGGCCCGGATGGCTGGGGCTGTGTGTTCGGCAGTCCTGGGCTCCGTCTCCCTCCCGCTCTGCCTGCTCTTCTCCCGCCGGGAGCTGGGGGGATTTGTGCTCGGCTCCCACCGGGCCGGGGCTTGTATCTTACCCCCTTCGCGAGGCGCTGGGTTCTCTCAGGTGCGGATGTGGTCTGGATATTGTCCTGTGTCCTCTGGTCTTTATTCTAGGAAGGGTTGTCTTTGTTATATTTTCATTGATATATGTGGTTTTGGGAGGAGATTTCCGCTGCTCTACTCAAGCCGCCATCTTCCGCCCATCCCTGTCCACACTTTGATATGCCCTTTATACCATTGTGTAGAACTCATTGGAGGTCACCACACAGGAACTGCTTTTTTTTTTTTTTTCTGTTAAGAGAAAGGAATATTATCAGAAAAATGTCCCTCCATAGCCGATCATCTGACACCCTTTAAGTGATCAAAATTAAGGATATTTAAAGCATGCATTAATCATTGATTTACAGTTAGTTTTATCCTAACAGGGAGTAATCCCCCTTTCTTTCTTTCTTTTCTTTTCTTTTTTGTTATCATTAATCTACACTTACATGAAGAATATTATGTTTACTAGGCTCTCCCCTATACCAGGTCCCCCCTCTAAACCCCTTTACAGTCACTGTCCATCAGCATAGCAAAATGTTGTAGAATCACTTCTTGTCTTCTCTGTGTTGTACAGCCCTCCCCTTTCTCCCACACCCCCATGCATGCTAATCTTAATACCCCCCTTCTTCTCCCCCCCCTTATCCCTCCCTATCCACCCATCCTCCCCAGTCCCTTTCCCTTTGGTACCTGTTAGTCCATTCTTGGGTTCTGTGATTCTGCTCCTGTTTTGTTCCTTCAGTTTTTCTTTTGTTCTTATACTCCACAGATGAGTGAAATCATTTGGTATTTCTCTTTCTCCGCTGGCTTATTTCACTGAGCATAATACCCTCCAGCTCCATTCATGTTGCTGCAAATGGTAGGATTTGCCCTCTTCTTACTTGTTTTAATTTTCTTTTCCCTCTTGTTTTTTTCTAGCTCCCCATTTGTACTGTATTCTGTTCAGTCTCAGAACCTGTGGTTATGCTTTTCCTTTACCTAGAATCTACATAAATATTATGCGTTATTCTTCTTACAGTAACTTTTATTCAGCCTTCATTTTCAAATCTTACCATAATTATCACATTTCCTTATGGAAGCAGTGCCCCACACAACCCCACCCCAAGTTGTTAGATTATCTCTATTGTATGTGTTTATGTCTCCCTGTCTTTCACCTTTGTATCATTTACTGTACATTGCAGTCATGTATTTAGTTGTGTCGTTATTATTGTTTATATAGCTAATGCAAGCAGGAAGCGATGTAAGCTCATGCAGACTTGGAATGACTTGTTCACTATTATTTTATCACGTGCTGGGCACATAATAAAGAACAATACAGGTTTTTTTCTTTTGCAAGCAGCTGAATGTTTAGTTTTTACTGGGAATAGAAAAAGTTTTCTAGGTATAATTTCTAAGAAGAAGTTAATGGATAAAGAGTTGTGAATATTTAAAATGCTTTCTTTCCAGTTAGTAATATATATTTGTATATTGCATATTACTATATACAGTACATATATTTGTATATAGTAATATATATTTGTAAGGAAAAGGAAGCTAAAAAGGGAGTAATAAAATGGTTTATCTGTGGAGGGTAGGAATGCGGACTGGAGGGTCAGAATGAGGACTGGAGGGTTGGGAGACAAGGGTGAGAGAGAGACATTTCAGTATAATTAAAATTTTTTTGATACACATGAATATTTAAGAATTTTATGAGTGTTGAGACTGGTATAAATAAGAAATTATATTCATATAAATAGTTGTTTCTGTTTTTTCTATATCCTTATGTTTTCAACAATTACTTCATTTCAATATGTCTGAGTCAGTGATTCTTATCTTCCCAGTCTCTCCTTCCCCTAACAAAACATTTTAGAGTCTGATGAAAATCATGAATCTTACTCCCAGAATGAGTATGTGTATATAAACAATTTAACATATTATTTCCCTGGTTAATATATATCTTATCTAAGCCAAATATTAAATGTAGTTTTAATATGCAAGGATATTTTCAAAATCTCTCATTCAGTGATGGATTTATAATCCAGTTAGGGTGCAGGGGTCGCTTAAACTAGGACTCAGGATTTGCTTTCTAATCCTCGTTCTGCCATTCAATATTGAGCTGTATGACTTTGAAATTCTTTTACTTGCTTTGTCTTTGGTCTACTCCATGTCAAATTGGTGTCTGGGAATGTGGCTTTAGTGTCAAGTACTGACCTGAGGTGGTTGTGTCTTAACTTTGCCTTTTACTACCTGTGTGACCTTGGACAGGTTCTCTGAATGTTGTTTTATTCTCTGCAAAAAGAAGGAAAATGATTACAACTTCTTCGGGTTTTAAAGATTAAATGAAAAGAAGTGTTTGAAAAAGCTTAGTAACACCATGCTATTGATGGGGTCTTAAATAAAAAGTTACCTCACCTTGGAAAATTGGCCTAGAACTAGATGTTTTCTAAGGTATCTTTTACTGATAAAGTTCTGTGAGTCTGTTGTAAGCAATTCTTGTTACAACAGAATAATTTGGAAAGTCTGTCTTAATAGTACTGATCTGAAGTTATGTGCAAGAGCAGTGAGATGTTTTAAGGCTGTAAAACTGATGTTTACCATCTTTTCTGCCTGTTTTCTATATTCCACAGAGCTGGACTTGTAATAAATCTCAAATACTTGCTGCACTTTTAAGATTCATGAAAGAATAATATAGGTCAGAATTTCTTAATCTAGAGTCTTCAAATACCCTAGAGATCTATGAATAGATTGTAACAGGTCTCTGAACTGTGAAATTATAAGCATGATTTTTAGTATGCCTGAATTTTTGTGAGTAGCTACAGTTTTCATTAGTGAACAAAACAGGTTAGGTCTTTGCTCTCATGGGGGTCTATATTCTAATAGGAGTAGATAAACATTGAGTATACAAATAAAAATGTAAGCAATAAAGTATACCTTAGAGAAGATGGCAGTGTTTTGTAGAGAATTTAAACATAGTGATGGCTACAAAGTGATTTAGAAGTTATGTTTTCGAGTTTTTAAGTGGTCAGGGGAAGTCTTGTTGAGGAGTTGACATTTTGGATGTCATCTAAATGATAAAGAATGGCTCCCAGTTCAGAGGTGAGAAAGAGACTAGCTAGTAACTAACATCCCTGAGATGGGAACAAGCTTCACTTGAGTAGCTGGAGGGTAGGGGGTGACTAGGACAAGTGTTAGAAAATGAACTTGGAGAGATAATTATAGGTCTTATCACTTAAGGCTCTGTAAACTAGAATAAGAAATCCAGATTTTATTCTAAAAGTAATAGGAAGCCATTTCAGGATTTTTAGCTGGAGAATGATGAGAAAACGAAATTCAGAACAGAGACCTGATGTGGCATTCGGTTTAAGAGATCAAAAAGCATAGCCAGTGCATTAGGAGGCATGAGGGGAGTGTGGTTCATTGACACCAAGAAGGAGGGAGTAGTCATCTGTTTCATATCTTGTTGAGAAGACAGGTAAGATTATAACAGTGACCTGACCATTTGATTTGGCAGTAAGTTTGCCAAAAGAACAGAATTACTGTGAAGTCAGCAGCTTTGTGACAATGGCTTTTGACTGAACCTGCAAGTGATTCTTCTTTCTTTGTATTAAACCTTGATGGGTGGTAATATGGTTGAGAGGTTGGGTTTTGAGCCAGAATATCTGGGTTAATATCTCAGCTGTATTTCGTTTTAGCTTACTCAGCCTCTTTAAATCTCCATTTCACATACCTATAAAATTGGGATAAAAGTAATTACCTACCTTTTATAGGTTTGCCCTGTGAAAGGTGTTTAGAACAGTATGTGGCACATAGCTGTACATATAATAAAAATTATAATGGTGTGCAATAAAACATTTATACTTTGTGCTCTTTTGAGTTTGTATAGTCTATAATGTTTAAGGGAATAAAGTACTGTGTTTTATCTTTATGATCAACAAATTTTAAATTCTCTGCAAGACCATGCTACAGCTGACCCTTGAACAACATTTATTTATTTATGTATGTATGTATGTATTAAGGTATGATTGATATACACTCTTAGGAACGTTTCACATGAAAAAACTATGGTTACTACATTTACCCATATTATCAAGTCCCCACCCATACCCCATTGCAGTCACTGTCCATCAGTGCAGCAAGATGCCACAGATTCGCTATGTGCCTTCTCTGTGCTACACTTGAACAATATTGATTTAAACTGCATGGATCCACTTAGGTGTGGATTTTTTCAATAAATGTATCAAGAAATTTTTTGGAGATTTGCAATAATCTGAAAAAACATTTTCTTTTCTCTACCTTACTTTATTGTAAGAATACAGTATATAATACATGTAACATACAAAATAAGTGTTAATTGATGGTTTATGTTATCAGCAAGGCTCCTGCCCAACAGGAGGCTGTTAGTAGTGGTTAAGTTTTAGGGGAGTCAAAAGTTACATGCAAATTTTTGACTGCACTGAGAGGTCAGTACCCTGCAACCCATACATTGTTCAAGGGGCAACTGTAGTAAACAGGAAGGAACCATTAACTCTTTTTCAGAGATTAACACAGGATATGATTTTTTGCAGGCATTAACATAAACTGCCATTCTAACCTATAGAAAATTCATGTGGATGATACTTTATAAACAAATTAGTGTCAGAAAACATTTTCTGACTAATACTCAGTTGTCATTCTGAATGTTGTATCTTCTAAGCATTTACCTTATTTGTTCTTTATTTTGGAGCATTCTGTAACATCATGCATCTGACTGTACATTTAGCATTCCAGTGGTCTCAGTTTATTAAGTAATAATTTAATGTAAACGTACTTGTAGCTACTCATAATCTATTTGCAGATGCATTTTATTAAAAGTATCTGTAATTAAAACAAATCAGAATGTGGGCAATTTCATTATTTACTCTTTCTTACTATTACAAGGGCCATTTGGACACCTTTGCAGATAACTTTAATTGTAGATCCTGAACATAAAACTAACTTCATGACTGTTTACTAGACCATTAAACTTTTTTCATTGTCCATTTATTTGGTAGCATACTTTAAAAAGAAACCCAAACAGAAGGCAGATTATGACTTCTGTTTCACTATTTCCCTAGGCAATTCAAACAGAGACTGGTACGTAGTAGTGTTTAGTAAATATTTATTGAGTGAATGGATAAAATTTTTAGCATAACTAATTAAAACTGTTCTCTCATCAGTAATGGGCTTTCATTTAAGGTTATTTCAATAAAACATGAATTAAATAAAATGCTTGAAGAATAAGGTGTGTAGATAATTTACTTGTTAATTTAGAGCTTCAGTAAAATTTTTTTTCTCTTTGTAAGCAGTCTCTACTGAGCATAATAAAATGTTTAAAACTTGTAATACTATGTCATTTTATTGTTCTGTGCATCAAATCTCATTTTTAGAAACTATAATTAGAGTAAGTGTAATAGATACTGTTTAAAATATATGCTAGAAATTTCAGGTTGGCTTTTATTGTAAAGAAAATTTCTGTTAGACACAGGTGGTGAATTTTGTGATTTGGCTTTTAATCCCTCACCAAAAATAGAGGGTAGACAGTAAATCTGATTATATGTGGGTTCTAATTAACTATATTTGTTCTATAAAAACTGAAATATAGTTGATATACAATATTAGATTGTTTCAGGTTATAATTCTTAAATTTGGGAATTTAAAAAAGCTTTTAAAGTAAACAATCTTAACAGTGTTATTCTAACACAACACCTATAGCAATAAGTGTAAGCCGTACAAGAGGCTTAAAGATATCTACCAGTAAGTAAAACTCTTAAGAATACCTAACCTTTAAAAATAAACCTTAAAAATCCCATAGTCTCTTTATCTCATTACCTACACTGAATTTGATAATAAAATATTTTAAGGTAATTTTATTGTAGGCCAATTTTTTGAAAGATCATTATTGAGATGTAACATACACAGAAGTGTACGTAAATATAGAACCTGATAAATTTTCACAGCTGAACACATTCATTCAACTGGTGTACAGATCAAGAAACATTATTATTAGTCTCCTTAAAAAGGTTGATTTTTTTAAAAAAAATCAGACTTGGATAAACTTGAAACTTAGGTCCTAGATCTAATTACTTACTTCAGCTATCTTAGGCAAATTATTTCACCATTCTGGGGTCTACTCCCCATCACCAAAGTGAAAGGATGATGAGATTAAATGATCTGTTATGACTCTAGTTCCATAGAAGTGACAGGGATGAAGTGTGGCAATATAGATGTGTATAAAAGGTTGTAGGTGGTAGGCTAAGAACGAACAGTTCAGCTGTAAAAAAGACACTCATTTTTTTTCTCTTTGTTTTTCAGGTTATATTTCACACTATGTGCTGACTGAATTTACAGAAGATATTTAAAAAAAAAGATAAACTTTTTTCAAAGATTTTGATTCCAGTGGAATCTTTGCTTTAGATTTTGTGTGTGTGTGTGTGTGTGTGTGTGTGTGTGTGTGTGTGTGTGTGTGTGTGTGTGTGTGTGTTAGTGAATTATAACTCCAGAAGCAATGCCTGTACAAGCTCCACAATGGACGGATTTCCTCTCCTGCCCAATTTGTACTCAGACTTTTGACGAAACAATTCGAAAGCCCATCAGTTTGGGTTGTGGCCATACTGTCTGCAAGATGTGCCTGAATAAACTCCACCGCAAGGCCTGCCCATTTGACCAGACCACTATCAATACAGACATTGAGCTCCTTCCTGTGAACTCAGCATTGCTGCAGCTAGTGGGTGCTCAGGTAGGATGGATGACTTAACTGTACTTCTTAATTTCTGTGTGTGTGTGTGTGTGTGTGTGTGTGTGTGTGTGTGTTTTCCTTCTGAGATAAACTTGTGAATTAAAATTAGGCAACATTACCCTATATTTAAATAGATAAAATTTTGTTTGGCACTGTGCAAATCCTTTATTTCAGTTTGATGGGAGATTCATAGTGGTGGTGCTGTATTTCTCAGTTTCTTAGTCATAGTACCATCCATTTAGATCTTCTCAACAACCTTAAAATGTCTTATGGCAATATTCTCAAATTAGAGATAAGTAGTATCCTCACGAAGGTTTCATAAAGTCAAGAGAGGCAGGTTTTTGAGAGCTAAATATGATTCACTTAAATAATCCCTCACTAAGTTAATTTGCATATTGTGAGTGAAGTACCATATATTTGCCACAGATCTTTTCCTGAATAAATATACTAGAACTTTGGATCTGGCCCCATATGTTTTCTAGATCAATCTTCTTGTAAGCTGCTAGAAAGTAGAAAGGTTCATACTGTATATGTTGGAGATGAAGAGAACAGTTCTAGAATAGCTTATTCAAAGGCAAAACTTAATTTATTTACAAACTTATCTTGATGATGTCACTAACAGCATTACCAAGTATTTGTTAATGCTATACTTAGTTTTTCAATTCATAATCATTTCTCTTTATTTTGAAAATTCCAGTATGACATTTTGGAAACATTTTTTAATAGAAATATAATATTTTAATAACAAATAACCAATGCTACATTTTTTTCCATAAAGTTAAGGATGAGCTAATTATTTTTCTGTAAAATGAGTTATGACCTTATCATATCCTACCTAACTGAAGCAACTAATGTTTATGAAATTTGAGGCTAGGACATTTTAATACATAATTATCACTATTTTAATCCTGAAGATTTCCATTAAAAACTCTTAGAGCCAATAAGTGAATTAAAGCAAAGTTGCAGGATACAAAATCAGTTGCATTTCTGTACACTAACAATAAACAGTCCAAAGGGAAATTAAGAAAACAGAGTTCCACTTAGAGTAGCATCAAAAAGAATAAAATTCTTAGGAATAAACTTAGCAAAGGAGGTGAAAGAAAGAGGAGGAATTGAAAACTACAAAACATTGCTGAAAGAAATTGAAGAAGACATAAAGAAGTAGAAAGACATTATGTGTTCATCGTGGGTTGGCAGGCTTAATATTGAGAAGACAGTACTTTGCAGAGCAGTCTATAGATTCAGTGCAAGCTCTATCAAAACCCCCATGGTGGTTTTTTTTTTGCAGAAATAGTAAAACTCATCCATATGAAATCATAAGGTACACCAAATAGCTAGAACAATCTTGAAAAATAAGAACATTGGAGGAATCACACTTCTTGATTTTGAAACTGCAAAGCTGTAGTGACCAGTGGTACTTGCATAAGGATAGACATTTATATCAATGAAATGGAATAGAGAGACTCCAGAAACAAGCTCACATATATTGTCAGATGATTTTTGACCAAGTAGCCAATGGGGAAAGGACAGCCTTTCCAACATAAGATACTGGGAAAACTGGATATACAAATGCAAAGAGTGAAGTTGGACCCCTTAGCTCACACCATATACAAAAACTAACTCAAAATGGATCAGATGCTAAACATAACAGGTAAAACTACAAAAATCTTAGAAGAAAATATGGACATGAATCTTCATTACTTTGGAGTAGGCAGTGGCTTTTTAGATATGATACCAAAAGCACAAGGAACCAAAAGATAAATTGAAATCAGAATTTAAAACTTTGTGTTTCATAGGGCACTGTCAAGAGAGGGAAAGGACAGTGCATAGAATGAGAGTAATAATTATCTCAAATATTTGATAAGAAACCTATATAGAATATATAAACTCTTACAGCTCAATAATAAAAATGAATTTTAAAATGGGCAAAGATCTGAATAGACACCTCAGTAAACAAGATATACAGATAGCAAATGAGCAAATAAGTTGCTCAGCATTGTCATTAAGGAATTGCAAATTAAAATGAGATACCACTACACACCAATCAGAATAGCTAAAATCCAAAGGACTGATACCACCAAATGCTCATGAAGATGGGGAGCAACAGAAACTCTTTTATTGCTGCTGGGAACATAAAATAGTACAGCCACTTTGAAAGTTATTGTATGATACTACGATTCTATTTAAAGGAAATGTCCAAAATAGGCAAATCCATAGTGACAGAAAATAGGTAAGTATTTTCCTAGACCTGGTGGGGTGCTGGGAGGAAATTTGGGAGGCGTTAAAAGAATGTGGGGTTCTTTTAGGGGTAATGAAATGTGTTGGTTGTACAAATGTGAATGTACTAAAAACTATGTTATCTTAAATAGGCCAATTATATAGTATGCAAATTGCATCTCCATAAAGTTGTTACAGAAACAACCAAACCAAAATACTACAATAAAATATGTTTATGTGTATGTGTGTAAAAAATGTCTTTTGAAAGAATTCAGTAAATTTAGTGGGAGTTCTGATGTTATCAGTTTGAGAGTAGCAGTACATAAAATATACTGACTAAAACATTTGTTTAACTAATTAGTGAGCACTCAAACAGACCCCTTCTTTTGACCTCTGTCTAGGTCCCTGAGCAACAGCCCATTACTTTGTGTAGTGGAGTTGAAGACACAAAGCATTATGAGGAAGCAAAGAAATGTGTAGAAGAATTAGCATTGTACCTGAAACCACTCAGTAGTGCTAGAGGTAAATCAGATGTAATTATCCATGCTAAACAAATATTTATTAAAGATGTTTCTATTACCATAAAAATTATAGCCTGTAAAATGAATGTTAATAAAATATATTTATTGTAAACTAAACCCACTGGTGGTAAGTTACTAATAATCATTACAAGCCACATCAAATAAAGTGGTGAATTTAGAGTTTACATGATGTTGGAAACATTATTTGAATGACTTGTGGAAGTATAAATACACCACTGGTTTCAGAAGGGCTTTCCATCGTTTGACAACAATGAACTGTCTGCCTGCTATCCATTTTTACATAGGGTACTACAGGGGGTGTAATAAAACTGGAAGTTACCATTACTACCTTGCCATTATGGCTTATTATTTCATTAGGAAAGTAAGATTAACCACTATGAAATAATATGCCAGAACTGTTATGGCCTCAAGACTTGGCTCTTAAACTAATGGTTAAGGTTTGCCTTTTTTTCCTTTATCCCCCATGATTAAAATGAATAATGGTATATTTAATATCATAATGAGCACTGCATTTGCATGAGACAACAGCTTTTATATACCTCTAAAATGCAAGTGTGACTTGTATAATTTTATTTATTGTTTAAGCATTCTAGTAGAACCCAGAACTATTCACTTACGCATAAGTCAATCAGCCCATCGGAGGAAGTTTTCCTGGATTCTAAAGTTGCACTGTAAAACAAGAAATAACTTTTTACTCTCTTTTAAAGGAGTGGGTCTGAATAGCACTACTCAGAGTGTCTTGAGTCGCCCAATGCAGAGGAAGCTGGTAACTCTCGTCCACTGCCAATTGGTGGAAGAAGAAGGCAGGATTCGTGCCATGAGGGCTGCTCGATCTTTAGGTGAACGGACAGTTACAGAACTCATTCTCCAGCACCAGAATCCTCAGCAACTCTCTTCCAATCTTTGGGCAGCAGTCCGGGCAAGGGGCTGTCAGTTTCTTGGACCAGGTATGTAATTCATGTTTGATGTTTACTATACTAGTGATTCTAAAAGTATGGAATAGGAACTATATAAGTGAACATAAAGGCTAGTGCTTTGCAGTACTCTTGTTTTCAAGTAATACCCCACTTGACAATCATGGCTTGGGTAATTCCATGTCAGTTTTTCAGAGTGCTTAAAACTTCTCTTAATGCCAAAAGTTTGTTCATTTTGATAGAAGGTTTTCTTAAATGTATACAGAGTTTAATAGAAAATTACCCCTAAATGGTTAAAAAGTGTAGCTGAATATCTCATTAAGTTACCTATTAATTATGTGGTACCTGCATAAATTGTTGAATACTGATTGCCCTTCTAATAAATAGATTTATCTCTGCACATGATAAATTTTGGTTTTACTCAACTTTTCCTAGCAATGCAGGAAGAAGCTCTAAAGCTGGTTCTCCTGGCCTTAGAGGATGGTTCTGCTTTGTCAAGAAAAGTATTGGTTCTCTTTGTGGTGCAAAGGTTGGAGCCACGGTTTCCACAAGCCTCTAAAACTAGCATTGGGCATGTTGTCCAGCTCCTTTATAGAGCCTCCTGCTTCAAGGTATGAACCTATGTTAAATTTCAGCTTAAAAGGATACATGGTCCTGTTCCCAAACTCACATAATAAAACTAGTTTAATAAAGTTGTCTGTATTTTTTCAGAGAATTTCAGCAATTTTTTTCCTTTTAAAAGAATGTTGATAGATGGTATTCTTTCTGAGTTAAATCTTGTATTGAATTTTATATGTTAATATACTGAACAACATATATCAAACCTAGGCTTACAGATTTTTGTATTTGAAGATACTAATAAGCTGTGTTAGTTGTCCACCAAGACAAGAGGCAGAATTAGTCTGGAAAGAGAGTTACTGAATCAGGAATAAGTTTTATTTGACTATTTGCTCCAGATACAATTCCACATATGCAGTATTAGAGCTCCAATTGCTGTTTTGATTTCAGTATGTACAGTAATGCTGGAAATAACATTTTGTATCCCAAATTGAATTAGCATTAGTAATGGTGCCCACTGTGTATCATTTATTGTTCTTCCTGTTTGCCTGAATTCTTAATGTCAAGGCTTCTTGCTTATGACAGAACACGTAAGCAGTACTTCATGGACCAGAGAAACATGTCTGTAAAAAATTATTAATTCACACAAGCTATAAGGAAATCCATTCCTGAGGGAAAAACATTCCCTTGCCTTACACTCAAACTAACAAAAAAATCCCATATTAGCCCACCCACCGTATTTTGTTCTCTCATTTTTTGAGAAGGATAAAATGGTCCACAAAATCAACAGGGGAACATACAGATCGATTGATTGGTTGGTTTATTTACTTACTTGTTTGTTTATTTAAATGTAAGAGCTCTAGCTAAATGTCAATATTACTCTCTTTCTAGAATCAGATTATATACTGAAAATTGGGTATGGACTCGCTGTCTGTATCCACCCCTCGTTTTCCTTAGGCATCTTTTTGCAGTCAGAACTTCTAGCCAAAATAACTCCAACTCATCCAGATTATTCCTGAGTAATGTGCATTTATAGTAATGGTTGTAATGACAGTTGTATAGTGTAGTCTGGAATACATTTCAGAGTGTCTGCTTCCAATGTTACTAGTTCTTCATTAACAGCATCAGAAAGATAGGATATAGGAAACTTAAAAAGGAAAAGAAAAAAAAGGAAATTTAACCTTTCCCTTGAAGAATAAATATTTTGTGAAGAAAAATAAGGGGCTATTCAGCCATAAGAAGAAAACAAATCCTACCATTTGCAACAGCATGGATGGAGCTAGAGGGTATTATGCTCAGTGAAATAAGCCAGGCGGAGAAAGACAAGTACCAAATGATTTCCCTCATCTGTGGAGTATAACAACAAAGCAATAACTGAAGGAACAAAACAGCAGCAGACTCACAGAATCCAAGAGTGGACTAACAGTTACCAAAGGGAAAGTGGCTGGGGAGGGTGGGTGGGAAGGGAGGGATAAGGGGACTAAGGGGCATTATGATTAGCACACATAATATGGGGCGGGGCATGGGGAAGGAAGATACCATAGAGAAGGCAAGTAGTGACTGTAGCATCTTACTATGCTGATGGACAGTGACTAATGGAGTATGTGGTGGGGACTTGATAATAGGGGGAATGTAGTAACCACATTGTTGCTCATGTGAAACTTGAACATAAGATTGTGTATCAGTGATACCTTACTAAAAAAAAAAAGAATCTACACATGCATACCCATGCAGGTGTTTACAGATACTTCATATATTTCCTATGAAGCATTTTATGTTCATTTTAAGTACTTAAAATGCAGTCAACATTAAAATAGGTTATTTTATTAACATCAGATTAATCCCACCTTGCCCAACCCATTTATTTGCTAACAAAGTTGATTTACAAAGGGAGTATAGAACCTAATACTCCAACAGACCAAGATTCCAGTCCTAGTTTAGTCACTTGCTAGTATGTGACAATGGACCTATTGATCAACTGAATAATTAGTATCTGTAAAATGAGAAGGAGAAGTGGTTACATGTCAATATACTGTGGTAAGGATTAAGTATTTCAAGTATATAGGTGTTGGTATATAATGGAACTTGTACTATAAATTCTAATAGACTTAAATTTATTTCAAAAAATGTGATGACAAAGCTAATACCTGCTATTTTTGAGTAGTTGATACATGTAGTTTAGTTTTCTGTATTTCTTTAAATATTTCAAAATAAAGTGAAATTAAAATATAAAAAAAAAAATAGTAAGGGGCTATGAAACCCCAGAATACCCACAAAGTGAACCTCTCTCAATCCTAATTAAAAGCACCAGTAGTAATTTTTTACAAATCAGAAATTTATAAAAATCAAATTATTTTTCCCTTAGGTCATGATTATTGCCCTTTATTTCATTGTCTACCTCCTTTCTTCTCTTGGTGGTAGATTGTACTACATTCTCATTCTCAATCATGAGAAGATTTTTCTTCTCTCATCCCAGTAGGTCTATACCCTCAAGTTTATTTACCGTGGCAGAGTTTCTGTTATGTGTGTACCAATACCCATTTCTTTCTTTTTTTTTATTAATATCATTGATATATATACTCTTATGAAGGTTTCACATGAATAACTTTGTGGTTACTACATTCACCCATATTATCTAGTCCCCGCCAGGCCCCATTGAAGTCACTGTCCATCAGCGTAGTAAGATGCCACAGAATCACTACTTCTCTGTGTATACTGTCTTCCCCGTGACCCACACACATACACCATATGTACCAATCATAATACCGCTCAATCCCCTCTCTCTCCCCCACCTCTCCCCTTTGGTAACTGCTAGTTCCTTCTTGGAGTCTGTGAGACTGCTGCTGTTTTATTCCTTCAGTATTGCTTCGTTGTTACACTCCACAACTGAGGGAAATCATTTGGTACTTGTCTTTCTCTGCCTGACTTATTCCACTGAGCATAATAACCTCTGGCTCCATCCATGTTGTTGCAAATGGTAGGATTTATTTTCTTCTCATGGCTGAATATTAGTCCATCGTGTATATGTACCACATCTTTATCCTCTCATTTACTGCCAATACCCATTTCATCTTCCTCCTGGAACTAAAATTAGATTGCATTTTCTGTTCCTTGCAGGTGTAAGCATCCACATAGCTCTGTTCTAGCTTGTCCTTTTAGCTTCTCTTTAATTTCCATTTGAACAGCCTTTCCAAACAGATAATTCTGGTTGTTTTTAGTACAGTACAGCTCTAAGACTTTAGACATACATTGCACTCTTCAAAATCCTGGTTATTTTTAGTTAAAGAGAGTTTTGAGAGCCAAGTCCAGGGCACCATAGTATATCATAAAGAAGGCACTATAGTCTACATTTTGATGATGGTTAGTCTAATTTGAGAGGGTGTTTTCATACACATATATATGCATTTGGTTTTTTGACTTAATTTTAAATAGTGGTAAATATAGTTGTTGTGACTATGGTTCTTGATTTTTTATCTATTTGGTCTTTCTGTGGATTTAACCAACAAAATTTAAATTAGACCTTTTTTCAATAGGAATGAAATACATTTGCAGCCAAAGTGTGCATCAACAGATGAATGGATAAAGATGTGATACATATACACAATGGAATATTACTCAGCCATAAAAAAAGAAAGAAACCCTGCCATTTGCAACAATGTGGATGACCTTGAGGGTATTCTGTGAAGTGAAATAATCCAGGCAGGGATAGACAAATACCGTATGGTTTTACTTACTTGTGAAATCTAAAAACAAAACAGAATGAACAAAACAACAGTAGACTCATAGACACTGAGAAATGACTGGTGGTTACCATAGGGGAGGGGTTGAAGTAGGTGGGTGGGGAATGTGAGGGTGATAAAGGGACACAAAAATGTCAATCATAATATAAATTGGTCACGGATGGAAGTGCAGCATAGAAAAAAGAGTCACTAGTTCTGTAACATATTTCTGTGTTGATAGAGAGTAACTACGCTAGTTGGATGAGGACTTAATGATGTAACTATTGAATCACTATGTTGTATACTTGAGACCAATACAATATTGTATATCAACTACAATAAAAAATTGAAGAAAAGGAAGAAAAAAATCAACATGTTTAACTTGATCAAACTGAGACCATAATAAATACAAAAGCATCAAAGAAAAAAAAAGGAATGTAACATGTTTTAAAACATACAGCAGTATGATCTAGAAGTCTTGACTTAGATATTCCGTAGGTTCTTCGGAGAAAAAAAAAAGGGAATTTTCAACTAGAGGAATTTGAGTCCTTATGAAAATAAAAGATTAACAAAGCAAAATATGTTCTAAAATATGTTAAGATATAGGTAATTGTAGACTAGAATTATGTCACTTTTCATTTGTTAAGCCTTTGGCCTAAATCAGCTTGACTTAAAAAGTAAGTTTTTGGGGGTGATAACAATAATACCTATCTACCTCAACTAGTTGAGAGAATGAAATGAGTTAGTACATTAATATAATGGTTAATAAGGTAGTTTAACCACACCTACTGGCATATACTAAGCACTTGGTAAATGTTAATTATGTGATAGTGACACAACCTATAAAACTCAATGGAGAATTAAGGCAAGTACAAATTAATCATCTTGATCACAGCAACTAAAGCTCTTTGAGTTATGAGTACCAGCTAGCTGAGTGCCAGGCAGGCCCCAGAGTAATAATTCATGGTCATGTAGAAGAAACTACATTGGTTTTCAGAATAATTGTACTTAAGTGAGTATTTTCTTCTTTTCAAAATACATATAATTTACACTGTGTGTATGTCTTAAGGTCTAGTCAGTCTTTGGATTGATACTTATACTCATCCTTCTTTCTGTAAGACCATCCAGAAGATGTTGACATCTGTAAAGGAAGAAATGTTTTACAGGCAGTACCTGGTGTGTTCCATTTTAATCTTGCTGCTGCTAAAAGCAATGTATTTGTTACATTAAAAAATTGTCTGCATTCTAATTGTGGTCAATTATGTATAAACCCATTTTGTTTCTTACCAGACTCATGAGATTATGTGTGTCTTATTAGGTCACCAAACGTGATGAAGACTCTTCTTTGATGCAGCTGAAGGAAGAATTTAGAACCTATGAAGCTCTGCGGCGAGAACATGATTCCCAGATAGTACAGATCGCTATGGAAGCTGGCTTACGAATTGCACCAGACCAATGGTCCTCTTTGCTTTATGGAGACCAGTCTCACAAATCTCATATGCAGTCCATTATTGACAAGGTATACCCTTTTTTGACCTTACTTCCTGGACTAATCTTAAAGTTTTGGCAATTCATGATTTATTAATCATTTATTTAAAAACATATTGAAGTGAATACTGTATGTCAGGCTTTTGTTAATTATATTCTCTGTAGTTGAGAGTCATGTAACTAGTCATACCACAGTAACAATTCATACGGATTTTTAAATTGTGTTATAATTGACACTGTTCATTTAAGATCTGATTATTGTTATAATGCCATACCCAGCTTTCTCTCACATTCCTTGAGAGTCTGCCTTCCTATTTTATCATTGCCTCTCTCTCTTCTTTTCCTCTGAGTTTTGATCATTGTGTTAGGTAAGGCCATTTCTAAATGCCTTTATTATCTTGCTGTAGCAGCCATTTAATGGTCTGGAAGGTATATACATTGAGGTTTCTTATGATTCGCAGCCTGAGTAATTTCATATAAGTTATCAACAATTCTAAATTTGACCAAATTTTCAGTAAACTTATTTCTACTTTATCTGTTGTTTGTTAGGGTGAAAGGATCACAACAGTACACATGAATTTTAGGTCATGTTCCATTGTTTATTTCTGACTCTAAGAGCTGCACTTATTGCTCTTAAAACTGGAGTAATACTGTAACTGCTTTTGTTGTAATTCAACATGAAACATAAAGTGCTACTAAAAAAAGTCTTAAAGCACCATACAAATATATTTATAGTAGTATTTAACACTTATCATGAGCTTACTCTATGCCTGGTGGTTTTAAATAATTCATGTAATCCTCTCAACAGCCCTGTATTATCCCATTTACAAGAGAGAGAGGGTTGAGTACATTTCTCCAGGGTCACATAGGTAATAAGTGACAGAGCTGGATTTGAACTTGGGCATTCTGACTCTAGAATCCAAGTTCTTAACTGCTAAACCTCTTTCTACACTATTCTTCCCTTTTTTTCGTATTCCAAAATATAGAATTCTTTGAATTAGTAGATTGCTATTAAAGGAGAATTGGAAAATGTGTTTTATTAACTACTTGGTGAATAATTTTCAGTGTAATGTGTATTATTTGTTCTATCCTAAAAGTCTTCCTTGTAGATACCTTTAACCAAACTTTGCCTGCAACTCCTAGGTCTGAAATTATGCAACTGATTGATCATAACATTGAAACCTCCATAATGCTCTTAAAGCAGTAGCGTTTTACCTCTGAAGAGAAACTTGGTTTTTATAAAAATTCTACAAGGAGGTTGACCTTTTTGTCTGAACTGGACTGTATAACTAGTTGTATATCCTGCCATAATTTTCTTACATCATGAGCAGTAATTTGAATTTAATACCCAGAGACCTTCATATAATAAACTAGAACAAATGCAGTATATGTGACATAATGTAGAGTAATTTTCTGTGATAATGGAAATGTTCTATGTATGCACTGTCCTATGTGGTGTTCACTAGCCACACATGGCTATTAAGCCCCTGAAATGTGGCTTGTGCAACTGGAAACTAAAATTTTTACTTAAATTTAAATAGCCACAGGTTGCAAATGGCAACTGTATCAAATAGTGCAAATAAAGGATTTATTAAAAGTGAAAAGAAAAGCAATACTCCTATTAAATTAATGAACAAACATGAATTCGAAGTTCGCAAAGAGGAAATATATCTAACTGATGGAATATAATTCAGCCCCCAAGATAATTCAATATACATTTAAAACAGTGATATACCAAATACTGCCTGTTAATAAACATATACTCTCATACGTTGCTGATGGTTTGTAAAATGCATTACAAACTTTTGGGAAGCAGTATGTCAAGGAATAAAAACTCAAAATATTCATGACTTTTGACCAAATAGTCTATTCCTAAGAATTTAAGGAAATAATCCAAACTTTTGAAAAGGCTATGAGCTCAGAGGCATTAATAGCAACATTATTTATAAAGGAGAAAATAAGGAGATGGTTAAAGAAGTTAAGATCTATATGCTCAGAATACTGTTAGACGACTTTCTGTATTGACAGATTACTAACTGCGCTAGTTGGGGTGAGGATTTAATGTGGGTAACTGTTGAACCACTGTGTTGCATAGTTGAAACTCATATTAGATTGTATATCAACTATATGTCGATTTAAAGAGAACCACTTATATGGCCATTAAGTTACAGCTTTGTCAGGGCAGATACTCTCTTCAACTGAATAACATTCAGTTTCTTCTTAAAAAGCATTAGTGAAATATTTTTACAAGTCTTAGTGGTGGATGCATGGTTATTGTCATTATATTAGACACTTTCCTTTGAAATATTAATAATATTTCACAGTATTTCATAATTACCAATATAAAAATGTTTTTGTCATATTAAAGGTAGCCAAAATCATAAGTTTGTAAGTGTCTGATTATAAGTACATAAAAAACATGCAAAGATGAAAAAAGTGAATAAAGGCATGTCATCATTCAAATGGTAGTTGTGTTATTTTTCCATGTTTTTTTAGTGTATGCTTTTTTTAAAATTACCTTTTATAGAGTGGTCTTGGGGGTGGGGATTCTCATCTGTATTAATAAACTGCATAGAGAGTTAATGTTTCCAAGTAAGAACCTAAATTATGTGAATTACTATTAACGTAGTTTTTTTTCCCTACTTAAAGTCATATGTAGCAAGTACCTCAACATAATAAAGGCCATATATGACAAACCCACAGCCAACATCATACTGAACAGCGAGAAGCTGAAAGCTTTTCCTCTAAGATCGGGAACAAGACAGGGATGCCCACTCTCCCCACTGTTATTCACCATAGTACTGGAGGTCCTAGCCATGGCAATCAGACAAAACAAAGAAATACAAGGAATCCAGATTGGTAAAGAAGAAGTCAAACTGTCACTATTTGCAGATGACATGATATTGTACATAAAAACCCTAAAGACTCCACTCCAAAACTACAAGAACTAATATCGGAATTCAGCAAAGTTGCATGATACAAAATTAATACACAGAAATCGGTTGCTTTCCTTTACAGTAACATGAACTAACAGAAAGTGAAATCAGGAAAACAATTCCATTCACAATTGCATAAAAAATAATAAAATACCTAGGAATAAACCTAACCAAGGAAGTGAAAAACCTATACCCTGAAAACTATAAGACACTCTTAAGAGAAATTGAAGAGGACACTAACAAATGGAAACTCATCCCATGCTCTTGCCTAGGAAGAATTAATATCATCAAAATGGCCATCCTGCCCAAAGCAAATCTACAGATTCAATGCAGTCCCTATCAAATTACCAACAGCATTCTTCAACAAACTGGAACAAATAGTTCAAAAATTCATATGGAACCACCGAAGACCCCAAATAGCCAAAGCAATCCTGAAAAGGAAGAATAGAGTGGGGGGGATCTTGCTCCCCAATTTCAAGCTCTACTACAAAGCCACAGTAATTAATTAAGACAATTTGGTACTGGCACAAGAACAGACACACAGACCAGTGGAACAGAATGGAGACTCCAGATATTAACCCAAATATACATGGTCAATTATTATACGATAAAGGAGTGATGGACATACAATGGGGAAATGATAGCCTCTTGAACAGTTGGTGTTGGCGAAACTGGACAGCTACATGTAAGAGAATGAAACTGGATCATTGTCTAACCCCATACACAACAATAAATTCTAAATGGATCAAAGACCTGTATGTAAGTCATGAAACCATGAAACTCTTAGAAAAAAACATACGCAAAAATCTCTTGGACATAAACATGAGCGACTTCTTCATGAACATATCTCCCCGGGCAAGGGAAGCAAAAGCAAAAATGAAGAAGTGGGACTATATCAAGCTGAAAAGCTTCTGTACAGCAAAGGACACCATCAATAGAACAAAAAGGCATCCTACAGTATGGGAGAATATATTCATAAATGACAGATCCAATAAAGGGTTGACATCCAAAATATATAAAGAACTCATGCACCTCAACAAACAAAGAGCAAATAATCCAGTTAAAAAATGGGCAGAGGAGCTGAACAGTTCTCCAAAGAAGAAATTCAGATGGCCAACAGACACGTGAAAAGATGCTCCACATTGGTAGTCATCAGAGAAATGCAAACTAAAACCACAATGAGATATCACCTCACACCAGTAAGGATGGCCACCATCCAAAAGACAAACAACAACAAATATTGGCGAGGTTGTGGAGAAAGAGGAACCCTCCTACACTGCTGGTGGGAATGTGAACTACTTCAACCATTGTGGAAAGCAGTATGGAGGTTCCCAAAAAAACTCAAAGTAGACATACCATTTGACCCAGGAATTCCACTCCTAGGAATTTACCCTAAGAATGCAAGAGCCCAGTTTGAAAGTGACATATGCACCCCTATATTTATTGCAGCACTATTTACAATAGCCAAGAAATGGAAGCAATATAAGTGTCCATCAGTAAATGAATGGATAAGGAAGATGTGGTACATATACACAATGGAATATTATTCAGCCATAAGAAGAAAACAAATCCTACCATTTGCAGCAACATGGATGGAGCTAGAGAGTAGTTTGCTCAGTGAAATGAGCCAGGAGGAGAAAGAGAAGTACCAAATGATTTCACTCATATGTGGAGTATAAGAACAAAGAAAAAACTGAAGGAGTAAAACAGCAGCAGACTCACAGAACCCAAGAATGGACTAACAGTTACCAAAGGGAAAGGGACTGGGAAGGATGGGTGGGAAGGAAGGGGGTGGGGGAAGAAAGGGAGCATTACAATTAGCTGCATGTATAATGGGGGAGGCACGGGGAGGGCTGTGCAACACAGGAGACAAGTAGTGATTCTATAGCATCTTACTACACTGATGGACAGTGACTGTAATGGGGATTGTTGGGGGGGACTTGGTGATGGGGGGAGTCTAGTAAACATAATGTTCCTCATGTAGTTGTAGATTAATGGTAACAACAAAAAAAGAAAAGTTGTATGTATGGCCAACTTAGGGGAGTTAATGCAAGAATGTGTGTCATTAAGCCTTAGGAAAATACACAATCTTCCAAGAATCCCAAAGCATTATAGAAATTTTTTGAGCTGCAGTGAACTTTTGAAATTATTTAGTCCATATAGCAGATGAACTTCAGATTGAGTCTGTAAAGATTATGTCCAGAGTCATCATCTTTGGTATATAACAGAACTTGAATTTAGACCCAGTTTGACTGAATTCAGTTTCATTGTTCTTGCTATTGTATCTGCAATATCTGTAGACGATTTTTCCAAATTTCAACTATTTGAAAGGACCCCAAGAGCTAAACTAACATAGTGCTGTAAGAACGTAACATGGAAAAGTACTTCCATATTGAGGAATTCAGAAAGGTCTCTCACATTAGAAGAATGTGACTATAGAGGGAAGGAGAGTATATAATATGCCAAGGTGTAGATGCAGAGAATTGCAGGGTTTGTTTGCATAGCAGATAATCCAGTCTGGATAAAGTGTCGGATGTGTGGGAGCCTTAAAATTAAATTTCATAAATTGTAAAAATGATTGTGATTTTGTGAATAATCTTACTTTAAAAGGGTTATCTGGCCCTTGGGAAAGTTAATGTTTATCTTTTTTAAGTTGCAGACCCCAGCCTCTTTTGCGCAAAGTGTTCAGGAACTAACAATTGCTCTCCAGCGGACTGGAGATCCAGCAAACTTGAACCGACTAAGACCCCATTTGGAGTTACTAGCAAACATTGACCCTAGTCCAGGTAAACCCAGTGGAAATTAATGGACTGTCCTATGTGTACCTCAGTGCTACTCAATGGGTCTTTTAATTATCTTCTGTTATATTCTTCTAGAATTGCCCAGAGTAGTTTTTCCAAATCTTTTCTACAGTATTTAAGTTTTTGGCTCCTGTCTTGTCTCTCTATTACTTAACAAATATTTAATACTTTTTATGAACTGCTCATTTTGCCAGGAAAATAGTCTGGCATCTTTTTATGTGCTGTATTTTACCATTCTCATCTGTTTTGACAAAACTCAAGTTTTCTCATTCTTTCTATATTGTATGTCTTTTCTTGTATTTTCTTGGTCCAATTTTTTCCTTCTTTTTATCTTGTTCCATTAGGTATCCTCCCTTGCATATCTGTACTTTGTCAACCCTTTTCCTGCTGCTTCTTGACCTGAAAATCACCCAATCTTTTGTGAAAATAACCTAGATTTTTCACCTAGGACTTACATCTTAAATGTTTTAGCTTATAGCCTGTTGCTCCCTGTGTTTATTCCTACACTGAACTCAAACTCTCTTAACATTGGCTAGTAATTTCCCAGTTTCTTCTAATTCCAAAGGCTTCTTCTCAGTCCTCGAATTAGGTGATTCGTCGTCAGCATTTGAGAATATTGTTGACCACTTCCTTGATAAGAGAAGCTTCGTTGATACCGTATCTTTCTGTAGTTGCATGATTCTCTTCTGACCTGTCTAAATGCTGCTTCAGTCTTATTTTGACAACTCTTTCCTGTCCTCCCCACTAAGGAGCAGGCTGGTTCTGTTCTTGGAATTTTGTTTACTCTGCACCTCTCTGTTGATGACTGTCATTCATTCCCAGGATCGGGTGTTACCTCTTTATAGAGAATAGACTCTCAAATGTCTTTATCACCCTTACCCCTTCATAACCCCAGACCCGCTTTCCCAAATGCTTTGTGAGATTCCCTGTCTTCTCCTCGGTGTTTTGCAAAGCAAACTCATCTTCACCTGATAACCTGCTCTTCCTTCTGTGATCGCTTTCTGTAAATGACCTCATTCTCTGAGGTATGAAAGTTTAAAACCTGAGTCTTTTATCTTAGCTCATATCTTTTCCTTTCACTTGCTCCACATACCATTTCAGACAACAGGGTCTATCTGTTCTTCTTTCACAATATCCTTCTATCCCATGCCTGTTAACATTGCTTGTGAGGGCCCCATTCCTTTTCCTGACACTAAGTGCCTTCCATTTTACTCTTCTCTTTTCATTCTTCCAGTCTAGTTAGTTACTTTTGCAAAACACATCACATCTCTGATCTTATTTCTATACTCAAACTTTTGATGATACTCTGTTGCTTGTAGAATATTGGCTAGGTCTTTGAGAACCCTCTACTTTTTTTTCAGCCTACTTTTATGGACTTACCAGATTCCTTCAAAGCAGATCATATCTATTCCTAGAACACAATGATTTTTTTTTCTTTTACTTCTGTGCTTGGTCATTCTGAGCAGTTAAAATAGAATGTCCACAAGCTTACCAACCTCATCAACTACCAACTTCTCTGCTGCATCTGTGCCAATATATTCTCTCCTCGTGTAACAATGGAGAAACTACCAGCTAAAACCACCCTCTCTTATGTACTGGTATCATCTTATCAGGTATATTCCTCCAGTGGCCTGTGGTTCTTTATCATCACTTTTCCTTCTTTACTAGAGAATTTCTATCAAGATACAAACATACTATTATTCCTGCCATCATAACCCACTTTTGACACCATTTGCCATCCACCTGCTCCTCTGTTTCTCTTTCATAGCACTCAAACTCACTCCAATCAAACATTTAATCAAAACTGCTTTTTTCAAGATCGCAAGTGACTTCCATGTAGCTCGTTCCAAAGGTCAGTTCTTGGTTCTTACTGTATTTGACCCATTAGCAGCATTTACCATTGTTGTTTTCTCTCTACTCCTTATAACACTGTTTTCACTTGGCTCCCAGGTCACCACATTCCTAGTTTCCTTCTTTCTTTATTGAACTCTCCTTCTCAGCCTCCTTTGCTGATTTCTCCTCATCTCCATAACCTCTACCTTTACAGTGTTCCCAGGTTTAATCCTTAGTATCTCATCTCAACCCATTCCCTAGATAACCTCATCTAGTTTTGAGACTTTAAATATTTATGTAACTCACAAATTTATATTTCATCAGTTCTTTTTTCAGATCTTATTTCTGAAATTGGGATGCATTTGAGCAGTCACGGATGTGATAATTTAATTTGATCTTTTTTATATTTTGGTAGCACATAAAATAGTGGTGTCACAGTTGATGTTTTATCATCTGTGAAACTCTGTATCCAACCCCAGCCTTCTCCCTGAGTTCTGTACATCCCCCTGCCTGCTTAGTGTCCATCAGCTCTGCTTGAATATCTAATAAGAATCTCAAACTTTATCTGCCCCAAAGTGAGTTCCAAATCCCTTCACCCTCCACCCCAATTCCTGTTAATAACAGCTCCATCCTTCCATTTCCTCAGTCCAAACACCTTGTAGATAATCCTAAACTCTTCTTTCTCTTCGTAAGGTACATCTGAACCTTCAGCCTATCCTGTTGCTCTGCCTTTAAAACACATCCAGAATTTATCTAGTTACCACCTTCAGTACCACCACCCTCATCTCTCTTCATGGATTATTGAATAGCCTCCAATCGTCTTGTCTGTTTTTAGCATGGGAGACAGGGTGATCCTGTTACTCCTCTGCTCAGAATTCTCTGGCATTTTTCATCCGTCAGTAAAAGCCAAAGTCTTTTCCATGACCAGCCAGCCTTATATTTATCTGGTCTTCCTTTACCTCTCTCCAACCTTGTCTCCTACTCTTTTTCTACCTAATGTTTTCCTTTCTGTGGAACATTCCGGGCATAGTCCCGCACTGTGGCCTTCGCACTTATTCTTACTTCTTCTAGAATACTTTTCTCCTAAGTCACAAGGTGCACTCAGACCCTTCTTTCAGGTCTTCAGTAGAACGTAACCTCAAGGAGGCTTTCTTAGGCTACCCTAACATTTACAAATAACTGTCCCACTCGCCTTCCTTGCTCAATCAACTCATCTACCTGAATACTTTTTTTGTTGTTATTTATCTTATTTCTTGTCTGGCTCCTCTCCTTGAAAATAACACAGATTTTTGTTTTAATTGCTGCTGTTTCCCAGCAACTAGAACAATACCTGGAATTTAGGTATTCCAAAAAACAGTTTTTTATATGTCTGTTCTTTTTACTTTCTCTACTTGAAGTGTTTATCCTTTTTTCCTTTTGAAGTGCCATGTGTCCCTCAAAGCCTTGTTTAAATCCAGACACCTAGGAAGAGTATCTTCATCCAGTAGGAAGTCATCTTTGTATCTGTGTCCTCACTTATTTTTATATTTCTTTAAAGAGAATTCGTATTTAGGCTTATGGTTAATTTTTCCTTTATGAAATTGCAGTGCTGGCACTGGACAAATACTTATTAAATGAGAAGGATGTATAGCAAACTGCTTTATATAATAGCTCTTTCATTAAAGTTTTTAAACATTTTCCAATTTTAATACTTGACTTACACAGAATTTCAAAATAGACATTACAAATTGGCTGATTGTAGGCAGTCCACAGTTTTGTTTGGGCCACACAATGTTGGTCTGTACAATATTCTAAACTATTTAGGTACTAACACTTAAAAACTGGTTAATTTTACATAAAAATCTCAAATTTCAGCTTTCTTTGAAAAACAGTGGTATACTTGGCAGTGCCAGCCTTGCATCTTTGTAGACCAGCAGTCAGCTAAAGTTGAATAGTAACCACAACCTTAGAATTGTAGCATACACTCTCCAGTTCAGTGCAGTCCCTATTGTACTCTATTGTCATTTCCAATCCTAAAGGTCTAATGGAGGTTGCCATTTACTGTCAGGCCTACTTAGTTCCTTTGTTACCGTCTCTGTCCCAGTAATTTTAGTTTGCATCCCCAGCTTTAGATGAATACATCCATTCCTTTAGGATGATGTTTAGTTGAGTAAGCTATTACCTGAAAAGCTGTATAAAGCTTAATTTTATTTCATTGAAGTGCTGACACTGATTCCTCTATTGATTTAATATTGGCAAAACTTTGAATAACATAGTTAGAATTGTTTTTATTTGTTATGTAGATGCTCCTCCTCCTACTTGGGAACAGCTGGAAAATGGGCTTGTTGCTGTGCGCACAGTGGTACATGGGCTCGTTGATTATATCCAGAACCACAGCAAAAAAGGAGCAGATCAGCAGCAGGTAAGGGAGAAATTTGAAACTTAGACGTAAATGACAGTGTGGGTATTCTTATAGGTACAAACAAAGCTAAGAAGATGACATGAATATTTTGAGACTCTGACTATAGAAACTATAAACTACTTCAGCATGGTTAGCATCCAGCTTACTGTATTACCTAGTAGTTTTATCTGACAACATTGGAGCTAAATAATCCTCATTGCTCTAATGTTGTGCTGAAGTTGCTTTTCACATTGAATATACCAGCATTTGATTCTGTGCTGAAGGTTATTCCATTTAAATATATTCTCTTTGGTTCTCTTACTTTTGTTTGACATTTGGTTCTCTTACTTTTGTTTGACAGTAGGTACACTTTTTAGTGCTAATGCTATTATTTTCACTGTTCAAATATTTATAAATGGTTTTTCTGTGTTAGTGTTTTAACATTTCCCTTCATAATGTATGCCATTCCATTTGGACAGTTTTCTTCAAATATTTTAAATGAAATATGTGGCAGTAAAATATAGTACCTTATGTTGTGACTAGAGTTCTTAACTTTTCTCCCAATAATTTTATTGTGCCCTCAGGATTTATGTTAAATTCATTAGATGTTTAATTTTACAGTAATAAACTTGAGAAATTAAAACTTTGTTATCAATTTATCTGACTCCAGTAAATATTAACAAGAGATTGTTCAATATTCCTTTTTTCTTTGACAGACAGGAAATACTGAAAATGGCCTGTTAAGTAGAATAATGTGGATATGATTTTCCTTATCAGTCTAAGCATAGATCAGAGCTTTATTTTGTGATGAAGAAATAAATTAAAAACCTATTTTTAACTCCTCGTTCTATTAGATATGAATAATGTAATAAAAATAATAAGATTAACCTTTAAATTCTACCATTAAGTGATAAAATATGTTTCATTTAACTTAGTGTTATGCTTGATACTTCATTAACTTCCAAATCCATCCTCCTGCCTCATCCCTGAGTTGTAAATAAGTTTCATTTGTATCTTCGGGATATTTTAAGTCCTTGATATTCTTCTGCATGTCAAGAATTGGTTACAGAATATTCTTCAGCTATAGGGGCCTGTTGCAGATTTGTGGTGTGTTATAAGGAAACGTAAGTATAGCCATACTGAATTTTGTCCAAAACAAATATTAGAAGTCAGTTTAAATATATCAAAAGTCCTAAACTCCAATGATTTGTCCATTATAAAATCGGGAAAGAAGATCATAAAGCCCTCAGGAGACTTAATTATGAATTTGTGGTGCCACATGTGTAAGAATTAATACCAACATATATTGGAAAAATCAAAACCATAATCTTTTTCATTTATTTATTTATTTATTTTGGGGTTCTCTGAGACTTAAGACCAAATGACCTCCCAGTACTTTCAGTCTCAGCAGTCTAGATAAGCATGTGAATTAGTCTTAGTTATTAATCTGGATCGTCAAAATCCTAAAATGGCAACACAAAATTTATATCTTTTTAAAAAAATATCTAATATTTTAATTTTGGCCTTAGCCTCCACAGCATAGCAAATACAAAACATACATGTGTCGAGATATGAAACAGAGAGGAGGATGTCCTCGTGGAGCCAGCTGTACATTTGCACACTCACAGGAGGAACTGGAAAAGTAAGTATGAGCATCATTAGACTCTGCCTTCTAACAACTTGTGACAGAATAAGTAGAATTATTAAGTAGAATGATTTGTGTCATTGAAAAGAATAAAGAGTAGTTATATTCTCTTTAGGGAATGAAGTATTGAGAAAGTAATACAGAACTTTAAAAGAAAAACTGAAGTAGTTTCCTCAGCTTTCATTACATTGTGCCTACAAACAGGAAACTTTATAATTACCTAAACCTAGAAGTGAGCCATTTTCACTACCAGTAAAACATAAAATTCTAAGAATTTTCATCAGTTTTAACTGACTGGTTTTAACAAATTGAATAATGCATTTCTGATGGAAACATTTGCCTTTTGCTCTGTTCAAGAAATTATTTCATTGCCTGGCTAAATTTTACAGATCTTTCAAATGTTAACCAGATAATTCCAGGAATGGTAAATTCCCCAGCACATGGTAGAAAGAAAGACCTCTTAACTTTTTTATAAAGCCAGTGTAACACTCATACTAAATTTGACAAAGATAGCTAGTAAAGTACAAATCCATCTCACATATTAATATTTTTAAAATTCCAAATATTAAACTTAGAATTCAATAATACATTAAAATAGAAACCATGATCAAACTACATCTATAACTTGCATCACGTGTAAGAATGAATTCCAGATGGTTCAGAGATCTAAGTGTAAAAAATGAAATGCTAAGAGTACTAAGAATTTATGGGTGAATACCTCATTGGCTAGGTTATAGAGGAAAGTAAAAAATAATAATAACATGATTAAATTAAGTAAATAAATTAAATGAAATAATAAAAAGAAAATATATTCATGACTAAGTGTAAAGGCAGCATGGTATAATTACTATAGATTGGAGAAGAAATACCATGGGATCAGCTCCAAAGTTGCCAGAAGGTATTTGAATAAAATAGTGTCTATAATAGATCAGAGTCACTTGATAAAACAAAAATGCCATAGAAACTTTCTCATCATGACAATTATATCTCAAAAGTGAGCATGATAGCAAGATGCTTAATCAATAAAATATTAGATTCAGTCTCACTAAAGTCCGATAAGGCAAAATTTTCTACTAGTAAGACTATTATTTAACATTCTAGACGTACCTAATGTATGTAAACAAGAGAATAAAATATCCATAAAATCATTACATAGAAAAACTAAAGAGAACTTTCAGAAACAAAAGAAACAAGAATTTAATAAGGTGGCAAAAGGAAAAAAATAGCTCGCAAATATAAATTGCTCTTGAGTAAACTCAAAAGAGAAACATTAAAAATCCCTTTCACAGCAGCAACAAAAAAGATACATAACAAATAATAAGTTAATAAGGAATATTGAGGACCTATATGAATTGAATTAGTAAACTACCTAGGAACATAAAGAAAGAATTAAATAAGTGAAGAAACACTACGTTCTTGGATAAGACTTGGCATTTTAGAGGTTTTATTTTCTCTTAGAACATAAAGAAATAATTAAATAAATGAAGAAACACTATGTTCTTGGATAAGACTTGGCATTTTAGAGGTTTTATTTTCTCTTAAACAGTAAACTGAGTGAAATCCCAAGTAGAATCTTAATATGATGATTGTTAGAACCTAATATAGTCATTCATTTGGAAGAATAAATATGTGCAAATAGCCAGGAAAATTCTGAAAAAAGTCTTCAACAGATACTAGACTACTATTAACCTGTGTTATGAGCTAAAGCGAATATAAAGACTGTGGTATTAGCCTAGAAATAGATCAGTGGAGCACAACAGAAAATCTAAGAGAATTCCAGGTATGTATAGGCACTTAGCATATATATACTAAAGGTGGCATTTTACATTGGTAACAAACAAATGATGATGAAACAACTATCCATTTGAAAAATGGAAAGTTGGGTTCTTACCTTTACACCAAAATGAATTACAAATATATCAGATTTAAATATCTAAGAAGGAAACCATAGAGTACTTGGAGATTGTTTACATAATCTTACAGCAGGCAAAGAGTTGTTTAATAATGAGAACCCAGCATCTATAAGGGAGAAGACTGATAGGTTTGATTACATAAAAATTAGGAACTAAGATAGGAACCAGATACCACAATTTTAAAAAGAATATTGATGGGGAAATGACACACAGAGGGCTAATATCCCAAATATAAAGTGAGCTGCTACAAATCTGTAAGAAAGAAAGAACCAGTAGGTATATGCATTATGAACATAAATAGGCAATTCACAGAATTACTAATAGCCAGTAAACATGTGAAACTGTGTTCAACTTCATAATTGTTAAAGAAATGAAATTAAAACAAACTTCATTTTGAACTAAAATTAATAAAGACTCATACTACCTAGTGTTTGAAGAGATACTGAAAATATATTTTATCAGGAGTTATAATAGTTTTGGAATATCATAACAACTTGTAATGTGTATACATTAGACTTAGCAGTTCTGCTTCTGGTTACCCATTACTAGGGTGCAAGTACAGGTACATAATTATTTGTTACTGCATTGTTTTAAAAGCAAAAAATTAGGAACCATCTAAAATGTTGACATAAAAGAACATCGAAGATTATGAAGTGGAAGAAAAAATTGCTAAGCAGTCATATATGACCTTATTTCTTCTGTACATCATAATCTTACATGCCTATGAATATTAAGCCAGTACATGGAGGGAAAAAAACCTGTATTATTATGTGCCAAACTATTAACAGTGGATACCTGTGGAGGACTTGGGTTTTTGGCCCTCAGAAAAAAGTCAGTGAAATGAGTCAAATATAGGAAACATTTGCGAAAATAGAATTGCTCTTATGGTTTGTCTTTGAAATTATTTTGTTAAATGCACTAATAGTTGAATATAGATTTATTTGCTTTCACTGTTGAGGAACAAGGATGCTAGAGTCTGATGGTTTAAGTTTTTTTCTTGTGATTAGATTTAGATCTACATGCCTTTTATACTACAGCATCTGTTTAAACTTAGGTATTATTTATATTTTCCATTAATCTGCTTCTAAAATAATTTCACTTATTGGGGGCACACAAAACATCACCATCTCTGAGTCAGATCTGATACAAATTGCTATTCTTAATTATTTAAAAATTTTAATGGAATAAATGTTAAATTTTTCTAAATGCACACTTGCTTTTTGTTTTATTCTTAATTTATAATACAGGTTCACTGTATCCCAAGGTCTTTGAGGGGAAGCTAAAGTAAAAGTACTTCAGAAACTGTCTTCTAAAGATTTTCTGTTCTTGCTTCCATTAAGTTTTAGTAATAGGAACTTGAGTAAAAAAGTAAGTTACAGTAAAAATGTTAGCATGGATTGTAATACCTTTTACAAGGAATTTTATACATAATCAGTGTGTCTTGAGACTTGGTACATTACACAAACACACACAAGTTCTCAAGTTGATAGCTTGAGCCAATGTTTAAGGAGAATTTCTAGAAAATATGTTTAGAATCTTTCCCTTTTGTGTCTGTTTCTTAACTGCAATTTACCTCTTGGTTTTGCTTCTGTAATTTTGTTTTTGGTGTGTGCCTTTGGTTTTTATATAGATTTCGTAAAATGAACAAACGCCTGGTTCCCAGAAGACCGCTGAGTGCCTCTTTGGGCCAACTTAATGAGGTGGGCCTGCCTTCAGCAACTATCCTTCCAGAAGAAGGTGCAGTGGATCTGCCAAGCAGAAAACCTCCCGCTCTGCCAAATGGAATTGTTTCAGCAGGGAATACAGTAACACAGCTGATTCCACGAGGGACAGACCCAAGCTATGATTCTAGTCTGAAACCAGGAAAGATAGATCATCTGAGCAGTAGTGCTCCTGGATCCCCTCCTGACATGTATGTGGTTTTCCCCCACTTGTATCTATAAAGTCTCTTCTTTATAAATATAAAGTAGCGGGAAGAAAGAATAACCAAGGTTTGGTGTGGTTTGGTTTTCCCCTGGGGGCTTTATTTCATTGTTTTTTATTTTGATTTCCATGCTAATAATTTTTTAAAAACAATTAGCATGGGTGAAATAAGATCAGAGTTCGCAAATTTTGTAGAAGAAATGGCTATTGGAAGAAATCCATTTCCCAAATTGAGGCAATTTTTTTACATTTGACAATTTGTTAGAATAGAATTTGTACATTAGAAGTATTTTCAAGACCTCAAAATTGACTTGCAGAATCTTATTCCTGTAGGCTAGAATCTGTCCCTAAGAGTATTTCTGCCTTACCTGTGAATCCACATCCTGTACCTCAAAGGGGGCCAGCAGACCTGCCTCCTATGCCTGTCACCAAACCACTTCAGATGGTACCACGAGGTTCTCAGTTATATCCAGCACAACAGGCAGATGTTTACTATCAGGATCCTCGAGGAGCTGCCCCACCATTTGATCCAGCACCTTATCAGCAGGGTAACAATCTTTAATTTACGTCACTCACTTTTCGTAGGAATTATGAGAACAGTTCCAAGTAAGAGTGATCATATTTGTAGTAACCTTCTTAAGATAAATAAATGCATTTTTAATAGTTTGGAAAAAACTAGATTTTTATGATACAATAAATAGTATGAAATAGCAAAGCTATAAAAAGCAAATTGCCCTAACTACCAAAAGCAGTTGTATATTAAATATGTACGTATATTTATGGAAATAACAGGTCACTGAAGTAGAAAATGGAAATTTGCTCACTAAGGCAGTATATATTTTCCTGACCAAAATTTTTTTCAGGCATGAAAAAAGAGCTTAATATTGCAGGTATGAATTAAACACAGTGTATTTTTTTTCCTTTCAAGTATGACCTAGTATTTTTCTGGGCCCTGTAATATATATGAAAAAAATGCAGCATACATACTTTTAGAGTTTATAGTGTAGAATATTAGTAAAAAGAATAGAAAGCTATTTGTGTGTGTGTGTGTGTGTGTGTGTGTTAAAAATGAAGTATTCAGTTGCAGTGGTTAATATTAGTGTGGTAAAAATTAATCATGAGACTCAAGGGAGATCATTGGGTATTTGAAGCATCAGAAAAGATTTTGTGGAAGAATGCCCCAAATTAAAGGTATTGGGAATAGAAAGAAAAATTTACAAATGGATTGCCAAGAGAAGAGTCTGTAGAGTTCAGGAGAAGTGTGAGTGTTGAAGCTTGGATTATTGTGGTGGGAAGAAGAAGGGATTTTAGAAAGCAGAGAATTCTTCCAATTAGCCAGTTTTAATGATAATACTATGGAGAATGATGTATAATTCATATGAAAAAAACTGATTTTTAAACTAAATGTGTTATATCTGTCAGAAACCATATAGTGCTATTATTTTTTAAACAGGGATAGATGAATGGTATACATTTCCTTTTCTCAAGGCTGCCTTAATTTTGAATCAGACATGTCTGCTTTCAAAAAAATAGTTTTAAATTGGTATGGCATTATTAATACATGTGAAAGTATGAGGAAAGTTGATTTGTATCTTCCTTTTGAACATCCACTGCAGGAAGAACCCAACTACTTTCGTTGAAGTGGCCTTCAGTATACTATATTGGTCCTCCAGTTGCCGGCAACAGAAAATCATTCTAGCTGTATTGAGCAGAAAGAGGTTTAACATGGAAGTTTGGGTACTAAATAAGTGGAAGTACTAGAAAAGTAGGCTTAAATTGGGCCTCCCTGAATAAGTTCCAGAACTAGCTGCCGAAAGAACCTGTTAACTGTGAAGAAGCAGTAGAAATAGGAAACCTCTGTCTTACCTGCTAGCTCTAGGGTCACATCATTTGAGGCAAAAGTCTAGAAATTGTTTCAACTGTTCGTCTCAAGAACACTAGAGCTGTGCAGTAGCTGCTAGATATCTATGGGCAGAATGCATCTTTTGTGGGCCACATCACTTTAGTTTCACAATGACAGTTTGACCATGACAATTTCATGGTCAAAACTCATGCAAGTCAGTGTTTTATGGAGCCTGAGGTTCATGGAGAAGTATTTTTTGCTTTCCAATGTTTGTGTTGTGTTAAGGCACACCAGATAGATGGTCAGACAATTAAGAAAGCCTGTCTACAACTGTATATTATAAACAGATGTTTTTTCAGCAACTTTAAGGATCATTCTTGCTTGTTATTTTTCATGAAGCTTACCTGGCCACATAAGCAGAGAGGAAAACTTCTAAAGAAATGAGTGGATTGTTAATTCTTTAGTGTTGAAATATTTTATAAGGAAGAGTCTTATATAGAAAAATCGATTGGCTCATTGTTGCTTTTGGTTCCTCTTCTGTTACTATACAGGTGTGTACTACACTCCACCACCGCAGTGTGTGTCCCGCTTTGTCAGACCTCCACCATCTGCTGCTGAACCTGGTTCCCCCTACTTGGATCATTATACTCCTTACCTCCAAGATCGTGTAGTGAATTCTCAGTATGGCACACAGCCACAACAGTACCCTCCTATGTACCCACCACACTACGACGGCCGCCGGGTATACCCTGCTCAGTCTTACACAAGAGAGGAGATTTTCCGAGAAAGTCCTATACCCATTGAGATTCCACCTGCAGCAGTACCATCCTATGTACCAGAAGCCAGAGAAAGATACCAACAGATGGAGGGTTACTATCCAGTGGCTCCTCATCCACCTCAGATCAGACCTTCATATATCAGAGTATGCTAGGGTTTTTTTCTGATTACATAGATTTCTTTTACATTTTTGCCATGGCAATAACCCTTTAATCAATCCTTTTTTTTGAAGAAAGCTTATATTTTTTTCTTTTTCTTTACATCTTCTCATAATTTGGATATGTCATTTTTAAAATTAGAATATTAAGAAATAAAAATTTCCACTCCACTCCCACTAACTCTTCTTAGTTTCTGAACTTAAAATGGATTTACTAACAATTCTAGACCTATTTGGAAATATGGTCCCTGGCCAAGGAAAAAAAACTTAAACTTAGCTCTTTGGGAAATCCTGAGAGTTCTTTGGGGGTTGGTTTGTTTTGTTTTGCTTTATTTTATTAAGATGAGTATACAAGCTGCTTATTTTTAAAATGTGCTAAGTGAATTAATGTGTTCTGAAATTCTTTTTTCATTTTACTTATCTTTGCATTTTTCAGGAGCCTCCTTACAGCCGGCTTCCTCCTCCCCCTCAGCCCCATCCTAGTCTAGATGAGCTACATCGCAGACGAAAGGAAATAATGGCCCAACTAGAGGAAAGGAAGGTTATTTCTCCACCTCCTTTTGCACCTTCACCAACGTTGCCTCCTACCTTCCATCAAGAGGAAGTAAGCGTATCATTTTAAGTCTCATCAATTTTTCCTTTATCAGTGATTGACTGTGTCCTATTAAGTAACCACCTATTCCCAAGGTTCTGAAGATACTTCCTATGTTTTCTTCTAAAAGGTTTATTTATTTCACATTTAGATCTATTGTCCATCTATAGTTGATTTCTGTATACTGTGTTAGGAGTCAAGATTTTTTCCCCAAAGGATACCTCATTGAAGGCACCCAGCACCATTTAATGAAAAGACCATCCTTTCCCCTGTGCTTTTTAAGTCACCTTTATCATAACTGGGCCCTCTTTGTCATGGTGACTATATGTGCTTTAGGATGCAAACCTAACATAGGGACCCATGTCCTTACTACTTAACTCAAGTTCATGTTCATCAAATCACAGAGCAAGTTATTGTTCTCTACCCTTGCACCAATACCACATTGTCTCAGTGTCATTTTGTAAGTTATAATATGTGGTGATGTATATACATTTTCCAGGCTTGTGCTTCTTCAAGGTTACCTTTACTGTTCTTAGGACTTAAATTTCCACACACATTTTAGAATTAGCATGTTGTTGTCCTCAAAAATATCTGCTACAGTTTTGTTAGGATTACATGAATCTGTGGGTCTGTACTGTCTAGTATGGTAACTACTAGCCACGTGTGGCCAGTGAGTGCTTAAAAGCTTAAAATGTACCTACTATGAATCCAGATGTTCTATAAGCATAAAATATACACTGGTGCTGGATCTAAAGTTTCCGTAACCCTCAAAAGTATAATATTTCATTAATATATTTCTGTTAATTACATATGAAAATGATAATATTTTGGATATTTATACTAGCTATACATTTAATGAACCTGTTTATTTAATAACACATTTAATAAACCTGTTTTCTTTTTATCTTTTAACATGGCTACTAGAAATTTTTAAGTTATATACGTGGGTCTGATTTTTTTCCTTTGGGCAGTGTTGGCTTTACTCCACTTGAGAAGAAATGATATCTTTCCAATATTGAGTGTCTACCACCACTTTTGTATCTTTAAAAATTTCTCTCAGTAATGTCATGTATCAAACAGTTTCAGTGTGTTACACATCTTTAATTAAATTTATTCCTAGGTAATCTATGTTTAAGCTATTTTAAATGGAATTTTTTTTGACATTTTATCTTTGTTATTAATATAGAAAAATTTCTAAGTAGATTTTTGTGTATTGATTCTTGTATTCAGCAGCCTTGCTAAATTCCCTCATTAATTACAGTTTTTGTTTTGGGTTTTCTGTGCACAAAGTCATGTCCTCTCTGAATTATGACCATTTTATTTTCTCCTTTTCAATCCCTGTGTCTCTCCTTTGTCTTACCTTGTGCTAGCTAGATCCTCCAGTATCGTGTTGAGTAAAAGGAATTATAGCAGGTATTATTTCCAGTCACTGAGCAAATTGGAGTTTTAATAATTCACCATTACAATGTTTGCTATAACTTTTTTTTTAGATAATCTTTATCAGATTAATGAATTTCCCTCTATTCCTAGTTTTAGACTATTTTTAAAAATGAGACATGTCAAAGATTTATTTGACTCAGTAATGAGAAAAACAGCAAGATTGTGAAGTTGATTCAAAGAATAGGAAAGATAGGCTAATATAGTAGTGAAAGGCAAAAAAAAACACTGAAATAAAATTGCTAGAGTAAACTGGCTACTGTACTACCTACAGGGCAGTGAACTGTAATTTTGAGGGTTAGCTCTGGTATTTCTGTAAAATGGTGCTGGGTAGTTATCATGAGTGTTGCCTTACTATCTTTTTAATGTCTACAGGGTCTGTAGTGGGTTCATTTTTCCACTTCTGATATTGGTTATAATTTTCCTCTTTGTCAGTCTTGCTAGGGATCTATCAATTTTGTTTTTTCATAAAGCCAGGTTTTGCTTTGTTGATCTTGTTGATTAGACATATTGCCTCAGCTTATAGTGTGTATATATGTGGTTTTTTTCAAAAAAAATCAAAGGTTTTCTCAACAGGGTTACAGTTGATACTATGTAAGGTAAATGTCTTGTATTCTTTATGTGTAGAATTATGATTCTATACAACATTGCTACCTGAGAAATTATGAATTATCATTGAAAACTGAAATGAAATATATCACATTGTATATAATAATAACCTTTTGGGTCAGTAAAAGTTACCTACTAAGTAAAAGGTGTTCACAGTGTCTAGCTTTCCTATCTAAAACACTTTGGGTGAATTTAACACAATAGTGTACGTTAATTAGTAAAGTTACAACATTTACTAATGTAACTTGTAAAGTATGAACATTAAATGATATTTTTGATACTATATGTTAGAGACATCCTGAGCCTTGTTATGCCGTCCTAGTTTTTAAGAAATATGGAAAGCAACATGACTCTGTGAAAAGTGAGCTAATTTTGGAATCAAACATATTTATCTTTGATGTTCAGCTGTGTCACTCAGTGTGTGATCTTTTATAAGTTACTTAGCCTCCCTGAACCCTGAGGCTTAGGTTGTCTCCATTTGTAAATCAAGCTTAGAGACATAAGGTATCTGGCACATAGCAGGCATCCAGTTAAGTAATGACCATTTATATTTGTTATTTTTGTATTTCTAATAAAAATTACAGTAATTAATACCTGGCTGTTAAGGAACTTTGGAATTATTTTAGTTACTGACATACAAAGCATGTATTTAAACATCAGTTCTGATTATAAACAACCTACATACAGTAGTGCTAAATTCATACATTATAAAAAATATATAACACAGAAAGAAGTTTCCCCAAAATCCCATTTTCTATATTCCTGTCGGTTTATTATATATTTCAACTTTTCTGTAATGTATCTTGAGGTTTGTATATGTGTTTTTTTTTTATTAAGGTATTATTAATATACACTCTTATGAAGGTTTCACATGAAAAAACAATGTGGTTACTACATGTTACTACATTTACCCACGTTATCAAGTCCCCATCCATACCCCAATGCAGTCAGTGTCCATCAGTGTAGTAAGATGCCACAGATTCACTATTTGCCTTCTCTGTGCTACACTGTTTTCCCCGTGATGCCCCACACCATGTGTACTAAACATAATACCCCTCAATCCCCTTCTCCCTCCCTCCTCACCCACCCTCCCACACCCCTCCCCTTTGGTAACCACTGGTTCCTTCTTGGAATCTCTGAGTCTGCTGCTATTTTGTTCCTTCAGTTACGCTTTGTTGTTATACTCCACAAATGAGGGAACTCATTTGGCACTTGTCTTTCTCCGCCTGGCTTATTTCACTGAGCATAGTATCCTCCAGCTCCATCCAGGTTGTTGCAAATGGTAGGATTTGTTTCTTTCTTATGGCTGAATATTCCATTGTGTATATGTACCACACCTTCTTTATCTATTCATCTACTCATGGACACTTAGGTTGCTTCCATATCTTGGCTATTGTAAAAAGTGCTGCATTAAACATAGGGGTGCATATGTCTTTGAATCTGAGAAGTTGTATTCTTTGGGTAAATTCCAACGAGTGGGATTCCCGGGTCAAATGGTATTTCTATTTTTAGTTTTTTGAGGAACCTCCATATTGCTTTCCACAATGGTTGAACTAGCTTACATTCCCACCAGCAGTGTAGGAAGGGTTCCCCTTTCTCTGCATCCTCACTAGCATTCATTGTTCTTAGTCTTTTCAGTGTTGGCCATCCTTACTAGTGTGAGGTGATATCTCTTTGTGGTTTTAATTTGCATTTCCCTGATGATTAGTGATGTGGAGCATCTTTTCATGTGTCTGTTGGCCATCTGAATTTCTTCTTTGGAGAACTGTCTCTTCATATCCTCTGCCCATTTTTTAATTGGGTTATTTGCTTTTTTGGTGTTGAGGTATGTAAGTTCTTTATATATTTTGGATGTTAGCCCCTTGTGGGATATGTTATTTACAAATATATTCTCCCATAGTGTAGGAGGCCTTTTTGTTCTGTTGATAGTGTCCTCTGCTATACAGAAACTTTTTAGTTTGATGTAGTCCCATGAGTTCATTTTTGCTTTTTTTTCCCTTGCTCGAGGAGATGCATTGTTCAGGAAGAAGTTGCTCATGCTTATGTTCAGGAGATTTTTGCCTATGTTGTCTTCTAAAAGTTTTATGGTTTCATGACTTACACTCAGGTCTTTGATCCATTTTGAGTTTATTTTTGTGTATGGGGTTAAACAATAATCCAGTTTCATTCTCTTGCATGTAACTTTCCAATTTTGCCAACACTAGCTTTTGAAGAGGCTGTCATCTCCCCATTGTATGTCCATGGCTCCTTTATCATATATTAATTGACCATATATGGTTCCATTTATATCAGGGCTCTCTAGTCTGTTCCATTGATCTATGGGTCTCTTGTGCCAGTACCAAATTGTCTTGATTACTGTGGCTTTAGCTTGAAGTTGGGGAGCATAATCCCCCCCACTTTATTCTTCCTTCTCTGGATTGCTTTGGCTATTTGGGGTCTTTTGTGGTTCCATAACGAATTTTAGAATGATTTTCTCTAGTTCATTGAAGAATGCTCTTGGTATTTTGATAAGAATTGCATTGAATCTGTAGATTGCTTTAGGCAGGATGGCCATTTTAACAATATTCTTCCTATCCATGAGCATGGGATGTGTTTCCATTTATTGTTATCTTGTTTAATTTCTCTCATGAGTGTCTTGTAGTTTTCAGAGTATAGGTCTTTCACTTCCTTTGTTGGGTTTATTCCTAGGTATTTTATTCTTTTTGATGCAATTGTGAATGGAATTGTTTTCCTGATTTCTCTCTCTGCTAGTTCATTGTTAGTGTATAGGAATGCCACAGATGTCTGCATATTAATTTTGTATCCTGCAACTTTGCCTAATTCAGATATTAGATCTAGTAGTTTTGGAGTGGATTATTTAGGGTTTTTTATTTACAATATCATGTCATCTGCAAACAGGGACAGTTTGACTTCTTCCTTGCCAATCTGGATGCCTTTTATTTCTTTCTGTTGTCTCATTGCCGTGGCTAGGACATCCAGTACTATGTTGAATAGAAGTGGGGAGAGTGGGGTTCCTTGTCTTGTTCCTGATCTTAAAGGAAAAGCTTTCAGCTTCTCGCTGTTAAGTATAATGTTGTCTGTGGGTTTGTCATATATGGCCTTTATTATGTTGAGGTACTTGCCCTCTGTACCCATGTTGTTGAGAGTTTTTATCATGAATGGATGTTGAATATTGTCAAATGCTTTTTCAGCATCTATTGAGATGATCATGTGGTTTTTGTCCTTCTCTTTGTTGATGGTAGTGGATGATGTTGATGGATTTTCAAATGTTGTACCATCCTTGCATCCCTGGAATAAATCTTACTTGATCATGATGGATGATCTTTTTGATGTATTTTTGAATTTGGTTTGCTATGTATGTGTGTGTGTTATATTGTGTGTTTTTTTGTTTTTACTTAACCAATTATCCTGGATGTCTTTCTATGTGAGTATATAAAATTACCTCATTCTTTCAAACAGCTGTATAATACATAATGGTCAGGGAAGAAAAAAGCACTCTTGTGAGTAGGTCATGTATTCAAAAAGCTAGCTATTCTACACAAAGTTTGTAAGTGGAGGAAAAATTAAAAAGGAGGTGGAATTTTTTAAACAAAAGTAGGACCCCAAAAAACAAAAGCGTATAAACAATGGAAACAGGAGTTGTAGTTGAAAATATCTGTGAAAAACAGACCCTCTGTCAGTGAGGAAGACAGTAATGATGATTCAGAAAAGAGAAGATACTTTTGGATAGAGGAGGCATAGAGCCACTTAATGTGCCAACATCCCCTAGGGCATCAGTTCAGTATATCAGTATGTATCTGTGGTAAAGTAGAAGCAGTGTTAAAGTTCTGGTTCTAGCAGTGCACTCTACTGTTACAGCTAGGTTATAGAGCTAGAGCACCCATATTGTCTCATACAGACTTGAGGAACATATGAGATAATGTACATAAAAGCACTTTGAAACTGTAAAATACTATACAAATGTGAATGTTGTGATTTTAATAAAAATATGTTAGACTTAGAAGAGCTGTTCTGATTTAACATAATTTCAGAACTCATCCTGAGAAAATAAAATTAGACATCATACTCTTTTCACTTCATTGAATCAACCTAAGGGCCAGAATTTATTCAAGATATGAACTGTTACTGTTAGAAAGATGTCAGCAAAAAGTTATTACATCATTATGTACTATATAGAACATTTAAATTACATTTTAAATAATTTTTAATGCTCTTGTTTATCTGGAATGTTATTGAAAGAAACATTGAGGAGGGTGTACCAAAACTTAGGTCCTGCTTTCTTAGATGTTGACTTCATCTGATAAAAAAGGGAATGATTACCCTCAAAAATCTAGCTTGATTCCTTGAAAGATACTGAAAGTACTCTCAAACTGTAAAGGCTAAATATTTTTCTTCACTTGCTCTTTGTTTTTCGTAGTCTACAAAATCTTTTATGACACAAATGAAATACCCCTCATTGTGTTGCTTCAGCATAATGTTCTAAATTCCTGCTTTCTCTGTGTTATTATTCACAGATCCATTGCCTATTATCTTTCTTTTTTTCCCATCTGTAGTTTTTAGATGAAGATTTGAAGGTAACTGGGAAATACAAAGGAAATGACTACAGCCAGTACTCTCCCTGGTCATGTGACACCATCGGCTCCTACATTGGAACCAAAGATGCAAAACCCAAAGATGTTGTGGCAGCAGGGAGTGTGGAAATGATGGTATGTGTAATAATAACTAAGCCATAATTAATACAAATCAAGATAAAATAATAAGTTATCCTTATTACAGTGTAGTAGGCACGAATGAGTGAGCTTAAGATTTTCAGGCCATATCCTAACTATGCAGGTGAATTACATTTAAATTATATGGCTTCTTTGTTTATTTCAGGTAGAAAGTCTTCTAATTACCTAGACAAAAGGAGAGCATTTATTATATTTCTGTGTGGCCAGTGATCAACCCAGCAGCTGTTGAGAACCAAAATCAAATTATTTTGCATAATTAATCAAGATCTTGGATTTGTTTATCTAAAAAAATGATAACTTTTACAACTCTGAACTTGAAACAAAGTTGAATCTAGTGAACAATAGTAGTATTTGGGTCAGAACTATAACTATTTAGCTTCAAGTGAGCTGTGGCATACTGAGATTATTACATTTATGCTATTTTAGTGTTTAACAAAACATAATGTAAAACCAATATATCTAATACCCAATCTTAAAATATATCACTCTTTTATCTTAATTGCCTCTTTATTATTTTTTGAGGAATGAAAGCTTTACAGAAGTAGTGGTAATTAAATTCTCCTGTATATGCCTTCCTAATTTTATTTTTCTTTCTCCTTCCCTGGAAATAACCTATATTCTGATTTGGTAGTTCATCATTTCCATGGATAATTTTACACCACAATTTTTGTTTTGCATGTTTGTATACCTATATATATATTGTATTTTTCAACTTGCATTTTCATTCAGCATTATATGAGATGTATCCAAATTTAGACCTGAAGTTCAAGTTCATTCATATTAACGGCTTTATTTGGTAACTGATAACAATAAATATATTTAAATTAATTCTTCATTTTCCTACTCATGGATGTTTAGGTTATTTTTGGTCTTTTACTATTACATAAAGTGCTACAATGAACATTCTTGTTTGTGTCTCCTTATGCACATGAATGAAAATTAAGTTTAGAAGTGGTATGGTGGGTATGGGTGGTATGCCTTAACTGTTATTCTTAAACCATTTGCCCATATTAATAACTCTTTTAAAAAGTTCCCTAGGTTATTTTATAGGTTTTCATAGACATACTTGTCCAACTGGTTAAGAGAAGACCAATTCTTGGTAAGAGAAAAGGAATACTTCGATGCTAATATCACTATAAATGAGTGAAGTGATATCTATAGATAGTATAGATACAATTAGATGTCCGTGAGAGACAAAGGGATACAGAGGAGGAAAATGCAATAATGAAGCTTTTTGTTTGTAGTGGGATTAGGGAAAATTTGTTTTTAGGCTGTAAAAAATAGCCTCTCTAAGAACAGTAAAGAGATGAATTGGTGGAGATAGACCAGAACCCTTGCTTTGTACCTGACTTTCTGAAAGGGTTATTAAAGTAAAATAAATGCTAGCAAAATAAGACTTACTTCCTTAAATCAGTAAAGAATAAAAATGTCTGTCAGCCCAACTTAAATGTAATTGGGAATCTCCCAAATGAGTGAAAGAAATCTAGCCCTGTCTTTCTCAAAAGTTTATGTACCTAGAGATCTATTAATATGCAGGTTCTAATTGAGTAAGAATGAGATGGGTCCTGAGACTGCATTTCTAAGAAGTTCCCAGATGGTTCTGATGCTTGCTGCTGGTCCTTGGACTATACTTTGAGTAGCATGGGTCTAGAAATTAGCTATCATTTTCATTTATCTTGTATTTATTTATTTCTGACTCAAATCTCCTTAAAAAGGCTATGTTGGCATTTACTTTTTTTTTCTGGTTTTAAGATCGTTTACATTTTTTTTTTTTTGGTATCTTTAATGTACAATTACTTAAACAACATTATAGTTACTCGACTCCCCCTATTATCAAGTGTCTCCCATATACCCCATTACAGTCACTGTCCATCAGTGTAGTAAGATGCTATAGAATCATTACTTATTTTCTCTGTATATACTGCCTTTCCCATGTCCACCCCCCACCCCCCCCACTGCATTATGTGTGCTAATCATAATGCCCCTTTTCCCCCTTATCCCTCCCTTCCCACCCATCCTCCCCAGTCCCTTTCCCTTTGGTAACGGTTAGTCCATTCTTGGGTTCTGTGAGTCTGCTGCTGTTTTGTTCCGTCAGTTTTTTCTTTGTTCTTACACTCCACATATGAGTGAAATCATTTGATACTTGTCTTTCTCCGCCTGGCTTATTTCACTAAGCATGATACCCTCTAGCTCCATCCATGTTGTTGCAAATGGTAGGATTTGTTTTCTTCTTATGGCTGAATAATATTCCATTGTGTATATGTACCACATCTTCCTTATCCATTCATCTACTGATGGACACTTATGTTGCTTTCATTTCTTGGCTATTGTAAATAGTGCTGCAATAAACATAGGGGTGCATATGTCTTTTTCAAACTGGGCTGCTGCATTCTTCGGGTAAATTCCTAGGAGTGGAATTCCTGGGTCAAATGGTATTTCTATTTTGAGTTTTTTGAGGAACCTCCATACTGCTTTCCACAATGGTTGAAGTAGTTTATATTCCCACCAGCAGTGTAGGAGGGGTCCCCTTTCTCCACAATCTCGCCAACATCTGTTGTTGTTTGTCTTGGCATTTACATTTTTAAGCAGTGTTTTTCTGCTAAGTTTTGAAATTAACTGAGGCAGGCCTTTTTTTAAAGAAATGAATTAGAATAACAGGATAAATATGAGAGAACATTACAAATAGTAAGGATAAATATTTGTCATGAAATTATATGTACATACATATATTTGAATGTGTATATGTAGTAGGTCATGATGTAAAATATATTTCTTACTGTGGAAAGTGGTCAAAAGTATAAGAAGCACTGTTTTATATGACAAAGCAATACATATATTTGAATGTGTATATGTACTGGGTCATGATGTAAAATATATTTCTTACTGTGGAAAGTGGTCAGAAGTATAAAAGGCACTGTTTTATATGACAAAGCAACTAATAATTTTAGTCTTAACAGTAGGAACATTTCATTTTTTTAACATTATAGAGCTAGAAGAAATTGTTAGCAATCTAAGTGTGGAGTGGATTTTCTCATTTTCTTTTTTATCAGAATGTGGAGAGTAAAGGAATGAGAGAGCAACGATTGGATCTTCATAGAAGAGCAGCAGAAACCAGTGATGATGACCTCATCCCATTTGGAGACCGACCAACAGTATCTCGGTTTGGTGCCATCTCTCGAACTTCTAAAACAATATATCAGGGTGCTGGCCCTATGCAGGCTATGGCGCCTCAGGGAGCTCCCACAAAATCTATTAACATTTCAGGTAGGAATTTCGTATGTAAGCTGATCTAGAGGGTTCATATGCATGACTTCGAGAACCACCTCTACTCCCCATTTACTGCTGGTTTTCCATGATCTTCCAAGGTAGTAATCTTAAAGCTTTTTCCTGGTTTTACCTGTCGAAAGGTAATTATAACCCAGGGAGTTTTAGGGGTACAAACTAAAAGTAAATGTACAAGATTGCCTGTGTTGTTTTTTTAATAGCACCATTGCTTATTAAAATAATGTCTTGTATTTTTTAAATTTTAAACAAAAGAAAAAATTACAAAGACTGATAATTTTAGTGGGGGGAAAAAAATAGAGCTCAGTACCCTGTTACATTTTCATAGACATCTTTCCAAATGGCTGTGTGCTATGCCTTTTAGATGACAGCTACCTTAAAAGAAGAACCAGCCATATGAATTGTATCATACCCCAGTAAATTATTCTCTTACAGATTATGGTCCATATGGAACCCATGGTGGCTGGGGAGGTTCTCCATATTCACCACATCAGAACATAGCTTCTCAGGGACACTTCAGTGAGAGGTATGAATCATACTTTTTACTTTTACAAACCTTTAAAATTAATCAACTTATTTTGTTTTTCTGGTCAATGATATTTTTTTAATAATTTAAATTTATTCCACAATCTTCTTTCCCACCAAAGGGAGAGAATATGCATGTCAGAAGTGGCCAGTCATGGAAAACCCCTCCCATCTGCTGAGAGGGAACAGCTACGTCTAGAATTGCAGCAACTAAACCACCAAATTAGCCAACAGACCCAGCTACGTGGACTAGAGGTACCAGCATATAGATGTTTTTTCATTCCAGTTTTTGAAGGGTTCTTAAAGAAATTTTGAAAGGAAGAACTTTTGAGGTACTTTGAACACAAAATTTTAAGGTGCATTTCTTAAGAGATAGTACAGGTGTCCATTCTGAAAGAAGTTAGGTACTTAAAGTTCAGTTCTGGGACAGAAGGAAACAGAATTTCCATTATCTGAGAATAGAAGATAGGTTATCTTATTTTCCTGATGGCCCATATATATATATATATATATACACACACACAGTATTTTTTAATCAACAAATGCATTTAGGTTAAGGTTTGTTTTTAATTTCTCGTATTTTTTTAATTTAAAAAGTTATTCCCTTTAATCCTCAACATTTATTTATGAACCTTTGACAAATAAGAGCGTAGAGTTTTTACTTTAAAAAAAATAGGCTCTGTATAATAATAGTACCTTTCATCAGTGTAGTTCTTCCAGTTTATAAGTTACTGTCACATATATTATTTGACCCTTACAATGTACCTGACAGGAAGTTTTGTTTGAAGGAGACGAGTTTCACAGAGGTTGAAACATGAATCCAAGTATTCATACTCCAAATTCAGTGTCCTTTCCACCATCCTGCCTGACATTTACAAGAAACAAGAAAACAGAAAACTGACAATTTTTAAAATCCTTAAAGGACCACATAAGGAAGACTAGATTTTGTTTAAATTATCCTTCACGTCAGAACATATTCTCTGAATATGGAAAATTAAAGACATTTTAGTGATAAATTGATTGCTCCGTTCTGGAGGAAAAAGGTACCATTAGAACATTAGTCTTTATCTTTCTACCTAGGATTTTAACTATTTGTAATAAGTAAGGCACTGCTTTGGAAATAAATTTCTAATTCTATCTAAGATTTTCTTATTAGGAAGTCCAATAGGACATTGTTTTTGGAGCATGTCTGGCTTCTACTTTTATGTAAGCAATAGGTTTAAAAATAAAAAAGCCTATAGTATATTCATATTTTGTCTCCTTTTGCCATTGCTTTATCAACATTGGTCCAAAACTTCTTGCTGATGCCTATGTTTAAAAAAAAAAGAATATTATGTTTGTGTCCATCTTTTAGTTCAGACTTTTTAAATATTAAGACCTTTAACTCCATAAGGATGGCATTATCTTGCTAATTCATGGCTTTTTGTCTTAGTTGAAATTTCTAGACCTATTTTCTGTTCCAAAACAATGTCAGCATCATTTGCAAGCCTACTACATACCACTATGGTTAAAAGTCCTTGCCATTGCTGAGGTTTCACTGAAATAAAATACAGGATTTACTTCAGATAAAGTCCAATTAATAAAAGAAGGGGAGAGATGCACAGTTGTAATTGACCTTCAAATAAGAACACTGAAAAAGCAGCTTAGGCTAAGGTTAAATTGCTATTTGATAATTTAAATCTCCTATTTTTTCTTTCTTTTTCTTTTTTAAATGGTGCTCAAAGAAAGAGACAGTGCCTTATAATTGCAACATTTTTATTGCAAATAAATACCTGAGTGGTGAGCCCCTTAAGACTGTGGTCTGGAGTCAGTCCTGGCCACACTATGAATGGTGAGAAGTGTGTTGAGTTGTCTATGTGCTTGGCTTTATGCACTAGGCTGTTAGTAACAGGCTGGTGTTGCAGAGGGAGGCGAACGCCCTGGCAGGCCAGTCACAGCCCACACCACCACCTCCAAAATGGCCTGGAATGATCTCCAGTGAGCAGTTGAGCTTGGAACTACACCAGGTGGAAAGGGAAATCGGGAAGAGAACCCGGGAACTGAGTATGGTGAGTGTTAAGTGAGAAAAGAGAGGGAGGATAAAAGGGGATCTTCTGTTGTAGTTGTCACAGAATTCATGGCTCCAGAATTCTAGAATCATCTAGAGCTGTATCACCATCATCCCAAGGCACTGCAGTGAGTAGTGAGACTTAAGACTAAGTCTCATAGAAATGGGCTGCCTCCCTATTCCCCATTCTTTTCCCCATTCCCTTTTGTTTTGAATGTGTTCTTTGGAGTCTGCATTACAAAAATTTTAGGGAAAACAAGGTACTTATATTAAATTTCTGTTAAACATACTGAGGAGAGAAGCAGAGAGAATGATGTTTATAATTTTACAATGCTATCATGTCATTTAACAATGTGTTACCAAATAACATTCTAGTTTTCATAGCCCTTAAGTTACAACTTTTTCTTATGAGTGAGGTGCAAACTACACATTCTTTATTTGTGGAATAGTGTCCATGGAAATGCTTAGGGTTGGTTTCACAGCTTGTGAACATTTTCATCAGTACATCTTGAATCATAGCTTGAACCATTTGGCCCAGGTTGTATGGTAATGGGCTTTTAGTAGTTAAAGTTTTCACATTCTTTCTAAGCTTATAAATGAGGTATTTAGTTTTTCTGCTTAGAATAAGTATAGATACTAAAAAATATATATAATATTTATTTTGGCTTGCTTTTTAAAAATTTTTTTTATTTTGGTATCATTAATCTACAATTACATGAGGAACATTATGTTTACTAGACTCCTCCCATCACCAAGTCCCCCCCACATACCCCATTACAGTCTCTGTCCATTAGTGTACTAAGATGCTATAGAATCACTACTTCTCTGTGTTGTACATCCCTCCCCGTGCCCCCACCTCATTATACATGCTAATCATAATGCCCCCCCCCTTTTTTTCCCCCCTGTTATCCCTCCCTCCCCACCCATCCTCCCAGTCCCTTTCCCTTTGGTAACTGTTAGTCCATTCTTGGGTTCTGTGAGTCTGCTGCTGTTTTGCTCCTTTAGTTTTTGCTTTGTTCTTATACTCCACAGATGAGTGACATCATTTGGTACTTGTCTTTCTCTGCCTGGCTTATTTCACTGAGCGTAATACCCTCTAGCTCCATCCATGTTGTTGCAAATGGTAGGATTTGTTTTCTTCTTATGGCTGAATAATATTCCATTGTGTATATGTATCACATCTTCTTTATCCATTCATCTACTGATGAACACTTAGGTTGCTTTCATTTCTTGGTTATTGTACATAGTGCAATGATAAACATTGGGGTGCATATGTCTTTTTGAATCTGTGATCCTGTTTTCTTAGGGTAAATTCCTAGGAGTGGAATTCCTGGGTCAAATGGTATTTCTATTCTGAGGTTTTTGAGGAACCTCCATATGGCTTTCCACAATGGTTGAACTAATTTACATTCCCACCAGCAGTGTAGGAGGGTTCCCCTTTCTCCATATCCTCGCCAACATTTGCTGTTGTTTGTTTTTTGGATGGTTGGGTTCTTTACTGGTGTGAGGTAACATCTCATTGTGGTTTTAATTTGCATTTCTTTGATGACTAGGGATGTGGAGAATCTTTTCATTTGTCTGTTGGCCATCTGAATTTCTTCTTTGGAGAACTGTCTGTTCAGCTCCTCTGACCATTTTTTAATTGGATTATTTGCTTTTTGTTTGTTGAGGTGCATGAGCTCTTTATATATTTTGTATGTCAACCCTTTATCGGATCTGTCATTTATGAATATATTCTCCCATACTGTAGGATACCTTTTTGTTCTATTGATGGTGTCCTTTGCTGTACAGAAGCTTTTCAGCTTGATGTAGTCCCACTTCTTCATTTTTGCTTTTGTTTCCCTGGCCCAGGGAGATAAGTTCATGAAGAAGTCGTTCATGTTTATGTCCAAGAGATTTTTGCGTATGTTTTTTTCTAAGAGTTTTATGGTTTCATGACTTACATTCAGGTCTTTGATCCATCTCGAATTTACTTTCATGAATGGGGTTAGACAGTGATCCAGTTTCATTCTCTTACATGTAACTGTTCAGTTTTGCCAGCACCTTCTGTTGAAGAGACTGTCATTTCCCCATTGTATGTCCATGGCTCCTTTATCAAATATTAATTGACCATATATGTTTGGGTTAATGTCTTGAGTCTCTATTCTGTTCCACTGGTCGTGGGTTTTTTCTTGCGTAGTTTTTTGATTACCGATTCAGTTTCTTTGCTGGTAATTGGTCTGTTTAGATTTTCTGTTTCTTCCTTGGTAGTCTTGGAAGGTTGTATTTTTCTACAAAGTTGTCCATTTCTTCTAGGTTTTCCAGTTTGTTAGCATATAGATTCTCATAGTATTTTCTAATAATTCTTTGTATTTCTGTGGGGTCCATCTTGATTTTTCCTTTCTCATTTCTGATTCCGTTTATGTGTGTAGATTCTCTTTTACTCTTCATAAGTGTGGCTAGGGGCTTATCTATTTTGTTTATTTTCTCAAAGAACCAGCTCTTGGTTTCATTGATTTTTTTTCTATTGTTTTATTCTTCTCAATTTTATTTATTTCTCTGATTTTTATTATGTCCCTCTTTCTGCTGACTTTGGGCCTCATTTGTTCTTCTTTTTCCAGTTTCAATAATTGTGACTTCAGACTATTCATTTGGGATTGTTCTTCTTTCTTTAAAAAGGCGTGGATTGCTATATACTTTCCTCTTAGAACTGCCTTTGCTGTATCCCACAGAAGTTGGGGCTTTGTGCTGTTGTTGTCATTTGTCTCCCTATATTGCTTAATCTCTATTTGAATTTGGTCATTGATCCATTGATTATTTCGGAGCATATTGTGAAGCATCCATGTGTTTGTGAGCCTTTTTGTTTTCTTTTTACAGTTTATTTCTACTTTTATACCTTTGTGGTCTGAGAAGTTGGTTGGTAGAATTTCAATCTTTTTGAATTTACTGAGGCTCTTTTTGTGGCCTAGTATGTGGTCTACTCTGGAAAGTGTTCCATGTGCACTTGAAAATAATGTGTATCCTGCTGCTTTTGGGTGTAGAGTTCTGTAGATGTCTGTTAAGTCCATCTGTTCTAGTGTGTTGTTCAGTGCCTCTGTGGCCTTACTTATTTTCTGTCTGGTGGATCTGTCCTTTGAAGTGAGTGGTATGTTGAAGTCTCCTAGAACGAAAATGCATTGCATTCTGTTTCCTCCTTTAATTCTGTTAGTGTTTCTTTCACATATGTTGGTGCTCCTGTATTAGGTGCATTTATACTTATAATGGTTATATCCTCTTGTTGGACTGACCCCTTTATCATTATGTAATGTCCTTCTTTATCTCTTTTCCTTTCTTTGTTTTGAAGTCTATTTTGTCTGATACAACTACTGCAACACCTACTTCTTTTCTTTCTATTGTTTGCATGAAATCTTTTTCAGTCCCTTGACTTTTAGTCTGTGTGTGTTTGGATTTGGAGTGAGTCTCTTGTAAGCAGCATATAGTTGGGTCTTGCTTTTTTATCCAGTCTATTACTCTGTGTCTTTTGATTGGTGCATTCAGTCCATTTATGTTTAGGGTGATTATTGAAAGATACGTACTTATTGCCATTGCATGCTTTAGAATCGTGGTTACCAAAGGTTCAAGGGTAGCTTCTTTACTATCTAGCCATCTAGCGTAACTCGCTTGTTAAGCTATTATAAACATAGTCTGATGATTCTTTACTTCTCTCCCTTCTTATTCCTCCTCCTCCATTCTTTATATGTTAGGTGTTTTAATCTGTACTCTTTTGTGTTTCCTTTAACTGTTTTTGTGCATAGTTGATTTCATTTTTTTCCTTTAGTTAGTATTTGGTTGGTCTGCTTTCTTTGGTGTGCTTTTATTTTCTCTGGTGACATCTATTTAGCCTTAGGAGTGCTTCCATCTAGAGCAGTCCCTTTAAAATATCCTGTGGAGGTGGTTTGTGGGAGGCAAATGCCCTCAAATTTTGTGTATCTGGGAATTGTTTAATCCCTCCTTCATATTTAAACGATAATCGTCCTGGATACAGTATCCTTGGTTTAAGGCCCTTCTGTTACATTGCATGAAATGTATCATGCCATTCTCTTCTGGCCTGTAAGGTTTCTGTTGAGAAGTCTGATGATAGCCTGATGGGTTTTCCTTTGTAGATGACCTTTTTACTCTTTCTCGCTGCCTTTCAAATTCTGTCCTTGTCCTTGATCTTTGCCATTTTAATTATTATGTGTTTTGGTGTTGTCCTCTTTGGGTCCCTTCTATTGGGAATTCTGTGGGTTTCTGTGGTCTGATTGACTATTTCCTCCCGTCTGAAGTTTTCAGCAATTATTTCTTCCAATACACTTTCTATCCCTTTTTCTCTCTCTTCTTCTTCTGGTACCCCTATAATGCGAATATTGTTCCTTTTGGATTGGTCACACAATTCTTTTAATATTCTTTCATTCCTGGAGATCCTTTTATCTCTCTCTGCCTCAGCTTCTCTGTATTCCTGTTCTCTGATTTCTATTCCATTAACGGCCTCTTGGATGTCATCCGGTGTGCTCTTAAGTCCTTCCAGAGATTGTGTTATTTCTGTGTTCTCCCTCCCAACTTGATCCTTTAGCTCTTGCATATTTCTCTGCAGGTCCATCAGCATGGTTATGACCTTTATTTTGAATTCTTTTTCAGGAAGATTGGTTAAATCTGTCTCCCCAGGGCCTCTCTCAGGTGTTGTCTGGGTGATTGGGGACTGGACCAAATTCTTCTGCCTTTTCATGGCAATAGAGGTAGTTATAGGCAGGTAGCATGTGTGTTAGCTGGGAGAACAAAGTCCCTTCCTGCTTGCTGGTCGCCCTGCCCTTCTCCACTGCATGTGCTGGTTACCCACACACCAGGAGCAGCCCTCGGGGCAGCCCAGAGCCCTGCGGGGAGAGGCAGGCATGCTGGGTGTGCTCTCCTGCAATAACAGCACCCCTTGGTGCCCTGCCCCGGGTGGTTGCGCACTGAGAGGAGGCTCTCAGCGGCTGCTGTGGGCACGGCTGCTCTCCTGGGCCGCGTGGGAGGGGGAATGAACAATAGGCTGCTTATCACTGTGAGGTGCTTCAGAGCTGCGTTGCCACCCAGGGGGTTTGGACGCCTGAAGTTTCCCAGGATTCCTAGCCTGCTGGGCTGAGTCTGCCGGGACTGTTCCGTCCAGCTGTGAAGCCCCTGTCCCTTTAAGACTTTCAAAGAGCACTCGCTTTTCTTTTATCACAGGGGAGCCAACTGCGCTCACAGGTTTTACTTTTCCGTTTCCTGAATATCCAGCACACCGTGCAATGTGTTTCTGTGCTCCCAGTGCAGATGACTAGGGCTGGTTATTTAGCAGTCCTGCGCTTCCACTCCCTCCCCACCCCCAACTCCTTTCCTCCCTCCGGTGAGCTGGGGTGGGGGGCATGCTCGGGTCCTGCTGGTCTGCGACTTGTATCTTACCCCCTTTGTGAGATGCTGCGTTCTTGCAGTTGTAGATGTAGCCTGGCTGTTGTACTGTATCCTCTGGTGTCTCTGTTAGGCATAGTTTTATTTGTTGTATTTTCAAAAATATATATGGTTTTGGGACGAGATTTCCACTGCTCTACTCACACCACCATCCTCCCAAAAGTCTCTGTTTAATTTTAATTATTGATTTTCACATATCATATTTTTGTTTGGAACTCTTCTCCCTCATCTGACACCCGATCCTCGATGTGAGCCGTCTTGGGCTTCTCTGGCTTGCTTTTTTTTAAATCATCTTTTTTTTCTTTGAGATTTTTCCATGTTAACTTGAAATATTCTCCCACTTGCTATCCAGCTTTGATTGTGAGCAAGTGGGTTATACTTTCTATTATGTTTTTGTGTATGTACCTTTTTTAGTCTGCCTGTTTCTTTGGTCATTTTACAAGACTAATTAGGATTCTTGATCATCAGTTTATATTATCTATATTTAGTCTCTTTGTTACATAGAAGATAATTGAATTTATTTCCTTCTCTTTCAAAGGAGAATCAGTGTTCTTTGGACATGAAAAGCAAATTAAATACAAGTAAGCAAGTAGAAAATGGACAACCGGAACCACAAAGTAAGGTTCCAGCTGAGGACCTTACATTGACATTCAGGTAAAGAAAGGCCTATTTTCATGGTCTTATATTATCCAGTCACAACATAGGTACCTTCATAAGTATGATTTGGTTTTTAAAATATTATTCTGTATACATTGAGAAAAGAATTTTTGCATAAATTTAGGAGTTGCAGAACTTTAGAACAAATCCAAGGTTGAATTACCTTTTAATACCTAACAAATAAAATTTTCTGATTGCAATTTCTTCTTCCCCTTGTTTTTTACTTTATTTAAAACCAGTCAACATTTTCATGTATGCCTTTCTAGTCTTTTAAAAGTGTGTTGGGCATTTAGCCTGTTTAAAACTCACCCACCCACCACCCCATCCCCCTGGATTTTAATTTGGTCTATCCCATATCATCCAATATTTTTCGGTAGGTGTGGAAAGATGAATGTCAGCTCTTAACAACTTATCAATAAACAATATTGTAGTTGATTCTGATTACACATCTCGATCATTTCCTTAGCCTATTTTGAGGCTTTTGACATATGGCCTTGAATTGCCCTCCTGATAATATATAACAACAGTTTATAAAGCCCTGTTGCTTTCAGGCTTAGGTTTTGGCTACTGAAATTCATAGTTATCCTGGGTTGAAAATATTTCTTAGAATTGTAAATCTGCTAAAGCTGGGGCCAGCACTTTTTCTTAAAGGCTAGATAGTAATCATGCATCTTACAATCTGTGTCAAAGTTCTTAATTCTACCATTGTAGTGTGAAAGCAGCCATAGACAATATGTAAACAAATAGCCAGGCTGTGTTCCATTGAAGCTCTATTTACAAAAACAGGCAACTGGCCAGCCTTAGTTTGCCAACCCCTGTGCAAAAGCATGAATATAGAGCTGTAAATTAATGTTTGAAAGCCATTCAGATATTTTTCCATGTTGCTAAAGAAAAGCCCTGTGTATTTTATTCTACTGATCATTTTTCTCTCTCTCCTTTTTAAAATTCCAACTTTATTTTTTTAACATTAACAGTGATGTACCAAATGGATCAACCTTGACACAAGAGAATATCAGCCTCCTGTCCAACAAGACCAGCTCTTTGACCCTATCAGATGACCCTGAGGGAGGAGAGGACAACAGTGACTCCCAGAGATCAGGAGTTAAATCCAGTTGTGCTCCTTAGAATATGAGGAGTCCTACTTTCATCTTCTGCTCCTGATCAGTTTGCGGGGCATAGGGGTAGGAAAACAGATAACTTCTAAAATTTTCTCTGAGAGTGGTCAGAGAAATCCAGAAAAGCTCCAGAGGCAATGTGCACAAACACCACTACTAAAAACAAACCCTGCACATAGTTCACATTAATGCATTTTTTAATTTAAAAAAAAAAGAAAAAAGAAAAAGAAAATTAGCAGTATCTGCAAGCAATTCAGATTAAATTTGTTTTTGTTCTGTGAATGAACTTTATTTTAATAACTTTGGACGCCTTGGATCCAGGGCTTTACAAAAAAAGAAGATATTATATATACACTCTGTTTGATTAATTGTATGATCTTAATGAAGTAGGTTTCTCTTGTATTTTGGTATTATTACATACCCAGTGTATAATTCTTTATCCTGAATCCTTCCAACTCTCGCAACCCTATAAATTACAACAGACAAGAAGCATCGGCCTTTCTGTGAATTGTATGGTGCTTGGGAAACAAATGGCAACTGTAGATGAAATTAGAAAATGTGCAGCAAACCCACCTCTAAGGCTGTTTGGGAGCTGTAATTTCATTTCCATTTCTCAGTCACTGGCTTTGTGTGTAGGTATGTTTTTCATATGGCATTAAAACTTGTATTTTTTGTTCAGGAGGGTTTTATTTCTTGCTTTTGTCTTTATTTCAACTTTTCAGAGAGATTACAAGACTCTTTGAAGTCCTCTTTTCCATATTATAGATCCTTCTCATTCTCTTAATGTAATCAGAGCTGAGTCAATATTTTTATTTGCTTGGTTAGATTTAAATGGAGATTAAGAATTCATCACTGAAAATACATGGTTGGTGTATTACCTGTTACTGAGCTGATGGTTGGATATTTGGAGCTGTGTGTCTCCAAATTGAACTTTTGTTAAAATTATAGAATGTTCGAAAACTAGGACAGTTAACTGTGTTTTAAACTGCAGCACTGCAATAAGAACAGAGCCATATTATTTCAGTGGATGCTTCTGTTTTACTCTCAAAACCCAAAAGTATAAAATAAAATCCCTATATACTGGAGCCTTAGCTTTCAAAGAGATTTGGTAAATATGAACTGCCTAGATCTTAAGGATAGTATATGAGTTGACCAGTTGTTGCTGTTCAGAATCATTAAGCACAAGCATATAGTACCTAGAAATCAATTTTCACAGACTTGGCTTTACAATATGAAAAGGTTCTTCATGAAAATGTAAAAAGAATAAGAATTTTTATTAACTGGATCTGCTGCACATATTCTAATGCCATGTGTCTATACTGAGCTATGACCCTATAAAACAGGCTTAGTGGGGATTATTTGATAATATTCCTCTGTTTGTCGTATTTCTAAAAATGTCTCTTTCTGGGTTATACTCCTTAAACAGAAAGCACTGGTTATGTAATAAGTTACTGCATTGCTTTGGTTGGGTAAAAGCAAGTTTGTATTTTTCTTTTCCTTATTTTCTTAAACCTTAACTCCTGCTGAGGTCATAACAGCCTCAGTCTAAGCTCTGTGTCCATCATACTGTTAACGGAAACAGTTGGGGGGTGGAGGGAGGGATTACAGTCCTGCCATTGCCTACCAGTAGGAGAGTCCAAACAGAACACTCTTTTGAGTAGCGATTATTTAATTTGCCCAGTCAAGGCACCGTGTTTATATACTATTTCACATTGAATTTGATTATGCCCTACAGACCTGGCTGGTCAAGGATTTGATATACACATATTGGCTTGGGATTCGAGCTTTCTTTTTTATTTAAATAAAAATTTATATATATATTATATATACACAGATATACATAGCTATATCTGTATATATATTGGGTATGTTTTAAGGATTTTTTCACATGAGCGCAGCTGTTGCAATAAAATGACTGGGAGGTGGAAGCACTGAATGAAGAGGCGGCCTTTTTTCAGTCGATATCATAATTTCCTGTTTTTTTGTGTTTTTTTTTTAGTGGACTTGCCCTTTTGCTTTTTTGTGGGGGTTTTTTTTTTTTTTTTGCTTACAACTCTCTTATATTTACTGTTTAAGTGCTTGGTTTTTTGGGAGAAGGAAAGACCCTTTTTTGTATGTGTGACAAGAGTCCCAAGATTTTTCATTTCTATAACCATAAAAGGCAACGTTCTTGGCCTCCAACCTTCTGTAGGCAGATTTGGGCAGCTTTTCTTTTTTTGGACATATTAGATAATTCCTAAAATTTAGAAGCAGTTGGTTGAATTTGAAACTCAAAATGATTCTGGTATTGGAAGGGAATTTATGGGTATTGAATTTGTTGAAGTTCACAATAAAAGTAAAGTTCCATTTTCGTTATTTGTTGAAACCCCTACTAATTCAACTTACATTATTCTTGTTCTTATTTACTTCAAATATGCTCATTCTTACTTTCACCATTTTGATTTTATAAACTAGGCAGGAATGGGAATTAACTTATGTAGTATTTCTACTCTGAATAAAACCCGAAAGCCACTGTTTTGAATTGAGTTAAATAGTGTGTCTTCCACTCCTTAAGGTATTTTCATTTTCATGGGGAAAACCTCTTAAATTGTAGCCTTAATCCTAGATGTACTTCTCAAAGGCCCCATACTCTAGAGAAAATTTGGTTGGATAGAAGGGTAGAAGAATGATATATTGTCCCACTGTGCCTATAACTTACCTATTTTAAATTGGTCACTCTGCCTTACCTCATGGAAATTCTTAGAACTTTCCTAGTGCTTAGAAGCAGTTTTAGTAATTAAGTTGAACCTCCAAAGTTTGGGGGTGTTGTGTTTGTTTGTTTTTCATTTTCTCTATGATAGTGATATGTGAGCCTGTAAAGGTAAATGGCCTGTTTGGGCAAAACTGATTGACTCTTTAGCTGATTTTTGTCAAAATCTGTAAAAGGCTTTGATTGTTCTGTCTTAATTTACTCCTTTAGAGACAGTTGAGAGATGAAATAAGTCAGTCAGGAAGTACAGTTTTTATGCTTTCTACTTATTAAAATACTAATTTCCTCTGAATATGACTGCTTTTCATGGAATTCAGAAGCAAGACCCATACATCTCAGGTGAACATGAACAATTCTGAGAGGGTTAAGGTAGGAGTCATAGCATTGTGTCTACTCTTGCTTAGATAACACCAGAATTTTATTACAGCTAGGAATACAAAAGTACTTCGCCTGATTCTTTTTTCAAGGGGTCTCTGGAAAAGGGTAGGAGAACTGAGAATAAGGTAATTTAGATGCAATTTCCTGACATACATGCAGTTCTTTTGCTTTACTTAATGGACACTTGTCACAAGATAAGTCCAATAGCTGCCCTGTCTTAGGTAATTTACATAAGCTGAAGTGACCAAAGATTCATTCCTTGTTACTTCTCTAATCAAAAGAAAATTTAGTTACAGAATAAGTTTCTAGTGATATTATTCAAATGATAAGTGCTTCTAATGCCAGGTATAGATATTCAACTACTAGAACATAAAAATTTATTAGATAAAAGCAGTAATGTGGCTGATTCTCTTCTCCCATATTATTTCCCTTCTCTTCTCCTGGTCTTTCCCATGTATTTATTCTTTTGCATAAAACACAAGATTTGCTACCTTGAATATGTAACTCCATCAGACTTTCTGTAGGTCTTCAGGGTTGAAGCGTGAAGTTTTTTTTTTCCTGGCCCTTTTCTATCTTGTAAATTCCCCTAGACTTCCCCACTGCCCTCCCTAATCTGCAACAGTGACAGTTTGCTGCCTCAAAACAGAGCATTCAAATGAATTCGCTTAGCCAATAACTTCTGTGAAGTTGCCTTTTCTAATGGTGTTATTACTCAGTGATGCACAAATGTGGTATTTGCCCTACTGGTAGGCAAACAAAGGTCTGGTTAAGAATGGTAACCTGCTGTTTTCTTTAAAGGAGAGCCAAAGACTTGTGCTTTACTCTGTTTGGGTTTTGGGGAATACGGTAGCCATTTTGATTGTGTAATCTTTTAGTATTGTGAGTTGATTTGTACTGTGTTAAGTAGATTTGTCTAAAAGTTAACTGTTAACAGCTGGTCTTATAAAATGTAAAAGTAGTGAAACTCATCAGTTTCTCTAAACCAGTGAATGTTGTCTTCCACAATACTGTGGGTAAGCAGTCCCTCCCCTACTTCTTGGGGATCATCTTGTAATGATTTCATCTTGGGTGTTTTTGGTTTTTCCCTTGTGCCTGAAGGACAGTCTCTTATCACTATGGTCAAGACACAGGACTGAGTAAAAGAATTCATGAGCATATGACTGGTGAGAGTTAACTGCAGTGTATGTTAGATTATATATTCAGATCTGGAGAAAAATAGGTTCTTTTTAGTAAAGAGTGTTTGGTTGCTATTATATACAAATAGTCATGGGTAGAGGCCTTATCTATGCTCATCTTTTTTCAACTTAATGCTCAATTTGCAATAACAGTAAAGGTTTCATATATAAATCTGTCTGTAAAAAACACCTGTAAAGATTTGTTTCATTAAAAGGAAAGACCCATTTACTTTATTGGGGAAATTAACTGTAGTGTTTACTTAAATTTTTACCCTAAAATAATCCAGTTGTGCTTATTTTTATTTTTTTAGTTGGTGATACATGGTTATAATAAGTTACAAGGTGATTTCTTCCCTGAAAAATCTGCCTAACCTTTTATGTCAAAATTAGAGCTACTAAACTAGGCAAATGTCACTTGATTGAACATTAGGGATCGAGCAAGTAAGCAGTCCACTACCTTCATCGCTACCTGAGTGCCCATACTCTTGCCTCACTAGCTTAGACAGCTCTGATTTATATTTATTTGTTGCTTCAGCTCAGCTTTTTGAAATTTTCCTGCTGAGATGACTTACTGGGAGTTGTAGGTGGAGTGCAGTTAATATTTTGTTTAAATTCTTAATTCAGCTTTTCAGAACCTTATGAGTAAGAAAGCTGTTTTTGTCAAAGGGTACCCTTAATGATAGCAAATGCCCGCTTAAGATTTGGTTTTTAAGATTTTATTTCTTAGACTTGAAAAGATGTTTTCAGATATAATAGATTACAATTAATAAGTAATACTAACTATAATGTTAATAAAGAAGAGGAAACTGCCACCACCAGGAAGAAGAAACACCTTTTAATAGTAAAGGTGTTCCCAATAGGTGAATTTTCAATACTGCACTGATAAAGTGGGTAAAGAGCCCTCTGAAATTCTATTGAGATAAAGGGACTTACCTCACCACTGGAATTCTTGTTTTCAGAACCTCTGAATTTTCAGCCAAACACTGAATTCCCCCTAATCTTTATTCCTGAGCAAAACATCCCTAGAGTAATAACCTCTGTTTTCACAAGAAAATAAGGCACAGTAACTCAACAAAGAGAACTAAAATAAACCTCAAGACTATATTATATCCAGAAGTATGTATTTATAAAAATAAAATCCTGTGGAGTTAAGTGTATTATATACTACTAGATAAGGCAACTTATTTTCTTGTATTGAATCTCACTGTTTCCGGTTGGTTGGTTTGGTTTTTGTTTTGTTTCATTGTTTTTCTTAAACTCCTTAAGTGACAGAGCTCACAAGTCTTTGGCATCCAGTCTGGGTTGTACATGCAGAGCCATCTTATACCTGGAAACTGTCGGTGGCCCCCACCCCCACCCCAGCTATTGCATGAAAGGGCCAAGAAAAGCGTGGAAACTAGTGAGTGGGTGGGTGATTGGTTGCTTGGTTGGTTGCCTGGTTGGTTGGCTGCCTGATGTTTGCAGCCAGCTCTTGGTGGTGTGATTGCTCAGGCTCACTGATGGTTGCCACACTCACAGGAGTATCGAATCCACCCTGCAAAATGTTCCTCTCGTTTAAAGGCATTTTTAAGGTTCTGTTTATCATTTTTACATCCTCTGTTGAACTAAAACACTGTCCTGAGAGCTACTTCTTCCAGGGGTATTGTGGCCTACATTTTTAGTATCCCATCTATTTCATCCTTCCTCCTCCTCCTCCTCCTCCTCCTACTTTCTGGGAATGAAAGGAATTTGGGAGGGGGAAAAATTTTTTTTTTTTCATTCATTGATCCACAGGTCTCATTATCTTTATGATGAATCTGTGACTCTTTGGAGCAAGAACAATGGAAAAAATGAAGATAATGAACAAAACCCTTCATCCTCTTAAACATTTTCCAGTTGTGAGATTCCTCTTTGTGCGAGGTCTCTTCCCCTTGTTCCCCCTAGTCCTCTTCTTCCTGACTTTGGTCTGTTAGGTCTTCAGGCTCATACCAGTCTCCCGAGACATTCTTCGGTCATTATCACCTTTTTGGGTGGATTTTATTTTGTCTTGTTTTATTTTTTTTAATAACTTTTTAACCTTGATGCATATTTGCTTGGGATAGAGCTTGTGCAATTTACCAATCGTATTGATTGTATGTGATTGTGCCCTGCAGAGGTATACTTAACATGACAAAAATAAGTTAATAAAGGAGCCCGTGAGATTTGAGTCAGGTTATAAATGACTTCATGAAATCACTTAGTTTTGGATAGTGAGAATTTTCTGTCTCCTGTTCTTATAAAATCAGTGCTAGACAAAAATACCATTTTTAAAAGGTTTTCTTGCATTCCTTTTTTTTCCCTTGCCTATGCTACGTGTTCTTCCTTGCCTGTCCCCATCCACCTGTTAAGAAATAAAAAAATTTAACCTTAAAGTGACACCTTGATTTATAAATTGCTGATATTAGTGAAGTTTTACTTTTTCCAAGTGTTTCCAGCTGAAAAAATTAGTGAAGACAAATAATGGGTTGAAACTTCACAAGCTGTGAATAATTCCTTAGCATCTGGCAAACTGAAATTTTATTTGAAGACTTTATCTCTTAAAGTTTGGGCATAGGGAAAAATGTCCTGTTTGAAATGGACCATTTTCCATTTAATCTGTTTATATTTCCAGTTTTTAAACAGCCTTCAAAACATGTGAGGTGGAAAAAAAGAAATAGTAGGAAGATGGTTCAGGGCAGCAGAGCTCTGGGTCTGACTTGTCACAGGCCTTTGAGAAGATTAAGGCCATCTTTTTCAATTTTGTATTATTTGTGTGCATGTTTATATCAGAGATACTACATTTGTTAAAATGGTATTTCCTTCCTTTATTACCTTGGAAACTGACTCAGTCTCATGTTGCTCCTAATTAGTGTTTAAGGCCCCCATGAGTTGCAGATAAAAGGATTATTTTAACAAGTAGGAGGAGGTGATTCACCTTTTGGTTTGTAAATATATGAAAGTGTGTCCAAGGTCTTTATCTGCTTTCTGTCAGCATTTATATTAAATGATAAGTTAATGAGAAACGTGTGGTCTTTTTTGTAGATGAATCTGTGCCATTTTATTCTAACCTTGGGATCGTTTTCTTACACCTTAATGGAGTTTTTTTTTTTTTTTTTTTTGTAGTTGAAAGAATGTAGTAGATAATGTGCACAAGCAAACACATTCTCGTAGAGAGATCACAGGAGTTAGTCCAACCTTAAATACACCACAGCCCACATTCCTTCATTTGTTCTACGTGATTGTACATTAGGAGACAAGGTAATGGTTCTGAGATCCTGCTATCAATGTTCAGTGAGACTCCACAGCTAGCATCTTAAGTCCTGCTTTATGGCTTCTCCAAGTCAGAACCTTCTTTATGCTTAAGTAGCATGGACTTGCTCTGGGAGCATTCCTAATACCAATTATCTTTCCATTCTTACTGGCTTGTCCTGAAATCCCTATCCATTAGTCATTCCTTAGAGTTGGAGGATAAGTGTAATTTTATTTCCTCTTAGAGACCACAGTAAAATCCACCTTACTTAACAACTCTGTGTCATGAAGAGAAGAGGGGAGGGTACTGAATTAAAAGAAGTTTAAGAGATACAAAAATCACATGCAACGTGTGAACTTAGCTTGGATCCTGATTCCAACCAAATGTACAAGGACATTTTTTGTATATTGAGGGAAATTTGACTTTATTAATATTGGGAATTAGGTAATACCAAGGAATAATATTTTTGTGATAACAGCAACATGGTTATATAAGAAAATATTCATATTTTTAAAAGATGCATAACAGCAGCTGGAGTTCCCTTTAAATATTTTTAAAAGAAAAATAATACACATTACCCAGTGAATGTGAACAGTTAGCAATTGAGTGTCCATTAGTACCATATCTGGCTTCAAGGGAAGGGCCTATAGTAAAAAACTTAAGAGGTTTATTAAAGGATGGTAACTAGTGCAACCATCTTGAATGTTAGAAAATCTATAGGGTTACTAAGTCCAAAACCAGACCTGCCCTGTACCACTTAACCTAGGCCTAACCTGCGCATAAGCATTAGGGTACTTTCTGACCCCTTAGACTGAGAATCACACAGAGTAGTTTGGTCTTTGTGTGCATTAGCCCTTCAGTCCCAGTAACCAGCTAATCTGTTAACGACCGATTAGTTAATCTCTTCAGCCTGGTGGCTAGTTTAGTTAGTGGCTGCCACCCTTATCTGGGACACCTAGCCCATCAAAAGTGGGCCTTAAACTACTCAGTGAACATCCACTGCAATTATTTACTAAGTTTACTGAGTGCTCCCCATATTCATAACTAGATGACAAAAAGGAATTGCTGTCTACCCCTAAGGAGCTTAGACTCCAGTTTCGGAACCTGACGTACATGCTTTAAAAATAGGTAACAATCATTTGCAAAACAGTAGGCAGAGTTACTATAGAACTATTCAGCCATCATTGTCCTCAAAAGGGAGCCGTGAGACTACACAAAGAAGATTGAACATCACCTGGCTGTGCAGCAAAGGCTTTCGTGAGGAATTTGCACTGAAGGTAAGACTTGGAGGATGGAGAGGGTGCTGGAGAGCTGACATGCCTGGTCAGAGAAAACAGGTTGTGTGAAATCTGCTCAAAAACCCCTATGTTATGGGAACTGGAAGAAGGTTGGTGAGGCTAAAGGGAGGGAGAGTGGCTTGAGATGAGGCAGAGCCAGATGACAGTGGCCTGAGACCATGTTTGGGTTTTATTCTGAAAGTAAGTGAAACCCAAGAAAGGGTTGTAAGGAGGATGAGGGATCGTGATCGCATCTGTGCTGATTATTCATATTTATGGATAACTTCCATGTCGGTGCTTTTCAAATTTAATGTGCATACATTTCACCTGGTGCTCTTGTTCCAGTGCAGTTAGACTGTTTCCACAGGTCTGGAGTGGGGCCTGAGATGATCTAACATGCTCCCAGGTGAGGCCGGCACAGTTTATCCAAAGTCCACCCTTGAGTAATAAGGCTCTGTGTGATAGGCAATTTTGGATGCAAAAAGATCCAGTTTGTGCCGATCAGAATTAGGAAATGAGTGAGATATAAAATATAAATTAACACTCCCTGGGTTGCTTAAAGGAAAGTGTAGAGCCAAGAGAAGCAAGGTGATTTAGAAAAGTATTTGCATCTGCAGAGTCGATCCTGAAAGGTAGAGAAGGCTTTATATGGTGAGCAAGGTTGGGAGCAGAGACTCCAAGCCCCGGAGCGCACGTAGTCATGAAAGAATGTAGCCTGTGCTGGTACTCCGAGGAGCTAGAAAACTTTGATTGAGGCCAGGTCTTGGAATGCTTTGTGAGCTATTCTGACTCACTGGGTTTCATCCTATAGCAGTTATAAGCCAGAGAGAGATGTGATCATTGTGATCTGAAGTAAAATAGGGCCTGAGTGGAGAGCCTGGTTGTGAATCTGTTGCAATAGACTTAGAAGAAATAATGAGGGCCAACACTAGAACAATGGCATGAAGAGCAGGAGGAATTTCTGAGACGGTGTAATTGAGCCATAACTTGAGGACAGATGGCACCAGCATGACTGGCATTACTAAACCCCCAGGGGTGGTACCAGTCAGCTGCCTGACCAAGCACTGGTTCCCTTGACAAGCACTAGGTCTGTTCCTATGGTATCAGATTATAGGGGGGAAAATAGTAGTACCTTTGCAGCATCAAAGCCCTTGAAAATACTCAGGTTCAAGGAAAACCTACAGCCTTCTCAGCTTATCATCACCTTCCTATCCTCCCAAGTCTAAAGACATTCAGGTTATTAACATCCAAAAGGTGCTCTCTGATTTTCTCCAGTCTCCCCGCTTTCCCTCATCGTCTAACTGAGTCTCTTGTTATCCTTAGAAGAAAGCTAGGGCACCTGAACTGCACCTAGGCCAAAGCTCAGGCTGCCTCTCCAGAATGGGCTGGTCCATTCCTCTGCAAGCATCTCCAGGGTTTTGCCTCCAGCACCATCTCCTGGTTGCCTGAACTCCTGCAGCCACCTGTGATGCGACTCCTGGAGGTTTCTGTTCAAGGTTAGAACAGCCTGTTCCCAGGCAGCAGCCTCTGTGGGTCTTCAGTTCCAGCCTTTGGGAAGGGCCTGAAACCAGTTTGAGTCCTGATGGGATAAAAGCTGCTAAATTGCATTCACTCCTAGACCTACATTTCTACCTCAGCCCTCAGTGGACTTTCTCAAATGTGCTACAGCATCCCTTACTGCTTGTCACATAATTGGCCTCTGCTTATGAAAACACACACCCTTGGCTTTAGCTTTACTGTGAGTTTCTTCCTGTTGGTCTGGATCTGTCCAACCCACCCCCTTTCTCTCCAGAGAACTTTCTCCCACTACCTCTGCCTCTGCCCTGTCTTCTCTAGTTCTTTCTCACCACCTACAACTTCCTAAACTAATGTGGAAGCAATGGCTTTTGACTCCATGAAGCTCTCTTACTGAGGCACCCAAGAATATCCTTGCCCAGTGTTTCTGTTTATGCAAGATGTCAGTTCCTCTGGATAAGTGTTTTTACTTAATCTTAACTTACCACTTGGGAGATAATTTAAAGTGTTTTACTATTTGTAAGTCTGCAAAACCACTCTGAGCCTGGATTTCTTGAAACACAAATATTTACTGAGTACTTAGTGCATTCAAGACTCAGTGGCATGTGCACTGCCCATGTTCAATAAATATTTGTTGTGATATGGTTTCCCTGAAACCAAAACTGAACTTTTTACCGTTGTGAGAATTTGGACAAATTCCCATGAAATGCTTTGACAGTCTCACCTGAAAACTGCCAGATGATAATGTAGGATTTATTTTGATAAATTTTATTTCACCTTAATTAAAATGTCATAGCTGCCTAGTAAACTAGAAATCCAGGAGAGTTGGAGACAATTTTGTTTTTTTTTGTGTTAGATGTTGCCCCAAATTTCTGTCGAAGAGTTACTGAGTAACCACAGCAAGAGCTCAGCTCTACTATTTGTCCTCTGCCAAGGTCTTAACTCTTGGATCCAAAGACTGGAACAGCCCAGGCTAGAAGGCAAGGGTGGGAGCCACCTGAATTACCTGCATGGAGGAGTTACTCCTCACACTAGAGGCAGGGCAACGGAAAGAGGAATTTTTTAATTTTATTAATGACCTTGAAGGAAGTACTTTTTTTAAAAAAGAGGATGATGGAATGCTACATTCCATCCACCCCATGGCTCCTCAAGTCTTTCCCAGATACAGCAGAGCAGAGGCCCTCCAAGATCGTTTTCAACCTTGTTTCCACTCAGAGCAAAGAAAAATAGTGCGATGCAGAAGTAGAAAATATTCAAAAACTTCTACTTGATAAAATTTCTTAAGCCTGCCTCCAGAAAGGGTTAGACTTTTCCATGAAGTTTGATTTAAATATACAGAGTTATTAAAACACTATAGAATACTGATGACTGTGTGTGTGTGTAAGGCGAGATACCCAGATTAGTTCGCCCAGCATACAAGCTCTATTTCTTTTTCTCATCTAACCAGTCTAAGATGAACCAAGAGGAAAGGGATTTGGTGGCATCAAAACCTAGACAGTGAAAGCCAAAAGGAACTGTGTTTAATGAGAATGAGAAACTAAAAAGACTCCAAAACACCAGCTGAAAATCTACTGAAAATCTCATTTGGAATGTGCATCAGAGACAAATGCTTTACAATACAATACGGGTATTTACTGAAAAAGGTGGTAGGACCCTGGGTTCATTTCTGAGCCCTGGATTTTGCGGGAACAAACTTGATAGCCACCTTCGAGGAGAAGAACCACATGGGGACATATGGTAGGACCTGCCCCTAGAAAGCAACTGGACACTGAATTTTAAGCAAGGAAGACATGGACATCTGTTCATCATTATCATGTAGTACAAGACCTGTGAGACAGGCAGACAAGCATTTGAATCTCAGCTGTGCTAAGATCTGTCATTTATGGCAAGTTCTTAGCCCTTGTGGATAGCCATTTTCTCACCTGTAAACTAGGCATATTAATAACTTTCTGGTAGAGCTCACAAAAGAATTATATAGTCTAATGCCTGTAAAGCACTTAGCATAGACCCTTGTATATAGTGTTTCTAAATGACACCTATTATTGTTATATTCAAAGATTTAAAGAATTTGGCCTAAGCTGATATGAAGTAATGGTTAAATTATAGTGGAATATCCTAAGAGCCATTAGAAATTATTTGACCAGGCAAGGAAAACCTAAACACCTCTGTTCCACCTCCAGACACTGAATTGGGCTTCTGTCATTCCTTCTTTCTCCTTTGTCACAAGCCAGCGGCTCACCTGCTTCTAGTTCCTCTTCGTCATATCCTGGCATTCCTCTCACCCCAAGCTTCTTGGAATACAACACCGACACCCTTGTTGCTGACAGTCAAGACCTTTTTGAATAGGTGACACATTGACATGTCCAGAAAGAGAAAATGAAGAAGGTGCAGCGACATATTGACAATTTTTTTTCCCACTCCTGTCTGTCCAGCCCTCACCCAGATCAACCCTGCTTTGTGAAACAAAAGGTAACATGCTATAAACACTGCTCTGCGGCTTGCTCTTTCCATGAATCATCCTGGAAAGCTTCCATTTCAGTACATAGCAAGCATCTCCTTTTTTTATTTTTGGCATAGTTTTCAGAGTGGGGATGTACCTCGGTTTACTTAACTTGTCCCCTGCAGAGGGAAGTTGTTTCTAATCTGCTGTTACAAATCGGGTTCCAGTTGGTAATCTCACTGATACCTGTACAGATATCCAGAATACATATCCTGAAGTGAGATTCCAGTGCAAATTCATTTGTAATTTTGGTATCGCCAAATTTCCCTTCAAAAGGTTATACATTGTATTCTCAGCAGCAATGGATGAAAGGGCCTATTTTCTCACACTCTAGCAAGAGAGTGCACCATCTAACTTAGTTCATCTTTTAATACTAAGAGTTTTTAGTGATAATCCTTTTTTAGGAAATCAGATGGGAAAAGTGCAGCAGAAACCTAACAGGGAAAGTACAGTGCTTTGAAGTCTTGCAAAGAATCATTGAGGGATGCCAAAATTAGCAGGTGAAAGTTTGGTGAAAAACAACATATTTACATACTCTTGAAGTATCTTCCCATAAGATAATTAATAAAAAGGGAAAAATTATAATTTGACAGCAGAGAAAGAAACTTGGCAGACATTATCAATGTTAATATCACCTGTGATGGGTCAAATTAACATCCTGATATGATGCCCGGAGAAGGAAACAATATTACTTCTGTAGTATTCCTGCCAAAAGAAAGTCCAATTTCTATGTAATCCTAAGTAAACCTCATACATACATAAATTGAGAGACTTTTTAGTCTAGATTCAAAAAAATGCCAAAGTCGTAAAAGACAAAAGATAGCAACTGTTCCAAACTAGAAGGCACTAAATAAAGAGACATGACAACTAAATGCAATGTGTGATCCTAGACCAGGAGAAGGGAAAACACAGAGTTTCTTTTTCACTTGGCACTACTAAATCAATGTTTCCTAAGTTGTGGCCAGGGCATTCCCAACACCTTTCAGTGTGTGGGTAAAGTCCAAACTATTTTAATATGTAACTCTTTTAATAATAATATTTATATGTTATTTAGCAAGTTCTAAACGGATCCTGTGGCCAAAAGTTTGAGAACCACTGCTATAAGAAACATTAGTGCAACAATTGGTAAATTTATAAAAAGACTTATAGATTTGTACTGTATCAGTATCAATTTCCTGACTTTGATCACTGTACTTGTGGTCTTGTAAGGAGTTATCTTTGTTTTTAGGAAATTTATACTATTTAGGAATAAACATACATTATATTTGCAACTTCTAAACAGTACAGAAAAATAATGTGTATTATATGTATTATAAGCACACACATATATATATGATGGAGAAAGAAAATGAAAAGGAAGTGCAGTAAAATAATAATGTTTTAACAAAGTTAAAATTTGGGGATTCTAGGTGAAGGGTTTATAAGAATATTTTTTACTGTTTTTGAAACTTTTCTATTAATCTGAAATTTAAAAAAAATTTTTAAGTCTTAGTCTTACAAAGTTCTTTTAACATTGTCACCTCCTGATCTTTTTCCCGACTCCTGCCCCAGCTCCATTGACCAGACTCTCCTATGTGCTCTCCCTGTGCATACTTTAAGTCATATGACCACTGGCATTGATTGGGACTTTTATCTTCATGTCTGGCTTCTGCTATGAAGCATGGGGCATGAAGGGTGAAGTCATCTTTCTGTCCCCAGACTCAGCTCCATGCCTGATACATACTGGCATTATTCACTGTCTGTTAACTAAATGATCATATGGCTCAACAAATGAATGGAAAAATTTAACCCAACCCATGATGCATGTCCTTAACTACCAAGGCAGGTGGTCTGCACCCTTATCTTTTTTCCTGCACATGTTCATTAGACCACCTGCACCACTTATGCAGGGTCCCCCTCACCTGCCCTCCTCCAAGGACCTCCTTTGCAAGTCACAAGTCTAACAACTACAAACCCTAATAGCTTGTTCCTGTCTCAGGGTCTCTGTCCATTTTTCCATGTGGGCAGTTCTTTCCTAATATTTTTATTGGCTCCCTCCCTCCTTTCATTCTGGTCCCTTTATGTCAGTTCACTAAGGAGACCTTTCCTGCCACTCTTTCCAAAATGGTAACTTCTCCACCTCCCCCATCACTTTCTATCCCCTCTCCCTGATGGATTTTTCTCCATTAACACCTGACTGGCATGCTATTTACATACATATTTTAAATATATTGATTATTTATGTGATTGCTGTGTGTCTCCCCTGACTGGAGTCCCCTTAAACTAGAACAGTTAAAGAACTCTAGAATTCCTGTGACTGCACTAGCTTCCAGGAGTCTTCAGTCACACAGAAGGCAACATACTTAGCCAGCGTATACTGCTGCAGCAGGCCTTCTGACACTGTTTTTGGCTGTTTAGGACGAGGAAAATATAAACAAATCTGCCCTTTATCTCCATTAGTTTGAATTTGTTTTATCTCCCCAATACCAAAAAAAAGTAAAAGTAGCAATACACACCAAGAAATAGAATTCAGTGCGTTTGCTTTTAAAGAATTCTCACCAGTTGCCCGTAGGTTTTGCACCTGCCTCACACTCCATCTCCTGGTCCCCCAGCAGAATTTCACCAAGCATCTCCCGATCAGCTCATCCACCTTAGAAATAACCTTGACAAGCACCCCGAGGCCCCTGGTCCCGTGCTCCCCACTCATCATGCAGGGCTGAGCAGGGAATGGTGCCATCTGTGGTCCACAGGTGCACCCAGTGTGTGTCCTGCTCTGGGTCACAAACATGTCAGCACTCAGAGGCATGAAGCTGGCATCTCATTTCGGAATATTCTTCTCTCCACTCTGACTAGATAACACAGGCTCTTTCCCTAAAAGCTGAGAAAGAGAGGACATTGCAGCGAGCAGAAAGAAGGCTACATGTGTCTGGACAGTCACCCTGGCTAGTTGTATTCACCTGTTTTCTCCCTCCTGGTTTGGTTAGCCAGGAAAAAAAAAAATCCTGCCAAGTTCTCTCCAAGCCACTTTCTGACCAAGTTTGAATTTGTGAACATGTTCTCCCCCTCCTTTTCTATAAAGATGAAGAAGCCAGTGAGGGAGGATGGGGAAGGAAGGTGTCCTTGCTTTCCCTGGACCTGACTGAACTTTAAAACCTCTCTGCTAATTAAACAACAGTGGGCTCTACCCTTTGCTTAACCCTGGGAGCTGGTCATCAGCCTTTGACCTCATCCTCCCTCCTCACCAGCTCCCTCCCCCACCTTGGCCTCTGGAACCTCAGCCAGATTTGGAGGAAAGAACCAGTTTTCAGAGGGACTGCCTCAGACCACACTATCTCCACTCGCCCAGCCTGTGAAAGACTAGCGACCATGTTTTCCAACAGGATGGGAACTGTAGCTGCTGCAAAAAGGTAAGAGGGGCCACCTTCCCCTTCACGTGCCCTCCTGGGGGTTCTGACCTCTGAAGGACTCTGAGCATGACCTCGAAACCTTCGAGAAGACCAGGTGTCTCCTGGTAGTCACAAAGACTCTTTTGGAAGACGTCAAACCCGGCGCCCTCCCACCCACCCTGCTCTCGCTCTCAGGGTGACGCTTTTCCTAAGCCACACCTAGGCTTTTCCTCAGCTCAAGAAACAGAGGAATGTCATCGTCCCTCCTGTGCGGATGCTGCACCAGCCCCCACGGCAACCAGGGCCGCTCCGGGGCATTCCCAGGCCCGCCAGCGCCGGCGCTAGGGGACACGTAACCTCTGAGGCCCTCCTGACTCTGCTGCAGCTCCTCTTTCCCCTCGGCTGCTCACCTCCAAGATCTCAGCGACCTCTGACCCCGGACGGCAGCTCTGTTCCCTTTCCTCTGAGATTCCTTCCTCCCCTGACACCACCACACTCCCCCTTGATCTGGGTTGTTCTAGGAGGCTCGATGTGGGCTGTGGCTTAACCACCTTGGTTTTCCTTTGTGCGCAGAGAGCTCCCCATTCCCTCGGCCTCCACTTTGTAGCTGAGGAAGAAAGTGGAAAGACATGACAGCAAGGTTTTCCTTCTGCTTCCTCACCCTACGTTCCATATCCACTCCCCACGCCAGGGCGTCTGCTTGTGTCCCGGATGTGCCTCCTGAAAGGGATGCAGAGTGGGCCTCGGATCACCGAGAACCCCTCCGCCAGCCCCAGCTTCCAGCCGGCCCCACGCTGACCCAGCCGACCTCCTCGGCGAGCCCTTCATACTCCGTGTCTGTCTTTCCTGCCGGGGGAGATTGAGAGGCAGGACCACAAACAGACTCCCTTCTCCAACCCCCGGGAACGCAAGTCGGCCTGAGGGAGGCCCTGCCCACTCTGTCTTATCTATAAAAATATTATGAGAGTTTCTTTCTTGGTTTGCTTAACGGGGTACCACAATTCTTCTAATTTGCCAAGCACATGATCTCATTTTTTAAAATGTGAGCTTAGGTTCGTTTACCTTTAGGGAACCCATGTTGGAAGATATTGAAATTTCCAGCCAACAGAAACTGAACAGGGCCTGAGCTAGGCAGTGAGAGAGCCAGGAGACAGACTTAATCGAATCTAGGGTCTGACTCAATGGAGAAGGTGAGAGGGGGACCCCCAGGGTGACTCCCCGGTTTCTGGATTAGATAACAATGTGCATGGGGGACCCATTTGCTGAATTGGACGAGGTAGAAGGAGAAGCAGGTGTGTGGGTGAGCAAGACCAGTGCAGTTTGCTGTATCTCAGGAATCTGCAGGACATTCAGGGGGCATTGTTCAGCACACAGCTGTGTGGCGCTCAGTGGAAGTGTTAGGCTCAGTCTAGAGACTTCAGCACATAGGTGGTGCTGTGCCTCATTCATTCCTTCTCACCCGTGTGTATTACTGAAATCTCTGCTCCATCAATCAAAATCCTTCCCACCTTTTATCATCCAGGTTCAATTCCATCCTAAGCAGCTTCTCTAAATGCCTCCTCTTCCTCTCCTAAGTCTTCACTGGGCATGAAAGGTCCCTGCCTGTTTTCCGTATGTCCCATCTCACCAACTGGAAGCTTGACCTTCCTTATTTCTCCCAGCACATGGCCTGTGCACACAATACTTCTGATAACCATGAAGCAATAGTTGATTCCAATTTCAACATGATTGTGTCCAGGCAAATATAATTACCCACCTGCAAAGAGTCCAGGACTGGGCCCTAGTGCTCTGAAAGAGTTTTGGCCCTCCCCCTGGCCACACCAGGTGGGCTGGAATTCTGTGCTTTACAAGGGCACATCTGTGATGGGCAGTGGGGTAGGGAACTCCCAGCCTAGCTTAACTCAGCTTTCTGTCCCTTATAGGAGGACATGTCTTATCTCCTTACTGCTCATTGGCCTCTGGGGCTGTGTGACTGTGACCTGTCACGGGAGCCCTGTGGAGGACATCTGCACAGCCAAACCTCGGGACATCCCTGTGAATCCCATGTGCATTTACCGTTCCCCAGAGAAGAAGGTGACTGAGGAGGAGGGCTCCGAGCAGAAGGTCCCTGAGGCCACCAACCGGCGGGTCTGGGAACTGTCCAAGGCCAATTCCCGATTTGCCACCGATTTCTATCAGCACCTGGCTGACTCCAAGAATGACAATGACAACATTTTCCTGTCACCCCTGAGTATCTCCACAGCTTTTGCTATGACCAAGCTGGGTGCTTGTGACAACACCCTCAAGCAGCTAATGGAGGTACAGTCCAAAGCCTTCTTTCCCAGCCTCCTTACTGGGGCAGCCAAGGAAACGTTTATGTACAGGTCTAGAGCCCTTCAAAAACTGTAGGTGGTATCCCAGTCTCTCTGTGTTTCTCTTTCACTTTCTCCTTCCTATATTTTTTTCCCTTCGTTTATCTATTTATGTGTTTAGAAAACATGAGCTGAGCATTTATGCTGTGCCAGGCCCTGGGCTTGAAGGTGGCTCTTGGTCAGCGGCCGGCTGGTGTGCTCTCTACGCATGTTAGCCAGGCCGCCCTACCAGAACCACCACTGTTTTCTTTTGGTTTCTACAGGTTTTTAAGTTTGATACCATCTCTGAAAAAACATCTGACCAGGTCCACTTTTTCTTTGCCAAACTGAACTGCCGACTGTATCGAAAAGCCAACAAATCCTCCGAGTTGGTATCCGCCAACCGCCTTTTTGGAGACAAATCCCTTATCTTCAATGAGACCTATCAGGACATCAGTGAGGTGGTATATGGAGCCAAGCTCCAGCCCCTGGACTTCAAGGTGAGTGGCAGCTATTATCCCTGACCTCAGAGTTCTTCTTCTGCACCCAGAAATTGAGGAGGTATAGAAACAGGATGCAAATGAACACTGCTTTGCTGGTTGAAGGCAGGTGGGCTATCAGTCAGTCAGAACCCCCAGAATACTGTCTTCTCTTTTTGCTCAGAACCTAGGAAATCAGTGGTATCTAGAGCTTAGATTGTAGTAGCTGCTCTGAAAAAGTTGTATGAATAATTTCAAATATATACCAAAAACTATTCTGGACATGCCAGTCCTATAAGATATCTTTGTTAATTTAATTTCTTAAATTCACCATGGTCAAATAAAATTGGTGTATAGTGCATGTGAGAGTCTCCTCTTAGAGGTTCATGAGGCAGATGGGCTTAATGCCTACGGAGTTTTCTGAGAAGTCCTACAACAAAGAACTATTGGCTTTATTCAATGAGCATTCCTCAAACATTTTTACCACAGGCATCCCTCCTGCCCCCCAACCCTTGCAGTACTCATCTGCTTCCCATAGAACATGTTTTGGAAACCTGAACCTCAAGAGTTCAGGTTTCCAGTCAGAGAAGGTAATATTTTGTTTTCTTTTTCCCAGACTATTTTCTCCTTCTATGTTCCTTTATTTCTTCCTACCTCTCTTTCATTTCCTTTTCCTCCTGTTAAATTCATTAACTATATGGAAGATTCATGGCCCTATACTAGGTATGTAAGATTTCCCCGATCTGGGTTAGATTGGTGGTTTAACCAACAAGTGGGAAAGGACAGAGGGATGATGAATAAGATGAGCTGGTACACAGGGAAATGGAGAAGCCAGTCGAATAGCACAGGTTAAGACTAAGGCAGCTTTGTTTCCTGTTCTCCACAGGAAAAGGCAGAGGAGTCCAGACTGACCATCAACAAGTGGATAGCTAACAAGACTGAAGGGCGCATCACTGACGTCATTCCCCCGGAAGCCATCGACGAGTTCACTGTTCTCGTGCTGGTCAACACCATCTACTTCAAGGTACTCAAAATGGCCCTGGAGAGACCCAAGAAATGAACGCTTGCCCTCCAGTTTACCCTCTTTCATGCCATTGGGCATGTATAGTGGATCCTTTCTGATAAACAGTTCATGTGTGGTCTGGAATGAAATACACATTTGATGAATGTCTAGAACCATGTCTAGGGCCATGGCTGCTGGCCTGAAGTCCAGGGAGGCCTGGTAATGTTTCTGGGCACAAACAGAGCGTACACACTCACAAACGCAGCATATCCCAGCTGCGAGGCATGCATGGCAATAAACTCTCACACATATGTGACAATTTCTGCTGTCCAGTTAACTCCATTTTGAAATCTGGGACAAATTGACAGTTTGTCAACAATCCTCAGAGATGAAATTTTTTTCCATCATGTGGAGCAGCTTCTCCAGTGACTCAAAGCTCCCCTGGCCTGAAGCTCTTGAAGCTCCAGGTGCCAGGCTCACCTCAAACTTTGCAAAGGCCCTTTGATTTGATGATGCAGACGGCCTTGTCTTTTTCAGAGAGTCAGGAGTTCTAAAGACTGCTCCAACTTGATTGAATTTGAGGAGGGTGAGGGAGAGGGTATGGGGAATAAACAGATCACTGATATTCAGGAAGGTCACCAGTTTAAAGCAGGTAGAATCGTGGCCCATTTGCCCATCCTGGGCATCCCCCACCGCACCCACAGGGCCCAGGGAGTAGCCAGTCACTGCTGGTTGCCAACCACTCTGTCTCTTGGGGTTTCCTTCTTCTCAAAAGTGGAGTACGTTGTGTTTCCACAATGGATATTTACCCTTTACAGTTCATGAAACACTGTGCTGTTTATTAGCCCTTTTTGTCCTTATAACATCACAAATGAGACCTTGGGCCATTCAGAAAGATTACTAAATTTAAATCCTGACTCGTTTCCGATTGTGTGAATGCAGGTGAATTATCTGAGACCTTTCTATGTTCCAATTTTTGCACCTGTAAAATGGCAATAATGCTCTACATACCTTGCAGGGTTAATGAGGGGGTTGAATAAGTTAATGCATGTAAATGCTTAGAGCAGTGTTTAACACACAGTAAAGCCTCCTACAAATATCAGCAATCACCAGCTCCTAATTTTATAGGTGAGGAATGACCCCTCAAAGAGTTAAATGACTATGCCAAAATCAAAGAGCCAGAAGATGACAAGGAATCGTAATTCTGGCTCAGAAATTTCAAAGGGGTGTCTTGTAATCCCAGGGCTCCTCCTGCTTTAAATAGGAAGTTCACCAGGAATCACCCCCCTGCCTGGCAAGGCTCCCAGAAGACTTCTGGGGTTATTATCTGTGTCTGGCCTTTACCTGTCTGGGGCAGAGCCCAGCATTTTGGAGGGTGGCCTTTTAGAAAGAGGCTGGTGGGAGGCTGAAAGCAAAAGGCAGTAAACTCATTAAGAGACTTGTGAATAGGCCAGTAGGTTTTTATTTTTCTCATTATAAAAGCAAGTAGTCACTGCTGATAATCGTGGAAATAAGGAAAAGTTAACAGAAAACAGAAAACACATAATTCCATCACTCTAACAAAGTCATTGTTAACCTTTTCATGCCTATCCTACTCATCTTTTTCCTAACAATTATACTCATATTAATGTAATACATAATGTGGATATTTCCACCATATTCTCCTCTGGATGCTTTTTGGTCTTCTTGTGATTCTCCCACCTGGTGTCTTCTTCCAGGGGCTGTGGAAGTCAAAGTTCAGCCCTGAGAACACAAGGAAGGAGTTATTCTACAAGACTGATGGGGAGTCGTGTTCGGTATCCATGATGTACCAGGAAGGCAAGTTCCGCTACCGGAGTGTGGCAGAAGGCACCCAGGTGCTCGAGCTGCCCTTCAAGGGCGACGACATCACCATGGTGCTCATCCTGCCCAAGCCTGAGAAGAGCCTGGCCAAGGTGGAGCAAGAACTCACCCCAGAGGTGCTGCAGGAGTGGCTGGAGGAGCTGGCAGAGACGCTGCTGGTGGTCCACATGCCCCGCTTCCGCGTGGAGGACAGCTTCAGTGTGAAGGATCAGCTGCAAGACATGGGTCTCGTGGACCTGTTCAGCCCTGACAAGTCTAAGCTCCCGGGTCAGTGGGGGAAGGACGCTCCTCCTCTTTCTGTTCCCAAGGTGGTCTGAACAAAGGCGGAAGCCTTGGAGGAACAGTAGTGAAGAGCAGTGAGTCAGGGCACCTGGGCTCTAATCCCAGGCCTACTGCTGACTCAGGGGAGTCCCTTTCCCTCTGGAGGTCTGTTTCCTCCTCTGTAAAAGGGGGAGTCTGCTTTTGGATCCCCACTGGACCCCTTTGTGTTTGTAACTAATAAAGGAGATAGGACCAGGAAGAGAAGAATTTGAAAATGTATCAAAGTCAGAGCAGAGAGACAGATACGATTAAGAGGTGGGGACAGCTGAATCCCACAAAATAGACCTAGTGCCATTTAATAGCCTTCATCTGCTCTTCCACAGGGCTCATGTGTTTTCCTTAAGGTCACCAGGTACCACCAACCTTCTCCCAGCTGTGATACTTGAGTAACGATGTTCAGTAGGTTTGGTTCCTCTAGCCTACCATCCTTTTAAAATATGAATGAAAATGTCTCTTTTTTAAAAAGAAGTTTATGATGCCAGGCAATTGGATTTCCTTGAATGTGCTTAAACATGTGGCCAGGCTGGGAAGAACAACATTCCTACTCAGTGGAGTGAGTTTCTCTTTAATAGGAGTTCCCTGCCCTCCTACCCCCGTCCAAGAGCTGAAGCGTGAGATCAAACTCGCAGGAGCCCAGCCAAGCAAGCCCAAGCACTTCATTATTTTTAACATGTATTTATTTAGGGGACATCATTATGTGAGGGGCCAGGATTTTAATTTTTTAAAAAGGCTCCCAAAGCCCTCCCAATCCAAATGCCTTTCTGTGAGTGGAGGTCAGCCTTCTCCCATTTCACAGCGCCTTCCCTGGTCTTCCTTCCAGGTATTGTGGCAGAAGGCCGGAGTGATCTCTACGTCTCGGAAGCATTCCATAAGGCATTCCTTGAGGCAAGTACACCTCCCTTCCCTCTCTCTTCTTATGCTGCTTTTTTATTCCTGCGCTGCATTGTTATTCAATCATCAACAGCCCATGTGGTTTGTGACTTTAGAGGTCTTGCTCCCCTGGTTCTTGTGGTGTAGATGGCAGATGCTTGAAGGGCAGGATGCGATTGTGGAGAAAGGCATGTGCCCAGTGTCCCTCAGACCCAAACCTCCTTCCTCCTGAGGCTTGCTACCAGTCAGCCCTGCCCTGAAGCCCTTGTGGTCCAGGTGTCCACCCTCCCTCCCACTCCCTCTCCTGGAGCAGGACAAGCAGGAACACAGGAAAGGGGGAGGGAGGGTGACAGGAAAAGTGCCAGCCAAGGCTACTGAGAAGGAATTCAGAGGAGAACTAGGAAGAACATGGGCTCACAGAAACCCAGGGAGGAGTTTTGAGAAGGCATCTAGTAACAAGATTGACAAGTGACCACGGGTTACCTTGTCCTGAGGAATTTGGACAGAATAATGGGGACACATGTCCAATTGTAATAGTTGAAGAGTGAATGGAAAGTAAAGAAAAGTTGCTGGTGAGTGTGGATCATGTCCTAAAGTGTGTTCTGGAGAACTAGAGCTCTGGACTACACTGCAGAAAAGAGAAAGTCAGGTGGTCAAATCTCCTGCTTGAGAGATCAACAGTGCACTCTTGCGTTTTGAAATCTGAGAAGTTCCAAAGCAAAGAAAACAGTTCCATATTGCTTAACCTAGTGCTTCCCCAATTGAGGTTCCCACGAAACCCTTTATTAGAGTAATAGCACCTAAAGCCTGTAGAACTTCTGGTTTCAGACAAATATTGAACTATGGACCAACAGTTTTAGTTATCTGGGGAGTCTGACTCATGGAGATTCCAGGATGTGAACTGAGAATCAGTGTATTGACAAAGCGTCTCAAGGGACTTTAATGCATAATCATGTTTAGTATTTACTTGTTTAGACTATTTTGGGGGGGAACCAGGATATGATGAGAATGAGAAGGGTCAGTATTTCAGTATTAGAGGTCATAGGATTGAGGAAATCACAAAAAAAGTTGTGGTCAACAAGAGAGGTTTCAGAGAATGGTGCTCAACGTCCAAGCTCAAGTGGGAAGTAAGTAGTCAGAAGGAAAGTGGAGGGATCAGGGGACAGGAGGAAGTCAGGTTAATTGTAATGGAAGTGAGGAAATGCGATAGTGTGAAAAAACAGAAGGTCTTAAGTTTGAGAGAAGGATAATGTAATTATTATAAGTTCAAAGATAGAGCAATTCTGAGAGATGGCAAGTTCAAGGCACAGCCATGGGACTAGTTTGTTTAAGAGTGAAGGGTTTGGGGAGATGAAAGAAATGGGAGGTTAGGGTGGTGAATGGGCCTCCTCCCAAAGTATCGTAATTTTTAGGTCAAATGATAACAGGAGTCAGGGTGAACAGAAAGGCTGTGAGCTGGGTGCCCAAATCCTCGAAGTGGTGATATAATTCATAGGACGATAAATGTCAGTGTCCTGTAGGACAACAGCAGGAACAGAGGGACATTGAAGGTGTTGAAGTCAGAACCAGGGCTTTTATGTGGGTCCTTGGAAGGAAAAATGACACTGCTGACACCCTTTTCCAAATGCATTGTGAAGGGAAGAATCTTAGGAGACTGCAAGGATCGCTGAGTTCTCAGGTTTAACAGTGGTTGAAAATCCTCTTCTAAGGCCCCCAAATATAAGTGGTCAGCTCAGAACTTCTTGAGGGCTTTAAGTTACTATCAGAAAGTAGCAGAGGTCTGGATTCACTTTATCTACCTAAGCCTACTCAACACACACAAGGTTCACCCCTGGCTCTTGGAAGGAGGTTGCTTTCCTTGAAAACCTTGGGAACCCAGTACACACCCAAGCGGACTGTAACTGTAATGGCTCCTGGGAAGCCATTAAGAACCAGAATCTGATTTGCATACAAAGATCCTGGTTTTGCAATAGCTCCAGTCTGCTCATGAATTTAGTCTTAGAATGGTCATGGTCACAGTATGGGGAGGTGGGGGGATGGGTAAAGGAGGGGCAACATCATCCTCCAGCCCACAAAGCTCAGGGATCTGAAGTGCTTTCATCAAGAGTCATTCTGGGTCCCTAAGCAAAAATTTCTCAAGTTGTCTCCCTCTGGACCTATGGAAATTCTGTTCATTGTAAGTTCAAATACCACTGTTTCAGTCCATTACTCCAAGAAATATTCATCTCATCCAACCAAAAGACTCTCCTTTTTCCCTAGGCCCCAGGTCCTGAGTGGCTGCCTGGGGTAGTAGTTCTATCTGGGGTCTTGATGCTCCAAGAGTGAAATTGCTCTGTAGAGCTCTGGTCTCCAGTCGAAATCTCTTTTAGCATCTAGTACAAAATAATACTCTTGGTATGAAGGTGCCAAACAGAAACGTGACAACATGGTGTACACTGAATTCTGGTTCAGAAGGCATCCAACTGGAATCCTTGCACTACCATCCACACAGGGGTTGGTTTGAACTGTATTCATCAGTATTCACTGGAAGACAGAATGAGTGCAAGTAGGGTTCTGGTGGGAACCCAACCTGACCCGAGTGTACTTTCTATGGGGAAACAAATAGCACTCGGAAGAGTTGCAGTGTCTATGGGTGACTTACCTGCCTGTAAGGGACTGCATGGGAGCTAACATAGCAGCTTTGTTCCCCACTTGACCTGCAGGTAAATGAGGAAGGCAGTGAGGCAGCGGCAAGCACCGCCATTGGGATCGCCGGCCGTTCGCTGAACCCCAACAGAGTGACCTTCAAGGCCAACAGGCCCTTCCTGGTGTTGATAAGAGAAGCTGCTCTCAACACTATTATCTTCATGGGCAGAGTAGCCAACCCCTGTGTTAACTAAAGTGTTCTTATCCTTTGCACCTCCTCCTATTTTGGTCTGTGAATAGACGTAAAAATAAATACATCTACTCCCATCTCACAATTATGAATGGACTTTGCCGGTTGAAATGAAGACAAGGACAGGAAGATGCTACTGGGGATCTGGTAAAATGATGCTTTCAACCGTTCTGTACCAGTGAACACACCTGAGTCAAGAGAGAAGGAGGGAGATGTCACTGCTCCATCTTAAAAGATGGCAGGCTTCCTGAAGGGGCAGGGGGAGCTGGGGAGCTCAGTATTTCCATCATACTAAAGAATATCCAAAAATTAAAAACGAATTAATGTCTATGTACAGAAAAGACAGAGATTCAACTCTTGAGTATTAAACCATTTAGTTCTCAGACCACTCACATGCATAATGTTCTTTTACACAGTGTTAAAATAAAGAGGAAAATGTATTTTTATACAGAATTTCAAGTATACATTAATAGACTTTTCAGATTACTAACCAAGTTGCTAACATTTTATTCACATTGTTCTTAAAGCTGTTCAACGAGAAAGCTTTTGCTAAACTGCTTTAAATATGTTTATTAAACCCTTATCTTCACCCCTCCTGGTCTCCTCCCCCCACCCCAGTCTCCGCCCCCCTTGCACCCTCCCCTTCCCCTGACACCACAGGGCTCCTGGGGCTCTGGGAGACATGCAATCCCACCAACAGCTATTGGCTTGTCATCAGGGGGAAGGTCAGAATCTGCAGGAGGAGAGACTGAGAAAGCCTGTCAAATTAAGGGAGAGAGCAAATCTGATACATGGATATGACACCATCAGGGTCTTATCTTACAGCTTTTGTGTTTTCACTTGACTTTCTAATTAAAAAAAAAACAAAAACTCAGCCTTCCACAAAAGACCCCAGAAGTTTCTGGCAATTTGGCAGCTGAGACAATAACTGAGTATCTTCCCCAGTGAAATTTCAAAAATCAGGATATGCATTTTGAACTTTTCCCTTTTGGATCTTTTTCCCTTTGGTGGTGGGATGGGCACAGATTCAAAATGGGTATCATTGGTGTGTTTACATTAAGGAATCTGGATAATTTCATGGGGTCTGGCAAGAGTACTCCCTCCTCAGCTCTCTTCCTGAAGTAATCTGGCTTCAGGGCCAGGAATAGCCACTCTCCTTAGGTATTAAAGTGCATTTTTTTCAGTAAAAGGGAGTAAGGGGAGGTGTGGTTTACACTTAAGTGATAATTATTAAGAGGGTTGGGGGGCAGAAAATCCTATTCCTATATATAGGTATTTATAATTAAGGTCATAATACAAGCAGATAGACTCTAAGGAAGTCAGACTTACAAGCCCAGCCAAGCGCCCTCCGAGGCGTGAGCACGCCGGCCTGGTGCTGACTCTTCCGAGGCATCTTTAACGGAGTATCACTTCAGATTAAAGACACAAACCTCACATGTTCCTTTTTTCAAAGGGAAAAAACAGATTGGTAGGTTCCTACAGTTAAAAACTCTACCTCATTCCCTTTCAGGGATAACATTTTAGAAACTGATTGTCTGTTTTATATGAATTCTTGATTCGCAAGTTGTGAAGAAATGTTAGATAAGCTTGTTACTTACAGACATGATGGCAGCCTTTAAAAAGTCAGAAGGTGGGCAGAGTTGATCCATGCTATCAGTATCAGCTGAGGGGAAGTAAAGTTTTCCTACAACCTCTTTATTTGATAGCTAAAACCAGAATCTTATTTTCTGACTATTTTCCTTTATTTTAAATGCTTTACTACTTCTTGGGGGACAAACCCAAGAGTTTTCTAGAGAAATAAAATGCTACATTATTAGCTGTATGAAGAAGTGATGGGCTCAAGGTGAGAAGGGAAAATTGTCCTGGATTCTGGCCTCTGAGTCCAGTGTGATTTGCTTTTCACAGTGACCAGTGGGAAGGCACAGTGCCAGGGACAGGGAGATGGGGGACAGTTGTCACCCACCATAAGCACCATAGAGAAGAGTTGGGATAAATTTCTTTCAGACTGTGTCCAGCTGAAGGAAACCACATTTCGGCTACATCGACTTTTCTATCTCTGAGCCCTCAGCCTACTTCTCTTCTCAGGCAGAGTGTGAGTGAGTACCACTGTGAAATTATGAGGAGCCAGGAAACCCACATGGTTTTCCAATGTGCTTCTCCCTTTATGCGTGTCCAATATTAAGAGTTCTAATTTTAAGTTCTTTTAAAGGGGAAGCCACTGGGTCCTGACTTGAACTGGGAGATCTATTTAAATTCTGTCCTTAGGTCACAAAATAATGTGATGGGTTAAAACTGTGAACAGACCACAGCAGATGAAAAGTTAATGGACTAAGAACACATTTCTTTTGCCTATAGTTTGGGAATGTTTTCCTTTTGTTGAGAGTAGGGAAGTGGGTCAGTGAAACCACAGTCAGAATAGCATTTGTTCTGCTGTTTCAGAAAGGATTTCTTAGAGGTTTAAGAGGAATCAGTGAGCCAGTCCAGCAGGGCAGAACTTGACATAACTTCACAGTCCTGATAGAGAACCCTGATAAGGAATGTTTAATTCCTTGCTTAAAATATAGTACAAGTCTCTATATTTTTTACCATTACTTTTTCATCTTCCTCTTCTCTCCCCACAAAAATCTTAAAATCCAGTGCGGTATGATTTGCATAAAGTTCAACAATGTTTCACAGTACTCCACAATGTCCCTCAGGATGAAACCCCAAGGAGCTACTCTCTGGATGCACACACATTCCAAAGGCTATTGCTTTTCTATCCCACCCAGTACCAGGGAACCTTCACAAGTCTAAGGCATAGGAGGCATCTTCTCTAAGTGACACTGCAGTATATACGTGCTAACCAAATAGCTGGGCCTTAATGTAATCTTGATGACATTTCAGAGCCTGATTCTAATTCAGTCCTCTGCACTAACCAATCTTTCTTTCTTGAACACATCACATAGTTGAAATTTAAATTATCAATTACTTGCAGGCAATTTATGAGTGAAAATTTCTGTGGTGCCCAGAATTCTCTCAGAAGAGACACAGCTGTATCTGACATTGCTCTTAAATACAAATGTCTGATGAATTAGAAATCACTGGGTAGTCAGTCAGTTTGAACAGTGGTTCTCACTTTTCGAGGGTGATCAAACCATTCTCCCCACCCCATGACGATGTGAGGCTGCCACAGGCAGGTAGCTTTACTACCTAGCATGGGAAGAACACAAGATAGGGAACCTCATCTGGGAATGATTGGGATAGGTCTTTGACATCCTGGAAAACAGATGCTAAAATGACTCAATTCACATTTTGTGTAAAATTCAAAAACATTTAAGTCTTACTAGTGCATTTCATTCACAAAGAAATAAGGAAAAAGTGAGAGTCAATTTACACTGAATCTCACTTAGAAGACAGGCTAAGAGACACATAAAATCCTGTGTGTCACTATCACCCAGGGAGGGTCTTTTTCTCCATTAACTGTTACAAAGCTACTGTTTATTTTACAAATAGAAATCACCCTAGGTGGCTTGGCGTGGCTCTTCAAATAAGTTCAAGTGCTCTGTTTTAGCCAGCAGAGTGGAGAAACCTCCACTCAAATCACATATGCAAAGAAAAGAAGACTCTAGAGACCAGACTTTGAAAATATGTTTTGCTTACTTATGTCTACTTTGTATCTGGTATAGAGAGAAGCCTGGATGGAGGGCGACAGCTCTCTCCAGAACTGCTCTGGGGAAAAACGGATGATCTTTTTACCACCAGAGCCTTGGCCCACTGTAAGCTTTAAACTCAGAGCCATGCCTGGGAATCAATAAAGGTACCTGTGACAAAAAGAAAACCAGACTGCAGTTATCCTGCCAAAGACCACTGGGGATGCCTAGAGAGTGTTTCCTAACCGTGGCTGCCCATCAGAATCATTCAGGTTGCTTACGAAGCCCAGGGTGCATAGCTAACTGAGTAGATGGCAATTATCCAGAGGGAACCCCAGGCATCAATTATTTTTTAAATACCCCAGGTGATTCTAATGTGCAGCAAGATGAAGAACCAGTGGCCTAGATTAACTAGCTCCGTAACAGAAAGCATTAAGGCGTGTTCACCCAAGCCGGCGTGAAGAAAGGTAAAACTCCATGCTCCCACCATGATTCATAGATTTAATATGCTTCCAAGAAATTACCTAGGCATTTCTCACTTTTTTGTTTTTAAATAAATCGCTTTGGCTGTACTAGGCCACAATGCCAACAGTTACCAATTTAGGTAAGACTGCACCTAAAGTTTGTAACAGCAAAACAGCTGGGGACAGGCCTCGGATGAGGCTGTGAACACAAAAAGAAGATAAATTAGAATTTTGCCAAGCAGGAGTTAATTCCTGAGTCTAGTATATTAGCATGGCTTATAGGCTGACAATTACTCTAAAGTTAGAAAAAACAATAGCTGTGGTGAACAGATTCCCGTGATTTCACCGCCTCACCTCCCTACGGTTTTCATACTGCATTCAGACAGAGGTGACGCTATCAGCTGTGATCTCTGAGTAATGCTTATCTCAATTCTTGGAATTTCACACTCTGTAGCTTGCCCTACCCAGTCACCAGAAAAGTAGTTACCAGCTAGAACTTAAAAAACAGATGCCAACCTTGAAAAACCTGAAAATGGATCACTCTCTCATTTTCACTCCTAACCGGAGAATCCCCATTTAGACATTACCACCAGCCAGTGCATTAGGATGAAGAGGTAGAAAGCATTCCAGGGTATCTATTAAAAGACTAATAGTCCTGCCTCAGCTTAACAGATGTTCAAAAGGTAGGTAACCTGACTTAGGGTATTAGTGCCCCAAATAGCAAATCAGTTGAGTTTCACACCTGGATTCAAAGATTAGGTGATCTGCCTAGTGGCATTTTATTACTGAAATTGAATTTCCTCACATTCACAACATTCAAGCAAGGCCACCTTCACTACTGTTAACAGTATTGGCATTAAAAACTGGAATACCTCTATTTGGAGCGAATAAAAACAAAGCAGGTCATCCAAAAATCCATGTCACATATACCTCCGTGTCAAGGTATCTGCAGACGGCTTGTTATCTGGAAAATATGGTTAATATTCCGTCCCCCAAAAATGGACTGCAAAATGGCATTTGAAAAACCCCTCAGGATTCAAACATATTTTTCACATCATTAAAAGGAGCTGGGTACATCTTTAAAAAGAACAGAAAGACTCCACTTCCACTGGCTACTCTTGCCAAATAGAAGCCAGTGAATAAAAGAACTAAACTTAAGGGTTCTGAAATTGTTTAATTTGGGCAACAAAACTGAACTTTAACATCTGAACATGACCAGAAGAACCAAGACACTGCAGCCTCTGTATTTTGGGGGTCTGGCTTTCATTTGCTTGCTACAGCCAAGTGCTCAGAGGTAGAGGAGCTGAAGCAAGTACAAAAGAGAATGGGGGTGGACAGTGGCTCAGGAATCCAGCCTCCGGCTTATAGGGCTACAGGGCAATCTTGGAATATATTCAGTCTTTAATGGGAGGTAGACTATTCTACATTGATTTATTTGCCTTCATCCGACACCTTTTTCTCACATAAATACATAAAATCACATACACACAGCTGGCAACTCACGACACTACCATCTGCAGCAAGGGCATGCCTCTCCCAACAGCTACTTTCAACTTAAATTTTAGTTAAACTCCAGGCTCTTCTCAGATAGACACAAGCGAAGTTTGTTTTCTGAGGTTCCTCCACTAGCCAAGCTTTTAAACATGTATTTCACTAACACCTACAGTTTTCTCTCTGAAGAACAGCTGCACTAAGTGGGTGCAATGTGTTATAACATCCTTATAAATAGAAAGTGCAAGAAATAATCTTCTTCGCCAAAATACAAACAAAGCCACAAAAAGCTCTCATAGCCTACTATGCCAAGTGTTTGATTTTTTAGAATCAATGATATAGCTAACAAAATGCTTCTAATGCTACCAAGGTCATAGTAGATGAGTAAATATATTTATAAGCATAGATTTATGAAAAAAGATATTAAGAAAATAGCTAACCTTCCCACAGAAGTTATTTGCATGAACTATCTTTAGTATACCACTCTGTGTTCAATGCACATGCATATACAATTGAATTATATTAGTGTTATTTTTATTGGGTCAGCTTTCCAAAAAGAAAACAGACTCATTTTTTAATATTCAAGTTACATGATTTAAAACCATTTTTGTAAAAATATTAGAAATACCATAAATTCTAAATCTCTCTGCTATCTGATAGCCATTCTAGAGGTGGATTTCAGTCACACTCCTTAGTGACCCATTTTAGCATCTTGGCCTCCAGAGGAAACACCTTTCAAGCTTTGTTCCATGTGTGGTAATTCCGTTTTTTGCAGCGGCTCTTAAAGCACCTTTATAGTTAAGAGTCTATTACTTTACTGGAAACTCAGCAGATCAGCTTCAAACATGTCTTAAACATCTGCTTTAGGATGTAGCTCAACCAGAAATCTAAACCTTAAGGAATTTTTAAGTCACGTACGTACATTGTTGTAATTGGCTTGAAATAATTTAGAGTTGTGGTGCTGAAAAGAATATTTTGTCAACTTACAGGTGCCCTTTCTTCCGACTTTGTTCACTTTTGCAATTCAAGACCACAGTACCTGATTTTCATGCAAGCATCAGATGATTTCAAACTTAAGAGGAACAGAGAATCTAGAGAAAGGCCCAAAGAGCTATAAAATACAGAATGAGAGACATTGCCATAGATTGTCATCAAAGTTTTCATTCCCTGGGAATGTATTTTCATTTTCAAAGGCTTTCTCTTGTCACAAAGAACAGAGTTTGAGGTACACCAAAATGGAAATGTGGATCAAAAAGAAAATGTTAAGGTTCATTTATTTTTATTCATTAAAATTTGCCCTAATTTTCACAAGATAAAATCTAATCTTGATGCCTAAATGTCTCAAATATTCCATCCATGGTTATCCAACTGCAAATCCCGAAGCCTTCTTTTTCCCTTCCAAGCATTATGTAGAGCCCTAATTAAGTGTTCAGTCCCAAGTACCCCTTTTATTTCCAGTATTTGCAATTATTAAGGCCTGATCCTGGGAAGGAGATCTCTTTACTATATGATAACTGGGTAGGGCCAGCGAGAAGCCCTCACCGCTAATTCTCCAAGATCCACAGTGCCCAAGGGACAGATGGATAATCACAAACCTTTCTTCTCTGTGAAAGTGTTGATTTGGGGATAATCATTTTTACAGAATTTATTCTCTGCCAATATTTCTTCTGAAGGCAGAAGTCTATTATAAATGAGCAGGAGTTTAAATGAAGCATCCTAAATCTGACAAATCTACCCCAAAATCATAAAAATCCATTGATCTGTTATTTTAGAGAAGAGGCTGGTAGCAGCTGTGAATTTTAAAGGATTAGCAACATATAAAATTGGGCAATGGATTTTCCCATATGAAAGGAAATAAAAATGGGATAAACCTAACCTATTCACCTTCTAGCTCAAAACTGCACCAGAGATGGTGTGGCGGCAGTAAAGATGGGTCTAGGATGTGAGTAAAACTTTCAATTATCTCAGGAATATAATGTTTAGCCACTCAACAGAAACTCCTGTTGGAGGAGATTAGTGGCCATATAGATTTTCCATACCACAGGAGTTTTCACCTATTTGTAAACTTGAAGAGCTGACATCTCTAATAAGTTAAATTCTGCAACAGTAAGCTTTTTACTCCCTCTAGACTACTTCTGGCTCAGCATGTACAGTTACTGTGGCTTCACAGAAAAAAACTAGCAAATGCTCACAACTTGGAACAAAAGAAAAAATGGAAATTTTGCTAAAAGATAAATGAAACTCAGGGGGCAGATTGTAATGAAACCTGTCCCCGGTTATTAGTCTCATGCTCCTTTTAGCTCCTTTACTGACCCTCAGGAGATGTTAAGAAATGGTTTCTTTGGCATCAACAACTGACCTACACGAATGAACACAGAAGTGTCAAGACAAAAAAGCCTCTAACAGACTGAAGATGGCCCCAAATCCTTGACATGCCTTCCAACGCCTTTCCTCACTTTGAATCTGGGCTGACTGGTGACTTCTTTAACCAATAGTGTATGACGGTGACTCTAAGATAGCCCTGGGCCTGGCCTTAAGAGGACTGGCACCTTCTGCCAAAACTGTAGGAGGCCTGAGCTTCCACTTAACTAATTACGTTTGACTAACCTGCTGGAGAGACCACAACTGAGTCCCTGACTATCCAGAGAAGGGGAGGAGGCCTGCTGAGCCACGTTCCAGCCCTCCCTGCCAAGGGGTCAGGCACGTGAGGGAGAGAGCATCATGGACACTCCAGACCAGTCCAACCCCCTCCTGAACTATGAGGTGACCTAAGTCATCAGTACAGGGAGCAAGAAAATTGCCTAGATGAGCCGTTCCTCCATTCCTGATTTACAACAGCATGGAAGAGATATACATACATAGTAGCTGTTTTAAGTCACTCAAGTTGAGGGTAGTTTGTTATGCAGCGGTAGGTAACAAGAATGCTGTCTTTCAACTTCTGCCTTGGTAGTAACTCATTCACTCACTCAGTTAGACCTACCAAATGGGTGACTCTAAATCCATGGGCAGTATCCTCAAAAATATTCACCATTCATCATCTGCTCAGAGATCAACTGCATTCTCTTTTGAAGAAATCTTCCAATCACTCATTCTTGAGTTCAAAGTTCAGTAGTTACTGGCTATTGTATATTCTAGTTCACATTAGAAATAAACAGAGTCAATACGTTTCATGGAGATGGTCCTGACTTTGGAATCAACTGGTAACTCTGGCTCTGCAATTTACCTGTGTAACCTTGGGGTATCAATTTTCTCATCTGTAAAATGTGGTATAATCACACCTACTTATAAAGGCAACAATGTCTATTACGAGTGTTAGACTGCCTGGGTCCACCTCTGTGTCTCAGTTTCTCCCTCTCTAAAATGAGGATTCTAACAGTACCTACCGGACTGGGACTGTCCTACTGGTAGATGAGTTAATAAGTGTGAAGCAGACAGAACTGTACCGAGCACAGAGTAATAAACCTCACAGAGTCAGCTGTTTCTAGTTCTACTTTTATTACCTCATAGGATTATTCTGAGGATTAACTACAATTACATCACTAAAGCACTTAGCGCAGTTCATTCTCCTTTTTGATCTTTTATCTCTAGTGAAAAGTGCAGGCTTTTAAAAGGCATACATCTATACTCCAACCAAGTTGGTTTAGGACTCTCAAGTATAGGAAGCCCCACCTAAACTATGTCTAAAATCAACTGTTATGCAAATTCCAAGCACTTTGTCAGGTGCCCAAAAGCACTCAATATTACTTACTGGCACAGATCCCCCTGTATGCTACCTATTACTTAAGTGATTTCGTGGAATAGGAAACATTTTCCCATGAGATACCTTGACATTTGGCATTATGGATTAATTAGGATTCTAAGGTGCTGTTGGCCTTGAGGTACTACACACATTTCTCTCTGAGAGCCTCCTCAGCAGGACTTGTTAAGCAGACAGAAGAGAAGCAAGCATTAGAAAAGTTGTGTTTGTTTTTCCTCATTTACTGCTCTACCTTTTATAACTTAGCTTTGTTGTTTAAAGCTTCCCATTGGAGCTAGTAGGTCTTTCTTAACTGTGTTAAGATGGGAGGTATTTGTTACATAGAGAATGGGGAAGATGTGACATAAGAGATTTATGAATATATGTATGCTCTGTGAAGTTAATGGATACTTCATATATTTACCATCTAAGTCATTGCTGTTCCTCACACAGTTGAGGGAAAAGATAATCTGTTTACACAACAAAACTGGATAGCCTGTACAGATATCTTCCAGGTTCTGATATCACTGTTCTTATCAATAATTACATCCTTTAGAATGTAACTAGGTCAGATGTTTCAAAGTACTCATATCTAACTTTGGCTTGTCCTGGGCAAGAAAACCTATTTACTGCAAAGTAAAAAGACTGGCCCTGGGAAAAGCACCATTTATGAATAAGAAGAGATAGAGACTAGAAAGCAAAGAAGGCAAAACATAAGATTGACAGTTATCAAAGAAGTTATAATGCTCGGCAAACTCCATTGTTTTCAATGGGTTCATATTTAAATAACATCTGTTACCAAGACATCAAATAGAGTTGGAGGCAGATGATTCACTGAGCTAAATCCAATTTCTTTTACAAGTCCTATATCCACATTAATCAAAATTCCAAATTAATCAGAAAAGCCACACTCCAAAATTTCAAGAACCCACTATTACTATGAGTGCTGTAAGACAAGGCAGATCTAACTTAGGCAAATATTCTGGAACCTTACAGATGACAATTACACAGATGATATACCATATAAAATTTAGGAATATCTAACTTAGAAAAAGGCAACTGTAAGAATAAAATGCCTGGTGAAGAGTGCCTTACAGGAGGCTAGGTAGGTCACGCGCCCAGGCTTTGCCTGTACTGGAGGTCACGACAAAGAATCAAACTCACTGTACTGTATCAGTACAGCCTGGAACATTACCCAGGTAAATACATTTAACTCACAAATCCATGTTTGTTTACAAACAGGGAGCACTTACATTCTCCTTTTGCAGGGAATTCTCTTTGTAATCATCCTAACATTTTTCATTTTTTCTACGTCTGGCATAAATAAGCTAATAAAATGGTATGAATGAACATTCACAAAGCAAAGTTATGATGGCCCAATATAATATTGAGAAGAATTACAGATAGTAACAGGAAATGAAGACAAGTCTAAGAAGAATTTGAAAGCCTCAGAAGTTTGTTTTAAAACATTCATTTGAAAAAAAAATGGAAGGAAGATTTGGCTTTTTACTAATCCACATGGAAGAGTGAGTTTACTTGAAGAAATTATAATGAAGACTTATAGCACAGGGAAGGGATAGAGGTTTTTAATCTAGAAGAGCAATATTGTACTTAGGAAAGAATCAAATCACTTGTTTATAACAATTTTTAAAACTAGTGAAAATAAGTTCATTCTTGCCATCATTATGCAAACCAGTTAAAGTTAACTTGAATGGCAAAACTTAGTTAGAAAAACATTAATATTTTACAATATTTTATGTAAACATGGTACTCATTTAACCCTATATTATTATGCTTGGGAATTATTTTTTTTTAATTACCTTATATCTATAACTACCATCCTAAACTTTAATTTACCTGCACCTTTAAGACATGGACAAATATTAAGACCTATTTTAAGTGCTTTCAAAGCAATGGGAATCATTAGAAGGTGCACAAAAAGGGCTGTGAGAAAAGGATCTAGAAAAAGATGGTGCACTCTTTCAAGAAACTGATGCAGACATACCAATGTGAGCTTAAAACCTCAGCTAACTCCTATAAAGGCAAAACGGCAGGGGTTACAAACAGGGGTGGGTGGTGTAATTCTTTTAAGTCTAATTCTGGAGTTACAGACTTTTCTGTCAAGTGCCAGACAGTACATATTGTCAGGCTTTGCAGGCCTTGTGTCTCTGTCATAAGTACTCAGCTTTGTCATTATAGAAAGTAGCCATAAACAATCCCTAAACAAACAGGTGTGGCTCTATTCCACTATCACTTTTTTTACACAAACAGGGGCCTTAGGATTTTGCCCAGGGGCTGTAGATTGCTGGACCCTCACCTAATTGCTAAGTCCTAGGGATATATTTTGCTTAAGGGTCTCTCAAATTTAGGGATTTACCCGACTAACTGCTTGTCCCTTTTCTAAATCACATCAACCAAAATACTTCAATATTTGTACTCTTTCCCATATGGCGTAAGTAAAGAGCTCCATTTTCAAAGACTGAGTCAAGGAAGACTCATCTGCTATTCCTTGAATGAATAAGTACACAGATGAGAAGGATGTCTGAGGAAGAGGAACAAAAACACAGGGTCTGTTGTACCTGGAAAAAAAAGGCTTCCAGGATTCTAACTCCGTCCTGATTAAATGCCTTTCCACTATAATTAAGACAACTTTTGTCTTTGTTCAATTTAATTTCCTTTCCATTACCCACTGCTTTCATTTCTTTAAATTATAGATCTTCTAGTCAAACAAAATGTAGTTTCTACCAGTTAAAAGAAACTAGTGTCAAATAACAGCTAACCATTTAAAAAGACTATTAAGGACTATTCAGCTATTAAGGATGAAGTTCACTATTTCACTCTCCTATTGGACCACTTCCAACCTAAACTAGATTTCATGGCTTTACATATGAAGTTAGGATGAAAATGGTTTATTTCTATTGTCATTCCAACTTTGGAATACCTTGTTTCACTGATGCAGAGGAAGCTAGAAACATTTAACAATACCAAAAAACAAGATTAGAGGAAAACTTTCCTTAACTGCCATCTCCTTTCTTTCCAATCTCCATCCATTAGGAACTAATTTATTTTTTACATATTCAATAATAGATTTAACCCTCTGGTATAATGAAATGGCTTGGGGGTAGTTTGCAACTTCCACAAAATAAAACTCAACTCAGTTCAGAGGTAAATATGGTTTTGAGTAAAGAGAGAACAAGTCATTAGAAAGAGCCTTTATGCCTAAGCAGTGTTACTGTCATGCCAGTGCTGTATTTTATACTGGAATCAGAGTTCAGAGAGAATAGAAGGTACCTCTCCAAAGGGAAGTAGATTAATATATTGCCATCTCTCTTCTTTTGCTGAGAATATTGGGTATCTCTTTTGCTATTAAGTGCACTGAGTGAATGACAACAGTCCCAGTGTTTGCTATTTCACGGCATTAAAGTACTTAATGATGATGTAGGTCTCTTTGCTAATGCAGTTCCTCTCACAAGGTGACACGTGCAAGATTTGGTAATGAGTTTTTCAGCATTAGCTAAGGTCCGTTTACTACATCCTTAAGAGAGGTATCCTCTGTGCACACACCAATATAGCTATTGATTAATGTAGACAGACTACTACTAACTCCTATGACCCTACAGTGATGTTAGCTAAGAACTAGGACGTCACAGTGAACCTGGGTGAGAATCTTGGATAATTATTTAGAATAATATTCTCTCTTCTAACTAAAATGGGGAAATTATTTTCAGAAACTTTGTTTAAAAGCGAGCCTGGCTTGAATTTTCATGAATTTCATGGCTCTGGGCTTGGCCAAGTAAGAGGAGAAGCAGCAAACATGATTTTGCTGATGTGGTCCTGAACAACCAGGTAGCCCTCTATTCATAGTATCATACAGCAAAAACCTTTTATAAGCGGGTGAAGAGGGAGGGGAACCCATCAAACACTCACAGCATTTCCACATCTATTAGACAGTTCCCACTTCACTCCAATCGTCTGTTGCCAACCTTGGATGAAGCTCTGACAAATGCTGCAAGGTTTCTTACCGAAATCACTGCACTGCACCTTTACAATTTGGTAATCATTTTAAAAGCTCTATTTTCTCACAGAAACTCTAAGAGACTAACAAAGCAATAAAGAACTTCCTAGCATATTACTTCTCACAGGTAGGAGGGATTTAGTTTTTTTGGTAGGCTTAAAAGCTCCATTGAAAGCAGCATATTCCTTACTTCTCACCTCCCTGCCTATTTAGTAATGGCAAAATCTGTCCATTGAAAGCCTTGATTATCAACTAAAATGTTTCCCTAAAAACTTTAGTCTAATTTCAACTCCACTTTTTCTCTGTACAGAGGACAGCTGGTCCTTAAGATGGCCCAAGATGACAGTTTGTATCCTATCACGCTGTAGCCCAACTAAAGAAGAGAATGCCCCCATCTGTGTCTTCTAAAGACAAAACAACAATTTCAACAGTCCATTTAAGGGTAGGCTCTTAGCAAATGGTAGCATCATTACATTCCTATTAAAAGACACATTTCTATGTTTTCCAGAAGAGACAATAACCATTCCCTAGTGATAAGGTGTATCTGGATGTATATGCACAATTCTCAGACCGCTTAAGAGTTACCCTTCGGATTCTAATTTCCCATCATCAAATGAATGCCATTCTTTCTACCCACCTTTCCACATACCACAAAGAATTCTCAGTGAGAGAGCAGACTACTAACATTTTCACAAATGGCTCATCAGTACAGGTGTGACCAGCCTCTGCCAGACCTTTTACAATCATTTAAGCCTCTGCACAAAGCATTTCTTAAACCACTACATAAAATACTCTTAAAAATGAATGGTTAATTAAGAGAAGCTAGAGATTTTTCTATTTGCACTGTAACTTGTAAGCATCTACTTGCCTGCATCCCTTAATAAACCTTCATTCTTTGAATGCAAGACAGGGCATCTAAAGCTCTATGAGTTTGGTTAAGTTCTTTCTCGCAGTGCTGGATTAAGAATCTCAAAAATACCCAGAATTACCAAAAAGGTCCCATAACATTTAAAAATGTTAAATGGAATGATTAAGTAACCAAACTTGATCAAAACTGATCCCTTGATCAATTTATTGCGACACGATTGTGCATGATGTTTTCTGGTAAATGCCCTGTAGTATGCTATTAAAAAGCAAAGCTCTTGGAGTCACCAGCAATTTGCTGATGGTTGGTTTATAAATTACAAGGGTAGCAGACACAAGACGTAGATTTAGTGAGGTTCTTCTACTGGACTGAAAATACAAACTATTACATATGTAGAAGGAAATGAAATTGTGGTTGTAGTAAGAACCATTTCTCCAACCACAATATTGGAGAAAAAGTGTGTTTAAAACTTTATATAAAAGTTATCAAATATGGAGACCTGTGGATTTAAAAATATAATCCAGGGTCATTTCACTGGAAAGTGACATTTTTGATATAGAATATTGCTGTTATTTGAAACTAGGAGCCGAAGAGACTGGATGAAACTTTGGTTGTCAGCCTAACAATCTGGACTAGAGCCATATCCTAACGCCCAAAGAGACATAAGCACTATGGTTCACAAACACCCATCAGGAAGTTGCAGTACAGCTCTGTGCTATTTGACATTTGCAAAACTAGAACACTTCCTTCCGGGCTCCCCTCTTCCTCAACACAACACGCAAGCCCCCAAGTATAGCAGGACCCATGGCCAACATTTTGTTGCTCATTTTGCTCCTAGTTGCCTAAAGTGCTCAGGTGGCACTGCCCACCAGAATACTGCTCAAACGGCTGCCACACAGAACAGGCAGAAGTATCAGCTGCCTTGCCAGGGCAAAGAGAAGGTCTAACCTTTCAAACAGTAGGAACCACTGGGATTCTTTTTTTTTCTTGAGATGTGCACCTGCCTGTTTCGGCCCAGAAGGGAGAGGAGCAACTCCTTCTCCTCAGCCCCAGCACGCGTCCTCCCCTCTCTCGCGGCTGGCTAGTGAGATGACCGAGGTTCCTGCTGTGTTTCTCAGATCTGGGCAGTTACAGCCACCAGGATGATATGGACCAAGGTACGGTGTTCAAACATGACTGGCAGTAAATGACCATTTATCGTCTTGTTAAAAAAATGTTTTCTTAGAAAGTTAACAAACCAAGGCTGTTGATCCCTGAATTAGAAAGTTGATTTGCTTGGTTATTTTCCAAAGTGTGAGGTGGGAAGGAGGAGGGGAAGAGCCTCCAGGGATTTTGTATATGCTGCTGATCCTCTAGTTTGGCAACACCTTGGGAGCATCTTCCCATCTAGTGACGTGGCATTTTGTGAATCTAAGCAGCAGCCTGTGGCCCTGATGTTGGCTGCTTATGGCCCAAAGGGGAAGAGGGTCTGCCCCCTCCCCCTCCATGTTTCAGTCCGGCCCAGTGGTGGACACAGAGCCCTGGGCAGCCTCCCCAGGAGCAACTGTCTCCTCCTGTGAGGGTGATTCCTCCTCAGCTTGTCCTCGCGATGTGACAGTCGTTTCTGGGGAGATGCTATGAGGCCCCTCCAGGGGTATACAACCAGGGTGGTTTTTGCGGAAGTGTTGATTCAAGATGGCCTGGAAGGGGAAACTCTTGCCACACACGTGGCAGTGGAAGGGCTTGTTGCCTGTGTGCTTGCGGATGTGATACTCCAGCTGATCTTTCCGGGTGTACTTCTTGCCACACATGCGGCACACAAATGGAGTGATCCCCATGTGCAGGCGCATGTGGCGGTCCAGGCTCCCCTTCTGGTTGAAAGATTTGGCACAGTAGATGCAGGTGAGGCGGGGGTTGTACCGGAACCAGCGCTCAGATACTTCCTGCTCTCGGAGATACTCTACATAGCCACTCACTCCCATCACTGCTGATTCCTCTACCTGTGCCAGAGGAGGCAAGTGACCAAGAAAGAACAGATACTATTAAGTACATATATTAAAAGAAATCAAATCAATTTTAGCCTCTGTTACTAAGCTACACACGTATTTTTAGTAGACATCCAAACAGGAAATTATTACCAAAAAGTAAGGTGTTAACAAAATAATTTCTAAAAAATCTGATATTCTGTTCCGTGTTACCATAAAAGAGAAGACAGTTAAGTTACTCTGTGGCTAACAAACTGCATGCTTATTAAATAAACCCTTGCTGAATGTTCTACTTTATAGTAAGAGGAGAATCTTAGCCCACTCATACCATCCTCTTGGACACTAATTTGCAATTATATTCTAGAGAATCAGGTAGGTGCTCAGGCAGTGCTAGTTCAAAAGAACTTTCTGTGATGATGAAGTGTTCAATAATTTGCACCACTAACACAGTAGCCACTGGCCACATGGGACTATTAAGCATTTGCAATACAGCTAGTGTGACTAAGGAAATGAATTTTTTATTTTATTCCTTTCCATTAATTAAAACTTAAATTCAAATAGCCACATGTGATGCGGCTAATGGCTACTATACTTTGCGATACAGAATACATTATAAATTATATTTATGGCATTATCATTAATACCAAAATTAAATCAATAACTAGCTTTACTAAAATGTATTGAATTTGTAGGTTAACAGTATTCCTTTTACACAAAAATATTTTTGTACCATATCAACGGATTATCTTCATTCTGAAGACTACTCAAAGGTTAAATGACCTTAGAGCAAACTTATAGAAGAGCTGGGTAAGGAAATTAGATTGAGATATGAATTTACTAACTTGGTTATTTCTTCCTATAACCTTTTCACAAACTGATTCTCAGTAAGTATTTACTAAGTGACTATAGGCCACCAAATACAATGACAGGTACTACAGAGAATGAAGTGTAAAATTTGGTTTCTGATTCTGCCCTCTGAAAAAGGTAAAACTTTTGAACAAAAACAGACAAAACAAAGAGCAACAGGGGAAACATATTATCATCTTATTTTTATACTTATTATTTGTAACAGTTTTGAATTGATTTAAGCAGATGATTAAAATGAGAATAATCTGTGGCTTACATACTATTTCTCCAATCTTAGTTCAAAGGTATCTCCCCCCTAAATTAAATTTCTTATGCTGTGATAATAAATTTACTTAAGACATTAAAAAAAGCAATTATTATAAAATGATCATTAGAACTCTGCTGTTAATTACATAACTAACCCTTTAGGTTACTGCAAAATAAGTGCTTTCTAGTTCTCTATGATTTACTTTCTTTATAAAGATCAAATGCTATATATTTTTAATTTTATTAAAAATTTTAGACAGAATAATAGGTTGCATTCCCATGACCCAACAATTATCAACCCAGGGACAATTTCATTTTTTATCTTCACCTATTTCTCTCCCTTCTTGTATTTTTTAATAAAATCCCAGACATAATGTCATCCATAAATATTCTAGTATGTACCTCTCAAAAACAAGGAGTCTTTGCCTTAACATAATGAAAATATCATTATCACACTGAAAAAAGTAACAAGTAATTCCTTAATATCAATTCAGATCTTTTGTTTTACCTAATCTGAACAATAACAATCTAAGTAGTCAAAGTATTTAATATATGAAATAAACATGGGTTCCTCCTATCTGAAAGCTGGGAGGGAGCAGGAACAATATATTCCTTTGAATGAGTAATTTAAAAATCCTGGCTTTATAAATGCTTTCTACCCCAAATCTCATATTAAAATATCACCATTCAGCAATTAACGATTTTTTTAGCCTGCTGACTTCTAAAGTCATCTTCTGTATGTTACATATCTAATGTTTTGAATAAAAACCTTATATATATATACATATATATATATATAAGCATTTTAAATATGCAGAAGGGAACTGCATATGTTTAGTAGAGACTAGAGTACCAATGTAAGAGAAGAAAATGTGAAAGTTGACTCTAGATTCAACGGAGAAAGATTCACCTATTTAGCAATTAATCTTGTGTCCTCTTCTTGAATTTCTAAGAATGTGTTTTGTCTCCTTTGACAATGCTCTTCAACATTTTCAACAGAACAGAGGCAGTTCTCATCAGGTTCGAGAAGCAGTGTGTGAAGTCAAGTATTGAACAAATAGTAAGACTGAGGTTTTAGATGATTTCTGATTTGTTTTACATAGCATTTCTTTCTTCTCTGTTTCTCCGGATAATCAAAACTGAACTCACATAAATAACAAGGGATTATCCCACTAACAGTCCTGGGTGACTATCGACAAAGCACAGAATAACTTCTCTGAGGCTTAGTCTTCCCATCAATAAAATGAAAAGATAAGCATATGCTTTGCCAGCTTTATTGGATCCTTATGAGATTTAAACATGTAACAGTACCTTGAAATATTTTGAAGGCATGTTATATTGTATAGCACTAAAGTTTGCTGGAACCCGAGTTCAAATCTTCATACTTACTGTGTGACCTTGAGCAAGTTATTTAACTACTCTATGTGTCAATCTCTTCATCTAGAAAATGAATATAACATCCACCTCATAGAATGCTAGGAACCCTGAATAACCATACAATAAAGGGCTTAATGTAGCAAAATAAGTGTTAACTATTATTAAACACTATAATATTACAGTATTACTTACATAGAATTACATGTTAATATATTACAGTATCATTCATATTGCATCTTGAGAATTACCAGTATTGTCCACGAGCAGAAAGTAAATGTATATATATGTTATAAGCTGTAATCACAAAATTCAGACATATATGATTAATCTCACCTAAAAAAATTACTGCAGCAAGGTTGTAATAAAAGGGCAAATGAGTAAAAATATAGATTAGGTCCTTGTCAAAGGCAGCAAAAAATTCCTTTGAACTTTAAAAAGAAGCAAGGACAAAAATGGCTGCCTGCTGGCTCCCTCTGTCACTAAGAGATAGAGCATTTCACTCCTCTCACCTGGCAGTTCCTTATTAAATTGTAAACTCTGTTATCACCAGGCCATTCTGCATTGCAGAATATCCCAGAACTTGACCAATTCCTGGTATGTAGTAGGTGTTCAGTTAACTGTTGTAAAAAAAATGAATTATTCCACATAATGACTAAATTCCATATAAATGATTTCCACATTTTCTAAAACAAAAAACCAGTCTAGATTCTTGAGATAACCTTCAAAGCCATCCACCAGCCTAATCTTCAATTATTAATTAGAGCCTCAGGATTGAAGGGACTCAGAAAACCATCTGATTTGGTTCATTAGTTTTACTTAAAGAGTTCCAAAACTGGAGATTTCACAGGCAACCAAATAATCTCCTATTTAGTAGGTGGCTCTATTTATTGGGGCACCTACTAGATAATGTTAACTCAGAACTACTTAGTGGTAAAACAACAACTACCTTTCAGGCATCTGATTGAGACAATGTCAGATATAGAGAAGATTAGAAAATGCTCTCAGGGTTTCAATCTAGAAGGTGACACAGAATTAACGCAAATTTGAAAATATTAATTTATATAATTTAGTAGGGGATTAGGAAAAATCATATCATACCTTCTGTAAGTGCTATAGTGGTTTAAGGAGAGATCAAAAAGGACCGGGCTAATTAGAGCAATTGGGAGTTGGCCTTGGGGGAACCTAGACACCTGGGAAGAACAGGGCATCCCAGACTCAAGGTGCAGAGACAGGAATAAGTTTAAAGTAGGTCTGAGAAAAGTCTGCCTTTTGGGACAAATGCTGATGAATAGCGGGAAAAGCTGGGTTAGAAACATTCTAATTACTTGGAAAACTAGGCCAAGTATTTTAAACATTATGTGGTGGAAAAGGAAAAAGCTTCAAGGTTTTGAGTAGGGGTGACCTCAGCAGTCTGCTCTGTTTAATCACTATCATAAAAGTAAATCTACTTCAGATCTATCAAGATTTATTCTTACTGTACATAAGCCCGTCTCACTCTGGTCCTCTGTGGCAGGGAAACAAGTAACTGGTGAGCAGGCTCACCATAACAAGCTTTCATGCATGTTAAGGCATTTATTAACTCATCTCTTTAGCACCAGACAGTATTACTTCCTTCCTATTTCTTTATAGCCTGTACCTTCTGCTTCAGTCAGGTAAACATCCTTGTAGAATTCTAATTTTTATCCCTATCTCATCTACATACGGAGTAAGTTAGCTCTAACTACTTCTTTAAAAACTGCATTTAAATTTCCTGAGTAACACTTTCCATAAGTGGATATTGGTTCCAATAACTGCCTTTTAGGCACTCCTATTCCTACGATACTGTTATGGAAGTTTATGGAGTCTTATCTACATGTGTTTTGTGCATCTATCAGTCTGTCTTATCCCCCCATTAAGTTGTAAGGTCTCACTGATGTATTTATTTGCATACAGTCACCTTCATATGTCATCACATCCTATATGAGTGATGAGATGAAAACCACCCTAATTATGTGAGCAAATTTACTTTTCCTCCAAGCTCCTAACATTTTCTCTAACATCTTTATTAAAACTAAAAAATTATCTTGTATTAGTTACAGTTCCTTTTGGCATGAAAATATGCAAGTACACTGATTTTGTAAGAATTATCTTGCTGTTATTAGATCATGTATACAATAAACACCCAATGGTTTAGATAAAAATTAAACAAGATACTATCAGTAAATGCAGAAGCTAAAAAAATTAGCTATGTAATCTTAATCCAACAGTGTTCCCTTTTAAAGGTCAAAAGTGTTTACAATTTATTGTGTTCTACTTGGTTAGTTCACCATCTTTTTAAAACTCACCCTTCAATGATAGAAACCTGTGAGAAGAAAATACCAACAACTACTTGAACTACTTGCTAGGGAGAGTTGCAAAGAAAATCGAAGACATTATTCCTATCCTTTCTAGAACACTGTAGTGTAGAAAAAGATCCAGGAAGAGAATACATGAAAAGATGCAAGTATACAAAAAAAGCAAACACACACAAAAAAGCATAACCAGTTTGTTCACAAATATATACCATATAAATGACTAATTATGGAGAGTTATACCCACACAAGTATACAATCAGACTCTCCATCCCAGGTCCTAAATTACCTGCATGTAGTTTTGGGATTATTTTTAATACTCTGAGGACTATCGACTGGTTCCTATAATCAGGAAGGAGTTGTACAATCTTATCTTTTTCTACTTCCCAAACTGCTGACAGTTAAAGTGTATTTCCTGCATGCTTACAAGCAAGAACAAACAAAAAAGTAATCAAATACAGTATTTATTTAACAGGGCCACTGTTATCCCTTCTCCATCTTTCCTTTCTTATTCACTGTATTCTGTTCACACACAGGGCAATTTGTCCAACCACCACAGTAACCCTAAATCCAGTTATATACCTGGGAGCTGGGCTGTTTAGGCTCATCCATTCTCCCGGGAGACTCGCTTCTGGCTCTGTGTCTCTCCGTCAGGGTAACAACACTGCCCGAGGGGCTAAATCTATCGGAAGAGGAGCAGAAAGGGGACAAAGAGAAAGGCAGTGTCAAGGAACTTAAAGAATGGTGACGGTACCCTTCTTATCCTATGGCTGAGGAAAGAGGGACAAACAGAAGAGATTAAGAAATAGCTTCCAGGAGTCCGTATAGGATCTGATTTGAAATAAGGCAGGTTTGCCCTAGTAAATTAAGGAAGTACAAAATGACATAGCAAATACACCAGATGACTTGGTGAAGCTAAGGCTGACTATAAGCTTCTATCCTAAGGTAAGTACTAGGAGACCATAAAAGAATAAATTAAAACCGGGTCTGTGGTTTTGATCCTTCTATGTAACTGTTAGGCTTCTGGTCTTCCTTCCTCCAGGCCTCACGGTAACTTGTTATATATTTCAACTACTGGTATGGATCATGGAGATCAGCGTTACTTGTGATATAGTTCTAACACAGGGGGTCAACAGCGCTAACACAGGGGGACAGTAAATACTGTGTTCAAGACCACTTTAACTATTAAGGACACAAGAAGGAAAATACTCCAATGGAGTCCACCTGAAGTGTAAGCATATATTCTGAATTTCTGTGACACGTCTCTCATGACTAGGTGTAGTGAACCAAAGTAACAGTTTCTTTAAGTTTTCATCATTCATGCAGTCAGTTCTAATTTATTTTTAAGAGAGAAAAAGAACAACTATTACTAATTTAAGTTGGTAACATTTCCTTCTTTCAGTTAAAACCTCTTTCATTTTAGATTAAAACTACTGCTCTTTCCACCAAAAAAGAATGTTCTAACGACCCTGATGTACTAGAAAAAGTGAGGCATAAGGTAGCACTGCTGAAAAAGAGACCCTCAGGCTGGAGGTGGCAGCAGTCTTCACTGGAAGAAAAAGGGAGGATAGCACCAAATGACAAGTGACAAAAAGGAATGAAAAACACCCAAAAGGCTTTTCTTTGGAATTACTGTGATTATACAAATATAAAAGGGACCAGCTGCAGGTTCTGCACTTCCGCTAACACTGATGGTATAATTTGGCAGGTGGGGGAAAAGAGCAGCACAGTGCTGGGAAGGAAGGTGACCCTCCCTGGGGCTGTCTACCCGGATGGTAACACACAAGGGAGGGCAACACTGGCAGGTGCCCAGCTAATGATCAGCTCCCTGGCTGGAATTCCAAGTAAGCCCCAGCACTTACTGAACCTGCTGTGGCTCCAGATGCTATTAGGTATTCATGGACGTGTCTAACTTTACCATAGTTCTCTTAACACTGAAAACTTCAGGACTAGGAGCTTCCTGCTTTACAAGAACAAGCATGCAAGTCTTTTGGCGCACCTCCAGTTTCCACAACATCAAGTTATTTTGGCTAAGAACATCAAGGGAGGAAGATGCAGATGCTCTTTGTCCAGAGAACCCGCTTCAGTGATGTCTGCACTAATAGCCGTTAGATGGGCAAACTAACCAAAGCTTACCTGTCAATTTCGCTGCTGGTTGGCCGAGCCACCTTAGCTCCTGAAGACGCTAAAGTATAATTCTCTTGTCCTACAGAACCATCGCCTGTGGTGTCAATCACCATGGCTGTGACTTCCTCTGCACTACTGCCATCTTCTCCGGAAGGCTGATTCTCCGGCCCGAGCCACTCCTCCAGATTTTCAGTTTTAATGTGTACTGCTCCAAGAACCCTAACTTCATCATCGCTCCGGGCTCCTCGGTCTGCTACTCCTGTCTCCACATACCACTGTCCTGCTCGGTTGATGCGAAGAATGGGTTCCCGGCTCTCTACATCCGAACTCGGTTCAATTATCTGAGGGCTGGTGGACTCCTCAGGAGGGCTGAGCTCCCTGATATCCAGCACAGCACTTACCTGACCTCGTCGGTTTCCCTTTGGGGCATTATGTCGGGGGCTAAGGGGGCGGTTTAGATTTGGGGTAACCCTGTGTGACTCTGGAGGTCTCTCTGCATGCTTTGTCCTTGTTTGGCTTAATTCAGCTTCAACCCCAGCCACGTTTATTTTGAAATGAATGCCCTCCAGTATTTGTGTACATTTGTCTATGATATGTTGCATCTGCAGAAAACTGGCAGCTGTCAGGTAACTGATGATATCTGCCAGTTGTAGGCATATTCGCCCCGTATAACAGAAAGAAAGGAGTTGTTCAAAAACAGTAGGGTTCTTGATGACCGAAATGGAGACAGTGCTCATCTCATTCAAGGACATGTGATCCCGGAAATAGGGGGAGCTGGCAGCCAGTACCACTTTGTGAGCCCGAAAAGCTTGTCCTTGCACATTGACCACAATATCACAGAGACGGCCCTGCATGCGCAGCTGGTTGAGATGGCTGAGGACAGAGTTGCTGAAGTCAGGGATCTCCAAGTGTATGTTCCCACCTTTCTCCATGGTCATGCCTGAGGGTGTTGGCAGGCATTCAACCCTGCTGAAAGAGGAAACCATATTCTTATTAATAAGTGTAATTTCAGTCCCCTCATGCTTTCCAGTTCAAACCTATGTAAATATACTCTGATAAAATGTCAAAAATCTCCCGAGAGATACTTTAGATCTGAAAAAGAAGTACCAATGGGTTTTCAGTGTAGGCATCAGAGTAAGACACCATTAAAAACCAAAATGTGATTGCGAGACTTGTAAAAATTCAAACTATGCTCAGGCTTTCCTTACTAATAAAGCTATGCAACATCAAAACAGATTCTACAAGAATGGGGGAATGGGGAAAGGCAGTTGTGATAGTTTACTTTTTTTTTTAGTGTTAACGATAAGGTATATGCACACTGAATATGAAATACTGTAAAAACTTTTCTTTGGAGGAGGAAAGGTTTTTGAATAAATGTAATTATATATGAATGGGTTGATAAGGTGTCTCCTTAATATTTTGCTCCATGAGATGTATTTATTATTTTACTGTGACTTATATCCCACATAAATGTAAGCTATTATTTGTAAGCTTAAGAGTCAGAGCTCCTCACAAAATGCTGTGGGTTTAGGACTCTGGGGCAAACTTTAGGTTAGGAAAAATGCCACAGCTCTGTCAAAGTTCAGTCAAGATGCACAGACCTTACAGTTTACGCTTAGAAATAGGAAAGGATAGGTAAACGGGCCTCTATCTAAATCCAAAGTTGGGAATTTCAGGTGGTGATACTTTGATTCTGAAATTTATTCCCCAAACCTAGTTAAAAAAAAAAAAAAAGCATTGACCAAGTACAGCCAAGTTTTACATTAAAATATTTTTAAAAAATAGCTAAAACACTAGGCCTACAGTTGCATCCAATAGTCTTCAATGGTTCAGGGTCCAATAGGAAGACACTGACTTGAGTCCAGTGTGTTTCCATTTATCTGTAAATTTATACAACTAGTTTCCTAAGAACTGAAACTTCAAGAACTTATCCTGACAATCTCACAGTATTGCCTCGCATTTACAACACACTTATCAGTAAACAGGGAAGTGTATACACTGCTTTCAAGAATCAACTTTAGCCATCTGACCTTTTTCCAAAGCGTTTTTGTTTGTTTTGAAACTTTTAATCCAGTAAAAGCCTCTGTCGATGCCATCATGAATTCAGATGTGTTTATTTTGGAGCCTACACCAGCGCCTTTTTTGTTTGCTCTTTCCGGGGGAGCCTCTGGAGTAAGGTCTTTTCTACCGTCGGTACCGGAGAGGTGAGAGCTGCAAGAGGGAGAATCGGGATCGGCATGGCGTTGGCCACTCCGGTACTGGGACGGCTTCCGTCGGCGTTAGGAAGCGTGGGGAGCGAGGAACGGGCTGAGGGGCGAAATGTCACCGGGGAGTGAGGGAGGACAGGGAGGCAGGCGTGCAGCGGGGAGCGAGCAATCAGGTAAGGGTTCGCACCGGGAAGGGGGCGGCGCCCCGGGACCCGGGCCAGGAGCCGGCGGCGGGTGCGCCGGAGGTGGGTGTGTGCATCTGGGTGTGTCCGGGCTGAGGCGGGGGAGAGGGCCGCTCCGCCCGGGGTCCTGAGGGAGGGGCCGGCGAGGGGGCGGGTCCGGCAGCTCTGCCCGGCCCGGGGCCAAGGGGGTGGCAGGTCTCCGGGTGCCTGGAGGGAGCGTGAAGGGAAGTGGCTGAGCGCCCCTGGGGTAGGCTGCGGCGGAGAGCGAGCACGGCGGCCTCGTGCAGGGCAGCGGGACCGGCGTGCGGGGCCCGAGCCCAGTCAAGGAGCAGCACCTACCTCCGGGGGTGGAAATGGGCCGGAATGGGCCGGAACACCGTCCCGGAAGTGAAACCCCCCACCCCCTTCCCCGGAGCGGGCTACGTGCCGGAAGGAAATCACTCACCCTTACACCGCCCCCCTCCCCTCCCCCAGCGCTTTCCGTTCCTCGCGCCCCCTCCCCTCTCTGCTCTGCGGGTAGGAGGGCGGAACCTGCATCACGCGGACGGCCGCGTCCCCCGCCCACGATGGCGACTGGGCGGGGCTAAGGGGGCGGGCTTAAGGGAAGGGAAAGAGGCGTTGCCGGAGAAGGAGGAGGAGTTTGAGGGAGGAGACGGGGGAGTGCTGAGGCCGGCGCCGGTAGGGAGAGTGCGTCATGACGTCACGGAAGAGGCTCCTTATATACAGGCGCCTGGCGGCCATCTCGGTCTTTTGAGGTTAGGCGTCGGGGTTGGGTAGGTTCACTCTCTTTTTGCGGTTGCAAAATGGGTTTTTGGCCTGAGGCCTTCCAGCTCTGAACAGCTGAAGTCGCCTTAGACTGGCTGGCATTTCTAGGCCAGTCGCAAACTTCGGCGGGTCTCGCAAAATGAAGATGGTGGAGGATCGCGCTTTGGGTGCGGCTTGGTCTGAACTGCTCCGGTGGTTGGGCGGGACTGTGGGAACACAGCTCGGTTGCCTTGCCTCTGATGAAGCTGTGTTGGTAGGGACATCTGAGACTTGATGAATGCCAACGGCTCTGAGGGCGGCGCATGCCGAGTTACCCGAGCAGCTTTAATCTCTGCCCGCGTCTCCTCAGGCTGCTCGCCCAGGAGGAGGGCCGGGAGCCGGGGTCGTCCACGTGATACTCTAAGCGGTTGCCTTGCGCAGTGCACCATTATTTCCGTCAGTGGTTCTTAACTCAAATTCTGTGCAATGCTGTCTTTATACCATGTTACTAAATGCAACCTTTATAGCCATGAAATTGTGGGTTGTGCAAATGACTTGAATAGTTAAAAAAAAATGACATAATGCTTAAGGTAGACCCAGATAATCGAAAGACCTTAATCTCTTTCTTAGGGAAGGTGCCAGGCACGAATGCGATGTGGCATTTGATGGCCTCTGATGGACAGGTAAGAGACGGGTAAATAGAAGAATGAGTCTGATTAGAGGTAGTCTTTTTGTTAAGCCTGTGATGCGTTAGGAGTAGTGGACAGAAAGGATTTCTGAAAGTTCTTTACTGAGGCTTAAGTAGACATTTAACAGTGTTTAACGTGGCTGCACAGTGTTTTTCATTGGATATTTTTTGTGTCTATATTTTAGTTAAGTGCCAATGGGATGAAAAGAGCTGCCGGGTAAGTTACTGAAGTCCCCTTAAAGGGAAGCAAGGTTGAAAGTCTGAATGTGCCACGATGATGACTTTTTATTTGCTACTCTTGACTGTGAGGATGACGAGATTTATTACCACCTTTACCTTAACTGAGGCACACAAGATGGTGATGTAGAGAACGCAGAGATTGGACCAAACTTAACACGAACCTGTTTCTTTCCAGGTCCTAAAGGACAGGCTCCACATTCTGGCCATGGGTAAACAGGTGAGAGACCTTTTTATTGCCCATGTGTAGCCAGTGCTCTTCAGTTCTTTTTTAACGATTATAAATTGCCACATCATTGCTGATGCTTACATGAGGATTTTTCTCTTCCCCTTTCCAAATATAAACTTATGCCCTCTTACGTGTTTTATTTAATACTGGGGGAATTTTGAGGAAACAGATACTATGATGGTTGCATAGTTCAGCAGATTGAGTCATGAAGATGTTACACCATTTGTCTGATGTATCTGGGTTACGGAAACTGGCTTGCTGCTAACTGCATAAGCAAAGTTCCACTGCTAATGTAATGTTTCTTTTTTGTAGGCACTAAACAGAATTAGCTGGAAGTTGAAGGGGTAAGTAAAATTATAATTGAACTAAACATTGCTAACTGGGCAAACGTGACAGTGCATCTAATGTCTTTGTAGGGCTGCCTTTTAATGCATTGGAAGCTCCCCTACCGTTAGGTGTTGAACAGTGCTTAATGCAATAAAAAAATACCAGATCCCTATTACTGTTAATAAGATGCTTGTTGTGATTGTGAAAGCCGCCTGTATGATGATAAGCAAATACTGACTGAACATGAAGGTCTTATTAGCTCTACCTGATTTCAGGCATTTTTTGGATTGGTGGGGAGAAAGTACCTCTTTGGGTATTGTAAAAACCATTCTTTCTTAGGTGGACTTGAGTCTGACATGTTTAGACCATCTTGATTTTTTTGGTAAGTTATTAATGTTAAAAACATTTTAGTTTTAGTAGGCTCAAAACTTAACTGAGAATGCTGATAAAGTAGAAGGCTTAACCTACCAAGCTACTAATTTACTGTGTGTGGTTAGTGAGTACATGTTGAGTATGCTGTGAACGGGGTTTTTGTAATGATGCTGATCCAAATGTCTGACCTGAATTGAGCATGTAGACAAATTTAACACTGAAGAACCCTGTGAATAATAACTCTTGAGAAGAATTTCATGACATTTAATGTTTTAATCAAAGATGTCTCTTGTGTTCTTTTCTAGTTACTGGGTGCATGTCTTAAATCTGTGGATGGCTTGCTTGGGGTAAGACATGAAAATAGATTGGCTCTTGGCACTCAGGTTTATATTGTTTCTGAACTGGGCTGGTTTGAGAGGTAAATAGGCATGAGTGAGTATTAAGCAGTTGTGATGTGTATTTAAATAACTTTTTTTTTCAGGTATAGACTTGGAAGTCATATATAAAGGTAAGTATTTCATTAATCTTACCTATTTACTAGGTAAATAGGTTGATGCTGTTGGTGATGATTTTTGAAATTAGAAAGATGGGAATCTCTCTGAAAAAGTGTGAAGATATTTTTAAGCTGAAACAGTGTGTAGGAAATTTTAGCCATCTACCTGTTACTATCTGTTAACTAAATTTGACAAAAATTCTGTAGTTTCAGGAGTTGCATTGGCTACAAGGCATGGAATGAGGAGCTTTAAGCAAAGGTATAGTAAGTAGTTCGAAGTTTGGTTTCTGTGTGAAGTGGTTTAAAGCCGATACAGTGATGATAACATAGTTCAGCAGACTAACAGTGATGAACAGTACTGTCTTTCGCTCCTATCTGATGTATCTGGCTCCAATAACCATTTATGCCTTTGAAAAGGGAAATAAGCTGTGACCCACAGAAAATGTTCAGGGTTTGGATAATTTCAATGGCTCATACACAGATACATGGTTTCAGGATTAAGAATTCATATTTGGAGAAACACAGGTTAAATACATTTTTGGGATGTAATTTTTATGGCATATGTATATTAATCTAGATATGTGCAGTTGAGTTACCTGTTTTTGTTTTCTAATTAATAAACGTATTCTTCAGAGCAGTTTGATTCCTATAAAAAATGAACAGAAAGTAGAGTTCCCAAATACCCTGTCTTCATACACTTCACACACAACATCCAGCACTAGAGTAGGCCTTTTGTGTTAAAATTACGAATACATTGTTGACATATTGTCACTGAACGTTCATCGTTTACATCAAGGTCCACTCAGGATGTGTTTTATGTGTTTGGACAAAATGTTTAATGACATCTACCATTGTCATATCTGTATAAAGTGCACCTTAAATGTTTTTCAAAATGTTAAAAATAGATTATAAAAATGGGGAAATTGAGTAGGGCACATTCTAAATGAATGACTTTTTTTCTTTAAATAGGCAGTCCTGTTACCCTGAAGAATTCAAGGTAAGTTGTCTTTGGTGTATATGGTAAGTTAGTATGTAACCAGTGATGTAATGATTCTGCCAAATGAAATAGAATGATATCACTCATAAAACCGTTCCATTTTTATTCTGAGGTTACTTTACTTTACTAATAAGCATCACAAGTTTTTTTTTTTTACTATGATTAACATGCAATCTTTACCTTTAGGCTATTTATGGTGGCAATAATCTCCAGCTTACCAACTGAAAGGTGAGTCTTAAACATACCAGCACTGTTGTCTTGTTACAGAATACATGATGATCTCACCCCAACTTGAACTCTCTCACTGATTATCTGACGATTGTATAAGATCTGATATTCTGTGTAGTATAAATACTATTAGAATTGAATTGTGGGAAAGTGACTAAAAGTGACCTCTTTTGTTCTTGCAGGCAGTTGGTCAGAAGATAGATGAAACTTTCAGTTTTAATAAATTTCTATAAACTATTTGAAGTGTGCTTATTTTCAATTAAATGAGATGAAGAAAGGAAAACAGGACCGTCTTCGTATTAGGAACCCATGAGTTTCATTAGTACAGCCAGTTAACATTTTCCTATGTATTTTCCAAGATGTCTTAGGCTTGAAAGTGCAGTTTGGGCTGAGGAATAAGCTAGTTCTCATATTTAAAATGCTGTACTTTGCATAAGGATGAGCTACATGTTTTTTAAACATTTTCGAAGGGACTGAGTATTAAAATCCCTGGGTCAGTATTTGCCCTAATTCTCAAACTGAAGTCACCCTTGGAAACAAGGAGTTGGAGTGTTAGCCCAAAAGCAGAAGCTCTTTAAAGAATTGCAAACAGTAGTTGGAGGGCTGAAATTGATGTCTCACAGTAGCTTTTTTCCTGTGTATGACTTTTCATTATGAAATTATGTTCCTTGGAATTTGTAATTTTCCAATCCTTATCTGTAGGAAATTTGAGGACTGGGTGTCAAGTGTTCTTAGAGACAATTTTGCATTTGCTTTTATCAGCCTAGGAACATGGTATCTCGGCTTGTAAAGTGTTCAGTTCAGACCTGTTAGAGTGCCAGCTTGTGGCTGTTAATACAACATCTCCCATTACCTAGAGCTGAAACAAGTTGATCACCCTTCACTAAGGGGGTGGGCAGAGTCTTGTTTTAGGAGCCCTGGTTTTATGTGGGGAGGTCTCTTCCATGTGATAATTGTATTAGACATGCAGTAGGCTTGGTTTGCTCTTTGCTCTCAAAGGATCCATCAAAACCAAAAGTCCCAGGTCATTGGCTCAGCACCACAGGACATGAACAGCTCCAGCATTCAACTATCAGTGCTTTGGGTCATTTTTTAAAGAATTCCTTATTAGCTTATCAGTGCGCTTAACTTTCTATTTAGGATATTTAGTGTTCAGTGCCAAGATTTTCTAGAATATACTGCCATACTGCAAAGGTGAAGTCCTGAACTATCCAATGAAATCCGTATTCTTAACTACAGTGTAGAGGTCCTTGGGGTCTTCAGTTTAGAATGTAAATGGTCCTGAGACCAAAACTTGTAACTGCTATTTTAGGTGAAGGAACAGGACCCTCAAGAGGTTAAATGACTGAACCAAGGCTACATTGCTATAATGTTAAGGAAAATTGGACCGGCACAGAGAGCAATCGGATCAAAAAACTGGTTTATTATGGCACCAGTGTAAAGTCAGTGAAGTAACTTCCAAAGGCTGAGTACGTGTGATGCAGCAAGCAAGGCTTTTGTCTAGGCAGTCTTCTGGTATGGACAGGGCCTTTGGGTGGGGAACCTCCCAGGGGACATGACATCTCAGGTCACTTAAGCTCAGTGGGCTTAGTAGGGGCAGGGGTCATTCCTTCACAATAGCAGAGCTGGAAATTAAGTTCAGGTATGCCCAACTCAAAAGTTCTAAGTCCACTGTCAAGCATAGAGGGCTAGAACTTAAGTGTGTATTCATTGCATGGTTTATACATTGCAATTTTTAACAGTATTGTGTAATTTGGGCATAAAAATAATCCCATTTGGCTCATCTGACATCTTCCCTAAAAGAAAATTGTTCATAAGATATGGCTAATGTAGTTAGTAACTAGTTTTGAAAACTTGCAATAGGGTAAATCTATTCCCTGGGAAGCTGGTGAGATTGAATTTGAAATAGCTTCCAGTTTATAATTCATATATTTTATGAATCTTGGTTTTGTTGAAACTTTTATCAGTAAATACTTAGTTTTTGAGAAAATGCTTGAAATTTCACCCTACCTCAATTACCTAAAACAGTGCTATTTCCCTAGGTTTCCGAGTAAGTTTTTTTCCCTTTGATAGGTTTGAAGAAAAGCTCAGTGATGCCCAAAATGATGAGGTGTCAGATGCCAACACAGAATTGACTTAAGGACCTGGGGCCTTTGATATTTGGGTGTTTTGTTTTCTATGACTCATTTCCAGGACAAAATGTTTTGGTCAATTAAGTCTTTAAAACAATAAGTTTGTTAGGATTACATAATGTCCAAGTGGGATAAATGCATACAAAACTGCATGTTTCTGATCTAGGGAACCTCTAGAAGTTCTCTACATCGAAAGGTTAGGCAGAGGGGGACACCAGCAAGGGTTTTCTGGCACCAGTGTCTCACAGATGGAAGAGATTGTGTTAAAGGTCACACTTCAGAGAAAAGCTCCAACTAATGGCAGCCCAGCTACCGTTGTATAGTGAAGGATATTTACACTGCAGCCTCCTGAGCATCACACATTAGACCTGGAGGGGAAGGTGATTTTACTTTCAAACACTAGTATCTACAATGCCTAGAGTACGGAGAAAAACAGGCAGGTATATAGACTGGAAGTTGGTATTCATAGATCACAACTCAAAATAAGCAAGGCAAAAGTGAAGATAAAGTAGGAAAAGACAATTTCATTAACCAAGGATTTCTTCCCATTTTACATGTAAGCTTTATGTCAACAATGCATTAAGAAAATTACAGTATTCATTCACTTACACATTTGAAGTTACTTAGTATTTTGAATTACTGATAATTGAAAATTATTCAGGGATTTTAAAGCATACTAAAATTCTATTGCAGATACCAATTTAAGCTGAAATATGTTTATCTATTTATAGATTGGTAATGTTTTGAATTTGGGTAGTGCTTCATAGTTTTTATAGCATTTTCATTCACATCTTTCACATATACTACATCTGATTTTGGCAAAAAAAACCAAAAAACCTGTGAGGTAATAAGGGCAAACATTCAAGTTTCATATAAGCATGAAGGGAGTCTAAGGTTTATATAACTTGTTCAAGGTGAAACAAGATTTTGTGACAAAGTGATTTTTTTTGCATTATATTATGTTGCTTCTCTATTATAGCTGAAACATCACTATCCAGCTTCAATTCATAGGATTCTCTTGAGGCTGATTGAACTGGCCCCGTCATCTGACTATTCTAAAGGGGCCAGCATTTACCCACATTTCACACATGATTTGATTACCTCTGTCCTCAGTGAACAAATTATCGGGTGGAAAACACTATGCTATTATTTTACTCCAACAAGGAGCCGTCTTGCACACCTCCCCAAGTAAAAATCTTCAAGTGTCCCGAACAAAAAAAATCCTAATAATGTATGTTATCAAGTCAAAACTGGATACCTTCTGTTTCTTCATTGTGAAGAATGTTGCCTAGACTCTCCCCCTAAAAACGTGATTGCCAAATCCGTGGCTGAACTCTAGATCTGGTGTTAGCCTGGGAAGGCAGAGGACAAACCCATAAACTCAACTTTCTGGACAGTGTGGATGATTCAAGGAGCTCTTCTCTGCTGCTAAGTCTGCTGACCAGGAAACCTGGATATGATAGGGCTTCAGTTCCTCAGGAGGGATAGAATCAGGTGCGTTGCTCATGAGATCATGCCCCCGGAAGGATTTGGGGAAGGCTATGACATCTCTGATGCTTGGTGCGCCAGTGACAAGGCATATCAGTCTGTCTAATCCTGTGAGTAAAATACAAAATTAACAGATGAGAATGTAATCTAAGATTGGGAGTGACTAAATTTTATGAAGGTTGTAAGAACTTCTAAATCAGAACCTAACAAGTTGTAGCCAAGCACAGGTCCCTGACTTTTTAGAGAATTTCTGTTTGTGTGATTCTTTTCTTCTAGAAAAATACTCAAAGGGCCTAGAGTCTAGGTGAGCATCCTGGAATTTCTCACTCTTCTTGTTTGATAAAACTAGCAAGGTGAGTGACCATGGCCATCAGAAGAGCACTGGCATATTTCCACTTTTGTACAAGCTGAATACTATGGACCAGTGGTTTCCAGACTCCAGTAAATGTGTGAGCCCCCAGGGATTTGAGCAATCCTGACTGAAGACTAGTTTTATTCTATTAAAAAGTCTTTCAGATGTAAATTACTCATTTTAATTTTTACATTTATAATGTAAAATATGTCTATAACATATTTTATAAATACGTCACTGAAATGGAAATACCAACTTAAATTCTTGTAGAACTCATGGGCTTTTGCCCCACCCTCGCTTTCTCTCTCACCCCTAGTAAACTAAGAGCCCAAATTTGGGACCTAGTGTTACAGAATGACATTGTGCTGGTAAAAGAACAGACTGTTTACCTAAGGCAATTCCTCCATGAGGGGGCGCCCCATAATCTAAAGCCTGGAGCAGATGGGAGAGCAATTTCACATCTTCCTGAAATGCAAAACATAATTCAATTTAAACACACACTGAGGGTCCATGAAGTGCCACACAATAAGATTAAGTACTAAAGGGAAAATAAAATTCAGTTAAAAAAAATAGAAGAGGTTTATCGTTTAGCAAGAGAATACAAGTCACAGATATTAAAACATGCAGAGAAATGCCTGGTACTCCATAAAAGCAGTGTATTACACTGGTAACGCAAACAGAGTAAGACCAATTAAGAACAAGAGGTGGGCTCGGAAAGGCAGGATGAAAAGCAGGAAACTCCCGTTTCGGGGCCAGTGGAAGAGAACATTGTTCAGAGGGCAACAGTGTCAAATGCTGCTGCGTGGTAGGGTAGCTTGAGGGTCAAGAAGAGGCAAATTAATTACTCTGCCTGCCTCAGTTTTTCAACTTTAAAATAGGCAGAATAAAGGTATTTATCTCAAAAACAAACTGTAAAGTTAAATGCATCAGTGCACATAAAGTACTTAACAGTGTCTGGCATAGAGTAAGCACTGATGACTATTACTATCAGTTACTTTTCAATGTCCTACACTAAAGGTGGAGAGATAAGCCAACACTATTCTGTATATAGAGAATCTCCATAGCAAGTTTTAACAAAATGGACGAACATTCTGATTTAAAAAAAGGCCAGGGTTAGAATATGATGTTACCTTTAGTAATGTTGCCAGGATATAACGCTGTAGTTCTGAATCATGAATTCGGATAGAACCACCTCCTATCTCACTGCCGTTTAAAACCAAGTCATAGTGTTGGCTACGGACCTAGAAGATTCACAGAGCCTTTATGTTAGAGAAAATTTCTGATTTTCTGTTCTATAGGTTGAAGACACTGTAGCTACTTAACAATGTATTAAGTATTGGCTCAAACCCAACAGTTTCTTCTGGGGCTTGCAGAATTGGGTCAGACTAAAATCTGAAGTTCTCTGCCTTTGTGTCCACATTCCCTGTTTATCTGGAAGTATAGATATGCTACCTTTTCAGGCTCAGTGTATAGGAGGTTGATGTCACTGGGGTGGGGAGCAGTAAATGGGTGGTGTGCTGACTCCAGCTCACTGAGATTTTCCTCCTTGGGAAGGAAAAGTGGGAAATCCACCACCCAAAGGAAAGAGAACAGGGCTGGGTCACGGAGTACCACTCCTCTTGCTTCTAGAAGGTCAGCACATTCCAGTCGGACTTTTCCCAACAATGAGCACTGCAAACAGAAGTGATAAACACTGAGTTAACTGCTGTGACAGAATAGGCAGCAACTGCAACCTGGATTATAAAGCCAGGCCAGTCTCTGGAAAGGATGAGCCAATTTATAGATGAGACACTTTTAGTCTCTCAGGAGACAAAGATATGAGGATAATCTAACTGCAACTCAGTTGAGAATGACTATCAAACTCAACAGACTGGGTGTCTGGTAACACTGAGAACACAGGGTATCAGAGCTTGATTGGCCTGGGTCTGTATCTCAGTTTGGCTACTAACAACTCTGCACCTTTTTCCACAGCAAAACAGAGATAAAAATATCTATTCCAAAACACTGTTGTGAAAATAAGTGAGACAGATATAAAAGGTGCAATATGAATGGTGGGTATTATGACTATTCTTTCCTTACTGCTCCTGACAGGTTGTACTGAGGATCTGATGAGTGCCTGAGATGTATTTAATGTTCAACAAACGTCAGCTATTATTAGAGAGGCAGCATGAATCTGAGGTTAATTTAAGAGTGTGAATTTTGGAACCAGATTTTGTAGGTTAGAAATCTGGCTCCTCCCCTCCAGAGCTGTGTGAGTACGAGTAAATTTTTTATCTCTGTGCCTGTTTTCTTATTAAGATGGTAACAGTAAGTAAAGAAGGTACCATCTCTAAGACGTTAACTTCTCTCAACAGAGTTGTCATGAGGATTAAATGAGTTAATATACACAAAGTACTCAGAACAGTGCTGGGCAAACAGGAAGTACTTAAAATATGCTAACTATGATAAGCATGGCTTCCCTGAAAAAGTGCAGTTAGAACAGGAACCATGCCTGGAGACATGCACAGGATGTCATTTGTGGCCTAATCTATCTTATATTTAAATATCCACACAGAAGCACTTTCACTGTGACTTACTCAGAATGCTAATGCTATTCCTCCAAAGTCTGGTTTCTAGCATTCTTTCAAGAAGGTTCTCAGAAGGAATTACAATGATACCTTCCTGAGAAAAGAATACCAGAAGTTTCAGTTCACACCTGGGGAAAGTTTAATAGCAAAATGAGTTTGCAGTGGGATGTTTACATAAAACAAAATCCCAAGTTCTTTTTTAAGAAATGCATTGACAATATAATATATAATTAACTGCTGTGTTCTCAAGCAAATTTAACAGTGCTGTCTTATGGCTGGTATTGACAAATGAATTCATTAAATAAATGACTGCAGTACCAATAGCTTTCTTCATTCTACAACTGCAGGACAAGACAGTGGATTACATTTAGATGTGAAGCTGAAGTCTGAAACTTTTCTTTTGGAATTCGAAAAAATGATAAATAAATAAAGCAATACAAATTAGAAGAAAGAACTTGATAAAGTACTAATCAGACACTCTTACTATAAAGAAATCATATAATACTATAGTGTAAGGATGAATTTGTATTATGCTTCACCTTTTCAGATTTTCAATATTCATGTTTGACTGTTATATCCCACTTTTGTGTATTTTACAATGATTTCTAAAGCTAAATCCAGTCTTCCATGTATCTCCCGCAGAACGGTGACTCAGCCAGTGCGTACAGCACTCACGACCTCCAGCAGCTGTTCCTGAGGAAAGCTGGTCCTGCCATGACCAAGCAGGGCCAGGGTGCCTCCCAGCCCCGCAGCTCTCTAGCAGTCTGATCCATTCCTCCACATTTTCAGTAACGCACTATGTACTAAAGTTTGGGGTTACCAAATTTTCTTAATCTGCAAAACCTTGAAAATGAAAATATTTCATCATAGTCATACAGTGAATACCAACAGCCCTCTACCTAAGTGGCTCTCCTAACCAGAGCCAGATCTAATCTGTGTGAGCAATGCCAATGGAGGCTGGTAGCTGATGAAAAAACACTAGTTTATATTCAGTGCATTGTAAAGTGCTAGGTTAATTCATCATTCAAGATCAACAGCATAGATGCCTTGAAATAGTTTTTCTTACTGCTTTCCTGTGCTCGCCAGCAGTTAGCAGGACCACATCTTCCTCCTGAATCTCCATCAGTCTCATTAGTCCCAGTCTTTGCTCCTTCATTATGAATTGAGCAACTGGAGAATTCCAGTTTCTATTGGCTTTCAGGAATATGGGATAGATTTCCTGTGATAAAGATAAGATTTTTTTTCAAGTGGTGGTTTATCTTTCTAATAGTACAAAGACTTCTTGTTTCCAATAGCAGAGAACCTACATGAGATTATTTTTCTCTGAACCCTTCAAAATGATACTGAAGGGATTAAAAAACTAATCTCACAATAATGAAAAAAGAGAATGAAGGGTAGGGAGATATCCACAGATAAGAGATTTCTGTAAATTTTTGGCAGATTGCAAGTGAATGGAATAGGAATGACTAAAGCAAGATGCAGGAAGCTCTGGCCTAGAGAACAAGGGAGCAGCCTCAGCACAGAAGGAACTGATTTTAGCCTGCAGAATCCGAGAGAGGCTCAGCACTCTTAGGGAGCTTTGGGTCCCCAAGGTCACGGCCAATGGCCCTGCTGTTCACCTAAACCAAACCTAACTATCTACAAGCCCCTCCAAGGACACTGTGTTCCCAACCAGTTTTTAAAACATGTCATTCTTAAATGTACAACCAACAACCACTGCACATTAAAGAGACTCTGTAGTATTAAAAAAAAAATCAAGATAAACAAAAAAAGGACCTGAGATAATTTAGGGACCCATAGAAGACTTGAATCCTCAAATGTGCTCAAAAAGACAGTTTATAAATAAAACCAGAATAAAATACAGTGAAAAAAAGCAAGAAAGAGCTACCGGGAAATAACATGATTGCTAAAAAAGCATTCAACTGAAGGCTGCCAAAGTTAACCCTCGAGTCTATTTCCTGGTCCTGTGGTTCCTAGTTGCAGACTTCAAACACTATTAGAAGAAAAATAAAGAAGTAAAATTGGGAAATACAGGGTTGTGAATTTTGGATCTTATCAAAGGCAGAAAACAGACCAGCATATCTACTATTACCATCATTTCATAAAAGAAAAAACATATTTAGAGTAAAAAACAAGGAGAATTAAGGATAGTTCTTCAAATTGATTTAACTTTATGAAAAGTTTTTTATACTGCCCTGATTCCTCATTTGCCTGGACCTGTTTTGGAAACCACTATCCTAATTGTTCTTTCTTACTGAAAAATCCCTTTGAGCTTGAGGTATGAGTGTGGAAGAGGTAGGTAGTCCATTTTCTATACAAAAATACAGTGATTTTACAAGGTTATCGTCACTGAATATATAATTCTGAATTTTCCTTTCTTACAAATCACTACAGCATGAACATTTCCCCCATATTACAAACTCGTAGGAGACAGTTTTAAAAAAGTAAGTTTAATATGAAGTCTTTTGATTATACTTTATTCATCATTCCCATATGGTTTCATTTTATTCCTGTTGTAAATGATACTGTGCTGAGCATAAAGTCTCCTCACATTTAGGATCCTTTAAGTATATCATGGGAAATTGCTGACTCAAAAAGCATGTTTAAAGTTACTGATTCCAAAATGGCTGAGGCAATTGAGACTTACAGTGACAATGTCAGAATGCCCATTCCCCACTCCTGCTCTTCCCTATTTTAGTTCTACCCATCACCAAGCCAAGAACATGAAATGCGTCTGTCAAGGTATATTCAGAATTTTAAAAAATGTTTGAGGACAATGAATACAGGCTTTCTTTCACACCTGCCACATTTTCATTTAAACCTTGGGTATGCATGTTGGGCTCTATTTTCTTAACTGGATTAAAGAACCATTGTTTAAAAGGCTATGTTTGAACTTTCATATTCTGATTAATGCTGAATTCAACCATCTAAGTTGAAGCCTTAGAGGAGTTACACCCAGGGGTTAGATTAACTCTAAAAATAAAAAGAAGTAGAAGAATGACATGAAATAACAAGACCCTCAAAACTGATGATAAGAGTTCAAGCAATTATTAAAAATACTGAATATCTCCTAGAAAGGGGGGAAAAAAAACTGGCTCTAACTCCTTACCTGATTAAAATGGTCAGCTGCAAATTTTCTAATGGACTCAATGTCTTTCCTTTTTAAGTATTTCTGATGAAGGAAAATGAAAGTAAACACATCAATATGACACTGAGCTTCATAAACATGTTTATGATATCAAATGGAATACAAATATTTCTTGTCTTCCCACTACAATGGTAGGATTCAATAAAAATTTAATTTCTGCTGCCAAATGAGAAAATTTTAACTTACTTTTGTTTCCAATTATGTAGGTCTCATTGGAAGTAGCTATGAATATATTCCATAGAAGAGTCTGTATATGTAATGTGCAGGATAAATGTTCAAAATGAATCTTTACAACTTAATTGTGAAAGGAAAAGTAACTTACAGATCAGTAGAATTTGATTATTTCAGGTAAGACTCAGAATTTGATTATTTCAGGTCTCTTAGAATTCTTTATATCTTACTTTTTCCAAATTATTTCAATGTCTTTCTATGCTAGATACTATGGCTATCATCATAGCTAATATTCATGGGGCACTTATTAACTAGGTATGGGAGATTCAAAAAGGTGAAAACATGGTTCACAGCCCGGCAGTTCTTATCTACTAGGGGAAGAATAGACATACTCGAGTTGGGGTACATAAGAACAAGCAATGTATGTTATACTGATATTACCTGAATACACTATGTCTAGACTAGAGTTTGGACACCAACTTACTGCCCATTGAAATATGAAGTGAATACAAAGTAATGAGAATGAATTCTTACCCCATTTTGAATATACTAATATGACTGTGTAACCAAATGAGGATTCTTTCAAAATAGTAATCTCATTCAAAATACACTGGAACCCCTCTTATTAAATCACTTTCAAAGCAGGTGTACTAACTGCAGATAACAGATATGTCCCATTATTCTGGAGTCAATGCTTGCCTAGCCCAATCACTTTCTCCCTGTCATCTCCCAGCCTTTGTGCTTTTCATAGCCCCACCTCCTTTCTCTTCCCCTAGTTATTAATGCTGTTGAGATCAGAGCCCTCAGAAGAACAAGAACAAGAATCAGCATGCAAGGTCAGTGCTGGAGCTGATACAGGGTGGAGAGTCTTTGGACAAACTGAGGCTAGAGATAGTATGAACACTATTTATGCTCATCACTGGTGGAAATGATCCCAAGTGAAGTACAAGAGTACTTTATAGCAGTGTATAAAAGAGAAAAAAAAACCTTTAGCTCTTGAGTGTACACCCATATTTGTAGGTTTTATTTTATTGTTCTCTACTTACAATTTTAGGGACATTGTTAGACTTTATAAAAATATTCTTATTTAAAGAGAATTTTTCTTCCTGAAGTTTTAAAGTGCCAATGTTGAACACAGTTACTTCCTAAATATACATTCCAGAGAAAATACAGCATTGTACTTCACTTACTGCTCCTTCAGGGATACATAAGGCTTTGATAGATCCTCGGGGTTTACTAAGTGCATCTTGGAGAAATCCAACCTCTGTGTTTCTGAACACATCACTGAAATCTATGATCTGGAAAATGGGTAACAAAAAAGCGTAACTAAAAGTGAAGTAATCTTTATCTCAAAACATTTTACAAACAAGATTTTAAAGAAGAAAGTAGACCTTGTTAACATTTATGGAGTGACTACCATGGGCTGGGCACTATGACAAGTGTTGATGTACTAATATAGTATTCATTAGCACTAATTCATTTCAACTGTATAGCAAATGTATAATCCCCATTTAATAGATGAGGAAAGCAAGGACAGGGAAGGAAATAACTAGCCCAAGATGACACAGCTAGTAAGTGGGAGAGACAGAATTTAACCTAAGCAGTCTGACTTAAGAACCACTACTCAATATTACAGAAGAAAGAGGGAGCAGTTAAGTTGACCGCTATAAGTAGGCAGTTATGAGTTTTTGTATATTATATTTTTTTCATTCTAAGAACTGAGGACAGCCTATTCACAAACCAGGCAGAACTCAATTTCTAAGGAATTTGCAATGAGAACTGAGATACAGAAATGTCACCAGCATTACAGAGATGAAGGGCTATTGCTCACTAAGAGCAAATAATGAGACGCTTGCTAATGTAAACTGCGCTATATAAATTCTACCCATACTCTTAGCTAAATATGTAGAGATCTTAGTAATTTGAAAAAACATTTCCATATGTTTGGGCTCTTTACAGACCAGGGAAAAAGAATAAATAACTTAATCATTTGCCTTCCAAGTGCCACTTTAGCTAAAGAAAAATTGAAGGTTACCATTATATCCATATAATTAATTACTTATCAGTAATAAAAACTTTATAGCAAGAACCTTGTTCTTGGAAATGGAGCAGACTGATAGAAAAGAAGTAACGTTAACAGTCTATGAGTCTCTCGCTGCAACTCAGTAACAAGAAGGAATGTGACAAGCAACATTCACAAGAAAACACAAAACACCAGGTATGTAACTGGTCACAAATTTCAAAGTGGTTCAAAAGACTACAGGGCTCTTTGGGGACAGAGTCCTAGAAATGTGATGAGAAGTACCTTCATCCCAAAGCGAGTATCGGGTTTATCAGTTCCATAGCTGGCCAAGGCCTCAGCAAAAGTCATAGAGGGGAAGGGAACCATCACAGGATCCTTATCACTGGGCCAGGAATACTGCAGCAAACCCTCGATCAGCCTCTGGATCCCAGTCTGGTCTACAAAAGACATCTCTATGTCAATCTGAAACCAAAATAACATACAGAGGCTAACTTCAACAGTCACAATATTAATATGTACATATTTATTTATTTATTTCTCTGGTTTCAAGTTACCAAGGGAATCTGCACACAAATACTTAATACATGGGCAAGGGGATAAATATTATTGTGCATCTTTTTATGTCAGGCACTGCTAAAGCTTTACATCCATCAACTTGTTTAGTTCCCATAACTATCTCATGGCTTAAACCTCAGAGAGGCTGTGACTTGCCTATGTATGCATAGCAAGTAGTGAAGCTACATTTATCCTAGGTCTGTCCAACTCCAAAGCTTATGACTTTTGTGCTTCACTACCCTGATTAATATACTATCATTCAGAACTAAAATCCTAATAGCTTTGATGAGTCCACAGATAAGATAAATTAAATATCAATGTACAGAAGTGTTGGTTCTTAACATGTAAGAGATTTGTTTTAAGAACTTTATCATATCATGACCGTTAAAAGATTGTAGGGATCTCTGGCATACCTTAGTTGGTGACCACACTCCTTACAAAAAGGACACATGAAATGGATCAAAAATTAAATAATTAGTGTCTCAACTGCTGGTAAGTTTAATTAGGTATCTGATGGATAAGATGTAGTAAGTATGTATAATTACTGTCCTGGTCTTGAATACTTGGCTGCAGCAAGGCTGAATCAGTAAGAGACGAGTACCTGAGTAAACTCGGGCTGTCTGTCTGGTCTCGAACCTTCATCTCTATAACATCGGGCAACCTGAAAATACCTACAAGTGAAAAACAGCATAAATGGAGTCACAATTCAAGGAAGACACACCCACTTTTCCCTAAAAGTTCATGGCAACGCAGGTTATGAAATAAATTAATGATACCTAAAGGACATACAAAATTTTTAAATTCTTTTCAATACACAGCTGATGCATGAGAATTCTATTCTACATATTGTTTTAAAAATATACAATGGCACGTTTGGATAGTTGTATATTAGTCGTATATTAGACTGGTATGCAAGCAGACCATGCTTCTTTATACATACTCATTTGCTTTGGCCAAAATGGAATTTGTATCACTCCATGAATATATTTGGATATTTGCTCCATAAATGCACAGGAAGAGTTGCCATTCTAACTCTGGTCTTCATCTGCTGAAATGCAACTCTGTCCCAGAAGGCCTAGTTCACAGTTCTATTTTTCAAAATTATATAATTTCAAGCCTTTCAATACCTAGCTTGCAACTCTCAAGGCACTTATTTTTGGTTTATATCACACTTGGTTTTATTTATTATACTATTCTTATTGGAGTCATTAACTCCTTGACAGCAAAACCTATTCTTTTTTTGTTTTTAATCTCCTGCCGTGTCTACTAACATACAGCTTTGCACATGGTGGGCACTTAATAAATATTTACTAAGTAATTACTATACATTTTTAGGGTATTTTACAGTATTTTCAAAACTCTTTGTATTTCCTTTTCCCACCTCACTTCCCTTTTCCTTTTCTGACAACTACTAAAGAAAACTCACCTGTCTAAACCACCAACCATCAGAAGCTGCTTAAACTGTTGGGGACTCTGAGGGAGACAATAAAACTTTCCAGGTTCCCTGGATGGTACTACAAACTCTTTTGCACCCTTTTAACAAGAGAAGAGCAGAGATATTATTAAAAAAAAAACTTAACTGGTAGGAGTTGATACTTCAGCTCATCAATGAAATTAAATAAAGAGCAAAGTTTCCACAATGACAGATTTCTTGCTCATCTTTTAGTCCCCCAAAAGGCTTGCACACATAGGCTTTAAATAATGTTTGTACACAGTAGGTGTTAAGTGTCTGCTTATTGAAATGAATTCTCAATTGTTACTAGCTAAAAGAATGTTGTGCATCAATTCCTATTCAAGGAATTCCTAATTGCTTTCCTAAATTAAACTATAGTTTTGTACGTCCACAGACTGTATGAATAGATTAAATATCAATGTTAGAAATGTCAGTTCTTGATGAACAAGTTTACTTTTAAGGAATCGATTCATTATTGATTTGCATCTGTAAAACTCAAAGAAAAGAAAACTCACATAGAATAAAAGAATGCTGACTCAAAATACTGATGCATATAATTTTCTATCTTTAAGAAAACCTAGTTAATGTGACCATCCTGAGGCAGTAAAATAAACAAAAGAAGTACAAATAAGTACATACAAAAGCAAAGTGGTCCAGGTTTCATACCTAATAGGACTTTATTAGTAGGCTGACTTAGGGATTATACGTACCCCTGGAGTCCTCTTAAACAATGTTGGTGTTTCTATATCCACAAACCCTAAAAGGAGAGAAACATCAGAATTTAATAGAATTAGTTAAATATGTTGTCTATGGTACAGTACAAATCTGAGGCTGTCCTTTTTAATTAGGAATTTTGACTGAAATAAAGTTACCAAGCATACTGATGTGGGTTTCTATATATCCAAGAAGGAAGGTAAAGATTTTCATAAAATCTTATTCTGTTCATAAAGTTAATGCTTTAGTCATAAAATAATTCTATTTGATGGATTCTTGTCTACTGAGCTGTTCTGGTTTTCTAAATGTTCTGCTAATGCAATTAAAAGTAACACAAATATAGTAGGAAAATCCCAGGACTGGCTGAAGAGTCTAATTTAATTCACATGACATTTCTGAGCTCCCAAATAATTATGTATGAGCATGATAAAGAATCAACAAAATTTATAGAAAACGGAAGGGCTACCCTACCTTCAGTAATGATGGGAAATACTTAACATAGCAGGCACTTCACTTCAAAAGGCTGTCCTTGTGAACCAGTTGCAAACTAAATTATGCTCTGAATTACTACATTATGCTCTAAGAAACAAAACACCTGGAAATTAGCCTTTCTTTGGGTTGCTTTACATATTAAGTGACATTTGGCAACATCTGACCCAATGTGAAGGAGAGAATATAATAAAGCTGCTGAATAAAACAGAAGAGATGCTAAAGTGCTCCAAGAACATTCAGGCAGTTTCCTTACCATGTAGATTACAGAGATATTCCCGCATTTTCATGACCATCTGGGACCTCAGTCGCAAGTAATACTGCATTTGGAAACTACGCAAGTCCAAGTAGCGATACTGCAAACGAAGAGCCTCTGTTTTCTAAACAAATTGGAAGATTTTTGTTTCAGTATTTTTCAAATATTAAAACTATTAATTCAAATATTAACTTTAGATACAGAGTGTGAGTTTTCAAAACCTTCAGCTCTATCCTTAGCTTCCACCATTTGTGTGCACACCACCACCTTAATTCCTACAATTTCTAAATTTGTTACTAGTACAGATTTTACACTTGTTACTATTTATTAATAAGACCCTTCACTGTTTGACATTTTCTTACCTTCCTAAATATTATCCACTAAGCCTGTAGTTGCCTTGAAAAAAAAAATCTAAAGATTTCAAAGATCTTTTATAAATACACACCAGAGTAAAACACAGCTACGACTTCCTCACTGAGTGGGACAAGTTTAAGAAACACAAGGAATGGCAGAGGGAATCTCAATGGCTGTACTAAGAACACAGTGAGGAAGGATGCTTGTTTTCAAAGCTGGAAGCATCTGCATCCCTGTTTGTGCTGACTTTTTAAGAAGTCCTTCCCCTAGAATGGTTTATTTCTGATACTAAAAACAGAATTATCTGTCACTTCTTTTCTGAACTTTAGGTGGAGGGAAACTGTTTATTTCCTTTTTCCTTTTTCCACAACAAGGTCAACTCTGTAATTACATTGCTTTTTCTAACTAAAAGACTTAAGTATTGGGAAATTAAATGTAAGATCAAGTGGCCATGCAATTAATTAAAAAACCCTTTTATAAATCTGTTTACGGACTGGGTATACATAGGTCTACAACCATAGATAATTGTGACAAAGCTGAAAATTATCTGCTCTCTAGCTTCATCAACCCCTCAAACTTTGACATAGAACATCCTAAATTACAGTAATCATATTTATATGCTTGGGAAATTAAGTGAGTATTTTATCACTGTTGGAGGTTTAAATTTAATAGACACAGGATCCCTTATGCCATTTGGACATTTCTAAGCTAGACATAAAATTTCCTGTCAAAATGTAAAACAATAGTCACACAAAAAAACTTGAACAAAGTAACACCCGTAGTCTTAAAGAAAGAAACATGTTTCAAGCTGTCTGAAAAAACAGTCTAGGTGTCTAGGAACTGCAGCAGCTTAGTGAACTGTCACTGTTTAAGAACAGGTCACTAAAAAATTGTAGACTAACAACAATTCATGATATATCTATAATAAAATGCTTTATTTTGTAGAAGTTAAGCTTTTTTTTCTTTAGAAAACTCTGAAGACACCTTACTGGTTATCAACATTTTCTAAGTACTCTATTAATTAGTAACAGAGGATGGCACCTTCACAAAGTCCTTAATTTCAAAGGGCAGCTTCTTGCAGGAATTCAGAAGTTCAGCTGTTTTAACTTTGATTTCAATCTCACCTGTAGGCATTTTCTTAGAGAGAGAAAAAGACCTATTTTAAAAATCACCCATCAGGATATACACACAATGAGCATTTGTAAAACACATGCATTTATTTACATCTGTAAAATGTGAGGGTGCTTATGGTGTAGAGTCTAAGGCATAAATGTATAATCATGATTTTGACATTTTTATGTGTATCTGTAGCTAATGTAATTGCTCATTAACAAACGTTTTAACATACATATTTACACAGGTGTGTATGTTTGTAGTGAAGATTTTGGAATCTGTAGGTCCATTCCCGAACTTACTGGGCTTTGGTGCTTGATGTCTAATAGGTGCTCAGTGCCTGAGTGTGTAGACAGACAGTGCAAATGTATAGGTAGAATTCACCTAGTTTCTACAGTACTAACTGGATTCTCTTGTCCTGGAGGTCGGGAAATTACTGTCCCAGACACTTGTAACACAGACTCTATGGGGGCTTCACATAAAATCTTCTTCACAGGAGCAGCTGACTACAAAATAAGAGAGGAAAACAGTTCCAACAAACAAATGAACTTGAAGCATTCTGTAATAATTGTAGTCTTCGGAAAAGTGTTAATACTCATAGCTTAATGCCCCTAATGCCAGAAATACCAGGGCTGCCATTAGTGACTTTTAGAATTTGGTAAACTGCATCCCATTTTGACTCCATATAATACAGAAAGTAAAACTATTAGTCAAGAGTTTTAAAATGTTTTCCTTAAAGGAAAATAAGGAGAAGAATGATTAGTGCAAACAATTCCCACATACATTACAGGCAAGTATCTTCAGGGTTTGTTTTAGAGACAGTTATATCCAAAAGCAATAATGGAGCCCACATGAAAGGTCAGCTAAGTTCTCCTGGGTTAGCTATGGATCCTAACCCTTGAAAGATAATTCATTGCTCTTTACTTGTTTCAAACACTAAAGCTGAGAAAATCATATTTTTCTTAGGCATGTACGTAAGCATTTGTAAACATTATCACAATAGAAACCCATGTCACCTAGCATGCAAGAGAGCTCTTTATTTGATCTAATTTTATTGTAACTTTTTTTGAACACTCAATACCTTCACCTGGCTCAAAACTCAGAGTACCAACTTAGTGAAGTTTCCCTCCTACTCTTGTCCTCTAGCCCCTTAGTTCCCCACTCTAGAGGTACCCAGTGTTACCAGAAACTTATGTATCCTTCCAGGGACATTTTATAACATACACATTCATGCACATGCTCTTTTATACAGATGATAGTACTCTATATGCTCTTCTGTGTCCCGTTTTTTTCATCTAACAATTTATGTTGGATTTTTTCCCCCGTTAGTACAGAAAGAGCTTCTTCAATCTTTTTTCTATGTCTGTAAGGATGTACATTATTTTTTACCCCAGTCTCATTTTGGGAATGTCTAGGTTGTTCCCAATTTTTTTTCTCTTAAAAATAATCACGCAATGAATAACCCTGTATTTCTGTCATTTTACATCTGTGTAAGTCTAGGTATAAAATAATTTTAAGTTAACAGACTAGAAGTAGAATGAATGGTTCAAAGGATAATGCATTTATAATTTTGATATTGCCGTTGCCCTCCTTAGAGCTAGTGCCATTCTGCTCCCTCCAGGAATATAAGAGCACTTGTTTTCCCAAACACAGTGTGTTGTTGACCCAGTGTGTCCAAGTTAACAATTCTGTGTAGTTTTAATTCACATTTCCCTACCTATGAGTGAGATTGGGCATATTTTCATGTCTATAAGCCACTTACATTTCCTTTTCTGTGAATTTTATGCTCATATCCTGGTTTCATATTTCTACTGGGTCACTGGCACTGGTTTTTTGTTTTGTAGTAGCCATTTGGATATTAGAGAAATTAGCCCTTTGTGATATGAGCTGTGGATATTTTTTCCCAGTTTGGCATGTCTTAATGTTGCTTATGGTGGTTTATAGTTTTCATTAATGATAAACTTTTGAATTTAAAACCTCAAGCACACTTGTCCAACATACTTAGCTTACTCTAGCCACCATATCAAAGAGGTTCTCAGGTAACAGTAGGAAATCTTCTATTACCTCCTCCTGGGGAATGATAACTTGAACAAGCCCATGAAAATCTCTTAGGACCAGGAAAATGTTTTGCCTGATTAATAAAGAAAATGAACACATTAGGGTAAAATCTCTGAGCCCAAACTTTAAGCAGTCAAAATACAAATTAAACAAACAAAAATCCATGCAATTTCTCACATTCCTTTTCTATAATTAAATAATTATTTGCTTTCATTAGCTATATTCATGCAATTATCTATGTAGCTTATTAATGAAAAAACAATTTTAATTTTATTGGCTATATCTACAGCTTATTAATGTTATCCAGATGGCTTATTAGTCAAAAGGTAGATTTAAAATTTTTTTACAATTTTCATTTGCTTAAGTCTTTATAAGAAAATTTATTAAATTTGATAACTTGCATATATTAAAATCCAAACATAATATTTCAGGATAGTAGAAACACATGATTGGTCATTTTTGAAATACAGCAAAATAGTCTTTTTTTCTTCCTAAAAAGGAGATGCAATCTAAAATTTTCTAGCAGTCCAACTACTAATTAATCCCTCTACAAATCATCAAAAGGTCTGCCAAATCCCAACAGTTTAGCATTCAACCTACATTTCTCATACTGTCCTTAGTACCAGGAAGAGGTACAGGAAGCCTCCTTAGATTTTGAGTTCAGGAGATAAAGTCATCAAGGTTATGGGGTCAAATATCCACCCACCTGGACCACATTCTTTTGGAAGGTCACACAATCTATGTTATTTTGGATCTTTTCATTGTGAATTCATGTACTATTCAGGTGTGTTCTGGAGTACAGAGATGGAACCACCAAAAAATGGGCTCTAATCTTAAGGAATCACTGTTCGTAGTTTTAGGCTTTTTCCCTATCAAAATTTAGAATAAAATAAGCTGCTTCGCGCTGTTGAAACTTATCAGCTGGTCCATTCCCAATTAACGGTCCTAAGAATTCTTCAACCTTAGTAAGCCAAGGGACAATTCAGTCCATGGTGGATCATACTTTATTATACACTTCAACAGACTACTGTAGGTGTTTACTGGGAGTGACACTACTTGGGTCTTTCAAGATAAAAACAAAACTGAAAACCCAACGAATTCTAAGAATTCTGCAGACTTGAAAGGCTTTTATTATTCTGACTGATTGAAAATGAAAACCAGTTTTGGAACTGCCTTGCCTTGTGAAAATAAGAGCTGTGAATTTTTAAAACCCTCTGCCTCAATTTACCTTCGGTACTGAATCCATCCACACAAAGTGACTTCTTGGCCTAAATGAGAAGAACGCAACTCTCCACATGTGTTGGTCCGGGCAACAAAGCTACTGAATTCTTAAAAGAAAAGGGGAAAAAAAGCAAGAGACTAAAAACATTTGCAAATTGCTTAAAAACAGACTCTCAATTCACATCATCTTAGGAATTTTATGTCAGTGGATGAATCATACAAAGTAAGTCGAAGTATGTAATTTGGTTCAATCACTATTAAATTTACATGAAAATGTGTCAAAAGCCAAAAGCATAATATCTTACTGTACATTTTTGCCTTGTTAGGAAGTCTGAATTTCTTTTTATCACCTAGCACTTGCGTTGTCCTAAAATTACCCTATTCTTAGTCTTGCCCAAATTAAACAGGATCTTGGGAATTACAGAAATTTGATAGTGCCGTAACTACCTTTAATACTACAGTGAAATAGTCACTTGTACACTAGAAAACACTATTCAAAGTATTCTCAACATGAATTTTTTAGGCTTAGAGCGCTTCGCTGCTTTCACCTGGAATTCTCCTCTGTGAACTCAGACCCAGACTTCTAGAGAGAGAACCCCGGACCACAGGGGTGGCCCTTCCGGTGGGTCTGGACAAACTCCTGCAGAGCCGACTTAACCGACATAACATTTTGGAGCCACAGGACGGCGAGAGACGCTCACGACTCCTAAACTGCCGGCGTTGATGGTGGTCAAAGTCAGTTTTGGAAATATACACAAATCCCTTAAAATGCTAGATTTCCCACTCTCCCAATATTTGAACCCTTCTCCGCTGAGCATCCACGACGTAGAGGTGTCTAGAAACTAGGTAAATCTGCAAGGACTTTGGGGCCCTTGGGAAGTGGGTAGGAGAAAAGACCTTCCCCCTCCTCTCATTGCCATCAGTTTTCACTTAATAAATCGGCAGCCAGAAGAGACGAAAGAACTCCCGTCACACTGCAGCGCAAGGCGGAACCAGCGGCCACGGGGAGGTCGAAGAAGCCGTTGTCCCTCGCGCAGCCTTCTCTTCCACGCTCTCCGAAAGTGCCCGGGGGGTGGGGGCAGAACCGGAAGTCAGGAACTTCAGCCTCAGGTTTCTAATCTCCCAGACGTGTCGCCCGACCTCGGGTGTTCAAAAAGAGGTAAAGCGAGGATATCCAAAACCATTTTAAGAGCCCAATCCACGCACTGACGGCCACGCCTCGGTCGGCCAGCCAGCGCCCAAGATTACGATGAAACCATTCAGCCAATCAGAGCGGAGGTGCCGCCACCATGCTTACTACGGGCGGAAGTTTGAAGGAAAGCTTTGTGCCTGTAGAAAAAGCACCTCGCAGCTAGGAAAGTTGATAATGGCTAGGTTGCTCAACTTGCCCTCAATCAAAATGGTGACTTCAGTTGCTTCACCGACTGGGAATCGACGCAGGCTTCCTACGTTGGTCCGCAGAGGGAGTCGGGAAATAATTTTAAACTGAGGAGGCCGTTATGGGTTGTTTCCGGTTATCAACGGCTGGGCTCCCGAGGTGGACCTGGCCGCTGAAGGGCTCGAATGGAGAAGGGTGAGTCAGAACACGTTATCCTTTGCCCTTCCCCTCCGCGGGTAGAAGCCGTCTCCGCAGGAGCGAGCGTCGCGGGGCCGTGTCGCTGGGTCAGTGGACTGTCCCATCCGGGATGAGGTCTCAAGGCTCGCCTGGCGTCTGAGGGAGCGGAGTCTCTTTACGGGCATGTTCGTTGTCGCCGGAGAACCCACTTGCTGTGGAGCGAGATGGGGCTTGGCAGGGCAGGGGTCCGCCCGACTCTCTTAGCCGTCGTTTTGGCGTTTTTTTTTTTTTAAACTTCAGGGGATATCTGTCTCGACGTAGTTTGGGATTCAGACTTGAAGAATGATTGGTGCTGCGGGAATGGGTGACAGCGTCATCACGGCATTTTATTGGTAAGACGCTTCGTAGTGGGCCAGGACTGGCAGTAAACAATCTGTTCCGCTCTATTGTGGGGTCCTTGTCCTTAACAGTACTTGCGTGTTCAGATGTCTTTCACTCAGTGTTTGGGACTTGGCGTTGGGTCGGTTCAATTTAGGTATTGGTGACACGGTTGAATTTAACTGTTGGTGGCGATGTAGAAAAGTGATTTAAGCCAGAGTCCCTTGCTTCACGGACTTAAAGAAACAACTACAAGATCAAGAGCAAGCAGGACAGTCTGCTCTGGATGCCGGCAGGCTTCCGAGGAGATGACAGCTGCAGGATGGATTGGATTTTGTCAGACAAAAAAGTATTTTTAATTGAAAATAGGTTGAATACAAAAGTCAGGGAGCAGGGGCAAACATGACAGACATGAAGAGCAGTAGGGTGATGCTCAGTCTAGGGTAGGGGACGCGTATTGGGTGTAGCAGTGGTTCTTAACCTTTTAAAGAATTGCCTACTGGACCTTTCTTTACCCCCTCGCCCACCAAGTACATATGCATACAACATTTTGCATACAACCTTAGAGGGTTGTTGGGTTTTGGAAAGGCTGTTTATCCATGAACCTAAGGACAAGAACTCCAGAAGTGTAACATAAACCTGGATAGGATGTCAGATAATGTAGTTCCTTGAAACCAAGGCAGAGAAGTTCTGACTTCATTTAGAAGATGATAGGAAATTGTTACGGGATCTCAAGGAGGCTAATGACAGGATAAAAGTGGTGTCTATGGACAGACTAGCCATGGATTGGGGAATGGGGTTAAGCTTGGGAACAAGATAAGTGATTGTAATTAAGAATGGAAGTGAGGGCCAATCTGAGAGGGCTACTGTATATTCTCTTAAGAAATATGTCGGAATTTGATCATAAATTGGATGTAAGAGTAAAAGATGACTAATATGTATGTTAAGGGTCAGGGAAGAAAATTGGAAAGAAGAATGGAATTACTGAGAAGAAGAGAGTAGTTGGGAAGGAAAAATTGGTTGTGAGATAATGTTTAGCCTTGAACTTGATGAGGTTAAAGACCCTGAAGTTTAATGTCTTATGGGAAATTGGAAGTGCTGGGGCAAAGGTCTGAAGATACTTAGGAGTCATATGTAAAAAGTGATTTCAGAGTTTGCGGGGACATCCACTGTTGGGGCAGGAGGAAGAACAGGAATCAGCAAATGAATCAGAAGAACTATAAGAAATGAGGAGAGAAAATTGAGTGTCTGAAAAAACAAGGTGATAGAAAGTTTAGAAGAGTAAAGATGAACAAACTTGATGAACCAGGTCTTTGGCCCTAGTTTTGGCAAAAAGCATTATTGGCAGTCATTAAAAGTGCAGTTTCTTCATAGTGATAGATATAGAAGACAGAGTCTGAGATTTCCAATAGTATATTTATTAGTAAGTGAAGACAGTAGTTGTATACCACCTTTCCAGGAGGTTGATCTCAAAAAGAATGAGATGAATTGGATCTAAACAAATTTTTTTTGTGTTAGGAATATGCTTGGCAATGGAAGAAAAGTATCCCATGGAGCAGACATTAGAAATGATAGTCGTTTGACGTAAACTTGGGGGTGGTGTCCAAGGGAGATGTGAAAGGATATGGAAATCGAGGCCATTGGTTGACGGATTAGCTTTAGAAAGCAAATAAGGGGGGTATTTGTTTCCTTACAATTGGAAGAGTAAAATATTAAAGTATTGAGTCAAGGTATATTTTTAGCCTCTTATTTATCGGGCAGGGCAAAATTACACGTTATTGAGTATGGAACAAGTAGATAAAACAGATATAAATAATGTTCTAATCTTTAATGCACGGATTTGGGCTGTTTCGTATTCCTGTAACATTAAATACTCAAGAGATGTTTTCTCAGAACCAGCCCTCTCAGTGCTAATAGTCTTTTTTCTCACCACAATAGACTTTAAAATTTTTTTTGGAATTCATAGGATTTCTCTTTTAAAGAGTCAAATTCAGTAGGGCTCAATTACCTTGAAATTGATCCCTTTTGAAAGGCAATGGGAAGGAAGGAGATAAGAACACCCACTCTGATGTTAGACTGTCTGGGTTCACTCTTTACACTTGCACTCTTTAACTGTATGACCTTGGCAAGTTATTTAACATCTCTTTCTCTCCTTTTGTCAATTCATGTGTTTGTTTGAGGATTAAATGAAACAGTATTTGATAAAGGTTTAGAAGAGTACCTGGGATGTGATTAATACTCGGTGAATGTTAGCAATTATTCCACATAACAAATTTAAAAGAAACATTCAGTGTAGCTGGGGCTGACTAAAATTCTCTTTTAAATAGATAAATCAGCATGCATTTAAAGGTTGACTGCTTTAGAGTAGCTACTATTTAAGTTGTATGGCATATGGTCTTGCTCTGGCTATTATCTGAGCTTTGAGAACTGTATGTTTAACTTAGAGAGTTTTGTGAAGATATAGAGGGTGTTTTACTTTGACATAATGAAATTTAAATATAGTTCTAAGTATAACTTCATTTGTGAAAAACGTTAAAAAGGATAGCTGTGCCCGTACTTGGGAGTAATTGTTGTAACTTAAATCATAATTCCTTTCAATAAAAGTTATAATTTTGGAATTCTATGAAATACTTCAGTTAAACCAATACTTGTTTAACAAGAAAAAGCACTCAGCATTATAATAGGATAATTATACAAGAAAAATAAAAAATACGGTTTCAAAGTAGTTCACTATTACTGGGGAGAGAAGAAATGCACACCAGAAAAAAAAAAAAAAAGAACAATACAGGAAGTATATGAATATGGGCCAGAATGATACACAGTCTGTACAGACTAGGAGATCAAGGAGAGCTGTGTGGGCTGGTATATCATTAATATCCAAAGATTTTATAGAACATTCTTGAGGGATTTTGTTAGACTCATCTGGAGGGCTTTTGGGCATTTTAGAAATATGTTATCCCTGAGAACTCATTCTATACACTACATATTCTGCTTCCAGGGAAGAGTGAGCCACTGATACGTAAGAGTATATATAATACAGGTATTCTGGGGGAAAGAAGGCTTAACAAAACCCTACTACTTGAAAGGGGATCAAGCTCAAGCATGAAAGGAGGTAGAGTGGAAAAAGGACACTTCAGATAGGGAATATAGTTGATAGGCAAAAGCGTGAAGATACGAACGCTTATGTCGAGGAAAAGCAGTAGAAGTTATCACTGTAAAGTTTTTTTGCACAGGTGACTAATAATACAGTGTCATTTCTGAAGAATGGATTACCCTTAAGTGGAAAACATTTAATTGTAGTACTGTCTAAAGAAGTAGCTTTCAGAATGAATGACAGAGACTGTTGAAGGAAAAACTCAAGAGAATGTGCTTAATGACTCCATGTTAAAGAATGTAAGTGGGAGACTACTTAAATGAATTTAAATTAGCAGAGAAAACTGACAGGAGTTTAAAAATAGACCTGCTGGCTAGGAGGTGGATGAGGAGTAGTTGAATTTAATTTTGAATGTACTGTGTTGAGGTATCTGTAAAATATTCATAAAAATGATCTTTGGCCATTGAGAAATAGAGGACTTGGTTAAAAAGTCAAAACTGGAGGTGGAAAGAATTCCTTTATAGTGAAGAGAGAATCAGTGAAACAGCATGAATTAATGTTTTAGTGTTTAGAATTCTGGTTTTATTTGTGTTTGTGTAGGCAATGGATTCTTACAATGCACCAGAATCGACTCCTAGTCAAACTGCGACCTCGAGACTTAAAGATTACTTTATAGGTGCCACCCCTCTGCAGAAACGATTAGAATCAGTCAGGAAGCGGACCTCGTGTGTCCCGACTCCGCCTCGAAGGAAAATCCCCCAGTGTTCACAACTGCAGGTATGCCTTCTGTAGATGCATATTACTCGATAAATGAAAATATCTGTGAACAAAACATTTCAATTTTTGTTACTATTTGTAGTCTTTTTAGAAACTTCTTAATCCCTTAGGTAATAATTATTCGCCCTATCAGTACCACTTTTGTTATGTCTTTTAACCTCCTTTAATCTGGAACATACTTAGAATATTTTTTTGTCTTTTATGACACTGACGTTTTAGAAGAATATAGTTTCTTCCTCTCTCTTTAAGACACTAGTCCTCATTTTGTGTTTGTCTGATGTTTCATGATTAAACCGATGTTATATATTCTTGGCTGGAATGTTGTATAGGTGCTGTTGTGTCCTTCTTGCAGAGTAGCATCTGGTAGCACAGGTGATGTTAATTTTGATCATTCTGTGAAGGTGTTGCTCAGTAATTACCGGGGTGCTTTTTAGCCTCAGCTCTTTTTTTGTTTGTTTATGTCATTATGATTTTTTAATTTTTATATGTTTTTATTAAGGTATCATTGATGTACAATCTTACGAAGTTTTCACATGAGCAACATTGTGGTTACAACTTTCACCCATATTATCAAGTTCCCCCACACACACCCCATTTCAGTCACTGTCCATCAGTGTAGTAAGATGCTATATAGAGTCACTACTTGTCTTCTCTGTGCTATACTGCCTTCCCTGTGACCCCTCTACATTATTTGTGCTCATCATAATGCCCCTTTATCCCCTTTTCCCACCCTCCCTAACCTCTCCCCTTTGATAACAGCTAGTCCCTTCTTGGAGTCTGTGGATCTACTACTGTTTTGTTCCTTCAGTTTTGCTTTGTTGTTATACTCCACAAATGAGTGAAATCATTTGGTACTTGTATTTCTCTGCCTAGCTTATTTCGCCCTCCAGCTCCATCCATGTTGTTGCAAATGGGAGGATTTTGTTTTCTTTTTATGGCTGAATAATATTCCATTGTGTATATGTACTGCCTCTTCTTTATCCATTCATCTACTGATGGACACCTAGGTTGCTTCCATATCTTGGCTATTGTAAATAGTGCTGTGATAAACATAGGTGTGCATATGTGTTTTTGAATCTGAGAACTTGTTTCCTTTGGGTAAATTCCTAGGAGTGGAAAATGACTAGGTTAAATGATATTTCTATTTTTAGTTTGTTTGAGGAACCTCCGTTTTGCTTTCCACAATGGTTGAACTAATTTACATTGCCACCAACAGTGTAGAAGGGTACCCCTTTCTCTGAATCCTTGCCAGCATTTGTTGTTGCTTGTCTTTTGGATGTTGGTCATCCTAACTGGTGTGAGGTGATATCTCATTGTGGTTTTAATTTGCATTTCCCTGATGATTAGTGATATGGAGCATCTTTTCATGTGCCTGTTGGCCATCTGAATTTCTTCTTTGGAGAAGTGTCTGTTCAGATCCACCGCCCATTTTTTAATCGGGTTATTGCTTTTTGGGTGTTGAGCTATGTGAGTTCTTTATATATTTTAGATGTTAGCTCCTTATTGGATATGTCGTTTACAAATATATTCTCTCATACTGTAGGGTGCCTTTTTGTTCTACTGATGGTGTCCTTTGCTGTATGAAAGCTTTTTAGTTTGATGTAGTTCTATTTGTTCATTTTTGCTTTTGTTTCCCTTGCTCAAGGAGATGTGTTCAGGAAAAAGTTGCTCATGTTTATGTTTGAGAGATTTTTACCTGTGTTTTCTTCTTAGAGTTTTATGGTTTCATGACTTACATACAGGTCTTTGATCCATTTGGAGTTTACTTTTGTGTATGGAGTTAGATAAAAATATAGTTTAATTCTCTTACATAATAATTACTGTTTTATTCCTCTCTGCAACTAATAAACAGTCTATGGGGAGACACTTTAAGATAATACAAATACCCTGTTTGTTGTCAAAATTTCCCCTTACACACATATCCATTGATCAATTTTACCTGATCCCATCTTTGTCTGATGGTTGCAAAACAATGATTTTCCAACTCCATTTGCTTTATATTTACCAACCGGCCTCTGGCATTGACCCTTCTTGTTTCTCCTCCATTTATTTATTTATTGGTATGGTCTCATGAATTCCTGTTTTTCAAATTTTTCTAATGTGTTACTAAATTATTTTGATGTTTAAATTGTTCCAGATTTGTCTCGTGGAAATATGCTGTATTTTGATTATTCATAAACAACATTGAATGCATATAACATTAATAACTTATAATTTTACTGACACATGAAGTAAAGCCCTAGTCAGTACAAAGTTGGTATGTGATTTTGAGTCACTTAGCAAGGAGCCTGGCTGATCAGTCACCCCACACCTTCCTTGTAAATGTGTTTTCTTGTCAATGTTGTATGCCTTGGATCTTTTGAGATTTGAGAAAATTTTTGCTTCTTGGTGAAAACTTTCTTAGAGAAGAATTACTAGTGCTAGTAATGAAAGTTGTTGGGTCTCAACCAGTAAACAGAAATTGTATATGAATTAAAGATTGGAATGTTCAATTCAGTGCTTCCTTATCTTTATGATACAAATAATTTTGCCATACCTGTTGATAGTAATAAGAAAAGTTTATAACTATTTCCATGAATATTCTAGTCAGAAAAAATGTTTTTGTCAAGTATGCAACTACAGAGTAAGTACCAAAAGATAGTTGGAACTGTGACTGTAAGTATGGATTCTGTAGAAAAATTCAGTTTGGGTAAAAGTAGGAGCCTATGCAGTGAAATAAGCCAGGTGGAGAAAGATAGGTACTGAATGATTTCATTGATCTGTGGAGTGTAACAACAAAGCAAAAATGGAAGGAACCAAGCAGCAGCAGACTCACAGAACCCAAGAATGGACTAGCGGTTACCAAAGGGAAAGGGGTTGGGGAGGGTGGGTGGGAAGGGAGGGAGAAGGGGATTTAGGGGTATTATGATGAGCACACATAACATAGTGGGACACGGGAAAGAAAGTATAGCACAGAGAAGACAAGTAGTGACTCTGTAGCATCTTACTATGCTGATGGACAGTGACTGTAATGGGGTATGTGGTGGGGACTTGATAATTGGGGGGGATGTAGTAATCACAATGTTGCTCACATGAAACCTTCATAAGTTTGTTTATCAATGATACCTTAAAAAAAAAAAAAAAAGAAAATAACCAACAGAAAAGGTAAAAAAAAACAAACTAAGAGCCTATGTGGGGGTATATGTGGAGACCCTCAGTAATGCCATAGGGCCAATGTAAATGACGTGGTTTTGTTTTTGATGGTACCCATGGCTCTACTAGAGCATGGTAAAAATACTTCCAGGTATCTTTTTATTTATCTACCGAATTAGGCATTGTCTTATAGGATGGATTCACTGCCAGACAATTTTAAAAATTACTTAATTAAAGCCAATCAAATTAGTTGCTCCAGTAATGAATAGTTAGCTATTTTCAAAATCTGTAATTTGAAGTTTCTAAAAGTGAACCATAGGAAGGGGGCGGAAGATGGCGGCGTGAGTAGAGCAGCGGAAATCTCCTCCCAAAACAACATATATCTATGAAAATATAACAAAGACAACCCTTCCTAGAATAAAGACCAGAGGACACAGGACAATATCCAGACCACATCTGCACCTGAGAGAACCCAGCGCCTCACGAAGGGGGTAAGATACAAGCCCCGGCCCCGCGGGAGCCGAGCGCCCCTCCCCCCAACTCCCGGCGGGAGAAGAATAGGCAGAGTGGTAGGGAGACGGAGCCCAGGACTGCCGAACACCCAGCCCCAGCCATCCGGGCCAGAGTGCAGGGCGCTCGATACTAGGAAAACAGGGCAGCAAGAACAGTGAGCAGGCACTGGAGGCTGGGCGACAGAGGACATAAGAAAAGCACGCGACCATTTTTTTTTTTTTTTTTCTTTTTTGCTGTTTTGCTGTTTTGTTTTGGCGAGCACTTTTTGGAAGTCTTAAAGGGATAGGGACCCCAATACTAGGGAAACAGGGCAGCAAGACCGGTGAGCAGAGGCCTGAGGCTGGCGCCGGAGAATAAAGAAAAACGAGCGGCCACTTTTTTTTTTTTTAATTTAAATTTTTAATTTTTTTTTTTTTTTTTTTTTGTGGTCGTTGTTTTGTTTTGGCGGGTGCTTTTTGGAAGTCTTAAAGGGGCAGGGCGGGACACTTTATCCAGAGGTAGGGAATCCGGGGATCTCTGGGCACCCTAACCCCTGGGCTGCAGGGAGCAGGGAGGCCCCTTACGGAGATAAATAGCCTCCCAGCTGCTCCTGATCCAACGCGACTCCACCACTTTGGAGTAGCTGCCCGAGCCAGGCCACGCCCACAGCAACAGCGGAGATTAACTCCATAGCAGCCGGGCAGGAAGCAGAAACCCTGCTGCGCACAGCTGCGCAGCACAAGCCACTAGAGGTCGCTATTCTCCCAGGAGAGGAGGGCCACAAACCAACAAGAAAGGAAGTCCTTCCAGCCATCACTCGTCCCAGCTCTGCAAACTATTCCTATCACCATGAAAAGGCAAAGCTACAGGCAGACAAAGATCACAGAGACAACACCAGAGAAGGAAACAGATCTAACCAGTCTTCCTGAAAAAGAATTCAAAATAAGAATCATAAACATGCTGACAGAGATGCAGAGAAATACGCAAGAGAAATGGGATGAAGTCCGGAGGGAGATCACAGATGCCAGAAAGGAGATCGCAGAAATGAAACAAACTCTGGAAGGGTTTATAAGCAGAATGGATAGGATGCAAGAGGCCATTGATGGAATTGCAACCAGAGAACAGGAACGCATAGAAGCTGACACAGAGAGAAACAAAAGGATCTCCAGGAATGAAACAATGTTAAGAGAACTGTGTGACCAATCTAAAAGGAACAATATCCGTACTATAGGGGTACCAGAAGAAGAAGAGAGAGGAAAAGGGATGGAAAGTATCTTAGAAGAAATAACTGCTGAAAACTTCCCCAAACTGGGGGAGGAAATAATCGAACAGACCACGGAAATACACACAACCCACAACAAAAAGGATCCAAGAAGGACAACACCAAGATACATAATAATTAAAAGGGCAAAGATCAAGGTCAAGGAAAGAGTTTTAAAGGCAGCTAGAGAGAAAAAGGTCACCTATAAAGGGAAACCCATCAGGCTAACATCAGATTTCTCAACAGAAACCCTACAGGCCAGAAGAGAATGGCATGATATATTTAATACAATGAAACAGAAGGGCCTTGAACCAAGGATACTGTATCCAGCACGACTATCATTCAAATATGACGGTGGGATTAAACAATTCCCAGACAAACAAAAGCTGAGGGAATTTGCTTCCCACAAACCACCTCTACAGTACATCTCACAGGGACTGCTCTAGATGGGAGCACTCCTAGAAAGAGCACAGCACAAAACACCCAACATATGAAGAATTGAGGAGGAGGAACAAGAAGGGAGAGAAGAAAAGAATCTCCAGACAGTGTATATAACAGCTCAATAAGTGAGCTAAGTTAGGCAGTAAGGTACTAAAGAGGCTAACCTTGAACCTTTGGTAACCACGAATTTAAAGCCTGCAATGGCAATAAGTACATATCTTTCAATAGTCACCCTAAATGTTAATGGGTTGAATGCACCAATCAAAAGACACAGAGTAACAGAATGGATAAAAAAGCAAGACCCATCTATATGCTGCTTACAAGAAACTCATCTCAAACCCAAAGACATGTACAGACTAAATGTCAAGGGATGGAAAAACATATTTCAAGCAAACAACAGCGAGAAGAAAGCAGGGGTTGCAGTACTAATATCAGACAAAATAGACTTCAAAACAAAGAAAGTAACAAGAGATAAAGAAGGACACTACATAATGATAAAGGGCTCAGTCAAACAAGAGGATATAACCATTCTAAATATATATGCACCCAACACAGGAGCACCAGCATATGTGAAACAAATACTAACAGAACTAAAGGGGGAAATAGACTGCAATGCATTCATTCTAGGAGACTTCAACACACCACTCATCCCAAAGGATAGATCCACTGGGCAGAAAATAAGTAAGGACACAGAAGCACTGAACAACACAGTAGAGCAGATGGACCTAATAGACATCTATAGAACTCTACATCCAAAAGCAACAGGATAAATATTCTTCTCAAGTGCACATGAAACATTCTCCAGAATAGACCACATACTAGGCCACAAAAAGAGCCTCAGAAAATTCCAAAAGATTGAAATCCTACCAACCAACTTTTCAGACGACAAAGGCATAAAACTAGAAATAAACTGTACAAAGAAAGAAAAGAGGCTCACAAACACATGGAGGCTTAACAACACGCTCCTAAATAATCAATGGATCAATGACCAAATCAAAATGGAGATCCAGCAATATATGGAAACAAATGACAACAACAACACTAAGCCCCAACTTCTGTGGGACACAGCAAAAGCAGTTTTAAGAGGAAAGTATATAGCAATCCAAGCATATTTAAAAAAGGAAGAGCAATCCCAAATGAATGGTCTAATGTCACAATTATCGAAATTGGAAAAAGAAGAACAGATGAGGCCTAAGGTCAGCAGAAGGAGGGACATAATAAAGATCAGAGAAGAAATAAATAAAATTGAGAAGAATAAAACAATAGCAAAAAATCAATGAAACCAAGAGCTGGTTCTTCAAGAAAATAAACAAAATAGATAAGCCTCCAGCCAGACTTATTAAGAAGAAAAGAGAGTCAACACAAATCAACAGTATCAGAAATGAGAAAGGAAAAATCACGACGGACCCCACAGAAATACAAAGAGTTATTAGAGAATACTATGAAAACCTATATGCTAAAAAGCTGGGAAACCTAGGAGAAATGGACAACTTCCTAGAAAAATACAACCTTCCAAGATTGACCCAGAAAGAAACAGAAAATCTAAACAGACCAATTACCAGCAATGAAATTGAAGCGGTAATCAAAAAACTACCAAAGAACAAAACCCCCGGGCCAGATGGATTTACCTCGGAATATTATCAGACATACAGGGAAGACATAATGCCCATTCTCCTTAGAGTTTTCCAAAAAATAGAGGAGGAGGGGATACTCCCAAACTCATTCTATGAAGCTAACATCACCCTAATACCAAAACCAGGCAAAGACCCCACCAAAAAAGAAAACTACAGACTAATATCCCTGATGAACGTAGATGCAAAAATACTCAACAAAATATTAGCAAACCGAATTCAAAAATACATCAAAAGGATCATACACCATGACCAAGTGGGATTCATCCCAGGGATGCAAGGATGGTACAGCATTCGAAAGTCCATCAACATCATCCACCACATCAACAAAAAGAAGGACAAAAACCACATGATCATCTCCATAGATGCTGAAAAAGCATTTGACAAAGTTCAACATCCATTCATGATAAAAACTCTCAGCAAAATGGGAATAGAGGGCAAGTACCTCAACATAATAAAGGCCATCTATGATAAACCCACAGCCAACATTATATTGAACAGCGAGAAGCTGAAAGCATTTCCTCTGAGATCGGGAACTAGACAGGGATGCCCACTCTCTCCACTGTTATTTAACATAGTACTGGAGGTCCTAGCCACGGCAATCAGACAAAACAAAGAAATACAAGGAATCCAGATTGGTAAAGAAGAAGTAAAACTGTCACTATTTGCAGATGACATGATACTGTACATAAAAAACCCTAAAGACTCCACCCCAAAACTACTAGAACTGATATCGGAATACAGCAAAGTTGCAGGATACAAAATCAACACACAGAAATCTGTGGCTTTCCTATATACTAAAAATGAACCAACAGAAAGAGAAATCAGGAAAACAACTCCATTCACAATTGCATCAAAAAAAATAAAATACCTAGGAATAAACCTAACCAAAGAAGTGAAAGACTTATACTCTGAAAACTACAAGTCACTCTTAAGAGAAATTAAAGGGGACACTAACAGATGGAAACTCATCCCGTGCTCATGGCTAGGAAGAATTAATATCGTCAAAATGGCCATCCTGCCCAAAGCAATATGCAGATTTGATGCAATCCCTATGAAACTACCAGCAACATTCTTCAATGAACTGGAACAAATAATTCAAAAATTCATATGGAAACACCAAAGACCCCGAATAGCCAAAGCAATCCTGAGAAAGAAAAATAAAGTAGGGGGGATCTCACTCCCCAACTTCAAGCTCTACTATAAAGCCATAGTAATCAAGACAATTTGGTACTGGCACAAGAGCAGAGCCACAGACCAATGGAACAGACTAGAGAATCCAGACATTAACCCAGACATATATGGTCAATTAATATTTGATAAAGGAGCCATGGACATACAATGGGGAAATGACAGTCTCTTCAGCAGGTGGTGCTGGCAAAACTGGACAGCTACATGTAGGAGAATGAAACTGGACCATTGTCTAACCCCATATACAAAAGTAAACTCCAAATGGATCAAAGACCTGAATGTAAATCATGAAACCATTAAACTCTTGGAAGAAAACATAGGCAAAAACCTCTTAGACATAAACATGAGTGACCTCTTCTTGAACATATCTCCCCGGGCAAGGAAAACAACAGCAAAAATGAGTAAGTGGGACTATATTAAGCTGAAAAGCTTCTGTACAGCAAAAGACACCATCAATAGAACAAAAAGGATCCCTACAGTATGGGAGAATATATTTGAAAATGACACATCTGATAAAGGTTTGACGTCCAAAATATATAAAGAGCTCACACGCCTCAACAAACAAAAAACAAATAACCCAATTAAAAAATGGGCAGAGGAACTGAACAGACAGTTCTCTAAAAAAGAAATACAGATGGCCAACAGACACATGAAAAGATGCTCCACATCGCTAATTATCAGAGAAGTGCAAATTAAAACTACAATGAGGCACCACCTCACACCAGTAAGGATGGCTGCCATCCAAAAGACAAACAACAACAAATGTTGGCGAGGCTGTGGAGAAAGGGGAACCCTCCTACACTGCTGGTGGGAATGTAAGTTAGTTCAACCATTGTGGAAAGCAGTATGGAGGTACATCAAAATGCTCAAAACAGACTTACCATTTGACCCAGGAATTGCACTCCTAGGAATTTACCCAAGAATGCAGCTATCAAGTATGAGAAAGATCAGTGCACCCCTATGTTTATCGCAGCACTATTTACAATAGCCAAGAAATGGAAGCAACCTAAATGTCCATCGATAGATGAATGGATAAAGAAGATGTGGTACATATACACAATGGAATACTACTCAGCCATAAGAAAAGGGCAAATCCAATCATTTGCAGCAACATGGATGGAGCTGGAGGGTATTATGCTCAGTGAAACAAGCCAAGCGGAGAAAGAGAAATACCAAATGATTTCACTTATCTGTGGAATATAAGAACAAAGGAAAAACTGAAGGAACAAAACAGCAGCAGAATCACAGAACTCAAGAATGGACTAACAGGTACCAAAGGGAAAGGGACTGGGGAGGATGGGTGGGTAGGGAGGGATAAGGGGGGGGAGAAGTAGGGGGGTATTAAGATTAACATACATGGGGGGGTAGGAGAAAAGGGAGGGCTGTACAACACAGAGAAGGCAAGTAGTGATTCTACAACATTTTGCTATGCTGATGGACAGTGACTGTAAAGGGGTTTATAGGGGAGACCTGGTATAGGGGAGAGCCTAGTAAACATAATATTCGTCATGTAAGTGTAGATTAGTGATACCAAAAACAAAACAAAACAAAACAAAAAAAGGGCAGTTCCTGTGTGGTAACCTCCAATGAGTTCTACACAAGAGTATAAAGGGCATATAAAAGTGTAGGCAAAGGGTCTGTTTGCATTTATACAGAAGATCAAAGCCTAATTGGGCTACCCCGAAAATGAACTAAGATACGATATGAAAGAGAACTTCCAACATCAGCACTCTCTGGAAGACTCATGCCAGAAGATGATCATCAAAAAACCCCAACACAGATCCGTGCACTGCTACAGCTGCAGATGCACTCATCCCACCAGCTCCTGGACTTGCCATGGGAATGAAGGAGATATCTAAGCTGGCCTGTGCATACAGTAAAACAACAAATTTGACTGGATCTATACTGTTGGAACTCAACCAAGAATTAGGAGAAGTGCAAATTGTAGCAATCCAAAATCTTACAACTACAGACTATTTACTGTTAAAAGAACATAAGGGATGTGAACATTCCCCAGGAATGGTTTGTTTTAATTTGTCTGATTTCTCTCAGACTGTTCAAGTTCAGTTGGACAATATCCACCATATCATAGATAAGTTTTCACAAATGCCTAAGGTGCCTAACTGGTTTTCTTGGTTTCACTGGAGATGGCTGGTAATTACAGATATGCTTTGGTTATGTAACTATGCTCCTATTATGTTAATGTGTGTGCGCAATTTAAGTAGTAGCTTAAAACCTATACATGCTGAAGTTACTCTACAAGAAGATATGTCAAAGAAATAATCAATCTTCCCAGGTTTTCTGCCGCCTGCTACTTCTATAGCTTTTCTTCTTCCTTCCTAATTACAACCCTTAAATAGAATTCATGCCTCATATCAAATTTACCGAGTATCATAATTCTTCCAAGTGGTAAAGATACCTCAAGACAAATGCTGGGCATAGAAGCTACAGGGCATAAATATGCAAAGAAATAAAAAGCTAACCATTTCAAACAATAAGGCTTCTCTCTCACTTACCAACTTTACATTTCCCTGTATGGCCCCGGAAGATGACTGGTTAGCCAGAGACGGGTAAGATTCCTCAAGGGAGGAACAACCTAAGACAGGCACAGTCGCAGGGGGGTCATCAGGTGAGAAATTGGGGATCAACAGAGGTGTGGCTTAGAACCTCACCCCCCCGTTCTGAGAGAAATCTTCTGCATACGTGGATGTTTTATTGCCCTTGTCTAGCTTGGATTAACACATAGTCTACAGGCACACACCTGATCATCTACGTTTGCTCTCTTACAACACTAAACTATGTTTTCTACCTTTATCTTGTATCTACCTACCACTTCAGCATTTTATTAAAAGTAATAATAATAAAGAGAGAAATGTGGTATCCACATATAAATCAAGTATAAAAACCAAATGAGTATTCATATTTGAACTGACTGTTTATAGGTCATAATGCATGAGCAAAACCGAAAGTTTCTGTGATGACTGCCCTTGTACTGTTCACTATGTAACTTATTCATTATGTAAGAATTTGTTCTCCATGTAGGAACTTGTTTGTTATGCCTCAGAAGATTGGAGACTGACGAAAATTAGGCTTGGGGTGCATTAATGATTGTGCATTGAGCATTGACTCCCCTATACAGAATTTTATTGTTGTTAACAACCATTTGATCAATAAATATGAGAGATGCCCTCACAAAAAAAAAAAAAAGGACAGACTTCCAATGGTAAAATAAATAAGTAACCGGGATATAATGTATAGCATAAGGAATATTGTCAAGTTATTATAACAGCTTGGTAGGGTGATAGCTGGAACCTAGAATTATGTATATAAATGTTTTATCACTGTGTTGTACCCTTGAAACTAATGTAATGTAATACTGTGCGTCAACTACCCTTCAATTAAAAAAAAAAAAAAAAGTGAAACATAAATGTTCATCCAATAAATATGGAACACCTATTCTAGATGGCATTATTCTAGTGCCAGAGAAGTAGTGAATAAAATAGATAAAATCCTTGTTTCCATCAAACTAATACTCTAGTAGCGAAGACAAGAGAGTAAAATCAGACAAATATGTAATGTCAGGTATTAATATATACTGTGAAAAGAATGATAAAGCATGTCAAGGAGATGGAGAGTAACAGTTGGAGTAGGCACAGGTGCTACTTAGATAAGGTGGTCTCCTGAGTGCCTTTTGGGCAGAGACTTGAATGAAGGATAGGAACATGCCTTGAGAACACCCATGGGGAGAGCAATCCAAAGGGAAGTACTCAAATGCAAAGACTTGTTCAAGGATCTTTAAAGAGTTCTGTAAATTCCTATTTGGCTGGTGTGCAAAGATCAGGTACTCAGTAACGGATTTGCATTAAATACTTAAATATGATGATTAAATTCTTATTTACTATTATTCCCTATTTCTTAAACTTCTTTTGTCTTCATTTTCTTTTCTAGGATGATGTTAATTCACAAAAGGTTGCATTCCTCCTGCATAAACAATGGACTTTATATAGTTTAACTCCCCTATATAAATTCTCCTATACCCATCTCAAAGAGTATTCTAGACTTCTGAGTGCATTTATTGCTGCTGAAAAGCAAAGAGGACTTGCTGTGGAAGTGGGAAATGATTTCAACATCAGAGTAGTTTTCTCTACTCTCCCAGAAATGAAAGGAACACAAAGAGACTCTGAAGCATTTCTTATCCAGGTATATTATATAAGCTATACTTGCTTCCTAGGGGATAAGAATCTGTGTTGTCTTAATTTGGAAGTTGTAATATTTTCTAACTTTTTAAAATTCTTAAGCTTGTGATTTATAACCTGTTGTATAACCTATTTGATGTCTTGTTTGAGCACCTTATAGTAGTTAAATAAGGCCAACTTAAAAAAAGTTTTTTCGTATTACACTATAATGATGTTTAGTTGAGAAAACTTACAAATACATTAAAGTACAAAGAAAATAAAAAACTACAATTTAACATTTTTATGCACTTCTGTTTGGCACTAGATGATATGAACAGGCCTCTATTAAAGAAAATAAATCAATAATTAATGACCTTCCAAAACAGTACCAGACCCAGATGTGGTGTCACTGGTGAATTTTACCAAACATTTAAGAAGTTGTTTTACCAGTTCCTTTTTGGAAGAGAAAAGCAGAGGGAATACTTCCTAATTCATTCGATGAATGCAACATTACCCTACTACCAAAGCCAGCAAGACATTTTAAGGAAACTACAGACCAGTATCTCTCATGAACATAGATATATCTATTCAGCTGTCTGTATCTATTAAAATTGGGATCATATTGCCCATTTTGCATTATAGCTTTTTACTAACAGTGTTGTAGATACTTATTCCTTAGAACTCTACATTTTTGTAAATATCTCTGTATAATTCTATGGTTTTTACTAGGATAAAATTCTTAGAAGTGGAATTTTAGCCAAAAAATATGAAATGTGTCATTACATATTGTGATATATCTTGCCAAGTTACTCTCAGAATAAAATTTTTTATATTCCTTCCTATGTTATGTATGACAGTAATATAACTATCTTTTGATTTATTAAGAGACATTTATTTTACTATTCAGGCCTGCTGCTTCTGTTTCTTCTGAGTTAACTCATCTTAGTCATTAATAAATTCTGACAGTTGAAAATGCCTAATTTTGTTTGTTTATTTGTATAGATCAGGGGTCAGCCTATGGCCTGCAGGCCAGATCTGACCTGCTGCTTGTTTCTGTAAATAAGGTTTATTTGTTTGCATATTGTCTATGGCTGCTTTTGTGCTACAAGCAACACAGTTGAGTAGTTGCTACAGAGACCAAATAGCTTGCAAAGCCTAAACTATTTGCTGTCTGGCGCTTTACAGAAAAAGTTGGCTGACTCCTGGTATAAATCATGGTATTGGCAAGGATCTCAAGATTCCTAGGATTAGGTTCAGTTGCATATAACAGAAAGCCTAAATAACAGTGAATTAAACAAGATAAGAGGTTTGCCTCACAAAAAAGGTGCCTGGAGGTAAGATGTTCAAGGCTGGCATATGCTTCATGAAATTATTAATAATCTAGCCTTCCTCTATCTTCTCTGTCATCTTTGGTGCATGGCTTCCATCCTTAAGGTCACATTATAGTCTAAGGTGGCTTCTGGATCTCTAAATATATGCATGTTCCAGGCAGAAAGCAGGTAGAAGATGGGAAGGGCAAACAGGATGCCTGCTGCTGAGTAATCCTTTAGTGAGACTTGCTGAGACCCAACAACTTCTCTTTACATCCCAGTTGAAAGGGAGACTAGAAAAATTTTCTTCTTTAGTGGGTACTTGGCCACACCAAGTAAAAGCATGGTTTTATTGTGGTAGGAAAGCTAGACATTGGGTAGACAGTTAGCAGTCTCTGTTAAGTTAAGCTGTTGATGCCCAGGGAAGTTAGGAGATTTGCATGCCATTGGGCAAGCGAACATTCTTGTAACAGAAATGATCTCTTTAATTCCTAGTAGTGCCCTAAGAGTTTTCAAATACAATCTCATTTCTTGCCAGGGTAACAGGACTCATAGGTTATGAAAATGTGATATGCATAATATATCTGGGGTTTAAGGTATTTGAGAGTCTTTTATAAGCTCTTGAACAAGAAAGGGAAAAACATACTAAAAGTAACTATTTCAATGATCTTCTCTTAAAAGATGTGATACCGGGCTGTGATCTTTACATTGTCCTGGTCAAACTTTAAAACTTCTGTGAATATCTAGAAGGTATGTTCATCGTGTAATTTACAAATTTAAAGTTTGAAAGGTTAATCTTCTGAAAATAAATCAAAATTCTAAAATATCTGAATGGATTAGCACAATGGGCCAAATTGAAAAAGATTAAAATTTTAATAGGGGTAAGTTTACTGCTTCAATATAGGTTGGAGGGGAAGTATTTACCTATTAACATCAAAAATAAATATGTAGGGCTAATTTATGTAAAGCTGTCTACTAAAAACCAGAAAACTACTGATCTAACATGACATTTTTAGTATAATCTAGATTAAAGATGGTGACACTCCTGTAATGATGTCCACTTATAAAGGACTCCCATGCAGAAGAATTTCAGAGAAAAGTGCCCAGGATAGTGTGATTGCTTGACTTGTATGTTATAGGACTGGTTGAAGAAATTGGAGATTTCATAGCCCAGTATTACATCTTTTTAGAGATGATCGTTTAAATAGTTACTTTTAGCTTATTTCCCTTTTTTGTTCAAGACCTTATAAAAGACTCTCAAATATCTTAAACCCCAGATACATTATGCATAACACACTTTAATAATCTAAGAGTCCTGTTACCCTGTTTTTAGCAGTCCATATGGTAAAGATCATCATATGTTTGAAGGGCTTTTCCTATAAAGAAAGATTGGATTGGATTTGTTCTACATGCACATAAAAATGAAAGCAGGACCAGTGAGTGGAAACGATAGGGCCTAACATACATAAAAAGACGTTTTAAATTGATAGAGCTGCCTTAGGAATATGAAGTCTTACTCAGTAGAGAAATTCAAGTTGGATTTGGGGACCTTTTATAGTCTGTTCTAAAGGTGAGATTTTGATTTTTTAAAAATATCTGGTTATATCATATTGGCACCCCTTATTTTGCATTTTGATTGCTCCAAGATCTTCCTTATACCATGTCCTAAATAGGAATATGAGGAGAAAGGTCAATTAATTTGATAAATTCTAACGATAGGGATACTATTTTCTTTGTGTTTTTTGGTAAGCAATGCAACATACCTTCATTTTTTAAATGTACTAATTAGTTTTGAGAAGGTGTAACAGGAGTAAATGCATTTCTGAACTTAATGAACCTGCTCTATTTTCCTTCTTTGTAGATTCTGTCAAAATCTCTATTGCCATCTGAGAACAGAGATGGTAAAGTGTTGTGGACTGGTTGGTTCTGCTGTATATTTGGAGATAGTCTTTTAGAGACCGTTTCAGAAGATTTCACCTGTCTACCCTTATTCCTTGCAAATGGAGCAGAGACTAATACAGCCATAATTGGAACCTGGTTTCAGAAAACTTTTGACTGTTATTTCAGTCCATTATCAATCAATGCATTTAATCTTTCCTGGATGGCTGCAATGTGGACTGCATGCAAAATGGACCGCTATATGGCTACTACGGAATTTCTTTGGTCTGTACCCTGTAGCCCTCAAAGTCTAGACATTTCTTATGCTATACATCCAGAGGATGCAAAAGCTTTATGGGACAGTGTCCACAAAACACCTGGGGAAGTTACCCAGGAGGAAGTTGACTTATTCATGGACTGCCTTTATTCACACTTCCACAGGCATTTCAAAATTCATTTATCAGCCACAAGATTGGTTCGTGTTTCAACAGCTGTAGCTTCAGCACATACAGATGGGAAAATAAAGGTCAGTTTGAACAAATCTAGTTAACTGATTTTTCCTTATTGTTGCATAGTTTTCAAAATGTATGGTGATTGTATTTGCCACATTGAAGAAACACAGATGAATATCTGCCATTTTCAAGACAGTAGAGAGATTTTAGTTTATTTTTTATAAATGACTTACTAAAAAATCTTTTAGCTTTCTAGATGAAGTTTTATAATGGAAGGATTCATATGCTGTGTGCTACAGACTTTGGTAATAGTATGAATTATTTTGTAGTATCTTTGAAGCTTTCAAAATTGTTTCTTGTCAAACACTGAAATAATTACCAGAATAACAGAGGATTTGTGGGTTAGATAAGAAAATTATAGCCAGAAACACAGAACTAAGAAATAATTTTTGTATTTTAGGCTTCTCTATCCCTATTGGGGAAAAAAAGTAATAAAAACATTGTTTTAATCTCCTTGAAGTCATTACTAGAGGAAATATCAGAAATAAAATGAGAGTAGACATCTAAATATATGAAAATATGTTAACATTTAAAATGATTTACAATACAGCCACAGTAAACACTCAGTGAATATTGGTCTTGTCACTGTGCTAGGAGTTTAATAAACATACCTTAACTCTCATCTTTGGAGCAAGTCTATAGTAAGGTGCTTTTATCCACATTTTATTTTTAAAAGAAGGGAATTGAGTCCAAGATAGGTTTAAGTGACACATGTAGGATAGCTTAGTAAAAGGAGTCAAGATTTGAACGCTTCTCTCTTAGGTTCCAAGAAATTTGTACTCTTGTTTGTAAGCATTCTATTAGTGTTTATCAAACTGGAGACCACAGTGCAACAGTAGGATGGAAAATAATTTTGCTGGGAAGAAACCAGTTTTAAAAAACAAAATAAAAAATTAGAATAAAAAAATAGGAAAATGAGAGTGTATCACATGTGATTAGGGTAGACATTTGCTTGTGCTGGGTCATTATGTTAAATTTATTTCTTATTATGGCTTACAGTAAAAAATTTGAGAGGTTATATATACCATGTTACTTGGAAATTATAAAGAAAAGATTACAGTTTAGTGCCTCAGAATTCAATATTCGTGAAGTCCTTAATATTTTTTGTTTCCATGTGCCCTCATTCTAAATGTAAATACACTTAAAAACTATTTTATGTGTTCTTACCCATCTGATTTAAGGATGGTCCTTAAACATAAGTATTTTATCTGGTCTAGTCTAAATCTAAATGCTTCTCTTACTGATGTAAGACAGTAACTGTGGCTCCTAGGTTCTAAGGCTGTGATGATAGCTGATGTTTTTTAAGCAGTATGCCCCACATTGTGAAGCATTTTATGTATGTTGTCTCATTAAGTTTTTGTAACACCCTATTTATGTAGGTTATAAAGAGGGAACTGTAGCAGAGAGGATAAATAAGATCCCTGCTAATAAGCGGAGTTGGAATATGAGTCCCGGCATCTGGCTCACAAGTTATGCTTTTCAATGCAACACTGTACTTCCTCAGTAGTTTGAAGATAATGTATTAACCAGATTTCTGCCATTTGCTTAGTTTCTACAAGATGCTTTTGGAATCATGTATCCCTTTGAGAAGAGGGAAGCTATTGAATCTCTTTTTAGAAAACATTACTCAATTTGCATATAAGCCCGTATGGTTCATAGAAATTTCTTCCTCCCCTCACTTCTGAGGTAGAGTCAGTCTGTACATGGAAGTCAGGATAAGTAAGAATATAGTGTAATTACTCAAAGAACTATTGACTGTGGTAAATTTGTAGGTAGTTTTTATGAAATAAAATCAATTTGATTTAGAACAGCAGTGGTTTGATTTCATATTCCATAACTGTGAAAGGACATTGACTGTGGTAAATTTATTAAAGTAGGTAGTTTTCATTAAATTAAATCAATTTGATTTAGAATAGCAGTGGTTTGGTTTCATATAACCTAGCTTGCAGATATGGAATTTAAAATTAACATGGAGTATTTATCATATATCAAAATGCATTATCATAATTAACCATATTTTAATTTTAAATGTCTTCTTTTTTTTCAGATCCTGTGTCATAAGTACCTTATTGGAGTGTTGGCGTATTTGACAGAACTGGCAATTTTTCAAATTGAATGAGGTCTTGTGGGGACTATAAGTTATGGATTATATACCTTTTTCTCACTGGCTGTTTGCCTAATTGCTATGCTGAGAGGGACTTCGGGACAAATGGGCATCTATCTGTCCATCTGTTTTCCTCACAGTGATTTTGGAATTGCCCAGATGAAAGCCAAGAAGGATATAGAAGAACAAAGAAAGTGGTAGTAGATGAACCACAGCTCAGTGCTCTGTAATAGTCATGATGATCTGGGATGCCAGTCTCTAGAAAATACTAAGTTGTTAATTTGTTGGCCATCTTTCTAAAAATATATATATAATGTTTATTATATCAAACTTATAGGATTCAAGTAGGATATCCCTAATATTGAGTATTTCTGATTTGGGTCTTAAATACCTTTCATTCCTTTTAAGCATTTTAGACTTGCATTCAGAGGGAATTTCTCTCTTCTAAAGACATTTTCCTAGCATCATTTCCCTGTAGAGAACTGGCAATCAGAATCCTCTCCAAAGGAAAGTAAAGATTAATATACATTTTTAAAGTCACTGATATGCTTCTGTTTTTAATGTAGTTCACTTATGGCATTGTTGAATTAACTATTCACTTTTAAAACAAAGCGGTGTGTTTTTATCAGTGTCTTGGTGACCTATCTTCAGTGTCTCAGGAATGGGAAGTCATAGGCCTGTTCTCTAGCACAAAGGCTACAAACCAACAGTTAAATAGGATCATACAAACTGTAGAGTTGAAAGGCACCTATGCCTCTTTTTGAGGGCAGAAATTGTCTTAACTTTCATGTCCCTAATTTTGCTTTAGCACAGTGCTTGGTAGATACCTATAGATTTAAGTGAATGAATTTTAACCAACTCTTTCATTTTACAGATGAGAACTATGAGATCAAGCGATTCAAGAAAGTTGCCCAAGATGTTATATCTAAATCTCTACTTACTGAGCATAGGAAGATTTTGTTTTACTTTAGAAACAATATTTTTCAAAACATTTTGCTTGAAAGAAAGTCACTTTAATAGGCTGTTCTTTAATCTCTCTTCTAAAAACAGAGTAACCTCTGGAGTGGGATATTATTTCACATACTAGAAACAGCAGAGATAGTGGGGAAAAAAGCATGGGCTTTTCTCAGACATTGATTCGTTCAAACAATGTTAAGCTCCTACCATGTACTTGGAATTGTATTGGGTGATAGGAATATAGCAGGGAAGACAAGATCCCTGTCCTGTAGAAATTATATTCTAATGGAGGAAGGCAAAAGATAAGTAATTTCAGATGGAGATAAGTGCTCTAAAGAAATAAGGCAGTACAATATGAAGGAGGGTGAATACTGAATGATGAGAGGGGACCAGCTCTGTGGAGATCTGAGGAAGGGTGTGGTAGGTAGGTCAAACTGCAAGAGCAAAGGCCTTGACAAAGGGAGCTTGGCTTATCTGAGGAATAAAGGAAGTCTGTGGCTTGAGCATAGCAAGTAAGGGGGGCATAGTAGGAGGTGAAACTGAAAAGATTGTGCAGCAGAGACGTCTTTGGTGGTGTTATGAACTTCATATTTTTGGCTGGACATGTGGCTGCCCAGAATAAAAATGACATTTTTCAGCCTGTTTCAGAGGAACAGATTAGGTTCTGACCCATGGCATGTAAATGGAAGTATGTAGAACTGCTAGGAACCTTCTTTCACAAAAGTGGGTGTGTTCCCCTTGCCCTTTTCTTATTCATCCAACTTTGATGCTAGGACTACATGTAATGACTAGTATTCCAGCTGCTCTTAGGTCATGGGGATGAGAGTCAGGCCCTAGGGATGGCAGATCATGGCCTGGAAGCTGTTTGTGCCCTGAGGACTTCTTGAAGCAGAACCCCAGTGCCAGCCTTGGGCAGTCTTCCTCCAGGCCTTCATGTCAGAGAAGTAAACTTCTCTATCTTGTTTAATCTATTGTTATTTTGGGTCTCTTGCTGGTAGCCACACCTTAATCCTAACTGATACCGAGAGGTAGGGTCTATGAAGAGATTGGTTTTTAATTCTAAATGTAATCAGAAGCTACTGAAGTTTTAAGCCGGAGAGCAATATGACCCAATTTGTGATTTTATAAACCATCAGAGGATGAGTAGTAGGTGGACAAGAGTGGAAGAGGGAAAACAGTTAAAAACGTTGTTAAAACTGTAACAACCTCTATGGGAAGTTAGCAGTATCTAACAAAAGTATGTGTGATTTACCCTTTGACCAGCAGTCCCAATTCCAGGATTCTATCTCCAAAATTCACTGGCAACGGTACAAAATGAAGCATATATAAGGCAATTTATTGCAACCTAGCATTTATAATAGCAAGATAAAAAACAACCCAAAAGCTCATCAGAGGGGGACTGGTTGAATAAATTTTCATATAGCTGCACAGTGAATTACTACTATATAACTATAAAGAGGTTTGAGGAAGATACCTAATGCTGCCATGGAGTGATCTCTAGGATATGTTATGTGAAAGATAAGGACAAAATAAGGACAGAGTGCTGTCTTTTGTGGAAGGAATGGGGAGAATAAAGGTGTATGTGTGTGTATTTTCTTATGTTATCAAAAACAATGGCAAGATAAAACTAACAAGTGTTTACTAATAATTCTAGGAAGGAACTGGGTAGAGGGGCAGGAAGGAAAGGTTAAGACATGTCTAAGTGTTCCTTGTTTGTAGTTTGGAACCATGTGTTTCATGTACTTATGAAACAAAATTAGATTTAAAAAAGTAGTCCTTAAAATTGAAAACAAGTGAACCTAACTATTATCTTCAGTGGGCTATATATTCTAGGAAAAGAACAGCAAGAAATCTTAAATTGCATTCGGTTATCTTGTTAATAATATTGGTATTGTTATTTTACCACGATTTATAAGGTAAAGCAAATGTAATTATAGTAATGTTAGGAACCATGATTTTCAGTGTAAGAGAAAAGATAGCAATTATAAAATCAAGTAATCTAAGTAGAAACTCTGTAATATTAAATTTGAATTGGAAATACCAGACTGAACTCATTTATTTTTGAAATGTAAAGAACTTTAATTCTGATGAAGTCCAATTTACTAAATTTTTTTCATTTATTTCTTTTGGTGTCGTGTCTAAGAAATCATTTTAACCTGAGATTTCAAAGATTTACTTCTATGTTTTCTTCTAAAGATTTTGTAGTTTTAGCTCTTAAATTTAAGTCTGTGATCCATTTTGAGGTTTTCTTGTTATGAGGTAAGCATCTAATTGATCATTTTACATATAGATATCGTTTGTAACCATTTACTGAGAAGACTTGTTTTTCCCATTGAATTGTCACTTTTCTTAGAAAGAAACTGACCATACAAGTTTGGGTTTACTTTTGGACTCTCAGTTGATCTATATGTCTGCCCTTTATGCCAGTAACACAATTCTGATTATTGTAGCTTTGTACTGTTTTGAAATGAGCAAGTGTGAGCTTGCCCACTTTGTCCTTTTTTCAAGATTATTTTGGCTATTCTGGTTCTTCGGTATTTCCATAAGGATTTTAGGATCAGCTTGGTCAATTTCTGTAAAACAGTTAGCTGGTGAATAAGTAGCTGGATTTTGAGTGATTACATTGAATCTGTAGATCAAATGTATTGGAATTATTATTTTAATCAAATTTATATATTATATCAATTAAAAATAAGAGAAATAAAGTTTTTATTTTACCCTCAGTTATTACCTTTTTTCCTACTGTTCTTTACAGAGCCAAGTTTCTGACCTATATTATTTTCCTTCTCTCTAAAGAGCTTCTTGCATGGCAGGTCTATTGGCAAGATGCCCTCAATTTTTGTTAGATGCCCTCAATTTTTGTTTGTCTAAGAAAGTCTTTCTACACTCGTTCACTTTTGAAAGTACAGAATTCTATGTTGGTGTTTTTTTTTTTCTCCTAACACTTTAAATATTTGACTCTCTTGCTTGCATGGTTTCTGAGAGTTAGATGTAATTCCTATCATTGTTCCTCTGTAGATAAGGTGTTTTCTTCCATCTGTCTTTCAGGATTTTTTTTCTTTATCTTTGATTTTCTGTAGTTTGAAATGATATCTTTGGCATTTATCCAACTTTGTGTTTTCTGAGCTTCCTAGATCTGTGGTTTGGTGTCTGGCATTAATTTGGGGAAATTCTCAACCATTGTTTCAAATATTTATTTTCCTTTCTTTTCTACCTGCTTCGCCTGCCTTATTTCTGGACACTTGACTTTTTGCACTTTCTTCTCTTTATAAACCACACTGCTTCAATTTTCCCAAACATTCCATGCTGTCTCATTGCCATATTCTGTATATTGTGTACATGCTGTTCTCTGGAATGCCCTTCCCATTCTGGTCTACAAGGTTCTCCGCTGTCTTTCAAACCTTTCTCAGGCATAATTTCTTTTTTCATCAGTCTTCCAATCCACATCAGGCCAGACAGCTCACTGCTGGGTTTTGTAAATAGTTTGATCATCATATGTTTTGTACTATAATGCATTAGTTTATAAATTACCTGCCCACAAATATTATAATGAATGCCCATGGTACTCACAACCCAGTTTTAACAATGATCTATTCCTGGCCCTCTTACTTCATCTGTGTTTCTACCCTATTCCCTGCCTCCCCCAATCCCCAAATTGTTTAATCTACAGATATTTCACATGCATCTCTAAAAGGGTCCCCCCCAAAACCCACAAAATGCACTAAAAACTTTTGCAGTAGTTCCTGATCAGATACCCAGAGATCAAATATCCTTGATTGTCTCAAATATTTTTATAGTTGATTTGCTCTTGAAACAGATTCCAAATAAGATTTGCACACTGCGTTTCTATTTGATATGAGTCTTAAATTCCTTTTAATCTGTTTTCCCTTCCCCATCTTTTTTCCCCCTTGGAATTGATTTGTTGGAAAAATGGTTATTTGCCTGTAAAGTTTCCCAAATCCTGGATTTTGTTCCCTGTAAGGCTAACACATACCTCTGTTCCCCTATATTTCCGTAAACCACATTTAGAGCAGCAATTCTCAAACTCTTTTGTCTCAAGAATCCTTTACAGCTTCAAAAGCCATTGAGGAGAGGGGCAGAAGATGGCAGCGTGAGTAGAGCAGTGGAAATCTCCTCCCAAAACCACATATATCTATGAAAATATAACAAAGACAACCCTTCCTAGAATAAAGACCAGAGGACACAGGACAATATCCAGACCACATCTGCACCTGACAGAACCCAGCACCTCGCGAAGGGGGTAAGATACAAGCCCCGGCCCGGCAGGAGCCGAGCGCCCATCCCCCCGACTCTCGGAGGGAGAAGAATAGGCAGAGCAGGAGGGAGACGGAGCCCAGAACTGCTGAACACCCAGCCCCAGACATCCGGGCCAGAGAGCAGACACAGTACGTGCCCAGGGGGCCCTGGATACTAGGGAAACAGGGCAGCAAGAACAGTGAGCAGGCACCGGAGGCCTGGCGCCAGAGGACACCAGAAAAGCGAGTGACCACTTTTTTTTTTTTTGCTGTTTAGTTTTGGCGAGTACTTTTTGGAAGTCTTAAAGGGATAGGGACTCCAATACTAGGGAAACAGGGCAGCAAGACCGGTGAGAAGATGCCTGAGGCTGGCGCTGGAGAATAAAGAAAAACGAACGGCCACCTTTTTTTTTTTTAATTAAAAAAAATTTTTTTTTTTTTTTTTGGTGGTCATTGTTTTGTTTTGGTGGGTGCTTTTTGGAAGTCTTAAAGGGGCAGGGCGGGTCACTTAATCCAGAGGTAGGGAATCCGGGATCTCTGGGCACCCTAACCCCTGGGCTGCAGGGAGCAGGGAGGCCCCTTACGGAGATAAATAGCCTCCCAGCCGCTCCTGCTCCAACGCGACTCCACCACTTTGGAGTAGCTGCTCAAGCCAGGCCACGCCCACAGCAACAGCGGAGATTAACTCCATAGCAGCCGGGCAGGAAGCAGAAACCCTGCTGCGCACAGCTGCGCAGCACAAGCCACTAGAGGTCGCTGTTCTCCCAGGAGAGGAGGGCCACAAACCAACAAGAAAGGAAGTTCTTCCAGCCGTCACTCGTCCCAGCTCTGCAAACTATTCCTATCACCATGAAAAGGCAAAACTACAGGCAGACAAAGATCACAGAGACAACACCAGAGAAGGAGACAGATCTAACCAGTCTTCCTAAAAAAGAATTCAAAATAAGAATCATAAACATGCTGACAGAGATGCAGAGAAATACGCAAGAGAAATGGGATGAAGTCCGGAGGGAGATCACAGATGCCAGAAAGGAGATCACAGAAATGAAACAAACTCTGGAAGGGTTTATAAGCAGAATGGATAGGATGCAAGAGGCCACTGATGGAATTGCAACCAGAGAACAGGAACGCATAGAAGCTGACATAGAGAGAGACAAAAGGATCTCCAGGAATGAAACAATGTTAAGAGAACTGTGTGACCAATCCAAAAGGAACAATATCCATATTATAGGGGTTCCAGAAGAAGAAGAGACAGGAAAAGAGATGGAAAGTATCTTAGAAGAAATAATTGCTGAAAACTTCCCCAAACTGGGGGAGGAAATAATCGAACAGACCACGGAAATACACAGAACCCCCAACAGAAAGGATCCAAGGAGGACAACATCAAGACACATAATAATTAAAATGGCAAAGATCAAGGACAAGGAAAGAGTTTTAAAGGCAGCTAGAGGGAAAAAGGTCACCTATAAAGGAAAACCCATCAGGCTAACATCAGACTTCTCGACAGAAACCCTACAGGCCAGAAGAGAATGGCATGATATATTTAATACAATGAAACAGAAGGGCCTTGAACCAAGGATACTATATCCAGCACGACTATCATTCAAATATGACGGTGGGATTAAACAATTCCCAGACAAACAAAAGCTGAGGGAATTTGCTTCCCACAAACCACCTCTACAGTACATCTCACAGGGACTGCTCTAGATGGGAGCACTCCTAGAAAGAGCACAGCACAAAACACCCAACATATGAAGAATCGAGGAGGAGGAATAAGAAGGGAGAGAAGAAAAGAATCTCCAGGCAGTGTATATAACAGCCCAATAAGCGAGCTAAGTTAGGCAGTAAGATACTAAAGAGGCTAACCTTGAACCTTTGGTAACCACGAATTTAAAGCCTGCAATGGCAATAAGTACATATCTTTCAATAGTCACCCTAAATGTTAATGGGCTGAATGCACCAATCAAAAGACACAGAGTAATAGAATGGATAAAAAAGCAAGACCCATCTATATGCTGCTTACAAGAAACTCACCTCAAACCCAAAGACATGTACAGACTAAAAGTCAAGGGATGGAAAAACATTTCAAGCAAACAACAGCGAGAAGAAAGCAGGGGTTGCAGTACTAATATCAGACAAAATAGACTTCAAAACAAAGAAAGTAACAAGAGATAAAGAAGGACATTACATAATGATAAAGGGGTCAGTCCAACAAGAGGATATAACCATTCTAAATATATATGCACCCAACACAGGAGCACCGGCATATGTGAAACAAATACTAACAGAACTAAAGGGGGAAATAGACTGCAATGCATTCATTCTAGGAGACTTCAACACACCACTCACCCCAAAGGATAGATCCACCGGGCAGAAAATAAGTAAGGACACGGAAGCACTGAACAACACAGTAGAGCAGATGGACCTAATAGACATCTATAGAACTCTACATCCAAAAGCAGCGGGATATACATTCTTCTCAAGTGCACATGGAACATTCTCCAGAATAGACCACATACTAGGCCACAAAAAGAGCCTCAGAAAATTCCAAAAGATTGAAATCCTACCAACCAACTTTTCAGACGACAAAGGCATAAAACTAGAAATAAACTGTACAAAGAAAGAAAAGAGGCTCACAAACACATGGAGGCTTAACAACACGCTCCTAAATAATCAATGGATCAATGACCAAATCAAAATGGAGGTCCAGCAATATATGGAAACAAATGACAACAACAACACTAAGCCCCAACTTCTGTGGGACACAGCAAAAGCAGTCTTAAGAGTAAAGTATATAGCAATCCAAGCATATTTTAAAAAAGAAGAGCAATTCCAAATGAATGGTCTAATGTCACAATTATCGAAATTGAAAAAAGAAGAACAGATGAGGCCTAAGGTCAGCAGAAGGAGGGGCATAATAAAGATCAGAGAAGAAATAAATAAAATTGAGAAGAATAAAACAATAGCAAAAATCAATGAAACCAAGAGCTGGTTCTTCGAGAAAATAAACAAAATAGATAAGCCTCTAGCCAGACTTATTAAGAAGAAAAGAGAGTCAACACAAATCAACAGTATCAGAAACGAGAAAGGAAAAATCACGACGGACCCCACGGAAATGCAAAGAATTATTGGAGAATACTATGAAAACCTATATGCTAACAAGCTGGGAAACCTAGGAGAAATGGACAACTTCCTAGAAAAATACAACCTTCCAAGATTGACCCAGAAAGAAACAGAAAATCTAAACAGACCAATTACCAGCAATGAAATTGAAGCGGTAATCAAAAAACTACCAAAGAACAAAACTCCCGGGCCAGATGGATTTACCTCAGAATTTTATCAGACATACAGGGAAGACATAATACCCATTCTCCTTAAAGTTTTCCAAAAAATAGAGGAGGAGGGGATACTCCCAAACTCATTCTATGAAGCTAACATCACCCTAATACCAAAACCAGGCAAAGACCCCACCAAAAAAGAAAACTACAGACTAATATCCTTGATGAACGTAGATGCAAAAATACTCAACAAAATATTAGCAAACCAAATTCAAAAATACATCAAAAGGATCATACACCATGACCAAGTGGGATTCATCCCAGGGATGCAAGGATGGTACAACATTCGAAGGTCCATCAACATCATCCACCACATCAACAAAAAGAAAGACAAAAACCACATAATCATCTCCATAGATTCTGAAAAATCATTTGACAAAGTTCAACATCCATTCATGATAAAAACTCTCAGCAAAATGGGAATAGAGGGCAAGTACCTCAACATAATAAAGGCCATCTATGATAAACCGACAACCAACATTATATTGAATAGCGAGAAGCTGAAAGCATTTCCTCTGAGATCGGGAACTAGACAGGGATGCCCACTCTCTCCACTGTTATTTAACATAGTACTGGAGGTCCTAGCCACGGCAATCAGACAAAACAGAAATACAAAGGATTCCAGATTGGTAAAGAAGAAGTTAAACTGTCACTATTTGCAGATGACATGATACTGTACATAAAAAACCCTAAAGACTCCACCCCAAAACTACTAGAACTGATATAGGAATACAGCAAAGTTCCAGGGTACAAAATCAACATACAGAAATATGTGGCTTTCCTATATACTAACAATGAACCAACAGAAAGAGAAATCAGGAAAACAACTCCATTCACAATTGCATCAAAAAAAATAAAATACCTAGGAATAAATCTAACCAAAGAAGTGAAAGACTTATACTCTGAAAACTACAAGTCACTCTTAAGAGAAATTAAAGGGGACACTAACAGATGGAAACTCATCCCATGCTTGTGGCTAGGAAGAATTAATATTGTCAAAATGGCCATCCTGCCCAAAGCAATATGCAGATTTGATGCAATCCCTATGAAACTACCAGCAACATTCTTCAATGAACTGGAACAAATAATTCAAAAATTCATATGGAAACACCAAACACCCCGAATAGCCAAAGCAATCCTGAGAAAGAAGAATAAAGTAGGGGGGATCTCACTCCCCAACTTCAAGATCTACTATAAAGCCATAGTAATCAAGACAATTTGGTACTGGCACAAGAGCAGAGCCACAGACCAATGGAACAGACTAGAGAATCCAGACATTAACCCAGACATATATGGTCAATTAATATTTGATAAAGGAGCCATGGACATACAATGGCAAAATGACAGTCTCTCCAACAGATGGTGCTGGCAAAACTGGACAGCTACATGTAGGAGAATGAAACTGGACCATTGTCTAACCCCATATACAAAAGTAAACTCAAAATGGATCAAAGACCTGAATGTAAGTCATGAAACCATTAAACTCTTGGAAGAAAACATAGGCACAAACCTCTTAGACATAAACATGAGTGACCTCTTCTTGAACATATCTCCCCGGGCAAAGAAAACAACAGCAAAAAATGAGTAAATGGGACTATATTAAGCTGAAAAGCTTCTATACAGCAAAAGACACCATCAATAGAACAAAAAGGAACCCTACGGTATGGGAGAATATATTTGAAAATGACACATCCGATAAAGGCTTGACGTCCAAAATATATAAAGAGCTCACACGCCTCAACAAACAAAAAACAAATAACCCAATTAAAAAATGGGCAGAGGAACTGAACAGACAGTTCTCCAAAAAAGAAATACAGATGGCCAAGAGACACATGAAAAGATGCTCCACATCGCTAATTATCAGAGAAATGTAAATTAAAACTACAATGAGGTATCACCTCACACCAGTAAGGATGGCTGCCATCCAAAAGACAAACAACAACAAATGTTGGCGAGGCTGTGGAGAAAGGGGAACCCTCCTACACTGCTGGTGGGAATGTAAGTTAGTTCAACCATTGTGGAAAGCAGTATGGAGGTACATCAAAATGCTCAAAACAGACTTACCATTTGACCCAGGAATTGCACTCCTAGGAATTTACCCAAGAATGCAGCTATCAAGTATGAGAAAGATCAGTGCACCCCTATGTTTATCGCAGCACTATTTACAATAGCCAAGAAATGGAAGCAACCTAAATGTCCATCGATAGATGAATGGATAAAGAAGATGTGGTACATATACACAATGGAATACTACTCAGCCATAAGAAAAGGGCAAATCCAATAATTTGCAGCAACATGGATGGAGCTGGAGGGTATTATGCTCAGTGAAACAAGCCAAGCGGAGAAAGAGAAATACCAAATGATTTCACTTATCTGTGGAATATAAGAACAAAGGAAAAACTGAAGGAACAAAACAGCAGCAGAATCACAGAACTCAAGAATGGACTAACAGGTACCAAAGGGAAAGGGACTGGGGAGGATGGGTGGGTAGGGAGGGATAAGGGGGGGGAGAAGTAGGGGGGTATTAAGATTAACATACATGGGGGGGTAGGAGAAAAGGGAGGGCTGTACAACACAGAGAAGGCAAGTAGTGATTCTACAACATTTTGCTATGCTGATGGACAGTGACTGTAAAGGGGTTTATAGGGGAGACCTGGTATAGGGGAGAGCCTAGTAAACATAATATTCGTCATGTAAGTGTGGATTATTGATACCAAAAACAAAGCAAAAAAAAAAAAAGGGCAGTTCCTGTGTGGTAACCTCCAACGAGTTCTACACAAGAGTATAAAGGGCATATAAAAGTGTAGGCAAAGGGTCTGTTTGTGTTTATACAGAGGATCAAAGCCTAATTGGGCTACCCCGAAAATGAACTAAGATACGATATGAAAAAGAACTTCCAACATCAGCACTCTCTGGAAGACTCATGCCAGAAGATGATCATCAAAAGATCCCACCAAAGATCCACGCACTGCTACAGCTGTAGATGCACTCATCCCACCAGCTCCTGGACTTCCCATGGGAATGAAGGAGATATCTAAGCTGGCCTGTGCATACAGTAAAACAACAAATTTGACTGGATCTATACTGTTGGAACTCAACCAAGAATTAGGAGAAGTGCAAATTGTAGCAATCCAAAATCTTACAACTACAGACTATTTACTGTTAAAAGAACATATGGGATGTGAACAGTCCCCAGGAATGGGTTGTTTTAATTTGTCTGATCTCTCTCAGACTGTCCAAGTTCAGTTGGACAATATCCACAATATCATAGATGAGTTTTCACAAATGCCTAAGGTGCCTCACTGGTTTTCTTAGTTTCACTGGAGATGGCTGGTAATTACAGATATGCTTTGGTTATGTGACTATACTCCTATTATGTTAATGTGTGTGCGCAATTTAAGTAGTAGCTTAAAACCTATACATGCTGAAGTTACTCTACAAGAAGATATGTCAAAGAAATAATCAATCTTCCCAGGTTTTCTGCCGCCTGCTACTTCTATAGCTTTTCTTCTTCCTTCCTAATTACAACCCTTAAATAGAATTCGTGCCTCATATCAAATTTACCGAGTATCATAATTCTTTCAAGTGGTAAAGATAACTCAAGAGAAATGCTGGGCATAGAAGCTACAGGGCATAAATATGCAAAGAAATAAAAAGCTAACCATTTCAAAAAATAAGGCTTCTCTCTCACTTACCAACTTTACATTTCCCTGTATGGCCCCGGAAGATGACTGGTTAGCCAGAGACGCATAAGATTCCTCAAGGGAGGAACAACCTAAGACAGGCAGAGTCGCAGGGAGGTCATCAGGTTAGAAATTGGGGATCAACAGAGGTGAGGCTTAGAACCTCACCCCCCTGTTCTGAGAGAAATCTTCTGCATACGTGGATGTTTTATTGCCCTTGTCTAGCTTGGATTAACACATAGTCTACAGGCACACACCTGTTCGTCTTCATTTGCTCCCTTACAACACTAAACTATGTTTTCTACTTTTATCTTGTATCTACCTACCACTTCAGCATTTTATTAAAAATAATAATAATAAAGAGAAATGTGGTATCCACATATAAATCAAGTATAAAAATCAAATGAGTATTCATATTTGAACTGTTTATAGTTCATTATGCATTAGCAAAACCGAAAGTTTCTGTGATGACTGCCCTTGTACTGTTCACCATGTAACTTATTCACTTTGTAAGAATTTGTTCTCCATGTAAGAACTTGTTTGTTATGCTTCAGAAGATTGGAGGCTGACTAAAATTAGGCTTGGTGTGGATTAATGATTGTGCATTGAGCATTGACTCCCCTATACAGAATTTTATTGTTGTTAACAACCATTTGATCAATAAATATGAGAGATGCCCTCACAAAAGAAAAAAAAAAAAGGTACACACTTCCAATGGTAAAATAAATAAGTAACCGGGATATAATGTATAGCATAAGGAATATAGTCAAGATATTGTAACAGCTTGGTAGGGTGATAGCTGGTACCTAGAATTATCATGTATATAAATGTTGAATCACTATGTTGTACACCTGAAACTAATCTAATGTAATACTGTGTGTCAACTACCCTTCAATAAAAAAATAATCTACAAAAGAAAAGAAAAAAAAAGCCATTGAGGACTTCAAAGAACTTATATTTATGTGGATAATATCTAGTGTTATTTCCATATTAGAAATTAAAACAGAAACTTGAAAAAATACTGGTCCATCAAAAATAAATACATGTTGAGCTCCCTTGAAAAAGATGGCAGCATGAGAGGTGAGACAAGGCCTCCTGCTAAAACCGCATATAATACGAAAATATAATTAATACAACTAATCCTGAAAGAGCAACAGGAAAAAGGGCTGTGCCACACTGCATGCACCTGGAGAAAAGAATAGAACTCATGGAACAGGGTAATGTACCAAGGCCATGGCCCAGCAGGACCCAAGCCCTTCCCCCACCCCACCTCACTGATGGGAGGAAGAGAAACGGACTAGGGAGGGAGTGGAGGCCTGGGACTGCTAAACACCTAGCTCTGGAGGGCACAAACCTACATTGCATGGTGCTCTGGTGATTAGGGGGGTTGGAATGATAAGTTAGGCAGAATACCTGGAGAGACTGAGATTCCAGCCGCTTGTGGAAAATGAACCCATATCTGGCTGCTCTGGGACAAAAGAAATGCAGGCAGTCTGAGAGACTTCCTAACAGCAAGAGGGCTGCTAACGGGGCAGGGGTTGCACAGAGCTTACTGCTCAGGAGAAAGGACAGGTAGACAAAATTGGGTGCACTCTGCCCAGCAGGTTGAGAACTTTCACAATCTTCAGGCGCTCCAGCCCCCTGGCTGGCTATGCAGCGCCAAGGCTCCCCTCTATGATACACAGCCTGGTGCACCTTCCTCCCAGCCAGCCTGCACCTGGCTTGCAAACTGGCAAACCCTGCACTAGCATTAGGCCAGCCAGAGGGAAGCCCCACCTACAGCAGCTAAAAACGCAAAGCACAGAGGCTTATACCTGTGTGCTCGGCTCACTGGTTCTGGCAGTGGAGACAGGCATAGCATCCTGAAAGCAGGAAACAGCTCTTTCCCACCCCGCCAGGCACCAAAACCGCTCCCCTGGGACCTGCTGACATTGCTCCAGGGACTGAGCAGCTCCAGAGAGTAGAGTTTATGGGCACGAGAGGGTGCCACATACAATTATATGAAACTTCAAAGGAACCTGTTTCAAAGCAAAATAATAAATACACTTAAGAGTCAAATGAAACCAATCTCATAAATCTTCCTGAAAGAGATTTCAAAATAAAAATCATAAACATGCTCATGGAGGTACAGAAAAATATTCAAGAACTCAGGAATGAATTCCATTCAGATATCCAATCATTATGCAACACAGTATCAGAAATGAAACAATGGAAATGGAGATGATAAATGAAATTAGAGAAGAGGGATACATAGAATCTGAGGCACAGAGAGAAAACAGGGTCTCTAGAATGAAAGAATATTGACAGAACTGTGGCCAATCCAAATGGAAGAATATTCATATTATAGGGGTACCAGAAGAAGAAGAGAGAGAAAAAGGGATAGAAAGTGTCTTTCAGGAGGTAATTGCTGAAAACTTCCCCAATCTGGGGAAGGAGATAAGTCTCTCAGGTCATGGAGGTGCATAGATATCCCAACAGAAGAGACCCAAGGAAGACAACACCAAGACATACAGTAATTAAAATGGCAAAGATCAAGGATAAGGACACTATTAAAAGCAGCCAGAGAGAGAAATAAGATCACATACAAAGGAAAGCCCATCAGGCTATCATCAGACTTCTCAGCAGAAGCCTTACAGGCCAGAAGGGAGTGGCATGATATATTTAATGCAATGAAGCAGAAGGGCCTCAAACCAAGAATACTTTATCTGGAAAGATTATCTTTAAATTTGAACAATTTCCAGATAAGCAAAAGCTGAGAGAACTTACTTACCTTGCACAAACCATCTCTACACTGTATTTTGGAGGGACTGCTATAGAAGTGAGTGTTCCTAAGGTTTAATAGCTGTCACCAGAGGTAATAAAACGACAGTAAAGAAAGTAGAACAGTTAATTACTAAGCAAATGCAAAATTAAATCAACCCCTAAGTCAGTCAAGGGATAGACAACAGAGTACAGAATGTGATACCTAATATATAAAGAATGGAGGAAGAAGAAAAAAGAGGAGAAAAAAAGAACTGTTAGATTTTGTTTTGTAATAGCATACTAAGTTATGTTAGATTTTTAGATAGTAAGGCAGTTACCCTTGAACCTTTGGTAACCACGAACCTAAAGCCTGCAATGGCAATAAGTACATACCTATCGATAATCACCATAAATGTAAATGGTCTGAATGCACCAGTCAAAAGACAGAGTCACTGAATGGATAAAAAAAACAAGACCCATCTATATGCTGCCTACAAGAGACTCACCTCAAACCCAAAGACATACACAGACTAAAAGTGAAGGGATGGAAAAAGATATTTCATGCAACTAATAGGGAGAAAGAGCAGGAGTTGCAGTACTTGTATCAGACAAAAAGTCACAAGAGACAAAGAAGGACATTACATAATGATAAAGGGGTCAATCCAACAAGAAGATGTAACCATTATAAATATCTATGCACCCAACACAGGTGCACCAACATATGTGAAACAAATGCTAACAGAATTAAAAGGGGCAATATAATGCAATGCATTTATTCTAGGAGACTTCAACACTCCACTCACTCCCAAGGACAGATCAACCAGACAGAAAATAAGTAAGGACACAGAGGCACTGAACAACACACTAGAACAGATGGACCTAACAGACATCTACAGAACTGTACACCCAAAAGCAACAGAATACACATTCTTCTGAAGTGCACATGGAATACTTCGAAGAATAGATCATATACTAGGTCACAAAAAGAGCCTCCGTGAGTTAAAAAAGATTAAAATTGTACCAACGAGTTTCTCAGACCACAAAGATATGAAACTAGAAATAGATTATGCAAAGAAAATGAAAAATCCCACAAACACATGGAGGCTTCACAACATGCTCCTAAATAACCAATGGATCAATGACCAAATCAAAACAGATCAATCAATATATGAAGACATATGACAACAATAATTCAACACTGCAAAATCTGCGGGACACAGTGAAGACCATGCTAAGAGGGAAGTATATTGCAACACAGGCCTTCCTCAAGAAAGAAGAACAATCCCATATGAACAGTTAAACTGACAATTAACGAAACTAGAAAAAGAGGAACAAATGAGGCCCAAAGTCAGTAGAAGGAGGAACATAATAAAGATTAGAGCAGAAATAAATAAAATTGAGAATAAAACAATAGAATCAATGAAAGCAGGAGCTAGTTCTTTGAGAAAATTAAAAAAATAGATAAATCCCTAGTCAGACTTATCAAGAAAAAAAGAGAGATTACACACAGAAACAGAATCAGAAATGAGAAAGGAAAAATCACTACAGACACCACATAAATAGAAAGAATTATGAGAGAATACTATGAAAAATTATATGCTAATAAACTTGATAACTTAGAAGAAATGGATAACTTTCTAGAAAAATACAACCTTCCAAGGCTGACCCAGAAAGAAAAAGGAAATCTGAACAGACCAATTACCAGCAATGAAATTGAACTGAAAATCAAAAAACTACCTAAGAACAAAATCCCTGGACCAGATGGCTTCACTGCTGATTTTTCTCAAACATTTAGTGAAGACCTAGTACCCATTCTCATTAAACTTATCCAAAAAGTGGAAGAAGAGGGAATACTTCCAAATTCATTCTGAGGCCAGCATTACCCTAATACCAAACCAGGCAAAGACACCACACACACACACACACACACACACACACACGTTACAGACCAATATCCCTGAACAAAGATGCAAAAATATTCAACAAAAATTAGCAAACCAAATTCAATGTATATCAAAAAGATCATCCACCATGATCAAGAAGGATTTATTCCAGGGATGCAAGGATGGTACAATATTAGAAAATCCAACAACATCATCCACCACATCAACGAAAAGAAAGACAAAAACCCCATGATCATCTCCATAAATGCTGAAAAAGCATTTGACAAAATTCAACATACAATCATGATAAAAACTCTGAACAAAATGGGTATAGAGGGCAAGTATCTCAACATAATAAAGGCCATATATGACAAACCCACAGTCAACATTATACTTAACAGTGAAAAGCTGAAAGCCTTTCCTTTAAGATCAGGAACAAGACAAGGATGCCCACTCTCTCCACTTTTATTCAACCTTGTTCTGGAGGTTCTTGCCACAGCAATTAGACAGCACAAAGAAATAAAGGGCATCCAGATTGGTAAGGAAGAAGTTAAACTGTCACTGTTTGCAGATGATGTGATATTGTACATAAAAAACCCTTAAGAATCCACTCCAAAACTACTAGATCTACTACCTGAATTCAGCAAAGTTTCAGGATACAAAATTAATACACAGAAATCTGAAGCATTCCTATACACTGATGATAACTAGCTGAAAGAGAAATCACAAAGCCAATTCCATTCACAATTGCATAAAAAATGATATAATACCTAGGAACAAACCTAACCAAGAAAGTGAAAGACCTATACTTTGAAAACTACAAGACCCTCATGAGAGAAATTAAAGAAGACACCAATTAATGGAAACACATCCCATGCTCATGGAGAGGAAGAATTAATATTGTCAAAATGGCCATCCTGCCTAAAGCAATCTACATATTCAATGCAGTTCTTATCAAAATACCAAGAGCATTCTTCAATGAAGAAAATCATTCTAAAATTGATATGAAACCACAAAAGACCCCGAATAGCCAAAGCAATCCTGAGAAGGAAGAATAAAGCTGGAGGGATTACGCTCCCCAACTTTAAGCTCTACTACAAAGCCACAGTAATCAAGACAATTTGGTCTTGGCACAAGAACAGACCCACAGACCAATGGAACAGACCCAACCACATATGGTCAATTAATACACGATAAAGGAGCTATCTATGGACATGCAATGGGGGAAATGACAGCCTCTTCAACAACTGGTGCTGGCAAAACTGGACATCTACATGCTAAAGAACGAAACTGGATTATTGTCTAACCCCATTTACAATAGTAAACTCGAAATGGATCAAAGACCTGAATGTAAGTCATGAAACCATAAAACTCTTAGAAGACAACATAGGCAAAAATCTCATGAATATAAACATGAGCAACTTCTTCCTGAATGCATCTCCTTGAGCAAGGGAAACAAAAGCAAAAATGAACACATGGGACTACATCAAACGAAAAAGCTTCTGTACGACAAAGGACACCATCAACAGAACAAAAAGGCATCCTACAGTATGGGAGAATATATTTGTAAACGATTTATCCGACAAGGGGTTAACATCCAAAATATATAAAGAACTTGCATGCCTCAACACCGAAAAAGCAAATAACCTGATTAAAAAATGGGCGGAGGGTATGAAGAGACAATTCTCCAAAGAAATTCAGATGGCCAATAGGCACATGAAAAGATGCTCCACATCACTAATCATCAGGGAAATGCAAATTAAACCACAATGAGATATTACCTCACACCAGTTAGGATGGCCAGTATCAAAGACTAAGAACAACAAATGCTGTTGAGGATGCGGAGAAAGGGGAACCCTCCTACACTGCTGGTGGGAATGTAAGCTAGTTCAACCATTATGGAAAGCAATATGGAGGTTCCTCAAAAAAGTAAAAACAGAAATACCGTTTGACCTGGGAATCCCACTCCTTGGAATTTACCCAAAGAATACAAGTTCTCAAATTCAAAAGACATATGCACCCCTGTTTATCGCAGCACTATTTACAATAGCCAAGATATGGAAGCAACCTAAGTGTCCATTAGTAGATGAATGGATAAAGAGGATGTGGTACATATACACAATGGAATACTATTCAGCCATAAGAATGAAATAAATCCTACCAGTTGCAATAACATGGATGGAGCTGGAGGATATTATGATCAGTGAAATAAGCCAGGCAGAGAAAGACAAGTACCAAATGATTTCCCTCTTTTGTGGAGTATAACAATGAAGCAAAACTGAAGGAACAAAGCAGCAGCAGACTCACAGACTCCAAGAAGGGATTAGTGGTTACCAAAGGGGAGGGGTGTGGGAGGGTGTGAGAAGGGGATTGAGGAGTACTATGTTTAGTACACATGGTGTGAGGGGTCATGCCAAAGACAGTGTAGCAGAGAAGGCAAACAGTGAATCTGTGGCATTTTACTACACTGATGGACAGTGACTGCAATGGGGTATGGGTGGGGACTTGATAATATGGGTAAATGTAGTAACCACATTGTTTTTTCATGTGAAACCTTCATAACGCTGTATCAATAATACCTTAATAAATAAATTAATTAATGTTACTATATATAACATAAAAAAATAACTTTTTCAAAATCAAAAAAATTAGAGATGAATTGCATGTACTCTCTTCTACACTTCTGCATATCCATATAATTTCTGGCTTAATAGAAGGCAGTTGGATCCTTATATCTGCTTCTGTATTCAATCGTGCGATCCAGACCCCTTCATTTCTCTACTCTAAAGGTGAAAACCAAGGAAGTGTCCTGCCTAGGTAAATACTTGATAGATCCAACATTAGAAATCAGTTCCCCAACTACTATTCCATCTCTTTATTTGCCACACTGTCACTACAGGCCTATCTGAAATACAGCCTAGAACTAAACAGACTAACAAGTCTTAATTGAAAGTTAAATCCAGTATGCAACATTGAAAAAGAAAATTTTTTGAGATCCCTAAGGTACTGCATCATTACAGTCAGTCTTCTAAGGCAAAAATCACACATCTCCCAGAGTCTACTATTGCATATATTTGAGGAAAAGAAAAGAAAGAAACAGGAATAAAATCCCAGCAATTAGACTCTTCATAAGTAGGGAAGTCCCCAATGGAAGCAATTCATATGACTGATTCAAAAGTAAAGATCCAGGAACCACAGCATTGGCCAAAATGTTCACTGGAGCATATAGGGTTTTTTTCTTCCTTCCACTAAAGGTGTTCCAGTTTTACAATTGAGTGAAATGTACCTATTATGGAAGATATTGCTATAAAAAGAGAATAGTCATTAACTCATTTACATAGTGGTCTCCTCAACTCTATGAAGTAAGCTTGGAGTTCAGCTGATGTTCATTTTATAAATAAACCAAAGTTTAGAAAAGTTAAAATGACATGGTAGAAGCTGAATCTCAAATCCACATCCCAATTCCAAATCCCTTGTTCTTTATACTACCCTCCACCATCCCTTTCTGATCCGTTTCCCAGTTTTCTCCTGTAATGTTTCTTTCCTGCAAATATGTACACTGCAGAGACTAGTTCTTGCAACTGTGAAATAGAAGTTCCTCCTGAACAGTATGTAAAAGTGAGGACAAACCCATTCAAACTTGTTAACCTAGGAATGAAATGGGAAAAGAAGAGACATGGGATAAGTTAAGAAATATAGAAGAGAGAGAAGCAAGAGGCAAAAACGTCCAAGTAAACCCGAGTATCACTGCCTAAGTCATCGGTGACAACTGGCTCTGTAAATTGTCCCTATTCTGGGAAATGATTGGTAAGAAAATGGTAAAACAAAGTCTTCAACTAGAGTTGTCTTAAGGGTCTTTTTCAGCAATGATCTCTCAGTTACTGAGTCACTTATGATTAGGAACTTGGTTTCTTTTAAAAGTAGAGCTCAAAGTTGTATTATTCTAAGTCCTATACCAGAAAATAAGTTATCAGTTAGGTAATATACTATAATAATAAAATGTATAATAAAAATTCATAATTCTCGCTGGCAATCCTTACATTCCTTCAGGTTGAAAGTAATTGTAACTTTACATAAAGGAAGTATAAATGATACTGAGCCCCAAAATCTAAACAGCAAAGACATAAGCATTAAACAGTTTTTTTAATGGTAAATACTACCTTTATTTAAAAAAGTTATACATGCTAGAAAAAAGCATAAATGATACATGTAAACAACTGTTTACCAAATACTTATTTTTTTTTCCTTGTAAAGGTGCAAATGATCTTTAAATGTAAACACAATAGTTGCCAAACATTTTTGTAGTGGAGGGTGGGAGGAGAAGGTTATTTCTTTTGGTTGTGGTTAAAGTCTTATTCAAAGATTTCCTGCAAAATATACTGAAAAAATTTGGTTTATGAATACAATGACAAAATAACTTGAATCACTGCAATTTTTATCATTTTTTTTCCTTAAAAATTTTAACTTTTCACCAGAAAGTGCAATTTGAGAGACGTAATAACAGTAGCTTTGTAGAATGACGATGATGAGATAGTTTGTATAAAAGAACAAATATTTTATTAATAAAATGCCTCGTTCAGTTTTGCACTCATTGGCATGTACTCTTCATGAGCTGAAGACTTTGTTCCTCTGAGGTGTGTGATTTCAGGTAAGCCTCAGCTTCAGCAGGCCTGAGATCCAGGGTAAATTGCACAACAGTATTCTCTGCCAGGGAGGTGACATGTCTCCCTGCTGGTCCTTAGTAGCAGTAAGGAAATAAGGGAGGCTGCTTCTGTCAGTTATGTTTTTGAGCAAAAACTCTTGCAGAGCTGCACATGAGTCTATTGCAGGATTCTCAGGACAGAACATGAGAATCGGACACTGTTTTTATAGAGGCACTGAGCAGAAACTCTATGAAAATACGAAAGAAATCTAAAGATAGCAGAAAACAAGCTCATATGGAAGGAAACAAGATGCAAACTTCCACTGATGAAAACTTTAGTGTCTTAGTCCTGGCTTTATCAATTTAATATTTCTTTTGAACTGTACTATTTAAAAGGAGATGTTTCCTTTTTGTTTGTTTTTTTTAGATCTTCAAGTCTTCTGGTGTTTAGTGCAAGAATGATGGCTAACTAATACAGTTTGCACACCTATCTTTGTCACTGGTAGTCCTGGTAAGTAATGGAGTCATGTGGATGGAGTGCCTAGAAATAACGACTAGATCATATACAGCCTTTCTCCCCTTATTAGTATTTTCAAACTTTATGTAAAGTTTCACTGCTTGGAATTTTTGTGTTTTTTTCCCCTTTTTCTTTTTTGGTGGGAGGAAGGCTAAATCCAAAAAAAAGGAAAAATCCAACAACAAATAAAACCATGATAAATTAAAACCAAAAATAAATATTCTTCTGCACAGAACTGAAAATTATTGTGCAAAGATGGCATCTTGCAGGTGAAGTACTTTCATTGTATTTGTATTTCCATATGTTGAGGCACCAACAAAGAATAAAATCTGTTCTAATGTTTTCTCGAGCTGTACAGAGCTCCAAGGTCAAAGCTCTCCGGAGTACACAGGAGCATATATACGATGTCTTCTAGATGTTCACCATATATGGGATTCACAATGTGTCATTTTAATAACTCCTACACCACCCCCTAGCCGACGATAGTTCATCCCACCATACAACCTGCAAAGGAAGAAACAAAATTGTATTTTTAACTGGAAAAAGCATTGTTTCTTCTATAACTTAGATGTCAATTAAACACATTTTCAAGTTTTATATCACAACAATATTTTTAGTTCCATATACCTCTTCCAAAGATCGGGAGCTGAAATTGAGCACTGGCAGTTAGCAGAATTATTTCAGACATTGACTGAAATGTTCTCACAGGAAACTGTTTAATAGTAAGAGAGTGTCATATTCACTATTTGCACCCTAACTTTATAACTTTACACCCTGACTTCTAACAATTATCCAGGATCATATATTCTACATTTTTGCGTCCAATTTTGACCCTGGCTATTTTACTCTCCCACCCATTTTCCTTTTGCCTAGACCTCATCAATTATTTGTTTCTATTTTTTTCTTGTATGTATTCTTACAAGCCTCCTCAAACCCTTTATATCTTGATGTGCAACTACTGAGATGGTTACCCTAAATTTGTTTAGGCAAATAAGCTCAATTTGTTGAGAAAGAAATCCCAAACTGCTTGGACGGTAAAACTGTTTTCACAGAAGGCTAGTATTTGGTGTTTAGACTTAAGCATAGATATGAAGGACATCAAACCCACAGTATTAGTATTTTTTATTAAGTTTGAGAATTAATTATATATTTGACATTTTAAGTTCTTGTAATGTTTAAGAGACTTTGGCATATTAAAGGGTCTGTCAGATTATTTTTGTAAATCAAGTATAAAATATGTGATCTAGTAAAGATTGACTAAAGATATTAAGCTTAAAGTTTTAAGACAATTTTGCTAAATTTGTAAAAGTTTTCTAATATTTAAAATGCAGAAGTCATCTGATTTATGTGAATTTATAAGGATGTAGAATTTGTTAGACAATGATTTAAAAGCAAAGTAAAATTAAACCTATAAATATAGTTTTATCTCTTAAATAAGATGAGGCTTCCTTTCTAAAAGTGACTCTTAAATTTACTAGACTTTAACATTGATTAATATATTTAACTGGATTTTAAAAGGTAAAGGGAAAAATCAGTTATAAAATGAAATAAAATATTATTTTTTAGACAGTAAATGCAATTTGTTTTTCCTGGGCATAAAGTTGCTTCTAAGAACACCAAAAAATTGTACTGACATGACAGATTGAGAGCCAAAGATCTAAGTTCTTGTTCTAACTCTGCCACTAACTTGCTTAATTAGGCAAGTCACTTTATTTCATGGTGGAGCTAGAAAGATTTTTTTTCCTGTTTTTGTCATCTCTTATTATAAAACTGGACAGGTACCAAAGACAAGAATTATGTAAGATGTCAGGTACGTTAGAGCAATGAAGTCAAAATAAGCTTTCAACTATAGGTAAATTCAAGCCCTCTTCAAAGTATGCAGGAAGCAATTCAGTGTACTGATGACCATCCTGATGTTGATGGTCATGGGCTATTCAAGCCCATCACTTTCAAGTCAGCAGTGAGATGACTGCAGCATAGCTTAAAGGTTACCTCCATGTATTGGCATCAGGATCAAAAACTTCAATGGTCTTCAAGTATGTTGTGCCATCAAAACCTCCTACAGCCATGAGCTGTCCATTCACCACTGCCAGGCCAACCTATAGGACCAAAACACAGTGGCTGCTGAAGAAACTAGACAGTCACCAGCAAAATTTAGACTGGTTTCCAGGTAAATTTCTTTAATATATGTTATTCTTTATGGTTTTATATTGTGGTTAATTTGAACACAGAAGGAGAAAAAGTTATGATAAAAACCTATGTAATTATGGGAACAATAAAATTATATACTCAATTAGAATTATTCACAGAGTCAAAAACATATGTTTAAAAAATTTTTGGAAACGCATTCCCTGGGGGTGAGCAAGAACCTTCAAAACTGCTCTCACTTCTTTTGGTATTTGCCTATTCTAATCCACTATCTATATTGCTACTAAATTTAAAAAATGCGGATATAACCATACTGTCATTCCTCTAAAAACTTCCTAAGCCTCCCTGCCACCTAAGGATACTCTGTTGTTCAGGCTCTCCAGAAATCCCTATTAGCCTGTATTTCAGCCTTACCATCTAATGTGCCCTATGCTGCAGTAATACTAGATTAATTGCTAGTCCCAGAAAATACCATACATTTTCACAGTGCCAGACTTTTGCACATGTTATTTGGTGGTTGGCACTTTCTTTCCCTCTTCTAGAAAATCTTGTTCTTTCCTCGCTTACCTTCATGCGACTTTCTCTGGCAAGTCTTTTCACTGGCCCAATAGCAGTAAGCTTATTTTGGGGCATGTTCTTCTAAAATGCACATGCCACTATTACTAGGACTTGTTTTTTTTATAGTGAGTTGTAAACATTTCAATTTCCTTCAATAAATCAGGAGCTTCTTGAGTTGAGGAATCATGTCATACTTTTTTTTGCTTTCCCAGTAAACAATAAATATTTGCTAAATGAGTGAAATATATCAACAGAACATAGCAGTGAAAACAACAGGAATGTGACTAAGCAGCTGTTTGTTTCCAGCAATAAAGAACCACCATTATGTGAACAGTTTGATTGGCTGATTCCTCTCAGTGGTATTTAGTCCCTGATTTGTGCAAACCAGAATTTACTCCCTATCATCCTCAGATTATCTTCAGCTATTGCTGATTCTCCCACCTGTTGTCCTACACTGATGGGCTCCTGAAAAAATCAGTGGTTTATGGTTACCCTTCATTCTGAACCAAATGTCCTAGGATGGATGAATTCCACACTCTACTCTGTAAGACTCCTGTAGTCACAGGTAATCCATGGTCTACAACATGGCATAGATCAGGCTGATCTGGTCCACACTGTAGATGAAATGGACTCAAACCAGTTTGTGAAGACTGGTGGTGGGGTCAGATGTGTTTCTGCCTAAACATCTGTATGGGTATGCCAACTACCTGGAATATTACTTAGAAACAGTAGGTAGGAATATTTAGCTCTAATAGATATGGATGAATGAGGGTGACGTTAGATAAGTAGATAGGAGAGGGAGGGGCCTTTCAAGAAGCAACTGATACAAGACAAATCATAAAAAAAAATTCTCTAAAGATATGATTGGATGAAAGACATTTAACTACTTGAGATAATAGCAATCAAAATAAATAAATTTTTTCCCAGGAAAAAGCAGCAGGGGTTGTTTGCCTAAACAGTGCGCCTCCTCCTGCTCCCACATAGTACAGCTCACAGATCAGAGCCCTCCTTGTGCTTGTTGGTGGGCACTTACCCCACTACGGCGGGACGTCATAGCTACCACTGGAGACCACTGGTTAGTTCTGGGGTTGTATCTCTCAGCACTGCTAAGCTCGGTAGTGTCATCTCTACCTCCTACAGCATAGATCATGTCCTGATACACTGCACAGCCCAGGTGCTTCCTCCGTGTCCCCATAGGGGCTATGGTGTGCCATCTGTTTTCCTGAGGATTGTAGCGCTCCACTGTATGGAAAAGCAAAACCAGTTAATGCCCATTCAGCCATTTCCTCTCTTCTCTAGTTTTCCTCATAGCCCTTAAAACATCACACACATTGTGATGATATTTTCAATAAGCAATCTGATCTTTCCTTGAGAAGGACTTGTGTACCTTCGGACAGTAGCACTATGCTGCCATTGGGAATGGGCTTCTCTTAGGCATGGTTTGGTGGAAAGGGCATGTGGAGGAGTTAGGGTACCTAGTTCTAGTCCTGGCTATATGACTAATTAGCTAGGTAACTGATGGCCTCACTATTACCTCTAAATGAGGGGATTAGATTATAGTATCTAATTCCATACAAATAATTTGTCACACTCAGACTAAGTGTGAACTCCCTTGCCTGTATTCTTACTGCATTCTAAGCCACTGGAGAGAAGACAAGATATGTGGCAATGGATCTGTAATGCAAGTGCCACAATGACAATATCCCTAGGCAAAAACATCCATTACCTCTAAATAGAAAGGACTAACAGGTATACCAGTTTATAGTTTTAACTTTTAATTTATTCCTAGGTGATGATACAGAGGTCTTTTGTTTTTTCTTTTTTTAAGGAGAGGTGGTTATGGGAGAGGAAAATAATTAGTGTGAAGAAAATAGTTCTTTTACTCATTAAAATTCCTAGAAGCTTGTAAATGGAGGGAGAAAGAAGTATTTTGAGAATATCCTAGAAGACTATGGCTGCAGAAGGAGCTGGGGAAGAACAGAGAGAGGTCTTCTCCTAGAAGAAAATAATTTTCCTGATAAATTACAGAATAACCTGGCCTTTCAATACTTTCTGGAGGGGGAATTCCCCCAAAGACAATGTGGGGAAACCAGACTGACTTCGGAAGGGCCTAACCTGTGTTGAGTGGAGATGTTCCATCAGAACCGCCTACGGCGTACAAGAGCCCTCCTAACACAGCCACAGCCACGCCTAGTCTTCGGGTACTCATGGAAGCCACTCGAGTCCACTTGTTCTCCTTTGGGTCATACCTGCAGTGGGAGAAGCCAGAGACTGCCTGCATGTTTTCATTAAGCAAAGCCTTATTCACAGGGTGTGAAGTCACAACTAAAGGTATGTTGGACACGCAGATTTTCTAACATCAAATGCATAGTGACAGTCTAACATATTTCAGTTATTAGGGGGAAAAAAGTTGTAGAATTGGTACCTGTTTCAGCTATTAAGCTATTTACTATATGACTTATGCTGGGGCTGGGACTCCAAAAACTGCATTTCTTCTTTGCCAAGCTGGCTTCTCTACTAGATTCTGCCAAAAAGGACTAGATCCTGGAAGTCTAGGGGAGGAAAGGGGATGCACTCCGTTCTGTTCGCCTGCCAACCCTGCCAGTGTTGTCTCAGCAGTGGCCCTTCAGTCTGCTGTCCCAGTTAATTTCAGTTTCTAGCCTCTCCCTGGTGCTTCCTAAGCAGGCTTGCTGCGCCCAAGGTCTCAGTCACAGCTCTGAGGCTCCTCCTCTGAGTTCTTGGGTACCAGGGACCCAGTTTTTTTCTGCTGTGTAACATATCATCCAAAACTCAGGGACTTAAAACTACAATCACTGTAGAAACTTTCGTGCTGTCCTAGGCTTCCTCTCAGCATGGCAGCCTCAAACAGCTCACTGCTTCAAAGGTGGGTGCCCCAAGAGATCCAGGTGAAAGGGGTGCCACCTGTTATGACCTAGCCTCAGGGGTCACATAGCACTACTTCTGCCATACTTGTGAGTCAGCCCAGATTCAAGGGGAGAAAACACAGACCCCAACCCTCAATAAGAGTGTCAAAGTCAAATTGTATGAAGAGCATGTGAAATGGCAGCTGTTGTAATCATTGGAAAATTCTATCTTCCAAAACCAGCCAGGCAGATAACCCTTCTTGGAGGTGTGAGTCTCGGCTGTTGAGGGGTACCCTCTCGTCACGTGCTGATAATCGTAGCTCCATGGGGTCTCTCCTCCCAGATTCTGGGCTCTACTAACCCTGATCTCTAATTCAGGTCCTTGGATTCCTACAGTTACTTCAGAATCCTCTCTTCATTTTTTTCAGCCCTTCAATATTTGCTAGTCAGTTTTTTAATATTATATTCTCTCTACTAAAATAACTGACATGGTTTCTGTTTTTACTGGGCCCTGATCAATAAACTACTAGAATTCAGAAATAAATATGACAAAAATTACTTGGAATAGTGCAGGGCATTTCATTACACAGGCAGAAAATTCTGGTAGTATATTAAGTACTGTATAGCAAACTATCTCAATATTACAGGAAATATAAAATAAATGATACTATAAATAGCCCTTACTCTTAAGAAGCAAGTGAGGGAGACAGAGCCCATTCTTAAGGAAAAATCTCCAAACAGATTCTGAGAATGCAGTAACTCATACCAATGAAAGAGGCAGAAATACAACACTGGAAACCAGAGTCCCTGGAGAAAGGTTCTGGTTAGTCAGTGAAGGTTTCCTGAGGTTTATGCACTTTGAATAGGTTATCTTTCATCACTTTTGGAAAATTCTCACCAAAAATTCAATCGCCAAGTATAGCTTCTGCTTTTATCACTGTCTCCTTTCTGAGACTCCAATTACATGTACGTTAGAGCATTTGTGTTCCTCGAGTTTCTTATGATCTGTTCTTTTGATTCTGTTTTCTCTGTTCTTGTGTTTGGATATTTTCTATTGATCTGTCTTTGAGTTTGCTAACCATCTTCTGCTGTGTCTACAGTTAATCTCATTCAGAGTTTTTAACTTTAGATACTACACTTTTCAGGTGTACAATGTACATCATATTTTTAGATTCCAATTCTATATCAAAATTCTCTAACTTTTCACCCATTTATCTTTCTTCTATTTTTTAAATGTATTTATTATACATAAAGTCTTTTTCTGTAAACTCCAAATGTGGATCATCTATAAGTCTGTTTTTGTTATGTACTTTTTCTCTCAAGTATTTGCCACATTTTTCTGTTTCTTCAGATGTCTCATTTGTTTACTGTATGTAGTACATTATTATAAAAGAATAGGATCCTAGAAAAGGAAGTTAGTATTATCCTCCACTACCGCCCTCCCTCCTCCATAATATATTCACTTATTCCTGCATTAGGCATATAGGGTGAAAGGGTGATCACCTCAATTCAACCAGGAACTGAGCTTTAGTTAGACTCAGTCCACATCTGTTTTTAAATGTCTCAAGGAAGATATCTGTCCTGAATTTGTTGCAGGCCCCCTGCCTATAATAGGACTTCATCTTCTAAGCACTATAAGATTGCACAATATGTCATTCATTCTGGTCCTCTAGTCTCCTGTGCTACCCCAGCACTCAGCAGACACCCCACAAAGCAAACCAGTGGTTTGTTTGGAATTGTGCTGATTTCCCTCTCTGCCAGGAGAATCCCTCTGCCTAGGCCAAGTCCAGTATTCACCCCATGTTCCGACTTGGCAAATATCCTCAGGAGAGAAAGCAGCTGATGGCTCACGTAAGACGGGCTCTTTCTGCAACAGGATTTTAGTACATCTAGTATTGTTACTTCCACCTGTCTCTGATGTTTTTAAAAATAAGATACTTGTATGTTGTAATTTCTTTCCTAGTTGTTGCAGTGGGTTTGATAGCTGTCAGTACATTCTACTTGAAAGCAGAAGTCTTTGTATTATTTTTAAAAACTTTATTGTAAAACATTGATTCAGAAAGCCACAAGTGTATAGTTTAATGACTTATAAAGAAAGCTCACTTTTAACCACCACCCAGGCCAAGAAAAAAAAGTTTGCCTGCCATACTGATCCTTCCATATGTCCCATTCCAATGTCAATGTTTTCCTCCCTCAAAGGTAACTATTATCCAACTTTTACAGTAATCACATCCTTGTGTTTCTTTATAGCTTTGTTACCTAAGTGTGCATCCCTAAACAGTTACTCTTACTCGTTAATTTAAAAAGATTTTCAAAGTCTCTTTTTATCTACAGGTTTTTCCTCTATTCCCCCCATTCCGCCTACCCCTATAATTCATCTGTTTTAGAACCTGGGGCGTCTGACCTGCAGTTTCCCCCACAACATGGATTTGACCGATTGTACATTCATAGTGCAATTCAACATGTTGGTCTGTCCCCTATATGTTCTGCAAACTGGCAGCAGATCCAGAGGTTTGATCAGACCCGTCTGGTCCCTTTGGCAAGACTATATAGAAGGTGGTATGCTAGCAGCTGTTATTAATGCTTAAGTCCATTAATTTACTGAGTGTTGCAAAATGGTGATATTCTATCATTTATTTCCTTTTATTGGGATACTTACAAAGAAACAATCCTCTCATCTACTATTTTTTTACCTAATTCATATGTGATACAGTTCACACAAGAAAGGCTGGATAAATGCCTGCTTATTTCTCTTTATTTACTGTTTTAAAGATGATAAATTAATTTCCTATGATCTTCTAAAGGTAACCTATTAGGGTTTTTAAGAATATTAATAGATGTATATATATATATTTATTGGATTTTAATCAATCACAATTATTTTCTCTTTTGAGTTAAACCTGTCTCATCGTTGGTCAGTGGGAACATCTCCAAGTGGGCTCTTGACTCTTTTGACATGCCTAGTAGTCTTGGATAGCTTGCTTGCTATCTGGTATGACAAGACGGTCCAGGCTCAATTGCAAATTTCCTATCCTAAATCTGGAATCAGGCATTTCTCCACGAAGCCCTGGTTTCTTTTAGTGGGAAATGGAATTTTAAGACACAATCCGGGAGTAAAGATGTTCACTGCCACTTGGTTGGCCATAATTTCTAGGCCTCTTCAGTTGCCAGAGCTAGAATATAATTTTTTCTAAAAAGAGGAATTTAATTTAAATTGAAATTCAGGACCACAGATGTTTTGCTTAACCTGTTCTATTTTACACCCACATTCTTCTGTATCCAGAAACCTGGTTTTTAAGAACACAGAGGTGGCCAGATTTAGAATAACCCATATTCATTTCCTTTATTACACATTATACACATAACAGTCTTAAATAGCAATATTACCACTCCTGAGAACAATTAAAATTTCTTTCACATATCTCTTCCCATTCTCCTTCCACTTTAAAAAATAAATTGTACTACATTTACGCTGACTGAGCATATAGCACATGCTACTCCTTCTCCCTTTCCATCCTTATTAAGTCATAGTTCTCTGATTAACTCTGTGTTTACTGCTCACTCTTAGCACTCTGTCAGCATCTCCCTGGTTGGTTTTGTCTGAAGGTTGTTCTCTAGGAGATTCCTCAATGAGGACTCACAGGAACAATGCTAATAGTTTGTGTCTTTATAGTTCAGTCAGTTTCTCTAGATAAAAAATCCTTGGCTTACATTTCCTTTAATATTTTATATATGTTACTCCACTTTCTTCTGGCATAAAGCATTGTTTTCAAAAAGTCTGATGATAATCTAAATTTCTGTTGCTTACAAGTAACAAGTATTTGTTGGTGGTGATGAAAGGATTTTTCCCTTTAATAAAGTCCATTAAGTTTATTAAAGTATGTTTTGGTGTTTCTGGGTTAGCATTCAGAGGATATGATACATCTTTTCAATAAACAATTTCAAGTTTTTTTTATTATAACAGGGAGATAATTTTACATGAAATGAGTTTTCCTGAGGAGTGATTTGTGATAATTTTTCTAACATTATGGAGCTCCCTCTCGTTTTTTTCATGTAGCATTAAAAAATATAGTAGTTTGCCTCCTGAGATTTATTGGTCTTTATTCACTGTTCCTTCTTTTATGTCAGCCTTCTCTTTCTTTGTATCTCTTGTCCTTGTCCTTCTCAATTTTGATTCCACACCCAGAAGTGTGGGCCCTGTTCTCGGAGGTCATCCTGGCTGGTCAGTTTTGAGGGCTCCTGGGACTAGACAGTCTAGCCTACTGGTTCTCAGTTAGAGTGACTCTTCCCCACCCCTCCAACTCAGAGGACATTTGGCAATGTCTGGGGACATTCTTGGTTATCACAAACAGGGGTGTGCTCCTGGCACTTCATGGGTAGAGGTCAAGGCTGCTACTGCAAACACTCTACAACACACAGGGAAGGCTCTACAATGAAGAAATTATCTGGCCCACGTCAGTAGTGCTGAGGTTGAGAAACCTGCTCCTAAATCCTTCAGATCTTATTGCAGGTCCCTTGCACTTAACTTTATATTGGGAGTGAAACTATCTTCTTAGTTTCAACTGTTCATAAATTTTCCTCTCATGCTTTCTCATAGTAAATATGTATTGGCTATTTGGGGGCTCTTTGCTTCTTAGATCTGTCAGATTTCTGACAGCTCTTCTGTTTCCTCCTGCACAGACTGATAACCATACACCTGCTTGAGGTTACTGGTGGTTTGTCTTTCCCCGTTTGTATTCTGGGGTTTATGGGAATATCTTTACTCCCAGTTTATTTTAAATGTTGTCCATAGGGTTAAAAAAAAAACCTGTGGTGAGATACATAAATACATAAAATGTACCATGGTAACCATTCTTCAGTGTACAGTTTAGTAGTGTTAAGTACATTCACAGTCAGGCAACCAAGCTCCACAACTTGTCCAGAGTTTTAGCTTTGCCCTCTGTGCTCTGCAGGAATTTGGAGAGGTCAAAACCTGTGCTGTTGCAGTCACCTTTCCAGAATCCTCCTGCACAGCATTTTGAAAGTGGAGAACCAAGTTTCTTGACAGAGAGACAAAAGGGAATTATCAGAGCTTTCGAGAGTTGCCTGCAACTTTATCTCTATTTAAGATGGAGTCAAACTGTTCAACTTACATGGAAACCCAACTAGTAAATCCTATTTCAAAAATTCTGAAAAGTCATGAAGCATTTCTTTTTAAGAAATGAGGATGGAACAGTGGTATGTTCTTGTTAGTAATCATAGCACATGACAGTCCAAAATCTAATCTGTAGGATAGAATGATAAAAAACACACGGGGCAAGAAATTAAGAACAGAATCTGTTTCAACAAAATGAACTGATTTGTAAAAATATAAAATAAACCTTGGAAGCTCTGACATTTCCCTACATACACTCCAAGAATTAAGGAAAATCCATATAAAAAATACCTCAGGATCTTTGTAAGATATACTAGACAAAGTATTATTATTTTAATCATTTTTTTGGAGGAAGTCTGGGCAAAATCATGCATTAAGTATATTCCAAGTACTGGGGAATAAAAACAGAACAGATTTCAGAAGTGGTAGCATGATATTACATATAGAATGTAATTTAAAATATGATTTCAATACTTCAATATTAGGCTCAATGAGTGCAACACATAGTTTTAAAAATCTGGGTTACGTTATCTCTTGTCTTCCTAGACTTTAAGATCAACTGAATACTTTTTCTTTAATGCCCTCAGGAAATCAAATGAATAGAGGATCCCCTGGAATCCTCAATTGTTTAAAGAGCCTTCTATATTCTTTTAAAAAATTGAAAATGACTTTAAAAAACAAATCACCTCTCAACAATGTTGAGGCAAGACACACCATCCTGGCCACCCACAGCATAGAGAAAGCCTCCGAGCACTGCCACACCCACACTGGTCCTGCAGGTGCTTGTGGGAGCTACATCACTGCTCCACTGGTTTGTTTTGGGGTCATACCTACAGAGAACACATTAAGAGCAGAGTTGATATTACATATAGAAAGCCTGGCTATGTTTACATATTCAGTGACATATAGTGATAAATTTTCTTTCCCCTAAATATGGCTGATTAATAACTGAAGCATATGAAAGTATAATTTGTTTTTATTTTTGAAACTAAATTTTACTCAGACAAGTTATATATTAATGTATTTTCTTAAAAAAATTTTTTTTGGAAATGTTATAAAGCTAAATTTCCTTCAAGTTCTACCTGATTTCTGATCCATTCCCATTTTGCTTTAGTGTATATCTTTTACAACTTTTTTGTAAAGTATTTCTAAATAGGTATATATCTATCCACAAATATATTTCTTTATATGCAAGCTTATTTTATTTAGATAAATAATACCATACAATAGGCACTGTTTTTTCACTCAACCTGTTTCTGAGATATATTCATTCTAATAAATACAGCACTAGATTTTTCTTTCCTTTGAAATATTTCATTATATTGTATATGCCATATATTATTAAATCATATTCCTACTGATGTATCCTTAATTTTTCTGACATTTTGCTTTTAACAAGTGAATACCCTTGTATATTTCTCTTTGTGCAAATAGATGATGAGAAATACAATCACGTAGCACAGAGTATATTCATTTTTAATTTAAAAAATACTATCAAATTGCTCTTTTTGTAGCTATATCAATTTTGTTTTCAGTTTCATTAATTTTTCTATTTAATTTCTTTCTATTTTCTTGGGTTTTGTTGCTGTTTTTATAACTTCTTGATTAAAAAGCATGATTTTCTCATCTTATTTTCAAATGAATGTATATAAGTTTTAATGCATGTAAGTTTGCCTCTGAACACTACCTTAACTGTATGCCACACATTTGATATATATGGGTGTAGTTGTTATCAAGTTGAAAATATTTAATCATTTCCACTCTTATTTCCTTGACTCATCAATTTATTTTTAGGTGTACTGTATTTTTAAAAAACTTGTATGTAGCTGATCCCTCTTATTTTGTTCCAGCTACACAACCTATGCCTCTAGATCTTAATTTGTATAGGAAATACCAAGAATCAGCGTAAATTAACACAGCTGAATGAAAAAGGGTGAGTTTGAGCATGAAGCTGGAAGTTATTAAAAAATCAATTATTGTATGTTTCTAATGTGCCAGGCACTGTGAAAAATAGGAGAAAAGACATTTCAACAAACAACTACAGCCAAGGTGATATGTACAAGTATGTTCAAAATACTTATGAAAAGAGCAGAGGAATCAGCAACTAACTTGTCAGTGGTGTCAGAAAAGGCTTTATATGAGATGTAACAGTTCAGTCTCAAAGAGATGTTCTAAGGAAGAAAGAACGGCATGCAAACACGTAGGCAACGAGGCATGAAAAACGTCAGCAAGTCCAAGGAGCTGCAAGCAGTTTGTGGGCCTGTAGTAGCATGTTTAGAACAGTGGTGTGCCAGGGGAGGCAGACTGGAGAGACTGGTGGCAGTCAAATCATAAAGGGCTTGTCATGCTAAGGTGGCGTAGGCTGCCAATTAGTGCCACTTATTCAATACTAAAGTAGCAAGTCATATCTGTTTCCTAATTAACATCTCAAATGGAACTAATGCATAGTAGAAAAAAAATTCAAATTGACCTTACTTACCTTTCAACACTATTGAGATAAGAGGACCCATCATGACCTCCTACTGCATATAACAAGTCATCAAGAACACTGACCCCAACTCCACATCGCCTTTTGCTCATTGAAGCTACCATTCGCCATTCATTGGTCTGTGGATCGTATCGTTCAACACTTGAAATGGCATCTCCACTGCACCAACCACCAACTGGGGAGGGGACAGAAATGGTCAGGAGAAAACCTGTCCTAAAGCACCCAATGTATCACTCACTGCTTACCTTTCAATTGTAACCTAATGCTTAGACTCACCAAATGTCTCTAGAAGTAGGTAAAAACATAAACTATAATTTTTACTTATTCTACTGGGATTGCTATAGTCTTTAATTTTCTAAATAAGTTAGTATTAGGTCCATTTTACAGAGAAAGGCAAGGATACCAATTCAGATTGGGAGGTAATATGGCATTTAATGGATAGGACACTGAATTTCATTAGAAAATAGGCTCAACTGTTGCCTCTACTAAGCTATCTGATCTTGAGGAAATCCTAAAAACTAACTTATTTGTAAGATAAAGAATAAAAATTTTGAAGTGAAGTAAATCTGTATGATACTGGTTTTTAAAGTATAAAACATTACATAAATGCAATGTGTTACCAAAAGCCTAAATACTGTAATTCAGAAGCCAGGGTTTTTGTTTTTGTTTTTTAATTCTATTGGGAAAGAGGGATTTTGGCTCATCTACCCATGGTCTCTAAATAGCTTCTCTTGTGGTTATGAATATACAAAAATTCCTATGATTTCTATTACAAAATATTTTGTTTTCTGTTCAATCTACAGTCTGTACTGAATTCTACATTACCTGATATGATGTTTAAAGTCAGAAAACATGTTGAAGAATTTACATTTTTCATAAGTAGGTAATACTCAAAACAACAGGTTCAAACATAGTTCCATAAACCATATTTGACTGCTCCCTGAAAAAAACTGTGGTTATAGCAGATACATCTAATTAGTTATTTTTTTTCAAATTATCTCTATTTTAATCCAAAGTAAGAGCTAGATTCTGGAATTTAAAAAAATGGAGTCTAAGTATAACTTAACCTTGACACATTTGAAAACGAATGGTTTCTAGGGAGTCTCAATAACTTCCTGGGCCTGACTGAAATGCGAAAACTGTTTCTAACCTTCTAGGTGGATCTAAAAATTCACTTCTTTATTTCAAATCTCAATGTGCTGTATACATTTATTTTCCCATAGTTTCATTTAAATCAGGATATTCAACTAATACTAAACCACAATAATTTGCTTATATTTGATTTCTGTCCTAGGACATATGCCAGGAGTTTTAATATCAGAGAAAACATCTTAAATTCCAAAATAAAATTTGGTTACAAATGTGAGGGTTTATAAGCACTCAAGACAAATCAAATAGACTAATCATTAAAACTCAGATACAATTTTTAATGGAAGCCATTAAAACCAACTTTTTATTGAGCTACATGGCTCCAAATCAACTACTATCACTTCATAAACTGTGTTCCTCAATACTAGCAAAAAAATAGGTCTTTAGGAAAACATTAAATCTTTCCTGTGACCTGCGTTTACAAGAAAAGGAAAGCATTGTTCAATTTCACTGCCTCATGGCAAATTTACATGCATTATGATTTCCAAGGCAGCTGGTGATGGCATCACTGGGACAAAACTAGCTATTACTACAAGCCAAGTACACTGTACTTTGTAAAGTGTATGCATAGTCCTTGCCAAGAGAACTCTCAATTTGAGTTAAGCAATGTACCTAAGAAAAAATATTGCTGAGCAGCTTTATGTGGGTGAGATGTTGACTCCAAGAAGACAGTTTTGGTCAAAAAGTGTTACCTTAAGGAAGGTAACTTGTATCTAGTAAAGTATCTGAAATAAGGATCATTGAACTGTGAACACTAAAAAAGCCCCAAAACCAGAAACACAAAATTGATAAGCATCAAGAAACTGAATGGTAAACAAGGAGACATGCCAGAATATATCAACAGAAGTAAAATACTCCTGAGTGAAAAACTACTGAGATTACAGATTTGATCTCAGGCTTCCAGGGTTTATTTCCACAGAGTGATGAAGAAAGGAAGGCTCAATTTTCCAATGTTAAGTAAGAATAGGCAATTTGGCATTCCAAAGGTAATGAATGCAAAATTGCAGTAAATACCAAAGCCAACTGAAGATCAAGTTTTAAGTAGAGACAGTAGGTCAAAATCTAAAATAATGTCAGTGAACACTGTCACTCAAGAATGGAGTACAGATCTAGATAACACGATAAGACTGAGAAAGTAGGGAAAACCAATACTAACTGTAAAGGAAATAATGGCTTTTCTATACAAATAAAAATGGAAACCTTAATAGTATAAAAAAAGTGACAGATGATTTAACTTTTCTTCTTTATGCTTTTCTGTGTTAATCAAAATTTCTATACTGCATGTGCACTCATTTCTATAATCAGAAAATCAAAATGTGTTATTAAAAATAGGTTATCTTTCATAAAGTAACTTTAGTAATCCATTATTGCTACTGGCACATGCTGTTTGATTTTTTTTCCCACTAATCATGATGGGTTAATGCTAATTTATCACTAGTGTTCAAAGACTGTAAGAGGTCCCAAAATATGGAAAAGACAAAGACTACTAATAGGTCCCAGCTAGCTCCATGAATCAGGATTTGAAAAAAAATTTGAAGAGGAAAAACTTAACTATAGACTGAATGTCTGTGTCTCCCCAAATTTGTATGCTGAAATCTGATCGCCAATGTGACAGTATTAGGAGGCAGGGCCTTTGGGAGGTGTTTTAGGTCAGGAGGGAAGAGCCCTCATGAATGGGAGTAGTGTCCTTACAAAAGGGTTCAGAGAACTCCCTTCCCCCTTCCTCCACATGAAGACACAGCAAGAAGACAGCCATCAACGAAGAACTAGGAAGCAGGACGTCACCAAACACTAAATCTGCCAGTGCCTTGACCTTGGACTTTCTGGTACCCAGAAATTTGAGAAATAAATTTCTGTTGTTTATAAGCCACCCAAGTCTATGGTTTTCTGTTGTAGCAGCACAGATGGACTAAAACAGAGCTAGTGAGAAGATTTTTACTAAGCAGTGAGAAAGTTTTATTCAGGTGAATAAGGGAGCTGAATTTACATGGATGGAAGTGAAACCTCTGCTACTGAAAGTTCTCAGAGATTTAGAAGCAGACAATATGAGCAAAATGATACAGCAGGTTATTTTAGGTTCAGCTTAGCTCCATAGGGCTAGGAAAGAGGGTAACTCCTCCATGTAACATAGCGGTTTTTGACAGCCCTTACGTAATTATGAGGTGACTTGCATACTGGTATATAAATTAATGCACATGACTCATTTTAACAAAATGTCCACTATCTGGCGTTTCTAGATTTACATGAAAACAGAGCACTCTTTGGGAGAATACCAGTGTTGGATCATGAGGTAAGAGTGAAGCTACATGGTAACTTATAATGTGTTTCTTATGACAGAGGATATCACAGTTGTCCAAAGGACCACTCAGATGACAGTTTCTCATGTGGGAAAATACTCAGTTTAGTCACAGCGTAGTAAGATCCAAACCTGCAAAGAGTACTTCTCCACATCGGATAGGTTTCCGTGGTCTTGTCCTTGGTCCTTGCATTAGTGGTCGTTCTTGAGGCAACAGGAGATAGTTTTTAGCCTCATCTACCAAGTCTCTGTGGAGAAAATACAAACCTTTATTCCAGATGTCTAACTAATATCGTTAGTCAAATCCCAGTATGGTTTAGAGACACATTAAGTTGGCAAAGGGGAGCAAACATAAACCAAACCAAGTCACGGATACCAGCCAATATTAAAAGGGTCACAAACATAAGAGCAAACTTGCAAGTCACAACTTTGTGAGCTGTGAATTGTGAATTGAGTTGTGAATTGACTGGTATTTCTATCATGACTTCATATCTTAGTGCAGGTTTAGCCTAAACTCAACATGCTTGGAGCCAACAGTAACTTATGGGAAATTAGAAAATACAAATCAATTACCAGCCTGTGCAGTTAATGCTTTCTAATGAATTTTATTAGATTGTGCAGGATATTCTACTGGCAAAGTAGCACAGCAGTCATGGCACTAAATATTTGCTGGATTAAGTAAAGTAATAAAACTAGGTAGAAAACTGGATTGCTAAAATGAAACCCTGTACCATCATTTAATATTAATTTGCTATCTGCTACTGTATAAATGGTTTACCCTCAGTAAGTTTACTGAGCATGAACACATTTTTTTCTATGAAGGTACTTTCTGAGAAGAACCTAGTAATTACACTTGTTAAATACAATATCCTAATACAAATTATTTATTTATGTACTTGTTTCACTTGAATCTGATTCAGTGCCTGATTGGTTCAAATTCAGTTACTCTGTTCTCTCTCAACTCTGAAAGTGTTTCCAAAGCTACACTATATTTTTATTTCTCTAGCTTTTTTATGTTACAAAGAATAATTTATTCCTGCTGGACCAGTCCCAAGCATGACCCAATAATGCACTTCCAAATCATGTCTTCGCTGAGACCCCTTCTGAGTTTATCCTAAAAACCAAACCAAAAAAACCCCATATAAACAAAAAACAACTAAGCTGGTAACCAAGAGCTTTTTCTAGCTTTCCCAGCCTTAAAAACAAAGACTGTGATCTCCTAATAGCTGGTGTTTAATTAAGATGTTCAGTGGTTCCTAGAAAGGGTATTACAGAGCTAATACTTAGCAAGCCAACACAGAATGAACAGTAAAAGCACCATTTACTGCTATGTGCTAGTCCCTGTTTTAAGGGCTTGATACAACAGTCCTATGGAATAGGTACCGTTACTATCTCTACTTTATAGATGAAGAAACTATACCAGAAAGAAGTTAAAGTAACTTGCCTTAGGTCACACAGCTAGTAAATGGTGAAGTCAGGATGTTGGGAAGAGGCTTCTTTTAAAAGTGACTTCGTGTATACCTTTACTTGCTGTATCAGAATTGGTACTCTGATTTATGTTTTATGGGGCCGGGGTGCCTTTTTATTGTCTTTCCAGATTTTAGCATCCATAATTCATATGGATTTCCTTCTGCTTTTATAAATATTTGAGGGGATTAACTGCCATTTGTTTTTTTTTTAATTGAAAGGATAAACATCTAAAACCCCCTCTAACATCTTCTGTTAAAGGGACAGGCTCCAGATTACAGAAGAAATGCAAATGAATCTACTTATCCTACCTCTGTTCTAGGGATTCCTGATTCTAGAACAAGTTTCTTTAGTCATTAAGGAAAACCCAAGTCAGTACAGGTTAAGGGGTTCTGTGTACAAATTAGTCTTTCATTTTTATACATGGAACATGCTGGGAAAAAATAGTTAGAAACACCATATGCTTTCAGATTTGAACCTAAATCTTAAAATCTGTCAAACTGAGGAAAGTCATTTATTAAATTTTGTATATATTACAGATACCCCAATAAAATATGTTTGTTTGCCCTTGTATAAAAGCATTTAAGAGTTTCTTTCCATCAAAAAAACATAAAACTGCTTCACTAAGCTCTAGTGGATATCTTCCCAGAGCTACTTTAGAAGCATGATAGACTTAACTGCATACCATCTCAGAAAGCAAGGTGGGTCCTGTTCCCTAACTACGTACATGTGATGAAATGAAAAAGTGACAATTTTTTGACAGAGTCAACTGCATATATCTCAAGGAAAATAGCACAGAATTGCCTCTTCATATTCAAGCCTGCATTAAAATCTTAGAAATCTACCTCTTTATTGCCACTTCCATACCAATAAGCACCGCACACATAAAAAACTAGTGGAACGGAATACTAGAAGTTCAGCCTTCTCTTCTTTCCGCTACTACTCTTGACCTTAGCCTGGAAGAAAAACCTACTACACACACTGCCCTGGTTTCAGCACTAAGATATACAGTATTTAAGAAGCAATACAAATAAAGAAATTAGAAGAAAACGAGAATGCTTAGTTGTTGGTTTTTCCCATCCAGGGTCAATCATACCTGCATTCTTCATCGCTTTTGATGAGGGGATCAGAGCCTACGGTGCCCACCAGGAACTTGGGACTAAGCAGAGGCAGACGAACATGCTGTAGCACCTATGAGATAAAGCACTGTTAGAGGCATGAGCTCCATCTGCATGATATTTAAAAGAACATATAACATCCAACCCATGTTCCCCTATTGTGCTTCCACTTGTTTGGGGACTGAATTTAATAACTGATCTAATTAATAAATAATGAAGAAGGGAAGGCATAAATACTAAAATGAAATTAACTTTACTCTAGCCACCAATTCAGTAATTAGAATAATTGGAAAACTGAAAGCACACTGTCACTTTAGAATGCCACTTTAAGCTTTCAGTGGCCTAAAAAATAAGCTATTCAATAATTAGCTTATATAACTGGACTCTAATTAACAATCCAGAAGAATACCCTATTAAACTATGAAAACTATAGTCATAATAACAATAACATTAAACACTTCAACTGGTGACCATTTATGCCTCATATCATCCTTTTACTCTTCACAATGTGGTGGGATTTCCAAGCCACAGGGAAGGGAGGCATAATATTTGCCATCTTACTTTCTTTTACTTATTTTGTACAACTTAGGTTCTGACTTGTGCTATAGCCCAAACCTAGAGTTGATGCAAAATAGGAAAGGGGCAAAAGTTCATAATGATAGACACTTAAAATGCTTCTTTACCTGTCTCCTTGATTATTTGGAAGTAGATGGATAGTCTTTCTTACAGTCTAATGTAAGGGACAGTGAGAACTGTCTCTGTTTTACAAGTCAAGTACATATATTTCATCCAGTACAAGCATTTAGAGAAGCATTTCTATCATACCTGGGGTAACTGGGGCCGTCTTTCTTGAATACTGTATTTGACCCAGGCCATCACTGCATTGAACACCTGTTCTTCACTGCGGACATTTAGTTCATCACTAGATATTATATCAATGAGCTGATTGGCTGGAAGCAACATGAACTCTTCACTTTCCATCACCTGTTCAAAGTTAGGTGAATAAAAGAAAAAATGCTGTGATCATTTATAGTCACAGTATTTTTCTTTAGGGTTATGGGGCAAAGCTCTGTACTACAATGCAGCCAAAGTTCAAAACAGTACCAGGGGAGAAGAAAAGTTTAAAAAAGGGAACAAAGACAGGCAAAGCGCAGAGAATTTTCGGGACAATGAAACTGTCCTGTATGATACTACAATGGTGGATACGTGTCATTATACATTTGTCAAAACCCATAGAATGTACATCACCAAGATTGAACGCTAATGTAAATTATGGACTTGGGTGATAACAGCATGTCAATTTAAGTTTATCAGTTCTAACGAATGTACCTCTCTGGGTAGGACTGAGGTAGGGCAGGGGCATGGGACAAGCATCATGATTAATTTTTCCTGCCTATGATGAAAATACCAAGACATAAATAGTGCAGTAAGAACAGGAGGGACTCCATCAAGGCTAAGATTTCATTTTAAAAACCTGGGAGTTAGGAGGTTAAGATTCCTAACTTATTTTATGGTAATCAGCCAATAACCTACCCTGTCTTAAGGCAGAGCAAGCAGTCCTAAATAATATGTCCCCACTGCTTGAGGGTAACTCTTATCTTGAAGAAGAACAGGATTAAGAAATTCCTTGTGTTAAGTTTATCTGACAGAGAATCTAGAGGACTGACTATGAGTTATGGCATAGTGTCTCTGACCGGAGAGAGACATCATGAGACCACATGTCAAGCCTACACATCCCCTGGCCCTTTGCCCCATTCTTGAAAGCTTTAAGAGATAGAATCCTCAGCCTTTAAGCATGCCTTCTCGCTGAGGTTACCCACACTCCCTTTTCTTTGAGTGTGTATTTTGCCTTAAATAAAGCCTTGCTGCTCAACTTACTGCATTTTGTCTCCACACTCTTCCAAGCCTCCTGGGAGATTAACAAGAGACCCCTTTTCCCAGTAGTAAGTGTCTTTGTTACTTTGCTATTTCATTCAATTTTCTAGACTTAAGCACTAGTCTTCTCTCTCTCTGTCCTACTTCAGACAAGTATGCTACTTAGATCTCTGACTTGGGCTTGCAAGTTCCTGTCACCTGGGTGACCTGGATGAGACTGCAGAGGTACGATCATGCTCTTTAGCAGTCTGCCCGAAAATCTCCTTTCTTTGCTTTGCTAAATTCTCAGAACACAATCTCATTCCATCCAGTGCTCTGCAGCTCCCCGAAACCCTGGGGTGGGAGGAGCTTAGATCAACACTGTGCAGATTCAAGTGGACACTGGATGTCAGATGACTTGGCTTCAGGAGTTGGCAAGGGATCTGCCCCATGCCGAGCAGGAGTTCAATGAGTTTCCCTTTCCTCCCTCTGTTCTTCCTTGCTCTCTGCTGCCTGCAGGGCTGCTGCCGTTTGCTGCTACTCCCGCTTTGAGATGAATTCCTTCCTTACCTACATTCATCTGACCTGAGACTGAGACCCAAGAATTCTTTCTTGATTGGAGTCAAGAACCCTCCCCTGTCCAGGCTGAGGTTTTGCCTAGTGCACAGGGAGAGACCTCCCCAGACACAGGTGCCTGACAACAGGATGTTGATAGTTGGGATGGCTGTGTGTATGGAGAGACCGGGGGTATGTATAGGAACTCTGTACTTTCTCCTCAATTTTGTTGTGGACCTAAAACTGCTCTAAAAAATAAGTCTTATCAATGTTTGAAAAAGGGAACAAAGGAAAATACAGAGGACACAATTAGAATTCAGGAAAAAATTTGTGATTCAAGTAATTTAAGAAAAATGACATCTTTTTACTAAAATGAATTATCAAAATAAAAATTTATATTCAAAACAAACTGAACTACACTAAATTATAGCTCCAGAAATATAAGAGGTATACAAAAAAAAAAAAATAGGGAAAAAGCTTTTAGAGGAAGCCTGGTTGCTGCAAGGGCAGTGTCTAGGGCAGAAACACTAAGGGGCCAGTTTGAAAAAAGAATGAGGTATCAGCATTTCTATGAGCAAGAATGAATATAATGAGGAGTTAGACCCATAAAAATCTCTGAGGACCAAAACACTCTGATATATATATATATATATATATACATATGTATCAATGAGAAACTAAAAACACACCAACATTCATCAGAACAGAGATGAAATTGCAACAAGGATATTACCTTGTTCTGCAGTCGAGCCACAAATCCCAAGATCTTGTCAATCTTGTCATCAGTATATAGAGTAAAAGGGACAGGGTGCAAAACAGGAGAGAGCTAGTCACTGCTACACTCCATGCGGTTGGCTCTCTCATTCAGAAGACTGTGCTACATGGGATGTCTATCAGTACAGGAACGATGTGGTGAAGAGCTCAAATTCCTCCTGCGTGACCTCTAATGCATTGCATATGATGTATTCTCTTGGGAGAGCACCATTTTCATGCTCATCAAAAAATTAGAATATTCAGCAGGATATGAGGTAAGTCCTAATAATTTGAATATCTGATTAAGAATGTTTTCCCCAAGTTAGAAAAAAATACAAATTTCAAAATAAAAGTTAAGGACCATAAAGTCAGCTATACTTGGAAAATACTAATGAACATTTCAAGTTATATGGCACAAGTCTTAAAATCCTCTGAGTGAGAGGCTTTCTGGGATTCACAGGAAATGGAATAGTAACCTTTAAATTTTAGCTGAGGCTGCCTGGTCAAGTAACTTGGCAGTCCGAATGGCTGCACTGAACTCTGTGGCAGGGTTGTCAGATGTAGCAAATAAAATACAGGACATATTTACACTAAAACAATTATTTGTTGTTCATCTGAAGTTCAAATTTAACTAGGCACCCTGTATTTTACCTGGCAACCCTGTGTTGGGCACTATAAAGTCAATAGCTAAACTTGGGGCCTAGCTCCAAATTAAGTGTGCTGGCCTTCACAACATGCAAAACTTTAGCCATGGCTGTATCTTACTTTCTTATTTTCTGATCTCTTTATTTACATACAAGCATGGTATTGTATATCTTTGTGAAGTACTTTAATATTCTTTTTGGATCTTGTGATTATAAACTTACTGATTATAAACCAAGTGTTAAATAAATATCAAGGATCACCAAGTTTAGAATGCATGCATAAACCACCATAATAGTCACTTACTGGAAACATTAAATGCTAAGACACAAAAATTGCATGAGAAAAGATTTGTTTGGTACTAAGAGCAAAGAGTAAAAATAATATTCTTGATAAAGTCTGGTGAAACTGTCATTTCTTTTGTCCATCAACAAGGAAAATATATTAATGATCTACTGTTAGGGCAATTCTAGCACTGAAATTCTTGAGCCAAATCACCAGGTTAAAAAGAATGCTTTAAGATACCAGCTTTTTAAAATAAGAGTTTACAGGAATCTGAATTTTAAGTCGCACACTGTTATGGTAATAAATTTACTGTTAGTTTCTTTAGATGAATGTAGATGCAGTATGAAGAATGAATAAAATTCAAAACAAGAATGAATAAGCAAAATCAGCTAGAGTTGTTCCAATAGAAATGAATGATAAATTTAGTGCTGTTAAAGTTGAAAAGCAATTTTAAAATTCATGTTAAGCTAGGCTAATGAAATAGGAAATTAAATATAGATTTAAGTTAAAAAATAATTTAAATGAATCACAAGTGTTAAGCCCCAAATGGTGACTTTTTTTTTTTTTTTTGTATCTACATAAAACCATTCTAGTCCATGAACAAGGGTAAAGTTTCCTCACTGGGAATTCACTGTGGTAGATACCAAGTTTACTTCAGAGGCACGGGTAGAACTGGAAAGGATTCCCAATCTTTCTCTACTGTTAAAGATAGTCTTCAGATATTTGCAACTACCTTAGATCTAAAATACAAGCTATGGCTAAAGCAAAAAAAATTTTTTTAATCAACCTTATTTATTTTAAATATACAATTCAATGAGTTTGGATAAATGTATATGCTTATGTAACCATGACCACAATCACTGCATAGAACATTACCATCATCTCAAAAGGTTCTAAAGAAGGAAATTCTTAATCTGGGATCCAATGACTTTGGCAAATTATTTTGGAAATGCTCACTGATGGTTTATCTTTACTTTTGGAGAATGGATTTGATATTTGAAAATAGTGGAAAGAAGTTAAGAGTCAAGCCTGTTAAAGAAGCTCTTTGAAGAAGTTAGATTGTTTTGAATGAGAAATTAAGTGTGACTGTAAAATATGGGCTCTATTAACTTTAGTGAGGTACAAACTCCATTTAGTCACTATGTAGTCCTCTGTTCATATTTTGTTGGAATCAATTTACTAACTTCATTAAGGTTTTCCCATCTAAATTCATGAGATACTGATCTGCAGTTTTTGGTGTCTGTGGTTTTGATATGAGGGCAATTTTGCCCTTAGTTGGACCTCTTCCTCCTTTTTCTGACTTTGTGTAGGATTAGAATTATTTCTTCCTTAGATGTTTGACAGAATTCACCATCTGGTACTGGCATTTTCTTTGTGGGAAGGTTTTTAAATTATGAATTCAATTTCTTTCATTGAAGTAGGGTTGCTCTGCTTTTCTGTTTCTTCTTGAGTCAGTTTTTATAATTTGTGTTTTTCAAAGAATTTGCCCATTTCATCTCAGTTGCTGAATTTATTGGCAAAATATTTTTCATAATATTCCTTTATTATCTTCTTAAATGCCTGATGGATCTGTAATGATATCTCTTTTATTTCTGATACTGGCAATTTGTCTTCTCTCCTTTTTTTCTTGATCAGTACAGCTAAAGGTTCATAAATTTTTTTTCAAAGAACCATTGCTCTTTGCTGTAACCTTTATTATTTTCTTCCTTGTCTTTATGTTGGGTTTAACTTGCTCTTTTTTATCTAGTTTATAAAAGTAACCACCAGAACAAAAAGTAAAGAGATGAGCAAAGATACATCAGGCAAGTGGAAACACAAAGAAAACAGGAACTAAAAGCCAGATAGCAGACAAGGTATTCAAATAATAAAAGAATAAATTGTCAAAGGAGGACACTTTATAAAGCTAAAAGTCTCAATCTGCAGTTAAGATGCAAAATCATAATTATATATGCATCAAGCAACAAAGCAACCACCTATATAAACTGCAGATGATGCAAGGAGAAATAATAAGAAACATGCTAACTAGAGACTTTAACATGCAGGTCTACAGACAAAAAGTAAGACTATAAAGGCTAGGTAACATAATAAATAGGGCAGATCTATGGATATATATAAAATACTATACTATGAGAATAGAGCCCAGAAAATATATTTTCTGCTCATGCACATATGGAATAGTCAGAATAATTGATCATATATTAGGTTACTAAGAAAATGTCAATAAATTATATAAATTACATGAAGTAGAAATATTATACACAACATATTACAATACACTAACACTAGAAATTAAAATCAATAAAAAAAACACTTCCACCTGAAAATGAAATTTTTTTCTATTAATAGTTCTTGGTAAACAGAAATATAAACAGAATTACTGTAAAACAATGACAAGCACTAAAGACAAGAATCTATTAAATATACTTAAGACAGTGATCAGAGGAAAATTATGGATTTAAACACTTAACAATAGTTAATATAAAAAAAGAAAATAAATAAATTCTCAACTCAAGCAGCCAGAAAAATAACAGCAACCCAAAAGAGAGCACAAGGAAGGAAATAATAAAGGTAAAGTGAGAATAGAATGAAATAGAGAAAAAAGGCTATAGATCTAATTAATAAGTCAAAATACTGATTCTTTGTAAAAAAATAAACAAAATAGATACACCACCAGCTACCTCATTCAAGGAAAGAAACACTGAAAGTACACATATATAAAATATAAAGGGGTAAGTAACTACTGATGCAGAAATTTAAAAGTTAAAAATTACTTTGTACACCTCTATGCAGGTAAACTTGAAAACCCAGATGAAACTGATACTTTTCTAGGGAAATACAGTTTACCAAAATTGAACCTAGTAAAAAAAGAAAGGTTCATAGAAGAAATAGACAAAATTGTCAGTTAACTACTTCACAAAAAAGCACCAAGCCTAGATGGTTTCACAAGAAACTTTTAGAGTCTACAGTCCCAGTATTGTATAAATTGTTTCAAAGCATAAAACATGAAGGAAAACTCTTAACTCATTTTCATGAACTATAACATTTCTGACCTGACAGACAGCCTAAAGAAGTTAAGGATTAATATCACTTAGAGATAGCAATATAAACACATTAAGTATTAGTGAATAGATTTCAACATCGCACCACAACCAAAAGGTGTATACCAAGAATCCAAGATGCTTCAGTTTTAGTATTCCACTAACATAACTCATACTAATGGGTTAAAGGACAAAATTCATATGATTACCTCCATAAATACTGAAAGCCTTGGTAAAATTCAACATCATTCCTAATAAAAAGCTTCCAAGAAAAAAGGAATTGTTGAACATGGATACTTCCTTAATATGATAAAATAGTCACACCTCACCCCTAAAGCTAGTATTATTACTTAATGGAAAAACACCAGAGGCATTCTAAATAACACCAGAAACTAAAGAAGTATGTCCAATATTTCCATTACTATGTATTTAACATTTTACTAGAAGTATTAGCCCAAGCAACAGAAGAAGAAGACAATTAGAGGCATTAACAATTGGAAAAGAAGAAATAAAACCATCAATATGCAGATGACATGGTAGGATGCTCAGAAAACTAAAGAATCAGTGATTAAAGTAACTCAAAGAATAAAAAAATTCAGTAAGGTAGTTTTCAATAGATGAATGATAAGTGGGTAGAAGATATAATGAAGGAGAAAAACATATTTACAACAGCAACAAAAAATATACTTAGAAATAAATGTAACAAGAGATATACAAAACCTAAATGAACTAAACTATTAAACATTCCTGAGAGATACAAAAACAGAACTGAAGAAATGGAAAGATATTTCTCATTCTCGGTTAGGACAACTCAAGTCATAAAAATGACTATGCTTCTTGAGTGAACTTATAAATTAGTATGATCTCAATAAACAAAACCAACAAACCAACAAGTTTTTTTCTTAGAACTGGGTGATACTTGGAAAAATAAGCATTCAAGAAAGTTAAGACAACACTGGAAAAAAAAATTATATGATGAGGGTATTAGTGCTACTACATATTAAAATATACTACAAAATCCTCAATAATTAAAATATTGTAGAAAACAGTGAGGCACTGTTGTATAGCCTACAAGAGAAGGTTCAGAACCAAGCACATACAGAAATTTAGTACATAATAAAGATGTTATCTCAAGTCACTGGGTAAAGAGAGACTTTTAAATAAGGATAAATCACAATGGGACTAGATAACCATTTAGAAAAAGATAATATTAGGTCCCTGTTTCACATTAAATGCAATATAAACTCAGAGAGACAATATAAATACTAGAAAAAATGTGGGTGAATTCCTCTGTAATCCAGATGTAGGGAAAACTTTCAGACTGTGCCTCAAAATACAGATGCAATAAAGGAAAAGACTGATTCATCTGACACTTATTAAAAAAAACAAAAAACTTTTGTATGACCAAAAATACCATAAGCAAGAGTTCAAGGCAAATGCAAATGAGATAAAAAAGTCTGTAACTTATATCACAAATACAAGGCTATCACTATTAATATAGAGAGATCTTTAAAACATTGAGGAGACAAAAGACCAAAAATCGAATAGAAAAATGGGCAAAATACATTAACAGTCACAAAAAATATATAAAAATAGCCTTTAAACATATGAAAGGTACTCAGCTTTACTCATTTTAAGAGAAACTCAAATTAAAACCACCTGAGATTCTATTTCTCATCTATTAGATTGGCAAAAAATCAAAAGGTTGACAATACATTCTGTTGGTGAGACAGTGAGGAAAAACACTCAACTTCATGTATTACTGAGTCACAATGGTTCAATCCATATAGAGGGGAATTTGGTGATATCTAAGAACATTACATATGCAGCTAACCTTTGACCCTGCAAGCCCATTTCTAGGAATTTATCCTGAAGATAAACCCCCAACAACTGAAATATTCATACGCAAGGCTATTCATTGAAGCATTATTTGTAATGGCTACTTTCAAACACTATTTAAATGGTCAAACAAATGAGACTGAACAAACTGGTATGTCCACACAAGGAGAACAATGCAGCTGTGAAGACAGAACAATAATGAATTGGAATAAATGAATGAATACATTAAATGGCAAAGTGCAACAGAGAAAACACACACAGTACAACCTTTTGTGTAGAAAACAAATGGAAGAAAACATACATATATCAGTTGATGTAATGAATTCCAGTATACACTAAGAAAAAAGCAAAGTGCAACAGAAAATATATAGAATGCTACCTTTTGTGTAGAAAATAAATGGAAATAAGATATATATATATATATATGCTTAATTTTACAAGAGTAAACACAGGAAGGATAAACCACATTATAAAGCATCAAAATAATAATTGCCAACAAAAAACTATAATCCATCGGCTAGACTAAGAGTCTGTGAATCAATAATGGTAATCAATCAATCAGAACAAGGAAAATTCTTCCTTACAGCAGAATGTAGATAGAAAAATGGAGGTTTGTTTTTTTTAAGTCACTATTTTGCAACCATCATAGTAATAACCAATTCAGGCAGAAATTATTAAAGGATCCTAACATCTTGAGTGAAAGTTTGATGAGGAATAGGATATTTACATAGATTTCAAAGCATCTCTCCATAAAAGTTCTTACAAATTACACAAGGAAAAAATAGTAACTTAATAGAGAAGAAATTTTGAGGACCCCAGTTAACCATGTCATCAGAGTTAACATAATCAGTGACAGGACAAACAGATGTCATGTGAGTACTGATATGATACACTAAGGACAAAATGATCACGTATGTAGTATTCTAATATATAACCTGAACCTACACAGGAGGAAACATCAGACAAGCTCACACTGGGAGACATTCTACAACGTGAACGGACTATACTCTTGAAGACGGAGAGAAGTGCTCCACATTATCAAGACATGACACAACTAAATGCAATGCATGATCCTGCTCTGGATCCTGAACTGGGAAAAAAAGTGTTATAAAGAGATACTGAGACAAATGGTGAACCTGGAATATGGACTATGGATTAATCATATTTTTATTGATGTTAAGTTTCCTGAATTTGATGCCTGAATCATGTAAGAGAATTCTATGTAAAGGAATGTCCTTGGTCCTAGAAAATACACAGTGAAGTGCTCAGGAGCAAAAGAATGTGATGTATGCAATATACTCAAATTGTTCAGAGAAAAATATTTATGGAACAAGGAGAGAATAAGAAAGCAAATATGACAAAATGTTAATAACTGATGAATCTGTGTGAAAGGGTTTACGAAAGGTTCTTTTTCCCTATAATTCCTTGTAAATTTGAGTTTTTTTCAAATAAAATTGAAAATTATTTTTCCAATCAGATTAAAAAATGGTATCTCATTTTGATGTATGTTTAATTATGTGTAAGGGTGAGCATCCTTTCATATATTTATTTCACATTTGAGTATCTTTTTATGCATTGCTTATTCATGCCCTATTTTTCTACTGTGCTTTTCATGGTTTTCTCACTGCCATTTGTTTCACAGGAATCAGTGCTTTTTTTTCCTGTCATATATGTTTCAAATGGGTTTTTTGAGTTTGGCATTGACTTTTTTTTATTTTTTATCTTGGTATCATTAATCTACAATTACATGAGGAACATTATGTTTACTAGACTCCCCTCATCACCAAGTCCCCCCCACATACCCCACTGCAGTCACTGTCCATCAGCGTAGTAAGATGCTGTAGAATCACTACTTGTCTCCTCTGTGTTGCACAGCCCTCCCCGTGCGCCCCCCCCCACATTATACATGCTAATCGTAATGCCCCCTTTCTTACCCCCCCCTTATCCCTCCCTTCCCACCCATCCTCCCCAGTCCCTTTCCCTTTGGTAACTGTTAGTCCATTCTTGGGTTCTGTGAGTCTGCTGCTGTTTTGCTCCATCAGGCTTTTTCTTTGGCATTGACTTTTGATTTAGTGTGTATGGTACTTTGTTGTTATAAAGAACAAAAAATTTAAATTTTTGTACAATCAAATTTATCAATCTTTCTTTATGGCTTCTGGCTTATATCCTGCTTAGGCCATTTTTACTTTCAGCCTACTAATGCTATCTTCTAGAACTTTTAGCATTTCTTTTTGAGTTTATATTATTTCCCACTGGGAATTCCATCTGTTTAAAGAGTTTATTTTTTTCTCCCAAACTGCCAATTTTCCTAATGACATTTATTAAACTTTCCCACACTGACTTGAAATGTTTGCTTTTGGACTCTTTTCAGCTCCACTGATATGTTCCTTCTCTAACACCAAAATGCTTGTAATGTTTTAATATTTGTTAAGGCCAATGGCTCTAATACTAATTTTCATAAATTTCCTGACTATTCTAGCATCTGCACATGTTTAAAAGACACATTATTTTCTCCTTCTTAAAACGATGCCTTCCTTTACATCTCATGGCCCCACACTTCTGGCTTTCCTCTTTCTTCTCCAGGTACTCCCAGTGTCCTTTGCCAGTTCTTTCACTGACCATCCTTCAAAACCGGAAGAATTTTAGAGCTCTTCTCTTCTCCCCCCACTAGGTGATCTCTTTGGCACTGATTGTTTTACTTTGTTCATGGTGTTTTTTAATTGTAAGAAAGTTTTAATTTTTCACACAAACTTATCAATCTTTTCTTTTATGGCTTCCAGGTTATGCCCTGCCTAAAAAGGATTAAGTTGTATTTTAATTCCTATGAATTAATTACTATGTGGATGACTGCTAAATTTTAATCTCAGTCTAACCTCTTTTCTAAGATACAGACTCATAAACAGTTGCTTGCTCAGTGTAGATATCTCACAGTCATTTCAAACTGAATATATCTAAAATAGAACCTATGATTTTACCTCCTTAAACTGTTTCTCTCTCCAGCACATTCTGTAGTACAAATTCCCAGAAACGGGATTGCTGAGTCAGAGTGTGGGCAAAAAGTGTGTAATTTTGATAGATATTGTCAAATTTCCTTTAAAGGGGCTGTATCAATTTAGACTCACACTAGTCATGTAGCTATTTCTCCATGGCCTTGTCAACAGGCTATGCAATCAAACTTCTGGATATTTATAGTCTGATAGATAAAAAATAGTACTTTAGTATAGTTTTGTGTTTCAGTTATAAACAAGCTTAAGTAGGTTTTCATGTTTAAGGACAATCTGAATTTGTTTACTGTCCATTTCTGTTAGGTCCTTGGTCTAGGTTATTGACCAACAGGAACTCTTGATGTATTAAGGAGACTATTTTTGTGATATGAGTTGCAATATTTTTCCCCATTTTGTCTTTGACTTTGGTCTTTTTATTATTGTTTTGTTTTACCATGTAGGAATTGTTTTCTTTTATAGAGTCAAATCCATCAATATTTTCTTCTATGCCTTCTTAGTCAATTAAAAAAGCTTTCTTCATAAAAGAATTGCTCCATGTCATCTTCTAATATTTTCATGCTTTCATTTTGTATTTTTAAATCTTTGATCCATTGGAGGTGATCCTGGTGGACTGAAGAGTGACAAAAGTATAAAATGGACCATGTCTTCTTTTTGCTTAAAACCTGTTAGTGGTTTTCTATAGCTCTTGAGTAAATTTCAGATTCTTAATATGGTCTGTTAACTCCAGTGTCATCTGGCTCCATTTCTTCTGTTAAGATCATCATATAACATTCTCCCTTTTGCTGTCTGGGTCTCATTGGGGTCTTTCAGTTCCTCAAACTAATTATTCTTCATGCCTTAGAATTTTGCATGAGCTGTTCCAGAACCAAACTGAAGTCTCTCTGCAATGCACTGTTAAATCATCCAGGGCTGCTGTTGGTAGCATCTACTAACTGTAATTAAATATTCATGCATTCAGTGGCTGTCTTCCATGCTAACGTCCACGAGAACAGACTCTCCAGGTGTCTCGTTCACTACTGTTGTCTTTGTCCCAAGCACAGCTGCTGAAAGATGGCAGCTTTACAAATATTTATTGAATAAATGAAAAATAATGGATAATAGAAAACTCTTTTGATAATATCTAATTTCATTTTTTCTGTTGCTTCATCAAATAACCTCTGATCTATAATTTATTCTGCTGAACAATCCACATCATTAGGAAGGAAATGCTTCATGCAAATAACTGATATCCGTTATCTTATCAGACACAGATCTCTCTATGAATTAATAAACTGTACTGTGGCTTTTAAGTTAGCCTTTTATGAATATGGCTAGGGAGAATCAATCTCTAAACTTGAACTTCTGCAGACAGAATACAAAATTGGCCTCTAAAATTTAAACTAGGCTTAGAATTTATAACAACTTATTTGATATTATGAGTTAGAATCAGCAGGGACGTGTTAGCAGATTTTGAACCTATATTGCTCTCCTGACAAATACATTTGAATGCATTTGAGTGACCAAGTACAACTCACCTCTTGAAAGTTATGTTGAGTGAACTTGTCTGCTATCCTTAGTAACTCACGACATGAATGTGTGTCAGCAAAAGCCCGGATGCCCAAGCAGTTAGAAGGATCTAATTGTCTCTTTAAGAATTCACAGCAAGCTTCTTGTATTTCTGCCAGCTGGAGGAGGCAAGCAGCTGGCAGAAGGGTCTGAACATTGCCCTCTTCCACAGTTATCTGGGAGGTATATGCAAAGTCAATCAGTAGTTCCATAGCCCTCTCATCTATGTCTCGGATCACTACTTCTGTCTGACGGCTCTCTGCCAATTCTCCTGTAAACATAGCTCGGAAGTAGGGACTACAGGCTGACAAAATGACTCGATGGGCATAGATCTTCTTAGCGCCCACAACTAGCACCACATCACATAGCTCACGGTGCTTTCTCAGGAGGTTGATCACTTCCAAGGTTTGTCGAGGGTGCTTGTCTGAAATATAGGGCATACGGGCAGGTTGGGGAACCCCTTCTGGCAGTTTGTTGGGGTCTCCAAGGGTGCAGCGGCTTGTTACATCCATTCCAGTCTCTCCTGGTCGAATGTTGGTACACCTACAGTAATGTGGGGAGAGAGAAAAGAAGTTGGCAGTATTATTAGAAGCTCACTCCTGCCATAAGATGGTCATAAGCCAGATATAGGGGAGCCTGTATGTAACCAAAACTTAGGAGTACGCCCCCAGAGAGCTTCCTTTTAAGAACTCTAGGACTCATAAACTGCCTTTAAGTCTCTTGAAGAAGGTACAGTATTAATTCTAAGTCAGAGCACTTCCACTATGTACTCCCATAAAATAAAGGATATTGCTTTTTTCATCTCACAAGTAGTAAAACTAGTCTGTCTTGGGCCATTATCTTTTACAACTGCCTGCAATACATTAATAAACATTTATGAAAAACATTTGTAAATTATTTTATCTCTGCATGAAACAGACTCATGGACTTTAATTTTTTAATATGGTTTAACCAAATCTTGATATTTGTTATTTTTCTAAAACACAGAAATATTTGCTTCTCATTATCACTGGTTGATATTTTAAATTTCTCTGAGGTTCAGTGCAGAGTCTTGCCATTTGTGACATGGATAGACCTAGAGGGTATTAAGCTAAGTCAAATAAAGTCAGACAGAGAAAGACAAATACCATATGATTTCCCTTATATGTGAAATCTAAAAAACAAGACAAAGGAACAAATAAGTGAAAACAGAAATAGACTCATAAACAGAGAACAAACTGGTGGTTACCACAGGGAAGGGGGATGTGGGCATGGGCAAAACAGGTGAAGAGGATAAAGAGGTACAACTTAGAAATATAAAATAATTAAGTCATATGAATGGAAAGTAAAGCATAAGAAATACAGTCAATAACTCTGTTTTTTACAATAATATTGTAATAACTACATGGTAAAAGATGGTAACTACATTTATCATGGTGAACATTTCATAATGTATATAATTGTCAAATCACCTTTAATACATCTAGAACTAATATAATATTATGTCAACTATAGTTCACTAAAAAGAAGAGAATCTGAAAAAAAAGAAAATCAGATCTAAGCTAATATGCTTCAATTAATATTTAAATGAATTTTGAATTAATCATATGCCATCAAGTCTGGATTGAAGTTTATCTTTACTAAGAAATACTTTCTTTGTAGTTGATGAACATTAAAGTGGCAAAGGAGATGGCAGGTGAAATATTTTTTACTTAGCAGGACTCTTAAGGGCCTCCAGACAAAGATTTTTTAAAATAACTAATTGAAGTTAGAGATAATAAATCTGGCAATAAGCCTCATTTGTTTAAAAGTACTTGTATGTGTTCCTGCCGAGTAGGTCAGAATCAATAAAGTTTTAGTATCACTACAAAAGAAATGTATAGGTCCATAATAGATATTCCTCATTTTACAATTTAATAGTTTTCTAAAAGTCTAATTTTAAGTTGGCTGTTTGGAGGTTATTATTTTTCCCTGGTCAGGGTGCTGCAGATGGGGGCTAGGTGTAGTTGTAAAATCAATTCTGGGCATCACAAGGGACACTAAAAAAATAAAACAGAAGAAAAAATATTGGTATATATTCTATTTGGTCGAGTATATTTCAATCTGTGTGTGTGTGTATACACCTATAAATTCATATATATTTGTATAACTGGGTTCCTGGGTAAGCTGTAGGTTTTATCAAAAAGGTTTAAAAGCCATTGATAATAGAGTTCTGGCTGAGTCTTGTAGTCCCAAGCTCCTAGGGCCCAAGCTACAAGGAGAAGGAAGGAAGCTCTTTCATGCGGGAACTGCTCAGAGATTTCTTGTTGCTGGTGTTTTTAGTGGCGTTTAGGTGGGGTGATAGCTGGGGCTTGGGTCACTACCTGCATACAAAGGCCTTGGAAGTTTGCTGTATATTTTAGTATGTATCACCCAAACTGTGTTAAAGGACATACTCTTGAAAGGCTGTAATAATTTTTTTCTCTTAAAAAGGCACACAACAAAGGGGGTTGTGGATGGGATAGGGTTTGTAAGTTTCTCAAATTTGACGAACACCGCATTATAGGATCAGGGTATACATGTCAGTGTTTATACATTCTATAGGTTGATATTCTCCATGAGTCTTTAAGTATGAAAAGTGTCCTTCATTGTTTGGCATAATCTGTTATCCGGCTTGAAGAGTGTTGGTCTAGATTTGGAATAGAATGGATCATCAGATCATCTAACATGATACTCGCCTCGAAGAAATGAGAAACCTGATTTGATGAGGTGACGTCCTCAAAATGATGAAGCTTTTAGCAGTACAGCAGGTCTCCTGATGCTTTTGGATAAACCACCACTATCTCCTGAGGTACTGTGAATACTTAATACCTGATTCATGCGAGTGCTCGGGGGGAGTAGTTTGTAGGATTCTTTACCAATCAAAATAAGATTTTGCTTTTTCCTTATTGATTACCCAAACTTCTATACAAGTCATTTTTAAAAGCCCAGGAAGCTGCACTAAATGCAGGTTTTTCTGATCCAGTCAATATAAAGAACTTCACCAGAAACTATCTATCAGAAGAGTGAAGTAACTTGGTAAAAAAGGCCTACAAAATGAATTTCAGGTTTAAGGAAATAGGCATAACAGAACTGGACCTAAGTCTTTTCTATCTAAAATAACTGCAATGGTCTAGGAAATTTTCAGAATTATCTTTAAATGTTTCTAAAATATAGTCAAGGGTTTATTACCTTTTAAAAAGTTATTCCAGATAATACATAAGAGAAGCAAATTTTTAACATATTTATACTTCATATGTAGAAACTCAGGTGCTAACTTACCAGGGAAATGCCACAAACTTAAATTATTGACAAATAATTAGAGCTAAGATACTAGGATTTTCATAATCATCACATCATCTATAATCATGCAGAGACAAGAGAATCTATGCCCCTCAGTTAAGAGAGTAATTATTCTTTTAACAAATATTTACTAATTCCTTATAAATTACAAGGCATTTTGCTTTTAAGGGAGGAAAATTCAAAGTAATATAAAGAGATAATCAGAAAACCTAATTGTATAGAAGGGGAGATACATAAATAAACAGAAAGAGGGCAACTAGGAAAAAAAAAGTGGTTTAGAAAGGCAAAATCTATAAACTGTTCATACTGGGAAGATCCTAGATGTGACTGGCAGAAGCTATCTGGCTACTATAATTAATTGTGTACATTTTGTTGTAAAGTAGGAATATTACAGTAGGTTTTTCCAGAGCTTAGGTTAGATATCCTACACACATGCTCCAGATCATTGTTATTTCTGTTTTTGATTCTCTGCTCTGATGAATAATTCTTCGAAAGGCATTATCACTACCCCCAAAGCTGTAGCACTGACAAGAACCACAGTGTAATAAAACAACCCTGGGAAACGAATTTAAAAACACATTTTGGGAAGAGACTGCGTTTACATTACAAAGGCACAACCTGAAAACAAAGAACACATTCTTCCTTTCTCCAACAGCAACCTGGTTCTCCAAAGTACTTATAAATTCAATCTTTCTATGCTTGGCCTCAGCTGACAGGTGAGTCTGTGTTCTAGAGAACATTCTGACATCTGGTAGGAACAGCACTGTTTATGCTTGACAATTTAAGACAGAAACAAAAGCTGAGAGGTTAAAGAATACTTTTTACCACCCATATGAACAATCAAGGAAGATTTCACAGTCCCTTGTATGTAGTAGATGCTGAAAGAATAAATCAATTGGTTAACAGTGGTACAGTCAAGCTTCTTTAAAAAAGGATCACCATTAAAGATAGGATCAACTCAAAAATTCCTATTATAATACTACATTGCATGTTGAAATAAAAGGGTTTCTGTTGCAACCCTAATTATGTACATAAAGATGGTACTGTTGAAAGTCAGATATGAACAATATTTCACCTAAGTACAATATGGAAGCTAATTTTACACACCAACTTTTTCTTTTAAATGTATAGCATAGCAAAAAAAAAACTGTGTGGTTATTATTGCATTAGTATAGATTATGACTTTCAATAATGGGTAATTTCTATACTCTTGTCAATTGTCTGGTTTGCAAAGCTGGAAGGAGTTCTCTTAAATGTGATCATTCTCCAAAGTTCTGTCCTCTTCCCGCTCTTGAGGGAGCTCATCTAATCCCATGGTTCCCATCACCCACATGTAAATGGATAAAAGATCCTTATCTCCTATCTGGGTAAATTCTGAATTCAGATCTTATGAGTGTCTCATCATCATTCAAACTCAGTACATCTCAATGATCTATCTAAAACTGATTCCTTCATTTTCTGCCTTCCCCAACATGTGGTTCCTTTAATCATCCCCAGATTAATAAAAGGCAATTTCATTCTTCTGGTTGATCAGGCTGAAAATTTTGGAGTCCCCTCCTCCTCATACCTTCCATCAGCAAATCTTGTCATTTCTACCTCCTAACAGAATTCAACTATTTCTCTACATCTCCACTAGCCCCACCCTAATTCAGGCTATCCTCACCCTTAACAGCCTCCTAGTGTCTTCCTGCTTCCATCTTTTCCAGGTTATATCCTCTTCTCTAAACAACCAAAATGATCCCTTTTGAAAAGTCAGATTACACGACTCCTCTGCTCAAAATTATTTACAAACACTCAAGTAAAAAACAAGGCATATAAGGTTTACCAGCTTCTACATGACTTTCTTCCCTGGCTAACTCTCTGAATTCATCTCCTACTACTTCACTCTTGCTCACACAGACTTCGTTAGTATTTCTGGGACATGCCAATGCTTTTCTTGCCTCAGAGCCTATTCCTTCATCTGCAAAGGTTCCTCCCCCAAATACCTGGAGAGCTTGCTCCCTCATTTCTTTCAGATCCCTGCTCAAACATCAAAACTTATCAGACCACCCTCTATGAAATAGCATTTCTTAACTCCTACTACTCTACACCCATTACTTGTTTTTCTTCTAAATATATTACTTCCTGACATAATATATTGGCTTTCTTCCCAACTAGAATGTTAAATTCTGTGAAAACAAGGCCTTTGTTTTCTTTTGTTCGCTGCTACCCCAACACCTACATCCAGTGTTCAATAAAGAATTGTTAAATGAATTCAAGTTTTCTTCCTGGCAAAATTACTTAACTTTTCTGATCCTCAAGTTCATTTGTAATGTGGGGGTAATTACACCGAGCTCACAAGGAGTGACAGTGTTGGGACTGGTCTGAATGTAGGTCCTCTGACTTCAAAGTCACTGCTTTATTATCCAAAACTGTCTTGGGCAACTGGATTGAGTATTTGAAACAAACGACTCTGGCAATCTGGTTTATGGGGCTGTTATTATTAGATGGGAGAAAAAAGAAGGATGCTGCCACATGGCTGGACTGTGCTGCTCTTTCAGAAGAGACAGAACAAGAGCAGGGACTTGGAGTTGAAGGGCTGCATTTTAAATATTCTGAGAAGTTTTCGCCTTAGGCCCCACCTCAAACACCCCTAGGACTCCCTGCTGTTCTGTGCTTGGCATCCTCTTTTTCTGTTCTACCCTCATTTGTGCCTACAACTTCAAGAACCTTCTGTGTACTGATTTTTTTTAAAAATATGCTTCTCAAACTGTTCTTCGGCCCCAGATCCATATTTCAATTACATGCTACCTACTAACTGTTTCTTAGACATAATAATCTTAAAGTGTATAAAAGAGAATCTTTTCTTGAAACCTGTTTGTCTTCTTGTATCATCATGGCAGCACCTAGTTTCCCAAGCTGAACTCCAGAGTCATTTATATGGATACCTTTCCTTACTCTATATTCACAAAATCCTTTTGAATTTACTATTAAACAAACTCTCATTCCAGCCTCTTCTCTCACTATCCACTACCACAGATGTACTTCAGGTCCTCCTTAGCTTTTATCTTCCTAAATTTCAACCCAAAGAACAAATCTGATCTATATAACAATGTCCTTAGGCTCTTACATACATAAAGGATAAAGCCAGCTCTTTTCCATGGTTGCAGCCTCATTTTCCAGGATTTTCCTCATTTCCCCTTCTTCTTCCTCCACATACCCTACACTGCAGATATACTTACCAATCCGTACATGTCATACACTTCCAGTACTTGGTGTCTTTTTTTTTGGCACAGCTCTTCCTTCTGTTTACGGTGTCTTTTATTAACTCCTTCTTTAAACCCTTATCCTTTAAAGTACATTCTTTATTTTAAAGCAAATTCTTATCCTTTCTAGAAGATACAGTTCAAATATCACCATCTCTATGAAGCTTTCCTTATCTCCACAGAGCAGAGGTTCCCTCCTCTGTATTTACGTCTCTATTAAAATCCTGTTCATGTTGTACTATGGTGTCTGTTTACATCTCTTTCTACCCCTTTGTTACTGGGTTGAGTTTGCTCTCCTTGGTTCTTGTCCTCACCGTAATAAAGAATTGAAAGGCAGAGACACAGTAGCAAAGCAAAGCGTTAAGTTTTATTTAAATACACTCCAAGGGAGGAGTGGGGTCTTAGTCAAAGTAGACAAAGGCCAGTTGCATTATGCAGGAGGCCTTTGTATTACATTCTGGCTAGGAGGTGCTCTTTGATTGACAAGGTGAGGTTATTTGATTGACAGGTCTATCTCTACAGCCAATTCTCTCAGTGAGCATGTTGTTTCCCATGATTAGGTATGGTTTAGGCAGTTCTTAGTTTTGTTTGATGTGCCCACCCTGGGATCTCATTAGGACTGGTTTGGCCTGGTCCTGATTTGCAAGGCCTTTGTTGTCTTCACATGGGACCCCCTACCTGGGCAGAGTTTGGGTGCCTTTTTTTGTGAATTTTATCTTCCCCTTACCCAGCTGCTTATGTCTATCTTTCTACCTAAGGTTCCCAACAACTTCATCTGCATATATGCAATACACGGGCATAGAACCAGTGCTATATAAATGTTTGATGAGTGAATAAACCAACTCCTAATAAAAGCAGGTTGGTTTCCTATTTATATATTTAAGGAAAGATGGAAGAATTACATTGCAAAATGTTTTAGTATCTCTAAATGAAATAAATGATTAAAAACACTATCTTGGAAAAGAAGCACATTGCTGGTGAGTCTGTAGATTGGTATCTCTATGGAGGGGAATTTGTCAGTATCTATCAAAATTTAAAAATTCACATACTCTGGGCATTCTACATCTAAGAATTTATTCTATACTTACACATTTGGGCAAAAACTACCTACAAGGATATTGTTGCAGAATTGGTTATAATACCAAAACATTTGAAATAACTTAAATGTTTCTCAAAAGGACTGGTTAATTATGGTACCTACAGATAATGCAATACGATGATAATTTGTGAGTAAAAAAATAAAGACACAGAAGAATGTGCATGATGTGCTGACATTAGTGTTTTTAAAAAGGGGGAGATAAGTCTATATATGCCTGCATATGTATTACCATAACTGTGAAAGAATGAATAAGAAACTATTTACAGTGGTTGCCTCTGGAGGGAACTGGGAGCTGGGGTCAACATCGGGAGACTTACTTTTCACTGAAAATCCTATTGTATCTTTTAACTTGTGTCTGATGAACACATAAAGCTAGTTAATGAATGCAATGAAGCTTTTCTAATAAAACACTAACCAATTTCATAAAATTTTAAGAATCTGAATATTTTTAACACTAATTTTCATTTCTTGTTCATAGATATTTTCCCCCTCCCCGAAGTAAAGTTTGCAGGTAATAGTCATTCAAATATTTATTCAATATTCATTAGGTGCTAAGGATGCAAAAATATAGAAGACATGAGAGCTCACACTCAATGAATATGTATTCAAATAATCTGCATGTAAAGATTTACTTCTCAGTCTGCAATAGCAGCTAAACAGGAACCCAACATTACTTCACAGAAACCACCTTCTAGGTTGCAGCAGCAAGAATGACAGCCCCAGAAGGGAAGAGCAGGGAAGTGTGACCATGACTTAAATGTAGGCTACAGATAACAGTAAAACCAGAGGGCAATGGGTAGGCGAGGCTCTTGCCAAATGATGGTGATGAAGAAAGAGCTGTAACTTAACAATTAATGGCACCAGAATTCTCCAACACGATTTTGAATAACTGGTATTATTATATAATAAGGCAAGAAAAAAAAAAGTATGAGTGATTAAGTGAATATTTTATATAGAGATTACTAATAGACCAAAAACAGGATCCCATGCTGTGCCTTCTTTTTAAAAATAATAAGCTCTTATTTTAGCAATTATATAAGATATGACATTTATGGCAGCTAAGTATGAGAAGCAATTAGTGGTTTTCCCAATCATGTTAAAAGTGTAAGTGATGAAGCATTTAATAGACGTGTTGTTAATTTCTGCATGTGCTTTGCAGTCAAATATTATTCCTACTATAGTGTAAGATATAAAGAAGGGAATGGCATTTGTTACATCCATAACATCTTTTCATCTGGAGTTCTCAAAGCATTTGCAAGCATTCAATATCCCAAATATTCTGATCAGATACATTAGAGAAGTAAATTGGGGCACAGAGAAAATGAACAGTTCAAGGTCAATCAAAAACTCAGTAACATATTTGGAAAAAGATATTCTGGTTCTTGCTCCTGGTTCTAACTAATATGTCATGCCCCCAGCAGGAAGTGTTTATTCTCTTAAAAGGGTCTGCCAACGCTGTTTATTTTTTATGTTAAATAACAATTAGATATTGTTCAATAAAAGTAAAATGAATTTAAAAATGAAGAAATAGATCTGAGCTGGTTTTGTTTCAATAAGGAGTCTACTTTTATTTGCTAGAACAGATTGAGAAAAAGCATTACTAAATTCTAGGGCTGGGAGGGCCTATAATTGTCTATATTTTTCCACACTGTTCTATTTTCCTATGGACTAAGTTATTATGTCCAATACTTATTTTTAGTCCTTGAACAATCTTCCCTGCAATGCAGCTATTTTAATTAACAGAACAAGTGTATTACTGAACATCAATGAAATACCCCAAACCATAATTAGACATGCAGTACAGTGTATTATAAATAGTTGTTATTCTTGTATGGCAAAAGAACTCTCTACATTCTATAGAGAACTGAAGACTATAATAAAACTGTATAGTATCATAGTACAATCAATGCTTACTTATCAAAAAATTACCATGCAAAAAGAATTCAAATGTTAACTACATAAAATTCATTGCACTCTTTAGAAATTTATGTTCTATATATTACTCTATTAAAAAGCTATTAGTTCCTGATACTACCTTTGATTTTAGAAAACAGACATTAGTTCCAAGCAGAATTTGGTAAGATTTGAAAGCCTTTAAAGAAAATTTAAATAAAGCCCTGAATTATTGTGTGCTGAATTTTAGTAAGTGAAACCTAAGGTATTCTTCCTAAATGCCTACCTGCGCATTGGCTTTCCTTCCATGCACCATGAAAAGTACCGTTCACCACACTCTAAAGCCGAACCTAAGACGACAGAAAAGCAGTAATTTAATAAAAGCTACTTCTGATCTTTCCAGTAACAATCGTTATATAATCACTTCGTTCAGTGATGAAATAATTTTATACTCTATTATATTACAGGCCTTTTGCAGATGCACAATCATAACCTTTACCTAGTACCTTTGATGACTGTCTTCACTCTGAATGCCAAAATGATTACATGTGAAGGCAAGAGAAAGTACGCTAAATCGTCCCAATTGCTAGGTTAGTCTTGCGTCTCTTCAAAAAGTGCTTGGAGACATTTAATTTTGGCCTCACCATCAAGTATACCCAAAGAACATTCACTAGATACGTACAGTAGTACTAACATGATGGAACGCAGAGGAGGACACACTGGTTTAACAACAGACCTGAAAGCTGTTAGCTTGTCCCGGAGCGACAGGATCGGAGGAGGCATTTGCTTTTAAAACAACTCCGCTCCGGACAGTCCGGGCAGATTGAACAGGGCAGGGAAACTATGGCTCCAGACTAACATTCTCTTTACAAGCCTATCCCTCGGTCCCCCAAACAATGTCCTCCACCCACTTGACAAGATCTCGCTGGGTCCCGAGGATTAAATGGGACGCACAGTACCCATTTTCTTCCCCCGGATTCCAGCCCGTCTGGGGAAGCTGTCCAGCGCCTCCTGGCTCCGGGGCAGGGCTGTCAGCCCACTAGAGCGCAGCCTGGTGCCCCTCCAGGCCCAGCCCCAGAGCTCCAACAGCCCCTTCTCGACAGGCGAAGCACAGCCCCTTTACCCCACCAGGCACCTCGGCAACTTGGGACTAGTGACTTGCAAGGGGCGCTCTGGGCGCTGTCCTCTGTCCCCTGCTCCAAGACCGCTAATTTACCGGCCCCGGCACTCTGCAGCAGCCTCCTCTGCCTCCTCCTCCGCCACCGCTAGTGAAAGCAGGATGCTGCTCCTCAAGCTATTTCCTCCCCTCCCCTCGCCCCTCGCCAGCAGCAGGAAGCGGTCCTGTTCCTAAATCCTTCCCTCTGGAACCCATATATCCCGCCAAGAGGTTCCGGTGTGGCTCAGGAAGTAGTCGAGCCCTTTGCTGGGAATTAGGGTAACTTCAAAGACTGCCTGTCGGCCTTCTAGTTCCTTGTGTCCCGAAGGTGACCCCTTTGCTAGTGTTCCGCTGAATTTGCAGTATTTGAAATACTGAAGCCGTCTTTCTTTGTTTTCCCCAGAGGAAGGCAATAGAAAGATGGGAGTACTCATAGAAAGCTAGGGATTTTAATTTGTAGCTCCTGTTGGTACAGTTTTATCCCTAATTGTGGATTGAATGATTGTACATGCATACGTGGGGTCAACATATTTCTATTAGGACCCCAGTATGTGCAAGCTTCTGAGGATACACAGCCAAATCAGAAATAGACCTAGCCTTCCAGATTTCCTACAGTTTAGCTTTTAGGACACCAGGGTTTTATCCAGGATTCTAAGGCTATGTCGAGCTTGCCCTTTAGCTTAGTATTCACCACCAGACACTTAACCAAACACTTCTTCTATGAACTCACTTTAATATTAAGGGGAAAAAAATTCCTTTTCAATTTGCCCCTTGCCCAATTTTTACTACATATTTAGAGAAGACACAATTGATAAGTTATGAGATGTAAAATTTCATTAATATCAGTGAAAGACTGTTCTGGTTTCCTGATAACTTTCCTAGGCTAAGAATGAACTTAACCAGATTTTTTTTTAGCTGTTCTTCACATGGATGGGATCCACACTGGTTTGTCCAGTTGTTTCTGGAAGGGAAAGAATACCTTTTGTTAATTATCTTACAGTAGGAAATGTGTGGTGTTTAGATTCACAAACCCATAGTTTCTAATCCCTGTCCTGTGACTGACTAGCTTTGTGATGTTGGTCAAATTTATTAGTTTCTTAAGTACAAGTGTCCTTTGAGTAAAAGGGAAATAATACCTTTTTAATAAAATTGTTTTGAGAAGCAAATTATAATGAAGATCATGTTGTGTGCCTGACACTTAGTATGTACTCAATAAATGCCACTTTTCTCCTTTCATAGTTATTTAAATGGGCTCACTTATTAATTGAGCACATATTGTATGCCAAGTACTGCATTAGGCTTTGTAAATACTGCTGTGAACAACATAGACAACATCCTGAAGCTCTGGTGATATTTTATGTGGTTATGGTGGTTGACCTTCCAACATCTTTTCCGTTATGAGTGATAGGTCTAAACCATCTCCATGCAAATGACCCAATACCGGCTACTGAAAAATCAAAGGACATCTAATGGGGACTGTGGGGAAAGATTTCCTAGAATTTTTAGGAACAATGCAGGAAAAGATAGCATCTTTTCTCTATGGACCTTGTTGTGTCTGGATGTGACACCTGGAATGACTGCAAACATTTTACAACCACAAGGGAAGCAAGGAGAATGAAACTAGATGAAAAAGTTGTTAGAGCAGACAGACTGTAAGAATTTGGGTACTTGAATGTCATTTTTAACTTCTCATCCTCCCTTGCCTAGACACTTCCATATTGCTAGACTTCTAGGCATGTGAGATAATAAGTTTCATTTTTTAAAAGTGAATTGGAGGCTTCTAGTATGTGCAGCCAGATGCACACTAATTCATATAAAAAGATATAGGTAATAAACAAGTAAACAAAAAGCAAAATAACTTCAGTCAGTGGCACATTATATCTAGGAAGGAGATAAATGGAGTGATGCTATGGAGAGTAACTAGTCAGGAAAAGGACAGTCTACTTAAAGTAGACTTCCCTGATAGCATTATCAGGGAAGTGCTCGCTGAAGAGGTGAGTTGAGGTCTGAAGGAAGAGGGATAAGAAATCCAGGTGGAAAGCTGGAAGAAGATGTTTCAGGTAGAATGAATAGCAAGGGGAAAGGACCTGAGGCATAAATAAGCGTGTCCTTTTCAAGAAGCATAATGAAAGCCAGTATAACTAGAAATAGTACAAGATATGTGATAAGAGAGAGAGGCAAGAGCAAGATCAAAATTGTTTTATAGACTATTGTAAGAAGTTCAAGTTTTATTTTAGATTCTATGGGAAGTCTCTGTATAAATGGAGATATTTCTGTTCAATTTAGGTTTTACAGTTGATCCCAAATTCAAAGACTTTCAAAGTAGAAGATAAGAAAAAGGAAAATGTGGATGTCCCACTTTAAGTATAGTGACAGTCCCATGTGGGAAAGAATACATATCAATATTTCCAGAATATTTTTGCTATGGTTGGTGAAAGGAGGGTTGGTTTTATTTTATTAAATTGGGGACTTTTAATAAAGAAAATTTTCCTTGGCAAAATTCAGACATATAATTAATTAATGGTTATCAGCCAATAATGGCTGCCTTCCATATCTTATCATTAGGCCCAGAATGTGTGTGACTTACAAGGGGGCCAAATGGAGGCACCAAGTTGTCCTCAGTTCTTACTTTCTCATCTGAGAATTTAAAGTAAACTTTAGGTGCAAAGCAATGAGACTTAAAAAAACAACAACAGAAAATGTGAGTTTTGAATTGGGGATAGGAAATTCTAGGGATTTTTAGGAGGTCATGATGGGTATGTGGTCGGTTTTAGATAGATTTAATTTAAATCCATGATTTAATGTCCATGAACATGGATATCTTGTGGTAGCAACTGACCCAAATTGTGCTTCTATAACCTTCTCTGTAAAATAGAAAAAACATTACAGTATTTATAGTGCTATTGGAAGTACTTGATAATAATCACCACAAATTCTAGAAAAACAGTCACATGCCTTTACTGACATTAACTTTAATTTAAAAAACAAACACTAGGAGAGAGATATTATCTTCAATCTATGAATGAGTATGTTCAGGCACATAGGTGTTAAATGACTGGCTTAAGATTCTGCAGCTAATTAGCTAAACTAGTAAGCATTAAAGTCTAGATTTAAAGCAAAATGTAAAAAGCTTATCACTATGAAATGTAGGGAAAGTTCCTGCACAGCAAAGGAAACCACCACCAAAATGAAAAGGCAACCTATTGACTGGAAGAAAAATACTTGCAACACATGTATCTGATAAAGGGCTAATATCCAAAATATATAGGGAACTCATGTAACTTAATAGCAAAACAAAACAAAAGAAAAAACAAGAAAACCCCAAACAATCTGACTAAAAGGTGTGTAGAAGATCTAAATAGATATTTTGCCAAATAAGAAATACAAATGACCAACAGGTACATGAAAAGATGCTCAACACCACTAATCATCAGGGAAATGAAAATCAAAACTACATGAGATTTCACCTCACACCTTTTAGAATTGCTATTATCCAGAAGACAAGGAATAATGAGTGTTGGTGAGGATGTAGAGAAAGATTCAAATTTCTAGAGATGAGAAAAAAAATACGTGAGATGACAGATGCACTGGACAAGATTAAAATCAAATTAGATTCTGCAGGAGTAAAAATTAGTGAATGTGAAGACACAGCAATAGAAATTATCCAGTTTGAGAAAGAATGAAGAAAACAGACGAAGTATCAATGAGCTGTGGCAACTTCAAGTGGCCTAATATATATGAAATTGGAGTTCCTTAAGGAGAGGCAAGGATGGGGGTACCATAAAAATATTTTAAGAGACATTGGTTGAGAAATTTCAAAATTTGGTGAAAACTGTTAATTCCACAGATCCAGGAAGCTCAATGAGCTCTGAGCATAAGATGTGAAGAAAGCTACATCAATGCATATCTTAATCATATTGTTTAAAACCAACATAAAGAGGAAATATTAAAAGTAGACAAGAAAAAAAAAAGACATACTGTATGCAGAGGAATAAAATTAAGAATGACAACAAATTTTTCACAGGAAACAATGCAAGCCAGAATACTGGCCCAATATTTCTATAGTACTGAAAGAAAAAAACTGTCAACTTAGAAAACAAAATATATTTCAAAAACCAAAGGCAAAATAAAGAATATCTGAGATGTACAAAAGCTGAAAGAATTCATGATTAGAAGATTTTCCCTATAAGATATGTTAAAGGAAACATTTCATGCAGAAGGGAAATGATAACCCAGTGGAAATATGGAACTACATAAAGAAACAAAACTACCAGAAATGGTAAATATGTGGTAAATATAAAACAATATTTTCTTATATTTAATCTCTTTAAGAGACTAATGAGTATTTAAAGTAAAAATGGTAACACTGAATGGCTGAGTTTTATAAAAGTGAAATGAATGATAATAATATCATAAAGGCCACACAGGGAAAATGGAAGCATACTGTTGTAAGTTCTTATATATACATGAAAGGGTTATGCTTTTATTTCACAATAGACTTTCATAGTTAAAGATGTATAACATAAACCCTAGCAAAACTACAAAAACCCTCAACAAAACAAAGAGGTATAGTAATAAGCCAACAAAGGAGAGAAAATGAAATAATAAAATTATCTAAAAGAAGGTTTTAAAAAAAAGGAAAAAGGGAGTGAAAAATGAATAGTATAATCACAAAACCACGAATCCAAAGCTGCAATGGCAGTAAGTACGTATCTATCGATAATCATCCTAAATGTAAATGAACTGAATGCACCAATCAAAAGACACAGAGTAATAGAATGGATAAAAAAACAAGACTCATCTTTATGCTGCTTATAAGAGATCCACCTCAAACCCAAAGACATACACAGAGTAAAAGTCAAGGGATGGAAAAAGATATTTCATGCAAACGACAAGGAGAAAAAAGCAGGAGTTGCAGTACTAGTACCAGACAAAATAGACTTCAAAACAAAGAAAGTCACAAGAGATAAAGAAGGACATTATATAATGATAAAGGGCTCAGTCCAACAAGAGGATATAACCATTATAAATATCTATGCACCCAATACAGGAGCACCAGCATATGTGAAACAAATGCTCACAGAATTAAAGGAGGAAATAGAATGCAATGCATTTATTTTAGGAGACTTCAACACACCACTCACTCCAAAGGACAGATCCACCAGACAGAAAATAATTAAGGACACAGAGGCACTGAACAACACACTAGAACAGATGGACCTAATAGACATCTATAGAACTCTGCACCCAGAAGCAACAGGATACACATACTTCTCAAATGCACATGGAACATTCTCCGAATAGACCACATACTAGGCCACAAAAAAAGCCTCAGTAAATTCAAAAAGATTGAAATTCTGCCAACCAACTTCTCAGACCACAAAGGGATAAAACTAGAAATAAGTTGTACAAAGAAAGAATAAAGGCTCACAAACACATGGAGACCTAACAACATGCTTCTAAATAGTCAATGGATCAATGACCAAATCAAAATAGAGATCAAGCAATATATGGAAACAGATGATAACAACACAAAGACCCAACTTCTGTTGGATGCAGCGAAAGCAGTTTTAAGAGGAAAGTACATAGCAATTCAGGCATATTTAAAGAACAAAGAACAATTCCAAATGAATAGTCTAAAGACACAATTATCAAAATTGGAAAAAGAAAAACAAATGAGGCCTAAAATCAGCAGAAGGAGGGATGTAATAAAGGTCAGAGAAGAAATAAATAAAATTGAGAAGACTAAAACAATAGAAAAAAATCAATGAAACCAAGAGCTGGTTCTTTGAGAAAATAATCAAAATAGATAAGCCTCTAGCCACACTTATTAAGAGAAAAAGAGAATCTACACACATCAACAGAATCAGAAATGAGAATGGAAAAATCATGGCAGATCCCACAGAAATACAAAGAATTATTAGAGAATACTACAAAAGACTATATGCTAACAAGCTGGAAAACCTAGAAAAATTGGACAACTTCCTAGAAAAATACAACCTTCCAAGACTGACCAAGGAAAAAACAGAAAATCTAAACAGACCAATTATCAGCAAAGAAATTGAATCGGATCATTGAACTGGATCATTGTCTGACCCCATACACAAAAGTAAATTCGAAATGGATCAAAGACCTGAATGTAAGTCATGAAACTATAAAACTCTTAGAAAAAGACATAGGCAAAAATCTCTTGGACATACACACGAGTGACTTCTTCATGAACATATCTCCCCGGGCAAGGGAAACAAAAGTAAAAATGAACAAGTGGGACTATATCAAGCTGAAAAGCTTCTGTACAGCAAAGGACACCATCAATAGAACAAAATGGTATCCTACAGTATGGGAGAATATATTCATAAATGACAGATCCGATAAAGGCTTGATATCCAAAATATATAAAGAGCTCACACACCTCAACAAACAAAAAGCGAACAATCCAATTAAAAAATGGGCAGCGTTGCTGAACAGACAGTTCTCCAAAGAAGAAATTCAGGTGGCCAACAGACACATGAAAAGTTTCTCCACATCGCTAGTCATCAGAGAAATGCAAATTAAAACCACAGTGAGATGTTACTTCACACCAGTAAGGATCGCCACCATCCAAAAGATAAACAACAACAAATGTTGGTGAGGTTGTTAAGAAAGGGGAACCTCCTACACTGCTGGTGGGAACGTAAATTAATTCAACCATTGTGGAAAGCAGGGAGGTTCCTCAAAAAGCTCAAAGTAGAAATGCCATTTAACCCAGGAATCCCACTTCCAGGCATTTACCATAAGAATGCAGCAGCCCAATTTGAAAAAGACAGATGCACTCCTATTTTATCACAGCACTATTTACAACAGACAAGAAATGGAAGCAACCTAAGTATTCCTCAGTAGATGAATGGATAAAGAAGGTGTGGTACATATACACAATGGGATATTATTCAGCCATAAGAAGAAAACAAACCCTACCATTTGCAACAACATGGATGGAGCTAGAGGGTATTATGCTCAGTGAAATAAGCCAGGCAGAGAAAGACAAGTACCAAATGATTTCACTCATACGTGGAATATAAGAACAAAGGAAAAACTGAAGGAATGAAACAGCAGCAGACTCACAGAACCCAAGAAACGACTAACAGTTACCAAAGGGAAAGGGACTGGGGAGGATGGGTGGTAAGGGAAGGAGAAGAGGGGGGAACAAGAAAGGGGGCCTTACGATTAGCATGTATAATGTGTGTGGGGGCATGGGGAGAGCTGTGAAACACAGAGAAGACAAGTAGTGATTTTACAGCATCTTACTATGCTGATGGACAGTGACTGTGAAGGGGTATGTCGGGGGGACTTGGTGAAGGGGGGAGTCTAGTAAACACAATGTTCCTTATATAATTGTAGATTAATGATACCAAATTAAAAAAAATGAATAGTACAATCAGAAAACAAATAGCAAGATGGTGGATTTAAATCTCTACCATATCAATAATCAATGTAATTATAAATAGGCTAAACACTCCAAGTAAAAGGTAGAAGGATCAGACTGGATTAAAAAAGCAAGACTGAACTGTATGTTGCTTATAAGAAACTCATTTTAAATATAAAAATGTATAAAGAATACCATAAACATACTATATCCACAATTTAGTTTAAGAAATAAAATGCCAAAAATACAATTCAAGTCCCCTATATATGCTTCCTTGATTCCTTGTCCTCCTTTCATCACAAGGTAAACATCATTCCAAAGTTAAAATTATTGCTTTATCATTCCCATGCATATATTTTTTATTTATTTTATTTTTAGTACATAGGTATCCGTAGTGTGTATGTGTGGTGTGCATATATGTTTTTAAATTTTGTATAAATGATATCAAAGAATATCCATTCTCTTACAACTTGCTTTTATCACTTAACATTCTATTTAAGATTTATCATGTTGATCAAAGAAGGTACAATTTAGTGATTTATGAAGTGTTATCCTAGACTATTGGCACCAGCATTACTTGGGAGATGCAAGTTCTTGAGCCCCACCACTGACCTCCTGAATCAGAAACTAAGCTGAGTTCCGGCAACGTGGTTTTAAAAAACTGCCAGATTATAATGCATATTAAAGTTTGAGAACCACTACTCTAATTTATTTGTTTTCACTGTTGTATAGTATTCCATTGCACAACTATACCTACACATTTAAAAAAATCTATTCTCCTGCAGTTGAATATTTTGACTGTTTCCAGTTTTCCTATTATAGTACCACAATGTAAGGTCTTTCATGTGTTCCTTTTTGTACACCTGTAAGAGTTTGTCTAGCATAAGAAGTAGGAGTAAAATTGCTGGTTTTATGCTATACATATCTTCCAACTTTTCTAGCATTAGCCAAATTGCTCTCCAAAGTGGTGGTTCTATTTTATAACTACAACTACTACTGCTATCTACTACTATTGCTATAACTACCGGCAATTATTTAAATAGTCAGGCATTGTTCTACATTCTTTTATATGTTCTATATGCCAGACATTGTTCTAGCTGCTCTTCTTATATTAATTCCTCAATACTCACATTAATCCACTTGAGGTAGGGGCTATTATCATCATCATTCCAGTTTTACAGATGGAACCAAGACATTAACTAACATGCCCAAAGTACAGTTAAGCCAAAGAGGCAGAGCCAGGACTTGAAACCATGCAAAATAGTCCTAGAGTCTATGCTTTCAGCCACAGAACTATGCTGCCTCTCCCACTAGCAGAGTATGACAGTTCTCATTCATCTACATTATCATTATGCTTAGTGTTTCCCAACTGTAAGTATGTTTTGTCAATCTGATGAGTATAAAATAGTAATCCACTGTGATTTAGATGTATATTTCTCTGATTACTAGTACAGTCAAGGCATCTTTTCATATGTGTAGCTGGCCATCAGGTCTTTTATAGGTTGTTATAAAAATTATCTTCAGAGTGTCCCTTAGATTCCTCCATAATATGAGAAAATGATAACAAGGCAAGTGTAAAAATATTAAGGAATGCTGTTAACCCATGACTGAGTTTTTAAACTGTTGGCCAGAATAAGAGCAGTCACTTTTATTTTTGTAAAGCTATGATTCATTCTCCAACCCACTGTAATCTGATTTGTTCTTCTGCTCACTCTATTTCTTTTTAAAGTGGGGCAGTTCAATGTAAGCCAACCCTTTCTATTTGTGTCTAGGCCTAGAGAGCTCCATGTAGAATAAGAATACAATAAACCTGGCATTTGCAACAACTAGAGGATTTTTGTTACCCCAAGTAAGACTATGCCCTTGGGGAACCTGCATTTCTAGTTGAAAATATCCCTAAAGTAGATTTTACCTGGAGTGAGTGTGAGTCAGTCACAACAGCCAAACAATTTCATCAGGGGTTACTGAGATTACATTACAGCCTTTCAATTAGAATGACATCTTGTTTGCCTCATATAAAATATTGTGCTTGAATTGGAGGTTTAGCAGTAAACAAGACCCAGAGGGTTCCTTGCTTTATGGAATTTTCATTCTTGAAGAGATTCTAAAATTAAGCCATGAATCACACAATTAATTGTTTAATTACAATTGGGATAATTGTCTGAAAGAGACTTACAGCATCATAAAGAAGATATACAGTAGGAAGCCCAGACATGGTCTAGAGTGCAAGAGGCAGTGTGGACAGCCTCTAAGATGGCCCCTGTCTTAGTTCAGGCTGCGTGACAAATCATCACAGACTTACACAACAAAAATGTATTCTTACAGTCCTGGAAACTGGGAAGTCCAAGGTCAACATGCCAGTTGTTGTTTCTGGTGAGAATTCTCTTCCTGGCTTATAGGCGGCTGCTGTATCACTGTGTCCTCACAGGGAAGAGAGAGAGAGAGGGGCCAGGGAGAAGGATCGGGGAAAGGAAGGGAGAGGTAGAGAACTTCTTTTTGGTGTCTCTTCAGATAAGGACAGTAATCTTGCCAAATGAGCCTCCCTCCCTGCCTTCTTACCTCCTTATAGAGCCTATATCCAAATAGAGTCACATTGAGAGTCAGAACTTCAGCGTATGAATTTGGTGGTGGTGGTGGTGGGGAACATGACACACTTCATCCCATAATGGACCCCAGTATTCTCTGCCTCATGATATTCATGCTCTTGTGTAATCCCCTTGACTGTGGGCTCCACCTGGTAACTAACAAAAAGAATATGGTAAAAGTGATGGGATGTTACTTGCGAGATTAGTTTACAAAAGGCCTGCGACTGCTGTTGTGGATGTCATTGCTTGCTTGCTTGTTCTGAGGCAAGTCAGCTGCCATCTTGGGAGGTGCCCTGTGGAAAGGGCCTCATGGCAAGGAACAGAGAGAGGCCTCTGGCCAACAGTCAGTGAGGAACTGAAGCTCTGGATCCAATAGCCTACAAGAAACAGAATCCTGTGCAATCGAAAGGAGGAGTGAGCTTGGAAGCAAACCCTTTCCCAGATGAGCCTTCAGATGAGACTGCAGACTTTTTGCCTATAGCTTGACTACAACTTCATGAAGACCTTGAAGCAGAGGCATCCAGCCAGACCTTCCTGGGTCCCTGATCCACAAAAATTGTGAGATAATAAATGTTTTTTTAAGTCATTAAATTTTGGGTAACATATGCAGCAATAGATAACTAACACAAGGCACTTCTTTGAGGGAGTGACTCTTAGGGATATGAAATGTGATGGGAGTTACTAGGTGGCAGAATTGAAAGGGAACCAAGATCGTTCTAGGCAAAGACACTGACACCATAGGGGCAAGGGCACCAGCAGAAATGTTGTTGACAGAGTGATCTCAGTGGTCAGTCCCTTCTGGGAAGCTCCTTGGCAGAATAGAGCTGCCTGCTCAAGCTCTCATTCCCTCTGGAGGCAGCCAGCAGCCAGTGACTGGTTGATGTGGGGTACATAAGCACAGCTCTCTCGCCCCATCTTGGGACAACTCTGAAGGGCCATCCCAATTTTAGAGCTCCCCAGAGGACTTGCATAGGCCTTTGCTGAGACTACATTGCAGCCCAACTTCTCCCTTTGCCCTGATCCCATACCTTTTTTTCCAAGTGTTGATCACAAAAGCACTTTATAATAAATTTCTTGTATGCTAGAATATACTTCCTGGGGAGCCCAAGTATGACAGCTGGTGCCAGAAATGCCAGGAATGGTTGAAGCAGCAGTCCCTAAGATGGGATTTTTGGTGTTGGATGACCTGCTGCCAGGCTGGAGGGCTTTAATAGTGCTTATCTTACATGCTCTTTAAGCCATTTCCTTCACTGTCTTACCTGCACTGCCACTCTTAGTACCCACAGGTTGTTGATTGAACATCCATTTGGTCCTCCTCCTAATTGATCTTCTTATAGATAAAGAAATGAGAGATTTCATCTTCACCCTTTTATCTTCAGTGCAAAAACTGCCTGACCTTCACTCTGTGATCGACATGAACATTTATAATTTATGGGTAAGCTTGGTGCTCTTCTATTGTTTTTTTTTTTTTTTTTGATGCCCCTCTTCCACCCCTACCCACAACCCCCTTTCAAAAAGTCGCTTGTTTGGGATCTTAAATTCCTCAATAATGAGAGAGTTTCCAAGTTCCCTGTACTCTTGCCAGAGTTGGCATTTGTGAGGTGTCGGGAAAGGCTACTGGCTGGCGACAATGACCATAAACCATAGGAGACAGACTTCTAAGAGACTAGAAATTGAGTAAGCTGTCTGTCAAAATTAAAATCTTCCTAGTTTTTAGAATGCATCCTCATATGTCTGAAAAATCCGTTTAAAGGCCAAAGATAAGACGGGCCGGCAATCAATGTGCGCGACCTATTTCTAAATTTTATTTTCCAAATTGTAAAATAAATATAGACCATCCTATAGATCGTTTAGAAAGTAGGGAAAAACCCGCACGCCACCATCCGCACACAACGATTTAACCATCTTGACGCGTCCGGCTTGCCCGTTCGCTCTCCGCGGGTCAAGCCGGGACCTTCGCAGCTGCCGGAACCGCGGCGCCCGGGGCGGCGCTGACGCGCCGGGTGCGCCGTCGCCACGGTAACCGCGGAAGCCCGGGGCCTCGGGCGCGGTGAGTCGGGGGTCCCAGCCCGAGGGCTGGTGGGAGGGAGGGGGAGGGGAAAGGGGGAGGGGCCCGAGCCCGGTTGCTCGGGCCGAGGCTGGAGGCGAGGCTGCTTCCGTGGCGGCGCGTGCCGGCTTCGCCTCTGCCCGGAGCTTCGCGGAGCGGCTCCCGCCCCGCGGGCAGCCTCGGGAGACCATGGACGGCTCCTCGGGGACACCGGCGCAGGGCCAGCTCTGGCGTCCGGAAGTGGCCGGTGTTCCCCGCGCCCGACCGGTGTTCTGGTTGCGCCGGGCGCTGCTCCTCCGTATCCTTTAACACGGGCCAGCCCTTTGTGTGGCTGCCCCTTGGGGCCTTCTCCTTAAGGTGGGTCGGAAAATCCTCAAGGGACTACATTTTTTGAAGAAAAAATTCAATTGGCTTAAGATCCTTAAGATGTATTCCTTTTAACTTCACGGTACCTCGTGTGCATGCTTGCCCTTCGTTTACGCTACTCCCAGTACCTGGCTGGCCCTTTTCTCTTAAGACTCTTGATACTGAAATCTCACCTCAGGGAAGCCTTTGGAGACCTAATTTAGACGTCCAGCCTCCTTACTCTTAAAACAACACCCTTTGCTGATCTCCACTGTATCCCTCATCTCACTCTGTCTTTGCTGGTTCGCTTGTGTCTTGTCCACTAGACTGTGCCCGCCCGTGGTGTAGGGACCGTGATCTATGTGATTTCTATTTTTGGTGCCTTAGCGGCCTCAAAAAAGTTCATGTTTAGTTAGAAGGAAAAGTTTATAGCCTTGTTTAACCACACCCATTCAATGTGGCAGAGCAGGTGCTATTCTCATTTCACAAATGAGGAAAGTGAGGTCGGAAAAGCTGCATAATTAAAAAGTACCAGAATCAGGACTGTCTTGGGCCTTCTGCCTTCATAGTTCCAGCCCTTCTGCTCTCCTCACCATGTCCATATTCTGTATGAACTTTTGGTTATATGTGTGTTGAAGTTGCAATTTTGATTCATGTTAATAACTTTTATGGGCGAAGAAGATGTAATTTATTTTTGTTTATGACTGATCTGGTTTCTTTCATAAGCATTCCCTCACTGATTATTAAAAAAAAAAGTTGAACTGTTCAATTGGTTTTAAAGTTTATCCCAATCTGTGATTGGTTTCTTTAGTTAATGTTTAATTTATCTAGTACAAAAATGCTTAGGTTCTCAGATAACTTCTCCCCTGATTCTCACCTTGAGATGGTGCCCTGGTATGTGAATACATGTGAATGGCTCATGAGATCTATGGGGAAGGGTCTGGGCTTATGTACCTTGTGAACAGGTGTCTCCTGGCTTGGTCAGGCCTCAATAGCTCCCCCTCCCTCTAGTTGCACTGAGCTTTTGCTGTGACTTTCCCTCCACCCTGGCTGGGTTGATTTGCCACACAGGCCTCCCTTTCTAGAGAACTTCCTTTCCCTGCTACAGCAACCAGGTGGCGGCAAGACCCCAGCAAGACTCAGCTACTCCTAGGTTTCATGTATGTCCTATAACAGTGGCCCTCAAACTTTTTGGTCTCAGGACTCCATTACACTCTTTAAAAATTATTGATTCCCAAAAGCTTTCCTTTATGTGGGTTGTATCTATCTGTACAATACAGATTAAAAATATAGTAAGAAATAGAAATTAAAACTGAGAATTTAAAGTGTTTCTTTCTTTTAATAGTAACAAATATAAACCTGTTATATGTTAAACACAAATTACATGCTTCTCATGGAAAATAACTTTTCTAAAACAAAAATAATAGTGTAATTAAGTTTTTTCAATATATAGAATGTCGATACAAGGAAGAAAGGAAAGCTATATTATTTTATTAGTACTTATAATCACAATAAAATATTTAAAAATTTTTATTTTAAATAGAACTCTAAAGCTTCTATGTGACAGGAAGAAAAAACCCATAAAAAAATAGAATTCTTTGCTCTGTTGTCACATGATAGAATATAATGAAGGACATAGCAGTAGACCACCAGGCACATGACAGGAGACTTTATGTTTATATTCCTACTCCTAATTAGATCTGTTTTTGAAAAGTCAAGTATAAGAATAAATGCCCTGAAAGACTTCACTTTGTCCTTTTATTTCAGAAAGGCTGATTCTTTAGTCTACATTTGAAGTGGAATGGCCTTGAGTGTAACTATAAACCAGAGTGACTTGAGGGTTAGTCCTAGTTCAGTGGTTCTCAAAGCATGGCCTGAGGAATCCCTAGGGATCCCTAAGACATTTTCTGGGAGTCTACCTGTCAAACTATCTTCATATTAATTTTTAGATGTTATTTGCTTTTATAATCTCATTCTCACATGTTACGGTGGTTTTCCAGAGGTCATGTGACACATGATAGTCCAACATCACATGTCATTTCAGTGAATGCAGAAGCAGATGTGAGAATCCGTCTGTCTTCTATTCAGACAGATATCTAGACATTAAAGAGATTTTTTTAAATGTAAAATAATGGCACTCTGTAAACTATAGTTATTTTTCTTAAGCTATATTTTTATGTTAACGTAATTGTTTTAAGATGAATTAATAAACATTTTAAAGATTTTTCAGTTTTAATTTGTAATATGGTAAATATTGATAGATGTAACCCACATAAACAAAAATGTTGTGGGGGGGGTTCTGAAGTATTAAGAGTGTAAAGAGCCCTCAGATCAAAGAATTTGAGAAACACTGCCCTAATCATGTTAGTTCTGGGCTGATATGGAAATTAAGCTCCATTCAAGAGTCTTCTTGTGAAATACTCATAGTTTTGAGTATTCTGGGCTGAATCATATTTCCAGATTTGATCTAGTTTATCTCCAAATCTCTGAATTAACCTGGGGTCAGACTGATTTCTATATATAGAACAATCTGTATGTAATCAAATGTTGGGTAGTGGTGGAGTAGAAAATCCTTACTTAAACCCTATATAGGAAAAGTGTGTATTAAAAAAAAAAGAAAAAAATGTACCATCTTTTCTTTTGCTTCATGGATGCTTTTGCTGGAAGATTAATGGTATAGTGATGATGATAGCTTCTGCCTACTGGGTGCTCACCATATGCTTGGCACATGCATCATCTAATTTAATTCTCAGAACGATCATATAAAGTAGATTCTAATGTTAGTCCTATAAGTGATTAGCTAAATTGCCTGCTATTGTGCAGCTAATAAGTTGCAGGGTTGGATTGTGGACTCAAGCCTTTCTGACTCCAAAACTTGCTCTTGGCTGTGAAGAGAAGTAGTAGCAACTGCAAGCCTAACATTAATAGTTATTGAACACACACGACATACCAAGAATAGTAAGTTTGGAAGTGATGAAAGAGAAATACAAGGCTTGATCCTTGCCCCCATCCAGTGTGCAATCTAATTGAGTAGATGTCTTATGTACTGAAATAAATAGAAAACAATATAATGCCATATTTGGTAAGTTGTATTGTACAGACTGTATAGAATGGCCTTCGAAGTTTAGAGGAGGGACAGAGGCCCAGGTGCATTGAAGAGAGTAGTCAGGGAAAATTTTGGGAAGAAGGAAGGGTTATAGCTTGGCCTTAATGGGATTTGGCTAGTAATCCTAGAATGGAGGAGAAAAAATATATTCTAGGCCTAGTAGCAGGAATATATCTGAAATACAAATAGGATTGTCTCACTATTTGTAAGGTTTCATGTCTGGGCCCTTGCTAGGTGAGTGAGGAAAGGCATTCCAAACACATCCTGCCTCTATTGTCCAAGGGTTAAAAATCTATGTATTTAGCAGAAATGTTCCAGAAGGTCATAACATTATTAACAGACTGACAAAATAATTTGTGTAGTAGTAATAGGCACTTTTGAGAGTGAAAGAGGATGCTATTAAACATAACACCACAGGAACAGATGTAACGAACTGTCCTGATAACATTGGGACATATGTCACCCAAGCTATTAACCGTAAGCGCATGCTGTCTAATTTCTGCTAGATTCTCTCATGTTGATTTCCTGGTATAGTCTCCATATTGGATATTCAAGACTAATGTTTTTTCACAGTGTGTATTGCAACCCATTAATGGGTCATGAAATCAGTTTAGTGGGTGGCACTTAGCCCTTAAAAATAGAATGGGAGTAAAAACATCAGTATGTTACATGTAATAAGGATAAATAGTATTTTGCTTAATTATATCTATGCAAATATACCCATATATGCAATATATCCAGGACAAACGTGTCTATTATTACTGAACAATAAGTTTTTTGGTTATTCTATTAATAGATGTTATATATATTTACATATATATAATTAAAATGAGATCATAAACTAATATGTACTATATACTGTAATAGAAATAATATACATACAGTATATAACACAATATAAACAATATATAAAATAATGTATAAATATTTGGATAGGACATCTACTTCATGGTCTAAATTTGCTGTGCATGCTCTAGTCATCCTGCTTGCAAATAGTGAGAAGGAACTATGCTTTCCTAGAAGTCGCATGCTATGTATCTACATCTTATTGTCTGCTTCTTGGACATAAGGCTACACCATGTTGTAACAGAGACTGGGAAATAATCTTATTCCAACATAAATATTGGCTTAAAAAAAAGTGTGGTTAAAGGAAAAGAGAATGGGATTCTGTTCCTACAGAAGGGGAGATTAGATTTTGGGGAAGACAACCATTAGTGCTATATCTGGGACCCACACAATCATCAGGAGGCTGGAAATGAGCAGGTCCCAAGGGAGCTCTGGAAGGTTAGAGCACAAGAACCACAGCATGTTCTCATAGCAGGAAGTTTGATCAATATACTGCTGCTGTTACTTGTAATGAATGACCTTCAACTAGCCTCATGTCCTCGTGTCCCTTGTTCAAGAGCCAAGATCCTGGTCGTTTATATATAGAAGCTAAAAAACTGAACTTTGATACAGAAAACAGATTGGTGGTTGTCAGAGGCAGGGGGTGGGGGCAGGTGAAATGGGTGAAGGTGGTCAGAAGGTCCCAACTTCCATTTATAAGATAAATAGATTCTGGGGATGTATTGTACAATGTGGTTACTATAGTTAACAATATCGTATTGAATACAATACTGTATTGTATTTGAAAGTTATTAAGAGATTAGATCTTAAAAGTTTTCTTCATAAGAAAAAAATTTTTGCTTAACTGTGTGAAGTGATGGATTTTACCTGAACTTACTGTGGTGATCATTTTGCAAAATATACATACATCAGATCATTATGTTGTACACCTTAAATGAAGACAATGTTATATGTCCATAAAAAAAGGTAATTCAGAGATTAAAAACAACAACAAAAGGGTCAAGATCCTGGGATTGAGCAGCTGATTGGCTGTGCTTAAATTATGTGTCTGCCCCCAAGTGTGTGCTGGGACGGAGAGGAGGAGGATCTTGCCTCTTTGACTTCTGTAGTGGAAAGTTAGCTTGATATTACGTTAGAATTCTCAAAAACGGAGACTGGGAGTGTATGTGTGTTTGTGTGTGTGTGTGTGTTGGGAGGGTACAGAGCTGGATGCCAGGCACTCAAAAGGATTATAAATTTCCTCTATATTTATTTTGTAAAATGAAGGAAATGAATGAAACAATCTCAAAGATAAAATTTGGACCAAATCAGAGAAATGCAAATTAAAACCACAATGAGATATCATCTCACACTAGTAAGGATCACCACCATCCAAAAGACAAAGAACAACAATGTTGGTGAGGATGTGGAGAAAGGGAAACCCTCCTACATTGCTGGTGGGAATGTAAACTAGTTCAACCGTTGTGGAAAGCAGTATGGAGGTTCCTCAAAAAATTAAAAATAGAAATACCATTTGACCCAGGAAATACCCTAAGAATGCAGCAGCCCAGTTTGAAAAAGACAAATGCACCCCTATGTTTATCACAGCACTATTTACAATAGCCAAGAAATGGAAGCAACCTAAGTGTCCATCAATAGGTGAATGGATAAAGAAGATGTGGTACATATACACAATGGAATATTATTCAGCCATAAGAAGAAAATAAATCTATCCATTTGCAACAACATGGTTGGAGCTAGAGGGTATTATGCTCAGTGAAATAAGCCAGGCGGAGAAAGACAAGTATCAAATGATTTCATTCATCTGTGGAGTATAAGAACAAAGGAAAAACTGAAGGAGCAAAACAGCAGCAGACTCACAGAACCCAAGAATGGACTAACAGTTACCAAAGGGAAAGGGACTGAGGAGGATGGGTGGGAAGGCAGGGATAAGGTAGGGAAAAAAGAAATGGGGCATTATGATTAGCATGTATCATGTGGTGGTGGAGCATGGCGAGGGATGTACAACACAGAGAAGACAAGTAGTGATTCTACAACATCTTAGTACGCTGATGGACAATGACTGCAATGGGGAATGTGGGGGGAACTTGGTGTTGGGGCGAGTCTAGTAAACATAATGTTCCTCATATAATTGTATATTAATGATACAAAAAAAAATTTTGGTTGATTGGCTACCTCAGTTCCCACTCCGAACTCCCCAACTACCTTCTACCTTGCTTGCTTCTATTACAGAGGCAGGAGAATCAAGGTCCTTGCTTTTTTTTTTTCTTTTCTTAAATATAGGAGCACAATCTGGCCTTTGAGATATAACTGGAAGTTTGCAGGGACTTGTTAGGAAAGATTTTGCTTTCCTCTTAAAAGGGATGGATGCCACTAGTATTCTCTGGGAGTTCTCCCTTTTTTCTGCCATGAATGCAGATATGATGCCAGGAATTATGACAGCCATCTTGTCACCATGAGCTGATAGTCATGATGAAAGATGAAAGTCTTACACATTATGACAAAAAGAAGGATAGAAACAGCTTGGATTGGTATTTTTTGAGCTGCTGAACTATCTCCACCTTTGTATTTCTTGTTATGTAAGAAAACAAGCTCCTACTTTTAAAAGTCAATCATATTATTTTTCTATTATTTGCAATCAAAGAAGTCCTAACTTCAATAGCTTATAAGTGTTATACACATTTAGTAAAAGTAGAGATTAATGTAGGCCTCTTAGATAGAGATGTTATTCTGTCTAAATAGATTTCTCTTCTTTCTGACTTCTGCATTGACCAAATCTTGCCCGTTCTTCATGGCCCAGCTTAAATATCATATTCTTTACTAAATATATGATTTTTTACCTCTCCCAAATCTTTCCTCTCCCTGTTCCTACAAACACTATCCTGAATCTAATGTTCAATCTTCCTTTTCTTCTTTTTAAAATAGTGTTACTGTGTCTAGTTGCTTTGAACTTTACAGAAATATATCTTGATATAGTCTTTTGGGTTTTCTTAAGTTTAATATTATTTTGCTAAGATTAATTCATGTTATTGTGTGCCTCATTTATGCTCTGTAACACATTACCCCCAAATTTGGTAGCTTAAAATAGCACACATTATCTCCCATTTATCTGGGTCAGGAATCATGACACAGCTTAGCTAGATCTTTAATTTCAGGGTCTTTTATGAGGCTGCGGTCAAGGTGTTGCCTGGTGCCACACTCATCTCAGGGTTCAGTTGGGGCAGATCCACTTCCACACTCAGTGGTTGTTGGCAGAATGAACTTCTTCAGAGGCTAATGGACTGAAGGCCTTGGTTCCTTACTGACTGTTGGCCAGAGGCTGCCCTGTCTTCCTTAATGGGTGGTCCTCTTTGTCATAGTGTGTGCGAAGAGCCAGGGACAGAATCCAGCAAGACCAGTCACAGTCTGTTGTATCCAATCTATGGAAGTGACATCCCATTGCTGTTGCTCTTTTCTCTTCATTACAAGAAGGTCACTGTGTCTAGCCTGTATGCAAGGGGAGAGAGTCACACAAGGGTGTGAACACCAGGAGGGAGGAGCCATCTCAGAAGCTGCCTACCACGTGGGGAGCCATTGTAATGTGTTCATTTTAATTACTGTATAATCTTGTGTGTAAGTATGCCACAGTCTAGGCTCCTGTTCTGGGGCATTGTTTTTTTTTCCTGCCCAGGATTTTTGCTGTTATGATCAATGATGCTACTTTCTGGTACATAAGAGAGGACCATGCTACTCTTCTCTGAATTATTGCCAATTTAGTATATCTTCCACCAGACTGAGCATTATTAAGATTTCCTTGGTTAATTCTACCTGGAATTAATGTCATCCCTTCTAAATGCCCACAGCACTTCATCTCTTATGATATGTAGCACTTGTCACCTTTTATTACACTTATTTTGTATATGTCATATTTTCTCCTTTGAGATAGTAAGTTGTGGAGGGCAGGAAGTAAATTTCATGCATCTTTGTACTTTACATAGTGCCTACATAGCACTCATTATAATAGTAAGCTTTCAGTAAGCATTACTGAGTGAATGAATTCTGTCTAAACATCAGTGCCTAAATTTTAAGGTCTTAATAATCTGGCTCTAATGATCCAGTATTTCTCACTTCTCCCCAACATGGACCCTTGTTTATGCAGGTGAGTCTCTTTGACTTTCTCTTTCAATCTTTTCCTAATGAATCTAACCCACATTGGTCTCTTTTTTTTCTCCTATTCTTGTTGAATTTACTGTTTATATCTCACATTCAGCCTTTTGGTATATATTTAGTCACTGTATTGACTTATAGTAGGTGTATAATAAACTTTATTGATTGAATGGATGAAGTATTTCTAATTATTTTATAACTTTATAATCATTTTCAAACAGTTAAGCATTTTCACCCCAACTGTATTACCAGTTCACTGGTCAAGAAACAAATACTGATTTGTTTGGATAGATATCTATTGCTTTTTTTGGTCCTAGGTATTTTTGGAGTTAATGGAGTCAGAAGGACCCGTGGAGTCAGAGAGTTCAGAAAACTCAGCATTTTTCTCACAGCAAGAAGAAGAAGATGTTGAAGAAGAAGACGACACCAAAGCACCAGAGGGAACAGGTACCGTCAATCCCTTTGTACGGCTGGCTCTCTCCGGGGATGTAGAAGGCTTGCAGAAGATCTTTGAGGACCGTGAGAACCTTCATCGTGAGCAGGCCATGCAGCTACTCTTGGAAGAAGACATCATTGGGAGAAATTTGTTGTATGCGGCTTGCATGGCTGGGCAAAGTGATGTGATCAGAGCTTTGGCTAAATATGGTGTAAATCTGAATGAGAAAACCACTAGAGGTATTTTTTCTTTTCTCTCTTATCAGTATTGTGATTATCTAATGATGGTATGCACTATCTTTAAAGTTGGGTAAATTTGATGTGCCTGCTTTATATTTTGCATTTATTATATATGTATACAAAGATGAATGTATGTGTGCATGTACATGTTGCTATAATATAGCATAATAGTTAAGAACACAGACTTCACTATTATTAGCTGTGTGAATTGGGTAAATTACCTATTCTTTTTGTGTCTGTTTCTTCATCTATGAAGTGGGGATAATAATTGTGTTTTCCTTATAGGGTGTTAATGAGGATTAAGTAAAATAATAAATATAAATATCTTATCACAGTACTTGGCACATAATAAGTTGATATACAGAAAATAATTAATATTATTATCTCTTTCCTTTGAAGAGTTACTGGTTTTAGTAATTATCTATACTTTTAATTCAATCATTTGTCTTTTCAGGTTACAAATACAATACATGGTCACTGTAGAAAATAAAATAATGATCTCTAGCAAATAGGGAATACGTATTTTCTTCATGCTCACATGGAACATTTTAAAAAATTGACCACATGTTAGGCCGTTAAGGGAAATCTTAACAAATATCAAAGAATCTTTGGTTTGCAGTGTTTGGTGTCTGACCACAATAAAATAAAATTAGAAAATAGTAACAAAAACATAACTGAAAATCTCTTATAAATTTGGAAGCAAAAATATTCTTTAAATCATCTGTTGGTCACAGAAAATATAATAGAAATGATGAAATATTTCAATGGCAACAGGATTACTATATGTCAGTACCTGTGGAATAAAGTAATTTAAATTCTAGTTTAATGCATGTATTAGAATATAGGAAACATTGAAAACCAGGAAGCAAAGCATCTAACTCAAAGACTTAGAAAAACAACTGAGTGATCCACACGGAGTAGAAGAAAAGAAATAATAGAGTAAAATGATGACATTGAAAATAACAAAGTAATAGGGAGAATCAACAAGTCAAAATATGATTAAGTGAAGAAGACAGAGAGTTGAAAAACCTTTGATAACATTTATAAGATTTGATAATTTTCAATATTTGATGGTATCAGAGAGAGAGCACAAATAATATTTTGAATTTTTTAATGGGAGCATTCACACAAGAACTAAGATTAAAAAAATCATTAGAAAATATTATAAACAAATTCATGACAATACATTTGAAAACTTGGATGAAATGGATAATTTTCAAATAAAATATAAATTACCAAAGTTGACTCAAGAAACAAATAGAACTCTTGACCAAATCAATGCTTATTTAAAAAAATTGAATAGGTAATCAAAATCTGCCTCCTCCTCAACCCCCACCTAATTCCAGACTCAAATATTTTAAGAGGTAAGGTTTACCACATTTTTAGGGAAAAGGACTCTCTAGCTTATACAAATGTATAAGTTGGAAAATTGGTTAACATGTTTTATGAGTGATATAACTTTTATAGCAAAACTGCATAAGGGAAGTACTAGAAAGGAAATTAGAAACTCATTTAATTACATAGATGCAAATATCTTATATAAAATATTAACAAATTAAATCTAAGATTGTGTATTAAAAAGTTAATTGGACTAGCTTGGGTTTATCCCATTAATGGGAGGATGGTTTGAACATTAGAAAAAATATTAGTATACTTTGTTACATTAAAAGATTAAATGAACAAAACCACATGATTATCTTAACAAATGTAGAAAAATCTTAAAAAAATGTAGCACTCATTCATGATGAAAGCTCTTAGGAAATAGGAATATAAGAAACTTTCCTTAAGACTTTCAATAAAAAATCTGAAGTAAACTTACTACTATTGAATCTTTAGAAAACTCTTTAAAGTCAGAAACAAGACTGTGATGTTCACTCTCATGGCTTCTATTCATCATTTTTTTAAAATTTTGGTATCATTAATCTACAATTACATGAGGAACATTATGTTTACTAGGCTCCCCCCTTCACCAAGTCCCCCCAACAAACCCCATTACAGTCATTGTCCATCAGCATAGTAAGATGCTGTAGAGTCACTACTTGTCTTTGTGTTGCACAGCCCTCCTCATGCCTCCTGCCACATTATACATGCTAATCATAGTGCCCCTTTCTCCCCCCACCTTGTTGCTCCCTTCCCACCCATCCTACCCAGTCCCTTTCCCTTTGGTAACTGTTAGTCCATTCTTGGGTTCTGTGATTCTGCTGCTGTTTTGTTCCTCCAGTTTTTTCTTTGTTCTTATACTCCACATATGAATGAAATCATTTGGTACTTGTCTTTCTTTGCCTGGCTTATTTCACTGAGCATAATACCCTCTAGCTCCATCCATGTTGTTGCAAATGGTAGGATTTTTTTTCTTCTTATGGCTGAATAATATTCCATTGTGTATATGTACCACACCTTCCTTATCCATTCATCTACTGATGGACACTTAGGTTGCTTCCATTTCTTGGCCATTGTAAATAGTGCTGCGATAAACATAGGGGTGCATCTGTCTTTTTTCAAACTGGGCTCCTGCATTCTTAGGGTAAATTCCTAGAAGTGGAATTCCTGGGTCAAATGGTATTTCTATTTTGAGCTTTTTGAGAAACCTCCATACTGCTTTCCACAATGGTTGAACAAATTTACATTCCCACCAACAGTGTAGGAGGGTTCCCCTTTCTCCACAACCCCTCCAACATTTGCTGTTGTTTGTCCTTTGGATGGTGGCAATCCTTACTAGTGTGAGGTGATATCTCATTGTGGTTTTAATTTGCATTTCTCTGATGACTAGTGATGTGGAGCATCTTTTCATGTGTCTGTTGGCCATGTGAATTTCTTCTTTGGAGAACTGTCTGTTCAGCTCTGCTGCCCATTTTTTAATTGGATTGTTTGCTTTTTGTTTGTTGAGGTGCATGAGCTCTATATGTATTTTGGATGTCAGCCCTTTATCAGATGAGCCATTTATGAATATATTCTCCCATACTGTAGGATGCCTTTTTGTTCTATTGATGGTGTCCTTTGCTGTAAAGAAGCTTTTCAGCTTGATATAGTCCCACTTGTTCATTTTTGTTTTTGTTTCCCTTGCCTGGGGAGATATGTTTATGAAGAAGTTGCTCATGTTTATGTCCAAGAGATCTTTGCCTGTGTTTTTTTCTAAGAGTTTTATGGTTTCATGACTTACATTCAGGTCTTTGATCCATTTCAAATTTACTTTTGTGTATGGGGTTAGACAATGAGCCAGTTTCATTCTCTTACATGTAGCTGTCCAGTTTTGCCAGCACCATCTGTTGAAGAGACTGTCATTTCCCCATTGTATGTCCATGGCTCGTTTATCATATATTAATTGACCATATATGTTTGGGTTAATGTCTGGAGACTCTTTTCTGTTCCACTGGTCTGTGACTCTGTTCTCGTGCCAGTACCAATTGTCTTGATTACTGTGGCTTTGTAGTAGAGCTTGAAGTTGGGGAGCAATATCCCCCCCACTTTATTCTTCTTTCTCAGGATTACTTTGGCTATTTGGGGTCTTACGTGGTTCCATATGAGTTTTTGAACTATTTGTTCAGTTCGTTGAGGAATGCTGTTGGTAATTTGATAGGGATTGCATCAAATCTGTAGATTGCTTTGGGCAGGATGGCCATTTTGACCATGCTTCCTAGCCGAGAGCATGGGATGAGTTTCCATTTGTTAGTGTCCTCTTCAATTTCTCTTAAGAGTGTCTTGTAGTTTTCAGGGTATAGGTCTTTCACCTCCTTGGTTAGGTATATTCCTAGATACTTTATTCTTTTTGATGCAATTGTGAATAGAATTGTTTTCCTGATTTCTCTTTCTGTTAGTTCATTGTTAGTGTATAGGAAAGCCACAGATTTCTGTGTATTAATTTTGTATCCTGCAACTTTGCTGAATTTCGATATCAGTTCTAGTAGTTTTGGAGTGGAGTCTTTAGGGTTTTTTATGTACAATATCATGTCATCTGCAAATAGTGACAGTTTGACTTCTTCTTTGCCAATCTGGATTCCTTGTATTTCTTTGCTTTGTCTAATTGCCATGGCTAGGACCTCCAGTACTATGTTGAATAACAGTGGGGAGAGTGGGCATTCCTGTCTTGTTCCCTATCTTAGAGGAAAAGCTTTCAGCTTCTTGCTTTTTAGTATGATGTTGGCTGTGGATTTATCATATATGTCCTTTATTATGTTGAGGTACTTGCCCTCTATACCCATTTTGTTGAGAGTTTTTATCATGAATGGATGTTGAATTTTGTCGAATGCTTTTTCAGCGTCTATGGAGATGATCATGTGGTTTTTGTCCTTCTTTTTGTTTATGTGGTGGGTGATGTTGATGGATTTTCGAATGTTGTACCATCCTTGCATCTCTGAGATGAATCGCACTTGGTCATGGTGTATGATCTTCTTGATGTATTTTTGAATTCGGTTTGCTAATATTTTGTTGAGTATTTTTGCATCTATGTTCATCAGGGATATTGGTCTGTAATTTTCTTTTTTGGTGGGGTCTTTGCCTGATTTTGGTATTAGGGTAATGTTGGCTTCATAGAATGAGTTTGGGAGTATTCCCTCCTCTTCTATTTTTTGGAAAACTTTAAGGAGAATGGGTATTATGTCTTCTCTGTATGTCTAATAAAATTCCGAGGTAAATCTATCTGGTCCGGGGGTTTTGCTCTTGGTTAGTTTTTTAAGTACCGCTTCAATTTCGTTGCTGGTAATTGGTCTGTTTAGATTTTCTGTTTCTTCCTTGGTCAGTCTTGGAAGGTTGTATTTTTCTAGGAAGTTGTTCATTTCTTCTAGGTTTTTCAACTTGTTAGCATATAGGTTTTCACAGTATTCTCTAATAATTCTTTGTATTTCTGTGGGGTCTGTCATGATATTTCCGTTCTTGTTTCTGATTCTGTTGATGTGTGTTCATTCTCTTTTTCTCTTAGTAAGTTTGGCTAGAGGTTTATCTATTTTGTTTATTTTCTCAAAGAACCAGCTCTTGGTTTCGTTGATTTTTTATTTTGTTTTATTCTTCTCAATTTTATTTATTTCTTCTCTGATCTTTATTATGTCCCTCCTTCTGCTGACTTTAGGCCTCATTTGTTCTTCTTTTCCCAATTTCGGTAATTGTGACATTAGACTATTCATTTGGGATTGTTCTTCCTTTTTTAGGTAAGCCTGGATTGCTATATACTTTCCTCTTAAGACAGCTTTTGCTGTGTCCTATAGAAGTTGGGGCTTTGTGTTGTTGTTGTCATTTGTTTCCATATATTGCTTGATCTCTATTTTAATTTGGTCATTGATTTATTGATTATTTAGGAGCATGTTCCTAAGCCTCCATGTGTTTGTGGACCTTTTTGCTTTCTTTGTAGTTTTATACCTCTGTGGTCTGAGAAGTTGGTTGGTAGAATTTCAATCTTTTTGAATTTACTGAGGCTCTTTTTGTGGCCTAGTATGTGGTGTATTCTGGAGAATGTTTCATGTGCACTTGAGAAGAATGTGTATACTGTTGCTTTTGGATGTAGAGTTCTATAGATGTCTATTAGATCAATCTATTCTAGTGTGTTGTTCAGTGCCTCTGTGTCCTTACTTATTTTCTGTCTGGTGGATCTATCCTTTGGGATGAGTGGTGTGTTGAAGTGTCCTAAAATGAATGCATTGCATTCTATTTCCTCCTTTAGTTCTGTTAGTATTTGTTTCACATACGCTGGTGCTCCTGTTTGGGTGCATATATATTTATAATGGTTATACCCTCTTGTTGGACTGACCCCTTTATCATTTTGTAATGTCCTTCTTTATCTCTTGTTACTTTCTTTGATTTGAAGTCTATTTTGTCTGATACTAGTACTGCAACTCCTGCTTTTTTCTCCCTGTTGTTTGCATGAACTATCTTTTTCCATCCCTTGACTTTTAGTCTGTGCATATCTTTGGGTTTGAGGTGAGTCTCTTGTAAGCAGCATATAGATGGGTCTAGCTTTGTTATCCATTGTATCACTCTGTGTCTTTTAATTGGTGCATTCAGTCCGTTTACACTTAGGGTGATTATATACTTATTACCATTGCAGGCTTTAGATTTGTGGATACCAAAGGTTCAAGGTTAGCTTCTTTAGTATCTTACTGTCTAACTTAACTCACTTATTGAGCTATTATTAACACTGTCCAGTGATTCTTTATTTCTCTCCCTTCTTATTCCTCCTCCTCCATTCTTTATATGTTGGTTGTTTTATTCTGTGCTCTTTTGTGTTTCCTTTGTGAGTAGTTGATTTTATTTTTTGCCTTTAGTTAGTATTTGGTTGGTCTGCTTTCTTTGATGTGATTTTATTTTCTCTGGTAACATCTATTTAGTCTTAGGAGTGCTCCCATCTAGAGCAGTCCCTCTAAAATACCCTGTAGAGGTGGTTTGTGGGAGGCAAATTCCGTCAACTTTTGCTTGTCTGGCAATTGTTTAATCCCTCCTTCATATTTAAATGGTATTCGTGCTGGATGCAGTATTCTTGGTTCAAGGCCCTTCTGTTTCACTGTATTCAGTATATCATGCCATTCTCTTCTGGCCTGTAAGGTTTCTGTTGAGAAGTCTGGTGATAGCCTGAAGGGTTTTCCTTGGTAGGTGACCTTTTTCCTCTCTCTAGCTGCCTTAAATACTCTGTCCTTGTCCTTGATCTTTGCCATTTTAATTATTATGTGTCTTGGTGTTGTCCTTCTTGGGTCCTTTCTGTTGGGAGTTCTGTGTACTTCCGTGGTCTGATTGATTATTTCCTCCCCAGTTTGGGGAAGTTTTCAGCAATTATTTCTTTGAATACACTTTCTATCCCTTTTTCTCTCTCTTCTTCTTCTGGTACCCTTATAATATGGATATTGTTCATTTTGGATTGGTCACACAGTTCTCTTAATATTGTTTCATTCCTTGAGATCCTTTTATCTCTCTCTGCGTCAGCTTCTCTGTGTTCCTGTTCTCTGATTTCTATTCCATTAATGGCCCTTTGCACCTCATCCTGTCTGCTCTTAAGTCCTTCCAGAGTCTGTTTCATTTCTGTAATCTCCTTCTGGATTTCATCCCTTAGCTCTTGCATATTTCTCTGAAGATCCATCAGCATGGTTATGACCTTTATTTTGAATTCTTTTTCAGGAAGATTGGTTAGGTCTATCTCGTTCTCTGAGGTTGACTCTGTGATTTTGGTCTGGATCAAATTCTTCTGCCTTTTCATGGTGATAGAGGTAGTTGTGGGGAGCTGGCGTTGTGTGTAGGCTGGGAGAATGTCCCTCCTTGCTAGTTTGTGACCTTCCTCTTCTAGGAGAACAGTGACCCCTAGCGGCTTGTGCTGGGCAGCTGTGCGCAGACGGGGAGTCTGATTCTTGCCTGGCAGCTGTGGAAGAAGCTCTGCCCAGTTGCTGTGGCTATGGTTGGTGCTGCTATGGCAGAGTGGTGCCCGAGGGGGAATGGGCGGGAGGGACATCTGAGCTGGACTGCCACCCAGGGGTTTGGGGCACCTGGAGTTCCCTGGGATTTCCAGTTACTGGGCGGATTGCACCAGGGCGCTTCTGTCCAGCTGTAAGGCCCCTGTCCCTTTAAGATTTTCAAAGGGCACTCGCTTTTCTTTTGTCCCAGGGGCGCTGGCTGCGGTGACCCCCTCAACCGTCCTGTTTCCCTAGTATCCAACACACCATGCACTGTGCAGATGGCTAGGGCTGGGTGATTAGCAGTTGTAGGCTCCCTCTCCCGCCCCGCCCCGACTCCTCTCCTCCCGCTGGGAGCTGGAGTGGGGGGTACTTGGGTCCCGCCGGTTGCAGCTTGTATCTTACCCCCTTCGCAAAGTGCTGGGTTCTCGCAGGTGTAGATGTAATTTGGCTGTTGTCCTGTGTCTTCTGGTCTCTCTTTTAGGAATAGTTGTATTTGTTGTATTTTCAAAAATATATGTAGTTTGGGGAGGAGATTTCCGCTGCTCTACTCACACTGCCATCTTGGCTCCGCCCCTGACATTGCTATGATTTTATTCCACTACTGTAATTACTGTGTCAGCAGAAAAAAAACCCCAGTGTATTAGAGGCATGAAACAACATGATTTGGAGAAATCAGAGTCTTGTACAACTGGTGGTAGCCAGATTGTAGGAAATGTTCTAGATAGGTGAGTATTTTGCTCCATATAGCCTTTTGTTCTTGACTATCAGTTCTTAGATCTTGACCTCCTCATTGACCTTCATTAATTTACAGCAAAGTTGAGAAAAGTACTTATCTTCTCTGTGTTTTTGTTTCCTTATCTATAAATGAGAACAATACTAGTGCCCAATTCATAGGATTATAGTGAGGATCAAATGAGTTGATACTTGTGAAGTGCATGGAAGAGTGCCTGTGTAGAGGAAAATATTTCATTTCTTCTGTCTGGTCTTCTGCCTTACTCTGGACTACCTGCTCAATTGACTTTCTCTGTATTTAAGAACTAGTAGTTTCCCAGAAAGAGATTATTTTCTTCTTAGAATCAACCCCAGTCCTTCCTAGTTCCATTTATGTCCCTTTCTTTCTGCTGGGATTTCTGATGTGTAGACTTCTGTATCCTGCTCCTGAGATCCAGCACTCATGGACAACAAGATGGGAGAACTTTAGGAAAGTCCCCTTCTTGTCTGGATGCTTTTAAAATTGTCTTATTTAAATGCTTTTCTTCTCGTGGGAAGGCAATGGGGTTAATGTACTACAAGGATAAGTGTGTTTCTTTCTAAGAAACAGATAATCTACAACAAGGGAAAAAGCATGTAAGATTATAAATTCCTTGGTAAACGCCTCTCTGCTTAGAAATGTCATTTTCTTGTTTTTAAATTGTGTATATTAAAAAATAGGGGAAAAATAGATGTTACTGTTGGTCTGAAACTTCAGCCTGAGAAATGCAATGGCAATGTCAAGAGCCACAACATCTCATCTGAATGACCTGCTCCTGTTAGCAGTGTATTATCTGCTAATAATACCCACAGCATAGGGTTATTGGGAGGATTAAATGAAGTGGTAGTGCATTAAGTGCCTAGTAGTCAGTAGACTCAGTACATCTGTAGGTACCCCCTCCCTGGACCATTCAGCTGATTGACAACTTCCATCTTAAGGCAGAAGGCAGGAACAACAGTGGTATCTTGATGCCATCTTGTAGGGGGTAAAGGCACAATAAATTCTTGGGCCAGTCTCTATTTCTTGGCATATTGAAAAATTTTCCCTTGTTGTACAGTTAAAAAGTTGGGCCTTAGAGGGGAAGATATGTGAATTTTGACTGATCCTGGAGTGGTTCACTTCATGCTGCTTTTGATTCCTTCTAACCCTGTATTATCCCTTCTGGTTATGATATCCTCAAGACAAAGATAAGTTTACAACTTGGTCTAAGACAGACCCAGGACTGTGGAATGTGGCATAATAGGGAGCCAAGGCAGAGGTTTTTGAAAGGAAGTGGAGTGGGTTACTCTCTTTCCCTACTGTAGCCAGTGGCACCCATTTGGGTGCTGTTTTCTGCCCCTTATAAACTCTTTATTTGGCAACAGACCTGGCTTTCCCTTTGGCTCCTTACTCCCAGTGTGGCCTTGAGCAAGGTATAGTCTCTCTGACTTTCACTTTCCTCTGTGTCCTTTAATGGAGCTAATAATACCCACAGCATAGGGTTATTGGGAGGATTAAATGAAGTGGTAGTGCATTAAGTGCCTAGTAGTCAGTAGACTCAGTACATGCTAGTTCATACATCTACTCATCTTTTGTAGCAGCACTGCATGCCTCTTTGGCCTGTTAAGTGAGTCATAAATATATCTGTGTGGGTAAGTTGCAACAGTGAACTTCTGACTTGATTTTTTTAAACCAGTCTGAAAAAAATTTAAAGCTAACTCCTGTTTTCCACCTTTACAATTATATCTCATGGTAGTCACCTTGGTAAGCCTAAAAAAATAGCTCTCTGATTTGATAGGTTACAATTTCAGTTTTAATTCAAATGATTAATTTCCAAACCAAAGGGATATGCATGTGTAGTAATTTGTATGATTGTGTTAGCAATAATGCTAGAGTAATTAGATTACTTGGACTAAAGTCATGAGTCTAATTGTATTCCAAAATAGATGACTTCTAGGGAGATTGCCATCTTCCTTAGAAGATGGTGAAGAGCTCAAGGCCAGTGTAGCTTATAAGGATAAAACCCCAATTTTTGGAGACTGTAACATGACTGCAACTAGTTTCCTCGCTTCAGACTGCCTGTGTTGGTATCTTGGATCCATCATTTACTGGCTGTGCTCGTTGGGCAAGTTTCTTACCTTCTCTGGACTTCAGTTTCCTTGTCTGTAAAATGGGGATTATAAGAATTCTGGCCTCAGGGTTTTTTATGAACTAAATGAGTTTGCTATGTGTAAAGCACTTAGAGTAGTGCCTGACCCATGGTAATCATTCAGTGCTTGATTGCTGTTATGATCTTAGTCTGTAATAGCCTGAAACAACGTAGTCAGTTGACCTGGCCATCTTCCTTCTATTTGTTAGGTTATACACTCTTGCACTGTGCTGCAGCCTGGGGTCGCTTACAAATTCTGAAGACACTCGTGGAATTAGATGTTGATATAGAAGCTCTGAACTTCCGGCAAGAAAGAGCTCGAGATGTTGCTGCTCGGTATTCCCAGAGTGAGTGTATTGAATTCCTGGACTGGGCAGGTAAGGAAGCTCACAGAATAGTAGCAAGCCGACTAATGGATGGATTTTCCTTCTATAAGTTAGAGGCTGTCTTCATCAAAGCAAAGAGATGGTTAACATTTTCACCTTCTACCAATATGTTTTATTTGTAGATACAACCACAGTCAGTCACTGTTGGTGATATGTGAAATGTGCTTTTTTTTCTTTCCATTTTGTGAATGGCTTAAAACATTGTGTTTAATAAAAACTGTACATACTGGAAGCTAGTTGATTTGCCAACTTCACAATTTCACCAATTTCTTAATTTTCTTAAGAGTGTGTGTATATATGTTCAAGACCATTTTCTGAGATACCTATGCAAAATGAAGCATTACCTTAAATGTTTAAAAAAATGGCATATTTGAGTAATACATTCCATTCTCCAGGTAGAAACAGTTGTAATAATTTTAAATGATTTGCCAGGCAAATTTGATCTGGGGTGTTAGAAGTCAGAATAGCAGTTACCTTTATAGCATGAGGGGTACTTAAGGCATATGTCTTTTTTCTTGACTGGTTTCTGGTTAGATGAGAATGCCTTACTGAAACAGCAAAATATGCACAGATAGGCTACAGTGCAGGAGGAATAATAACAAAGTACGTGGGCTGCTGAATAAGAGTGCTTGAGTTTAAATACTGGTGTTTCCACTTGAAACCTATGTGACCTTGGATAAGGTATTGAAATTCTTTATACCTCAGTTTTATTTTCCAGAAGAGGGGGCCAGTAATAGTTACTACCATGTGAGGGTTGTTTTACAAATTAAATAAGATGATATAAAGCCCTAGCACAATGCCTGTCATTTTTCAATCAGCTCTTGAAAAGTGCTGGTGCTATTAGTACAGCCAGATCATACCCTTAAATGCCAGGCTAAGATGCTTTCATTTGATTTATGTAGGCACTGGGAGCCACTGAAAGGTTTTATGTAGAAGAGGAAGAGGAAAGTGATATTTAGGTAGTAATAAGGAACTCACTTATCAGTAAAATGAGAAGGGAACTCAGATAATTAATAAAAACATGGAAATTGAGGAAATGTAGCACATTTGGGAAGAAAAATATGAGTTACACTTTGTTGTTTATTTTATAGGTAATTGTGCACTTGTACTGAATGTTTTCTAAGGCAATGTTTATGTCAATAATCTTCAACTTCATGATTAGATCTATAAGTAAAAAGAAAACAAATAACCAAGAATTAAATTGATCTCTCTATGAACAGTTATTGTAGGTGAAATTCACACTATATAATTTAAAATACGGTTTTGAAGAATGACCCATGGCACTTAAAAAATACAATCCTGGGGCAAATTTTGCTGTAACTTTTCTGAAAAGAAACAGTTTGGGGCTTATAGGTATGGAGTTGCCATGGTTCCTTTCTCCCTAACAGCCATTTATTTAGTCTGGATCCTTACCTTCTTGGGGGAATTATACCTGACATTTCCTAGTGATGAAGGTAAAATAAGACTATAATATATCAACTAGGATTCTGTTTCCAGATCAGTGATGGAATTGAATTGTAAGGACTGGAGCTCCATGGTAATGTACCTGTGGAATGTTGGGAGCCCAACCTACTCAACCTAAAATTTAACATTTAATTCAGACTTAATAAACCACTTCCATTCCTTGTTCTAATGATTGGAGTAGGAATCACTGGAGAAGTTTAAGGGATTGAGGACTCTCTACCCCAAAGAGTCTTCTCGATGTTGCTGAAAATTCCACTATTGGGTTTTCAAGGTTTGGAGACTTTTTAAGTGTTCAATAGTCCTCCACTTAAATATGTAGCAGTGTTCTAGGAATTAGTTGACAGTTCAGAACTCTGAAGGGATGGAGCAAACACTTATGGAAATGGGGGAGCAGAGTTGTGCTAAGAAAGGAAGGAAGTTAGGAGAAGAGTCTGGAAAGTGGAATCATAATAAACTTAAAAATCCACAATAACCAAGGGCAGGCACTATTCTTTTCTATTACTTGTGAAGGCCATAGAGTTATCTATTAGTGTTTCAAGGATTGTTTTTTAAAAGTTTTTCCCTTCCTTTGTATTGATGGGAAGTATGTAATAGCTCTGGCATATTTTTCTAGGGTCTTTCAGATATTCTTACTCAAATATTTTGTCCTAGTTTCAGGCCAGTATCCCAGTTTTTGTTTGGAAAATACGATTAACATACTTTAAAAACTGAGGTGGCTTCACCCCAAAGGATAGATCCACTGGGCAGAAAATAAGTAAGGAAATGGAAGCACTGAACAACACAGTAGAGCAGATGGACCTAATAGACATCTATAGAACTCTACATCCAAAAGCAGTGGGATATACATTCTTCTCAAGTGCACATGGAACATTCTCCAGAATAGACCATATACTAGGCCACAAAAAGAGCCTCAGAAAATTCCAAAAGATTGAAATCCTACCAACCAACTTTTCAGACCACAAAGGCATAAAACTAGAAATAAACTGTACAAAGAAAGCAAAGAGGCTCACAAACACATGGAGGCTTAACAACACGCTCCTAAATAATCAATGGATCAATGACCAAATCAAAATGGAGATCCAGCAATATATGGAAACAAATGACAACAACAACACTAAGCCCCAACTTCTGTGGAACACAGCAAAAGCAGTCTTAAGAGGAAAGTATATAGCAATCCAAGCATATTTAAAAAAGGAAGAGCAATCCCAAATGAATGGTCTAATGTCACAATTATCGAAATTGGAAAAAGAAGAACAGATGAGGCCTAAGGTCAGCAGAAAGAGGGACATAATAAAGATCAGAGAAGAAATAAATAAAATTGAGAAGAATAAAACAATAGCAAAAATCAATGAAACCAAGAGCTGGTTCTTCGAGAAAATAAACAAAATAGATAAGCCTCTAGCCAGACTTATTAAGAAGAAAAGAGAGTCAACACAAATCAACAGTATCAGAAACGAGAAAGGAAAAATCACGACGGACCCCACGGAAATGCAAAGAATTATTGGAGAATACTATGAAAACCTATATGCTAACAAGCTGGGAAACCTAGGAGAAATGGACAACTTCCTAGAAAAATACAACCTTCCAAGATTGACCCAGGAAGAAACAGAAAATCTAAACAGACCAATTACCAGCAATGAAATTGAAGCGGTAATCAAAAAACTACCAAAGAACAAAACCCCCAGGCCAGATGGATTTACCTCAGAATTTTATCAGACATACAGGGAAGACATAATACCCATTCTCCTTAAAGTTTTCCAAAAAATAGAGGAGGAAGGGATACTCCCAAACTCATTCTATGAAGCTAACATCACCCTAATACCAAAACAAGGCAAAGACCCCACCAAAAAAGAAAACTACAGATCAATATCCCTGATGAACGTAGATGCAAAAATACTCAACAAAATATTAGCAAACCGAATTCAAAAATACATCAAAAGGATCATACACCATGACCAAGTGGGATTCATCCCAGGGATGCAAGGATGGTACAACATTCGAAAGTCCATCAACATCATCCACCACATCAACAAAAAGAAAGACAAAAACCACATGATCATCTCCATAGATGCTGAAAAAGCATTTGACAAAGTTCAACATCCATTCATGTTAAAAACTCTCAGCAAAATGGGAATAGAGGGCAAGTACCTCAACATAATAAAGGCCATCTATGATAAACCGACAGCCAACATTATATTGAACAGCGAGAAGCTGAAAGCATTTCCTCTGAGATCGGGAACTAGACAGGGATGCCCACTCTCTCCACTGTTATTTAACATAGTACTGGAGGTCCTAGCCATGGCAATCAGACAAAATAAAGAAATACAAGGAATCCAGATTGGTAAAGAAGAAGTTAAACTGTCACTATTTGCAGATGACATGATACTGTACATAAAAAACCCTAAAGACTCCACCCCAAAACTACTAGAACTGATATCGGAATACAGCAAAGTTGCAGGATACAAAATCAACACACAGAAATCTGTGGCTTTCCTATATACTAACAATGAACCAACAGAAAGAGAAATCAGGAAAACAACTCCATTCACAATTGCATCAAAAAAAATAAAATACCTAGGAATAAACCTAATCAAAGAAGTGAAAGACTTATACTCTGAAAACTACAAGTCACTCTTAAGAGAAATTAAAGGGGACACTAACAGATGGAAACTCATCCCATGCTCATGGCTAGGAAGAATTAATATAGTCAAAATGGCCATCCTGCCCAAAGCAATATACAGATTTGATGCAATCCCTATGAAACTACCAGCAACATTCTTCAATGAACTGGAACAAATAATTCAAAAATTCATATGGAAACACCAAAGACCCCCAATAGCCAAAGCAATCCTGAGAAAGAAGAATAAAGTAGGGGGGATCTCACTCCCCAACTTCAAGCTCTACTATAAAGCCTTATTAATCAAGACAATTTGGTACTGGCACAAGAGCAGAGCCACAGACCAATGGAACAGACTAGAGAATCCAGACATTAACCCAGACATATATGGTCAATTAATATTTGATAAAGGAGCCATGGACATACAATGGCGAAATGACAGTCTCTTCAACAGGTGGTGCTGGCAAAACTGGACAGCTACATGTAGGAGAATGAAACTGGACCATTGTCTAACCCCATATACAAAAGTAAACTCAAAATGGATCAAAGACCTGAATGTAAGCCATGAAACCATTAAACTCTTGGAAGAAAACATAGGCAAATACCTCTTAGACATAAACATGAGTGACCTCTTCTTGAACATATCTCCCCGGGCAAGGAAAACAACAGCAAAAATGAGTAAGTGGGACTATATTAAGCTGAAAAGCTTCTGTACAGCAAAAAACACCATCAATAGAACAAAAAGGATCCCTACAGTATGGGAGAATATATTTGAAAATGACACATCCAATAAAGGCTTGACGTCGAGAATATATAAAGAGCTCACACGCCTCAACAAACAAAAAACAAATAACCCAATTAAAAAATGGGCAGAGGAACTGAACAGACAGTTCTCCAAAACAGAAATACAGATGGCCAACAGACACATGAAAAGATGCTCCACATCGCTAATTATCAGAGAAAAGCAAATTAAAACTACAATGAAGTATCACCTCACACCAGTAAGGATGGCTGCCATCCAAAAGACAAACAACAACAAATGTTGGCGAGGCTGTGGTGAAAGGGGAACCCTCCTACACTGCTGGTGGGAATGTAAGTTAGTTCAACCATTGTGGAAAGCAGTATGGAGGTACATCAAAATGCTCAAAACAGACTTACCATTTGACCCAGGAATTGCACTCCTAGGAATTTACCCTAAGAATGCAGCAATCAAGTATGAGAAAGATCAGTGCACCCCTATGTTTATCGCAGCACTATTTACAATAGCCAAGAAATGGAAGCAACCTAAATGTCCATCGATAGATGAATGGATAAAGAAGATGTGGTACATATACACAATGGAATACTACTCAGCCATAAGAAAAGGGCAAATCCAATCATTTGCAGCAACATGGATGGAGCTGGAGGGTATTATGCTCAGTGAAACAAGCCAAGCGGAGAAAGAGAAATACCAAATGATTTCACTTATCTGTGGAATATAAGAACAAAGGAAAAACTGAAGGAACAAAACAGCAGCAGAATCACAGAACTCAAGAATGGACTAACAGGTACCAAAGGGAAAGGGACTGGGGAGGATGGGTGGGTAGGGAGGGATAAGGGGGGGGAGAAGTAGGGGGGTATTAAGATTAACATGCATGGGGGGGTAGGAGAAAAGGGAGGGCTGTACAACACAGAGAAGGCAAGTAGTGATTCTACAACATTTTGCTATGCTGATGGACAGTGACTGTAAAGGGGTTTATAGGGGAGACCTGGTATAGGGGAGAGCCTAGTAAACATAATATTCGTCATGTAAGTGTAGATTAGTGATACCAAAAACAAAACAAAACAAAACAAAAAAAGGGCAGTTCCTGTGTGGTAACCTCCAATGAGTTCTACACAAGAGTATAAAGGGCATATAAAAGTGTAGGCAAAGGGTCTGTTTGCATTTATACAGAAGATCAAAGCCTAATTGGGCTACCCCGAAAATGAACTAAGATACGATATGAAAGAGAACTTCCAACATCAGCACTCTCTGGAAGACTCATGCCAGAAGATGATCATCAAAAAACCCCAACACAGATCCGTGCACTGCTACAGCTGCAGATGCACTCATCCCACCAGCTCCTGGACTTGCCATGGGAATGAGGAAGGAGATATCTAAGCTGGCCTGTGCATACAGTAAAACAACAAATTTGACTGGATCTATACTGTTGGAACTCAACCAAGAATTAGGAGAAGTGCAAATTGTAGCACTCCAAAATCTTACAACTACAGACTATTTACTGTTAAAAGAACATAAGGGATGTGAACATTCCCCAGGAATGGTTTGTTTTAATTTGTCTGATTTCTCTCAGACTGTTCAAGTTCAGTTGGACAATATCCACCATATCATAGATAAGTTTTCACAAATGCCTAAGGTGCCTAACTGGTTTTCTTGGTTTCACTGGAGATGGCTGGTAATTACAGAAATGCTTTGGTTATGTAACTATGCTCCTATTATGTTAATGTGTGTGCGCAATATAAGTAGTAGCTTAAAACCTATACATGCTGAAGTTACTCTACAAGAAGATATGTCAAAGAAATAATCAATCTTCCCAGGTTTTCTGCTGCCTGCTACTTCTATAGCTTTTCTTCTTCCTTCCTAATTACAACCCTTAAATAGAATTCGTGCCTCATATCAAATTTACCGAGTATCATAATTCTTCCAAGTGGTAAAGATACCTCAAGACAAATGCTGGGCATAGAAGCTACAGGGCATAAATATGCAAAGAAATAAAAAGCTAACCATTTCAAACAATAAGGCTTCTCTCTCACTTACCAACTTTACATTTCCCTGTATGGCCCCGGAAGATGACTGGTTAGTCAGAGACGGGTAAGATTCCTCAAGGGAGGAACAACCTAAGACAGGCACAGTCGCAGGGGGGTCATCAGGTTAGAAATTGGGGATCAACAGAGGTGAGGCTTAGAACCTCACCCCCCCCGTTCTGAGAGAAATCTTCTGCATACGTGGATGTTTTATTGCCCTTGTCTAGCTTGGATTAACACATAGTCTACAGGCACACACCTGATCATCTATGTTTGCTCTCTTACAACACTAAACTATGTTTTCTACCTTTATCTTGTATCTACCTACCACTTCAGCATTTTATTAAAAATAATAAGAATAAAGAGAGAAATGTGGTATCCACATATAAATCAAGTATAAAAACCAAATGAGTATTCATATTTGAACTGACTGTTTATAGTTCATAATGCATGAGCAAAACCGAAAGTTTCTGTGATGACTGCCCTTGTACTGTTCACTATGTAACTTATTCATTATGTAAGAATTTGTTCTCCATGTAAGAACTTGTTTGTTATGCCTCAGAAGATTGGAGACTGACGAAAATTAGGCTTGGGGTGCATTAATGATTGTGCATTGAGCATTGACTCCCCTATACAGAATTTTATTGTCGTTAACAACCACTTGATCAATAAATATGAGAGATGCCCTCACAAAAAAAAAAAAAAAAAAAAGGACAGACTTCCAATGGTAAAATAAATAAGTAACTGGGATGTAATGTATAGCATAAGGAATATAGTCAAGATATTGTAACAGCTTGGTAGGGTGATAGCTGGAACCTAGAATTATGTATATAAATGTTTTATCACTGTGTTGTACACTTGAAACTAATGTAATGTAATACTGTGCGTCAACTACCCTTCAATAAAAAATAATTATCTAAAAAAAAAAAATTGAGGTGGCTGATGAACAAAAATTTGGAATACTTTAAAAAATTTAAAGTAGCTTATCAACAAAAATCTGAGATTTAAAAAATGTTGATGTTTAATTCATCACTGATCATACTTAAATCTCTGATTTAAATAATAGCTGTGATTTTTCTTACTCTCCTGAGCTAATTTTATGGCCACAAGACATTTCAGATTGCTAAAACAGTATGAGATAATTAAGGAACAATTTTTAAAAGTGTAAATTCTTCCATTTTAAGTATGATCAGTGATGAATTAAACATCAACATTTTTTAAATTTCAGATAAGTAATCTAACACATTAAAAAGAGCAAATACTTAAATATGCAGTTGTGATAGTAGGCAGTCTTTTTCCTAGTTCTTGAGCATGAATAACTTTTAATATGAATAGAAATAACATCAACCCAGACTTCTTTGAAACATTTCAGTAAAGAATGTAGCAGAAAATTGCAAAAGCCCTCAAAGAGCCATTTAAATCTGTACACAAGTTCTCTCAATATATTTCTTGCGTAGTCTCCATACCGGACGAAGGTGTGCTTCTATACGGGTATATCTGGTGTTCTCTGGCTTGTTACCTTTCACCCCTCTTCTTAGTTTACAGCGCTTGAATTTCTTAGCTGGAAGACGGCAAGACATCTGATTCAGGTAGTTTTTTATCATTGATTCTATGACCCTCACCTTGTGGAGTATTTGGTCAGTTTCATGGATGCACATGCTTTTTAGAACATTCCTATGAGGTGAGGAGGCTTGTTCTTCCAGCTAAAAGGAGAAAAAACAAATTATATGGATTTTTTTTTCTTATTGTAGTTCAAATTAAATTTTTTTTCTGGATATATATACTTAAACTTCAAAAACTACACATTACTTATTTACACAAAAGAAAAGTTACTATAGAAGAAAGGTGTAAGTACAGAAGAGATGCTCTTTTGTGTGCACTCCAATATGAGATTATAATGGTCATTATCACCATCAGCAAACCATAAGTACTTTTTATAATTAGAGCATTCTGCTGGAAAAATTATTTGAATATTCGCAAAAAATTTTCCTTTACTAAACAGCCTCAAGGGATAATGCAATAAAATCAATCATTTTATGAATATTGAATTGTGAAGTCAATAAGCTTTAAAGATTTGCCTCAAAAGATGGTTCCTTTGGCAAAGTGGGGTATTAGTTTTAATAGAATGTCCCAGAAACTTATCTTAGAGAAGGTTAGAAATTGCCTTATAGCCCATTAAAAAAAAATACCGACGTTTGTATATTTAACATTCTTAAATATATGTGGAAGGGATCTAACAGATTTCATGTTCTAGATCATTTTATGAATGTGGCAGCTGAGAAAAATCAATGACTTCTGACAGATAACTTCATTTGCCATATATCCATCTACTCATTCTACTTTCTTGATGTTTTTTTTGATAGTCCTTCATAGTGTTTTATTTATATAATTGATGTCCAATATTTTAATGTAAAATATTTGAGTTATAAAACAATGAAAAAGTCTGTGCTGCCACATCAGGTGAAAGCATTTAAAGAGATTTATTTTTTATTTTTTTATATTGTTATCATTAATCTAAAATTACATGAGGAACATTATGTTTACTAGACTCCCCCCTTCACCAAGTCGCCTCCACAAACCCATTACAATCACTGTCCATCAGCGTAGTAAGATACTGTAGAATCACTACTTGTCTTCTCTGTGTTGCACAGCCCTCCCTGTGCCTCCCCCCACATTATACATGCTAATCTCAATGGCCCCTTTCTTTTTTCCCCACCCTTATCCCTCCCTTCCCACCCATCCCCCCCAGTCCCTTTCCCTTTGGTAACTGTTAGTCCATTCTTGGGTTCTGTGTTTCGGCTGCTGTTTTGTTCCTTCAGTTTTTTCTTTGTTCTTATACTCCACATATGAGTGAAATCATTTGGTACTTGTCTTTCTCTGCCTGGCTTATTTCACTGAGCATAATACCCTCTAGCTCTATCCATATTGTTGCAAATGGTAGGATTTGTTTTCTTCTTATGGCTGAATAATGTTCCATTGTGTATATGTACCACACCTTCCTTATCCATTCATCTACTGATGGACACTTAGGTTGCTTCCATTTCTTGGCTATTGTAAATAGTGCTGCGATAAACATAGGGGTGCATTTGTCTTTTTCAAAATGGGATGCTTTATTCTTAGGGTAAATTCCTAGAAGTGGAATTCCTGGGTCAAACGGTATTTCTATTTTGAGCTTTTCGAGGAACCTCCATATGGCTTTCCACAATGGTTGAACTCATTTACATTCCCACCAGCAGGGTAGGAGAGTTCCACTTTCTCCACAACCTCACCAGCATTTGTTGTTGTTTGTCTTTTGGATGGTGGCGATCCTTACTGGTATGAGGTGACATCTCATTGTGGTTTTAATTTGCATTTCTTTGATGACTAGCAATGTGGAGCATCTTTTTATGTGTCTGTTGGCCATCTGAATTTCTTCTTTGGAGAACTGTCTGTTCAGCTCCTCTGCCCATTTTTTAATTGGATTATTTGCTTTTTGTTTGTTGAGGTGCATGAGCTCTTTATATATTGTGGATGTCAGCCTTTTATCGGATCTGTCATTTATGAATATATTCTCCCATACTGTAGGATGCCTTTTTGTTCTATTGATAGTGTCCTTTGCTGTAAAGAACCTTTTCAGCTTGATATAGTCCCACTTGTTCATTTTTGCTTTTGTTTCCCTTGCCTGGGAGATATGTTCATGAAGAAGTCGCTCATGTTTATGTCCAAGAGATTTTTGCCTATGTTTTTTTCTAAGAGTTTTATGGTTTCATGACTTACATTCAGGTCTTTGATCCATTTTGAATTTACTTTTGTGTATGGGGTTAGACAATGAGCCAGATTCATTCTCTTACATGTAGCTGTCCAGTTTTGCCAGCACCATCTGTTGAAGAGACTGTCATTTCCCCCATTGTATGTCCATGGCTCGTTTATCATATATTAATTGACCATATATGTTTGGGTTAATGTCTGGAGTCTCTATTCTGTTCCACTGGTCTGTGGGTCTGTTCTTATGCCAGTACCAAATTGTCTTGATTACTGTGGCTTTGTAGTAGAGCTTGAAGTTGGGGAGCGAGATCCCCCCCACTTTATTCTTCCTTCTCAGGATTGCTTTGGCTATTCGGAGTCTTACGTGGTTCCATATGAATTTTTGAACTATTTGTTCCAGTTCGTTGAAGAATGCTGTTGGTAATTTGATAGGGATTGCATTAAATCTGTAGATTGCTTTGGGCAGGATGGCCATTTTGACAATATTAATTCTTCCTAGCCGAGAGCATGGGATGAGTTTCCATTTGTTAGTGTCCTCTTCAATTTCTCTTAAGAGTGTCTTGTAGTTTTCAGAGTATAGGTCTTTCACTTCCTTGGTTAGGTATATTCCTAGGTACTTTATTCTTTTTGATGCAATTGTGAATGGAATTGTTTTCCTGATTTCTCTTTCTGTTAGTTCATTGTTAGTGTATAGGAAAGCCACAGATTTCTGTGTATTAATTTTGTATCTGCAACTTTGCTGTATTCCGATATCAGTTCTAGTAGTTTTGGAGTGGAGTCTTTAGGGTTTTTTATGTACAATATCATGTCATCTGCAAATAGTGACAGTTTGACTTCTTCTTTACCAATCTGGATTCTTGTAATTCTTTGTTTTGTCTAATTGCCGTGGCTAGGTCCTCCAGTACTATGTTGTATTAACAGTGGGGAGAGTGGGCATCCCTGTCTTGTTCCCTGTCTTAGAGGAAAAGCTTTCAGCTTCTTGCTGTTTAGTATGATGTTGGCTGTGGGTTTATCATATATGTCCTTCATTATGTTGAGGTACTTGCCCTCTGTACCCATTTTGTTGAGAGTTTTTATCACGAATGGATGTTGAATTTTGTCGAATGCTTTTTCAGCATCTATGGAGATGGTCATGTGGTTTTTGTCCTTTATGTGGTGGATGATGTTAATGGATTTTCAAATGTTGTACCATCCTTACATCCCTGAGATGAATCCCACTTGGTCATGCTGTATGATCCTTTTGATGTATTTTTGAATTCAGTTTGCTAATATTTTGTTGAGTATTTTTGCATCTATGTTCATCAGGGATATTGGTCTGTAGTTTTCTTCTTGGTGGGGTCTATGCCTGATTTTGGTATTAGGGTGATGTTGGCTTCATAGAATGAGTTTGGGAGTATTCCCTCCTCTTCAATTTTTTGGAAAACTTTACGGAGAATGGGTATTATGTCTTCTCTGTATGTTTGATAAAATTCTGTGGTAAATCCATCTGGCCCGGGGGTTTTGCTCTCTGGTAGTTTTTGATTACCACTTCAGTTTCTTTCCTGGTAATTGGTCTGTTTCTATTTCTGTTTGTTCCTTGGTCAGTCTTGGAAGTTTGCATTTTTCTAGGAAGTTGTCCATTTCTTCTAGGTTTTCCAGCTTGTTAGCATAAAGGTTTTCATAGTATTCTCTAATAATTCTTTGTCTTTCTGTGGGTTCCGTTGTGATTTTTCCTTTCTCATTTCTGATTCTGTTGATATGTGTTGATTCTCTTTTTCTCTTAATGAATGTGTCTAGGGGCTTATCTATTTTGTTTATTTTCTCAAAGAACCAGCTCTTGGTTTCATTGATTTTTTCTGTTGTTTTATTCTTCTCACGTTTATTTATTTGTTCTCTGATCTTTATTATGACCCTCCTTCTGCTGACTTTAGGCCTCATTTGTTCTTATTTTTCCAATTTCAATAATTGTGACTTTCGACTATTCATTTGGGAGAGTTCTTCCTTCTTTAAATATGCCTGGGTTGCTATGTACTTTCCTCTTAGAACTGCCTTTGCTGCATCCCACAGAAGTTGGGGCTTTGTGTTGTTGTTGTCTTTTGTCTGTATATATTGCTTGATCTCTATTTTAATTTGGTCATTGATCCCTTGATTATTTAGGAGCATGTGGTTAAGCCTCCATGTGTTTGTGAGCCTTTTTTGCTTTCTTTGTACAATTTATTTCTAGTTTTATCCCTTTGTGGTCCAAGAAGTTGGTTGGTAGAATTTCAATCTTTTTGAATATACTGAGGCTCTTTTTTGTGGCCTATTATGTGGTCTATTCTGGATAAGTTCCATGTGCACTTGAGAAGAATGTGTATCCTGCTGCTTTTGGTGTAGAGTTCTACAGATGTCTATTAGGTCCATCTGTTCTAGTGTGTTGTTCAATGCCTCTGTGTCCTTACTTATTTTGTGTCTGGTGAATCTGTCCTTTGGAGTGAGTGGTGTGTTGAAGTCTCCTAAAATGAATGCATTGCATTCTATTTCCTCCTTTAATTCTGTTAGTATTTGTTTCACATATGCTGGTGCTCCTGTGTTGGGTGCATATATATTTATAATGGTTATATCCTCTTGTTGGACTGACTCCTTTATCAATATGTAATGTCCTTCTTTATCTCTTGTGACTTTCTTTGTTTTGAAGTCTATTTTGTCTGATACTAGTACTGCAACAGCTGCTTTTTTCTCCCTGTTGTTTGCATCAATTATCTTTTTCCATCCCTTGACTTTTAGTCTGTGTATATCTTTGGGTTTGAGGTGGGTCTCTGGTAAGCAGCATATAGATGGGTCTTGCTTTTTTATCCATTCTATTATGCTGTGTCTTTTGATTGGTTTATTCAGTCCATTTACATTTAGGGTGATTATTGAAAGGTCTGTACTTATTGCCATTGTAGGCTTTAGATTTGTGGTTACTGAAGGTTCAAGGGTAGCTTCTTTACTATCTAACTGTCTAACTTAACTCGTTTATTGAGCTATTATAAAAACAGTCTGATGATTCTTTATTTCTCTCCCTTCTTATTCCTCCTCCTCCATTCTTTATATGTTAGGTGTTTTATTCTGTGCTCTTTTGTGTTTCCTTTGACTGCTTTTGTGAGTAGTTGATTTTATTGTTTGCCTTTAGTTAGTATTTGGTTGGTCTGCTTTCTTTGCTGTGATTTTATTTTCTCTGGTGACATCTATTTAGCCTTAGGAGTGCTTCCATCTTGAGCAGTCTCTCTAAAATACCTTGTAGAGATGGTTTTTTGGGAGGCAAATTCCCTCAACTTTTGCTTGTCTGGCAATTGTTTAATCCCTCCTTCATATTTAAATGATAATCGTGTGGGATACAGTATCCTTGGTTCAAGGCCCTTCTGTTTCATTGCATTAAATATATCATGCCATTCTCTTCTGGCCTGTAAGGTTTCTGTTGAGAAGTCTGATGATAGCCTGATGGGTTTTCCTTTGTAGGTGACCTTTTTTCTCTCTCTGGCTGCCTTTAATACTCTGTCCTTGTCCTTGATCTTTGCCATTTTAATTATTATGTGTCTTGGTGTTGTCCTCCTTGGGTCCCTTCTGTTGGGAGTTCTGTGGGGTTCCGTGGTCTGATTGATTATTTCCTCCCCCAGTTGGGGGAGTTTTCAGCAATTATTTCTTCAAATAACTTTCTATCCCTTTCTCTCTCTTCTTCTTCTTCTGGTACCCCCATAATGTGGATATTGTTCCGTTTGGTTTGGTCATATAGTTCTCTTAATATTCTTTCTTTCTTGGAGTTTCTTTTATCTCTCTCTGCGTCAGCTTCTCTATATTCCTGTTCTCTAATTTCTGTTCCATTAACGGCCTCTTGGACGTCATCCAGTGTGCTCTTAAGCCCTTCCAGAGATTGTTTTATTTCTGTATTCTCCCTCCCAACTTTATCCATTAGCTCTTGCATATTTCTCTGCAGCTCCATCAGCATGGTTATGACCTTTATTTTGAATTATTTTTCAGGAAGATTGGTTAAATCTATCTCCCCAGGCTCCTTCTCAGGGGTTGTCTGGGTTATTCTTGTGTGGATCAAATTATTCTGCCTTTTTATGGAGGTAGAGGTAGTCGTGGGCAGTTGGCGCGTGTGTCAGCTGGGAGAACAAAGTCCTTCCCGCTTGATGGTTGCCTTCCTCTCCTGTGAGAATAGTGATCCCTAGCGGTTTGTGCTGGTTAGCTGTGTGTCGATGGGGCCTGTGAGTCTGGCCCGGGTGGCTGCGGAGGAGGCTCTGTGTGGCTGCTGTGGGCACAGCCGCTCTCAGGCTGCTCCCGTACTATAGTGGGGCCGCGCAGAGGGGGAATGGACGGGAGGCTGTTTATCTCTGTGATGGGCCTCAGAGCTGCGCTGCCTCCCAGGGGATTAGGGCACCTGGAGTTCCTGGGGATTCCCAGCTGCTGGGCTAAGTGTCCCAGGACACTTCCGTCCAGCAGTGAGGCCCCTGTCCTTTTAAGATTTTCAAAAAGCACTCTCTTTTCTTTTGTCCCAGGGGCACCGGCTACGGGGACCCAATCGCAGGTTTTACTGTTCCGTTTCCCTAATATCCAGCACACCATGCACTGTGTGTCTGCGCTCTGGTGCCGATGGCTAGAGCTGGGTGTTTAGCAGTCCTGGGCTCCCTCTCCCTCCCCACTCCGACTCCTCTCCTCCCTCTGGGAGCTGGGGTGGGGGGCATGCTCGGGTCCCGCAAGGCTGCGGCTTGTATCTTACCCCCTTCGTGAGGCGCTGGGTTCTCACAGATGTAGATGTAGCCTGGCTGTTGTGCTGTATCTTCTGGTCTCTTAGGAATAGTTGTATTTTCAAAAATATATATGGTTTTGGGAAGTGATTTCCGCTGCCCTCCTCATACCCCCATCTTGGCTCCTCCTCTTGATATGTTTTATAAGTTGAAATAGAGGAGTTGGACTAGGTTATTTTAGGATCCTTCTAATTCCGTACGCATTTGTGAGCATCTAGTGTGTGCAAGACACTTTGCTAGATGGTGGGGTTGAATAGCTGGGTTGGTAGAGGTTACAAAGAGGAATAACACATGGCACTTTTCCTCAAAGAAGCTGATAATCTTATGTTTTAAACTCACTGACATTCTGTGACTATTACTACTTGCATCACTAATTTACCTTTTCCTTGTAGTTCTTCCATTTCATCCACAGGTAACGCGCAGATAAGACAGGCAGGATTAAAAAGAGAGCTTGTATTAAAATAAAACAAAGTTTTAAACAAGTCTGAAATATATCCATATCGGCAAAATCGTAGCTTAGTTTGTCCAGAGGGTAAGGTAAACAGTGTAATTGAGGAAGCTCAAATTTCAGAGAGGACATTTCTTCTGGAAGAATCTCCCATCCAATCCTTCTCCATATAATCCCATCAGAAGTGCAGAGGCTCTCTCCAAAGAAACAGAAAAACAACAGTGGAAAAATCAGGGATAGTCCTTGAACGGACATCTTCTCAATTAGAAATAAAAAAATCTAAAGCCAAAACACTGAGGTTACAGAGACAGTAGAAATGCTCTGAGTATTAGTTAGTACACAAGGGACATCTTCCCAGTCAGGAAATTTATACCCTGAGGATCATTGTAACATCAGTCAGTGACTCAGGGATAAACTCAGTGATGTCATAAAGAACCATACTGGAACTAAAAGGTATCACTTAGCTAAGAGAAAAGGTTTTCTCTTGCTTTCAGCTAGAATGGTTTGAGCTTCAGTTTTATGAAACATGAAGACTTTACTATATTTTGCTGGCTAATATATTCAAACTGTAATCATATTGATACAATTCATAGAAACAATTTAACTATATCCCCTCCAACTCTTCTAAAGTATGGCAGTTTTACATCTACTTAAAAAATAGTTGTAACTATACCATTTCATACAACCTAGGATCTGCTTCTATTTTTTCACTTTGGAACATCCTTCCCTTCAAACAACTAAGCGAATATTAACCTGTGTCCCTTTGGTGACGGTGTGGTACTATCAGGTAATGGGTGAGAGGTGGGGAATTTGGCAGTGGAATTGGAGAAAAATGAGATGGTGAGGTGGCATGGTATATGATAAAAAGGTGAGACACAGACCCTGTCCTTCAGGAGCTTGCAATCTAGAAGTAGAAGCAAAAAACAAGATAATACAAATTACAAGATAGACTAAAATGAGAGCTAAATCAAATTATAATCATGTAACATTTGATAGAGCAAAGAGTTCTACTGGGGGAATTAGGAGTTTCACAGAGGCCTATTGAGTAAGCTTTGAAGGATGAGTAGAATTTTGATAGGTGGTAATGTGGAGAGGGCATCATAGGTTGAGGAAACATAATAAAGAACTTCTGTGTAAATATTCATACAACAGATATTTATGAGCACTTGCTATGTGCTGAATAGTGTTCTAGGAGCTGAGTATACACATACAACTGGGCACAAAACAGAATCTTTACATTCATGGAATTTACTTTCTAGTAGGGAGACACAGAAAATAATTTCTAGCTAAGTCTACTTATCTATGGAGTGGGATGGAGAAAAGTAGAGTGTTCAGAGGGTTATGAAGTTGCCAGTGAGTGGATTAGTGAGCATGGGAACTCTTGTAGAGGGCAGTCAGAGAGGCTGCTCTGATGAGATGATGTGTGCGCAGAGACCTGAGGGACTGAAGGAGTGAGCTGACGTTGGGGGTGTTGCTCTATAAACAGTGAGGCTCTTATCATTAATGAGAGACTCCCCATGGATGAATGTTGGAAGAGAGAAAGCTGGAGAGATAGTCTGTGGCTAGATAGTTCTCAGAGGACCCTGGATTTTATTCAGTAGCCAATAGGAAGTCATTCATAGAGCTTTGAGGAGAGGAGTGACATAATAATAAACTTGTTGAGTGCCTTACTGTGTGCTAGACACTGAGCCAGGATACTTGCATCCATTATACTACATTTGTGTTTAGTCCTCACAGTAACCCTATGAGGTCTGTACTGTACTACTTCCATTTTATAGATGGAGAAACAGGTTAGAGGGGTGAAGGCTGCATGTTTATATCCCCTCTAAATTCATATGTGAGAAGCCTAATGCCCAATGTGATGGTGTTAGGAGGTGGGGACTTTGGGAGTTGATTAGACAGGAGGGTGGGGCCCTCATGAACAGGGTTAATGCTCTTACAGAAGAGTCTCCACAGAGCTCCCTAGCCCCTTCCACCATATGAGGATACAATGAGAAGGTGCTGGCTATGAAGGAAGAGGGCTTTCACTAGGCTGTAACCATGCTGGCACCTTGATCTTAGACTTCCCAGCCTCCAGAACTATGAAAAATAAATTTCTTTTGTTTACAAGATACCCAGTCTGTGGTATTTTGCTATAGCAGCCTGAATGCACCAAGACAGGTACATTGGCCTTAGGAGGATGTAAGCAAGCCACCCAAATAAATATGTGCTGTCAGTAAAACCAGCATGTGTATTACACAAACACAGTTTCATGGCAAGTTCCTGAGTCCCCTCTTCTAGCCAATTCCTCTCCTAAACTACATCCTGTATTGAGATTCTGGAACCACCACTGAGTCCAGGTCACCCAACTAGTGGAGCCAAAACCTAAACCTTAGATTCCAGTTTAGGCAATTAATTCTGCTTGCAACGTGAATGATGAGTTTGAAGCTGTGGAGGGCTGGAAGCAAGACGAGTTAGGTGGTCCCTATACATTAATACTAGTCCAGATGTGAGTCTGAATTTGACTGTGCAAGGTCCTTTTATTAAGTCCACTTTACAGAAAGGCAAATGAGACTTAGAGAGATTGCTAGGTACTACAGATAGTACAATTGAGCTTTTGAGTGAATTCATTAAATATCTTAAAAGTTCCTGTTTGGAATTTTGTGAGGTAGGTTAAACAGTGGCCTCCAGAGATATCCAGGTCTTAATCACTGAAGCCTGTAAATGTTATAGGGCAAAAGCACTCCGCAGGTATGCTTAAATTTTTGGATTTTGAGATTAGGAGATTATCCTGGATTACCCAGGTGTGCTTTAAATATAATTACAGGTGTCCTTATAAGAGGGGAATAAGAGGCTTGTTTGACGTGAAGAGAGGGGGATGTGATGCAGGAAGCAGAAACTGGGGTGGTCACTTTAAAGGTGCTGGGAGGGGCCACAGCTGAGGAATATAGTCAAACAATAGCTAGAAGCTGGAGAAGGGGAGGGATAGCTTTTTTCCCTCAGAGCCCCCAGAAGGACTCAGCCCTGCCAGCACCTTGACTTTGGCTCAAACTGATTTCAGGCATCTGGCTTCTACAACTGTAAGGAGATAAATTTGTGATGTTTTAAATCCTCCAAATTAGTGGTGATTTGTAGCAGCCACAGGAAATGAATACATCAACCTTTAAGTGTATTTGGGGCTAATCTACAGTTTATATCTTATACAAAAATTCAGTTATATCTAGGAATATAGTAAGCATCGCCATTTATTGAGTCTCTTATTTTTCTCAAAATGTTATGATTTTATTTAAACAAGGCTTGCAAATTTTGTGATGACATTACTATGGGTGCTATAATGAATGGAATTATTTTCATTGTGAAAAATAAATTTCTTTTGTTTACAAGATACCCAGTCTGTGGTGGTGTTTTTTTTTAAATAAGAAATCTACGTTTGCATTTATTTTGAAGGATCAAGAAAGGTAAAGCAAGGGACATTGGAAATGTTTTTTTGTTTCTGTCTCCAGGGTAGATATTTTAACAGAATATGGTATCTTGGGATCAGGTGTCACATTTCATATTTATTTGTTCATCAAATTTTGGCATGTCAAAATTCAGCACAATTTGGGTGCCCCACAGTGCTGTGCTAGTTGAGTGTTATATTTTTTGAAATTCAATGAAAATAACCACAACAGACCTCCTTATACACAGTCTTTGTAAATTTCTGGGTATACAATAGTGCATTACAAACAACTGAGTGTATTTGTTGGTCTTTGTCTTATTATTGTGCATTTTATTGTCCTACTTTTTCAGAGGCAAGGCTGGCTCTGAAAAAATATATTGCAAAGGCCTCTGCACTTGTTACAGACACAGAAAGGACACCAGGGAAGCTCTTTAAGGAGGACAAGGTACTGCACTGTGATTATTGTTTGTGCTGAACTCTTTTGAGATTTTTGCCTTATGTCTTTAATTTCCCCACTCATGCTCTAGAGGTAAGTGTTGATCCTTACTGCTCTCTCCTGCCTCCCTCCCTTCCTTCCTATCTTAATAAACTACTGAAAGGAGATAGACTAGTAAAAATTAAATGATGTAATGGTAAGAGTGACATAGACATGTGCTGTCACACCCAACAACATGAATAAATAATAGAAATGTAGTATTGAGTGAAAAAAAAAGCACCAAAGACTACATAGATTTTTTATAAAGCTCGAAACCAAGTAAAATCAAACTGTATGGTTTAGAGGTACCTACACATCAGGTAAAACTATTAAAAAAGAAAAAGCAAAGGTATAAGCACAGTTTGTTATTATCTCTTGGGGGCAGGCAAGGGATGAATCAGGAAGGGCACAGCATTAAAAGCGCTAGTGGTTCTGTTGATTGATGAGGTTCACTGATATTCCTTATTTTGCTTCAAAACTTAAATATAAGTGGGATATTTTAGTATATATATGTATACACATTACGTATTTTTAATGTATCAAATTTTACATAATGGTAAAAAAAAAAAAGACACACAGATATAAAATAGCTCATTGTAAAGCCAGTTTGCTATATTTATTATATAGTAAGTACTGCACATGGATTAGTTTATTGCTTTGGATGTACACTAAAGAAAAAGATGCTCAAGGTATCGAAATGTGTTTTGACATCAAATTATTTCCTACATTTCTGTGCAAGGTGTTCTGTGAATTTCCTGTGACATAATTCTGATGAGAAAGAATTAGCTATTGCTAAAAGTGTGAGACATCACCAAGTCTGGAAACATGACAAATTATGCATTTCCCTTGTGTTTTGTAAAATACTTTATAAAATCTCTTAGGAAATAAAGTACAGGCAAATTCTATTAGAATAGCTATTGCAGCTATTAATCTTTAAAACAAAAATTCCCTGGCACAAACAGTGCTTTGTCAAACTAGTTATTACAAAAGCATTTTTAATTTCACTTTTAAAATATTTGGTTATTTGAACTTGAAATATTAGGTACATACAGTAATAGAATAAAATTGGAACATGTAAAGCAAACTTTATTAATAGTTTTTTTCCATTTCTAGTCTTACTACCCTGTGATTCTACCAACAATTTTGTGTTAATTTTACCATGCTTTTCCATGTATAATATATGTATGCACACATATGGTTTTAGAAAAGAGATTTTGTTTTTATAAAAATGGGATTATATTATAATATTATTCTTTAATATGCTTTTTTTTCTGTTAATAATGTGTTATGGACCTCTTTCTAAATTCATTCTTCATAATTCTCACATACTACTTTTTTGTTTAATAGTATGGACAGGACATACAATGTATTTATTCATTTCTCTAATTTATTATAAACCATAGAACAATAAGAATCTTTAATCAGATACCAGTGGTTTGTCATGCCTGTACAAAGAGACAGTTTTGCAGTGCAAATTGAGAGGTGTTCAGTGAGATGGAGCTCTGCTTGCATTTCTTACCCCCTCCTTTGAACCATCTGGGAGGGAATAAAATGTCATCATCTGTTGAGCTGCACACAGTTCATACCACACACCTACTCTTTACTAGTCTTTGCAGATACTTCTGTTTATCACAGGGCTCAGTGAAAATAATTAGGAAGAGGGTGTAGATTGGCCCAAGGCTTCATGACTGTAGATTATGAACTTTTATGCTCATGTTCTAATATTGTTAAGGTTGCACTGTCTGATATAGTAGCAACTAGCACATGTGGCTATTTAAGTTAAAATTATTTGAGATTAACTACAATTTAAAATTCTGTTCCTCAGTCACACTAGCTACTTTTCTGGTAGGCAGTGGTGGTGTATATCTAATGGTGACTGTATTGGACAATGCAGATAGAACATTTCCATCATCACAGAAAGTTCTTTGCACTGTGCTGGTTTAAGACAATATAAAGTCTTATTTTTCAGTAAATAAATGGAAAGTAAATTCTCATTTTCTCCCTAGAATATCATTCTCAATGCATGCCGTATAAAAAACGAGTGGTTGGAAACCCATGTGGAAGCTTCCGTTAATGAGCTTTCTCAGCAGAAACAACAATTAGAAGATATTGTAACTCCTATCTTGACAAAAATGGCTACACCTCGTAAGTTGGGGATAAAAACTGTTTGAATGTCAGAAAAGATGGAAATTACGTTTGATGTTATTTCTGAGATACTCTGATTTTAACTATGTTAAAAAGTCATACTATGTTACAAGCAGTAAGGTATGATATAACTTTCCATTTCCATTAATAGTTTCATTATTAATAACTAAAAAGCTAAGTGAACTCTATTTCTACAGAGAATATCTAATACTAATCTTAATATTACTGCCATCATTAATCATTTAATTTTGTGTAATTTACTATGCCTTTAATTTTGACCAGTGATTTTCAGTTAGGAAGGCATGCCCTCCTAGGAGATAGTGGCAGGATTTGAAGAAGCATTTTCTGTATTATAAGTCTATATTCTGAAAAACCTTGCTGTCCTGTGAATGGGGAAGGTGCAGGAGGTGCATTATTAGAATCTTGGTGGCAAGTGTACCTAAGATTTTAAAAAATATCAGCTTATTAAGATATAATTCTCTTACCATAAAATTCTCTATTAAAAATACGCAGTTAATTGGTTTTCAACATATTCACAGAGTTGTACAATCATTACCACTGCCTAATTTTAGAACATTTTACCACCCCCAAAAGAAACACCATACCCCTGAGTCATCACTTCTTATTTCTCCCTCCCACAAGCACCGGGTGATACTGTTCTGCTTTCTATTTCTATGGATTTGCCTGTTTTGGACGTTTCATAAAGACTCACACAATCTGTGGCCTTCTGGGTCTGGCTTCTTTTACTTAGCATAATGTTCTAAAGGTTCATCCATGTTACAACATGTATCAGTATTCCTTTTTATGGTGGATAATATTCCACTGGATGTATTCACATTTTTCCACTCATTGGTTTTCCATTTTTTGACTATTAACAAATAATGCTGCTATGAAGTTTTGTGTACAAATTTTGTGTGCCCACATGTTTTCATTTCTCTTGGGTATATACTTAGAAGTAGAATTGCTGGATCACATGATACCTCTATGTCTAACCTTTTGACAAACTGCCAAATTGTAATTTTCAATTCCCATAATAGTATATATGAAGATACCATTTTCTTCACCATGTTATTAAAAAAAATTTTTTAGCCCTCCTAATGGCTGTGAAGTGGTATCTTAATGCAGTTCTGACTTGCATTTCTTTAATTACTAATTATGTTAGGCATCTTTTCATGCGCTTACTAGCCATTTGTATATTTTCTTTGGAGAAATGTCTATTTGAGTCCTTTACCTATTTTTCTTTTTTTAATTTTATTTTTATTTTTATTCTCTCTTCAAAGTTCTTTTCAACTTTCCTTTACGGTACTTGTTGACTGTCGGTCTTGTGCCAGTATTTATAGCCTTAGATGGAGTTTACCACCCGCTTTGGGCTGCATTCCCAAGCTACCTGACTCCGGGAATCCTTTACCTATTTTTCAGTTGGGTTGTCTTTTTATTGTTGAGTTGTAAGAGTTCTTTATGTATTTTGGATGCAAGCCCTTTATCAGATATATGATTTGCAAATACTTATTTTCTCCTATTCTGTGCATTATCTTTCATTTTCTTAATTGTGTCTTTTGAAACACAAATGACAGTTTGATGAAGTCCAGCTGTTTTTCCTTTGGTTGCTTGTGCTTTTGGTGTCATATCTAAGAATGATGATTGAGTCTAGATAGTGTGGCAGACTATCCCTTGCCATCCGTACCTAACATCTATTGAGCATGTGCATAGCATCCTTCCAGGTTCCCTGAAGGGGAGATAGATGCTCTACACTCTCCTTGTCTTTAAGGAGCCCGCCACCCAGTCTGAGTAAACACACATACTTGAAAGGATGAACTGAGTGCTATGTAGATTCAGAGGAAGCACCATAAAGAGAGGATGGGTGGAATATGAAGAGAATTCCAGAATGAAGCACACTGCTAATGATGAGAGATTCAAATGTGGCAGTAGGGAAGTGGTCAGTGTCCATCTGGCTGATTAGAGTTGCATCTGTGTTAAGGAACATTAAAAAATAAGGTTCAAAAGTTAACTTGTAATCACTTCATTAAAAGCACTGACTTGTAAGCTTAGAAGTTTGGGTTTTATTTTCAGGGTAGTGGGTTGCCATTTAGGTTTGGGGTAGCAGACAAAGAAGGGGGATTAAGTAGGGGAAAGTAATCTGGGTTTTCTTGTAAAGTAGATTGGAGGAAGAAGAGGCTAGAGGGAGTGAGGCCAGCATATACTGTCCAGGGTGGTCATAGTTGATTCAGGCCTGTATTGTTGGCTGTAGTTTGATTTCTACCTTCTCCCTGCTACTGTTAGCCCAGTAGAGCTCCCATCTTCCCTTCTCACCTCTAAGGAAGAACTGCCTTTCTACCCCTGCATTCCCTAAAAGCACCCCAGGATCTTGCATCTTCATATTATAGAAGTGTTAGATCTTGATGGAACCTCTGAAATGATCCCTTCATTTTACAATGGAGGAGGTGAAAATGAGAGGGTAAGCAGTTTATTCAAAGTTACTCTATTTGATAGTAGAATTAGAAATAATACTATTGATTTTATGGGAAATGTGACCTCACCACTTCAAATAGTAAAAGAAAGATGGGGGAAGAATACTTGAATTGACATACCAACCCCAAGACTTAGTTAATGACTGGCTCAGTCTGGGACATACTGATTTAGTTCATGCCCATTGTTTTAAAAACTGCCTTCATTTTCATTTTATATTGCAAGCTATTTAAATGTAATTTTAAAATCTGCTTCCTTTCAGGTCAAGCAAAAAGTGCCAAATCTGTAGCCTGAGCCACGGTCAGAAAAGAAGTCAAGATCATACAGTCTACTGAACATACATTTTATAGAAGCCCACACTTTCTTGTAGTATATGTAAAGGCAAACCTATTCATGCAATTAAAGTTAAAAAATTAGATGTCGGGTTTTATAAAATGTTTAATGTGAAATTAAATCAGCCTTGTTTTGTTTTACCCTATTCAGCATGCTCATGTCCAGACTTGCTGGCCTGTGTCTGCTCCACAAGCCCATTCTCATGTGAGTTCTGCATGCTCTTTCCAGAGAGCACTTGGGTATAAATCACTCACAAAGATTATATGGAAACTTTGAAGTTTATTTAGGGAATCTAACCATTTTTCTGTGTAACTGAGGCAGGAAATTCAAGACATTCAACTGAGGAATTCTGTTTAAAAAAAAAAGACATTGGCTATTTCCAGAGGAAAACTTTGTTCTTCCTCTCTCAGAAGGAAAGCTATGGGATGATATTCTATAGCAAAGAAATATTAATAATGGTTTGGATCAGGGTCCTCTGTTTATACAACTATTTATGTCCAAATTAAAATCCACCTGTAACTTAGTGAACTTTATTTCTTTATCTTTAACTGCCTTCTGTCTTTAAATTAATAAAAATCTGTTTAGTTTTGTATTTAGATTTCCCCTTTTCTATAGGTTTGGCAATATAGATATTATAACCAGATTTCCTGCCATTTTTCCTTTGGTTCTGTTTTGTATTTTCTAGGTTTTAAGTACTATTGTTAGTTTCATATGTGTGATTTGGAATTTAAAAAAATTCTTTTTATTAAGGTATTATTGATATACACTCTTATGAAGGTTTCACATGAAAAAACAATGTGGTTACTACATTTACCCATGTTATCAAGTCCCCCCCCCATGCCCCATTGCAGTCACTGTCCATCAGTGTGGTAAGATGCCACAGATTGTAATTTGGAATTTTTTTTCTCATCTATGTAAAAGCCCCTGAACCTTCTATTCCTATGCGACTTTCTGGAAAAGTTTCATAGAAGAAAATGTTTAAAAAAAATCCCACATTTATTTGTTGTTTTTACAACTTTCTCGTCTTTGTCCCACCCTGAAAGCTAGTTTCTTCATTATAGAAGAGAAGTAAATGAACAATTCAGTAATTCCTTCTCAGTTGACATTTTTTCAACCACAGTTTTGTGATAACCCTCCAATTGAAATTCGTCTCACAAATTTTAAAATATTATCTTTTTTATGTATGAGCAATTCTATTTCAGTTGCCTTAAGCAAAAGAACAGTGTAGTAACTTTCCCTCCCCTCTGGTCGGCCCAGTGGGTGTTTCTGGAGTAGTACAAAGATCTGTGTTTGCAACATTCTCTTAATACTGTGTGTCGTAAAAAAGTACATTAGCTGTAAGCACTGAAATAATTTGGGAAAAGACCAGGCACTATTTTGTTGTTTCTACTCTAATTTTACGTGTTTCTGAGGCTTGATCTTGAATATAATAACATTACTTTTCAGGCATGTGGGCCTGGTAATGAGGGAAGGATTCCTGAATCTCGTTTCAAAGATTCCTAGATAAGACTGAGGCACTTCTGGAGACACCTGGTATAAAACAAACCTCTCTCCCCTTTGTTCATCTTTCAGTCCTTATCTTCAAACATTTTGTAGCTTTTGATGTGTTTACGAATGCCATCTTCTTGACACTCTTTGTGTTGGCAACTTACATGGCAACTTACATTATCATGGTTCCTTTACTGTCTTACAAACTACTTTTCTAACTGTTTCACCAGCTGCCATGGTCTGCATATGCCCCATTTCAACTCCCATGCCTCTAGTAGACAAGCCACATACACATCCAGCATTATGACTGTATAGCTAGTTTCCCCTCTAACTTTCTGTTTTCTAGCCTTCATCTTGAATGCCATGTACTTTATAGTCATGTGAACCTGGTGATTACCAAGGGATCCTGGATCTCACTTCAAAGATTCCATTGATGGAGGATCTGAATGTACATCTGTATTGATAAATCAGCAACTTTAGTTTGTTTTGAGAGATCTAGTACTATTTGGGACCTGTTGTTGCACTGAATTAGAGATATACTCATAGGAGAGTTCAGATGGCCTTGTGCTTCGAATGTGAACTGCTACATGGTAGCTGCATGACTTTTTCTGAATACTCACATTTCAAAGTGCACACTAATAAATTAAAATCACATTATTTGAGAAGTGATCAAGCAAAGTTTAAATTCAGTATTATAACTTCTAGGCAGTGATTCCTTAAACTTTTGTATTTCATTGACTGGAAAAATGTAAAAAAATAAGGAGATTGATATGACATCATTAAGAAAACAGCTACAATCTGCTGTCACTATCATTTAATAAAAGAAGACCATTAACACCGGAAAAGAAGGGAAGATCTGATCTCAGTGTAAGGCTCTATCCTTTAAGTTGAATACACTAAGTTTATTATAGACGTTTATATTTTTCTCATTTTGCCATGTATGGCAGAACTTCCATCTTGAATAACAACTGGCCTATGGTCCCTCCTTTGGGAACTACTGCTCTAGACTGAGCTAAACCAGGCAGACTGTTACTTAGATTGACATGATGCCCTGGATTGTAAAGGGCTGACAATCCACCCAATGTTTGATCTACTAATTGTATTTTCCAAGATGACCACATCTCCCATCCCACATACTGTTCTCACAATGTGTACATGCCTCACATAGAGAGGTCTCTGTTCTCTCATCTTGAGTCTGGGCTGGCCTGTGACTACAGTGGAAGTAACAATATGTGATTTCCATAGAACCTAAAAGATCATAAGAGACAATGAAGTTTCCACCTAGTTCTCTTGAGATGCTTGCTCTTGGAAACCAGCCTGTGGAAAGATGCATATGGACTGAAACTGAAGCCCCAGTGCACACCCCTGGCCTAGCTCCAGTAGCAGTCATCCCCAACTTGCCAGCCATATGAGTGAGCTATCTTGGAAATGGATATTTCTGAGTAACCACAGCTGATACTGTATGGTGCCAAGACAAGTCTTCTCTGTTGAGCCCTACCAAAAGTGTAGGTTTCAGCTAAATAAATGATTTTTGTTTTAAGGTACTAAGTTTTATGTCTCTTATACAGCAATATATAACACATAAGTTTTGGAATCTGGAAGTGAGAAATTGATGTAACTAAACCCTCAAATGTGTGGCATTGCATTTATGGGCCTGGGTGATAGGCAGAAGCTTGAATAATCTAAGGATAGTGTTAGTGGAAGCCTGCATGGTGTTAAGTAGATTATTAGTAGAATCCCTGAGGGGCTCTAAGAGGTTATTTAGTGGGAGTTCATAGGAAAGAGAGGAAAATGTTATTAGAAACTGGAGAAAAGCTTGTTATGTGAAGGTGCAAGTTTGGCTACACTGTTGTCTAATGAACCCAATTATCCTGCAAAGGATTTTTTCCAGTCACCTGACTTCTAAAAGTGAGAGGAGAGAGATGAGTTGAGAAAGAACAGTTCAGTTTTCAAATAGAATTTAAGAGAAATATAACAGAGCCAGTACTTGCTGGGTTTAAAAGTAAAATTGTTTCTCACTCCTAGTCTTTCTAGATGGCAAAGTTCTCAAACTAAGAAAAGATAAAATATCAGGTGGGATTGTGATGTCATTTGTTAAGACCTCTAAGGTGGTGCCTCATGGAACCTTTCAGACCTGAGGTGGGCTTTTAAGTGCAGCTGGGCAGATGGCCTCTAGCTGTTATCATTACAGCAAAACCCAAATGGAAAGAGAACAGCTCTCTTCCAATAATGGTAAGGGACCCAAAAAGCTAAGGAACCATCTGATTGGCCCTGAGTCCCATGCCCATCCCTGAACCAATTGCAGTATTAGGGGATGGGAAACTATGACTAACCAACCTGTGTTATGTGCCTGTCTCAGTCAGATAGTGTTACTGGCTGAGAATGCTGTTTTTCCCAGGATTGTGTCCTGGAGGCAATGAAGAATGAAGCCAGCAGACAAGACTATGGAGCAACCAGCAAAGCTTTTTTTTTTTTAAGGTATTGATACACAATCCTATGAAGGTTTAACACCAGCAGCATTGTGGTTACAACATTCACCCATGTTGTCAAGTCCTCACCACATACCCCACTGCCGTCACTGTCCATCAGTGTAGTAAGATGCTATAGAGTCACTGCTTGTCTTCTCTGTGTTATACCGCCTTCCCTGGGATCCGCCTATACCATGTGTGCTAATCATAATGCTCCTTAATTTTCTCCCTCTCCTCACCCTCCCCAACTCCTTCCCTTTGGTAACTGCTAGTCTCTTCTTGGAGTCTGTGAGTCTGCTGCTTTGTTCCTTCAGTTTTGCTTTGTTGTTATACTCCACAAAAGAATGAAATCATTTGGTATTTGTCTTTCTCCGCCTGGCTTATTTCATCCTCTAGCTCCATCCATGTTGTAAATGGTAGGATTTTGTTTTCTTCTTATGGTTGAATAATATTCTATTGTGTATATGTACTGCCTCTTCTTTGTCCATCTACTGATAGACACCTAGGTTGCTTCAATATCTTGGCTATTGTAAATAGTGCTGCGATAAACATAGGGGTGCATATGTCTTTTTGAATCTGAGAACTTATTTTCTTTGGGTAAATTCCTAGGAGTGGAAAATGACTAGGTCAAATGATATTTCTATTTTTAATTTTTTGAGGAACCTCCATATTGCTTTCCACAATGGTTGAACTAATAAAATGTAAAGCAACGTTCCCACCAACAGTGTAGAAGGGTACCCCTTTCTCCAAATGCTGGTGAGCATTTGTTGTTGCTTGTCTTTTGCCCATCCGAACTTGTGTGAGGTGATATCTCATTGTGGTTTTAATTTGCATTTCCCTGATGATTAGTGATGTGGAGCATGCTTTCATGTGCCTGTTGGCCATCTGAATTTCTTCTTTGGAGAAGTGTCTGTTCAGATCCTCCGCCCAATCCAGCAAAGCTATTTTAATGAGTGAAAAGAGAAAGTTCCTGCTACTCAGAAGGGGCTCCAAGGGAGGATGCCATGAAGACTGTGGGTGTCTGTGGTTTATATTGCCTCCTGAGAGGAGGAAGTCCCACCCTCTCCAATTGAGAACTGAACTGATGGCATCACAACCCGCTCTTGATTGGCTGAAAATACAATGCTTCATTTGCACAAGGCATAACCAATCAGCTCGCATAGGCCATAACCAATTAGAGCTGAGGTCTATTTAAGTGTACTTTTTGAGTGGGTGAGTTTGAATGGAGCTTTTTGAAACTTGCAAGGGTCTCAAAACTTAGGAGGGCCTGTGAAGCTTCTTGAAACTAACAAGGGCCTTGAAACTTACAGGGGTCCTGAACTCTATCTGCCTGCATCCCTCTATTACCTGCGTCAATAATATTATCTGTTATCAGAAGTTGAGGTGGGGGGAAACACACTGGACATGAGCATCTCAGCCCTCACCTCCCAGAGCTATCAAAATCTACTCAGCTGGCTTTACCCAAATGGGGAAATACAGATGTATTACTGCTTTTTTTTTAAAGCTCTGTGGAAAAAATTATATTTTAGTTATGTGTTATCTCTAGCTCTCAGAACTATATATGATCTAGAGCTGCCGCTATGAATTTTGTCCAAGTTTTCTTGAAGTATGAGGGTTTTTCTATAAGCCATTAAGAATCTGAATTTTGAAATGTAAAACTTCATGAGTCTTACCTATAGGGTCTAGGTGAACTAAGTGAGCCTGAGGGGACTAGAGAGAACCTGACAGGACATTATTTTTTTATTTGAGAGGGCATCTCTCATATTTATTGATCAAATGGTTGTTAACAACAATAAAATTCTGTATAGGGGACTCAGTGCACAATCATTTATCAACCCCAAGCCTAATTCTCATCAGTCTCCAATCTTCTGAAGCATAACGAACAAGTTCTTACATGGTGAACAAGATCTTGCATAGTGAATAAGTTCTTACATGGTGAACAGTGCAAGGGCAGTCATATCACAGAAACTTTCAGTTTTGATCACACATCATGAACTATAAACAATCAAGTCACATATGATTATCCATTTGATTTTTATACTTGATTTATATGTGAATCCCACATTTCTCCCGTATTTTTTTAAAATAAAATGCTGAAGTGGTAGGTAGATGCAAGATAAAGGTAGAAAACATAATTTAGTGCTGTAAGAGGGCAAAGGTAGATGATCAGGTCTGTGCCTATAGACTAAGTATTAATCCAAGCTAGACAAGGGCAACAAAACATCCACGGATGCAGAAGATTTCTCTCAAAACGGGGGTGAGGTTCTAAGCCTCACCTCCTGGCAGGACATTATTAAAGTGATCTGAGGCAGTGCAGTTGAGAGAAATCAAGGTGACAAGCAATATAGAGAAGGTGAAGATGAAAATGGGAGAAGGTAGTGAGTTTGGTAATTAGGAGAGTTAAGAGCAGGATGGGAAAGACTAAGGAATGCGTCACTTGAGATAGCTCATGAATAAGATAAATTTTTTTAAACATGGACCTTGGGATTTTTGGTAAGGATGAGCCAGCAGTTTAAAAGAGCCATGCCAGACAGCAATAAAATGTAAAGCAAATATTTTGGGGAATGATGTATGAGTGCTGATGGTGGTGGTTATAGTCAGGGGCAGAGTGGTCGACTGAAACTAGTTTCCAGTAGGAACTGGGACTTCATCAAAGTTTCCTTGATGGGCAGTGATGGAGAAGACTGATTTTGGATTCAGTAATCTCACTGCCGTAGTGTTATCCTTGGTACGCTGAGGAAGAGGATCTGATGAGTGTGGCATAGGAATGAGAGTAAAAATTTCACTGTGATAAAATAACTTCCTTGAAAGTAAACTACAATTATATACTCATGTTTGTTTAAACTTACACTGTATTTGTTTTCTGTGATTATATTTGAGGCAAAAATACACAAGTTAGGCATCACAGAATTTGGGATACATTTGTCCTATGAATAATGGGTGATACTGTTTCTTCAAATTAAGGACCAAAAGCCAATGACAAATAGGAGTAAAGGAGGAAACTGGGAGTGAGAAACTCTCATTGAAAAGGAAGGAGAGGTAGAAAAAGAGAATGGAAGAGGATGAATGAAAAGTGAGGGGGAGACAAGGCAGCACTGAAGAGGGTTAGGGCTGAAGAAAGAAAAAAGTATATATTAAACATACAGAAGGAAGTTCTGTGTACATGGTCAATGACCATCTCAACTGCTGTTAGGCAAAGACTCAGTTAAAACAGTTGTGGATATAGACACAGCTTGAGCATTAAGAAACAACACTTAGCTTCTTCTGGATTGGCAGTGGGATGATATATGTAGCCAATTAGAATGAAAGTAAGCGGGCAAGAAACCAATGGAAATCAGGTATGGAAATGACTTTCAGTTTGGTATCAGTTGGCCGCACTGTTGCTGGCTAACAGACAAACAGCTGAACATTGTTCTTTTTGATTTTCAAGAGCCTTCATCTTGATTTAAACTCTGAACCAGCTTAGCCTTTGAAGAAAATATCGCTGGTCTTGGCAGTTTGGAGAAGAACTTGAATTGAGAGTGACGCTGTAATGACAAGTAAGGATAGCAGGATGTAAAATGCCAAGGACTTGAAGGTCTGCTTGAGGGCAGGTGGAGTGATTTGAAAATTTATCATTTTGAATCTCATTTCTGCCTCCTTATACCGTATCATTGTAGCTTGTAGACCAAACAGGTGCAAAACAAAGAAGCAAGATGAGCCCTAAATATTATTGGGGATATTTTGGGAACTTCTAGGACTTTTTAGGTTAAGACTAGCTGCAAGGAAAAATAAAACAGAATGAGTTCTTCTCAGGTCCACCACATAGATTTGTGCAGACTATGTCCTACACAAGGTCACCAGCTGGGACTGAAATTTAGCCTGTTCTCCAGGTGCCAAGCCATGTGTTCTGTAATCAGGAAGGGAGTCTTTTTCTAATTCACTCAAAGGCACTATATGATCAGACCTCAACTTCAGTCTTCTCCTTTGTTTTATTTACCCATCTCTTCTTACCCCCAAACTTAACTTTGACCTCAATTCTCATTTGCCAATTTGAATTTGGAGGGGCCTCAGAAAGGAAAAGGAGGATATGGGATTGCAATGGTGAGAGGGAATTCCAGAACGATTTGTACCAATGGAGAAAGAGTTCCTCCTCAGAAAGTTCACTTCATGAAATATTTATGGACAGCCTAGTATGCATCACATACTGTTTGCACTGCCTTAAGGACAATTCATATTCTACTTAAGGAAAATTCATATTCCATTCTTGAAAAACTGATGTGGAAGGCAAACACATTACCAAATCATAGAATGGTAAGTGCAAAAATCAATGCAATCCCTCCCCCGTACACATGGAGCCATATGAAGAAGAGACACTAACACTACTGTTAGTGTCCCTATAAAAGGTTCTTAGAGCAAGCGGTGTGCCCTGTAGCAAGAGGATCTGCACTCCCATCTTGGGTTCTTCAGGGGGTACAATCTTAAGTAGAAATGTGGATGCATTGGATCCTGGCGAGTCTCATTTTCTTCTCTTTGCCTGTTATAACAGGTTAGTCTGTGGCAGCAAGTGTCAGTAAGAACTCACATATGAATTCATCGAGTTAGGACTGAAACAACAATGTCAAAAACAAACTCTTCCTTTTGGGTGAAAAAAGAAGGTAAACAACCTGATTTACTCTGCGGAAAGTCAGCCGAATACAATTTTGCTAAGGGACATTTCACAATGCTCATGTGTTCAATTATTGTTTTGGGAGGTAGGTGGTTGTTTCTCAATTTCATCCTTCCTATGCCCTCTGAACTTCCTTAGTGCAAAAAGTGAGCAAAACTACATCAAAAGAAGGAGTCCAGTGAAAATATAAGACATGGATCAATGCCATCAGTCTAGTCTCATTTAATTTTAAGTAGCATCTGTACTGTGTTCCCTCAATTAATGACAAAGAAAAATAGACAGTCCTTAACCTTGAGGAGCCCTCTCAGCTGGGAGACACGCAAATAAATAATTACAGTGTAATGTGGTTAGTAGAACTGTAAAGGTCTGTATATTACTATAAAGAGCCTTATACTGCCTGCCTGCTTGTGGTGCCTTGCTGGGCCTAACTGGAACAAAACGTCTGGGTTGAGGGGAGGTAATCGGGGCAAACAGAACACAGACATTTGATTCACAATTTGCATAGCTGAAATAATCAGTTTTGTCCATTCTGTGATGGCTTTTGATGGGATTTTTCTTTAGGGACAACGCACCACACATCCTGCCCCCTAGCGGGGAATTAGGAAAGGCTTCACAAGTTAAGGGCCTTTTAAACAATGATTAAGAATTCAATAGGTATGGTGAGTGATATGCATGTGGATAAAATAGCATATTCTAAAACATAGGTGCTTTTTACCCACAATTCAATGCTAGTGGTTAGAGAAAAGTTTCTAGTGCCTTTAAACATTTTTTTTTTATTTAGAAAAAATGTCAGCTGCTTTAAAATACTCCCTGGAACTAGGAAGACCATAAAGAAACAATGAAGCATACATGCATTAAAAAAATTCAGTTTAACTCATTGTATCAGGGAGTGATTGCCTTCTCTGGGGTCTTCAAAATACTCACTAATGGCCTTGATTCCTTCTGGTACTGTAAGGTGCTGGTGACCATGAATTTCACCAGCTCTAGATTCTTGATTACATAGACAAGTGCTGCAGCAGTAAGGGGAACTGCAGAAACAGTTTGAGAGAGATTTCTTTATCTTGGCCTACACATAAGAAATATTCAATAAATAGTTACTCATTTGGCTTGACCTATAGGTGAGGCGGGAAATGTAGAATCTGAGATGCCAGTGACTCTTACCTTAGGCATAAATTAATTGTATTAGAGTCTATATATTGCTTCTGGAGGGAATGAACTGACTAATCTCAGAGAGTTTCAAGGCAAGATAATGCACATAGACAGAGAATAACTGTCTTTTATTACTTGTCTGGTGAAGGCAGTTTCCCTGTGATTAGAACTCAGTTGAGAGTATTTCTGTTTTTTAGGAAAACTTTAGAATATATGTTGCTGTAGCCTAGGATGAATAATTATTAATATAAAGCATACCATGTATTTTCTTATTTATTTTTTATTAAGGTATCATTGATATACAATCTCATGAAAGTTTCACATGAGCAACATTGTGGTTACTACATTCACCCATATTATCAAGTTCCTCCCCACTCCATTGCAGTCACTGTCCATCAGCGTACTAAGATGCCATAGAAGGCGTACCATGTATTTTCATAATTTTTTCATAGTTTCTAATCATCAGATCCAGAGGTCAAATACCCATATAGCTATCCTCTACCACTGGGTAGGCATATGGAAGGTTGTTGGAACTTCAATATTTTCCAGATTCACCTGTGAGAGATACCTCATTGTGTGTGTGTCTTGTGTCTTATACTTAAGAGACAGCATTTGTATGAGTGGTCTATTATTTATTCATACTGATATGGCAGAGGAAGTTTAAAATTAAATAGAGGGGTTATTAAAATGTTTTGAAATTATATATTATATCTAAATAACAGGTACATATATGTATATAATACTATATATATATATATTTTTTTTTTTCTTAGGATTTCTAAGGATAATTTTAAAGAATTCCGAAGTCATCGTCTTGGTCATTCTTTCTCTGTCAGGATTTATGATAGGAAAACTGGCCCACAGTTTTGTTGAGGTAATGTATGTACAATAAATTAGAGAATACATTAAAGAACCAAGACCAAAAACAAGCTCCACTCCCACCCTATCGCTGAATGGGATTTTTAAAGATGTGAACAGCTGTTTTAAAAAAAGGCATTAAAGTTAAAAAAAAAAAGAAAACCATACAGTAAAGGAGACATACATTAGAGAAGCTTAAGATATACAGTGGTTTGGAAGTGAGGAGAACTTGATTGCATTGTTGGGTTCTTCATCGTCTGCCTTGGAGCCTTGCTCTGGTTTCCTTCCTCTGCACGCCTACGGGCTCTTCCGTGCTGTGGTGGAAGAATTCCACACCCGTGGAGACTCTACTTATAAAAGGCAGCAGTTATGGTCAGGAGGAAGCATGGTTATTCTTTTCTTACTGCCAGCTTAAATGCCTAACATGCCTCATATTAATATGTAATATAGATACAAGACATTTCTTTATTAACTCTTGATTTCAAATGCATAGCAGTGTGATCAACAGTTTGCCTCTCCTCATTCTTTTATTTTTTAAAAAAGGAAAGAGTGCTTGTACTTATCTAGAGTTGTAAAAGCATCCTGTTATTCTTCTGAAACACCACCACTATGGCTAGCTAACATTTTTTGAGTGTTTACTATGGAACAGGCTCCTTTTTTAAGTGCTTTGTATTCATTAATTTATTAACTTATTATTGACTTGAGTTAATTTACTCATCCTCACAGCAACCCAGTGAAAGTAGGTACTTGGTTCCTGTTTTACAGATGGGGCACCAAGAGGTTAAGTAATGAAGATTAAACTGTTAATTGAGACAAAAACTTTTTAGGAGAGAATATTTACAGCTCTTCAATTGTTGTTGCTGTCTTTTCCACTCCTCTGTGTACAATCCTCATGACTTATGACCAATAAACACCAGTCAGTACAATTATTTATATGTTATTTTTCTTTACATGACTCACTGAATGATTTTAAAACCCTAAGCAAATGTCTTTGAAATCACAAATACCTGTACAAGTTTCTTTTTATCCCTCTTAATGCAAATAAAAATAAATGTTTAACAGTTAAATAAAAAATACTTATCTGTGAACCATCTAAATTAATCCTGCAGGTCACCAATGGCAGGAGTACTTCTTTTGAAAACACTGACTACTTATTACAAGCAATGTTCATGTAGCCCAAACTCACACAATTATCTGGTAAATAAAGGACTATCCATATAACTCCTCCAGACAGTTAGATCAAGAAATCTACCACAAGACTCCAGGACTGGCTTTATAGATAATCTCTTACTAGCTGCAAATTGGAGTATTCTAAAATTTATATTGACTGACATAGCATCAACCTAATCTCTAATACTTCAATATTGTAGCAAACTAATTTCTTTTTTGTTTTTGTTAGTTCAGGTGAACCAAACTGTCTACCCTCTTCTAAAAACACCAAGTTTTTCACTTTATTGTTATTTTTCACCCTTAATTATATTTATGGCTGCTTTGGATGTGGACTTCTATGTACTCAAGAATGTGTTTTGGCAGGTAAGAACACATTTTAAAACAAATTATGGTCAGTTTTTGCTTATTCATGCTGACAGAGAATATATGACTGTCTATTGAGAAGATTAATGATGTGAAAATTACAGTTTTAGTTGTTTTATCCTCCTTATTCTGTGGAACAAATACTTAAAGGGAGTTGAGGAGAGGGAAAGGAATGAATATTTGCTCAGTGACCACTGTGACTGGGCACTGAGTTAAATATCACCTCCATTTTACAGACAGGCATATTGTTTTATTGTACTTCACTTTATTGCACTTCACAGATTTGCATTTTTCACAAATCAAAGGTTTGTCACAACCCTGCATCAAGCAATTCTATTGGCACTGTTTTTCCAACAGCATTTGCTCATTTCATGTCTCTGTGTCATATGCTGGTAATTCTCACATTATTTCAAACTTTTTCCTTATTACCATTTTTATTACAGTGATCTGTGATCAGTGAGTGATCTTTGATGTTACTATTGTAATTGTTTTGGGGTGCCTTGGAATGAGCCCATATTAGACAGGGAACTTAATCTGGGAATGTTGTGCGTATTCTGACTGTTCCACCTACTGTCCATTCCCATCTCTCTCCCTCAGTTTGGGCCTCCCCATTCCCTGAGAAACAACAGTATTGAAATTAGGCGAATTAATAGCCCTACAATGGCCTCTAACTGTTCAACTGAAAGGGAAGTTGCACGTCTCTCCCTTTAGATCAAAAGCTAGAAACAATTAAGCTTAGTGACGAAGACATGTCAAAAGCCAAGACAGGCCAAAAGCCGGGCTTCTTGAGCCAAGTTAGCCAAGTTGTAAATGCAAAAGTTCTTGAAGGGAATTAAAAGCGCAAATTCATGGACACATGAATGGTAAGAAAGTGAAACAGCCTTATTGCTGATACGGAAAACATTTTAGTGGTCAGGATAAATCAAACCAGCCACAACATTCCCTTAAGCCAAAACCTAACTCTGTTCAATTCTGTGAGGGCCAGGAGAGGTGAGGAAGCAGCAGAAGAAAAGTTTGAAGCCAGCAAAGATTGGTTCATGAAGATGAAGGAAAGAAACCATCTCATGACATAAAAGTACAGGTGAAGCAGCAAGAGCTACTGTAGTAGCTACAAGCAGTTATCCAGAAGATCTAGCTGAGATCATTCATGAAGATGATTACACTAAACATCATATTTTCAGTGTAGATGAAAGAGCCATATGTTTGTCAATATTGTTTTTTAGCCCAATATAACAAATTTCCATTATGACTGTGGATTTATCAATTTCTCCTTGCAATTATATCAGTTTTTACTTTACAAACTTTATTTTATATTTATATATTTTATTTACTCTGTTATTAAGTGCTTACAAGCATTGTTTTTTTCCTGGTTAATTTTTTTCTCATTATTCAGTTAACCCTTTTATGCCAAATAATGCTTTTGCCTCAAGTCAATTTCATCTGCTATTATTATAGTTACATCAGCTTCCTTTTGTTTAGTATTTGCCTGTTGTAAGTTTTTTTCCTTTCAGGATTTTGGTGTCTTTATGTTAGATGTCCTTTGATAATGGCTTTTGTTATTTTATCCAGGTGGAAAATCTCTGCTGTTTTTAAAAACTAACTTAGTATTTATTGTGATTAAACATAGATTCAGAAGAACAAAAAGTTTTAATAGATTTGAGACACCAAGGAAGATATATGAATGGACAATAAATACTTGGAAAGAGACTCAACATCATAAATCATTAGGGAAATACAAATTATAATACTATAAGAATGCCAAAACAGAAACAATAACAAACTTGATAATACCAAATACTAGTGAGAATGTGGGGAGTTTAGATCTGTTACATGTTGTTAGTGAGAACGCAAAATGGCATGACCACTTTCGAAAATAGTTTGGGAGGGTTCTTATACAATTAAATATACATTTCCCATATGACCCAGCAATTCCACCTCTATGTATTTACCCATGAAAAATGAAAACATATGTTTAAACTATGACCCCTGTGTGAATCTTTACATCAGCTTTATTCATAATTTCAAAAGTCTGTAAACAACTCTCCTCAACCAGCAAATGGATAAATAAATTGTGGCACATCTTACATGGAATATTGGTCAACAATAAAAAATGAACAGAGTATTAATAGGCACACCATGGAAGAATTTCAAAGGCATTATGCTAGGAGAAAGAAACCAGACTCAAAAGGCTACATATTGTACAATTCCATTTGTAGACATTCCTTCTAGCAAATGTGAAACTATAGACTTGGAGAACCATCCTAGGTTACCAGGGACTGGGAATAGGGGAATAAATTGACTATAAAGGGGTAGCATGAGGAAACTTTTTGGGGTGATGGATCTATCTGGTTTTTCAATTGTGGTCATGGTTACATGGCTGTATGTATTCATCAAAACTCACATAACTGTACATCAAAAGGATGAATTTTACTATATGTAACTAAAATGAAATTTAAAAAATCAAAAGCAATAGATCCGTATTTGTTTCTTGCATACAATTTTGTACTTTGTATTTACCAGGCTTTTCCTTTGCTTTTTCTCATTCTGTTGCCAGGCAGCTGTGTCTAGCCCTGTGCACTAGGTGAAATCTTAACCTGGGCGGGGGAGGGCTCTTGACTCTGAGAAAGAATTCTCGAACAGGTTGGAGGAGAGTAGGTAAGGAAGGAATTCATTAAAGCGAAAGTAGTAACAAATGTCAGAGATGCACAGTGCCAAGAAAAGTGGCTCCTTTGTTTGTGCAGCCACGTAGTCAGTAGAGAGCAAGGGAGAACAGAGGAGAAAGGGGAAATTCACTGAACTCCTGCTCAGAATAAGGCAAATCCTTTGCCAACTCCTAAAGCCAGGGTCACCTGGTATCATGTCTGCTTGATTCTGCACAAAGTGGGAATTAAGCCCCTACCATGCCATGATTTGGGGGAGCCGTGGAGTGCTGGATAGTGTGAGATGAAGTTCTAAGAACTTCCCAAAGCTGAGAAAGGAGGTTTTGGCACAGGCTGCTAAAGAGCATGACTGATCATATAGCTGCAGTTCTGCCCAGGTCACCCAAGAGACAGGAACTTGCAAGCCCAAATCGGAGATCTCAGTAGCCATCCCCTACTTGTCTGTAGTAAAACAGGGAGAGAGAGAACACTTGTGTTTAAGTAAAGAAAATTGAAGTAGTGAGGTAGCAATGACATTTACCACTGGGAAAGGGGTCTCATTAACTGACAAACTTGAAAGAACATGGAGGCAAAATGCAGTAAGCTGAGCAGCAAGAAGGTTTTATTTAAGGCAGAGCACACACCCAAAGGAAGGGGCGTGTGGGCAGCCCCAGAGGAGAGGTGTGCTTAAAGGCTTAAGATTCTTTAAGGATTTCAAGAATGGGGTAAAAGGCCAGGGAGCATAGGCTGATGTGTGGTCTCATGATGTCTATCTCCAGTGAGAGACACTATGACATCACAGACCTCTAGATATTCTCTAAGATAAACTTAGCACAAGAAATTTATTGGTCTTGTTCTCCAAGATAATGGTTACCCTTAAGAAGTGAAAACCTATCATTTAGAAATGCTTGCCTTGCCTTAGGATAGGTCAGTTGTTGGATAATCAAATACGTTAAGAATCTTACCTCCTAACTCCCTTTTTTCTAAAAAATGGAACTGAGCCTTAAGATGGAGTCTTTCCTGTTCTTACTATTTATATCTCAGCATTTTTCATCATAGTCAGAAAAAATTAATCATGATGCTTGTTCCATGTCCCTACTCTTCCTCAATTCTTTCTTCCCTTCTCAGTCAAGTTGATTCAATTTTCTTTATCCTTTTTGTTCCTTCTGCTTTTTAAAAAGTTTTACATTTTTTTTTTGCCTGTGCAGTGGGCAGTCTCCCTTTCTTTCTTACTAACAGAAACCTAGCTATTTTTTGTTTAGTATGATAGTGCATCTCAGCATCCCTGATAGATGTGGTAGCCTCAGCAAACAGTTTGGCTGATGAAATGCATACAAAAGTTTGCTGAATAAGGCTTCTAGAGAGCCCTTTATAATGGGACCAAATAAGCTGGCCTGTACTGTTGCCCTTGTTTTACCTTTCTTCCTGCCTAGTGCCCTACAGATCAACACTGGGGAAACCAGAAAATGTTTTACATAGAAGCAGCAGAAATTTGCATTCCCTTTTAGGAACATTTTGCTATGGAGAACTATTTAAGCTGGAGTAGCAACAAGAAAGATTGGTGAATTGGTCTTTTGATAATAAGGTAGAATCCTTTTTTGGGAGGGCTGGTTTCTTTGAGGCAGGTAAACTAGAATGCCTTTTCAAGTTATCTTCCAGAATAATTAAAAAAAAATAACCAAGATATGATTCTTACATAAGTAAGTGCAGTGATGCCATCTTTAGGTATTAAACCTAATACTGTGTTATGAATTGGTTTCACAGGTCATGTTAACTGGAATAATTAGCTTCTCTCTGGCATTCATCATACTTGGATATGTGGTTCTGAACTTCAATGATGACTCCTGGGATTTTCAATCTTGCTTACTGTTTAGCATGACCCTTGCCATTACAGATCCTGTTCATTCTGTGAATTTACTGAAAACTATTGGTATGTCAGATTTATTTCTTTCTCTTATCCTGAAGTTATGAGGGTAAATAATTTTCTTTTGATTTTATTTTTCTTACACGGATTGTGCATCTAGCAGAGTAGATATTTGTACTGTTTTTCTTGACTTGAAGGATACAATGCAAATAAGGCAACTCAGAATCTGGGATAAATAGCATCAATTATAATCTCAAAGGAGTTCTTCAAGAAGAACATGTAAACTTTCTAGAAGGTGATAAAAATTAGTGTTCTTATTCTATTCCACTGAATTCTAAGCCTCAAGGTAAAAATTATGCCCTATACCAAAACTTTACCAAGGCCAAGCTACCTTTTGTTAGAGCTGCCTCCATATTGGAGCAGGTAACCTTGGGCAGGTGGTAGAGGGGGTTGTAATGTACTTAAAAGAAATGGGGTAAGAGTATAAACTGGCAAATATGTTATTCAATAAAAGCTTATTCCCAAGAGGTTTTGGGGTCCAGCCCCATCTTATTTGGGAAAAGATGATTTCACTCTGAAATACTCCTCTGTTATCATGTTTTCTTAACACAGCAGTAAAAACATGAAATGGTTAAATGCTATGGTTCCTGTTTTTGATTCACAAATATTTTTCTAACCAATTTTAGATATCGGTTATATTTAGTGTCTATATATTGCCTTATGATTAGAATGAGAAACCTCCAATGTTTTCAGCAAGTGATATTCTCAACTTTACATCCATTTATATCTGCAGTTGGGAAAGCACAGGAGGCCTTAAGACACTTTCGGTGGTGACATTTTAAATTGTCACAAGGTATTTGAGTCTAATCCTGCTCTCTTTCTCTCTTTTATTCCAAAAATTGTCTGTCTTTCCTTCACCTTTCTCTCTCAGCCATTTCTATTTGCCACTTGCTTTATTCCCCTCATTCTCTTTCTGCTCCATTTTCTGCAGTCACTTGATTGTAAGTGGCTATGTCTTGCCTGAGGGTTTCAGCCCTGGCAAGTTCACTCTGGATTTGGTGAGACGGAAAAATGACAACAGAATGTTGGTGGTAAAAGGGGCTCATACCAAACTTTCTTCTCACAGTGGGAGGTGGAGTGTTAGAATCCTACCTGCACCTGGCAGTCTAAAGTAGCAAGCCCGTCTTAAAGTAGCAAGCCCGTCTCAGTCTCAGCTCTAGGCTCTGCCTCTGCTCTCTCGCTCCCCAGTCTTTTGCTTGCTTCTCTAGGATCTCTTCTCCAGGCTCTCCTTTTGTCTCTTCTCTTAGCACTGGGGAACCTCTTTGTATAGCAATACCGGCAGTAACGGCTTGTTGGCAACAGGTATGCAAACATGCGCCTGCGCAGTGAGCTAAGTATTACCTCATCTCACGTATCAGATGAGGATACTGGCCATGGAACTTGCATTTTCCCTACCGGCTATAATAAACTCTACACTTTCATTATTTATTGTAGTTTCCATATTCAAAAATTCTTTGCATGAAGCAGAAGGGCAGAAAATCTTACTTGTTTAAAAGAAAACTAGCAAAAGTATTTGGCTGTTAGTTAATATTTTCTTCATGTCAGTAATGCTCAGGTGGTACACAGTTCTGGATTCCCCCCGCTCCCCCTTAACATTTTTTCCTAATAAAATAAATTTGCCCGTTTTTATGGGCAAAAATCACTCTCATTTATGGTAATGAATTAGATAAATGGTCCTTTCTTTAGAACAGTTTACTTCTAATTAATTGTCTCAATATATTGATATTTTAAGGAAAAATACTGTTTGTTACATACCTAAAATGATCATAAAGATATAGAAAGCTACAGGTCCTATGTGAATGGTTCTTCTTTTGATGTAGTACCCTTGTGCACTGTAAAACCTGTATACCCTGAATCTGAGGTGGATTGACCCACTGAAAAAAGTAGTGGGTGTTCACATGCAAGTTAAAAGGCACTTGTCTATTCATTACCTGTTTTAAAAGAATGCACAGAGCTCCATCAATTTTTACTTTAAAACAAATCCAGAATAATCACTTATAAAGGAATAAAATACAAGTTTTACTAAAATATGTTTATTAAAATAAAACATAAACTTGAAGTATGATCTCAATTGAGTAAAAAGAATTATATGCTTAGAAAAAGACTTCAGCATGAAGTGGTTGTATCTGGGTTGTGGAATTATAGACGATTTTGTTCTTTCCTTTTCCAAATTTTACAGTGAATGAATGAATATAACATGTAAGTTAGTTCTACATTAAGCCAGTAAGTAATGTGGAGAGTAATTCTTGTGACATTTTATTATTAAAAATAAATATAAAAATCATATTCAAAACTTCATACACCAAATCTTATGCTTTATTTGTTCCCAGTTGACCCACTAAATCTGATGGAAAGATTAAAGGATTTCTTGACCAGGCAAATCAATTGTGTTAATAATCTCTAAGCCTGTTTAACCAGTATTTTTGTCCCTTGGTCAGAGTCAAAGCTAGTAAAAGTAGTAAGATGAGATAATTATAATTTATCTTGCTTTTTATTATCTTTGCTTTCTTTATTAGGTAGAATAATGAAGCAGGAAGAATAGAAATAAACCAAATTTTGATCCACAGTCAGATACTGCAATCAGAAATTCTGTATAATCCTGGTGTTCACCCTATCATTCAAGAGGCTTTTTGCAAAGATAGATAAAGTCTGAATATTCTGATGTTTCATATGCTCAAATCAAACACTGGAAAGCAGAGGTTTCCTTTCCTTAAAACTACATATCATATCTTAGAAATAATAATAATACTCCCCACCCCAGCTATCATGTGTTTCAAAAACACCAAAGGAAAAAAAAAGTAGAATGTTAACCAAATCCCATTCTGTTTGGATTAAAAGTAATAATAGTAAGTGTCACTTAATGTGGTCAGTGTAGATTTTGATACATTGAATTGTACTAAACAGCTGTTTTGAAAAAATAGTAGTTGGTCAATCCTTTCAATCTGTAATTATACTAGGCTGCATAATGTACCATTGTGTGTCACATGTTCTTAAGTTAGGGGTTCATGCTCTTAAGTAAAAGAAATCCAGGGCAGGTACACAGCTCCACAAACTCATCAGGACTGTGGGTCCCTCTATGTATATATTCCTAAGGCTAAAATGGAATATCAGTGACTAGATTTACCTTTCTGCCCAGAACAACTACAAAACTGGACAGAATACATGAGAAGGGAAAAGAGACGTGACTCCTTGATTGCCCTGGCCCCCAGCTTATTACCTGGAGAGGATTTCCAGGTCTCACTTATGAATAGGGTGATAGTGACTGGTATCTGCTTTTCCAGTGTCCATCCTGTGTTCTTAGTAACAAAACTGGCTTTATTCAAGGTATCACTGTGTAAATGACCACTTTTCCCCAACTCCTGGGCTTCTAAGAGTGGCCACCAAGATATACATGGAAGTTACTGAGTGGGACTTTTGAGGAATTTCTTGAAGGGAGAGGTGACTTGGCTGAAAGGGACATCTTTCTGTCCCAGTTCCTTCTTCCTCTTGTCTAAAATATGGATGTGATGGCTGGAACTTGAGCAGCCAACTTGTGATTCTGAGGATGGAAGCCATACGCAAAGGATGAAGAAGCTGAAAAATAAATCCTACAATAGACTGCTACCATTTTTGTTTTAAATATTATCTTTTAAAGAAATTAAAAATAAGAAAAAAGGTCATATTGCTAGGCAATTAATGAGATTATATTTTCCATTATACTTAATTGTTAGTGAATCTTAAGTGCCAGTACAATTTTGTACTTAATTTCTTAGTAACAGCTTTATTGGCATATAATCCACATGCCATAAAATTCACCCTTTCAAAATGTACAATTCAGTGGTCTTTAATGTATTTACTCCCCACTATCTAATTTTAGAACATTTTCATCATCTCCCACAGAAATCTTATACCCTTAGCAGATTCTCCTCATTCTCTTACCCACTAAGCTCCTGGCAATCTCTCATCTATTTTCTGTCTGTGGAGTTGCCTATTGTGAATATTTCATAGCAATCAAACCATTAAATATGTGATTTTTATGTCTGACTTCTTTCACTTGGAGTAATGTTCTGAAGGTACATCTGCGTTGTAACACGTATCAGTGAGTACTCCATTTCATTCTGTGACTGAATAATAGTCCATCATAGGGACAGACCACATGTTTATCCATTCATCAGCTGATAGACTATAGATCGTTTCCACTTTTTGACCATTATGAATGATGCTGCTATGAACATCGATGTACAGATTTTTGTGTGGGTGTACATTCTCAGTTCTCTTTGGGTATATGTCTAGGACTAGAATTGCTGGGTCATGCTTTGTGCTTATTTCTTTTGGAGTCTAATGATTCATGTTTATTCATGCTAAATATAGTATCCTGAGAGGTATTTTGTTTCAATTTGAAGCTCAAGCATGATTTGAGGCCAGGGACACTTCAAGGAGTGCTGTTGCCATTGGAGATAAAGAAGGCACATGGAGAAATTAAATGGTGGTTATGCTTGTTTTACAGACAGTGTCATGACTGCTTGCTTTCTTTTCCCAAGCATATTCCTTTGACTGTTTTTGTGTTTCTTGTGTGACAGCATTGTTTTTTTGTACCACATTAAGTTATATTTTATATTTCCTTTTCAGGCCTTCCCAAAATGTATATTGACATCATTAGAGGAGAATCACTGATCATCTGTAGCTTCACATCCATTTTATTTGGAGTTTTTCTGAGTAACTTACTTCACACTTCCCTGTTTAGGGGTAGGAGCATTTTGTTTTTTTTTTGTCTGTATGTTTTCTAAAATCATTCTTATATGGTACATTTCAATTCATACTGGAATTAAAATACGTTCAAGATGTTTTTATTGTTTTCCCTATACTTTACTCTTAGATCAATTAAAGTACTATATCAGGCAACAAGAAAAATTGCCACCTATATTTTCTTGGACAGTAAGGTGGAAAGAATGTTAAAGAAATGACTTTATTTCCCTCAATATGTGTGTGCACATTTACATGCATGTGTGTGCATATGCACACGCTATTGTGTCATCTGGCTCAGATTTACTTCTTTCCTGGGTCAATCTGAATTTCAGTGAGTGGATATTAAGAACTGGCTTGGTCCTGGATTGGAGTGTGAGGATAAAATCAGAATAGTTCAAGAGTCAGGCTCTAGAAATGATAATAGATTCAGTGGTTAAAGTTCAGTGGTATATGTGGAGCACGTTGCCTTGCTAGGTTTCCAGATGTGGAGTTAGTAGAGATTAACAGGAGCAAAATCACAGCACAGAGGGAAGGTGTCCTCTTGACAGGTTGTATGGTAGTTGTAGGTGGTAAAAGGAGAGAGAAATAACTGGTGATGAGGAGGGGTTTGCAGTGCTTCTCAGTGGGGGAGCTTTTGGTTTGGGGCTGGACAGCCTTTGTTATTTAAGGCTGTTGCCTGATACCTGCCACTGTTGCCCCCACTGCCACCACTGTGACTATGGAAAACTTCCTTCTCCATTTCCCCAGTGCCCCCCAGGCTGGGGGTGGTAGTCCCAGATGGAACTGCAGGTTGGTGAGGGCCCTGGACATGGTTTGCTTGGCCTTGACATGGTTTATAAAACATTTGAATTTGGGTATCTTTTGGTTGGGTAGCCAGTCTCCAGTTTGTTGCAGGCTCTTCACATTTATGTTCCCTGCCTAGCTCCCGAGGGCATTTGAGTCTGCTGTCTCATAATAAGTAAACCTCAAGCTGCATACTGCGAGGGAAATACATCCCAGAGAGCTTCTTTTGCCAGGCTTTCATGGGAAACTCCTATCTGCTGAAGAACAAGGTCCCCACCCAAAAATCTGAAGAGCAAACTGAAGCACATAGACCCAAATGCCATCAGTGAAGGAAACAAAAGCTCTAATTCACCTTTTTTTTTTTCTTACTTTCTAGGGTTGCACATAATCCTGGTGATTTTGGGAAGCATAATATGTGGATATTGTTGTGCAAGGATCATTCAGTTTATAGTAACTGCCCTGTTCAGCAATACACTGACTAGTGTCATCCTCTGCATTTCAATGGTGTACATGACTTTCTACATTGGTAAGGCAGAAACAAATACCAAAATGCTGTCTTCAGAGTGAACTTTATGCATCTTTATTTTCCCTTGATCTTGAATCTAGTTGTTTGTTTCCAACCTCTTCCTCCTTCTCTTGACTCCTTTGTGTGTCTTATCATATTATTTTTCTACCACTTCTACTTCTTTCCTGGTATCTCTTAACAGCTCCTTAATTTCAACTCCATGTCCCTTCCCTTTGCATTTCTCCTCTGTGTGGTTCCTCTCTTATTCCTTTTGAACTCTATCTTTCGACCTTACACTGAGTCCCTGGCAGTCTCCTGGAAGAGGAATTGGTACTGAGCTGATTCCTGCTCTGACCCTTAGCAATCTCTCTCTAAAATGAGAAAGTTGGGGGAGCTGCTCCTGAGGTCTTTTCCCACTCAACAGTCTTGAATTCAATGGGAACCACATTGGGGGGACTGTAGAAATGGCAGTCCTCACTCCCAGCTAGGAGGCAGGACAGGGGAGGAAGTCAGGGATAGGGATAACTGTGTTTGGAAGAGGAGCAGGAGAGTAGACTAATTGCAGGAGTTGGAGTGCCCGACACTGGTGGACCTTCAATAATCATTTGCTAGTTTAATTCAGTGAGATTGGGAATTAAATATTTACTAACCTGGCTCAGGTCACCAGTCACCAGGAGCCACTGTAACTATGTTTCTCTTCTCCTCACTCAAGGAGCAGCTCCCATTCATGAAAGACCTCAGGTAGCACAAGGCTCTTACTCCTCTTTTCACCTCCAGTTACCTTAAAGAACTGTTTCCTCTACAGGCAACTTGCCCCTTGGGTGTAGCTCACTGCTCTGAACCAGTAAAATTAGAGAAAACTTTCACTGAAAGTTCATTTCCTTAGACCTTCTTCACTTTTTTGCCCTCTCCTGTGAACCTTTTATGGGTGCTTTAAATGTCTGAAGAAAGTACTTTTAAATTTAGTATTTCTATTTCTTCCTTGGGTGGAGGCTGTCTCTTATTCGTATTTCTATTTACTTTCTTTTCTGTGTTCCCCCAGCCAGCCCCAGTGCTCACCATATGTCTGTTAGTAATTGAACACATCTTGGTTGAATAAGCTGATACTAGTTCTTGTGCTTTGGAGTTAGGCAGACTTGAGTTCAAACACTAACTTCATAATTCATTAGCTTGGTGACCTTGGATGAATTACTTAACCTCTTCAAAGTTTAAATTAGTTTCCTCATGTATACAAGTAATAGGATAACTAATTTATAGGGTTGTTACTGGCGTTAATGAGATAATGGGTGTTATGTGACTCGCTTAAGTTGGTGTGCTGGAGATAGAAGCTACTAGCTCATGAGAGCTGTTTGTGTACTTATCTTCCCATCTCTGTGTTCAAGTGGCATTGTGTTGGTAGCTTGAAATTGGACACAGTGGAAGTATTTACCCCGTGGAAGTTGGCAGACACTACCTATCAGGGCTTTTTTTTTTTATAATCACCAGAGAGCTGGTTTTAGACATTTATCTGCATACCTCAGGACTCAAGATAGGGCAGTCAATAAATGTTAGTTCCCTTTCTCTTTCTCTTCTAAAAAATAGAAGGGATTCCTGTCACTGCTTGGCAGGCCTGGAATAGACACCCCTCCTAGCCCTCAGGAGGAACTACTGCCCCCAAACCCTTGATCTTGGGCCTCTAGCCCCCAGAACTGTGAGACTGAAAATCTCTATTGTTTAAGACACTTTGCTTGTGGTACTCTGTTACTCCTCCATTACACTTCCTCAGCTTAAAGGACTTAAAGAACAACCTTGGCAGCCCTTTCCTCCTATGCTTAATATGCTCCTGCCAGCAGGAGTCAGTAACAGACATTGTAATAGGGAATTCCATTGCCAAAAAGCTAACCATAGATAACATTCTCATTTATACATCCTCTGTTGTTACATTTCTGTCATGTTATTTGTTTTTTTCCTTCACTGATGAATATATTGTCAACTGGCTCAAGTCCAGGGAGTATCTGACTTAGGTTAGAGAGTCACCTCTTTGAGCTCATATAGTAATTTCCATTTTTGTCTCAATTGTGTTAAGTTCATGAAACCTGGACTGTTTAGAAATAACTTGTATCAGCACATTCATCATTTTTTCACAAAATAAAACAATCCAAAAATGGCACAGACATTGCGCTATAGAAAAATGATGCAATGCTTCTGGAACATTGTTGGTTGACGGGTAGTACAGCTTGAAATATTAATATATCAGCCCATGGAAGGAAGTTTGAATTTAGGGTACTTTAAGAGAGTCAGTGTAAATTCATGAAAGATGGTGGGTTACATAAAAGTCTAGGCCCGAAGTATACCAAGAGAGGTAGTAGGAAGCATCTCTCCTAAAGAGGAGTATTTTATCAAGTGACATTGTTCAGAATTTCTGTGGAATGGGGATAACAAAAAATGGATGACTTTTACTCAACTTCATCATTTTAAAACCCTACAAACAGTGCCCCTTCTGGCCCATGCCGGGGCTGATTGCTCTGCTATCTCTTTGTTAGGATCCTGGCCTAGGCTATGAAGGTCAAAGGCCTTCATCATCACCCTGATACATTCTAGTTAGGATTCTGTTACTCTTAGGAAACAAAATCTTTTTGATTCTCCTATCAGAAGGACCTTCACTTTCTCTAAACCCGAGAGAGACAGAGATGGATTGAGAGAGGCACTTGCCTGCAGCATCAATTTTCTGTTGAATCAGAAGAACTTTCCGATTCTATAGTTAACCACTTGGTTTTATGCTGATGAACATGGCTTCCTATATTGCATGTTCCCCAACTTTTTTCCCCCTTCTGGAACATTTAAAATACAATTTGATATAATAGCATTTGTAATTTCTTAAAGCCTTTGTTTTTCTAATTACAATAGTAACACATGCTTATTGTAGAATTATGGAAAAATTCATGAAAGGTCAAAGAAAAAATACCTATAAACCTATGTTATAAATTTAACCACTGAAACATTTTGATATCGTCCTCAGTCTTAAAAAAAATAAAAGAAACATACATGCATATATTTATATATGCATTTACCATATATTTTGGTAACATTGGGATTATACTAAATAAGATGGTATCAGTTTTTTAAAAAGTTTAGTGGTTTCCTCATAGCCAGATGTTGTCTCTAGGTAGCAACTATTACTGAAAGACTATGATGAGGTTTAAAGATCCAATAATACTAATTATAGGGAATTGGAAATAAGGTTTCCGGAGACAGTTTTCCTATCATCACAGTTCTCAGCACTACTGGGTTTACTGTCATTGGCTATTTATATTAACTTTAGTTAAATAAGTAGGTAAAAAGATATCTATTAGATAAGCCAGAGGAATAATAAAATCTATTAGATAAACCAAGGATTAATAAAATCCTCTTCAAATTAATAAACAGTGTTAATTTGCTAAGTGATAAAGTAAGCATATAAAAATAATTAATAGCACAATCATAATAGTTATCATTTATTCATTGTTTTAAAGTGTGCCAAGTACTTTTCCCGAGAACTAATGATATCCTCACAATAACTCTATGAGGCATTATTCTTTTATACCCATTTTACAGATGCTGGGACACTGAGAAAAGGGAGGCCACATTCTCAGAGCAACCAGCTCTGCCCATTCCAAAGCACATCTGTTCCCGCCGTGCACGCACATTATTTCCCTTCCTTCCTGTCTGAGGCTTATAATGGGCTATTTGAAGGCTCCGTAGCCAGTGACTGTTGGTATCTCTGGTATTCGAGCCTTCTTTATGGCTGGTTTTCCTGCCTCAGACAACATTTGGACATTTGTTTAGAGCCCAAGAAATTACAATTTTAGGGGAGTCTATCTAAATCAGGCAGAAGAATAGCAGGCTTCAGGCCCTGCAGTCACCATGGAAGCACTGAGCTTATACCACAAATCCTAGGACATGCAGCACAGTGTCACTGAGGTGCTGGGCAGAGGCTGTTAAATTTATTTTCCTAGTAGCCCTGTCTTCAGGGATGGTCTACAGCAGGTGTTGGCAAACTGTATGGTCTATGGTCCATATTTGGTCCACAGACTCTATGGCTTAAGTGGTCCTGCCTTCATGGACAGTAATTAAACTCCCTTTTTAATACCTTTTTTCTACTCATTAATTTTTACTTTCAGTACCATGCCTATTTTTGTACAGCCCATGAGCTAAGAAAAGTTTTTACATTTAAAAATGGTTTTTAAAAAATCCCTACAGAATAATATTTTTCAGTATGTGAAATTCATTTCAGTGTCTATTATTTATTGGACAGTCATTAGTTTATGGATTATCTATGGCTGCTTATGCATTATAAAGCTGAGATGAGTAGTTGCAACAGGGACATATAGCCTGCAAAGACTAAATATTTACTCTCTGATCCTTTACAGAAAAAAGTTTGCTGACGCCTGACCCCAGGATTATATTAATCCCTTGAAGCAATTTTCTAAGACTGGCTGTTAAGTTTCTCACCAGTTCTTGACTCTTGACTCTTATCTCAGTGCAGATTTGAATGTAACTAATTTTATTCATTTTTTTTCTCCCCAGTGGAATTTTTAGGAATGTCAGGTATGGTTGTGTTAGTCATCGTAGGACTGAATTTAGATTCCTTAAGCTTTAAACGGAGGATCCAGTTAATAATTACTAAGTAAGTCTTCTATTGTATACTTGGTATAAATCTTATAGAATTATAATGCTTAAGTGGTCCTGCCTTCATGGACACTAATAAAACTCCCTTTTTAACAACTTATTTCTACTCATTAATTTTTAATTTCACTACCAGTTATATTTGAAAAGAACTTAAGGTACCAATTATTATTGACATTAATTGATATTCCTATCATGAATAATGTGGCTCAGAGACCATAGGACATTTTATGTGTAACTCTGATAAAAATTTACTTTGAATTGTAGAAAGTTTAAAATAAACTTAATTCCTTTGTTTCCTTCATAACATACCTGAATGACAGTCTCCTGGAAGAGCTGGGAAAGGAAAGTAGCAGAAAGATGCAACACCAGAAAAACTCTTACCTATTTATTACACCTGGTAATGCATGTCATATGGATATCTCTGGGCAGAGGGAAAACCATTTACCTGTTTTCTCAGACAAATGAGGTTGGCCTTTCTCTGAGACACTGTGATAAATCACTGAATTATTTCTGTAATTATCTGTGATGAATTACAGAATTGTTTCAGAATTATTTCACACCAAGTCATAGGCCGGTGTAGAAATTCTCAATTAGATGGAAGTTGAAATGAGAAAAATAAACCATAATCTTGAAGATTGATTTCTTTAATGTAAAGGACTATCCATTTTTCTAAAATTATGTCCTTCCTACTTTTCTGGTGTTTAAAATGCCCTTTCTTTTATGAAATTCCAGTGATAGAAGATGGTACTTTTTTTTTAATAACTCTACTTAGCAAAAAAAAAAAAAAAATTGGCATCAATAAACTATTCTAGTTTTATGCAGTTTTGAATGACAGTTTTCTGGTTTTTAAAATCCAGAAGCTTGGAAATGACCAGTTCATAGGAACATACATTTTTTTGTCTGAATTTGGACAGTTTCCTGAACTCAGTCATGCTGTCTGTCAGAGTCATTATAAATTACTCATTCTAGTCATTCAACTGCTTATTCTTTCATCTATTCAACCAACTCTTTCTTAATGTCTCCTGGGGCCTCAATATTGTATCTTAAAAGGTTTGATGCAATGAAAATAAATTCCTTTGCAGAAGGTGCTCACTGTTAAGTGGTGGATGTATTTGTGTAAGAAACTAGTAACTGTAAATAATTACATGTTTATTGGGATCATATGACATGTAAGGCATTTTTTTAGGTCTTGTGGAAACATTTAAAAAAGTATTCTACTTAGTTATTCCATCATTTCTTAATTTTCAGAAAATTAAGCATGAGGTCCCTTCCCTTCCCTTCCAGGAGTTCTGAGTCAGTTGAATCAAGAGGTAGGAATCAGATAATCAGACTATCTGCTTGATGGGAGTAATGCTGTATCAGAGAAAATAGTTTATAGCTGCAGCTAAAATGAGGCTTCCTAATGCTTCCTAATGCTCCTATAGCTATTCAGACCCACCTATAGGAAGACAGATGTGGGACAGATGCAATCACCCAGTCAGTGAAAAGTGAAAGTCCCGATAGAGGGGACACAGAGGAGGCAGGATTTGAGATCTGCCTGTAGAAGTCAGACCTGGCCTTGACCCAGGCACGTTATCACACGGAACCAGAACAGCCCGGTTCCCTAACCACTGCGCCTGGTCAGTAACAATCTTGCGGGTGGGGCAAGGCATGTAGATTTTGGAAAGCATTGGGGTGATTCTAATGCTCTTCTCTGCCTAAGAAGCATGGGGGTGTAGATGCTACAGGGATTCAGAGGAGGGTCACTGCCAGCGCGAGCACTTAGGATGGTTGAGTGAGGAACCCGGGTTAGAGTTAGCCTTACCAGATTGTCAGGAATTCAGTAGATGGGAAAGCAGACAGGAGAGACTTTCAAGGTCAACTTTTCGTGCAAATTACAAGGGGAAAAAGTGAGCAGAGGTTGCTGAGGTGGTCCAGCCAGCTATCACAAAGTTGAGGTTAGCCAGGTGGCTCTTTGCAGCGCCCCAGCTCTGGGTTTAGCTCTGGCCAGCCCGCAGTTGATATGCTGCCAATCAGTCTCAGCGGAGCTGCCCCATCACCAACCTGGGGGTGGGAAGGCCCTCATTTTTCTGCCTTGCTCTTACTGTTCTGCTCTGAGAGGCAGTCCATGGGTCTTGGTGTCGTGAAGGTAAAGGAGAACATGAAACTGGGTGCATTTTAGCTCCAACAAAATGCCTTTAAATGTTGATCATCACAGTGATGGAGGCAAGGATCTCTGTTCAAAGACAAGAATGGCAGATAAGTGGTACAATCATGTAAAAAGGAAACTATTTAAAAACCATGTTGCTTAAGATGTGATTTCCTTTCCATTCATCCTAGGTTCCTAATAATGTTTTCATCTGTATTCCAACATTTAATATATGCTTTCTTTGGTATTGTAATTGGATGTGGAGAATCCAAGCATTTTGGGTTTCACACTGTAGTTTTCATGTTCATCTTATTTGCAACGGTGAATTTTGCAAGGTAAGAATTATAATTGAAAGTTTGCTTCCTGGACTTGGGTTCTCAAGCCCAGAGTTAGAATTGGGAAGCAGTGGGTTACAACAAGAAGAGCTCTGGATGTGGAGTCAGGAAAGCTGTGTTGCTGTCAAGGTCCTGACAGTAGCTTGCTGGGTGATGGGGGGAAAAGGCTTGTTACTCTTCAGGGTTTCATCTGCAAAATGACAGATACCAGCATAACCCATGAGCCTGATAGAAATGCAAATTTATGGGTCCATCCTAGTGTATGGAACTAATCTCCAGCGTATGATCCAAGAAACTGTTTCAACATACATATTAAAGTTTGAGCACCACTGGGCCAGGTTAACAACTCCTAACATTTTTGTTGACTTTCATTATCATTATTATCATCACAACTCTGATAAAGCAATTTATTAAGCCCTGACCACGTACATTTTGCCATTAATAGTAATACGACCTTATGAGGTAGATGTTACTGCATCATTTCACAGATGAGGCCCAGAGAGGTTAAAAACTTGCCTAGAGTCACCCAACTTGTAAGGGCAGAGTTGGGATTTAAATCTGACTCCCATGAGCCTGCTTTTTCTAGAATGCCATTGCCCACACATGGTAGTTGTATCTTCCATAAGAATTCATGACAGTGTCCAAAAACATTGTCATCTCCTCTCAGGATAGGCTGGGCCAAGGGAGCTTACTTTGTTAGATGTTCTCATGGAATATTGCTTCTGTTGACTCTGCAGGCCATGTGTGCAACTGAGTCACTCTCACACAGTAGGCTGTGTGTACAGTTTCTGTTTCTTTCCACCTTGGGAGCTCATGTGCAAGTTGAGATTGGTCACAGAGTATGAAGAAAGATACATGCTTTTTGTGCATCATTTGACTCATCTATGTATCCATTATCTCATTTCATCCCCATGACAACCCTGGTAGATAAGAATTGTCTCCATTACCTAGATGAAGAAACTGGCCAAGTAAGGCAAACTACTTTGCTAGAGGTCAGATGGCTAGTGAGTGCCAGAGAGCTTGTGTGAACTTACGGTTCCACCTCATTAGAGGGAAGGCTTCAATGGAGGGAGTCATCCTAAGGGGCCCTCCAAGTATGGGTGGTCTTTCCACAGAGACTTGTTGAGAAAAACATTTCAGAGAAGATGAGCTCAACAAAGATGTGGACATAAAATCATTGCTAATGTGTATGGTGAGCTGACTGCATTGAAAACATCATTCTAGCCCTATGAATGTTTCTTTTTTTAATTGAATCTTTGTAATAATCCTTTGAGGCAATTACAATTATTGTTATTATCATCTCCATTTTATACATGAAGAAACCAAGGCTTAGAGAGGTTAAATAACTTGTTGAAAGTTTGCATAGTAACCTAGAGAATATATGTATGTGTATACATTCATATGATCAAATATATATTTCCCAGGTATATTTGGGCTTCATCCACAGCTCCTGAAAACACTGGAGAGTCTTAAAAAGGTGAAATGGGTGTTTCATCACATTAATTAGGGACTTAAAGGACTGTCCCCCACCCACACACACAACGAGGGCTGGGGCTCAAGGTTGAATCAACCAACATCTAATAATTTAGTCAATCATGACTATGCAGTGAAGCCCTCACAAAAACCCCCAGAGAAGAGCTGATCACTCTCTGCTTCATTGGATCCTGCTTCTCAGTCCAGGAGAGCGCTCCTATGCTTGGGGAACCAGGACGCCTCCACCTGCCACTGAGCCAGGCCCCAAGCTGCACAAGGATAGAAGCTCCTTTATTTGGGACCTTGCCCTATGTCTCTCTTCATCTGGCTGTTAACTTGTATCCCTTAGGGTATGCGTTATTAAACTGGTAAACATGTTTCCTGAGTTCTGTGAGCCACTCTGGCAAATTAATCAAACCTAAAGGGGAGGCTGTGGGAACCTCCAATCTGTAGCAGGTAGGTTAGAAGCACAAGTGAACTGCCTGGAGTTTGTAACAGGCATCTGGAGTTGGGGGTGGAGGGAGTCTTGTAGGACTGAGCCCTTAACCTGGGGAATCTGGTGCTGTCTCCGGGCAGATCACATCACAATTGAGCTGAGTTCTCCAACAACATGCTGGTGTTCAAGAATTGCTTGGCATTATGTGTGGGAAGACCCCCTCCCACATACTTACACACATTGAAATCTGGTCTGGGAACCTGAATGGAGTTAGACTACTATCACTGCTGTGTATAATATTGTTATTATTATATATACGTGTAGGGAAAGAGCAAACTTTCGCAGCCTGTGACCAGCCTTATGACTTTTTGTAATGCCTCCATCTTGCCCCTACCTAAACAACATTGATTTCCTTTCTATAATTAGTTTGAATTTTTTGAGTTTTATGTTCATGGAATCATATAGTGTGTACTTTCATTCATCTTCTTTCATTCAGCATAAGTAATTTAAGTTTTATCCATGTTGTCCTGTTGCTAGTTCATTCCTTGTTATTGCTGAGCAGTATGGACATATCACAAATCTGTTCACTTGCTGATGGGTATTGGAGTTGTTTCCACTTTTTGGCTATTAAAAATAAAACTTTTGTAAACATGCATGTGCAAGTCTTAAGGACATGTGCCTCATTTTCTCTTGGGTAACTACCTAGGAATCACATGGCTGGATAATATTAGAGGTATATGTTCAACTTTTAAGGAAACTACCAAAATCTTTTCCCAAGCTGTGCCATTTTACATTCCTGCCAGCAATATATGGGAGTTTCAGGTTTTCTACATCTCTGCCCATACTTGGTAAGGTCAGTCTTTTTAACTAACCATTCTAGTAGATACAGAATAGTACCTCATTGTGCTTTTAATTTGTGTTTTCCTAATGACTATTGTTGAGATTATTTTCATATGCCCCAGGCAAATCTTCTTTGGGTGAAGTATCTTTGGTGATTAAATCTTTTGCCTCATTAAAAAAAAAGTTTACTTAGTAAAAGAACAGTGTTTGGGCCCAGATAAACTGACTCCACAGCCTTTGCTGTACTGCCTCTCAGGTTTTGATGTCAGGAAATGATTTAAGTTGTTCTATTTTAGCTGGATGCAGTGATATTTTGGAGAAAAATTATTTAATAAACTTGAAAAGGTTGATGAGAATTATTTTGCAAAAGGCTTAAATTCAAGGCAGAGGAATTTGCTCAAATTAATTATTCACATTGTAGATGGTAATTGTAGATTTTCTATTTCTCAACGACAGGAATTCTTTAAATTGCCTTGTGAAATTCCCAGCTGAGTAATGGACACACAATATATTTTTGAGGCTGAGAACAAGTCAGTTTTATTTCTGCTGAAATCTCATTTGGAGGGCAGTACTAATACTCATTTGATGCAGCTTTCCTAAAGTTTCTACATTTTGGCACAGGGGCCTGTAGAAAAATAATCTGTAGAGGACTAAGACACAAATTGAAATTATTTATATGATACTTACTGTAAGATTCTTGTGGGAACTCAAGAAAAATTTGGTTGAGCTAAGTTTATTAATGTGTCCACAATAATTTTTCTTTTGATCATGATCTGCATGTCTTCCTAGCTTAATTTCCAAATCCAGTCATGGTCTTCTAGGGGATAGATGAGCTTGTCAATATTATTTGAAGGTTTTCCTGCAGAGATTTACCCTGAAAATCTGAACAGTACGTACTAGTGTTAAAGATAATTCCATGTATTTGTATAGAACTTCCAGCATTATATTTTAAGATTTGAGTATTATATACAAAATTTAGACAGATTTGGTGAGCCCCAGAAAGTTTGAACAACTTATCAATAAACTGGATTGTCTTTTCTTTCCTGAAAAATTTTATATGAAACTTTGCAGTTAGCACATAATTTCAACTGTGAATCACATTAATACATAAGGTCTGATTTAAAAAAATGTTTTTCTTGCCACAGGTTTCTTACTGTTGTGTTAGCGAGACCTATTCTGAAGCATTTGAGTTATGAATATAATTGGAGATGGGGAATTGTTATGGCATGGTCTGGAATTAAAGGAGTTTTTACCTTACTCTTGGCTTCTGATATTCATAATTTGGCTGTAGAAAAAACAGACTCACCACAAACGGTAGGTAGAAAAATCTTCTCTCATGATTATTCATATTCATTTCTTTAAATTTTATATAGCACTTATCATTGTACCCAATAATAAAGTTAACCGTTTTTAAAATCAGATTTGAAAAATGAATTCTTTTAAATAGAAAGAAACTTTCAGAGGACAGTTTATTTATGTTGACAGAGTGAAAGGGACTGATAGTCAAGTAATGATTATGGACATGGGTGTTAGCTAGACGTGGGATCATATCCTGGCTCTTCTGTTCACAGGCTGAGTGACCTTGGGTGAGTTCCTCAAACTTGTGGAACCTCAGGTTCCAGTTGAGCTTTGAGATGATGCTTAATAAAATAACAGGCACTTAGTACATGCTCATTAAATGCTGGTTTTCAGTAGCTGTCAGAAAGCATGAAAAAATAATATCCTGTCTAGAGCACACCAACCCCTGTAGCTATTGGAGCAAAACTGAAATACTAGTTAAATATACTAAGGAAAGATAAATTTTGTAAATTTTTGAATTAGGGATCTAGTTATGCTTATGTTTTCAGGGCTACTTTTTAAAAATTTCCTGAAAATTTTTGGCTGAAGACTTACAGTATCTATTGTGAAAAACAAAACTTGGTTTCCTTTCTACTCTCTCTCAAAGCCTTTTCCTCATGGGCTAGCCAGTGGATTTCTGGGCCATCTGGTGGTGGAGCATCTCTGGTACTGAGACTCCAAGGAGATCTAAAGAGCCCAGGGAATCTGCTGGCAGTGTTAGGGCATAGTATTTGTGACAGGACTGTGTGAGCTATTCTAGCTCAAGTTGCTAGAAATCCCCAGGACACCCTGCCACCTCCCAGGTGATGAATCCCAAAGCTGCTCCTGGGAGGGATAAAAGCATGTGAATAAGGTGGATTAAGAACACCTGCTCATCTCCCAAGAAACGTTATTCAGGAGGTCTAGAGATGTTGATGGATTTTCGAATGTTGTACCATCCTTGCATCCCTGGGAAAAATCCCACTTGATCATGGTGTATGATCCTCTTGATGTATTTTTGAATTCGGTCTGCTAATATTTTGTTGGATATTTTTGCATCTATGTTCATCAGGGATATTAGTCTGTAGTTTTCTTTTTTTGTGTTGTCTTTGCCTGGTTTTGGTATTAGAGTGATGCTTGCTTCATAGAATGAATTTGGAAGTATTCCCTCCTCTTCTATTTCTTGGAAAACTGTAAGGAGAATGGGTATTATGTCATCTCTAAATGTCTGATAAAATTCAGCAGTGAATCCATCTGGTTCAGGGGTTTTGTTCTTAGGTAGTTTTTTGATTACTGACTGAATTTCATTGCTGGTAATTGGTCTGTTTAGATTTTCTGTTTCTTCCTTGGTCAGTCTTGGAAAGTTGTATTTTTCTAGAAAGTTGTCCATTTCTTCTAAGTTATCCAGTTTGTTAGCATATAAACTTTCATAGTATTCTCTAATAATTCTTTGTATTTCTATGGTGTTCGTAGTGATTTTTCCTTTCTCATTTCTGATTCTGTTTATGTGTGTAGATTCTTTTTTCTCTTAATAAGTCTGGCTAGGGGTTTATCTATTTTGTTTATTTTCTCAAAGAACCAGCTCTTGGTTTCATTAATTTTTTCTATTGTTTTATTCTTCTCAATTTTATTTATTTATTTTCTGATCTTTATTATGTCCTTCCTTCTGCTGACTTTGGGCCTCATTTGTTCTTCTTTTTCCAGTTTCAATAATTGTGAATTTAGACTATTCATTTGGGATTGTTCTTCCTTCTTTAAATATGCCTGGATTGCTATATACTTCCCTCCTAGAACTGCCTTTGCTGTGTCCCAGAGAAGTTGGTCATTTTGCTGTTGTTTTCATTTGTCTCCACATATTGCTTGATCTCTGTTTTAATTTGGTCATTGATATATTGATCATTTAGAAGCATGTTGTTAAGCCTCCATGTGTTTGTGAGCCTTTTTGCTTTCTTTGTACAATTTATTTATTTTTTTACACTCTTGTGATCTGAAAAGTTGGTTGGTACAATTTCAATCTTTTTGAATTTACTGAGGCTCTTTTTGTGGCCTAGTATGTGGTCTATTCTGGAAAATGTTCCATGTGCACTTGTAAAGAATGTGTATCCTATTTCTTTTGGGTGGAAGAATGTGTATCCTGTTTCTTTGGGGTGTAGAGTTCTGTAGATGTCTATTAGGTGCATCTGTTCTAATATGTTATTCAATGGCTCTGTCTCCTTATTTATTTTCTGTCTGAAATATCTTTCCTTTGGAGTGAGTGGAGTATTGAAATCTTCTAGAATGAATGCATTACATTCTATTTCCCCTTTTAATTCTGTTAGTATTTGTTTCACATGTGTGGGTGCTCCTGTTTTGGGTGCATAGATATTTATAATGGTTATATCCTCTTGTTGGATTGACCTCTTTATCATTATGTACTGTCCTTCTCTGTCTCTTGTGAGTTTCTTTGTTTTGAAGTCTATTTTGTCTTATAAAAGAACTGCAACGTCTGCTTTTTCTCCCTATTAGTTGCATGAAATATCTTTTTCCGTCCCTTCACTTTAGTCTGTGTATGTCTTTGGGTTAGAAGTGAGTGTCTTATAGGCAGCATATATTTGGGTCTTGTTTTTTATCCATTCAGTGACTCTATATCTTTTGATTGGTACATTCAGATCATTTACATTTAGAGTGATTATCGATAGGTGTGTGCTTATTGCCATTGCAGGCTTTAGATTTGTGGTTACCAAAGGTTCGGGGATAACTTCCTTACTATCCAAGAGTCTAACTTAACTCACTTAGTATGCTATTAGAAACACAGTCTAAAGGTTCTTTTTTTTTTACCCCCCTTTTCTTCCTCCTTCATTCTTTATATATTAGGTATCATTGTGTACTCTTTGTCTATCCCTTTTTATTACCTCTGGTGACTGCTATTTAACCTTAGTAACACTTCCATCTATAGTAGTCCCTCCAAAATACACTGTTGAAATGGTTTGTGGAAGCTAAATTCTCTCAGCTTTTGCTTATCTGGAAATTGTTTAATCCCTCTTTCAAATTTAAAGCTGATCTTGCTAGATAAAGTATTCTTGGTTCGAGGCCCTTCTGCTTCATTGCATTAAATATATCATGCCACTCCCTCTGGCCTGTGAGGTTTCTGCTGAGAAGTATGATGATAGCTTGATGGGTTTTCCTTTGTATGTGATCTTGTTTTTCTCTCTTCCTGCTTTTAATAGTCTGTCTTTACCCTTGATCTTTGCCATTTTAATTATTATATGTCTTGATGTTGTCCTCCTTGGGTCCCTTGTGTTGGGATATTTGTGTACCTCCTTGGCCTGAGAGACTATCTCCTTCCCCAAATTGGGGAAGTTTTCAGCAATTACTTCATCAAAGACATTTTACATCTCTTTTTCTCTCTCTTCTTCTTCTGGTACCCCTATAATATGAATATTGTTCTGTTTGGATTGGTCACACAGTTCTCTCAGTATTCTTTCATTCTAAAGATCCTTTTATCTCTCTGTGCCTCAGCCATTTTGTATTCCTCTTTCCTAGTTTCTATTTCATTTATCGTATCTTCCACCTTATCTAATCTGCTTTTAATACCCTCCATTGTGTTCTACAACAACTGGATCTCCATCCTAAATTTGTTCCTGAGTTCTTGAATATTTTTCTGTACCTCCATGAGCATGTTAATAATTTTTATTTTGAAATCTCTTTCAGGAAGATTCATGAGGTCGATTTCATTTGACTCTTTCTCTGGTGTATTCATAATTTTGCTTTGAAGCAGGTTCCTTTGAGCTTTCATAATTTGTCTGTGGTGCCCTCTAGTTCCCAGAAGCTCTACTCTCTGGACCTGCTCAGACCCTGGAACAATGTCACGGGTCACACGGGAGCAGTGTTCTTGCTTGGGGGGAGGAAAGAGCTGTTTCCTCCTTTCCAGCTGCTATGGTTGTCTCCTCTGCCAGAACCAGGGGGCCGATCACACAGGTGCATGCCTCTATGCTTTGTGTTTGTAACTGCTGTAGGTTGGGATTCCCTCTGGCTGGGCTGACGCCAGGGCAGGGTTTGCCAGTTTGTGAGCCTGAGCCAGGTGCAGGCTAGCTGGGAGGAAGACACAGCAGGCTGTGTATCACTGTGAGGGGCCTTGGAGCTGTGTAGCCAGCCAGTGGGATGGAGCACCTGAAGGTTGTTTAAGCTCCCAACCTACTGGGAAGCATGCACCCAGACAATTTTGTCTACCTGCCATTTCTCCTGAGCAGTAAGCTCTGTACAATCCTTCCCCCTTTAGCAGCCCTCTTGCTTTTAGGTAGTCTCTCAGACTGCCCACCCAGGTCAGCCAGATATGAATCCAAGTTTTTCAGAAGCAGCTGGAATCTCCATCTCTCCAGGTATTATTTAGCTTTCTACCCGCAATAAATCACCAGACCACCATGCAATGTAGGCTCATGCTCCCAGAGCAGATCTCCAGGGCTAGGTATTCAGCAGTCCCAGGCCTCCACTCCCTCCCTGCTCTGTTTCTCTTCCTCCCCCTGGTGAGCTGGGGTTGGGGAAGGGCTTGGACCCCCTGGGTCATGGCTTTGGTATGTTACCCTATTCCATGAGGTCTGCTCTTTTCTCCAGGTGTATGCAGTCTGGTGCAGCCTTCTTTCCTGTAGCTTTTTCAGGATTAGTTGTATTAAATTATATTTTCGTATTATATGTGGTTTTAGGAGGAGGTCTCTGTCTCACTTCTCATGCAGTCATCTTTAATCCAGTCTGTCTATTGACACTTTACATCTGGGGACATGGTCTGGGAAAATTTGGAGTTCAAACAAACCTGTGGTTTTGCAAGGACTTTGGGACTCCCCAGGCATCAAAGAAAAAGCGTAATAACATTTGAGCTCCTTCAAGTTTCTTTTGTACAAGGAATTGGCTTAAAACCACCAGTGAAATGTTAACTAACATTTGAGTATCATTTTACAGTGTTTCACAAATATGTCTGATGTTATGAACCCCTTTGACACCACCCCAGACCTACAGAATGAGAATCAACAGGGAGAAAGCCTGGAAGTCAGTATTTTTAAGAAGCATTCCAGGTCCTTATTGCTATCAGTCAATTTTGGGAAACTTGTCCAAAGGACATATAGCTATGAACTCAATTTTTCAGTAGAGGACCCTGAGGCTCAGAATGGTTAACTAGTCCCAAATTACATGGTTAATAAATGGCAGAGCCAAGACCTACAGACCTATGAAAAATGTGGTTGTGTCTCTGCTTCTGCATGGTGCCTCTCCAGACCCCACCAGAGTTCCTGCCTGCTTCTTCAGAGCCTCTTGTGCAGCTGTAGTACATGCTGGTGGCAGGCACACTTCCCCATCCCTCCTGTGGTCCCCACTGCCTGCTGTTGCCATGGTGTCTCCCCAGCCCCGCAGGTTCCACAGCTGTGTCTGCTATGACCACCACCTTGCTGACGTTGCATGGCTGCTGCTGAAAGTGGCAAGTTGGAGAGCTCCTCTCTCAGTATTTTTTTCCGTCCCAGAAACCACAAAATCTATTTTTTTCATTCAGATTGAAAATGAGTTTTTACCCCTGTATATTACATTCAAGCAGTATCCACAAAACAACCCTTTTGCTTCAACTTACTTATCAGAGGCAGAATTTTAAAATGTAGATAAGATGTTAAGATAGAATGTTGTTGATAGTAAATTGAGCAATGATTCCCTTTGGAAAGCTTATTAATGTTTTGGTTCTGTTTGTGTGTGTGTGTGTGTGTCTTTTTTAGTTTATATTGTATGCACAAGTGATATCGTTAATGACCATGGGAATAAATCCATACATGATGATTCATTCAGCCAGGACATTAGGTAAAGTATATCTGTCTTTCATTAACTGGGGAGAATAATGCCAAGAGATTATTGTTGGGGGTTGTGTGGACATTTCTTGAACAGGAATTGATTATGAAATCATTCATTTTCATTCATTCATTATTTATAGATGCTCTATTACTTGGGATTTTTGTTCAGCCAGTTTAACAGAAACCACGTTAACTGTAGCTTAAACAAGACAGGTTTTTTTTCCCCCTCTTCCACAGAAAGTCTAGAAGAATGGGATGGTTCTGCTCCATAAGGTTGTCTAGAGATCCAGGATCCTTTTCTTTTGTTGCTTCTCCGGTCCCTGGGGTGTTGTTCTTGTCTGCAGGGTAGAAGTTGGCTCATTACCACTGTATCTTCAATCCAACCAACTACAAAGGGAAAATGGGAAGGGATGTGGCAATGGAGGATAAGACCTTCTTTTTAAGGGCAGAATCCAGAAGTTGTATAGTTCATTACTCTTTACATTCCATTGGCCAGAACTTAGTCACATGGGCACACATGGGCAAGGACACCTGGGAAATATTTTCTTTACCTGGCTGGCCATGTGCTCAGCCAAAACATGGAGATTCCATTGGTAAAAGAAAAAGAGGAGAGTGGGTATTTGGAGACAATCAGTGGGCTCTGCCACAGTTGCCTATTTCTAAGAAGAAATTTAAGGCTGTTGAAAAAAATTATAAGTATGATAAAAGCACAAATAGACACAAGGTTAATAGAGAAATGCAGGATAAAATAATCTGTGGTGATGAGGTCAAGGGGGGAGGAAGAGATTATATGCAATCTTAGAATAGGGCCTTAGTATCATCTGATATCCCATGACCTGGTCCTTAGCTCTGCTGGGGCAGAGAATTGATCCTGTCAGGGTATCTAGAATTGATCAGACTGTTGAAGATTTACATATGCTGTACTCACAAGAGAATGTGGATAAAGCAGAAAATCAACTTATTTATTTATAATGAGAAATGATATCTTTTTACAGCTGAAATAATCATGATCATTATTCAGGGTAATTCACTTCTAAAAACCAATTTCCTTGGTAAACCAAATTAGTCCTCAGAAGGTTTCTTGGAAAGTGTGGAACATGAAAGGTCAATGAAACGATAATGTTGAAGGAGAGTTCTAAACAGAAAAACAGCCTGGTAACCATGCTCCATCAGACTGACAGGAGACATCACCGCTCTGCTTGTCTTTTCACAGTCCTGCCCATTCCCCAAACTGTGTGCCACTGACACTATTGTAGGATATCCTGTGACACCCAATTTCTGAGCTAAGGGCTCCAGTATGTGAACAGGGCTAGTAAACAGGCAGATTTTTAGCAGCTTTCCATTTCTCCCTCTTGTGGGTTTGTTATTGTTTGCGGTGGAAAGGTGTGCTTGGATCAGCAAAAGCCCACTCTGGAGCTTAAGTAAAGTTAATTGACCCCTGAGGCTTACTCACACCTTCCTTCCCACCAATTTTCCTGGACTCCCCAGGACCCAAACCTATTCTGCTGTCTTTGCTGAGGATGTAGCATTTGGGTTTCTCCCATGTTTGCTTTCGTGTGATTTCTCTCACCCTGTGATTCCTTGTGATTCCTTGTGATTCCTCTTACTTTTACTCAAAGGCAGGATCAAGGGATTTTACTATCATGGTAATGTTTTTTTCTGCTCTTCTTCTTCCCTTATAAATTTTTTATTGTATTAACTAAACCTCAGAAATTCTTATGATGGAACAAAACATATGTGGCAAGGACTCTGTCTTCTCAGAACCGATATGTGGACCACATGGTCCACATACACTTGTGTTTCCTCAAAGCAACTGGGAAGTGACTCTTGCTCCACCATATGGGTAGGATGTAATTAGGCAAGTGAAAAAGCTTTCTTCTTGTGTGACCTCAGCCATGGGAATTTTAAATCCAAAGTTGACACCTTCTGACTCTTCAGAGAGCGGTCAAATGCATCTTTGCTCTAGACCATGGTGAACTGAGAGGGCCATGCCCCCAGACCTTTTTGAAACCCACAAATTTCAAATAGTACTGTTGCACACAGTGCCCTGTAATGAATGCAGTAAGGCTGAATGAAAACATTTAGAAACCATCTTAACTCTTTCTGAGACATTTCATATGCAGTTAGGAACAGGGAACTATTTTATGGAGATGGAATTCCATAGACTACACTAACTCATTAAATTCTTCTTTATGGTCAGCGAGCCTCATAGCTATAACTTCAAATTCACTTCTGTAAATTCTGGATGTATAGATTTGTTGGCCAGCAAGCAGTGATGTTAAATCTGAGGGATCTCTATTGCAGTGGCCTTTAAATTTTATTATGTACAAGAATGAGTTGGAGAATTTGCTAAAATGCATATTCCCAGGCCAGTATGATTCTCCAGGTATAGAGAGGGGCCCAGGAATTTGCATAATTTAATAAGCAGCCCTGCCTTGGAAGACAGGTAGTTTTGTGCACTTTGATAAATACTCTAAGCACTGTGGCTTCGCTCTGCGGATGATGCCAAGAAGTTACCGTGTCATGGGATTATTTTGCTTTTTTGCTTTTGTCACTGTAGTCTGTTAAGGCCCTTGCTTTTCTTTGTCGCAGGTCTGTGTGCTATTTCCCTTCCAAGACAAACAGCCATGCAAAATACCATGAAGCACATACAGGACATAATATGGAACACTATAACTTTATTTAAGACAGAAAAAATTTTGACAAATGTTGATTGGACCTTAGTAGAAGAAAAAACAAAGATTGAATACATCATTCCTGTGAGTTGATATCTCAAAAAAAAACAGCCTTTTCTCTTTCTCTGTCTGCCTCTCTTGCTTTAGTTTATTATAAAAAATTGATTCTGCTGATGTCAGAAAACTGAGGGGGAATATATTTACTAGCTTTGCTATCTTGGTAAAAAAGCTTCTTTGAATCCTGTCTCTAAAGAGAAGGTCGTGGTGGATCTAGCCATATTTGTCAAATACAAGAAAACGTGTTTCTATAAACTGGCTGATTGAGTGACTATGAATGGCGTCTGCCAAGCTGATGTTTACAACCAATCACAGAGCTGAGAGATCTCGCTTGGTATAAGTATTATAAAAAGCAGAAAACACAGGCTGCTTCAGAGAGCAGTCTAGCATAGACAGCTTTGAGGAAGAATTTGGCTTCTAAATCTCCCCAAATGAACAGTTATTTCACCACAATAGAAAGCAATATTTCTTACACGAGGAACATGTAAGAAATGTATTATTATCCAGTTAAACACCCCTTCCTTTTAGAAATTCTGATTTGAGTTACTAGAATCTTTGTTGATTGAAGCATGTGATGGCACCTAATTATTTTTACTTATTTTTAACTTTATCTCTCTCTGTTTTAAAACAGTCTGATACTGTTAAGTTTTGCCACGTTTCATGTGATGAGAAAACGGATGAGGAGTCCCCAACAGATGAAGTTTTAATAGAAGAAGCCAGATTGCATGTAGCTATTATACAAATGGTTGGTACTGTTCACATAATCTGCTTCTAACTGAAAAAAAAATTCTTTTTTTTGCAATACTTCTTTTCTTACATACGGTTTTCAGGTGACTGGAAAAAAATTATTTTCACCTTCTGATAGCCTGTTGGTCATTAAAATGTATGTTTGATTTATGAAAGTTAAAAAATGAAAATAAAAATTTCTGAGGTTTTAAGTTCAAGTCATAAATCTTACTCTAAGTCTAGCAAATTTTAGCAGTTCATTTTGAGAGGGTGTTTGGTGCCATTTACACTCCTAAACGTCTTCAGATATTTGCACCTGCTTTTAGAAATTTAACATATTTGAGTTCCTTTGATACAAAATTCTCTCAAGTGGTTAATTGACTCCTGTAAATCTAATAAGTCAAGATAAATCTAGTGAATTAAAAATTCTCTTTAAATACTTAAGATTTAATATTTAAGTGTTCTAATATAAACATAGGAAAAGTACTAGGTGAAATCAAGCTGAAATCAACTTATCAAGTTGCACATTTTAAATTGCGGTTATATTCTAATAGGACAAATCTTACTCAATAGTACAAGTATATAAAATCTTCATTATGCCAAAGTTGTCCTTTACTCTTACTTACTTAATATGAAGAATTTCTAACATACAAAAGTAGATAGAATAGTGTAATGAATCCCCACGTACCCATCATGCAGCCTTAAAAACCATCCACATGTGACCAACTCTGCCCCCTCTACACCTTCATTCACTTCTCCACCTTCCATATTATTTTGAAACAAATTCCAGATTTATCATTTTTATCTATAAATATTTCAATTTGTATTTCTAAATTTTAGGTCTTTAAAGAAAATGCTAATATTGTACCTATTGTACCTAAGAATTAGTAATTCCCCAATAACATCAAATATTGAGTCAATGATCACATTTCCAATTGTCTCGTAAATGTGACAAATGCATATTTTCAGTTTGTTTTTTAACTAGATTCCAATAAAGTTCATGCATTGTTATTAACAGATATGACCTTCAAGTCTCTTTTAATCTATAAATACCTTCCTCATTTCTTTCATTAAAAAAGTTTTTTTTATTAAGGTATTATTGATACACACTCTTATGAAGGTTTCACATGAAAAAAACATATGGTTACTACATTTACCCATATTATCAAGTCGCCACCCATACCGCATTACAGTCACTGTCCATCAGTGTAGTAAGATGCCACAGATTCACTATTTGCCTTCTCTGTGCTACACTGGTTTCCCGGTGACCCCTCACACCATGTGTACTAAACATAATACCCCTCAATCCCCTTCTCCTTCCCTCTCCACCCACCCTCCCACACCCCTCCCCTTTGGTAACTGCTAGTCCCTTCTTGGAGTCTGTGAGTCTGCTGCTGTTTTGTTCCTTCAGTTTTGCTTTGTTGTTATACTCCACAAATGAGGGAAATCATTTGGCATTTGTCTTTCTCCACCTGGCTTATTTCACTGAACATAATATCCTCCAGCTCCATCCAGGTTGTTGCAAATGGTATGATTTGTTTCTTTCTTATGGTTGAATAGTATTCCATTGTGTATATGTACCACATAATCTTTATCCATTCATCTACAGATAGACACTTAGGTTGCTTCCATATCTTGGCTATTGTAAAAAGTGCTGCGATAAACATAGGGGTGCATATGTCTTTTTGAATCTGAGAAGTTGTATTCTTTGGGTAAATTCCAAGGAGTGGGATTCCCGGGTCAAATGGTGTTTCTATTTTTAGTTTTTTGAGGGACCTCTATATTCTCTATATTTTGCTTTCCACAGTGGTTGAACTAGCTTACATTCCCACCAGCAGTGTAGGGAGGGTTCCCCTTTCTCCACCTCCTCACCAGCATTTGTTGTTCTTAGTCTTCCAATGCCGGCCATCCTTACAGGTGGGAGGTGATATCTCACTGTGGTTTTAATTTGCATTTCCCTGATGATTAGTGATGTGGAGCACCTTTTCATGTGCCTGTTGGCCATCTGAATTTCTTCTTTGAAGAATTGTCTCTTCATATCCTCCGCCCATTTTTTAATCGGGTTATTTGCTTTTTGGATATTGAGGTGTGTGAGTTCTTTATATGTTTTGGATGTTAACCCCTTATTGGATGTCGTTTACAGATATATTCTCCCATACTATAGGATGCCTTTTTGTTCTGTTGATGGTGTCCTTTGCCATACAGAAGCTTTTTAGTTTGATGTAGTCCCATGTGTTTGTTTTTGCTTTTGTTTCCCTTGCTTGAGAAGATGCATTCAGGAAGAAGTTGCTCATGTTTGTATTCAGGAGATTTTTGCCTATGTTGTCTTCTAAGAGTTTTATGGTTTCATGACTTACATTCAGGTCTTTGATCCATTTTGAGTTTACTTTTGTGTATGGGTTAGACAATAATCTAGAGTCATTCTCTTGCATGTAGCTGTCCAGTTTTGCCAACACCAGCTGTTGAAGAGGCTGTCATTTCCCCATTGTATGTCCATGGCTTCTTTATTGTATATTAATTGACCATATATGGTTGGGTTTATATCGGGGCTCTTTAGTCTGTTCCATTGGTCTATTGTTCTGTTCTTGTGCCAGGATCAAATTGTCTTGATAACTGTGGCTTTGTAGTAGAGCTTGAAGTTGGGGAGCATAATCCCCCCAGCTTTATTCTTCCTTCTCATGATTGCTTTGGCTATTTGGGGTCTTTTGTTGTTCCATATGCATTTTAGAATGATTTGCTCTAGTTCACTGAAGAATACTATTGGTATTTTGATAGGAATTGTATTGAATTTGTAGATTGCTTTTGGCAGGATGGCCATTTTAACACTATTAATTCTTCCTATCTATTAGCACGGGATGTGTTTCCATTTATTGGTATCTTCTTTAATTTCTCTCATGAGTGTCTTGTAGTTTTCAAAGTATAGGTCTTTCACTTCCTTGGTTAGGTTTATTCCTAGGTAATTTATTCTTTTTGGTGCAATTGTGGATGGAATTGTTTTTCTGATTTCTCTCTCTGCTAGTTCATTGTTAGTGTATAGGAATGCCACATATTTCGGTGTATTAAGTTTGTATCCTGCAACTTTGCTGAATTCAGATATTAGATCTAGTAGTTTTGGAATGGATTTTTTAGGGTTTTTTAATGTACAATATCATGTCATCTGTAAACAGTGACAGTTTAACTTCTTCCTTACCAATCTGGATGTGCTTTATTTCTTTGTGTTGTCTAATTGCTGTGGCAAGGACCTCCAGTACTATGTTGCCTAAAAGTGGAGAGAATGGGCATCCTTGTCTTGTTCCCAATCTTAAAGGAAAGGCTTTCAGCCTCTCACTGTAATGTATGATGTTGGCTGTGGGTTTGTTATATATAGCCTTTATTATGTTGAGGTGCTTGCCCTCTATACCCATTTTGTTCAGAGTTTTTATCATGAATGGATGTTGAATTTTGTCAAATGCTTTTTTGGCATCTATGGAGATGATCATGTGGTTTTTGTCCTTCCTTTTTTGATGTGGTGCATGATGTTGATGGATTTTCTAATACTGTACCATCCTTGCACCCCTGTAATAAATCCTACTTGATCATGGTGGTTGATTTTTTTGATATATTTTGGAATTCAGTTTGCTAATATTTTGTTGAGTATTTTTGCATCTATGTTAATCAGGGATATTGGTCTGTAATTTTCTTTTTTTGTGGTGTCTTGGCTTGGTTTTGGTATTAGAGTGATGCTGGCCTTCTAGAATGAGTTTGGAAGTATTCCCTCCTCTTCTACTTTTTGGAAAACTTTAAGGAGGATGGGTATTAGGTCTTCAGAAATGTTTGGTAAAATTCAGCAGTGAAGCCATCTGGTCTAGGAGTTTTGTTCTTTTGTAGTTTTTTGATTGCCAATTCGATTTCGTTGCTTGTAATTGGTCTGTTTAGATTTTCTGTTTCTTCCTGGGTCAGCCTTGGAATGTTTTATTTTTCTAGAAAGTTATCCATTTCTTCTAGGTTATCCAGTTTGTTAGCATATAATTTTTCATAGTATTCTCTAAAAATTCTTTGTATTTCTGTGGTGTCTGTAGTGGTTTTTCCTTTCTCATTTCTGATTCTGTTTATGTGTGTAGACTCTTTTTTCTTGATAAGTCTGGCTAGGGGTTTATCTATTTTGTTTATTTTCTTGAAGAACCAATTCTTGCTTTCATTATTCTTTCTATTGTTCTATTCTTCTTGATTTTATTTATTTCTGCTCTAATCTTTATTATGTCCCTCCTTCTACTGACTTTGGGTCTCATTTGTTCTTCTTTTTCTAGCTTCATTAATTGTGATTTTAGACTGTTCATATGAGGTTGTTCTTAGCTGATGTAGGCCTGCATTGCAATATATTTTCCTTTCAGTACGGCTTTTCCTGTGTCCTGCAGATTTTGCAGTGTTGAATTATTGTTGTCATTTGTCTCTGTATATTGCTTGATCTCTGTTTTTATTTGGTCATTGATCCATTGGTTATTTAAGAGCATGTTGTGAAGCCTCCGTGTGTTTGTGGGATTTTTCATTTTCTTTGCATAATTTATTTCTAGTTTCTTACCTTTGTGGTCTGAGAAACTGGTTGGTACAATTTCAGTCTTTCTGAGTTTACTGAGGCTCTTTTTATGGCCTAGTATATGATCTGTTCTTGGAAATGTTTCATGTACACTTCAGAAGAATGTGTATCCTGCTGCTTTTGGGTATAGTTTTGTACATGTCTGTTAGATCCATTTATTCTAATGTATTGTTCAGTTCCTCTGTCTCCTTATTTATTTTCTGTCTGTTTGATCTGTCCTTTGTAGTGAGTGGAGTGTTGACGTCTCCTAGAATGAATATATTGCATTCTATTTCCCCTTTTAATTCTGTTAGTATTTGTTTCACATATGTGGGTGCTCCTGTTTTGGGTGCATAGATATTTATAATGATTATATCATCTTGTTGGATTGACCCCTTTATCATTATGTAATGTCCTTCTTTGTTTTGAAGTCCATTTTGCCTGATAAGAGTCCTTCAACTCCTGCTTTTTTTTCTCTCTTAGTTACATGAAATATCTTTTTCCATCCCTTCACTTTTAGTCTGTGTATGTCGTTGGGTTTGAAGTGAGTCTCTTGTAGGCAGTGTATAGTTGGGTCTTGTTTTGTTATCCATTCAGTAACTATGTCTTTTGATTGGCACATTCAGACCATTTACATTTAGGGTGATTATTGATAGGTATGTACTTATTGCCAATGCAGGCTTTATATCTGTGGTTACCAAAGGTTCAAGGGTAACTTCCTTACTATCTAAGAGTCTAACCTAACTCACTTAGTATGCTACTAGAAACACAATCCAAAGGTTCTTTCTTTTTAACCTCCCCTTTTCTTCCTCCTCCATTCTTTATATATTAGGTATTGTATTGTGTACTCTTTGTCTATACCTTTTTATTACCTCTGGTGACAGCTATGTAACCTTAGGAATACTTCCATCTATAGCAGTCCCTCCAAAATACACGGTACAGATGGTTTGTGGAAGCTAAATTCTCTCAGCTTTTGCTTATCTGGAAATTGTTTAATCCCTCCTTCAAATTTAAATGATGATCTTGCTGGATAAAGTATTCTTGGTTCGAGGCCCTTCTGCTTCATTGCATTAAATATATCATGCCACTCCCTTCTGGTCTGTAAGGTTTCTGCTGAGAAGTATGATGATAGCTTGATGGGTTTTCCTTTGATGGTGTTCTTGTTTTTCTCTCTTCCTGCTTTTAATAGTCTGTATTTACCCTTGATCTTTGCCATTTTAATTATTATATGTCTTGGTGTTGTCCTCCTTGGGTCCCTTGTGTTGGGAGATTTGTGTACCTCCTTGGCCTGAGAGACTATCTCCTTCCCCAGATGGGGAAGTTTTCAGCATTTACTTCCTCAAAGACACTTTCTATCCCTTTATATGTCTCTTCTTCTTTTGGTGCCCCTATAATATGAATATTGTTCCATTTGTAGTGGTAACACAGGTCTCTCAATATTTTTTCATTCTTAGAGATCCTTTTTTTCTCTCTTTTCCTCAGCTTCTTTGTATTCTTCTTCTCTAATTTATATTTCATTTATCATCTCCTCCACCATATCTAATCTGCTTTTAAAACCTTCCATTGTATGTTTCTTTTCTGATACTGTGTTCCATAATAATTGGATCTCCAACCGGAATTCATTCCTGAGTTCTTGAATTTTTTTTGTACCTCCATGAGCATGTTTATGATTTTCATTTTGAAATCTCAGGAGGATTCATGAGGTCGATTTCATTTGACTCTTTCTCTGGTATATTTATAATTTTGCTTTGAAACATGTTCCTTTGACATTTCATATTTGTATGTGGCAGCCTCTAGTGCCCAGAAGTTCTACTCTCTGGATCTGCTCAGCCCCTGGAGCAATGTTGGGGGTCCGAGCAGAGCGGTGTTGGTGTCTGTGGGGAGGAAAGAGCTGTTTTCTGATTCCTGGCTGCTATGCCTATCTCCACTGCCAGAACCAGTGGGCTGAGCACACAAGTATAAGCCTCTGTGCTTTGTGTTTGTAGCTGCTGTAGGCGGGGCTTCCTTCTGTTTGGCCTAATGCTAGTGCAGGGTTTGCCAGTTTGCAAGCCAGGTGCAGGCTGGCTGGGAGGAAGGCACAGCAGGCTGCGTATTATGGAGGGGGGCCTTGCAGCTGCGTAGCCAGCCAGGGGTCTGGATTACCTGAAGATCATGAAAGTTCCCAACCTGCTGGGCAGAGTCCACCCAGATAATTTTGTCTACTTGTTCTTTCTCCTGAGCAGTAAGCTCTGTGCAGTCCTTGCCCCTTTAGCATCCATCTTGCTGGTTAGGAAGTCTCTCAGGCTGCCTGCCTTTCTTTTCTCCCAGAGCAGCTGGATATGGATCCCTGTTTTCCACAAGCGACTGGAATCTCAGTCTCTCCAGGTATTCTGCCTGTCTTAGTTTTCCAACCCCCCTAATCATGAGAGCACCATGCAATGTAGGTTTGTGCTCCCAGAGCAGATCTCCTGACCTAGGTCTTCAGCAGTCCAGGCCTCAATTTCCTCCCCACTCCATTTCTCTTTCTCTCACCCCTGAGCTGAGGTTGGGGAATATCTTGGGTCCTGCTGGTCATGGCTTTGGTACATTACCCTGTTCCATGAGGTTTATTCTTTTCTCCAGGTGTATGCAGTCTGGCACAGCCCTCTTCCCTGTTGCTCTTTCAGGATTAGTTGTATTAATTATATTTTCATATTATATGCTATTTTAGGAGGAATCCTCTGTCTTACCTCTCACACCTCCATATTTAATCTCCTCCTCTGATATACTATACATTTCTTTCATTTTTTATCTGTTGAAGGGCATATTCTTCTTAATATAAAAATATTAATACTATATGTTCATTCTTTTAAACATTTGTATATGTAATTTAAAAATATTCTTGGAGTTTGAAAGGCTCTTATCCAGAGTATTCAAGTATGGTCATAAATTCTTTGTAGAGTCTCTTGTTAAGAGGCAGTGTCTATATCCCCTCTCCCATTGAATTTGGGCTGTTTTTGTGACTTGTTTTGATGAATAAAATAGGACAAACATGATTTTGGGGGTGTTCTGGAGCACATACCTTGAGATGATTTGTAGCTTACACCTTTTTCCACTTTGAATACCCCTGAGATTGTCCTATGAGGAAGCTGGCCTTGTCTCTGAAGAATGAGAGGTCACATGGAAGGAAACAGAGGCACATGGCCAAGAGTTGATATCCTACTATTAGACTTGTGAATGAGGCCATGTTAATTCAAGAGTTGGGGCAATAGACTCAGCCTCTTGATGATAACAGATGCAGAGAATTTGTATTTAATGTGTCACAGTATACTCAGTGGCCATAATATTTATTCCCCTCCTACAATCAAAATACACTCATCCTTTTCTAAGATCCCCCCACCCAAAGCTTGATCCTATTACGGTATCAGATTCAAAGTCCAGTATCTCGTGATCTGCATTTGTCTAGGGTTTGCTGAGGCTCCTCTGTTGCATCTTCTTAGGTGTGATTCCTCTTGATCTAGAGACTTGTAAACTGAAAGACAACTTTTCTGTTCCTTGTGTCCCCCAAGAGGTAGTGCTGATCAATAGACACTTCTGTTCAAGAAGAGGAAGAACAGGAAGCACTGATTGATCACTGATCAATGGCAATTCTGAAATCCAGCTGGGCATATGCCCCAGTTCTCCCCATTATTTACATTTCCATAGGAAATAACCTGTGTTTGGAGCTGAGTGGTCTTCTCAATCTGATTTCTGCCAGTTGAAGCTTGGAAAGTTTCTCTTCATTTATTGCAGTTGTCTTTTTTATTTCAATCTGATGCAATTATCTTAAACATGTGTGTGTTTTAAATGAATCTGATTATAGTCTACTCCACTCCACAATTCCTTTTTAGACAGGCCACATGTCTGATGACATGAGTCTGAGAAAGCCTTTAGTTTGTGTGGTGGACTAAGCGTTACATTTAATCTTTCAGTGGTCTTAACAAAGGATTTTCAGCCACACCTTGATTTGATCTTGACTGAGGGGCCGTATTTTGCTGACAGCTCTATAGATTTGGTCTTTAGTCCTAGATCTTTTGCCAGCTGGAGAGACTGCAGATGAGAAACAGGTTTCAACCTGGCAAACCAAGACCTCTTTATAATGACCTCATTATATGTTATGTTACTATATATATATATATATGATATAATATGTGCAATATTACATAAATAACATTACATATATATTTATTTATGTATCATTATATATAATATATAAAGTTATTCAGCCATAAAACAGAAGGAAATCCTGCCATTTGCAACAACACGGATGTGCCTTGAGGACATTATGCTAAGTGAAATAAGTCAGACAGAGAAAGACAAATACTGTATGATCTCACTTATATGTGAAATCTAAAAAAGTCAAATTCATAGAAACAGAGATTAGAGTGGTTGTTTCCAGGGGCTGGAGGGTGGGGGAAATGGGGAGATGTTGATCAGAGTGCAAGCACAGTTATAAGATAAATAAATTCTGGGGACCTAATGTACAGCATGGTGACTCTAGCTAACAATACTGTATTATATACTTGAAAGTTGCTAAGAGAGGATCTTAAATGTTATCATCGCACACAAAAAACTGTAATTATGTGGAGTGATGGATGTGTTCACTAACCTTATTGTGGTAATCATTTTGCAATATATATGTGCATCAAATCATCACATTGTATACTTTACACAATGCTATGTGTTAATTATATCTCAATAAACCTGAGATAAGAGGAGAAAAAGAGAACCAGTTTACTTCTCTCCCTTGGTAGTTCTTTGTGAGGCTGAGATGATCAGTCACTCTTTGAATTAATGCTTTGTGCTATCTGTTCTGCTGTAGAAAGATGATGACACTGATGCTATTTATATTGTTGCAGTAAAGTCTTTGAGTTGTATGGATTTTAAGTTTCTTGAAGTTAGGAAACTTTGTAAGTTTTTTAACCCAGGACAATACTTTGCAAAATCAGTATTTCTTATTGATTTCAGTAGTAATCTTTTTAAAGGGCAAGCAGAGTATATTATGTTAATGTTTTGGTCCTTTGTAATTTTTATATAAAATTGTATGTTTAGAGGAGCTTTGAAAAACAATGTAGTGATGGAATCCTGGATATGGAAGCAGCCCGGATATTAATCGGTGCTACCAAAAGCTACTGTCCCATCCAAGGAAAGTGAGTGTAACACTTCATTAATTTATATTTCTAAAATTGAGTGGGTAAAATTGTGATAAAGAATGAACAGATTTAAATGTCCGGATCAATCAATCTGTTTCATCTATCTTCATTTATCAGTCTGTCCATTCATCCTATTTTACTTGTTTTCATTGTTTTTCCCTGAGAGTTCATAACATTGTTTGTTACATTAGGAGATTCTGGAGGAAGATCTGACTACAGTGTATTTGTGTAAGAGACTCAGGGAGCCATGAAAGAGAGCCTGTATAGTTTCAATTACTATTACAATTATTTTGTCTTTATATCATACTCACTAAGTTATTGGATGGGGAGGTAAGGAAGTCTGTAGCCTGCCATTAGATGGCTCCCTGGGCTGGAACAGGCTATGGAGGATTTGCACTAACTGGTGGAGCTAATAAATGACATTAAATCTTGTGGGAAAAGGTCAGTATCTTAGAGATATGCTGCTATCTGGTCACAGTCCTGGCAAACATGAGATAGTAGTCCAGGACAATGCTGTGGAGCAAAAATGTTGGAAATCCAGTCGGAGTGACACCTAACGTTTCAGCAGCCTGGTGATCTATCTGAGAGATCAGGGTCAGTGCCTAGATAAAGTTTATCAGTTCCTAGATAAAGGGCCCGGTCTTCAGGGCCTTGGAGCATCTTGGCACAGCAAGACAAAGGGAAGCTTGATTCCAAACCCCGAAGATTGGTCTGGAGAAACTTTAATCATGTTCTAGTCATGTTTACTTAGCGTTGTTATGTTAGTTTCATTTAGTTATGTTCTATCTCAGGTCAGGAATGGTTTCAGGAACAAAGGTAGCAGGAGTCTCATATTAGAAATGTTCCTGTACTGTGACCATGGGTGGATAGGTGGGTGGGTACAGAGGTTCAGGACTGAATATATTTAAGAAACCTTTTTTGATATTACCCAAAAGTACAATATTTGCCTTTTGTTATAACATATATTTTTTTCTCTGTTAGATTCATGAGTATTTATGATGTTTTAACTTATGTAAGAACTAGAAGTTGGCTTATGAAGTTCAAAGACATGTTAACTTCTTTGGAATACCATAAAGAGAAGTCACCTGGACTTCCATATGGGTTAAGTATTGTGACCATTTAGTAGCAGTATACTTGAAAATATGACCTTTTCTATATTGTCAGAGTATATTACCTTGATTTTCCTCATTAAAAAAAAACAACTAATATGATCAACTGTTACTGGTTGAGTGGTGAAGGAAAGAGAAGAGGGCTTCTCCTCTCCATACTGTTTTAGCAACTTCACTGACACCTCTCTTAGAAAATGGGCAGGAAGAAGAAGAAAAGTGTGGTCATGTTTGGATTCTTCAAGTTTTAGTTGCCATGTCTTAGGGTCATGTTACCCACTGGGCTGCTTTCGTAGTCATTGGGTATAACACTGAACAGGGCTGAGATATGCATGTGGGCTGGATCTAGCTCTCAATTTAATTTAATCTGTGCCACAGGGTGGTTCTGTTTGGAGCTAGGAAGAACAAGGCATGGCTTTCATATACCTATAATTGATTTTCTAAAATGTCACAAGATACAGATTTTACTTAACTTGTATAGACTCCTTGCTTTGTTACATTAAGTTGTGAGATTATATCCTTTTTAAAGTGGAAAGACAAGATGTAAAAAATGAGAAGATATCGGAGGATTAACGCTATGTTACATTTTATAACAGGATGTTAACATAGCTTTCATAACAAATTCCAATAATTTTTATTTTCTTCTATTAAGTGTAAGGAGAAAGAGAAAAAACTTAAACCCTTGAATCTTGACATATATCCAGGTAACCTCTTTCTGGTAGGCTCTACTTTAGATGGACTGAAAAATTTTTTAATGTATGTCATGGTAAATATCAAATAGAATGTTTTTTTCCTGGTCTTATTTTTAAACAATGCTGATGTTTTACCCTAAATTTATTTGTTTCTTGCTTTTGATGTATGAATCTTTGAATTGTTTCCTACATATTGTCTTGATTTAAAAAAAATGCTCCACATCCTTGATATAGAATAACAAGAGCCATATTTTATCTTTCTTCACTATGATTTTTATGTATAGAAAGTATGTTTTAGACTTTTGTTTATCTGTTGTTTTATATTTATATTCTTTTTCAAATTAATGGTAGTGATTTGTTTAAACAAATGTTGAACTTCATATCTTAATTGTTATACTTTTAAAGTAATCTCACATTTTATTATTTTTTTCAGGAATAATAAATTTCTGATTTTTGTACACTACATTGTATTTTCAGAAGAATTTGAATATGCAGGATATATTATAACATTAATCTACATTTATCCTATAATAATGCATCTATGGCCAATGGCAAGAGAGTTAAATGTGGCAGCACTAATATCAGTAAACTACTATTTTGTATTTTTACATGCATTAGAATCAGCATTGAAGGTACTATTAAAATTAGAGTTGTATCTTATAAAAATAACAATTCATATATTTTGAATCTCTTCTTGTCATATTTTTGAAATAACTTGATACTGGAAGCCATTTGCTATAATAGTTGATAGCATCCTGGAATTTTAGTAATCTTTTTGAATTTTCTGAATTTAATAACAAACCAGTATAATAGGCAAGGTCTTGGATATCAGATGAGCATTATGAAAATGGGAAGGCTCTCAAAGATCAGGTAAAAGAGAACTAAAAATCCATACATGGATGTTTCCCTCAAATACTTTCTGTTATGATGCAAAAAATAAGTAAGTGAATAAAACCAAACTGGGTTGCTAGGTCCTTGTCATAATGTAAGATGAGAACTACTGTTTAGGTTTAATGCTTCAAACACGATTTATTCAGCACTACTGTTTTCATACATTAATTCTTAGTATTACAGTGAATCTATTTACTGCTATTTTTCATTACTTGTTTTTGGTATTCCTGCTTCATCATAGATTATATATATATTTTTGAATCAAATTGTAATTTTTGATATTGCAGATTAAGAAGAATTTTTTTAGAATTTCAATTAAATAACTTAAAACCCAACTTTTGGAATATGACTCATCTGTAGTTGAGGATTTGACTGTTCATTTTTAAGATTGTTCCACTCCACACATATGCATCATTGTATAGGTGTTATGAAATGACCTATGTTGTTTTTTTTCTAAACAGATAATAATTTTGAAAAGGAAATATTTTCACCAACACTGGAATACTTTGGAATTTTTTTTCGTGATTATTGGAATCATTTATATCCTTTGTATATACTTTGTCAGATTGAGATTGATCAACATGCCTTTTATTCAAATTACAGTAATAATAGGATACCTCAGGATACTTAGGCTTATTCTTGTCATTAAGGTAAAACATCACATTTTAAAATATTGGTATTTTTTTCCTACACTGTTAAATGTATTAAAAGAAAAAACATTATTTTGAAAGACATTACAGGGGTAGCTGTTTCTTTTGAAACACTCTCTCAAGTATCTAGTTGGTTCACTCTCTCACTTCCTTCAAATTATTGTTCAAATACCCCTTCCCACAGAGACCTTTCCTGATAGCCCTGTAAAATGGCAACGTGATTAGCTTTTATTTTCCCCCCATAGCATGTATCACCTTTTCACTGTAGGTTGTGTGCACTCTCCATGAGGTAGGGATCTTTGTTTTGGTCACTGATGTAACCTATGGCTCTAGAAGGATGCTTAGCATGCAGTAAGTACTTAATCAATACTGGTTGAATGAATGAATGAAAATGTTGTTGCCACTGGAAGCAGGATGATCCAGGAACAAGTTCTCCAAGTTTTAGTAAAATTTTCTCTTAAAGCCCTAACTGTGCAGAAGCATAAAAATATTTTCTCTATAGCCCACACTCTCATGGCATACTGCCTAGAGAATTTCATTTTACTGTGACCTTTAATCTCTTTAACAGTTATTGTTCCCTTTTTTTGTGGCTCTGGTTTTGATTCTGAAGATGGCTTTTTAGTTTTACAGGCTTAGTTCAGACTCCTCCTTTCTCCCTTTCCAGTGGAGTTAGTTGCATTATATAAGCTTTTAATGTGGGAGCTTTAGATGATTTCACTTGCTACTCTGTTTTTTTTTTTTGAGTTACTTAATTCTTATGACATTAAACAAGTTTGCTATTGTGGATGGAAGTTACAGAGGCTTCATATTAAGAAAAATTGCAACAAATCCAGATGATAAAAACATACAATAAAATCTTCCATCTAGTGCCTATTCTCCAAGAAATTTTATTTCTCCTGAAGGGAGAAATGTTTGCATGCTCAGACTTGTGCTTGTACACTTTCTTTTGTGTTCCTTCCTTGATTCTGTGTTAACCAAACTTTGGTGTTCATAGGAATTACTGGACAGAGTTATATACACAAAACCTACCTTAAGTGGTAATTTTGATTACTTATGATTTTTGCCTCATGAGCTGAGTGTAGAGCAAGGTGCTCATATAAGGTATAACCCACCATAATGCTAATGACTCTTGAAATTAGGATTTCAAGTATGTAGTATGAGGTGAAGTCTTGAAATGAAAGAAAGGTAGAAGCTTCCTTAGGTAATCAATCCGTTTTTATGCAGAGATCTTATGCAAATGAATGGAAAATAATTACAATTAAAGTAATACTTTTTGAAGAGTCAGGTTGAAAGATGTGAAGATGTATTGTTGTGGAAGTTAACTCTGTAGTATGAACTTGTTAAAACACTGATTACTAGGGTCCATTCTCAAAGTTACTGGTTCAGCAGGTCTGGAGTGGGGCCCGAGAATTTGCATTTCTAGTAAGTCTCTGGGTGGTGTCACTGTTGAAGCAGAGACAACACTTTGAGAATGTTTGCCTTAGAGGGTGCTTTTCCTCAGCAAATTTTCAGGATTTTTTTTCTGTTTTCCAGATAACAATACCACCACTGAAAAATACTGTAGACGTGCAAATCAAAAAACGCCTCAGCCTAATGTATAGTATTACCAAAGGCTATGTCAAGAGTCAAGAGGACACCAAATTTTTAATAAAACAAATTTCTAGTCGAGAATCGATATATCAGGTGAGAAACAAGAACCAGTCATTTGGGGGAAAAAAACTCACTGAGGGTATTCATTTAAGACTATACATATATATATGACCCAACAAATAAACTGTAGCAAGTGAAGGGGATTCAATTGTTTATTATTTTATATGAAGGGCTGCAGAAAGTAGTCTGGGTTCTTTAAATTTCGGCTATCATTATCAAACTCACTGATGGTCATAGAAGACAATCTATTTGTGTTTTGTTTTCTGAGTGCAGAGTGGAGATGAGATTCTGTCTGTAACATTCTCTAAAAAGTATGTCATTTGCAAAAGCCTCCACATAGGAGTTGAGATTCAAACAAGGCTTCAATGAAAGGGTAGGTTTGAAGTGGAGAGGAAGGGAGAGGGAAAGATTTGACAGTGAAAACTTGTAACACTGGTATGAGGAATGGGTGAGTAGTATCTATCATCTATCATCTAATCTATGCATCTATTATCTATAATCTATATGTCTATTAGTGTATATGTTATCTATCTAATCTATCATCTACTTATCTATTATCTACATCTATCTGTCTATCTGTCTATCAGTATCTATCTATCTATCATCTATCTATCTGTTATCTGTATCATTCAAGACCCTCTCATTTACAGGCAGATGAAACGAATCTCCTCCTAACCAGGTTCCCTCTCGCCAGTCTGTCAACTCCAGTCCACTGTACAATTTGGCACAGTCATGTTCCTAAAAGGGCTATTTTATATTTCTTATGTGATTTTCTGCTTAAGAGTATTCAGTATCCTGCAAGGCCTAAAGGTTAAGGTCTTTGAATCCACATACATATATCAGGAGGGAGGAGAGAACACAGAAAAGGTAGTAAAATATAATCATACCTTCATGAAATTTCCAATTTCACATCTTGAAAATAACATAGTGAAAGAAGTTAAAGTATTCCTTCCAGCCCTCCACTCTCCCAGTTTCCAGAAACAGCCCCACAGTAACCATTCCTGTATTAAACTCCTCTCCTACTTGCCATAATACTTTAATAATATGCATGTGTATGTATTTAATTCTTGATTTGTTATCTCTAAACAGCCTTTATTTACTCTCTGCCATAGAGTATAAGGAGATAAGAACACTCTTTTAGCCTTTTCTTTTTCTTCCTGCCTTAATTTTTTGGAGCTATTAATTTTATAGGGAAAAGGTCGATAATATTCACATTCTATTCTGTAACAAAAGCCTTCATTCTTTTCAATAAATGACTATACAAGGAAAACAAACAAAAAAACAAAATATCCCAACCATTGCATACTATTCGCTATTGAATCTATTATTTGATAAATTTAATAAAAAAAAAATTTTTTTTAACTATCTTCTTTCTTTTCCTTTATGTTATATTCCTTTTTATGGAGTGCCATGTGAGCCATTTTTCAATTTTCCCTTTTATTAGGCTGGTTATGCCTAAAGTCATTTTTTAAATAGGATGGATCAACTTAAACAGCCAAAAATCTTTTTATCTTGCTCTCATAATTAATAGTTTGACTCTCCGAAATCATTTTCTCGAGGACATTGCCCCTCTCTGTTCAGTATGGCTGATACAAGTCTGATTTTACTTTTGCTTTTGTAGGTGACTGTTTCTCTCTCTTTAGAGGCTTTTAGGAATGTTTTATCCTTGGAGTTTTGAAATTTCACCCAGATGTGTCTAGGTGTGACTAACAACAAAAAAAATTAATCTTCTGAAGCACTTGGTAGGGATTTTATAATCTGAAGCCTGCCATCTTCTACTACTTGATTATTTCCTTCCCTCTTTTCATTTAATTTTCTCTTTTTGGCATCTTTTAAACAGATTTTTGAATTTCTGAGTTTAGTCCCTGTCTCAACTTTGCTCATAATTTTCAATTCTTTTCTTTTTACAAAGAGAGCCCCTCAGCTTGATTTTCCTGGTTACTAATTCTGCCTTTAACTGTGTGAATTCTGCTATCCAGTCCTTCTATTAAATTTTCTTTTTCTTTCCTGACACTTTTCATTTTCCACGAACTTGGATTGCTTCTTTTTCATAGTTACTGTTTCTTTAAAAAAAAAAAGTGATATTCTCTTGAATCCCTTTATTTTAAAAATTTGTTTCCTGAACTATTCTGCTTTTTTTGAGGCACATTTTTATCTTCATGACAATTCATATTTGTTGTTCGGTTCTTGTCTTTCATTGTTTTTTCTTTCAATGTTTGGTGATTTGGTTTATATTTTCGTATGTGCAGATGAGACCTAAACTGAATAGTATTAACAGCTGAAGGGTATTTTTTCAGCCCAAGTGAGACTCCTGATTTTTAATCAGACAATGAATTTAAATTCTAGTTACTAAAGCTGTCTATCTAATGATTGTGTGTGTGTACATGATATCAGGGGTGGCCTGGGGCTTATGTGTTCTGGTTGCCGTGCCTATTTTTTGTGGTGAGTCAGTTACCTGAGGCTTTTAGCCAAGAAGCAGGTTCTTTCCTTATTAAATTCAGGAGAGGGAAAGCAGCTGTGAAGATACCTACCTCAATCTTTTTATTTTTAATTTCTAAAATAATTAAGAAATACCTGGTTAAATATCTCTGGCATTTAAGATTTTATTTTATCATCAGGGACCACTATAGGAAGAGTATACCTGAATTTTAGGAAGGCATTTGATATCTGTCATGATATTTTTTATAGATACACTATAGATATATTATCTAGATTTATCAAAGCAGTATTGATTGTTGGATCAAATATTAATGTGCAACAAAATTCTATCCTGTTGATTTCCTTTGAATGTTGGAGGTGAAAATTAAAAGAACAACTGAAAGTCTAGATTTATTTATATCAGAAAGGGCATATATTTGGAGGAGAAATAATTTCAGGAATGGGAAGAGGAGAGAAGTAACTAAGAGCCAGTTGAGGGGTTAAGAATGTGTCTTGAAAAGTGAAGGAGAAGGCATAGAGATTTGGGGGCACTTACCTCCAGGTGGAAGAGATGAATGCCCCTTGGACATTTTTTAAAGGAGACATAGTAAAGATTTAAGTGGTTTATTGAGATGTGATTAGATATCAGACTGGGTGTTTATGCTGAAAGTGACATGGTACAAGAACTGGCCAGTGGCAGCTCCCCTTTAGAGAAGTCACGTATCTATCCCGGCTTTCACGATTACATTCTCTTCAAAGGCAGGAGTTGGTTCCCTCGCTCTCTTGTGCAAGGTCCTTCTACAGCAGTTTTACAGAATTGTGATAGGTCCAGTCTGGTATGAAGGGGGCTTTGCTGCTCTATTTGTGCCTATGTAAACAGGGTTGGAACCACAGTATGCAGGTGCTGTGGGCAGGCTAATAATCTGGCATCTTCCCAGTATTGACTCAGTGTTATTGAGTGAGAAGAAACAATTTAATAAAAATTGTATACCACATTCTTATGTTCAAAACGAGAGATATATTACATTTGATTTTTCTAAACCCAAAAAACACAACTTGAACTGCTTAAACTTTAGATAACAAACTATGTAAATAGCCCTATAAATAGTACTATGCCATGCATTGTTGGGGTACAGCATCTCAGTCATCTGTGTCTGACAATCCTAGGGAACTGTCAGTTAGTTGGTCCCAGGGCTGTTGGTATAGCCAAGTGTAAGCTCCAAAAAGACTCAAAGCTAGAGAGTGACCTCCCTGAAGAGCAGGGCTGGGGACCTAGCAGGCATTTGACAATGCCTATTATGTGATTAAGCAGAGATTGTTTAGCCCTGGAGTGGAGCTCTCTCTTCAGTTATGTCAGGAGGTATCTGTAGGATACACAAATTTAAACTTGTCGACACCTTATTTCCTCCTTACTCCACTTGTTTGTGTGCTCCTGATAGCCTGGCTCCCCAGTAGCTGCTCAGCTGGCTACCCCCTCAATGGGGCTGTCTAGAAGGATTCCCCTGGGTTCACAGAGAAGTGCACACTTTTTTTCTGAGAAATATTTGGCACAGTACTTATGCAAGCTACTGACCGCACACATTCATTGTCATGAGCATGACCACAGGGAAAGCAGCAGAATTGACATGGGGGGAAGAATTGAGCCAAATTATCTCCCTCAACTGTTTACTGAGATTTCTTCTATCAAACTTTCTTCTGACATTTTAAAGCCAGAAATGCACTTGGTGTAATAAAAATGAATGATTTTCTCAACTTCTTGCAGAAATTAAATGAAATTTTGGAAACCAACAAACAAGATGCTGTCAAAGAACTAGGTAGGTAGTTGGAGCATCTACCTTATTATTCCATAATTTAATCAAATGAAGACAAGTTCATGATCTCATTTAATTACTCATTCATTTATTTATTCATTTGATAAGCATTTATTGAACACATATAATGGGACTGGTATGCAAAAAGGCAGAGCCTGGGAAGGGTATAACAGAAGATAACGGCAGAAAGTTAGAGGGGTTCTATTAGCTTGAGCTAAAGTATACTGCAAAAGCTCTAGGTTTTTATACAAAGCTTCTTGGGCCTGCCTTCCTTGTAAGGGGGCTCAGTGTGCAGAAGTATATGTTAGAGAGCCTGGCATAAGGCAGGTGCTTAATAAATGGAAATTATTATAAGAGAAATAAAGTAAAACCACTTTGTGTTCAGAACCGCATTGTGTAAGATGCCATATGGACTTATGAGGGTCATACTTTCCAAATCAAAATGGAAAGAACATGGCCTAATGAATGAGATGGTAAATTTGGAGACAATGGTCAGAATATTTTGGCACTGTCTCAGAAAATCCAGGACCCATTGTTGCTATTTACCTACAGGCAGATTTTTATTTCTATGCTTTTGAAGATCAAGGGCCTTGGAACTGCTGTCTTATGTTTTAGATTAGTATGGAATACTGCAAAGTTTTCTTGATTGAGTCCTGAGAAATGGAATGCCTGTTCCTGTTTACTGAAACTGATTATTTAATGCTAATTATGTCAGGAACTATATTAGTGGCTTTATATGCATTATCTCATTTAATCCTAATTACTCTATGAGGCAAATACTACTATCATCTTCATTTTATAGATGATGAAACCGAGGTTTAGAAAGGTTAACCTGCCTGAGGTCATATGGCTCATAAGTGGTGAGCTAGCTCTCAAATCCAGGTATATCTGATGCTAAAAAACTTTGCTCTTGATGCTGTACCTTCCAAATGTCAGGCATTGTGCTCAGTGTTAGGATTACAAAGATGAAACAGATACAGTTTTAGTCTTGACTCCCAGGCCAGTCATGACTTCTCATGTTCATTAAGGAGGAAAAAATATGCAATTTGATCTCAGAAAGACCCACCAGCCAAGGTCCAGGGGCTCTTTATTAAGCCCCATTTATTCATCCATTCAACAAAAACTATGTAATATGGAAGATGAAGATGAGACAAATAAGTAAAAATAATACTGCAAGGTAATGAGTTTCATAATGAAGACATGTAGGAGATGCGTGGAAATGAGGCAGAGAGAATGATTTTCTCCTACTTGTGGGGGAAGCCAGTTCCTGATTTTCTTAGCCATAGAATAGAGATGAAAATAACACTAATCCTTCTGGCATGAAATGGAATGAAAGGATATTGCATTCCTTGGAAATTATAAACTATTATACAAACATTAGTCATTATTATGGTTATTGCACTGTTTGCTGACTGATAGTTTTATGTGCTTCAGGACTCATAGAGCATGAGGGTCGTGATGTTGTCATTGCTTTGAAGACGAAGCAGGCAATCCGGAATGTGATTGCTAAAGCTCTGAAAAACCTCACCTTCCTTTGTTCAAGAGGTGTTATTGATGAACATGCAGGCATAGAGATAAATAAGGTAATAAAGCAATTTTTCATATTGCTTGATTCCATAACCTAGCACCCAAGTATGCATAGTCACTTCAGCAGAGTGTGATGAGTAAGACTGGGAAAAGAGTGATTCGTCTCAGGTGTTAACTCTGTAATTTGCCTGCAACCTTTTATTACGCCAATGGCAACTCATACAAATGCTACCTGGCATGTTCCATGTCAAAACTACATGGTTCCAAGTAACAGAAACCAACCTGAGCTAGGTTTAGCTAAGAAAAGGACACAGAGTGCCTTTCGGAACCCACACTGTGGGTGGCCAGGCCTCAAGAAGGAACTTGAACAAGGATGTAGGAAGCTTTCCAGACTCTCCATTTCCAGTTAGGGTTGCCCTCTATGGCATCTTCTTTCATCTCCCCTACAAAGTCACTAGGTTTTTCTGCTTTTCTATCCACTGGTGGAATACGTACTGTTCAGTCCCTCCCAACTGTGGCGAGGGAGGTGGGAGTCACATGTTAACATGGTAGGGATTGTGTGTGTGTGTGTGTTAGTGCGGATCAGGAAAGGGGCAGTTTCAAGAGGAGAGGAGCAGGGATGGTATCCAAATTGCTTGATTGTTAAATGGACTTGAGGAAAGTTTTAAATGTATTTGCAGAAAAAATTAGGAACATAAGACAGGGAAAAAAATGTTTAATGTTTAATCTTAACACTCTATCACATCCACCATCTCTACTATGTATTTATGCAGATAAGGATATATTTAAATAAGGATGTATTTGTGCAAATACAGGGTTCTTTCTGCTTGCTAGCATAAATAGAAAAATGGAAGTTCTGCTCCCATGTTCTGTGTTACCCACCAACAAGCTGCTCCAGGCTGTCACATGCTTTTCCTTGTCACTGGCAACTCCCATCCATAAGCTGCCATGCACCGATCATTCCCTGGACATAGTACCCTCTCCATGGCCCCAAAAGGGAAGTGGGTGTGGGACTGGCCAGTTTTCCCCTTGGTGGCTCTATCTCTTTAATCTCTGTAACATCATGGCAAAGGATTAAATGGGTAAAATGATTTCTCATTACTGTCTGTCAGAGGGAAGAAAAGAGCTACTTAACAGTATTCTTTAAATTACACCCCTATTCACATTGTGATTTTTATTCTATTTTTCTCATTTATCACTTGAAAGACTATATAAGATTCAATTAAAGGCTTGGTATTCATTAATTAAAATAAATAAATAACAGCCCTTAGGGGAGAGGCTTATTTCTTCCTATAGGTTTGTTTAGAAAGGTAATGGGTAATCCATCATTCATCAGTTACTTACTGAAATCCTACTTAATTGCCTAATTGTTAGCTTAAGAGATATAATGATCAATCCCAGGTCATAAATAGTTAGGTAAATCTATTCAATTTAGTTGTGTAAATATATGTTGGATACTTACTACATGCCATGGCCTCTTGAGGGGATTGGGATAATTAATGAATACAACCTTACCACCAAAGTCCATGAGCTCTTACCCATCTTCCATTTGGTCATTTATTCATCTAATCAACACAAGTTACATAATATGAAAGGTGAGACAGATAAGTAAAAATAATGATAATACAATTTATTATTGTATAGAATAATAATACAATGTAATGAGTTCCATAAGGGGGATGTTTAGGGGGTGTCATGGGAATAAAGCAGGTAAGAGATCATCACTTACCTAGTCAGGGAAGCCAGAGAGGGCTTCTCAGAGGCCACAAAACTGGAACAGTATTTCCCCAAATTACAAGAGTTTAGAGAGGCACATCACACACATGAAAAAACTTGAGAGAACATGCCATTAAATTGTACAATAGTTGACTGTGAAGTTCAGATTATTTGAGATTAAGACAGGGTAGAATACAGTGTTAGCAGGATTATAAAGATGATAAATATATGTTAATATATCAATGAGACTAATAATAAGGGGGTGGAATAGGGACAAAAAAAAGGTTAGAGGATAATTTAAACAGGACGAAAGAAGCCGTGAGTCAAAATCAAGGTTAAATTTGTATAGTAGTAGTTTATTTAAATTTCCTTAGTTTTGTCCCATTTAATTTACAAGATTTGATCACCATTACTTTGATTGTTTGTTTTCAGGTACTTCTTGCAAAAATAAAAGAGCTGAATAACTTCCCAATGGCAGTCCCGCCCCCCACTCCTGACAAATACCTTGATAATATCATTTGGCTGGAAAAGGAAGATGATCTCATCAAGTTCTTTAAGGTAAAGATTCTATCTTTTATTCTGGCAAGTTTGGTGAAAATTATTTTTCCATTTTTTCTACCCCCTCATGCAAGATTAACAAAAAACTTATCCAAAGCCAGGAATTCTGTAATGGCCAGTGAAGGGCATGCTGAAATGGAGGCCCACCAAACCCAGGCGAGTATATTTCATTTTGAGCCTAAGTGGTATATCTGCTTAGGATGATCTATCTCATTTTATGTTGTAGCATTCTGCACTGGAAAAGACTTTTTAGAGCAAGGATCTCAAATTTAAATTAGAATACATGCCAGACAAGTAATATAAAAGTAAAACCAACGGGGGTATAGTGTTATAGGGAACAGTGAGGACTGTGGTATATTCAAGAGTTCATGATCAGTCTAAAGTCAATGAATGTTGCTATAGGAATTTGGACTCTTTTGACAAATATTTATTGAATTTCCTTTACACACCAGAGACTATTCTAGGTTTGGGGATATGGCAGTGAACAAAATAAATGAAGTCCCTGCTTCCATGGACTTTATATGGATGGAGATAGACAATAAGCACATCAGCACATTAATATATAGTCTGTCAAATGGTGACAAATGCTATGGAGAAAAGGTGAGGAAAGGAAATATGGTTGAGTAGCTATTTTATGTGGGGTAGTCAAGGGCATTTGAAGAGAGATCTAAAAGGAGTGAGGGAACCAGCCATATAGATATCTGGGAGAAGAGCATTCCAGGCAAGTACTATGCCCACATGTGGGGTGTGCTCAGTCTGCTCAAGGAATGTCCCAAAAGCCCCTGTAGCAGGAGTAATGATGGAGGGAGGAGATGGAGCTCAAGCAGTTGAAGAGCCTGAGTCTGTAGGACTTTATAGGCCATTGTAAGGACTGGGTTTTACTCTGAATTACATGGAAACTGATTGGAAAGTTTTAAACGGAGAAGTGACATGATCTAATTTACATTTAAAAATGACAGTCTTGCTGCTGAGTTGAAAGTAGGCTGTTAGGGGTCAGGGGCAAGCCAAGGAGACCAGTTAGGAGGTAATCACAGTAATGGAGGCAAGAGATGATGATGGCTTGGACTAGTGAAAGTCATGAGAAGTGGTCAAACTCTTGATATGCTTTGAAGCTAGAGCTGATAGATGCCAGTGGAAGGAGTCTTAGGGAAGGAGGATGACTTCTAGGATTTTAGTCTGCAAATAGAGTGGAGCTGCCATTAACTAGGATGGGGAAGAGAAGATTTATATGGAGGGGGAAAGAATTTAGTTTGAATAGGTTGAGTTTGAGGAAGGTATGCAACATCTAAGTGGGGATGTTAAGCAGGCAGCTGGGTGAATTGCTGGAGTACAGGTGGGAGGCCAAACTGGAAGTAGACATTTTTGAGTTATTAGCATAAAGATAATACTTAAAGCCTTGAGACTTGGTGACATAATTTAAGGGATTATACTGGACATCCTGCACTATCCAACATTAGATTGAGTCCTGCACTATCCAACATTAGAAGTGGGGAGATGAGGCAGAATTAGTGAAAAGAATTGGGAATAGATAAAGAACCCTTATTTGTTACCAGAGGCAGGACATGGGGTGGGGCAAGGGGTGAGAAGGGGTCAGAAGGTACAAACTTCAACTTCCAGTTATAAGACAAATAAGTACTGAGGATGTAACGTACACCATGATGACTGTAGTTAACCTGCTGCATGGTATATTTGAAAGTTGCTAACAGATTAAATCCTAAAGGTTGTCATCACATGGAAAAAAAATTTTTTTTATCTATATGTGATGATGGATGTTAACTAAGCTTATGGTAATCATTTCTCAATATATGTATGGCAAGTATTATACTGTACACCTGAAAGTTATATAGTGCTGTATATTACTTATATCACAATAAAACTGGGACATAAATGAACTGAGAAGTAATCCATCAGGTAGTAATCCAACAAAAAGAGAATTGGTTCCCAGAGACCAAGCAAAAAAGTATTTCATAAGGGAGAATGTGATCAACTATGTCATATGAGGCTGAGAGACCAAATAAGCTGAAGACTGAAAATTACCTAATAGATTTAATATTGTATAGGTCAAATAAAAAAAAAAGAGAAGCTGTCAATCTGAATTTTTATGTGCAGTTTCCAAGAATTTAAAATTTGGTACCAATTCAAAATTGTGAAAATACTGCCAGCCAAAGGCAATGCATGCATGGACTGGATGTGACCCGTGGACCACCAGTCTGTGGCTTTGGTTTTAAATAGATGTTGTATGGATTATAGGGTTTATAACTTTGAATATCTGATTTCTTTTATGTCATACTAACATTTCCCTCATGCCAGATAGTAAAACAATTTTCTTTTGAAATTAATTTCAGATTTACTGAAATTAAGACTCCTTTCCTGGAAAGTAACCAAAACCTACTTGAACTAGTTTGAGCAAAGGAGAAGTTTACTGAAAAGATATTGTTGTACACAGGAGCCAAGAACCAGTTGAGGAATCAGGCCAACTCAGGGCAGGGGTATCAGTGGTGGTGGTGGTGCCGGGGGTTTTGTTCACAGAGTCTAAGAATGAACTTTGCAGACACTCAAAAGTAGGAGAGCAACTGAGAGGCTTTTTATTTAGAGATAAAGTAAGAGGAAAGAGCTCCTAGCTTATGCTGGGAGGGGACAAGAGAGTCTGGGGTGGTGCATTGTCTACGGGATTTAAAGGCGTTTGAGAGACAAAGGGCTAGGGGTGCAGACCTGCCAGATGGTCTCAAAAGGTTTGTTTTTGAAGAGATACTAAGTTTCTTATCAGTGGGTTATTTTTCAAAGTTAGCTTTAACACAAGAAATTTACTGCTCTGATTCTTTCCCAGGAGAGCTGCTTTTTGATCTGGGAGCATATCAATTAAGACTGCCTGCCTTGCTTCCAAGATCGGCTGGGTTATTGTTTGTTTGATTAAAATGTAATCTTAGCTTTAATATAGATTTTTTTCTAAATAAGCTGGCCTTTGAACAGGCTACAGTAAATCTTACTATGGTATGTTTTAATTGATACAGTGAAAATATAGGCTATGCTGAGATACTTTTCTTTATCTGGGGTGTATTCAAATTTCTAGGTCAACTTGCTCCTGGCTTTTTAGTTTTAACTAATTTCACTGGAGAATGCTTATATTCCTAGTTTGATATTTTTACTGTAGGGAATTAATGTGACTTGGCTTTGCTTAATTGTTTAACATGGAGTTTTGGTAGGGTTTTTTTTCCGGAGGCCCTCAACCCTACTCTGTCTAAACCCACGGTCCCTGTCTCAGTAGGAATCTGCTGACCCTCCTAATTCGTGACTGTGATGACTTAGTTTCAACTCCCAGGCTTTTTATCTTTCTGTTCAAATTCTCGAGAAATAAAGCCAGCTTAGCTTGGATCAGATGTCCAGCGTGGGGGAGTACTAGTGTAGCTGTGAGAAGGAGGAAACCTGGTGGACTGGAAAACAGACCTCAAATACAGAGGAGTGGGAGGTGGGAGACAGGCTGGACTGGGAAGGAGGTTATCTAATAGGTGTTTATTGTAACTGGCATCCTGTTCCGGTTTTTAAAAATCCAATTTAAAATGAAATGAGACATCGGTTCTTCATGGGTAATAATTTTGAGTATAATTAACTGGCCATCCGAGTGAATGGGACAGCAATAGGACTCTATAGATTAATGATTCACAGACATTGAGGTGAATGTGTGACCAGGGCACAGCCTTTTTTCCATATTAATTTGCCATGCCTATGCAAAGCTGTTGGGCTTACAGACCCCCTTACAGCTTTCTCACACTCTTTAGGTAGCCTTTTTCCTTAATATGTTTGTTGGTTCTTGATAACCATTTAAATCAGATTTTGACAGGGTAAAAACTGAGACAAATTGGGAACACACAGCCATTATTCTCATTGGAGACAGCCAGGGATTGTGCCAATAACTAAAATCCACATAGTAAACAAACACCCCTTGCAGCCTGTAATTTCAATCCTGTTCTCCATCACAGCCACAATAGTTAATTTTCCCTCCTCGTGCCTTCTTTCATCCTCCAAGTGGTGTGGTTAGTTAAAACGGGAATCTATAAAGATAAGCAGGGAAACAAGGGTAGACAAACAAGGAATGAATAATATATAAGCTGGATAGCTGGCTTTAGGTGAGCTTCTCAAGAAAAATTTTGAAGTCATCCATGCTTATCCAATACTGTCAAATAATTCACAAGTATATAAAATGAAGAGCGAAAACTATTTACTCCTCCACCTCACACTTGGAGATAACCACTGTGAATGGTTTGGAAACGTTTCCTATACATCTTTGCAAAATGCGAATTTGTCACCATTAATTCTTCTGTTACCAACCCTTCAGTGGGTCCCCTGGTTTTGAGAAAAGCTCAAAGTCTTTAATGTGCCTGCAGAATCCATCCAGACCTGGCCCCCTCTCACCTCTCTGGGTCTCCTCAGGGGCTACATGCTGACTTTCATGGGCCCAGGCCACTTTTGCCTTAGTGGGTCTCTTCCTCCATAAAAAGTACAAAAAATTATGCTTTACGACTGTGTTAGCATAATGATGAATATATTTACATTAAATATTGCAGTTTTAAAACATTTTCCTATTCCTAAAAGTTGTTTTATTCCCTTCCGATTTTAAAAGAAACTAAATGTTGTGAGTCCGTGAAAGTATTGTGAAACCTAGGCTCCCGTGCCTCTCAAAGCCTGATTGGCAACTCAGCCCTGTTTGAGATGCATTGATTCTTCTGCAGTTACCCTATTTGCTTCTGGGTCTTTGCATATACTGAATCCTCTGTCCTGCATGGTCCTCAGCTCATCCCATCCTGGCTGTTCCTTTTCTCCCAGTTCTCAGTTTAGCCGCTCCTTCCTCTGCAGTCTTCCCTGGCCACCCAACGTGGCGTCCTGTGGCGCTTCTGGATTTTACCTGAGTGTCCTGTCCCTGTCTCCTTTGTCAGAGAACCACACTTTGTTGTAAACATCACCCACTTATCATTCGTCGGGTGTTTCTGCCAGTCACTGTGCCAGGTAATAATCACAAAGTCTGCAGTTTGCCTGCTGTCTTCTTTTGAAACATGGATGAAGCATATCAGCACATTGTAATTCATTAACAAACCACATAACATAGTTTGTGGTTTTTTTACTACTTGAAAACCATTTCGCCATTAAAATCTGATTTCTGTATTGACTATGAAGCTTTTGTGTTGACTCTCTTTCTTTTATTTCCTCTTTTTTTTTTTCTTTCAGCAAAGAGCCCAACTTGCCTATTTTGACGATGGAGATGTCATTTGTAAAGAAGGTGAAATGCCCCAAGGAATCTACTTAATTATTTCAGGAACGGCAATTGTAAGGGACTATTTATTTTTTATTGAAGTTGTATTTTGAAACATGTAATTATAACATAGGAGGAATTTAGGAACCAAGAAAGTTTCACATTTTTAGCATAATCTCTTTCCAAATGAAACCGTTTCTGTGCAGAGTGAACACTACAACTGAAAGATAATTAAATAGCCAACATCTGAAAGGTGCTTCCCATTTTACAAAATGCTTGCAGAGTCCTTACTTATTCTTTGCAACAATCCTGAGAGGAAGCAATCTTTTCCATGATGTTCAGAGAAGGAACCTAATACTTGGAGTCCTTGAGTTACTTACCCAAAGGAAATGAGAGTCAAGAATGAGGGAATGGATGCAAATGTCAGATCCTTATAGAGGTCAAATAGGTGAGGATTGAAAATACAACTTTCAATCTGACCAAAAAAGAGGCTTTTGGTGACCAGAAAAAGAGAGAAAGTTGTCAGTAGTATGGGGAGAGGGCAAGATCCTTTAGAATCTGAATCCTAGTAGCTGAATATATGAGTGAACCCCAGCCTATGACCCAAATTATTCCAGATTCTAGATGACAGTTACAAGTGACAAACCCTTATCATAGTGCAAATAATAAGTTTGGCTTTTTATTTTTGGAAAGGGTATTTCAGACCTTAAGAATACCAAAATTGATCAGGGAAATAAATATTACAATACTAACACACGTAAAACACTTCTTAAGTGTGGAGGGACCAAGAGCTGGCCCTTCAAGAGGTGCCATTGTGGCATGCAGACTATTTCAGAGTTGTGAACAGTCAAGGCCCAAAAGACTCACAAAGAAACTCTGACCTTGCACCCACAACTGCATAAAAAGAATTTAGGTAGAGGAACTACTCCAGGAGGAGAACTATCACCACAGATAACTCTATTATTATAATGTAAACTAGGTGTGGTAGACAGGGAGGAAGGTGGCAAAGTCTGTTAAAATTCCTCTCTGTGCTCTATTGTTTCTGTGTGGCCCATCAAGTATTTTCCTTATCAAACATTTACTTTTTACTTTTTTCATAGTCCTGTGAATTACTTCCCTTTTCCTTTGAAGTCTCAGACCCCCTAACTCTCACCTCCTTGATTCAGGACAAAGACCTCATTCTCCCTGTCTTTAGAACCTATGTTTATGGCTTCCCTGTATGTACATATTAAACTTTGTATTTTTCTTCTGTTAATCTGCTTCATGTCAATTTGATTCTCAGACCAGCTAGAAGAACCTTGAGGGGTAGAGGAAATTTCCTCCCCAACAAGTGTCTAGTACGTTTTGATGTCGGGCAGCTGAGTCTGGGGAGGTCTCTCCCTGTGCACTAGGTGAAACCCTTGAGGGGGGTTCTTGACTCTGAACGAGAGAGAATTCTCAAGCAGGTCGGACAAGTGTAGGTAAGGAAGGAATTCATTAGAATGAGAATAGTAGTGAATGACAACAGTCATGCAGGCTGTAGAGAGTAAGGAAGAACAGAGGGAGGAAGGGGAAGTTCATTGAACTCCTGCTCAACATAGAGCAAATCCCTTGTCAACTCCTGAAGCCAGGGTCACCAGGTATCCAGTGTCCACTTGGATTTATATGGTGTGGGAACTAAGCCCCTACCACCCTAGAATTTGGGGAAGCTGAAGAGCCCTGGATGGAGTGAGATTATGTTCTGAGAATTTCCCAAAGGCAAATAAAGGAGATTTTCAGAAAAGCTACTAAAGAACATGACTGTACAGCTCTAGTCCTGTCCAGGTCACCTGGGTGATGGGAACTTGCAAGCCTAAATCAGATATCTTAGTAGCCTTTCCCTACTTGTCTGGAGTAGAACAGAGAGAGAAGACTAGTGCTTAAGTCTAGAAAATTGAATGAAATAACTAAGTAACAAAGGTGCTTACCACCAGAAGAGTGCAGAGACAAAACACAGTAAGTTGAGCTGTAAGAAGTCTTTATTTAAGGCAAAAAGTACACACTCAAAGAAAGTGGAGTGCAGGCAACCTCAGAGAGAAGGTGTACTTGGAGGCTTAAGATTCTGTTTTTATGGCTTTCAAGAATGGGGCAAAGGGTGGGGGGTTGTTGGGTATAGGCTTGACTTGTGGTCTCATGATGTCTGTCTCCAGTGAGAGACACTATGTCACCATCCTTAGTCTGTCCTCTAGATATTTTGTAAGATAAACTTAATACAAGGAATTTCTTGATCCTGTTCTTCTCCAAGATAGTGGTTACCCTCAAGCACTGGGGACATATCATTTAGGACTGTTTGCCCTGCCTTAAGATAGGGTCGGTTATTGGCTGATTACCATGTAATATGTTAGGAATCTTACCTCCTAACTCCCTGGTTTTTAAAATGGAATCTTAGCCTTAAGATGGGGTTCCTCCTGTTTTTACTATACTATTTATATCTTGGTATTTTTCATCATAGGCAGGAAAAGTTAATCATGATGCTTGTCTCATGTCCCTGCCCTACCTCAGTTTCATTCATTCATTCAACAAATATTTACTTCATTACTACCATGCAGCAGGCACTGTTCATTCTAGGCATGGAATTGACAAAACAGACTAAAATCCCTGCCTTCCTGGAGTTTACTTTCTAATAAAGGCATAGGAGGAGATGGAAAAATGAACAAAATAAGTAAGTTGAATATATAGTATGTTAAAGGTGATGGAAAGATAAAGAGGTTTGTTATAATTTTTAAAAGGGTGTTCAAAATGGCACTATGTTTTGACATTGAAATCCTTATAACAGCCCTATTTTTCCATGAGAAAACTGATGCACAAATTAATTCACTTGCCCTTCCCCCCAACCTTTCTTCAAGGGCATATAGAAGGAAGTCAAGGAGGGCTTTGAACCCATGGAGTCAGCCTCTAGTATCCATGTCCTTAGCCATTATTCTATACTCTTCCATTAGAAGCCATGTGCTATGTTCCCTTTAGAATCATAACAAAAATATACTGCTACCAGTATTTATTAAACATGCCAAATCAAACACTTAAAAACTACAACATATATGTTCCTTTTGGGGAATTTTCCCCAAAAATGATTGGACTACTTAAGGCTTCTTAAAATAAAAGTCCAGTGATATTTGGGCTGAAGAAAATTTTTAGTAGTCTATTGATACCCTAAAAAATCACTAGAAATTTAACAGCTTAGATTTACTATCTCACAGTTCTGTAGTCCAAAGACCCTATGGCCTTAGCTGGTTTCTTTGCTGGAGTCTCACAAGGTCAAAATCAAAAGGCCGGTAGAGCAGTGTTTCCTTCTGGAAACTCTGGGAGCAGAATTGGTTTCCAGGCTCATTGTTGGAAGAATCCAGTTCCTTACAGCTTTGGACGTATGTCCCTGCCTCTCTGCAGGCTGGCAGTTGGGACCCACCACTAGCTCCTGGAGCTCCTCTTCAGTCTTTGCCTGCAAGGTGCTCACATTTCAGAGCTAAGGCACATCCAGTCCTTCTCATAGTGCCTCTTCTCTCTGGCTGATTCTACTTTTCTACTTTTGAGGGCTCATGTGATTACATTGGGCCCACTGACATAATCCAGAATAATCTCTTTAGGATCACTAGAAAAGGGGGCAGGGCAGTTGTCACAGCAGTTCCTTCAGTGAGCTTCTTCTGTTCCTGTTTCCTTTGTCCTGAACAATAGGCTTCCTCTTTGATGTTTACAGCTGAACTTTCTGGAAAATCCTGTAATTCTTCTGGTTGATTTCCTGCACTTCCTCCTGAAATCTGATAGCCTTCTTTTCCTACCCTCCACCCATGCCTACCAGTTCTTTACCAGAAATAACCATCCTAAGTTCAATCAGAAAAAGAAAAAACTTTTTCTGTTGATGTTTCTTGGTATTTATTCTTAAGCATTTTAAAGGGATACAAGGCTTTTACTGAAATCATGGTTCAGTTTGGAGGCATAATAATTCATGCTATCTAACTGATGCATCCATGCAAACAAAAAATTTGTTTCCATCTGAGGCATTAGAGCATAATAATAAGCATAACTAATAGATTTGGAGTGGGTGATTGAGTTAGCTGCAGATTGCCAATTACTTCTTTTCGTAGGATTTTTATGTAAGGAAGATTTAGGTAGAAAGTTGTAAATACAGGTCATCTGTAAAGCTAAAGATCAGAAACAATGCTTGCCTTGGAAAATTGAAATGTGAAAGAAACTGATTTTTGTGAAGACTAATTCCTTATTCATTCCTGAAAGGATTCATAAAGAATCTTTTCCTTCCATTGTAATAATTACAAGAAATTGTGGGAGCTCCTGTGGTTTGGGCAAGGGTTTTTAATTATGTATTTCCGTTTGCACATGTTTTTCCCTGTGCAGTTGCATAGTTCCAACCGTACCAATGGAATAGACAGTGGCCTAAGACCTGATAGAGAGTACAAAACCCTGTTTACAGAGTACTACACTAGTGGAGACATAATTGGAGAATTGTGCTGTTTGCTTAGGCGGGAACTTGAATATAGCGTCGTCTGTGAAACTACTTTACAGGTGAGAAACTGGTTCTGTCTATATCATGGGTTATTAGTTAATTCTTCCTCTAAAAAATAAGGAGAGCCTGCATGTTTTCTTCCTTTAGGTCCTGCTATCTTATTGAGTCACCCAACCAGCTATTGTGAAACAGCATAGACTAGTTGAGAAAGTACAGATTTAGTTTCTCATATCCTGGCTGGGGGATCTGGAATAAGATATTTTAACCTCTTTTAGGCTTAGTGCCCTTGTTAGAGAGAGTATCTAACTTTTGATGTTATGAAGATTAGGAAAATACCTAAATAAAATGCCTGGCATGTACAGATGCTCAATAAATGGCCACCATTATGAGAGCAGTGTTTTAAAAGAATATTTATTTGTTTTTAAACTTCCTTTCTTCCATTTGGCACTTGCTAAGTACGTCTATTCAACAAATAAGGGGACTGATAATCCACTAGGTGTGGGGGATTCAAATAGAAACAAACCAAAGTTTCTGCTTACAAAGAATTCTCAAGCTTTTGGGACTGTTAGATGCGATTAAGCAGGGTCTGGATCTTAGAGGTGTGAGGAACAGAAGTGAATATTATTTGTAATACTGTGGCAATAAAAATAGATAAGTTTATGTAGCTGAGTTCCTAAATTTTGGGCTCATGAGCCATACCTTTTAGCATAGTTATTGACTGGAATGAATTTTCCTGACTTATTATTATCTATACTTTTAATTGGACTGTAAATTTTATCATCTTATAGTGAACAACCTCTCCACAATACAATGTATTTAAATGGCAGTGTATCATAATTATACTAGAATTGAGTTTTTTAAAGAGGTTAGGTGAAGTTTAAATCTACAGGCACCTCGTTTTCTGATGTCTTATTGTTTAGTTCTGAACCAAGCTTGCTGCTTGATACCTTATCATTTCAGGCCTGTTTTATCTCCCTGGAGGATTTATATGCAAGTTTTGATACCTTCTGGCCATTCCTGGAAAATAAAATATGGCTAAAGGTTGCTATCAGTATTGCCTGTCAATATTTTCAATCAAGTCTCATTGATGAAGTAAGTTACATGATTAAAATATGAATAAATTTTTATTTACTGCATTTTTTACAAAATGCGTTTCATATTTTTGAAACAAAGAGAGAAAGGAAGATTATGTCTGATCTTCTAAATGAGATTCCAGAATTTTTAAACACTCTTATCATGATTTCCTGCAGGTCATCAATCTTCTTGTCACAGCTAATTTTCCCAAGCTACCAGCAGTCATTCTTTAAAAAAAATAAAAGTAGATTCGGGAAATATTAACTAGGTAGATCCCCAAGAACCAAGGATAGCGTTAACTGGAATGAGTTAATGAACACTCAGTCTAGTGTTTATTATAGTCCTCTACTTATGTTAATATAAATCTGCTTTTTCAAAATTTTTTTTTTTTTTTTTTGTCCATTGAGGCATTTTATTTGCACGTGTATATTATATCCCTAGAAAAGTAATCCCAGGCTTTTCCCTCCTGTGTGTTTTTGTCTTGCTTCTCCATGGTCCATACCAGCTGAGGTTGTCAGGACAGTGTAACCAAACTGATGTGACAGGAACATGTTATTCTGCCATTTTTCTAGATCTATGAGCTGTACTTCAAAACTGGGGCTGATCAGTCCACACTCATTTAACCTGACAGTGAGGTTCATAATAATTTTCTCAGTTCTGTGATTGTCAATGATTTTAAATTCACCAGAGTAACATTATAGTTAGAAACTGAATGAGGGAGCTTTGAAGCATGGGCTAATAAAAATCTGGTGTTTGCCTCTCTTTTTGGCATTGCTGATGCTCTTACAAGCATCAGCCAGGACATTTATGCATACCATTATGTCAGCAAGGAAAGATGGTAGAAAGAGGTCAAATCTTTATTAAGGTGATTGGGCCTCTTCTATGAACTTTCTCTCCAAAAAGTAGTGGCTCAAATCTGTTCTTGGAGTGGCATAATTTACAATCCCATACTTATAAACGATTTAATAATTATTTGAGCCACTACTATGAGTCAGGAACTGGGAAAGTGACAGATTTGAAGTTCAATAATACTCATTGCATAGAGAGACTGGATGTAAATGTTGGGTGGAAAAATGAGCAGGTCTCAAGAGAATGAGAAAACAAGCCACAGACTGGGAGAATATATTTGCAAAAGAGGTATCTGCTAAAGGACTGTTATCCAAAATATTCAAAGAACTCATAAAACTCAAAAATAGGAAAGCAAGCCCGATTAAAAATTGGGCCCAATATCTTCATAGACACCTCACCACAGAAGATACACAGATGGCAAGTATATGGAAGGATGCTCCCTACTGTATGTCATCAGGGAAATTAAATGAAAACAACATGATATCACTTCACACTTTATTAGAACAGCCATTTTGAAACACTGACACCACCAGGTACTGGTGAGCATGTGGAGCAGCAGGAACTCTCATGCGTGGCTGGCGGGAGTACAGCGTGGTACGGCCCCTTTGGAAGACAGTTTGGCAGTTTCTTACAAAACTGAACCTACTTTTACCATACGATCCAGCAATTGATCTCCTTGATATTTATCCAAATGAGTTGAAAACATGTGCACACATTAAAACCTACACATGGATATTTTAACAGCTTTATTCATAATTGCCAAAACTTGGAAGCAACCAGCCAAGACGTCCTTTAGTAAATGAGTGGATAGAACAACTGTGGTACATCCAGACAATGGGGTATTCAGTGCTGACAAGAAATTAGCTATCAAACCATGAAAGAAACTTAAATGCATATTACTAAGCAAAAGAAGCCATCTGAAAAGGTTACCTACTATCTAATTCCAAGTGTAGGACATTCTAGAAAAGATTAAACTATGGAGACAATAATGAGATCAGCAAGCTGGGATGGGAGGGATGAATAGGTGAAACACAGAGGACTGTTAGAGCGGTAAAAATTCTCTGTGATACTAGAATAATGGGTACATGTCATTATATATTTGTCCAAACCCAGAGAATATACAACACCAAGAGTCAACTCTAAAGTAAACTATGGACTTTGGGTGATTTTGATGTATCAATGTAGGTTCATCAATTGTAATAAATGTGCCCTGTGGTGGGGGATGTTGACAGTGGGGGAGGCCATGCATGTGTGGGGACGGGGTTATTTGGAAAATGTCTGCATCTTCCTCACTATTTTGCTACGAACCTAAAAAACTGGCATGACAGACTAAGGCTGTCATGTTTTTTATTAAGTGGCAATAACAATTTTCAGACAACTTTTAGCAGAAGACTAAGGAGATACAGGTTCTTCTCTTTTCTTTTTGCTTTGCTGCTTCATGAGAAAGAAGACATGTTTCGAGTCTAGTATTAATTCCCAGAGGAGAGCATTAGAACCAATAGGTTAAAACTGTGTGGAGTCAGATAGACTCAATAATAAGGCTTATTTTAAAAAAATTCACAAACAACACATACTCATTATATAATTTAGAAAGTACAGATACAAAACAATAATAATACCTTAGTACCCCGATTCTACAGCCCAGAGTATCTCTATTTAACACTTAGACTTATTTCCTTCAAGTCTTTTTTCATTGAAGAACTAGCCAATTAGGACTTTTAGAACCCCTAGGCAGTGATAAGATTATGCTGCACCCCCTTCTTAAAACCACAGAAACCAAATTTACATGCATTTAAAAACCAAAATAGCTTATTTTTTAGATTTTCTTATTACAAAATTCTAGATGTTTGCTAATTTTTTAATATTTTTGGTGCCCCAGCTGTGCTTATATACTTATATGTATTTATATCTTAAATATATAAGAAAAAGTATATGATTTTTTTCTTATAGCATAAATAATATATATAATTTTCTTATAATACATATAATATATATAATTTTTTAATGTGTTTTGGTGCCTTTGGCAATTAAGTGTCAGGGACCAAGGCCTGAGGACTGGGTCGTGTAGCTGTGTACTTTCTGTGGCTGAACATGTTCAGAGGGCCTCAAGGCTCATCTACTCGTTTTTTGGGGCTGTTGTAGTAAAGTACCACAACCTGGGGGGCTTAAACAACATAAATTCATTGTCCCACAGTTCTTGAGGCTAGATATCTGAAATCCAGGTGTTGGCAGTGCTGGTTCCTACTAAGAGTTAGAGGGATTATCTTCAGCTTCTAAATGGCTGTCTTCATCTCCACATGCAGCTCTCCCTGCAAGTGCATCTGTGCCTAATTTCCCCTTTGTCTAAGGATATCAGCCGTATTGGCTTAGATGCCTACCTTACTCCAGAATAACTTCATCTTAACTTAAACAATTATATCTGTGAAGACCCTTTTTCCAAATAAGGTCACATTCTGATGATTGGGGTGGGTAAAATTGCAGTATTTCCAGAATCTCTAGCCTGGCCTTAGTGCATCTCCTTATCAATAGGTGTTGATAAGGGGTGGAGAGAAGTAGTCCACCTCCATATCAGTGGGTAATTATATGGGGGAGCGAGGGCTTATCTGGACTGGAAAGGTTGGATCTCTTTCTGCAGCCGGGTCATGAAAGACACGGGTGAGCAGAAGGGGATGACTGCTTATAAGCAATAAGCTGGTTTCTCCCACATTATTTCTCCCTTTGACTGATTTTGGTTTCAAAGGTTTTTCCCCCAGAGTTACACTGGGGGTCAGAACATCAACATATGAACTTTCGGGAGACACAATGCTGCTCATACACACAGCTTCCTTCTAGCTCTAAAGACGATGTTTCTGAGTCTTGAAGTATGATTCAGACTCAATGCCTTGCTTTGTTCTTTTCCTTTTTTCTGGTTGTTTGTTCACTTGTCAAGTGGGACATTTGCTTAACTGCCAGGTAAAACCCAAATCACAAGGCATAGCTGACTGCCCTGCTGCAGCTGATCCCCAGCTCACACAAACACATTAACACACCAGGCCACTGATAGGAACAACATAAAAACTCTGAGCTCATAATCTTGTTGAGGGCTCTTCTGAACTCTAAATAAATTCTGTCTTTTGGTCCCACGGTTTAGATGACCCCCTCACAGAATTCATCTAAATCAATGAATTTGCTTTGTTCTTGATACCATGTGTCATTTTCTATGTACTTGTACTGGAAAAAAATGTAATTTTATTGTAGGACTTAACGTTTCAGAAGTGTGTGAAGTTTAATCAGGCACACGTGGAGACTTTGTCAAACGATAAAGAAATGACTATTGATAATGTGACCATGAAATTCGTGATTATTGTGTATGGCAGTGTGATTGATACTAAGACAGAGGAATCATACTGTGCACCTTGCATTTTACCTAGAACCTGTGAGCAGGTAAGGAGGATGATTTCTGAAGACTCGTTTGCTTTTCATGGTGCCCATAAGTGACTTTAAAACTCAACTGATCACCTTAAAAATAAATTTAAGACCCTGAAGTTCTCACACACACTTAACAAAACATTCCTAGAGCTTCTGTGGACTGTTGTGTGGATTGTACCCTTGTGCAGGGTAAGATCAAGTGGCAAGAGAGGAATCTGCCTCCTCTCTGCTTGCCAAGCCATGTGCCTTGGCATGGGGCTTCCCCAGAGGAGATGTTAGATAGAAAGATAGACATGAGCAGCCTAGGAAGGAGAAGATAAGGCTCAAGGAAAAAACTGCCCAAACTTCCCAGGTAGGGGGTCCCAGTGCAGACAACAAAGGCTTTGCAGGGAGGCAACTTCCTGCCTGTGGGGACCAGGCCAAACCAGTCCCAACCAGGTCCCAATGGGGGCGCACAGGAACAAAACTAAGAACCACCCCAACCACATACTCATACTCCTCATACTCTCATTAAAATAAAATTGTGGTTTTGCTCCCTCTGGCTTTTCCATGTGCATTCTGGGAAAAGACATGTGCACCAAGAGAAATGAGTGTATAACTAGAGCTGTCAAGCAGAAGACCTCACTCTGTCAGTCAAAAGATACCTCCTAGCTAGGTGGTGATAAATAGATCCTCCCCCTGAAGTTCTGGGCCTTTGTCTACCTTGACTCTGGCCCCCGTGGAGTGTATTCAAATAAAACTTTTGCCCTGCTTCACTATTGTGTCTCTGCCTTGCAATTCTTTGTTGCGGTGGAGACAAGGACCAAGGAGAACGAACTCAACCCATAACAGAGGAAATGGTGTACATATTTCCTAGTTCACTCCAAGGCCATATGCTAGTGTGGCTTTGAACTGTCTGCAATGGTTGGTAAGAAGGGAGCTGAGTAGTAGTGGCCTTGTCACCTTGTTGCCATGTTAGGGACTATGGGCATAACTTGACAGTGTCCTGGACCTCACCATTCCGTGCCTCAGGATGAAGGGAGGGAGAAGGGTGAGCACCTAGGGTCACACAGGATGAGAGGAGGAGAAGCAAGGTCTCTCATGGGCCAAGATAGGTGGAGCCCACCAGCAGGGAGGCCCAAGAGGCATGAGAAGAGCTGACATCCCTTTAATCTGGTAGTTAATTTCTACCCCTGGGGAGAGACCCTTTGGTCTGTGATCTATTAATCAATGCTTTGATCTATTAATTAATTAAATGAATTATTTTACATAAGATGAAAATTTATGCCCTGGAAATGTGGGTAAACCTCATAAAAAGTACATTTGTCCCTTTCATCACATTCTTATTTTATACCTCTCAACAATTCAGTGGATGAAGGTCATTTAAATGTTTTTTAAATGGAAAATGAAAATCCCTTTAGCTTTGAAACAAGGGGTGGGGGGTGAGTTCTGGAACAGTGGGAGCAATACCCACAGTTTGGTTTGTTAAGACATCAGGGTTTGGAATTGGATTTGAAACCTGACCCCTGTGCCTAAGAGGTGTTGAGCATCAGCAAGCTGTCTCTACCCTCTGGTTCCTATTAGAAAGATGAGGATGATAGCAGCAGCCACCTCATGAAGTTATTGTGAGGATTAAATGTAATGGCATCTGGTACCTAGAAATTACGGTTACAATTGCTACTTGTGTGCTACTTTAGGGAGGGTGGATTTTGGGCACACAGGCCAAAAGTTCTATGAAAAGAATCCTGCCATCTGGGGAGGCTGGGGCCTGGGCCCTGAGCCCTTGAATGTCATAGTAGGGGTCGAAGTAACTCTGTAGACACTGGGGATTCTGTTTTCCAAATGGAATTTCCAGTCTGGTTACAAGTAAGGTGCAGAGATTTCCTTTCTGATGTCTATAAGTAGGCAAAAGGTAATTTGCTGGTCCAAAACATCTTGAAACAACATTAAGGAGGATATGAAAAAGATGCCCAGTTCTAGGTTTCTACCGATTTCTTACATTCTTTGGAAAGGTTGGAAAGCAGCCAGCTTAGAGATCAGATAATGCTCTTTTGACTAACTTTGACTTTTCTCCTTAGGTTCAGGGATCTTCAGATAAAAGCAAGTTGCTGGTTATCCTAGCATCCGAGGCTGGCAAAAACAAAAATAACTCCGAGTTCATGGGTAAGGGGTAGCCCTTTGGTGGTAGGGAAACCACTGCAAAGGAATTTGGGTATATGTAAAGTTCACTGGATTCTAAGAAAATGACTTGAGGGCATTGTATTTATCATCAGTCGCCATCCTCCAGCCCACACTGGCTGCCCCATTGCTTCTGGGAGGTCACATTTCAGAGCCTGGATCCAGGTGGCTCCTTCATCCCTCATGTCCTTCCCTCCGCACCATCGCCAGGGGAGAGCAGCTTCTATGTGTGTTCTGTTCCTGGCCTGGCAGGCTGGAGCCACATAATTCTGCTGGGGGCTGTGTCCCTGCCTTACCAAGCCCTGTTACTCGTCTGCCAACTGCTCCAGTTTGAGAGCACAGTCAGCCTTGATTTGCCCCTCTTCTCGGCACCATCCGGGTGCTTGCAATTCATGTGCGCTGCCAGCTTAGACATTACACAATTCTTAATGAATTGTTAATTAGCGGGAGGGGTTTACACGACTTCCAATTGTGTGTGTAGTGACTTTTTATTAACATTTTATATATAATTTGCATAATTCTTATAAACTGCAACTCCACTTTGTGCTGAGCAGTGTGCCAAGTGCTATTTGGCGAGCAAGCCAAACAAGGTCTCTGCCCTTCTTAAGAGAAACGTATATTCAGTAAGGGATTCTACTTCTCCCCTGGAAGCATGTTCAACTTAAACTTACAGCTCAGTTTTCATGCCCTGTTCTGAGTCCTATGCAGCACCTGATTTTGGGGACCCCCCCGCTGTTCCTCGGTCTCCTGTCAAGCTGGCCAGCACATTGACACAGTCATCACCCGGCCTCAGTCTCTTTAGGTCTCCTGCTCTGCTGCTTCCATAGCAGCCTGAGGCCACAGGAGTCTGTGGCAAGGCCTAGACCTCAGGGCCTAGTGTCAGCCCCCTGGGGGCACCCTGAGCCAGAGATCTTCAGCTCTGCCAGGCGGCAGGTAACAGGTCCCTACTGTTCATGGGCCTATAGGCCTCTCTCCTTCCTCAGGTCCTCTGGAATCATTTTTAGACTGAAGGAAATACATCACTCTGTATTCCCCAGTGAGTTTGGGACTAAAGTCATAAATGGCAGGTTTACAGACTGGATCCAGCCTGTACGCTGAACTTGACCCACAGGCACACTTTCTTTTAAAACTTTAAAGTTAGTTTGTCAAGTATAAACATCCAGAATTTTCACTTAAAGAAATCCAGAATTCAAGATTTTCTTGATAAACTAGAAAGTCTGCCAACATTTGGTCCTCATTCCTGTATGTGGCAACAATCAGATAATGCTGGGGGTATCAGCTGGCTATGGGGGAAGCAGGTGCTCTAGTTTGCCACAGTCCACAGCACTCCCTCTTATACACTTTAATCATTGGTGTGATCTGCTTGTTCTCATTTGAGTTTGTCATGCTTATATTGACGGAAACCTTGAAGGAAGAAAGAGCCCATTTAAAAGAGGAAAAGGGAAAGGGGAGACCTACTGGGATAAAGCAAATTGGCATTTCAGGGTATCTTCTGCTACCTTTACTCTTATATTCCTAATTTAATTTTTCTGTTTGATGCATATATTTGGATTGGCTCAGTCAACACTGGTGTTTGGAATGACCAGGAAAGAATATAACTGGAAGAGAAAAAATGAGGTAATATACTTGACAGTTTGATTATATTTTTCTTATTGCAAATATTAAAAACCACAGCTGAAATAAATTGTGCGAAGTCAAGTAGCAAAATGTAGGTGATGAGAAAAAGACTCGGTGGCAACTCATTCATTTGGAAAAATTGGGATATAGCTCAGTTGAATTATATAAAAATTAAAATTATGACTATTTTTGAAAGATGTTAATTTGCCTCAGGTCCCCATCTCCCAAATTTCCCCTGTTTACCTCTTCCTGTGATATTTAGTTCAAAGGTAGGTCTTTACAGGATTAGGGGTGGGGAGGGTCATACATCAGACATACAGACCTTAGCTTCTAAATATCTGTGCCTCTCCCTTCAGAGCGACCATGCCCTGGGGATGTGCGCCTGCCTCGCTGGGGGTGTGTGGGCCACAGGCTGCTCGTGGGCTTCTTACTGAATATTAATTTTACCTGAAGATCTTTTAAAGGGAGAAAACACATCTAACCATCAGGTTATTTGAAACATTGTTTTGTAGTAAAACAAACATGTTAATGGAGTAGAATAACAAATTTTCATGAATTTGTAAGGTAAAACAAGACTTCAAATTATTTAATTGTGGAGAGTCACTTAGGTCTTGCCCTGACCTCTTTTCATATTTTGCTCGAGAATCGGAGCAAATTTAGAAATGTCTGAGAAGTGCTGCAAGTCATGCCTGGAGTTGGGCGGCAGTGGTGCTGACCACACAGACCCGAGCAGAGAGGAAAGGCAGGTCTGGGGGGCTGGGGGCCGGGGGCCAGAAGGCTTGGTACTCAAGGAGTCAGCTAGAAACCCGAACAGAGCCCACTGCGGCCTGGGGTGGAGAAGGCAGCTCTGACAGGGCCGCAGGGTGCTGGGCACAGACCAGGAGCCAAGGTCTGGCCTTCAGGGGCTGTCAAGAACCCCCTCCCCCAGTTGCCAAGTCCCCCCAAATGAACATGCTTTCTAAGAATGGATGAGGCACTGTGTAAGTGAAACTTCAAGAGAAGTCCCTTGGCCTACCATACTCGCAACCAGATGGCCACCGTTAAGATCCTTCTATTGAGAAATTCTGGTCCTGTACCGTCCTTTATGTCAGCCAGGGTGGTTTGCAGGGTGTTTCTAGGGGCAAGGAAAGTCACACTGACTTACGTATGGTCAATGGTGCCTTTGAGGAAAGCAATTAGCTCTCCTTAGGGCCATCCTCTCCTTTCTTAAAGGGACCCCATTTCACAAATAGAAACCTAATTGGGAGTCAAGTAGTTGACTGAATTGACTCCTCATTTGTCACTGTCTTTCCAGGCCCCATTATTTTTAAAAGTTCTCATGCCAATTTAGGAAAAAACCTTCCAGTTACCCTGTAATTAGTCACAAGGTTAACTGGAACCCAACAATCCTAACATTTTTTTTTCCTCAAGCGCACTTTTGATAGACTAATTAATATAGCATGTCTTTACAAGATGATGTTGGATGGTATAGAGATGCACAGATTTACTAATACAATAGCTTCCCCTTATCTATAGGGGATACATTCCAAGACTCCCAGTGGACATCTGGAACCATGGACAGTACTGGACCCTATATATTCCATATTTTTTTTTCCTACACATAAATTTTAATTTGATAAAGTTTAATTTACAAATGAGGCACAGTAAGAGATTAACAATAATAAAATAGAATAATTACAATATAGTATAATAAAAGCTACATAATGTGGTCTCTCTCAAAATCTTATTGTATTGTACTCGTTCTTGTGATGTGAGGATAAAATGCCTACATGATGAGAGGAAATGAGGTGTATGATGTAGGCATTGTGACCTAGCGTCAGGCTACTACTGACCTGAGGATAGGAGGATCATCTGCTTACAGACAGTGGTTTCCCACAGGTAACTGAATCCTCAGAAAGCAAAACCATGGATAAGGGGGCACTACTGTGATGTATCACTTGAAGCCCTTAATGTGGAAGATCTTTTAGAGGGAATGTTCCAGATAATAAAATCGAGTACTTTCAGTAAGTTTCCTGGTTGCATTTAATAATATTTTTCTTGAAATGGTCAGTCTAATATTTTACTTTTGACTTTTACAGTTGGAAACTGGATCCCATTTTAGAAAAGGATATTAATAGCACTAATGTGATATGTGGAGTCAGGTTAAAGACCAAGCAAATATATTGGCTCAAGAGCTGAAGGATTATCTGGCAAGATTACTTAGAAGTTACTGAAACAATTTATGCCTGCATTTATTTTATAAGCAATGGATGGACTGTTGTAAAAGCTCTAATTTTAAGTAGCTGCATTATTTGTGAGATGTTCAAAAACTCTTCAGGATAATTATAAAATACCCTAAAACTCATGGCATACCAAATGACATCCTGCATCCAGCAAGAGAGCAAGTTATAAAAGAGCACAAATTATCAAAAGCATTGTTAATGTTACTATCTAAACCATATATTTTTTCATTTGTGATATATTTTTCAATTCATGCCTCCCTAACATTTTCCAAAGTAGTTATTCACCCCACTCCGTTTAGTAAATATTGAAAAATGGAACCATGCTCCATAATCTTAGTTTTTGACAGCAAAGTTTAGGAGAAATGAACAATCTTACATTGCATAGTACTGTTTGATATCACTTTTCATTTAAAAAAGTCAAGTAAAGTTGAATTTTATGTTCTGATTGTTTATTGTTTAGAATCTATCATTCCTTTCCATTTCAACAAGATTTTGAAAGAATATACAATTCTTTACTCAAGGGGAAACTGTGATAGAGGTAATAGAAGAAAACACAAAAAGCTGACTCTAACTATTAAGAACCTTCTGGATACCTGACATACAAGGGCAGTGTTTAAGTGGCCAGAAGAGCGCTTGTGTCGGCAAACATTGGGTGTGGGCTACACATTACTGAAACCTGGCTACTGTGGCAGAAACTTACAGGGCTTCATTTTTCTGATGTAACAAGATGTCTGGAAGTAGGCAGGTCGGGACAGGTGCAGCTGCTTGAGGAAGTTATCATGGACCCAGGTCGGCACCACCTCCTTCATCCTTTGCCAGTGAGTTATATCCTCAGGGTGGAAAGCCCACACCTGTCCTCTGTAACCCCATATGCCTTTCAGGAGTACAGCAGGGAGCTTTCTCGGTTTGAAGATTTGCCCTTAGGCAGGAAGGGATCCCACCCCAGTCCAGCCCATCACTTGGCCACACCTATCCCTCATCTTAAAATTAATTTCTCATCTTGCCACTCTTGATACAATCTGGGTGCTTTCACACCCAGGAAATGGGTATTAGGTGAACTGCAGTGTCTGCTGTCCTTTGCATCACAATCTAATGTGTTGTTAAAATTTAGAACTTCTGGTCAATTTGTGGGAGCTGGCCCCTGGGCTCCTCATGATTAATGCATACTGAAGCTTGAGAACCCATACACAAGGTTAGGTTGTTGTTGGTGGTACAGTACCATATAAGAGGCAGACAGAAGACAAAACCTCCTTCTAGGCATATCAGGATGCTTTTGGCCACCAGGAGCTACAAGATTACCTTTCTGCGTATCTTATGACCAAATCATTTGCTGATTCTTTGAAGTCACACAGAATGCCTCTCAAATGCTTCTCTCATAGCCACAATGGTCATATATAAATTCACCTAAGCCATAATGGTCATATATTCATCTTCAATTAGTCAATCTTTGGATGCATAATACAACTTACTCTGTTCTCCCTATGAAAATTGAGAGCAATAATTCTCATTAGGACAACTCTACTCTTCAAGCCCAACAGCATTATTAAAAACATACTTAGGATCACTTCTATCCTGGAAATGCACATTCATTATATTTGGAAAAGCATACTTTTACAAAGCCTCATGGCTTCTTGGCTGCTTAGTGATAGAGCCTGAACTCCATTTGAGGCTGTATGACCCCCTTTTCTTTGAGCTTTCTCAGCATCTTTGTACTGACATCATCTGTGTGGATAGGGTAGAGAGGGCCAAGTAAGACACTGGGGATTGGGCTCCTGAATAAGTGAGGAGAGGGGAATTAGGTTTACTGGGGAAAAGCAGATGAATTCAGTTTAGCATTTGTAAATTCAACGGCAAATGTCCCATCGGTCAGTAAAGACAAGATTCAAATTTGAATAATTAATGGAGAGTTAGAGTTTGACCTGTCCCCCAAGTTAAAGCCAGACTCTCTAAGAGACAAGGACTACAGAAAGCAAACAGTCAAGGACAGAGAAGTGAGGAAGCCATTGCTAGGCAGGTCCCGGGATTAGAGAGAAGAGATTTGCTCTAAGAGGACCAGAGAATGTTATTTCTTTAAGTGCAAAACAACCTTTGATATGGAGAAGAGGTAAAGGTGGGATGCAGGCCCTCTTGGTCCTCTCAGATGAGCATCCCCAGGGCGTGAGCAACATGGGATCTCATATGACATCCTCAACCTCAGTGCTACCATTTTACTCCAGGCTTAATGACTTGTCTACATGTGGCACCAGGGACCATGTTTTACATTATTCTACCTGATAAAAATATAGAGGGCTACATGCAAGAGACTATACCACGTATGGGGTACTTGCTTTTAGAGCTAGAACTCATGAGCTTCCTAAACCTGAGAGCCCATGACCTTGGAATAGTTTAGCATGCTTTCCAGAAAAGCCCAGATTCCATAATCAAGATTCATTTTCTAAGCCCAGCCATTCAATTAAAGCATTAAGTTAGGAGAGCTCTTTTATGGCAGGGGTTGCAAACTTGAGAGACTGCAGGACCCAGGGGTGGCATGGATGGAGCTATGTGAGGGGCCACATGGGCCAAGAGGTGTGGTGAAATTCACATTCATCAGCGACTCCTCCACTTTCATTATATGAAATTTTATGTATCTGTCTTTGGAGAAAAGTACTAATGCCAATCTTAGCAAGGAACCTCTGCCCTTCAGGACAAGAATCTACTAGTACTAAAATGTGACAACAGATGTCTCTGATTCAGTTTTCACAAAGGATTTATTTACTGCTCCCCAAAATCAAAATTCTTCCCCACTACAAGGATAGTTCTATAGTAAAACATTTTTGAACACCCTTTCCTCTCTTCCCAAGGCATGGCGTTTCATGTGTCCATTGTCGTAGAGCAGACTGACACATGGAAACGCTCCGTGTGAAAGGCATATGGCACTGTCATACTGCTCACCTTCTGGTCCACGTCCCTGGCAGGCCAAGTGGAGCCTTTTCTACAGCCTCCCTCTTTTGCTAGACATTTACTGAAAAATATTCTTTATAGAAAAATAAGGATCCCTCCCCTCTGCTCATCCCACTGTAGTTACCTACTGGAAAAGTACAGAGCTAAAGTTTTTTTCCCCCAGCTGTGATCAGAACACTGAATATTGAAGACCATCTAAATAGGTTACTCTAAGTTCTTGGTTATATACTTACATATCTGCAGAGGAACTTGAACCTCAACTTTTGTTGCTTCCCAAAATGAGTAACAGAAGGGAGGGTTTCATTAGAACAGTTAAAAAGAACTGACAATCTTTCTATGATAGAGCAAAGCAAGCTCCAACCATCAACAAATACTACCTCGTGGATCATAAATCCTGCAGAGATGCAACAAGATCTGAGTCTCAAAAATAGCATCTATTTCAAAGAGAGTCACCAGGGAGTGCTACAATCCACGAACAGATCACAACGCTGGTGAAGGCACAGAGGAAAGAACCCCAAGAAATTTCTAGTGCCACTTTCATTTAATAAGCCAGTAGAATAGCAACCTAAAGACCTTGGCTATGATCACATCAAGGCGTTTTTATGGAATTGCTGTTGGAAAACATGATTGGCAGCCGGCACCTCAAGCTCACTGTGCTGAGTGAGCGGTTCCAGTACCGACTCCTTGGAGACCTAGGGCTGGGGAGTGTAGCGGAGGTATTTCTTGCCAGATGGAAGCTCTTTGGTGAAGACTCCTTTTGGGAAAAGTTTTTTGGCTTCCTCTTCAGGGATGGTTGGAAGGACCATCACGCTATCTCCATCCTATTCAAAGACATTGAGAATGGTGGAATTCAGTCTATTGTGAAGTCAAAGGGCAAGAATTAACTTCAGAAAAGTAGCTACAGGGGCTAATGAGAGTAATCAAGTATTATTTGCTACCTCCCCTCAGAGGCATGTTTTCACAAGTTGACCTTTGACACTTCTGTGAGGGAAATATTTCCCTACTCTGTCAAGAAATAGACCTGTCTTAAAGTAATGGATTGCCACTGCACATTAAGATTTTAATTCAAGGTCCTTACTCTTGCCTTGCATAACTGAGTCCTGCCTCTCTCATCCCTGGCCCCTCATCCCCTCCTGCCCCCCTTTCCCAGGCACTGTATCTTTCCTATTTCTCCAACATGCCGGGCTCACTTTTAGGTGAAGCTCCCTCCTGTTCCCTCTGCCAGGATAACAAATATGCATGATGTGGCCCCTCACTTTCTTCTTGTCTTTCCCAAAGAGCCCTTCACAGAAAGGCCTTCCTTGACAAATATAAAACCAATCCTCCCATTCCTGTGCTCCATTCTCCCCACCTTGCCTTGGTTATTCTCTGTCACACTCCTTGCCACCTGGTATGCTACAAACTTGTTTGCCAATGTGTCTCTACCCAGAGGAACGTTAAGTTCTATGAAGGCACAGACTTCATACTGTTCATTGCTATACCTCAGTGCCCACTGCCTGGGCTCAATAAACATACATTCAATGAACAGCTATAGAATTTAAATGATTTGCCTGTCAGAAGAAAACAAAAAAAACCTGGTATTCAGGTTCGCATATTTAAAAAAATGTAGCAGCATTAAGATACTCTTGTGATAGTATCTACATCCTATATAAGGCAGAAATCCTAGAGATTAAAAATTTATGGACAAGTTCCAGAGAATTCTACATGGGTTTAGAAGACTGAAGCTTAAGATAAATGAAATGCTTCATGACATTCACACACCAAATAGTTTTATAGCCGTGACCTACGTGGTCAATGTAAGTTTTGTTGTAAATGTTCTGCCGTCAGAGAAAATTTAAAGGTTTAAAAAAAAAATCCTTTTATTAGGAAAGGGACTCATTCTGACCCATTAATTTGTCTAAATAATCTAAAAGTTAGAAAGCAATATAGGGAGTTGGTGTTTTATATAAAAGTTATTAAAGACCTTGAAAATGGTCCCTCAGTATATCTTTCTTAAACTCGGCCATGAGGAAATCTTCCCAGTGTCTCTGCAGGCAGCAGAGCCCCAGGTAACACAGACCCTGAAGGCGGCCACTCAGAGATGGTCCCCAGGCCTTCCAGGCAAGTGGGGTCCCTGCCCTTTAACATCTTTACCTTCCAGTCCACTGGGGTGGCGACCCTCTTCTCCGCTGTCAGCTGGAGAGAGATAACTACGCGGAGAATCTCATCGAAGTTCCTGCCGGTGGTGGCTGGGTAGAGGATAGACAGCTTCAGTTTCTTATCAGGACCAAAAACAAACACCTGCGAAGCACACAGATGTATAAGTAGGAAGCGTTAGGTGTTTTTCACATTAAAGACTCTCAGAATGCCCTTCATCATTAAAAATGTTCAAGGGTATAAAAAAAACAAAAAACCAAAACCACAAGAACAACCCTAAACATCTAGGATACATCACACTGCTGATCTGGGTGGCCAGGATGTAGATAATCTTCTCCATGTTATTGTTTGAAATTTAGAAGACAATTCATTGGTTTCTGCTGTCTCAGTAAGAAAAGTTGACACGCAAACCGACTCCAGGAAAGGCCTCAGAAGATACTATGCTAACTAGGGACGCTAATCATGGAAACAGACATGAAAGTTGATGCCGGTCCTCAAAGAGTTGTACATTTTTGCTGATGAGGGACTGTTTTTCTCTAGTGGGTTAGGAGAGAACAGGCATTCAAAACCAGAGTGGCCTTACGAAGAATACATGTGATCCATCACTTTAGAGAGGACTGTCAGGAGAGCTAGAGAAGAGATTCCTCACTTCTAGATGACATCTTAAAAAAACTACTTATTTTATGTAGCTTTCCAAAGGCTATGAATTTAAGAAGTTAAAAAAATTTAGCTGAAGATTTTACTGTGCGTCGGCATCACAGATCATCAGTGAGACCGCCGCGAATAGTTATTTTGGAATTGGAGGCGAGCACCTGTTTCCTCTAGCTGCTCCACGCACACTTAGACGTACAGCCTGACGACCACGTAATCTGACTTCCACAACTCACCACACGGGCAGTCACAGGCATGCCCTTTTCGTCCTTCTCTGCTGGGTCCAGCATGCCCAACAGGATGGCAAGCTCCCGATTCTTATCATCAATGATGGGGAAGGGTAACGTTTCTCTGGGCTCCTCACCGTTGTAAGCGTTGATATCCTGCAAGGCAGATGAGAGGGAAAGAGAAATCCAAACCAGGTACATCTTCTGGATTCAGTCAAGAGGGGACCATTATCCCCCCAATTTTCTCTAAGCAATTTTAAGAAAATGAACACTCCTCATCCCAGTTATCACAGACATGAATAACAGTATGGTGTAGTACTAAGGTCATAACCATAGATTGTTTCCATGCCCAATTCTCTTACTGCTGTGAGAAAGCTGCAAGCAGTAAACTCTTTAAAAAGTTGAACAATGTAGAGTTAGATCTCAATTTAGGGTACCTCTGGGTACCCAAAAGAACCACCAGAAATAATGGGTTCATTAAGTCCATTACATCGAGAAATAATGTGACATGCAAAGATTAATTCATAGATCTGGTCCCTTTTCCTCAAAAACACCCTAACTCAGACATTAAGCCGTTGTAAGACAGTTATTAAGAAATGAGGTGAAAAAAATCATAAAACTTAAACACAAGAAGGGAGAGTTGAAAATATACTTCAAGGACAAGTCAAAGGTATATTTTTTATGGGCAGAAAGGCAGAGGTAAATTTACACTGAGGTGAAATCCACACAGAAAACAAAGCCTTTCCAGCCTGAACTAAAAGACAGTAATGTACCGTTCCCCTCTCTCTACCCTCTCTTCCCTTAGTAAAACTTCATTCATCTCTACTTCTCCTATCTTTGGAAGCTTTTCGGTGGGGGGGGAAACCTAGCTTCATTATTTGATCAAGCATTGATACAGCACTTAAGGTGGGCTAACCTCATTATAAGTACATGTGGGATACGTATGAGTAAGACACAGTTCCTGCCTTCAAAGGAATTTCTACTTAGTTAGATGGTTCCCGTATGAAATACCAGCAAATGCAAAAATGTAATACTTGGACGTCAGATTGTGAATGGTGAAGTATACTACCATGTGCAGGACTGCTGCATTAGGAAGGATTCAAGAAAGGGGTAGGACTTCTACCTGGGTCCTGAAGGCTGGGTACGATTTTCACAGGGAAAAGGAAGGCATTATAGGGATGGGAAACAATATTAACGAAACATGTAGGCAAGCCTGAACAGAAACTATTGATAGGAGAGTTTATCAACTCTTAATTACTTTGCATCAGCATTACAGATGACCAGTGAGAGTGCCACTATTACAGTTACTCTGTAATTAAAGATAGGCCCCTATTTCTTCTAGTTGGACATCTATCCCATTTACTTTAGCTAAGTTGGCTTTGTAGAGTTTTAGGCCTTGGCTGGGTAGAGTTTCAGCGAGTACTGGAAAAGAGATTTTAAAGCTGGAATAAGGTCTATTATGTGGAGCCTTGAAAGTAAAGCAGGGGTTTGATGGCATGCCAGACACACAGAACCTTTGTGGATTTCTCAACAGAAATGCAATAGGATAAAAGTGGCATTTATAAACTTTGAAATGGATAGCAACAAATACGACATATGCCTTGATTTTATTATCTTAACTTCCCTTCTGCTGTCACTGGCTGCCTATCAAGCCACCACAACTAAATAATAATTGATATAGCTTCATGCTAGAAGCACCTAGAGGTTTCCTCTATAACTAGTTCCATGTCAAAGTTTGGGCCCTATGTCTGATAGTTAGGACTTGTTTCCCATTCAGTGCAATCACAATTTTGAAGATTCTAAGACAGAAGATCACCAGTTAAGATGAACCCGGGTATGCTCCTATACTTTAAAAGGTAGTGCCTGTTACGCAGTAAGCATCCCTTGAGTCACCCCATCTTTATTTAGTAGGACAGGGCAGCAAAGTCATTAGGATGTTCTCATGTTGAGTGTAGACCACATTTATTGTCCAAGTGAATAGTTTTGTTCAGAGTGGACAAGTCCTTCAGTTCTTTTATTCAACAAATAGGTACTGGCTGCCTGGGATGCAATGAGGGACGAGCACTGTTGCCACAAAATAGGAGCCTCTCCTGGGCCTCCACTCTGGCGGAGAGACACAAACAAGCAAATGAAATCAGTAATGTCCAAGGTATTGTAGTAGATGGTGACAAGTGCTCAGGAGAAAAATTTATCAGAGGTGGATAGGAGTATGGAGGGGAGTTACACCTGTAGGGCACCAAGAAGATCTTCATGAGGTGTCCCTGGAGTCAAGGCCTGAAAGAGTCCAGGACGAGTCACAAAGACACCTGGGGAAAAGTCTTCCAAGTAGGATTCTGGTTGTACTTTGCAGGTAGGGCAGACAAGTTTGCTGCTGAATCAGACGTATGATGTGAAAAAACCATAGGAATTAAGATGACTCCTGGATTTCTGCCTGAGCAACTATAAAAATGCAGTTGCCATTAGCTAAATTAAGGTTCTGGGATTAAGAACAGGAGCCCAGTTTTGAACACAGTGCTGAGTAGGCAGTGGTTATGACCATCTGGAAGCCAGGAGAGTCTGACCTAGAGATGGAAATCAGGGAATCATAAAATATAGATGGGAGTGGATGAGCTTCACCAAGTATAGATAAAAAGAGAAGAGGTCCAAAAAACAAGTCCATGCAACTCCAGCATAAATTAAAGAGTTGGGAGATGATGGTACTCAGTCTGGGCATGAACAGAACAGCCACAGATGTGGCGTCTGGGAAGCCAAGAGGGGAAACTGTTTCAGGACATACAGAGATCAGCTGGTTGAATGGTGCTGATTGGACAAGAAAGATGAGGGCTGAGAACTGACTACTGGATTGAATAAGGTGAAGGTTACTATGTAATCCAAGCCAGATATTCAATTAATTAGAGAAGTCTGAGTCTGAGGTTTACTTGTATCTTTGCCTTAAAAAGCCAAGTTACTCTATATACTTATGACGTGTTCTCTAAAAGCCCATGCCAAATCAGAACTATACCTTGCTCCAGGCAAGATGGTCTTCAACACTGTCTATTGAAAGGGCAATCATTTTCACATTCCTCTTGGCAAATTCTGGTGCCAGCTTTGCAGCTCTGCCAAGCTCTGTGGTACACACTGGGGTAAAGTCCCGGGGGTGGGAGAAGAGAATGCCCCATCTGAAATGAAGGAAAAGTAGGTCACAACCGAATGACGATGTTATCACCCAACATCATGGAGAATGAGAACTCACAAATGCTAGATCAAAAATGGCTTTGCTTTTACAATGAAATGCTTTAAAAAGACAATTACTTATAAAATTTCTGTTGAGAAATACCTTTTGATCTTACCTCTAGAAAAGCCTATGTTTAAAGCCCAATTCAAAGACAGGACATTTATCATAATAAATTATTTTGAAAGACTGTAATTTAAGGGTGTTGCCTCCTTTAATAACTACAGGGCCACCATGACTCCTTTTCAGCTAGTAAACTGTGCTTCGCAAACTAAGTAGCTTATTGAAATAACTATTTTATTCTAAGCACAGAGACTCTGACATTCAGCTCCCAGAATGGGTGTCCCAGTATGCCCTGAATCCAATAAATGCCTGACTGCAGTAATAAAGATTATGTAATCTGAAATAAATAGGCTTCTATCCTCTATTTATATGTAAAATTAAAGTTAACATGTGGCTTACTGAAAGGGAATGGATATAAAAAGTTTTTGTAAAACTACTTTACTGACCTAACCTGACAAACAGGACACCCAATATTTGTGCCTTGACAAAGTAATAGCACTTTTAAGAGTTTTACCTATCTCTTCATTTGCAGTTTTTCTTCTTGCTTTAGACCCAGTAGGTAGAAAAGTGACAGCCTACAATGTACAGATTCTATAACTACAGATTCTCAGATAGCCAGTACCTAAATCCTCACAGCCTAAGGTTAAACTTGTATCGATTTTAAACATGTTTCAAGCTAAAAGTCACCAAAACCCTTTGGAGTACCATTTCCTTCTCCTTGGTGACAGATAGTACTCTTTCTACTGAAAAGAAAAAATTTAACTCTCGGTTTTCCACATGGCTATTGATTTACAACATTTAAGCAGGACTCTGACGATTACTAAATATAGCCTAGATGTCACAATGACCTCTCCAAAGTTTACCAAATTTCCTGAAGCACAAAAAACAAAGCAGAGACAAGGATACTTTCTTCCCACCTCTATATGCCATTCAGCTCTCAAGGCTTCAGGAAAGACCCTCTTATAAAAAGGGTAGGGAAGGGAGGCTTGGGAAGGGAGGAGTAAAATTTCAAGATTGTGGAGGGGTGCGGTATGTTTACTTTTTTATAAAGGGAAATACTGGGGACACACACATTTTGAAATAATTGAAATGTAAGTAAAATCTTGGCCTTAGGTCTAGGGAAAAGATTTGTGTAAGGGTCAGATGTGACTTCAGAGAAAGTCTCCAGAAGTTGAAAAAAAAATGAACAGAGCATTTTTTCCTCCTGTATCGTCAAAAGGGTGATGAATTAGACAAGTTAGGTGTTCTTTTTCCATTGTGAGTCGAGACTGTTTTGCTGATCACGCTAAAGGATCATTTTACGCCACTTCACATCCTCCCTTTTAGAAGCCAACTCCAGTTAATGCATGGCTAGGAGGAGTTGTAGACTTTCTGAGAAAGTCTTCCTATTGCGGGCTAAATCTCCCAACTGCTGCTCTTCAAAGTAATTCAATTACATTATCCCATTTCCTTCCTTCCTCATTTTCAAAAGACAAAAGATTTCCTCTTTTACGGTAAGGGTCCCCACTCAGTAACACCACCACCACCACCACCACCAATGCATGTTTTATTTGGTGAAGATGTGATGTGCAGAAGCTGCTTCTAGCACATACGTACAGAAATAGTGATAAGGCTCAATAAAGTCACCAAACGCGGCACCTAAACCCCTTAGTTGTTTCCAATGGTCAGGGGGCAAAATTTTAAACTATTAAAATTATTTAAATTATTTAAATTTCCAAAAAACACTTGGATCAAAAACTGACAGTTTGACTTGCCATCCCATAAAGAATGGGGTTTGGGAAAAATTATATTGGGCAAATCCACGTATTATAATGACAGAAAGTGCTCAAGCTTCTTTTCGGGGTAGGGCAGGGAATACTGCCCATGCCTGATGGGAAGCAGACTCGTATTTGTTCATAGATGCAGTATTTTTCTCATCTTCCTGCTGGTGGCTCCCAGAGAAGGTACCAATTTTAACCAAGATAGATCAGAAACCAATAAACAACAACCTCCCTTACCCCACAAAAAAGTACGGTTAGCTTAGTGACAGCATTTATATTATTTATAATTATATCATAAATATGCTTTATGTTAATATTTACCTTCTCTCTAGAAAACCTTAGGGTTCTGGCAAATTTTTGTTTTATAGGGTCAGGGCTGTAGGTAGGAAGGGGAAGGACCGTGCTTTGAAAATCCCATGGGGTTCTGGAAAATACTAATACCTAGAACCCCACTATGAGACTGGAATCAGTCTGTATTTCTGAAGTTTTTTCCTGCCTTTAAAGTCTGAGTGCCACTTCTCATCCTTTTTCTAGCCTGGTTCTCTTTCATAATGCTTAGCTTTTCCCTTAACCAGTGGCTGGAAAATGGATTTAAGGGGTGGTAGGGTTGGGTGGGCCTCAAGGATAAAAATCTCTCCCAGTTCTTGGTACAGCCCTGTCAATCACTGATGACTCATAAACTTCCTCGTCTGTATATACATATAGATACCTAGACACTGTTAAGCCTTCTGTCACCAGTGTGCAGGGCCCACTGGGACTCCTGAACCATAACATAACTAGATACATCTGGGATGTTTCAAATTAAAACTAAGCAACTTACAATTGCTGATTCAGGAGTTGTAAAACCAGGGTGACACCAATTTACTCTTAGTCATAACGGTATAACTGCCAGCAGACCATGGGTCACCAATTCGGCTTTCACCAGCAAGACCAAGTGCTTGCTGCTGGAAGCCACGTGGAAGGGGGAGGAGGCACTGAGGCGGCACCACTGGGAAACAAAAGGGTCTCAGAGCGGGGCGGCACGCGTGTCCCGGCGCCTGCCACGGCCTACTCTGCCCAGAATAGGTCACAGCGACTCAACAACCTCAGCGGGCTCTTCTCTCAGTGTTGCAAGTTCTGGAATGAGGGGCACACATACTGAGCGTTCTCGGTTCCTCCCAAAGCTGTTACCAAATCATATCTTGACCGCGGGGGGAGGCTCCGGACAAAAAGTCTTTCAGCCACTTATTTGGTAGCTGGCGGTTTAAAATTTTGCACTTTATGCCGCGAAGCCTGCAGATGTCATTGCAGCAAGCAGAACCCTCAGGTAACACGCTGGGTCCTCTCCGAACCTTCAGCAGCAGTGTCTTCTGACTCGGTCTTAGGCACCAACCCTCCCCAGGGAGCAAATTCCAGAACACAGAAGGAAGGTGCGACCGACGCGACCCGGCCCCTGCGTCCCAGCCTCGGTTTGACCGCGCTACACGCAGTTTACGGAACGAGTCAAACTCACAACAAACCGTTCTCCGCACGGCCCCGAGCTAGCGGACCTGCGGGAGCCTGACTCGTCCAGTCCCCCGCCCCGGAGACAGCCCGGCCATGCCGGGGCTCGGGTGGACTCGGGGGATCCGGGGCCGGAGCCCAGGTGCATCAGGAGTCGGGGGCATCGAGGGGATCCCGGGCCGGGGGCAGGGTAGGGCCGAGGCTGGGGCCCGGGGCCCGGACCGGAGCGGCTCTCAGGCCCCAGCGAGCACGCACGTGAGGGAACCGGTGCGGGAGGAGCGGGCGGAACAGGGAGCCGAGGGGGAGGACGGAAGGCTGAAGAAATATGGAAGGCAGCTCGAGTCCGGCCGTGATCCGAGGCCAAGGCAGGGCTCCGAGGGGGCCACTTACGAGTCTCCCAGATAGTCGTGGAAACGGATGCGGCCGATGGTAGTATTGGCCTCGAAGTTGGGAGCCTCGTCCCCGAGGAGGAGACCTCCGGGCATGGCGGCGGCGGTGACGCGGGAGGACGAGAAGCCGCAGCCGCGACAATCAGCAGCCACTTGATCGGCCGATGGAAGTGTGCGTTGCAGGGTAAGTGGGGCCCTGGGAGGCGGGCGGGAGGCCTAGCCTGGGTGGGCGGGGCCGCGGCGGGGCGGGCGGGGCCGGATGGCGGGGCGGGAGGAGCGGAGGCGGAGCAAGAGGGCAGGGGCGGGGCAAGAGCTGGACGGTCCCGGCGCAGTCCCAGGCTCCGAGCTCCCGGACCCGGTAGGTCCCAGCGCGCGTCCCCTCACGTGACTTGGGTTCGGTGACGTAGTCCCTGGAGGCTAGGTTCGTTGCAGTGCGTTTGGGCTTTGGAGGTGCAAGAAAGCGGGACGCGTAGGGAGGAGAGCGAGGGCAGAATTGTGGGAGGCAGGCTCAGGCCGCGGGCACGGCCGGCCCGCCGAGCGGCAGGAATCTGCGGAGACCCTCCTGCGCACCCCCTGGCGGCCCACTCCGGCAGAAGGGGTGCAGCGACCCCTCCGCTGCCCCTCAGTTAGGGTGAGCGTCTGGAATCCTGACAGCCCCAGCCGCCTCGCCGTCGGGAACTCTGCGTCAGAGGATGTGGCAAGACCCAGACGGGAGTGGGGGACCTTATGTCAGAGGAAGTGGCTTCTTATTGCGGCAAAAATTCTAGCACCCATGTCATTGCCTAGGGGAGTATGACCAAATTTTTACTATTATTTCACTCCGCCTTCCAGAAGTCATTATATGCCATAAAATATTCAACACACCGTATCCTGAAATCTAAATTTAAAATGTAAAATACACTTACTGTGGTCTACTGTGTGCATGTCAACTCGGCCACACAAGGAGGTGGGAAGTTTAGATATATTTATTTGCTTTCTTTGTACCAAGCAGGAGGTAGACAAGATGACTGTTCTCTTGGAGTTCCATTCTAGTGGGGACAGGTAATTAAACAAGAATATATCACATAGCAGTAAATCCTATTCGGAGAGATGAAATAAGATCATGTGCTGGGAGGTGATGGGGAGCTGCCTTGGGTTAGGTGGTCTTGCTTGGGAAAACTTGCAGTATAATTGTAGGTAAACTACTGCTAAGTGAGTGCTCTGGGAATGGAAGCTTTTATCTGTATTATGATAATGGTTTATGCAGTAACTCTTGCTTTGCCATCTATGTACTAGGCACTGTGCCAGGCCTGGCGATACAATGGAGAGATACACAGTCCCTGCTCTTACAGGAAAGATAGAGTTATATGCAGTTGTGATAAAAATGTAGGGTAAATGCTGAGGAGTTGACGCGTGCCAAATGGTTAGAGTTCAGAAGTGGGACAAAAAACCTCTGGATGGAGATTCTCAGCTGTAAGGAAGGCATATGGTGGTGTTGAAGAGCAGTGACTCACATACTGCAATTTCAGTTTGCATCATACTGATGTTTTTGTGTGCGTGCATGCTCATCACATTTACTCAGTTCTCTGAACAAGGACTTGCAGTAAGATTACTGGTAAAGTTTCCAACCACTATGTTTAGCTAGTATAATCTGTTAACTAATTTGACTCCAAGCTTTGGTTTAAAAAATGCTATGTCTTAACTCCTTGTGGGGGGGAGAAAGGGAAGAAAAGGGAAAGGAGAGTAAATGTGGAGATAGGCTAGACAACACAGATATACCACAAATATGATGAGTGAATACAGAACAGGTTACTGATCTCTATAAATGACATAATCATAGAATGGTCTGTTGTAAATTAAGCAAATATAATCAGGTGAACACCTGTTAGAATTACAGTGCCATAATCTCTGGCATGTTGCTGCACTGATGGACAGTGACTGCATTGGGGTATGGGTGGGGACTTGCTAATATGGGTAAATTTAGTAACCACATTGTTTTTTCATGTGAAACCTTCATAAGAGTGTATATCAATCATACCTTAATAAAAAATTAAAAAAAAAAAGAGAATTACAGTGCCACAGATGGCACCCTGGCAATCTTACTGCACCCTGTAAACTTGTTTCTTTAGCTTTCGCAGCATTTGAAATTCTTCTGAATTTTAGCTGTCAGCATTTTAAACATTACTTTTCACAAAAATATCTGGATTTCTGTCTCCTGAAAAGTCAAAAGATCTAGTCACACGGGGTCCATGTTCCACTTAGCAGACAGTGGCTGGAGAATAGCCTTCTAGGAGTGCATATGTTCCTATTTATTTTAAAGGTCTCCCACCACTTACTGACATTAAGTATTTATTGCATTTTAACCCCACTCTTGCATAGTTATTTCACTTAGAGGATAATTAGGAGGAAAGTGAATCCTGTCTTAACATACCCTATCTCTGTCAAGATGTGGAAATGAAAGTTTGACTAAAGACCATAGGAACCAAGGAGGAACAAGAGTAGAGCGTATTTCTTTGTAATCGAATGTTCTCATATACTTAACATGCAAACACAGTGGAAAGAACCGTATCTGTCCTGCCTGCCCCTTGTAGGTAGTTGAGTTTAACCTCTGTGCTACACTGAGGTAGGTGCTCTGTGGGTTGAGCCCCATTCTAGAGGGAAAAGGTTAAAGCTGTTTTCCTAAGAGCTAGCAAGAAGTCCATGGGAAAGGAGGGAAGGAGAGAACGGGGCAGGGGAGACGTTCTAGGGAGGCACCAGAATGTGGAAAAGAGAGAGCTAGGCTAAGGGAAGGATTACTTTGCAGAGATGGTGGAGTTTCTGAATCAGAAAAAAATGTTTTCAGGCAGTTGTCAGGGTTGGGGAGAGCGTTGAAGTCCTTAGAGTTAACTCCATGGCGAGAGGAGGGGAGTAATTGCAGGGATTCAGAGGGCTTGACTCTTGGCTGATGATAGTCCCTTCTGTCTTTATTGCTTTGAACAGACTGAAGGAAGAGGTGAAGGGCTTCGAAGTGGCCATTTGGAAGAACAACAGTACATTATGTGTGTGTCTCTCTCCCCCTCTCACTAGGTTGTGAACTCCTAAAGGTTTGACTGTATTTTTTTGATAAATATTATCTGCTAATCATAGTGGTGTCTTGCCAATGGGTTCCAGCCCCAGGCAAGTTCGCTATGGATTCAGTATGACCAGAGAAAATTACAGCAAAACGTTCTTGGGGTGAAAGGGTTATACCCAACTTTATTTCCAGGTGGCAGGTCAGTCACTAAAATCCCGTTCAGTTAGAGCGAGTCTGCATGCAGCAAGCTGGTCTCTGCGTCTGGGCCTCTCAGCCCACACAGCCGTCTAGGCCTCTCTGCACAGTCGTCCCACACAGCTGTCCTCTGGGCCTCTGCACAGTTGTCCTGCACAGCCGTCCTCTGGGCCTCTGTCCTCAGCGCTGCCACCACTCCAGCCTCTGCTCTGCTCTCCTGCAGCCTTGCAGCCCCGCCACGGTGTGTGCCCAGAGCACTGGGTGGAGCTCTTTATATAAAGTCAACAGCCATGTATTGCCCACAGGTGTGCAGTGAGCTAGTCAACCAGGGCCAGATGAGAATCCTGGCCACAGGAACTCTCATTTTATCCACAGTGGACATGCAGCTAGATTGCCCCAAGTATCAGGCAAGCATTTGGCTACCTTCCTGCAGCCACAATGGCAAAGTTTCTTATCTGCCTACAGCTGGGAATAAAAGAGCAATGTGTCCCTAGTTATAATTGTAGCTAGGTAAAAATTCATATTTGGGGGAGGAGATGTAGAAAACTCAAAAGTAATGCTAGGAAGGTGGGGTTATGTTTTGAAAAACAATTCTTAAAAGTTTTCTTTGTTAAATTTGATTGTGTTTTCAGAAAGAAAGGGCTGGAGCACAGGAAACTGTACCTCCTGATCTGGGCAGTTGTCAGCCTGCTTTGAAAGTGGGGCTGGTAATCTCTCCACAGCTCTTCTTTATCATCTGTAGTGTGGTCCCTCCTCCCTATCATATCTGCTTCAGGACAGCTGCAATCTGAAAAGAAACCAGAGGAGGAAATGTGGGAGTAAAAACGAAAGACGTCAACTTTTAAAATGTTAGAATGAAGGCTTTAGAGCAGTAAATTCCAACATTTCTTTTCCCAAATAAAGCACCCTGAAAGTTGACTGTTTACTCTGAAAGAGACTGTATAATAAATTCCCCAAGTAATGATTTTTTTGTGTGTGAAAAATATGTTCATAAATAGTTAAAGGGTTAGATTTAAAAACACCATGTAGTAATTGGATAACTAAAGACAAAAGCCTACTTGGAATCACTTGAAGGATGGTGAGTTAAGTTCTCAATTCACTCATCTGCTTTTAGTTAAGCATAAGAGGCCCTTTGCTGTAAAGAATGTGTCATTTTTAGAGTGGGCAGTAAATAAAAATTTGTGAAGCTTCATATCTTTATATATACAGAAACGATGATAGAGGAGAGGAGAAAGGGAAAGAGGGAGAGAAAAGAGAGCAGAGAGCAAAGAAGTCACAAGAGCTGGGAAAGGGAAAAAGAAAGAAAGAAAAATAGGAGGAAGGGAAGCATTTTGACCAAGAACCAATTTGAATGCTTGCCTTATCTGGGCTCCCTGGTAAGGGAAGCTGACTGCATGACCCTGCCACTTGGGGCATCGGTGATTGCGCAGGCTGGGTTCTGGCCCAAAGGCGATCAACCCACAGACTCACTAACAGCCTGTGAGAACTGGCTCAAGGTGCCATATTATTAGATCCTTTCTTGGCAACTGGAATGCAAGGCAACAGATTCAGTCAACAGTTCACAGTAGGGATAGAAGCTGAAAGATGGTCAGGTAAGGTAGCAGAAGCAATGAGACAGCCAGAAGAGTGGAGAGTGACAAGAATTCTAGAAGTAGTACAACAGATGACTGATGCTGATGGGTGCAAGGTAACCTACCTAGTCATTAAAGCTACACTGGATGCTTATAGCCTGTTTGCTTTCAAACTCAAACTCTTTGAGATATAGCACTAGGGGTGAACTAAATGTGGGTGGTGGGGGAAGCCCTACCCAGGTACAGGCATTCAAGCTATGCATTTTCTGAGAATTTATAGTAATGATGATGATGATGATAATATCAGCTTGCTTGTTATTATCACCAACATCTGGCACTCCTAAGCAATGTTAGTGATAAAATAAATACTCCTCCCAGAAAAATCTTGATGTTGGTCTAAATTGTACACAATTGCTGCAGTTACTAGCAATTTTTAATGATATATATGATAGCTCCAGATAAGCATATTTTAGTTAAAAAAGTATTCTACAAAGAAGTTAATTTGGAGAATTTGCCATTATATGGTCATCTCTCTATATATGTGGACCTCATTCTTTTCAAGAGTGAGTTAGTTGTGTTTCAGCTGTCATCCAGTACAATTTTTGTCTCCAAAACCTGAGGTAATAAGCCTTGCATTTAAACACTAGATTTGAGATAAACAACAATGGCCCAGTGATTATAAAGCTAAAGTAACAGAACTTAAGTAATTTTATTGTGAATGACCTGTTGGAATTTTGTGTTTAGATTTTAAAACATGTACACTGAAAAGTATAAAATGTTGCTAAGAGAAATTAAAGAAGACACAAATTAATGGAAAGGTATCCCATGTTCGTGGATTAGGAAACTTAATATTATTAAAATGTCAGTACTACTCAAAGCAATCTACAGATTGAATGCAATTGCTATAAAAATCCCAGTTATTTTTTGCAGAAATAGAAAAACCCATCCTAAGATTCATATGGAATACCAAGGGACTCTGAGAGCCAAAGTAATTCTGAAAAAGAAGAACAAAGTTGGAGGGTCCTATATTTTTTATTTTAAAACATATTACAAAGCTATAGTTATAAGAGTAGTGTGGTATTGTCATAAAGGAAGATATATGGACCAATAGAACATAACAGTCGGCCTAGAAATAAACCTTAAGCATATGGTCAAATAATCTTTGACAACAGTGCCCATGCCACACAATGAGGAAAGACAGTCTCTCCAATGAGTGATACTGGGAAAACTGGATACCCACATGCAAAAGAATGAAGTTGGACCCTTACCATATACCATATTCCAAAACAAAAAAAAAGGAGAAACAAGCTAGAAATAATTCTATGAAAACTCCTTTGTCTAAAGTCTAGTCCATAGCATCCATAAGATTATCTGTCAATGGCAAATATAAATCCCAAATCTTCACAACCATTAGTAAAACTTTAGTGATCTGAATGGATACCTTAACTTGTTCTTCCAGAAACACAGCAACTTTGAGTTGCTCCTTCCAGAAACACAATTTGGATCTAACTGTTCTTTCATATACTAATGAGCTTGTGTTATCATATCTGTCTCATGGCTAAAATTTTCAAATGAAAGCTATACGATTTCTGTTTGTGTTTGTTGGTATTTTTTTATGTTTGTATATGTGTTATATATATGTGATACTTTTCCATCTGTGGATGATATTGCTAAAAGTAACTTGTAAAAGAGTTCTATTTAATTGGCTTAGCTTGAAGAAATAAGTGCTTATGTAAATTAGGACTAGTGAAATGATCTTACGTTGTCTATTAGATATTTAAGATTATAAAATTATGAATTTATCCTAAGAATAAACATATAATAGAAATAAACTGCTTAATGTTTGTCAAGCACAGAAGTAAAAAAAAAAAAATCTCTAAGCCACATGCCTAACTTTTTAGATGCTTTGCTTCTGTTTGATATTTGCTATATAAAAATAACAAAAATTATTAGCAAGAAAAATAAGATTATGACTGTCTAATATCCATTAAAATTGTCATGACTAATCTAAATATAATTGTTAAGAACAAGTGAATTAAATAAATGTAAGTGGAATAAAAGTTTACAAATGAACTTTTCAATAATGGCTATGTTTTATAAAATAGGTCTGCTTAAGAATACTTTCCAAAGTCTTTTTGGTAACTTGAATCCTAAAAGTTATACTAAGTCAAATTAAATGATGAATATTCATAGGCTATTTATATCATTTCCAAATAAGGTAAAATACTGAAACATTAAATGCTAAATGTAAATTTAAGTTTATCTACTTTTGGCTTATTATTGCAGAGAGACAAAAGATACCTAGGTCTGTTAACATATTCTTGCCACACTAAAAAAAAATTGTCTATAAAAAGGCATCTGCTTCTAGAAATTGTGAAATTATTTATTTATAAATTTACCAATCTACTGCAGAATGTTGTTATGTGACAAGGAATTCAAATTACCTGCTTCCTAATTTTCACTGAAAATTAAGGTTACTAAGAGTTAAAAATTCTAATCAGTATATGTAACTAAAAGTACTAGAAATAATAAGGAAAAACTATATGCAAAATATACAAGTAAAGTAGGATATGTTTTTGGTAAAAAACAAAAGAGATATGAGGTGTGAAGATGTGTTTTTGTTAAGGAAAATGGAAAATAATTTTGTCCTAGTTTAGAGGTTATTTAAAGTTTGTTTCAGAATAATAATAATAATAATAATAATAATAATAATAATAATAATAAACAGGACCATAGTGTAGGATGGATATTTCTGAGTATAGTGGAGTGGTTTCAGAAATAAAATGAAAATGTCAGATTCTTAAACTCTTGGTTCAGTTCTTGGTCTGAGAACCAGAGAGCTTTTATGGCAGCCCTAAAAGAATTTTTTATTTCTCAGAGTGGCAGGTTGAAGAATTAACAACATCCATTTGAATTCACAGCCTTGTCAAGTTTCCCATGTGAAAGTTAGGTTATTCCTCATAAAGGAAAAAGATCCTAAAACTTAAAATTGGGAGTTCTGGTTAGACTCTAAAGCACCTGAGACTCTTGAGTCACTCTCCGTTTCCCTTGCCCGTCCTTCTGTATCTGAGGAGTCCTTTTCCCTCAAAACCCCTGTGAAACCTCACCTGGAGCAGCATCCTCATGCCCATCTCCTTAAAACCTACCCCAAACACCCATTATCGCCATTAGTCCCATAACTAGGGTTCAATTTCAGCATGTCCCAGTGGGCAGGAAGGAGCAGCAGGTCTTTTGAGTACTTCTGCTGTTGAGCCCAGGTTCCCAGATTGGCCCCTTCCTAGGGGAGTAACCACTTGCTCAGCAGAGTGTTCACGGGCCAAGATAAACTCAATAAACATCAGGCTCCAGATTCTCAACCAGTGTATTTCAATACCATGGCTTCAAAAACAAAAGCTGAGAGGTAATTTCCAGGCCCTTAAATAGAAGAATTGTTTAAAGAAACTTTGGTGACTGTTGTTCAGTTCTGGGCCTGTCAGCATTGTCTCCTTACTTAGTTTTCAGACCATATATGTGGTACTTAGGTGGCATATAAATCTTGGGTGGGAGGAATGGGGTATTTGGCAGAGGTATTTTCTTTTTCTCTCAGATTGGTTGTCCTGAACTTTCTGAGCACCACGTCATCTTTAGCAAATGGCCGTGATTCAGCTGTTGGAAGGGAAGATCTCTGTGTTCCAAAGAGAAGGAGTGTAGGCTTGTTACAGTCCATGTGCATAGATAATGAGCTCCAGTGTCCCTGAACTAAATTATTTCACTTTACAGTGAGCTGGACAATTACAAAGTATTTACATGTATTATCAAGTCAGTGACACTCTTTCCCAAGAGTCCGCTTGGGAGATAGGTTTATTTTGCAGTTAACAATAGAAGCTGTTTGTGAAATTTTGGTTGGTGGGTTGGAAGCCCAGAATTTAATCTTACACCTTTGGTTTGTTTTTTGTGTATCCGTGTAGGAATGTAGTCAGTTCTTGGCAATAACCATTCAGCCTTTATTCCCATTTCATGTTAGTCGAGAGTATAATTCCAGTGAAAACCAAACCATGGGTTCAGGCCTGATGGGCACCTGTTAACTTTGCTGTGTCCTCTGGCCCTATCTCTGGGATCAATATCCTGGTCAGAAAAGGAGGAAAATGGAATATGTGGCTGACTCATCTCTAGTAGAGGATATACAGTCAAAAGTATGTACTTCTGATTAGAGGAGCTGGGAAGGAATATCATTGGTGTTGCCTTTTAATTTAAAGGCAGATTTACTCAATATTTAAAGAGAATGATTTATTTAATATGTTTAAAACCATTTACAAAGTTAAGTATTCATGTTTTTTATTTCTCTCCCCATTTTCCTCTTCATTTATTGATTTATCCATTCAACAAGCATTTGCCTCTCTATTTGCAAGGCATTGTACAAGGTGCTGGTGGAAGGCCTCAAGGAGCTTATAGTGTAATGCTCTTTTTCTATATGTCTTTATTTTTTCATCCCCTTGTCATCCAGTCTCCTCTAAACATTTCTTCTTTCCCTCCCTTTTTTCTTTTACATTATTATTCAAGCACATAATAAAAATGGTTTGCTGCCTGGCAAGGGCAACAAAAGCTAAAATAAAAATGGAATTACTTCAAACTAAAATGCTTTTGCACACAAAGGAAAACAAAACAAAAAGGCAACTTACCGAATGCAAGAAGATATTTGCAAATCGTACATCCAATAAGGGGTTAATTTCCAAAATATATAAAGAACTCATACAACTCAATAACAAAAAAACAGGCAATTTGATTAAATAAAGGGCAGGGGAGCTTAAAAGACATTTTTCAAAGAAGGCATACAGATGGCTAACAGACACATGAATAGATGTTCAACATCAGGGGAATGCAAATCATCAGGGGAATGCAAATCATCAGGGGAATGCAAATCAAAGCCACAGGGAGAAATCAGCTCATACCACTTAGATGGCTATTATCAAAAAGGTAAGAAACAACAAGTGTTGGCGACGATGTAGAGAAAACACCTTTGTACACTATTGGTGGGAATGTAGATTGGTGCAGCCACTATGGAAAACAGTATAGAGCTGACTTAGAAAATTAAAAATGGAACTATTATTCAATCCAATAATTTCACTTCTGAGTAATTATCTGAAGAAAATGAAAACACCAATTTGAAGAGATCCCTATGTTCAGCACTATTTACAATAGCCAAGAAATGGAAGCAGTGTAAGTGTCCATCAATAAATGAATGTATAAAAAAGATGTGACGTATAGATATAGATATTGCTGATATATATATATGATATAGTATAATATATATAATATATATAATAGAATATTTATTACTTAGCCATGGGAAAGAATAAAATCTTGCCATTTGTGACAATATGGATGGACCTAGGAGGTATTATTCTAAGTGAAATAAATCAAATACCATGATTTCACTTACATGTGGAACCTAACATAAAACCCAAATAAACAAACAAAATAAAACAGAAACAGACTCGTAGATACAGGAAACAAACTGGTGGTTGCCAGAGAGGGGAGGAGTTGGGGATGGGCCAAATAGGTGAAGGGGATTGAGGTACAAATGTAACAGTTATTTGTAAGTCACGGGGATGTAATGTACATCCTTAGGGGATATACTGGAATAGCTGTCTGGTGACCAATGGTGACTGGACGTCATGGGGATCATTTTATAACATATAAAGACAGTGAATCACTATGACGTACACCTAAAACGAATAAGATATTGCATGTCAATTACACTTCAATAAAAATAATTTACTGCCTATTAAGATACAGATAATTCAAATCAGCAAGATCTGAGTAGTTGTTAGAGCAAGCACGGGCCTCACAATATCTGCTTGTGGGACAACTGGAGACAACTAGCTTCCTGATGAGATCAATTCCATGGGGTTGGACTCTAAGCCCTAACCATCTGCTTTGTCAGATTCCATCTGTCTTCGTCCTCCTCCAGTTTAAGTACAGCCCGTACTTCCCTCAGAAACTGAGGTTTAGGGTATTCTCTCTGCCCAACTACCTTGCCCATGTGGAGTCTAAAAAATGCAGTCACACGGGTATGTCCCCCAGTGGAGAGTTTAGAATCACCTAGTAAGCACAGTCTGTGAAAACAAAGGCATGTGTTTAATCTCATCTAGAATGGACTTTTGATGGGTGGGGACTCTGGCTTTGTATTTTCTCATGGCTGCAGAGCACATGATCTGTTTTACTTGCCCAATAAATCTGTTGTGATTACTTAATAAATATTTACTGATCACAATGAATAAAAACCAAGAAGCTAGGCTGGGTATGTCAGCGGTCAGGCAGACAAATTCTATGAGAACAACACTTCCACCTTCCTTTCCAAATTGGGGTTTGTTTTATATTTCAACCTTGGGTCCTAAATTGGAGCCAGATGTGGGTCAAAGGAGGAAACAACCCCTGAAGATGAACAAGGTCAGAGGTGGAAGCTGTGTACCTCAGGCTGTTTCATAACTGTTATTGAAGACATGCAGATTCACCCTCACACTGCAGAGCAAGTAGCGAGTCCCTGGAAGAAGAGACAAATCTGGGAGCCTGGACTCAGCCCCGGAGTTATCCTTAGAGACAAGCTGCCACTTCCAGGCCACCAGAACACGTTGACGTTTAACCCCAATTATGGGTCTAATGGCAATAAGGAGTGTTTGGGGTAGGTTTTAAGGAAGATGGGCATTGTAACTCCGGGGGACAAATCCCAGGGCAAAATACCTTTGAAACCGAAATCAGTCAAAGGGAGAGATAAAGTGGGAGAAACCTGTTTATTTCTTACAAGCAGTCATCCACTTCTGCTTGCCCTGTGTTTCTTGCCACCTGGCTGCAGAAGAGACCCCACCCAACCTCTCTGGTAAAAATAAGCCCTCCCTTGAGCTTGTAATTTCCTATTGATAGGGAGATTGACTACTCACCACCCCTTGGAAATACCTATTGATATGGAGATACACTAAGGCCAGGCTAGAGATTCTGGAAATACTGCAATTTTACCCACTGGCGTCCTGACTTTTGTGAGGTTTGCACTCCAGGTTAGGTAATTGCAGGGATTTTGTGGGGAAGGAAAGACTCCTCAGATACAGAAGAGCAAGCTACTTTTTTCCTTGGAGTTTTATTAGCTTTAGTTTTTCATTAGGTCTGTGATCCATTTTGAGTTGATTTTGTATAAGGTGTGAGGTATAGGTCAAGGCCTATCTTTCTTTTACATGTATGTATATGCATTTATTTGCATCTGAATGTCCAAATGTTAAAAATACCGTAATTTTCTTTGTTAAAGAATGTTTATTTATTTTTAATAAAGATGCCATAATTTTTCCATTGAATTGCTTTTGTAGCTTTATGAAAACACAATTGACCATAAACACAAGGGTTTATTTCTGGACTCTAAATTCTATTTCATTGACCTATATATAGATCTATTATTTTGCCAATACCACACTGTCTTTAGTCCTTTATGTCTTAAAGTTAGGTAGTATGGGACCTCCAACATTGTACTCTTTCTTTTTTCCTTTTTGTTGGCTTTGTCCTTCCTTTGTCTTTCCATATAAAATTTTGAATCAGCTTGTCTGCAACTATTAAAAATCCTTTGGAATTTTGGTTTGGATTGTACTGACCTTACAGAATGGTTTAGGAAGAATTGACATCTTAATACTGAGTTTTCCAATCCATGACTACTCTATGTCTCTGCATTTATTTATTTAGATTTTCTTTGGCTTTTTTCATCTGTCTTTTGTAGTTTTTAGTGGATAAATTCTGCACCTACTTTATTAAGTACTTTATTTTTGGTACTATTGTAGATGGTTTTTTTTTTTAACTTCAAGTGTCAGTTGTTTATTTCCAGTATATAGAAATAAGATCAACTTTTGCATATTGACCTGTGTTCTGCCACCTCGCAAACTCACTCTTGGTGGTGTACATTCCATAAGTTTTGACAAATGCATAATGCCATGTATCCACCATTCTAGTTTCATACTGAATAATTTCACTAACCTAAAAATTCTTTGGCTCCACTTTTTCATCCTTTTCTCTCATCTAAATCTTGGTAACCACTTATCTTTTTATTGCCTGTGTTAGGCAGGAAAATGGATATGAGTGGGGTGGAAAGAGAGTAAGGCCAGGTAAGCTCACTAAAAAAAGTCCCAGAATCATTGAGTTAATCAGCTAAGGCTCAAAAAGCCAGGAGTAACTTGGCCTGGAATGATTGAATATTCCCCAGATAAAGGAGGGTACCTCAGCATAGCCCATGTCTTTATTGTGTTAATCATGCAGGCCCAGCTTATTTTTTTAACTTTACCTATATGCTATTTTTCCTCCTACAGCCCTAATCAAGTAATTTGCAACCTGGGCAACTGATTTAGCATGCAGGCCCAGCTGTAAACAACATAGTAAAAGGCAGCAAGGATTCCATCTTAAAGATAAAATTGCATTTTAAAAACCCAGGAAGTTAAGAAGTAAGATTCTAACCTTTTAGCAAAAAGACAATAGCTCAGCCCACCTCAGGGGCTAGGCAGGCAGTCTTGTTTGAGATGCTCCCAGACCAAGATGCTGGGAGAAATCAGAGCAGTAAATTTCTTGTGTTAAGTTAATTTTAAATGTTCAGAGACCACTTCATAAGTCTCCACCCCCAGCCCTTGGACACATTCCTGAAAAATCCTTAAAAGGGGAGAACCCCCAACCTTTCAGGGCACTCCTCTCTCTGAGGTTGCCCACACTTTCTAAGTGCATAACCTTTTAGTCTTAAACTTTCTCTCTCCAACTTTTCAGGGTGCCTCTCCTTGCTGAGGTGGCCTGCTGCACTTTTTCTCTCTTTAAATAACTTTAAAGTGAAACTTTTACTCTGCTTCACTACTATGGCTCTGCCCTTTGATTCTCTGTTGTGGTGACAAGGACTGAGGAAAATACAAATGCTCCCCTAACACCTTCATAGTTTTGCCTTTTCCAGAATGTCATATAGCTGGAATCATAGGGTGTGTAGCCTTTTCATATTGGCTTCTTTCGATTAGAAATATGCATTGAAATTTTTTCCATATCTTGTCATGGCTTATAGCTTATTTCTTTTTAGTGCTGAATAATAATCCACTGTGTGAATGTACCACAGTTTGTGTATCCATTCACATACCAAAGGACATCTTGGTTGCTTCTAATTTGGCAGTTATGCTTTTGTGCAGGATTTTGTGTGGACATGCTTTCAACTCACTTGGGTAAATGCTAGGGAGTGCAACTGCAGATCATATGTTAAGCATATGTTTGTTTTGTAAGATGGCTCTTTTTTTTTACCGTTTCTATTTTTCTGCTCATATTTTCTGATTTTTCGTTTTGTTCAAGAGTGTTAACCTGTACTTTATGTCACATAGTTATAATAGTTGCTTTAAAGTCTATGTCTGATTATTCTTGGTCATCTTAGTGGGTAGCATTTGTTGACTGCCCTTCCCTTCCAAATTTGTCATCTTTTCTTGGTTCTTTTTGTGTTGAGTAAATCCTGATACTTGGAATATTGAATTTGGTTCCCATTAAAATCTCCCAGAGAACATAGAATTGTTCGATTATTTTACCAGTAACCCAGTTGTTTTGTTTTCGGATGTCTGGCTATATTCTACCATACATATACATGATAGAATATATGTATATACACACATATGATATATGCACACATATATATATGTACATCTATATACTATATTCTGTGGGTGACAGTTCCAATGTCATCTCAATTTTTGGAACCTTTGCTAGGCAGTTTTGACTATGTTCCGTGCATGCACAGCTGAAGATTAAGCCTGGGCTTCTTGCCAGTTTATACGCAGAATCAGGGCCTTTTCTCTAACCCATTTCTGTCCAGGATTCCCCCACATTCACCCACCTGCAGGGCCCCCTATTCTTGGTCCTCTGGCCAGATAGGTGGGGGTTCTCTCAAAGTCTCGGATGCCTGTGCCGCTACATAGGCCCTGGAAACAGGACCACTGTTGGTGCTAAGTGGAGAGAGAAAAAAGAGAAAACTTACCCAGTGACTTACTCCAATTCTCTTTGGGCCACAAGAACCCTTTTCTGTTTATTTCACCAGAGGACAAAGTTTCTATTGCGATATTAGTTGGACTTGCCACTTGCCAACTCTGGCTGGCTCTGTGAGGGTACCACCCTTGGCAAACTCTGAGAGAAAGGACACAAACACACACAGACACATACTCAGAGAAAAAACAGACTCTTTCCCATCTTCTGTAGCTCAAGGGGCTCCTTTTCTCAGTCTTCTTCCAGAAAGAGATATTTTTCTTGAGGTAATAGCTGTCTGCACCACTATGACTGCCTTTGGCTCAAGAATGTGAGAAAACAGAGGAAGTGCAATGAGGACCGACCCGCGTGCAACTTGATTTTTCAGCTTTTGACTCCCTTCCTTAATATGAGTGGGTTTCTTACTTTTCAGATTCCTTCTGTTGTTGCTCTTTGTATCTTGTCCAGCGCGCTTGGTTGTAATCAGCAGAAGAGACGGACGTCAATGAACTGACTGCAGACTGCACATCCTTCTGCATCCTTTCTTCATTTCCACCTCAGCTGTCCTCGCTGCAGTGCAGTGACGGACACCTACTCTATCCTTGCATTCTGGGAACTATTTTTATGGATATATTTTTTAAAAAGTATACTTGTCTCCTTAGGTATTTTAGTTGGGTTTTCACGTGTTGGCTAACTAGGTAAAGCTTGTTTAGGAGTAGTAAAATTCAAGAACTTCACTTTGAAGCTGACCAGTTAATTGCAAGTCCAGTTTACCACTGGAATGCAAGTATGCAGCCACGACCACCGTCTGTCACTGATGCTTTTCATTAGCAATGTTCTTCCTTCTCTATCCACTTACTACATCTCTGATTATTTCTTTTCTCCTCCTCCCACACCCGTGAGTCACCTCTTTCTATCAGGCTTCTGCTAGTGGGGCACTATTCCCCATCTTAAATCACCCCAGGGCTAGGCACTGGCCAACTAGGGACCGCTCCTGTTGCGGACCACCCGAGAGCCCACTGCAATCACTCAAACTATTGAATCCTAAGCCTGCTCAGCAGCTTACCCTGCCTTTCCCATCCCTTTCTGTGAAAACCAGGATAAAGGCTTTTGATCCTCTCACTTTTTCTCTAACCCACTTCTCTCCAGGATTTCTCCACATTCACCCACCTGCAGGGCCCCCTATTCTTGGTCCTCTGGCCAGATAGGTGGGGGTTCTCTCGAAGACTCGGATGCCTGTGCCACTACATAGGCCCTGGAAATAGGACCTCTCCTGGTGCTAAGTGGAGAGAGAAAAAAGAGTAACTTTTGCATCTGAAGCCTGCTCAGCAGCTTACCCTATGTTTCCCATGCTTTCCTCTCCCTCCTGCCTCCCGATCAACCCTGACGCTTCCCCGCACAGATGTACGCAGTGTGGCATGCCCCTTGTTTTCAGAACTGCTAGTAACAAACTATCTTTTTGGTGGGAAGCGTCTCCTGATCTGTTGTTCTTTCCATACCTGAATAAAACAAATCTTGGGTACATTTTAGAACACCTTTGGCTGCTGGGTTGTGCAAAGGTTTTAAGGCACACCAGGAACAGGGTGGAGGCATTGGGTAGGGGACTTGGGGTACCAGGTATTTGCCTTTTTACCATCTGGTAGTAGTGCTAAACACTGGCTGAATATAATTACATAATATAATAATATAGTACGATAGAATAGAATAGAATATATAATGTAACTGGCCCTGAGTGTAATCCTCTACTTTATTGGTGAATCAGCTATTTGATGATTAGTTAGGGTTAAAGCTGGGAATAAAACTGGCCAAAACTTTCTTGTCTTGTCATACCGCCCTTTTTAGAGAAGGATTGCATCTGTTACTCTCCTCAGAAGGCGTTTACTGAGCTCTTAGTAAGTGTCCAAAACCGTGATGGAGGAAGCTGAGCTAGTTACCGATGAAAAACCAGCAGCAGGAGCTGAAGTGGCGGCTCCCCTTCTTCAGGAACTAAAAACCTGGTTGGGAAGAAAATACGTGGTGGGTGCAAACAGACAGAGTGCAGATTAAAAGACAGGCAGTTAACCAGAGCCGTGGGAGCCCAGATCCGGAGGCTGCGAAGCTGGAGAAGATCTCCAGAAGAGGAGGCTCGGGGCTTGGTCCTGAAATGTGGGCGGGGCCTGGAGAGAGAGGCAGGCCAAGGGGCTTCTCAGCAGGGGAAGAGAGCTGGAGCAAGGCAGGCTGGCAAGACGCATGCCTGGGGAACAGTGCTTCAGTCAGTGCTTAAGGCGTCCCCAGAGATGAGCCGGAGAGGGGCGGTGTGGAGGCCTGGATGGAAGTGACGGCTGAGGGAGGCCGAGCTGGAGGCAGACGCGGGGTTTGAGAAGGTATTCTGGCTGAAGAAGTGCAGTCTCTGTACGCAAATGCTAACACCAAGGAGACCTTAGTTGCATGCCGGTTTTCCTTCATATTTGTAAAAAGGCCTCCTTCCATTCTGTTATCATTTAAATCCTGTTTGATCTGAGCAGCCAGCCTTTCCCGAATGACTGGATGACAAATGGTGGCTCTCCTCAAGGAGTATTTGGGAGCTGGCTTGTAACAGTTTCTGAGAACAGAATGATAAATTTTCAGAAATGTTGCAAGCTGATTGTTGAATGTAGCCATTATTGAAAATTAAATAGCATATACTTGCACATAAATCGTACTATAAACAAAGGTAAAAATACTCAAAAACATCACTTTCTGATTTTTTTACCCCATTTTACTATTACTGTCTCTTGATGTTATTTACATCTCTTATAATTGCATGGTGGAAGTGCTATATGACAGTGGGCTTCTGTGCTTTCCCCTCGCAGCTCAGTGTTCAGTGATGTCACTTTGATGGCTTGAAATTGGTCATGGTAGGAGCATTTACACCACAGAAATCAGCAAATGCTACAACTCAAGAGATTACCCCCTCTCCACACTCTATGCTCCGAGACCCACTTGGTAAATATTACCAGCATACCACTGGCTTTCTCTTTTTCCTCAATTTGCCAGGCCGCTGCACCAAATTCAGTCTCTAGTCCTACTTTGGAGCAATTGGGAAGTCCAGCATCTTGATCTATCTTTTTGGGGCTGCTTCATGTGGAAGATGAAGGCAGTTTCAGCAAATGGTAAGAACTCACCAGCGTCCCCCTCAGGATTCTCCCTGCAGTTATCTGCCCATCCAGAAGAGATCACGGCATTACAGCAGATTTGAGGAGGCTGGCCCAAAGCCATCCCATCCTGGGGCAGGCACCCTTTTTCCTTTCAAGGCCCACTAACCTCAAGGGGGGGATCTTCATGAACACACACGTAGGCACAAAAGCACATCCACATTCACACATAATAAAAGCACATTTTTATTTTAGAGTGAAAAATGAAAAATGTTTGGAGCACCCACTTTAGAAGTTAAAAGTAAGAGTTCTCAAACAAGTAATGACAGTTTATCTTTGGGCTTAATCTTATAGCCTTGACTTTATTGCATGGCAATACTTTTCCTTGAATGACAACAGCTGGGAGATGCAAAGGAGGGCAGGAAGTGAGGTAGAAGAATGGGAAAAGGAAAGAGAGAAGAGGAACAGGATGGAAAAGAGAGAAAGGAAGAGAAGAGAACGAATTGTGTGGAGAGGAAAAACATGGAAAGGGCGGGCGGGGGAACAGGTGGATGGTCGAGTGCCAGAGGAGGGGCCGTAAAGGGCGCCAGGGGAGTGAGTTAGCCCTGCCCTGCCCAGCACTCTAAGGGCTTTGCAACAAGCTAAGAAGTAGCTTTTATTCTTATTTTCCATTGTATTGTTTATTTTTGACAATGATATTTTTTACCTTGTGGCAAAATTACTTCGAATTTAAGATTTTAGTGGTTTATACTGGTTTATATAAATCTGGCCTGTATTTTGGTGTGATGGATTTAAAGTCTGATAAATAATATTATTTTAAGGAAATTTAAAATGCCTTCATTCTACAATGTCTGTAGATTCCATCTGGAAACAACAATTTATTTAAAAATAAATCTTCTTAGTCTATTGAGGATTTGGTATGAGGAGCACACAATGTAAACAACTACAGTGAGAAAAGATTCTTCAACAGGAGGCTTCATGGGGATGAAATTTATGTCTTGGTTGAAGCTCCTGTTGTCTGACAGTCCTGTCTCGTCTGGTTAGGAGAACAGCCTCGTCTCCAAGCAAGGTGGAGTTAAGAATGGACAGAACTGGGGGCACATCTTACTACACTGACGGATAGTGACTGCATTGGGGTATGGGGGGGGACTTGATAATATGGGTGAATGTAGTAACCACATTGTTTTTCATGTGAAACCTTCATAAGAGTGTATATCAATGATACCTTAATAGAAGAAAAAAGAATGGACAGAGCTGGGTTTCCCACCAAGAGGATGGTAGGTCTGAGTAACTGTTTACAAGCTCTTGTTTGCTGGGGGGAAGGAAGTCACGCTGGTGCCCTCTTCCACATTACAGGTCGCCTCTGATAGAAGAGAAAGGAAGGGAGCTGCGATCAGCAGTAGCAGTCTTAGTCTGGGATGTTACGGAATTCTGGAGGAGAAAAGTGTGTGCCACTGAGTCAGTAGGAATTGAGTGGTACAGGCAGACAAAGGCAAAGCAGAGGAAAGAAGTAAGAGGACGCAAGACTGATCGTGGACTCTCTGGGGCCAGAAATGTCCTGCTGGTTGTGACAGTGTCAGATATTTGTGCCTATCGCTCATTAGGAAAGAGACTCTTTGTTCTGAAATGTCTTCATCAGGGAAAGTCAAGGAGAAGAGCTTGGAAGGGGATACAGTGAACCCAAGTCTACTCCTCCGCCTTGAGGGTGTTGGGGCGGGTCTGCAGAGCTCAAATTCACCTTCTGTAACAGCTTCTCTTGCCTGTCAGCCTACAAGCTCTTCTCTATCTCTGAGTTTGTATAGCCTGTCAGCTCAGCCTGTACAGATAGTGGGAGGAGTCTCAAACTGGTTTAAAGGTGCACATTTTTAACCTGTTTTAGGTCAGGGATTGTATTTATATCTCCCTTGTATGGCATTTATTTGTCACATAGTGGGTGCATGAAAATACGTGCTAAATGGAAATAGTGTAGAGAGCTCTGAACTTGGAGGCAGATGACCTGGACTTTAATTTGGTTTTATACTTGTTAGCCCCATGAGCCTGGACAAGACGCTGACCTTTCAGGTTTCCCATCTCTGCTCTGCCTTCTTCACTGGGTTAATGTAAAAATTCACAAAAAATGTGAATCTCCTTTATTCAGCCTCACCTTCGCTGTAAGAACTTCCCTGTTCTTTAGCCGGATCTAGACTGGGGAGCGAGCGAGGCCAGGCAGTGTGAACGGACCCAAGCCTGGACCAGCCCTTGCCTGTCACATTGTGGACAAGCTACTTGCAGAATCTCCACTCTTTTCCTAAACACAGTTTCTCTGCGGGCATTTAGCGATCTGTGCTGTAGAGGTTGTACAATATCAGTCTCTGATGTCTACATGGGAAGGCTACTTCTTGTGCTTGCTTATTTATTCAGGAAATTGTGTTCAATGCTGAGGACTCAGAGATTAAAAAAGCTTAGAGTCCAGTGAAGGGACAGAACACAAACAAGTAGACATCTAAACAAATGTTTATAAATTGTGGTAAGTGCCTGGAAGGAAACAAATAGGGAGGGTAGCTTGGAGGGAGACTGGGCGCAGTTAGAAGCGTCCTCTGTTAGCAGGGACCCGAGGGAGGACACAAGCTGGCCGTGCAGAAAGCCACCATGAGGACACTCTGGGCTGAGAGAACAGGATTCGAGAAGGCCCAGAGTTCTAAGAACTGAAAGGTAGTGGGTGAGGCTGAGTCTGGGGCGGAGAGGAAGGCTGTGGCCCGGAAGGAGCTGGGAGGGTGCATGGGCCCAGGTCACGATGACTGAGAATCGTGGAGTGTGTAGTTTTTCTAAAGTCACCTCATCGTCTGAGTCCAGGACACTCTCTGTCTCAAAGTCAAACTAACAATGTTGCCTTTGATGCTCACACTTAACATCCCCCAGCAAAACCTGGGAGATAATTCTTTTCTCTCCCGTTCTCGCTGACCACTCCATCCCATATCCAACCTGTCAGCAAATCTGCTAGTTCCATCTGCAGACATCTTTCCAGATCCATCCACGTCCCTTGACTTCCACCCTCACTGCCCTGCACCAAGCCACCGCCCCTCTTGCCTGGCCTACTGTAGAAGACTCCAGGCAGTGGTGTGTTGGTGAACTGGCCACCAGGCGGGAGGGGAGTGGAGCCCCAGTTTGCAGTGTTGGCAAGTTTACTTGGTGTAAATACTCACACCATGGCCTATTTTGATCTACTAATCTGATGCCACTATATGTGGTCTTGGGAAGATTTCTCAATGCTCTTGAGCCAGGACAAGCCAGCAGCTGCTCACCACGCTGCAGCGTTCCTGCCCCCATCTGGTCCACACAACAACCAGAATTATCTTTTGAAAGCACAGATCTGATGATGCCCTTCTCCTTAGTGCCAGTGTTTGACTGTGTCATGACTTGGGTAGGGTCCTCTTGAAAGGAGAGCCCAGACCTGATCCTGGGTTCTTGTCAAGAATTTTGGACCAAAACATGAATTCACAATCAAATTTCAGTATTGTGTCTAGACTGAGTGACCTCAGCCACCCCTGAAATGGGAAATCGACTTCTTTGGTTTGATAAAGGACTTTACACCCTGGGAAGGTGCAATAAGTAAGTATAGGGATGGTGAAGTAAATCAAGCCCGTGGTATTATTACTGCTTCTGTACTCATTTAGGAATAACTTGGTGATCTCTGTGGTAATGTATGTTTTGTTAATTATTTAAGAAGCTTGGAAAGTTTTTCATTATGATTGGTCATATTGATTTAGGATTTCAAAGTGTTTTAAAGTATTTTAATTAGATATGATACTTATTTGAAGTATATAAAAAAGTCAAATTTATAAGTAATGATTACATGTTTAAGACAGCCTGATTGCTTACACTTACATTTTGCTTCTTAGATTTCCAGCAGTTGTTCAAGTGCTTTGACAGATTTCTGCTTCTGAGACTGCCCTGTTGGGGAACTGAAGGGGTTGGCATGATCAGATGTAGTGTATTTGTAAGTATAATTTAAAATGTTTAAAAAATAAACTGCAAATAAAGATAATTCTTACAGTTGTACCAACATTTTTCTAAATAGCATTATTTACAATAGCCCAAGCCTGGAACAACCTAAGTGTCCATCAACAGATGAATGGATAAAATATGGTGCATATACACAATGGAATATTATTCAGCCAAAAAAAGAGAGAAAGAAATCCTTCCATTAGCAACAACATGGATGGGCCTTGAGGGCATTATGCTAAGTTAAATAAGTCAGACAGAAAAAGACAAATAGTATATGAACTCACTTACATGTGGAATCTGAAAAAGAAAACAGAAAGAGATCAAATTTGTGGTTGCCAGAGATAGGTAATGTGGGTTGGGGGAATTGGGTAAAGATGGTCAAAAGATACAAACTTCCAGTTATACGATAAATAAGTACTGGGGGCATAATATATAACATGATGACTCTAGTTAATCCTGCTGTATGGATATTTGAAAGTTGCTAAGAGAGTAAATCCTAAAAGTTCTCATCAGAAGGGGATAAAGTATTTTTTGTTCACTATATGAGGTGACAGATGTTAATGAAATTTATTGTGGTAATCATTTTGCAATATATCTATATGTCAAGTCATTATGTTGTGTGCCTTAATCTTATACAGTGTTGTATGTCAATTTTATCTCAATAAATCTAGAAGAAAAAAAAATTAAGCTTCAAGTAAAACAAACTACAAGTGAAACTAGTTTTTATGCTAACATTGTTCAACTTACAAATAAAAGAACAATTTTAATTTGAATCTAGTCTTTTTAAGGAGGGTATTAAACTTTTTAAACTAGTTTTAACTTGAAGACTTTTTAAACTAGTTTTTAAAGTTTACAAGGTTAATAAAGTAAATGTCAGTTAAAGAAAGAAAACTGTCAGTGCTCCTTTCAGTGTGTGAAAGCCTCTCTTTGACATTAAAAACTCAATTGCTGCCTCTTTCTATGTAGGGGAAATTTCTAGAAGGAAAAAAAGACAATGGCTACCCCAAAGTTGGCAGGAAGATTTACATTTTGCTGGATACTCTTTGGCATTGTTTGAAGTTTTAAAAACTATATGTCTGATCTCTTTTTTCAATAAGAAATAAAAACCAGTTAAAAAGTAGCTGATGGAGAAGTTGGGGTCTGAGGCTAGAAGAAGAAAGAATCTCCTGATAAATGGCAGGGAGAGAAGGTGAATGTAGGGCACTGCAGGGGATCCAAGGAGGTGGGGCAAATTGTTTCCTGCACAGTGCTGAGGTCTGCATTGCACAAACACATCTCTGAGCCAGGTAACTTTTTAATCAGTTTACAGATGTTACATGAATTCCACCCCACTTGCATAACACGTTCTCTCCCAGCCCTAACACTGGCCCAGGCTGGAAATGGAGCTCAGGCTCCTGAACACCCTCTGGCTGGAGATGTTGGGTGATCACGGGCTTCACTCTGTTTTGCTAGCATACCTTTCAGTTCTTGGCCACATGGTAGGTGCTCAAAAAGTCTTATTCCTCTTTTTCCTCTCTAGACACGGTGTTTAATTTCTCGGAGGCCCTCGGCTTCAGCTCACGTAGACGTCTGCCCTGGGAAGTGCTGCAGATGGGACTTGGTGGGTTCAGAGGTGGGCATGGCCCCTGGGGAGGTGGGGGTGACTGTTCAGGCAGTGTTTCCCCAGGACAGGCTGATGAGTCCAACACAGCAGGTGCCACCTCCACCTCCTCAGCAGAAGTGGAATATTATCATTTAAAACTACTGATATTTGACCAGTGCCTTACAGGGTACACAGTACATTCGTATCAATTTTCTCACTGGGTTCTCACAGCAACCCTATGAGCTCACCCCTTTCATAAGACAGGAAACTGCACATCATTAAGTGATTTACTCCAGGTCAGACCACTGGGGATGGAACAAGGACTCTTACCCAGGTTTTCACACGTTTGCTCTGATGTTCTTTATATTGTGCTGCATTTGATGCCAGAGGAAGTTATCCTGCTCCTTAGCTTGCTGAGCTGATGGTGTGTTGCTGGAAACCTTGGAGCAGGTCTGCTAACTGAGCTGATTTATGAGGGTCATGCTCCCCTTGGTGGAGCAGCTCTGTTGTAAGAAGGCCTAACCTGTGACTGTAAATTAATTCCGTGCACCCATGAAGGACTGGGCCTCCCAGGTGGGTTGCAGCAGCACATTTTAACAGATGGTGCTGGGGAAAGAGCCTGTCTAACTCTGCAGCCTTTCAGAGGACTCCCAAAAACCCCAGTGGGACAGCTGTTGGCAGTTGAATGTTATTTCACATTCCTTAATCTAAATCGTACCTTGTTAGATACACTAGCAAGAAGGCTTCAGCTGTAATTGCCTCACTTCCTTTCATAATGAGAACATTTTATTCCTCCACTGAAGAGTGTGTGCCAGGAAATTCTGTACTTAAATATTACTAAGTACACCAAATAGCTTCAACACAGAATAACTTCCAAAAAGATGACTATGGTTCAGTATGTAGGCTCAAACAAACCAACTCTTAAAATTCACAACAAAACCCAATATTACTTCCTTTATACTGTAAAGGAATCCCACATGGATTAGGGAATTACAATTTAAACCTGAGATATAAAACAAATAGAATGAGTAGAAGAAAATAGGCACAAATACTATGTGATCTTTGAATTTTAGGGTTTCCTAGGTATAAATGAAGAAACCATAAAGAATAGATTAGCACAGATGGAAAATTTTTAAATTCTGTATATCAGAAAATGTAATAAACAAAATTAAGAGAAAAATAACATCCTGGGAAAAATACTCGCACTTGGCATATCAAAGCACTTAATAGAGAAAATTGGCAAAAGAAGAGAGTTCACACAAAAAGAAATATACCTATTCACTAAGTGTATGTGGAATCATTCAACCTCATTAAAAATCAAAGTGCACATTCAATCCATAGTGAGATACTTTTTATCTACTTAGGTTGGCAAGGAAACGTTTTCATCTTATATGCTGGTGGAAGTGAAAATTTTGTGGAGAAAATAAAGCAATGTGCTTAAGAACCATAAAAATTCTTATTTCCTTGAAGTTAACAAGAAATGTGCTGTATGTGTATGAAGAACACCAACCTAAAAATTTTTTTTAATGTATTTATTTTTTCTGTGGGACATACTATGTTTCTGCATGGGAAGATTCAGCTTTGGAAATATGTCAGTTTTCCCCAAATCAATTTTTAAGTTTAATGCAATTCCAATGAAAAACCCTAGTAGGATTTTATTTTGGGAGGTGGATGGGAATTGAGAATGTGATTTAAGTTTTTTATGTTCTGATTAAAGCATTTTCTTGGCCTATAAATAATTTTAGTTAAGGAAGAATAAATAGGAAAGCAAGCCACAAAAATTTTAAATAGGAACAATAAGTTGGAAAGATGTATGCAGTATGGTCATAGAAGCCACAGAGACTGAAGACAAAGGTTGTTCAAAAAATGACAGCCATACAGATCAAACTGAATGGAGAGAGAACATCTAAATTCTAGTGTATGTGGGAACTTAGCATGTGATATAAATGTAGAAAATACAATTATTGAAAAGATGGTGCTGAGTCGACTAAACTAAATTTTTACCTGGTAGCATATTACAAAACAATCCCAAGTGAAATGAGTTAAATGAAGGGAAATGACACTTTGAAAAACTAGAAGATAAAAATGAATGCCTAAATGATTCTGTAGTGAGAAAGGCCTTTTTAAGTAAACAAGAACGATAAAGGGGAAGATTGATAGAACGGATTACACAGTAATGTAAAACTAACACAAGCTAAACGAACAGGCAAGTAACTATTTACAAAAACAAAGTTAAAATATTTAAAAAGGGAAAAGCCTAGAGAGCTTGTCATGACCACCCTCAGTTTTGATAACTCACCAGAATGACTAGAGAACTCAGGTGAGCATTATACTTAGGATTACAGTTTTATTATAGTGACAGGAAACATTATAATCAGCACAAGGAGGAGAAATAGAGCAGTCTGGGAGGGGTCCAACCGTGGGGCTTCTGGTTGTACCCCCCCCATGGGGGTCATTGGTGGAGCCACCTCCTGGCCACTAAGTGTGACACACTGAGTATTGCCAACCAGGGGAGCTCACCTGAGCCTTTGGAGTCCAGAGTTTTTATTGGGACTCCATCACATACTGCCCACGTGGCTGGCTCTGTCTCTCTTTCTCTCCCAGGAGGTCAGACTAGTGCCTGCAGTCTCCAGTTTCTCTGGAGGTGGGAACGCGTGCAGCATGGCTCAGAGCCCCCGCCATAAACCACGTCATTAGACAGGTGGCCAAAGCCCCCAGGCAAACAGACCCTCTTACCAGGTGGGGCCTTCCAGGGGCCGAGAGATCACCAGCCAGTAGCCAGGCGCAAAGGCCAGACCGGTGTTTGAGAAAGGTTAATTCTTCAGTCCACAGAGACCTATCATTTTTTTGCCTTGCTGGTCCACAAAGTGTAGCAGATGCCATCCGTGGTGGGACCTATCCCTGAAAGTGTAAGCACACTTCAGTGGACTTCTAACTGCCAGTACCTCCATCTTGGTGCCTGAAAACTTGTTTTTAAAGAACTTTTTTAAAAACAGAGGACCCTCTGCCCCCTCCTTTCAAGTGGCCCTCACTTAACCTTGGAATTGGCATATGATTATAGTTACATGGAGTTGGCATATAATCCTGAGCCATCCAGGTGCAATAATTCGGAGGCATTTCACACCATTACCCAGAGTTTCCCTACGAGGTTAAGCTCCAGCTGTCTGCTGTGATAGCTGCCTTAGTAGCACACTCTATTAGCTGCTGCCTTGGCTCTGCGTACTTCCTACCCGTGTCCCTCCTTATACTCTTTATTACTCATAAGCTTCTTGAACTTGAATCCTAGTCTCAGGGTCTGCATAGGGGAGACACCGAAAACAAACTTAAAAACAAAATTCATGGATAGCATGAGTATTTGGGATAGACATTTTCATCTCCTTTGTGGAGTATAAATTGGTTCAACCTCCTTGGTGGGTACTTTTGGAAATATTTATCAAATAGTCTTAAAATGTGCATTGTCTTCAATTTAGTAGTTCTGAGAATATTGTTTGAGAAATAGCTAGGGATGTGTACAAGTCTATTTTTCTTCCTTTAAACAATAAAGTATTTTCAAAATGAAGAAAAGGAAAATAAATAATATCCTTTATAGGAAAAACTGTCTCATCTGTTTAAGGTAAAATGCAACAAATAATTAACGGCAATTTTCCTTTCACCAGCAACTAGCAACTTAAAAAATTTTTTATTCAGAGGTAGATTAACTTAAGTTGGCTACAGCTATCCTTGAGAAAGCATTGTATTCTACACTGTATTAGTCAGCTTGGGCTGCCTTAACAACAAAAAAACACAGACTGAATATCTTAACCAATAGAAATTTGTCTTCACACAGTTCTAGAGGCTGGGAAGGTGCCAGTGGATTTGGGTCTGGCGAGATCTCTCTTCCTGTCTTGCATAGGACTACCTTCTTGCTGTGTCCCCACGCGGCAAGGAGAGCAAGCCTGCTCCCTGGTGTCTCCCCTAATAAGAGCGCAAAGTCCTATTGGGTCAAGGCTCCATCCTTATGATCTCATTTAACCTTAATTACTTCTTTATCGCAAATACAGCTACACTGGAGGTTAGGGCCTCAACATAAGAATTTTGGGAGGACACAATTCAGTCCATAGCATGTATTAATAAATACCTCCATTATTTAGCGAGTTCCAGACCTTTCCTATTTGCTACGCCTTGGCCATTTGCAGCTCCCTGGGGTGTATGTTAATGAGTATGTCTAGTAGGCACAGCTGTCTTCCCCTGCTTTCTGGATCCATCAAAATGGGGCATTTGATGGTATTATCCAAAAGATTCAGCCCTTCTTCCTACCCTGTGGTGTTAGTATCAGAGAGGATCATGAGCACCATGAAGCTTACAGCCTCAGCAATCCCCACAACCTCCCATTCGCTGTCCCATGTTCTGCTGGTCCAGCCCATAGGGGGAACCTTGGTATTATTCACACCTAGCATTCCAGTTTTCCACCAGGGATGAACCCCAGGGCATCAGACCAGGGTCCTGTTTACTTAGTGTTTCACCATCACCCATGGGGCATTGGACTGATCTCCCAGCCAGGAGTCCATCTGCCACCAGACACTGAGAATTTCTCCGGATTTCCTTCTTTGTCTGCCAGGTTAGGTTTCCTGAAATAAAAACCCGTGTGATCTGTATGCATGTTCGTCATTCTCTCCAGACTTTGTGTATCAGTCACCCGGATGGCATTACCATGCCAGCCTCTGGAGAGGAAGGCCTTTGCTGGATCCCCCATTCAGTCTGTATGGCATTGAATGCCTGTACATTTTCTTTATTTTTTTGTTTTATTTGTTTTAATTTTTTATTAAGGTATTATTGATATACACTTTTATGAAGGTTTCACATGAAAAAACAATGTGGTTACTACATTTACCCATATTATCAAGTCCCCACCCATACCTCAATGTAGTCACTGTCCATCAGTGCAGCAAGATGCCACAGATCTACTATGTGCCTTCTCTGTGCTACACTGTTCTCCTGTGATCCCCCCCACCATGTGTACTAAACACAATACCCCTCAGTCCCCTTCTCCCTCCCTCCCCACATGCCCTCCTACACCCCTCCCCTTTGGTAACCACTAGTTCATTTTTGGAGTCTCTGAGTCTGCTGCTATTTTGTTCCTTCAGTTGTGCTTTGTTGTTATACTCCACAAATGAGGAAAATCATTTGGCACTTGTCTTTCTCTGCTTGGCTTATTTCACTGAGCATAATGTCCTCCAGCTCCATCCATGTTTTTGCAAATGGTAGGATTTGTTTCTTTCTTATGGCTGAATAGTATTCCATTGTGTATATGTACCACCTCTTCTTTATCCATTCATCTCCTGATAGACACTTAGGTTGCTTCCATATCTTGGCTATTGTAAAAAGTGCTGTGATAAACATAGGGGTGCATATTTCTATTTGAATCTGAGAAGTTGTATTCTTTGGGTAAATTCCAAGGAGTGGGGTTCCCAGGTCAAATGGTATTTCTATTTTTAGTTTTTTGAGGAACCTCCATATTGCTTTCCAAAATGTTTGAACTGGCTTACATTCCCACCAGCAGTGTAGGAGGGTTCCCCTTTCTCTGCATCCTCGCCAGCATTTGTTGTTCTTAGTCTTCCAAAGCCGGCCATCCTTACTGGTGTGAGGTGATATCTCATTGTGGTTTTAATTTGCATTTCCCTGATGATTAGTGATGTGGAGCACCTTTTCATGTGCCTGTTGGACAGCTGAATTTCTTCTTTGGAGAACTGTCTCTTCATATCCTCTACCCATTTGTTAATCGGGTTTTTTGCTTTTTGGGTGTTGAGGCATGTAAGTTCTTTATATATTTTGGATGTTAACCCCTTGTCGGATATGTCATTTACAAATATATTCTCCTATACTGGAGGATGCCTTTTTGTTCTGTTGATGGTGTCCTTTGGTGTACAGAAGCTTTTTAGTTTGATGTAGTCCCATGTGTTTGTTTTTGCTTTTGTTTCCCTTGCTCTAAGAGTTGTGTTCAGGAAGAAGTTGCTCATGCTTACATTCAGGAGATTTTTGCCTATTTTGTCTTGTAAGAGTTTTATGGTTTCATGACTTACATTCAGGTCTTTGATCCATTTCGAGTTTACTTTTATGTACAGGGTTAAACAATAATCCAGTTTCATTCTCTTTCAGGTAGCGGTCCAATTTAGCCAACACCAGCTGTTGAAGAGGCTGTCATTTCTCCATTGTACATCCATGGCTCCTTTATCATTTATTAATGGACCATATATGGTTGGGTTTATATCAGGGCTCTCTAGTCTGTTCCATTGGTCTATGGGTCTGTTCTTGTGCCAGTACCAAATTGTCTTGATTACTGTGGCTTTGTAGGAGAGCTTGAAGTTGGGGAGCATATTCCCCTCAGCTTCATTGTTTCTTCTCAGGATTGCTTTGGCTATTCAGGGTTTTTTGTGGTTCCATATGAATTTTAGAACTATTTGTTCTAGTTCATTGAAGAATGCTGTTGGTCTTTTGATAGGAATTGCATTGAATCTGTAGATTGCTTTAGGCAGGATGGCCATTTTGACAATATTAATTCTTCCTATCCATGAGCATGGGATGTGTTTCTATTTATTGGTATCTTTCTTTAATTTCTGTAGTTTTCAGAGTATAGGTCTTTCATTTCCTTGGTTAGGTTTATTCCTAGGTATTTTATTCTTTTTGATGCAATTGTGAATGGAATTGTTTTCCTGATTTCTCTCTCTGCTAGTTAATTGTTAGTGTAAAGGAATGCGACAGATTTCTGTGTATTAATTTTGTATCCTGGAACTTTGCTGAATTCAGATATTAGATCTAGTAGTTTTGGAGTGAATTCTTTAGGGTCTGTTATGTACAATATCATGTCATCTGCAAACAGGGACAGTTTGCCTTCTTTCTTGCCAATCTGGGTGCCTTTTATTTCTTTGTGTTGTCTGGTTGCCATGGGTCAGATCTCCAGTACTATGTTGAATAGAAGTGGGGAATGTGGGCATCCTTGTCTTGTTCCCCATTTAAGGAAAAGCTTTCAGCTTCTCATGTTAAGTGTGATGTTGGCTGTGGGCTTGTCACATACAGCCTTTATTATGTTGAGGTACTTGCCCTCTATACCCATTTTGTTGAGAGTTTTTATCATGAATGGATGTTGAATTTTGTTGAATGCTTTTTCAGCATCTATGGAGATGATCATGTGGTTTTTTTTATTTTTTATTTTTTAAATTTTGGTATCATTAATCTACAATTACATGAAAGACATTATGTTTACTAGGCTCCCCCCTTCACCAAGTCCCCCCCACATACGCCTTCACAGTCACTGTCCATCAGCGTAGTAAGATGCTGTAAAATCACTACTTGTCTTCTCTATGTTGCACAGCCCTCCCCATGCCCCCCGACACTATACATGCTAATCATAATACCCCCTTTCTTTTTCCCCACCCTTATCCCTCCCTCCCTTCCCACCCATTCTCCCCAGTCCCTTTCCCTTTGGTAACTGTTAGTTCATTCTTGGGTTCTGTGATAATGCAGCACTACAGTTTGAAAAAGACAGATGCACCCCATTTATGTTTATCGCTGCACTATTTACAATAGCCAAGATATGGAAGCAACCTAAATGTCCATCAGTAGATGAATGGATAAAGAAGATGTGGTGCATATACACAATGGAGTATTACTCATCTATAAGAAAAAAACAGATCCTACCATTTGCAACAACATGGATGGAGCTAGAAGGTATTATGCTCAGTGAAATAAGCCAGGTGGAGAAAGACAAGTACCAAATGATTTCACTCATATGTGGAGTATAAGAAAAAAGGAAAACTGAAGGAACAAAACAGCAGCCGATCATGTGGTTTTGTCCTTCTTTTTGTTGATGTGGTGGATGATGTTGATGGATTTTCGAATGTTGTACCATCTTTGCATCCCTGAGATGAATCTCACTTGATCATGGTGTATGATCCTCTTCAAGTATTTTTGAATGCGGTTCGCTAATATTTTGTTCAGTATTTTTCCATCTATGTTCATCAGGGATATTGGTCTGTAATTTTCTTTTTTTGTGGAGTCTTTGTCTGGTTTTGGTCTTAGAGTGATGCTGGCCTCATAGAATGAGTTTGGAAATATTCCCTCTCCTTCTACTCTTTGGAAAACTTTAAGGAGGATGGGTATTAGGTCTTCACTAAATGTTTGATAAAATTCAGCCGTGAAGCCATCTGGTCCAGGTGTTTTGTTCTTAGGTAGGTTTTTGATTATCAGCTCAATTTTGTTGCTGGTAATTGATCTGTTCAGATTTTCTGTTTTTTCCTTGGTCAGTCTTGGAAGGCTGTATTTTTCTAGAAAGTTGTCCATTCTTCTAGGTTATCCAGTTTGTTAGCATATAATTTTTCATAGTATTCTCTAATAATTCTTTGTATTTCTGTGGTATCCATAGTGATTTTTTCCTTTCTCATTTCTGATTCTGTTTATGTATGTAGACTCTCTTTTTTTCTTGATAAGTCTGGCTAGGGGTTTATCTATTTGTTTATTTTCTCGAAGAACCAGCTCCTGCTTTCATTGATTCTTTCTGTTCTTTTATTCTTCTTGATTTTATTTATTTCTGCTCTAATCTTTATTATGTCCCTCCTTCTGGTGACTTTGGGCCTCATTTGTTCTTCTTTTTCTAGTTCCATTAATTGTGTGTTTAGACTGCTTATATGGGATTTTTCTTCTTTCCTGAGGTAGGCCCATTTTGCAATATGCTTTCCTCTTAGCATGGCCTTGGCTGCACCCCACAGATTTTGTGGTGTTGAATTATTGTTGTCATTTGTCTCCATATATTGCTTGATCTCTGTTTTTATTTGGTCATTGATCCATTGGTTATTTAGGAGCATGTTATGAAGCCTCCATGTATTTGTGGGATTTTTCATTTTCTTTGCGTCATTTATTTCTAGTTTCATACCTTTGTGGTCTGAGAAACTCGTTGGTACAATTTCAGTCTTTTTGAATTTGCTGAGGCTCTTTTTGTGGCCTAGTATATGATCTATTCTTGAAAATGTTCCATGTGCACTTAAGAAGAATGTGTGTTCTTCTGCTTTTGGGTGTAGAGTTCTGTAGATGTCTGTTAGGTCCATCTGTTCTAATGTGTTGTTCAGTGCCTCTGTGTCCTTACTTATTTTCTGTCTGGTTGATCTGTCCTTCAGAGTGAGTGGAGTGTTGAAGTCTCCTAGAATGAATGCATTGCATTCTATTCCCCCTTTTAATTCTGTTAGTTTTTGTTTCACATATGTAGGTGCTCTTGTGTTGGGCGCGTAGATATTTATAATGGTTATATCTTCTTGTTGGATTGACCCCTTTATCATTATGTAATGTCCTTCTTTGTGTCTTGTGACTTTATTTGTTTTAAAGTCTATTTTGTCTCATACAAGTACTGCAACTCCTGCTTTTTTCTCTCTGTTAGTTGCATGAAATATCTTTGTCCATCTCTTCACTTTTAGTCTGTGTATGTCTTTGGGTTTAAAGGGAGTCTCCTGTTGGCAACATATAGATGGGTCTTGTTTTTTTTATCCATTCAGTGACTCTATGTCTTTTGATTGGCACATTCAGTCCATTTACATTTAGGGTGATTATTGATAGGTATGTACTTATTGCCATTGCAGGCTTAGATTCATGGTTACCAAAGGTTCAAGGTTAAGCAGCTAACCTTCCTTAAGGAGCCACCCCATGGTGGGTGTTTTTTATACAGTGCCTTACTTTATTTCCCATATAATCCTTTCTATGGTGAGGGTCAGGGATGCCCATAGAGTAGGTAATGTCCCCAGATCGCCTGCAGGTAAGTGCTCAGTTGGGATCTAAACTCCAGACTTCATCAAGCATCAAATTTGGGTTACTGTCATCAATGTTCTTTTCATCCTATGCATCCCAAGACCATGGACTATTGCCAGGGAAGGACAGTCTGCCAGGTAATGCATGTGAGAGCGATCTGTTAACTGTGAGGTACTTTATTCAGAAAGCAGTAGCACTGGCAAAAAAGGATCTCTTGGACCGCCAACCTTCCCCATGTGAAGAAAGCTCAGCTGTGTGTGGGTCAACTAAAGGCAGATGAATTGGCACATTGCAGCCAAGAGCCAATAAAGGCACAAGGCGGTTGTGTTTCTGTCTGCTGGTGGGAGGCCCAGTAGGGCTGAGCCCATCTGCTGCATTTCTAACAATTAGTGCCCCATTGTGTGGAGAGCGCCCTCTACTGCCTAGCATCTTATCCAGGAATGGAATGTAAGACTGTCAAGAACTGTAACCGGGAAAGCATGGTAGTATTTCTGAATTTCAAGCCCAATTTGAAGGCTATTATTTAAGGAAACTGACATATTCTTTTAGGAAAAAATCTATTATATTGGATAACATTCAGAATATGAAAGTATTTTTCTAAAAGAACTGGAAACAATGACAGTAATTCATTCACTTAAAGTCTGTAAATAAGAAACATTATTTAACAATATAAGTAACATGCTCCATAGCTTTTTGGATGATGGCAATGGGGGGAAAAATGAAAAATAACGATCTAGCTATTACTGGCTGAACCACATTTTAAGAAATATAACTAAGGTGAAAATTCAAGATTTAAAGTATCCTTATGGTGGCTGGGTATTCACACTATAATGGATTCTTCATTTTACAGGATTTGCTAGGCTGGCTGCCAAGTCTAACCCCAGCAGAGCAATTGAGAAAGGTAGGGGTTTGTGGGATCCATGAGCACTGGAGCAAGAGTGTCTTGTCTTGAGATTTTTTTTCTAGGATTAAATATACAGTCTGTGAGTTACATCTGACCTAAGTAACACAGTTTATATATGTTGGGGTTGCATATGTCGTACAGTACAATTGTTTAAATTATTTACATACTGAGTATGAAATTAGTTCCTGCAGAGAACACCATAGTCTCTTCATCATACCACACTCCATTTAAATGGAATCCTATTTACTATGTGCATACTTTTTAAAAGACTCTGTTAGGGCACGTGAATGCCAAGATAATTATTCTTTGATAAGCAATGTTGAGAGAGCAATCAAACCCTTGTTGCTTCCCCTTCCCCCCAAAGTACTTTTCCCTTTCTTGACTAAACATTTGTTTCCTTTGGCAGTCCTCTCCCAAACCATAAGGGCATTATTATTTTTTTTTTAACTATGCTAACAGTTTCATAATAACTGTTCTTGACACAAGGAAGTGGAAGACTTTATAAAAGTTGTTATTTACATTAAACGCACAAGTGGAAAAACAGATTGGTGACCACTAGGAGTGCTTAAGAAAGCCATTGTGAATTCTACTCCTTTGTTATGTAACAAAACATATTTGTGCAGGTAGATACCTGGCTGGGTAAACAAAAACCCTTCAGGTTGCCCTGCTGTCCTTTCTCAGTGCTGAGTATTGGATTCCCTTTCTGTGTTCTTTGACCCTGAGTTTCTTTGAATAGTGAGCTCAGCAACGCTTCTTTTTTTAAAAAAATCATTTTATTGAGGAATGATCAACATACAAAAGCTGTACACAGTTAATGTGTACAACTTAGTGGGTTTGGAATATACATCTGAGGAATCATCACCACGATATATGCCATAAACATTCATCCCCTCCAAAATCTCCTCCCCCACACCCTCCTTATTAACTGACTAAGCAATTAATTCTGTGATGAGAACTCATGACAGAAGATCTAGCCTTTCAGCAAGTCTTTATACAATGCTACATGGTTAGAGCACAGCAGTGCGCTGGACACTAGATGAGTAGGCTGGCGCAGGGGGCTTGGAGCAGGCTGGTGTCTCACTCAATCAATGGCTGTGGTGAGGTTCTCCATGCTTTGTCTCTGATAAAGGTGAAAAATCAAGTGTAGCTCATGAGTGGGCTTTGTGAGGGGTAGCTGTATGAGATATTTTTTGACCAAGTGGAAGCTGGCTGCTCCAGCCTAGCACCTCCTGTGAAATTCTTAGTAAGACATGGAGTCCCTGCACCCACTGTCTCTTCCCAGTTAAGGTGGTTCTGCAACTGAGACATTTGAGGAGGATTGGAAGACATTGCCATGGCTCCATAGGACATGTTATTCACTGTAAGTCCAGGGAGAGGAAATCCCAGGGCAAAATACCTCCAAAACCTAAATCAGTCAAAGGGAGAAATAAAGTTTAAAACTCGCTTATTGCTTACAGACTGCTGTCTGGGGCTGTTTCTCTTCCCTGATCTGGCAGAAGCAAGCAAGACCTCCCCCTAACCTGTTAGGTTCAAATAAGCCCTCCTTCACCCAGATAATTACCCATTGATATGGAGATGAATTATTCTCCACCTCTGTGGAAGGCCTGTTGATATGCAGATGCACTAAAGCCAGGTGAGATATTCTGGAAATATTACAATTTTATCCACAGGCCATCCCTCCAGAAATCTCGCCTTACAATCTACTTGTTGCCCTTCTTCCGCAATGGTCCCTGGGCGAGAAAACTGAAACACTGTGACCAGACTAGTGACATACAATAGCAACAGCAATAAAATCATGATAATCCTCAAACCAGAGGATTCAGCTAAGTTCAAAGTCCTATGCAGGTTAGGTAGCCACAGGGTCAAGCCCTGATAGCCCAGCTGTCAGTGCAGACAACTATAGGGGAGGGCTCCTGCGTGATCATGAGCCACACTGTGTGCAACTCAGCCCATTGACCGCTCTTTCCTCTCTGTCCTCCATCCATATTGTCTCAGTCTCCACTTCAGGGGTTGCCCATGACTGGAGCCATCTGTATACCAAGCACCTTCAGGAATAGGGGCTTTTCCCTCCTGATAAGGACTCTTGGCTACCAATGGCTCAAAAGTAAGTTCTTCCTGCTTTCCACTGGTATAGGTCACTGTCCCCAATAAGCATTGGAGTTCTCCACTTAAGGGGCTAGTAGAAAGGGCACTGCGCTGCTGTAAATATGTGCCCTATTTGGCTAATGTAGGCATCCATGCCACGCCACTCCATGACCTTTGGGTCCAGTCTCTCACCCACCCTGCAATGGGATGGGTAGTTATTACCTTAGTCGGAGCTGTTCCGTTGATGGGCTCCATAGCTAGCAAGGCATGGTACACAGCAGCCAGTTGCTTTTCTATCAAGGTGTACTCAACCTCTGCTCCTTTCCATAGTTGTGAGCACAGTCCAATAGGTTGGTGTGTCTGTTCAAGCTGCTGCCAAAGGCCCCATCCATAACCATGTTCGGTTACATGAACGTCTAGCTCACAGGGCCTAGATGAATCAATTACATTCAAGGCCTGCATGGCCTTGACTGCCTGCTTGGCAGCAGTAAAAGCAGCTGCACCTGTCTCATCCCAGTCCCACCTGATGCCCTTTCATAACCAATCGATATAAGGGCTTCATTATTTGTGCCAAGTGTGGGATAAACACTCTCCAGTAGCCCAAAAGACACCAAAACTCCTGTAAGACTGCCACAGTGGTGGTGGGGAAAGCCTGGACCTTGTCTGTGGCTGCTTCAGGAATAACTGTAGTTTTAATCGACCAGATGACCCCCAAGAATTTTATAGACAAACCAGGTCCCCGAACCTTGGTGCTTTTCACAGCCCATCCTTTTTCCTGTAGATGTGATAACAGTCTAGGAACTGCCCCTTCTAAATCTGAAAGGGAATCAGACGTGAGTATAATATCATCAATGTAGTGATACAACCGCACCATTTGCAGTTTCTTCCATGTGGCCAAGTCCTGGGCTACAAATCCATGACAGATGGTGGGACTGTGGAGGTATCCCTGTGGAAGGACAGTGAATGTCCACTGCTGGCCTTCCCACGTGAAGGCAAACTGTTCCTGACTTTCCTGTGCTATGTCAATAGAGAAGAACTCATTAGCAAGGTCTACTACATAATGATACATTCCCAGCTCATGGCTGAGGGTGTCCAGAAGGGATGCTACAGAGGGGACAGCAGCATGCAAAGGGTGTGTCACTTTATTCAATTCCCTGTAGTCCAGTCATATGCCAGGAGCCGTCTGGCTTTTTCACTGGCCACACAAGGAAATTAAAAGGACTATGAGTGGGCTTTATGATGCCCACCTTCTCCAACTCCTGTAGAGTTTCTCCAATTTTCTTGTGCCTCCCAGGCAATTTATACTGCTTAGTATTTATTACCTGCCAAGGTACAGGCAGAGCTACAGGTGGGTGCTTAGCATGTCCCCTCAGAACTGCCTTTACTACACGTACCCTCAGTCTGAACTCACCTGCAGTGGTCTGTAAGCACAGGCCCTGCAGGATCATCTACCCCCAAAATATATTCAGGGATGGGAGAAATGTACCCGGTATACTCCTTTGGGGGCAAACCCCCCTTTCCCCAGTGGGATTTGGGCTTTCTTCACTCTAATTGCCTTACCTCCATAACCATCTATTACAGCAGGAGTCCCGGGAAAATGCTCAGGGTTGCCATGAATCAGAGAACATTCAGCTCCCGTGTCCACCAGCACCAGGACACATTGTACATTCACAGGGGAACAATGAATTGCTAATTCTACATGTGGCCTCTGGTCCCCACCATGTCCCCCAAAGTGGGGACTTTGACCCCCCCCTCAATCGAACTGTGACACCCAATTATCCTCCTGTGGGGGTGAGGGCTCAGGTGAATCCTGAGTACTGTCTCCCATGAAGTTTTGCAGGGACACAGGCCAGGCATGAGGCCTTGACTCTGATTTCTGTGTCCTTGACCTCAGTGGCTGGAACTGCTGCTCTGGCTTTAATTGGTGCCACAGTTCTAACAAGATTCTGTTGGGCTGTCCATCAAGTTTTTCTTTCACAACCCCAGCCTTTATCAAATCAACCCACATCTGGGTCCTTGAGACCTTCACGGGGCCCTTTGCACCTCTCCTTTCAGTTGTCGCCTATACTTCCCTCTGTGCCCTTCTTGTTTCAACCTACCCCAGGTCTGCTAAAGTACGGGTAGCCTCACTTATGGGTGGCCGTATGTAGGGGGCAAGAGTAGTCACTAGGGACCCAAAGAGAGATGGGGGAGCTGTATGCACCACCAGGTTTCTCATTCCTATAGTGAACATCTCATCGGGGCCCCGGGGGTCCATATTATACATTATGTTTTTCATACCCAATTTCCACAGTACCTGCTAGAGCTCTGCATACATTTTCCAATGACTGGAAAAATATGGTAAATCACCCTGATTAGGCCAAACTATCCTGATGGCAGCTGTCAGCCATTCCAGGAGTGTCTGATTCCTTGAGGCGTGATGGGCATTTTGCAACCGCTGCTGAAGGGAAGGGTGAGTCATCAGGGAAGCCATTCTACTCATCTCAGTACCCAACACAACAATGTTTTTCACCCCCATATCCCAGAGATGTAAAAGCCATGTAGGCAGAGATTCCGATGGCCTCTGCCTATACTGGATGCTCATGTCCACCAGCTCATCCTGGGTATAGGGATGGACCATGGAGTGCTCCACAACCTGGGGAGGGGGCAGCTCCTCCCGCTGAGGAGCCTGTGGTTGTTTCATTTCTATTTTCTGAATTACAGCCAGGCAGGCCTTTAGTACGGGAGAGGATGGTACCTCGGGCAGTGGCCTCGGTAGCAGATCGGCCCTTGGGCCTGCCTCCTCCTCCTCTCCCTGTGGCTCCTTCTCAGTCTCCCGGCCTGAAGTCACCACTCTTTCCTCCTCCTCCCTGATGGCCTCCTGCAACACAGCTTTTCTGCTGCCTTCCCCTTCACGGCTGCTAAGGAATCTTCCAGGAGCGTGACCTGCCTTTTCAGTAACTGTCTCTCTTCCTTAACAGCATCCCATAGGTTGTTGCCAGCTCCTCCAAGTGATGCTGAAGTGTGTCTCTCTCCTGCCTAAGTCCCTCTCTCTTCTTGCTCACCCTCTCAATAATCCTCTCTTTCTCTTGTATAACATTTTCCACACTCTTGATGAAAAGAGACCCTACAATGCCAGCTGCTACACAGCCCCCTAGGGTCTCCAAGCAGTCTTCCAACTCACAGAGGACTAATTCTGCAGCTTCCAGTGTTTCCACCCTTCCCCAGTTCTGGGATGGGCCCCACTCCTCTAAGAGGTACTTTACCCTAGACCAGTCCCTACTAGGGGCTCCCAAATTGGAAGCCCCACAGCTGGGGGGATAATAACAAGTGAAGCTCTACCCTTTGTCGCTGCATCCACTGGGGCCTCCCACCATCCACAGGGGAGTTCTGGGCATCTACTCACCATCTCTAGGTTGCACCCATTTTGACAGATTTTGGGTTCAGAGGTCCTGCCTACTACCATCAGATGTAACTCCAGGGAGGAGAAATCCTGGGGCAAAATAGCTCTAAAACCGAAATCAGTCAAAGTGAGAAATAAAGTTTAAAACCCATTTATTGCTTACAAACTGTGTTCTGGGGCTCTTCCTTGCTCTGGCAGAAGCAAGCTAGACCTCCCCTTAACCTCTCAGGTTCAGATAAGCCCTTGGTTGCCCAGGTAATTACTCATTGATATGGAGAGGAATAACTCTCCACCCCGGAGGAACACCTGTTGATATGCAGATGCACTAAAGTCAGGTAAGATATTCTGTAAATATTACAATTTTACCCACATCCACTAACCCCCTGAAACAGCTTCCTCACTTCCTCCCTCCCCTGGCAAGCATTTTCAGAGTACCCACCAGGTGCCTGGTGCAGGGCTGGGTGCCAGGGACCCAAAGGCAATGAGCCATGCGGTCTTTCACTCCACAGGGGAAAAAGTCCTCGGTGGGTCTCGTGTTTGGGACCAAGTCCTTCTTCTTCAGCAATCGTTTACGAGAGCCAGAAAGAGCTAGCAGAATCTAACTGGAGACAGGGCCCTGTCCAGCTTCTCTCTTCCCAAGTGAATGCCACACACTGACCTGGAGCCCTCTCAATTTGTTTAACACCTAACAAATGGTTAAGAGGACTCTGAGCACTTTTTCTTTTCTGTTTTGGTTGGGAGTACATTTCTAAGCACGACAAACATGGGAAGATCACTCGGAGTGATGAGGGATTATAGGAATGGGGGAGAATACCATCCCCTCCTTTTCTGAAAAATAGAAATTTCTCATAGAAACATATATTTTTGTAATATTGCTTTTTAAAAGTCTTAGTATGGAAAAATTTAAACATGCATAAAAGTAGAGAGACTAGAGTGTGAATGCCCATGTGCCCTCAGCCCAGCTTCAACAATGATCAACCCGTGGCCTGATCTGTTTTCACACATAGCTCTCCTCACCTGTATGATTTTATCTGTAAGCATTTCAATATGTAGTTCAAATAGATGAGGACACCTTTAAAAAACGTGATCACAATTAATTCACCTAAATTAGCAAAAATTCTTTAATATCATAAGCCATCTAGTCAGTTTTTATATTTCTAATTGTCTCATAAATGCAACTATGCATTTTTTACAGTTGATTTGTTTGACTTAGGGTCCAAATCATCTCTACCAACTTTAATTGGTTAGTTTGTCTCTTAAACTCTTTTATTCTGTACATTTCTCCCTTGCACATCCTCTGCACATCTTACACTTACAATCTGTTGAAAACCTGAGAACCTCACCCAGTTGATTCTGGGGACTGGATGCTCATGCTGTTGCACAGAGTCCTCCCTCCTCTGCTTCCCATAATTAAAAGTGGGACCTAGATGCTTGCTCACATTCAGGTTCCGTTTTTCTGTCCAAATGACTTCACAAATGGTAGAATAATTTCTCTCTCTCATTTTTTTGTATGACATTCTCTCTAATGTCACTGGGTTTCTGAACCCAGTTGGAGCCTGTAAGCGAGTTCCTCTCAGATTAACTAGAGCCCATTGTTTGGCTGGTGGAACATTGACGTTGCTGAGACAGTAAAGGAGAGGCAGGGGGTCTCTACATGATGTAGTGCTCAGCCTCTCCTTTAAAAGACACTGAATAAATATTTTAAAAAATCTCTGATAGAAGGGGCATCACATTTTTCATGCCTGGGGAACCCACCTGTCGGGTCCCATTTTAAAGATGAGGCAACCGAGGTTCAGGAGATTTAAGTAATTTGCCCAAGTTCACACAGGCGGTAAATGACAGAATTGGAATTTTGTCTTAGGACTCCAAAGATCTATGTTCTTTTCACTTTATAATAAGGCTTCACCTGTGTTTGCAACATGACTTCCCATTCTTTTCTTTGTATCTTAAGTGTTGCAGTAAAACCAAACCCCCCCTCATTCTTCTTTGCTGGACCTCAAACTTTCCCACCTTTATGTCTTTTTATATGTGGTTTCCTCTGCCTCCTAGAATGACCTAGAAGACATCTTCACCTTTGTAAATCCTGTAGCAGCAACACCATTGCATCTAGGAAACCGTCACAAAGATTCCCCCCTGGAAGAGAGGGGTTCGTCTAAAGACCAAGAGCAGCCCATGCCTTGTTTATGTTGTACATTTTATTACAGATATTTATATCTTGGTCTTCCTCACCTAGTGAACAGCTGCCTGGTCGAAGCATCTCTGTACTTGCTCTTTTATGCCACACATAGTTTTGAGTGTCTTCTATGAGCAAGGCCTTATGGGAGACACAATGATGAATTAGACACAGAAAATAAGTATGGCATAAAGGAACAAGTACAGAGATGTTTCACCCAGAACTGTCTATTTCTAAGTAGCAGAGACTTGAAAAAAACACAACATTAAAGCCAGAGATGTGGAAGATGGGTGCAGCTTTGTTTTACCTTGATTCTGTGTCTTTGTTCCTTCATCCCATGTAGGGTGCTCTCCTTCACATACTGTGTGCTTTCGGCCGTTTATAGCTAACACTTTCTTCAAGACCTGGCTCAAAGCCTAGTCATTCCTACAAGATTTCTCTAGCCACTGTGGTCGCCCCTTACCCAGCGGTCACAGTGCCACACAGATTGACAACTGCCAAACAATTATCAAATCATTGATCATCATTGTCAATCATCAAACTGCCACTGAGTACCAGGTATATGAGAAGCTGTACTTTATGCCGTGGGGGAGGTCAGGGAAAGATTTGCAGGAAGGTGGAATTCAAGAAGAGCCTTGAAGAATGTGTTTTAATTAAAGAGATGGAAAGGAAAGGGAAATAAAGTTATGTATGATAGCAAAGAGTTCAATTCCTATTTCTTTCTCATGAGTGAGTAACATTCTACTGTGTGTGTGTGTTCAGGACCCTCATGACTGGTATAGGCACTACTGCAGTGGGGTGTCACAGTAGGGGAGGAAACTGGGTTCAAATCCAAATAGAGCCTGGGCAAGGGGAAGTTTACAACTAGGGAGCAGGTGGGAGTCGGTGGATGGAAAACTGCTAAGAGGGAACAACAGGAATAAGGTTGGGCTAAATCCATGTAACAGGATTCTTGCTCACGGCAGGCCAGGTGACCAGACATTACCTTGGGGATGCTGGAAGATGAGTGACCTGATCAGAGACCTGTGGTGACCAGATATGGAGAGTGGTGGGTTCTGGTGCAACTTAGCATGGTTCTTGCTAAAACCAGATTTTACTAGGAAGTATAGAGAAGGGCCTAGGAGAAGGTTCAGGAGCTTCACTCATGATTGGTCAAAGAATCTCTGTATCATTTAAAAATTATATTTAGTTTGTGCTAGTCAAGATGATCTGTTTGTAGCTTTAGGTATTTACTTTCTTTGTTTTGTTTTTAAATGGAGGGAAAGCATATTTAGCTTTCAGGAAACTACATGGACCTGAAACTGATAGGAGGCTCTTCTGCCAAAGAAAAAGGCCTTTACTACCACCTGGTGGCCGTGTCTTCTTACAGCAATGTTCCCAAAAGCAGCCCTAGAGGAGTCAGTGTTTGAACTTTGCAAACCCAGAGGTCACTGAGACTGTGGTGGCAATAAGAGCCACAAACAGCTGTATCCTTTCCCTCAGTCCCCTCTCTCTGAAGCCTTGAGATTGAGAATTAGCCGCTAAGGGAGGCTGAGCAGGGAAAACGAAGTCCATGCCCTCACTGAATCTGTGGATTTCCAAGCCTGAAGTGAAAAGCCAGAGGGAAGCTTTGCATTGAGTGAGTCCCGATTATCACGTTAGACTGGTCTTTTCAAGGCCAAGACAAAGGGCTTCTTTGTTTCACGGCTAAGAGTGGTTCAAAAATCCATGGCATTGCTCAGTATTTGTCCAAAGGGCAGGGAAAGCGCAAATCCAGATAGTGGTATTGAAGGAACAAAGAAAAAAATATGTGCGTCTTACTTGCGTCCTGTTGCAAGCAGCTCATTCAGTAAACATGGTTCCATTGCATAAATGTATCACGAGGAAAAAATGAGGGAGAAAGAACGCATGGCAACTCTGTCGAAGAACAGGTTGCATTTGGATCCTGTCTTACATGAACAAACTGAGGCCAAATTCAGGGGAGGCACGAGTCCAGGTAAAGTTACCAGGAGAGGCCCTTTAGGATTCAAAATAAATCTTGTTAAAAAAAAAAAAAATCTTACAAAGTGTGAAGTTAGCAGTGACAGGACTGGAAACCAGTTCTGGCCTCCTGACCCGGACCCAACGACGGGAACAAATCATGTTTCCTCCTGTTCTGTCTTCCACCCCCTGCAGGGAGGGGTGGAGACTGGTTCCCTCAGGGCCTCTTCCCCAGCCTTCACCCTCCTCTCTTTTCTATGAATCCCCTGTCTCTGCCTTTGTACCTCCAAGTAATGCCAACCTCTGATTGCTGCCTGGCAGTCCGCGCAGGAGTGCACATCCACTGACTCAGTGATCTCTCCGGTCTCCGTCTCTATGTGCATGGCGGGTGCTGAGAGCCGGGTGGGGGGTGGGGGTGGGGAGCAGGGGCCTGGCCTGTGCCTGGCCTCACACACCACAGGTGGCAGGGCCGGAGTGGGAACTGGATCTTTGACTCAAGTCCAGGCCCATCTCCATTATATTTGCTGCCTTTCAATTTCTGGCTTCCCGTTTTGGACTATGACGACTTTCTTGACTCTTTATTTTTTCAGTATGAAAGTGTTCAAGACGCCCACGAGTGGAAAATGCAGTCCCCACAGCCAAATCAAACTTCACCAGATTCCTTACAGCTGTGAGCATTGAAATGACTAATGAAAGCCCTCTGCTGCCGGTGGAACTTTGACACACGGCCTTGTTGCTGCCACTCACTAGGACCTGGCCCTGTGCATTTACATACTGGATGTTACCCCAAAAGCCCCCGACCAGGGGATTTCCGGGATGTAGTAAGTACGCGGCTCTGAGTCTTGGAAGGTGCCCTGTGTGAGCACCCGTCCTGCAGGGCGGGCAGGGGACATTTCAGACCCCACCCTCCCCTCATCAGGGGACCTCCTCCTGGGGAGATGTCCAGATTCCCAGATCTGTTGGCCAGGGTCCTGTCTGCCAGCTATGGTTGGAGGTGCTGGGTACTCCCAGATGAGGAGTTCAGGCTCCTGCACACCTGGAGCTTGGTGCCTGGTTAAAGGCAACGGGCACCAACACATGGATAATTCAGTCAGTAGCAAAGGTACGAGGGGCATTCTGAGAGCTCAGAAGAGGGGCGTCTAATTTAGGGGTGGCCAGGAAAGGCTTCCTGGAGTTGGCAGTGGCTGAGTTGAGTCTTCAACAGTTTTTACATCAGTTCCTTTTAAAATAAAAAATCTAGTTTCAAAAGTAGTACATCTCATTGTGTATCATTTAAACTTTATAGAAATATGTTCCTTTATAAATAAGTTCAGGAATGAAGAGGAAGAATGGACACTTGATCAGTAGGGTTTCCACTCAGTTGGACTTGGAGCTTTCGGCCCGAGAGGGGAGTTGTGTGTGTGAGTGTGTGTGTGTGCACAGGGTGGAGTAGAGCCAAAAAAAGGGAGGTGGGGACTTGTCTCACAGCCAGACCCTCTTTGCTTTAACACCCACCTGGATAGGAAATCGTGGGCCACCCATGGGCAGGCCCTCCCCACCACGGGACTCTGGTCTTTGCAGTTGGATTTTCCAGGTTCGGCCTTGGCTTTTGCTGTCTTGTAACTTTGGAGTCTCACCTCTGCCCACTCCTCCAAGGGGTTCATTGAAGTGTTTGCCCGAATGAAATTGATCTCCCTCTAAAAAGAATTACAGGACCAGGTTAAGATGTTAACAATATCTAACCCGCTAAAATGCCAGTAGGAGCTCACATTTACTCAGGACTCTTCTTGCAACAAGTATGTGCTGAGAGCTTCTTTGTCTCATAACATGAATTCCCTCAATAACCTTATGAAGTAGGGGTTTTACTATTCCTGTTTTACAGATGAGGCATCTGAGGTTGTACCTGCTCAAGCTACACAGCTAGTAGTTGGCAGAGCCCGGCCTCAGACTCAGGCCTCTCTGACTCACACCTCTACGCTCATGAACACGGTGATCTGCGTTATTTCTCAAACATATTTGGCTGCAAAAGTGTTTTTTAATTGTACGCCCCTCATGTCTCAGCACTATTATTACCATTGCATGAGCCACAATTTGGGAAATGATACCCCAGGAAAATACTTTGCCCTGTCCGTGAAAGAGAGATAATAATGCAATCTCAGTGTTGTGCTGATAAAAGATGTTTCAGTAAATGGGTGTTGAGAATACTTACCTTACAACAGGAATGTGTGTATTTAAAAAATAATGGTTGAAATGTCCTTGAAATGAAGCAGTGTTTTGGCTGAGATGACAACGAAGATGACGGTTACTAAGCCTGAAGACACTCGGGCCCTGGGGCAGGGGCAGGGCGCTGCCTGCTGGTCTCCCTTCCCAAAGGGTCCCTTGGGTCCCCTTCCTTCCCTCTGCCCTCCGGTTCTGTCCCCCATTCCTCTATTTGGCTTCTCTCTTTTCCGCAAATAGTGAGTCAGTTAGCTGCGCCCAGGACTGGCGTCTTGCCTTGAGGCTGCTTTTGCCCCTCATGTGGGCCCCAGAGCCCTCCTCTGCAAATTTGACTGTGTCCTGAGCCCCAGCGGTAGGCCGGACCCCTGGTCAGACACCATAACCTTGCCGTGGCCACCTGCCTGATGGCCAGGCCTACATCTGCCCAGAGAACGAGCTGCCACTTACCCACCACTCACCAGTTCCAGGACAGACCACCACCTGTGGCAAGAAGGACCAAGCAAAAGATGCCTGAGTTGGCCACACTCCCCGGCCACTGATTTGGACAACTCACCCTCCCCCGAAGGGCGGCATGTCGGCCTGCTCAGTTCCCTACCGGCCCTCCGGCTCCATGGCTGATGCCCCAGGCTGGTGGCCTGCCAGGGACATCGGAGCACCCCTTTTCTTCTAGGCACCAGCTGTGCCCAGCTATCGTTTTTCTTTTTGAATTTCCATAGTCCTGAAAGATGTGTGCATTTGGAGAAAGCATAATAAAAGCAAAATAAACAAAGACAGGCACCCAAGCCCAGCTCCCTATTTCTACCTGGGAAAGCATTTTTATTCTTTTCGATAATTAAACACTACTAAAAAAGAGCAATCCTTTTAAGGATTTTGCCCTTGCACCTGTGGGGTGGCTGCTGTTAACTCTCATTTCATACATGGAGAGACCAAGGATCAGAGGTTCAACCTTATACTTATACCATCCAGTGTCTGTCCCTCTGCCAAGTGCTGCCCTTGGACCTCAGGCCTGACCCAGGGCCCGGGGACCATCAAGCTTGGGGCCCTTTGCTCCTCAAGTGGCCCAAAGTGACAGTACAAGGTGACATGGTGCTGGGCTCCCAGTTTCCTCCCCTTTGCCCTCCTCCATTCTTCTTTTCCAAGGTTGGGCCCTCCTGCTACTCTTTCTCATAGTTAGTCCATGACCCACTCACCCACCCATTCACTTGCCTTTTGACAAAGTACCAGTTGAGCCACATGCTAAGCACTTCGGAGATACGTAAAGAGAAATGTGAGATGCAGATCTTGCCCGTAATAAACTGTTACAGAAAAACTATTCTGACACTTGTCAAAAATGGGAAGGAAGACTTTGATTCATGATTATAGCTGTGGGTAAGAGAAATTGAACTTGTCTTTTAATACAACAATGGGGATTTGTAGCCACTGGGCAGGACAAAGGAGTGGATGAACTTAGTTAATAGCGCAGGTAGAGGGAAAGGCATTTGCTTGGATATCAAGGATGGGGGGGCTCCCTGTTGACTGTCTTAGCGGGATTTTTTGCTAAAACTGGGCTCAGCAGGCCATGGGAGGCCTGGTAGAGAAGAGGGTTAGAAGGACCCTGACTGAAGTTTGGTCAAGGAGGGAGTTTTCTGCTAGTACACAAAGGAATGTGAGAGCTAGGGCCCAAACACAGGGCCCAGAAGGTGAAAGCTGGGGGTGAGCAGCGTGCCAGTCACAGATGCAGCTGTAGCTCAGACGGGTGCCAGTGGGGGGATCTGGGCTATTGCATCCTCTGGCTTCAGGGCTGACCTCTGGCTGGACTTCACCCCAGGTTCGTTCATTTCTTACTACCCTGTATCATCCACATGCTTTTCTCTAATGCTTCGCAAGTCTGCATTTCTAGGATTTGATACTTTCGACCACAAATGAGACTGGAAAGTACAAAGGCTTTATTTAAATCTTGGACAATGTTTTGACCTCATGTTTCTCTTTTAAAATATTGGGACAATACCATTTATGGGCTGAATTGCATCCCCCAAATTCATATACTGCCACCCAATATGACTCTATTTGGAGACAAGGCCTCTAAGGGGGTGATTAAGGTGAAATGAGGTTGTAAGGGTGGAACCCTTGTCTGATGGGACTGGTGTCCTAGTCAGAAGAGGAGATGATGCCAGAGACCTCTCTGTCTCCCTGTGCAGAAAGGCCATGTGAGGATAGCGCAGGAAGGTGCTGGCTGTGAGCTGGGAGGAGAGACTGCCAGAACCCAAATTTTACCGCACCTGGATCTTAGTCTTCTTGCCTCCAGAACTGTGAGAGAATTTCTGTCCTTTCAGCTGCCCAGTGTCTGGTATTTTTTTAGGTAATAGTCTGCCAGAGCAGACTAATACAGTGCCACCTCATGGGCATCTGAGAGCTCAACATAAATCAGTTGAGGGCCTAACAGCAAACCACACGTATTTGTTAGCATATTCCCATTCCTCCCATTGTATGATTTGTGAGGTGGTAAAAGGCCTGTTTGACACCAAACATCTCCCTCGTGTGATGATGGCATGGGAAATTCATATAGTAGAATCATTCCTTTAGATTCAGGCTTTGTTTCTCCATTTTGCAAGTAGCAGAACCTTTGCAAAGCAGGATAAATTAAAAGGGGAATTCTCTGGAAGTATGTTGTTATGGGTTAGGGTTCCTGGTTTCAAGAAGCATAAACTAAGTCTGGCTGATATCGGCTGAAAAGGAACAATTGAAAGGATATTCCCTGGGGGTGGGGCCTTGCTGGGCAAAGGTGTGTGAGGACAGAGGGCCACACTACGGGGTACGGGCCATGCTGTATGCTCCTCTGATGCCTCGAGCACTGGACCACACCAGCACTGCTGGGCCATCCTCCAGAAGGAGTGCCTTGTGGTCCCTGCTGTGCAGAGTTATCTCCTGGCAGATGCAGGAGCAGAGTTATCTCCATGGCAGAGCCTACATCATCCATCTGTATTTCAGCTGCAAGGGAGGCTGGGAAAGTGAGTATTTAGCATTTTCAGTGGAGGTGGCTCTGCCCTGCACCAAGATTCGTGAGGTAGGGAACTTCCCCAAACAATAGAATGAGGTTCCAAATGCCAGATGGCCAAAAAGAATGAAAAGTTCCCCCATACATACAGGGGAATCTTACCAAGCCCCAAAATAGGAAGTGTAGCTTCACTCATAGGACGGAGAATCAGGAATTGGAAAGCTAGGAGCAACCTTACTCTGCATGCATCTCTCTACTCTTTCTTTCTCTCTGTCTCCCTGAAGACTGGATTTCCCCAGTCTGCTTGCTCATGGGGAGGCCCACCTCCTTCTTGGCTGCTGGATATTAGTTGTCTGTTTCCCTTAGAACACTTGTTCTATCTTCCAGAAACACCTCCCAATCCCATCTTGAGGGCCTTTCCTCTGTCCACTCTTGTCCTGGGCAGGCTTTATCCCCAGCCCTAGAGATGAACCAGATGACCCAAGCCCACCAGTCACCGAATCTCCTGCCACAGTGACAGATTCAGGGGTGGGCATGTGACCTGCAACAGCTTGGTATGTTAAGGAAAAATTGAACTATAACTTCCATGTTGTAAAATACACAAATCTTAAGTGTATGCCTCAATGGATTTTATATATTTATATGCATGTGGAGCCACCACGAAGATGAAGCTATAGGAAGTTTTTGCAAACACTCTTTCCAAAATGAATCACTATTCTGACTTATGACCACCGATAGAAGTCTTCTTTTGTCCATTTAGATGGTGTCATATAGTATATAATCTTTGGTATCTGGCTTTTTTGCTCAACATTATGTTTGTGAGATTCATCCATGTTGTTTTATATGGTATTGGTTCATTCTTTTTCACACCTATATGGTATTCCATTAAATGAATTTTATCACAGTTAACTTACCCATTCCACCATTGATGGACATATGGATTGTTTCTGGTTTGGGGCTTATAAATAATGTTGCTATAGACTTTATTGTATGTATCTTGGTGGATATAAGCACTCATTTCTTTGGGTCTAGATCAAGAGTGGAATTTCTGGGTCATAGAGAAAAAAATAGGTAACTATAGTAGGCATTACCAAATAGTTTCTCCAAGTGATTGTACCAATTTACACATCAACCAGCAATAAATGAGACTTATTGTTCTATATCCTTGCCTAGACTTATTATTGTTCACCTTATAATTGTAGCCATTTAGATTATGCATCTCAATATCACATTGTAGTTTTAATTCATATTTCCATCATGACTGAAGGCACTGAACACTTTCATTTTTCTTGACCATTTGGATATCCTGTTCTGTCAAGTGACTGTTCAAGATTTTGCCCATTTCTTAAAAACACTGGCTTGTTGATATATTTTTTTTTCTTTATAGATTTCAAGCAGTTATTTTTATATTCTGGATATGAGTCCAGATATTTGCTGATGCATATTTAGCAAATGTATTTACGTAGTTCATGATTTGTATTTGTACTCCCTTAATGATACCTTGTTAGGAACTCAAGTTTAATTTATTAATCTTTTCAATGGTTAATGCTTTTTAACTTGTTGTGTTTAAGACATCTTTACTTACTCTGAGATCATGAACCAGTTAGTGACTTTGAGGGAGGCAGAGGTAATTGACTCCTTCTTTTTCTTGAATTTGAGGTTGTGAGGTGGGAAGGTCGAGCCAGAAATGAAGGCAGAGAGCAGAATGGCCTTGAGGTGGGGCACTGTCAGGACAAGGCCAGCCTGCACCTCCAGGAACCATCTGCTGTAGCTGTGGCTGAAATCAAGAGGCAGGCCAAGAGGATGTAGAATGATCACTGAAAATTGTTCATTTAACTATTTCTTGTTAAATTATTGAATTCTTATTTTACAAGGTGAGACTCTCATTTTGAAAATTATTTAAAAACATTTTCTTACATTCCAGATTAGGAAACCAAGGTGAGAACATGATAAATAATTTGCTTATCATCATAGCTAGGGCAGAACCATCACTAAACCAGAACCACAGCTAAAACCCGGGTCGCCTGGATTGAACCCTCTCTCTTACCCTCTCCTTGCCTCCCTGCCAGAGGAAGGCCAGAGGGGTGGTGATGATGAATGACATCCCCTTTGCCTCAGGCTTAAAAATATACTAAGCCTCTTCCAGATAGATGGAGGTTTTCCTCTCTTTCTCTAACCCTGAGTAAATAGAAAGTGAGATCCCCACTGGTCTACAGCGGCAGAGACTTCAGGAAGCCCGCACAAGCCAAGGGGCCAGAGCAGACCAGTGTCAGCAGGGGGAAATCAGAGGGACTTCCCCCAAGTCCTTTCTGTCAAAGAAAGAAGCATTAGAGACCTTCATGAAAGAAAAAGCAACACCTCAAGGACTATTCCAGACTGGGTAAATGTCCCCTTACCCCTTGGGTTTTTACCCAGGACACTGGGCTCCATCTTGCTGTGGTCAGTTCCAGGAATCTGGGATTTAAAGCTGGATGTATCTGCCTCAAGCAAGGTCAAATTTCAGTTTCAGGGGGCCCCAGCGTCTTCTCCCTGACAGCAGGTGGGAAGTGATAGACGTTAGACGCCACGGTATTCACCTAGGGACTGGAGGCCAGTGACGGTGAGGAAGTGGTTCCTAAATTCAGATGGGTGGGCAGTGCCAGGCTGTATGAGAATCACCCGAGGGTCTTGGCTTGGGCCTGGAGGAATATGTGATTTTAAGAAGCCCTCCAGATGAGTATGATAAATATGATTCTGAAACTCATTTTTATTTAGAGGGTGGGCTCTGACAGACCTGGGTTTCAATTCTGGCTCTGCTTTACCACTTAACAATTGTGTTTTCCTGCACACACATGGCCTCTTGAGCCCTCAGTTTTCTTGTCTAAAAAATGGGGGGTAATAGTAATATCCCCCTTACAGTGTTGAAATGCTGAGTGAGATAATATGAAGCTGAAGCACAGGGCTTATCACTCCGTAAGTCACAATATTATTATTATTCTGCTGCCGGTATATCTCTTTAACCTCTTCTCTCTATTGTTGTGGCTTCTGTTTATGCCCTAGCTATGTATTAACATTGCTTATTATATGCAACCACCCAGAGTTGGATTTTGCTTAATACAAACAGAACAAAGTACATATTATTTTTATTTTATAAGTGAGGAAAGAGATACAAAGAAGTTAACTGGTTTGCCCCAAATCCCATAGCTTGTAAGCACTAGAGCTGAGTTCTAAATGCAGGATGGTGGGATTCTACAGCCAGGAAGGGTAAAGTGGACAGAAATAGTATTTGTACATCAGTTGGGGGGAGACACTGCCTATTCACACCCTTCCACTGGGCTTCGTATTTCACATTTTGAGTGTTTCCATAATTACAAAGAAGCTCAATGAATTCATGGGTCCACTCAAAGTTTTACCAGTGCAGCCCTCCCCACCACGAAGGGGAAGCCAATGGCGGTTCACACCTGGCGGAGGCCACTGATCAGCAGCGCAAACCCGACACATCAGAAACGCAGACTTGCCACCCAACCTCAGTCTGAACCCACGTTTTAACAAGGTCCCCAGGTTAAAGTCTGAGAAACTCTATGAGGAGGAAAACCATGGTGTGGAGTAAAGAGCCCAGCCTAGGGAGCAGGGGTCAAGTGCTTGCACAGCAGCCGTGTTCTCCTGGGTGAAGGACTTGGAATTTCTAGGTGAAAATCACTCACCCTTGGTGTGAGCAGAAGGGCTGCTCCTGTAGACTGGTGTCCATGTAAGCAGCACACCCCTGCTACGTCTGTCTGGTATTTACCCACATCCTTTGGAATACTGCCACCAGCATCGTTTAGCTCCTAGCACCACATGAGGCTCAGAACTGTTAGAGCATTGCTGGTGTCTTCATATTGACCAAGCCTCTCTACGATAAACATCTTTGAAATTCCCCTCACATTGTTAGAGATAGGCAGGAACGATGTGGCTGTAAAATCTGATCTTAATACCATCTGCCACTTTTGTGTGAGCAGATGACATGAAGAACTGGTGAGTGAGTGTATTTCTTGACTATTCTGACCCCAGGGACCTTCTCCCTCGAACTCCTGTTGAATCATATATGTAGAGCTTCACTGTAGGTTAAGCTTTTGGTTTGCTGTTGATTCGTGAGTTCGAGATATGCAACTCTGACAAAACTGCCATCATATGATGTTTATGGTGGATTGTGGATTTTTTGAGATTAGGGACTGTTTTTTTCAGTTAAATTTAAATTTTATTGATGTATAACATACATCCAGAGGAAAAAAAACACAGTATTTGTCTAGAGGGAATAAATAAGGATAAATACCCTGTACCCAGTACCTAGATCAGGAAATGTAACTCTGGAACTTCAGACGTCCCTAATCGCTCTGTTCTAGTCACTACTTCCCCTTTATGCTCCCACCAGGGGAACCTAAGTCCTCGCTTCCCATACTGTACTAGTTTTGCATGTGGGAGTCATATTTTTATGTCAGAAAAAGAAATACTTAAAAATTAAAAAAAATATATTATAAAGCACTTAAAACAAATGTCCTTCAAGGAATACACAACAGTTCAGTTATAAACTCCATGATCCCTGGCTTCACCTGTATAAATTGGAAGGTTTTCAATTTAATTTTGTCTTCCTATTTTGAAACGATTTCAAACTCAAGGAAAATTTGCAAGAATAGTATGATAGCTTTTTTCCTGAACCATTTGAGAGGCCATTGCTGGCACTGGTGCTCTGTCATCCCCCAAATGTTTTAGTGAGAATTTTTTTCCAATAAGGATATGTTTCTACATAAGGACAACAGGACCATCTAAATCAGGAAAATAACACTGATACATTATTACCATATAATCGGAAGGCACCAATCCAGTTTCACCAAGTACAGGATTACACACTGCATTTAGCTGTATCTGTTTAGTCTTCTTTAAAGTAGGAGAGTTCCCCCAAGAACAGAACCCCCAAACCAGGTAGATTCACCACTGAATTTTATCAGACATTTAGAGAAGACATAATACCCATTCTCCTTAAAGTTTTCCAAAAAATAGAAGAGGAGGGAATATTTCAAAACTTATTCTATGAAGCCAGCATCACTCTAATGCCAAAACCAGGCAAAGAGGCCACAAAAAAAGAAAACTACAGACCAATATCCCTGATGAACATAGATGTAAAAATACTAAAAAAAAATATTAGCAAACTGAATTAAAAAATACATCAAGAGGATCACACATCATGACCAAGTATGATTCATCCCAGGGATGCAAGAATGGTACAACATTCGAAAATCCATCAACGTCATCCACTTTATCAATAAAAAGAAGGACCAAAATCACATGATCATCTCCATAGATGCTGAAAAAGCATTTGACAAACTTCAACACCCATTCATGATAAAAGCTGTCAACAAAATGGGTATAGAGGGCAAGTACCTCAACATAATAAAGGCCATATATGACAAACTCACAGCAAACATCATACTTAGTGAAAAGCTGAAAGCTTTTTCTCTAAGATCAGGAACAAGACAGGGATGCCCACTCTCCCCACTTTTATTCAATTTAGTACTGGAGGTTCTAGCCGCGGCAATCAGGCAAAAAAAAAAAGAAACAAAAGGCATCCAGATTGGAAAGAAAGAAGTCAAACTGTCACTGTTTGCAGATGACATGATATTGTACATAAAAACCCTAAAGAATCCACTCCAAAACTATGAGAACAAACTATCTGAATTCAGCAAAGTTTCACGATACAAAATTAATACACAGAAATCTGTTGTATTCCTATACACTAATGATGAACTAGCAAAAAAAGAAATCAGGAAAACAATTCCATTCACAAGTGCCTCAAAAAGAATAAAATACCTAGGAATAAACCTAACCAAGGAAGTGAAAGACCTATACCCTAAAAACTACAAGACACTCTTGAGATAAACCAAAGAGGACACTAATAAGTGGAAATTCATCCTATACTCTTGGGTAGGAAGAATTAATATTGTCAAAATGGCCATTTGGCCTAAAGCAATCTGCAGATTCAATGTCATCCTTATCAAAGTACCAATAGCTTTCTTCAATGAACTGGAACAAATAGTTCCAAAATTCATATGGAACCACAAAAGTCCCCAAATAGCCAAAGCAATCTTGAGAAGGAAGAATAAAGCAGGGGGGATAATGCTTCCCAACTTCAAGCTCTACTACAAAGCCACAGTAATCAAGACAATTTGGTACTGGCACAAGAACAGACCCATAGACCAGTGGAACAGACTAGAGAGTCCAGATATTAACCCAAGCATACATGGTCAATTAATATACAATAAAAGAGCCATGGGTATACAATGGGGAAATGACGGCCTTTTCAACAGCTGGTGTTGGCAAAACTGGACAGCTACACGTTAGAGAATGAAACTGGATTACTGTCTAACTCCATACACAAAAGTAAACTTGAAATGGATCAAAGACCTGAATGTAAGTCATGAAACCATAAAACTCTTAGGAAAAAACATAGACAAAAGTCTCTTGAATATAAACATGAGCAACTTTTTCATGAACATCTCTCCCCGGGCAAGGGAAACAAAAGCAAAAATGAACAAGTGGGTCTATATCAAACCAAAAAGCTTCTGTACAGCAAAGGACACCATCAGTAGAACTAAAAGGCATCCTACAGTATGGGAGAATATATTCATAAGTGACATATATGATAAGGGGTTGACATCCAAAATATATAAAGAGCTCACATGCCTCAACAAACAAAAAGCAAATAATCCAATAAAAAAATGGGCAGAGGATCTGAACAGACACTTCTCTAAAGAAGAAATTTAGATGGCCAACAGGCACATGAAAAGATGCTCCACATCCTTGAAAAGATGCTAATCATCAGGGAAATGCAAATTAAAACCACAATGAGATATCACCTCACACTAGTAAGGATGGCCACCACCAAAAGACAAACAACAACAAATGTTGGTGAGGATGTGGAGAAAGGGGAACCCTCCTATACTCCTGGTGGGAATGTAAATTAGTTCAATCATTGTCAAAAGCAGTATTGAGTTTTCTTAAAAAACTAAAAATAGAAATACCATTTGACCCAGGAATTCCACTTCTAGGAATTTGCCCTAAGAATTCAGGATCCCAGATTCATAAAGACATATGCACCCCTATGTTTATCACAGCACTATTTACAATAGCCAAGAAATGGAAGCTACCTAAGTGTCCATCAGTAGATGAATGGATAAAGAAGATGTGGTACATATACACAATGGAATATTATTCAGCCATAAGAAGAAAACAAATCCTACCATTTGCAACAACATGGATGGAGCTAGAGGGTATTATGCTAAGTGAAATAAGCCAGGTGGAGAAAGCAAAGTACAAATGATTTCACTCATATGTGGAGTATAAGAACAAAGCAAAACTGAAGGAACAAAGCAGCAGCAGAATCACAAAACCTAAGAATAGACTAACAGTTACCAAAGGGAAAGGGACTGGGGAGGGATAAGGGGAATAAGGGGCATTACGATTAGCACATATAATGTAGGGCAGGGCATGGGGAAGGCAGTATAGCACAAAGACAAGTAGTGACTCTATAGCATCTTACTGTGCTGATGGACAGTGACTGTAATGGGGTATGACTTGATAATGGGGGTAATCTAGTAACCACAATGTTGCTCATGTGATTGTATATTAATGATACCAAAGTGCAAAAAAAAAAAAAAGTAGGAGACTTCCTCCATCTTTCCTTGACCTTCAGGACTTGACACTTTATATAATTACAGGGCAGTTACTTTGTGGACCATACCTCAATTTGAGTTTGATGTTTCCTCATAGTTAGATTTAGGGAACGCTTTTTAATTTTTAATTTTTGGTTTGTTTTTTATTTTTGGTAGGACTATCACAGAAGTGATGGTCCTTTCATTGCCTCCAATAGGTGGTGCACAATTTCAATTTGTTTTATTAATAGTGATCACTTTGTTAGGCGTATCTGCTGGACTCCTTTATTATAAAGTATTCTTTGCCCCTTTATAATTTCTATTTTGTGGGAGCTGCTTTGAGACCATTTAAGTATTCCATTCCACATCAAACATTCATCCATTAGTCTTAACATCCACTGATTGTTCTTGTCTGAATCAATATGATGATGATGGTTGCTTGATAGTGATTTTTTCCTGATTTAATCAAATCATTCATTCTACCCTTACTAGTTGGCACTCTGCTGTGAGGAAACCCTTTTTCTCTTCTATTACAGGCGCTTCATTTTACTGCACTTCACTTCAATGTGCTTTCCAGATAATGTTTTGACAAAATTAGTGTTTGAGGCAACCCTGCCTTGATCTACTTTTCCCACAGCATTTGCTCATTTTGTGTCTCTGTGTTGCATTTTGGTAACTCTCACAATATTTCAAATTTTTTCATTAGTATTATATTCGTTAGGGTGACCTGTGATCTGTGATTATGATGCTCTTTGTAAGCTCAGAGGATGGTTAGCATTTTTTTTTTTAGCAAGAAAGTATTTTTAAATTAAGGTATGTACTTTTTTTTAGACATAATGCTATTGCACACTTAATAGACTACAGTATAGTGTAAACACAACTTGTATTTGCCCATGGAAACTAAAAAAATTATTTGACTTGCTTTATTGCAATATTCACTTGATTGTAGAGGCCTGGACCTGACAGCAGGCACAGTGCCCAGAGCCCATGATACTTTCAGGGGCCCACGACAACACTGTAATTCTAATTTCTTCTAAATTCAGAAGAAAAATAACAAATATAAAATAATAATGAATGTAATAATCCAGCCTGAATTATACTTATTTTTATACCAATGCAAAATGAAAATATTAGTATTTTTAATTTAGTGCTCATGAGAGTTGTGATGCCCTCTTGCAGTATCTCAGTTAGCTCTGAAGGACCCGCGCCTTGTGGTTTCTGGAACATGAAACATACTCAATAAATGTGTGTGAAATAAGTGAATAAATAAGTGGCCAAGCATTGGGGTTTCTATTTCTTGTTTTTCCCCTGGTGGATGAGACCAGGGCAGAGGAAATAATATTTGTCGATGGTCTGTTTACTACAATGAGTGTTTTTTTTTCCTAGTAGTTCAAAGCCATCTACATCTGTTCATTCAACCATTTACTGAGTCACCTGCTGTATGCCAAGATTCTGTTTCCTTTGTGTGTCAGTGAGGGATTGTGGAATGTCTACTTCAGTCTTAGACGAGTAGGATGTGTCTATAAGAAGTCGTGAACTAGCCAGCCAGTGCGGGAACTAAACTGCCCTGCCTCCTTGGCACAGCATTCTAATCCACAGGGCTTATAGGTCAGACATGTGCTGAGCTAACCCTCCAGCTCCGATAATGCACATCCTCACTCCACAGCCTTTTGACGTGAGTGTTGACATTAGCGCACTTCATCTTTTCTTAGTATGAGTCACTGTCAAAAATGCACGCATCATCACACTGGTTTAGTTCTTAGTTCCGTCAGTTACTTTTTAAACAATAGTAAAATAAAATCCAAGGTGCATGCTGAGAACTTGGTTGTATTGATGAGGTACGATGTGAGATGAATGAGATGTTTGGGGCCAGAATTGTTTACCATTTACCATTTTTACCATTTTCAGACAGTGGATAAAGTTAAACATTCCTCTGTACTAAACATAAAAAGGCATTTGGCAAACATAATAGTAACATAAACATGATTGTTTGGGAATGCTTAATATTTTAACATTTTAAAGTACCCTCACGTACGTTGGCATAAAAATTTCCATTAGAACCTTTACTATGTTTTAGGTCAGTGGTTGGTAAACTGTGACCCATGGGCCACATCCAGCTTACCATCTGTTTTTGTATGGCCTGTGAGCTAAGAATGCTTTTTTTTTTTTTTAATTTTAAGTGGTTGAAAAAATTAAAAGAATATTCAGTAATTTGTGAAGATTATATTAAATTCAGGTTTCAATGTCCATAATAAAGTTTTCTTGGACACAGTCACACTCATTTGCTTTTGCAGTATCTTCTTTCAAATTATAAAGGCAGAGTTGAGTAGTTGCAACAGACACGGTGTGGCCCAGAAAGCTGAAAATATGTGCTATATGAGATTTCACAGAAAAGTTTACCTTCTCTTGTTCTAGGTACTCAGGATACATCAGTGAACAACATAAAGATCCCTGTGGTTGAGGAGGTTGTTGAGAGGATGTGACCTCCAGTTGACCTGAGAATTTGACCCAGGCAACTGGAGGCTCCTTACCCTCTCCCCAGTCCTTGGAATGTATGTTCTGCCCACTATTCCATAGCTGGAGCCATGTCAAGGATGAAACCTTGAAAAAATTATGTGGTTGAGACCATCTGGCTGTATACATGACTGAACCCCATTAAGGCCTCTAATTAAGGCAGGCAGCAGTGGAGATCTACTGGTTTTGCAGCCACCCAAGACAAGCCTTGTATGTAAATTCCTGTGCTTATTGAACCTGCCAGCTTCCGACCTGGAGTGGCCTGCTGCGTTCTTCCATCTCTCCTAGCCCTCCGTGTGTGGGGGCCAGGTTTGAATTTGACCCAGGAAATTTCTGAGGTTGCAAACCAACAGTCTGTTCTTAGGCACCTTACATATAATAGGGGAAGACAGTAAATAATAAACATAAGTAAATTACATCAAGTATGTTAGAATGTGATAAATGTGATGGAAAAAAGTAGAGCAGGGAAGTGGATAGGGAGGAATTATAACATCTTCCTCCCTTTTTTCAGGGAGGAAGATGTTACAATTGAAAAGGGAGCAATCAGGGAAGGACTCTTAAGAGGTGAAAGTTTAGCAAAGACTTGGAAAGGGTGAGGAAGTGAGTGAGCCATGCGGGTGTCCGAAGAAGAGTAGTCTAGGCAGAGGGATAATTATAGCTCCTCACAACTAAAAATAGTGCCTGGCACATAGTAAGTTCTCAAAAAATAGTTCTTTTTTACCTTGTACACTATTGGTGGGAATGAAAACTGGTACAGCCACTACAGAAAACAGTATGGAGGCTTCTCAAAAAACTAAAAATAGAAATACCATATGACCCAGTAATTCCACTTCTGGGAATTTACCTGAAGAAAGCAAAATCACTAATTTGAAAAGTTTATTGTCGCATTATTTATGACAGCCAAGATTTGGAAGCAACCTGTTTGTCAACAGATAGATGGATAAAGAAGATGTGGTACATATACACAATGGAATATTGCATAGCCATAAACAAGAATGACATCTTGCCATTTATAATAATGTAGATGGACCTTGAGGATATCATGCTAAGCAAAATAAGTCAGACAGAGAAAGACAAATGCCATATGATTTCACTTATATGGGGAATCTAAAAAAATGAAACAAAAAAGAAAGATCCATAAATACTGACATTGAACTGCTAATTACCATAGGGGAGGGGAGTGGGAGATGGGTGAATAGGTGAAGGGGATAAAGAGGTATAAACTTAAAGATATAAAATAAATTAGTCACAGGAATGTAAATACAGCATAGAGAATATAACCAGTAATACTGCAGTATATTGGTATAGTAACGAATACTGGGTATCCTTTGTCTCAGCACAGGGTGGTTCTCAAAGTGTGGTCTATGGACCAACAGTGCCAGCTTCACCTGAAAATTTGTTAGAAAGGCAAATTCTCAGGCTCCACCTCTGGCTCACTTAATCTGAAGCTCTGATCCTGGGGCCCAGCAATCTACGTTGGAACAGCTTTCCCGGTGATTTTGAGACACACTGAAGTGTGAGAGGCAGTGGCCTCTCTTGTGTCAATGGGTTTCTGGCCAGGTCTCACCCTGCTCTGTCCAGTGCCTAAGCTATGCGTTGAGTGATCAGGGAGCTTCTTTTGTAGAATCTGATGATAACCTTGGGGCAGAAAAAGCTCTGGGGAAAGCTGGGATTTTATCATGTTTCCACTTGATTTCATTTCACATATTCCCTCTAGCTGATGAAGGTAGGAAGCATACTAGCATGAAGAATAGCCCAGGGAATTATGTATTTAAGTCAGATGTTTAAATAAAAGGTTCTTTTAAGTCAGAATTTTACCTCTGTTTGGGCTTTAGTTGTGGCTGGCTATGTACACTGACTGGTCTGTGACAGGAACAGTATGGAGTCCCAGAAGCTCTGCTCTAGTCTGGGCAGGCAATTTGAAAAATCCTCTTGCAAAGAGCAGAAGGCCAATGAATAACAGGTGAAGTGGCTTCTCCAGGGTCCTATGGCAAATCAGCTTGCAGGAAGTACAGATATTAATCATCCAGGCTTGCAGGATTGCAGATGTGGTGTACATTTAGCTGAAGTGTGGGAAAAATGACCTAGGAATGCATCTTTGACCAAGGATAAAAGACACTGACAATATAAAATATCTGAGCACAGGAAATAAAGCTTATAATTTGAGACAAATAGTTAAAAATATCCTTGGGAAGAGGTCATTCGTTACATTTTCAGAACAGTATTAACAAAGCAAGTGTAAGTGAACAATAAGAAAATGACACATTACAAGCAAAAATAAGGATGATATCTAATCAAGTCTGACAAGCAGTTGACCAGAATATGACATTATCAGCACTTTTCAAAAAATGGATTTATTACTAATGATAAGGTTGCCCAAATATACAGTGTACCTTTAAGTATATATATCTTAGGAAACAGAAATATGGAACAACCATTTCAGTGATGCCTCACATCAGTATTTTACAATATTTCACCAAACTCACTGACATGTTTTTAGAAGTCATTTTGAAGTTTTTTGCTTGTAACATCAAAATGCAAAAAGCTATGTACCATGGGGGAAAAGTATATGCTTCCGGCTGAAATACAAATGTGTGAAATAATTGAGAGGAAAAATGTCATTTTTTGTAAATTTCATTCTTTGTTATGAAATACTACTAAAAATATGTAGGAGATAATATATGAAGAAAGAATTATAATGACAAATTACTTGGTAGATGCTGCTTGTTTTACAAATTAGATGAAAAGGTTATCAAACCCCCAGATTTAGATTCATGTGTAGTAAGCAAGTCTCTGAGTCACTGGGCTTAAAGCAGAGAAAGCTTTATCATCAGAAGGGCAGCCCAGTGAGAAGGCAGGGGAGCATTTCCAAGTGTGCCTGGGCCCGTGGAAGGACAGATTATATACGATTGGCAAGGGAATGTAGGGGTTTAGGGCACAAACTAGAGGGGTCCTGAAACTTCCCCGTGGGGCTTGGAACCTCTTGCAGTTAAGCATTGATCCCTCCTCTGGACCCCCAAGTGGTCCTGGAGTGTTCTTGTTAAACTCCCATCTGGTATTAACTCTGCAACTCAGTTTATTAACCAGCACACTCCCAGTTTCCAGTAATCCACTACAAGAAAGAGAGCAAAGGACAAGATTAGTGATTTTTACAAAGCAGTGAAGTAATGTGCTTAGGAGCAACGGGTTACTACAGGAGAGCCTAGTGAAGATTTAAGTGAGTAAAGAAATATGTGTGGGGTCAAAAGTACAGATACTCCTCATGTGTCGCAGTAAATGGTGCTAAGTGCTAGATTTTGTTTCAGTGGTAAAATTAGGTTAAGTACTACATTTTTGAATGAATTACTAAAGGGAAGATAAACAGGTATCCTCAATTGTATATGATTTACATAAACATCATTTTACGAGAAAACTTTATGATATGTAGCTTTCCCTTAATTTTAAATGATTTTCTCTGGATGAATTCTCAGAAATGCCTCCCCCGTTTCGCGTATTATACTATTTGACTTCACACCGCAGTGTGGATGCAGGTTGTGAGCACTCACAGCCAGAGACTGATCTGTGTGCTGTTTGGACTTTATCTTGGGGGCACAGGGGTCACATTTGTGATTTCGGATGGTTGTAGGCTGGAGGAGGCGAAGGGCCAGGAAGGGGCGAGGTCAGAGGCTGGACTGTTGGGAGCTAGGAGAATGAGCTGGAGGACCGGGAATGGCACCGTCAACTAGGGACCTGGCGAATTCACAGGATGTGTGAGGATGGGAGAATGTCAGGAATGACTCCCAGGTTTCTGGTAGTGAGTTTGAGACAAGCACATTTGTAATAAATTTTTGGAAACAGAAACACAAGTCAGGCTGAGCTTTCAGCCAACTTTTAGTTGAGGAGCTACTTTCCCACTTTGGGTTCTCCCACACCCTCCTGCTCCCTTCTGCATCCGAGCATGCCCCCGGCATCCCGACGTCCTCCCACATCCGGGCATCTTCCTGCATCCTGGTGTCCTCTTGCAGACACGACAGGAGGCAGTGGTCTGGTGAAAGCATCTGGCTGGTCGGCCTGCCTTCCCCACGTGCCCCACCTCCAGCCTCAATGCCTTGTCTCCCCATCAGTCTCCCATCTTTTTCATTCGCACTCAAAAACCAAACGTTCATTCCCTTCAGGCCCTGGGTTAGGAAAATAAAATAGCCGCCTACAGGAAGAAAACCCCAAAATTTACTGGCTTGTGATAATGTTTCAATGACTATATTTGGAGTGAAATCCCTTTCTTTAAACAGTTTTAATGGTAATTCATGTGATTCTGTGAGATTTTTGTTCATAGTTAATTATGGATGGTATGGTTTTAAGTATTTCACTAAATATGAGGGTTATCCTCCTAATTTTGCCCAAACTCTTTTCCACCCAAATTGCCTGATTAGGCAATTATGGAAAGGCTTTTCTTACATTGCTTGTCCAAGCTCAGAAAAGTTTGATTTTTTTGCCTCCTAAAAAGTCTTAGAAAAGTTTGTTGAAAAAGATATATATATTTTTCCTACTCAGAAGACTTATGTAAATATTTTAGCATTGTCCATCTCTCAGATTTGTGTTCAGTGAGCAACAGTGTGTGAATGAAAAGGCTCCTGGGACTTTAGCTAATAATAATGCAAATACTAATTACCAGTTGGTGAACGCCAGGCAGCTACTATAATTTACACTTTATATTTCTAATCCTAAAGATAATACTGTAACACAGACAGTTTCTTGGGGGTAAGAATAAAGTAAAAAAAAAAAATTTTTTTTCTTTCCTTTTCTGTTTTTTTTATTCATAGTAAAACTTTGGCTGCACAAGAACAATGTTGTGTTCATTAGTATCTATTCAAATTTGGAAGTGCTTCATGTATTTAATATTTAAGCAATCCAATGAGATATCTATGAATCCTCATTTGATAGATGAGGAAATGGAGAACCACAAGTAAACAGAAAACTCACAGGGTAGACAGAATGCTGATACTACAGTTCAGGACTTCTGACTCCAAGACTGGCTCTTCTCCCACTGCCCTGGGTTTATAAATGCACTAGATGACCCACTTAATACTAGGCAGTGCTTAGACATTCTAGTTGCTCAGGATTTATTATCTATTCCTCTCACCATGACATCTTAGTAAAGCATTCAAGGTGTTTGCTGCATCCTGTATCCTATTCCCTGGGACCTGTCAGCATAGGCAGGAAAAAAGGGAAACAAACAAACAAACAAAAACCTCACAAACTACTAACCAAATCAACAGAGGTATATAGAATTCTAGGGGCTTAATGAATCTGATCCATTAAGGAGGTCATGGCTGTAACACCATCTGTAGTGGGTTACAGTTACACAAATCCATTCTTATTCCCTAGGTCCCACTGATTTCTGACACTGGCTAACATGGGGGATTAGATAGGGAGACAAGAGGCATTATTTCTCATGCAAACTTGGTATTGCCAAGGTGCTGCCCTTGTTCTACTATTTCACTGGGGAGGAAGAGCTGCCCCAAGGTCTACTAAGGGGCTTTCCTACAATGATCACTTTATTCTGTAGGTTAGGGTCAGTGAGGGCATTCTGCCATGATAGCTATTCTAATTTTATTCTCTTAAATTGGAAAAATAGTTGCAGGATATGTCAACTCCCCAGGGACTACTGTGAGGTGACATTGAGTTAGAACTCCATTTACAGCTGACTGCCAAATGCCCCTGCTCAGACTGACAAATTCTAGAGAGGTCTGATGGCTCCCAGGAATTAGTATTAGCTCAGGGTTTATAATCAATATTCCCCAAAGATTTGGGGGTGTTTTTCAGGTGGATGGTTTTAGGCCCATTTGGACACAGTTATAAAATTTAAGGGTCCTGATCTTTGGACATTCTAACTTTCAGCAAGCATTTGTTTGCAAAGTTCTGCTTTTTATTTGTAATTTTGTAACAAAAGTCTTTTCATTTTTGTCCTTGGAGGCTTCATGGTCTATAAGCCAGGGTTAGAGATCTCTGAGTATCAGGGCACTGATTTCTATATATATTTCATGGTAATTGCTAGTCATTGTCACTCCATTTAGAGGGAATTTGAAGGTGAGGATGGGGATGCAAAAACAGGAAGGGAGAAAAAGGGGCCAGTGAGACTAGGTGCTGCACAGGGGAAGGGCCACAGCAAGGCTCCTGGGATGGCAGGACTGCCTGGAAGGTTGAGGATAGAAATGCTGAATGTAGATTTTAACATGTCTGTTGTGGTTGTGTGCTCATTAGTAGTCAAAGCAAGAGGAAAACATGGCCAGTTCTATACAGTTTTGCATAAAAAAGAATGCTGAAATTAGGTTGAGAATAAATAACATCGACAAGGGGTTCTGCCATTACACTCCTACAAAGCTGGAGAAATACAGTGATTTAGGTTTGAAAAGAGAAATAGTTTGGAGGATAAATTTGTTTTTTTCTTTCGGTGGCTTAAACTTGAGAAATAAATAATAATGTGGACTTCTATTTCTAGCAGTTTGGTGGGCTAGATTATGTTACCTATTCTTATGCAAAACACCTAGAAGAGCTGAACAAGGTACAACAGATCCTATTCAATGCACAACTGAATTTACAAGAAAGAAGGGGAAATGCCCAGGGCCAAAACTTGAGAGTAAAATGAAAACTTGGAAGGGTTTGTAGGTCTCAATAACCATTGTGTGTGGGTTTTAGTGGCCTCAGATGGAAAGGAGACAAGGCCTTATGTCCACTGGAGATGAAATTGACATCTTTGTGCATAAAGCAGAGATCTGCAGTGGTAACAAAAACAGTGAACAGGGTGGACTAGAAAAAGATTACTGTTGGGTGGGCACTGACTGAAAAAACGGGTTTCCTGATGCATGGTAACTACAGGATTATTCTCACATGTTTTTGGTATTCAAAGTTATATTGTCCACATACTCCAGTAAGCACCAAATCAGTAATTTACCATAAAAGTGAACCAAGATGAACTAGCAGAAAGAGAAACCAGGAAAACAATTCCACTTACAACTGTATCAAAAAGAATAAAATACATAGGAATAAACCTAAACAAGGAAGTGAAAGACCTATACACTATAAACTACAAGACACTCATGAGAGAAATTAAAGAAGACACCAATAAATGGAAATACATCTGTGCTCATGGATAGGAAGAATTAATATTGTCAAAATGGCCATCCTGCCTAAAGCAATCTACAGATTCAATGCAATACCTACCAAAATACCAAAAGCATTCTTCAATGAACTAGAACAAATAGTTCTAAATTTCATATGGAGCCACAAAAGACCCTGAATAGCCAAAGCAATCTTGAGAAGGAAGAATAAATCTGGGTGGATTATGCTCCCCAACTTCAAGCTCTACTACAAAGCCACAGTAATCAAGACAATTTGGTAATGGCACAACAACAGACCCATAGATCAATGAACAGAATAGAGAGCCTAGATATAAACCCACACATATATGGTCAATTAATATTAATAAGGTCAATCCATTAATAAGCCATGGATATATAATGGGGAAATGACAGCCTCTTCAACAGCTGGTGTTGGCAAAAATGGACAGCTACATGTAAGAGAATGAAACTGGATTACTGTCTAACCCCATACACAAAGTAAACTCCAAATGTATCAAAAACCTGAATATAAGTTATGAAACCATAAAAGCCTTGGAAGAAAACATAGGCAAAACTCTCTTGAATATAAACATGAGCAACTTTTTCCTGAATACATCTCCTCAGGCAGGGAAACAAAAGCAAAAATGAACAAACGGGACTACATCAAACTAAAAAGCTTCTGTACAGCAAAGAACACCATCAGTAGAACAAAAAGGCATCCTACAGTATGGGAGAATATATTCATAAATGATTTATCTGACAAGGGGTTAACATCAAAAGTATATAAACAACTCACACACCTCAACACCCAAAAACCAAATAACCCAATTAAAAAATGAGTGGAGGATCTGAACAGACACTTTTCCAAAGAAGAAATTCAGATGGCCAAGAGGCACATGAAAAGATGCTCCACATCACTAATCATCAGGGAAATGTAAATTAATACCACAATGAGATATCACCTCACAGCAGTTAGGATGGTCAACATCCAAAAGACTAGGAACAACAAAGGCTGGTGAGAAAGGGGACCCTCCTAAACTGCTGGTGGGAATGTAAATTAGTTCAACTTTGTGGAAAGCAATATGGAGGTTCCTCAAAAATCTAAAAATAGAAATATCATTTGACCCAGGAATTCCACTTCTAGGAATTTACCCCAAGAAAACAAGATCCCTGATTCAAAATGACATATATACCCCCATGTTTATCACAGCACTATTTACAATAGCCAAGAAATGGAAGCAACCTAAGTGTCCATCAGTAGATGAATGGATAAAGAATATGTGGTATATATGTACAGTGGAATATTATTCAGCCATAAGAAGAAAATAAATCCTACCATTTGCACAACATGGATGGAGCTAGAGGGTATTATGCTTAGTGACATAAGCCAGGCAGAGAAAGACCACAACCAAATGATTTCACTCATTTGTGGAGAATAACAACAAAGCAAAACTGAAGGAACAAAACAGCAGCAGACTCACAGACTCCAGGAAGAAAGGGGAGGGGTGGGGGAGGGTGAGTGGGCAGAAGGGGATTAAAGGGCATTATGATTAGCACACATAATGTAGTGGGGTTATGGGGAAGGCAGTATAGCATAGAGAAGACAAGTAGTTACTCTATGGAATCTTACTACACTGATGGACAGTGACTGCAATGGGGGGTGTGTGTGGGACTTGATAATGTGGGTGAATGTAGTAACCACAATGTTACAAAGTTTGCTCATGTGAAACCTTCCTAAGATTGTATATCAATGATACCTTAATTAAAAAAAAAGTAAACCATGGACACCTGGTAGAAGCATGTGAAAAATCTGTCTGGAAGGACATATATACCCTCAGTTTAGGCCCTACAGAACAAACTGCAGAATTAATCCCCAGGATCTTTAGATACTGCTTTATTCAAATCTTAAAAATAAATATGTTCAAATGAATAAGTCAATGAGGGAATAAAAAAACAGAGAGAAACAAAACCTTATGAATAGAAGAGATTAGGTATTAGAAAAAAGAATGAAATAGAACTTCTAAACCAATGTATGTATAATAATTGGCATTAGAAACCCAAGAGAAGGGTTAAATCAAAGATTAGGTGCAGTTAAAGAGAGAATCAGTAAGTTAGAAATGCAGAAGTAATAAATACACCATAGATAAAGGGGGTGGGAGTGCTTTTGTTGGTGGGATTAATACATGTCTTTGGGTTGCTTTCTAGTTATGTTGGCCTAGGAGCTGTTACTACAGTCCCAAAGAGATGAAAATGAGTTAGTTCTCTAATGTATTTAGAACTATCTTCTTACCTCAAAGATAAGTTGATGTTAAAAAAATTGAAAATGAAATTTTCTTACAGTCATAGACATGATAGATTTCCTTCACTCTGTCATTGGCAGGTGGGCATCCAAAGAAAATTAGAGGGCCTTGCATGCCTCAATAATACCTGGAAGAGAAAACACAGATTGTGTTTCCATGTGCAAGGAGAAGAAAGAGTTGCAAAGTGTGATGAAATGGTGATTACTTTTTCTTTCTTCAAAATTCCCAGGTTACACAATATACTGTCATTTGTAAAAAGAAAAAATATGTAATGCAAATACATGTGTATACATGTGTATATATGTGTAACACACAGGGAACTTGTAGTAGGGGTTGCCTCTAGTGAGAACTGGATGCCTGGGGGATAGATAGATAAGGGGGAGAGAGTTATTTCTCAGTGTATATCAGTACTTCTCAAACTTTTTAGTCTCTGGATTTGTTTGACTCTTAAAAATTATTGAAGTTCCCAAGGAGTTCTTGTTTATCTGAGTAATATGTACGTCAATGCTTAGTAGATGTATTAGAAATCAAAACAGAAGTATGACAAGTGCTTGTTAATTCATTAAAAAAACAATAAACTCATTATATGTTAATATAAATAACACACTTTTAAGTGAAAAAGAACTATATCCTCTAGAATGAAATTTAGTGAGAAGAATGGCATTGTTTGACAATTTTTGGCAGATTTCTTTAGTGTTTGGCTTAATGGAGACAGCTGGGTTCTAACATTTGCTGCTGTATTTGGTCTGTTGCAATATTGCACCATGGAGCCCTGGAGAATATCACTGTACCCTTGTGAGAGAATCAGAGTGAGAAAGGCAAATGACATCTTAGCATTATTATGAAAACAGTTTTCATCTCACAAACCTGTGAAAGGAATTTCAGGGACTCTGAAAGGTTCTTGGACTACACTTTGAGAATCACTGCTGTGAAAAATGTGTTTGAATGTGCATGGATTTGCAAGTCAAAATACAAGCAAAGTTACATGCATGCAAACAGCCATACTCGCACGTATATATATATATATATATAACTGGACACATCTAAAGACTTCTGGTCTTCCTGGAGGAAATGTAATTAGGGGATTGCTATGAAAGAATGGTACCAGAGTCTCTATGTCAGTGACACTATCTTCAACTTAGAAAGGTAAAACTAATATATAGCTAATTATTACTATAGCTAGTGTTTATTATGGATTAGGCAGTGTGCCAACAATTTTACATGATTTATCTAATTTAATCCTTCCCTGAACCATATGAGGAAGGTGCTATTATTTCCTTCACTTTAGAAAGAAGAAACTGAGACTTAGAAAAGTTCAGTCATGTGTCCAACATTGTACAGTCATTACTGTCTTGGTATGACCAACTCCAGAGCACATGATTCTCAAACACTTGAAGCTAAATGGTGTTTTTTTTTTTTTTCAGTTTTTAAAATTGAAGTAAAAATTTCATGACTTAAAATTTACCATCTTAACTATTTTTAAGTGTAAAGCTTAGTGGTATTAAATACATTCATAGTGTTGTGCAACTATTCGTGTCTATAACTCTTTTCATATTGTAAAACTGAAACTCTATACACATTAAACCAAATCTTTTTTTTCACCCTTCTCTAAGTCCCTGGTAACCACCAGTCTACTTTCTGTCTGTATGATTTTGACTACTCTGAGTATCTCATATAAGTGGATTGCACAGTATTCGTCTTTTTCACATAGTGTAATGTGTTTAAGATCACCCATTTTGTAGCATATATCAGAATTTCCTTCCTTTTAAAGTTGAAAAACATTACATTGTAGTGATTTACCCTATTTTATTTATTAATTCATCCATTAATGGGCACTTTGGTTACTTCCACAATTTAGCAATTATGAATAATGTTGCTATGAACATAGATGTCTAAATATCTCTTTGAGACCCTTTTTTCAATTCTTTGTTTTGTTTTGTTTTGTTAAACATGAATAAATCCTGTCATTTAGTTAATATTATTCTCCAATGTTCTTTGTTCTGACAAATGTACCATGGATACTTTACTAGTGGGGCAAGCTGGGTGAAGGGAACTCAGTACATCCTTGCAAATTTTCTTTAAATTGAAAATTATTACAAAATAAAGCATTAAAAATGAATTAAGAGAATTCTGGAAAAAAGATGGTGGTATAAGAAGGCAAGGCAGAAACCTCCTCCTAAAATCACATAGAACGTGAAAATACAGCAAATATCTCTAAATCTGAAAATGACCTGAAGACTGCAGAACTGACTATATCTGGGCAAGAACAGAAGACCTCTCAGAAAAGGGTAAATGGCAAAGCCATGATCCAGCAGGACTCACGCCCTCCCCCCACCCAAGCCCACAAGCGGGAGGAAGAGGAATGGAGCAGGGAGGGAGTAGGAGCCCAGAACTTCTGAACACGCAGCCCTGGAGATCTGCTCAGGGATCATGAACCCATATTGCATGGTGTTCTGGTGATTAGTGGGGCTGGACAGCAAAGAGTGGCGCAACACTTGGGGAGGCAGAGATTCCAGTTACTTGTGGGGAACAGGTATGATCTACTGGCCCTCTGAGACAAAAGCAAAGAGGGCAGTTTGAAAGACTTCCCAGCGGTGAGAGGGGCACCAGAGGGGCAAGGGTTACACTGTGCTCTCTATTCAGGAGCAACTGCTAAACTGCCTGTGGTAGCCAGCCCTGGGAGTTCCTTCCTCCTGGCAGGCACTGGTCCTACTTGCTGTGGCTTCCACCATTGTGTACAGGCCAGACAGATGGTGGCTCCACTCACAGCAGCTCCAGCAGCATGGCACCAAGACTTCTTCCTGCATGCATGGCCCACTTGACCCAGAAGTGAGGATGAAGCCACTTTCCCACTGGAAGCAGGTGATGAAGCCAGGAAGTTAGAGTGAGACCCTCCTAGCTTTCTTGGCCTTATTGCAGCACAGCCAGGGAAGTACTGCAGGAACCAGTCCTGAAAGCTCCTTCCTACTGGCAGGCACTGGTCCTGCTTGCCTGTGGCCCCTGCCATTGCTGCAGACTGGGTGGAGGGCAGCTCTGCCCACAGCAACTCCAGCAGTGCAGCTCTGAGTAGTCTCCCTGCGTGTGCAATCAGCTGATGGCCCCCACAGCCCACCTGAAATCAGATCATGACAAGCCAGACAGAAAGGTGCCCCCCACCACAGACCAACAGCTGGGGTTTCCGCCCAGGAAATTGAGCTCTGGGCACTAGAGGGCGCCTCCTCCATAAAGCTATTATTCTATAGGAAACACTACAAAAAAGAAATAGAAGAGGCAGAGGTATTTGGTCCAAACAAAATTACAAGACAAAATGCCAGAACGAGGGCTGAGTGAAACTGAAATTACCAATTTCCTTGATAAGGACTGCAAAGTAAAAGTCATAAATATGCTCATGCATCTATAGAAAAATATTCAACATCTCAGGGAGGACCTCAACAAAAAGACAGACGGCCTGCAAAAAATTCACTCAGAGCTGAAGAATACAGTATCTGAAATGAAAAATACAATGGAGGGATTTAATAGCAGGCTTTCGCAGGTTGAAGAAATTGTAAATGATCTGGAAATTAGGGAGCAAGTAAACAATGAAGCCAAAAAACAGAGAGAAGAAAGTATCTCTAGGAATGAAAGAAAAATAAGGGAGCTGTGTGACCAATCCATGTGGAACAATATTTGCATAATAGGGGTACCAGAAGGAGAAGAGAGAGACAAAGGGACAGAAAGTCTTTTTGAGGAAATAATTGTTGAAAACTTCCCCCAACTGGGGAAGGAAATAGACACTCAGATCATGGACTGGGCACATGGAAGCACAGAGAGCCCCTAATGAAAGGAACCCCAGGAAGACAATACCAAGACATATAATAATTAAAATGGCAAAGGTCAAGGACAAGGAGAGAGTATTGAAAGCAGCCAGAGAGAAAAAAAGATTACTTATAAAGGAAACCCCATCAGACTATCAGCAGCCTTCTCAGCAGAAACTTTACACGCTAGAAGGGAGTGGCATGATATATTTAATGTAATTAAACAGAAGGATATCCAATGAAGAATACTCGATCCAGTAAGTTTTCATTTAAATTTGAAGCAGGGATTAAACAATTTTCAGATAAACTAAAGTTGAAGGAATTCACTACCAATAAGCCAGCCCAACAAAATATGTTAAAGGGACTGCTGTAGATGGAAATGTTCCTAAGGCTAAATAGCTTTCACCAGTGAAAATAAACCCACAATAAAGGTAGTAGACCAATTACAGAGAAAGTACAAAATTAAATCAACTACTCATAAAAGCAGTCAAGGGATACAAAAAAAAGGGGCAGAATATGACACCTAATATATAAAGTGTAGACAAAGAAGAAGAAGAAGAAGGGGGGAAAAGTACCTTTTGATTGTGTATGAAATACAGTAATCAGTGATTTAAGAGAGACTGTTAGATAGTAAGGAAGGTATCCTTGAACCCTTTGCTAACCACAAATCTAAAGCCTACAATGTCAATAAGTACATATCTATCAATAATCAACCTACATGTAAATGGACTGAATGCACCAATCAAAAGATATAGAGTTGTAGAATGGATAAAGAAACAAGACCCATCTATATGCTGCCTACAAGAGACTTACTTCAAACCCAAAGACATACACAGACTATATGTGAAAGGATGCAAAAAGATATTTCATGCAAATAACAGGGAGAAAAAAAGCAGGAGTAGCAGTACTTATATCTGACAAAATAGATTTCAAAACAAAGAAAGTAACAAGAGACAAAGAAGGACATTACATAATGATAAAGGGTTCAGTCCAACAAGAGGATATAACCATTATAAATATCTATGCACCCAACATAGGAGCACCTAAATATGTGAAACAAATACTAACATAATTAAATGGGGAAACAGAATGCAACACATTTATTTTAGGAGACTTCAACATACCACTCACTGCAAAAGACAGATCAACCAGACAGAAAATAAGTAAGGAGACAGAGGCACTGAACAATTCATTAGAACAGATGGACCTAACAGACATCTACAGAACACTCCACCCAAAAGCAGCACCATACACATTCTTCTCAAGTGCACATGGAACATTTTCCAGAATGGATCACATACTAGGCCACAAAAAGAGCCTCAGTAAATTCAAAAAGATTGAAATTGTACCAAGTATCTTCTCAGACCACATAGGTATGAAACTAGAAATAAATTATGCAAAGAAAAAAAAAAGCCCACAAACACAAGGACGCTTAACAACATGCTCCTAAATAATCAATGAATCAATGACCAAATTAAAAAAGAAAGAAAGCAATGTATGGAGACAAATGAAAACAACTCAACAGCCCCAAACCTGTGGGGCAGTTCTAAGAGGAAAGTATATGGCAATACAGCCCTACCTCAAGAAAGAGTAACAATCCCAAATGAAGAGTCTAAACTCACAATTAATGAAACTAGAAAAAGAAGAACAAATGAGACCCAAAGTCAGTAGACGGAGGGACATAATAAAGATCAGAGCAGAAATAAATAAAATTGAGAAGAATAAAACAGTTAGAAAGTATCAATGAAAGCAGGAGCTGGTTCTTCAAGAAAATAAACAAAATAGATGAGCCCTTAGCCAGACTTATCAAGGAAAAAAAAGAGAGTCTACACATATAAACAGAATCAGAAATAAGGAAAAATCACTTCAGACACTACAGAAATACAAAGAATTATTAGAGAATACTATGAAAAATTATATGCCAGCAAATTGGACAACCTGGAAGAAATGGACAACTTTCTAGAAAAATACAACCTTCCAAGACAGACTCAGGAAGAAACAGAAAATCTGAAGAGCATTCCAACTACCAGCAATGAAATTGAATCAGTAATCAAAAAGTACTTAAGAACAAAACTACTGAACCAAATGGCTTCATGGCTGAATTTTATCAAACATTTAAAGAAGAGCTAATATCCATCCTCGTTAAAGTATTTCAAAAAGTAGAAGAGGAGGGAATACTTCCAAACTCATTCTATGATGCTAGCATCACTCCAGGGTTAGCTAATAATGCCACCACATCACCCAATTATTTAAAAAATTCAAATAATACAGAAGTAACATAGCAAAACTAACTAAATAAAAGTCTCTTTTCCTCCATTCCAGTCCCCATAAACAATTTATTGTTTGATGTCAATTTTTTCAGCTTATCTATGTATATATACATAAATAATATGTATATATATATGTGTATACATATGTGTACATGTGTGTACATATATATACATATACCCAGCATATATATATATACACTTATCAATCTATTTAAAATTAAAAAAATAAAACTATAACAAAAATGAGAATATAAAATTGTATCTTTTCTTTTCTTGGAACAATGTGCTAGGAATCTCTTTCCTTAACAGTACATATATATCTATCTGATTCTTCTTAGTTGCAAAATATAGATCTAACATAATTTAATTAATCTCTAATAAATAGACATTTAGGTTATTTTTATTCTTTCCTTATAGACAATGTGCCACTAAAATCAATACAAATATCTTTGTACACATTTATGAATGCTTCTGGGGTCAGACTCTTAGAAATTAAGTTTCTGACTGAAAGGCTTTGGACTTGACTATTTCTGTTCTTTATTATTGTCCTTTCAGAGTGGTTGATTTCCACATGGTTACAAGCTGCTCTTGTTATGAAATGGGCCAGCTTGTGATATGTGGTTGTCCCCAGCAGGCTGAGATTATGGCCCCTTAGCCTTCTTTTAGCCTTTGGTCACAATCACATAGAGGGGAGGCCTCATGATGTGCTGGGAAAGGCAGAGAGGCAAGCCCTTGGCAGCAGAGCGCTTTCTCCTCATCATCTTGAGCAGTTCTGCTCTGACCCATTTGCAAGATCCACTCTGTAGATCAAAGGCCCTGCAGTTAATTGAACCACCTATGTGGAAAGACAGCTGAATACAGAGCTGATGTTATTCAAGCATGCTTCTGAGGGGATTTCACCTCCCACCTTTGTAATAACCACATTCAGTAATCTCTCTGAGATGAGTTCTAACACACATAATTTTCTCCATCTCCTTAGATTTTCAGGACTGTTGTCCTGCAGTCAGCATGGACAGCCCCTTCATCTTCTCTGCCCATGGATCATCACAGCAACCTATGTGAAAAGCCCCCTTTCCCCAGCAGCAATGTCAAGTGTTGGCATATGTTACCTCAAAGCTTTCCTTGCAGCCTCATTCTTACTCACATGATAACTTTAATAATATATGTGGGTTATTACTTCCCTTCCACCCCCTAATTTCTCACAGCTGGGTTCCTGGCCCACCTAGTGAGTCCTGTTCTGTGTGAAGTTTCTTATCCACAAGGGTGCCTCAGTCTAGCTTCTTGTTTAAATTCTTTCCTATTTCTTTGGATCTCTTCCTGTTTCTGTCACTTGCCGTACCGTAGCTAGATCCAATGCGCTACCCATCTTTTCTAATTCATCAGTGAAAAACAAAGCAACCAGCTAGTGGGAACTTCATTGCCAGGCTCAGGATTTCTAGCAGTCTTTGGTAAATACAGATCAAACATAGTAAGTGGAATTAACCTTATCCTTTTTGAAGGCAATCTTTGATCTTCAAAATTGCGGTATTAATTTTATTTATTTTATCACTGTATTATTGCAGCCCACATGTAGTGGGAGGAAATGTTTAAGTTTTAAATGCTTGAAAGGCTTTTCTGCAAGAGTCAGCAGCCACTTGTCAGGCAAACAACTTTGAGGTGCAGCTTTGATCTTGACAGCCCTCTTTTAATAGGGCACAAGCTTTGAAATGAGAAACTGGGGAAGACTTTAGAGAAAAGGGTGTCAATTTCATGGTCATATGGGTCTTCACCTGTCAATAGGCACTTTTTAAAAAATGGTACTTTTTTTAAACAAAGAAGATAGACATATATCTCTTCCCGAGGGTGGAATTGGAACGGAATCTGTGTTATCAGCCAGGCTAGTTGGACTGGGGAGGGGCCAAGGGTAACGGTTGGTAGTGTGGCTGCTTGTCTGTGTGGTCAGCTTGGTAGACAGTGTGATAAATCATTGAACCTGCAGTTAAACGGCCTGAGCTGTTTCTCAGATTGACACACTTCCCACCAAGTGTGTTATGGATACTGATGTGCAAAAAATGAATGATAAGGATCCTGAAATGTTGACCCCTTACCCTTCTGGGTTAAGGTGGAGTGTCAGAGAATACCTGGGCTGTGGCCTCAAGTAGCCTCTCCCAACTACCCTAGAGTGTGGCACAAAATAGCATCACTTTCTCTGTGTGCCCTGAAGTGGAAAGATAGGAAACTGCCTTGGTTCAGCAGACCTGTCCTTCAAGACTAGTGGTTAAAGATAGTATAGGGTTCAGAATGGATGGAAAGTGCAGCATGAGAAGAAAAAAATGAAGGAAAATGTGACCAGGATCAGTGCAATATGCTAATGTGAAAACAGTGTGCAGGAAAAGGAGAATGCCATTGGCTGGAAAAGAAGACAGCAGATTAGTGATTTTTTTGCAACCAGGAAAAAGAAAGTCTTTGAATTTTCCTTTTTAAATAACTTCTAGAGGCTGAATGGAATTTGTTTATACTTCCTGTTCTACTAGACTATGAACTTGAGGATAGGTTTTGTGTTTTATTAACTTTTTTATTCCAAACAACTAACACAGTGCCTACTGAATTAGTCCAAATGATCAGGCAGAAATGAATTGAAAAGAAAGGACTCATTCATTCATTTGGCTCATGGCCACACATCATTCCAACCTTTGCTGCCATTATTGCATCCCTTTCTCTGACCCTGACCCCCATACCTCCCTCTTATTAAGGACCCACTTGGATAATCCAGGGTAATCCTATCTCAAGATCCTTAACTTAATCACACTTGCAAAGTAACAAATTCACAGATCTTGGGGGTTAGGATATGCACATATTTTGGGGGGCCCTTATTCAGCGTATTATAGTCATGTTATAGCTTCACCTCCCCTATGGTGTGAGTTATTCTTATTTGTGTGGCTCAGGTGCTAGGAAGAATGGTGTGATGGAAGGAACAGAGGTTTGCAGTTAGCATACCTAACAGCCCCTTGCTGTGAGGGCTTGGACAAATCGTTTAAACTTTCTTGCCTTTCATTTTTGAATTGTGAAGTGAGGGTACTGGACTAGATGGCACACACTGTGTGAATATACTGTCAACCCTTCCGCCTGCACCTGTGCCAGAGATGGTGACTCGTGCAAGGCCTTTTCTCTTTTGAGCTTGTTCCCAGCCTTCCCAGCAGCTACTGCCAGGTGGCCAGAGTGACACCAAGACAAAATCTATTTTCTCTTCCTGAACAAGATCATCTGTGGGGCTTATGACCTAAACTAATAAAAACGCGTATCGAGCTAAAACTCAGCTCACCTCAGCATGGATCTCTGAATGCCCAAAGTCCACTGATTTCCTTTCTTTTCAATATATTTTCGCCCCCCAGTTTTTTCAAGACCTATGAACTTGGCTAAGCAGTATTTGATAGCCCTCTGCTTTTTCTCTGAAGGGAGAAGTTAGGACCAAGAAGACACACACACACACAAAAAAGACCTGAAAGTTCTAGCTGTCTTACCAATCAGGTATAGAATGAGAATTGCCCACCCAGAAACTCTGCCCTGTCACTACACCCAAGACCCTGTGCACTGTCAGTTTGTCCTTGTACTTATTTATACTTTATACTTGTACTTACACCTATACCTATACCTATACTTACACTTATACTTAAAAGCTCATATCCTTTCTTTTTTTTTAACCCACTGATTTGTAGACAGAACTTGCCTTATCCTAATACACAGAGAACACTGTAACCCACTGTATCACTTACTGCCAGACCCATAGGCTGGGAAGAACTCTTTCAAGAGCAGTTGGCAACCAGACACAAGCAGACATAGGAAACATCTCACTAAGGATAGGTACAGAACATTAAAGACATGTAAGCTTGGACCACGGAAAAAGCTTGAGACAGGTTGTGAAGTCACTTCTACTGGAAGGAGTGTCATGTAAAAAAACTCAGCTAGATGTAAGTTGCTCACAAAAGACATGTCAGGTACTAGACAAACCCCAGAAGAGCCAAACAATCAAACTGTCTCCTAGACATGGTTTCTGGAATGCATTATGAAAAATGAAAGGGCAATTTCCTATTAAAACAATTACCCCTTATCAGATTCTGCCTGGACTTACTGAGACTTGACTCTTTGAACTCTATTTTGGTTTGTAAGATTTCCAAAGAAGAAGCAGTCTTTCTGTTTATTCTAATGGCTCGTTCATCAACATGGACCTTTGGATAATTTCACTTTATAACCAAAGGTCAGGGAAGATGCCTCTTCTGAGAAAGGAGTTCCTCACTGGAAAATCTTGGTAGAGATACAGAGATGCGGTGCTCTGGTTTGGACTGCCTTTCCTAAAGGACTAGCGTCCCTCACCCAGAGCAGCTATTTGCCATCATGTAGACCTGTTTTGTTGTCCTTATAAAACATACTGATTTCTGAAGTTATTTTATCTACCTGTGTATCTTTGGGTGTGTTTCATCTATCTGTGTGTCCAGTAGGTGATGAGTAGGGGTGCCAGTCTAAGCTGCAGGGTTGTTTTCTTTGGCTAGCAGAGTGATATCTATCACTTCTGCATCTGAACGTCTTGAGGCGTGCAGAAACTCCTTGCACTCACCAGAGTAATCAGCTCTCTCTACAGGGTCACACTTGGCTTCTTCACACATCTGAGACCTCAGCCTCACACAGTAAGGCATCTGAGGGTGGAAAGTGTGGCCGCCACCTAGCAGGTCTGGGCGAGCTATAACTCCCTGGAGTGGGGACCTCATCTCTACTCTAGCATGGATAATGGGAAGCATTTGACATGTACGTGTTCAGCGGGGCCTAACATAAGAGGTTTTATTTCTCACCCCTTCTAACTTGTTATAGGTCAAAGAGGGGATGTTTTACTCTTTTCATACTTTCACTTTCTCAGAGTGGGAGGCCTGAGGGGAACACTGTATACGGAACTGAGGGGGAAATGAGTAGAGGCCCCAAAGAGTCTTTTAGAGACCCCAATTACTACTCCCCAGACTTGAGGAACTTTCTTCCAGGCAGGCTTTTTGAGAACTGGGCTATCTCCTTAGGTGGGGAACAGAGGTTCCAAGTCTCATTTTTGGGAGGCTCCTCAATGAGGAGCAGCAACAAGGAGCCAGTCAGCAGGTAGGCCGGATGGTCCTCCCTCACCTCCAAAGCCATCCTTGTCCCAATCTCCAAACCCGTGAGCACGTTCCCTTACAGGGCAAAAGGGACTTGACAAATGTGATTATGTTTCCCCAACAGCGGTGGCTGACCATGCCCGGGAAGTGTGTTTATAATTTAAAAGATGTTCCACTGCATTTTTTTCTAATTGAAACTAACACCCTTCTCTTCACTTGTCTTTCTCTCTCCCTTGGTAGCTGTTTTAGACGTATCAGTGCTTCTGAATTTTAGGGAGCCTCTAAAATCCATCAGTTTCTTTCTTCATACCATCTAGGGAGCTTCCTAATTGCATGTAAAATGTCATGCACTCTGTTTTAAGGTAGGGAACAAGTAATGATTAACATGAATGGCCTGTCTTTGGGGGCCTCCAGGGCATGTGCTTTGAGAGCTCCTTTGTGGGTGTGGGGACAGAAGTCAGATGGCTCTTTATTTTTTTCAGTTGAGATGGTCTTCATTCTTTGGTTCTCTGGGGTCTAGCGAGCCACCAGGGGGTGTGCAGGCATTTGTCCTGAACCCTGCTCCTTTCTGAAGACTTGGCTCTCTTCTCTGGATGGAAAATATAATCTGTCTAAGATGTTTAAGCAACCCTTGTACTGAAGGGCTTGAGTAAATGTCCTACGGCTGCAGAGCTGGGGTGGATCTGAGAGGATGTGGGTGTGCAAGCACCTCAGGAGAGCTTCCCAGGTGGGATCTGAAGGCGGCCTGTACACAGAGCACAGGGAGAGACCCACGGAAGAGGCAGGCTGCTCCGGGTCGGTAGGTGGCAGGTTTAATAAACAAAGGAACTTAGCTATGAGGCTTGTCCTGGGTGGCAGCAAGACGCGTAGCTCTGCACACCCACTGCCAGATCTTGATAGCTTCATAGAAGCCTTAGTGGGGCTCAGTCATGTCTCCTGTCCAGATGGTCTCAACACCACTTCTTGATCTCCAGGCTGGGTCCTTTGGGCAGCCTCTGGGCATGGGAGAGGCAGGCAGAACCCACCTTCCAAGGAGAGGGGCGGGGGTAAGGAGCCTGACTGCCAGGGCCCAGCTCAGGGGGCGGCAGCGGTCACATCTTCTCAGTGACCTTCCCCAACAAGGTGTCATCAGTTGTGACTTTGAGCCACCTTACTCACAGGGGTCCAAGGGGTGGATAGGGCCTCATCTGAGGTCCTCAAGGTACACCATACCTATGCTTCCTCATTCCTTCACCCTCTTTCCTTCCAGTCCCACCCCTGTCCTCTCTCTGTTTCCTCCCCACCCAGAGTCCCTGCTCTCACCCTCAGGATCACTGATGGCCTTCCTGTAGGCTCAGACCCTTCCTAGCCCACCAACTGTTACCTCAGGCACCAGCTGGGTAACACTGGGGGCTTCCTCTGCTCTGTCTTCGCTGAGTTCCTGGTCACTGGGAATGGTGACTACTTTAATGTCAGTCCTATCTCTCTCTGTTCTCAATGCCATTTTTTCTCCTAAAGTTCTTTAGGACAACCACACTCCCCCACTGGGGTAATTAATTTTTCCAGAAAACTTTTTGGTCTATTCTGTGCAAGGCATGTGTATTCTCTTATTCCTGGACTTTACTCCTTGTGAAAACAAAACAAAACAGGTGCTCGTTTTGTTATGTTGCAGACACATTTTCCTTTCTCACCTACTTCCCATCACAAAGGGCCCTTGGATTAACTGAGACTTCCTGCCCCCATAATCAAACTGTTTCTCTCCCTTGGATCCCCAAATTTCTCCTGTGACAAATGTGCTTGGAACTTCAGTGTCACCTTGCAAATACTGAGTCTTGACAGACATACCTGACACTATGAAGGGCAGAACTGTTCCCATGAGAGAGAGTGCATCAACTCTTTGAAGAGAGATCTTTATTCCTAGATATGGCTTTGTCCATGACTGAATGGGGATGTGTCAGTGATTGCGATGATGCCTGTCTAAGTGAATGTTGAGAGCTTGTGCAAAACTTTAAAAATTATGTATATTTTTTGTGAGTAAGCTTCATATAGAAAGTAATTTGGGATATGCTGTCTTCCTTCCTATCTTCTTACAATACGTTTTTTCTCCAGCTGTTGAAGTGAGAAATACTTTCTCTGCAGAATAAAAGTGTCAGTGTGAAACAGAATATGGAAGATGTTGAGGTTATGTCTGAAAATGAGGAGGATGCAAATTTTAAATTCCTGGGACCGGTGATGCAACCCTGCTGTATGCTTTGGACCACAAGAGAAGGAAGCTGAATCACATTGTCAAAGCTCCTAGTATTCAGGGTATCATTGTAGATGTTTCCCATATATTATCCCATTACATTTTCTCAACAACCATAGCAAGTAGGTTTTATTCTCTCCTTCTCTCTCTCTTTTTGCATTGAAGAGAGTCAAGCTTAGAGAGTTACCAACTTCCTTAGGGTCCCAGATATTTAGGTACAAAGCTAGAAACCAGGATCATTTGACTTAGAAGCTCTTGCACTTTCCCCCACACCATGCTGTCAACTTTAGGAGTGGGAAGTTCAGCTCTACAATGGTACCCTACAATGTTACTTGTACACAACAGCGCTTTAGCCTTTCTTTTATGTCTCATTCCCCATTCCCTATACCTTTGAGGGCAGAGAGCATGACATATTCTAGCATTTTCCTACCAGGAGTTAGCATGGGGAATGAAATTTAGGAAAAGCTCAGTAAAAGGTTGTTTAATGGTTGAATGAATTAGATTTGTCCATCCTAAAAAGCTAATCTAAAGAAGCTTCTCCTTTAAGAATTCCTATTTCTCTTAAGTCTTCCAGTTATTAGAACCTATGAGATCATTCAAGGAACTTTTCTCCTTGGTCACTTTTAACATTCATAAAGTTATCAGATATGTCATTTTATGTTAATAAGGTCTCTAACACCTGCCTCTTCCTTTTATTTCCACTATCAGCACCTCTATTCCAGCTAGGCTCAGGGACTGTTCCCTGCTGCCATTCATGCTTTCATTTCTTCAACAAACATTTTGTGAGCACTCACTAGGCACAATAAACAGGTTTTCACAACGCAGTGTTATAAATGTGGGAAAAGCTTGTTTAGGGAGCTATGAGAGCACAGAAGAGGCTTATTCCTACCTAATTCAGGGAGGGAGGTGCAGAGAAGGCTTCCTGAAGGAATGCCATCTTGAGCTGAGCCTGGGAAAGTCAGTTGAGTTAAAATAGGGCAAAGAAGATGGAGAAGAGCAAAATAACCACCACAAAGTCCCTCCCCCATCGTATCACCACTTCTTTCCCTCATTTTCTCCATAGTACTTTTTGATATCTGGCGTACTACGTATTTCACCTGTCGTGTCTCTCCTCAGAATTATCCAATGAATTTCCTTCTTACCCCCAGGAAAAGCCAAACTAATTACAATGCCTGACAAAACTGTGGTGGTGTGGGTTCTGTTAGCACTCTGACCTCTTTTGTTCCCACTTTTCTTCCCACTCTGCTTCTGCCACACTGCGTTCGTTGTTGCTTAAATGTAGCAGGCTGGCTCCTGCCGTAGGGCCTTTGCACTGGCTTTTCCCTCTGCTTGTAATGGCCTTCTCACAGCTATTTGCATGACCAACTTCCTCTTCTCCTTGGAGACCCACTCACATTATCACATAGGTCTTCTCTCACTCTCCTATTTGTAATTTCATCAACTCCCCTCCTTACCTGTATACTCCCCAACCCCTCTTCTTTTGCCTAGCAAACATCCCCTTGGATCGCACCATGCATTTATTTATATATTTCACTTACTCCCTGAAGAATGTAAGCTTTGTGAGGACAGGATTTTTGACTCTTTTTAAATCACCTCTGTTTACACTGTCTGAATGAATGTTGGCACATAGACAGTCTCAACGAATATCTGTCAAATGAATGAATGAAAGGGTGAAAAACAGGAAACACAAAGGCAGGGATGTAAGAAATTTGAAGGAAATGCCCAAACTCTAATTTGGCCTGATTCCTTCTAAGATCCTTTATTACATAGACTTGCAGGTACAGTGGTGTGGCAGCTCCTTCCTTAGACTCTTGCTGAGAGCTGACTTTGCTAAAGGGAAGGAAACATTTCAGTCTGGTTGATGGGATGATTAACTTTCGCCCTCTCCACTTCCAGATTTCTTGGCAGGGTTTTTCCCTTTAACACACAGGATTGTTCTCTTGCAGAACTATGGATTTCCTGAGTACCATTCATCATCACACTGTAGACAGCAGGACAGGGGAGGACAGGGAACTTGGAGTTTTTGGTTAATGGCTTCTGTTTCCTTTTTGTGTCAGAGGCTGGATCACCTGTTGAGGGAGGGTACAGGGTAGAGATGATGACATTTTGAATCTTCACTGATGAGATTGGGGAAGGTGGGTGATGAGGAAACCGGAGTTCTGGAGCAGAAAGAAGCATTGGGAAGTATGTAACATTTGTAAGATGTTGGATGTGGGTGTTTGCATAATGCTTTGTTAGCAGTATGGTTTTGTTGAGAAGGAAGAATGAATTAGACTCAAACCCCCACTTGTTAAAAACTGACAAGGTAGAAGTAATACTGTAATGTGATTTGCCTGCAGGGAACCTTGTTTTCCTCAAATAGGAGCTGCTGAAGGTCCGTGGTGACTGGTGGATGCCTGAACCAATTATGTAGTAGGGAATGAGGGGAGGGGAGAATGGGTGTTTCCTCTCCAAGCCACTGGGCTGGTACTCCTTTCACTGACCAGTGGCTGTGTCACCAGTAAACATCCCATAAGTGTGCAGACATGCTCTTATTATACACACAAGGGGTGCTATTAAGGCCAGGCAGGAATCCTGGTCAGGAATTTCCATTTTCCCCACACCAGTGCATTGGTTGGGGAAACTGAGGGTGGCTCACATTTGTTTCGAGCAGAGCTCCTTACCTCATCACTACTGGCCTTTGGCTGGATAATTCCCTGATGTGAGGGGTGTCCTGTACACTGTGGGATGTTTAGCGACATCCCTGACCTTGACTTGCTAGCTGCCAAGTAGCACGTGTACCTTCTGCTGTGACAATCAAAACTGTCTCCAGATATTCGCAAATGCCCACTAGGCAGCAAAAGTATTTGAAAACCACTGGTCTTGGGCTTTATTCTTTACAAAGGAGTTTCACCTATGTTATCCCTTCTATGTCTCTGGAAGGTCCCTTTTCTTTTCTGTTTTATATAGCTGGGCAAGTGGCAGGAAAAGGAATTGTACTCGCATCTCTGACTTTAAGCTTACAGCTCTTTCTCTTTTGTATGTTCAAGGGTAGGGTGAGAGAGATCCTGAGAGATGAGTGATTAAAAGGTAGAGTAACGTGGCCCCATCCTGAAGGAGATGTCAGTTTTGAGATAAAGGATGAAATTCTTGGTGAAAATTACAGGTTTAGACAGAGGGATACTACTAGCCACTTTGCTCTTTTCAGACTTTATATCTTAATTTTATTTTGATGACTTTGCATGTCACTCTTTGAAATGGAAGACATTTGGATTTCCTTTCTTAGGTGGTTAGTTTCATTTTTGACTGCCAATGTTTCCAAATCTTTCAAACCTTTTAAGAGGACACGGAAGGTCCTAATAAAACTTGGTCACTTCCTCCTGAAGATGCGTCATTGTGATAACAGTATATGTGTACCCTTCCCAGTGGTGGTTTCCAAGAAAGCCAGAACACATTACTGTCCTTAAACACAAAAGTTTGTAGGGGTTGTTATTGAGTCTAGATCAGAAAACTGGAATTCCTGAAATCATTTTCTGCAAGACATGACATTTCTGAGACTATAAATAATTATTTTGCTTTTGTGTTCTGATGAGAGAAAAGATAATGCATTATTTTTTTTTATTTTTGTATCATTAATGTACAATTACATGAACAACATTATGGTTACTAGACTACCCCCATTGTCAAGTCCCCACCACATACCCCATTACAGTCACTGTCCATCAGCATAGTAAGATGCTACAGAATCACTGCTGATCTTCTCTGTGCTATACTGCCTTTCCTGTGCCCCCCTCAACATTATGTGAGCAAACTGTAACACCCCCTTTTTCCTCTTCTCTTTCCCTTCCCACCCATCCTCCTGAGTCCCTTTCCCTTTGGTAACTGCTAGTCCATTCTTGGGTTCTGTGATTCTGCTGCTGTTTTGCTCCTTCAGTTTTAGCTTTGTTTTTATACTCCACAGATGAGTGAAATCATTTGGTACTTGTCTTTCTCTGCCTGGCTTATTTCACTGAGCATAATACCCTTTAGTTCCATCCATGTTTTGCAAATGGTAGGATTTGTTTTCTTCTTATGGATGAATAATACTCCTTTGTATATATGTACCACACCTTCCTTATCCATTCGTCTACTGATGGACACTTAGGTTGCTTCCATTTCTTGACTATTGTAAATAGTGCTGCGATAAACATAGGGGTGCATCTGTCTTTTTCAAACTGGGCTCCTTCATTCTTAGGTTAAATTTCTAGGAGTGGAATTCCTGGGTCAAATGGTATTTCTATTTTTAGTTTTTTGAGGAAACTCCATACTGCTTTTGACAATGATTGAACTAATTCACATTCACACCAGAATTGTAGGAGGGTTCCCTTTCTCCACATCCTCACCAACATTTGTTTTTGTTTGTCTTTTGGATGGTGGCCATCCTAACTGGTGTGAGGTGATATATCATTGTGGCTTTAATTTGCATTTCCCTGATGATTAGCAATGTGGAGCATCTTTTCATGTGCCTGTTGGCCATATAAATTTCTTCTTTGGAGAAGTATCTGTTCAGATCTTCTGCCCATTTTTAAATTGGATTATTTGCTTTTTGTTTGTTGAGGCACATGAGCTCTTTATATATTTTGGATGTCAACCCCTCACCAGATACATCATTTATGAATATATTCTCCCATTCTGTAGGATGTCTTTTTGTTCTACTGATAGTGTCCTTTGCTGTACAGAAGCTTTTATTTTGATATAGTCCCACTTGTTCATTTTTGCTTTTGTTTCCCTTGCCTGGGGAGATATGTTCATAAAGAAGTTGCTCATGTTATGTCCAAGAGATTTTTGCCTATGTTTTCTTCTAAAAGTTTTATGGTTTCATGACTTACATTTGGGTCTTTGATCTGTTTCAAGTATACTTTTGTGTATGGACTTAGACAGTGACCCAGTTTCATTCTCTTACATGTAGCTGTCCAGTTTTTCCAGCACAAGCTGATGAAGAGGCTGCCATTTCCCCATTGTATATCCATAGCTCCTTTATTGTATATTAATTGATCATATATGCTTGGGTTCATATGTGAACTCTCTATTCTGTTCCACTGGTCTATGGGTCTGTTCTTGTGCCAGTACCAAATTGTCTTGATTACTGTGGCTTTGTAGGAGAGCTTGAAGTTGGGAAGGAAGATTCTCCCTACTTCGTTCTTCCTTCTCAGGATTGCTTTGACTATTCAAGTTCTTTTGTGGTTCCATATAAATTTTAGAACTATTTGTTCCAGTTTGTTGAAGATTGCTGTCCGTATTTTGATAGTGATTGCATTGAATCTGTAGATTGCTTTAGGCAGGATGGCCATTTTGACAATAATTAATTCTTCCTACCCAAGAGCATGGGATGAATTTTCATTTATTAGTGTCCTCTTTAATTTCTCTTAAGAGTGTCTTGTAGTGTTCAGGGTATAGGTGTTTGACTTCTTTGGTTAGGTTTATTCCTAGGTATTTTATTCTTTTTGATGCAATTGTTTTCCTGATTTCTCTTTCTGTTAGTTCATTGTTAGTGTATAGGAGAGCCACAGATTTCTGTGTATTAATGTTGTATCTTGCAACTTTGCTGAATTCCGATATTAGTTCTAGTAGTTTTGGAGTGGAGTCTTTAGGATTTGTTATGTACAATATCATGTTATCTTCAAACAGTGACAGTTTGACTTCTTCCCTACCCATCTGGATGCCTTTTATTTCTTTGTGTTGCCGTGGCTAGAACCTCCAGAACTATGTTGAATAAAAGTGGGGAGAGTGGGCATCCTTGTCTTGTTCCTGATCTTAGGGGAAAGCTTTCAGCTTCTCTCTGTTAAGTATAATGTTGGCTGTGGGTTTATCATATATGGCCTTTATTATGTTCAGGTACTTGCCCTCTATACCCATTTTTTTGAGAGTTTCTATCATGAATGGATGTTGAATTTTGTCAAATTCTTTTTCAGCATCTATGAGGTGATCATGTGGTGTTTGTCCTTCTGTTTGTTGATGTGGTAGATGATGTTGATGGATTTTTGAATGTTGTAGCATCCTTGCATCCCTGAGATGAATCCCACTTGGTCATGGTGTATGATCCTCTTCATGTATTTTTGAATTCGGTTTGCTAATATTTTGTTGAGTATTTTTGCATCTATGTTCATCAGGGATATTGGTCTGTAGTTTTTTTTTTGTGTGTGTGTTTGTGGTGTCTTTGCCTGGTTTTGGTATTAGAGTGATGCTGGCTTCATAGAATGGGTTTGGAATTATTCCCTCCTCTTCTATTTTTTGGCAAACTTTAAGGAGAATGGTTATTATATCTTCTCTAAATGTCTGATAAAATTCACCAGTGAATCCTTCTGGTATGGGGGTTTTGTCCTTGGGTATTTTTTGATTACCATTTCAATTTTGTTGCTGGTAATTGGTCTGTTTAGATTTTCTGTTTCTTCCTTGGTCAGTCTTGGAAGGTTGCATTTTTCTAGAAAGTTGTCCATTTCTTCTAGGTTATCCAATTTGTTAGCATATAGGTTTTCATAGTATTCTCTAATAATTCTTTGTATTTCTGTGGTGGGCATAGTGATTTTTCCTTTCTCATTTCTGATTCTGTTTATGTGTGTAGATTCTCTTTTTCTCTTAATAACTCCGGCTAGGGGTTTATTTATTTATTTTATTTTCTCAAAGAACCAGCTCTTGGTTTCATTAATTTTTTCTGTTGTTTTATTCTTCTCAATTTTATTTATTTCTATTCTGATCTTTATTATATCCCTCCTTCTGCTGACTTTGGGCCTCATTTGTTCTTCTTTTTCCAGTTTCAATAATTATGACTTTAGACTACTCATTTGGGATCGTTCTTTCCTCAGGTGGGCCCTGATTGCTATATACTTTCCTCTTAGAACTGCCATCACTGTGTCCCACATAAGTTGGGGCATTGTGCTGTTGTTTTCATTTGTCTCCACATATTGCTTGATCTCTGTTTTAATTTGGTCATTGATCCATTGATTATTTAGGAGTATATTGTTAAGCCTCCATGTGTTTGTGAGCCTTTTTGTTTTCTTTGTACAATTTATTTCTAGTTTTATACCTTTGTGATCTAAGAAGTTGGTTGGTAGAATTTCAATCTTTTTGAATTTATTGAGCCTCTTTTTGTGGCCTAGTATGTTGTCTATTCTTGGAAATGTTCCATATGCACTTGACAAGATTGTGTATCCTGCTACTTTTGGGTGTAGAGTTCTGTAGATGTCTGTTAGGTCCATCTGTTCTAGTGTGTTGTTCAGTGCCTCTGTGTCCTTACTTATTTTCTGTCTGGTTGAACTGTCCTTTCGAGTGAGTGGTATGTTGAAGTCTCCTAAAATGAATGCATTGCATTCTATTTCCTCCTTTAATTCTGTTAGTATTTGTTTCACATATGATGGTGCTCCTGTGTTGGGTGTGTAGATATTTATAATGGTTATATTCTCTTGTTGGACTGAGCCCTTTATCATTATGTAATATACCTGTTTATGTCTTCTTACTTTCTTTGTTTTGAAATCTATTTTGTCTGATATAAGTACTGCTACACCTGCTTTTTTCTCCCTATTGTTTGCATGAAATAACATTTTCCATTCCTTCACTTTTAGTCTGTGTATTTTTTTGGGTTTGAGGTGAATTTCTTGTATGCAGCATATAAATGGGTCTTGCCTTTTTATCCATTCTATTCATTCTATTACTCTGTGTCTTTTGATTGCTGCATTCAGTCCATTTACGTTTAGGGTGATTATCGATAGATACGTATTTATTGCCATTGCAGCTTTGGATTTGTGGTTACCATAAGTTCAAGGGTAGGTTCTTTACTATCTAACCATCTAGCTTAACTCACTTATTATGCTATTATAAACACAGTCTGTTGATTCTTTATTTATGTACCTTCTTTTTCCTCCTCCTCTACTCTTTATGTGTTAGGTGCTTTATTCTGTACTCTTTTGTGTTTCACTTGACTGATTTTGTGGATAGCTGATTTTATTTTGCATTAGGTAGTATTTGGTTGGTTTGTTTTCTTTGCTGTGGTTTTATTTTCTCTGGTGACATATATTTAGCCTTAGGAACACTTCCATCTAGAGCAGTCCCTTTAAAATACACTGTAGAGATGGTTTGTGGGAGGTAAATTCCCTCAACTTATGCTTGTCTTCGAATTGTTTAATCCCTCCTTCAATTTTAAATGATAATCTTGCTGGATACAGTATTCTTGGTCTGAGGCCAATCTGTTTCATTGCATTGAGTATATCATGCCATTCCCTTCTGGCCTGTAAGGTTTCTGCTGAGAAGTCTGATGATAGCCTGATGGGTTTTCCTTTGTAGGTGATCTTTTATCTCTCTCTGGCTGCTTTTAATACTCTGTCCTTCTCTTTGATCTTTGCCATTTTAATTATTATATATCTTGGTGTTGTCCTCCTTGGGTCCCTTGTGTTGGGACATATGTGGACTTCCATGGTCTGAGAGACTATTCCCAGATTGGGGAAGTTTTCTGCAATTATTTCTTCAAAGACAGTTTCTATCCATTTTTCTCTCTCTCCTTCTTCTTGTACCCCTATAATGTGAATATTCCATTTGGATTGGTTACACAGTTCTCTTAATATTCTTTCATTCCTAGAGATCCTTTTATCTCTCTCTGCCTCAGCTTCTCTGTATTCTTGCTCTCTGATTTCTATTCCATTAACAGTCTCTTCCACCTCATCCTGTCTTCCCTTAAATCCTTCTGTTGTTTGTTTCATTTCTGTTATCTCCCTCCAGAATTCATCCCTTAGCTCTTGCATATTTCTCTGTAGCTCTATCAGCATGCTTATGACTTTTATTTTGAATTCTTTTTCAGGAAGATTGGTGATTTTGGTTTCACCAGGCCCTCTCTCTGGTGTTTGAGGGATTTTGGACTGAACAAGGTTCTTCTGCCTTTTCATGGCAATGGTAATAATTGCCAGTGAGTGGCACATGTGTCAGCTGGGAGAACAAAGTCCCTTCCTACTTGCTGGTTGCCTTGCCCATCTCTGTTGCATGTGCTGTTCAACCGCAAACAGGGAGCAGCCTCTGGGTGGATTCCCTGTGCTGCCATGGGTGGGGTGGCCCTTGGGATGGCCTGGGGCACTGGCAATGGTTGCAGGTGATCAGCATGTGTTCGCTGTGAGAACAGAGCCCCTAAATGCTTGGCAGACTCTGTACCAGTTTCCTCTGCCTGTGCCAGTCAACCTGATGTAGGGGGCAGCCTCTGGGTTAATCACCTGAGCTGCCATTGGCAGGGTGGCTCTCAGGATGGCCTAGGGCACTGGCAGTGGTTGCAGGCAATCAGCATGTGTTTGCCACGAGAACAGAGCCCCTACATGCTCTGCGGACTCTGCTCCAGTTTCCTCTGCCTGTGCTGGTTGGCTGCACACAGGGGGCAGTCTCTGGGTTAATCCCCTGAGCTGCAGTGGGTGGGTACTAGGGTACTAGGGTGGATGGCCTAGGGTACTGGTGGGGATTGCAGGTGAGCAGTGCATGTTTGCCATGAGAATAAATCCCCTTTGTGCCTTCCAGACTCTGTGCCATTTTCTGCTGTCTGTGTCAGTCACCTGCAGGCAGGGGAAAGCTGCTGGGTCTATCCCAGTTAGCCGCAGGCTGGGAGAAGCCTCTGTGTGGTTGCTGTGGGTAGGGCTGCTCCCCTGTTCTTCTGCAGCAATGGCAGGTCAGGCAATTCACTTGCAGTGCTGGTGGGGGGGAATGAATGGCCGGCTGCTTATCGCTGTGAGGGGATTTGGAGGTGCATTGCTACAGGGGGTTAGGGTGCTTGAAGTTCCTTAAAGTTCCCAGCCTGTTGGGCTGAGTGTGCCAGGACGATTTTGTCCACCTGTTAAACCCTTGTCCCTTTAAGACTTTTAAAGCGCCTGCTTTTCTTTGGTCTCAGAGTAGCCGGCTGTAGGAAACTGTTCACAGTCTTAGTCTCAGATTTTGATTTTACATTCCTCTAATATCCAGTACACCATGCACTGTGTGTCTGTGCTCCCAGTGCAGATTATTAGGACTGGTTATTTAGCAGCCCTCTGCTTCATTTCCACCCCACTCTGATTCTTTTCCTTCCACCTGTGAGCTGGGATGGGGGAAGTGCTTGGGTTCTGCAGGGTTACAGTTTTGTATCTTACCATTTTCAGGAGATGTTGAGGTCTCGCAGATGTAGATATAGCCTGGCTGGTGTACTGTATCCTCTGGTCACTCTTTTAGGAGTAGTTGTATTTGCTGTATTTTCAAAATATATATGATTTTGGGAGATTTCCACCACCCTACTCATGCTGCTGTCTTGAGAAATCAATATGCGGTAATGCGTTATTTTAAATTGATGTCTGAAGGTAAAGAACTAAATTGGGCTAAATAGGGGTAAGTATATATTTCAATATGAGAGTCTAGTTAAATGAAACATTTTGATTCCTGTCCAGATATATTTCTTTGCCTTTTATATGTAACTCCATTATGCTTAGGCATCAGACTTTAAATTCATCATTTTGGAATCACAGTGCAACTAATTGTAATTAACAACATTAAAGGGGGGCTAACTCCATGCCACCACTATTCCAGCAGCCTCATTTAGAAAGGGAGGCAGCACGCTGAAGCACATAGCATAGTTTGGAGACTTGTCAAGATCTGCCTTTTCTACATGTGTGAAAAGGCTTCTGCCCTTTCTAGATATTTGACCTCATGCAAATAATCTAGCCTCTTTGAGCCTCAGCTTCCTCCTTTGAAAAATGTGGTAATAATATTGACCCTTTTATTTTGATTAACAATATCAATCTTTGTGATGACAGAATGAAAGAAATTATGTGAAAGCTGAATATTAAAGTAGCACTTAATATAATTAAATAACATTTTATATTAACAATGTCATTAATATGGTTAATTAATCCTTAATGTTAAGTGATATTAAATGAAAATTATGTGTAAGAGTAATTAACATCAGTATTAGCTATTAGTTAATAATACTGTTAATAATTATTTTTGAGTATGTTGAATTGATTTTGAATATGAACATTCATGATCAAGAAGGTAGGTTGGTATTTGAGTTTCTTATATTTTTCTCCAAACTTGGTTTATCTATTTATTTTTTATGTTCTTATTTTTCTGGTTTTATTTTTGGAAATGCTACTGCTGCTTTCCTTTGGCCTAAACAAATCTCATGGACAAGAGAGCTGATCTGTAGATATGAAGCACATGCCATTGGAGAAATGATGAATAGAATTTGTGCACCACTGATTACATTTATTTTTGGAAAGCTATGTGGACTGCATGTGATGACAGCATTTTTGAGGAAGTGCAGAACTAAACTCTAAGTCTGTGAAAGCTCTGTAAAATGTTCCCGCTTCCTGCCTCTTCCTTCCTTCCTTCCTTGTCAAGACTCAAGTGTTGCATGGTGAAAACACGTTTTCCTTTTGAAATTGCTTAACACAGAATGTTTACTGATAATATAACTGAGGGCGTTTTTTAGGCCCCAAGACTTGCCTGTTGAACTGAATGAGTTGCCCAAATTACACCAAATTTGTTACAGCTGAGAGATTTGTTTTGCATTCATCATATGACGAGGGAAGAATGCCCCAAAGCTCTATTCACACAGACAACTTTAACCTTGTATTTCTTTTTGTTTGTTATGCATTATGATCATACTACATTCTGTATTTTCACGCTTTAAAAAAAATTATATAAGCAAAGTATTGCATAAGCAACTTCGTAGTTCTTTCAGGCACAATTTTAGGATGCATAATAGTTCCTTTAGTAGATAACCTGTACTTTATATACGTTTACCTGTTATTGGACACTTATGGTTTTCCAATATTTTAATGTCATAAAAAATACTATAGCAAACATCTTTACATATAAAGCATTTTATTTGGATTTTCACATTTCCTTAAATAACTTTTCATATGTGTAATTACTGGTCCAAAGGGCACAAAACATATTTAATTAATACTCATATTTAATATTTAAGGCACAAAACATTTTTAAGTCTTTTGATATATAGAGCCAGATTACTTTCTGAAAGGTTTAACAGCTGTGTATATAAAATTCTTGCTTCCTTATCTTTGCTGGATTTGGATATTCCCATTAAAGTTTTTTTGGTATGTAAAAGTATATCTCAATGTTTAATATGCATATTTTAGATATTGACAAAGATGAAATTTGAAAAAATATATTTTATTATTTTTGTTTTCTTGGTGGATTTTCTATTCTTTTTTCCCACTTCCTTAAACTTAAGAATGTTTACTTTGCTCTGCTCCATAGTGAGTAAGCCACTTTAAGACTGAATTGTTAAGGGACGAAAGAAAAGAGAGGAAGAGCTTCCATTCTCTTGAATAGGACTCATTCTTCTGAGTAATTCTTCTGCTCTAAGTGGTGGTGATGTTGGTTGTCTGGATGGTCCCGTGGTGGGAAATGGCTAGAAATCTAGGCCATTATATTATTATAATATATAATATATTATTATATACTAATTATATTAAGTATATAATAGTGTTTTTAGAGAATTAAAATACAAGCTAATATATTAGTATCTATTCAGAATATTAAAGAACTGCTTAATGACAGTAATTCAATAAAAATTGGTTAAAATTGACTTAATATTTTACAAAAAGGATGGTCAATAAGCATATAAAAATGTGCTCAACATCTTCAGTTATCAGGTAAATGCAAATTAAAACCACAAATCCACCCACCAGAATGGCTAAAATTAAAAGGATTGACAATTCCAGGTGTTGGCAAGGATGTGGAGCTATGTGAATTCTTATGCATTGCTGATGAAATTGTCAGTTGGTACAGTTACTTTCAAAAAATGAAACATACATACCCCATGGCCCAGCAAATCCAGTCCTAAAGATATGTTCATTAATAATAAATGCATATGTTCACCAAAAAAAAAAAAAATATATATATATATATATATATCTCAATGTTTGTAGTTTATGAACTTGACTAAAAATGGTCCTAACTTGGGAAACTACCCAAATGTCCATCAACAGTGGAATGATAAATCAATTGTGGTATATTAATACAACAATAATACTAACAAAAAAGAACAAATTGTAGTTACCACATGACAAGACAGATGAATATTATAGACTTAATGTTGAGCAAAAGAAGCCAGAAACAGAAAAAGTACAGCCTGTAAGAGTCCATTAAAATGAAGCTCAAAGAAAGGCAAAGTTAATCAATGATAATGGAAGTCAGACTGATGATTACCTTTGAGAGTATATTAACTGGGAGGGAGCTACCTGAAGTAGTGCAATTATTCTACATTATGATCTGTTGATGAGTACTCATTGAGCTATGCGATTAAAATTTGTGTCCTTTACTGTATGTACTTCAGTAAAAAATAAAAAAGAAAATTTAATAATGTATAATTTAAGAAAAAAATAACACATTATGCAAATGCTCTAAGACACAGGATATTTCCAGTCCATCTATGTATGGGTTCATAACTACTATGGTATGAATGTGTCCTCCTAAAATTCGTATGTTGAAAACCTATATCCAAGGCGATGGTATTAGGAGAAGGCATCTTTGGAAGCTGATTAGGTCACGAGGACAGATCCCTCATGCAATTAAGTGCCCTTAAGCTAGCTTTCTCCCCTTCTACCATGTGAAGGTAAAAAACACACACAAAAAATCTGTGACCCAGAAAAGGGTCCTCTCCTGATTGTGCTGTTCTCCTGATCTTGGACTTTCAGCTTTCAGACCTGTGAACAATAAGTTTCTGTTGTTTATAAGCCACCCAGTCTATGGTATTTTGTTATAATAATATGAATTAACTAAGGTAAGAACCATACTTAGGCCCATTAACTTTGTATTTTGTAAATGTTTGCAAAAATTGGATTCACAATATGAATTTTAAAAATTGATATACAGTCCTATATTAGTTTCAAGTATACAACACAGTGGTTCAACAGTTACCCATGCTATTAAATCCTCACCCCTACTAGTACAGCTACTATTTGACAACATAGAAAGATGTTACAGAATAATTGGCTATATTCTCCAAGCTGTACTGTCCCTGTGACCAAACTACATTATGATTGAGAATTTTTGTGCCCCTTTATCCACCTTACCCTCCTCCCCTCCCCCCAGCCTTTCCCCCATGGTGACCACCAGTCATGTCTCAGTGTCTATGAGTCTACTGCTGTTTTATTCATTGTTTTGTTTTGTATTTATAGTCCACAAATAAGTGAAATCATATGGTATTTGTCTTTCTCCACCTGGCTTATTTCACTCAGCATAACACCCTCTAGGTCCATCCTGTTGTCAAAAATGACAGGATTTCTTTTCATTTTTATGGCTGAATAATATTCCATTGTGCATATGTACCACCTCTTCTTTATCCATTCATCTATTGATGGACATTTAGGTTGTTTCCATATCTTGGCTATTGTAAATAATGCAGCAATACACCTAGGGGTACATATATCTTTTTGAATCAGGGATTTTGTTTTCTTTGGGGAAATTCCTAGAAGTGGAATTACTGGGTTGCACTGTATTTCTATTTTTAGAACCTCCATACTGGTTTCCACAGACACTGCACAAATTGACATTCCTACCAACAGTGTAGGAGGGTTTCCTTTACTCCACATCCTCATCAACACTTGTCATTTCTTATCTTTGGTTATGGTATTAGGAGAAGATATCTTTGGGAGGTGATTAGGTCATGAGGCCAGATCTCTCATGCAATTAAGTGCCCTTTAGCTAGCTTTCTCCCCTTCTACCATGTGAAGGTAAAAAACAAAAAAACATTCTGACTGGTGTGAGGTGATATCTGATTTTGGTTTTGATTTGCATTTTCCTGGTGATTAGCAATGTGCAGCATCTTTTCATGTGCTTGTGGGCCATTTGTATTTCTTCACTGGAGAAATGTCTGCTTAGGTCCTCTGCCCATATTTTAAATAAGGTTATTTGTTTTTTTGGTGTTGAAGCATATGAGCTCATTATATATTTTGCATGTTAACCCCTGGTGAAAACTATTTAGCCTTAGGAATATTTCCATTTACAGCAGTCCTTTTAACATATCCTGGTATGCTGGTTCAGTTGTTATTAATTATTTGAGCCTCTGTTTATCTTAAAATTGTTTAATTTCTGCTTCAAATTTAAATGATAATCTTGCTGGGTAAAGAATTCTTGATTGAAGGTCCTTCTGTTTCTGTACATTAAATATTCCATGCCTCTCCTTCTTGGCTGTAAAATTTCTGCTGAGAAGTCTGCTGATAGTCTGATGGGGTTTCTTTTATAAGTAAGGAGAGTCTGATGGGGTTTCCTTTTTCTCTGGCTGCTTTCATTACTCTCTCCTCATACTTAATCTTTGTCATTTTAATTATTATATGTCTTGGTGTTGTCTTCCTGGGGTTCCTTTTGTTAGGGGCTCTCTGTACTTCCATGACCTGAGTGTTTAGTTCCTTCCCCAGATCAGGGAAGTTTTCAACAATTATTTCCTCAAAGACACTTTCTATCCCTTTGTCTCTCTCTCTCCTCTTTCTGGTACCCCTATTATGCAAATATTGTATCATTTGAAGTGGTCACACTCCTCCCTTATTCTTTCATTCCTAAAGACCCTTTTTTCACTCTGTTCCTCAGGTTTGTTGTGTTCTTGCTCTCTAATTTCCATCTCATTGATTGTTTCCTCTACTTGCAGAAATTTATTATTAATTCCCTACATTTTGTGTTTTATTTCAGTTACTGTATTCTTCAGCTCTTGTATCTCTTTGTTGATGAGATCTTTAATATATTTCTGCAGATCAGTGAGCCTATTTATGACTTTCACTGTGAAATCTTTATCAAGAAGACTGGTGATCTCCATTTCATAGGCCTCTTTCTGGTGTCTTATCCTGTAGTTTTGTTGGGAACATATTCCTCTGCCTCCTCATTTTGTCAGGGTTTCTCTGTTTTTTCCTTTGTATGATATGTATCTGCTATGCTTCCTGATCTAGAGAGTAATGGCTTTAAGAAGGTGTCCTGTGGTGCACAGAAACTCAGGACCCTTTCTTCTCCAGTGCCTGGTTCTCCTTTGCTGTGGATTCCCAGTTGCTGCTGGTTGGCAATGGATGGGGCTCCTTATCTGTCTGCTGGCAGTGGTTTACCTCAGTCTTCTGAGCCTGGAGTTTGGCTTAGACAGGCCTGTGTGATCAGAGTAGTAGTTTCTCCTGGGATCATTTTAGGTGGGGCTGCCCTTTGCCTGCCTTGTAGCAATGGCTGGGTTGCTGGGTTAATGGACTGGGTGTGACGGTAGGGCAGGTTGCACCATGGCAGGGTGCACAGGCTTACAGTGTGACAGGTCACCCATTTGTAGAGCATGCTGGTGCTGAGCAGTGGTGGCCAGTTATGTGGTGGGAGGGCATGCAGTGTGTAGCAGCAGGGGATGGTGCATAGCAGCAGTGAATCTCTGGTGCTGGGAGGGCACATGGGCATGCTGAAGCAATGAGTTGCATGGTGGAAGACTGCACAGGCTTGTGGAGGTGGCCTGACATGAATGGTGGGTGGGGTGCACCAGCGGGTGGGCACAGAGGTGACGAGTCACACAGTGGGAGGCCCCACCAGTGGTGCATGGCTGTTGCAGCAGTGAGTCCTGTGGGTGCCCCCTGGCAGCAGCGAGGCATGCAGCACCACGCTTGGCCACCCATGGGGAGAAAGAAGATTTTGGAGCTGGCTCCTGCAAGGGTCTCCCCAGTTGGACTGAAACAGGGCCATGAAATCTGGGAGAGTATCCCAGCGGAGGATGCCTGTTCCCCACAGGCAGCTGGTGTCTCTGCCTCCTAGAGTGTTTCAACTGTCCCTGGTGTTCAGTCCTGCTAATCACCAGAACCCCATGTAATGTGGACTCATGTTCCTGGAGCAGATCTCCATGGCCAGGTTTGCAGAGTTCCTGGACTCCTACCCCCTCCCTGCTCTGTTCCTCTTCCTCCTGCTTATGGGCTGGGCTGGGGCAAGGGCTTGGGTCCCACTCAATCTTGGCTCTGCCACTTTACCTGTTTCTGTATGGTCTTCTCTTCCAGGTATAGGTGGTCTGTTCTGCAGTCTTCAGTTTGTTTTCAGTTTTAGTTGTATTTGCTTCCTTTGAGTGTGTGTGGAAGGAGGATTCTGTCTTGCCTTCCTACTCCACCATTTTGAGCCCCAACTCCTTCACAATATGAAATAAAAAAATATATCTTTAGTAGGATCTTAATAAATACATAAATATAACAGTAAAGATTATTCATGAAAATTGATGTAAACTCTCAATTTTCTCTCTCTGAGTGTCTGGGAGAAAATGTCGTCAGTGTAGTGGGGAAATAATCTCCATTCAACCAGGTCTGATCTAATCTATATAGTCTTTTTTTCTTTTCCTGATTTTGATTCTGCTGATTCCATTTTCCTGTCATGTTTTCAACGTCTTCACTGTCCCTTACCATGGATGTTAGGAATGTCTGATTCCTGGTGTTTAAGCTTTATTTCCATTCTCTCCTTATAAATGTTGCTCTCTCCATCAAGCCCTACACAATACAGCTGTTTGCTTGATGTGTCAGCCTGGGAACAGCTGTGATCTGTTGCCACTCCTCAACTCTCTCTGAGCTGTGCCCTCTGAATTCATTCATTCACTTAACAAAGTCAGTGTGTTTACACATTGTGCACAGGACTTCTAAAAAGACTTTGGAGGCCCTATGGCACTTTAGACTTATTAAAATGTTTTCATAACCCATACAATTTTTTTTTCTATAACATTTTTTGAAAGGAATTTTTTTGCTTTCTGAATAATGTAGCTGAAAGCAACTCCTTTAAAATACCACTGGCTATGATTTCTTGTCAATACTGGGAAGTGATAAAATGTAACTTAAAAACAGTTTTCGAATATAATGATTTTTTGGTCAACACTAAATTTAATAATTAATAAACAAATCTACAAATTAGCAAATAATCATTAATGGTCAATGTTCTGTATTGCTAGGTTTTACCATTTGTTAGTTTTAATTTCTCCATGTGTATTCTCTGGAACCAAAAATATTTTTTAGCTTTCCAAAGTTTTCATAAAGCATGGAAAAAAAAGGTCTGAAAGTCCCTTCTCATGATCTTGTGGTGCTTATGCATAAAAGAAGCCTGATTTTGTAGTCTTTCCACACATGTTCTCTATGTGTTAGTCCTCTTCTATAATTGGTATGCTCTTGGTTATGCCAAAGGAGGAGTTTCTCTGAATTTCTTTTGACTGGAAAAACCATTTCTTAATTAAAGTGAAAGCCACAGAGGAAACCTCCATTGAGCTGAGTCACAAATGCCTTTATTGGTTAAAGCATTAAACATATTCTCACTTTGCCCCCAGCCCTTCCTAAGGAATAGGATAGGGGGTGTAGCTGCACAATTCAACCATTCTGTGGCCAATATCATGCCATTAATATCAGTTTTATGATGAATATCATGTCTCAAAAGTGGTCCATGGAGTGGTCCACCAACTACAACTACTAAGAATCTATAAATAGACCTAAGAACAGAAATTGAGAGTATTTAGAATATTATAAAGGCAATTTGAGAGAGTAATCTTATTCTGTGGAATTAAATAATAAAAAGTTGAGCTTACTTTTTAAAATTAGTTATCTTGTTTAGTGTATTTTTCAATAGCATTAGATCATGATGGATCGGGGAGAAAATGGTCCTTCACCATAGATGGTTTGAGAAACACTGATGTGTACGACACTGAAATATAGGAAGTTCTTGGTGCAGACTTCTTTCCATAAATAAACAGTAATCATCATGTGGTTTTAGCTGTAACTTACCAGTTTCCTTCTAGATCTGGAGTTTTCTCACTTAGCAAAGGTCTTTGTTCTGAAACATCTTGTATCTGTGGTACTGAAGAATTTCCTCTCAGTCCAAAGTATTTTAGAGAAAATCAATACAATCTTGTTAGCCAGTCAGTGATATAACTGCAAGCTTAAGTATACCTTATTCCAGAAAGTCAGAAGTATCTTCTTGCCCTTGGAAAACTGCCAAAGAATCAGTGTGAACACCAGATGGAGACTCTTTCATCATGTGCCACTATGATTTAGGATATACTGGAGTGATATGTGAATGTTTTTGCCTTCACATATGACTACAATATGATTTCATGGGGTTTTCTAAATCCTCAGAATTTCTTTTTTTTTAAACAGCAGGCTGTACTTAAACACAAATAGGCGAAGAACTCCCCTGTGATATTTTACCTGATTTTTTTTCTTGATAACTAGACTTTTTACCCTTGAAGATGATTAGATAGTTACCCTATAAGGAATACAAATGGAATGTTTAATTTATGAAAGCAACTTTTCTGGGGATTGAGATGGATTGAAATGCCAGATTAATTTTAAAAATCCTTTTACCATCCATTTCCATGCACATGACTGAACTTTCAAGTATGCTAATTGACCTATCTCAGCAGGTACCCAGGCTGGCCAGAGGTTTTGTTTATCTAAATATTCATAGTTTTAAATAACTGAAGATCACAGAGAAGATTTAACCATGTAAAAAAAAGTGGAAAAACAAGATAATCAACCTCTAATGACCTTGCTTCTTGTTCTCATCTCTCATCCTTCCTGATCTTTCTTCATTATTAGATATTATTGACCACTTCTGCAATCTTGAATATTTTCCCCTCTCAAGTCTCCACTGTGTCAGTTCACCCTGTTGCCTGCCTCTCCTCCTCAGCAACTTGCACCCTCCATTCTCCTGCTACTTCAGTGTAGCCATGGCTCATGTTTAATGCTAAGCCCTCCTCTTGACTGTATCTCACTTGGTTAGAGTGTGGCTTTGACTATCAGGTGAATGGCTCCTCAAAGGGGCTGGTATCTTCAATTCTGATGTCATTCACTTCTTTCTCCTCTGCATTTCTGTCTACAGAATTCAGCATTACAGCACTCACTATACATACAAGAACTTCAGTGTTCCCAGTGAACAAATATTAAATAATTCAGCTAATGGTTTTCTTCTTTCAACAGGGACCAAGTCTATTTTGTGCCTTCTAGGCCCTTTGCAGCATTGTGTAGGGAAAGCAGATGACAGAGAAAGCTTTTGCTCTCAAGGAGCTTAAATTCCAGTAATGCACAGAGGTATTGAATTAAAAAAAAATTTTCAGTAATGCACTCACAGAATGAAATGAGTTCTCCACAAGAAGTATGCACAATAAATGTGCTGTGGGAACATAGCGCCAAAAGTTGGAAATCATCAAATGGGAGGACATTGAAGGCTGAGAAAATAGTGTGAATAAAAATAATAACATATACAATCTGATTGAAAGTCAACAAGTATTCTTTTGTTCATGAGGCTGAGAAATGAAGAAAAATTAAGAGCTCAGTTATGGGAAGAATGGTATAAAACAAAAATCAGTAAGCAGAGAGGCCAGTAAATTTTAGAGTTGTTACAAAGATTATAAACAATGATAATATAAACAATATTTCTTAGAAGAAAAGATATATAAAGGAGGAAGAAATAAAATCATTTGGAGAGAGAGCTCAGTTCAACTTTGCGAGATAGACGGAGAGGAGATTATCATATCTTATGGCTGGAAATCATTATTGATTTTGATCTAGAAATATGGGCTCAAATGTATTTCTTACAATTATTACATAAAGCTGACAGTAGGATAAGCAGGATTATGACTAGTAAATCACTAGAAAAGAAGAAACAGCTAAGAAAAGTCATGCAGCAAGACGTAGGATTATAAAGAAGGGAAATAGCAAGAAGTATAAAAATAGCATATAATAAGATGACTGTAGTCATATCAGACAGATCACTTACAGTAATCATTATGACTGCTCCAAATGTCCCTGTTGTAAGACCAAGATTCCTAGGCTGGCCCCAGTATAAAACCCAAATATTATTATTTACACTGAACAGACTCACCTAAACCTGAATGACTAGGCAGTTCAGAATAAGGGGATGAGGTTGGACTCTATAAAAGTGTGTGTAAGACATACCTAGAGAAAAAGAAGGGAATTTCCAGCTTAGTTCTACCCTACTCAGACATTCAGTGAGATTGAGAGAATTATTCACGCAAGGCCTCCAGTTGCACAGGGCTGCCCATCTGCGCTTCCGAGGAGTGGGGGCCGAAACTCAGCTGTGCCGAGGAAGAGAGCTAGGGTCCTGGGAGGAAAGGGTTAGTTCCAACAGAGATGTTGCAGAGCTCCCCCAGGCCTGTGTCTGAGGGTCTGGGTCCCCCTTGGAGGCACTGCCATGTAGAGTTGCCACTGGGCTAGCTGAGGGCCCTGAGAGTGTGTGTATTGCAGACTTTTCTGGTTTCTTTTCACTTTAAGATCTGCCTAGTCCAGAGCCAGTGCTCTGGGCTCCTTTTCTCCATATGACAAGCTTAGGCAGAGACATTGTCTCTTGAATTAAAAGAGGCCCGAGTTTATGCATGTAACTGGGGGAAGGGACTGGTGGGAAGTCTGATTAATTTGGGAGTCAAGTGTTAGGAAGTATTAGCATTTGGCTTCTGTACTCCCCAAATTATCTCTGTCAGTAGGAAAGCTGATAATTTGATCTGATGTCCATATTCTGGGTCTTTGTCTGCTATTTCCTCATGATTAGATTTAGGTTATGCATTCTTGGCTGGCATACTACATCAGTGACATTTTTTCCTCAATACATCAATAGCATATAACTTAAAGAACCTGGCATAAAGTAGATAGGCACTGTATCTCACCTTACTGTTATATATATTTTTTATTTTGAGCAGTTTCTTAGCATTTGGGGGGGAAAGGTAGAAAATAAATTGGTTTTGTAACTAAAACCTTTTAAATAACATTTTATGTGTGAGTGTATTTGTCTCAATGTTGCCAATGAAACATGAAACAGAGTGAGGTTGCTCGGGCTGACCTTTCCAAGAGGTAACTCGTAGGATAGTATCTCAGCCTCAGTGGTGCTGCTTTGAGAGAATCATTGAAGAGTTTTCTCACATGTTCCCTGATGCAGGGACTGGCATCTGACTCACCTTGCAAAGTCTAACAGAGTTAGTGGCCCGTGTACCATGTACTTGGCACAGAGTGAGGGAAAGGGGTTCTGTTGGAATCCACCCCAACTGCTAGCCTTTGGTGTGACAAAGGATGCTTGAATTTCCCATGAACCCATGAGGCCCCACAGGAGGGAATTGCGTTGGGTTGTTTTGAATGGGACTCCACACAGAGGACTGAGCCCAGTAGAGGGGTGGCCACAAGAAACCTGTGGCTAGAGGGGAAGTGAGGTGGCCAGCTGGAGGAGGCATAGCGTACGTCAAAGAACTGTAGGCCTAAGATCCCCAGTGATGGAAGTTGTCTCTGAAAAAGCCACAAAACCACTCCAAGAAAGAACGGACTGACATTTAGAACATCCCTGAGAGAGAGGGTACCTACCCCCGAATAACTGCTGTGAAATCATACTTCTATTTACCCTTGCTGCTTTTTACTCACCTCACTCCAGTTCCTGAAAAGATCCCACAGCATCAGCTAGGGAGTGAAGGAGAAGGTGGAGGAGCGAGCGGTGAATCTCACCACCCACATCTTCATGGTAGGCTTCCAGCCTCAAGTAGGCCAGAGCTCAGAGACAGGAGAAGTTTTACGTTTGATGAGAACAGAGTTATTCTTAATTCTTGACTAGATTTTTTAATACCTGGAAAAGGAGATTACTAAATTTCATTGAGTCTAAAATACTATTGATTATAAGATGCTCCATTGTTTTATATTCCACTTAGAAAGGAAAAAAAATCCCTTCTAATTATAAGATGACACTGAGATTCAGAGGTGAGATGTTAAAATGGGAAGGTATGTTTATCTTAGAATAGATGAACTATAGTAATATTTTATTATCTAAAGGGACTGCAAAAGCTATAAGATCTGCCTGAGATTTCATTGAAGGGAGGGCACGTGAATTAATCAAGGAGGGCTAAAGGGGGGCAGTGATGATATAAAGTAATTCCTGCCTGTACCCTAGTGTCCAGTGGTTCAATAAACTGGTTAAACAATGTAATTTCTGTCTAGTTTCAAGCAAACAAACACACAGGAGCTAAACCTGCCTTTTCACAAAAGCCTGAACAGAAAAGGGGATCCAGGTGCTCAAAGGCTGTTTTAAGGTTCACTTTCTCCAACTTAAATATTTATGTTTAATCCTGCCCAGAAAGAGCAGAACACCCCCCCTCAGTGCCGATGTAGGTGTCATATTTTCTTTGTTCGAATTAGAAGTTGGGATCATTGAAATGATGAAACACCTGGGATGTTCTAATAATTTATGAAGACTAACTGGAAAGAGATCTCATGCTTTCATTAATATATCTGAGAATATGAAGGGTAATATTACTAAAATATCATCTGGCCCCCCTGCTTCTCAGTTGTTTACATAAACTAAATAGAATCCTTCTGACTCTATGGTCTGTGAAAGCCTGAACTCCCTTTGCTTTTGTGAATTCCTGGAGAATTATGTCTCATAGTCTCCTCCGCTTTTGACTCTCTTGTGCATCAATCTGGATTTGAAACTAGATTCCTGTGGTGACTTTAAAACATATCCAAAATTTTTTGACATTCCTCTCTTCAAGAGATGGCACTTGATTCCACTCCCCTAGAGTGTGGGGTGGACTAAGTGACTTCTAATGAGATGCATATGGTGGACATGACACTGTGTGACTTCTGAGTCTAGGTTGTAAGGCACAAGTCTTCCTCCCTGCCATCTCTGTTGGGTTGCTTTCTCTGGAGGGAGCTGGCACTGGTGTCTTGAGGACACTCAGGTGGCCCTTTAGAGCGAGAGGTCCACATGCTAAGGAACAGAGTCCTCCAGTCAGCAGCTGTGTCATTATGCCATCTTGGAAGTAGAGAGTGATTTCTTTGGCAATTTATTGAGGGCAGGGAACATGGCAGAAGGAAAGGTCGGAGTTTGTAAATACAAACTGTAATTTGTAAATACTTCTGTCAGCAGTGAGTATATCAAGGCCCAGAGTCAGTTTGCCCCAAAACACTTAATACCTTAAGAAAGTATGTGATGCCTTAAAAAGCAAAGTAAAGGTAAAGTATTAATAAGTTATAATGCTTAACTCCTTAATAAGCATTTCTTTGTTCATTAGCAACCGGGTCTTCTTGTCCCTGGACTTCTGTCATTATGAACCAGTGGGATCTTTTATATCATTTTTCTGACCATGCATCCTCTGGTTAAACAGTGCACCCATGCCCCACCAACTCCTGTTGCCTTCAAGAGAAAATCCAAACTCCTTTACTTGGTTTATAAGAACTCTAAGTCCTGCCATGATGGGAGATTGTAATCACTTCTCTGGCCAAGGAATATTGATTTTGAATCTCATGCAATAAAATTTTTATTTTTTACAAGTTCTGTATAAAGCAGAAGACACCATAACCTGGAGAATTTTTTGCTCTAGAAATGAATACAATAATTCTCATATACACAGAATTAGTGGACCAAGGGACCAAAGCTTCTGGGAAAGAAAGAAATGACTGTTTTCACACCTATATGGCAGGAACAACTAAAACTCTGTGTGTGGTTGAAACTGGACAGGAGAATGAAAAGAAGTTGGTGGAGCGGTATATCTTCCTTCCAAAAAGATTACAAGTTAAGTTTCTAAACAAAGAAGAAGAAAATAATAATTATGGTGTATCGCTATGCAGCTATTGAAAAGAAAAAGGTAGAGCTCTCTTATTGACCTGGAACATGGTCTGTCATATGAAGTGGAAAAAAATGGCTGGAGAACAGTAAGTAGAAAATGGTCACAAGTAGGTAAAAGTATAGGTATACACTTCATAATGTACATTTCTTTAAAAGTTGAATCCTCACTACAACATAAAGAATGAATTACATTATTTCCGATTTTTTTTCCAGGTAAGGGCTATCATGAAAATTGTGGTAAAGGAAATGACATTTTACATTTATTTATTTTCTATTTTCTTGTTCCTTTTCATTTCAAATACTTTAAGAACAACACTTAGTCACATTTTAATTAGTCAAATGCTGTGAAATGTGGTATTCTGATTCACATAGATTTTTATGAAACATATTTGTTTAATGTTCTATATAAAAATAATAGTTCATCTGCTTCATTCATGTGCTAGTTATTATTGAATCATAGAAATTCTGAGTTGAAGCAACTATAGAATCCAACTAGTCCAATAGCATTGTTTTATGTATAAAAAGACTAAGGCATTAAGAAATAAATGAAACTTTTTTTCTTTAATTACTATGGATTTTTGTAGTGAGCGTTTGGAGTGAGTAAAACTATAATAACAAGAATGGCTGTCATTTGTTAAGCATGAAAATCACCAGTTTTGCAAACAGTTCATTCCTACTTCATAAGAACTACAGTGACATGACATTAGGATCCCCACCTCAGTGACAGAGCACTTGAGGCTCAGGGGTCTAAGTAACTTGCTCAAGGCCACATCAGCTGTAAATGGTAGACCTGGGTGGGTTTTGTAGTCAGGTATTCTAATCTAGTACCAGATATGCTAATCTAGTAGTCAGGCTGATACTCCTCAAATAGGATCAATTCATAGTCAAAATAATTTAAAGATTGATTCACAGAAATTACAGCAGTTTGGACTGAGTATTTACTCAGCCCAGGATAGTGGAAATGATGTTGATTTTATTTATTTGGGGGGAGGCACAAATGTCTGTCCACCTAAAAGTAAAGGGTAGAAAAAAGATCCAGTTCCTTATATTTCAGTTAATGCGTGTAGCATCACACATCCAATGATCAACAGAATCCAGTTCTTTTGGGCAGTGAGGCAGTTGGCTCTCAGCAACTACAAAGAGGGAAACTTGACAGAGACTCTTGGGAAAATCCCTACCCTAAGAAAATCCCTCCATGCCAACAATGCGCCCCAGGGACCTTTGAGGTTCTCTAAGTGCTGATTATTGCAATCTTAATGGCAGTGCAGATTCTGTCTTTCATGTCTTTTCTGAATGACTGAGGATTTCTGGCTCTGATCTTCTTTTCTTCTCTTCCTCATAGGAAGTTCCTGGCTGGAGAAACCCCCAATATGGGTGGGCTGAAAGATAAAGGACTCTGGGACTGCTTGGTCTTCCCCAGGGGCTTTAAAGACCAACTTTAGCTCCTATCTGTCTATCATCTATCTATCATCTATCTGTCTATCTATCTATCATCTATCTATCTAATCTATTTATCTCGACCTATTATCTATTTATCTATCATTATCTATCTGTCTATATCATCTGTCTATCTATTTGTCTAATCATCTATCATCTAACTGTCCAATCATATCTATTTTGGAGGCGGTAGGTAGGGGATTATAATGAGCAATCATCAAACAACCAATAGAGCCTAGGGATTTACTGAGTCATAAAACAAATCAATGAAACATGCCTTCCAGAGGTTGGGACTGACAACCGTAAAAGTAATCTTATCAGTTTGAGGCTATTTGAGGATGGGTTTAAATATCACTTAGTCCTTGAAGTGGAGGAGCCCCTCAGCCCTGACACTGTACTCCCCCACCCCCCTGCCCCCTTCCACACATACACTTTGGAGATATGTGGGAATCTAATCATCATGGTCTGAGAAACAGATGAACTCTGCGTTCATGTTTACAAATTTAGATGATTAAAAAAAAAATCATTGTTATGCAGCATCCCAGAAAAAGCCTTAATTGCAGGCTCAAAAATCAAATAGTCTGTACACAAGGCACTTACGAGTTACCTGCTTGTGAATCTTTTGATAAAACGTGACATTTAGAAGTTAGGCTGTCCTAAACTAGTAGAAAATTATTTGAAGGAAATAGGCAGAAAATATCCTCAGCACCCTGAAATCATACAAATGTCAAGCCTTGATCTTGCTAAGCTACTCCTTCAGTATTTTCTCTGCGTACCTGTATGACAGTCCTTTCCCAAATAGATTACCACAGTCTTCTAGGCCATCAAAATCAGAGTAATGAGATGAGAGCAAAGACCTCTACATTCTATTGCTAAAGAATATCAGGCGATACACTGTTTTCTGTGATTAGCATTTGCACCTCCCCATCCCAGCTCTTCCCAGCATATACTGCTCCATCGTAGATTTACCACCCTATACTATTATTACTCCTTTGCTTCCCTGCCTCCCTCACTAGGCCAAGACCTTTAAAGGCAGCTCACAGCACCAGTCTCACTCTGCTTGTCTGAGATAGGATTCCACTGGAAAACATTAGGTGAGACAGTGATTTATACAGGGGGATTCCCATGAACAACACTTACGGGGAATGGAGACAATAGGATTGGGTAGAGGGAAGAGCTGCCATACAAAACAATCACCACAAAGGCCTCATAAGACCCAAGAGACATGTGGGGTGACTCTAAAGCTGGGTTGACACAGGGAAGCTGGGGCTGGTCATTGGATGCAGGTTGGTTCTCTGAGTGAGGCCTGACCTCACGCAAGGGAGCTTCACAGGCTGAGGGCAGTTGCCAGGGAGAGACGCAGCTGAGAGCCGTCAGCTGCTGCCAATACTCCCCAAAGCTAGGGGAAGTAAGGAGTGTGCTTCAGTGGCTCTGCGTGGCATACGACAGCATGCACTACGGGACCCAAAAATATTACAAAATAAGTGACATTACCATCCAGCCATTTCTCCAAGTGACTGGTGTGCTTGATTTCACTTATGTAAGTGGAATATTTTAACCAGCTGGGGACGTATCACTTCTCATTGTTAGTTCAGAAGCATTATTTTTAGGAACTAGTTTGATAGCTACTTGGTTGTGGCATGGATTTTATTGGACATAAAATTCATGTATCCAGTGGGGTCTGCTTGAAGAAACTCTGAGTCCTGAATGAAAAGATTTGGATTCTTGTTAGAACTCTGCCACTTACAAAAGACAAGTCATTTTACTCCTTTGTTTTCAGTTTTCTTATCTGTCAAATGGCAAATGAGGTATTTTGGCTGTCTCTCTTACAGGCTGTAGCACAAGATAACAAAAGGGTGCTTGTCAAAGCCCTTCATAAACTGCTGGTGAAGAAGGGCCTGACCGAGCTGTGGGAGCCCTCAGTCAGCATGAAGAGTCTCAGGCTTAGAGGTAGTGTGGACAGTTCAAACAAAGAGGAGTGGGGAGGAGACTGCAAAAGGAAGAAAGGTGGAATTTTCCTGAAGTGCCCCAAGCCATCTCTTTCTACTTTACCATTGCAGCTTGAGCTGGCTAAATGGATCTAAATTCAAAACAAAACAGAGCGAACCACAAAAGAGACAGAGAAATCACTCAAATGAATTGTATCCATTAAGTAAGTCTTCATGTACTTTATATCTGCTTCCCACCCCTTCCCTACCAGGTAGAGTTTGCAGCACTCATTATTGGGGGAGGGAGGGGAGGAAAACCACTGTATGTGTTTAGGTCTGGGGTTCTGGGCTACAATACAGGACCTGTCCCCTCAACACGACTTGACTCAACCCGTTCACCTGAAAGCAAGTGGGTGTTCTTTTCTAAGTCTCTCTTTCTGTTGTGGTGGTGGCTGCTTTGGTCTCATTTTTACTCTTTCCCTGTGACCACCCTCTCTTAGTCCCTGTCCTGGAATAAGTGATCATCCTTCAGGTCAAGATAGAATTATCATGGACAGTCCCAGACTCTACCCACCACAGTGGAAATGTTTCCTGTGAATTTTAAGCTTTTGCAACCCAATGGCACAACCTTGGTTTTGGTGGACAACTGGAGAAAAATATCACACGGTCAACTCCAGGGAGGTGTAGTTGGCTTATTTCTCACCAGAGGCACTCCCCAACTGGTTTCCCACAGAGGCTAGTTTTCCCTTCCACCCCAGAGGTTCATGTTGCACATTCTGCTCTTCTCCCTCTAACTACCACCCATGCATCCATCTCCCTCCCTCCTTTCTGGCTAAGAAGCCAGCTTGGTTTGCTCTGCATATTTCATATTCCCTCCTTGCTTGGGTCAGATGGGGATGAGCCCGGCCAACTCCAATGCCTTGCTCCTGGGTTTCTATGCTCTTTCTGTCTTGGCCTCCATCTCCGGGACCTGGTAACTGGCCAGGATAATTTCAACCAAGCAGCAGGGGCAAATTCGGGGCAGGCTTGCTTTGTGCTTCCTGGAGTTTCAAGATTTAGGGGTCGGATGAATCTGGCACTCAACCCCAGCCTTGCCTGTGTTCTTACTAGAACATGTTTGTTTTTATCCATAAGGTCCCCTAGAAGGGGGCCACACCAATGCCTGGGAAACCTGACTTGACTTGGGCTTTGACAGACCTGGCCTCCACACCAATGCTCTTTTTCTGTGCAGCCAGATAGTCCCTCCTTACTCCTGGTTTTATTGAAGGAAATAAGGTATTGTGTATCATTAGATGGTATATGGATATGATAGAAGCATATTTCTTATGGAAGCCTTTCTTGATTGCCCAAGGGTAGACTGGATACCCTTCTTATGCACTTTAATGGCACCATGTGCCTTCCCTGTATTTTCTGTATCTTTCTCTTTTCTATATTTCTTTTTCCACTCTACCATGTAGTAAAAAATAATCTCTTATTCACCCTTGTATCTCCAGAGTCTAGAACACAGAAGAGTGTATACTATATATTTGTTCACTAATTAACTGACCTTTGGAAAGTGTGGGTCCTCTTCCAGTTTCTTGAGAAGTAAGAGAAGTGGTAAAATCTACTCTTCTGGGTGTTGTCTTCCCATGGTTCTGCGGCCTGTTGAGAGGCAGTGCAGAGGGTGAGCGGATTCTGGATTCTTACACAGGATTTTGTCTCTCCATCAGTTCTGTCCATCCACACCATCTTCCTTGCTGTGCCTAGAACCTGTCAAGCATAGTCTTCTCCATGAGGAAGCGTGGCTGGCATGGGGAAAGGGGATCAGGAGGAAGCAGCATGCTGCTGATAACATGCCTTTTTCTTCCTGCTTATCCGTTTCCATTCGCATGGTGAGGAGGTATGCTTAGCTGTGTATCCATGCTGTCAAGAGGGTTTCCCAGCCTCTGTTCTTCCCTTTTTCTATTTCCCCACCTCCACTCATACCTGCTTCCAGCCTTCTCTCCTGCCAGTTAAACAAGCCACCACATCTTACATAACTTAGAATGAATAATTACCTGTGTGTGGCTTGGTGGCTTTTAGAGCTGCTTTAGTTTACTGTGCAACCCTTGCATCATTTTATGTCTTTAGCATTTCCCCAAAATATTGCAATTTCTTTGAAAACATGGCTCTTCCTTCTTCTCTCTGACTCCAGTGTTTAGAACAGATGTCTTCCATGTAGCAGGATTTTAATTGATATTCGTTGATTAGAGTCGAAATTTAGGTGGTGAGACGTCCAGGTTGTGATATGTAGATGCGTTTGATACTATTGCCTTCTGTCTCCAAGACATCAAGGCTTCTAGCCAAGCACATTATCTTCTTAACTTCTTTTCTGGCTAACTTGTACTTTTCTTAAAAATACCTTCCTGTGAGAAGCTCTCAAAGATGATGCAAATGTGGGCTTAATGTTCCTCTCATGTGGTTCCATAGTACCTTTTACTTCCCCATATCAGACGAGTGTATTATAGTTCTATTACATTGCAATTGCTTGTGTAATTTGCTTTTTCCTCCCATAAAACCAAATATTTCTTGATGGCAGGGGCCTTGAATGTGGCCTGTTCTTTTTTATGCTCAGACTTGTTTAAGTGGCACTGTCCAAGAAAACTTCCTTAGATGAGGGAAATGCTCTATTCTGCTCTGTGCAATGAGGTAGCCACTAGCCAGATGTGGCTATTGAACCCTTGAAGTATAGCTCATATGACTGAGAAACTACATTAATTGCATTTAGTTTTAATTAATCTATATTTAAATTTAAATAACCTCATGTGACTAATGGTAATGGGATTGAACAGCACAGTTAGAAGTTTGTCTATTTCTGTTATTTCTTTCCAAAGAACAACCTTTTGGCTTCACTGACTCTTTTTTGTTTCTTTCTTTTCTAGTTCAGTCCATTCTGCTCTTATTGATATCATTTCTTTCTACTTTCTTTGAGTGTGTGTGTGTGTGTGTGTGTGTGTGCGTGTGTGTGTTTGTATGTATGCATGCTTAATCCTCTTGTTTTTTTCCTAATTTAGTAAGTGGGAGGCTTATATCATTAATTTTAACATCTCATCTTTCCCATGAGGGCATTCAAAGGTATAAATTTTCCTCTGAGTGTTGCTTTATTATATTCCACAAATTTAGTCTGTAGTATTTTAAATCAACTTTACTGAGATGTAATTTATATACATTAAAGTGCACAATTTTAAGAGGACAGTTTGATGAGTTTTGGTGAATGTAACACCTATTTAACCACCACCACAATTAAAATGTGGACTTTTTCCCATCATTCCCTTTGCAGTTGTTCCCTATCCCATTAATCTATTGTCACTACAGACTAGTTTTGCCTTTTGTTGAATTTCATACAAATATGTAAATGAAACAAACAGAATGTATTTTCTACCTCTGTTTTTTTCGTTCAACAGACTGTTTTTTGAGTAATCCATGTTGTTGTATGTAACAATAATTACTTCCATTTTATTGCAGATTAGTATCCCATGGGGTGGACAGATCAAAACTTGCTAATCCTTTTATTTCTTGATAAATATTTGGGTTGTTTTCAGCTTTTGGCCACTATGATTAAAACCACTATGAATATCTATCTATCTATCTATCTATATATATACATACGGATTTTTGAGTGGAGATATTTTCATTTTTTCTTGGGTAGTTATTTAGGTGTGGAATGGTTGGGTTACATGGTGCATTTTAACTTTATAAGAAATGACCCAAGGATTGGATTAAAGATGGCAGTGTGAGAGGTGAGACAGAGACCTCCTCCTAAAGCCACATATAATATGAAAATATAATTAATACAACTAATCCTGAAAGAGCAACAGGAAAGAAGGCTGTGCCAGACTGCATACACCTGGAGAAAAGAGCAGATCTCACGGAACAGGGTAACATACCAAAGTTGTGACCCAGAGGGACCCAAGCCCTTTCCCTGCCCCAGCTGACTGGTGGGAAGAAGAGAAACAGAGAGGGGAGGGCGTGGAGGCCTGGGACTGCTGAACACCCAGCCCTGGAGATCTGCTCTGGGAGCACGAACCTGCATTGCATGGTGCTCTGGTGATTAGTGGGGTTGGAAAGCTAAGACAAATGGAAAACCTGGAGAGATGGAGATTCCAGCTGGTTGTGGAAAACAGGAATTCATATCTGGCTGAGCTGGGTAGGCAGTCTGAGAGACTTCTTAACAGCGAGAGGGCTGCTAAAAGGGCAAGGATTGCACAGAGCTTACTGCTCAGGAGAAAGAATAGGTAGACAAAATTGTCCAAGTGCACTCTGCCCAGCAGGTTGGGAAAACTTAAACAATCTTCAGGGGCTCCATTCCCTTGGCTGGCTATGCAGCTCCAAGGCCCCCACCATGATATGCAGCCTGCTGTGTCTTCCTCCTGGCTAGCCTGCACCTGACTCTCAAAGTGGCAGCCCCTGCCCTAGCATCAGGCCAGCTAGAAGGAAGACCTGCCTATGGCAGCTACAAACACAAAGCATAGAGCCTTACACCTGTGTTCAGCCAACTGGTCCTGACAGTGGAGACAGGAGTAACAGCTGGGAAATAGGAAACAGCTCTTTCCTCCCCCTAGGCGCCAGTACCCCTCCCCAACATCGCTCCAGGGGCTGAGCAGCTCCAAAGAGTAGAGCTTCTGGGCACTAGAGGGTGCCACATACAACTATGAAACATCAAAGGAACCTGATTCAAAGGAAAATCTCAAACCAGAGAAAGGACCAAGTGAGACTGAATTAACAAATCTTCCTGAAAGAGATTTCAAAATAAAAGTCATAAACATGCTCATGGAGTACAGAAAAATATTCAAGATATCAGGAACGAATTTAGGACAGAGATCTAATGGTTGAAGAGCACAATGGAGGGTATTAAAAACAGATTAGATATGGTGGAGGAGATGATAAATGAAATAGAAACTAGGGAAGAGGAATACAAAGAAGCTGAGGCACTGAGAGTAAAAAGGATCTCTAGGAATGAAAGAACACTGAAAGAACTGTGTGACCAATCCAAACAGAACAATATTCACATTATACTGGTACCAGAAGAAGAAGAAGAGAGAAAAAGGGATAGAAAGTGTCTTTGAGGAAGTAATTGCTGAAAACTTCTCCAATTTGGGGAAGGAGATAGTCTCTCAGGGCATGGAGGTGCACAGATCTCCCAACACAAGGGACCCAAGGAGGAATAATTAAAATGGCAAAGATCAAGGATAAGGACAGACTATTAAAAGCAGTCAGAGAGAGAAATAATAAGATCACATACAAAAGAAAACCCATCAGGCTATCATCAGACTTCTCAGCAGAAACCTTACAGGCCAGAGGGAGTGGCATGACATATTTAATGCAATGAAGCAGAAGGGCCTCAAACCAAGAATACTTTATCTGACATGATTATCACTTAAATTTGAAGGAGGGATTAAAAATTCCAGATAAGCAAAAGCTGAGAGAATTTAGCTCTCACAAACCATCTTTACAGTGTATTTTGAGGGACTGCTATAGATGGAAGTGTTCCTAAGGTTAAATAGCTGTCACCAGAGGTAATAAAAAAGGATAGACAAAGAGTACAGAATATGGTACCTAATATATAAAGAATGGAGGGGGAAAGACAGGAGGGGAAAAAAAAACAACCTTTTGATTGTGTTTAGATTCTTAGATAGTAAGGAAGTTACCCTTGAACCTTTGGTAACTATGAATCTAAAGCCTGCAATGGCATAAGTACATACCTATTGATAATCACCCTAAATGTAAATGGTCTGAATGCACCAATCAAAAGACATGGAGTCACTCAATGGATTAAAAACATGACCCAACTATATGCTGCCTACAAAAGACTCACTTCAAACCCAAAGACATACACAGATTAAAGTGAAGGGATGGAAAAAGATATTTCATGCAACTAACAAGGAGAAAAAAACAGGTGTTACAGTAATTGTATCAGACAAAATAGACTTTAAAACAAAGAAAGTCACAAGAGACAAAGGAGGACATTACATAATGATAAAAGGGTCAGTCCAACAAGAGGATATAACCATTACAAATAGAGGAGCACCAACATATGTGAAACAAATACTAACAGAATTAAAGGAGGAAATAGAATGCAATGCATTCATTCTAGGAGAGTTCAACACTCCACTCACTACAAAGGACAGATCAACCAGACAGAAAATGACAAAGGAGACAGGCATTGAATAACACATTAGAACAGATGGACCTAACAGACATCTACAGAACTCTCCACCCAAAAGCAGCAGGATACACATTCTTCTCAAGTGAACATGAACATTTTCAAGAATAGATCATAGACTAGGCCACAAAAAGAGCCTCAGTAAATTAAAAAAGATTGAAATTGTACCAACCACTTCTCAGACCACAAGGGCATGAAACTAGAAATAAATTACGCAAAGAAAATGAAAGCCTACAAACAGATGGAAGCTTAACAACGTGCTCCTAAATAACCAATGCATCAATGACTAAATAAAAACAGAAATCAAGCAATATATGGAGACAAATAACAACAATAATTCAAAAATACAAAATCTGTGGGATGCAGCGAAAGTTGTGCTAAGAGGGAAGTATATTGCAATACAGGCCTACCTCAGGAAAGAAGAACAATCCCATATGAACAGTCAAAACGCACAATTAACAAAACTCAAGAAAGAAGAACAAATGAGGCCCAAAGTCAGTAGAAGGAGGGACATAATAAAGATTAGTGCAGAAATAAATAAAATTGAGAAGAATAAAACAATAGAAAGAATCAATGAAAGCAGGAGCTGGTTCTTTGAGAAAATAAACAAAATAGATAAACCCCTAGCCAGACTTATTAAGGAAAAAAGGAAGTCTACACACATAAACAGAATCATAAATGAGTAAGGAAAAATCATGATGAACACCACAGAAATTCAAAGAATTATTAGAGAATACTATGAAAAATTATATGCTAACGAACTGGATAACCTAGAAGAAATGGACAACTTTCTAGAAAAATATCAACTTCCAAGACTGACCCAGAAAGAAACAGAAAATCTGAACAGACCAATTACTAGCAATGAAATTGAATTGGTAATAAAGAAACTACCTAAGAACAAAACTCCTGGACCAAATGGCTTCAGCACTGAATTTTATCAAACATTTAGTGAAGATCTAATGCCCATCCTCCTTAAAGTTTTCCAAAAAGTAGAAGAGGAAGGAATACTTCCAAACTCATTCTGTGAGGCCAGCATCACCCTCATACCAAAACAAGGCAAAGATACCACAAAAAAAGAAAACTACAGACCAATTTCCCTGATGAAAATAGATGCAAAAATACTCAACAAAATATTAGCAAACTGAATTCAAAAATACATTAAAAAGATCATCCTTCATGATCAAGTAGGATTTATTCCAAGGATGCAAGGATGGTACAATATTAGAAAATCCATCAACATCATCCACCACATCAACAAAAAGAAGGACAAAAACCACATGATCATCTCCATAGATGCTGAAAAAGAATTTGACAAAATTCAACATCTACTTATGATAAAAACTCTCAACAAAATTGGTATAGAGGGCAAGTACCTCAACATAATAAAGGTCATATATGACAAACCCACAGCCAACATCATACCTAACAATGAGAAGCTGAAAGCTTTTCCTCTAAGATCAGGAAAAAGACAAGGATTCCCACTCTCTCCACTTTTATTCAACATTGTTCTGGGGGTCCTCACCATGGCAATCAGACAACACAAAGAAATAAAAGGCATCCAGATTGGTAAAGAAGTTAAACTGTCCCTGTTTGCAGATGACATGATATTGCACATAAAAAACCCTAAAGAATCCACTCAAAAACTACTAGATCTAATTCCTGAATTCAGCAATGTTGCAGGATACAAAATTCATACACAGAAATCTGTTGCACTCCTATACACTAATGATGAACTAACAGAAAGAGAAATCAGGAAAACAATTCCATCCACAATTGCATCAAAAAGAAAAAAATACCTAGGAATAAACCTAACAAAGAAAGTGAAAGACCTGTATGCTGCAAACTACAAGACATTCATGAGAGAAATTAAAGAAGATACCAATAAATGGAAACACATCCCGTGCTCATGGATAGGAAGAATTAATATTATCAAAATGGCCATCCTGCCTAAAGCAATTTAATACAATCCCTATTAAAATACCAATAGCATTCTTCAACGAACTAGAGAAAATAATTCTAAAATTCATATGGAACCACAAAAGACCCTGAATAGCCAAAGCAATTCCTGGGAAGGAGGAATAAGGCTGGGGGTATTATGCTCCCCAACTTCAAGCTCTACTACAAAGCCATAGTAATCAAGACAATTTTGTGCTGGCACAAGAACAGGACCATAGACCAATGAAACAGAATAGAGAGCCCAGATATAAACCCAAGTATATATGGTCAATTAATATATGATAAAGGAGCCATGGACATACAATGGGGGAATGACAGCCTCTTCAACAACTGGTGTTGGCAAAACCAGACAGCTACATGCAAGAGAATGAAACTGCATTATTGTCTATCCCCATACACAAAAGTAAAGTTGAAATGAATCAAAGATCTGAATGTAAGTTATGAAACTAAAAAACTCTTAGAAGATAACAGGCAAAAATCTCCTGAGTATAAACATGAGCAACTTTTTTCTGAATGTATCTTCTTGAGCAAGGGAAACAAAAGCAAAAAAGAACACATGCGACTACATCAAACTTAAAAGCTTCTGTACAGCAAAGGACACCATCAACAGAACAAAAATGCATCCTACAGTATGGGAGAATATATTTGTAAATGACATATCCAACAAGAGGTTAACATCCAAAATACATAAAGAACTCACATGCTTCAATACCCAGAAAGCAAATAACCCATTAAAAAAATGGGTGAAGGAAATGAACAGACACTTCTCCAAAGAAGAAATTCAGATGGCACATGAAAAGATGCTCCACATCATTAATTATCAGGGAAATGCAAATAAAAACTGCAATGAGATATCACCTCACACCAGTTAGGATGGCCAGTATTGAAAAGACTAAGAACAACAAATGCTGGTGAAGATGTGGAGGAAGGGGAACCCTCCTACACTGCTGCTGGGAATGTAAATTAGTTCAACTATTGTGGAAAGCAATATGGAGATTCCTCAAAAAATTAAAAATAGAAATACCATTTGATCCAGGAAATTCACTCCTTGGAATTTACACAAAGAATATAATTTCTCAGATTCAAAAAGACATATGCGCCACTATGTTTATTGCAGCACTATTTACAATAGCCAAGATATGGAAGCAACCTAAGTGTCCATCAGTAAATGAATGTATAAAGAAGAGGTGGTACATATACACAATGGAATACTACTCAGCTATAAGAAAGAAACAAATTCTACAATTTGCAACAACTTGGATGGACCTGGAGGGTATTATGCTCAGTGAAATAAGCCAGGTGGAGACAGACAAGTACCAGATGATTTCCCTCATTTGTGAAGTATAACAATGAAGCAAAACTGAAGGAACAAAACAGCAACTGACTCACAGACTCCAAGAAAGGACTAGTGGTTATCAAAGGGGAGGGGTGGGGGAGGATGGGTTGGGAGGGAGGGAGAAGGGGATTCAGGGGTATTATGATTAGTACATATGGTGTTGGGGGGACCCAGGGGAAGACAGTGTAGCACAGAGAAGGCAAATAGTCACTCTGTGGCATCTTACTACACTGATGGGCAGTGACTGCACTGAGGTATGGGGGGGATTGGATAACAGGGTTGAATGTTGTAACCACATTGTTTTTTCATGTGAAACCTTCATAAGAGTGTATATCAATAATACCTTAATAAAATTAAAAAAAAATGACCCAAGTGTTTTAAAAAAATGGTTGCATCATTTTCAACTTTCACCAGTAATATATGAGAGTTTCAGTTGCCCCACACCCTCATCAATACTTGTTATTTGGTCAGTCTTTTAAATATTAGCCACTCTGTTGGGGGTGTAGTGGGATCTGACTGCGGTTTTATGTTGCAGTTCCCTGATGACTAATGATGTTCAGCATCTTTTCATGTGTTCATCAGACATTTTTTGTGACATGACCATTCAAATATTTTGCCCATTTAACAAATTGGGTTGATTATCTTCTTGGTATTTAGTTGGAATAGTCCTTTATTCTGGGTGAGGGTGTGGAAAAGGGAAACCTCTTACACTGTTGATGGAGTGTAAATTGGTCCATGCACTGTGGAAAGCAATATGAACGTTCCTCAAACAACTAAAAATATCATATAACCCAGCAATTCTGGGAATTTTCCCAAAGAAAACAAAAACACTAACTTGAAAAGATATATGCACACCTATGTTCACTGCAGCAATATATACAATAGCGAAGTCATGGAAGCAACCAAAGTGTCCATCAATAGATGAACAGATAAAGAAATGTGGTACATATACACAATGGAATATTATTCAACCATAAAAAAGAAGGAAATCTTGCTTTTTGCAACAACATGGATAGACCTAGAGGGTATCATGCTAAATGAATAAGTCAGATAGGGAAAGACAAATACCCTATGATTTCACTTATATGTGGAGTCTAAAAAACAAAGCAGGCAAACAAAAAAGAAATAGAACCATAAATACAACAGACTGTTGGTTATCATAGGGTGGGAATGGGTGGGAGGATGGGAGAAATAGATGAAGGGGAAAAAGAGGTACAAATTTCAAATTATAAATTAGTCATAGGAATGGAAGTACTACATAGAAAATATAACTAATAATATTTTAATATCTTTGTATAGTAACAGGTGGTAACTACATTTATGCTGGTGAGCATTTAGTAATGCATCTAATTATTGAGTCACTATGTTCAGAGTATATTTAAACCCATATAATATTATATATCAGCTGTATTCCAATAAAAAAAAAGTTCTCTACATATTCTGGACACAAAATTTTTCATGAGTTAATTTGTATTGCAAATATTTTCTCCTTGTCTGTGTGGCTTTACTCCCAGTCTGCTCTCTTGAAAAACAGATGTTAATTTTAATTAAGTTCAACTTAACTTTTGGTTGAAATTAATTGATGAGTATCCCCTGAGGCCATACATCAGAAGGGCTTTCATCTAGAGAGGATTTCCAGTTGTTTCTACCAGCAAGCAGGAGGCACTACTAAACTGGAACCATTTTCACCCCTTTCTAGGTTTTTGACTTTCTGTGGGAGTCTTTGGTTTAGATCGCCCACTTTGAGACTGGTTTCTCACTTAACTGTAGTACTGATCAAAACCTGCAGAAAATCTTATCTTTTTCTTTTGCTTATTATTCATTGATTCCCACTCAGGTTTCAACTCACTTTTCTTTCTTTCTTTCTTTTTTTTTTTTTTTTGGCTTTGTCCTGTGGGGAAGTTGTTGATGGTAGCCTTCAAAGATATCCCAGAAATACATTCAGAGGTCAGTCTCATTCAGCATCCAGTTGTTTTGTAGCAGAAGGGTCCTTTGAAGTATGTGGTCCACCATGTACACAAAAGGGAGGTCTTCAAGAACTATGTTCATTTGAACCCAGGGCCTGGCACAATTGTCTGTTGAATGAAAATTCACTTTTGACATACATAGAGAAGGTAGTCATCACAGACCTGGGACAGATTTCCTGCTCCAAGATGTTTCTGTAAATGCTTGTAGTTGATGTCTGCAATTCTCTTTCAAAGTGAGCTAGCTACCTTCCTTTTAAATGAAAGCAGTTATTACTTAATAAATTATTGAAAATTTATTATTACTTAATAAATGTCAAGTGCTTATTTGGTTGGTCACTCTAAGTGATGTATCAAAATTGTTACCAGTCATTTATCATTGTTATCTCAGTATGAATTTATTATAAGCATGAGATCAAAGACTCATCACATGTTCAAGCTAAAAGAAGCTTTAGACTTTATAGAATTTAACAATTTTATTATACATATTCATGTACATACCCAGGGAGTTTAAATGTCTGGCCTAAGATCCTAAAACTGACTCTAGAACCACAAAGGAGAAGTATATTTTTGAAAAGAAGATTGGGGTGGAGAGTGAGCATGAGACGACATGGAGACAGACATACGTGGCTCTGCCACTTAGTGATGTGTGACTGGGCAAATTCTCATTCTTTCTGTGCCTGAGTTTACATTTATCTGAAATAGAAATAATTTTAGTACCTCCTTCATAGGACTGTTGTGAGTAAAGCTATGAGATAAGGTATGTAAATCATTTAGCAAATATCCCATGCACAATGAGCTCAGTAAAATTCAGCTGTGGATGTTATGATCACCCCATCCCTCTACCTGCAGCCCCAAACCAACTCAGTGGAGAACCACTGATGTATATATATCTTGATCACTTTGAGCCACCAGAAAATAAATATCTAACTGTATCTTAAGAAAAGACTCAGCTTTGTATGTAAACAGATTTGAATAATAATAATAATGAAAATTTGCAGTTTGAAGGGGTATGCAATAACAGAAATGCAGTTACACATTACTGCTTCTTTAATTTCTGATGATGACATATAAATGAAATACAGCGTGTCCATACCATTCTGTCAGATTCCCATCTTCATACTCTGATTTTGAGGGTAAAGATATTGAGGCTTAAATGCACAGAGTAACTTGCTTAAGTTCAAAGAGTCAAAAATCCAGGATTCTATACCATAGCATCCAGGATGTTAAGCATGAGATTTTTCCACTGGAGTATAATATATCCCTATATGTCTTGATTCTTCCATATACTGAAAACAAGATACAGAGAATCCAAGGAACTAGGAGAAAAACCAGGAGAAATGACCAAGGGAGGAGAGAGTTTTATAAAGGAAGAGTGATGAACAGCACTGAATGTTACCGAACGATTTAAAGAAAGATGAGAAGTGCAGATACATTTGATTTTGAAACGTGGGTGTGTCCTTGGTCACCATCAAGTCCTCTTTATAAAAATTAGAAGTTGTGATTTTAACCTACAATTTGCTATAGGAAACTAGCTGGCTAACTTTTGAGAGTCACTGAGTCAAATTTGAGTCAGTGGCCAGGAGAAAAGAGTTTCTGGCAATAATAATTTATGCTCATTGGACAAGTAAAGCAGCTACTGTTTCTTATGCTAGGAATAATTTTTCTTGTAATACGTAATTTTGGTTTTTTATGTTGGATTACAAATATGATCTTGCTCAAGACGTTTTTGGTTGACCGTTGGTACAACTCACCTATTTTGTATGCAGGCACTGTGGCTGATCTTACATTCTTACAGGGCTTCCAATGCTGTTACGGGGCATTCTGGCCTTATTTTCCATCTTACTTCATTGACCAAATTTTATTATCATATCAATTTCTTTCAAGAAATTGACCTGGTAGCTGGGACATGTGTCCTGGAAATCTCCTCCCCTTGCTGTGCTTATCATTCCCACAGTTAGAACTGAAACATCATTTGTGTGGAAAGATGGTTTCTCCTTATTTATACAATCACTTATATACTAGCTGTACTCTGGAATCATGTTTGATTTCTTAAGCTGTTAAGTGCAGTATTTTGAGGACTTCATTTTCCAGTGAGAGGCTTTTCATGCTGGTGTGAGAATGGCAAAAGTGATGGTGGTGGACTTACCCAATAGAGACAAAGACAAGAGTTATTAAAGGTTTCCTTCCCAGCTACACCCTGAAATACATGGGTATAAAGGAAACAAAAAATATATTTCTTGTCAATCTTAGGGAGGCTCAAGATAACCAGAATGCATTATGTTGAAGGATCAGGAAGAAGAGCATAAGGGATATATAAATTCACTCATTCATCCAATCATTAGTTCAAATAATTAATTGAACATCTATTCTATACAAAGCATTGTGCAAAGTACTGGTGATATAGTAGTTAACAGGATAGTCAAAAATTCCTGGATGCATTTAACGGAAGAACATAGGCACATATTCTTAACTTCAGGTTGTCCAGAAAGGCTGGGGAAAATGAAAATGAGACTTGGGGTGTCCCACATGTTATATGAGAGGATTTGGAGGACATTTTTCTTAGATGGGCGAATCTCACTGGGTATAGAATTTAGGTCTGATACAAGAAGGATTCAGACCTCACCAACATTTGTATGCTGCCTGAGACGCTTGGCAGTCTCACTCTTTGCCTGGTATAATCCGCTCTCTTATATTCATCACGCTGTTTTTGCCAGGAACCTTTCCTTAAAGCTTGGTCACATAATACAATAATTAGGAACGTGGGTTTTGGAATCAAACTGATGGGGGCTCCAGTTCCAGTTTTGTCACTGATAAACTGCATACCATTCATTAGTCAGGGTGCTCACTGTTCCTGAACTTCAGCTTCCTGTCTGTTCAATGGGGCAATAACAATACTTACTTCATAGGACTGTCATGAAGATTAAATGAAATAAATATTTAGCTTAATATCTGACCCATAGTACCCATCATTATTGAAATTGCCTTGGATTCATTTATTAAGAACTCAGTATGTCCCAGCTTTATGCTAAGTAGCTTACACGTGAGTTGACAGTATCTCTTCCTCCTTTTTACCTTTTACCCCTCATTTTTTCTTCCTACTATCACAATTCCCAAGAGGCCTAGAAATAGAGCATCCCTTAAAAACTGGAGTCAATAGGCTAGGAGGTTTACACGGTTCATGGCAGGACTCCAAGCTCTGACTCCAATGTTTAAGACTCCACTTTCCCTCAAATCTGTATTTAGGCCTTTGTCTGGTTATTCTCATGATCAAGATCTCAGAAGCTGGCTGGACAGAACAGACCTGGACCAGTTACGTTAATGACTGAAAATAACTGCTACAAACTCCCTCCCATTCTTCACCCTAGACAGGCCTCTGTCTCCTCACTGTGGAAGGTGGTATGGCGAAACCATGCAGCCATGTGCACTTTCTTCTTTATCACAGGCAGAGTTTCACTTTAGTTGAGTAGGTTTAATGAGAAGGTTTCACTCTAACTAATAGCCTAACAAAAACCTGGGACATTTAAACATTATTATTATAGCTGACTTGTTTTGAAGAACAACACACTCCTCTTATTTTTAGGGAACATAATTGTATGCAAGGGGGACAACCGCTGCCTTCAGGAGTCGCAGTTCTCTCCAGCATCACAATTAGATGTCATATTTTATACCCAGCTGCAGAAAGTAAGGCAGCCGTGCCATGTGCCCATGGGGGCTGATAGACACAGGATCCTGGTTCTTGGGTTCGAAGGAGCTAGAGACGAACAAGTTCTCCCCATGATTCTGTGTTTTATTCACCCAATGACCTGTTTTAATCTCCCTTTGTAAAATGGAGGTAACTGCCAATTTTCTTGTCAATAGTACTTCATCAACCTTTTTGTAAATCTGAAATATAAAATAGGAAATGTCTGCTAAGTTAAGTCCATAAATTAATGAGGGTCACAGAAGCTAACCAGAGAGGCGACTGGGCTAGCTATCAGCTCCTTTCCTGTGGCTTGAAGGCTGTGACTCGGTAAGCCCTTTTCTCTGCTTCTACTCCCTGCTGCCTCATTCACGTCCACTTAAGGCGCTTCTCCCTTGGGCAAGATTACACACAGCTGACCTGCCAACACGAAGTCAGACAGTCTTTCCCAGTCATTGGAAGTTGGGGACCACTTTGTTCACTCTGAGGATATTAGTGGTAGAGATGAGGAGAGGAAGAGGATAGTTGGGAGAAAGGCTGGAGCCTGTAGTTTAGAGGATGTTTTCCTAGGGAAAAATTTCACTCACTGCACAGCAGACTTACAGACACAGGATAATAGATTCAGATTAATATTCCCATAAACCTGTATTGAGATTTTTTTCATAAAACAATTGTCACTGGCCTTCTCTGTTAGGATAGATTTAACACACTTACCTTCAGTTTTTCATTCTTAGACATAGGTCAGTTGCTGGTTTAAAACTGATATTCTTTATCATGTTAAGGAAACACCTATTATAAAATCTGAGAGTTACTTAAAATCAAGAAATAGCATTTGATTTTATTGAATTTGTTTTTTACAATGGCCAGTGGAGATGCTTTTATTGTTTTTCTTATTTAATATAATGGTATTATCATCAACCACACTGTGGTAAGATTTGAATAGGTGAATGTATGTGAATGTCTTAGAAACATGTCATGTAAGTGTTAGCTCTTACTAAAATTCATAATAAATTACAAATAATCATTACATTCCTGGAACTGAACTCAGGAGGCACTGTCACCCTGTGCTCTGTGACAGAGGTATGTCCCACTGTGGGGCAGGGTGGCGGGAAGGTCACCAACAATAGAAAACAGTTTTTTCCAGGTGCACAATGTGTGCTGTTGAGATTGTAATACTGGTGTGTAATTTTTGCCTCTCCCCTAGGAAACAATGTCATAAGAGACCTGCAAGTGTTCACAAATGGAATGAATTTGGTCTCATCCCACCAACCAGATTAATTAGAGTGGCCGACTGAGTGATGTACTCATGCAAGTGTGGAAACAAGAGGTGGGTTAGTTCAGAGGCAATCCGCTATGTTGTTTTTACACATCTTGTGTCAGCCTTTGTTCCAGACTATCTTTCCAAGGAATGTATAGCACACAGCCTTGGCAACTAGAGAGGGAGTCTTCTTTTGGGTTAGAGGACAGATTTGTTTCCTGGCCAGGATAATAAAGATGATATCTCTCTGTGGGGCAAAGTTTAAGCAGGACTGTTTGCAGCCCCTCAGAAGACTGGAAGTTTCCTAAGCTTGATGTTTCTTAGTGGCAAAGTGGGCCCATGCATGCAGTGTCCACACAGGCCCTCTCCTGCCCAACACGGGACTCGGGGACAAGGGAACAGACACATGCTTCCTGCTCTGCCATGAGTACAAACTGCCTGAATCCATGTGGGCATGTAGTTTCTTTACCTACTACATTTGGAAAGTGCAGTAAGTCAGTTTAGTACCTACTCTACTGCTTAGGGACTGCTCAAACTCTTGGCAAGAATTAGATAAATGGCTCAATAAAAAAACGATGAAAGTATGTGAGCATGCAACTCATGGAAGGAGAAATCTAAATAAATCAAAACGTATGTAAAGGTGCTAAACCTTACTGTTACTCAGAAATACAAAATGAAGATGTTCTTTATCAAAAATGTATCTAAAATGAGATACTCTCTTTTTACTTACTAAATTGACTCAAAACATATATAGTTAACTTTTGATGCTGGTGAGAAGATGAAGAAAGTAGGTACCTGGTATACTGCTGTAGGTAGGGTGAATTCTTACTGCATTAATTTTCTATTGCTGTATAACAATACCACACATTTAGTGGCTCAAAACCATGCAAGTGTGGCAGGCTTCTCTGATTAGGATCCTACTGAGTTGAAATCAAAGTGTTTGCTGACTCTTCCAAGCTAACTGGTTATTGGCAGAATTCATTTTCTTGTAGTTGTTGGACTGAGGTTCCTATTTCCTTGCTTGTTGTCACCACAGGTCACGCTCAGCAGCCATAGGTGTCCAGATTCCTTACCACATAGTCCTGTCCATCTTCAAGTCAATAATGGCATATCAAATTCTTCCTGTGCTTTGAATCTCTGACTTCTTTTCTTGTGCTCAGCTGGAGAAAATGCTCTGTTATTGAAGGGCTTATGTGTTAGGTCAGGGGCACCTGGATAATCTCCCTATTTCAAGGTTATATGACATAACATAATCAGGGAGTCTACAACATTCATGATACTGGGGATTATCACAGGGAGTGTATGTGGTGAGGAAGGGGAAGGCCATTTCAGCATTCTGCCTCCTGTAGTTACTATAATTTGGGAAAGTAATTGGCAATATTTTTGCAATTAAGCATCATATACCTTTTAATTCTGTATTCCTACTTTCAGAACTCCATCTTATAGAAATAAGTACAACATAACAATAAAAGTTGAAAGATGCTTATTGAATTGTTTTTTAATGACCCCCAAATTGGAAATTCATTTGTCATTAAAGGAGACTGCTTGAATAAATTATGGCTTATCTATAGTGTTCTAAATATGAATAACTTAGACCTTTTTCTACAGATTTGGAGAGTGAAGAAAGCAAGTGGTTGAGTAATGTGTGTTTGACAATATGGCCCTATTTTGAAAAGAAAATTACAAAAGCTTTATTAATATACATACTTGTGTGTTTATATGTGTGTATGTGATTGTGGAGAAGGGTGAACACTAAGCTGTTAATTTGATTACCTCATGGGACTAAGAATGGGAAGAGTTAGGTGGGGTGGTGGTTAGAGGGAGTATTAGGAACTTTATCTTTACACATCTGCACTATTTCATTTGTTATATATCACTTCTTTAATTAAAAATAATAAATATTATAAAAGCTAAGCAAAAATAATACATATTCCTTATAGAAAAATTGCAAAATACAGTAAAGCTCAAAGAAGCAAAAAGAATTACCCACAATCCAAACATTCAGACATAGTTCCTGTTAACAGTTTGCTATAGTCTATGCATGTGTATCAAAAAATTCTCTGTAAATCACTATTATAAAGTTGATGATATGAGTTGGCCACAGGGATAGCATAGAGAATACAGACAATGATTCTGTAACATCTTCATATGTTGATAGACAGCAATTGTATTAGTGGGGTGAGGATTTAATAGTATGGGTAACTGTTGAACCACTGTGTTGTATAAGTGAAACCAATATAAGATTGTATATCAACAGTACTTCAATTAAAAAAATAAAGAAAAATAAAGAACAGCCAAGAAAGATTTGAAAATAAGGAATAATGAAACAAAGAACAGATATTAAAAACTAAAATGAAAACAAATACAGGTTCTGGCATACAGAACTAAGTAGAAAACTTAGAAGTAGACATAAACATTTATAAAAACATAGTATGCAATAAAGGTGGCAATTCCAACCAATGGGGATTGTTGGGATGAGTAATTAACCACTGGAGGGAAAAAAGATTTTAATTTCTCCTTCATTCCGTCCATAAATAATTAAAATATTCTACAACAATTAAAGATATACATGAAAAAAATGAAATCATGGAAAGACTAGAAGAAAATAATAGCAAATATTTACATAGTCTTGAAATCATAAAGATTTTTCTAAGCTTAACACTAAATGCAGAACTCATAAAGGAAAATATTCTGACTATGGTTTAGAGTATTTATTCATTTATTATTTTGGGATGAAATCGAAGTATGACTTTTCCTTTTCCTTCTCAGAAAAGTAGCATAATGGCTATTGTTATAGGAATGTGGGACAGAGTCCAGCTGGAACGTGAGTCCAACATTTGGAACTTCCTCAACTGTAGAAGGATTGAATTTTGAAATTTTTAACATTTGGAAGATTGTTTACAATATTAGGAAGCAGAAGGCATTTTACTAGAAGCAACTTGTCATACACACAGAGTACACAATATTGGTTTTATGTGTCATCTAATGATTCATTTACAGTCATGTTACCTTTCTTTCATGAGATTTTAATGATCAAGAGAGACTAAAACCCATTGCATATACTGTGGTAACCCCACCAATTAAAAACAATCCAGTTGCTTCATGAAACACAATTTATTAAAGAGCATTCATCAAAGGAAGAGTGATGTAACAGAAGGGGCATGGCTTTGGAATAAAAATTCTGGTTTCACTACTTCCTGTGAAACTTTGGCAAATTTATCACTCTGAATCATCATATCGATAGCTGTGAAATAGAGATTATCTCTACTCTGAAGGTCTGTGATAAAGATGAAATATGATGCATTTAAAATTTTTTTGTGTTATCATTATTCATTTATAGTAGCTGTTACTCTTCCAGGGTTTGCTTAGTATTCATTCATCTAAGCCAGGTAGGAGTTTCATTCATTCACTGAACAATATTTACTGAGCCCAGCCCTTGCGCTGAGGATAAGAAACTCTAGAGGCAAAGTCTTTCCCTTTTAGGAACTCACATGGCCTGGGAGTGAGGCAGACAAATGAATATTCAAATAGTACAATGCAGAAGAATTACACGAAATGGTGCTTTCCCTCATGATCTCATGACAGAAACCAGGAATATACATGATAACAAGGAAACACTATAACCCAGAACAAGTGCTAAATTCTGGGCACAGATGGTAGCCAGGGAGTTTTGAGGAGAGGGAGATTGTGATAGTGTGATTTATAATAAGAAATACATATTTGGTCTTTATCCCCAGTTCTGAAACAGAGCTCCTAAAGCTCTTGGAATTTCCTGTGATGAGAATAACAAAGCTGTCTTTTGTTATGTTAGTGAAGTGACTTTGGGACTGCAACTAAGGGTCTGATAGCCAGAAGAACCAGCCATGTGATTATAGTGTTGGAACATCAGTCCCGCATGTCTGACCTCTAGGGAGTTTGAATCAATGGTGAATGGACAATGACTTAATCAGTCACACCTAATGTAATGAAGTCTCTATAAAACTCAAAAGAACAGGGTTTGGAGAGCTTCTGGTATGAACATGTGGAGATTCAGGTACAGTGACAGAATCAGAGAGGGCATGCATGCTCTGCATCCTTTCCCCATACCTTGCTCTGTGTATCTCTTCCATCTGGCTATTATTGAGTTTTATTCTTCTATAATAAACTGATAATCTAGTAAGTAAAATGTTTCTCTGAGTTCTGTGAGCCTCTCTAGCAAGTTTATTGAACCCAAGCAGGGAGTAATTGGAACCCCCAGGTGAGAGCTGGCTGGTCAGAAGAACAGGTAACAGTCTGGACTTGTGACTGGTGTCTGAAGGAAGGGACAGTCTTATGGGACTGAGCCTTCACCTGTGGCATCAGACTCTTATCTCTGGGCAAGTAGTGTCAGGATTGAGTTGTAGGACACCCAGCTAGTGTCCGAGAATTGCTTGGTGGTGTGGGAAACTCTCCCACCTCCACTCATTGGAATTGGTTCCAGAACCATCAGTGATGAGAAAGGAAGTCGTATGGTTGAATATGAGCTGTACTTTGGAGAATGAAAAGGATTTGGACAGACAAAATGGATGGGCAGTCATTCAGGCAGGAAGAAGAAAATATGAGCACATGCTGGAGTGTGGGAATGATTACTGGTGGGCCTGACAGGGTATTGCTATCTAGAAGTTCCTGCCTACTCATAAAGCCACAGATAACAGCATGGTTCCCACAGGCACCCCATTGGCTCTTTCTGATCCTAAAGAGTAGCCTGTGAGAACTTCCCCTCTGTGCCTTCATCTGGCTATTGCTCTTAATTCTATAGGTCCCCAAGAATAAGAAAAGCCTGACTTGGGCGCTTTACGTCACAAATTGTTTTAAGGAAACTCATTTCTAGTCCTCAACTTTGAAATATATTCTTTCTTAAAAATAACCTGTGACATTCCACCACTTGCACAGGAATATTCTGGGCTTCTTTGTTACCCCCTTTCCACAAGTGACCTCCCACCCAGCCAGAACTGCATTTTGCTCCAGCACCCTGGGGGCTGAAAGCTGGGGGCTCTTGATGAAGGCATCATTTGAAGTATTGGTACTGGAGAAGTCTCCTTTGGTTCAGCCACCAGGTTTTTGTTCTGTATTTTTTTTGCTTCCTCTGCTTCACATATATTTCCACGAAAGGCAAAGCATGCCTTAGAAATAAGGTATTTTTCTGTATTTTGTGATTTTCTGAGTGCAAACTCATGTGGCCTTGGGCAGTGGAACAATGACAATTTTCATCCCCCAACTTGTTCGTCTCCCCTCCCCCAGCTAAAGTCACTGAGGGACCTTGAGGGAGGCTCATGTGTGAACAGTAGAATTTTAGAAAGAGGAGGGAGATTACCTTACGGCATTCAGTAAGAAACTTATGGTAAGTTTCAGTACCTCTTCTCTCTTTCTCTTTCTCAGAATTATAATTCAGAGGAGAGCTGCTTCTTACAGGTATGACTATTAATATGCTTTTAAAAAAAGTGTTTGGCAATGGAGATCTGCATGTTCATTAGAGTAGATGGAAGGCATTTGCATAAGTAGCTTCTGCTAAATCTGAGGCTTTTTAAGATTTGGCAGAAAGAGTATATTTAAATGTAGGATTTGACTGAATATTTACATGATGTTAAATGTTTATACTTAAATGTAGTAACACAAAAGAGTTATATAATGTGTATTAATCAACATTCCCCAGAGAAACAGAGCCGGCATATATGGAGATTTATTATAAGGAATTGGCTCTTGAGATTATGGAAGCTGAGAAGTCCCATAGTCTGCTGTCTGCAAACTGGAGACCCAGGCAAGTCAGTGGTATACTTCAGGCAAGTCCCGAGGACCAGGGTACCTGATGGTATGAATCCCAGTCCCAGGGCAGGAAAAGATGAGATGAGATGTCCCAGCTCAAGCAGTAAAACAGAAAAAAAAGTTGTGATTCTCCTTCTTCTGCCTTTAATTATATTCAGGCCCTCAGTGGATTGGGTGGTGCTCTTCCATGTTGGGAAGGACAGTTTACTTGACTGAGTCCGCAGAATCAACTGCTAACCTCATCCAGAAACACCCTCATAGATACACCCAGTGTCTGGGTGCCCCATGGCCAGTCAAGTTCATACATAAAATTAACCATCACATAGTGGTTGCTGCGATGTGCTGCCCAGACCCTCCCTTTAGAACTACAGTTCTGCTTGCTGGGAATGGTGGCTGTTCACACCCCTGTTCTCAGGATGGTGACCACTCATAATTCCTCTAGGAATTGCCCGCTGCTAAAGGAAACTGCCCTGCCCAATGCTACTGCCTGCTTTGGGGTCAGCATACATGCGGTGACTAGCTTGATGCAGGTTTGAAAAGGCTCCACCACTCGCCTCCTTTGTAATGTCTTTGAAGGGCCAATCAAGCTCTAGGTCTCAAACTAGAGGAAGCACCTCTCCATGGAAGAGTAACAGCTATAATTAATATTCACTTGTTAAGCTTTGTTTGGTAAAAGCCTTTTTTTTGGTTTACTTCCCAGAAATTGAGATGCTGAATAACAAATTCTGGGTAACAAATTCTTTAGGGGGTTAGCTGTTTTCCACTTTTGTGCTTTCAACAAAATTGCAATAGGATCAAAGTGAGTTCTTAGATGATGCAGATTAAATATAATTTCTGATGATAGCTTATTTTCCCATTTCTGGGTGCAACTCAGAAACTAAGTCCAAAGAATTGAGTTCATTGAGATAGTAAATCTCTTCTAATTCCCATATATTTCTAAGAACAAGATTTCCCAGTTTAGTTTATAGAAAATTAAACAGGAATAATGATGATGTTGGATCTTGTCTCATTTTAGCATGAAAGTTATTCATCAAAAGATAAATTAATTTTGTTTTTTACAGCACAATTCTCCTAAGAAATACACTTCCATTAACATTTTTTTTCTACATATGAATTGATCAATTGAATACTCCTACTAATTTTAATTATAATTTAATGCAAAAGAAATTTTTAACAATTAGAGTCTTACAGTTACAGGAAATAAGAAAGAAATTTCAACAAATATATGTATTTTATTGAAGGGAAATGCAATAGGATAATTAAAAGTTTTTCAAATATAAAGAAATTTTGGATAAAATTTTGTGGGGAAATGAATAGCCAAAGCTATCCAGGGAAAGAATAAAGTTGGGGGAATTATGCTCCCTGACTTCAAGCTATACTACAAAGCTATAGTAATCAAAACAATATGGTACTGGCACAAGAACAGACCCATAGATCAATGGAAAAGAATAGAGAGCCCAGTTATAAACACATGCATATATGGTCAATTAATATACAATAAAGGAGCCATGAATATACAATGGGGGAAAGACAGACTCTTCAATAACTGGTGTTGGGAGAACTGAATAGCTACATGCAAGAAAATGAAACTGGATTACTGCCTAACTCCATACATAAAAGTAAACTCAAAATGGATCAAAGAGCTGAATGTAAGACATGAAACCTTAAAATCCTTAGAAAAAAACACGCAAAAACCTCTTGAACATAAGTGTGAGCATTTTTCCTGGACATTTCTCCTTAGGCAAAGGAAACAAAATAAAAAACAAACAAGTGTGACTACATCAAACTAAAAAGCTTCTGTAGGGCAAAGGACACCATCAGCAGAACAAAAAGGCAACCTACAGTATGGGAGAATATATTCGTAAATGATTTATCCAGTAAGTGTTAACATCCGAAATATATAAAGAGCTCACATGCCTCAACACCAAAAAAAAAACTTGATTAAAAAATGGGCAGAGTATAAATACAAAACAAAACAGAATTAATAAAATAGCAGTAGACTTATAGATACTGAGATGTGACTGGTGGTTACCATGTGGTAGGGGTTGGTGTCGATGGGTGGGGAAGTTGAGGGGGATAAAGGAACACAAAAATTCTCAATCATAACATAAGTTGGTCTCAGGGATGGTAGTACAGCATGGAGAATATAGTCAGTGATTCTGTAACATCTTCCTATGTTGACAGATAGTAGCTGTTCTTGTGGGGGTGAGGATTTAATAATATGGGTAACTGTTGAACCACTGTGTTATATACTCGAAAGTAGTGTAAGATTATATATCAATGATACTTCAATAAAAATTTCTGTGCGGGAAATGGAATGAAAATGTGATTTAAAGGACCAAAAGAAATGATGTAAAATTTCTGGCCATCAAGGAAGGATTCATTCATGTATTTTTAAACAATGGGGGATAGTGAGTAAGGTTACCCTACTGTATCCAGTAAGCAAAATGTACTAATAGACTTGCTCAATGCAGATTTGTCACAAACCTCCAATTTGTAAAAAACTCAGTGTCTGTGAAGTGCAGTAAAGCAAAGCACAATAAAAAAGAAGTACGCCTGCAATCCTGTGTTTTGGAGAAGACTTTCTTACATGTGTATGCTCATATAATAAATAATGTGGCTGACCTTTGTCCTCAGTTCCTGGAAGTAGCCTCTAAATTCTTGTAATTTCCCAAGTAATAGGAATGTCTTTGTTATTCAGGTCATTTCTGAAAGACCAATCATGTGATTAGAGGTTTGGGGCTATGAGCCACAGTGATATCAACTTGACATCCAGGAAGACCGAGCTGAACTATGTGGGTGATGATTTAATCTATCACTCATATAATGAAACCACAGTCAGAAAGTCTGGATACCGAGGCTCAGCTTAGCTTCCCTGGTTGCAGTGCTCTGTATTTTGTGACATGGTGTGCTGGGAGGGTAACGCTGCAGTGGGTGTTAGGGGATATCAACTCTCCAGCCTCATCTCATACTTTAGTTCACAGGCATCTCATTGCCTTTCCCTTTGACAAGACTTCACCCTCGTCTGTTACATGGATGACCTTATGTTGACTGGACATCTTGACCAAGAAAGAGCAACAGTGACCAAGAAATACAACCAAAAAGAGGCACAATGCCTGGTGGACATCTTTGGACTTGGAAGGCAATATATTCTTCATTTATGTGTGCTACACTGACCAATTTATTGAGTGACTCGAAAGGCTTCTAGTTTTGAGAGGCATCCAGAACAAGAGGAGGTTCTATAGCAGGTGCGCTGCTCTACCACATGGGTCACTTGTCCAGCAGAGCTCATGGTGTTTGAATCCTGTTTGGAGCCTTCAGCAGGCCCCTGTAGGTGATTCACAGCACAGGCCTTCAGGATTTTGCAGCAAAGCCTACCATCCTCTGTGGATAATTACTCTCCTTTTGAGAAAGATCTCTTGGCCTGCCACTGAGCATGCTAGTAGAGACTGAACATTTCACCAGGGGCCATCAAGTTACCGTGTGATCTGAGCTGCCCATAATGAATTGGGTATCACTGAGCCACCAAGCCAAAAAGCTGGGCATGTATCATTGTATGGGAGTGGTAAGCATGTGATTGGGCTCAGGTAGGCCCTGAAGGCACAGGTAATTATATGAAGGAGTGGCCCAAATGCTATGGACCTCACTCCCGACGCACGGCCTTCTCTCTCCCAGCCTGCACCTACGGTCTTATGGGGAGTTCCCTATGCTCAGTTGACAGAGGAAGAGAAGACTCAAGCCTGGTTTGCAGATGGTTTTGTGTGATATGCAGGTGCTACTTGCAAGTGGACGGCTTTTGCAGTACAGCTGATTTCTGGGACATCCCTGAAGGACAGTGGTGAAGAGAAATCCTCCCCATGGACAGAACTTTGAGTAGCGCATCTAGGTGTTCAATTTACTTGGAAGGAGAATGGCCAGATGTGTGGTTATATACTGCCTCATGGACTATGGCATGGCTGGGCGGTCACAGACTTGGAATGAACACAATTGAAAAAAAATTGTGACAAGAAAATCCGGGGAAAAGTATACGGGTAGACCTCTCTGAGTGGGCAAAATACATGAAGATATTTGTGTCCCATGTGAATGCTCATCAAAGGGTGACTAGCAGAGGAAGATTTTAATAATCAATTGAACAGTATGACTGCTGTGTGGATACCAGTCAGCCTCTTTCCCTAGCTGCCCTCGTAATCACCCAATGGGTTCATGGACAAAGTCTCTGTTGTGGCAGGGATGAAGGTTATGCATGGGCTCAGCAACAGGAACTCCCATCCACCAGGGCTGACCTGCCTATGGCCACTGGCGAATGCACTGACCAGTGCTGAGTCCCCAGGGTGGCACCCTTCCCCAAAGTGATCAGCCACCTACCTGGTGGCAGGTTAATTATGTTGGTCCACTCCCATTGTGCAAAGGGCAGTGTTTTGTTATTTATATATATAGACATTCGAAATAGATGCTTACTCTGGATATGGATTTACCTTCTCTGCGTATAATGATTCTGCCTATATTACCATCTATGGATTTACAGAATACCTTATCTGCTGTCATGGTATTCAATACAGCAAAACCTAATCAAGGAGCTCATTTTATGGTAAATGAAATGTGACAGTGGGCCCACGTTCACGGAATTCACTAGTCTTACCATGCATGTTCCCACCCATCCTGAAGCAGCTGGCTTGGTAGAGGAACGGAATGGCTTTTTGAAGAATCAGTTACAGCACTAGTGAGGTGACAACACCTTGCCAGTCTGGGGCAAGGTTCTCCAGAAGACTATATCTGCTCTGAATCAGTGTCTGGCATGCGGTGCTGCTTCTCCCACAGCCAGGTTTCACAGTGCACATGTCAAGGAGTGGAAATGGGAGTGGCACTACTATTACCCCAGAGCAGCTCTTACTGACATTTTGAGCCTCAGAGGGAGCAAGAGGAGTGTGCCTAGACTTAGCCCACCTCTGCGCTGTGACAGTCCCCTAAGGGCCACTCATCTCCTGGACCTGGGTGTTTGCCTCAAGTGAGTACAGCAGAAAACCTACTCCTTGATTCCAATTATCTCCGAATCCTGGAAAGTGGGGCTCCTGATGGGTATTAACATACCCTATTTTAATGTACCCCTAAATTACCATAGTAATTTCCATAGGATCTTGCCTCATATGGGCACCCCTTAATAGCCAAGTTTTCCATTGTCCTTCTGCCTGACCATATAGCCAGGCCATCGGTCACTGCTCATGAGCCAGTAAAATCTCAAACATAGGGGCAAGCAGCATCTGATTCAGCCAACTGTTAAAAAGGAAAGCCACAGGCCCAGGAGTGTGTGCTGTGCCAGGTCACCAACCTGGGGCCTGATGACTAGGCTAACTGCAGTTTCAGCCTCCCCCAGAAATGCAGTCTTAGTCAGTCAGGAAGTTTCTGGCCAGCACCAATGAGGTAGTATGTTACACAAGCCCTCTCTCCTTCCCCTCAAAAGGAAGAGAGGTCATCTGCATAAGACTCCCTGTTCTTCCTCCTAAGGGAGGGTGGCCTTGTCTGAAACAATTCCCTCTTTCCTTTTGCTAATAACTTTTTGCCCTATTCTCTCATCTATAAAAACCTTCTGTTTTCTGTAAGTCAGCAAAGCATCTCTTTATTTGCCAGATGGGATGTTGCCCAACTCACGAATCACTCAATAAAGCCAATTAGACCTTTAAATTTACTCAGTTAAATTTTGTTTTTTAACAGATCTGGTGGCAGTAATGGGATCTGAAGCAAACCTCCTGCAGCCTTTGGGGACAAGCAGAAACATGAGTATGGCACCCGTGAACCCTTTTGAGCCCACTCTCTTTCCCATCACTTCTGAGGACCGGGGGTGAGTTGCTTCTCTATTCGAACTCTGCTGTTTCCCCAAAGTTCCCAATCTGATTGGCTTTTACAGTTCTGGGTTAACAGGTCAGTGTATACTGACAGGGAGCTCTAACAGACAGCCTAGTCCTTAGGCCTTGGTTCAGTCTGCAATTCTATTAAAAACTGCTTCCCCAGGACCAGTCCACAGGCCTCATTTACTGGGGCTACTGGGTTAGTGCACACTGGGAATTGCTGGTGGTATGCACAGGGCCTTCTATTTGCCAGTCTGCAGGAATGTCTAAACCCCAGCCCTTGGGTTTTCCTTGGATTTCAGGCTGGAAACTGCTGATGATATAGTCTGTGATTCCCCATTTGTTTCGAATCCTTCCCCAGATGCCATGTCGGGAACTGTTGGTGGCAGTGGCAGTTCTCCATTTGTTTGGAATCAGTCTGCGGTCCCCATTCTTTGGGGCCTGCAGATTCAGTCCCTTCCCTACTTCTCAGGTTATTGGTGTGTCTCTAAGTAACTGAAAGGCCTAGCTAAAGGACATGGGATCCTTTATATCTAGAGAGTTGAGTGCTCTGCCTTCTGGCACACCTGCTTATTTTATGTACAAGAATCATAGTCCCAGATGAAGATAACCTAACACAATGGCAAAACCGTACTACAGACAATCTAGAATTACAATGCCCACCAATTGTGAACTCTCCAATTAGATAAGCTCATTCAAGAAGTGCATTTGAAAATAAGGCTTCCTAAATTAAACACACAGAATGGGATACCTATTTTAATTGTCATGCAGAAGGCTCCGAAAGGCTTTAAAATGTCATAGTAGTTTCATTGAAAGATTCATGCAAAGACTAATGAAGAATTAAGAGAGGTAAAATGATCTGAAGCAAAAGACTGTAAAACTGGTGTGTAAGACGGATGTAGTTCCTGCTCCCCTCTATCCTCCTTTATTTTAATATTCATTCTATTTGTGTCCTGTCTGAACTGCCTTTCCACTTAGAAGGGACTATTAAAACAGTTACCTTTTAAGATGAAGATCCCCTGGGACGACAGGCAATTCTTTTCAATATTTTTCCCTTTTTGGGCAAAGGCTGAAGAAGGGACATAGTTAACACATTTCTGAAACCCAGGGAGGATCCTCAAAAATGTTTGTAAAAAGATTACCTCCTGAGGTGAGTTGAGAGAGGGAAATGAAATTGCACACTGTCCCTTCCTTTTCTAATCCAGACCAACGGGGTTATTGACCCTTTCTCTCCCAGGAATAGCTATTGCCTTCCTGCTTGCTCATTTGAAGAACCTGGCTCGGCTTTCTGCCTGTCTGAGATACGCAGGTTGTCAGTTCTTTCCTTGGCTGTCTTTGGAAGTGACTCTAGAGCTTGTGAAGATAATCTTTTTGACTGATTTTTGGACATATATATTTTTATTGAGACATAGTTGATATACAATATGATATTGGTTTCAGATGTGCAACATAGTGACTTGATAATTATATACATTATTAAATGCTCACCACCATAAATGTAGTTAGCCCAGTTACCATAACAGGATATTGTCACTGGTTTTATTCTTTGTGTTGTACATCCATTCCTATGATTAATTTATTTTATAATTTGAAGTTTGTACCTCCTAACTCCCTTTACCTATGTGCCCCATCCTCCTGCTCCCTTCCCCTATGGTAACCAACAGTCTCTTGTCAGTATTTATGGGTCTAGTTCTTTTTTTTGTTTGTTTATTTTGTTTTTTTAGATTCCATGTACAAGTGAAATCATATGGGATTTATCTTTCTTTATCTGACTTATTTAGCTTAGCATGATACCCTCTAGGTCCAACCATATTGTCACAAATAGCAAGATTTCCTTCTTTTTTTATGGCTGAGTAATATTTTACCCCCCCACCCCACACTACGTCTTCTTCATCCATTCATCTATTGATGGGCACTTGGGTTGCTTCCATATCTTGGCTATTGTAAATAATGCTTCAGTGAACATAGGTGTACATACCATACATCTCTTTGAATTTGTGATTTTCTTTTTCATTTTTTTGGGGGGTGCCTTTTAGGTCCATGACATTGTTTAATACTGCTAGAAATATTTACTCTTTGTTCTGGCTGAAACAACATGCTTGGGAGGATTTAATAACTTAAGAGAAAAAATTTGGCTAAATTGGAAGCTCACACTAAAAGTCTGATAGAAAATTTTTATAGCCTTTCCCCCTAAACTGAATGTACCCAGAGGGAAAGAAAAGCTTCTAACATGGGTGTGTCAGTTTTCTGATATCATTTAATTTACAACCTAATTCTTTGAGGAATTGAGAGCAACTGTTCTTATCTTGCAAATAATCACAAAACTAGGAATGCAGCTCTAGAGACAGTTCAAATTCCACACATTTCTTTCACCAATCCTAAAACTTGGCTTGTTTATCTTTTTTTTAAATTTTTATTAAGATATTATTGATATACACTTTTGTGAAGGTTTCACATGAAAAAACAATGTGGTTACTACATTTACCCATATTATCAAGTCCCCACCCATACCCCATTGCAGTCACTGTCCATCAGTGCAGCAAGATGCCACAGATACAATGTTTGCCTTCTCTGTGTTACATTGTGTTCTCCCGGTGACCCCTCACACCATGTGTACTAAACATAATACCCCTCCATCCCTTTCTCCCTCCCTCCCAACCCACCCTCCCACACCCCTCCCCTTTGGTAACCACTAGTTCTTTCTTGGAGTCTCTGAGTCTGCTGCTATTTTGTTCCTTCAGTTTTGCTTCATTGTTATACTCCACAAATGAGGAAAATCATTTGGCACTTGTCTTTCTCCGCCTGCCTTATTTCACTGAGCATAATGTCCTCCAGCTCCATCCATGTTGTTGTAAATGGTAGGATTTGTTTATTTCTTATGGCTGAATAGTATTCCATTGTGTATATGTACCACATCTTCTTTATTTGTTCATCTACTGATAGACACTTAGGTTGCTTCCATATCTTGGCTATTGTAAAAAGTGCTGTGATAAACACAGGGATGCATATGTCTTTTTGAATCTGAGAAGTTGTATTCTTTGGGTAAATTCCAAGGAGTGGGATACCTGGATCAAATGGTATCTCTATTTTTAGTTTTGTGAGGAACCTCCATCATGCTTTCCACAATGATTGAACTAGCTTACATTCCCACCAGCAGTGTAGGAGGGTTCCCCTTTCTCTGCATCCTTGCCAGCATTTGTTGTTGTTTGTCTTTTGGATGGTAGCCATCCTTACTGGTGTGAGGTGATATCTCATTGTGGTTTTAATTTGCATTTCCCTGATGATTAGTGATGTGCAGCATCTTTTCATGTGTCTGTTGGCCATCTCAATTTCTTCTTTGGAGAATTGTCTCTTCATATGCTTTGCCCATTTGTTAATTGGGTTATTTGCTTTTTGGGTGTTGAGGCATGTAATTTCTTTATGTATTTTAGATGTTAATCCCTTGTCAGATATGTCATTTACAAATGTATTCTCCCATACTGTAGGATGCCTTTTTTTTTCTGTTGATGGTGTCCTTTACTATACAGAAACTTTTTAGTTTGATGTAGTTCCATGAGTTCATTTTTGCTTTTGTTTCCCTTGCTCTAAGAGTTGTGTTCAGGAAGAAGTTGCTCATGCTTACATTCAGGAGATTTTTGCCTATTTTGTCTTGTAAGAGTTTTATGGTTTCATGACTTACATTCAGGTCTTTGATCCATTTCGAGTTTACTTTTATGTACAGGGTTAAACAATAATCCAGTTTCATTCTCTTTCAGGTAGCGGTCCAATTTAGCCAACACCAGCTGTTGAAGAGGCTGTCATTTCTCCATTGTACATCCATGGCTCCTTTATCATTTATTAATGGACCATATATGGTTGGGTTTATATCAGGGCTCTCTAGTCTGTTCCATTGGTCTATGGGTCTGTTCTTGTGCCAGTACCAAATTGTCTTGATTACTGTGGCTTTGTAGGAGAGCTTGAAGTTGGGGAGCATATTCCCCTCAGCTTCATTGTTTCTTCTCAGGATTGCTTTGGCTATTCAGGGTTTTTTGTGGTTCCATATGAATTTTAGAACTATTTGTTCTAGTTCATTGAAGAATGCTGTTGGTCTTTTGATAGGAATTGCATTGAATCTGTAGATTGCTTTAGGCAGGATGGCCATTTTGACAATATTAATTCTTCCTATCCATGAGCATGGGATGTGTTTCTATTTATTGGTATCTTCTTTAATTTCTCTCATGAGTGTCTTGTAGTTTTCAGAGTATAGGTCTTTCATTTCCTTGGTTAGGTTTATTCCTAGGTATTTTATTCTTTTTGATGCAACTGTGAATGGAATTGTTTTCCTGATTTATCTGCTAGTTCATTGTTAGTGTATAGGAACGCCACAGATTTCTGTGTATTAATTTTGTATCCTGCAACTTTGCTGAATTCAGATATTAGATCCAGTAGTTTTGGAGTGGATTCTTTAGGTTTTTTTTTTTTTTTTTTTTTTGTGAGGCATCTCTCATATTCATTGATCAAATGGTTGTTAACAACAATAAAATTCTGTATAGGGGAGTCAATGCTCAATGCACAATCATTAATCCACCCCATTGGCTTGTTTATCTTAAAAGGCTTGTAACTTCTCTGGGAATTCTTATCAGGATCATCCCTAATTCCTAAGACTGAAAGAAAAAAAGGGAGAAAGAAATCTTTTAAAAATAAAAACAGCTATAGAAGTACCCTTGTCCAAAGTCTAGCCCACAGTTTCCATAAGTCTGCTTTTCAAGGGCAGGTTCTTAAGTGTCTTCTCCACAAATATCAATAACTATAACGTCTCTGTTTGGGTCTATGTATGTGTGCAGATGTGTGATATTTTTCTACCTCTGGCTGCTATTGCTAAAATTAATTTATAAGAGAACTCTATTTGGTTGGTTTGAAGATAAACTCTTGTGGGAATTGGACACTCTAAAACTCTCAGAAAGATAGAAACTAACCCAAATGTTTTCTGAGTTCATGTGATCTGGAAAATCTTTGGCAAACTAAAGCTAGTTTAAGTTTGTTGACTGAATTAAAACAGACATCTTGAGAGTCATCAACCTTGAATACAATGCAGATAAACAATCTTATTTTACCTGAGTTTCACATAGCTTTGCCCACTTTGGGCTTCCTCTTACAGAGAAAATAAAGATATTTGGGTTTATTGGTAAAAATGTCTTGTGGCATGCCGAGAGATTTACTATGAGAAAGCATATGCTTCTGGAAATTGTAAGGAGCACATATGGATCTGTTGGGCCCTGGAGTGCTAATGCACTTCACAGCTGTTTGATTCTTGGTTCTCACTGGAGACTGAGATTTCTGGAGATTGAGAATTCGAATTAATGTGTGTAGTTGAAGCTACTGGAGATTATGGAGGCATCTCTGTGTGCAGGAGAAATGGAATGTGTAATTTCAGTGGGGAAGGATAGGAGGAATGGAGGTGTGTCTTTTGAGGAAAAAGGAAGTTGTAGGAAGTTTGGGAAAAAGGAGTTCTTAGACAAAAATTTTATGTGTGGTCAGGACTAAGACTGAAATGAGTAAGTTTGAATATCAAAAGTAGGTTGGTACAAAATTATAAGTTTGTTTTCTCTGTTAAAAGGAGGCTAAGTTTGGTGGTTTTTTATTTTTGTTTTTTGACTTTAAGTCTAATTTTGATAACAGATTGTGAAGTTTCATTACCTTTAAGTGATCTCCTTAAAGACAGATTTTGTGCTTTATCAAAATAATATCCTGTGTTTGCTGTCTTTATCAGATTGAGACAGGGACCGTGGGTGTAGTCAGAGTAGGGTGAGGGCCTCTGGAAAAAGACCCCTACCAAAACTCCATATTAAACAATTAAGCAAAGTCAGTGACATTAATTCTCTAAAGTAAAATATCAAACTAAGAATATAAGCATTCTTCAGTGAAGATAGTTAAAACTAAAAAGCCAGGAATAACCTGGCCTGGAATGTTTGAACAGCCCCCAGATAAAAAAATACCTCAGCATAGCCCATGTCTTGTTTGTGTCAATTAAATGAGACTATTGTAAAATTTACTTTAGCCTGCTAAAAGGCCCAGTTTATCTTTAACTTTACCCAGATGCTGCTTTTCCTCCTGCAGCCCTAATCAAGTCAGTAACTCAGCTCACCTTGAAAGCAAAACAAGCAGCCTTGACTGATCTACTCCCAAACCAAGAAACTGCTACTCTGAGAAAGTATCAAAGCAGTAAATTTCTTATGTTAACTCTGCAAAATAGTCTGGAAAACTGATAAGAAACTTAGTGTCTCTTCAAAGATAAACATTCAGAGACCATCTGGTGGGTCTGCATTCCTAGCTCTTTGTCTCTCAACTGCCTATAAATCCCGTGGACAACGCACCACTATGGGCTCTCTTGTCCCCTCCTGTCATGAGCCAGGAGCTCTATTCTCTCACTGTATCTCTAAATATAAGCCTCTCTCTGGCTCTCCTACCTTGACTATTTGCTAAGTTCATTTTTCGACTCTGCAAACAAGAACCCCAGCATCAATATCTTTGATTACTTGGGAAAACCAAGTCTTAATATTAAAGGAGCTAAGTTTTATTAATAGATAATTAACTTCCCCAAATGAAATTCCAAATGAAGTCTTTTTTGACCTGGGAGAAACAAATATTCCAAATGCTTGTAAAACTAATCAGACTTTTTTGATATGTCAAATTACATGAGAAGCATTTTCAAATAAGTAATACTAAGCCTTCTTTATGTTATATATAGGTGGATATGTGTTCTAGACATTATGTGAAGTTCCTGGAAATCTGATATGTCCTGGTAGACTGTTATCACTTGTCATTATTCTATTACCTTCTGGAACTGCTATCTGCTAAACGCTGTGTATGAGGGCTTTCCTGCAAAAAGTGGTAGCAACAGAATCTGTAAAGTTTGTGGCACATGTGGATGAAGTCCATTCCACTTCCGCCAAAAATGTTCTCTCGTGGCAAAACTCTTGCCATCCTGATGTCCTTGCAACATTGGAACAGTCTGCAAAAGTGTCAGAGAAATTAAGATAGGCAAGCAATGGCAGTAAATTAAATGAACAGTTAGGGCTATGGGAAACCCAGATGGCCACTCGGTTTTTCCTGACAAACTCCAATTTTTGGTTTTGACTTTCCTTCACCTAGCATTGTGCATTTCAGATGACTCAAATTATTAATAGACATCGATGGGGACAAAATTGCAAAACATAGTATACCTACGGTGTAGGTACCTACCTGCCAGGTCCAAAATCCTGGAAAAACTATTTTCATCCTCAGAGGCCTCTGACCTCTCTCTGGACCCTTTAAACACCTGCAGCAGCTGAACTTCATTCAGCTCCACTTAGTATGGTCATCAATATGTTCTTGTTATTGTGTGAGTTTTCCAGAAGAGTTGAAGCCTTCCCTGTCACAAGGCTGTTGCCTTCATGGTGGCAGAGAAACTGTGAGAGAATGAGTTTCCCACTTGGGTATACCTTCCACAGATCTCCCATGTACGAGGCACCCACTCACTGGGTAAAAGGTGAAAGCCTTCTACCCTTGTTGGACGTCTCACTATCCCTATTATCCTCAGTCACTAGGCAGGGTGGAAAGAACCAATGGGATCCTTCAACTTAGAAATTTTAAACTAACACAAACTACTGGTAGTCTCTGGCCTAGTAAACCAATTAGATCCTCAAATCTGCTCAGTTACAATTTCTTTTTTAACACCACTGAGCTAATTTGTTTTTATCTTTGGTCAAGTGTGATGGCTGTCAAACAAAATTTTGTACAATTACCCTGGAAGTGCCATTCATAAACCAAACAACTATTTGTTGGTCAACTGATGAGCTGCTCATAGGGCACCGTCCAAGTGGTGATAGGGGCTGGCAGCTCCTCAGATGGTTTCAAAGATGGCCATAGGAGAAGAGAGGTTCCCTAATCACAAGTATCTCCTTGCAATCCCAGTAGCATGTTGTATAAACTATATCCATTTTATTATGGAACTCTCTGGCACTGCTTTCCCCTTTGAACTCTTCTGGTTTGCCTAAAGAGAGGCAGATATTGTAGATGGCTATGTAGCAAATTCCCTTGGGGGAGGGCTTGCACATAGCTGGCTAGTTCCACTAATGCCAATAGTCCTAGAGGCTATAAATGGGTCCAGGCAGGAATAGACATTGACTCTGGCCTGGGCTTAGCATATCTGATGGTAGATGCAAATGCCAGGAATACTATAAATGGGCCAGAACAGAAGATATTGCACCAATTCAGACCACTGAGTCACATATCTCCAGACTAAGGAAGACATTTTACCATCTATGATGTCCAACCATGGGCAGAGAGAGATTCTCTTTAGAGTAACAGTGTGCTCAAAGTCAATACGAGGGGGGCCAAGGGAGGTTTCCTACTCCACAGATTCCTCTGCTTTCCTGGCATATTAGGGAAGAGGAGGTGGGAGAGGATGCCAGTAGGACAATGACTATGGTTTTCTTTTCTACAGCAGCTTCTCAACTTTCCTTTTTTCCTACTGATGCAGTGATCGGAGGGTGAGGGCTACAACTGCAAGTGCTGGAAACAGAGATGAGTTCTAATGCAAGAAACCGTAATTATATCTTTAAACTTTTAGGTCAGAATTCTTAAGGACTTGATGGTGTGGACTGTGCCTTTACCCATCTGGCAAAATTGCTGTTGACAGGTAATGCCCCTGTACCGTCTACTGGTAGAAACAGCCCATTAATTCCTATCCTATAGGAAGGGAGTGGACTGAGGCGGAGGCCCCTGCTAAACTGGTATTGCTTCTGGCAATCTAGATCAGCGCCATAGCCCATCCTACCATTCCACCTAAAGGTAGGACGAGTTGGGTGTAAATGGAGAGAAGGAAGAACAATAGCTGAGGGAAAAGGAATGAATAAATGGGTTGCATGATGTGGGAGTTCCAGTCTATTACATTAACACTTGGAAAGAGTCTCAGAGCAAGAGATTGTATTGTCTTTTAGCTCAATTATAGCAGATGCCCAAAAGGGTGATGCCATATATTGCTGAGACTATTCTTCTAGATTATTCTTTTTTGAACCTGACAAGATTAAATGGAAGTCTGCACAACTGAGGGGCCTGGCCTGGAGAGACATTTTTGTTTTACAATATGACAATGGACTGGCCTACTTGCTAATTACTGAGGGAAACTTTTTTGTACCAGTATCTTTTCACACTTACTTTTTGGGTTACATTACCATACTTATGGCATTGTTGGTAAGGTTTTAATGCTGATACAGGTGGACAAAAGTATTGTGACCTCTAAAGTCAAAAGCCTCCTATGCCTACCTCACACTGCCTACCCCAAATATTAGGCATATAAAAAGAATACTAGCCAAAGGCCAGGGGTTGGCTTATATAATAAAGAATCTGGCTGGCCTTTGTCCCTGGTTCCTGCGAGGTAGCCTCTAAGCCCTTGGAATTTCCTGAGTGAAAGGAGACTATCTTTGTTATTCATCTTCAGTTCCAATTGGTAAACTGCCTGGCTTGTGGTGGGTCCCTAGATAGTTGATACTAATGATATGACTCAGGATGGGAGGCTGGCTATGCTTGAAAGACCAGCCACATGATTAGAGGGCTGGGGCTTTGAGTCACAGTCATATTAGCCAGACCTCCAGAGGGAGAGGGTGGGGCTGGCAATGGAGTTCAACTGTCGATTCCAATAACGGTGATTGCATGATGAAATTCCAAGGGTATGCCTTCTGAGTTGGCAGTGCTCTGTGTATCGTCCCATATGATATGCAAGGAGGGCAATGAATCCTGACTTCATGGAGAGGAAAGTTTTGAGTTTGGAACCCTTCAGACCTCACCCTATGCATTAGTCTGTTTGTTCTGATCTGTATCTTTTTGCTATGATAATACTTTAATCATATATATAGTGGTTTCCTGAATTCTAGTGAATTATTGAACCTGAGAGGGTATTGGGAATCCCCAAATTTGTAGACAGTTGGTCAGATGTGAGGGTGGCCTGGGGATCTCTGCACTTGCAGCTGGTGTCTGAAGTGAGGGCAGTCTTGTGCGGACTGTGCCCTTATCTGTGAAGCTCAGCCCAACTCCGGGTAGTTGTTATCAGAAGTCGCTGCGACCCCCTTCCCCCAGTTAATTCTAAGCATATTGATAATGTACAATCTAAAGCGATTCCTCTCAGTGTGGATACTTTATGTCTAAAGTCACAATCATGCTGGAAATGAGAGTAAATCAAGAGGAACAACAGAAATCCCACCATATAGTATCTGGAGTTCTGTGAACTTGCTTATGTTGAAGGTAAAGTGGAGTCATCGATGCATAGGTACTATTTAAAGCCATTAGACTGTGTTAATACCCTGAGGAGATAAAGAAGAGGTTCTCTCTCAGGCATGTAAAGTAGAAGGGTTGGACTGTGCTTCCTCCTAGGGGAGAGGAAGGTCTGGGCTCATCTAATTGCACATTGGCAATGAGTTCAAAAGTGGAGAAGTGCTCTGAAGCACAGGCAGCCAAGAAGACAATTCTGATCTCTTTGCCTCATCTACCAAAAGTGTCAGTGTGTCCCAGTATTTGGAATTGTAGGGACTAAGGGCAGGCTGCCCCCAAATGCACCGTTTTGATTATTTTGAATGAAAAGTTACTTAAAAAAACCCAGCCAAAGCAGGAAGAACTCTGATCCCCTTTTTGTCTCCAGAAAGCATGACATAAATCTCTCATGTGAAAGATATCTTCCCTATACTGGGAGTAAAGAGACACGCTTTTCACTAGAGAGGGAATTCAGAGCTGTGAAGACTATATAAACAAACCTTATTACTTTTACTAATTTACTACTGCAGCCTAAATTCTGTTTAGAATTCCTAACTAGTTGAAGCCCCTGAACATAAGTTTTCCTTTTCTTGTCAGTTCCTCACAGACTTATAGCCTGTCTAAAAAAGTATAAAAACTGCCTGCCTAGGCCATTCCTTTAGGTCTCAATTTCATTACTGGGCTTCTGTGAGTATATAATTAAACTTTCTTTTATTGTCTCCTGTTAATCTGTCTCATGCATTCTTTGGCCAACTCAAAGAACCTTAAAGGGGAGAGGACAGTATTTCCTCCCCAACAGAATCTGTTTATGTTTGGACCGTATCAGAACTTTCTTTGAATAGCTATAAACTCAAGAGTAAGAGATGCATTTAAACACTTGGGTGCTCTTTGTAGGTAAGTATGTGGCTAAAAATAAAGCAGGAAGAATGGCCTGGCCATCCCCCTTAAAGGGTCTTCTCTAATAGCTGAGGAAAGTATCTGTGTTTTGTTTGTTGCAAGTTGTGCTTTAAAAGCAGAGTGGTAAGATAACGCAGTAAGGGATGGGTGGGGACTTCATCCTATCTTCATTCTGTCCAAGTTTACTCTTGATTCCAAGGTTAAGATTTAGGTCAGGCATGAAAGTTTCTCAATTGACCCTTTCTTTATATGGCTGCAATGGAAGGAACTGTGATCCCCCCCAAATCCATATGTTGAAGCCTGACCCCCAACATGATAGTATTTCAGGATGCAGCCTTTCAATCAGGTTTAGCTGAGCCCTGAGAATGAGGCCCTCCTGAGGGTCTTAGTGCCCCCAGTGGAAGAGACACACAGTGATCTCTCTTCGCCCTCTGAGGATGCAGTGAGAAGGCTGCTCTCTGCAAGCCAGCAGGAGGACTTGCCAGCAACTGAAGGGCGCCTTGATTTTGAACTACTCAGCCTTCAGAGCTAGGAGAATAAATTTCCGTGTTTAAGCCACAGCCACATAGTTATGATATTTTGTTATAGCAGCCTGAACAAACCAGGGCAGTGGTTTCTAGTAAATTTGCTCAGAATCTGGCACATTTTTTTATTAAATATTCTATAGTGTTAGTATTTCCCTGTTTGTGTACTTCTTTCAGTCTTCAAAGATATATTGATGGACAACTACGGCAACGTCAAGCACTGTACAGTCTTCCAGTTATTTGAACTAAGAAGTTTAGCCTTGATATTTTTGATTCACCTTCTTTACCATCTCAAACAACCCAGTTCTTTGAGAAATTAAGAGCAGCGGTCCTTATCTTACAAATATTTACAGAACTAAAAATGTAGCTCTAAGAGACACAAGTTACCTATTCTTTTACCAACCCCAAACCTCCCCTATTTATTTGCAAAAGGATTGTAAATTATTAACCTTAGAAAACCAAAGTCCTTCTTGGAGAAAACTGCATTCTTTTTTTGTCCTTTGAAACTATAAATCTTATCATGTCTTTGAAATGTAAACATAGCCCCCAGTCCCCTAAGACTAGGGAAAAAGGGAAAGAGGCCTTTCAAAAATACAAACTGCTAAAAAAGTTCTCTTGCCTGGATTACTGCCTCCTGAAGACAAATGCAAATCGTAAGTGCCTTCTCCACAAATATTAGTAATTATAAGGTCTCTTTGTTTTTTCACGTATGTCTCTCTCTCTATATATACATATGTTGTATTTTTCTTCCTCTGGATGGTATTGCTAAAATTAATTTGTAAAAGAGCTCTATTTAATTGGTCTGAAAGCAAGCACTTGTAAGGATTGGGCATTCTAAAACTCTCAGAAGTGTAAAAATGAACCCAAATGTTTTTCAAGTTCACATGATCTGGAATTAATCTTTAATAAATAAAAGCTTGTTGAAGTTTGTTGGTTTAATTAAAATAGACGTCTTTAAAACTATCAGCATTAAATATAAAATTTTATTCATTTGCCAACAATAACTTGGTATGATAAAACATTGACTTAAAAATAGCCTCCAAAATATTTTTTGGTAACCCGAAACCTCAAAGTTTTGCTAAGTTACATGAAATTCATTGAATATCTAGATCATTTCCAAACAACATAAAATAATGAAACATCAAGTATTGAACATAGGTTAATCTACTTTTGGCTTCCTTGTTACAGGGAAAATAAAGGTGGGTTTGTTAATAAAAATTTGTGCTTTATTGAAAAACTGCACTAGAAAGAAGCATGTTTCTAAAAATCATAAAATGTATTCATAAATTTGCCAACTAAAGAATGCTGGTTTAATAGCCAGTTCATAATTGCTTACTTCTTAGTTTTCAGTAGGATCAAAAGTTTCTAAGGGTTAAAAATTCTAATTAATATATGTGGTTAAAACTACTAAACATAATGAAGGAAACAACTCTCTTTAAGGAAAGTAAGAGGGTTTTTTTTTAAATAAAAGAAGATATGAAGAATGGAAATGCATTTTGTTGAAGGAAAAGAAAGTACTTTTGTTTTAAAGGGAGGCTGGTTATTTAAAGAGGGAAGACAGGACAAAATCTGAATATAGAAAAGAAAGTCGTAAAAGTTTTATGAAAAAAGAATCCTGGGAAAGAAAATTTCAAGCTGGCTAAGATTAAAATGAATTTATTTAAATGAGTTTTAATATCAAAAGTATACTGGTGCAAAATTAAAATTTTGTTTTTCTCTTTGTTAATAGGACAAAATTTTCTTGTCCTATTGGCCTGCTCTTGATAAGAGATTATAAAGGGATTGTTTACCTTTTAAAGTTAACTGCCTAAAAAAGTAAGGATTTTATATTTTATCAAAATAATTTCCTTAACTTCACATTATCATCAGGGCTTTGATTACTCAAGTAAACTGTCTTCTTAATATTAAGAGAGTTATGATTTGCTCACAAGTATGTAACCTTCTGTATTTGTCTTTGAAATATTTTATTGTCACTGATTAAATGGATAGGTATTGTTTCATAATGATCTGTGATTCTGTTTAATCAAATCATCAAATATTTTGACATTTTTGGACAAGTTTCCCAAAATAAAATTCTAAATAAAGTCCTTTTTACCTTAGTTAACTCTGAGAACATTTCAGAGGATTATTTTTCTCTCCTAAAAGAGAAATGTGAAACTAATTAGGCTTTTTTATCTGGTATGTTAAGTTAAATGGAAAGCATTGTCAAATAGTGATGCTAAACCTACTTTGGTTATATCTGTATACATATATATTATTAAAATAAGTGTTCTAGGAATTATGTAAAACTCTTAGAAATCTGATATGTCCTGATAAAATCTTAGTGTTGTCACAAAAATAACCAAATTTCCCTGTCAAATGCATTGTAATGAAATCTAATCAGATCTTTAACCATTGCCATTTTTAAGTCTTCTATCATTTATAGAGCTACACTTTTACTCAGATGCATTACAGAAGTATTCCTGTAAAAATGCTTCATCTTCAAGATTCATGAAAAACACTCGAATACAGGTTTCTACTAACCTTAAGGGCATAAAACTGAACTGGGTAAGAATTTCCCAAACGAGTGGAAAAACTAGATTCATACGGAATAAGAATTAATAACATGGAACTAAATGAACTGAGGAGGAGGATTACAATTTTTATTACTTTGTTGTTTGAAATGTTGCTTATTTTTAAAAAATATTGTTTTTCCAGATTTAAGAAAAGTTTTTCTGTTAAACTGAGAACAATTTGATTAGTAAGCAGAATTGAAACATTTATCCTTTTCTCCCTACCTGATCTACAGAATTCAGAAACTCTCAAATAGAGACTGTTTCTGAATCTCCCCGGGAGGGATTAAACAGGTCCTCATCAATACTCAGATGGCAGCCAAACTTCAGGGACTTAAACTTTGGATATGCATTTCACAGAAAAACAAAAAAGCTCCACCTGACATCTGCTCCTTTGTAAGCTTTGGAGTCTTCCAGATCAAATTGACTGGAAAGAGAAGTAGTTGACATGGTGGTAGACTGCTTCCTCCTAAGATGCCACATCAACACTTCATTCTTTAATTAAACAGGAAACCTTTTCCTCTTCCCTTTCTTTCCTTTACTCTGACTCTGGCCTGAAAAGATAAATGCTTTGTCTGTATCTTCCAAACCATTGCTAAGTTGGGGTGGGAGGTGGGTGAGTAATCTTTGCTTTTCAGACTGCTGCATTTGTCATCAAAACTCCTATCTGTCCATCAACAGTGCCACCTTAGTGAAAGTAGTTTGTACCTCACTAGGGTTTATCTTTGTGGTCGTTACCATTTTCCTTGGGTCTGTGAATGCCTAGGTAGCTGGCACATAGCCAGGCAATTCCTCTTAGGTTATATAACTGTACCTGTGGTCAGGAATACATGTAAATGAAAACATGATCAGAAACCTCTCCTTAATTCTTGGAGATATTGTAAAATCTGTTCCTAGGACTGTAGTTCCCCACCAAAGGTCCTTAGACTCTCTAGTCAAAGTTGTTCTTGGTAATAGCTCTTAATTATGTTTTGGCTGAGCAAGGAGGTGTCTGTGCTGTGGCCAATACCATGTGCTGTGCCTGGATTAGTTAATACTTCTGGGGAAGTTGAAACTCAGTTATATAAGTTCACAGAACAAGGTGGTTGGCTTGAGAAGATGACTCCACCCATGAGGCCTTTCTTTGACTTATTTGACTGTTATTGGTCTGGATCTTGGGGACCATGGCTCCAAAGCGCATTCCAAATATTGGGAATTTATCCTGCTTATAGTAATCATAAAAATCTTCCTGGCATGTTGCATTCTCTCAAAACCTTTAGATGTGTGATTGCAACAGCTAATCACAAAGCAAATGAGCTCCCTGAGACTGAAATGTCAGAAAATGAACGAAGTGGGAGACTGACGTAAAAGTGTGAACTTGAAGTCACAACCTATAAACAGCACAGAGATTAAACAAAACATGGTATTTGCTTGGTGTCATGGTGGACACCAAAGGATGGGCAAAAGCCGCTGGAACTGCAGAGCAGTCGTAGAGAATGGTTGAGCGTTAATGCCTTAAATTTGATCACATTTCAGTTAGGCTGAGAGTCTGATTAAAAGGAGGAATTGTTAAAAAGGAAAACCACAGGCCCATAATAGAGTCGCTTAAAGTTAGGGCCCCACATCAGTTAACCAAGATTAATATCGAACTGCAGTTTCAGCCACTTCAGGATTGTAACTTTTAACCAGGCAAACTGGAGTTTTCTGAAGACCTCTCCCCTTTAGGAGGGCAATCTTGCCTAAAAAATGTGCTTCCTTGCTAACAAACTACTTTCTAAAAGTCCTCTCTTTGCCTATTAAAGAAACCCTTTCTTTCTTGTAGCCTTTGGAGCTCCTCTCTACTTGCTAGACGGGATGATGCTCAATTCATGAGTTGTCAATAAAGCAAATTAGATTTCAAATTTACTTGGTTGAATTTTGTTATTTAACACTGATCAATGGTTTCCAAACCTGAGTGCCTCAGAATCACAGTGAGAGCTTGTTAAAACAGATGACTTATACCCATCCCTAGAGTTTCTGATTCAGTGAGTTTTGGGTGAATCTTCAGAATTTGCACTTCTGTGGTGGTGTGGATGGTGATGGTGAGGGACCACATTTTGAAAACCCTTGTTAGGTCATCTATGCGTAATTTTAGTCTTCCCAGTAATGTTACAAAATAATTTTTAAAAATTGGAATATAGTTGGTATATAATATTATATTGGTTTCAGATGTATACCATTGTGATTTGGTAATTATATACATTCCTACATGCTCACCAAGGTAAGTATAGTCACCCCTTGTTACCTTAGCAAGATATTATAATATTATTGGTTATATTCTCTGTGCTGTACGTCCACTCCTGTGACTAATTTATTTTATAATTTGAAGTTTGTACCTCTTTATCCCCTTCACACCTATTTCACCCCCCCATTCTTCCACTCTTCTTTTTTTTTTTTCTCCTTTCCATATTTATTTGAACAAGATTAGTCACTATATATATTGATTACAGTTCAGTCTGATAAAAAATGGGGATAAGAATACATGATTTTCATCAGTATGTAATATTTATCACTGAATACATGAACTAAGAGTTTAAAAGGCCAATGAAATTTTATTTTACATTGAATACTTATGAAAATATGTAGTATATTTAAACACATTTTTTTTTTTTGAGAGGGCATCTCTCATATTTATTGATCAAATGGTTGTTAACAACAATAAAATTCTGTATAGGGAAGTCAATGCTCAATGCACAATCATTAATCCACCCCAAGCCTAATTCTCGTCAGTCTCCAATCTTCTGAAGCATAACGAACAAGGTCTTACATGGTGATCAAATTCTTACATAATGAATAAGTTACATGGTGAACAGTACAAGGGCAGTCATCACAGAAACTTTCGGTTTTGATCACGCATTATGAACTATAAACAATCAGGTCAAATATGAATATTCGTTTGATTTTTATACTTGATTTATATATGGATCCTACATTTCTCCCTTTATTATTATTATTATTTTTAATAAAATGCTGAAGTGGTAGGTAGATACAAGATAAAGGTAGAAAACATAGTTTAGTGTTGTAAGAGAGCAAATGTAGATGATCAGGTGTGTGCCTGTAGACTATGTGTTAATCCAAGCTAGACACGGGCAATAAAACATCCACAGATGCAGAAGATTTCTCTCAAAACAGGGGGGGTGAGGTTCTAAGCCTCACCTCTGTTGATCCCCAATTTCTCACCTGATGACCCCCCTGCGACTGTGCCTGTCTTAGGTTGTTCCTCCCTTGAGGAATCTTACCCGTCTCTGGCTTCCACTCTTCTTTTGTGTGGTAACTAACAGTCTGTGGTCAGTATTTTTGGGTCTAGTTCTTTTTGTTTGTTTTGTTTTTTAGATTCCACATATAAGTGAAATCATATGATATTTGACTTATTTTGCTTAGCATGATATCCTCTAGGTCCATCCATGTTGTCACAAATGGTAAGATTTTCTTCTTTTTTAATGGCTGAATAATATTCCATTGTGTGTGTGTGTGTGTGTGTGTGTGTGTGTGTGTGTATGTATGTATGTATATATTTTACATCTTCTTTTTCCATTCATCTATTGATGGATACTGGGCTGCTTCCATAACTTGGCTATTGTAAATAATGCTGCAATGAACATAAGTGTCCATATATCTTTTTGAATTAGTGATTTTGTTTTCTTTGGGTAAATTTACAGAGGTGTAATTGCTGGGTCACATGGTATTTCTGATTTTAGTTTTTGGAGAAACCTCCATGCTGCTTTCCATAGTGGCTGCACCAATATACATTCCCACCAATATTGTACAAGGGTTCCCTTTTCTCCACATCCTCACCAAAACTTGTTATTTCTTGTCTTGTTGCTATTAGCCAATCTGACTCGTGTGAGGTGGTATCTCATTGTGGTTTGATTTGCATTTCCCTGACAATTAGTGATGTTGAGCATCTTTTAAGTGTCCATTGGCCAGCTGTGTGTCTTTTTTGGAGAAATGTCTATTCAGGTCCTCTGCTCATTCTTCAATCAGGATTTTTTTTTTCTGGTGTTTAAAAATAATTCTTTCTGGTGGCATACATAATAAGGAGCTTACTCTCTCAACAGCGTTTGATCTTAAAAGCCTCAGATGTCATTGTACTTTTTTCCCTTCTGTCCTTCAAAAAAATACTTATTGAGATCTGTGTTAAGAAACTGGAGATAATGAACTGAATAAGACCTTATACAAACATTTCTATCTCCTCATCTCCATACTAGCTTCAGTGTAATTCATTAAATTTTTGAAATGGGCATTCTCTTTCTAATGTTGAAAGTTTATTTCAAGATAATCAGCTCAATCAAAAATTAAACTTAAAATTCTTCTAAGTTTTATTCATATGCTCAAATGATCAAAACTAGTTAAATCCTTTAAAAGTTTTCATAAAACAAAGAAATACAAAATGCCGATCAGGCAAACAGAAATAAAGATCTCAATTTAGCCACTAGATGTCATATACTTAGAATAGTTAAAAATTGAATGGCTTACGAGCTGTATTGGTAAACAGGTAGATGTCGTATATGGATTTTCATTTTTAAATGCTCAAAATACAGTTAAGGATACTCAAAACTAATCATTTTGAAAGATACATAAAAATTAGGTGATCTGATGATTTAGTAGTTTCAGGATCATATAATTCCTATGAGTCATCAGAATGGCCACCAACACTTATGCCACCACCACTCAACATATACCGAATATACTTACTATGTGTCAATGCCGACACTGGTTTAGTGGTAATTAATCACTCCTCACAAATCTGTAAAGGAGGTATTATTATCATCTTCATTACGTCAAAGCTTAGAAATATTTAGCAGCAAGTGTTGGTCCTGGTACTAACTGCTGGAGTTATTGTGAAGGGCAGGCAGCTTTGGTGTCCAGGTGCACAGGCTTTGACTGTGGTGGTGGTGGGGGGGTGCATTGTGAAATGAGTGGGCAGACCCAGGCTACTTCCCAGCAGTCGCATGTGCTCTGCCCAAGTCCTCCCACTGACTTAAAACCCAGCTGAGCTTTGCCCTTTTCTTGTGTCCTCCCACCCTTTGGTATGCAGGATGTGGCACTTCTATTAGAGTGACTTCACAAGGAACAGGACATGCAGGGTCTGCAGACACCAGGAACACAGCTCCCCCTTGCTAGTCCAGTCTGGGTAAAATGGATTGACTATTTTATCTTGGGATATTTCCCTCAACCTTACATTTGATAATGTGAGGGATGTCCTCCGAGACTAACAAAGACCTTTTTCTTGATAACTGTATCACCTTTCAACACTCCCAAGTCCTCTTGCTGCTTTAAAATGTATCTCAATTTGGGTAGGTCCAAATCTGAATTTATTATCTTCCAGCCCCTGCCCCCAGCCCCTGCAAACACGCTCCCTACCTTGAAGGGTGGCCCCATCCTGTGCACAGTGTCGAAGCCAGAAACCCATCCTTCCCTCTCTGGTTTCCTCATTATCCTTCACCCCAATCTAATTCATCAAGTCTTGTCAACTCTACTTCCTAAAAGATCATCCATTCTTTTCCCAAATCACTGCATTTGTCTTTCCTTCTTGTTTGTTACTCTCTCATCTCTTATTCATGCTATCATCAAAGTGATCCTTTAACACTTAAAATTATTATGTGCATTCTTAAATACCCTCTAATGACTTTCCACTGCAATTGAAGTTCCAAATTTCATAATGTGGCTTTTAAGATGCTCTGTAACTGGCCCCTACCTACCTCTCCTGCCTGTCTCTGACCACTTATACTCCCACCATGATGAATTTGTTTTGCTTCTAGAAAGGGCCACATGCTCTTTCCCATTTGTGTCTTTTATATGCTGTTCTATCTGAAACAATCTTCCACCAATTCCTACTCATCCTTCTGACATCACCTTAAATACTCCCTCCTCTAGGGAACTTTCTATTCTTCTACATTAAGGAAAATATGATGTTATATGTGTCTTGAACTTCTGTAACATCACAATTGTTCACTTTATTATAATTTCTTGTTTAATAGCCTATCTTGCCTGCTAACCTGTAAACTCAGAGGTGGCAGAGAACATCCACTTGTTAACAAATGCATCACAGGGCTTGGCATATAGTAGGGGCAAAACGAACAGCTAATTATTTATTAATTTAAGGAAAGACTTAAGTGGAGGCAAGTATTGTATAATCTTGTACCTTCCAAAGTCACTGAAAATATGTATACAACATTGTTTCCTCTTCTATCCTTTGCTATTCTTACTGGTTCTAAAAAATGAGAAAAGAGGAATTCAGTGGTCCCTACTGTCAGGTGGCTGAGACTCAGATTGTGCTCCCTTCTGCCCAAGGATCTCCACTGAGATTCTTGGTAGGCCCAGTTTCCCCTAGAATTTGCATTTTTTCTATTAATATTAAAAGAATCTCCTTAGATCTCACCTCAGCTGTATCCTTCCCTCCCTCCATCTCTAGAACATATCCAATATTCTGCTTTATCATGGAGCCATTGAATCACAGGTTTGGGAGAAACCTCAGACTATAGCTAGTTTATCTCACCACTGTATGCTTTAACTCTTCATTTTCATGTCAAAAGTTACCCAGCACCAGTGGCAAAGATACTCAGTCACAAGGAGCCCCCACTATCAGAGATGGCTTAAACTGATAGTATGAAATGACCAAAAGCCCCTGTTGAAAGGACACCCCTCCCTAGGAGGGAGGGGACATTTGGCTTGATGGCTAGTCTAAACTTTGAGAGAGTTTATCCACCTTTTTCTGAGACCAGAGTTGGTAGGGGAAGAGGGGAGATAACATTTAAGGCATTGGCTTCCCTGGGAAGAGGTTAGAAGGAGGCCCTATAGAAATAGAAAACAGGGTATAGAAATGGAGATTTGGTTCCTTCAGGAGCAACTTCCAATTTACCAAGTTCTTGTCTCAGATTAGGGAATGCTTGAAAGGAGAGAGAGGGTGCTTGGTGGACAGAAGACCCAGAGGGTGACACTGATAGGTTATGGTGGTGGTAGTGGGTTGTGTGTGTCGGGGGTGGGGTGGGAAAGCAGGAGGGAAGAGCAGTTGCAAAGTTTTATTATTATTATTTTTATTATGATTTGCATGTACTTTATGATAAAATAGGCAATTAGGCTCCAAGAGGAAAAAAAAGATTTTTGTAACCAATACCTCAATGTGTGTGTTCATAAATGGATTAAAATATTTCATGTCAATGATATTCCTAAATATACTCAGCAAATTTAAGTTCAGCTTTTCTCAAAATATTCCTGTTAAGAATTTGGCATTTGGTTTGTAATAAGTTGAACATTCTGAATGATGAGGAGAGAAAGGGAACCCAGAATAATCTCTCTAAGAGCAAAGGTTGTCTCCATGAAAAATGAAATGTTATGAAAAATAATAAACAATAAAAAATACTGTCATCAACAACAACAAAAAGCTTATATTTATAACATTATGGATGAAAGCCTTTATTGACCACCCAGTCCAGTGGCTTTAAAACTTTTTTTAAAGAAAGCTGATATATGTTTTCATTTTGCTTATTAAATGAAATAATGTGCCAAAACTAAATAGAAAGCAGTTAAAAGCAAAGCTGTTATAATTGAAATTGGGGTGGGACCCTCAGAGTTCTACCCATGTGTTTCCTCTTCCCCTCATTTGTAGGGACTGAGGGATCTTTGGAAATTAGGTTGGAAACTATTAATCTAGTGTAACCCATCATCCTACAGAAAGTTAAGATCATGCCAGGTTTATCTTACTATGTAAGATGCCCTTCTAAAAATAGCATAGGCAAGAAAAGATCAAAATACACAGGAAGAGAACTAAGAAGTAATAGATTCTACAGGCATGTATTGCTGACATACACATGGACAAACACATGGTGATAGAGACAATCCTGCAAAAACATACTTAAAGCATGCTATATTATATAGTACAAAGTAACAAACGCATAGTGTACACATATCCAAATGTCACCTGGGCACCTGGGGTCACCTTGACCCTTACAGAAAGTCCCATGGGTCCCTCAAGATTATTACTAATTCCAGGGGTTAAGTTTTATGGTCATTTCTGTCTCAAAGCTCTTGCTTCCATGGGGTTACCTGGATTTATGAATGGTAGTGCTGTCTAGCTGATGCTTTCCTTCCTTCCTGCCATATCATAGCAGATAAAGGATTCAGTCCTAAGACATAACAAATAACCCACTTCATTTGGAATGTTTTTATTTGATTTTAGTATTATAACTCTGGAAATAATAGATTGAATTTTATGCTGCCAAATGCATGATTCTAATAGTATAAGCTTTAAGATTTGATTGTTTAATATATATTTGTTAATATATAAACACTTATCAGAAGAATAAGGAGTGGCTTTGACAGGGCTGATGAAAAGATTAGTGCACTGACATAATTTTGAAATTATAAGTGGCCGTTCCCAGTTCTGGAAAACTCCCAGTGACTTATTAAGACAAAGTTGGCTCAGTCTAGGGAGAGAGAGAAATGATTAAATTGTTGTGGGGTAGAAGAGAACAAACCTAAAAGCAGAGACTTAACAGAGCCTCACCACAAGCCAGTGGAATGCTGGAGACAGGCATATAGAAAGCATGGGCAGATCTGGGTGTGTCCTGGAACACCCAGGGGTTGGACAGAGAGAAGAGAGGGAGATGCCACTGCTGTGAGCTGCTGGGTGAGATGTGAGAATGTGGTGGGAGAGGGCAGAGACAGGAGGGTGAAGTCATAAGGAAAGGTTAAGTCAAAAGGGGAAGTCATAAGGAAATGGAAAGATTTTTATCTTTGACTTTCATGTTCTGTTTTGGAGAGGGCTAGGTGCCTTTTATTTTCAGACTTGCCAAAATTAGAGATGTGTATTAGTTTTCTATTGCTGCTGTAACAAATCACCACAAACTTAGTGGCTGAAAACAACAAAAATGTATGATTCTATAGTTCTGTAGGTCGAAGTCTGGCATGGGTCTCACTAGGCTCAAGTCAAGGTGCCGGCAGGACTGTGCTGCTCGGGGACACTCTAGGAGAGATCCGTTTCCTTGCCTCTCCCACCTTCTAAAGGCTGCCTGCCTTCAATGACTCATGGCTCTATTCCTCCATCTTCCACGACAGCACCTAACTGGCCCTGCTGACCATTCTTCCATAGTCACACCTCCTTCTGGAAAGCTCTGCTGCTTATAAGAACTCATGTGATTAAATTGGGCCCACTCAGAGAATCCATCATAATCGCTCAAAGTCCTTAATTTAATCACACTTGCACAATCCCTTTTATCACGTGAGGTCACATTCTCACAGGTCATTACTCTGCCTACCTACTGCCGGATAATTCCTCCTCTGGCCTACTGCAATTTTTTTAATCAAAGTTAAATCAGGATGCTAATACTTGCCAAAAACTTCTGTTCTCTCTCATTTACTATGCAATTCATTGTCAAGCAATGCCCGGCTATGATCTATGATTCTTCTGCCCTAAAGATGGGAGTCTAAATATCTGAATGGCCCATGGTCCCAGGACGCTGAGTTTCTTGGCCTTCCCAGGGCTGATGACAAAGCAAGAGTACATGTGACCAGTAAACCACCATCTGTCAGCATAACCAGATTGTTCTAAAATGACCACGCTCATTTTTTTTTTTTTTTCAGAAAAGACATAAGGGCCAGTGATGCTATCCAATTGCATCACTTATCTCAGACTGTGAGGGCTACATGTTTTTCTTTTCTTAAATTTAAAACCAAGCAGGCATGATCAGTAGAGCGAAAGGACTCCTCTTTGTGAACCTATAAGCACTACATCTTGTAAGGCCTAAAATGTTAATTGCTGCTTTGACATCTTTGAACCTCACAAGACCCCAAAGGCCCAGCCATGAATTCCCCTGTTCTTGCTGGATATGCCCCCATCTAGTGGGGAATTCTCTCCATTTGGCTCGCTCCTGAATCAGCCAGACATGCTGCATCCTACCTGGTCCTTAACCTGATGGGCCTTACCTTCCTGCCAGCTCATAAATTATCCAAACCAGCTAGTCACATCCTCCTGAGGGAATCAAGGGGCGCCCCATTCTCTTGTCACTGAAAGCCCGCCTCCCACACCCCCTGCTGGTTACTCTGCTCCTGAGTGCTATCCCCATGTGGCCACAACTAGAGATGTGACTGCTAGTTGACACATGAGCTGAACCCCAGCAGTTGGAGGCTTACCTGCTCCCCATCCTTGGAATGTGGGTCCTGCCTACCTTCCCTGCTCCCAGAAGCTGCCTCAAGGACACAGCCTGAGAGAGTGATGTGGTGTTGAGACCATCTGGACAGTATATGTGGCTGAGCCCTGTTAAGGCCTCTATTCAAACCTTTAAGATTTGGTGGGTGTGGATATATACTTGTCTTTCAGCCACCAAAGACAAGCTTCCCCTATGTAAATTCCTTTGTTTATTAAACCTGCCACCTACCTGGAGTGGCCTGCCTCATTCTTCAGTCTCTCTGCCCTCTGCTTGTGGGGGCGCATTTCAGATCATACCTGGGAAGTTGGGAGCTTGCGCACCCACAGTGGTGTGTGGTGAGGAGATCAGATTCTCAGCATCAGTGAAAAGTACTGTAGGAACAGTGGATTGGGAACTGTTTGTGTATGGAATGGTAGAGGGAAATGCAATTGTGGATGGGGGAAGAAGATGAAAAAATATTAAAATAAGGTGCAGTAAATGAAGGGACCTTATCCTATCTGATAATGATAGAGCACCACAAGAGGGAGTTAGGATTAACTCAAAAAAGAGTTAATTTTCTCTTCTTCGAAGAGAAGGGAGGGAGGAAGAGGCAGAATATGGAGGTCAGATTATAGGAATGTGACTTTTGGGGAGGGGCTTCTTACTATAGAACAATTCTCTTATAGACATGTGGGCTCCTCCCAGTGAGGACAAACAGTCATGAAGGCATCCTGGTCTAGCAGAAAGGAGCTTGGAGTGAAAGATAGGAACATGCACCTTTATTTCAGATCTGTCCCAAGCTGGCTGCATCTCTGTTAGATGGGGAATAACAGACTGCTCCATATACCCTATGGGGTCTTCGTGAGGACAAAATTAGGGGAAGATGTGATGGAAAATGTTGAAAGCTTTTCATAAATATCAGATGATGTATCTGTTGCAAGACTGGCAGTATGCAGAAACCAAATCTGAGGGAGTGTCTCTTGAGTGCCTCCCACCAGAGCTGATTTCCTCCCTCTGCCCCCTCCTCCCCTCCTTTCTTCCTTCAAAGCTAATGCTGTTGATTTTGGGTGTCAGCAGTTAGATCCTTGGGTTGGCAATTTCTGTTTGGGGACACACCAGGGCAAGCTTGGCTCCTGAGCAAATGGAGCATACTAGTTTTCAGGAGTGTTTCCTGAAAGGAGGAGGGCAGGGGATTCTGCATTTGTTGAGTGCCAAGAATTGACACTGGAGAAATCGTTTAATTATACAATAGTTTAACCAAGTAGCTATGTCTTTGTCTTAGAGACAAATGACAGGCTCAGGGATGCTTAAAATGTGCTCAGTGATGTACAGTATCACACACAAAGGGACACAATTGGAGTTTGCATCTGACTGATGCCAGGGCCCCTATTTTGTTCTCTACCACATGGGGTCTTGGCAACCATGCAGTACCCCCTTCCTCCTCTAATGCCTCCACTGCAGTTGCAGATGAGAAAACTGATGCCCTCAGGGAATTCCTGAGAGATTCCCTGAGCTGTCCTAGGTCACACGGTAGTAAAGGGCAAAACTGGGTTTGGACCTGGGTATTCTGGACCCCAATACTTTCCACTGTTTCATGCTCTCATAGTTATAAAATTAGATCATACATAGAAATGTCATAAAAATCAAGTACTACTTTGAGGATATTTCTTAACATCTTCCTTTCCAGCCCTTGTGCCCCGTTTCCTTACCACAGCCTGCATGCTGTGCACCTTCTTTCAGGAAATATCTCCTGCTGTCTAGAGAGAGTTTCAGAAGGTACCTGTGGCTGGGCATTTCTAGGAACTCCATCTAAAATATGAAGGAAGCAAGGACCACCAGAAGCTGGATTTAAAGGCACTTGTAAGGAAGGCATTTCTTACCAAATAACCCATGGTGGAACTGATTCTCCAGGAAGGAGATCAGTCCTGACCAGAGTTGGTTCAAGCTAAGACTGAGAAGCTTGTTAGGAATACTCAGAGGTGACTCAAACATAAACAGGGACCATGGGATGGATGGTTGGTCAGATGATTGACTCAAAAAGGCTTGTAATTAGTTTCTAATCTGAATTATTAAAATATTATAATAATTGTATTTTAATAAATATCAATAAAATATTAATAAAATTTAATAAGGATACTTTTTATCAAAATATTGTTGAATATATAACCTTATATTGGTTTTCTGCTAGCCTCCCTAATTAAGGAAAGTAAATGAGATTCAAGTTCCTGGGGAGTGGAAGTGTCTGTTGAGCCGAGGGGAATATGTAGCTGGTCAAAAGAGGATGAATAGGAGACAAATCAGGCATCTTCAGGGAGAACAGTAAGTATTACAGGACAAGGTAAGCTGGGTGAAATGCTGCAGAAGGGTCAACATAGAAAGCTCCCGGGCAGACTTTGATGGGGAGGCGCATGGGATGGGGACAACTGTTTACATCTAGGTAGGTGACATACAGGGAAGGAGGAGGCCAGCATTCTGACTCTGCATCTGGGAACTGGCTAGTGGGTTTGCAGACTTCATTGGCAGGTCTGTCATATGCATTTGATTTCAGCAGATTGATTCTCAAATTATTCAACAACGAAAAACGTTGTGAGTCTGAAGGGCCCGTTGTTGAAGGGTGATGACAGGGCTGACAGATGGTGGGTATGTTCCAATGATGCACGTCAGAGGAAAAGGTTCTTTCTAAATCTGAAATGATGTGATTCTCCCGTTCTAAGTTAAAAAGCAAGTAAGAATATGGAAGCCCTGCAGTATATACAGAGAAGACAAGTAATGATTCTATAGCATCTTACTACGCTGATGGACAGTGACTATAATGGGATATGTGTGTGTGGGGGGAATTGATAATAGGGGAAGTCTAGTAACCATAATATTGTTCAAGTAATTGTACATTAATGATAACAAAAGTAAATAAATAAAGGGATATGGAAGCCCTGGAATAGCCCTGTTCTGGTCAAAGGAATAAGGAATACCTCAGCCCTACCTTTTGTTCATTCTGAATTCTTTCCAAGAACAAGGTTTCTGGAAAAGATGGATTTTGCCACTAAATTATGTGTCTCACAGTCACAAGGACTGGAGCAAATTCTCACTCATCATATGCCTCATATTAGTTATACTTTGAAATTCCTTTCAACAGAAGGAACTTCTACAGGCTTTCTCTTCAGTCCATTCTAGAAAAACTTTCTTCACTTCTAACCAGCAGCCCTTGAAACCACTTTTTTTAAGATTGCTGTTTTCAGTAAAGATGGAATACAAATTGTTTTCTTGTTGAAGACATTTAAAAATTTTAAACCTCATAGCCTATTCCATAGAAATAAATTAAATGCACCTTTGTGTTTTGGACATGATTGAAAGACAGGAAGTCTGTGTGTCAGACAGACCTGATTTAAAATCCCAGTTCCACTACTTAGTGGCCATGTGTCTACCTCAGGGTTGCTGTGTCTGCTTCTCCTTTTCTCCAGATCTTTGCCTGGATCTCCTTTATATCACACAAGTCTCTGCTCTCTGACTTCCTACCTTGCTTAGTGTTCTTCATAGTTTTTATAATACTCAATAAGTTGTTGGTTTGGTTGGTTTTTTGTTAGATTTCTCTTTTGTTGTCTGGTCTTCCATTACAGTAATATCTGCCATAGAGCATGCGCTCAGTCAATATTTATTAAATGGGTGAATCAGCGAGGGAATTAGTGACTTTGAGCAATTGATTAACTTTCTCTGAGCCTCGGTCTCCTTTTTTCTCTGTTAGGCAAGGGTAATTGAATCTCCTTCAAAGGACTGCAGTGAAGATTAAATGACACACCGCAACATGCCTAGCACAGTGCCCACTGCATCAAATGCATGCAGGACTTCCTTTTTTTGTTCCCTGGTGATAAATGATTCCTTCACAGTGTTATTTTACCCAGTGGGTGCTTAGGGACCTGCACCATGGAGATTTAATTAAGTTGGTCTCTGATGATAACAAAGGACCAAAAATCCCCCAAACAAAAATCTCAACTGTTTTCAATGAGTTATCTGGCAACAGGAAGCAAAAAAACTCAATGAAAATTGACAAAAATATTTGATATGCCACGGCAAATGGGAGAAAACTTTGAGGTCTTTGGTTTTCTGATGTCCTCCTGCTATGAATAAGGCAAGATTGGCACAGGGTCGGTAGGTCACTTGTCCAGGTAATTAACAGCAGAGCTGAGGTTGGAAGCTAGACACTTGAGACTTAGCTTGTGCTCTTGTCTGATATGCTTCACTTGCCTCCAAACACTAATTGGTTCAAACTAGTTTCGGAGTTTAGAGGTTGTACAGATGGAAAGTGTTAATCACTATGGTTTCAGATTCTTGGTTGATTCCAGCTTTCTCTTTAGTTATAAATATGTCTTAACCTTTGTCATAATAGCACCTTAATAAAAATAAAGATTTGGAGTACTATATTCTCTTAATAAATTAGGTGACCTCTTTAAAATTTTATTTGTTTTATGTCTATGTAGAAAAGAGTTAATAAAGATAAGGGAAACAATGCAAAATCAAAGTAACAGAACGTGCTATTGGAAACTCTTTAAGATCAGATGGTATCAAATCAGAGACTTCTAGTCTGAAAGTGCCACTCAATAAGTGTTGTGAAAAGATGAGACAAAGCTATGAGCATGATCTGAAACTGGGGGAGAAAATAAGTACAATAATTGAAAAAGTATGATTTCAAATCCTGTTTTCAATTTTCAGATGGGTAATCTATGATTTGTTCTATATTAAAAACTTTAGAAGTTTTAAATAATTATTTACACATGGCTTTATTCTACATCAGCTTTACAGAAAGATGAAAAATGAAGGGCATATTAGAAAACCACAGTTTCCATCCAGTTTATTCTGGGGGGAATCAGAATAGATAGCTTTTTTTAAACCTAGTTCCTAAGAATGAGCTAAGTTTTTTCTAATTCTAATAACTTCACTGGTTTAGGTTCTTTTGATGGGGTTCTCTAAGAATAAGCTCAGGAATTATTTTCTTCCCTCTCTTCTTTCCCTCTATCATTCCCTCCTCATCCCTTTCTTTCCATCCCCTCTCTTCTTTCCTCTATCTTTTTTCTTCCTGCCCCTTCCTTCTCTTTCTTCTCACCCCCACCCCCATGCCACTTTCTTGCATTCCCATATTTTTCTCATTGCTTCTCCCTCTTTCCTTTCATTGGCCCCAGTGAATTTGAAGAAATTATATAAACAAGAGTCTTACTGTCTTGAAAAACCACATATGTAAGCCTTTTAATCTAAAATATGCTATCATTTTTATTAGAGGTGGAAGGGATCACAGATACAAATCGTAGACTTAATGTACATGTTGCAGTAAATGCAAAAAATCATTGCATTAATGTACACGGGTCTTCCCTGTAACCACACTCTGCCACGTCACTGTGAAGTTCTACTCTGTGAAAAGGTGGCAGTATATTTCCCCACACTTTCATCTTGTTTTGGCGACATGACTTGCCTTAAGCCAAGAGAATGAGGCTGAGTGATGGAATGCCAGTTCTGAGCCTGGGACTTGAGAGGCCTTGCACATTTCTGTTTTGCCTTTTTGCACCTCTATCATTGCCAGATTCGTCTGCTGGTCCCAGAAAGGAGAGACATATGGAGCAGAACTATCCATCTAATTCAAGCCTTGGTCAGCTAACACACAAATTCAGGAGCCAGATAAATGCTTATTGTTATGTGTCACTGACATTTGATGGTTGTTCGTTACACAACATTATTGTAGCTATAGGAAACTGATATAGTATCTAACTCAATGTCTGCCATTTTGGACATGCTGAGACTGAGACCCAGGGAAGTCTAAACTAGCTAAAAACTAGTTAATGACAGCTCGGGAACTAAGACTCAGAGCTCCAGATAGCCCGACCTATGCTCATCCAATAAAACATACCTTCACCCTCTTGTAAAGCGAATTTGCCTACTTCCCAAATTCTTAATTTAATACTCTTTTGATTAACTTATTATTATTTAAATAACCTTGTTATTTATTTCTTTAACTTGATAGATTCAAATTAAATTTTAGCAATCAATTGGGTTAACTTGATTATTTAATTTATGATAAAAGGCAAGAAACAGAAGGTAGTATAGTAGTTAGGGCTTATCAACCTTGCTATAGTTGTGTGTGTGTTTGTGGTAGAAAGCTAAGGAAACGGATAGCTGAGCAATTATAGTTTAATTATAATGAAACTATATGTCAGGTATGGTGGTAAGTACTTTTTATTCATTGTCTATTTTGGTCTATACAAGGGGTTAAACTATGGCCTGGGGCCGACTTCTGTCTGATCACTGCTTTCATAGATTAAGTTTTATGAGAATACAGTTGTGTTTATTTGTTGATTTGTTACCTATGGCTATTTTTATGTTACAGGTCAGAGTTGAGTAGCTGCAGCAGAGACTGTAGGGCCTGCTAAGCTGAAAATATTTACTATCTGGCCCTTTACAGAAAAAGTTTGCTGATAGTTGGTCTACAATGGAAGTTTTCAAGTGTCCTGTGGACCCTGGGGTAACTTAAGAGGCCTGTGAGGTCAAAACTATTTTTATGACAATACTAAGACATTATTTTCATTTTCACTGTGTTGACATTTGTACTGATGGTGAATATAATAAAAACACACTGATGGTGGGTGAAATTGCTGTCACTTTAGCAAGAAATAGGGCAATGGCACCATGCTGGAATAGTCACCATATTCTTTAAGCACTAAAACAAAAAAGCCAGTTTCTCTTAAGAATGCCCTACTGAAGCAGCAAAAATTAACTTTATTAAATTTTGATGCCGTGAGTATAAAACTGTTTAGTATTCTGGGTGATGACATGGGGAAGGTGCGTAAATGCTTGAGTTGTGTTCTGAAATATGACGGCTACCAGGAAAAGCTCTTATGTAACTGAGCTGAGAGCTCACATAGCCATTTTTTTCATGGAATACTATTTTTACTAGGAAAAATAAGACTGATGGTTGCGTGAGTGATTATACAAAACAAAATTTATCAAGCTGTACACTAAGATTTGTGCATTTTATTGTATGTAGCTCGATAATGGAAAAATACAATACAGGAGTATTATAAAATATATAAATAAACAAACCACAGCAAAGTGAAAAAAAAAAAGACTGACAGTCAGTCTTTCTTACTTTTCACACTTGAATGTTTGGCAGATATTTTTTTCAAAAATGAAAGAGATGAGCCTGTTACTTCTAGAAGAAAAACCGGTGGTATTATTTTGCCAATGATAAAATCTAAGCTTTCCAATGAAAGCTAATTTTGGAAAACTTGCATTCACCATTTTTAGACTGACAGCTTTCCAATACATAACGACTTTTCTGGCAACTTCTGTGGTGATATTAATGAATGTGTCTTTTATTTCTTTCTTTATTTTTGGCTATTGCGTAATGCAATAGGTTAATGTTTGGAAGATCTGTTACAACTCAATGAACCAATATTTTAATAGGACCAATCAATTATGTTACACATTTATGCTGGGGTAATAGAGGCTTTCAAATTGCAAGATATTTTAATGGATCTTATACATTCATTGATATGATTTCTGATTCTACATGGCACCTAACTTTAAGAAACTACCACTTGTTGAGTTCTGGTGTGTAATCAAATGAAACCATCCACAATTACTTGAAAAGATTATTGAAATGTTCCCCTTTTTCCAAGTACACATTTGTATATGGTTAGATTTTCTTCATATACATGAATCAAAACAGCATGTCACAACAGACTAAATGCAGCAGACATATGAATCCAGGTGCTTCTCAATAACTCAGACATTTAAAAAACTTAACAAAAATGTAAAACTCTTCTCATCAATTTTTTGGAAAATACAGATTTTCCATAAAAATTTATTGTTGATGCTAACATCTAATAAGATTAATTTTTAAGTAAATAAATATTTTAAAAATTCTGTTTTAGTTTTTGCTTTGATAAATATCAATAGATATAATACGCATAAATAGAAACTCATAAGTCCTCAATAATTTCCGAGAGAAAAAATGTTTGAGAATTGCCAGTCTACATCTACTCTATAAGTATAATTATTACCCTAATTTTACAGGTGATGGAACTGAGGCTAAAAGATATTAAGTAACTTGCCCAAAATCAAATAGCCTGTGGGTTGCAGGGCTAAGATTCAAACTCCAGCAGAATGATTCTGGAACTTACATCTGTCACCACTAAAAATGCCACCTGATATTTCTGGATTTAGAAAGCTCAGAAAACTCAGGACAGTCCCCGCAGCCTCCTTCCCCAACTTAGACAAACTATTTCTATGCACACTACTTTCTTGTAAGTTCTGAAGACAATGGGCCAGTGTATCTCTGCAGAGCTGCCTTTAATAAAGTTAGATACAGCACAGAAGGAACTGTGGAGAGAGGATGAGCACGGACCTCTCCTGGTAAGGTTTTTTTCACTTGCTGCTAAGTAGGAAGAGGAGAGAAGCTCTAAGGCAGAACTTGGGAGTCTGGACAAGATTGGGTCAGTAGGCCAGGGTGGGTGGCAGGGAGGTCAGAGTCAAGGACTGGATTTTTTGCCCTGTTCTATGTCCTTAGGAATATCCAGAGATGGTGCTTCTGCATTCTGTCCAAGGCACAAACTGAGAACCAGTTAAAACGCTCTTTCTCATTAAACGTAGAGACAGCCTCAGTCTCCTTCTAAGGATGGGTCCCCTATAGTCACTCTGCATATAGGGGATGGCATGTAGGAGGAAACCTGGCTTTTGTCCTGGCTTTATACTGTAACCTCATCTGTGGAGCAGGTATGAGTCTCTCAAACACAGAGACCATCAAAAGACTGGGAATGACTCATTCCCAGGACTGGAAAAGCAAGTCCTGGCATGTCTGTGGAGTTTTCAGTGGCTGCATTAATTATGAAAGATTTGCATATTTTTTCTCTTACAAATGTGAAGTCAAACCCTCTTTTGTCATCCATGCCCTGTAGACACAGAATGTGTAGTAGTTAGTAACAGAGTTCTGGAGGCAGATAATCTAGGTTTGACCTTCTAGTGGTATTGAGAGGATTAGGTGACTTTAAGTAAAATGCATTTAACATAACCCAGTTTATAGTAATGCTCAGTGAGCATTAGCTATTACTATTATTACACTGTGGCATAATCCTTATGTAGGAAAATGTTAGTTATTTAAAATATGGAATTGAAGACTGCCAGGTACAGCAGCAAGGGGATTAGATCTCCTGAGTTATCCTTCAGGTGAAAACAAAAGAAATGGATGAACTATAAAGAACATCTTTTAAAATGTATCTCTGAGCCAGCAAGAAAGCAAGAAATCCACAGAGATTAAAAGCCAAGTGAAAGTGGGAACCTTGAGGGAAAACGAACATCAAAGCAGATTTCTTTTGAGGATATCTGACAAACCTTAAAGTGACCTTGATGTTTTGTGTTGATGGCTGCACAAGACTTAGAAGACAAGGGATAAAGCCTAATGATGCTGGGGTTCTTGTTTGCGGAGTTGAAGAATGAACTTAGCAAACACCGAAGGTAGGAGAGCCAGGGAGAGGCTTTTATTGAGAGATACAGCGAGAGGACAGAGCTGCTGGCTCAGGCCAGGAGGGGACAAGAGAGCCCAGGGTGTTGCCTTGTCTAGGGGATTTATAGGCAGTTGAGGATTTTTGGGAACTGATAAAGGGCTTAAGGTGTGGACTTGCTAAGAGTGTTCTTAGGATGTTTGTCCTTGAGACATTAAGTCCCTTTTAGTATGCTGAAGTGAATCTTACACATGATTACAAACGATTAGCATAATAAAAACATGGGCTACTTTCCTTTATCTGGGGACTATCAACTGATCTCAGTGAAGAATGACTCTAGAGCTTAATGTTCAACACAGAGTTTTGGTAGGGGGTTTCCTTGCATGTAGTTACATTGCTCTGACTGTAAATATCCTGCCTTGCTTTTTCCAGAGGCCCTCACTGAAAGGGTATCTCACTGTGACCCTCCTTACCCAGAACAACTCAGGAGACACAGGCCCACACAAGAGATTTTATTATCTGAAAGAGAAAGTGGCTGCCCCCAAAGGGGTGTGGGGAGAGAGAGAGAGAGAGAGAGAGAGAGAGGGAGCAACGGCATGTGCAGAGAGTTGTGCCTTTTATTGTGGCAGATCCACTTGGCCTGTTGCCTTGGGGGAGGGTTGGGATGTTTAGAGATAAGGCGGGGTAAGCCCAGGCAAGCCCCAGGCATGCCCGGGCATAATTATCACCAGCTTATGTGCTTGGGACCATGGGATAAATGGAGAATAGATTACTATATTCTTACATTCCTCCCTTTTCTGTTTTATAAGTGGTAGAGGATTTGGGAAGGGGTGAAGGTCAGTCTTCAGTAACTGCTTCCTGCTGATTAGGGGCGATGAAGTTCATTTTTGTATTGATGGGGGGCAGTCCTCAGATGAGCCCTTGGTCTGCAGTGGCGATGGTATTTTCCAGGTTCAATAAGGATCATCCTCTTTGGAGAGGGGTTGGTAATCCTGTAATATAAGCTGGTTAAAGGTTTGGTTAGAAATTTTTTACATTTGGGCTGATTGCTATGTTTACATAGGGTGGCTGAATTAATAGCATTCTTTGGGGACATATGTGTAGGCAGAAAAGCAACTTGTAGGGCAAAGGGAATCCTTGATGGTGCAATCTTCTGGACAGTCTGAAAGAGAAGAAAGGGCTGGTGTTGGGAAGATAGGTCTGGTGAGAGAATAAGTGTTGAGACCAGGGTTGGCAATCCTGAGGCATGACTCATGGCAGTTGTAAGGGAGGTCTTAGGACTCTGTGCTGGCAGAAGCTTCTTCAGTGATGAGTGGAAGTGGAGATGAGCAGTGCAAAATGTGGAGAGTAAGAGGTCCCGTCAGGGTGGATGAGTAGGAACCTGTGGGAGATTTGGTGGGAGGGGAATAAGCTGAGACAAACGGCTTAAGGTGGGAGCTGTGTATCCAGTGGGAAAGACCCTGGAGTTTAACTGCAGTTGGCGTGGAAAGGATTCCTGTGTGTGGTCCTTGCCATTTGGGAGTTAGGGATGGTGTTGCTTGGTGTGGCGGGGATAGGAGTACAGAGTCTCCTGGGTGATAAAAAGTAGAAGAAGTGGGGTCTTGAGGTTTTGGTGTATAGAGGTCAGCGTGGGACCAGAGTAGAGAGCGAATGAGTTGAAGCAAAGGGTTGACAAGATGAGGAGGAAGGATAGGAGGTTCAGAGTTGAGACCTGGAGGAAGCATGGGGCTGCCATATATGAGTTCAAAAGGAGAAAGTGTAGCAGGTTTTTTTGGCAAGGCCTGGAGTCGAAGTAGGGCCAAGGGGAGGAGTTTTATATAGTCAAGGTGGAGCTCCAGGGATAATTTAGTAAGGATAGATTTGAGGGTTTTATTAGTCCTTTCCACTTTACCTGAGGATTGTGGGTGATAGGGGATGTGAAAATGCCATGGAATATTAAGGGCTTTAGTGGTTGCTTGGGAGATCTGAGAGATAAACTCGGGGCCATTGTCTGATTGTAAGAAGTAGGTATCCCCAAAGCATGGGATTATTTCAGACAGTAGGACATCGGAGACAGTCTGGGCTTGTTTGTTAGTTGTGGGAAAGGCCTCAACCCATCCTGAAAATGTGTCCACCAGTACTAAAAGATACCGGTGGCATCTTACTGGGGGCATGTGAGTAAAGTCGGGCTGCCAAATAGTCCCGGGAATGAGCCCTCGTGCTTGATGGGTAGGAAAGGTGGGTGGTCGAGAAGGTGAGGTGGGATTGACTTTCTGACAGATCTCACATGAAGTGGTGAGTGTTTTGAAGAAGGCAGTTTCTGAATGAGAAAGAGGCAGGTAAGTTTTGAGAAAGCGTTGTAAAGATTGGAGGTTAGGGTGGAACAAATGATGTAAGTAGGAGAGTATGGCCTCAGTGGAAGGCGGGCCGGTAGTTGTGTGTTGGTAGCCGCGCCTGCCGCACCCTGAAAATGGCACCCTCTTTAAGAGGAAGTCCCTGCATAAGGGAGAAAAACAACTTGTGCAACAAAAACCCATGCAAATTGAGTCTGAGCATATGAACCAATCAGGCCAAAGTGTCATGCTAATTAAGGCTTATGCGACAGCACCAATCAGTGTAGAGCATGAGGCCTATATAAGCAGACCCTTTCTTCCCGTCTGGGTCCTGCCCGACACATTTGTTTCACAAAGAGCTGAAGATTAAAGCTTTCTGCAGAAGAATCCTGCTGTTGTTGTGTGCTGTTCTTGCCGGCGAGGACGGGGCGCGCGACAAGTGGTGCCGAAACCCGGGAACCAGAACATCACCGGCACAGGGAGGACCCTTCAGACATCTGGAGAGGATTCAGAACTGCAGGACAGAAGAAAGCCCGGAGAGGTAAGTTCCGAGAGACGCGCTTTTAAGGGTGGTGGCTGATGGTTCTCTGTAAATAAAGAGGCACCATGGGAAACGCACCATCGTTAGTCTCAGCACTACAGGCAGTTCTCAAAGAGCGGAATTTGAAGGTCTCCACCAAAGTTTTAGGATCATTTGTAAAAGAAGTAGACCGTGTTGCCCCCTGGTTTATCTGTTCAGGGTCCCTCTCCATCCCGAGCTGGGACAAGTTAGGGAAAGATCTTGATAGAGAGGAAGAAGAGGGACGCTTGAGGGGAGGCGTTAGACCATTGTGGAAACTGATTAAAGCTTGCCTGCAGGATGAAAAGTGTGAAAAGGTGATAAAGGCAGGTCAGAGAGCCTTGTCAGACATCCAAGAAAGTATGTCAGAAACGGAACGGGAGACAGAGCTAGCTCGCGGCCGAAAAAGGGCCGCTAAAACGAAAGTTAAAAAGCCCCAGAGTGAGGGAGAGAGCCCGTCCAGGGCAAAAGCGAAAGAGCCCCGAGAAGCAGGTGACGACCACCTCGGAGAAAATAGCAAATACCCCTGGAAAGAGTTGAGGGAACTCCAACTTTCTAATAGGGAATCAGAAGATGAACTAATGTCCTCGGAAGAGGAGGAGGAGACTAGAACCGTGAAGTGCGGAAGTAAGGGAACCAGCAAAGCTGAAAGGCAGACCAAAGAGAAAATGAAAGCAGGGTGCTCTCCGTCGCCCACTGCTCCGCCACCTTATGTGAGCGGTACACATACTTTCTGTCACCCAGATACCATACAAGCAATTAAGCAAATGTTCCCTGTGTTTGAGGACAACGGGGTACGCTCCCACCAGCCCCTGAGCCATAAACAATTTAAAGATCTAGCAGAGTCCGTTCGGGCTTACGGAGTCAGTGCTAACTACACCTTAGCGCAGATTGAAAGGTTGACAGAGACAGCTATGACACCTACAGATTGGCAGTATGTGACTAAAGCATGCCTTACTAGCATGGGACAATATATAGAGTGGAAAGCATTGTGGCATGATATCAGCATGACCCAGGCACGTGCAAACGCTGCCGAAGGGCAACCCGCGTGGTCGTATGATATGTTGACAGGCCAGGGACAGTGGGTGGCCAACCAGACCGCCTTCCCCGCACAGGTGTACGCACAAATAAACGCGTGCGCTGCTAAGGCATGGAAAGCCCTCACTAACAAAGGGGAAGTGTCAGGCAATTTGACAAAGATTATCCAAGGGCCGAGCGAGCCATTTTCAGATTTCGTCGCTCGCATGATGGAGGCCGCGGGTAGAGTATTTGGGGACCAAGAGCAAGCTATGCCCCTAGTGGAGCAATTAGTATTCGAGCAGTGTACCAAAGAATGCAGGCAAGCGATTACACCCTGGAAACAGAAGGGGATGACTGCTTGGCTAAAAGCCTGCAGAGAAATAGGGGGACCACTCACCAATGCGGGCCTAGCCGCGGCTATATTACAAAGCCACAAACAAGCCAGAATTACTAATAAAAATATTAAATGTTTTCAATGTGGGAAATTAGGACATATAAAGAGAGAATGTAGAAGCCCAACTTTAGAGCACACAACCCAAAAGACCCCTGGATTATGCCCTAAGTGCAAAAAAGGCAGACATTGGGCCAATGAATGCCGATCTGTTAAAGACATAGAAGGGAAACCCTTAGAGCTGCCAAAAAACGCCCAGAGGGGCCCCCGCCGTCAGGGCCCGCAAATATATGGGGCAACCAGCACACAAGTGTCATTCGGGAGCAACAAAGCCCCCCAAGGAGAGCCACTCCAGGTTCCGCGGGATTGGACATCCGTGCCACCACCAGAATAGTGTTAACTCCACAGATGGGAGTTCAACCCATCCCCTCAGACTTTAAAGGCCCCTTACCACCAGATACAGTTGGGTTGCTCTTGGGGCGCTCTTCTGCTGCCTTAAAAGGCCTTGTAGTCCACCCCGGAGTTATTGATCAGGACTATGAAAGACAAGTAAAAATTATGTGCTCAGTCCCCAGAGGAATCTACCCTATATCCCCAGGAGACCGCATAGCCCAACTCCTAGTATTGCCCAGTCTCCATGCCAATTACCCAGCCGCCACCACTGAGAGAGGAGAAGGGAGTTTCGGCTCCTCTAACTACAGTTCAGCTTTCATAGTATTAGATTTAGCAGACAGACCAAAATTAACCCTCAAGATAGAAGGAAAAAGTTTTGAAGGAATCCTGGATACTGGAGCAGATAAAAGTATTATTTCTGCAACCTGGTGGCCCTCCAAATGGCCTGTAACACAGTCCTCACACTCTTTACAAGGTTTAGGATATGAGTCTAGTCCTACCATTAGTGCCAAACCATTGAAATGGCAAGCGCCTGAAGGACAAGAAGGCACAGTTACCTCTTATGTACTCCCTCTGCCAGTCAACCTCTGGGGAAGAGATGTTATGCGTGATCTAGGCCTTAAACTCATTAATGAATACTCCACCCCTGCCCAAGGCATGATGATAGATATGGGATATATCCCTGGTAAAGGTCTAGGGAAACACCAACAGGGACGCACAGAGCCTATCCTTCCCAAAGTAAAAAATGACCGTCATGGCCTGGGTTTTTCCTAAGGGCCATTGAGGATGCCATGCCCATACCTTGGCTTACAGAGGAGGCCATATGGGTACCTCAGTGGCCTCTGTCCTCTGAGAAATTAGAAGCAGCTCATCATTTGGTACGAGAACAGCTCCAATTGGGACATTTAGAGCCCTCTATGTCTCCATGGAATACACCTATATTTGTAATAAAAAAGAAGTCGGGGTCATGGAGATTGCTTCATGATCTGAGGGCAGTAAATGCTCAAATGAGAATACTTGGACCTGTCCAACGGGGACTGCCACTTCTCTCTTCTCTACCCAAAGAATGGAAAGTAATCATAATAGACATCAAAGATTGCTTCTTCTCCATACACCTAAACACCAGAGATAGAGAAAGGTTTGCTTTCACCCTGCCAGCTATTAACCATGAGCAACCAGACGCCAGATTTCAGTGGAAAGTCCTCCCTCAAGGGATGGCAAATAGCCCCACCATATGTCAACTGTATGTTCAGCAAGCGCTAGCACCAATTCGCGAAAACTACCCCAAACTAAAAATTATTCACTATATGGATGATATCCTTCTCTGCTCCCCACAATCAGCAGAAGTAGAAGAGCCTATGTAAAGCTCACTAAATCCCTAGAGACTTGGGGACTGAATATAGCAAGTGAGAAGGTCCAAAAATCTAGTATTAGCAAATTCCTAGGAGCCACTATTTCCACAGATGTTATTTACCCCCAAAAGCTTGAGATAAGACATGATCAGCTGCGAACTTTGAATGATTTCCAGAAACTCCTAGGGGACATTAATTGGTTGCGGCCATTTTTAAAGATACCTACCACTGACTTGAAACCACTGTTTAAAATCCTAGAGGGGGACTCACAACTAACATCTCCGCGCTCTCTTACACCTGAGGCAGTACAAGCTATCCACAAAGTAGAGCAAGCCCTTATGACAGCACAATTGAATAGGATACAATTAAATGAACCCTTTGAGTTATGCGTCCTTCCCACCCCGGGACTGCCAACTGCAGTCTTGTGGCAACGAGGGCCACTGATCTGGATCCATCCCCAAGCCTCTCAGGCTAGAACGATAGAATACTATCCAGCTGCCATAGCCAAACTCGCTCTGAGGGGAGTAAAAAACTCATTAACACATTTTGGGAAAGCTCCAGCAACAATCATAACCCCTTACAATATGGAGCAGATACAAACATTATGTGCTATGAATGATGATTGGGCCATACTTGCTTATAGCTTCTCAGGAACCTTTGATAATCATTTCCCAAAACATCCCCTCATCAATTTTGCTAGAAATCATCCCCTAGTGTTCCCTCGGGTCACTAGCTTAACCCCGTTGCCACATGGAGAAACAGTCTACACAGATGGATCCAAGACAGGTACAGGTGCCTATGTCCATAATGGCGAAGTTGTGACAAAAAACTATACACCCAATACTCCACAGATAGTAGAATGCCATATAGTTTTGGAAGTACTACAAACCTTTCATGAACCTTTAAATATTGTGTCAGACTCTAGTTATGTTGTTAATGCAGTTAATTCCCTAGAAGTAGCTGGACTGATCAAAGCATCAAGTTCGGTAGCTACCCTGTTCAAACAAATACAATCACAATTACTCCTTAGACGCTCTCCTTTATATATGACCCACATTAGAGCACATTCAGGCCTTCCCGGGCCTATGACCCAAGGCAACCACTTAGCAGACCTAGCAACTAGAAGTATAGCTTTCCCTCTGCTAGACCCTGTCGCCACAGCTTCAAAATTCCACTCACAATTTCATGTCACTGCTGAAACACTATGCAAGCGGTTTAGCATAACCAGAGCCGAAGCTAGGAACATTGTTCTTAGCTGCCAACACTGCTTCAGTTTTCTTCCCACACCTCATATTGGGATCAATCCTAGAGGTATTAAGCCTTTACAGGTTTGGCAAATGGATGTAACACATATTTCTTCCTTTGGGAAGCTGAAATATGTACATGTATCTGTGGATACTTGTTCGGGGGTCATCTTTGCCTCCCCATTGTCTGGAGAGAAAGTTTCCCATGTCATTCACCACTGTCTTGAGGCTTGGAGCGCATGGGGGTTACCCCAAATCCTCAAAACAGACAATGGTCCCGCCTATACTTCTGCCAAATTTGCTCAGTTTTATCATCACATGGGAATTAAACATATCACTGGTCTTCCTTACAACCCACAGGGTCAAGGGATTGTGGAGTGCGCGAACCGCACTCTCAAATCCTATCTAATTAAACAAAAAGGGGGAATTGAGGACATACCCCCCACACCCAAAACAGCTATAGCCCTAGCACTTTTCACTCTCAATTTTTTGAACCTGGATGCTCAAGGCCATACAGCGGCGGACCGCCATCATCAATGGCCAAAAGACCCACAAGAACTAGTAAAATGGAAGGATGTACTATCTAACCAATGGAAAGGCCCGGATCCAATTATAATTAGATCCAGGGGGGCTGTATGTGTTTTTCCCCAGGGTGAAGAAAACCCCTTCTGGATCCCGGAACGCCTGACCAGGAAAGTCCTGAACAAAGGAGATGGCGTCTCTGTGCCTGTGGATCCTGCTCTTGTCGATGGGAATCCTGACTCAGGGAGTACTGAGATGGGGAATATTGTTAGTCTTCCCTAAGCCCATGCCTGTTCGCTATAATGCAGCAGTTTTTCCACGCTTTTTTACTACTAACTCTAGCATGAACCTGCCTTACTTACCATTAGATTCTCTAGCAGCTTCTTTAGGAGAAAACCGAACCTTTGAAACCGATGGATCTTTGTGCTTCACCACTCGTAACCACTCAAATTGCCTGTCCCTTAAACAGCATATGTACGGGTGGTTTAGCCGTGATAGAAAATCGGGTGAATTTAGTCAGTCCTTTCGTGAGAATAAGACCTACACTAATGCAGCAGTAAGCCAAATGGTCCTTTGGATCAATGGTACATTTGTGAAACCTCCTATTAAGCAGATTAATTATAGCAACATATTCTTCCCTTACCGTCCCCGTCAACCCAAATATGCTCCCCATTGTGTGGGAGATTATGAGGGAGAGCAATGGCCCTGGACTGATTGCCAGTCACATGCAACAACCTGGGCAGATGAGGGACACAAATTTTCCTTGTCCCCAGATATGGAGGAAATTTCCGGCAGTGTTTATAGAAGGGTGGCAGAAGGAGGGGAGTTCCAACAAGATGTAGGCAGGAACCCCTTCCATAAATGGCTGCTGTGTGGAGTTAATGGTTCGTGTTCAGACCTTTCTCCCTTTATTGTCCTACAAGGGGGAGGGATTGGGATGTCTAATAGTTCCTGTACCTATGAATCTACAAGCCCAACCTTAGATGGCAAAACTGTATACCAGGTGAATAAGACTACTTATAATATTTCATGTCAAAGAGTTGCACCAGCCCCTGGCCAATATCCACCTACTCCAGTGTGCGTGTATCCCCCATTTCTATTTATCTTATCCAATAACAGTTTTGACTCTTGCTCCAATGACACCTGTTTCTTGTCTCAATGCTGGAATATAACTGTCCATTCCAATGCTTTAGTGGCCCACATTCCTCGCTGGGTCCCTGTCCCAGTGGATTCACCTGATTCCATGACCTTGTTTCGTGAGAAACGTGACTTTGGTGTCACTGCCGCCATAGTGGCTTTAATATCTCTGGCTGCAGTGGCTGCCACTGCAGCTGCCATAGCCTTGGACACCTCTGTTAAAGCGGCTGCAGAATTGAATAATCTTGCGGATTCAGTAGCCACTGCTCTGGACCGCCAATCCTCACTTGATGGAAGGATGAAAGGAGGAATAATGGTCCTCAATCAGCGAGTAGATCTAGTGGAAGAGCAACTAGATGTGCTCTGGCAGTTAGCCCAATTGGGATGTGAGCGAAAGTTTCGCGCTCTCTGCATTACTAGCATACAATATGAAAACTTTACGCGAGCAGCTAATCTGTCACGAAGCCTGTCCCAGTATCTTTCAGGAAACTGGTCCCAAGACTTTGATGGAGCATTGGAAGAGCTACGGCGAGAAATAACCCACATCAACTCCACCCGGCTAGATATCTCCGTAGCAGAAGGACTCTCTTCCTGGTTCCACAGAGCTCTCTCCCACGTTAAAGAGTGGGCGGGCATGGCTGGGATGGGTGTATTCATACTTGGGGGTCTCATGCTCCTACTCTGGTTGTTATGCAGGCTCCGTGCCCAACACAGGCAAGATAAAGTGATCCTTGCTCAAGCCTTGATGGCGGTAGATATTGGCGCCTCTCCCCAAGTATGGCTCAACATGCTCAATAAAGAAGCTCAGCTTTAGCTTGAGGTAGCCCTTGCACCCTGAGCCCTTGTGGCATTGCACCAGGCCCGGGTACCTTATCGCTTACCTGCAGCTTTCCCTAAGAAACTCGCGGTGCAAGAGGGTCAAAGAAAAGGTCCAAGACCCTTTGTACCAGGCGGTCCCAACGTCTGCTAGAGGATGCGAGGCAATGCACTGCAAGAGGTTTTGGACCCCTCTGAGAGACACGCCTGACTGCATAGGGGTAAATGCCCAGAGACCCCTCTCCAAAATTGGGGCATTAAGAAATGTTTGCTGGAGGTCAGGCCTCTATCTCCGCCTCAGCTGACAAGTTCGGTCCTGAGTTTCTATAAAACAAAAAAGGGGGAGATGTTGGTAGCCGTGCCTGCCGCACCCTGAAAATGGCACCCTCTTTAAGAGGAAGTCCCTGCATAAGGGAGAAAAACAACTTGTGCAACAAAAACCCATGCAAATTGAGTCTGAGCATATGAACCAATCAGGCCAAAATGTCATGCTAATTAAGGCTTATGCGACAGCACCAATCAGCGTAGAGCATGAGGCCTATATAAGCAGACCCTTTCTTCCCGTCTGGGTCCTGCCCGACACATTTGTTTCACAAAGAGCTGAAGATTAAAGCTTTCTGCAGAAGAATCCTGCTGTTGTTGCGTGCTGTTCTTGCCGGCGAGGATGGGGCGCGCGACAGTTGTGGAAATGGATTTTTTAGGGCTTGGAACGAGGGTGCCTATTACAAGGACTAACGCTGCTTTCGGGCTGCCTCATCTGCCCTGTTGTTACCAAGGGAGATGAATGACTGATCTGACCCATGGGAGTGGCAATGTACTAGGCTTATGGCTGTTGGGAGATGTGAGGCTTCTATCAGTGGTATAATGTGTTTGGCATTGGCGATAGAGCTGCCCTTGGTGTTGAGGAGCCCCTGTTCTTTCCAGATTGCTGCGTGGGACAGTAGGATATGGAAAGCATATTTAGAATCAGTATAGACAGTAAGAGAGGATCCCTGTGCTAAAGTGAAGGCTCGGGTAAGAGCAATTAGTTCTGCTTGTTGGTTTGTGGTGTTAGGAGGTAAGGGCTTTGCCTCAATAGTTTTGTCCAGAGAGACAATGGCATATCCTGCCCATCAAACACCCTCATGGATAAAGGAACTGCCATCAGTAAACCAGGTATATGTGGCCCGAGGAAGGGCACCCTCCTGAATGTGGGAGGGACAGGGGAGGAGTTCATCTAGAGTTTGTAAACAGTTACGGAAGGAGGCTTGTGATCCTGCCTGTGGATCGGGAGGTAATGGCAGAAGAGTGGAGGGATTAAGGGGAGGACAGGTTTTGAAATTGAGGGAGGTGTCTTCAACTAGGGCAACCTGAAGTGATAGAATCCTGCAGGGGGAAAGAGTCTGCAGGCCTTTGTAGGTAAGGAGTTCAGAAAGAGGATGAGGGGAGAAAAATAGTTGTGGTTGACCCGAAGGTGAATTGTTTGGATTCTTGAATGAGGACAGCAGCCGCTGCTAGGGCTCGCAGGCAAGGAGCCCATCCCCGAATAGTAGGATCTAGTTTTTTGGAAAGATAGGCAACTGGGGCAAAGGAGGGGCCTAACATATGTCCCAGAACTCCCAGGGCAAAGCCCTGCCTTTCTGAGACATATGGAAAAAAGGGACGTGTGAGATCAGGCAAGTGCAGAGTGGGGGCTTGTAGAAGGGCCAGCTGGAGTCTATAGAAGGGCTTAGCCACGGGCGTCAGGAGGGGCTCAGCGAGAAGTCCTCGGGATGCTTCATATAGGGAGGCAGCTAGGAGTGAAAAGTTGGGGATCCATGAATGAAGGAACCCAGCAAGACCCAGGAAAGAGAGAATTTCATCTTTGTTGTTTGGAATGGGCATGGTTTGGAGAAGTTTTTTCCTGTCTATGGTAAATGGCCTTGTAGCCCCGGGGAGAGCTGAACTCCCAGGTATGTGACCTGAGTGCAGACAGCTGAACTTTGGAGGGTGAAACACGATAGCCATGTTCTGAGAGGAAGTTTAAAAGGAGAATAGTATCCTGTTGAGAGGTTTGTAGGGAGGGACTGCACAGGAGGAGATCATCTACATATTGAAGGAGGGTGGAGCTCGAGAGAGAGTAAGGGATTTGAGGTCTTGTGCTAGAGCCTGTCCAAAAAGGTGGGGACTATCTCTAAAGCCTTGGAGAAGGACTGTCCAGGTCAATTAAGTAGAAGTCCGGGTGGCAGGATTGGTCCAGGTGAAAGCAAATAGATTTTGAGAGTTGGGATGGAGGGGGATAGTGAAGAATGCATCTTTGAGGTCAAGACAGAAAAGTGAGTGGTGGAAGCAGGAATGGTGGACAATAAAGTAGGGGTTAGGAACCACAGGATGGATGGGAACAACAGCTGCATTAATTACTCTTAGGTCTTGGACAAGCCTGTAAGAACCATTAGGCTTTTTAACTGCCAGTATAGGAGTATTGAAAGGGGAACTGGCTGGTCGTAGTAGTCGTTTGTATAAAAGTTCCTGGATAACTGGCTACAGGCCCAGTAAACTCTTGAGGGGCAGTGGGTACTGAGGTTGAGAGGGAAAAGAGGCAGGGTCTTTAAGTCTGATAATTACTGTGGGGCAGGTGGTGATAGAGGGGGTGAGGGTGTCCCAGACTACAGGGTTGACCAGATGGGGTGTCAGAGGAAAAAGAGAGGGAGGTGGGTTTGCAGCAGGTTGGAGGGCAGGTAAAAGTGGGATTGAAGGCAAGTCAGGGTTGGGGTGCTGTCCAAGAGTGAAAGTAATGGAAGCTCCAAGCTTGTGTAATAGGTCCCTTCCCATAAGGGGGATGGGGCACTGGGGAATCACCAACAAGGAGTGAGAGAGGCCAATGCCTCTAAAGATGCAGTGAAGCATGGGAGTTTGTAAAGGTTGATGAGGTATGCCCTCTACCCCGACTATAGAGGACTGTGAGAGGGAGGTAGGTCCCCAAAACTCCCTCAGGACTGAGTAGGTGGCCCCAGTGTCCAAAAGGAGAGAGATGGGCCTACCCGCTACCACAGTGGTTGCCCTGGGCTCCTGTACAGTGATGGTAGTGGTCGGGTGGAGGAGTCCCAGGCCCCCTCAATCATCAGTTGCCAGACCCAGAAGGTCTATGTGTGGAGTGTTAGAGCTGGATGGCCTGGCACCTCTCAGTGTGCGAGGACAGTCAACAGCCCAGTGTCCCTCCTGACGGCACTGAGGGCATGGACCGGGGGGCTTCCGGGGATTTGGGCAGGCTCTAGCCCAATGACCCATTTGGCCACATTTGAAGCATGGACCAGGAGATCCTCCTGGCTGCTTCCTAGGAGGTGAGGATACCCGAGCACCAGTGGTTGGGGTAGGTTGAAAGGCCTTGCCCAGCATTTGATATTTTTGTTTAAGGGCCTTTTCATCTCTTCCATTATATACTTTGAAGGCCAGTGCCAGGACTTCTGCCTGAGGAGTTAAGGGTCCCTTCTCCAGACGTTTAAGTTTAGCCTTAATGTTGGGGAAACTCTGGGTGAAGAAGTAGGTCATTAATAATTGTCTCCCATCTGGGGTCTCAGGGTCTAGGTTTGTATATTGTAAAAGAGCTTTGGTGAGGTGGACTAAGAACATAGAAGGACTCTCAGTTTTATCCTGAATAATCTATTGGAGTTTTTCATAGTTAATGGCCTTGTTGGCTGACTTCCTGAGACCCGCCATGAGGCAGGTGATGAATTGATCTCGACTGGTGACTCCCCTGCTGTATTATGGTCCCAGTTAGGGTCTCGGTCAGGAACTGCTTCAGCACCAATTGGATGAGCTGGAGTAGTTTGGTGAACCTCATCGGCATGAGTTCTAGCCTGTTCCCAGACTCGCCTACGCTCCTCGGGCAAAAGTGTGTTGGATAGGATCATGTGAATATCATGAAAGGTAAGATCATATGACTGAGTTAGGTACTGGAACTCTTTTATGTAAGTAGCTGGGTTGGAGGTGAAAGAGCCTAATCTTTTCTCAATTTGAGATAGGTCGGAGAGAAAGGGACATGGACCTGGAGACACCCTCTGTACTGGCTACTTCCCGTAGTGGGGCTAGGATCTGGGTTAGAGAATGAGTGACAGGAGGGCTTGGTAGGGGATCTCCGGATGGGAGGGAAACTGGTTGTGGTAGAGGAGGTGGGGTTGTTGCCCTGCCCCTGATGGGAGCTTGTGGTGGGAAACTGGGTGGGGATTGAGGGGGAGGAGGCTGGGCAGTTTCTGCGGTGGCACTGGGTGGACTGGATGGTTGAGGAGGAGGAGGAGAAAGAAGAGGTGCCATGGGGATTTGGGGTCAGTAGGGTGGGGATTCATCATCAGGGTCAAAGTCAGAAGATGAAGTGGGATCTGGTTTGTTGGAGGGTGAGGACTTTAAGGCAAGTAGTAGGTGTTTAGGATTGCAGGGGGGACAGAGAGAGGGCTTAGTTTGGAGGTAGGAGAAAGCCTGAATATATGGGATCTCTTTCCATTTGCCTGTACGCTCACAGAAGTCGTATAAGTGGCAGAGAATTTTAGGATCTAAAGAGCCATTGGGGGGCCATTTAGACTGATTGTCCAAGGGATATTGTGGCCAGATCTCATTACAGTAGTGAACAAGTTTAAAAGGTTTGAGGTCTGGAGTGAGGTGGAGGGGCTTTAGATTATTGAGTAAGCACCCTAGTGGTGAATCTGCAGGAACGGAGGGGCCAGATCCCATGGTGAGAACGAGACCGTTCACAAGTAGCTGAGGCATCCCTGAGCGATTGAGAAGGTCGCGGAGAAGACCAGACTCAGTTAGGGGGTCATCACCACCTCTAACTGCAGGGTTGAGGCAAAAATACTGGGGAGGCTCAGTACCTGGTACCAGGAGGTTAAGAGTAGAGTAGATACGTAGATAAAGGGAGACCGGGCCTCAGTGGATGAGGATTCTCAACATGGGGAGGCAGAGAAGGGTCGACTATGGGGATCAACTGTGACTCTGAAAGTCCTGGTTGGGGGTGCCCCAGTCCCAGAGGAGCCCTTCGGGGTGCCAGACACTCAATGGTCACTTCCCAGGTTCCAAAGGGACATTTAAGTCGACCATGAAGGGGAGACTCACCAAATCAAAGGCCGGTGTTGGGCGAGAAGACGAGCGACCGGGGAAATGGACGGTGAGCCCGTGGAGGAGGATCAGGCAGTGAGGATTCCCAGAGCAGCTCAGGTTCCTGGAGGAAGAGCAAAGTCAGTAGGAGAACCTCATCCGAAGTCACAGCACCAATGAAAGGGTATCTTGCCGTGACCCTCCTTACCCAGAATGACTCAGGAGACACGGGCCCACGCAAGAGACTTTATTATCTGAAAGAGAAAGTGGTTGCCCCCAGAGGTGGGTGGGGAGAGAGAGAGAGGGAGAGAGAGAGCAGGGAGAGCAGGGGGACAGAGAGACAGAGACGGAGAGAGAGAGAGGGGGCAGCCGCGGTGCAGAGAGTTGTTTCTTTTATTGTGGCAGATCTGCTGGGCCTGTTGCCTTGGGGGAGGGTCGGGATGTTTAGAGATAAGGTGGGGTAAACCCAGGCAAGCCCCAGGCAAGCCCGGGCATAATTCTCACCGGCTTAAGTGCTTGGGACCATGGGGTAAATGGAGGATAGATTACTATATTCTTACACTCACCCTATTCTGTCTAAGCCCAAGGTCCCTGTTTAACTAAAGTTGGCCTAAGGTAAGGATCTTATAAGAGACCCACACATAAAGCTGGAACACCAAAGAGCTCTGGTCACAGTTTAAGATTAAACTCAAAATGAATCTTCCCCGTAGAATGGGACAAGGAAGCTGGTTTGGTTTGACCTTGGTTTGAGTGGAGAGAAAAAAAAAATCTCTGAAAATTTATAACTGCAAAGCAGTCAGTCCTTCCTGAGGTTTGAGCATCAATGGAGAGTGAGTTGCAAAAAGAAATGGTGAACAAAAGTGTGATTAAATATGTGGTTAAATAAAAAAACCCTATAACAATGGCAGTTTAAAGTAACAACAGTAAAGATAATGGTAGGGAAAATCAAAACAAGATAGAACAAAATACTAGATAACATAGCAGTTAAGTTCAGGGAGTGAGTTAGACCATTCTAAGATCTGAGTGTTTAAAAGGAGGGTAAAAACATTTATCAAATTTAGTTTGCTAAGTATACATGTGCAACTCCAGGGGGGAAAAACTTTCTCCCAGCCTGGGGCAAATTACCTTCAAAACTAAAATCAGTCAAAGGGATAAATAAACTGGGAGAAACCCATTTACTGCTTACAAGAAGTGGTCCACTTATGCCTGCTCTGCCCACCCTTGTAATCACCTATTGATATGGAGATGCACAAGGACAGGGGAGAGATTCTGGAAATACTGCAGTTTTACCCACAACACATTAAAAAATTTGTTGAACTACTACAAGGATAGATGTAAATTCTCCCCTTCCTGAACACCTTTTGAAAATCTCAGGTATGATGATCTGTCATTGTAGTAGGATTATCCAAGTGCCTACAGTTAGGTTATAGGAGAAACAAAAGTTTTTACAATATAAAATATTCACTAATGAATTCTAAAAATGAAATTTGTCCCCACATCAGTATTCCTTTCCTATCGTGGTAACTCTTTGGCTACGAACATTTGAATGCAAGGTAAACTGAGTGATGAATAAAACTACAAATGTTTCAAGAGAGTCAAGATATTACAAAGTCTGTGACAGTACAATTGAAGAACCACACTTAAACCTCTTGAAAAAGGAGGCTCTGGCAGATTCAGATTGAATCAGTGAACTATCACACAATTATCTAAAAAGGGTATTAAAACACTCCCCTCTTTTCCAAATACACATTTGTATGTTGTTAGATTTTCTTCATATACACCAACCAGAACAGCATGTCATACCAGACTGAATGGCAGATTCAGATCAGTTCACAACTGAAGAAGACAGAATCAACAAAGATGATTGCAGGATTAGGTGATTCAAAGAATGATTTTTGATACACAAAGATCAAGAGAGCCCTTGAGAAAACTGATGAATCTGTCTTTAGTTATATTAATTATGGAACAAGCAAAGATGCTGAAAAAGGGACTCCAAACCACAGTGATTAAAGATAGAGGTCATGTCTCTCTCATGTAACAGTCTATCAGGGGTCCAGGCCCCTTCCATCCTGCCCTTTTTGCCTTTTCCTACAGAGTGATTCTCATCTGTATAGTTGAAGCTAAATCAGGCAGCATATCCATGTTACAATTAAAAGAGAAAGTCTGCAGGGAAAAGAGAATGTCTAGGGCAAGCAATTTCCTTTTGAGCAAGTGATACAGAAGACACATGTTGGTGTCACTTCCTCTTACATTCCACGGGGGAGAACTAAATCACAAGACTACAGTTGTTAGCAAAGCTGGGAAATCTGAAAGATAAAGGGCCGCAGAATAAGAGGAGGATAGATTTTAGGGGACAATTATTAATCTGCCCTGTGCATATTTGTGCAAAATCGACTCTGTGATCATGCCCTGAAAAAAACCCTATGTAATGTGCTTTGTGTAAGATGATGTACCTATAATTAGGTCTGATGAATCATGCCTACCCAAACCAACACCTGACACAGTCTTTAACTTAAAAAAGATTTTTACTTACATTTTGTAAGTATTGTTAGCATTTTGTTAATCATATCATTTATTATTTTGTAAATCAGATAAAAACTTAATTTTAAAAAATAAATGAGGTTTTACTAGACTACCAGGTGTTTAATAGTCTTTGTTTTGTTCTTTTATTTTCTAGTAAAGTGACTAGAAAATTCTTATTTCTCCTCCATGTCTGTAGATGACATGATTCTCCATCCATCATCACTATGTTTAAGAATTGTAATCAACCGAATTTCTATTTTTCTATTTTTAACCTCCATGTATTTTGGTCCAAGGGGTGGCAATTTTATTCAATTCATGGTTCCTCTTTTTACTCAGCTTATATCTAAGTTCCAGGAGCTTACACAGCACCCGGGTATTATCTGGACTCTGTCTAACCTGGCATTTGGTGGGACAGCCATCATCCATCTAGGCACTAAGAAACACAACAGTCCCTTCTTTTATGGAACACATCGTCAAGTGAATTTGGTGCATTGCTAAAAATTGTGGCCTGAAAGTAAGGTCAAGAAGGCACATGTGGTAGAGAGAGAAGTTGCTTTAAGAGATTGGCTCCAAGTGAGGAGGAATAGAGCATCACTAACTGGAAATCTTGAGATTATTTTTTGATTTTCCATGTTCAATGAATTTTTCGTGCCACCACGATCTATGAAAATCGAGAGTTAGTGGTATTTAGAAGTCAGAGAAGACTTAGAGAAGATGTGTTTGTGCGAGAAAGAGTGACTTTTGTTTCTCCTGGGGAATTCCTCTTTTGATGCTGTGGTCGGGGGAGGAAGGTCTCTATAAACACTCGACCTAATGCAGTAGTGTTTAACCCGCCTCTCACCACATGACTGTAGCTTCCTAGGTGCTGTGGGATAACAAAGGTAGTAAGAGCCACAGTCCTAAAAGTTGCTTAGAGTCTCTATGTAAAGAAAAATTACAGCCAGGACAGACAGGAAGCTGAACTGTACTAGTGAAACACTGCTGCAGAAATAAAGTTAACTCTAAAGAAGGTGGCTTTACAGACAGGCAGAGAGGGAGAGGAGATGCTTATGAGATGGGGGGAGAACAGTGTGCTCAGTTAATTGTGAAGGGGTGGCAAGGAACAAGGGGGCCGAGGCTCTAGATGGCAGGAAGGACAGGCCTGGCTGGAGCCAGGGTTGGGCGGGGAGGTTTGCTTGTGTGGCTACCCTCTCTCCATCTTCTCCTGCCGTTCTGCGCTGCCAGCCCACTCATATGCTCGTGGCTCCATCCCGTTACCCTTCTAGTGACTGAGCATACTGGCTTTGCAGTCAGACAGACCAGAGTTTTAATTTTGGCTCCACTACTTACTGGTGTGTGACATCGGGGACATTCCTTAACCTCCCTGAACTCATTTCCTCCTTGCCTGGCAGAATTTTGGAGATTGTAAGGATCATGTACAACATATCCAGCATTTTTCAAATCCTCCATAAGAGCAGCTATCATCCCTTTGGTCTGCCAATGAGGTGAGGAGGTGAGTGCTGGGACCGGGGCTGTAGCGTGGGAAACAGAATGATGTGCTTCCACCTCGGAGAGTCCTGAGTTCACATGCCAGCGACATCCTTTCCTTGCTTCCCACTCTGCAGGGATGAATGAGATCATGAATGTAAGGTGCTCCATGTGGGCATAGTCCAGCAGGAGAGCTTTTCAAAAACGTTTATTTCCTTCCCCATCACTTACTGCCCTATTTTCCTTTACTTCCCAGCAAATATCCATCTTCCAGTGTCCTAGCTGTGTTTTTGTGTTTGTGCACAGAGTGGGTGGTGGATGCTGAGTAGTATGGTCACGTCTTGGCTTTCCTGGATGGCACTGGTATGTGCTACTGATCCAGCTTTATTCTGAATAGAGTTCCCTTTTGCTCACAGAGTGTCCTGGTTTGGCAATACATTTCAGTAATTACCTCCACTCTAGCATTTTAGTCATGATGCCAGGCTGCCTTTTCTGAGGAGGAAATCACCTGGGGGCTTTGGGCTGGGGCATATCCCTCCAGAGTTGCTGCAGAGCTGACAGGCATGTCCCCAGGCAACCCCCTTAATCTGTATCTTCTTCACTGTCTGGGGCTCCCCAGGATTAACTGGTTAGCTTTCTGCTTTTAGCCACCAAATTTTCTTTCCCCTGGGGTTTCTCTCCTCCTGGAGCTCTTAGGGAAACAAGATCAGGCTGACGATGGAGTTTCTCCCCTCCCTTTTCCTATTTGTTTCCAGCCAATACAGTCTTTCTGGTTATCTGGGTTTCTGTGGTATGTTTGGGAAGAGAAAGAAGGGGAATCAACATAACATGTAATAGGAAATCACAACGTCATGGCAGATGAGAAACGATCCTAACATCTCATAGGCAGATGAGAAAGACCATATGAAAACTGGTCTTTCTTAGCCCTCCTCATTGATTTACCACTTCCAGTCAACTTCTGAAACCCACCTTTGTCTAATCTTGTCTCAATATGCAATGGTTGCCCCACTGTTTTCCTTGGCAGTTTTTGGGGGCACTTAATGTGTTTGCATTAAGTGTGGTATTCTTTTCTATATAATAATGTGTTCTTTTCTAGTGCGGTGGCAAGTCAAAAAAGTCGCTTAAAAAGGAACAAATTTCTGACAGATTTTTTTTTTTTAAAGCTCATTCCCACCAAGAAATCTTGGTCTAACCAGAATGAATCTCCATAACTAAGTGTGAATCCTTACTAAAGGGTATGTGCCAGGTGCTGTACATGCATTATTGCACTGACATCTCACAGTTTCCTGTAGGTTAGGTACCAGACACAATCATTATATTCTCTCCCACATTTATTAATGAGGAAACCAAGGCTTAAAAAAGGCTAAGTAATTTGCCCAGTTACTTCAATAATTCTTCCATTCTGAGTGAAAAGCACAAGGCAAGCTGGGATTCAGGCTCAGACAGCCTGTCCAGAGCTCTTGCTCTTGACCGTTGTACTGGACTGTCTCTCCAGACTGCAGGAGCTAGAGACCCCACTCCAGGGGCATAGCTAGGATCCAGCCTGGAAAGCCTGCCTGGGATGGGGCTGAATTTGGGGTGGGGTGTGCCCTATACTTCTGAGAAAAGGCACGACACTTTAGCCATTTCTACTTGTCCCTTTTCTGGGCTGGTATTTGTCCTGCTTTCTCTGACAGCTTTTCATACCATCCTTAATGATCGTATCCTCACTTTACCTTTGAGAGGTATTGCAAAGGCACAGTTTTGCTGACTGGTCAGAAGGGTCACCCTCCCCTGACCTCAGATGGCACTGATTTTTCACTGCTCTTTATTCTGGGCAAACAGATGATAGAGAAAGGACCATGTCACCAAAGGCACTCTGATGTCAGGGTGTACACTGTTAGATGTCAGGGTTTACTGGGGGTGGTGGGAGGAGGCTGCTGCATCAGGGTGGGCTCCCAGCAGGCTTTTAAGCTAAAATCTCTCAATTTTGCTATTTTTGGACCAGTTAGTCCTGTGAGGTCAGCATGGGGGAAATGCTCTCGAATATTCCTCACCTTTGGCTTTCCAGTATCAAGATCTGCATTGACTGTATCGTGTGTGTGTGTGTGTGTGTGTGTGTGTGTTTATACTGATTCAACTAACTTTCCCCTATTAAGGTTGGGACTTTTTCTCTTTGGTCATTTAAAACTATTTCAGTGGAGTTTTTGTATCTTGCCTTTTGTTTCTGATGTTTCCTTTACTGGATTAGGCTTATTTCAAGTTTCACCTAGTACTCCCCCTATCCCAGTTTTTAGATATCAGTGAGTATCCATCAGAGGCAATAAGCTTCTCATTCTGATATGCATTCTTACAGGGAGAAATAAAACTAGTACAGAGATGCAGGCCAACACACCTCCTACATGGGTTCTTTTAGTCAGAGTAAATCCAGGATCATAATGCTACAATAGTCCTTAGCTTTGAAGAGGAAAGATGACCAACTATAATATTAGCTAATATTTATCTATAATAAACATTTATTGTGGGCTACGTCAGCTCATTGCCTAATGTGTCTCACTTAAGCCTCACGCAAGCCCTGAGCAAGAAACGTTTCATTTTCAAGGGGACAAAAATCAAGCCTTAAAGAAATTAAGGGCCTTGCCAAAGGGTCATACAGCTAGCAAACAGCAGTCCTGGGACTAGAATTTAGCTAATCTTAACCTCTGTGCTGCTGTGTAAAAGAAAATATCACATGAAGTAGGTTAGCCAAAAGAGCTCAGCTAAGTTATATAACATCTCTATGCTAGTTTCCTCATCTGTAAAATGGGGAGAACTCTTAGAGGATTCTTAGAGTCAGTAAGCACCTGTGTGGTCCTGAAATGAAGAGCTGTCTGAAACGGAGCTCTTGATCTGCAGACTGCCACCCCACCTCTGCTCCGCCCTGTCTTCCTCTTGCCTCGGTTAATGGCACGACTACACAGTTTCTCAGCCAAATCACCCAGAAGTCATCTTTGGTTCTTTGATTTCCTTCACTTACCATGTGTAATCCAGTAAGTCTGAGTGCTCTACTTCCAAAGTAAATCTCATATCTGATCACGTGTCACCTTCTCTGTTACCACAGCCCTAGTAGTCGAGGCCCTTCACATCTTGCCTAGACTACCTTATCTTACTGCTTACATAAGTTTGTAGTATTACTTGATCTCTTATACAAGTAAAAAAAGAAAACTAATAACTTTTCTTCCTTTGATTTTTCTAAACAGTAAAACTTACTGGGAAATATTAATAATGGAATCTCACATTTTATACATTATGAAGGAGTTTTAATATGATGTAAAGGTTAGAGGTCTGGGCATCTAGGAAACAGCAAAGGTGATTTTTCCCTATGTCTGGGGAATTTTGTTCCTCATGTCTGTTCCATGAGGTCTTAGTAACTGGAAAGAGAGAGAAAAAGAAGAGGAGGCTTCTGTGTATAAGAAGCCTTAGCACTTTTTTCATTGGTGGACATTGAGCTGGCCCTTCCCTTACCATCTAGAAACTGTGATGAAGTGGGTGGGGACCCTTGAGATCGAGATACTGGGCTCTTGGGTGCTGTGAGGAGACATTTCTAGTAGCTGTGGAGATGGCCTAACCCAGAGCAAACAGGAATAGGAATACAAAGAGATCATTCTAGAATGGCATGGTGACTAGACTGTGAATGGAGCCTAAAGACTATGGAAAAACAATGGTTCAAAGGGAGAACTGCTGACAGAGGTGACAAGCATCAATCTGGACCAATTGTGGAGCATCTGAGCTCTCCCTGGGATGCCCAGAAATAAATGGGGACCACACTGTGTAGTGGGATAGGATCTTCCTACCATGTGGGTTAGAAAGGGTCTATCTAGCCCAGCACTGTCCAACGGAAATGTCACAATGTAATCTGAAAATTTTTAGTAGCCATATTAAAAAAAACATGTATAATTCACTTTAACAATGTTTTATTTAACTGAATAGATCCAAAATATTAGCATTTCAATATGTGGTCCTAGGCTAATGGTGTGCTGGTTAAGCCCCTCCCTGAGAAAAATCCCAGTTTGTAATGTTCACCAATTTCCATGGTGTAAAAACTCTCACCAAGTTCTGTTTCAAGATACAATAATGATGCTAGTAATGACAATTAACAACTATTGAACGCTTCTATGTATCACACACTTTCTCTCTCTGTCTATACATATATGTGTATGTGCATATATACACATAAAATCTGGCTATCTAGTTATCTACCTATCTATCATAGATGACTAAAGGAGGTCTGGGAAGTTAAATAATTGGTCCAATGGGAGGCAGAAAAGCTTTGATTTAGATACAGGTCTTCTGATTTTTGCCCAGACTGTCAAGAATAAAGCAAAGTGGAATCAAAGAAGGGAGGGGAATCATGGAGCTAGAAGGGTAGAAGGAAAGAAAGGGAGATGCTCCAAAGACCTAGAATAAAACCACAGACAGCTCTCAATCCAATCTAATTCAGTTCCTGTATTGAGCACAGCTATGAAGTGGTGCTATGGGAGCAGGGGCATATGAAAATGGATGGGCTTGGATTCCCTCCCCTGTGCAGAGACAGGAGCATACATGCACAGCTCTGACAGAGGGCAGCTTGTTACCTGTGCTAGGGGAGCCTCACCCACCTGCCCCAGGTGGAGCTCAGAGTGAGGGAAGGTAGTGTGGCGGAGAACAGCTCACTGGGGCAGGGGGGCTTGGGGCATCTGGAGCTTGAGCGATTCCTAGCAGGGCATTCTTTGGGATGAAACAGGAAGTTTAACCAAGAGAAGTCGAGAAGTTTGAGCTAATATTGGAAGGAAAGGGATAGGAAATGCAGAAAGCACTAGGAAGACAGTAGAAAGTAGAAAGGAGAGAACTGGAGGAACTCCCTTAGCTAAATTGCACAAAGTGCAGGGTGTTTTGTGTGTATGATTGTCACCAAAAGGACATATCCCAGAGACTACTTAATACAGCTTAGGTAAGTGAAATGAACAAACAAAGCATATGCAGTGGTATTGGGGGAGGGAGATTAGAGAATACAATCTTCAAAACGAGAGATGCTGATTGGACTGGCAGAAAACTTTAAGAGCAGGGGAATCTCACATATGTCATTGAAAGAATAAACAGTGAAATGCCCTTACAGGTTTGAAAACACACACCATAACACCTGTTTAGGGTCTATTCTGTCTAGACACATTGCTTCATGTATTACATAGATTATTTTACTCTAGCTCCAAAATAGGGAGTTTAAAAATTCAGAAAAGAGTTCTTTAGAAGGACACTGAAGAGGACAGGAAAAACTTCTTGTTATCACAGGGTAGATATATTTGAAGGTAGAAACAAGAGAGAGTTCAAGAAATGGTGCTCTTTTGGTACAGCTTTTATAATTCCCAGGTTACTAAGTTGGCTTTGGTTGCCACAACGAACTACCATATGCTGGGTGCTTAAATAACAGAGATTAATTTTTTTCACATTCTGGAGGATGGAAGGCCACGATCAAGGAGCCAGTGTGGTCAGGTTCTGGTGAGGATTCTCCTCTTGGCTTGCTGATGGCTGCCTTCTCACCTGCCCTCACTTGGCAGGCAGAGAGAGAGAACAAGCTCTCTGGTGCCTCTTCTGATACAGGGAGCTCCACCTTCATCACCTAATCACCTCCCACAGGCCCCATCTCCAAGGACTATCATATTACATATTCTACATATGGATTTTGGGTAGGCACAGACATTCAGTCTTTAACAATGGCTATTAAGGGTTAGATTCAGTTCAAGAAACAGACAAACCCAGACTGTCTTGGTTTAAATCCATCACTGTTGTCGTTAAATTACTCTGTGAGTTTGGCTCCTCAAGTTAAAGACGTGAGGTTAGTAATAACCATGCACAGTGTTCCCAGGAGGAGTGGTTGAAAGGAGGCTCTACACCTGGCCCACAGAAGACACACAGGCACACAAGAAATGTAAGATGTATTCCCAGTCTCTAAAACTTTGGGGGAAAAAAAAAGATCTAATTGATAGGAAGAAGTTATTTTCTCTTGTTGAATTAATGGCTATGTGCATTCAGCCTGTAAATATCTGCTTAGCTGTATTGCTTTCTAGGTGCCCTGGCCAGACACAGAGCTTATACTTGTCATTTTTAAAAAGATCAATAGTATCACATGGAGTTTAAGAACAGGTTCCAATGTAAAAGGACCAGAATTCAGATCCCAGCTCTGCCGTGTACTAAATCTGCGACCTTGACCAAGTAAGTTCATTTCTCTAAGCTTTAACTTCTTTTAATTGTAACACAGGTAGAAAACAGTAACCTCTTCACAGCTTTACTGTTGGGCAATGGAGAGGCATTTTCAGACAGGACAGTCAGCAAATGCACAGAATCAGAGGGTAATTTTCTATTGCCTCATTCATGGTCAATTATGGACATGCACATCTACACCAGGGGCTCCAGCCATAGAACTACAGACATTTTAGGCTGATAATCCTTTGCTGTAGTAGGGGCTGTCCTGTGCCTTATAGATTATTCAGCAGAATCTCCAGCCCATCTCCACTAGATACCAGTAGCACCTGCCACAGATCCAGACAACCAGAAAAGTCTCCAGACATTGTCAAATGACTCGGAAGTTTAGGGGGGAGGGGACAAAATTGCCCCCAGTTAAGAATCTCTGGTTTATACTAATTCTAGTTTATACCCAATGAAATGTATTTTGAAAAGGGAGGTAATCTCTTATTCAATTTAGATTTGCTTTCAGAATGATTAGCATTTAAAGAAAATTCCCACTTGTAGATGAATAAAAGTTATGTATGCCATTGGTTTCATTAGTGTACATTACTCAAATGCATGTAATCATTCACTTTAAATACATAATTTATTGTTGTAATTATATTTCAATAATGTTGAGTCTCTATAAAGAAAATTGCCTGTGTTCTGTTAGGATATGAACAATCTACTTACAATTTTTATACGTTCTTGGCATTGCATACATATTTTAAGCACACAGTTAAAAAATTAAATGTGAGTATCTAAATCTATCGAGGCATTTGCTTTCCATAATGGTGCAGTACTTCACGGGCATATTTCCACAAAGAGAAAAATGTCTGTGGCTGTTTTGTGCCACTAAGATTTAGAATCTATCATCAAGCCCTAAAATAGCTGCCAGGGGTCAATGCAAGATAAAGAAAAGTAGCGAACATGAAAAATGAAAGGGAAAATCAGCATCGTAAGAAAAGGGTTTGACAAGTTGAGGGGCTATTGTGTCTGAAACCCAAATAGAATATCATATATGAGTTCACATTTGCATTTAAACTAATAGTGTACATCAGTTTCAATGAAAAGTATACATTTCAGGTTTGTTAATTTTGTACATCTAAGTTCAAAGTCTCCAACTATCAGGAGACTTCTGTATTTAATTAGTGCCATTTCCAGTTTTGTTAAGACTCTCATTCTTTTCTGGTCCTGAAAATAACATGCTTCAGATCTACTGCAAGCAAATTCAATTTAATTTGGCAAATCTTTCTAGAAAGACTGTCTGGCTGGCTCTGTGCATGAGTGCAGCACAGGACCCCTGGCTTCAGGATCACTCAGCATCATGGGTAGGGGCTGAAAAAGATTCAAGCAGGTATAAGACTCTTCGAATACTATCCAGCATGGTAAGTGCTCTTAACACAGGGGTGGAGACTGGTTCTTCTGGGAGGCTCAGGGAAGGCTCCCTATCATAGAAATGTAACAGTAAAAAAAAAAAAAAAGACCTTCAGTGATCATTTGGGGAGATTCACAAATCTGGCTCTTAGGGAAGCATTTAGATTTTCTATACATATTCATAAGGCACTACAAACTTTTCAAGTCAGAATTGAGTGAAGGGATTTGGAATGTGAATCTTTCAAAAGCTCTCCTGGTGATTCTGAAGATCTGCCAGGCTTTGGGAATTACTGATGTACAAATCCCCTGCTCAGGGCTAGAATTCCCCAAACTGTATTCGTTCAACCTCTTCTGGAGTGCAGCAGGCTCACTACCTCATGAAGCAGCCAGCTCTGCACGTGAAGTGCGTGGGGTTTTGTTTGTTAGAGATGGAAGGTAAGGATATTTGAGGCAGTGACTACCTCAAATAATCAGGAAATAAAGGGAGATAAGTCTGGAGAGTAAACTTGGGGTTCCATTATGGAATGACCCGAATGTCAAGCTAAAGAATTTCAACTTTATCCTCTTTGAGATGGAGGTCCTTGATAGGATCGCGGTCATGACTGGGTTTAAAGAGCCTGCGAAAGCAGAATGGCTGGGAGAGCAAAGGGAATGGAAGTAGGGAGAATAGCTGGATGTTTAATTCAGGAGTTCAAGGATTGGGAGGGGGAGGAACAAGGAGTTGGAGCAGAAGCAGCAGGATTGGAGGGGGCTATGAGCGGTACTGCAGGGTTGGTTCTGCAATGCTTGACTAATTTGGGGCAAAGGTGAGTCTAAGCTGATTCTGGGGTTTTGAGATCCTGGAGTGCCAAACACACTGACCAGAACAGAGACATGAGGAACAAGAGCAGGGTGAGAACAGACAGCAAGTCAGGTTTTTGACATCTGAAATGCAGTTTTTGTATCCGTTACCTCCCATCTACCTGTGTCGCCTGTCCCAGGGCAGAGCTTCACTATGACTCCCTCTGTATGGCACAGAGTAGGCCCTCGAAATGCTTGATTAATGAATAGCCACCATATCCTCTTCTCTCTTTATCCTTTCTGCTTTAATTTAGGATCTTATTATTTCTTACTTAAAAACAGCAACTGAGGACAGCCCCAGCTCATACTGCTGTCTTTGTGTGAATTAGAACAGGGTGCTCTCTCTGAGTCTATGAATAAGAAAAGGGAGCCTTTATGTGTGTGGATGCAGCCCTTCACTCAGGGCTTGGGATGCAGAGCACATCTTTGTGGGAAGATAAAGACTCTCTTCCTATAGGATGAAATCTCTTGCTCCGGGATGGAGGACTTGGATTGCTGGGCACAGAGGTAGTTTTAGACCCCACTCACCTCCTCAGCTGATGCAGAGAACCCAGCCGGTCTCCTTGATCCCCACTCCCGTGCCTAATTTTCACTCGATTTTTTCCCCAAAATGTAATCATATCACATGCTGCTTTAGACCTTCCCACGTTTCCTCGGTGCCTTTGGGAAAAAGTTGAGTTCTTCATTTGTAACGGAAGTCCGTTGATGACAGCGTGTCAGCCTCTTCCCTGGTCACTCTCTTTCACTGGCCCCCTCTCCAGGCACAGCTCCCAATGGGCAATATGTAGGTGGATTTCCCTCAGCCCTGCCCAGCGATTACTGGCCGTCCTCATGTCCCCAGGTGGCCAGACTGCTTCTGGTTTCTCCAGGATTCACTTGACTCACCTCAAGGAGGCCGTCTCCACCCTAACTCCAGTCCAAACCAGAATCTCTCTGGGCACCCTTCCCTCCTGCACAGCCACCGGGTCTTGACACTTTGCTGGCTGTAATGGTCCTGCCTTCCTATCTGTGAACTCTTTGAGGACTAAGCGTGTTTTGTTCTGTTCCCCCACTCGTCTGCCAGCACCATTATGTAGGCACCTGGCTCATGCTTGTTGAATGGAGAAATGACTTAGAAACAAATGAAAAGAGCAGATTTACACCCACCTCCAAACTAAGCAGACAAAAAAGAAAAAAAAAACAAAACAACAAAAATCAAATGTAAAAAAAAGTCCCCACCCCTGCCAAATTAAAAAAAAAAAACCAAAAAGGTTTTTGCTGCTTTCTAAGTAGAGGATATTCTGTCAGTTGTAAAGCCTTTTTATTTTCTATACTTTTCTGGAATGTTGAAATGGCCATCACTTAGAGGTTTAAGATCTGTGGGAAGGTGACTGCTTGGAATGAGGCTTCCAGTCCATGGCTCGTTTGCTCTGGTTAACCTATGTATTTGATATTTGTGGGATGCTTAAAAAAAAATGCCCAAACATTCAAATAACAAGCTCGACCTCTTTAGGAACATGTCAACTTTGAAGATGGAGGACTCCACTATCTGCCTATCTGTCTGAGAGAGATGCCATCAATGCTATCTCTGATGGTGGTTTCATTTGTTTCAGATGCTAGACCAGCCCAGTGATGAACTTTGAAGTGCTTATATGGTCTATCACAAGGTCTTGTCTGGAACTTCCAGGCCAGTTTATATTTCTTTTCTTGTGTGCATTTCCCTTCTTCCCACAAAGAAAGTGAAGAAGCTATGAGGATGTTCTCAATGAAACAAGAAACAATTAAATGTAAGATATCACTTAAACTTCAACCAAAAATTACAGGCAGGCACAATATGGTAGTAGGACTAAGATACCTGAAAAGTGTGTCGTAGATGTGCAGCCTGAGTCCTGGTATACGTGACCTGTGCTTTCCTGAGCCAACACAAAAATGGGAATTCATTCTGTTGCACCGTTTTTACTGTCTATAAAGAATAACAGTAACTGCCAATTTTTCTTCGAGGAAGCCATGATGTTACAGTGAGAAGAGGTGTTGCCCAGGGCATGTGTACATACTTTGTGAATGTTTGCTTATTTTTTTTCACCCTTTGGCAGCCATTTACAAATATTTTCTTTGTTTTTCAGTGTTAATTGTTTTCACTGTTTCTTTTTCAGCTGGTTGGTCTGGATGTTGCTAGTAGTATTTTAGGCTTTTTTTACTGTGACTCTTTTAATCAGCTTTTGAAAATAAATAACTGGTTCCCAATTTTAATGTTTGTGACAATCAGCTATTATACAAGAATTGTGCTTCTACACACTGATTTTTCTTTCCATTTTCTTCCCTCCATACCCTGTATGTTACACATACTTTGCTCATTGGAATAACTGTTTCAATTTAGATGAGAACTTGAAATAACTGAGAAATTTAGATGGAACTTCATTTCAGTTTTGGCTGACAGTCTATGATGCAGTGTTTGTTACCTTATCTTTCATACAAAAAGACTTGAACCTCTGAAGACCAGTATGTTCTTCAAATGTAGGGCATAATGATTATAATGAGAGTATTAATTCATATTTTAATTAATTAATACTATAATAATAAATGTACTTTCCGTTTCCCACAAACTTTCTCTTTTGATATGCCTCATACCCACTTTCTATAAAATTATTGTGCATTTAACAGCTCATATTACTGGTATCAAATCATTCCTCCCACCATTGTTTCTTTAAATACCCATTGAATGGCTCATGAGGAGCTCAGAGAGATCCACTTGCCCACAGAAGAGACAGAATTCTGTCTTAAACATCCCCTTCTAACATCCTTACGTCATCAAGGATAGCAGTGGGCTTACTATCTACTCAGTAAATGTTTATCAATTTAAACTCGAAATTATAAATAATTTTATCATTTATGTCAGTGGAAAAAGCATCTGCCTATTGGTAGGATGCTTATACTTTCCAAGTTCTGAGTCCACCCCTTACCTCAAAGAAATGAACAATTTTCAAAGCTTATTTAAATCTACTCATTTATTCATTCATGCAACAACTATGTATGGGGAAAGCGTAAAGTGGAAGGAAGGGGAAAAGGTCAAGATACTCTTCTGTTTCTTTTCTGCTGCGCTTAAAATTAATCATGTATGTGTTTACTAAACTTGTCTCAAAGGACTGAATGAGAAAAAGATTGTAAGGCTGTCTAACAGTGCCTGGCACGTGGTAGATGCTCAATATATACTAGTTTATTTGTCACAGCATAATGGACCAAAACTAGAGGCTCCACTCCTTTATTTCTACAAGAGCCACCATCCCATTTTCTTTTATTCTCTTTTTCACCTTAAGAATGGTCTGTGTGTGCCTTTTCCCCTTGAATCTGTAGAGTGGGTTCAGTGCTTAGTTACCTAATACAGGGTAGACAAGAACTTCAGGCCAGCATTTTCCTTAAATCTCCTCTACGATTCAAGACACCTTGGGGAAGGGATAGATGAGCTCCTACATCAACGGACGATGATTTTTATCTCTACCAAGTGACCCACAGTTTGGATATTGGTGCGATGAGAAATTTAGAAAAGAGCACACTTATATGACTGTCACTTCACAGTCACTCAAATCAGAACTGGAATGCCACAAAAACAACTCCCTGTTAGCCCAGAGAAAAAAAAAGAAAGAAAGTAAAGGGGAAATTCAGATTAGTCACAAAGAAGTTCCCCCGCCTGCCTGCAAAAGCTGCAGCATTAAAACTGAGAGAGATTTCTCTGCTCTCTCAATCGCCTCTTACCTCTGGTCCTGGGACCTGGGCACTTTCTGCTTGATAAGCTTGGTTTTGCCTTCCTGTCCTTCTTTGTGGGGAAGAGGCCAGTGTTCCCTCAGGCTCCCCTTTGCCACAGTTTTCATCTTCCCTGCATCCAGACTGTGGAGATGGAAGGGGTCCAACCCCTGGACGGGAATGTGGGAACCACACCAGGGAGGAGACTCCAGAACAACAAGCTATGGCTGGTGGCCTCCATAATTCAGGGGCTGGGGCTGCTCCTGTGTCTCACCTACATCTGCCTGCACTTCTATACTCCTCAGGTAAGATGCACCACCGGGCTCTTCTGCCGACAGCAGCATCAACAGCTGCAAACAGTAAATAATCTGATGCCAAAATTGAGGGTTTTTTTCCCCTCCTCAGAGATTGCAAAGTGTGGTCAAACACCCTCCTACCTCCTTTCCTTCCTTCTTTTCAGCAGTGGCAGTGGTGGGGCACAGTGGAGGCAGGGCAAGGGCGCTGCTTCTGGATTATTCTTTTCTCTGCAATGCAAGAATCCTAGTATTCCTTAAGGAGCTATTACTTTGAAACTTTGAGTCACTGATATTCTTGGTTTAGCCATTCTGCTTGTGTTTGATCAGAGCATTAATATAAAAGGAAGTAAGAAAGAGATCGGTTCCAGATTCCCATTGTATTCACAAACCCCAGTAGATACTCAAGATTTGCTTTTTTGAAGAATGCTGTGGGTATCAATATTAAGTTCTTTTAAATTGCTATCCTGTGTATTGTTAAGGGCAGAAATGTGTCTCTTCATGCATGTATGTGCACATGTCCAAACATTTACCCATCAACTTAATCAGATATTGTTTCTCACAGTCTTTCTCTACCAATCACAGATTACAGACATCGCTTTGTCCAATACCGTCTGGAGAGGATGATCATCTTTCTAGTATTTTCCCCACTTAATGAAGATATTCGTTCCATTTTTCCTTCTATGTAATCTGGTCCCTTTTATGTTATTTTTGCTTATTTATGTGTTCTTAGCTACAGACATCACTAAGTCTTCAAGGATGTTCTTGCCTGCAGGAGACTCCACTGAAAAGAAATTAGATGTTTAGTCTCCCCATATTCCCTTGTTGGGCGGACTCTGGTAATTGTTGTTATACTGGCAGGTTGCTTTGGTGGGTTAGAAAAGTCTCTCCTAGGTAAAGATAAGACACTGGGAACTTTTACTTCTGATGGTCATGGCAGAGACTGGGTATCTCACATTAGACCAGGATATGATGAGCAGAGTCCTAGCCAATGCCTGGGCTTGTCTGTCTACAGGAAATAGGGGGTTTTGGTACACAGAGGCTGGTGGGAGTGCGGATGTGATCGCTGTACCGCAGAGAGAGCTCATGTACCCAAATTCCAGAAGTATAGCCGGAGTCATGCTCAAGTCTGCAGACCAGTGAGCACAACACGAGGGTCCTCTCCTCACCATGCCACGTACTTCCTTCTCTGTGCAGAACGCTCCGGGTGAATATTAGAGTAGGCGATTTGGGGAGAGGGTGTGGGGGAGGAGCAACATGTCCATGGCAGGATGCCCAAGACATAGACCGGAATTAGGCTCTTCCGAGAAGAAAACAAAGAGAGTGACCAAAAATAGAACAGCTGAGTGCATTCACCAGGTCTGGGAGCACTGAGGGTGCTTTTACGAACAACCACAGTGTTATGTATTTCCCTACACTGTGGGATGATAAAAAGCCAGGACAGACGGCTCCCGTCAAGGCCCAACAATCACACTAGGGCTCTGAGCATGAGAGCAAAAGGTGAGGCTTGTATAGAGCCAGCTGGAGGCGGAGCCGCCCTGACTCTCAACACCAAGGGGACACTGAGAAGGAGAGGGTCCTTTCAGCAAATCACCCAACAATTTAGGGACAGCACCCAGGAGAAAAGCTGAATGCAGGTTTTCAGGACACGAGAATCCATAGTGAGCCAATCTCTGGGAAAGAATTAGCTTTCTCTCGTCCTGGTGCAGAAATGGAAGCAAAATTAGAGGAGGTATGTTACAGCTGTTTGCTCAAGAAACATACCCTCATATATTATGGATACAGATTTTTTTTTGGCACAGATCTTTGAAATTCTTCACTTGACATTAATTTCAAATTTTTTTTCTTATTTCTAGTGAGACTGTTTTAGCTACCATAATTTCTTAGACTGTTATAGCATCCATGGCAGCACCAGAGGGTTCTTAAATTTAGTCTCCCATACTTTATTAGGGGGAAGGGTAGCATAGATAGGCAGTGTAGTCTCCCTGGAATTTAATCAAATGATGGTGGTGGGAGGGAGGTTTTGTGACAGTGAGAGAGAGAAAGAGAGAGAGAGAGAGGTTGAAAGAGAAGTGGTAGGGTAGCTGTTGAAAAAGGGACATAGACTGGTAACCTTTACAAACTCTTCAATAAGATCGTTTGTAATTTTGGTTGAAGGATGGGGTAGGAGATGACACAAACTCATCACCTTTTCTAAGATATAATACTACAGTGCTGTGTACAGGCGGGAAATAGAGCTGAAACACTCATTATTTGCCCCCTTAAATTGGATCTCTTTTACTGTAAGGGAAAGATATTTGGAGAGTCATCATGATTTTTCCTTATTTCTTAGATTTAACTTTGAGCCTTAGAAAATAATTGCTACATGGATGGCTCTGTAAAAAATACAGATATAACTATTAAACTCTATTTGGCAGTCAACTTTCTCTTCAAATAAGTAACTTTTGCTTTCTCAACACTCGGTTAAGTTTCCGTTTTTAAGATGCCAGGAGAAAACACAGACCTTACCCACTGCTCAGATTATTCACTTCCCTCTTTGGGTCTCGATTTTCTTATCTGTAACATGACACAGCTGGATCAAATGGTCAGAAAGAGTTGTAGCTCAGTATCCTGTATGTGTTTAGATATATTCAAAGAATGGGTATGAAGATTTGAGAAATGCAAAAAATAAGTAAACAGATTTTTGTTATCTAAGTTTCTAGAGTTCTCTGTTCTTAAGAAGGGATCAGAGGAAATCAAACTTGCACATGTATTTGTAATTTCTACTTATTTAGGTACCATATGAATATCTAAATAACCTATTCTGGGTTAGCATCAAACTTAGAAGGGGAAAGAAGTGGATGCCCCAGGGGAATGTCCATGATACAAGTTAAAAAATGGAATGTTCTTGTCTCCTAAACCAATACACACTCTTTGGATGTTTCCTGGGGTTGCCATTTTAAAGCACTAGGCTTCCAATCTCACCTGCAACTTCTACAAGGAACAAGGACATAAAAAAGCTGATCTGTAAGGTGAAAAGCTTTTGTCGGTGATATTCACGTGTCTCAGGGCTCTTGAAGAAAGGCTCTTCTAAGATTTGTACCACCATTATCATAGTACTTCATCGATGCGATGGCTTTTAGTGATAATTCTTCAGCAAATCCCACCGTTAAAAGGTTTATAGTCTTATCATTTTTACTGCTGGGAAAAACAGAAGTGGAGGTACTTGGAAAGTGAGCTGACCAGCTCTGTGTCAGTGAGGGCCAGAACTGGAATTCACAGTTTCTTGATGAAATTTCAGTCTGTAATTTGGATTTCTGTTTGTATCATTTAGGAAGGAAAAGAAGTTTTTTTTTTTTCTGAAATACCTTGTCTTGATTTAGCTCAGTTTATATGTGTAACCATGTAATCGAATGAGTTTTCTAGACAAGCAAATAAATGATTTTCAATGCAACTGAGCTTGCATTTCTTAAGCAATTCTATGGGAATTAAAAAGGGTGTTTGAAGTGTTGAACTGATTTGTCATTAAATATTTTGAGGCTCTTTTTTTTAAAATAGAAATATGGATTTTTGAGCAGGCATTGGACATAATCTATTTACAGTAAGAAAACGAAAGGGTAAAGCAGGGGGAGGACATGAGGCTTCAGCTAATAGTAGGAGTAGTAGAAAGCCCGTAAATGGACAAGGGGGATGGTGGTGACTGGGTAGGGGTAGAGGACTTTCTAAGCAGAAAAGCCGATTGTTCAGAATGGTTGAACTTGGCTGTTCGTAGGGAAAGTGACAGAAAATGAGGCTGAAAATCTAGGCGGGGGCAGGTCATAAAGGGTCTGTGACTCACGCGAAGAGAAAGCTCTTCATTCCCTTCTGTGCAAAAGGAAATACAGACAGATTTGTCAAAATGGTTCTTTTCCAAATTTCACTTTTCTTATGAAATCTGTACTGGCAAGTACAGATACTGAATCTAGTCTCACAGCACTAGGGGGCACCACAGTAAAACTAACCATTTTCAGATCTACTGTAGGGAGCCTACTAAGGCATTAAGATTAGAAAACTTTACTCAGGAAGCCAAGTGCTGATACAGGTGTAGAAGGAGGATGAACGACATCAAGGGGGCCCTAACATGACTCACTATTTACACAGTGATGCCGTTTTCTAAATGAGAATTTCAAACATATATTTTGACCAAAGTACTGAAAATAAGACAAATAATTTGGACGGGGATCATGCTGGAAAATGTCATATATATATATATATATATATATATATATATATATATATATACATATATAGAAGCAAATATACATACATAGAGGAGAGTTTGGGAAAAGTGCAGAAAGGCCTGGAAATATGGTCACCCTATTCCTGTCCTCGGACCTCAACCTCACCTACTAGCCCTGAAGAGACCCAGGCTTGCCTAGGGCCTGACCACCCTGCCCTTCCAAGCGATTTCTTTTAATACCAGTGACTTCTGTGACCTTCATTCTCAGACAACCTGCAGCTGATCACCCATACCAGGGATCTGTCATTCATGGAAAATGAATGTGAATCTTCTGGGGTCTAAAGGAGCCCTGTACAATGTTGTTATTACTACTTAGCAAGAGAAAAGAAGCAACTGAGTTACAAAGTAGGAAGGTTATTTCCCACAGTCACAGATTGAAATGTGTGGTAGAGTTAAGATGAAACTGATTCCCCAACCCTACAGCTTGTGTATTTTGTTTGTAGCCACCCATACGTTTGATATCAGTATCTTTTCAAGTGAAGGAATTAAAACATTTCCTTACACAAAAATACAAAATGTCTTCTTGAATTTTGGGGGGAATTATTGGTGTGTAGAAATGTATACTCTGGGCCAGGTTTATTCCAGTGTTTTATCTTTGTGGGTAAATTCCCTGAGTGACAGTTTAATCATTTCTAAAATTGGAATCTGGTTATTGTGAAGAGCAAGTGCTGTGTAACAGAGCTTTGTAAATGCTGAGATTACTATTATTTTTTCATGAACACACTTCTGCTTCTGAAGGGTGCCACTACTAAAATGTGTACTTTGTAGCACATACATACATACATACTCCCATAACTCAAATCTCAGAAAGCGTGACACGTAAGGTTAACCTTAACTTCAGGGACCTTGACTTCTCTACTGTAATTTTTTGGATTAAAACAAAATTCCACTGGAGTAATTCTAAGTCTCAAAGTTTTGAACAAAGATTTTTAACTAAGTGCTCATGGCTGCATTAGAGAACAAAGGGAGAATGAAGGGGAGAATTTATGAGGGTATGAAGTGCCTGAAAGTGGTTCAGAGATCTAAAATAATGCAGTTAAGAACACATGGTCCAGCCTGGTTAGAAATTAAGACTAGGTCAAAATTCTAGTCCTGTCTCTTTCTGTTACACTTGGCCATGACTCCATGACTAATCTTTAAGATTAGCTGGTTGTTTTAAAATTTGTTTTCTTTTCTAACATTAGTTGCTTTTGAAGAAATATTGAGGGAAAAATTTATGATCTGGTATAGAGGGAGGAAAGAATCTTTTTAAAAAGGAATTTAAATCTACTTACACCATTGCAGATAACATGATCGATGAAGTTTTGACAATTGTTTAATACCTTCTAGGTTATTTTTATAAAATGCAGCATTGCATTAGTGGTGTATTCATAGAAGAGAAAGGTGATCTAGATTCAGGCACCAGCTCCCCATTTATTCTCTTTTATTTCTCTCTCTCTCTGCTTTTTAAACAAAAAAGACTTTAGATACATACTCTCCCCAAGCCCTTCTGGTTTTATCAGACTCTGATTCAAAGATTGACTTGAATGTGATAGTGTAATCTGTACACTATTTGCAAATGCCTATATAGCCATGCATTCATTTCACTGGGCTTGCAGAGCAAGTTACCACCAACTGGTGCCTAAGGCAACAGAAATTTATTCTCTCTTAATTCTGGAGGATAGAAGTTCAAAATCAAAGCATTGGCAGGCCCATGCTACCTCTGAAGGTTTTCAGGAAGAATCCTTCCTTCCCTTTTTGGCTTCTGGTCGCCCCCAGCCTTCCATGGTTTCCTTGGCTTGTAGCTACGTCACCCCGAGCTCTGCTTGTGTCTTTGCATGGCCATATCCCCTGTGCGTATCTCTGTGTCCTCTCTGAATCTTTTAAAGACCCCAGTCATATTGGATTTAAAGCCCACCCTAACCTAGTTCGCCTCATGTTAACTAATTACAACTTCAAAGATTCCATTTCCAAGTAAAGTCACATACTGAGGTTCTAGGCAGACATGCATTCTGGGGGACACTCACTATAAAACATGCATTCATTCATTTATTGAGCAATATCTATGGAGCACCAGTTCCTTGTCAGATACTGAGGAGACAATGGTGAGCAAGACATGGGTCTTCCCAGCCCTCCCAGAGTTTCCAACCCAGGGTGGAGAGAAGATGGTTAAAAACGCAATTGACATGGTGCGTGGTAAGTACTGGATAATCAAGTCGGGTGTAGTTCTTCAGGAAGAAGTTTCACAGAAAGCTCTCTACCAGCTTCAATGCCTAGATTCCTGACTTGGGATTATAAAGTGAGCCCCCTTTCTTTTGCATGAGGTGCTCTATTTCTCTTCCATTAATTAACAGGAAAGCTTTAGTTTAAAAGGTCACTGTCATGTCACCACCACCACCATCCCACTGCTCTTCTGTGATGAATTTAACCAGTCACCAATCTCAGTTCACACCAGAATAGAGGCTGGAGATTATTTAGCCTCATGCGAATGAGGCTGAGAGCTTCACTGCACAAAGAGCTCTAGAGATACTCCTGGTTGTCCCTCAGCTGTCAGAGGGAGCCATGTGGGAAGGGGCCTTGCTGCTGCTTTTCCAGCAGAGGGACTTCTTGTGTTGAAAAGATGGGCTGTTCCAAAGGTCTTCTAACCACCCAACCCCTTGGGACTTCTCCTCTGAATGCTGTGATTTGCCTAAACTATGATACGGTAGAGTCTTTAGACACTGCTTGTTCCACGGTTTTATCTGAGGTTGGACATCAGGATAAGGAAATAAGAAACTGAGGAAAAGAAGGGACCTGTTCTGGCCTAGGACCAGACCCTGGTATTCCATTCTCAGCCCAAAGCCTTGTCCATTCTGCTCAGTTGCCTCTCCCCAGGCAGTAGTCCCTCCTTTTAGTAGAACAATGAGATGGGGAATGAGTGACTTCAAATAGAAAGATATTGATTGTAATCATCATACCACTTCCTTTGCACTCAGATGAATGGGGCAATTTTAAAAACCTTGAGCATTGTATGGTGTTGGCTAGAGCTAGTATCCAATATTGTATGATTAGGTAGCCACTAGCTAAGATCTGGGCATAGGCCTAAGGGGCTAAGTTTTACCTTAGCTCAGCAAACATTTATTTACTGAATGCCATTATGTCTGAAGCATTGTGATATTTATGATCACGTCATGGGCACATTGTAAACTGACTGCACAGTTTTTTAGACACTAAGCTGCTAAAGGATATCATGGTGGAGACTTACCCAGTCACCAAAGTGAGGAAGGAGTCCTAAGAAATCTTTTGGCAGACCACTCCATCAGTGTGTCATGAGAATTTCCTGTTAATGTGGAAAGGGAAACCCCTATATAAGAATCTCTTCCCATTGAGGATATAAAGAGTCAGCTACATGAGGTCAATTACATAATTTTGAAGATGTGCTCATATTACATGGGTGCTTTTGATTCATTCTTTTCCCTGAATACCTGAGTTTCCTCTCAGGAATCTATTAATTGCTGAACCTTCGGGACAGTGAAACCCCAGTTCTTGTCTTCATATAGAGAGGAGGGGGTCAGAAAATCAAGGCCTCTCTGAGGGACAGCCATTACTAAATAAATTTGAGAAGAAGACTGGAAGTGTTTGGAGAGAGGAGGCTATAGTAGGGTATCACACGGACTGTGTAGAACAGAGAAGAGCAAAAGTTAGAGAGATTAACGCAAAAGGGTGCTGGCAGCCATGGTGAAAGGGGATGGAGAAAGAGATTTTGGGTGACAATTAAAATGGTTTTTCTTGTGTTAATTAAATCCTAATAGACTCTTCATTCAACAAGGTTTTCAAAGCCACATGTATTTGTCTCTAAGAAATGTAGCTTGTGGGATACGGTTTATGAATATGGAAGCCTCCTTGGCCAAAGAAGCTGTTTTTGCCCCTTCGTCCCGTCCTCTTTTCTGGCTGAGGTTCTCAACTTCCCCGGTCAGAAGTGGGAGCCCCGCCCTTTGTAAGGAGGCAATTTCACTGAGTACACACTAAATCCACCAGGATGAAGGGCTACCTTCCCAGCCTACAGTCACGGGCAAGTATGGAAATTCTACCTCCCTCTTCAGAGGTTCCTTGAGACACATCCTGAGAACTCCTGAGGCTGTGCTTTCACGATCTCTCAGATTTCCTCTGAAATGCATCCTGAGGTGGGAGAGGAGAGGCTCATATCCCAGTGGAGGTGGCCTGGTAACCTGGGAGTCCCCATCACAGATCTGTTTCCCCACCATCCTGACTCACACCCACCTCACTCCCACCTGGGACCTGACACTGTGGCCTGGTATCAAGTGGGGAAGGATAAGGCCTTGTCTTGGTTTCACCCTTGATGAATATCATTCTTTCAGTCACAGATACCTCTCTCCAGGACAAATGCCAAGTGAGTATAAGATTGGCAGCCTCATGCCATATCCCAGTGAGCCAGAATTAGCAGCTCACACTCTCCAAAGATGAGCTTTCGAAATGAGCATCTCTTTGGGAACTTAGCAAAGGCAGTTGGATAAATGCTAGACAGCAGACACTTTTCATTTATGTTCTCAGATAACTCAGTGCTCGAGGTGCTTAGAGAGGCTGGAAAAGGCCTTAATTCTTACTCTTCTTTGCAGCACCTACCTGTAGCCTCCTTTGGGCTTGTCCCTAGACCTGGGGTCCTTTGCCTGGACAATTGCACATAACCAGAGCCCAGCTAAAGGTTCTGTGAACTTGAACTACACAGACAACCTTGAGTTGCCCAGAGACCTCTTTTCTGCAAAACTTATAGACATTTTGAGGTATATCTGAATATTTTGACAATTGTCTAAAACCTAATATTTTATTCTTGTTCTGTGTTGATGATGAATATAGTTCACATTTATCTTGGACCCTCAGACAAATACTTTCATAGGGTTTTTTTATTCTTAAGGTAGTGTAGGATAAAGAGAAGGGTATTACCATAAACTTGGGGTTCAATCAAACTCAAGTTAATACCTGTTTATTCCTGGGCAAGCTCTTAATAGCATTGATTCTCATTTTCTTGTCTGTGAAACATTGGTAATTATTATTCCTACTTGATAGGATTATTTTGAAAAGCAAATGAGGCAGTCAGTTTGAGAAAGAACAGTACATTGCCTGGCATTTGTAAATTCTCAATAAGTTTTTGTTCTTTGTCTTGAATACAACAAAAATGGTCTCATTTCTAGACCTTTCTTCCATAGACTGTCCTTTGATAATCTGGGTCCACTTCTCTTTCAAGGTCCAAGTTCAAGTCTTTCCTCCTTGAACTGCCAAAGCCTGGCATGATTTTTCTGTCCTCTGGTATCTTATGGCATACATTACCTATTGACATGTACCAAAGATTTTATATAGAAGGACTATTTCCCCAGGTGGCATATATGTTCGTCAAAAATAAGGATTGTGTGTTCTGTGCTTTTGTGTCCCCAGAGTTGAAGGTAATGCCTGCTACAGAGCAGGTACTCAGTAATTGTTGATACTGTTTCAAACCACCAAGTAATATGACAACCATATTCAATCCACTATTGAATAAAACTCAGAGGAGAGCAAATGTTTCTTGAGCACCAGCTTTGAGACAGGCATGCTTTTTGTCAAGGGCATGGTTGAAGATACATTCTTTGGACTGAGACCTTCAGTTTAGTGTAGTCATTCTCAAATTCTAAACCTTGGATGCCTGTAAAAATGCAGATTCCTGGGTCCCCCTAGATAATCTGAATCAGAATCTTTATGAACAAATTGGCTACTTGCACATTTGAACAAACGTCCCAAGTGATTCTAATGCACATTAGAGTTTGAGAACACTGGGCTGGCAGACCTTCCCATTGCATCATCAGTTGCTCTTAGATGTGACATATGTGCATTTTTCAGTCACTTGGTCAAATAGCCCATATATCCATTGCCTAGTGGATATTCTGTTGTTCCTGTTTTCTTGGCTTCACTTATGACAGCTCTTGAACCCTGGAGGGAAGCCTGAACTCTGGACGCTCCCTTTGCACTCTCATGATGAGGTCATTGTGAAACCACTGCCTGACAATTTTGTGTGTGTGGTACCTTCTCTCCTCCAAGCTTGGCACTGAAATGGATGCATAAATGGAGTATTTATGAAGTTTTTAGAGCAGTGTCTTCTCACTTCAAATTTTTATGGGGAGAAAAAAAATGCTACTTGTTGGGTATAATGAAAATTATACTGGGGTAGAGGGCAGGAGTTGGGGTCCTTCACTTCTGTGGCCTAGGATTTCTTTGTCTGTAAAACATAAGGTTCAACTAGAAGATGATTTATTTTATAGTCACTCTTCTGAGACCATCGAATTCAGATTTCAGAGCCATACTTTCTTTGTGTAGACTCTTGGGACTTTGCATTTCACCTCCGAGGGTGGTGTGGGCTCTTTAAGACTTTCCAGACTGAAGAAACTTTATTCTAGAGCTTGTCCTTGCCCTCTGATATTTTCCATTTTCTCATTTTCTTTTAGTGTCTAGAGAAGGTCTGAGGATTTTGCTTTTCTTGATATTTAAAGAGACTACATCTGCACATGCAGATAAAATAAATATCTTCTGATTGTTTTCTGGTGACCTTTCTCATGAAGATCCTTCTGTGCTGTTTGTCTGGGCCACAAAGAGACAGAGAACCAGTAACAATATTACATCTTATTTTCACAGATCTGAAAAGTAAAGCTCAGAAATAGTATATGTCATTTCCAAATTCATAAAGCTGAAAAGCTATAGCATGGATTTAATCTGATTCCTAAGCCTGTGCTTTCTTGTGGTACCAGGCTCTATTCAAGGGCAAAGAGATCAGAGAAAGTGGTTGGTTAGAGCTTAATACACAGAAAGGATATGTGTGGCAGTAAAGCTTGACAAGGAGGTTGGAGCTAGGCTGCGAGGGGCCTTGTTGGGCACCACGGGGGTGTTTCTGGGCACAGGGTAGTCAGAATGAAGTATCAGATAAGGAAGGTGAGGGGAAAAGCTGTAGAGGGGCAGGGAACAAGAAGGACCATCTTATTTTATTTCACAACATTTCCTAGATAATGGTACTGAAGTTTGTAAGAGACTTCTGCGAGTATGTAAATTTTTAATGCTTGGGTGACCTTCTGGAGAAGGAACCGGAAGCCTGAGTCTGGGGTTCCAAGAGATCCACACAAGAAAGGAAGCCACGTGTGTTTTCTGTGCTGCCTCTCAGCATTTCAGTCTCAGAGGGTGTCCTCTTGGTCACTACCACTCAGATGTCTTCAGGGTACTTCAAAACACTGGGGAATTTCTTTGTTTTGCAAAGATTGTTAGGAAATTTTGCAAAGTCAGCCAAATATTCAAATCATGAGGGTCTTTAGGTCAGAGAGATTGATATAAATTTGGGGATGGGTATGCTTCTTTTTTTTTCTTCTTTTCTTACAGTTGACTTAGAGCAGCAACTTTTACAATCTAAATCATGGAATGGTTAGAACTGCAAGGGATTCCTGTGACCTTCTTGTCATTTCTAAGATGAGAACACTGACTTCTGGGAAGTTCTGAAACTCCCCTAAATGGACACCATACCTGCCTGGCTGTTGTTAGAACCCCAGGTGCTGCAGGCTTAGGCCTGCCCTCCACTTCACAGACTGCCTCTGACTCTGACAAGGTGGCCACCACACAGGGGCCAGCCTGCCTGGAGGGCAGTGGGGGCACGGATTTACCCAGGAGATATGGTGATAAGGTAATAGGCTTTTTGAGAGGCTTCCTCCAGAACACTGCCTTAAGCATGAAGGACACTAGTTCAGGGCACACAGTTTCTAGAGGGATGAGAGCCAGACTCCAGAGTCAGTGCCTCTCTCCATGTGCTCATTGTTGAATTAACATCGCTCCTGAGGACCAGCCACTGGCAGGGCTCAGAAAGGCTCTCCCTTCTCACCTTGCCTTTGGTGTCAGCATGGTAAGATTTGTGATTTTACCTATGAGGGGAGTAGGGGACTCCTCTGTGTGGGCAGTCCCCAGTGGAATCCGCTTGACTGCAGCTACTGATGTGCCAGGAGAGCGGGAAGCAGGGATTCCACACCTCAGGGTATGAGAGCAAATCCCTCCCCAAAGTTTGGTCAGGACACCGTGCCAAGAATGGTCAGGATACCATGCCAAGAATAACCTTACGGGAGGAGCTGTTGTTCTTGGCAGGAACAATAGGCAGTGTTTTCTTCAATGTCTTTTTTTAGTATGCAATATACGGTTCAAATTTCAAAACTGTAAAAAAGTAGACCATGAAAATGAAGGCTCCCTCCAACTCCTGACCTCAGGCTTCCAATTATTTTTTCCAGGGCAACATTTATGACCAGGGTCTCAGACATATTCAATGCCCATATGAGCATTATTATTTTTATACACAAATGGGAATGTATTTTATGCATGATTCTGCCCTTTGCTTTTACTTTTTTCACTTAATCTATTTCAGAGTTTACTCCGTGTTGAACTGCTTTGTTTTTTTAACCACCGAATTACTACAGACATATGTTCTACTTGATTTTCTTTCTCCATTGTTTTACTTCTTTCTGGCTGTTGAGAATTCACTTGGCTCAAGTTAAATTTTGCAAGAGGCTGAAGAGAAGGGAAAGACATTAGAAGAAGTTGCACTCAAATCTACTGAACTCTGCAGGATTAGACCAGTTTTTATCACCTGTAGCCCTGAAAACAGGACACGCTTACTCCTGTGTTACAGTGAAAGAGCAAGCAGCCAGGAAGCTTCCAGAATTCAATCCCAGCTCATTCTTGGAGTCTGTGAGCATGGTGATTGACTGGTCACACCCTTCTCCAAGAGGAGATCTCTATGGCTGAATGGGTTTCTTGAGAAGATGAGTATTAATAATCTGTTCCCCAACAATAAGAAATTGGGGCTCAGTGAGCCAAAACAATATCTCAAAAAAGAGTTCAGTAGAAATGAAGATAGATTTTTAGATGCTTGCATGGAAGAGCTGAATAGTCCTAACTTATCTCGGAAGATGCTATTGAAAAGCACGGGGGACACAGGTTGGAAGTCTGGGTCTGATCTTCATAGAAAGAACCAAGTCTTTTGTCAAGTTGTTGCCTCTGCAAGCTACCATGTTTCTGCTTCTTAGGATATGACTTGTCAATTCCATTTGTTCACCTTTATTTTTCTAAAAATATATCATTTTTCCTCCTTCAGGTGCCACCTCAATATCCTCCAATTCAAAGTATCAGAGTACAATTTACCAGTAAGTATGGTCAAAAGTTTAACTGAATTATATTTTAAAAAGAATCTTCTCTCCAGTCTCTTAATTTTCTCTAGAACACAAGGCCTCTCTCTGTCCTCAGGAAAGCTCTAAATCCTGGAATTATTGGAGCATGCATATCACCTTCATTATGGACACAAAAGGGGGTATAAAGAAGAAAAGGGGTGCAATTAGTTACCTAATATGTGCTTGCCATTGTATTAATTACATTATGTGCCTCACTTAATCCTTCCAGGGACCCTCTGAGTAGGAATTATTCTCATTTTTTAGGTAGTGAAGCTAAAGCTTTACTTCTTACAAGTTGGCCTGGCTGTAAGTCACATCATTTCACATTGTTACAGGACACACTTTTTACCTTAATGTGAGTGGAGAGAGGCCCAGATATGAAGGCAAGGTGGTTCTTTATCAGGAGAACATTATTTGGATCTATGAGTCCTACTAGGACAAGCACCAGCAGTTTCTATATGGTTATTCATTTGTTTATTACATCCCCCTGAGCCTGATGGGAAATATATCTTGCCTTCAGTGGTCCTCGTTTTCAATTCAAAGATGCCCCCTGGGCTTGGTACAAAGCAACAATTACTGAACTGTGTCCAGCAGTGGGAACCTATCCTTTCCTGTCACCAAGAAACATGCAACAGAGCAGGAAGTCTGCGATGTGGTTTCTTGGCCATTCAGCTGATACTGGAGCTGAGATGGAAATAAAATAAATTCAGTCTTTTTGATTTACCCTTGGAATGGCCCCACGCAAAGCTACCAGAGCCATCACTCTGCATCTGCCTCCTCCTCTTCCTCCTTCTATTCTTTCTCCTGTGGCAGCAACTCTTCCCAAGGCACATTCCAGGAAAAACCCACAACAGAAGGGGAGAAGGGAGAAGCAGGTCTGTTCCTGAGCTCTTCCACCTGCATCTTACTGAGCAGAACCTGAACCCACAGACATTCTGTGCATAGTAGCCTTATAAAGCTTAAATGACTGCAGGCAAAGGCCAGTAGTACATGCTGTAGGCTAGTCCAGTGCCCGGGGCCTGGGACAAATTTGCATTTCATGGTCAGGTGAAGAGAGGATAGGGAAGAGAGTTAAAAACAATTGCTTTGCATGGAGGTGGTGTGCAGGATCCAGGTGAGGGGCACTCCCAGCACCCTTTGCCCTAGTCTAGCTATTGAGAAGAAAGGAGGCACTGAAGTTGTGGAACCGCTGCTTTTGAAAAATTAGGGAAACCTCAAAGCTCCATTTCCTTCCACAACTGCTGTGACAACTGCTGATCACTATAATCTCCCAGTTCTATCTGAAAACCTGTTGGCTGCTAGCTTTGCCTCTTCCATTCCTCAGGTAAAGTAGATTCTAACCCTCATGTAGAGACACAGTGCTCTCTCTCTTTCATTCTTCTCAAAATCACTATCACTTTCTCTTACATGTTTCCAGATGTACTGGAAGGTTGATACTAAATGCTGGGCTTAAGGAATGATTCTTGTGTTCTTTTCCTTCTTGCCCTGCCCTCCTTAGGATGTGATAATGAGAAAGGTTTCATCATCACATCCCCAAGCAAGTATGAGACCATGAAGGTGCAAGACAACGCAATCATCATCCGTTGTGATGGATTTTATCTCATCTCCCTGAAGGGCTACTTCTCCCAGGAGCTCAGCCTCAGCCTTCATTACCGGAAAGGTCGGGAACCCCTCTTCTCCCTGAGCAAGGTCAAGTCTGTCAACTCCATTGCAGTGCCCTATCTGGCTTTCAAGGACAAAGTCTACTTGAATGTGACCACTGATGATACCTCTTGTGAAGACATCCAGGTGAATGGTGGGGAACTGATTCTCATTCATCAAAATCCTGGTGGATTCTGTGCCTACTGAAGACTTGATGGCCACACCTGAGCCAGGCACCAGCATGGACACAGAGCTGGGGGTGGACAGGACAGTGATTCTACCTTGAGGGTAGAGGAGCTGTCCCGATTCAGCCCCTGTATCTGGCCACACAGGATGTGACCAGAAGCAGATACCCCCACTCAGGGATATTTAATACTTATTTGACACACCACTTAACTTTATTTATCCTCATATCTTGTCAATCTAGCCTTCATCCCTCACGACTGCCTCAAGCCTCTAAGGCACATCTGTGAGAATGAGAAAATGTGTCTCTCCCTTAAGACACATTGCTTCTATTGGTCAAGAAATTGTCACAGTAAAGTTTCCTTATTAAATAAGACACTTGACTACCTTTCGCTGGAAACTTGACACCTGGCACTGTAAAAATGAAGAGGACCAAAGAGGGGGCTATGAATCTGCCAAAGGTGGTGTGGACTAACCCCTGGCAGCCAAAGATGCCTCTCCAAGATGAAATTGGCTGCAGTTTGCATATTGCCTAAATACCTCTCACATTTGGTGGTGTTCAAAAGGAAAATGAACTTGTAAAAAGCTGTCAGGACTTGATGAAGAGTAAGCTGGCTAAGGAGTGCTTTTTTTCTTTACCACTTTGCTTTCCCACCCTCCAAATGTTCCCAGTAGAATTTCCTTTCAAAGAGTCATCTTGGGGTGACACTGTGAAAAATCTCATCAGTGATTTGAGGAAAACTGAGAGAGATTTTTCTAAACTGGGAGAGTGAGATAATTCATTGTGAAAGTTATCTTTATTGCACAGGAGAGCAGTGAAACTGGACCTCTCAGGGTAAGTCAGTAAGAATTTAAATAGTCTGGGGAAGATAACACAAATTTTGCCACTGATAGGCAAAGCGACATGGGCATCTTCCTGCTTATGCCGAGATACACCTCAGTCCCATGCCTTGTACACATGGTACCACATTGCTAGTTTCAAAAATGAGGCAATTATGTTATCAAATGCAACTTTATATCAAAAGACACTGAGAAGTTATTGTATCTTTTGAAAAATAAAGATCTCTTTTTAGAAACATCATAGTATCACAGATGACCTCACATTGATAATTGACCAGAAGGACCAACAACCAACCAATATCAAGGCTTTTAAGGGAATAAGATCCTACTGTGTTTAGTTTAAATGTCCCTGTTGATGTATCAGGCTTATGGCATTATGCAGAAATGTGATTTTTTAATAGTCTAATTTCCAGATGATTTGTAAGTTTTTACATTTTTGATAAAAAAATGTTTTAATGGTAGCAAATGCTCCTCTGCCATTTTCAGTAGAGTTTACAACCTATCCTAGAATCTTTCTGGATGATTCTGTGCCATCACAGTAATTGCACTGTGCTGATATACATTGATACCTTCAGGATCTCCAGAAAGGTGGAAGGCAGTTTGCTCCTACACTAAATGGTCTCAATTACATTTGGACTTTTTTTTTCTGCCTGTCTAACACAGTTTTCCATCTCCTCGTAAGTGTCTATCTCCAACTATATTCCCACCCCTTTATTTTAATCTGTTATGGAGAGAAGGTAAATAAAAATGCTTAGTAAAAAGAAGCCAAAGAAGAGAAATTGTGCATAAGGCAAGAGTAACCAGCTCTGAGTGGCTGCCAAGGCACTCACATAATCAAACAGAATCATTATCCTTGGTAAACATTTATGGAGGGCCTCCTGTGGACCAGGTATTGGGCTAAATGCTTTATATTAATTGTTAGGAGCAAGATAACCTGTGGTATCTGTTTTGACTACTAAGAGGATTTAAATGTGTGTGTGTGTGTGTGTGTGTGTGTGTATTTGTTATTGACTGTGACCTGCAAAGTCAGTTACTCAATGAGTGACATCTAGTAAATAAGTGGTTGTAAGTATAGATAATATTTAAGAAAACCTATGTTTACTTGTTTAAGTTTGGAATTGCTCACTGTATTTCTCCTGGACATGCACATTCCAGGCTTAAGCATGATTGCTGTTCTGTGGACTGTCTTTGGTGCCCGGGCCTCTCATGCCAGGTGCCTACTCCTTTTGGGTTCCTATTGTCTGCTCCTCCCATGCCAGACTCTTTCAGCCACACAGGGACACTGCTGCCATGTACCACCCTCACTCCCCCACCTTCCACCCATCTAAATATGCGTGCCCCCTTTAAGTCATCCCTTTGAAGGGATACCTAACCCTTCTGTGGACACAAAAACGTTTTGTGGAAAGAGAACTGCATGAGAAGTGAGGAGATTAGAATTTTAACTTTGACTCCATCCCTAACTAGCCAAGTGAACTGGGGCAAATATGTTCCAATTTTTGGATCCTACTTTCCCTTCTTGTTAAATGATCATTTTAGAATCTTAGGCTCATAGTGATAACTGTGAATGTCTATGTACTGGTTACTATGAGTCAAGATGTGGTAACCTTCTCTTTCATTGTGTGGAATTTTTTTTTTCTTGGACAAGCTAACACCTTCCCTCAGCCTTCTTGGTTGTTCCTTCAAAAGTAACTGTTACTTAGTGGTTTTCTATTTAGGGAATGGCTTAAGGGAGCCCAATCTGGATCCAAAATCATAATTTGTTCTTAAGCTTACTGGGCAGGTCCCCTATTTCAAGCCATAATTTTGTATTTAGTGCTTTCCTTGCTCTGAGAGTATTAATATTAATATTAATAATATAGCTAATAATAATATTGGTATTTACATGGAAACAAATAAAATATCAGAATTCATTACTGGTTAGAGTGTTGGAGTTTTTTTAATCCTCGTACTTTCCTAGGTCTGATCTGCTAACTCCCTGATGGGGGAAAGAGGCTGCAAGCGTTCCAGCCTCCTGCCTGCCTCTGGGGATAGTCAGCTGAACTGCCCAACTCCATCTTGGCTTTTGAAAAGACATTTACTGGAAGTCCTCAGAGCAACTCTCTGGTTCAAGGGCATGCTTCAATTAGAATTCTGTTAATGCACTATTCTTCTTTCCCTCAGACTTCTTCCCACATTTCTAACACTGACATGATTTCTTTGAGTATTATGCCCCTTCTCCTTAGTGGTAATTGCATCGGCAGTCTCAAGAAGAGGTCCCCACTCTTAATGGGCTGTGTGCGTGGTTCGGACCCTGTGGACCCTGTGGCGCCTGCGATGGTGTTGATGCCTCTCTTCCTGCAGAGTCTCCTCTTCCCTGGCTTCTTGAGCCTCAACTCTGTTCCAGTCTTCTCTTTCCCTCTCTGTTCTCTGCCTTTCTCAGTCCGCTTCACCCTTCACTCTTCCTCTTTCCCTGTCCCCTCATCCTCCCCTTGAATGCTGGTGTTTTCTAGGGCTCTACCCACAGCCCTCTTCCTTCTTTACACCAGAGGCCATAGTCTGACAGCCAATAAGCCACAGTCTGGCCTACATATGTGTTCAATTTGTTGGGAAATTTCGGGCTTCTTTTGATAAGACAAAACAAACAAACAAAAACCCCCCAAAACCCCCAGGAGATCTCGTGGTGCTGGGCCAAATTTTACCCTGGAAGCAAATCATCTCAAGCAGAGGAGCAGCCTTTTTCTTTAGAGAGACTGTGCACTCGGTATTTCCTGAGTTCCTCCCAGTCACACAGTACAAACATGCTTATACCAACTTACTTCACCAGTTTGCTCCCTGGCCATGGGGCACTGGGAGTTGTGATCTCAGCTCTGTACACTTGTTGACTTCATTGATTCTTATGCCCTCAACCACAGCTCAGACACCAAACTAAAAACATTTTCCAGCTCAGATGTCTTCCACTCCAGTGTCACACTTACTGTAACCATCTGTGTTATTAGTAATAAAATGCCATTTATTGAGTACTTAAAATATGACAGACACCATATTAGCTATTTTATATGAATTATTTCTATCTTCCTAACAATGCTTTGAGATAGGTATTATTATTCCTATTTTATGTATGAGAATCTGAAACTCTATGAGGTAAGGTAACTTGCCCAAAGCTGTGTACCTAGTAAGTGGTGGAGCTCAGTCAGGTTCAGGCCAAGCATGGTTGATACCGAACCATGCTTAACTACTGCTCTCCTGCCCGCAGGAAGCCCATGTAAATGTAACGGGAACCTCTACTCAGAATGCTTGCAATGGACCCTCTTCCTCACCAGGCCCATCCTTCCTGCTCACTCATCATGGTGCTTAAAGGCACTTTAGCATTCCTGAAGCCAGAAGGCCCATTGCCATCCTACTCTCCTCTTTCTCCCTGTCTCCTCCCATGAGCCTGTGGAGTATGGCTTCTACTCATTTGCTGTCTTTTATAAGATTGCAGTAACTTCCCACCAGGCCTACATGCCTCATGAGTAATGTTTGAATTAAGAAGATGATGCAGTTTAGGTCAATGAATGAATAAAATGAACGAACAAAACAAAGCAGGGTGCCGTGGTGGAAAGATCATGGTGTTTGGAGCCTAATTTTAAATTCTGAGTGCCATTCACAAGCTGGGTGACCTTGGCAAGGTTTTCTTTCTTTTTTTTTTTAAACACTCTTAAATCTTACTTCTCTTATCTGTAAGTGGGAATACTGGCACATACCTTCTGGGTTATTGTAAACATAAGAGTACCAAGCATATTGTCTGGGACATAGCTGGTCTTGGTAACTAATAACTATTAACTTATAAAAGCCAGTATAGCTTTTAATTTTGACCTAATTCATATGAATACCTTACTTCCTGTCTGTTGAAAACCTTTGAATTACTTTTCCTCGAAGAAAATTAGAAAAATAAATACCATAAGAGCCATGTTTTTAATACTTTTGGCAAAAGATATACAAAATGCTGCTTATTAAAATCAGAGTGAATGTTTAATACAGACCATGCTGGGTGGTTTTTAAAATATTAATTAAATATTTTTAAAAAATCCATATATTAAAATATTAATCTGAGGTCTTATGAGCACTCACTAAAAAATAATCCCTGAGAAATTATCTGCACATTTCTTTATTTGTTTATGAGTTAATATATCCTGTTTCTAAAATTAAGTTTTTGGCAGTTCACTGGAACTACAGATCTGTTAGGAATGTTAGGTAGAAAGAGAGACTTGAGCAGCTGTGGAGGGGAAAGATAAGTTTCAAAGAAAAAGCCACCCAAGAAGAGGAGACAATGCTGTTGGAAAAGGAGTTCTGAGTGGTTTGGGAGAGAAAGCTGGTCAGCTTGGGCTCAGAGCCATGAGAACAGGCAGGGGGCCAAGAGAGCTGCTGGTGCGAGTGAGGAGAGACTGAGTGATGGAGGAATAACCAAGAGTCAAAGGAATGCAGGCAGCCTCTAAAAACTGGAAAAGGCAAGAAAGCAGACTCTCTACTGGGACCAACAGAGGAATGCGGCCCTGCTGACTCATCTTCACAGACTTTGGACCTCCAGAACTCTCAATGCAATTATAAGACTTATATAAGAATTGTCAAACTGGAGATTAAACAAGATGACAGAGTGAGAAGTGAGGCAGAAACCTCCTCCCAAAACCACATATAACATGAAAATACAACAAATACAGCTAAACCTGAAAGAGTGACCAGAAAGAAGATTGCAACAGGCATCCTACATCTGGGGAAAAGAGAAGACCTCATGGAAAAAGGTAAAGTAAAAGTCATAATCCAGCGGGACCCAAGCCCTACCCCCACCCCAGCTCACTGGTGGGAGGAAAAGAAATGGAGCAGGAAGGGAGTAGAAGCCCAGGACATCTAAACATCCACCCCTGAAGATCTGCTCCAGGAGCATGAACCTACATTACATGGTGCTCTGGAGATTAGAGGGGTTGGAAAACAAAGACAGGCAGAATACTTGGAGAGACTGAGATTCCAGCTGCTGTGGAGAACAGGTACTCACAAGCAGCTGCTCTGGGACAAAAGAAAGGTGGGCACTTTGAAAGACTTCCCAACAGTGAGAGGGTGGCTAACAGGGCAAGGATTACACAGAGCTTGCTGCTCAGGAGAAAGGACAGATGGACAAAATCATCCTGGCACACTCAGCTCAGCAGGTTGGGAACTTTCAGGAGCTTCACACACTCCACACCCATCTGGAAATGCAGCACTGAGGCCCTCACTATGATACACAGCATGCTGCTCCTTCCACCCAGCCAGCACCAGTTAGAAAACCTGCTGCTCCTGCCATCATGCCAGGCCAGCAGGAGTGCAGCCCCATCTACAGCAGATACAAGGGCATAGTACAGAGGCTCCTCCCTGTGTGCTCAGCCCACTGGCCCTGGCAGTGGAGGCAGGCACTGCAATCAGGAAGCAGGAAAGAGCTCTTTCTGACCAGCAGGCACCGGCACCACATGCCTGTGATGCCTGCCATCACTCCAGGGGTTGGGTAGCTCCAGAGAGTAGAGTTTCAGGGCACTAGAGTGTGCCACATACACAAAATCATTATAGTAACCATTAGAAATATGAAAGAGCAAAAGAGCCTGGTACAACCCCAAATCCCTCAAACACGAGAAAGAGGGCTAAGTGAAACTGAAATCTCCAGTCTTCCTGAGAAATATTTCAAAATAAAAATCATAAACATGCTCATGGAGCTACAGAAAAATATTCAAGACCTCATGAAGGACTTCAAGAAAGAGATAGAAAGTTTGAAAAATGCAGTATCAGAAATGAAACACACAATGGAGGGATTTGAAAGCAGATTAGATGTACTAGAGGAGATGGTAAATGAAATAGAAATTACAGAACAAGAATAGAAAGAAGCTGAGGCACAGAGAGAAAAAAAGGATCTCTAGGAATGAGAGAATAATAAGAGAACTGTGTGAGCAGTCCAAAAGGAACAATAGTCTCATTATAGGGGTACCCAAAGAAGAAGAGAGAGAAAAAGGGATAGAAAGTGTTTTTGAGGAAATGCTGAAAATGTTCCCAATCTGGGGAAGGAAATAGTCTCTCAGGCCAAGGAAGAGCACAGATTCCCCAACACAAGGGACCAAGAAAGACAACACCAAGACATATAATAATTAAAATGGCAACGATCAATGACAAGGAAAGAGTATTAAAGGCAGCAAGAGAGAGAAAAATGATCACATACAAAGGAAAACCCATCAGGCTATCATGAGACTTCACAGCAGAAACCTTACAGGGCAGAAGGGAGTGGCATGATATATTTAATGAAATGAAACAGAAGGACCTTGAACCAGGAATACTCTACCTAGAAAGATTATAATTTAAATTTGAAGTGGGGATTAAACAATTTCCAGATAAGCAAAAGTTGAAGGAATTCATCTCCTGCAAACCATCTCTACAGTGTATTTTTGAGGGACTGCTATACATGTAAGGCTAAATAACTACCACCAGAGAAAGTAAAAGCACAGTAAAGGAAGTAGACTAATTAATTACTAAGCAAATGCAAAATTAAATCAACTACCCACAAAGTCAGTCAAGGGATACACAAAGAGTAAAGAACATGACACCTAATATATAAAGAGTGGAGGAGTAAGAGAAAGAAGGGAGGAAAAAAAAAGAACCCTTAGACTGTGTTTGAAATAGCTTAATAAGTGAGTTAAATTAGACTGTTAGATAGTAAAGAAGCTTCCCTTGACCTTTGGTAACCACAAATCCAAAGCCTACAATGGCAATAAGTACATGTCTATCGATAATCACCCTAAATGTAAATGGACTGAATGTATCAATTAAAAGACACAGACTTACAGAATGGATAAAAAAATAAGACCCATCTATATGCTGCCTGCAAGAGACTCACTTCAAACCCAAAGATATACACAGAGTAAAAGTGAAGGGATGGAGAAAGATATTTCATACAAATAATAGGGAGAAACAAGGAGAATTTGCAGCATTTGTGTCAGACAAAATAGACTTCAAAACAAAGAAAGTAACAAGAGACAAAGAAGGACATTACATAATGATAAAGTGGTCAGTCCAACAAGAGGATATAACCATTATAAATATCTATGCACCCAACATAGAAGCACCCAAATATATCAGATAATCACAGATTTATCAAATAATAACAGAATTAAAGGGGGAAACAGAATGCAATGAATTCATTTTAGGAGACTTCAATACACTGCTCACTCCAAAGGACAGATCAACCACACAGAAAATAAGTAAGGAGACAGAGGCACTGAACAGCACATTAGAACAGATGGACCTAACAGACATCTACAGAACACTCCACCCAAAAGCAGTAGGATACACCTTCTTCTCAGGTGCACATGGAACATTTTCAGGAATAGATCACACACTAGGCCACAAAAGGAGCCTCACTAATTTCAGAAGGATTGAAATTGTACCAAACAGCTTCTCAGACCACAAAGGTATGAAACTAGATATAAATTATGCAAAAAAACAAAAAAGCCCACAAACACATGGAGGCTTAAAAACATGCTCCTAAATAATCAATGGATCAATGACCAAATAAAAACAGAAGTCAAGCAATGTGTGGATCAAATGAAAACAACAACTCAACATCCCAAAATCTGTGGAACGCAGCAAAGCAGTTCTAAGAGGAAAGTATATAGCAATACAGGCCTACCTCAGGAAAGAAGAATAATCCCAAATGAACAGTCTAAACTCACAATTAATGAAACTAGAAAAAGAAGAACAAATGAGACCCAAAATCAGTAGAAGGAGGGACATAATAAAGATCAGAGCAGAAATAAATAAAATTGAGAAGAATAAAGCAATAGAAAGAATCAATGAAAGCAGGAGCTGGTTCTTTGAGAAAATAAATAAAATAGATAAACCCCTAGCCAGACTTATCAAGAAAAAAAAGGAGTCTACACACATAAACAGAATCAGAAATGAGAAAGGAAAAATCACTATGGAGACCACAGAAATACAAAACTTATTAGAGAATTCTATGAAAAATTATATGCTAACAAATTGAATAACCTAGAAGAAATGAATAACCTCCTAGAAAAATAAAACCTTTCAAGACTGATCCAGGAAGAAACAGAAAATTTGAACTGACCAATTCCCAGCAATGAAACTGAAAAAGAATGAAATTCAAAAAGAACTGGTAATCAAAAAATGATCTAAGATAACAATTCCTGGACCAGATGGCTTCACTGTTGAATTTTAGAGGAGATCTAATACCCATCCTCCTTAAAGTTTTCCAAAACATAGAAGATGAGGGAACACTTCCAAACTCATTCTATGAGGCCAGTATCACTCTAATATCAAAACCAGGCCAAGACAACACAAAAAAAGAAAACTACTGTCCAATATCCTTGATGAAAATAGATGCAAAAATCCTCAACAAAATATTAGCAAACTGAATTCAAAAATACATCAAAAGGGTCATCCATTGTGATAAAGTAGTATTTATTCCAGGGATGTAAGGATGGTACAATATTAGAAAATCCATCAACATCATCCACCACATCAACAAAAAGAAGGATGAAAATCACATGATCATCTCAATAGGTGCTGAAAAAGCATTCAACAAATCTGACATCCATTCACGATAAAAACTCTGAACAAAATGGATATAGAGGGCAGGTACCTCAACATAATAAAGGCCATTTATGACAAACACACAGCCAACATCATACTCAACAGTGAAAAGCTGAAAATTTTTCCTCTAAAATTGGGAACAAGACAAGGATGCCCACTGTCACCACTTTTATTCAACATAGTAATGGAGGTCCTAGCCATGGCAATCAGATAACACAAAGAAATAAAAGGTATCTAGATTAGTAAGCAAGAAGTTAAACTGTCACTGTTTGCAGATGACATGATATTGTACATAAAAAACCCTAAAGAATCCACCCCAAAACTACTAGAAGTAATAACTGATTCATCAAAGTTGCAGGATACAAAATTAATGCATAAATATTTGGCACTCCTATATACTAATGAACTAGCAGAAAGAGAAATCAGGAAAACAATCTATTCACAATTGCACCAAAAAGAATAAAATACCTAGGAATAAACCTAATCAAGGAGGTGAAAGACCTATATCCTGAAAACTACAACACACTCATGAAAGAAATTAAAGAAGTCACCAACAAATGGAAAGTAATCCTATGCTCATGGATAGGAAGAACTAATATTTTCAAAATAGATATCCTGCTTAAAGCAATCTATAGATTCAATGCAATACCTATCAAAATACCAACAGCATTCTTCAACAAAGTATAACAAATAGTTGGAAAATTCAGTGGAACCACATAAGACCCTGAATAGCCAAAGCAATACTGAGAAGGAAGAATAAAGCTGGGGGGTTTATGCTCCCCAACTTCAAGCTCTTCAACAAAGCCACAGTAATTAAGATAATTTGGTTCTGGCACAAAAACATATCCATAGATCAATGGGACAGAATAGAGAGCCCTGGTATAAACTCACACATAAATGGCCAATTAATATACAATAAAGGAGCCATGACTACATAATGGGGAAATGACAGCCTATTCAACAACTGGTGTTGGCAAAACTGGGCAACTACATGTAAAGGAATGAAACTAGATTATTGTCTAACTCCATACACAAAAGAAAACTAGGTATGGATCAAAGACCTGAATGTAAGTCATGAAACTATAAAACTCTTAAAAGAAAACATAGGCAAAAATCTCTTGAATACAAACATGAGCAACTTTTTCCTGAACACATCTCCTCAGGCAAGGGAAACAAAAGCAAAAATGAACACATGGGACTACATCAAATTAAAAAGCTTCTGTACAGCAAAGGACACCATCAGTAGAGCAAAAAGGCATCCTACAGTATGGGAGACTATATTCATAAGTGACATATCTGATAAGGGGTTAACATCCAAAATATATAAAGAGCTCACATGCCTCAACACCCAAAAAGCAAATAATCTGATTAAAAATGGGTGGAGGATCTGAATAGGCACTTCTCCAAATAAGAAATTCAGATGGCCAACAGGCACATGAAAAGATGCTCCTATCGTTATCATCAGGGAAATGCAAATTAAAACCACAATGAGGTATCATCTCACACCAGTTAGGATGGCCACCATCCAAAAGACATGGAACAGCAAAGGATGGTGAGGATGCAGAGAAAGGGGAAACTTCCTACACTGTTGGTGGAAATGTAAATTAGTTCAGCCATTGTGGAAAGCCTTATGGAGGTTCCTCAATAAACTAAAAATAGAAATACCATTTCACCCAGGAATTTCACTCCTAGGAATTTACTCCAAGAAAACAAGATCCCAGATTCAAAAAGACATATGCACCCCTATGCTTATCGCAGCACTTATTCACAATAGCCAAGAAATGGAAGCAACCTAAGTGTCCATCATAGTTGAATGGATAGAGAAGAAGTGGTCCATATACACTATGGAATATTATTCGGCCATAAGAAGAAAACAAATCCTACCATTTGCAACAATATGGGTGGAGCTAGAGGGTATAGGCTGAGTGAAATAAGCCAGGTGGAGAAAGACAAATACTAAATGACTGCACTCATTTGTGGAGCATAACAACGAAGCAAAACTGAAGAAACAAAACAACTGTGGACTCACAGACTCCAAGAAGGGAGTAGCCATTACCAAGCGGAAGGGTTTAGGAAGGGTGGGTGGGGAGGGAGGGATAAGGGGATTAAGGGGCATTATGATTAGCACACACAATGTAGGGGGGTCACAGGGAAGGCAGCACAGCACAGAGAAGACAAGTAGTGTTTCTATAGCATCTTACTATGCTGATGGACAGTGCCTGAGATGGGATGTTTGGTGGGGGGACATGATAACATGGGTGAATGTAATAACCACAACGTTGCTCATGTGAAATCTTTATAAGACTGTATATCAATGATACCTCAATAAAAAAAAGAAAGGAGAAAACTGACCAAACTCTGCCCAGGTAGGGGGTCCAATGTGAAGACAACAAAGACTTTGCAGGGAGATAAGTTTCTTGCCTATGGGGACCCAGTCAAGCTGGTCCCAACCAGATCCCAATGTGGCGCAACTGGACAAAACTAAGAACTGCCCAAACCACACTATTTCATGGGAAACAACAGGTTTAGTGAGAAGAATGACTATATAGATGGACCTGTCAATAAAATGACCCCACCTTGTCAGTGAAAGAGGCCCCTCCTAGCCAGAATGTAATATAAGGGCCTCCAGTCTAAATGGATGGGAGCCTACATCTACCTTGAATCTGGCCTGCTCCTCCCTTGGAGTGTATTCAAATAAAACTTTAGTTCTGCTTCGCTACTCTGTCTCTGCCTTTCAATTCTTTGTCACGGCAGGGACAAGAACTGAGGAGAGCAATCTCAGCCCTGTAACAGATCTATCTATAATCATCTATCTATCTGTATCTATCAACAACATGTAATTTGCTTTCCCCTGCAGTAGGCTCTTTCATGGAGTACGTGGGTGGCTTGGAACCTTTCCCAGTAGGATCCCTGGTGGCTGTTTTAACCACTCACTCAATCCTTGATTCAGGCTCAAGCCATGATAGGATACAGCTAAAATTTAAATGTAAATATCACCTAGCAGAGTTGACACAGGAAGCCCATTAATGCTTTACCACCACCACTTTACCCCAAGGAAAAGCTGGTCAGATGGTTCATTGCAGTCTTGAGGGCATGCGATATAAGGCCCTTTAGCTCTGATGGATGCGTGAGGGACAATTAGGGTAGCATTCAATCCAGAAGCAGGCAGGGAACTGCTTAGGAAGAGCGTGGTGAGTATCCAGGGCATTCTACCATTCTGCCACAGCCCTGGAGAAATCTGGAGCCGTTATGCATGGGGAAGGGTTAAACATGGGCCTCAGTCAACATTTAGGTTAATGGAAATAGTTGACTTTGTTCATCTTTCTATGCCCTGTCCATGGGAGGGAACAGAGGAATATTAGGAGCTGAAACAGACTTAGCATTTGGGTTTCTTTGGAGTCATGCCAAGGCTGAGAAAAATACTTTTACTTTCATAGGCATAATTCTCTTTATTGCTGATGGAAATAAAAGATCTTTAATTTTTCTCTTGGTTTATGTGGTCTTGACCTTTGGTTTTTGAGGTTTGAGGTTAAAAGAAGAACAATGGCAAAATAAAAAAAAAGTAATCAACAGGAAGACTTGATATTGTAGAGATATTAGCAGGAAGTAATCTCTAAAGGTCATTTCAGTATAGCTCTCTTCTTTCATTTAGGATGCACTATTTATTAAGAAGCACATATTTCATCTTGGTGATTTTAAAAATATGATAATCTATGTCCTCCATTTATAATCAGTTTCAAGATGTAACATTCTATAATCCTCTTGAATCTATAATCTTGAATCTTGAATTCTATAATCCAACTTGAATCTTTCAATTTATAAAAATCTCATTCCCTATCAATAGTCGGCCAACATAAATTTGTTTTGCCTCTACTATAGGCTGGGTTTTGTGCTAGGCACTTAATGATACATTTTTTCCTCATGAGTAGTGAAAATGAGCTGTTTTTCTTGATCTTTTACTCTCAAGCCCCAAGTACTTGCTGTTATGATGTCTATTGTCTATCCCACCTCTGACACATATGTATCACCCACAGATCAAAAACCTGTAAATCAATAAAAAGCATTGACAAAATGTACCACTTTATTTTTACATATTTTTCATTAATACTATTTCTATCCCTTTAATCATGTTTACACTATTTAAAATTCTTGAAAGTTAATGTAAACACACTTCTTTTAGGTGAATAATAATTCTTATCCCATTTACAGTTAAATCTCATTTTCTTGAGGTCAAAAACATAGTATTTTTTGAAAAAGCAGACATTTGCAAGTCCAAAATAATTTCACTCATGAGTGTTCCTTTTTAGAGTATTGGGTTCATATGATAAGGAGACCAGAGACAGAGTCAGTAGATTTCTTAGATAACATTCATGATATAATTAGTAATATTTATTTATTCATCCACAAATAATTATTGAATTCCTATCATATGTTACCATGTGTTGACGGGGATAGGTACTAGAAATATGAAAGTTTCTTTCCACTAAGTATTGGGTATAATGTATAGTATTAACTTGGAGTGGAAAGAAGCAAGAAATCAGGACATCAGATCAAAAAGTAAGTGTTGATGACAAGGAAAGGGATGGATCTGAAAAATATCAGAAATAAAAACTAAGGAAACCTCCTATACTGTTGGGGGGAATGTACATTGATGCAGCCACTGTGGAAAGCAGTATGGAATTTCTTCAAAAACATAAAGGATAAATGCCTTATGACCCAGTAATTGCACTTCTAGGAATTTACCCAAAGGAAAAACAACTCTGATTCAAAACTGTATAAACACCCCTATGTTTATTGCCACATTATTTATACTTGCCAAGATATGGAAGCAACCCAAGTGTCCATTAATAGATGAATGGCTAAAGAGATGTGGTATGTATACCCAATGGAATATTACTCATCCATAAAAAAGAAAGGAATTCTGCCATTTTTGGCAACATGAGTGGACCTAGAGGGTATTATGCTAAGTGGAATAAGCCAGTCCAAGAAAGACAAATACCATATGATTCCACTTATATGTGGAATCTAAAAACAAAACAAAGCAAAATGAACAAAATAGAGGTAGACTCATAGACATTGAGAAGTGACTGGTGGTTACCATGAGGAAGGGGTTGAGGTGTGTGGGTGGGGTGGGTGAGGGAGATAAAGAGGCACAAAATATCAATCATAATATAAGTTGATCATGGTGATGGAAGTGCAGCATAGAGAATATAGCCAATAGTTCTGTATAATCTTTCTATGTTGCCAGGTAGTAACTGCATTAGTTTGGGTGAAAATTTAATAATATGTGTAACTGTTGAACCACTGTGCTTTATACTTATATTATATATGACCAATATAATATTGTATATCAACTGTACTTCAATAACAACTACACTTAAAAAGAAAAGTTAATATGACCCAGTGATTAGTAGGATGCAGGTGGTAGATAAATGAAGGAATTCATTTGTTCATCCATTAAACAGTACATTTTGTTTTAAGAGTCATCAGGAAATAAGAAGCAACAAGCAAAAATAAGGAAAATAAAATCCAGAGTGCTATGAGGAAAAAAAATGGGGTTATCTAAATTGGGAAAAGATCTCATTGAGGAGATGATGCTTAACTCAAGATCTGAAAATTGGAAGAAACTGACTCTATTTGAAAGCAGAAATGTTGGCAGGGGCCACTGAGGTGGGGGTGGATAGTGGAAAAAGGAAGTTAAAGACTCCATGTGTCACAACTTGACTGATGTCAGAAATGAGGACTGTAATAGTCATGAGAATTTTTCCTTATTTTGATATGACTCTATTTATGTGTCTATTAGCCAATGTTTCCCTTCCACTCTCCCATTCTTCTGCCACATACTATAACATGTACCAGTAGCAGTTAATTTTACATCTTATACTTTAAGTTACAGAATATCAAAGAGGGAGTGTGACTCAGCTGGAAGAGAACTGAATATCATCCAAAGATGGATAAATGAACTTTTTTTCTTATTTGGGGAGAAAGCTAACATATTGTACAAGGGATAGCTGTACCACTGGGTGGAAGCAGCATTTTGCTATCATCTTTATTTAGAAATTAAGTATGATTAAGGGATGCCATGCTGACAAGGTGGTGAACTGTGGTAGGTTTGTACTAATACAAGTTAGCTAAGCTAGAAATATAATGCCTAGAATTCTTTTTTCTATACAGTTACAGGAAGAAGTTTATATGAGATTTATTCAGAAGGAGGAAATGAAGGAGCAGCAATTTTTATCCTCCAAAGGTTGGAGTACAGTGTCAGGCACCATGGCAACCCATAGCCATTGTTGCAAATCTGCTGGCTCACTGTGCTGCTGTGGAGCAATACCTGTACACACAGCTCATCTGTCTCCTTCCAGATCTCCTTTGACTTTCCTAATTCCTGGGCCAGGCATTTGTGAAACTCTGCAGTAAAGCAATCTAATTCTCCTGTAAGTCACCTGTGTCTTCGAAGTTGGTGGTGTCGAGAGACAGATGTGGGTTCTAACTTATCTTCAAGGGCCTGATGTTCAAGAGTAAGAGAAAGTATTGAGAAGAGGAAAAGAAGATCCAAAATGTAAAAAAATAGGAGTTCTCCAAGAAGAAAATCCATACAGAAAACAGAAGAAATACTAAAAACTCTTTTAACTTTTTAATTCTATAAAAAAAACCCTCTTGAAATAAAAGAGATTTGAGAGCACATATTGAAAAACATAGTGTTATACTAACAATGAACTAGCAGAAAGCGAAATCAGGAAAGCAATTCCATTTATAATTGCACAAAATGAATAAAATATCTAGGAATAAACCTAACCAAGTAGGTGAAAGACATGTATTTTGAAGACAGTAAGACACTAATGAGAGACAAATCCTATCAAAATACCAACAGCATTTTCAATGAACTAGGGCAAATAATCCTAAAATTCATATGGAATCACAAAAGACTCCAAATAGCCAAAGCAACCCTGAGAAAGAAGAACAAAGCTGGGGGGATAATGCTTCCTGACTTCAAGGTATACTACAAACCTATAGTAATCAAAACAATATGGTACTGGCACAGAAAGAGACCCAAAGATCAATGGAACAGAATAGACAGCCCAGATATAAGCCCATGTATATATGGTCAATTAATATGTGAAAAAGGAGCCATGAATATACCATGGGGAAAAGACAGCCTCTTCAATAACTGGTGTTGGCAAAACTGAACAGCTACATGCAAGAGACTGAAACTGATTACTGTCTAACTCACTGCACAAACCTAAGTTTGAAATTGATAAGGGTCTAAATGTAAGACATGAAACCATAAAACTCTTAGAAGAAAACATATGCAAAAATCTCTTGAACATAAGCCTGAGAAATTTTTTTCCTGGATACATGTCCTTAGGTAAGGAAAACAAAATAAAAAATGAACAAATGGGACTACATCAAACTAAAGAGCTTCTGTACAGCAAAGGACACCATCAGTAGAACAAAAAGGCAACCTACAGTATGTGAGAATATATTCATAAATGATTTATCCGATAAGGGGTTAATATCCAAAATATATAAATAACTCATATGCCTCAACACCAAAAAACCGAATAACCTGATTAAAAAATGGGTGGAGAACTTAAAGACATTTTCCCAAAGAAGAAATACAGATGGCCAACAGGCATATGACAAGATGCTCACTTATCATCAGGGAAATGCAAATAAAAACCACAATGAGATGTATCACCTCACACTGGTTAGAATGGCTACTATACAAAAGACAAGAAATAACAAGTGTTGGTAAGGATGTGGAGAAAACGGAACCACACTGTTGGTGGGAAGTGAATTGGTACAGCCACGGTGGAAAGCACTATAGAGTTTCCTCAAAAACTAAAAATTGAAATACCACATGACCCAGTAACTCTACTTCTAGGAATTTACCCAAAGAAAACAAAATCCCTGATTCCAAAAGATAGATGCACTTCTATGTTTATTGCTGCATTATTTACAACAGGCAAGATATGGAAGCAACTTAAGGATCTATCAATAGATGAATGGATAAAGAAGAGGTGATACAGATACACAGTGGAATTTCAGCCACATAAAGAGAGAAATCCTGCTATTTGCAACAACATGGATGGACATAGAGGATATTATGCTGACTGAAATAAGCTAGGCAGAGAAAGACAAATACCACGTGATTTCACTTATTTATGGAATACAAAAACAAAATAAAACAAAATGAACAAAGTAGCAATAGTCAAAGACACTGAGAAGTGACTGGTGGGTTACCACTGGGGAAGAAGGTAACCATTGGGGCTGGTTGGTGAGAAGGGTGAAGAAGATAAAGAGGCACAAGAAATTATCAATCGTAATATAAGTTGGTCACAGGTATGGTAGTATAGCATAGAGCATAGGCAATGATTCTGTAACATCTTCTTATGTTGACAGATAGTAACTGCACTAGTTGGGGGAGGATTTAATAATATGAATAACTGCTGAACCACTGTGTTGTATACTTGAAACCAATATAAGATTGTTTATCAGTGATACTTCAATATAAAAAAAAGAAAAGCATAGTGTGTACCTGGGACTACTGATCCTGAGTGACCAATACCAAGACTTATTATAGTAAAATTGCTACACTTAAAAAACCAGGGAAGAATTCAATAGGCACTACGGCAAAAATATTACTACCAGACTTTTCAGGGCTAACACTCTATTAGTTTCCTATTTCTGCTCTAGCAAATTATCACAAATGAATTGACTTAAAACAACAGGAATTTTATTCCCTGCAGTTCTAGAGGGCAGAAGTCTGCAATGAGCCCTGCAGGGCATAATCAATATGTCAGCAGGGCTGGCTCCTTTTGGAGGCACCAGGGAAAATCCAGTTCTTTGCCTTTTCCAGCTTCTAGATAGAGCTTGTTCTTATTCTTGCTTAATATTTCCATATCACCTCACAGTTTCTCCCCTTGCTTCAATGATCACATGGCCTTTTTTCTTTTCTGTAGTTGTATCTGCCTCTGTCTCTCTCTCATAAGGACACTTGTGTTTACATTTGCAGCCCATCTGGATTATCTGAGATAACCTTCCTATTCTCAAAATCCTTAACTTAGTAATATCTACAAAGACTCTTTTGCCACATAAGGTAACAATCACAGGTTCCAGGTATTAGGACATGGATACCTTTGGGGCAGTCTTATGCAGCCTACCACAAACATATAAAGCCAGAAGAAAATGAAAAGATATAAAATACTCAAGGAACGAAAATACAAGCCAAGGATTTTTTTTTACTTTGGTATCATTTATCTACAATTACATGAGGAACATTATGCTTACTAGACTCCTCCTCATCACCAAGCCCCCTCCCCCACAAACCCCATTACAGTCACTGACCATCAGTGTAGTAAGATGCTGTAGAATCTCTACTTGTCTTCTCTGTGTTGCACAGCCCTCTCCGTGCCACCCCCACAATGTACATGCTAATCATAATGCCCCCTTTCTTTTCTTCCCCTCCTTATCCCTCCCTTCCCACCCATCCTTCCCAGTCCTTTCCCTTTGGTAACTGTTAGTCCATTCTTGGGTTCTGTGAGTCTGCTGCTGTTTTGTTCCTTCAGTTTTTTCTTTGTTCTTATACTCTACAGATGAGTGAAATTATTTGGTACTTGTCTTTCTCCACCTGCCTGGCTTATTTCACTGAGCATAATACCCTCTAGCTCCATCCATATTTTGCAAATGGTAGGATTTATTTTCTTCTTATGGCTGAATAATATTCCATTGTGTATATGTACCACATCCTCTTTATCCATTCATCTACTTATGGACACTTAGGTTGCTTCCATTTCTTGGCTATTGTAAATAGTGCTGTGATAAACATACAGGTGCATCTGTCTTTTTCAAACTGGGCTGCTGCATTCTTAGGGTAAATTCCTAGAAGTAGAATTCCTGGGTCAAATGGTATTTCTATTTTGAGCTTTTTGAGGAACCTCCATACTGCTTTCCACAATGGTTGAACTAGTTTGCATTCCCACCAGCAGTTTAGGAGGGTTCCCCTTTCTCCACAACCTCGCCAACATTTGTTGTTGTTTGTGTTTTGGATGGTGGAGATCCTTACTGGTATGAGGTGATATCTCATTGTGGTTTTAATTTGCATTTCTCTGATGACAAGCAATGTGGAGCATCTTTTCATGTGTCTGTTGGCCATCTGAATTTCTTCTTTGGAGAACTGTCTGTTCAGCTCCTCTGCCCATTTTTTAATTGGATTATTTGCTTTTTGTTTGTTGAGGTGTGTGAGCTCTTTATATATTTTGGATGTCAACCCTTTATCGGATCTGTCATTTATGAATATATTCTCCCATACTGTAAGGGTACCTTTTTGTTCTATTGATGGTGTCCTTTGCTGTAAAGAAGCTTTTCAGCTTGATATAGTCCCACTTGTTCATTTTTGCTTTTGTTTCCCTTGCCCAGGGAGATATGTTCATGAAGAGGTCGCTCATTTTTATGTCCAAGAGATTTTGCCTATGTTTTTTTTCTAAGAGTTTTATGGTTTCATGACTTACATTCAGGTCTTTGATCCATTTTGAATTTACTTTTGTGTATGGAGTTAGACAATGATCGAGTTTCATTCTCTTACATGTAGCTGTCCAGTTTTGCCAACATCAGCTGTTGAAGAGGCTGTCATTTCCCCATTGTATGTCCATGGCTCCTTTATCGTATATTAATTGACCGTGTATGTTTGGGTTAATATCTGGACTCTCTATCCTGTTCCACTGGTCTGTGGGTCTGTTTTTGTGCCAGTACCAAATTGTCTTGATTACTATGGCTTTGTAGTAGAGCTTGAAGTTGGGAAGCAAGATACCCCCCACTTTATTCTTCCTTCTCAGGATTGTTTTGGCTATTCGGGGTCTTTGGTGGTTCCATATGAATTTTAAAACTATTTGTTCCAGTTCGTTGAAGAATGCTGTTGGTATTTTGATAGGTATTGCATTGAATCTGTAGTTTGCTTTAGGCAGGATGGCCATTTTGACAATATTAGTTCTTCCTAGCCTAGAGCATGGGATGAGTTTCCATTTGTTAGTGTCCTCTTTAATTTCTCTTAAGAGTGTCATGTAGTTTTCAGGGTGTAGGTCTTTCACTTCCTTGGTCAGGTTTTTTCCTAGGTATTTTATTCTTTTTGATGCAATTGTGAATGGAATTGTTTTCCTGATTTCTCTTTCTGCTAGTTCACCGTTAGTGTATAGGAAAGCAACAGATTTCTGTGTATTAATTTTGTATCCTGCAACTTTGCTAAATTCCGATATTAGTTCTAGTAGTTTTGGAATCGAGTCTTTAGGGTCTTTTATGTGCAATATCATGTCATCTGCAAATAGTGACAGTTTGACTTCTTCTTTACCAATCTGGATGCTTTGTATTTCTTTGTTTTGTCTGATTGCTGTGGCTAGGACCTCCAGTACTATGTTGAATAACAGTGGGGAGTGTGGGCATCCCTGTCTTTTTCCCAATCTTAGAGGAAAAGCTTTCAGCTTCTCACTGTTAAGGATGATGTTGGCTCTGGGTTTGTCATATATGGCCTTTATTATGTTCAGGTACTTGCCCTCTGTACCCATTTTGTTGGGAGTTTTTATCATGAGTAGATGTTGAATTTTGTTGAATGCTTTTTCAGCATCTATTGAGATGATCATGTGGTTCTTACCCTTCTTTTTGTTAATGTGGTGGATGATGTTGATGGATTTTCGAATGTTGTACCATCCTTGCATCCCTGGGATGAATCCCACTTGGTCATGGTGTATGATCCTCTTGATGTATTTTTTAATTCGGTTCGCCAATATTTTGTTGATTATTTTTGCATCTATGTTCATCAGGGATATTGTAATTTTCTTTTTCGGTGGGGTCTTTGCCTCGTTTTGGTATTAGAGTGATGCTGGCTTCATAGAATGAGTTTTGAAGTATTCCCTCCTCTTCTATTTTTTGGAAAACTTTAAGGAGAATGGGTATTATGTTTTCTCTGTATGTCTGATAAAATTCCCTGGTAAATCCATCTGGCCTGGGAGTTTTGCTCTTGGGTAGTTTTTTGATTACCGATTCAATTTCGTTGCTGGTAATTGGTCTGTTTAGGTTTTCTGTTTTTTCCTGGGTCAGTCTTGGAAGGTTGTATTTTTCTAAGAAGTAGTCCATTTCTTTTGGGTTTTCCAGCTTGTTAGCATATAGATTCTCGCAGTATTCTCTAATGATTCTTTGTATTTCTGTGGGGTCCGTCGTGATTTTTCCCTTCTCATTTCTGACTCTTTTGATGTGTGTGGATTCTCTTTTTCTCTTCATAAATCTGGCTAGGCAAGCCAAGGATTTTTTTATCCAGCAAAACAGACATTCGCATATAATAGGCATAGACAAGTTGTTTTCAACTTAAAAGAGCTCAGGAAATACTGTTCCCACGAGACCTTCCAAAGAATCTATTAGAAAATGAGCTCTAGACAACTGAAATAACTAGACAGATTCTGAGTAAGAACTTGTGATCATGAAACACCTAGGTTTTATAAAAATAGGGCTTAAAAGGAAGAGATTATAGTATAAAATGGCTATTTCCTCTGACAATATAGGTATGTCATAATTTTTAAGTGGGTAGAGGCAAATGGGGAGCGTAGCTGAAAAGTATGTTTTAAGCTGTCCTTACTAATTGTATTGATGGTAATTATATTAGTATTGCTATTCTGAAACAGTGTTTGTGTAGTTGAATAAAGTAAATGCATAATCATTCAAGGCTCCGCTCAGAGAAGGCCTCCTTTAACTCCCCTAGGAAGAAATCTTTCCCCTTCTCTGACTTGCCATTATGCATTATATAATTCTTTTATAACATTTACTATTTTCTACCTTTCATTAGAGTGATTTGCTGTAAGTTTCTTTCTCAAGCACCATGACGATGATCGTCTATACTTGGCACAGTGCTAAGCATAAAAAGTTGGTCAAGAAATATTTTTTTGTAAATAAATAAATGATTTCTCTTGAAGATACTTAGCAGATACAGATAAAATAATGGTATTTTCTAATAAAATTCTTACACTGGGTCCACATTTCCTTTTCCCCAAAGTGATATGATATGAAGGATAGAGAGTATTTTCATTAATCATGTTTCTCATTAAATAGCAAAATGTTCTTTCGATAATCTATGTCCTGCTTCCTGGGACCCATAATTTTACTGTTTTCTGAAGATACTTAGTTCCTATGGATATAATTTACTAGACCAACCTCAAAACCATGATTAGTTACCCACAAACCAGCAATTACACCATTACTAATTAACCTGCCCACAACTTCCTTGTACACAGAGCAAGGTACCTTGCCCATGATATGAGGAAACTGTAGCATTCATTCTGAGACATTTGTTAAGAGGAGCCTTCAGCCAGCTGATCTCAGACCAGACTATACGCATGACTTTCTTCTGGCTTGGCAGACTGTACTGTTAATGTTGCGTCAATTGAAAACATAATACCATCCAACAGGAGTCTTGCTGGAAAAGGAACATAATCTAGCTGAGGAGTCTGGAGGAAGAATAGTGTCCCAAGCTAAGTCTAGACATGTAGATAGTTGAGTCTAGATCTACATTCCTCAAGAAGGTCTGGCCAGAACAAACTGGTTTTTTTCCCATAAAGTTAAATAGGACAGAAATATCTCTCAAATTACAGCAAGTCATGCTTTTCATAAGATTTTTGCCAGAAATTCTCAAGTGGCTACAGTGGAAGCAGCACGATGCTCATTATAATTCCTAAACAAAAGCTTCTTTCTCGGGGAGGCTGAAATGACCTTGGAAGCATCAATAAATGTGGAAATGCAAGTGAGTGACAAACAAGAAGAAAGCAGGTATGGAGAAGACAACAAATCAAGGAGGGGACAATAGAAGTGTTTTACAGGAATGCAGATTAATGCTCGAGATTTATTTATTTTTAAATTTTTTCCTACACTGGCTGTACCAATTTATTTTGCTATCTTTTTTATATTGAGGTACATACAGTAAAACGCACAAATCTTAGTGTATAGCTCAATGAATTTTGATATGGATATATACTTATATAATTATTGCCAGATTAAGATATAAAACATTCTCACTAATTTTTTCCCCACTTCATGTATTTTACCCACCCACATATAAGAGGTTTGTTAAACTTGAGGTATATAAAATTCAATTCAATTTATTTGAACAACTATTTGTTCAATTTCTTTCACCAGGTGGATGACACAGTACTAGGTGTTCTAGGGAAACTGGGAGAAGTAGAAAGGCAGCAGAGAAAAATGATGGGTATAAACTCAATATTTGGAACCAATGGAGTCTTGTGCTCAAGATGGGATCTTACCATCATTGATCAGTTGTGCCCTTTGGCTAATTACTTAGTTGAAGCTCCCTTCTCATTGCCTCCCCTGCTGTACCTGTACAAATAGGGATAATGAAACCTATGTAATTGGATGGTTGTATGGATTAAATAAAGCATTAAGCACAGTTCACAGTTCATGACATTTTCAAGATGTTTAATCATCTTCAGTTACTACTTGTAGAAAACCACAGTCCCTACCCTGTATGATTTTATTTCTCAGGTGACATAGTAGCCTCTACAAGAAGTAGGGAAAGAAATTTACAGGTTTGCCAGAAAGATGAATAAGATCAATGGCATGTCTTGCACTATTGGCTAATGGTGAAGGGTATAGTGATGTGTACGAAGTGGTAGGCTTGTGGCTTTTTGCTTTATTATTGAAAATACATGGTATAAGGGAGGTAAAAAAAAGGCAGATTTACCATTTTACAGATGAGAAAACTAAGGTTTATAATAGCAGAGACTAGTAGCTAATCAATAAAACTGTTTTTTATCCTTTCTGGGACTCCCAGTCTCCTCTGCAGTTAGAAGTGGTCCTGCAGCTGAGTTCTAACCAAAGGGATGTGACACAAAGCCCATTCCACTTGCAGTCATCTATCGTCTATGCCCTTCTCCTATCTACTGGCTGGATACTGACCTCCAGGGCATCTCTGAAGCCTTCTTCAGCCTGGGTCTGTAACTGACTGCGTGGAACAGAGCCTCTCCCTCTCTCATCTCTAATCAAAACACCTATTTGTCCTACATAAGCAAGGAACCTCCAGTATTTTAAGTCATTGAGATTCTGGGATTATTCTTTTACTGTAGCTAGAATTGCTCAACTAAAACATTGGGGAGAATAAGAAGTTGACTACAAACAGATCTCAGAGTATCAAGGAATCAGACCATAAATCTACATTTATCATTTTTTGCATCTGCTTCATCTTTAGACATAGCTTAGAACTCAAAACTTCGTTAGTCTGGTCCTATCTATGCTGAGGTTCATGTATGTCAGTAGAGAATAATCATGTTTATATTTGCATTAAAAATACAACTGGGTGAAAGTAAGCTTCATATCACTCTTCTATAACTGGGTGATGTTGCTTTTTAAAATACTTTCTAATGCTGTACTTTTAAGAAAATACTTTCTTAACTGTACAGGTTAAGTCAGGCAGTATACTATAAACATTATTCTTCAGAAGGCTAAATATTTAATAAAGCCATTAAAATAAGGCCTTACATACAAACAGCAGTGGAGTCTTCAATTATTTTCCAAGGGCATTTCTCTACTTTCAAACCATAGAGATAACGGTTATCATGATAGCAACTAATTTTCATGGAGCTTATACAATGCCAGGCACTGTCTTTGATGCCTGGGGTGTAACCTTATTAACCACCACCTCAAATGGACCTGGGACTCCACATCTCTATACAGAAGAGATTTAAAGTTACTTACTGGAGTTTTTACAAACATAAGGGTGTCTAGATTCCAGGTGGTCTTGATCAAGGAGAGAAATGAAAACCTTGCCACTGACTTGTTTGGTATAATTTATTGCATATGTTTTATTTGCAAGTCAACAATTAAGGTGTCATGTGAAACCTAGCCAGTCTGGTATATGAGAATGATCCATGTACTTAAGACCCTTGGGATCCAGAATAAAGTCTGCCACACACCTCATAACCACAGGCCTTAGATCTGTAATTTCTCATCCTAATTCTTAATGTCAAGAAGTTGTAAATCTATAGAATAGGTAAATTTGTCGCTATAATCTCTAAGATTTCTCTCGAATCTAACATTCTAACTTGAGTAATGTTGGTGTCACCATCCACCAGCTATGTGACCTTGGGCAAGGTTCTAAACCACTCCATGCCTTAGTTTTGTTCATCTATAAAGTAGGGATAACGATAATAATATTTACTTCAATAATACTTAGTAGACTAAGTTATTTAACATATGTAAAGCATTTAGAAGAATGCCTGGCATGTAATAAGCATTTATTATGTATTAGCTATTATTATGGTTTTAAGGTTAAGTCGTGGCTCTGGGGAAAGTACAAGCCATTGAAACCTCCCAGTGCTATCACAATTCCTTATCTATGTACAGAGCATGGTTACAGGTAACTGAAAAGCATGGGTAGTTTTGATCCTATATGGGTGATAGCTCTTAAACACGAGGAAGTATTGCTAACATCCTGGTTCTTAAGTTGGATGGTAGGTCATGAGTGTTAGTTTTGTTGTTATGTTCCATTACATACATATTCATATGCATTATTTTGCATGCATCACACCAAATATTTTGTAAAAAAATAGGGTTTGTGAAGTCCCATTTATGAATTTATATGAAGTTGTATAAATGCATATGTGTATATAATAAGAATTAATTTTTAACATTAAAAATAATCATAGGATGAGTACTCTGATCACTCCAACAGCTTGCTTTGCCCAGAAGAATGTGGTTCCCTGGGGAGGAGAGTTATCATATGCAACAGAAAGTAGATGAGACTTGTCTTTGATTCACACAGGATCCTTGTCTTTATTCCTGCATGCTCCTGGTTTCCCCTATTCTTATCAAGTCATAATTCCTGGTCAACATCCTCTTAACATGTGCCCTTGCCACCAATTACATGTCCTCCAATCCTGTCTCTAGAATGCAACCAGGAGATCCTTTTGAAAATACAGATTTGACCATGTTGCTTCTTGGCTTGAAACTCCTGGATGACTCCCTTGACCTCAGGGTAGAGTTACCCAGCGCGGCATAACAAGGACTACTAGTTGCCCTAAATATTCTTTTCTCTTTCTTCCTTTCTAACAGAACCCTGATTTTGTTAGGGAGAGCAATCATGCTCAGCCAAGAGTACAAGTCTCAAGTGTGGCATCCAGAAAGTTTCCATCAAAAGGCAACTAACTTGCAGAGACTGTGCACCTGTTGCTCTTTCTCTCTCCTTCCACCTTCTTGACTGGAGGAAGCAGTGGCTCACATCATCCTGAAACTTTGAAATGGTCTCGTGGATGGAGTCCTGCATTAGAGATGGCAGAACGGAAGGCAGGAATGGGCCATGATCTTCGATGGGTCCTCCGCCATGGAGACAGTGTATACTGCCTATCCCTGGATTTGCTTTACTTTGTCAGAAAAATAACCCTCCATTGTCTTTAATCTGTTTTGGTGTCTTCCATTTCTCACAGTTGTACATTATTTCTACATGATATCCGTGGCTTTAGGGCCTGTTGTCTGCTTACCTCTTGGCCTCCCATTCCAACCATGCCTATCCACCTTGGCCCTCAGCCCTCAGAGACTTACATGTCAAGTGGTTCCCCAAACTTGTTGCTCTGTTCTCTCTTCCCCTCCTTTGACTTATTTAATGTCTACTCTTCTCTCTGGGCTTAATTATCACTTGTTCCAAGAAGGCTTCCTTTTTATTCCAAGCCTGGATAGTTATCTTTCTTATGTACTCTGATTAAATCCTGTACCTTCTCTCTTGTCTGGTATCAATTGTAATTGATAAAGTGTTGGCTTCCTTCACTGGGGCTTAGGTTCAGTGAAACAAGAGCTACATCACACCTACAGTTTTGTCTCTTACGTACATCTAGTAGCAATCCTGTCACCTTGGAGCCAGTCAGTAAGTGTGTGGTAACTAGTGAATGGACAAATGGGGCATTTAGTTCATACTAAAGTGAAAATTATGGATTTATCCAAATAAGCTGTTTCTAACAGGGCTATTTCACCTGTGGAAAGAGGTCAGAGTGTAGCTTCTATGACCAAGATGGGCTGTGTTTTTGATTCTGCTAATATCACATGGTATAGCCTCCTATTCTATAGACACAAGAGAAGATGGCGCATTTCCACTTTTGTCTATGATTTGCCTTTATCAGTACATAGTCCTCATTCTACTTCCTCCTCCTCCTTCTCACACACCATGGCTTAGAGGGAAACTCAACCAAGGATGAATATTTCTTCAGAGAAAACATCATCTCTAATTTAAACCAAAGCCCAGGGAGTAGTCTGGCTATTCTGACATTGAGAAATGGGTTTGAGGGAGTGCATCATTATGTGCCATATACTGCAGTGATACTATCAACTTTTTGTGTAAGTTTGACTTTTTTCCAGTTTTTATTGTTACTCATGCTTTCATGTTCTTTTTCCCTTTCTGAAGAAATAATTTACCAAATGTTAGCTTATCTTGGGGTCTGTTTCTATGGAGAGATTGAAACCTGACTGGAAATATTTGTTGGCCGAGAGTGAATAACATAATTTTTAAATTACTTGGCTGGTTTTGTGAGTCTAAGATAACTAACATAAAATTGTTATTTAAAATAGAGGAACTACCTGGGTTTTCCAATAATTCCTATGACTTGGCCAAGGAATGAAATGTCCACCCTCAAAGTATAATCAAATAAAGTAGCTAAATTTCAAGAGTTTGAAAAACCAGAAATCTTGATATTCTTTATTTCCTTCCCTTTATGTTTTATCACTGAATAAAGGAGTACTTTCTAAACTTTTTCTTTTTAAGATACTCAGTTGGAGTTCTGGAATTGTAAAAAGGAGGCTTGGGACTGAGGACCAGAGAAACTGCATTTCTGAGACACATTAACTTTGTCTTGTGTTTGCTTAAAAATTATGTAAGATGTACATGTTGAAAAATTTTTATCAACACTTGCCTATTCTGCCCTCCACTGTCAATGTCAGAATAAACTGAAGTAAAAATAAAATTCATGGTGTGTCTGGATTCCTTTTGGAACTGTACCAAATTTGGTCAACGTCAGCCAAATCTTTTAAAAGTTGTTGCAGAAAAAATAGGTAGAGATTCTTGAAATGCCAAATTGAAAAAGAGGCTTTACATTTTAAAAATAATCTGAAATAACTAATACACTAGGGTCCTACCTCCAAGAAAGGAAACTTCACCAGCAAAGGAGCAGTACTGGTGAGAAGAGATGGAAGCAGAGTGAGTGGGGATATTATAGGTTTGTGTGTCTCGGAGGCTGTCTTTCCACATGGCAGACATCACTAGTTGACTTAGATGTTCTCTTCCACTATGCCCAACTTAGCTTCATGATTCTTGTTAACCCAGTACTCCAGGTAGCTGCTAAAATTGATTGGCATTAGTAAGATAAAGAAGAGCTCTTTATAACTACAATTTTAAATATGTAAATATTTGAAGTCCTTAAAACTTAGTGAAAATCTAACCATGGAGATGGGTTTAAGTTATGAGTTCCAATCAACATAGCTGACAGATTGAGTTGGGGTGAATCCTGAAGGTGAGATGGTTATTCCAATGTGGAGAGAGAATGTGGAGGGGCTTTTTGACCCTGTGCAGGAAAGTTGAACATCCTGTGACCTAAGAGTGGCATAAAGTGCAGAGATCCCATTCCATTATTTATGGCTGTGTGATTTTGCACAAGTCACTACACTTCTCTGAATTGCTCTGTCTTTACTTGTAAAATTTCATGACAAAGATGTGAGAGTTAAATGAGATAACCTAAGGAGCTTTGTAAGTTATAAAGTGTTATAAAAACCTAGGATCAAGGGACTATTGACTTGTAATAAATACTAGTCAGACATTTGCATTTCTTTTTTTTTAGTAATTAGAATAATGTGACAGTAAAAAGAAAAAATAACTAGCCAGATAGACCTAGACAGTTATTACATCAGTGGCTGTGAAATTTTGAGAATTTGGAAGGATAAAAATCATACTAGAGCCAATCCACAGAGTAATCGCTCCTTCAAAATCACAAACAAGGAAGCGAAAATAACTGTGGGGGTGGGAGTGGTTGGGGGCTTCCAAGCCCAGAGTTCACAGATATAAGAAGTGGGAGGGACCTTGGGGTCCTCATCAGGGCAGGGAGTTGAGTCACTGTCTGGAGGAATTAGGCTGCTGTGCTAAGCAGTGGGCAGCCATGGCAGCATGTGTGCATGCTGGAGGTAGAGAGGTAAAGCTCAGGTCCAGCCACAGGCCCTGATCCCTGCCAACCATGATCAGAAAGTGAAGGTAACCTGAATAGGCAGGCCCCAGACCAGGGTCCCCAATACAAAGATGAGCAAGCCCCCACCGTGAACAGAGGGCACCACATCCAACAAACAGAACTACTCTTTCTGAAGAGGAAGCACAGTGATAGAAGGAACTCCTATGAGAAAGAAGGACCTGATTTCCAGAGGAGAGAGTCATTTGATGCTAACCCAGACCCAGTTACCTGTGAGGGCCCACTGAGGCCCTGAAACTCTTCACAAGCCACCCACCTACAACCTTCACGAGACACACAAGTTACTCATGACCGGTCCTCATTACTCAGGCTCTGGTATTCCGGAAACTTTCTTTGGAAAATTGTGAGAAAGAGCTTGTAAACCAGCAGTGTTTCTGGGGTTGACGCTGAAGTGGACCAAGACACTAAGATGTGGGGGTGTCAAGCAAACACTGAATGGGGTACATTCTGTGGGTAATCTCCTGATAAGCCACTAGGTAGAGGTGGGTGTCATACTGAGAAAGTGGCAAAACTTTGATCACTTGACTGGATTGTTTTTCAGAAGCTTATGACCCAGTGGTGTCCTAACTTATAAATGTAAGTATTACACAAATATTTGTTGAACACTTATCATGTATCAAACATGGGAGATGCATGGAGTAATCCCCAGTGACATTCTCTTCACTCTATTCCAGCTGCCTTTATAAACAAGATAATAGTTAACTACCAATACAGTGAAGGATTATATAGGTGCAGATGAATGGGGCTGACTTGCACTGTTATTGTATTGGAAAAAGAAGTCATCATGAGTTGGAGCTCCCTGGGAAGTTTTCATGCATATGGTAAGCCATAGCTGAATGTTGATATTTCTGATTGGTTAGCAGAAAAAGTAAAAATATCAGGCAGCTAACTTTGCAACTAGCAACTTTGTGGATCCTAAGAGGCACACATCACTTATTGCCAAGAAGAGCTATGAAACCTAGGCATCCCTCCAAGCTTTGGGGGAAAAAAACAGGAGGAAACACTCCACAGTGCAACAGAGAGGACAAGGAAACAGAATAAAGGGTGTACTCAGTACTTACCTGCTGGGAGTTAAAGACATCTGTCATTTGTGGCTGTCCGATGTCTTTTGAATAGACTTTACACTTTGTTCCTCTGTTATGATTCCCACCTTTGTTGGGTAGAATGGTGCTGGCAGGTAATCTAGATTCCACCAGTCAGACATGCAAACTCTGCAGTGAGCTGTGTGAGGAAAAAGGCTCGTGGCTTGGTTCTGGGTGTTCATGATGATATTCTGGGGGCAGTTTTTGGAAATTCATCCATACATTTATTTCTCCAGCCCCTTGAGCTAACTAATATTATATCCTATAATAAATTTCTTTTCTACTTAAACTAGCCAGGTACTTTCTCTTTTTGCAACTAAGAAATCCAGCTGACATGCTATTGACTCTAGATAACTCTAGTAGGGTCTTGTCTTTAAAACAGTCCTTCCCCTCTCACTGGTTGTTGAGTGGATCACACGAGTCTAAGCAGTAGAGGAGCGAAGTATGACCATGATAAAAGCAGAGTGCAAAGTCAGTGGCTTCTTCCATCGCTGTAATGTTTATTCAGAAGAGGTAATCTTTTCCTGCTCCCAAATGGAAACTCTGGTGGATCCCAAGCCTTTTCCACTCAGTCACTTTAAGTAATGAACACAGTCTGAAGTCAGTAATCAGAATATCCAGGAGAAGATATTAAACAGATCTCAAAATGTGATTTAATGGCTCATCTCCCTGTTTCAGTGTGGAAGCTTCTAGTAGGAAAGGGAGATATGGTTGGCTTTTTCTCTGTCTCTCTATCTTCTTATCCCACCTCAATCTCCTGGTCTGAGAATGTAAAAGGGACAGAAAAAGCATTAATTGAACTAACCTAATAAAGTCAGTTTAAATATGGCAGATGTCTAAAATGGAGTTTTTCATGAAGCACTTCAGTGGCTTTTTGGAAGCCAGGATCAAGTCTTTCAAGAGTTCAGCAACCTTGTCCTGAGTGGATACTTCTCTAATCCGGATGGTTTCCTGTGCCTTCTGACACTGCTTCTTTGGATGGCTGTGTAGGACAAGCACCCAAGGTGGCCTTCCACAGTTGGTTCCCATCAGTGTCCCTTGCCCTGACACACTCTAACAGTGTTGGCCAGTCTCAGGGTAACAGCACTTTCCCTTTCCTTGCCACCTGAGAGCTCATGTTTTGAGATGAGATTCTCTGGCTGACATTAGACCTCAAGCCCTAAGACCTATAATAATCATATATCAAGCCCTTTCACTAGCCCCATGAAAGCTCATATCCCTCCTATGAGTGAGATGAAGGAGAAGGCATCTCTTTCTAACATCTTGTTATAGACATAAAGGATAGGTATGTGTTTTGTTAAAAATAAAAGGTGTTGGGAAAACTAGACAGCTACATGCAAAAGAATGAACCTGGATCATTGTCTCATACCATACACAAAAATAAGCTCAAAATGGATTAAATGTAATCATAAAAGTCCTAGAAGAAAACATAGCAGTAAACCTTTGAACATCAGCATTACTAAGTTTCTTCTAGATATGTCTCCTCAGGCAAGAGAAACAAGAGCAAAAATAAACAAATGGGACTACATCAAACTAGAAAGCTTCTGCACAGGGAAGGAAACCAACAAAATGAGAAGGCAACCTACTGAATGGGAGAATATATTGCAAATGGTATATCCAATTAGGGGCTAATATCCAAAACATGTAAAAAACTCATACAACTCAATACCAACAAAAAAAATATGATTAAAAAATGGGCAGAAGACCTAAGCAGACATTTTTCCAAAGAAGATACACAGATGACCAACAGACACAGGAAAAGATGCTCAACATCACTAATCATCAGGGGAATACAAATCAAACCCACAATGAGATACAACCTCACACCTAGTAGGAATGGCTAATATCCAAAAGACAAAAAGTAACAAGTATTGGCGAAGATATGAAGAAAAGGGAATTCTCCTACACTGTTGGTGGGAATGTAAATTGGTGCAGCTGCTATGGAGACAGTATAGAGGTTTCTCAAAAAACTAACACTAAAAATACCATATACCCAGTAACTCCACTTCTGGGAATTTACTAGAAGAAAACAAAATCACAAATTTGAAAAGATATGTGGACTTTTATGTTTATTGCAGCATTATTTACAATAGCCAAAATATGGAAGCATCTTAAGTGTCCATCAATAGATAAATGGGTAAAGAAGAAGGGGTACATATACACAATGAAATATTATTCAGCCATAAAAAAGAATGGAATCTTGCCATTTGTGACAATACGGATGGACCTAGAGGATATCATGCTAACTGAAATAAGTAAGACAGAGAAAGACAAATACGATTTGATTTCACTTACATGTGTAATCTGAAAACCAGATTGAAGGAGATAAAGAGGTACTAACTTCAAATTATAAAATAAATTGGTCACAGGGATGGGAGTACAGCATAGGGATTATACCCAATAATATTGGAATAACTTTGTGTGGTGACAGATGGTAAGTACACATTTTGTGGTGAGAATTTAGTAATGTACGTAACTGTTGAATCACTATGTTGTACATTTGAAAACCAATATGATATTGCCTATCAACTTCATTTTCATTAAAAAAAAGTTAACCAGATGAAGAAAATGCTCTCAAAATTCAATAAACTGAAATTAGCGAGCATATATGCAGTGGGTAGTGAGCTAGGCTCTGGGAATGTCAGAAATAAATAAAACATGGTACTTGTTCTCTGCATAGAAGATCAATCATTGTAAACAAGGAATTGCAGGATGGGGTGTGTCGGTGGGGTGGGGGGAATGGCATAAATCACACTGCTGAAGTGAAGTTATTTGGTTAGGGGAGTAGCTACTTAAAGAATGAGTAATGATACTTTTAAGAGAAAGGAAACCACATTAACTCCATGGGAAATGTGTGGATGTATGAGAGTGATGGGAAAATATGGGAAATCTTGAAATTGTGAGAGATAATGCTAGGAATTTGGCTCACTGAGGGTGGAGTTGCCTTTCAATATGCTGCAGAGAAGTTTTACATTGCAATGTGTTGTCTTGAGGATACACTTTAACTGATACCTGGGAGGCCTGTGGCTTCAGCCATCTGTATCCTTTGTCCAGCCTAACTGAGAATATCAGTGAATAGCAACAAGGTTTCTGCTTCTTTAGAATTCTCTCAAGGAATATAAAACATAGGCCAGGACTTTCTTAAGGAGGAAAATTATTTTTCTTGGATCTGAATAAATAAATAACACAAAAAATTCTCTAAGTTATGTTCTCTAGTTACAGTGCAGTAAAATGGGAAATAGTTATTAGTAACACTTCATTATTGTTGCTGATATTGATGCAAGAATTCAAAATAAATAACAACAGAAACCATGTGGGAAATGTTTAAAACTCTCCAATATAATCATAAAATTAGACATAAGCCAGTTAGTTAATAACAGGTTTTGGAGAAAAATGACAAAAAAAAAATTAAAACTCCTCATAATACAGAAAACCTTTGGGATAAAGTCACAGAAATATTTAAAGGTCAATTCTCAGTGTCAATGCTTTCACTATTAAATAATGAGAAAATGAACAAAGCATTTAACTTGATTAGGCAGGAGGAAGAAAATGTATGAAAAGTTCTCAGAAAATTAGCATAAATGACATCAAACATAGCCCCCAAAATTAATTTTTATGCCTTGTTCCCTAGAGTTGCTAGGCATTTGCCATTAATCAGAAATAGCAAGTGGTATTTTCTGAGAAGGAAGTGACAAGAAAATTGATCTGCAGCAATTAGATAGTAGCCAATCACAAAATTTTATTCCTCAAGAGGCCAAATTAGAGGAGAGATGTGAAATAGTTTCCAGTAGAGGTCATTCAGTGGGTTAGGAACAGGTTACTACAAAATACTGGGCCTTGGCATATTGACTATTTTAAGCTAAAGAAGTTTGAGAACTAGCAGGTGTGGGAAGGGGTCTTTGAAGCAGTCCTCCCTCTCCCTACACCCGGAGGAACAAAGCATTCTCACCCCCAAAGGCAGAGGGGCGTGGAGAGGAAACTGAATGAATAGGCCCTGCTAAGTTTCCCCCAGTGAGCTACCCTTAGCTCACAGCCTTCATCCTGTCATGCTTCCATGACTTTCCACTCTTCCTCAAACCTTGTGTAGCAATACTCAGGCATTTTCATTTCCTTATAAGGCTTTAGCATCATGCAAATATTATACTAAATAAATCTGTAGGCTTTTCTCCCTTTAATCTGCCTTTGTCAGTCTAATTTTCACGCCCAGCCAGGGACCCTAAGGGGGTTGAGGAAAACTTTTTTCTCCTCTGCAATGAAGTGGAGACACTCCTGCAACAGTTCCCAAATGTGCAATTAACAAACAGTGTTTTTCCCACACTGGAGAGCCGTAATGACTCCAGGAAAAGAAATGAAGGCTGTGCCCTGTCACCTGTGCCCCTCACATGCATTCTCTGACAGTGAGTGGGGGCAGGGAGGGTGTGGTAAAAAAGCCTCCTTGGGAGCAGAACTCAAGGATATTTTCTCCCTTTGCCCTGGGTCAAAACTAGGTGTGTTTCACTAGATTCTGCCTATCTAGTTCAAAGGGGCAAGGTACCCTGGCTGTTGGTCTGGCTCAAGGCTAAAGCTGGGGCCCAGGTCATTGCTGTTCTGGGCCTGAATCTTGCATGAAGGATTTTCAGATGTGTGGAAGGGAGACATTGTGGCTTGCTGGCACTGGTGTGTGGCTGCACTGACTCAGTCCCCTCTAAGCCACCTCTTCCACATTACAGCATGCTTATTGAGATGTACACAAATCTATGCCCCTACTCTGTTTAAAAGCCTTCAATGACTGCCTCACTATCTTCAAAGTAAAACACAAATATGCTATGGAAAACTATTGATGATCTTAACCACTGGCTACTTCCCTATTCCAGCCATTCAAAACATTTTGGTTGACCATGAACACATCTCATTATTCCAAGTCTGTGGTCAGAGGAGACCATACCCTGGGTCTCCCAAGTGGAAGCAATGATTTCTCTGCCCAAGGATTTTTGGCCTTGGAAAGGAAGAGAGAAAGAAACAGAGAGAGAGAGAGAGAGAGAGAGAGAGAGTAAGACCATCTCTGGTGGTAGAAATTGCAAGAGGTCAAATTCCAGAGGTGTTTGTGACCACATTTTACCCAAATACGGTGAGAAGAACTGAGCAGTGAGAGGGGATGAGACCTATATGCAGAGTAATGAGAGAGTCTGAACAGAAGTCTTAGCAGCATTGAGTTCCTAGTTCCAATTGGATTTTTACATTGCTGACCAGGCTAACTCCTCCTTATTCTTAAGAGCTGTGTGTGAGACATCACACAAAAATAAGGAAATGAGTTTCTGACCTCCAGTGAGATGCCATATAGAACACACCATACAGAGTCTTCCCTTTGGTTTGCTCTGACTGGGCGAGCATATGGCTGTGAGGACAGAAGGTATCTCATTATTTCTAGCTTTGTTTTTGAAAGCTAAGACAACACTAAGAAAGTACCCAAAGAAATTAAAAAAGAAATGTTTGAGGCTTTTATTTACTTTCTAACTTTTAAAAATATCTGAAGCTAATTCTCAGCAATTAAGACAGCATCCTGAGCTCATGAAAATACCTGATGATCTGAATTTAAGAAAGGTAATATTATTGGAGCATTCAATGGAAAAATAAAATATGTGTTCTTAAATATTTATTTTTCCTTCCTCAAACTGCCCCTTAAGTACAAATCCAGGCTAGCAAAGTTTGGAATGCAAGAAAGAATCTAAGGAATTAAGTTTGAACATTGTGATTATCTGCAAATACTCCTTTCAGGTTTCAGGACTGAGCAAGCTTGTGCTGCTTGAAGCTGAGGTGTGGACACCTACACAAGAAATTTCCCTTTCATTGTTAGCACAAGTCAATACCCCAGAAGCCACTTGGGAAAAGGTGCAGTGGGGTGTGCCCTGCGATGACTCCTTTTTCATTCATAAGAACCCAGCTTGGCTCCCCTACTGCGGGGCAGGAAGTGACTGGGGAGCATGCACAGTAGGCCAAGAGAGGCAGAAAGCCCATGGCCCCTGCAGCTCCACAGAATGCCTCCCAGCAGGTGTCACTAGAGAGCAAAACCAAAGTCAACGGTCACATGGATAAAGGAGAGGCACTGGAGCAGTGTCATAGGATGTTTATGGCCAGGTGTTCAAACTGAAGTCCCCTCAACCTACAGGTCCACCAGAGAATGTGCTGGGTGGTCCTTTCCAGACTTGCTTTATTAAAAAAAAAAAAATACCCTTTTCAGGTTTTACATAACAGGGGGCTCACAAAAAGGGGTTGGGTGGGTGGGGGGATAACGTACCAGCAAAGCCTCCTTTACTTAGGCTCTAGTCAGGGTCTCTATTGACCTCTTTGCAGGATTTCAAGGAAAATCATTATTCTAAGTCAACAGGCACCAGGGTCACCACAGCACTGGACCCGGGCCCAATCTGCTCTAGGCCCTTCATCTCCAGGACCAGGACCCTGCCTTGATTTTCTGTCAGGGAGGTGGGAACTCATTGGGCCATTAACAAACCTGGCTGCTGGGGGAATGAGAGGCAGGTTGCCAGCGGTTTAGGGTGGAATGGGGCTCTGAATCATGAGAGGAGGAAGCTGGCTACCGCTGCCGAGCCCACGCTCTCTCCTTCGCCAAGCTACTCCAGCAAGTGGTTGCAGCTCCTCAGGAATGTGCTAAGTGAAGGGAGAAGGCTGGTTTCACTTTTAAAAGTAATAACAATTTAGAGAAACTGGCAGAGATGAGATTCCCTCCAGGGCTTCCGCTTCTCTGTGATGCAACTGGGGCGAGGAGGGCCCAGCGGTGATGCAAATAGCCTGGGCCAACCCGGGAAGAATCTGGTGGGTGGACCAGTCAGTGGGGATTTTCTTTCAGTTCGGATAAAAACTGGCGTTGCTGCCGGGTGGGAGGAGTGAGCAGCTTAGACTTTTGTTTTATTGAATCCACCCACTGAATAGAGACACGGCTGTGGGAATGAAATCTGGGTCCCTCATCATTCTGCTCCTCTGACTATGAAGAGTAGATTTTCTTTTCTCTGTGGAATGGTCTTGCTTTTGACCAGTTTCAGCAAAGGATATAACAGCTTGTTCTCCTCAGAAAAGGAACTTGGTCCTCCACATCTGTGCCAGCATCTTTCTTTCCCACCTTTATTTTACTGTGATGGATTTGTAAAATCAGGAAGCTGTAGCTCATAGTTACAGAAAGTTGAAGACAGCCCAGACTAAATGAATGCCGGCCCTCAGACTGGATGTGCAGGAACTGAACACACTTCCTCAGGAGGTTACTCTGTCCCTCTGAGTCAAAGCAGAACTGCTGACTTCGGAGAAAAGGTTATGTGATTTAGCAAGATAATTTCCAGGAGTGATGACAGGGTTATGGTGGCCAAGGGCTCTGAACTTTCATTTACTTCATTTATAAGTTACACCTTGCCTTCTCCACCCCATGAAAAAAAAAAAAAGATTTGTGGTAGCCTATTACAAAAACAAACAAAATGAGCCACGAAGTGATTACAGTGGAAACAGAAGACCTTAGACAGGTAGAGGCAAGCATTTGGTTAGTAAATATGTCAAAAGGAAATTCAGTATTACTACTGTGAGCTGTACATTCAGGGATGCAAAAGAAAGTGGTCGAAGAAAACAGCAAAGTAGTCAAAGAAAGGAGGAAGGGAGGAAAGGGGGAAGTGCGGAAGCAACACTTACTGAATTCCTGGCATTATGTTCTCATTGTGCTTTGCACCTTTCAGAGCTTATTTCCTTTAGTCATTAGAATGCACCTGGGAGGGAGGGAGTAGTTTCCCTATTTTACACATGAGAACAGAGAGAGGAAATACATCAGCCCAGGGGTTGCAGGACTAGTAACCGCGACTAGGATGCAGCTTTTCCTTTCTATGCTGTGGGGACAAGCACTGCCCACTTGTAACGTTTTGTCCCCGAATAACCATGTGTCCACATGGCCCCCTCCTTCAGATGGTATGCTAAGTATGTGATATGTTAATGGCTTGGGGCTGGTCAAACCCAGGCCTGCCTTACTGATGGATACATCTTATTGGAAGGCAGACCCCTCTGTTGAAGGTTTTAGTTCTCTGGGGCACTGGTTGCACAAGAATGATTCCTTCTAGCACAACCCGTGGAATAGTCTTAAATTACGTACCCTTTTTGGCAGGCACATGGTCTCTGTCCCTCACCCCACATAAGCAGCTCCCTCCCTGTCCAGTGGGCCACTCCTTGACTCCCTGATTAAGTCCCAATAAACCCTCATGTCTCACATGGCATTTCTGGGTCTTCCCTTTGGTCTCTTAAGCTTTTGCCCTGGGCAAACTGCCCACTTGGGCATGAGATCAGACTTGTGATCACACACATGCCCACTGTAGATCCAGGAAGATAGTGAAGCCCAGGGCTCAAGGTGTGTTCTAGAGACCCAAATGCCTCGCTTCCAGTTCTGGCTCTACCAAGTACTGTCTATGTTCTGGCACATTCCGTAACCTCTTCATGCCCCATCTTTGAAATGCGGAAAAGATGACTTGAGATCATTTGTGTACAGCAAGAACACTAGTATCTAGAAGACAGTGAAAGCCCAAAAAAGATGCACAATTATCAAACAGAAACTGGTAGGAGTGGGTGGGCACCAGCTGTGTTTTGTTTTGTTTGCATATACATATTTTTTCTTCCTAGATTTCTGTTTTAGTCTGTTAAGGCTACTCTAACAAAATACCATGGACTGGGTGGCCTATCAACAAAATAGTTTATTTCTCACTATTCTGAAGTCTGGGAAGTCCAAGATCAAGGTGCTGGTAGATTCTGTGTCTGGTGAGGGCTTCCTGGTTCATAATTCCACCTTTCATTTACCCTGCCTGGTCCAAGTTTGGGTGTTTTTGTTGTTATTGTTTGGTTTCTGTTTTGTCTAGATTTTTTTTTTTTTGATAGACTTTACCTTTTAGAGCAGTTTTAGATTCACAGCAAAATCGAGAGGAAGGTACAGAAAGTTCCCACATCTCCCCTGCTCCCATACATGCATGGCCTCCCCTATTATTAACAGCCCCCACCAGAGTGGTACCTTTATTACAACTGATGAACCTACACCGACATGTCATTATCACCCAACAACTATAGGTTACATTAGGATTCACTCTTGGCATTATACATTCTATGGGCAAATATATAATGACATGAATCCATTGTTAGTATCACACAGAGTAGTTTTTCTCCCCCCAGATCCTCTATGCTCTTCCTGTTCATCCCTCTCCTCCCTAATCCCTGGCAACCAATGACTTGCCTACTGTCTCTATAGTTTTGACTTTTCCAAAATGTTATATATAGTTGGAATCATACAGTAAGTAGCCTCTTTAGATTGGCTTCTTTCACTTAGTAATATGCATTTAAGGTTTCTCCATGTCTTTTCATGGCTTGATAGCTCATTTTTTTTAATGCAGAATAATATTCCATTGTTGGGATGTACCATCATTATCCATTCTCCTACTGAAGGATATCTTGATTGGTTGCTTCTAAATTTTGGCGATTATGAATAAGCTGATAGAAACATGCATGTGAAGGTTTTTGCGTGGATATAAGTTTTCAACTCTGGTGGGTAAATACCAAGGGGTGCAATTGCTGGATTATATGCCAGTTTATCAACTCTTTCATGGATCATGCCTTTGGTGTATACCCAAAAACCCAATGTTATCTAGATTTTCTCCTATGTTATCCTCTAGAGTTTTATAGTTTTGCCCTTTAGATTTACAAAAGTGGTCCATTTTGAGTTAATCTTTGTGAGAGATGTAATATTTGTGTTTAGATTTTTTTTTTGCACATAGATGTCCACTTGTTTCATTTGTTGAAAAGACTGTCTTGGCTCCATTGCACCACCTTGCCCCTTTGTCAAATAGTGGTTGGCTATATTTATGTGGTTCTATTTCTGAAATTTCTGTTCTGTTACATTGATCTATTTGTCCATTCTTTCATCAACACATTTTTAAAAAAATTAATAACAGCTGGGAAAATTTTCTTTCATCTTCACCACCCATTATTACATACCACAGCTGTATCTTATTGCCCAAGGATAAAACCTCATAAAACTTCAGCTCTGAGATCTAAATGAACATGTCTCCACAATGGCTGATGGCTGCTGCCTCAGCAGGTAGCCTGAACTGGACAGGTTTTACAGGTCCTAGTTTCCTGTCCCCACTGGTATAGTCTTCAGGGTGTAAGGAGGCCATGAAACCTAAATCACAGTAGCTCACAAATAAACATCTCATTCCGATTCTTCTCCTTGGGGTCCAAGACAGGATCCAGATGCCTGATGAAGTCCTCCAGGGACAGGCTGTTCCTGGGGGTGAGGTGCGTGTGCAGTAGACCTGACAACTCAGGGAGATCTGTTAGTCTCTTGGCTGTACACCTCTCTGGTGAGGAGTTGGCAGGGGCACGTGGATATACCTACCTGGAGCCTTTGGATCTGTCATACAGGTGTACCTTATTTAATTGTGCTTCACTTTAGTACACTTCACAGCTATTGAGCTTATTACAAATTGAAAGTTTGCAACAACCCCACGTTGGGCAAGTCTATCAGTGTCATTTTTCCAACAGCATTTGCTCACTTTGTGTCTCTGTGTCACATTTTGGTAATTCTTGCAATATTTCAAACTTTTTCAGTATTATAATTTTTGTTGTGGAGATCTGTGAGTAATCTTTGGTATTATGATGTAATTGTTTCAGGGTGCCACGATTTATACACATATAAGACAGCAAAGTTAATAAAAAACGTGGTGTGTTTTCTGACTGCTCCACGAACTGATCACCCCTCCATCTCTCTCCCCATCCTCAGGCATCCTTACTCCATGAGAACAATATCAACATTAGGTTAATTAATAACCCTGCAATGGCCTCTACGTGCTCAAGTGAAAGGGAGAGTTGCACGTCTCTCACTTTAAATTAAAAGCTAGAAATGATTAAGCTTAGTGAGGAAGGCCTATCAAATGCCCAAACAGGCTAAATCTAGGCCTCTCACACCAAACAGTCAACCAAGTTGTGAATGCAAAGGGAAGTTCTTGAAGGAAATTAAAAGTGCTATCCCAGTGACCATGTCAAAAAGAAAATGAAACAATCTTATTGGAGAAAGTTTAGTGGTCTGGATAGATCAAACAAACTACAACATTTCCTTAAACCAAAGCCTAATCCAGAGCAAGGCCCTAATTGTTCAACTCTATGAAAGCCCAGAGAAGTGAGGAAGCTGCAAAAATAAAGTCTGAAGCTGGCAGAGGCTGGTTCATGAGGCTCAAGGAAGGAAGCCGTCTCCATAACATAAAAGTGCAGGTGAAGCAGCAGGTGCTGATGAAGAAAATGTAGCAAGTTAACCTGAAGATCTAGTTAAGCTACTAATGAAGGTGGATACACTGAACATCAGATATAAAGTGTGGACTGAACAGCCTTCTATTGGAAGAAGATGTCATCCAGGACTTTCATAGCTGGAAAGGAGAAGTCAATGTCTGGTTTCAAAGCCTCAAAGGACAGGCTGACTCTTTTGTTAGGAGCTAATGCAGTGGTGACTTTAAGTTAAAGCTGATGTTCATTGACCGTTGTGAAAATTCTAATACCCTTAAGAATTATGCTGACTCTACTCTGCCTGTGCTATAGAAATGGAACAGCAAAGCACATCTGTTTACAACATGGCTTATTTTAAGCCTACTTTTGAGACCTACTACTCAGAAGAAAAGATTCCTTTCAAAATATGGTTGCTCATTGACGATACACCTGGTCACCCAAGAGCTCTGACAGAGATAGGCAATGAGCTGAATGTTATTTTCATGCCTGCTAACACAACATCCATTCTGCAGCCGATGGATCAAGGAGTCATTTCAATTTTCAAGTCTTATTTAAGAAATGCATTTAGGCAGGCTAGAGCTGCTATAGGCAGTGATTCTCTGATGGAGCTACGCAAAGTATTTTGAAAACCTTCTGGAAAGGATTTGCCATTCTAGATGCCATTAAGAACATTCATGATTCATGGAAAGAAGTTAAAATATCTACAGAGTTTGGAAGAAATTGATTCCAACCTTCATGGATGTCTTTGAAGGGTTCAAGATTTCAGTGGAAGGAAGTCACTGCAAATATGGTAGAAAGAGCAAGAAGACTAGAATTATAAGTGGAGTCTGAAGACATGACTGAATTCCTGCATCTCATGGTAACATTGGAACAGATGAGAAGTTGCTTCTGATGGATAAGCAAAGAGTGGTTTCCTGAGATGGGATCTATCTCTGGTGAAGGTGCTGTGAAGACTGTTGAAATGACAACAAAGGATTTAGAATATTATATAAATCTAGTTGATAAAGCAGTGGCAGGGATTGAGGGAACTGACTCCAGTTTTGAAAGAAGTTCTACTGCGGGTAAAAGGCTATAAAATGGCATCGCATGCTTACAGGGAAATTGTTAGTGTAAGGAAGAGTTAAGGGATGCAACAAGTCTCTTTGTCTTATTTTAAGAAATTGCCACAGCCACCCCAACCTTTAGCAACCACCACCCTGATCATTCAGCAGCCACCAACATCAAGGCGAGACCCTCAACCAGCAAAAAGATTATGCCTCCCTGAAAGCTCAGATGATGGCATGTTTTAGTAATAAAGTTTTTTTATTATTAAGGTATGTACATTGTTTTTTAGACACAATGCTATCACACACTTACTAAGACTGCGGTACAACATAAACCTAATTTTTAAATGCACTGGGAAACAAAAAAAAAATCATTTTGACTTGCTTTTTTATGATATTTGCTTTATTGCAGTGGTCCAGAACTAAACCTGAAATCCCTCTGAGGCATGCCTGCACGTACCTGCTTCTATGCTTGCCTACCTGGGCTTTTCTCCTTGGGTCTGTCCTCCAAGAGTGAGCTATACTTATGGATTCGTGGTATGCATATTCCTAGGTCTTAGATGGTGGGGGCAGCAGTTTGTATCAAAGTTGGGAAGGAGCTGGGAGCGGGGAGAGCTGCAGATGCAGCTTGGATGTGTAAGGTAAGTTGTCAACACAAATGTATGAGAGACCCCTCAATATGTAGAAAGGAGCCAAGGGCCAGAGGAGCATGGGTTCAGGGAAGGGACAGGCCAGGCTATTTGCAATATCATTATTCATACCAATTTTGGAAAGGCCAAGAATAATGACTTTGCACTAGGCCTTCCTGATAATTATGAAGGCATATTTGTCAAAGAGGATACGATGTCTTTTATTTAACGGTTTGATACCTGATTTGAACTTTTACATAACTGGATACAGATTATGAGGACCTCCCTCTGTATTCTTGCCAATGGCTCCACAAATTTTGGGGCCATAATTCAGTGTTCTGGTCTCCTGTGCCAATGTTCTTTCAACTCTTTTAATGAGCTCAGCTCACCCTTTCTGACTATAACTGTTTTTCCTAGATTTCCTCTGGTTTCAGCCTGCTGGTCAAGTGTGGAATATGTGGCTGAAGCAGAGATAGCACACTCACCCTCAGTTAAGCTAAAGTACAGTTTGTTTTGGACACTCAGTTTCTCATGACTCTTCTCTTCCCAGGCTCCAGTGACTTGTGCTCTGCTTCCTGAGCTCATCCTCTCTCTCTCTCTAAAATTCATGCAAGGGATGACCCAAGAGTGGGCCCGAGGGCCGACCGCAGGATTGCTCTTTGGGCTTGGATGGGCAGGCCCACACGCATTCATGCCTCATCACACTGTGGAACAGAGCCAGAGGTAGAAAGGTGGAGCAGACTGTGGCCTGGGGATCCCAGGACCAGCCCTCTCATGCTACCACATTCAAGCAAGAACTCTGAGCAGAGTCTGCAAAATCTGATTTTGAACTTGGTCTTCTAAACTATTATAATCCATGGAAGTTAATGAAACATACTTAACAGCCTCTTAGTTTGACTTAGAATATTCAAACATTTAGAATATGGCATATGGGTCTCCATTTATTTTTTCACACCTGGACCTGAGAATGTTAGAAGTGGACCTGCTTAGGTACATTTTTCCACCAAAGAATATGTGCCTCTTCTTTCTGGAGAAGGGCCAGGTGAAGTTTCCATCATAAAGTCCACCATCCAAGAGGGACAGAGGACTTGCAGAACCTGTCCACTGGATGATCTTTGCTTTCTTGCTTCTTTAAGGCAAGGGGGTCTTATATAGCTTTTCAAATTGGGCCTCAGCTTGTATCTGACCTTAGCGGTTTCTTAGGTCCTTCCTAAAGTTTTCCCCTCTCCTGGGTATGTTGAGAATTAGCAGAGAAGGATAATGTCCTGGGCACTCCACCCTCTCTTTTTTTCCACTCAACCTCAAAAACACATGCACACACATGTGCAGAGCCACACAAGCTTCCTGTAAAAACTGGAACCTGAGTTCTCATCACTGAGGTTTTTCTGGAGTTTTCTTCCTCCTTTTACAACTCTAGGGCATTTTCCACTCAAAACCATTGACTTAAAAGAAAAAACTTAAGAAAAAGAAAAGGGAAGGGTTCTTGTCAGAACATGGAAAACAAAATTCTAAAAATAACTCATAGTCTCATATTCCCCTGCAGACATGAGGCAAGCATTGCCAAGTTGAGGAACTGCTGACAATAACATGACTTCTGGCCCATTGCTCTTCTTCCCCATCAATGTTTTCTCAAATGGGGGTTCTGGGCAGTGACTGTTGAATTCAACCTTACAAACAAGCCCCCACAAATGCCTACAAGAAAATCTTAGAGCTATGAATTGGCCCCTTTTAAACTTATATCTTTAAAGAGATATATATGGATTGAGGGCTTATTTTCTATGAATAGCTCTAAATTTTCCTGGTATGGTGAAGGGGACTGAAGGACATAAGGAGGGATAAATGCCATCCAGAGCAAATCAAAATTTAGGAGTTGGCCAAATGATGTTGGTAAAATTGGGTATAACTCAACAGGTTTGGGGAGGTTCAAGACATCAAGAGAATTCATCAGTCCACTCATTCATTCAGTTAATATTTCTATTTCCTCCTTTCTACTCTAAAAAGAAAGGATTAAAGCAACTAAATTATATTTATTGTATTAACTCAGAAGGATTGTGTACACTACTCATAGGATTGTGACACAACTATTCAGAAGCTGAAAACTACTGAGGAATGGACGCATGTATCTGAGAAAGTTCAGACAGTGTTAAGACTGTCAGATATTGTACCTTTGGTTTTACCTTATTTCCCTAATCTGTATTTTATGTCATGACTAGGGTTATCTTCCTAAAATGAAAATCCCATCACATTACATCTGCTTAAAATCCTTTAGTGGTTCTGTATTATTGGGAAAGTTGAAGTGCCTTAGCATTGTATATAAAATGTTCCTGATCTCGTTCATCCCAGTCTACCTCTCTGGGCTCGTCTTGAGTCAGCCCTCCTTCCTGTGCATAGAGCAGGAGCTTCTAGAGAGCCATGACTGTCTTACCCAGCTTTGACTTCTCAGTGTCATAGCGGAGGCTCCAAGAACACTTTATTTTTATTAATATAGCCCTCTTCACCGATCCATCTCTTTTCTAAACAATTCTATTGTAAACTTTAACACAGAAAATTTTATTAAGCAAATGAATAGCCTAATGAGATATTGTAAACAGAACATACATGTAATTACCACCTATAGAAAACTAGGTGTTGCTGGGTCCCCAGAAACCTTTTGCATGTCCTTTCCTAATCACATCCCTTTCTCTCCTTGCCAAAGGCAATCACTCATCCCTCATCCCATTGATTTGGCTGTTCTCAGTACAAGCCACAATCCCCACACCCCTCCTTACCTCTGTGATCTTTCTCCCAACATCACACAGCCTTCTGAAGGCTGTCTCTCCCTCTCTGATCTTCAAAGCACCTATTTTCCTTAGCATTCATTTGACATCTAGTTACCCATATCATCTCAAGTAAAATACTATGTGTTTCACAAATTTACATTTATGATATTCTTCTTGTATTCTTTATATTATTTTGCCTTTACTATAGGTATCTTAATCTGTGCAAGTAGATTTTTTGATGTCTATACTCTATATTGCTATTGTCTATGTTTTACTTGTATAGTTAAGTCTAATTATAGATACTCAATGAATATTTATTGAATGACTAGTTAGTGAGTGAGTGAATCATGACACCAAAGCATATAAGAGGCAGAGACTTTCTCAACTAGAAATAAATATAATCTATACAAATAGAGACAGAGAGGAAAGCAAGATGTTCTGATGTAGTGCACATGAATGTGTTAGAGTTTTGCTCACTGTGAATCACTATTTCCCTCTCCTATATTATTTACTTCTTCAAAGAAGAGCAGGTGTTAGGAAATCTTGATATACTTCTGATACAATCTTCATACAATTTAATGTCATTGGTTTTGAGTAAAAAAGGCATTTAGGATCAAGCAGTACATGTTGCTCTTCAGCATTTTATTCAAGAGGCGTCATGGCCAACATACGAGCCAGATAATGGGATGACTTCTGACTCGGATGCTCCAGGAAGGATTCCACATTGTCAGGGAAATTGGAAGAGACTAGTGCGAAAACCCTTTCCCACTTTATGACGGCATGTGTAAATGAAAGCCACTGGCAGTCTAAATACAACAATTAAGCCTGTAGTTTTACTTAGAGATTAAGTTGGTGCTGAAAGCTCAGGTCTAGGACATGGGGTTGTAATTCAACTATCTCCTAGAAGCCACCCAGTAATAAAGTTGAGGTTCTTAGTCAACCTATATTTATCTTTCCACCTTTTGGATGGAATAATGTTGAACATGTAAACTTGAACCATCTTTCCTTACTTTTCACATACTATTCAGTGACTCTCCCCCCCCATTTTCTGACATAATGTGACTCATTATTTGAAATTCAAATAAAATATGTCCTTCTATATGAAGTGTACTTTCATCCATCATAAAAGGGCTGTCTATTCTGCTCCCCCAACACTTTTTTTCCCTTAAAGTATTGTGTTTTAAAGTGTTTTTGTATGCCCTACAGAATCATTAGCTACTCAGCTTTAAGGACTGGATTTTATTTAGTACTAGACCTATGGTAGGCACTCAGTATTTTGAGTTAATAAAAAGTACAAAGTAGCAAAATTTGAGACACAGAATCAAAAGTAATAAGTACCTAGTACCAGAATGAATAGCTTCTTTTTTCCAGGTACTAGATCAGGTGCTAAGAATAGACAAATGAAACACAAAATAGGCATCCAGGGGCTCATGGTCCAATGGGGAGAACAGAGAAGTGAACACATCCAATACTGTTGGAGGGAGTAAAGAGGTGGGTAGGGTGCTGGTCTTTGACTCAGACTGGGGAATAGGAGACATGAAGAATAGGCAGTCAGGTGGGGAAGGGGAAGAGGTAGGGGGCCTTCAAGGCGGAGGAAGCAGAAGCACTGGAGTTCCCTTAGTGAAAACACGGTCATTCGGAGATTTGCAGTGGTGAGATTTGCAGTGGTGAGAACAAGCACAGAAATTTGTTTATGCCAGAGGACTGCAGCCCTAGCACTTCTGGGTGTGTCAGAAGGGAACAGACACAGGGGATGAGGGCATGGGAGGATAACCGGGGAGGGTAAACCCACGTTCAACTGAAGGTAGAGGAGCATATTTCTGTTCCATTGGGAAAAAGAGAAGAGGTGCAACTGGATCACAAATGGACTTGTACTACACTTAGATGTACAAGGAAGACTCACTTCCTTATTTTCTATTACATGCCTGATATTCCTTACAGGCTGTTCACATGCCCTTGGAGGGGAGGACGAAGACGGTCAACTTCCCACTTCTTGCATCACAGGCTCTTCCTGTTTGAATAGTGTATTTTGAATGACTCAGTCTCTGTGGGGTAAATGCTTTTCAGATGCCCTTTCCCTATCTGTACTCCTATCTCCCTCCTTTGCTTTTCTCCCAGGGTAACCTCATGGCAACATGAAACACAAATGATTGGGACTCATGTAACGTTCTCTATGACCTTGTCTCCTCTGAGCTCTGACACAGGGCAGCTGTTCCGATTTGCTCCCTGAACTGGTGAACTTACAAGTGCAGCTGGTTTCCCCTGACCATGTGGAGGACATGAAGCATCTCTGACTAGAATCCACAGTCTATGGCATTTATATGATATTTTAAATGTGGCAGCTGCTTCATTCAGGTCCTGGATGTTAGCCAGTCTATTGTGCTATCAATACCTCAGCATCTCGTCACATGTTTGAGTACCATGTACAGGCTTTTTCTATGTTTGTTTTTATGCACAGGCTTTGCGAAATAAGGAAAGATACTTTAGATCACCTTTCTGAGCACCCTCCTCCTGGATCCACAGGAATATTCTTCCTCTGGGGGTTTTCCCTTGGGTTTCATCCTGAGTGTAGGAAATGAAACAAAAGATCTCCCCATAGTATTTTGTCAGCCAACTCTCTTTTCTTTTTCATAATCCATTAGGACAAAACTAGCAACTGATCTACTTCTTCCTTCCTTTTGTAGACTTGCCTTACACCTTCACCTCCTTCTTTCTTCTTAATAGAAGAAGGAGTACCATTTCCATATTGTGGGAGAAACTATGATTTGAAAAGAAATTTCAAAATCTGAGTTAGCCATGCCTGGCTCTTGATAAAGGACAAGAGAACACTGACTTAACATTCCCTCATAATATTCCAATGATAAGACACGGCCACGATAAAAACAAACACTTAAAATAGAGGAGTGTTCTGGAATGGTAGAGCGAGACAGTGAAACTGCTCTCTCACAAAACCCAAATTTTGGCAAAGCAACTAAAATCAACCATTTCAGAACTCTGGAAATTAAACAAAGCCACAGAACAAACTGAAAATTGCCAACTCAAGAAACTCCTAAGTCTCCAAGATAGTAGTATCTATGTCATTTGACATGGGCTATTTTTATCCCCTTCCCTCTCTAGACCAGAGGTGTGGTAGTCACAAAAAATCAGCAGCCTTGCAGCCAATGGAAAGGTCTGACCACTTCTGGAACTTGATTGTAAGCACCATCTATATAGTACCATCAATATTTTGTCTGAATTAGCAATTACGTAGAAAACTTCCATTCCCAGGGTGTTGGGGCTATTTGATTTGATTCAGAGCTTAGCTCAACAATAAAAATAGCCCTATGCCAGGATGTTACCTAAAATAATAGAAATCTCCTGGTAACATCATAGCTGTTGGTCTAAGGCTGTCATTTCAACTGAAGTATAAAAAGAGCATGACCAAAAAATTAAGAGGAAGTCCTTGAGATCTAGGCCACTAGAACTAAGGAGCTTCAACAAATTGCTGGGGAATCTACAAGGCAGTTAGTTGTGTGTACAGGACTTGACCTGGGAAAAGTGAAGGCTCCAGTCATTCCAGTGTGTCTGGCTGATAATTGAGGTCTTGCACAAATAGGAAGTGAAAGCTGAGACTGTTTTGTTGAAGACTAACTGCGTGAAGTTTGAAGTCATTCCTTCACACACAGATCCCCTTGGTAGAAGGTGAAAGACAGAACAATAAAGCATTAAAGGGAATGTTCTGGTAGATCATTGTCTGGTCATTAAATAATAGTACTCAGTGATAACCCCAAAGAACCCAGTTCAAAAATAAAAACAAAAATCAAGAAAAATACCTAGCTGAGAACTCAGTAGTCACATATTGCAGAATACCAGCAGCAATAACAAATGTGAAATGGACAAATTCCCAGGATACAAATTACCAAGATGGACTCAAGCAGAAGTAGGAAACCTGAGTAGCCCTATAAAAATAAAGAGATTGAATTAGTAATTTAAAAACTTTTCATAAATAAAAGTCCAATCCCAGATGGCTGCATTTGGTGACTTCTACTAAACATTTAAAAAAGAAAAAAAACCAATCTTTCACAAACTATTCTAAATAAAGAAGAAAAGGAAACATTTCTCAATTCATTTTATAAGGCCAGCACGGCCCTGATATGAAAAACAAGGACATCACAAGAAAAGAAAATGACAGATCAATATCCCTTTTGGATGTAAGCATAAAATCTTCAACAAAATATTAGCCAAAAATGTAAGAAAAATTATACACCATGACCAAGAGAGATTTACCCTAGGAATGCAAAGTTGTTTTAACATGTGAAAATAAAAAAATGTAATGTACCATTTTAATAGGGTAAAAGACAAAAACTACATGATCATCTCAATTAATGCAAAAGAACATTTGACAAAACCCAATACTCTTTAATGATAAAAACACTCAACATGCTAGCAAAAGGACTCTTTCTCAACATGATAAAGGACAGCTACAAAATTCTACAGCTAACTTCAAATTCAATGGTAAAAACTGAATGCTTTCTCTATAAAATTAGGAGAAAGACTCTTATTCCAATTATATTCCATTCTAGTTTCTGTTGGAGACTCTGGTCAGGGAAATTAGGCAAGAAAAATAATTCAAATGTATCATATTAGAAAAGAAGTAAAACTATGTCTACTCAAAGATGACATGATCTTGTATGTAAATATCCTAAAGAATATACAAACAAACCTTTGGAATTAATGAATGAGTTCAGCAAGGTTGTAGAATACAAGATCAATATACACAAATCAATGGTATTTCTATATAACAGCAATTAATAATCCAAAAATGAAATTAAGGGAACAATTCCTTTTATACTAATATCAAAAAGAATAAAATACTTAAGAATAAATTTAAAAAAATTAAGTGCAAGACTTGTACACTGAACACTACAAAACACTGTTGAAAGAAATAAAAGACTTAAATAAGTGGAAAGATATATTCATGCATTGGGAAAGTTAGTATTGTTATAAGGGCAGTACTCTCCACATTGATTTGCAGATTCATTGCAATCCTTATCAAAACCCCAGATTCCCTTTTGCATAAATTGGCAAGCTGTTTGAACATTTTATGGAAACTAAAGGGATACAGAATTGCCAAAAAAACCTTGGTGGTGGGGGTGGGGGAAATGACAAAGCTGGAAAACATCATTCTATTTCAAAACTTATTACGAAGTTACAGTAATTAAGACAGTGTGGTACTGGCATAAAGGCAGAAATTAGATCAGTGTAATATAATTGAGCATCTAGATATTAACTCTTATGCTTACGGTCAATTGGTTTTCAATAAAGTTGCTAAGATAATTCAATTGGAAAGAATAGTCTTTTCAACAAATTGTACTGGGTCATTCACATGGAAAAGTATGAAGTTGGACTCCTACCTCACACATATATAAAAATGAAAACTCAGAATGCTCATAGACCTAAATATGAGCTAAAACTATAAAAATTGTGGAAGAAAACTTAGGAGTAACTTCTTGTGACCTTGAGATAGGTAACAGTTTCTTAGATATGACACCAAAACCACAGGTGACAAAAGAAAAGAAGATAAATGCGATTTCATTAAAATTAAAAACATTTGTACTTCAAAGGACACTATCAAGAAAATGTAGACAACCCACAGACTGAAAGAAAATATTTGTGAATCATATACCTGATAAAGGATTTGTATTTAGAACATATTTTTAAAAGAACTTTTACAACTCAATAGTAAAAAGATGAGCTAATAGAAAAAGAGTAAATGATTTAGATACACATTTCATTAAAAAAGACAAATAGCCAACAAGCATATGAAAAGATGCTCAATGTCATCAAATGTAAATGCCAATCAAAGCTAAAATTGCTTCACACCCACAAGGATGATAAAACAATAAAGACAAACAATAACAGGAATTGGCAAGGACGTGGAGAAATTAGAACCCTCATTAATTGCTAAACAGGGGTCTACCTTTATGTCAAACTTCTAATGGAAAGGCTAAAAGACAGTTGGAGGGGAAAACAGCATATATACAAACATCCTGAATCATACATAAACTGTATTTTAAGCCCTTGGTGATAACAAAAGGAAATAGGAATTGAACCTTTATTTTTAAGGAGTAGGAAATGATGGCTTGAGTAATAGGGAGAATGGGGAAGAAAACCTAAGACGTGAGCAGTCCCAATATTTGGAACATTATTTCAGGTGACCCAGTTTCCCAGATCTTTGTGATCATGAACAAGTTGACAAAAGCCAAATGCAATTAATTGGGGGTAGTATAGAGGAGCAGGGACATATGTATTAAATTGAGATTGTATCTTAATCTTAATTTGAGAGGTCTGAGTAGTATAAGGAGTTGTAAATTTCGTCTTTTAACTACTGGGGAATTATAAAGGAGTTATAAACCCCATCTCAAAAAGTGCATTCAAGTGACAGTAGACTTTTAGAAATTCAGGCACAACAGTAGGTTGGGCTGGATAAAATTAAGGCTAGAACACACTTAAAAATAAACAGTCCTCCAGCTACATACAGGAGGTTGAAATTGGATTACTCCCTAACACCATACACACAAGTAAATTCAAAATGGATTAAAGACCTAAAAATAAGCCATGAAGCCATAAAACTCTTAGAAGAAAACAGGCAAAAATTTCATGAATGTTCATTTTTTTGGACACACCTCCCAAGCAACAGAAACAAAAGCAAAAATAAACAAATGGGACTACATCAAACTAAAAAGCTTCTGTACAGCAAAGGAAACCATCAACAAAACAAAAAGGCAACCTTAGTATGGGAGAATATATCTATAAATAATATATCCAGTAGGAGAATAACATACAAAACATATGAAGAAGTTATATGTCTCCACAACAACCACAAAAAAGAAACCCAACTAAAAAATGGGCAGAAGACCTGAACAGACATTTTCCAAAGAAGACATACAGATGGCCAAGAGGAACATAAAAAGATGCTCCACAGGGAAATTCCCTAATCACCAGGGAAATGTGAACAAATCTACAAAGATATATCACCTCTACCAGTCAGAATGGCCACTGTCCAAAGACAAGAAGTAACAAATGTTGATGAGGATGTGGGGAAAAGAGAACCTACACTGTTGGTGGGTATGTAAATTGGTGCAGCCGCTATGGAAAGCAGTATGGAGGTTCTCAAAAAACTAAAAATTGAAATACTATACAACCTAGAAATTCCTGGGTCCACTAGCAGCCTCTTCTTTCAACTCCTTCCCTCTCAAATAACACATCCCTCTTTTCATGCTTCTCTTATAGGAAACCCAATTCTGAAATGCCCTCTTTTGAGGTACAATACTGCCCTAGAGTCATATTCTTGTCTGGTCCATCTGTTAGTCATATTTCTTCACAGGGATTCTCAGTTACGTTAGCATATTTGACATTTTTAAGACTCCACATTTCCACTTTAATGCATAAACCTCTGTCCCTTTTCTGGGATTTCCCTCTATGCATTTTTTGAGGAGTTGGTTAGTTTTCCAAAAGGCCAGAGCCTCATAATATCATTAATTAATTTATATTCTCAAACACTGAGCAATATACCTGAAGATAGTAATTTATGAATCCCAAATTAGTGGCTGATAATTATTCTCTTAAGAGAGATTAGTAAAATTAGCACAGCCTAATTTGGAAGTGATGGTAATTCGGAAGTCCTTGACAAAAGAGCTTCTACCTTGGCCTCTGGGGGCTGAGAGCCTACCATCACCTGCCTGAGGGGAACCTATGCCATTGACTTGAAACCTCAAAACTCACTTTGGATGGAAAGTGCTGGCAGATGGTTTGGTGTTCTGGCAGGAAAGAAAAAGGTAGGAAGTTGTCAGGGCAACGTTCTACATTTGGTTGTATGTGTGGTCTGTCTGACTTGAGCTGTAAGTGAACACCAGCCTGTGAGCACCTCAGCAACAGTGGGTGGACGGGTTACAGCAGATCTCATCAGGCCGTGGCCTGAGGCTTGCTGGGTCACATCTGTTTATTCAGCAATCCTTGCATCTTGTATTATTTAGTCCCCTTTCTAAACACTGAAAATCAGAGGACTTGAGAGCAAAGTTTAACCCTTTCAGTAAAACATTTTATATCTAAGTATATATCCACATACACATTTTGGAGCTTTGGGCCCCTTGGTTAGGTTTCTTTCCATGCCTTATGCTCTCTCTCCAGTCTAGGACAGTGACTGTACCCTTCATGTCCTTTGAACATCTTTGCAGAAAACCTCACTTGCCTTCCCAATCAGGAATTTGACATTCTGCCATAGTCCTACAAGTTTGTCCATCTTTGGAGGTACTGTGTGCTTTTCTTTGTGTATGGAAAAGAGACACATTCAGATGAAGATTTATGTAATTAAATTTAAAACACATACATGCCCAAATCAACTTTATATTATTTCAAATAGTTAAGTATATTTATATAAATAATTATGTGTGTACAAATAATTATATTTATCATATCATATAAATATATAAATGCAAACTTTATATACATATAAAGATATACAGACACACGGGCATATATTGGACATATTACAGTGAGTCCTTGTGGCAATAAAGGGGAGGGGAATGGGGATTGGAGATGAAAAAGAGATAAAGAGGGCTTTTCATGAACCAGTGATTATATACCTGTGGCCAAACAAAAGATGGGGAAGGATTTTCTTATGTGGGGAGAAGAGGTGGGAAAATATACTAGGCAGAGGGAATTACATACAATTTATTAACTTATTAAGTACTCAACCCATGCTTACAGAGCATTTCCTATGCTTCTAATACTGTGCTGGGCATATGGATATGAGAGGACACAAGGCAGATGTCAACCCAGAATTTTCCAGGTACAGTTCAAATCTTGTGACATATACCATATAATTCTCACAATAAACCTACAAGAGAGATAGGTGCTATTATTATTCCCCTCATATAATGATAAAGGTAAGGTGCATAAAGGTTAAATAACTTGTGCAGGCCCACACATCTAGTAAGTGGCAGAGCCAGGGTTTCAATATCAGCATCATGATTCAGGAGCCCACATGACCACAGATTTAATCACTCCTTATACTTTCTTATGAACAGGCAATAGTACTATGTGTGATAAGCACTCGTGCAATTCAAATGCTCCAAGTTCTCCAGCTTTTTCCAGTCGCCTTTTATCTTTATTATTGAATGGACTGATTTAGTTTTCACCCCAGAAACTGTAGGAAGTCTGGTGCATTTCCCAGTGTTAAAAATTCTTTGGGGTAAAAGAAAATGGGCAAATCTGTGTTCTCTTGATCACTCAGCATGGTAGCAAACTTCCCTACTCTCGATCTAATTCTGAACATGGCTGTCTTTTCTCCTTGCCCATATCGGTTCTGGCATGACATAGTATATGGTTCCTTTTGCTCCTTGCAATGCCCCTGTGCTACCCCAACCCTATTTATAAAATATATCTGTAGAAGAATTTTACCAGAGATTTGGGAGTTAATGGGAGGAGGAGACTTCAGAACAGCTCAGCACAGGCATCCACCTAACCCAATGTTAGGTGTTATTGACTCCAACGTCCAAGAGCTGACTTGGTAGGCCTGGGGAATGCTGAGCTCCAGCTTGCTGCCAGGTGTTCTGATCTCTTGCTCCTTCTACATACTCTTTCTGTACACTGGCACTCTCTAAACCCTAAAATCCTGTGAGTTTCCTATGAAGTCTGATTTGGCTCTCTGTATGAGATCTCTCCTCCTCAAACAGACCCAGAAATTTGAGGTAGTAGATGGGTGGGTAGAGAGAGTGCTTCACAGCCAAGAGATGTCAATATGTTTTCTTTGATGAAGAGCTACCTTATCTTCTCTGAATTGTACCACGTCCCTAGATATGAAGTTTGCTGCAGCCAATTCTTGTTTTACATAGGTGGTGTTTTCTCTTTCCACTGTCCCAGAAGAAGAGTGCAAAGTGCAGTTGGATCATGTAGGATGGGCATCTAACCTTGACTGCGGGGGCAGTGGAGGGGATGGCTAGCAGAGGTGATAACTCTACACTGAAGTCTTGAGGATAAGACAGTGAGCCAGGTGAGGGCAATGGATGGAATGTTAAGTGTTTCAAGTCAAACAGCCTAATCCAAAATCCAGGGGTGAAAGAATTCCCATTTAAGAACACAAAGACAATTTTGTGCTATTAGAGATTGAAGATTGATAAAGAGGGTGGTGAGAGATGAGGAAAAGTAAGCAGAGTCTTCTTCTTCCTTCCCTCTCTCCCTCCCTCCCTCCCTTTCTCTTTCAGAAAAATCGTGGTGGCTGCAGTGTGGAGAATGAATTGGAGAAAAGCAAGAGTGGAGGTTACTGCCATTTGGGTAATGCCTGTGGGAGCAGAGAAAAGTGGGATGGATTCAAGAGTTATTCAAGATTTGAATGGAGTGGGGAAGCGGTGAGGAAGAAAGAGGCATAAAGAATTGGGTGGATTAGAGATGGAGTGATGGATTCATTAAGACAGAGAATCCAAAAGGGAGGAAATAGTTGTATTGACATCCAATGAATTCAATTTTGGACATATGGAGTAATAAGATACCCAATGGAGTCGACCAGTGGCATGTTGGATATGTGCATCCAGAGCTCCAGAGGTATGTGTCTTGAGATATAGAGTTAGATTCATCATCAAAAAGGTGGCAATTGATGCCCTTAATTTGGATAACATTACCTACTTAGAGTGGTAAGTAGGTAATGTTACCTACTTTAGAAGAGAAAAGGACCATGGACCAAATGTCAATGAACACCAAGTAAGGATCAACAAGGAACAAGGACCCCACCATAAAGATTAAAGAGGATGTAACAAAGATGTGGAAAGTAAACAGGGAAAACAAGGTAAGAGTGTTTAGAGAAGGAAAGAGTAGTTAGTCATGTCAAAGCTCAGAGACATGTTCTGGAAATGGTGCTCTTGTGAGTTATATTTCCTCAGTTTAAATATAAGCTTCTTGTGTTATTGTTGACTGTGAAATTTGTGTTCAATAAATACTTCTTGATTGACAGCACACATCCCTTCCCCCCTCCCCAAATATTGCAAGACCATGCTTCTCTGATAGCACAGAGACTGTTTCCTTTGTGAAGAAAAAAATGGTCACTCTTAATAAAAACTTTAGAAAATCTGAAGCTAAGTCCTTTGTAGAGATAAATATGGTAGTAATTAATTTCTTGGTATACCATCTCATTACATGGGAAATACTATACACTTTAGAAAAGGGTGATTTTTTTCCTAACTTTTTATTTTATTGCCTGCTAGGGTCCCTGGGTGAATCTCTCATTTCCTAAGGCAATTAAACACTTAAATAAATTATTATTTGTTAATACATATAGGAAATGCACATATAGGGTAATGGTGTATATTTTGATGGGTAGATCTCTTAGGCTGCATATTACAAAGAGTGAATGGTGTCACATAATTTGCTAGAGCTATGCTTAAGAAGTCATGAATACTTTATTTTGTAGTTCAAGGGCAGTTCCCATTTCAGCTAGTAAAACTGAATCAGCTGATTTTAATGAGTGTTGTCACAGTTCTGGAAACTGGGTATCCCATCAACCACTCAGAAAGAAAAAAAAATGTTGGGAAAACACTTCTTGTAGTTAAAACAGGAATACAATAGTTCTCACTTCCTTACTGTGAACTTTATTTGCAGAGGCTGGTGAGTACTTGGAAATTGTCTACTTTTTCTTTTTTTTCCTCCACGTGAGCTAATTTTGCTCCAGAAAACACACTTAAAAGCCAACTAGAAAGTTTGTGGCTTTGGCAGCCATCCTTATATTTCCCCCCAAGAGGAAACTGATCCCAGCTGGCTGGGTTCTTGAGTGGGCGGTAGCTATAATACAGTATTGAATTAGCTCAAAGTCTAGCTTCCAAAGAATATAGTCCATTGACTTTAAAGACGTGCTGAGAAATCCAATCTTGGATAAAAGTTAGAAATGAACACTAAGACTATATTGCAATATATTTGTTTGCTTAAAACATTGTGCTTCAGATGCAAGCAGATGAATGAAATCTTTTACCTTTTACACTTCCCTTTTACATTTCTTACTCACCATTGGGTAATAACTACAAAATAATCTAAAGCAGTTTGTCAGTACAAGGGAGTCTCTAGCTCCATGCAGGAGAAGACCTTCACGAAAAAGCCTAGTGTGAAACCTTAAAGTATTCTCAGACCCTTTTGTGCATTCATCTTCCCTGAATCTGTGCATGGGCTTTTTTCTCTGTACACATGGCTGCTTTTAAAAAGACTTTTTAAAGAGCAATTTTGGGTTTAAAACAAAATTGAAAGGGTGACACGGAGATTTCCCATATGCTTCCCACCATCCCTTAACAGGCACAGTCTCCTGTTAGCAACATCATATACTGGGATGACACAGCATTTACAAAGGATGAACCTACCCTGACACATCTTAATCACCCAAAGCCCATAGTTTATCTTAGACAAAAGTATACTTTGTTTTTGGACAAATGTATAATGTATAATATGCCAATCATTGTAGCATACCTTATTTTCACTGCCCTAAAATTCCTGTGTGCTCTGCTTATTTACCTCTTTCCTCTACTGCACTCCCGGCAACCACTGATCTTTTCATCCCCAGTTTTGCCTTTTCCAGAAGGTCATTTAGTTGAAATCATATGGGTATATCATTTTTTCCAGATTGGCATCTTTCACTCAGGAATATGCATTGAAGGTTTCTCCATGTATTTTCATGGCTTGATAGTTCATTTCTTTTTAATACTCATTAAAATTCCATTGTCTGGATGTACCACAATTTATTTATTCATTCATCTACTGAAGGGCATCTGGGTTGTGTCCAAGTGGTGGCAATTATGAATAAAGCTGCTATAAACATTGCCTGTGTGTTTTTGGGTGGATGTATGTTTTCAACTCCTTTGGGTAAATACCAAGGAGTGCAATTGCTGGGTTATATGGTAGGAGTATGTTTAGTTTTATAAGAACCTGTCAAACTGTCTTTACATGACAGTTTTAAATGTTTTAATTTCCCTAAGAGTCTCACCTTTGCTTCCTGAAGTCTTAGACATTCTATTATGTTCCTCTCCCCCTAATCTCTTGTCCTCTGCCATGCATGGGCTTGCAGTTTCCCCTACACGCGTTGTTCATTGAGGTGCCTGCTACTGCTTTCAATGCCCTCCAGCTCCATATGCAAACTTTGCTTCTGTTCCTGTCTGAGCTCCAAGTTAGGCGAGACAGAAGGCAGTCCCTCAGGGGCCCCCAGACCTGGCAGAGCACGGCAAACAAGCTCCACTTTTTTCCTTTTGTCCTGAGGGTGGAACCAATAATTGAATGGCTACCTTCTGACTACCCTGCCCTGCAGTGGGATGGGATGGGGCAAAGGACAGCAGAAACACCATAAAATTTCTTACCATTTTGAGTGTAGATTTATTTGGAGGTGGAGATAAAAGAGCTTGGTGGCTGCAGATTTTGACTAGATTCTAGAGCTCCCCCAAAGCTATTTTGGTCAATCTGTTGTTGTTTATTTGGTATTTTTGCAGAGAACTGAGGGCCTGGAGCTTTCTGGTTTGCCATTTGCTAACATCACCTTCTCCAGAGACATTTTACAATCTGAAGAGGAGCTTAAGGACTGAAACCCAGTGGACACTAGCTTTAAAGGAAAATCAAAGACAGAATCCATAAAGATGCATGAAGATGAGGCAGAAAGGCAGAGAAAGAACCAGAAGAGAATGGTGGCCTGGAAAGTGAGACAAGAAATATTTTCAAAAGATGTTTAGTTAATAATGTTTAATGATAAAACCTATAAAGATGTTAAATGAGATAATGACTGAGACAAGACAACTGGATTTGTAGAATGTAGAATTCAGAATGATGGGGAATGGAAGGAATACTATATGTGGCAATGGAGAGGGTCCACCTGACTAGAATAATCACTATAGGTTTCAGAGAGTGAAACCTCAATGATACCTCACTAAAGAGTGTTTAGCAAAGGGCTGAAACATTAAGGCTTTAGGAAAACATATTTGTATAGCTGAACAAAAAATGCCCACTAAAATAATTCCAGCAAAATGTTGTCTTCTATTCGATTTTTCCCATTTCTTAAAATCGTGTGTCACGTCTTATTTACTGCTGCTATTTCAAATAATGTTGCTGTGACTAAAAACTGAAGGCCAGCATTTCCCCTTCTTCATCATATGAATTCCATTTAACTTCCTTTATGTTCTGAACTTCCTTTTGCATCACATCCTACATCCTGAAGGCATTAGAGATTTCTACTTTGACAATATCATATATTCCTTTTTATTGTCTAAATTCACATGTGTAAACTCATCTTGCATACCTCATCAGTGAGACTTTAAAGAAAAAAGCTAAGAAATGGTCCTAAGGAGACCAAGATGCTGAGTGTGACTATAGTAGGTGCAGGTGAATTTTTTTCTGATCCAAGGTGAGAGAATGCACTCACCCTATAACCCTAGAGTATAGCCCCCTCATTGTATGATTTGGCCACTAAGGAATATAGGACGGAATGTGTAAAAGGTCATGGTGTAAAAGGTCATGGGCAAGCCTATTCTTACTTGGAAAGATAATTCAAATAATATGTAATATTTGACATGAGAATCAGTATATTCTTTCATTTTCTCATTCATTCACTCTTCCCACACACATTTACTGAATACCCGCACTACATGAGGCAGTGAGATTAAAGATAAACATGGTCCCAGCCCCTCAGAGGCTTGCAGTTTAATACAGGGAAATAAATGCTTTTCTGGAGACAGATACAATACACCAGGATAAATGAAAGGAGATAGTGAACAATACTATAATTACAAGCTGACAACAAACTTAAGAGTTGCTTGGGAAGCATGACCGTTTCTCAGTCCATTTCAGATGAGTTGATCACTGTCATCCCTCCTGGTAAGAATCTACTCACTCCATTTACTACTATATCAAGGATGTGGTTTTGTGGCAGGGTTTAAATTAAAGCATGGTCTGATACACATCAGGAAACATACAGAGTGATCATTCAGTGCCTACAGGGTGTTCAGTAAGATCCTGGTACTTACAACTCACAGGCAGGGTGCTACTGGGCCTCCAGATTGGACAAAACCAGTGTGAGTCATGCTGTTGATACAACATGCTTTAGGTAACATGATGAGTACAAACATTGCTCTGCTTCCCTTCCTTGGTGTTACCTGGAGGTCCTCACCTGTCAGAATCTTAAGGAAAGAGAAGCTGGAACATTATAGAAAGCCATAAGACCACTATATCTCAGCTGTACCATAAAAAATGCTATTATCCATGATATGATGCTCAGGGGAAAACAACTATGGAGTTAAATGTGAAATGAAAAGTTCAGTATAGACTTGGTCTGGTGATAGCTGATTCTGACCAGTGGGTTATAATGGGATGAACATAATACTTGTAAATTCAATTCTTAGATACTGAATCTGGTCTGGATGCTACTCTGTGATGGTCTAATGTTAGTAAAACCAGCTATGCATCCATCCACACATATACCTACACATCCACCCACTCATCCACCCTCCCATCCATCCACCCTCCCATCCATCCATCCATCCATCTACTTATCCTTCCAATGTTCACTGAGAGTCACCTGGATTTTGGGAGTAAAGAGATAAAAAACACCACCTCTAGAGGCCTACATCCCAATAGAGAAGATGAATAAGTAACCAGATGATTATACTGTGGGTGCTAAGTGCTGTAATATGGATAAATGTGGTGAGGTTTGGGAGAAAATTGAAATGGCACTTAGCTAAGATGAATGGTTTCTCTAGGAAGCAGTACTGGTTGAATTTCAGATGATGATAAGAGTTGGCCAGCCTAAGACTAAGAAGAGGAAAAACTGAAGGGTGGTTTTTGTCTAATACTGGCCTCTCTGATATTGGTACTTCTAGAAAGAGGATTCCTGCCACAAACTAGAACCCTTCTAGCCTATCTTGGGATAAAAGCCTCCCCTGAGAAGGAAACCAGAGGCAGCACATTAAGAATGCTCCTAAATTACAAACAAGAATGGTTACTTGCAATGCCAGACCCTTATAGCAGCACGGCAGTACGAGCCAGTGTCCTCATATAACTCTAAGACAGTCTGTTCCTTAGCTAAGGAGACTTGTAATGTATCAGAAGAAACACTAGTTAGAGTGCAGACATCTATTCTAAACAAACCCTCTCTCACACTTGAATAACCATTATGTCAGTTTTGAGCTAAGATAATAAGCTTGAGGATGTAGGCTACAATCCCTGATAACTTTTCAAGTGGTTAGGGCCTTGCTGACACATCCTGTTGACTTCTAAAAAAAAATACTGTTGAGCACCAAGAGGGGAGGAAATGTCCATGTGAAAGCAATTGATTATATACTACTCTTTGTATTCCTTGGTTTAAAAAAACTTAAAACAAATTCCAATAATAAGGTATTGCTATATCCATTCAATATGGGTACCATGCATCCATTAAATACTATTTTTGAATTACTTAAAGGCAATGCCAGCTGTGTTATACTGAGTGTCAAAAGCAAGATTTGGACACTTAAGTTTTCCATATTTTGGCTATTGTGAATAACACTGCAACATAATGGGAGTGTAGGTATCTTTCTGAGATCCTGTTTTTATTTCCTTTGGATATATGCCCAGAAGTGGGAATGCTGGATCATATGATAGTTCTATTTTTAATTGTTTTAGAAACCTCTTTACTGTTTTCCATAGTGGTTGCATCAATTACCATTCCTAAGAACAGTGCAAAGGGTTCCCTTTTCTCCATATCCTGCCCAATACTTGTTATCTCATGTTTTTGATGATAGCCATTGCAACAGAGGGAGGTGAAATCTTATTGCAGTTTTGATCTGCATTTTCCTGATGATTAGTGATATTGAGCACCTTTTCAAGTATCTGTTGGACATTTGTATGTCTTCTTTGGAAAAATGTTCATTCAGTTTCTCTGCCCATTTTTTAAATCAGGTGGTTTTTCTTGCTATTGAGTTGTGTGAGTTCTTTAAATATTTTGGATATTAGCCCCTTTTCAGGTATCTGATTTAAATATTTTCTCCCATTCTATAGGTTTCCTTTCCATTTTGTTGATAGTTTCCTTTGCTGTGCAGAAGCTTCTTAATTTGATGTAGTCTCACTTGTTATTTTGCTTCTGTTACATTTGCTTCTGGTGTCAAATAAAAAAAAATTATTGCCAAGACTCATGTCAGAGAGCTTACTCCCTATGTTTTCACATAAGAGCATATGGTTTCAGGTCTTACATGCAAGTCTTTAATCCATTTTGAGTTGTTTTTTGTGTGCTGTGTGAGATAGGGGCACAGTTTCATTCTTTTGCCGTGTGACTGTTTTCCCAGCACTATTTATTGAAGAGCCTGTCATTTCCTCATTGAGTATTCTTGGCTCTGTTGTCAAATATTACTTGATGGTATATGCATGGGTTTAGTTCTGGGTTCTTGATTCTCTTCCATTGATCTATGTGTCTGTTTTTATACCAATATCATACATTTTTTATTATTATAGCTTTATAATACAGCTTGAAATCAGGAAGTGTGATGTTTTCCACCTTGTTCTTCTTTCTCAAGATTGCTTTGGTTACCTGTGGTCTTTTGAGGTTCTGTTAAAACTTTACGATTTTTTTTCTGTGAAAAATGCCACTGGAATTTTGATAGGGATTATTGAATCTGCAGGTTGCTTTGGGCAATATGGATATTTCAACAATATTAATACTTCCAATCACTGAGTAGGAATATTTTTCCATTTATTTGTGACTTCAGTTTCTTTCATCAATGTCTTATGGTTTTCAGTATACAGATACTTCAGCCCTTTGGTTAAATTTATTCCCAAGTATTTGTTCTGTGACTGTTAAGTCCATCTGGTCTAATGTGTAGTTTAAGTCCAATGTTTCTTTACTAATATTCTGTGTGGACGATCTTGTGGAAAGGGGGTATTAAAGTCTCCTACTATTATTTTGTCACTATTTTTCCTTTTGTGTCTGTTAATACTTGCTTTATATATTTAGATGCTGTTATGTTGGGTATATAGATATTTACAAATCTTATCTCTTCTTGATGAATTGACTCCTTTATCATTACAGAATGACCTTCTTTGTCTCTTTATTACAGTCTTTAGCTTAAAGTCTATATTGTCTGATACATGTATAGCTACCCCTGATTTCTTTTGGTTTCCATTTGCATGGAATATCTTTTTCCATCCCTTCATTTCCAGTTTATGTGTGTCTTTAAAGATGAGCTCTTGTAGGCAGCATGCAGATGGGTCTTCTTTTTAGTTTTTTTGGCTAGTCAGTGCTTTTTGTTTGGAATATTTAATTCACTTACATTTAAAGTGATTATTGATAGGTATGTAACTTACTGCCATTTTGTTAAATGTTTTCTGGTTGTTTTTGTTGTTCTTTTCCAGCTTTTACATTCTAGGATTACAAAATGACAAAAGAATCCTAAGGATCCCATTTGTACACTCATATTTTATATTCAAAAGTGTCCAAATTCTATGCCATTTTCTTTAGATATGAGAACATAGCTACTAAATAATCACTTAATAAATTTAGTTACTTTGTATTTCTAGTCATTTCCCATCACATATTAGTGTGTGTATGTGCGTGTAGAGGGAGAATACACACATCAAACTCTCTGGAGCAGAGAAAAGAAATAAGTGGTGAAGCATGGAGTGGGTTGGTAAGTTCAACTGCAAAGGCAGGAAAGCATAACAAATATCTCACATTTGTACAAGGCATTAGAACTTGAAATGCACTTTACATTTTCTTTTTTTTACAGATAAAGAAACTAAGATCCAAAGATTTTTTTTTTTCACATGCTCGAGGTCACATGATGGGTAAGTGGAAAGAATCAGACCAAGAATCTGGAAAGCCTGACTCCTTGGCTGGGCTCTTTCTACCTCACCAAGGTGCTTTCCTGAAGCTCTTTCTCCTACCTCAAAACACTGCAGAGCAATACTAGCTGGGAAGGTCTGGTCTCCCCATGTCCACTGGCTCCAAGCCACTTGTGAGACTGAAGTGAACAAAGGTAACTGGCTGTGGAAAACGAAAGTGATAGAGCCAGAAGCCCTTTCTCCTTTCCTTAGCTCATTTACTTGGGAAGTCCATGCCATTTAGTTCTCTTGTCCCTCTGTTCACTGGCAAAGCACATGCTTTACTTGTTCAAATAAATACAATTAATGGTGATTTCCATGTTTCCTGCTCTGAACCTTAAATATTGGTTGACTTCCAATCAGCACAGTCAAATCCTTATTATGGGCTGATCAACTCCTACTTAAACAAGAGAAGGTGCTCAGTAAATGTAGGTACTTGCTGTCAATATTGTTACTACTGACATAATCTTCACAACGGTCTTTGAGCTTTCAGCAAATTCATGAATGATTCTAATGGTTGGTAAAATCATCTGTCATCTTTACCACAGTTACTGTCCATCTCCTCCCCTGTCAATCTTATGGGACCTTTCTGTTTTCTTCTATGCTGAAACCTACCACAGTTCACCCACAATCTACTTGGCTCTAAATGTCTCTTTTAATCAATATTCCTTTTACCTCTATGTTTGCTGACAAATTTTACTATTTATATCATTTCCTATTTACTATCTCATTCTTAAATTAACATGAAGAACAAGATTTAAAATAGGTGCCTGCTATATATGAAGTATTGGAGTTTAAAGGTTTCTTTTTCTCAGCAGGCATCATTTGCTGCTAAGAAAAATTGAACACCATGGGGGAATTTTATGGCTGGAAATAGTTTTGATATTTCCAATGCAATAATATATTTATCTCAATTTAAAATTTGATTTCAAATCTGGCTCCATCTGGAAACCTGAGTCACATTGAGATTGAGGAAGAATAAAAGGAAGAATATGAAATTGAAGACAAGGAAAAAAGTACACCTGTTTAAAAAAGATAGCTTTATTTAGTAAGAATTCTTCCTTTAAAAGATACAATAGTATATGTTATTCAAAAATGGGACACATAGGATGATCAACATTGTAAAATATTTCTCAATTAAAAATCCTACCCCTACCAAAACAAGTTTGGGTACTTATTTATATAGCAAGGCAGAATGGAAAGAATAGGTTTTACAGTTAAACAGATGTGGCTTTTAATTTTGTAGTTTTGTGACTTTGGTTAAATTGTTAAACAGCTCTTAACCTCCATTTTTTCAGCTGTAAAATAGACTGGTAAAGGCAATTCTGTCATGTTGTGGAGATTAAATAGAACAAATAATGCATGTGAAACTTTAAGCTTTAAATGCAGTGCCTGAAAGACAACAGACTTTTAATACATATTTGTTTCCTTGTTTTTACTCTATAATTATCTATCTTCTTTTTTTTTTTTTTTAATAGTTGACATTCAAAATCAGCACTCAATGGTGTTGAGACCGCAGAGGCTGGTGCCTGAACTGATCTACGAATTCACAGGATGAGGAACTAGGAGAGGATGCAAGAGGCTGTATACGTGTGGGGAGGAAAATATCCTTATTTTCAGCCAAAGAGACTTCCTTTAGACTTCCTTCAAAAACTTGAAATAATTTAGGCCTTACCTTAGCATAATTTCATACTTAACTCCTACAGTTGTTTGCTCTTTATTTAGCAAGTGGGAACTGCTACCTTCAGTTGGCCCCATTTCATCAAGCAGCATTCCACAGTGTTTTCTGTGATTCATTGTTTTTTTGCCACTGGCATTCCAGCCTGAGATTTCCTCTTTATAGTGGGACGTTGTACTGTATTTACGCCTACTCATTAGACCGGACGGACAAGTACCTCGGCCCGAACAACTCTAGAGCCTTTGCCAATTCTCACCTGAATTGACTTAACTGGTAACTCTGGGGAAGTTACATAAAATCGTACAAAAAAGATAAGTGACATGTATCTTGAAATCAAAACATATTTTCAATGAAAGTTTGGAAAGATCAAATATAAAAGAATCAGCGATTACAAGAGTGAGTTCCTTAAGATTAGAGACTGTGCCTTACTCCTGAATTCTCCATCATCAGGTACAGTGCTGAGAACTAAATCTACACACTCACACCACACACATGCTTATACACACATGAAATATATATTTACACATTATTATTATACCTTATGTATCATATATAGAATATTTTTACATATTATGCTATTCAGTAAATTATTAATATATAACATGTACGTATTATATATTAATAAATTTACTGAATAGTAATTGATTAGCTTAGGGGAATGGGATATTATGAGGTTTTTTTTTTTATCTGACTAACGTCTCTTCAAACACATATCTCAGCCTAGACATTACCTCCTTTATAAAACTACCTCTTACTCTGAGGGAGTCAGGTATTTGGTTCTCATCCTACTACATACTTCTCCCTGTATGGCCTTGTATATTCTGTCTCTTTCCCTAGCTACCTATAAAAACCAAACAAAATCAAACGAAAAGCAATAAAATATTTAAAGATAGGGGTGGCCCTTGTCTATCAGTATTCAAGTTCCAAACATTGTACTTGGTGTGCAGAAGGCATTCAATAATGTTTTCTAAATGAACAAGGAGAATCATGTATCCTTTGGTTGTACTTTGGAATCATTGTATATCAAAAAGCCAAAACCTTTCTTTATTCTTGTAGGTTCCCCGTGGCAAAACCAGCAAACTAGCCATGAGCCAGAATATCTAAATTGAATGGTCGAAGGCCAGTGCTGAAAGTGGAAAACCAGAAGAGAAAGTGTCTCATAGGTTTCTGAGTGAACACATGTGATAGCTGGGTGCCGAATGCGGTGAGTGTGCTCATCATTCTCTGGGGCTGAGCTGGTGTGAAAAAGCTTACCGAACGAGGAGACCATGCACAAGAGTGAAGGGAAAATACCTCTGCCATACCCCTCTCCTAAGGCTGCCCAAGAAAGTCCAGGAAATTTGAGGGATGCTTAGTTTCAGGACTGTTAAGATCTTCTGATTTCAGTTAGGTGGAGAGGTGAAATACACATTCTCTGATAATCTGTGATATTGGGCAAGATATGATTTAATGACAATGCCCATTCATTATGGCTTTAGGGTGATGGTTTTAAATAAGAAGTGCCATATCATACTGCATAATGAAAAATCTATTTTCAGTCCAGATTCCAAGCAGCAAGTAATTATTCCCATCAAAAGCTATTTAAGATGTTCTTCCCATGGCTAGGATACTGACACAATGCTGGTTAGGTTAGAGAGGAGACACACACACACACACACACACAGACAATAGCAAGCCATTCACATAGAGAACTCAAGCTTGATAGACAGACCTACAACCCACCCAGCCTTTCTCCAAGACTCCTGCTGAGGCAGGATGCTAGCACTGGAGGGCTTCTGTGGAAACTGGCCAACAGACAGGTTACTTAAAGGCTGTACTTGACCCAGCAAAACATAGATAACCAACCAAGAATTTGTAAGGGCTCTAAAAATGTGGATTTGTGAAAACAGAAAGCACAAAACAAAGACAATTTGGAGTGAAGAAGAGGGTGCCCAGGTCATGGAAGAAAATCAATTTGAATTCAAACTATAGCTGACCCTTGAACAACATGGATTTAAATTGCAAGGGTCCATTTTATGTGGATTATTTTCAAGAAATATGTTGGAAAATATTTTGGAGATTTGCAATAATCAAAAAAAATATTTTCCTCCAGCTTATTTTATTATAAGAATACTGTATATCATGCAAAATATGTATTTATGTGATTAATACATCTTCCTACCAACAGACTATCAGTATTTAAGATTTTGGAGAGTCAAAAGTTATACTCAGGTTTCTGGCTGCACAGGGGATTGGCACCCCTCAACCCCTGCATTGATTAAGTTTTAACTGTATTTCCTAGACTGCCCTGTTAAGGGTTATTATTAATTTCTTAGAGAGAATGATCTGGAGATTGAGATTAGGAGTCTCTGTATACTTTTAGGATATATTGTACATATAACATGTAAATATGTACATATATGTATAATAAATGAACATATATATCTTTTTATGTATAATGAGCTTTACATAATTCTCCTTACAACATAGGTATTTATTAATCATAACAAACATATTATTGCTGCCTTTATAAAATTCAGTTTAAAACCCTGTTTATGTATCATATCTGTCTGTCATCATTATTATCATTATCTATCGATCAATCGATCAATCGATCTATCATCATCTATAATCATTTATCTATATAATTCAAGCCAATGGGCCTTATTTGTTACAACCATGAATACTCTGATAATCCTGAGTAGGCCGAATCAGATATATAATATTCCTTATGGAGTCCTGATATATTCAATATTTCTGACTGAATATGCTACCCCATATGCCATCAAAAGGATAAAGTCATGGTAAATAGTGTATAAAGGGAATGCAGTGGGAAAGCAGACCTGAGGAATACAGGATTTTGGAGGAATCTGATGTTCATCTAATACTCTCTGGCAGATTTTAACATACATCCTACACTGTTTACTCCACACAACATCCACTTGATATATTTCAACATTGATAAATTGAAAAATTTGAATTTTGGAGTTGAATAGATGGGAATTCAATCCCTGTTCTACCAGTATAAGCAAATGATTCATCCACTCGAATGTCAGTTTCTTCATTTTTATGTATGGAGACAACATGGGCTGCTTGATGTCCAAATGTAGTTGTGCACAGAGAAGGTACATAATAGGTGCTTAATTTATTTTAGTCTAATTTAATTAATAACTAAACTACAGCCAAGTTTCTAGATATCAAATTCATTCTGAATTCAGAACAACCATGAATACACTTGAAATTGCTTAATCAAGCATACCTTGCATACTTTTTAAAATCTGAAAAATACAGAACGAAGTTTTTCTGAAATTCCTCATTTTGCAGCTCTTGAATGAAAACTAATAGATCCATTCAAAAGTTTGGTGCTTTGTCATTGTTCATATTGAATTCTTTTTAAATGTTCTAATATTTACAGATGTTTACACTTCTAAATATTCATACCTCATTTTACCCCTCCCTCAAGAAAGAACTCCCTCCTTTCCTTTCTCAAACAATGTCTTTCCAGTCTGTCTTCTCAATTATGTTAGCTGATCTAGATCTGGCTACTCTCTCGGGCTCTGTCCTCTAGCATATAGTCGGGCACCTGTCTCTCTGTGGGTAAGATTTTAATCTAGCTGGCTGGCAAGTTCCTCAACAGCTTTGACTTTTTTCTGTCTCCCAGAGCTCTTAGTACAGTAGTGGGCTGATAGTAAATGTTCAGCATGGATTTGCTAGTTGGATTTAATTGGATAAAATCACATTCCATGTATCTGAATGAGTTAACAGGTCATAAACACAAAGCCTTGAGTTTGGTGCTTATTTATCTCTTGTCGAACACTGAAATGTCACATCTGATATGTCAATTCTGATAGCTTACACCAAAAAGGTACAAATGGTGACCCATTACTCCAGGATTTCAAAATCTTCTCTACTGTCACTTGTCCCAACTGAGGTTTCTTAATTTCTGAACACTGTTTGCGAAAAGAAGCCCTAGAATGTATGTTTCTTGAGCTAAGCAGGTCATCTTTCTTAAGATAATTTCATAGGGGTGAAATAATTAATCAGGATATAACAGAACCTAACTGTGGTAAAGGGCAGAAGGAGGAGGACATGGATCTTATTTGGAACCATTCCTCATTTGAATAAATGTTTACTGAAGGAGTAAACAGAGGCAGTTCCATTGAAATTTTAGAGAGGAGGTAGGAGAAGGAGCAGATCAGAGAAGCAAAAAGGAAACAGTCTAAGTTTTTATTGGCCAACTTTAAATTCTGCTCTAGTGCATATGGATTATAGCTATGATACGGTGTAAGAGTTATAGGTACAATGCATCCTCTTCTTCTAGGTCAGTATATAATAACACAATATATAATATATAATTATATATATACATATATATACACAATTATATATACCTAATATATAATATATACACCCCTGCATCACAGTTTCTAGTTCAGAGCCACAGAAACATTGCACTGAAAACCTATTTGTATTTCTATTTGTGTTGAGCCCATGATTTTCTTTTTTCTCAGAGAGAGTTTGTTGATTAAGGGAAATTAGAGCCGTGTTAAAGTTTAACACTGCAGTGTGAAATATCACTGCAAATAGTGTGGTATTCAGAGAAGATGGCTGGGTTACCAAACAGTATTCCTGGGATCAGGTTCCTACTCCACCATTACCCAGGCAGTAGTGGTGTGACCCACCCCTAAACCTTTATTATTTATTCTTAGCTGCCTTTTTCATAAATAAGGGTGTTAAATCTCTAGGTTTTTTGTCTAATGAAAAAAAATATTTGATTCTTACATTAAAACAAATTTCTTCAAAACAGTTCCTTTTTACCTCCTTTTATTTAAATGAACTTCAGCTGACTTACACCCTGTGGTAAATATTTAAAAACAGTAATGCTTTTCTAGGATTTCATAATTGATTCAGTCTTTTTGGGGGAAGGCGGGTGAGCATTTAGTAATGTAGATAACTGTCAGATCACTATGATGTGATATATTGGAAACCAAATAATAGTGTATATTAACTATACTTCAATAAGAAAAACAAGTTTTATAATTGATTCTGTCTTTACAGCATCTTTAAGAAGGGTAGAGGAAAAATAAACACTTGTGGAATACCTCTTATGAGCCAAATCTTTCATATTTATTTCATCCTCAAAAAAGCCTTATGAAGTAGAAATTTTGTCCTTCACACTTAAGAAAACAGAGAAGCAGTGACATGCTAAAGGTGCCCGAGCAGGTAAGGGCTGGGTGGCACCTGAGGCTTTCCTCTCAGGTCTTTTCTGGTTGGAAGTATTGTGTTCTTTCCAGCACAAGATGCTGGCATTCTGTAAAAGAGTTGGTATCCCATTTAACAGATGGAAAGACTGTGGTACATAGAAGCTGGGGACTTCCTCAATTTTGTAGTAAATCAGCAGTTTTGGTGCCAAGAAGAAAACTCAGGAATTTCAGAATAGATCGTAAGTTCAGAGTGATGGGCAAGGTGCAAGAAAATATTGTTTGTATGGTAATTTTATTTCTATTTGATGTCAGCATTGATTTTCAGGGTATTTAAATGGTGAGATATGAAAGAATTGAGCCTGTGGTATTTGTATATTTTTAAAAAACTAAATTCTAGTAATACTTTAAGTGTTTCCTACAGACTCTTTCCAAATGAACAAATTTTATATCCTAGAAATTGGTGAAACCTCCTTATTTTTTCCAAACTATGCATCCTAGCCTCCCTAGCTCCCCAGTCCTCTGCCTCATAAATCATGATTCTTGGAGTATCATAAGGCTTAACCTTGAACTTCATTTCTTCTTATATAAAGGAATCTTCTGATCTGGAAATAATTTGTAATGCTGTGCAGCAGTGTACTTCCTCTTGCTTCAGAAAATACTTTTTTTCCCCTCTTAACTTGTATTGGTTTTTTTATCCTCTGTGTTTGTATTGGCTCCTAGCCTTCCGCTCCTCTCGGTGCATTTGGTCTGCTGCCAAATGAGAGTCAGCAGTTAGCCTAGAAGTATCATTTTCCAACACACAGAATCAGAAGGAAAACCCCGCCTCTTACACCCACTACTGCACCATACTACAAAACTGACTAGTTGCATCATTTGCCCATCACTTGTGAATTTCTGCTTTCCACAGCTCTCATTCCTGCAGAGGATGAGTTTGAACCACATGGAAGATATGCCTTTAAGCCATTCACGTCCTCAAGAAACACAGAGACCATCCTGGAATCAATGGCTCCTCTACTCGACAATAGTCATTTTGCTATTATTGCTTTGCTCCTTCAGTACACTAATTGTTACTTTTCTCCCATTCAAGGTAAGGAGACATAGTACCTAAGTTTGTTCTTTATTATAACCCTTTTTTCTTTTGTAAGTCTGGTTATTATCATTGTCACTCAGTATTGTTAGAGCTAGTTGGATGTAAGAGATGCGTGGGTACTGATAATGTAGATATAATTCCAATTTTGTCATGGCATATGGTATTTGAGGTTTATCTAAACTATTAAAAGTGTTTTTAAATGAAAACATTAAAAAATTCTAAGTGTTGGCTGCAGAACTGAGATGGATAGATGGAGAGTAATAATTAAATCAGCCAGCTGACAGATGCATGTGGAGTAATTTCTCCCTTTCTGGAACTCTGCTAAACCCTCTTGGTGAAACAAATAGGTGTGAAATTATGTTTTCCCTCAAGGAATAGGATGCAAGTTATAGTCTAATTGAGGGAACAGACATAGAAAGATAATGGGAGAGAATAAGGTACGTGACAGGAGTTCAGTGTATCTTTGAGGAGAGAAATGGCATACAAGTAGGAATAAGAAGATCTGGATTTGGTTCTAGGTCTCCCAATAACTAGCTGTACGAATTTGAGAAAGATGCTTGATCTTTCTCAGTTTCTTCATCTGAAAAATGATAGTAGAAGAACAGATTTGTTCATTATAATGTCCCTCTTGCTATATAATACAGTGATTCCTAATTTACCTAAGGGTACTATGATACATACATGCTTTAGAAGTACAGAATGGGGATGGGGAAAGGACTTTGGGCTGGAATGGTTAAGGAAGCTTCATGAAGGAAGGAGGATACCCATTCCTATTTAGGAAGCTCTGATGTTTATCAGGAACTTCCCATTGAGCTCCAGTCCAAGATGTGGATCTAGGGAAGGGAATAGAGATATATTAGGCTCTTCTTAGAAGTTTTTTGACTGGTGCCTACATAGCACTGACCAAAGAGAAACATAAAAAATGCTCTATTTAATTTAGGATTTAGCCAATTTCTGGGTACATTTGAAGATTCTGAGCTTTGGGGAGAATAGGGTGGTATACAATCAACTAAGAAAGACCTGTGATGAGAAATCAGTGACTACAGCATCATTTCTAAGGGGAATGGCTAGCGAAGATGGGGGTTCCACTACTTAAGATGTTTGAAAGCAATTGAGAAAAGATGCAGGAGGAAGTAATTTAGTTAGGGCTAGTGCAGCCAAGTTTTTACAAAGTAACCCATTATCTTGTATTCCATAACTATACGCAAAGCTGTGCAATAGAGGCACTTCTAATCACATCTCCAATCTCTCAAGGAATGTATCAAGCAGAAGTCTGAACATTCTGGAGCAGTGAAACTTTGAGGCTAAAGAAAAGAACTGTCAGGAATTCTGTGCTCAGATCTCTGAAGAGGGGGAAGGGTGAGAATAGCAACAGCCTCCACTTGAAAGTGCTTTTTACTTCTAAAAACACCTCTAGTCTTACTAATCAGATGAGCCTGAAGGACACAGGGCATGTAACAGGTGTCCCCTGTTCCTGCATGTGACTGGGGAACCATGCCCAGCAGAAGAGGGAAATGGGAAATGCTTTTCCCAAAGGCACACAGAGGTTTCTGAAAAGGGAAAGAAGGGGTCTAATGATGCCAGAGGCATCTAGGGCGCACCTCTTGCCAGAACTGAACTTGACCATTTCCATGAGTTTGGGCTCTGATGCTGGATTCTCTTTCCTATGTAACACGAAGCTTCTCAATGAAAGTTTCTGCCTCTAAAGAAATGGCCCACAGTTTGTTCCAAATTTGGAAAAGTTTTAATGGTTTTCTGGATATTGTATTGACAGGATGCCACGGAAACTTATTTCCTAAGGGACAAGTCATTAGCCCACTTGCCGCTGGCTTGCACTTCCTTTTCATTACTGGCCACAAATTAGTCTCTTTGGAAAGGAGGCAGAGTGGCCAGCAGTGCTGAATCATCATGAAGTGGCCACTTCCACCTCCTCACAATGCTCACGAACATTGTTGTTCATGTTATTTTGGTCTCCATTCTAGTTAAGATACACAAAATCCCACTTTCCAGCTTCTCTAGGCACCCATTCAAAAAGTGTTAGGGAAATTGACTCCTTCTAGGCCAACTGAAATTTCCCTGGCAGGAAAGTATTTTTTTTCCCCTTCTTTCAGAAGACATTCAACTGAAAAGATTGGCTCTGAGTCCAAGGAGTTTGGTGTAACCCCTCTGAAAAAAACCTCATGGAAATTGTAAGAAACCAAATGTTCAGAAGAAACAATGAAACGAAGGATAGTTCATTTCTCTGCTTCAGTGAAATGGAGGATACTTCTGAAAGGGGAAGATGTACTTAAAAGCAGAGTAGATTGTTTCCAGATGATGATCTGATTAGGGGTGGCTTGGAGAAGGATAAGTTTGGCCATTTGAACCCAACTGTGTGAATCTGGGCGTAAATCAAAATGGATTTATAAGAGCAACTGATTCTTCTATGCAACAATGAACTAAGCTAAACTCAAAATCCCAAGTGCTTCTTTATCAGTGGATGTTTAGTCTTTCCAAGTGTCACCAAAATTGTAAATAGAAACTGCCCCACTGAGTGGTAGGGTGAGACTTTTGAGTCAGACAGGCTTTTGCTGGGATCTCAGTCTGGCCTCTTAGCAGCTACATGATAAATTACTTAATTTCTTGGGCCAGTTATTTAATTTCTCTCACACTCATTTCCTCATCTGCCAATGAGCATGCTAATTCTTATCTCCTCGGGTTGCAGTAAGGATTAACGTGATAGTACATAGGGGCTCATTGTAGATTGTAGTGATTGCTATTTGCACCATTATTATTAATGCCATTAGAATGAAGATACTTTTTAAAAGACTTTTAACGAAATGGATATTCCTTGCTTATCTACTACTCTTCTTCAACCAAAGACTATCTACTTGCTGCCAAATAGATTATTTTTGCGGTTAGACCATTTTCCTTGGCAATCGAGAGTATCACAATGGTGGTTTCTGTGGCTCTAAATAGACATGAAAGCAGCCTACAGTGCAGTATCCAGGGTTTCTGTTCCTAGCAGTTAATTGGATCGTGTCTTTAGGTCTCTCTGCACATTCTAGCATGAGAGCACATGGCACAGATGCTATCTATGGCATGTACTTTGGTACTCGTTTAGATTGTTACCCCAATTACTTCATGTGCATAATGTTTTTTTAGAAAGTACAAACTTCTTAAGTAGCAAGGACTGTAAACTACAGTTGCTTCTCTTGCCTACAATGCTAGTTCAGTGTTGTTCAATTTTTCATTATAATCAGCATCTCTATGAAGCTAATATTTAATGAGCAAGACCAGACAGAATATCTGGGCAAAGTTCTTCATAACAATTATCTCACTGAAAGCCATAAACAACCTCAATAAGCTAGGTGCTATTATCTCCCTCCTTTTTATAAATGAGAAAATCGAATTGAAGGTAGTGCCTGTCACATACCTATCATGGGTTAAACTAAATTGAATTTCGACATCTAAGAAACCCCAAAATGAGGTTGAAGTCATTTGCAAGAGCAAAAACAATGGCTGGAATCCAATGATTTATCTCCAAGAATAGCCACTGCCAACCATTTTTGATTATACCTCCCTATCAATAAAATTATTTTGAGTATCCTTGTAATATATATGCTAATTTATTGTAAGTTGTATACCAGTACTAATACTATGCATATTAAAAAATACACATAGTAGAAATTTATAAGAATGAACCAAGTAATATGCTTCACGTAGTTTATTCACAGTGCAAAACCATTTTGCTTTTACCAAAATATTGTATTTTATGTAATATATAATATAAACAATATATACAATGTAAACACTTCTAAAATAATTGAAATATTTAATAGAGTAATTTGATGAGTATGTTTCTCTTATTAATCTTAGTTTAACACTTTGAAGGTTACATTTGAAGTTAGTGATTTGAAGATTACATCTAAATTAATTTACCTTTCTTCATGGTTTTGACTGTCATAACTGAAAAACTGCTTCACAAAGAAATATAGATTAAAATGGGAGAATGCATCTTTACTACCATAGTATGACACTCAATTTTCAATCCATCATTCAATGGTACAAAATGTTTTTTTTTTAAATTAAGATGGTATTATTTTTCATTCCATTCATGCCTTTCTTTTCTTCCTCACACAACTTAAATTCCATGATTAATAATCAACTTTTACCTTGCATTAGTCCAACCACTTGCTTCTCCCTCTCTTCATGATATTCTATTATTGAAACCTCAGTCCTGGAAAGTACCCCACACTGATGAAATCCAGTTCCCCTGTATCTTTCACAGTTGACTGTAGCTGAGGAAAAACACAAGACCTTGTTGAAAGGTCTCACTTTAAATTCATGGCCACTAACTTCAAGTGGGACTTCAGTGGTGCTTTGTAAACAATCTACATTTGCACAGTTCATTTGCTCTCCTCTCTTGGACTCTTTCATACCTTTGACTTTAAACATTCAGTGTCTCTTCCCTGTTCTCACTCTCACCTGATAACCCTCCTCCATCTTCTGTGAAAAAATAAAAGCAGGTGGGAAAGGAGTTTCAAAGCTCCGCATCTTATCTACCTCATCACCTGCAGTTTTGTTCATACACACTGTTTCCCTCTTGTAACTAAGTATGCGTTGTTCATGCACCCATCTAAGGCCACAAGTGAAATAGATTCTATCTCTCTTACTCGAGGACATTGCTCCAGCAATTATCCCCTAGCTCTTAGGTATTAGCTCTTCCCACTTTACTGGAATGTTCCCATCAAATCGCAACAGATAACTATGTTGTCATTTCTCTCACATTAAAACAAAAATGAAAACAAACATAAAACCTCTTTGACCTCTTATCCCCATCCAGGCTCCACTCAATTTTTCTGTTCTCCTTTACAGCAAAACTCCAATTTCTCTTTTCCCATTTTCCCTTAGAGCCATTGTAATGAAGCTTCTGCCCTCATCACGTCACAGAACTATTTTTGTGAAGAACCCCCTGGTCAACTCTTTGGTCAATTCTCTGTCCTCTTCTTGATGCAGCACCGACACCTGGCACAGCTGACCACTCCTCCTTGCAGCACTTTCTCCTCTTGGTTTCCAAACATCCCACTCTCCAGGTTTCCTTTCTGACTCACTAGCCTGTCCTTCTTGGTCTCCTTTGCTGATTCTTACTTATTCCCTGACCTCTAAACATTGCATAGTCCCAGTACTCCTCTCTTAACTACACAGACTTGATCTCTAACAGTTTCAGGTCTTAAGCATCACACAGAAGCTAAAGACTCTTAAATTCCTATCATTAGAGTGCCTTAACTTCCATCATAGACCCATGTGCCTACCTGATACCTGAACCTTTATACCTAATAAGGATCACAAACCTGTCATATCCAAAAATGAATGCATGATTCTTTCTCCCCAATTTAGTCCTCCTAAGTCTTTCTGTTTACTCATGACCAAAATCTTGGAGTCTTCTTGGTCTCTTCTCATTTTCTCATCCTGTATCGATGTCAGGAACTCCTGTTGGCACAACTCCAACCAGTCATCACCATCTCCATTGCTAGTACCTTGGTCAGAGGCTGCATGCTTTCCTGCCTGGATGCCTACAGCGATCTGCTAGCTGTTCTCACCACTTTTGTCCTTGCCTCCCTTTAATTGATTCCTAGCAGCCAGACAAACACTATAAAAGAAAATGTGCAATGTCCTTAAGTTCAAAAAGTCTCTTACATACTTTGCCACAAGAAAACCAATCAGCTTTACATAGCACAAACATGTTTGTGATTATATCTTATCTTACTACTAAGTATGTTACAGACTTTAGAATTTAAATATGGGTATTTATAAAATTAACCACACTGATAGCTCCTTGTAGCCTGTAAACTGTGGTTCGTTACAGAAGTTTGAAACCGAGGTCTCCCAAGTATATCCCAGTTACTGTATATGACACAATTGTCTTGATATTAAATAAGAGTGGCCTTATCAATCTGAGCTGTAAATATTTCTAAAGTTCAATGTGTTTTAAAAAATAAAAATAAACACAGATGTAAATTCTATTATTTTATTCTCACTGCACAATGGGTTACCTTGTGCTGTCCTGGGGTGTGGAAAGTACAGTTTATAAAAATTTTCTACAGTTGAGGAGGAGGAGTGGTTCAGATCAAATAGTTCTCTTGTTTGTAGGGGGTAGGAGGATGGAATGAGACCATAACTTGTGCCTGGAAGACCCAAAGACCCAAAAGGGTAGCAGGGAATGGAGGGTAAAGATGGAGCCAGCCATTTGCAAAGGGAAGCAGAGAGAGCCAAGATAAGGCGGAGGGCAGGGATTTTTATATGGCTAGGGAAGAGAAGATTGCTCCAGGAATCTGAACTCTCAGTAAATCAGCCACGAGAGTCATGACACTGTCATCATCCTGACCAATTCCTCTCTTTCTTCCCCTGCAGGTTGCCAACGAGCCCTGTGGAGCTAAGTTTGGTGAGTGACCTGCCTTGCCTGCCTCCTTTTCTTAGTATTTGATGCAAGAAAACAATCTCCATTGTTGTCAAGGAAGCTTGTATTCTATTTTATTCATTTTCAATTACTATTCTAACTGCTTATCATGTGTCAAGCAGTTGTCTAGGAGCTGAGCTTTGAAGGTGAAACAGGCAGATAAGCCCCTGCACAGATGAAGCTCACGTACAAGCTCACATTTTTGGGCAAAAATGCACATCATTCTTATAGGCCAGGGAATTTGAGATGCAAGGATTTATTTTGATTTCTGTATTTTAGTAAGCACAAGTTTCAGATTGCTACAGATTTCTTCCCTCCAACAAACGTGAAGTACTTCTCACATGTCACATATTGCTCATGTCCAGGAGAGTGTGTGTGGGGTGTCATTTTTCTGTTTCCAAGTGTATAAAGGAGGAATGAGAGTCAGGGGAATGGCCATTTTCTCTTCTCCGTTCCTCTCTCTTCAGCTTCTGAGTTACTTTCCCTTATAGTGACCTAGTATTTGCTTAGAAAACACACTAAAGTTTACAGTTACACTGAGCCTTAGGGCATTTCTTAGAATACATACAAAATTGAAAATAAATACATTTTGGATCATTCACAGGCCAAACACAGATTTTCAGCAGGGAGCAGAACATTTCTAGAGTTAATCGCGACTCCTATTTTCCTATACAGTTTATACCACTGTGACAAATTTAGGGATACTTGTATTTAAACAGTCAAATAATTTGCATTTATTAACTCATGAATTTACCAGTAGCTATTTTTGAAGGATTTGGATAATGATATCCTAAGTGGAACTTGAACAATACATTTCTATAAACTGATGAGAAAACCCATAATTTAGACATGGTACACCTAATTCAGGAACACAGATGTATCATTCAATCAAGAGTTATTAATTGAACACATGCTAGGTACCAGGAACTCTAAGGTGCTGAAGATATAGCAATGAAGAAAATAGAGAAGTACATGTCCTCAAAGATTATGTTTATATTCAAGTGGTTATAAGATAGACAATAAACAATTTGTAATATGCTAGAGGTGACACCTTCTATGAAGAAAACTAAAGCAGAGTAAAGGGAGAGAGGGACAGGAGAGCACTATTCATATAGATAGATGAGAAACATCTCATTGATAAAGTGATACATAGTAAATAGTATTTACATAAAAAAGCAGGAATTTGCATCCTGGACCACCAACTCTGGTTATCACAAACGTGTTGTGTGATTCCTCTCTCCCTTTTCTTGTTTCCTTTCACAAATTGATTGACAAGAGATGCAGGGCCACTTAAAACTTAACCCGTTTTTCTATTCCAAATCCATTTCTTTAGAGCTCCCCAAGAGAGAGATACACTCAGGATTTGTCATTTCTCTAAAACAAAGACTAGATACATACTTAAAATATTAAAATAGTGGTTGGAGGGAACTAGTACAGACCAGGTAAAGAAACAACTTGTTAAGTGGCAAAGAATTATAATCAGAAAGAGGATGAAATAATTAAATAACTATGCTTTCCATTTTTTTTCTCACTTGTAAATTTCTTAAAGGACCATTACCTTCAAAATGGCAGATGACATCTCCTAAGCCTCCCTGTGTCAACGAGACAGCTGACTGGAAGCTGAAGATACTTCAGAATGGCTTATATTTAATTTATGGCCAAGTGGCTCCCAATACAACCTACAAAGAACCAGCTCCTTTTGAGGTGCAGCTACGTAAAAACAAAGACGTCATACAAGTTCTAACAAACAAATCTACAATCCAAAATATAGGAGGGACTTATGAATTGCATGCTGGCGATGTGATAGGCTTGTTATTCAACTCTGACCATCAAGTCCTAAAAAATAATACATACTTGGGGATCTTATTGTTAGCAAATCCCAAATTCATCTCCTAGAAACTGAATTTGGTCTCCTCATCCAATTCAGCAAATGCAGAGAGCTCGTGGGTCAGTTGGAGCAGGCAGATTTTCGATGTCTGAGCTTGGTTTGGGTACACAGATCAACACAAACAGAACCCCTCTGCATGTGAATTCTCATCTCTCATACTTATTGAAAGAGACTCAGAAGAAAGGCCAAAGACATTTGGCTAGCCCTGACAGTGGGTCAGCAAAGATACTTTACAAATCCATGAGAAAATGAATATGGGTGCTAGAGGACAGAAGCCCCTCGACAGGTCTTTGTCCAATTCTTGAATTCTTGAGCAGAAAAATGAAATCTTATCCCTATGGAAGCCTTATCTGGTAAGCAAAACAAAAAACAAAACAGAACAAAACCCCAGGGCAGTAGCCTGGCCTTGTTCTCATATCCTTGGGTGACTTCACTTCATTCTTTCCATAGTCATGTGTTCCAAGGGCTTCCTAATAAAATGTAGTCAGGCTGGGAGGGCAGCCACTGATATGCCAACAACACCCCCTTTAGATTTGAAGGTGCTGGAAGGTTGGGAATACTCTAGAAAACAGCTGGTGTGGAATGGAGTGAGCATCATTTGGGAATTTCTCTGGGTTTCATCGTACTCAGGATGCAGGGTGCTTAATAAAACCAGTTGATCAGTCATTCTGACCCTTCACACAGGGCTTCAGGAGGACTTGCTGTTTGTATGTGTCTGTGACTGTTACGTGGTGAAGAAAGAGTAATCATAGTAATCACAGGTTTTTCAACCCCAGAAACAGGCATTACCAGTTCCACATTCTGTCATGTAATGATTTCCTATTTTTAGCTGTCTCTCCACAGTCTGCAAAGGGCTTTCATATATCATATGGCAACTCTGTGAAGTTAGTGGGGCAGGTATTTTTTGGAACCATTTTAACAATGAGACTATGGAGGCAGATGAAACATAGCTAGGTAACTTGCCTCAGCCATAGAACTAATGACTATCAGGGTCAATGGCTTCTTATCACACTGTCACAGCCTTACAGCTGGTATTTCTGCTGTCATATTATAGTCTTTAGAGTTTACTAGATTCCATTTGCAGGAGGTGTAGTTCCTGTTAGCCCAAGGTGGGTAGAGGGAGGCTACAACAGATCTTTCTTTTCTCTGAAAAATTCTCTATCTTTCCCTGCCTGGAGCAGGGAGTACAAGAGTGTTACTCAGGGCTTATTCTGACCAAATAGCCTTCCTGTCATTGAAAAGCCTGTCTTTTAGTGTGTTAACTTCTAAATATGATGAATAGCACTCAATTCAATGACAGCCTGCTAAAATTTCAGACAATGTTAATTTAAGTAAGTGCTTATGGATTAAAAAGTATGTAACGTGATTGCATGATAAACCAATTTAAACTATTTATGGATATCTGTAAAGAGTTACATTATGTTCATTAATACTATCACATATACAGCTAATTTAAACATATGTGTATTGTGTGCAACAAAAAAATTGCTTGGGGGCGGCTAAGCCTGAGGTCAACATGTTTCTTTGTAAGCTCCTTAAATCTGCTGAGCAGCTATAGGGCCAGAGACTTTGATGCCTTTTTCCTCTTGCATTTGTATATTTTCTCAGGAAATTAAAATTCTATCATAGATATTTATGGAAACTGGGTGGTATTGACTGTCATTGAGTTATAAGCTGCGGTGGGCTGCAGTGGGCTAACACTAGTTTGTGAGAGCTGAGTGTTAAATTTTCAGAATTTTTGCAGTCTGATTATTAAATACAGCCAGCCTTGAAGTCAGCCACGGTTGGACTATTTTGCCCATGGGAACTGGCAAGTGCTACAGATCAGGGCTTTTATTTTTGGAAAGCCCATTCACACCACTGTTTGGAAAACTCTCCTTCTTAATGACTCCTCTCTGCTCTTGCCTCATTCCTGGGACAATCAAGGCAGGCAAGGGAGAGAATGCAACCCTCATACTCCCTGCAAAAGTCCCACATGGGGGAGGTTTCTCAGGGCTGGGAGAGATCTCTATAGCTGCAGGCAGAGAGACAGCTACCCACAGATGATCTTTGAATTTCCCTGGTGTTGAAATTTCAGTTTTGTTGTCAATGTATATCCTCTGTTTCTGTATTTCCTCAAACACGTGTTTACATTTTAATAGAAGAAAATGTATATTGGTAAGTGGACTGCAGCTGACTTATCCGTGGGTTATCAGATTAGGGTTAGTGACTTAGAGCTCATGAGGCTTCATCGGAGAAATCTCTGCCCGTCTGAACACGGTTTGGCAAGCGGCAGTGCAAGGGAGCTGGACACAACCAGCTTTTGGTTCTAGTGTCCCAGTTTCTGCTGAGTTAGTCAGTTTCACTATCTGACTTCCACCCATCTCCTCAACTCCACCACACCGGCTCACACCCTCAAAGCCATTACCCATCTTCTCACATGAATTTTTACCTTCCATTTTGCCCCGTCCAGAGCTCACCTAGCATGTGGTATGTCATCTGCTTCTGAAGAAGGCAGTTAATTGAAAAGTGATGCAGTCTCGTGCATATAGTAGAACATACTTAAATGAAGTATGTCTGTGCATCTTGGAAATGAAGTTCTTGCTGTTGTGTATTTTATCTCAAAGAAGCAATTACATTGGTGGGAGTGTGAGGACATTTTTTATTAGGGGAGAAGCAAAATCCTGATTGACTTATGGGTGAGGGATCTGAGGAGTGCTTTCAAGTAGAAGTTATAACTAATGCCTTGGCACATACAATTTCCCTGACTGATCAGATACATCTCTATTTCGGGGGTCACTTTGGACCCTGGCAGAGTCTCCCCACTAGTCCTGATTCTCCTGTGAGTCCCACATCCATCCACAGGGAACTTGTACCCATGTTTTGCCCCTAGAAACTCAGTGGGTACAAGCTCACCTCAATGCAGCAAGAGTCTCTTATCCCGACTACCTAGGAATTGGCCTTCCTCTTCCCAGTGGATTTCCTTGGTTGCATCTGATACTAGCTCACTGTCAGCTTTAGCTTCCTTAGATGGGAGTCAGGCACCAGTTCTTTGTATCTCCCAGTTGCGAGAAATATATTTCAAAGCTCTTTAAGGGGCTCCCTGAAGTCCTCCTACCAGGCTTACTGTTAGAAAGTACCTCCTGAAGCAGGAGTTGGGGAGGATTCACAGCATAGCCACAGCTTTCTGTTTATAACTGTTATCATAATCTCAACTTCTCCCAACTCTAGCCTCATTTTATGTCCTTGCTCCAGCTTAAGTGCCTAAGAGTAATGGGGAGAGGGGCTTATCTTCATTCTTTTTGTAAATTCTGTGTATTGGCGGGGCAACTGTTACTCTCACTTTGACATCCAGGTACCAATCATATTATGCAAGAGTTGAAATTGAGTCAGGAAGAGCCCCAATTTAACATCCAGCTATACTCTTATATGTCTAAAAGGGATCTACACAAGACCTATAATGAAATGCAGAAATACAAAAAGTCCCAAAGCATCATGAAGCAATAAAATGAGAGCTTAATATGTAGGCAGAGGGAGAGGAAAATTATTGTTCTTAAATGTAAGACTTAAAAACATTGTTACAAGTGAACATAAATTATCGTTTTACATTTCTTTAAAGCTAAGGAAAATTAGAGAAGAATGAAGGAAGTAGAATTGTTTCGTCTATTTTTTTAAAATGCCCATTTTTATTAGGAAAAAGAAACTTCTCTAGTGCTGAGCTCTTGGCAGATTCTGTTTCCAGGACCACAAAGAACTCTCTAGAAAGCAAAATGCAGACTCATTCATCTGTTTTATTTGAATCTACTAGTTTCTGTTAGCAGTTAACAACTTCAGGGAGTTCAAAACAGTTTAGTTGAGTGGTCACTCCAAGACAGCAGTATTGGTGAGTCCCATTATATTGTCTGGGAAAGCAGACGTGGGAGTTTATGTGACCTGCTACAAAGCAACCAGCAAGTGTTGGGGACAGAAAATGAAAATCCAATCAACAGGGTCCACTAGATTAGACCAACTTTCTCATTGCTTCAATTGCATAATCAGAGGGCAAATCAGTGTCCAGGCTGACTGTTTCCACCCAGCTTTCATGGTGTCCAGGGACAGCTCATTCAGAGCCTTGATACAGAGGCTGCATTGGACCGAGGTGAACTGGTGAGTTTAACTTTCTAGAATGAGAGACACAGAGACCCTCTTCATCTTGTCCCTGATTTGGGGTTGCACCTCTTATTTAATGGGTAGTCTCTGAGAGCATCCTAAGACCAAGAGTCCAGCATCTGAAATGTATATTTATCATAATTTATCATAACTGTATTTGAGTGTTGGTGTGAGCTTGGCATTGTCATGTGTACTCTGGACAACAGAGTCCAGTGGGCAAATTGTTCAGTTTCCCCTTCCTTACAGTCTCCCCATGCACCACCTACTGAGCTCAAGTTCTCCTCCTTCCCCATCACACCTACCCTCAGAAGCATTGTTAATGTAATTAAGGAAAAGAACCTTATGAATTCATTTGCAGTAAGGGAAAATGGCCAACAGCTACCTTGTCTTGCATTACTAAAATAGGACAAAATCCTATTTGCTTTAAGCTTTGCTGGGCATGTGCACCAAGAAGCAACTGATTTTATAATATCCTAAAGCAAAACAATTTATTCAATGATCAGTGGCAGAAGTTTTCACAGTGAGCTGTATGGATGCCACATCATATTTACCCACGATGCTTAAAAAAAAAAGTAATTCCTCTTAAGTAGATATTCATAGTCTACTTACATGTTTCTAGGAATCAAATTTTTAACCCTGACTCATGGGTTTTTTCTTATACACACTATAGTTTAAGAGCCATTACTTTATGGAATGCAACTTTAAATCTCAGCTGAATTGTTTCTCCCAGTATTTAAATAGAGTCACTCTTCTAAACAATAAAATACAAAAGTAAAAAACAAAAACACACATACGTGAAAACCAAAGTCTTATGCCCATGAGATTTACTATAACCCATCTGTCATCACAAAAGCAAATGACCTTTTATATTCTTTTCAAGTCTGAATAAAGGTCAGGCTCTTTACCTTCCATAATCTAAAGGCAACTTTGCCACTTGAACTTGGCAATTTTAGGCCTATGAGCCTTGCCACCAACAATATTACATTGTCTATCTGCATGCTGTCGACTCTCAAATATTTGTTTCTTGCCCAAGTTGTGCTTCTTTACTTCAGATTTATAAATCTGATTGTCTACTCAATACCTTCACATAGGAGGTATAACAGACATCTCAAATTCAGCATGTCCAAAATGAATCTCTTAATGTTTCCCCCTCCCCAAACCAGCTTTTCATGGAGACTCCCTCATTTCCATGTCTTACATGGCCCAAACCCTCTGAGTCCTAGAGTCATGACCCTTGTCTTTTACCCACCTAATCTATTCACAAATCATGTTGTCTACCTTCAAAGAAAATCTGACCATTTTTCTGCTGTGACTCTTGTCTGTGACACCAAGCTATTTCAATAGCTTTATAACTGGTTATTCTGTTTCTACCTTTGTAGTCAGACAAATTTGTTTCAAATCCCAGTTTTGCCATTTATTACTTATTTGGATCTTGAGCAAATTGCTTGCCCTCTCTTAGACTCAATTTCTTGTTTGTTTTGTTTACTGTTATTTGTTCACTGCCTGAAATATAGTTGGAACTTAATCAATTTTTGTTGAATCAAAGAATAAAATTAAAATATGTTTAAAATACCAACTAATATATGTAAAATTCCTGATACATAGTTGTGATTCCCTGTCATCCAATTCCCTACATATATGTATAACAGTAACAATATTATACCCAGCAGTAATAGTAATATAACTTCATTTGGGTACCTGGACCCGATTCCAATGTGTGTAAATATGTGGGAGGGGGTCTTCTCACACATACTTACAACAAGAATTCTCGAACACCAGCAGGGTGTTGGAGAACTCAGCTCAATTCTGATGCTATCTGCCCAGAGACTGCACCAGATTCCCAGGTTAAGGGCTCTGTCCTGTGAGACTGCCCTCCACCCCCAACTCCAGATGCCGGTCGCAAGTCCCAGGCAGTTACCTGTGCTTCTGATGTACTGACTGGATAGGAGGTTCCAACGACCTCCCCCTTAGTTTGCTAGTTTCTCCCCCCATTAATTTGCCAGAGTGGCTCACAGAACTCAGGAAAACAGTTACATTTACCAGTTTATAAAAGATACCATAAAGGATACAGGTTAACAGCCAGCTGAAGAGAGACATAGCTCGGGCAAGGTCCAAAATACAGGACTTTCTTTACAACTGACCAAATATGTATTTCTTATAACTCAGTATATTTCAATGGTAGATACTAAGATGGTGGCTGCCATTCATTTTATTTTTATTAAAGTTTCAGGTTTATTCCTAAGTTTTTGAACATCATCATTTCTCAAGTTAAGACTTCTAATTAACATCTATTATTCTCACTTCTCCCATCAAAAAGGTAAGTCCCAAGATAAAAAAGCATTTTATTTATTCAATGCTATAATACCAGCATCTAAAATAGTGTTTATAACATTGAAACAGCTCAACAAATATCAAAATTAATGAACACAAGAGATGGGACCCTGGTTCTTGTTAGAATAACTAACAAGATGTGAGATACATATGTCTCAAACAGCCTCTCAAAATGGCATGCCACTTCCATTCCTCGAGGTTTTTTTAAAACTCTGAGTAATGCATGGAAATTTCTGAGTACATACATAGCAAGTGCTCAGTAAAAGGTGGCCGCTGTCATCATTGCACCCACACCACCATCATCATCACGATAGTCATCCTTCCACTGTCCTATTTCCTTAGGAAGCAGTATCCTAGGACCTATTAGCTTGCTTTACCACAGTAAAGCTTACCTTAAAATCAAATTTTAAGTTAAACTTGTGCCTTTGGCTTTATTAAATATGTATATTAGAACAAGCTATGTATATCTTCTCCAAACATGGTTCTTAGAACAATGTTTATTATGCTACTTATCATCCTTTATGTCAAACTCTTGACCCAAATGAGTAATGGCCTAAGGTATCAGATGTATCTTTCATTCATTAAACTATTTCCTGGGGCCCATTATGTCCCAGATATTATGCTGGGCACCAGAGGGGATATAAAAAGGAGGAGACAAAATGTCTGTCCTCAAGCAGTTTAGGTTTGTCAGAGAAATAGGTATGTAAACAAATGATTGAATCTGTGTATGTGAAAATCACCATAATAGGAATAAATTAGTTCATGAAAGGGATGAAGGAGAAGCTGAATAAGGATATTGGTATTTATGATGGGGACAAAGTCCACACTGAGAAAAATTTATGACATAGAAACATGAGATGTTAGTGACTGCGGTAGACACCACTGGGGTTTCTGCCAAGATCGTGATGGTTTCCTTCTTAGACTTTGTTATCCACAGGGATGGATTTCAGCAACCTCATTTTCACCACGTAAGCCCATTCTTTTAGACAAGAGTTGACTTGCTCAGGATAAACTACCCTGGGGTGGTCTCTTGCTTGGAGAAGATAAAAATTTGGGAGCTATGGTGTATCCCATATTCCCAACTGTAAAGTGGACTGAGAAACAGAGAAAGCCAGTCTGGTTGAGAGAGAAGAATTAAAGGTATAAGCAGAGAGAAGCTGAAGTGAAAAATGGGAAGAAACTCCACTGAACTGTTCTTGACCTGTAAGATGCAGCTTATCCTGCCTGGTTCTTGGCTTCCTTGAGAATCACTGTAACTTTATGAAAAATTCCCTCCTTTTCTCCACTCAGCTAGCTCAAGTAATTTTTTAAATAAAATCTGAGTCTTAACTAATGAAGTGATTTATTCGAAGTGGTGGATGAAGAAGAGGGAAAGACCTTCTTGGACACAGAAGGATGTGGCTGGTGGCATGGAATATGGAAGAAGGAACAAGACAGAGTTTGGGTGAATGAGATAATGGGTTGATTTTTGTAAGTGTATGGTTTGAGTTATTTGTAGAATATCCAAATATCCAGGTGGGCATTACTAGTATGCAGTTGGAACTCGGGAGGAGTCACACAGGATAGGATGTATATTTGAAAGTCAACAACCTCTAAGGTAAAGTCACTGGCATGGATGAAATCCTGTAGAAAGGGTTTAGGGTGAAAAGGGGGAAATAACTCAGACCTGTGGGGGGACCAACATTTGAGGACAGTCATAGGAAAGGAATCCTACAGAGCAGTAGCCAGAGACAAGTGAGGTCAGCTGGGAGAGAGTGGGTCCACAGAATCAGGCCATGAGAGATTACCAAAGGAGGAGTGATCAGCAATGCTAGAGGCTGCAAGGAATCAAATATTATGATATTAGAAATTGCTTATTGGACTTCACTGGTGTATAATTGTTGGTGACATCAGCAGGATCGTTTTCAGTGCATAATGGGGGGAAGAATCCCAATTTCAAAGACTGAAGAACAAATGGGCAGTACAGTTGCGTGATGAAGAGTAAATGGACAATGAAACAATAAGTTATTCTTCTCTTTGTAGAAACTTGGTTGTGAAGAATAGAGAAATGTCGAGGGGTGCAGAAAGAGGGTAACCTCAGGCTAAAGGAGAGAAAGGCATCTACCTAGCAAGCTAAGTATTAATGTTGGCTGGTCAGTGTATCCTTTTCCCAACAGAGTGCTGGACACACATAGTATGAGCCAGCAAAAAAATGAGCTGGGCACATCTAATTCTCTTTTTTAGGAATTTGGTCTAGAACATAGGAGTAAAAGTGCCATTTCGCAGTGTTAAAATGATGCCATGGAGCTCTTGATGTGCAGAATAATAGAGATGATGTAATAGGAAAAGCAGGTGCTACCATATGAACAGGAGAGGGAGGGAGAGAACACGCAACTTTATGGAAAGAAAACGTTGAAAACAGTTGACAACCCAGAGATACTCTAGTTTTGACGTAATTTCAGTTCCTGTTTCAGGCCTTAGAGATCTTTTTAACAAACCACCCTTGGGTTAGTGTAAATGGGTCTCTTTCTTTTCAACAGCATGAAGCCTGTCAACTCTCTAAGATATGCTGTCAAGATATTTAAAAACATATGTCATTTTCTAGGCTGTATCATCTCAGGGGAGGCACTTGAGTGCTGCAGTTAGGAAACGGGTCTCGATTTATTTAGGCCTGAATTTAATTCCTAATTCTGCTCTTATATTTTGCATGAGCTTGAGCAATCTGTGTAACTTCTCTGGGGCTAGGTGCTTTCATCTGTAAGGTAAAGATAATTATTCCAACTGTATAGGAGAGCTTAAGGACTAAAATGAAAAGAATGCATAGAAAAAGCTCAGCTCAGTGTTTGGCAATAGAAAGTTCAATAGATGTCAATTGTTTTTGTGTTATTGGCTTACAACTAGCTATGTTAGGTAAACTTTTCTCTATCTTAAATTTCTGTTTTCTTTTTAGCTTCAGTGAGTTCTTTCTAGCAACCAAGCACATATTCAGCCTTTTCACACTTCATATATTTGCATACTGATATTTGCATGGTGCTTGAAATGATACATATTGAAAAGATTTAGGTACTCTGGCTTTTCTCACTAGTTGTCTTTTCTGAGATCTTCTCTAGAAACAGTTAAATGGAGGGCATATCAATACAAACAATGGTGACTCAGCTTATTTCATATAAAGAGAATATCAAATTATTCATTCACCCATTCACTCCACAAAATATTTACCAAAGCTTCTCCTAGGTATAAAGTGTAGTTTGGAGCTACAGGCAACATGAAGATTTAGAAGGTGTGATTTAAGAAACATCTAATGAGAGAGATAGATGGATTCAAATCACAGAATAATAGAGCTAAGAGGTGTTTTATACAAAGATACAGATCTTCCTCTACTTATGGTGGGGTTATGCCCCAATAAACCCATTATAAGTTGGAAATGTTAAGTTGAAAAAGCATTTACTATAGCTAACCTACCAAACACCATAGCTTAGTCCAGCTTATATTAAAATGTGCTCACAACACTTATATTAGCCTACAGCTGGGCAAAAGCATCTAACACAAAGCCTGTTTTATAATAAAGTGTTGATATCTCATGTAACTGGTTGAGTACTATACTAAGAGAAAAACAGAATGGTTGCATGGGGACAGTATGGTTATTTATGCATGGATTGTTTACCCTCATGATGGCGTGGCTGAATGAGAGAGTATCACACCTCATATTGCCAGCTGGGGGGAAAAATAAAAATTCAAAGTCTGAAGTACAGTTTCTATTGAATGCATATCGCTTGAAAAAAATCTTAAATCAAGCCATTGTAAATTGGGGACTGTCTGTGAGTAATCGCAGGCCTCTCATTTACAGATGGGGAAATGAGACACAGGGAGGTTACCAGTAATGCAGGAATTGGAATCTGGATTGTCCAAATCCTGGCCCAGTTCTCTTTCCATCTAGACTATCCAGGTCCAGCAAAGAGTGAAGCAAGTGCTATGATAAGCACAGGGTTATAACAAAGGAATGAGATTCTAGGCAAAAAGAGAAGGGGAAGTGTTTGGATTTATGCATGGTGCAAGAGTTGGAGGCAGACCTCCAGGCAGAGGAGAAATGTGGGAGACAGCCTCCACAGAAATGTGGGAGAGAGCATGCATGGTCCACGGCCTGGTGAGGCGATCTGTGGAAATACGATAGGGACTGATACTGGACACAAGGTCACCAAATCCCCAGCTGCCAGAGAGCTAGTCCAGGGAACTAGCACTGCTTTACTACTTAGGGGATTTTTGAGAAGTTTATGGCTTCATGGGACCTGTTTCAGAGAAGGTGGCTCAGGTGGCATGGTGAGAGAGGCAGAGCAAGACCACCCATGGGGCTATGGACATGGGGGTGAAGGGTGGTCTGCAGGGGCAGAAACAACGAGAGGAGGGAAAGCTCTGCCAGAGGAGCAATAGTAAGAAAACACAGATCTGGACCAATATGATGTGGTTGTCATAATGATGGTTTCAGTTAGAACCACCACAGCTGGGTCATTATTTTGGGTAGTTTTGTTTTAGCAGTAAATAGAATTATTTTCATTAAAATAGCCAGATGCATTTTGGTAGTTTAAATAACATTATAATGTGTTTTTAATACCACTTAACAAGGTCAAGAAACCAGCCTTCAAAATCAGTCCATATATCTTCCTGCTTCCATAATCACCTAAGTAGGACTGAGTGTCCTCTGTGCCACTATGTCTACAATCCTCTACGCCACTATGGTCTGGAATATATGTTTGTTATTATAGTAAGCATTTATATAAACATCTCTTCCCTAATTTACTGTGACGTCCTTGAGAAACAGGAATATGCTTTTACTTGGTTTCTCTTGTGTCCAGCATGGTTTCTCATTTGTGTGTATTACAAAAGCCTCCTGTGCACCCCTCTTTCCTGGGTACTGGACAAGATGCTTTAGTTGACACTTACTACGGCCATCACCCAGTAGACCTGCATGCACTGGTCCATCTTTTTTACATGGATGGCAAAATTCTCTGGTAAAATCCATAGGTGCTAGGTCTAAAAAATCCCTTCTGTATGCCAGCAAAACACATATGCTAAGAGGAAATGTGTGGGGGTCCAAAATGACTTGTCAGTGAACTCAGCCTGTTCCTAAAATATCACCACTTCCTTTTCTGTACTGGTCTTTTAAAGCTTCTATTCTGGAATCTTTGGTGTAATTAAGGCCAACTTCTTTGGCCTGTAGTTTGTAGAATTATAGAACAGTTCACAGTTCTCGAGAGCTTACCTTGTGCTGGGTACTCTTCTAAGCACATTCCACATAATGCTCACTGTAACTTCTGTGCACAGATCCTCTTATTCTCCTATTTCATGGATGAGGAAACTGAAAAACAGAGATGATCAATAACTTGGTTAAGGTCACACATCAGTAAGGAGGCGAGCCTGAGTTCTATCTTAGCAGTCTAAACCTGAAGCCCCTTCTTTCAAGCAGTCCACAATGCTGTCTTTCATTGAATTCTTCATCTTAAAACTGTAAATCTAAATAACATTTATCAATTTTTAGTCTTCTGTAACTTCTCTGTTTCTCTCTGCCTCCAAAATTGCCAGGCATTAAGAAATCTTTGTAAATTTTTTTTAAAACAAATTGAGAGAATTCAACACAGTCAGTAGATCTGAATGCATTTGAAATGGCCAGAAGTTGTAGCGTATTCTTATGTTTAATCTGTGCTACCCTTCCAGTGTGCATTTTGTTGACTGAGGTGTCTCAGGCTAAATGTTATTCTTTCTGAGAATCCTCCTCTGGATTCCACAGGGCAGATTTGGGTGGTTTTTAAATTATGTGTCCCCTGGGTTTCTTTTTCACCTCTAATTACTATAATTATTTTAGTATATTTTATTATAATTTTATATTTATTTAATTGCATGCCTATCTTCTTACTGGACTATCAACCTCTTGACAGAAGGGATTATATCTCCTCAGTATAAAATCTCAGCATTTGCTGCAATGCCTAACACACAGCAGGCAGCTCAATAAATATTATGACAGAAATTGGAGAAAAGCAAAATTGGTCCTGAGAAACTGGGGTTTCTTTGTCCTAAAAGTTAACATGACACTGTTGTCCCCAGTGACTCAGGCTCTTATTCTATCCTTGTTAGTTTCTTTAAACAAACAAGCAAAAATCAAAACCACAAATAAAATAAGTCTTTTTTCTTGCTTCAGAATTTCCTTTTTTCACACACCTTAGTTCATTCCAGGCTATAGTTTTTTTGGCTCTATTCTGGTAGGTTGTGCCACTGTCTTGAAATTGTCTTGTTTATGTGCCCCCATCTCTCATCTTGTATTGATACACTCTTGGGTCTGAGCCCATCAGAAAAGCTGTTTGCATATATCCTTCTATATGCCTTCACTTTCTCATCTGGATGAAATGTGTTCCATTTCAGTCACTGGGATTTCCTTTTGATAGTTTCCCATTTTTCTTGATATGCTCACTGTCCCTCTTTCAATTGCAATTCACCGAGTTCTTTTTACGTTTGGAAGTTTTCGATATCTGCTTTCTCCAAAACACTGGATTAAGGCCAGTGAGTAATTTACATGACACTCTCATATGCATTTTCATATTCTTCATTTAACTAACATCTGAAGGAACTGAACTTAGAGGAAAGTGCTCAAGATGAGACACATTCCAAGTGGCAGGGAGCTGCTTAACCCCAGGCATGTCTGTTGCTAAAGCATGTGCTCTTAATCAGTGTTACAGTGTATGCTCATAATTTCCGTATGAGGGACCACAAGCCCGAAAGCCCCATTGCCTAGAATAAACCTGTGTGCCAGCCTGCATGAGGCCAGTCAGGAAGGACCTAGCAGAGCTGGGATTAGAAGCAAATTTTCTGACTGCTAGTATAGTGCCTTCTCTACTATGTTTTGACATCCTGCTTTACTGGGATTAGATAGACAGGGAAAACACTGACTGGGTATTTTATATATTTTGAAGATCAGAATGAATTTTAAGAGTGTGGAAGGATCTAGCACTGCTAGATTCAAACTCTGTCTTGAAGAAAGATCGGGCTTTTATTATTTTTTATTCCCCATCTTCTTCCCATGGATTGGGGAATAACTGGTATGTTCCATAAAAGGTTTTGCTGATATAATCTTTAAGTTTTGGCCAGATGGCACTATCAGAGGTTCCTTTTCCATGGTCACTGTTAATATATCTTCTAATTTTTCCACTTCTGCTTTCAAAATTTAAAAAAAAAGAGGTTTATAGGAAAAATGAGAGTAAAGGGAAAATTTGCACAAGTTCTTGTTCAGGAATTTTCTCTGAAGCTTTAAAAAAACTCCAAGATTTATTAGGGACACAGTTTAGTCTAATGACCCCTTTTAATTATATTAGCTTTGTCTTACATTCTCCATCTTCAGCTTTCTACTCTTTCAATGACAGTCAGCCAGTCTTGGCTGTTTTCCAGTTCTCTTAACGTCCATCTGCTGTCTCACTCAAGAGTAAGTCTACTTCCTTCCTCACATAATGGTCCTTCCAATGCTTGAAGAGTGTTAGCATGAACCCCTACGTCTGCTCTCCCTAGGCCAAAGACCACAGTTGTTACGAAGGAGAAAATGGAGGTCTAGGAATCAATGACTTGGCTCTACGATTTATTAACCATGCTACCTTGGTCAAGGCACTTAGTGCCTCTCAATTTCAGCATGGCCATCTATAAAATGAATATAATAACATTTATTTCGTAGGATTATAGGGATGAAAATGAATATCAGAGAGTGTGTCAAAGTCTTACATATTGTAAATTGGTATGGAAGTGTGATTGTGGCTGCTCTGCCCCTGTTCACAGTCCAATCATTGCTATACTTAAGCTGGAATAAAGCCTTTCAGAATGGGGCTGACCTGTACAGGGTTTAGGGAGATAATATGCTCTCCTAAGGAAAGCACTGTTCTTCGTTAGTATGCCTCACGTGCCATTAAATGCTGTTAATAGTTATGCTGGCTCATCTTAAACTTGTGGTCCACTAAAACACTCAGATCTTTTTTTCAGGTTGCTTCTACTTTGTTCATGAGCACCGTGGCATTTATCCTAGATGTAGAAATTAATTTTTGTGCCAGTTAAATTTACACTGTTGGTCTTGGCCCCGTACTTACACTGAGAACACAGAGAATACTGTGTGAGTCTTCTGGGTGAGTTCTGTACCCGGCTTTGTAGCATCTGCACACATATCACTTTTCTTTCTAATATCCTTTATCTGTGGCCTGCATATGACATAAGTTTGTTCTCAACTTTTCCATGTCAGAATGAGAAGAATCTGCACCTATGGATGTAGGAGGTCCTCAAATACTTTGAGTGGGACATACCGGGTATCTGACTCCATAATCCACTGAAATGTCTAAGAAATGCTCCAATTTTGGCATTTATTGTTGTTGTGTGGGTGACATTGGGAAGAAGTATTAGGTGGCTTACTTTCCTTGCTGAGGCCTGTGAAAAATCTCTACTTTTTGATCAACGATTGATCATGTCCTAGTGGAAGATGAGGATCTGAGAACTTTCCATTTTGGCTGCTGCAGTGATGAAAGAAAACAGCCTGACTCAATCCACCTGAAATTCTGAAGATGTTCCCACACCCATTTACGGCACAGAAGCACTTCCCCTTTTCACGGGAATCAAGGAGAGCATATTCTTTTGCCAGGATTTATTTTCTATACTGTCTTTCCATATTCCAAGGATATGTGACTGAACAATACTTAATATGATTTTAACATCATCTCAGAGATAAAGACTTCAGTCCAACATGAAAGTGTCCCACCACAGACAGAACAATGATCCAAAGACAAAACTTTCTGGGAGTGTTATTATAGATTAAGTAGCCAGGGGGAGGGCAATCGGGGATTGGCTTTAGTACTAGGGCTTTAAAAATGTACATACAGATCTTTTACTGAGCCGCTTTGCTCACCTAACCATTTCATTGTAATTCTAACCATGTATCCCATTTCCTTAATCTTTTAATTTAGATAGTAATTGACATGTAACACTGTCTTAGTTTCCAGTGTACAACATAATGATTCAATATTTGTATATATTGCAAAATGGTCACTGCATGTCTAGTTAACACCTGTCACCATTCATAGTCTAATTTTTTTATGATGATAACTTCTAAGATCTACTCTCTTAAGCAACTTTCAAATGTGCAATACAGTATTACTGACTATAGTAACAATGCTATAGTAACTATAATTATAGTAACCATACACTACCACTTCCATAAACTTAAGTGACTTCATGACATTTTAATTTCTACCTTTATACTCAACCTTACCCTCTTGCCTTCAAGCACATTTAAATTTTTTATCTTGAAAAAGCTTTCTTTGACTCTGCTATCAGCTCTACCAATAGGAGGATGGAACTTTTTAAACCATAGTCTACGCACCCTTTGCCTCTACTTCCTTGTCTTTCAATCATACATGGAGCTTGTGTTCCATCTCTACCAACAAACTAAAAATATTAAGGTTATCTATGACATCCCAAATGACTTACTCTCAGCCCTCTGATTCTTTGACTTCTTTGTATGATTAATGTGATTGACTATATTGCTGCAACTCTCCCTGATTCTTGACTTCCAAAATATTTTACTATCATAGTTTTTTATGCTGTCCTAATTTTTGTCTTGTCATTGCCCTTCAGATAAATTACAAGGTCTTATGTGACTTTGGTCCTTTGCCTAACTCTCTAGCCTCATCTCTTGCTTTTTCCATCTTGCATTTTATACTCAGAATGCAAAATTCTTTTGGTTTCTTGATAAGTATTATTTGTCCTTCCTCAGCTCTCATCCTTGGGGCACAATGTTCCTTCCCAGAGGATCACTTGTCTCCACTTCTGCTTTTTCTGGCTTCCTCCTTACTCATCCCTGCATTTCAGCTGAAATATAAGTTCCTTAAGGAAACTTCTGCAAACTTGAACACAGAGCGTCCTGCTCTTTGATCTCAGAGATCCACATCATAACATTTGTCTTATTTTATTGTTATTATCTCTGTAACTGTCAAGTCACTTCCATTAAGCTATGGGTTTTGTAAAGATTTGGCTTATTGCTGTATCCTCCCAGATCTTGGCACATGTGATTATTCATGAATGATTGTTGAATGAATATATAGATAAATGAGTGGCCATCCATTCTCTGTATCTGTACCAATTCCTCTTCTTTCTGTCCTCTCCTGTATAAAAATTGGGATAATTGTATCTGTCATAACTACTTCATACTGTTTTGAGGATCAAATGGGGTAATGTATATAAAATTACTTATTTATAAACTATAAAGACATAGGCTAGGATGTCATTTGCTATTATAATTGTCCCCTCATTAAGAAAACTTAGTATCTCATCTGTGGTGAAGAATACCTTAAAAAATATTTGTATTAGGACAGATGCATTTAAGGGTACAAACTTGGATTGAGTAGTAAATAAGTCCTGGAGATCTAATTCTAATATAGTGAGGACAGACAACAATATTTTATTATAATCATCAAACCTCCTAAGAGACTAGAACTTAATTATTCCAACCACTAAAAAGAAAACATTATGTAATGTGGTAATTATTACCACAATGCCAATTATATTACGATAAGCATACCAAATTAACATGTTGTATACCTTAAGTTTACACAATGCTTAATATCAAATATATAATAAACAAAGAAACATTTGTATTGGAATTCTCAGGGACTTCTGATATTGGACAAATTTGTGTTATTCTGATTAATCAAAGATTCAAGAGGAAGTAAATGAAACTTGTAAAATCACTGACATCCTTGTGGAGGGTTAGGGTTCTCAGGATAATCTGAGATTTGCATTTTGCAATTTTAACTCAGGTCATGGAAAATACTGACAGAATAATTCCTACCTAAAGTTATTCTACCTTGCAAGTGAATCCTTATTAAACAATGTCTTTCCTCATACAACATGATCCCCTTTCTGAATTTTTTTGTTTTTGTTTTTGACACCAGGAAGTCATCCAGCATATTAGTTAATTAGTTTATTATGCAAACGCAGAAAGACAGGTTTGAGAAGTTACCAAACCAGGATGGGTTTTTCTTTCTTTGCATTCACCTACGGTTCTGGGGGAGCTCTGAGAGGGCTCTTAGACATTCTCTGATGGTAGAGTAAGAATGAATTTTTTTTTTCAGAGATTATCTTGGGGAAAATCCACATCCAAGAAGGAAGTAATTTGCCTAAATTTCTCCAGACAATGCAGTCTCAGAATTAGAAGTAGAAATAAAATAACAGTATCTTGACACCCACTTCAAGAAGTTAATCACTAAGCTGTTTTCACACGTCATGTTGATGAGAGTGCATTTCAAGGTACTGTCCAATTCTAGGTGTTTTTATTGGACTTTGGTCTGATCTGATACCATTTAAAAACAAACTATATGAGGCCCTGGAGATTTTCTTGTTGTAGGGTGGTCTGACTTGTACTAGTATCTTACTGAAAAGGAAGCCACGAGGAAAGAGAAAACAAATACGAGCTGCTCTCGTGGTGTCATGGAATGTGTCTTGGATCACCGGTGCTCATTTGAGCTCAGGCAGGTTGGCAGCCCCGGTGTACACTCCGCAGCAGCTTCACAGCACAGCAGCGTGTTCACAGTCCTGCCACACGCCGCCATACAGGAGGGAGCAGGGTTTACCTTCTTAGGCCTGTGAGGTGGGGTAAGTCTGTGTTTCAGAGTGGAGGCTCCAAACGCAGAGTGCAGAGAGAATGTATCCAGGATTCCAGGACACGTTGGAGCTGGACAAGAAGAATGACTAATAATTCTGACACCTCCTGAACATGGAGTGTACCAGGTGCTATTTCAAGGGCTTTATGTGAATCATCCCATTTAATCCTCAACAAAGCCATGCCAAGCAGATGCAGAAAAGATTAGAAACTAGCCCAAGTTCTCCCAAGGAATAAGTAGCAAAGTCAGGCTACCAGCTCTGGTGGTCTCACTTTGAGATTGAATTTGTCATCATTCTGCTCTATCAGTTTACTCATCAGTGCAGATTATAAGCCTCAGTTAAGACATAAGATCCTTTCAAGTTATTACATTAGTGGGAGGGTAGTTATTGCCTAGACTCGGAGTAACTATTAGGATGCACCCAGGAAATTGAAATAAAAATCACAAGTGAAGGTGTTATTTAATCAGATATTCATCAAGTACCATGCAGGCAATCTCCGGGAGAAGCTGAGGGAACTGCAAAGGAGTGGGAACTGGGCCGGCAGGAATTTGCAATCTGAAGGCAATACAAGTGATGTCAATGAGGCAGAAATATCCTTTGGAAATCTGCCATTGACAAAACCTGGTCTAATCAAGAAATAACACCCAGAGTGTCTAAGGAGGAACAGATGTTTTCTGCTTTCTTTTCCTTTTGCAGTCCTAGGATTCTTGATGTTTGGGTCTCAATGACAGTCGTTCCATGACACAGGAGATACACTTCAGTGAGGGAAGCAAAGCCAAGGAGAAGTCCCCCCATACTTGCCTTGTGTATCATTTGTGACTTTTCCTTTGGGTGAACTCGGGAAAGTGATGGTAAATCCTACCATTTCTTTTTTCTTAGGGACTCCAGAAGACATTGTGTGTGAAAATTTTTTGCTGGAAATAAGTCTGCTAAACTGAACTGCAGGAATGAGAATCTCCATCTAGAACGACCTATCATCCATACTTTCTGAGTGCTTAGGACAAGTTCAACCCAGTACAAGAACCAGGTGTGGGTTCCAAGAGAAGGATTGTAGGAGTACAGTCCCTGATCCTCAAGAACTCTGCAGTTTGGTTAGAGACAGAAAGTACTTACATGAAACATTGGAAGACCCAGATAATAAAGTGCAAATAGGTATTGTCATCTACCAGTGTCTACAGAAAAGAGATGCGAGTGAAAAGTGGGTAGCCAGGGTCCCAGAAGGAAGTAGGGATGAGGATGGATGTGTCCGCTGTGTGTGTGAGGGGCTTGGGTGGGCACTAACGAGAGTGAGGCTCAGGGCTCTGCTGGGATGTGAGACCCAAGGGAGACATCTGTGGTCTCTAGCTCTGGGAATTTCTTCTGCCACTATAACTACCAACCACCTCTGTTCTTGTCTTGGCAGAGCCACCCATCAACCTGAATACAGTGCCACTGGATGGTGTGTCCTTTCAAATGCTGGGACAAATTTGGACACATAAATGATTTCTGGTTAGTCCCTGAGTGGGTGATAAAAACTACTAAGGCTCAAAGAAAAATAAGGTAATTGCCATGTTGGAGAAAGCCATGCAAGCACCTATGAGGTATTTGCTCTACATTCACACAGTAGCCTCTAGAAAGGGCCGCCAATATGTCACCTTTATCCTGGCTACTCTTCAGGAACCTTGGGGGAGTTTTCTTTAAAGACAAATCCTGTAGTTTCTTGGCAGCTTATTTGTGACACACATTTCCGCAATAAAGCCGTGTAGTGTTTTGTTACTTCCTCTAGTTCCCCATGTGGGTTTAACACGCTCATGGTTCTCTCCTCTCAATAGCAAGGTCTCTTTGGAGGTTTGGGGAAGATTTCAGCCTGCTATACACAAGAACTCCCAGAAAAATTGCTCAATTCTGTCTTAGGAGAGGGATGGCTTTCTGGGGATAAGAATGGGGTCTCTTCCTTAAATGTAGCAAAACTGAGCAACTTGATAAACTATAGGTCAAAAGAAGAAGTAGTATGATCTTTGTATCCTTTCGTCTCCCTCCTTAGCACACAGTCCTGTAACATGGCCCTTCCCTCCGTCACATGAGACACGAAGAGCCCTTCAGTGCGCAGCATCACCGTCTTCTACTTTTCCAATAAATACCTGAAGTGCTATATCCTCCACTCTCCTCTTTAGCAAAAATTGCCCATGTGATCACAAGACCTAGCCTCTAGCTAGCTGCCACTTTGAAAAAGACTGAATAATGATTTAATGGGGACATTAATCTTTTTCGATTTAAAGGAAGTATTAACCTAAACTTAAAGGAAGTATTAACCTAAAGAGTTCAATGGCACTGTGTTGGGAGAAGTAAGCATGCATATGTGCATTCATTCATGATCTGCTTTGTCCTAGAAAGAATTTCAGGACAATGGATAGAAATTCTTTTTGGATCTTTCCTCCTTTTACACTTGTTGAACATTCCCTAGGCATCAGCCACTCTGCTAAGCGGTGGGGGCGTAAAGAAGCATGTGTGACACAGTGTCATGTCCTTGGAGAGCTCACAACCCAGCCAGAGAAACAGACATATAAAAACCCTATATTTTCGATAGTATCAGGAGCCAGAAACAGGGCAGAAGGTGTGTTCTGGTCTGTGAGGGCAGAAAGGCTTGTGTGCTTTTACCTGAGAAGAGGGAATAATGAGACAGATAGTTCTCTCTTTTGCCTCTTTCACTAGGGAAGTATTGAAAGAGATCTAAAATTAAAGGCAAAAGGGCCGAATGCTGGTTTTAGTATCTTGCAGCTGAAAAGCAACTGGCGGAGCTTCTCTAGAAAGCAGCCTCCCGCTGGGGCCCGAGGCCGGGATGATGGAGGCCACACACTGAACTCACAGGGTGCTCCTGGCTGGCACCAGGCTGGGTGTGTCCATGCCTTTCTTGGTGTGAACGGCTCATCCTGATGATGGGGGGTGGTGCTGGTGTGGGGTGGGAGTGGGAGGAGAATGGGAAGGTGAGAGCTTGCTGTGCCTGGCACCCACAAAAGCCCTAACAACAGGAAGGAAATGCAGCTCTGACTTAGGCAACTCCCAGAGCAATACTCTCAGTTTGCTCCGTTGCCTCTTTCACGGGAGGTCCTGGGATTCACCGAAGGACTCCGAGGCATAAGGAAGGACAGCTAGAACCCAAGGAGGGCAATTGCTCGGAACGCCCTTCTCTAAACCATCCAGTCCTCCAAGGCTTCGCTGAATTCCTCTTCCTTAGGTCCTTCCTGCCACGTAACTGAAGCCAGACTTGAACTTCCCTGCTTCAGCATGCCTGGCTTAGAGTTCGCATTATTATTGGTTAGATAAGCTATGGCTTTTTAATTGTTTTACATGTGCTCACTTTGTCTTCCAAACTGCACAGAAAGGAACTAAGCCACAGATTTCTTTTACATGCATAATAGAAGGTATACAGCGCTTGGCCCATAACTGGGCCCCCCACATAGAGGCTCACTTGACTCTGTTGGGCCTGTGCCATTAGACAGCTAGAGCGGGTGGGGGAGGGAAGACTCGGGACTGAGGGAAGATACAAAGTTAACCGGGATGGTGGGCACGATGGTCGGGACTCTGAGAGAGTCCCCTGCTAGCTATGAGTGTGTATCACAGCTTGCTTATGGGGGTTCCATTGAAGTTTCTGTTTCATGAGATTGCTAAGGAAAAGAAGTCCAGGCTCAGAGGAACGGCATAGGTGATCTTGAAGGTTCTCAGCCAGAGCCAGGCTGGAATTCACAACACGCTATTAGTACCTCCCTGCTCAGCTGGCCCATTCCAACCTACGCCTCTGTCAGCTCTGCTATTTGGAATACTTCCCCTGAAAGCATAAGGTCAGTGTTCTTCATTCACACGGATCTTGGTAAGCTTCACAAAAGAATGGAGTTTTTTCTACTCTTTCACAGTCCATAAGACACTTGTGTGCACACTGGAATGCTCTGGACCCGCCGAGACAGGAAATGAGTTTAGTTACTGTATCACAGCACTGGTTCTGAGGATGAGAAAGTCTCTGGCCTCAAAGATCGCAAAAATGCAGACAGCCACCCAAGTAGGATCTCACATCTGGAGAAGCAAGACCTACAGCTATGACTGTAATGTATCAAAGCTGAGGATGTGAGCACATGGACAAAAACATTTTTTATCCTTTAACAAGATAAAAAAAAATAATCAGCAAAAGTAGGGGAGACAGTCTAAAAATCCTGTCTCATTTCTTCAGTATCCACAGGGAGTACAAAGGTCAGATATCAGACATTATATTCATCAGAGCTTGACTAGGCTGAAGATTCCTCAACAATCTGTGGCTTAGTGTGGAACTTTCTGTCATAGCACCTGTAAGCAGTTTCATTCAACTGGACAAAATAAAATAATAGGGTTTCAGGCAAAAAATCCAAGAAAAAGCCCTTTTCTTTTGATGACTGCAATGATTATTATGATTATCATTATGGTTAGTAATGATAATGATGAAAAACAGCAGCAGCTAAGTGTGTGATTACAGTGTGCTAGACTCTGATCTTGGTTCTGGTTCATTCTGGTTCATTTAAACTTCAGAATAGGCCACTGGTATTACCTCCATTCTGCAGAGAAGTAAACAGAGGCACAGAGTGGGTAAAGGACTTGTCTAAGGTCACAGAGCAGATTAAGGGAGGAACGTAAGCTTCAAGGTGCAGATTCGGCTCAAATACATGAAATAAAAAGATAGATCCTTGAACTTGTAGATGGTGGAACCTAAGCCTTCTTTATCCACAGGACTTGTGCAGGGCTTGGGCTGCATCAGAGTTTAGTAAACATGTGGCTGGATCAACAGTAGAATAGTTAGGGGCCTTATGCTTTCGTGTGCACCCCCTGCTCTGGTGGTATCTAAACCCAGGGTAACAGGGAGCTCAGGTTCTCTTCACATGAGACCTGTAGGTGGTTTTAAAGGGCAACGAGGCCATTTCTTTCTTTCTCTGTATTTCCTATGCTAGAAAGGTCCAGAGAGAAAGGAAGCTGGGCAATCAGGCCAAATGACAGCCAAGTTTTCTGCTGTTGAGGAGGCCTTGTTTCCAGGCACTTTTTCAAATGAGATCCTAAGAATGTTCTCTGACGGTTAGGATTAGCTTTCCTTTTCCCCCCCTTCTCTCTTTCTCCCCCTCTTCTATACTGTTATCTTTTATCTTCTTCTCCTCTCTTTTTTTTTCTTCTCTTCCCTTTCTGTCAATTCTATGTTAGAGTCAGAGTGATTTAAAGTGTCCTAGAAATACAAATATTGTCACTCATGTTTATATATTTAGCCATCATGTCTAACTCTGTGGGTGTGTGATTTACACTACACAAGGAGGATATTAAGACACATCGCTACAAACCCCAATCTAATTCCCACCCTGAGTGAACTTGGTTTGAACCAAAGATAGGAAATGACCATCTTGAGCAATCCCTCTGACTTTTAAACTGTTATTATTTGATCAGGATTAAAGCACTTAGCCTGGATGAGAGCCATGTGGTGGTACCTGTGGTGAAGAACAGTCTAGATAGACACAAATATACTAACTACATGATGTCATGACAGTGCTGTGCATGGCTTGATGAGGTCACCAGCCTTGTGGTAGGAGCCCTTCCCTGCATCCCAGCCTCTGGGACCTTTTGGTCTTGCCTAGTTTCAGAGCCACGGGCCCCAGAGCCCTTCTATGCTGTATTTGGCAGCTACTGCCTATCTCCTCCCCCCCGTGGAACACAGTCTCCTGCCTTCATCTGCTGGCAGAAACGTGTCCTTTCAGTTTCCAAGATCACCTAGGACATATCTCTGTACATGAGATATTTCCCATATGAGAAACAGAGAGCTCACAATAAAAGACTAAATATTTCCTGTAAACTTCTGCTTGCCATGCCTTTCTTATGGCATAACATGCAGTGCAATTCTACACTAGCCAATATTGTAACTGAAAATACTACAAAGGTGCAGTTGGATGACACACTCCAAATAGTCAGATAAAGGACGCTTCACAGTATTTACCTCATTGACCTCTTTGAGGGGTTTTACACCACTGATCATTCCTCTCTCCTTCACTACCTGGCTCCTGGGACACCACTCTCTCTTGATTCCTCTCCCATCCCTCCAACATCTCCTTCCTAGTCCCCATCTCAGGCCCACCTCTTAGAAGTTGTAATCTCCCAAAGTTAGTCCTTGGTCTTCCTTTCTCACCTCTTATAGTTCCCCTAGGGAATCTCTTACACATCAAAAGCTTCTGGTATTGTCTGTATAGTGCCAGGTCTCCTGCCCAGATTGTAGTCCTAAGCATCAGAACTATGTAACTGCCACTGAACATCTGCATTTGGATGTGCCACAGAAATCTTAACTTTAAAAGCACCTTGAATGAACATACCTCCTCCCACCCCCAGTATTTCTGCTTGGATTCCCTCTTTTGGTTAATCAAAAAAAACAATTGACCCTAAAAAAAAAATCCATGCAAGAGACACAAGAATTATCCCCAAATCCTTCCTTCTCCTCATACTCCTTACCCAGTTGAATACCTCTTAAATTGCCCTCAGAATAGATTCTTTCTACTATCTCATGCCCACCATGGCTGCTTTAGTTCAGGACTTTCTGGTCTCTTGTCCAGAGCATCATGCTGACTTTGTAACCGTGCTCCCCAACCATCTACTCACTCTCTATGCTGTTACCAGCACATGCTTTCTAAAACACAAATCTATTCACTGCGCCAAGTATTTCAAAGATCCCCTCACTGCCCAGATAGTAAAGTCCAAAGTCCTTAACACAGTTTAATATTCAGGACTTCTTTGGTCATAAGTGATGGAAATTCCATATAAGTGGCTCAAGTAGAGCCTGTATGATGAGAATGTTCAGGAGTTGATCCAAAGCTCAGACACAGGGCTCCATCTTTCCCTTTCTCTTGCTCTCCCTCCCTCCCTGGATTCTATGTTCCTTGACATGTTTTCCTCATTTGGCAGGCAACATGTAGGCAGTCAAAGTTAGCTACGTATAATACCAGGCCTGGATGATCCATACTGTTCAAGATCCCAAAGGAGGAAAGCCCCTCTATCCCAATTTCCATACATCAAATCTTGGGAAGGGTTCTTACTGGGTCATGTGCCTTGAACTCATCATGGTCGCCAAGAAAGACTGAACACTAGGCCAGGTAGCTTGAGCCACTGTCTGTCTCTAGGCGATGGCCCAATCAAGATCACAAGGAGTACAGAAATGTGGTTCTCCAGTAAAGTCAGGCTGCTGTTAGCACTTGAAGGGCAAAGAGATGCTGGTCAGATAAAAAGTAAGAACACCCTCCCTGGCATACACATCTCTCCATGATCCTGATAACTGTCAGTCTCTCCCATCAATATGCCTTCTTTCCATTACTGGGCTACTTATAGTCTCCTGAATATGCCCATCTGTTTCAGGCCTTCATGCCTTTACAAGTGCTGTTTTCTCTGCCTGGGATGTTTGGCAGGCTAAGTTTTATTCCTCTTTACGACTTTAGCTGAAATATCTTCTTCCTGAGAGGCCTTTGCTGACCTCCATCTCACAAGTTGGTAACTTCCTCCTTTGTGCCACTATTGTACATTGAACTTACAAACACTGCACCTCTTTTTTTTTACTCTGTGCTGCAATTATTCATTTATATCTCTGTCTTGCCTAACAGCCAGGGAGAGTACTACTGTATCTCTAAACAAACAACAGATGCAAAGTATTCAATAAATTATTGCATTAATAAATGTTGAGTTAATGAGTATGTGAATGGATGAGTGTTTTAATGGCAGAAATAATATATGGAGCTTGTAATTTTTTCCTGGATGTCAGAAACATCCTTGACCTCATGATTTTGCTCCTTCAACCTACCTCTTGACATAGGCAGACATGGATTATATGCAGCAATTCCTCCAAAGAGAAAAAGAGATCTATCTCCACAGGACACTCAGCGGTTGCCCTCACAGACTGCTCCTTTATGCCCTTATGCAGTCAGAAGGATCACATGTTGATCTTTGAAATGCTTTTTTCTTTTTGGATAGGCAGAGAAGGGTGAAGCAAGAGGGAGGCCAAAGGGTGTCTGAAGGAGAGAAGGGGAGGCCAGATGCAGGGAAAGAATGAAGGAGATGATAGGATTCTGAAGGACAAACTTCTTGCTCATTTTACCTTTGCTCATGGTTGACCAAGATGGTCTCAATGATGAGAAAGTGGCATATGAAGCTTGTGTCTGCATGACATGGCTCTTCTTTGTGTGACAGCTAAGCAAGCTGAGTTTTGCTTAACACAACTAAATTCCTCTCAAAGAAGTGTTCTCAGAAAATGCATTAGGATAAAGAGAACTTGGATTTGGTAATTAGAACTTATTTGATCCCAGAACATTAGTCACTAAACTCTTCACATCTATTTAATCTCCTGAAAAAGGGAAAACATTAATCTTGCTTTGGCTTTCACCCTCAAAGAGTTTAGTGAGCTTCTCGAATGGCATGTGCATTTTGTAATGGGATAAGTGTCATATGTACAGCTGTGACTTGTTAATATTAGAGAATGTTTACAACTCCTCCATAGACTGATGCTGAAGTAAATGCAAACAGCGACTTTTTGACGTTTAGGTTTTTGCTTTATGTTAACTTTCAACAATCAGATTTTAAAGGGCAGTAATAAGACTGTGAATACATTTAATAGATTTCTCTGCCAAGCTTGTGAATTGGATAAATAGGGATTTTTCTTCATTGGGCTGACAACATATAAATCTGTTGTACCTGAAAGAAAAGAAAAGGGGATAAAAGAAAGAGACGGAAGAGGAAAAAAAGAAGAAAAAAGCTATAGCTAAATCTGTTAATGTGCCTACACTCATTAAAAAAGCAAAATACTTTTCATGATTTAAGATTACAATCAGCACCAACATGATGTTCTCAAGAAAGGTATCAAGGGGACAGGGTTCAAATTTCAAGTCATTTTTTACTTGTTAGGTCAGAAAGAGAGAATAAGCAGTTAGCGAGGACAGCTACTGTGTGTCCTAAGGAGGCAGCTCTCTTTTTCTCTCTGACTGTGGGAAAACATTCCATAGCCTTCTATTTGGAAGTGTCTGAGGGCATTGTCAGTGGGAAAAGAAAAGCAAAAAAAAAAAAAATTTTCCCAAAACCACAAGATCTGCTGCCACAGATAAATATTACACTATTTAAGATATCAGTGCATTGTATAGAAACAGGGCTCCCTAAATTTTTGTTAGGTAAGTATGTGAATGAGCATGGGAGTCAGAGATAGGGAACAAGGAGATACTCATCATGTACTTGACCTTCTCAGTGTTGTTAACTTTTCTTTCTTTGTTTTCCCACCTGTGATATGGAACAAAGAAAATTTTTACATCGAGAACGAATAACAGGGGATTGCAAAGTACACCCAAGATCAAAGTAACATTACCTTGCATATGTAGGCTTAATATTTTTTTATTAAGGTATCATTGATATACACTCTTATGAAGGTTTCACAAGAAAAACAATGTGATTATTACCTTCACCCTTATTATCGAGTCACCCCTATGCCCCATTGCAGTCACTGTCCATCAGTGTGCTAAGATGCCACAGAGTCCCTATTTGCCTTCTCCGAGCTACACTGTCTTCCCTGTGACCCCAAACACACCATGTGCACCAATCATGATACCCCACAATCCCCTTCTCCCTTGTTCCCCATCCGCCATCCCTCACCCTTCCCCTTTGGTAACCACAAGTCCCTTCTTGGAGTATGTGAGTCTGCTGCTGTTTTGTTCCTTCAGTTTTGCTTCGTTGTTATACTCCACAAATGAGGGAAATCATTTGGTATTTGTCTTTCTCTGCCTGGCTTATTTCACTGAGCATAATACCCTCTAGCTCCATCCATGTTGTTGCGAATGGTAGGATTTGTTTCTTTCTTATGGCTGAATAGTATTCCATTGTGTATATATACCACATCTTCTTTATTCATTTATCTACTGATGGACAATTAGATTGCTTCCATATCTTGGCTATTGTAAATAGTGTGGTGATAAACATAGGGGTACCTATGTCTTTTTGAGTCTGAGAAGTTGTTTTCTCTGGGTAAATTCCTAGTAGTGGAATTCCAGGGTCAAATGGTATTTCTATTTTTAGTTTTTTGAGGAACCTCCATATTGCTTTCTACAATGGCTGAAATGGTTTACATTCCCACCAGCGGTGTAGGAAGGTTCCCCTTTCTCTGCATCTTCACTAGCATTTGTTGTTCCTAGTCTTTTCTATGTTGGCCATCCTAACTGGTATGAGGTGATATCTCATTGTGGTTTTAATTTGCATTTCCCTGATAATTAGTGATGTGGAGCATCCTTTCATGTGCCTGTTGGCCATCTGAATTTCCTCTTTGGAGAAATGTCTGTTCATAGCCTCTGCCCATTTTTTAATAGGGTTATTTGCTTTTTGGGTGTTGAGGCATGTGGATTCTTTATATATTTTGGATGTTAGTCCCTTGTTGGATATGGCATTTATAAATATAATCTCCCATAGGCCTAATTTTTTTTTAAGTTCTTGCATGTTTCTAAGCACTCTCCCATTGAAACTCACAGAAACAAGAGGTTATGGAAATTTTACAAGCACAATATCTAAACATACATACTTGGTTGTTTTCCCTCCTGCCAACAGGATGGATCACTTCTCCCCCATTCTGTCTCTCTCATGCTCCCTAATGAGCCATTTCAGGGAATGTTGCCAGGTTCTGTCTGCTTGTCTCTCTACCTGAGACAAGTGTGGGCAATTGGCATGATCAGGTCCTTTGCCGATTAAGAAACCTACCTTGACTATTGCCTTAGCAGAGCTGGTAATGACCTACAGAAACTTTCTTCAGCCTCACCTCTCCCTTTCACTTCTGCTGTGATGTAAATGGCAATATCTGGAGAGAAAGGGGGTGGAGCCAAACTCAGGCAGACAAAGTTTGGGAGATCACATGGCAGTGCTGAACTAAAATTAGGCACTCCCAAATTCACCTCAACATTGCTGTCAGTCAGGACAAAGCCCTCATCTAGCTTCAGATTGCCACATGGGAGGGTGAGCCCCAATTCACAAATGTTCATGGGAAAGAGGATTTTACTTCATTTCACCATGTATAGGGCACAGTGTTAGTGGGTATAGGGATTGAACATGCTTCTTCATGACCTGTAACTAGAATCTAAATGTTGAGCTTTATCTTCAGAACTGTTGAAATCTTAACTATCTTTTGGATTCTTTCTGCAATCTCAATATCACAGAGAGGAAACTGGAAATTCTTGCAAACTAGATCTTAAATAGTGTCAAAAGAAGAAATGTGGAAGATCAGCATCTCTAACAGTAGAGAGTAACATGGCTTATCTATTCCTTGGTCTTTCTTATGCATTTCTCAGCTGTGACAGGACAGAGATTATCCTGCAGGAAGAAAACCTGACTTGACCTGTACAGCTCTTTGTGTTAATGCCTGGGTTTTGTAGGTATTAATATAGCAAATACTTGATGATGATGAGAATTCCTGAGGGAGCAATGAACTGACAGTGGACAACAAAAAGAAAAGACAAAACTTCTAAGGAGTCCTAAATCTTAATTTCAGCCTTGTTAGTACCATGCTGAAATCCATGTGAGCCAACTAGTTCTTGATGTTCCCTGAGGGAAACAGTGAGGGTAGGAGAATGGCACCCAAAGTGAAATGTCTCTGCCTTTTGATATTTACATTTCCCCAGTCCACTGCCCCACAAGTTACCTCCATTAGGCCAAACCAACCTCACTAATGGTGCTTCCTGAAGAAAGGCTGGTCATATCTTTTTTTTGGATTTTAAGTGACTGGAGTTTTAGCATTCATTGCTCTCAGCCTGCTGAGCAGGAAGAGTTTTCTGTGATGCCTCATAGGATAGTTAGGTCTCGTGGTGGTGTTCTGCATAGAGTGTTAAAGTGTATTAGGTACCTTCTCCAGGGAATAAAAATAGTTAATAGGCAGGAAACTGTAATATAAGCCCAATTATGAAGTCCTGAGTGCATTTCTCAAATGTAATTGCACTTTACATTGAAAATGAGGATATGAACTAAGCCTATCAGTCAAAGATGTTTATGAGCATCTGTATGTGTCAAGCACTATGGTAGGTCTCAGGCTACAGAGCTAAATAAGATATAGTCCCTAACTTCATGGAGACGTACAAAGAAATAATTGCTATATGATAGCTTCAACAGAAGTATATACAGGGTGGCTTAGAGTCAGGTATAGGGTTTTTAGGGAAGATTTTCAGAAGAGAAAATATTTGAATTGATTTTGGGGAGATGGTTAGGGATTTCCCTAGTGACTGTGAAATGGGATAGCTGGGGATGGGTGAGAATATTTCAGGCTGAGAAAAATTGGAGATACCTCATTTTTCTTTTTCATGCACATGCTCTTCAATATATGACCTTTTTCCCAAGATATTTTGATTGTTGTCAGTGAAGTGGAGGCAAAGGACATATAAAATCAGAAATATCATTTCAGAATCAAGTATGTCATCAGAGAGAAGTCAAAAGCTGCTATTTGATCACCACATAGGTACATTTACCATCCCAAAGTTCCACTAAATCTCCTCCCCAGACTAATTTGGGATGGCACTGGAGAGGAGATGGATTTGTCATTTTAATACAATTTGGAGGCTCTGTACAGTGACACATACATGGATCTTTAGTTGATTAGACTGTTCAGCAGGAAGAAAACCTGACTTGAAACTAGAAACTCCTTCATTAGAGTCAGTTAAGTATCCCCTGTTCCTCATGGTGCCCTACTGTGTCCTCCTAATCTTAATGAGGCACCAGGCAATTCAGAATGCTTAACTCATATATGTTGACATTTCCCACCCCAAATTTCTTATTCGATCTTCTTCTGTCAAAGCACAAATTATATCAAAGTTAAACAGGCAAAGAAGATTCTATTCAAGGCTATTGCAATAGGGAAGAGATCCCAGAACTCAGTATGAATCTAACTCCACTAAAACAAAGGGCAGTAAGGTTTTTAAACATCCAGGTGAGCTAGTGAAGTACCAAGAGAGGACATTTGGAGGAAGTGATAAACCAGCTGGGATTGCTAATTGGCTTCACCCAGAGGAAAAGTAAATTTCTTATATCTTTATGACAGGAGGTAGTTTTGCAACTTGGAGCCAGGCACCCACTGAAGTTAGGCACCTACCTCCTTTAGAAGCTAGATGTGGTGCCATCATTATTGGTGATTATTTCAAAGGGACTGGTCCTTAAGAAAGACATTCTTGATTTTTTTTTTTATTTTTTAAAAATACAGTTTGAGGAACCTTTTATTTATTTATTTATTTATCTATTTATTTGTTTATTTATATTTTGGTATCATTAATCTACAGTTACAGAAAGAACATTATGTTTACTAGGTTCCCCCCTTCACCAAGTCCCCCCCACATACCCCTTCACAGTCACTGTCCATCTGCACAGTAAGATGCTGTAAAATCACTATTTGTCTGCTCTGTGTTGCACAGCCCTCCCTGTGCCCCCCATGCACTATACATGCTAATCGTAATGCCCTCTTTCTTTTTCCCTGCCCTTATCCCTCCCTTCCCACCCATCCTCCCCAGTCCCTTTCCCTTTGGTAACTATTAGTCCATTCTTGGGTTCTGTGATTCTGCTGCTGTTTTTTTCCTTCAGTTTTCCTTTGTTCTTATACTACACATATGAGTGAAATCATTTGGTACTTGTCTTTCTCCGCCTGGCTTATTTCACTGAGCATAATACCCTTTAGCTCCATCCATGTTGTTGTGAATGGTAGGATCTGTTTTTTTCATATGGCTGAGTAATATTCCATTGTGTATATGTACCACTTCTTCTTTATCCATTCATCTACTGATGGACGTTTAGGTTGCTTCCATATCTTGGCTATTGTAAATAGTGCAGCGATAAACATAGGGGTGCATCTGTCTTTTTCAAACTGGAGTGCTGCATTCTTGGGGTAAATTCCTAGAAGTGGAATTCCTGGGTCAAATGGTATTTCTATTTTGAGCATTCTGAGGAACTTCCATACTGCTTTCCACAATGGTTGAACTAATTTACATTCCCACCAGCAGTGTAGGAGGGTTCCCCTTTGTCCACTCCCTTGCCAACATTTGTTGTTCTTTGTCTTTTCGATGATGGCGATCCTTACTGGTGTGAGGTGATATCTCATTGTGGTTTTAATTTGCATTTCTCTGATGATTAGCGATGTGGAGCATCTTTTCATGTGCCTGTTGGCCATCTGGATTTCTTCTTTAGAGAAGTGTCTATTCAGGTCCTCTGCCCATTTTTTAATTGGATTATTTGCTTTTTGTTTGTTGAGGTGTGTGAGCTCTTTATATATTTTGGATGTCAATCCTTTATCGGATCTGTCATTTATGAATATATTTTCCCCTACTATAGGATACCTTTTTGTTCTATTGATGGTGTCCTTTGCTGTACAGAAGGTTTTTAGCTTGATATAGTTCCACTTGTTCATTTTTGCCTTTGTTTCCCTTGCCCGGGGAGATATGTTCATGAAGAAGTCATTCATGTTTATGTCCATGAGATTTTTGCCTATGTTTTTTTCTAAGAGTTTTATGGTTTCATGACTTATATTCAGGTCTTTGATCCATTTGGAGTTTACTTTTGTGTATGGGGTTAGACAGTGATCCAGTTTCATTCTCTTACATGTAGCTGTCCAGTTTTGCCAGCACCATCTGTTGAAGAGCCTGTCCTTTCCCCATTGTATGTCCATGGCTCCTTTATTGTATATTAATTGACCATATATGTCTGGGTTAATGTCTGGAGTCTCTATTCTGTTCCACTGGTCTGTGGCTCTGTTCTTGTGCCAGTACCAAATTGTCTTGATTACTGTGGCTTTGTAGTAGAGCTTGAAGTTGGGGAGCGAGATACCCCCACTTTATTCTTCCTTCTCAGGATTGCATTGGCTATTCGGGGTCTTTGACGGTTCCATATGAATTTTTGAACTATTTGTTCCAGTTCATTGAAGAATGTTGTTGGTAATTTGATAGGGATTGCATCGAATCTTTGGGCAGGATGGCCATTTTGACAATATTAATTCTTCCCAGCCAGGAGCATGGGATGAGTTTCCATTTGTTAGTTACCTCTTTAATTTCTCCTAAGAGTGTCTTGTAGTTTCCAGGGTATAGGTCTTTCACTTCCTTGGTTAGGTTTATTCCGAGGTATTTTATTCTTTTTGATGCTATTGTGAATGGAATTCTTTTCCTGATTTATCTTTCTATTAGTTCATTGTTAATGTATAGGAAAGCTACAGATTTCTGTGTGTTAATTTTGTATCCTGCGACTTTGCTTAATTCTGATATTAGTTCTAGTAGTTTTGCAGTGGAGTCTTTAGGGTTTTTTATGTACAATATCATGTCATCTGCAAATAGTGACAGTTTGACTTCTTCTTTACCAATCTGGATTCCTTGTATTTCTTTGTTTTGTCTGATTGCTGTGGCTAGAACTTCCAGTACTATGTTGAATAACAGTGGGGAGAGTGGGCATCCCTGTCTTGATCCCGATCTCAGAGGAAAAGCTTTCAGCCTCTCGCTGTTCAGTATGATGTTAGCTGTGTGTTTATCATATATGGCCTTTATTATGTTGAGGTACTTGCCCTCTATGCCCATTTTGTTGAGAGTTTTTATCATGAATGGATGTTGAATTTTGTTGAATGCTTTTTCAGCATCTATTGAGATGATCATGTGGTTTTTGTCCTTCTTTTTGTTGATGTGGTGGATGATGTTGATGGATTTTTGAATGTTGTACCATCCTTGCATCCCTGGGATGAATCCCACTTGGTCATGGTGTATGATCCTCTTGATGTATTTTTGAATTCTGTTTGCTAATATTTAGTTGATTATTTTTGCATCTATGTTCATCAGGGATATTGGTCTGTAGTTTTCTTTTTTGGTGGGGTCTTTGCCTGGTTTTGGTATTAAGGTGATGTTGGCTTCATAGAATGAGTTTGGGAGTATCCCCTCCTCCTCTATTTTTTGGAAAACTTTAAGGAGAATGGGTATTATATCTCCCTCTGTCTGCTGACCTTAGGCGTCATTTGTTCTTCTTTTTCCAATATCAATAATTGTGACATTAGACTATTCATTTGGGATTGTTCTTCCTTCTTTAAATATGCCTGGATTGCTATATACTTCCCTCTTAACACTGTTTTTGCTGCATCCCACAGAAGTTGGGGCTTTGTGTTGTTGTTGTCATTTATTTCCATATATTGCTGGATCTCCATTTTAATTTGGTCGTTGATCCACTGATTATTTAGGAGCATGTTGTTAAGCCTCCATGTGTTTGTGAGCCTTTTTGCTTTCTTTGTACAGTTTATTTCTAGTTTTATACCTTTGTGGTCTGAAAAGTTGGTTGGTAGGATTTCAATCTTTTTGAATTTACTGAGGCTCTTTTTGTGGCCTAGTATGTGGTCTATTCTGGAGAATGTTCCATGTGCACTTGAGAAGAATATGTATCCTGTTGCTTATGGATGTAGAGTTCTATAGATGTCTATTAGGTCCATCTGTTCTAGTGTGTTGTTCAGTGCCTCTGTGTCCTTCCTTATTTTCTGTCTGGTGGATCTGTCCTTTGGAGTGAGTGATTTGTTAAAAGTCTCCCAAAATGAATGCATTGCATTCTATTTCCTCCTTTCATTCTGTTAGTATTTGTTTCACATATATTGGTGCTCCTGTGTTGGGTGCATATATGTTTATAATGGTTATATCCTCTTGTTGGACTGAGCCCTTTATCATTATGTAATGTCCTTCTTTATCTCTTGTTACTTTCTTTATTTTGAAGTTATTTTGTCTGATACTAGTATTGTAACACCTGCATTTTCTCTCTGTTGTTTGCATGAAATATCTTTCTCCATCCCTTGACTTTTAATCTGTGCATGTCTTTGGGTTTGAGGTGAGTCTCTTGTAAGCAGCATATAGATGGGTCTTGCTTTTTTATCCATTCTATTACTCTGTGTCTTTTGATTGGTGCATTCAGACCATTTACATTTAAGGTGATTATTGAAAGATATGTACTTATTGCCATTGCAGGCTTTAGATTCGTGGTTACCAAAGGTTCAAGGTTAGCTTGTTTACTACCTTACTGTCTGACTTAACTCACTTATTGAGCTGTTATAAACACAGTCTGATGATTATTTCTTTCCCTTCTTTTTCTCCTCCTCCATTCTTCATATGTTGGGTGTTTTGTTCTGTGCTCTTTTTAGGAGTGCTCCCATCTAGAGCAGTCCCTCTAAGATACCCTGTAGAGGTGGTTTGTGGGAGGCAAATTCCCTCAACTTTTGCTTGTCTGGGAATTGCTTAATCCCTCCTTCATATTTAAATGATAATCGTGCTGGATACAGTATCCTTGGTTCAAGGCCCTTCTGTTTCATTGCATTAAATATATCATGCCATTCCCTTCTGGCCTGTAAGGTTTCTGTTGAGAAGTCTGATGATAGCCTGATGGGTTTTCCTTTGTAGGTGACCTTTTTTCTCTCTCTGGCTGCCTTTAATACTCTGTCCTTGTCCTTGATCTTTGCCATTTTAATTATTATGTGTCTTGGTGTTGTCCTCCGTGGGTCCCTTCTGATGGGAGTTCTGTATGCTTCCGTAGTCTGAGCAACTATTTCCTCCCCCAGTTTGGGGAAGTGCTCAGCAATTATTTATTCAAAGACACTTTCTATCCCTTTTTCTCTCTCTTCTTCCTCTGGTACCCCTATAATGTGGATATTCTTCCTTTTGGATTGGTCACACAGTTCTCTTAATACTGTTTCATTCCTGGAGATCCTTTTATCTCTCTCTGCATCAGCTTCTATGCATTCCTGTTCTCTGGTTTCTATTCCATCAATGGCCTCTTGCATCTTATCCATTCTGCTTATAAATCCTTCCAGAGTTTGTTTCATTTTTGTAATCTCCCTCCAGATGTCTGTAATCTCCCTCCGGACTTCATCCCTTAGCTCTTGCATATTTCTCTGCAGCTCTGTCAGCAGGTTTATGATTTTTATTTTGAATTCTTTTTCAGGGAGACTGGTTAGGTCTGCCTCTGCAGATCCTTTCTCAGGTGTTGTTTGAACTATCTTGGACTGGAATAAATTTTTTTGCCTTTTCATGGTGATAGTAGTGGCTGTAGGCAGGTTGTGGGTGTGTCAACTGGGAGAAGAAAGTCCTTTCCTGCTTGCTGGATGCCTTGCCCTTCTCTGCTGCCTGTGATGGTTACCTGCACTCCTGGAGCAGCCACCGGGTTAGTCCCCTAAGCTGATGTGGGCGGGGTCTCCGTCAGAGCAGCACGGAGCCCTGCCAGAGTGGAAGGCATGCCAGGTACACTCCTCCATGCTAGCAGCACCCCTGCTGGGCAGCTGTGTGACAGCAGCAGCCTTTGGGTCTGGCCTGGGTGGCTGTGCATTGGGCTGGGACTCCGGTTGGCTGCTGAGAGTGCGCCTGCTCCCTCTGGCTCTGCTGCAGGTGCGCGCGGGTCTCTCCCGCGTGGGCCTCTACCGGGCTCCTCTGGCTTCACTGCCACTGGTGCGCATGAGCCGTGCCCGGGCTGTTTGGTTGTGTTGCTGCAGGCTCGCACAAGCCTCTCCTCATCATGTCTGGCACTGCTGTCGTACGGATCTGCTCCCAGTCCCTTCCAGCGCTGCTGCCCCCGGCACGTGCTGCCACTCTTCCACTACTGGGCCGGTGTGTCGGGGTTGGCGCCAGTTGGAGGAATGACTGGCAGGCTGCTTAGTGCCGTGAGGGGCTTCAGAGCTGCACTGCCTCCCTGGGGTTTAGGGCGCCTAAGTTTCCCCGGGATTCCCAGCTGCTGGCTATGTGTGCCACGACAACTTCGTCCAGCAATGGGGTCCCTGTCTCTTTAAGACTTGCAGAAAGCACTTGCTTTTCTTTTGTCTCAGGGGCGCTAGTTGTGGGGACCTGCCCATAGGTTTTGCTTTTCCATTTCTCTAATATCCAGCACCCCGTGCACCGTGTGTCTGCGTTCCAGGTGCGGATTTCTAGAGCTGGTTGTTTAGCAGTCCTGGGCTTTCACTCCCTCCCTATTCCAACTCCTTTCTTCGCGCCAGGTTTTGGGGTGGGGGAGCGTTTGGGTCCTGCCTGGCCGCGGCTTGTATCTTACCCCCTTTGTGTGATGTTGAGTTCTCACAGATGTATCCTGGCTGTTGTACTGCATCCACTGGTGTCTCTTTTAGGAATAGTTGTATTTATTGTATTTTCATAAATATATGTGTTTTGGGGAGGAGATTTCCTCTGAACTACTCACACCGCCATCTTCCCGTCTCAGCCGACATTCTTGATTTTAAAACCAGCAAGAGACTTTTGAAAAGTTTCACATTTCTAAAAGTCAGAGAAAGCATTTACAATTAAAAGTTTTCTAAAGTAAATTCTCTAAGAAAATGTCGATCTGGGTCGGTCCAGAATTAGGAAGAAGCTTGTCTGCTGAGGGAAACATTAAGGCCATCTTTGTGATCGATGACATTTTGCCATTGATGACTCTCTTTTTTCTAGCATGCTCACCTCTACTTCTTACTTTTGGCCCTTGGGGTAATTAAGTTCACAGGCAACAAAATCAAAACTCATTACCTTCCTCAGGGATGGCTTTACAATCCCTCCTCACTGCTTCCACTCATTGAGAACTGAAGCTGGGTTTGTACAACAATAGAAGCAGATTTCTCCTTTACTAAGAGTCTTCCTGGTTCATGCAGTACAATGGCATTCTGCAAACAAGATAGAAGACACCAAAGAGCTACTGTTGATCTCAGCAAAGACAAACCTTTTCTAGATAGAAATGTCATAAAGTCTGTCTCCCTCCAGGGAGCCCAGACTGGCCCTACCAGAAAAGAACCCTGCTTTTCCATATAATTTCTCCCTTATAGATGTTGTTCCAGATAATAAGGAAGGAGTAGTGTTGCCCAACTCATTTTATGAGCCTAAAGTAGTCTTGATTTCAAAAGCAGATGAGGATGATTCAACACTTTTTGGAATAAAATTTTTTGTTTTGTTTTAGAAAACTAGGAATAGCCAGGAAATTTCTTAGCATGATAAGAGTTCTTTACCAGAAACCTAAAGCAAACACTGTAGTTCATGAAGAAACCTTAGAGGCATTCCTTTAAAGACCAGGAGCAAGACAGGCACACACTTGTTACTATTCTATATACCATGCTGGTGAAAGTTACCTAGAAAGACAAAGAAATAAATTCAAGGATTGGAAGAAACAATAAAACTTTAAATTTGCAAGTCATATGATTATCTACCTAGAAAAACCACCTGACATATAGAGCAACTCTTAGAACTGTTAAGAGTTCGATGTGTTTGCTGGAATCAAGATTACCTGGCAATAATCAGAGCACATTTCTTCATCCATAGTAATCAAATAGAAAATGTAATTTAGAAAAAGAGAGAGTTCTATCACAACAACAAAGTTATCAGAAGTGAACTTCCCCAAGAGTACACAAGATTTCTAGAAGAGGACCTGAATAAATGAAAAGGCATTTTAATATTTTGGATATGAGAACTTAATATTATAAAGAAACCAATTCACTCCACATTTACCTATAAATTTAGTGCAAATCCAATAAAACTTTCCTCTGAATCTTTGGAGAAACAGAAAAAAAATTTTCTAACATCTCAGAAAAAGAAGACTAGAGAGAAAAGACTTGTCCTATAAATTTTTAAGAATACTAAAAATTCATCATAATAAAAATAGTTTCAAAGTTGAACCACTGTGTTGTGTATTTGAAACCTCCCTAAGATTGTATATCAATGATACTTTAGTGAAAAAAAAGGTTTAGGGAATAGTTTCAAGACGATGGAGCCCAGAGAAACACACCCATGAATATGCACCAAAAGAAGTTATGCAAACCTATGAAGAAAGGGCAAATGGTTTAGTTAATGATGTTAAGAAAACAGGCTTGCAATATGTGCAATAATAAAACTGCATTCCTTTTTCAGTAGAAAATGCAAATGGTAGAGAGCAGATGGATTCAGAACTAAATGTTAAAATTAATCTATACAGTTTTATACCAGAAAATGTAACAGAATATCCTTGTGACCTAGAGGTGGAGGGAAATATTCTTAAAAAACCTTCCCCTTAAAATAATCCCAGAGATCTTTAGCAGATAATTGATGGATTTAATTACATCACAATTAAGTCTTTCCATTCAAAGAAGGGCATTATGGATAAAGTTTCTAGACACATTACATATTGGGAGAAGATGTTTAAATCTCTAAAACCACAAGAGGCTCATATTTAATATAAGGAACACATGAAAATCAGTAAGACAGGAATCCCCAGTCAAAAGATAGGCTGAGGACATGATTACACAATTTGTAGGGGAGAAAATCCAAAAGCTAACAAACATGTGAAAATCTGCCCAAATACATTAGAAATCAGAAAAATGCAAATTAATCAGCAATGAAACATGACTTTATTACATTTGTTAAGCTGGCCAAAAAAGCCCAAAAAACAAAATAGGACATTCCTGTGTGGATGGAAATATGGGACATCTTTCCCAGAGAGTAGAGACTGGTGCAGACACCATTCTAGGAATACTTAGTCCATATAAATGTCCCCATACCTTATGACCTAGTATTTGGACTTCTGGATAATCTCCATACAATACTCTCCAAAAATATTCTCACAAAGTTCCATAAGGGAACATATTCAAAGAATCTCATCATACTGTTGGTTTGGGTGGTGGAAACTAGATGCAATCCCAGTGTCCAATCCTGGGGGAAGTTAGGTTGGAAATGAAGAACCCCCACCATGAAGGACTGTGTAGTGAAAGAAACCTGACTGCATATATCCAGGACTTCATAAATGGATGCTAAAAAACTTTTGGCAGAATGTTTAAGAAGAAAGAAAAGACAGAAACATGAGAGAAATTCATAAATAATTCTATTTGCATAAATTGAAAATTCATGTATACAATTATGTATTTTGTGGGAACAAATATGTACAAAAGGATACACACTAAGCATTTTAGAATACTGGCCTAGGATGTAGAGTCTGGAGGTGGACAGTAGGAGTAGTATGAGGAATAAAAACAAATGAAAGAATGAAAGAAGCAAGTGACTAGCATGGACCTATGACAATAATGAGCATTCTGATGAGTATGACTAACTCAAATGTAGCTATTTATATCTATATCTATCTGTCTTCTGTCTATCTATCTACCTAACTACCTATCCTTCATCCACCCATCCATCAGTCCATCCATCCAGCCATGAAGAGACATGGATTATTTCCAGCAGATAGGAGCACAGAATGGAATCACAGAATGCTCTTATTGGAAGGGCTGCATAAGATAGAATTTTATATATTTTCAACCTCTAGGAGAGTCTTCTTCAAACTCTAGTTCCTTCACTAAGAGTACATGTCAATTCCAAAAGAAAAAGAAGAAAAACAGGAATACAGATAAACAGGCTTAAAGACCATTATTTAACCATTACTGACATAATTAAAGTTATTGAGTAAGAAAGCCTCAGTCATGAAAGAAAAAAATAAAGTCAAATGCAGGATTCATTAATAAATTTGTCACATCCACAAAACAACACAATTTCCAGGAAAATAAGTTAATGCAATCCAAATACAGCTGTGCTTTTTGATGATCATTGTGGAGACTCAATGCAGTAAGACAGATTGAATTTCAACCAAGTTAACACAGTATTTTGCTGCCAGGCAGAAATGTCCTCAAAGTGCCATGGCATGTTCCTGGTTCACAGTTCATCTGGAGCAGGTCTGATAACTTCTAGTAGACTATAATCTTATGCTTTGCTTAACGTCAGTTTCATCAGTTTTCCCATTTTTGGTACCAAAGCAAAGGAAGATGACTTTACAGTAGGTTAAAATTCTAGAGAAAGGAAATAAGTTGTTCATCTAATGAATTAAATAGCAGCTGCTTCTAACATACGTAGATGGATACCCATACTCAAGCAGATGTATTGGTTTCCTTTGGGAAATGTTATAAACAGGAAAAAATAAACACCCTTCTCACAGATTTAAAAAATAGTTCCTTTGGCATTTGTGTAATATCTTGATTAAGAATGTGGGTCACCAGGTATTCCACTCCTAGGAATTTACCCTAAGAATACAGGAGCCCAGTTTGAAAAAGACATATGCACCCCTATGTTTATCACAGCACTATTTACAATAGCCAAGAAATGGAAGCAACCTAAGTGTCCATCAGTAGATGAATGGATAAAGAAGATGTGGTACATATACACAATGGAATATTACTCAGCCATAAGAAGAAAACAAATCCTACCATTTGCAACGACATGGATGGAGCTAGAGGGTATTATGCTCAGTGAAATAAGCCAGGTGGAGAAAGACAAGTATTAAATGACTTCACTCATCTGTGGAGTATAAGAACAAAGCAAAAACGGAAGGAACAAAACAGCAGCAGACTCACAGAACCCAAGAGTGTACTAACAGTTACCAAAGGGAAAGGGACTGGGGAGGAAGGGTGGGAAGGGAGGGATAAGGGGGAAAAGGGACATTACGATTAGCACACATAATGTAGTGGCAAGGGGGGGACACAGGAAAGGCAGTATATAGAGATAAGACAAGTAATGATTCTATAGCATCTTACTACACTGATGAACAGTGACTGTAATGGGGTATGTGGGGGGGACTTGATAATAGGGGGAGTCTAGTAACCATAATGTTGTTCAAGTAACTGTACATTAACAATACCAAAAAAAAAAATGTGGGTCACATGAAACAGTATACCCAAACTGAAGAAACTAAGTGCAAAAGAATCAGAAACATTAGGGAGAGATTAGGGCCTATTTTGCCATAGAGGGATTAGGATCAGAGATAACCACATACAGCCTTCCCACTGTCAAGTGGAACCATGAGTGCTCAGGATAGACATTCTAGGACTTTCATTCATCAAAAACATATCAGAGAACAATTCATTCTCTAGATACTGTTCTCAGAACTGTGAACTGGACTAGAAAACCCTGTATATTCTAATGGGATCAGACAGACAGGAAAAGTGTAAACAAGTAAATTACTAAATTTCACATAACATTAAACAGCAGGGAGGAAAAAAGAGGGAAAGTAACAATGGGAGAAAGAGGAGAAAGAGTGAGAGGGAGCTCAGGGGTGTGTATTTTGGCAGTGGTGGTAACTCCAGCTAGGAAGGTTAGAGAAGGCCTAATTGAGGAACTGTCTTTTTGGGTGAAACTGAATGGTAAAAGGATGGGATGATAGGTAGGAAAGAGTGTTCTAGGGAGAGGGAAACAAGTGAATCAGGACAGACTGGAAAATCTTATAGGCTATGAGAAAGAGTTCAGGTTTTTATCACAAGTGCAGAGAATTGTGTTAAATGGGGAGGGGTGTAACATGATCTAATTTACACTCTGAAAGGTCATTCTGGCTTCTGGGGATGAGGAACAAGAATAGAAGCAAGAGGACAAATCAGGAGGCTCTCATGGCAGTCCTGGTGAATGACGATTGTGACCTGGGTTAGGAGTCTACCAGTAGCAATAGTTAGTTGTGGTCTGATTCGTGTTACATCCTTGGAGGACTGGCTGATCAATTAGAATTGGTATGTAAAGGAAAGAAAGAAACCAGAGACAAACTCTAAGATATGATACGTGATCAAGTGGAGATGTCACTAGATACCTGGATGTAAGAGACTAGAGGTCCTTAGTAATGTGGAGCTGGAAAAAGAATTATAACTTAACTGGAAGGTTGGTGTATGTGTGGGGTGCTCTGAAGAACTAATTTTTCTGAAGAACTAAGAGTTGATGTCTTTTTGGCTTTTAGAAAATGTTTCCAAAATACTTCTCTTTTGACCTGTTGTGGGCCTTAATAATGAATACAGTATGTATTCAATGCACATAACATGCCCAAGAAATGCTTACTAAAGTGATTAATTTATAGTTTTTCATAATGATATTCTTCAGCCTTTCAATGTTGATTGAGGCATCTCTTTGGGCAAAGTGCTTACTTGGGCAATTTCTTAATTTACAAAATGAGTATAACAGTATGTTCTTGCAGGGTTATCATAAGAGTGGAATTATGGGAAGTACCAGGCACGTAATAGGTTTCAATGTATAGTAACTATTACTGTAGATCGAATTCTGGTCAACGTAGATTTAACTGTATGGCAATCTGAGAAATAGTTTCTCTGAAATGAAAGGGCTCTAACTGAAACTTCCTCAGGGAAATTGTCATTTTAGGAAGTAATATTCAATACACTAGCATTTTCTTTCAGGATGAAAGTGATAGCTTCTGAGCAACCTGAAGTTTATTCAGTCTCTGACTCATACTGAACACTTGTATTGGTCCCAGGAAGCCTAATGCTAACATTTTTTGTGTGTTTTTGTATTAGTCAGGTTCTCCAAAGATACAGAAGTAATAAAATGTGTGTGTGTGTGTATGTTTGTATGTATGTGTAGCTATGCCTCTGTCTATGTCTCTATCTATCTGCCTATCAAGAAATTGATTTGATGGAATTGGTTCATGTAATTGTGGGGCTGGCAAGCCTGAATTCTGCCAAGTAGGCCAGGAGGAAGAAGAAGGTGAAGAGAAGAGGTGATGTTACAGTTCAAGTCCAAAAGCAGTCTGGAGGTAGAATTCCCTCTACCTTAAGAAAGGTCAGTCTTTTTCTCTTAAGATCTTCAACTGATTATATGAGGCCCACCACATTATGGAGGATGATCTGCTTCACCTAAAATCAACTGATTTAAATACTAATCTCATCTAAAACATGACTTCACAGGGACATCTAGATGGGTGTTTGACCAAATATCTGGGTGCTGTGGCCTATGCAAGTTGACACATAAAATTAACCATCATTGTATTCATCCTTGGAGTTAAAAAGATGTTACTATTTCTTGTACACAGTGGGGGTAGAAAAATCCCCAGCAATGTGTGTGAGAGAAAGCCTTAGTTATTAAAAATAGGTACTAAAAAAGAAGTTATTAAAAAAAGCAGACTCATTCCACATTAGTTTCTTCAGTTTTTTCAATAACTTCCTGATAAGGTGAGATTCTACTATTATGTTTTCTTAATGCTTCAAGTTCCCTTTCTACCCACTCCTCCTTTTGTCCCACTCCCTTCTTAACAAATATCCCTGATGAAATAAGGTGTAAGCACTTTAATAAGAAATGTATGTGGCTTTAAGGAAGAAAACCGATTATATACAGAAAAGAGACCATATTTCAATGGGCAGTATTGGCCAGCACACACCTGTGAAGAATTATTGTTGGGGGCAGAAGAGGGCAGATCATTCCAGGCTTCTACCCAATGCCCTCTCCTCAAACAGGTCATGAACTCATTACCACTGAATCACAGCTGAGGAATGACTGGGGGAATTAAGAATTCCAGTTTAGCTTCCATTGCATGGCAGTTTACACTTGTTTTCTTCTTAATGATTTTGGGAAGAACTGACTAACTTGAATTGAATGTAGTAAACAAAGACCAAATACCAGAATGTGTCTTCATGCTTATTTATTTTCAAAGCAGAGTATTTTTAATAACTGTAGAGAGAGGTGTGGGGTTCACAGGACAAACTCTAGCCATGTTTACTAGCCAAATATTTGCAAGCCCAATTATCAATTATTGATAAACCCAAATCTATTTACTTCCATTAATCTTGTGGGGAATGCAAAGATCTTAAGAGATTATGACAAATATTTAAGATCAGCAAAAGGTTCACCTCTTGTTACTCAGGCAGCAAGTACAGGCAAATCAGTTTGGTCTAGCTGTGCTGGTGGTGGAAAGGAGAGAATCACACTATAGGGAGAGTTTCGTATGTCCTAAGGGCAATATGACTTCTCACACATTTGAGGGAAATTCCATTCACTATGACAGTATTTATTTAATGTCTGCCATGTTCAAGGTACAGGCAGGTAGGAAGAGAGATTTAAAGATGGGCAAACAATAGCCTCTATTCTTCTCATAGATCTAGAAGGAAGAATACATATACCCATCATACATATATACCCATTATGCAAGTCAAAATACAGTCAGTAACATTCATGTAGTGATTTATTGGCCAAAATGTCTTCTTAAACTATTAGAGGAAGAGGCCTCAGGCAGCTAGTACCTTTGAATAACCAACATCTACTACCTTTGAATAATTTGCCCAATAGCCAAGGATATGAGTAGGAAACTCTTAGCCTGTTTTGGAAATAGTCTCCAGCTTCCACATCACTTTACTCTGTTTTTGGTCTTTAGATAGACATTTAAATTCAGATTTAAATTTAAATTCTTCAGTGAGAATTTATGAATATGTGCCTATACATGGCATGCAGTCAACATGGCACCTGATAACACAAAAGCCTTCCAGCTTGTTCTTGACCTGACATGGGCCTGCATCTCTTACCTATTGTTTCCTTGGTTTTCTTTGGCAGAAGCCCAGAGACCTTTGCTCTTTTTTTTTTTTTTTTTTACAGAAACTGTCAAATGTACTTACTTTCACCTTTCCTTGTGCTTATTTTCAGTTAGAATGTCTGCTCTGGCCTCAGAGATTGAAGTCCAGCTTATCAGCTACTCTTACTAGTAACTTAGTGTCTAGTCCAGATAGGTAGCTGTTGGCTCCAGCTACACCTTAGCTATTAAATCAACAGCTGTTGAGTTCCAAAGAAGCTTCCAGTACAACGGGATGAAGTGATGTGGTGTCACTGCTACCAAACCACACCCTTCCTCAGTTTACATCACAGTGTAACCTGATTACAAAGTTACTCTGGGTAGTTTCCTCTCAGGGATTTTGACCCTTGCCACAAAAAACAAAGCCAGATATTTTTAAGGATTTAATCCCTCTCCAGTCATCTGTGTGTCTCTCATAAAATCAAAGGCACCTGGTGATCCAAGTCCTATAAGGTCCAGAAGGTCTAGATCCAAATAAAGGCTTGTCTGTAATAGTCATTCATTAACTGTTTATTGGGAGGGTATATTTTTCCACTGCTTCTTACCAATTTTTCCCTATTGTTTCATTCAATCATTCATTCATCAAATATTGATTAGTTATTGCTATGTGACAGGGACTATTCTAGGTATAAAGAATATATCGTGGAGGAAAAGAAAAAAAATTTTGCCCTCATGGAGCTTTTGCTCCTTATTGGGCAGGAGTTAGACAATAAACACATTGGTGTATTATATATTATTATGAACAGTCATAATTGTTTAAGAGAAAAAGTAGAGGAAAGGGATGGAGGTTGGGGTCAGAGGAGTAATGAGGTTGAATAGGGAAATTTTATGTTAAAATGTTGGGAGTTCAGGAAGAACTGGCAAAACAAAAAGGAAAGACGGAGAAAGAATGGCCAGTGAGGTAGGAAGAAAACAAGGATGTGTAGTCTTGGAGATCAAGAGGATGACATGAACCCTGAGAACTAATTTACCATCATGGAGGCCAACTGTTCCTTGACCAAGGCAGTTCCCCTGGAGTGATGGAGGTATAAGTCTGATTGGAGTTATTTAAGAGATATTGGGAGAAGCATATGAAAAGATTCAATATTATTAGTCTTCAAGAAAATGCAAATTAATATAACAAGATAATAATCTACCCCACCAGATTGGATTAAATTAAAAGGACAACATCAAGTGTTGGTGAGAATATGGAGATGTACATTGTTGCTGGCAATGCAAATTGGTAGAACCATTTTGGAAAATTGATTGGCAGTTATTTTCTGAACTAAATATGACTCTGTGGCACAACAATCCCACTCCTGGCAATCTAACCCAAAAGAAATGAGTGTTTCTGTGCAAGAAAACACGAATAAGATTGTTCATGAAGCTTTATTCATGATAGCAAGAAGTTGGAAATAATCCAAATATCCATCCATAGAATGGAAAAATAGGTTGTGGTATGTCTGTAGAATGAAATGTAAGAAATGAATGAATGAACTATTGCTACACTTAACAATATAAAAGAATTTCACAGAAATAATATTACATGACAAAAGCTAGACACAAAAATGTGTCTGCATGATTCCATCAATGTAACACTCAAAAAAAGGTCAGAATTAACATATGATGATAGAGTAGAAAATAGATATTACCTTTGGGGAGACAGTGACTGGGAAGGAGCATGAAGGAGCCTCTCCTGAGGACTGGCATTATTCTAATTTAGATCAGAGTGATGTTTAAGTGCTATACACTTAAGATCTGTGTGCTTCATTGTATGTAAATCATACATTTAAAAAAAAAGACTTTAGAAGTAGAACTGGGAGAAGAAAGCAGGGACAACTTTTTCATTTCTTTCTCCAACACTAGCATAAAGTTCTAAGACCACAGAATCATAAACTAGGAAAAGATCACCCTGTCCAAACTCCTTCCGTGGCAGCTTATGAGGCAGGCTGCTTTCCTGCGGACTGGAGTCTGGATAGGTGCCTTTGGGTATTGATCACTTTTCTAGATTTCTGCACATAATGTTCATTGACTCTTTCAGTTATGGTGGTGTGGCAGCCAAAAGACAAAATAGAGCAAAACAGAGTAAATTTAAGGAATGGTTCCCTTAAAGATCAAAGGCACTGACATATTCCACATGGAAATAGGAATTTTGACCTACTCCTCCCTGATGTTTTATGAAAACAAGCACCACTTCTGGATTGAAAAGGTCTTATGTCCAGTAGAACAGGAGTGTACCAATGCAGATTGTGGATTATTCTGATCTGGAAATTTTTCCACATCTGAAAAAAATATAAAAATCTTTTCAGCTTGAATGGCATTATCTGTTTTTAGGTGAGCTGGTGTAAAACTACACAAGAACGTGCAAAAGTAATGCCATACACCCACCTGAACCACTTAATTGTTATGAGAGTTTTAGCTTGTCCTAGGGCAGAGCCTTTCCCTTTGTGCTGATTTGCAAATAGTTGATGACACAGCATAGACCAAGCCAACAGAGCTATACCTTTCTTTGGCAAAATCATACGCTGAGCCAAGTGAAGCTTCGCTGCCCAGTCCTCAGTAATGCGATGTAGCAATAGCAATATGGGCTGAAGCTCATGAACTGGGAGAAGGAGGTTGCCCGGGTAGAGGGAACTGTCCCCTGCCTTCTGTCCTGGCCAAGCCAAGCCCATGTAGAAAGGGAAGTGTTCTCTTCTCTGCAACAGGTACACATTCAAAGTGGGAGACACTGGTTATGGGAACATCTGGCACAGCAGAGAAAAAGCTGTTCATTTTGTGGGAAGAGGTTGGGACAGGAAGTGGAGAGGAGAGGCAGGGAAACCCTTCACTGCTGATGGAATCCATGCCATAGAAAATTATGTAACCGAGGTTTCATCAGCTCCTAGGTTATTGAAGCCAATGAAGTTCATCTCCTAGGACATGAGTCACAGTTTACACACACACACACACACACACACACACACACACACACACACACACACCAATCTAGATTACAATACCCTTTGGGGACCATGAATTTCAACATACTCATTTTGATATTAGAAGATGGGAGGATGATAGAGACAATTAAGAGTATATGGCCTTCAATACCAACCAGTACCACAAAATGGGCACAAAAATGGTAATTTAGAGATCAAAATGATGCTTACATGCAATATACATTGTAGATTTTCAGCGACTGTGCTGCTTGAGAAATGAATGGATGTTGGCCAGTAGACCTGTCAAAGGTAATCTCAGATAAACTTAAATTTTTTTAATAATCTATTTTAATTTTTCAAATACTAAATTAGATATAAACTTGATAATATAACAAAAGTTGTTTAAAATGTGGAAAAATGGAGGCATATATATGAGAACATAAATTTGTATATATTTTTCTGGAAAGTAATATGGCACTATATACCAAAAGTCTTAAAATATGTATTTCATTTCCCCAATAATTCTAATTCCAGCAATTTTTGAGCATATCATTAGAACTGTTTACGGAGATTATGCTATTCACACAATGAGATAATATATGAGCATTAATGATGGTGTCTTAAAGAGTATATTCACTGATGTGGAAATGTGGAAATCAGTTCAAGGTATACTTGAAAATATTAAAAAGCATATAAAATAGGAAGCATATGAAGTGGGAAAAGCATACTAAAAACATATAAAATATAGATTAAATAGTGTTCCTATTTTGTAAATAAATGTGTAAATATAAACAGTTGTACACATGTAGAAAAAATCAAATAAACTTATAAATAATATGTATCTCAAAATTATTTCCTTTGAAAAGCTCCAAATTTCAGGCGTATGGCTGGACCTTCAAAAATCAGCTGGAAATATGGGGAAAAGAGAGACATAGAAATGCAATTTAAGGCTTCATGTGAAGTGTCTAAGGCATCTGATTAGTGTTTCTCAGTCTAATGTGTAGATGTTAGAAGCAATGGGGATGTTATGACTTCTTTTGTCTGGGGGCCCCTAAGCTAGTATTGTTAAAGTTTCCCAGGTGATTTTAATGTGCAGCCAATGTAGGGATCTAACAATGCATGAGGGGCAGTGGTTCTCAAAGGTGGTTCCTGGACCAATATCACCAGCATCACCTGAGAATTTGTAAAAAGAGCAAACTTATTGGTCCCTGTCCTAGACCTACTAAATCAGAAACTCTGGGAGTGGGGCCCAGCAGTCTGTTTTAGTAGGTCTCCAGGGAATTTGATGTAGGGTGAGGTAATGGACACACTATATCTGGAAACCAGCAGAAACAATGCTGTTAGTTTTCAGGTGATCAACCACAGGAAACTTATTTTTAAAAGGCCTGCTCAGAGTTCTACATGATAGAAGATTGCTTGATCTTTTCTAGAAGTCGGTATAATTACAAATTTCCAACATTTAAAAAATTAACGAGGGAAAGGACACTTTCTTTGTGTCAGTGCACACAGGCAGTGATATTGCAAAACTGACATGTGCGAAAACTTTGCTTTCACATAAACACAGGATTTCAAGTTTCCAGTTCCTGGAAGTGTTATTCAGTTGCTGCAATTGAGGATCCTTTCCCACAGTAATACATCCTCCATGTAACAGCCAAAGGAAAATTTTGCAATTTTCATGCAAAAATGATCAGAGCCCTTTCTCACCCCGGCTTAAAAAGCTCAGCTTTTTCCCTTGCCCACAGGCTTACAAGCAAAATCCTGAATACAGCTCATGCATCTCCATACATTCAGACCCTGACTCATTTCCCTATCCCTTTGTCACTTGATGTTTCCTAGTGAGTTCTGTGCTTTGGCCACATTGTCCTTTCTGTCCCATGGAGTCCCAATCATCCCTCCCGCCACAGATGATTTTCATATGCTGTGCCCTCTGCCTACAACACTGTATTTAATTTCTGTTCATCCTTCAAACTTACATCAGTCATCACTTCCACAAGGCTGCCTTCCCTGATCCGCCACACCTTGCTTTGATATGTCTGAAGAGCACAGTACTCTCCTGCAGAGCACTATTCTCAGGAATGATCTTGCATTCATCTATGAGACTCCCTTGACTCATAGCTATTTCCCCCTGCCATCTGGTCAGCTCCACATGGGCAAGCTCCCTCTTATAAATCTGGTATGCTGTCAGCACAGGGCTTGACATGCAGCAGGGGCTCAAGAATGCTTTAGATAAGTGGATGAATGGATGAATAGATAAATGGATGAATGGATGAATGGATGAATAGATAAATGGATGAATGGATGAATAGATAAATGAATGAACGAAGAATAGTGTGGCCATGTTGCTAGAACTTCCTACTATTGAAGTTGTTGATGGGAGTCATTTTTTTGTATCACACCATTCGCACACCTGGTTCAAGGTTCACATAATCTCACAAGGAGGGAAACAAGACATTTTGAAAAGCAGTCTTGTCACTCATATATCACCACAAGTCTGAGTCTTGAGAGAGAAAACAACTTGAAGTCAAGTGTTTTTTTTTCACTATGACTCTGTCTCTATTAGCATCTACACACTAGCTTTGCCACAGTGAATTGCATGTGAACCATTTACTGCTTTCTGGCACCAGTAAAATAGGCATTTAACATGTGTGAAGGGATTTGTATGACAGCAAAGCTTTGGCCTAAGGAGATAATGACATGGATCATACTGGCAGCACAATCTAGTTGAGGGACAAGGAGTCCCTGGACTTGTGATGCTTCCACAGAGGAACTGGTCCCCTTGTCAACAATAAGGAATTCTATTTTTAGAACATTAAGGGAAAAGAAGTTTTCACTAAGCATTTTACATCAAGTTACACTTTCATTCAAAAAATGGCTTAATAAAAAATGCACAACCTTAGCAGTACCACAAGATACTTCTGAAGAATAAATTTAAAAATTAAACTTTTTTGTAGAAAAAGTTCTAAATAAGAGAAACATATCCAGGAGCTGCTGTAAGAGATGAGAAAATAAGGGTGAACAAATATCTTGGTGAAGTTTATTGTTCTCTTTTTAAAAATCTATAATCAGAGAAAGAATAAATGAGAAGTATCTATACAATGGACTGTTATTCAGCCATAAAAAGAAAATAAATCCTACCATTTACAACAACATGGATGGATCTAGAGGATATTATGCTCAGTGAAATAATCCAGGTGCTCATTTGTAGAGTATAACAACAAAGCAAAACTGAAGGAACAAAACAGCAGCAGACTCACAGACTCCAAGAAGGGGCTGGTGGTTACCAAATGGGAAGGGGCTGGGGAGGATGGATAGGAAGGGAGAGAGAAGGGGATTAAGGGCATTATAATTAGCAATCACAATATAGGTGGGTCACAGGGAAGGCAGTACAGCATGGAGAAGACAAGTAATGACTCTATAGCATCTTACTATGCTGATGGGCAGTGACTGCAATGAGGGGGTAAGGACTTGATAATATGGGCGAATGTTGAAACCACAATGTTGCTCATGTGAAACCTTCATAAGATTGTATATCAATGATACCTTAATTTAAAAAAAGAAGTATCTAATTCAGAACTAAAATTTAGACAGCATGAATCCATTAATATGGAGACAAAACATAGGCAAGATAAAAGTATTGATACATAAGCAACCAATAAAGGTTTATGGACATAGCATTGCTCTTATAAGAAAAAAATAGACTGCAATGTTTAAGGTAGTAGAAGAAAAATCTATCCCTTGGGAAGCAGGAAAGGAGAATAAAGGAATTAGAGAAAGCTATGAAAATTAATAAAGATAAGCTCTCTGGACTGCTCAAGGGTAATGAATTGGGATCTTGGGAACAGGCAGAATAAAAAGACAGTTTGTTTTGGGGGGACACACTGTCAATGACCTTGATGTGGTTATTCACCTTTTTCCTTTCTGATCATGGCAAAGCTGGGGAGGTGGTCACTGTTTTTACTCAGTCACTGTGTGATCAAATGAAGCTGTTTGGAAAATATGAGTTTTATTTCTCCACCCTTCCACCTCAGTGAAGTTCTTGAAAGTCTGGCCAGTTCTTAAATCTCAAATTAGGGAGCTTGGCTGTCAGAGACAAATCGCAGACCAGACTAATAACCACCACAACAGGTATAAGTGTGTGGAACATACAGTCTCTCAATGGGGTCTGTTCCCTATTCTAGGGACTAAGGATAAATAGATTTGAAATATGCAGCAACCATACTTGTCAGCCAGTTACAAAATTGGGGTCAGAAAAGCCCTTAAGAGATAAAAATCTCTGAGTACCATAAACTTACGTATTTGACTTTTCTCAATATGTAAAGAACCCAAACATTCGACCTTGATAGTAAATTCAGAATGGAAGGAAGATTAGTTAAATGGAGAGGAATTAATCTCCTGGGGTGGAATAGCTTGTGTGGGCATTAATCTTTTCCTTGACCATTCTAATTTCGAAGCATCAGAATGGTAATGGGGGACACATGTAGAATAGCCTCCATGGTGATTTTCTTGCTTTTTCCCAAATGCAGTGCATGTTCCCTGGCTTGGCGGAACATTGACTGAGCTGAGCAGACCTAGAAAATCCCAGTTCAGGAGGGTATGTCCAGTGAGCAGTCTGTCTGGAGGCCTTCTTGTGAGGATGGAGATTCCCGGGGCTGGAATCAGATGGAAGATGGAACAGGGAGCAGTGGGAAGCTCATGTTCAGATTCTCTGTTCCCAGAATGAAGGATCATGAGTGCACACACACTTCGCCAGCATATACAACTAGCCTTCTCAAGGGCAAACAGAAAAACAAATGGAAGCATAGAGAAAAAGAATTTTAGAGCTCTCTCTCCTTTACCTTTCTTACCAAGCCACTTCCTAGGGCCCTGAGTTCTCTTCTCCAGTTGTCTTCTGCCTTCAGTGCTGCAGCCCTGTGTTAAAGCAGTGTTACTCTTATTATCACGGCTGTTTTGAAATGGGGGAGAAAATGTGTTCTAGAAGCCTTAATTTCATTTGATTTTAAACCCTAAAATTTAAAACATTGTCTTTGCAATATATTAGTGACTCCCACAAAGACAGCTTTTATGGTCTTAGAGTTTGAAAGTTACTTCAGCAACTTCATTCCAACCTCCTTTATTTATATATATATTAATTATTAATCCAATAAACCTGTGTTCCAGGTATAGTACTTGTCACAAGGGACAGAAAATGATTAAGATATCATTCCCACCCTTGTTGAATTCAAAGTTGAATTGGAAAACAGACATGTTAATAATTACCATTTCACCCATGAAAACATTCTTGACTTCCTCATTTTGTGTTCAAAATAGACTGCTGCCCTCCTCCATGTCCCTACAACATTCTGTACAGATGTCCGGCATTGTGTGTATCTCATGGCTTTGTGATTATTGTTGCTTTTCTCCACTAGAAGGAGAATTTGAACTTTTTGAGGTATTCTTCATATTAGTGTCTCCAGCACCTAGACTGATCCCTGAAATAAAATAGATGCCCCAAAAATGTCTGATAAATTAATGAAGTGTTATTCATTAAGTGTTATTAGGGAGATACAGGTTAGTTGTGATTATAGAGATATGAGCCAAGTGGAGTAGAAATACTGAGAAGGCTACTTTTGAATGGGAGTTTTAAAAGATGAGTAGTAAAGATGGGGAGAAGAATAGCATGAGGAGAGGGAAATGCGTGTAAAAAGGCTTATGGTTTCCAGAAAACAAAGTGACATTTCAAAGAGCAAAATATAAGAGACAGGTTATCAGGGAGAGAATGAAAAGCATGGGTTGGGATTAGATTTTGAAGAGACTTGACGGCTAAACTAAAATGCCTGGATTCTATCCCATAAGCAATAGAGGAAACACGGAAGCTTCTTAAGATAAGAAGTGACATATCACTTACACATTTTCAGCACAATTATTCTAGTTTAGGGCTGAAATGGGGAAAACTGGTGTCAAGGAGGAGAAACAATGAATAAAGAAGAAATTGAGAAAGACACAATGACCTGTCCAACATCACAGCGTAGTCAGGCATTGCACTGTTTCTCCAGACCCAAAGTAGGGCAGATTATTGAATTTAAAATTCTGCATGTGGGCATAAGTGTTGTTTAGAGGAGGGTGAGGTAAGAGAAACCAGAGTTACCCAGAATGAAACCATGAATCAGGGAGGAATTAAGCTGAGTCATAAAAAGATCCAAGGATAGGTAAAGAGGGCATTCTAAGCAGAGGTTAAAACAATGAGAGCCATAGACAGATTGCTGGGTGTGTGTGCTGGTAGGGATCAAGGGACTAGAAGGAAATAGCTACAGCAATGATCAGGGATTAGTTTGCATATGGCTCTTGAGTTAACAATATTCAAAAAATATATACAGGTCTAAATTGTTACCATCAATAGTTCTATTCTAGCTATAATAAGTGGTTTATTTATTAGTCATCTAGCTAGATAGATGAGGGGTTAGTCAGTCAGCTAGTTGGTTACTTTAGAGCCAGACACCTTAAAAGAACTGATTCCTGGCTATAGCTTTTCTATTGGTCAATGGTGGGTATGCCCCGTCTTCTGGAAACAACTAGACAAACTATCCTAAACTCTATCAGTGCTTACCACAAATGAAACTACAGTTGAAACCCACTGATATGCTGATAGAATCAATGAATAAAGCGTGCTAAGACAAGACTCGGAGAACCTGAGCATGTCCTGTGGAGGTGCCCACACATCTCTGTTTAATGAGGTATAATGCCTTACACCACATACACCAATCCCCACCCAGAGGAAGAGGTGTGGCCGACAGGAATTTTGCCCTTAGGTTTGCTTCCCACAGATTTTGATACACCATTTTGGGTGCTGGCCACAAACAGAGATTTTCCACAGTCCTTTTTACACTGCTTGGTCCAAGGACTAGGAAAGCCTAAAGCTGAGAGGCAAGGCTTTTCCTTGAGGGCCTAAATTCAATCAGTAGCTTTCAAATGAAACTAAAAGAATTACAGAGCAGAGCTTCTACTTGCCCTTTGTTTCTGTTTATTTTTAGTTCTCTCCTTTTTCTCTATGAGCTACTGGGTCAAGCTGGGCCTTGGAAGCATGAATGGTCCAAGTGATTAAAAAGTGAGGAAAGCATGTTGAACCATTCTACTTCCCTTCCTTCCATTCATCCAATGAGTCATTAATTCACTCCTGCCCTTATCCAACAAGTATTTAAGGAGCCCCTACTGTGTGTCAGGCACTGCTCTAGGCTTTAGAGATACATCAGTGAACAAAACAGACATACTTCTCTGCCCTCATGCAACTTCATTTGAAGCGAAGAGACACTGACCTCAAATAATGAACACACAGGTAAACAAAGTATAGAATAGGTTAGATGACAGGAAGTGCTACGCAGAAAAAAATATAGAAAGGAACTAGAGATTGAGAATGCAGGGGGCAGTAGAAAGAAGGAAGTAAGAATTACAAATTTAAAAAAGAATGATGGTCAGGGAGGCACTGGGAAGGTGACATGTATGTACCTTAGAGGAGGTGCCTTCCTCGTAGCAAAGCGCTGATTCTTCTATTCAAGGAAGTTCTGCAGTCTGTTATTCTCAGCAGTTCCAGGCCTTCAGAGGATACTTTTTGTCATGGAAGTTCCTTTCATCTAAAAGACCAATAGCTAGTCCAAATAAAGCCCTTCACTTAGACCCAAAAGACTTGGTTGGCTTTAAATTATTCTCTGTACCTGCTGCTTTGAAGAATCTAAAAGGAATCCTGAGAATAGTATCACTCTCCCTGTCTCTCACTTCTTTACATGGCTCTCCTCTTTCGTATAGTCTGTATCACATCTAAATAGCCACAGTTATTTGGAGAATTCAGGAGAACTCTCCAAATTTCCTAGAAAATTCAGGAAAGGGTGTATGCAGCTAACAGGTCTGGAGCATCTACTTTGTTCAGGCACCATTTTTCCTGCTGACATTTAGTAAGATTCACAGCAACTTTAAGAGACCAATACTGGTATTATTCAGCAGACAAGTAAATTAAGGCTTAAAGAAATATAATAACTTGTTTGTGGTCATAGGGTTAGTATATTTAGTGCCAGAATTTGAAGCCAGTGGTTTGCTCTAGAGCCCACACATTGTCCAGGAGTCACATTAGTATTCACATTTGGCCATTGCTAAGCCAAGTTACAATTTTACCCTTTGGCAAGATTGTGAGTGCTTGACTTAATATTTTAAATCATGCTTTCCTGGTCCCCACTGCTGTCGCCACCACCTGGCCCCAGTTTCAACCAAACGTTTAAATGCCATCACATCAAGGTGGAGGTTTAAGATGTCACTGTGGAAAAAACACTGAACCCACCTTCCTCCCACATGCACACTGAATCTACGCCTACAAAGAGAATTTCTCCTGAGGAAGAACTGAAGCCTAAGTGAACACCTACTGCACAATGAGGGGTTGCAAGATCTCATAAAGCACAGCAGGAGAGATGGAGACACAGTAAAGCAGGAATCCCAGCCCCTGCAGTAGGGAGGGACATCACCAAGGGACTGGATTGCAGATTTGTCTGCCCTAGTGCTCAGGAATAAAACTGCATTTTAAAGGGGAACTACATTGTAAGTAAACGAGGTTGATTTTCAGAACAGAAGTGTCCCCCAAATGGTGGGGAGAACTGCTAGAACTCTCTGGGATCAGAGGGCCTGCCAAGAGCCATTGTTGATGTTAGCCCTGCACACTGTTAATGCAGCCTGGAACCAGTCTAGGAGCACACACCAGGTCTGGATGTAACAGAGGCAGCCTCCTGGCCCCACCACCTTCACTCAAATGCATCCACTGGAGATCCAGCATTCCCCCCAAAGTGGTGCTAGCATGGCACTCACATGGGATTCACCCTGCCCCTTCCAACCCCAGCTGCCACATCAGCTCAGCCTTGGCTGGTGCTCACCCAGAAGAAGCCTGGACTGCACCCCTCTGCCAACAGCTGCTCCACCAGCATGGACCCCGCAAGCAGCCACTCAGGAGACCCTCATCCATGCCCTTCTGCCACCAGCCACCTTCCAGCCAGGAGGCAAAAACTACCAGGTATATGTAATCTACTGAGGGGACATTCCTATACAGGCCACTTCTTCAAGACCGGGAGAGGCAGCCTTTTAGCCTAATCCATAGAAACAAACACAGAAAGTCAAACAAAATGAGGAGATGGAGGAATATGCTTGAAACAAAAGAAAAAGACAAAAATTCAGAAAATGAACTAAATAAAACAGAGTTAAGTAATACACTTTATTCTTCAAAGACTTCAAAGTAATGGTTATAAAGATGTTCACCAAACTTGAGAAAAGAATGAATAAATTCAGGGAGGACTTCAGTAAAGAAACAGAAAATATAAAAATGAACTGATCAGAGACTAACAGCAGAAAGAAGAATGAATGAAAAGAAATGAGGAGAGGTTAAGGGACTTCTGAAACAATATGAGCCATCTTAATATTTGCATTATAAGAGTTCCAGAAGGAAAAGAAAGAGAGAAAGGGGTGAAAAACTCACATGAAGGAATAATAGCTGAAAAATTCCCTAATCTGGGGAAGAAAACAGATATCCAAGTCCAGAAAGCAGAGAGCCCCAAACAAAATGAACCCAAGGAGGTCCACACCAAGACACACAATAATTAAAATGTTAAACATCAAAGATAAAGAGAGAATCTTAAAAATAGCAAGAAAAATGCAATGAGTTACATACAAGAGAAATCCCATAAGGCCATCAGCTGATTTTTCAGCAGAAACTCTACAGGCCAGAAGGGACTATCATGATATATTCAAAGTGCTAAAAGAAAAAAAACTACAACCAAGAATACTCTATGTGGCAAGGTTATAATTCAGAATTGAAAAATAATGGGCTTCTCAGATAAATATAAGTTAAAGGAATTTACCACCACTAAACCAGCCTTAGAAGAAATGCTAAAGAGACTTTTTTAAGAGGAAAAGAAAAGGCCAAAACTAGATGTAATAAAATTATGAAAAGGGAAAATTTCATTGGTAAAAGCAAGCATATAGCAAAGGCAGTAGATCAGTCACTTAAAAGCTAGTGTGAAGGTTAAAAGATTGAAGTAGTAAAATCAATTATTTCTAATATTTAGTTAAGGTAATCACTAAATAAAAAGGTGTAAAAGACGACCTCATAGACATAAAATGTGGAGAAGAGGGAGTAAAAAAATGGAATGCTGTTAGAATGTATTCAAACTTAAATGATCATCAAGGTAACAGAGTGTTACAAAGGACATGATATATGAATTGCATGGTAAGTATAAACCAAGGACCCACAATAGATACATAAAAAACAAAGAGAAAGGAACCCAACCATAACAGCAGAAAGTCATCATGCACAAGGCAAGACAGCAAGAGAAGAAAGGATCAGAGAAGAACAACAAAAACCATCCGAAAACATTTAACAAAATGGCAATAAGTACATACCTATCAATAATTACTTAAAATGTAAGTGAATTAAATGCTCTAGTCAAAGACATAGGGTGACTGAATGGATAACAAAACAAGACCCATCTATTTGCTGCTTATAAGAGACTCACTTCAGACCTAAAGACACACACGGATTGAAACTGAAGGGATGGAAAAAGATAATGACTATAAAAAGAAAGGAGAAAAAAAAGCTGGAGTAGCAGTACTTATGTCAGACAGAATGGCTTTGAAACAAAGACTGTAACAAGAGACAGAGAAAGACATTATATAATGATTAAGGGCTCAATCCAGCAAGAAGATAGCACAACTGTAAATATCTATGCTCTCAACAGAGGAGTATCTAAATATGTACAGAAAATGATAAAAGACATAAAGGGAGAAATGGACAGTAATACAATAATAGTAGCAATATAATACAAGAATAACAGCTCAGTTACATCAATGGACAAATCATGCAGACAATAAATAAGGAAACAGTGGCTTTGAATACACATTAGATCACACAGACTTAATAGATATATACAGAACCATATCCCCAAACAGCATATACATTCTTTTCAAGGGCTACCAGAACATTCTTCTGGATAGATAGCATATTGGGCCACAAAACAAGCCTCAGTAAGTTTGAGAATATTGAAATCATACCAAGCATCTTTTCTGACTACAACTGCATAAAACTAGAAATCAACTACAAGAAAAAAACTGGAGAAAACACAAACAAATGGTGGTTAAACAGCATGTTACTAACCAACCAATGTGTCAATAAAGAAATCAAAGAGGAAATAAAGAAATAAGTGGAGAATAATGAAAACAGAAACACAATGGTACAAAAATCTTTGGGATGCAGTCAAAGCAGTTGTAAGAAGGAAGTTTATAGCGATACAGGTTTACCTCAAGAAACAAGAAAAATCTCAGATAATCTAATCCTATACCTAAAGGAAGTAGAAAAAGAAGAACAAATGAAGTCCAAAGTTAGTACAAAGAAAGAAATAATTAAAAAATTAATGAAATAGAGGCTAAAAAAATACAAAAGATTGATGAAACTAAGAGCTGGTTCTTTGAAACAATAAACAAAATTGATAAACCATTAGCTAGACTCATCAAGAAAAAAAGAGAGAGGACTCAAATAAGTAAAATGAAATCAGAAATAAACAAGCAAAAGTTACAATGGGCAGCACAGAAATACAAACAATTCCAGTATATTCCTATGAAAAATTATATGTCAATGAACTGGACAACCTAGAAGATAAACTCCTAAAAACATGCAGTCTTCTAAGAAGAACATCCAGGAAGAAATAGAAAATCTGAACAGCCCCCACTATCAGTAAAGAAGTTGTATTGGCAATCAAAAACCTACCAAAAAATAAGAGTCCAGAACCAGATGGCTTCACAGGATAATTCTACCAAACATATAAGGAAGAGTTAATACCTATCCTTCTCAAACTATGGCAGAGAATTGAAGATGAGGGAAAACTTCCAAATTCATTCTATGAGGACAGCATCACCCTAATTCCAAAATCAGACAAAGACACTACAGAAAAATTACAGACCAATATTCTTTTATTTTTATTATTTTTATTTTGGTATCATTAATATACAGTTACATGAGCAACACTGTAGTTACTAGATTCCCTCCATTCTCAAGTCCCCAATACCCCATTACAGTCACGGTCCATCAGCGTAGTAAGGTGCTATAGAGTCATTACTTGTCTTCTCTGTGCTATACTGCCTTCCCTGTGCCTGCCCTCCTATATTATGTGTGCTAAGTGTAATGCCCCTTATTCCCTTATCCCTCCCTTCCCACCCACACTCCCCAGTCCCTTTCCCTTTGGCAACAGTTAGTCCATTCTTGGGTTCTGTGAGTCTGCTGCTGTTTTGTTCCTTCAGTTTTTGCTTTGTTCTTATGCTCCACAGATGAGTGAAAACATTTGGTACTTGTCTTTCTCCACCTGGCTTATTTCACTGAGCATAATACCCTCTAGCTCCATCCATGTTGTTGCAAACAGTAGGATTTGTTTTCTTCTTATGGCTGAATAATATTCCATTGTGCATATGTACCACATTTTCTTTATCCATTCATCTACTGATGGACACTTAGGTTACTTCCATTTCTGGGCAATTGTAAATAGTGCTGCGATAAACATAGGGGTGCATATGTCTTTTTGAAACTGGGATTCTACATTCTTAGGGTAAATTCCTAGGAGTGGAATTCCTGGGTCAAACGGTATTTCTATTTTTAGTTTTTTGAGGCTCCATACTGCTTTCCACAATGGTTGAACTAATTTACATTCCCAACAGCAGTGTAGGAGGGTTCCCCTTTCTCCACATCCCTGCCAGCATTTGTTATTCCTATTCTTTTCTATGTTGGCTATCCTAACTGGTGTGAGGTGATATCTCATTGTGGTTTTAATTTGCATTTTCCTGATGATTAGTGATGTGGAGCATCTTTTCATGTGCCGGTTGGCCATCTGAATCTCTTCTTTGGAGAAGTGTTCATATCCTCCACCCATTTTTTAATAGGGTTATTTGCTTTTTGGGTGTTGAGGTATATGAGTTCTTTATATATTTTGGATGTTAACCCCTTGTCAGATATGTCATTTACAAATATATTCTCCCATACTGTAGGATGCCTTTTTGTTCTGCTGATAGTGTCCTTTGCTGTACAGAAGCTTTTTAGCATGACGTAGTCCCCATTTGTTCATTTTTTATTTTGTTTCCCTTGCCGAGGAGATGTGTTCAGGAAAAAGTTGCTCATGTTTATATTCAAGAGATTTTTGCCTATGTTTTCTTCTAAGAGTTTTATTATTTCATGACTTACATTCAGGTCTTTGATCCATTTTGAGTTTACTTTTGTGTATGGTGTTGGACAATAATCCAGTTTCATTCTCTTACATGTAGTACAGACCAATATTCTTGGTGAACATAGATGTCAAATCCTTAACAAGATTTTAGCAAAATGAATTTGACAGTACATTAAAAGGATCATTCACCATAACCAAGTAGGTTTTATTCCAGAGATGCAAGGATGGTTCAATATATGCAAATCAATCAATATGATACACCACATTAGCAGAAGGAAGGATAAAAACTATATGATAATCTTAACAGTTGCAGAAAAAGCATTTGACAAAATTCAACATTCTTTAAAGACAGCAAAAAGAAACTCAACAAAGTGGGTAAAGAGGAAACATAATATACATATTGGACCTCAACATAATAAAGATCATATATGACAAGCATACAGCTAACATCATACTCAGTGGTGAAAAGCTAACTTTTCCTTAAGATCAGGAAGAAGACAAGGATGTCCACTCTCACCACCTTTATTCAACATAGTACTGGAAGTCTTAGCCACTGCAATCAGATAATAAAAAGAAATAAAAGCCATCTAAATTGATAAGGAAGGAGTAAAATGGTCATTATTTGCAGATGACATGATGCTATATGTATATATAGAAAACTATAAAAAATATACCAAAAAACTATTAGAACTAATAAATGAATTCAATGAAGTCACAGGACACAAAAACAATATATAGAAATCTGTTGTGTTTCTATGTATAAATAATGAACTAGCAGAAAATAGTGAATTTAAGAAAACAATCCCATGTACAGTTGCATAAAAATAATAAAATGCCTGGGAATAAATTTAACCAAGATCAAAGTCCTGTACTCTGAAAACTGCAAGACTCATGAAAGAAATGAAGATGACACAAATGAACAGAAAGATATTCCATGTTCATGGATAGGAAGAATTAATAATGCTAAAACAACCATACCGCTCAAAGCAATCTACATATTCAATGCAATCCCTATCAAACACACATTGACATTTTTCATAGAACAAAAGCAAATCATGCTAAAATTTGTATGGAACTACAAAATACCCCAAATGGCCAAAACAGTCTTGAGAAAAAAGAAAAAACTGGAAGTATCATGCTCTCTGAAATAAAACTATACTGCAAGCTACAGTAATCGAAACAGTATGGTACTGGCATAAAAATAGACACATAGAACAATGCTACAGAATAAAGAGCCCAGAAATAAACCCACACTTACATGGTCAACTAATATATGACAAAAGAGACAAGAATATACAGTGGGCGAAAAGACAGTCTTTTCAGTAAATGGTGTTGGGAAAGCTGGGCAGCTACATGCAAAAGAATGAAACTGGATCACTGTTTTACACCCTACACAAAAATGAACTCAGGATGGCTTAAAGACCCAAATATAAGACACAAAACCATAAAGATCCTAGAAGAAAACATAGGCGACAAACTCTTGAACATCAGCATTAGTAATTTTTTTTCTGGGTATGTCTCCCCAGAAAAGGGAAACAAAAGCAAAAATAAACAGGGGGGACTATATCTAACTAAAAAACTTCTGTACAGCAAAGGAAACCACCACAAAAACAAAAAGGTGACCTACTGAATGGGAAAAGATATTTGCAAATGATATACCCCAATATATCAAGAACTCATATAACTCAACACCAAAAAAAAAAAATCCTATTAAAAACTGGGCAGAGGACCTAAACAGACATTTTTCCAAAGAAGACAGAGATGTCCAAAAGACACTTCTAATCATCAGGGAAATGCAGATCAAAACCACAAGGAATTATCACTTTATACCAGTCCAAATGGTTCATACCAACAAGACATGAAATAACAAGTGTTGGGAAGGATGTGGAGAAAAGGGAACCCTCATACACTGTTTGTGGGAATGTAATTGGTGTAGCCACTATGGTAAGCAGTATAGAGTTCCCTCAAAACACTAAAAATAAAAATACTATATGACCTATTCTACTTCTGGAACTTTAGCTGAAGAAAACAAAATGACTGATTTGAAAAGATATATGCACTCCTATGTCTACTGAAGCATTATTTACAATAGCCAAGATATGGAAGCAACCTAAGTTTCCATCAATAGATAAATGGATAATGAAGAGGTGGTACATATCTACAATAGAGTATTACTCAGCCATAAAAAAGAAAGAAATCTTGCCATTCACAACAATGTGCGTGGACCTGGAGAATATTATGTTAAGTGAAGTCAGTCAGACAGAGAAAAACAAATACCATATTATCTCATTTGTATGTGGAATCAAACAAGCAAAACAGAACAAAAATAGACTCCAAAGCTCAGAGAACAGTTTGACAGTTGCCATGACCATGGGGAGGGGGGAATGGATGAAATAGGTGAAGGGTATAAAAAGGCATAAACATCCAATTATGGAACAAATTAGTCACAGGGATGAAAGTACAGCATAGGAAACACAGTCAATAATATTGTAATGTCTTACCATGGTGAGCATTTAGTAATGTATATAATTGTTGAATCACTGTTATACATCTGAAACCAATATACTGTATATCAACTATACCTTAATTTAAAAATTCAATCATATTGTCCTATGCTCTAATATTTGACAAAACTTCCATCTAGCCCCTCTCTCTCCCCAAGAGAAAGAAAATGCTAAACAGTAAATTAAGATTGAAACAAAGTTAGAAGAATGGCCTTAAAACTATGCCCACCTTAAAGATGGAAAGAAGGGAAGACAAATAGGGCAGCATGGAAACAAGAGTATCCTAGCTTGTAGAGTCCCACAGGTTATCACCACAAAAAAAACTGCATACCCTTTTTTCACAAGTATTTTTTCCAATTTACTTAAATTTCTTTTGATGAGCTTTTGCTAAGTGCCAGTCACTGAGTTGTGGGCACAGATATAACCCATATTTCTCCATGTCAATAGTGTTAATAGTATTAATATAATACTCCAAATTTCACTGGATTTAGCTGCCATATACTTAGAGAGGTCTTCAATCCTCATGAGTGAAAGACTTGATTAAGAAAAGTGTTTTCTTTATTTTCTTCACCAATACAAATTTTTAAAAAGCAAAGTTTTGAGAAATAAAACATTTAGAGAACAAAAGAAAGCCAAAATTGAAATTTATTTTGGTGAAATCAATACTGATTTCCTCCTGGGAGAAAAATACCATAAATTTCCAGAGAGCCATGCATTTAATTTATACTGGTTATGCCCTCACTGATCTGCATATCTTCATAATCATTTATAGGCAGTACTTATCTAGTAAGAAATCAGCACTCAGAGGGACTTCCCTTGAAGACGGCTTATTTTCTTTTGTCTTAAATGAGTTAGTAGGCCAAGAATTACAGGATGATGTACTCAAAGTTCAAAAGGCTCCTATTTAACCAAATAGGAATAGTATTAGGTTCTTGCTCTAGTCCCAGGGTATGCTTGGATTTGCCCACATCTGGAAGAAAAGTATTTAATTCTCTTCAATTTGTTTTTACCATAACAATTTCTGCAATCTGCCCTGAAGATTATAAAGTGAAAGTCAACAGTTGGTGTGCTGATTATCACAAGTTCTGTGGTGATTTGGGAAGGAATTGTTGCAATAAAAGGAGAGTCAGGAAGATGAAAATCATTACCTGAAGAAAGCAAGCAACTCCACGGGATTTATCTTGGTTGATAAAAACCAGATTTAGTTCTTTGGTTTCATATATGCATATTGTTATTGATTTAAAAAAACCAGATGGACTTTTCTATAAAGAAGTATTTGTTTAGGGAATTCCCTTGACATGTTCATGTTCCAAAAAGCCTAAGGGAAGTGGAACCACAAGAAGTAGTTTGAATGTGCGCTGCAGAAGGGAAAGCTGGAAAAAGAATGAGAGGGGCTGCGCCTGTGAAAATGAATTTGGATGGAGCTGCTGGAGGGTGTGGAGGAAGAAAATGTTGCTGCTTTGAGGGAAGTAATATTAGGGCAGGAAAGTTAGAATATGTTCCTGCCATTCAGAGTCCAACTCCCCTTTTAATGAATGTTTAATTCTAGTTCTGTAAATTTGTAGCCAGACCTCTGCATAACCCTTGCTCTGATGGTTCATAGGCCCCATTCTGTTCTCCAGATCTGCCAGGTTGTGTCCTGGGAGAGGAGCAGAGGCAGCTTATTCAGAGGAAGACACAAAATGAATTCCTAATGCAGTTCCCCAGGCCCATTATGGCATTTGGCATTTTCCACTTCATCCAGAAAAGCCTGACCTGGTTTCAGGTCCACTGAAACTATTTCCCCTAACCCGACAGACACCAAGGCACGCACCCTCTTAGGTATTCCAAACCTTAAAGTATTTAAACAACTTTTTTCTGACTGAGACAAGAAAACTTTCCTAGCTTTGCATTTTAGTTCCAAAACATTCTTCATGTTCCATTCTTTGGATTCTTCATATCCATGAGTATGCCCCTTGCTATGCTTATTCTAATGCCCGGAAGAGGATTTCTAGGCTCAGACTGTGGGTTCCTATGGCAGAAAATCATAGAATGAATCTCAGAGCTGGAAGAGACCTTGGTTCTTGATTCAGCTCAGTTGCCAGACAAGTTAGCACGTAGCCCAATCTAGGCAGATACAAAGTGAGGGTCAGAAAATTATGCCTGTTGCCCCAATTACTTGGTTCACTAACAAGGGGTAAAAAATCAAGTAAAGCTTCCCAGGGGAGGCCTCTTTTACAAGCTGATCTTTGACTGAGATATGGCTATCAATAACTAAAATCTGTGTATGTTTATAATAGCCTATAGTTTTTTATTTATTTATTTTTATTTTTTAATTTAATTTTTTATGTTAAGGTATCATTGATATACACTCTTATGAAGGCTTCACATGAGTAACATTGTGGTTACTACATTCCTTCTTATTATCAAGTCTCCACCACATACCCCATTACAGTCACTGTCCATCAGCATAGTAACACATAACAGCCTATACTTTTAAGTTGGCTTTATGAAACTCAGCAGCAAGCATAAACTTATTTAAAATTAAAATCCAGACTCTCAGATCCTCCTCTTGGATTTTTCCATTTCATTATGCATTTTTTCCTACTTTGTTCTGTTTTCAGAGAGAAACACCTGGAAATAAATATCTTTGCATTTATGGCCTACAACATCAGAAAATAAACACAAAAGGCTTATCTATGGTCTAAAATGGATTTAAATAAGGTTCCTTACATACAACTTCAGGTTAATACCTATGAATGCCATGTGAGGACAATGAAAACTATTTCATTTATAAGATTTTGGTTTTTAACCAGGCTAGTGCTTTGTTTTCTTTGCATTGATTAATCTTAGATTGAAATTAATTAGTTTGAAATTAATTTAATCAAAGGAATCTGCCATACAGAGCCCAACTCCCCTTTAAATGGATATCTAATTCTAGTTTTGCAGATTTGTAGCCAGACCTCTGTTTGACAGCACAGACCAGGGATTCTACTAAAGAGTGCTTGTTGACTGACTGTTCAGCATGTCAAAAGGAATATATAATATATATTGCCTTCCCAATTTCCATGAAAATCACTTGAGGTCAAGAACCAAGTTTTCATAATGTTTTAGCTCCCATTTTGCTTCCTTCTCTTTTATCCAATCTGCTCTCAGTCCCAGTGGCATTGAAAAATTTACTAACTTTCACTAACATTATTTACTAATAAGTTGCTTTTCCATAATAAATGTATCTTGCCTATCTTTCCCTTATCATAAACTCCTGCTAATGTTTGTAGAAGCTATTAATTCTGTAAGCATTAAATCAATTATATCACTTTTTATGAAGCTGATCATCATCCATTTTATTTGAATTTGCTGCCTTGAACACTGTAGCATTTGGCCATGAAATAACATGACAATGAATCCTGAAAACCTCAGATTCTGAGGAAGCATTAAGAACAAAATAGATGGGACTGACTTTAGATCAACTTGTCCAAAGTAAATAACCTGTAAAAAGAGCTGTATTTCCTTATCTTACTTCAAGAAAAACAATAAAAAACCTCTGGTCTTTTTTCCATGATGAAAAAAAGTCTACATGCAGTACAAATACTAACATATTTGCACTACAAATACTAACATACTGAATGTATGTAGAATAAATAATTGAAGTGGTGGGCCACCATGTGATTTATTTTGATGGTAAAGATTCAGGCAGCTTTAATGTAATGCAAAGTTTTGGCATTCACACATGTGCTGCCCCACCTACTCAACCAGCCCTGGATCAAGGCTCTAGCTTAGCTTTGTTCCTGCACCAGGGGTCTGGGTGCCCCTGGAGAGAATCACCCAATCCAGACCACTAGGACCACTATAATGATAGTTACTTATAATAATAGTGGGAGACAACACCAAATACCGACTCTTCTATTTGTCCTTGTCTGGTGTTCTCAGCTACTATCTCAAAGTTCCATGTCCCTCTAGCCCACCTCGGCAGATGCCTTTGCTCCTGACTTCTCAGAAATTTGAGGCAATCAGATACGAAATATTTCACTGCAATAAGCCAGGGGTGCTTTGGGGGAACAGCTGTAAGGATAGAGCATCTTTCCCTCCCTCAGGTGGGAAGGAGAGGAAATGAATCATGCCCTGTGGAGGAGACTGAAGCTGGAGTGGGAGGGAAGGCTGTGTAGGAAGCTTCTCCGAGTTGCGCCGTGACTCCTCGCCTCTCTGCCTTGGTCCAGGACCTACCCTAACACTGACAAGAACAGGATATGTGTGGGCCTGCTGGAAAGAGCTTTGGAATGGTCACAAGGCGGACCCACTTGACAACCAAGCCTGTGTCAGTGATGGTGGTCACCCGCTCAGGGCAGCTGGATCAGTGACTCGTGCTGACCAGCTTATGCCACTCAAGGGTGAGCTGTGCCCTGAGCAGGCCCCGCACACAAGGACAAAACGAGGGGAGTCTGCTCCTGGTAGACCTTTGGCTCTCAAGCGTGTGCTCTGTGCCTCAGGGCCCTGATCTCTTTAGTCCTAAGATTCTCCTCTACATATCCCTGAGGAGGCGGGATGTCCCTGTTCATGACCTGGCAGGCGGGCGATGAATGAAATAGGGAAAGGGCATGAAGAGGTAACATTCCAATTATGTAACAAATCAATCACGGAGATATATTGATAATATTGTAATACTTTCATAAGGTGACAGATGGTAACTACACTTACTGTGGTGAGGGGAGCATTTAGTAGGAAAAAGCTCATCAGGTGAGAGATTAAGTTCAAATATTAGTATTTGATTGAATCTCTCCCATCAGACCATGAGAGTTCACCTTCTCTCTGATGGGATTTCCAAGCCTTACGGGTGGGGGGCGCCAGAGGCCTCCTACCACCAGGGACTCGAGGAAAACGCCCAAGGATGCAGAGGTTCACCTTCTGAAGTCAGCTCCCAGGCTTGTCCTCTGGGCAGTGCCCCATCTTGTGTGCCAGTTTCCTCTTTCTTCTCCCCTCTAGTCCACACGTCAGTCTCCTGCCTTAATGCTTCCAGGGTTTAGGGATGGGGTTGCAAGGGGAGCTTGTGGACTCCCCTGATTCTTTCTTGGGGACAGGGGTGGGGGACGAGGGAGTGGTGCCTGAGCAGGAAACATATTCTTTCTTTATGTGCATTTGTTTTGTTGTCTCGCTCAATAGCGGAGTGGAAGGATGCTCATGTTGAGTCAGAGAAGTCCCCTTTCCCTCTTCCCTGATGTCACACCCTCATGAAGCCAGAACGAAGTGGAGCTATTTAGTTCATGACTGTGCCCCTAGTCCATATTTCCTTTTCTTTTATTCACATTAGAAAAGTATAATGAAATTATATTTCCTTATTAAAAAAAAATACCGGGGACATTTTTCTCCACATAGAATGTCAGCGCCGGAAGTCACCTTGGAGACGTGGAGGCCAGCAGTTTCAGACTCTGTGACGTGATACCCTCCATTAAGGGGAAACTAAATATACTTCTCTGCCCACTTCAACCAGTGTGATTCTGCTTTCATTCTTTATAAGCCATGGTTTGGCATAAGATTTTAGTGATGAAAGGCTATCACTATTTTTACAAGCATGAAAAGCCACCCAGCTCTTCCAATCACCTTGTTTTGCAGGTGGCAAACTAAAGGTCCAGTGAAATAAATGGATTGTTCAGAAACCTCAATGCACATCATAAACAGAATCAGAACCTCGGCCTTTTAACTTCCTTGCAGTGGTCTTCCAGTCTTCTCTCTGCTCAAGCCTTGCATGTTATGTGATCTATTAGCTAAGAGGAAGTGGGGGCAGGGGTGCTGGGATATTGGAAGCTGACTGACCTTAGATTTCGGTCTCCCAGTGAGTAAACTACTGTAGGGGTCTTAATACCTCTGTCATTTCTTCTGCTTCACACCAGGTTCATTGTGAGCTGGAAGCACATGACTTCCTACTGATTGTGCTCTGTGCAGCCTATGTGGGCCACACTGAACTCCACTAGCCACTGGCACTGGGCCTGCCTGCAGCCCAGCAGAGAGTGAGCTCACTGTGCTGAGATGCTGCTGCTTCAAGTCCATCTAGCCTCCCCAGCTTGAAGGCAACATATCCCTTAAGATGTTAACAAGTTGATTACTTTTACAGTGTGAATGGGTAGAATACTCAGCTAAGGCCATGACTGTAATGTCAGTCACAGTGAGATTTCCCTGCCTTCCTCTCCCTAAATTACTCTGAAGTGATACAGTGCTCTTATCTGCATTAATCAGCCTGCTTTTCTTTATTTATAGTCTTCTGGTTTTTGTTTTTTGGTTCTGCCTAGAACCATAGAACGGAAGGTTCCTTGAAAGCTGAGATCAAATTCTGAGAGCCTTATTTTCCAACAAAGTGGGACCTATAAATAAGAATATGCATATAAAGCTTAGGCAGAATATGAGAATCAGATACTATCCTGGAAAATGTAGCATTTGCAGCAATTGTTAAATATACATAGAATGCTGTGTTCTTAATAGGTTCCTAGATCCCCAAAGAAGAAAAGAAGTTAGACCCAGCCTTCACAGACCCTCCCCACCATGACAAAAATGCAAATGATCTAGATTAGAGACAGTGTATGCTAGACAGGCATGGAAATGATATACATAATGAGTTCATTGATGATCAGCAGAATGAAAAATAGTTACACATTTGGAAGTAATGGAATGATGACATCCTTTTCAATGCAATCTAACAACCATGTTGAACACTGTACGTAAGCACTAGACACTCTGGAACGCTGATCCGAGGAGCACACTCAGGATTCCAAGCTAAAGTGCAACACAATCCCAGACAGAAGTGGAAGAGAACCAGATGCAGAGCCTTCCTGAGGTGACCCTTGGCCTTGATTTGAAACATTGGAAACAAGTTTGCAGTCTGGTAAAGGGCTTAGAAATGGAGTAGAGCCTCTGGACACTCATTTTCCATCACCCCAGGGCCTGGTCAAAATGTTGGGAGCAAGAAAACCGGCTTGGCTGCAGTGCGAGCAGTGATTTGGAGGTTTTTGTTGGAAGGAAGCAGGAATGGAAAGACCAAAGGTTCACCTTGAGTCTTGTATTAGCCAAATGGTCTTAATGGCTGGTGGGATATTTGTCTAACATTCTGTCATTTGGCAGCAACGGTGTGCTGATCTCAATTGCTGGAGGAAAAACTCATCATTTTTCTGGTCCAGTGGGAAGTGAGAAAAATGTCCACAAAGAACCAGAATGCTCACACCCCTGGTAGAGTAGCGGTGGCCAATATCATTTTTACTTCTTTTATTTGATTGTTTCAACCTAGAACTAGATAAATGAACAGAGAACTTACCAGGGCAGTCTATCTTACTGCTGAAAAACCAAGAGTGAAAAAGGAGAGTGAACCAGAAAATACATGAAAAAAAGTTTTCACTAGCCTTACCTATGGCTTTCTCTTCTTTTTCCTTAAGAATAATATTTTACAAAAGTAGTGAGTGATAAATGCTAATTGAGTGGTACAGAGAGTATCTATTCCCTAAAAAGGGTTCAGATGGCAGGGATCACAGTCGGTGGATGCAACCAAGGAAACCGTGGCTGCAACTTGGTCTTCAAGGATGGGTAGGATTCAGATTAAATGGAAAGGAGACAGAAAGGATGGGCTTGCTGGGCAGAGGACGATGCCGTGTACAAAGGAAGAAGAGAGCACAAGGTCACTCTTAATTCCTGGTTTTTAACAGATGAGAACACTGAGGCTCTGAGAGATTAAGCAAGTTGTCTAAGGATGCACAGCTCACATGATACTGGGAATTAAAGTAAAGCTGCTTGATCCCAAAGCCCCCATTCCTTTCCCAGAGCCCAAGTTCACAAGGCTGATAGATATGCACACAAATAACTATGATAAGATAAGTGATGATGAATGGAAAGATGCTTCACTACTTTTCATTTTCACTTAGTTACAGTTTTCATGACACATCAAAAAAGGAAGCAGCATGGTTGTCAAGAGAAATACTCATTTACTGAACTGATGTCACCAAATTAGCTCACATGGGAGGGAAAGTCCTCCAAATGGATGACTGGTGGTGACATAATGTGGCCCAAAGCCCACTTTGGCAATATTCTGTGGGTGAAGTAATGCTGAAATAGAAAGAGATAGAGGGATTGGAAACCTAGAAAGAAAGAAGGGGGGATGTGCTTAGCTCCAAAATGTTCCCCGTGAAGCTGATCATCCTTTTCTGCTTGGAAACACTCCAGATTTTCAGAAATGAAAGTTTCTGTCAAAAGTACTTTAACATCCTAGGTATTTGTGAGGTAGGTGTTCTTTTCCAATGTTTCAAATCAAGGCCAAGGGTCAGCTCAGGAAGGATTATTGTTCACCTGGGTGAACTGGCTCTTTGACGGTCTTTGAGGTAGGGAAGGCAGTTAGGTACAGCTTCTCAAAGAACACCTAAAACCCTTTGCCTGTTTCTGTTAGAGCCCTTATCACATTGTACTGCAGCTGTCTCTGCATAGGTCTGCCATTCTCAATAGACTGAATGCTTAGAAGCAGTGACAGTTTTTTAATCCTTATTTGTATCCTGGCTTCCATGCATACAGTAAATGCCCATCAAATGTTGGGTGGATGAGTGAGTAGATGGGTAGATACATGGAGAAAAAATCATCACACTCACCATAGTTAAGCAAACCTGGCAGTAGAAAGAAATGAACCCCATAAAGAGTTATCTCAGGTAAACTGAGTAAGGACTGTGCATAGCAATCAAATGAGTAATCTACTAAAGAGCACTTTCCAGCTTTCAGAGAAATTTATCTTCTGGGGAGACACATCACCAGTGAGGGTATTTGCAGCCTTTTACTTTTAATGGTAACAATGCTGTGGAATTAAATGAGCAGATATCCCAGATAAGGAGAATGAAGATCGTCACCCAGACATTTGGCAAATCTGCCCTTTGACTAGATAATTATTCAAAGCATCCTCAGGGTCTTTTAATACTACCTCCTAGAAGAGTGGTTCTCAGCTTTCTTAAGTTCTACAAGTCTTCTGTGCGTCTGTCTCCTCCCTGCTCCCCTGTCCCATCCCTGGCTCCTCATACCTGAATTGCCTTTACCCTGTCACCATCTGTATTTTTATTGCCTTGATAGAAGAATGTGACAGGATAGAAAGTCAAAAATCTCCTGAGAGCTATTTCTTTGTATTGGTTCTAAAATCCTCAGCTCTGTGGGGGAAAAGAGAAAGTTGTGGATTCAACTAACATGTATGAAGAATGCGGCTGGAGGAGAATATTCCCTCTACATTAGAAAAAGTTTCTCCAGGCAAGGGAAGATGGAAAGACAAAGATATGATGAAAGCAGGTATACTCCAGAAAGAGGGGCCTGACACCCCATCTTCTGGGGAGGGTCCCTGAGAAGTGGCCAGACCCCTGAGAGGTTTCAGGGAGTAGAGATAATCTAGACCCTACCAGAGAAGGAGTAGAGCCAGAGAGGACTGACTGTGTGGTGGATCAAGTCAAGAGATAGCCGTAGACAATCGACAAGGTCACCATGTCCCAGGATGATCTGGCAGCAGGAGCACAGTACCCATGATTCATAACGGGGCCCATAATCTGTGAGGAGATTTACCAGCCACATAAGAGGAAGGGGTGGTTCAGCAGCTACTGAATGGACTAATAACAATGGAGGGCCAGGCTGAAGCACAGAGTCTCAGTAAAAAACCATGGGGACAAGTGATATGCTCCTGCAACTCAATGTAGTTTCCTCATGAATGAGTCACAGCTCTGCAGGAAAAGGGAAGAGATCTTTAACTGACTGAGCTTAAATTTCTCATTCTCTTGGGTGATTGTGAGCTCAAAGTAGTAATAAAATACAGATACAAAAATATTAACAATTTGTATATCCTGCACTTCTAAGTATAGACTAAAATCCATTTTTGCTGTTTATCTGTCTCGCCATCCATCTGTTCATCCATCCATCTGTCCACCCATCCATCCATCTTTTTCTATCCTCCATGTTTTTCCAGAAAGAACCTAAGACAGTTTATAAATATATATGATTAACAGAAGAATCTTGATGCTGCCATAATAGATACATGAGTTAGACCAGTCATAGCACCTCAGAAGCCAAGAGGCACCCAGCAACCAACACAAATAAATAAAGTGTGTCAGAGTAAGACAAACCCTTTGCCTAAACTGTATCTATTTTTATTGACCTACAGTGTATGTTCCATGATGTTGGCCATCTGTTTTTATATATGTACATGTGCACACACATACACAAATGCGTGTGTGCATATGTGGGATGTTTAATCATTGCATTTAAAATTTCTAAATTCAGTTCTTTGATTAAGAACCAAAAACCTGATGATGTTAGACCTTGCATTTGTGGTATATGCATCATATAGAATTCAGCCTCCTAAGTGGGAATGATGTTTCATTTTTTTAATTAAGGTATTATTGATATACACTCTTATGAAGGTTTGACATGATAAAACAATGTGGTTACTACATTCACCCATATTATCAAGTCCCCCCCCACACTTAGTCCACTGAAGTCACTGTCCATCAGTGTAATAAGATGCGACAGTCACTATTTGCCTTCTCTGCGCTACATTGTAATCCACATGATCACCCCCACACAATGTGTGCCAATCATAATACTCATTAGCCCCCTTCTCCCTCCCTCCGTACCCGCCTTCCCCCACCCCTCCCCTTTGGTAACTGCTAGTCCCTTCTTGGAGTCTGTGAGGCTGCTGCTGTTTTGTTCCTTCAGTTTTGCTTCGTTGTTACACTCCACAAATGAGGGAAATCATTTGGCACTTGTCTTTCTCCGCCTGGCTTATTTCACAGAGTATAATATCCTACAGCTCCATCCATTCTGTTGCAAATGGTAGGATTTGTTTCTTTCTTATGGCTGAATAATATTCCATTGTGTATATGTACCACATCTTCTTTATCCATTCATCTACTGATGGACACTTAGGTTGCTTCCATATCTTGGCTATTGTAAATGGTGCTACAATAAACATAGGGGTGCATATGTCTTTTTGAATCTGAGAACTTCTATTCTTTGGGTAAATTCCTAGGAGTGGAATTCCAGGGTTAAATGGTATTTTTCTTTTTCTTTTTGTGAGGAAGCTCTATATTGCTTTCCACAATGGTTGAACTAGTTTACATTCTAACCAGCAGTGTAGGAGGGTTCCCCTTTCTCTGCATCCTCGGCAGCATTTGTTGTTCTTAGTCTTTTTGATGCTGGCCATCCTAACTGGTGTGAGGTAATATCTCATTGTGGTTTTTAATTTATTTCCCTGATAATTAGTGATGTGGAGCATCTTTTCATGTCCCTGCTGACCATCTGAATTTCTTCTTTGGGGAAGTGTCTGTTCATATACTCCGCTCATTTATTTGCTTTTTGGGTGTTGAGGCATATGAGTTCTTTCTTTATGTATTTTGGATATTAACCCCTTGTCAGATATGTCATTTATAAATACATTCTCCCATACTGTAGGATGCCTTTTTGTTCTGTTGATGGTGTGCTTTGCCATACAGAAGCTTTTAAGTTTGATGTAGTCCCATGTGTTCATTTTTGCTTTTGTTTCCCTTGCTCGAGAAGATACATTCAGAAAAAAGTTGCTCGTGTTTACATTCAGGAGATTTTTGCCTATGTTATCTTCTAAGAGTTTTATGGTTTCATGACTTACATTCAGGTCGTTGATCCATTTCAGGTTTACTTTTGTGTATGGGGATAGACAATAATCCAGTTTCATTCTCTTGCATGTAGCTGTCCAGTTTTGCCAACACCAGCTGTTGAAGAGGATGTCATTTCCCCATTGCATGTCCATGGTTCCTTTATCATATATTAATTGACCATATATACTTGGGTTTATATCTGGGCTTTTTATTCTGTTCCATTGGTCTATGGTTCTGTTTTTGTGCCAGTACCAAATTGTCCTGATTATTGTGGCTTTGTAGTAGAGTTTGAAGTCAGGGAGTGTAATACCCCCAGCTTTATTCTTCCTTCTCAGGATTGCTTTGGCTATTTGGGATCTTTTGTGGTTCCATATGAATTTTAGAATTATTTTCTCTAGTTCGTTGAAGAATGGTATTGGTATTTTGATAGGGATTGCATTGAATCTGTAGACTGCTTTAGGCAGGATGGCCATTTTGACAATAAAATTCTTCCTATCTATGAGCATGGGTTGTGTTTCCATTTATTGATATCCTTTTTAATTTCTCTCATGAGTGTCTTGTAGTTTTCAGTGTATAGGTCTTTCACTTTCTTGGTTAGGTTTATTCCCAGGCATTTAATTCTTTTTGATGCAATCGTGAATGGAATTGTTTTCCTGATTTCTCTTTCTGTTAGTTCATCATTAGTGTATAGGAGTGCAACAGATTTCTGTGTATGAATTTTGTATCCTGCAACATTGCTGAATTCAGATATTACATCTAGTAGTCTTGGAGTGGATTCTTTAGTTTTTTTTATGTACAATATCATGTCATCTGCAAACAGTGACCGTTTAACTTCTTCTTTACCAATCTGGATGCCTTTTATTTCTTTGTGTTGTCTGATTGCCATGGCAAGGACCTCCAGAAATATGTTGAAAAAAGTGGGGAGAGTGGGTATCCTTGTCTTGTTCCTGATCTTAAAGGAAAAGCTTTCAGCTTCTCACTGTTAAGTATAATGTTTGCTATGAGTTTGTCATATATAGCCTTTATTATGTTGAGGTACTTGCCCTCTATACCCATTGTGTCAAAAGTTTTTATCATGAATGGATGTTGACTTTTGTCAAATGCTTTTTGGGCATCTATGGAGATGATCATGTGGGTTTTTTTTTTTTGGTATCATTAATCTACAATTATATGAGGAACATTATGTTTACTAGACTCCCCCAATCACCAAGTCCCCCCCACAAACCCTATTACAGTCACTGTCAATCAGCATAGTAAGATGCTGTAGAATCACTACTTGTCTTCTCTGTGTTGCACAGCTTTCTCTGTGCCCCCCCCGACATTATACATGATAATTGTAATGCTCCCTTTCTTCTCCCCCCTGCTTATCCCTCCCTTCCCACCCATCCTCCCCAGTCCCTTTCCCTTTGGCAACAGTTAGTCCATTCTTGGGTTCTGTGTTTCTGCTGCTGTTTTCTTCCTTTAGTTTTTGCTTTGTTCTTATACTCCACATATGAGTGAAATCATTTGGTACTTGTCTTTCTCCACATGGCTTATTTCACTGAGCATAATAGCCTCTAGCTCCATCCATGTTGTTGCAAATGGCAGGATTTGTTTTCTTCTTATGGCTGCATAATATTCCATTGTGTATATGTACCATATCTTCTTTATCCATTCATCTACTAATAGACACTTAGATCATGTGATTTTTGTCCTTCTTTTTGTTGATGTGGTTGATGATGTTAATAGATTTTCTAAAATTGTACCATCCTTTCATCCCTGGAGTAAATCCTACTTGATTATGGTGGATGATCTTTTTGATGTATTTTTGAATTCGGTTTGCTAGTATTTCATTGAGCATTTTTACAACTATGTTCATCAGGGATATTGGTCTGTAATTTCCTTTTTTTGTGGTGTCTTTGCCTGGTTTTGGTATTAGAGTGATGCTGCCCTCATAGAATGATTTTGGCAGTATTGCCTCCTCTTCAACTTTTTGGAAAACTTTAAGGAGGATGGGTATTAGGACTTCATTAAATGTTTGATAAAATTTAGTGGTGAAGCCTTCTGGTCCAGGAGTTTTGTTCTTAGGTACTTTTTTGATTACCAATTCAATTTCATTGCTGGTAATTGGTCTGTTCAGATTTTCTGTTTCTTTCTGGGTCAGCCTTGGAAGGTTGTATTTTTCTAGAAAGTTGTCCATTTCTTCTGGGTTATCCAGTTTGTTACCGTATAATTTTTCATAGATTTCTCTCATAACTCTTTGTATTTCTGTGGTGTCTGTAGTGATTTTTCCTTTTTTCATTTCTGGTTCTGTTTATGTGTGTAGACTGTCTTTTTTTCTTAATAAGTCTGGCTATGGATTTATCTATTTTTTTAGTTTCTCAAAGTACCAGTTCCTGCTTTCATTGATTCTTTCTATTGTTTTATTCTTCTCAATTTTATTTTTCTGCTCTAATCTTTATTATGTCCCTCCTTCTACTGACTTTGAGCCTCATTTGTTCTTCTTTTACTAGTTTTGTTAATTGTGACTTCAGACAGTTCATATGGGATTGTTTTTCTTTCCTGAGGAAGGCCTGTATTGCAATATACTTCCCTTTTAGCATGGCCCTCACTGAGTCCCACAGATTTTGCAGTGTCAAATTATTGTTGTCATTTGTCTTCACATACTGCTGGATCTCTATTTTTATTTGGTCATTGATCCATTGGCTATTTAGGAGCATGTTATTAAGCCTCCATGTGTTTGTGGGATTTTTCATTTTCTTTGAGTAATTTATTTCTAGTTTCATACCCTTGTGGTCTGAGAAGTTGGTTGGTACAATTTCAATCTTTTTGAATTTACTGAGGTTCTTTTTGTGGCCTAGTATATGACCTATCCTTGAAAATGTTCCATGTGTGCTTCAGAAGACTGTGTATCCTGCTGCTTTTGAGTGTAGAGTTTTGTAGATATCTGTTAGGTCTATCTGTTCTAATGTGTTGTTCAATGTCTCTGTCTCCTTACTCATTTTCTGTCTGTTTGATCTGTCCTTTGGATTGAGTGGAGTGTTGAAGTCTCCTAGAATGAATGCTTTGCATTCTATTTCCCCTTTTAATTCTGTTAGTATTTGTTTCACATATGTAGGTGCTCCTGTGTTGCATGCACAGATATTTATAATGGTTATATCCTCTTGTTGGACTGACCCCTTTATCATTATGTAATGTCCTTCTTTGTCTCTTGTGATTTTCTTTGTTTTGAAGTCTATTTTGTCTGAAAGAAGTACTGCAACTCCTGCTTTTTTCTTTCTATTAGTTGCATGAAATATCTTTTTCCATCCCTTCACTTTTAGTCTGTGTGTGTCTGTGGGTTTGAGGTGAGTCTCTTGTAGGCAGCACATAGATGGGTCTTGTTTTTTTATCCATTCAGTGACTCTGTCTTTTGATTGGTGCATTCAGACCATTTACATTTAGGGTGATTATCGGTAGGTATGTACTTATTGCTATTGTAGGCTTTAGATTTGTGGCTACCAAAAGTTCAAGGGTAACTTCCATTCTATCTAAAAGTCTAACTTAACTCACTTAGTATGCTATTACAAACACAATCTAAAGGTTCTTTATTTTTTCTCCTCCTTTTTTCTTCCTCCTCCATTCTTTATATATTACATATCATATTCTGTATTCTTTGACTATCCCTTGACTGACTTTGGAGGTAGTTGATTTAATTTTAAATTTTCTCAGTAATTAATTCTTCTTCTTTACCATGGTTTTATTACTTCTGGTGACAACTATTTAGCCTTAGGGACACTTCCATCTATAGCAGTTCCTCCAAAATACACATAGAGATGGTTTGTGGGAGGTAAATTCTCTCAGCTTTTGCTTATTGGAAATTGTTTAATCCCTCCTTCAAATTTAAATGATAATCTTGCTGGATACAGTATTCTTGGTTCGAGGCCCTTCTGCTTCATTGCTTTGAGTTTATCATGCCACTCCCTTCTGGCCTATAAGCTTTTTGCTGAGAATTCTGATGATAGCCTGATGGGTTTTCCTTTGTATGTGATCTTTTTTATTTCTCTGGCTGCTTTTAATAGTCTGTCCTTATCCTTGATCTTTGCCATTTTAATTATTATATGTCTTGGTGTTGTCTTCCTTGGGTCCCTTGTGTTGGGAGATCTGTGCACCTCCATGGCCTGAGAGACCATATCCTTCCCCAGATTGGGGAAATTTTCAGCAATTAACTCCTCAAAGACACTTCCTATCCCATTTTCTCTCTCTTCTTCTCCTGCTACTCCTATAATATGAATATTGTTCTGGTTGGGTTGGTCACACAGTACTCTCAATGTTCTTTCATTCCTATAGATCCTTTTTTCTCTCTGTGCTTCAGCTTCTTTATATTACTCTTCTCTCATATCTATTTCATTCATCACCTCCTCCACCATATCTAATCTGTTTTTAAAGCCCTCCATTGTATTCCATAATGATTGGACCTCTGTCCAGAAATCATTCCTGAGTTTTTGAATATTTTTCTTTACCTCCATAAGCATGTTTATGATTTTTATTTTGAAATCTCTTTCAGGAAGATTGATGAGTTCAGTTTCAGTTTTCCATTTTTCTAGTGTTTGTGGAATTTTGGTTTTTGAACCAGGTTCCTTTGACATTTCATATTTGCGTGTGGCCCCCTCTAATGCCCAGAATCTCTACTCTCTGGAGCTGTTCAGACCCTGGAGCAATGTTGACGGTCAGACAGGAGCGGTGTTGGTGCCTGGGGGGAGGAAAGAGCTGTTTCTTGCTTCCCAGCTGCTATGCCTCTCTCCACTGTCAGAACCAGTGGGTGGAACACATAGGTGTAAGCCTCTATGCTTTGCGTTTGTAGCTGCCATAGGCAGGACTTCCCTCTGGCTGGCCTGATGGCAGGGCAGGGGCTGCCAGTTTGTGAGCCAGGAGTGGGCTGGCCGGGAGGAAGCTGCAGCAATCTGTGTACCTCACTAGGGGACCTTAGAGCTGCGTGTCCAGCCAGGGAGATGGAGTGCCTGAAGCTCCTGAAAATTCCCAACCTGCTGGGCAGAGTGTACCCAGACAATTTTGTCTATTTGTCTTTTGTCTTGAGAAGTAAGCTTGTGCAATCGTTGCCCCTTTAGCAGCCCTCTTGCTGTTAGGAACTCAGACTGCCTACCTTTATTTTGTCCCAGAGCAGTTGGATATGGATCCCTGTTTTTTCACAAGTGGCTGGAATCTCAGTCTCTCCAGGTAGTCCACCTGTCTTAGCTTTCCAACCCCACTAATCACCAGAGCACCATGCAATATAGGTCTGTGCTCCCAGAACAGATCTCCAGGGCTAGGTTTTCAGCAGTCCCAGGCCTCCACTCCCTTCCTGCTCCATTTCTATCCCTCCTGCAGGTGAGCTGGGGTGGGGGAAGGGCTTGGGTCCCGCCAGATCATGGCTTTGTTATGTTACCCTGTTTAGTGAAGTCTGTTCTTTTCTCCAGGTGTATGCAGTGTGGTGCAGCCTTCTTTTCTGTTGCTCTTTCAGGATTAGTTGTATTAGTTATATTTTCATATTATATGTGGTTTTAGGAGGAGGCCTCTGTCTCACCTCTCATGCCACTATTTTTAATCTCTGATGTTTCATTTTGTTCATTGTAATAAAGCAAATTACAAACACAGATTCTTCCAAACAGAGAGAATTTTTCACACAGTTTTTTATATTCAGGGCACTGTTCCTCAGTTCTGCACTTACACCAATAATATAATTGTGAATAACACTCAAACAATTTTAGTTTACTTTCAAAATTCTGATACAAGAAAATTATTTTTGAAATGCAGTGTTAGTGCTCAAATCCTTTATTTTGGAGTAGTAGGTTTCCCCATTCCTTTCATTTAGAGTGAGCAGAGACCAATTTCAGTATATGAAATGAGTCCACATTTCTTTGACAAATGCATTTCCCAAGGACAGTTTTATTAGGAAAGAGCAAATGAAATAATATATTTGGGTACCATTAATAAATGTCCCTGTAGGAAAATATTATAAACAAATATATAAATATTTTAATAACCATCAAAAGGGTGAAGTTTTTATTTCATTTCTTCCATAAATTACTTCTGGAATTTCCCTTTATGTAAATGAACAAGTCAGTTTTTTCTCCAAGTCAAAAAAGCCTTCAGTACAAATGAATGACTAAGCCACCTAATTTGTATATTCTACAACAGATTACATACTGATCTTTGTTCATTAAGTATTTTGCTGTCTATGGCTCTGGCATAGGACCATGTCCAGTTCATGCAGCTAATAAACACATCCACAATGGGTAAGATTTTAAACTTTCCAGCACAAAATGACAAAAAGATACCCCAAATAACCTTACTTTTTCACAATTGTTTGTAGTTACTCAGCTATGTTTTCAAAATTATGAGCAACATCATGGTTAAATTTCCATCTCATTCCTGAGCAGTACACAACATTTCTGCTCACACAACCATAAAAATGGTCTTTTATAGAAAGGTCATCTGTAAACACTTCAAATTCCAGGAAAACTTTTCTTGCTTAATACTTAACTACATTTCACAATAATGTCATTTAGTCATTAATTAATCCTTGATGATTAAGTTATGTCCTTTTAGAGTTGGCTTTTTTTTATCCTACATAATTCCAACATCATATTGTTGCCTTAAGTTGTATTCCCTTATCTCAGACATTTTTTTTTTACTCATTAATTATATGTACATCTTTGACTTTTAAAAACTAGGGTTACCACTGTGGAAAGCAGTGCAGAGGATCCTCAAAAAACTAAAAATAGAAATATCATTTGACTCAGGAATCCCACTCCTAGGAATTTACCCTAAGAATGCAGGAGCCCAGCTTCAAAAAGATATATGCTCCCTTATGTTTATCGCAGCACTATTTAAAATAGCCAAGAAATGGAAGCAACCTAAGTGTCCATCAGTAGATGAATGGATAAAGAAGATGTGGTGCATATACACAATGGAATATTATGCAACCATAAGAAGAAAACAAATCTTACCATTTGCAACAACATGGATGGAGCTAGAGGCGATTATGCTCAGTAAAATAAGCCAGGTGGAGAAAGACAAGTACCAAATGATTTCACTGATATGTGGAGCATAAGAACAAAGCAAAAACTGAAGAAACAAAACAACAGCAGACTCACAGAACCCAAGAATGGACTAACTGTTGCCAAAGGGAAAGGGACTGGTGGAGGGGTGGGAAGGGAGGGAGAAGGGGAATAAGGGGTATTACAATTAGCACACATAATATGGGGGGTAGGCACAGCGAAAGCAGTATAGCACAGAGAAGACAAGTAGTGATTCTATAGCATCTTACTATGCTGATGGACAGTGACTATAATGGGGTATGTGGTGGGGACTTGATAATGGGGGGAATGTAGTAACCACAATGTTGCTCATGTGATTGTATATTAATGATACCAAAAAAAAAACAGTAAAAGTAAACAAATAAATTAAAAAAATAAAAAACAGGGTTAGTTTTATTTTGTTTGGTCTCTAATTGAAATTAACCCTAAACAATGCTTGTATTGCAAAAAATTTAATGCATAAGGAGTTATATGTAGGAAAGCTAAATTTGGGAAGGGCAGACATTCTCATCACAATGGCATTCTATGTTATGAACAGCTCTGTAAGAAGATTAGACCTTCAGTTTTCTTATGGTGCAATCTATTGTTTACATATATTTTTATTCCCTTCACGATATGCTCTCTAGCTGCTGCTAGAGACTTAGAGCTGAAGTGGTATTCTAAGCATGGCAGGCAATGAATTAAAACACTAAAACAGATCTCTATTGCCAGACAATTCAGGTTTTTGACATAAACTAGACATGGAGATTCCAACATTAACTTACCAGTCTTTTAGTAGCAACTCATTTTAAAAAATTGCTTTCACATATTGAGGGCAACACTTTCTGGGCAACTAAATCTGCCTCTGGCTCTTGAAGCCAACAGCTGACAACTTCCAGGTGGCTGAAGACCTTTATTTATTAATTTATTCTTATTGAGATATAGTTGACATGTAACACTGTGTTAGTTTTAGGTGTATAACACATGATTTGATATATACACATATTGCAAAATGAGTCACAAAAAAGTTTAAGTTAAATTCCACCACTGCACATAGCTGCAATTTTTTTTTCTTGTGATGAGAACTTTTAAGTTTTACTCTCAGCAACTGTCAAATATACAATACAAGATTGTTAACTACAGTCACTGTGTTGTACATTACATCCCTGGGTTATTTATCTTATAACTGGAAGTTTGCACCTTCTGACCATCTTCACCCACTTTGTCCACTTCCCATCTTAGGTAACCACCAATCTGTTCTCTGAATCTTTGAGTTTGAATTTTGTGTTTTTGAGTTCACATATAAGTGAGATCATATAGTATTTGCCTTTCTCTAACTCATTTCACTTAACATAATGCCCTCAAGGTCCATCCATGTTGTTGCAAATAGCAGGATTTACTTCTTTTTTATGGCTGAATAATAATGTTTTAGATATATACACACATAATTCTTTTATCCATTCATTTAGCCATTCAATAGACACTTAGGTTGTTTTCATATCCTGACTATTATATATAATTCTGCAATAAACATAGGGAACAGATATCTTTTTGAGATAGTAATTTTGTTTCTTTTGGATAAATACCCAGAAGTAGAACTGTTGGATCATACAGAATTCTATTTTTAATTTTTTGAGGAACCTCCATACTGTTTTCCACAGTGGCTGCACCAATTTACATTCCCACTAACAGAGTGGGAGGGTTCCCTTTTCTCCACATCCTTCCCAATACTTGCTATTTCTAGTCTTTTTGACAAAAGTCATCTACCAGGTATGAGGCTCACTGTGGTTTGATTTGCATTTCCCTGATAATTAGTGATGTTGAACACCTTTTCATGGACTGTTGGAAAAATGTCTATTCAATTTCTCTGCCCACTTTTTAATCAGATTGTTTGTTTTTATGCTATTAAATTGCATGAGTTCCTTATATATTTACATACTAACCCTTTATCAAATAATTTACAAATATTTTCTCCCATTCCACAGACCGCCTTTTCAATTTTTTGATGGTTTCCTTCGTTGTATGGAGCTTTTTAGTTTGATGCCATCCCATTTGTTTATTTTTGCTTTTGTTGCATTTGCTTTTGGTTTTTAATGCAAAAAAATCATTGCCAGTGCTTACTGCCTATGTTTTCTTCTAGGAGTTTTACAGTTTCAGATCTTATGTTCAAGCCTTTAATCCATTTTGAGTTGATTTTTGTGGTTGGTTAACTCCCTTGCCCACCACGATCACGACGCCCAAGCCCTCCACGCCCAGAGTTAGGGGCTGCAGATTAGCTTCACTGCTCAGCTATTCAGCTCACTACTCCAGTGTCAGGTTGCCAGGGATGTTGTTTCTGAAAATCACAATCATTATTTTTCCCTCCCTTCCTGCTCACCATAACCACAAGCTCAGCTCACCACACTGAACTGAGCGTGGTACCATGCCAAGGTCTAGGGAATGAGTGTGTTAGGAGCTCTCTCATTTCACTGAGGTTACATTGTTTATATTGGGAGCATGTAGCAGGCCTTGGCTAGCTGGAAGTGCCTGGTGATTCAGACACAGGGTGTCATCTCTATAGGCTCAGTCAGAGAGGAGGTCAAGAGCACCACCACTTACATACTGTAGAGTTGAGCAAGAAGCTGAGGCCACATTACAACTATATTTGTGTCTTCCTCAAAATGTGCTGATCCTCCTCCCTTTTTGACTTTTCAGTAGCTTCCTATCACTCTCACGCTAGAAACCAAGCTTCCCAGCAAAATATATTAGCTCTACTTCCCAGACAAACTGGCTTTTGATTCACCTCTGATGTCTCATCTCTTCACATCCTTCACCCTAGGTACAGTCAAATGTGATCTCCCTGAACTCTCATTGTACTATCACTGTTCTACTAATTCCATATACATACTGTTATGTAAAATCTGCTGTTAAAATCCTTCTCTCCTTCTACCATATCCACTGACAGGCTAACTACAATTAGTCATTCAAAATTGTTCTGTTAGTTCCTCCTCTTGATGAATGTATCCTGATCAAGAAGGTGCTATTTCACTGTATTTGCTTCTGTCAAAGATCTGGAAATTGCTCACTTTTTGTTTTGTTTCAACCCTATAGACTATAACTATCTTCTCCATGCCTATTTATCTAGTGAGATATCACTGTAAACTACTGGAGGGTAAGAATGCTATCTTTTATGCCTTTATCTCCAACCCTAGCACAGTAATCCTAGATCAATTATGTATCTTCCTAAATGTTAGTAAATAACTAATGATAATAGCCTTTGCAATTTTCAACCAACCATTTAATAAATATCTGAGTGTCTATTAAATGCAAAGCTCTAGTTTGTGCATGATGCAAAGATAAGACACGTATTTTTCATTCTAGGTGCTTCAAGTCTAGTAGCAATGTGCAGGCATACACACCTCTAAAGGAAAATCAGCAACTTGGGCTTGTTTTGGCCTCTACAGAGTAGGCATACATGGTAGTTTAAATTTCAATTTATTCCAACTTTTTAGAGTTAGGTTATTGTATGGAAAATCCAATTTCCATCTTCTCTCGAAAAACTGAGAAACATGGTATTACTACATTGCGTCTTTCACAGCATCTAAGGAGAGAGAGCCTCCCCTTAGATGGACAGCTGATGGTTCTCTGAATGGATGTTGCAAGTTAACATTTCATTCCAGACCATTTTCACCCCACAGTTAACTCCTGGCCTTTCAAAACCAAGCTTGTATGAAAAAGAATATTTTGGTCATATCAGTGAGAAACGAATGAATCTAAGTGAAAAAGTAGAGGTCTGTAGGCTTAAAGTTGAATCTCATACAGGGAAACTTGTCTTGGCAGGAGTGGGAGGTGATGAAGAAAAACATTTTTTTGCATACAACTAATTCTTCCTCTGGTTTTACAGAAATCAGACGAAATTAAAGCTATGGGAATTCCTAAATCTATATCACCAATTACTAGCAAATCAAAAGATACCATCTGCCGTTGAAAGCTAAAGCTTTCTCTGCCGACAACTTAGAAAACCAAGTATTCAAAGTGTCATTTTAATTTCTTAAATAAAAGCAAGGGGACTGACTTTTTAAAAAGTTCTTAAGATGGGGTGAAAAGAAAAAGACATTCTGTTCCCTGCCCAGAGCCCCTTCCCCCAGCCCCACTGAGCACCGCCACTGAGGACAGAGCTGCTCCTGCGCCGGAGAACTGCCCTTTGAGAAACTACCTCCCACCCACGCGGCCCACCCCCACTGACTGGCAGAATCTGCAGTACTGGCTCCCTTGCCTCGAAGTGGGACTAACTGTGGCAGAATTCATGCTCCAGAAATTTCTGTTGGGACACAGGCTGAAGCGAGTCCCAGCTGAGTCTTCCCTTCTTTCCCTGCCCTACTCCACTCCCTTCCCATTTCTTCCCTGGAGACCACTTCTTCAGGAAATTGCTGTCAGAAAAATCTCTCTCAGGGTCCACTTCTAGGGAACCTGACCTGAGACACTTAGCACCTTAGGAGATCCATGTACTTCCTACTTTAAAGACTCAGTGGGCTCAAATATTCTGATATTGTTTGAAGAACACATGACTGTTCAGCCTCTAGATATGAGCCCTGTTCATGGACACCCCCTTGAGTGCACCCTTAACATTAGAAATTCATTCTGTGGTGGACTTGTCAGATATATCCCCATATTAAGACACAGCAATGCCATTTAGGTCAAAAGAATATAAATGCTACCCAACCCTGCCAAATATAGATTTTCCCATAGCTTCATAGCAGAAATAACCTACTAAAAAGTCCAACTCTCACTCTGAGCTCAAATAAAGAAAATAGAGACTGAGACTGAAGAAAATATTCCCATGAAGGTAAGGTAAAAATAATCAGGAGTTCCTGTAATTACTAACAAAAGGAAAGCTGACTATAAATTTTTACTTCGTCTGGAACACTGTACATCCCATTAGTAGCCTATGATTCATTGTTGACATGTATCTTCTTGCTTAGTAAAAGATGGCCACCTCTGCATTAGTGGTGAGAGTCTTTCTCTGGGTGAGACTCAAAGCTATGAATTCCGGTGGTGTTGCTATATACTAAGGTGTTTTCAGATATTAGCAATGGGGGGCAGGTTGCTCTGCAGTTTTCAAAGATTCCATTTTTTTGACAAGATTAACTTAAATTTGCATGTGAAGATTGAGGTCACTGTGAAATGAAACCAGCAATAATAGGAAATGATGACACGTTTGAAGTTGAGAATTTCCAGCTTGAGAAGTAGATCCTTAAAAAGATCACCCCCAAATTGTGAAATGAAGGACCGGGTAGTTGTGAGATCAACCAATAGTGAGCAGGATGGGCAAAGAAGAATAAAACGGTGTTTTAAGGGATGGGTAGGATTCCATTCCAATTTCTAGTTTTCTAGTGCTTGCTATTTACTGAGTCAGCCCTCTGCTGGGAAGCATCAACCCCCCAAACGGAGAGCCCTTGGAACTTTAATGGACTTTTAGAATCTGAATTTTGGTTGGCTACCATGGGAATTCTATACAGCCCACTTGGGGGTTGCCTGATGTAGCTTATCTGGATGAGTATATATCAGGGGAATGTGGGACAGTAGAGAAAGGAGCTAATTGGTACCTAACAGCAATCCAATTAGTGATAGGCAGTAAGCCTGGTCTATGGATTAGAAAACTGAGGCAAAGAACTTCAGTAACTGGTTGCTTTGACTATATCATAGACAAAGACTAAAAGTCTGACAAGAAAATTATAGAATGGAACAACACTGGAAAATCAGCTGGACCTCCTCATTCTTTACCTCTACCCACTGGAGAAAAGATGATGCCTCTCCAAAGGGATTCAGTTGGGAGCGCTTTGGCAGTAACAGTCAGAGATCCCTTTGATTTGGGTCCAGAAACTTTCTTTGTAAATGGAAGACAATATGCCATAGAGATAGGAATGTAGCTATTGTGGTCAGGTGAACTGAGTTCAGATTTCAGGTTTCCGAAGTACTAGCTGTGGAAACTTACTTAATTTTCTTAGTATAGCTGAGATTCAGTTCCCAAGGGTTAACGATAGTACTTCTTCATAGGGTGGATACAATGCATATAAACTTAGGCCAGTGTATCACGGACAGTAAATGTTCATTAATGGCAGGAAAAAAATGAACACGTACATTTCTGGCATTTCCCTTCCCTCAGGTTTTAGTGTAATGTTGACTTACTACCATGATAATCTTGTATTTTTTTCTACCTCCATTTAGATTCCTGTTTTCTACTAAGGTGAAAGTTCCTTGTTGCTTAATCTATGTTGTATTTATTAGCCAGAATTATATAGAAGGTGACCAGATATTCCTCTTAATTCACCAGAGATCCCACAAAAGGGGATGAGACAGGGACCATGGGCTTAGACAGAATAGGTGAGGGCCTCCAGAAAAAGCAAGGCGAGATATTTAGAGTCAGAGCAATGTAGCTACATGCAAGGAAATCACCTACCAAAACTCTGTGTTAAACATTGAACTCTATAGTCATTCTTCAGTGAGATCAGTTGATACTCCCCAGACAAAGGAAAGTAGCCCATGTTTTTATTATGCTAATTGTTTGTAATCATGTGTAAGATTCACTTTAGCATGCTAAAAGGGATTTAATATCTCATCAAGGCCAAACATCCTAAGGCCACTTTGAACAAGTCCATACCCAAAGCCCTTTATCAGTTCCCCAAAACCCTCAACTGCCTATAAATCCCATAGACAACGCACCACCCCGGGCTCTCTTGTCTGCCAGGAGCTTTGTCCTCTCACTGTATCTCTCAATAAAAGCCTCTGCCCTGGCTCTCCTACCTTGACTGTTTGCTAAGTTCATTCTTCTACTCCACAAACAACAACCCTGGCATCAGGGAGACATCTTCTACAGTTTGCTTCTAAGACAATCATCTCTAAAATACATATGTGGGACTATCTATTTTACTGAGTTGGGCACTCCAAGTTGGCCTTGCCCTGAGACAAGTGGTCACCTACAGGTTTCCCCTGGGCATGTGGTACCTTATTGGGACCCACTATACTGAAAGGGGCATGGCTTCTGTTGCCTCTGGAAGGCTGATACTGCTGGGGTTGGGGAGGGGTCCAGTGGATAGAACTCCATTCCCCAAGAACTCAATAGAAAGACCACTTCTGTTCCTATCCTTCCTGAAAATACTGCCCCAGACGTAGCACAGGATAATTTTTAAGGAACTGAATGCTCTGTGATAATTAATTTTATGGATCAACTTGACTGGACCATGGGTGCTCAGATAATTGGTCAGACATAATTCTGGGTATGTTTGTGAGGGTGTGTTTGGATGGGATTAGCATTTCAATCAGCTGACTCAGTAAAGCAGATTGCCTTCCTTACTGTGGGTGATCCTCATCCAGTCAGTCCATGGCCTGAATAGGACAAAAAGGCTGACCCTCCCCTGAGTAGCGGGAACTCCTACTGCCTAATGGATGGGGCTGGGACGTTGGTCTTTGGACTCCAGCTGAAACACGGCTCCTCTTGGGTCTTGAGCCTGCCAACTTTGGGACTGAAACTTATACCATTGGCTCTTCTGGGTCTTCAGCTTGTTAACTACAGTTCTTGGGACTGTTCAGCCTCCATAATCACAGGAGCTAGCTCCTTATTTTACATGCATATACACACATATCTCCTCCTGGTCCTGTTTCTCTAGAGAACCCTGACTAATACATTCTCAAAACTTAGGTTGGTATATTGTAAAAATCTGCTCACTTGAAGTAAGACTACCTGGGAAATAAAAAGTCCATTCTTTTCCTCAAAGTTCCTAGCCTTGTATCTGCAAAGAGAACAAAAGCACAAAGGGAGGAAATAACTGCTTGCTAGCCTGTGATATGGGGTGTGTGTTGAGTGTGTGCGTGTGTTTGAACACAGGCAGAGCAGCTACAATAGGATTTGGTTTCTAAGGACTAAGAGGAGAAAAATGAAAACTGTCAAAATAGAACTATGTTGTTTTATGATAGTTCACATGTTATTAAGATGCTGCATTACTTTTCCAAGAGCCTAGCTGGGAGAAGTGTGAAAATAAGATTCCTGCTGAATGCTTTTCAGGAGAAATAGGTTCCTAATGGGGGCAGGGCTTTTCTTTAGGAAGATTTCCTCTGGTTATAGAAAAAAAAAAAGTTGACATTTCCCTCTAGTGGCAGAAAGGAAATAATACCCACTGAGGAGAACAATGTAAGATTAAGAATGCTTCAGCAAAGAGGTTTCCTTCCCTCTTTTTGAATACTGTAATTATTGCTAATCATAAAATGATTATTACTTATTTCAGGAATGTCCTGCACCAGGGAATTTGTAACTGCATTGGGAAAGGTCTCATCAAAGAAGAAGATAAACCTGATCCCTGAACGGGTCCAGGAAAACTTTGTGAAGTAGGTGACAAAATAGTGGGTGGTTCCCCCTTTTCCCATTACTGAGCCTTCACCAGGCATCCAGTGACATCAATGATCTGTTTCTCCTTAAGTTCTACCAGAATATTCTAAGGATATTCTGGTTCTTTCTCTTTTGCTTCTATTTCCTTTCTCCCCACCAAAAATTGCATTTCCATTACCTCATGGTTTTATTTTTCACCTTAGTACCCCTGCCTCTCATCAGTAATCCACACCTCCTTATCCCATCATTGACTTCACTACATTACTTTACAACTGTACGTTTTTGTGACTGTTCCTCCCCATCCTCACTAAAGTTTGAACTCCTTACAGGCATGATCTAAATTTTACTTGTCTTTGAATCACAAATGTCTAGTTCAGTGTCTGGAACTCAATAAGTATTTGGCAATATAAAGCATACATATATCAATAAGTGGTTAAATGAATGAATCTGAAAGTAATTTAATAAATTAACAAGTCCATTGATATATTATCTGTATTTCATATTTGATATTATTAGGGGAATTGCAGGGAAAATTCTTGAACTCAAAAGTGAAGCTGAAGTAAAATGAATAGTAGAAAATAATTAGGAAGTTGTTCCTTGTGTGGAGTCTTCCAGAATTTAGCCTATTTAAAGATATGAAGTGATCAGATGGATGGAAGGACTCACTGATACACAGCATATCCACACATTAAATAGCATTGTGCAAAGTTTGCTGTTCAATGGTGATTCTCTCATGTGGGAAAGAATGGAAGGTGATCTGGGCTTGAGAATTCTTACTCTCAGAATGAAAATGGAACTCAAAGCTTGAAAAGAGAAATTGCTCCCATTTCAAAAATTCATTTCCTCTAGCTTCTTTTCCTACTAAGAAAAAAACTGATCATTTTTGGACAGCCAAAACAATATGGATTTTATGACCAAAGAACACAAAAGTGGGGAATGATTAAATCATGTGTCTTTAAGTGAGGATAGGAGGTATAAGTCATGGCTATATTTCTCAGGAAAAAGCAGTAATAGAAAAGGCTTGCCTCCAAAAAGTCAATGTAGAAAAGACACATTTTTCACATCTCAGATGAAGGCATTTATATTTTTAAATACAAACTTTCCTAGAGCATAGATCATTGCACATGAGAGCTACTAATACAGCCTCAAAAAAGAGCTGAAAACTTTTACTTCTGAGATGGATGTAGTAGGTAAATGCAAGACAAAAAACCCCAGTAATAATTAGGAAAAGTTGGATATATTACAAAAATCATTTAAAAAGTATGAGATTGATGCAGAATCCAAGAGGAAAGTCAAAGAGTTATTAAAATTCCAGATGTCATTTTTCCATAAACTGACAAGTTGATTCTACAGTTTATGTGGATATGCAATGGAACCAGATAGAAGGTTATATATTTACGGTCACTTGATTTTTAAGAAATGTGCCATGACAGGTTAGAGAGGAGAGAATAGTCTTTCCAATGAATGGTGCTAAGACAATGGGATATTCACATGCAAAAGAATAATGTTGGACCCCTAACTCACACTATAAAATAAAAACTAACTCAAAGTTGATCATAGACTTACATGTAAGAGCTAAAATGATAAAACTCTTAGAAGAAAAATAGATGTTAATTTAGTGACTTTGGGTGAGGCAGCAGTTTCTTAGATATGACACCAAAATTACAAGTGACAAAGAAAGAAAGAGAAAAAATATTGGACTACAACAAAATTATAAGCCTTTGTGCTCCAAATATTACAATAAAGAAATTTATAGTACAGCTCACAGAATGAGAGAAAAAGTTTGCAAATAATACATGACAAGGGATATGTATCTAGAATATATAAAGAACACTTACTAAACAATAAAAAAATAAATAATCCAATTTAAAAATGGATAAAGGGTTTGAATGACATCAGTTGTCATTAGAGAAATGCAAATCAAAACCACAATATGCTGCCAGTTCACATCCATTAGGATGGCTATAATGAAAAAAACAATGACAAGTGTAGACAAGGATGCAGAGAAATGCAACTTTCACACATTGCTGGTGGAATTGGAAAAGCCACTTTGGAAAATAGTCTGTTAGTTTCTTAAAAGCTTAAACATAGAGTAACTATAAGGCCCTACAATTCCACTTCTAGTATATGAAATTAAAACATATATCCATACAATGTGAGCACAAATAGCAGCATTATGCATAAGATCCCAAGGGGGAAAAAATCCAAATGTCCATCTACTGTTGAGTGAATAAATAAAATGTGGTATGGCCATACAATGGAATATTAGCCATAAAAGGAATGAAGTTCTGATACATGCTGCAACATGGATGATCCTTGAAAACATATGTTAAGTGACTGCAATGTGTATAATGTGTAGGGATTTTCTTTAGATTCCAGATAGAAATATTCTGGAATTATTCCACTTTTGGGTATCTATCCAAAAAAAATCTGGATGGATAAAGAAGATGCAGTATATATCCATCATATATACATAGTCCACCATATATGTACACATGGCTGATTATATATATAGTAGACATTACTCTGACATAAAAAGGTAGGAAATCTTAATATTTGTGATAACATGGATGGAACTAAGGGTATTACGCTAAGTAAAATAAATCAGACAGAGAAAGATAAATACTGTATGATTTCATTTATATGTGGAATCCCCAAAAATAAAACAAAGAAGCAAAGATACCCAGTAACAGACTCATAGATACAGGAAACAAATTGTTTGTTACCAGAATGGGGAAGGAGTAGTGGGGTGGATGAAATAGGTGAAGGGGATTAAGAGGTGCAAATTTCCAGTTATAAAATAAATAAAACAGGGGGTTGTAAAGTACAGCATAAGGAATATAGTCATTAACATTGTAATAACTTCATATGGTGACAGATGGTAACTAGACTCATTGTGCAGATCATTTCACAATGTACAAAAATATTGAGTCACCATGTACACCTGAAATAAACAGAATAGTGTATGTCAATTACACTTCAATAAAAAATATTCTGGAATTATAGTCATGATATTTATACAACTTAGTGAATGTACTAAACACTATTTAATTGTACACTTTAAAACTTATTTTTATGGTATGTGAATCTCATTAAAAAAAATCAAGAGTAGTCTAAGTCATCTAGTTTTTCCATGATACTGCAATACATCTGAGGCAATGCTGTGACATGCCAGAAAGAGACATGCATGTGATTTGAAGCTTTGTGGCATGGCAGTCTGTGGGTCTGTTCTGGAGCTACCTTAAAATTATGCTTCTGTTAATCTCAGTGTCCTCCTGCTTTCCTCTTTTCTTCCCATATATGCCTTTGTCCTCTACCATATATATAAGTCACTCCCAGTGTAAATTTTAGCTATCTGTTTCCACATACTAGACATTATGATTTTCAGCATGATCAGAAATGTACATCATCCAAGGGCAATGTTTCCAAAGTATATAAAAATCACTGGGAAATAAACTCAACATAGAATCCAGGACTGTGCATCTCAATAGGGACTCCACTTTGGCAAGCAGCATCCCAGGAGACATACACAACCAGGGTTGAGAACCCCACTTTTAGAGTTTGAGCAAGACTTGGTGTGAATCCTTTGCTTGTTCACTCAGTCACGATGAGATGGTCCAGAGTAACAGTTCCTGGTGAACTTGTAGCCACTGCTCTGAATTTGCCACTGACCTTGTCTCTTTGGTAACTGCTTTCCTCTCCCCTATTACTGATTATCTAGATACTCCAGTACCAGGGGAAGGGCAGAAAGCAGCCTTCCCCCTTTCAAATCCTGTACATGGGAGGTCTGGCAATTATCTTGGTTTAGGGGCAAATTTTCTTATGTCAAACTCACCCATTAAGATAGAGATTTACTCAAGGGCCCTGAAGCCCATCTTTGCTTTCTGTATTTGGATGAAAATAACAAAAGCATTATGACAGGGGGTCAAAAGATAGGTCATCCATGAAGTCACTTGCACACAAAGAGGCAAGATCAGAGGAAGAAAAGGATTCTTATCTGTGTCCTTCAGAGGCAAACAGGAGATCCTTCTGACAGTTATCTGGCTAATGTGTCTTAGTGGATTTGTGACTCAGTCTCTATTCCCTGGTGTATTTCTAGCAAGTACCTTAACCATAGCCTGAGTCCATGTGGGCTGCCAGGCCTTTACAGCTCCCTTCTGTCCCCTCCCCTCCATCTCTCAGGGGATCCTGAGGTCTGACATGAGCAGGCTAACAAAATATAAATGTTCCAGATGGGTGACTGGAGAAAGTGATATTCCAGGAGCAATAAGAATCAAATGCCTAGGCCAAGCATGCTGTCTCTATTCCAACAAAGCAAGAACCAGTCTGAAAATGAGGACTCTGAAGCAACAGAAATGTTTTTTTTAAACAATCTACATTAAGATAAAAAAATGAATAAATTTCTTCTAAAAGAATTCTAAGCTGTTATTTTTTTTAAAAATAAGAAGAATTTCTCTAAACCCTTAATCTGTAAACTATAAAAAAAAAAAGAGCCCTTTTCCCAATATCTAATATCTCACTTTCTAGAGCCACTAACTGGGAGCCACGTCCAGTCTGGCTGTCCAGTTGCACCTGAGTTTCTCCTCCTGGTTGTTTTTTCCTATTCTTAGGCTGACAGTGATGAACAGCAACAGCAGCTCTGAGAGGTCCACTTTTGCCCCTTCCACTCAGCCCACTGTGCTCCACATTGGGAAACAAAGGCAGGTAAAGAAAGCTAGTGATTGCAACCCAAGTAAGGCTGAGCCTAGAGCACTAGCTACATCCTGATACCCAGGCTACATCCTTGACCAATTAAATTGCGTCTCTGGGTATGGGAGCCAAGAATCAGTATTTTTAAAAACTCATTGAGCAGTTCCAATCAACAGCCAAGACTGAGAACTACTGGACCAGAGCAAAAAGGAAGATTCTCCCAACATCCCAACAAACTCAAAGTCCGATGACATTTTATTCCATTCAACTCTCCTAGAACACCCAAGCTCCCAGCCCAGCACCATTTCCAAACAGAGGGTGGAGCTGCCCTTCCTTATATTCCATTCTTTCAGCTGTAATTTTTTTTTGACATTTTCCCCATTTAAGATGCCTTGAAGTTCAAGTACACTTGGTCTTATTGTGATGTGACTATTGCATAAGTGCAGTGGGCAGAGATTTGTTTTAATCACTACCCTATCCTCCCCTTCCTCACCTTTCCCTCTACTTCCATACGTAAGGGATTCTCAAGACCTTAGGTATCAGCATCATCTGGGAGGAGAAGAAAATGCAGATTCTTGGGCTCCACTGCTGAATCTCTGGGGATGGAGAAACTCTGGGGATGGACCTCAGCAATCTGTGTTTTAATAAGTCTTCAGGTGATCCTGATGCAGTCTAAAGCTTGAGAACCACAGCCGTGGGCATCCATGATACGACAATTTATGGCTTCTGCTCTGAGGCTCAAAGCCAACCAGACAGCACAGAGCCTTTAGAAGGGGTGCAGAGCACCTGGAGGTGATGCTGGGACAGAACACAGAAGGCACCTTTAGATTAAATAACTAGAACAACATAGCCACCCTCTTCTGTCTCCTTTGTGCCTGTGGATTTTCCTTCAGTTGCTCAGCAACCTACTGGGGATACACACGTCCCTGTTTGGAAAGTTACTTCTCTTATAAGGCACTGACTCTCTTTTGAGTCTTCTGAAATATGCATGTGCATATAGTTTCTGTAATTTTGTTACAAGGAGCCAAATAAAAAGAGCACAGTTTATGGAAAGAGGAAGAGTTTGGCTTCAGTCCCAGACACTTAATTCACCAAGAAATATGTATTTATTCTATGCTCACAGTATTATGGAAGATCTTGTTAACAACTGGACTAACTTGTGTATTAGGGCATTTTGATTTAGTTTTAGTTTTATACTTCTGGGTCCAGCCATGGCCTACCAACCTTTCTCCTAGCTTTCACTCACCTCCTTCCAATCTACTTGCTATGCAGAAGCCAAAAGAGCCTTTCAAAATTACAATCCCATTGTACTACTTTGCTTCTTGAAAGTCTGGTAATTTCAAATGCAGTTGACATAAAATCTAAATTTCTTTCTATAGCCTACAAGAGTCCTCATGATCTGTCCACCAGGTACTGTCCAATCTCTTCCACCACTAACACTCCCCTCTTTCATGCTCAGTGGCTCTGGCCCCCAAAGTCTTGCTGCTCCCCAATAAGTCAGTCCCGTCATCACACAGGGCCTTTGCACTTGCTGTTCTCTTGCTGAGAAGGGTCCTTTCACTACTTTCACATGGCTGGGTCCTCTTTTAGTCATTCAGGTATCAAGTCAAATATTACTTTCTCCAGGAACCATGACTACATACTCTACATTAGCAATCCCTACATAGTTGCCACCAAAGTTCTTTTTAAGTAGCACTTATAACTAACTAAACAAATTTATCAACCTATCCATCCATCTATTCATTCACGCCTCTGTATGTTGTTTGTTAAATACTTTGGTTTTTGGTTGTTCTGCTTTTTGTTTTTATCTATCTCCACTCACTTATTATCTAAATTGAATGAAAATAGGGGAATTTTCTGTTTTGTTGCCTCCTGTATTTCCAGATATAACAGGATAATAAATATTTTCTGGATATGTAAGTGAATGGGTACATATGCCATAGAGAATATTTTGAGGAATAGTAGTATATCAAGCTTTAAAATAAATCAATCATTTATGACTGTTGAAAAGTAAACCTGAATCATTAGATAGTATAATGTTATAAAATCTGAATGGGTTAGGGGAAGTTTACATTTATTTTCAATATAGAATATTGGAGCACAAAGGAATATTAAAAGTTTATTTGTTCATCCACTTTTTTCAGGGCAGGATGCTCTCCAACCATCAAACATAAAAAAGTCTTCTCTTTGAGCAAAAGGACCAACCACTTCTTTTTGCCCACAGTGGGAAGACTTTGGGGCCTGAAGTGTAGTATGAGAGCAGCATTCGAGTTCAGATAACTCCCTCCAAATATATCACAGAAGGGTGTTCTGCAAGCCACATGCCTATTCTCTAATAGATAAATGTAACCCTAAAATTTGGTGGATTTACTTGGCTCACTAGGAGGGTATATCCTTAAAGGAGAAAAACAAAGAGAACTTCCAAGTTCAATTTTCATTTTAAAAATCTGTGCCAGAGTTAAGTGGTTTTAGGGAAACTCTCCAGAATTCAAGAGTGAGAACGAAGTCACCCAGCATCACCCCTGTAACATCCATGGGAGCTTTTTCTTAATCATTTCCAGCCTATTACTTTATAAGACAAGGCATTCCACAATGGAAAAGTTTGAATTATCAGGTAATCCTTTCCAATCATGTGTCCAAATCTCCCTCTTTAAAACTTCCCCAGTACCTCTGCCCTACAGACCAACCCAAAATGAGTCTGTTCCCTTTCCCACATGGCATGTGACTTCAAACATGGAATCACATCGGTTTTTCCTTTTTCTCTTTGGACACCAAGCTTTCTCACTCACTGTCTTTAGTTGCTTTCTTTATGAATTGCTTCCAAGCCCCTGATTATTCTGGCTGTTTCCCTTTATCACATGCTCCAATTTATTAGTTCTCTTCGTAAAGTATAAACTCCAGAGGCAAACACAACAGTAAGCAAGCAGCTTGTTGGCTTCCTGATATACTGCTGTGCCACTTGCCTCACGGTGGTTCTGTGCCCAGATGAAGAAGAACTTAGTGCTTGGACTGCTTTACCACAATTGACTCACAGGTAGAAGATATGGACTAAGATGCTCTCACTGTAGCGATGTCCTAAATCCTGTGCCACATATTGCAAGAGGGAATACAACAACAAGGGGAGAATTATGCTGTTCAACTTAGGAATTCCTAAGCTTTTGATGTTCTCAGGGTAGTTAACAATAAAAGCAAGAGTTCTTTCTCACTGAATGCACTTTCTGAGCAGGTTGAAGGGTTTACTTTAACGTTTAAACCTTAGTCTGCTTCTTTGACAGTTCTTTATCAGCAAGCCCTCTTGCAATGTTCTGGCTCTCAGAAGGAGGTTTCTAGGAGCAAACAGCAGCGAATCTGAGAGCAGCTTCTTGAACCTCTTGTTTCTTCCCAGGTATAATCTCAGAGGCTGATGCACAAGTCTCCCTGGTTTGGGTGCTTATCTTTTATTCCCCCTTCTAAACAACATCCATGCTTTAATACACAGTGAAATATAATGCTGCAAAAACAGAGTTGTAATTCTAGATGGCCAAGTGCATTTTCTGCCAAGACCTTGGGCATTCCCTCTTCTTCTTTTTCTAACAAATACTGGCATTCTGACCTCCAAGGCATGCACTGAAGTTTGTGTTTTCCAGTATTCATCCCGAAGTATGAGATGATCTAATCTATCTAGGTCCTTCCCGCCTGACTTTAAAACTGTTTTTGGCAAGTAGAATGGAAATAGTGTGAAACTAAGGCTGAAACATTCCAGACTGGGAACATGCTGTGATTATCACACTTTATGATCTAAGGCGTTTATAACCCTGATCACTTCTGCACATCTTCAGCCGTTACTGCCCATCCAGAGGATGCAATCAAGGAGCATGTGCCCGGTGAATGAAGTGACTGGCACTCCTGGTGTTCCTCCAGGTCTCCCATACACACCTAGGCATACAGGCTACTCAGCTTCTCTGTTGGACGAATTCTATGCTTTGCCCACCGATTCCTGCAACCAGGCAAAGAGCCATTATGTGAAACTCACATCTTCTTTTTCTCTCTGCTGTCTGCTTTCCTCTTTGTGAGCCTTGGTCTTCCCTCCCAAGACTCACTGCCTTCAGTCTTTGGTTATTCACTGGTCTAGCCTTTGCTATGAGACCCCACTCAGACTGCATTCTATAGCATTACCTACAGTTCTCTCAAAACAATAAACAAAAAAGTGCCCTAAATCCTCACCTTTCCTGTGTCCCTTACTTTCAGGGCCCCAAAATATGTCTGGAAAACTCATCCAATAAATGTATTAGAAGAGGAATAATGCTGATAGAGAGTTAGCCTAGCTTCTGAACCAATTTCCAGGCAAAAGGTAACCTCTCATGTTAGTCTCTAGTCAAAGCATCCCCCACTGGAAAGCATTCATTGCTTTCAACTCTGTTTTCTTCCCTCACCCATCTAGTCAGCCAAATTAGAAACATGTAAGTCACCCTTGATTTCATCTCCATATTCCATCCAATTGATCATTAAGAGCTAATGATTCATCCTTAAAACCCCCGTTGGGTGATCCCCATTTCCACTCCCTATCTCACTGCTTATGTTTAGAGCCTCACCTTCTCTCTCTTTTGGACTTCCTAAATATTCTCCCTGCCAGAAAAAAAACTGTCTACATTGTGAACTTTAATGCTTAAAAACTTCAAGATCTCCTTCCTGCATATAGGCTAAAATAAATTCTTTAGCATAACATTGAACAGACTCCAGGACTGGCCCCTGTCTACCTCCCTAGTCTCATCTTCACCCTTCTAGCTACACTGAACTGCCTATTTCCCCCAAATCAAGTACCATCTCCTCCATACACCTTCCTAACTTCAAATACAGAAAATCACTCCCAAGTCTGTCCCACCACCGCACCGATATACACTGTTACATTCTAGGCAATTGTGTGTTTTTATTGCCTTCTCTACTAAAATCTGAGCTACTTGAGAACACAGATCATGTGCTGTAACCTCTGACTTTACCCTCAGAACCAGGCGTATTACCAATAGGAGATACCTAATATATAGTTGAAGAATTAATGAATAAACAAATAAACAAATGTATCTTTTCTATACACAAGCTGGGCCCCAGTATAAAGTATTTTTCTTTAGTTCCTAATAAAATGCCTTGGGGAACATCTAGTCTGCATTAGTTATACCAAAGAAAAGACCAGAATTGATTTTGGATGTGGCAGCAGCTGGCTCAAAGGGGAACAGGGTGCCTCTGAGTGCAGGACAAGGTTATGGCTGCGAGAACCATGACAAAATCTCAAGGGGGAGATGAAACTTGGGCTTCCAGAGTCAGCTCTGCTTAAATAGCCATTCCTACCTCCACGGAGGAGTTCCTCCTACAATTCTTCTTTGCTAAGTCCTTTAGGATTTGATGTCTCGGTATCATAATGAAGGCTGTTTCCTCTAAAGATAGCAAAGGCCCAATCTGACAGGATCCAGAGCACAGGCGAGCGGTGGCCTCACCGAGGGGCACAGAAAATGCATCCATTGCAATAGGAAGGGAGGTGGGACCTCGGGTACCAGTGTGGGGAGGATAGCTGCTTGGCGGGGTAGGATGAGAAGGTTCTTTTCAGATCTGATTTCCTCAGCGAAATATCAATCAAAGTAATCAGCTCAGAGGGAGGAGGAAGAGGACTCCTGGAGGTTTGAAGAGAGAGGCAAAGGTATGGACTCGGGCTCCCAGGAAGCAGGAGAGGGACTGCTGGTCAGTGTACTGCGGCTGCGTCATTTGAAGTTAGTGCTCACGAATGTCAAAGGCACCAGTCCGCCAGGCTGCATGTTACTTCCAGCCTTCGTCAGTTGCTCAGGTGTGAACAAAAGTGGGTGAAGAACTGGATCTAACCAGGTGAATATAATGAACATCTAAAGGGGCAAGGGAGCTGAAAGTGTATCCGAGGGAGTAGTTATGAGGAAAGCTAAGCTGGATGAGGAAAGCAGACAGGCTGTGGAGGAGGTAATGGACTGACTGGGTGAATGTCAGACAGTTCCACCGTAAGTGGAAGGATTGAATTCAAAACGTAAGAGTGGTGTTCAGAGCATTTTGAGGAAGGTTCAGTTTTTGTGAATTATTTGACCTGAAGCATAATAGTCGGGGTAGATGGCTGAGGGGGTGAGAGTGGGGTCAAGAGCACAAGAAATGAGATCAAGGAAGGGTGAGACCCAGTGGGTGAGACCCAGTACAGGATGCACTGTCTCTGGGATATTGAGGCATCACAAATTCTGACAAGAGTAGGAGTTGTGGGAAAACACAGTGAGCTAAAGACTGACAGTTTTACTGAAAAAGGAGGAGACACCTAGAGCTAAGAAGATATGTAGGTGATATGTGTAGAACCTGGTGTTTGCAGAGAATTCTGTAATGGGGGGTTTAACAGTATTAGCAGGAAGAATCAGGGACATGAACCTCACCTCCAGGGCTGGGGTACAAGGGTTGGGACAGGAAAAATTGCCTTCGCTTGAAAGGGTTGTGGAGAAGGGGTATCTTTAAAGGACACCTGGACCTCAGGACAAGCCACTGATGAAAGGAACAGGGAAAGAGGCTATGTATACTCGGTTTAAAGTAAGTAAGCCAAGAAAACACAGAGCCAATTGTGCCAGCATAAAGCCAGAGAACAGGGTGCAACAAGACCATACAAAAGGACACTTAATGACATTAGGTTTTCCTGTAGTTTCCATGTTGCCTAGCCCCCAAAGTAGCCCCAGGAAGTAAAACTGGGGATTGATGTTAAAGTTTGATCATTTTCTGGATCAAGTGATAAGACTGATGGAGGTGAGACTGACCCCAAAAGCCACCCAAGAAATCACTCTTCACCTCACAATAATTCCTCTGTCACTTTCTTGCTTGCATGTAGTCCCTTTCTTAAGTTAACTTTAAACTGTAACTTAGCATGAACCACCATAAAAATGAGAAAATGTGGTGTGGAAGTCACTTTAGAAGAGAGTCTCCAAGTATGAATAAATGGGAAAGACCCGAGCCCAATTTCATTCTTCTGGATGGAGGTGGTGGAAAGTTGCCCATAATAGAATGCAGAAGTGTTTTCTTCTGGAATGTGCTCTGAACCCATTTAGTCACACATAAATTTATTTGTAAATCCCTGCACTCAGGGCCACATGCTTAAGTTCAGTTCTGTATCTCCCCCTCCACTGGGTCCCTATGACTCACCAGCAGAACATGATAGAAAGAATGCTGGACTCATACAAGGAGAACATAATTCCCTGGGAAGAGTATGGCTGATGGGAGAGTGCTTGCCAATGAGACAATACAGATTTTTTTAGGCAGTTTGGAGTTTTCTAGGTAATGAAAGAGTGGAAGGAATACCACAGAGCAATCTCCATCACAGGAGTGTAATGCTGCTTCCAGTGAACTCGCTGTCCCAGGAGATAGGAGTCTTAGAACATTTCACTAAGGCCAGAATGTCAAGACGGAGGTTTGCATAAGCTTTAAAAATTTCCCAACCAACCTACCAACAGAAAAACAGGACAGCTTTCGGTCTCAAGGGTAAGAAACGAAATGCATCAATGCTCCCCTCCCTTTCCCAGTTCAGCTTGGGGACTTTACGGTCAGTATTCCCTGGGAGTCTCCCAGGAAATTTAAAAATAATGATATTAAAAGCAATTAATACCACCTCACAGTGAGACTGGAGAACTCTGATGGAACTATTCTGGGAAAAAGCTAAGAAACCATCCAAAAGGTAAAGGGGCAGGACAGATTCTGTTTGTTCACCTAGAATTTGTCAAGCCTTCCTTTAGACTAATCCACCCATCTGTACATTTATTTATTTATTTAGCAATCATTGAGTGAGCAGTTACTGGGTATCTAACTGGGGTTCACACATCAGTAGGACACAGTTCCTGTCCTCAAGGCACATATTTACAGTGGAATAACCAGCCACCAGACAACTACATGGGCAATTTTCCTGCTATGTGGTAGTTGTCATGATATAATCAGCATAGGTGCCATGGGGACACATGATGGGTGGGCGACTTCACCAAGTGTGGGGAGTCAGGGTAAGTGTCTTTACGGGGTGACATCCACACTGTGAAGAGAAAGGAGTAGGAGATAGGCAAAGTGTAGAGGAGAAGAAAAAAAAGTGATAAAAAACAAAGATGAGCTATCATTCCTGGGTAAAATCTACAGCTGCTGACCTTCAGACTCAGTTCAGGTCTCAGTGGTTTCTGTAGGACCAAGGGACCTCTTGAGGCTCCAACATCCACTCAGCCCCAAAACCAGGGAGGCCAGAGGTCTACGGGAAGGTGAGGTGATGCAACTGCTTTCAGAAGAGAACCAGAAACAGAAGTCAAGGGATAGGAGATGGAGCCATATGATAGAATTCTTCTCTTGGTAAATGGCATTTAGACCAGGACCTACAAGATGAGTCAAATGAGGTGGGCTGGAAGACAGAGACGAACATTCAAGTGGAGCTAATGCCACACGCCAGGGCAGAGAGTGTGCTGCAGTACAGAGCTCCCGGGAGGGCATGGCAAGATGACGCGAGGACTTAGGCAGGGAAAGACCTAAGTAAGGAAGGCCTAGGAAGCTGGTCCAAATTTATGCAATATTATTTTGAGCATTTCTAAAGGTGGCTGAATCATTTGAAACTCAAACCGATCAACAAAGTGTTGATGAGTCTAAAAGAGTCTTTTAACTCCAAAACAAGGTTTAAGTTATAAAATGATAAGATAAACATTCTTTAGTTATAGTCTGTCTCTGAAGACCATTCTTCCCCACCACCCAAAAAAAGACCCTGATATGCTCTCAGAAACAGTATTTTCTTAAAATAAGTACATAGCCTTCAAAGGCAATGCCTCTAAAGTAATCGCACTCAGTTTGGTGCTTGTTACTTCAGTCGAGTTTTTGTTGTTTGACTTGTGATGTGTTTCATCACAGGACAGTAGATCGGATATTTGTGAAGATGGCAATTAACACTGAAGGCACACTGCCGATTCTGGAACTGTGAAACGATTAAGTCTTTGTAAATGATGTAACTGACCCCTCACCTTCTCCATCTCTCATCCCAGCCAGTGTCATTCTTCCTTAGAATCCCCCTGGGTTTCTGACCTGGCCTGAGTAGGGGCTATGCCAATTTCCATAATCAGCAGCCACAAAACCTCTCAGGGGAAGTTCTCTCTGATTTTACACAGGATGTTTGGTAAGGAGCAAACTATAGCATAGAAGAGGATGGGACATGCCATGTGAAGCTTCCCAGAAGATCTTTATTACACAGCAAGGGTGGGCCAGGGAAAGCATTTACAAATTTATCCTGAGCAAGGAAGTTTTAATTCGAAATGAATTATGAGTTGGCCATTAAATGGAGGCATGGGTCAAGGTACGGGGCTTACAGGTCCTGGCTAAGCGCCCCAGGCTCTTTCCCTGGATTTCAGAGATGCATGGTTTGTTTTGTTTGGTTTTGTTTTAAAAATAGGGAGGAAACCTGACATCTCATCAACCAACCTGTGAAGAGTTCATCTGTTAAAGACTGAACTCGTCTGCTGTCTGCTGTTCCACAAGCAGAACTGAAACCCACGAGGAAGAGTCAAGGAGAGGCAGATGAGATTTAGTACATGGAATTACTTTGTCAGAATTAAAACTGCTTGAGAAAGAGAAGGCTTGCTTCATTAGGTATTGCACCCCACCCCTGCCGCCCCCACATCCCTCCCCATCACTAGAGGCATTTAGGCAGAGCTGGGCTGCATGTGTAGGCGGGCTTCCTACATTAGCCAGGGCCAGGGGTGTTGCTTCAGCACAGATGCTGCAATTAGGGGAGCACTTTCGGGACACAGAACTAGGATCTAGTGGGGGAGAAGGGAGGCCCGGCTGTCTGGACCTTTACAGGCTGCCCCATGATTTGATGCACAGCTTCCAGGTAACAGGAATCAACCTGGAGTATATGAACCATTGGTCTAAAGAAATCTATTTTCTGACTACTTGGTGACTTTTCATCATCTCTCGCCCTCTCACACAAAATCTTTTTTCTCCTATGTGCTTAGGGTCCATGACAGAAACCCACTCTTTTACCACCCTGGAGTATAATTCTGTTTGGGAATCACTGACTTGGATGACGTCTGAAGGCCTCTTGTTATGCTAAGATTTCACAATTTATTAACTTTCACATTGTGCCACTGAGGTAGAAAAAAACACTGACTTGGACCGAATGCGCTTGGATGAGGCGGGAAGCAGTTTCCTGACTGGACAATGCTGGACTCGGAAACAGACTATGGGACATCTTTTCCTCAGGACAAACAGGAAGCACTTGGGGGAGGGTTAGGAAGGACCACTGTGAAACAGGGGAATGTTAAAAAAAAAAACAAAAAACCTGGAGGTCATTTAAATTCCTAGGATTCTATTTTTAAACTTGGCTAATGTAAAAATAGCAGTATTTAGAGTAAAACCTGATTCTCACTTCCTTGATGGAACTACAGATACAGAGGTTCCCCTTCTGGGGAATAAACCAGATGTCTGGGAGAAGAGCCAAATTTGCACTCAGTGGCCCCCTGCTCCATTTCTTAACACATCAGTTTTCATTTTACAGTAATAAGCCATTTTGTGTCCTTGGCCTGATAACCTGGCTTATGACATAGTGGAAGGCTTTTCCTTGATTGACATCTCTTTCAGTAGGGAGGGGTGGGTGAGCTACTTGCTTAGGAAGCCTTGTTCCTTAGAAACCACACTCCAGTGAGCAGGGAAAAGGCTTCTCTAAAATGGGCAAGGAGTGAGGTCCACAATTCAAATAAATTCACCTCCACCAGCCTAACTCCTCACTAACCCACATTTCTCCAGCTCATGTTTCCTTTCTGCTTTTCATTAGAAAACTCTCATCTGAGGAAGTGTTGGAGGAAAAAATCCATCTCTTTTCTTCCTGTTCTTGCTTAGATATGATAGGATGCAAAAAAAATCCAAGTTGGCTCTCTTCTGTAACTTCTTTTATCTTCAATTATGAATTCCTGATAGGAAAATGTCAGTTAACTAAATGTCCAAAGGTTCAAACAATCCCACAAATGACATCTCTCATTTAAATTTGGACTCTGCTAGGGACTTCCAAATATGTTGTGCATAATTGTGAGGACAATCATATATTGATTTGCAAGAGATTCATCCACCAGTTGAAAAACAGTAAGTAAATAGTAATGCTATGTTCTAAAGCTACATCTTAGCCTCAGTGGGCAGCCAATAGAGGCAATGCTTTCATATGATGATAATTTCTATACAAACAACCCATCAAAACATCAGCTCTGAGAACTTTTTCGTGCTCCAAGAAGGAAGGAGTCTGCATGGGGGTTTGTATGAAATCCCTCCTTCCTCTGATGGGCCACGGTACTTCTTTCTCTTTGATAAACTCCCACCTAGGAGGTGGAAACTCATCTGCTTCATTAGTAAGCACTGAGCAATGTGCCTCCAATAGTAGCAGTGTAATTTTAAAGTGACGAAAGACTTTATTTGCTAGAATGATGTCAGGAACTAGCCCCTCTTGAGAAACTCAATCTTTTCCAAGGGTGGTGGGAAATTTCACCTTTCCTGAAATAGGTTTTTCAAAACAGGCAAAGAAGGGGCTTCTAGGTTAGCCTGTCAAGGAGGAACCAACTGGAAAAACAGCACCACTCTGAAGACAGAGAGGGGGATTTGGAGAGAAGGACTGATTTTTAATAACCATCACAAGTGAAATTTGAGACAGAGATGGCCAAGGATTTTAGGTAGCCTGCTGTGTGAGGTCCTGCATAGAAGCTCTCTGCTACTGCCTTCTTGGCCTCTGTAAAGCTCTACAAGATTTTCAAGGTTTAAGAAACTGGATGATGATTCTTGGCAAGTGATAGGTACAGGGACTCGGTGTAAGGCCAGAACTAGTTAATCTGTTTTTACACTTATTAAAACATAATTCAAACCAAGTTTATTTTTGATGGGAGCTCAAAGAGGGTGGTAAACACACACTTGAAACAGCTATTGAGTTGTGGTCCTTTGCCGAGTATTAGTTATGGGGAAAGTCAAATGAGGGCCAGATGTCCTGTGGAATTCTTTCCCATAGGATATTTTTAACTGGCAACTTTGTGAAATATCACATTTTTTACTGTTAGTTCTAGTTTTTAATTTTATTGCTACTTTAAGAATATATATATGTACACACACACACACACACACACACACACACATGAGTTTTTTCCTCATTTAGACAAAGGAATTGAGGAGAGGGAGAGAATTAGACCCCTTGGCCAACAGCCCAGACTCAGTTTTTGAAAGACCCAAAATAGGATTAGTGAAAATCATCTACTTAATTTGCCTCCTGATGATTTAACCTAAACTATTTTATAATTGCAAAGGGGCAAGATGATTTACACAAGAATTCTATGAGTATAATCCACTAACTTCATAGTAAAAAATAAAATCAGTAATCATTAAATCAACTTCATGGTAATAAAATTCAAAATAAAAATTGGTAGGTTAGTTCCTTTTGTGAAAAAAAGTTTTAGAGCTGAAATCAAGACCCACTGTCATGATGAGGCACTCCAAGTTATGACCGTTATAGTAAGAAACTGAATAAAGATAACCATTATCAACATCATTACTCAAGATTATTCTGGAATTATTAACTCATGTGATTATGCAAGGGATAGAAAATAACAAAATCATAACAGAAGAGGAAAAAACTAATTTTTTTGCCAATAGCAGATAACTATGTTTACCTGGAGAGACTTAGGATTGATTTAAACTATTACTAACAACAAGAGAAATCAGCAAAGTGACTGGTTAAGTAATTCACAACTATCAGTAGTTTTCCAGTACAAAAATAAATGACAAAATAAAATAGGAAAATGTTATGCAGGACCTATCTAAACAAATCTTTAAATTCTGTATGGGAACCTATAAGTAGTCTTGAATCAATGGGAATATAATTGTTTTTGGGATAGGAATATACAATATTTAAATAATACCAGTTCTACCTAAATTAAGTTAGAAATTTAAAGCAATCTAAATAATCATACCAGGAGAATTTTCTTTAACATGGCAAAGTGGTGCTAAAATTTATATGAAAATAAAAAACAAAAAAGTGATCTATGAGAAGAGTCCTGAACCACAAATGAATATGAGATAGGTAGTATTAATAAGAACTAACAGTGTCACTGTTATATTCCCAACACACTGACTTTCCTAAGGCTATCCCAATCCTACGGCTTTCCAGGTAAACAAACCTATCTACTATTTGCAAAAAAATAACATTTTACCTCTTATGTTATGATTTTTATTTTCTCTCTCCTGCTTAATCACATGAGTTAATAATTCCAGAATAATCTTGAGTAATGATGTTGATAATGGTTATCTTTATCCTGTTTCTCATTACAATGACTGTAACACATAACTGCTATATTCCCAACACACTGATGAATGCCCTCAACAACTATGTTGGATAAAGGCATTAAAGAATGAAATCTTAGGCATAAAGAATGAATTCAAGTCAGAACAATGACAACTATTAGGTGATATAATGATAAAAAGATTATGAACTAGCAAAGAAAACCCCAAATCTGCTGGGAAATTAGTGTAAAGCAAAGATGGTATTTGAGTTAGTAGAGAAAGATGAATTATACAATAAATGATGTTGGGATAATTATCTAGCCCTTTAAAGAAAAAAACCCAATAAAATTAGATCACTACCTCACTTCTCATGTCAAAATAATTTCCAGATACAGAGAAAATATACAGTTAACTTTATCAAAGATGCTGGCCTCCCTAAACAAAATACGATCCAGAAACCTAAAGAAAAACACTAAAAAGTTTACATTAAAATTATAATTTAAAAAAATTCAGCCAAACCGAACAAGCAAAAAAACCCACCATGCACTAAATAGAGAGAGACGGTGAGTGGGGAAGGCAAGTCAGACGTGAATCAACTCGTAACAGAAACTGAGGGAGGTGGGCGGTCAGGGAAGCAAGAACACTACAAACAATGCCAAGAAAACGAGGACAGTGACTGAGAATAAGAAGTAAGGGCCAGAGTGAGGGGAAACAAAGGGTGTGCCTCAGGGAACCAGCCGAAAGCATTACTCATTAATTGGTTCATCTTTTGATTGAGAGCCTCGGAAGCCTATGTGCTCTCCTGCAGCCTAACAGTGTGGCGATCCCTGCCTCCTGTGGGTGGAGTTCACAGTGATGCATCTGAACAGGTGCACGCCCCGAGAGGAATCAACAATCTGTGGCCTCCATCAGGCGAATGATTTGGTTAGACTCCATCCCAAAGTAATAAAAACAGCAATTGGTGGTGTACTCTGTGAGCATCCTCAGCAGCAGCAGGCTTCTCCAAGCACAGCTCAGACGCCAGGCTGATGAGAGCGACAAACAGAAGCGGGACTCAGTCCCAACTGCCCACGGCCCCTGTGCGGGTTGAGCGAAATAGGTAGGCCTCTTGGTGTTTCCCAGTGAGAAATCCAGCTGTCCCCCCACGAGTTTTACCCTTTACACAGATGTAGTTGGGTTATCCTGGAGCCATTCCACACCACAGGCAGCTTTGGAATAAACAGTCTCCCTGGTGTTGAATGAGAACTTAGTTACCCAAGAAAACATGAAAAATGAGGGAAGTCTGTCGTTTTCCCTCTTAAAGAGAGCTTCTTTCAATACAACGATATGAGTAAAACAAGGACCAGGATGATGAGAGGGAGTTTCCATGGAAGTTCAGAATGGCAGATGAACCATTAGAGGTTTTGGCATAAACCACGCTACCTTGCTTCAGGTCTGGCAAATACAGTCAGCTGTGGGTGTTTTGAATATGCTTCCAGGCTCCCAGGACAGAGGCCATGCTTAGTTATTTCCTAACAACTTCAAAGGGCCAGAGGAGCACATGCTCATGTTCAACTACCAGTTGTCCTTTTCTTGGAATATGTGGCATTTGGACCAATTCTGGATGAAAAGAACCAAGTCTGGACTTCAGAATCATGGTCCTTGTGACACCACTTAAATTAAGTCATAACTAATTCACTTTTCAGAGGAATCTCTGCTGGCTTAAACAAACAGTTTTGCTAATCAATGCATTACAGCGTTATGACGTTTGTTGTGAAAGCTGGTACCCCACAGTGAAAAACCCCATTGAATTCACTTTCCAACCAATGTGATGGACCAACAGTAGCAGTCCCCTTTTGATTCTCCACACCCCCTCACCGCCTGGCACCCCCACCACTTCCCAGCTCTACATACATTGTGTAATCTGCAGTTGAGAGAAAAGCCCCAGTTGTATGTAGCCATCAGTTCCCACCAGAGGAAAGCCACAACAGAAACCGCATAGGGAAATCCTGCTGAGCCACAGCAGATGCGTGTTTTTTTAGGTACCTAAAGGAAAGTGACGATGGTAAATATAAACTCAGTGACACAAGATGCATGGATACATTCTATGAAAGCATTTTTATCTCTCAAGGATGAAAGTACAGTTGACAAATCTGAAGGTCTATTAAGGGCAAGCAATTTACCTAGTTCCTTGTCCTGCCATCAAAAAGTGAAGCCCACTCCTTTCAAGGTTTTCCACAGTGAAAGTCCAAGGAGACAATTTGGAGGCAGGTTCTCGGCAAGCTTTCAGGCCCGCATCTGAGAGCAGGGTGCACGGGGAATACAGCAAGGAAGCAATAGCTCCGGAAGTGATTGTTAGGCCTTGCAGGTAGAAAAGGAAATGACAGTTTCTGAATGCTGATAACAAAAAATGAACCTTGGTGAACCTTGACCCCAGCAGATACTAAGTCATCCTGAGTCAGAAGACAGAGTGAACATTTGCTCTTTTCCCATGGGTAGGCAGGAACTGGTGGTGTGGAGCCCTGAGAAGATCAGCGGGGCTTTTAAAGTTAAGACTCAGGGACCTCAGCACGTTTCGTGAGTGTAGTGTTCATGCATCTCTTTTGGGAAGAAGCCAGTTTAGTCACCAGAGTCTCGAGGATCCAAGAGGGCACAGCCATGTAAAGGTGACTTCTCCACTGCCACAGTACCTAGTGCTGTAAGTGGGATGCCACCCCCACAGGATGACCCGATGACCTACACGTGGTTAAATTTGCCACCCTCCACCACTACCAACCTGTCTAATTGCCTAGACCTCTTTTGGCATTTGTCAAAAACAATCTTCTTGTAAGAATGTCATGAAAACAGTCCTTTACACAGTTTTAGGATTTCCTCTACTTCCAGTTTATACCTTAATCAATGTAAGTTACAAAACACAATTTTATTTGGTGGTACTTTAGATATCTGAGCCAAGATAATACCATCAAGGTTTTAGATTTCTCTGTTTGCATCTGTCCCATCCACCCCTGACTTTTTCTAATTAGTTACCTTTCTAGAAAGCTATAGTTTACCTATACCCCAACATGACAGTTTCTTGCAAGATTGTCCAAGGCCTCTATTTCCTAGGCTTTGGGACTGTTTTGTATTGTTAATCAAATGCCATAATTATGTCTGTGTGCTTTTCTCTTCGCCAGATATGAAATTCAAATGGGCTAACCCAGTTAATCCCAGGCATGCCCATTAATTACTCCTGAATTTCTCAGCTTCACTTTCTCAAGACGTAAACAGCTTTTTCTCAGAGACCGAAGTGCTTGATAGCTTTGTAGGTATCTAATGAAGTAGACAGGGTGAGACAACAGGCACAATCAGACCATTTAATGTAGTTCACTTTTTTGGATGCTGGGTCGTTTTCTGATTTTTCTTTTTTATTCCACATTTCTCACTTCCAGGGATCACCTCCTAGGCACCCAGCTTCTATTTAAAGAGCTCTGTTGGAATCAGTAGTGTCCAGGGATGCACAAGTAGATTTGCATGCCTTTGGGAATAAATGGTAGTTGGATCCAAAATTACAGAATACACAGGTGAGCTCAGAAACAGTCATCTACCTTGATGGAGATGAGGTCTGGGGTTTAAGCCTCTCTAGCAGACACTTTGGGACTCCTCCTAGATCCCCTCCGATCTTCTCTTGTGTTTCTGTGCACCCTGGCTAACTCTTGCATGCTGCTTCTTCTAGTGCCCATGTACAGGACTCTTTTCAGATACTCCTCTAGTTACTAGACCTGTTTTTCCTACAAAGGTAGAAAGCCAAAGAAGCCTTGGGAAGTTTACTCACCCTGCCACAATTAGCCAATGATGATCAGGGCAGGAGCAGGAAAGCCCAGCTGTCATACATAAGTCATACCCCAGATATCCTTTGGGGTCAGACTGAAGCTACTCTCCAGGGAACTTTACCTGAAATTGTGCCAGTGCTTGACCCTCTTCCCTCCCTCTATTCTATTTTCCCTGGTCCCTTACTGAGATCTGAGAAATCCAACCTAAGGTAGCCTCTAACATGAGTAGATGTAAGGGTCGCTAGAAACAGAAGTTTAGTGTAGACAGTCATGCAACAGAGGCCAACATTAAAAAGAATGTTGGTGGTTCACTGTATGCAAAGCTACCTTGAGGTATAAAGGATTTAAGCTGTACTAAATTTGGCAGTCAATGGGTCATCAGAAATACTTGAAATGTGATCTTCATGGATTAGAATAAATCCATATTGGAATATAGAGAGATCTGGAGAAAATTAGCCATTAGAAATTCATGGTTTACAATTTGAAAAGCACAGATGAATTTCTTGGAGAAAGTTCCATCCCTATACTCCTTATATTTTAGTCACAAAGATGTATTGAATCGCTGCATTATATGCAAAGTACTCTGCTAGGCTTTTGGAACTGCTTGCAGTGACCAAATTGGATAGAGCTTATAGAGTTTAGTACAAGAGACACATGTACAAAAAAAAATGGGTAAATACTGCTGGTGGTAAGTGCCTTGAACAATGTTTGCAAAGATCTATGAGAGCATATAAGAATCCAGACTCAGGCTGAGGGGTTATGGGTTGGCATCCCCAGGTAGGTGTATATAAGCTGAATCTTAAGTGTCAGAAAAGTTAATTGGGCAATGGAGGTGAAAGAGCATTCTGCAACAAAGGCACAGCATATGCAAACTCTTGAGGCAATAGGAAAATGTTCTGTAGCTTGAGAAAGATAGAACTACTTTTTACCAACCCCAGGAAAATCTCCCCAAAGGACGAAACACTTGGTGTTCTTTAAGAATTCCAAACTGCTTGATTCAAAACTTCCCTAAAATATGCCACAATAAATAACTTCTCATCTTGAGTAATTCAGACTTAGGTTTGTGCAGTTCAGCCATTTAGATAAACAACCACGAACATTTAACATTTAACTTGAACTATTTTTGCATTATCTACAAACAATGTGATTAGTGATTCCATTGAAGGGAGCAGAGATCTACCACACTTGAATCCACTTTTGTGAGAAAAATGACCTCAGGGATTCTCTGAAATTCTAAAGTGGCCTTTCAGCTCTAAAACCCTAAGGGTTGGAAGAACACCACTTGTCATGTGGGACACAGTGTGGATGTGAATAAAACACACCTACTTCCAGTTCATGAAGATGGAATGACACTTCATTGTCTTGCTCACCATGTGCCAGCATTTCAGAAAGAAAAGGAATAAGCATGCTCTAAGGTAACACAAAGGATATGCAGCCAGTAGTTCATTTCGAAAGACTAAAACTGCAGTGGCATTTAAGAAGAAGAGAACTCAGAACTACCATTGCTGAATGAAGACATGTTATTAGACTCAGTGAAAACCTCTAAAAAGCAATGATGGAATTCCCATGTGTTAAAAGAGTTATGACTTGACTAGCTTAAAAATTAGTGGTGAATTTCCCTCCAGATTTTTCTCCACCAAAAGACTCATTTGTTGTGACTAAATTTCTTACTCCCCATTTCAGTTTCAATAAATAAGTTTTCCCTAACTGGAGATTAAGATATTCAAACTTAAAGGGCTGAGGAAGGAAAGTAACTATCTTCAAGCGTTCTTAGAAAAACCACAAAAATGAACTTAAAGCACTTCATGCAGGGAAACACAATATTCACTGGACAATGGAGGAAGAATGCATCCCTTTCTAGTTACAGGGTTATATACTTTGACCCATCCTTAATTCTCACTTCTTAGAAGTATATGAAGAGCTGTCCAAAGTTGAACTAAAAGCCTTAAAAGACTTACTGAGATAATTATATCAGCTCATAAAAGTATTACCTCATCACATATTCTTTGGATCAAGCTGCCAGTGCCAGCACAGCATCAGAGTTGGGCCAAAAGGCAGTCACCCCTCACCCAGAGGGATGATACTGCAAACACAGGTATTACATAGGTTTGTACAACATAACTACATTTATAAAATTATAAATCAAGTTCTCAATTCCATTCCAAATATTATTGCATCAACCTGCATTTTTGAATTTGGGCAAACTTCATTTAGGTTCTGAGCCAGTGAACTTGTATTAACTTCCAAAACTCAGATATTGTTACATGGCCCTCAGAAGACTTGACTGTGAAGTATCTTTAGACATTTTTGTCTTCAATGAATCACATGAGGTTTTCTTACATAATCCAGTCATTTTCTAAAGTGGTTACCATCTCATTTGTAATGACATATAATCCATAAAAAAACCCACTCCCTCATCAATTATCTCTACATCTAAGCTTACATAGAGATGACCTGGTATTTGTACTGGTTCAGGCTGCTAAATGATTAAGAGAATCATACAAAATATTAAATTGTGAAAAAGTTTTGGGTTACATACTGGTACTGATGCATTTGGTTTTATAAAACCTCTGCAAATACTCTGTATATCTCTTCACTGGTACATCCAAGCAGCCAATGACTAACAATGTCACTGGTAGATACAAATTAAATTAATAATGGTGTTAGTCACTGGATGTTAAAATGGCTAATGTACATTCTAAACCCCATTTGAAACAAGAGAGGGTTTTGTTTAATTTTACCACAGGGGTAGTATTTTCAAGTTGTCTGTAAGGTCAATGCTGTACCACATTTTCATTATGACATTTAATTTTAATAGAAGAGAAACTAAATGACCTGATTTTGAGCTTAACATACTGGTTAGTCGTTTATGGAATGTCCAGAAATTACCTTTTTTCTAAGCTGAAGAATGTCAAACATATATATTAGAAAAGGCATCTGTTATCTACATCATAATCCTATAGGACTAGTTCAAAATTCACAAATCATGGCAAAATAATTATTTGTATCTTAAAACTAATTTTCAATCACTTTCATCTTTACTAATTTGAGATATATATACCTTCTAACACACACATACAACACACAATAATGAATATAACAAGTTGACATAATCAGTTCCAGATCGAGTTGTTAAATCTCCTCATTCAAAATAAATCCTCTTTTCACTATGCTCTTTGCCCCAGTTTTATTTTGATCTAAGGTGATGTAATAGTGTAGAATGCATGATTTAAAATAACAAAAACTTCTGATTCCATAATCAATTAATTCATTGTTAAGCATTCAGAGGCTTTTTTTTTCCTTTTTTTGACACTGGAGATAAACTTTTGGAAAAATTCAGTATCACTACAACTCCAGTGCTTTGCTTTATAAACTATGAAGACTACATACCAAAGTAAAAAACAATCAGAATCACAACTGTCAACTCTGTCACTGACACTAATAGTGAATGAATCTATACATAACTAGCATCTACTTAAGATTCCAAGTCCTGTATTTATTATACAGGATAATAACAATGTGATTCAGACAGAACTTCCGTAGCAAAACTGACTAAGTTTCATCTTTTCTATTCATTTTACACTTCACTTTCTAAAGTTTTCATGATCAAGGATACAATTCTGAAAGACTCCAAACCAGGAAGAGAAGAGCAAAGATCCTAAAAGTTTTCCAAGAGAAACAATTCAGAAGACTCGGCTCTTGATCATCTAGTTTATGGTGGGCATGGTTCTTCTGCTCTTCTTTCTTTTTTCAAGTGACTGGAAAGTTTCTGATAGAAGAGAGGACTGATAGTCACAATAAGAATCAAAGATGATTCCAGAGTTTCATTTACCCATATTAAAGCATGCTTATTTTATACCCTGTAGACAGTAAAGTGTCCTTAATAGATCCTCTACTAATTCCAGAGTTCTAAAAATCATTCTGAAGGGGAATAATCCCAATAAAAGCAAGTGTTACCTGCATATTAGTAACTCATTTATTAGTGTAAGGGAGTAAGTCTTCCTGTTAAAAATTCTTTCTAGCAAGTAGTCACTGAATGTCATTTTGGTCATTGTGGAAAAGTATAACTAAGGAGTAGAAGTAAGAGAGCTCTAGAGCGAAAGGAGCCGGGCTCTAGAGGCCACCTACAAGTCCATGAAAGAGCCAGCAGTGCCCTGATGGCTAGGGTCAGAAGGGGAAAAAGAGAGTCACATCAAATAAAAAGATGCCTTAGAAATAAAACTGAAAGGACTTGATCAACTGATTTAATGAGTGAAGGAAGAGGAGGAGTCAGGATGATTCTAGAGTTTCTAATAATATGAATGGAAGAAATGAGGGGATTTGGAATAGCTAAAGAGGTTGTAAGAAGAAGATCAGGACTTTTTAGGTTTTGTGGGGGTGGAGAGAGGCAGTGAAGAAGAGATAATAGCTCTAAATAAGACCTGAGGCATTTCTGCAGGAGCAGGATAATGGGGAGAGATTTCTAGAAAGCAGTTAGAAATATGGATCTGTAGCTCCAGAGAAGTCTAGGGTAAGAGTAAAAGACATGTTATAGGGCATACAAGTGAGAGCTGCAGAGAGAATCATTCATTGGACACACTCCAAGAACGAGTGAAGCGGAAGAAGAGAACTGAAGTTGGAATTCTGATAAAGAATAAAGAGGGAGGTGGAGGAAGAGGAGATGGAAAGAGTGGGTAAAGAAGACAGGAAGAGAAGAAGCAGCAGAATCTATCTTAAGTTGAAGGAGGAGAGACTTTCAAGAAAGAAGAAGTGGTCACTATTGTTAAATACCATCACCAGCTTCAAAGAGTGAGGACAGCAAAGAAGTCATTGGATTTGGGAAATACAGCTGTTTCACTGGTGACCTTTGAGAAGGTCAGATCAGAAGGGGCAGAACTCAAATGTTAGTGGGCAAGAATGTCTGGAAGGTAAAGAAGTAGAGGGGGCAAGTAAGATTTATTTAAACAAGTCTAGGAGGAAAGAAAAAAATGGTGGTGAAGGGAAGGAGAAAGTTGGAGTTGCAGGGTTTTTCAGAAAGGGGAAATAATAGACATGTCTGTGGGTTGGGTGTTGGGAACTTACACAGAAAGACAGAAAGAAATGGAGATGCAAAGAATGAAGCTGATCGATGAAACAAAATCCCTGAGGGTGCAGGAGGAAAAGGAACCAAAAATATTCGTGGAAGAATTAACCTAGCAATTGAGAGGAAATACTTCTTTCACTTTGATAGGAGGAAAAATGGTGAAGATATAGGTATGATGTAAGAACATTTTTATTTGATAGCGTTTCTTTTCTCAAAGATAGTGTTTCCTTACTTGATAGTGTTTCAGGAACCTGGGTCATCTGCTGAGGCTTTGAGCAGAATGGAGAAGTTTGGTGTATTCTCTATGGGGAACAGAACAGAAGCTGCTGGGAAAGAATAAAAGAATGGCTAAGCAAGGTTGACTGAGATTAGGAATAATGCATTTGTAATGAAATTAATCAACAGCATCATGTACTTTTTCTACAGGAGGCTACAGAGGCCTAAATCAGAAAAAGAATAATCATGATATTAAGTCATAAACTGGATGTTTTCATTTGGCAGACTAATGGGGAGATGTGAAAAGTTGGGAGATATGGGGATGGTGTACTTGTAAGAGAACAAAAGTGTAGGCAGTAAGGGATTCAGGAAAGTAAATCTAAACAATCAGATCAAGGGAGCTAGAATTCAAAATAATTTCAGTGATGAAGTTTAGTGGGTGGGAGAGAGAGAAATATAGAAGGATAACAAATTGTGGTCAAAAGGGAAATTTCAGAGCTCAGGATTTCAAAGGTCACACTCTTCTAGGTACTGGCCAAGTCCAAGTCATGTCCATATAAGTAAGTGTGTTGCTTAAATATATTCACAAGTAGAGAGGAAGGAGTAACTAGAGGAGAAAAATAAAGTAACCATAAGGGCATCAGGTAAACCATCAGTATAAAGAATAGAATGGGATGTTGAGGACTAACACTGTGGGCCAGTTACTAGATTCTACACCAGATCTGGGGAACTGAACACATGACAACAAAGAGGATGAGAGAAGGGGGGAAATCTGATTGCAACTAATCATATATTACTTAGTTCCTGCAGGTCGTGACACTGTTGTTGCATTAATCTAATGGGAACAGCATGATAGAGTTAGATGGAATAGAGGCTTGTAGAGCTATCAGGGTGTTGTCAGGAAAAATCTGAAGGTGAGAAAGGAAAGCAGATCCAGCCCCCCAGGTTCAAGAGAAGGGGCTAAGATATAATCATTGCTTCTACCTGAGGGGGTTTCAAAGGAAGTGGCCTTTCTGATAAAAGAGGTGAATAAAGAATCCAGATGAAAGATAGAAAAAGGGGAAATTTAAGTCTAGGTGTTATTGAAGAGATAAAAATATAGACTTATTGAGAACTTGGTGCTTGCACATAGCATTAAAGCATAATACAAAAATATCCTACCTACATAATTTAAGCAGAGGCCTAGAAGATAAAAACCACACTGTATGGTTTTTTTTCTTCATGATATCTTCAATGTCTACAGCATTGTAGATAACTCCAAAAGTATTTCATAAATGAATGAATAAATAAATTGAAATATTCTGTCCACCTACAAAGGACATGAGATTTTGGGTTATTTGACTACTATTGGTTTATACTGAGCCAACTGTATCCTCTAACTCTATCACCCTTGGCTCAAATTTTATTCACAAAAGCCCAAGTTTAAGGATGCAGGCCATGATTCTAGATTTAAGTAAAACATATTAGATATAAAGACTCTATATGCATGGCTCAGGCCCTTTCTTGAGCCAACTCAGCTTTACAAAAATAGATCCAAGTGTTTATTTATAAAATTCCATGGGTTTTGAGAGTATTCACAAATGATATATCCAATAAGAACCTAACATCCAAAATATATAAAGAACTCATATGACTCAATGCTTTAAAAAAAAAAAACCAAATTGCTCAATTCAAAAATGGACAGATGACATGGATAGAGATTTTTTCCAAAGCAGACATACATATGGCCAACATGAAAAGGTACTCCACATCACTAATCAAGAAAATTCAAATAAAATCCACAGTGAGATATCACCGCACACCAGGCAGAATGGCCACTATCCAAAAGATAAGAAATAACAAGTGTTGGTGAGGATGTGGAGAAATGGGAACCCTCCTACACTGTTGGTGGGAATATAAATTGGTGCAGCCACTGTAGAAAGGGGTCTGGAGGTTCCTCAAAAAATTAAAAATAGAAATACCATACAATCCAGCAATTCTACTTCTAGGAATTTACACAAAGAAAACAAAATCTCTGATTTAAAAAAGTTATGTGCCCCCTGTGTTTATTGCTTCATTACTTACAAAAACAACGCTATGGAAGCTACCAAAGTATCCATCAATAGATGAATGGATAAAGAAGACACAGCACATTTGTAAATGGGGTATTATTCCACCATAAAAAAGAAAGAAATCTTGCCATTTGCAACAACATGGATGGATCTAGAAGGTATTATGTTAAGTGAAATACATAAGGCAGAGAAAGACAAATACCATATGATGTCACTTATATGTAGACTCCAAAAACAAAACAAAATAAATTAACAAAATAGCAGTAGACTCATAGACCATGTAAAGTGACTGGTGTCTACCACAGGGAAGTGGCTGGGGTGGATGGGTGAAACAGGTGAAGGGGGTAAAGAGGCACAAAATCTCAATCATAATATAAATTAGCCATGGGGATGAAAGTACAGTGTAAAGAATACAGTTAATAATTCTGCAACACCTCTGTATGTTGACAGAGAGTTCACTACTTGGGGTGAGCATTTAATAATAATTATTACTATATACAATATAGACATACAATATTATATTAACTAGACTTCAATAATTAATAAATAAAAATAATTAATAAATAAAAGCAGCTTTATTGAGGTAAAGTTGACAGTAAGTAAATAATAAATAAATAATAAATAAAATTCGATGGTTTTTAAAACATATTCTAGAATAGATGTATTCATTGGAGATAATTTAGGAACTATCACAAGAAGCAAGATAAAACTAAGGAGATGTAATTTCATGCCCCAGGACCTACTGTCTAGTTTCAAACAGAGCACTGCTGCTTTTATCTATTTTATATTTGGGATTTCCACATTAAGATTTTCTTTTTTTTTTCCTCTTAAAAGAAATGGTGCTGTGGAGGAATATTATTTCTCTGGAAAGAGTATAGATTTTTAAATCTAACTAAATATTCTGAGTCCAACAAGGGGGCAGTGCCTGTAAACTCCCTGCTTTGGAGGAGTACTCTAGGAGTAAGGTACAGCAGAGAGAGACCCATATGCATGGTAGCATGCAGCCCAGACTCAATCAGACTGATGCCTGATACTGGACTCCAGGGGAGCCAGGTTTTAAATTCTCCCTCTCTGATAGAAGCAAAATTCTCTGGAGAATGATGATGTTATCCTCAAATACTGTCTACAAGAAATTTGTCAAATACAAAGTCCAACAGGTAAAAATAATTAATCACACACACACAGAGACAAAGTAACATAGGTGAGAACCCATAGAAACAACAGATACAGAAACAGACCCACAAGGGCACCAGATAATATGGTTGTCAGACAAAACTTTGAAAAATTCTGCTTGTTACTTTCGGGGAGATAAAAGATAATATTGAGAATTTCATCAGAGACTGGGAATTATTTTTTTTAAACTAGCCTATTTTTAAAAGAGCTCTAAGTCCTAGAACATTGAGGACAATCAGAACACTGGGGTTCTCTTCCTTTCCCACAAAGAAACTCTCCCTGATGGTATCAGAGAGCTAACAAGACAGTAAAGAATTATGGGGCTAAGATGCATATACAGACACTTGATTTACCACAAATTGGGGAAAACACCATTTATCTCACATAAAAAGATAACCCAGAGTCAATAAATGGTGTTGGAGCAATTCAAATCTATATGAAAAATGTGAAACTTGATCCCTACCTCACACTATGTAGAAAAAAAATTAAGTCTGTATATATTCATGACTTTGGGGTAAAGAATTATTAAGGAGATTTCCAAAAGCATAACCATAAGAAAAAAAGAATATTAGTAGAAAACAACATATAAAGAAGGAAAAGTTCACAAAAAAGAAAAAAGGCAAGCTGATGGTTTAAGTTCCCTGAAGAGACAGGAATGGAATAGGATAGAGGACAAAGATGGGAAAGCTGACTACACAAAGAAGAACAGGTATTTACTGAAATCCAAAGTAAGAAGGCAAAGGTAAGTGCAGATGCAGATAAGTTTGCAGATGGGGTTGCATGAACATGAGGAGTTCCTACCTAGAGATTTCTACATTTTTGGCATAGTAAAAGGAAAGAGAGGTAATTTGTTGAAATTGTAAGAAAATGTGTTCAGGCCAGAGGCTTGAGAGTGGATAAGCTCTTAAATAGTCATGAATAAAGATAGAAACTAAAACTGAGGAAATATTGACTGTTTAGCAGCAATGAGGACCCAGTCAAGGTTGACAGCTACATTTTTACCATGACACCAATTTTGCTCAGCAGATTGGACATAAAAATACAGAGGGAAAACAGTTGGACTGATATATATGACAAATACTTCAGGTTTTATCAAGCTGTTCTAGTGGAGGGTTAATAGGCAAGAATGTTGATCAAATTAGCAAGAGAATATTAAGAGTGATAAGTTATGTAGTTTAAGCTGCAAAGGAAAGGGACAAGAAGCAGCTGAATTTGTGGGGACTAGGAGGTGGTCTTGATGAAGTATGAAATAGGGTATAGTTAAAATAACTGAGAGGTAGAACTGGAGGACCAGAGCCTGCAGAGGTTAGGATATCTGAGGTTAAGATTTAACTGGGAGAGCATGGGTGAGCAATTCAAGGCCTTGGGTGTGACCATTGGAGTATGTGATTTATGTGGAATATAGATTATGGCCCTTGGAGTGAAAAAGATCAAGAACTTGAGAGGCCAGAGTTTTAAATGGTCTTCCTATGTAAATGTTGAATTCACTAAGGATGACAGCAAGGTGGGCCTACAGAAGACTTATATAAGCCAGTGGTAGCATGAGGTCAATAGATAAAAGCAGCAAACAATTCTACACTCAAATATATGAGAGTATGTCTTGTAAAATAAATTTATATCTCTACCCATGTCTCTATCATCTATTTATCTATCTATCTATCATCTATCTCTATCATCCAATCTGTAACACTATAGATCTCTAACTATTTATATATGTATAATGGTTGGCCATGCATAAAGGTGATTTGCAATGAAGTAATTGGCTTGTGAATGTTGTTACTGATGAACTGATGCTATTGTAATTTTTCATACATTTTGAAAAATGACCTGATTGATTCTAATGCCTCAGTGTAATAAGATACTTGTGTATAGCTTTAGCTGAGTCACATGTTGGTAAAATTTTCCCTCCTCTATTACTTAGGAGAAAAATTCTCTGGGGTACATTAGGGATCAGCATCCTGATTCTAATCACAAACGTGTTACTACAATTCTTCCTACTGTTTTATCATCACTGCAGACAAAAGTGGAAAAAATATTCTATCTCCAATGTACATACAATTGAATCCTGGGGTAAGGAACAACAGTGTCTTATCTGAGAAGGTACTAGGGACAGGCTGGTGAAAGTGGAAGAGGTTGTGTATGAACTTCCTGAGATATCTCTGATTTAAGAGTCCACTGTTATCAATTCATGCTTTTGGAATAAACTCTCATTAGTCTCTTTCTAGATTTCTTTGAAAGGCAAATACACATAAAAAGATAACCCAATAAATTCCTGTCTTATTAGTGTGAATTAACTTAGCAGATCACTCTCCAACATACTTATAGGATATAGAAAGGCCAAGCAAACATGGCCTTTCGAGTATCAGGAATGTGGGGGGAGATAAACACGGGCTGAAATGAAGAGTAGAGTACAGAATGAATACAAAAACATTGATTCATTTCCCTCATAAGTTTTTTAAGTAGAAAAATTTAGTAAATATATGATAATTACATTCCTGCCACCAAAAGTTTTATTTTATGCAACCTTTAATTCATCTGCACTCAAGAGAATAGAAACTAGAAAGAAAACACCCAATCAATATGTCAATATCATAGCCCTATTGAAGAAGGAGCCCAGAGCATGAAATGACTTCACTGAATGATCCACAAATTGTTTTGCAGTTTCACAGCTCACAGATTGTTTTTCACCGGATACATTTAGGCTTGTAATGCTGAGTTTCACTTTCAAATTTCAAAGGCACCCTTCTGCTCAGCCTGCTACCTTTGTTGTAAAAAATTGACTCCCTTTTCAGTTAGCACTGTCAGATGAAAGGACATCCTCTGATCATTTCACCAAGAACCCGTCATCTAAAACCTCCTATGGGCTCTAATTTAGTAATATGAAATGTACAGTTCTAGTCACAAGTTTTTTATGACTCAGAAGTTGCAAAGAATTTGACCAGATGTCCTTTCCTAGTTTTGGTGTTCTCAAGCCTGAGGTAACTAATGTCATAATGATCTATAAAAACATCTCAGGTCTCTCTCTGTCTCTGTTTGCTTTCTATTTTACAGTAAGTATCTTTGTACCTCTATCTCCACCAAAGGAATGTGGGATACAAATCATATTAGTGTTTATGACACACCCAGGTCTATTTTGGGTCTGTAGCTTGTGCAGACACTATTTTGCTCACTAGAGTGCTTTATTATGACTTATCCTTTCTACTTTCCTTCAGGAAATAACCCATAGACTACAGTACCAAAATCTCTCATGCAATAACATGAAAGAGGGTCACGCTTTGCATTGTCTGTTCAGTCCTGATATCATGTTGAAGAGCTTCCCTTTGAGGAACATCTCTCCACCACACCAATGCCCATACCTCAGGCCTTCTCTGCCCACCAGCTAAGTAATTGCATGCTAAGGTTCTGTATATGCTACCCCAAAACCCTAGGACATCCAAAAATACAGTATACCAGATGAGTGTGAAGACTCCCACCCAAGTGTCAATCATCACCTCCTCTCCCTCAGTCTTTACTTCTAGTTTTCACGATATCCCTTTGGAAATCATGCACATGAACGTCACTTGATCTTGTATTAACATCTGGTAAAAATGAGCAACTGCCCTGTATGAATTTTATGACCAAAATTTCTCCAAGTGAATTGCTTTAAAACAAATTTGTTCAAATCACAAATTGGCTGAAAATAAAAATCTTTCTAGTCACGGATTTTTTTTAAAAACTATGATTTCTGCGTATCATGGGACCATTTTACATTTCGTATGCTACCATTCCTTTGAAAATATTATTTTTTACTAGGCAAAGACCTTTATTAACCTTTGTTTCAAACTTTATTCTTCCATTTAATTAGCTGCAAAGAATGAATTGCATATAAGCAAAAAAAAAAAAACAGAAAAGAGTGGCAGTGTCCAAGGACTTGGGCTTCAAAACATTAGCAGTCTAGATTTTATCAGCTCCATGAACAACATTTTAAACAGCAGGTACCAGTAATTTCAGGTTTAATCTTCTTCGGAAGTTGACTCAATTCAGTTTGTCTCATTCTTGGAAGCCTCATCAAATTTCTCTACAGGATCTGGAGCATCCTCCTCTTCTCCTGTAGGCAGTGGTGTTTCTCCATCGCCATGTTGTTTGGACAGAGCTTCATCCAGTCTCCTTAGACTAGTCAGTGTCTGCCCTCAGCTGGCTTCAGATGCTGAGCGGCATTTCTGTCAGCTTCTGTGATGGTGGAAGTGTTTGCTGCCGGAGATGCTCAGACATTACAGTTGCTAAAGCAGATCACTGTTCCCTGGTTCGGGAATATATTCATCTCTTCCATACTGGAGAGATTGTCTACCTCTAACGTCTTTAAGGAAAACAAGTTATTTGTCATCTGCTGTAGCTGTTCTATGAACCATTTTCCTTACTCACCAATGACAACTTGTGCCTAGAGTTTAGCGAGTTGCTCCTGGTTTGTGATAATTTATTTTATCCTGTTGGGACAGAAGTGGGACAGCTTGGGGACTAGGACTGGTGTTCGGGGAGTCTTGGGCAGCCCAGCTGAGATTAGGCACATGCATGTGAAAATCAAAGGTGGTGGCTAGAGAGAGGCTGCTATGCTGCAATTCATTTTAAGTCTTTTCCTCAGAAAGTATTTGATTTGGATATCATTTTTCTGGTACTTGTTTGTAAAAGTTAATTTATATTTTAGTAGTTTTACTTATTTTTCAAATTTTATAAAATTATTTTAAACTCATTGGTTAATATTTTCAGGAATTATAAAACAGTATTTTTCTTTCTAAGCAAATTACCCAAAATAAATCAATAAACATTTAAAGGGTCTAGCCACTTGCTCATACACTATTAATTTTTAAGCAATCTAGACTAATTTTAAAAATTTTAAACTAATTAGTCTACTTTCTATGATATTTAACTATGCTTTCCTGACATTTTGTAACAAAGAATCGTGACAAACCATTCCTTATAAGAAAAATTAAAACTTCAAAAAGAACAAATGAATGCCTGATTTTCTTTTCTTTTTTTCTTTTTGCTGAATATTTCTGAAAAGAGTATAGTGGTTTAGAATGTTGTTTTAAAATTGCAATGAGAAATAAAAGCACTAGAAATAATTTCTAGATAATTTTCTATTAATTAATTTTTCCAAGAATCATAGACCATGGTACCATTCATTCTAAATACTCAATACCTGATTACTGCTATCGCTTTTTATGAACAAATGATTTTTATAATGAAGTGGCAAGCATCACTGGGTGAAAAGTTGCAGAGATTAGAAATATCTATTTTTGACCAATATCCTGATTTTAACAATTTTTTTAATCAATTAATTTATAGGTAATCACCTACCTTGGATTTGCCCATATTTATAACACCATTTTAAAAATCAAACACACAAATTACATGCTAAGCATCAAAGTGTTAGAAAACTATTTCCTCACACTACTTGTGTAATCTAGATATTTACTGCATGAAAAGGCTTTATTGTCATCTGATCAAGGAGGCAGTATTAATGATAATCTCATCAGAAAGTCTACCTTAACCATCCCTGAAACTGGAATGTCTTTTTTCCCTGGTATGTTAGAAGGTCCACTTGAACATCAAAAAAATTGGTTTCATTCTCTTAATGTTCTAGACTTTCAAAAGATATTTTCATGGGAGTCTGCTAAAGACATCCCTTCCTCCTGTCCACCTTGTGTGCAGCAACACCTCTGGGATTCTGCCTTGTAGCACAAAGAAGGTCTAATTAGAAAATAGATGCATAAATTGGAGACAGTAGGCAAAGAGCCAAAGACCAGACTTGCCGTGCTCAAGGCAGCACTCTCCTCAGTCTAAGGGCAAGGCTAAACTACAAGAGTTCTCTGCTTTTGTTGGTAAAGCTCATGCAGTCTCAGAGAAAAGCCTTTTCCTGGACTAACTCATGTCCATAGTGCCAAAGTCACTGTCTTCTAGATAAGCAGGCCACTACTCTGGGCTGCCTTCATTACCAGCACCACTACAGTAATTCTGAAAATGACAGTTATTGGTGTTTGTGTTTTGGGAATACCCTTGTTCCCAGAACCATGGTGCATGTTAGCGTTGGTGACTTCCTCCTCCTCATTCTACTATCAAGAAGCCAGAGAGATTATCAGCTTTGGGATGGAAAGGTCAGCCCAGGAGCTGAGCCATTGAGGATTTTCCCAGTAGACATTATAATGAGACTTCTGATATTTTGGTACTCAGGCCTGGAATGTCAAGAGACAATGAGAGGGCAGGATGACAAGTGTAAGAGCATTAGCTTGGAAGTCAGTACATGGGCAGTTGTAACCCTCTAAGATGTCTTCTTTCTTCCCCTGAACAATCCCCTAAATCTATGATTTTATTCCCATTCCTCCCTGATCTTCTAGGACCTGGTTGCTTGTTTTATGATCACACTCCACCTTAGTGTGGAATACCCCAAAAGCAGATAAATATTCATGTGCCACTCATTTATTTGAAGGTCAAAGGGGAGTAGAGAGGTGAGACTGGGAAGGGTAGGCAGACAAGGAAGGCTGCGCTATCTGGAAGGGACCAGAGATCAATTCTGAGGGGAAACCCTAGGAAATGACATGGAATATGTGCCTCAGAGGAATCTTACCTGTGTGTCAACAAAGATGCTGAAGAATTTATACACCCAATCCTTTCAGCCATTGCTTGAGGTCTCCTCTGGGGGTTATGGGCATTCTGGCCTGTCATGAGCTTGGGCAGAGCACCCTTCTAAGGCAATCTTCAACCAAGAGATACAGATATTGGGCAGAAGCACCCTGCAGATGGGCATGGGGTGGGTCAATGCCTGCTTTTCCCTACCTTTCTATTTCATAAAGGAAGAACAAGAGGAAGAGGGAGCCGGCGAAGAAAAGAAAGCTAAAAAAAAAAAAAAAGAAAGAAAGAAAAATAGTGGGAGAGGGAAGGAGATGAAAATTTGTGTTCACCATTTATTTAGCACCTGCTATGTATAAGGCACCTCACTGAATTCTCAAAGCAGCCCTATAACAAAGGCATTTTATTATCCCCTTTTTACAGAGGAACATACTGAATTTAAATTTACAGAGGTTAAGCAAAATCCTCCCAAATCACACAACTGCAGGCTAGGATTTGAGTTCCTATTCAGGTCTCCCTTCCCTGTGCAAAAACCTTTAGTAGTCAACCATTACTTAAATATAAAGTCTTTCCATGATCTGATCATATAAATTGGTAGAATACAGAAACTTCCGGCCTGAGAATCAAAAGAACGGAGCTCCCGGCCTGGATCTGCCAGTCATGGTCCCTAGAGTCATGCTCCAGTCATTTCTTCTTTCCAGGCTTCATTTTCTTTGTCAGAAATTAAAGAGCTAGACTATGTAATGGTTAAGGCATCTTCCAGCTCTTAACAGTTTAGGATACTTTCCACTTTTACCTTCAGTTGGTCTCCTACACCCAACCACAGTTGACCTCTGAAAAACACAGGGGTTGGGGGTGCAGTTGAAAATCCATGCATAACTCTGACCCCCCAAACCTTAACTACTAATAGCCTACTGTTGACCAGAAGCCTTAACAATAACATAAACAGTTGATCAATACATATTTTTATATACTGTATTCTTACAAATAAGGTAAAGAACATATTGGCTATTATTAAAAATTATTAGTATTTTTTCTTTTTAATCTGTAGTACTTGGAATATGCATTTTATTTCTGTTGTGATCTTTTAAATGTTCTGAGCACAGGAATTTGCCTTCTTTCTCTTAGTATCTTTTTAGTATAGAGTCTCCTACGTAGCAAGAACTCAATAAATATTTAACGAACATGTGTCTGTGTGTGTGCTGTGGGTCATTATTATGTTTGTACCTGTTTTCTTTGTTGCAGCCTTGTTTTCAGTTATACTTCTTCAGAAGTCCTATAGCAGGAAATATCTTACTATTTGCTTTTTCATATTATATCACTATGTTTATATTAAGGTCCTTGAACATTTTTTTCCTTTGTGAGTTTCTATCCTATCAAAACAGAGCATACAATTAGATGCTTAGGGGTATAAACTGTTAAATGAATAAACATAAGAAATATGGACAAATAATGCATACTTAATGAATACAGTCACTGGTATTTGTCTTTTCCCTTTACCCCTCTACCAAGTAGGAGATCCTAAAATTAAACCACTTTCAATTGTGTTTGCTACCCTCAACTCTAGTCAAGAATGGACTTTCTTAGATGTTCTTTCAAAACAGAACCAAATCTCCATTGTTCTTTTCTGCACAATTTTCAAATGCCTACTTGGCAGTATGTGTTCCTCTGTGGGTAGAAATTTGCAAGGTCTGAGCCACTCGACAGAACCTTTATTGATATCTTCAAAACAATCTACAAATACAATCTACAAATCTAGGGTATCAATTAACGGTTCTTCAAATCATCATGAATTAGTTTCTTACAGGGAAGATAAACATAACTTTTCTGGGTATTGGTGATATCATCCCATCAGTGGGGAATGGTTTTCAAATTTCCTTTGATTGTTCTTAGCCAGTTTGATTGATTATATCTGTAATGCTGACTAAACAGAATGTCTTGGTCAGAACGAAGGGAATGAGATGAGTTTGTATGACTGTCAATAAGTTTAGCTAATGTCTCATTTCCTTTTAAACCCATGGTTTTAAAGACATTCATAGGGCAATGTACTGGTTATCATCGTCAAAATGTAGTCATGATATTAATAAACTATAATTTCCTTGAAGATAAGGTATTTTATTCATCTTTAAATCCCCTAATCCCTAGCATATATGTAGTAGATACTACAGGCTATCTACCCAAATTCCTTCTCCTTTTCTCCCGTACGCATAAAAATCCAACTGGGTTCAAGGATTAGAACACCATATGCTTTGGGGGATGTTGAGCTTCTCTCTAGCTCTGAGGGAAAGAGATATATCTTTATTAACCTCTTTTAACCAGCTGTGGTCACCTCAACCCCTTTGCAAATGATAGATTACGAATAGGCATGTGACACAATTCTGGCTGATGAGAACTGAGGGAAAGCCTCCTGAGGGACATTTTGGGAGAGTTATCTTTGTTCTTTAAAAGGAACCAAAGACAGACATTCTCTTCTCTGCCCAGGGTCACTGCAACCTACATGTGTTGCCTGGAAATGTAGCTGCCGTCTTGTGCTTTGAAAAGACTCAACCTAAGACAATGGGGAATATTCTGAGATGGCAGAACTGAAAGACTGAATAAATCAGGCTCCTGATGATGCCTTTGAGCCATTAACTTAACCAATCCTGAAACTTCCCTCCCTTTAGACTTCTTGTAAGAAAGAAACTTGAGCTGATTTTTCTATTACTTGTAGCCAAAGCATCCTAATTGATACAACTGAGGTATTTGTATGATTCACAACTTAAATGACTTATTATTATTATTGATATTAGTCTTAATAACATTTAATAATAAAAATAGTAATAATTAAAAACCTTTATTTTACTCTCTGGAAAACAATATACTAGGCACTTTCATAAATTATTTCACTTAATACCAATAATTAGGATACCTGTTATTACTCTTATTTCACATATAAGGAAATGGAGGCCTAAAAAGGATGACTAACTTGACAAAAAACTCACAGTGACAGAGCCCAGGTTTTGAACTTAAGTCATTCTGATTGGATTCCACTGTAAGAATAGAAATAGGTTAAATGTAAGAATAGAAATAGGTTAGCATAAGAGTAGCCATCTTAAGGGCCTAAAAGCCATTTCCTGAGTGTGTGTGAACTGGAACTGAGTAAGGCTGAGAAAAACAAGATAATCAATCATGAACACCGGAATAAGGCAGCGGTGACCCTTGGTCAGCTAACCTTGGTCAGTTAATCCTACATACCAAGCTTATTGTGCGGAACCGCCCTGACAATTGAGGAATGGTCTTATCTTGCTCTTGCCTAACCCCAGGATGTATGTCTTGCAAGAAAAATGTATAGCTGTGGAAAATTACTATGAGTTAAGTGCTTTGAAAATGCTATATAAACCCTTGGCTCTGAGTGCTCGGGGTCCTTGTTGAAACCCGCTGTGTTGGGCAGACACTTGGACCCCAGCTAGCTGGAATAACAATAAACCTCTTGCTTGTTGCATCGATCTGCCGTGGCCTTCGTCTCCTCACTGGGGGGAAGCGCAGACCGGAATAAGGCCATTGGGTCTCACATTTGGGGGCTCGTCCGGGATCGCATGCCCCCCCCCCCCGGAGGAACGACAAGCCAAGGATCGGAGGCTTGCCCTGGCCAGGTATTACTGTGTTTGTATCTGTGTGTGTGTCTTTTGTCAAACCTGTAAGAATGTCCTGTGTTTAATCAGAAAGTGCTTTGCCGGCTGGTGAGCGCACTCACTGTTTTTGTTCGCGAACAAACCTGAAACCTGTATAAACCTGTGGGAACTCCAATCTGTTTCTGGGTCGGCATTGACTTAGGCGGATGCGCTGGCAGGTCGCCGACCAGGGGTCTTGGGAGACGTCCCTTGCCCCCGTCTGGAGGACGAGGTCCTCATCTGTGAGGAAAGTCTGCTGCTGCTGCAGTCCGACAGGCCCTCAACTTACTTTCAGGTTTGTCTCCGCGGCCGCGGCAGATTCTTCTCTGTAGGCGCCTGGTTGTTGTTTGTCATGTTTGTTTGTCTTAGTCTTTTTGACAGAAGAAATGGGACAGACACAGACGACCCCCTTGTCTCTCATGACAGACCGTTTTTCTCAGACGTTAGGGAGAGAGCTCACAATTTGAGCACGGACATCAAGAAGAGAAAATTTCATGTTTTCTGCACCTCAAGTGGCCATCCTTTAACGTTGGCTGGCTGCCGGAGGGAACCTTATCACTATGTCTCAGTCTGTATGTTTGTGTGTAAATGAAAATATCTTTCTACCTCCGGATGGTATTAATGAAATTGATTTAAAGACAAGCGCTTGTGAAAATCGGGCATTCTAAAACTTCCAGAAAATCTGATAAAAAATGTTAAGCATTAATGCTAATTTGGGTTTGCCTGAGGTGGGCATGTCCTTGTGGTTATCAGCTGCCTAAATTTACCTAAGGTCATTTTAAGTCATGTTATCTGCTAAATCTTTTAAGAATAAAATGCTTAAAGGCTTGGCTTTGTCTAATATTCAGTAAAGGTCTTGTAAGTAATCTAGTGTCCCGTCCAGCGGGACCTAGTTATTTGTGGGGACGAGGGGGATCCGACCTGAAAGAAAATGGGGGCGAGAGAAGAGCGAAGGCAAGACAGTATTCTGATCAAGCCCTCAAATTTTATTGTAAAACGGGGGTAGATATACACCAGTGTTCAGGGGCAGAGTGGGCCATAGGATACTTGTAAGCAGGGGATTGGCTGCAGGCGCAGCGAGTTACATTTTGATTGGTATATGATAATGGGGAAGGAGGGGGAGAAGAGTATCTCTTGGCGCGCGCGGGCTTCCTTGTTGGCGCGCGCGGGCTCGCAGCTAATCTCCAGGAAGTGAAGCAGGAACCTCATGAACTGTGGCCATCTTGTTGTCTTTGTGTGGCTCCCAACATCTCCTCCCTTTCTATTTATTTCAGAAAGGTGGGCCTTAATCGAGTGAGGGAATAGAGGCCTGGCTCCTCCAGCAGGGTAACATTTCGCAAATGCTCTCGGTATCTTTTAGGGAGGAGAGGCAGAGCTAAAAGCCAAATTGATCTTAATATATCAAGGCTTTATGTACATATGGATACCAACCTCTATGCAAGCCAGGCGTATTCTCAGGGAGGACCAGAGAGGTTCTAGGAAGAACCCTCCCTTGCGGTACTTTGTCTCGCACTCATCTCGATGCCCATACCCTCATAGTTAGGGGTATGTCTGGTTCTGGCCGACCAGCATATGGGCCACATTAAGTACGGTGCCAGAATCGATGGTACCATGGTTGAGGCGCCTGTAAAGTTGAGAACCGGAGACCGGGAGCATTGGTTGGCTCGGTGTAAGACTCTTCATCACAGGCTGTAAGTCTGTGATAATGAACAGCAACCGCTGGCTTGACGAGCTGGTCAACCTGCTCTCGAATAAAAACTGTCAGTTTTCTTAAAGCCCAAGGGCCAAGAGACACTAAAAGGAAGAATCCTGCCAAGGGTCCAAGGATGGTGGGGATCAGAGTAGTTAACCAAGGGGTGGCAGAGGTCCAGTTTTTATACCAGGCTTCATCTTTTTCTCTTTGTTTTTGCCTGGCTTCTAGGTTTTTCTTAACTTTATCAATGCTATCCTGCACTAACCCTGTTTTGTCTTTATAGAAGCAACATTCTTCTTTAAGAGCAGCGCAGAGGCCTCCCTCTTTCAGGAAAAGGAGGTCTAACCCTCGGCGATTTTGGAGCACTACCTCAGAGAGAGAGACAACAGATTCTTTCAGGCTGTCTAAACCTTCTTGCAGATTTTGTATGTCTTTATCAATAGCCTGACTAAGAGCATAATATTGTTGTTTAGAAGTAATTATGGAGGCAATGCCTGTTCCAGCCCCAGCTGCTCTTAATCTTAATATCACAGATAAGGTAATGGCGGTTACTGGCTCACGCTTAGTGCGAGTAGAGCCCGAGTAATATGGAAGGAGGTCTTCGGTGGGATGTATGGAAATCTTGGGCATGAGCATGACTAAAACACAATATTCATTGTTAGATATTAGCAAGCGCGGGTTAACAGAGGGCGTTATGCCAAAGGAGCAAGCAAAATAAGTACCGTTGGGCGCGACAAGGAATTCATAGGACAGCGGGGGTGAGAAGGAGCTGTTACAAATGGGTATTAGCTGAGGGGGTAGACGCAAGACGGGGCTATGTATACAGAGGCCTATTCCCGAAAGCTGCGTCAATGTGAGACCCGGAGAGGTCTCTGAAAAACGGGAGGGGTCTGACCAGCGAGTCTTGCTGGAGTCATTGGTAAGTATGAGGTCTGCTGAGGTGTTTACTAAAACTGCTATCCCTTCGTAAAACGGGGGAACGGGGGAGAAACATAACCAGCACTCGCTATATCCAGTGGAGTTAAGGGATTCTGCAGTCACATTAGCCAGGCTTTTAAGGATTTCGCCTGTAGAGGGTAAAACTGGGGGGAGCAAGGCCTGGAAAACAGTACTAGTAGACAGGGGAGAAGGGTTAGAAGGTCTTGGGTCTCTTGCCTTAGGGGCAATAGGGCCAAGGACAACGTGCTTGTTGGCGTTTGGAATGGATCGAATTAATTTGATTTTAAAAGTGAGCCCAGGGTCCTTTCCTGAAACATAAAGCCTTAGCCCCCATTCATGTCCCCTGAGCCATCTATCAATAGGGGCCCTTTTTCCCTTGTCAGTAAAGGCAATGGAGAGCGGTGTACATCGCCCCCTTGTGGATTGGGTGCTTTGACATTCTGGGGTAACAGTTGAGTTAGGCTTGGGATCCCAAGCCCTACTTAGTTATATAATCCCAGGTGGAGCTAGGCTTCCAACTAGCATCTCCTGTAGTCTCACACCCCCAGGAGTCACAGAAATAGGAGTCTCTATATCCACATTTATAGTTAAGGGCTCGATCTCTATGAGCTCCCGGGCAAACATAAAATTCTGTTTCTCTGAGGTAGGTTCTCCTAGGGGTGTTGTTACACCCAGGAGAGGTGGTAGATTGTCCCTCAGGGTAGGTCTCAGGGGAGGTGGAAAAAGGAAAGTAAATGTCTGGGGTCCCCCAGGCCGCAGAAGCTCCAGCGGCCAAGTCACAGAGGTCAGGGGCAAGAACAGGCCATGGGGGGGAACTTGCTAAAGTGGAAGAACTGAAAACGACGTCTCCTGCTTCACTGGTGACTGTCCAGGTGAAATTGAAAATCTGATGGGTCCAAACGGGGCGAAAGGTCATGACGAGGGTCAATAGTGTAGAAATCTTCATTTTTGCCTCCTGAAAATAAACAGAAAGGGAAGGCTTCTCAGGGGTTAATATGCCCTGGACTGGAATTATTATTGTTTTTGCCTCTATTTGTGTCTAGGAGTTTAATGAGCCTATCTGGGAGCCATCGGGCATTTTGTGCCTTAGCATCATATATACAAGCATGTCCTTTCCCCCATATGAGCACAGGGTCAGGCCCGTGCCATGTGTTGGTCATCGGATCTCTCCACATAGCCTGTGCATAATTATCTGCCGTGGAGGGATGCCAAAGGCGATCAGCAGCGGTTTTACCCGCGGAGTCATAAGTAAGGAAATTAAGAACAAACAGTGCATGATTTAGGAGTGTCTTTGCATTACCTGTTTTCGGATAGAGTACTTCTCCCCCCGACTGAAGTTTGAATAACATGTTTTTAAGGGTTAAGTGGGCTCTTTCAACAATGCCTTGGCCTTGGGGATTATAGGGAATTCCTGTTATGTGCTTAATACCTAACTGCGCACAGAACTGTTTAAAGCTAGAGCTGGCGTATCCAGGCCCATTGTCAGTTTTTAAGATTTTAGGTTGTGGTAGATATGCCAGGCATGAGAGAACATGGGTAATAACATTTTTAGTTGCCTCTCCCGTTTGCAAGGATGCACATAGGAAACCACTACATGTGTCAACAGACACATGGATATATTTTAATTTACCAAAGGGAGGGTAATGAGTGACATCCATTTGCCATATCTCTCCTGGAACTAACCCCTGGGGGTTGATTCCGTTATGAGGCTCTGGGAGGAGAGTTAGACATCCTTGACATTGCCGAACTATTTGGCGGGCCTGTTCTCGGGTGATTGAAAATTTGAGTCTAAGAGTATGAGCATTGAGATGATGTAGTTCATGAGCCCGTTGGGCTGCAGCCAAGGGTGAGTCTGACGTGACAGAGGCTACTAATTGAGTCGCCAGATCAACTCTGTCATTGCCTTTGGCAAGCGGCCCTGGAAGGCCAGTGTGAGCGCGTATGTGCCCGATGAAAAAAGGGGCATCGCGGTTTAGAATTAATTTTTGCAATTTTGCGAATAGGGGGGAAGCATTTGTAGAGGGACGTATGTAAGGCACTGTCTCTAATAGGGGAACAGAGGTTGCTACATAGGCACTGTCAGTGTAAAGGTTAAAGGGGGCATCTATTAAAAGCTCAAAAACTTTGATTATTGCAGTTAATTCAACAAGTTGTGCAGAAGAGAGGTCTGTCTGTATTCGAGTAACTTGCCCATTAATACTGAAGGCGGCTATACCGGAGGAGGACCCATCAGAGAACACCATTACGGCCCCAGCAATTGGCGTGGTTTTAGTCCTTTTGGGAAAGACAACCGGGGTCTTTTGAAGGAACTGGACTAATCTGTCTGCAGGGTAATGATTATCTATTGTCCCATGGAAGGAGGTGCAGCTAATTGCCCAATCATCATCATGTTGAATAAGCCATTGTAATTGAGATGTATTGTATGGGAGGGTTATAACTTCAGGGTCTCTCCCAAACAACTTGAGAGCTGCCTCTCGGCCTAAACGTAAGAGGGCAGCAACTAATTGAGGATAGGTAGCTAAGACTCTAGGGGGGGAGGCTGGCAAATGAACCCAAAATAGTGGATGGTTTTGCCAAAGGACTCCTGTAGGGGAGAAGGGGGTAGGGAAAATGAGCAGCCACAAACTTAGATGTGGAGAGAAGTAGCTAATGGTCTGTTCAGAAATAGCCCGCTCTACAATGGTTAATGCCCTTTGTGCTTCTGATGAAAGCGAGCGGGGGGAGGAAGGATCAGGGTCTCCACGTAGGACATCAAACAAGGGCTTTAACTCTCCGGTGGTCAGCTTTAAATAAGGCCTGAGCCAGTTGATGTCTCCTAGCAGACGCTGAAAATCATTAAGAGTGTTTAAGGAGCTTCTCTTTAACTGAATTTTTTGAGTGAGGATTTTATTAGAAAATAATTCAAAGCCTAAAAAAAGTTGGGGGGGGTGGACCTGGACTTTTTCTGGGGAAATTTGTAGTCCTCGATCTCGGAGGGCAGTGACTAGCTGTTGACTGGCCGCATAGAGCTGTTGCTGGTCAGGACCGGCAAGAAGAATATCATCTATATAATGGATAATATACAAAGTGGGGAAGAGCAACCTAAAGGGGTCTATAGTCTGGGCTACAAACTTTTGGCAAAGAGTGGGGCTGTTGGCCATTCCTTGTGGGAGAACTCTCCACTGAAACCGGGGAGAAGGCCTTACACAATTGGTAATGGGTATACTAAAGGCAAAACGTTTGCAATCATCAGGATGCAAAGGTATGGAGAAAAAGCAATCTTTTAGATCAATTACTAATTTGACATACCCTTTAGGGATGGCTATTGGAGAGGGAATTCCCGGTTGTAATGCGCCCATAGAGACCATAGTCTTATTAACCGCCCTGAGGTCTTGTAGGAGCCTCCACTTGCCTGATTTCTTTTGGATTACAAAGATTGGGGTGTTCCAAGGGGATGTAGAAGGTTCAATATGTCCAGCAGCCAGCTGTTCCTGCACTAACTCTATGGCTGCCTTTAATTTTGTAGTGGTAAGGGGCCATTGATCGATCCAGACAGGAACATCACTTTTCCAAGTAATCTTGTCTGCCTGGAGTGCAGGAGGAGCAATGGCCCTTACGAAAAATGTTTTTCAAACCCTAAACCTGAGCGGTCTATCTTAGGCGTGGCCAGTATCGGGTTGGGATCTCCCTGTTTTAGTTTGCCCAACCCCTGACCAGGGAGGTAACCCTGTGAAAGCATCTGCTGTGTTACAACTTCATTAGGGCTACACATGATGACCTTCATTTGAGAAAGGATATCTCTTCCCCAAAGATTTACCGGCAACCCAGGAACTACGAAGGGTTGAATGAATCCGGTATTTCCTTCTTCATCTTCCCAGTTTAATAACTGTGAGCTCTGTAAGGTGTTTCTTGACTGCCCAATTCCTTGTAGATGGGTCAAGGAAGCGTGTAAGGGCCAGCTGGAGGGCCATGAAGCCTGAGATATGACCGTAGAGTCGGCCCCCGAATCTAAAATTCCTTCAAATACTTTTCCTTGGATCTTAAGTTTAAGAGTGGGGCGTTCTTTAGTAATAGCTTGGATCCAATATAAGTCTGAAGAACCTGGGGTAGAGGAGCCTCGCTGCTTATGAATAGCAGGGTGAGATGTACTTAAAGGGAGGGGGAGCGCCTGCGCAAGGCGCTGACCTTTCATAATGCTGACAGGGCACTGGGGGGCACTAGCAAGAATTTTTATTTCTCCAGTATAGTCATTGTCAACTAAGGAAGGGTGGACAATAAGGCCGTTTATTGTGGTGGAAGCTCGCCCTAAAATTAGAAAATAAGTATCTTTGGGAGGTGGGCCATAAATTCCTGTGGAAATAATTGTAATTCCCTCTTCAGGCGTTAATATTGTTGAGGAGGAGGCACAGAGGTCAAGTCCTGCACTCCCGGGTGTGGCCCGATAGAGGGCGGGAGTGCTACAGCTAGGCTGTTCCCCGAGGCCGGCTGAAATGGAATTGGCTGGGGGGCCCGGGGCTGGCCCCTCAGCTCGTTTCCCTGAAAAGGGGGGGTGAAAGGATTTGTGGTACTGTAAAAAGGATTTGTTGGATTGTTACGGCACTCTTTGGCCCAATGCCGCCCCTTATGGCAGCGAGGGCAAATACCGGGGACTGACCCAACTCTAGGAGGAGGAGCTGTGGTAGGGCATTGGCGAGCGAAATGGCCTGGCTGTCCACATTTAAAGCAGTTACGCATAGGCGGTGCGCCCTTGGGGAAGGAAGGAGGATAAGAAGCCGGGGGAGTTTGAACAGCGGCACCTACAGCTAAAAGGGCTTGGACTTTGGATGTAAAAGGATCGACATCTCTACACATTCTCAGCATTTCATCAAGAGTTTTGTCTCGAGTCTTACCGCGGAGGACGGCTCGACATGCCGAATTGGCGTTTTCATAGGCTAGCTGTTTTACAATCTTATCATTGGCAGCCGCGGAACCAAGGGTCCTTTCGGCGGCCTCTAACAGTCTGCTAACAAATTCGCTATAGTCTTCTTGCGAGCTTTGAGTGATCTTAGTTAGAGGAGTGTTAGCAGTCCCGGAAGCAGGGAGTGATATCCAAGCGCCCAAAGCGGCATCTTTCACTTGAGATAAAAGACCAAGGGGAAGGCGCTGCTGCCTGGTTTCAGAGATATATCTGCCCTGTCCCGTAAGCTTATCAAAAGTCCAGGACGCTGTTGGGGAATGAGGGTCTTTTACATTGGCAGCAGCGATGGTCTGACAACGGTCAGCAAAATCTGCCTTCCAAGTTAAAAACTGACCACGGGTAAGCACAGCCTGGACTATACGCAGCCATTCACCTGGGAGTAAATGTCCTCTTCGAGACAGCGAATCAAGAACAGAAAGGGTAAAAGGGGCATTGGGGCCATAAGCTTTAACGGCCGCGTTCAGCTCTTTTAAGCTTTTGAAATGGATTTTGTGAAATTCTCTAGGGCCATCAGCAGGCTCGGCCGGCTCTGGCTCAGCCTGCTCCTCTCCCTCACTTTCTATTTCCTGAGCAGCAGGGGCGTCTTCGCCGTCGCTTTCAAGATCGCCCTCTTCCGGACTATGTGTTGTGGAGGTGGGGCCAGAGCGGGCGGAGGCCCGGGTAAGAACAGGAAAGAGCAGTTTTTTAGGTTGTTTTTTAGGTTTTGTGGCTGTAAGCGGTTTCTTAGAGAGGCCCCTTTGCGAATATAATGCGGGACGAACTGGTTGGGAGACAACTAATTTTTGGAGATGGCAAGTTATTCTTTGTTCTACTATCTGTGCTATTAGGTCTTTAGTGCTGGTAGGGGGGCTAACAGGACCGGGAGCCGGAGGGGGTAGCGGAGGGGCCGACGGGGGCAAAAAGGCCGGGGCGCAAACATTGGGAGGCTGAATAGAGGGAGTGTAAGAGGCTCTTTTCAAAACTGGGGGTGTGTAAGAAGGGGGGTTAAGCGACGGGGCGGCAAGGGGCCAATCTGGGTTGTGATACTTGGCCGCTTCGTCTTCTAGTTCAGCCGCGTCTCCCGGATCTAAAGGCTCGCCATTTTGGCTCTTAGTCACGACTGGAAAAACCTTTTGTGTATCGACAAAGTCCGAATCTCGAGGGAGAGGCGGATAAATGCAACATTTGGGAGGGGTATCATGGAGGGCACCGAGCAAAGATGGTGTCGGGCTAGGGGAGGGGGATTTAGCTGATTTTGGGGCAGGGGGATCACTCGAAAGAGACGATTTTGAGGCCGCCCGAGATAGGGGGCGGAGGCAATATTCTGCCACTGACAAGAGTTGACGTTTATCAGGGTCAGTATTTTCAACAATATCTCTGATAAGACCCCAATAGGAAAATACTGAAACAGGAACAGAGTCAGGGCCGTTTTTGATAAGATAATCATTTAAATCTCTACCTACTTTCTGCCATTTTTTAGGATGAATTTCGGGGCCATTAATGATAAACCACGGACAGACTTCATCAACAAAAATAAAAAACTTTACCAAGTCTTTCTTTTTAACTCGAACTCCTCTCTCCCTAAGTGAACTTTTTAGGTCTCTTATGAAGACCGCTTCTTTACTTAATTTAGTTCCCATTTTCTTGTAAGGCGGCCGGTACTCACCAGGGACGACGACCTCCGTGAGCGGCGAAAGGCGTCTCCTATTGTTTCATCAAGAAGGGGTCTGGCCAGACGATATCTTACTCGGGGGTCCGCCTGCGAAGGATCCGCGCCTCGAGCCCCACGTTGGGCGCCACTTGTCCCGTCCAGCGGGACCTAGTTATTTGTGGGGACGAGGGGGATCCGACCTGAAAGAAAATGGGGGCGAGAGAAGAGCGAAGGCAAGACAGTATTCTGATCAAGCCCTCAAATTTTATTGTAAGACGGGGGTAGATATACACCAGTGTTCAGGGGCAGAGTGGGCCATAGGATACTTGTAAGCAGGGGATTGGCTGCAGGCGCAGCGAGTTACATTTTGATTGGTATATGATAATGGGGAAGGAGGGGGAGAAGAGTATCTCTTGGCGCGCGCGGGCTTCCTTGTTGGCGCGCGCGGGCTCGCAGCTAATCTCCAGGAAGTGAAGCAGGAACCTCATGAACTGTGGCCATCTTGTTGTCTTTGTGTGGCTCCCAACAATCTAGCATAGTTGTTATGAATAAGTGAACTAAATGAGTGTGGCAAGTGAACACCTTTTTAATTGTGAGTTACAGTTTGTATACCTACCTACAGCCTGAGAATCTTTGTAGTAACCTAAAACCTTAAAGTTTTGCTAAGAAGATATACTCTATGTTTAGTGAGAGATTGTGCTGTAAAGCTCATGGTTACAGAAATTATAAAATGTGTTCATAAATTTGTCAATCTAAAGAATGTTAGTTTAACAGTTTACAATAGCCTACTTCTCAGTGTTCACTGGAAATTAAAGCTTCTAATGGTTTTAAGTTCTAATTAAAACTACTTAAAGTAATAAAGAAAACATTTCTCTATGCTAAAAGATGTGTGATTTAATAAGAGAAAGTATAAAGAATGAAAACTCGTCTGCATGCTAAAGAATGTGTTTTTTGATAAAAGAAAGTGGCTTTGTTCTAAAGTGCAGCTGTTTGTTTAGAGAGGGACAGAGAGACAGAGACAAAGAGAGAGAGCAGTGTGGTGCAGCAGCGTGGTGCCTTTTGTTATAGCGGATCCGCTCAGCCTGTTGCTTTGGGGGAGGGTCAGGATGTTTAGAGATAAGGCGAGATAAACCCAGTCAAGCCCCAGGAAAGCCCAGGCATAATTCTCACCAGCTTATGTGCTTGAGACCATAGGGCAAATGAAGAATAAATTACTATATTCTTACAGAAATAGTCGTGCTATGTGAAATTAAAGCAAGTGAGTCTTGATATCAAGTGCACAGCAAAATTAGAATTTTGTTTCCAGTTAAAAAAAAAAACAACAAAAAAAGTTTTCTTTAACTGCTAGTCTGCTCTTAATGTTGAAAGATTGCAAAAGGTTCTCTGTTTCATCAAAGCAGTTTCTCATGCTTAAAGTCTCAGTGAGTTGCCAGTATATTTTTTAAAAATGAAATCTTAATATTAGAAAGACTAAAAGCTAAAGTTTGTTAACAACTGTGTAACCTTTATTTGCCTTTGAAATATTTTGTTATTGAAAACGATTGCATGGCATGAGAAATTGAATTATTTATTCCTTATATTTTTATAAGTAGAAAAATCTCTCTAACCAACAAATGATTAAAGTTGTTAACTGATTATTTGTTTTCTTAATTTATCCTCCTAAGCAGAATGGTAACAAAGTTTTTTTTTTTAGCTGATTAAATGCACTTAGTTAACAATTTATTTATTAAAAATTAAACTTAAAATTTATTCTTAAAAATTAAACTGTGTAGAATCTGGACAAGATTATGTTTCTCCCAGAAAAACAGGTTTCACTGTAAAGGTTTAGATGGACAAACGTGTGGCCACTTTTGAGAAAGGTTGTAATAGATTTTTTTGAGAACCACCAGGTCTTCTTGTTTAATTTATATGCTGTGGATATGTTTGTATGTTTTAAAAAAAAACATGGAGGACTCCCCATATTTTTTAACACAAATGATCTTATAAGCTGCTATGCAAATTCTATTAAAAGCTCTATCTACTATTAAAGAGTAAAACATTCTTGAAGCTTTCAGGGAAGACCTGTAGACTTAAGCACTTACTCTGCTTTTTTGTATCTGGTCTTGGACACTTATGCTGAGTTATGTTCTTATTATTTTCACTGTTTGTAAGCTATTGATTGTATATAATCTTTAAACCATCCAAATATCCAGCATACATTTCCATGTCACCACAACCCACTATTGATGCCATGAATGAAATGGCTGGTTAGAAAGCCAAAGGTCATCATTTCTCAATCCCTAAATGAAGAGGTAAAATGCCTGATCTCTTTCATCTCAAAGCATATTTCTGGTCAGATCTGAATATCTGTGTGAAGGAAAGAGACATTTAAATTTGAGATTCTGCTTAAACTTTTAAGTTGAATTTGACTATAGCCATATTCATTCTTTGCATGTATATCTAACAGGTCTTTTGTATGCCTGGTGATATTATAATCTGCCTTGAGTTTGGACAGTTCTTTCAGCTAAATGTGAATTCTTATTGTAGCTTTTTTTCCCCTCCTGAAGATGAAAGCAGAGGAATCTACCATCTGCTACCATTCTCTCAAGAATGCTTGGTAACCTAGAATTATTTTGACTTTCTATATATTGTCTTTAAAAACTGACAGCAGCAGTCTCCCCTGCTGCCCCACCTTTTAAAGATATCTCATTTACTGTGCTGGGTATATAGACAATAAATGTGTAATGATAGACAGTTCTAAAAGAATTAAATGCAAAAAGGTGCTTTTACCTCTAGTTAACTCTGATATTTTCCAGAGGGCCCCTGGAACATGTCAGAGGAATTTTTTCTCATTAGAGAAAGTATTTGACTAATTTGGCTTATTTATCTGATATATATATATATTTACCAGGAAAGCACTGTCAAAGAGAATGATGCTAAACTTTGTTACTGAATGTTTTGTATTACAGAAATATCAGAATTTCCTTATGTCAACTATCTTACAGTAAGCTCTCATCAGATCTTTAACCATTGTCATTTGTAAGTCTTTTGTCATTTATAGTCACTGTTTTATTATTCGTAAACTAGTAAAGAACTAGATTTCAGCAGAACAGGTATTAGTTACATAAGAGTACATAAACTAAAGAAAATGATTTTGTGTCTTTTTGTTTCAAATGTTGCTGATTAAGTGTTTTAAGCTTGTTCTCTTAAGCTGACAACAGTTTGGTAAATGACTATCTTTATAAGCAGAATTGAAACATCCTTCTCTCTACCTGATCCCTACAGAGTTTAAAAACTTTCAGTGACTATTTTTGTATTCCATGGCAGTATGTTTATTTGCACGAGTTCAATAAGAATCTGCTTTCCTTGTGAGAAGACTAATTAAGAACACTGGTTATACTGTCAGGGCTTTGACTGGAATGTCATACCTGAGAGACATGTGCATGGACTCAGATGTGAACAACTTTAAGGAACTAAGACTGACTTTATAAAGCCAAAAAAGCCCCTTAGAAGAACTGGCCTGGTACCTTGCTTACAGAGTTCCCAGCAGCCTTACCAGGTGAGTAAAGAAGGTCACTTCCTGGCAGGTGCAGGGACCTCGAGAAGAGAGGAATTCATCCAAATCTACAGGTACTGCAGGCAAAGCCTGATGGCAAGTCTGGCTTGGCTGTCTGGCCTCAAGAAGCCTTTAAAAGTTCAATCTGAAATTCCTTACAAAAAGTTCCAGCAAAGCATATTTAAAAGAGCCTGTGTAATCAATTGCTCTTCTTGCTGCACTTGTGCAAATAATCAAGCCAGCTGTTAATTATTTTCTTAACCTAATAAAAATGAGGGTGATTTTAGAGAAAAGTATTGTTTCAATAACGCAGCCTCCTTCCAGAATGGAAAATCCAACTCCAGATGTTGCTACATAACCTAATAACACAATTTGTTTTATCTTGCCCAGAAGCCACAAAACTGCAAATAGTAATAGAAACGAAACCCAGAATAGAAGCGCCAGCCTTCTGAGGCCCTCTCAACTGACCAGTGATAGAGACCTAGCTGCGCCCTTTACTGCGCCCCCTTCTCAGCACGAAGCAGCCAGAGCGGTCATCGCCCCCTTTCCCTAGCAGCAGCTAGGGTCTCTATCTGTAGAGGAGAGAATAAAACAGGGACCATAGGCTTAGACAGAATAAAGTGAGAGCCTCTGAAGAAAGCAAGGCAGGATATTTGCAATCAGAGCAACGTAACTACATGCTGAAAACCCCCCTCCTACTAAAACTATGTTGAACATTAAGCTCTAGAATCATTCTTCAGTGAGATCAGTTAATGTTCCCCAGATAAAGAAGAGTAGCACATGCTTTATTATGCTAATCATTTGTAATCGTGTATAAGATTCACTTTAGCATACTAAAAGGCCCAGGCCTATGTGCTGTCTTTCCTCCTGATCTAAATAATATTGCAAGCTGAGAAACTGACTTAGCATGCAGACCCAGCTGTAGATGGCATAGTAAAAGGCAGGATTCTTTAGCAAATATACAATATCTCAGCCCACCTTAGAGGCTGGGCATGCAGTCTTTTAATGTGCGCCTGGACCAAAGCACCAGTAGCCCAGAGAGAAATCAAGGCAGGAGATTATCTTTAATCAAGGACCCCTTGCCATCCGTCCCGAGCTAACTCGCTCCTGCTGGTTATGCTATGCTATTGCTCCCCCTTACTATGAAGGTATAGCATTTGTTAATGCTCTCAACCAGTCTTCTGACCCCTCTCAGTGTAGGTGGCAGCAGAAAAGACCAAGACTCACTTTATCCTCTGTAAGTGGGCAAGGAACCTGCATTGAGAAAGTTCCTAAAACTTACACCTCCCTCTGCAACAGGACAGAAGTAATAAACACCACCCCAACTTATTATATTCCCCCATCTAACGGGTGGTGGACCTGCCAAACCGGAGTCACTCCATGTGTTCATTCCCAGAAGTTAAGTAGTCCTACAAAATAGAAGAAGTTTAGACATGTTATTCCTCCAACAAGGCAGACTGTGCGCTGCCCTTAAAGAAGAATGTTGCTTCTATGTAGATCATTCAAGAGTAATAAAAGACTCCATGGCCAAAGTTAGAGAAGAGTTAGCTAATAAAAAAAAAAAGAGAAAGAGAACAAAACCAAGGGTAGTTTGAGTCCTGGTTCAACTCCTCGCCATGGTTCACTACCCTCATCTCTACTCTAGTAGGGCCACTAATAATCTTAATATTAATTCTAACTTTTGGCCCCTGCATCCTAAACCGCCTAGTTACCTTTATCAAAGAACGCATTAGCACCATGCAAATCATAGTGTTGAGACAGAACTATCAGAGTGTTGACCAAACAGATGACCCCTAGTTTCATGATTGAAATAGATACAAGAAGAAGAGGGGAATGTAAGAATAGAAATAGGTTAAATGTAAGAATAGAAATAGGTTAGCATAAGAGTAGCCATCTTAAGGGCCTAAAAGCCATTTCCTGAGTGTGTGTGAACTGGAACTGAGTAAGGCTGAGAAAAACAAGATAATCAATCATGAACACCAGAATAAGGCAGTGGTGACCCTTGGTCAGCTAACCTTGGTCAGTTAATCCTACATACCAAGCTTATTGTGCGGAACCGCCCTGACAATTGAGGAATGGTCTTATCTTGCTCTTGCCTAACCCCAGGATGTATGTCTTGCAAGAATAATGTATAGCTGTGGAAAATTACTATGAGTTAAGTGCTTTGAAAATGCTATATAAACCCTTGGCTCTGAGTGCTCGGGGTCCTTGTTGAAACCCGCTGTGTTGGGCAGACACTTGGACCCCAGCTAGCTGGAATAACAATAAACCTCTTGCTTGTTGCATCGATCTGCCGTGGCCTTCGTCTCCTCACTGGGGGGAAGCGCAGACTGGAATAAGGCCATTGGGTCTTACACCACCACCTTTCAACAACCCTACATTAACTCCCCAATTAGTTTGTCTTCATAACCACATTCTGAGCAGCTCAGGTTATCATCCCCACTTAAATGAATGAGATACATAGCAGGTTGTATGATTGCCAAAGGTCACAAAGGAAAGCATTAATTCAAATATCTGAGTTTATAGAAATTCAGTTCTAAGAAATACAGTATTTCTTTATTGCTACTCTCACATTTAAATCAGTACACATTTGATCAGTTTATTTGTTTTCCTAGATAATACAGATTTTCTTGCACATGTAAACAAAATTGCCACTCAAAGAGGCACAGGGAAGCCACCTACCCATGGATATATTATGATTAATAACAAAGGGCTACAAACACATTTATTTAATTAAAAACAATGAAAGACAAGGGCCAGCTTCCAGAACGGTGGAGTAAGAAGCATAGCTGACTGTCCCTAAGAAAAGAATGTGTAACAAGAGAAAAATATAAACAATAGTAATATCTATTTAAAATCCCTGGAAATTGTCCAAAGGGCATCCAGCAAATGGAAAAACATTTGCTAAAAAAATATGCATTACATCTTCATAAGACTGTAGCATCTGACCCAGGACCCACTCTATTATGGCCCCACCCCTCAGCTCTATGTTACAGAAGTTCCATCCCAAGTCTTATGCAACCAAGAAGAAAGAAGCTACTTCTTACCCAAGCCTGTAGCTATGGTTTTATCCTGGGAGGGGCAGCTGTCTGTATTTCTCATCCCACTGAACTCCATACTGCAAAGGCTCTGTTCCAGGCACGTAGGTACAAGAGGATTAGGGCTCACTTCTCCCTCTCAGTCCCACTCATGGGGTGGAAGCTCTACTGTAGGCATGGCAGATACAAGTTAGGGGACTCCACTGCTCTTGTGCTAACTTGTCTTTAGAGCAATGGAGTTCCACAGCAGGAGGGGCACACTGAGAAGACCAGAGCTACAATCTCTCTCAAGTACCTGCTTGTAGAAGAGGGATATCACTTCAGGAGAAAGGGGAGAATCCCCGGCTCTGGTTCACCAGTATGAAAGTTCTACCCAGAAGGAAAGGCAAGCTATCAGAACTAAGCTCCACCGCTCTGCCTGAAGGGACTGACAATATTTGTAGTAATGTATGGAGAATATCATGCTCATAGCATTGTTGAAAACAATGGCGGTCTTGGTGGAGAGCAACTGAATGGGTACTACATTTTCAATAATAGTAGAAACAAGCAAAATAACAGGACAGTCAGAAGCTAAACAGAGAACTAGGGGAACAAATAGGCAAGAAGAACCTTCCTATGATCATAGTCAACTTTGGGGTTCAGAAAGACTGCACATGCACTAAGCTGTACCCACTCAGGAAATCAGAGGACATGAGGCTGACTTACAAGCATTCCCCCAAGCTGCATACAGATCAATCAACAAAAGGCATAAGTTTCAGTGGCACTATGGGCATAAATAAGACCTTTAACCAAACACTGACTAAACAATAAGCAGAGTTTATACTCTGACCCAGAGGCAACTTCTAAGAAACCAGGCTTAAAATTAAATCATATACATCCCTGACATTCTGGAAGACTTGTGTATCCCCAAGTCCCTGCCCATTCAGGAGTAATTAGAGAAGAAAAATCCAAACTATAGAAGGCTTAAGCACAATTTTGGACCAATAAATGGCTTATGCTGAAGTAAGAACAATCCTTAGGTAGCCAGGCTAAAAGATAAAAACAAGAAAAAAAATTTGAGCAGGGATATCAGAAGTTGTTGGCCATTGTGGAGGGAAACAGACTTAAAAGAGTTAGTTTAGCTATGTCATTAAACAAATAAATAAATGATCAAGCAAACAATAAAAAAATCAAGTCCCTGAGGGGAGAGTGGGGATCAGTATACAGAGTTGCTACATTGTTTATTTAAAATGTCTAGCTTTCAACCAAAAATTATGAACAGGGAAAGGAACAACAAATTGTGATCCATACACAGGAAAAAGAGCAGACAACAGACACTGCCTTGAAGGGGCCCAGACAGTAGACTAAGCAGATGATAAGCTGCCATCACAGATATTTTCAAAAACTGAAGGAAACAATTTCTAAAAGAAGGTGCAACAATACCTCATCAAAAAGAAAAAAAAAAAGAAATTATAAGAGATCAAATGAAAAATTCACTAGAGAGGATCAACAGTAAATTTGAGCCAGCAAAAGAATCAACAACCTTAAAAATAGATCAATAGAGATTATTCATTCTGAATAACAGAGATAAAAGAATGAAAATTCTCAAACAAATCTGAGTCACCATTATGAACATTAATATACACATAATAATAACAGAAGAGGAGGAAGAAAAAGGAACAGAAAAAATACAGAAGAAAATACAAAGAAATAATGACTGAAAGTAATGTTTTAATTACTCAAATTTGATAAAAACAAAGCAATTATGTCAAGTCCAACTGGATAAACCCAGAGATCTACCCAGACACATCATAGTAAAATGTTGCAATCTAGGGATGAAAATAAAATCTTGAAAGCACTAAAACAATTCATTATGTAGGAAAGAACTATGCAGCTGTTATCTCATCAGAAACAATGAAGGTCAGAAAGGCAGTAGAATGACATAGTCCAAGTGTGAAAGTAAAATATCCTCAACCGAGAATCTTACATTTAGCAAAGCTATCTTTCAAAAATAAAGAAAAAATAAGACATTTCCAATTTAAAGGAAGAAAATCAGAGTTTTAAACAATTTGCTAGCAAACCTGGCTTACAGGAAATGCCATAAAGAGCTTCATAGCAACTTCATCGCTTCCAAGTAGTAATTCAATTCCATGTGAAAGAACAAAAACTCTGGTAAAGATATTTATGTAGGCAATTACAAAATAAAATATATATAGTGGCATATTTCTTATTTCTAATCTTAACTGATTAAAAAATTAATTGTATAATATGATGTGTATATATTTGTATTTGGGGGCCTAAAACATATAGAAATGTAGTCTATTTGACTTCATAAAAGAGTGTGAATAGGAACACAATTGTATTTAGTAAGAAAATGACATCAGATGGTAACTTAAATCCACAGAAATAATGGAGAAAGCCAAAAAAGGTAAGAAGATCAACAAAGTCTATAAATATATACTTATTCTCCATTCTTCAATTAGCTTCTCTAATGGAAATAGAGTAATAATTCTTTAATGGTTAAATAAAATAATAATTATAAGAATATATTATTAATTTGTAATATATGTAGACATAATGTATATAATAACAATAGCACAAAAGCCTGGAAGGAAACACAGCTTCATAAGAGTAGTTTCACTGTTTCATTAAAATTAAGATTGGTATAAATCTAAAGTAGATTTTTATTAAGTTATGGGTAAATTATAAATTCTAGAGCAACTGCTAAGAAAACAACTTTTTAAATGATTAAAAAATCATAAAGGTTTTAAAATATTTCATTAGAAAACACCCCTTTGGTACAAAAGAAGATAGTAAAGGAACTGGAAAGGAAAAATAAAAAAGAGACAAAAAGGATATGACAGATGTAAATCCAACCATATCAATAATAACATTAAACATAAATGGATTAAACAATTGTAAGTCTGGGGAGAGGAAATCCCAGGGCAAATACCTCTAGAAATTGAAATCAGTCAAAGGGAGAAATAAAGTTTAAAATCTGTTTATTGCTTACAAGCTGCAGTCCAGGCCCTTATCTCTTTCCTGCTCAAGCAGAAGCAAAAACCACCCCTCCTCTCACCTCTTAGTACAGATAAGCATTCCTTGCCCAAGTAATTACCCATTGACATGGAGATGACTTCTCTCCACCCCTAAGGAATGATGCAAATGCACTAAAGCCATACTTCTTTTCATCTCTGAATGCCTATTGATATGCAGATGTACTAAAGCCAGGCGAGATATTCTGGAAATGTTACAATTTTACCCACAACAATCTAACCAAAAGGTAGAATTTATCACACTGGAATAAAAATAAAGATCCAACTATATGCTGTTTATAGGAGATACAACTTATATTCAAAGATATAAATAGATTGAAAGTAAAAGGATGGAAAAAGAGATCTCAAAAGACAGCTTGAGTGGTTTTACTAATATCAGACAAAATGAATTTTAAAACAAAAAATATTAGAGGTAACAGAGAAATTGCATAATGATAGTCATTCCATTAGAAATATATAACAATTATTAACATATATTCTCCTAGCAACTGAGCTCCAAAGTACATGAAGAAGCCAAATCTGAAAGAATTGATGGGAGAAGGAGGTAACTCAACAATAATAGTTGAAGACTCCCATACTCACTTTAAATAAGAGATAACACAACTAGACAGAAGATCAACAAGGAGATGAAAGGCTTGCACAAGAGTATAAAACAAATAGATTTAACAAACTATAAAGACAAAAAAACAAAGCTGTACAACACTCCACCCAATGATAGCAGAATATATATTCTTCTCCAGTATACATGGAACAGCATATGGTATATACTCCATCATATATGGCAAAACAGGTCTCAATACATTTAAAAGGTCTAAAAGAGTACAAATCATATTCTCAAACCAAAACTAAACTAGAAATTAATGGCAAAGGAAAGTTTAGAAATTCATAAATCTATAAAAACAAAAAATTAAACATCCTGAATAAACAAGTCAAAAAAAAAAACACGGGACAAATTAGAAAATACCTTGACAAATTAAGGCAAAAGCATTGCATACCCAAACTTATGGATGCAGTTAAAGAAGTGCTCAGTGGGAAATTCATAGCTGTAAAAGTCTATATGGAGGAAGTAAGAAAGACCTCAAATCTGTCTTTCTATGTTTTCCTTGAATATACCTATAAGAAGAGGTTGAATTAGTAATTTCAAATATTCTCACAAAGAAAACATTCTCTCTCCTATCTGTGCAAAGTACTCATGCATTTTTAAAACTTTCCTCTTTGACTTTAAATATTTGGAGTTTCATCAATGACCACTTGAATTTTTATGTTTTTCATGACTCCTTCAAAAGGTGGTAGCACTTTGATTAGTTGTGGGCTGTGTATTGAATGAAAGGTCTACTTGTCCTGTCAGAAGCACTTATGCGCCAGGTAATAGTTGTTGCTCAGGACTTATTGTAGCTGTATCTGATGATTCCCTTGGGAAAGTATTTATTCTCTAAGCCCATAAAAAGGTATTCATACCACTGATGTTGCTACATTGCTAGTTTCCTGAAATACAGTAGGAAAAATGGGAAGGAATTTCAGATGCCTTTTGCCAACACAAATACAAGACAAGACTAAGAGGCTGCCCTGTTAACTTCAGAGAACTGAGAGCTCAGGGCCAAGGAGGGTGGACTGGCACAGCAGCTGTGGAGAAGACAAGTTACTGGAGGAGATCAATCAGGCCACTACACCAGGCTGAGAGCAGATACTCTGAAGAAATGTTCCTGACCTGTTATCTAAAGAATCTACAGCATCTGGGCTTTATTTAGTCATGGGCTCATACATTTCATTTAAAGCACAGAAAGGTTGAATATCTTTCATTTTCTCATCAATGATATGATATGTATATGGTTATTACCTAAATAAATTAATGTGGTACAAAATATAATCAAAATATCACTCAGGCATAAGCATACTACCAGTAAGACATACATGGTACTGCTACTAACAAGTCCTTAACTCAACAATGCAGGAACATCTCTGAGAAGCCTCAGTACCTGTACTCAGATCTTTTCCCCGGTCTTCATCAGTAAACAAGCATTTGCTAGGTATCCTTCCGTGTGAGCATCGAGCTCGGTATTGCTGACCCAGGGGTCTTAGACTTAATGATATATATTTTTTAAAACTTCTCTAAGGTGATTAGGAGTTGTCAGCCTGGGGAAAGGAAATCCCGGGGCAAAATATCTCTAAAAACCAAAATCAGTCAAAGGGAGAAATAAAGTTTAAAACTCATTTATTTCTCACAAACTGCAGTCCCAGGCCATCTTTCTTCTCTGCTCTAGCAGCAACCACAGCGCCCCTCCCCCTCACCTCTCAGGTACAGATAAGCCCTCTGTTGCCCAGGTAATCACCCATTGATATGGAGATAAATTTCTCCACCCCTGAGGAAAGATGCAAATGTACTAAAGCCATACTTCTTTCCACCTCTGAACGCCTATTGATATGTAGATATACTAAAGTCAGGCGAGATATTCTGGAAATGCTACAATTTTACCCATAGGAGTGTTGAGGGGGGATTTGGCCACACAAAAATGAATGGGAAAGAGACTAAGTAGGATCTTTCTGGTTAGTGGTAGGGGCTTTAAAAACAGGGAAGGTTCTGAAATGGGTGCACTGTGCATTCTGGGAGCTTCTCTAGGATTCTTTGTACCCATCCAATGGCCCCTTCTCCCCCTGCTCAGCAGGGCCTGTCCAACTATCTGAGTAATTCCTCCTTCTCTTCCCCCTCCTCCAAAGCCTGTTCCCCATTAAATAACAAATAGAGACAGAGATACAGTTCACCGAGGTAACATGAGTTGTTCTCCCTCCAGTGACTTTTGTATATTAAACTTCACTTCTAATTATGAACAAGTTTCTATCCACCACCCCAACTTTACTCTCCAAAGAATTTCAAGCAGCAGTCAAGAGGCAATCTGAGGGGCGAGGAGGGGGAAAGGCGACTTTATCACCGTCTTTCCCACACCTTCAGAGTCCTACGTGTGACTCCAGAGTGGAGGAAACACCAGGGATGCTCCCCTGCAACCGCCCCGCTGCTAGTCGGCTTGCCTTGGGTAACGCACAGTCGTTGCATACTGGCACGAAAGATGCGCATTTGAAAGTCTGAGTGGGAGGAGGAAGGAATTTGACTCTGTGATAGAAAGCCAGAAAATGTTCCAATGTTAGCCCAGCTCACATGAGTTTAGGACTTCACGCAAGTTATTTCCTTTTTGAAAATTGCCTTGAGGCTTTTAAGAACCACAGAGTGAAGAGTCTTGACTAAAGAGTCTGGGCATAAGCTACTCCATTTTTTTAATGACTTCGTTTTGTGAGAAACAGGTTACGCCCATTTTGCGCACGGCCCGTGTCTGCGCACTGCCCGCTTTGCACACAGCCCATTTTGCGAATGGCCCGCTCTGTGCACGGCCCTCTCTGCGCACAGCCCGCTCTGTGCATGGCCCATGTCTGCACACAGCCCATGTCTGCACACGCCCGCTTTGCGCACAGCCCGCTCTGCACACGGCCCGCTCTCGTATAAAAGAAGAATAAACTTGTACTTTGGGGTCTCCACCTGCGCGTGCGAGACCCCAGCATGCTGGCTGTAAGATAAATTCTAGCCGGAATAAGCAGGCAAAGAGAGGCAACAAAGGGCCAGGTAATTTATTTAAATACCCCCGGGTGATGTTCTCGCAGCCTGGGTACTACAAGCTGGAGAAATCACACTCGGTTAGGGAGGTGGGGCGCTTATAAGGGATTAGGAGGGGGAGGAGTGGGCAAACTATCTTAGGGGGGTGTTGAGAGGTATGATTGGCTAAAGGTGACATAATAGTCAACTAGAAACTATTTTCCTTCCAAGAGGGAGGAGGCTGACATCCAGGTCTTAGTTGGCACATCAGGATGGAACTCAGGGAGAGCTGTCCCCTTTCCATATACTGCACGGACTTTGGGGTCTGGTCTGTTCTCCCCCTATGGCATCTCTGTGTTCTGTTTGCACGTCCTTGTTTTTCCTTTCTCCAGCCTAACACTGGCTACCCAATAAATGCTCTTGCTTTTGTATCCACGCATCTCCCGGTTATTTGGAGGTTGATTACACAGACCCAACACAGAGAGTGTATGTCTCCATGGCCAGCTCATTCGGTGTACTCCTGAGGACGGCGTGAGCCTATTCAGAAAGATGTGCTCCCCTGAGAAGCTGCTCAGCACCTCTTCCCTCAGCATCTGCAGGTGTTCCCCAAAGGTGAAAGTAAGACAACGATTTTGAGATTTCAAGTCCACACCACTGCCGCCCTGGTTTTATTTAGCCCCTCTGTGCTGCATACTGGTTTGTTTGTTTTCCTGTACTTTTTGCTTTGATTTTCTTAGATGCACAGTAGAAGTACTCACTAAAGCCAATCCACCCTCTATAGGCATAAAATTGGTCAGTGGTGAGACAACATAACAGAACTGAAACTTGAAACTGCGGACAGACTCACTTTTCTGGAGATGAGTCTGCTTATTTGGGCTGACAGTATATTGTCAGTATTCTGTAACTGGCAGAATCTATTTCCTTCCCGGTATTTCCTCCCTCAGTCCCTGGGGGAGGGAAAAACCACTTGTAAACCTGTACAGGCACATACATTCTGGTGACAAAGGGTCAAGCAGTTAAAGCAGAGAGCTAATGGAGGAGAGGTGTGACTTGACAACCCCTGAGGGATTCCGAAGTGCTGACTCTGGTGGTGAGGAATTCCCGCCAAGAGAACAAGAGGGTGAAAAAGGACATTCTTTTGCTTGTCAGTGAGTGCAGACATCTTCCCCAGAGGTGCCCCATTCTTACTGTCCACTCCTTCCCTTCCATGGCCGCTCCTGTCTCAACTTACATTGTACATCCAGACACTAGGCCACAGTGGGCTCACTCACAGCAAGACCTTGCCTAGCTTGGTTCCTCCAGATCACTGCCGCGTCAGCTCAAATGCGGTGGTACTTCCCTCAGCCACCCAGCTGAAGTTGCACTTGTGTTGCTCTACACCCCATTAGCCCGCTGTATCATCTTCGTAGCACTTATCTCCCTACAAAATGATCTTGTTTGTTTCTGTGAAAATGTTTCTCCCTTTACTCACCAAAGTATAAGGTCCAGAAAAGGCAGGAACTACATCTTCTGATTCAGTGCTACACCCCCAGTGCCTGGGAAAGCACCTGGTACACTAGCGCCGTGTGTAGAATGAATGAATTTATGAGTAAATGGGAATGACTGTAGGTAAGAAGTTATAACTATATTCAGAAGCAGGTTGCCTATGATCTCTTGGTTAGCTCCCTCTGTATCCTGTCCCCACATTTCCCTAAACTGAGTAGGTAGAGGTGCATGTATGGATCACATTTCTCAGGTCAGTGTGAAGTAATTCACAATATCACATATCCACATACATGTCTCTGAAATCCAGCTTCTCCAAGTAGGTAAGCACACAGGCCCCAAAGTGTACTACTGAGGTCATGGCCTGGTTACATTAAGACAGTTCAGGTAACCCAAGATCAGAACCCCAGCTCCAGGTACTGTTTTCATCACCTTTAACAACCATCCCAGGATAGTTTAGTAAAATATACATAATTTTTATGTATGTATCTTTAGAAATTGATGTGATTTGACTCCTAGACATATATCCAGTAGGAATATCCATGTACATACACACACCGGAGTGCTTATTGTAGTCTGTCTGAAATGGTGAAAGGCCAGAAACAACCACACATCCATCAACAAGTGTCTGTTAAAATACTTTGATTGATTTGTAAACTATGAAAGACAAATTTTGTTTGTTTGTTTTTTTGACTTGGTAAGGAAGAACATGAAGGCTGAGAGTTATCTTTATGTACTGACATAAAAGACACTCAATTGAAATCACGAAGTCACACAACACATAGAGTGCTATACCATTTTTGTAAAAACGTAATGCAGTGTATAAATATATTGGTGAACAGTGGTTATGGGGGTGGTTGATGATGGGAAACTCATCTTCTACACATTTCGGTAATTAAAAAATTTTTTTCCAATAAGCCTGGCAGTCTCAGAGAGATAACTTCTGGGGCTTTTCCCAGAATTCCTACATAAGAATGATGCTGTGGTTCCCAAGCCACAGCTTCTGGTTTTGTGTTACTCAGACATGAACTAGCATTTAATCTCAAAAGCTTTGAAAAATATTTTTAGTCCACTTGTTCTGGCCTGCCAATATTTTCTGTTTCTGGAACCTTCACTCTACCCATTTTCAGTATTGCTGTTCCGTGGTGTAAGCCAGCTGCATAAACACTGTTTAGTTGCCCATTTCATGCTCTTTGTTCTGCCTGCAGCAAAAAGTTTCTTGACTTTCATTGCCCTCCACAAGTACTTAGCCTGTTCCTACAGTTGGGTCTTATCCTCCCTGTAGGCTGCACTGCATTTGAAGATCAGAGGAGACAGCAAACATTATGTTCAAGAGGCTGGTCATTGTCACAGCAACTACACAGCTTTATCAGTATTATCATATTTAGACAACACCTGCAATGCCAAATCAACTGCAATGGTTTGTTCAGGAATCCATGTTTCTTAAAAAAAAAAAAAAGGAAAAATTGCCATCTCCTCTTCTATTCATTTCTACATCTCATCACTCCTCAACTCACAGCAATCTAGTTCCTATCTCTACCACGCTTCTCTCTAGTCTCCGAAAGCTCTGTGCATGCTGCTGCTCTTTTCTTATTTGCCCTCATGGTGTCTGATACTGTTGCTCATCTGTCCTTCTCCACTCCTAGGACACCATGCTGTTGACTTTCTTCCCTCCCCTCCTTCATAGAGTCTTCTTTCCCTTCAATGTCAGGGTTCTGCAGGGCTCCATTTGTGGCTGTAGGTCTATGGCCCATAAGCACTTCCAAACTCAACAAGTCCAATCCTAAATTTAGCATTTCTTCTTCCTAAACCCTCTCTTCATTATTCTCCATGTCCAATCCCAGTGCATGACACCCTGATTTTCTATTTGTTCAAGGCCAAACACCAAGCATCCTGCTGGAATCCTCCCTCTCACGCAGCCTCACGCATGCAACCTCTTTTTTTATTCTACAGCTCTTACCTCCTTAAATCTCTTCAATCCATCTACTGCTTTGTGTTACCGCCTCAATTCAGGGTCTTATTACTCCTTATCTGGGCAATCACAACACTTTCCCAACAAGCCTTTTTGCCTCTAGCTTGCTACTCCCTATTTATATTATTTTGCCTCCATTACATTATTTATATTATTTAGCTTCCACTTATTTACAATCAATTGTCTATGATCTTTCTAAAGCCTGAATATGATTATGCCACTTACTTAAATTTCACAGTATTTTAGTATACAAATAAAAAATCTTTCATAGATTAACCAAGGCCTTCCACAATTTAGTTTCTGCCTAGTTCTCTAGACTCACTTCCTGCCATGCCCAACTCAGGCAGCTGGTGGAATAATTTGCTGCTTGTTCCTTCTGAATATGTCACATGCTTATGCATTCATGCATAACAGACTCTGCTTGAAGTGCCCAGTGTCCACACACAGCCTACCACCATTATCACACCTAGACACACATCTGATACAACTCTAGCTACTGTGAACCTATCATTGAAAACTTAATGTCACCTACCCATATGGCTCTCCTGTATCCTCACCTCTTCCTACTAGTCTAATTGAAATCTACCCTGTGCTATCTCTTCCACTAGGCCAGAAACTTTTCAATCACAGAAGTCACATCTTACTAGATTCAGTATCACCAGCATCTATTGGTAACTCAACAAATGTTCACGGGATAAATAAATGGATGATTTACTTTATAACACAAAGCACCATTCACTCCACTAGTCAATCCCCACACTGCTAAGCAGCTGGTGTCACTCACTTCCTCACATCACCTCCATACCCTTATGAGAATAAAGTCTAAATTTCTTAATATAGAACCCACACTTCATACTATAATACCAAACTGCCTTTCCAGAATTATTTCCTGTTGTACCTCCAACCCCACCATAGTTCTAGCATTGTTACAGTGCTACACCACTGCTCATGAATTCTTATGCTGTCATACTCTCAGACCTCCATCTATTCAAGGAGAACTCATGAATCAGTCTTATTTGGAAAACTTCACTCCCCAGGGAGAATTAATTTCTCCCCCCTATTCACTCTTAATACAAAATGTCTTTACTTAGTGTTAGCTATATTGAGCTAGTCTTATGTTTAATCGCCCCCCATTGAGTTACAATATCCCTAAACACAGAGAATGTGGCTCATTCCTCTCTTCTCACCCTTTTCAAATCCTAACCCCAAGGCAGTGACTTTTTGCACATAGTTGATTATCAATAAACATTTGTTAAATTATATATAATCAGTGGGGAAATTTCACCTTGTTTTTAAAATATATTTAAATTGTGAAGTTCCTAAAGTGAAATTATGCCAAATTCCATGCTCTATTATACTCTTGGATTTCTCTAGGCACTGCAACTTCAGGGGGGAAAAAACTGGGCACAGGCAACAAAAGCGAAAAATAGACAAGTGGGATTACATTCAACTAAAAAGCTACACAGCAAGGGAAACAATCAACAATATGAAACGGCAACTTATGGAATGGGAAATACAAACACATAACTGATAAGGGGTTAATATCTAACATATATAAGAAACTCTCACAACTGAATAGCAAAAAATTAAAGAATTAAAAATAGAACCTGATGAAAAAAATGGCCAAAGGACTTGAAAACACATTTTTCCAAAGAAGACATGCAAATGGCCAACAAGTATATGAAAAGATGTTCAATATCATTAACTATCAAAGAAATACAACTCAAAACCAAGAAATCACATGACATCTGTTAGGATAGCTGTTATCAAAAAACAAAAGATAATAAAAGATGCTGAGGACATGGAAGAAAGGGAACCCTTGTGCACTGTTGGTGGGAATGTAAATTGGTACAGCCAACAGGGGAATGGAGGTACAGTATGGAGGTTCCTCAAAAAATTAAAAGTAGAGCTAGCATCTGATGCAGAAATCCCCTTCCTGGGTATATATCCAAAGGAATTGAAATTGGGATCTTGAAGAGATATCTGCATTCCCATGTTCACTGCATCACTAGTCATAATAGCCAAGATATAAGAGCTATTCAATAGCCAAGATGATGAATAAATGGCTAAAGAAAATGTGGTATATTGGGGTATATATATATATATACACACACACAATGGAATATTATTCAGCCTTAAAAAGAAAGAAACCCTACCATTTGGAAGAACATGGTTGAACCTGGGAGACATTACAATAAGTGAAATAAGTCAGATACAGAAAAAAAAACCTATGTAATCTCACTTTTATGAAAGAATCTAAAATAGTCAAACTCATAGAAACAGGTTAAGAATATACCACCAACAATGGTGCTTGAGGGCAGTGAGAAATGGGAGATAATGATCACAAGGTAAAAAGTTTCAGCTGTACAAGATGAATAAAACCTAGTGATCTACTGTACAGCAGAATGCCTATAGTTAACAATACTATATCATATACTTAAAATTCTAGCGAAGAGGGTACATCTTATGTTAAGTGTTCTTATCACAGATAAACCTTTCTAAAGGGGGAAGAAACCTTTAGAAGTGAGGGATATGTTTACGGCATTGACTGAGGTGATCGCTTCACGTGTGTACACTTGTCTCCAAATTCACCAACTGTATATACATCAACTATGGACAGCTTGTTGCTTGTCAGTGATACCTCAGTAAAGTGGTTCAGAAAAAAGAACCCTGGAAAACACAAATATCATCTATTCAGTCACAGAGAAGAAAAATCCCTAAATATTGTAATAGCATTATTGCCAACCCCAAACCAGGAGCAATTTAATGTATAATAATTGATATAATATATGAAAGTAATTAAAATCAATACTATTTTATTGAGAAGGCCTTGCTTTCTGAAAAAGCAGCATATGTCTCCGGAGATTGAATATATTTCCTTTTTTGAGTTTAGAAGGAATGGAATATATGAGTTATATAGCAAGGTCTATTCAAAGGTGTTTCTAACAATGTTTTGAGACTGTCAGTGAGGTGAAGGTAGGAAGTAATACTAGGGAAAAAATCACTTTTGGGGACATTCGTAGCCAATGAAATAAGAATTTCTTTATGAATACAGAACTCAAGAGGGAAAAACAAAGCTGGCATCTCTGGCTATCCTAAAACAGCCTTGAGTTTGCACCCCTAAAAATGCATTCCTCTGTTTGCAGCCTGTCCTCAATTTCTTCCATTTCTGTCAGAAGCACAGGGAAATTCCAATGTTCTCCTGTGTCACTGACCAAAGATGAGCACATCAACTGCGGCAGAAGTGGCTGGTTCCTGGGTGACTGTTAGAAACCCATGTATGTCTTTAAGTATTACTCAGCATGCAATACCTTCAGCAAATAAATGGCTTCAGCCTCCTCTATACCTCAGACAATAACAACACAAAGAATGTAGATGAGGGCGGAGGTTGGGGGTAGGGATGAGGTCAGGGTGGTAACAGGGAGAGAGAGAAGAGTGATATGAAGGGAAATCCCCTTCCTGACTCCGGGCTCAGCTTTTTTTCTCTCTGAAGTATCAGTTTGCATCAAGCCCAGCTTAGTGAGCTTACACCCTCTCAGACCTGTGGGGGCTAAAAAAGGTGTTTCCAAACTCATGGAGAAATGTTTTATTGTATGTGGAAAACAGCTGGGAAATAACATAGGGCACTTTATTATTAAAGGTCAGTTATAATCAAATGATTCAGAATTCTGGCTTGGAGTAATAAGGATGAAGAGATGCAGGAACCAGAAGGTTTTTCTGAAGAACATGAGCCTAAACTTATTTTGTAAATGTAAACTATTTTGAAAGGCAGAGTACAAGCATCAACATTTATCACAAGGAGCTTGGAGAAATAAATTGGGCTTGTCCTTCTTACAAAATCCTGGGAACTTCAAATCTCTTATGGATTTTTCAGAGCTTATTTTATCTTAGGCTTTAATTCAGTACTCCTTTCCTTCCCAGTTATTTAAAAACCTTCATAATAAATTTACTTTGACTTTATGCTTGGTTGCTTCTGTACATGGAGTCTAGGTAGAGAAATTCTTGAAATCAACAGAAAAAAAAAATCTCAAAAATGAAATGGTTATCTTCCTCTTCCCCTTTCCCTGCCCTTAGTAAGCAATGTAGTTTAAAGGTATCAGGTAAGGCTGAGCCAGGTAGGCATAGAAATGTGAGGGGTGTAGGGATACATCTCGATGTAAGGTACTAGAGTCCATGAATGGTGAAGGTGGCATCCACACAGGAGTCATAACCCAAGAAGGATAAGTAGGATATCCATGGACAAGGGCATCCTGGTGTGGGTGGCAGAGCCTAAGCAGGATCAGTAAGACTTTCACAATGGAGGGAGGCCAAAGGGGCCAGGGAGAGTGAGAAGAGTACCCACATGAGCATATGGATTGAGGTTCCCTGCAGGGAGCTGGGCCAGGGGGAAGTATGATGTGTCAGAGCCCAAGAAAGATACAGAGGTCATCACCATAGAGGATAGTGTAGTCTGAGCTAGTAGGGGAGGAGGGTGTCTGCGTGGGAGGGTGGCCTGCTGTGGGTTTCAGAGTCTAAGTAGGTTGAGGAAGGCATCCACATAGGTGGGAAGCCCTGCACAAGGATTCTGTGTCCAAGAGGGATGAAGGGGGCAACCTAGTTGAATGCTGTAACCTCTACAAGGTGAGAAGGGCAGCCCTGTTGGGAGCATTAAAGCTTATGAGGCACCAGAGGCACCAGAGGATGTAGTTAATAAAGGATATTGATTGGTGTTAGGTAGGGATCTGTTTAGGGATTACGACAGTGACTATAGGAGATTAGTTATAAATGGAGAGGATGATCAAATAATAAGTGTATTCAAGATGACCAGAAGCCCATTTTCTCACTGTTGGAGAAAAAAGAATTACAAATATGAAAAGGAAGAAAACTAGAATGAGCCATGTGGGGCTGAATTGGAATTACAAGTACTGGCATGAAAATATGGATTTTAATATATATAAAGAAATAAATAAAGATGAAAATGTGTGTAACACATATACACAAATACAAATATTCTTCACTTGCTCTGTTCCTTGAGAGGACCTAGGAGGACTGACAACCCCAAAACAATGAGCACATCTAGCTTCCAGATCCTGGTTTCTAAATATCATTCTTTACTAAAAGGGACCAGAACTCCTTAAAGAAATGGCTGATTCCATAGCTGGAGTAGGAAAAGTACAAAATGAGCCTGGAACATCTTGCTGTGCCATAAAGTAAGGAAGTGCTCAAAGAATGATGGAGTTGTATCAAAAAGATACAGAATCCAGAATGAAGGGACTCTGGATGGTCTCTTCCAGACAATTTGAACATCTAAAATAAGTAATGGTAGCAATGCATTTTAATCTGTTGAATAAAATAGGAATCCATAAGACTATGGTAATATAAATGAGTGAAAAAATAAATAGAAAGTTTGGTGAGGAATAGCCTATTTACTTAGTCTCAATACATTTTGCCCAAAATGCATATGAATTACTAAAGAAAAATAGTAACTTTACAGTGGACTAGTTTGGGTAATATCACATTAATGAAATGATCAAAGTAGCACCATCAACAATGTTACAAATCAAAATCATCTGTCACCAGATAGGATGCAATGAGAATACCGCATCACTTATAAGCTATGCCTGCCAAAGAATAATCTGAGTCTAATCATGATGAAACACCACAGAAAATCACTGAACGACACTCTACAAAATAACGAGTCTGTAATCTTCACAGATGCCAAGGTCATGAAAGTTAAGAAGACTAAAGATGGAGGCAAACTAAAAAGACACAATGGAACATGTGATTCTGAACAAAGGTCATCCTTGGGACAATGGCTGAAAGTTCAATGGGAGGATGGTAGAATATGTCAGTGTTAATTTCCCGATTTTGATGGTTGTTTTGTGATTGTATTGGAGAATGTCCTTGTTTGTTGAGAATATACACTGAAGTCTGCAGGTATAAAAGGGCATCCTCTGGACAGCTTACTCCCACATGTTTCAGAAAAACATGAGTGTTGCAATTTTGACGTAAGTTTAGATTATTTCAAAGGTTTAAAATATAGTAATACATGCTCATTGGTCATACCACATGTGCTAGGCTGGTAAGGGTCTGACTGACAAAGGCCTAAAGTGGAGTCTTTCCTGGGTGACCCAGGAGGGAAGGACACAGGACTGTAGGGCGTCATGAGATGGGAAGACGTGTCACAGCACAGCCTACTCTCCCCAAGAGGCTGAAGGAATGATGCATCTGTGTATTTCACAGCAGAGGTGTCCTGATGTATGTGCAGGGCAGTGCTTTCTAGTTCTGAGTCATCAGGTAAAATGAGCTTCCTCTGACCTTTTCAGTAAAAATGATTTTTTTAAAAAGCCCTTCTGTCTCAAGCCTATTCCCAGGTAGGTGAGCTCTAGAAGTTAAGAGGGGAGGGGAGCAACCTAGAGTTTGGAAAGTTAAAACCTGGTTTAACCTCAGCCTCTCTGAGAATCCTTCCTCGCTTCCTCACTGGTTGCTGTGCGCGTCAAATGAGATACGTGTGAAAACTGTGAAGGGCTATGTAATTGCTAGCCCACCGTCAGAGCTCACACAAGGCAACATTAAGAAACAGGTGAGGCTGTTTTCTGCTGCCTTTTCTCAGTTTCCTTCCTGTTTTCCTTTCCCTCACTACTTGTGGCCTTCTGAACCTACCTCCAAGCCAGTGTTCTCAGCAGCCCTCTGCTGCATTACTTTGCCTTGACCCGCTGGATGTATCTCTTCCATATCTTTATTAAAATTCTAAGTGCTCCGCCTGCAGAGGAAACCATGTGCCTCAGTCACACATTTACCACATACCAGGCCTTAGGAGCAATACAAAAGATACATGAGACAAAGTCCCCGCCCTTGGAAAGCTCACATTCCAGCTAAACTCCTAATATTCCTAGGCAGTATTTGCATTTTAGAGGAGAGCTCTTGAAGAGATAATATTTTCATGCCAAGGCACAAACATCCAAGGGAGCTATTAAGCCATATGACAGATGAGCGTCATCTGGTAGAGCATGGTGTTGGGGGGTCGGGGAAGCACTAAGATGCATGGCTGCTGGAAGGGGACTGTTCTCAAACCAACCTTTCTCTGCTTCCTCACCTGCAAGTAAAAATATTCATGATACCTACCTCATGAGATTCCTGGAGGATTAAAAGAGTGGATGCTTAGAACAGTGCCTGGTTAAGTAAGATGTAAGTGCTAAGAGTTTCATAAAATTAAGAAGCTGTGGAGTTCTAGGCAGCAAATGACCCTGCTCCAAGTAGAAAAGAAGGTTGAAGAAAAGTAGGAGGCACTGGAGAAAAAGGAGGAGGAGAAACACTGACCTATTGTTTTCAGTTTCCTTCCCCTGTTTTCCTTTCCCTTTGCCAAAGGATCTCACATTTGAAACCTTAAAGAAAAAAGAAACCTTAAGAAATCCTAAAGTAATTTAAAACCTCACATAGTGATTATAAAACTTTAAATAAACTGCCTATGAAATAGCTTTGCCCATGGCAAAGCCTATTTGCATGTAAGGTGTGCGTATGTACATGTATTTACTGAAAGAACAGGAAAATGAGGTCTTGGCTAACGTGGCGCAATACCATTGGTTTTTTTGGTTTCAACCATGTAAACATTAATATTCACTCTCTCAGACACAAATATTCACAGAACAATCAATTTGGGATTGAGGACACAGGGTCTGGAGGAGTGCATCCAACTTCACTCCATCCATGATGTCAACTCGCCTGCAGCAAAATCTTCAGGGTTGCTTCCTTGGCACATTTGGCTTCACTATTCCTACGTATTACTATTTAGAGCCATGCATCTCTCCAGCTGGACAAGTGGCAGGAGCAATTGTAAGACGGTGAGCATTAATTCCCTTGTTTGTTTTTCCTCTCTGAGGAGGGCAGGAAGCAGGGTGTGGAAGGTAAAAAATAGCATGCATAACGGAGAACACTACGATGTCTTCCTGTGACACTCTTGCTCCAAATATTTGGCAGGGAATTTTACCATTTGAGGCATGATTTGTCCTTGCAGCCTCTATCTTCCACAGAAGCCAACCCTCCCCCAAGTTAAAATCAGCCATGGTGTGGGCTTCTTTATCAACAGCAGTGATAGCTCCAAAATGCGTAATCTCACAGTTATAGACTTGAAGTTAATAATCTCAGCTCATTAAACACTATTTATATTTAGTTACTTAGGTTTAAATTAAACTATGCTGGTCTAAAGAAAGCAATGGTAATAATTTGTAATAAAAGCTAGTTATTATGTACTAGATACTGTGTATTATCTTCTCTGATCTTTACAAAAACTTATGACATATATTATTATTCCCATTTTACAGATAAAAAACTGAGACTTGGAAGAATTAAGTAACTTGCCCAAGTTCCATAGCTAGTAAAAAGCAGAACTGAAACTTTCATTCAGACAGACAGTTAAAATTTTAAACTCTCATTCTTAACCACCATTTTAGAAGGCTAGGTTTAATAATGTGTTTTAGTAGAAAATGCAGCAATATTTGGAAGAAATAACTTTAAAAGCACTTTCTGTGATTTTTTTTAGACTTTGGATTTTGAAATAATTTTAGATTTATTTTGTAGTGGCAAACATAGTATAGAGAAACACCCTTCCTCCACTTCCCTTAATGTTAATATAATCATGGTCCATTTATTGAAACAAGAAATCAACATTGGTTCAACACTATTAACTAAATTACAGACTTCATTCAGAGTTCCCAGTTTTTCACTGATATCTCTTCCCCATTCCTACATCTAAACTGTTTAGTTGTTAGTCTCCTCCAATCTGAAATAGTTTCTCAGACTTTCCCTATTTTTCAGTAATTGCTCAGGCATTTTGTAGAATGACCCTCAATTTGGGTTTTTCTAAGGATTATACCAAGGTTAGGAATTTCTGGGGAAAGATGACACAAAGGTTAAGTGCCCTTTCATCACTCCATTATCAGTACGTGATATCAACATGACTTATTACTGGTGATGTGAACTTTCATCACTTAGTAAGGTAGCGTCTAGAAGGTTTCTCTACTGAAGAATGAAGTTACTGTTTTCCCCCTGTGCATACTCTATTTGTCAGAATCAAGTCACTAAGTCCAGTCCGCACTCAAGGAGTAAGAACTAACATTCTGTCTTCTGGAGAAAGAAGTATCAAAGAATTTGTGGACGTAGCTTAAATCCACTATGGCAATTTGTATTTGGGGAGTTTCTTTGAAACTGTATGAATATTCAGTTTCTCCTTAAAGTTTTCCCCATTAATTTTAACAACCATCAGTGCACTTTGCCTACAGTAATTATTATTTGGTTTTGTAGTAGTGATTTCCCTCATTGCATCCACCTTCATAGTTGAGAATTCCTCTGTAAGGAAGATTTTTCCATTCTTCCTCATTTATTTATTTGTTTATTTATTCAATCACTCAAATCAAGATATATTAATTCAATAAATATAAAATCAGTATGTGTAAACTACATATGATAGACTCATAGATATTTATTTGTTTAAACATTTTATCTAGAAATAACTTAAGATCTATAGAAAGTTGCAGAGTTCCCATCGATCCCTCACCCAGTTTGTTTCACCTAATGCTCTCAGCTTACATTACTATGGTGTATTGGCCAAAACTAAGAAACTGACATTGGTGCATCACTATTAACTCTAAATTTCAAGCTCTACTTGAATTTCACTAGTTTGCCTATTAATGTCTTTTGCTGTTCTAGAAGCCAATTATGGATGCCATATTGCATTTCACTGTCATTTCTCCTTCATCTTTCTCTGGTCTATAATTTTGTTGATGAAATAGTAATAAGTGACAGTTAAGGTCCACACAACAAAGGCACAAGATTTAGAACTATCAACTGTTCCTTTCTTCCCCATGATATTCAGGAAGGTTAGGTCAGGCTCCTATAACACAGTTTGGTTCATTTGACACAATCTGCATTTCATCCTGGGATCTCTTCAATATCCTGGTTGATTTTTTAAAATTTGTATACCCTGACGTTTACTCTTTGTGGCATACATGCCTATAGGTTTTAGAAAAAGCATAGAGTGATGTATCTACCAACACAGTAGCATACAGACCAGCCTCATCACCCCCAAAATTCCCTTGCGCAGCTCATTTGAAGTCAAGCCCTCCTACTTTCTCTAATCCTTGGCAACAAATGATCTGTTTTCTATTTCTATAATTTTTTCTTTTCTAGAATGATATGTAAGTGGAATCATACAATATGTAATCTTTAGGGTATGGTCTCTTTTACTTAGAAAAATGCATTTAAGATTTTTCCATGTTATTGCATAAATCATCACAAAGCAAACATTTTAATTTCGATAAAGTTTAATTTATTAATTGTTTTCTTTCATGGATTACATTGTTGGCATCATACATAGAATTTATCTCCAAATCAAAGAACTTGTAGGTATTTTCCTTATGTTACCTTTTAGAGTGTTATAGTTTCATCCTTCGATTTAGATTTATGATTCATTTTGAGTTAATTTTCATGTATTGTGTGATGTAAAGGTCAAAGTTTACTTTTTGCATAAGGAGAACCGATTGTTCTAGAACTACTTATTAAAAAGACTGTGGTTTCCTTATTGTATTGCCTCGACCTTTTTTCTTGAAAATCAATTCGCCATGTAGAGGTGGGTATATTTCTGAGTTCCCTTATCTGTTCTATTGATTTGTAGGTCTACTTATTCAATATTCCATTGTCTTCATCATGGTAGCTTTATTGTTATAGCTTTATAGTCATATAATTCTTAAAATCAGGAAGTATGAATATTCCAACTTTGTTCTTTTTAAAAACTGTCTTGGCTATTACAGGTCTTTGGCATTCACGTGCAAATTTTAGAATCAGCTCTTTAATTTCTACAAAAGAGTTTGACAAGATTTTGACTGAGATCACACTGAATTTTTGGATAATGAGCTACATTGATTACATTCAATTACACTGAATTTTTGGAATCAATTTTTAGATAATTAGTATATTAAAAATATTGAGGCTTCTGATCCATGAACATAATATATTTGTTCACTTGTTTAAATCTCTTTAATTTCTCTGAGAATAAAGTGTTTCTTGAAGATGAAATAGTAATAAGTGACAGTTAAGGTCCACACAACAAAGGCATGGTATTTAGAACTACCTAAGGCATTTTCATGGGGCGACAAATAGCTTCGTTATTTATTTCCAAATGCTCTCAGGGAAATGAAATTTAGTAATTGCTCTCATAATGATAACCCAAAGTCATTAAAAGAGTTTGAAAGACTCTTTAGTGTGTTATTTAATAAGGCAACACAGCACACACATTTTTAGAAGTCTTTTAATAATGGTAAAAATAAAATAATGCACAGTGCTTAAAACAGTACATGTCACTTAAACAAAAAATTTACTACAAAGACACACTTGATTTCCAATTATGCCAAAAGATTGAGGTACCTCTACAAATGTCATCTGATCTAGATAGTTTCAGAAGTAAGACAGTGAGCCAGGTTTCTCCTTCTGCCTGGGGAACTCCCTGAGAAGGAGAGTAAGAGTTTTTCTTTTACTATATTCAGGGCTTTGCAGGATGTTCTTTGATCTTGTTTGTGACTTCAGAAAGGGACTGACAATGTGCAGGTGCCTCTAAGAACTTCCCACAAGAAACACAATCTGTTTTCTCTCAGCTTAAAAAAAAAAGGAAGCCCTGGGTTTCTTGTAGATGTACTCTGGTTTCATAAAGCAGAGATGAAACTTGTCAGATTTATTTTTCTTACAAGAGGAGGTAAATCTCCTTGGACTTTATACCTTTAGTAATTGGGAGACCCAACCAAGATAGACAAGAGAGTTTAAAGGAGAACAGTTGAGGATCTTTATTCATTTTGGACAATTGTTTCACAAGCCACACTTTTCTATGATTCTATGCTGAATGCCCCATTAAGATATTAGAGCCTAGTTATACATTTGAAATATTACACTCAATCAAGGCTGAAAGAAATAGGCATAGCCTCCAGAGTTATTTCATATTAAATGCTATAGCCTTAGCCCCAGAAGAACACATGGGAAGAAACAGTGAAAAATGTTTTCTGTTGTTGTTAAAAATTCCTGTTAGACAAAATATTCTTATTTTTTTCTGGAAGTCTGTATTGGTGATAATATTATCACTGAGAAGGTTGAATATGGGAAAAGGAGGAAAATAAAAGCTAAGCCTGTGGAGAATGCAAACTACCATTTAGCATTAATAAACGTTTTTATTGAAAAACATTATCTGGAATCCTGGAAGTCATTAGTCCCCTAACCACTTCTCTATTCTGTGGTAGCAAAGAAATAATATCTCCTCAGATTTTTTTTTTTGGCCATGGTGAGTTTGGTCTATGCATGTTTCTTACTTCATTTTGAGCAGAAAAAAGAGGGGAAAACACATGAAAAATGTAAGCTCATCAATGTTTGTTGTCAACATTAACAAAATGTAACATTTTTCAATAGTCTAAGTCAACTCAATTCAATCTTTATATCATTAGTATATTTTACTTAATGTTGGCTGAGGGAGCAATTTAATGCATTTGGCATTATGTGAGGTGGGGGTTTCCAAAATCTAGAATACCTAAGACCAACTGTAGATCTTAAAATGGCTTTGTCATTTGAATACTGGGTGGGGTAGGGAGGATAAATGCAGCACACCAGATAGGTGTTCTTTGAACAGTTGTTCTAATATGATACAAACATAAAAGGTTCCATGGTCGCTGTGGCTTGTTTGTTATAGGTATGTCTCTACCCCCACCAGTCATTCCTTTGTTTCATGATTGTTGCATGCATGACTAGTCTCTCTGCTTCCCTTTCTTTTCTTTGCGGAAACAGATTTATCTTTCTAAAACACATCTTCCATCATGTCATTGACCTGCCCTAACATGTGATAGGTCTTTATTCTTAGAAGAGAAAATGACAACTGCCTCACTTGGCCATAGGGGGAGAAACACTACATGTGAAGTCAGGGTTCTACTTCTAGCCTTTGGTACTCATATGCCGACTAGTCTCTGAAGCTCCCCGGCTACAAGGACATTCTTAGGCTGGAGCTCAGTGTGAAACAATGATGTTCTATGGCACCAGCTTTGAAGAAACAAAGTATCTGTGATTTCCATTTATAAAGATTAGCTTGCTTAATGCCAGGGTTATTTATTTATTCTTAAAACTTGGCTTCTTTTTCTATACTTATTAATTCATTTAACTAACATATATTGAGTACCTACTATACGGAAGTCACTGGGGGGTGTTACAAAGATAAATAACACACTTCACTCAAAGAACTTAACAGATTAATGGGGGAGACAAAATAGTTGTAATTCTCAAGAGAGATGTGACCAAGAAACATTGACAACCCAAAGGGGAACAGGATGACCAACCTGCCTTCAGAACCAATGAGGAAGATTTAAGCTGGGTCTCTAAGTAAAAACTGGAGAACAGCAGACTAGCTCTGCAGAAAATAAGCATTACAGGCAGAGAAAACCAAATGGCTGACTGCATTTAGGAACTTCTAAGTAGCTCACTGTGGCTGGGACGCATTGCTGACAGTGGTGAGAGATGAGGCTGTTCAACTAAGAAAGGATCAACTTATAGTAAGTATTGTGAACCATAGTAAGAAGTTTGGATTTTATCATGTAGAATACAGAGTAGTTTAAGCAAGAAATTGGCATGACCTGATTTTCCTCCTAGAATATGATTCTAGCAATTCTCTGTTCCATTTGATCTTTAAAAGTCTTCCAGCTAGACCATACTACTACCAAACCACATGGCATCTGTGCTCTACCTTGCAACTCATCCATCCACGCCCACCACACACTCCAAAACTCTTCCATCAGATTTCTGGGATTCATTGTCTCATCTGGCTCCATGTTCCATCCTCTGGCCTTACCATTCATTTCCGTCTTACAATAATGGTATGTTTTAGACCTTTTACCCTTCTGGACATAATATTCACATTTACCCGTTAGCCTGATGCAATGCAATTTTAGAGTAAGAATCTCTTCCTTACACCACACAACCCAACTTCATCTTGGCTTTGTGAACCTAACTCCTCCATGGGACTTGCCTAACTAGAATAGGGACCAAGCAAAAATAGTAAGAAGGCTAATACTAAAGCAGGTTAGAAAGGAGATAGTAGGATAGTTGTGGAACTACAGCAATGATCACGTGTGAGATAAACTAAGAGAAGGAAGATATGAAAGTGAGTGAAAAAAGTCAAATAAGTATTCAAGACGGTGGCATGAGAGGTGAGAGAGAGAACTTCTCCCAAAACCACATATAGTATGAAAATATAGTTAATACAACTAACCCTAAAACAGTAACAGGAAAGAAGGCTGCACCAGACTGCATACAGGCCTCACAAACAGAACAGACCTCACAAACCAGGACAACATACCAAAGCCTTGTTCCAGTAGGACCCAAGCCCTTCCCTGACCCCAGCTCACCGGTGGGAGGAAGAGAAATGGAGCAGGGAGGGGGTGGAAGCCTAGAACTGCTGAACACCCAGCCTGGAGGTTTGCATTGAAACACAAACCTACATTGTGTGGTGTTCTGGAGGTTGGTGGGGTTGGGGAGCTGGAACAGGCAGAGAGTGCTTGAGAGACTGAGATTCTGGCCATTTGTGGAGGACAGGGATCCACATCCGGCCGCTCTGGGACAAAGGAAAGGCGGGCCATCTGAGAGGCATCCTAGCAGTGAGAGGGCTGCTGCAGGGGCGGGGTTTGCACAGAGTTTGCTATGTGGGAGAAGAGATAGGTGGACAAGGTTGTCTGGGTGCGCTCTGCCCAGCAGGTTGGGAACTTTCAGGAGCTTCAGCTGCTCCATCCTCCTGGCTGGCTACTCAGCTCTGAGGCCCCCCACTGTGACACGCAGCCTGCTGCACCTTCCTCCTGGCCTGCCGGCACCTGCTTGCAAACTAGCAGTCACTGCACTGGTGTCAGGTTGGCCAGGGGGAGGCACTGCCTTTAAAAGCTAGAGATGCCAAGCACAGATGCTTACACTGTGTGCTCAGCCCACTGGCTCTGATACTGGAGAGACGCTGCAGCCAGGAATCAGGAAACAGCTCTTTCCTCCCTGCAGGCACCAGAGGCACTCCCTTACAACCCCAAACCTCACTATACAGGCTGAGCAGCTCCAGACACTAGAGCTTTTGGGCACTAGAGGACATCACATAGAATTAAGAAATGTCAAAGGAACATGGTTCAGACCAAAATCTCACAAACCCCAGGAAAAGGGCAAAATGAAACTGAACTCACCAATCTTCCTGAAAGAGAGTTCAAAATAAAAATCATAAACATGCTCATGGAGGTACAGAAAAATATTCAAGAACTCAGGGATGAATTTAAGATAGAGATTCAATCATTAAGAAATTCCATATCTGAAATGAAACATACAATGGAGGAATTTAAAAGCAGATTAGATGTAGTAGAAAAGAGGATAAATGGAACAGAAATTAGAGAAATGGAATACAAAGAAGCTGAGGCACAGAGAGAAAAAAAGATCTCTAAGAATGAAAGAATATTGAGAGAACTGTGTGACTAATCCAAACAGAATAACATTCACATTATAGGGGTATCAAAAGAAGAAGAGTGAGAAAAAAGGATAGAAAGTGTCATTGAGGAGGTAATTGCTGAAAACTTCCCCAGTCTTGGCAAGGAGATTGTGACTCAGGTGATGGAAGTCCACAGATCTCCCAACACAAGGGACCCAAGGAAGATGACATCAAGACATATAATAATTAAAATGGCAAAGATCAAGGATAAGGACAGACTTTTAAAATCAGGTAGAGAGAGAAAAAATATCACATACAAAGAAAAACTCATCAGGCTGTCATCAGACTTCTCAGCAGAAACCTTACAGGCCAGAAGGAAGTGACATTATATATTTAATGCAATGAAGCAGAAGGGCCTCGAACCAAGAATACTCTACCCAGCAAGGTTATAATTTAAATTTGAAGGAGGGATTAAACAATTTTCAGATAAGCAAAAGCTGAGAGAATTTACCTCTCAAAGCGAGCTCTACAGTGCATTTTGGAGGGACTGCTATTGGTGGAAGTATTTCTAAGGCTAAATAGATGATGTCACCAGGGGAAATGAAACCACAGCAAAGTAGAACAATAATTAATTAAGCAGATGCAAAATCAAATAAACTACCCCCAAAGTCAATCAAGGGGCAGACAAAGAGTACAGAATATCATACTAACATAAAAAGAAAGGAGGAGGAAGAAAAGGAGGAAAAAAAAAGATTGTGTTTGTCATAGCATGCTAACTGAGTTAAGTTAGACTTTTAGATAGTAAGGGAATTACCCTTGAGCCTTTGGTACCCACAAATGTAAAGCCTGCAATGGCAATAAGTACATACCTATCAATAATCACTCTAAATGTAAATGGTCTGAATGCACCCATCAAAATACACAGAGTCACTGAATGGATAAAAAAACAAGACCATCTATATGCTGCCTACAAGAGACTCACTTCAAACCCAAAGACATACACAGACTAAAAGTGAAGGGATGGAAAAAGGTATTTCATGCAACTAATAGGGAGAAAAAAGCAGGAGTAGCAGTACTTATATCAGACAAACTGGATTTCAAAACAAAGAGAGTAACAAGAGACAAAGAAGGACATTACATAATGATAAAGGGGTCAGTCCAACAAGAGGACATAAATATTATAAATATCTATGCACCCAACACAGGAGCACCTACATATGTGAAACAAATGCTAAATTAAAGGGGGAAATAGAATGCAATGCATTCATTCTAGGACACTTCAACACACTGCTCACTCCAAAGGACAGATCAACCAGAGAGAAAATAAGTAAAGAGATAGAGGCACTGAACAACGTATTAGAACAGATGGACCTAATGGACATCTACAGAACACTTCACCCAAAGGCAACAGGACACACATTCTTCTCAAGTGCACATGGAACATTTTCAAGAATAGATCATATACTAGACCACAAAAAGAGCCTCAGTAAATTAAAAAAGATTGAAATTGTACTAAGTAGCTTCTCAGATCACAAAGGTATGAAACTAGAAATAAATTACACAAAGAAAATGAAAAATCCAACACATGGAGGCTTAATAACATGCCCCTAAATAATCAATGGATCAATGACCAAATAAAAACAGAGATCAAGCAATATATGGAGACAAATGACAACAATAATTCAATACCCAAAATCTGTGGGACTCAGCAAAAGCCGTGCTAAGAGGGAAGTATATTGCAATACATGCCTACCTCAGGAAAGAAGAACAATCCCAAATGAACAGTCTAAACTCACAACTAATGAAACTAGAATAGGAAGAAAAAAGGAGCCCAAAGTCAGTAGAAGGAGGGACATAATAAAGATTAGAGCAGAAATAAATAAAATGGAGAAGAATAAAACAATAGAAAGAATCAATGAAAGCAGAAGCTGGTTCTTTGAGAAAATAAACAAAATAGATAAACCCCCAGCCAGACTTATCAAGAAAAAAAGAGAGTCTACACACATAAATAGATTCAGAAATGAGAAAGGAAAAATCACTATGGACACAACAGAAATGCAAAGAATTATAAGAGAATACTATGAGAAATTAGGCTGGATAATCTACAAGAAATGGACAACTTTCTAGAAAAATATAACCTTTCAAGGACGACCCAGGAAAAAAAAAGAAAATCTGAATACACCAATTACCAGCAAGGAAATTGAACTGGTAATCAAAAAACTACCTAAGAAGAAAACTCTTGAACCAGATGGTTTCACTGCTGAGTTTTATCACACATTTAGTGAAGACCTAATACTCATCCCCCTTAAATTTTCTAAAAAGTAGAAGAGGAGGCACTACTTCCAAACTCATTCTATGAAGCCAGCATCACTCTAACACCAAAACCAGGCAAAGACCCCACACAAAAAAGAAAATTACAGACCAATATCCCAGATGAACATAAATGCAAAAATACTCAACAAAATGTTAGCAAACCAAATTTAAAAATACATCAAAAAGATCACCCATTATGATCAAGTGGGATTCATCTCAGGGATGCAAGGATGGTACAACATTTGAAAATCCATCAACATCATCCACCACATCAACAAAAAGGAAAAAACCACATGATCATCTCCATAGATGCTGAAAAAGCATTCAACAAAATTCAACATCCATTCATGATAAAAACTCTCAACAAAATGGGTATAGAGGGCAAGTATCTCAACATAATAAGGGCCATATATGACAAGCCCACAGCCAACATCATACTTAACAGTAACAAGCTGAAAGCTTTTCCTCTAAGATCAGGAAGAAGACAAGGATGCCCACTCTCCCCGCTTTTATTCAACATAGTACTAGAGGTCCTAGCCATGGCAATCAGATAACACAAAGAAATAAAAGGCATCTGGATTGGTAAGGAAGAAGTCAAACTGTCACTGTTTGCAGATGGCATGATATTGTTCATAAAAAAAACCTTAAAGAATCCACTCTAAAACTACTAGAACTAATATTTGAATTCAGCAAAGTTGCAAGATACAAAATTAATACCCAGAAATCCATTGCATTCCTATACACTACTGATAAACTAGCAGAAAGAGAAATCAGTAAAACAATTCCATTCACAATTGCATCAAAAAGAATAAAATACCTAGGAATAAGCCTAACCAAGGAAGTGAAAGACCTATACCCTGAAAACTACAAGACACTCCTAAGAGAAATTAAAGAGGATAAAATTAAATGGAAATTCATCCCACGCTCTTGGGTAGGAAGAATTAATATTGTTAAAATGGCCATCCTGCCTTAAGCAATCTTCAGATTCAGTGCAATCCCTATCAAAATACCAACAGCATTCTTCAATGAACTGGAACAAATAGTTCTAAAATTCATATGGAACCAAGAAAGACCCCAAATAGCCAAAGCAATCCTGAGCAGGAAGAATAAAGCAGGGGGATCATGCTTCCCAACTTCAAGCTCTACTACAAAGCCACAGTAATCAAGACAATTTGGTACTGGCACAACAACAGACCCATAGACCAGTGGAACAGACTAGAGAGTCCAGTTATTAACCCAAGCATATATGGTCAATTAATATATGATAAAGGAGCCATGGATATACAATGGGGAAATGACAGCCTCTTCAACAGCTGGTATTGGCAAAACTGGACAGCTACATGTAAGAGAATGAAGCTGGATTACTGTGTAACTCCATACACAAAAGTAAACTCAAAATGGATCAAAGACCTGAATGTAAGTCATGAAACCATAAAAATCTTAGAAGAAAATATAGGCAAAACTCTTGAATATAAACATGAGCAACTTCTTCATGAACACATCTCCACAGGCAAGGGAAACAAAAGCAAAAATGAACAAGTGGGACTATATCAAACTCAAATGCTTCTATACAGCAAAGCACACCATCAGTAGAACAAAAAGGCATCCTACACTATGGGAAAATATATTCATCAATGACATATCTGATAAGGGGTTGACATCCAAAATATACAAAGAGCTCACACACCTCAACAAAAAGCAAAGAACCCAATTAAAAAATGGGCAGAGGATCTGAACAGACATATCTCCAAGGAATAAATTCAGATGGGCAACAGGCACCTGAAAAGATGCTCCACATAGCTAATCATCAGAGAAATGCAAATTAAAACTACAGTGAGATATCACCTCAAACCAGTTAGGATGGCCAACATCAAAAAGACAAACAGCAAATGTTGGTGAGGATGTAGATGCTGGTGGGAATGTAAATTAGTTCAACCTTTGTGGAAAGCAATATGAAGGTGCCTCAAAAAACTAAAAATAGAAATACCATTTGACCCAGGAATTCCACTTCTAGGAATTTACCTTAAGAATGCAGGAGCCCAGTTTGAAAAAGACATATTCATCCCTATGTTTATCGCTGCACTATTTACAATAGTCAAGAAATGGAAGCAACCATCAGTAGATGAATGGATAAAGAAGATGTGGTACATACACATAATGGAATATTATTCAGCTATAAGAAGAAAACAAATCCTACCATTTGCAACAACTTGGATGGAGCTAGAAGGTATTATGCTCAGTGAAATAAGCCAGGCAGAGAAAGACAATTATCAAATGATTTCACTCATCTGTGGAGTACAAGAAAAAAGTGAAAACTAAAGAAACGAAACAGCAGCAGACTCACAGACCCCAAGAATGGACTAACAGTTACCAAAGGGAAAGGGATTGGGGGAGGTGATGGGTGGGAAGTGAGGGATAAGGGGGAAAAAGGGGCATTACAATCAGCACACATAATGTGTGTGTGGGGGTGTGGTTACATGGGGAAGGCAGTACAGCACAGAGAAGACGAGTAGTGATTCTATAGTATCTTACTATGCTTATGGACAGTGACTTAATGGGGTATGTGGTGGGGACTTGATAGTGTGGGGAGTCTAGTAACCATAATGTTGCTCATGTGATTGTACATCAATGATACCAAAATTTTTTTTTAAGTTGGAAAAAAAAAGAGTCAAATAAGCATGGTTAAGAGGCTTAAATAACATCTGGATTCCTCACTGCAGTGACTAAGTAGTCCTATCCCCACAGATAAAGAAAAGAGGAAGCAAATTCAAGGCAGAAAAGACCAGGAGCCCAGTTGTGGATGTGCTGTGTCTGCAGGGCCTAATAGATATTTCAGTGGGAGTACTCATGGGCAGCAAGACATGTAGGGTTGGAGCTCTGGAAAATCTGCACTGCGTATACTATGATTTGGACACAGTGCAAAAGAGAGGCAGAAATGAGATGCTTAGAGTGAGGAGACGAGGAAAGATGAAGTGTTACGGAACACAGGTAACAGCCTAAAAGGATACTACACAGTGAAGGGGAACAAGTAGGAACAGTCAGAGAGATAGAAACAAGACCCAGAAAGAGATGCTCAGCTGTTCTCCTGACAATCAGATTTGACATTTAGAAGAGTTTTGGTGACATCGGAGAGAAGAGTTCCAGTGATGTAATAGGGAAACTTTATGTGTATTGAAAGAAACAGAAGCTGAGGACAACATGGATGACTTTTCAAGAAGCTTGATTATTAATGAAAGTAATGAAATGATGCCATAATTGGTTTTAGGGGATTTGTGGGTGAGGGGTAGGGGGGATGTTGGATATTATTTTTAGAAAGAAGGCTTGAATGTGTTTCTTTATTTCAAGCGGAGGAGCCAGTGGAACGAGACCAAGGGAGGCAGTTGCTAGACCAAGACCCCAGAGGGGTCAGGAAAAGGCTGTATATGGATGGAAATATCACAGTCTGTGAAACAGAGTGTATACAGACAAAAATGACTGCAGATAGTAACTCTGGAGATGTAGAGGTGAGAAACTGGGGAAGTTAATATCTGCTCATTCTGGTATTACCTTCGATATAGGAGACCTGTTCAGCTCTGGAGAATGAGAATAAAAGTTTTAAGTGTTGTGAGGGATTGGCATTGTCACTAATGGAATTGCAGGAAGAGCTTATTAACAGTTAGAGACAGTTAGTGGCACCAAGCTGTCATTATTGTGATTCTTCTCCAGCACCTGAAGAGTAAAAGTACAGAAAGTGGATGCCATGTAGGACTTGGTTATGTAGGACTGATCTAAGCTGAAAGTTAGTAGAGCAGGTATAGGGGAAGGATGTTTGTTTAGGAATTAAGTTGTTTGAAAGTGAAGGCTTTAAGCAGTGTGCCATAAGATCCAGATTAGAAAGCAAAAGAAGTGAGGCCAGGGGTGGATAAAGGAGTAGATAAAAAGGAGGAGCTGAAAAATTTGAGGTCTTTTTGGATGAAAAAGTAATTACCACTGAGAGAAGGGATTTGAGAGGATCATGAAGATGTTAATCAAGGTTGGGGCTGAGGATTTTAATATTTCAGAGATGGAACAATTCCCAATAATGACAAAGTTCAGAAATAATGACAAAGACTCTACTTTAGGTGTCATTTGCCAAAGCATCCTTAGATCATGGTTGTTGAGCAGATAATGTCAAGGACTTTTGAGGCTATGAAAGCACACAGTGCTGAGCGCTACTGCTAGAGTTTCTGTTTCGGTAGGTGCGTGGTGGGGCCCAGAAGTTTGGATTTCTAACAAGTTCTCTAGTTTGGGGACCACTTTACCAGAACCACCACTCTGAAGCATCTGTAACAAAAACTGGATAGACCTGAACTTGCTAGATATGGAAGCATTGGCAGCCTCCATAATACAGGATGGGGGAGAGGGGAGTAGAGGTATCAGAGGACAATTGCATTTCTAGTTCCACTGAAAGGAAGAAATCACAAAAAGTAATCGAGAAGGCACTGCAGTGCAGTGCTATTTCAGGTTGTGGACTGCAGAATCCATGTTCTAAAGTTATGGTGGTGGAAATAGTTAAGACTCTACATTGCTTTATTTACTTCTCTTTTGAAGTAGGCTACAGTAGGAGCTTTGGGTTAATTGTAATAAATCAAAAAAACTTCTTATTCATGTACTGTGTCTCAAGCTCCAGCCTATGCATTGCAACAAAACATGGATTCCACCAGTAGGTTGCACTGATGCCAGTAAGTGCTAGAAGATCAAATTGAGCATCAAAGCACAAAAACAATGCCTTGAGGCATTTTTTCCATAATAGCAGTTTCTGACACTCCCACTGAATTCTTAATTTTAAAACACAGCCACATAGCTAGGTCATGGGAAGCAAAATATATGCCCAAGTAACGGAAGTTCCTCTCAAACAGGATCACTGTTGTTTTATTCACCTGGATGCTGAGAGCCTTCCACCTAAACCTGCCATCCCAAGGTGGTTTCTCATAATAAATTGCTAAGCAGCATGTTTATTCTGGAGTTAACATCTTCAATCTGATTTTCAAGGCCATTCTATCAACCTAATAGAAAATGCTTTATCAGGAATGTGTCCTATTTACCGAAGTTTTACCACACATTTAGCTGTAAATGTTTAAGTGGAGAGGAAGTAATAGACTAAAGGCATACTCAAGCCTCATGGAAGTAATTCTGGCAAATACGCCCATCTATGGAAATATACAAGCTGATGAGTTTTTAATTAGAAAACAAAGTAATTGAAGAGGGAAGGAATTCTCTTCTTGTGGCTTGGAGTTGCCTGAGGATGTGATAAAATAGTTTGGTGGAAGGTGAGGAAGGGGTAGGTTGAGGCTCTAGGGAAAATACACAGGTCATGTAAAGAATAAAGTAGATACTGAAAGGCTCCAATTTGAGGAATAGCTGAGGACATTTAGATTATGAAGCCCTGTGTTAGCAAAGGCTGAGATGCAAAGGGTGCTCAATAAACCTGGAACTGGGTCAGCCACCGGCAAACTTTGTTATTCTTGAAATGGCAAATGGACCTTAAAGCCTTTGTCTTCCCATGGTGAGAGCAGGTGCTCTGAGACAGGGGAGTGTTCCAAAGTTTTCTGCCTTTGTGGTTCACAAAGGATCAAAAAAGATCACAATCCCTTTTCTTGAACAATGGGTAAGTGGAAGATGGAAACTCCTGGGGGATTTTTCTCCTGATTCAACAATGTTCAAGGGTGTTGGCCTTTGGTGATATAGTCCCATGTGTAATATCAAGATTTGTTTGATGTCTAGAGATGGCCACTTGTTTGGAGAGTACCGGGAAGTTAGATATTAACCAACTTATATGAAATGTAGGTCCTTTAAAAATGTAAAAATACTGGTGACTACTGGTAGCTTTTCAGTGATGCCTGTGAAGTATAGTAATAGAAAACACCAGGCTTTGTTACTTACAACATTATTAATAATCTTTTCCTTATAAAGCTCATTAGAACAGCTCTCTCAAATTTTGGTGAGCCCTACAGAGGGAGATAGATTTAAATGTCTTTTACACAGGTTATTTTTCTTCAGACTACTTCAAAGTTTCTTTTTGAATAAAACATTATTTTCCAATGAATCCACAGGAATTCATGTTATGGTGGAAATGTTGCCTGGTAGGTAGATAGTACTTGGTTTTAGAACTTAAGAAAATTATAGTGGCAACTGGCTTAATACATTGAGATTATTCTATTCTATGTTCGTTCTGTAATTTTGTTGTATCCCTTTATAGCAAAGCATCATATGTATAGAGAAAAATATTTTTCTTATATGTTATTTGTGTAGGTTTATAATTTCCTTTTAGTTCTGTCATTTCCTCTGGAAATGAATATAATTTGACTGTTTCTTCCATTACTATGTAAAGTGTAGCTGAGTAGCTGGGCGATCAATATGAGGTTTCCAAGCCTGGGAAAAATCCTCAGTGGTTCATAGGTCCAACCTCTGGGTTTGATGCTCCACCACTGCAGTTACTCTTCCCTTTTTTTCATGACTTGGCAAGCATTTGCAGCTGAGTGGTTTTATCACTGCATGTAGAACTCCAGGAGTCTAGTGGTCTTTCATTTCATCCTCTCTCCATTTCAGTCCAAGTTGACAATGTTTCTGTATAAAATTTTCTGGAAACCTGTGGATCTCCTGTGTATGTCATGGGGATTTACTCCAACAGAGAAAAAAAGCCTGGATAATTCTATTTTTCCCGAGATCTTCCCTAGACAATTCTATTTTTATTTTTAGCTTCTGCGGAGGTAACTGAGAAGTTCCATGAGTCACATTTCTAATCTCTTCAAACAGATTAGACTATATGACCTAATATTATGATGTTTGGTTCCTTCCAAGGCATTAGCAAAACGTTTCTAGTCATACCCTTGCCTTTCTCACCAGAGTGTTTTCCTGACAGTGAATCTTCTAATTTTAGCATATTTTGCAGTGTGGAAAGACTGACAATTTCCTAAATCATCAGGTCACATTTTGAATTAAAAGTTCTTCTCTCAATTTGCTTCTGTCCTCACACATTTTACTGTAAGAAGAGAGAAGAAAACAGGCTTGCACCTTCAACACTGCTTAGAAATCTCCTCAGCTAAATTTCCAATTTTATCATTTACAAATTCTGCTTTCCACATAACTGCGGGACACATTTCAGTTAAGCTTTCTGTCATTTTATTACAAGGATCCCCTTTCCTCAGCTTTTCAATAACATGTTGCCCATTTTCTTCTGAGCCCTCACCAGCAACACTCATAATATCCATACTTCTACTAGAAGTCTGTTCATGATGGTTTATATATTCTGTAAGACAATATATGTTTTCCCTACCATGCTTCTTACTTCTTCATGAGTTCTCATGAGCAGAGTCATTAACATCCATATTTCTATTAATAGTCTGTTAAAGACAATATACACTTTTCCTATCAAGTTCCTCAAAATTCTTCCAGCCTCTGTCATTGTCCAATACCAAAGACACATCCACATTTTTAGGTATTTGTTATGGCAGGGCCCCGATTCTGTTATCAAAATCTGTAATCATTTCCTATTACTGCTGTAACAAATTACCACATGACTTAAAACAACACAAATATCCTACTGTTATGTCGGTCAGTAGTTTCATGGACTAAAATGAAAGTTTCAACAGGGCTGCTTTCCTTGGGGGACTCCAGGGGAGAATATATTTACTTGCCTTTTCCCGTTTCTAAAGGTTGCCTGCATTCCTTGGTCCATGACTCAATCCTCCATTACAAATCCAATAGCAGAGTATCTTCAAATCACTCTCATTCTCACACCTCAACCTCTCTTATAAGAACCCTTGTGATTATAAAGGGACTATCAGGATAATCTCCCCATCGCAATATCCTTACCTTATTTCATCTGCAAAGTCACTTTTGCTATTTGAGGTAACATATTTATAGGTTCTGTGGGGGGTGGAATTATATTGCCTACCACAAGTTGGGAGCTTAGATTATTTATTTGAAGCTTTTCCACTTTTCTAATGTACTCATTTAATGCTAAAATTTTTCCTCTCAGCATTACATTAGTGTGTCAAACAAATGTTGGTATGGTGCATTTTTGTTTTCACTCAGTTTGGAGTATTTTTTTGTTTCCTCTGAGATTTCTTTTTAAACCCATGGATTACTTAAAAATGTGACATTTAAAGTGTTTGAGACTTTCCCATTGCCTTGCTTTTATTGATTACTAGTTTGCTTGCATTGTGATCAGAGACCACATTTTGTATGGTTTCAATTTGTTTTTGGCCCAGGATATGGTCTAGATTGATATATCTTTCTTGGGTACATGTAATGAATTCTTCTATGTTGAATAAATTATTCTATAAATGTCCACAATAGCCTGGTTGTTGGTGTTGAGTTCTATACATTTGCTAATTTTCTGCTTAGTTGTTATATAAGTTTTTGAGAGAGGCATTGAAGTTGCAAACATATTTGTGAATTTGTCTATTTCTCCCTTCAGTTCTATCACTTTTTGCTACACATATTTTGTAGTTCTGTTGTTTGGTGCATATATATTTAGTGTTACCGGTATATACATAATGTCTTATTGGTAGACTGACACTTTAAATATATCTCTTCCTTCTTTGGAAAAATTGTTTACTTGGATCCCTATCAAAATACTAACAGCATTCTTCAGCGAACTAGAACAAATAATTCTATAATTCATATGGAACTACAAGAGACACCCAAATAGCCAAAGCAATCCTGAGAAAGATGAACAAAGCTGAGGGATTATGCTCCCTGACTTAAAGCTCTACTACAAAGCTACAGTAATCAAAACAATTTGGTACTGACAAGAACAGACCCATAGATCAATGGAACAGAACAGAGAGCCCAGAAATAAACCCACACATATATGATCAATCAATATATGATAAAGAAGCCATGGATATACAATGGGGAAAGGATAGCCTCTTCAACAACTGGTGTTGGGAAAACTACACGTTAGAGAATGAAACTGGATTATTGTCTAACTCTATACGCAAAAGTAAACTCAAAATGGATCAAAGACCTGAATGTAAGTCATGAAACCATAATACTCATAGAAGAAAGCATAGAAAAAATCTCTTGAATATAAACAGGAGCAATTTTTTCCTGAACACACCTCCTTGGGCAAAGGATACAAAAGCAAAAATGAACAAGTGGGACTACATCAAACTAAAAAGCTTCTATACAGCAAATGACACCATCAGCAGAGCAAAAAGGTATCCTACAGTATGGGAAAATATATTCATAAACAACTTATCCAGTAAGGGCTTAACATCCATCATACATAAAGAACTCATATGCCTCAGTACCCAAAAAATGAATAACTTAATTAAAAAATGGGTGGAGGATCCAAACAGACACTACTCCAAAGAAGAAATTTAGATGGCCAACAGGCACATGAAAAGATGCTCCACATCGCTAATCATCAGGGAAATGCAAACTAAAACCACAATGAGATATCACTTCACACCAATTAGGATGGCCACCATCCAAAAGACAAGAAAAAATAAATGCTGGCAAGGATGAGGAGAAAGGGGACCCTCCCACACTGTTGGTGGGAATGTAAATTGGTTCAACCGTTGTAGAAAGCAATATGGAAGTTTCTCAAAAAAATAAAAATAGAAATACCATTTGATCCAGTAATTCCAATCCTAGGATTTTATCTGAAGAAATCAAGATCCCTGATTTGAAAAGACATACGCACCCCTATGTCTATCTCCGCCTTGTTTGCAGTAGCCAAGATATGGAAGCAATCTAAGTGTCCATCAGTAGATGAATGGATAAAGAAGATGTGGTACATATACACAATGGAATACTTTTCAGCCATAAAAAGAAAAGAAATCTTGCCATTTGCAACAACATGGATTGATCTACAGGGTATTCTGCTTAGTGAAAGAAGCCAGGTGGAGAGAGACAAATATCAAATGATCTCACTCATTTGTGAAGTATAAAAACAAAGCAAAACAGAAGGAACAGAATACCAGTGGACTCATAGACACCAAGAAGGGACTAGTTGTTACCAAAGGTGAGGGGTTGGGAAGGTAGGTTGAGAGGGAGAAGGAAATTAAGGCGCACTATCATTTGCAATCACAATATAGACAGGTCACAGGGACAGTAGTACAGCACGGCAAATGTAAGTAATGACTCTATAACATCTTACTCTGTTGACAGAGGTGACGACCTGATAAAATGGGTGAAAGTTGAACCACTGTGTTGTGTATTTGAAACCATTATAAGATCATATATCAATGCTACTTTAATAAAAAAAAATACTTTAATAAAAAATTATTAACTTAGAAGTCTTATTTATCTGATATTAGTATAGCCAATCCTGCTCTCTTGATTAATATGAGCAAGATATTTTTCAATCCTTGTATCTTGCACTTGCCTATATCATTATATTTACATTTCTTGTTTTTGAATTGTATTATTCAAAAACTGTATTATTATTTTAATATACTCTGTATTATTATTTTAATATTATTATTAATAATAGCTGTATTATTATTTTAATATACTCTGGCAAAATTAGACTTTTAACTGATTTATATATCATTTTACCATTCACATTTAAAATATTTGTATGTTAAGGCTTAAGTCTGCTGTTTAAATTTTTGTTTTCTGTTTACCTGTGTTTTCATTTCTCTGGTTTCTTTTTCCTGTTTTTCCTGAAATTTTTATATTTCCATTTTGGTTATCTATAGAACTTTTCATTGTATCTCTTTTTTTTTCTGTTTTCATTTTTAATTGAGGTACAGTTGACATGCAATATTATAATAGTTTCAGGAGTACAAAATAGTGATTCAGTATTCTATACATTACATTTTATACTTCTTAATCCCCTTTACCTATTTTGCCTATCCCCTCATACTCCTCTACTCTGGCAAACACCTGTTTGTTTTTTGTATTTGTGTATCCGTTTCTGTTTTTCTCTTTTTGTATTCATTTGTTTTTAAATTCCAGATGAATGAAATCATAGGATCTTCTTCTTTCTCTGATTTATTTCACTTTACATAATACCCTCTAGGTCTGTCCATATTATGAAAGACAAGATTTCATTCCTTTTTATGGCTGAGTAATATTCTATTATGTATATATACCATATTTTTATCCATTCATCTATCAATAGACACTTAAATTGCTTCCATATCTTGACTATTGTAAATAATGCTGCAAGAAAACATAAGGGTGCATATATTTTTTGAGTCAGGCTTTTCATTAAAGAAAATAACCAGAAATAGAATTACTGATTCATATAGTACTTCTATTTTTTATTTTTTGAGGAACTTCCTTACTGTTTTTCATAGTATATTTACCAATTCACATTCCCATCAATAGTGCACAAGGGTTCCATTTTCTATACATACTTCCCAACACTTGTTATTTCTTATCTTACTGATATGAACCATTCTGACTGGTGTAAGGTGCTATTTCTTGTGGTTTTGATCTTCATTTCCCAATTAGTGATACTGAGCATATTTTCATGTGTCTATTGGCCATCTGTATATCTTCTATCAGAAAATGTCTGTTCAGGTCATCTGCCCATTTTTAAAATAATATTGTTTTTTCTTGGGTGGGTGTTCAGTTGTATGAGTTCTTTATGTATTTAGATACTAACTCCTTATCAGACATGTCATTTGCAAATATCTTCTCCCATTCAGCTGGTTACTTTTTCATTTTGCTGATGGTTTTCTTTTTTGTGCAGAAGCTTTCTAGTTTGATAAAACCTCACCTATTTATTTTTACTTTTATTTCCTTTCCTTGGAGAAGCAGATCCAGAAAAATATTGTTAAGGCTGATGTCCAAGAATTTACTGCCTATGTTCTCTTTTAGGAGTTTTACAGTTTTAGGTATTACACTTAGGTCTTCAATCTATTTTTAGTTTATTTTTGTGTATGGTATAAAAAAAGGAGTCCACTTTTTTTCTTTTACATGTAGTTGTCCATCTTTCCCAACACCATTTATTAAAGAGACTTTCTTTTCCTCATTGTATATTCTTGCCTCATTTTCCATAGATTAATTGGCCTATCTGTATTAACTTACTTCTGGGCTCTCTATTCTATTCCACTGATCTGTGTGTCTATTTTTGTGCCACTACCATATTATTTTGGTTACTATAGTTTCGCAGTATAGTTTGAAATGAGAGATTGTAATACCTCTAGCTTTTTTTCTTCTTAAGACTGTTTTGGCTATTTGTGGTTCCATAAAAATTTTAGGATTATTCTAGTTCTGTGAAAAAATACTATTGGTATTTTGATAGCAATTGCATTGAATCTTTGGGTAGTATGAACATTTTAATAAGATTTCTTCCAATCCATGTGTATGGTATCTCTTTCCATTTATTTGTGCTGTCTTTAATATCCTTTATCAGTGTGTTACGGTTTCCAGAGTACAGGTCTTTCACCTCTTTGGTTAAATTTATTCCTAAGTATTTTATTCTTTTTGATGTAATTGTAAATGGAATTGTTTTCTTAATTTCTCTTTCTGCTAGTTCATTTTCAGTGTATAGATTTCTGTATATTAATTTTGTATCTTGCAACTTTACTGAGTTCATTTATTAGTTCTAATAGTTTTTTTGGTGGAGTTTTTAGGGTTTTTCTGTATATAGTATCATGTCATCTACAAATAGTAACATTTTTACTTCTTCCTTACCAATTTAGATGACTTTTATTTATTTTTCTTGCCCTGATTTCTATGGCTAAGACCTCCAGTTAACATGTTGAATAAAAGTGGTAAGACTAGACATCTTGTCTTGCTCTTGATATTATTTTCTCTTAATTCCTGAAGGATATTTTCACTGGATGTAGGATGTGGGTTGATAGTTCTTTTCTATCACTACCTGAAAAATGTATCATTCCCTTCTAGGCCTGATGAGAGACCTAGTTCCTTCGGTTTTCTGATGAGAGAAATACATTGTCATTCAAATTGTTTTTCCCTGGAAGGTAAGGTGTTGTTTCTCTCCTCCTGCTTTTAACATTTTTTCTTTGTCTTTAAATTTTCAGAAATTTGACTATGATGTCTTTAAATTTTCAGAAAATTGACTATGATGCATCTTGATGTGGATTTGGGTGGGGGTTGATCCTATTTGGGGTTTCCTTAATTTCTTGAATTTATAAACTTTGAGTACTCTTTCTGCTCTTCTTCTGGGACTCTGGTGACATGAATGTTAGATATTTTGGTATAGTCCTATATATACCTAAGGTTCTGCTCATTTTTTTACACATTATTTTTCAGATTTTGAAATTTCTATTGTTCTACCTCCAAATTCACGGATTCTTCCCTCTGTTCCTTACCCTATGCTATTGAGCTCATCTGCTGAGTTTTTAATTTTGGTTATTCTATTTCTAAGTTCTAATATTTCCATCTGGTTCTTTATATCTTCTAATTACTTGTTGAGACTATGTTTTGCTGAAGCTCTCTTTTGTTTCATTTGTTTCAAGCATGTTCAAATTACTTGCTAAAGCATTTTTATGATGGCTGCTTTAAAATCTTTATCAGATAATTCTAATATCTCTGTCATATATGGATTTTTTTCTTCAATTTGAGATCTCCCTGGTTTTTGGCAGGATGAGTAATTTTTGATAAACATGGACATTTTTGGAATTATGTTTCAAGACCCTGAATCTTACTTAGATCTGTGTATCTGATTTCCACTTATGCTAATCTGACAAAGGAGAAGGGAAATACCACCTTCTTATTGCCAGGCGGGGACAGAAGTCCAGGTTGCTCAAATGGTCTCTGCTGACACCCAAGTAGGGACTCCTCATCACTGATGGAAAGGCTAAGAGTTCCAGCTTCTCAGTGGCCTCCGCTGTTATTTCTCTGGCTTGAAGTGGTAAAAAGTACCTTATTACAGCTCTTTTTGTGGTCTCCATTGACACCACAAGGGAGGATGTGGCCTTGCTACTGCCTGGCAGAGATGAAAGTCTTGACTCCCTCCTTAGCTTTCCTACTATGTGTACTAATCCCTACCACACCCAGGACTCAGTCCCCCTGCTGCACTCCCAGGGAGAGAGTGCTGGTGATGATGGGTGGGAATATCATTACACACTGATGAGGGTAGAAGTCTAGGTTCTCCACTCAGTTATTTTATGCTCTGGGGAGGACCACAGTTTTTTGTGATGTTTGGCTGGAGTGGATCAGTTACTGTAGAAAAGTTTTCTATGTCACTAGGTTGTGTCTTTCCTATTTCTTTGGCTAGAGACAGCAGGCTATTGTTGGGGCTTTTTCATCTGTGCCCATTTGCATTTCCAGGCTGTTTTATTCAGTTCCAAGTATGGAATATATAAGGCAGAGATACTCTAACAGAATAAGGAAATGGAGACATTAATGGTAATGAGGAATTCAGTGCAGAAGAGAAGTGAAGGAAATCCCCATGGTGACAGGGGAGGGAGGTCCCAGAGCAGCAGGTGTGCAGAAGGCCTAGAGGACAGCCAGTCCAGATTTGAGCAGGCATTCAAAGGGCTCCAAGAAAGAGGTTTTCAAGAAGATAAAATTAACAGAATATTTGCTGGTTTAAAAATATTCAGCAGATTTATATTTGTCATAGAGAATCTTAGAAAACTAAACAAACATACCAAAGAAAGACAGTGGTTAACTCTTGGGAAAACAGAAAACAAAAAGTATGTATAATAAAAGAGATTTATTTAATTGTATTTTACTACATGATGTGGTATAATAAGAAATATATCTGATCTTTGTCTCCACTTCCTGGCACAGAGCTCCCTTGGAATTTCCTTAGTGCTAGGGTGTCTTTCACTATTCATAACAATGCCACTTTAACCATACCAAATTTATGCTAATTGGTGGGCCCCTAGATAGCTTCAGGATGGGAGACTGGTAGTCAGAGGACCCCACCATGTGATTAGAAGGTTGAGATCTTCAGCCCCCCTACCCCTCCAGGAAGGGGCAAGGGATAGAGGTGAAGTTCAAACACCAATGGTCAACGATTTCATCATTCCTGCCTAGGTTATGAAATTTCTGTAGAATTCCCTAAACCTCGTGATATAGATATAGGTTGAGAGCTTCTGGGCTGCTGAACACGTTGACGTGCTGGGAGGGTGGTGTGCCCAGAGAGGGAAGGGAAGCTCTGTGCCTTTCCTTCCCTGACATTCCTTGTTCCATGCATCTCTTCCATTTGCCTGTTTCTGAGTTTTATCCTTTATAATAAACCCGTAAGGGTAAATAAAGCACTCTTCTGAGTTCTGTGAGTCATTCTAGCCAATTAACAAATCTGAAGAGGGCGTTGTGGGAACTCCTGGATTTGTAGCCAAGTCAAACAGAAGCAGAGGTAATCTGGGAACTCATATTTGTGACTAATGTCTGAAGTGAGAACACTGGTACTGAGCCCTTAAACCTGTGGAGTCCAACCCTACTTCAGGACTTGGTATCAGATTTGACTGGTGTCAGAAAAGAGAAAACACCCCAGATATGGCTTGCCTTTGAATAGTGTTTACATAATTATACTAATGTAAACTGAATACTGATCTTACCAAATTTACAATGGAATTATATAAATATAATTGAAAAAGAATATATGGGGGGTGGGGTGGAGGGGTAGTAAAAAAACACTTAATCCTCATCTTCTATAGTGGAACATCAACTGCTAATTCCTGAAACTGAAACAAATCAAGACATAGCCATATATTAATGCTGTTTGGAAATACGAAGTTAAATACAGAAGGAATAGCCTGTGAGATACAGGGTTGGGGTTGGTAGAGGAGAAGGTAGCAGAGCCTGTCTTATTTTATAAGAAGTCTTCTAGAAAGTTTTTTGTCTTTTTAAACTATGTATATGTATAACTGATTAACATGAAAACAAATTTATTTTCGGAAACTTAACTACAGAAGATTGGTGTAGAAGGAGAACAGATTGAAGTCATGGGAGATGGTAGGCAGAGGGCCTAGTTAAAAGCTTACAGCAGAAGGAAGAGAGATGATCAGTACTGAATGACTGCAGTTTTAGTGGGAACAGAGGAAAGACAGATACAGCACGGTCACAAATCAACTAAGGAGGAAATAAAAGTAAGGGAGGTACATGTAATAATGCAACTTTTTTGTCTTGTATAACTGCATATATGGCGGTGCCATTCTTAGAGTGAGGAGCTGTAGGAGGGAAATACTGAGGGCAGTTTTGGACATGACATGAATGCTGAGCTTAACAGCTCAGAAGAAAGAGCACAGCCATGGATCTAGATTTGCCAAGGAGCAGAGTGTCAGCGATAAGTGACTGAGGCCAAGGTTGACCTAAAAGATTGGTTAGGATAAAGCTCGCAGAGGGATGGGATAAGAAAGTCAACAGTTCAGCCCTGGAGTATGCCAACATTCAAGAGCAAAGAAAGAAGGTGCCACAAAGGAGAATGGATAGGGCACCACAGAGAGAGATGCAGATGCCAGAATACAGTGGAATCGCCAGGACCAGGAGAAAGAAGAGCTGACAGGAGAGGAATCAGCATGTCAGTGTGAAAGGGAAGTGAGTACAATGAACATTATAGAGTCCATTGTTATATTTGGCAGAAGTGGTTTAAAAGGAATGGGAAGTTGAAGAGTAGAACATTCTGTGAAGAGAGTGACGGTGAGGGGAAGGCAGGAGAAGTGGCAGAAGTCACATGGGAAAAGGGTCAAAGGAGGGTTATTCAAATATTTTTGAAATACATATTTGAAACATATTTTGAAAAATATGGTTTTCATATATTTTTCACTTCCACACCTTTCTAACCATGTCTTCTTCCTCATTGAAACTAAAAGGCAGCATAGCATTTTCTCAAGGAAAGAAAAATAATTTAGAAATGGAGAGACATTATTTTGGGTTTTAAAACCAAAGATTTTTGGTTTGTACGAGCCTTGTACTTTGAGATTCAAGAACATTTTACCTTACAGAACTTAATGCATCTACCTGTGGCAGACTCAGAGAAAGTAAAGGAAAAATTAAAGAGCTTATTATATTGATATTTCCCTGAGACAGGCTCTCCTCGGGAGCTGCATCCAGTTCAGAATTGAGGGAGCAGGGGACATCACAGAGAATCCAAGTGAATTTGAGAGATCAAAGGAAAGAACCCTGTGCCAATTTTCTATGCATCACCTGGGAAAAATGGCAAGTGCCGTGGAGTTCCCCTTTGGCTAGCTTGGTATAGGAGCAGAGACATTGTCAGGAACCATGGACATTTGAGATTCATGTAACCTTATCAAATTCCTTGTGTCCTGGGTAACAAGGCAACACCCAAGAGGACCATAGATTCAGCCGAGAGAAAATGGGACTCAGAGAGGCCTTGCAGCAAGATTAGAAAGCAGAGCCATGAGTTACGTGGACTGATATCTGGAAGCCAGACCAGAAATGACATCTGACTTTCTGCCAGTATAGACAGATGATGGGAGAGCGAGTTGGTCCCCAGACTCTACAGCTTTGGCCTGCTGAATATGCCTGGAACTTAGTAAATGCTCCAAGAGCACTATGAATAAATTTCTACCTCCCAGTAGAATTGAGGACTTGAAATAGAACTTAGGTTTAGTTGTAGAAACACTAAAGAATGTTGTATTTTTTTTCTTGCTTCAGTTTGTGGACTGAGATTTGTGTCCGTTACACATATGGAAATAGCAAGATGAAAATATAAACTCCCCCCTAATAGCAGCACTGTTAGCATTTTGGTGTATTTCTTTATAATCTTTTATAAATATAACTGTGTATGTATATATTGGCAATTTGGGATCAAATTTGCTATGTAGTTGACATCCCACTTTTGAAAATTTTCAGTATCATAAAACATATTCTAACTTTTAAATATTACTCTAGAATATGATTTTTAAGAATCATATGGAATATATATAATTATTTTTAGGTTCACTTTATGATTTTCTTGGTCTAGGAGATAAGGCCAGGAAAATATGTGTTATGTTCATTGATGAACTACAGGAACTATGATAAGACAACAGTCATAGTAACTTGGCCTACTAGCCTGCTAGAGAGTTATTGCCTATGCTGTTAAATGAGACAAAGTAATTGAATGAATAATCATTTGAAACCTGATTTCAATGAGTAAGTAAACCAAGATAAAAACAAGACAGAAATAGCATCTCTTATTATAATTCAGCAATATCTGGGGAGATGAGCCCTGCCCTTGGATGGCGGAGATTGGATGGGGAGGGGAGATACTGTGAGAAGATCTGGTCATAAGTTTGGACTGCTGAGGTAGATACCCTTCTTGTTCTGACACTGCATTCAGATACACATGAACTCTGATATTGTCAGGAACCTAAATTTTTAGGGGAGACTAAACATAGTGCAGGAGAAGTCACTGACCAGACATGTGATATGGGCCACCTTCATCCCAAAAGACACTGGCCCAAACTAGAAGAACCTCCTGCTCTAGAACTCAAGAAAGGATATTAAGGATAATGAGCTTTTAGTACCACTGTTTTTCTTTGTTTTACTACACCCAATACATAAAAATCTTCTTTTCCTATCCTTCCATTTCTCTCAAAGGATATTCTCATTTTTCTTTGGAGAATTCAGCCCTCTCCATTCTCTGTCAGGCTGTTTGTGTAGGACTGATTCCAGCTTAGCTACAGAAGTGGGCCCTAATGGTCCTAAGCCAGTAAATGTATTATTTTCTTAAACCAAGGAAATAATTCAGAATTTCTGAAGTAGCTACCAAAAGAGGTTGTCCTTTGTTCTATGGCTGTGTAGTGTGAAGATGTGAGATTTGCACCACAATGGATATGCTAGGTGGGGAACTGCTCTGAGGTCAGAGAATAAAGCTGACACCATGGAAGGCAGAACAGAAAAACTGAAAGAAAATCTGCAGAGACATAATTATAGCCACTGTATCAGACCTCAGCTGAAAGTAACCCCAGTTTTGGTATTTTTAGTCACATGAACAAATCAATCCTTTCACACTTTCAAGCAAGTTTGAGTTGGATTTTTCTGTTCAATGCCTTAGGGAGGATTTGGGTAAGCCATTTCCACCTGACTTCACTTTCTCTAGCAGACAGTCCACTTAAACCTGGCTTACTGTCATTCATTAAACAAATCACACACTGATATTTAGGCTTTAGGAAGAGATGTAATTTTATTTAATTGTAAAATTTCTAATTTTCCTCTCTAAGCTATATTTCTAAGTAGAGAAAAGTTGGGGGCCAAAAGAATAAATATCTTAAGAACATTCCAACTGTCAAGTTTTCCTCTGGAAAGGTAGGACCCAGGGCCACTTACAAGAGGGCCTGTTTTAATGCAGTGAGAGTCGGTTGTGGTTCCAGTTGTAGTTGTTGCTAAACACTAGAGATATTTGAACAAGTTTGTAGGTTTTAAATACTTAATAGAGGAGAGAGGTGAGGTTGAAAATACAAGATGGGTAGGAAGTGACTGTTGAAGGAACTACCCCAGTGCTGGAGGAGTCAGAAGAAGGAATTTAGAGGGTAAGTAGCAAACTCATCATTATGTGAGTTTTTAGACAGATAACTCCTATGCAGAGCCAAGAGGAACAATGAAGTTTCAAGGTGAAAGGATAATGAAAATTGAACAAATATGAAATTATCACATTCTTACAAGCAAGGCTGTCTGCTGTAAGAATGTAAGTTGAGGGTTAAGAGGGTTCAGTGGAAAAGCTATGAAATAAATTCCTTGGGAGCAATAAATGTGCAGGGGTCAATTCCATAGAAAAGAATTGCTAAACAAAGTTCAGCTCAGTTTGAAGATCACACGGTTGTGATTTCCCCAGCCAAATGCAATAGTCCAGAGGAAAGTGTGAAAGATAGAATATTGGGTAGATCCAATATTAAGGAATTTTAAGAAAGGTTGGAAGGACAGGCAGAGGATGACGAACGAAGTTTAGAGAAAGAGAGGAGCTAAGAGATGCATCCTGGGGCCTAGGCCAAATAGAAAAGGGGGTAGAATTAGGGAACAGAATTCATAAGGGTCTGAATCCTGGGATGGCACTAAAGTTTAGGGACATGAAGGGAAAGGGACCCAGGTAAAGTTTGAGGGACAGGAAGGAAAAGGCAAGTGGTGAAGAACAAACAAAGAAAATTCTGGAGTACATCAAAGTCCAAGGAGCAGCCCAAGATAGATCTAGAAAAAAAAAGAAGAAACAAACAAAATAATAGAAAGAGAACTGGGGAGAAATGGAGTTATAGAAGCCAAAGGAACTTCAAAGAAGAAAGTGGTCAATAGTATGAAGACTGAAATGAGAACATTAACTTGGCAATGAGTGGAACATCAGTAATCAAAGGAACAGCAATTTCAGCTGAATGGTAGAGCAGACATCAGATCCATGAGGCTCAGCAAACAGAAATGGCCGGTAGAAAGGACTGGGTCAAGAAGCTTCCCAGTGAAAGGTCAAAGCATGGAGATGTCAGATATTGAAAGGAGGGTAGTTTTGAGGTAGAGATTCTTTTTAGGAGGTGTAGAAATTGAGAAGCGGGCTGATGGAGAAAATCTAGTGAAGATGAATACATCAAAGATAAGGAGGCAATAGGGCTCAATGCATGAGCAAGATCTCAGCAGAAACAGGAAGGATGGAGTATGGTCACAGGTGAGAGGTTAGACCTGGAGAAAAATACACCTTTTCCTGAGACAGGAGAGGACTCTGTAGCTAAGTATGGAGGTGGAAGCAAAGGAAGTCTAGGAACTCCTGACATTTTCCTCTAAATCTTCCAGAACACTGATTCAGGTGCTAAATAAATGCCATATTGAACTTCTGAGTTAAGAGTTTCTAAAATATCTCTTCATTATAATGGCATGTTAAGTCTATTAATATTCTTCTGAAAGCTGGCATTAGTCTCAGGAATCTTGTTTTAGAATTGAATGAATGTAGTTGTCTAATTTGGATAAATCATTACTTAATTATTTTGATTTCTTCTCTTATACCATGTGAACACAAATATTTTATCACAATTTGCATGTCAAACTATCAAAATATGTAAACTATATTATTGCAAATACATTTCATTCAGCCCTGCCTCACAGCTACACTCCCTTCTCCAGTAGTTTACAAAAGATCATATATAATGCTCATGTATTGCACCTGAAAGAACATCAAATTCAAGACTTTCACCATCATTATATTTCATTAAAATGTCTTAATAAGACCAGAATTAATTTTTCATATTTGTAACTACGTGGAACAGCCTAATGCTGAGACTGAAAACCTTTTAGCAACAGCTGTTGACCTTTTAATGAAAGCAAAGTCAGCAAGCTTTGTCTATGAAGGAGCAGGTAGTAAATATTTTAGTCTCGAGGGGGCAGTGGGAGGCGAAACAGTTGCTGTTCCAACTACTCAACTCTGCTATTATAAACAGCCATAAACAGTACCAAACAAGTGAACTGTTGCAGTGTTCCAATAAATCCTTATTTACAAAACAGACAGCAGGCCAGACAGACCCCTCTTCTAAATAAGAAGATTCTCCACAATCACTTCACTTTTTTTTTCTTTATGTTGATGCAACCTTAGAATTAAACAATGTGGAGATGAGCTTAGATATATATACTGAAGACTGAACCTTTGATTTTACTTCACAGTGTGCTGTGCCATTGCTGATTCCTTTGGCACAAGTTCTAGGATAACAGAATCATTTTACAATACTTTCTAAAAGAAACTTTCCCAAGTTTCCTTATGGTGGTACTGGGAGCTGTGTCTGACAAGTTTGTGTTTCCTTAATATTGACGTGCTGTCAGATTTCCTGCTTCAAATACAGTTTATTACATTGGCTTTTTGGTTTTAACTGGGTTTGCACTCTTTAAAGTGTATTTGTTTTCTAGTATTTGGTTATAAGTACACTTTGTTTATACATTCATTTTGATATTAAAATTGCATGATTAGTAATTTAAGAACTAAAATTACCAAGTACCTCTGGTCTACCAAGTACAGAGAAATAGCATTATGATCACCAATTATGGCAATCCACAAAACTATTCCAACTGTTAGGAGTCTTTTCTTAAAGCTTCATTCTTGAGGTACAGTGACTGAAAAAGCACTAGAGGGTACAGAGCAATTGACATAAAATGGGGAGTGGGACAGATGGTGTTTTGGGGGAGCTATAAGTTATTGAGATTGATTTCATTTAGAATAGTACAGAATTATGTGGGAGAAGAGAATTTCTTTTGATTGGAGAAACATTTTCATATGCCTTTACTTGTGTAGAAACAGGCCCCATGTTTAGTCTGGAAGAGAAAGATGACCCAAAGGGAGGCTAAATTTCTCGGGGCCAGTAGACAAACAGAATTTTGGCATTCTCTCCTGGTAGGACTCTTGGGAGAGGAAGACAGGGCCTGAGAAAACAGGGGGTGGGCAGACCTGAGAGAATTGTTGTCTGAGGTCACCTGAGGCCTAAACAAGAAGAAAGGCCAGTGAGAAATTTGCTATGCTGCATTGCCAAAGAAAATCAAGAAAATACAAAATGAATTGAATCTTGCTTGTGCACTGTGCTGCAATCCCACTTGATATTACCGAACACACTGCACAGATCAGTTAAACACACCAGCCTTTGGGCAGTGAGGTGGATGTGTGCATGTCAATCCATGGAATGAAGTGGTGGAGAGAGGAGAGTAGGTGGGGGAGGTGAGATGAGAGAGGCCCACAGCTGGGGCACTTTGGAAGCAGGTATACAGACCCCACGGTGTCTGGACTGGTTCTCCCCTACTTCCCCGCCATGCCTTCTCAGGCTCTGCCTCATTACCTAAACTCTACACGTCAGAGCTCAAACCTCTTTTCTTCTTTGCTTACACTCATTTCCTAGGTCAGGGCTTCTTAAAATGGGGGCTACAACCTATTCGTGCATTGTAAAGACAATCTGGCAGGACACGACCAGTATCTTTTATGAAATAAAAGAAAATATAGTTGAAAATGTCAGAGTGCAACATCTATGTTAAGGATTGGTTTTGTTTCATGACACTTTTGAATTGGCGTGTGTGTGTGTGTATGTGTGTGTGTGAGTGTGGGTTTACCACATTATAATGTGACAGGCATTTCTGACTGTAACTTGTGGTCCCAAAAGTGTGAAAAGCACTCCCTTAGGTGATCTCATCCCATGACACCGTTTAAATACCACCTCTTTATTAATGACTCAAAATACAAATTTCTATTTTCAGGGGAACCAGACTGCCAAGCTCCAGCCTCATCTATTCAATGGCTTACTTGATATCTGAGTTTAGGTGGCTATCAAGTGTCAGAAGCGAGTATGACCAGACCTAGTGCCCCACAGGTGGGCCCTGCCTGCTTGCACCTGCCCCATCTCAGAAGAGGGCAGTTTTATTTTTCTGGTTCCTCAGTCCAAAAATCTTGCAATCATCCTTCACTTCCTTCTCTTTCTTAGACCCCACATTCAATACTGCATCACCTTCTGTCAGCTCAGACTTTTACATGTGTGGGGAATCTTACCACTTGTCCCCACTGCCCCTGCTGCGACCCTAGCCCAGCTGTGTGCTGGTACCCTGCCTGAATTATTATAACAACCTTCTTCTTTTGGCCTTCTCCAATCTATTTTCAAAAGAACAACAAAAGGGACCCTGTACAAATATAAATATGAGCATCTCCCTTCTCTAACTTAGAACCCCTTAGAGCTTCTCAAGCTCATGCAAATAAAATCCAAAGTCCTTACAATGATTACAAAGCTTTTCATGAACTTCTACACCCTACTATCCTCTCTGACCTTCCTGAGCACTATTCATTATACTCCTCATTGTCTTTTCCCTTCCAGCTACTGTCTCTGTCCTTGAAGTTTGAACTTTTCAGGCAAACTCCTACCTCAGGGCCTTGGCACATGCTGTTCAATTTACCTCAAAGGTTCTTACACCAATAACTACATGGCTGACTCTATCATTGTATTCAGCCCTCTATTTAAATGTCACCTTATAGGCAGGCCACCCTTCTACTCACTATCACTGTTCTCCTACTTAATTTTTCTTTATAACACACATAATTATGTCAGAAAGCTCAGATTTTTAAGACATGTATGCACTCATAAAAGGAGTGAGCATTAGGAGATGTAAGTAAAGTACAATTCCCACAAAATCAAAGATGCTCTGCATAAAGTAGAGCTTATTAGAAAAGAGAAAACGAATCAGTAAAGAATGAAAAAAGAATCTTAAAGCCTGGCAAAAATGGCTAAGGCTTAAAAGGAGAAAAAGCATGGAAGTTTGAGAATAAACATATAAAAGCTTGAATTTGCAAACAAAATTAATGTAACAACAAAAATTACTGAAAGGGATAAATTTGATAGTGCCAAAAAAACAACCCTTCTGATCCTATTAATAAGTTGATCCCAAAAATAAAACTCGCTGTCCTTTAAATAAATAAGAGACTGAATTTGAACAAGAAAAGAAGCCTAAAATGTAAAACAAAATGATATAAAAGGGTAAGATTAAAAATATTCCATCAATGACAGTGACTGCAATGGGGTGTGTGTGGGGGGGACTCGATAATATGGGTGACAGCAGTAACCCCAATGTTGCTCATGTGAAACCTTCATAAGATTGTGTATCAATAATACCTTAATAGAAAAAATAAATAAATAAATATATATATATATATATATATTCCATCCGTGAGATAAAAGATCATTTTTTAAGGCTTATATTTTGGAAGATTTCAAAAATATATAAAAGTATAGGAAATACTACAATGGACTCCCACTTATATATACATGACCAAGCTTCAGCAGTTTTTATTTTAGCTCATAAAAATCACCTATTGTATTACTTTATTTAAAAAAAAATTTTAATGGATGTATAATTGACAAATATTAGCACATGTACAACATCGTGATTTGACATTTACATATATGACAAAATGCTTACAATAACTGATTACAATATTTATTGTAGTGTAATTACAATACAAAACTATTACAATATTATCAACTATATTCCCTATGTAGTATTTTCATCCTCGTGACTTATTTATTTTATAAATGGAAGTTTATACCTCTTTCTCCCTGTTGCCCAGTTATTTTACCAAGGTAAAAGATTTAAAAGTTCAGAGGGAAAATGGGCTTACAAATTAACCAAAATTGAAAACTTAACAAAGGAATTACATAAGAAAAACAGATTAAAGAAAAACTGGCAAGTGAATGAGAACCAAAGTTTAAAGTTTAGAAATATAAATGCAGGAGGAGGAGGAAGCCCACTGGAACCGTCAGGTGTGAGCATCTTATGCTCCAGCAGTGAGGGGCGCTGGGGTCTCTCTGACTTACCTTCTTTCTCCAATTCATAATTCATACCACCCCCAAATGAATGCTCTGAATAAACCATTTCCATTAATCTTTTACTTATCTATGGAATAAGATCTGAAGCTCTACAGCTGGACTTTCAAGAGCCTCTAAAATCTGTCTGGAGATAGGACTGTCCTAGTCTCATCTCTAATCCTATCTTCCACATCCTCCCAACATGACTCTCTGTGAGTCCTTCATTCCCATCAAACTCCCGCGGCCACGTCCTGCTCTCTGAGCCTCCACTGACTGGAACAGACTCCTCACTCCTCTCAATAATTTTCTGAGGACTTTGTCCTTCAGTTGCCTTCAGTATCCAAGTGCCTACAGCAGTCCACAGGCTACAGAAATTGAGTCGCCCTGCCTATCCATGGACAACTTTCGCATCAAGGCTTACTTTTACTATCTCTATTGCTCTCCTTTTGGACAATTCCAGTGCTCTGTGATTTCAACTGTCTTCTCAACTCATAATTTTGACATCACCTTGGAATTCAACAGAAATGCAAATTCCCAGGCCCTACTCAGACCTACTGAATAGTGGACAGTGTGTGGGTGGGGCCTGGCAATCTGTACTTAATAAGCCCTTGGGGAATTTTGATGATGCTAAGTTTAAAAGTAACTGATGTACATTGCCTTTAGTACTTCATTTTCACTTAATCAAAAAAAAGTTGCTAGAATGTAGGCTCTGAAGTCAGACTGCCTGGGTCTGAATCCCAGCTCTACCCCTTTAGATCTTGCACATACTTGCTAACCCCTCTACACCTTTGTTTCCCATTTGTTACAGGGAGACATCAGCTGCTAGACATCCCTCCCATCTCTTCCCTTTCCACCCCTTCAGAGTCAGCAGAGTTAGATTTCCCAAATGTATTTCTGTGTGTACTTCGCTGGCTTTCCTGTACTTCCAAAAAATCAATCAAACTCTAAGTCACAGTATTCAAGGCCCTTCATGACTGGCCAGCACATTCCCTACCATTCTGCCCTTGCGACTTGTACATCAGCAGAACTAAATCCCTTGCAGCTCTCTAACTGCCTGGGGGTAGGGGCATATAATTTCACACTGTCACTTTTCAGGTGTGTGGCTTGGTCTAAAACCTTTCTCTACCACCCTGAGCACAGCCAGCAATGCCTTCCACATGTGCCCCTTCAGTGAAGTGCTAACACCTCTTTCCTCTCCCCAACCCCCCCATAAATAGTCAGTTCTTCCTTTGAGTTATTGTTCTGTCTAGCATATAACTCAGTTATACAGCTGCAGCTCTTTGAGGGTATGATAGGTACTCTTCAAGGACCCGAACATGAGGCACAGGATTTGACACATGAAGCAAGTACTCATTGAACTTTTCCTAAGTGAGGGGAAGAAAAATGGGGAATGAGATGCCAGTTCACTTGCCTGAATCTCCCACTAGACTACAAACGTGGGACAGTGGCACTGTCCAGATCATTTTACCACTGTATCTTCAGGGCTACCTCAGTGCTTGACACATGCTCGGTGCTCACATATTTATTGGATAAATGAATTATTAGAAACTAACAATCAATACAGAAATAGAGTCACTTCCCCATGAAAAGGTAGGACACAGAAATGGAAGAGGAATATCATTTTTTGTGACATCAAGCACTGTCTACAAATTATCTTAGTGAACCTCACAATATGTGCAAGTTGGAATTGATTAACCCCTTTTTAAGAGAGGATAAAGCTGTAACTCAGAACAGTTGAGGTCATTCACCGAAGGTCAAACAACTAGAGTCAGAAGTTACATTTAAAACTAAGGTTGGTCTAGTATCAAAGAATCCCACTAGATGTCTTTTTCCCTAAGAGGCTTGTAACCTGAATAACGGAAGTAAGGTACAATACCGGTAACTGGATGCCGGAGGGGTTAACGTGATAGAGATCACAAAAGGAAGAAAGACAGAAGGTTTGGGTGTTTGGCGGGAGGAGGATCTATATGGGGCAAGGGAGACAAGGAAACGGAATGGAGAAAAGTGACAGTGTGTCTATGGGAAAGCTGGGAAAGAAGGGTATGAATGATCAAAATGAATAAGAATAAAGGAATAGAACCCGAGGAGGGCAGTCAGTGATCAAAAAAAACAAAAAGTGAAAAAGGAGAGGGAGCTCAAGGAACCTATTAACAAGGGCAGGAAATGTTGAACAGTTTTGGAAACAATTGAACATTATCAAAAGCAAACCCACAGGGCCTTTCTGCACCTTCAGCACCTCTGGCTGCGAAGCAAGTTACAGTAAAATCCAGAAGTAGGGCAGGAGAGCAGCTCTGCGTGGGAGGTCAAACCACGTCAGCTCCAGGCTGGGGGGCTGGGGGGATTGCCCCGGGGACAGCCGAGGACCTGTCCAAGGTTGGAGAGTTTCTTCAGAAGCAGGCCAGGTCATGGCCCCGTGGGGCAGACAGTGGAACGACTGCTTCCACCAGAGGGGTCTGCAGGGACTTGCTGGAGGGCTGAAGTTGCTTTAAGAGGAAAAATAGAAAGTAAAGATAAAATACAGGCAGCTGCTTTGCGACTCTATGGCTTCAAATATGACTTAAGCAGAGCTTTGAAGGGTGGGAAGGATGTAGATGAGTGGAGAGGGAAGGAGAGGGTATTTTAGGAGGGGAAACACCCTGAGCAAAGAGTCTAAGGCAGGAATTAGCGTGAGAGTGAGTGTGTGGGAGCATACATGCATTCGTGCAAGAAGCTGGGGGCCGATAAGGGGCACCCCAACTTACATTAGGAAAAAAAAAGGAGACAAGATCATACCTACATATATGTGTGTGTGCGTATACATACATATTTATATATATATATATATGTATGTATGTATATATACACATATACATATATATATAAAATCTCTAGCTGAGCTTGGGTTGAAATCCTGCCTGGAATGTATCGTTCAGATCACAGCATAATTTTAAGAATAGACAGAGCCTTAAAGAAACTCCACACAGACCCCTCACTGAATGAGACCAGTTAAGTTTATGTGACATGATCAAGGAAGTATGAATATAAAGACTACCACATATATATTTTTTAAATGGTAGATAAGTTAAGGGACAATGCTATTTATTATTAGGACATATCTGAGATATACAAGCCCGCCGCCCTCCTTCCCTGCCTTCCTGCCTTCTTTCTGTTGCCATTTAGTAAATACCAACTGTATGTCAAGCACATAATAATGACATCATACTTCTTTTGTGGCACTTAATTCCTACAGGGAGGGGAGAAGGCGGGACCATGGGGGGCTGTTGGATGGTGGTGGGGGGCTATCCTAGTCAGCTTTCAGCAAACCGGACTGGACTCCCTTGTCCCAGGTGAGCAGTGACCAAGTGGTTTGTACTCAGTTTTCGTTTCTATTTCCTGAGCATATTTCTGACTTTCCATCAACATAGCTAAGCTTGACAAGAATTTAAATGACGTAAGTACTTCATACATCAGCAAACATAGTGACAAAATATTTGGGAAAGGTGAAGCTTTGGAAGACGTAAAGAAATATAATTGAAAATCACATATTTACTGAATTAATTCTATCAGTTATCACATCTTTATTGATGAGGCACTATCACATTTTTACTGAATTAATTTTAAAACCATACTTACATGACATAAAACAATGAATTGGCTCAGTCAGGCAGTATGTAATAAGAGCTACAGGACTTGTCACACTTTATGATTTTGTCATCTCATTTTGACCAACATATTTTGAGAAAAAAATAATGAAAGAGATATAACCCAGAAATATAACTGCTTATGGCAGTTTCAAACCTGGGTAAAGCTCAGAGACCAGCAGCTACCATGGCGTCCTTAGCGTTCCCTAAGGCTCTTGGCCAATAGCCTGCCTTTAGGATCAGTCTCCCTAATCTGTCTTCCAGACATAGGAACATTTAAAATGTTCAAGAAAACTCAGTCTATTCAGATTTCCAGGTATTTTTTAAATCGATAAATCAAGGGGTACTATTTGCATGCCTCAAATATTCTCCCTTTAAAAATGAATCCATTACAAGTTGATTTATTTAAAAGACAAATCTCCTTTAGCATTTACTGGTCTGATGTTTAGATTAATTATTTGAGTAGCGTGAAACAGAAAAGGATTGACAGAATTACCTGTTGAAATGTCATCAGTTATAAAAATCATTCTTAAATGACTGAAAGGTCAAGAGATAATAGGATTTTAATAACCTTACAATACAAAGGCTCACTGTCCTGTTGCAATAGGATAGTTCATGGTGAGAGTCACACCGGCTTACACACTTGGAGGAGGGAGGGGTGCCCGGGGCCCATGTTTTCCTAAGGTTGCTCTGCAGGCAGTTGTTCTGGGAAATGTTAATAGGTGTTCCTTGGGAAAAGGGCTGGGGAACACTGAGATTGGTTTCTAATTGACTTTGTAAGAAAAACATCTTATAAAACTTTAAATAAAAGCTAATTACATCATTCAATTCTGACCTCTGATCCTTAACATTTTACATATGTTACATAATTGTAGTCATTGTATACGTATTATTGTATGCTAGGTTTCTTACTTGACATTATTCTCCATTATTTCCAAGTACTGACAGAATTAACATTATTAACATTTAATATAGATAACTCTACTGTTGGTGACTGTTTCAGAATCTTCCTGGGTGGGGCAATTGTGACTGGGGAGAGGCTCACCCTGGTTTTCACTGGCCCTCCCCACTATTGTCCTAGTTGGGAATCAGACCCTATGACTTAAACACAGTTCCAGTCCTCAAAATGCTTACAAGAAAAATAATGTTACACACACACACACATGCACACACAAAATAAACTGTATTTAAGTATTTAAGCCTGGGTGTGAGATAAGATCATGTCATATAAAAAAATGCATAGTCTTGTCTCATCCTTTTCCTTCATCCCACAAATCTAATTCATCAGCAAGTCCTATAGGTACCATCTCCAAAACCTAACAACAGACAACACTTACTGGGGGCTTCCTCAGGGCCATAGACTTTTTAAAGTGCTTTGTAAGTATTAACTTATTTAGGGCTCACAATATCCCTATAGGTAAATGTCACTAATCTGATTTTACAGAGAGAGGAACTAAAGCACAACGGAGTCAATTTAGGTGCCAAAGGTCCCACTACTTGTGTGAGAACAGGGATGATGAACCTGCATCTCAGTCACTGTGCCATTCTGCTCCCATCACCCAGAGATCCGCTTTCTTCAAATCCACGCCCTCTGCCCTCAGCGAAGCTGCCCTGTCCTCTGCTTGGCCCTCCACAACGGACTCCTAAATGCTCTCTTGCTTCCATGTTTTCCCCTTGGGACTCCATTCCCCCTATAGCACACTGAGTGATCTAAAACACAAGTCAGGTTCTGCCACTACTTGTTGAAACTTTCAGTGTCTCCTACTTCACCTAGATTAAAACTCAAACTTCCTACTGAGACTGAATGCATAAAGCCCTGAGCCACCCAGCCTCTCCCCAGCTCCCCCACCTTATCTACACCAGGCTCCAGGCGCTCTGGCATCCTGTCCACTCTGGGTCTTCCCCTCCTCAGGGACGCACACGTGCTCCTCTCTGCCTGGAACGCCGTTCCTCACACTCTTCCCATGACAGGCTTTTTTCCATCCTCCAGAAATGCTCAACTGTCCTACCTCACATAGGCTCTGTCTGACCTCCCTATCTGAAATGCTTCACTCTGTGTTTCCCTTTCAGAATGTTGTATTTATTTCGTCCATAGCCCTTTTCTCTGAAATACTTTTATCTGTTCACTTATTAATAAATTGCCCCTGCTAAACTATAAGTACCCTGAGGACAGGTCACTGTCTGACTTTTTCATTTCTGGTTTTCCAACAACTAACACAGCTCCTGGCATGGAGTTGATGCTTAATAAATATTAGTTGAATGAATGAATAAATGAATGAATGAAAAGTAGAAATTCATAAATATATCAAATTGAAATCTCATGTGCCCAAGTGACCTGTGGCTACCTTGGGTTATAACATAACATAACATAATATAGCATAACATAACATAGGAAGTGAAAAGGTAGGAAACACAGCACATTCACAGACGCCTTCTAGACTGTGTTGCATAACATCATGCAACAAAAAGGTAAAATGCATACGGGAGACCTAGACCTTCAGGACTTGCTCAGTCATTGATGTGTTTTAGAAGCTACAGAAAATAATAGTAGGAATAATTAGAGGAAGGAGGAGAAGGAGAGAGAGAGAGAAAGATGAAGGGGTGAAATGCTAACATTTATTAATCAGGTTCTGTTCTAAATGCTTTTTCATGTAAACTAATTTACTTCTCATTACAAGTACTCAGGTTATCTATTGTGGCATAATTAGTGGCTTGAAACAAAGGAATTTAGCAGGTTGAGAGTCTGGGCAGGGCTTGGCTGAACCATGTCTATTTTGCATGGCATACACTTGGTAGTAGTCGACTGGCCATTCAATTGTTGGAGGGTCTAAAACAGACTCACTAGCATGCCCATTGTCTCAGCAGTGATGGCCGAAGGCTGAGCTCTGCTGAGACCTTCCCTGCTCCCTCTTTATGGAGTGTCTCCAGAAGGTAGCTGAACTTTCTACATGAAAGCTCAGGGCTCCAAGAGACCAAGGAAGAAGGTGCCAGTTGTCTCAAAGGTTAAGGTCCAGAGCCAACAAGCCTCACTTCCAATTTACTCTATTGATCAGAGTAGTCACAACCCAACCCAGATTCAAGTGGAGGAAAAATAAACAACTTCTGATGAGAAAAGTGGCAAAAAAATTTGTGGTCATCTTTAATCTAACATACTAAGCCTCTGAGGTTAAGGGTACCACCATCTCCAGTCTTCAGCTAAGACTGTGGACGCAGGGACAGCTGGTAGACCCAGACCAAGCTCTGCCCCAAGATCTCTACTGACTAAGCAGGGGTAGTTAACACCTTCCCTGACTATGTTTCACAGAGTAAAACAGGGAATAAACATTGAGTAACAATCATATATGACACACTGTGCTTGCCATGTGAGAGGGAAAATGAAGAATAAAAAACCCAGCTTCCTGTTCTACACATGAAAATTATTTGAAAATACAAAAAACATAATGTACACGAACAAAGGAAAAGTGGCATATACATAAATGAGTGTTACTCAGCTTTAAAAAAGAAGAGAATCTTGCCATGTGCAACCACAATGATGAATCTATGGGCCATCACAAAGGGGCAAATACTGTGAACCCACTTATATGAAGTATTTGAAATAGTCAAACTCACAGAAACAGAGAATAGACTAGTGGTTGCCAGAGGCTGGGGGGAGGGGGAAGTGGAGAGTTGCAGTTTAAAGTGTACAAAGTTTCAGTTCTACAAGGTGAACAAATTCTCAAGGTCTGCTATTCAACATCATGACTATAGTTAATCATACTGGCCTGGGCACTTAAAAATTTCAGAGGGTAGATTTCATGGTAAGGTTCTTACCAAAATTAAAAACGTAAGTTTTTCCTAAAAAACAAAAGAACTCCATAGGTAATAATGAATATAGACCGTATAACACTACTTTTCTTTAAGATATAATATATTCACCAAAAAATGTACCGCACATCACGATTTCAAATTCTTAAAGAAAAGCAAACATATACTATACCTATGAGGTCTGATGTATTCTAGATAACCTTCTGGAAGCAACACCAGAATTAGCTCCAAGAGATCAAGGTGTTGATCATAGCTCTGTTAATGGCCATGGGACCCTGGAGAAGTCACTTAACCTTCTTAAGCCTCTTCACCTACACCAAGGGAGTATACCCAGTCACTACGAGGTCTCTTCCCAAATCTGGCTACCTATGATACAAGATTTTTAAATGCTGCTGTGATCCCATTCACATGTGCTGTGGGACACATCCCCCATCGAACATAGCTGCTTGCTGTTTTATGCTGGAGTCACCTTTTCAGGAGGAAAAAGCTCCCTGATTTCCCCTTTGTGGCAGGTACGCTCCATTCAGTACAAGGTGTCTGCCTTCACTCGGCTGCTAGCAGGTTATTTCAGCACAAGTGGATGATGAGAAGAGATGATAGTCCCAGAGGCAGAAATCAATGTTGTTTACTATGAGTCTATATACCCTGGGGAATTAAAACCAAAGCAGTTCATTCATAAACAGCAAACACCCTCTTCAGCAGCTGCTATAACAAAACACCATAGACTTGGTGGCTTACACTGCAGATGTGTATTTCTCACAGTTGTGGATGTTGGAAAGTCAAGATCAAGGTTTAGTTCTTGAGGAGGGCCCACTTTGTGACTTGTGGGTGGCCACTTTCTTGCTGTGCACCACATGGCTTTTTCCTCAGTGCATGTACATGGAGAGAGATCTCTGCCTCTTCTTATAATGAGTATAAGGGTGCAAATCCCATCAGGAGGGTCCTGCCCTCATGACCTCATCTAAATTTAATTATCTCCCAACAAACAGCTCACTTCCAAATACCATCATATTGGGGTTTAAAGCTTCAATCTATGAATTTTAGCTGGACACAAACATCCAGCCGACAGTCGTGTTTCTGTCCAATGGCAGCACCTGAAGTCAACATCCACAAGAGAGCGGAGAACATGCATTCTGTCAGGGAATGTGTGTGAACAAAATTCCATCTCCTGCTTTTCCTCCTCTCTTAGGAGTGTAACACTGGAGACTCAAAATGATCATCACAGAAAAATAACATCAAACTTTCATTTTCCAAGCTACTCACCACAACAAACACACATTCTTGCCTTGGGCTTTGAAGAGTTCCCTTCATTTCCTCTGTTACTGGCTATCAGTGGGTTTGGGTATGACACCTTCTCTCTCACTCACAGCCATAAAGGTAAAGGGTACAGAGAGAAAGACTCACAAAGCCATGACTCATTTTTGCGTCTTTTGGTTTTTGATCAAATGCCAACAGATGGCAAGAGATAAATGAGTCTTCAATAATGGGGTATATGGAAACCAGTAATATTAGGGGTGATTATTCAAGTTTCATTATTAATTTTCTTCTTCCTAAAGTTGTAAATAAATGTAGTACAATAGGCAAAGGACACGATCCTAACACTTACTTGGAGTAGAAAGAAGTAGCACTTTTCAACTACATGTGTGATTTACTCACTCACAATGCAAGTAAGATGTGAGATAACTGTTCATCATAAAACGTTGGGTTTCAGATCACCATGGCAACTGTATGTTATCTATGTAACAAACTATAAAATGAGTTTCTCTTTCAAAATGCATTCATTTTATTTCCTTAAAAGCAGCACAAAGGGAAAAATGCTTTCTAAAATGCCCCAGATCCACATCCTATACAACATACCTACGATACAGAGTTGGAAGGAACCTGAAATAATTTACCCTCTCACTTTATAGGAGAAGCAAACTATAAAGAGAAAAGACTTTCTCAGAACAACAGAGCTGGTAAATAGTCATGCCCAAATGAGTTAGTGTCTCTGGAAGTGATGGTTTCAGCATTCTTAAATTTTCTTCCCCTGGATCATGACATTATGAGAAGAGATGAAAGATGAAAACAGTGGTCCTCTCTTATAAGCATAGTATCTAGAATGTAGCAGGAACTTTTATGAATATCTGTGGATATTACAAAAAATCTGAATTATGAAAAACTATATTACATTGGACAAAAAAGACTGACCTTACAATAGCCAAAAAATAAAGTCATAAAGATGGAAATAAGTAAGATTTCTCTAAGTGTTCTTTGATGTAAGTCTTACGGCCTCTACGATATTTTAAACTTTGTCTGAGCTGGGCTACATTATCTGTTTATTTTGCCTCCTCCACACCAAAGTGCCATGAATGTTGTTCCAGAGGCTGTATTTCTGATCCTGAAATCAGAACATAATAATATTTAAAAGGATATTGTATGGCTTCTTGGGTGGCAACTGCCTGGAAGATAGTTTTTTTTGTTGTTATTTTTTAAGCAGCTTTATTGAGATATAATTCACATACCATAACATGTGATCCTTTGAAGTACAATGCAGTGGCTCACCATGTTGTGCGACTATCACCCCACTAAATTTCAGAATATTGTCATCATCTGTAAAAAGAAACTCCACACCCCTTAGCCCTCCCTTGACCTGCCCCCTAACTCCCAGCCCCTAGTAACCACTAACCTACTGTCTCTCTCTCTAGATTTGCCTATTCTGAACTTCTCATATAAGTGGAATCACAGTATGCAGACCCTTATGTCTGGTTTCTTCACTTAGCAGAATGTCTTTATGGTTCATTCATGTGGCCACATGTGTCACATGGGGTCAACTTTACAAAATAGTAGAAATGTAAAGGGTCAGTACTTCACCCTTTCTATGGCCATGTAGTGTTCTGTTGTATTGATACTGCCCATTTTATTACCCACTCGTCAGCGGATGGACATCTGAGTTATTTCTACTTTTTGATTACTACTAATAATGCTAATATGAACATTCATGAACACATTTGTCCAAGGTCCTAAGTCTTCATTTCTCCGGGCTCCCTGTGTAGTGGAATTGCTGAGTCACTGACAGATGGGATTTTATATGGAAATATTGTCATTGGCAGGGCATTTGTAAAGATTTTTTTGGGAAATGGGACACACTAATTGAAATAAGATCTGTCTCGAATAAATTGTTTCCAAGACTAAGGGAGGAATTATCAATCTTTGTCACGCTGGTTTTAAGTCCAGGGCCAATCTTTGCCATTTCCCTTTTGTAGACCATCCCATTTTTCCCTTGTACACTACTTTTCCTACTTAATAAATCCATGGAATGATTCTGAAAATGCATATTTAAGATTGGGAACTTCAAGGAAGGTTTCATATGTGCACACACACACACACACACACACATACACACACAAATACATACAGTATATATGTATGCAAAACTAAAATTTTTATTAAAATTTTTTACAAAAACATTTTAAAAATTCACCTCATATTTCCTAAATAGTTTCTTTAAAGGATTTGAATTACCTGGATAATTTCAATAATGCTTTGTATTATAAAGTTGCAAATACAATCACTAACCATTATAACTAGCAGATTGGGGTCAAATTTACAAAATAGTAGAAATATAATTTATGTGCTATAACATACTTTATACTTTATTGCAATGGTCTTCATATCCAATGTGAACTCTCATTTGGGTCCATTTTATAAAATCAAGAATATGGCATTATTTTTAATTATAATAGTCCTTTTTAGTTTATACATCCTTGTTTTCAAAAATCACCTATGTTTGACTTGATATTTAGTTCTTGTTCAGTGGGACAACCTTTACTTAATGTAGCACTGTTTATCTGGAAAAATGTGATCCACTTCATAGGCTTTATTTCTGCTTTACCACATAATTTCCAGGAACCCACTGTGGTGAAAACGGGACTTTCTGTCCCAGTGTGTTGGCCTGTTCCCTCTCTGACCTCACCATCAACAAGGCTGAAGAGGACTCTCTCTTGTTTTCAAAGTAGCACTGGCAAGAATGTGCTCTGATGGCCCTGGGGATGGTGGACCAGACTCAGCAATCGACTTCACTGAAAAGTACCTGCTCCTTATAGTTCTCTCTTCAGAGAAAAACTGAAAGCTTTTGCTAACTATTACTTACCAGGCTGATTCAGTCCCCCTGGCTACTGATCTTTAAAATTTGATAATGCAACTGAAAAGTCAGGCACCTTCCTCAGTATTCAATGCTCTGAATGGCAGACTAAGCCCAGCTGCTTCCTAAACTATCCTTCAACTATGTTATGGTTTGCACACATAACCCCAGTGCCTGCTCAATAAACATGTAAACTATGACCAGTCAGCCTACTTTCTCTGTCATGGTCAGGATTATTATATTCAATTTTCTCAGCCTTCCAAGAATGACCGTGGGACCATTAAAACTAGACTGTGGACAGAGAGATCTGGCCTTTAAATACATCTCCTGGGGACCTCCTGTTCTCTCTCCTCCCGTGATAAACTTGGAGGTCATGTGCTGAGACCTCCTCCGCGTTTTCTTAGATTCCATATTTGTCTATATTGTATCCATTTACCAAATGAATGCAGAATCAAACTAATAGCCAAAGTTGTTTACATCCCCACTGTGACAGCTTTTATGAGAGTGTGAATATCATATTACAAACCCTCCAGCCAACCCCAGGTCCGTATCTCCAACTACCTTCTTTATCTAACTCTAAGTATCTAATCAAGTCAGTATTCCCCTTGCCCTACATCACCCAGGGCCAGGTCCCAGACAACTAGAGACCCCCCCCTATATCCCAGAGCCCACCAACTTTATGCAAACTAGCCACTCCTAGGCTATTTCTCCCACCCCGCTTTGTCTTTCCCACAGAAAACATAATAAAGGCTCTGGGCATATGCTTGCTCCTATTTCTGCCTCCTGAGCAACTGTGGTACTTCTCCACGTGGCCCTGCATGGTATGTATGCTTCTTGTTTCTTGGAGAAATGTGAAAAAACAGAAACTTTTCTTTCCATGGCATTGGCCTCTCCATGTGGCCACTCAGTCACTTTTATAAATTAAGACCCAGGCACAAATCACAATGATGGCATCCTAAGATGAAGAATCTTCCTGACTAGCACTGGACTTTGCATGACTGGGTGGTAAATATTTGTTTTGCTAGACTACTGAACTTTTAGGGGTAATTTGTTACTGCAGCTTAGTTGAACCTGTCCTCACCAATACAAAATCCTCACTTTCCCAATTTATTTACATGATCAGGAAAAAATAAATGTATGTAAACTATGTAATAGTTCATAGTACAAAGTCACATGTTCAGGACTCAAATATGGCAATTATGATAATGATTCAACAATGTCTAAAAATGCATGTAAATGAAGCAAGTATGATCTCGTACACCATCAAGTGAAAATTGCAAAATGGATTTTCACCAAATGTGGAGCATATGTACTAAATGCTGACATCAAACAGAGATTGTGGAATATAAAAAAATACACTTCGGCAGTTTGTTCAAAGAGAAAGAAGTCAGCCCCACAGAATCTGGAAACAAAGTAAAAAAGACTTGCTTATTGGGAGTGGCAATCTCAGTGCTTAGATATTGAGGTGGAACACAATGAATTCAAATGAGAGCCCATATCAAAATACAAGGGCAGATGCTATAAAGTACAGGTACTGCCTCTCTGTGTGGTTTTGTCTTACATGGACGATATATAGCTAGGAAGATTTGCTTACTAAGAGGTAGGTCTTGACACTTTGCAGGCCCCTTAATTTGCACAACTCTTCAGTTTACAAAGCATTTGCACCAACTTTCTAGTAAGGGCCGCATGAAGTGATCAAGAAGAGAAGTCCCCCATGCACAAAAGCAAATGACTCCCCATGTCCATTCCATATGCTACATTCAAAACTGAGAGATTAGGTTTCTCTAGTAGTAAAACCAGCACACAAAAAAACTAGAACAATGGATACATCAGAATCCATACAAGTAATCTACAAACTTGATACTCACAGTATTTGTAGGGACCAGCTAAATTAATATCACCTGGTTCTAATTAGAAATGCAGAATCTCAGGCCCACCCCCTCTCCCTCCCCAGACGTACTGAATCAGATTCTATATTTCAACAAGATGCCCAGGTACTTACTATGCACATTAACATTTGAGAAGCATCCTCTACTGGAGTATTTATAATGTATACATGAGATTTGGAAACCTCCAACTTGAATAGGGAAAATAGCATGTAGACTCAGGAAACCAAGACTAGAATATGATTGCAACTAATCTGGAAACTCAACCCCTTTAGTGTGATCTATCTGAAAGTGGAACCTATTAATGGGAAAGGAAAACAGATGGCCTGGAGTCTAGAAAAGAGAAGCCCCAAAAGCAATTATTTTCTGATGTCTTCTGCACTGTTGATAAAAATAACAATCTGACCTACCAATCTATGTTTTTGTTTGGAGAGATGATGGGTACATTCTATCATCCAGGTTGAGCACCGCACATAACATACTTATAATCTAGTTTCATACCTTCCATTCAACCTTCTAATTTGACTTCCCATCCATCTCATGTAGTTTTCTACACAGAGAGAACTGACCAAACAATCAGACCAAAACATTCTAGATCATTAGCAATCATACCTTCCATATAACTTACTATGTTGGCTGCCTATTTTCAAATTCAGTTGACTATGAGTGTGGTTAGGACAAACAAGACTGCCTGAGTCTGCTAAAAATACATTAATAAAATTTGTTTTTCTGGACACTGATGACCACTTCCTAGAAACAGGACTGTGTAAGGTCATGGTGGAATGGCCATGTGGTATGTCTGGATAATAATAACAAACACTTACTTGGTGTATTTAAAGCACTTAGTGTATTCCAAAAATAACTTCACCTCTATTAAGTAATTTAATTCTCATGGGTCATACATCATTGTCCACATCTCACACATGAGAAAATAGAGGCACAAAAGTCTTCAAATAATTTGACTAAGTTTTGAAGTGACAGGAACAGGATTTCAACCTAGGCTGTCTGGCACCAGAACCCATTCTCTGGATCACTGCTATACTACCTCCATCTTGTCAATGGTTGTTACATATTGGCCTCTTCCTCCCTTCTTCCCCCACCCATCCCTTTGGGATTCAGTTCAGAAACATCAACAGACCTATAGTACCAGGAACCACAGCTCTTTATATAACCAAGAGATTAAAGCTCCACCCCTGAGCAGGTGACTCTCCTGTGTGGTTGAGGACGCTCTCCTCTGGGGTTTGCAGGTTAAACCACAGATATGCTGGATCATAAGAAGACATTCTCTACCTTTTACCTCCTTGGATTTGCTTCTCCTGGTCTTAAGAATGGAATGGTTCAGAAGCCAAAGCAGGATAGGGTTAAGGAAAGGGCAGGGGACAGAGTTCACATTGACAGGAGCTTAGGCAAAGAGGTGTCCAATTAACTCGACAAGTAACTCTTGTTAGGGTTTGGGCCAAGAGCTCTACAGAAATACAGAACATGCTTTTCCTTACCTAGACCTCTATGGGTATATTTCTCTCGACACCACTCAGGAAATGTGTGTCACACAGAACTCAAGGATTTACAACCCTGGATCTCTGGCCAAATACCAGCATTATCCATATGCCAAGTGCAATAGAAATAGCACGTCATTTCACAGATAAGAAAATTGGTGAACTATGGGATGAAGATCTTTACCGTCATTCCTAGGAGAGAGGCAAGATGGACTCAGAATAAGTTCTTTAAGGTGTCTCCTACAATCTTTGTAGCTATAGGTGACTAGAGCTGTCCAGGGAATTGTCCTTGAGACATCAGATAATTGGTTTGCAGTCTTTTGTCTTCCCAGTATACCTGTGAGAGAAAACACATTTCTCCAAGTTACAGTAACACTTCAAATGAGATTTGTAAAAAACAACATGCCCCCCACTCACAATATATGTAGGTCACGGGGAAGGCAGTACAACAGGGAGAAGACAATGACTCTGTAGCATCTTACAATGCTGATAGTTACTGCAATGGGGTAGGAGGGGGACTTGATAGTATGGGTGAATGTTGAAACCACAATGTTACTCATGTGAAATCTTCATAAGATTCTATATCAATGATATATTAATTAAAAAAAAAACATGCTTCCACTCCCTCAAGTACAAAATAATAAAGTTGTGTTGGTCAGCACTTTTAAGGTGCATTTGGCAATATGCTAAAAACACACCTTTGCGCTTGGGAGAGAAAGCCAGTTTAGTCAAAATGGATGGCAGTGTGAGGCTTCAGCATAAACTTAAACTGAACCTGAACAATTCACCAGTTCATACATGTCTAATGATTAATAATAAGGCTCCTCCTGTTTCCCTCCAGGTTCTTGGCAATATCAAAGGAACAAAGAATGACCACACAGGCAATATCTGATAACTGTGGTGACTTACCTCATTCTGGGTTTGTGAGAAAAATAAAATAATTCACTATACTGTATATTTATAATTTATTTAACCAGTCTGCCAGTGTTTCTAAATATTTGCCATCTGTCTATATTTATCATTGTCTAGAAAACACTTAGGATAACTTCTCAAGGGTCAAGAGGGGGTGATTTGCATATCAAAATGCTAGCATTTAGTGTTAGCTAATTTCTTTCTAAATAGTGATCATGGCAGGAGATGGGCTTACTCACTGTTTATAAGGAATTGTACAAGCCTCTAAGAATGTATTTACTCAATATTTTTAGAAACTAGATTTAGAATATCTACAACATGTAAACAAGTCACCTATTTTAACTTAATCTAGTGTATAAAATGGTTTTCAAAAATCAGACGGATTTCTGTTTAGTTTATGCATTTTTGAACCACAGTTAACTTTTGCAAAAATTTAAAAGTTTAAAGAAGCTTAATAATTACTGATTTATGTGCAACCGATTAGAGTACAAGATACTCAGATAAACTGCAAAGGATATATCCATGAAACATTGAGGGGATACCAGGAGGTCAACCACCTACAGATGAGATTAACAACAATAAAGTTGGCACAGAATCTTGAAGGAGGGGAAGTGCAATGATAAATGAGGAGAGCTAAATGCCATACATTAATCAATAGAAATACCAAATGAAAATAATGTGTAAGAGCAAAACATAAGAAGTGACAATTATGAGAACTATAATGCAAGATACTCAGCATCAAAGTTAAGAACAATTTAGTGCTTTAATAATTTTAATAACTACTAAGATGAGCTAGAAAGAGTTTGTTATACCTTATATAACTAAGAAGCAAAGCTGAAGTGAACACTTTTCTATTTATATATTGGTGAAAAGCAATTATTCTTTAATTTTGAAGAACTCATTGAGCCAAATCACTAGGTCAGATATGATCTATGTTGCCAGACTGTCATCCAGAAGCTTTGTATGACTTTACTTTTCCACCAAATGCCTGTTTCCAAACTGGATATTGTTTTGTAATACTATTTAACTTTTTTGTAATTTTGCAATTTGCTGAACAACTAAATCATATCATATTGTTTTATCCCTTACTTCCAGGGCAATTGAACACTTTTTTTTTTGCATGTTTCTTAGCCTTTTCTATTTTGTTTTAGAAATGTCCTGCTTATGCCTCATGTCCATTTTTCTATCAGAATGTTCCTTTTTCTCTTACTGACTTATAAAAACTTTCATATATTCTGGCTACTTGAGTATGCCATTTTTGTTAAAAAAAATATGTTCTGTGATTGGAACTTTGCTTTCCAATTGGTTCAAATAACTCTGGCCTATTTGGGAGGCACGCAACTGATGTATAGTCTATTTAGGCTCAGAGCAACAAATCTATACCCCGATGAGCTTACACACTCATTGGCTTTCAAAGGCTCTTCTGTTTACCTCAATGATAGAAGTCTCCCAAGCTCACACCTGGGCCATCTGCCTTTCTCTCCCTGCATCTCTTCCTTCATGAACTCCAGTCATTTTCGCAACTCTGAACTGAAAATTCCTAAATCTGTACCATTGTCCCTGACTCATCTACCCTATAAGCCAGTAGGATGGTTTCGTTTGCCTAATGAGCCCTTTCATTACGATTTCACCTGTTTGGTCACTCCCTCAAATGCATACATCACCTCTTAAGCTGCCTCGTAAATATGGAGTACTGTGAAGTTTCATTATCTCAAATTCAAAGCTTTCAAAATAAAGTCACCTGCTGCCCCACAAACTATCCTTCCTTTCCAATTTCCCTTTTTTGCTCATTGTATCCCCACCTTTCTGCTGTTTTACCTAAAAATGCCATGACTCTTTGCCCTCTACAGTCACCACATGCAATCTATCTGTTAATTTTTTCTCTGATGGCTCAAAAGTTAACTCGTTTCCACACAGCTGCCATTCTGGTCCAAGCCCTCATCATCTGGCACCTGCTGAATTGCCATAGATCCCATCAGCCTCACTGATTCCCGTCTGTTTCCCACTTCAATTCATGTTGTGTCTTGTGTTGGAGTACTCTTCCTGCAGTATGGCTCTGAAAATGTCATTCCTCTGCTCAAGAATCCCTAGTCCTTCATTCTGCCTATGGAAATAAGCCCCAAATCCATGAGCCCCTCACTGGAAGTTTCTAATCAGCGATTCTACCTATTCTAATTCATCCCCCACTACTTCTCATCAGAAACATGAAGTTTGCTCAGCATTGTTTCTGCACCATCCTCCCCAAGACTGCTCGCCTTTGCCCATCAGTTCTGTCTGAATATACCCTCCCTTCTCTATTAGTCCAAAACACAAATGCCAACTCTTTGGGCACAGCTCAAATCTTCTCTTTTCCAGGAAGCTGGCCCCAACTAAAACCATACTTCAGTTTTCTTAGAATTGGAGCAGACTTCACAGGGTACCCTCAAGGACTGAGCCTCTAAATTCTTAAATTCTGTTCATCAAAAATTGATTGAGTGCTCCCTATGCACAAAGCTCTGTGCTAAGAACTAGGGATGAGGAAAATGCACAGTTGTGATCCCTCCCCTCAGAGAGCCTGTGGCCATAAATGACATCAATATATTATTTCATTAAAATATGGAAGTTCTAGGTTGGAGGTAAACACAGTGCTGTGAGAGTGAGCAAAAGGGGAATTACGTCCAACAAGGGGTTCCAGGAAAGGTTTCTAAGAGATGTATTCTATGGCCAGAATGTTAAAAGATGAGAAAGAGCTATTAAGTAAGACAAAGAAAGATGGCAAGGGGGTTTGAGACACAGTGAACAAAATAAATAAAACCAGGGATATAAACAATCGGAAGGGAATGAGGTCCTAGACTCAATATCATTAGACTAATATTATGAGCAAGAGCTTGTGAGAGATATGGCAGGAGTGACTGGAGGGAGTAAGCCAGGCATGTAAGCGTTTGCAAAATACATTAAGAACTCTGTACTCTGCTCTGTAAATGATGGAGAGCAAATAAACACATTTAAGCAAGGAGGTGAGATGATTGGGTTTTGTAAGTATCCTCTCTAACTTGTAGAGACTGGATTTAAGGGAAGCAGGATAGGACAAAGACAACTACATACTGTGGTGCTCCGGGCAAAAGGGAATAAGAGCCTGCAAGAAGACACTGGAATAGAGATGGGCCTGAAGACATTGCTTTGAAAAAATATTTAAGAGCTAAGACTCTTACATCTTGCTGATGGCCTAGACATGGAAAGTTCAGGGACATGAGATGCCTCACATGACCCCTAAGTCTCTGGTTTGGGCAACTGAATGGTGGTACCAGTAATTAAGCTAGAAATAAAGGAGACATGGTACATTGTGGGGGGATTGGTGTGAGGACTGGAGGTGGCGAGCAGAGAATGACAATGAGGACAGCTTTGGATACCCTGAGTTTGTGATTCCTATAGATATGGAAACAAAGATCACTTATGAGGTCAAAGCCAAAGGTAAAAATTTGACTTTGATCATGATTCCACTGATAGAAAACGATGACAGTGATGAAATTCCCCAAAGAGTGTACAGTGAGAAATGAAGACTAGAACCATGGGCGACCCCAGTGGTGAACAGGTCCACAGAGCAGGAAGAGTCCATGGAGCCAGGGAAGAGCAGTCAAGGGAACAGGAGAACCAAGATGCTGGAGTCAAGGAAGTGAAGCCCAGACTTTTAAGACGGGGCTTAAGACAAGGACTGAGAAAGCACCCCTGGGCTTGGCAATATAAGAATGTAGAAGGAATATGGGCTCCACACAGTGATGAGGTGATATGGATGAATTACAGTCATGAGGAAGGTCTTAGCTGAAAAGGATGGGAGAAGAATTAGAGCACAACTAGAGGGGATGCATGACCAAGAGAGCTGACTGAGCCCAAGGCAAGAGTGACTGCAGAGGTGCACAGTGAACAGTGGTCATTGTTTAACTCACTGCTTCAAAGAGAACAAAAGGAAGCAGCAGTCTACTACACATACACTGCTCAGTACGCCAACACCTCCTTCAGGTGCAAGACCAGAAGAGAAATAACATCGCCTGCATAGACACTGCCTTTGGCAAAATTTTAACCACATTTTTGCACACAGGAAAATTAAGAAGTTTCTGCTCTCCCCAGGAGCAAGAAGCATATCAGACTGGTCAGGTGTCTCCTGGAATAGCTCAATTTGGGAGTGTAATCTCGACACCGTGAGGAGTCACTGCACCACCATCTGGCCAGCCTTGAGAATAGCGTTTTTCTCAACTTCCTCCCACAGATACATAAATATAAAAGGCAGACAACGAAAAAAACAATCTTTGAGTTTTCATTCAAACCCAAGGGTAGTATCCTTATCAGAGTCTGTTTTAAGTCTAACACACTGATGAAATGCAGAGATCCACACAGATCTTTGTTTCTAAACTAACCTTTAGCAACAACCATATTGCTATGAGGTAAGCATGATATTTTGTATAAGCTGAGTCATTTCAACTTTTATTTTTAAAATGTATGTGAGCTCACATGGAATGGTGGAAGAGGAAACATGCCTACTGATCAAACCTAAGGTGGTTATTAGAATGTGTTCATTATCTTCAGATACAAAAATCAGCTCTGTATTATCATTCTGTTTTTCTCTTTATCATTTTTGACAGATGTCAAAAAGAAAACTTGAAAGTTTCAAGGGAAAAAGCATTGTAAAAATCATTCAATGCACCATAACCAAACAATGAACTTTCTTAAGATTTTGCACTTTGAGTCTCTTCTCAATGCCTTAAAGACATCAAACTACTCATTTTATTGATCCCACAGAATTAGCTGAGAGTTTTAAAAACATTTCTCACATTTACAGAAAAGTTCTTTCCCTCTTTTATTTCAAGCCCACCTGCCCAAAACAGTCACCAACTCAAGGACTTTAAATAAATGTCAGTTAAAACAGCAAAGTTGACAAGATCTGGGCAACCTTTGCCCAAAGTAGCATCTTTCACCAGAGCATTTGCTTGTTCAACACTGCCCTCAATTAATCCTCACAGTCCTTAGTGTGTTGGCTCCTCCGTGCATCTTTTTATCAGCAGGTCCAAATATGTTTCCACTGAATTCTAGGTTATTTCGAAAAGGGAGCACTCTAATCAGCAAAGCTAGAACACTCTAAGCTTTGAAATGTTTCAAATCGAAGCAATGGACTCTGTCTCAGTACAACACTAATAGGAGCAGTGTTAGTAATGCTGATGGCAACAGTTTCTGAAGCTCCTGCCAGTGCTTTACAAACCCTCATTTAACCACCCTTGCCACCGGATCCCACAAGTATTGTTAAGAATTGGCTCTACTTTACACAGCAAATATTCCAGTGCTTAGCCTCTGCCCAAACTCTGTCTCAGTAACCAGGATCCCACAGTCTAAGACGCTTGCCAGGTACTCAGTGCTTAGCTGACTCCAGATTTTCTGATTCTTTTCAACCTATATTGATGTAATTATACCTATCACAGGTGCGGCAAGTAATATTTTGAAAAATACCAGCTTCTCTCGCCTTTTTTGAACAGGTGAACTCAAAGAGTCCATTTGTCTAGGGAAATACTAGGATATTTTACAAAAGGAATGCAAAGTAAAAAAGATGGGAAAATATTCAGCTTATGATATAGAAATCATATTATTCAGAAAATAATTTCTATTGCCCTGAGAGAGGCCTTTTCTAAGCTTCTTTATTCTTCCACATTAAGATTCAACACTTACAGACATCACCTGTGGTATGGAAGTGATAGAGCCCTGGGCTATGATGGACAAGCCCCCGTGAGGCTTGCTGCTCAAAGATAAAAGGAATACAGGACTCTGGAAGGAAAAGAAATGGCCATCCTGTCCCCTCACTTTTTAATAAAGGAGAGAAAGTCAGGGGGGCAGGAGAGCAAGACCACATGGTCCCAAGCGCCTGAGGCCCAGGGAAGGGGAGGGAGGTTCAGTGTGACACTGAGGGCCAGAGGGCTTGCCTATTGCCTGAAGACTGTGAATAATCACCTCCTGTGCCAGCCTGGCCTACGACCACACCAATCAGGAGGCCCAGAGAGGAAGAAACCCCTCAAGTTCAACTTTCCAAAGCAATCCTTGGTTCCAATGGGGAATGGCGGCTGAGTCAAGATCCAGCAGACCAGCCACAGATTCCACAGTGACCTTGTTGCAGAGGCTGAGGTGGCCCTGTGGGCCAGTGGGCAGCAGAAGGACATGGTGGAGAGCCAGGCCTGCACCCAGGGGGAGCCAGGGCTCAGCCTGAACAACCAAAGGGGCGTTACCAGGTTCTGAGCCAACCAGGGGTGGAGGGGTGGCAAGATACCAGCTGCCAGCTTCCCAGGAAAACCCCAGGAAGGCAAACAGCAGCCAGGCAGAGAGCAACCACCACGTGGAGACCAGAGAACACAGGACCTGCAGCCACAGTCTTCCCCCAGACCTCCTTCCCCAGACACTCGGGTGTGGCCTCTGGGAGAGCCACCAGAGGGAAGGGGAGTGGCTGGGCGGTGGAGGGGGTGGGGTGGGGACACACTTGTTTTTCCTGAGAGACTTTATACCGATTAAATGACCTGATGGCACTAAGTTAAATAAGGATGAACACGTACTGATTTTTTTCCCCTAGTAACCAGAAGAGGAGGCCCCCTAGAGAAGAGTAGATGAGTTCTGGACAAAAGAAAGAAATCATATTTTCGGAGGCTCTTGTTCGAGGTAGGAAATTTAAACACACACATCTATTTTCACTCCATCCTAAAACCAGAACAACAATAAAGGATGTTTGCAAAAGACTCAAATCCATGCGGACAGCAGAACAGAAGAGACCACAGCCAACAAAATCTGAAAGCTAGAAAGAGATGGACAAGTGATGACTCACTTACCAGGTCTCAGAAAGCTGACCCCAGCTTAACAGCAGGCCCGGCTGGGGAAAACCACAGCAGTTAACATCACAGAATCCATCAAGGGCACAGGGCCTAGGAGCCCCACGACCTCTGGAACTCGGGGTGAAAGGCTGCTGGAGTAAGACAGGCCCAGTGGCTGCTATTTCAGAAGTGGTTAGAATCCTTGGATTCCCTCATGTCCATATTTCCCTTTCCCCACCTTGGCAGAAGACTGAAGATGTGTTCTCTGCAAAGGTGATAGAGGGTGTCTTGCCAATGGGTTTCAGCCCTGGGCAAGTTCACTGCGGATTCAATGTGACCAAAGAAATGACAGTAGAATGTTCTTGGGGTGAAAGGGTTATACCCAACTTCATTTCCAGAGTGGCAGGTCAGTCAGTAAAATCCCATCCACTCAGAGCGAGTCTGCAGGCAGCAAGCCGCTCTCTGCCTCTGGGCCTCTCTGCCTGAAAGGAAGGGAGAGACACACAGCAGCAATTCACCAGAGAATTCCGCTTTATTGGGGAAAGGTGCTGGGTTATATAGGAAGGGGCATGAACTGATTGAGGTGTTACTTCTACGGGGCTGGTGGCTATTGGCTAGGTGCTGGGAGTGGGAGTGGGGAGAGAGGTGATTGGTCTTTAGGTGGCGCCGTCGGGAACTGAGGACCCGGAAGAGAAGCCGCAAGTTTGCCATCTTACTGGTGGGGGCCCTTCACTGCCCACACAGCCATCCCTGTCTCTGTCCTCGGTGCTGCCACCACTCCAGCCTCTGCTCCCCTGCAGCCTTGCAGCTGTGCCACCGTGTCACCCAGAGCACTGGGTGGAGCTCTTTATATAGAGTCAATAACAACGTATTGCCCACACATGTGTGGTGAGCTAGTCATCCAGAGCCAGGTGAGAATCCTGGCCCCAGGAACCTTCATTTTATCCACAGAGGGGCTCAGGGTCTGGAGGGCAGCAGTTGCTACTGAGAGTGTAGGTGCCTGACCCAGAACCCAGGAGCGAGGGCCTGCGTGGAGTGAGTGATGAGCGCAGCCCCCACCCTCAGCCCCGCTGGGCTTTGAGAACTCTGGCAGGAAGACCCTTACCCACCAGGCAGTAAGTTAGAATCCAGACAACTGGTCTCCTTGACACAACATGATGGGAGAGAGAGAGATGACGGGACTCTTTGCCGCAGCTGAACCACCTTTCTACCTGAGGACAGAGTGTGCTGGGGAGGCCGGGCCAGACTGCCTCCTCTCTTCCTGGCGTGTCTGTCCTGATCTTTTGCCAACTGAAGTTCTTACACTCTCCCCCATTCGCCACAACACAGGCCAGCTAGGACGTCTCTTTATACCGAGAATCACTGTGCTCACCCTACTCCTGAGGGCTGCAAGCAGGCACTGAGGTAAGAAGCAGAAATCACGCAGCCCCTCCGTCTGAGCACATTTCCATTAGATGCCCAGAGGCTGGCCCACCCCGCAGTCCTACCAGGCACCCGGACTGTGGCCACTTCCATGTTTGCTCACTTGTGATACTGCCCTGACTTCCCCAAGGGCTTCTTAGAAACTCTCAGAAAAACTAAAGCCAACTGTGGTCCAGAAACTCTCTTCAGCTTATGATCACCTCCTGGGTGCAGTCACACAATACTGGCAATACTGGTCTTTCCACGCCCAGATAGATTTATGCGTGCCACTCAGATTTCCCACAACTACACAGCACACTGCTGAGGAACTCATATACCCATGGGGAACTCTAACCCTTACTTGTCACGGGAAAAGAAAGCTAGTGTGAGTGCAGCACGGGGCCCAACTCGAGCACTTCCGGCTCTGACACTGAAGTCATAGCTGAACCCCTAGCAAGCACGGAGGCACAGTGATACCACTCCAAACTGCTTCTAGAAGAGAGCAGAGAAGACAAAGGCCTTCTCCTCCACAGCACAGACCACGTAGCTCTGCCACCTGAGGGCTCCAGGCACTTGTGAGTTACCTGGCAAGACAAGATTTGTTTTGTGAGCATACAGGAAAGATCCCTGGCAAACCCCAGGTGTCCTTAGGTGGTAGCGAAAAAGGTTAAGAGATTAGGCTTTCAGATTAATTCAAACCTAGACTCCCAAACCTACGAACTATCCCTTTTGTCAATTTACGTAATGTAGCAGAATTCATTCTCCTTAGCTGGAAAATAAGGGTTGTTGTGGCCACATTTTTTGGTTCCATCAATAACAGCCACACATTGGTGGAACAAATACTTCCTGTGCATCTATCAGGTGCCAGGAGCTGCATTGGCATTTAGGATACATGGGTTAAAAAGAAAGATTTATAAAAATGTCCTGCCCCTAGCAATCAAGTATGAGAAAGACCAATGTACCCCTATGTTTATTGCAGCACTATTTACAATAGCCAAGAATTGGAAGCAACCTAAATGTCCATCTATAGATGAATGGATAAAGAAGATGTGGTACATATACACAATGGAATACTACTCAGCCATAAGAAAAGGGCAAATCCTACCATTTGCAGCAACATGGATGGAGCTGGAGGGTATTATGCTCAGTGAAACAAGCCAAGCAGAGAAAGAGAAATACCAAATGATTTCACTCATCTGTGGAATATAAGAACAAAGGAAAAACTGAAGGAACAAAATAGCAGCAGAATCACAGAGCTCAAGAATGGACTAACAGGTACCAAAGGGAAAGGGACTGGGGAGGATGGGTGGGTAGGGAGGGATAAGGGTGGGGAGAAAAAGAGGGGTATTAAGATTAGCATCCATAGCGGGGTGGGAGAAAGGGGAGGGCTGTACAACACAGAGAAGACAAGTAGTGATTCTACAACATTTTGCTACGCTGATGGACAGTGACTGTAAAGGAGTATATGGGGGGACCTGGTATAGGGGAGAGCCTAGTAAACAAAGTATTCGTCATGTAAGTGTAGATTAATGATAAAAAAAAAAAAAAAGCAGTTCCTGTGTGGTGACCTCCAATGAGTTCTACACAATGATATAAAGGGCATATAAAAGTGTAGGCAAAGGGTCTGTTTGTGTTTATACAGAGGATCAAAGCCTAATTTGGCTACCCCGAAAATGAACTAAGATACGATATGAAAAAGAACTTCCAACATCAGCACTCTCGGGAGACTCATGACAGAAGATGATCAGCAAAAAAAAAAAAACTCCAACAAAGATCCACGCACTGCCACAGGTGTAGATGCACTCATCCCACCAGTTCCTGGACTTGCCATGGGAATGATGAAGGAGATATCTAAGCTGGCCTGTGCATACAGTAAAACAACGAATTTGACTGGATCTATACTGTTGGAACTCAACCAAGAATTAGGAGAAGTGCAAATTGTAGCACTCCAAAATCTTACAACCACAGACTATTTATTGTTAAAAGAACATATGGGATATGAACAGTCCCCAGGAATGGGTTGTTCTAGTTTATCTGAATTCTCTCAGACTGTTAAAGTTCAGTCAGACAATATCCACCATATCATAGATAAGTTTTCACAAATGCCTAAGGTGCCTAACTGGTTTTCTTGGTTTCACTGGAGATGGCTGGTAATTACAGGTATGCTTTGGTTAGGTAACTATATTCCTATTATGTTAATGTGTGTGCACAATTTAATTAGTAGTTTAAAACCTATCCATGCTGAAGTTACTCTACAAGAAGATATGTCAAAGAAATAATCAATCTTCCCAGGTTTTCTTCTGCCTGCTACTTCTATAGCTTTTCTTCTTCCTACCTAATCACAACCTTTAAATAGAACTCGTGCCACATGTCGAATTTACCGAGTATCATAATTCTTCCAAGTGGTAAAGACACCTCAAGACAAATGCTGGGCATAGAAGCCACAGGGCATAAATATGCAAAGAAGTAAAAAGCTAACCTTTTCAAACAATAAGGCTTCTCTCTCACTTACCAACTTCACATTTCCCTGTATGGCCCCGGAAGATGACTGGTTAGCCAGAGACGGGTAAGATTCCTCAAGGGAGGAACAACCTAAGACAGGCACAGTCGCAGGGGGTCATCTGGTGAGAAAATGGGGAGCAGCAGAGGTGAGGCTTAGAACCTACCCCCTCATGTTCTGAGAGAAATCTTCTGCATACATGGATGTTTATTGCCCTTGTCTAGCTCGGATTAACACATAGTCTACAGGCACACACCTGATCATCTACATTTGCTCTCTTACAACACTAAACTCTGTTTTCTACCTTTATCTCGTATCTACCTACCACTTCAGCATTTTATTAAAAATAATAATAATAAAGAGAGAAATGTGGTATCCACATATAAATCAAGTTTAAAAATCAAATGAATATTCATATTTGAACTGACTGTTTATAGTTCATAATGCATGAACAAAACCGAAAGTTTCTGTGATGACTGCCCTTGTACTGTTCACCATGTAACTTATTCACTATGTAAGAATTTGTTCTCCATGTAAGAACTTGTTCGTTATGCATCAGAAGATTGGAGACTGACGAAAATTAGGCTTGGGGTGGATTAATGATTGTGCATTGAGTATTGACCCCCCTATACAGAATTTTATTGTTGTTAACAACTATTTGATCAATAAATATGAGAGATGCCCTCACACACACACACAAAATATATATATATACATATATATATATATATATATATATATATATATAAACACACTTCCAATTGTAAAATAAATAAGTAACCGGGATGTAATGTATAGCATAAGGAATATAGTCAAAATATTGTAACAACTTGGTATGGTGATAGCTGGTACCTAGAATTATCATGTATATAAATGTTGAATCACTGTGTTGTACACCTGAAACTAATGTAATGTAATACTGTGTGTCAACTACCCTTCAATAAAATTTAAAAATAAATAAATAAATAAATAAAAATGTCCTGCCCCTAAGGGACTTATATTCTACAGGAGAATGTAAACAAAAAGTAAATAATAAAAAAACATGGTAAATATGCAGTATTTTAGAAGACAAGCCCAAGGAGGAAAAAAGCAGGGAATTGGAAATTTGGAGGATGCAGTTTGCAATTTTAAGTAGCAGAGTTAAAATAGCCTTCAATGAGAGGGAAAGGATTGAGCAAAGACTTATAGGAGTGAGGTAGGGACTGCGTGCCACAATGCAGTTAGGTTCTCTACTTCACACCACTCATGCCAGGATAAGTGCTTAGTAAATTACCATGGTGACGTTGCAGAGGAGGAGGCAAAAGAGAAAGGGAATCTGTAAGACATCAAGTCCCACATGAGCAGAAGAGTTGGGAAATGGGTTGTGACATTTGGCCTATTTTTATGAACGTGACACTATAATAACTGTTACTTATTGAACTTGGCTTATGAGCTAAGCATATTTTTTAAATTTCAAAATATTTCATGTCATCTAATCCTTGTAAATAACCCTAGGAGGCATAACTGAGGCTAACAGATAAATAATTTGCTCAGGATGCATAGCTGTCAGTCAATTAGAGGTAGCCAGAATTTTGGCCAGGTGTTTCTGATGCTGGTACTCTTAGCCTTCCAGATTTGTTCTCAGACACCAGTGAGGCAAACAGAGAGGTGGCATGGGTCCCAGGGAGGAACCAGACGCATGGAAGAGGCACCAGGGGAGGGACTGTAGTTCCCTGCATCTGCCTTCAGTCATGCTGCCTCACCAAGCAGGCCTAAACTGAATACTACATAAATTAGACGTCCAGTCTACTAGGTAACAACCCTCCATGAATAGAATGTGGGAAGACATTATAGAATCACCTTAATGAGGGTTTTAAAATAATAGGTTAGAACTTCTTCAAGCTAGCCTTTCCCAAAGTGTGCTGCTCAGCACCCCAGACTCCAGAGAAAAATCAGTCTCCCTGTACACAGGAGAAGCCCCACGTCTGCAGTGTGCACCCTGTCTGGGATATGGGAGGACTCAATAATGCACATGTGTTGAGTGACTCACAGATAAAACTGTGCAACCTGGTTTCATCCAGGTCTCCTCATACAAAATTGCCCACAGAAGCCACCTGACCTGTAGGAAAAGTGGGTCTGTGGTGCTGAGGCCATGGCACATGGGGAGGAAATGGATGGTGTTTTCAAGATCCCTCTCCATCGAATGAGAACATAGAGCTTGAACCTAAGCTCAAATCTGTGTTTAGAAAGAAAGCCCTCGCATGCATTAAATGTTAGGGGGAAAATAGGCCTTGAAACATGAGAAAACAAAACTTAGTACTTTTACCCCAAGCCTTGGCTTCTCAGAGTGCCGGGCAAAACTGAAACCAATGACATTTCAGTTAAAAGAGTTCGCCTTCTAGAGCCCTACAACTCGGCAATGTTCTCAAACTATCTAAAATATACAAGAGGTTTCCCACCACAAAGGGCAAAACAGGCCCCCTGCACTCCTCAGGGACACACAGCCTAATGGACTCACATCCACACAGAAACACTGAGAAGACAGGGGGAGAGAAGGCGAGACCCCTCATCCCCCACTCTGTCTGAGACTCTGAGGTCTGTCCCTTGCTGCATGAGGGACAACACGGCCTTGGGCAGCCCCCCTACACCAAAAGTGGGGGAAGTGACACTGGGTGACATTCTCCATGAGAGTAATGAACAATAGTGTCAAAAAGTGCATGGTCTGCTGCCTCTCCAGACTTCAGCATGACACCTCCCCAACCGAAACAGTGAGCCAGCAACAAAGAGCAAATGTCACAGAAAACAAATTTCTTACAGTTTTGGGCCCCTCCTCACCTGAGGCTTGGGAGGAGGGAGGCAAGCTGAGAACACAGAGGTGGTGAAAAACATGTCATGATACCCCTTTGCTACTTGTATACACAGGCAACAAAATGGAGCATCTCTAAGTGCCAGGGTCATGCTGAGGTTTCTTGAAAATACTTTATCTCCCATAAATGAACATCAAGGGCAGCCACCATCAGATCTATTATTACTGCAAGCACTGGAAACTAAAGGAGGGGGACATGTGCTTTACACATGTACTCCCTCCATTCCCAATCTATTATTTTATAAATAAAGAGGAAATGCAGAGCAGGTTGTCAGTTGCAGCCAGACTGCCTTGCCTGAACACCAGCTGAAGAAGAAGGATGTGCTGAAAATAGATGAGCAGCTAGGTCTGTTCTAATGCTGTCCCCACCCCCCGTGGATGGTGCCACTTCCTTATTTCCCCTTCTGCTCCTGCTCTGAGTCACTGCACTCTGAGTGCGGTAAAAGCAAACTTGGAGCCCTGGGGACAGCAGAGCTGTACTGTTATTCAGGATTTCATCAGTTCAGGGCTTCATTCTCATATTTGGGTTTACAAGACTATCCCTGCAAAAATCCTTCTGTCTTCACCACCAGCAGCGCCACAATTCTTTCTTTGTCCCCAGACTGAGTGCACAAGCACAGAGACACCAGTTAGAGGAGAACTACGGATTCTATTCTCCCAGTGTTCATTGACTAGATCCCCATGGCAGGAGTACATATCTGGTGTATCATAAATTAAATATCTGTTAAATGGTTATTTGCTACTGAAGGAAACCAAAGTAGTCTGCCTCTAGGAGGTAAGATGGGTAACAAAGCATTTAAAAATCTGGCTAAGTCTTTTACATTTGTTGTACGCAGTTGAGATGAAGAGATGGGCCCCATGAATGAGCTTCAGGACACATCTACACATTTCTTTGTTTTGTTTGTGTGTGCTTTAATGAACTCTCCAGCTGCTATGAATCAGGACTTTATAGGTTGTGTGTTAATCTTACTCTCCCAAAAGCACCTGCTGCATGTGTTAGACTATTGCTGCATCACAGAACAAGGTGGGGAGGAGTGAGAGCCTTGGGTAGGGCAGAAATCTCAGGAGAGCTATACAGACATACCTCATTTTATTGCACTTCACAAGTACTGCATGTTTCACAAATTGAAGGTTTCTGGCAACCTTGCATCAGGCAAGTCTGTCAGCACCACTTTTCCAACACCATTTGCTCACTCTGTGTCTGCGTGTCATGTTTTGGTAATTCTCACGTTTCAAACTTTTTCATTATTATCGTATTTGTTATAGTGATCTGTGATCAGTGATCTTTGACATTACTATTGTAATTGTGCCCATGTAAGAAGATAAACAATAAATATTGTGTGTGTTCTCCACCTGTTCCCCTGTCTTCCTCTCCTCGGGGCGTCCTATTCCCTGAAACATGCTAGTGAACTTAGGCCAATCAATCCTGCAGTGTCCTCTCAGTGCTCAAGTGAAAGAAGAGCCATGCATCTCCCTCTTCAAACCAAAAGCTAGACATGATTGAGCTAGTGAGCAAGACATGTCAAAAGCTGAGACAGGACAGAAGCTAGGTCTCTTGAGCCAAAGTCAGCCAAGTTCTGGATGCAAAGGAAAAGTTCTTGGAGGAAATTATAAGTGCTGTCCATGGGGGACATGAATGGATAAGAAAGTGAAGCAGGCTTATTGCTGATATGGAGAACATTTTAGTGGTTTGGATAGAGTCACAACATTCCCTTAAGTCTAAGCCTAACCCAGAGCAAAGCCTTAACTCTCTTCAATTCTAGGAAGGCTGAGAGAGGTGAGGAAGCTGCAGAACCCGTATGATGACTTCAGTGGAGGAAGTAATTGCAGATGTGGTAGAAACAGCAGGAGAGCTAGAACTGGAAGTGGAGCCAGAAGATGTGACTGAGTGGCTGCAACCTCATGATCAAACTTGAACAGACGAGAAGTTGATGCTTACGGATGAGTGAAGAGAGGGTTTCTTGAGAGGGAATCTATTCCTGGTGAAGATGCTATGAAGTTTGTGGAAATGACAACAAAGGATTTAGAGTATGAAATAAACTTAGTTGAGAAGGCAGTGATAGGGTTTGAGAGAATTGACTCCAATTTGGAAAGTTCTACTGTGGGTAAAATGCTACCAAAGAGCATCATATGCCGCAGAGAAATTGTGAAACGAAGAGTTAATCGATGTGGCAAACTTCACTGTTGTCTTATTTTATGAAATTGTCACAACCACCCCCAATGTTTAGGGGAACCCAATATTTGTCTCTTCAATGGACCAAAGCTGAACAACTTAACTAATGTGTAAAATTTTTGTAGCCTCACAGATTAATTGAATACACTGGGTGGGCTGGCATGTGAATAACTTCTTGTCAAAAGAAAGGGAGGTATAGCAGATGAAGAATGACTTACATTTTCCTTCTCCATACCACTGTTTCTCTTATTGTCTGACCCTATCACTTCATACTTTACTCCATGTGGTCTCATTATTACACTCCCTGTTAGTCTATCACCCTAATATTAACGGTAAAATTTCTGAGAAAAGAGTCTTTATCAAGTGGGGGGAAAAAAGAAAGAATATTTGTAAAGTGTTCGTGGTATGTCACGCACTCGGCTGCACGCTTTAACATCAGGCTGACTCATTCTACACTGACAACCACTCTGTGAAGTACATATTGCTGTTCCCATTTTACAAAGGGGCAACTTGAATTATAGGAAATTTAAATCTCTGGTCCCAAATCACCTGGATAGAAAGTGAAGAAACTGAGGTTAATCCCAGATTAATCTGATTCTCTACTATCCTAGTCTTCCTACCTGCATAGGACCTACCCCAGTTCTAGGCACACAGTAGGTATTCAGAGAATGAACCCCAGCCTTTAAGGTAACAGCAGTTAAAGCCAAGCAAAAGGCTCTCTCCTCATCTCACATCTTAGTATTGCCCCAAAGCTTGCTTATTATTACCACTGTATTGCTCACCTCACACCTGGCACTGGGCTGACCATTCCCTTGCTTCCCATGTGCAACAGTTCTCACTGGGAAATTCCCTATTTGGCATCCCATGATCTTAAGATGTCTAGACCTCCTTGAGAGCCATACAACTACTGATTTGTAGACGTGCATGTGAAGGAAGATCCCTTATGCGTACCTCATTTCTCCCACTGCATTTTCATCATCATTGTCATCTTGACTTGGTGATGGTTATACATGTTTACTTTGTGAAAATTCACCAACACTGTGATTTGTGTGCTCCTCTATATCTAATAGGTGGTTCTATAACAATTTTACATAGTAGAATAGAGGAAATACATTTCTCTGACTCTGCATTCACCCTTGTATAAAATTAAAAACGTGTTACATGCTGGAAGAAAAAAGAAAATTTCTCAAACAAGAATTCCATATCCAGCAAAACTTCCCTGTGAAGAAGGGAAAAACTGAGAGAATTCATTGCTATCAGACCTACATGGCAAGAAACAGTGAAAGGAGTCCTTCAGGCTGAGTTAAAGGACACTAGATGGTAACTTGGGTCCACACAAAGAAATTAAGAGCATAAGTAAAGTACAAAGGTAAATATAAATGACAGTAAAAATGTATTTTTGTTTGCATATTTCTTTTTCAATTTGCTTTAAGAGACAACTTCATAAAGTGATCATTATAAAACTGTGTTAATGGGCACATGATACATAAAGATGTAACTTGTATGACAATAATAGCCCAAAGGAGGGTGGAGGGAATGGAGCTATATATATTGGAGCAAGTTTTAACAAGATTGCTTTAAGTTAAGGTATTAATTTTAAGTCCCAGGGAAACCTCTAAGACAACAACTTAATAATATGTTATTGAAAAAAAAAGAGAGTTAAAATGGTACACTAGAAAATAACATATAAAAACAAATAGCAAAAGGGCAAATGTGAATCCTACCTTATCAGTAGTTACATTAAATGTAAATATATTAAACACTCTCACTTAAAAGGTGGATATTGAAAAAATTGGTTAAACAACAACAATAAAATGACCCAACTTTATGTGAGGGACAAAAGACACATTTTAGATCAAAACACACAAATAAGCAGAAAGTAAAAGAATAGGAAAAGGTATACTTCGTAAATAGTAACCTAAAGTGGAGATACTGAGATTCAGTACCAGATTAATCTGATTGTCCATCAAACAAAATTAACTCCATACAAATTGTTACCGGAGAAAAAGAAGGATCTTTGTAATGATAAGAGTCAATCATCAGGAAAGAATAACAATTATAAACACTGATGCATCTAATGACAGAATACAACGTGCAAAAACTGATAGAATCGAAGGTAGAAATAAAAATTCAACAATAGTAGTTGAAGGCTTCAATACCTCTCCTTTTTCAGTAATGGCTATAGAAACAAGACAAAAGAACAATAAATTATAATATTTGAATAAAACTATAAACCAGTAGACCTATTGGACACCCATAGAGTACTTCTCCTTCCAACCCACCATCGATAGCAGAATATGCATTTTTCTCAAGTGCACATGGAATACTCTATAAGATACACCATTAGGTAGGTCGTAGAACAAGTCTCAATATACTTAACAGGTTGGAATCATAGGAAGTATATTTTCATACCATAATGGAATGAAATTAGAAATCAGTGACAGAAAGAAATTCGAGAAAATGACAATATGTGGAAATGAAGAAATACTTTCCTAAATAAATAATAGGTTAATAAAGAAATCACAAGGTAATTAGTGAATATTTTCAAATGGAATGAAAATGAAACACAATATACCAACATTCGTGGGATATATCTGAAGGAGTGCCTGGGGGAAACTTGTAGTTGTGAATCTTCTACCTTAGGAAACTAGGATATAAATGGAATAGAGAATAGAAAAACAATGGGAAAACTCAATGAAACCAAAGCTGTTTCTTCGAAAAGACCAACAAAATTGACAATTAGCTATACGGACAAAGAAAAAAGACAGTACTCAAATTACTAAAATCAGGAACTAAAGAGAAAACATCACTACCAATTTTACAGAAATAAAAGGATATTAAGGGAATACTGGGAACAACTGTATGCCCACACATTACATAACAAATGAAATGGACAAATTCTTAGAAAGATGCAAACTACACAAATTGATGCAAAAAAGAAATTGAAAATCTGAATGGACTGTACAAGTAAAGGTGTGAAAGTAGTAACTTAAAAACATCCCTCAAAAAAAAAAGCCCAACCCCACATGGCTTCATTGATGCCATCTATAAAATAGAATTTAAGGAATCTATAAAGGTTTAAAGAATGAATACAAATCTTTCACAAATTCTTCCAAAAGACAGAAAATGATGGAACACTTTCCAACTCTTTCTATGAGGTCAGTGTACCCCGAAGCCACAACCAGAGAAGGATATCACAAGAAAATAAAACTATGGACCAATGTAGAATCAGAAATACTCAGCATAATGCTAGCAAACCAAATCCAGCAACAAATAAAAAGATATACACACCATGACAAAGTGAGATTTATCCCTAGAATGCAAGGTTGGCTTAGCATACAATAATCAATCAATGTAATATATAATATTAATAGAATATAAGGCAAAACCAGATAACCATCTTAACTGATGCAGAAAAAGCATTTGACAAAATCCAACGCCCTTTCATACTCAAAATACTTAATACACTATGAATAGAAGAGAACTTCCTGGATCTGATAAAGGCCACCTATGAAAAACCCACAGGTAACATCATAATGGTGAAAGGCTGAATGCTTTACCCCTTAAATCAGGAACAAAACAAAGATACCTCTTCTCACCACTTCTGTTCTACAGTACACTGGAGGTTCTATCAAGGCAATTGGGAAAGAAAAGAAACAACAACAGGAATCCAGGTTGAAAAGGGAGAAGTAAAGATAACTCTATTTGGAGATTACATAATCTAGTATATAGATAATCCTAAGGAATTCCTGAAAAAGCTGTTAGAATTTATAAACAAGTTCAGAAAATTTGCAGGATAAAAACCTGCATTTCTACACTAACAGTGAGCAATCTGAAGAAGAAATTATGAAATAATTCCATTTATAATAGCATCAAAAATAATATAATGTTAGGAATATATTTAACAAAATAAATGCAAGATTTATAAATTAAAACTACAAAACATTACTGAAAGACATTTAAAATTTTACAAATAATTAGTAAGGCAGCCCATTTTCATAAGTAAGACTTAAATATTATTAAACTGGCAATAATTCCCAAATTGGTCTACAGATTCAACACAATGCCTATCAAAAACACAGCTCTTTTTTTTTTACAGAAATTAAGAAATTGATTCAAGAAATCCATGTAAAAATAAAAATGAACTAGAATAGCTAACAATCATCAAAAAGGAGATGAAAAAATAGAGTTTCAGGACTCACATTTCATAATTGCAAAATTTACTACAAAACTATAGTAACCAAGACAATGTGCTGGCATTAGAACTGACATATCCTCACTCAATGGAATGACTTGAAAGTCCAGAAACCCATACATTTATGGCCAACTGACAAGGGTGCCATGATAATTAATGTTCAGAGAATAGTTTTTTAACAAATGATTTTGGGATAACTGTATATCCACATATAAAAGAATTACATTGGATCTTTACCTCAAAAAATTAATTCAAAATGAACCAAAAACAATAATTTAAACCATAAAACTCTTAGAAGAAAAAAAGGGCTTTACCACATTCAGATTTGGCAATGGATTCTTACATATGACTCTTAAAAAGCACACACAAAAAAGAAAAAAATGAATAAAGTGGTCCTCATCAAAATTTAAAACATTTGTGCTTCAAAAGACACCATCAAGAAAGTGAAAAAACAACACAAAAGTCATTATTTGACAAGGAATTTGTATCCAGAATATATAAAGAACTCTTAAAACTCAACAAAAAGACAACTCAATCAAAATGATAGGAATAGACATTTCTTCAAAGAAGATATACAAAGGCCAACAAGCACATGTAATGATATTCAGCATTAGTCATTAAGGAAGTGTAAATTAAAACCACAATGAGATGCATTTCATTCTACTAGAATGACTAAAACTAAAAAGAGAGAAAATAACAAGTGTTAGCAAGAATGTGTAGAAATTGAAAATCTCATTCATTGCTGGCAAAATTGTAAAATGGCTCAGCCATTTTGGAAAACTCTTTGGCAGTTCCTCAAAATATTAAACAAAGAAGACTACATGGCTCAGGAATTCCACTTTTAAGTATATTCCCAAGAGAAATGAAAACATATGTCCAAATAATAACTTGTATAAGAATGTTCTTAGCACTGTTATACATTATAGACAAATACTGGAAACAATCTAAATGCATATTACATGATGAATGAATAAACAAAATGTGATGTAGTTGTACAATGGAATATTACTCAGCAACTAAAAAGAAATTAACTACTGATACATGCTATAACATGGATGAACCTTGAGAACATAATGCTAAGTTAAGAAGCCAGTGATAAAGGACCACATATTGCATGATTCCATTTATATGAAATGTCTGGACTAGGCAAATCCATAGAGACAGAAAGCAGATGTGTGGTTTGGGGACAAGGGGAGAATGGGGAGTGATTGCTAACTGGTGTGATAAAAATGTTCTGGAATTGAATAGTAGTGATTGTATTAAAAAACACTTAATTGTACACTTTAAAAGGGTGAATTTTATGGGATATAAATATGTCATTAAACTGTTATTAAAAAACATATTAGGAAATACTTAACAGGCAAAAGTAGTCACACTTCACTCTCCGCATCCAGTCCCGTGTTCCCTTGAGCTCCCACCTTTCCACCTGTTCTGTCTCCAGTTGTGCTTTTCTTCCTCTCTCTGACCTTCCTTCCTCATGCACTCACTCTTCTGGAACTCACAGTCTGGCTCAGACTGGGATTAAAAGGCCCTCTGCAGTACCCCATTGTTTTGCATCTGAGGACCCTGAATCAGGAAAAGCAACCAACCCAGAGTTAAAGGGTGAAAGCACTTAACATAATACCCTTTTGGTCCATCCATGTAGCTGCAAAGATTTCAATCTTTTTAATGGCTGAGGAATATTCCATTATATACGTATACATACCACATCTCCCGTATGATTCCTCTTATATGTGGAATCTAAAAAACAAAACAAAAATATACTCCTATATACAGAGAACAAACTAGAACAAACCGGCGCTTGCCAGAGAGGAGGCAGGTGAGGGGTGGGCAAAATGGGTGAAGGGGATCAAGAGGTACAAACTTCCAGTTATAAAATAAATAAGTCACAGAGATGTGAAGTACAGCATAGGGACAAAGCCAGTTATACTGTAATAACTTTGAATGGTGACAGATGTAACTACACTTGTCATGGTGAGCATTTCATAATGTATATAGAGGTCAAATCACTGTGCAGCACACTTGAAACTGATACAGGATTGTATGTAAACTACACTTGAATTTTTTAAAAAGAAGAGTGAAAGCACCAAGTACTCTAAAAAAAGCAGTGTAGCCAAAAAGTGGAAACAGCGTCGGGGCTTTCTATTGGCCTAGGCAGGGAAAGGGCCTGCCGCAGGACCCCAAACTCCAGGACTCCCCACTTGCCCTGGGACTTCCTAACCCACAGGTTCATCTCAGAACCCTTCGACCTAGACTTCCTTCTTTCCGGGATCTCTCTCCTCTCCCTCCAGTCCCCCATTACATTCTCCTCTCTCCCCAAACCTCTTCTCTACTCCTCACCTGAACCACTTTCTCCTTCCTCCAACTCAAGTATCTTTCCTCAAAACCACCAAGATCCTTAGACCACGAAAATGAACATTTTGCATTGTTACAGGCCACACACACACACACACACTCTCTCTCTCTCCAATGACTGGTAACGACCTCTGGAAGAGGGATCCTGCGTTTTCATTGTGTACTGAGTCCTACAAATTTAGTGGCCAGTCCTGCCAGCAGTCACCTGTGAGAAGAGGGAGCACATGCTAAATCAGCTTTGGCCCCCTTCTCTCTCCCTCCTGTGTTGTAACAGGTATCCCTGGTCTTCTGCAACTGACATGTTACTTTCCTTGAAAGATGAAGGTTTCTCAGGTTTACTTTTTAAGGAGGAAACCATGAATCATGTAAGATACAGGAATAGCCTGTGTGTGTGTGAGAACCATATGTAAATCTCTCAGTTATTTCTCAGAACAAACTGTAAAGTAAATGCTGCTATTATTCCAACTTACAGATGGAAAGAATGATGCTTAGAAAGATTAAATATCTTGCCCCAGATCACACAGCAAGTAAGGTGCACAGCTTGGCTGACTCCAGAGCCAGCCTAACTGCAGGACCCATGGGTGCCATCACTAGGCTATACAGCCTGGGCAGGAGGCTGGTTTGCATGTAAAATCTGTAGGAAGTAATTACTGAGCACTGACAAGGTGCTGAGCATTTTGCATCTATGAACTCAATCTTTGCAACACTATATGAGATACTTTTATTATCCCCATTATATAGATGAGGAAAGTGAACCAGACAGAGGTTAATTGTCCAAGGTCACACTCACTGCTAGTAAGTGTTAGAAATGGATTTGTAAATCAAACTATTTGGCTCCAGGTTCTGAGCACTTAGTCATGACATTCTACTGCCGTGTAGGAGAAATTGCCTAGTAGAATATAATACAAAATCTCTTCTGAGCAAAAGTAGAAAAATTACCAGGCTCTTTCTTTAAAATCAGCCCTTCTCCTAAGTTGACTAAGGAATATAATACTATTCTTTTATTGAAGTATAGTTAACATACAATATTGTTGGTTTCAAGTATACAACATAATGATTCAACAGTTATCTAATTATTAAATGCTCACCCCAACTAGCATAGTTACTGTCAACACAGGAAGATGTTCCAATCCTAATGACTATAGTGGCATGGCAGAGGGATTCTGGAGGGAACGGTGGAGGATAAGGACATGGGAACTGACACAGGGAGGTGTGCTCATTGTCAGTGCCTTGGTGAAATCCCTCCAGAATTCCTCCAGCCTTCCATGAAAATATGCCCTCTCTCCTTCTCCCTCTGTCTTTGAGGGTCTCCTAGCAGCAATCCCTGATTCTGTTAGCATAAGACATGCAAGGCAACAGGCATCCGGCCCACATATCATGGTGGCCATCTCCTCACTTAGCCCCACCAAGCCACACCGTCCTCGTCTGGCCTGCACCCTGCTTAGCTAGAACAGAATCAGCTCACTCAGCAAAGAGTCATGGCCCGGGAGGGACAGAGACCAGTGGAGAATTTCCAGATGAATAAGATGACCTTAAGGTCCTCCTGTCTTTCCTCAGCCCACCACCTCTACCCAGTCTTTTCTTCAGTGAGCACCTTTTTTCATAAGAAAACAATCCTTTTCTTTCCCCAGAGTGGCCACAGTGTAGAAAACCACACACTGACCTATATGTAGCATGGCCCTGATGTATGCATGTGGTTTCAAAATGCACCAGTTGAGCAGGGGATGGGTCACTGATCTTAGCAGTATCTCTGAATTATTTTACCGGTTTTTTTGTGCAAGTTCTAGAGATAGGAGGGGTTTTTCCTGATAGGGTGTGGAGGAAAAAGAAGAATGAGGAAGGGGAATTACTTGTGACATTCACCTTCCCACTCTACCAGATAATTTGGCAAAATAATTTCAAAGGGCACTGCTCAATAATATTAAGAGTTCTCATGCACAGAATGCTATAATGAATTGTTGTAATGTAGTATTCAAAGAGGTTGGATTACTTGTCCTCCAAACACCTAGAAGATGCCTGTAGAAGCTTCTCAATAGGCATCTGAATTAGTGCCAACTTGTATTTGTTTATGTTAATTTCATTGGCACATTTTTGTTCCCTATTTCCCTAGCTAGACTATAAACTTATTGAGAAAAGGAACTCTTTCATAATCCTGTTGCATAGTCCATTACACATTTCTAAGCATATTAAAGGAATCCATAATCAAGGATATCCTAGAAAAATCTAGGAGAATTAGATTCCATTAAGAGACGTTGGCAACATGCTTCCTTTGGAGCACCTGGGATAACTCAGAGCTCTGTAGGATTTCCTGGGGTACAAACTATTACTTTGTGAAACCACCCTGAGATGGGGGAATGCTTGTGGTTAGGGCTTATTGTAAGAAAAGGAAATCAGACATTAGATTCTTCAAATCAGATATTAAATTGTTTAAGAATTATAAGTGAATAAATAAATGAAGATACGTGTACCCTGTGACGGAACTATCACCCAGAGAACTTGGGACTTGGCAAAGTTCTACACTTTTGAGATATACTTGATATCCTCAGGGCCCAAAAGGATCTGAGTAGTAAACATTAACTCTCAGATCCTATCATTTTATTACAATAATAAACTCTTACATTTGCACACAATTTTATATTTTTCCATCTCTTCATATCTGTTATAAACTGTGAGTTCACGAGACCCAATGGACTAGCAAGGAAACACATACCCAGAGAAGTTAATTGGCTTGCCAAAGATGAGAAAGCTCTGTGTGGCTCAGGTGAAAAGAGAAGGCTTCAAGTGCAATGTGACCCCCCCAGGGTTATTTGCCTCACTGACAACCATTCCTTCACACACTCTGTGGACAACAATGCCTTGGATGAATTTCAGCTAACAGTTGACAAAGCACACACATTATCTCATTGCACATACCAAAGTCTGATAGTGTTAGCTCATCCTGGTCCCCATTTCCATTGCATCTTCTTTCTTTTGCTCCATCTTATTCTTGACTGTGGTTCACCACAAATTCTCATTTATTACCTATAACTGATTGATAATTTCTATGTTCTGGCTTTGTGCATCAGCAAGTTCCTTGCTTTTAACTCAAGTTATTTTACACTTGTCGACCACTCTTTCTGTGGGAAGTGTGTGTATGTGTGTGCATGATTTGACAACTGCCCAGGGCTCATTTGTTTTTTGGGTCATTTATAACTTTTCCTCTTACAAAAATGTGGATTTTTGTTTGTTTGTTTGTTTTCAAGTAGTATGGACACGTTTTTGTGTTGGCCTTTCATTCCCCAAGCCGTTATTTTTCAATGGTTCTTAGTTTGGGTCACACAAAAGCAGAAGTGCTAGTGTGCGGGTCGCTTATTTGGAAAGTGATCCCAGAGAGAGTGAGGACAATAAGACCAAGGCGAAGAGCCAGTAAAGGACATGCTGACAAGCAGGTTATCAACATGTGCAACTAGGGCTGATTTCTCCTGATGACTTTCTGAGAAAACATATGGAATGTGCTCTGTCATACCCGTTTCCCTAGACACACACATACACACACACACACACACACACACACACACACACACACACACAGAGACATATTCTAGGTATCACTTGCTCTAAAGGTCAACCTCAGAGGAAAGGAATAAGGCCAAGGTCTGGAATTTCAGACACTGCTCATATTTGTCAGAGAAGAGGTTCCAGCAGGAGCTAATGTGCCTAAAGAAAACTTTGCCAGAACTGGGACAAGTCCACTTCTTCCTCAAAGCCTAAATGTCTTACCTAGTAATGGAAATAGTCAATGCTGTCTATGACCCCTGAATAGAAATCTGCTCATTCTCAGACTCAATCTTCAAATGGTGAGAGAAGCCATGGTCAGATCAAAGACTTGCTAAGAACTACTTAAAGCCAATCCAAGTGCAACAACATTTGAAAATAAACTCCAGTAGAAGGCACCTAACAGTGAACTTAGCAAAATCCTCTTGAAGGTGTTTGTCTTTAAATAAAACAGCCTGACATGTCCGAACAAAGTTTAATGGATACTTACTAGCTGGTGCTAGAGCTAATGCCTTAGTAATATGAGCACCATCTGGGTTTCTGACCTTCATCTTTATCCTGACATCTGAGATCTTAACGGATAACATGGAGTTATCAACTGTAATTTAATTGTTCCTAGTACATTTTGCAGATAATTTACAATCTTGGAAAAATTGCTTTGTGAGGTTTTTCAGTAGTTTTTCCCTACATCACCTGTAGATTCTTATGTAAAGCCCCTTTTGCTATTAAGGAGCCTACTGTTTCTAATAGCATGACTGTCTGAGAATCTTGAAGTTTTCTTTTCTTCAACCTACAGAGGTTTCCATTTGAGGACTGACATTTATTTACTCCCTGAAGAGTTCTAATCTTACTACAGTATCACACTGCCAAACTAAAATAAATGTTAGCACTTGGGGGAAAGGTGTCTGACAGGCATCTAACAAAAAGCATCAAAACAAAATAAAACTGCTGCCAGGAGGACAAAAAATTTCACCCTCTCAAAATTAGCCAGAAACTAGTAACAAAGAAATGAACCAGGTGTTAACAAGTAATTACACCCACACGGAGTATTTAGACATTAAAGAACTTTGCCCGTGATTTAAAACAAGGCCTTTCAGGAAAATGCAGCAGTGTGAGCCTGCCTTACAGGACCCTATAAAACTGAACACATGTCTATTTCAGTTTCTAAATCTGATTAATTAAGAACTGATGAGCACTCTACCCGGTAAGGTATTTTTCACAAGCACTTATATATAATCCTCATAAGAAATTTGTGTAGTAAGTATTATTAGCTTGATTTTATGGATGATAAAATAAACCTCAGGAAAGTTAAACAGTTCACCTAAGGCCTCACAACCAATAAGAGACAAATCTGGGATGTCCTTTGGAATCTTGAGGCCCTGATTGAATGCCCTTCCTCTGCACCAGCACTTATTTCTACACATGAGGGCATGATTCCTTTGTGTCCAGAAAGAGGTAAGCAGACTATTGCCCACTGAATAATTTTCAATGCAGGCACAAGAAAAGAAAGAAAAAGAAAAAAGAATAGAAAAGGGAGCAAAATAGCAGAAGAGTTCTTTTTTCTTTTTCCAGGTTGAGAACAGTAATGGATTCTAAGCAGCTGAACTAAAGATAATAAACAAGTTTCTTAAAAACTTTCTTCATAAGCTTCTAGATATTTCTCTGTCCTTATCTTATTTATTTAAATTTCAGAATTTTTAATTTCTAACATGGGATACCAGTCTTGAAGTAACTAGTATCAATTATTAAGTGGAAAAGTATTTATACATGAGATTTAGATGATGACATACCTGTAGAACCACACTGAATTTGTCTGGAATTAAGTGATTCTTCCCACTCCCTCATGGATACACTTGGAAGTTAAAGCTATCCGAAGCCTTCTTTGACAGCAGTCAGTAGCCAGACTTGACTAGGAATCATTTCTTGTGACATTGTCCCTAAATTCTTCCATTTCTTTAAGCATTTCCACATGGGGGAAAAAGTTTTCTCTGGCTTTATTTCATGATAGAAAGAAAGCATCACTACATTTAACAGTTGACTAGACATGGTTCTGAACAGATGGAAAATAACAAAATTGGAAAGGAGGTCAGATTCTGAAAAGTACAACTTGAACTGCATTCTCAAATTGTATTCTCTGTGCTCCATCTTTGCAGAGTTACAAAGGACCTCTGAGATGATGTCTGCTTCCATTTTGCATATAATGGTAGCAGTGAAAGCAATCTGTTGGTATACGTTTGAAGTTAGGACTTGAATTTTCTCTTTTCAAATAAGGTGTGATTCAGAGGTGGCAAATTAGGGTGAAGGTAGACACCCTCTACCCTCACACATGAATTAATTCAGCTTGTTAGAAGGAAGGGAATGGGGTACAGGGAAGAGAGGGGAGCAAGTGCACAATGTCACATGTCCTGAGTTATTATAAAGTACTGAATGGAGGCGGAAAGGATGTGTGGGTATCATGTAGAGAAATGCCTATCCTAAGATGAGCAACATCATGGCCTTAAGTAATGTTTTACATTTGCTAATTATGGCTCCGCCCCTCCTTCCTTCCTGTAGGATATCGTTTCTGTATTGAGCCAGTCAATGAACAAAAATAAGCAGGTCATTGACACATGTTAAATGTGTGGTAGTAAAGAAATGAGAAGAAAATAATTTGCATACTTCAGTCAATTCTCCTACTTCAAAAGAAAAACAAAGAAAACAACCTTCATTACCTCATCTAAACCCTCCTATCTTAGCTTCACAAAGAAAAGTCTCTAGTCCTCATGACTACTTTGGGACACCTCACTTTGATTAGGCCTGCTCCCACCTAGAAATGCTCATGGAATACACGCTAGGTAGTCCATGTCCACATCAGACAAACAAGAATGTTAATGAAACTCACCATTCTGAAGGAGTGGACCCCACGATCTGCTATTTCTGAAGCCAGATGCCCGTGTACAGTCATGAGCTGAATTCTTCCCTCTGCTGCCCTTAACAAGAAGAAAAGTCTCTCTATTCCTTCCCAGCACTACCATGACCTTCTCTCTGCACTGCTCTCTCCACCACTGCCACCTGGTTTCTCCACCTGCACTCTTTGCCTTCCTTTCAACCTTCAAAGCAGCTACCGTTCTCTTCTCTCTGCCAGTGCGATGAGACACAAAACCCAACTGATGGGTGGTATTTCAGTGAAATCCATACCGACTGCCTGGTAACAAAACAAAAAAACAAAATATAAACAATGCAGTCATGTGCCATTCCAGAGAAGTGAAGTCACTCATTGAACTCCAGCAGTGTATGAGTTGTCTCCCTCCAAATGTCTGCAGTTACTTTAATCCTAAATGTTACAAATTAAACAAATATGCAAGGCTGGGCTTGTATGATAGCAGAGGACCCCTTTGGTGTGATTTGGGACCCTAAAGGGGATGCCGAGGATTGGGGGAGGAGAGCAGGAATCTGAAGGAGGAGAGAATAAATGTATAGAAGCACAGAGTAACAGAAAATACAGAGAACCACTTGACCCAACTGCTTAATTTTTACAGATGAGAAGATAGAGTGCTGTAGACTTTAAGAAATTGTTCAAGACTGCCTTGCCAGTTAGAAACTGCTGGGAGTAAATTCTCCAAAGTGTCAATGTTTAGGTTTACTTTTTAATTGTATTGCTTCTGCAAAAAGGAGGCACGCTGTTAATACCACAGCAACCATATACTATATGCCATATGACCAGACTTCTTTTTCCTTCACCCTAGTAACCAGACCTCACTTTTCACCCCCTCCATATCTGGCCATTCTCTTTTATATCAGGAATACATATGATCTACTAATCCTCTCATTTTACATCCTTGGTTTAGTGATTTTGGAAGTGACTCCTGGCCCCTCACCAAGCTCGGCCCCTGCCCCTGGTATTTTGTTTACTCTCTGCTTAATCTTCAGCTCAACGCACAATGCCTCAAATAGCTCCTATTCTCCATCTTCAACACCTTGTCTCCATTCACTCCACAGGACAATAAAAAATGACTTACAGGTAGTCCTGCTTCCCTCCCCACCCCTGTCTGAGCTTGCAGAAAACCCCAAAGGGTGGATGCAACATTTGAAGGGATTCAGAGTAGACGGCCAGCATGGTTTCCTTGAAATTGCACTGGATATAAGTCCTGGAGGACAGACTCCTCATAACAAGGACCTCTGCCTGGCAGTCCAAGTGTGAATTTGTACACCACTCTGACCTCAGAACCAATGCAGTGGAGGCCCACAGAAATCTGAATTTCCACATCCTCAGCATCTAATAACCCTTAAAATGCAAACTGTCCCAAGCTATGAATGACTCTAGAAGAATCCAAGTGCCTCTGCCCATAGCTATCTCTGTAGAGTGCAGCTGTGGCTGGTCATCTTCACCACATTCTACCTCTCCTTTCTGGCATCTCTCTCACCTCCTCAGTCCCCCATGATTTAACCTCTCCTATATTGTCATCATCATCACTCACCTCTGCAACAAAACTCCTTAATTGTCAACTGCAGTGGAATGTTTTCAGTGCTTATCTAATTGATTGTGCTATCACACTGTTTCCCAAAAAAGAGTTCCTTGGGACTCTAATTTTGTGTATTATTATTATTAATAATAGTTATATAAGAAAGGAGAGAGATTCATGGTCAAATGGCTTTGGAAACTTTACTGTGGAAATTAAAATTCTTTACAGCAAGACTTCTCAGAGACATTAATGCTAAATTTTTTGTGATTCTATAAGAGAAATATGTAGATTTCAGCATTTCTCACACTTAGTTGACCACTGAATCCTTTTCCAAATAGCAATTCTTGCAGTGATTATTCCTTGGAACAGCCTTTGAGAAACACTTCCCCTTATCCCTTGACACAGGTGACCATTCCTTTCCATTTTTCCTCCTTTGATTCTATGATACCTCACTTCTTGCTCTTCTCCTGTATCTTAACACTTCTCAAACTTTGCTTTCTCTACCTAACTTTTGCACATTAGTATTTCCTTTGCTTCTATATTATGTCTCTGCCTATACAATGCATCTTCTTTCTGAATGATCTCATTTGCCATCCTCATTTTACTACTTGCTATGCACTAATTATCTCCAATCTATGTGTTAGACCAAGATCTCTCTACTGTTTTCCATGCCATATAGCTAAAGGTCTTCTTAACTCTTCCTCTTGAATATATTCCAAGTATCTCTAACAGAAAAAGTTTTTCCTCAAAACCCGGGTCTTTTTCTTGTGTTTCCTGTCATGTTGGGGGGGAACCACTACTTATTCAATCATCTAAGCTAGAAATCATCCAAGACTTTTCCCTGAAGTTGAGGACATAGTATTCATAATATTATCAGTCAGTCCTATAGATAGATATACAAACTATTTAAATCCTATAGATATCTAAACTCTCCAAGTTTCTTCATTTATTGAGTACCAACTGCATATCAGGTACCAGTCTAAGTACTTTGAATACAGCATCAAATACAACAGGTAAGATCAGTTCTACCATGGGATTTACATTTTGGTAGGGAGAACATAAACTATATGTTATAGGATGAATGTGTCTCCCAAGAAACCCCATATGTTCAAGTCCCAACCCCTAGAACCTTAGAATGGGGCTGTATTTGAAGATAGGGTCTTTAAAGAGGTGATTCAGTTAAAAAGAGGTCATTAGCTTGGGCCCTAATCTAATATGACTGGTGTCCTTACAAGGAGAGAGATTAGAACACAGACACGTGCAGAGGGAAGACCATGTGAAGACATGGAGAACATGGCCATCTACAAGTCAACGAGATTGGCCTCAGAAGAAACCAACCCTACTGACACCTTGATCTTGGAACTCCAGCATCCAGAATTATGAAAAAGTACATTTCTGTTGCTTAAGGCACCCAATTTCTGGTACTTTGTTCTGGCAGCCCTAATGAATACATTATGTCAACAAGTTTAAAAAAGAAAATTTTAGATGGTGAGAAGTACTATGAGGGAAATAAAACAGAGAGATGCGTAGCATGGACCAATGCTCAGAGACAGGGACCAGCCTAACATGTTCTAGGGAAAAACGAAAAAACAGGGTAGAAGGAAACAGTGACAGGAAGTGAGGTCAGAAAGATGGGCAGGACCAGATCCAGAAAGTAAGCTCCCAGCCCTGACCCAGTTGCAAAGTTAGCTCCAAGCCCAGGTCCAGTTGCAACTCTGTACAAGAGGAGAAGGAGGAGGGAACGCACTGTCGTCAACTACCCACGTCGAGTCAGTAAAGAGGAGAGAGTACCAAGTCTCTTCTAGCCTGTTCCCTGCTTTTAAAGCAAACTCTACCCTCTAAGACAGAACCCAGCCCAGGGGGCATCAGATTCTCTCTTTTAAGGTTGGCTCCTCCTCTTCCAGTGGAGAGAAACATGAGAGAAATAGAAAGAAACACAGAAACCCCCTGTTAGGTACTTCCCAGAAAGGATGAAAGTGCTGGCAGGACTTCCTTTCCACATGGCCCACTGAGGAACAGGGAGTGGAAAAAAAAGAGTCTTTCGCTAGAATCTACCTAAATTTGTCTGTTATTGATCTCAGAAATTGTCACACTTCCAGGTTTCCTACTAGTAAATAACATGCAGACAGATTCATCCCACTCCTCAGCAAAGCTGAAGCTGCATGACAGGCTGAGGCGGATGGGGAGTAAGGGTTGTGAGCCATCCTCACTCACCCTTTCTATGAAGTAGGTGAAATGGGTTATTTGGAAAGATCTGCTGCCCACAGCACATCACAGGGCCTCAGAATTTGCTTGAAACTTCAAAAGACTTGGGCTTATTTTGTTCATCCATAGCCATAGCCAGAACGGACTATGGCTGCAGGAACGGCAGCGAACATCCATATAGACAATCCCTCGGGGACAAGCTTGGAGCTCCAGGGGGGAAAGAGTGGAGAGGCCCATCCCCAGCTTCAAGGGCAATCAAGGAGATCTCTGTGCCCAGGACTGGCCTTGTTTATATGGTTTTTTTCTCTCCCTTTCAGAGTGTACTTTCTCCTTACTAAATAAAACTATCTTCTGGCCTTCTCCAAAACAAAAAAAAATTGTTACTGCAACAATAGAAAGCTAATACAGCCCAGGAAATTTACGTTATGAAGCCAACAGAAAGAAAAGCTGACTAGAGATAGGAGAGAGGGTGGGTGAGTATCCTTTCCTACAATGCTATCTGAAGAGCACTGAGTTTCAGGTGAGTTAATACTCTTACCTTTCCTTTAACAAGTTTGTCTGTCTCCTAATGGACTCATTTCTAGGGAGGGATACATTTTCAAAGAACTTAAATTAAAACAAGGTCCTGCCAACATCCTACCTTGCACTTTTTAAAAATAACAGGATGCCAGTAAAGACAGAAATTAAGAAGGGTGTCCTTTGAAGAATTTGATAGAGAACATTACTCTTCTTTCAAATATTCCAGTTGCCCTTTCTGTGGTGTCCTTCCCTGCAGGATTATATACCACCCTTCATGGCATCAGGTTTAGCCATGTAACATGCTTTGGTCCATTAAGTGCAGGCAGAAATGATGTCTGTCACTCACAGCAGAAGCTTTAAGAGCCAGCACGTGGTTCCCTGGGCTCAATTTCCCTCTTCCTGATCCAGGCAAGGTTCCATATAGAGGCTCTCTGGGTCCTACGGTAAAGAGGATGTAGAGCAGAGCCTCAGTTGACTAGTGATGGAAATGTAACTTGAGCAAGAAATAAACCTTTATTGATAGAAGCCACTTGGATTTCAGAGTCATTTGTTACCATGGCATAACTTCGTAGAGCTGACTGATACAGGTGTGGTACTAGAAAGGCCAACTTCTTTAATGTCTAGGAGTCAGTAAGCAAGTCCACCTGAAGCAAACCTTTCTGTTCAGGGTGTATACGTGTTAAGAGGCGTCTTGGTTATAAAAGATAAGTTGAATGACATTATCCAGGAAGGCAAATTGCCTTGAATAATAAGCGTATTAGTTAAGGGAAGAGTAGGCTCATCCACAGTAACAGAGAGACCCCTAAATCCCAAGAACTCACACAGTAAAAATTTACTTTTCCTGCTCAAAAGGTCCAGGGAAGGTTGGCTGCTCTCCTGGATGGCTCTCCTCTGGGCAGTGGCTCAGGGACAGGCTCTTCTTAGCTTATGGCTCTACCATCTTGGAATCCTTTACTTTCAACAATGTGGACAAGGAAAAGAACACATGGAAGATCTCACAGGAAAGGCTGAATGGCGAGGTCTGGGAAAGGAAATGCTCTGGGCCCCCATTCTCTGTGCAGATCTCATCACAGGTCCCACCTAGATGCAAGGAGAGCTAAAGAGTAAAGTTTTCCTAATAAAATGGCTTTATGAACAGTTACATTTTGTCTGCCACCATGAAGTTCTACTTTTATAGGAGAAGGTTATAAAAGACTTGTTGAATTTTGAGCAGCTTTGAAAGACGGTGCTGCCATTTGGGTGATAACGTCACCAGGAAAGATGGGGAATGCTGGCTCTGGTCTTTGAGATAGATAACAGTTGTTGGGATACAATGAAACCTCTAAGTGTCGGTTAGCTTGTGCCCCAGGATGTCTGTGTACGTGAACCAGAAGAGCTTTCTGCTAGAGCCTTATTCCTGCGAACAAAGAACAGACGAAGAGCCACAGCAGAAAAAGGAGGCATCCAGACCACTGAGGGCCTCCCTGCTTCCGTGCACAGGCACCGCTGGAGAGCTGTGCGGGGAGCAATCCTGAGCGGCGGCGGGCGAGGGCTGGCCAGGCTCCAGCTCCCGCTCCAGCTAGCCTTCGAAAGACTGGGCTGAGTCCCTCTGCACCAAGTAAACCCTGAAGTTCCCTGAGCAATTTTAGTAGGAGGGCCTCAAAAGATGAATTTTGTTGAATTTTGTTGAATTTTGTTTTTCTTGCTGATAATATAGGTAGCACTTCAAGCAAATGATTAAGAAGCAAAAACTAAATCTCATGTTTAAGTAACAAGTCTGTTGAGCAATGCATTCCAGCTAACAGAAGAGGAAGATGGTGTGAAGATAATGGACAGAGAAAGGAGAGCTTCTGAAAGGAAGAAATCTATCTGGAAAAGTAAGTGGTTCATTTATATTCATTTTGTTTTATTTTTAATCAGTAACCCGCAGCCCTGCAGCAGTGCAAACCAGGTAGGTAGATGAGCTGGCCAGAGCAACACCCACCGCACAATGGACAGTGTGTGTGAGGCAATCCCATTTTAGAAATCCAGGTCCCAGAGAACAGAGCACATTTTATGCTCTGTGTATTGAGTCATGGGAGGGGAAGAAAGGATACCCTCCCAGTATGTAATAAAAGAAAAGCACAGTGCAACTGTGGAGGTGTTTGATCAAACTTCTTACATAAATAGGACCTATATGTGGGAACACTTTCAAAGTTTGAATGTGGAGCTTCATAGAGACAGAGCAGCTGGTGGGCAGTCAGCCAACCACTCAGATGGGACTGGAACTGATGTTCTGAAGCCCACTGGGCTCCTTGCAACCTCCCGCATTTGTTCAGCCCACTCAGACACAAACCTAAGTGAGCTGCCTCTCACTTGCGGTCGCCCCTACGCAAACCCCAACTGCACGTCTGATCTAATCTAAAGAGACCTTTCATATAGAGAACACACTCACTCAGACACACTTACCTCATGGGAAAATGGCATCTCTTCTCAAGAGCTTGATTTTCCCTCGGGAACTATCAACTTATTTGCTCTCACTGAAAGGGTAGAACTACAGACTTGTTAGGAACTGACTGACATCTCTGTCTGTTCCTCAGATCAGTTGTTTGACCCATGGGGGTCTATGGTTATTGTGACCACCCAGCTGTAACCCAGGCCCCTCTGCCCATGCTGGGTAACAATCACAGTGTCTTTGGTCTCAGTCCCTGAATTTTGTTGAATGGGCTCCAAGCCCCCAAGGCTTATCCTTTCCCTTGTGTCTCAGGGCCTCCTGTTCCACTGAATGGACGCTGACCTCTCCCCCTGTGGGTTCTATCCTTCCAGGTGCTCCTCTCAACACAAGTGTAGCCACTGGCGGTAGGCCCTTGATCCCACCGCAGCTAGGAGACCAGCAAGCCTCACCATTATGACTCCTACTTCCCTGCCATGCCATTGGAGATTCTCCGCCCCAGCTCTAAGTCAATCCCAAAAGGAAGCCTGGTATTTTAATTCCCAGTGTCTTTTACCAAAGAACCAGAGAAATGTTCCCAAAGCCTAGGCCAGATGCATTAGAGTAACACCCACTGCAATCAACGCAAAGGCAATCCTGCTGGGACCCCTAGGTGGACAGCCTGCCTTTACAACGTACCAGGAATCGTGGCAAACCTAGGGATGAACAGATGAGTAAGTTGCCATCCCTGTCCCAAAGGAGATCTCTGCTTCTTTGCTACTCTTGCCCAAATTTGGTCGGCAGACAAGTCAATGAGCAGGAAAGGCAACTTCTTGAGCATGCCTGGTGTTGCAGATGCTCTAGATTATAGGGCAGAGTAAGGGCAGTTCTTGGTAAACCATAATTACTGGAAAGAACCAAGGAATTCCCCAGTTGGGATTAGGGGTAGCACCTTCTGAAGGCTTACTGTGGGTCACTCTTTTGATTGAGTTTGAAGGAAAGGGAAAAACAGATTGTTCATTTGGTTATTTGGTTTTCCCTTCTGACAAGTTGCCAGATCATTGTTTTCAGGAAGATTTTGCTATTCTTTTGTGTAGCTCCCTAGAGAGTGACAAATCTCATTGAAAATAGAACAAGAATCTTCATGAAAACCAAAAAAATTTAGCTAATCAGCTTGTATCAGCGTGCAAATACATGACGTAGAACAATACACTATAAAGTTGAAAGCAACAGTGATATATTAAGTGAATCTTACAGAAAAGCTTTAAAGTTGATTAGTCCTTACAATACCCCTGGGTACTTTATTTCAAAAAACACCTAGGTTCTTGGGAAATTTCCCAAGGTCAACTACAGAACCAAGAGAACCTCACTTTTATAATTTATGCATATTACAATGTACCTGGGGAATACTAAAGGGTGAACTTGATTCAAAACTTTCCATGTCTCTTCCTATATTCCTCCCACTTTCTCCAGGTGCAGGTCTCATGGAAGTAGGTATGTTTGGAAAGATGTGACTGTGGATGCACTTGAGCAACCCTGAAGTTTTCTCATATTTTTTTTTTCTGAAAGTGCATAAATCAGTATTCTTCTAAGCCAAATGGTAAGCAAATGGATAAAGCTAGTAGGAGAGAGGGTGGTCTTGATCAAGGCTGGTGAGACAGAGTTCTCAAGCTTATGAAATGTCCCTGGACCACTGATCTTTGGAATTCCACTGCAGGTCACCCTATTGTCCTACTTAGAGTTGATACGTTCCTGCTAAGTGATCCTCCCTAGACAATACGGGGTCTCTGTTGGGCCATATCTCAGCTTCCCTAATTACAGTTTCTCTACACCCTCACCACAGGTTTCTTCCATTTAATACAGAATGCTCTACCTTCTATTACAAGATAAAGGTCAGAGTCAAAACTACAGAGTTTCACAAAAACAATAACCACCTTGTTCCCCACAACATCTCTCTGCCCCGTACCCTCCCCAAAGGAAAAAAATGCAAGAAGGGATCTTGGTTTGAATGGAAATTGATTAAACTTTTTTTTTCCAGTTTCAGCACTTATTTTTTTTAAACTCTTGGTTTCTAGTGACCTTTCAAATACAGAATAATTAAACACTGCAGTTGTTATCATTGAAAAACCTAAGCTTAAAAAGCCATCCAGCAACTCTGCCAACTCTTACTTATGAGACATACACGACTCTGAAATTCCAGAAATTCCAGAAATTCCCTGTCCCCTACCAGCATTGCCATACCTTGCCATGGATGCTGATGCATTTAAATAATGAAAGAATTATGACTCACAGCCCAGAAATTTCTCATAAGAATTTTATTCTATCTTGAGAAACCTAGTAAGGAATGTTCTAGAAACATGTTCAGCTATAGATATAAATAGACAATTATAGATGTAACCTTCTTGTGTATCTCCAGCATATATAGTTGTATAGATATAGATAATTTTATCTACAGCTGAACACATTCCATGTATTGCATACACACACACACACATCAGATTCTGCTGTATGGATATCCCTAAGCATTCCTGCCTTTTGGAATGAAAAAATGTTTAACTACCCAAATAAAAGAATACAAGTTCCAAACTAAGGGAATGCCTCACCCATAGGGCAGGGAAAGGAATTAAGATCTATTTCCCTTCCATTTGCCCTTTCTGCAGCTTGACTCTCCACTCTTGGGCCCACTCTCCTCTTCTAACACTGCCTTGCCCGCACTAACTGCCAATCCTTTATTCCCTAAAGCACCACTAGCTGAAAGCGGCCATGTGTAACAGTCTGATGACAAGTTAGGAAGGAGTACAACAAAGCAGACAAATGTGCAGAATATTAGTCATCACTGTCCTAAAGTTCCTTGACCACCTCCACCAGACGATGTCCCCCTCCAGCCCAGGCCCCCTGCTGGACGCTCCCTCCGTGGATGTTCCCCCATCGTTCATTTTCTGACCTTTGCTCCCAGGCTACCCATGTACATTCAGTCCTCTCCCTTTGCCTTCCCCTCCCTCCCCAGGATGCTCACCAAAACACTGTTTACTTAAGTTGGATGGAGGCCATGTGCAGGGAAGGTGGAAAAGGCTGCAGTTAGTTTTTGTTTCAAATAACATTCTTTTTCTTTTTTACTGCACACACCCATATTCCTATATACTTACATATATACATATATGTATATATACAAAAGCAATGAAGTACATATACATAGTAAGTATATAGAAATATATATATTCAACTATTAAAGAGAAGACTTGAATATATATTCAAATATTAACTATGTAACTATTAACTAAATATAACTATTAAAGAAATTATCCCTGACAAGTGGAATTTAGCAAAGTTGGGAGCTTTTCGTTTTCTGTGTGTGTGTGTGTGTGTGTTGTATAAGATTGTTTTCAACAATCAGGTCCTACTTTGCAATTAACAAAGAAGAAGGAAAAAACCATTGTTGATGAAAAACAGAAATCTGGGGTAATCTTCTTCCATACATCCTACCCATCTGTGGACTCTGCCTCCAAAATGTCAGCTCCCTTTCCACTGCTACCACCATTGTTCATGACCTGCCACTTGTAACTTGGATTATAACCTCCTAATACATCTCCAGGCTTTCACTCTAATAGTTCATTCTCGGGGTAGCAGAGATTTTTTAAACATGTCATGTTACCTCCTTGCTTATAATTCTTTGGAGGCTGCCCAGTAACACCCGAAGCCCTGCCCAAGGCCCTGCAGGAAGGTCCACACCTTCCTCTCCGACCTCACTGCCACCTGCTCACTGTGCTCTAAGGACGCTGGCTGGAGCGTATCTAACTCACCCCTGCCCCGGGAGCCTAACACCTGCTTATCCCTCTTCATGGGACTGATTTCTTCTGATTTTCCATCTTAGCTTCAGTGGCATCTCCTCAGTAGGTCCTTTCTGAGCTTGCAATCTGAAACAGGCCACAACATTATTCTCTACTGAGTCACTAATAACAACCTGTAACTATTTGATTACTCATTTGTTTGTACCTACAATGGAGAGTGAGCTCCGTGGGGCAGAGACCATGTTTGTTTTATTTTGTTGTATCTCCCCAGCAGGTTAAAACATGACTAATGGCAACATATGGATGAATGAATGAATGAAGCACCTTCTTTTTGGAAGGTGTTGTGGTAGGAACTTTATACATAGGGATAAAAATGTGACTTGTGCCTTCTATGATCTTACCCTCTAATAGGAGGAATAAGACTTGTGGGTAAATAAGGATGAATATTATAGGAATTCAGAAGAGGAAGAAATGCTAGCTAGCTAAGATAACCAAGGGTTTGTAGATGAGTGGGTATTTGAGATGAACACTGAGGGATGGGAAAAGTCTCCAAGGATGTAAATTCAATGTTCTAGGTAGAATTAACTAAGCCATGAATACTAACAGTTTTGCTACAAGAGGTTTGTATAGTGTGGATTAAGTGAGGGAAGGCAGATTGGGGCCATATATTCAAAGGCTGTGAATTCCAGAATAAGAAGTTTAAACCTTCAGTTTTTTAAGAGAAAACTGACATGACCAAAATAAACTTAAGGAGCATCTTGCAGTGCCAGGTAAGACCAACTGGAAGGCTTACTTGTTTGCTAGGGCTGGCATAACAAAGAACTACCTACCGGTGGCTCACACAATAGAAATTTATTTCGTCATGGTCCTGGAGACCTAAAGTCCAAGATGAAGGTTTTGGCATGCCTAGTTTCTTCTCAGGCCTCTCTCTGGCTTGCATCTGACTGCCTTCTTGCTGTGTCCTCACGTGGTCATCCCTGTATATGCATGTGATGGGCATCTTTCTGTGTGTCCTAATCACCTCTTATTAGAACACCTTAATCTAGTACTACTAGATTAAGGCTCATCCTAATGACTTCATTTTGACTTAATTATCTCTTTAAAGGTCTTATCTACAAGTATGGTCATTCTGAGGTGCTGAGCCCTAGGATTTGAGCATATAAACTGAGGGTGGGGACAATCAGCCTACAACAGAAGGCAAGGGAGGAGAGGAAATATGTCTGAGATTGAGGGTCAAGATGTCTCATGTTTCCTTCCAGAGTGTCACGAGGCCCCCTCCTCCCTTGAATCACAAAGAAATCTTGGAGGGTTCTTTGGTGTATTCAAGTAGGAAAGGAACCCTATAACTTTGATGTAAGGAAGTTGAATACAATGGTTTCTGGTTAAAATAGTCTCCTCCTTCTTTCCTACAAGGAATTTCTTACAAAAGTCAACGTCAAGTTTTTAAATTCTGAATCTTTGATCTATTATGACATGAGGAAAAAGCTTTCCATGGCCTTAGTATCAGGAAAGGTTAGTTTACTCCTGCACCACAGATCAATAGTTACCTAAGAACTCCCGGAAATCTTGTAAACGATCCTGCTCACTTTTTCTGTTGGTTCCCAGACATGTGCATCTCCAAGGAACGTCGTGAACTCTCTAACATGAAGTTTATGTTCTAACTAGACTCCTGGCTCCACCAAATGTTCCCACCCTTGTTTTCTAACATCATGTTTGCCTTATTTATTTACTTTTTTTACATTTTATAAGCTTCATAAGCTTTCTTAAATCCTCTTTGCACCAAGGTATAGTACTTGAAAAAATTAGTGAATTAACAACAATGGCAAAAACTGACATTAAATTTAATGATTTTATTTCATAAAAAAATCCTCACTAGATATATGTCCATGGCCATAAATCTAACATCAAGTAGACAGGAAGAAAGTTGGGGGTGGTGGAGAAAGAGGAGGTTCTCCTGTCCCAGGAGCCTGTGCGTCATGCTCAGGCCTCCTCTGCCCCTCAGAGCAGCTCCTCTCCAATGATCCCCTACTACCAACTCCACTCATACGTGGAATGTTCCCTCTCTCCACTGTCCCTCACCACCAGTCCTGTGCTCATCTCTCTGAACTCCTTTAACAGGAGGTGACCCCTTAGTCAGAGCCTGGGGATCAACTGTGGGCAGTGGTCACATGGGTGACATCCAGTGACTCCTATGAAATCACCACCTCACTTTCTGACTGCACCTAAACTTTAGACACATCCTATCTAACGTCGGCGTCTGTTTTATGTATATATCTCGTCTCTCCAAGTATATCTTGAAGGGAAGACTCACATCCTGTACTTTGTGTAAGTCCCTCAAATATGTCACAGTGCTAAGGACACAGTAGCTCGTCACTAAATACTTATTAATATAACTGGATTAAGTGCCCCTAAAAAGGGTAGAGAAGCTAGAAATAGCAAAAGCTAAAGGAGAAAGGGAAGCTGCAGGTCCAAGAAATAACCTCAGTTAATTGTGTCTGTGTGGGTGCTTTACCATGATACCAGAACAGACCACACGGGGGCTGACCACAGGACACTTAAAAGAGAGGAATCCAGAGGGAGGAAGGAAGGGGGTTACTGCTCATGGTGCTATTTGGAGAAATACTCAGCCTCAAACAAGGACAACTGGACTCAAGAAAAGGTCATAGACTATAAAGGTAGGAAGAACATGCAGGAAAAATAAAAAGGATGGGACAAAAACACACATTTGCTGGGCACCAGTGCCGGGTATATACTATTTAACTCCAACAACCTGTGAGGCCAGGACACAGGAAACAAGCTGCCAGAAGGCAACAACTTCACACAGCTTGTAATGGAGCTAAGAGCTGAGGTTTAGCCTACCTGATAAAGCTCAAGATTCAGAATGGCACACTGGGCATTAAACGCGAGAGGTGCAGACAGAGATGTACATGCAGGAGACCAAAAAGTCCAGAGAGAAGGATAGTAAAAAATGGAGTAAAATGCAAGGTGGGAGTTTCAGGATGAAAACTCAGAAGCACCAGATCTGTGCAAGAGCACGCACGTCTCGCCGGTATGGGGCCTCTTCTTAAACAGTACCAATCGCCCTGTGATGTCCACCTTATTCCACAACATTTGAAAATTCAGATGATATTCCTCCTGTGACAATTCTCTGTAAGTTCTCAGAGTTAAGAGAACTTAACTTTTCTTAGTAAAATGAAATTTCCCTGACTTCCTCTTTCATAACATTGTAACTGGGCACCCCCAGGAAACCAAGCAAATTGCTTCTTTGTATCTTAAATAGACAATCCCTTATAAGATGGAAGATATAATCCATAGGTGGGAAGAAAATGTTCACAAAACAAATATCTGGTAAAGGAATTGTATCCAAAATTTATAAAGAACTCTTAAAACTCAGCAATAAAACACAGCCTCATTTAAAAATGGGCCAAAGTGCTGAACACTTTACTAAAGGTGTACAGATGGCAAATGAGTATATTAAAGGATGCTCAACATCATATGTCATTAGAGAATTGCAAATTAAAGTAACAATGAGATACCGTGATGCAACAGTTAGAATGGCAAAAATCTAAAACACCAACATCAAATGCTGATTAGGATGTAGAACAGCAGGAATTCTCATACATTGCTCACAGGAAAGGAAAATGGTACAGCCACTTTGGAAGATAGCTGGGCAATTTCTTACCAAGCTACACAGCCTTACCAGACAAACCACAATTGGTCTCCTTGATATTTACCTAAATGAGTTGAAAACATGTCTACACAAAAACCTGCATATGAATATTTATAGCAGTTTTATTCATGATTTCCAAAAATTGGAAACAACTAAGATGTCCATCAACAGGTGAGTGGATAATCAAGCAGTGGTACATTCATGAAATGGAATATTATTCAGCAATAAAAAGAAATGAGCTACCAAGTCGTGAAAAGGCCTTAAATGTTTATTGCTAAGTAAAATAAGTCAGTGAAAGTGCTGCATACTGTATCATTTCGACTATATGACTTTCTGGAGGAAGGCAAAACTATGGAGATGGTAAAAAACATCAGTGGTTGCCAGAGATTCAGAGAGAAGGAAGGAGAGGTAAGTAAGTGGAACACAGGGCACTTAACAGATGGTGGAATTATTCTACATAATACTACAATGGTGGGAACAGGACATTGTGCATTTGTCAAAAGTTATAGAACTGTATAACACAAAGGGTGAGCCCTAATGTGAACTATGGACTTTAAATAATAATAATATATCAACATAGTCTCATCAGTTGTAACAAATACACACCAATGCAAGATGTTAATAACAAGGAAACTGTGTATGTGTGGGGGGTGAAGGGAAGGATCATATGGGAACTCTGTCCTTTCCGCTCAATAGATAAAAATAATCTATTAATAAAAAAGGAAAAAGACAATAACAAGATATGTACATTTACTAAGCTCATAGCTAATGGTATGAATATTGAACCTATAAATGTAGATTTAATGGATATTTTGATAAGCTTTGGTATATTTAATTTTCCTTTGCCCTTTGAGGCTGTTTTTTACATTTGAAACAAATCTTAAAGCTATTTGTCATTTGAAAATGTTCAAGATGAATACATCTTCTTTTGTACATACAGTGAATCTACCAAAAACACTTTGGTCTAACTCCAAATCAATGGAAATTTAATTTCAATGCTTAAAGTAGTTTTAAGAAAGAAATCACATTCCATTTCACAATCATGAGGATAAAGGGTGTTTATTCCTCTCTGAAGAGAATTTGTTTTGCTTTTTTTTAAAAGAGAAATCCTTTATCTTAAAACCCCTCTTCTCACTGCATCCTTACCTATCAATCTCTTCTAAGGCTCAAGAACTGATTGCCTTTGTAGTACCAAGACTCAAAGAAAAATGAGAAAGTGACTAAGGGATCACAAAGCTCCTACTAGAAATACAGTAACTTGGAGAGAAATTCTAGCACCCCCTCTCACAAGGCACATGAAAAAAAAAAACAACTCCAGTGTTCACACTGGAGAATTATCATTTGCTTGTTATGACTTTACATAGTTTCATAAAAGACAATGGACAGTCATCATGTCACAGTTGTTTGTAAAAACAGGGAAGAGAGAAGAGGAAGCGCTAGAACTCCTGGAAAGCTACAGTGCAAGTAAGGTGTCAAAGTCAGGAGGCCTGGGACGTTGGGGAAATTCCTCCAAGGCAGGAAAGCAAAAACCTGAGATGACACTGGATTTCAAATCCATGGTGTACGGCACCAAGTGAGAAGTTCAAGTTAGGGGTAGACAAGAGTGCTGGTACAAGAGTGAAATATTTGTGTTCAAGACTCCCCTCCTACCCCAACTCACTCCTTTGGACAGTTTTCCATTCTGGAGAGACGTTTACTTCTTGCTGCCTAACGGTGCTGTCGGCTGCTCGTAATAAGAGATAACGTTGAAGAGATTACAGCTCAGCATGACCAAAGAGAGTTGAAGCTTCACAAGACCATTTGAATCCCGTTGGTAGTTCCAGTCCATTCCAGCAGGCCCAGTGGGATCCTCAGTTCCTTTCTGGAACCAAGAAGCCAACCAGGCACAGTAACAAGAGTGCCACCCGAAGAATCATAATCCTCTGCATGGTCCCTGTGAACAGGAAGCTAGATAATCCTTCTCAGCCTTTCAGCAATGCCCTTGATGCAGAAGCCTATCTGCCTCCTGCTCAGGACTCTGGGTCCCAAGGTTTCTCCATTTTTGCCTCAAAATCAGGCCTCTGCCTCCTTTGGAAACTCCACCCTGTATTCTAGCTAGCTGGCTGGGATCCATTCTGGGTGTCTAGGTACTGCCAGATGACTGAATTCTTTGTGTTCATTCTGAAATAAGGAGGTAATCAGGTACAAAGAGAGAATAGTTAGTTACTCAGTAAATATTAAGCAGCAAATTGCAATAAGGTAAAATAGAGACTGTGAAGGCTAACATGAAAAGAAACTGGCAGTTCTCGAAATGGGAAGGCATCAAAATTACTTTGAAAACATTTCCAAAATGAATATATTCAGTAATCATTCCAGATCCAGCAAATAAAAATGTCATGGGGTGGAGAAAGGAGTGCAATTTTTAAAAAGCTCCCTAAGTGATTCTGATTTCCAACCTTGTTTAAAGCCACTGGTTAAATACAGATAGAATTTGTAACTAAGCCAGAGCATTTATTTTTGCAGCTGTTTTCTTTGTGTTCATTTTGAAATGTAAGTAATCGGGTACAAAGAAACAAATGTTATTCAATGCATATGAAGCTGTAAGTTAAAATATCATTCCTGTGCATTTTTCAATTGGATACATTTTCTTTTTGGATCTCTAAAATAGTGCTTTTAGAGCTTCCTTTTTAACTAACAAAAATAACTGAAAATACATTGTGTTAAAGCAAGAAACCACCTTAAGTACATACAGGGAGGATTTCCAAGTTAATCCTATTGTTAACCTACAGTTACCTCCTTTTTGCTTTAATTTTTATTGCTCTAATATTTCTGGCATTCCAAAGTACAAAACAATCCATTTTTTTTCAGGCCCATACTCTGAACATCCAGAATCATATGTATTGAGCATAGATACAGGAGTGGAAGGTTTAGGGAATAGAACTGAACCTGCATTGATCCTCTGAAAGTTTAGTTTCATCATTCGGCTTCTTTTCCTAAAGGTGAAATGTCTCCAAAAATGGGTGAGTTGATCATTTTTTAAAGTAGTACACTTATGCAGAGGCATTTACTGCAAGTGAACTTTGGAGGAAAGCTGTCATGTAGATGTGAGGAGAGAGGGTGAGCTGAGGTCAACTGGCACAGCATCTATAGATAAGGCCAACCCCAGAGATGTTTTGACACCCTAAAAAATTCTGAAAATCCCATAGGGCTTTAAGCCTCCCATGCATTCGAATCCTAGTCAGAGTTGAGTTTACTGGTATCACCCAGCCCAGAAAAGGGCAGGTTCTGTGTGGGAGTAGAGGGGTAATTGACAAGTAATGACTGGAGACTTAGGGGCTGAGTAGTCACGGCTGTGGTTTAACTAAGAATTTCAGTTTTGAGCTGTTCAGGCCCCCAACAAATGACAGCAAGAAGAGTGGTATTTGGTAGAGACTGCCAGGCACTAGCTCTGAAGACCTCCCACCCGAACCCTCAGATCACCTAGAAGCAGGAAATGATCTGGTAGAACCACTGGCACCTCAGAGTCCCTGGCCAGTTTCTTAAAGGCCACATTTTAGCACTGGAGTTGGGCTTCTCTCTCATTTTCTAGTTCTCAACCTAAGTTTTCTTTTCCTCCAAGTCTCTTTAAGGTAATCAGAAAAACAGTTTTGTCTATGCGACGTCTATCATTTATTTCTTGGGGCACATTAAGTTTTAATTTGTAAGTATAAATTGTTCACCTGTCAGATTTTTTGCATTCTCCAAGACCCTGCTCAGGTTTCACTCCTCTAACTACCCCCAGTGCCTAGGTACTCATCCTGGGTGCAGACACTGAATTTCATGGCTATCTTCATTCCAGAAATACACATTATTTGAAACTTGTAACATCTATCTCTTTGAGGCAAAAGCCATGTTTCATTCATATGATATTTTCATTCCTTGATCAGTTCTACACTCAATCAATATTTCTTGGGAAAATAATGAGAGAGAAGAAGGAAGAAAGGAAGGGAGGAAGAAAGTATGAAAAAGGAAATCACTTCTTTATCCCATATTCATACAATTATTTCTAGGTGACAAGAATTCAGTTCACCTTGTACTCACGTAAATAGTTACTGGAATGAATCAAAATATACTTTCACACAATGTAGGAGAAAGAATAGTCAACTTTTCTTCCTATGAGGCCCTGTCTCAGAAGTAATTTATGTCTTGGAAATGCCTCACATCACCATGTCAGGGAACTCTGTCATTCCTTTCCCAGGTAAAAGACCAGGTAGTCTTCCCAGCCAAAAGGCCCTTAGGAATGGCCCAAGATATGCATCCTAGTCCTCCCAATGAACAGAAGTACAAGACTCAATTCACACTTACCACAGTTACACAGGAGGGCAATTATGCCAAAGTGAATTATATTTTTCACATGAGGAAATACACAGCAGCTGCTCTAGAATGAGGGAGGATAAGCCCAGATCAGCTCTCCAAGTTAGGATTGCAGGCTAGTGTTCCTCCCAGGAAATAGACATTCAATAGTGAATAAATAGCTGGTTTTAGAAGAACTGAAAAAAATTTGAAAAGGGTACCATAGAAAAGTAATCTTCAAAAGTTACTTTATTAGGAATATGGACTTGTGCCAGCCCTTCTGAAAGACAAATGGATAAAAGAACGGGAACTCAGAATTCTGTTGTTATAAAAAAGTAGATGGGAGACTTTAACCAAGTCATTTCAGTGTTCTTTGCCTCAGTTTCCCTGCCTCTTTAAGGGGGATAATAATCTTGGATGTATCTCAAGGTGGTTTCTAAATGGTTATATGATCCAATCCTCAAAGTTTAATCGCCTAAGAGTTTAACAACAGTTCTTAGTACACAGACAATCAAAAAAAAATGTTTATGGAATGAATGGAGTGTGGTGGGAAAGATGAATTTTCTGAGTTGGAAGCAACTTATTCTTTCGGGAAGATGTTTTGAGCAGTGAGAGGAAAAGTATTCAGCAATACCCAGTGACTTCTCAAAGCTCGGGTCATTGTGAGACCTATTGGTTGTCGTTACTGTTTTTATCAATCAGATATTTTTAAGGAGTTTGTCCCTAAGACACGTTTTGATGTTGTTTTACTTCCCCTACTTCAGGATGAGATAAAGAGGGCAGGAGGGGGGTATACAGAGAAGAAATACTCAGCCTGTAAGTCATTTCCAGGTCTCATTTTCTCTGACTACCAGATATGGATGCTAAATGATAACACAGGGCACTGGAGCAAAGCATAGGGCTGCAGATAGAAGGATCCAAGTCCTTAACAGATATTTGGGTTATTAAAGGGCCAAGAACACTTCAATTTATTTTTAAAAAATCCTTCAATAATATTATCATAATAACCTTTACTGAACACTTACTAAATACAAGTGGCTCATTTCAAACATAACCAGATGGGAAGGCAAGAAAGGATAGACAGCTCGAAGGTTGGATGGCTGAAGATGGACCAACAGGAGATGGAAAGAAACCTTCTGATAAATCAAGGAAAATGACAGAAATAAAACAACAAGGAAAATAATTGTGACTGCCTAAAATGGAGTTAATTTCCTTTCCTTAGACAGGGGTAGGTGGATAATCACTACTGTGTAACCTGTCTCCTTCCAGGGGATGATATTAGGACCTCATTATCTATGCAATCCAGGAGAGAGGCCAGGTCCTGCAGTGGAACCACAGGAGAGACTGTCCCATGAATCATCAGTCTGTACAATGTTTTGGATCTGTTGCTTCCTTTTTCAGGTATTTCCATGAGTGCTTGCAAAAAGGAATAATATCATAGCCAAAGAATCTAACCACCCAGATGAACACATACAGAACTTACATGAATGCCTAATAAGGTACAAATCTCCCACTTTCAAGGAGCTCACTGTCTAAAACAGGGGCTCTTAACCTGGAGTCTATAAATAGAATTAAAGTAAGTCTAGGAAATCAAATTGAAAAATCATACACTGTTGTTCTCACTAACTTCTAACGAAAATGTAGCATTTCCCTCAAACGAATGTAGCTGGCAAACTAACCTCAATAGTATTAGTGATCATTGTGACCCTGTCACCAGCTGACATCACAGATATTTTCTTATTCTTTACAGTTATTGCAAATGATATCAGCTACTGAGCTAGCAGATACTCAAGACCGCACGAGCATTCATGCTCATCATTACTGAAATCACATTAGTAATTAGACCCCCAGTTAGTTGTATTTTATGCATTAATATAGGAGCTCATATATTACCATAGCACATATTTGGGGATTTTTTTATACTTTGATAAATGTATTTCAGCATAATTGGTTTCCTTTGTAATCCTATGTACTTTGTTTTATAAATTTTAAAACTTCTGAGAAAAGGTTCATAGGCTTCACCTGGTGGCAGAAGAGGTTCATGTCACAGAAGATTAAGAACTGCTGGTCCGAAGAGAAGTCAGACAAGCTCACAGCCCCTGTACCAGCTGGCATAAGTGTGCGTTTTGAGGGAGGTCTGGTTTCTAACCTTCTAGTTGATTCTGTAAGTTACTCAGATCCTTCCAATAAGTTCCTTGTCTGCTTATGTAATCTAGAGTTCGTATCTAGTAAGTGCAATCAAAACTCTGGGTTTGTGAGGTATTTAATCAGTATTGGTACACTGTGATTTTAATAAGTAGACTTATAGGACAAGCATAAATAGCTATCATGTGCTAACTCTAAAATATTACCAGTTTAATACATGTCCCTACTGAATTTAACCTGCCCTACTAGCTGCTAAAGCCTACCTTACAGCAACTGACAAGTGACAGACAGGCCTAGTACCTTAAAAGAATTAAACGTGGAACTGCCTTGAAAATTTAGCTCCATGAAGTGGCAGCAATTTTTATATACTTATGAAATACTGTCTTGAATGATGTAATGTATCTTGCTCCACTTATTATTCTCCACTATTGCCTAGATGACTTAGCAAGGAAATAGGTAGTGACTGATGGATCAGTGATAGAATTCAAGAATAATTCTATTTGTTCTTTCTTCAACCCAGAAGTATTTACTAAAGAAAGGCAATATCCAAAATGTGGCAATCCCATAACTTAGATACCCAAGACCAAAGTTAAACTGAGATTCTAGAACAGACATGGCTCACAGGCATCACCTCACATGCCCCCTGGAATCTGGTGGCGGTGGAACACTGCCTGTAGCGGGCATGGCGAGACACAAGTGCTGTGTATCTTCCATCCTAGCTCCACAAATTTTCATTAAGTGGGACCGCAAAGCAGAAGATAGAAAACCTTTCTTCTGTCTATTGCCTAAGTCTTTACAAGCTCAATTGGATTCTCAACAATCCTGCTAAGATTTCTTAGGGCCTGGATGAGTGATCTAACATCATGAGCTCATTAACAAACACAAGAACTAATGGTATAATAATAGCAAACAATCCTTCTGGAAGCTTCCCTGTTGTGACTAGCTGACCAAATGTCAATTTATTTGTGTCCATCTGTAGAGCCTGAGCGCTTTAGCCAAACACGGGCAAATGTTCAGAGATTCAAAACCAAATGCCTCTTCCTAGTTTACCCTGCTTAAAGAGATGACACACAGTGCTCCCAGAAACGAGGCACTGCCTACACTGGTGAACACTCGGGCACTGGTGGCCTCTGGTGTTTCTTCTTTCTAGTCATACAGCCCTTTTGAGCAAGGGTCACTCTTACTCCCAAGAGGAAAGCCAACATGACTCACGCTCAGAAACTGAAAGTGTACCGTGTCCACATGAGCGGAGTTGCAGGCTGTACAACCACAAAACCACATCAGAAGAAGCAAGCTGCTCAGCAAGGAGAAGAGGCAGAGGCTGAATAAGTTCATCCCCCGTCCCGGACAGCCAGTCTTTCGGAGGACCCGTAGGCTCCCTTGCTCAGCAGAGACATTGCAGAGGGCGAACGTCAGCAGCCAGTGTGATCGGGGTCCTCGGCCCCGCTTACTGAACACCCCGGAATAAGGGCCCTGCCAGGGCCAGCGGTGAGGTTTGGGCTTCACATGCCACCTTCCCTCTCTGGCACAATCTTCTAGTTTTTATCCTCTTCCTAAGCATGCAGTGCTTTCTTGCCAAATATTTTATCAGGTGATTTGGGGAGGGCTTCAGGGGCCTCCCGCTGGATGGGATACTGTCAGATTCCATGCCAGGGCACCCAACTAATTCTTGCCTAGAAGGTATGAGAAATGAAACATGGCTAAAGCCTTAACTGGTAAAGCAGCAGCAATCACCCATATTCATCAGCTCAGAAGCATATCTCGTCATTTCTGTGGTCATGTCTGGACAACACGCTCATTTTTGTCTGTGAGCTAATAGGATGATGACATGGTACCGTTTCTGCCTCGCCCCACTGTGGTCACAGATGGCCTGCCAGATGTCGGAGCTCGTGAAAGTGTTGCTGTTCAGCAGGAGGCGCCGCGGCCCAGCCGTGGGCGCAGGGCCGGCCCGCAGCGCCAAGGCCCCTCCACCGCAGCCGGTCTGGGTCCTGCTGTCAGGGGCGGCTTCACTTTAAATCCCCATCCTGCAGTGTAGACTCAAATCCTGCCGCCAACCTTTGCTTTAAAAACAATTCTGTTTCCCATTCCCTCCTTGGGACAATTCACTCTTTCAAAGTGGCATGAACGAATGAGAATAAGGAACCTCCACCAACAAGAGTTAGAATTTTGCCCCAAGGGGCCTGGAGGGATCTTGTACTTGCAGCGCAGGGTGATTCATGAGAGACTGAAAGCCGACCCCGAATAAACCATAACGGTGACACTGGGCTAGGCTGTAGAAGAGGAAACATTCACCTAATGTTTAAATTCTCCACTTAACCCAAGCAGGCAGCGGGTTCTGCCGCCACATATAGAGGCGAGCCTGCACTTCACACCCACAGGTAGACCCCCCAGGTGGGCGATCCAAGGCGGCTTCCTCGCGGTGCCCTGCTGACACCGCGCCCCTGCCCTCGCGCACTCTCCCCTCGCCCGGCGGGCCGCTCTCTGCTGGCTTCCACGGGAAATGCTAGTTTTGGGTTCACACTGGGGCCTGGCTTGCCATCGCTTGCAGAACGACGCGGACTGTCCTGAACGGACCGCCGCTCCGCCGCCTGTCAGCCGCTCTGCGGGCCGAGTAGGACGTCCACGCCTGTGACTTCTCTTCGTGCTACTCTGCCGCCACCTGGCGGAAATTCATAGCCAAACAGGCTGCTGGAGTTCCCCTGGCTGAGCTTCCTCAAGCCTCACGGGGACACGGGGACAGCGACGCACACCCCGATGTCAGCCCAGAGCTCCGTCGGACCCAGTGGTCCTAAAAGACCTGTCTGCCAGGACTTTCCGACGAGCCCTCGCCCCACCTCCCTCTCTTAAGTCCTATGCTGTTAAGAGGGAACCTGCTGACTGAGAAAAACACAGTTCTCTGCTGAGTCCGCACCATGACGGGGTTGGATGTGAGAAGGTAAAGGCTGGACCTCTGAGGAGGCCACCGCCAGCCTGCTGCGTAAGTGAAGCTGGAACTCCTGAGGTTATCTTGTTGATTCTTCAGTTTTGTCTAAACTGGTCTTAAATGCTAGGGCAGCATTCATACCTCCCAAAAAATAGGAGGGAAGGAAGAAATACCCATCTGTCTACCTTCTGCTTTAATATCCCAACTTCACATGGGGAAAAAACATGGCACAGAGAGGGTCAGCAATGGGCCTAAAGTCCCCCCAGTAGGGTAAGATTTGAGATGAAACCTCAGGACCTGGCTTCCAAATCTGTCCCTGGGCTTTTCGGAGAGAAAAAAGAGAAAAAATAATTTCCTAGCTCCTTCCTGATCCTGCACTCTGGGCCTCACCCTCACCCGCTTCTCAGGCACCCTCGTACCCTTGAATTGGATTCCCGGCGTCCGTGGCCTCCAGGAACATGGAGTACCAACCGCCCTTCTTCTGCGATCCAGATAGCTGTAATAAGGAATCCTCAAGAGGCACACAAAATCCAAATTCTACCCCAGTTCTAACCAATGAGAAATAATAAGTAGTTATTACAATCTGGATGTAAATGTTTAAATAGAATATAATATTTTAAATGTGACCTGAAAGTGCAAAGAAGCAATAGATTTTAAAAGGAAATGAATGTGAAAACCCTAAGTAACATCTGAATGATATTTTCTGTGCACAGATGAATCCTCAAGGTCATCAAAAGCTCACACTGATGCATTTGAGACGTAAGGAGGACACCAAGAATGAAGTGCCTCCCAGCCACCCCGCAGAGTGGCCAGCCTGGTGGTTCCCACACCGAGGAGAAGGCGACGGGAGAGCCCATGGGCAAGAAGGGCTGGGAAGTGTCACTCTGCAAGACACTCCTGGGAGACCCGTAGTGTACATGGAAGGGGGAGTAAGAAAGGAAGAGCTTCCCCACAGACACGGGTCTGGATCTTGGCCATGGCAGAGTCCAGGAGAGGAACCCACAGATGGCTTTCTGGAATAGAGGTCACAAAGGGACGACCAATGGCCCACTCTAGCCCCCAGATGTGTTTGGACTGGCTCACCCTGTGCTTTCTAAGCTATGAGCCAGGGCCAGCACTTGAAAATCAGGGAATTTCACTTGTTTGTATTCCAACTTCTCTTGAAAAATTGGAAGATCTAGTAACAGTAGGCCTACATTCCCACATGGTAACAAGCTGAATTCATCCAGGCCCCTCAGAGGGTCCGTGTCTGGCACAGTGCCCACCCAAAGCACTCATGCACTCATGTAGCTTCCCTCTGGTACCCTAGAAGCATCTGGGTCTTTGGCTCCTGACCCAGCAGTGGCTGCACAGGGGCCTGGCACAGGCTGCTCTACCACAAAGGACAGGATCCTGCAGCTAAAAACTGCTTGCCCACCTGGCACACAGCCCACAGAGAGAGGGGTATGACTGCCTGACCTAGAGACAATGCCACAACTAGAGCCATCACCCCATTTAATAACCACCATGATTTGAGGCCAACTTACCTTCCCAACATAATTTCCCATGATTTCCTTCATGGAACCAGCACACCAGCCACACCTCAGGTATTTACTATTCTCTAATTATTATTCCTAGATTTGTACCCTCTATTTGGAATGCCCCTTCCTCTCTACTCCCAGCTTCCTACTTTGCATGTCCAACCTATACTCATCCTTCAAGACCCAGCTCAAACTCTGCTTCTGTGAAGCCTTCTTCCATTCCTGTAGTCAACATTAATTCCTCCTTCCTTTTTATTATAATATTAGTTTATATACCTACTATAGGAGTATCACAATCTGATTTATATTGTGGTTAGTCTATCTTCCTGTCAACTTGTGAATTCCTGAAAGGCAGAAATTGCCTCTTGCTTATCTTCACACCCCCACACTCTCTCCATTTCACCCCTTAGTTCCTAACAAACTACTTGACCCACAATAGACTTGTCAATAATTGTTGGATATATTTTTAAAAGAACACTGAGTGGGCATTGGCTTCTACTGCTATCTAGTGACCATACCATAAAATTACACTTAAAGACATTGGCATCACGTAGAAACCAAACTCCAAAGCCATCTGTCCATTTCCTTTCTTTCTTTCTTTCTTTCTTCTTTCCTTTTTCTCTTCCCCTTTTCTTCTTTTTTACTCCCTCTATTTATACATTTGTCCTTCCATTCAACAAGTAAGTTATGATTCTCTTCTAGGTGACAGACACTATAAGCAGTTATGAATCAATACAAAAGTGAGTAACTAGAGGACTCCCATTGCCAGCTGAGGAAGAGCAAGCCCTCTAGGCCTTCTCTCCCACTTATTACATAAAAACTGTGGACAAAACACACAAAAGCAACTACCTGACAAGTCTGTAAAGCTAAACATAGCAAGCAGACTAGGAAGGAGATACTACATTTGGAAAACCCACACAGGGGTGAGTTTAATGGTATTTTCACTCTTCTGTTTTCCCACTTTGACCCAAGGAATTCTCACTGTTTTTTTTTCTATTTTTCCTTCCAGTTCCGCACCAAGGGCAGCCCAAATCATGAGCCTGCAATGTGGTCACCACATTGCAACAGTGGCTTGTCAATAAACTCTGAGAGAAAACCCTTATATCTGGCCAGAAGAACCAGTAAAGGGGAATCCTATGGGTTCAAAAAGACTGGAGGTATCACTTTTATATTTTTTCCCTCTTTCTCTTTACTCTTACCACTTTGCCCTGAGGATTGTCCCAGCCATGCAAAATTGTGGGTAATGTGGTTATTAGAACTTCAAGTTAAACTTTATCTTTCTAGTCAGATAACAAGAAAAAGAATCCCCTGGTAGCCAGAGGGGTTGGGGAAATACTGGGGAGAAAGACTGGAGAAGAAAAACACCTAATTCTGTGTATAAACCACGGTGTGTCCTGAACACACCTCTAAGAGCACATGACCAGGTCACACCCAAAGCAATATAGCAAAAACTTTGAAAAGTTAACTAAATTGGAACCACAACCCAGAGAAGGTGAAACAAAACTTACAGTCTGAACCTAACAGGATTGATTACCAACAATAACAGCAAAACCCAACATTCTCCAGAGGATTTTAATAGGACCTAGAGTCTCCCAATATAATATTCAAAACATCTAGACAAAATCCAAAATTACCTGACAAACAAGGAACCAGGAAAATCTGACCACTTCTTAAGGAAACAAAACAATTAACAAATGTCAATCCTGAGATGGCCCTGATATTAGAATCAGACAAAAATTTTAGAATGGCTGTTAAGCCAGACTTCTAGAAGTAAACACTCTTGAAATTAATGTAAAGATAGAAACTCTCAGCAAAGAAATAGAAACTACAAAAAAGAAACAAGTGAAAATTTTACACGTGAAAAATAGTATCTGAAATACAAATTTACTGGATGACCTCAGGGGAGATGAAAGAAGAATGAATACAGATCAATAAAAATTATAAAATCTGAAGAATAGAGGGAAAAAAAAAAGCTGAGACCCAGGGGTTTATAGGAAAATATCAAAATGTCTAATATTGATGTCATTGGAATCCCAGAAAAATGTGAGAAAGAGATTGGCAAAGAAAAACTATTTAAAGGCATGATAACTGAAAACTTTCCGAACTTGGTGAAATAAATTCATAAATTCAAGAGGTTCAGAAATCCCAAGTAGCCTAAATCTAAAGAAAACCACATCCAGCTGCATCATAGTGAATCAAAGATTTTCAGAGAATCAAAGATAAAGAAAAAAATTGAAAAAAGCCGGAGAAAAATGATACATTACATACAGAGGCAAAATTATTTAAATAGCTTTTAAGTACTATAATAACTATCAGCTCAGAATTCTATGTCTAGCAAAATATCTATCACTAATTAGGGTGAAATAAAGAAATTTAAAGATGAAGAAAAGCTAAGAATTCATATTCAGCAAAACTGATCCAAGAAAAATGCCAAAGGAAGTTCTTCAGGCCAACTGAAAATGATACAAGAGGGAGACTTGGAACCTCAGGATTTAAGAAAAAGCAATGAAACAATAAATGATAATGATAAATGTGTGCATAAATATAATAGCTTATTTGTTTCTCTTAGGTTCATTAAAGTAAGTATGACTATCACAAGTAAAAATTATAGCACTGTCTGGTGGGATTTGCAATGCTTGTGCTTTAACAAAAAGTTACAACTTTAACATAAAGTGGAGGAGGATTAAGGAAACTACATAGTTAAAACTTCAACTAATTTTAGGTGGTAAAATATTAACTTTAAGGAGATTATGAAAGGTGAGGTTTCTATACTGTAATTTCTAAAATAGCCACTAAAAAAAAATAAAAAGACTTAAAGCCAATAGATAAACTAAAATATATTTAAAATATTGAAATAATCTAAAACAGGGCAGAAAATGGTGACTAGAGGAATAAAAAGCAGAAAAAGGAAAATCTAAAAATAAATAAAGAGTACACTTAAATCCAACCATATCAAGAATTCCATTTAAAGTAAGTGGTCTCAACATAACAACTCAAAGACAGAAATTGTCAGATTGGAAAAATAAAAGGCTCAACTGTATGCTGTCTACAAGAAATTCACTTTAAATATAATGATATATAAGTTAAAGTGAAAAAGTAAAAGGATGGAGAATGATAAACTATGAAATCACACTAACCAAAAGAAAGTGAGAATGGCTATATTAATAAAAAGATGTCAAATAAGGAATATTACCAGGGAGAAAGAGGGGTCAATACACCAAGAACACAAAACAATCCAAATATGTATGCACCAAACAACAGAGCTTCAAAATACATAAACAAAAGCTGATAGAACTAAAAGGAAAAATCCACAAATGCACAATTACACTTGGAGATATCTAAGTAATCAGTAGAACAATAGAAAACCAGCAAGGATTGACAAGAGCTGAGCAACATTACCAACCAGCTTGACTTAATATTCATAAATTACTCCACCCAACAACAGGAGAATACACATTCTTTTCAAGTGCACACAGAGCATTTACCAAGGTAGATCGGGGTCAGTAAACTATCACCTGCAGGCCAAATTCAGCCCACCATTAGTTTTTGTAAAAAAAGTCTTGCTGAAACACAGCCATGCCTATTTGGTAGCACATAGTCTCTGGCTATTTTTGTCCACAAAGGCAGAAATGAGTAATTTCAAGAGAGACTATTGGCCATAAAAGCCAAAAATACTTACTCTCTGAGACTTTACAAAAAATGTTACCTACCCCTATTCTGTTCTATAAACAAACCATAGTCAGTTTAAAAGAATAGAAAGCACAAAAAGATACTTGAAAATTTCTCAAACTTTTGGAATTTAAACAACATCCCTCTAAATTACCCATTGGCCAAAATGGGAGGTCTCAAGAGAATTTAGAAAATGTTAAACTATACAAATATGTAAATATAACATATCAAAAATTTCTGGAGGGTGCAACTAAAGAAGCACTTATAGGAAAAGTTAGAGCAATAAGTGTTTATATTAAAAAAGAAGAAAGTTCTCAAATTACGTTCTAAGCTTCCATCTTCAGAAACTAGAAAAATCAGTGCAAATTAAACACAAAATGAACAGGAAGAAGGAAATAATTAAGAGCTTAAGTCAACCATATTGAAAATACAAAAATAATATAGAACATTTATAAAACCAACTTTATTTAAAGATAAAAATAACTCATAAATCTGCCAAACTGTGCCAGAAACAAAAGAAAGATAACAGAAATTTTATCAATACCAGGAATGAAAAAGTAAACACCACTATAGATAGTGCAGACATTAAAAGAATATTAAGGGAATACTACAAACAACTTATGCCCATACATTCAATAACTTATATGAAATGGAATGAATCCTTGAAAGACAAACTATGAAAAATCACTCAAAAAGAAACAGGAAATCTGAATAGTCTATTCTTTTAAAGAAATTAAATTTGTAGTCAACTTTCCAACAAAGAAAACATAGGCCCAAAGGACTTAACTGCTACACTCAACCAAGCATTTCAGGAAGAAATAATACCAGATCTATATATAATCTCTTACAGAAAATAGGATAGGAAAGAATACTTTCTAACTCATTTTCTGAGGGCAGCATTACCCCAAAACAAAAACCAGACAGACATCACAAGAGAATAAAATTACAAACCAATATCCTCCATGAATATGGATACAAAAAATCTCAACAAAATGATACCTAAGCAAATCCAGGAACATATGAAAAGGATACTATACCATGAACAAGAGAAATTTTTGCAGGAATGCAAAGATGTTTCAACTTCCAAAAATCAATCATAATTCATTATATTAACAAACTAAAAAGAAAAACTACACAATCATCTCAACAAATACAGATAAAACTCTGACAGAACTCAACATTAGTCAGGTTAAAAACTCTCAAAAACCTATAAATAAAATGGAACTTCCTTAACCTGATAAAAGCAGCTCCAAAAAATGCACAACTAACATTACTTTACGGAGAAAAGGTGAATTTTTTTCCTCTAATATTAGAACCAAGACAAGGATAACTACTATCAACACTTTTATTCAACACTGTACTTGAATCCTAGCAATGCAATAAGGCAAGAAAAGGAAATCTAAAAAAACATAAATTGGAAAGAAGTAAATAAAACTTTCTATTCAGATGTTTGTCTATGTAGAAAATATGAAGGAATCTACAAAAAAAGTTCCTAGAACTAATAAGTAAATTTAACAAGGTTGTAGACACAAGGTCAATACATAAAGTCAACAATATTTCTCAATTGGTGCAATAAGAAACTAGAATTCAAAATTTTAAGTGCTTCTTACTCTAGCATAAAAAATGAATTACTTAGGTCCTATATATATATATATATATATTTAGGTCTAATATATATGCTTAATACACACACATACAAGAATATGAACACTGAAAACAACACAATATTGAGGAAAAATAAATCAAGAGACCTCAATAAACATGGAGATACATTGTTGATCAATTGGAAGACTCAGTATTGTTGATGTCACTTTTTCTGAAATTGATGTATAGATTCAATACAATCCCAATCAGAATCTCAGCAGAACTTTTTGCAGAAATCAACAAGTGATCTTAAAATTTACATGAGAAAGAAAAGGAACTAAAATAGCCAAAACAGTTTTGAAAAAGAAGAAAAAAAGTCTGCTTTTCAAGGTTTATTACAAAAATCAGTAGTTCTCATCCAGAGGTGATTTCCCACCCCTCAAGTGATATTTAGCAATATCTGGAGACTTTTTTAATTGTCATACTCAGGGGACATTCTAGCATCTAATAAGTAGAGGCCAGGCATGCTGTTGAACATCAAACGATGCCCCCACACACAAATAATTACCTGACTTGAAATATTAATCGTGCTGTGGTTGACAAATCCTGCTACAAAGCTGCAATAATAAAGACAGTGTGTTATTGGTAGAGACCCACACAAATAGGGTCAACTGATTTTAACAAAGGTGTAAAGTCAATTCGTTGGAGAAACAACAGTCTTTTAATCAAATAGTTAGTGCTAGAGAAAAAAAATTCCCTCTTTTATCTGAATAAATGTAATTTGGAAAGGGCATCACTTCCTCCTCCTGTGGAGGCATTACATTAATCCAAAACTGTATAGTAATTCTGAAACACTGGTATAGAATAAAGCAGAACAACAACATAGCTTTTACATAATTCTTGATAAATTGTATCTTTCATAAGAACTCAGTACAAAATGCAAGAAAGCATTTACTTGGAGTTATAAGCCACTTTGTTATTTTATATAAGATATTTATGCAGCTTTGACATTATTCAGAGGACATGCAAGAGTTCTCAGGACAAGTAGATTTAATTAACTGTGCAAATGAACCATGAACTAAGGAGAACCTTCAAAGAATCACAGAGAATCAAGTAGAGCTTAATGACTATCTTATTCAAACGCTTCGATTGACAGATCAGAAAACTGAAGCCTAGAGAAGAAAAGTGATTCGTTGTCAAGTGCACATGACTTACACATTGACGGAGCCAGAATTTTAGGAATCAAGTCAAACACAGAAGCAGCTGCAAATGTTAACAGCTCATATTGAATTTCAGGGTAGCTTCAATTAACTTGATCAAGGTACTTAAGTGATCATTAGTCTTAATTTGGGGTTTTAAAGTCAAATCACCAACAATATTTAATAATGGCCCTTATTCATTGTCATACTATAAATCAGACAAAGTCACCCAGAACTTAAGTAAACACTAATATGATCAAAAATAAGGTTTTGTATGACCCATCTTATTCCACTTTAACCTGTTCATCTGTTTACTGCACATTTCCATCTGGATGATCTAGTAGGTAATTAAACTCACATGTCCAATTTTTTTTTAAACGCCCTCTTCAACTTCTCTGAGCTGCCTCATTCATATGATGGGGATAATAATTCCTGCATACTGAGGTCACAGGTTAATAGCCTCAGTTGTAGTCATCCTGAAAGTCAGCTCTGTCTGAATACATCTAGAGAATCCACTAAGTAACTTGAAATACAAGGGAACAAAGTAACTCAAAAACTGAATTAGTTTCATTTGCCTAAGCCCAGTCCAAGGGCAGGACTGGAGGGACCGAATTATGTGTTTGCTTTCAGGTGACAAGTCACATCAGAGACTTTAAGAGGAGGGCTCTAAAAAAAAGACAGGGTTAAATAATGAACTATTTCCCCAAAACTTCTGCTATTGAGACAGGGACTGTGGATTTAGGCAGAGTAGGGTGAGGGCCTCCGGAAAAAAGGGAATGCAAGGTAATTACTGTCAGAACAATGTAACAGTGTGCAAAGAAGTCCCTATCAAAACTCTTTGTTAAGCATTATGCAAAGTCAGAGTCACACTTATTCTCTAGGGTAAAGATACCAGACTAGAAATATAGACAAAACTGGTGGTTATCATAGGAGACAGGGAGTAAGGAGACAGGTGAAACAGGTGAAGGAGATAAATAGGTACAAACTTCTGATTATAAAATAATAGGTCATGATGTTGAGAATTAGGCTTGGAGTTGATTAATGATTGTGCATTGAGTCCCCTATACAGAATTTTATTGTTAACAACCATTTGATCAATAAATATGAGAGATGCCCTCTCAAAAAAAAAACAACAACAAAAAATAATAGGTCATGGGATGAAAAGTACAGTGTAGGGAATATAGTCAATACATATCTTTGTATGTTGACAGATGGTAATACACATCGTGATGAGCATTTCGTAATGTATATAACTGTTGAATTACTATGTTGTACACCTAAAACCAATATAATGTGTATCAATGTACTACAATTTTATAAAAATAATGTGACTGTGGTGTCTTGTTCTAAAAAATATCTTATTGTACTGTACTCACCCTTCTTGCGATGATGTGAGATGATAAAATGCCATGTGATGAGATGTAGTGGGGTGACTGATGTAGGCACTGACATATCATGACAGTAGGCTTCTATTGACCTTCTGACGGTACATCAAAAGGAGAACCATCTGCTTTGAGAAGGGATCCCAGAAACCGCAGGGAAATGAAACTACAGAACAGCAGAAAGGGAGACAATTGTACCTACAATTGCCACCAGGTTGCTCCTGGTACCAGTGAGCCAAAGATATCTACAGGACAGAAAAAAAATGGAAAGAAACAGAGGAGAAGAAAGAAGGAATGGACATAGCCAACATTTGTTGAACATTTACTTTTCTCATAACAGCCTATGTGAGATGACTCTCAGCTGGGTAGGGGAGGGGCAAGTACGCCCTCTGATTTCGCATTATGATACATCCACACGGCCTCCTAACCTAACTTTCTAAGCCCTCAATCTGTGTCTCAATATCCCTGCAGGTGAAATATACATAGTCACCAGACACATGATAAGACATTAAAAATGACAGCAGATGAAATCAAAATACATTCCCAATGTGTCAGAAATGTCCTATTTGTCTACCACAACACACATTGCAACTTGCTCCTCATTCCAACTCTATCTTGTTCTTGTAAGTCAAGCTTGAAAATCAGATACGATTTACCATCCCTTCTCTCGTACAGTAAAGGTGGTGGAGGCCCAAAGAATGAAGTTCCCCACAATCACAGCATCAGCAGAGCTGGAGTTCAAATCCAGCAGATCTGCCTGATTTCAAAGCCCTTGCCTTCAAAACCATGGCACTGGCAGACAGAGTCCCTGAATCAAGACTAACTTTATGTAAGGATTCCCAGGGAATCAAAGGAGGAAAAAGGCCACCTTATTTCTGAAAAGGTGCCTCAGCTCATATTTCATCCCAACCTCACTTCTGACAGGCTGGAAGTGACTTAGCTGAGACCAGCCAGCAAGTCAGACACAAGAGCTTAGGCTGAAATCCAGTTCTCCAGACTCACAAAAGAGAAGCAGGCATTACAGATGAAAGAAGAAAAGGTGGGATGGCACTTCCAGGCAGAAACAGTGACTCCGGGGCGACACCAGCATAATCATCATTGCTTATATTTATCTAGTCCTCCCAAGTGTCAGGCACTCTGCTAAGACCTTTACAACCACCCTATGGGATACTGTTGTCGGCTGCCTCCTAGCATCATTTTCTCTTTATCCTTGGACAACAGGCACATTTTCCTTTGGGGAACTATCTCTCCTATACTCTTTGCATGGTGGTTGATGTGGGTCTGACCCCTCCCCTCCTCCACTTCAGCTCTAGAAGTGACCCTCATGTCTATCATCCCATCTCTTCGGCCTAGTGACTGTTCAGCATATTTGTGAGCTAATTCAAGACTTTGAAACATTTGTTGGAGGCTTTTTGGAGAGAAGAGTCTTCTTTGTTCCATAGGAACTACCAAAAGAGAAACTCTCTTCTTTCAGATAGTAGGATGTGAGGGTGTAAAGTCTAGAACTACTACAATCATAATTGCTTCCCTGAGGTAAGACAGCCTGAGGGCATAGCTGATACAAGAAGGAAAACAATGAGAATTGTAAAGAAATGAAACTAGAGGCCTGATGACATTGTTTCTGGATCAAACCACACCTGAAGGCAGACCTGCTTTAAGACAGATAAACAGGCCAATACATTTCCCTAAGGTAGTTTGATTTTTCTGTTATTCATAGCAAAGGCATATTAACTGATACAGTATTAGCATTATCCTGGTTTTAAAGATAAGAAAATAGGGACATAGAAAATTGCCCAATGGTATATCATTTGTAATATTTAACCCAGAGCTCTCTAGCCCCCAAAATCTTAGCGATTAATCATAAATTACAGCCTTCACATGCCTCTCAGGACCTGCTACCAGCCCTTTCCCTAATCCTTGCACTCTCTATGGAACCTCTTTTAAATAATCTCACCTAATCACATGCTCACAGTATAAAGTTGTCACTAGATTGATAGTATGTGCTCACAGGTACAAATAAGATTGTTCTATTGATTTCAGAAGTGAGATATTAGACTGACTCCCAGCCCAGGAATTGATCATGTGTCATCACTGTGGATTTTCCATTGTTTCCTATGCCGGGACACAGTCATTCCTGGATCTCTGGTGACATTACAGAAAAATGTGTATAGTCACTGATATTGATGGGCAAAACAGAGTCAAAGCAAGCATTATGACAGGGTAACCTTGTAAATACACTTGCCAAGAGGATGAGAGGGTGATCACACACAAAGCCACACGGTCATTCAAACACCCACACGATGTCATTTTGGAACTTCTCTGTTCCACTTACACATTACACCTGGAAAAGATTCCCAAATGTCCCTGACTACACTCAGGCCCTTAACCAAACCTATAAAAACACCCTTTTCAAAGGTGGAACTGCAAGATTTAATCATCAACAAAATAAAAAGCAACAGCCCACCATGGGAAGGAAAACTCATCAAAATACTTTCCAGTGAGATCCACCTGACTTTCCAAAAATATCTTCTCACAAAGAAAGATGACAATAAGAGGTCACATATGCCTCTTGGAAGCTAACCTCATTAGTCCCTCTGATGGAAATATTCTGTCTTACTCCCTCAAACTTGTTATTCAAGTCACTTTTTTTTTCACTATGATTCTGACCTTTTCTATCTTTCTTCAAACATATCTCCACATCTGTGGTCCCCTCGCTGTGTGTTGCCTCTGCAGTTAATGGAATTTGAAAGGTATACCCCAACAGCTGGGCTTTGATGTGGGTTTTGCTACATGGTTTTCTTATTGACTATTCAAAATAATTTCAATAATTTTTTTCAAACATTTTACTTGGTTTTCTGTTTGTACTTTAGAACAGGTCTCCCCAGAGTGGCAAAACAAGATGAGTGTCTGCATTTTTCCACCACACGAAAACAAGTCTGAGGAAGGGAGAGGAGGGGGCGAGGATAGGAAACCCTGCAGAGGCACGAGTGGAGGAAGATGAAAGATAAAAGCCGCACGGCCCCAGAGCAGCTCATGCCAAGACGGAGAGGAAGAATGCCTTTGGGGAGGTTTAGATATGGTCTAGGGGGTAAGTCTAAAAGTCTACCAACCAGTAACTTTAACTTCAGCCTTACAGAGACTGAGTGATACTCTATGAACAACAGTCATTATAGTATGTTTAAGAAGTTCGCCTGTTGAATTCTGCAAGTTAGATGACTTGTATGTGTTTGGTGGATGATCTTCGGGACAGTTCTGATCCCCTCACCCCCACTCTGCTGCAGTACAGTTGGTTTATGTTTTAGACCCACTGCTCAGGTTCCTCCCAGGAGGTACTAAAGGAGTCAATCAGGAAGGATCACGGAACTGAGTCTCTGAGTCTCTAGATGAGCTACGAAGAGGTGGTTGCTTGGAGGTGGATTTCATGCAGAGGAGCAGGGGGTAGGTACCTTCTTAACACCACAGGGTTAAAGCTGTTCAAAGCCCTTATTTTCTAATTGAGGAAATGAAGACCCAGAGGGTAAAGTGTCATGCCTAAGGTCACAACCCTAGTATATTAAAGACCAAAGAATAGAATCTAGACCCACATTTTCCCCACTGTGCCTTGCTTCTTTTAATCAGTTTCGGCAACTTTCTATAGAACAGATTACAAGACTGAAATTCCTAACATAATCTCAACATTTGGAAAAGAACTTAAAAGTCAACTGATTAAACCTCCCTTCCTGGAATCTCTTCTATAACATGAATTTTTAATTGCTGTCGTTTCTGTGCTGAAGTGATAGGGAAATTTTATGTCCCAAACCAAAATATTCTGTATACAGTGAATTCAAATGGGTTTTAAAAATGCTTCCTTATACTGAAGAGAAATCTGGCTTCTTGCAACTTCCAGCCGTGGGCCCTAGGTCTGCCTCTGCGGTCACCTGGGGACAAAACTATACCTTTTCACATCACAGCCCCTTAGTTTCTTGAATGTCTATAATGCCTCCCATTACTGTACTCTCCCCCAGGCTATTCACCCTAGTTCTTTTAAACACTCTACCTACCTAAGGGTTCCAAACCCCATTACGTACTCTGATCATTGTCCCCTGGACATGCCAGTCGGTTCAGGACACTCCCACAAGGGGCTTAACTGAACTAAACACTAAGCTCCAAGTACAATTAGTACAGAAAGGCAATCACCTCTCCTGTTCTGGCCAACAGAGCAGTCCTTTGAATCATATTTAGGTCAACAACATAAACCCACTCTTTCTATCTTCCCGCCACAGCCTTCTCCCCAAAAAGGGCAAACATATTTAAACATTATAACCCACCGGACTAATACTCAATTATCCTAAGCAGTATTCTAATTCTAGGCCAAGCAAATCCCAATAAGCAGAGGAGACCTGACAGTCTATGGAGAGCATAAGAAAAAAGCAGGAGTCAGTCATTAACCAGTCAAGAAAGGAACTCAGCAGTTGTGCATGGCTAAAAGTTGTTCCATTAGGCCATTGATAAATAATATAATTTCTCAAAGAAACCTTGAACACCATGAAATAGAAGCAGCAATTTGCATCAGCAACTTCTGGGTATTTATTAAAATGTGAACTGACGCCCATCTTTGCAGCGCCACGCAGGCAGTGTGGGTAAGAGAATGAAAGTTGGTAGACTTCCCAGTCTCATCCAGCCAGTTTGCCAAATAAGTCACACTTCAAGACGATGTACTTCGAAATGATGCTTTAACATTCAGCTAACCAAAAAACAAAGGTTTACAGGGTACTGTGGATTGACTGATTCTCTGGATAAAGAGTCTAGCCTGAAGAAAACATGAAAGTAGACTATTCAGATGACTGACAGAAAGGAACTGTCGTCATTCTAAAACAGATGGTTTCCCCAGGATTTAGGCCGTATTTCCTTTCATCACAATAGTCCTGAGAAAATAGGTGGTGCCTGCGTTAAGTATACAGTGTAGCCAGTTTCAAATGACTGAAATGTCAGTGAAAACGCTTTTCCTGTGACAAGTCCATAGCATTGTGTCTCTTAAGAAGATAACCTGAATGGTGGTGGAAAATCCAGCCCCAGGTGGTTTTAAATGCTGAACTTGGTAGGTGAAAGAGACCAAAGAGGAACTCTAAATCCATCAATTATTTTGACTTTGCAAGAAAGCAAAATTTTCAGTCTAATGTTGGTTTTTTTAATTTTATCTTATTATTAGTGGGAGGCTCGTAATTTACTTCGGCCTTGTGACTTTCATTCAAACAATGTCATAGCCATCTAATTAAACTTTTTAATTTACATTTAAGGAAGCTTTGTTTCTCATTAGGATGTGTGGCACATGACAAGAGATGGCTGGATAGGGAGAGACCTTTTAGTGTAGTTTGGTATGACCTGGGAATTAACACAGTGTCACGGGCTAAACACGGCATGGAAAAACACTCTAGAAAATTTGCATGGTGAGTGAGGGTGCTTTGGAGGCTGCTTAACTCACACTTCACAGAATGTCTTCGTGAAACGGAAAAATGGCTTTTTATATTGGCCAAAGTAAATCTTGCTGAAAAGAAGAAAACAATAGAAACCGTGCTTTTGAAAGTCAATATAAATTATTCAGGAGTTGGTTTTATAGCTCTTTCCTCTGGATAATATAAATGTACTTTAACATACAGACTTACACCTCTACTGCCCATCATCCCGGAATAATCAGTAGATACCCATAGGTGAAAATCTCCCCACAACACACTCACATACTCAGGATCAGCAGGGTGGCTTGCTTCTATTTCTTCTTACAGGTTGAAAAAGATAGCATAAGACCCCTGCAAATTAGCTCAAGCGGGCTGCACACCATGTTTCCTTGCTAATTGCCTAAAATACAGAAAACACTTAACCTCGTGCTTGGCTAAACCTCAAAAGCCCTAAATGCCCGTGCGTGCAGTGTGGGTATTTTTGAGTGTAGGAACATTTGTTCTTTCTTGCCTGATGTCAGGGAGGTGGGGGTAGATTTACTTTGCCTTAGCCAGGTTTTTCTCTCTCATCAAAATCAGTGTTTCTCCCCGAAAGTTTCTATGATATGACTGCCCTTGCACTGTTCACCATGTAAGAACTTATTCACAATGTAAGAACTTGTTCTCCATGTAAGAACTTGTTCGTTATGCTTCAGAAGATTGGAGACTGACGAGAATTAGGCTTGGGGTTGATTAATGATTGTGCATTGAGTCCCCTATACAGAATTTTATTGTTGTTAACAACCATTTGATCAATAAATATGAGAGATCCTCTCTCAAAAAATAAATAAATAAATAAATAAAATAAAAAATCGGTGTTTCTCCAACTTTAAGGAGCCTTGCTTGGAACCACTCAGAAAACTAGTTAAAATGCACCATCATGGTCCCATAGGGGGTTTGATTAAGTAGGTTGGGATAGAGGCCCAGAAAGCTGCATTTGAAACAAAAACCACAGGTGGTCCTTGGTCCACACTTAAGAGAACTCACTGTAGAAACCCCACCACCCTACAGATATACACAAACCAGCTCCAAATGACCCACACAAATGATGGAATGACAGTGAATTTTCAGCACAGATAAGAATTCTTTCCCTTTTTCTTCCCCTCCCACCCCTCCTCTCACTATTACTTCTCCTTCTCAACAACCCTTTCCGCTTTCCCCTTTTCCACTGTTTCCTTCCCATCTGTCTCAGCATTTTCAGCTATGAATCACAGAAAAGCAGAAGAAAGGGTAGCAGAAGAAAAGGCCTCCTGTGTCTTGACTTTCTGAGCTCCAGACTGTCATTTGTTGGTGTCCTTAAACTTCAAGAATTTTCCATGAGTCAGGTACTGATGATAAACTTATTTACCATACAGATCCATGACTTCTTTCTTTTTCAATTGCTAAAGGCTTTGGAATCTCCACATCAAGGCAACAGATTGGGGAGGTAAAAAGAAAGTAAATTCAGTCTAATTCATTTTGTCTATTACATTAGCAGCTCAGAGAAAGATTTACTGGAAGAACTGAAGCTGGTGAACAAGACTATCAGCAATGAATTTGTTCGCTCATTCTTTCATTTATTCTAACAGCAACAACTCTATTTTATCTTTTGCCAGGGCATGATAGAAAAATAAAACAAAACATAGCTGTCATTGCTGTTAGTTACTCAAGAAATAATTAAAAATGTAGAAATCAAAGAAAATCAAATAGAAAACTGAAAAATGTTGTCATAATAGAACATCTACTTTATTTCTTGTTACTTAAAATTGATGGATCTCCCTTCATTCACAGAGATTATCTTAAGTCACTCAATCAGTCTTGGATGGACACTTACCAAGCTCCTGACAAAAACAAATGAAGACAGGTTAGTTTACCTGTTTTCATTCCTTTAAGTAATTGGTTATTATCCTAGTGTCCTTAGATCCCTAGGAGCCCATGGATAGAATACTGGGTGTCTATGACCTTGGATGAGAAAAAAATGCATCTTGATTTTCACTGACTTTGACTAGGTATTTAACATATTCCTCTTTTATAAATCTAGGAAATAATATTAGCAGTATCTGTTAAGAGAAATCACAGATATTTTTCTTATCATTCAGTTATACAAATATGTTGAAATAGTGTTTACATTCATCACTATATCAAGCTATGGTAATTTGTGGACAAGTTGATATATCTTATTATTTAATGCGTTCGTATGTGTTAATATATCACAATTTAAAAAATGTACTGATATTTGTATTTTTATAATTTGACTTCCTTATAATTCTATGTACTTTGTTTCATATATGTAAAATATTATTTTAAAAAGAGTTCCATAGCATTAAAAAAGTCAAGGACTCCAGCAATAAGTTTTTAATACTCTAATTCTATGTCAAATCAAATAATCTTTAAGCAAAACACATTAGCTTAGGTCTCCATATGATTTCCTTCAGTGAGCATAACTTAGTATTATGATTTGGAGTTTTGAATGCTCATGAGTATAAGAGACATTTACCTATAAGACATCTCTGCAGACATGCGCATTTCTTTATTCATTATTCTTCCTGAGGAAACTTCCTTAAATAAGAAGTTAATTTCTCTTAGGAATTCAATGCCAAAAAAAAAAATACTCCAAACAGATTTTTATGATTCTTTTTATCACAAACAAGAATGATCTCTCTGGTTTTTAGTTACTGTTATTGTTTTACCAAGGCTGCCAGGAAGATCAGAGCTAAATGCAGAACCTGATTCTACTGGCAATAACATCCCAATTTGGGTGTAAAATTGTCTCTTAAAAGAGTTTCTGTTCTACTATTTTAGCTGTCTTGCACTGTAAATTTTTAAAAATTATAAATTGACATAAAACATTTTTTGAAGTACAAAGAGTGAATAGATTATTCTTCACAGCTTGGAAGGGCAAGTCCTTCCATCTAGGTATTGTCCAAGTTCTGCCCTATCCTGGGAAAAGAAGATCTTAGACAGGGTCTTCACTTCCCCTCTAGAAGCTCTCTGAGTCATCAGTCAGGAGCTCTACAACCTCTAATCAACTGCTAGAAACAAAGTAACTTCTCGATGGGATCTTTCAAGTTGCTATGTTATGGGGGCCCAGGCAGGCCAAGCCCACCACAGAAAGGTTCCATCAGGCATAAGAGACGTAATCTGCCCCCAAGACATTCCAGTGATTCAATTCCCCCAAGCATTTAAGAGCAGTTATGCAAATAATTCATTAACTGCAGAAGGACTTTGCCTTTTAAGGAGTTACTCATGAAACTATCATCTGATTTTCTAAATCAATAAATTGCCACCCACCCTCTACATGAGGACTCTCTATTCCATCCTCACCTGCAACCCCCACCATCCAGGTTCACTCACCTAATGGAAACTCCCAGAGGCTTCCCAAAGGCTTCCAGGAAAATCGAAGGAATACAGGTTCTGAGAGAGTAGTGTGAACCCATGTGGGTTACTTCAGATCAGGAATGTGACTCCCTGAGACTTCACTCTGAATGAAGCACCCATGTCTCCACCCACTAACTGTTGATTTTGGACTGACTCACTGCTAATGAGAGGGAGTAATGAGTTTTCTTCCTGAGTTCCTGACAAAGAATAAGGAGAGCTGAGCATATATAACTTCAGCTCTGCCCTTGACCTTCTGAAGAGGGTGGGATATTATGTCCATGCTTTCCTAAGAGGTGCTAAATGACCAAACTACTCCTTAGAAAGTGCTCTGACCTTTTGGGAGGAAAAACTGTTTACCACAACCTACAAAAGGGCTCAACTTACAGTAACAAAGGGTAGGAATGGTTTTCTGCTATGGGAGTACTGGTCAACTGAAAAAATAAAAAAAGATGATGATGGTGACAAGAAGGGCAAAAAAACAAACCACAATGTTGAGGCTGAGACTCATTCTGAAGTTGACCTTGTGTATTGTCCTTGCCAAGGCTGTTTATTGGAGCGATGATCTGAATTTTACCTTCTGGTCATAATTTCTCAATAAAAATGCCACCCTTGAATAATTGACAGATGCCTCTCAGGAAGTCAGAATACTAGAAAGAGAATGAAGTCATTCAACCAAGAGATAGTAAATAAATACTGTGTGTTAGGCCCTGAAATAGAAATTGGGTACATTTTAATGAATAAAACAAACATGGACAACTTTTTGGTCACTTTATAAGGTTAAATCTACATCTACCCTGTGACTCAGCAATTCCACTTCTAGGTACTTGCCCAAGAGCCATGAGTGTGTATGTGCATATATGTGTAAGTTCAGAGCAATCTTAGCCATAATAACCAAACCTGGAAACAACCCCAAAATCGTCAACATGAAAATGGAGGAACAGTGTTTAGTGCATTCATACAATGCACTGCTACTCTTCCGTAACAGGGAGCAAGCTTCTCATGTCCACACCAACAGGAAGGAATCTCAGAGGCATCGTGTCAACAGGCAAAGCTAACGTGTGGTAACGTGATGGCTACCTTGCACTGGTGACAATGAATGTTTACCTGCGGTGAGGAAATGACCTCATGTAAGAGCATGAGGGAACTTTCATGTGAAAAAACATGATGAACATACATAATTGTCATAACTCATCATACTGAACACTGAACATAGTTTCTCCTAAGTTTATGTAAATTACAATAATGTTTAAAATGATCTAATAAAAAATTATTTATTATTATCATCTGCCCACCTCAAAAAAAAAAAAGAGAAGGATAAAGAACAAGCATAATCCCAGTGGTCCAGTAGGAAGAAACTGACAATACACAAGCATAAAAGCAAATTGATAATCCAAAGTTACTGATAAGAGCATGAAGTAACTGAACGGTAATTACGTGCAGTAATAGAACAGAAAATAATAGTGGGATCTTACCAGTGTGGAAGGCATTTCTGAGAAGATGGCCTCAGAGCCAAAGGGTGAAAAGAAACAGCCATGGAAAGAGCGCACAAGTAAAGAGAACCATTTCAAGAGGAGATGGCATGTGCAGAGGCCCTGAGGTAGGGAGCTGAAGGGGCCAGTGTGGCCGGAGCAAAGTGGGTGATGGGAAGCCAGCATGAGATGGGGCTCAGGGGGAAGGCAGGGACCAGACAACACAGGTCAGAAAGGTTATGGTCAAAAGTCTGGATTTTATCTTTAGAGCAATGGAAGTTTGCTCATCCAAAAAATGGCTTATTAGAGAATGGTGTGATCTAATTTATGTTTTTCAAAGATCACTCTGCTGGGATGAAAATGAGCCCATGAGCTATATAACCAATTTCTCTCTTAAAAGCTAATAACCTCCTTCAGATTGAATTTAGTTTTTCAATTGTATAAAGCAAGTTAATCTATCATATTAATCCTGAGGACTTGAATGGCAAGTATAAAAGAAAGAGAGTTCTCTAGTAAATGAAATGGATTTGCCTTTTTCTGATCATTTCACTTCATCCTTCAACCTGAAAAGTATTCAAACACTCTTGAGTACAGAATGGAGCTTGTCTATAAAGAAAATGCAACCTGCACTGTTCGGATTAAAGCTTTAGAAGGAGCACACAAAGAGCAAGCAGAAAGGAAGGAGCTACCCAATCAGCCCTCTCATCTGTTGGGTCAACCCAGAATTGATGGGTATGAGGGTGGGGAAAGGGCTGAGTGAACTTCAAAGCCAATTACCCTCTCAGACATTCTGCAGCTATCTTAAGACAAATGCCTAGGTTAGCAGAAAAGAAAAAAACAATCTTCTTATCTCTTCTCCCCACTGCCTAGTCCCCCAACCTCGTAAAGACGAGTAACAGCTCAGCCTGCAAAGCTGACATGGAAAGTACCCATCAGATCTGCAGCTGAGGAGCCCCCAGAGACACTTATTTTGTGTACCAAGGATGCTGCGAACATCTTCCAGTTGTCTGATTATGCACTACTTGGAACAATGAATAAGATCCACCCCCACGGGGTTACCTGATGAAACAAAAAGTAAAAGTTGACAAATAGAAGGAAAGAGTGACACGCTCAGACACTTTATGTCTGCAGTGGAAAATCCATGCTCAGCAAACGTGAGATGGGTAACTACTACACAATGGGAGGCATCAAAAGAACAGGCTCCAGCTGTTCAGGGTTCTCGGCCTGTCGGCTGAAGCAGGTGTCTTCTCACTCAGAAATCGGTACAGCAGGGGATACCCACGGCGACCTCCGCCCCCTCCTCCCACTCGGAGAGGAAAGTTATACTTGAGAAGAATTGGATTGCCCTCCTATCTTTAAAGCACTAAACTGTTTTAAGAACAAAATAAATACAGGAAAAAAAAAGAACAATGCCATCAAATGAGTTACAAACAGGAAAAAATTTAAAAAATAGACATGTCATAGAGAAGGAGCTCTAATTACAGATATAGTGGAAAACCTGATTCCCATGCATCTGGCCAGGAATAGTTTTTCTCAAAAGCCACCAACCAAGGACCTTAACTTACTTAAATATGTTGTCCCTGCTCTTCCTTCAGTGAGAATTAAGCCCTAGCCACAGTCCTTCCCAGTTCTTCACCCCTAAGGTCAGCATCCAATGTATTTATTGCCAAGATCTGTGGTCTCCCTTTCTTTCTCCTTCTCTCTCTTCTTGGATATAATTTTTAATTTAAATATTTTGCCAACATTAAGGATCTGAAGGTTACCTATTGGCTCCACCAGAGTCTTGGAAGAGCATTAAGCTTCTTTGTAATTAACACATGAAGTTTAAACTCAGTATATTCAAGCCTATTCCCTAAAGAAGAAAATGTTAAGTATTGCTTGTCTAGATTCAGAAACTAAGCACCTCCGTATTATTATTCCAAAATGAAAATAAAATGATCTTTTTAAAGTTACTAGAGCTGCCGAACATTCAGGAAGCTTTCATAGCCACTTCAGAAAAGGTTAGGTAGGCCAAGGGGAGAGGTCACTGAGGAGACTGGAGGCTTGTTGACCCTCGAGCTGGATCCGGGCAACCTGAAGCTCTTTACCTCCTTCCTGCCCTGGGAACGCGTGCTGCCCACCGTGCCTGCAGGGGGAACCATGTTTAAGGACGCAGCCTTAAGAGAGTAAGGTGCTGAGACCATTCACAGTATATGTGACTGAGACCCGTTAAGGCCTCCATAAACTTTTGAAATTTGGCAGTGAGCGTGGAGATCTACTCATCTTTCTGCTGCCCAAGACAAGCCTCATAGGTAAGTTCCTTTGCTTATTAAACCTGCCATGTACCAATCCGGAGCAGCCTGCCTCTTTATTCTGTCTTTTGCTGTCCTCCACATACAGGGTCTGGTTTACAATCAATAACCAATTTCTAGCTCTCCTTAAAAAGAGGGTTTACTCAAAAGTGCTTGAATCTGAGTCCTTGGTCAGTGAGAAACAGCAGCCTGGGGCAAAGTGGGGGGGTGATTTTGCTCACATACTCATTTCCTTTTCATTATTTTTAATTTTTATTTTTAAAGGAAGCCAGAGAAGCCCTCACTGAACTGAGGCAGTGATGGTCTGCACTTTATTTGAAAGATCAAGTAAAGGACCCCACCTAATGCTAGTTTTCATGGAGTCTTGGGGGTCCTTGACAATGGGCTGGGTGTAGTGGTGAAGGAGAGAGAGTACCAGAAAGTACCCCAAGCTCTCTAGCCTGGGCAAGGGGTTGGAAGACAATGGCATTAACTGAAGTGCAGGACTGGGAAGTACAGCAGGTGGTAGGGAGTGGGAGGAAGACCATGAGTTCAGTTGGAGGAATGTTCATTTTGATGTGCATGGAAGACAGCAAAGTTTACTCTCTCTTTTGAAAAATATGTTGAAACCAAGTAAGTTCAGTAAACTGAGGAACTAATTTATAACACTGAACCTGGCTATTTGCAATAGTTATACACACAACTGAACCCCAGAGCCCAACACACACCCCTGACCCTTGTGGTTTTGCAGCCTGTGTAGCTACCCTGAACTCCCACATTAGGGTTCAGGACCCACAGCACATTGCACATTATTTCTCGTTCCTGAAGATCATCAAAATGACCACAACATAGGGACTCTGTACTGCTCAGATGTCTGGAGATGGTCTTTGGTGAGGTTAAAAAAATGAAACTGAACCTAAAAGTGGGTTCTATCTCACTGCCTGGGCTTCTCATGTTCAACCCAGGTTATCTCCCTCTGTGACAGCCATATGCCATCTTAGCAACCAGTGTTTATTCTGTTCCAAAGGAACACTGCAGTCCATGGCACCTTTCATTGGTCCTACTATTCAAGTCCCCACAGAGGAACACAGAAAAGCCACAGAAAATAATGTGGACACTTCACATTTGGTCTTATGAGTGTTCACTGACAGTTAAATAACATGATATACACAATGGAAAACCATTCAGCCATAAGAAAGAAACAAATCCTACCATTTGCAGCAACATGGATGGAGCTGGAGGACATTATGCTCAGTGAAATAAGCCAGGCAGAAAATGGCAAGTACCAAATGATTTCCCTCATTTGTGGGGTATAACATGAAGCAAAACTGAAGGAACAAAACAGCAGCAGACTCACAGACTCCAAGAAGGGACTAGGGGTTACCAAAGGGGAGGAGTGTGGGAGGGCGGGTGGGGAGGGAGGGAGAAGGGAATTGTGGGGTATCGTGATTAGTACACATGATGTGTGTGGAGTCATGGGCAAGACAGTGTAGCTCAGAGAAGACAAGTAGGGACTCTGTGGCATCTTACTACACTGATGGGCAGTGACTGCAATGGGGTATAGGAGGGGACTTGGTACTGGGGGTGAATGTAGTAACCGCATTGTTTTTCTTGTGAAACCTTCATAAGAGTGTATATTAACGATACCTTAAAAAAAATAAGAAATCTAGCAACAGTAAAAAATAAATAAATAAATAACATGCCTACTCTCAGTTAGGGAAAACCTGTCTCATTTATATTTGCTGCTGCATCTAGTTAATAACTACTAATCGTTATTCACAAGGTACAGGTACAAGCACATGACCTGAATTATGTTTTCCTTAATAAGGAAGAGATTGAACACAGCTATCAACTATGTTCAAGTAATACAAAGTTCCTCTCATCAAGCCACATACAGGAGTGTCCTTTACGGCACACATTATTTGGAATCTAATGGGATTTTTAACGTGGTGGTGGTGGTTGGGAGGGAGGGAGGTTCTGGGTTTGGGTTTTTTTCTTTGTTTTTCTTTTTCCTTTTAGAATGAATGAGGGACTCACAATGAGTAGCTGGTGTTATGGGAAAGGAAATCTACCCAACAAAAAACAAACAAGCATAAAACGCTGCTTCTGTCCAACAGTGATGAGCATAGTGTCAGGAGACAGGGAAGCTGGCTGGTCGCCTGGCTTCTCCAGCGACCCTCACTGCTCTGTTCTTTCATATAATCTCTTCCAGTTTACGGTAAAGCCACACCGCACGTGCTAGCATGAATCATCCATGCCCCTAAATGTCTACTTAGGGGTTAACAGAGGTTACCAGAAGTAGCTCTGGTCTAAAGCTCATCTACTTAACAGTCCTTGTTTATCAAAATTCTTGAAACCTCAACCAAAGCCCGTCTTCAGACCAGACCACAGCACACTGCCAGGAAATGCGTTTTCACAGGAGGGCCTCACAAGAAGCAGTTTTCCCTTGTTCTGGGAAGAAAGGGGCAGTCATCCACTCAGAATGAGAGCTCAGACAGGTGAGAGAGGAGGAGAATGAGGTCAGGAACTGCAGGACTAGTTTTGCCAACTGGCGCGTCCTAACGTAAGGTACGCAGAGGCTAGTTTCCTGAAGTGAAGCTCTGGAAGGCAACGGAACATGCAGTAGGGTCAGGGATGTGAGGAGCTCCCTCAGAGGTACCATCGAGGTCAGGAAAGCGGCAGGAAAATGGGGGCAAAACCCAGTCTCACTGCACTTCTTGTTCTGGGCCCGGTGCCCATGTTCCTTTCACGCACAGGCATGCGTTTTGCTGTGGACTCTCCTAGGGAAGAAGGTGTCTGCCTGTGAATCGCCTGGGTGGCTCTGTGCTGGGTAAACCAGCAAGTTCCTCTTGTGCTCTTTCTCCTTATACAAGGTATAAAAGTTACAGAAGGGGAGAGAAGGTGGATATATTGCATACGCCATGGGTGTCTTCATTAACAAGGACATTTATACCCTTGACTGACCTACCAAAATTCCTTCCCTTGGCACGCAGGAAGCCAGCATGAAGGAGCACGCATCACGCAGCATACAACCCTCCTTAAAGTCCAGGCTCTGACCTGTCGATCTGAGCAGTTGCTTTCTCTCTGCCCACCTCTGGGTCACATTCTCTGTAAATACCACCCACAGCAGGGCAGAGCTGAGGGTGGCTGGCTTTAGTGGGATGAACAATTTCTTAGTTTTGATTCTTCTTGGTGACTCAGAATTAAAGGTTGGCTGATGGTGGGTGTTCCAACTATTGACAAAAATGAGATCTTAAAAGGATTTGTAGGCCCCATCTGTTAACTGATTTCCTAACTTTCCCTTATTCATGAAAAGCATGCTCAGCTATAGTGAGAGGGACAAGTTGATTGGTCCCATAATGATTTCCCTGCCTGGAACTCAAGAGGAGAGCTGATCTGGACTTTTTACTTGGCACTGAGCAAGGCTGGACTGCCTGGTGCCAACCCTTTGTGGTTACCTAACCATTTATATCCAGATGCTGTCTCAACAACTTGACCAGTAGAGTCAAGGACTGAAGGGCACAGCACCTATAACACAGTGCTGACTGTTCTCCTAACGGCCTCTGGTAATACTTAGAAGTAAATGCTACTACCAGGCAGATCTTTAGAGACTGTCAAATCCAGTCAGGTCAAAAACTTCAGAGGCATTTGCTGACCCTCCCTTTCTCTCGCAACCCACACCCTACTAGTCTGGAAATCCTGTCTCCTCTACCTTCAAATACATCCAGGATCTGATTTCTTCTCACCATCTCCCTTCCTACCACCCCAGTCCTGGTCATTACCATCTCTCACTCGGGTTAATGTTACAGGTCTTCACTGGTGCCTCTGCTTTTGCCCCGGCCCATCCACACTCTGTTCACAACACAGAAGCCAGAGAGATGCTTCTAAAACATAAATCAGATCATATCATCTATGATCAAAACTTTACAAAGGCCCCCTAGTTCACTCCAAGTAAAAGCCAAAGTCCTTATAACGCCCACAAGGCCCAACCTGACTATCATTCGCCTGCCAGCTTACCTCTCCAACCTCACTTCCTATGAATCTCCTCATCCTTTACTTCACTCTAGACTCACTAACCTCCCTGTCCTTGGGCAATTCCAGCCACTCTTCTGCCTCAGGTCCTTTGCACCAGCTGTTGCCTCTGCCTGGCAACATACAAGCCCCCCCAAATCTGCTCGGGTCCCTCCTTTACTCCCCTTCAGTGTCTATCTAAATGTCACCTTGTCAATGAGACTTACTCTGACCACCCATTTAATACCACAATCTCCTTCCACTTCATACTCCCATATGTCACCTACCTTGCTGTGTCTCCTTTTTTTCTTAGTCTTACCACCTTATAATACATAATATACTTAATTTATTATTTCTACTTCCACCGGCTCTATGAACACAGAGATCTTTGCTCACCAACGTGTCTCACGTCTCCTGAATGGTGCCTTCACATATACTCTGAATGAATGAATCAACAGACATGTTCTGGAACTCCCTCAGTTCTAGAAGTATGGGGAACTGCCCACTGCATGGCCCTGAATGGAAAAAAGACAAATCCCAAAGGGACTTGACTATTAATCAAAGTAAAAGTTCAAGTCTTAGGATCCCATTTTCCCTCTCCTCCCACCCATCACTCTGTTCATGTGAGTAACTATATAGGAAAGGATTTTCACTCTCCTGAAAAATAAAAAGGTATGTGGATTCTACTTGCTTCCCACAGAACTGGGAAGGTGGGTGAATATGGCTATGAATTCTTATATACTCTCCCAAGCCAAGACAAAGTTTCTTCTCTCAGTAATTTGTTAGCTCTAACTCTGGGCCAGGAACTGGAACATGTTGGTGAACAAGACAGGAAAGGACCCTGATATCCTAGAGATTAAATTACAGTGTAATCATATATACTAATCCTCAGTGGTTACCAAGGTCTGTGCCCACATGGCCAGTTACTAAAACATTTCCCCAGCTGGGGATAGATGAAAACCCCAGGTATTCTCTGTTACTTTCATTCCTAGGACCTCACTGCTCAAAGTGAGGTCACGCACTGGGAGCATCAGTTCACCTGGGAGCCCGTTAGCAATGCAGAATCGCAGGCCCTTGCCCAAGCATGCCTACTGAATTGCAAACTGCATGTTAATAAGACCTTCAGGCACTTCTTATGCACAGAAATGTCTGAGAGGCACTGCCTTGGAATGCTCCACTGAATACAAGCCCAATCATCCTACATAAATTGTGGGGAAGGGGTATCTGTGGAGTAGAACAGAGAGAATTCAGTCCATCTTTCCTCTTGCTAATGACCAGGGAATATCATTTGATGCCATGGATGATAACAGGAATTATTGTAGAAGATTCTAGATTCATGTCCTTGATCATTTTAAAATTCACAGAACACAAGGTTGATATGAAATAAATATATATGATTATCATTTGCTAATACTTTGGGTAGTCCTATACATTCAAGAAACAGTAAGTAAATATTTTGAAAAGTATAGACTCTGAGGTAAGACTTTCTGATTTCTAAGCTATCACTACATCATTAGTTGCATTTCCTGAGCCAATTTGCTAGGCCTTTCTTAAGTTTCAGTTCCTATTCTGTAAAAATAGGAATGATAATAGTACTTACCTCATCAGCTTATTATGAGGACTAAAAGAAGTAATATTTGTAAACAAATAAGCATACACACAAACTTTCAGTTATAAGATGAATCATTTCTAGAGCGCTAAGGTACAACATGGAAATTATACTTAATAATGTCTTATAGTCTTAGAATCAGCTAAGAGAGTAGATAGAAAATGTTCTCACCACAAAAAAGGTAAAAAAATAAAAGAACGAAATATAATACCCAGCATATAATATAAGTAATCTCAACAAATGTTAGCTTTTACTATTCTCATTGTTGCTATTATTTCAATCATTTAATTTATTCAACAAATATTTCAGTAATAGGATACAATAGAGAGGAAATCAAAACGGAGTATGAGGAGCCTATTTAGGTAATCTGGTCCAGCAAGACCTTGCTGAGAAGAGAACGTTTACATGAAGAGCTGGAGAATGACAACAGCCAGTCACAAAAATGAGTCATAGTGTCACGCGGGGAAGACAGAAGAGCAGTTTAACACAGGTAGGTATCATGCAGAGCTTTAGAGTCCAGAAGAGGGGGCTGGATTTTTATTCATAATCAGTGGAAAGCTACTGAATCCTTTGAGACGAGGGAGGGAACTAAACATAAATGTCTGTCAGGTTAGACTTTGTTAGGGTTCCATGGGGAGCAAAGGACTAGGAAGAGTCCCTGGATGCACGAAGATGAATCAAACAGGTGTCAACTTCTAAGGAACTGTCATTCTTACAGTCTGACCTGAGACTTAATGCAAAGTAGTAAAGTTCTCTCGCCACGTCTTCCCTTCGCTACCTGAGTGTTCACCTCCTCACTGAGCACACCCGGGTCATGCTCGCATCTTGGCCGCCTAGTGGAATTGTGCCGACATCTGTCCCCTACGTTCCAGGCTCTTTTGTCTGATCTCCCAGAGCATCTGGCACATACTATTGAAAACACAGAGCCTCTGTCTCATAACGATTGCCATTCGTGTATCCTTTACACACTTACTTAAGGCTAAATCTACCCTTTCCATCTTTGGAGTCTTACCACACCTACTATAATGTTGGTACCTGGGCCCCTGGTAGGGAACTCAAATAAATGTTATTTTGAATGAAAGAACCAATTTCGTGTTTATTTACCATTTCTTTCCTTACTGCAAAAAATGTGTGCCAAATCCAGCTTCTACATTTCAGTGACAAACTAGAGACCCAGAGACAGGGGGGTTCCTTCAGGAAATGATGTCCTTGAGTGACAATCCCTTGCAAGAGAGGAAAAATAATCCTAACTCAAAATACATTTTACTAAGTGAGTGCATATTTTTCTCACCTTATGTAGTTTTTTTTTTCTTTAAACATCAGCCCAGGATTACTCCCTTAGAAACTGCAGAATTATCCACCACCAGCGTTTTGGGTCTATTTTTCTTAGTTTTTCCTCCCCATAGCCCTTTGTGGTGCTTGTCATTTCACAGAGGGGGAGAACTGAAGAACCGAAGCACAGGAAGAGCAGCCACATGGTGAGTCAGTGATGAGACAAGCGCTTCCTGTGAGCCGGCTGCTCCGGAGGCATTTCTGAGGAAGCCACGTTTACCCTGCCCTCACCCTCACCTGTGTGCCCTTCTCTCAGGTCCTGAGTCCAGCCAGATGTAGCTTCACTTGTTCGCTTGCCTGTCAGTCTGGGCTTGTGCCCCTTCACATTCAGGGATCCTAACAACTGCACCTGGCTGGCCACGATCACCACGTTAGTGTGTTCTCTGGAAGACTTAGAACTCATCTCCACCAGAGCTGTCCTCGGACATGAGAGGGCAGGAGAGACGAAATTCCCTTACTAATGAATCTGTTACATGAATGTAGTTCTTTGCAGGGGAGGATCCAGGTTTGGGAGATCAGAAGCTTAGACATCTTTGAGGAAAAAGAATACAAAATTACAAATAGAAAATTAGGTACAAAATTAAACATTTCTTTAGAATGGGAAGGGAACTCATAACAGATCACATTTTTTTTTTTGAGAGGGCATCTCTCATATTTATTGATCAAATGGTTGTTAACAACAATAAAATTCTGTATAGGGAACTCAATGCACAATCATTAATCAACCCCAAGCCTAATTCTCAACAGTCTCCAATCTTCTGAAGCATAACAAACAAGTTCTTACATGGTGAACAAATTCTTACATAGTGAATAAGTTCTTACATGGTAAACAGTGCAAGGGCAGTCATCACAGAAACTTTCGGTTTTGATCATGCATCATGAACTATAAACAATCAAGTCAGATATCATTATTTGTTTGATTTTTATACTTGATTTATATGTGAATCCCACATTTCTCCCTTATTATTATTATTATTTTTTTTAATAAAATGCTGAAGTGGTAGGTAGATGCAAGATAAAGGTAGAAAACATAGTTTAGTGCTGTAAGAGGGCAAATGTAGATGATCAGGTGTGTGCCTATGGACTAAGTATTAATCCAAGCTAGACAAGGGCAACAAAACATCCACGGATGCAGAAGATTTCTCTCAGAACAGGGGGGGTGAGGTTCTAAGCCTCACCTCTGTTGATCCCCAATTTTTCACCTGATGGCCCCCCCTGCGGCTGTGCCTGTCTTAGGTTGTTCCTCCCTTGAGGAATCTTACCCGTCTCTGGCTAACCAGTCATCTTCCAGGGCCATACAGGGAAATGTAGATTACATATTTTTTTAAATGGCTGAGAAATACCACAAATATCACAAAATTCAAGGGTTGCTGGGGCCAGAGCAGCGAAGAGCCCTGAATTCAGAGTCACCAGCGTATGGTAATTCTGACTCTAGTCCTGGAGTTCTTTTCTTCATTTCCTGCCCACATTTTTTGAAACGCTGCCTGCCTCCCCCTCCCCCATTTCCTCACCACTGAATCACTCCCTAATTGTGGGCATTCAGTTCCGGTCCACACCACGCCACTGAAACTATGTTCTCAAATGTCCCCAGGTCACCAGATCAGGTGGCTTTTGCTCAGCTTCTGTGCTCCTGGTCTGTCTTTAGCCGTAGACACTCATAACTACGCCTACCTTCTCAGAATCCTATCCACCTTGGTATATGCAAGAGGCTATATTTTCACAATTTCCCTACCGCATGGGCTCATCTTTCTCCTTCACTGGTTCTACTTCCTCCTTCCATCTGTACGAGCTCAATTCTTGGCCTTTGCACTTGTCAGCGCACATGCTTCCCCACCACCTCTCGAAGCTTCAAGCATACGAGTAATGCCTAAATCTGTAACCCTGGCCCTGACATCTCTCCAGTGTGTCATTCCTACCAACTGGGCACCTCCACATAAAAGTCCCCGGGACCTCAAACTCAGCATGCACATAGCCAAACTAATTATTGCATGCGTTCCAAAACTGGTTGACCTCACTACATGCTAAATGCAATGTTTCTAAAATTAAGTGCATCGTCTTCCCCATGGCTGTCTATCAGAACTTCCCCCTTTCTGTTACAGGTCTGATCTAAGTGGATGAGTGTCAAGTCATAATCTCAGCAGAGGAAATGACACTCTCCTTCTTCTTGCTGTCTTTTCTGCATAAAGTAATTCATTCTGGTTTGTTCCTCATGAGAACAGGAAGTTGCTCTGACGGGTTGAGTGGGAGAAAGAGCATCTGCAACCCAGTTCATGAGTTCGGTTTAAAGGCAGCTCTCCATCTAGACTTAGTGCTGAGGCTCCAGGCCCCATCATAAGGCATTTTTGTGATCAGGGATACTGTTGTGATTATGGCAATTAACAGGAACTGGGCATTTAAAAGGTGAACATAGTATTACTAGCAGAAGCAAAACATGACAGAACAGACAAGCAAACCAAACCTTTGTACTTGTATAATGGGGCCACGAGAGCAAAACCAGCCATCACCCTATTCTCTTCCTAGTACTGCAAGGAATTAGAAAATGTCATTACAACACGGAGCAGAATGGCAGAGCTCGGGGGGAAGGACTCAGTGAGCATAGAGAGGAAGAAGAGAAGGAGTGAAGAGGTAGAGAGGGAAAGAGAGAACACTAACATGGGACTGGAACCGCTAACCTCTGAAGAATAAAATGGACTTTTCAGTGCCCTAACAGAAAAAATTAAAACTTTATCAACTGAATACTGAGGAAAAAGATGGGTAGATATGGACTAGTCAATCTCTAAGATTGACATACAGAACGGTTTCTAATGGAAATCAATCTAGAAGTTGAGAGACGGTTTGCTGTGGAGGCAGAACCCAGCCAAGCAAAGAAGCTAGCATAGAATTTCAAGAGAAGCAAGACCCATTCCCTTCAAAGTCAAACTTGTGAAGCCTCACCCTGGGAGAGAAAGTTGTCCCCTTCAGAAAGAAAAATACAGATTGGTACTTTATCTCATCTTGGAATCCAGAGTCCATGTGGATATTATTGCTCTATGTGTTTGGATAGAAAGTACTGATAATTCTTCTAGTGATATGTATTCTCATCTATTTTTTAAAGCAGATAACGTCATCACAGAACAAGCAAATACCTTCAGAACTGAGCGCATCCAAATGACGAGTAGTCAGTATATTAATATTCCCCAGGGTTCTGTTGTTGGTCCTTCTCTTACTCTGTTCATTTTCTGTTTGGGATCCTCACCTAATTTTGAGACCTGAATACCCAACTCCCTACTATGTATTGCATGTGAGCCACATAACAAACTACCTCACATTCAATGGGAAAAAATATGGATTCTCCTGCTCGTGAATCCAGAGGCTGCCTGCCGTCCAGCCCATGTGGACTGGACGTGGCTGAGCAGCTGTGCTCCATGCTGCAGGCCAGGCTTGGATCTGCTGCCTCTGTTTGTTCAGGAACCCAGACTGAGGGACTTCGTGTGTTCACCGTAAGCAGGAGAAGCTCCTTCCCTTAGCAGAAGCGCACAATGCTTCCTAGGGCTGAGGCTCTGAAGGGCACAATATCATTTTCATCCACATTCTATCACTCAAAGCAAGTCATGCAGCCAGGCCCAACATCAAAGGCTCAGAGAAGTACAGGTTTCTCACACTGGCTGAGAAAAAGCAAGTGACTATTTGCTGAATGATAATTTAATTGACTACAGTTCTCAAACTCACTGTCTCCAAGTCTCTCATCCACCTCGTTGTCCTTTTATTTAATGACTGGTATCATCATCCACACAGCCAGGAAAACAAAGTCATTCTAACCTCTATGCAACCTCAGTAAGTTTTTATTACCAATTCTTATGGATTCTCACTCCTACAGATAAGTCTTCAATTACCTATACTTAATTGAGGCCTGCAGAGAAAGCAGCAATGATTTCCTGACGTTCTGCTGTCCCATTCTATAGCTGGTCATTCTACCTTGCTGAAATGAAAATGTTAGAGTGACCAGGCAAATCTAGATGATGACAAAAAGCTTTCCTTTTACAGAATCCCAGCTAATAAATGCGGAAGAAATGATAGAATCTATAAACCCTAACAAATATTTTTGTTTGTTTTCATTTGTATTTAATTTTTTTATTATATTGGTTTCAAATATACAGCATAGGGATTTGACAGTTGTCCACATTATTAAATGCTCACCCCAGCCAGTGTAGTTAATGTCAACAAAAAAAATTGTTACCGAACTACTGACTATATTCCCGATGCCGTACTTTCATCCCTGTGATTAATTTATATTATGATTGAGATTATGTGCCTCCTTGTCCCCTTCACCAATAAATATTTGATCCAGTGAAGATCGTCAGTCATTGAAACCATCAGATCAGGGGCTCTACTAACCACCTCACAGTGCACAAGATCACACCACCCCTGCCAAAGATTATCACTCCCAAAATGTTAATGGTGTTGGAGAAATGCAGAGGGGCTCCTTGGCAACGTCAAGGAACTGTATCCCTGAAGCTGCAGGACAGAAAATGTGAACATCAGGTCCAGTTCTTACTTAGTAGGCTCCAGAGAAATTTAAAATTTCAAGTCTGGCAAGTCCACTATGCCAAGGACAGGACCCTGGCTGAAAAATAATGGTACCTTGAGACTGGGAAATCAGACAGTTGGGTATGTACTCAAAACCCTTGAAACTTTCCTCTGACCTTTCTGGGCTTGCAGAAGAGACCCACTTCTCCCTATTAATGGTTAACATTCCCCTTGCTTGAAGATGGCATCGAGGCCTCTGCCTTGTAAGGAAACACTTTCAAATATCAAAATACACTCCCACCTCCCCTCCCAGCCACCCTACCAATAACTAGGGTCACTCACAATGTACCCTATAATAGTGGGGAAGACCAAAGTCCAGCACTATCACCTTTTAGCCAAGATAGTAGGTCAAAACAATCTTGCATGCTAGGGGAAATGGCAGGGGTGGTAGTCATCGAAACTGCACTTCGTTCCTCAGTAGGGCTCATAAAGAAACCCTGTGCTCCTGGAGGAACTCCGCCGATGCTACCTCTCAGAGCCGCTGTGGGACAGCTGTGGTGTCTGTCAGAACAGATTAGCACTGTCTCAGCTACGAAGTATGTACTGTCAATCTGGTCAATGAGCTCTTGTCTGTCTTACCAAGACAACAGGTCAGGAACAGTTCACATGCACATGGCAGGGACAACCATCCGCATGTACAGTCTTGCCCTAAGGCTACTTTAGCTCTGTCATTATGTAGTCTGAAGGGACTGGAACTGTCTGAGCATTCCCCAGAATATCACAGTAGTCTATTCTACAGATGACACCAGGGTAATCAGCCAAGAAGAAATAGAAGTATTTTGGAGGCCTTGGTAAGACACATGCACTCCAGAGGGTAGAGGCATCCTATGAAGATTCAGAGGCCTGTCTTATCAGCAAAGATTGTAGGGGTTTGGAGGTCTGGGGGATCATTTAAAAGACTCCGTTACTAGGATCTGCATCTCCCCTTGCCCTTTTTCTTTCTACCACAACTCACCTCTGTTCTTTGTTTCATGAATGATGCCAAAAACTACGCATCAAAACTGAACTCACAACCCTCCCCAGAGACCCTGCTCCTCTCCTGTTTTGTATTTCTTGGTGACTGTCTCTACCTCCCACCCAGCTGCCCTAGCCTGAAATCTGGGCATAGATAGACATCTCTCCCTTTACACCCACATCCAGTGAATCGCTGAGTCCTAAACGTCACCCATGGCAAGCTTCTCATCTTCTTCTCCATTGCTCCGATTCTAATACAGGCCTTCAGCCTCCCTTTCCTGGGCTGACATTGGAGACACATATTACATTGGACAGAATAACAATTTTGTAAACCTGTGGTGTATCGACTTGGGTTTAATTTTCATTTTACCCACTCTCTATCTATATGAACTTGGACAAGTAAATTAATCTCTCTAAGCCTCTGTTTCTTCTTCTGTAAAACAAGATAATAAATAGCCACCTTATAAGGCTGGCATGAAGGTAAAATGAAACAGATATATAAAGTGCCTGACATAAGAGTTCATCAACGACAGTGATCGGCAATGTTGGTAATAGTAGTAATATTTTCCATATTACAAATGATTTAGTGTAGGTTGAAATTAGCAAGAAAATCATTGCAATGGTTTTAGGAAATGGCCAAGTAGAGGAAGGGAATGGAAGGTGTCTGTTAACAAAATTATGAGAAAACAAGAGACGACTCCTTTAGGTCTTAGGAACCACCTGCGTAGCACTGAAGGGGAGAGCCAGGGACCCATAAAAACCTCTGCCCTCCACCTCCCACCCGCACCCCGGAAGACTGGGATATGCAGCCTGTGGGGGTCAAGGCAGAGCAGAGGAAAGGTTAGCTAGCACTCCATTCAGGGCAAATCAGGTAAGAAACAAATGTCAACCAAGTACCCAACTGTCACCCAACACCTTAGTTACAGCTAATATTTTATTACATATTTGTAAAAAACAACCTGAGAGCCAGACCCTTTCAGGAAGCAATATTAGATGGTCTGAGTAAAGGAAGATGGAAGGCATCAGAGAAAAAAAAAAATCCAGTTGTTTTTAAGTCTAGCACATTTAGAACTAAGAGGTTTCAATAAAGTGGCCAGATATAAAACTATAAAATACATAGGAAAAAAGTTAAGAAAACCTAAGAATGCCTTTTCTTTATACTGTGAGCACTGTTCATATTACTATTTATAAAAATTTTTGCAACATTGGCAGTTCTTTTTCAGTGAATTATCTAATATAATTTACTCTTTCAAAAATTAAGCTGTTGTCTTTTTGTTACTAGTTTATAGCAGCTCCTTATAAAACCTATATGAAGAAAAGGGTGGCAATCATATTGCAATATATAAATGTATCAGATTAACACGAACTCCTTACATTTATACAATGTTATACATCAATTTTTTTTGAATTGTAACTTTCCTGAAGGAATATAAAATAATATGAATAAATCTGGGCCATATCTTATTTTCCCAGAAGGGTAGACTGCATAGTGAAAAGTAGTAAAATTCCCCCCAAATTAAATTATAATAAATTTTATGTAATTCTGATAAAAAATCCAATAGGCAGGGGAGTGGGTAGGAAAAGTACTGGTCAAGTTGATTATAAAAACTATCTGTAGAGCAAATATACAAAAATGCTGACACTTTGGAAAAAAAAGTCATAGTCACAGTTATTAAAATAGAATCACTAGTCCAAAAATAGACAAAGATATGGAAGGAACAGAGGGGCATTCAGAACCAAACCTAAGCATAAGGCACATCTTAGTCTAAGATCATTGCTATCATTTCAAATGAATGGGAAATTAAAAGACAATGTTACTTATATTATTAGTTATCTATTTTGAAAAAAATAAGTTTACTACCTACCTCACACTACCTACCCAATTTTTAAATGTTATAAGTGTTACAGAGCTAAATTACAATGAAAATTTTCTATGAGGAGAAAATAGAGAAGTATATAATTTAATCATAGAGTGAAGGAAGTCACCGTGTGACAGAAATCTATAAAGGAAACAACAGATTTACTTTAAAAAATTAAACATTTCTACATGGAAAAAGTTAACAGACAGATGACACAATGGGAAGAAATGTTTCTAATACACGCAACACAAAGATAAAGAGTTATTCACACCTTATAAAAAGCTGCTATAAACCAGTGACAAAAGACAGCCTAATTTTTGAAAGAGTAAATTATATTAAATAATTCACTGAAGAAGAAATACAAATGACAATAAAGAAAACTAATAATGAGAGTTTCAACTTCAAAACTATTTTTTAAAATGCAAATTATGAGGGAAATTTTTTTTGCCTGCTAGTATTGCAAAAATTTTACACAAAGGCATTCTCACATGATGTGGGTGGGAGTGTAAACTGGCACAATTTTTAGAGAGCAGTATGACAATACCCATTGAAAGGTATAACATGGTTTCCAATTCTGTTTTTCCATCATAGAGAAACACTAGCAGAAATATACAGACATGTATACAAACAAGTCTTTAACAGCATTTTTTCTTCAAACAGCAAAACTTTGGGAACTAAATGTCTCTTAGTAGAGAGATGACTGAGGATGTGGTGATGGCAAATACACATTGATAAGGAAACATTCTGAGACATCCTCAAATTAAGTCACATATGGGCTGCCAAATGCGGGAGAGAGACAAGTGAAGGTAATCAGTCTCTAACCACAGGCCACGCATAGCTAACCAGAAACTCCATGTTCCCGGATGAAGTCATTTCAGCAATTACCTAGAAGGTCCCCAGAACCACTCCATCCCTCTTGCTCGTGAACAGTGCCTGACCATTATCAACAACCAATCCACCAGCCTTCTCTAGGGACTAACCACCTCTTCACCTTCCTCATCTACTGCCACCTTCCTTATCTATACAGAGCCAATGTAAATTTGAATAACTTTGTTTCCTTACAATGCCTTATAAATGTCCCATTTCTTGTGTCTGGCAGACAAGTTGTTTCTATGAACAGGCTTTGCTGCTGGTGAAGCAAAACTTCATGTCCCAGGACTCAGTGCTTTTCCTGGGTGCATCCATAAAAGCTCAACAAACTCTTTAATTTCAGAGAATCTCTCTGTCTGCAGTTTTTGCTTTGTCAACACAGCCATTAAAAAGAAAGAGGCAAGTCGGTATGTATGGAGTAAGAGGAGATGTCCATAGGGTCCCTTCAATAATTTATCAAAATGCAGAATTAAAGCAGATATGGATCTAATTGGAAAAATACACAAAGAAAAAAAAACACCTAGGAAATAGTGACAATGGGTGCTATGAAGGAAACGGTAGAAAACAGAAGGCATAATCCTTGGCTCACCTCTTTCTCATGCACCCATCACCCAGTCAGCAGACCTGAAAATTCTATTACCGAACATAGGTCAACATTTTCTGCTTTCCTCCAGTTGCCCATCTCCTCTGGTTTTCAGTGGCTTCCCCAGCGCTAACCAAGAACTACCTCAGCCCAGTTAGAAAGGCCTACCTGGGCCAGGCTTCCGTGCCCTGTGGCCGGCCCCGTGCAGCTCACTGCCCTTCGTTCTGTTGCTGCCACAGGCCCAGCTCTTGCCTGGTGATTTTCAAAAAGGAACGAGAAAGGATCCACCCTCAGGGGGATACTGGGAAATGCTTGGTGGACACACTTGCCTCTGTGAAAGGATTTCGATCTAAGATGGAACCACAGGCAAGAAAATGGAGAATCTCATGCATGCACCTGCAAAAGAACCAGATTAACTAAGAGACTGATTTTCCGTAAATGCCTGACTTACTGAAGATGGAGACTTACCTCCTGACCACTGAACATCCACCAATGGCCTCTCCCCATCTTCATGCCGATGAACTTACCCTGTGGACCCTGACTGCACTGCCCCCTCTTTGCACTCCTCGCCCATAAATACAAGCTCTCCCCAAACCCTCAGTGCACCCACCTGGTGCTGGGTGACATGTGTTTCTCCAATAGCAATTCCTTTGCTCTACCGAATAAACTCTAGCTTGCTTTAGTTATTTATTTAGGCTAACAGTTCTCACAGTGATTAGGGGACCTATTGGCATTATAGCACTTAAGAATGCTAAGCATATTGCTCTGTGCATTTAATCCCACACAGTGCATTGTTTTATGCAAAGTACCAATGCAGGCCCATAAAAAGCTGTTTCCTGTAGCTGGAACGCTCTTTAGTCTAATCTTTGCATCCCTTGTTCTTGTCATTTTTAATGGCCCCTACTCAGAGAGGCCTTCCTTCTAATGTAATTATTATTTCTCTTTACATTGACACCTTATCTGAATTCTCCAGAGTTGATCATTATCTAATAATTCATGCATTTGTTAATTTGCTTGTTTATTTTCTCCAGTGCCATCCTAACCCCCGTCCCTCAACTGAGATGTACATTTAAAGGGAGCAAGATCTTATCTGTCTTGTTCATCATTCTATCCCCTAAGCAATGCTAGGTACTTAATAAATGTTTGTTGAATGAATGAAGAATACTGACATCATATTGGGGCAGTAGGAACCTGCTGTAGGTAAAACTCCTTGGATCAAAAAAGCCTGGTCTTGAATCCTCTGTGATTTTGGGAAAGTTAACCTTTCTAAACCAAAAACAATTATTTTCACTTATAAAAGGGACTTATTTAGTAACTCTTGATTTGTAGAGTTGCTTTTAGAATTAATAAATGTAAATGTGGGGGTACTTTCCATAATCCATAAAAAAGGGGATTCAATAAATTACAACTATTATTGCTATTTATCCACTTCACGGCTTGGCTTAGGGCAAAAATAAGTCCTGTTATAAATGTCCCATTATTTTTAAATAAAAAGTTGATATTCTTACCTATCTGTGAGCCATAAGATATAACAATGTGGCTGGGCTATAAGGCAGGAAAAACATGCCCCATGTTCACCTTCCTTTCAAAAGTGGATCAGCTACCTGGCCAACCTACCTCACTGGCATTCCATGCTCTTCCCAAAACAGGGCAGTCTTCTCACCTTCTTCTGCAAAGTTAGGAAAAGCCAATTAGCCGTCCTAGTTAACACCATCAGGGAACCCCAAAACAGAGTGCTAAATTCCGGAAGTCTGAACCGTCTCAGTCTCCTGCACGTTATCTTTCTCTTTGCCATCCTCCCAGACCCCTGCAAAGCCTCCAGAATTTCTTAGAAGCCAGAACACAACCCACCCAAATGATGCAAAGAGGATGCTGAGGTTTGCACTGTCTTCCCTTGTAGCTCACACTTTGAGAGATCTGTTTAACACCTTTGTCTCTCTTTCTCACCATCTGAGTCAAGGCTGTTCTCTCTTCTCAATGAAGACACCAGGTGAGGAAAATAAAACACATTTCTTCTTACCAGAATCCCTGTTTCTTCAACCTACAGTCTTGAATCTCTGTTGCAAAGGTCTAGAATCTTAATTCATTTAAGGCCAGAGCTGCTTTGTAGCTTCCTAAACCTTCTGCTGACCTCCTCTTCTAATCAGGAACAACTTCTAGAACCTTCCCTTCCAGAAAATGTGGACCAAGTTCCCTTCCCCAGACTGGGAGGGGTGCAGGTATGGTGTTAGAGTGGAGTGTGTGAGAAAACTGAACACCAAGTGAAAGTAAAAGATCTTTGCCCAGAGAAACATTTGAGACACCAAGAGATGCCTATCCAAGTTCCCAGAATCCTTTGCAAAGGTTCTTATGATATCTTATATGTGTGGACACTTTCAGAGTTTGATAACATCAAAGCTGTCTCTTACTAACTCACACTGTCTTTGAAGTGGTTCACCCACAGAGAGCCAGGGCTGCGACAGGAGAACGAAGCTGTTCTATCCCTCATGAGATAAGCAACTGGAGGAGGGGAGTCCCTCTGCAGCTTGCATCTCCTGAGAGTACCCTGGGTTGAGTGGAGGGTTTTAGCTCAGTGCAAGGATAACAAAGAGCTTTGAGTGTTATATCTCACCAGTCAAATGTTCAAACATCACTCTATCTAATTATATTTCAGGATTAAAAAAAATAGGCATCAAAATGGCATTAAACTAGGCTGTGAATATAGTCAGCACAGAATATATTCAATTTATGTTTACAGAGGACCTGACCTTGCCATCTACTTTCATGTGTACTGCTCGATATTTAAAAAAAATAAAAGCAAGATCATGTGAGAAAGTATTTTAAAGACTATGAAAAGGTAAGATATTATTCTTTTATTTTTATACCTCAGAATGAGATTACCTATCTGTTGTTCTTTTAATGCGTGTGTTTATATTTGATAGGGTTCATACATAATGAGGTAGGATTATGGATCATCACATTTGTATAAATTGAACAGGAATTTTTTTGACAGTGACTTTATCAGGAAAGGTGCTGAGGAATATAACCATTCCTTGATCTACTTTGCAAAGTGCCTTTTCAAATCACAACATGGCTTCATTCCATTTGGTCTTCTATAAAATCATAAGAACAGGAATCAGCATCCTCATTTTCTAGAGGAGACAAGTGATTCTAGAGATATTCATGTCACTTAAGGTCACACAGCTAGTTGAGGAGCAGAGGCAGGACTCAAACCCAACTCAATCTCTTTTTTGCTCACCTTATTAAAAACCAGGATGCTATCAGTGGCAAAGGGTCAAGAGGGCAATTCAGAGAGAACACAGTAGAGAGGTGAATCAAAGAAGAATCTAAGAGTAACTCTCTATACAAACACACACACACAATGCAGAATACAGGTATTAGGCAAAGTGAGACAGATTAAAATGTGAAGAGATAAGGAATCACTGAAAATTAATGAGCTCAGGTTCATGTTGAGTGCCTTCATATAAGGTACAGTTCTGAGAGGTCTGCACATGGGAAGAACCTAAGACACATAGCTGAGCAACTAGGGTTAAACCCCAGCTCCCCAGTTCATCAGCTATGTCACCTTGGGCAACTCTCATAACTTCTCAGTGCTTCTGTTGTTTTTGTGTATAAAATGATAACAAGCTAGCTTACAGGGTTAAGTAAAAATTAAACATGATAAGGTACATGAGCAAGTTTTATAAACTATACAATACTATAGGAACATTAAGCCACAAAGAACTATGACTAGTGTGTGGAAGTTACAGTGCAGAGGGTTTCAATTAAACTTAAGGAAGAACTTATTAACATGTAATATACTTCACTACAGAAATGCATCCCCTCACAGGTTCAGGGAGCCCTCTCTCCACAAAATTTTCCAATTGAGGATGTGTTGCAAATGTGTTCCACCTGTTGGCAGTGTGGCAAAGAGGACCTCTGCCTTACAGGAGGGGTTGCTTTGTATTATTTCTAAGATTACTTATGAACCCAGAATTACTCTGTGATGAGTAATTTTTGGCAACTGAACAATGTTTCAGGTTTATATGTGGCAATCTTAATGCACCCTGTTTCCCTTTCTTGTAAGTCTGTTATAAGGAATGTTATGTCCGTGAGCAGAATTTAAGCAGAACCCAGAGGCTGGCTGGCCTCTAAGCCTTTAGCTATCAGGGAAAGAGCTAACCCTTGTTAATATAAACCCAAGGATGTAAGAGGAAAACAAGAGTTTTCTGCCTCCATTACAGACTGTGCCTCCTATGTGACAGCAGCCAGACCTCAGTTCAGTAAATGTCCCCACCACCTACCCAACTGCTCACACACCCAGCCCAGCAGCAGATCTAGCTAACTCCAATGTCAGCTGACTCTCCATCCCTCTGCTCAATATCCTATTTCAAGCCTCCGCCCCCTCCTACCTGGGGTGCTGAAGGAGCTTCATACTGCCTCCCAAGTCAGAATCTGTCCCCTGTGAGTGACTAGTGTCCCCTTCACGCTGTGCTAGGCCATGTTGCTCCTGCTCTCACACTGTCCATCCCACTTAGAATGAAACCCCCACTCCTTTCCCAAGGTTCTGGGGCCCTACGTTATCTGGCCCTGGCCACCCCTCATGACTTTGTTCCCTACCAGCTGCCCCCTGGCTCGCTCCACTCAAGCCACATTGGCCTCTGACATTCCAAACACTTCTGGTCTTAGGACTGCACTTGCCGTTCCTCTACGTGGTGTGCCCTACGTGCTGTTCCCTCACCACGTGTCAATCGCCCCTCCTGCATCTCTCTACTGCCTCACCTGGCTTAATTTTTCCATATAACACTTACTACCATGTGACCGACTAGGGATTTATTTGGTTCTTTTCACTGTCTATTTACCATCTCTCCATGAAAAAATAACTTCGCCAAGGGCTTTATTTTTTATTGTATCCATGGTACCTACAGCAGTTTCTGGTACATGGTAGACATTAAAGAAACACTTCCTGAGTGAATGAATGAGCTTCTGCTTACTTTCAAATACTAGTGTTTCAGGTGACACATTTCAGGAGACAATTATGACTAATTTGTAGGAGGCTGATGATGTCAAATAGTCAATCTTAGGTGTGACTTAACACTGTGCGTGTCATAGGGAACTTTCTCTCCATTGCCCCGAAATCTTCAGTAAAATTTGTCTATGTCACTAACCTGTGGTAATGGTGCCTTGAGGGAAAGAAAGGTATTCCACAGTGGGGGGTGACAGGCTCCCTGAAATGACACCACTCCTGGAATCCAGGTGACAGCCAGGAAGCCCACGCTTACGTGGACTGGCAGGAGAACAAGGGTCTTCCCTGAAATTCCCCGAGAACTTAGAAGACTGGACTTCCCACAGCAGTGGGGATTAATGTTCATGTCATCCTACTGAGAAGACAAAGAAAGGGTGACCCCATGGAGCTGAGGGAGCCTCCAAGTGGGTCACGGGTATCTGTACGGGGCCTTTCTCTGCAGAAGCACCAGTTTGAACTGCGGAGAGATGGCTCCCAGCGAAGGGAAAGCTTTGGCAAAAGTGAGAAAGTTTTCACTGAGGAGCTGCTTTCCTACCTTTGGGGGAACCGTAAGGGGCGGATACCCGCTTAGCTGTCTGTAATCCAAGGCTGTTTGGTTTCTAGGTGAATCCCAAGCGTCTCTGGCTACCATCAGCAGCTTTATTATTTCTGAATAAAGTTCATTTCTGAATCTGCAAGCCCTAAGAATGGAATTTTGATTCTGCTTTCCTAGGATCTCCTCATCCTGCCTCTGGATGATCCAAAACCCAGGTAAGGAAAAAAGAAAAAATGGAAGTAAAATTTTATCTCTAGTAACACCAGAACTTAAACAGATGTCTTTGAAAAATGTAATTTAACATGGTGCCCAGCACACTTTCAGATAAGGATCCTGGAATACTTGTGGCTTAAAACTCGAAGGAAACCTTACACCTAAATCTTGAACCCTAAGGAGGAACCAGCTCTCTCCCCCGCGTTCCCCGCTTCCAGGGAGCTGTTGCTTGCAGTTCGGGCCCCTCGTGGTGGCAGCCGAAGGTCCGCAGCAGCGCCCTCTTCCTGTGAACCTGCGCTAAGCCAGAACCTACTTCAGAGAATAGAGTCACCGCTCTGGGGGGCGAAGAAAAAAAAAAGGGTTTTGTGTGTTTTCAGTCGTTTGAAAAGAAGAAAACCTCAAACTACTGAACAAGAACCAGCCTTCATTTTTTTTTTAAGTGTTCTACTTTGGGTTTAGCATTTCACAAAGGAACAATGGCAGATCCCATTTTTGATGAGTATGTTAAAAAGTCTTAGATTTTTTATCTTCTTTATGTTCCTACTGAGATGAATAAAAATAACTCAAGGTTCCTAACGGAACGGTTAACATTTCTTCCTGGGAACGGTACTTAAAGCATAAGAAGCTATTACCTTATCTTCAGAAAATCCCAAAGCATCTTCATAGAGCTCAGACTTAGAGGAATGAAAGTGCCAGGATTCTACTTCAGCTCATAAGATTAAGTCAGCAGGGTGTGCCAGTGTCATCCCCACTTCCTCTTTTTTCTGGTACCACTATCTAGACGGATCCATTGATACACACACAAAATAAAATGGTCCAGCAAACTCCCCATGGCCCTTAGAACTGGTGTACGTAACGGCTGGAGCCAGAAAAGGATGAAAAGGTTGAAGAATCTCCCTGTGAGGTCTGGGAATCCAGACCAACAGCCAACAGAAGAGCGAATACCTTTCTGACTTTCTCCATGAGGTACCTGGTCAGGAATCTGAGCACATAAAGCAGGTGAATCAACCGAAGAGTTTTAAGGAGAGCAAGTGATACACTCCAGCCTGGACCTTGGCTTTGTTCCTGAATTTATTCAACAAATATTTATTGAGGATCTGCTAAGTGACCGTGTCAGGTCTAGTTTCCTGGAAGTTCCCTCAACTGTCTCTTGAACAACTCCTGGTACTGGCAGGAGTTCTCTCTTGGATCCCAATGCTATGAATTAAGATGTATTCTTTTTTTTCTGTCTGTAGCCTCAAACTCCCATTGGATAATCTACTCAAAGCTAGAGAAACACTCACACACATTCATGAGGCAACACAAATATGGATTCACTAACTCCGAGAAACACATCCCAAACTGAGACATGTGCCTTATAATTAAGGTTATTCTGTCAACAGATATTTATTAAGTACCTAATATAAGCTAGGCTCTGTGATGTGGAGAGAGTGGTAAACAAGGCAGAAAAGGTCTTGTTTTTGGAACTTTTATTCTAGTGGAAAGAACAGATGTCTTATGTGGGCAAATAAATAATGTAAGCACAATTATGATAGCTACTAAGAAGGAAATAAAATAGCAATAAAATGAGAAAAAGAGGATATTCTAAGGATAGTTTGAGGAGATGACATTTAAACTAAGGCTTGAAAGATAAGAAACCAGCCCTGTGAGGAGCTTGGAGAAGAGCATTCCTGGCTGAGGAAATGGAGCCTGTGTGTGTGGAGACAACCTTCTCAGATGTTTGTCTCCAAAGGAAAACAGAAATTCAGCCATTGCTGAGGAAAAGGGAAGGGTGAAGAAAGATTTGGGGTTTTTTTTGGTCCCACTTGCCTTTTATTGAAAGGTGATACTTGAACACCTACCTGTATGTGCTGATAGAAATGATCTCACAGACAGGCACAGTCTGAAGATCCAGAAGAGAGTAGACAAATGTTGAAGGGGCAGAGCAGGGGAGAGGGAAAGGGTCCAGTGCACCGAGGGGGAGATGGCCCTCTTCCTCCACTGGGCAGACGGGAGGAAGAGATCATGCCAGTGCAGGTGGGTTTGTGTTTGGGTGGTAGAAGTGAGGTTCCACCAGAGGTGATATCGTTGGTTTGCAAGAGGAAAAGATGTAATTGTCTCAAGCAGTGACATGCTTACCAGGGAACAGAAAAAAGTGCTGGGCAGCACTAAATGTCCACTTGGGATCTGTGATGACCAGTGTAAAGCAGTGGTTCTCAATGAGGGGTGACTTTTGCCTCCCCACCCTGAGCCTGGGGACATTCAGCAATGCCTGCAGGTATTTTAGATTATCACACCCGGGCGGGGGGTCGGTGGGGGGGAGACTGCTACTGGCTTCTAGTGGCTCGAGGGTAGGAATACTGCTGATCTTATGAAAAGCACAGGACAGCCCCCACCACAAAGAATCATCCAGTTCAGAATGTCAATAGAACCAAGGCTGGGAAACCTTAGTGTAAAGTGATGTCAAATTTATGTAGAACCCCTTTCTAGAAAGCTGTATAGTCAGACAGTGATCTTCTTTGTGGGAAGAAATGGAGCCATGGGACAGGGTGAGAAGAGGACTTATTTTTATCCTATGTATGCCTTTTAAAATTTGTACTATGTACTGGTATTACTTATTCCAATCAATCAAAAGTTAGAAATAAATCAGTGATAGATATATACATGGTCTAAATATTTGATAGGTGAATAGTGCGATGTAAGTAGATAAAGTGAAACCAAATCAGTCTGTTTTCCTCCAGGAACATTCAGCTGCTAGGATGCCAGCTTAAAGAAGATGGGATTTTTCCAAGGGAAGTAGAGAAGCAGAGTGTTTTGGAGTTGAGAAAATCTCCAAGGCACTGACTGTAATGGCAGATGGCAGAATCTCAGCTGGAGAGAGACAGGAGTTAAAATCAAGGAAGAGCTGATGGGTATGTAAGAGAATTATCGAGTTTATTGATCAGAGGTCTCAACATGGTAAAAAAATATATTTTAGGAGAGAAAATGTTGAAGCAATGGAGATGGAATAACAGATGTTGTGGAAGTAAGATGTCTGAAGTCAAATGCTAAGGGGATACCATACTTTCTGATGAAGACAATGTCTGGGGGACGCCATGGTGGTGAGTGGTTGAAGAAAATAGGACAAGTTCATGTGACAAATGTGAGAATACAAGAAGCCAGGTGTTTGGGTGCGTCTATTAGGTCAGTAGCTTCTTCTGGAGGATGAAGTGCCACTCATGGAGTGGCTTATTAATAATGGTAGGTACCATTTTTTGACATTCTGCCAAGTGTCAGATACTTTATGTATATATCAGCCCTTTTTTGTCCAAGAGGTCAAGACCTGCCCAGCAGCTGCAGTTAGGAAGTGGGGGGACAAAGACGCGAACTCAGTTTTTCAGTCCAAAGTCTGTGCCCTTTACACTATGCTATGGCTCAGCTCCAGCTAAAAAGCAAGTTGTCATCAAATTCATGAACAATTGGGTGAGCTTAACACCAGCAATAATATTGGTAATGGACACTTGGAATAATGGGGGATGCAGAGGGAGAGACTATAGAGAGGGAAGGAAAGTTTGGAAAAGACAGAAATATTTGCTTCTCATGTCTTCTCACCCCAGTACATTCTTCTCAAAGTGGCCTTAAGTCATGATGAGTGAAGAAGCCATGGAGGAAAGAAATAATAAGGAAAAAATCCAAATTTTTGTGATTTCCATAAAGTACATTCATAATGTTTATCTGCATTCTAAAATATTTTTATTATTCTTTTCATTAAAGATGCACAAAATGTATATAAATATTGGTTCTATTATAGGAAAACAGCATCAATAGCTGACAATCAATGAGTTGTGAGGACTATTAGAGTTGGTTGCTACGAAGCATTCAAAATCTACCACCAAATGCAATCCATATTTTCCTAACCTGTCTTTCACAATCCCCACATTCTCTGTCCATGTGTAACTCTTCTGGTCTCACACACACACACATGCGCACACCTACAATTGCACTGGAAATGTACATGCTGTGTAGGGAATGGACTGAGTCCCTCAAAGATCCTCCTTGCCTCCCTGTTAGCATTACCTGGTGGCTCAGGCAATGCATTTAGAAGTTAAAAAGCTGCCAAAGGAACACTGGACTTTCAGTCTGTTTAGCTTATCATGCAAGCCTCATCCTCTTTTTCCATTCCTTATACACTCATGTCATATCCATCTATCTGAAAGACAGCCTCCCCTGAGGTAGACAGTAGACCCACCACAAACAGTGAGTTAACAGGTGTCCTTTTCAAGGTACCAAAATGCTATTGGCCAATTGAGATGATTATCAAACACCTTGGTAGCTGCTTTTCCCTGCCTCTGCCTCTTCACATGGCAGCCCAGCGTTTTGAGTCCTTTAGCCAAACTGTCTTCCCGTCTGGCTCGTGGACCTAGGTGAGGTGAGGAGCTGTAGACCTGCTGGACCCCAAGGTCTCAAGCTCCTCTTGGTTCACGTCTTCTCTCTGGACCTCATGTCAACGAGAAGGAGAAAATCCTCATTCCAGACAACATTTCCAGTGCCTGAAATAAGGAGCCATAATGGAGAGGATCCCAAGGTGCTTTTCTTAGAGCTTATATAAGCCAAAAAATGTCTTAGATTCCTCAAAATTGACCAGAGAGAGCTCAGAGACATTGACATATAAGTGGTCAGCACTGGTGAGATTGAACACTGCCCCCAAGTAGCTGCTGCGGGCCCACATCTGGCCAGTAGTGCAGTAATTCATCATCTTCCCCTCCATCAGCACCAGGTCCTGGGGATACTTAGAGTTCCTCATAAAGACCTTGTGGTTCAGGGGCCAGTTGTTGCAGGACTGACCCCGGAAGTACACTTTGGAATACACAAAGTACAGCCCCGTGTCATTGATCACAAGGCCACCCTTCTTATACTTCACTCCGGAGACGAGGGTGATTCCATATGTGTCTTCCCATTCCAGAGGGATGGATCTTGCGTTGGGCTTGCCTGAAATCAAATCAGAGGAGAGCTTTCAGCCAGGAGTGCTCACACACCCAACAAACTAAGCTTCCAAGGCAGAACTGTGGGACCTTCCTGGAATAAGTTTTGATTTTTGTGTTTTTTACCCTGAGTCCATATAGAACTGCCCAAGGAGTCAGACTCAGTCCATCACTGAATTCCTTCAACACCCTCATCAAGTTGCCTCTACTTTACCATCCACACAACTGGGACAATATATTCCTTTAGTCAAGTGCAGTGAGAAATCACTGAGATGATTTTAGTTCTCTGAAGCAAAGATTCTATCATCTTCAGAAGAAGCACCAGGACCGCTGGGCTTTGAAGTCCCTCCATGGGGAGAAAAGCCACACCCAAGGAAATCTAAAGCTCTAATGTTGGGAAGGACCATTGGAATCATCTCATCCAACACCTCACCTACACTCAGGGGTCTTCCGTCCCCCACTCGGAGCTAAAATCCCTTTTCCTTTGCATCCCCCCAGCATTAGGTACATTCCTTACACAAAGAACACTCTCCAATATGGAAATTCTTATGTACCCATCTTTCCCTATTAGGTTTTGAGCTCCTTGAAAGCACGTGTTATTCATCTCCATGTCCTCAAGGCTTGGCACATAGCATTTGCTCAATAAATGTCTGATGATCTAAACAAGAGCATTCTGCAGTCTCAGTGGCACACCACGTTCTCGGATACTTATCCACTTCTCAGATATTTACAGACTTTACACTGGCATGCCCTTACCATGCTGCAATCAGATCTTCCCACTCTAATACATGACCACAAGTTCTGCCAGTGCCAGGATTGGGCGTCTCTTCTCACTCCTATTTGTACATAGTCTTGAGCAAAGTAGGGTGAAGCTCTTCTAGAAAACTGGGGTAACAGGAACGTAATGATTTATCATTCCCCATCTTCCCAGCTCTCACCTCCTAGACCTGTGGTCTTTGGAATGATTGAAAAGCATGAACTCCTTATAGGCAGGGGTCATATCAGAATGAGCTCCATCTCTCCAGTCTAGTATAGGTGCTCAATATGCATGTGAAGCCGACCTATCTAGAATGCTGTGACTACGCTTGGGCTTCAAATACCGTGGAAAGTGACAGCTCCCCCAGAGCACAGTGTTCAAAACCAACCAGCTGTTCTGTTTTCTGCCAAAGGATTTCCCAGGTCCCACAAACCTGCCAGATACAAACCTGTTAAATGGGCCACTTTCTTCAGCTCTCTTTTTTCAGAGGATGGATTGGAGGGACCTGTATCCCAGAGAGATGGAAGGTATATGTAAAAATGAGATACTAGCTATAATTCTGGTGGTCATTTAAGTAAAAGAGATTTTTTAAAAAGCATAAATGGCAACATTAACATATACTAATCATGCAAGTCCAAACTGTAGAACGCACAGTAGCCTCTATTTCAGAACCTAGAGGTAAACAGTAAACCAAATTAAGATAGACATATGCATAAATCATACTGTTACCATGAAACACTATAAAGGTTGATTTATAAAGAGCTGTCCTATCAGTTACTGCTTTTAGAACTTGCCACAGCCCTTTGAGGTAGAGATTATTATCCCATTTTATAGACGGCTACATGAGTTTGGAAGGTGAATGACTTGTCCAAGAAGACCCAGCTACTACTCAGTGTCAGACTGGAACCAACACTCAGGTCTCCTGACTCTGAGTCCAGGGCTCCTCTGCTCTGGCTCTGCTGCCCCTGGGATTCTGGAGAGGAGGCCCAAGGAGACAGCTGATTCACCTCCAGGCCATGAGATCTTTTCCCAGTGGCATTCTACAGTCAACACCTTAAACATGTAATTGTGCACAGTCTTCCCCTCTCACACGATCTCTGTCCAGCCTTATCTCCTCTCCTTGCTCACAATGGACACAGCCACATGAGAGGAGTTCTGTTGTGATCCAAACACACCCAGCTACCTGCCTCTGTGCCTTCGCTTCTGCTGTTCCTTCTGCCTGCAGTGCCTTCCCCAAAAGATTTCTGTGTCAAATTCCTATCAACCCTGTAAATGCCAAAATACTGCTTCCTTGGGGGTTCAAATATGATTTTTCCCTCCTTTGAAACCAAGAACCACACTGTCTTTACTTCTCTTGTCAGTTCTGACTCTCCTTTTCCATGGTAACTGTACAATTTTTCTTATTCCCCCAAATAAGTGGCAAGTTCCTTACTTTAGGTTTAATCCACCACAGTCTTTAGCTCAGTTTCTAACACAGGGTAGGCGACCAGTAAATGTTTGCTAAATTAAATTGAAGGAGTTAAAATAGACAGTGGTTCTCAAAATAGATGCCACATCTCCGACCTCAAATATGTCCACCAGATAGAGCTACCACCCTAGCTACTGAATTCAGCTAAGACATCCAAGAAAGAGTCACAAAGAGGCACCCCCAAATCAGGCTCATTGTAATTAGCCTGCAAAACTTGTATATGGTGTGAAAATGCCACGATCTGCTGAGAACATTACCTGACTAATCATTACCTCTGTAGCCACCCAAGACCTCCCACCATGAATGAGGTGTTAGTGAACAGGAAAGGCAAAACTGAGTCTCCCTCACATTCCTACCCCACAAACCATCTGTGCAGCTTATCTGGCTCTCCGCCATGTACTGACAGGAAGTGGAACAGAGAATCACATGTCACCTATCTGTATATCCCTCAAAGAGCCCTGCAGAGTGTTATTCTCACAGAAGGCACTCGATAAAAATACCTGCTGGATAAATACATTAGAATATCCTATACTTTGGTGCTGACTGTCTCCTGCCCCAGGGTCTTTGCACATGCCATTTTCAGTGCTCAAACATTCCCCCCTAGGTTCCCACCCCTACCTCCGACATACAACACCTCCTGTGAGGGGACCTTCCAGACCACTCGATCTCAGGGCACACTGAGTACAACCGGGAGATATGCTGCCTGTTTGCTTGCTTTTGTTTATCCTCTCCAGCACAATAAAAGCTCCACGAGGACAGGCCTCCTGTCTGTCTGGCTCTTGGTCATCACCCACCACCCAACACCCAGCCCGGCACATAGGAAACACTCTAAGAGCATTTGTGAATGAATAAAAAGATTAAATGAATTTACTGTAGAAAAGTGGAAAATAAAAAAGAAGCAAATAAGAAAGTTTGAATAATCTATAATAGCACCTTCCAGGGGAAAACCACTTAACACATTGGGAGTATAAATCCTCCTAATTCTTTACTAAGAATATAAAAATGTGCATATATATTTATAAGGTCAATATTAAACTAAACACACTGTTTTATAACCTGTCTTTTTTATCTAACAATATAGAAGGCACAGTCTCTAAGGCATTAAAGGTCCTTCTAAGGTCTGCTTTTGGGTTGCTGCCTGCCATGCCTTTATCTGAATGCACCGTGGTGTTTTTAATCTATTCAGAGGCATGTAAGTTTCTTCTGAATTATTTATTATAAATAACCTAATACAGAATTGATGAACATCCTGACAAGTTTCTGGGTACCTCTTGATTATTTTCTTAAGATAACTTCTCAGTAATGAGATTACAAGATAAATGAACAGTTCTAATTCTTTGATATATTTTTCCAAACTGCTTTTCAGAAAAGTTATAGCAATTTACATGCCCACTGGCTGTCAACTAATGTATAAGGAGGACTTCTCTCTCATATTTTTGCCAATCTGGGCTTTCAAAAAAATATTTACTAAGTTGATGGGTAAAAATGGGTATTCGCTTGTTTTAATTTGCATCTTATAGCATTAATAAAGTTGCTAATTTGATTTCCACATGATAATTCACCAATCTCTGCTCCCTCTGGGTTGATCTAGAGGAGACACTTGTTTCCTGGGGCAGGAAGACACATGCATGAATTATACTGACTCATCTGCTCACTTGACTTTCAGTTACTAAAATGACTCCAGAGAGTGGGTGAAAGATGAGTGATTCAGTGCCTGCTTCACCAGCCACATTCCATTGATTTTTCAAAGCTATTTTATTTTTATCCTCCAGAGGCTTTAGTTTTCTAACAAAAATTTCTACTCTGCTGTGTACATCTGGATTTTCTTATACTTAGAGATTTGAACTCTGATCTAGGGACCACACCATCCTAAGGATGGCTTCTACAGGAGCTTACAATCTGGGCCCCTTGAGGAAGGTTTACCCTGAGAAACTGGACCAGGTTCCTCTTACTGGATAGCCGGTGGTAGCTGCTGTTTTCTTCCCAATTTCCAAGGATGAGATTTACCTACAGTCTTCACAAAGGCATCCTGCTTGTCACCTCTGTTCCTCATTCCAGGGCCATCATAGGGAGATGGGTGTTTCCCTATTTGATGTGGCACCCATCCTAATACTGGAAAGCCCTGTGGGTGACAAGGCATCAAGAGCCCCAGTTCCAGCCCCAGTTCCACACCAGTGGTCTTGGGCATATCATCACCTCATCTGTCTTCTAAGAAATGAGATGACTGGACCAGATTCTCTCTGGCTGTCTTCCAAGTATTACCAAATCTAAAGTTCCATCCATCTTAGTTTAATGAACCACAGCATCCTAAATTTATCTGTCTGCAGCTCCCAAAAATATGTTCTGGAATTTCCTGAGGTCACTGTTGAACATTTTCATCTTCATCCTGTCCCGGATCTCATACACAGGGTTTTCCTTTATTATTGAAGGTAGCTCATGACCTCTGTGGGTGCAGCTGGCCGACTAGTTGAATGATGACTAATGTCATCCCCCAAGCTTTCCTGTGACTGCAGAAGAATATCCTAATATAAAAGATCAATTTCCTGCTTTTCAAAAGCTTGATTTTATCCTACAAAATATTTTTAAAATAAAGCTTGACTCTTGAGAAATCTTTTAGAGAGTCTGAAGAGGAGAGAATCTTTCCCAGACACATCTCCCTCTGCCGCTGCCTCTCTCTCTCTCTCGAGGAGGTACAGCCATCACCCTGTGCAAGGGAATCAGGAGGCCTGAGCAAGGAGCCAGGCCTGGAGCCAGCTACTTAGGAGGCAAAGGCCCAGCGTTGGGTATGTGCGGATCTCTTTCCAAGGTCAAGCGGAAATTATTTTGAATTGTGTGCAGTACTTGGCTATACTGATTCTGAACAATTAATTCACTTCATAGTGCAGGGCAGCTCAAGAAATCAAAATGACCAGAAATTTAGAATTACTCAGGTTTCCTCTTGTAGTATACAGAGGCCCCAAGGATGGGATGGAATTCAAGGCATTCCCCCAGCATGGCTCAGGGCTGCAGACTATCCGATTCAGGAAACTGAATGTACATGTATAACAGGACTCACCTATTTGCTTCTCCAAAGATGATGCTACGTGCCTTTGGCTGGTGGCCTGGCAAAAGAGAGAGAGAAAAGGTGTATAATACATATGAAGTTCTTTTAGCAAAGGAGACAGAATGTCAAACAAATCAAGCACTGGGAAGGGAACCTAAATACCTCAGAACCCTTTCTAATGCAGACTTTGGCCAAGCATTTGTTCTTTCTGTACCTTGGTTTTGTGATTTCCAATAGTCCTGATACGTTTAAATATTTTCAAGGAAATTTAGGTTGGCCATTTGAACAAATTCACTTTTAAGCAAGAGTCAAAGCTCCTTTACTTTCTCGAGTCACTAAGTATGAGGTAAGAAGTGGTTTAGTGGGCTGATTTTTCAACTGAGAAAAAAACTACAACTCCTGTCCTTGGCCCTGATCCTTTACAAGATAGAAAATATGCCTTTCACTCATTTGAGCCTCCATTTCTCTGCCTATAGAATAGAATGACCAGAATGATTCATTTCTAAGATGGGAAAAAGGATTGAAAAGTGTGTAGCCAGCAAGAGGTGGTGCACATGGACCCCTGCAGCCATACGCAGACCCCCGGTGCCCCCCGCAGCAGAACGGCCTCACCCAGGCCTCCAGGCACAGCACCCACATGCCAGCTTACCTCTCTGAGTTCGGCCAATTCCTTCTGCAGGTGGAAAAGCTGAAACATCCCGAGCCCCAGTCCCACGAGGGTTACCAGAACCATGAAAAACAGCACAAGGAGGCACAGGCCTGTGCTGCGGTCCCTCCGCTTCTCCAGAGGCAGCGGGGGCAGTGGGGGCAGTGGGGGCAGGGCCGGCGGGGGTGGCGGCGGTGGCGGTGGCCTCCTTTGCCCTGGCCTCCCTGGCACAGACGGTGCACTGGGGAGAACTGAGCCTGGAGACACCCAGCGGCTGCTGGTTCCGCTGTCCACCCAGTAGATCGGGGGGCATGGGTAATCCCAGGGCTGCTGCATGGTGGCCGGTGACCCGGGCTGGCCCCGGACCGACGACTTTCCTTCTTCTCAGCCCTGCGGAGGCCCAGCTGGCAAAGAGGGGACTCCTGTTTCGGACTGTTCGAGAGGAGGGAAGCCGGCTCTCTCTTTATAGAGTTTCCATAGTTGAGGGAAACACCTCTCTTTCATTCTCTCTTTCTCTCTTTCTGCCTCTCAGAGAGACACCCACTCACTTTGCATCTGAAGCTGAGAAGCCTCAAGAAGCTCAGAGCAAACCCCGGGAAGTTTCCGCCCACAATTTTCTGATGAAAGCCTTCAAGGCCCCAATTGCTGCTGCCCTGCTACGCGAAAGGCTGGTATAGGCTCGTCTTTCTCAGGCCCTGGGAGAGCAAATCGCTTTGAGTGCAGCCCTTTGACCAGTGCCCAGCTTTGGGAGAGTGGCCAGTGCACTTGTTCAGGCGCTGAGGGGAGAAGCCTGGCGTGGGGCCAGAGCCCGACCACATCTCACCTTTTGCATGAGGGAATCATCCTCCCCCACCCCCCACCCCCAAGTGCTATTTACCCCGACACTGCAAACCATCATCATTTTACAGGGTACAGACCTGCCTCCTCCTCCCTAGATTAGATCAGGGCTTGCAAACCAGGGGTCCACATGCCTTATGTAACCCAGAAACCTGCTTCTTTTCTGCCTCCCAGTGTCTTTCTCTTTCCATTGGCGGTCCCCTTTTAGAACTGGGATATTCCACATTAAAAAATACATATTTCCATTATGCTTTGAAACATTAGAATATTCAACACGCTAGAGGCCATGTCTTCAAACCAGGTCAGCATGAGCTGGGCAGGCGCCTGCATCCCTCCTGCATCTCTCCTCATGCTCACACACCGCCTCACCGTGTCAAGTGGCCCTCCTGGCCCCCGGAGGCATTTCTGTTGGCAGCCTCTGCTATGGATGTGAGATGTAATACGTGATGCCCAGTAAAATTTGAATTTCAGATAAACAAATACTTTGGGGGACAGGTATGCTCTAAACATTACATGGAATATACTAAAAACAATTGTTCATTGTTTATCTGAAGTTCAAATTTAACTGACTGCACAATCTGTTTGCTTATGCAATGCTAAAGATGGGGACTCTACCTGGACTGACCTCACCTTGTCTCTGGCTTCAGATACCATTTATATGCCAATAACTTCTCAGGGCTCAGTACCAGTCCCAACCATGCTCCCATATAAACCTCCCATAAATCCCTATTTATCGGGGGAGTCTGTTTTTCAAATTTCATTAGTATTTTTTTTACATTGTGCTTGGGCATTTCTGAGGCTATCATTCTGGCTCTCCACCTGTACCAAACTGGTGCCAAACTTATTTCTCTGCCACATTCTGCCCCCATCACCCCCGTATAACCTGTTTCACTGGAGGTCACTCTTCCTGGTGACAGCTTCAACTCCTCTCTCTTCCTCTCCCACAGGTTTAACTGTTGATTCTACCCGAGCCATGTTTCTCACATCCGCACACCCCACATTTCCTACTAGTATCGCCTTACATCACACTTTTATTGTCTCTCACCTGAAATATCACAATGTCATGCCAACTGGTCTCTCTCCCACCAGCCTTTCCCCAGCACAAGTCCCCCTGCAAAATGCTGCACAAATGGTGCTTTTAAAAACAAATTCAGTTATCTCACTTCCTTGCCTAAAACGTTATGTTGGAAGGTTTGATTCCAGTAGTCAAATTCCTTAACGCTTCCCACAGGCTCAACACAGTCAGATTCCGAGAACTGGTGTTGCCTCCTCTCTAGGCACTTCTGCCCACATCCCACTGTCCGCTCCCGAAACTGTGCAACAGAGGAGGGCAGCGTTGACAGCACGGTGGTCTTGCTATCTTTCAGAGGTGGGCAGAGTTTATATGCTTTAGAATTCACACACATACATTATTCATAGTTATGAAAAAGGGTAAGTTTAAAGTTCATTAGGAATAATAAAAAAATAGAATTTTAAGAACTGAACCATACACACAACCAAAAAACAAACAAAAAAAACCCTTAAAGTATCATGAAATAATTCTTTAAAAAAAATGTATTGAATTTTACTTTTTAAAATATAAACAATTTCTGGAAAATGGCCAAGACCCAAACAAATGGGAAAATATACCACATTCTGGATGGGAAGGAGAGTGAGAAAGTATTGCATGACGGTTAGGGTGGTGTTCTGGAGTAAAAGTGCCTGGGTTCAAATCCTAGCTCTTCCACTTACCAGCTTTGTGCTGATAAGGACAAGGACAAGGACAGGTCATTTGCCCAACTTTGTGCCAGTTTCCTCATCCATAAAAATGGCTGTGATCATAAGTACCTGTTGCACAGAGCATTGTGAGGATTAAATGAGTCAAAGCATTTGATACACTTAAAATAGTTCCTAGCATCAAAGTAAGCACTCAACAAATGTTGCTGTTACAAATTGAGTGAATCTTCCCATATATAATTCATCTACAGACTTAATGGAATCGACCTCCTTCCACTAAGGATAAAAGAAGGTGGAGAAGGGGAGAGGTTAGCGGGAAGAGTACAGCCGATGCTTGGCATCCAGTATCCCCAGAGATTTTCCTGGTGGACTGATGAACCTCTCTGTCTTTGTCTCTGGCTACGACCCCTTGCTTTTCTATCACAAACTCCCACAGAAACTTCTAGCATTTCCCATCTCCCTGTGCTCCTTCTCTTGATTCATTCTGTGATAGGAGAAATCAGAATCTTAGTATCTGCCCTTGACCCACCCACTGCCCTGCAATCCAAGGGACAATCTGAATTAAACCCTGGGATCACTCTGATAATGCCACCAAACATCCCCAGGTTGGCAAAATCATGGGAAAACAAATACCCTGTCAAACAATAGCAGGTTGGATACTACCAGAATCTTGCTAATTAGCAGAAATTATTGTTACAAAGTCGGTCTTAGCTCTGTGATTGCTAAAGAAATAAATCTATATCTCTATCCCATCTATATCTATATTTATATATTGCTTCAAGAAAAGGACTGAATAAACAAATCAAAGAACCAGCAGGCTGGCAGCTCCCCAATGTGGGAAACTCGGGTTGAGGAGATTTTCTCCTTCTCACCTACCCCTCCTACCTGTGCACACATCTCTGAGTCTCAGACCAGGGCTCCTTGAGGATGGAGTGGGGAGAAAGATTTAGAGCTGGCAATTTCTTTCAGAACGGGTAGGATTGTCAGTCCTAGAGATTTAAGGGATTATGGGTGAGATGTGGGAGCAAACTGCTGTGCAGGACCAAGTCAGAGAACCCTCCTTGCACAACTCGTTAGAATTCTTTATGTGTCTCGCCTCATTAGATGAAAATTCAAGTCACCTTTAATCCCCTACCATTGTAATGCCCTCAGAAGTTGTCCTGACCCTTTAATAAAAGGGTCCGAGGTATGCTTCCCCAGCTTAGCATGTTAGTCTCACCTTTATGTCAGTTTCTCAGGACCATCAAGACACTTATCGTTTCTTGGGGTTGTTTCCAAGGGACACAACCAGAAATCCATGTTAGGGTGTCACCTTGCCAGCCCTGCTACATTCTTTACATCCGTGGCCTCCAGCATGATTTGGGGATTAATTAAATGCATTTATTCAGGCGAGGCACTAAGAAGAGGGTCTGGGATATAGTATACACTCTATAACTGCTAGCTGTAATTATCATCATCACTACTATGTACAATAATTCTACAAAAATGAGTGGATTATCTTCATCAATGAGTAATTGGACTCAGAGAAGAAAAGTAACCCTGGTGAGGGGTGGAGTCAGGATTCGTTCATATCCAAGTCTGCTGAGCCCACAGACTGTGTGCTTTCCTGCCCTTCTCTTTGTACAGGGCCCATCTCTCCTCCCACCTTACAAGATCTCATGGGCTCAGGTGAGTCTGCAAGATGTCCAAGGGTTTAATTAATCTTGCCTAGGCAAGTAGATAACCATAACTTGCTTTATACTTCAATGTGATCTCATCTCTAAGAAAAAGGTGATCTTATATCCTTTTCTAATATGAAAGGATGAGCTGGGGGGTAAATTATCAACCATAACTATTGTTTCTCCAAGTCACACTAGGCTTAAGGAGGAAATCCAGGGACTGTGGATACCTGTAGCAACGGGGTCAAAAATCATCCTTCAGACTGTTTCATAAAATGTTTGCTTCAGTTAAATTTATATGTGTATACATAATGTAGGGGGGGACATGGGAAAGGCAGTATATACAGAGAAGACAAGGAGTGATTCTACATCATCTTACTACACTGATGGGCAGTGATTGTAATGGGGTATGTCGGGGGGACTTGACAGTGGGGGGAGTCTAGTAACCATAATGTCGTTCAAGTAATTGTACATTAATGATATCAAAATTAAAAAATTAAAAAAAAAAATCATCCTTCAGCCCTGCCACCCCCTCACCCCCAATAGTATGATCAGATCTCAAGATCACTCCATTTTTCTCCCTGCTCTTTGCCTATCAGTCAAGGTCTGGTCAGGAAAACAGAAGCCACTCCAAGAACTAACATAGGAGTTAGAGGTTAGGTAAGCAGTGGTCAAGAAGGCCACCTTTAGAAGATGTTGAAGTACAACTTGTGCAATGACCCTTAGTTTCAGCTTCCAGCAGCTCTGACATTGGTGCATCTTAGGGGGACACCAGAGGTACAGGAAAGCCCCACGCTGCCGCCCACATCCTTTCAGGAGCTGCTGCTTCTCCTCTACCTTCCAAATCTCATGCACTTGCCTCCCCTTGGTGGAATCCAACTGGGATCCCACTTGCAATGGAATGTAGGAATTATAATTTGCTGTACTCTCCTGGGGACAGGAAAAGGGGCGACAAGCTGGGGGTAGTACTACTGAGTATTAACAAATTATATGAGGTACACTGCGTCTATCTGGCTCACTATCTAACTCAACAAGTTGAAACTAAGCAAGTAAAAACTCAACAAATGTGTTGGCTGAATTAGCGAACGCCAGAGAGTCCCAGGTCAGCAACTGGTGGGAATTCAGATTCCTCCACACCAGCCTTCAGGGCTCCATCTCCCAATGACACTCTGAGGGTGCTGCCAGCCTGCTGCTGAGCTGACGCAGGGCATGGGGTGTTCAATGTCCCCACCCTCCCCTGAGGTGGGTCATTCAACTGCCACAGAAATAAATGTAAATCTGCGCCTGTCACTCGGCTGTTAGAAATACCATTTTTGCCTTTCGAATAAAATCTGAACTCTTCAGCATGACTTCCAAGCCGCTGCCTTACCTGGGCTGTTCCTAACGCTCCAACTGATCTCATTCTACGCACTTCCTCTTGCACCACACAGCGGCCACCCTGGCCTTTCAGTTCATCACGTGGGGCAAGTTGTCACTTACCTCAGGACCTTAGCCTGAGACACTGCAATGCTCCTTCCCCACCTCTGACCTACTTTTCTCCAACCAGCTCTAGAATCCTTCAGTCCTAAACTAAATGTCACTTCCTCAAAGAGGCCTTCACTGGGTCACTCCACCTAAATGAGATACTCCCAGTTAGCATTAGTCCCAGTTAGTATCCACTCTCCCCATACTCTGGAGTTTTTCCCTCTTCCAGGATTTATCACAAACTCAGAGGTATAAAATCATGACTATGTTCTGCACTTGATCATACCTACCCAGCCTAGCACCGTGCCTGACAACTACTGTTCACACTCAAGAAGTAATAAATACCACGCCCCATACTGTGGTTTAACAGTGTCCTCAGATTACAGCTCTATCATTTTCTTAATTTCTCATCAATGTTTGGCTCTTGAACCCTGAGACAAGTGAGAAGACATCTGAGAGTAGCCATGTGGGCTAATGTCCAAAGGTCACCCGGTCCCATCAATGATCCCCCTGGATTCCAGGGCAGCCTCTGGTCTTCCCTGCCTCTGGATGACCTCCCTCCCAGCTCAGAACTTCTCATGCCATTCAGTGCATTTATATTTCTCTTAAAGGCTCATCAAGTGTCCCTGCAGTTAGAACCCTGGTGGCTGACCCTCACGCAGTAAAGTTCAAGTGGTGGCTCTGGGGACCGACAGCTCTTCTCCTCAGCCCTCAGGAGCAAGCACATAATATGCTGGCATGACTGAGAACCATGCTGGAGGCTGCATGTTGGTTGCTAAGTCACATCAGTGACTAACCATGTGAATTTCTGACAGTCAGGAAGAGACATCGCTAAATATGAAGTCCAAGCCCAGAACAAGGCCTGGTATTAAAGGCAGTTTGTAAGTATCTGTTGACTTGATGAATACAGATGAGGAAACTGATGCTCAAATAAGTTGAGAGACTTGCCTAAGATCACACAACCTGCTGGTATTGGAGCCAAAATTCTAATCTGAAAGGACACAATGTGATTATGCAACAAGAACAGTAAGATGGGCCATGAGCAGGGCCCCGGAGGGCACAGGGCTGGGAGCTCACTGCCAGCAGGGCGGGGCGGGGGAGAGGCACACCCCACAGCGTCACCTACTAAGACTGGAAGGGCCTGGCTCTTGCGGGCTCTTTTATGAGTCCCTTACTTATGTTTGAAATGCTTCATTGCAAAAACACATGTCATGGTGGGTTTGTGGGAAAGTCAAGGGCACTAAAGGCTGACTTAAATGTCAAAGTCATTGCTTTTGTCACCTACTATTTCCTTTAGTGTCTAGCAGATGTCAGTGAGGGCCGAGCAGCTGGATGCCTCGAGAGCCTTCTAGCCTCAGAGGCTTCCGAGGCACACAGCCTCCAAACCTGGGCTATGGTTTGCTGTCGTGGGCCTGGGGGCAGCAAGGAAAGGACAGCCTCGGCCCAGTGAATAAAGAGCCAGAGCCTCATACCAGTTTGTCACTTACAAAGGAGCCTTGTGAGCAAACCACTGAAGTAGTCTTACCAAACTGAAACCTACCATGGCTCTAAAATCTCTCCACAGAATAATGTCAGATCATCCTGCTGTGTCTCTTATTTCACAGATGGGGACCAGCTCCTGAGAGGGGAGAGGATTCTTGCAAGACTGCAGCCAGTGTGGAGGAATCAGTTGTGCTTCCCCACGTATCTAAAATATATGGACATGAAAAACAGCACTGGCTTCTGTGCAGCTCCATCTGTGGGTGTCTTGAGCACCTAATATGTGCAAAGCACGATGGTGGGTACAAAGACACAACCATGGCCATGCCACCGTTCCTTAAGCTCACCAGGGGTATCCCTGGTATTGCCCCCACGCCCTCTCACTCTCCTGGGGCCTTTCTGTTCCTCATAGTCAAAACGCTAATCAATGTCTGTTGGGATGCATGGGGAGGAAAAAGGGAGGGAAAGAAACATTTATTTAGCAACTTCTACATGCCAGGCACTGTGCTAGGAACTCTATAGATTACCTTATTTGATTCTTGAGCAGCCTCCTAAGTATTATTATCTCCATTTTACAGGTGATTCAGAGATGTTGAAGAGCCCATGAGGTGGCTGAGCTTAGATCAGTATTCAGATCTCCCCCAGAGCCCATTATCACTTTTTAGATTTTTCTCCCTCTCAAAGCTGTCCTCTCATCTCTGCAGAAGCTCACGAACCTTTAGAATGCCTTTGACAAATAAGCTTCTGTGGGTAAAACTGCAGTATTTCCAGAATCTCTGGGCCTTAGGGCATCTCCATATCAAGAGGTGTTTCCGAGGATGGAGAGAAGTAGTCCATCTCCATATCAATAGGGAATTACAAGGAGGAGCGAGGGCATATCTGGACCAGAGAGGTTGGGTGGGCCCCTTTTGCAGCCAGGTCACCAGGGGCACGGCAAGCAGAAGTGGACGACTGCTTGTAAGCAATAAACAGGTTTCTTCCACTTTATTTCTCTTTGACTGATTTTGGTTTCAAAGGTAATTTGCCCGGGACAGGGATTATATTTTGCCCCAGAGTTACAGTCTCCCTCCCCCAACAGTTATCAAAGACCCTACTTATCATCTCGGGACCCTGAATTCCCAGTTGAATTTCTTCTTCTTACTTTTAACCGCCCACACTCCCACCCCTCCTCCTCCATGCCTCCTGGTTTTAGAAGGTCTACCTGCCTCGAAAGCCAACCCTCATGCGCCAGCTGCTTACCTCCTTGCATGTACTCTATTCCAGGCACTGACGTCTCCTCGGCTCCACCCTCCTCTCCATCCCACCCTTTCCCAGAAGACAGGCAACCCAGGTATTACTACCACCTCCACTGACAGAAGAGGGACTGTGACCTCACAGCAGGCATTGCTGAACCGGCCGCCTCCTACATGCGTCAGGGATCCCGCTCCCCGATCTCCTGCACCATACTGTGTGTGCAGTTCCCATGTCATGTAACATGTGATTTCCTTTCCCATTTCCTGGGTATCCCTCCAGCATCCTAGCTCATTCCTTGGTCTCTTCCCTTCATTCATTTAATACTATTTTATCTTACTCCAGCTGCCTGGTTTGCCCGAATCCCAAGTGATGCCTGGGAAGGTCCTGTGTGTGTACAGTCCTTTTCTATGGGTGAACACTTCCTTCCAAAGTCAGCTCAGACACCACATCTTCTGTGAAGCCTCCCCAGGCACAGTGAATCGCTCCTTCTTCAAGTTTCCCATAGTCTGCTTATTACAGCTCTTAACACACCAAGTCACTGCAAATCTCTCCTATTTCCTAAACTCAAGCATTTTAACTACTGGGACACTCTCTTGTTAATTTTGCAATCTGTAATCTCTAGACCAGAGGCTGGCACATTAGAAATGCTCAATAAATATTTCTTGAATATTACTTATCTATATAGACCCTAGCAGTTGGAACTAGAACCAAACAGTGGATGGTTCCAGTCCAGTAGACTTTGAATTCTTCAAAGGCAGGGCACACCTCTGCCATCAGTGGGTTCCCACTGTGTTAACAGTCAAAGTGCCCCAAAAACAGAAGGAGCTGCCCCGGGCTGTGGGCAGTTCTGGGAGATGTCTAAGCACAGGATAAATGATGCCTTGGCAGAGGTCTGGGCAAGGGGCTGCACTAAAGGCTCCTGAGGCCCTTCTAGCTCCAAAGACCATGGTTCCATGGTGAGGGATGGGTTAGTGAAAAGGTCAAAAGACAGGAAAAGGTGAGGGCAGAGAAAGGTGGAAGTGGAAGAGGCACAGGGTGGAATATAAAGGGTCAGTGAGGAAAGGGAGGCTGAAAACAGGGGAGACAGGAGGGCCTGAAGGAAGACCAAAGTCAAGGAGAGGGGCCACATTCCCCCCAAGTAAATGCTGAGAGCCATTGCCATTGTAAATCAGTCAGAAATGGACTTAATGCCCAACCCACCCACACGGGAACCACAACCCTAAAGGTATCGGTACAACTGACCAAAACCAAGCCACCCAGGGACACAGTTAAAGCACTCACTGCCCTGTGCCACCTGGCCCCTCCCAGCATGAGACAGCCTGGCCAGCCCCCAGTCAACAGTCCTCAAGTGACAAACCCTTCCCAGAGGGCAGCCCGTCCCCAGCCCTGGAGACCCACTGGCTCTATAACCCAACCACCCTCTTTTTCCAAAACGTATTGCATGTTAGAGGTGGTGCCACCGTAGGCCACACTCTGGACCAGTCTAACTCCCAGACAGGGCAAATGAATGATGCCCTGCCCTCAGGTCACCTGTGCTTTGGGTCTTGCTCTAACCTCATACTCTTGTTCTTATCAACAAGCAACTATCTGGTGCCCCAGGAATGTTTACAATATATGCTGAGTATTAATCTCTCTTGCCCTCCTCTCATTCCCGTGCCGTGCCTCTGGCATGGATGCCCCTTGCTGCAGACCCCTGACAGATGCTCTGTGAGCCTACCTGGGCACCCCCTGGCTGTCTCCTGTCTCACACCAGCCTGCCTGCCCTTGTATTGTCAGCTGCAGAAACCCGTTCCCATCATCACTGCAGAGGTTAACCTTTGATCCTGCCATCCACATCTGCTCTGGCCTTTCTCCTGGCAGAACTGGCTTTAGCTACACAGAGGCACCTAAATGCATCCCCAGGACAGCAGCTGACAGCTGGCTTAATCGGCTTCTTCTGTGCAGACACCTAACCCACAAGTGCCCCGCTCCTGTGATGCCCTCATGCTTGCATATCTCACCTCTCACTTGTCAAAGTTACATTATGGTACAGAAAGGGGGACCTCAGCAGTCTCGGAGAGTGTCTGGGGCTGTGATCCTCTTAGGGATTTCAGCTCACAAAGGTAGTGGGGTGGCCTTCCCTTTGTGCTCTGAATTAATCACTGCATGGGCTCTGCACCTTCCGTATCCTTGCACATGTACTTCTCTGACACACGCCCTGACATCTGTGTGCCTCTTCATGCATGTGCATGTGTGCATACATGTGTATGCATGAGCTCACATGTGTGTGTATGCACTTTGAAGGCTTACACAGGTCCTGCTCCCACTCCCTGTGCTCAAGTTCACCCCCACCACCTCGCAGGGTGGAGGAAGGGCCTGAAGATGATCAGGCTCAGGGACCCAGGTGGCACAGTGAGGTCCTAGGGACTGTGGTTGCTACAGAAGTTTCATTTTCTGTACCACTTTCAGTTGATTCCAGCTCTGCTCCAGCTTCTCGGAGTGAAGGGTGGGTGGGCAGCCAGGTGGGTGGCGTACCAAGGAAGTGCTTTCTTTCAAAGAAGGCCTCCAGGTCGGCAGCTAAGTGTGATGACCTTTCTTCCCAAAAAATCTCCTCCTGCCCCGAACCCTCTTTGTCTAGTTATGCTACACACATTTCCTGTGTTCTCCACTTTTTCCCAGCTTCCTACATCTATGTACTGTTTTCCCTTCTGGTGGGAACCCTGTGTCCACAGTTGTGGGAGTTGGAACTGGAATTCACCTTTACACTCAGCCACCTGTCCATGCATTTGCTCACTTATTCATCATTCCCTCTGCGTACATCTACCATTTGCCCCTGGGCCAGAAATGGCCCCTGCTCTTAGGTTTCAAGACTATGTGATCATCTGATGTAACTCTCGTCATCCAGTTGGAAATCTGTGATGAGCAACCTTCCCAAACTGCCCTGAGTGTCATGGCTGCAGCATGTCACTTCCAGTAATGAAATTATCTCAGAGCAATGAAACATGAAAGATGTTACATGCAGGCTTTCCTGAGCACGTTGTCTTCTCCCTCCCTACCTCACCTTCCCCGGGCTTCAGACACACAGGGGCATCTGCTAGTGCCTAGTGGGCACTTAGACCCTGGATGGTTGGCTGACTGTGTCCCAGGGACTAAGTCTAGTCCATGCTGGATCTGAAGATGCCCCCTTCCTGGCAACATCTCCTATCCTGAAAGTAGGGTTCAATGTTAGTGTCCTCCTATGCTCCTCTTCATGTATCAAGCATAAAGGTTTTGTTTTGTTTTTAATCCTTATGGTGCCTAAATTATGCCATCTACAGACACAACGGTGGTACAACCCAGATTATTATGGATTTGGAGTGTCAGCTAAAAATCAAGTACTTTAGAAGGGAAATGGCCGGCACTAGAGAGAAAGCACACCTCATCCAAAACCTAATATTAAACGTGAGACAACTGGGACCCAGGAAAAAAGTCATTTCACCCAGGTGGCAAAGGGCAGAGCTGGAGCCAAAACCTCCATTTTCCTTCAGTCAAAGCTAGGGGCATCCCACAGTAGGCTCCAAATGCCAGGACCTCCCTCGAATTAGGGCTCAAACCATATGAGACTTTGCTGCCATTCAGATAAATCTCTGATGCTCTTTTGTCCCCAGATAATTGGTTTTAGAAATTCCATGTTTGTCCTCATTGAGGAGCAGAGACTGTGCTTCTCGGTTGTTTTGCTGGACTGGAAAAAAATGAAATGGTATTTGCCCTTTTGAGGACTATCTTCAACAAGACAAACCAAGTTTCTAAAAAAAAAACCAGGTCCATGTGGAACCAGGAGGGTGGTGGGGAGAGAGAGACCCAGTTTTAGGATCTGAGCCCTTAACGCTTAGCTAAAGAGAGATGAGGGTCTCTGTAGGAACACTTCCATGTAGGAAGGATGCAGAGATCTTAGAGTGACTGCATCTATTCATCACAAGGTAAATTCGCCCTGTCACCATTGCCTCATGTTTGCTAACAGTCTGATTTATTTTGAGGAACCGCCTGTCCTCCCTCCCTGTCCCTGTGGTTCAGTTGCAGCCAATCCTGCCTAGATGCCATCCTGCCCCAGAGATGGGCACAGGACTTGGACCCGGTCATTAAAACCATGAGTCTCCCTGACCTCAGTGATTGGACTGGAGCTGGCCAAGCGCACAGGCTGAGCCATGACTCGGCGCTACTGGGAAAGAAGCATTTATTGTCCTGCTGGGCTTGTCTGGCCTGCTTGCCTGGCACCGACATGGGCATGTCCGCTGAGAGCACAGCGGAGAGATGGGCAAAGACAGATCTATCATGACGTCATCTTGAGTATGTGAATCCAGCAGGGCCTTAATCTTAGAGATCTACACCTAAATTTTATAAATTGTGTAACTCATAACATTTTCTGTCTTTATTTTAGTGTAAATCTAGTTGAGTTGGACCAAGAGAGACCTAATATACTTACAACAAGACACTGAATGATGCTTAAAGAGAATAAGGGTTTCAGTGAAAGGACAGGGACAGTATTTTGGGCAATGACCTGCGTCCAGCCAGATCCTGCGGTGAACAAGGTCAACCCCACCCCCAATGGTGGGTTCTGGCCCTAATCAGGGTGCCTTGGGGGCAGGGCAGAGGCTCATCCAGACTTCATCCTGAGCTGACATCTAGTCCCCCACCCACCTAACCTTCCAGTGAGACTCAGTGTGAGAATACGAAACTGCTTTTGATGCGGTTTCACCTCCTCTGACTCCCACAATGCTTTCCAGGTCCCCAGAATTTTAACTTAGAGGCACCCAAAGATGCCTGAACTGGGGTTCCTCGCCAGCCACATTTCTTCTGCTGTTAAAACCCGAGTTTCCTGCACCTGTAATAGATGGCTGATTTCAAAACCCTTCTTTCTCTGACGCTGTCCCTCCCTGTGCCTGCCGGCACAAACAGGGGGGATGTCAGTCCTTAAAGGCACAGCACTCAACCTTCGTGACTGACTGCAGATCCTGCTAATGGAATAGATGCCCTGGTTTCTTGTTGCCTTTCCTGGCTGATTTCCTGCTAATCATCGGTCCCCCTTTCCTATCTGGAGTTGAAAAGAGGGGATAAGTAACAGACTGGTGAAGCATCATGAAGCCAGGAGCTGATCAGCCTTTCTACCAACCCCTGTGAGCATCTGGCCCCACAGGCCCTGTGGGGATACAGTGGTACCAAGGGCACCCTGTCCTCAAAGAATGTACCTGGCAAGCCAGCAGCCCCGATCTTGTTTGTAGCTCTCAAGATTATAAAATGGCTGTAGAAGTTATGGGTAGTCAAAAGCCATCACGCATTTCTGAAGCTCATGCCATACTGTGTGCTCGGCCATCCTGATGTGACCTACTTGAAAAATGTTTAGAAAAGCCCCCGTGAATCTGCTTCCCAGATGTGACCAGTGCAGGTTGTCAGCCGCCGGGAGTGGGCCAGGGGAAGGGGGCCACCTGCGTGCCCTTTGGCTCTTCTGGGGGCCACCACGCTCCCATCTGCTAGGCCCACGCTGGCTGCCCCAGGAGGGCACACAAGAGCAGGCCAGAACTCGCACAAATCTGCCCACAACCGGAAAGACAGCACTGAAGCAGAGAGGCCCTCATGGAGCAGTAGCTGCCACACAGGACCAACCGTGAGAATACTCCAGGCTTCCCAATTAGTCCTGGGTTAAAAAGGGGAGGAATCATATTGCACTGAGGACAGAGGAATGGACAGAGTTGGGAGAAGCAGAAATATTTCATGAAGGACGCAGAATCTCAGATGGGGCTTGAAAAATTATCTCCATGCATTTATTTTAACTTTATGTCTTAAAAACTGGGGGACCATTCAATTGAAAAGATCATATGAAGCAAGTAATGAATTCTGGAGAAACTGTAAATCTGCCATGTGACCTGACCCTCTGGCTGTCCTGCCTGTCTGCCTCAGCCCCTTCACTGAGCAGCAAGGTTAGTTGCAGCTGCGACCCTGACTGTCCCCCGCTGCATGGGCCAGGCACACACACGAGCGGGGCTCCTCGGCTGGCCCTTCCCACAGCCCACTTCCAGGGCCCCAGCTCCCAGGCAGCTGCCGGGTGCCCGAGGCTGCTCCTCTCCTCACAGCAGGTTCAAGGCTGGCCACTTTCTTTTGGGGTGGCTCTGACACAGCTTGAAAGTCAGGGTTTCCAGAGATGAGCCAGATCAGAGGCTGATCTGCCCACAGCCCTCTGTGGTCTGGGCTCAAGAGCTGAGGCGTTCCAGAGCGCAGTGGAACAAGTGCATGCTCTGCCTGCCCGCAGCAGGGGCAGCGCTCATCTTGTTCCATGGGTGGCAACTCAGGGTAGAGGGAGCCCCAGCCCTGGGGCTTCTAGAAAACCAAGCCAGACTCCAGGCACACTCACAGGGGTTCTCAGAAGCCTTTACTCACTGGAAATAAGGACAGCAGGAGCCAGATAGAAGCACAGCCCGCGGACAGAGATGCTGCTGTGCCAGGCGCAGCTTTCAGCATTTGATGCTTGTCAATCGTGAATATGCATCCCGTTTACCTAAGTTGCCTAGTGTAAGAGTACATGGTTAAGTCCCTGCCCGTACATGCAGAGGGTATATTTTTCATCTTATGTATATGGATATGTATGAGTATGCAAATATGCATTGCAAATATAAATATATTAACATGCATATAGAATGCATATGTGAGCATCTGTCTCACAACCAGGGAAAGTTACTTGGATCCCATGACTCACGGATAACATAAGATAATATTTTATACTCACTATTAACCTGTCTCTAAATCGAAGGACATAATGTCTGCTAACTTGGTTTTCCAAGTAACTAAGTGCATGGTTTTGTGATTTGACAGCAAAACAAGGCACTTTTCCTATAGGGAAAGGAAAGAAGAAAGCAAGAAGTTCTCCCACCTGGAGGCAGCCTCACTAAAGATCTTCACAAAGTGGGTGTCCCTTTGCTCAACAAAGATTTACAGACAAGTTAAGGAAATACAGAATCCCTCAATTTACTCTCTCTCTGATGGGAGACACTGAAAAGTGTAGGCTTGAAAGATAATTATGACTTCGTGGTAAGAGTAGGCACAAGTGAGCTGGGAGCCAGGAGGAGGGTCACCAACCTCACAGAGGAGGAACTGGGGGTCAGAGACAATATTTCAGAGGTTGTGATGCTTAAGCTCTCTCTCCAGGGATAGGCTGGAAACAGCCAAGCTGCAGGAGAGGGAGGGTCATTCCAGGCAGACAGAAGAACGTGACAAGAAGGCAGAAGGCACCCCCACCCCCCACGCTGGAGCTCACCCTGCTTTATTTTTCTCGATGGTACTTGGTGCCGTATGATATTTCATACCTTTATTGGTGTATTCTCTGTCTCTCCCAACTAGAATATAAGCCTCCTGAGGTCAGGGGCTTTTTGTTCTCTGCTACATCCCCAGCACCTAGAACATGCTAGTAAGTCGTGGAACCAGTAAATACTTGCTGAATGCGTGAGTGTTGGAATGAAGCTGGTAGTCAGACAGGCACCCTCTACCAATGTGAGGGGCCTGTGTGCTGCGCCAGTGTGTATGAACGTGACGTTGGAAATGCAACACCGGTTTGCAAACTGGCAGCCCACAGGACAAACATGGGAGTGTACTGCTTTGCTTATAGTGTGTTTTTAAAGTTAGGCTATTTTATTTTAAAAAAACAACTGGATTTCTGGCTTCCCTTAAACTACCAGAGGACACAGCAGCATGGAGCCTGAAGGCTTGCCAGGTGAAGTCAGCGGGTGAGGATGCCCTGGAACAAGGCCTGGGCTCCCCGGCTCCTCCTGTCTCAAATGTCTTGCATCAGGCCTTCCTTCCTCATGTGTCACCTGCTCCTCTTAGATAAAGCTTGTAAGCTCTGGCATAGGTTCAGAACGTCTGGTTTAAAAATTCTACTGCAATAGCAAGTCTTGTCTCCAAAATAATCCCAATGAGCCAAGGCTTCTGGTTTTTTATGCCTTCCCACAGTGAATCTGAGCTGGTCCTGTGGAGCTAATAGAATGAGCTGGAAGTGACACCGTGTGACTTCAAGGCCAGTTCAGAAGAAGCCAGACACCACGTAAGAAATCTGCCTACCCTTAGGCCTCCATGCTGTGAGGAAGCCAAAGCCTGCAAGGTAGAGAAGCCATATAGACAGAGAGAGAGACATGCCCGGGCAGTCCCCAAGAGTTCTGGCCACCCCCTCTGAGATGCCAGACGTATGAAAGCCATCTTGGACACCCAGGCCAGCTGCGCCCTGACTGCAGCCACAGCGATCACAGGACAGACTCCAAGAGAGAGCCAGCCAGCTGAGCCCGTTCAACCCACAGAATCAGGATGTATAGTAACAAATTATTTTAAGCCACTATGGTTTGGATGACTTGTTATGTAGCAATAGATAACAAAACACATTGCCACTTACCAGGACTGTGTCCTTAGGCACATTATGCAGCATCTTGAAAACCTCAATTTCCTCATCTTTAAAATAACAATAATAGTACTGACTTCAGAGTGTTTTAAAGTTTAAATAAGATTGTGAACGAAACGTACTTAGTCTTGAAGCTGGCATACCATAAGTGCTTAATAAATCTTAATCATTATTTTATTTTAATTCTCATTATTATTGTTCTGAAGTCTGTCCAGTGGGTACATCTCTTAAAACCAGCACATGCCGTAAAGGGAGGGAGCAGAGGCAGGGAAGTACAACGAACAGACCAGGGTCAAGGAGGGTGTACGGGCACAGGACACTTGTCACGGTGGTGTGTAATGCTTGATGTCCCAAACTCTGAAGTGCCAGGCAATTGGCTATTTATCCACTTTGAGATCTGTACAAAGGATTCGGGGAACTCCTACGAAGTTACAGTGCATTAATTCAAAAATCACTGAAAAATATTTGCTGGGCACTGAGGCTCCAGGCCAGGCACTGCTTTAGATGCCAGGGATATAGCAGTGAACAAAACCGATGTGGACCCCTGCCCTCACGGAGCTTCCATTCTTGTGTTGGGGAACAAATATCTAACAAACAAATAAGTAGATATGTAGTGTGGTAGATGGTGATAAGAACAATGGAAAAAATAAGGGCGATAATGAGTGTGGAGTGGGGGAAGCTGGGTTGTAGTTGTACGCAGGTGAAGGAAGACCTCCCGAGCACAGCGTAAAGCGAAGGAGGGAGCGGCAGCGGGGGACCATTGCATAGAAAGATCCACACATGAAAAAGAGCTGGAGTCTCATACCGTTACACCTACTGATCATCAGTCACACTGGTGGATATATGTGTTTTCTCCCAATGATTCTGTAACATAAATATTACCATATGTTGTCCTTAATTCACTCAGTCACTTTTTATTTCTTTGTGCTATATTTTTCTTTAAGCTACTTTTAACTTATTTTTTTAAACAAAGCAAGATGATAGATTAAGTTAGGTTAAATAACAATCTCTAAATCTCATAGCTTACCAAAATAACAGTGTATTTCTTGTTCACACAAAGTCCTTAGTCTCTGGGCTCCAACGCGTCTTCATTCAGGGACCCAGCTAAGGCACCCCCATCCACACGGAAAGTCACTGCAGGGGGGAGAAGGAAAGAAGTAAGACTGGCACCAGGTCTTAAATGCTTCGGCAGGAAAGGACATAAGTCCTCTTTCATATTTCAGTGGCCAGAGAAGGTCATGCATAGCTTTGTGTGTGCGTGATCATCCTAAATGCTTAGAAATTAAAGGAAATAGATACTGATGAATAGTTTAATGTCTATCATAGATGGATAAACAGAAACAATAGGTGATAGTAAATGATAAGTGACTGAGAGCTCAAAAGATCAGTGAATGGATGGATGGATGGATAGATGATAGAGTAGATAAATGAAAATGAGGCTTACAAATGGTAAGTAATTTGCCCAAGGAGGAAAAGTCTGTAAGTACCTAAATCAAGATCAGAACCCAGATTTGTCTGGATTTCAAACTGGTCTTAGGTCTTAAATGCTTCGGCAGGAAGGGACATAAGTCCTCTTTCATATTTCAGTGGCCAGAGTATATGGACTCTACGGAGCCAAATAGTATTTTTTTATATCAGGTCAGATGTCAGCAAGTGAATGTGACTTTTTGACTGGGTGTTAAATTTATCTCTGAATTTTGTTCTATTGAAGCACAATTTAAGAACTTCTGCTCTGTTATTCAGCAAATTTTAAAAACTATCATTATTCAACTACCATGACAGACAACCTCAGTCAGCCAGCAATAAACACTGTTCCATGGGAACACAGTTTGAAAATCGCTACAATAAAAGCCTCACTCTAGAGTATTTTCCAAAACCAACAACCAATTCTCTGATTCTCCTGATGCCAAGAGGTGCTCAACTTCTTGGAGTCTGTGCAGACCCTACAGCTTCAGGGACCAGTCCCAGAGGACTGCACTTGGATCTTCGGCAGCTAGCTGTGGGGGGTCCTGACCCCTACCTGCTGACCACTGGCCCCGGGGAGTCCTGGGTCCCACCTGCTGACCAGCTGGCTGTAAGTCAAGGGTTCAGGCACACCACCTTCCCAGCACCATGAGGTGTCTACCAACCTGTAATCTCTCCAAACTCCATTGGTTAGTGGTTTTATGGCCACTTCATTATGTAGACACAACGAAATGAATCATTGGCCATTACTGATTAACTCAATCTGCAGCCCCTCTCTGCCTCCCAGGGGTTGATATTGGGGCTGAAACTTCCTACCATCAAATCAGGCCTTAGTCTTTCTGCAACCAGCCCCCAGCCTGGAGCTATCAGGGACCCAGCTGCCAGTCACCTCATTAGCATACAAAAGATAGGCCAAAGGATTCCAAAGGTTTAGGAGCTGTGTGCCAGGAGCCCAGGACAAGATCAAACATTCATAGATAGTCCCCAACTTAGCAGTTTGATTTAGGATTTTTCACAATTTTTTGACTATACACTTTCTAAGAAATCAATACGTAAGAAAGCAATTTGTTTCAATAGGACCCATACTTCAAATTTTGAATTTTGGTCTTTTCCCAGGCTAGTGGTTATGTGGTATAACTCTCTCTTAAGATGCTGGGCAGCATCACGAGGTATAGAGTCGATACACTTAAAACCATTCTGTCCCCATGCAACCATTCTGTTTTTCATTCTCAGTACAGTATTCAATCAATTACATGAGATATTCAACACTTCATTATAAAACATGTTTTGTGTTAGATGATTTTCCCCCCATGTAGGCTAATGCAAGTGTTCTGGGCACATTTAAGATATGCTAGACTAAACTATGATGTTCTTTAGGTTAGTTGTAATGAGTGCATTTTTGACTTACGATATTTTCAACTTACTGATAGATTTTTATCAGGTTGTAACTCCATCATAAGTCAAGGAAAGACCTATATTTTTTATTATATCACATTCACCATGCTCAGACTAATTTCATTCTAGAACATCTAAAATCTGAACACTTGAAAGTAGAGACAATTTCTAACTTTTGAGAAATGGAATTTAGGAGTCGCAGACACCTGAGAGAGACAAATGTTCTTAGTATTTTAAAAGTTGTTCAATTGATTTGGTTCTGGATTTTATTGAAACTGGACATCAATACCTGGAAAACTTCTACAGTGTTTTTTTAATAGGTGGTATGTGCATGTTTTCCACAAAATATTTTGTTGAGTTGCAAAGATCTGTATATGTATATATAATACAGAGCTGCAATCCCTCGTCCCATAAAGGTCTGAAAACTGGGAATTTTTCACAACTCACTTGGCAGTGAGCCCTAAATTGAATTCATTTGTTAATAATATTGAACCTATACTCTCTTGAGATTATTTAGAGTCTTATATAGAGAGTCTTTTTTCCCACTAATGTAAATATTCATATAACTGTCAAAACATGAATTTTGATCAAATATTAGTTTGATCATGGAAAGTTGATCCAGATTGGGGGTGGGTGGGTGGGTGTTACATCATAGCAAGATATATAGACTATGTTACCTTTCTAAAATGAAACTATTTAAAATTTTGAAACACATTTGGTCCCACAGATTTGAATCAGATATTGTGCTTGAGATGACCATCTTTCCTGGTCAGGAATTTGCTGAGGTAGTTTGCCTGCTGAACCAGTTAGAAAGCCGGTATTCTCCCCATTATAAGGTCTCTTCTTACCTGCCCAGGCTGAGAGAAGACATGGGTTTTCTGCTGGCTGTCTGTCACTAGTGAGCTGTCATTTGTTGCTAGTGTCCTTATCTCACTTATCTTCTGCTAGAAAAGAAAAAAAAATTAGGTCCTTGTAGGTCAATGTTGCATTTTTGCAAGCTTTGCCTCATGGTTTCCTCTTTCTTAAGTTTTTCTTTCAATAGCTGTATCACTCTTCTGGGTTTGTGCATAAACCTCCTCCTTCTGTACCGGTACTGCTTGTATCTGCACTAGTATAGGAATATGGGCCTTGGTACATGTGGTCATCCTATTTCTTCCTCATTAGGACAATTTATGTTTTACTGCCAGGATATTGAAAACATCCAGAGGAAAGGGTTCTGATGAGATTGTTCCTGCGTCCTTCAGATCCCTGTCTAGGAGATGTGTGCAACATGGAAGGGAGGATTCACCAGTTTTCTTCCCACCACCAACTCCCCCCAAAGAAGGAAGGACTTAAAACACATGATATCAAACTCAGGGTTTTAAGTCTGTTTGGGGGTGACAGAGCCCTTTGGGAAATTGATGGAAGTCAAAGACCCCTGGACAAATAAGGACAAATTCAAAATTTTGCATAGAACTTCAGGTTTCTCAGATCCCCTCTGCTGAGCCCATATTAAGAATTTCCATCCTAGACCAGTGATTCTCAAAGGCCACAGGCCCTGGGAGGTGCACTGGATCCTTAGGTAGGGAAGTTCACACCACTAATTAATCTCCACGAGCAGAAAAGCTCATGATGGGGGTTCAGTAATTGCATCTTCATATGACAACAGAAAACCAAGAGGAGATAGAAGAACTTTTGCCCAGGGAAAGAAATTGAAATCCATCAGATCAATGACTAGCTGTGGCTTTGAAGCTCACTCATTGTACTTTATGCCTCTGGGCTTTTTGGGGCTCTTTCTGGATGAATTGTCCTCCTGATGCCCAGTCCTAACTCCTATCCCTCCCCGATAATGTCTATCACCACTGTTTCCATTGCCTGACAAACACCTTCTCATTCTTCAAGACACAGCTCACAAGGCAGATTCTCTGTGGAATCCACCCTGCCAGGCAGAATTACACCCTCCTTGTTCCTCTAGCTTTTCATCATACCACTACTGGAGTACTCGAACATGGTATTATGATAATGGCCACTTGCTTGCCTTTCTTTGTGTGCCCCACTCAGTAGACTCTGAAGTTCCTGAGATTAGGGTCTGTGTTTTTCTATATTACATAACACTTACAACAGCTCTGCTTGAAGCATTTGCATTTGTTGTTGGGGAAGCTTCATAACTGCAAAGAAACCCAGATAAAGATGTTTCAGACATGCTCTGGATCAGGAATATGTAAGTCATGACTTTCAGTTGGTTCACACATACGTTTTGGAATTGTTCTAGGACTTCGATCTCTCAGCAGCCTCACAGCTCTAGGGAGGAGGAGCAGACACAGATTCGTAGGCAAATTATTGTCACTATAATATTATGATTAAACACTGGAAAGGAGATATGTATAGACTGATGAAGATGTTAGAACATGTTGCTCTAAATGAGTATTTAGACAATCTTTGAAGGTTACGGGTTTTTTTTCCTGGAAGGCACGTCACATGCACAGACATGTGAGTGGGTGTGCATGTGGGTTCATGCACATGCAGACCTGTCCAAGCTGTGCCCTTGGGGGACAGGAGCAGGCCCAGACCAAAGCAGGAGGACGGGCAGGTCTGACCTTCTCTTATTCTCAGGCCAACCACAGAAGCAAACAGGACAAGACTTGATACAACCCAGCAGCATTTGGATTGGGGCTGCCACCCCCACCCACAAAAGGCTCATGTTGGGAGCATGTACGGTTGGACAATGATGGTTTTAAAGGAGTGAGCTGTGCTACTTCGGAAGTGTTTTAAGATGGGTCAGGCAATAAAAGATATCTGTGATGACCCTTTAGAACTCAGGGTAATAAATCAGTAACAAAGAGTTAAGTTACTGGATGCCACAGAGAAAAGCCCTAGGAGTTATAAAACATATGATGAAAGTCAGCAGATTACAGATTTGGGGGAAGTAGTTCCCCTAATTACAAGTGGAAGTTTGTGCATCTGTAATTCCTCTTATAGAAGATATGAGATACACCAGCAATTAAGGTTCCTCAGTGGAAATCTTGAGGACAATAAGTCATCTCCTTCCATTTCATTTAACTTTTAGTTATGTGACTCCTCTTTCATAAATATTGCAGGATGGAAATACAAACCCACAGCCAGTTTTCAAAGATGGATTGACAACTTATTGGTCATAAATGACAGTCTATGAATCAGTTTAGAGTTACCACAGGATTGACTAAAGGTGACCGCGTTAATACCAGGTTCAGACTCACTCCTGGTAACAGATGGAGGCTTACTGATCTTTACAATCAAATTGCCAGCAGAGATGGCTTTAAACTGATCCATACCACAGTGAAAATAAAAACCCTTCTAGAATGCCCATTTTTATTTATTTGATAAACTATAATTAGGCAAACAGCAATGTGCCAAAGCTAGGCTGGGATAAGCAATCTGGCCCTGGGGCCAAGATTTCAGGTACTTCTGAGGGATGTGATGAGCTCAGTGGATACACAGCGACACAGCGACACAGCAAGAGCTGATGCAGCCTGGGTGGGGCACACGCGGTGCACGTGAAGGGTGCTCTGGGGCTGCAGGGGGAGATCAGACACACCTGGGGGGAAAGGAGAGCCGCAGTTCCCATTCTCTGCTCTGCTAGTAAACTATTATTTTTAAGTTGAGCCTCTTTGATGTGATGTACATTAGCATTTTATGCTCCCTCCTTCTTTTTCATGTGGGGATTTTGAGTCATTTTTGTACTTCCTCTTTTAAAGTTCCATAAGCCCCAATAAATACAAATTCTGATTGCCCGCTCTTGGGGAAAGCAGACTTTTTCCTTCACCACTTATACACGTACTGTTCATTCCTCCTTATTTCTGCTTGGTTCTTAGACTTGGGACGGCGCAGACTTCCTGACCTTAACTGAAGGTCAAGGGCTGTGGCAGTTCCTGCCTAATCAATAGCATTCATGAAATATTTACTTCACCTCATTGAACAAAACACCTCTTTGAAACAAGGACTCATATATTCTCATCTAATAGCTACATGCTACACATATACTTGGCATGTGTTTTCTAAATTGGACATTTTCACTTAAAAACTTACCCCCTACCCCAAAGGGCTCAAGATGGCGGTGTGAGTAGGGCAGCAGAAATCTTCCAAAACCATATATATTTTTGAAAATACAACAAATACAACTATTCCTAAAAGAGAGACCAGAAGATACAGTACAACAGCAAGGCTACATCTACATCTGTGAGAAATCAGCATCTCACAGAAAGGGTTAGACACAAAGCCGTGACCCAGCAGGACCCGAGCACTCCCCCCACCCCAGCTCACCGGCGGGAGGAAAAGAACCAGAGTAGGGAGGGAGTGGAAGAACAGGACTGCTAAATAACCAGCCCTAGTAATCTTCACTGGGAGCACAGACACACAGCGCATGGTGTACTGGATAGTAGAGAAACGGAAAAGTAAAATCCAAGATGGAGACTGCGAGTGGGTTCCCACAGCCGGCTCCCCTGGGACAAAAGAAAAGTGGCACTTTTTAAAAGTCTTAAAGGGACAAGGGCTCAACAGCTCGACAAAATCGTCCTGGCACACTCAGCCCAGCAGGCTGGGAATCTTGGGGAACTTCAGGTTCCCTAACCCCCTGGGGGGTAATGCAGACCCGAAGCCCTCACTGTGATAAGCAGCCTGCCATTCATTCCCCCGGCCAGCACTGCAAGCAAACCGGCTGACCTGCCACCGCTGCGGAGCAGCCGGAGAACAGCCCCGCCCAGAGCAAACACACAGAGTCTCCTCCCAGTGTGCAGCTAACCAGGACAGACACAGGAAGCCAGAGTAAGGTTCGCAAGGCACGCAGGGGTGCTGCTCTTGCAGGACAACACACCTGTTGTGGCTGTGACCCCCCGCAGGGCCCTAGGCTATCCCAAGGGCTGTCCCACCCACGACAGGTCAGGGGATTATCCCAGAGACTGCCCCTGGTGTGCGGGTAGACAGTACAGGCAGCGGAAGCTGGAACAAGGTCTGGAAGGCATAAAGGGGCACCATTCTCACAGGAGAACACACCCAGCGCTTCTGCCACCTCCCGCAGTGCGCAGGGCTATCCTGAGGGCCGCCCCACCCATGGTAGCTCAGGACCCAGAGACTGCTTCCAGTCTGCAGGTACAAGGCACAGGCAGCGGAGAAGGGCAAGGCAACAAACAAGCAGGAAGGGACTTTGTTCTCCCAGCTGACACACGTGCTACCTGCCTGAAACCACTTCTATCACCATGAAAAGGCAGAAGAATCTGGTCCAGTCAAAAATCACTCAGACAACCCCAGAGAAAGGGGCTGGTGAGATAGATGTAACCAATCTTCCAGAAAAAGAATTCAAAATAAAAGTCATAACCATGCTGATGCACCTGCATAGAAATACACAAGAGCTAAGGGATGAAGTCCGGAGGGAGATAACAGAAATGAAACAATCAATAGAAGGTCTTAAGAGCAGACTGAACAAATTGCAAGAGACTGTTAATGGAATAGAAATCAGAGAACAGGAATACTGAGAAGCTGAGGCAGAGAGAGAGAAAAGGAACTCTAGGAATTAAATAATATCAAGGGAACTGTGTGACCAATCCAAATGTAACAATATTCACATTATAGGGTACCAGAAGAAGAAGAGAGAGAAAAAGGGATAGAAAGTGTCTTTGAAGAAATAATTGCTGAAAACTTCCCCAAGCTGGGGAAGGAAATAGTCTCTCAGACCATGGAAGCCCACAGATCTCCCAACACAAGAAACCCAAAGAGAACAACACCAAGACATATAATAATTAAAATGGGCAAAGATCAAAGACAATGACAGAGTATTAAAGGCAGCCAGGGAGAGAAAAAAGATCACCTACAAAGGAAAACCCATCAGGCTATCATCAGACTTCTCAACAGAAACCTTACAGGCCAGAAGAGAATGGCATGATATATTTAATGTAATGAAACAGAAGGGCCTTGACCCAAGAATACTATATCCAGCATGATTATCATTTAAATTTGAAGGAGGGATTAAACAATTTCCAGACAAGCAAAAGTTGAGGGAATTTGTCTCCCACAAACCATCTCTACAGTGTATTTTAAAGGGACTGCTCTAGATGGAAGCACTCCTAAGGCTAAATAGATGTTAAGAGAGAAAATAAAATCACAGCAAAGAAAGCAGACCAACCAAATACTAACTAAAGGCAAAAAATAAAATCAACCATCCACAAAAGCAGTCAAAGGAAACACAAAAGAATACAGAATAAAATACCTAACATATAAAGAATGGAGGAGGAAAAATAAGAAGGGAGAGAAATATCACCAGACTGTGTTTATAGTAGTTTAATAAGAGAGTTAAGTTAGACAGTTAAATAGTAAAGAAACTACCCTTGAACCTTTGGTAACCACGAATCCAAAGCCTGCAATGGCAATAAGTACATATCTACCAATAATCACACTAAATGTAAATGGACTGAATGCACCAATCAAAAGACACAGAGGAATAGAATGGATAAAAAAGCAAGACCCATCTATATGGTGCCCACAAGAGATTCATTTCAAATCCAAAAACATACACAGACTAAAAGTGAAGGGATGGAAAAAGATATTTCATGCAAAAAACAGGGAGAAAAAAGGTGTTGCAGTACTTTATCAGACAAAATAGACTTCAAAACAAAGAAAGTAAAAAGAGAGAAAGAAGGACATTACATAATGGTAAAGGGGCCAGTCCAACAAGAGGATATAACCATTATAAATATATATGCACCCAACACAGGAGCACCGACATATGTGAAACAAATACTAACAGAACTAAAGGAGGAAATACAATGCAATGCATTCATTTTAGGAGACTTCAACACACCACTCACTCCAAAGGACAGATCCACCAGACAGAAAATAAGTAAGGACACAGAGGCATTGAACAACACACTAGAACAGATGGACCTAACAGACATCTACAGAACTCTACACCCAAAAGCAGCAGGATACACATTCTTCTCAAGTGCACATGGAACATTTTCGAGAATAGACCACATACTAAGCCACAAAAAAGAGCCCCAGTAAATTTAAAAAGATTGAAATTCTACTAACCAACTTCTAAGATCACAAAGGTATAAAACTAGAAATATATTTAACAAAGAAAAAAAAAGGCTCACAAACACATGGAGGCTTAACAACATGCTCCTAAATAATCAATGGATCAATGACCAAATTAAAACAGAGATCAAGCAATATATGGACACAAATGACAAGAAAAGCACAATGCCCCAACTTCTGTGTGATGCAGTGAAGACAGTTCTAAGAGGAAAGTATATAACAATCCAGGCCTATTTAAAGAAGGAAGAACAACCCCAAATGAATAGTCTAAAGTCCAATTACTGAAACTGGAAAAAGAAGAACAAAATGAGGCCCAAAGTCAGCAGAAGGAGGGAGATAATAAAGATCAGAGAAGAAATAAATATAATTGAGAAGAATAAAACAATAGAAAAAAATCAATGAAACCAGGAGCTGGTTCTTTGAAAAAATAAAAAAAAAATAGATAAACCTCTAGCCAGACTTATGAAGAGAAAAAGAGAATCTACACACATAAACAGAATCAGAAATGAGAAAGGAAAAATCATGATGGACCCCACAGAAATACAAAGAATTATTAGAGAATACTATGAGAATCTATATGCTAACAAGCTGGAAAACCTTGAAGAAATGGACAACTTCCTAGAAAAATACAACCTTCCAAGACTGACCAAGGAAGAAACAGAAAATCTAAACAGATCAATTACCAGCAATGAAATTGAAGCAGTAATCAAAAAACTACCCAAGAGCAAAAATCCCGGACCAGATGGATTCACCGTTGAATTTTGTCAGACATATAGAGAAGACATAATACCCATTCTCATTAAAGTTTTCCAAAAAATAGAAGAGGTGGGAATACTTCCAAACTCATTCTATGAACCAGCATCACTCTAACACCAAAACCAGGCAAAGAACCCCCACAAAAATAGAAAATTACAGACCAATATCCCTGATGAACATAGATGCAAAAATACTGAACAAAACATTAGCAAACCGAATTCAAAAATACATCAAGAGGATGATACACGATGATCAAGTGGGATTCATCTCAGGGATGCAAGGATGGTACAACGTTAAAAAATCCATCAACATTATCCACCACATCAACAAAAAGAAGGACAAAAACCACATGATCATCTCCATAGACACTGAAAAAGTATTCAACAAATTCAACATCCATTCATGATAAAAACTCTGAACAAAATGCGTATAGAGGGCAAGTACCTCAACATAATAAAGGCCATATATGAAAAACCCACAGCCAACATCATACTTAACAGTGAAAAGCTGAAAGCTTTTCCTTTAAGATTAGGAACAAGACAGGGATGCCCACTCTCCCCAGTTTTCAACATAGTACTGGAGGTCCTAGCCACGGCAATCAGATAAAACAAAGAAATACAAGGCATTCAGACTGGTAAAGAAGTCAAACTGTCACTATTTGCAGATGACATGATATTGTACATAAAAAACCCTAAAGACTCCACTCCAAAACTACTAGAACTAATAGCAGAATTCAGCAAAGTTGCAGGATACAAAATTAATACGCAGAAATCTGTTGCATTCCTGTACACTAACGATGAACTAGCAGAAAGAGAAATCAGGAAAACAATTCCATTCACAATTGCATCAAAAAGAATAAAATACCTAGGAATAAACCTAACCTAGGAAGTGAAAGACCTATACCCTGAAAACTACAAGACACTCCTAAGAGAAATTAAAGAGGACACTAACAAATGGAAACTCATCCCAAGCTCTTGGCTAGGAAGAATTAATATTGTCAAAATGGCCATCCTGCCTAAAGCAATCTACAGATTCAGTGCAATCCTAATCAAAATACCAACAGCATTCTTCAACAAACTGGAACAAATAGTTCTAAAATTCATATGGAACCACAAAAGACCCCAAATAGCCAAAGCAATCCTAAGAAGGAAGAATAAAGCAGGGGGGGGATCTCACTTCCCAACTTCAAAGCCACAGTAATCAAGACAATTGGTACTGTCACAAGAACAGACCCACAGACCAGTGGAACAGAATAGAGAGTCTCGATATTAACCCAAACATATATGGTCAATTAATATATGATAAAGGAGCCATGGATATACAATTGGGAAATGACAGCCTCTTCAACAGCTGGTGTAGGCAGAACTGGACAGCTACATGTAAGAGAATGAAACTGGATCATGGTCTAACCCCGTTCACAAAAGTAAATTCAAAATGGATCAAAGACTGAAATCTAAGTCATGAAACTATAAAACTCTTAGAAAAAAACATAGGCAAAAATCTCTTGGACATAAACATGAGTAACTTCTTCATGAATATATCTCCCCAGACAAGGGAAACAAAAGCAAAAATGAACAAGTGGGACTATATCAAGCTGAAAAGCTTCTGTACAGCAAAGGACACCATCAACAGAACAAAAAGGCATCCTACAGTATGGGAGAATATGTTCATAAATGACATATCCGTTAAAGGGTTGACATCCAAAATATATAAAGAGCTCATGCACCTCAACAAAGAAAAAGCAAATAATCCAATTAAAAAATGGGCAGAGGATCTGAACAGACACTTCTCCAAAGAAGAAATTCATGTGGCCAACAAGCACATGAAAAGATGTTCCACATCGCTAATCATCATAGAAATGCAAATTAAAACCACAATGAGATACCACCTCACACCAGTTAGGAATACCAACAGAACTAACAGTTACCAAAGGGTAAGGGACTGGGGAGGATGGGTGGGAAGGGAGGGACAAGGGGCAAAAAGGGGCATTACTATTAGCAGACATAATGTAGGAGGGACACGGGGAGGGCTGTACAACATAGAGAAGATAAGTAGTGATTGTATAGCATCTTACTATGCTGATGGACAGTGACTGTACATGGGGTATGTGGTGGGGACTTGAAGATGGGGGGAGTCTAGTAACCATAATGTTGCTCATGTAATTGTAGATTAATGATACCAAAATAAAAAAAAAAAAGAACTTACCCCCAATTCCAGAGACCAAATCTAATTTTTGAAAGCACTGAGGTGTAACTGATTGTAACACTGTATTACTTTCAGGCATTCAATATGATTTGATTTTCAATTTTGGTATACATTCCAGATGATCACCACAATTAATTCTAGTTAATATGTTACTCTACTTAGTTACAATACATCACATTTTTTGCCATTTTCCCATTAAGAAATTTGGTGCCCATAATCTGTTCAAAAGGCATTATGGAATATTTTTTCTGCAAAAGCTATTGGAAAACATAATACTGCAACTTATATGGTAACTTTTTTTTTTAAAGTAACACTGAGAAGACTGGTACAGAGCGCAACATTCTGTCCCAGGTAGGTATGAAGAGTATAACATTAATGCATTTCTGAGTCCTAGGTTTCACTACAAAATAAGGTCATTACAGGACAAATTCCACCAGCCCAAAGCCAGAAAGTGGTGCTTCTGCGCATGGTTCCCACCCTCAGGGAGCTCCTCTCCTCAGAGACCGTCATGGGCCTTCTCAGGTCGTGTCCCTTATGTCTCCACCAGGGGGCGTTAGAGGGAAGCGTTTAAGAGCTTAGGACTCGAATTTACAGACAGAATGGGGTTTGAATGCCTGCTCTTCCTTTCATTAACTTTGTGACCTCTCTGTTTCAGCTTATTCATTTTAAAACCGGCGCGATAACAGCTTTTATAAATGCGGATTGTTAAATATGATGGTAAGCATACACTACTTCAACGTGTTCTTCGCACATAACTGCTGTCTCTATCAGACGGGAGACTTTTGGCCATAAGTTAACACAAACCAACTGAAAACGGCTTAAACATAAGAAGGATTTACTATTTCATTAAACAAGGAGTCCCAAGGTCGGGTGACTCCAGGATCGGTGGGTCCAGCGACTCTGATGTCATGAACAACTTCTTTTTCCACTCCACATCTTTACCATGTCAGTTTTTCCTCAGACAGGCTCCCACCATGTGTGAGATTTATGTGTATCATCCAGACAAGAAATTGTCCAGGCGTTAAGAAGAGTTATTTCTTACCACAACTCATTTTAAAACAACAAAGACATTTTTCTCAGAAGCCCCTCTCTGCACAGTCTCGCCAGGATTTTACCACATACCTATGCCTAAACCAGTTGCTAGTAAGGAGAATGGGTTTACCATGACTGACTGGAGCCGACCAAGATTCACTCCCATCTAGGAGTCAGATAACCTCTGCAGGATTATGTGCCCTGAAGTGGCTGAAGGAGCACTAAAGACTGGGCTCTGAATCCCACCCAGAAGGTAAAAAGTGAGAGGCTGGCTTGGTAACAACACTGATGGCCCGAGCAGAGTCCGGTACCATGTAGGGATTGTGTGGCATTCCCAGAGTTCTGGCCAAGGACGCGTGTTTCCTGGAGACGCAGTCAATCACAAATAAGAGCTGTCTGGCAGAGGAAGGACTGCCTTGAAGGAGCATCAGAACTCTGCAGATACAAGCTGCAAGTATTGCTGAATTCCTAAGAGTTAGGACAGGAATCAGCGATAAGCCAGATACCAGTATATCACCCATATCAAAGGAACACAAATGAGAAAACCCAGCACAGATTCCTCCAAAACACCAAGAGTGTCCATGAGGGGGAAATTCTTCTTTAAATGCCTACCAGACCCAGAGAGCTGGAAGCAATCAACAGCACCAAGCAAGAATTTTCATGCCCTGCCTACCTCTCCTTTCCCCCATTTCAACACCGCTGGTGCCTGAAACTTCAGTTAGCCGGCTGGGGGAGAAAGTAGAAAAAGGAGAGAGAAGATGCCAGCCATTCTTCCTTTCATGCAGGCTTTTTGCCTGCCTTGTGTTGGTACCTGGGAGCAGAGAGCAGCTCTGAATTGGAATGAAATGATAAGCTTTGCCTGTTATATGGGACTTGGTATTTTAAGTAGTGATTTGAGACTCTTTTGTAACTTAACAGTGCCCGGAGCATTAATGAGATCTGTCTCACTTTTTCTAGGAACAAGAGCAGAATTAGTCCCACTGAGCAACTAAACAACACTGTTGCTTGTATGATTACACCTTTGGTTCTGCTTGCTAAATACAGTGCTTAAACTTAGTGATTCACCACTTTCATAAGCAATGGCAGCTCAAAACTTCTCTAAAGGTCCCAGAGTTTCTTTAGATCCTTTGAAAAGGCCAGTTAACCCTTTAATCTTAGAAATACTCCAAGGAATGCTTTTATGAGGATGGGATTTAACTCTTTAGGACCCATGTAGTAAGTGGTCTCTGGCTGTTAGCCCCAGATGCAGCATCTCCTAATTTCTCATCAAAATGCCTGTAAAGCCATAGGAGAAAAGTAAATATATATTTTGTATAAGTCATACCATTTTAGAAATTATTTCATGAGACTGCCTAAAAAGGAGTATACTATACTTTACAACTCATCCATTTTATATGCAAGAAGCTTTTTGAGATTTCCAGCCATATTTCTATGTCCATTAGACACAGTACCTCCCAGAAAATAGTGGGACATGAAGCAGATGTGAAGTAATGATGCTATATTGCATTCTGGGAGGGATAACCCCTTAACTAATGTAGGTAAGCACAAAGACACAAAAAATGGAACCCCAAATCACATATATTATCAGTTCTGAGTAATCAGCTAAGTTAAGCAATGGGATAAGGAAAGATGCACGTTCAGAGGAAAGTACTAGTTATAAGATTTTTGGGGAAAAGATATAGGCCTAAGAGTTAAGCCAAACTATAATCTTAAAAAGAGGATTGTTTCATGACATTAACAAACTCCCAAACGTGTTAAAAGTCTAATTCTGATTGTATCTTCCCTTTTACAAGAGTAAGTTAAGAGGAGTGTCTTATACTCCAGAGAAAAGGAAAGAAAAACACCATGAAGATGCAGACACAAAATACCTCGGAAAATTTGAAATAATACTTCAAGAAACTGTCCAATAGATACTGACATCTATACAGAAGTCAGGCTTAGACAGATAGTTAGGAGGAATTTCAGAAGGTCTGTGGCAGAGACAATGCCCTATGTGCTCCACACTCCCTTCTTTTCCTGGCACATGGAGAACTGTATTTTCCAGTCTCCCTTGCAGCTGGATTACTAACTAACTTTCATGTTGGAATGTAAGTATAAACAATCATTCTGAGGCAGGTAAGAACAAGGGTACCTAGTCCATGTTCTCTCTTCCCTTCTTGCATCAACCGTGGAGACTGTGTTCCAAATGGCATAGTCTTAAGACTGAGAAGGGCCACATGCCCTGGATTGGACTTCACACAAGAAACATATTTCATTGTGTTATTCCACTGAGATTAAAGAGCTGATTTGTTATTGAAAGATAACCTAATCCAATCTGACCAATACAGAACCAAAAACACAGCAGTAGATTCAAAAACCATGTTGACTTATCCAAGGAGTACATGCTACCAGTTTAATATTAGACATTCTATCAATATTGTTATTTGTCACATAAGATAGATAATAGGAAAATTGAGATGTTCAGAAGTATTTGATAAAATCCAGAGCCTATGACAAATGAAGAAAAAATTTTTTAGTGAAATCATTAAAATATCCATCTTAAACGAATAGCCATTTCTCTTAATAATGAGCCATTGCAAGCCTTCCTATAATTAAGAGTCACTAACAAGACAAGGATGCCAACTAGCACCACCGTTGCTTGACATTGTTATGGAAACCTGAGAAAATGTAAGAAGCAAAAATAAGTAAAAGTCTATGAATAGAAAGGAGGAGAAAAATGTAACCTCACAGGTAGATAATTTACCTTTGGAAAAACTAAGAGGCTCAACTAAGAAAAATTGAATACAAGTTTGAAAGGGGAATAGAATTTTAGAAGTTGAATTGTTGCAAAATGTATTTAAAATAAAATCTCTACCTTTCCTCCATGTTTTCAAAAACTCATTGGAAAATATATTGAGTGTGGAGAAACCCCATTCACAATACCAACAACAAAAATATGAGCAGTAGACTTAACACAAAATTACCAGACTTACAAGAAAATCACAAAACTTCAAAAAGACTTGGAGACATATTATATTCCTGGATGGGAATCTTCAATATTGTAAAATCAACATTTCTCTACAAATTAATTCACATATTAAAACAATATTATACACAAAAGTTCAAAGGGAAGTTTGAGGAATTTGACAAATCTTAAGATATTCATTCAGATATAAACCGGTGTAAACATTTTTATAGAGATAATTCAATGCAATAATTAAAACAGTTAAGCACTGGCTCAGCAAAAGCTACAAAGATCAATGGAATGGAACAGAAAGTGCTGAAACCGAGTTATAAAAATGGGAGTAGTCAACAGAGGAGGTGGTTGAATATGGAGTAATGGTCACAGAATTGAGCTCTGAGGACACCAGCTTTGAGAGAAGAGCAAGGGGCCAAAAAGGAGTCACCATGGATGTAGAAGGGACTGCGGGGCTCCTGAAGCCAGGTGGAGGAAGCGCTGCATCAAGTTAGATCAACTGTTAGGTTAAGCACTGCTGAGGGGTCAGACAAACGAGAACTGGGAACTGTTCGTTTTAGCTATATGAGATCATTGAGGACGATGACAGGGGCAGTTTGAGTACAGTGGTGAGGTCGATAGCCTGAGTGGAGTGACTTCAAGAACGAACGATGAGCAGTCAATAATGGTGAAGGTCGACATCCCTTTCAAGTTTTGCCATAAAGTGGAGCAGAGAAATGGGCAGGAGCTGGAGGGAGAAGTAGGGCCAAGAGGGTTTATAATAGGAGGCAGTAAAAGCATTAGTACAAGAATAAGAGTGCTCTATCTGAAAGGGGAAATGATGGTGCAGGAGAGAAAAAAATGAAGCAATGTCTTCAGAAAGGTTAAATCAGGTATGAAGTCCAACCCACCAGTAGAGCATGGGTTTAAGGCGGCAATGGTTCATTCAAAGTAGCAGAAGGAAAGGCAGGTCATATGCACAGAGACTGGTGGATAGGAGCTTCAGAAGTTTTTGATGACTTCTATAAACCCTCAGTGAAATAGGAAGCTCCTCCAGTAAATTTAAGGACATGAGAGATGGCATTTCGAGGACAAAGTTTGAAATAGTTCAGGAGAATCAATAAATAGAAAAACGTACTGACTGCCAGCAGCAGCCTAAAGGTGAATCACCATGAACTCAAGTAGGAGGTCACATGACACTCCCTGCCCTGTCATGACTGTGTTGAGGTAGGCATGCAGTGGGCAGAAAGTCCCATTTACCCAGGGTTGAGCTTTTGCCTAGTTAGGACTCAAAGCAAGAGAGGGACAAGGAAATGGAAAACTGACCATGGAATTCAGGCTGGATAAGAAGAGTAAAGACTTCAAGGGAATGAGAGATTGTGCAGAAGAGGTATGACCAATGGACTGAAGGGTTTGGTGGTGCCAAAGAATTGCTGGAGCATGAGGGGGTATGAGCTAGAAAAAACAGAAGTGGTGGTCAGAACTGGGTGCTTAAAATTAGTATCCAGGATTATGGAGACTGGTAATGACAAATCTAGGGTTTAATCATGGGGGTAAGAGGCTGACATAAGCTGGAGAACAAGATCACTGGAGAAAGAAGGAACTAAGAAACTAGAAAAAATGATGTAAGGTAGACATCGAAGTCATCAAGGATTACAAGGGAAGCAGTATTGGAATGACAATGGTCCCATGAAGATCAGAGATGAGAGAAAACGGGTTTATCTGCAACAAGGGGAAATAGTGGATGGTACAGTTTGTTGTCAAAGTGAGATTCAAGATTCAAAGTGAGGAATTTTAAGGTACTGAACTCTTGTTTTAAACAATTCTAGGTATTAGTTTTGAAATAGGTTAAGTGGGGTATAATGTGGAGGTCATGAAAACATGTTCCAATAGGATATTTTTAAAAATGTCTTTATGTTATGGTGTGTGTGTGGGGTTCATGGGGAAGACAGTGTAGCACAGAGAAGACAAATAGTGATTCTGAGGCATCTTACTACACTGATGGACAGTGACTTCACTGGGGGTTGAGGGGCATGCAATAATATGGGTGCATGTAGTAACCACATTGTTTTTCATGTTGAACCTTCATAAGAGTGTATATCAATGATACCTTAATAACAAAAAATGTCTTTATGTTATATACATGAATACTAGTGAGTTGGAATAAAATTTAATGACCCTCTCAACATATCACTAGAAAAACTCTTCATGCCCACACACTCAAACTGGAATGATCCAGAGAAAATAAGTATGGCCTTTACATAATACATGTAAAGTTGTAAAGCAATCTGTATTTATTTAAAAAACCTAAATAGAGAATACAACCAAATGAACTTCGACTGGACTTTAGACTAAAAAAAAAATTGTATGCATGAGGACAACTGAAGAGAGCTTGACCATGGCCTGCCTGTATATTAGAATTATGGAATTATTAATTTTATTAAGTGCGATAACAGTATCAGAGTCATGTAGGTGAATGTCCTTATACTTAGAAACCACAAGTTTAAATATTTAGGGGTGAATGATCATGCTGTCCCAACTAACTTTCAAATGGTTCACTCAAGAAAATGTGTGAATATACAAAGAAAGAAAACTAAAAATGTTAACTATTGGATTTGAGTAAAGGTGCATCAGTGTTCTACTTTCTATGAATTTGAAAACATTTTAAATGAAGTTGGGGAAAAACATGAAGTTTTTATTAATAATGTTCTATGAAATAGTTTTAAAAAGCATTATATTTCTAAATTGACAAGTTACTTAATATACTGTGATCTTATATAGATTGGTTCAAGTAGTTTAACACACATTTTTATCTATTTCATATTCATTCCTGCAAATTTTATATTCAAAGTGAGAACACATCTAAAACTAGAAAATCATTAAGTGGCAAAATTAGCCAAATAACTAAAGACATAGAATTGAAAATGGTTGCTGCTGGGGAGCAAGTCCTTGGTGGGGGAAGGGTGGCAGTAGTGATGTGCAATGTGCAGTGACAGAGAATAGGGAACTGATGTCTTTCTGTACAAGCCTTATAAGATATTTAACTCTTCAAATTATATGTATGCATAACTTGATATTTTAAGAAATCCACTTAAAATAATTTTACTTTGTATTTTTTGCTCTTATTTCATACTGCTTTAATGCTTTACTTACTATCAGAAGAAAAAATTAAATGAGGCTATCAAGGAACATTGAGAACCTACTAGATACACACAGCTTTGTTCCTTACCAGGCACATATCTACTATTAGCAAGAATTTTCACTCTTTTTTTCCTCATGTACATATAGTATCAGAGAGGAAAAATAAACCTCAAACTGTAAAATGTTATGCTCTATTTAAATGTGTAAAATTTAAAAACAAGCTGTAAAATGTTTCTTTAGATATAGAAAAAATTAAAAATTAGTCTTAAAGATAGCACTTACAAGAGAAAAGCAGAGACTTGTATTCTACTAAATAAAGCTTCAAAACTCTCACTTCAGTGTTTGAAATAGTGAAATTATGACTGCACAGGGAACACCAATGTTTAAGTTCAACCAGTTTGTAGCTGGTTGAAATACGATTATTTATTAGGATGCTGCTATTTTTAGTTTTAAAAGCAGGCAAAAACTTATATTTGTGTTCAGAGTAACAAATCTGTAAATTCTCCTTCAAAGAACAGAAGAGCCAGTAATTAATAAAGACAAGGATTCAGATTTATTTGGAAATTCACAGTTTCTAATGGCACTAACAGCTCCGTAGTTACATACTGAAAGTCATCTTTCCACAACTGGATGCTGCACATAATGGTGTAACTTCCGCTCTACCTTTGCCCTCATCTGGACTTCTTTTCAATGGTTTCTATACAATCAGGACCCTCTTGCTCTGAATGGCTAATTGTACAGACTGGAAAAAAAATTAAATCATCTAAAACATACTGGTAACCTAAAGCAGCAACTTAAACAAACAGAAAAGGCTTTAAATACGTCACATTCCAAACAATACCTGCAGCAAGGTATTAGACAAGTTTAAAAACAGTTATTAGTAAAAGTGCTCAATAAGTTATAACTTAATTCTTACAATACAAAATGGTCAATTCTCTTTCAAAAAGATATTTCCCACTTTCACTTATTACTGTACAAACACCGAAATCATTTATTCAAATATGGTCACTGCCAATTATTTTTAAAGAAAAACAAGGAGAAAATGAAGACACACACACACATGGACGTGACACATGTATACCTCTGCACACTTGTAGCCAATACAAAGCAAACATCAAGGAATAATAATCCCTTTGGACTCAATCAACTAGACGAGGTTCAACAAACTCACTAGCTGGTCCTGTTCATATGTACACAGTCAGTGACTACATCGTAAGACCTGGACTCATTTGACAAACCTTCCAATTTTCTATTTATAATAATAGAAAACAGTGATCTGGAAGTCTGGAGGATTAGTGCTCATTGTGAAAATGTTTAAAATGTAAGGTAGCTAAAGAAAGCCTTTACAAGTGGTTAAATGTGTTTAAAAGGTGAATCTATAAAAAAATTTTTTTTGCAAATAGCATTTGCAAGAAAAGATCTTATGGTTTTTCTTCTCATTGAGTTAATAACTAAAGGAAACTAGTGTAAGTTAAATGAAAGTAACATTGTCGCCATTTATCTAAAAGAACAGACTTAAAAATTCCAGGAAGTGTTTATCTCCAGTGAGTTTGCTAACAGAGGTCTAGCTGACAAGTCTTTAGGATCTTTACACTGTCCGACTCACATTACTGGACTTTAGGCACAGATCAAGTCACCTGAAAGTCTTGTAGTGTTTGCAGCTTCAAAAAACTGACAAAGTTATAAAAGAAATCAAATGACAGGAAAAGTTCTCCCTCCTCTTCCAGTGGCATTATAAATAGACAAAAGGCACATAAATATGGGAAGGTGCAAGAAATAGGAACAAAGCTAAAGGAAGAGGTTTAGGCTTTCATTCCTATCCCACCCAAGGAACTGGGTTTCCAAATTACTTTTGTCCCAGTAATTAATCTGTGAAAAAACACCTTTATAAAATGTCTACCGCTGTCCTTGTAGAAGGGATCCGCCTTGTAAAACTGCAGCTCATTAACCAAGATTGACACAATCCCACGTACATTTTAAAAAGGCAGAACCCATAATTTCTGAATACTTTTTCCACTAATATTTTCTCCCTCCCCCAAACCCTTCAAATACCACAGACTGTTCTTCAAAGAATAGTAAGTCTCCAATATGAAAAGTTCGATTAATTTTAGATATGTCCCGAGACTGCTGTAACGCCAAATGTTCCCACTGTGATCTCTTTGTTTCCTTTGATTATGTCGTGCAGGCTCGGCAATGATCCTGACTTAGTCTGTATTAGAGTTTTTATCAGTTTTCCTTGGTCTTGGACTTTAGATCGCCTTCGTTTTAAAGCCCTCTTCTCAGTTTTTGTCTTTTGGGGCTGTCCATTGCACAGACTTGTGCAAGCTGAAATGCCACAAAAATAAGACTCTTCTGACTGTGAGGAGGTTTCTGAGCTTCCTTCAGACGGAGGACCCTTATAAGAAGAGTGATACACTTCTCCCATATTAGAAAAATCTCTCTGGTTCATATAGGGCTTCCTTCCCTTTAGGTCTCCATTGGCTATAGGGTGTGATGGAGCTGCTGGCTTTATGGTCTCAATTTTCTCAGTTTTGTACTTGCAGCGTTTCTTCTACAACACAAGAAAGAGTAGGAATGAGACCTTCAGTTGTTACCTAACCAATCATCGAGGGAGTTGAGCTAATGGAGGAAAGTGCCTCTCCTGGTAAAAAGTAAACAGTATAGACAATGTATCATACTGTTGTGTTCTGCAGAGACAGCACCGTTACCTTCCCATTGGTAAGGACTACTTAGCGAAAACTCTTATTTGTCACCTCTGAAGAGAGATTTAGGGTGATATCTAACATCTGAATAGCTATTACTGCCACATAGTACACAGATTGCCTTCTTTCCTGTGTACCCTCCTTACTTTGAAAGGTACTCTATTCCTAGTTGCCAAGGCTCACCGGTTTGGATTCCTGCCCAAGTTACAATGTAGTAAGTGGCCAAGTTGGGACTGAATCCTAGGCTACCTGGCTCTGAAGCCCAATATCTTTCACCTAGAGGTAATTACCTCTAATCGAAATGAGTACTATTTCCTTTGAGAGGCAAAATGGAAAAAGTGGTGATTTTATAACCAAAAAAACCTATGTATATTCTGAATTTTGTCACCTACCCAATGGATCATTTAAAAAAACAAACTGAGTTTCAGTTTTCTCACTGAAAAAGTACAGAGAGTATTGTCTTTAGGCTGTCATGGGGATTGAAGGAGAGGTGCACCCACTGTGTCTGACATGAACTGATGTTCAACAGTGACCAACAGCCACGGACCAGCAAGCTGTTTCTGTAAATGGCCAGACAATAAATACTTTAAGGCTTTGCAAGTCACCTGCTATCTCTCTTACATATTCTTTTTATTTTACAATCCTTTAAAAATGGCTCTAGGCCCATACAAAACAGGCCAAAGGCCATATACACCTTGTGCGTTGTAGTTTGCTGACCCCTGTAAACATTTATTTGTATGATTACCATATTGAAAACAAAACAGTAAGTTTAAGAACCACTTAAAGATTATATTAAACCTTTCAACCTATATCTTTATGTACTACCAAATATGCTTAAAAAGAAACAAAATATTACCTTTTTTTCTGGAGAAAACTTGAGGGGTTCTACGATGTACAAATCATTTGGGTCTACTATAAGAAAAAATAAAAAAGATGTGTGATGTAAAGTAGATTATGCTATGATTAAACACTACAAAAACATTGTATCATCCCTTAGTGATTATTTTCCTAATAGAACCAATAACTTTATATTTATACCAGGTTAACCATATAGTTATACATTTAAAAATCAGCAAACCAAAAGTGACAAAGTGGGATTTGGTACCCTTATTTTGGGCTTAACTGGTTACCTTCAAATAACTTTCCTAAAAGTTTCACCAAGCAGTTTTGGCTATTAGCCAACACACTGCATGTTCTTCTTTGGGCCCAGCCCTACCCTCTTACCTAATGAGAAAAGTAACACTACCAGGTAAGCTAATACCAAACCTACAGATTATCTGAGTATTTCTCTGAAACACTTAAATTCTACACTGTATTGCAAATGGAGGTTATAATGTGCAATAAGCAGCTGTGACCATATATGGGAACCAGACAAGGGAACACACACACACAAAGGATGTCTCAGAAGTGTTTTCTAATTGTTTAGTACTATGGCTTCCTATGATCAAAACTATGAACTTCAAAATCTAAAAACAGCTTCAACATGCAATATAAATGACCAAGCAATCATGAATAAACACTTCTGGGAAGGTGAGTAAATTAGAAATATTAGATTTATGATTTCATTACTTTAAGCAGATTCAAGATAGCCCTATGTCATCACCACACTGACAAGATAAATGTACATATAAAAGAGGGGCTATAAAACTTTAGTCCTAGCCAACCCATTTAAAGTAAATGATTTATGGTATGACAGAGGCAGAAGTTTGTTAAGGAGCAAATTCACTATGAAACTTCATACACCAGAAATTTAATATGATTAAATAAATTTAATAATAAACATGATTCAGTTATACTTTATCATGTCTTAGAAATTCTTTAAGAAAGTCATCAAATACATAAAGATATTCAAACATTCCTTTAAATAGTCATTTCTACCAGATTACTTTTCTTATTTGAATTGCTTTTTTTTAAAAAAACATGGTATCTACTTCTACAAATGGTTGTGTTAATGTTATTCAGATCAACCACTCCACTGAAAACAACTAATATGATGGATTTTATTATTTTTTTAATCACTAAAAACACTGAAAAGCTGCCCCAATCAAGTGATTCCCCAGCCCAAAACTGAAGGAAAAGTGGGAATCCAGACAGTAAGTGGAACACAGAAGTCCTTTTTGTCCTGAAAGCATATGCCAGTGCAAGAATATGTGAATTTTAGTTCTGATGGTATCAAGGAAAAGGGGCCAGAAATCAAACCTCAGGGCCCACCCAAAGTTACAGTCCAATAAGATACCCTCCCCTTCTCTACAGTAAGCTGAGACTCCACAAAGGACTATACCCGGAGGGAAAGAATGAACCCATGAAGGGACTTACAGAGCAAATGCCCATCATGTGGTGGTCCAAGAGACCTTGAGCCATGAACATAAAGTATTCCTGAATGTAAAGCAAACACAAATTCTCTCTGGAATAAGCTCTCAAATTAATCCTACAAGTAATTTTGCAAAGAAAAGGACAAGCAGACAAGATAACCAAGCACACAAAGACACAAGGCACCTTGAGCAAGAGCCTTCAAAGACAATTAATGAACAGATTCACAAAGATTTGAGAGAGTAGAATTATCAAATATAGACTATAGTATAAACAATTATACTATTTTTTAAAAAAAAACAAGCTGGACAATATCTGCAGGGAACATAAAATGAGAAAAAAGGACCTAGATGCTTAAAAAACAATACTAAAAGAACTAGAAATGGAAAATGTAACAACTGAGATTAAAAACTGAAGAGATTAATTTAACAGCAGACTACGGATTGCTTAAGAATATGTCCTGAAACACAGGGCAGAAAAAATCATCCAAAATACAGCACAGAAGACAGTAAGATCAGAAATAAGAAAAGTTCCAACATGGGATACAGGGAGGACTACCACATTTAATAAAATGGAGATCGTTTAAGAGTATGTGGCTGAGATATTATTTAGGGGGAAAATAATGGCTAAGAATTTTCCAGTACTGATAAAAGATACTGATTCAGAGATTCTAACAAATTTAAATAGCAATAATAATAACAATAAAAGTAAAGAAAATTTCAGTTTTAAGGAAAGTAATGACAAATGAAAGGTCTCAGAAGAGTTAGAAAACTGGTATATATGTGGAGAAATTAAATGAACACCAGTGCAAAAAGATACCTTGCTGAATTAAAACTGAGAAGCAAAAAAACCCCACAATTACAACACACAAGAAAAGTAACACATAAATTAAGCTGGGGATTAAAAAAATCTTTGTACCATTCAAGAAGAGGTAAAAGTACTGATTAACTTTAGACTGGGGTATTTGTATTTCCAAGGTAACCAGAAAAGGAACAAAAACACTGTACAACTTTTAATTTAATGACAGAAAAACAGAAGAATCTCCTCCTCCTTCAACAAAAAAATCTTAATGAGGGCAAGGGAGGGGAAAAAATAAGAACAGTTAATATGCAAAAGATATGGGAGGAGGCTCAAGATGGCAGAGCAAGAAGGCAAGGTGGAAACCTCCTCCCACACATACACCAAGGAGGTAATTACAGCAAATACAATTAACCCTGAAAACAAACTGAAAACTGCAGGACAGACCACCTACATGTGGGGAAGAAGAAAAGACCACATAGAAAAGAGTAAAGTGGCAGAGCCACAATGGAGCAGGACCGAAGCCCTTCCCCTATCGCAGCCCACAGGCAGGAGGAAGAGGAACAGAGCAGGGAAGAGGTAGACACCCAGGAACTCTGCACACCTGGCCCTGGACATTTGCTCAGGAACATGAGTTCACACTACACTGGGTTCTGGAGATTAGTGGGACTGGATACCAGGGACGGTTGGAACACTCTGGGAGACTGAGACACCAGCCACCTGTGGACAGGCATAATCCACTGGTCCCGCTGAGACCCAACACAGAGGCAACAGTTTGAAAGAACTGCCACCAGCGCAAGGGGAGCCAGAGAGGTGAGGGTTGGATGGAGCTATTTCTGCAGGAGAAGGGGCAGGTGGATGTTACCTGCCCAGCCATCCCTCAGCCCAACAGGTCAGGCACTCTCAGGAGCCCCAGGTGCTCCATCCCTGTTGTTGGTGGCTCAGTCCTGAGTAGCTTCCCTGCAGTGCCAGTGAACCAACCCACCAGTCTTGGATTTTGCTGCCCGGTGGGTAGAGGGAGACCCTCCCATAGCTTTCACAGCCCTGCTTCAACCCAACTGGGGAGGCACCTGCAGGAGCCAGCTCTGAGAGCTCCTTCCTCCCCATGGGTGGCCAAGCCCGGGGCTACATGCCTCACTGCTGCGACAGGGTGCCTACAAGACTCACTGCAATAGCTGCACACCCCAGCACAGCCTCCCGCCCCTCATGCTGCTTCCACAAGCCTGTGCACCCTTCCACCATGCCCCCTCCCTGTGAGTGACTCACAGCCACTGCCAAATGGTTAAAGAAACAAGACCCAACTATATGCTGCCTACGGGTGACTCATTTCAGACCAAAGACATACACAGACTAAAAGTGAAGGGAAGGAAGAAGATATTTCACACAAACAATAGGGAGAAAAAAGCAGTAGTTGCAATATTTAGACAAAATAGACTTCAAAACAACAGACAGAGAAGGACATTACATAATAATAAAGGGGTCAGTCCAACAAGAGAATACAACCATTATAAATATCTATGCACCCAACATAGGAGCACCTAAATATATAAAACAAACACTAACAGAATTAAAGGAGGAAATAGATCATAGCATATTCACTGTAGGAGACTTTAATACACAACTCACATCAACAGACAGAAAGAAAATAAATAAGGAAGAAGCACTGAACAATACAGTAGATCAAATGGACTTAACAGATACCTACAGAACACTCTACCCAAAAGCAGCAGGATACACATTTTTCTCAAGTGTACATGGAATGTTCTCCAGAATAGATCACACACTAGGCCACAAGAGCCTCAATAAATTCAAAAAGGTTGAAATGTATTAGGCAACTTCTCAGACCACAATGGTATGAAACTAGAAATAAATTACACAGAGAAAACAAAAAAGCCTACAAACACATAGAGACTAAACAACATGCTTCTAAATAATCAATGGATTAATAAACAAATTAAAACAAATCAAGCAATACATGGAGACAAATGAAAACAAAAATACAATAATATATAGTATTTGTGGGATGCCACAAAGGCTGTTCTAAGAGGGAACTATATAGCAAATACAGGCCTACATCAAGAAACAAAGCAATTCCAAATAAACATTCTAAACTCACAATTAAAGAAATTAGAAAAAGGAACAAATGAAAACCAAAGTTAGTAGAAGGAGGGACAGAATAAAGATCAGAGCAGAAGTAAGTAATAGAGAGAAGAATAAAACAAAAGAAAAAATTAATGAAACTAAGAGCTGGTTCTTTGAGAAAATAAGCAAAATAGATAATCCCCTAGCTAGACTTAACAAGAAAAAAAGAGAGAGTACATAAATAAAATCAGAAACAAAGAAGGAAGAGCCACAATGGATACCAAGAAATACAAAGAATTATTAGAGAATAATATGAAAAACTATATGCCAATAAATTGGACAACTTAGAAGAAATGGACATTTTCTAGGAAAAAACAACCTTCCAAGGTTGACCCAGAAAGAAACAAAATCTGAACAGACCAATCACGAGCAATGAAATTTAACTGGTAATCAAAAAACACCCAAAAAACAAAAGTCCGTGTTCAGATGGACTCACAGCTGAATTTTATCAAACATGTAGTAAAGACCTAATACCCACCCTCCTTAAAGTTTTCCAAAAAGTAGAAGAGGAGGCACTACTTCCAAACTCATTCTGAGGCCAGCATCATTCTAATACCAAAACCAGGCAAAGACACTAAAAAAGAAAAGTATAGACCAGTATCCCTGATGAACACAGATGCAAAAATCCTCAACAGAATATTAGCAAACCGAATTAAAAAAATACATCAAAAGGGTTATCCATCACAAACAAGTGGGATTTATTCCAGGGCTGCAAAGATGGTATAACATTCATAAATCAATCAATACACCACATTAACAAAAAGAAGGATAAAAACAACATGATCTCAATAGATGCTGAAAAATCATGACAAAATTCAACATCTATGCATGACAAAAACTCTCAACAAAATAGGTATAGAGGGTACAGACCGCAACATAATAAATGCCATATATGACAAACCTAAAGCCAACATCACTTAACAGCGAAAAGCTGAAAGCTTTTCCTCTAAGATCAGGAACAAGAGAAGGGTGCCCACTCTCACTGCTTTTATTCAGCATAGTACCAGAAGTCCTAGCCACAGCAGTCAGACAACACAAAGAGATAAAAGGCACCCAAATTAGTAAGGAAGAAGTTAAACTGCCACTATTTACAGAAAACATGATTATGTACATAGAAAACCCTAAAGAATCCACCAAAAAACTACTAGAACAACTGAATTCAGCAGAGCTGCAGGATATAAAATTAACAGACAGAAATCTGTTGTGTTCCTATATACTAAAAATGAACTAGCGTAAAGAGAAATCAGGAAAACAACTCCAATTACAATTGCATCAAAAAGAATAAAATACCTAGGAATAATCCTAAACAAGGAATAAACAAGGATGTGAAAGACCAATACTATGAAAACTACAAGACACTCATGAGATAAATTAAATTAAGAAGACACCAATAAGCAGAAATCTATCCCATACTCACGGATAGGAAGAATATTGTCAAAATGACCATCCTGCCCAGAACAATTTACAGATTTAATGCAATCCCTATCAAAATACCAATGGCATTCTTCAATGAATTAGAGCAAATAGTTCTAAAATTCATATGGAACCACAAAAGACCCCGAATGCCAAAGCAATCCCAAGAAAGAACAAAGATGGGGGTATTATGCACCCCGATTTCAAGCATTCCTACAAAGCTACAATAATCAAAACAATATGGTACTGACACAAGAACAGACCCATAGATCAATGGAACAGAATAGAGAGCCCAGATATAACACACACATACATGGTCAACTAATATACAATAAAGGAGCCATGAATATATACTGGGGAAAAGACAGTCTCTTCAATAACTGGAGTTGGGAATACTGGACAGCTACATGCAAGAGAATGAAACTAGACTACTGCCTAACTTCATACACAAAAGTAAACTTGAAATGGATCAAAGACCTGAATGTAAGACATGAAACCATAAAACTCTTAGAAGAGAACATAGGCAAAAATCTCTTGAAAATAAGTATGAGCCATTTTTTCCTAGGCACATCTCCTCAGGCAAGGGAAGCAAAATAAAAAATGAACAAATAGGACTAGATCAAACTAAAGAGCTGCTGTAGAATAAAGGACACCATCAGCAGTACAAAAGGGCAACCTACAGTATGGGAGAATATACTTATAAATGATTTATCTAGTAAGGGGTTAACACCCAAAATATATTAATAACTCATATGCCTCAACACCAAAATAAATCAAATAACCTGATTAAAAAATGGGCAGAGGCAGAAGACCTGAACAGACATTTCTCCAAAGAAATTAAGATGGCCAACAGGCACATGAAAGATGCTCCACATCACTAATCATCAGGGAAATGCAAATCAAAACCACAATGAGATATCACCTCACACCAGTCAGAATAGCCAGTATCCAAAAGTCAATAATTAACATGTGTCGGTGAGGATGTAGAGATATGGGAACCCTCCTACCCTGTTGGTGGGGTATCAATTGGTGCAGCCACTGTGGAAAGCAGTATGGAGGTTCCTCAAAAAACTAAAAAAAATAAATAAATACCATTTGACCCAGTAACTCAACCTCTAGGAATTTACCTGAAGAAAAAAAAAATCCCTGAGTTGAAAAGATATATGCATCCCTATGTTTATTCCTGCATTATTTACAATAGCCAAGATATGGAAACAACCTAAGTGTCCATCAATAGATGAATGGATAAAGAAGATGTAGTACATATACATAATAGAATATTATTCAGCCATAAAAAAAATCCTGTCATTTGAAACAACATGGATGGATCTAGAGGGTATAATTCTCAGTGAAATAAGCTAGGCGGAGAAAGGCAAATCCCATGTGATTTCACTTATTTGTGAAATATAAATGCAAAGCAAAATGGAATGAACAAAACAGAAGTAGACCCATAGACACTGAGAAGTGACTGGCAGTTACCATGGGGGAGGGGTTTGGGTGAGTGGGTGGGGACACTGAAGGGGATATAGAGGCATAAAAATTCTCAATGATAGTGTAGGTTGTCACAGGGATAGTAGAGCTTGGAGAATACAGCCAATGATTCTGTAACATCTTTCTTTCTTGACAGATAGTAGCTGTATTAATGGGGGTGAGGACTTAATAATATGGGTAACTGTTGAAGCACTGTGTTATACACCTGAAACTTATGTAAGATTGTATATCAATGATGCTTCAATTAAAAAAAATATGTCAATACCTTTATGCTAATAAATTTTAACATTTAGATAAAATGGAGCATTGCTGTAAATTTTAAAGTGACCAAAAACCCTGGTTCCTATAACCTGAATTAGAGGCCAAAAACTTCTCTTACAAAGCAAATTCCAGATCTACATAACTTTACTGATTCAAAAAAGAAATAATTATAATCTTAATAACCTTTTCCTGAGAACAGAAAACAAGAACAGTGCTCATCTGATTTTATAAGCTTTGCATACCAAAATCCAATAGTCCGAGAAATAAAAAATTACATGCCAAGCTTATTCATGAACAGGTCCAAAACTTTTAACAGTTAATAGCAAACACAATTATTTAAAACTAACAATATATACATAAAATATAGAAATAAATGAACTATCCTGGCCAACTTGTGTTTAGTAAGAATGAAATAAAATTTTGACTTTAGAAAATCAGTTAATTTATTTTAATAACTGATTAGAAATTATGTTAAAAGATGTTAAAAAAATATTTGACAAAATTAAACAGATTACTGAAGGAGGGGAACTATTACCAAACAAGAGAGAAGAACTTCTTTAGGTAAAGGATATCTATAAAACAACTATGACAAACATAATAATACATAACATTTAGAGCTTTCTCTTTAAGAATAGGAATAAGACAAAGGTGCCCATCCACCATTTCTATTCAACACTGCTAAAATGCTAGCCATTGCAGTCAAGGAAGCAAAAGAAATAATAGCTATAAGGATTGGAAAGGAAGAAACAAAACTGTCTTTATTCTCAAAAGATATGCCTGTAAAATACAAAATAACCTAGAAATGAACTATTCAGGTAAAACTACATTGCTGTCTATAAAATCAATATAAAAATCTAGGCACTAGTTCCCAGTCTCACATGTAAAAGCAGTCCAGTAGTTGCCACTTGTTCCTAATAACAAGTAAAAAGCTAAACAAACTGAAAAATCAATACTCTTACATCTGTCAGAGAAGTGAGGTCACAAGGCAAACCACTGTCCCCAAACTTGGAGACAAAGACGCAGATACTAACAATCTCAACTCACCTGGGCAGAAACCTCTGTGGGAATCAGTGCCTGAGAAGGAAAATCTGAACTGTAACTGACAAATTGCTAGACATACAGTGCAGACACGTTTGTGAGTTAAAAACTCCAAGGGAGATGGAATCAGAGAGGAACACCCACACTTTTTTGAGTTTTACATCAAAGAATTCTACCAGGTCCTCACCATTTTGAAATATGCCAGAGCATTCTGTTCTTGGAAAGGCCTGCCTTTGGGAGAGACTATTTTGCCAAAGCCTAACCTGCCTGGGGGAAGGGGAGACCTGAGAAACACTGGTGAGGTTCACAGTCCAGGGACAAAAATTCACCAAAAGACTGAGACCTAATTATAGGACTACAGAATGCTTCCCTTACCACCACACCACTACACCAGTAGAGGTCTATTTACCACAGTTCCTTTTACCAAGAACATCATGTCCCCCTTTCAATAGAAAATTACAAGGGATAGTAAAAGGTAAAAGAACAAAGTTTGAAAAGACAAAACAAGCATTAGAACCAGAGGATGATATGGCAGGAATGTTGGAATTATCAAACCAGTAATTTTTTAAAGCTATGGTTAATATGTTAAGAGCTTAAATGGAAAAAAGTAGACAATATGCAAGAACAAATAATGTAACAGAAAAATCCTAAAAAAGAAATGTTAGAGATTCTTCACAAATAGACTGGACATAGGTGAGCGAAAAAACACTGAGCTTGAGGATATGACAACACAGACTTCTAAAACTAGGGAGGAAACACTCCTCCAAGCTCATTCTATGAAGCTAGCATTACTGTGATACCAAAGCCAGACAAAGCCACAACAAGAAAACTACAGACCAATATTCTTAATGAGTATCAATATAAAAATCCTCAACAATAAAATACTAGCAAACCAAATTTGACAGCACATTAAAAGGATTATATACCATGACCAAATGAGGTTTATTCCTAGACCACAAGGATGGTTCAATGTATGAAAATCAGTCAATGTAACACACCACATTAACAGAATAAAGGACAAATACTACATTTTCAGCTCAACTGATGGAGAAAACACATATGATAAGATTCAAAACCCTTTCACAAGTAAAATATTCAATACATTAGGAACAGAAGGAAACTATCTCAACATATTAAAGGCCATCTATGAAACTAACATAATATGCAGTAGTGGAAGATTGAAAGATTTTGCTGTAAGATCAGAAACAAGGCAAGGATTTCTACTCTTACCACTTCCACTCATCATAGTATTTTAAGTCCTAGCCAGAGCAATTAAGAAAACATGAATTAGCAAAAAAGGAAATAAAAGGGATCCAAATTGAAAGAAAGAAGGTAAAATTATCTCTACTCAGAGATGACATGATCTTATTATTTAGAAAACCCTAAAAATTCCACACAGAAAAAAACTGCTACAAGGAACAAATGTATTCAGTGAAGCTGCAGGATACAAAATCAACACACAAAGATCAGTTGCACTTCTACACAGTACAATGAAAATCCAAAAAGGGAATTAAGAAAAACAATTTCATTTACAAAAGTATCAAAAAGAATAAAATACTTATGAATAAGCCTAACTAAAGAAGTGAAGTCGGGTCGAGCTAAGATGGCGGCATGAGTAGAGCAGCGGAAATCTCCTCCCAAAACCACATGTATCTATGAAAATATAACAAAGACAACTCTTCCTAGAATAAAGACCAGAGGACACAGGACAACATCCAGACCACATCCACACCTGCGAGAACCCAGTGACTCGTAAAGGGGGTAGGATAAAAGCCCCGGCCGGGTGGGACCCGAGCGCCCCTCCCCCCAGCTCCCGGCGGGAGAAGAGTACGCAGAGCGGGACGGAGACGGAGCCCAGGACTGCTGAACACCCAGCCCCAGCCATCCGGGCCAGAGCGCAGACACAGTGTATACACGGGGCCCTGGATAATAGGGAAACAGGGCAGCAAGACCAGTGAGCGGGTACCGGAGGCCTGGCGCCGGAGGACATAAGAAAAGCGAGTGGCCATTTTTTTTTCTTCTGTTTTCTTTTGGCGAGCGCTTTTTGGAAGTCTTAAAGGGATAGGGACCCCAATACTAGGGAAACAGGGCAGCAAGACCGGTGAGCAGATGCCTGAGGCTGGCGCCGGAGAATAAAGGAAAACGAGCGGCCATTATTTATTTATTTATTTATTTATTTATTTATTTATTTATTTTTAATTAAAAAAAAAATTTTTTTCTTTTTGTGGTTGTTGTATTGTTTTGGCAGGTGCTTTTTGGAAGTCTTAAAGGGGCAGGGCGGGACACTTAATCCAGAGGTAGGGAATCCGGGGATCTCTGGGCACCCTAATCCCGTGGGCTGCAGGGAGCACGGAGGCCCCTTACGGAGATAAAAAGCCTCCCAGCCGCTCCCCCTCCAACACTACTACACAACTTTGGAGCAGCGGCCCGAGCCAGGCCACACCCACAGCAACAGCGGAGATAAACTCCATAGCAGCCGGGCAGGAAGCAGAAGCCCTGTCTGCGCGCAGCTGCCCAGTACAAGCCACTAGAGGTTGCTGTTCTCCCAGGAGAGGACGGCCACAAATCAACAAGAAGGGAAGTTCTTCCAGCCGTCACTCGTCCCAGCTCTGCAAACCATTCATATCACCATGAAAAGGCAAAACTACAGGCAGACAAAGATCACAGAGACAACACCACAGAAGGAGACAGACGTAACCAGTCTTCCTGACAAAGAATTCAAAATAAAAATCATAAACATGCTGAAAGAGATGCAGAGAAATACGCAAGAGATATGGGATGAAGTCTGGAGGGAGATCACAGATGCCAGAAAGGAGATTACAGAAATGAAACAAACTCTGGAAGGGTTTATAAGCAGAATGGATAGGATGCAAGAGGCCATTTATGGAATTGAAACCAGAGAACAGGAACGCATAGAAGCTGACACAGAGAGAGACAAAAGGATCTCCAGGAATGAAACAATATTAAGAGAACTGTGTGACCAATCCAAAAGGAACAATATCCATATTATAGGGGTACCAGAAGAAGAAGAGAGAGGAAAAGGGATGGAAAGTATCTTGGAAGAAATAATTGCTGAAAACTTCCCCACACTGGGGGAGGAAATAATCGAACAGACCACGGAAATACACAGAATCCCCAACACAAAGGATCCAAGGAAGACAACACCAAGAGACATAATAATTAAAATGGCAAAGATCAAGGACAAGGAAAGAGTTTTAAAGGCAGCTAGAGAGAAAAAGGTCACCTATAAAGGAAAACCCATCAGGCTAATGTCAGACTTCTCAACAGAAACCCTACAGGCCAGAAGAGAATGGCATGATATATTTAATGCAATGAAACAGAAGGGCCTTGAACCAAGGATACTGTATCCAGCACGACTATCATTTAAATATGATGGTGGGATTAAACAATTCCCAGAAAAACAAAAGCTGAGGGAATTTGCTTCCCACAAACCACCTCTACAGGACATCTTACAGGGACTGCTCTAGATGGGAGCACTCCTAGAAAGAGCACAGAACAAAACACCCAACATATGAAGAATCGAGGAAGAGGAATAAGAAGGGAGAGAAGAAAAGAATCTCCAGACAGTGTATATAACAGCTCAATAAGCGAGCTAAGTTAGGCAGTAAGATACTAAAGAGGCTAACCTTGAACCTTTGGTAAACACGAATTTAAAGCCTGCAATGGCAATAAGTACATATCTTTCAATAGTTACCCTAAATATTAATGGACTGAATGCACCAATCAAAAGACATAGAGTAATAGAATGGATAAAAAAGCAAGACCCATCTATATGCTGCTTACAAGAAACTCACCTCAAACCCAAAGACATGTACAGACTAAAAGTCAAGGGATGGAAAAACATATTTCAGGCAAACAACAGCGAGAAGAAAGCAGGGGTTGCAGTACTAATATCAGACAAAATAGACTTCAGAACAAAGAAAGTAACAAGAGATAAAGAAGGACACTAGATAATGATAAAGGGCTCAGTCCAACAAGAGGATATAACCATTCTAAATATATATGCACCCAACACAGGAGCACCAGCATATGTGAAACAAATACTAACAGAACTAAAGGGGTAAATAGACTGCAATGCATTCATTCTAGGAGACTTCAACACACCACTCACTCCAAAGGATAGATCCACCGGGCAGAAAATAAGTAAGGACACGGAAGCACTGAACAACACAGTAGAGCAGATGGACCTAACAGACATCTACAGAACTCTACATCCAAAAGCAACAGGATACACATTCTTCTCAAGTGCACATGGAACATTCTCCAGAATAGACCACATACTAGGCCACAAAAAGAGCCTCAGTAAATTTCAAAAGACTGAAATCCTACCAACCAACTTTTCAGACCACAAAGGCATAAAACTAGAAATAAACTGTACAAAGAATGCAAAGAGGCTCACAAACACATGGAGGCTTAACAACACGCTCCTAAATAATGAATGGATCAATGACCAAATCAAAATGGAGATCGAGCAATATATGGAAACAAATGACAACAACAACACTAAGCCCCAACTTCTGTGGGACACAGCAAAAGCAGTCTTAAGAGGAAAGTATATAGCAATCCAAGCATATTTAAAAAAGGAAGAACAATCCCAAATGAATGGTCTAAAGTCACAGTTATCTAAATTGGAAAAAGAAGAACAAATGAGGCCTAAGGTCAGCAGAAGGAGGGACATAATAAAGATCAGAGAAGAAATAAATAAAATTGAGAAGAATAAAACAATAGCAAAAAAATCAGTGAAACCAAGAGCTGGTTCTTCAAGAAAATAAACAAAATAGATAAGCCTCTAGCCAGACTTATTAAGAGGAAAAGAAAGTCAACACAAATCAACAGTATCAGAAACGAGAAAGGAAAAATCACGACGGAACCCACAGAAATACAAAGAATTATTAGAGAATACTATGAAAACCTATATGCTAACAAGCTGGGAAACCTAGGAGAAATGGAAAACTTCCTAGAAAAATACAACCTTCCAAGACTGACCCAGAAAGAAACAGAAAATCTAAACAAACCAATTACCAGCAACGAAATTGAAGCGGTAATCAAAAAACTACCAAAGAACAAAAGCCCCGGGCCAGATGGATTTACCTCGGAATTTTATCAGACATACAGGGAAGACATAATGCCCATTCTCCTTAAAGTTTTCCAAGAAATAGAGGAGGAGGGGATACTCCCAAACTCATTCTATGAAGCTAATATCACCCTAATACTAAAACCAGGCAAAGACCTCACCAAAAAACAAAACTACAGACCAATATCCCTGATGAACATACATGCAAAAATACTCAACAAAATATTAGCAAACCGAATTCAAAAATACATCAAAAGGATCATACACCATGACCAAGTGGGATTCATCCCAGGGATGCAAGGATGGTACAACATTCGAAAGTCCATCAACATCATCCACCACATCAACAAAAAGAAAGACAAAAACCACACGATCATCTCCATAGATGCTGAAAAAGCATTTGACAAAGTTCAACATCCATTCATGATAAAAACTTTCAGCAAAATGGGAATAGAGGGCAAGTACCTCAACATAATAAAGGCCATCTATGATAAACCCACAGCCAACATTATATTGAACAGAGAGAAGCTGAAAGCATTTCCTCTGAGATCGGGAACTAGACAGGGATGCCCACTCTCCCCACTGTTATTTAACATAGTACTGGAGGTCCTAGCCACGGCTATCAGACAAAACAAAAAAATACAAGGAATCCAGATTGGTAAAGAAGAAGTTAAACTGTCACTCTTTGCAGATGACATGATACTGTACATAAAAAATCCTAAAGAGTCCACCCCAAAACTACTAGAACTGATATCGGAATACAGCAAAGTTGCAGGACACAAAATCAACACACAGAAATCTGTGGCTTTCCTATGCACTAACAATGAACCAACAGAAAGAGAAATCAGGAAAACAACTTCATTCACAAGTGCATCAAAAAAAAAAAAAAACCCTACGAATAAACCTAACCAAAGAAGTGAAAGACTTATACTCTGAAAACTACAAGTCACTCTTAAGAGAAATTAAAGGGCACACTAACAGATGGAACTCATCCCACGCTCGTGGCTAGGAAGAATTAATATCGTCAAAATGGCCATCCTGCCCAAAGCAATATACAGATTCGATGCAATCCCTATGAAACTACCAGCAACATTCTTCAATGAACTGGAACAAATAATTCAAAAATTCCTATGGAAACACCAAAGACCCCGAATAGCCAAAGCAATCCTAAGAAAGAAGAATAAAGTAGGGGGGATCTCACTCCCCAACTTCAAGCTCTACTATAAAGCCATAGTAATCAAGACAATTTGGTACTGGCACAAGAACAGAGCCATAGACCAATGGAACAGACTAGAGATTCCAGACATTAATCCAGACATATATGGTCAGTTAATATTTGATAAAGGAGCCATGGACATACAATGGCGAAATGACAGTCTCTTCAACAGATGGAGCTGGCAAAACTGGACAGCTACATGTAGGAGAATGAAACTGGACCATTGTCTAACCCCATATACAACAGTAAACTCAAAATGGATCAAAGACCTGAATGTAAGTCATGAAACCATTAAACTCTTGGAAGAAAACATAGGCAAAAACCTCTTAGACATAAACATGAGTGACCTCTTCTTGAACATATCTCCCCGGGCAAGTAAAAAAACAGCAAAAATGAACAAGTGTGACTATATTAAGCTGAAAAGCTTCTGTACAGCAAAAGACACCATCAATAGAACAAAAAGGAACCCTACAGTATGGGAGAATATATTTGAAAATGACACATCCGATAAAGGCTTGACGTCCAGAATATATAAAGAGCTCACACGCCTCAACAAACAAAAAACAAATAACCCAATTAAAAAATGGGCAGAGGAACTGAACAGACAGTTCTCCAAAAAAGAAATACAGATGGCCAACAGACACATGAAAAGATGCTCCACATCGCTAATTATCAGAGAAATGCAAATTAAAACTACAATGAGGTATCACCTCACACCAGTAAGGATGGCTGCCATCCAAAAGACAAACAACAACAAATGTTGGCGAGGCTGTGGAGAAAGGGGAACCCTCCTACACTGCTGGTGGGAATGTAAATTAGTTCAACCATTGTGGAAAGCAGTATGGAGGTACATCAAAATGCTCAAAACAGACTTACCATTTGACCCAGGAATTGCACTCCTAGGAATTTACCCTAAGAATGCAGCAATCAAGTATGAGAAAGATCAGTGCACCCCTATGTTTATCGCAGCACTATTTACAATAGCCAAGAATTGGAAGCAACCTAAATGTCCATCGATAGATGAATGGATAAAGAAGATGTGGTACATATACACAATGGAATACTACTCAGCCATAAGAAAAGGGCAAATCCTACCATTTGCAGCAACATGGATGGAGCTGAAGGGTATTATGCTCAGTGAAACAAGCCAAGCGGAGAAAGAGAAATACCAAATGATTTCACTCATCTGTGGACTATAAGTACAAAGGAAAAACTGAAGGAACAAAACAGCAGCAGAACCACAGAACTCAAGAATGGACTAACAGGTACCAAAGGGAAAGGGACTGGGGAGTATGGGTGGGTAGGGAGGGATAAGGATGGGGGGAAGAAGACAGGGGTATTAAGATTAGCATACATGGGGGGGTGGGAGAAAGGGGAGGGCTGTACAACACAGAGAAGGCAAGTAGTGATTCTACAACATTTTGCTATGCTGATGGACAGTGACTGTAAAGGGGTTTATAGCAGGGACCTGGTATAGGGGAGAGCCTAGTAAACATAATATTCATCATGTAAGTGTAGATTAATGATAACAACAACAACAAAAAAGGCAGTTCCTGTGTGGTAACCTCCAATGAGTTCTACACAAGGGTATAAAGGGCATATAAAAGTGTAGGCAAAGGGCCTGTTTGTGTTTATACAGAGGATCAAAGCCTAATTTGGCTACCCCAAAAATCAACTAAGATACGATATGAAAAAGAACTTCCAACATCAGCACTCTCTGGAAGACTCATGCCAGAAGATGATCATCAAAAAACCCCAACAAAGATCCACGCATTGCTACAGGTGTAGATGCACTCATCCCACCAGTTCCTGGACTTGCCATGGGTATGAAGAAGGAGATATCTAAGCTGGCATGTGCTTACAGTAAAACAACAAATTTGACTGGATCTATACTGTTGGAACTCAACCAAGAATTAGGAGAAGTGCAAATTGTAGCGCTCCAAAATCTTACAACTACAGACTATTTACTGTTAAAAGAACATATGGGATGTGAACAGTCCCCAGGAATGGGTTGTTTTAATTTGTCTGATTTCTCTCAGACTGTTCAAGTTCAGTTGGACAATATCCACCATATCATAGATAAGTTTTCACAAATGCCTAAGGTGCCTAACTGGTTTTCTTGGTTTCACTGGAGATGGCTGGTAATTACAGGTATGCTTTGGTTATGTAACTATACTCCTATTATGTTAATGTGTGTGCGCAATTTAATTAGTAGTTTAAAACCTATACATGCTGAAGTTACTCTACAAGAAGATATGTCAAAGAAATAATCAATCTTCCCATGTTTTCTTCTGCCTGCTACTTCTATAGCTTTTCTTCTTCCTTCCTAATTACAACCCTTAAATAGAATTCGTGCCTCATATCAAATTTACCGAGTATCATAATTCTTCCAAGTGGTAAAGATACCTCAAGACAAATGCTGGACATAGAAGCCACAGGGCATAAATCTGCAAAGAAGTAAAAAGCTAACCTTTTCAAACAATAAGGCTTCTCTCTCACTTACCAACTTTACATTTCCCTGTATGGCCCCGGAAGATGACTGGTTAGCTAGAGACGGGTAAGATTCCTCAAGGGAGGAACAACCTAAGACAGGCACAGTCGCAGGGGGGTCATCAGGTGACAAATTGGGGATCAACAGAGGTGAGGCTTAGAACCTCATCCCCCTGTTCTGAGAGAAATCTTCTGCATACGTGGATGTTTTATTGCCCTTGTCTAGCTTGGATTAACACATAGTCTATAGGCACACACCTTATCATCTACATTTGCTCTCTTACAACACTAAACTATGTTTTCTACCTTTATCTTGTATCTACCTACCACTTCAGCATTTTATTAAAAATAATAATAATAAAGATAGAAATGTGGTATCCACATATAAATCAAGTATAAAAATCAAATGAGTATTCATATTTGACCTGTTTATAGTTCATAATGCATGAGCAAAACCGAAAGTTTCTGTGATGACTGCCCTTGTACTGTTCACCATGTAACTTATTCACTATGTAAGAATTTGTTCTCCATGTAAGAACTTGTTTGTTATGCTTCAGAAGATTGGAGACTGACGAAAATTATGCTTGGGGTGGATTAATGATTGTGCATTGAGCATTGACTCTTCTATACAGAATTTTATTGTTGTTAACAACCATTTGATCAATAAATATGAGAGATGCCCTCACAAAAAAAAAAAAAGAAGTGAAGGACTTGTACATTGAAATCTACAAGACATTGATAAAAGAAATTAAAAGATTCAAACAAATGGAAAGGCATCTCATATTGACTTGAAGATTTAATATTATTAAGATGTCCATTCTATCAAAATGACCTATAAGTTCAGAATAATCCCTATCAAAATTCCAAAAGCATTTTTTTCCAAAACAGAAAATGCACCTGAAAATTCATACAGAATCTCAAGGGACTTCAATAGGTAAAACAATTCTGAAAAAAAAGAATGAAGTCAGAGGACTCACACTTCCTAATTTCAAATATTTTTTGCATTACAAACCTACAGTGATCAAAACAGTGTGGTAGTGTCTTAAAGACAAATAGACCGATGGAATAGAAAGAAGAGCCTAGAAATAAACCCTCATACATATGGTCAAATGATCTTCAACAAGGGTGCCAAGAAAACTCAATGGGGAAAGGAGAGTCTCTTTAACAAATGGTGCTGGATATCCACACGCTAAAGAATGAAGCTGGGCCCTTACCTTACACAACATACAAAAATTAACTCAAAATGGATTGAAGACCTAAATGTAAGACCTAAAACTATGAAATTCTGAAAGAAAACATAGGGAGAAAATTTCATGACATTGAACTTGGCAATCATTCTTTATATAGACATCTAAAATACAGGCAACAAAGACAAAATAGACAAATGGGACTATGTCAAACTTAAAAACTTCTGTCTATCAAAGGATACAATCAACAGAGTGAAAAGGCAACCTATCAAAGGAACAGTATATTTGCAAATCATGTGTCTGATAAGAATTAATATCCAGAATACATAAAGAACTCCTACAATTAAATGACCACAAAAAATCAAATAACCTGATTTAAAAAATGGGCAAAGGACTTGAACAGTATTTCTCCAATGATGGTTTACAAATGGCCAAAAAGCATATGAAAAGACGCTCAACATCACTAATCATCAGAGAAATGCAAATCAAAACCACAATTGAAATATCTATCACCTCACACCCAGTAGGATGTCCCCTATTACATATTACATACATACATATATACATATATACACATATATACATATATATAAAAACAAGTGTTAATGAGAATGTGGAGAAAACCAGAATACTTGTGCACTGTTGGTGGGATTGTAAAATAGGGCAACCACTATGGAGACCAGTATAAAGGTTCCTCAAAAAACAGAACTACCATATTACCTAGCAATTTCACTTCTGGTTACATACCCAGAACTGCAAGCAAGGTCTTTTAGAGCTATGTGCACACTCATGACACAGCAGCTCTGATCACAATAGCCAAGAGGTGGAAGCAAGCCAAATGCCCATCAACAGATGAATAAATAAAATATGGCATATCTGTACAACGGAATATTATTCAGTGTTAAAAACAAAAGAAATCCTGTCACAGAAATGCATACATGTGTTCACCAAAGATATGTAATAGCCTCAAACTGAAAATAAACCAAATGTAAATGATATCTGTAATATGGAATATTATACAGGAATGAGAATAACAAACTACAACTATATTCAATGACATGGTGAATTTCACAATCAACAAAATTCACAAAGTGACTCCCTGGGGTAGGATAGACAGTGACTAAAAGAACATAGTCAAGTTCTAGGGTGCCAGATCATGTTCTGCTTCTTAATCTGGGGGCTGATCACACAGATGTGTTTGGTTTGTGAAAATTCATCAAGCTTTGACTATGATAATTATACTTTCTTGTATGTAATACTTCAATTAAAAGTTACAGTTCTAAAAAAACCTATCAGCCAAAAGAAGAAAAACGTAAGAAAGAAAAAAGTAGGAAGGAGAAAGAGATTTATTAGTCCTGAGTACACACACATGTAAATGGGGTAAGCTTGTAAAGCTTTGTGATAACAGTAAACCAGTGAAGCTCAGGAATGATTACTTGAATGGTTTAATCAATTGAAACACGGTCTGCTCAGTAACTAAATCCTAAAGAGAAAGAGAAAAAAGCCAATGATTATTAAGAAAGCACTCCTAATTGAAATAAATAATTAATTTGGTTATTTTAATGTTGCTGTGAAGGTCAGTTTCTTAATAAACACTAATTAAAGCAGTAAGTATAAAAGTACTAATATAGGAAAATAGTCACTCAGTACACATCCATTCATTTAGGTGTTAAGTATTAACTGAGGGTTAGACAATGGAAGGCTAGTACAGACCCTGGACTATGAAAAAAGAACAGATTTTTTTCCACAAAGTGTGTCACAGACCTAAACTGGAGACAGAAGGGCTCCTACCTGCACAGGAAGAGGAGGCAGATAAGCACAGGATGCTATGGAAGCACTCAGGTTTTTCATATCTGTTGAACTTTCTCAAACATCCCTTTCTAAAAAGAAATACTTCTAAACAGGAGCCATGTGCAAACAAAGCTACCAATGGCTAATTAAACTAAGCCCCCCTCCCCACCTTTGGGCTTTTAGGAACAAAATTACAGTGTGAAAATGATAAGGTGGCTTTGACAGAGCACAAACACAAAGGTGATTTATACCCATTATTCTGTGGCAGATGGTCTCAAACACAAGAACTAAGCTGTATTTGTTTTTATTTATATATACATATTACATATCCACAAAAACCTACCTTCTTTGCCAGTTAACTGTAGAGACTTGGATCTGATGAGTGGGAATGAAGTTCTCCTTTTCAAATTCATATCATCATAGGAAGAGAAACACCTAACACATTCAAACAAATCAACATAGGGCACAGTGAGTAAACTACATGTGATTTACCTGTAGTTGGAGCTAGGTGAGGCTACATGCCACACAGGACTAATGTCTAAGGTAATACTCCAGTTAATTACCAATACATGTAAAAAAAAAAAAGAAAGAAAAATTAAAGGATCATTCTCTAAAACATGCTATATTAAAATACCTATTCTTCCCCTTTCAATTCCGCGTTCAAGCATCTTTCACAACTAACATATTTCAAGAGTTTTTAGGCACTTATTATCAGTGTTTTCTCTATTAAGAGTTCATGGAACCTTCCAGGCACAGCACTGTCTCACTAGTTCCAATGATGTTTTTAACATTTTGGTTTCAAGATAATCATATGGGGAAAGAAATTATCTCAGTATCCCTGTATTTGCTCAAGTTTCTCAAAAATATAAGAAGTACTATAAAAAAAGAAAATTATAAAATATAATGCTGATGTTACCTTTTAGGGCTTGGATACTGATTACTTTCAGGAAATTTTGAAATATAATCTCCATCAAATTGAGAGGTGTTTCGACAACGCTGCATACAAAGCATCAGTCCCAAGACAACACAGAGAACCAAACATATGACAAGGTAGCTTTGTCGATCTGAAACCTGAAATTAGAAGAGGGTTTAATAATAATAATTTGAAAAAACATACTAGGAAACAACACAGTGGAGTCTAAAATTCATAGGACAAATCATCTTAAACATCTTTTCAATGTGCTTCAAAACCATAAATACAGGGCGTGCTCCTTTAAAATGTACTACTAAAGCAATGTTTTTTCTTTTTTCCCCCCAGTTCTTTGAAAAATGTCAAACCTATGGAAAAGTTTGGAAATAGGAACATATTATCCCTTTTAGCTATGTCCAGAAATTGTTAACATTTTGCCACATTTGCTGGTCTTTCCATTTGTACTGTCTACTCATGGAGAAAAAAAAATCCTGTTCTTACCTAGTTTCCCATCTTATAGAACTGAACCACCAATCACCCAGTGTTTTTTAAAGCCCAAAACCTGGGGATCATCCTTAATTCCTCGTCCCATATATCCAATCTTCCAGCAAGGCTTGTCTTTCTACAAAGTATCTGAAAAATATCCTTAAAATATCCTGAATTCAACAACTTCACACGGTCCCACTTCTAAAACCCTAATCCAACCCACCTTGCCTAGCCCAGGCTACTTACTGCAACTGTTTCCTAACTGGTTTTCTCCCACTTACACTCTTGCTGTTCCCTAAGTAGCAATTCTCCACAGAGCAACAGATGGCGAGATGTTTCCAAGTGCTGTCAATAAGACAATCCATGTCACTTTACTTAATACCTTCCAGTGGCTTGCAATGCTTAAAATAAAATTCAAATTCTAAGTTGCCTAAAAAGGCTACAGGACAGGGCCCCTGCCAATACCCTGAACTCTTTTCCTAACCTCACTTGTCTCATTCACTCTACTCCAGCCACACCAGCTTGCTTTAGACCCTCAAACACATCCCACTGTTTCTAACCGCGAGCGCTTTGCCCTACGTTTGTTTTGACCCCAGGCCTTGTGTGGCTGCTCACGCCTCTTGACCTCTCAGTTCGAATCCCACTTCCTCAGATTAGCCTTCTGGCATCACCCCAGCTAAGGCAGTAACTGCCACCGCACACGTTTCATTCTCAACCCCACTGTCCTCCAATATTTACTCTGTGTATCCTTCTCTACGCTAGGAGAGAGGGCCCTCTGAAGCCAGGGACTATTACTCACTGATGTATGCCCCAACCTGTGCTGCACATATACTGGTTGTTCAATAAATACTTGAGAAATCAGTAAAAAAATTTTGTCAAGCATTTTGGACTAAAAATGAAGTATGTGTTGTAACTATCAATGGTTTGCAAAAGTCCTATTACAATTGCTTTATAACTATTTTATGTAAGACCTAAATAATGAAAGCCATGTTTTCCAAAAGATGATGATGATGTATTTCCAAAACTTTAAAATGCCACATTGTGGTACTCTGAAAAAGTTCTCTTACATGATTATTTTGTTTGGTTAAAGTGTTTAGATACCATGTTCTTAATAAGCCTGCCTTTATGACACCCTCTGTATATGCAATGTGTCTTACAGTACCAGCAGCTGTAACAGTTACCTCACGTCTCAGTTCTGCTATCGTCATTGATAAGTTTGAAACAAGCTGGGTCATGTTGGTCAGTTGTGCCTGTAGCAACTGGATGGCTTCGGTCTGCCTCTGATCCTATGATAAAGGAAGAAGTAAGTATAATTTTCTTTGCATTTTATGTGTATATTAGTTACAAGTTCAAGTAAAATAATCTGGAAAAACTCTTAAGTTCCTCAGGGGGGAAGTTCTTAATGCATGAATATCATAAACTTTGACCAGAAATTTAAATAAAAAACACTTGAAATATCTGAGACTGTTCAACCCTCCTTCCCTTCCCCCAAAGAAAAGATTTTGCTACTCATTGCTACATGTAGATTGTTGTCTAACAGAAGTTAATAAATTACTTTTCATGTTAACATGGGCTCCATATGTATGAGCATATAACCAGCTATATGCATAACAGTCATTTTGTCAAAAATGTTTTTAAACCAAAGCAGCTGGCAAAAAGACATGCAGAAAATTTTCTGAAAAACTTTTTTGGATATAAAGCAGGCTCATGCCAAGAAGGTGTTAAAAGTTCTTTTAAATAACATATTAAAATGAAATTAGGGCATCACACAGTCAAAACTCTGCAGATGATCATCTAGTCAATGCTAGAATATCACCAAGGAAAGAAATTCATCAAAAAACATCCATCTTTCCAGTTCTGAATTTTAGAAACTTGTATAATCAACAAACATGTCTTTATTTAAAATATCATTTGTATGCATATCTTGGGAATTATGCACACACAATGATGGTTATGAACCTTTATTAGATAAGACTGTACTGAATAAGACTGAAATTTTCAACTTATTAGTGGGGAGAAAGAAAAGATGGCAGAAAGCAGTCAAGGAACTCTTACACTAATTGAGGACTCTGTATACAATAGCTACATAACCATTTATTATTCTAGATGTATGTTTTTCAAATTTAGATTTTAAGTATGTTTTAAGTCACAACCGTGTATGTGTGATGGGGAGATGGACATATAAAACTGTAACAAAAAGTGTCACTTACTCCCTCCCTTACTGTGATCACTAGTGCTACTTCCTATCCTACTTTATCTTTAAAATGCTGCAAGTGACTTATTACATTTTTCTTTTGGTTATATTTGACAAACACTGATAAATTCTAGACAGTTATAAATACTTAAAGGACAAGCTATTAAATGTAGTGAGTTGTTTAATACTTGTAATGAAGAGTTACAAGATTACTTAAAAGTACTTAAATAAGTCTTTAAGACATAAGGCACAGATGTTACATATAAATCAAAGAGAAAATACAGAGGGGAAATCACTGTATTAAAATTACTAAATACACTATGTCCATGGTCAGAAGACTTAATACTTTAAGATGTTCATTCTCCAAATTGATCTGTAAATTCAATACAATCCCAATCAAGACCCAAACAATTTTTTTTTCTTATAAAAACTGATAAATTGATTCCAAACTCAATTTTGGAAAAGAACAAAGTTGGAGGATTCACACTACCTGACTTCAAGAATTGCTGTATCGCTATCACAATAGTGTGGTATTGGCATCAAGACAGACAGACAAATAAATAGGACAGAAAGAAACCCAGAAACAGACCCACATATATATTAATATGGTCAACTGATTTTTATCTAAAGTACAAAGGAAATTTGGTAGAGAAAGGAAAGTTCTGTTCAACAAATGATGCTGAAACAATAAGACATTCATAAGTTTCCTAACACTTTCCTCCCCAAAAAGGAAATTTGACTCACAACTTGCAACATGTAAAACCTTAAAATGGATCATAAACCTGAAGTAAAACTAAAACTATAACACTTTAAGAAGAAAACATAGCAAGAAATTCTTTGTGACTTTGGGTTAAGCAAAGATTTTGTAAAGCAAAGAAAAACTGGATAAATTGGGTTCATCATGGTAACAGACTATAAAAACTTGCTAATAAACATACTTAATCATGCAATACTGAAATCTTTCCTTTAAAATTAACAAGATGGGAATGGCCACTATCACCAGTCCTACTGCACAGCTCTACACAAGAAGTGGGGAAAGAAAGAATAAATCTAAAAAATGTAAGTATTAAAAAGAAGAAAACAGAGGCATTCTTATTCTCAATCAGTAAGATGACCTACATGGAAAACCACAAAAGATTTTAGAGTTTAACAAAGTTGCATAAAAGGCCACTGCATTTCTACACACAACACACACAATAAATCTCATTGTATGAGTAATGCTTCAAAAAAACTGCTCTAGAGATCCTTCTCCCCAGCAATATTCTACAAAATTCAGAGGGAATTTATATAAAAAATAAGTAAGGCATGAAGACGACCAACCTGCTCTTCTGCTATTCTTGAAGTATTCTGAAGTTTTACTATTGTTTTATTGAAAGCCTTTTGCATTTCTTCCATTTGTTTTCGGTACCTGTGGAGTAAGAATTGATTTAAATAAGCCTTAATTTCTTCTTACTTATTTTTTTTACTGGAAACTCCTCTGATTTCAACATATGAAATAAGTCAATATTTCTGGAAATGCCCCTTACTGAGGCCTGTGCAATACAGGAACCTGAGGTCCCTTCAAGTATTTGCTACCTCAACATCAACTGCATGCATCTCACTGCCATACAAGATCAATTTGTCACATACATGGCTAATTAATTAACTGCAAAGGAGCTAAGCATATACTATGGAGAAAAGACAGTCCTTCAATAAGTAGTGCTGGGAAAACTGGACAACCACACACAAAAGAATGAAACTGGACCACTTAACGTAACTTACATCATACACAAAAATTTATTCAAATGGATTAAAGACTTGAATGTAAGACCTGAAACCATAAAACTCCTAAAAGAAAACATCAGTGAGCTCCTTATTAACACTGGTGTTGGCAATAGATTTTTGGATTTGATACCAAAAGCAAAGGCAACAAACGCCAAGATAAATGAAAACCACATCAAACTAAAAAGCTTCTGCACAGCAAAAGAAATCATCAACAAAACAGAAAGGCAATCTACCAAATGGGAGAAAATATCTGCAAATCTTCTATTTGATAAGGGGTTAACATCCACATACATAAAGAACTCATTAAAAACCCCATAGCAAAAAAAGCCCAAACAATCCAATTAAGAAATTGAGAGAGGACCTGAACCGACATTTTTCCAGTGAAGACATACAGATTGCCAAAAGGTACATGAAAAGGTGTTAATATCACTAATTGTCAGGGAAATGCAAATCAAACCACAGTGAGGTATCACCTCACACCTGTAAGAATGGCTATTATCAAAAAGACAAGGAATAACACATGTTGGCAAGGAGGGAGGGAAAAGGGAACCACTGTGCACTGTTGATGGGAATGTAAATTGGTGCAGCCACTATGGAAAACAGAATGGAGGTTCCTCTAAAAATAGAACTACCACATGAGCCAGCAATTCTACTGAGTATTCATTTGAAGAAACCAAAAAATACTAACTCAAAAAGATATACAGCCAGTCCCTGACTTAGGATAGTTCAACTTTCAACTTGCAACAGTGGGAAAACGATATGTATGCTGTAAAAACCATACTTGATTCTGAATTTTGATGTTTTCCTGGGCTAGTGAAATGCAGTACGATCCTCTGTGGTGAGGCTGGACAGCAGCAGTGAGCTGCAGCTCCTCCCCAGTCAACCACACCATCACAAGGGAAACAACTGATACACTTAAAACCATTCTGTCCCCATGCAACCATTCTGTTTTTCACTCTCAGTATAGTATTCAGTCAATTACATGAGCTATCCAGCACTACAGCTTTGCTTTAGATAATTTTGCCCATGTCTAGGCAATGCAATGGAAGTGTTCTGAGCACATTTAACGTAGTCTGGGCTAAGCCATGATGTTCAGTAAGTTAGCTACATTAAGTGCATTTTTGACTTATGATACTTTCAATCTAACGATGGATTTCTTGGAACATAACCCCATCCTAAGTTGAGAAGATGTGTAAGCACCCCCATGTTCACTGCAGCATTAGGTACAACAGCCAAGACATGGAAGCAACCCTTAGGTTGCTTAGGTCCACTGATGAATGAACTTATCAAGAACATGTGGTACACACATACAATGGAGTATTTTCAGCCTTTAATAAAAAAGGAAGCCTTGCCATTTGCAATAACACAGAAGGACCTTGAGGGCATTATGCTAAGTGAAATAAATCAGAGAAAGACAAATATCATATGATCTCACTTATATGTGGAATCTTACACATACAAATTCAAATTCATAGACACAGAGAAGAGACTGGTGGCTGTGAGAGGCAGGGGAAAGAAGTGGGCAAAATGAGTGAAGATCAAAAGGTATAAATTTCTGGTTATAAAGTAAGTAATGGGGATGTAATTTACAGCATGACAACTATAGTTAATACTGTATTGTATATTTGCAAGTTACTGAGAGAGTAGGTCTTAAAAGTTCTCATCACAGAAACTCGTAACTGTGGTGACAGACGTTAACTAGATTTATTGTGATCATTTCACAAAATACACAAATATCAAATCATTATGTAGTACACTTGAACTAATATGATGTTACATGTCAAATACATCTCAATTTAAGAAAGATTTATTAAAGATTTCTGTAGTTCACTTGGAGGAGCAGATGGGGATGGAGTGGAATGAGATGAGCAGGTAGCTAACTAAGTGGGCACATACTCACACACACACAAACACGATTTGCTAATAAATTATACATATGGATTAGGAAGAAATCCCCCTAGGATATAATGACAACCTTAGTGACATCTCATTAGTAGCACTGTGACCTAAGAGGAATAGGAAAAGGTAATATTTCAGAAACTCTGGACACCAGGTGGTTACAAAATGTTGGAGAAGCCCTCAGGACACTGTGCATTTAAGGGATAAAAAAGAATAAATAGGTTTTTAAAGATGGGGAACAGTGCCTGGATTCTTGATCACTGCATAAGCACACTGGTACTGCCTCTGGCACTTAGGAGCACAGGGCATAAATCCTTACAAGAGCCAGGACTCTAGGACTTGTTTGAAAGAGTACAGATGTTGCCTAATCATCCACTGCAGTCCATTCTAGTCTTCATTTTATTTAAACTCTTACGTGACACCTTGTAGAGTTCTATCTACTAAGGGCTTTAAGGTCCACAGACTGAAATTCTTCCCTTGACTGCTCTGGGAATCAAAGAGTTAAAGTGGCTAAAGTTGAGCCATAGAAAAAGGAAGAAACTGATTACAGATGATAATTCAAACTTGTTATCAGCCTGATAATAAAGATACTACATCACTCAGTACTTTTGAAAAACAAAGTCAATTCTTTTAAGTCACTGATCAACATCTAAGTAACTTTCAATCTCTCTCCAGCTAAAACAGTGTTTACTTTGTATCATGAGATAGTTAAATCCTCTCCTCTCTAGTCAGATCATACTCTGCTACTTAATTCACTGTTCAAACTGGACTGTGCTAATTTGTAACAAGGCTTACCTTTGGCTAAGCTCCTCCAGATAGCGACCGCTCAGAGACATATTAACTTCTAAGGCTTTAATACGATTATTAAGTCTCATAAATACTGACTCCTTTTGGTTTGATCCATGTACAAGATTTCCATTAGCATATCCTAGATCTGTAGAATTTTGCAATTCAGCATAAAAATCTGTAGCTGTCCTCTGTAATCCTCTTAAAAGGGCATCTTCTGGAGACTGTTCTTCCTCTTTTACTTCAGGTAATGAAGAAGAGTCCGTAACAGGAGTCGAAATTTGCTTTGGTGTGTCAGCTATGTTAATTTTGGCTCCCCCATCCTCACTGTCTGGCACAGCAGCTGTGTTTACAGGTGGCACTACTGTTTCAGATAGCTTTGTGATAATTTGCAAGGAATTTATGTCTTCTTTTACAATATTATCCATTACTTCATTAAGTTTATTTGTTTCATAGATCACATTTGGCTTCTCTACAGAAGTAAAACTCTCAGACTTTTTTTCTGTTTCATTATCAACCCCAACAGAACTCTCTTGGGGAATCACTTGTGATGGTGTATGTCCTGCCTCATATTTAATAGGCTCAGATACTTCTATTTTAGATAATGAACTGATTTCTGGAGTAACATCTAAACGAAGAGATTGAGAAAAAGTTTGAGGATGGCTCGGTTCAAGTTCAATCGCATCTACAGTGTGATTAATTAAATCAGATTGGTGCATACTACTTAAGTCGCCTACAACAGTTTCAGCTTCCTTTTCCTTACTCTTAATGTCCAATTCTCCACTGGGAGGCTGTAATTCTGAAACATCTACTTTTTCAACAGGAAGCAGTAATGGTGGTTGAGCTGAGAGAAGATCATCTTTTCCTTTACTCACAACAGTTCTGCTGCGTTGCCGATAAAGAGCAACTCTAACTGAACACCATTTATACATGTATTCTGAAAAACTAGAAATACAACAAATTGTAGTCAGTTCACTGCAGAATATTTGTGTCTCTGACTCAAACCACGGGGATGATTCATCCTCCTGTTCACCACTACCCAGAAGGGTCACAGTAGATGGGCTTGCCTCCTCTTCTTCCTCTTGAACAAGCTGTACAATGGGTCCCTCTTTTGGAGTATCTGGTGATGGCAGCTCTGTGTCACGTATGTGTCCTTCAGTGGTTATGAACCTAGAAATACATATCATAATACAAATCACTTACTTAGAAATCTAAAGTTGAAATTATATTTAAGGAAAATAAAGGATCATACAAAAAATAAAAAGGCTGGAAAAACAGAACAAACTCAAAAATTTTTTGATGTATCTTTCCCCTAAAAAGTATTTTCATTATTAAAACAAGTATTATTCAGAAATGGTAACAGAAAAACCATTTATCAAGTGACCAGCCAGATGACTCAAACAACCATATAGACCAAATCAAACTTGCTTTTCTTTAATCTGTTTAAATTGTTTGTATGTGAATACTTCTCCTTACTGAACATCTTATGTACCTTCTCTCCTATAAATATTCACCAAATCTTTATAAGCCTCATTACTTCTTATATCAAAAATTGAGTTACCCAAGTCCCAGAGCCAGAACGAGAATCCAGGACTCTATTTATTAATGTATTTTTGTGCATGAGTATCGTGTTTTCAAAAGGCAGCTAGGTTTCTCAGATAATTTTCCTATGGATGACTTGAGGAATTCCATCATGGCATTATAGACACAGACACACACAATTATGTGCTTTAGAGGAAAGAAACATATCTCCCCCTTGCCTCTCTCTAAAACTATCTTAATACTATCTGGGCTAATTTTCTATTATTTACAGCCAAAACACTTAACCACTTTAATGAAAATCCTGGCTAATGATAAACTAATAGTGCCACTATCTCAATCCCATATTTGGGCTATGGAGCACGTGTGTTCAATAGCAGAGAGTTCAAACTCTCAGGCGGATGGAGCTGGTGGGAACAATGTTATAAATACCATGTCTGTGGTTCCTTTCAAGATAAAGATAATGAATTTCTGGGTGTGGCCCTTACAGCACAAGGCAATCTGAATGAATACCAAACAGATATGTCTTCATGTACAAATGTTCCTACTCTGAAAAATTACTAATAATGCCAGGAAATGTCTTCAAATAAAGACTAATATCATAACAGCAAAGGCAAGAATAAAACAGACAATACCTGAAGGCTGGATTTTCATTTTGTTGACAGTAAAATAGTAAATGGACCAAACTAAAACATAACTAAGCCATGCTCCTCTAAATAGACAATACAGATTTAGATATATAGTCTCTAATGATATAATTTACATATTCAAGTGGTATAAATCTTATTATTTACCAAATAAATTATAACAGTAAAAAGGAACAATGTCTGAAAAAGGGGAGAAAGGAGAAACTAAGCTGAATTAATTTGGTAAAAATTAAGTTAAATGCCATCTATATACACCCTAGTCAAGCTGTAAGTAAAAAAAATTCAAACCTTGGAAAAGAAAGTAAGTCATTTTTTCATAGTAACTTTAAGAGTGATACCCTATCATGGATTCTTTTATTTCATAATTTTCTTCAGGAGATTGCCATATAATTATCAAAAAGAAGACAAACATACGTGAAGAAACATTAAGGAAAACAAAATAAACAATTATGCAAAAATATCTATTAAACACTAAACTAATACAGAAAATTAAAAACTGCTACACTGCTACATTAGTCTGATGTGATCTATCTTTCAACAATGTTAATATATATATGAAGGGCAGGGTGAATGCATATATGAATGTTACGTGTATAAAATAAAATTAGTTTCATTTGTTTTTGAAAACTTAGACTTACTATGTTGCTGTCTTCAGCTGTTAACTGAAGAAATCTAGTTATAAAAATGCGACTAGCCATCATAGCTCCACATAAGAAACAGCTCCACATTAAGAATGCCTCTATCCCAAAGAGACTTAGAATCTTCTAGGAATCAGTGACACAGAATGCTACATTTTCTCTCTAATGATCCAATATGTATTTTTATTCACATTCTGGATTAACAGACTGTAAATATATCACTGTGTCTTTCAAAGCACAAAAATCTCATTTTTTAATTAGTATGGTACTTGGAAACTACAGCTCAAAGCACACCCATTGTAGGTTTATTACATATTATCTTGAACTAACTGTTTCATGTTCAAGTATCTTATCCTGTTAAGTAGAATTCCTCTGAGATAAAGGGCTTTGGAAGTTTCACATTAAGTCTGTATACTGAAATATACATAAATTAAATATACAGTAACAATACCCAATTATTCAAAGCATTATGAGCTTATTTATTATAGATAAGAAGTAGAGGTGCCAGAAAACCTTAATCATCTCTGGGAGAAAAGACCATAAAAATGAGGATATTTTATGTTATCTGCATATATACAGCCCTACTCAAAGTGTTCCCACTGCAACTTGGGGAAAGATCCATATCATTGGAGAAAATGAGCACTGTAATAAAAGTTTGCTGTGTGGCAAACACGTAATTTAAGAACCACTGTTCTAGGCATTTCAGATACCCTTTATAGCTTGCTAGGCAAAGCACAGATATTTAATCAATGCTTTTAAATCTGAACTTAATAAAAAAAAGTCTTTAAAATTTGTCCACAAACCTATACCTGCTGAGTTAGGTTAGTTACTTGCAATAAGGAAAATATTCAGTGTTGTGAACAGTAAAAGTAAAACATAGTGTCTAAACAACAACCACTTGGTCTGGAGTGAAGTGTATTCTTAGAACTCAAAAGCAACTCAAAGATGTTATAAGTGGCTGTGGAATGTCTCTGCCCTATGATTCAGTGCTTTTTGTAGATAATCATTTCACACACAAATCACAAGTACCTTTTTATATACTAGTACACTTAGCTCTCCATTTTAACAGAACTCTTTATTGCAATATAACTTACTCAGGTGATGGAACAGGAGGAGTTGAAACAGGAGGTGAGTCAGTCATTTTTGGTGCGGTTGTGGCAGTGGCATTTGCAGATGTACTTTTATTTCCTATTTTAAGAAAGATGCCCAAGTTGAGTTTACTTTTAAAAAGCTATACTATGTAAATATTTCATGCTAACAAAGAAGTTTAGTTTTGGGGGGAGAAGAAAAATATCAAATAGATTTGTTACTGCAGACTTTGGTTTTTGTTTTATCTAAGTTCTCTTAGAAAGAAATGATTGCAGAAAGTCAGAACTATAAATAATGCATATTCTTTCTCAACTTAGATAATTAAGGCAAGGTAGATAACTATGAATTCTGTGTTATCTTACATGACTAATATGCCTTCCAAACCCCTGAAAAAGTTGCTAAAGAGAATGAGAAGAAATATATGGGTCACTTGAAGTTTTTACTTTTAACTAAATATTTTTTAAAAACAAAAAGGCAAAATTGTTTCCTCTTGCTAGTAATAATTCTTACTTGGCATTCTGTAAGGAAAAATGTCACTTTCTAAGTTGAGTAGCTGTTTGATAAATAAAAGCATACTTGAAGTGCCATTAGAAAAACAAAACCTCAGGAAAGACAGGAGGGATAAAATCATTACTTCTACAGCAAAGAAGAGTCAAAAGCAAATTTATGAACTTTACCTAGACAGGATCCTATAAACAATGAATAACAGAAGATTGGTAAGTTCCTTTGGGTTATTTTCTATACTTCTAAATGAAAAATCAAATTCTTGGCATTTTAATTTTAATTTTCCTAACTAGAAAGACCCTGGAATATCAGATATTTAAAAGACCCATAAAATGATTAGATACCTTCTGTCAGGTCTTCAGTTTTTGCTCCCAGAATATTAGCAGCAATATTCACCATATTTAGAATGGCATCTAAAACAAAATTCAATCAGAAAAAGATACCAATACACCTAAATAGTCTGATATATCAGAGTCAAAAAACCATTTAAATGGTTTTTGCATTTTTGGGGGACTAATTATCTTTTTATTCACTTTACTGTGGAAGTGTAACATAGGACACAAATTTCAGCCAAAAAATATAAAGCATAAATCTGAGTTTTTATGTTTAGAGGAATTTAAAATTTAATTATACTTTTCTTTGTAAAGCTTCCCCAAACCTTTTACCAAAACACTATCTTCAGCATATTACAAAATTCAAGTATAATTCAATATATAGTCTGTCCTGGGACAGGAAGAAGTATGACACAATCAAAACTTGTATTTTACAGAAAAGGCTGTTTTTCTTTAAAAAGGTTCTACAGTTTAAAATAAAAATAAAAAGGCTTGAAGAAATAAAAGGTTTTCCTAAGCAGGTGATTATCATAGGTAAAACAAAAATGGGAAGATTATTATGCAAAGGTCAGCTGCAAGACTTTACTTTCACCTATGAACATATAATATCGATTGTTAACATGGTTAAATCCCAAACTGATACTGCATGGAATTAAATTTATATCATGACTTTTAACAAAGTTTTATGGATAAAAAATTACAGAAATTCTTTTGTAAATTGAGTAGGTATGGGCATGGGCAGATGTATTATTAAAAGTCAAAGTTATAAAACTCCTAAGTATTGTAGGTAAAGCAATCTGTATACTTGCTAATGCTGCCTCTCTTTCCAAAGAGTATACTGGATGATGAGTAAAGTGGTACAATCCTTAAACTCTATAAAAATAGCCAAAGGTATATGAGGAACACAAAATTAGCAGAACTCCCTAAAAAGCTGGTGCTGAGAATAGGAAGCTGCTTCTTTCTAGTAACTGACATAATTTCAAGAGAAATTAACTTCCATCCCCAATTTAATCTTTGATATTTTAGAAGTTAATTTAGCAGTATCAGGTGTTTTTCCTATTAAAATACTAAGATCTGCCAGGGGCTATATATTAAGCCTTATCAGTTGTTTCCACCTTAGTTTCCTCTCCTACAAGAGATCCACAGGGTTTTCATCACACTTCCAATGAAAACCACAGATGTGAAAAGAATGTGAGAGGAAAAGCTAGCACATAAGAAGGTTGGGAACAAGTCAAGCACTGTCACCTGAAGCTGATGCTGTGAACAGATGCTTCATGGGAGGAGAGAGGAGGAGATGTTAGACTTTTAAAAGGGAAAACTCAGTAGACAGTTATAAACTTTGACCTATACATAATTACGATTCCACGATCTCAGAGACAACAAGGAATGCTACTTCACTTCCAATCATTAGTGTAACAAACAAGAGCTTTATATTTTGTGTTTTAAATGTCTAGAATTATAGGTCAACCCTGCTCTTTGACCTAGCAAATTGGTATATAGAGAAGGTGTCTTGGTTCTTAGGCTAAAGAGATGCCTTAGAATGAGATAAACACTGGAACACAAATTCCATATTTCCTCACAAGCTAAGATAAAGTAGCAATGGAAACTCTTATTTCCTCATAAGCCCACTTTTAAGGTCAATCAATATTGCAACAGTAGTATTTGATCCTCTACTTTGCTGACTAAACTTTGGTGAAAGCTGACTGCTTCACAGAACCCAAATTTTGGAATAAAGTCTATACTCTAAAGGTCTTATACTTCAAAGGATGACCTTAACCTCAGATTTAAAATTTTCTGGCATTTAAATTTTTTTTGAGATAATAGATATACATATTTTTAATAATGTGAATACCTTATCACATTCATAGTTCTGAGGAAAGAGTCCTCTCAACAAACTAAACATCATCTGAGACAAAAATCACACCCAAGGGAACTTTTCATATAAGCACATAAATCAGAGCATCTCTTCTGTTTTCTTTCTAGCATTTTTTTTTTTCAGTTTCAGTTCAGCAGACACTAACGCTACCTGTCAGTGGGATACAGGCCTACAGGACTGGGAAGCAGGTGGTAACAGACATTCTCTAGCCAGTTTTCTCTGAACAAGAACTATTGTTATCTTTCATACACCCAAAACAAATTTCTCATATTTGGTAACATATTACCTAAGCTTTCCTTTTCCTTTAAATCTGAACTTTATTTCTCTCTCTCAACTTTTCTTTTGATTCATTCCAACAGAGCATTTAGTTCTGTGTTATTCTCTTTTTGTGTTTTATACAATTTTTTTTATTAAGGTATTATTGATATACACTCTTATGAAGGTCTCACATGAAAAACAATGTGGTTACTACATTGACCCATTTTATTGAGTACTCCCCAAACCCCACTGCAGTCACTGTCCATCAGTGTAGTAAGATGGAATTTAAATTTTTGGCATTTATTGTTAAAGAATTAAAGAAAAGAACACATTTTCTAATCTGTTTAATGAAGTAGCTTTAGAATATTATTTTTTAACCTAAATTTTAATACTAGGACCTATAATAAAGATTCATACTATCCATCATTTTAAAATGACTATCATCATTTCAGGGGACCACTTAATAACAAAAGAAAAATTTGGCAAATTTCTACTTTCTCAGCCCTTCTAACCTATAAGAAATCATTTTGCTATGTTCACAAACACTGCAAAATGTAGTCTTTCTTTTTTTGTCTTTTGAGGGAAAGCAGTTTTGTGAATATTCTATTCTGATTGTTCTCAATTTGTATCCAAACACATGACAGCGTGTTGTGATAATCTGGCCACTACACAGCCTTCAGAATAGGCTAAAGTAATAATATGGAACATAGCGCCAAACTAGATACCTGTCCTTAATTCCTCCTGGATTAAGCACCTCCTTTATCTTTGAGTTGGACACCTACTCATCCTATCTCATCCTTTAGGAATGAAATTCTCCTGAGGACCAGGTATCAACATGTTACACTCAGTCTCCAGCACAGTAATGGCTCTTTTTGATATAGAAAATTACCTATGCTACAGCATAAACAAAAAAACTATTTCCTCCCATATATACTCAGCTATCTCTGCAGCATCCCATCTTCAATCTCTTTTCCTTCTAAGACCTTAAAATATACCCATTAATAAAAAAACACTTTAATTTAAAAGAAAACAAAAACTATTACTTTGTCTTAAACATATACACAGAAACCTGGCCTTCAGCAAAAGATCAGGTGACTCTAACAAAACACAGACCACATTCAAGAGTAAAGGCAGATGTGCAAGAGTATCAAAGTAGGAAGTAGTATGGAAGATCCACATGACAAGGAAAGCAGTGATATGAAGAATTTTTGTTGATGTAAAATATTTAAATATTCGGGTTCAAGAACATAAAAGATTCAGGCAGATGAGTTGCCAGAACTGGCATATACACAAAGCCAAGAATGCTGCTCTGATAGTAGTTTCTCACTTTTTAGCAGTTAAGTAAGTTATATAATATCAAGAATGTCTACATATGCAGTATGCATGCTCTTTGAGGACCAAGTCACATCAAAAGCTATGTATTCTGGTGTAATATACTTCCTATAACTACTGGTGATTATTTAGTCAAATTTGGACATTCTAGTATAGAATTGCTAGACTAGCTCTTTGGTCTGATTGCACTGTTATTTACTCTTTAAAATTACCACATGTTGGAGGTGTTAGCTAGGTCAGACTCAAAACAGTCCAGACCTTTTCAGAGAAAACCAGAAGGACACCAGTACTGAAGGAAGCAGTGTTAAGTCACGCCTGCAAGCTTTATTAACTGCAAAGTCTTATAACTCAGTTACTACTGCCTTTCTTGTTCTGAAACTTCAAGAGATGGAGAATTTTCAAAATCCCATTTTCCATGCTTAGGCTGGGTTGACATCCTCCCACCCATCTTGTCTCACTACACAAATTCTTTCAACAAACATCTAGAATACTGGAAGGCAAATGAACTGCCCTTCCAGAGTTCCATAAAAAGAACAATAAATGATGTGTTACCACGAAACACACCTTTATGGAGAAAGACCTAAAGATTCTATTTCAAATTAATTAAAATAACACATTAGCCAGAGAAGTGGTTACTAATAGGGAACTATCCTCCACTGAACTATAATTAGGTTTTGATAGTGTCTAGGAGTTATTCCCATAAGATGAGAGAAAAAGAAACCAAGAATATCAACAGGGTTTTCATCTATCTAAAATCATGGTAAGACATTCCTTCCCTCAGGTGCTCTGGCCTTTCCAGTAACCATCAGGAACTAGAGATCTTTCAGGCTGGGGCTATTTTATAATCCCACAAAACAATGTTTCCTCAGAGTTAGTTAAGCACCACTGAGGTATTTTTTATTACAAACTTAAGGACATGAACAATATTAATATTCAGATAAATAGCATCGTCTTTTTATTCTTAAAAAAGTATATCCCATTGCAGTGAATGAGGAACCTATCTTTAATACCATCATCAACTAGATAGTTAAGGATCCTACTTAAAAGTAGTTGTTAATATCTAGAAAGTTAGCTGACTAGCAAAAGAATGAAACAAAATATAATTGAGCTAATATGTAACAAAGTTAAATATTACACAAAAGGATTCCTCTTATGCAGGTGTTCACACTGTTCTTCTTATCCTTAAAAAATCCACTGAAGTTTATAGTCTATGAAAGGGAAAAAAGGAAAAAAGAAAAGATAAAAAGAAAAAAAAGGGCGAAATACCTACCTAAGTGAATGTACTACTAATTGAGTATCTTAAAAAGCCATAAAAAATCTGTACAATGAGATTGGTATTTAAGAAATTCAATGATAAGAACAACAAAGGAAATGCATAAGCAATTAGTGTCCTAGGCTACTAAGATTTACTTTTATTAAATTCAGCTATTAATCTCCAAATAAAAAGAAAACTCCATCCAGTAAGTTTTAGATACTTCAGGAGGAACAAAAAATAACAAGCATTACAACATACTTACCTGCATTCTAACAGTAAAAACAAAATGTCAGTTGGTAATAGTCTTGCCAGAGTCTCTTTAAGTCTACCACTAGGTTCAGATAATAGGTTGGCATGAGAAGGAACTAAACCACTAGTATCTTAGTCATTGTTTCTTTAGTTTACAAAGAGTATAATATTATTGTTACTGCTTGGGAACCATTAGTATTATGAATAAGAACAGTCTTTATATTTTGTAATTAAATAGGAAACTAACCATACCCATAGATCAACAAATCCCATTTGCTAGGATTTCACTGATGCCTACCACCTCTGAAACTATGATTCAAATTCCCTTCACATCCCGTATGGTCACCCAAAGGCTCCTATTCATATGATCTAGGACCTCTTTAATAATTCTTTCTCCAAGTAGATTCATAGCCCATTTTTCACTCTAAGGAATTTGCCTAAAACATAAGCACTTAATTAGAGCTGAAAAAACAAACTGTGCTTGAATTTTTTCCTCTCCTCTTTCTTTTCATCCACTCTTCATGTTTTATTTCCAAGGAAACACTTTTCAAAAGCCAGTATTTTTTATTTCAACTCAAAGTTTAACAATGGAAGTTGAGAGCCTCTTAAACTACACGACAAAATGTCCATGTATGTCAGAAAGGGTTGAAAATACTTTAACAGTAACTAAGAAAACTCCAAAATACTCACTTGTAGCAGAACCAAGAAGATTTTTTGAGGATTTATCCTCTCCAGCACTATAATCCAGTGGATAATCTGTTAAAAAAAAAAAAGGAAACAATTATGCTGAGTACAATCTCCAATAATGTTTAAAAGCTTCAAGTATATATTCTGTCAAAGTCAGCTGACATTTAAAACAGATTTTATAATAAATATTCATTATACATGTAAAACATGTTCATAAAAAAGAAAATGGGATTCAAAAGCCATTTATCAAACAGACGTAAACCAAGGAAAATAATTCAACTGCCTGCCAAAATTTTAATCACATTTGTAAGGCTTTTACTCAAGCTCTCAGTGTACCTCATCAAACTCTAGTAAGTGTCTTCATTTCACTTATGGGGAAACTAGGGAAGGGAAAATAAGATTTTTCTGACTATGGTTTTAAGGAATCTTAAAACAAGGACTTGATAAAGTAGAAATGAAGGGTGTCATAAAACTACCTCCTACTCCTTCAGGCCTGCAGGAGTTTCTCAAAGCTCAGGCCTCAAGTGCTTGCTCTTACATGCAAGGCAATCAAAGGAATTAATGCTCAATTCTACTATTTCAGTTATCTTATGAGTTTAATTGTTTTTTGGGCCTGGCATAGGGATATAATCATAATTTGTAGCACTGATGTTTTGGGAGTTTCAGTCACAAATAACTGATAAGTTTGGAAAACGATTCAATTTACAAAGCAGAAAAAAGCTTTAGAAAATAAGTTTTAAGAAAAAATTAGCTATAAGGGTTAAAAGCCAAGAAAGAACCTAAGTCTAAAGATAAGCATCATATTGATTTTTAAGTGACCTGTACTTATCCACTATAATATTTTAAAAAGCAAAAATACATACATTAATAGGCACCTGTTTTAAAGTCACTTACCATAGTCCTCATCAAATAGTTCCTGACGTTCTGAATGATACTGGGAATCAGCAATCTCTTCATATTCTTCCACCATACTAGTGCCAAATACCCTATTAACAACAATTTCATTAAAGACTTTCAAAACAAAACAGAGTTAAGACTCATCTCTTCATAATAAATGACAAAATACATTAACTTTGGTCATGTTTTGAGGGCCATTAGTTTTTGAACTCCAAAACAATGACTGTTTCTTACACTGTTGTCATCTATCCACTGTTTCCATTAATAATATGTTAATCTATTTAAAGCATTTGAAAATATAATGACCAAGTTTTGATATCAGTCTAAAATGTTTCCACATATTATCATCATAGCAAAATAGCAAATAAGATGAACCAACACATAAAATGAAGATTATCTTTTTCTTCACAGAGGAAACTTTCATATTTTTTCTAAAATGTATTCAAGAGCAAGAGAGTAAGTTTAACAGCTTATATTTCTATAGTATTAACTTCACATAACAGAAAATTATTTCTGCACTTTAAATATTCACACTTCACATAAAAAAAAAACACCTTGGTAAATGTATTTTGTTCAGTATTACCTTATAAGGCTTAATGGACAAAAGTGCTCTGATCCAAAATGTGATACCAACTCCACCTGAAGAATAAAAGTGCATGAAATAGAAAGCCAGCACAGTGCAGGTGAGGTTATCTTGTTAATAAAATATTGTTTTTTTCCTTATAACATTTCTAAAAATAAAGTCGTCCTTTCCCCAAAAATCAGTATTTGTAATGTTTTTTTTGCCATGCCCTGTTATTCAATATTGCAAAAGAGAAGGTTGCTAACCTTTATGTACTTGATGAACATCTGAAGCAAGAGAAAGGAAAAGAAAAAGAAATCAGTTCCAAAGTCTGGATAACATGCCATAAGCAACATCTAATATTTGTAAATTACACTATGTAAAGTATAGAAAGCAATGTACTGTGATGGATAACATTGTAGTACTCTTATTTCTTTGCAGAAACTAAAGCAATGATTTAAATTTTTACCATCACAACTAGAAAGTACAGTCTACTTGTAATAAACTAAGTTAAATAACCTAACATTCATTGCTGATGTTTTTTACATTAGATACAAAAGCATTCTAAAAGATAAATGAGCATCTAGAACAACCTGTCTTACATTGCTTAAAATTATTACAAATAGGTATCATGTATCTTTCTATATGTGAATTTATATATTGATATGTAAGTGTACATACTTATCTTTGCACATAATGATAAAAAGACTAGCATAATTTGAGATGATATTTATTCAGGTACAATATTGTATACAAATTATTTTAGGGAAAGCATGAATTTTTGGAATGCCACATTATCTCAACTTACAGAACTAGAAGATACATATCAACCTGCTTTTAAATATAACTATTAAAAAGTAGTTTGTAGATTTGGGTTTAGTTCTTTTGGAACAAGGAAAACCCAGGTACACTTATATAACATTTATCACTACAAAATGAGCATCAGTAGTAAATGTTTTTTGCTTTTAGACTTCATTCTACCCAAATGGCCATTTTAGAAAACTAACCATCTAAATGATCTGTATCTCCCAGCGAAAAAAAGGACAAAGCAGGGAGTTTTATACAGCATTTTTTATACCACTAATAAAATGCTCTTCCATTATTAACAACACAGATAGTATAAAGAATGATTCTTGGAACCATTTTGTAACATGTGAGTTGTCTTAATTGTAAAATTCAATATAACTGTTCTCACCTGCCAAATAAATTTTAACATTCTTTCCCTCATCAGTGTAGAAACTATGCTATAAAAAAGGTTCCTCAAACAATTGTTTCAGTAATCACTTTAAAAGGAACTGAAAATGTACCTTCATTTTTCTAAATACTGTTGAATCATTAACTGACAATGTCAACTGTATTTTAAAAGTAGAATTTGGTATTTTTATAGAGAGTAGGAATACTACAAGTTTACCCATTTATAGAAGCCAATTTAATACATACTTAAAAAAGACACAGACAGTAAAATCCCAGAAGACAATTAGGTAGCTCTAAATTTGCATATTTAAAGAAGAAAAGACCGAAATGAGAGCTGCTGTCATTCCAAAATGTCATAGTATTAACACAGTGACTTTAAGATATGGCTAGTATTTTAAAGAAAAAAAGGAGGACAGGAGTAGGAAATTCTCATGTTTTTTGCCTAAATGTAATTGAAGAGGGAGATTTCTACTTTGCTAGATAATTCTACTTTTATGTTGGTGGAGGAAGCTGCAGGAATACTGAATACAAATATTTAAAAGTTTACTTTATCTGAAATTGGTATTTAGATACAGAATATTTCACCTGAATATACATAAATTAAAAGCAGTAATAATGACAAATAATTGGATAGTAAACTGAAATTGATCTGAGAACCAGATTCTAGTAAGAAATTAGACATGCTTTTAAAGATTTCAGTGACTAAAAATGACTTGGATTTTGAAATAGACACAACACTATGAAAATACATTTTATATAAGGACCCAAAAAATATTAAGAGTTATGATTTCGAATTTCATCAAAGCCACAAATATAAAAACTGGCATAGGTTTCCAGTTACACAAAATGGAATGTATTAATAATTGCCTCATAAAATATATCCAGGTAAGAACTGTTTTATTAAAAAGAGTAACAGTAAATTTCCTCGTACCTTTTCTGATTTCTAAGCAGGTGGGGTGAAGTAGTCATTGAGCATGGATAACATGTTTATAGGATACAGTCCTGTATGTAAAACATTACCTTCACATATTTTGCATACATTTGTTCATCTAAGGGGAAACTCTGGACATTCCTCTCATCTCTACCATGAAAAGTACCCAGCTTAATCCATTTATTTGTGGGATATCTAGAAAATACAAAATACAGATATTCTTTTTTAAAAATCATACATCATATCTGAGAGGTTCCATCACACCATCAAAATATAGCCTGTGCATTTTTTTCATCTCCAGGTGAACATACTCACTTTGAACAGTTTAAATACGAGTTACATATTAAGTTGAATACATACAATTTTATTTTGTAACTAAACTCTGACAGGTTCCTCTTTACAAGGAAAGAATATCCTGAAAAGTCATACCACTATCAAAGAGAAAGTAAGACAAGAAGACAAGAGTAGGACCAGGACTGCTTCCTGGGAGTTTGGGAGGCCTTTCAAGTAAGCGAGAGGTTTTAAAACAAAAAAGTACCCAAGAGATTGGAGGAGGTACTACTCTTCATGTACTGACAAGTATGCGATGTTATCAAGCATAAAAAAAAAATAGTGGTAGGAAGGGTAACAGAAAAAACCCTTTACCATCGTATTTAAATTTCACAGGTCTTACATAGTAGTTCCGCCTTTAAAAGGAAATCTAATATAAAAGCCTAAAACTATTATTTTTGTTTACTACAGCATTTAAAGACTCCCTCATGAGTGCTGTCACCACAGCAAAACAAAAAACAGTATTTGTCAAAGCTGGTTATGTCCATGTGATATATAAGAAACCTACAGCTTAGAAAAAAGGAAATTATCTGAGCAAGGTTAGTGGAAAGTGGACAGAATTCTCAATCAATTCTCTTGAGAACTTATTTTTTAAAATTGTATATATGCAATGCTGAATACAGGGTGAGAGAAGAAATATCACTGAAAGCCCTTAACGATCAACAACAGAAGAATGGTTAAATAAATAAGAGCAACCTACATGACGTATCATGGGCAAAGTATTTATGGAATGAATAAACACCTCTATTGGAGGGAAAAAATGAAGTACTTATTTAAAAAGACGTTTAAAAGACAAAAGGATATTCTCAGGATGTAAGCAGAAAAAACTGAAACTCTTTTTGTAGAATTAATAAACATATAAATACACAGAAAAGACCAGAAGCAATATATTAAAATGCTAGTAATAGTTATCTTGGGTTGACAGGATTGTAGTTCCTTACTAAGTTCCTTACTCAATTCCTTACAATGTATTTCTTATAATCACACAAACACAAAACAAGGTTTTTAAAAGATATTAATAAAAGCATGATATAAAATGAAGTGCTCATGTATTTTTAATAACTTTTTAAAGAAATGTTTGGAAGCAATAGAGCATAATAATTCAAAGTAAGAACTTTGAAGTCACAGTGATCTAGGCTTGACTCTTGGTTCTCCAACTCACAAGTTGTATGACATGGGCAAGCTACTGAACCTCTCCTTTTCTCTTTTCTCTTCTTATAAAGGGATAATATATGGTTATTATAAGCACTATATGAGTTAATGAAAGTAAACTGATGAACAACAGCCTACACTACAGCATTATTATTCCTGTTCTTACAAATTGATACACTAAAATAAAAATGCAACATGATTAAGGTTTTAAAAAAGTGACACATTTAAAAATTTTTATTCTGGAAATCCAACATAAACTCTGTAGAAACCAGCTTTAGAATTTACCTGTCACTGATAGAAACGAGAAAGTCTTTAGGAGTAGAAGAAAATAGCTCATAGTTTGCAATATCAAGCTGTTTAACTTGAATTGGTTCACAAAGTTCAATAACAAACCTTTAAAAAGAACACAAGACAATTATTCAGATAATCCAAACAACAAAACTGTTCACATTAAGCATGACATTAACAGTCTGCATAAACTAGACTGCCACTAAGTTACTCATTAAAAAATGTTGGTAAGGAGGAAGATTTGCTACCTTAGATATCCATAAGAGAACACCCTTCAAGTATTTCCCAAGCAATCATTAGTTGAGGAAAAAGAAACTATAAATAAAACAAGACATGAATTTTGTTCTACAATATTTTTAAATAGATAGATATTTTTAATGACGAAGCCCATTCTTAAAGAAGGATGGACTTCACTAAGAACAACTAGTAATAGTATAAACTGACTAGCCAGTCTAGAGGGCAGTTAGGCATATACAGCTAAACCTTAACACAGATTTGGACTGTGCAGGTCCACTTACACATGGTTTTTTTCAACAAATATATTGAAAAAAATCTTTGGAAATATGTGACAATTAAAAAAAAACATTTTCTTTTCTCTAGCTTACTTTATTTTAAGAATACAGTATTACATGTAACATATAAAACATGTTAATCGTATTTATGTTATCGGTAAGACTGCTGGTCAGCAGTAGGCTATAAGTAGTTAAGTTTTAGAGGAGTTAAAAGTTACACGATTTTCAACTGTGCAGGGGTTTAAATGTTTAAGGGGCAACTCTATACTTTCTCAAAAAGTACCTTACCCTTTGATTTAGCAATACACTTCTAGAAGTTTATCCTAAGGACACACACACAGCTCCAAATTTAAATATATTTCACCCTTGTATATATATTTTAACAAATCAAAGCACAGTAAGAATAGGGAAAAGAAAGTCATCCTAAAAGTTTAGCACAAAGAATTAATAAATTATGGTTCACCCAGACAATGGAATACTGAACAGTCATTAGAAATGGTAGTAGAAAGTATACATTCCATTTACATAAAAATCTAGAAAATGTAAACTAATGTATAATGATAGAAAACAGATCTGTAATTGCTATAAAGGTGGGGATTGGGAGGGAAAATTAGAAAGGGAATGAGGAAACTTAAGGAGATGGGTATGTTCATTATCTTTATTGTAGTAATGGTTTCATGGATGTATCAATGTCAAAACTTACCCAAACATGTACACTTTGACATACTGAAGTTTATTTTACATGTAGTTTGTTATATATCAACTGTGCTTCCATAAAGCTGTTTTTAAAAAAATGACACTAGCACTAGAGACCTATATTTATGAACTCAGAAAGAGGCCACAAAATACTGTTGCTTAGGAAAACTTAAAAGTATGGCACTAAGTGCATAAAATAAAACTGCATAAAGCATGGCATTTTGGGAAAATAAGTATTCTAATCAACACTTGAATAAACTATTATATTAAATGAAACTTATATGCTAAATACATCCAAAGCATTCAAATTAACACTGTGTTTAACCTTGGAGAATAACAGAACCAATTCCAGGACATGGTAAAAACAATTAGGTTTCAGAGAAAAGTCCATGAAAAGAAGCCATGTAACATATGCTGAATGCTTACTCTGGATCAGACACATGTCAACATGTCAGATGATTTACATCCATCCTTAGATTTAATTCTTGCAACCAAACTGCAAAGGACATTATCTCCATTTTATAGAGTCATTCAATAAACACTAATCGGTCACTTCACATTCTTCTCTTCAGTCTTTTAGTAAAAAAACTTCCCAAAGGTGTAGATGAGTATATGGCCACCCATCAAAGACTGTATTTCCCAGACTTGGCCATGCTACTTAGTTCTGGGTGATGGGGCAAAAGTGCCCAGTTCAATTTCCAGGTCAATCCTTTAAAAGGAAGCTGCGACCTCTCCATTCCCTTTCTCCCATGTTACAGGCCAGAACGAGGATGTGGTAGTTACAAATCATCTCAGCAACAAAGGCAGCAACACCACAAGAGGAGGCAAAGAAACATCAAAGTGTGTGGATCCTTTAATGCTGGTAAGTACACCCCTGTACCACCTACCAGCTTGAGCTTTTATGTCAGAGAAAATTAAATGTCAATTTTATTTAAACCACAGTTATTTGGTTTCTGTTAAGGCAGCAGAGTTATTTATTCAGTAAGTAATGCAGCTAAAGTCAAAAATCTATCTGGCCCCAAAGCCTAAATATTTTCCATATCACCACAATACCCTGGGGAGAGAGAATTAAAGAAAACCACACTAAGACTTGGCTTGTTATTTACAATGGAGAAAATAAACCTAAAAGAACATTGAGAAGAAAATAAAAAGATAATTCTCCCACACCTTTTTTTTGCATACAATGTTCTCCATTTCTAAAGCTATATTAACATCAGATAAAATAAGTTTTCAGATATATTCAAATGTATTACCAGGTATGGAGAGTCAATTTACTAGGAATATTTAACAATTCTAAAACTTGTATTATGTAATAAGTACCCTCATAATATATAAAATAGTGTGTATATAATTATTCCTCATTAAAGTTGATTTTAAAATGCTCTTTCATTTTTCTGCCTCATTTTTTTAATGCATTTGTAGAAGCAGAGAACACTGTATGCAAATTAATACAAGTATGTATAAATGTTGACAAATCCAATTTCAATAGGCTTCTCTTGATTATTTATTGGTCACGAATTTAAAAGATCAGTGAACTAATAGATCTAGACACAAGAGTAGTTTGATAAAACCATGTGTCAAAATTTACATTATACAATTAAGGGAAAAATATACAACTTTAATGTGTATACTTGAAAAAAAATCTTAAAGATTCAAGCTGAAATCCACAAAACAAAATAAAAGACATGACAGAGGGAATCATTAAGGCCAAAATAAACTGTGGAAATTAAAGCAGAAGGCATAAAGTATTAGGGATTTTTTAAAAGACCTTTAAATAACAATGGAATACCATAAACAACTTTATTACAAAAACTCTGAAAATGGACTAACAAAAATTCCTAGAAAAATATAATTTACCAAAAATAACTCAAGAAATAGAAAACCTAAATAGTCTTTTTAGTATTTATTTTAAATGTCATTTAAAAACCTTACCATCTACTCATACAAGTACAAAATGGTGCATGCACAAGCTTATCTGCAGTAATAGTCTGTCATGGCAAAAGATTATAAACAATCCAAGTATTCATCAACAGAGAACCAGTTAAATCTTGGTAGACCAATATAATGGAATTTTATGCAGCTATGAAAAAGAATGGAAAATTTTTCTCTGAATTAAAGAGAAAGATGAAGATTAAAGATGGCAGCGTGAGAGGTGAGAGAGAGGCTTCCTCCTAAAACCGCATATAATACGAAAACATAATTAATACAACTAATCCTGAAAGAGCAACAGGAAAGATAACTGCACCAAACTGCATACACCTGAAGAAAAGAATAAACCTCACATAACAGGGTAATGTACCAAAGCCATGGCCTGGCAGGACCCAAGCCTTTCCCCCACCCTGGCTCACCAGTGGAAGGAAGAGAAACAGAGCAGGGAGGGAGTGGAGGCTTGGGACTGCTAAATTCCTAACTCCAGAGATCTGCTCTAGGAGCCCAAACCTACATTTCATGGTGCTTTCATGGTACTCTCGTGAATAGGGGGTTGGAAAGCTAAGACAGGCAGAATTCCTGGAGAGACTGAGATTCCAGCCACTTGTGGAAAGCAGGGATCCATATCCAGCTGCTCTGGGACAAAAGAAAGGTGAGCAGTCTGAGAGACTCCCTAACAGCAAGAGGGCTGCTAAAGGGGCAAGGATTGCATGGAGCTTACTGCTCAGGAGAAAGGACAGGTAGACAAAATTGTCCAGCTGCACGCTGCCTAGCAGGTTGGAAGCTTAAACGATCTTCAGATGTTTCATCTCCCTGGCTGGCTATGCAGCTCTAAGGCCCCCCCACCGTGATATCAGCTTGCAGTGTCTTCCTCCTGGCTAGCCTGTACCTGGCTCAGGCTCGCAAACAAATAAGGGAGCCCAGCCAGAGGGAAGCCCCGCCTACAGCAGCTACAAACACAAAGCATAGAGGCATGCACCTGTGTGTTCAGCCCACTGGTTCTGGCAGAGGAGACAAGCATAGCAGCAGGAAAGCAGGAAACAGCTCTTTCCTCCACCCAAGCAAGAACATCGCTCCCCTGTGACCCCTGACATTGCTCCAGGAGCTGAGCAGCTCCAGAGAGTAGAGCTTCTGGGCACTAGAGGGCACCACAGACAAATTATAAAACATCAAAGGAATCTGGTTCAAAGCAAAATTACAAATACACCTGAGAAAAATTCAAATGAAATCGACCTCATGAATCTTCCTGAAAGAGATTTCAAAATAAAAATCATGAACATGCTCACAGAGGTACAGAAAAATATTCAAGAACTCAGGAATGAATTCCGGTCAGAGATCCAATCATTACAGAACACAGTATCAGAAATGTAACATACAATAGAAAGTTTTAAAAGCAGATTAGATACAGTGGAGGAGACAATGAATGAAATAGAAATTAGAGAAGAGGAAAATAAAGAAGCTGAGGCACAGAGAGAAAAAAGAATCTCTAAGAATGAAAGAATATTGAGAAAACTGTGTGACCAATCCAAACGGAACAATATTCGCATTATAGGGGTCCCAGAAGAAGAGGGAGAAAAAGGGATAGAAAGTGTCTTTGAGGAGGTAATTGCTGAAAACTTCCCCAACCTGGAGAAGGAGATAGTCTCTCAGTCCATGGAGGTGCACAGATCTCCCAATACAAGGGACCCAAGGAAGACAACACGACCAAGACACACAGTAATTAAAATGGCAAAGATCAAGGATAAGGACAGACTATTAAAAGCAGCCAGACAGAGAAATAAGATCATATACAAAGGAAAGCCCAGCAGGCTATCATCAGACTTCTCAGCAAAAACCTTACAGGCCAGAAGGGAGTGGCATGATATATTTAATGCAATGAAGCAAAAGGGCCTCGAACCAAGATTACTTTATCTGCCAAGATTATCATTTAAATTTGAAGGAGGGATTAAACAATTTCCAGATAAGCAAAGGCTGAGAGAATTTACCTCCCACAAACCATCTCTACAGTGTATTTTGGAGGGACTACTATAGATGGAAGTGTTCCTAAGGTTTAATAGCTGTCACCAGAGGTAATAAAACCACAGTAAAGAAAGTACAACAGTTAATTACTAAGCAAATGTAAAATTAAATCAACTCTCCCAAAGTCAATCAAGGGATAGACAAAGAGTATAGAATATGATACCTAATAAAGAATGGAGGAGAAAGAAAAAGGAGGAGGAAAAAAACAACCTTTAGACTGTGTTTGTAATAGTATATTGTGAGTTAAGTTAGACTCTTAGATAGTAAGGAAATTAACCTTGAACCTTTGGTAACCACGAATCTAAAGCCTGCAATAGCAACAAGTATATACCTACTGATAATCACCCTAAATGTAAATGGTCTGAATGCACCAAACAAAGACATAGATAGAGTCACTGAATGGATAAAAAAACAAGACCCAACTATATGCTGCCTACAAGAGACTCACTTTAAACCCAAAGATCATACACAGACTAAAAGCGAAGGGATAGAAAAGATATTTCATGCAACTAATAGGGAGAAAAAAGCAGGAGTTACAGTACTTGCATCAGACAAAATAGACTTCAAAACAAAGAAAGTCACAAGAGGCAAAGAAGGGCTTAACATAATGATAAAAGGGTCAATCCAACAAGAAGATATAACCATCATAAATATCTATGCACCCAACACAGGAGCACCTACATATGTAAAACAAATACTAACAGAATTAAAAGGGGAAACAGAATGCAATGCATTCATTCCAGGAGACTTCAACATACCACTCACTCCAAAGGATAGACCAAGCAGACAGAAAATACGTAAAGAGACAGAGGCACTTAACAACACATTAGAACAGATGGACCTAACAGACATCTACAGAACTCTACACCCAAAAGCAGCAGAATACACATCCTTCTCAAGTGCACATGGAACATTTTCAAGAATAGATCATATACTAGGCCACAAAAAGAGCCTTGGTAAATTCAAAAAAATTTAAAATTGTACCAACCAGTTTTTCAGACCACAAAAGTATGAAACTAGAAATAAATTATGCAAAGAAAATGAAAAATCCCACGAACACATGAAGGCTTCAGAACATGCTTCTAAATAACCAATGGATCAATCAATGACCAAACAAAAACAGAGATCAAGCAATAAATGAAGAAAAATGACAACAATAATTCAACACCACAAAATCTGAGGGATGCAGTGAAGGATGTGCTAAGAGGAAAGTATATTGCAATACAGGCCTACCTCAGGAAAGAAGAACAATCCCATATGAGCAGTCTAAACGCACAATTAATGAAACTAGAAAAAGAACAAATAAGACCCAATGTCAGCAGAAAGAGGGACATAAGAAAGATTAGAGCAGAAATAAATAAAATCAAGAATAATAGAAAGAATCAATGAAAGCAAGACCTGGTTCTTTGAGAAAATAAAAATAGATAAACCCCTAGCCAGACTTAAAAAAAAGAGAGTCTACTCACATAAACAGAATCAGAAATGATAAAGGAAAAATCACTACGCAAACCACAAAAATACAAAGAATTATTAGAGAATACTATGAAAAATTATATGCTAAAAAACTGGATAACCTAGAAGAAATGGTCAACATTCTAGAAAAATACAACCTTCCAAGACTGACCAAGGAAGAAACAGAAAATCTAAACAGACCAATTACCATCAATGAAATTGAATTGGTAATCAAAAGACTACCTGAAAACAAAACTCCTGGACCAGATGGCTTCACCGCTGAATTGTATCAATCATTTAAAGAAGAGCTAATACCCATTCTCCTTATCTCCTTAAAGTTTTCCAAAAAGTAGAAGAGGAGGGAATACTTCCAAACTCATTCTATGAGGCCAGCATCACTCTAATACCAAAACCAGGCAAAGACACCACAAAAAAAGAAAATTACAGACCAATATCCCTGATGAACATAGAAGCAAAAATACTCAACAAAATATTAGCAAACCGAATTCAAAAATACATCAAAAAGATCATCCTTCATGATCAAGTAGGATTTATTCCAGGGATGCAAGGATGGTAAAACATTAAAAAATCCATCAACATCATCCACCACATCAACAAAAAGATGGACAAAAGCCACATGATCATCTCCACAGATGTTGAAAAAGCATTCGACAAAATTCAACATTCATTCATGATAAAAACTCTCAACAAAATGGGAACAGAGGGCAAGTACCTCAACATAATAAAGGCCATAAATGACAAACCCACAGCCCACATTATACTTGACAGTGAGAAGCTGAAAGCTTTTCCTTTAAGATCGGTAACAAGACAAGGATTCCCACTCTCCTCACTTCTATTCAACATAGTACTGGAGGTCCTAGACATGGACCTTAGACAACACAAAGAAATACAACTTCTTCCTGAAGGTATACAAGGTAGCCTGATTGGCAGGGAAGAAGTTAAACTGTCCATGTTTGCAGATGACACGATATTGTACATAAAAAACCCTAAAGAATCCACTCCAAACTACTAGATCTAATATCTGAATTCAGCAAAGTTGCAGGATGCAAAATTAATACACAGAAATTTGTGGCATTACTACATACTAACAATGAACTAGCAGAAAGAGAAATCAGGAAAACAATTCCATTCACAGTTGCATCAAAAAGAATAAAATACCTAGGAATAAACCTAACCAAGGAACTGAAAGACCTATATCCTGAAAACTACAAGACACTCATGAGAGAAATTAAAGAAGATACCAATAAATGGAAACACATCCCATCCTCATAGATAGGAAGAATTAATATTGTCTAAATGGTCATCCTGCGTAAAGCAATCTACAGATTCAATGCAATTTCTATCAAAATACCAACAGCATTCTTCAATGAACTAGAGCAAATCGTTATAAAATTCATATGGAACCACAAAAAGACCCCAAATAGCCAAAGCAATCCTGAGAAGGAAGAATAAAGCTGGGGGGATTATGCTCCCCAACTTCAAGCTCTACTACAAAGCCACAGTAATCAAGACAATTTGGTACTGGCACAAGAACAGACCCATAGACCAATGGAACAGACTAGAGAGCCCTGATATATACCCAACCATATATGGTCAATTAATATATGATAAAGGAGCCAGGGACATAAAATGGGGAAATGACAGCCTATTCAACAACTGATGTTAGCAAAACTGGACAGCTATATGCAAGAGAATGAAACTGGATTATTGTTTATACCATACACAAAAGTAAACTCGAAAAGGATCAAAGACCTGAATGTAAGTCATGAAACCATAAAACTCTTAGAAGACAACACAGGCAAAAATCTCCTGAATACAAGCATGAGTAACTTCTTCCTGAAGGTATCTCCTCGAGCAAGGGAAACAAAAGCAAAAATGAACACATGGGCCTACATCAAACTAAAAAGTTTCTGTACGGCAAAGGACACCATCAGTAGAACAAAAAGACATCCTACAGTATGGGAGAATATATTCATAAATGACATATCCGACAAGGGGTTAACATCCCAAATATATAAAGAACTCACACACCTCAACACCCAAAAGCAAGTAACCCAATTAAAAAATGGGCAGAGGATATGAAGAGACAATTCTCCAAAGAAGAAATTCAGATGGCTAACAGAAACATGAAAAGATGCTCCACATCACTAATCATCAGGGAAATGCAAATTAAAACCACAATGAGATATCACCTCACACTAGTAATGATGGACAGCATCAAAAAGACTAAGAACAACAAATGCTGGCGAGGATGCGGAGAAAGGGGAACCCTCCTACACTGCAGGTGGGAATGTAAGCTAGTTCAAACATTGTGGAAAGCAATATGGAGGTTGCTCAAAAAACTCAAAACAGAAATACCATTTGACCTGGGAATCCCACTCCTTGGAATTTACCCAAAGAATACAACTTCTGATTCAAAAAGACATATGCATCCCTATGTTTATCACAGCACTATTTACCATAGCCAAGATATGGAAGCAACCTAAGTGTCCATCAGTAGATGAATGGATAAAGAAGATGTGGTACATATACAATGGAATACTATTCAGCCATAATAAATAAATAAATCCTACCATTTGCAACAACAGAGATGGAGCTGGAGGATACTATGCTCAGTGAAATGAGCCAGGTGGAGAAAGACAAGTGCCAAATGATTTCCCTCATTTGTGGAGTATCACAACGAAGCAAAACTGAGGGAACAGAAGACTCACAGACTCCAAGAAGGGACTAGGAGTTACCAAAGGGAAGGGGTGTGGGAGGGTGGGTGGGGAGAGAGGTAGAAGGGAATTGAGGGGTATTATGTTTAGTACACATGGTGTGGCGGGGTCATGGGAAAAACAGTGTAGTACAGAGAAGGCAAACAGTGAATCATTGGCATCTTAGTACACTGATGGACAGTGACTGCACTGGGGTATGGGTAGCGACTTGATAATGTGGGTAAATGTAGTAACCACATTTTTTTTAATGTGAAGCTTTCATAAGAGTGTATATCAATAAGACCTTAATAAAAATTTTTAAAAAATAAATGATAGATAGATAGATAAAGTGGGAGGTAAATAAGAACCTGTCTTGCACAGAAATTAAAAAGATGTTTTAAAATTTAATACTGAATAGAGAGACAGATGACAGAGATCAAAGGACATTTCAACTGTTAACTCCCTTAGCACCCTTTCTAATACCTTCCTGGGGTTGACCATGTGAATGTATTAATTTTTTAAATTGCACACTTATTTTAAAATTAACAGCTTCCCACAGGTCCAGATGGTTTTACAGTAGAGTTCCATACTTAGAACGTATCTACGGTACAAATGAATTTAACAAAAGATACACCATACTTTCAGGAAACAATTTTAAATTAGTAATAACAACCTTACCGAAAGACATTAAACACAACTTAAAGATATGTCCTATTTATAGATTAAACTCAATATTGTAGAGAAAACTCAGTATCTGAAAGTCATCTAATATTCAATATAATTCCAAACAAAATCTGACATGGTATTTTGGGGAACTCAACAGGGTAAGTCTAATACTTTAAAGAAACAGAAGAAGAAAAATACCAAGTTAGTCGTGAAGACTATGGTGCAAAAACTTACCCTGCCAGAGGTTAAGATCTGTAAATCTAAAGAAAGATGGGTATTACTGAAGGTCATTAAACTGACCAGTAGAAAAGAACAGAGTACAGAAACAAACCCATATAAGGAAATCTTATGATAAAGGAAGGACTGTAAATCAAAAGGAAAACTGTGAACTACTGAATAAATGATTACCTAAATGGAAAAATGGGGAGGGGAAAATGAATCCCTCCTATTTACCATATAACTATTCCACTGGGATTACAAACCTAAATGTGAAATACAAAAGTTTTTAGATCTAGAGAAAAGATAATATATTTTAATGTCAGATCATTTAAAAATCCAAAATTTTAAGAAATCCAAAATTATAAGAGAGATACATTCAACTACTTTAAATTTAAAAGTTTCCATTCATCAAGACACTATTAAGAAACTGAAAAGACAAGTCACAAAATGGAGAAAATATGTGCGACATAACTTATGTGTCCTTTCCACAGTTAAGATAGACTATTACATTGTATCCATTCTATAAGATAAACTGCTAAGTCATATCTTGATTTCTAGAAGATAAGAAAAAAAAACAAATATATTAATAGAAGACAGGAAAAGACAAGCATTTCAGAGGGGGAGGAAAAACTGGCCAATGAAAATATGCTCAATCTCATTAGTGATCAGGGAAGGACATCTTTCTAGATGAAAAGCTCCCTAGCAGCGGAGAGCTCAGCCTATTTTGTGAAACAATATTATTCCAGTACTAGCAGCATCACATAACAGGTGCTCAATAAACATGGAATGAATGAATTAATTAATTGAATGAGTGAGTGAATGGACAAATAGGAAGACTCAAAATTCTAAAATGTCAATTACCCTGAAATCCACAGAGATTTGATACAATTCCAATAAAACTGTCAGCATGATTTTTTATAGAATTTGACAAGATCATTCTAAAGTTTAAAAGAAAAAACAAAGGGGCAAGGGTAATGAATACACTTCTTATTCAACCAGATATAAAAGACTTATAAGCTATAGTGAGACTGTGTAGTCCTAATTTAGCTGGGCCAACCCTTTTACATCAGGTGAAATCAGTTAAAAGTGTTCTGAGGTTCTTTAATTATTTGATGAAAAGACACAAACATAAATAAGCAAAGAATAAAATATACAGTCAACATATATACACAAATACATGCTGTCTGGCAGAAATATTAAAATACAAATAGGTAACTATGATCACTTACTCTGCAAGCTAGAATAAAACAAAATGATTACCTTGTATAACTTCATCCCAGCGTATCTTTGCTTGAAATACAAAATTTTAGGGCAAAAAACCTGAGTTGCTATTGACTGTAGAGGTTTTTACAAATAAAAACAAAAACCTAAAAATAACATTTTGATTATAATCTCAGATAACCAGTTCCTCAAATTCAATTTACAGGCAAATATTAAGTTTTTAAAATTATCCCTCAAAACTCTTGGTTTGGTGTTAATTTTTAAATTGAACCAAAATACACGTATCATCAAAAGGAGTTCAGTCTTAGAATAGAAAAGAATAAACATTATCTTTAAAGTTTAAAGAGTTTCTCTTTAAATTAAAAAAAAATTTAATATATATTTAGTAAATTGATGGTGGTGATTCACCTCAATTCTTTTTTAAATAGCTGCTTTTGAGCAATAAAAACAAGTACTCTAAGAAAACTGTTGGTATATCACATATATTTCCCCCCATAAATCTGTTCCTTTTCCTATATTCTTAGTTAGTGATAGAATCACAAATCCAAGCAGTGAAGCCAAAAACTGGGAGATTTCCTAGATGCCTCTCTTTTCACATCCAATTACTAAGAGCTGTAACTTTAGTCTGCTATATATCTTTTCTTTACCCTCCTCTTCCGTATAAAATGGCCAGTGCCTTAGTTAAAATCCTCATTTCTCACTTGAGCCACAACAACAGGTTCCTAACTGGTTTCCCTGCTTCTAACTACATTCTGCTCTGGGCCATGCTTTGAGGACAAGCCTTCTTAAAATGCCAGTGAGATCATGTCACCCCCTTACATAAAACAAACACTACCCTCCTTATAACCTGTAAGATAAACTTCAACATATTTTAAGATGGGTATACCCAGCATTGGATGGCCTGGTTATTGCTAAACTAACTCACCTTCCATGATTACTCTAACTGTATCTTTATTCTTGTCATGACAAAGGTAACTTCTTCAGGTTGTTTCTATTTGTAGTTGTCCAGATGAACCATTGCTCCTTTTAGCACTGTCTCCTTATTCTTACAGTTCCTAAATACCTCTGCTTCTCTTATCTAAGACTTCCTATGAATCTTTCAAGATGCAGCTCAGAAATTATACCTCTTTCAGGAAGCCCTCTCTCATCCTCTCTTGTAGTTACTTAACATCTCTGTTCCTAAAACCCTTTCAGCAGTACTTTTTATGCCATTTCTTAATTGCTTTACTAGATCTGTCACTGCTTTGTGACCTCCTTAAAAAGAAAGGCATTGTTGAAAACCATGGAGTTGTTCAGCACCTCTGCTGTTAGCCAGGAGACCTGAGACACACAAAACTTCCTTCGTCAACACGGAGAACCAGCAGGAGGAGCAATGCTTTGGAAAGTCCGTTTTTGTCCCTGCTTTTGCTTTGGATTATACCTCACCAGCCACACAAACTGCATTTTCTTACCAAAAAGTCACCACTAACCTCCTTGAGAAGCTCACAAGAAACAAAGTGAGCTTTTCTTAGAAATTTCCCCCAAGGGACACTGGAATTCTTTGTTAAACCACAGGGGAAAAACAACCCTGTTTTAAATCCTCTTATTCTTTTGGGTCATCACAAAGAAGGAACTAAGAAGCAGGATAGAAGCAACTTACAAGTAATGGAAATGGTACAGAGTTTGACAATGAGTCAGTAGCACAAAAGAAGTGGCATTTATCTAGCACTATAACCCTGCCTGCCTCTGAAGAAACTGGCTTCACTGTATATATATATGTGACTATTTACATGTAACCAGCATGGGAACTTTTAGGGGACTCTAATAAGAAAACCCAATTTTCAAGGGTGGTGGTGTTAATAAATGCACTGTGGCCAGTGTAAAGAAAACCCCTTGCAGTTGTGGACATTCGTATTCCTGACCAGATGCCATTTCTCCCACTCTTCCTTTATGTCCAAACTGGTATTTTTTAAAGTACTAAAAAGAAATATTAATGTATGTCAAGTTTTAACAAAACTGTATTTGTAAAGCAATTTTGTAGTCTAAGTATTGTCATACAATGTTCAAAACCCCAGCCAATGACCAGCAGTTGGTACGAGGTAATTTTTGACATTTTGTAAAAGCCCATTCTTGGGACAAAAAAAAAAAAAGAAAGGCATTGTCTTCAATTTTATATTGCAGGACATAAGATACATACACCATCAGCACCTATCAAGCGTAAGTGCTTATTAAGTGACAACATGAGCAAATCAATCTAATCCTAACATAAAAGCTTAGCAGGGTATGTACATATATAGAATGTGCTTAATTAAATTTTATATTACTTACCAAATTTTAGTGCTGCAAGGATTCAACATATAAAGATCCATATTTTCTATAAGAATAGCAGATGTGCTCTATTTTAAAAAGGGGGAAGGGAATAAATTACTTAAGGAAAAATATTTAATTCAACTCTAAAGTTTTCCAGGATTTATGTATTTTTAGATCTTATAATACACCTAAGACTGTGAAACACTCATTTGGGAAGAAAGCATAAAAATGTCTAAAATTTACCATTATGTCTATAGTGCTAAGTTGGCCTTATAACAAAACATCTAAAATAAAACATTTGTTACTATAAAGAAAAAATGTTTTTCTATTACTATTTCCTTTTTAAAATTTCACACAGGTTTTAAAAGTTAAAAGGTAGGGTGCATGCCCTTCAGTAGGTGAATGGATAAATGAATAGTGGCCCATCAAGACAATATTATAACAATGTTAGTTATTCAGCACTAAAAAGAAATGAGCTCTCTAGCCATGAAGACATGGACAAAACTTAAATGCATATTACTAAGTCAAAGAAACCAATCTGAAAAGGCTACATACAGTATGATTCCAACTATATGACATTATGGGAAAGATAAAACTATGGAGACAGTAAAAAGATCAATGGTTGCTAAGAGTTGGGGGAAGAAGAGATGAATAGATGGAGGAACACAGAAAAAGAGAATTTTTAGAATAATAAAAATACTCTGTATGACAGTGTAACAGTGGATACATGTCATTATCCATTTGTCCAAACTCACAGAATGTATAGTAAGCATGAACGTTAATGTAAACTATGGACGCTGGGTGATGATAATATGTCAGTGTACATTCATCAGCTGTAGGAAATGCACCACTCTGGTGAGGGATATGCTGACACTGAGGAAGGCTGTGCATGTGTGGGACGAGGGGTCATATGAGAAATCATACCAGCCTCTCAATTTTGCTGCTCAAAAAAAAAATTAAGTCTTTAAAAGAAAAACAAAAACAAAAACAAAACACAGGGTGCAATGTATCAACCAATATAACTAAGAATTCACACAAGAAAATGTCTTTAAAAGCATAATCCTGCATTTATTAGTAGGGTAGGGAAAAATTGTATTAAAATTAGTTTCCCAGCAAACCACTGTCTTTATTTAATAAAGTTACTAGTCTCCTATTTGTATAGAAGAATTCTATATTTAAGTACCTTGGCTTCTGGATTAGCTGCCAAAATTTTGGCACCACATTCTACTGAGGCATAATTATTTCGATTTTTCTGGACCTTTTTCGTGGCATGTAGACCTCCACCAGAAGATGGATGCATTGACTGACCTGCAGACAAACCTTATTATAAACATATGTATTTATAATGATGGTGATTGAAAACACCCCCAGCAAACAATGATCTCAAAAGCAACAAGCTGCTGTCTAGAGAAGAATAGGTTTCAATGTTTAAGAGTATTTTTAAAAACGCCTAAGAAGTTCAAAATACTTCACCTCAATAGCTTTAAAATATCCCCAATAAACAAATTAACTACAAAATCCACATTATTTGATTTGTGTCTAAGTAATATAATTCACAAAATGAACCTAATCCATGAGAATCAAAAATTTTTGCATATATATTTTATTACATTAAGGATGAATACTATCCTTCTAACTCTAACCCCAATATTAAGAATTTATTACTCAGACTTATTCTACAACAGCAAAAATAAAGTGTAATAATACTTTAATACTTTGAAGCTTTATGGCTTAGAACTTTCCATTCCTCAATCTTCTTAAAGATTGAGATGAAAACTACTGCTTTGCCCACTTTATCTATTTAATCCTTATTTAATAATTAATAAAAATGGAATTTAAGTTTTATTTTGCCCATTAAAAAGAGAAATGCATACTTAAACCAGACCCTTTGAACACAAAAGAAGAATCATAGTGTTTCCTTACTTTTTTCTTTTTCTACTTCCATAACTTTCTTTTTCCATTCATCAAAAGTTGGTATATCTTCTGGGTCTTTGGGACCTATTACAGATGAAGGGTCAATTTCTCCTGGTTTTGTATAATCAGAACTCTGAAAGAAATATCAAAATAAACAGATTTCAACTCTCAAAGAATACAGAGAAAACATTAAATAAATTACAGAAGCAAATAACAAATATTCTGTCAAATTAAAGTCTAATTTTATAATGAATGATAAATAATATTTTGAGAAAACAAAAAAATCTAAAAAGAAAACTTTGGTTTACTTAAAAGTTGAGTTTCTCCTGAAAGAATTGATCTCGACCTAAGCACCACAGGATGCATTCCTACACATCAACAATGTAAGTATAGTTGTAAAAAACCTTGTATTATATCCTAAGGAAGCAATTACTCATACATACTGTATAAATTAATAAATACTATAGTTGTAGTACATCCACCTTAAAATCTAAGTTAACATAATATATACATTAAAGGAAGTTATTTTTAGATGCAGTTTATTGTTTCTGCAAAATCATTAACAGGAAATACCATTTACATAAAAGTTTTAAGGTGGATGTAAAAACATCAAGGCATAAAACAAACTTTTTAAGAAAATATAGGAAAACATCTTCATGATTCAGGCCATAAAAGGATTTGACAAGATGAAGAAAGAATAAATCACTTTAAAAAAAGGCTGATACATTTGGCTGGATTAAATTTAAAAAATTAAATATACTGAGAGACTATAAACTATATGTTACAAAAGCCAAAGACTAAAAGAAGTATTTGCAACACATTCAGCCAACAAAGAATTATTACCAACTATTGACTGCCTGTAAATCAATACTTAGGGGTGGGGAGGGACAGTAATACAGCAATGAGAAATTACAAAATACTCAACCTCAATAATAATCTGGGAATGCAAAAGAAAACCAGAGATACCCAATAAATTACACCAAGCTGATGCAGTTTAAAGTGTGACAGCCTGCAGATGACATGATATTGTACATAAAAAAACCCTAAAGAATCCACTCCAAAACTACTAGATCTAATATCTGAATTCAGCAAAGTTGCAGGATGCAAAATTAATACACAGAAATCTGTTGCTTCCCTGTACACTAATGATGAACTAACAGAAAGAGAAATCAGGAAAACAATTCTATTCACAATTGCATCAAAAAGAATAAAATACCTCAGAATAAACCTAACCAAGGAAGTGAAAGACCTATACCCTGAAAACTACAAGACACTCTTAAGAGAAATTAAAGAGGACACTAACAAATGGAAACTCATCCCATGCTCTTGGCTAGAAGAATTAATTTGTCAAAATGGCCATCCTGCCTAAAACAATCTACAGATTCAATACAACTCCTATCAAAATACCAACAGCATTCCTCATCAAACTGGAACAAATAGTTCTAAAATTCATATGGAACCACAAAAGACCCCAAGTAGCCAAAGCAATCCTGAGAAGGAAGAATAAAGCAGGGGGATCTCACTTCCCAACTTCAAGCTCTACTACAAAGCCACAGTAATCAAGACAATTTGGTACTGGCACAAGAACAGAGCCACAGACCAGTGGAACAGAATAGAGAGCCCAGATATTAACCCAAACATATACGGTCAATTAATATATGATAAAGGAGCCATGGATATACAATGGGGAAATGACAGCCTCATCAACAGATGGTGCTGGCAAAACTGGACAGCTACATGTAAGAGAATGAAACTGGATCATTGTCTAACCCCATACACAAAAGTAAATTTCAAAATGGATCAAAGACCTGAATATAAGTCATGAACCCATAAAACTCTTAGAAAAAAACATAGGCAAAAATCTCTTGGACATAAACATGAGCAACTTCTTCATGAACATATCTCCCCAGGCAAGGTAAACAAAAGCAAAAATGAACAAGTGGGACTATATCAAGCTGAAAAGCTTCTGTACAGCAAAGGAGATCATCAATAGAACAAAAAGACATCCTACAGTATGGGAGAAAATATTCATAAATGACATATCCGATATAGGGCTGACATCCAAAATATATAAAGAGCTCATGCACCTCAACAAGCAAAAAGCAAATAATTCAATTAAAAAATGGGCAGGGGATACGAACAGACAGTTCTCCAAAGAAGAAATTTAGATGGCCAACAGGCAGGTGAAAAGATGCTCCATATCACTAATCACCAGAGAAATGCAAATTAAAACCACAATGAGATATTAGCTTACACCAGTATGGATCGCCACCATCCAAAAGACAAACAGTAACAAATGTTAGCGAGGATGTGGAGAAAGGAGAACCCTCCTACACTGCTAGTGGGAATATAAATTAGTTCAACCATTGTGGAAAGCAGTATGGAGGTTCCTCAAAAAACTCAAAATAGAAATACCATTTGACCCAGGAATTCCACTTCTAGGAATTTACCCTAAGAATGCAGCAGCCCAGTTCGAAAAAGATATATGCACCCCTATGTTTCTCACAGCTCTATTTACAATAGCCAAGAAATGGAAGCAACCTAAGTGTCCATCAGTAGATGAATGGATAAAGAAGATGTGGTATATATACACAATGGAATATTATTCAGCCATAAGAAGAAAACAAATCCTACCATTTGCAACAACATGGATGGACCTAGAGGGTATTATGCTCAGTGAAATAAGCCAGGTGGAGAAAGACAAGTACCAAATGATTTCACTCTTATGTGGAGTACAAGAACAAACAAAAAACTGAAGTAACAAAACAGCAGCAGACTCACAGAACCCAAGAATAGACTAACAGTTACCAAAGGGAAAGGGACTGGGAAGGGAGGGACAAGGGGCAAAAAGGAGCATTACTATTAGCAGACATAATGTAGAGGGGGACATGGTGAGGGCTGTACAACACAGAGAAGACAAGTAGTAATTCTATAGCATTTTACTACGTTGATGGACAGTGACTGGACTGTAATGGGGTATGTGGTAGCGGCTTGATGATGGGGGGAGTCTAGTAACCATAATGTTGCTACTGTAATTGTAGATTAACGATACCAAAAAAAAAAAAAAGTGTGACAGCCTGTCGCCAAGGGTGGCACGTCTGTTGAGCCATGAGATATCTATTAGACTGCTGAAGGGAGTTTAAAAGTTAACAATGTAAGTAAAGATGTGCATACCCTATGACCCAGTAATTTCATTCTTTTGTATAAATATCATTGAAAACATGGACATGTGCCTTAAAAAATATGCATAAGAAGGCTTGTTGCAGCATTGTTTGCAATATCAAGAAATTAGAAACAACCTAAATATCCATTAATTGAAGAACAGAAAAACCATAGAGTCAAATACACATGGTAGAGCAAAAAACAATGAATTGACAAATCTGAAAAACAATGTTGAATAAAATAATACTCAAAGCAAGAATGGTAACATTTTATGTTGGTTTCAAATACCAAATAAATAATAGCATGTACTGTTTACAGTAATACAATTTTGGAAAAAATTTTAAAACATGTTCTTAAGCAAAACAAAACAAAGCAAAATAACACACCCTGAATTCAAGAGAGTGGTTGTATCTGAAAAGAGAAGAAATATCAACTGGGGAAGGGCATATGATTCAATCTGTAACTTTTTTCCTTAAACTGAATAGTGTATGCAAGGATGTTCACTATATTATTTAATATTATTTAATTATTTTTGTATTCCTAAAGCATACTATCTATTTACTAACAGTAACTTGAGAAATGTACAAAATCTATTTAGACCACTTACTCTGGTAAATAGCACAAGTCTTATATATTATACATTTGCTACATTAGGGCATGTTTTTGAGTCATAATACTAATTAGCATATTAATGTAATATTAATATAATACTAACATACTAATACAAATACCCATAATCTTCCTTTAGGAAGACTTAGCAAATTGGTTCCTTTATAACCTCCATGTGGGTATTAAAAAAACATAGCAGAAAGTAAGATTAAAGAGCTAGTATTACCACCAATCCAATTTAAAAATTATATAATAAAAATCTAGTTTGAATGAAAAAATAAACAAGAAACATATATTTTAAAAATTTAGCCTAGCTGAGATACTTAAGGTAAAGCCCAAATACTAAAAAGAAATAAAACAACAAGAACATACACACACTCCTTTGAGGCCCAGGCAAAGCAACCACTATTACCTCTTAGCAACAAATTAAAAAATTAAACAATGCAATAAAATCACTTTGGAGGGCACTATCTATAAGCACGACAAACAGGGTCTTGAAGATCTTTGAGAAAACAGGGATAGCACAAGATCTACTCGCATCAAAAAACAAACTCTCTCCCAGTCACACAAACTTAACCTGGCAGAATTAACCCTGAAAGGCTAATACACAAACCTACTAGATATTTCAAAATGTGCTCATTATCTGACAATTTTCCCGGGATACTAATTTATATAGGAGGTAATTAATCCAGTTAAAACATACACCCACTTGTCTCTTAGCAAACTCACAAAACACTTAAGTCCCCTCATAATGAAGAGCAGTTTAGTATCCCAATAGTTAAGGAGAATAAGCAAATAGGACAAAACTGGCTGCCATATTTACATTTGACATTAAATAGCTCCTAACTTTGGTCATGCTTGTCTAGTTTTATTTATGGCTGTGGTATGTGATAAATGAACTGTAACATGTGCTTGATTTGGGTTCAATGGGAAAATTAGCTCCTTTAAGATGCTGGATTATGAAATGCTGAGCTCCTGTATTTATAAAAGCATCATAGAAATAGCTGGTCCAGTGACACTAAAAGTCTCAAGAATGAAGATTAGTTAGTTGTGAGTACAGGTTTACTGAAAATATGCACAAGGAGGTAGAGAACAGAAGACCCAAATTAAAAAGGAACAAATGTGGATGTGACACTCAGCACTTTGAACCATTCTTTGATTTTGTGAAGTTCATGGACTGGCCTTCATCTCTTTTCCTTAGGTACTTCTTACCTGAAGGGAGCCTAGGTTCTCTGTCAGTATTTCTTCAAGAAATTTTGCACTGGCTTCTACATGAAGTCAAAGTAGAACTCAAAAGGGGAAAGAAAGTAAAACTGCTACACTGTAAGTCCTGACTTTATTATAAGAATCACACTCCTCAAAATAAGCTGGTTTAGTTGTATTTTGCAAACAAATAACAAAAGGTAAAATGTCCCTTTAAAATAATGCTGCTTCATATGGAGAAGACAAGTAATGACTATAGCATCTTACTATGCTGATAAGACAGTGCTGCAATGGGCGGGGGGAGGGGGTGAGGACTTGATAATATGGGTGAATGTTGAAACCACAATGTTGTCCATGTGAAACCTTCATAAGATTACATATCAATGATACTTTAATTAAAAAATAATAATAATAATAATTCTCCTTCATGAGCCTAAATTTAACTTTGTATTACTGAGTTAAACTTATATTCTAAAGATACTTACATTGAATAATCATAGCTCCTATATACCTCTCTAAGACAGGGCTTAAATAAGAACTTTGTGTGTCTGGTATCAAACAACTGATGGTGGCAGAAAACCATTTAATTATATATAACCAAGGGGAGTTTATGCTTAGAACAATTTTATATAAAACAGTGTACTAGCAATAGTACCATTAAGTAACAATCTGCGCTTAGGGAGTTCAGCTCACCACAGTTCTACATTCATCATTAACTCCTTAATCCCTGACTTAATGACAAATATGGTTAGCAAATTACTTTAGCTAATAACAAAACCGAATTGTATAATAAAGTAAGAGACAGGGCAAGTTTATATACTTACCTCATTTTTTAAATTATCTGAAGCATTCAATGCAGATTTTGGGTCACCACCACCCTGATCACTTGCTGAAACTTTTGATTCAAATTCTGATTTTGTTATCTTTCCTTTGCCATGTGAAGATGATATATTTTCTATATGCTGGCCAACAAGGCTATTTGAAACCAAAAGACACAGCAAATGAATGAACTTCAGCTAAAAAACAAGCTTATGCAATCTAAGCCATTATAATTATCATGTACAAAGTAAAGCAAGAAAGGAGCACAAAGAGATCAGCTTCCTGTCCATCATAAAGTGGATTTAAGCAAGTACTAAAGACCATTCAAACGTGACACTGCTGTTACTACAGAATCATACAAAAGGCCAACAAATGTTTGCACCTACCTTTCAGGTGGACTGACAAAGGAAGGCTGGTCAACTGGAGTATCTGTATCAAAGGCCTCACCAACATCACAATCAGTTTCAGATTGCTCAGTTTCACTTGGTTTGGCTCTAGGAATAGTACCAGATTTTTCTTCACTAAAAATGGAAACAAAAAAAGACAATCTAGCAATTTAATGAACATAATGAAGTGTAAGTTGAAAATGATATTAGTGATTTCCAAAACATTATCTAAGCCAGAGATGTACATTTTACAATTTTGCAGACTGTTCAAGAATTCACTTACTTTATTTCAAATTTTGTAGAGTCAATTGTTGACTCTTGATGTGTAAGTGTGCCCTTGGCCTCTAAACGGCTAATTACCATATTTTAAAAGACAATATTACAGGTTAATATTCGGTCTTATCAAAAGTAAGATTTTTAAATTATTTGTTCTAAATGTACCTTCTTTAACATTTCATGTCAGTATATTCTACCAATGTTAGACTTGTTACCTATAGTTATATAAAAAAAAAATCATTCATTATCTCAAAACATTTCACTCAATTTCTTAAGGGACTTTTAGAATTTCATTTTAAAAATATATATCCTAATATTTTTCCCTACCTTGCTTCTATTTCACTGAACAGTCATGTGAAATATAACACAGAAAATAAGATATCCTGTTCAAATATAAGGTATTTAGCCTTAAAATCTTTCTGGAATAAGTATTTAATATTTAAAATTTTTTAATGCTACCATTATTTCTAAGCACGTCTTGTTCCCTTGTCCCTTACTAGGAAAGACTCCTAAATGGTAACTATAACATCTTTTGTGTACAGCTCCTTCAATCCAGTCCCCCTTACACTCTTGAGAACAGATGTTTAAAAAATGCTTGTGGTAAAAAACAAACAAAGTGTAGAAATGATAACGACATTAACCAACACATACATTCTTACTATGTGTCAGATATTGTCTTATGTATTTTATATATACTGACTCGTTTGATAAAGGCAATGCTTAAGGTAGTATGAAGAGAACGGAATTTTTTGTTCTTTGTATTTTGCTAGAAGGAGCTAAGAGGAATATATAATAGATTTTCCAAATTAAGGAAACTTTAAGCCTAAATCTTCTGAAGGCTGATTATCAAGTTTGAAAAAGGCAGCTACTCACCCAAAAGACGTAATTATGAATGGCGTGCCACAGTAATATTTAAATGGAAATGAATAATCTGACATTTGTATTTTTGATAATTATAGGGAAGATTATTCAAATAAGTATACTGTGTTACAAACCTCACTTTACCTACATAATGTAGAGATATTACAGCTGGGATCTAATCAGTTTCACTAAGGAAGGCAGCAAAATAGTCGTAAGATCATTACATTAAAAAATAATAACAAAACAGGCATTGTAACTTAGGTTTGCTATATAACCTAAATTTCAAATCTGAGTATCAAGCTGTCTTACCCTACAAAGAAATGTTTCTATCATTATCTAATGAGATTCTTTTTTCTTTGTAATGACTTACTCAAGCTTTGAGATTGGAGTGATCTCTGAGGTAGATGAACTGGAAATATTTTCAATGTCTTCACTGCTCACAACTACATTGGAAGAATCTTCCTGTGGATCAACTGTAGGGACTGTCTCAATCACAGATGGACTTAACTTTTTTGACTCCATCTCCTGTTTTAAAAAAAGTCAGTTATACTAAATGCTGAAATTAATAATTATCTCTCAAGCTGAGCAGGATTTTGTAAAAAGTATGTCTTGAAGTGACAGAAAAAGGAATGTTAACTGAAAAAGTACTTTTATAAAAATCTTTTCTTCTAATACTATCTAAGGAATATTTCATGTTAAATTAGAGACTCTACACATTTTTCATGGCATTTCATAAACCAAGACAAAGGACCTTGTCTTTCTTCTGTCTTATTTCCTATTCTGTATCAGGATCTACGGTTATTTTCTTCTCATTATAATTAGTTAATGCTGGTAACAACATAGAAATGCTGTGTAAATACACAAAATAATACAACATGTAATTCCTTCCCCTGACCAGCTTAGAAGATAATGTATATAAATAAACAATATCATAAGGCACGTACAAGTAGCATTACAAAACAATACATGACTCTTGCTGCTTCTTCCATCCTGGATGCTCTGACCCGTCCAAAACACATCTTAAATCTACCTAACACCTTACTTATATTTGAAAACCTCTATCAGCACTCCCTCCCCCATAATCAGCCCTAAATAGAGTTAGCCACTCCCCTTCCCCTATGCCTCTGCTGTTCTCTGTACAGACTTAACAGAGCATCTGTAATACCTCAGTTGTCCTTATTTATGTCTCCTTCCCTTCTTCAACTATGCTATAACTGTCTTTTTTTTGAGTAAGGACTATATGCTCTTATCTTCACATTCCCATTGTCTACCACAGTACCTAGCACACAGAAGACATTTAATGCCCAATAAGGAATATCAAGTGAGAGGTAGTCAGACTATGGACTATTATGGACTAGAAGAACTAGGACTCTGAAAAAAAGGAGAAGCAGGATGGGAGCAGAAAGAAAAGACCAGGCAATCAAAAGAATAAAAAATGTGATCATTTGGGGAATTACTTATACTGGAATAAAAATTCATAAAGGAATGAAAACAGTTTGCATTTCATGGTGGATGCCTTGAGCAAAAGACTATTACATTATTATCAAATACTTTATTGTGATTTCACCATTTATATTACCATTTAAATATTTTATTATTTAATTTAAAAATTGAGATATTTTACACTCTTTTTTTTTCTTATACTAATTCTCCAAAATCTCAATTTGGATAAGCTGCATGTCTAGTGCTCAACAGCCTATACAGCTAATAGCTACTGTATTGAACAGCATAGGTCTAAAACATGCAGTACTCACATCAAAGAATTTGAATAAGAGTATATACCATGACACAAGTTCTAGAAAGTGAACAATGGTGGGACTGGGACTGTTCATGATAGTCATTTAATTAGTAGAGCTAAAGAGATTACTTTTAGCTTACTCTTATGCACAAAACCTTTGACAAGTATCTTGCAGAATCCAGTAAAAAAAAGATCACTGTATCTCCCTAGATAACATAAAATAGCTCTGGCTGTATTTAAAAAAGAGAATTCCTCCTCATTTTGAGTTGAAATTTTTTTTTTAATACATGAGACAATTTTTCCTTAGTCCTTCTTCCTTCAGATCAAATATCCCCCCGGTTCCTTCAGCCATTCCTGACATTAAATAGTTTCCAGATGTTTCAGCATTCTGGTCAGCTTACATTCTGGGCTAGTTTTTAATATCTCTCATAAACTCTGATATACAAAATGGAATTACTTAAGATGTGATATGAGAAAAAAAGGGAAAAAACATATTCCACACTGGTGATAAGACTTTGGTATCAAAATACTGTGTTCTACATACAAATACTTTTTTTTATTATAAGTCAGAAAGAAATTCCCCAACATCTGAAAATCTGAAGAGATCAGACACAGTATACTGAGCCAAAACTGAACTTAAGGAAAAATGAAGACTTACACCCACTTTTCAACAAAGGTAATGGTCACATTTATTATTAAATCTGAAATTCTGCATTTTCTCTAAAGCAGCATTCTTAGCAGGTGAAGAGTATTAAGGACAGTTGCATGGTACTTCAAAAAGGAAACTATACATTATTGTGTCAAGTGGTTTGCTATCTAGTAGTTTGAAAAGGCATATCATTTAAAATCAAAGCAATATAGCTTACTTGTATATCCACACTGTCATCATCTTTTAATTTACGTTCTTCTGGAGGAATAGGTAAGTTTGAACCCACTTTTCCCAGTAATTCAGCATTGATAGGTCCCTCTCTTTCATCCTATATTGCAACAAAGAAAAAAGGCTACCTGATAAAATGTTTCACAAAACAGTCCAGAAGCAATATTAAAGCCCATCTCTTTCTACATTTTACATCCAAAACAGTGCTGTATGCATTTGACTCTAGTTATTTCTATTTTTTTGCACACTTATTGTCCTTTTCTTGCCTTCCCACTTAAAATGTACACTAAATGAGTTCAAGAACCTCATCTGATTTTTTAATAAGCATTTTAGTCCTGCCACCCCAGCTCTACGTGCTAGTCAAGACTCCTGTAAACATTTGATAAGTAAATATATGTATAGCTCTTTAACATCTCACTTTTGAACATATTCACTCTCAAGTTAGGATTTCAGATACCTTTACATCTTTAAACATATCTTCCAGCGTATAAGTTTATAAAAGCGAAGTTCATATTCATTTTTGTTTACCTAAGCCTGTGCGGCACATAGTTGGTATCTAAATGTTTACTGAAATAATAATTCCCTCCCTCAATGTTTTGCTTCAATTCATTCTTAAGTTAAATTCATATGGTCTTCAAATTTCTCATCAAAGAGATTAGATCTAAGACTTACAGACTGTGGGTGAAAGCATAAAATTATACTTTTTTTTGGAGAGATATTCAGCAAATCTTCAAAATGTTAATGCTCTATCCCCAAAATATCTTACATAACTCAAAAATTTAAATAACCCACTCTAAATATCATGCCAAAAAACAAATCCCAAGCATGTCATTGTAAGTACATGTTTACCCGCACACATGCAAATGTACACACAAACACATGCATGCACACACACAGCTGAGAAACAATGCAAAAATCTGTCAATAAAGAAACTATGACAGATGTTTAAAAAACTATGATATAGCTATATGATAGAATAAAAACGTAGCCATTCAAAAGAATACAGCAACATGAAAACATGTCCATGAGATATTATCAAGGGAAAAGGGGAAGTCAGTTTAGAATATTTATAATGACATTTTAATGAAAATTTAAATATTAGTCTATGTACTATATAGTGGTATTATCTATATCCACAGAAAATGATCTGTTTTCCCAATAGTAAACTGTGATTCTTCTGGGGAAGGAAATGAGTATCTGGGGAAGGAATTCTGGGGAAGGAAATGGGGAAGTTATTTTTGTATTTTAAAATAAGTTCATTTATTTTGGGGGGTAAGCCAAATCTAGTCAACACTCACCTTTTATCACTTAAAATTATAAATGAAAAAATAATAAATGATTTAGAGACCATGAGGTTTTTTTGGACTATCTATTCACTCCACCTAATTATATAAAACCAACTCCACAGTCACTGAATATAGACTCTCACTATAATCCTCATTTCTAATATTTTTAAATTTATAAGACAGGAGTTTATAAAAACCCTTTAACTATTTAGAACATTAAAAAGAAAGCCATTCGTTTTCACGTCTCTGAATAAGCATTACTGTTCTCCCTAACGCAGGACTAAGGATGTTACAACACTCCAAATTTAAATAATAAGAAAAAGTACAAATATATTTATAGCTTAATTTCAGAATTACCTGAGTAACTCCTCAGACTATAGCAAGGAAAATTACAAATCTCCACCAAAAATTATGACATACTATTTTTGAAATTACTCTTTTTCCAAGTGTTTTGAAGAAGTCTTAGAAAGCTGATACACAAATTACATTGTCAACTTTTATATTTAAGGTACCTTTTTCTGGAGCTGTACATTTTCATTTTCTAGTGCACAACTGTCATCTTGAGAGTAATATGATGAAGCTGAAGAACTCTCCTTACAACATACATGCCAACTGGGAAGCCTGTAAAACATACACCACCACCAAAAAAAACAAAATTGTTAAGCCAACATATTCCCTAGTGTGGGCTATAATGTAAGGCAATAAACAGTTCTCATGCTCATGCCCTTAATAATTTAACAATTTATTGATGAAGACAAATGTATATACAACAAGGGTTCTTTATTTAATGCCCTAAGAAAAAAATAAACAGTGTTATCAACATTACAAGTAAGGCATTATGAATTTCAAGACAGCACAAACAAGAAAGACTTCACAGAAGTAGTATCTGATTATAACAGAAGCAACAGAGAAAACTGCCCAAGAGCTAACCTCCTCAGAAAGTACCAGATGCCAATGATATTCTAAATTCTACCAAATACATAAGAACAGGTAACTATAAAGCAACCTAAACTATTTCAAAGTATAGAAGTTTCCAAATTATTTTTATATAGAGAACACAATAGTGACATAAGTTAACAAAAATACAAACAAATGAATATTACAGGAAAATAATACTTATGAAATCAGACACAAACTTCTAAATAAAACAATAAAAAAGGAAGTCTCAAGGTACATACCAAAGAAATTATTTTCCACTGTTACATCAAAGAGAGTTTAGCTCTGGTATTGACAACTGGTTCAAAAGAGTAATTAGTCTATTAGTTTGCCATGCAAAAATATTAAGGAAAAATATCTTATGGTTACCTCCACAGTCATCTGTTATACATCCATCAAAATTTTTTAAGTCAATAAAAGAGGAATCAGTAAGATATTTAATATGGGAAACATATTTGGCTAATATATAAGCCTAAAAGCCAGTATCATACTTAAGAAGAAACCTAAAAAAGCCCCTATTTAGCTGTGAAACAAAACAAGAATGTCCATTATCACTACAATTAACTAATATTAGGATAAAAGAGGTATACAAATGTAAAAGATGGTAAAATTGTCATTAATTGTAGATAAGTTTATAAAGGGGGGAAACAAATACAAATCACCTATTAAAAGCAGTCTTGGGCATAAAATTCTATTCCCAGGTATAAAATTAAGAAACAAATCACCAGACTCACTATCCAAACTACCAGTTGTAAGTTGAAATACAAGAAAAATCCCCATTTACAACAGAAACAATATACAAACTTAGCAAAAATTGTTCTATCACGTAGAAGTGTTTGAAGTTGCCAATATTTGGCAATTCTTTAACTTGAAAGAAAAAAGTCAATTTGACACAATTCAAGCTAATATATATGAAGATTTAAGAACTAAGTACTGAAGAGGTAAAAAGTTTTTTTTAGTTAGGCTGGCTGTAAAGTTTATACAAGTGGAATAGTTAAAAAGTTTTTACTGTGTGAAAACTAGACATCTATGGAACCACATTAATTATAATATGGTATTGAGATAAGACAGGGAAAGGTAATCCCCAGGCTGTTTGTGGAAAGAGAAATTTTAGGATGATAGCTGCACACAAAGAACAGAGAGCAACCAGTCTAAATTGGAGGTTATCAGAAGCTCTAAAAGATCCTTCTTTCTTCAGGAGGATGAAACTGCCTGTGCACGATGGCTCTTTGAAAATCTTCAGTACAGATTACATAACTGGCAGATAGGTTGTAATTAAACAGAAAATAAGCAAGCTTAATAAAACAACTCAAATATTAGTTTCAGGAAAAAAGAAAAGTAGCACAGAAAAGGAAAGTAATTTTTTATTACATGGCTCAGCTGTGAACACACACACACACATATATAGTCATAATACTATGAACGAATACTAATCTAACCTAAATTACGACAGAGCTTTATTATTACCAGCACACAGTTAAGAGAATCTGATCATATGCAGAAGAATAATACCTAAAACTGACATTAAAGCAATTATTTCAGGCAAACAATGTAAAATTAATCAGCTAAGAGATGAAAGTGGTTTCCTTGGAAAGGGAAAATGGGGAAAGGAGAAGGAGGGAATGGCTTCTTCATGGGAAAAAAAAACAGAACCTTTCAGAGCTATGACTTTTTCACATGAATATATTACTTTGATAAAAATTAAAACTAAAAAAAATCAAGAAGAACAAGGTACATAATAATATATATGGTATGCTACCATGTGTGCACATGTGTCCTGGAAATATTTGTATGTGCATAAATTTCTCTGGAATTTTTTTTTTTTAAAAAGGACACTACCTTGGTTTCCCTGAGGGAGGAAAACTGAGTGCTGAGTGACAAGGGCAATAAACAATATTTTTCACTCTATAACACAATGTTTTTTTGAATTCTGAACCACAACTATGTATTGCCAATTCAAAACTTTATATAGATGCATCATTTATTAAATATTTATTGACAGGCTTTTACACTGTTTCTCAGCCATGTGTGTACATACACCTGTGTGTATGCACGTGCATGCGTGTGCGTATGTGTGCGTGTATTAGGACAGCAAAGTTTCAGATATCCAAAACTTATGGGTACTGGAGTTCTGTGATTATATCCTTTTATTTTCCTTATTCCTTTCTGGATTTTCTAAATTTCTACCATAAGCATTACTAGTTTTATCGTCAAGAACCCTGCATGTGTTTGTATAAGGCTTAACATCCACAGTTAGTGTGAAGATGGTCCATGGATACTAAGACTCATGATCCTTGTTTTTACTACCATAAAATCAAATCCCATTACCCTAAATTCTGAGTTTTTATGAAAATGAGATTAGCATTTGAACCAGTGGACTCAGTAAACTTCCCTCCAACAGTGAGGACTGGTGATTATCCAATTCTTTGAAGAGCCTGAATAGAAAAAAGGAAGAACTAATTTGTCCTTTTTTTTTTTCTTTCCTGTCTCCCTGTTTGAGCTAGGACACCTATTCCATCTTCTCCTGCCCCTTTAAGTGGGATTTTTAACTTGAGTTTCACTGCTTATTCGGCCTTCAAACTTGGCCTGAAATATACCACTGGCTTGGTCTCTGGCTTTTGACAGGAGATTGTGGGACTTGCCAGCTTTCAAAATTACGTAATCCAATGCCACAGAGATATATATTTTTATATAAATACCTACTATATTATAAGTAAAAAATATATATAACATTAAATATATTTTATATATCTCATGAATATTATATATATTCATAGCACATATATTGATATATATTATTATCTCCTCTTGGTTCTGTTTCTAATACACCTGCATTAATATGTAATACAGTTTTTACCTATCTACCCTATTCCTCCTCTTAAGTACAGCTTTATCAATGGTATCACTTAACCACATCTAACATATCAGTTCCCTATTTAAGGACTGATGTTAAGGATGGACATGTAAGGGACAGCCTTAGCATTCTGCATAAGAAATCTAAAATAGAAATAAATAGATAAAATTACCACCAATTGATAACTTTTAAGCCAACAAAGTACAATGGAATGCCCCAAACGCACTCCAACTCTACTGAACAAGAATGAATATAAAGGGGTCCCTACTTTCAACAGTTCCCTCTGGTGGATGAAATACACATATGCCACTTTGTTAAGAACCAGTGAATCCCTTTATAATGGCTGACAGATCTTTGTTCTATGACTACATGGGTGTAATCCTATGCAATTTAGGCAACTTCCTAAATTTGTACTATGAAAATCCCAAGCAGGCTGAAGCACCTAGACTTTTAAGAAGTTCAGCACCAGAAATCACATCAAGATAAACGACAATCTGTAAGCCTCTGACATTCTCCCACAATTCAAAACGAGTGACAACTCTATTGCTATTTTTGATTTTGTGCATGTATACTCTTACACTTAAAAAAATAAACTCTTTGAAACCAATTCTATATTCTTAACCACTTTAACCCCTACTTACAAGGCCAAAACTTGCAAATATAAAGTGCTTAATAAATACTTATTCAATGAATGAGTGTTCCTGGTTGACACATAGCAGAATGGAAGCTCAGTCACTTTTTACTCCTCTCCCAGCACCACCATCACCTCCACCAGTATACCACTCCCCAACTCCCAAACCCAACTCACCCATCCACTACATCCTCACACACACACAAACTCAAAAAAGAGATCTGGAAACTAACAGGGTATTTATCCCTTTCTGCCAACTCCTCCCCACCCATGTGGCATGGATTCACTATTCATATAGAAAGAAAGGTATTAATTTTCAGAGCAGATGTAATTTCAAATCTTGTAAAAATCACATTTCAGTGCCATTTAGGATGGCAAAGTCTTACGCACTTCAATGAAACAAGTATATCATATATTGTGCTTGGTGAAACTATCACCTACATCAAGTATGAAGGTCTAAATAGTCAGTAACGTATATAAAATATGCATGTAAGAATGGTATGTGTGCTTTTCAACAAAAAATGACCATCGGATGTCCTGAGCAAGAAAAATGTTTAAAGGAATTAAAAACAGAGTAAATCTGTAATAAAATGAACTGAAGTAGAGTTCCACATGGCTGGAAAATTATCTTTACAAGAAAATTCATGTTGAGCAGATTGTAGATTTCAAGTTTTTCTTCACACAGAGTTGGAAAGAATTGTTTTGGTAACCTTATCTACTTATTATCTTACGAAAGCAGTAGTTCTACAGACGTTCTACCAATCAAATTGTGGTTTCCTTTTACATGTATGTAGTTGATGTTCTAATCTAAATGATACAACCAAGCAACATATTTAGAAAGCCCAGCAAAAACACATGGCAAACAGTCAACAATTGAATAAATTCTCTTTCCAAACTTTTTAATAAACATTTTCAACTAAAAATGTGTGTATGAATATGCTCATATACACTAAATTGCTTATATAGAATATCATTATTAAAATAAAATCATCTTCTGGGTAGGAATTTGTGAGGGTGGGAGGGGTAAAAATACTACCACATCTAGCTTTGTGTTCTCTAGCTTTATTTTTACTCTCTTTAACAGAGATCTATAAAAAAGAAACAGCTTTTCAATGACTATCCAAGAAATGTAACAAATCAGTTTTACTTATATAACTGTACATTTTTAAGTTTTGCAAGGAGAGGATCAGGTTATTAAAAAATTAGCATCATTCTCCGACATTTTAATACAGGAAGAAAAACCTGCAGCAACCATTAAGACAATTAACAAATTTCATTAAAAATCAAAATAAAAACAACTAGATCAAATTTCAAAATGCTGATATAAGTTAGAATGATCTGGTTTTTAAAAATTTATCTAAGAGCTGAAATTGCTGCACAACTTCCTCAAGAACTTTAAACATCAACAATTTCAAAAGCTCTGGCCTACAGCAAATAATTATTACAGTCTGCCATGGGGTGAAAAGTAATAAAAATAAAACTGAAGCTGGAATAACATGCAAGCATGGCTATCTTCCATTGATATTCTTTTACTTAAATGTTTCCTGGGGAAATGCTTCAAATCGTGTATTAGCAAATAATTTCTACTTTACCAACTTCCTTAGGGTACAAATTTACAAAAACCACTTTAATTTATGGGCAAGAGGTTTCACCACTGGTGTTGAATTTGGTACTCAGAAAAGCACTAATGGAGGAAAAACCTTAAAACTCCATAAAAGGGACAGAGTACTGAAGTCTTCCTATTTCTTCCAGAGGTCACAATAATGGAGGGGTATGGAGCTGCATGTTATCACAAGACGATACATTCAACCATGACAATTTGTTAGATGGCCTAGCATGATGGTTAAAAAAAAAAGGACTAGAGTCACACAGCCTGTTGATCTTGGGCTAGTTCACTGAACAATTACTTGTTTCTCTGTGCCTATTTCCTAAAATAATATTACCTATTTCATGGGACTGTTGTGAGGATTTGATGAGATAGCTTAAAGTACTCTAAACACTATACAGCATATAGTGAACATTAGAAACAATGTTTATTAAAACAAAAAAAAATTTAGATCCTAAGAGAAGGAATAAAAACAGGTGTTTCTGCCTGAGAACATGGCTCTGTAAAAATAACAAATTGATGCAGAATGCTTCAAGTTAATGTTAATTTTTACTTCTGAACATCCTCTTGCCCACTGCTCATAAGAAATAAAACTATCATAAAGTATCTTTGATACTTGATAAAACTCAAAATTTTATCCTGTCCTGTATCTTCCATAACATTGAACAAATGGTTAATTAAAAACCCATTTTGGAAATTTCTATTTATTTGCAAATGATTTTCCAGGTCAGTTTACCCAATTATGTTGTTAAATTTTGGATTCTGGCCCTGACATGAACAGAATTACATTGAGGAATTTAAATCAGTGGGTAGGTAGACTGATCCCTGTATGTGGAAGTACCTCCACACACCTACCTTCAGACACATGTTCACTTTTACTGACATACTTACAGATGATAATATGGGATGTCTTAGTTTAAAAATATTCTACTACCTGCTCCTCCCCCCAAAAAATAGCTAGGTAGAGCTTTTACATATAACATAAACATGTTCCATGTGACATACCAATGTTAAATTCTTAATTTTAACAAATGTACCATGACTATGTGAGAGGTTGCATTCAGAGAAGCTGGGTGATGGGATATGGTAAACTCTCCGTACTGAGATAGGGCAGAGAAATGGGACAAGCATCATGATTAATTTTCCAAAAAAGCTGAGATATAAATAGCATAGTAAGAACAGGAAGGATTCCATCTTAAGGTTAAAGATTCCATTTTAAAAGCATAATTGAAAAGCAAGATCCTAACATATTCCTTGGTAATCAGCCAACAACTTATCTTAAAGCAAAGCAAGCAGTCTTAACTGGTATGTTCCCACTGCTTGAGGGAAGCTACTACCTTGGAGAAGAACCAGATCAATAAATTCCTCATGTTGTTTATCTTACAGAATTATCTGGAGGACTGATTATGAAGAATGACATAGTGTCTCTCACAAGAGATAGACATCCTAAAACTGCATGACAAGCCTACATGCCCCCCCAACCACAGCCCTTTACCCCATTCCTGAAAATCCTTAAAAGACAGAATCCCCAGCTTTTTAAGATTGCTTCCTCTCCAAGTGTGCCCACACACCCCTTTCTTTGAGTGTGTACTTTTTAAATAAAGCCTTCCCACTGCTCAACTTACTGCATTTTTGACTCTGCACTCTTCCAGTGGTGTCTTTGTTTCTTTGCTATTTCATTCTATTTCCCAGACTTAAGCACAATCTTCACTCTGTCTCTGTTCTATGCCAGTTAAGTAGGGAAGGGCTACTGAGAGCTCTGATTTGAGCTTGCAAGTTCCCATCAGCTGGGTGACCTGGATGGAACTGCAGCAGTGCTATTGTGCTCTTTAAAAGCCTGCCTGAAAATCTCCTTTCTTTGCCTTCAAGAAGTTCTCAGAACATAATCTCACTTCACGCAGTGCTCAGTGAGTAAAATAATTAATTTTGAGTGAGTAAAATAATTAATTTGGCTTTCCCAAATCCCGGGGCAGTAGGGACTTAGTCCCCACAACATGTAGATCCAAGGAGACACTGGACGCCAGGTGACTCTGGCTTTAGGAGTTGGCAAGGGATATGCCCAATGCCAAGCAGGAGTTCAGTGAGCTTTCCTTCTCTCCCTCGGCTCTTTCTCTCTGCTGCCTGCAGGGTAGCTGCTTTTCATTACTATTCTCCCAATGAATTCCTTCCTTACTTATACTTGTCCAACCTGTTCGTTAATTCTTTCTCAATCAGAGTCAAGAACCCTCTCCCAGGTTGAGGTCTCATCAAGCACAAAGGGAGATCTCCCCGATTTGGATTGTCCAGCAACAGTACTATTTTTGCAAATTGTCTCTAAATCTAAAATTCTTCCAAAATAAAAGTTTCTTTTAGAAATAAGCACAATCCATGAAAGAAAAAATAATAAATTGAACATCAAAATTAAAACTTATGCAAAATACACTGAAGAAAATGAGAAGATAAGCTACTGACTGGGAAAAAATATTTACAAAGCACATATCTGATAAAGGATTTGTATCCAGTAAAAAGAACTCTCAAGACTCAATTACAAGAAACAACCCAATTTTTAAAAAATGGCAAAAGAGTCAAAGTCTCATCACCAAAGAAGGCATAAGGAGGACAAATAAACACATCAAAGATGCTCAACATCATTAGCCATAGGGAACTGCAAATTAAAACCACAATGTGGTAACACTACATACCTATCAGAATGGCTAAAATTAATAGCCTGACCATCTTGAGTATTGCAAAATATGGAAGGGCTGGAATTCTTATAAAGTGCTGGTGTGTAAAATGGGACACTCTGGAAAACAATTTGGCATTTCTTTGAAAGTGAAACATATACTACACATGATCCAACCATTCCACCCTTAGGTATTGATACTCAAGAGAAAGGAAAAAAAGGTTCATTGCAGCTGTATTTGTAATAATAAAAAACTGGAAAAAAACTCAAATGTCCATCAAAGGTACATGGATAAACAACGTGTGCTATATCCATGCAATGGAATACTGCTGAGCAATAAAAAGAAATTAACTAATACACACAACACATGAATAAATCTCAAAAATTATGATCAATGAAAGAAGCCAGACAAAAAAGAATATAGTGTATGATTCCATTTATACAGTACTGTAGAAAAATGCAAACTAAATTACAGCTACAGAAAGCAAATCAGTGATGGCCAAAAGGGCTTGCAATGGGGCATGAGAAAATTTCTGAGGGTAATTGTATGTGTTCCCTATCTTGCTTGTGATGATGGTTTCATATATGTATATGACAAAAGGTATCAAAATATACAATTTAAGTATGTCTATGCCCCCAGTAAAGCTGTCTAAAAAGTGGAGCAGAGAGAAATAAAACAAGAATGACAAAAGGTTGATATTTATTGAAGCTAGGCAATGAGTTCATGGGGGTTATACTATTCACTCTATTTTTTTATATGTTTTTAAATTCCCATAAGAAAAAGTTTTGGAATTCTGTCAATTTTTAAAATAGAAAAAAATAATTCAAGTTGTACTTACTTTCTATATGTATTATTATAATACTCTGCTTGGGTATAGCTGTCAGATTGGAAATCTGTAAAATGGACAGAAAGTATCTACATAAATTACAAACTGCACACAGCCTAGCAGCAATAGAAATATTAAGAATTGTTGAGAATGCCATTTTAATTTATTTATATGATTATCATTTCATCTTTTGTTTAGTCCTTAACAAATATATTTAATGTAGTTTAATAGAGACTGCATATGTATTTCCTATTTTAATGACAAGTATTTATTTCCCTATAATTTCCATAAAACTTCTCCCAAATATGATCTTAATGGTTATTAAACTTTAAAAAAAGAATACTACAGGTACAGAAGGAATGAATGTCTACATCTAAATGATACTAAATGAAATGAGTGCTTAGTTCTGAAATGTATACATTAGGGGCTTTAATCTTTTCTTAAACCTGATACTTTGATTTTAGAAATTATATTCTCTGTAGTTTTCTTCTTTAAGGATATTTTTCAACTTGAAATTGGAGTGACTGAAATTTTCCTTGTAATGCAACCTACAATCTAATTTTGCTAGACATCCCGCTGTTTTAAAGGGTGTGTTACAACTATGTGTTTCAAAAAATAATAATTAAGGTTAAGTGTTAGAGTAAAAGAGGTTCTTACCAAAGAGAAAAGTCAAGACTCAGGAAAATTTTTCTAGAGGATATAGCAACTGAATTAAGCCTTGAAGTGTCAAGAAAGACTTCATTAAGGGAGAAAGCATTCTTCAATGTGTAAGTGATCCAGGAAACACCGTTTTTTTAATGTTATTAATGGCTTAGAATGATAGCCTTGTCTACTGCCTAGCACAGAAATACTGAACTAACTATCTTTAACAGTTACTTTTATAATCTTATCAAGTAAGTCTAGGAAAATAGTGCAGTAATCAATTCCAGGACACATTAATGTTCAATAAAGAACATGCTAATATGCAAATGAGCCAAGCCCAATAACTGAAGGGTAGGGAACAAAACTAAACTGGGGACTGTCAAACTTTCAAATGGGTTAATGCTGTTTCCTTCTGAGCTATACTGAAGAAACTAAGTAAACACTACCCAGACATTATGCTAAATACACAGTCTTATTAGGAAATATTAGGCATAATTTTCAACTCATTAAGAGTTTGATTAAAGATATCCTGAGAAAATATGAAAAAAGAGCAGTTTTAATTAGACAAAATTGAATTTAATTGAAAAATATCATGTCACTAAGAAGGAGATTTACTATCTATTAGTAAAAAGATAAAATGATTATAAATACACAAGCACCTAACAATATAATTTCAAGATACATAAAATAACCACTGACAAAGCTACAGGTACAAATAGAATAATCAAAACTTATAGTTGCCCATTTTAAATTATCTCTCACAAAATAATAATAGGTGGACAAAATAAGAAAATTTGAGATTGATATATTTAAGAAAAACAAACTTGATCAAAAATACAGAACTTTATAACAAATTAAACATTCATTTCAAGCACAGATGGAATATTTCCCCAATATTGACCACATACTAGTTTCCAGACTCAAATTCCAAGGACTCAAGATCTAATACACTCTCTAACCACACTGCAACAAAATTTGAAGAAAAAGATAGCTGACAACATCCTAAGACTGGCAACAAAAATTATACAGCATAGTCATCCTTCAGTTAAAGAGAAAACAGTAAGAAACATCAACTGTTACAGCAGAAGACTACAGGTCAAAATTGGTGGGATGAAGATAAGACAGCAGGAAACTGTACTGTTGAACAAATCTGGACATGAACACTGAAAACAAAAGAGCTAATCTTTTAACTGAAAAAGAAAGGACACAGGGTAAATCCAAAGAAAAAAGGAAGGAAAATTAGGATAGAAGTCACTGAATACAGAACAAGAAAAGCAAAGAGAAATAAGAAAACCAAAAGCTGTTTCTCAGAAGAAAATATTAAAAAGACAGAACTCCTGGCAAAACCAGTCAAGGAGAGTTGGTGATGCAAAGTAACAAAATGCTTGAAATGAATGTTTAAGCTTGAAATGAATGTTCTATGAAATAACACAGAGAGTTTTTAAATTATAAAATATTACAAACTATATATATCAATATATTGAAAACTTAGAAGACATAGATGTTTTCCAGGAAAATAGCAAAATTGGCACAAAGTATACAAAAGTTGTAATAAACTAATGATAACTAGAAAAATTTGAATGGATTAATTAGTACCTCTCATAGAGAAAAAGGTAGAAAATCCAATCCAGGTTCTTTTTTTTCATTTTTTATCTGGAAATAATGTCAAACTTTCAGACCTGCCAGCATAGTACAAAGAACAATCACAAACTCTTCACCCATATCAACCTATTTTTCAGATTTTGTCCCATTTGTCCCATGAATTGCAATTTGTTCACAGCATGCTCACTTGCCATCTCTCCTCCTCCTCAGTGTAATTTATGTCTAAATACCTTAGCATGTATTTCCACAGAATAAGTTTATCCTCTTATGTAACCATGGTACATTTACCAACTTCGGTACATATTACATTAACACAATACTTTAATCTATGGACCATACTGCAGTTTTGACAATTAACCCAGTAACGTCCTTAGAGCATCCCCAGTCACCACCACCACCCCAAGTACAGACCTGAGTCTAACATCATGTCCTACATTTGTCATGTGCCTTCAGACTACTTTAACCTGGAATAGCCTTGGCCTTTATCTTATGTGGCAATTACATTTTTGAAGGACAGAGTCTTTTTATTTTTAAATAATATGGTCCTTATTCGGGGTCTGTGATGTTTCATCACCACCAGATTCAGGTGGCGTATTCCTGGCCATAACCCTTCACAAGTGACAGAGTGTCTTTCTCAGGGTATAACATACCAAAGTGGACGACCTCTATCTGTCCCAGCACTTGCAGTTCCACTTTCAGGTACTTCTCAAGAGAAATGAAAACTATGTCCACAAAAAGCCTTGTACAAAAATATCCCCAGTAGCTTTTATTCCTAATAGCCAAAAACTGGAAGCAGCCCAGATGTCCAACAACAGGAACACAAACCACAGTAGTATATTCAGACAATGTACTACTACTCACAATACAAAGGAACGAATTACTGATGAATAAAACATGGATAAATCTTAGAAACATTACACTAAGTCGAAGAAGCCAGACATAAGAATAAGTACTATATAAATCCACTTGGATGAAGTTCCAGAATGAGCAAAACTAACCCCTGGTGACAGAAATCAAATTACTTGTGGCTCTGGGAGATTCTCTAGAAAGGGACATGAGAGAACATTCTGCGGAGTTGGAAATGTTCTCTATCTTGGTGGTATGGGTTACACAAATGTATGCATTTGTCACACTGATCCAATAACTATATAGTAAACATATATGCATTTGACTGTATGCAAATTATCTCAACTTAAAAATATAGGTAACAAGAGTATTTTCCTCCCCAGCAACAACCAAATAGAAAATAAACTATTAGCTATAACAAAAATCATAAAATAACTTAGAAATTAACCTAAGAAAAATAATACACAACCATTTATAGAGAAAAATCTTCTCTGATAATGATTATACCTTGAAGAGATACATAAGATCTAGTAAATTCATGAATGGAATGCTAATGACAGCAATGTAAAGGCAGCAATTCTTCCCCAAGTAACTCATCGTCCAAATACACCATCTATCAAAATACCTGAAGGATCCCATTGTTCTAAATATGATATTGGAAAAAGTGATCCAAGAATAACTAAATTAACAAAAAAAGCAGAGGCATGTGTTTAACCCTGACAGATAATTAAATTTATTATAAAACCATTCTAATTAGACTGTAGTACTGGAAAAACAAAAAGACAGGCAACTGGAACAGAATACTCCTAAATGCTTTCTTCAATGAAGTTGCTCTTTAGAAGCAGCCTGCACACAAACTGCTCAATAAATACCCTTTGAATGGATGCATGAGTGACATCAGGCCTTCCTGAAGGCACCTGCTACATCATTAACTACTTAGAATTCATTTTAATGATGCTTTTAGAAACTAAAAATAAAGTGTTATATGGAAAAAAGGAAAAAGAATGAAATTAATAGTATTATATCATTTATGTAAATTTGTAAAACACATAAATAAAACGGTATTACTTTGGAAAAAACACACATCTAAATAAATACATGAAGGTTGACCAGAAGAACACATCAAATATACTCTCAAGTAAATGCCTAAAATGGGGGTGAATAGGAGTAAACTAAAGATAGAAGATAAAAAAGTAATGATGTAGAATGAAGCAAACAAGGGGCCCCATGAAGAATGTGGCATCAACTGTTTATGATGGATCTAATTCTAAGCATGTGCTATCTCAAAAAGAAAAAATAGTCGTGTTTTTGTCTTTTTAATTTGTCAAGACCTTAAAAGTACTCATCTAATTTTTACAAATAAAGAAACTAAAGCTCAGAAGTTAACTTGCCCAAAGTCACTCAATGTGTAACTGCTAACCTCCATCTATCTCTGTCTCTCCAAGCCTAAGATCTTTCAGTATTGCTATATTTCACATTTAATATTCTCTGGTCTACAGATTAAATGAAAACTGAGAAAATAGCACTGATCCATTCACTTGAGAATTGACATTAGTCAAAACTAGTTACAGCACAACAAAAATATCAGAACTATCATAAAGGAGGAGTAATGTTTATCCTCATTATTTAAATAGTGGCTACAAGTGATAAATATGAAGCTTTGCAGTGCAGTGGTGAGGTCAAGGACTTCAGAGTCAAGAGACCCAAGTGCTAATCTCAGGTGTCCCGTTTATTAGTTGTTATGTTGTTACAAATCACAAAACCTTTGTGCCTCAAAATCAATGCTATAAAACAATTCTTATGAGGAAAATGAAATAATGCACATGCTATGCTTAGCCTGGCATAAAATATGCACTCAAATGTTAGCTGTTATTATTAGTTATTATTGTCTTTTCTATTTCCTTTCACACTTATTAAATTCCAGAGTAGTATATACAAGTATTCTTAACTTCAACTTCATCCTCAGCCTGCTGAATTCTAATTTTTGCCCTCACTTTATCACCAAAATTGGTACAGTTGTGGCAGAATTTACCTTTTTGTATTTCTCTGCTGCATGTGGCACCTTTGACTACTGTTTCCACTTGAAAGCCTCTCTACTTGGCTTTTCACATTACACACTTCTGCTTCTCACCTGACTCTTCTGAGTCTCCTTTGATAAGGTGCTTCTGCTCACTACTTAAATTCTGTGCTTCCAGGGTTCTGTTCTGTCTTCCCTTTGCACTCAACAGCATATACTGGGATAGTTCATCTATTCTCATGGTTTTCACCTGATGACTACACAAAACATTTGGCCTTTATTACCCTTTCCCAACTGGTCCACTCCTTAAAGCCTTTCAATGACACCCTATATTAATGTTAAGAATGAAATAAGTTCATTTTAAGTTGAGTCCCTCTTCCTTCATGTTCCCAAATCAACTAAACCAAACCTGCACGCACTATCTTCCTCTTCCAGATGTCCTCTTCCTATATTCTTGATCTCGGTATGTGGTGCTGCTGTCCACCCAGTCCTCAAGTTAGAAACCTAAAAACATCCTTTACCCTCCCTCCCCCATCTCCAGTTCATCAAATTTCTGTAATCCATTTCCCCATCCCTTTTATGACTGCCTTAGCTCAAACCTAGAGCAACCTCCTAACAGAGCTCCCTAATTCCTATCACCTCTGCAAATCAATCCTTCACACCACTGCCAAAAACCTAACGGTAAATTATCAGACTGCCATTGCCCTGCTTAATACCTTATTTAGACTCTATATGACAAAATTCAAGCATCCCTGCACGGTATTTAAAGACCTCTGAAATTCTTTTATTGCCGAAGTCTTCAGCTTCATACTTCCTGCCACTCCTTGCCTCCCACTCTAAGCTTCAGCTCCAGAGAACTACTTGTAGTTCTTTTGTGTATACATACCATGGTGCCTCATGCTGTTCCCTCTTCCAAGAATGTTCTGCCCCTGCTTTGAGTCCGCACCATCCAAAACCTGGCTAAATTCTTATTATTCTTCTTTTTTCTGGGGACAGAAACCAGTTAGGGACTAGAAAACTTCTGATTCCCACAAGCTGGGGTCTGGTGGTCCTCCTCTGAATTCCATACAGCCCTTCAGCACATCTCTGTCTGAGCACTTACAACTCTGAGCTGAAATTAATTTTGTATGTCTGTTTCTCACACAACATTAAGCACCTCTAGGGCAGAAAACTCATGCCCCTGTTCTCAGCACAGGGATCTACTGAGTTCTTCCCTTGACTATGGACTGGAACAGCTTTTAAAAAAGGGAGAGCCCAGGAATCAGAGACTTCAAGGTAAAAGAAAGAACTGAACTAGGCAAAGAAAAATTGCTTCTTAAACGTAAGTACAAATCTAATTCCCAGCTCAGAAACACAGTGCCAGCCATTTTTAAATCAGGGTAGTGTGGTTAAAGTAATGCCCGGCCCACATACCAAAAAAGGCATTTCAGAAAAGATACCTACGTGAAACATAGAGATGGGAAAATACCACTTACCTTTTAGGTAAAAGTGAAAATTACAGTCTTTTGAACATTACTGGCTAAAAATTCGAAAAAATTAACAGAAGTTCTATGAAGTACTGAAAGACTTGTGGAGAATGGGTGAATTACATAGAAGCCACTTTGGTCAAAAATTGGTAATAAAACAAGACCAAAAGATGACTGGGTCTCCAGTGCCCTTACTTACTTAATAAGCACATCTGGTGCTCTTTATTTCAATCACAATCTATTTAAAAGACAGGTATTATTCATCTTTTATCAGCCTGGGGGCCCTTTGAGGTTGCTTCTCTTCTGCTAGATCCAACTGCTGAAAGAGCACCCCTTTCTCCTCCTGATTTGTGTTCTACTCGGCTGCCTCAGCAGCCCTGTCAATTCACATGGAACTGCACAGCTTAGCTGAAGAAAACTCTTACGTTAAAGTATTTGCTTGTAATCAAACCTTTGAATTTCAAAAGTCCTGATCTTTAATTTTCACTCTGATGTAGGATTAATCTTGGATTCTCTTAGCTTAAATATTCCACATCTCAGTATACTGGAGGACTGTTTCACTAAACTGGGCTGTAATTTCATGGGTCCAACATGGGGAAACAGTAATTAAACAACCTGATATGCTTTGTTTTTAAATTTTAACATACCATTAGAAATTCAGCCAATACCAACTGTCCTCAAAGCTGCTGGAAATAATTTTACACTAAACTTACTTAATAATGGTGTATTTTAAGAAATTACATAAGGCATATTTACCCTATGAAACTCAAGTCACAATACCTTTGCTACCTTAATTTTCAATTTGAAACTACAAAGATAGTCCCCAAATAAATTACTAGCAGGCTAACAGGTTAGCTGTGCTACAAAAGAAAACCTATCTAAGGAACAGTGGAAAATAAAGCTACAAAAGCAGGCTTTAACTTGAAGGTTTAAATTTTTACCTTTCGGGCAAAAGGAAACCTTTTAAATATGTTTTAGCAAGGCACTGACATAATCAAAGTTATGCTAGTAAGGCAGATCTAGTGGCATTGTATAGAATGAAGGCTTTAAGTATGAGGCTATTCTAGCCTCTTCTGTCTCTTGCTACCAAATATGTGAGATGTTCCACCTACCAGCTCTCTAAGTACCTTCTATTTCCACTACCAAAAGCTCATCAATCACTTCCCTCTTTGGAAAACAAGGCCCTTTTCTCAGTTTTCAAGCTCTGCAGCCTTACCTGAGATGTTTTATATTGCTGACCAGTCAAATGACCTCCTTAAACCTCTTTCCATCTGTCTTCAACCAGTTTCCTCCTTCCTTTAAGAGCTTTCCTTTGTTTGGCACCTTTTTTTATTCTACGTATCTGCAGAGGCTCCACGTTCTGTTCAGTCAACTGTTCTGTTTCAAAGATGGTCCCCCTCCATGAAAACAATTCCAGCCCAAAGCTCAGCTGCACTGAAGACTGCCATTTTAAGTGCCTGTAGAATGTCTCCACTTGGTTATTTCACTCACCTCAATTAACAGCTCCTTCTTTCAAACCTTTTGCGATGCCGTCATTTCTTTTTGAGCACCTCCAATTCTTCTAGCAGCTCAAGTTAAAACTGTTTTTTTCTTTCAAATTTATTTCACAGGTTCATAATTTTAGACCATAGAATGTATTCTCTCAACCACAGAAGACTCCAAGAAAGCAGCTACTTTGTTTTGTCCACCAGAATCCTGCACAGAATGGCCCTAGGGCCTATCTCTTGACCTTAAGATGGATGACAGAAAGAGGGTTGTTGAAGAGGCAAACTAAAACCCAGTTCTTCTGACTCCTAGCCCAGTGCTATTTCTACTGTACTGCCCTGCCACCTTGCCACTCTATCCCCAAGCCAGATCATTTACTTCCTCAAAATCTCTGCTCAGTGCACCCTCTTCACTTCTACTGACAAGTCCTTGTTATGACAAACCTCAATTACTCCAATTACTTTTTATTTAGTATTCACCCCTCCAAATCTCTCTCTCCTCTGACACACCTAGCACAGTGATGTCAAAATAACATTCTCAAAACACTACTTCTCTTGCTGGCTGTTATTTCCTAATTCCTTCACTTTGCTCGCAAAACATACTACGATCTCCAAGATAAAGCTTTCACTGTCCTGAATGGACAGTATCCTTCCCAACCATACCAAATGCATTATCTCTTTTATTCATAACTTTTTACTTCACAATTAAGTACTATCTGCCCACTACAGATAGACATACACACACACACAAAGTAGGGAAAAGCCATTATTCATATTACAAGCACTAGTACATCTCATTTCAGTTCACGAAGCCCCCGTCTTCCACAGAAGCAATGTTTACAAAGTACACATCATTATGCTTGAACTTAAGTCTTCCTGACAACGCCAGTCCTAATTTTTCCCTTTTTGAAGCACCTACTAAACAATTCAGCCTTTTTGTGTTGTTTACTAATGTTCAAATCAGATCTTAGAATGTTAAAAGTACAAAAAGAAAAAAGAAAAACCTCAGAATTCATCTAATCTGGCACTAATGACAGGAATGCACAAAAGAATATCCTCCAAATTACTGAGATAGAATCTTCAAGGTAAGAGTCCTTGGCACATGTATTTTTTGAAAAGCTTCATAAATAATTTCAATGCCCACTCTTTGCTGAGTCCCATTTTTAGAAAAGAAAAATGACACACAAAGAAAAGGTAAAGAAATGGCTGGCACAGAGCAGTGGTTAAGAACACAGGCTCAGGCTCAACCTGTTTGGGTTCTGGCTTGTTGCTTACTAGCTGTGACAACTTGGCCAGCTGATTTACTTCTTCGTGCCTCCCTCTCTTCATCTTTAAAACAGGCATCTATCTCAAAGAGTCATAATAAAGATAAAATGAGTTGCTGCATACAGAGCACTTAGAATATAAATAAGTGCCCAATATTCACCATTAATAATGCAAAGGAAGGATTACAGCCAAGCTCTGACATAGTTTTATGCCCTTTCCACTACACTAGGACCTACGTATTGACAATCAGCTTGTACACTCTTAGGGACAGAACTCATCTCCTGCTTCTTCAGTATCCCCCACCACACCAAATACATTATTGGTAACCAAATAATATTTTGAACAAATTTATGGGACCCTATTTCTGAATTCTGACATCTCAGCCATCCTACCTCTACCAAAGTACCCAGAGTAAATAAATAATAATAACTTATACAGTAGTATTTATTAGGGCAAGGCACTGTTTTAAGCACTTCACATATTTTCTCCTGTTAGATTACAAATTCTCTATAACATGAAATGCAAAATTAGCTTAGTACCTATGAGCCACTTCACTGCTATAAAACACTTTCTAGTAAAGCTAGGTGTTACATTTATGTAAAATATAAAATGATTTAACTAGAGCGTCATTAAAAAAACAAAGATCTAAAATAAAATTATACCTTCTTTCAAAAAAATCTGCACTTTGAAACAAGTTTATCCCACTAGATTAACATTCTCACACAGTAAATACGCAAAAGTAATTTCCCATTTCCTTGTGACATGTATAATTTAATTTGTGAAACTACTTTAAAATATGGCCTCGAAAAACAAAGCAGATAACATAAAACTGGCACTAAAGTACATCTGCAACATGTATGTTTCAAATCGAGTATTTTGTTTCTTTCTAGTTATGTCTAAACTACTAAACAGAAGTACTTCATATATACATATAAATGCTTCTACCTGAAGGCTTGTGAGAATAATAAAGCACTTACACTTTTATAAATTTCTCTCTTTTCACTACCAACACTAAAATGTTAGCTCTACATATTGACTCATTTCTCTATTCAGACTTGAGAATTTCACAATTTAGAAATTCATGAATAAATGAAAATGAAATAACCAATGCCTATAGGCACATTAGTTGCTGGAATCTTGTTTTTTCCATTTTCTGCCAAACTTTACTACCTGCATCCATTCCAATATAGCCTCAAATATTTAATAATCTAAATAGGTTGTTATGAAACACATCCAGCTCTTCTAAAAATAATTCACAGGACATTATAAATAAATAATTTGCCATTTTTTATTGGACACAAGCTTTCAAGTTTTACATGGAGACGTCATCCCTTCCCATCACGGTTTCTTTCACAGACCTTCTCCTATTTTGGCAATCTGCCTTCATTCCAACTTGTCTGAAGAGATGTGACACTGTTAACAACCCAACACCTCTTTTAAGTAAGAGACCTTTCTCTGGATTGTATATCCCAAAGGGAAAACAAACTTTTCTTCCCAAAGGTTTTCACATAGTTCCGCAGGACTATTTTTTTAATTAAGATATAATTGACACATAATATTCTATTAGTTTCAGGTATACGACATAATAATTCAGTATTTGTATATATTTCGATATGATCACCACAAAAGTCTAGTTAGCATTGCTCACCACACAGTTAACAATTTTTTTCTTATGATGAGAACTTTTAAAATCTACTCTTTGAGCAACTTTCAAATATGAAATACAGTATTATGATCTACAGTTATGTATCTATGAACATTACATCCCCAGGACAAGGAAGAATATTTTAAAAAAAGAAAGTCATCAAATGATTTGGAGAAAAGGGATTATTTTATTTATTTTGAATATTTATTATTTTATTCAGAAAAGTAGATTTACAGTCTTAAAAAAGTTATAGAAACAAAACAAGGAATTCTTTATTTCTCCAAAATTTATTTCTACAAAAAAATTTCTCCAAATAAAGAGTTGGGATTTTTCTAATCACTACCTTAAAAATGAAAAAACTGCTTATATTTTTTTGAGTTTATTTTTCTGCTCACTTATGCATATTAACAAATGAGCAAGAAACCAGAAAACTCATCAGAAAAAAGGCAAAATAAAGGGTACAGAAATAAAACCACAAACAAAGAAATAAACCTCTGAAGTCAAAGAAAATGGTGTCACTCACAGAAAAATTACTGCTAAAGCCGAAAGGCCAAAAAAACCAGACCACCCTAATTTACAAATCTATGGAGTCTCTCCTAGTTGTGACTCCTAGTGACTGCCACTTCAAGGTTCCTGCCTCAAGTCTGTTCCTTCCAATCCACTCTAGCCCCACACTGATCTAATTAAAAGATCAATCTGGCCTCACTCTCCTGTTCTCCAATTTAAACTATTTCACTAGCTCATCCTCTCAAGTTAAAAACAAAGTTCATCTGCACAATAATCAATTCCCTTCAAAACCTGGCTCTAGCCTTTTCTCATCTCTCCCCACATATACTCTAGGTAAGCCAACAGGAATCTTCCCTCTGCTGGAAACAAAATTCTCCCATCTTTAACTACCCATCCTGCATAACATTTTACGGTGAGAACTGAGGCTCGTAGAAATAACTTGTCCAAGGATGTACAGCTAGTGATAGAATCATATCTAGATTACAAATTCTTCCCTTGGTGTATATATGTTTGAGAACTGTTTAAATGTCAGACTGTTCTCATTAGCTCAAAATACGAGCTTCTCCAAGATAATCCTCTAGGTACACGGAAGAAAATAGGTTTTTTACTCTTAAAAAAATTAATTAAACCACTCTGCTGAGAGATGTGGATAATGGAGAAGACGTCATGTGTGGAGGTAGAGAGTATATTGGAAATCTCTGTATCTTCTGCTCAACTCTGCTGCAAATGTAAAGTTGTTCTAAAAAATAAAGTCCACTTTTTAAAAAATTAATTAAACTTTACTAAGAATAATCTAAGGATTCATACTTGTTCTGAAGGTCAGCTGGTCACTCATCAATGATTGCAAGGACTATACAGTTGGAAGCTCAGCAAAGAGGGGAAGTTCCACAAACCATGGGGTTTACTTCCAGCACATTGTGATGCACTGTAGTTTATGTGAGCCCTATTAAGTAGACTTATGAATTGTTATTTAGCTTTGCCTAAACTGTCACAACATGGACAAGCAGCTTTGAAAAAATTCCTACAAAGACTGCAAAGATAATGATGCAAGCACAAAGCCAGCAAGAAAATAACAGGTCTAAGACTCCTAACCAGAACAAACCATTCTTCATCTACATTTTGATGTAAAAGAATCTAGTCAGTCAATCACACAGCTCACACCACAAATTATTACTTTTTTAATGAGAGCAAAAAGGTACTGTTAAATGAAAATATTAGATTGCTTATTTTCTTAAACATGTAATTTGTGTAATTTATTACATATATGCATATATACTAGCATCTTTATACTAATATGTTGGCACATATAAGTTAAAAGTAAGCGCATATTAAAGGTACATGCACAAAGTTTAACTAATTGGTGGACACACTCAAAAAATTTTGAAAATCCACTGCTTAAGGCCCAGATCAAGTTTTTTTCTCTTCAAGGTGATGAACAATAATCCCAGTTTGCCAGGACCTAAGCGGGAGATATATTAAGCCGCATAGTAGCTACCCAGAGATGACCAAATCCTAATCCCTCAATGTGTTCCCATACATGGTATAAAGGTCATTGCAGATGGACTAAATTAAGGATTTTGAGATGGGGAGATAATCCTGGATTGTCTAGATGGGCCCAACATAATCACAAGAATCCTTGTAAATAAAAGGAGACAGGAGGAGAATCAGAGTCATTAGTAGACTTGAAGTCTAAAGCAAGAGGTTGGAATCATGCAAGGAAGGAGCCACAAAATGCAGGCAGCCCCTCAGAGCTGAAAAAGTCAACAAGTTCTTCCCCTCAGAGCCTCAAGAAAGAACCAGGTGCTCTGATTTCAAACTAAACTACAAAGCTATATTAATCAAAACAGTATGGTACTGGCACAAATACAGACACATAGATCAACGGAACGGAAATAAACTCATGTTTACCTAGTCATTTAATCTACAACAAAGGAAGCAAGAATACACAATGGGGAAAGGGCAGTCTCTTCACTAAGCTGGACAGCCACACACAAAAGAATTAAATTGGACCACTTTCTTATGCTATACACAAAAATAAACCCAGAATGGATTAAAGACCAAAATGTAAGACCTAAAGCCATAAAACTCCTGGAAGAAAATAAAGGCAGTAAAATCTTAAACATCAACATTAGCAATTTTTTTCTGGATATATCTTTGCAGGCAAGAGAAACAAGAACAAAAATAAACAAGTGGGACTACAGAAAAATAAAAAGCTTCTGCACAGTTAATGAAACCATCAACAAAATAAAAGGCAACCTATTGAATGGGAGAAGATATTTGCAAGTGACATATCCAGTAAGGGTCTAACTAAAATATGTAAAAAGCTTTTTCTACTCAACAAAATAATCCAATTAAAAAATGGGCAGAAGGACCTGAGTAGACATTGTCCAAAGAAGACATACGGATGGCCACAGACACATGAAAAGATGCTCAACATCACAAATCATCAGGGAAATGCAAATCAAACCCACAATGAGATGTCACCTCACCATTCAGAATGGCAAGTATCAAAAAGACAAGGAATAACACATGTTGGCAAGGATGTGAAAAAAAAGAGGGAACACTTGTGCACTGTTAATGGAAAAGTTAAACTAGTGCAGCCACTATGGAAAACAGTATGGAGGGTCCCCCAAACACTAAAAATAGAAATACCATATAATCTAGTAATTCTACTTCTGGGTATTTACCCAAAGAAAACAAAAATACTACTTTGAAAAGATATATGCACCTCTATGATAATTACAGCATCATTTCCAATAGCTAAGATATGAAAACAACAAGTGCCCATCAACAGATGAATGGGTAAAGATGTAGTACATATACACAAAGAAATATTACTCAGCCATAGCAAAGAAATATTGCCATCTATTACAACAGGAAGAGACCCAGAAAATATGCTAAGTCAAGTAAGTCAAAGAAAAACAAACACCATTATGACTTCACTTACATCTGGAATCTAAAAAACAAAACAAATGAACAAACTAAAACCCAGAAACAGACCCATAAATATAGAGAAGAAACTGGTGGTTTCAGAAAGGAACAAAACTTTCAATTATAAAGTACATGAGTCACAGGATGAAAGGTAAACATAGGGAATATAATCAATAATACTGTAGTAACTTTGTATGGTGACAGATGGTAACTACACTTATCATGGTGAGCATTTTGTAATGTATATAAATTCTGAATCACTGAATCACTGTTTTTCACCTGAAAAAGATATTATTAACTATACTTCTATTAAAAAAAAAAAAGGAAGAGCCTTGACTTCAGCTCAGTTAAGACTTACTTTGTACTTCTGACCCCCAGAGCTATAAGATAATAAATTTGTGCTGTTTTAAGCCACTAAATTTTTGGTAACTTGTTAGCGCAGCAATAGGAAACCAATACAGGAGATCCTGAGCTGTGGGATTTTCACTGCTGAAAGCAGGATTAGTTAGTGACCTTATTGTTAGGTTTTCAATGCCCATAACAATATCTGGTACATAGTTTAAGTATGAGAAAAATCTTTTGAGTAATTTTATGATGAAATATATAGATGATATACCCTGATTTACAAAGATCTGTCTTATGTATTATCTTACTTCATCTTCCTAACAACACTGTGAGATACGAATGAATGAGTTTTCCCACTTTTAGGATATAAGAATTAAGGTTCAAAGAAATTATATTTCTTTATCCAAGGATATATCCAGTAAGTGATGCAGGCATATCTAGAATAAAGATCTTGTGACCCACAGTCAAAGGATCATAGCAGTCAGGCTCCTCTGCTATGAGGCAGGTTGCCTAGCTTCAAATCCAAGCTCCAAAACTTAACAGCTGCTTAACCTTAGCCAAATTACTTAACTTCTCCCTTAACTATAAAATGCAAAATGAGGCTAACATTTTACATATCTCACAGAGGATTTCATAAAGATTAAAGGTGCTAAAATGTGTACACACCACAGGCTTAACACAGCTGACAATATTAGCTATCATTATTACTCTTGTGCTGCAGCTGTATTACATTTATGCCTAGAATACTCTGAACTACTTTCTAAGGAATCACATAAAGCATGCAAAAGTAAAATACCAACAAGAATGAATAAGATGGATAGGATGGGTTTTCTGTGAAAGTAACCTAAGGTTAGGACTTCAGGTTGGAAAGACAAAAGGAGACAGGAGACATAACCAAGATCTATCTTCAAATGTTAGAGCATAAATAAGGCAATAACAAAATTCAATAACTGGTAGGATGAGTGGGGAGAACCTTAGAATGAGGGTATTATAGTATAAACATATAGCACTCATAAATTTACAAAATGGTACAGCTTAAAAAAGAAATGGATCACCTAATTTCGAGATAATTTATGAATGACAGACAAGACAAAAATGGCTACTAAGACTTGAGGGGCTTCTGCAAACCTTCTGTATAACCTTACAATGGCTCTAAGTATCCATATCTGCAGATGTTGGGACACAACATGGGGACCAGATAATAGAAAGAGTTAGACCTCCAGCTTAGTCACTACCAGAATTTCAGTATTTCAATTTCACAAAGTAGAAGAGTCTCAAAAGACAAAACATACCCTTCATCAATCACCACCTCACACCCTAGTCTTTCCCAATTTCATCATAAGCCAAAAGAGTCTCAAGCCTAAATATCCTATTTTAATGCTTTTTAATGACTTCAGCGAAAAAATCATTAAAATGCCCCTACATTTGGCAGTCCAAGCGATTCACAAAAAAACACTAAACCAATTGTTTGTTAAAGTTTCTTAGACTTTTCACTCTTAAATTCTCAACATCCATTTTTCACCAGGGGAGTCAACAAAGTTCACAGAACTTTATGACTATTATTTTCAATACTAGGCTGAATGATTTTTTTTTCTCTCACAGGCCATGATCTCCTCACTACTGCCAGTGAATAAAGTTGAGAAACCATAGTGAGGTTAGCTTAAACAAAAGAAAGCCAGAAATTAACACAAAGTAGCAGAAGCATGTGTCTTGCCAATGGGTTTCAGTCCTGGGCAAGTTCACTATGGATTCAGTGTGACCAAAGGAATGACAGTAGAACGTTCTTGGGGTGAAAGGGTTATACCCAACTTTATTTCCACGGTGGCAGGTCAATCACTAAAATCCTGTTCACTCAGAGCAAGTCTGAATGCAGCAAGCCGGTCTCTGCCTCTGGGTCTCTTGGCCCACACAGCCATCCTCTGGTCTCTCTACCCACACAGCCTTTTCAGTCTCTGTCCTCGGCACTGCCACCACTCCAGCCTCTGCTCTGCTCTCCTGCAGCCTTGCAGCCATGCCACCATGTTGCCCAGAGCACTGGGCATGGCTCTTTATATAAAGTCAGTAACAGCGCATTGCTCACACGTGTGTGTAGTGAGCTAGCCAACCAGGGCCAGGTGACAATCAGGGCCACAGGAACCTTCATTTTATCCACACATGGTTAATTCAAATCCACAAATGATTTTAACACCCACATTGTAATGCCTGATTTCATCTCCAGCATTCAATTAAATTTTGAAAAGTTAAAAACAAAAAAAGTTTAAGGGTAAGAAACATGCAACAAGGCTACAAGCTAGAGCTTCAAGATCAAATGTACAGTAGAGTGAATAAAGAAATACGATATTATATAATTATCTAATTATTTCCACCACAGAAAAGAATTATGTGACATAATTATAATATAACAAAGTGAGATGCTATTGCTAAACATAACCATATATAAATGTATCAAATCAACATTTGTGCACCTTAAAATTTACATAATGTTAAATATCAGTATATTAAAAAAGAAAATCAGAAATAGTGATGCATTTTAAACTTGAATAAACTGTGTAACTTTTTTGCCCTATCAGCCATTTCGGGAAGTGCTGATGAAGCATAAAATGGTCTAAAGACGGGCAAGATGAAGGAGGAGGAGGAAAGATATGTAATCTACAAATAACTAAGCAGCCCCCAGAAAGAGGTGGATATTATACAAGGTTTCGGTATTTCACCCACAAATTTAAATTTAAAATGGGGTGAGTGGACTCACCTCCTACATGCACTTCTTGGTACTCAACATGATACTAAAAAGTAGAAGGCGGGAATGACTTTAGTCATATTAAAAGGGTTTGGGATGATAGGCAAGAGGCCAAATTTCTTGTTCTCTAAAACTAACAACCTTCCAATCAAATTCCTCAGCCAGGCAAGTACTTTCTTTTCCTCTTATTTATGTATTCTTCATGTGAGCAACAACTCGACAACTTCAGTATCTTTGGAACCCATTAGGCATCCACAAAAATGAAAATTTTGTTGGTGTTTTGCAGAAATAAGCTAAACAAGAAACTTAGTTTATCTATATTTTAATAAAATGAACAGCAAATCACTTTAACTGAAAAAGCACCTCTGAAGAAATTCTCTGGGAGTAAAGAATGGCTTTTCCAAGTACAATAAGAGACCTTTGACAAACTCTCTTCTCCTCAAAAATGCTCAAATGTGCCTGGGAATAACAAACTCCATAAACCTTAGAGACAAAGCACTCTTCCCGCCTTCAAAATACGGGGCTGAATCCTCCCATTACTAGGAACACTACCCAAGCCACACACCAGAAACCACCTTACACGCTACACCGAAGGCGCTCTCTCTACTAAACCAGCAGCTTCCCATCATCTACCCCTGCAAGGGCGCCTCATAACGCACCCCAAAGTTTCCAAGAGCAGCCCCAAGTGCACTCGAGGCCAGAGACTGTGCGAGAAACAGCCAAAACTAACTTGCACGTTACTATCACCCTCCGGACAACACGCTTTTAAACTCGCACGTCCGGACCATACCCCATCCGACCTGCATGCCCTCACCATGCTGGGAAGGCAGGGAGCTGGTAGTAAACTCAAGAGCGTTGGCTAGCTGGACACCACCCGAAGACCCCATGGGCTCCAAGAGGCAGAGTAACGGAGCATGAAGCACTCAGGTGCTCCTTTCCACCCAGGTTCCTTCCTCTGCCACTCGGTCTCAGAAAATTCCAAAACACACCATGAAAATCTCAGCACCGAGTGTTGCCAGGCCAGCCTTGGGAGAGCCGCGAAGTAATCGGTTTGTCGCTTCTTCTTAGGGGCCTTGGAGACCTAAAAGCCAGGAGGATTTGGGGGTGTGACCCGCTGCTCCCTTCCCCGGTCACGGGAGGCTCCCGTGCTGCCGCGGTTACTCACCAGACGAGGGAGCACAGAGAGAGGCAGGAGACCAGGGCCAGGGCCCGCCGGTACTTCTTCATCTTCTCCTCCTTCCCCCTGCCAGAAGGCGGCACATCCTCCCGGCAGCCGCTACCGCCGAGGCCAAGATGGAGGAACCGGAGCAGGAGCGCGAGGATGGGACCGAGAGTTCGCAGGGCCCTGGCGCTGGGGGAGCGACTCCTCCGCGGCTCGCGGGCTGGGCTCCCTCCCCACGGGGCCCACAGCGGCGCCGACGAGGGCGCTTCACGGCAGAGGCCCGGGGACCGCCGCTGCTGCCGCAGCCGCCGGCTCGCCCGCGCCCACCTCCTCCAGCCGCCGCTGCAGCCACTGCCGCCCCATGTCCCCCCCGCCCGCCCCGGCTCTCGCTCCGTGCTGCCGGCGACCAACGGCCGCTGCTTACTCGCCGCTCAACAGCCAATCGCCGGCGGGGCCGCGACACCTCACACTCCGCTGAGCTGGAAGGGGACGCGTCACCCACGTCCCGCGGCGCTCGCACCCCACCAGCCTCCGCGCGGACACGCCCCCTAGTCGTCCGGGCGGAGGAGCCGGCCACAGGCAGCCTCAAAGCGCGAGGGCCAGCGTCGCCGCGCCCCTCCCGCTGCAAGCCCCGCCCAATCAGGAAGTCGGAGAGAACCCCGTGACCCTCAGCCCCGGTCCTCGCGCGGCCCGGCCCTTCGCCCGGGCGCGCCGAGTGCGCGCAAGGGCCCTCGGGAGTTGTAGTTTGCCCTTCGGCAGCCCCCTTCCCTCTCCCCATACCCCATGGAGTCGCGGTTTTGATGGAGCGGCCTGTAGTTCCGCCTCTCATGGCAAGACTGACCAACTTTGGAATTTAAACTGCTTTCCTCTCTGGAGCACAGTTCGTGGGGCGGCTTAGAACGACGGTGGAAAAAAAAAGCTATATTAATGAAATTTAAAGGGCGCTTTCCAGGTGTCGACCTCCCGGCCCTTCGAGTTAGGCGCTGATTGGCAGGCGGAAGGGGGTGCGCCAAGGTTTCCTCTCGCCTGATTGGTTGGGAAGGAAAGTCTTCAACTTTTTCCCTGTCTCTGGGAGAATTTCGCCTTCTGCCTGGTTCCTTCCTCGGGGTCGGTCGAGGGGGCTCCGTTCCGCCCCGTGCGTGACGCGGGACGCCGGAAGGTTAAGCTGCGGCTCCCGTTGAGGGAACTCCGGTCGTGCAGTTCACTGAAAGCGGGGAAGTCAGCGGCGTGCACGCCTACTGCGAGTCCGGGACTGGGAGGTGGCCGCTTCTCAACCCTTAGTAACAAGCTATGTGCCCACCCAGATTTATATGCCACCGATGCCTATAAAGGTCCCTAAGAAGGTGCTATTGGGACCTTTCACCTGAAAGTCCAAAATGACCGCTTTTCTTCCCAAGCGCTCCTTGACAGCTCTCTTCTCTTAGAAAAGAGTACAGAAGAGGCACAGCTTTCTCACCGAGACGACGACTTTGGGCCTCTGTCTCTGGTGATACGTTCGTTTCGGACTCTGACACGAAGAGGGAAGTTAGTTGCTACTGAGGGATATTTCGTTTATTAGATCTAAGAAGTGAAAATGTATAACTCAGTGGGGTTTCTCTTTTTGCCTTGGCCGTCAGGAGGCTCAGAACTGTCTTCCCCAGAGAACAGCCAGACAAACGGAGTGAATGCTCCAATTGTCTGGTGTCGTGGAACGCATAATAACGTTTAGTGTAAAAAAATGTTTGAAGCAGGTGTTATTAAAGCATGGGTCATTTATTGCCCATGTGGTCACAGAGGTGGGGGGGAAACCTCAGTAAAATACCCATCTAATGCCTAATTTTGAGCCATGCAATTTATGAACCTTCTAAATTGAATTGGCTGTTATTTAAATTCCCAGTTAATTGAATGATTTGATGCACTCTAAAATTCTAACAGTAAGTCAATTGTTAACGGAAAAACTTTGTTTTAAAGAAGTTCACCCTAAACTAATTTTCAAGCAATAGTTAGGTAACACAGTTCAAATGATCTGTCGATGTCACTCTTAGTATATGACAGTGATAAAATCCTTTCATCTCTATTTCTCATAGCAGTAGGGGGCAAGCATTTATTTGGTCCAAGAGCAGTATCAAATGATTAACGTGCAAGTTAAAAGGAAGGTTAGGGGCATTAGAAGGATGGGGATTATTTGACATTCTTTACCATATTCTTTACCATACCTTTTCCCTTCACTCTAGGAACTAAGTACTCAGGATAGGGAACAAGTTGTTCTCATCTAATCCTCAGTAGGTCACAGCCAAGGAAGTCCTATTAGAATACATGCTTATGTCAAGTCTAGCAAGTTATCAGGTGCCTCTTCCATCGTATCCTTCAGACTCCAAAAGCACAAGCCACCCACTGCTTCTACAGCAAGTCCTTGCTATGATCTTTGGGAATATACAACTAGTATACAGACTTTTTCTTTTCTTTCTTCCTTTCTTTCTTTCATCCCTTCTAACTTTTTTCTACAGTTGGAGTTTTATTGACACCCCTGTGGTAGAGTGGCTGTTCACTTGATTATTATTCAATCATTTGCTTTCACTATTTCACTCAATAAATAATCCCTTTCTCCTTTTGCTAGCTTCATCCCCATAATTTCATGTTAAGATTTAATCTTCAGTCCTCTGAGCTTTTCTTTTTTCTCCTGGATACTTCATAATTTCAGTTCTCAACTGTACTGTTGACTCCCAAACTCTCTTCAGATAGTTGCTGGACATAACACTTAGATATTCTACCATCACTTCAAATTGTACCTGCATAAAATAAAACTCATCTTCCCCATTCATTAGCTTCTTCACCTGACTTTCTATTTGTATTCATTCTTCCTTGTTTTAAGACTTAAGATAGAATAAGAGAAGTTCCATGGAGCTCATCTTTGAAAAACTGGTAGATGTTTTTCTACATGGTTGTTAAATACATCCCCCTCCAAAAAAAATTGCTGTAACTCAATATAACAAGAAAATACATATGAATTATATAAAATACATTTAGTATAGATAATTGCCACCATGCTTGAAAGTATAACATATAACATAAAAAATGCCTTGGAAAAGTCAAAGCATGTATATAATCTTAAAGGCCTGCTTAAGTAACCACCACCTACCACCTCTTGACTGTGCTACAGTGGTTCTTCTCTACCAGAGGCAATTTTTCCCCTTGGGAAAAAATTTGGCAATGTCTGGAGATATATTTAGTTATCTCCAAAATGCTACATCTAGTGGGTGGAGGCCAATGCGAGAGATAGCCCTGCACAACAAAAAAATTATTTGGCTTGTAAAGAGTGCAAACCTTAAGAAACTCTGCTATGATAGAATCTCCCAATTCAGTAAAATCTATAACCCCTTACCACACACATGATAACTCCTGTGCCCTGCAGTTCCTTGGATTACTCAGGAGTCACCAAGGACTAAGCTTCATGATCAATGTGAGGTCACCTGTTCCTCAGGGGTTAACTACAAGGGGACTGGGCAGCTCAAGATCCAGCCCTGACAAAGATCAGGTGCTCTGTTTGCTGCTGGTGAGCAAGGACAGCAGGTCTCAGAACAGGAGCCTACCCCTCTGGCCATCTATTTCCTGTGTCCTTTATCTCATACAGACGTCATATTTAAGAAGCCCCAGAGAAGAAATATCTGTCTCCTTTAAGTTGGTGGTACTTGATAAGCAAACTTTTGATGTGTTTTAAGTTCATTGAAATGTTATCTGCCCCTTTCAATGTTATAAAATACTGAGATATTATGTGTCTCAGAGTGGAACAGCTGGGCCTCAATGATATTAGATGCTTCCAGAGTAAAAGCAAGTTAGGACAAAAGTTCCCTGGAAAGCAATAAAAGAAAGGCTAGGGAACTGAGAAAAGACTAACAGACAAACAATGATAGGAACTAAACCAGATGGGAAGAAGGATGAATGTGGCAATCAGCACCTAAAATGTTAACCACACACAGATACAATATAAACAGAGCTTTCTTACTATTTGTCCCCACTCCATTGCTGCTGTGTCCATGAGTGTGTATAGATATGTGCAAAGATTAGCATATACCTGTTTTATTTAATCACTCCCTCTCTGAGGAGAGCCTAAACTACTTTGCCAAATCGACCTTAACAGAGCACTGATAAATGTGGCCACTTCAGGAGATAAAAGCAAGAGTCAAGAGGGTTATAAGAAAATCAACTGCTCTTCTAGGACAATCTGAGAACTGAGTCCCTTAACAGACAGGAGAATCACCAACTGCAGTGTTGGCCTGTTCAGTTCTGTTTATACCTCAAATAACGAAAGGTAAGATTTCCCTTTAAAAAATTTCTACTTCATGATCCCAAATTTAATCTTCTATCACTGGTTAGCATATGTCTATTTTGAAGATCCATGAGTGTAGTAGGCTAAAAATGGAATCAGCCAAAGGAAGGATTACTCAGCGAGTGGGTAATGGAGAGAATGAAATCAAAGATGGTTTCTAGGAAAGTGTGGGGTCATTACATGAAGAGTAAAGTTAGGAGTCGCAGTTTTCTAGGGAAGATTAGTTTGGTTTTGGAAGTATAGTGTGAATTTGAGGTTCTTGTAGAAGTACCTAGCAAACATTTACTAATTCAAGATTCCAAATAGGAAGAAAAAAGTAGCAACTTAAGACAACACATTAGAGGTTCTAACTGCTGTGCCCTTCAGTACCTGCTGTATATGGTCTCAGATGAAGGTTCCTAAAATATTATGTCCTTGTTTTGATGTAAAAATCTCCAATAAATCTTGAGTATTTGTTGAATAAAATCCTGCTTCCTTGGCATTTCTCTAATCTACCCCAGCTGATGGTTCGAGACTTAGCCCCCACTAGTGCTTTTCATGACTCAGTCTTTTCACCAAATCAGGCTGCTTGCCATTTCCTGAAATACCTGTGCTCTTGGTTCTCTTCATGTTATCTCTCCAAGAAGTGTATATAAACTTCTTGTGCAAAGAGGCATGTGTTGTATATATAAAACACAATGATATTTTTATTTCAAGTCCAAGAAATAAGTTTTTACTTAATTATTATCTCATTTGTCTAATCAGACTGAATTACAATCTGCCCTATAACTTAAATTCCTAGAAATAGTAAGCCCAGGATAGGAGATTCATATAATTAACGGTTCAGAAGTCCCCAGTCTTTTCCGCTACAAATAGCCAAATTAACTTTTTAGCATAACATTGTTTGACTTGCATGTGACTAGATTTTTGGGGGGTTAAATTAACCCTGAGTCACTGCAGAAATAAGGTGCTCAACAAATATTTATGGAGCCTTTCTTGTATTATAGATGCTGTAACAGCTAATTGCCTCCAGGAAATTTAACAGTGTCCTTGCAATTTCTCAACTTTCCCAGACTGCACTTCTTTGGCCATCTGGGGATGCCCATGGATACCTTCTCAGAACGCTTATAAATGCATAAAGTAAAATAATAGATTACAAAGGAACAATTATACTGAAACACAGTTATCAAAATAATTCAAAGCAAATTCGTGAAATAGTGATTTGCGAGCTTTTAAAAAATGCATTAAACAGCACAACCTTGAAGCAGATCTAGTAATTTCAATAATTCCCAAACAGTGATGAGTATAAAAGATATTTCAAGATACCTACAATAGGCATAATGGGATATGAAAAATATCTGAGATTTCTATTAGTGACAAAGTTATAGATATTGTTAGTAACACTACTGTCAGTTATCTGCATTCCTCATAAGAGAGAATTCTATTAATGAAAATAAAGATGTAATTATTTTTGCATCCAAATTCACAGGCCAGTGAATTGTATACATGAATCCCAGTTTAAGATGAACTGCACTTGGCGATGTTTTTGAAATTGGGGTCACAAGTCTCTAGAGTGTCAAAAAATCAATTTTCAGGGGTTTCAGCAGCACTTTTTAAAAAGTTAAATATAATAATTCAGAAAATATCAGAATGCATCCAGTAAGAAAAAGTATTTTTTCAGGTACTCTTGTTTCAATGATAAATATGATGTGTATGTGTAGACATGTGCACATGTATAGATGTGTGTGTGTACTATTTTATACATGTATACATACTGCATTGCAATGTAAAAATATATGTTTCAATGTGGGTTGCAATTAAAATAATGTGAAAGGCATTGCACTGGGGAAATGAAATACATAAAATATATGGAATAAATGCCACAAGTAACATAAATCGTGGTGTCACAAGATTTTAGAGGAGAAATAGAGACCCTCCTGTACTCTACGTGGCCAGGTGACTGCCTCTCCCCACCTCCAGCAAAAGACTACAGATTTACTCTCTAAAGGTAAAGCCTGAACTTGGGGATGCCTAGCATAAATTAAGGCAAGAGAATTCCTGCAAAAAATAAGAGTATTTTTGTGATAATTAGATGGGGAATTTGAATATGAACTGATCATTCAATGATACATTATTAGTTTTCTTCTTAGAGATGATAAAGCCATTGGAGTGATGTAGGAAATGTCCTTATTTTGAGGAGCTATATGCTGAAATATTGAAGAATGAAGTGTCATAATGATGGTACTTTCCTTTCAAAGGTTCAGAAGAAAGAGAAGGTAGAGCAAGAACAAATGTGGCCAATTGTTAATTACAGGTAGCCACTGTACTATGCCTTCAACTTTTCTACATGTTTAAAAATTTTAGAATAGCACCTTGGAAAGAATATGAACACACACTTGATGCTGAGACCCTAGCCATCTTCCTGCCGTGGCAGCCAGTCTTTGATCCCCCAGACAAGATAATGGAAGAGTCTTCTCTGGGAAATTTGATTATCCCATGAGGAAAGACTAAAAGATACTGAGATCTGAATTTTTCCAACTAGTTTGCTCCACAGTAAATTTAGATCATTGTCAAATCCCAGCCATGTACTCAGATTATCCAACTAGCTTTTTAGTGTCTACTCTTAAAAAGGAGCAGATAACTAACAATTACCAAGCATAAGAAAATGCTCTAACATGATGAATAGAGACTAAAACAAACAGGGAAAAAATAAATAACTTAGAGTAGGAAAAACAAGACCATGCATTGAGAAGAAAAAGTAAAAAAAGAAATTCTAACATTGCCAGGTAAAATAGGAACAGGGCACTATAAAAAAGGACCCTATCAAGAATGACAAGAGAAAAGATCTCTTGTGAAATAAAACTTGGAAAACAGAACTGAAAAGCTCTGTAGAAAAACTAGAAGATAAAGTTGAAGAAGTCACCCAGAAAGTAGACAAAAGACAAAGGACTAATCTGGGAGGTCCAGCATATACCATAATAGAAGGAGAAGAGAGAAAACAGAGAGGAGGAAATGATGTTCAAGACATTTTCCTAGAGCAGAGAGTTTCCTAATTGAAGTGCTCTGGTGTAAGTGCCCAGCACACCAGATAAAGATGACCACCACTAGGGCATATCATTGTGAAATCTGAGAACAATAGATGCAAAGAAGATCCTAGAAGCTTTGGAGATACAAGAGAAAAATAGGCCACGCATAAAGGACCAGGGATCAGAATAGTTTCAGACTCCTTCATGTTTACATGGAAAGTTGAAAGACAGTGGAGCAATATCTCCAGCCAAGGTTATCTCCAGCCAAGGATGCTACGCTCTAAGCCATCAATCAAGTGTCAAGGGGAATAAAGTTATTTTGAGACAGACAAGATCTCAAAATATTTCCCTGCTCTGCATCACATCGCAATTAAGGAAATTTTGCTCTACCAAAACAAGGTAGGAAAACAAGCAGGAGGACACTTGATATGGGAAATGAAAAGCCAACGCAGAGGAAAGATGCGATGGGGATTTCCAAGGTCATAGTGATGGAAGACCCCAGCGTGGCAGCTGAGTACGAGACAGAAGAGGCAGGCACTGGGGGCTGGAGCAGGTGGTCAGGCACTGGGAGAGACCTCTTCAGGAAGATTACATCGACAGAACATCTCTGGCCTTGGACCAACTTGTGGGGGAATTTAGACAACTGTGAAAAGATAGTTGAATTAGTAAAAAGCACATAGAAAACAAAACAATTTAGAAAACAGTAACGCAGGAAATGTTCATCTGTAAATAGCATTTAGATGATGTTAATAACAAAAATGAATATCTCATCAAATTATGATATAACTACATCAGGAGGATGAGAGATTTGTAAGGATTACAAGTCTCTGGTAAGGAGTTAATCAGTCAGAGAAAAGGAAAAAGAGAAAAATCCTCAGCTTCCATAGCAGAGAGTCAGTTGAACAATGCTTAAAACTTGGAAAGACAAAAGCAAAGAATAACAACACACGTTATTTAGGACACGAGGGAAATATCAAAATAACTGACTGTAAGAGATGAAGGCAGTCGATTTTTTGAACAGGGAGAAATAGAAAGAGGGCAGTTGGGAATTGCTATTTTTCATAACTTAGAGCTATTTGATTCTTATGTGCAAATACAACTTTTAATTTTAAAAAATTTAAGATGTTGTATCATGGTCTTTGTGATTGGAAGCAAAATAAATTCTTATTTTTAATGTTTTGACATTTCCTTTCCCATTCATCTCTTCTGAGCATATGGAACACAGGACACCACCTGCATGATGTGTAGATTTTGCAGTTGTTCCATTTAGTCTCTAGACCTGAAAATATGAAGAGAATGCAAGATCAAAGAAAGTGGAGATATGGACCAAATGAATGCTTTCCTAAGGATTATTTTTCTTTTTAGGGTAGGAAATAGTTACTAGAACTTTCCCTGCTACCCATGCTTTCAGAGCCACCTACTTAGTGGTTAAAGTGTAATTTTTTTCCCTGCCTGAAATTTTCGCCTTCCCTCTGTTATTGATATCTATTTTAAAACCATCTTTCTAATGGTTCTATAAGACGAAGCAATTACTTGGATAACTGAGGAACACTTGCTTTGCCTAAGTTGCTCAGTTATTATTCTCTTCTGAGGCCTGAATTGTGAAGATCATTACATGGATCAAGTAATTTCTCCTCTTGATATTGCGCAGGGAGATAATGGGTTATAAACTGCATCCGTCTGTATGTCTTTAAAGGGTCTGCATGAAATGGTGTTCAAGGTACACTAGCATTGAAGAGCCTTGGCGGTTTCCTTCCACTGTGCAAGTTTCAGTTCGTTATGCTGAAATGACTCAAATAGTTTAATTGAACTCATTGGGAAGGTCTGTTTCATAGGAAAACATTAAATATTAGTCATTGCACATCACTACATAATTAATGAAGAGTAACAGCGATGCTTCTAGGTGAGATTGAGAAACTGTTGAGAATATAGCATTTTTATAGAATCTTTGTTGCAGGTCAACTCAAAAGCCACTTTCTTCATAACATCTTTTCCTTTTGCAGGACCCTCCTTCATGGTCCCTCATCTGGTGACTTCCATAGTTTAGATGATTATATTCTAACTGGTACTGCAGTTAATGTGTCCTTCACTGGAGGGACTGGAAGTGTATTAAATTTCACCTCTGTATCTCCCATGGCACTTGGCATTTTCCTTGGCACAAAGAAGCCATTCAATCAAGTCTAACTATGAGGATGATAATGGTGATGATGACAATGATTCATAAAGTGGGTGTTTAAATTTCCTCAACATCTCCTATACACAGAGTTAGAGCTTTTATGTGCATTATTTCATTTAAAACTAAAACAACACCCCCGCTCCCACCACCACAATACTAAAACTAAGCAATAATATCCTCATTATACTACGTGTGAGATGGAACATTAAAGTCTGATTCTTTTGGAATGTTTAGAAACATTCAGCTTTTATTGGACTTTATCAGGACTGGCAATAGTGACAGCCCCAGCTTCTAAGACACAATTGAAAAGAAAAATTTTACTCTGAGAAGTTTAAAAGAAAAAAATGCTTATTGTTGAAGAGTAGGGATGCAGAAGAAAGGGATTTTTGATCACTATATGTAGAATTTAAATTCTGAATCCTTGAAAATAATTTTGGTTAATTTTAAACATTGCATGTTTTAATTCTTTTTTGGAACCCATTTACAGGCTTAAAAATGTAATGTGAGGCATTTAACTGCATATTTGCAATTAACACTATCTACTTTCCAGCCAGAAACTCCTATTTGCTGGAGATATCTTGATAGATGGACAGGATATTTTGAAATAATATATATATTTTTTGTATTTATCTGCAGTGTTGATATTGGCAATTCATGAAAGGTGTACATGCATCTAATTAGCTGGACCTTGATTTTTTCTTTTACTTGCATGAGCAACACTTGGGTTTTTCACTCCTCTTTGGTTGACTGCAATTTCTCCTAAATCTCAACTTCCCAAATTTTCCTTATAATAGACTCCTCTGTAAAAGTAGTTTCCTAAGCCTGCCCCCCAAAGTCAGAATCTCCAGGAGAAGGATCCTGAAATCTGTACTTAATAGGTGGCTTTTATTGTAAGTTTGGAAACATGGTCCTAAAACATTCTTTCCCAGACTTCTTGAGACGTTATTTTTACAAGGTTAAATAAAACATCTCCATGGTACTTTACAAAAAGTATGGCTGCAGAGAAACTGGATAAACATCATTTCTATTCTAATTTCGTTCAGTGTTTAAGTTGTACTACCACTCTGATCGACAACTCAAATTCTCACTAAGTGAGAACGTGGAACAGGTCATGTTTATGATTCTCCTTTGACTCCCTGGCCCCAAGTAAACGTCCTGAGACCAGAGTCTCACTTTTTATTTCACTATGCTTCCCACAGACCTCAAGTGGGCACATAATAGGTATAAAATATAAATTTCTTGAGTTGAAATAAACCAAATTATGTGTGATTGGCAAAACAGAAAGTTGATAATTATGTCACAGCCTTTTCATTGTTATTTTTTGGAGGTCATTCTGCTCTCTTTCACCTACCAGGATCCAACCATTATCAACCAAGATTTCCCATTTGACAAAGATGACTGGAAGATACTTAAAAAGCTACTTACCCCTCCCTCTCTCCCCCATGTACTCACATTCTTTCCATCCCTGCTCCTTTCCCAAGCTCCCTCTGTTTTGTCCTTCCACACCCAAGTAATGGCTTTGTATCTGTATTTATAAATACAACAGAGAATGTAAACTTCAATGAGACAGAAACTCTCTCAGCAGAACTTTCTGGTCTTGGTCAGCATCTTATTACAATGAACAGCTGTTCCCAGGCTATAAACTGAACTATTTCAATGGTGAAGTGGGATCTTTCTTTCTCTAGAGGGAAAGCAACTTGTAGCAAAACTTGGTATCACTGAACCACAGGGTGGGGGGTGGATCTCTGCCATCTACAGTCACTCTGGGTTGGAAAATTGGGTGCAATTGAATCTAATGCAGAAGAAATTGTGACAATGTCTATGGTAGTTTGTATTTTCCAAAAATGGTCACAGAATTGTGTCCAGTCTGGCATGCTCTTTCTTGCTACTTCTCACTGAGAGGCAAAGTCTCTTTCTCCTCCCCTTGAAACTAGTGGAGGAGGAGTGGGCTTTGTGACTGCCTTGACGAATAGAATGTGGCAAAAGTGAAGCTGGGTGCTTTCCAACGTCATACAGGATCATACATGGATCGGGATTCCGCCTGGCTTGCTCTCTTTCTTGGACACTCACCCTTAGAACACACCTTCCATATTGTAAGGATGTCTAGGTGACACAGAGAGGTAACATGTAGGTAGTCTATCCAGTCAACAGCATCCACAGCCAGATGTGTGAGTGAATGAGCCTTCAGGTAATTCCAGCCTCCAGCTGTCAAGGTGACCCAAGCTTTTTAGTCTTCCAGCTGAGTACTCAGACTCATGGAGCAAAGACAAATTGTCCCCATGTGCCCTGTCCTTATACCTGATCCACAGAATCCATAGCATAATAAGGGATTATTTTACACCACCAAGTTTTGGGACAATTTTATTATACAGAGGATACTGGAACAATGGCTAATGTGATGAAAGAAACAGAACACAAAAGTTACCTAATGTATTGAGCAAAGTATTAATCATGGAAATTGCTCCATGTTTCTGTGTGAAAAACAGAAATAATAAGCTAATGGACTGTTGTAAGTATGAGCTAGGAGAGACCTGTATTCTCACCAGAAGATTTGTGAGCAAAAGGTCAGTAGGTAACTGATGCATGAATTTTAAAGTTTTTATGAAATATGTGTATTTTTTAAAAGGCTAATGGTGGTTAATTTGGAAAATAGAGGCAAATACCAAGAGAACAATAATTCCATTGCCCAAAGTCAATCACAGTTAATACTTTTCTGTATTTCTTTCCTTTCTCTAAGCATCTAGTTCTTTAAACATCAAGCTCACATTGTTGATTGAACACTTTAATCCCACAATCTTTAAATTCACTGCTTAGTTCTCTCTCACAGAAGGGTGCTGTGCTTCTCTTTTCTACTCAGCTGAAACTCCTCCTCCTCTGGGAAGCCTTCTAGGACCACCCAACCCAGAGAGACATCACCCTCAAAATCACAGCACTGATCACCAGCATTTATTTGCTACTTAATCACATAATTTCTTCATGATATTTTATGTATTTACCTTTTAATGTCGGTATCATTATGTACTCTTTCCCAACATGCCTTATCTTACCAGCTAGATGGAAAGCAACTTCAGGGCAGTTCTTTAAATTTTCTATTCCCTACATCCTCAAATACATATAGAGCAGACACCAAGTATTTGCTGAAAGGAAAAGAAGGGAGGGAAAGAAGGAAGGAAGAGTTTATTTCTAATACTTTTAATATTTATTTCAAAGTTCTTTCATCTCAAAACCATATGAGGTAATCACCATAAGTTTGACATGTACGGCTATGAATATGTAAATAAGAATATACTATATGAACATCTTTAGAACTTTATCTGAAGATATTACAAGATCTACAATTTTTCCGTTACTATTCACAAACATGTATTATAGAAGCAAAATTGGGTATTCAATTTTATTTACAGACTGTATTTTTACAACGTTGTTAAGGCATGTTGTAGAAAACAAAGGCACCTGGGGGTTTTGTTGATGTGTCGAAAGCTTCCCTGTGGGCACAGCCTACAGGATGAGATGGAGGCTGTTCTAATACCAAGTCAGAACTTTCAGAAAAATCCTGGAAATGGGAAGGGAGAAGAATATAAACTATTCAGTTTTTTGTTTTGGCCCAGAGGATATGGAAGGAGCCCAGAGCAGCAGCCCTCGGGCAGTGGAATGCAGTTCAGTGGTCACTGTGGCACGGCGGGGGTACAGTGTGTGTGTGTGTGTGTGTGTGTGTGTGTGTGTGTGGAGGAGACAGGTCCAGTGGAGATAGTGGATAGGAGAGGACTGGTGGAAACAGGTTCTGTGAGCTACATGATCGGTCCCAGAAGGCAATGTTTTATTTTCACCACTTCTGTCTAATTATTCTTTCTGTATTCATTGCCTCTTCTTCCCCAGCACCCCCGTCCCACTCAGCCATGCGGTTTGCCTTCAGCTTCGTCACTAAGACACCCACAAGCACAATCACACCCGGCTTGCTCACCTCATTTTATCGAGAGCATCATATCCAGTTTCACTGCCAGTACCTTTTCCTTAGAGATTAACTCTTGCCTGACCCAAGATAAGGGCTGAAGGAGTTCAGAGGAGAAAGGGAGGGATGCAGCAAGCTGGGCTACTCACAGAAGGCAAAGGAAGGCTGGGCCTAGGCCTGGGCCGCAAGGGACAGATGCACTTTCCTCTGGAGTGGGGGCGGGTGAGCTCAGTATGTGTGCATGTCGGGCTTCTTGTGCAGGGTGGTGCCTTCTGGGCAGCGAGAAGGGCATCCGAGCTAAGGTCTGGAGGCCATGGTCCTTCTACTAAGAGAAAAGTTCGATTTACCTTGAGGGAAGGCTGCACACATGTCAGGTTGCAGGAGATGAAGCTAAAAGATATTCTGGGGCAGATTACAGGGAGCCTTGACCACACTGTTAAGGCGCCCCCACAAGTACTGCTCTCTGCTGCGTCCAGGGCCAGCACACCTGGGCAGAGGGGTTTTTATTTCCTTCCATTGAGGCACCAATACAGATTTTCAGCCTTAATCTTGAAAAAATGCATGTAATGAATCTCTTACCTCTCGAAGACCAACAGATGGTTATGGTGCTGGAGAACAGCTAATTTGTCTGACAGGTGAACAGTTTATTCCCAGAGAACAAATCAGTCACCAGAGAAGTAGGACATCCAAAGGACCTTCCTCTGAGGTTAAGAGAACACTGGATATTATTTCCCAGCAAGTTAGAAACCTGCCCAGATGAAAGGATATAGGCAGAGAGCAGAGGAGGGAGACATGAATGAGGGACAGGGATGGGGAGTGCCGTGATTTGGGTCATGGTTAGTCCTGCAGCGCTTGCTCATCCTGCCGACCCTCACCAAGCCATTCCCGTCCTCCTGCCAGGCTCCAAGAAAAAGAATCTTTGAAGGGATGGCCTGATGAACAGTGGAAGAGCCCCAATATCTTCTTCTGTTCCCTTGCTTTAATGGGCAGCAATGAATGAGCAGTTTATGGTATAACCCTTTTTTTTTTGTAAAGGGAAGAGGGATTTTTTTAAAATGTAAAAGCTAGAGGCAGAATGGTGATAGGAACAATGGCCTGATGAAAGACCTACTTGTCTATGCCTTCCTGTCACAGTTGCTTAAGAAACTGAAAATGCATAATCAGGAAGCAGAGCCTGGCTTCTTCCTTCTGTGCCAGAAATGACTGGGGAGGGCCGGGGCTAGAGAAAAACAGCTCTTCCTGAGCACGCTTACTTTGTTCCTAGTATGTTTGAACACCCAAACACCACTAGGGCATAAAAGGACAAACGCATAGGTGATCGTGCTGCTGAGGGCCACTCACACGCAAGATCGGGTATTCCAACTCTTGCAAACTGTCAGTTACCCAAAGAGACCACAGAGGCCAAAGTCATGAATTCTAAAGACACTGATGTCCCCAGGAAGGGACTGCATTGAAACGAAATGAGCTTTATTATTAGGGTGATGTCACTAGGGATAGATTGTTCCTTAATAGTTCATCTGATGAGTCTATTTTAATTTTAGGTAAAAATATCCACAGATATCCAGCCTACGTTTCTCTAAGAGATCCTTTGTATTTGCCAAAAGGACCTTTCCTGTGAAGTTGGCAAACAGTGTACTGACTGGGGCTGGCTGTGCAGGAGCAGTTATCTGTAGGTCCCACATGGCTACGTGACCCTCTGATATCACCAGAGTGGCATTTCTTCTTCCAAGACACAGATTTCTTTGGACACATGCTACTAAGTAAAAACCCATGGTGGGGGCATAGCCCACATCATGGACCCTGTAATTCAAACCTGCTGTGTTTCACCTTTCACAACTTTCCATAACACAGTGAACTTGTTTACACTTCAAAATCAAACACACACAAGGATGTGGGAAAGAACAGATGGTTTTCTATCATGCCTCATGACCACCCAAATTATGGGTTGCTCTATTCTCTATTATTCCTATGCAAATTTCTTAATTCTTTGTCCATAAAGTTAAATTAGCAAAGAGAGAGTATTTTTCTGCTCATCCCTCCCTCCCATTGGTATTTAATATCTCCATGTTGTTATGTCTCATTGATTTATAAAATGGAGCTAAGAATCAATGGAAAGGGGATGGGTCATGGTATCAGAAAAAGCCCAGACTACAATGCCATGTGCCCAGCTCCTCACTCAACACTTACGAGCATCAGGAAAGGCTCTTCATTTCTCTAAGTCTCTGGAAAATGAGAAGGGTGAGACTTGTAGTTGAAGTGATAATCAATTGAGATAGTAGGAGGGTCTTGGCAGAGCACCCCCCACAAGGATATCACTATAGAACATTGAATCTGAATCTGAATCAGTGGGTGGAGGAACACAAAACATTTGAAAAACATCCATTGGAACTATTTTTAGTCCTAAAAGCAGTTCTGCTAGTTGAGGAACATGTTTTGTGTCTTGCATTGACTACTCCGGAAGTTAGTAGTGAATTGCCTATTATTTTTCTCAACAATAAAATAATGAGTTATTGAGTTTTTCTCAATGAATTTTTTTGGCATTCCAGGCTAAGATCCGTGCACAATGAATTAGACATAAGAATTATTCTTTAAGGCCAGGTTGCCTTCCTTCCATGTATATGTGTTTCTGAGAGCTCTGCCTATATGATAACCCTTATGTTCTGCTTTACTTTGAAGCATCCAATAATTTCTTTTGCAAATTCCTTTCATTAATAAGAAAAATGTCCTTAAGCTCTGTCTGATATGCTAATTCCTTTTAAATATTTAAAGTTGAGAGATAAAAATCAGGCATCTGATGTCTATACTCCAGAGAGTCTAAATGTCTGTATTTTCAGGGCTGGGGAGGAAGAACTCACTTAAATGAACCGTGAAAGATGAAATGATCGTGGGAAGGCTTTGTGTCAGCAGACCAGGTGGAGCTGAACTTTCCTATTCCTCAACTCACTCTTTATGACTCTGCAGGTGGGGCGCCCTCTGAGGTCACCATGAGTAAGTCAGATAAAAAAGGCCTAAAGCAAGCAGAGTCTTGCTGGCCCAAGGTAAATTTGTTATGAGTATTTTCCTGTTGCTTCATGTGGAGAAGAGGGGAGCTGACTCTTGGGGATATACCCAGATATATATACTCCTGCTATTTGTTTTTGTTTTGTTTTTTTATTTTTATTTTTTATTTTTTTATTGAAGGGTAGTTGACACACAGTATTGCATTAGTTTCAGGTGTACAACACAGTGATTCAACATTTATATACATGATAATTCTAGGTACTATACTCCTGCTATTTGTTTACAAAGAATAAAACTGGAGAAAAGCAATAATTACAACTAAAGCCAAATCCAGTTTTTAACACAATAGCTAGACTAATTTAGCACCAAGATTGGTAAAGGACCATATCTATTGTCAGTTCTGACTCACAGACACTGTGAGTGGATATTCTAATGCCTCTGTGCTTCACTTTCCCCATCTATAAAAGAATGACTATGCTTAAGTAGATTTTCATTATTTGTTTCTGACCGTCATCCCTTCTTTCTTCTGGAAATATCATTTCCATCTTCCAGAGGACTGAACTCCTCCACTTGCACTGACCTCAAGTGGTCTGGACGGGCACTGACCTCACCCTCCTGGCTAGTGACTGGCCCCATGTGTGTGGGTACATGACCAAGTTTGGCACATTCTGAGCCTCTCCCTGGGATTGTCAAACTGGAGTTTGGGGGAAGTGCCTTTTTTTCTTTCTTGTAGGGAAGGAATAGAACTTGAATTCAGGATCTGCTTATAGCCTGGAGTAGGAGCAAATGAAGTCAGCAGCAGAGAGGAGCAGAGATAAGGGAGAGAGGATCCTGCTGATAGTCAAGCTCTGGGTTCCCGTTTTCCCAAGGCAGCCTACATCCCTACACTTCCTGGGGTCTCTTGTGAGACAAGACAATCCTCTTTTAACCTAAGCTTGTTCAGACTAGGTCTCTGACCCTTATAATAAAAAGAATTCCAATTTGTGTGCCCTACCTCTCTGGAGACAACCTGAAGAAAATGAAAAGAGATGATGCAAATATTTTACATGATAGCGTAGTGATAGACAAATTGTTTTCATCATTATAATCCATTTCTAGAAAATAATTAGAAATGACAAGCAATGCTATTATTGACTTGACAGGGTACATAACTCATATGAGGAATAACTGAAGATTCATGGACAACTGACTTCCTCTGTGAAATCTAAGTTTTGAAGCCATTTCAAACAAAATTATTTCCCAATCTTCAAACCCAGTGAATATTTCCTTCCTTCTCTTATGTCTCAAGTTAACTTGTCCAGCCATGTGTGTAACCACAGCCCCTTCTGTTCCTTGGGAAATTGTATCCCAAAATTTGCAAATTCCCATCATCAGAACTCATCTTTTTGTATCTTCATCCTCCATCTCTATTGCTCCTTTCCTATCTGTGCACATATATCCTCATGTCATCCCTGTCTTGATAGAAAGTTCCCCTCTTCTCCTAAGATACAGATAAAATTATTTCTTTCCTCTGAATCAAAAACTTAGAGTGAGAGGCACACTAACTTCATAGTCAAGAGTTGAGCAGATCTGAGTCTGAATCTGAACTTTATCAGTTCCAGATTATTAGTAATACAATTCAGTGATTTATATCAATGTGCATAAAGTACTGTCCTGTGTCACAAGTTGCTCATCTGTAAAATGGGCACAATCATAGTACCTTCTTTATAGGGTCCCTGTAAGGAGATAATATGTGGCAACTGTTTAGTGGAATACTAGACACACAGAGAAGGTCCCCAGGAAACATCCTTTTCTCAGACGCTGCTTTTTCCCCTCAAATGCTGCACTCTGCCTTTTCTCCCTCATTCTCCTCAGCTCTACAAGTCCAATCACTGAACTCAGTTCTTCTCAGCTGTCCAAGACCTATTTTCAGCATTTGGCCTCATGGTTCACCAGCTGCTTTTTTAATTTCATCCCTCCTTTGGCTTTCCTGTTCTCTTCCCAGCTCTCCAAATCCTTCTGTTCCTTGCCACACTGTCTTCTCCTTTAATGGAGGCTTTACTGCTGTTGGCTCACTGGCTCTTGTCCTCCATGGAGAGCAGGGTCACAGTGAAGTCAGATCCAGAACCCATGAGCCGATGGGCAGGGAGAGGTCGGGACCACAGGGTTCTCGCCAAGGAGGGCAGGTTTGTCCAGTGTCCAAGGATCCAGTGGAGCAAAGGGTTAAAAGGGGTTGCAAAAGAAAGTCAAGGATAAGTCATCCATTCAACATTCAGTATCACCAGAATTATTCTTGGGCCAAATTATATTAGACACTATAAAAGAAAATTGATACAAACTTAATAACACATTGATCAAATACTTGATATGCATCTGGATGTTAGCTTTTAAAAGTCTTCTATTTAGATTATCTTCACACTAATTAGTAACATAATTGCTGTAAAGTGAATTCATAGCTTATATGTTGAGTCCATGTCATGGTCTGCCATATCGCTTCCATTAAAAATTCCCCTGAAGTTACCCATCCCTGTGTGTTATTTTCCAGTGTTCCCTCTATGATTTTATTTCTTTTCTGTGTCTTACTGCAACCTTGCTTATTTTATTTATTAAAACTTCCCGTCTAAGAAAGTTCAGGAATGAAGTCGAAGGTATTGCCATGGCAGGCAGGGAGTGCCATCGTTCTGGGCGATCTGTTGTTTGCTCAGAGGGAAGACATCAGCGGCATCCTGTCATCTGATGAGAGTAGCAGCCTTTGTTTAGACATGCCTTCTAGAGTTTCTGAATCAATCTTGATCCTGACACGATGAGCAAATAAAGATCTCCCCTTCTCCATTAGTTCTGTCTTATGCACTATCCGTCCCTGAATCCTCTCCTAGGGGTCACCTCTCCTGTGCAATTTTCCTGGAGAGCAAGGACTATGCCTTTTTCATCTTTGAAGCCCCGTGTCTTTCATGAGGTAGACACTTAAATGTTTAATGTTCTAGGCAAAAACAGGGAAATGTGCTATAGGGTTTCTGAAAAAACCTGCTTCTACTGTAACAAAGGCTAGTGATCCAGAGACTCACACTCCGGAGATGGATAGCCAGTGAAAACCTTGTCTGCGGTATCCACCTGCTCTTCCTCTTTCTCCAGAGGGATTCCCTGGAGGAAAGCATCTCCTTCATTTCACTTCCCTCCCTCTGCACTTACTGTGTGGAGGAAGGGATACAAGTGGACTTGTGACGCTGATTACTGGGTAAGGGGGAAAGACAGTGTCTATGCTTTCAAGTTGCCTCATCTCAATTGATCATTTATACCATCCCGTAAGGTAGCTAGATTAGCTACACCCCCATTTCATAAGCAGAAGAGTCTAATGCTTTAAAAGGTCAAGAAAATTCCACAAGATTATTCTTGATGTCTGTACGGTCAGAGCTCCAGACTCATATCCAATCACATGAAATTACCACTGTCACAGAATTTTGGAGTATTCCTCCAAATAATGTCAACAATTAACAGTAACAACAGCTATGTTTTCCCATTACAAATGTAAATGTACTTTCATATATGTTATCTACTGTTGATATAGGAATAAATCACCAGGATTTCATGCCACCGTCTCTACCAGTCAGGAACCAATTCTTCTAGTAAGTTGACATGCTTACCTAATATGTTCATTCTACATCTCAGTATTCACTTTATAATTTTCCTAAAGTTTTAGATGAACTTGTTTTATTAAAACAAAAGTATTTGTATGCAAACCCCACAGCAGCAATTTGATCCTCCAAGCAGGCAACCTCAGTGGTTGGATGTATTCTGATTTAAAATGAAACAGAATGACTTTTTAAAATGAAATACGACATATAACCTTGTGTAAGTTTAAGGGGTAGAATGTGTTGATTTGATATATTTATATAATGCAGTATGATTACCACCTTAGTTTTAGCTAACACCTCTAGCATGTCACACAATTATCATTTCTTTTCTGTGGTAGACACAGTTAAGATCTAGTATCTCAGCAACTTTGACATTTAAAATACAGTACTGTTGCCTATACTCACTATGCTGTACATTAGATCTCCAAGACTTACCTAGTACATAGTTGCAAGTTTGTACCCTTAAACTTCACTCCCTAATTCCTCCCCCCCAGCCCCTGATTTAAAGTAGGAATTCCACTAAGGTGCCTAGTAGACTATAGCCCCATTGAAGGTAGGGACATGTCTTATTTATCTATATCCTTAGCTCCCTAGCACTCTGCCTGGCATATGCTACATTTTCAATAAATGTTGAATGAATGAATGAATGGTTTTAGTCACCTTTTATAGAGATTTGTACTCAGATCCACCAGTCAACTACCTAAGCAACTTCCAAGCTTGGGGTTTTATGATCACTTTTAAGCCTGGAGCCCAAATTATGACAATTCAATAAGGAAAATCTGTGAGACCTATAATAGCAAAGTCAGGGGCAATAGATTAGGACACCAAGGTTTAATCTCTAACCACGGTCACAAATACAGTTAGGCCAGCTCTGACTTTCTAGCACATAATTTATCTAAAGCCACAGAGCACCGAGAGAAGTGGCCTACCCAGAGAAAAGATCACCAAGAGAAGACAAGCACTGTGGCAACCCATATGTATGGAGATTCCTATGGCTTTTCTGCCTGAGTAGAATTAGGCAGTTTTAGATGGTACAGCACCATTTATTTTCAAGTGGAGAAAACTGCATTTTTGTGAATTGTGTTAAGATCTGTTTGTGCTTCATTTTGATGGAAATCAGGACTAAAAAGAAGGCTTAGACCTAGCCAGGATGGGAAATTCATATTCCATGAACAATTGACAAAGATATATTTCTTTTTCATGGGAGGAATTTCCGCAAGGAACCGGAAGACACAATCTCTTATTTGCTTAAAAAGTATGTTGGAGGTACTGGTTCCTTGAGGTTTGCCCTCCACAAAGGAGAATCATTGTTTGAGAGACAAGGAGAACTTGGAGGAGTCAGCACATTCTAGTCCAGACTCTACCACTCATCAGCTGGGGGCCAGGGATGGTTTACCCAGGAATGGCTAATGATAGAGTAGTGAAAATAGACTCAGAGTCAGACAGACGTGCATTCTAATCTTGACCCTGTCTGTCTTATCAACTGTGTAAATGGGAACACAATTTTTCTGGGCTTATTTCCTCAGGTTTATTGTTTCCACCAAAAATGACCCCTCTTTCCTCTTATTCCAACAAAGAAACCACTTTAAACTTGTTCTGAGCTCAGATCTACTTTCCAAGCAGCCTGCCTGGCTGAGAAGTTTAACTCATGCTCGGGACCACTTGTTTATGGTACAAACAAGGCGAAGCTATTTGCCCAAGGCCCTGCCTCAGCAGAATACTAAACTGTTAAGTCCTTTGTGGGAGATCTTGGGAGTAAATACAATTTATTTATAACCCTTTCATCACTGAATGCTTGACCTGTTTTATTTAGCTAGCTATCCCAGTAATTCAGCCCAGTCTAATCATGTCTAATACATTCACAGCTAAGTTACAAAATATTCTCTTGCTGCCACCCTTAAAGTATCCTTTTACTTCAGACTCAACGGATCCTTTCAAATGGATATGCAGAGCCAGGAAATATATATTGAGATCATCAGAACTGAATTAAGGCGGACTGCAACTGCAATTCCTTGCCATTCATTCACTGATTTATCAAACACATTATTGTGCACTGCATCATTCCAGATACAGTGCTAGGTGCTGAGGATTCAATAATGAAATAGGTATAGCCCCTTGAAATGTGCATGGTCCAATGGAAGGTGGCATAATATAGTGGTGAAAATCATTCAGTGTACAGTCAGACACCTGTGTTTGAATCCTGACCCTGCCTCTTACTAACTGTACAAATGTAGACAAAGCCTTTCTAAGTTTCATTTTCTACATCTATAAAATGGGATTAATAGTCTTACTTCACAAATTGTTGTGATAATTAGTGATATAACATATAGTACCTGGAACATAGTAACAATGAGTGGTGTGGGTAAAATTGCAATATTTGCAGAATCTCTGGTCTGGCTTTAGTGTATCTCCATAACAATAGGTGTTTCCAAGGGGTGGAGAGAAGTAGTCCATCTCCATATCAATAAGTAATTACATGGGTGAGCAGTTTATCTGGGCTGGAGAGGTTGGGTGCAGGCTTCTTCTGCAGCCAGGTCTGGAGAGATGCGGGATGACTGCTTATAAGAAATAAACAGGTTTCTCTCACTTTATTTCTCCCTTCGACTGATTTTGGTTTCAAAGGTATTTAGCCCTGAGAGTCTCCCCAGAGTTACAAATGGCACCTAAGTTGTCATTATCATCATCATCCTGGGGACAGCCAAGTATAATTAACAATTACAGTATCAAATGTGGCATATGAAGATAGGGAGAAGTTATAAGAGCAGAGTCTGGGATGGTGTTGAGGAAGAAGGTTTATGAGGAGAGGAATCAATACCAAGTCAAGCCCAGAAGAATAAGGCACAGGAAAGCATTCTAGGAAAACAGAATAGAGGTCTGATGCAATCAATGGGAGAAACAGTGATTGGCCTTGTAATGCAGGAAGAGGAAAATACAGGTGACCTTGAAGAGGTCAAAAGGTAGGCTAAGCTCTGGGAAACTCAGAAAAATCCATAAATGTCCTTTGCATTTGCTCTCAGGGTAAGAATTGGGGAGGTTTGTGGACCATTCAGTTGCCTTCACTACATTTGTATCAGTTCCTGGGATTACGTATCATGTCTTATTGATGTGAGTGTGGTCAGGGCGGGGGTGGGGCGTGGGAGGGAACAGCATAAAGAGAAATTGATGGAATTCAAAGGCAGAAGACTTCAGTAGACTAAAAGACTGAATCTATATTAAACTGGAAATTTAAGACCCATGTGCCATTTGGATCTGTGAACTTTAGACACAGAGATTTCATTTAGGCTTCAGTGAGAAATATCTGTGTAACCCTAAAAGAGAAGATATAACCAGTCCATCTTATCAAGGGAAAAGGTGGAGAAGTAGTTTTAAATCCAGTTAGTTCTCGCTGAGATAAACATCTATAGACTTACACAGAATGGGAACTGGAACACACATTAACAATGAGGATTGGCTCTAGGAGAGACAGCTGAAATGGAATAACTGTTATTTCAGACCAAGAACTCCAGCTGGCTCACTATAGGGATGCAGAATTAAGACACTCTCACTGCCTCTATCTTGGTTTCCTGCCTATGTAATGGAATGATAGCTCCCTGGAACTGCCTCACAGAATTATCAAGAAGGTGGAAAATGCAGCATATTAACATGCTCTGAGAACTTGGAAAGATGCCTTGAGGAAGTGCTGGGTATAATGTTGTCATTATCATTATTACCTTGTCACCTTATCATTGTAGAAAATCATGCTTGGAGAGGTGTGTTAGCCATTTTGATGTCAATTTCTGGCCATCTTCTTCCTCCCTTATTTATTTCCACACTGATGGTCATTAAGCCAATCGAAGGACTATTCCATCTCCCTAGCATATAATGAGCATCCTAACCTTGGATTCTCTGCTCACATCATGCCCCTTTCATTTTCTTCCTGTTCCTCTGCATATTTCTAAATCTAACCCATTTCTCAAGGTTTAACTCAGATTTTCTCTCTTCTGTTCAGTGACTCTGTCTTTTTCATATTCAGCACCATATTAGTCAGACTTCTCTAGAGGCACAGAGCCAGTAGGATAGATATGAACATACAGAAAGAGATTTGTGACAAGAGACTGGCTCATGCTTTTTGGAGGCTGAGAAATCCTACAATCTGCCATCTGCAAGCTGGAGGTGCAGGAAAGCCAGTGGTGGAGCTCTAGTCTGAACCCGCAAGGCCTACAGACCAGGGGAGCCAATGGTATAAGTCCAGGCCTGACTGCAAAGGCCTGAGAACCAGAAGCCCCGATGTCTAGGGGCAGAAGAAAAGGGATGTCTCAGCTCAAACAGAGATCAAATTCATTCCTCCTCTGCCAGTTTGTTCTATTCAGGTCCTCGATGGATTGGAACATGCCCATACCCCTACCCCGTCCATGAGATTGATCTTCTTTGCTCAGTCTACCAACTCAAATCCTAATCTCTTCTGGAACCACCCTCACATACCCAGAAATATTTTACAAGCTATCTGTCATCCCTAAGCCCAGTCAAGATGACACATGAAATTAACCATCAAAAGTCAACATTTATTGAGACCTTCCCTCTCTTTAGGCAATGCTCTAGGCACTGGAAAGGACACCGTTCCTGTCCTCAGAAAGCTCATGTTCTAGTTCGGTAGCTTTCAAAATTTCTGGATGGTGTTCCAGTAACAAATATATTTTACATAATAATCCACTATACACATATATATTTGTGTGTACACATGTATATATATATAAGTTTATATATATAAATAAAAGTATATATAGACATATAAAAGTTTTACAATATAATACTTATATATACTGCCTTCTGGTATTTTCTATTGTGTTTTAAATGATGCTGGTTGTGAACCACTGCTGTGATTTTATAGCTTTCTAATGAGTCTTGACTTACAGTTTAAAAAATGCCAGTCCCACTCAGTTTTAGAAAGGGAAACAGTCATATGAAGAAGTGACTACTGACTCTAGCATTGTGTTAGCAGGATATACTTCTTTTAATTGTTCACCACTGTAACTGTGGGACTCATGTTACCTATTCAAAGAAAGGCTCCCTGGAAGTAGGGACTATGGCCTATATCTCTTTGTATGCATCTTCATCCCTCAACCATGGTATAGTTCCCTCCACAGAGAATGCAATAGATATATTATTGTTAGTGATGACAATATATTATTGCTAGTGACTGTTAGGGCCTCTTCAAAACAGTTCCAAGAGAGGATTATGTCTGCAAGAAATTTCCTGGGACAGCTTATGAAGAATAAAGAGAGAAGGGGCAGGAGAAGGTGGGGAGAGCCTCAGACCACAGTGCAGGTCTGACAGCTTTCAAGGGGAGGGAGGAGGAAGAAGAAATGGGCAGGAAGAGTCTTAGACTGCAACACAGGTCCAAGATAAATTTGGACAAGCTGATAGGGTGGCCTCGAGCCAGTGTCACCTATTGGAAGAATCCCAAGTCTTGCAGAAATAGGCCTGCCTCAGTACTCCCTCTGTGCTTCATCAGTGGCTGGGAGCAGCTGTAGGAAGTGTGGTGGGGGACCCAAAGGGGCAGCAGCTGGGGTGGCTGGTCAACTATGCTCCCTATGGAGTTATCAGTGATGGTAGTTTTGATATCATAGGTTATGTTTTCCTTTCCAGCTGGAAGCAAGTGGTAAGAAGTTCTAGATAAGTACATGTCATTTTCCAGCTGTACTTTATAGTTTTTTCTCCCTTTGACTGAGATGAGGCCCTCTCTGGCTGCCCTCTCACCGTCTGACTGTCCTACCACGGGAGAAGCTTTAGGGGTTTCTTTTGTCCCTGTTGTTCCAGTTTAGCATTCCTTAGGGGTGAGTGGGGAGAGGGACTTGGTGCTCAAGGAAGCAGATGCTTGAGAAAAGCTGCTGGCACCTGTGAGTCCCACACAAAGTGGCTCTATCTCCACAGCCCCCAGACCCAGAGGCTCATGAGTTCTTCCTCCATTCCCTGTCCTTTCCATACACAGCACCCACAGGACAGATCTGGGGATCTAGAGGAGGCCTTTCTTCACTTTTTAATGCAAACACTGCCATTTGGGAAACAAAGCTTTCTTATATTTTCAACCAATGGTGCAAGTTGCTGGGGAAGTGGGGTAGCTTACTTGCTTCTGGTCTTGTCCACTGTCTTGGGACAGAGCTACCAGGCTGGTCCACTGCCTGAACACCATCTGATGGTCATTCAGGCAGAGAAGCTGGCCTCTCCCATCTACAAGGACAGGACTTCTTAATGATCCGAACTTACCTGTGACATAGCTTATTCGTAATGGTCAGAGCAGACTGGCAAGATGTGCATCTGTGACTACATTTTTAGATGGAGCAGCACCCACTGGCCTTTGTGGCTAGACAGCTCACAGCTGCTGCTCCAGTTCCAGGCCTAGTTCTCATGATATCACTACTTGTGAGTAACTAGAAAAACAAATGTCAGTGGGTTAAATAATGGCTACCCTCAGTGCAATGCTTAGTAATGATTTACGTGAATTAACAAACCTTAGCATTTACAATGTATCAGGCACTGTCCTAAGTGGCTCACAGAAATGAATTTGTTTAATCCTCAACTCTGCACGATGAGCTAGTTATTATGATCCCCATCTTTACACAGGAGGAAACTGAAACCAGTGCTGAACTAAACTGCCCAAAGCCGCAGCTAGAAACACTGAGCACTGGTATCTAAACTATAGGCCATCTGGTTCAAGAGTCCATGTTCTAGCTCACTTTTCCCTCTGGAATGGTTTGTCAGGAGCTTAAGGAAAAAATATATCAAGATTTTTTTATTATTCTAATGGAGACCACTTCAACTACCTTGGATGCTAAGAAGAGGGGACCAATACCTGAAGAGAATGAACAAGAATTTCTGGATAATGAAAAGAAGAAGATTCCAGAGCATACACGTGGACATGGTAGGAAAATATAGAAGCAGTTAGTCTTGAACAAGAATTAGCACTATTTAAGAATTAGCACAGTATTTAAGAATTCTTCTTCAACAGGAGGGAGATGGTGAAAAACTACATTAAACTTGAGGTGCTGAGAGGGAAAACAGCAAATTCATGTCATATGGACCTTAGTAAAGTTTCTCCTGAGCCAGACTGGGGGAGTGGTTCAGGGCTTGAGCAGAAAGTGCTGCAGTTTCCTGGAATGGAATGAGGCATCAGCTCTTCCCAAACTGCATGGAAGCCACGTGGTGGGATGATCAAACACATCTCACATTCAAAGCCATCTGCGGAGGCCTCAGCCTCTGGTCACAGCTTTCACTGAGCTGAGAACGCTATAGAAGTGCGCTTACAGAACCACAGAATACAAGGACAGATCAAGTAGCCCTTGTATACTTTTCTGGAGTTAATGTTTTTATGGAGTTCAGAGACCGGAGAGATTGTACACTTCACAAAACTTGCAAAAAGGCTGGGCTTGAGCTGGGCCTAGAAAATCAGGAGAATTTGAAGGATAGAGGGAGAGGTGCAGGTTTTAGTGGTGGCAGAAGTGAGAGGAGCAGAAAGATCAAAAGAAGAGAGGCAGATCTTAGAAGGAGCTCTTGGTAAAAATGTAGGGGCTCAGGATGGTGGGCACAGAGGCATCTAGGCCCAAAGGCAACCCCACCCAATGACTTACCCCTGATTTGGGTCCTCATATCTCTTATCCACCTTCCTGGTTATCTCCCGCCCCTGTTCTGCTCTTTGCCATAGCAATGATCACTTCCTAAGAGAGCATATTCATATTTTTTATTTTATTTATTTATATTTACTAGACTGCATAGGCTGTGCGAGAGCCAGGGTACTTGTGTGGTTCACTCCTCTACCTCCAGAGCCTACATCAAGCCTGGCATATAGGAGGTGCTCCCTAAATGTTTGCCCAACACACGATGGCAGCAGTTTTGGGGTTAACCTGGGGTCCTTCCCTTATAAGCTCAGGAATCCTGGCCTCACAACCTGATAGCCTGCCTCTCAGATGGGCAACCTTAAATCTCCAGGTGAAAAGCAATCTCCCAAAAGTTAAAGGCAGACACAAAATCTCAATCATAATATAACTTAGTCACAGGGATGAAAGTACAGCATAGAGAATATAGTCAATAGTTCTGTAACATCTCTCTGTGTTGACAGATAGTAACTACACTAGTTGAGAACAGTTACTAATGTATGTAACTGCTGAATCGCTATGTTGGATACTTGAAACCAGTATAATATTGTATATCAACTATACTTCAACGGAAAAATAAATAAAGGCAGAAACCTAGAAACTGGGGACCGAGGAAGACATCTTCCCTGAAGAGGTGTCTAAGAACTGATAGATTTCAGCTAATGGGTCCAGAATAGTTTACGTGGGAGGATGAAGGCCCCTGGGGGAACCTGATGACTTTGGAAAGCCCTGCGGGCTGTGAGGTGGGGTATCAATCAGCTCCGGCACCTCGCCATAGGGGCCACATCAGCCCCGGTAGAAGGGACAGCTCGTTCCGGAGTCCTCCTCTGTGCACAGAGCCTTTCCTCAGACCCTGGTCCAGGTAACAAGGGCTCCTCGTATCCTTGCCAGGCTTTTTCAGACTACCCAGGAAGGGAAAGCATGATTTTTTTCTCTGTGCACATTTAAGTTTAAAATCAGCTTCTAACAAGGAAACAAAACATACACTGTTTGGAGGCCAGGAGTGACGAGTCTGAGCATTGCCCGGCAATGGAGCTGGTGCACGGGAGGTATTCCCATATTCAGGAAGGCTCGATGGTCATCACAGGTCCTATGCCCACCTCAGGCTGCTGGTCCCCTCAAATATCGGTGGAGCTGTGTAACTGAGTCCGCCCACTGTGCCGGGGTGACCCAATCTTCCTGTTCTATAAAATGGATATAAGAGTCCTCGCTTGCTCTCCATGTCCTTGCATCTGCAGAGGGAAGGAGATCTGACCCCTCTTATGAAATACCTTGTGCTCCTCAAAAAGAAGTCACTTGCTTCTTGTCAGTGGCACTTCTGTTGTGAAAATCAATTGGCCGCTTGTCGGGAGAGGTCACTGGTGGGGGGGCGGGGGTGAGGTGGCGGTTTCCTGGGAACCTTGGCATGTGCCTGCGACCTCCTAGGCAGAAGCTCCGTCGTGACTTGCTTTCCTTCCCCAGACAAAACCAGAAGGCAGTTTTCCCTCCTTATGAAAATGCCCAGAAGGAAAGCTTCACAGGGAGAAACCCATGAGTGCCTGCTAGGAAAGGGTGCGTAGGTAGAGAAAAACCTGGTTATACCTGCTGACCAGCCTCCTTGGCTGAAAGAGCAGCTGTCCTGGAGAGTCACACCCCTCCCTCAGGCCAGCACGCGTGCTCGAAGCCCATTTTCTCCCAAGCAGAGGCAGGCAGGGCCTGAGCCGAACTACCCATGGCCCCGGAAACTCTGTGGGGCACCTCTTGGGCACTGTCTTAGTGGGACTGGACTCTGACACCTTACTCAGGAGGCTTCTGGCAAAGGACAGCATGTGTCACCACCACCTGACTCTGCCCAACAGGCTGTGGGTGTCAAACTCCAGCCCGGAGACTGAGGTGGCAGAGTTTGGCTGAGGCAGCGTGGGGGAGTGAATCTGGCTCCAGAATCAGTTGAGGGCCTGTGTTTCTGATCACATCCTCCTCCCCGCTCTCCCTTTTCCCTCTCCCATGCTGAGGACACAGACTGCAGAAGGGGCCGAATGGCATCATGGGCCCGCTCTGTTCCGGCAACGTCTGGGTCCTGACCCCAGCCCCACCACTGGGGAGCTGTTCCTCACTAGGCAAGTCACTTCATTTCTCTGGGCCTCAATATCCTTATATCCATCTGCAATAGGATGAAAATTATGGTACCTTCTCCAAGACCTATGAGAATGACAAGAATTAGCAATGCAAAATGACTAATGCCTGGCACAGGGTATGCGCTCCATGCAGGACGGTATTAAGTGATTGTGGCCATGCTCCCTGCAGCCCCCTGGCACCATGCAGCAGACTGGGTCTGCTAGAAGGCAGAGACAAATACAAAGCAGCTAAAGAACACCATGTGGTGGGTTCCCCACCCCCACTGTGGGCCAGCCCTTCTCCTCCTCTGATCCTTGGGGAAGTTGTGTTACTTTTGCAATTACCTTTAGGAAACCTCAGAACTGCCCTCTCTCATTGTAGATCTACCTTGGCCAGCTTTTCAAGCTACCCTGGCCTCTGTTACAGGCCTCCCAACCCCATGCTCGAAGGGGCAGAATTTATTTGGTCACTTTTTAGCTTTTCTGACCCATAGGCCCTACTTTCACTGGATTTGGCTGGGGGACTTGATAACCACCACAAAACCCAGGCACCAAATTTGTTTTCTGCATTTGTGATCTATTGTTTCTGAAAACTAAGGCCTCCACAGGATGTGGCCATGAGGCTGACTTACTCACTTTTAGATGTCTGCTTCCTCAAGGCATAGTTGAACTCTGGGAGGGAATATCCGAGAAGATGAGGCCCCAGAAACTCCCTCGCCATCTGCTCCCTGACAAAAGGTCTGAGGGCCGCCCAGGCTTCCCCAAGCCCCTCTGTGGGCAGCCCTCTGCTTAGCCTCCTCTAAGCCTCCAGCCTCCAGTAGGGCGAGAGATGGGCTGAAAGACACATGAAGCGGTAGAAACCAAAGGAGAGCCGTATTCATCTGTGGGGCATGAGTTCAGGGTAGATACGAGAAACCTGAGGGCTGAGAGTCTACACCAGGGCTTCTGCGACTCGGTGTGTCTCAGAATCACCTGGAGGGCTTGTGCAAACAGTGTGCTGGGTCTCACCCCCAGGTCAGGGCTGTGGAGCTGGGATGGGGCCTGAGAACAGGCAGGCATTTCTAACAAGTTCCCAGGAATGCCAAGGATGCCGCTTGGGAAGCAGGTTTGGAGAACCACCCGCTTACCCAAACCAAAGGGATTCTCCAGCATCTCCCTAGCAAATCGAAGCCACTAGTTCCTGGTCACTGCTGGATTCCTCCATGGGGCAGAGCGGCTGGGTAGATGGTGCTGCCTCAGGCTGTCAGCCTCTATGGCCAGACTGCCTGGGTTTGAATCTTTGCCTCATTTTATCAGCTGTGTGATCCCAGCCAAATTACTTAACTTCTATGCCCCAGTTCCCTCACAAAAATAAATGCTAACATTCTCTGAGAGCTTATTTTGTTCCAGGCACAGTTCTAGTATATTTGCTATTTATTGTTATTATTATCCCCAGTTTACAGATGAGGATGTTGAGGCACAGAGAGGGATAAAAATAAACATCCCGTAAGATTATTGTTTGGATTAAAATAAGGTAACCCATGATAAACGTTCACTTGAACATCTAAGAAGATTGGTTCCTTTTACTGTCGAAGCAAGGGTCTAAAGTCCTTTCCTTTCTCCTGAGATTTTTAGGTCTCACCTAAGAGGATGAACTGCCTGCTTCCCTCTGGGTCCTGTGGAGGAGATCTACGCATCACACCCTGCACCCGGTCCCACATTGAGGTCCTCCCACCAGAGATCAACCTCCCCTCTTGCAGACGGTCAGTCCAGAGAGCTGTCACTGTTTTAAGAGCCTGGGGCGGGCAGGAGTGGAGAAGTGGGAACCGGGGAGGCAGTCAGGAGGTCTGCCTGAACCCTGGGGTGAGTGTGCCCTGTTGAGCAGGAGTCCTGTACGTGACCTGACAGGGGCAGCTTTCCAGAACACAGAGGGTTTGCAAGCTCACCAGACCAAGAGAGGAGAGGGACAGAGGAGGAGAATACCCCAAGCCCCTGGGCTGTGTTAGCACATTCCAGCACGACTGACCCTTGCTAATGGCCTTTGTGTTTCTACCAGAGCCTGAGGGAAGGGGACAGAAAGCAGTCTGTGGCTTTTCCTGACCTCAACACATTTTAAACTTTCTTTTCACACATCCAGACAGAGGGCTTTCATTAAACCTAGGCTGAATGTGACTATTAATTGGTATTAATCATCATTAATCTGGGTGAAAAGCTGATGGTTAAGCCTTCAGATCTTTCCTTCTGAGATACAAAGACTCATCATTCGGTTCTAACCACATTCTCTCTCACCTCCCAGTCGTTACACACACGTCTGCTGACCCTCCTCTGTCCCCACAGCCCACCCTATCTTTGAGTCATGCTTATGCCTGCATGGTTCCCTGCTTCTTCTCCCCAGCCCTGGCCCTCTCCCAGGCCAGATCAGGCACCCATCCTCAATGCCCTCAGCCCCCATTCTCACATTGTTGCCTGGTGGCTTCTGACTTGTCTGCCTCCTGCCCTCAGCCTCAAGGGACAGCGTCTTACACACTTTTGATTTCCCAGTGTGAGCACAGTGCCTGGCTGAGAGCAGATGACCAGTGAATTTTGCAGATAGGTATTTCGAGCAGGCTTGCCTCTCCTCGCCAGTGGAAGGCCTGCTTCCTACTATCAAAGGGAACAAGGAGAGATGGGAAATGCTCCCTGAGAAGTTTGGCCCTGTTAGTGGTAAACACCGGGGTGGGAACATGCTTGACGTGCTCCAGCTTCAAGTGGAGGTGAGTTGATTGAGCAGAGCAAACAAGAGGGGCCTGGCCAGTGTGTGAGCTGGTTCCAAGGAGACAGGTGAATGAGAGGTGTGCTGAGCTGAGACAAAAGAACATGGGCTTACAGAAAAGGCCTCCTGGTCCAGTTTGATGCCTTTCTTGATACCCAGTTCTTCCTGTGGTTACAATTCTGATGAGATAGCAAGTGCTCCAGAAGGTCAGCTTTCTGGAGAGCCTTTATGGGAGAAGGGGTCAGGAGTGGCTGGCTAAGCAAGACCTGCCATCTGGCAGGGGTGAGCATTATTCTGACCTGGATCTGGGCCTTAAAGATATCCTTCTGGCAGACAAATCTCTCCATGCCCTCGTCTCAGACCTCGTAACTGCAGACTCTCGCTTCTGTTCTGGCCAGCTGATCCCAAATTGGACCCTTGGTCATAAGCGGAACCAGGATAAAAAGGAATTTGGGTGAGTGGGGAGCATTTCTTTTATTTTTTTAATTTTGTTATCATTAATCTACAATTACATGAAGAACATTATGTTTACTAGGGTCCCCCTTTCACCAAGTCCCCCTGACAAACCCCATTACTGGGGAGCATTTCTTTGCAACTGGTTACCTCTAAGGCTACCTCCTACAGGTCAATAGGGCCGCTTTTCCATAGGAGAGAGGAAACGAAGATAATGCTCAGGGTCAGTGAAGGTGGACAGTCTGTTGCGGTACCCACACGTGCACTTGCTCCAGAAGGGCTCCATGGTCTCAGTGCTGCCCCTGATGACTGGGTACTGTCTGGCCACAGTCTAATCAGTTTTATATCTTACTTCACGGCCTTTTGTATGTACAGCCATCTTAGGGTGGATGTCTGCTCCCTGAGGGCAGGGTACGTATTTTGGTGCTTCCTTTGTATTTTAGCACAGTTCTGGGGATTTGGGGTAGAGGGGGAAAGAGAGACGATACGTGTTGAAATAATAAAAATTAAGAATGGCATTGGGCACAAAGCCACAGGCCCGTCCATCATCTTTCTAATCCCAGATCAATGCGCCTAAATTTAGTCCCCTGGTTTTACTGGCTTTATAAACTTCTAGATGAAAGCCTGTGCAGAACTTCAGTACATGGAATCAGGGCCCAAGAAAAAAATTCATCGCAATCTATTATGGAAGGTCACAGTCTATTATGGGAACTTTTCTGAGGCTGCCAGAAAGCCCAGCATCCACCTCCCCCACCTCAGGAAGCAGAGCCCAGCGAGGCCAGAGCCACCTCTTATTCCGGAGGGTGGTCTGGCTCTGCCACTCACCAGCCTTCCATGAGCAGCACAGCCACCCTCAGCAGGACAGCACAGTGGGACTCACCCTGGGACCAGCTCCTTTTTCCCACAGACACTGAATGAGTTTGCTTTTCCTCTAGCCCTTCTAGCTGAGAGATCTGACAGAGCAAAGGGGGGACCTTCTTGGCACTCAGGAAGAGGTGCCTGAAGGAAAATAGAATGATCATCTCCAAAAATGTGAACAATAATGTGTGATACCGGAGAGGGTGGGCTGGTTCTGTACTACTTATGATGATGAATGGGTAAAAGAGCAGAAGCCACATGGAAACTAAGACAAAGCAATGCAATAATGAGACAGCTCTTGGGTCTGCTCTATTATTATGTCATTTTTTAAAGTTTTTGTTCAAATCCATATGAGTTTACAGTGCAACAAGAACAACAACTTTCTACCAATCCCAGCCATCTGGAATGGAAGGATTTGCTTTGTGGAGTAATAAGTTTCTGCAACCTGAAGACATTTTTGAAATATTTAACTTAAACTTTTAAAAATAGGTAATAAATGCAACAGGATGGAATTCAAAAGGAGCAAGAAAAAATATATTATGAAAAGTCAGTTTGCTTCTCATTCCTGTTTCCCAGACATTCCTTTTTTCTTCTGAAGAGGCAGTCTCTGTTAGCTGGTATTTAAACGAAGGTCCAGTCTGTGAGGGATGCTGTAAATGGGCATGTCACCTGGCATTGGGCAAGATGCCCTCCAAGGTCCTTCCATCTCCTAGTCCCCACCCCCCTTACCTATGCAGGTGATGATCCTTAAGGTTCTATTGCAAAACTGAATTTGAATTTGCAAAATTCAAATTCACTGCTCAAGGACTGGGCTGAGGACTTAAGACTTAACAGTGGGAATCCTGGACCAGCTCTGAGCAGTCCTTACAGCAAGAGGCAGGTTCCAACATGTGACAGGAGAAATGTCTGAGGGAAATGGTCTATAGACCCCTGTGCAAAGCTCGTAGGCACACTTTTCACAAATGTAGTTCTCCCCTCATTTGAAAGTGATCCTGGGAACAGGTCTGCAGGGAGACTGGGTTGGGGAGCAGGAGTTGGAGGAGGGGTTTGGGGAGAAGGGTGGAGATAGGCTGCAGAGAGTCTGGGAGGGATGGCGATGGTGCTGCTGGGAAAGCTGACAGTGGCCCTTCCTGCCCACTGGAAAACCCCAAGTGCCCTTGTGCCCTTCTTGGCCTTTTACCCTTGGCTGTTTCATGCCTTCTTCAGATTTCTCAAATGCCTCTACAGTCTGTTGTCAGAGTACTTAGCGTGGTTTTGTCTCCTGACATATAGGCTATATGTGACCACATAAATGGGATGTCTTCTCATGTATTTTGAAAAATTCAAGGGCACTTTGACCTTGAAGGGAAGCTCAAACCTCTGATCCTGATAGATGAGTTCAGCGGCAGCTTTCAAAGGCATCAGACCTGATGATCCAGGTGGCTTCTGTCCTACTGCAGGAGCTTGGCTACCTCCCCTGAATGGATGCAGGCAAGTGAGCAAACACGGGCTGCCACGCAGAACTCTAATCGCAAGACGCACAACAGGCCGCCTTGCCTAGCTCTGGCTCAGTTTAGAGGAAAACAAACAATTGAACGACCTTGTTACGGTTACTGTTACAATGGCCATTAGTCATTTCAAAGACCAAGAAGTCAGCGTTTATCAAAGGTAAATTGAAGAAAAGAAGTATATTTCCTAGTCACACTTTCATGTCAGCAATAACTGAGCACATGGCGAGCAAAATCAAACAGTCGTTAGGGATTTTCTTGTCCAATACAAACTTGCAGGACTTTCCAAGGGACAGATTATCACATGGTTCTACGTTTCAAGGAGGGTTTAGTGTCAGTTCCACAAGCGGCTCTTCACATTCGCACTTATCAACACCTCACTGAGGACCATTTGCCCTGGAATCTCGGGACCCTGGCTAGGGCTGGAGTGGGGGCAGCCCAAGGCCCCTGAGGCAACACTGCTGTGGAAACTCCACTTCCAAGGATAAAACAATAACATCAAGGAAAGAAGTAATATACAGCAGAGGTAGCATATTTCTGTGTCTACCACAGACTAGCTGGGAATCTGGGGTGTACCTTCCCCTTTCACCTCATGTCACCTATTACATAGGGACCCAGCATGCCCTTGTTTAACAGATGAGGAAGGTGAGGCTCAGAGAGGTCCAGTCACTCCCAAGTCACACAGCCAGCCAGTGGAGGGGTCCAGGCCAAACCCCAACCCCTTGCCTTCACACATTCTGCTGTTACTTTATACTGAGAGGAGCCAGCCCACCGTGGGCAGGCGAATTCCAAGGACAGATCTTAGGAAAGAAGGAAGAGAACAATTAGCACAGTGAGAGGATGCTAGGCAAACCAGGAGTAGGATCAAGCGATGGGCAAAGTGGCCTGAGGTGAGTGACACAGACCTGGCTCTGTAAATAGAAGAACAGCTGAAACCCGTCTCCTATGTGATGCCTGGGTGGTAAGGGAGCTGAGTGCCTTCAAAGAGCCCTACCAGCCTGGCTCACGCCTCCCCCACCCCACCCAGTGCTCCCACCTTCCAGGCAGGGCCACCCTGGGGAGGAAGCACATGTGCCTCGGGTGGAACCTGGGCCCAGGTACTTTCCTGCACTCCATGACCAGAAGCCCATGTTGGGCTCTGGGTCTGCGCAGGGTGTATAGAGGAGAGGCTGTAACGGTTTAAAGGAGTCACACTGAATGTGTGTGTGTCTAAGGAAACAGAACACTCATCCTAAGCACTCACAAGCAGGGAATCCTAATAATTTAGCAGCATGAGAAATGGAGACATTTTTAAACAAAATCTATGTGAATAATGTAAGCTGTGGGAGCGTGGAAATAATGATCTATTTGTCTTGCTGACGAATGCTTATTGCCAAACACACACAAAAAGTATTTCTGGTGTTGATATAAGTGTTCGGATAATTAGGAAAAAAACATCTTTGGTCTAATCTCCATGTTATAAAGACATCTTGAATTGGTGAGTGATTGGAGCACACTCAGCCTGGACTGGGGTTTTTTACTTATTCACAGCAACCTCAGCCATGTTGAAGAGCGTTCGTGAATTCTGAGTTTTCTTACTCCTTTGCCTAGAGGGTGAGGCATGCAGCATGCACAGGAGGGATCTATATATACTTCTTTAATTTTTCATGCTAGCCTAGTGACAGAAGAGTTTTCTGGCCTTGGGCAGCTCCCACAGGCTACCACTGATGTGTTTTTCTATGCAGGAGGCCTCATCATCCTAGAGAATTTCTGATCCCCAGTCACTTCTGCCTTTATTCAGGACCCCTTTTTCTTTATGGAGTCTAAACATACTGAAAACATTCAGTACTGCCCTGCCTTTGTATGCAAAGAGAGCCAAGTACAGCATGTGCTGGAGTTGACTTCCACTGATCCCAAGAGCCCCCTGTTCGATTTTAGATATTTTGTGAGCTTGTTGTTAAGACTTTCGTAGCTTGAAAACAGATGTGCTGGGAGTATTTACACCACAGAAATTGACAAATGCTATAAATCAGGGTTTTTTTTGTTTTTTTAGTTTGAGAACCCAAAATAAAAGTTCTTCAACTGAACGTGTCATGCATTCACCACTTTTTCAACAAAACTTGTTCAGCGTCTAAGTATAAGAGCTCTAATGAGAGGTACTAAATGATCTCTAGACCAGAAGGGACCTCATTAACGGTGAGATGCTCCCTGACCATTCTTCTGCTTACAACCAAAAAAACAGGTCAAACACTGGGTCTATTTGTACTTGATGTTGATATATTCTCAAGTCTCTGCCCCTTCCCATGATCAAATATCCTAAGAAAGGTATTTCAGAAGCTTGTAACCAATTCATCTCAAAATGAAATCTTCACTATATGGCAGAAACACCAAGCACCCTATTCGTTAGAAATATTTTTATTCTTCTTTCTTGTCTCCTAACCCTTACTCTAGATCCTTGTGCGCTGGGGTGGGGGAAGTGGGAAAGGGAGGAGGGTTCATGCCAAAGAAAGGAACAAGTGAGATAATTCCCTTGGGGACCTTGGGGCATTTGCTTTCGCTAGTCACTTCTGGATTGCTAAGAGCAGGTTTACAGGGATTTCATAAATGCTGTTTATCATTTGTTTAGTTAAAAATCTTGTTTAAATATGATTTTCTCATTAGCTTGCCCCCTGCTCCAGTTTTAATTGCATAGCTGTGTCCAGAATGAAAAACACCAAAGGGAAAAAGAGCGACTTGAGTTGTATGACTCTAGTTCCCCGTTGGCTGGAGCGGGAGTTGGACCTGGTTCTGCCTCTAATCTGCTGAGTAACCTTGACCCGTCACATTCAGTGGATAACAGGATACGCTTCCACCCACGGATCACTTAAAAGGATTGACTGTGGCCCTCTAGGATTCTTTGAAAGGGTAAGGCAATTGGTTATTATTTAGCCAGTACTGGCTAGTCTGAAAGACAGTCTGTGCATTGTCTAGATTATGGAAAGCCTTGGATTCCTTACTTCTAAGAACATAATCAGCTCACAAGGACCTGACACCGTAACTCTCAGAATTCCTGTTGTAGATCAGAGTCAGCGCTGTGGCTGCTCGCAGGAAATGGAGCGGGGTCAGGTGACAGCCTCAGAGACCTGAGTCAGCAGAATGTGACTCCTGACCTTCTCTTAAGGGGACTTGAGAATGGAAAATAATAAAGGAGTGAATCCCAGGCCCTCAGGAGTGGGATGAGAGGTGAGGGAATTATGGATGTTACTCTATTTATTTCTCTCTCACGGCCTTCAGTTCTTACCTTTACCAGTCCTTTTAGGAGATTTCATTATATCCTCTGGTCTAAGTACACCAAGTACTCTGGGGAACACCTGCTCCATCGTACATGCTGGGGAGACACTGAAGAACAAGAGGCCATTTCTTCCCCTAAAGGAATGCATCGCCCGTGGGGGAGTGGGGACCAGAAGAATGTCAGCAGAGCATGTTAGGAACATGGTGCAGTTGAACATGGATACAGAAGAGCCTGTGGACAGCTCCCTAGGCCAGTCTGGTCCAGTGAGGGGAAGAGGTGGTATCTGACTGGTTTAGGGACAAATAGTTATCAGCCAGGTGAATGAGTGGAGAAAGGGTGTTTCTCAGGCAGAAGAAAGAGAACAGTTGAGAGGGAACATGTATGGAGACATCAGAAAACAGGTTACTTCAAAGAGCTCTAAGTAAAGCCGGAGCTTAGGGCTTGATCAGGGAGGAGTGGTGGGAGGTGAGGAAGCCGAGCCTGCCCTGGGATGGCCTGTAGGCCAGGCTTACAGCACTTGAAGTTCGTTTGGGGGAAAAGCAAGGGGCCACAGAAGTATTTCAAGCAGATGAATGGTCTTACTAGAGTTGTGATTTAGAAAGCATTTAAGAATAACAGTAAGATTAGCTGATATTTATTAAACCCTTATTATGTGCCAGGCATAGTTTGAGCACTCTCCTTGATAAAATGCAATTCATTCTCACCAGTCTTGCCCAAAGCCATAGGGTAGCAGTGAGGTGTAGGGTCAGGACGCAAACCCTCCTCAGGCTGCCACCAGGGACTGCGCTTTTGGCCACTAAGCTGTAAATGGTTGCTTCTTAGCAACAAATTTAATTCTCATTTCTCATCTTTTCCTTCTTGTTTTCTAATGTCAAGCCAGGTTACTCCAGCAATCTTCATGCACAAACAAGATGTCTGACTATGAGAAACCCTAGATTCCCATTATATAAGGTCTAGGGAGCTGACAAATGGAGGGAAGGCACAGAGAAGTCCGTGCTGACTAGATTCTGCTTTTGCCGCTTGGGCATTGTGTGGCTCCTCAGTAAAGGTAACTGCGCAAGGCATTTCCCTTTGTTTCAATCCTGAGCTTTGCCAGGATCCACCGGAATCCCTGTTCTAGGCTCAGGTCCTGGATCCCAGAATGAGTAGGTCCTCCTTTTCTCTACTTCACTTGGAGCCAGTTTTTTGGAAGCAAATTCTTAGTTAACAAGGAGCATAATTAAGAAAATAAAATCAGAGTTAAGTGAAGAAGTCTTAAAAAATAAAAAGAACATTTCTTTCATTCCTAGAGGGTGGATCTTGTACCTTTAGGAAGCTCCAGCTTATACATAGCTCCTGAGACCTTGTAAACATCAATGGTTTACAAGGGGTGATTCAGTCAATCAACCCAAACCTACTGAGCACCTGTTATATGCCAGGCACCAGGCTGGCGAGATACAAAGAGATGGTCAAGTCCTGGTTTCTTCCTTCATGTCTAATACTGGAGCTCAGAGCTGGTCACTGATACTTGTATAGTGTGGGTGTTGGCCATGTTCATCGCCTTGAACACCTCCATCTCCTTTGTGGCTCTCACCACATGCATCTCTTCACTTGCAGGAAATCCTTAGACACTCCTTCCCCTGAAATAATCCAGTTCTGGACAGTCACTCTAGCCCAGGAAGAGGAGAGATGGTTCCTGATGTGGGCCATCTGGCTGAGCCAGTTGTCAGCACTTCCTCACTCCTACTTTCCCATTTGACTAGCAAATGACTATGCACACTCTGGCCTGTGCTGGTGGTAGAGGCATATTTGGGAGGTATTGGGCTGTGGCCAGTTCCTAAAGGGAAAAGTGAAGATTTTCTATTTCAAGTCACCTGGAAAGAATCCCTATTACTTTAAGTAATGAACACAGAAACATCTCTAAAAGAAATGTCAACCCTTTGGAGAATCGCTGAAAAGCCCAACTATGTGACTCTAAACCAACTCCATTCCTTCCCCAAACATACCAATTCCTCCTTGGGAAAGTGAAAGTTACAAGGGTCCAAACGCATTGCTGAGGATCCGTTGTCATGGAAACCGAGCTAGGGCATGAACAGCTCATTCAGTCTCACACCCCCTTCCAGCCAGGCGCTGTTCTGCAGGGAATGCTGACCAGACACAGCAGCAAAGCGAAAGGGACAGTCTGCAATCACACAGTCCCAGATCAAAAAGCCCTACCCTCTCAGGATTTTTCAGGAGAGCCTATCTTTCTCATTCTTGAATGGAGGAAGACAGAGAAAGCTTTGAGGAAGTGAGGTTTAATTTTTACATTAATTCCATTAACAGCACTGTTCTGTTTTCTCTCTCCCCTTCTCTCCATCTTCTCTGCTTGTTTCCTGCTTCATCCTGGTCCTCCCCAGTCGTAGCATACTGACCTCTTTTCCAGACTCCCAAGAGCTGACAAACCAGTCCCTCAACCGTCACTTTTACCTGCACCTCCAAGTGACGGGCTAACCCTATGAACTGGAGAGGCAGGTTGTGTTCTTACAAAGGAAGTGGGGCAGCCTAGGCAAAGAGAGAGGACAGTTTTAGCTCCCCTGAGCTCAGCTTCTCCTTCAGGCTTCCTGAGGGCACCACTGATGGCATCCGGGGTAGGGTAGCCATTGGCAACACCTCAATTCTGCAGGAATAATGGTTTGATCATCATCATCTCACCATCATCTCACCAGCACATAACACTGTGCCAGGCCAAAATGAGTGCATGTGGGGTCACCTGCTCAGCACCCCCATATCCTGTAGGGTCTCCTCCCCACCACACCATCTTCATGGAGTTTTTATGCCATCCCACCCCAGTGGCCACAATTGATGGCTTCATGACAAAGGTCCCTTTCCAAGCTGGGCCAGGTGTCTTGTCCTGGATTTCAGGACTTGGAACCATAGTGCCCAAAAGCTACAAGGTGTGAAGGTTAGACGATGCCTGTAGTCAGGTTTTCCACTAAATGGAAATAGACATTCTGTAACAGGAGAAGGAAGTAGTCAGCACCCAGGAAGAAGGAAAAAGATGGAGAAAGAATCCACATCAAATTAGGTCCCTGACTCCAATGCTACCTGGGGTCCTCTGCATCCCTGCCATGTTTGCTCTGGGAATAAACCCAGGATCCTTCAAGTGCGTTCCCATTTTTTTCTTAAGCTGTGAATTGAATTTCTGCTACTTGCAACCAGAAGGATCCTGATTAGTCCCTGGTACTTAGCAGGCACTTTGTAAATATCTGCTCACTGATGAATGAGTAGTTTTCAGTGTCCAGATTCGGATTACCATAAGGCTGGAAGATGCTGGCAAGGCCATTTGGTTGATGCCTCCTTTTGGGGGCAGATCCACAGGCCCTTCAGCCAAAGAGAAAGTACTCTTATTTTTAAAACCCTCCTGGAAGAAGTTTTATAACCTCTCTTGGTTATTTGACAAAGGAGCTGAGAGGAGCATGGACAGTCATGGCATTTTGAATCTCTCTTTCTTCCTTAAAAGTCCTCCTGTAATCCACTCCCAGTCTTGATAATATTGCACTTTTCATTTTTAAAATGTTATTTTAAATCTTTAATTCTTTCATATCTTTCAATTTCTCATATCATCTAAAATCTATTTGTATTTCCCAACTTTTTAATTTTAGTTAATGTCACATGTATTATTGTTCTCTGATGATAAGCCTCACCACTTTTTCAGAGAATTAAAGCAGTTCATCATTAAGGGGTATATGACATATATCCTTTCACCCAGTAAACATTTACCGAGAGCCTTTGTAGATGGCAGGCACTATGCTAAGTTGTGATAAAGAATCAATATAGCTAGCTCCTCAGAGAAGACAAGTCACTTAAAGCCTAGTCTAAACCTAATATGGACTTGCATTTAAAGTTGAAATAATTATAGGTATTGTCCTTATTTTCTTCATTGATTTATTCACTGTTCGGTCATTCAATAAATATTTTTGAATTTCTATTTTGGGAACTGCTCTGGCTCTGGGTTTATGAAGTTGAATAAGGTTCCTCTATTCTAGTGAGAGAAGATGGGAAAAAAGCAAGTTCATAATTAACTCATCATGTCAGATGGTATCAGGTTATGATAACTGCTATGACAAAAAGCAGCAGAGCAAAGGATTAAGCACCCTGAGCTGTAGGCAGGCTACTATAGGGGAGCTAATCGCAGGGGTCTTCTCTGAGGAGGTGGCATTTAAACAGGGACCTGCATACAAAAGGATGAGCCAGGCAATAATCTGCTATGTTGGCAGCCTACCAGATGGCCTAAGGAATCAGATGGTCTCTGGAGTTCCTTCTAGTAGAAAAACATAGAATTTTACCCTTTTCACCTGGTTCCTGTTTTACAGTGGTTTTTATGGCTCCTCTCAAATCTCTGCCAACACGTGTAATTTCTAGTTGTGGAGCCCAGGATTAGTCTTTAGGGAGGTTCTGTCAATAATCATGACTCTTGGCTCCAGCAGCTTATCATCATGTCTGTAGATGCTGACACGAGACTTGATAAAAGCTACCATCCAGCCTTCCCTTACTTCAGGGAGAGCATAAGCTGCTGGACACAGACAAATTCTGCTATTTCAGGAAAAAAGAAATGGTTCTTGGAGGCACTAAGTGAGCATCCCAGTGCCATGGGTAATGTGCTGTATGTACCTTGATTTCTCCATCTGTGACTTTAGAGTTGCCACAATGGACAAAATGTTGTCTATGTAATTGAAGCTTGCAGGAAAGGCTGCAGTCCGGGTCCCTGCACAGCATAAGCCAGTAGATGGTGGTGTCCTTTGGTCATATCAGGAATGTCCTGATTTTGAGTTCTGGAGGAGTAGGTGGGCCATAACATGGGCACGTGGATCTTGGTTCTGAAAATTTGCTCTTGCCTCTGCCGGTCACCCTGACACCACTTCACATTAAATTCTTAGACTGAGAATATTTAGGCCACACAAGTGGTGTGGACTTAGACCACATGTGTGAGTGCCAGCTTGTAATCTAATTTCTCAGATGCGATGTTTTTAACCTTTTCTCCACCAGCACCAAGATTGAGATGTGCAAGAGTTTTTGCTGTCTCTCTCTGGTGAGTTTATTTCTTGTCTACCTCTATATTTAAGGTGCAGCCCTTTGGCATCTCAGCTTAAGTAGGGGTCTCCCACTAGATTCTGCATGTTGGGCATTTTTTCTTTATTGGTATATAAAATAACAGCACATCTTTTAATCAATGGCCTCTTAGGCTGGGTAACACACATAGTGATTCATTAGAAAGCCTGGCACTTTGGGAAAGGAATGTAAGATGGGCATGTGGAGTGAAGGTCCCATGGCGGGGGAGAGAGCCACTGGAAAGGGACATGGGAACAAATGAAAAGACTAGTTCATAATCTACAGTCAGTCAGAAAAGATTAGGAATCTGCTTGACTGATAACCATACCACTATTATTGGCTGCAAGGCTACTTGGAGTCTGAGCGCCTGGGGAAGAGACATGGCACACATGCAACCTTGTGCCTTAGAGCAGCACATCAAAGGCCAAAGCTGAGGGAGAGAGTTTCCAGGGGTTTACAGAGTGACTACCATTCAGTGTGTGCGGGTCCAAATTCTTCCCTTGCAGGGGAGGCTGCCCAGGGGCCCTTGCCCATCTTTTATTTATTTTTTATCTCCCACTAAATGTAAATTCCACCAAGGGCAGGAACTTTGTCTTCCTTCTTCATCAGTGTCCTCCAGTGCCCAGAACAGTATCTGAGTCACACTAGGGTCTTAACAAATATATGTGCAATGAATGAACAGGCGACAGGTCACTCCCAGAGCTGCTGCTGGTGGTCTAGGCACTCAGGCTTGAGTTTGCAGTGCAGAGACAGTCCAGTTACCAAGTCCAAAGCAAGCAGCCTGCAGTTCATGGATCCAGAAGTGGGCGCCAAGATGTGACTCCAAGGGGATCAGAAAGGGAGCCGACATGTGAGGAGGGTTGGCACAGAGGGCAGGACCCTGGAGGGGGTACCCTGAACTGACCTCCCCTCCTCTCCTCAGCCCCTGAACTCCTGGTGAGGGTGTGTGGAGAGCAAGGGGAAGGCCAACGTGGGCAAACAAGGAGGCTTCGGGTAACACTAAGGGATGCATTTTTAAAGGCTACCAGTGAGATTCCTAACCTATTAAAGAATATCTCACAAAATTTCTTATCTTAAAAGCAACTCATAGACAGAAACACCCAAGTGCGAGGAGCCCACAGACTTGGCCCCACACAGGCCCCCCTCTCTCCCACATTAGATCTTCCTTCTCCTCATCCTTGCCCCTCCTCCTTACCTCCAGACTTCTTTCTTCAACTCACAGCAATCCACTTTGAACCCCCAACACTCTGAGAAAGGTTACCCCTCACCTGTAATCATGGAATCTGGGAACTTTGAGTTTGACTTCCCTGTGCATTTGGTGCCACAGATAATCTCCTTTCCTAAAACTCTTTCTGCCCGTGGTTTCTGAGATGTAGTCTCCAGACGTCTTCATTTAACTTGCTGCCTTCTCCTTCTCGTCCTTTATTTGTTAACATTCTCCAGGCCTGCCTTCTTAGATCCCTCTCTTTTCTCCCTACACCATAACACCATTTCCGTGGATTATCTCACTGATACCCATAGCTTCAAATACCAACTTTAGACTGATGGCCCCAGTCTCTGCATAGGCCAGACCATATAATTGACTAGAAATTTTCAAGGTTTATCAACCTTGTCCAAGACATTGTAAAAGCCTCTAACCAGTCTCCTTCCAGCTGATCTTTCCTCCTTCCACTAGCTCTTAATTCCTTCTGAGACCCAGTTCTGATCATGCTGTTCTCTAGCCTATAGAGTAAGTATGGCACAGCCAGAGAATGTCACACCAGCATTTGAGGCATGCCTTTATGATCACGTTTACCATATGGTGTTGTAAATGCTTTGTTTCCACAGTTGTCTCTCATTACACTGTGAGTTCCTACAGCAAAGTATTGTGCAATGAACATCTTTGTAAGGCTTCCATAAAGCATAGTGCCTGGTGCATAGTAGGAACTCAAATACTGAATGAATAAATGAATGAATGAGCAAATGTTGGGCTGGCCCGAGATACCCTGTGTTAGCACATTAACTCCTTTTAAAACCAACACGGCCACATTTCTAACTGATTTGTCAACTCCTTAATAAACCGCCCCTGTTGATTCTTGTATAATATTCTACACATGAAGAAATAAAAAACTAGACCGGCTTGGAAGAGAACATCTACGTACAGAAAGAACCCTAAGTAAAAGACCTACAAACACAATTTCAGCTCCCTCAGGTTCTGTTGCATTTCAAATTAATTAATAATTCATATTTATGTGCTAAGGAGGCTGTACATTACTCCATGAAATCCTCATAGTGATCATTATGGTTGTAGTGCCGTCTGGATGGAGTTGATGAGGGGCTCAGCAGGCATGAACACAGAGCCCAAGCGTGTAACCATTACAGTGTGTCTGCCCCTCAGAGGCCGCCCCTTTGCACTAGATCCAGTACCAAGTGCTCTCTAAAGTCACCTTGGGAAACTCTTCTAGGGCCCTCTCTGTCCTCTGCCGCCCCCAGCATGGGCTAGAACCCCCTCCTCCCACCCTGTGCATACTTCTATCATAGCATTTCTAACACTTTATTGTGATTGTCTGTCAGCCTCCTTCTATGCCCAGGTAGATCACAAACTTCTCAAGGAGAGAAAGTGTTTGTATTCACAGCATCCAACATGTATGTTTTCAGTGAATGTTTGTTGAATTAAAGTAAACCAAATGGAGAGAAGCCCTAAGCTAATTGATGGCCTTGGGGGCACAGAGGCCTGAGTCCAGAACTGGACTCCTATCTCTCTTTTGCTCTCCCAAAGTTTCTTAAATTAAGCTGTCTTTTATATAAGATAAAAATGCTTCTTAAATTATGCCCTCTTTTGAAATGCAAATTAAAACCACAATGAGATACCACCTCACACCAGGTAGGGTGGCCAACATTCAAAAGACAAACAACAACAAATGTTGGCGAGGATGTGGAAAAAGGGGAACCCTCCTACACTGCTGGTGGGAATGTAAATTAGTTCAACCATTGGGGAAAGCAGTATGGAGGTTCCTCAAAAAACTAGAAATAGAAACGGCATTTGACCTGGGAATTCCACTTCTAGGAATTTACCCTAAGAATGCAGGATCCCAGTTTCAAAAAGACATATGCACCCCTATGTTTATTGCAGCACTACTTACAATAGACAAGAAATGGAAGCAACCTAAGTGTCCATCAGTAGATGAATGGATAAAGAAGATGTGGTACATATACACAATGGAATATTATTCAGCCATAAGAAGAAAACAAATCCTACCATTTGCGACAACATGGATGGAGCTAGAGGGTATTATGCTCAGTGAAATAAGCCAGGTGGAGAAAGACAAATACCAAATGATTTCACTCATCTGTGGAGTATAAGAACAAAGCAAAAACTGAAGGAACAAAACAGCAACAGACTCACAGAACCCAAGAATAGACTAACAGTTACCAAAGGGAAAGGGACTGGGGAGTGTGGGTGGGAAGGGAGGGATAAAGGGAATAAGGGGCATTATGATTAGCACACATAATGTAGGGAGTGGGCACAGGGAAGGCAGTATAGCACAGAGAAGATAAGTAGTGACTCTGTAGCATCTTACTATGCTAATGGACAATGACTGTAATGGGGCATGTGGGGGGAATAGATAATGGGGGGAATCTAGTAACCACAATGTTGCTCATGTGATTCTATATTAATGATACCAAAATTAAAAAAATTATGCCCTCTTTTACTTGAGATAAAAATGTCTCAACCCCCTTGAAAATCTCTAATGTGCAAAAGACAATGAATAGTTTTTACCCAGAGTCCAGTTTCTGTACATCCTCGCCAGCTAAAACTGTTCAGCTTTTTCATTATATTCTATTAGGAACACAATAAGCATATTTTGTCATAAAGATACCTGCATATATGCAGAATATTTCAATACTGAATGTAACTTCTGACTGCAGCCGCCACCCCCACAGACCGTGGTGCGGACCCTCTGAGCTCCCCTGGGCTTCCCAGTTTCACTCGGGCCAGACTCCCTTCTGCAGGCAGCCCCATGAGCCGTCACAGTGACCAGGCTTTACCACAGATAACCAGACTTCTAAGGTGGCAAACTTCTGCCCTTGCCATTTCCAAGGACCTCCTCCCCCCTCCACACATGCACCTCCACCTGCCCCCCCACTGCTTCACTCCTCTGCCATGCCAGGGCTCCAGTTGCGGACCGGAACGCCCAGGCTGGCTGGTGTAAGGCAGGCTCATTGCCTTTGCTGTGCTCTTGGGTCTAGTCTGCCTTCCTGCCCGCTACTGTCCACCTCCCCAGCCTTGTCTCTCCTGGTGGGAAGTTTCATGCCAGGACCTGGCTGCTTCCAGCTCCTCCCCACCTTCCCTTTCCAAAGACATGACACATCCCGATAGCCCTGAATGTGGACAGGTTGAGAGAACAGGTCTGCCTGGGAGAACCTGGCAAGATGAGTCTTGGCTTTTCCTGGTTTGCAGCTAGTTTTCTCTCTTAGAAGGCAGAGGACACCACAGAGGAAGCTGCCAGTTTGAACTTCACTCTAACGATTTTGAGGTGATCAATGGATAGGAAATCACAGGTATAGTGTTGAACACGAAATGGGCACTGTTCACAATCAGAGGCCATGGAGGGTGGAGAAAGGGGCCTCAGCTCTGCACTCAGGAAGACCCGATGTCAACTCCCAGCTTGGTGTGAACCTGTGCACATTAAGTACAGCCTTTGTGAGATCTGATTTCCTCATTCATGTTTGGGGATAATAATCCTACCTATTTTGTAGGGTTATTGGAAAGATGAAATGTGAACTTGCTAACAATGTTGAGCTTGTGGTAGGGAACACAATATATGTTCCTCTGACTGCCCTCTTTGCCAGCATACACTGTGGGTTTGGGAAATGTTCGAGTCAGATTTACAAATGTTAAATGGAAACATGTGTTTACTCCTGTGGCCATAGGTTCTAGGTGGAAATCTTAGGTGCTATGGTATCAGTCTTCATGAGAATTTTTTTTGTTTGACATTTGGATAATTAAATATTAGGTTTAAAAGCTGAACAGAACATTCACTACATATATATATATATATATATATATATGTAGTGAATGGCCCTTAAACATAGGAAAACGTGTTCTGAGACTCTTAAAATTAAAGAAATACAAATTTCAATCATACCCTGATATAGTTTATCATCTCTAAAGCTAGTTAAAAACTAAAAATCATCACAATTATCGTTAAGGCTGAGGGGAAACAGGCACTTTTCATACATATCTGTGATAATATAAATTAGAAAACTCTTACAAAGGAACATTTCATAATATCTAATAAATACACATATGAGCTTAGCTTGAAAAACACAGAACACTTCAAGGATCTGCACGTCAGGCTTGTGCAGGGGCCATGCCAATCTCTCTATCCTTCCAATTTTAGCCTGTGGCTGCTGTTACCAGGACAGATGCATTTATCCTCATTAACAAAGCACAGGAAACTGAGACTTATAGAGTAACTTGGCCAGAGTCACACCGTTATAAAATAATCACAATTCTGGGTTTCTTCCTGTGATTTTATCAGCCCAATATGGTAAGAGTGTTATCTTGTGCTTATCAGAAGCCCTCATGAGTAGTTACATATGAATTTGACTGAAAAAAATCTTTTATTCAGTAACTGGCCCTTACTTGAAGTATTTGAAATTAACAACATGAACAGGAGTAGTATTTAAGGAGGACTCTGGCACTCTATAAAAACATTATCTTGGTCTCCTTCACAGGTCAACTCTTCGACAGCACATAGCTTTTCAGATTAAAAGAGGCAAAAATGTGATGTGTCATTCTTGATTGGATTCGGCTCTGAACAAAACCACCACAATAGACATGTCGAGGGCAAACTGGGGAACTGGAATATGGACTGAGTGGAGGCAACAGTAAGGGGTTAATATTTATTTTTGGTTATGGTGACAGTCGTATTATCTTTCAGTGGAGCAATTTCTATTTTCAAGGTGCACACTGAACTATGCAGTGGTAAAATGTCATAAGGGTCTTTACTTTAAAATGGCACAAACAATATGTAGACAGGGAAAACGTGGCAAATTACTAACAACTGGGGACTCTCGGTGGGAGATACATAGGTGTTCTTGGTCCTATTATTTTTACTTCTCTGTATATTTGAATGTTTTCATACTAAACTGTAGATTAAAGAAGAGGCCCTTGGGAATCCCTGATCTAAAGGGAGGGCTCTTGGCTTGAACCATGGGGTTGGGTTCCTGACTGTTACGACACTTGTATCAGAGACAGAAGACAGAAGCCCTGCTAGTCACCCTTGGGAGGATTAGTGATTGCTGGCATCCAGATTCAGAAAAACAGTCACTGGCTGGAATCTAGCTGGAGAATTTAATAAGGAAGAATATAGGATCATGCACATAGGTTTTTAAAAAAATTGGCAGCCTCGCAAAAGCTGTCAGAACAGCAATTTTCACTGAAAGAACAAAAAGCTGCAGGTGGTAGCATGTCAATGGGAGAGAATGAAACAATGCAGCTGCTGGGAAAACCAGTGTCATGTGAGTCTGCTTTTCTGGAAGTCAGTGATCCAGAGCAAGGGAAGTTGAGTTCCACTGCTACACCTGGCCAGGTCACAGCTGGAGTTTTAAATTCCACGCGAGGTGCCTTGTTTTGAGTGGCACTGGGGTGGGTCCAGAGAGGATGATGGGGTCATTTCATCCTGGTCAGAGAATGTGGGGTATCATAACTTTTACAAAGACTAAAGGGAACATGGGTAATGCCAGCAAACATTTCAAGGGTTTTGTGCAGAGACTAGACTGTGTAGGCAGCTCCAGAAACATGATCCAGGTACACTTGTTAATAATAAAATGAAGAGCTCTGTAGAGGTGCCCAGGGAGGGACTGCCTTTGTTAAATGGATAGACTGAGCAATATCATTGCTTCTATTTAATGGTAGGAAGACAATGGTAAACTTCAGGCAAACAGAAAGAAAAAACCAATGAAAGTGCTTTGAAAAGTTTGAAACGCTTCATAAGCAGGAAGCATGTGTTACTACTGGCTAGTACTAGCATTTCAGTAGCACAACTTCAATGAACCAGAGATAAAATTTATTGTCCCATTGGACGCTTGCCTGGGCTTTGTACCATTCAAGGACTGTGTTGTCTGTGTGTCAGGAAGACAAATAATTATGTTGATAGGTTATCGGGTTTCCAATTCCAAAGCTACATAGCCTCCTGGCAACACAAAAAAGGATTTTTTTTTTGTTTCATCTTGTTTTTGAGTCAGTGAAACATTTTGTGGCTTAAAATTCAAAGTGTCAATAAGGGACTTCTACGGAAAATCTCTTCCCCTCCCAGTTTCCGTCCTCCAGCCACCCAGTTCCACTCCTCAGAAGCAAGTCATGTTCATCAGTATCTTGCCTGTTGATTTATGCACATCTTACTTTTTATGCCATTTTCTCAGTGTGAGAGTATAGGAAACAAGGGTTTCCCCACCCTCTGGCTGTGTGACGTCCTGTAGGATGATTTCTACTACACAGGACTGATTGGAGGGAGGTCAATCCCAAGGGATAAGGAACAAGTTTTCCTTGAAACAGAAAACATCTGCTGACACCTAACTTCACTATTCTGCACCTCACTGGCCAGGCAGTTCAATGTCTTGTCAAAAACTTTGCAAAGAACAAGAGATAACACCCTGTACGGGAGAATATGGCTGTTTCTCCTCTGACCAACCCTCATACCATTGCATCTTTGCTCTTGTCCAGAGAGCTGGATGGATGGTGTGATGGAGCGCACCACTGCCAGTCGCCGGGGACACGTCTGATGGTGGGAAGTGACTCGTGCTTATTCATACTTACTCCGGCCTGTCCACAGGCTCTTCATTTGTGTGTGTGTGTGTTATTTTTCCAACTTAAATTATAAGTTCCTTAAAAGGAGGGTCCTAATACCTAAACCTCATAGCCCCAGATTCAGGGAGCTCAGCTCCCATTTTCTCATACTGGTAACTCAGGACTGGACTTTTCTTCTCCTGCATATTGCACAAGTATGTGTCTGAGTAGCTCCCATGGGCATTCGCTTGTCAGCATGAGTTATTGTTCTCATCCTCATTAAGTTACACATTTTTCTAGAGAAACAAGAATTCCATGTATGAGACAGAGGGAGCGCCTAATAAAGTGCTGAATGGAGGTGAGTTTGAGGGGGACACAGTGGAGAGAAGATTGCTCATCCCAGTTTTCCCTAAAGATTACATTTTATCCTACTTCTAAATTTTCTAATTTAAACTTGATTCTTAAGGCTTCAGTTTATAGGTTTATTAATAGAAACCAGTTCTGTGCTTCCTCCTCTTCTCGGGTAATCTTCTACACTCTGTTGGGTGATGCTCACCTCATGCCTAAAATCTCCCCCAGTCTGAGTAACTGCCCCCAAATAGGGCCTTCCGGACAGGGCTTTCCTTCAGAGGAGGCACAGCAGTTCTGCCAAATCTGTCATACTTCTGCTACTTGGGGGTGTGTGGCCCTTGGACACATTCAGGAAGCTGTAATACCACCAGGCCCAGGAGCTAGCAAGCTCCTGACTGGCCTCCCAGGAGCTTTGACCGCCAGGGGCCGGGGATGAGCGGAGCACAGGGCAGTAAAGGCCTGCAGGATTTCCCAAGGTAACCTGGGGCCTGGACGTGACAAGGCCTTGTTTTACATACTTGATTATTTTAAAGCCTCAGCCTGGCTTTTCCTAATTACAGCATTTCTCTCCATTCCTGGCAGTAAAGGAATTGTGTTGACTTGTTGGCCTTTACGTCCCCTGTTGGGATGAAGGAGGATGGAAGAGTAGGAGTCAGTCTGACCCACATCTATGGGTTTCTATTATAACAAGAATCAGTTATTTTTAAAACAGCAAAATCAGGCTATAGCCTTGCATCCAAAGAAAAATCTACCCAAGATTATCCATTTAAAAAAGTTATCTGAACTCCACATGATTTTGAACCAGTAAATAACATTATGAGTAGATTTTTGTAGGGAAGAAATTGGCCTATTTAGGAGAGGTTTTCAGGTAAAGCTTAGGAACATGCTGTAGGTATACTAGTAAGCTACAAGGACAAATAATTACCTCCAAGGATCCAGCTCAGTACAGAAAAGATTGCACCGTGAAGGATGGTAGAGTCAGCCACTTGTCCCCTCATGACAAAGAGAAGCAAAGTTTGGCATGCTTACGATGATTTCTTACAAACACTGCTGCTGGTAGAAAAAAATCAGGCAGCATCCAGTAGACCTCTTTGCAAGTAGATCTCTTTGCAAGTTTCCTTTGAAATGGTGGCATTTGGTCGGTCATGTGGAGATGTCTGTCAAAAGCTGGACTTCTCAGTGTAGGGCATTTGCCCTCGGCACCTTCGCTCTCCAGGATATGGTTGCAGGAATGAAGTGGAAAGAAAAGCCACTGGCCAGTTAGCTGGCTAACCATTCAACAAAGCTGCTGATGGGACACCACTAGTGTGCTAAGGCCACACTGGGTCCAGGTTTGGACCTCAGAAATGAGTCCATGCTAACCAAAAGCAAATAGACTAACAGGCATACACATAGAGAAATGAGAGTTCACAATGAACTAGAGTTTAGTCCCACCAGAGCACTATTTGAGAAATCAAATGAAAGTTGTTAACTCTGACAAAGTTGCTCACTTAGACAATGTGAGCAAAAGGAAGTAAACAATGCTAAAAATTAATGTCATCAAACTTTGGAAACCTGCTGCTGTTTTATCTACAATACCTCGGCCAAGGAGCCAGCTTACTTGGGTGGGTGAATTAAAGCCTCCTGGCCTCCTTTCCCTGAAAGGCTGGTGAGGCGAGGGTATATCATGTATACGAGAAGTTCTCCAAGTATGGTCTGGGGACTGCTGGAGTCTCTGAGATCCTTACTGGGGTGTCTGTGAGATCAAAATTATTTTCGTGATAATACTAAGAAGTTATCTATCTTTTGTACTTTTCTTCTCTCTCAAGTGGAGCTTTCCAGAGGCTCTTTGACATATGATAATGTCATTGCCCTGATGGCTATGGGAAGGTGTGATTGTGTAATGTTGTTTAAAAATTTCTCCATTTTAATTTCTAGTATGATAAACATCAGTAGATATAATCCACATTTAAAAAAGATCTTTAGGACTCTCAATATTTAAGAGTATAAAAGGTCCTAAGAGCAAAAAATTTAAGAACCACTGAAGTAGACCATTGTTCTCAGTCACTGTACCAGAACATTAGCAAATACCGGAATGTTATTCTTTTTGACGGGATTTTGGAGACACCCTGCTACTTTTGATGAAGACTTCTTAGTGAGATTTAGGAAGCATTCCACCTCACTAGGCACATGCTATTCAGATCACCTTAAAAGCTCTGAATAATTGTGCTTGGGGCATGTATCCTCCCCACTAATGCATAGCTATAGGTGCCCCAAATCTTTTTAGTGAATATGTTAATTTGAAAAAAAAAAAGGGAAGGAAACATTTTCATCTGTCCTTTGACAATTATCTAAAATGGGATCGTAGTTCATGAACACACTGAGAGGAAGTAAGTTACTATTTTTGGAGTTCCTGATAACTGAATTGAAACCCTAGAATCATAGCCTACCAGGAATATAGGGCAATCAAGCAAGTTTTTCTGGTTTGGGGGAGTGTGTGTGTGTGTATGTGTGTGTGTGTGTGTGTGTGTGTGTGTGCAAGAAGTGAAGTCAGTTAGGCACCAGGCCATTTGTTAGAGGTTTCTGAGCCCATTCTTCAGATGAGGTCAGCAGGAGGCTGGTCCTCATGAAGTTGGTCCCTTGTCCCTTTAGGCAGGATCTCAGGATTCTGTGAGGCCACTGCTTCCTAAGGAATGGAAGGAGCCCTTTCCACATGAGCCCTCCTGAAGCTGGACATGTAGCATCTATCTATAAGCCAGAGTTTTCCTTTGTCTCCCTCACACTGCTGACCCATGGACCAAGGCAGAGCTGGACGTATACATTCTCCAGCCAAAGTAACCAAACTACACTAGGAGCATTTGGTTTGGATTTGATTGAGCAAAGATTAGGTGAACATCTGATATACGCAGACACCAACAGAGGTAACATGAGGAGGCCAAGACAAGGCGCAATTCTGTCTTCAAGGGTTGCAACTACTAATTACTTGCCACGTTCCGGCTATTGTGTCACAGTGCTCTGTCACCCTGCAGCATGAACTGGCAGAGACAAGGGCAGAGGGTGCCCCCCATCTCACGCCTTTATTCTGAATAGGCAGAATTCATGAGGGGCCTCCGGGAGCCATCCCCAGCCTCCTGCCCTGAAGAGCCGAAATAATTTTCACAGAGAGTGTGTCTTAGAAAAATGTTGTCTGTTATTATACAATTAAGAGTCTTTAGCAAAATAAAATGAATGATACTCATCATGTTACATTTTAATCAATAAATCTTTACAATCACCTGAATTAAATCATTTGGCTTTAGAAGGGAGAAGATAGTGGCAAGAGCTAGAATTCTAGCAACCCTTGGGACGGCAAAAGCCATCCCTTTTTGGAAATAAGAGGAAATTATGAGAGAGCAATTGCGTCAGACGCCGACGAGGTGACGTGGTTTTCTCCTTGAGAGTCTGGAAGATGATGACTCCAACTACTTACTGCCTCACTGCCTTGCCCATTGGCTCCTTTCTGGGTGAGGAAGACAGCTGTGTCTCCTGCAGGGTTTTGTAGGCATCTGTCTTGAGTCCGTGGAAGATGGCCATCCTGGGGCCCAGAATGGGCAGTCAGTAGTGAACGCTCTCTGGACAGTGTGAGAAGAAGCACAAGGGACACTTAGATTCTACTTTTTTTTTTTATTCAATAATTATTTTTTATTGAAGGGTAGTTGACACACAGTATTACATTAGTTTCAGGTGTACAACACAGTGATTCAACATTTATATACATGATAATTCTAGGTACCAGCTATCACCATACCAAGTTGTTACAATATTTTGACTATATTCCTTATGCTATACATTACATCCCGGTTACTTATTTATTTTACAATTGGAAGTGTGTTTATATATATATATATATATAATATATTATATATATATATATATATATATTTTTTTTTTGTGAGGGCATCTCTCATATTTATTGATCAAATGGTTGTTAACAATAAAATTCTGTATAGGGGGGTCAATACTCAATGCACAATCATTAATCCACCCCAAGCCTAATTTTCGTCAGTCTCCAATCTTCTGAAGCATAACGAACAAGTTCTTACATGTAGAACAAAGTCTTACATAGTGAATAAGTTACATGGTGAACAGTACAAGGGCAGTCATCACAGAAGCTTTCGGTTTTGCTCATGCATTATGAACTATAAACAGTCAGTTCAAATATGAATATTCATTTGATTTTTATACTTGATTTATATGTGGATACCACATTTCTCTCTTTATTATTATTATTTTTAATAAAATGCTGAAGTGGTAGGTAGATACGAGATAAAGGTAGAAAACAGAGTTTAGTGTTGTAAGAGAGCAAATGTAGATGATCAGGTGTGTGCCTGTAGACTATGTGTTAATCCAAGCTAGACAAGGGCAATAAAACATCCACGTATGCAGAAGATTTCTCTCAGAACGGGGGGGTGAGGTTCTAAGCCTCACCTCTGCTGCTCCCCAATTTCTCACCTGATGAACCCCCTGCGACTGTGCCTGTCTTAGGTTGTTCCTCCCTTGAGGAATCTTACCCGTCTCTGGCTAACCAGTCATCTTCCGGGGCCATACAGGGAAATGTAAAGTTGGTAAGTGAGAGAGAAGCCATATTGTTTGAAAAGGTTAGCTTTTTACTTCTTTGCATATTTATGCCCTGTGGCTTCTATGCCCAGCATTTGTTAGATTCTATTTTTAAAGAAGCCTGAAATATACAAAGGTCACCAAAGACTTCTCCAACTTTATATGACAGATTTAAAGTCACATAAGAATTCCTTTTAATAGTACCTTCTCATCCCCCAAAACATTTAAGCTTTTACAAATCTTGTGAAAGGTGCCAGAAGGGAGTACCCAGAAATTAGGAGTTGGTGACAATTAAATTAAAGATGAAGATGATGTGCATCTGGAGCAGTATTGTGAGTCAAAGGGAAAAGAGGATTCAATTCTCAGGAGACCCTTCAGGGACACATATATGGTTCTGCTCTTCAAGCAAACAAACATGATCTTACAAAAGATTTACAGTAGGGAAAAGTACTTGCATTTCAAAAGGAAGCTTAATATTATGAAATAATTCATTTTAGGGCTCCTTAAGATCCTTACCATCCTGACTTCTTTGAATATTTTATTTACAAAAAGTTGGCTGATATTCAACTTTTCCAGAAGACACATTGCTTGAAGGAGAGTAAATCAGCATATGAAATACATTTTCCCATTGGAAGTCCCTGAATGAGTAAGAACTGGATCCCTGAATTATCTGGGACCAGCTCCTCATTCCACCTTAATGAGAGCTAACAGATGTCATAAGAATCAAAATCTAGGTTCCAGATCAGTCTCATCACTGTAGGAAGAGGAAACAGAGGTCCAAGGGTGAGAAGCACTGACGGACTGAGGACCAGGCTCCATGTCTCATTAGTTCTCACCCTGTGCTCTTTGTACCAGATCACTCCAGCGTGCCAAGCCAGGCGATTAGCATCTGTGCCCATGTTTATGACCACAAGAGCCTATTGTGTCATGGAACTCTGGACTCACACAGCCAGAGTAAAGGTAAATCTAGAATAAATCCCCATATCATTTAAAGAGATAGACTCTTTCCATTTACTTAGTTTTTGCTAATAGTTACTAAAAACATGTAAAATTTGGCTGAATCAAGAAAAACATTATAAATCACTGTTGCGATTGACAAAGTGGTTAGACAATCATTGGCAGTAGTGTTCACTGGGATGAGCCGGCCTTTGGGATTCGTGGCATATCCACAGGCAATGCAGCTCAGGTGGGTGGCAGCTTCAGCACCAAGCTACCAGTACTGCAGCAGGGACGTGTCTAAGCTGTGCAAACCAGCCAGCCGGGGGCAGTGTCAGCAGTTTTTCTGGGTTGATCGAAGGTGAAGGCGGCTTGTACTGTGTCTGGCTCTCAGGGGCGGGTGGAAGGGAGGTGCAAAACACTTCTCTGGTTTTATAGGGGGAAACACAGAGGCCCAGAGAGCCTAAGCAGCTTGGTCAATCCCATACAGCACGAGGACGATCTGAACCCAGATGGCTTTGCTCTCAGCCAGTGCTTTCCCGGTAGCCTCAGAGTGTGCCCACGAGCACAAAGCTCAGCCCGGAAAGGTCGGACCTGGAACTGACAGAGCCAGCAGGCTGCAGCCCCGGCCCGCTCCAGAGGCTCCCCCTGGAGTCCCACCTCCAAGGCTGCTGTCCTTGGGGGGCCTCTGGGCAAGAACGAAGTCTGCCAAGAGCACAACGTGCTGAACTTGGTGCGCCAAGTCTAGCTCTTATTTTGGTAATGGAAACATGCTCCCAGGGTTAAAAAACCGATGGAAGACATCTTACCAAATTGTCCTGTAGAATCAGAAAATAAACATTCTTGCTGAGATAAGGACACGTAATTGTGTGTGTGTGTGTGTGTGTGTGTGTGTGTGTTTCATTCCTTTGCAAGAAAATCCAGCCTTAAAGAAAATCCAGGTGGAAGGAAAACTTAGAATGAGCAGGTGGCAGCCATAGGAAACACGTGCCTGTCACCCAGTGTTCTCCCGACTTGAGAGAGGGAGGTGGTTTCAGGCTAGAGAGCAGCCGAGGGGCCAGAATTCACTGGGTGGGTGCTCGCAGCTCTTGGTCTTCAGTCCACTTTGGCTGACTGAGAGCCCCACGCGAGGCCAGTGTTTCTGGATCCATAAGAAGCGATTCGCTGGGACTAGCAGCCTTTCACTCCACTGAGTGGGTGTCTCCCACCTTCAGCGGTTACATGAGTCTCTGGTCCTCCCTTTTGGCACCCCTTAAAGATGCCCTTCTACCCCCAAATTGTTCTTCCTGATGGCTTCTTAGTTGCGTTCTGGCTCTAGCTCTCTTGCCATCTCTCAGGAGAGAGCCGAGACTTTCCCATTTGCACAAAGTGAAGAAAAAAACCTTGATTTTTCTCAGTGTGTTAAATGAAAGAAGAACTGAAGCTGGAGCTAGAACCACTAGCCTTTTCCTATTATCAGCAAGCGAACGTAAGACTGGCACTGGGCAACTGCCGGCAGAGGGCGGGGTGTAGGAAGCCTGTGGGATGGGAGTGCCAGGGCCTAGTGAGGCCGTTCCAGGGCTGGGGGCATGCAGTTCCCTTCCCCCTTCACGGGCACCTTGGGACTGCCTGAGAAAGGAGCTATCTACTTGGTGCTCCATCTCCACGGAAATTCTTCAGCAAGTGGATCACGGGGCTCTTCAGAAAGAGGGGCAGAGCCACGTGGCACGGCGAGGATCTGGGAAGGCACTTGAGATGAGGTCTGGAGAGGGGACAGGCAGAGCTGCGGGGCCAGCAGGGCGGCGGGCCAATCAAAGCAGGTCAATCCCAGTATGTGAAGAGAATGGGGATTTGTTCAGAAAATTCAGAAATTCTCTGAGGATTAGACTTTTCATTCTGCTCCCCTGGGGGTAGGATGTCTCCCTCTACACCTATTAGGATGTCACCATGGAAAGGTCTGGGCACAGGCCAGGCCGCTGGTGGATGAAGACTTCTCATTCTGATCAGAAGAAGCAAGAAGACCCCGCCTTAGTTATTTGGCTAAGGCATGGTGGACAGGCATGCATCCATACATTTTAAAACACAGGTGGTCTCTTGTTAGCTTGGTACTCAGACCACTTTAGAGCAGCGTGAGAGAACCAATCCAGACCACTCCTTCTCAAGTTCTTTTTAGTGGTACTTTCATGGATTTCCATAAAACATTCATTTAAAAAAGTGTCTGATTTCATTGTCAGAATATGTGTGGCCTGAAAACAAAAGACATCAAGGAAAGAATCCTCTAATTTCCAGGAAAAAAATAGTTAGAACTATTCCCGACCAGTAAACCTACCCTTCAAGTACAAGACTGAGAATATTTTGATTAGAACCTCCCAGTCTTAGAGAAAATGTCTCGGCTGCATCCCATTTCCCCTGGTGGCTGTAGAAGGCTGCACAAATAAATGACCCTCAAGCAAAATGTATATGAGCCCAAACCATTTCAACATTAATTCAAGTTGCTTAATTTCTAAAGATTGACAAATCTTGATGGGCTAAGTCTCTGCACTCATTTGTTGGTGTCTACCTCCACAGAGATTTTCTAACATTATTTTTACTTTGCTACTGAACATAAGGCAAATCCAGCCAGTTTATTTTATTCAATTGCCATTGGAGGACTTACTGGGACTAAGAAAAAGAAAAGTCCCTTTTATTATCCATTTTGGGCAAACAGGAAGGTGGTACTTGTAAGACTGAATAGTTTAAGATCTGTCTACACTATTATTCAACAAATACATACCTATCCACTCATATTTCCTCTTTCTCTTTCCTCTCTCCCTTCCTTCCTTCTTTCCTTCATTCCTCCCACTCAACAAACATTATTTAATTCCTACAGTTAAAGTTGTTATAAAACCATAACATCACTTTTAAAAGCCCTATTATTTCAATGAGGACAATTCCACCTGCCTACGTATGCGGTGAGACTTAAGAACTATGAGGTTATTTTTTACAAGGTACAAACAGAACCAGCACCTTACTTTATAGTCACGTTAGCTAAATCTCAGACAGAAGGGATATGTTTTCCTTCATTACATTGACAAAAAAATGAACAAGCTAATGATACTTCTAGTTGGTGGTAACACGAATTTCGGATTGGTTCAACCCTTGGTCTTAGCTTAGAAGGAGTGAGTTATTTGTTTAAAACAAAACCAGCTAATGACCCTGGAACTTTATTTAAAATATGAAACTTACAAGATAAATAAATTGGGGAAACAAATTTTAAAATTCTCTTTCATAGAAGAATGAACTTTTGCTCAGAAATCCTGAACTTTAGTTTTCCATTTAAAGTATACAAAGAATACTTATTAGAATCACTTGTATTATGATCTGATAGGAACTCTTTAAAAGTATAGAGTGAATGTAGGTAACTGTTATTAGTTTTGGAGCCTGTAGTGCTCAAACACCCATTTCCTCTATGACCCTGTCTACCTGGGTCAGGTGCTCAGTACATGGTTTCCATGCATCTGGGTCTACATCTCAGCTTGGAACAAATTTCATAAAAGGAACTAAAACATTACTGTCATCTAACATAAGCTTACAAAAAGACCTATTTATTTTCCCCCATTATTGCTCTCTATGTGAGGGGAAAAGAATGAAGATCACATATAACTTTTTTGATTCATCATATGGAAGTGTGACTTGTATGTCTACATTCCAACTGTCTGGGGCAAGGCAAGTCTGTCTACATCGCTGCCTTATCCAGGGTGAGTCCATGTTTTGAGTTTCTTAATAAAGTAAAAACTGAGTTCTTCTTCCCTTTTGGATCACTAACTACAGAAAAAAAACTTCTGAAATCAAAACTCTGCTTGGATTTTATTTCTGAGATAGTTGATCTTGATAAGACGGCAGCCCCAAAATGACAACCCCCCAAACTGACGACAGCAATGGTCACCAAAAAAGTAGCAGAGGATGGCCTGGATTTGGGACGGATTATGTGTAATTTCCCATACCCTCCAAATTAAATATGCCACCTACATGGAGAAAGTATTTAACTCTGCCTGAGTCAGCAGAGAAATCTCCTATCCAATGCCTTGTACTGTTCTTGTAAAGGTGGAAAGGAAGATCATACTTTTTGCAGTTGCAATATTTCTTCAAGCAAAGGTGGAAACAACTTTCTTGGTCTAACACTGGTTTAACCAGAAAATGAAGCCAGTCAAGAAGTCCATTCTTGAAGCATTCCCTAAACATTCTACTGACTGTGTTTGTCAGTCCACTAGCCTGTGTCCCCCAATTAATATAATCAGAATTAAAATCATGACTTGATTGAAATCTTTGACTTACCTATGACTCATAAAATTCTCAAGGGGTAGTTTCAGATTGTTGGGGATTACCACAGTTCTTGGTTGTACCTGAGGAAGAAAGTCTCATTAGAACATTGCCCCAAACTGCATTCCAATTTAAATAAGTATGTGCCACCTTAGCAAACCAAGCTGTGTTTTTAGTATTGGTCATTCATACATTTTTGTGTGTGTCATCTGAAAGAATGAAACGGGTCAGTCATCCTGCCCCCAAGTACCAGGGTCTTTGTTCTTCCCTGGTTATCAGATTTTGAAGTTAGATATCTAAACCTTCCGATTCTCGTTGTTCAGCTCCCCCCAGCACCCCTCAGGCCTGAGAGAATGGAGGCTCTCACAGACACCACGGACTCCTCGACTGCCCCTGTGCTCTCTCTGCTCCCCGGGCTTCCTCTTCCAGAAGACTCACAAGCCTTTTATTGTGTTTATTTTGCTTAATGTCTGGTTTCCCTGACAGACTTACAGCTGTGCCAGAACAGACCATGTCTTCGTTTTGTATTTCCAGGTCCTAACACAGGGCCTGTTTAAGAAATATTTGTTGATCAAATGAATGAACCAATGAAACCACTTTGAAGCACACTTAAAAGTTTGAAGAATGCCCTTCAGACAGGGCTAAATACAATAATAGTATTGCTGATGAAAAGACATTCTTTTCCTGAACTTTTAGCAAATCATATTTTCACTAGGAATCATTTTTTTCATTATTTTCCAAATGATATCATAGCCATAACAATAAATTGCATAGACTTTAGATACCAGTTCACTTATGTGTGCATTAGAGGATGCCTCCCTACCCTATACCCACTTTAATGTCCTACTTTAAGGGGCTTGGAAGTGTTAATTAGAGACAATGCAGATAAGAGTACAAAATACATATTTAAAGGGGAAGATGAATTGTTTGGAGCAGAGATGTGATGAAAGATGATTTACATAAAACTAAGGCAGATCTCCCTGGCCATGCACTACCATGATTTTCAGTAGGTTTTCTTCCACTCTAAAAACTGAGCTCCTGGCCCAGGGTTACTTAGGAGTATGAGTAGTTACACAAACAAGGTCACATTTAGGACTTTTTAAAAATGATTTTTTCAGTATTTTTCTAATGCTAATTTTTAAAACAATTAAAATAATTTACATACCATAAAATTCATCTTAGTGTGTAATTCAGTGATTTTTTTTGTATATTCACAATGTTGTACAACAATCATCACTATCTAATTCCAGAAGACTTTCATCTCCTCAGGAACTCTGTACTCATTAGCAGTTAGTCACTTCTTGTTCCCTCCTCCCTCAAGTCCCTGGCAGCCACTATCTCTGTGAATTTTCCTATTCTGGACATTTCATATATATGCAAATCAGTATAATATGTGTCCTTTTCTGTCTGGTTTCCTATACTTAGCAAAATATCTTTGAGGTTTATCCAGTTGTAGCATGTAGCATTACTTCCTTTTCAAGGCTGAATAATATTCTACCACATGAATTAAAATACATTTTCTTCATGCATTCCTCAATTGATGGACCTTTGGGTTGTTTATACTTTTTTGGCTATTATGAATACTGCTGCTATGAAATTCGTGTACAAGTCTGTGTGTGGACCTAGGTCTTCAATTCTCTTGGAAATATATCTAGGAATGGAGTTAGTGGGTCACATGGTGACACTATGTTTACATTTTTGAGGAACTGCCAAACTGTTTTCAAAAGCAGCTGCACTGTTATACATTCCCACCACCAATGGATGGGGGCTCTAATTCCTCCATATCCTCACCAACACTTGCTATTATCCATCCTTTTTATTATAACCATCTTAGTGAGCATAAAATAGTAACTCACTATGGTTTCATTTGCATTTCCCAAATGACTAATGCTGTTGTGCACCTTTTCATGTGTTTATTGGCCATCTGTATATCTTTGGAGAAATAGCTGCTCAAATTTTTTACCCATTTTTGAAATTGGGGTTTTTATCTATAATTGAGTTAGAAAATTTCTTTATATATATATATATATAAATTATATATATATATATAAATTATATATATATAATATATATATAAAATTCTTTATATATTTTAGACTCTAGTTCCTTATCTGACATATAATTTGCAAATGTTTTTCCCATTCTGTGGGTTGCCTTTTGATGGTGTTCTTTGCAGCAAAAAAAGTTTTTTGATGATGGAAGTTTTTTGATGAAGTCCAATTTATTTTGTCTTTCTTTTGTAGTTGTACTTCTAGTGTCAGAAGAAACCACTGCCTTACTCAAGATTACAGAGACTTACACCTGTTTTCCTTTAAGAGTTTTATGGTTCAAGCTCTTACATTTAGGTCTTTGATGCATTTTGGATTATTCATTGTAGATGATGCGAGGGAGAAGTACAATTTTATTCTTTTGTATGTGAATATATGGCTGTCTCAGCATCATTTATTGGAAAGACTATTCTTTCCCTATTAAATTACCTTGACACCCTTGTCAAAAATCAGTTGTTCATAAAAGTAAGGGTTTATTTCTCTCAATTCTATTCCATTGATCTTTTTGTCTCTCCTATTCCAGTACCACAAAGTCCTGATTACTGTAGCTTTGTAGTGACTTTTGAAATCAGAATGTGTGAGCCCTCCAACTTTGTTCTTCTTTTTCAAGACTCTTTTGGCTATTCTGCATCTCTTGCATTTCCATATGAATTTTAAGATATGCTTGTCAATTTCTTCAAAAATATTACTTGGGATTTAGAGAAGGACTTCACTGAATGTGTAGATCAATTCGGGAGTATTGCCATCTTAACAAAATTAAGTCTTCTAATCCATGAATATAGGGTTCTTCCCATTTATTTCAGTCTTTTTAAAATTCTTTGTATATTTTATAGTTTTTGATGTATAAATATTGCATTTGTTTTGTTCAATCTTTTCCTAATTTTTTTGATGTTACGGTAAATGGAATTGCTTTAATTTCCTTTTCGATTGTTCCTTGCTAGCACATAGAAATAAATTTGATTTTTGTATATTGATTGCATATCCTGTAACTCTGTTGCACTCATTTATTAGCTCTAATAGTTTTCTTGCAGATCCCTGGGGACTTTCTGTAAATATGATCATGTCATAGTTTTAGATATAAAAGATACAGGTTTTATATCTGAAAAAAGATACAGTTTTATATTTTCCTTACTAACTGGATGACTTTTCTTTCTTTTTCTTGCCTTAATTGCCCTGACTAGAATGTACAACATTGAACCGAAGTGTCAAGAGTGGACATCCCAATCTTGTTCCTGATCTTAGGGAGAAAAAAAATCTAGTATTTCACCATTGAGTATGATGTTAGCTGTGAGTTCTTCCTAGATACTCTTCACCAGCTTGAGAAAGTACCTTCCATGTTTGGGAGTCTTTATATATCTTGTCCACCATCTACCTTCAGCCCACTGCTGAGAAAGGGGTGGGGGACTTCAATGAGTCCAGCCGTGCTCAGAACCGCTTTACCCCACAAGCAGGACGCTGAGGAGCTACTGCTCATAATGAGGCCAAGGCATTCACGCTTCTATTCTAACTTTCTGGGGTCCCCCTCCAGGCTCTGTGCTGGTTCTGATGGCAGGAGGGACCTCTGGGTTTGAGGCCCTTCCTTTTGGAATCTACTGCAAACAGCCAACCATGGCGAGTGGCTCCACCCCAGCCAGGCCTGGGCAAGGACGAAGGTCAGAGAAGAGGTCTTGAGAAAACAGCTGCTGAAGTCCCAGGCGAGCCAGCAGGCCAAGGCCTGGGGTCAGTGCTCCTAAGTGTGGATGCAAGTGAATCCAGGAATAAGACCAGGAAAAATCCCAGTGCCGGGTTCCAAGATTCCAGCTGGTGCTAATAGCGAACACGGATCCTAATGACGCAGAACAGGAGTGCAGAGTGAAACATCGTGGGACACCTTTGCCGGTAGCATCAGTTAAATTTCCCAACGCCACACAAACAATTCACTAAATTGCTGCTCTGCCCACAGCCTGGTGGCTGGAAGCATTTTCATCACACACTCACCAGAGGAGGCTCCGCGTTTCCTTCCACTCCCTGCCCCTTCCTCCCTGAGTCACAGGAGAATCAGAGGATATCGGAGGCGCTTCCCCAGCCCGGCCCTAAACCTACCTGCTCAGCCAATCTAATCGCCAACCCAAGCCTGATCTCCCCCTAACAGACCCGGACCCTAATCCTTAAACTGGCCGGGCAGGTCGTGACCCCGACCTGTGCAGCAGCCCTCCCGACCCAGGCCTTTCTTCAGCAGCCCTGACAGACAGCGGGGTGTGGCCTTGTCGCCTCCACATGCCGTGGCTGTCTTCTTTCTTTTCCTAAGATTCCCCGTTTCCCACCTTTCGGCACCTCTGGGTGCAGACACCCACTGCTAACTGGAGGTCACTGCAGGTCTCTCCTGGGGAGGCTGAATGAACAGGTGCGGCAAAGATCAACTGCCCTTTCATGGTTTTTAGGGTGCTGGGTGCGCATGCTGTGCTAGGGAGATGTTAAGGGGCACGAAGTTCCGTGGCCTTCCGAGCCCCCTAGGAGGGCAGTTACTTCGGGAGCCCAGAGCAAAGTGGCCCTGTCATTTCTTCCTCTCTGGCTCTCCCACCTCAATTTGTCTCTTGGTTTGTTAAAAGTGTGTTTGGGGGTAGTTATCCTATTATGTCAGATGACAGGCCTCCCAGGGCCCACAGCCCTTGTTTGCAGTCCTTACAGGGCCCTGTAGTTGCCTATCCCTGCTGGGCTTTGGTGGGGAGGGTAGTGCCATGCCCAGGGGATGCCTGTGCCCACCCACCGCCCCATCCTACCATCGTTGTTTCTCGACATGTGGAGCACAGCCTCTTGGTTCTCACTGGTGGGGTATCACTCTGGCTCCTCCTGGCCTGAGGGGAGGGAGACAGAGAGGACTGAGGGAGTGGCAGCACTTCTGGGTGGTGGGGGGGTAAGCTCTCTGGTCTCGGCTCCATCCCAGGGGCACACTGAGTCTAGGCTCGGCTGCAGCTGGTAGATTTAGAAAGGGTGTGGGCAGGACGGGGTGAGCCACCGACAAAGTGGTGGCCTTCGGCCCCTGTGCACCGTGGCACAGGTTTAAGACAGCTGGCAGAGGGGCTGGGGGCCAAATCCAGTGAGGGCTCTTTCCCACCTGAGCATGAAGTCTGAGGGGCTGCTCTCTCTCATGGGTGCGCGTTTTCCCCGTTTCATACAAAGGCTCCACCATAGGCACCAGCTGAGGACTTCCTATGGCCTGAGAAAAGTGAGCAGAAGACTTTCCTGCAAACCTCCTCTCACTGGCACCCCTGAAACACTATCCTCTCCAGGCGCACCTTAGCTTGGTGGAGCAGCAGCTCGCAAGCACATGCTGTCCACACCACTGGGCCCTCTGCACTCCTGAGAGCCACAGGTTAGGCCATTGGCAGCACGTGAGCTGGTGTTTGGGTCCTGAGCCCCGTTCCTCCTCTGGGGACCAGAGGCTGTCCCAGGAAAGGCACCCTGTGCTCACTGTAACCACTGCTTCCTCAGACTTCACCACTGCCAAAGGTAGGAAAGGAAGAGCTTCGTCGTATTATACCTGCAACGTGAGGCTCTCATTGGCATCTCCAGTGAGAGTTTGAGTGGGGAACAAATGGAAACTTGAGGCTAATAATCTGTCTGGGAATTCTCTCTTATGCCACCTCATGCCACCTCAGAGCCATCCGGGTGCTCACAGAAACTATGTAACATGGGCAGAGGAGGGCCCCAGGGGCAAACAGACAGTGACCACAAATACGCTTCCTCCACACACTGCTCCGCTTGTTGAGCCATCCCTACAGGTGTGCTCACCTGTGCCTGACTCATCCTGCTTCCCTGGGAGGCCTGGGAGATGGGAGAGGAGGAGTGATCTCTGCAGCATGGGTGAGGGAGGGTGGTGACTGGGGTGTCCTGCTCAGGGGACCTTTGCAGGATTGTCCTGCAAGCAGCTTCGTCCTGTGAGAGGCAAACGGCACTTGGGTGAGGCATTCTTGGGGGTTTGAGGACTGAAAACGTTGGACAAAGTTGGATTTTTTTACAAATATTTAAAACACATTTCAATTCTCTAGGCCATTTTAAACAAATCAACTGAGTATTACAAAGTTGTGGGTTGGTATGTAGAAGACTGAATGAGAATGACTGGATTCATTCATTCAACCACAAACACTTATTGTGGGGCCATCACGAGTTGTGATGGGGTCACAAAGATGAATAAGACAAAGTTCCTGGCCCTGAGGGGACCAGGGAAGAGTACAGATTCATCTGCCCATTCCTTAGGTCCTTGGGGACACAGAGATAAATAAGACACGGCTTCTGACCTCAAGCTGCCCACCCACCACCCAGTAGACTGCATACGATGACATCCAACAGTGCGGAAGGCACTAGCATAGAACTATGTCAACGGCCACAGGGAAGCTGAAAGGGGTCACTGAGCTCACCCAGTGGGGATGGGGTGCAGGGGGAAAGGTCTGAGAAGGGTTAGCAGAGCAGGCAATGCTTGTGGAGGTGCTGGTGAACAAGCGGGGGGCATTCCAACCTAGGAAACGACATGAATGGCCTTGTGATCTGCTTTGGGAAACTTCAGCAAACTTGAAACGGCATCAGGAATAATGAAGAGAGGCCATGTCAGGGAGTAAGAAGAGAGGCCAGAGAGGAAGTGCCATGTGCGCCCACTCCCAGTCAGAGCCATTCACCTTCTACCAGACGTTCCCCAATCCCCTGGGGGTGGTGTCTCCCAGGGCTCAGCTCCTCCCTCCATCCTTCATCCTGAGATGACAACACCCCTCTGAACCTGTGACTCAAGGGTGGCTGCACTAGATGTCATAGAAGCAGCAGTGAAATTTCTGGACCTGCAGAAAAGAGGGAGACTATGTTCCATGGGGAATCAGGGAAGGTGTCTAGAGGTGGCAGTTGCACTTGGTCTGAGAGGATGAGGAAGACCCGGACAGGTCGGGGTGGCAGTGAGGGAATCCTGGGGTTGGGTTTGTTTTTAGTGGAGTTTTAAGTAGATGGTTGCTTTCCTGCAGTTGGTTCCTTTGCCTTTTCGTGACTTCAGTTTTCTACGTGAGCATATCGCCAGGTCCCATAGGATTGGAGTCATGGCGTTTGTTGCAGATCAAGCAACAAACATGTATGAGATCAAGGTTTTCCAGGTTAATGACAAGTGTACCTGTGACTCTGGAGTCCCACAACCACGATGACTGTCATTCTCGGGGACCTGAAGGATGAAATATTTTCTATATCTAATCTTTCTGGGCCTGGTTAATTCCTCATCCTTTAAGACATGCCTTGTGTGCTACTTTCTCAGAAAATCTTTCTCCTGACCCTCTTACCGTTCTGCATACCCCTAAGCTGAGCTGCCTGCCTCTCTGATTCCACCACAGACCTGATACAGCCTTCATTGCATTTTGTGCTGCTATTCTTTCCTTTTTAAGTGTGTTTGTTTCCTTCTCTGGCTGGGAGGCCTTTAAGAACATGTCTCACCCATCTTTGTGTTCCTAGGACCTTTTGAAGAACCTGACAGACAAGAGGCATCCAACACATGCTGGCTGAGTGAATGAATTATTGAAGGCATTGTAAACTATCCATTTTAAGCTATAAATACAGATATAATGGACATACATATACATTAGAAATACCTAAGATACAAGATACAATGTATGCAAAGATCACTATTGTTACACTATCTTCAGGGGAGCATTACCAGACATCAGTGTGCAACAGATTCCTTCTGCACAGTGAGCTGGGGAAAAGCCCTGGCTGGGAGCAAACTGCTTGGTTCCAGACTTGACACTGTGAGCCACTTGAGTGACTTTGGTCAATGACATAAACTCTCTGGGCTTCCCATCCCCTGCTGCTGCTGGTCTCTGTGGCCAAAAAGACAGAGGCAGGCTGTGCTCCTGCTCCTGCTTTACATGTAACCTGAAAACTAGCCTTTGAGGTGTGACTTTAGTCATCTCTGCCAGCATATGGCACGTGAGACTCACTGCCAGCCACCCCGTTCCTCATCTTCTGGGGAGGACGATGAGGCCATGGGTGTGCACAGGGGCTTACATAACACACGGGGCGGCCGTGCTAGGCAACTCCTGCCTGGACAATCTACAAGGAAGCTGATGTAAACAGCTGGGGATCCCATGTTCTGGAGGCCTTGGCTTCCTCCCTCCTGCCTTGCTTTCTTTCTGGCCCCCAAACCAAGGGCTTTTCCTGCACACTGCCTTGACACTCCTGGTTTCTGTAAGGCCAGCTCAGCAGCAGTAGCAGGAATGGAGTGACTTGGCTGGCGGTTTGGAGCACAGACCCCTGGTTGCATCATCTGTAGAGTTGGAGCCACCAAGAAAAGACGCTCTGACATGATAATGGGGTTCTCATTTCCCAAGCAGCTGTCCCCAGGAGAGCAGGTGGCAGTTGTGACAGGAGAGTGAGAACAACCTTTTGCAGCCTGGCCAAGATATGATGAAGAATTCAGCCAGGCAGCCTGTCCTTCAGATTTCAGAGCTGGACACATACTAATATTTGAGGTTATTATCTGCTGAGGCTCCTAAGATCTGGCTCATGGCCCAAGTCCTTGGCCTTCACGAATCTTTGGTAAAGAAACAACAGAGAAATGTTTCTCTCTCCCCTTCTGCCTCTCTTACACAAACACACCTTCCACGTAACAAAAACTGAAAATGTAAACACCAGATGGTTATTTTAAAAATAGCCTCACAAACGTGATTTGAGGAGTACTGACAAATTTGACTTCATCCTTCTTGCCCACCACATCTCTAATTCTCTTTCTTGTTTCCACTTCTGCCCTGGGAGAGACCACGTAGGTTACCTAGTTCAACTCTTTAATGACTCCACTGAGGACACTGTGGCCCAGAAAGCGTAGGAGATTTGTCCAATACCATACCTAGTTACTTTCAGTCAACCAGAAAGTTCTCTGGATAAGGGTCAGAGGAAGACTGACTGCCTTTCCTTTGGGGGAGAGTAGATGCTCAGGACCCACAGGAGGGCTTAATGACCCCTACATCTCTCAGAATCCAGAAAGTGGTGGTCAGAGAACTATTTTCAATATTCCTAAAACCCTATGATAATCACACATTTTCCTGCTACCTGAAAATACCAGCCACCTCAGTTAAAGAATAACACTGAATATATAAGAGTTTTATAAATACTTTTAATGTTCACTAGAAAAAATACCAAATATGCACAAAACAATCAACAGTCAGGCACCTACCATCTGGACATATTACCACCATTATTTCAGGTCAGTGGCGCCCATTGTCACTTTCATTTAAAAACTGTATCTGTAGTTACATGGGTTAGATCAAAAAGAACAGGAAAAGGAGTACAGGATAGCTTCTGCGGTAGTTACGAGCTTTCAAAAATTGAGTCAAAAATAATGAAGAGATAAATAATAATATGGAAATAATAAAATGAGTTCTTGGTGCTGAGAAAATCGGCAGTCGCCCTCCTATACACTTCCCAGCTACATCTCTGCTGCTGCACAATTTCTTTAGCCAGGGCTTTTCGTCACAGGCTCACTAAAAGCAAATAAATAATGCTCTGATCTTGACTCTGACTCATTAGGCTGGAACAAACCCAGATCAAAGAGAGGGAGAGGGTGGGGGCAGGGATGGACAGCGGAGCTGGGGGTGCATTTCATACTCCGTTAGTAATTGAGGAGCTCCAGCAAGGAGGCACAGTGGCCGCAGAGCCTCCAGCCACAGTCCTCAGACGGTCCACACACAGCAGCTCTCTGCCCTGCTGTGGAGCGCTGAGGAAGTGCCCTCGTGGCGTCAATTATCCAACTATTATGTTGCACTTTTCTGCTTTACAGCATCCTGAGGATCATGAGTCGATGCCTATAAAGGGCCGGTGATGTGGTGCCTAATAAGGAGGCCGCTCCACAGATGTTTAAAATGGGGAAATGCTTAGGCTCCATTTCCTCATTTTGTTTTCTGTTCTCCTGTTTCCTTGATTGACTTTTTGCCACTGTACCTCCTGTGTCTCTCAGCCTCTGCTCTCTTGCCATTTGTCTCCCTTTCCCTGTCTTCTGAGCCTCTGTTTCATCTGTCTCTCTGTTCATTAGAGAATAGTGTTCCACACACACAGACACCTGCTCCTACCACAGGGCTGCGGGGGAGGAATGCCACTCGGAGAGTGGAGATCAGTGTTCCGTGTCTGCCCTTTGACCTGTGACGGTGAAGAGGATGAGAGCCAGGTGGCAGGACCTTTGCTCTTATGCTCAGAGGCCAGGACCTCTGGTTAGCCACAGGGCTGCCAGCAGCCTCGTGGCAGGTCTCTGACTCAGAGGATGAAGAGACGGACTGTCCACCATGCATTCCATTCTGCAGAGAGACCTCAAAGTTTCTTTCCAGAAAGGAGAAGCTGCTGCTGGTCTCCCGTTTACCTCACAGCATACGTGTGCTGAACTTCATGCATGTAGCCAACTCTGGGGGCAAGATTCCGATCTGGGAAGATCTGTGTGACAGGCAGGGACCCAAGCTGAGGTCCCAGCAGACTAGGGATCTCAGGTTCCTTATGAAGGATGGCGGAATGTCTCTCCTCCAAACATGCAAGAGGATCATGTGGGGTTAAAGGCCCTTTAAAAAATCAGGTGCAGGAAGGGCTCTCTGACCCTCTCCATTTTCTTCCTAAATCCAGGTAATAAAACTCCATATGGAAGATGTCCTCTTTATAACAGAATGAAAGTAACTCGCTCATCAGCAAGGACGAGAAGCTGAAGCCCAGAGAATTCTGTGCAAACAGACCTTGCCGAAACAGCTCTTATCTTCCCTTAGCCTCCCCAGCTATTTTAGTTACTTTTGTATAGTTGACTCTGTTCAACCTTGCAACAAAAATTCAGGCTTGGCCACCTCTTGGCTTACTGACAGCAAAGGGAACACTGTGCCTCCACTACATCTGCTGGCCTTCCCAGTCTGCAAGGGCAACACACACACACACACACACACACACACACACACACACCACCACCACCACCCACCCCGCCCCCGCCCCCGCGTTTGGACGAAGGGAGGGTACCTGAGTTCTCTGCCCAAGGTGCTCTTGCTCTTGGCTGCCATCTAGTGGCCTCCCATGACTATTGCAGCCATGAAATTCTAAGCCCTGCTGAAGGTGGGCCTCTCAACCTGGGCACGTCCTTTATCAATGCTTTCCTTCCTCAGCTCCCGCCCAGCTAGGCTGATGCCGAGAGTCTCTGTGCCTCAGACGGCAGGGTGCGGTGAGACCCAGGGGACCCTGGGATGAGGAGGCAGGCGCTCGGCGACAGGGGAGACTTCAGAGACTGAGTGACCGGAAGGCTTCCTGCTGGTTCTGCAGCGACGGCCGAGCCCATCCTATCTCGTCTGAGGTCCTCTGTGCATGTCTGCAGTGTGAACGCTCACTGGCACGCTTATCTCCTTAACCGTCTGGGGGGTTGGAGGCTAATGTAACTGCCCGATCCTGACCCTCCTGTGCCGGAATTGCTTCCGCGCTGCCCGGGGCCTTTCCAGGCCTCTGTGCTCCGGCTGGGCCCGCCCATCTCCTGGGTCCCCCTCCCCTACGCCGTGCTCCTGCCGGCCTGACGCCGGGATGCTCCTGAAGCACGGCCTGCGCACTTGGGCCCGGGTCTTTGCTCCCCAGCTCTTCTCTCCACCTGTGGAGATAGCATCTTCGGGAACAAATGCAGATGCCCGTCCTCTGGAATCTCCCCCTTGCTCTGGCCTCTCCTACCCAGCCTGCAGGTGGTCCTCCCTCCCACCTCCTCCGCCCAGCACTTTGCCCTCTTTCCCATACTTACCCCTGGCTGTGTGCCTGTCTCAAACCGCCCTGTTTGTGTAGGTGGCCCCTGACTTACTCATCTCTCTGTCTGTATCACACCAAATAAAAAAGGCCCTGAAAGCTTTCTCAAAGGACGTGAGGGCTGGTCAGGGCTGAGGCTCACCGTGACAGCTCTCGCACGGTGGGACTCTGTGCCCAGGCCTTAGGAACACTGCGTGTCAGCGAGCAGGAGCCCCGTGGGTGCCGGGCTGTCCTTCAGGTGCACAGCCACTCCTGCCCCCCGAGTTCACTCTCACACGCCCCTCCCCAGGGAGACACGGACTTCACAAGCACTGCTGGCACTGGGGACCCTGCCTGGCACAGTGTGAGAGAGCGTCACCCAGCAGCCCGTCATGGTTGATTTTCTGTGAGGTGCAGGGGACATGGAGATGCTTTGGATGTGAAATTTCGTGGGTGCAGGGGGCTGGAGGCGGGAGACACCGGGGTTCGCGGTGGTGTGAGAGACGCTTAGAGGCCCCAGGGAGGAGGGCTGGTCCTGAGCGCGGTCTGAGCAGTGCTCCTGGCAGCTCCGAGGGCAGCCGCCCCTGTTTGATGATTCCAGCCTCTGCTTTCACTCTTTGTGGGCGTGGATTGGGGCTCTAGGGCTGGGTGGGCGGCGGCGCTCACTGATTCGCTCAGCAGACGTCTGCTGGAGACTGGCTGTGCTCCAGCTGGGGCGCACGAAGGCGACAGGAATTACCCTGTGGTCACATTCCGTGTCATCCTAGAATAGCTACTCATTTCTCTTGGATTAAAGGAAAAAACAAAACTGAGTACCTTCGATGAGACATCTGGAACTTGAAACAAAATCGGCAAATTCACGTCCTTCTCGGACGAAACCAGGCTCGTGGCAGAGGCTTGGGGAGATCTGAGTAATCAAAACAAGAGCAAGTTAAAACCATTGCCCCTGGTTCGAAGAGCCAGGCTCGTAGTTGTTTTGGAGGGAACCCCAGAGCCAGCTGTCCCCCGCAATCCTGGGGCCTGGCCATTCTGGGGCCCCCAAAAGATGGTCCTGCCCTCTTAGGTCGTCGCTCTGGCTCCTCTGCCCTTTTTGTTTTTAACTAGCCCATGCCGGCTGAGGATTGTTGGAGATGGTGGGCAGATTAAGGCAGGGAAAGCGTTCATAAAAGCAGATGTGCATGGGTTAAATGAAAAGACCTGCACAGAACTTTGGAGCACCTGAGGAGTGCCTGTCCTTTATGTCAGGCCTGAGCTGGGACCTCATGTCCCGGTACTCCCAGTCTCCTCCCTCCACCATGCTTTTCCTCTAGAACATTCCTTGTTTCCAGACAGCAAGTGAAGCAGCCACGGAGCAGGGCTGACACCAGTTGTCCTCAGAGGGAGTGACCCGCCTCGCTGGTCGTTGGGGTTTTTTATTACACATGAAGGACCAAGGCGTGCGGGGTCTGGCCATCATAGACCACCCTGTGTGCAGCCCGTGTGAGCTCCAGGCCAGCCAGAAATGGAAACTCAGAAACTCTTGCCAAGAGCAGCTCTCTTTTCTAATGAGAAAAGCTTTCATTGTCTATTGTTCATTTATAACAAAGGCATGTGGAAGGAGTTTGGTGCTCATAAGGCATTTATTGTTTCATTTCTTCCCACCATTTCCCGGGCCCCAGGAGAGCTGGCGAGGAGGGTGTGACCCAGCTCCTGTACTGCCTTTGTGATATGTAAACTGCCTGCCTTCGACCTGACACCCAAATGCTGACCAGGGAGGCCAGAGGCCATATTTGAACGGCTTCAGCGCACAGTACTCTTGCCTAAACAGGAGGGGGCGCTCAAGCCTGGCGGGGGCGGGGCTTCCGCAGGCAGGCCGCCCTGGGAGTCTTCCTCACACAAGTGGGTCTGTTCAGGCACTGACCTTCCGGGCCAGGTCTCACCTCCTCCAGCCCTGCAGGTGTTTCCCGAGCCCATGATCTCGGGTATTCTGAGCCCATTTCACTAAATGCTCCTTTCTCTTTCTCAGACTGTTCTGCATAAGAGCTGCTTGTCCGGTGCAAGGTATTACTTAAAATCACATTTAAAACTTCTTACCGCGTCTCAGAAAAGGGTTTTGCCAACAATAAACGGCTTGGAACCCAGTGCTTTGGCTGGATGAGGATTTTCCAATCCTCCAGAACTGTAGATAAACAAATTATCCTTTCAGAGGGCTCTGCCTCCCTATCTTGTCCTCCCGAAAGCTCAGGGCATCGCACAGGTGCTGTTCTGTCAGTATCTTAACCTTCATGGGAGGTAGGCAAGTGCCATTTCTCCAACAAGGGCTGAGACTGCGTCCCAAATCCTCCCAGCACAGAAACGAGCTGAACTTCACTGACCACTTAGGTAAGTGCTGCTTGCGACCAGCTGGAGTTTGGCGGACTGGAAGAAATCTGCCCCTTCCCTTCCCAGCGGACTGCCAATGGGCTGCCGCTCTGACACTCCAGGACCCACTGTGACAGTGGGTAGGTTCTGGGGATGCCCGGTTATGTCAGGGTCTGCCCTTTTCAAGCCTCTGCCCTATTCCCCCTCTCACCCCTGCCAAAGACTGTATATTGGGGAACAGGGAGCTGGAGATGAGAGAACCACGCACAACGATGCCTTGTTTCTGGCTTCAGGGGCATGGGCGTGGGATGGGACTGTGGGATGTCACTCTATTTAGATGTCAAACACTAGCCATTTCACATAAAAACGCAGATTTCTGGTACTGTTAGAAAAACCAGCATATCTGGCTGCTGGAGGCACATACCTGCAGACAATGTTGACCGGCTGGAGGGCACTCTGTCCCCTTTAGTCAGGAAGGTGGTCTCTTCTTCACCGGACACCCCACTTAGCCAGCTCTGCTCATTTATGTCACCCACCTGACTGTCATCAGCAGGTGAGTCTGGGCCCCTCCCCCAACTCAGGGGGGCCAAACTATCATCCCCCAGCTGATCCTTGAAGTGCTAACAATTCTTAATAAGAACTACATCACCTGTGTTACTATTGCATAAGAAAGCCTTTGGGTGTAACGAATCTCTGATTGCCTGCTTTATACTTAGATATTAGCTGGAAGGTAGTAGATCTATTCAAAGTTAAGTGAAAAGAACACAACAGAACAAGCATGTCATAGGTGCCCTGAAAGTACACAAAACCGACTGGCAGCTTACTGCAAGTGTGGTTTTTAAAAGATGCAGCAAAGCAAAAGGAACATGTTATGGAAGAGGGGATGAAGATAGTCCCTCACAGAGACTCACTTATCCATTGGCAGAAGGGCACATGACAATTACTAGCAGGAGGAAAAACTACTTAAAGAGTAAAATCTTCTCAGCAAATGATGGCACTGCCCAGGGAACCAACCCTTTCCCTCCATGATGTGCCTGCAAACTTACCCTGGTCTGTCCCCTCCCTAGTCTCCCTGACTCCTCCCACAACACGCACGGAATCTCACCCTTGCCCTTCCTGCAGGGTTATCACCACACCCAGGGATGGAGCATGGAGAGCGAGGTGGCAGCCCAGTGATTTCTAGGGGCAGCACTGACGTGCCCCTATGCACTGACTACCCCAGTTCTGAAAAATACGAATGAGTTCCATAGCGGTTCACTTTAGAGGGACAGGACTAGTGAGACTGGAGATTGTCTCAATGTGAATACAGGCAGTTGCTACTCTAAAAAGACAGGAACATACGGTTCTAGACTTTGGGTGATTAAAATTAGAAAAATTCAAATTAAAACAATGGGGAAAAGGTAAATGACAAGTAGGTTGGGTGTGTTTTCAAAGGCAGGGTCCAGGGGCAAAATTCCCTTGTATTGGGGAATGATGGGGTAGAAAGGGAAGTAGATATCTCATTTCCTCCGGGTCTATACCCAGCACTCGCTTTTGCTGAGAAAGCCGGGCCATTTCTGGTGAGCACCGGTCTTGGCTGCTCAGCTGATCAGAATGCTCCTTTGATAACCCTTAAGAAATCATCTTCCGTTAGACCCTTTCTTGAAATCTTTGCCCTCAGGGGCTGAGCTGTTACCTTTTGGGGATGCTGAGCACTAATGGTTTGTTTATGAAACTGGCCTCACTAAGCCAAGGAATCTTGTCAAATTTTGGAACGAAAACCTGGAAAGACATGGAAAGAAATCATTTTGCAGAACTGATTGCTCTTGACTGTTGACACCATTATGTTGACCAAAGTAAGCCAATAGCAGCTGCGCAGCAGTCAGCACTTTACAAAACATTTTATGGTTTCTATTTAACCTTTTGACTCCCCCATAAAGTAGCCCAGACCAAATAAGGTTTTCTCCATTCTGCAGATGGAGAAATCAAAGCTCAGACAGTGTGATCTGCCAAGTCACACAGCTAGCAAGTGGATTCAGGTTTCCTGACTTTTGTGTCCACTATATCTTGTGTTCTACTGTAACCCTTTGCTGCTTTATTGCTTCCATCTGTTTATGAATCCTCTAATATTTCCATGAGCTTAGCTGAATATTAGCAACTCGTCAGTCAGTCTCTGTTTTCAGCCACAAGGCCCTCTGCCCTCATTCCTTCTGGGAGGCAAAGAGGAAAGAATCACACTTTGAAGTTACGTTTGCTGAGCACTAATGGTTTGTTTATGAAGCTGGCCTCACTAAGCTTCTTTCATTAAATGAAAGCTACAAGGCACCTAGCACATAGTAGGCACTTAATAAGTGATATATAACAATTGTCTGCAGCTAACCCACTTCCCAGCTGTGTGGCCCTGACAGTCACAACCTCTCTGAGCCTCAGTTCTGTCCTCTGTGAGAGGGGGATGACATCATCGCTGTCTAGGTCAGTGCACAAGTGCACGACCGCACGCTCCGGGAGAGCAGGGCTTTGCGTCTGTTTCGTTCACGGCTGTATCACGAGCACCGAAAACAATGCTGGTGCTTGTATCACGAGCAGCGAAAACACTTGGAGGTGTTTGGTGCATGTGCAGCGAATGCACGGGCGCGTGGGGAGTCGGCCGCCGAGGACCTATATGAATGAAAGTAGCTGCTCTATGCTCTCTTCTACCAGGTTAACCCAGCCTGTCTCCCTGCCCAGCGGAGCCCAATCCCTGGCCTTCCTGTTGAGGACTTGCTTTCCCAGGCTCCACGCGGCGCGGAAGGGCCGCGGGCGGTCCTGGGGGCGGCCACGAGGGGGCAGCAGCGGCCTTGCCGTCCCCGCCGAGCGGGGCGCTCTGGCTGCGGAGGCCCCGGAACTGCTCGGCCGCCGTCGCGACCCGGATGGGGAAGGGGGTGGGTGGCCGCCCTCCCTCACCGTGCACCCTTGCGAGTTGCGGGCAGGTGGGTTCTGAGAGGGCGTCAGTGTCTCCGGGACGCCGTCCCCCGCAGGCCCCAGGCTGGGCAGGGGGCGGGCGCTGCCCTCTGGGCCCCGCGGATCCGCAGCTCGGCGGCTCGGAGCTGCCCGATCCGTGGTCTCTGCTGCGGTGAGGGGGCCCCGGGCGTGCGGCTCGGGAAGCGAAACCAACCGCGGCCTCCAAGGAAGAGCTAAGGTCGGGCGATGAGACTTCTCCTCGCAGGTTTGCTGGATGACCTTGGTAGTTCTAATGCTTAGCTTCGCCCTCACAGAGTTGCGCCGTTGTAAGTAGGACGATTGCTTTTTAAAGGATGTTACGCCCAGTTAATGGATTAAGAATAGTTAGTTTCTTTGAGTCTTTGGTTTTGGCTGATAATGGAGCTCATACTTTTCTGTATTGTGTAATTTATGGCGAACTTGCAGTGACAGGAAAGGATTTTGGATACTCTGAGGCCCATACATAGACCGTGGGGATAATAACTGGTTTAGAGGGAGACTTGATGTGAGGCACAGGCTTTGGTGTTAAACCTTGGTTTGAATCTGGCTCCAATTCTTACCACTCTTAACGTTCGGTTAAAGTTACCTAAGCAATTTGAATCTGAGCTTTTTACTAGTTAAAGAGGGCTAAGGTTGTATAGATTAAATGAAAGAAGCTACAAGGCACCTAGCACATAGTAGGTAGGCACGTAAGTGATATCTAACAATCGTTTATTATCCAAGGAATTTTAACATAGAAACTGAAATTGAATTTTAATGTCCCTAATTATAAAATGGCCACCACCTATATTTTGCTCATACGTTTAATAACAATTGGTTTTGTTTTAATGCAGCCCCACCCTTGACCTTTTGCAACATTCCTAAGTTCATAGTGTCCTTCTTTCTAGGAACTTGGCTGTATTGTCCTGCCTCACAGAACAAACTCATCAGCTGCAGGCCTAGCCCGGGTTTCTGCTTTTCAAAGCAAGGGAAGGTGGATTCAATATCAAGCATAACACAGCATGGAATTTCCAGAGAGGTCTTACTTCAAAACTTTATAAAAAGATCAGAACCCCTATGGACTTTCATAAGGGAGATTGAACTGGCCAGAGAGGAAGGGTAATGTGTGCCCAGCCTGCCCCTAACACCAAGGACGCCAGGTGGAAGAAGGTCCTGTATGAGCGACAGCCCTTTCCCGATAACTACGTGGACCGGCGGTTCCTGGAAGAGCTCCGGAAGAACATCTATGCCCGGAAGTACCAGTACTGGGCTGTGGTGTTTGAGTCCAGTGTGGTGGTGCAGCAGCTGTGCAGCGTCTGTGTGTTTGTGATCACGTGGTGGTACATGGATGAGGGTCTTCTGGCCCCGCAGTGGCTTTTTGGGGCCGGCCTGGTTTCTTCACTGGTCGGCTATGTTTTGTTCGATCTCGTCGATAGCGGTGAAGGGCGGAAAAAGAGTGGGCGGACCCGGTGGGCTGACTTGAAGAGTGCCCTGGTCTTCATTAGTTTCACGTATGGATTTTCGCCAGTGCTGAAGACCCTCACAGAGTCCGTCAGCACTGACACCGTCTACGCCATGTCAGTCTTCATGCTGTTAGGCCACCTCATCTTCTTCGATTACGGTGCCAGTGCTGCCATCGTATCCAGCACACTGTCCTTGAACATGGCCATCTTTGCTTCCGTCTGTCTCGCCTCACGCCTGCCTCGCTCCCTGCACGCCTTTATCACGGTGACTTTTGCCATCCAGATTTTTGCCCTGTGGCCCATGCTACAGAAAAAACTGAAGGCACGTACTCCACGCAGCTATGTGGGAGTCACGCTGCTTTTTGCGCTTTTGGCCTTGGGTGGCCTGCTGTCTGTCAGCGCTGTGGGAGCCATACTCTTTGCCCTTCTGCTGGTTTCCATCTCCTTTCTCTGTCCCTTCTACCTCATTCGCCTGCAGCTTTTTAAAGAAAACATTCACGGGCCTTGGGATGAGGCTGAAATCAAGGAAGACTTGTCCAGGTTTCTCAGCTAAGTTAGGGACCTGTGCTCCTTTATTAAGGCAAACTGAATGAATGATTAGCTTCCCAGCTAGTATCTGATTTGAAGGCAGAGTTCCATTCCGGCAACGCACACCGATGCGGGCGGGAGAACAGAGATCCACAGAGACGCTCACCATGGGTGTGGGTGGTGAAGGTGCTGATCCTTTCTGCCATTTTGTGGATGGAAAAGCTCTCTGGGCTGTCTATCTCAAATCACGGCTCTCATTTATTATTCACTGTAACAAATGAAGTGATAATGGTTTCTACTTATAAAAAAACAACATATCCACTGAGTTGTCTTGTGATTTTTCAGTAAGCAGAAGGTAGAAGGGGCATAAGAGTGAAGAGAATAAATGTGTGTGTGTATAGAGTCATTCCTACCTTTTTCAGTGTATTAATGATGCTCCCTTATTTATCTAGAGTTCAAACGAGAGCTCTGGATGCTGTTTCTAGTTGCCTAAGGTAACCCCAGTCAACCTTGACTCAGAGTTTCTTCTTAGTTCTTAGTAGGGCATGTGTACAACTCAGTACACAAGAATATTTATTACAGGAGATGGCATTTGAGCTTAACTTATGGAGGTTAGGTGGGCTTGAAGTGGTTTTAGGGCAGGTGGCAAAGGCCTTTAGGAGCCAGGTCTGTTAGGAGCAAGTGAAGCTGGCCCTCTGTGTGTGGCTAATGGCGGCTGCTGGACAAGAGAGCGTGCCCTGTCCAGTGAGGGCGACTGCTGCTCTGCTCCAGCTGGCTGTTTATGGTCAGAAGTTGGGCCTGGCTTCAGAGCTTATGAATCCAAATGAAATTCTAAGTGAAATCTCAGTTTCTATAAATGTGATTTTTTAAATACGAAATCTGACTTGTAAATTCTGTCCAATTTAAATCAGGTCAGAAAACACCCTTGCATTGAAAATCTGACTATTACTGGGCCACATTTGCTCTTAGCAAAAGCACAGAGGTGAGAAATTGTTAGATGAGAGTTCAGGGTCCTGGGGATTTGAGGAAGCATATGGGAGTTTTGAATAAGAAGTAGTGGTCTGTGAGTCAGGAATTAGGCGTTACTCAGGACACAGTGGGGCAGTCCAGCTCCTGTAAGGAAGGAGTGAATTGGGCTAGTTACATAACTGCTCCTGTCTCAGTTTTTTCATCTGTAAAGTGGGAATGGAAGTATTTACCTCTGGAATGTGATGGTTAAATGAGATGTGCAAAGTGCTTTGAAGACTGCTGGAAACACCGCATGTATTCATGTTAGCTGTTATTGTTACTAAGTTGAAGTGTAGGGAGACTGGAGGGCAGAGACTAAGTGCAAAATGCATCAGGTGCCTCCTAGAAGAGCTGGTCCCTCAGGAAACAATTCATTTGCAACAAGTTTCTGTGCCATCCTTTCTCGTTAGAAATTAGTTTAAAATTAGAAATTTCATCAGAGTGGTAGTATTCCTAAAAAGTAATGTTTTATTTCTCTGAACTTAGATTTCTGAAAAATGTCTTAAATGGGATTGTGACTAGTGTCCTCAGCTCGTCATCTCACATTCTTTTTCTGATCTGAATTTGGGCCGATGAGTACAGTGTTTCATGGTTAGAATGGATAGCTTTCTTTAAAGCCAGTTAGGTTGCTTTTACAGTCTCAAGGAGACTGGCTGATGGGGAGGGAAAGATCTCAGAGACTGACTTGTGGAGCTCAAAGCATTCACCCACCACCTGCTTGGGTCTGACCTCATGTGTTGAGTGTGGCCAGAATTGGCTCATAGTCCACATCAGGAACAGCCACATGTCAGTGGTGGAAGGTGGTAGAGTTGTATAAAATTGTACTTTTGTATGTTTCAATATTAGCCCATTTGGATGGGTTTCCAATTAGCAATTTTTAGGGAATTCACATAGCAGCTGTCTAATTTGGTGAGCAGAAAGTTCCCCAAATCAGAACCACTTTCAAGAATAATTCCTCAGCGGGATGAATTAATGTGCCTGTGCTGTCATTTTCAGCTCTTCTCTGTCACACTGCACAGTATTTGGAGGCACCCCAAGGCCTGATCTTGTAGAAGTCTTGTGTGGAGGGGCAGGCATGGCAAGTGGGGCTGGATGTGAGGTATAGCGCAAAGCAGCCAACTCAGTTCACATAGAAACATGGTGGCTGTGGGGAGAAGGGTCTTCCAGCCAGAGAGACAGTGTGTACTCGTGTGCAGGGCCTGATGCGCCCGGGCAGTGGGGAGCAGCACCGAGCAGGTGGGTGCAGGGGAGGGATGGGGTCTGGGAGTGCTGTGTACCTCAGATTATTCTATCCTGTACTCGGTGGCAAATACATTTATTATATATGTGTGGTATTCTGGCAGCAGTTTTCTGCTGAACTATGGAGGTTGTAATGAGGAGCTTGTGAAAATAGTCTGGACAAAGGGCAGTGATGACAGTGGGCAAAGAGGTGAGAACCCTGAGCAGAGAGATTTCAGAGAACTTGAGAAATAATGTTGGGAGATGGAAGGGGAACAGAGGGTGAGTGGGGGGCTTCTGCTAGAGTGAATTTGTGTTTCCATTAACTATATCATGAAAAGGCGGAAGTGGGAACAGGTTTGGTGGTGAAGTAGATAAGCAAGTACAGGACATATTAGGGCTGAGTGCCTGAGATGGTACCCCTAGGCTCAGCTGTTCCATATGGGGTATCTGGAGGATATGACTGAGAATTCTGAGCACAATCTAGAAGGTACTGGGATCTAAGCAGAATCCAGTGCTTTTGTACTTAGGATTCTTTGTACAGAATTGGTAGCTCACAACCAGGCTATAATGGAATTAGAAATGTGTCATAGGAGGGTAACTAGTAAATCAAAGTGATAAGAATCAAAGGGAAAGGAGGCTGCCCTATGACAATGGGTTAGAGAATAGAACAGCACAGCCTGGAAAGAAGTTCAAAGGATATAGATAGTCATTGACTATGAAACTGTTAAGGGTGAAGGTGAATGTTGATTTGTTCACCAAATCATGACTTAAAGGAGGGCAAGTTCAAGACAAAAGCATAATTTTATCTTGAACTCCAACAAGTTTCACAGGCCAGGAATATAAATTGGTTCCAAAAAGTTTAGGGGAAAAATGCAAATAAAAAGGCCATAAATGCTTTTTAAGAAAATGTAAGGAATCCCAACCCCTAAGTGTTGCTGCCTCAAGGATGGTGAGGCTCACTTAGGTAGAGGGAGTCTTTTGGGTTGCTACCGGCATAGGGAAGCAGACCTGAATAATGATGGATATGACCTCGTGTGACAGCTGTTGGGGAAGTTACTCACCACTTAAGCACACTCATATAGTCAGTCAGTCTCTTAAATTTAAACCACACTGAAAAGGCACAAGTGACATTAATGGTTTAGGTTTCCAGGGAATATCATGGTACATGCATGGGAAGAGGGGAAGGAAGGAAAAGGGGACAGGGGTACAGTAGCCTTGGAATTAAAACACCAACCTGTCAAACACTTTCCATAAGAAGCCGTCCACCCTTCCCCTTCTGCACACCTTCCCCCCAGCTCTGCTTGTCAGTCTGAGTTACAGGTGAGGTTGGCTGTTGCCAGTGGCAAGAGTTACAGGTGAGGCTGGCAGTTGGCCGTGGCAAGTGAGGGATGACTGGCACGCAGCTGGAAGGCTGTGCTGGGATGTGAGGGGAGCATCGTGCACAGTGGTTCTGTGCCGTGACTAGACTGATGTCAGTGTTACGCCTTTGCGCTAGGTCAGTACTGGGAACTTCTGAGTGAGCCTTTGGGTAGTTGGCTTAAATTGTAGATTCACGAATTCATGCTGAGCACATTCAAGCAAGCATAGGGAGCCATCGTGTGTACGTCTAAGCCAAAGGCTCAAGGTCAAGAAAAACGAAAGAAAGCCAGCAGAGGGCATCAGTCACACAATTTTACATTTTAAACCTGAGTGCAGGGAAACAGGGCTGGGACAGAGGTGCCTCAGCGCCATCCTGTGGACGTTATTGATACTCTTTTTTACAGTGAAATTCAATTAGAATCTTGGAATTGTTGCTCAATTGTGGTTTGGGAAATAATTACACTGTTTGAAGTCCCCATAAATTTAGGAAATAAAGCACTCTGGGATTTGATAAATTATAATAGCTTCATTTCCAAGCACTCAGTGTGTACCAGGCACTGTGCTAAGCACTTTATATACATTATCTTATTTACTTCTCACAACAGTTCTGTAATATATGTGTTATTTTCATTTTACAATTGAGGAGACTGAAATTCAGTGAGCCAGGAACTTGCATAAGGCCATCTTGCCAGGGTAGGCTGATCCTTTGCTTCTCTGGCTACTGAATTGCCTTCAATGCTTTGTCAAATCTCTCATCTCCTTTATCCCTTATTCCCTCCCCTGACATCTAATAAAATATTTGTTATCTACCTAGCCCTATCTCTACTCACATTCTACCATTCACATTGAATGATGTTTGGTATCAGAAATTTATTTATTAACAAATATTTATTGACCACTAACTATATAACAGACATTGTACTATGTGCTTGAGATATATCTATAAATGAAACAGACAAAGGTCCCTGACCTAGTAGAGCTTACATTCTATTCTAGCAGGAGGCAGGCTATAAATATAAGTAGAAGGTAATACATGTTATGGGGGGAAAAGCACTAAAGGGAAAAAAGGGAAATGTTATGAGACTGGATGAGATCATCAGGGAGAAGAGGACCAAGAACTCCAAATTAAAAGGTGGGAGAGAAGAACAAATAAGGAGGTCAGGGTAGGTCTCATGGAAAAGGTAACAACCAAAGACTTGAAGGTGGTGAGGGGATAATCCAGGTTCCCAGGGGAAAAGCATTGCAGGCAGAAGACTTGCTTGGTATGTCTGGAGAATAGCAAGGAGTGGTTAAAGGGGAGTGGGCAAGGGGGACGGATGAGGCTGAAGAGGGTCTGTGGGAGACTAGATCACATACAGCACTGCAAGCTATTAAAAGGACTGCTTTTATTCTGAGGTGGGGGAGCCACTGGAGGGTCTTGGAGAAAAAGAGGGACATGATCAGACATACATTTTGAAAGGCTCATTCTGGTTGCTGTGGGACAAGAGCAGAAGTAGGAAGAAGTGTTGTGGGGGTGGGGGGAGCTCTTAACTGTAATCGAAGCATGGGATGGTGGTGGCTCACAACAGAGTGACAGCACAAGAAGTGGTGAAAGACAGTCACTCTGGATGTTTTGAAAGTAGAGTCAGGAGCTTCTTGACAGATGCAGATGATGAAAGCAACAGAGGAATCAGACTGACTCTTAAGTTTTTGGACAAGTAAATTGCAAGCTGGAGATGCCATCACTGAGTTGGGGGCAGGGACATATGGGTGGGGAGTTTTGGGAGGAGGATCAGGAATTCAGTTTGGGACTTGTAGGATATGAAAGGTATTGTAGACATCCAGGCTGATATGTTGTTAGGAACTGAAGATAATGAGTTTGGATTTTAGGAGTGATGTATGGGATGGAAATATAAATTTGGTATTTGGTATATAAATGGTACTTGATGCTCTTCCGGATGAGATCACCAAGGAAGTAGATGCAGATGGAGAGGATCAAGCACAAATCAAAAGGTTGGAAAGAAGAATAAGCAAAAATATTTGGGAAGCAGAACCACGGAGGCTGGAAGATGAAGTGGACACCGAGTGCAGATGACACAAGGGAGCGGAGTGATCAACTGTGATCCGATAAAAACCTGATATATCAAGACAAGGGCAGGGACTCGAGCATTGGATTTAACAAGGACGAGGTCCCTGGTGTCCTTGAGCAGTTTCTGGTGGAGTGATTGGGATAAAAACCTCTTTAGAGAGGGTTTAAGAGAGAAAAGAGAAGAATTGCAGCGGCAAGTACAGGGAGTTTTCTGGAAGTTTTGCTTCAGAGGGGAACCAAGAAGCAGGACAGAAACTAAAAGCGGAGGTGAGGACAAGGAACTTTTTTTTTCAATGGGAGAAATGATAGCATGTTTGGAAGCTGATGGAAATGAAAGTCATAGTTGATGGTGTGAGAAAGGTAAGAATTGCTGGATAATATCTCAGGCAGTGAGTGGAGATGGGATCTAGTGCACGTGTAGAAAGACTGGTGTTAGGAAAGAAAAAGTTGGCCTGTGGTGACAGCCAGAAGCAGGTGAACTAGGGGTGTTTAGTGCAATTGCTCAGCAGTAGTAAGGGCTCATTTGAGGAAGGTGGTCACAAATTTGAAATGAAACCAGTTAGCTTTCATGTGTGTGTGTGTGTGTTTCTGGACCAGTGCATGGTCCAAAACCAAAGTTGATGGAAGTTGAATATACTCAGGGTGGTGTTTCTATCAAATTGAGATGAGGGCATAGGAGACAGGTACATGCCCATGGGCATGATTGCAATGCTCGGCCATGGAGTTTAAGATGGTAGGAAGAGGGGGGGGGACCTGAAGGGGCTGAAGGACAGGGAGGTGAGGGACAGGGGAAAGGTCAATGATTTGGAGGCCCAAGGTTTGGAAAGACAAGGAAGGAAAGATCAGAGAAAGACAAGGTTACAACTTCAGCAGTGAGAAGCTGAGGTCAGTGGAGGGACCTTCCAATCACGGAGAAGTGAAGTCCAAGAAAACTAGCAGCAGGATGGGGGGTGTTGGAAGGATTCCCTACACACCCGTGCAGTCCCCAGGAACTAGGACAGGTGCGGTGGAGAGCACAACAGTGAAATGGGGGTAACGTCACTGAGGAATAGGGGAGGGAGAGTTGGGGGTAGGCTGGTAGAGCAACGTGGGGTAGTATACGTTTGATCTGCGGCTATGAGGTTCAAGCAGAGAGCTTTAGAGCGGAGGGAGGAAGAATAGTCTAAAACTAAAAATGAAAAGCAAGGCTGCCGCCCTGAGTGCGGGCTCAGCAGCATGTGACCTGTGGGAAACCAGCTGCCCCTCGGAGAAGGCTTCAGGGAAGCGGTGCCCTTTGGGGAGAATGTGGTTGCATTAAAGCGAGAAGGTGAAAGACACATCCAGGCAATAGGGTGAAGATGCAGGGAATGTTGGAGACTTGGAAGGGAATTATAGCGGGTACAGCCTAAGGGTTCCAGCAGCTGGGGAGAGGAGCAGGCCTAGAAGTCCGTGGGCTCAGCTGGGATCAAGGGCTGATAACCTGAATCCCGGCGAGTTCCAGGCAAATGGTGATGAGAAGGTGGGTGTTGGTGGGTAGGGAGGAGCAGATTTCTGGGGCCTGCACTTTACCTTGAATGAGGTGTGGCCTTAGCGTGCAGGCTTTCTCATAGCATCATGAACATGTTCAAATCGTTCGCTAAAAGAATAACGTGCTAATTCTCTGGGTGATGCACATTTTGACAAGAGCCTTTTGGGGATAATCCACAAACTTTCTGAGAGCTGTGCACACTTCCAACAGTGGGGCAGTGCCATCTGTGGTGTTCTGGAAAGTCTGATTCTGGGCAAAGTGATCAGAGCCCAGGTAAGAGCCAAGGTATGAAGGTCCTGGGGCTGGTCAGGCTGAGGGGCACACTCCCCTGGCCACGGGGAGGGCTCTGGAGAGCTCAGTGCAGAGAAGAGGTGAAGTAGGAATAGCGCAAGGCCCGGGGGAGCGAGCTGACGGATCTTCCCAGTCTTTGGGCTTCTTTTTCTTTGCAGCTCACAGGTGCAGTTAGGGTTGGTCACATGCCTTGGGAAATAGTAGCCATCACCACCCAAGCCAAACACCATTTCCTTCCCAGGCACATCCTGTGAAGAATGGCAGGGTCCCTAGAGGGAGGGTGGTTAGGAAGCAAGTCTCCCACCTACTCAGCATTTGCTCAGCACTCGGGGCAGCAACCCCACGGTGCTGGACCCTACTCATGCCCTGCAGGAAATGCAGGGGCAGGGCGCCAGAGGAAGGGGATCTTGGGTCCTGAACTGTCTAGTTCTACAATCCCTTGGCCACAAGGTTGTTGGGCCAACAGACCCTGAGTGACCAGAGCAGGGCAGAGGGAAACCGCTGCCTCTCGGGCCCCGCAGAGCCGGCTCAGAGGAGGCACTCACATCCCCACTCCAGGACGGCCCTGCGGCCTCGTGCAGGGCCCAAGGAACATTTGGACTGTGTTCGGTGAGAACACTGTGGGCCTCCCACTCTCTCTAAATTGTAAAATAAACACATCTTTGGGCTCCAGGCAGCTTTTGTGTAAGTAGGTAAGAGTATTTTTGTCTTTAAAAGAGAAAAAGGCTGCAGGCAAAAGGAAGTCTCCTCGTTGCTAACTTGCTCTCAGTGGCCTTCTGAAATGTAGCCACAGGGATGAGAACTGGAAGAAAAAAGTAAAGCCTGTAGGAGGCTGAACGACTCATTTTTCAATAGTGTTCTATGGAGCTTCAAAAATCTACCTTGTTAGCAGTTGGTTTGAGAGTAGCACCCACTTCAGTGACATCCCCATTTCAGTCTTGAGGATCCTTAGGTCCCTCTGATCCCCAGGGGTTTGCTAAGGCCTTATTTACTCTGTGCCTGCCCACGGCTCCTATTGGTGAGGTTTGTTGAAGAAGTGCACTGCAGCTGCACATCAGGACCTGACATAAAGCTCTGTAAAATTTGATTTAAAACAATCTGGAAATGGCAGTTTATAGTCTTGACTCATCCAATAGCCCGCCACCTCACCCAGTCTTAATATGTTGACAGTATTGTGATTCCATAGTAACTTGTAGTATAAAAAACCCAAACAACAATGGGTGGATCATGGTAGTGGAGGCATCTGGTTTGTCCCTTTGAATGGGGGACGTGTACTGGTGTAGCATCATCTACTCCAGGAGATTTATTCAGCTATAGACTCTGCAGTATATTATAAAGGGCTCAGTTTTTACTTTTTCAGCAATCTTACCTTCCAGTGGGTGAGTTTCATGTTATAAAAATGGATTTGCAGTTACAAACGTTTCCTTCAGAATCTCATGGAACTGGTCTAAAGATTCCATTATCAATTTTGAGTTTTTCAAAAAATCATACTTAATGTTGAGTTATACAACAAATGTTGGAAAATACAATATTTTTTTGAATTCTGCAATAAAGGGGATTGAAGTAGATCATACTCCGGACCCAGTGAAAGTATCCACATCTGTGAATAAACAGCAGAGTTTATTTATCTCCTTTTGGCCTTTGACTTCTAGGATATTTGCTGCATCAACTCCTTAGTATGTATGTGGTCCCCAGGGCTTACAGATATTTATTTCCCAGTAAAACACCAAAGGATTGGAAGTTACTCATTTTTTCCTACCTTTAGTTCTCTTTTCTCCATTGCTCAGATGTTCCGGGTTTCTCCAGCTGGGGACTGGGGAATGCTCACCGCCCATGGGAGACACGGCTGCAGACTCTCAGTCGGAAGCCTTTCTATTAGAAGCCAATGTTAACTGAGTACCTCAGTTTCAATTCCACTCCAACACCGATGTGGTGGAGAGTCTTGCTTGTGCCCTTCCATTAGGAATGAAAAATGTGGCTTCTGATTGGCTGGTGTTCCTTTCTTTGTCAGAGGCCCAGGTCACCACGTTCTGGAATGTTAGCGTTAGTTGGGCTAAGCGGATAATCTGGTCCTAGAACTTAAGTGGCTTCTTCAGTAACAGTTCTCCTTGGGAAAATGACCACAATCTCCTATCATAGCATTATACTGTGATTGCTTCTTTAGCTGTTTTGTAGGCTAATTTTGTCCCGTTACTTTTTCTGGTATTTCCAGACCACATGAGAGGACACTATCATGAATTCAAGAAGTGTTAACTGCATAAACAAAGGGATACTATTTTAAAAATACTATGTTTACTAAAGGTATAATAGTTTGTTCCTCCTGATGATCCTGAGTTATGATCAGCTCTGAAGAGTGCTGTAATTTTTTCAATTGTCTATCAAATATTAAGGGTGCAGTGGGGACAGGGAGAGTTCAGAAAAGTGTATGATGAAACACAGAAACACCATGAACAGTAAATAAGTATGAACAAACCATAGTATAGGTTAATGTTACTCCAGGCCATTTCCCCTTGCTTTGCCCCTTGTTTTCTCAGCTGCCAAATGTGGAAGGGATCACACTTCTTTGCTGAGAGCTAGTGAGGCTGCCAGGAAATTGTTTCATTCTGCCACAACTTGAGTTTTCCTTTATCGTTGTTCGTCAGGTCAGTTTAAGTTTTAAACATCGAAACTAGGTACCACTATATATAAAAATAAGTTCATGTTTATGACAAAGTGGGAAAGTCTCAAACACCTAAATAAGATGAACTAGTGGAAACCTTCCCATTGATGGCCTGTTTTTGTTTGGAGGGGTGGTATGAAGTCATCCAGGACCATAGTGTCTGCTAGGATGAGAATGCTATTGGGTGAGAATGCTCTCTGATAAGAATACTGAGTGAAAAATCTAAGTCCTGGACTGGAGATGGAGGAAGGGGGAAAGGCGCACTGAGTGTTATTCTGCACCAACTCGCTCGCCTCAGCTCTGCGTGTGCTGCAGTTACCACCTGCTTTGGCACCTTCCCATTTTCTTAGTTACCGTTTGCTGCCAACTGGCAATCACCAACCTGGGATACAGGTAAAAATTGATGGACCATGCCATAATGAAAATTTTAACCTGAGAAACGCGTTTTCATTTTTGAAAGCATTACACTTTGAACAGATTTTTATTGTCCAAAGAAAAGAGCCTCATTGGTGAGGAGTGTCCATTTTTGAACTGGAGGTTCCTGCCCAAATCTTCCCTGTTGCTGCTCTTTGCCAGGGCTTGGTTAGATTAGACACCAAGTAAATAAGAAACCGATGCCTGAAGAAGAATTTTTTACTTTCCAGTCCTAGAGTTTTCTGTCTTAATATGCTAAAGAGCGGTACCTTCAGAAATTGTATCATCCAATTGGAGATACTTTTAAATTCTAATCTAGACCATGTATATCTTCAAAAAGAAAATTCTAAATTAAATTCCAGCCTTTGGGAAGGCTTCAGATCACATATTTTGCAGGATGTACTATTATACCTTAATCAAACATTTTATTTGGATAAATCTTCGGGATTTAAAAAAAAATGATAGCTCAAAATTTCAGTGCCGGAATTACCACTTGAGGATTAAGGTTTAAAAACGTTCTCTTCTCCCTCAAACTCATAAACTCCTTTCTTCCCATACTTTGTTGACATCATTAAGAATCTTTCTTCTCAAGGTGGCGGCACTTCCTTGTGCCCTGCTGCACGTCTGTTCTGAATGGTGTTTCCCCGCTGGATTTGCCAGACAATGTGTGAGGTTTATGTGTTTCAGACCTACAGTTACTTCCACGATCTTCCATATTTTATCTCCTACAAGAGTGTTTAGAAAAATAATAAAATCAGGAAAAAAAAGTTTTGGTGCAATAGTAATTATTAATGGGATTCCTGGAGGCAGGTTGAAATTATTGTCTTCTTTGACTTTTCTAGCTCCCCAGAATTTTTATTTCATCTTTTCACACTTCTATTACACAGACGTTTCAACAGAAGATAGATCATTATATTCCACCAAATAGTACCTTAAACTGTAATACTTTAAGAATATAAAATCAATCTTATTCAATTAAAACTCTTTAAAAGATCGAGTTGTGTATTTTTCACTGTACCTGGTTTTAGCGTAAACACTCATTTTAATTTGGGTCTTCTTTAGAAAAAGAAACAGAACACATTTCATTTTTTATATAGAATAAACTTTGTTTTTATTATAGACATGGGTCAAAAATAAAAGTTTTTATGTACATATGACATGTAGTGCAAACGAAAGGCTTTTAAATACCATGGATAGACATGTTGTTGGACACAAAAGGAGATGAGTGGTGGGGTTAGGATGGCCGTCCTGGAACTGCAGGAGGGGGTCGCCTAGTGAAAACAAAACAAAACAAAATAACAAAAAGAAACACACAGATGCAGCAGAAGAAAATATTTCAATTATAAAACAAATCCAAATAAGAGCATGCAAAAATATACCACAAAAGTCAAGTTCAAGTCAGACAAAAAACATGCAGGCATGCAGGGGAAGTGAAAGGACACGTAGCCCAGTTAGCAGTTCCCAGGCTTTTCCTGGCTGTCAGCAGTGTGCTATGTATGAGCCAGCTGAGGCTGCTCCAAAGGTGTATTATTTTGTACCATGGAATGACAGATCCATGCAATCATATTCAGAACTGGGAGTAGTGCTGGACCCAAACACCTTTATAAGCTGAGTGTTTCCCAACCCTGACTTTGTGACATTCCATTCTTTCTAAAGATTTCAATAAATGTGAAGTCTCCATGGGGGAGAGGGAATTGATACAGAAATATGATGGGTGAAATACTTCAAGATGAGGGAAATTAGAAAGTGTCAAGAGAACAAAAGCAATATAATCACAATGCAGAAAATGTCAAGGGTCCATCTTGAGGAAAGGGTTTGCAAGTAAGAATTTGGTCCAGGTAACTATCTCGATAGCCTTTCCAGGGCCCAGGAAACCACAAGGCTCGCTCTTGTCCATGGTGAGCCCAGGGTTTTACAGCACTTCCCTCTATCTTGGAGTTGGGTGCCAAGGAAGTTCTGATTTACTGGGTCCAGCGTGAGTGAGATTCGGTTTGTTAGATCTTTCTCCATGTCCCTAGCCCAGCTTGCACCTTGCAAGACCCATGGGTCATGGAATAAGGGGCCAGAGTTGACATCAGCCTTCCTGGATGATGGGCTGCTTGGGAAGACACAGCAATCTCTACAGGGCAACCACCAGCCTGAAGCAGGCCAGCAGCAGGCCAATGGAGCTTCCCCACTGCTTTCCAGCAGTGTCTACACTTTAATTTCCTCTTTCTAACCGAATTGGTAATGAGCTCAACATTACGGCCAACCACAGAACCGTGAGGTTAGCTCAGCACTCCACTCTCTGTGGGACTTCTCTCTGACTACTCATCCAGGTGTCCACAACACGCTCACTTCCATCTGATTCAGGTAATGCTTCAGTGAGTGGAGCAATGAAGTCTACAGAAAACAAAACAAGAACAAAAATGAAAACAGGCTTCTTTTAATCTTCCATGAGGTGTTACTGGAGCAACTGACCAGGCTGTTTCTGAGCAGTGGTAAAAAATGATCTTACTTTCCTCCAAGTCCAAGACCAATTTTTCTTTGGTCCAATTTAAGCTGGTAACACTCAGGAGGCCCCCCTATCCATTTAAATGATGAAGAACTTGCTACTGGTGACCTTCCAACTGCGGGGGGTCTGCAAGCCTTTAGCTTTACAGATCCAGGTAGTGGGTAACCCTGTGTTTTCATGAGGAAAGCATAATTAAATTTCTGTCAGGCTCAATGAGATTTATCACCTGCCCAGCAAACAGAAACGACTTTTTGAGCTCGGAAGGACCTTTAGAACACTTTAATTACCTCGGCAGGGTGGGGAGGTGGGCCAGTAAGCTGAACGGCGAGTCCACAGCACTGAAGGGACACTCTGTTAGCACACACCAAGCACTGCCCTGTGTGAGCTAGTCTGATGTGCTAATCCACAGACCCAGAATGCACTTCACCAGCGGCAAGACTGCTTGCTTCAAACATCAGAGTGACATTTATCACCCCAGACAGTCCCTTTCTGTTCTTCACTTATCCTGGATCTGATTTTCCCTTGTTGCCAAGGAAGCATCACTGATGATGACCCAATGCAGTGGCTCAGCGTTAATTCCATCATGCGTCTTGGCAGTTCAGGTTTTTTCTATTTCTTCTCTAGACCTTCCTCCACATGATGCTGAAGTGCTTGAAGGAGAGTGCTGCAAATATTTGGGCTTTTGATATGAAGAACTACAAAGGGACCTCATACCGCTGCTGCTCCCAGTACAAAAGCTGAAGTACTGAGAGGTTTGGAACACTGAGCGGCTAACGAATCTTAAAGCTCAGCATACTAGTATTCACCATTCAGGCAAATCTACCTAATCAAGATTATAATTTCAAGTCATGCCTTTTCAAGCTTTCTGAAAAATATCTTCAGGGAATTGTTTGATCAAAATGGGAACAAAGCCACATATGGAACACGGGCATAAGTCACATAGAACAGACTCAATTATTGATAAGAATGATGAATTACCCACATTTTTGTGGATCTGCCTCAGGAGGCACTCTGTTCTTACAGTGACATTCCTCTGGCAAGATCCCTGGGAAGGTCTTCCTTACAACTTTTTTTCTTTTCTGTTAAAATATCACAAGACATTCTCTGCTTGCTTTCTTTGACCATCGTTAGATGACTTAGTACCCCAGAGCAATGAGGAGGGCCTGCGGGCTTGGGAAAATGACAGGTGAGAGGCCGTAAGAACAGGCATTCTCCTCAGTTCTTCTCTGATGGTCCTTAACTGTAAATCAACCTGGATTCTTTCCTTTATGAGAAGATAATGATGACAGTAATGCAATTTATTTAAAGGCTCTCTTTTTTGGAGAGGGAGAAAAGGTAATATTGGAAATTATCTGTGCCCTCCACAAGGCTCACTAAGACTCACATCATGTACATCTCTAACCTACTTTCACGCCTTGTGTTCCTGTGTGACCTCCTGCCCCGGGACTCAGACTGTGACCAAGCACAAGAGCTCCAGAAGGATCTTCCTCGGTTGGGGGCTCTGGTAACTGTTACATTTGATTTTAGCCCCCGACTTTCTGTTGGTGACAGTCTGCACTGGGATAATGTCATTCAGTGCCTTTCCCTCTGGCCCAAAGCCACTGAGGCAGTGTTTCCTAAGGCAAGCACCTCTGAATACTCATCCTGTGGAGGCTCTATGAACACAGCACTGATGGTCAAATATGTCTGAGAAACATGTAGACACTAATCTGCTTAGAGATGCACAATGCAATCTGATATCACAGTGACTATAAAGTTTTCCAGCAAAGAAACATTTAATTTCTAGTAATCATTTTCCAAGTATATTTAATCAAGATCCTCTTGGTGCATATGGTTGTAAAACTTATTAAAATCTCATAGAATGGACTTTGGGAAACTCTGAATTAAGGCTGTAGTCTTAGTTAACATCTCTTGCATGTATTCTAACTATTAGGCTGCCACAGTGTGCAAGAACACCAACAAATGGTCTTCAAAGGGGCAATTCCAGGGCTATGCTGAAGTACTAGACAGTAGAGTATGACACCCATCTAACTGAAGTACCAGATAAGTCTCTTAGTTTGAAATTTAAAGATTGCAGCAAAAACACCCCAAAGAATCTTGAAAACGAATCGAGCAGATTTACCCTGGTGCCAAAACTACTTTAAAAATACAAATGTAAAATTGTCAAAAAGTTATAGTAAAGCCTTTTGGTTTGGTTAATTCCCACTAGAAACTATTCTGAATGTAGAAATCATGCAGTAAACACACACACACACACACACACACAAAGTGCACGGCATGTTTCTCACCCTGACCCTCTCCTCCAGAAACTTCCTTTGAAAGCACTGATGGCTACACTCATGGCAAATGTATAGATATAAGAAAGAAGTTATAATAGGAAAGCATGGATTAACACAATAATCTTTCCAATTCTTCTTTTCACAGTGAGCATATCCTAAACACATTTCTCTCCTCCTATCCCCTTCTTGTCTTCTGCTCTTCGATGGCCCAGTCTGGGACTGTGCATGTGGATAAGGGACCTCTCATCAAAACTCTTGGAACATAAGAGTCTTTCTCTATTCCCTGGAAACTCAGGACAGGGATGTGTAACTACTGAACACTTTTCTATTCTCTTAATATTGAGGAAATAGGAAGGGGTATCTTCTCCCCTCAATGCTCAATGAGTAAACAATGGAGGCCAACCATTGAATCAGGAGCTCAATTATTTCCTCTAAGAAATGTCTTCTGTGGGCCTAACATTTGGGCAGAGGATTTTTCCTCCTTCTACTTCCCAGGGTTCTTCATAAACAGTTTCTTTTCAATAGTAGCAATGCACGTACTACATATGCCTCTTAGAAAGTGTCATACCACATCCTCCAGCTGTTGCAGGTTTGTGTCCTTTAACCTACTCCCAACAGTGACTCCAAATCAGGAATACAAACATCTCCCACTCTTCCACCTTTGATTTGTCTAATTTACTCCCTTTAAAAATCTTGTCCTTCTCCAAAGTAATGACAGTAATGCCAAATTCTATCATTCGTCACATTGGTAATTCTGGGCCAATTCAATTAAAAAAGAGTTATAAACATTTAGAAGTCTCAAATCTTACTGATATGAATAGACATGACTCAAATATGTACAAGAATGAGGAAGGGGGAAGTCCTTCAAACGTGGTCATTTATTTCAGGTTCAGAAATACAGTTTCACATTTTCACAACAGGTACATGTGACCTTTAAGAATGATACAGGCTTTAGGAACTTGCTTCAAAAATTCCAGTCATGGAGTCCATCACATATCAGCATTAGGAAATCCTGAAAGTGCCAAGAAGACAGCGAAGTGTTCTGGCTCAAATTAATTAAAGAATCAATAGTGAGGACAACAGTTTGCTTCTGTACACTGCTTCTTCATCAAAAAAAAAAAAAAAAAAAAGTGAAAGGGGATTTGATTCAGAAAAACAAGAGAAAAGAAACAAGACAAGCAAATGGAAGCAAAGGCTGCATATATGGAATGAAACACAAATCAAGTAATAGAATTTCTGGTTGGGGGAGTAATTTTTATCAAATCAGCAGCAGACAATGCAAGAAGTTAGAGGAATTTTTATCATAATTTTCAAAACATTATATAATGAGCAAAGTATAAAGAATTCAAGGGTAAAAATGGAAAAGAAGTGGGTGCCTTGAGCTGAGCCATGTGTGAAATCCCAGACCACAGAAGTGAGAAGTCTCACCAGACACTGGGATCAACAGGTCTTAGGACAAACGGGAGATTCTTCTGTGAGTCTCTCCTGTTGTTCTCACACATTCTTCACATATATACAAATAGCAATGCATATACTACATATGCTTCAAAATATTTTTGAAGTTCCACAATACAGAGCACCACGTAATTTTAAACAGACCAACTAGACAGGATGATTTAAGATTATCTAGAAGACACATTTGAGCTTTTACCAAAGGAGTGAGTGATCTATGAATTAAGAACTGTTGCACCTAGCTTCATGCACATTAACTGAGCTCACAGCCAGCAGTCCTCATGGGGAAATGATACAAATACATGGCTGGAGTCTCAAATAGTACCTTCTTTTATTGAGTTCCACAGTTCAGAGACCTACGTAGTCTTTCTTCTCAGTGTTAAGGAGATTACTGTCCATTTCAAATGGCTATATTGTTTGCCAAATGTAAGCAGTTTGCCTGAAAAAGGGGATGTATAACATACTTCCAAGGTGCTAACTTTTTTCCTGCATTTTTAGCAAATTCACTCAGGAAAATCCACTATTTTTAGTATATTGCTGTATCCCTCTACTTTATTTTCTTACACATACCATAGAGAAAAATGATTATGTAGACCAATTTTCCTTTTTAAGACTCAGCTCAGCTATCCCAGAATAATTTACAATTCCAATCAGAGAGTTTAAAATCTTATGCTTCTTACTGAACTTGTACTGGCTAAGGTAATTTATTTTTAGAGAGCAGCGCTATGGATTTAGAAACAATGCCTGTGGATGTTTTGCTACCACGTTGTCATAGTAATTCTGAGCTTTGTGCCTCTTCTGGAGAAAATTTTTTATAGTTCATGTACGTTATCAGACATGAACCACTGTTATCACTATTATGGCAAGCCCTCCAAAACCTCTTGTTTTAGCAGCATTTAAAAAATATATTCATACCCACACATATAAAGCACATGTGTACATAAATATTTACACCCAAACATATACATATATATACAATGCACATACAATCACCTTCATGCTTGTGGCATTTTAACAAGTGATTTTAAACCTACTTACCCAAAGGGGCACAAAATACATGTACTTACAGAAATGAATTTACTATATATATATATATATATATATATATATATATATATATATATACTATACACATAGAGACACGTGCATAGAAAATGTGTTTGTACACAGAAAACATCAACATTTATCACATACTGGTATTAGGTCCCATTTCATATTTGTGAATTATGGCTAAAGTCTATACTAAAAGAGCCATAAAATTAATCTACATGACTACCTTTTAATTCTAAGTTCAGAAGGCTTATAGTTATATCACAGGAACTGGTTTTATTATAATGTTTTGGAATAGAATGAGTTTGTATCTGAACAAGTAGGCAATTTGCTAATTAAGAGATTCTACTGCTCTTCTTTGTTATAAAACATAGCTAAAATCAATATTCAGAAGAACAGCCATGGTGGATGCCTTCTGAAAATGCAGTATATCTGTTCTAAATCAATACTATTTCAATAATCTGTTCACAACTGAGTAAATGGTTATTCCAATTAGTCAACAAGCATGCAAGATTTAGCATGTGACAATAAAATAGATTTACCTATCAAATAAACATATACACTTAATTTTTCCAAATCTTAAAAACACCATGTATTTTATTTTACTATACTAGACATCTATTGTGTAGACAACATCAGAGCAATCAGTTCAGAGGAAGTTACACAAAAGATTAGAAGTGGTGTGGGAAACACTTAGAACGCTCATTCAGCTACATTCCCATCTTAAGGCCTGATACAAACGATGCCATTGAAGCTATGGAGTCCTAGAGCTTCTAAGTTCGTTCACAGTGACATCTCCTTTAAGAAGGATGCAAACCCTTTGGGAAACGGGATTAATATTAATCATAGGACACAGTACTGCAGCAAACTGAAAATACTCCAACATGATTGCTGAAATTCCAGGGGAGACTGGGGGGCTACTGGACAGAACTTAGAAGGAAAACAGAACAAAAATTTACCCATAAAGAGAGATGAGTGGGACAGGGAAACTGTGGGGTTATAATCTGAGAACAAAAGCCAAAGATGACGAATGCTATTGTTTATGACTGCATAAGATCAGTGGAAAGAAACTTGGAAAAATAGCTCCAATTTACTTTGACATGGTTTGTGCTGATCTAAGAACACATCAGTGGTTATCCACAATATTTTCCTTTAACAGAAAGAAATTTTTGAAATACAGCAAAACACAAAACCACATTTAGCACAAAGCCAAACCATGAAGTACATAATCCGTTAGCTGCCTATTTTAGAGAATTCAAAGGAAGAAGCAAAGGGAATCCTAAAAAGAGGGACTTTTCTGAAAAGGCCTCACTGTAGATTATTCATTTTACTGAGGACACTTATTTAACGTATTTCCATTTAGCTGTGGTGCTCTATTTAATATACAGTATGTACTTGCACATCTATTCCATCCGCAAAGAGTTAATCTTTTTTTCCAATGAGAAATGAGATACAAGATCTAGAGTGGTGTTTTTTATACAATCACTTTTAACTTAAAAGTTGAAATGCCTTTTTGTAAATCTTGTATTCTCTAATTTTTGCCTATTATAAGTGGGCTAGGCATTCAGCTTGGCAAATTCTCTTTTTTATAATGAATGGTTAAGAGTTTTTACTCCATACTTTATGGATGTCTGTTTGTGTATAAACTACACAGGAAATTAAAGTTCGGTTAACATACAAATCACATTTGCTGCTTTCAAGGGGCGACATTTCAGTCGGTGAAACCTGATTTACTTCTGTAGAATATGAAATAGTGTCGTGGGACACCACTATTCGGTAAATACTGGGTCTGCTGTCTGGAACAGTTTGCAGACAAAATTCCAGTTGGCTCCTGGCTGTTTCCGACATGCTAATCATCTGGTCTTACCTAGTCTAAAACTTAGCTTCAAGACTGAACTATTAACCCCCAGGCTAAACTGTGCTTGTAAATTTTAGAAATTTTAGAATTTGCCAATTTGCTTTAGATCTCAATGTCTTAATACTGTTTTCTGGAATGACCTGGATAGAGACTCTGAAGTTGTCGGACTGTAAAAGCGTGAGTGCTGCTCTTAAAAACCATGGCATCTCTTATTAAATGCTTTTTCTTTCCACTCCAGGTCCCATTCTTTAAATATGGTTGTCCTATAGTAAGGCTGGAGATTTACTAAGAAAGCCCAGAATGGATAGAAAGTTACAGTAAACCTGTTTTAAAGGCAGGATAAATTCTTACATAAGGGAATTACAAGTTAGCACAAAAAGAGACAAATATCTTTGTTCCAACCAACCAAATAAATAAATAAACTGCAGTTAGTGTCACAGTGTAGTTAGCCATGCCTAAAATTAGATTGATAAGAAAAATTAAATATATTCCATATCCACCTTCCCTGTAATCTATGAGGAGGTGAATAATAGGTGAATAAAGAAATTACAGTTTTCCAGATGCTTCTAGAGATGTGATATTTTGCTTCTTCCTTGAACTCTGAAACTAGCCAAATCTACTGACTATGAAAACACAAGCTTTAATACGCTGTTGAATATGCTTCTAGCATGAAGCAAAACATATTGGCATGGGGGGAAGCTCTCTAGAGCAAGCCATACATTAACTTTTCCTTTGCAAATTACACTGTGCTTTTGGAAAAGTTTTATTCTTAAGGAGTCATAATTTAAAAAAACCACTTCCTAGCAGTCTTATGAAATAAACAGAAAGGAAAGAGGATCTAAATAAGTAATTATGAAGTAGGAGGAAACATTAATAATAGACAACATAATTTCTGTCAGCTAGAACAGAACGTGGGAAAATGAATGTGCATGGCTTAGGCAAATAAGTCCACCATCTACTATCTCTTAAGAATTATGTTTAATAGGCTATCTGGTAGGTAATCTGCAAAACTTGTCCAAAGCGATTTCAAATATATGCCAGGGTGGGCAAGTGGTCCCCAAAGCACAGGGCCACTGCACAAACCTACCTCGCTCAGGGCGACAAAAAATGCCTCGAAGGGTCAGCAGTTTTCAAGAGTCAAGCCCCAAAGGTTTGACATATCACCAGCAATGAGGATGAGTGATGAATGCATTAGTCAAACTGGTTACTTGCCTACTGGTATCCACACACATGCGACTACTCCTGGTTTACTGTGACAGTTACCAAATGTGCTGCTTTTGCATAATTCATTAGTAATTAATTGCCATGCCAGACACTTGGTTTAGTCTAACAGGGAGGATTCTAGTGGACGGATTATAGTGGGACGAGTTGGTGATGGGGGTGGTCTCCGGCTAGAAAGAGAGAAAGAGAAAGGTAAAGAAACAAGTAGAGTATCTGGCAGAAGGCTGTTCAAAGACATTGCGAAAGAGCCATCACGCACATGCTCATGCACAGACGGGAGCGGCTGCCCCCTGCAGGAATTCTAACACTGCTGCCCTTCCTTCACCCAGCAATTTTTAACGAGAGGTATTTTTTTATACGCAAATCTTCATCAAAACTGATAAGTCCTCCCATTACTAATAAAAATATTAAATCATTTAAAAGCGACTGGAAATACACCGCACATTCCTCAGCCAACAGAGTATGACCACGTAGAGTGAACTGTCCTATGCTATGTGCACTCCAGGAACTTACAAGGTATACTAGGCCTCACGTGGTTTTTGGATTTTTATTTCCCTTTACATAATATTCTTCCTCTTTATCTCACTGCCAGGATTTTAGTTGTCACTCCTCATTACCTTTAGCAGTAGCTTTCTCTAATGTGTTTTATATTTCATTTTTAATTTGCAGGGCACTAAAAAACCCCACAGAATCAGGTTTTTAGGGTTTTCTGCAGTAAGTAAACAGGCTCAAGGTGAGTGCCTGAATAAATTGCATGGGCTCTCGTTCCTATTTTCACTCCTAAAAGGCTTATTATTAGTGGCAGTATCACTCATTTTCTAGTTGGTAATGGTGTTTCTAATACCCGAGGTTGCTGAAGAAAGAAGCCCCAGGTTGTGACACATTAATGCCCCTGAGAATCTTAACCTTGCCAAGTAATACTCTTGATTTCCGGAAACCCTACATTTGTTTTCTAAATGTATTGATAAGCTTTGTGTGTGTGTACTTGATTTTGAATGTAGTTTCTTGGGGAGTAATTTTTATAAACAATAAAATTCAGCCAGTTCTACAAATGAAAACCTGTCTTCTTGATAAATCTCTCCCATTACTTTTTTTTTTTTCAGAAAGACCCCCTTCTGGAAATATAGTCATGTTATAGAATTTTTTCTATATTGGACAAACTAAGTTGATTAAATCGTATGTCCTTTTTCAGGTATGATCAAATGAAATTGGAGAAATTAAAGAAGAGTTATGAAATGCTAAAAAATCACAAATTTATAAAATAAAATTAGGTGGTGAAGGACAAAATAAGGCAAAAGAGATATTGTTGATTAATCACAAAATTGTTGGCCACTTAGGCACAAACTCATAGATATTAATAGTGTGCTTTTTGCCTCCTGCACTTAAAAAATGTCCCAAGAGGCCTTAGGGGAAAGGTTTCCCTTGGGAAGGTACATTCCAATTTAACCCTCCTATATTAGTCTATTAAGCAGACACTCAATTTTGAAAATGTAATTAGAGATATTTTATAGGCACAGCAACCAAGCTAAACCAATTAATACTAGTTGCTTAATTTGAGTAAACAAATAAGTCCTCTTCCTGCAGAAGGCTACTGGCTACCACTGTGACTGCTTGATGTGTTTGGCAATTCTCCACTGGGAAAAGTCCTCCCATAATTTCCTTTTTACTTATGACCATGCAAAACTCTCTGCACTAGCATATGTTCATTTTTCACTTGAAATGTGAAATGCCACATTTATTTACCTTGTGTTCTGAGTCTTAAACCTGCATCATTTTCTCCCATGATGTGAAGTTTCTGGAGGCTAGAGGTCATGTCCAGGTAACTTGTTTCATGCAGTGTTTAGCATGGAAACTGTAATTGTGTTCTCAATATTCTTTTGTTCATCTGCTGGAGACTGCTATTCATCCTGTAAGACTTACCTTCGTGAAGTCCTTTTTGATCTACATTGTCCTATCTCAGTACAGTTGCCTCTATAGTAGCTCAACATGTTTCTATTAGTAATCATCACGTTGAATCCTGATTGGGTTTATATATGTATCTCCACTGATTGGAAGTGGGCTGTGTCTTACTCATCTTCCTCTTTCTGCAGTGTCTAGCTCAGTGTTTGTCATTCAGCCACTGAACGTTTGAGAACTGAATAAATGAAAGTAAGAAACAATTTGTGAATGCTTGTGATATCCATTAATCTTTACATCATAGAAAGGTATTTGCTAAGAAATTATTGCTGTTGTGAAAAAAAGCAACGGTGATATGTAGGATTTAGACCCTTAGACACTCTACATATAAAGTATTTGACTACTCAACTCTTTTTTAGCAGACGTTTGGGATAAATACTAAATAAAAGGCCCCCTGCTCTCAGGAAGTTTGAAAAACAATCATGTAGCCTACAGACATGTATTCTTAGCAAGTAAGAAGTTATGGGAGGTGGGGGGTAGGGGGCAAAAGAGTTGGCCAGAATTTGAACTTGAAGGAGGGAAACCATACCAGAAAATTCAATAATGTGTTGGACTTAATTAGGGGATTTTATTTGAAAAAAGTGGATCTTAAACTACAAACTCAATGAGAGGCAGGATACTGTGTGGCAGGGTAGGATGGAAATTGCTTCATGCATATAGAAGAGTTTGGATCAAGGGTTAGAGCCAAGAGAGAAAGGAACGCAAGCTGGATTCCCTTCTGATCCCTTAGTTTTTGGCTTAAATGTCATCTCTCAGTCCTTCCTCACCATCCTGTAGTTTCATTTCATGTGTTTGATGTGTTCATTGCATTTCACCATTTGTAATTATGTGTTTATTTACTAGATTATTGCCTGTGCCCCCCCCCCAATAGATGCCTTGAGAGCAGAGACCATATACTCTGTATTTACTACATGCATTCAGCATTTAGTATAATGTGATTAGAGGGCAGTGAAGAAATATTTACTAAGTAATGAACAATGTTCATTGTTTAGATTGAAAAGTACCTAAACAAGACAGTTAGCCAGGTTAGTGTACAGACCGGATCAGGGTGAGTGGGCCCAGGGAGGCCAGGACAGCAACACTTTTGAGACATTTGTCAGAGGCTTATATTTGAAGCAGTGTGTTTACACAGAGAAAGTCCTAGATAAGAATTCAAAAGATGTGGATTCTAGCTCCAACTGTCAATGTGTACAGTCATTAGCCCACTAAGCTTATCTAAGCCTCAGTTTTCTCATCTCTGATACAGGAAACTCAGCCTAGATGGTCTGTAACATGCCTTCCAGTTACACATCACATGCATTATTTACTGATCATCTGCTATGTGGACTGCATCATGCTGCATGATGTTTAAAGACTCAGCAACTAGTCTGAGTGGAAGACGAGTGGGATAAGACAAGTACGTAGATGGTTTTTGCTAGAGCACCCCATTTTACATGGGAAAAAATGGAGCAAAATTTTGTAATTCAGACTCAGAGAATATATTCTGGGAAGTGTGAAAATACAATGCAGTGAAAGAAGTAGGAAATCTGATTTTAACTGGGGCATATAAGACTTACAAGTTATAAGAGAATATAGGTCTATAATGAGATTATAAGAAACTACAATTTAAGTCCTAAGAACTAAAGGGAAGAGTTTGGAGTTGGGGATGAAGAATAGAAAGAGTTACATGCTCTGATGGCACAGTATCGTGTGGAGGGACAAGAAAAGGACAACAGCAATGTGCAATGCAGAGAGATGGCAAAGCAGGGCACCAGGAGAATATAAGTTTTGCTCTGCGCCAAGCTTTTTGTTTGTCTTGTTCAACACAGAATCCTGGAACTGAGCAAGGTCTTTGGCTCAGAGTATTTCTCCTTTTCAAATAAAGCCACCAGGAGAACCTATCCATTATAAGTTCTTTTAGAGCATCCCTAGGGCCTAGCATTGAATAGGCACTGCATATCTCTGTGGCCAATTAATGACTGAAAGAATGAAAGATAAAATTTCTACTGTGTTTTCTCACAATAATTATGATATCTTTAAAATATGCCATTTCAGACTAAAGTAACTCTTACATGTACATAGTAATTAAAAATCCTCAAGAGCCCCCAATCCCTCTGGAAGAAATGAGTGTCATTTTATTTCTAAAACAATTAATTTCTACTAGAAAGCAGTTCAGGAGGAGCATTAAGTTGTTCAGGGTGAATTTTCTTAATAAGCAGTGTTGTTTTCCAACTTCAACACCAGAAAAGCCTGTCAGGTTTACTATTAAGGTTCAGTTCACTGGTCCAGTTCCTGACCATTCAAAGAGTTTCCAACCACATTCCGTCGTAAGACAGTTTGTTTTGGGCAAAGTGAAGTTATTTGTTTTGTACCAAATTTTCCTCAGTTGCTTTGTTTAGTGATGGACTTCATTAAGTAACCCGTTATAATGAAATGGAGCATCTTGCATCACTTAGTGTTTATTGAAACACTGTGTTGTGTGTGGGCGGTTTATGGTTACAATAGAAGAGCCATGTTTTTGCTTCCAAATCAAAGGGGAGAGATGTAATACTTGTAGTTGAATTTGTAGCTGCAGGGATGGACCATTTATAGCATTTTGGACAATGACAAGTTTTGTAAGCTCAGAGCACCCCATTTTAAGTGGGAAAAAAAATGCTCATCCAGGGAGGGAGGCATCATGGCAGAGAAACTGGCTTCACTGATAAGAGTGAAGAATGTGGTATTTGCCTTACTGTCTCCTCGATTCTCCTCTAAGAATGGAAGACTAAAATTTTATCTGCTCTTCTCTGGGTTCACTGGTTCTGAGTATTCATGCCATGAGGCCAGTCTTAGCAGGGGTTGAGGGAAGAGTTCAATATGGCAGACTGCTCTGGGGCCTCAGCATGTGGGGTCGGGGTAGAAGCCACCATTCTCTACTATTTTGCTTCCAGGTAGCATAACACTGATTGATGAAATGGGTAGGTCTTTCCGCCCCTGTCCTTATTCCTCCTCAGGGTGGGAAGTGGGAATTATCTCACTGGTAAATGTGTGAACCAGACCGGTCTAACTCAGTCTCCTTCTTTTCTTATGCTTAAACCGAACTTTCATGACTCCCAGCCCAGGAGTCTTTCTGTTGGGCAGTTACATTGGCATGTTCTAAGGCAACGGTTCTCAAATTGAACCATGCATCAGAATTCCCTGGAGGGCTTGTTAAAACACAGGTTCCTGGTCCCCGACAGAGTATCTAAAGGGGTGAGACATTTCAGGCATGTTCCCAGATGCTGATACTACTGGTCCTGGGATCATGCTTTGAAAACCACTGTTGTAAGACATAGTAAATGGTTTTGACTGCTTTATTAGCAATCCATTTCACTTGCCAGATAAAGTATAAGCAAGAAGAGAAGGTGTTGGAAGAAATCTTAAGAATGATGGGGAAATGGTTGTAGAATGGCTGGTACTTTGGGATTTAGACTTAAGCATGGGTCAGATCAGTTTCAGGTTTATTTTGTAAAGCCCAATGTACTGTACTCCTCTAGTTTTCTTGTCACTCATTACCAGAATAACTCCTTGTGTAGGGAAGCTTGTATTTGCTTATGAAAATGGCAGTAGGTGTATAAAGTAAGCATTTTTCAACATTCATTCCAAATTCTCATCTTTGAGGAGGGTAGGACTGAAGTCCAACCTAATTAGCTAGGTGGACCCAAATTAAAAGAAAGAAAAAAAAGAAAACCCTCAAAAAGAGATATACAGAGACTGATACTTCTAGAGGAATGATATCTGCCTAAGAAAGTAGTTATTACATAAAAAAGGATATGCTAGAGGCTTCTTTTTATACCACAAGTTCTACTTACTAAATCTAAGTGAAGCTTTAAAGTATAATTGTCTCAAAAATTCAATTTACATACAACATTTAAGATCATGGGAGAATTATAAATCCCAGGTTTCTGGGAGCCATGAGAACCTGATAGCAACTTGCCCAATTTTTTATTACTGAAGAAAAAGGTGAAAAAAAACCCCAAAATCCCAAAGGGCTTTGCCTATTGGACCACAAGCAGTAAGGCACCTCCCGTCTTCTGGCTACATCTGGTGAATTTCTTAGAAAACAAAACAAAAGGGAAAAAGCAAACAACAAACACTGCTCTGAGTTTTCTAAAGTCATGAAAAGCACCTCTCTCAGTGAGCTCTGCTGAGCTGCTCTGCAGAGTGGCTGCAGGCAAACATGGCTTGGCTGGCCTCGGTCAGTTGGGCTGGAAGGTGCCTGCAGGGTCTCTCTGCCGGGAAATGAAATGTCTTGCTTCTCCACCAGGTTCTTGACTTCCTTAACCCTTGCATCATTTTTGGAAGTTTAAGGCATGTACACAGAGCAGATCATCCGCATGACTACAAATTTCCTATGAACGGAGAGTATACCTCATTCTGCTCAGTCTTCAACAGCACCTGCAGAGGGCAGTGTCCCAACCAGTAGCTTAGTGGACACAAAGGAGTGAATATACCCAAGGATCAAGCAGACAGCAGCACCCTCCTCTCTAGGGGAAATGGAAAGGCAACCAGCAAGAGCCAGGACTTTGTCTTGCAAATGTCTGCTCTAAGAGAACAGATTGTGGGCACAGGATTTTAATCGTCAGCACTGTGTTTGTGCTTTGCTTCTTATTTTGAGCATTTATTTAAAAAAAACAGTTTTACATATCTAGAAGGTATAAGGCCAAGTTCAGCAAAATGCTGTACGGTATCATAATTTTGTCCACATGAAAGATAATATTTTGTAATTTATTATCAAAAATATTATAGGATGCTATCCAGCATATTTTTGGCCTTCTCAGCTTTAGTAACAGAATAAGCCAATACTGTCCAAGAATAGTTTACAGTAGATGTTGGAAACAACATAGGACTTGGAGGCCATTTAAAGGGTTTAAGGAATTCTCTAATATGATTCTTGCTACATATTAGAGCCAGCACTTCTTTCCCCTGTGAAAATGAACCCATGATTTTATAATGCATGTCACTGGGAAAGTATGAATCAATTGATGGAATCTGAAATAAGAACATCAGGAGAAAAAGAGTCCACAAGTTTTATTTGATGATACAAACATATAATATCCTATACAAAGTAGTCTCTGAGATAAATGGCAATATAGTCTTATCTTGCTACACTTTCTTTACTTGATGCTAAATATCTGATTTGGATTTCACCCACAGGATGGGACAGATATATCCACTTCTGAGGCTGCAACAAAAAGGCAGCTTAGAGGATGCTTTGCCATGAACTCCACTCAGTTTATGATTTGTAAAAAGAATTTTACAATAGCGTTCACTCAGGCAAGGTTTTCAATAGACAAGAACAAGAAAGTGTTTGTTTTTAAATCGTTTCGTAAGATACACTAAAAATTGGCCTAATTGCCAAGATAAATTTTGATTAAGCATTGTATGCCAACTCACTTTGCATTCTTTTGTTCTCTCAATAAGCCCTGTTTCTGTGCTGTATTTTTTTAAGAGTTGGGGGTGCAGAGGTAAAGACAGACACTGCCCAGGGGACTCTAGTGGAGATGGGAAGAGATGAGTAAATGGGGACACCAGCAGCACAAGGGCTATGGCAGGATTATGCCTCAGGAACTCAGGGACACCTGTGGTCTGTCTGGAATTGGAAGGAGGGGGGTGGGTGGGGTTGGGGGGAGACTTTCAGAAAACAGGAAAGTTGATAAGCCTTGAATTCTAGAAATAGGAAATCGTATGCTCAAAGGAAAGCCAGCAAGAAAAAGTACTGTCAGTTCGAGGAATCGTGTCTTATTCTTTACAAGTGTCAAAATGACTTGTTTTGCTCTGAGTCCTAATTCATAAAACAGATAATTTAGAGGGTTTCAAGTTGCATTAAAATATGATTCCTAAAAAGCATTACTTTTGAGATTAATTTTTTTCTATTTTAGCCTTTGCAGTATGTCACTGACAACAGGTAAGCTGGGTAGAGGAAAAGACGAAAAACGCAAAGCAGCAGCAGGTGAGAGGAATATGGTGGGGAGAAAACCACACGAGAGAAAGGATGTGGGTTTTAGAGAGATTCACACACACATAGCTAGTGCATGAAGTTGGGCAGTGTCCTTCCCAACAAGTGTTTTTCTTTTCTCTCCCATTCTTCTCTCTCCACGAAGCTACATGGGGTAGAAACCCAGTTCCCTTGATGGCAGCTGGGGTAATGACTTGTGACACTCTGTGCCTTCTGTCCTCTCCTCCCTGTCCTTCCCCTCACTCCCACCCTGCGATATTTTTCTGGTCACTTGTATCCGTCCAGGTAGCAAAAACAGACAAAGAGTTATCGTTTACTAATTACAATCCCAGTGATTAACAAAAACTTCCAGCAGGAGGAGCTCTAACATGCCTGAGAGCTAAAATTTTAAAAACAAAAAAGTGTAATAAAGCAAACAGAGAAAAGAAGAAAGGCAGTGTGCCTTGCAAGCTGCCCTGTCAGTGAGCAAATATGTGACTAAGTCCAATTAAATGCTTAGTGCAAAGCCAAGTGATGATACCGGTGGAGACAGATCGGCCCACATTTCCTCCCTTCCACCAGTCTGCTCATCCTGATGCAGTTACCCTGGGATGTGATCTGTGGCATTAGCTCTTACAAAAGAGGGAGCAAAGGGCAGACTTCTGGGCAAGTCCAGAAGTAATTGTTTTCCTCTTAAAGTGTCATGCTGTTTCTAAATGAGTCTTTGACACTGGCTCAAAAACCGCATTTTAAAATGGAATTTTCATCGGTGGTTGAAGGCAGTACAAAAACTCCTAAATGTTCTGTCTCCTCTGCTCAGTGGCTTGTTGGGCACTTTTTTTTTTAAATGAGGGAAATGCTGTGTTTGTAAAAATTGGCGCTAAGAGGGCAAGGAATCATATGTCCCTTGGGCTGTGTAAAGAGTCTGCAGAAAGAATACAGCTTTCTAGCACACACACACACACCCCAACTGGAACACAAAGAATTTACTCAGGAAAACACTGAGCGGTATATGAATTCAACAGTTTCTGTATTTTTAGGGTAAGCCTTTCCATTTGGACAGTGTTGTGGGAGAAGAGTGGACGAGTGGGCACACAATACGATCAGAATTACTTAACCTGAAGGAAATTTTCAACCAATCCCTTTTAATCTCTTGCCAATAAGAAGTCAAATTTTTGTTTTACACCTTAATGGTAGGCCTACATTTAAAGTTTTTATACAAGCTCCTACAGAAACTTTAACTAGACCAATTCAGACCAAAAGTCACTAAATAAAGCTAGTCTAGACGGAAAAATCTATGAAAACCATATGTCTTTTAGGCATCTGTCTTAGAAAAACTGCCATCATCCTGGAGGAATAGTTCACAAAATGTGCTTTTAGGAAACACTGCTGTAATGACCAGAGAGCTACACTTAAGGAGATGGCTGGATTTGGAGAAAGTAAAGACAAAATGTTTACAAGGAGCGGTTCTTGTTTCTATATACACATGTCTGTAAACATCACTGAAAGGATGGGAAACGGCAGATGTAATTTACGTTTCTATTGTTCTAGGAGGGATCAAAAAAGTTGTTTTGTTCCTCCATATCCTACAGAATGTTAGACCAAGGGCTCTCAAAGCCACTTTGTTCTCCCTCAGAAAACTGTTTTGGATAATGTTATATGTGGATGAGGCCAAAGAACCAGAACATTTTCTTCTGATTATTACCTCATCCTGCTGGCCTGCCAAACACAGATAGAAGGCAGGTGTCCGACATAAGTAACTACCCGAGGACTGTCCTATATAATTGGGTGTAGGTCCCAGGGGAGAGACAAGGGGATTCAGAAGGACAGGGTAACATGGCAGGATCGCAAAGAGGATGTAGTCAAGAAAAGTGTTCTAAAGCCTTGCTTTCTGGCTTACCACTGCTTTGTGAGTTGCACACGATGGCCAGTGCCCCCTTCCTTAGTCTGGCTACCTATTTCTATCCCTCAAAATCCACTTTGATAAGTTGTATGAAATCCACTGAAAAATATATTTTAGTGGTAAAGATTGCAATATTTTTACTGAAAAATGAACAGCTGATGGGGACTATGAAAGTATAAATTGCCAAGATGCCTTGTGATTCTCAAGAATTACTGAGACTTCTTGTTCTACAGTGATGGGACTTGGGACAATGATTATTGGCACGAGTGGCCCATGTGTTCTCTAGTCACGTAGAAAACTGTGAATGAGCAGTATATATCAGATAGCCACAGATGGAGAAAAGCAGGTGAGCACAGTAAAAAAGGAAATCTATATGATGTAATCAACACACATGAAAGTGTTAAGCAACAGTGAGAAGCACTATTTCAACATATTTATTCAAACATACTGTGCTTTAAAATGAGTTTTCGATGTGCTTTAAAATGAGTTTTTGATATACTTACTAGTTTTCCAGCATTAAGTATTAAGAGGGTAGAGGGTAATGGGTAATTGAGAGTGTTTGAAATATTAAAACAAATCAAGCCATCATGTCAACATACCTTATTACAGACTCCAAAACTGAACAAAGGGCATTCGAATAAGTTAATCTAAGTCTGCTGATAAGTCACAGGGATTTTTTCTGGTCCATTAATTTCAGACCTGAGTGCTCTGATATAACAATTGCTCAGCTAAAACTACAAGTTTGCTTTCTTTCAAATGATACGTGTGGCATGAATTTTCTTTTGATTTTAAACCCAGATATGTGGAAGGAAATTACTGCAGCAGTTTTTCTAGTTAACACATTTACTAATATTTCCTTAAAATTTCATCCCAAGAGGCAATAGTAAAGGTAGCCTCACATGAAGTTTTATTTTGGCTGTTAAGATATTTTCCAACACTACTAAGAAGCAAAAAGAAATTCTAGTTGTTTTAAAAATCAGTAGATGTTTTCCTCAGTTTTTATAGCTTTTCCTCTGTGAATGGTGGTCTAAAGGGGGGGGAGCAGCAGGTAGCCTTTCTGGTGAAGGCCCTTGAGCATTATACTAAGGGTAGATTTATTTGAGGAAGAAATTTCATTCACTCTTAAAATTGGCTTTGAGAATAATCCTAACATACATTTAGAAAAATACACATGGTACAGCCTATATCTCACATAAATACCCATTCTCAGTTGGAATAATTTCATTTCAGACTCTGAGCTGCAAAAACCTTCGAAAATCTTTCACAGCTCCTCCCTTCATATATGGTCTCATTCCAGATCAATGCAATACATAGTGACCACAATAAATTTAGGTAATTCTGCCTCGTGAAAATCTAAAACTAAATAAAGGGAGCAAGTTATGCAGTGGAGGCAACTGGTATACTTGCCTGTAAAATAACATCATTTCCTAAATCATAGTCAAATCTACCTGGTGCCTTCTTCTCACACCATCTCACTTCCTCTCGGTTTTCAAAATTGCTGCAGAAGCTTGTGGTGGTATCTCTACTTCCTGGATATTCAGGTTTTTAACTTATTCTCCCTCTCAGATTGTTCTTTAGCCCTTCCACCAAAAAATGCAGGGAAGAAATGGAGCTTATTTCCAAATTTTGTATTAACTTACACATTTACTGGGTTTTCATAAGAGCAGTAACAACAGTATTTACACCTTATCCTATTATTCCTTTTTAAACAAATCCCAGTGGGGGAAAATATTGACTTCTGGGAAAATGTGTTCCTTTCCATGTGTCTAAGTGATTGAAGTCAAGAAGGCCCAGTGTCACCACTGGCCATGAGCGGCTGAGAATTTGCTATTTGCCATTTGGGCGAAGCATTTTTTCTGATCCTTGGATGCAATGTGTTCTTCCTACAGTTCATGTGAGCTGATAATTTTGACTGAAACCAGGAGTGGACATTTCCTAGTGTTTATGGGAACAGTTAAATAAATAATTCCAGAAAATCAGAGCCCTTGTTTGTGGTTTTGTCTATCACATGGCTCTGATGCCTGAAGAGCAGCCAGAAGGAAAAGAAAGTACCACGACATGATGGGGCTGCCGAAATACCTGTGGCTTTAGATTTTGCCCATGCAGGAATTCTTCTACTTTTCATCAGAGCTGTCATGTGATCTAAACATCATCGAAAATACTAGTAATGTGGCAACAATGCACATGCAGCCTCTCAAAGCCAGCATCCTTCCAATAAGCCCCCTTCCCCTGCACTTAAAAATACTGGCCAGACCAAAAGGGTTACATTCTTTTGGCAACAGTATTTGGTAAGCCAGATGGATCTCATTTGGCAACTAAAGGGTGTAAATATGTGTTTAGATTTAGAGGCTCCCCCAGACAATGGTTACAATATGTTGGCCTGAGCAAGTGAAAGGATTTCAATGTTGTGCATTTAAAAATTCTATGTTTAAGCAGCAATAAAGTTACGACAAGCAGACAAAAGCCTTCAGACCCTCGCTAACTGCTCTACGCTTTTCTCGTATTGCTGGAGGTAAGCATTTAAGGCATATTCTGAATGAAAGATGCAGTGTTTACATTTTCATATTTAATTTCCTGGCTGTTTATCATCTAATGCAACTCTAGTAAGCTAAATTTTGCATCTATTCTCTCGCAGTAACTGTTAAGTCAGAGGGAATGAAGAAGAACCAGCAGCAAATTCTTGTAGTTTGCTTCTTGCCTAGAAGTTAGAGTGAAAGAGCCATGAGCTGTGTTATGTCATGAATCTCTAAAGTCACTGAAAAACATGCCATCCAACTATAACTGTCTCAACGTGAAGGTTTACCCTGTAAAATCATTCTTTTCTCACAGCAAGGGAGACAAAAGAAGGCAGTGACGAAACAGAAATAGTTCGTGTGTGTGTGTGTGTCTGCTTCCACTGGGTAGGTTTTTCTTTTCTTTTCTTTGGGCTGAGATCAACTTATATATAGGAACATTCAGCAGATTCCAGCTGGTGACAGTTTGCTGCTGACTGGCCACAGGAAGAATAATCATTTACTGTGTGTTTGCACTGGTCAGTGGCTCATTTGCCAGACTCCTCATCTTGGCTGTCTTCCTCTATCAATCAGGTGAAACCAGGGCCAGGGCTGGGTACTCTGAAGTGGAGAAAGGCTTTCCCTGCAGTGGCTGAAGCTTAGCAATTTACAGCCCCAAAGAGAAGAGTGACAGAGCTATTTGCTATTATTTGTCATGGGGTGTGGATATGGTTGTGTTTAGTTGACTTAATGCCTGTTACCACTGCGCTAACAGCAGCATAGCATTGTATTTACTGCCGCCTGCCTGCATTCATGTTGCCTGTATTTTGCCTCATGTAGATCCTTTCTTATTTTTCTTTGTCTTTCACTCCCCTGCAATCTCGGAGGTTTGCAAAAGTAAGATAAGGGGCCCACTGAAAGCAGCAACGTGAAGCCTACTTTCACCCATCCACAAATCTCCTGAATTTGGATCTTCAGAACACTTGCAGTTCTGTTCCCGGGCCTTGTCTACACAGGCTGCCAGTCATTCTGAACTGTGGCAGGATGGAGATGTTTGTGTAAAGCAGACTCAAGTTTGCTAGACCCAAGAAGGAAACCACGAGACTAATCTTACTTTCACTGAAACCAGATTGAAACCAAGACCTGAAGAATGAAAAATTTGAATGTTAACTATTGATTCACCTCAGCGAAATGTTATGTTATAACCAGAATCATTGTGGAATTTGAATGATGGAACATTCAATTAAGGGGCTTAAATTGAATTGGATATTTTCTTTACTGTACAGCTTGTGGCCAAATTTCTATTTTCATTAAAATATATGAAGCATCATGACAACTCATGTTAAACCTGCAACAAATTATTAATTACACTTGGGATTTCAGTGACAAATTTTGTAACATAGGAGCCTTGTGAGATGCCTAAAATATTAAGAATCAGAAAGAATACCTCAAACTTTTCTGTTCTTGGCAATTAATATTTTTTAAAAATCTATTTTACTTTGAAATCCAGTTGCTAAAAAGAAAACAACAGCAGAAAAACTGCCCCCTGAAAAAATCAGAATATCCAATCATGAATTTGTTTTTTTTTTGCTCTGTAAAGGGGAAGGATGGGGAGGAAAATAGAAAGCTCGTGGCTAGAGTCAGAAGTCAAAACGAAGTCATCATTTATCCAAATGACACTCAGCTGCTAAAAAAAAGTCATACTTTCAGAGCTGTTGAAGAGAGAGTAAGCCAGGATGTTTCCAGAACATATTTCAGGGAAGTCTGACACAAGCTCGTCACAAACCACTTAACTGTCCGTGTGCCCTGAGCCCATGACCCCAAGGCTTGGCGGCTTCATCCTTCACGGCACCAAACCTTGATGTGAGGGATGCAAAGACACACTCATAAGAATTGTGGGTTTGTCCTTACTCAAAATTTAGGGAACTGGCTGGAAAAATAAAACAAAACAAAATAAGGAAACCTTCTCTCTAAGTGAAAGGGATTCTGTGGTAACTGCCAATTAAGTCAACATATAAAATATGTAAAAGGTCAAATGTTTAAAATAAGATTAAACTAAATTGTAAAGAGAACCAAATAACTTTTTACCTCTGTAAAGAAAAGACACTGAGTGCCCCACTGTCTCTTTATGTAGAGGGATTTGTGTATTTCTTGCTGTGGGCGGTTTAGTAGTAAACGACACAATGGTGGGACTGTGGGGAGACTCTCCAAGTGAGGCTGGCAGGGACCCGGCAAGCGCCGCAGGCCTAGCGCGGGTGTAATCGGGGAGCCCAGGTACAGTGCCGACGCGACCCCCGGGCTGCCCGCGTGGTGCACGCACGGCAGCCTCATCCTGGGCTCGCCAGAGACCCTTCCAGCAGAGCCTCTCTTGGTTTCCACGTTGTGTTTCTGTCATGTGGATGAGCTGCACTGAAAGTCAAATCCTTCCCTATGATTCAGTTTTGCCATTTTTCAAAGACACCATCAGACTTGGTGGCAAGGGTGTTTAAAAGAAAGTACTTCTATTTTTCAACTTGTTTTTTTTTAAAGGTAAATGAAGTTTGCTTTTCCTTGGATAGGGACCCTTCCTCCCACCCTTACCCCTTCTGACTGCTGCAAAAAGCTTAGTCCGAGGAAAGTGAAGACTAATGAATGAAATAATACCAGAGCTGGCTGTTGCCAGGAAAAACACACTCTGATTCAGTTAATTTGTTCTGTTAATGGCAAAGGCTGTGATTCGCAATTAGCTTATTTTAAGAAGCTGTAATGAAAAGAGTTACATCAGCCGTAAGGTCAGTGTTTGATGAAGATTATTAGGCTCTTCGAGTTAAGAGAACAGGGCCCCTCAAGAGGCGGTGATGTCTGTTTAAGATCATCTTGCTTAAACAATACACGGCTGGCTGAGATTTTCAAACTGGGTTTAAGCCCCTTCAGAGAAGCTGAGAAGGAGAGAAAGAAGAGGGGGCCGTCCAAATATTCTGGCAATGGAAAATGTTCCACAAATCAGATTTGTGTACACTCAACTTACTAACTACAGAAACATCCATATTGGTGAGTCTCTTTGGGGTAGGGATGCTCGTCTAGCCCAGGTGGGATGAATTACAGCAGGCATGGAGTTTGCAATAGTTCCAGCTCCCTCGCAGAAAGACTCCGTGCACGTCAGTCAACCAGAGCCGCTTGAGCAGCTGAGAAAAGCTGAGCCCAAAAGAGGCAGACTCCCCCCGCCTCTCTCCTTCCTCTTCCTTTACATTGGAATGGGAAGATATAATAATATACTTTCTTAAAAGGCAGAACTCTCATGGTTTCTGTACAACTGCAAATGATTTCATTGCATTTGAATAGGGTTAAAATAAAAGTATATGTGCTCTTAAAAGTCAAGATCATAACTCGCTAATGAAGTTGCAAATTATCCAGAAGAAAACCATGCATGGGCACATGCTGAACGGCAGAATCTTTTGCCTCTAAAATTTCAGTTATTGCCTTTGTAATATTAAAGCCCAACAGGGAACCGGCGGGACACCGCTTGTGCCCTCTTGTCATGTTATGAGTTTCTGGTTTCAGATAAAAGAGGAGAAAGGGCCCTTAAGAAAGCAAAGAACTGGAAAAAAAAAATCAAACTTCCTTCTCGGAAAGCTAAGGGTTGTTTTCCTGGACATGATGGATAATGGCACTTCAACGTTTTTTAAATTTTTAATAGAGAAAATGGAGGCAAATTATGGAGGGAAAAGAGCACATATAAATAAATAGAACAAGATGAAGTTTTGACAAGAGCTTGCCTCAATTTCTTTCTTTTTTTCTTTCTTTCTATCTTTGTCTCTCTTTTTCTTTCTTTTTTTGAAATCTTAAACCCCATTTCTGGCTTGCATTTGGTAGGATTCCTGCTCTGGCTTTTATTAAAAACAGACTTTATGTGGTCAGAATTCTCCATCTAAACCTAAAATTTAATAGGCATAAGGATCCTGACACAGTCTCTTGCTCAGTCTCAGGTGACCCCCGCCCCCCACCCTCACGGGATTTCCCTCCCAATGAGCTGAACTGGCGCTGAAACTCGAAGGTTCAGCGCAAACCAACCAACTTTCCTCTTTGACTCTGAACTCTCATTTCTGGTTTACATTTGAGACTCTTTGCAAGGCCAGATTAAGTTAAACCTGACTCTAAATTGAGAATATTCTAGAAATTTTGAACAACACAAACACTGTCCTATAAATTTCCCAAGGTAGATGCATTAAGCCCAGTGGCTCCCCTTCTCCAGCATGAACTACCAATTCCTGCCAACTCCCTTCTGTGTGCAAGCTCGGCAATACCAAGGGCAACTCCACCTCACTGAACAAATGAACATAGCATTGGACAGCATCTCTGAAGGGTACTGGCAAGAAGAGGTAAAGCAGCCAAGCGGGCAGGCAGAGACATGCACGTTCACTCCTGAGGACAGGCACCACAAGGTTGCTCTGGTTCTTTCTTACAGCTGAACAGACAAAATAGCTGACTTGAAGGCTCCTGTATGGGACCCCCACTCCCCACTCTCAATGCCCCTTCCCCAATGGCCTCCATACCTTCCTGGCACAGTGGTCTCCATATCATCCTGAAATGCAGAGGACAGGGCCCCTCCACCCCTGCCCAAAAGTATCAGTAATGCCAAAGTTGAGAAACCCTGGTATTGCGACTGGGGCCTAGGCTCTGGAGTCAGACTGCTTGGGATTAGAGCCCTGCTCCACTAGGGCCTGGTTGAGCAGATGTGGGCAAATTGCTTAACCTCTGTGCGAACTGATAACCACCCACCTTGTTGGGTTGTTGTGAGTAGTAAACAAAAGTAGACCTGCAAAGCCCTTAGGACAGTGCCTAGCATACATTGAGAGCACAATAAATATTAGCTATTGTTTTTACTATTACTAGAAATTTAGCTCAGTTCCAAATAGATTATAAGCCAAACCTATTGAGTTTAGAGAAAAAATAAATCAGTTTGAGAGTACGTATATCCTCTTTGATTAGGACCAAAATGGTGATTACCCGACCAATCACTGTGCTTCACAATTTATCAGACACTTTCGAATGCCTCGTCTCATATGATCTGAGCAACGACCTTGTTGAATTTGTCCCTATTTCACAGACGAGGAATTCCTGGCCCAGAGTTGAATGAGTGCCTGAGGTTTGAGGCAAACCAGGTCTTCCCAAGCTACATCCCCTGCTATTCCTGCTGTACCACCCTTCGTTTACTGGTTTAAGGTTGCCCTTCTCTTCATTACTCCCGACAGCCTGAAGATCAAAATATATGTAAGCACCATAATCAGAGGGCAAGGTGACTCAGGCTTCAGGGGTGGGCGGTGTAAGGCACTTCTCTTTTATGGCACATGCATAGTTAAGATTTTCCTTTAGGGAGCATCCAAATATTTTCATACTCTGAACTGAGTTTTTAAAAAATTAACTTTCTGTATAGGATAATTTTCTTTCCCTTGAAAATTTTTCATGTTGAGAAAAAAACCAATTTCTTTCATTTTCAAAATATCTTCTTTATATACATTGTACATATTTTGAGGTGAATGTATGAAAGTGAGAATAGAGCATCAACTCTATACATGTTTGAAGTTTCATTTATTTATTAGTTATTTTGTTTCATTTATAAGCCTGAAAATCTGCTTTTCAAACGTATCATTCAAATGCACAATGTTCTATGTCATAGATGTTAGTGGCTACACAGCAATCATTATGTCTGTGTTAAAATTTCTAGGCATAATGTTTAAAAAACAACTGCAGGTTAATCAGCCAGATTTTTACTCAGCCTACATTTAATATCAGGTTTAGGGGTCATAGTTCAGAGATCATGAATAATATTCCTTGAAGTCAGTGGTTTTCTAGAATTCCTTCCCTACTGGAGAAGGCAAGGCCCTGGTCTGCGATACTCTCATGACATATGGAGCACCCAGCCATGGCTCCTTCCTTTGAAAATGGTCACACTCTACAGCGTCAGCTGCTGAAATGTCACTCATTCGGGCCCAGTTTCTTTGGTCCCATTTAGTTTGTGCCTGTTGGTAAAGGAGAGGCTTGGACCACATACTGGTCTTTACAGGGTGTCGCTGGCTCAGCAATTTTCTCACGATTCCCCTCCCGGGTGAGAACAGCAAATGTATTTGGTAAAATCTTGGCGGTTTTCTTTCCCAAATTTTGTCTGTCATGCTCTGAGAAGAGAACCACAGAGCCCCGGGTCCCGCCACGTGCAGCCCGCTTACCTGGGGACGCTGGGCGGAGCCCTGGCTGGCCGGGACGGGACCTGCGGAGGCGCCCCAAACGCATCACTGCCACTGGGGAACGGAGGCAGCGGGCCGGGCCGGAAGGGGACCGGGGGCGCCCCTGCATGGGGTCCTGGTGAGGGGGCAGCAGGTGCAGGTCCCCGGCCAGGCGTGGGCCGCGGGGGCATGGTGCTCAGGGTGGGCCTCCGCTGTGTGGTGGGGCTCGGAGGGGGTGACCTGGCGGCGAGACCAAAGCAGTTTGCTCACTGCTGCTCCTTCTGGTTTTGGCCCTAAAAACACACCTTAGAGCTTCCTGACAGCTTTTTAACAACTATTTGCCTGAATTAGATCCATGTTAGGAAAATTAGAGGGCATAAAAGGGGAAAGGGGCCAAGGACTGTTTCCTCACGCCTCACTCTGGACATGCTCAGTAGTAGTTTCTTATGTATCCTTTTAAACTACATTCTTCAACAGTTTCTCTCTCTAAAGATCCCTTTCTTGTACATAATAGAACAGGATGTTCTATAGCTTACTTTTTAAAAGCTGCTCATTAACTTGGCTGTCCTTATTCCAGTACTATTGAACTGACGGCCTTTTTAATGGCTATGTAATACTCCATCGTAAGGCCCTATTGTGCTTGTTTTTTAAGGGAGTTGGGACTACCTGACGGGCTGTCTCACTCCTGAACTTAAATATCATTTTGCCTCTTTTTTCTGTAGGTTCATCTTGGTTTAGGGAAGCACGCTCAGGAAATGATCCCGGACAGGCTCGGCAGGGCCCCTTTCCTACCTGCGGGAGTGCTGGATCCAGGAGTCGTCCACAGGAGGCGGTGCGGGGGTGAACGTGGTGGCAGTGTTGATGTCGCCGATGATCACGAGGGCTTCTTTAAGGGCTTGGTACATTCGGAGCATCTCATCCCTGCGCTGGGCCTGTTCAGCGGATTCCTCCATCAGAGTGTTTTGGTCCTCTGAAGAATATAGCTGTGCTAGGAGCTCTGAATTTATGAAATCTTTCACCTGTCAGGTCACAACAGAAAAGTAAAAATGGGAATGAATGAGTGATCAAAATGGTACAAACTGGTTCAGACAGAGTCCACTGAAGTCCACTTTAGAGAAAGGGAAGTATCATCTGTCTGCCGACTCTTATTTTCTTCATTATCCCCCCAATCCTCAGTATTGGTACTAGTGTAACAGTTTTCCCTCTGTCTTACAGCTATTGACACTAAAGAAAAACATCTGTTATTAGTTGAAAAGAGGGCCAAATGCTGCCATCACCAGGACAGGGCCTGTTGGCCGTGCAAGCATTTCTGCAGGGCTATCTGAGGCTGCCTGGCCTATTCGTGATGGAAGGTGCCAGGAGGTGGCGGCAGTACTTTCAGTACTTTGCAGATGCAATGACATAAAGACACCTGTGTAATAACACAAGTTATCCATTGCTATGCATTCCTGGTCCTTTACCTAGCTTTTTTCCAAAATCTCCAGAATACTATTAAGGCCCCAGGTTTCAATGTGTCTAAAAATGGAATTAGGACAAATAAGTGAGTATTTATTTAATACAGAACCTTATATAATTGTGCAAGTTGATTTGCCAAAAAAGTGAAAGATACGCTCCCTGCTTTCTAGAAGTTTACAGTAGAAGTTACTTAACAGTGGTGAGGTGGTGTGAAGTCCCACAGGTAACAGACATATAAAAACAAACTAAAATGTGACCAACATGAATGAGTCTTGGGGTAGGGTGTTTGGGAGCAGGATGGGAATGGAGGCACAATTATGCTGCCCAGCACTGAGCGCCAGAGCACCAGCCACCTGAGTTCATCAAATAAACCTAAGACACCACTGACCTTCAGGCACACCACTATAGTACATGCCACTAAGAAGGAAAAAACCACCATCAATTACACTATGACAGAATGACTAGATGCCACTGAGTGTAACATGCATCTTCATGTCAGAAATACTAAATAGGAAAAAAATGAATATGAGAATCGATAACTATGGTATGTCCCGAATGCCTTCAGAAGATCTCTGACTTAATTCTCACCACATATTAATGAGACACACATTATCCTGAGTTTACAGATGGAGAAACTGAAGTTCAGCGAGTATACATAACTCACCCAAAGGCACGCAACATGAAGCTGAACCCAGAATCTTCTGACCTGAAGTCCAGTGCACTTTCCATCATCTTTTACCCCACTTTGATTGTGTGCTTAGAAAAGATTATTTATGTTTAAGTATCTTTACTTTAGAGTAGGTTAGAAAGTATGCTAATTAACTTAAGTCTTGAAAAATAAACCCACTTGGATTTTTCATTTCTCTGTTAAATGAGAATGCTAACACTTATCTAGGATCACTGGATCAAAGAAAGTCATAAGGCTGGTCTATTTAATTGTTACAAGTTCAGGCAGACAATAGAATTTCTGGCTTATAGTTAAACTTGTCACTCAGATATGACAAGAATACACAGCTTCATTACTTTTTAAAGGTGGGTGTCAAACCATGTAAATAATGCTATTAATCAGAAAATTCAGCTAAATATCACAGCTTCTCTGTGGTGAAATGACTGTTCTCTCCACATATTTTGTAGATCAAGAGTGATTCAAATGTGGAAATACTCTAATATACAAGATAAGTTCAAGTAACTGTCTGGTGAAGTACGTTTATGTGACAGTTGTGGAAGGCCAATTAGCCAGGCAACCTGGGGCCAGATGTGAAGGCCTTGAATGCTAAGGGGAAGTGTTTGAACTTCAGGCAGTGGGAGCCATGGAGGTTTTCAAGTAAGTAAGTGAAACAATAGAGTTTTAGGAAAATTAATCTGGCTATGATTGGAAAAGAATTTGCAAGGGTGGTAGTGGAGATGAAGGACTCTGTTAGACAACTATTGTGGATGATTATGACATGCTAAAGGGCTTAATTTAGCAAGGTTGCAGTGCAATAGAAAACATGGGCCCATATAATTGATATTATAAAGAAAAACCAGTTGGACTAGGTGCTGTTATGATGTGAAGAGCAAGGAAGAAAGGAACAAAGACGCTTCAAGCCTTGAGGTTTGGATAAGTGGGAGTACAGAAAATCAAATGTCAAGAAGGAAAGTCAGATTTAGAGGAAAGACAATAAATTTAGCTTAAGGCATATTTCATTCCCCTCCTTGAAGATTTATTCACTTCTATACACACTTGCAGGTACCCAAGCGGTCACAGACATTTGCACAAATCTTCCACTGCTGGGTGAGTTGTATGCACTTGGATGGTGAAAATCAAAAGTTGGAAATAAGATAATTTTCCTGGCATTGACCATCAGTTGGGTTGAGCTCTTTTGAAGCTTTATATCTTATGCGAGTATCACTTAGGATCTATTAAACACAATTTAAATGAAGATCCTTTCAAGAACAGATTTAAAGCAGATCTGAATTAAGAAGCAACTGTCAAACAAACCACAAAATAAAATAAGGGCCTATTTCAGCATTCTGATCAAAGATCTACCTTGAATCAACTCTTCCATGTCAAAATGTTACACACTAAAACTTGCCTACTACCCAAAAGATTTGGCAACGTTCTGAAATAATGTATTATCAGCATGAGAGAAAATGGCAGTACGGCACAGTGGTGAAGAGCATCTGCTTTGGAATCAGCTCTGAATCTGAATTCTAGTGGTTATCGTTCTTGGAAATAACATAACCTCTCTGAGTCTCAGGTTCCTGATCTGTATGATGGCGATAATTGTAGTAGCTGCCTCAAGAACTGTTGTGAGGATTAAGTGAAAGAACGAATATACTTCCTAGCATGATGCCTAGTATTTAGTTAGTGCTCTGCAAAGAATAGCTGTTCTTTTTATAGTAGAGAGGCTAAACTGGCATTAGGTACACAGAAGTTGGAGAGCAAACAGAAAGCTATTGCAATAGAGCAGGCATCAAGTGACATGGTTCAATACAGAGTGTAGGCTAACATTTTATTTTGCACATAAGCAAAATTTTAGGAAGACTCTTCTCCTGCCAGCCTAGCTTTGTGATGCTACAATGGCAACGAAGGTGGGGGGACTTTGGGGAGTTCCCAGACATATCAGAGACTTTCTCAGCAGTTGTATGTCCATGGCACAAATATTTAAATCAAAGATTCTGCACAGCAATTAGAAGCCAAGTGGATCCCTTTTAGATGACAGCATCTAGAAAATGCCACACAGAACATGACATAAACTAGTTATACTTGGATGTGAGATTAGAAATAATATTTATGCTTTTAGTTATAACACCTTATAACCTACACATCTTTGTGTGGGTCACAAAAAGCTTCACACATGAAAGCTCATTCCAGTTGGAGCTCTACAGCCTGCATAAATGGGCATCATGGCCCCAAGTTGTTGTGCTCAGTGTAAAGGAATGTGAGGTCATTAAAAACAGCCCATGTTTTCCCCTTTCTTTCTTTAACCCTTCTCTAGCAATCTGCTATATTTTTGGCCCTCAAACCATCTTTGTCTTTATTACTAAGATCATTTGACAGCCTTCACAAATAGAAGAGACATTTCTAGAGTTTTCATACAAATCAGTTACTAAGGAGACCATTTCCTTAAATCTTCTTGTTTCTTGATGGAAGGGCTGTAGTATGGAACACAGTGGTAGCTCTCATTTACATGAATACACATATAAAAATACAGCTGAGAAGTTTAAATTTGCTGAGTTTTGGAGAGATGCTTGGTTAGAATTTTGTATCTCTTTGAGATCTCATAGTTCTCTCATTTCTACTTAAGCCTCTTTTCCATTTCCCAGGGATTCCGTTCTGCTAAAGGCCAAGGAAGTTTTCCTTCTCTAAAAAGTAACGTCATTTGACTCACAAATGTAACATTGAGCAAAATAAGTCAGACACAAAAAAACCATGTGATTCTAAAGTTCAAGAGCAGACAGAACTCATCTACGGTGTGAGAACCCAGGCTTGTTACCCTTGGTGGGGAGTGGTGGGGCAGCGAGAGTGGGGCTTTTGGTCCTGGTTGTGATCTCATGAGTAGGATGCTGAATTCTTGACCTGTAGAAACAGACCAGTGGTCTGGTATTTAAGATGGACTTTCCCGTCAATGAACATTTAAAATAACACTTGACTTCATACAGATTAGTTACAGTGAGTTTTGAACCAGGGCACATGTTACTGATTTCCCACTGAAGTGCCAATGGCCAGGAGAGCAAATATGGATCTTCAGGGGCCCAGGGGCCCAGGGGCAGTATAGATTACAAACTCTAAGTGCAAAATGCCTCTAGATTTCATATTTGGTTTTTAAAAAGTTCCATAAACCTTTACTTTCTATTTCGTATTATCTGGGTTTGTTTGAATATGAGGAACAGTAGATTTAAAACACCGTTTCTCATATTCAGACAAACCCTAATTAAATCTCCAAGGAAAATGAACCCTCTGGGAAGACACACCATGTGTACACTCTGGAGAGAGAGCACCCTAGTTTGAGAAGGCTGACTTGTCGTTTTCCTGATGTTGCCCTTTGTGTTATGTAATGTTGCAATGGAAAGAGTACCAGACTGTGAATGAGAAGACCTGGATTTTAATCTTGACTCTGCCAGCTCCAGCTGTGTGATCCTGGGCAAGTCATTTAATTTCTCGGAGGCTCGATTTTGTCATTTGTAATCTGGGCAACATAACAAGTACCCAGTGGGTGGAGGTCCTTATGGGATCAAATGCAGAAGTATGAGTCATGCTGCCACTCACACTTGTAGAATAAAGCTGGATCCACTGTTTTGATTCTCTGATGGAGAACAACTGGTGAGGTGGGCTACGGAGAAAAGGCCATCCGAAAGCGCTTGCCCGGGGGTATTGTGTGTGCGTTGACTTGAAAGTCCTGGGCAAAATGCTGCTGCTTTGACTGCAGCCTGTTGAGAACAACCGCCTGCCATCAACTTGCTATTTCTTTGTGCTGCTGTTACCTGCTATGTTTAAGCAATGAAACAGCTGCTGCATTTCAATAGACAAAGGCTTACAGTATGTCTGAGGAAGGCATTTATTGCTGGCTTTAAACTTCTTAAACAATTCCATATGGAGACATGAGTGGCAGAACACTTAATGTAAACTTTCAAAGGAAACTGCCCACCAAATTCTGAGCTTCGTGAAAGTTGGCTGGAACAGATTCCTTTTTCAGAAGGCAGAGTAGCCACTGCCATCTCAGAGAGGAAGGGCCCCAGCGCTGCTTTGATAGTGGCAGTCCACAGAGACAGGACCCCATTTCAGGCACATGGTTGTTCTGGAGGAGCAACTGTCATCTTCTGCCTGAAGCCAGTTATGGAAGCAGCACGGTGGAGTGGATGGAAGTGAAAATGAGGAATCAAAGTGATCATTTTCTAGTTGTGATGCTGATCATTTCTTGTGCTCAAAGATCTCTTTACTTTAAATCATGTAAAAACTCAACATGTATGCATGACGCACTGCTGGGTGGGCACCATGTTCCTGTTCCTTGTACTCTGCAGGGCGTTTCTGGACTGAACAAAAAAGGCTCAGACCTTCTGTACAGTAAGGTGCCATGAGAATATGAGCACAGTTTTTAAAAATGGATTTATATTTTTACATACAGGATGACCTCCTTAATTTAAAAATATTTAGTATGAAATATAAAACTGCATTTTTTACATATACAGTAAGAAAGTGGGTAATACTCAAAGAAAAGCAGTCACCCTAAATGCATTTTCTGGTAGAAACACAAAGTAAATTTCAAACAAGATGACTATAACTTCATAAGAACACTGCATTATATGATGTTTTGCTTTCTCCCCATTCCTGCTAGTCTCCACTTCAAGGTCAGACCTGGGAAACCAGGTCTTAACTGGCATTTTTCTCATGTGAGGTCTCTCTCAGACAACTGGCAGAGCTTGACCTTCATAAGTAATACTCTGTTGGCGGGGTTGGGGTAGGGGTTAGTCATTTCATTAATGCAAGCCAGCACACCAGGGACACTGGGGGCAATTACCCTTGCGTTTCGTGTGTGTGTGTGTGTGTGTGTGTGTGTGTGTGTTTCTTGAGAAGGTGAAAGTAGGATAGATTTGCAATATGGTCTTTCTTTTTTCCCTTTAACTAATTTGTGCCAAGCTGCTCCTCACAGCTATAGACAGGAAGTGCTATTTCCTGTGCTGATGATTTAATATAGTGCAGAGCAAAGCAGTGTTTGAACTGATGGCAGCACTAATGACTCTCGGTAAAATAGTGAAAAGATAAATGATACTTAATCAGGAAGATGTTTAAATAAGCAAGGGTCTGGATATACCCGGCAAAACAACCTGAACTCATTTAAGTAAAGTTAAGAGGGTAATTTTAAAAATATACAGACTGTTTGTTTAATACTTTGTATTTTTCAAAATGGCATATAGTCACATTTATTATGTTCTCTGACAATTCTGTGAAGCAGCTCAGTGTACTTACTGTAGAAATGACTAAATTCAACGAAGAGGAGCCAGTAAACTTGCTTCAGGTCCCACAGCACAAAGCAAACTTGAGAGAAAGTTCATAGTTTCTAAATTCCTCGTATGTCTCTTATGTTGCCGGTATTTCAAAGCATCCTACTACTCTTGCTTAAATACACCAAGTACGTATGAAGATAAAGTTAGTTAAAAAGGAGATTGGTCCCATGAGTGCCTGAGGCTTCTTACAGTCAAGGAATGTACAGATCATGAACAACAAATGGGTTGCCATATTGACAACACAGTTTTGGAAGGAATCTTGAAATATGGATAAAAGGCAGCTGTATTAGTTTTCTGCAATTTTAGTTTTCATAGTTCTTCCATATATACTGTCTTGTGGAACAAATCCCTAAGCTGAGTACTTTTTCTATGATTAGTGTTTTACATATGAGAGAACAGATGCAAAGAAGGTTAGTGATTTCTTTTAGGTCAACAAAGTCTATAGCAAAACCAGGTTTGGAACCCGGTTTCTCCTGAATTCTAATGTGGGCCTCTTTTCACTACTTTGCCATCTAATTTGTATTTGTTGCAAGCAAATGCTCATAATATATCATTGATTTAAACAAAAAGGTGTCCTTAGAAGATACCTAGGGATAAAATTGTTGATGTCTCCCTTTTCAGGATTCAGAAAACTTGCTATAAAACACCCCAGTAGAGCATAGCATATCTAAGAGGTAAATTCTCAAATAACTTGTGATATTATATGTACTTTAACAAAGTAGCTATAATAACCAAATCAGACCACATAATTTAAGTATCCTATCTGACTACTATAAAAAGAACCATGAAACAGGAGAGATTCTATCCACTATAGATCAATTAATGGCTGGCCTAGCAGGACACTTTGAGATTTGTTCAAAGTTATATCTTCCTTAGCTTAGAAAAGGAAAGCTGACTGACTTAGTCTCCAAAGGGAGAGGTGAAAAGCCCCTACCAGGTTAAAATAGCATTCCATCATTTTTAGAAGGTGAAAATAATCATATTAGCATATTGTGTGCACGTCTGTGTGGGTATAAAGAATAAGTATCTTTTGTCTCTAATCTCAAAGTCTAGGAGCCAGGGCATCTGGTTTTATTGCTGGCTTTGCAACTAATTTATGCCCTGGCTATAGCTGTGGTATTTCTGCTCTGCTTTATTGTAAGCAAATTCACACCCTTCTAGAGGAGATAGTCAACAGGGGATACCATGGTACTGGAACTAGTAGTTTTACACTTTCTTTCCTAAGTTACCTTTCACTGATCAGTCCCTTACCATTTGTAGTGGAAAATGATGAACCTGGGTAATGGGACTTTAACCATCCAGAAAATATCACAAAGAACCTGAAGGAAATGTGAGCAATTTCCACACTAGGATGGGTTAGAAGTTAAAATGAAGTAGATAAGAGTCACTTACATTATTGATCATAAGGTGCATTATCGTTTTTGGAATTAGATCTCGGATACATTTGTTGATAATAGACATGTAGGAGTCCACGAGGTTGCGAATGGTCTCCACTTGCCTCTCCAGTTGTGGGTCCATGGAAAAGTTTTCTGCTTGGCCATTCTCATCATTTTCAGTCTAACAGAAAGGGAAGAAAACATGGGTTATTTGATATTTGTTCAGAAGGAAAATACCAGATATTATTGATGATCAGCTTCTGCTTCCTATATTTGGAGTTGTGCTACTAGAGAGTAACTTTATCTTATTGAACATCCATTAATTCTGAAAAGAGATCACAACTGTGTAACTGTCATCCCACTTTTAGCTTACCAAATACAGGAAAAGCAAGTATTCTAATCCTGAAGGAATGTTGAGGTGAATAACCAGATAAACAGTATACCTAACGACATAGCCCTAGAAAACAATCTAATCTTAAACCATTCTCAAGCTGGTCAAAAAACTGAGTCCAAACATAGGATGTAGATGTAAATCTCTGGGAGGGGTATCCTAGGATGCTATAGATTAGAAATAACCTTGGTGCTGTTCTGGAGCTCCTAGGTCTGCTCTGGAACGGATCAGCATTTGGATCAGCCCAGATTTAATATTAAATCTCCTAGGCCTGGCCTGCAGCCAAAATAAGAGATATAGAGGACAATTCATTTTTCCATGGACTTGCTGGAATTTGTTATGTCTTCTGTCATCACTACTAAAGGTTGGCTCCATTGTGAAAAAGTTACAATTTTAACTTCCAACTTGTTATTCTTTGAATAAAACAGAGCACATCTATACACAAAGAATTTATTTGTGCAACATGAGAGAAGCATCTGTTTTCTATACTATGGAACTTGAGTTAATTAATTCTGGCTTATCCACCAAAGGCTGGGCTGCAACGGCATCTTCATCATTAAGGGCTGACCTGTTGGCTTGGCCTTGAAATCAATTTAGAACAAATGGTCTCCATTTCAAGTCAGCTGAACCATCTAAGACCCAGAATATGATACAAATATTGCTAGTGGTCTGGCCACTTTCTAACATTTGGAAGGATTTAATTATGAATGCAAAAAGGGGGGGGGGATTATTTATTGCTTCCAATGTGGACATGAAATGCTTTTCTTTGGAAATGTACATACTTGTTCTGCCAGGTTTTCAGTCATCCAATCACAAGTCCAGTCAAAGCACTGTGCTAAATAGCTTAAATGAATCTATAATTTACATACTTTTCTTTTGAGTCAATATGCATGTGTGAAACACATATTACAGGCCACAGAATCAACAGTAACGAAGATAGAAATTAGTTCTAATAATGTATGTAAGTTTCTCTTGCTCAGAAGTATCCAACACTTTAAAAAAATATTAAAATAATATATATGCTCACTCTAAAACACAACAGTCTTTTTCCAATCCTGATCATGGTCCCCTATGTAAGGGTGACAGAGGACATTTCTGAGGCATCTTATTGCTACTACAGCAAGAGAACTGGAGGTTTAACAAATGACAGTTGTTGTTCTATACCATTTCTTTCTAAATGGTCTTTGGTTGCTGAAAGAAAGAATTACATGAAGTCCAAGATAATTATTTATTTTTGCTATTTATTTGTGATATAAGCACAATAGAATCTTTTGATAAATAGGTAAAAAGCTAGGGCCATGAAGTGGTCAAGTGACAGAGGAAAGGTCAGCCCTGGTGGTGAAAAAAATAATAATGTTCCCAAACTTCTTTCTGGGGCATAAAAAAACACTGCAAATATGCTTCATTCTGGGCTCAAATGCTAAGAATTAGTGGTAACTGTGATGTTGTTTTAAGGGTATTGTCTTTGAAAGTAAAAACGTTAGGTTGAAATTCAGACTTTATCAAGTATTGGTTGTGTGGCCACACTTTGGTTACTTAATGTAAATGAGACTCAGCTTCTGCATCTTTCAAGTGGATGTTTCCTTCCCTGAAAAACTTGCAGAAGCTAAATGAGATGATGTATATGAAATGACCTAACCAAAAGCCTTGTGGGTGCTCAATAAATGTTAGTTTCTTTCTTTCCTTTCTGAACAATCATTGGAATAAAATTTAGAGAGCTGCCTGTCTCTCAATACACATGAAAATTTAAGATGAAAAACCTGAGCATAAAACATTTTCAATCCAAGCAATATAAAAATGACAAGCATTTTCTTTTACAATTCCATGCTTTCTGCAAGCTAGTGCCCTTGCCTGGAAGCTCCCCCTCCCATCTGTGAAGACCTTTCCTCTTTCGAAGTCCTGCTTCACCATCACCTCCTCCAGACAAGCTCCCAATGGCCTTCAGACCCTCCAACACTCCCCATTCTATACATTGTCTGTGTCCTGTACTCACTTTTATTATTTAATATCCAGCCTAGTATTATGCTTTTCCCCCTGTTAGACTCTGGGGTCACGTTCATCTCTCCCTTCTCAGCACCTAGCAAGAGCTTGATACAGAAAAGGAGGAGGAGGAAGAGATAACACTACCAGAGGGTTTACCTATATCAAGAAGCTGCCCCAGTGCATTTGGGGGTCTCCAAGAGTGCTTCCTTCTAGAGAAAATGGAGACCAGAGAAATCCCAAGTCGACGAATTAGGATCCACTACTTGATAACAGTGAGAATGATAAAATGATTATGAAATTATGTATGTTAATGAGAACAGATGACCTACAGCTTTGTGAGGAAAACATCTTTTACATAAAGCAATATAAAACTCCATAATGGATATACTATAATTCAGCTTGTCTCTCTGATCTAAAACATACTGGGATTTGGCTGTTGTATTTAACAGTAATGGGTAATGGTACTTCAGCATCAACATATTGCCTCTCCCAGGGACATGTATTGAGCACCTACTGTGTTTAGAACAAGCACTTTGCGTAGAAAATCCATACCACAACCTTAGGAGATGGGCACCATGGTTATTGTCAACCTACAGAAGGGCATGTTGAAGCTCTGAGAGTGGAAATTTGTTCAATAAATGTAAGATTAATGTCAATGTTAAACCAATTTCTTTTTTTTTTTCTTAAGTATTAAAAAAAAACAAGAAGTATTATGAAACACTGAACTATCCATACTATGTCAGGTAAGTTTCACAGATAAAACAATAAATATAGAAAGAGTTTCTAGGAAAAAGATATAAAAAATAAGTGATGCAACCAAAAGAGAAAAGCAGAATAAACAGTATTTATTAAAGAACGTCTAGGAATATGAAACACCAGGAAAATTATACCACTATCCACATTTATATATAGAAACACTGAATTTACCCATTTCACACTGTTCTTAACAAAGAGCTTGCTTGACTTTTTGCATATCAAAATATGCAAAAGATACTGATTTCCACTTTCTGAAACCAGATACAATTAATAAGCAATGTGTCAGAAAGAATGGAGAACACTGAACAGTTTAATCCTCAACACTGGAAAAAAAAATAAAAAGAAGTGTTCCAGAATAACCAGTAAAACAATTTGAAATTCTCTTTAGCTTTTGGAAATTCTAGTAGACACGTGGTCACATGCAAATCCTAACTAGTCTGATAACACCAAGGACATAATAAGGAGTCATAGAATTCATGCACATTTAAAGTCTTCTTTGATTTTAGAAGGAAGGAGTAGTTGCCCCTTCTAGTATGTCCAAGATGAATGGGACAAATATACATAGATGCAAATGCTCCCTTTTCTCTAAACCCAGCTCTAACCAAATTCTCTATTGTGCTCTTTTCTATATGTATACTGTGACTATGCATTTTTTCTTTGTTTAAATTATAGGATTGCAATAGGATTCTTTGCAGTCTAAGCACTGAAGTGACAGCTGTTTATCATTATCCTCATCAAGTGAATGTAAAATAAAAAGAGTAATTTGTCTCTGATCTTTGAGGCAAAAAAGAATGGTCTGCAAACATTTAACCTTTTATGTGCAGGTTCATTGATTCTGTTTACTAAATGTGAATAATATTGTGAAAACCAGCTTTCTTCTGAAAAATAAAATGGACAGGCCTTCCTATTGCAATTTTTTGCAAAATGGTTTTTGAGAAATCTAATGCACTTTAAACAATCAAAAAATAACAGCTCAGCACTGTAAAGTGTAAAACTTAATATCATAACTTTTTATGAAGCTATTTACACAGTATTCAAGAAATAGACTGTTTTACAAAATATGAATTTAAAAGCTTTCTCCAAAAGAGTTAATACTTCAACAGGTAAGAGAATAAAATAATCGATTCAGAAATAATTTCCACCATACCTTAAAGCATTCATTATAGAAGCTCTGGATTTGACCAGAATGTCTATTTTACATGTGTTTGCCTTCCTTTCCTTAACTCTCTTATTTAGTTACATCATAGGCTTCTTTGAGGATCACTGAAGTCATCTGAATAAGGCTAGTGATTGTAACTCCTTAAAAGTAGAATAATAGAAATCCAAAGTACCCTAACAATAATATGTACACAAACATACTGTAGAACTAATGTGTGTTCCTGGGGTGTGGAGGTTTGCTGCATCTCTTCTCACCAGTGGAGAGCAGTGGATGATAATCTACAGATCTACACAAGTGATTTTTCCAGGTAACCAATGCCTGCCCCCTTTTTGGTGCCTTATTATTGTTATACAATTCTCTGTTACCTTAAAGAGCAGAAAATATAATTTAACTTTCTTTAGTGAAGCCGGTCATTATGGAAATACTGTTACCATGGCAATGCAGCTTTGGATTTTCCAGCCCCACATTGCCAAGAATATTTCACTGAAAACCTTTCCCCATTCCCAGTCATGCACTTCTAATTTGCAGAGGCTGGGAGGGCAGGCAACCAAAATTGTAAAAAACGATGGGAGAAACATGCTCAGCAAAGCCTTTGAGTCTAGACTACAGGCTGGCGCTTTGTGACTGGTATTTCATTCATTAGTTCAACAAATATTTATTTAGTGTCTCAGGTGGACTGTGAGAGATACAAAGGAAGTCTAAAACCACAGGCCTTGCTCATGAGATTATTCCCTGGCAGGGAGGACATGGTATGGTATGAGTCAGTGATTCAAATGAGCTCAAGCATGGCGGGCTTCAAGGGGAGTCTTTAATGAGGACAACACTTGGGATGAACCTTAAAAGTTGAGTGATAAGTTACAGCAATGGATGTATGAAGAAGATGTGGTACATATATGCGATTACTCAGACATAAAAAAAGAATGAAATCTTGCCATTTGCTACAACATGAATGGGCCTAGAGGGTATTCTGCTAAGTGAAATAAGTCAGACAAAGACAAATACCATATAATTTCAGTTGTATGTGGAATCTAAAAAACAAAATGAATGAGTGAACTAACAAAATGGAAACAGACTCATAAATACAAAGTACAAACTGGGGGTTGCCAGGGTGGTGGGGGTGAGAGCACGGGCAAAATGAGTGAAGGGGGTACAGAAGTACAAACTTCCAATTATAAAACAAATAAGTCATGTGGATGACAAGTACGGCGCTTGGATTATAATGAACAATATTGTGATGACTTTGTGTGGTGCCTACACTTAACCATGGTGACCATTCTGTAATGTATATAAAATGTTGAATCACTATGTTCCACACCTGAAACTAAGTAATAATGTCTATCAACTATACCTCAATTATAAAGTAAGAAAAAGAGAGTTGGGTGAGATTTCAAAGACTGGGACTTAGGGAACATGCTCATTATTTTATCCCTGGTACTTAGCAGAGTGCCCTATATATACCAAGAGCTTCATAAATATTGTGGAATGAATGTAGAAAAAAAAACACCGCAGGCCATTTCCTGAGGGATCGGGTTTCTGTCTCAGATGGAGCCTGAGCGACTGAGCTCCAGGTGATGGGGTCACTGCTATGTGGAAAACGTGAATGTTAACTTGGGTTCCTAGGACTGAGTTCTCCAGGTAGATCTCTTCTTTGCAAGGCCAGGATAAATAACTATCTGCATCCAAAACTGTATTTCAATTGATTTAAAGATTTTGATGACTCTGTCTCAGGATGTCTTCAGGTTTGACCTGTGATTGTAGTCAAAATGCTGGAAGGTGAAGGATGCATCTCTCTGCATCTCCTATTTGCAAGAAACATCCATAATACAGGAGAAAACACTGAGCCTAACCAGATCCAGGTTATCCAGAGGACAGCCATTAAGTTGTCCAGCAGGACCCAATTCTGTCGACTATTTTCATTTTTATTCCTCCCTCTTCTCTTTTACCTGTTACTACCTTTTTATTCTCCCTATAACTTCAGCCTCATTTCCTTTCTAAATAGTATCATAATAAACATTACAATACTATGTAAGATTAATGTGAAATAAAACAGCTTAAACAAACCCCTAAGGATTTAAAAAATACTTGATGAAAAACAACAAATCTATCTTAATTCTGATGTAGCTCTGTATCTTCTTTTTTTTTTTTTAACTCTCATTCAGCCCACTAGCTGCCTAACAGCATATTTCCATGTGGTACCAGTGTATACCTAAATCTCTAATAAATAACTTGGATGATGACAGCAAGGAATAATTAGAATTTGGAGGAAGAAGGGGTGAGAGGAATTCCTCATGTAATTGACAGTCATGCATTTGCATTTACAATGCATAAAAACAATTGCTTTTATCTGCAACTATAAAAAATAATTGTGGTTATAAGAATTCTTAGAGAAATCTGAAAACTTATGTACTCTGTCCTAAGGTCCTCCTAGAAGTTATAATAATTTAAGTCTGGTTTTTAATCTATCTAAAGGCCTGTATTGCTATAAATAATATTAATATTTTGTTCATGAATAGGAAAGAGTCATATATCAATGCTTTAAACACATTATCAAGTATTGCTATTCAAACATCCTTACTGAGAATTCTTTCTGAAATTATGATATTTATTTCTTGGAAAATTTTAATCTTTTTAAACTAAGTTTACTTACCATAAAATAACAAACTTTCATCCAAACAATAAGACTAAACTGAGCAATTTAAATGGTTTCTTTACAAGAATCACTTCCCTTACCACCATTTTTGGTTTTAGATAATAAACCAAAATTTAGACAATTTAGAAAGGGAAAAAATTAATTTTCAAGTACTGACTCTTGGGAAAAATATTCGTGTTTGTTTAAAATTTAATTTTGGTATAAAGAAAACCCTTTTCCTAAAAAGAACTGAAGTTAGTTAGAATCAACTGATGGAAATTTCCTTTTTAGTGAAAAAAAATCACAGTGTTTCTTTGAATTAGCAAAACATGAACTGGAATATTTCCAAAGAGAAAAATCTCCAGAAAATTGGAACAAATAAAATAAGGGTAAACATAAAAACAATCTGTAATGGTTAATTTATGTACCAACATGGCTGGGCCATGGAGAATGCAGACATTGGTACAAACATTATTCTGAGTATTTCTGCAAGAGTTTTTTTGGACAAGATTAACATTTAAGTTGGTGGACCCTGAGTAAAGCAGATTGTCCTCCATAATGTGGGTGGGCCTTGTCCAATCAGTTGAAGGCTTGAATAGAACAAGACTGACCTCCCCTAGCAAGAGATAATTACTCAGCAGACTGCTTTCTGACTTTATCTGCTACATTGGCTAATCCTGGTTCTATAGCAGACTGCCTTTGGACATGCACTGGAACATCAGCTTTCCTGGGTCTCTAGCCTGCCAACCCACCCAGCAGATTGGGACTTGCAAGCCTCAATAATTATGTGAGCCAATTCCTTATAAAAATCTCATATACACACATATGCATGTACACATTTTATTCTATTTTCCTGGAACCCTGACTAATACACAGCCTGACTATAGATTATAAAACAGTATGTGATTCAATGTTACATTGCTTATTGGAGTTTAGAGGTACTGTAAGATTCCAGAGAAGCAGAAGATCAGGAAAAGCTGTGAAGGGGAGTTACACTTGTCTTACTCTAATGATTTACCTTTGCTTCACAGTATTCTCTAAAGGAGAGAGAGAGATGCATCAAAAAAAAAAATCCATGTTCATCCTCTATCACAAGGTCTTGCTATCACTCCTTTGCTGGTAGACAAAATATAAATTAGGAAGGCCTCCTCTTTCCCCAACTCTCAGTCCTGGTGGTTAGATGGAACTGTACTGTTTGGGCCAAGACACTCTAAATACCCATCTGGGCCAGATGGCATGTGATCGAGCAAAGCAAATTATAAGCACATTCATGAGAACTACTGGAGATGATAAGCTTCCTTTCAGTTAGGAATGAAAACTTTTTAAGAAGTGAGCTTGTATTGATGAGTCTATTTCTGATTTGTTTATTGTTCTAGATTCTGCATATAAGTAAAACTGTGTGGTTTTTATCTTTCTTTGACTTATTTCACTAAGCATAACATCCTCTAGGTCCATTCATGTTGCAGGAAATGGCAAGATTTTATTCTTTTTTATGGCTGAGTAATATTGTATTGTGTATATGTACTATATCTTTATCCATTCACTTATTGATGGACACTTAGGTTGCATCTATCTCTTGTTTACTGTAAATGATGTTGCAGATAACATAGTGGTGCATGTAACTTCTACTTACCATAGGGGAGGGGTTAGGGAATGAGCAAAATAGGTAAAGGAGATCAAGAGGTACAAACTTCCAATTACAAAATCCGTAAGTCATGGGGATGAAAAGTACAACATAGGGAATAGAGTCAACAAACTGTAACAATTTTGTAGGGTGACAATTGGTAAGTACACTTAACTGGTGAGCATTTGATAGTGTATATGTGTCAAATCACGATGTTGTACACCTAAAACTAATTGTATAACAACTATACTTTGATAAAAAATTATCTTTTGATTAAAAAAAAAAGAAATAAGTCTACCCGAGGGCAAGCCTGCCTGCCTCAGAGTGAAGAGGAGTTGAACCTGCCCACGAATGACATCAACACAGAGACCAGTATATTGAGATGTGCAGAGAGGCAGATACGGGAAGACATCATTTGAGTGCCTGGATCTGGCTATGCTGGATCTCTCTACCTCTGGATTGCACACCAGCCAGTAAACTGCTTTGTTATTTTTAAGTCCTGGCTTGGCTTTAATTTCTGTCACCTACACCCTAAAGAGTCCAAATGAATAAAACACTTATGCATTCATGATGTTCTCTGAGCCTAAAACTATGCTTCCACCTTCAACTGTTCATCCTTCATGTTTTAGTGTGAATGTAACACAGCTTTGATTGCTGCATCCAAAATACAATAGCCTCTTCTTGTATCTGAACATTCCGTTTAAGCTTCTCATCCTTTGTCTTGTATGTTAGTTAGGTACATAAATGCCCATTTCCAAACTAAATGGAAAGTTTCTTGAAGGCAGGAATGGTTGGTGGCAAATCCACAATTAATCTCAACAAAAAGGACTAATGAGATGCTTAATAATTCTTAGGGAACCACTACCACATTGACTCATTCTTACTATATTACCACATATACCAGTTAATGGCCTATATTTTTCTTTTTTTCTTCAACAAAACTGGGAGGCCAACACCCAACATATGGAAATATTTCTACATTGAAAGTTATGTGAGGAAAAAAAACCTCACTAAATGACAATAAAATGTCAGGTAGTTTTCAAACTGATTTACATATATTAATTCATTTAATCTTATAGCAACTTTATGAAGTAGATATTATTATTCTCATTTTACAGATGAGGAGTGAGTCACAGAGAGGTTAACTCGTCTCAGTAAGTGGTAGAATTGGGATTCAATGCAGGTGTTCTGACTGCATAATATACCTTCTTAACTACATAATATAACTTCTCCATTCTTCTATAAGGTTAGGGTGGGATTGGTGCTCAAATACCATGAAATGATCTGCAAAGACCATGGAATGAAATGTGTAGTTCCAAATGTTACCTGGATGACCAAATATAGTGCTGTGAGAAAGCCTGATAGACAGAAAAGACAGAAAACAGTTCTTGACGCTCATGATGAAGGCTCCTCTTTGATTCAGACTGACTTGCGTGCTGCTAATTCTGTAGCATCACTATCATTGCAAATGAATAAATACTCAAGTAACCAAAGATTACAATCACAAGAAAAATCTGTAAGAAGGTAACACCTGAAGGTTAGGGGGACATACGATCATGCTCACAATGTACACCTTAGGAATCCTATGGTTCTTATTTGGAAATGCATAACTACAGGGAAACTTTAAATTATTACATCCGTCACACTCCTTGTTTAGCAGATATTCTTAAAGCTCATTTTAGAATCAGGGTTGTAAGGGCTTATAAGGTCTATAATAAAAACTGGGTCTTGTTACAAAGATTGAAAGACGGACAAAGATGTGGAAGAAAAAATCCCAAATATTATAAAACCAAATCTGTCAGTTGTTTTGTTCTTCAAAAATATTCACATGGATGATATAGACACATTATAGTCAAGCTAATAAAGCCCTAGAGAAAGCAGGAGAAATAAAATTCAAGTATTATTGAAGCAGCACAGGAGGTCATAATAGAGAAGCTACATAATAAAGTAACAGCATAGGTATTCAGTGGCTTTCATTTAGTTCTTCCTGATATTATGAGGTAGATAATCCTTAAAAGTTCAGTGCAAATACAGTATCACTTGCTTTACATGCAAAATTATTCAGTAAAACACAAAGAAAAGAATGTAATGGATTAAAAATACACAACAGGTAGAATAATTGCATCTTTCAAGGGTGTAGGAAAAAATGATAATGGCTTAAAGAAGTAGCTGCACTCCAGGGTTTTGAATTTCACCAAGGCCCACTGACCACTGGAGTTGATAACGCTATCATCTGGATTCAACTGCAGAATTCCCCAAAGGCCACAGGATAACTTCTCAGCCAGTTGTGCACATGAATTAGTGAGTACACCTTTGTCAGACATTCCAGGGCCCAATGGTCTTACCAGATGATACAGATAAAAAAATCTAAAAAGTGTTTTAGAAAATGTAGGTTCATTTCTGTCAATAGGAAAGGTGACAGTAAAATCAGAAGAAATTTGCCAGGTTAAGATGTTACAAATTTCTGATTTTTGATAGTCAAAGGTGGGACATTTCTGGTGATAGCACTGGTCCACATCTGTCTAGGTCACCACGCAAACTACATGCACATGTCTGAGGGTTGGAAAGGTACTTCCAAAGTGGCCCAAAACAGACCTTTTGTCTTTGTAAATCCTCATTCCCAACTAAGAAAGAAACTAAGGTGTAAAGGAGTTTATGTCAATTGAGGCAAACTTTCAGTTTGCAAAAAACAGAAATTCGTGAAGATGCTAAAAATAACATAAAATGCTGAAACTACTGATTCTGAAAATATGAATGATTAGACAAAAGTCCATATGCTAGACACAGTGATCATCGAATTTGGAGCTTATTCTCTTTTGTCACCTGTCTCCATCTTTCTTCTGAAATTGTGTGTGTGTTCCCTGCTGAACAATATAGACAGTGTAAAATGTAGAAAGTGAAACTTTCTTTACTTCACCTTAATCCTGATGTTCGCTTCTGCTATCAAATTTCGTCTACTCCTCAGAAGGTGGCAAAAACCAGAGTGGCAAGATTGCTTAAGGATCAACTTATGGTGCATTTATAGTAACAATTAAAACTGTTCTAAGATAAATTTGAAAAAGGTACAATTATTATTAGAAAAAATTCTGTAGTATTAAAAAGTCTGTATACATGAGATAGTATAGAGGACTATGTTAACAAAATTTGTAAATATGACATGAGGTATAAGAGAGAAAGTTGATGTGGTTTCTTAAAAACTTTCTTTTCCTAGACTGTTTATAAAGTAGTTTAGAAGCAGAAATCAGACTATAACTACTAATAAACATTCATGAGTTTACAATTCCAAATAATGCTTTTTATGACCAGATCAAGATGCTCCTTTACAGAATAACAAGGTAACTTTAGATAAGAGATGTAAATATTGCTAACAAAATGTATTACTGCATATATTTACAATTATCCCCAAATTTCTCTTTTTCCTAACCATGGCTTCATAACTCTGAGAAATATTATTAGTGAGCATTATGATATTCTCTCTGCCGGTTTTGTTTATGTCTACTCATTTATATAAATGCCTTCAATTAAAATAGATACAATGCTTTCTGAATTTAAGAGTCATACCTCTTTGAAATTCTCATCATAAAATTTTATACTACATGGGTGGCCAAATGAATCAAAAAGACATGTGACAACATTTCCTCTCTAATTCAATTCAATTTCTAGCAATATTTTTCTAGCAATTCCCCAAACCTGGGACTATACATAAAATAGAAAGCACATGATAGCAATTTTTAGAGGGCTCAAAACTGAAGGCACATGGTTTCAGGTAGCATACAAAGATAGCTTCACACAATATCAAGGTGGTATATGTGATTATGGTAATTCCTACCATTCCACCATAATTGTTGTCTGATTTAATTATATTTTACCTATTACTATAAGTAACATATTCTACCAAGTCTGTAGGAGAATTCCTAAATCAAAGAGACTGCAAGGAAATACCCTGGACCAAGCACACATTAGCTGTATTCCTCAAATGAGTTAAACAACCAGACAAATTAAAAACAAACCATCTGACTCAGAGGGATACCCCAATTTCCAAACCCACTTGGTCTGAGTGGCAATTTAAATAACAATTAAGGGTATGAACTACGCAGTTAGGTGACCGACATGTGTATCTTCTCTCTGTTACCAATTAGCTTGCAACTTCAGGTAGATTAAAGTTAAGAAGTTATTCAGCCTCTCTAGGCTTTAATATCTGTGCTATAAGAGGGTTAATATTAGCACTTATACATTTGATAGGGCAGGGCAGGTGCAGAGACCAAGTGAAATAACACAGGCAAGGCACTTAGCATGGGACCTGACAGATAGTAAGTGCTGAATAGAAGTCAACCATTTTTATTACTTCAGATAAATGATGTAAATGATACACAGGACTTAAATGACATTTGAGTTTACAAAATTCATAAATATGGGTTTGAGTTTTAAAAAAAACTATTCAAAAAGTCCCTGGGCTACAATCTTACTATAAATACTTGTGAGTTTCTTACATCAAATGTATGTGATCCTTCACTACCTACTTGAGTATGAGAACCACTGGCTTAATTTCCAGAGGTCCTTTGAGCTCTCATATTTTGTGACCCTAAGAAAAGAAGGTTGCATTTAAGCATCACATGATTATGTCATGGCTCTTCAGAAACGTCGTGTGACTAGGGAGTGTCCATTCACTACAAGAATTCACGCACAGTCTTCTGGGCATGCCCGGAAAAAAAACCAGCGCTACAATGACCAAGAGGATGGGCTAGAACTGATGACTTCTAAGAAGGCTTCCAGAGATTTTCTGATTCAATAATGTGTCAGAACACAGACACAGTCACTTTTTTAGCTCTGAAATTACTGGGCAGTCAAGGAAGATACATAGATTTGCTGGCCGAATGAGAAAAACAATAGCTCTATCTATAATATTTCTAGGAAAACAATAATAATTTTTAAATGCATGCACATATACCATTTCTGATCCTCAAAACAACCTTGAGACTGAAGTATAGGAGGGAATAGAGGATGCAACAGAGTCAGGCCACTTGGTTCTTTCACTTACTAACTGAACCCTGGGCAGGTTCATTTATAACTGTGTGCTTCAGGTTCCTGTCAAAGAGAGTAACTGTTGTCCCTATATGATTATTACCCTTCAAAGTGTTATTGTGTGAAGTAAATAAATTACTAGGGTAGCAATTCAAAAGAGTGCCTGGCATGTAATACTCAATAAACATTAGCCATTCTTACTCTTTTTTAGGAAGAAGAAATTAGGGCACAGAGAGAAGAGGGGATGTGCCTGAGATCACAAAGATGGTAAGACCCAAACAGAACTCTGACCTAATTTTCCTTGTGTACATTTCGTGCTCTTTATACATCATCTCATTGTGTTTGCTTATGAGCAATACCACAGGAAAACTGACTACTAACAGTGAAACTAAATAAGAAGTGAGAAATTTATTTAAAATTAAGACTTTCCCTTACTCTTCCACAGGTGATGATATGGTATTTTAATATTCCAAAGAAATAAAATATAGCACTACCCAATAGAAATATAATGCGGGGCACCCTGTGGCCACATTTAAAAAAGTAAAATGAAGCAAGTGAAATGCATCTTAATAATGTCTTACTTAACCAACTATGTCCAAAATACTATAATTTTGACTTGTTTGTGGACTGAGTCATATCTCCCCCAAGTGTGTTGATGGCCTAACTCTCAGTAACTCAGAATGGGACTCTATTTGGAGACAAGGTCTTTAAAGAGGTGATTAAGTTAAAATGAGACCTTTAGGACAAGGCTTAATCCAATATAACTGGTGCCCTTCTGAGGAGAGGAAATGTGAACAGAGGCACCCACAGAGGGAAGCCCATGCGACGGCACAGAAAGGAGATGGCTGTCTGCAAACCAGTAGGAGAGACCTCAGAGGAAACCCAGCCCTGTTGACACCCTGAGCTCAGATTTCCAGCTTCCAGAATTTTGAGAAAATACATGCCTTTGATTAAGTCACCTCACCTGTGGTCTTTTGTTATGGCAGCCATAGCAAACTTTAACAATAGGTAATTAATATAAAGTCATTCATAAGATAGTTTACATTCTTTTAATTTTTTGAACCAAGTCTTTGAAATCCAGCATCTATTTTACACTCAAGCACTTCACAGTTTGGACTGGCCACACCTCAGGTGCTCAGGAACCACAGGCAGCTAGCAGCTACCATATTGGACAGTGTGGGTGTAGAGAAGGGTATGGTGGTATTCTAATTTTTAAATGAAGTGTTTTCTTTTTTTTTAGTTCCGAAGAAATATATGCTCATTTAAAACACTTTATAAAGAACTAGTTATTAGCACTCTTATTCTCAAATTCCAGTTCCACTGCTAAACAATATTGCTGATCCATTCTGTTAAAGATATTCACATTAGATTGATATTTCAGAACGGCTACCTGATAAATCCTATCTTTCATTAGCTTAATGACTATTTTGTTGCTCCTGAATATCTTAATCACAGAGACCAGACTTTCCTTCTTCCCCAAATCAGACACATTTGCTAATAATCAGTGTTTCATTGAAAGGTTTGTCAGAGGGCTAAGACTAAACTTACTATAAAAACTGTTATTGGGGATAGCCTGTGGGTTGTTTTTTTTTAATCGAGGGACTGTTATATATGTCCTTAATTCATGTCCACTGAAGGCTGATGTTAAATGGAATATAACCAAATGGTGTTTAAGGCCACTACACTTGTGACAAATTGTGTTTCTTTAAGGATGCTCATAACCCAAATTTTGGTTATTTCTTCCTTTCTATGTGTTCTCATCTACAGGGTACACAACTCATGGTTTTACTTGGAAACCCAGGTGATCTTCAGATTAAAACATGTAAAACACAGGGCAGGTTTTACATAACCTCCTACTGTTTTCCAACTTGGGTCTCTGGATGTATTCCTGGGGATAAGAATTTTTTTTCAGTGACAATGAAAATATTTTGTGTTTTTACTTTACAGTAATTTTTTTTTAAAGCACAGTGACCTCAATGCCTACACTTTTTTTTTTTATCATTTCATGCATTCTTATTTCAGCTGGCATTTCTAAAAGATAGGGATGCTGTTTCAAAAAACAAAAGCATAATACTTTGTCACATTAAAATTTTTTTTAGCAAGAATTAGTATCAGTGAGTGCTTCTTAAACCTTTGTATTTGGGAAATTTTAAACACATGTAAAAGTAAAGAGAGAGAATAATATAAATTAACCTCTAGGCGCTCATTCTCTAGCTTTGACAAGTCATCTCATGGTCACCTGTATTCCATCTATACTCCCCAACTATTCTGAGGCAAACTTTGACATCATATAATTTTATGTGTAAATAATTCAGTATGTATTCCTCAAAGAAGATGACCCATAGAAAACATAAGCACAATACTATTATCACACCTAAAAACATTAACTGTAGTTTCTTAACATCACAAATAATTCAGTTTTCACATTATACTTCCCCAATTTTCTTTGAAAAAAAATGTTTTTAAGTTTATGTGTTTGCATTGGGATCCAAATAAGCCCATACACTGGGATTGGTTGATATGTCTCAGGTTTATTTTAACCTATAGGCTTCTCCTCCATCTCTCTCTCTCTCTCTCTCTCTCTCTCTTTCTTTTTCCCCTTGCAATCTGTTATTAAAAACAAAAACAAAAATAGGGTCATTTATCCTGTTGACTCCATCCCCTTCCCCAGTCTGGATCTGGCAGATTGAATCCACCTAGATATCACTTAATGTGTTCTTCTACCCCTTGAACTTCCTGTAACTTAGTACCTAGATTTAGAGGCTCAATGATTACTTTTCAATTGGCTTTCTGAGTGAGGAAGAGACACCTACATCAAAACTGAAATGCAGAGTAGAAACTAACATTGTAGAGTAGAAAATGACCCCCTTATATATAGTACAAACACTATTTCCTGTTGTGCTTGTGAGTTTTTATCTTGGTCAAACAAATTTATTGAAGAATAGCATTACAACTAATCCATATGACATACTAAACATATAACATATGCTGAGTAATGTACTAGAACTCCTGGGAGGTTAAAGGGAAGAATGCAATGCATTTTGTACTCCTAAGAAGTTTACCATCTATTTGGGGAGGAACTGAATCACAGGAAGGAAACACTGTGTTATGCTGACAGCATGTAGTAAGTTCTAAGTAGTATGGTAAAGCCTCTAAGTGTAATTAGCTTTCTAAGATAACAGCAAGTTCTATAGTTTTCAGGAGACAGACAAGGCTATGGAGAGAAAGTGTATGAGACTTGATCTGGTTGCACAGGGGCATCAAGGAGGCATGCAGGCAAGAGGAACACAAGAAATAGAGGTAGAAATTAGCTTGACATGTTTGGGGAAACACTGGAGAAGTTATGGTGATAGGCACGTTGAGTGAAGGGAGACATGGTTGAATTGTGAAATGAATGGTCTGATTGTAGACAACTCGAGTTAGGCTGAAGAGATGAGATGTCATGTGGTGGGCATGCAATGTCACCAAAAAGGATACGATCGAATGGTGTTTTAGGAAGATTACAATGGCAGCTGTTTGCAGGCTGAACTTATTTAAGGAGGGTGAAACTGGAAGCAGGGATGCTAATTATTGCCTGTGGTAGCAAATCTTGTGTGAGGTGATAAAAGTCTGGATCAAGGAGTGGCTACAAAAATGGAGAAGAGTGGATCTTGAAGGCATCCTAAAGACGAATAATCAGAATACAGTGATAGACTGGATAGAAAATTGACTGAAAAGTGTAAAATATCATGTTAAGATTTCCAGCCTAGAAGACTGTGAGGTGGTAACTGGGTTAATTGAGGCAAACAGAGGCAGAGAAATTGATTTTCATTCAGAAAATGAGTTTACTTTTGAGTAGATTATGTTTGAGTAGATGCAAAATGTGTATCTGTTGGTAAATGGAATCACAGAATGAGTGTCCAGGTGTGAAGTCACAGAAGAAAATGCAGATTTAAAAACTTTCCATACAGAAGTGGAAACTGGAACCATAAGAATAAAAGGCATGTTAGAAAATCAGTGAGTGTACAGAGAAGACCAAACTGCTCTTTGTGGATAGCGAAGGGACTGGCTTAGTGCACGTACTCAAGAGATGTTCTCAGAGTGAAAGAACGAATAATGGAATGACAGGAGAAAGTGAGGGAGGGAAGTGTCCTGCGACATCCTCAGGTAAGGAGGGGGAAGACATGCCAGCACAGGAGACCAAGGTGTGGACCACAGGTGGGAGGAATTCAAAGACAATGTGACATTCCAGCCACTTTGGGTGAATACCTTCCAGAAAAATGCTGTCATCAGTAGTGCCAGATATTGCTAAGAGGCCTCAAAGAATGAAGACTGACCAATGGTTTTGTCAGAATGATTTGGGAATCCTTGATAAAGCCTTTCTGTAGGGGTGGGAGAGAAGCTGGATTAGGAGGGTGAGGTGGGGAGTGTGGAAAGAGAGGTGAAAGAAAGTGTAAGTCATCCTTAGAGAGTTTGGCAGAGACACAAAGAACATGGAATGGTATATATTAAGATATCAGGGTCAAAAATGATCCTGTAGGGCAGGGAAGACATGTATATGTATATATGAAGTTAAAAAATAAGCCAGCAGACAGACAAAAGGCCAAAGATGCCAGAGAGGCAGCTGTACACAAGACTTTTTAGATGATGTAAGAAATGAATGAGATTCATGTATTGGTACATTGAGAAATACTTAGAAATTCACCATCTATGCCATATTCCAGGCCACTCACTATTCCCAGATCAAACCATACACATCTCAACCTGGTGCCTTTGGCCATGCTGCGCCCCCACCGAATTTGAATGCCCTTTCCCTTATTCAGGCCTGGCCCAAACGTCACCACCTATGCCATAAGATAACTTACCCTAGTGAGATTAATTCAGAGTTGATCTCTCCTCCCTACACACTCATAGCTTATTTAAGTATTTCTTCTTCTTAAGAATTTACATTTTTTCCCATGAATTATTGTTCTCTGCTTTCTTGTTGGTATTTTCTACTATATTTTAATGAGTTGCACATAGCTGGTGCTCTGTAGTGCTGAATAAATGCAAGTGGGAGTTTTCTTCTTGAAGTTTCAAGGGCAGGATAGGAAGAGAATGGGAGAAGAGTGAAGATGAGGGCATCAGACCGCTTTGTCTGATGGGTCTCAGGGTTCTCCCCAAAGGAGGAATGTGAGAGACTGACAGGAAGGAGAATCACAGTTGGGACAGATGCGGGGCTAGTCAACAAAGACGTAACTAAAAGGAGGGCTGTTAAGTGCTGGGTATCACGAATTTGCAAGGGCCCATATTCTGCAGCAAGGTTTCTTGTAGGATGTTTGCAGCTGGAAGGACAGAGCGGACAGGCAGCATGAAGACCCAGCAGTGTAGACTGGTGCAGTGAGCCTCACCAAACCACGGATCCACTTGCAACATGGAGTGGGGGTGAGGCTGGTGAGGCCTCAGATGACACTGGGGTGAGGAGCAGGTGCTCAGGATAGGAGAGAACCTACCACAGCCTGTCAGGCCGGATGCTCATGTCAGCTGGCTCAGGAGTCTGGGATGAATTTGAAGAACACTAAGGCCTGGACTCCACCCTCAGAGGTTGTGGTGTAGGAGGTCTGGGCTGTAGCCCGGAGTACCTGCAGTTTTTCAAGTGTCCCAGGTTGAGAACCCCTGTAGGAAGGAGATCTAGATCTGGGAAGAGCGGACAGAGTGAGGACATCGAAGGCTTCACAGAGGACAGAGTAAAGGATGAAGGAGAAATGCTATTTATGGCATCAGGCTTGAAAATTCCCAGGAAAAAGAGGGTTTGACTTTGCATAAAAGAGAATATCTATGTTTTAAGATCCAAAGGTGATCTCAGCTAGTTTCCACTGGACAGACCTCACCATTCCCTGACAGTTATAATTGGCCCTGTGGTAGATGGTTGAACGGTAAAGGAAAAGTTACCCCCCAAAATGTTATTTCACAAAGAAAGTTGCCTGTCCCACGGACATGGAGGGTCTTTCTGAGATTCCGTGAGACTGAGGAGGCAAAGCTGAGAGGGCACAGGATGCTCAGAAAGTCCTATTGGGTGCCAGGTCGGCCATCTCAACACATCTCAAGAGACCTCCTGTGGGAGGGCTTGGAGCAACTCTCTGACTTTAATTGTAAAAATCAGGCACAGTCCTGGTTTTCTGAGTAGCCACCTATGGCTCTCATTCATAAATTTGGCTAGGAGGTTTCTGAATTCATTTACAGTTCCAGCCAGCAACACCTTCTGGGACTAATGAGTTCCATCAGTTTATAACCTGCTCTGTGAAGTCGGTTTCCTTTCATTCGCCCTAAACTTACTTCACTCTGTTCTGACTGCCCTCCTTGTCCTAAAAAGAAAAAGTAAACAGGATTGTAAGATGAGGACAGATTGGCTGAAGTAAACAGCACAGAAAAAGAGCTGGGTGTTACAAGGAGCCGCAGACTACCTTAAAGCCGCAGTATAGTTTTAAAAGGCAAACATGGCTGGAATGCTTGGCCAGTATGCCACGCACAGTGGCTCTGTTGTTCTCCGTGGGGGGTAGCCCTTCCAGGGGCTCTGCATCCTGTTTGGGGATCCACTGCTCAAACAAAAGGGAGAACTTGATGAACATTTAGCAAAGATCAGTAAAGCTGATTAAAACACTGCAAATGGACCTGGAAGAAAAATTAGGCAAATTTGGATTTTTCAGGTTAGAGAAAAGAAACTCATTCTACACAAAAATATCAGGATACTGTTTAGAAAATGGAAAATAGTGATTCTACATTTGAATCAAAACACACAAAAAATGGATTCAAAATGCATCAGATGGTTATCTAGCTTTGTCTTAAGGAACTTCCTGGCAGTGCCACTTATATATAAAATTGAGAAAACTATGCATGCTATTTTTTGGGACATATTTCCAAAATGATTTGGGGTTCATTTTGCTTTTGTAGCAAACTTAACAGATTATAAAGACAGCTAAAGGAGTTATTTACTCAGAGGGATACAGCAATATTGGACCAGGTAAAGGTATAAAACAGATGAAGATATAAGCATCTTAGAAAAGAAAGAAAGGAATTTGTAGTTAAAATATTAATATGAGTATTTCTAAGACTATAAGAACAAATATTTCAAAAGCATTAATTTTAGTGGACCAAATGGTAGACCAAAATATCTGTTGCATTTTTTCCTTCAAGGTCTTAGTACAAAGTTGACTATAGGAAAGTCTTGGGTTTTAATGGAAAATAGGGCAAAGGTTATATGTAACAGGAATCCAGTCATGTGGTACTTGCAGAATGCAGTTTGGGCTCATAAAACTGCTCATTAAAATGCTCTGTTCTGAAGCAAAAGCAAATAAATGAGCTCAAGGAAAAGAGCCACAGAAATTGTCTAGAAATATTTCCATGAAAGACTGTGAAAATAGTTGTCCCTAGTATAAGACATTTTCAGTTACTGCTTATACAAATAGTCACACTTAAAAGACTTTTAAATACCTTCCCTGTGATGCTGGCTTTGACTGTGTGCCAAGAGCTACTTAACTGAAAAAAAAATTTTTTTTGAATAGACTGTATGATGAACAAAAAATAAAAAAGGCACACACAACACAAGTTTTTAGGACAGCATGAGCAGAATAGTTTAGTTATGAATCCCCACCCATAAATTCTGGTTCAGACTTAACATATTTACAAGTTCTACACTGGCTTAAAGCCCCAAACCCAAACTATGGAAATGAAGACACCCCAAATCTTGAAGATTTATAGGGCTATATGTACAACTTCACTGTCCCCTAGTACAGAAAATGCAGACTGTGGAATTCTAGATTAATAATGGTAATGGGTTGCCAGCAAAATAATGAACAGCAAGAGGACTTTCTAAGAAGGCAGTCAGCCCCAAAACAGTTCAGACAAACCGTGCTTACACAAGTACTGGCTGGTCCATAAGGCCCCAAGCCAAAAACACCACCAACAGCCAGCAGCACCCATTACTTACAGAGGGAACTCCACAACGTGGTGCTGAGTAAGTGTGTGTGTGGGGTGTCCAGATGCCCATCTGACTTTTAATGTAAATTCAGTGAAGCCCCAGGCTCTGAGTCACCAGCAAGGCAATCTGATGGAATCTGATGTTACCAAGGGCTTAACCGGAGGAAGGCTGGCTCGCAGCAAACAGACTGCTCCACAAAGAAGCACAAGTAGTGAGGCATGTGATCTGAATTGCCACCTGACTATCTGGGGCTTTTTCCTTGCACCCCTCCCGTAGCCTGCTGGACCCAGGAGGAAGTCAACATGAGCGTGGAAATTTTGCCTCCTTCTTTTTTTTCAAATAGAAGGAATTACCAATAGCAATGTTCTCTTGGCACTTTAATTTATTTTTATCTTAAGAAAAGCAGTCTGGAGCTGGCTGTAGGCACCACTGAGAGCGATTCCTTCTAGAAAGTAAGGCTGGGTTGCCGCAGGCGTCTGCCAACGTTTACTCTGCTCTTTCAGTCAGGTTTTGTTACCGTCCTTGTTGCTGTTTCACTCTGGTGGGGAGGAAGCAGACTAAGAGTCTTGCAGAAATTTGGCTAAAAAAAAAGCCCAGAGCTATTTTACCCAGCTAAAACAAATCTCACTTCCTGTGAGACAGCCTAGACACTTGATAAACACATCTTGGAAACAACAGAGTTAGCTATGAAATCACTGCAGATTTAGCTCTGAAAAGGGTATTTCCTAACTCACCCATCTCTAAACAAAATCATTGGCTGTTCTTTTCCCACTGACCTTGAACACACCTTATTCTGGAAGAAGGCTTTCTTTTGCTTTAGTAGATTTTGAAAATCAGCGTTATTCTTTCCACAGTGGTAGTTTACATTTCGACTGACTCATGCAGTCACACACACACACACACACACACACATTCTTGCACAAGTTAGCAAGATTTAAAGCCTCTCATTTTTTATTCTTGAAGCCCTGAAAGGGAAACTGTTATTCATGTGCCAAGGAATACAGCCATTCATTATTTTTTTCTTTCTTTCTCCCTGTATATCCTCCCAATAGGATTAAAAGCAGTCAGGGACATGGAGTATGGAAGTAGAGGAAGAAAGAGAGGAGTGGGAGGGAGAGAAAGATGGCATTTTAATAGCCGCTACCATGCTGACTCAACACAGTAGGGACCTTGTGCTTCAGACTCAAACTGTTTCCTTCCTTCTAAGCCTAAGCCTTGTACTTGACCCCCCTCTGCTGAAGCGGCGCATCAATGTCTCCGAATGGAACTGGGAGAGGAGGTAACTAATAAACGGCCTTGCAGAGAATGAGGGAGGATGGAAACTATCATAACCCTGTCTTTGATTCTTTAAAAATTTTTGTTTTGAAATAATTTCAGTCTTATAAAGAGGTTGCAGAATTAATACAAAGAATTCCTGTATACTCTTCACCCAGATTCCTCAACTGTAAACATTTAATAAAACCACACAACCATGGTCAGTCAGGACATTTTGAAGAGTATTGATGAGTTATTTTATAGTGTGTTCTCCCAAATTTGAGTTTAGCTGATGCTTCCTCATTATTAAATCCAGGTTCTGCATTTTTGTCAAGAAAACCAAATTAAAAGATGTGTTCTTCTAAGTGCATTTTATCAGTAGACATTTTATCAGTCTCTCCTACTACTAGCAACGTTGACTGATCACTTGGTTCAGATGGTGTCTACCAGGTTTCTCACAGTGAAGTTCCCACTTTTTCCCTTTTGGAATTAATAAGCATCTTTTGGGTGATATTTTTAAGGCTATGTAAATATCCTGTTTCTTATCATACCTTCACCTACTAGTTTTAGCATCCACTGATTATTCTTGAGAGGAACAGTCATTACTGTGGGGTTTTGCAAATGGTGATTTCTATTTCTATTTTTTCTTCTATATTTACAAATTGAAATTGTATTGTAAGGAAGAGCTTTCCCTTCCTCATTTAGTTATTTATTTCATTATCTATTTATGTAAGTATGCATATTATTTTATTCTATGGATTATAATCCATTACTGCCATTATTTTGTTGCTGAAATTGTCCCAGATTGAGACACTGGAAGCCTCCTTCAGGTTGCTTCTTGTATCCTTTAAAAATGTCCCCATCATTTCTTGAGTATTTCCTTACTTTCTGGCACCCTAGGGTTTTGCAGGCTCATTTTGTGCATTTTCTGCTCCAGTCCTGGAATTTCTCCAAGGAGTCCTGGTTCTTCTTATTGGAGAACACTATAAAATAACCCTATGGGGTGAGTACATAAGTCTTTGTGGTAAAATGTCACCAGCCTGTGTGAAGGGAGAGACAAAGGCTCTGAACTTCCATTGTTTTTTTGGGGGTAAACTTTTTCACAACCATAAATTTCAATAAAACATAATGTCTTTCCCAGTTTATGCTAAGTGGGAAATCCTTACTAGATAATTATGTGGGACTTAGAGTTGAATGCTCAAGATAAACAAGATATATATTTTTTAGTTTGAAGTACTGTGAGATTGTGATTTATAATAGGAAATATACATTTGGTCTTTGTCCTGTTCTTGGCAAGGAGCTCCTAAAATCCCTGTAGTTCCCTAAGTAAGAAGAGTTAAAGGGGTATCTTTTGTTACTCATAACAATCCCCTTTCAACTCACCTTGGTTTATATTAATGAGGGACTTTTGGAAAGCCCCTAAGGATGGGGCTGGGTGCCAGTGGAACCAACCGTGTGATCAAAGGTTTGGAACTTTCAGCTCCATTCCCCGACCCCTGGAGGGGAAAAAGGGCTGGAGATTGAATTCAGTTGTCAATGACCAATAATTTCATCAGTCATGCCTGTGTAATGAAGCCTCCATAAAAACACAAAAGGGGTTTGGAGAGCTACCAGGTTGATAAAAATATGGAGGAGCTGGGAGAGTGGTACATTCAGAGAGGGCATGGAAGTGCTGCACCCCTTCTCCCATACCTTGCTCTGTGCATATCTTCCCTCTGACTGTTCCTGAGTGTATCCTATTATAATACACCAGTAATCGAGTAAGTATACTTTTTCTGAGTTCTGTGAATCACTCTAGCAAATTATCAAAATGGGGTAGGAGGTTGGGACAACTTCTTATATATAGATTCATATATATATGTACACACATATGTACCTATATACATATATATTTGAATCTATATATAACAGGTTGGTCAGAAGCACAGGTGACAGCCTGGACTTGTGATGGGCATCTGAAGTGGGGTGGGGGGTGGCTAAGCAGTCTTGGGGAACTGAACCCTTAACCTATGGGATCTGATGCATCATCTCCAAGTAGATAGTGTCAGAACTGAGTTAAACTGTAGGACCCAGCTGGTGTTACAGACTTGCTTAATGGAAGGAAAACTTGCACATCAGGTGTCAAAGGTGCAGAAGGGTGGTAGTAGAGTAGTGTGACAGTTAAGGCCACTCCCAGAGGAGTGTGTTGTCTTCTTGCATGTATCTATGGATCTTCCATTACAAATTAAAAACCCACCCAAATTTTTAGTATGTTTAGCATAGCGCAACTTGGGCAAAAATAAGTAAATCTTTCACCACAATGTTTAACATTTTTTACTGACTGTTGGATAAGTCAAAAATAAACAAAAGATGATTAAAAGTTCTAAGTGGTAATATAATTAAATAATAAATTAAACATATAATTAGCTTTCAGTATTTGTGGGAAAACAAAACTTACTGTTCACGTAGCTTTTAATTACCAGACATTAATGCTGCTGTTTTTATGTCAGCTTTGATTTCTTTGTCCATATTACGTCTGGATCATTTTCCTTCTTCCTAAAGTACCTCTTTAAGAAGTTCCTTTTGTGTGCATCTATTGGGTAAACTCCCTGTCTGTTGTTTGAAATGTCTTTATTATGCCCTCGCCTTACAATAATACTTTAATTAAATTAGGTTATATAGTTCATATATTCTAAGTTATCCCATTATTTCTGGTTCCCATTGTTGCTTTTAAGAAGTCATCTTAATTTGGTTCCTTGGAGGTTAATTTCTTTTTTATCTCTAGATGCCTTTAAGATTGTCTCTTTGTCTTTGGCATTCTGCAGGTTCATTACAGTGCCTGCCTGCATGCTGTCTGTAGTGCTCCCAGATCTTGGAATTCATGACTTACATAAATTCTGGAAAAATTTTAGTCATTCCCCCACTCTCTCCTAGAATGATGACTAAACCTGTTAGACTTATGCTATTCTTCATGTCTCTTATACATTTCCTATCTCTGTCTAAGGTGCATTCTGGGTAATTTATTCAGTCATACATCCAGTTGTGTGTAGGGACTGGCTTGTACCAGTGTACAAGAACCAACTGCACACATCTCTTCCCAAATCTTTGCTCTTTGTCATCACATTGATAGTTTAAAAATGGCCATGGTGGGAGCAGGCGTACATGGAAATTGGCAAATGTTAAATAACAAGGCTTTTTTCTACCCCTGAAAACTAATTCAATTAATGGCTAATTAATTATTTATCAACACACCACTGTATACTACCCATTTTACATAGTCTCTCTTCAGCTATTTAGTTTATCTGTAAAGTTTTAATTTCAATAATTGCACTTTTTATTTCTAAAAGTTCTATTCAGTTCTTTTAAAAACATGCATTGTCATTTTGTTTTGTATTTTTTTGTATTAAGGTATCATTGATATACACTCTTATGAAGGTTTCACAAGAAAAACAATGTGTTTACTACACTCACCCTTATTCACCACCCCCATCCCCCGCCATACCTCATTGCAGTCACTGTCCATCAGGGTAGTAAGACATGCACTGTCATTTCAAAAAAAAAAGGTGCTCTTCTCTGCGGTTTGTGATTTGCTCTTTTATTTCTTTAAACATTTTAAACTTAGTTCAAAATTTTTTTTTACTGTTTGTTATTCTCTTGACTCACTCACGATGAATTCTTTTTTGTGCATCCTTTTAAATGTTGGGTTGTGTATTTGTGTTCGATTGGGCTTTATTTGTGTGAATCCTATCAGGTCTGATGTGAGTGTATGGACCTCCAGAGAATATTTATATTTCTGCTCCCAGAAATGCTTCCAGTTTAGGTCCACTTTAAGTGAATTTCTCAGTTTTCATTCTGCTTGACCATGCAAGGGTGCGAACTTCAACCCCAAATCCTGTGACCTAAGACCTATACAGATGGATTCTCAAAGACTTTCTTTCTTTTTCCTTTTTACAATCAGAAATATTGATTTATTGAGCACATACTGTGTGCTTACCACTTCCTATTCATGCTTATATTCCTTTTTGTAATAGAGGTAGAGTTGATATACAGTATTTTACTAGTCAGGGGTACAACATGGTGATTCAGCAATTATATACATTACAAAATGCTCATTATGACAGGTGAAGTTACCATGTCACCATACAAAGTTATTACAACATTGTGGACTATATCCCCATGCTGTACTTTTCACTTGTGAGTTATTTATTTTATAATTGGAAATTTGTGCTGCTTTATACCCTTCACCCATTTAGCCCATCCCCCAAGCTTCTCCCCTATGCTACCACCAGTTTGGGCTCTGTATTTGTGAGTCTATTTCTTTTTTTGTTTTTTAGATTCCACATATAACTGGAATCATATGGTATTTGTCTGTCTTTCTCTGTAGCACAACACCATCCAGGTCCATCCATTTTGTGGCAAACGGCAAGATTTCATTCTTTCTTATGGCTGTGGAATATTCCACTGTGTATATGTGCCACATCTCAAAGAAGACTTTTCTTTCCTTCTACCCAAAACCTAGGCTGAGGTAAGGTAAATAACTTCCCTTGTTTTTCTTACTGGCAGGTAGGTTTTCCTTGATCTATTATTTCCTTGAAGGTGTATCTCTTTGGGGGTCCTGCTTACTGCAAGGGTCTTGGTTTCAATTTTCCACTTTTTCTGGTAAGGCCTTTTCTCTAATCCCCATACAACTATGTAAACCCAAAGCTCTTGGATAGCCTGCCGGCAAATTCCCCAGGGACAGCTGTGGCTTCCCCGTAACTCAACCCTCTGCTTCCCAGCTCCCTCCTTATTCCTGCATACAGGGTTTTCTCATCTTTTTTGTGAGCTCAGTCAGGAATTTAAAAGAGCACCTTTCTCACACCATCATCTTCAATATATCTAGGTGTTTTAAAGTCAAGATAGCTAGTCTTAAAACACTGCCAGAAATTAAAGTCCATGTGTCTTTTAAAAAATCCTAAGATCAGTACAGTTTAGAATAATGAAGACTTGAGAAGTCTGGCTGGTACTAAGTCTTTTCTTCTTCTTCAGAATATTCTTTAGCAAAAATGTTTTATCTACCATAGACATACCCATACACACACATCCCAACACACTATGCATTAAGTACAACTATGTATTGACACTGTTATTAGCTATTCAGAATAGCTATTGACCCTTACAAAACACTTTGTAAGCTATGAATAGTTAGAATCAGAGGTTGATACTAAAAGCAGTTTACGTCCTAACCACCACTTTTTCTTGCCAAGTTTTATTTGGGTTCCATGTACTATAGGCCGCTGTTTCCTGTGATGCTAATAACAATACTATGTGCTATTCTTATAAATATGAATATATTCTTTGTATAAATGTAGAGGCATGTAATTTCCAAATTTTTTAACTTACATAACTCTTTTTGAGCTTTTGACCAATTTTGTGTCACCAATTTTGTGACATAGGTAAACTAATTTCCTTTTTTAGAAACTAGGAGTCAAAAAAAGATGCATAATTTTTTCAAGGTCATATAATACAAGTAGAAGAGGTAGAACTGAAGTTCAGTTTTTCAAAGCTCTAAGTTCAGTGTGTAATAAGGACAAATCAATCAGGAAAATGGGTGTTTTCCAATCTCTCTGTGGAAGACAATCTATTGGAACAGAGGACTCTGATTATGTTAGGGGCCATATGGGTGTTCATAAGTAAAACAATGGCTCGATTTTCATACAGTTTTGATTGTTTATATATTTTTGATGTTTCTTTCCCATAATGTTATGCCGTAGTGATTTAGGGTATCTTTGGTTCAAAAAGTTCTATAATATATGCATCTAGCACAGAGGCCTGCTATATTGAAGGCCTGCTTGTTCCTTGCCTTTCTATTTCCAATTAATATTCACATAGAAAGAACATCAGGGATCATTTATTGAAATGACTTTTCCATATTGGATGCAATAACAATTTTAAGACAAACTCTCTCTACATTCATAGGCAAATACTCGCAAACCAATACACTGGAAATCTTGAATTCTTGCACTCATAGTGAGATTTGTAGTGACAGTTTTCGGTTCAAAAGTGCATTCTTGCTGTAAGTGGACTACATGGATCTTCCAGTGAAATGAAGTCCAGTATCACACACAGCTGTACTCTGAGAAGTAATGTTAGACGTCAAGACAATGTATGCTGAAGCTGTGCAAAACCCCAATTCACCAGTGTATCATGACACTTTCTGGCAAACTGCTATTCATTGTATTAGTATCTGGTTGTACAATGACCTGGAAAGCTGAAGGACTGGAATTTGTCTCTTAAGTTGTTCCATCCTCAGCTGCCAAGAGGTAGGCACATTTTGACTCCCAGAATTAAACCTGGGCAGAGTTCCACATACCATCTTATTAAGAATGTGGTCACTACAGCTCCAGCAAAGACATCCTGTTTCAGCAATACAGTGTGAAGAAAACTTCGTGATTATCAAATTGTTTAGATGTTTTCCATTAATTTCAGTTGGGCAGAAGTCTGTTTTTCTTCTACCTATGTGTAAACTTAAAGTGTGTCTTGAAATGGTGTATTGGATTCTTTTTCTGTAGCTCTAACTTAAAAACAGCTGAGCTTATTTTCCTGAACACACATAAAAACTCTTGAGCTGAGACCTGATATATCAAGTTTCAGCCTGAAGAATTTTTTTGAGCCGATGGTTTAGGCTGAAAATGCTGACAGATGTTGAACAGCCTCAGCAAAGCAAATTTTAAGGGAGTCCTGGGCAACAGTGCTGGTTTGAAAGTGCTCAATTTTTATGCCAAACAATTTTACTTAGAAGAATCCTACATTTACTACATTAAAATTTTAACAGATATTGGGAGAAAGCCATCAATTGCTCTGCAGCTGAATTTTTAGAACTCAGTAGTTTCCATTTTGCATCTTCTCAGGGCACAAGAAATTCTATTAGATTTGTCATAATAAAGGGTCAGATAAGAGCCAGACTTCCGGAATTAAAACCATTTAAGCATAAAGTAGATATCTAAAAATTTTAAATTACTGCAGGGAGTCCCTGAAGCCAAGAGAATCTAGATGGCAAACATTTACTATATTTCTGACAGTGATTTTTCTTCACCGGGATGCTAAAATATGAGTCAGGGGAACTACAAACAACACAGGTCTGATCAGAAAAAGCTGAATGTTTGAGTGTTCTGCAGGGGACTCAGACTTTCCCAGGAGGGTGATATTTTAAAGGATATCATTGGATTCAAATGAATTTTAGCTGTAAGGAAGAAGAGGTGAATAGTACTTTTGTCTCTGGGAGACTTGGAATTTCAGGCAGGCTCCATTTCTGATAATTCTATTTAACCTGCCTACATTTTCTGATGTTGTTTCAGTTGGGAATGATGGAATGATATTTGTTATCCCTGTACCGTGAACTATTCAGCAGTTTTACACTATGTTGTTAACAGTCGTCAGGTTCCATGGCTAGGCAGAAATATGAGTTCCCCACTGATATAAAAAGATCTTATGAATTGTGTCTTGTGTAAAAGACAGCAAAATCCTTTCTACAAAGTAAGTATAACATAAGTAAGAATTGAAGCTTTTTTCTTCTCCTACCAGTACCCTAGAATACTCTAGTCTCTGATATTCAAATAGATCATCTATGTATTTTACTGCATTGCTGTGGTCCTCAGATAATTATTTTTAGAACTAATTCTCCTTCAAAGCTCATTCTTCCTCTCCAGTTATACCATGATAGTTTAGTAATCTGCTAAAAGTCTGAATGCTGCATAAATAATCAATTGTCACAGATATTGTTTTTGCAAAGGAAAAAGAAATCCATCTCTGTGGGTCCATGAACATAATAAGTCATTAGCAGGAGGAATATTCCACCCACAGGAAATACACACAGTATGAGATAAAATGGAAGGGTATGAAAAATGTGAGCAACTACACAATGTTACTACCATATCAAGAAGTCCTAAATAAGAAAGAAAATGCCAAATCAACTGCCACTAACCATGTTGGAGAAGGAAGATACTCTACAACAGCTTTTATTATCTCCTTTGTTTGAAAAAATGGTAAGTGATTGGTTGAAAGGTAAAAAATAAAAATTTCTGTCTATTAGGTTTATTGTTTGCATAATTTTAAAAAATAGGCATTTTTATTTTCAGAAACCTATACTAACTTAGCATTTTGTGTGTCATGGACACATATCACATACTGTACATATTTAATGATTTGGTGTAATGTTTTTTCTCTCTCCTAGTCCCTCTTCTGGCCTTAAAGACAAGTTGTCTATGTACATGTGGGGTATATAGTGTTTTATGTTTCTAATTCTTGACACTATAGTAATCTTCTTTACATATCACTGTATCATGTAATGATGGTGCATAACCACTTAATTCAGAATAAATAAACCCTGAAGGCAAATACACTCTTTGGGCAAATTCGCCCAAAAATGTGTTTTTTTAAGAAAATTAGTGAACATTTGTGTTCATTTATTCCATTTATAGTTCATTTATCCCATTCAACTCAGGAAATGAGCATTTGGGATTTTTAAAAATCTCAGTTTATGAAGTGGATATTTGGTAATATATTATTAAATCCATCTATATTACCTTGATGTGACATTCAGAACAAAATATTCTATAACTATTTTCTTATTAAGTGATTGAAAATTAATGACAACTAAGTCCAATACTATATCACACTATATAACCAGGGGACTGAATAAAGATGGACCACTTATTCTTAGCAAAACCAGGAAGGGAAAATGAATAGCACTGAGTATGAAACTGTCTGTAGAGGGTGTGATAATAGCAGTAGCAATCACTTACTGAGAACTTCTAAGTGCCAGGGACTAAGAGGTTTATTGATTTTATCTTCTCATTTAATCATTACAATAATCCTTGAGGGGTGTGTGTTAGTTCCCAGTTTACATATGAGGAAATTGAGGCTCAAATGGATTCAGTAGTTTGTCTAATAAGTGTGAGAGTCAGGATTCAAAACTCTTGCACCATTAGAAAACAGTATACTTTAAGTGATGACCAAGCATGTAGCAGAAGAATCAGCAGAGAATCCACGTGGGAACAAAGTCTAGAGAAGTGCAAAAGAAGAACTGATATTCCTGAGCATGTCCTGGGGTGAGGACTCTGATGTTGGCAGGGGTTGTATTGAAAGGGTACTCACAAAGAGTTCCATTTGGTCACACAAAATGGGTAACATAAATTGTACTACTCATTTATTAAAAATGCTACTAAGAAGATGGGGATGGGGGCAGGGCTAATGGCACCCCTCCAGAATTTGAATTTACCATTTACCAGCTCTGTGAAATTGGGTAAGTTATTTAATCTCTCCAAGCCATGGTCTCTTCTACCACAAAATGCAAATAAGAACTGCAACCCCATAAATATTTGTTGTGAGAACTGAATGAGATTTTTTAAATACCAGCACAATGCCTGGCACATGTTTAGGCATTAAACAAATGTTACTTCTCTCTTCTCTCCAGTACTTATGTTTTTCTGAAACTTTCATATGTTAAACAGATTAAGGTTTTTTTCCCAAGCTTTTCAAATTTTGGGGTTTCTTCACTCTGGTATTTTTCTGGTTTGTATTTATTAGGGCAAGCAAATATCCTATATCAGAATATGTGATACATTTTAGTAGAATGTTAGACTTAGAAAAATCATAGGCATAGAAAACAAGGAGCTGAATCCTGGCTCTACCACTTATTTATCCAGTGATATTTCTAGGTTGACTGATGAATAGTCTGAAAAATTCTACTTCCTCTGTAGGTGTTCTATCCTTCTGGAGTGTTTTAAGATCTCTTTTAGGTGTCTTATAGTTTCACCATGATGTGCCTGAGTAGGTGTTAGTTTATTATTATTTAATCCTATTTAGGATTTGTGGTTCCCTGAATCTAAAACTCGGTGGACTTCAACAATTTTTGAAAATTCTTAGCCTGCCTCTCTCCTTCCTGCCCTCATCTCCCTCAATATACTTCTTGTATTACAGAACTGGATTAATTTTAATCTCCATGGCACACTTTCATCATTGGTCAATGTATGGACCGGTAGTATTATTTATTTATTTTGATTTTTACTTGGTTATCTTTATAATATGAAAAGTACCAGTGAATTCATTACTGATAACAAAAACGAGGGATTTTCAGATAACTGGCATCAACTCGTATGGTACCTTCTACAAACTCATTTCCTTGCTTTTACCACCCAAAGTAAACATAAGCAAGAACAATCAACAAAGTCTCTTATTTCATTTAAATCATTGTTTTACTGCATCTGTATGTAGTAAAGAGTTACTTTATCAGTTATTTTTAATTTCATTAAAAAAACTTTTTTCACATGTATTGCTAATTAATTGCCCAAGAAATACAAAGGTCAGCAAAATTTGCCCTCTGTATACCTCCCTTGCCCCTCAGCCACCTTGTACGTCTTCTAACAAACTTAATGCAGTCATAACCATCTGCCTTCAGTTCCCCCAATACACTCTCATTTCTCTGAACTTTTATATACACTGTTCCTCTGCCTGGGGTCCACTCCCCCTTTCCCAGCCTTCTTCCAGATTCTAACTTGTACCCTTCAAAATTCATCTTAAAGCTCACTTCCTTTTCAAAGTATTTTCTGATCCACATCCTTGCTTGTCAGGAAAACATAATTAAGCACCCCTCATCTCTATGTCCTTGCATAACTATGATAGCAGTTTTCATGTCAGGTGATGATAAATGATTTCCTTACCAGACGTCTCTACTGGGCAGAAAGCTCTTGGAGAACAGGGGCTCTTTCATACTGTGTATGTAGGATTAAGCACAGTGCTGGGCACATGGAATGTGCTGGCTAAATGTCTATGGAATGATAAATCAGCCAAGGGGGCACAACTACACTTAAAAGTTTGGTAAGGAGGATTTATTCTGATGGTTAACAGGGTGAGTGTGTGTGCATGTGTGTGCCTGTGTGTGTGATGTGCAGTTTAGATTAACTACACTCTAGAATTATGCATGATTTTCTAACTTTCCATCAATAAATAAAACAGAGCTTTCCGTTCACACTGCCCTACAGATTTTGAAATGCTTGACTTATTACCACACCACCCCAAATGCCTTTGGAACCAAAGGCACTAAATCAAATCTCCCTTTTGAATTAAATGGAGAAAAGTGATTAGTTCACTTAGGAAGCCTTTAACTCATGGTGGTCTAGAAACTGTTTTGTCCTCTAACATTATTTTCTAGCATAATCAATTTCCCTTTATGAAGGAACCTCAAATGAGAAAGCAAGATACAGCTGAGAAAATACTTTTTGAGAAACAAACATTTTTAAACATGTTGAAACTAAAGCTTTGTGTTTGATTTTTTTCTATGAAATAGATAACTATTAGGGTTTCAGGCTAATGCATCTGAACCATCAAGAAATGGAATTCTTATTCCCGCTTTAGATACAATTACATTTTCTTTTCTAAGATATAGTTTAGACGGGAAGATGGCGGCATGAGTAGTTCAGTGGAAATCTCCTCCCAAAAACATATATATTTATGAAAATACAATAAATACAACTATTCCTAAAAGAGACACCAGTGGATGCAGTACAACAGCCAGGATACATCTACATCTGCGAGAACTCAACATCACATGAAGGGGGTACGATACAAGCTGCGACCAGGCAGGACCCGAATGCTCCCCCACCCCAGAACCCGGTGGGAAGAAAGGAGTTGGAATGGGGAGGGAGTGAGAGCCCAGGACTGCTAAACAACCAGCTCTAGAAATCCACTCCCAGAGTGCAGACACAAGGTGTACAGGGTGCTGGATATTAGAGAAACGGAGACGCAAAACCTGTGGGCAGGTCCCTACAACCAGTGCCCCTGAGACAAAAGAAAAGCAAGTGCTTTTCGCAAGTCTTAAAGAGACAGGGACCCCACAGCTGGATGAAGTCATCCTGGCACATTTAGCCAGCAGCTGGGAATCCCGGGGAACTTTAGGCGTCCTAAACCCCTGGGCAGCAGCACAGCTCTGAAGCCCCTCATGGCACTAAGCACTCTGCCAGTTGTTCCCCCAACTGGCGCGGACCCTGACACACTAGCCCAGTAGTGGGAGAGTGGAAGTGCGCGCCAGGGGCAGTGGCACCACAGGGGATTTGGAGCGGCCCACGTGCACCGGTGGCACCAGAGGGGACTGGGAGTGGCTCGTGCAAGCCCGCCGCGGCAGCAACCAAACATCCAGGGAGCAGCATGCGTGCGCCGGCAGCAGTGGCACCAGAGGAGCCCGGGAGAGGTCCGTGTGGGAGAGGCTCACGCGCACCTGCAGCGGTGCCAGAGGGAACAGCCATGCTCCCAGCAGCTGACCAGAATACCATCCCAAAGCACAGCTGCCCGGGCCAGACCCAAAGGCGGCTGCTGGCACACAGCTGCCCAGCAGGGGCACCACTATTGTGGAGGAGCACACCTAGTGTGCCTGCCACTCCCCACAGGGCTCCATGCTGCTCTGACAGAAACCCTGCCCACAGCAGCTTAGGGATTAACCCAGTGGCTGCTCCAGGAGTGCGGGTAACTGACATAGGCAGCGGAGAAGGGCAAGGCATCCAGCAAGCAGAAAAGAACTTTTTTCTCCCAGCTGACACACCTGCAACCTGCCTACAGCCACCGCTATCAACATAAAAAGGCAAAAAAATTTAGTCCAGTCCAAAATAGTTCAGACAACTCCTGAGAGAGGATCTGCAGAGACAGATCTAACCAGTCTCCCTGAAAAAGAATTCAAAATAAAAATCATAAACATGCTGACAGAGCTGCAGAGAAATATACAAGAGCTAAGGGATGATGTCTGGAGGGAGATTACAGAAATGAAACAATCTCTGGAAGGATTTATAAGCAGAATGGATAAGATGCAAGAGGCCATTGATGGAATAGAAACCAGAGAACAGGAACGCATAGAAGCTGATGCAGAGAGAGATAAAAGGATCTCCAGGAATGAAACAATATTAAGAGAACTGTGTGACCAATCCAAAAGAAGCAATATCTGCATTACAGGGGTACTAGAAGAAGAAGAGAAAGAAAAAGGGATAGAAAGTGTCTTTGAAGAAATAATTGCTGAGAACTTCCCCAAACTGGGGGAGGAAATAGTTGCTCAGACTATGGAAACACACAGAACTCCTGAGAGAAGGAACCCAAAGAGGACAACACCAAGACACGTAATAATTAAAAGGGCAAAGATCAAGGACAAGGACAGAGTATTAAAGACAGCCAGAGAGAGAAAAAAGGTCACCTACAAAGGAAAACCCATCAGGCTATCATCAGACTTCTCAACAGAAACCTTACATGCCAGAAGAGAATGGCATGATATATTTAATGCAATGAAACAGAAGGGTCTTGAACCAAGGATACTGTATCCAGCACGATTATCATTTAAATATGAAGGAGGGATTAAACAATTCCCAGACAAGCAAAAGTTGAGGGAATTTGCCTCCCACAAACCACCTCTACAGGGTATTTTAAAGGGACTGCTCTAGATGGGAGCACTCCTAAAAAGAGCACAGAACAAAACACCCAACATATGAAGAATGGAGGAGGAGGAATAAGAAGGGAGAGAAATAATCATCAGACTGTGTTTATAACAGCTCAATAAGCGAGTTAAGTTAGACAGTAAGGTAGCAAAGAAGCTAACCTTGAACCTTTGGTAACCACAAATCTAAAGCCTGCAATGGCAATAAGTACATATCTTTCAATAATCACCCTAAATGTAAGTGGACTGAATACACCAATCTAAAGACACAGAGTAATAGAATGGATAAATAAGCAAGACCCATCTATATGCTGCTTACAAGAGACTCACCTCAAACCCAAAGACATGCACAGATTAAAAGCAAGGGATGGAAAAAGATATTTCATGCAAACAACAGGGAGAAAAAAGCAGGTGTTGCATACTAGTATCAGACAAAATAGACTTCAAAACAAAGAAAGTAACAAGAGTTAAAGAAGGACATTACATAATGATAAAGAGCTCAGTCTAACAAGAGGATATAACCATTATAAACATATATGCACCCAATACAGGAGCACCAATATATGTGAAACAAATACTAACAGAATTAAAGGAGGAAATAGAATGCAATGCATTCATTTTGGGAGACTTTAACACACCACTCACTCCAAAGGAAAGATATAGTTTAAAAGGATGCCAGTTTAGCAAAAATTCTAGGCACATCTGATTTAGACATGAGACCCTATGCATTAGTCATCAACAGACAGTGGAATAAAAACTTTATAAGGCTATAAAATGTGAAGCATTCTGAAAGCTCTTAGTATTAGTGCACTTAGTGGAATATAATTAGAAGAATGTTAACATCTTCAGAAAAACAAGTTTTGTGATTTGTTTACACATATCCTTTTGTGAGTATACACATGTGTGGGCAATGGAATTAGAATTCTGAAGGCTTTTTATCTCAAAATTTAAACCATCAGCCATTAATATTTTGAAGTAATTTCTAGTGTATTTCTAGTTTGAGCAGAGTCCATCATAAAAATACTCTGAGAAGGGAAACAAACTGCATAGATTCCATTTGGTAAATCAGGGGCTTCTAGATTTGACTGTGGTTCAGCCTCTGGCGCCATCAGTTGGGCTCAAAATCAAAAGCTGTGGAAGGAGGTAATTAGCAGGGACTCTAGACCACTCAGTTGGCAACAGCAGCCTTCTTATAGCCACTGGGAAAGTGCGTGGAAAGGGGTTCAGAAATATTCTCTAAAATATCATTGCTCATTTAGAATGGATGATTACAATTTAAAAAATAGGGTTATTTTCATGGCAAAAAAAAGTTGATTTTGATTAATACTCATACTGACACATTTGTTAAGGTGTCAGTGTTTAATTAAAAAGTTCAAATACTAGCAAGGACAATCATTACAGCTTCTTTTTCAATAAAAAGGCAGGAGTACAAGGCAATGTTTTCTAACCCAGTCACAGAGGGAAATGTGTACTGTGGCCTGGGGCATAGCGACCACCAACAATTCTTGGTGAGAAAGGGTGCAATTCTCCATCCCATTAATTTCAGTAGAAATTAAACCAAGGGGAGGCATTTTGCCAAAGCAATGAAAATATAATTTTGTGGGTCTTATTCACAGGATAGAGTCTTCTGAATCTTGCCTAACCAGGCTGTTGATTTCTTTAGTGTTAAATGGAAAGAAACTGGCTACGTTCAAGCCACTCAGTTTGGCTATAGACATGATCATTTACAGATGAAGGCAGAGCAGCCTTGAAGTGAACAGAAGATGAGAAGACTGTGTTCCAAACTGACCAGCTGAAGGAAAGTTTATATTTTAAAAAAACAATCCACTTGGTCAGTGACTCATAGGGAAAGAATTCTCAAGCTTTCTTCAGGGAAACCCCAGTAAATAACATGTATAATAAAATGGAGATGGTGTTGTCTGTTTTGTTGGGCTGTTCACTTCACATAATAAACCTTTTGGCAGCAAAGGGAACATTCTGAACACGATTCTCACTGGGAAACCCCGAAACAGCAAGAACTACTGCGGCTTCCTTACAGTTTTACAGAATATTTTGTATCTCAGACTTGCATGTGAAATAAAAACTTGGAAGAAATGTGGAGAAAAATCTGCTTTTTGTTATAAGGCTAAGGATTTTTCAGTTAGTTGCTTCCATGATTCACACTGCACTACACTCCTATGAAACTCAAAACCACGCATCATAAAAAGCAACACTGGCTCAAGTTAATTCTTCCTGCTTTGTCCGTAGGAGAATCAACCACCCGAAGGGTGCCCCACATGACACACAAGAGAAATGAATGAAAAGTCCTTGGCCTGCATCAATTTACTGGAATATGGTATAAATCATATGCTTTAAAAGAGATCTGGATTCTCCTTTTTTTCCCCTAATGTGGGGTTTAACTGACATAATCTATAACAGTTTCAGTTCCTCTCTTTTTAATTAGCAAAAGCTTTTGGAATTTTGTTGTTTTTGGTTTCTAAGAACATCGTGCAAGAAAAAAACGTTAAGCAACACAAAATGGGCTTCTAGATGATTAAAAAACGCTCAGTTTGCTGGGGATAGGAACAGTCAACGTTCCCTATTCCCCAACCCCCTGCCCAGAATGCTTTGTTCAAGCCATGTGGTGTCTAATCAGCAAGTCTTTAAATTATTTTATATTAATTAAAATTATGGTTAGTTGTGATATTAATGTATACATATGATTGTGGCTTCAAAGGCTTCCTAAATTAATGGCTACGCTCCCTCACCTTGGGCAGGCCCTGATCTGTGATAAAACTGGCCACATTAAACCATGTTCATGGCCATGGAGTTCTTTTTTTAACTCAATGGAGAAAATACATTTTGCAGGTTTCTTAAAGAATTTCCCATTTTAAAACTCTCTCTCAGGATCCCCCAAAAAAAGATAAAAAAAAAAAAAAAGAAATGAAATAGGAAAGAAACACAGGAACTGGCTCACATCAGAAAAAACAGCCATACAGATCACTGAGGGACAATGGTTAAGGCACTCACAGTGCAACACACTGGCTTCCTTTTTTGTTTTAACCTACAGAAATGTTTCAATGCACTGATTTAGTGAGAAGAAACCCTAACACAACCATTGAAAAGTGGCCAATACGATTTCTTCTAATTTATTTGTCATTTAGTACCTGCAGATGGTAGAGCTCACTGGTACTCAATCTTTGTCAGTGACCAGAATCAGGAAGAGAATGTAAGAGTGGTCAACATAAATCTGATGGTCATAGCTGAAGAGCAGCCCAGCGGGAGCTGGGCAGGAGACCAGGAGACTAAATTCCCAGAATGAATCTAACCTAAAAGATTGGGAAAGGGCACATTTTTCATTTACATCATCATCTATTCCTTAAACCTCCTCTTGGTTAGGGCCCTTACTACCTCTCTCCTTGACTACTACGTCAATCTCCTGACAGGTCTCTAGGCCTCCCAGGATGAATTAAATTCATCCTTCATATTGCTGCTCGAGTAAATAGTCTAAAACACCACTCTGACCTTTCATAGCTTCTCTATGGCATAGAATGAAGTACACTGTCTTTGGTAATCTGATCCTTTCCTGCTGTTTAGGCATAATTACCACCATATCTGACCTCAACAAGGTAGGTGCTACCCATTAGAATGCCTTCTCCACCCATTCCAGGCTGCCAGGTACTTCTTAGGAGCTATTAAACCTGGAACTCACTCTTTATCATAAGTTTTTGTTAGATGGTGAGCTCGGATGACTTAGTAAGTTTTGCATTCTTGGCACCTAGCAGGTGCTCAATAAAGGCTTGCTGAATTGAACTGATATGAAATGAATGTAACAATAAATGACATCAAATTCCAAAAGACAGGGCAAGCAAGAATGATGCATGAAAGAAGGCTGGCTCTTAGGTTGCCTTTACCTATCAGAGACTCGGAAGTTACCTGGGAAAATCCAGGCAAGTACACTGGCTACCTGAAGTGGGGGAAGAAAGCTGTTGTCCTAAAATATTGATAAATACCAAGTGTTCATTGCAACTTTAGGTACTTTGGCCCCAAAGTATAGCATGGAAAATTTATTTCAAACACAATATTTTGATACTTTAACAAAGTATCAAAAGTGCAAATAGTTTGCCAGGTCAGGGCACCACTGGTTTCTGAGCAGTTGACTGTCTAATGCTAATAATAGGTCAAGAATGATTGACAGAGGTGAGGTTTCTAAGGCAATATGAGCCAGTGCTTATGTTCTAGAAACCAATTGGTGAAAAATAGATGGAAATAGATAACACAGTTTGGGTAAAAATTTTCAAGAATAGCAACTTCAGCCTGTCCCTGTCCCACAAGGAGAGAAAATACAAACTTTCAGTATTGTTGCAAGTCTGGAAGGAAATTTAGTTAGACGTAGATTCCAAAACGATCCCAAGGATGGAATAGTCTTTACACATTGAAAAGGAACAACTAACATAAAAGTATTTCACAACCAGAGGTTACCTTCAACTCTCTTTTAAAAGCAATCAAACTTTATTTTCTATTTAGCAAAACAAACGTCAGTGAACATCATGGTCAAACTTGGCAAGGAACAAAGTGTGGAAAATCACCAAAGAGGGAATATATGCACATACATTTTAACAAGTTAATATTATTTAGCAGAAAAGTTGTAAAAACAAAAGAGAAAAAAAAGAAGAAAAAAACTATAAACCTGTACAAATAAACTTTCTACTATTTATATATATCAAGTTCAAATCCACTTTCACTCTGGATTTCAAACCAAAATGAAGGATTGGTTATACACACTTAGGCTTACCTGGAAAACTCTGGAAGTTTTCAGGGCTTCTTAGCACAAAAGGACAAGGAGATATGATAATTACTTCCCTGAACAAACAAATATACAGAAAAGAGTGAGAAGGTTTGAGTGCTCGGGGCATACTCAGTGGCCTATGGCTGCTCTGATGCTGTGCCATGAAAAAATGCATTAGGGCCTCTCTAGACCTTCCTTCCAGCCTGGGGACCACCAACAGTTGTTTTCAGTGAGGAAAGAGAGTGGCTCCCACCATCAGTGTCAGAGCTGCAAAGAATCTAGTTGCAGGCTCGCTGACTACTAGCAAAATGATTTGCTATTGATCACAGCTGGCAAGGACTTGGGAAGAATGTATTATCTGAATTTCTGGTTATTAGCATTACTGCCTCCATCTAACTCACAGTAAAATAAGGCTTCGGGTGCAAAATATTCCTCAATGGTGACAAAGGGGATAGTAATAGTTTTTGTACCTTACAAAAGGTACAAAAGGTGCTGTTAGTACCCACAGTAGCAATTCTTTAAAATAAAATTCTTTCCCTACAGTAGAAAAACTTTAGAGGTTATTAAAATTACCCTGGCAGCTTATTTAAAATCCATATACCCAGAACTTGTCCCCAGATATTCAAATTCAGAAGACTTGGGAGTGGCCCAGAAGTTTGCATTTTTAACAAGCAACCTGGGTTATGTCTGGTGCAGGTCAGATGGGCCACACTGAGAACCATGAGCTAGAGGCTGCTCCTGCTCCTTTGCCCTAGTCTGCGGGAGTGTTCCCATTGATACTATAAGATGACGGTAGGTATTGTTTGAAACTATGGGGTGGAGATGTACCTTGATAAAATGAGCTCAAGAAATGTGGTTTCAAATGCATTTACATGTTTCTTTATGCTAGAACTCTGAAATTTTAAAAATGCTCATGTACTGTGTGTCTCACCAGAAGGGAGATAAAGAATATGATGTGACCCAAACACTTCTTGATCAGCAAATCTTCTCCTACTTCTTTAAGTGGGCTGAGCATACACTGGGAAATGCTGCTATTTAGAACTTCTGTGTAAGAAAATATGAAAGCAGAGGACTGCCGAGGAGGATATTCTGTAGTACCTAGGTGGAAAAGGTTTAGTAGTAGGGTATGTGAACATGCCCTGGGGGAAAGATGCCAGGCTGTGAACAAATTCTGAGGGGAAAAGCCCAGCAGTAGCTCAGCATAGGTGGTCCAGTCAATACCTTCTGGGGTGTTAGCAAATAGGCAAGTCCTTGGTAAACAGTAAGCTTGGAAAAGGTGGTATTTGGAAAATGAGGATGGCACAGAGTCAGAACAACTACTGGGTCCAGAACCATGGCAGTTTAACAAAGTTTAAAAGACATGCAAATATAGAAAATAATGACATGGAAGCCATCCACCACTTTTTGAGAATTTACTTTGTTCCTGTCACTGTTCTACAGACATCAAAAGTACTCACTCCATTAGTCTTTGTGAGACAGAAATATCATCAAGTTCCATTCCACAAATGAAGAGACAGGCTCAGAGTAACTTGCATGTGGTCATCCAGCTATTAACCGGCAGCACTGGGACTTGGGCTCAGACTAGAGCTTTAAAACTGTACTTTTGTGTCTCTAATCAGAAGGGCCAATAGGTTTGCAGGTAAACGCCTACCTGAGGAGCAGGGATTTTTTTAAAAACGGGATGGGCAAAGTATCGACTTGGCAAGGATTCCATAAGGAGGTAATAGAAAATTGTAGGTTACAGTTAGGTGAGATGTTAGGAGTGTGAGTTGCTCACTGGGAGGAAAGTAATTTGGTAGCATGAATCAAAAACTATGTAATTATTCATTTCTTTTGATACCAATTCCACTTTTACAAATCTACCGTAAGGAAATAATCAGAAATACACATGAAGAATTATGCACAAAGATGTGTACTCTAAATTTATATACAATACAAAATTAGATTGAAACTGAAGTACATGAACTCTCAATTCAAAAGAGGGTTTGAATTAAATCCTGACTCCTCCACTTATTATGTGTTCTTTGGCTTATTTGCTAACTTTACAAAAACTCATGTCCTTCACCTCTAGGATGGAGATTATGTTCACAGTGGAGATTTTGAACACAATACTGTCGACAGTTTTGACAGGATAATTTCTTGTTGTAGGGAGCTGTCCTTTGCCTTATAGGGCACTTAGTAGCATCCCTAGCCTCTAGATGCCAGGAGTACCCCCTCTGCCCAGTCACTTGTCACAGTCAAAAATGCCTCCAGTGTCGCTAGTTGAGAACCACTGTCTTATGGGATATTTGTGAGGATTTAATGAGCTAATGTAAACATACTTAGTAGTGAAGGGAAAGAGAGTAAATAGTTTTTTGGTCAGAAAAGCCAGGTAGAGGAAAGGAAAAAGGAAAGCTTGAGGAGGAGAAAAAGCCAACAGAAGGACTGAGAATGAAAATCCAATAGCATGGAAGTAGCTGATCAGGCCGAGTCTGACACACATGCTGAGGAGATGGCCTTGTCAAGGTGGACCGTCCCCTGACCTGAGAGCACTGGGAGGGGTGCCGAAAGAAAACCGTGTTGAGGCTTTTCCTTTTTGTAGTCATGTTACGATCCCTATTTTGAAAAAGCATTAAGAAATAAGGAGGTCTTTGTCCCATGTGGAAATTATGTTGATAGAGATGCGAGGACATCTCAATCAGATTTAAGTTAAACATACTGGAAGGAAAACCTGATAATTTATTTCACTAGTATTTTACTGTGCCTACCCTGAAGAGCTGTGCAAATAGTCCGGCAATGTAAAACTTTAAAGGTATGGTGGACAAATAGGTTGCAGTAATTTTAGGCAAATCAATCATGGTGAAAAGGTTAATGGCTAGAGATTTTGACAGCTAATTCCCCTGTCTCTAGGTTACTATTTGCCTTCTCTAGTCCTACTTTTCCCTCAATTTCCCTCCTTTGCATCATCACCTATTTCTTCCCTTGAAACTCTATGCTTAAGTTTATAGCTTCTGACTCATTTCTTCCATCGTCAATATCCACTTATTGAATTGCTCCACCAATATTACCCACTACGTATCATTATGTCCCATGTTCTAGAGATATAATAATTTTACAACATCATAAGAGGAGTATTATCTTTATGGGCTCTGAAGTACAGTTAAGAGGATAGACAATAATCCCATAACATGTCAATGAATGAAACACATTGCAGAATATTACACAAATTACCAGTAAATAACATTCTGCTCTGTCAAATCTGTGCCCGATGTTTCCTGTCTGGCACTAAAAATTTAAATATTGTTTTTTACTTTTTGGGGAGACCTTCCTATTTGTTAAGCATTTGTAATATACCATCTTTGTTCAAGATCAATTCCTAGACCAAAACCACTCTGCCTTTTTACAGAACCCAGACTGAAATTTAGATGTCCACCATTCTCTGATGTGACATTTATATTCCATAAATCTATTATAATACTATACATTTTATATTTTTACATTTCTGTAGCTCATCATTATTATAACTCCCTTAGCCCTTCATGTGAATTGGAAATGTAAAAATCATTAAAAGCCTTCATAAGACTTGGCTTCTACAACTGACTTCAGCAATTTTGCCATATTTGAAGCAAATCAGAGTATCCAAGTTCCTGCTTCAATGAACTTAAAAACACTACATCTAAATAGGAGAGCAAATTGATGTGGGTGGCTTTATTGTCTTTATTCATCTTAAAGTGATTAAAAAAATTTTTTAATCCAGTTTGGAAGACAATACATTCCCTCACTTTGGTCAAGAAGCATCTGTTTGATAATCCATGAGTTGAAATGTTGGATCATGTGGAAAGGGAGGCGTGATGATGTTTATGTTGGAACATTAGAAAAATTTTTCTTGATATAGGCTCAAATTTTAACTGTACCTTAGTGAGTCTATTTTTATATCCTGTTTTAATGCTCCAATATAGAAATATTTCAATTTTTTTTCTGTTGACAGAACTCCAATTTTGAGACAGACTTTCAGTGGAAGCACATAAAAATTACCCAAATTTATAAAAATACTGGATTTTTCTTATTTAATGAAAAACATATGTTCACAAAAAAGTGTTTTGGGTAAAGGCAATGCTTTGTAACACTCAGTCCTTGACCCTGAACCCCTTGACCAAATATTCAAGCCCAAGTACGAAAATCTTTTTAGTTATTGTCACACTTTCTAAGCAAACCAGCAAATCAAAAGGCAGGGAGTATTTCTGTTATGAAGCAGATACTGCTGAGGCATAGTTGGGGAGTGTGGACTATGTAGAGCCAGAGTTTGCAGTATGAACAGATTCCAGTTCTTCAACCAACCCTAAGTGAATTGGGCTCAGTTAATGAATATCCTAGGTTCAAATCTTCATAGGCTAAATTTTGGTATAGGGGGATCTTGCATACTTATTTCAAGCTAGGTCAGGATATATCAATCTAGCACTTTTGACTGGAAAATTCTTTATTGTGAGACTGTCCTGTCAACAAAAGAATGTTGGCTTCTACCCACTAGGTGCCAGCAGTGCCTCCATAGTCGACCAGTTAACATCTCCCGACATTGCCAGATGTACCCTGGTGAGCAAAATCACCCTTGGTTGAGAACCTCTGATCTAAGTAGAAACAATACTTTTTTCTGTTTCTTACTTGAGGGAGTAATTGCAGTGATAGAGGATTTCAACAAGCTAATCCTTTTCGTTTTTAATATAGTATCATTGATACATATTCTTATGTTGGTTTCAAATATACAACACAGTGGTTTAACAGTTACCAATATTATTAAATCCTCACCCCCTCTAGTGCAGTCACTATCAATGTAGTAAGATGTTACAGAATCATTAACTGTATTCTCCATGCTGTACTGCCTTCCCTGTGACCAACTTATACTGTGATTGTGAATTATTGTGTCCCTTTATCCCCTTCACTCTCCCCCCAACTCACCCCAACCCCCTTCCCCTTGATAACCACTAACCTTTCTCGGTGGTGTCTATGAGTCTACTGCTATTTTGTTCTTTTTGTTTTCTTTTGTTTTTTATAGTCCACAAATAAAATCATATGGTACTTGTCTTTCTCTACCTGACTTATTTCACTGAGCATAATGCCCTCTAGATTCATCCATGTTGCTGCAAATGGGAGGATTTCTTTTTCTTTTTATGGCTGTATAATATTCCATTGGGTATACATATCACATCTTCTTTATCCATTCATCTGCTGATGGACACTTAGGTTGCTTCCATATCTTGGCTATTGCAAACAGTGCTGCGATAAACATGGGAGTCCATATGTCTTTTCAAATTAGGGATTTTGTTTTCTTTGGGTAAATTCCTAGGTGTAGAATTACTGGGTCAAATGGCATTTCTATTTTTAGGTTTTTGAGGAAACTCCATATTCAAGCTGATCCTTTTTTAAAGCTCCATTTTGGATTTTGTGTCAAATTGCCCTTTTGGGGGGCCTAATTCTTTTAAGTGTCACCAGTTCTTCTCTTTAAAGCCATGTGGCATAAAATTAGAAACTCTGTGAGACTAACAGATAATTACTTTCAAGGTGAAAATGAAAATTCCCCCATCAGAATTTTCCTTTGGTTAAACATTGGTCAATAGTAATCATTTATGCTGAAGAATGTGTGCTACCATTATGATCCCATTTTGTTACACAATTAGATATCACTAAATAACATTAGTTTTTTCTATTTTAGAGCTGATTCAATTAGTTGGCACACAAATGAATATATTTTCTAAAGCTTTATTAAAATACTATGTCATTTTCTTTTTAGAACTTTTGTTTACTAGGTTATGCTTATCTCAATAATTAAGAGAAATCCACTCCTAACTCTGTATTAAATAATATGCATCAAGTTGGGGCAAATAAAATAAAAATACTTTAGAAAAAGAACAGTTTTAAGTTAAAATATGCTAGTCCTCTTGGTAGTCACTTTAAAAAAATAAAGTCTTATAAAGTGAGTCTTTTAAAGTCTAAAAAAAATAGTCTTTAAAAGTCACTTTTAAAAAGTGACTACATAAGTGACTCTATAGCATTTTACTACACTGATGGCCAGTGACTGTAATGGGGTATGTGGTGGGGACTTGATACTGGGGGGAATCGAGTAACTACAATGTTGCTCATGTGATTGTATATTAACGATACCAGAAGGAAGAAAAAGAAAAAAAAAGTGACTCCATAATCCTGAAAGTGACTTATTTTAGATTTTGTCCTGGGATACTTTTCTATCTGCTCTATCTATTCAGATTGTTAATTTTTAATATACAAGCATATGGCATCTATGCCTCAGTTATGATTACCAACTGGGTTCAAGCATATGCTCACATGGCCTCCTCCTGGCTTCCTCCAAAATACCTCAAACCTTAGTCTTCAGGATGCTTAAATGTTACTGGTCCTTCCTCTGCTTCTCTGTATTCCCCACTTACACTTTTTTTTCCAGGTTAATAACAGTTCTATTTTTAATTTTAAAAATTTTGGTATCATTAATATACAATCACATGCACAACATTGTGGTTACTAGATACCCCCATTATCAAGTCCCCACCATGTACCCCATACCCCATTACAGTCACTGTGCATCAGAGTAGTAAGATGCTATATAGTCACTACTTGTCTTCTCTGTGCTATACTGCCTTCCCTGTGCCCCTCCCCCTACATTACATGTGCTAATCATAATGCCCCTTATTCCACTTCTCCCTCCCTTCCCACCCATCCTCCCCAGTCCCTTTCTCTTTGGCAACGGTTAGTCCATTCTTGGGTTCTGTGATTCTGCTGCTGTTTTGTTCCTACAGTTTTTTCTTTGTTCTTATGCTCCATAGAAGAGTGAAATCATTTGGTACTTGTCTTTCTCTGCCTGGCTTATTTCACTGAGCATAATACCCTCTAGGTCCATCCATGTTGTTGCAAATGGTAGGATTTGTTTTCTTCTTATGGCTGAATAATATTCCATTGTGTATATGTACCACACCTTCTTTATCCATTCATCTACTGATGGACACTTAGGTTGCTTCCATTTCTTGGCTATTGTAAATAGAACTGTGATAAACATAGGGGTGCATATGCCTTTTTCAAACTGGGCTGCTGCTTTCTTAGGGTAAATTCCTAGGAGTGGAATTCCTGGGTCAAATGGTATTTCTATTTTGTGTTTTTTGAGGAACCTCCATACTGCTCTCCACAATGGTTGAACTAATTTAAATTCCCACCAGCAGTGTAGGAGGGTTCCCCTTTCTCTGTATCCTCGCCAGCATTTGCTGTTCCTAGTCTTTTCTATGTTTGCCATACTAACTGGTGTGAGGTGATAACTCATTGTAGTTTTAATTTGCATTTCCCTGATAATTAGCGATGTGGAGCATCTTTTCATGTGTGTGTCAGCCATCTGAATTTCTTCTTTGGAGAAGTGTCTGTTCATATACTCCACCCATTTTTTAAGAATGTTATTTGCTTGTTTGGATGATGAGGCATGTGAGTTCTTAATATATTTTGGATGTTGACCCCTTGTCAGACATGTCATTTACAAATATGTTCTCCCATACTGTAGAATGCCTTTTTGTTCTGCTGATGGTGTCCTTTGCTGCACAGAAGCTTTTTAGCGTGATGTAGTCCCATTTGTTCATTTTTTATTTTGTTTCCCTTGCCCAAGGAGATGCGTTCAGGAAAAAGCTGCTCATGTTTGTATTCAGGAGATTTTTGCCTATGTTTTCTTCTAAGAGTTTTATGGTTTCATGAATTACATTCAGGTCTTTGGTCCATTTTGAGTTTACTTTTGTGTATGGAGTTAGACAATAATCCAGTTTCATTCTCTTACATGTAGTTGTCCAGTTTTGCCAACACCAGCTGTTGAAGAGGCTGTCATTTCCCCATTGTCTATCCATGGCTCCTTTATCATATATTAATTGACCATATATGCTTGGGTTTATATCTGGGCTCTCTAGACTGTTCCATTGGTCTATGGGTCTATTCTTGTGCCAGTACCAAATTGTCTTGATTACTGTGGCTTTGTACTAGAGCTTGAAGTCGAAGATCATAATCTCTCCAGCTTTATTCTTCCTTCTCAGGATTACTTTGACTATTGGGGTTTTTTGTGGCTCCATATGAATTTTAAAAGTATTTGCTCCAGTTCATTGAGGAATGCTGCCAGTATTTTGATAGGGATTGCACTGAATCTATAGCTTGCTTTAGGGAGGATGGCCATTTTGACAATATTAATTCTTCCTCTCCATGAGCACAGGATATGTTTCCATTTATTGGTTTAATTTCTCTCATGAGTGTCTTGTAGTTTTCAGAGTATAGTTCTTTCACTTCCTTGGTTAGGTTTATTCCTAGGTATTTTATTCTTTTTGATGCAATTGTGAATGGAATTGTTTTCCTGATTTCTCTTTCTGCTAGTTCATCAGTAGTGTATAGGAATGCAACAGATTTCTGTGTATTAATTTTGTATCCTGCAACTTTGCTGAATTCAGATATTAGATCTAGTAGTTTTGGAGTGGAGTCTTTAGGGGTTTTTATGTACAGTATCATGTCATCTGCAAACAGGGACAGTTTAATTTCTTACTTGCCAATCTGGGTGCCTTTTATTTCTTTGTGTTGTCTGAATGCCACGGCTAGGACCTCCAGAACTATGTTGAAAAAAAGTGGGGAGAGTGGGCATCCTTGTGTTTTTTCTGATCTTAAAGGCAAAGCTTTCAGTTTCTCACTGTTAAGTATAATGTTGGCTGTGGGTTTGTCATATATGGCCTTTAGAGATACTTGCCCTCTATACCCATTTTGTTGAGAGTTTTTATCATGAATGGATGTTGAATTTTGTCAAATGCTTTTTTGGCATCTATGGAGATGATCATGTGGTTTTTGTCCTTCTTTTTGTTGATGTGGTGGATGATGTTAATGGTTTTGTCATATATGGCCTTTATTATGTTGAGGTACTTGCCCTCTATACCCAATTTGTTGAGAGTTTTTATCATGAATGGATGTTGAATTTTGTCGAATGCTTTTTCAGCATCTATGGAGTTTAGATGATCATGTGGTTTTTGTCCTTCTTTTTATTGATGTAGTAGATGATGTTGATGAATTTTCAAATGTTGTACCATTCTTGCATCCCTGGGATGAGTTCCACTTGATTATGATGGATGATCTTTTTGATGTATTTTTGAATTCAGTTTGCTAATATTTTGTGGAGTATTTTTGCATCTATGTTCATCAGGGATATTGGTCTGTAATTTTCTTTTTTTGTGGTATCTTTGCCTGGTTTTGGTCTTAGAGTGATGTTGGCCTCATAGAATGAATTTGGGAGTATTCCCTCCTCTTCTACTTTTTGGAAAACTTTAAGGAGAATGGGTATTAGGTCTTCACTAAATGTTTGATAAAATTGAGCAGTGAAACCATCTGGTTCAGGGATTTTGTCCTTAGGTAGTTTTTTGATTACCAATTCAATTTCTTTGCTGGTAATTGGTCTATTCAGATTTTCTGTTTCTTCCTGGATCAGCCTTGGAAGGTTGTATTTTTCTAGAAAGTTGTCCATTTCTCCTAGGTTATCCAGTTTGTTAGCATATAATTTTTCATAGTATTCTCTCATAATTTGTATTTCTGTGGTGTCCATGGTGATTTTTCCTTTCTCATTTCTGATTCTGTTTATATGTGTAGACTTTCTTTTTTTCCTGATAAGTCTGGCTAGGGGTTTATCGATTTTGTTTATTTTCTCGAAGAACCAGCTCTTGTTTTCATTGATTCTTTCTATTGTTTTATTCTTCTCAATTTTATTTATTTCTACTGTAATCTTCATTATGTCCCTCTTTATGCTGACTTTGGGCCTCATTTGTTCCTCTTTTTCTAGTTTCATTAATTGTGAGTTTAGACTGTTCATTTGGGATCGTTCTTCTTTCCTGAGGTAGGCCTGTATTGCAATATATTTCCCTCTTAGCATGGCCTGTGCTGCATCCCACAGATTTTGTGATGTTGAATTATTGTTGTTATTTGTCTCCATATATTGCTTGATCTCTGTTTTTATTTGCTCATTGATCCATTGATTATTTAGGAGCATGTTGTTAAGCCTCTATGTGTTTGTGGGCTTTTTGTTTTTTTGCATGATTTATTTCTAGTTTCATAACTTTGTGATCTGAGAAGCTGGTTGGTATAATTTCAATCTTTTTGAATTTACTGAGGTCCTTTTTGTGGCCTAGTAGAAGATCTGTTCTTGAAAATGTTCCATGTGCACTTGAGAAGAATGTGTATCCTGTTGCTTTTGGATGGAATGCTCTGTAGATGTCCGTTAGGTCCATCTGTTCTAATACATTGTTCAGTGCCTCTGTCTCTTTATTTATTTTCTGTCTGGTTGATCTGTCCTTTGGAGTAAGTGGTGTGTTGAAGTCTCCTAAAATGAATGCATTGCATTCTATTTCCCCCTTTCATTCTGTTAGTATTTGTTTCACATCTGTAGGTGATCCTGTGTTGGGTGCATAGATATTTATAATAGTTATATTCTCTTGCTGCACTGACTCCTTTATCATTATGTAATGTCCTTCTTTGTCTCTTGTTACTTTCTTTGTTTTGAAGTCTATTTTGTCTGATACAAGTACTGCAACTCCTGTCTTTTTCTCCCTATTAGTTACATGAAATATCTTTTGCCATCTCTTTATTTTCAGTCTGTGTATATCTTTGGGTTTGAAGTGAGTCTCTTGTAGGCAGCATATAGATGGGTCTTGTTTTTTATCCATTCAGAGACTATGTCTTTTGATTGGTACATTCAGACCATTTACATTTAGGATGATTATCGATACGTATGTACTTATTGCCATTGCAGGGTTTAGATTCGTGGTTACCAAAGGTTCAATGGTAATTCCCTTACTATTCAACAGTCTAATTTAACTCACTTAGTGGGCTATTACAAACACAACCTAAAGTTTCTTTTTTTTTTTTCCTCCTTTTTCTCCCTTTTCCATTCTTTATATACTAGGTATCATATTCTGTACTCTTTGTCTATCTCTTGATTGACTTTGGGGGTAGCTGATTTGATTTTGCATCCACTTTGTAATTAATTGTTTTACTTTGCTTTGGTTTCGTTTCCCCTGGTGACATCTATTTAGCCTTAGGATTACTTCCATCTATAGAAATCCCTCCAAAATGCACTGTAGAGTTGGTTTATGGGATGTAAATTCTCTCAGCTTTTGCTTATCTGAGAAATGTTTACTCTCTCCTTCAAATTTAAATGATAACCTTGCTGGGTAGAGTATTCTTGGTTCAAGGGCCTTCTACTTCATTGCATTAAATGTATCATGCCACTCCCTTCTGACCTGTAAGGTTTCTCTTGAGAAATCTGATGGTAGCCTGATGGGTTTTCCTTTGTATGTGATCTTTTTTCTCTCTCTAGATGCTTTAAAGGTCTGTCCTTATCCTTGACCTTTGCCATTTTAATTATTATATGTCTTGGTGTTGTCTTCATTGGGTCCCTTGTTTTGGGAGGTCTGTGCACCTCCATGGCCTGAGAGATGATTTCCTTCCCTTGATTGGGGAAATTTCCAGCAATTACCTCCTCAATGACACTTTCTATCGCTTTTTCTCTCTTCTTCTTCTTCTGGTACCCCTATAATGCAAATGTTGTTCCCTTTGGATTGGTCACACAGTTCTCTTGATATTCTTTCATTCTTAGAGATCCTTTTTTATCTCTGTGCCTCAGCTTCTTTGTATTCCTCTTCTCTAATTTCTATTCCATTAACCATCTCTTCTGCTACATCTAATCTGCTTTTAAATCCCTCCATTGAATGGTGCATTTCAGATATGGAATTTCTTATTGAGTGAATCTCTGTCCTAAATTAGTCCCTGAGTTCTTAAATATTTTTCTTTACTTACATCAGCATGTTTATGATTTTTATTTTGAACTCTCTTTCAGGGAGATTGGTGAGTTCAGTTTCATTTGTCCCTTTTTCTGGGTTTTGTGAGATTTTGGTCTCATACTTCTATGTGGCACCCTCTAGTGCCCAAAAGTTCTAGTCTCTGGAGCTGCTCAGCCCCTGGAGGGAGATCAGAGGTCGCAGAGGAGTGGTGCTGGTGGCTGGGGGGAGGAAAAAGCTGTTTCCTGCTTCCTGGCTGCAGTGCCTTTCTCCACTGTCAGACCAGTGGGCCGAGTACACAGTTTTAAGCCTCTATGCTTTGTGTCTGTTACTGTCATAGGCAGTTCCTCCCTCTGGCTGGCCTGACTCCAGGGCAGTGATTGCTGGTTTGCAAGCCAGTGCCAGCTGGTTAGGAGGAAGGCGCTGAAGGCTGTGTATTACAGTGGGGGGCCTCTGAGCTGAGTAGCCAGCCAGGGGGTGATAGCTCCTGAAGCTACTGAAAGTTCCCAACCTGCTGGGAAGAGCATGCCCAGACAACCTTGTCCACCTATCCCTTCTGCTACGCAGTAAGCTCCATGAAACCTGGCTCCTTCAGCAGCCCTCTTGCTACTAGGAAGCCTCTCAAGACTGCCTGCCTTTCCTTTGTCCCAGAGCAGCTGGATGCCAATCCCTGTCCTCCACAAACAGCTGGAATCTCAGTTTCTCCAAGTATTCTGCCTGTCTTAGCTTTCCAACCCCACTAATCTCCAGAGCACCATGCAATGTATGTTTGTGCTCCCAAAGCAGATCTCCAGAGCTGGGTGTTCAGCAGTCCTAGGCTTCCACCCCCTCCCTGCTCTGTTTCTCTTTCCTCTGCTGGTGAGCTGGGTGGGGGAAGGGTTTGGGTCCCACCAGACGTTTGGTACGTTACCCTGTTTCATGAGGTCTGCTCTGTTTTCTAGGTGTATGCAGTCTGGTGCAGCTTTCTTTCCTGTTGCTCTTTTAGGATTAGTTGTATTAACTATATTTTTGTATTATATGTGGTTTTGGGAGGAGTTCTCTGTCTCATCTCTCATGCCACCATCCTGAATCTCCTCCCCACTCACATATTTTGTAAAAAAGTTTTTCTTACCTTATTAGGTCTCTAAGTTTATAGAAATAATACATGAGTACAATAACAAGTTAATACATGGATGTCTAAGTTTTCTTCAAACCCCTTTCTTACACCTTTCTCTATGTTTATATAAACACATACAGAAATGTGAATACACACACACACACACATACAGACACAAAACTCTTTCTTCTCAGTCTCTTTTGCCGGTTTCTCTTCTACTATACACACACACACACACACACACACACACACACATTTATTTATTTATTTGTTTAGGTATCATTAATCTACAATTACATGAGGAACACTGTTTACTAGACTCCCCCCATCACCAAGTCTCCCCCACAAACCCCATTACAGTCACTGTCCATCAGTGTAGTAAGATGCTGTAGAATCACTACTTGTCTTCTCTATGTTGCACAGCCCTCCCCATTTACCCCCCATTATACATGCTAATCATAATGCCACCTTTCTTCCCCCCTCCCTATCCCTCCCTTCCCACTCATTCTCCGCAGCCCCTTTCCCTTTGGTAACTGTTAGTCCATTCTTGGGTTCTGTGAGTCTACTGCTGTTTTGTTCCTTCAGTTTTTCCTTTGTTCTTATACTCCACAGATGAGTGAAAGCATTTGGTACTTGTCTTTCTCCACCTGGCTTATTTCACTGAGCATAATACCCTCTAGCTCCATCCACGTTGTTGCAAATGGTTCTCTTCTACTATATTTTAAAGGATAGATAATTTTTTCCTCTGCTCTTTTCCTTTTCATTTCTACACTTTTACTCTTGGTGCCAAGAGTTTAAATATCTAACATCTTCCATTTCTCTATCTGAGGCTCTCGCCTCTGAACTTAGATTTATATATTTAACTGCCTAGAAGATTTCTCCATTTGCATGCTGAGAGAGTCATTCAAATAGTTAGATTCTTCTCCAGGCACTTGGCAAGATGATATTTCCTACCCATTTGAGTTAGGTGTGGCATGCGGCTCACTTTGGATAATGAAAAGGCACGTATGGAAGTGATATGTCACATTCAGATAGGAGCATTCATAGCCACTATGTGACTCTCCACTCATGCATTTCCTCTGCCATGATGATCAGCAATAATCCTCTTGGCCTGACTCCTGAAGTGAGAGTTAACAGGGAGCACAGCCCCAGACAACTTGAGATGGGCATGTAGTGAGCAAGAAATCAGTCTTGAGCTCCCCACCAGGGCTTGTGAGTTGTCTGTTGTATCAGCATAACTTAACCTATCCTGACTAAACACTGCGGTGTACTAAGAACGCCAACTTAACATGGTTGAAACACAGTGACCATATTGGTGTCTCCTTTCCCAATTTTACTCACCTTTTTAAATGGCACTAACATGCACCTATTGTTCAAGACCAAATCTTTTTACTTTCTTTCAGTTTCCATATCTAGTGCATCAGTAAATCTTAAAGGATTGGCTGTACCACCAAAATATATCCTGAATCCAATTGCTTCTCATTATCTCAACTGCTATGACCCAAACCCAAGCTATTATCTCTCCTCCACTCACACAGCAGCCTCCTGACTCTCCCTGCAAGCCCAGTACCATTTTTGTCTAATTTATTATTGTCTTTTATTATTGATTTGTAAGAACTCTAAACTTTGGAAAAAATAAGATATTAACTCTTTGTCTGTCACGTGTTATAAATGTTCTCTTTTTTAACTTTATCTTTTACAAACCCTGTTTATTCTTTAGAGTCAGATTAAGTCACTGGCTTTTATTGCCATTGGCCTTACTTAGTCTGTGCTTAGCATCACACATAGATAATAGATACCTAACACCACCAAGCATTTTGGTTCTTGCTCAAACTGGAGGTGTCTGGTAGGGTGCCTAGTAAACACATAGTAAATATTGTTCAGTGGCCAAACGTGAGTCTTTGAAACAAAAAGGAAGTTTTTTCCCCTGAAAGGGGAGCATTTCTTATTAGGGACTTTAATTCTGATCCCAGTACTTTAGTTGTCCTCCCGCTTTTCAATTTTCAGATTATACATTTTGTTACATAAATTAATTGATCAAGACAAATGAATCAGATTTTAAGATTAAATCTTTTTAAAAACAGAATTCTTTTCATTAGCCCATATTATATGTTATTATCTTTAAACCTCAATTAGATTTTTAAAATTAAGGAAGATAAAGGGCCAGAAATAGGCCATGAAATGGCTCCCTGATTATCCTCAGATAAATGACATTATTTGTACATTACACATACCACAGTTCTAATGGGTGACGTGCTGACAGGTACAAAGCTGGGATTTAAGGAAGAATGATTGGTATAAGAAGATGGGGAGGCTGGGTATCATGGACTTGAGTATTTGAAACAAAAACACTATTGAAAGCCAGAGGCAATGAAGGAATGTGAGCACTCTGAGACTCATAACATAGTCCTTCAACAATATATAATTCAGTGAGAAAAATAACATATTTGCACAGGCAGAGTAAAAGGAAAGGAGCTGACAAAATCTGCATGTTCATTATCATCATCATCATCATCATCATAACAGTAATAATAGCAATAATAAAATAGGATTTCATAATTATGCCGAGTTTGTAGAGTCTCAGATGCTTAATTCCCACTATTTGTTATTTCTTTTGACTTTCCTGCAAAGTTGAATCCATTTATATTGTTTCTCCTTCTGAATATTGTTTTCATCATTTTATATTTGTTTCTTTCTCACCATTCTCCATATAAATATCTTCCTCATTTTCTTTTGTGTTTTGAAACCTCTTCTAAAAACTGCACAAAGGACAGTTACCAAGAAAAATGAGAAAATGGTACAGGAACAAACATTTTGATGTGTATCGTCTCAGCATTTCTATGTGCAAACACACATGTGCTTTTCATCCTCTATAGTTTTTAAAGCAAAAATGGGATTAAGGTATCTATGGTGTTTTTTTCAGTTAATTTATTATGAAAATTTCCCTTGTAATTGATATATATTTACATCTTTGTTTTTTTAATCTGTTTTGTAGCATTTCATTGATGTACCATGCTTTATCTAACCAGTTACCTATGGTGTTCTTCTTGAACACTGTTAACTATGAGCAGTGTTTCAAAATCATTTTGAACAAATGCCTTTGCACAGTTAATGAATTATTTGATAAAAATAAATTCCTGTAAGTGGAATTGCTTGGCCAAAAGGTTAGCCCATAACCGAGCTAATGTACATCACCAAACTGGCCACCGTCCAGGAAGGACGTGTGCATATTCTGCCGCATGTTGTACACAGGAATCACAGCATCTGCATTACTACATATCATCCTTTCACATTGCTCATAACCTGAAAGCTCAAAATTGATGTTTGGCTGGCTGTTTTAATTTATAATTCTTGGTTGCTAGTACAATTGAACCTTTTAATTGAACTTTATTAATTTTTTGGTCTAAATTAAATGTCTATTGATTTGGCTGGCTTTCTTTTTCTTGATAGGCATGTTTTTGTTTTGTTTGTTTTAAATGAATTGAATATAAATTCTCTTTTGAGTATTTTTAATCCTTTGTCATATATACTGCAAATATTTTACTAATATGTCATTTGCCTTTTAACTGTTTACTCTCTTTTGTCTAATGCAAAGCTTTACATTTGTATGTAATTTAAGCTTTCCTATTTTTCTTTCACAATTTTCTAATTCATTAATTTTCACTTTAATCATTTATTTCTTTCTTTAGATATTTAGGTTGCTCCCTTTCCAATCTTTTATTTTTTTATTAAAAATAATAATTCCACTTCAAAGTTATTAATTTTTCTCTGTTTTAGCACTAGCTATAAATCATGAGTTTCCTGTATCATGTTCTCATTGCTATTATATTCCAAATAAGCTGCAAACTAAGTGTTGATCTCTATTTGGATCCATTGTGAAGTGTATTTTCTCATTCCTAACTAGATAAGCTTTTACATTTTAAGTTTGCTATGTATCTCTAGTTTTCGGTAGCATATTAGATATCCCATATTTATATATATTCACAATATACAATCCATATCTTTTGAATCAACCTTATTTCTTTTAACAATCACATCCTTTTTTTTTTTTTTATCCATTTGATATGCCCAGGAAAAGAAGAAGGATTCTAAACTCCTACAATGACCATGTTTCTGTATGATTTCACTATACAGTAAGAGAAGCACATTAAGATAAATTAACAGAAGAAATTTCTACTTTTTGATAAAAATGCTTCTGTAAAGTCTTAAATTTCAAAATGTAATTTATCACAGTGAAATTTCAAAAATCATACTTGATAATCTGTTTTCAAAACAGAGGTATAAAGAACTTCTTTTATTCTACTTACTGTTAAGCCAATTCCATTACAACAGTATCACAGAGCCTTACAAAAATGTGTCTAAAAATACCTGAGAGAAAATATGTCAAAAACTATGGTATAAGACATAATTATTCTCACTATTTCTCTTAACTAGAGTGAAGTCACTATTTTTTGGAGACAACAGAGAAATAAAATATATAAATAAGCCCCAAGTACCCTTCCGAAGTCCCTTTTCTATCATCCACTGTGAGCTTTTTGAGAGGTACATCAATTCTTGCTTTCCCATTGAGTCTGTGGCAAGATTAATAAATTTGGGAACATAATACAGATTCCACTTGAATTCTCAAAGTTTTCTGACTCCAGTTGAACTGTCCTTTCCTCTAACTGACTATGATTATAGGCTTGAAAACTAAGCTTTAAGCAATACTCTTTTAAGCATGGCTTGCCTAGAAAACCCCAAAGGTTTACTAGTGTTACAATGATTGAGACAGAATTCATTTCTTTAAGCCCATGGAACTAAAATAACACTTTGAATCCAGGGAGCTTTAATCCTTTTTTAAAAACTTGATGATATTCTTATTGTATTCTTATGCATAAATGAAGTGAGTGAGATGGGCTCCCCTTAAATCCCAGGGAAATACATTTGCTAAACTTCTCTAAGAAAATCACGGAAAGCATGTACATTCTTGAAAGAAAATTACCCTAATGGAGCTGACTACCTAAACTGCTTAGAATGTTCTTTCACTTGTACATTTAAATATTAGAGAGGAAATGTACATTATGGTACTACAAGTATCTACCAAGTATCTACCACTCATCTAATAAGATTATAAGACACATCAACAACAAGATGTTGTCAGGTTTGAGGGTGGGTTCTCAGTGCCTATCTCCACATATGACCAAGGACAGGAATGGAGGAGGTGAAGGTCTAGCATAAGAGGTAAGACAAATTAACATGGACTTTGACATCTGTGCTTTTCAGGGTGATATATTTTTGTGACATTGGATCTGGCACACTGTTTTCTTCTTTGCAAATGACTCTAGAATCCAATATCAGCACTCTTGGTAATAACTAGTTTTCTTACTAACAGAGGCTGACAATGTCTACTTGTCTTGTTGAAAGCATTGGGAAATCACTAGACAAAGTATTTTTTTAATGTTGTAAAGACAGGTGCTTTAATCTGATTTTCCTTCCTTCTTTTCTTAAATATCAAAGCTACCTAATATGTATAAAATTATTGCATTTAACCTTACTAGAACTTAATAAAGACAAACATTTTAAAATTCTTTTTTAGCATGTTTGTCCTTTTAAATGTTTCCTCTCTCTGTTCAAGGCAGGCATCTTCATGCTTCTGCTAGGGGAAATATAAGAATCCATTAGTTTAAAAAGACTGAAGCCATACCATTGCAACAACATGGATGGAGCTAGAAGGTATTATGCTCAGTGAAATAAGCTAGGCAGAGAAAGACAAGTACCAAATGATTTCCCTCATTGTGGAGCATAATAACAAAGCAAAACTGAAAGAACACAACAGCTGCAGACACAGACTACAAGAAGTGACTAGTGGTTACCAAAGGGGAGGGGTGGGGAAGGTGGGTGGGGAGGAAGGGAGAAGGGGATTGAGAGGTATTATGATTAGCACACATGGCATAGGGGTGGGTCATGGGGTAGACAGTGTAGCACAGAGAAAGAAGGCAAGTAGTGACTCTGTGGTATCTTACTACACTGATGGACAGTGACTTCAATGGGGTATGGGGGGGGTACTTGATAATATGAGTGAATGTAGTAACCACAGTGTTTTTCATGTGAAACCTTCATAAGAGTGTGTAACAATGATACCTTAATAAAAATTCATTTAAAAAAGTAATAAAATAAATAAAAGACTGAAGCCAGGTAAAGTGATAGTAGATTTCTCTTTCTAAGGTGGAAAGATTCAGAAGGGAAGAGGTTAAATGTAGCTTCCCCCATTAAATTTTTTGAAGCATTTACCTTACCTAGGATTTGTTTTAGGTTTCATGATATCTCTGAACCAACATTAAGAAATTTGAGAGCTTTTGTTATAGAATTTTATTCCTGCCATTTTAAGTTTTTCTCTACCTTTAATTTGCCTAATTTAGTGTCAAAGATATTTAACCAAATTTAAAGTCTTTAACAAAGAAGTAAAGCTAGAATTCTGTTAAATTTCTGGAAATGCCTTTCAAGAGAGGGAATCAAATTAAAGAAAATCAAGTGTCTTCTCTCTAGGACGAAACATGGAGATTACTTTTTATCTAAAGGCCTCAATTCTGAAAATGACATTCTGATTTACATTTGTACTCAATAAACAAACAAATTAAAAAAAGAAAAAAACCTCTCTGTTACTATATATATTTATTTCCATTCCCAAAACTGATTTGGGAAGTCATAGATTCTGGTCTTCCCTGTGAAGACACTGAGTTGAAAACCATGGTCCAGAGAAACCCCTCCAAGGAAGAACAGACTCTACTCTAAGCAGTTTAGGGTATTACTATGCCAACAGAAAAACATTTTCAAAGGGAAAAATAAATAATGAGCCTGGAAGGAAAATTTTTCCTGAGCAACTGTGATCTCGTCACAAAAGGGAAATCTGCTTTTTAAGGAGAAATAACAAAATGCATATGATTGCTCCAAGAGGAATGTGAATCTTGGTGTTTTGTATCATCATGCATTCATAACATAAATCTAAATATGTACCTATTGTAGTTTTCTTGGAGTTGAGAGGATTAGTTCCGAAACTCGAAGCATAATCTGAAGAAGGATGAAGCAGGTCAATTTATCTGTCACTGCAAAAACAAATAGTAGGGTTGTTCCATACACCTGAGCATATATATGTGTGTATGTGGATGTGTGTGTATGCACTACATTTAATGTATATGGGAAGATGAATTCATTCATCCTCATGTAAAGAAACATGAATTGAGCAGGTTTCATTCTCTTTAACGTCTGGTTAGTATCATAAATAAGAAAATACCATTCACTAAATAAACAATTGGCCATTGTGAATCTAAAATGAGTCACCTTTTACAGCTGGCTCAAGTATATGGCAGGCAACAAGTTAGGTATGTTGCCTTAGGGACAACTCAGAACAAGCATTCCAGCATGAGAAGGAAAAAAGAACCTCATATTCTCCTTTTGAAGACTCCAGATCTATACTCTGGAGACAGCAGTTTGTATTCCAGTGTTTTCCATTTATACTGAAATTCTAAGCTAAAGGAAAATAGCATGCAGATGTACTGTCTGTGATCTGCAGAGCTCTTTCGTGCCAGAGTCCATAGTCAGTAGAATGATCACATTTTTAAAGTATTAGCATTATTATTTTTTCACAAACTACAACTTATTCATAAACAAAGTTAACTTATAACATAAACAAAGTTAAGGCCTAAGGGCAATAAATATCAGCACCTCCCAAGCAGCCACTCATTATTTAAAAATCAAAACAGTAAGCACTTGCATCTTTGGCATTCTGCAAATGACATTCTAACTAACTGCACCTGAAGGTCCCTACAGCATTGTATCAAGCTTTCACAACACAGATGGTGGCCCCAGGTGCCTGGAGACCCTGGCGGGTCTTCTGCATTACCCTAGAAGTACCATAATGAGCAGTAACTCAGAATTTTTTAGTTTTATTGCTGATTGCATTATAATTATTTGAAAATCAGCAAACTCAATTAAACTGAACAAATTATCCAGAAGAACTTGACCTAGCAAGACACAACAAGCGGATGGTCCCTGCTATACAGAAGTGTTTTCTTTGGGAGTCTTACAAATGCCTTTAACTCATCAGTTGATCACTGACTGGTCAAAGAGGCAAATCATAAATGCTTCTCGAGTGGTCTATGGGTTGGTACCTCCCTAGCACGTCAGCAGCTGGTTCCCTGATCTACAGCATGCACAGGCTTGCTATTAGTGTACTTGCGATTAGCTCGGGGTACTTAGCAAGCAAACCACAAAGACTCACTGCAGTGGAACTGACCAGGATCAGACACACTTACTATTCAAGGACTGAAATAGAGTATATGGTATAAGAACCAAAATAGGGTGTTTCATATTTTGTCCAGATGTTTTTCCAATAGTAGTAGTATTAGTTAGAAATATCATCCTTCACTGTGTGTAGGAAATCTTTAATTAATTTTACAAGTTATCTGCTGTTTTTAAAAAGTGAACTATTAGTGGCCTGAGTTACCACTTTTCTCCTTCACCAATGCCTATCTTGTACTTTCCTTGCATCATTTTTAACTTTATTAAATGTTATTACCTGGGCCATAAGTAGTTATATCAAGATATAAATTTATAAAGTCACTCTTTTCCAATACCAACCATCTATGTCAACTTACTCCACAACAGCACATTCCTTCAAATTAAACTGTGAGATTTCTCACATTTGTTTTGCATTCTATATGTACAGCTTCTGAATGGCAATTTTGATGAATTCCAGCTGGTTTAAATATGCAGGCAGACCTTTATACAACAGATTCTTTTCAATTCTTATTGTATTCAAGGAGACCCATTTTAAGTGGGCCACCTGATGGGATGAAACACTGATAATTCTCCACAGAAAAAATGAAAAACAAATCACCCTGTTAAACTTAAGACCATCTTCCTATGTTACGATCATCTAACTAATGTAAGTGAACAGTTCTAATCTTGTGGAAAAGTTGAATTAAAATGTAAACAAGCTGACAACCCTATGAACAAAATAGCTCATTTATCTATTTCAACAACATTAAAGTAATTTCCACCATTTGTGTATGTTGCCTAGTTTCACAAATCTATCACACACATTTCAGTCTCCTCCTCCATTCCCCACGTCCTCCTGCTTCCATCCAGCTGGAACACATCAGGGCGCAGAAGCCAAGTCAAACGTTGACCCCACCCTCCTCCATCCACTTTAAGGCACCTTCAAAGCCAGAGCACTGATCTGGCTCAGTTTCGCCAACAAAGCCAGCCATCCTGCTATTTAAGACTCCAGTTTGGGGTTTTTATAACTGCACATTAACATGAGAGCTTTGATTTTGGGTCAAAAACTTCAGCTGCACTGAGTTTTATCAGATTGTGGTTCCCTTTCTGCAGAAGAGTTCTCATTATTAAATCTTCATAATCTTTGCTCTTGGTGTCGATCTCCTTCCTTACAATATCGACTTCTCTGAGGTGTCTGATAACTAACCCCAAAGAATATAGTGTTTCCCTTCCAGAGGGTCAAAACAGAGCAGCCATTAAGGTATTCCAAAGGCGCATTTGCAGTGACGTGTGCACACCCCGTGTCATTTGTGCATGGTCACAGGCAGCAGTCATTTCAGCGTGCACAGAAGCACTCTTGCCAACACACATGCAGGACGGGAGTGGGAGCTGGAGAGAAAGGGGCTGCACGAGGACAAAGAACTTACTTTGCTGTTCCCCTGTGCATGCAGCCGCAAGGAAGAAAACAAAAAAGGAATATGTTAAACATACATTCATTTTAAAATGATGAGGTTTTTTGTGCTAGAGCAAAATCAAAACAAATAATTTGAACTATTCACTGACATCCTATACAGACACATACGGCACTTAGAATTCACGGACAAGTCAAAGAACCTACTTATATTAAATGAAATCACATATTCATAACAGCAGAAAATTATGACAGAGATTTCCCCCTTTCTTTCTACTTGGAATAGTGGAGTGTGGGAACCTGACCAAAGAACCTCGGTTTGAATTGGTAATAAGTGAACCGTTAGCATGAAAGGCAAAGTATTTAGCATGTCAGCTTGCTCCTTCCTGACAGCCCCTCCTCTAAGATGCCAAGCAGTGGAAAATTTCATCAGCCAATGCATTTTTAAACAAACACTGCATCCTTGGTTTCAAAAAAAGGTGGAAAAAAAAAAAAAGGAAAATAGAGCAGAGGAAAGGAGTGGGTGGTTCTGGGGAGATGGGGTAAGTAGACCAAGTTACGACCTCCATCTGCACCATTCCTTCATTTTGTAAATTATGAGTTTTGTCTTGGGTTGGCATGGGAAGTGAAAACTGTATAGTGGGGATGCGGCCAAAATAAACACTGGGCCATGTTCAAGAAAATGGGTCTGGAAAGGTTAGTCACAAAATTTAGTCATTTCTAAAAGGGACACTCTGGATGGAGACACAGAGAGTAGCGAGAGACAGGCGGCGGGCAAATGGCTCTCCTGTTTCAAACTGGAACTACATGAGTATGATTTATATCAAACAATTTAACTCACATATGGCTTAAAAAAATAACATGGTGATTCATTACTCCCAGGGCAGCCTGAGTCCTCGCAAGGTCAGATCCTGCGGGGGATACGTGATGGGATATGGGCAGGGAACAGACCTGAACTCTTCTAACAAGGGGCCCAGAAGGAATTCCTTGGTGAGACGCAGAGTCGAAGAGAGCTGTTTGTAAAGTGGGTGCATCTGTGCAGAAGGCTGAGCAGAGGGTGGGGGAACAGGTTGGGCTGGAGATCTGGCATTTAGTTTTAAAAGAGGATGTGGAGGGGAAAATCAGACATATGAAATTTTCTGGATAGTTGTAGGCAACGATCGCAAGGAGAGCTTGTTTTATTGGAAACACTGCCAGCTGGTGACTCTGGGGAAATGTCTAATCCAAGTGCCATCATGGCCATCAGATGTAATAAAAACACGAATTTAAAAACACTGATAAAATAATATAGAGAAGCCTCTGGCATTGTGAGTTGCCATGATATATCCGTTAACAGCACTGGCTTATGTGAGACATAAATAACAGTACAGAAATGAATGAAGGGGGAAAAAAAGAGTCTTTTGTAAAGAATACCGCAACTGTTCAGTGAGGTAATAGAGATCCCCATGGGGAATTTTATCAAGAGTAAAATACTATTTCAGAGAACAAGGGGACCCTGGTTCTCCAGAAAGTGCAATATTGCTGAAAATACCTCAAACAGATGGAGTTTATTGTATCCACAGCACTGCAACTTTTGGTCTACCAAATCAGTGCCAGGAGTTTCTGCACATTAGGGAGTGACTGGCTTTCCTGCCCGAGGGCAGACGTTCTGCTGCAGCGGCAACAGTGATGTCACAGAGGAGGGGCCTTACTCCTTGAGGAGGAGAAACTGCAAGTAGAGGACATGGTGTGGCTTTGCCATGTCTGGTTTCCCTCGCCTGTTTCCCCACTGTCTGCTCTGAGAGGCCTATGAGTCCTGAATGGAGAGCAGTAAATGCTTTACAATTCCCTCCTCTATTCTGGGTGGCAGCGGTGTAGGTTCAGACCCTGAGAGCACCTCCACTGAAGAAAACCTGAACTGCTCAGAAGTGGGCCCGTAGCTGCCCTCAACTCTGTGGGAAGCACGGCTGCAGACACTAAGAACAAAGTGGCCTGCGGAGGGCCAAGCCCAGGCACCGTCAGTCCTGTATTATAAGATGAAAATAAACGCACAGGTGTGGTCTTCACTTCTTAACAAATGTTTATGGATGTGGGGCCGTTCCTTTTCTCCTCCTAGACTAATACAGAGGCCCTCTCCCCTCATGGTTATTTGCCACAGAGGAAAGTTCTGTTTTAGAATCTATCCAAGAGGAATTTCTGAAGTCCCCAAAAGACTTCATTGTAGGACAGTTTCAACCTTCAAGACAGTCCTGAAAGTTTTCACTGTGACTGGAAAAGTCCTGAATTCAGAGGTATGGGGAAGTTTCAGGGTGTTTCACTTTCTGCATTTTACTTCTCTTGAGAAATCATATACTCTAAGGGGTACCATCTATCTATACAGGTAATCGATCTATTACCTGTATAGATTTGTGGTGTTTGACTTACCTATATAGATCTGTGGTGTTTGACTTAACAGACACGCAAAACTGAACTTTTACCAAACTTATTTCCAGGGCATGCACTGATCTGTGAGCTGTTTTTTTCAGACAATCAGTAGGCCAGCATCTGTAGGCAGGCATGTGAATCCTCTCTTTCCCTGACAGCCTCTCTGGCTCACTCCTGCTGACTAACAGACACTACGAGGCCAGCCTGACCACAGGACAGAGTAACCTCAAGACACCCCTAAGCAATTTACCAGCCAACAGTTGAGGAAATTCTCCCTCAGAAGCCCAAATCCCACTGACAGTTTCCACAGAAAAGGGAACTACAGCTATGTAGATACCTTAATGGCTTTCAATATTAAAAATAATAAAGGCTATATGGTATTGAACACATCACCCAGTTGTAGGCACCAAGCTAGATGTAATGCAGGACAGTCTTTATTTTATCTAAAAAAATTCACTCAGAGGAAGATGTTATTTTGAGTTTAATAAAGAACAAACAACTGGAGAGTTAAGCCAGTTGCCTGAGCCATACAAGTAGTAAATACAAGAGTTGGGATTCAAATGCGAGTGGATTTGATTTAAAGTCTGCCTCATTTCACTGCACACTCATAGAAAAAGTTTATATATATGTGTCAGTAAGCCTTTTAAACATTCTTTAATTGTAGCCTTTTTATCTGTCTCAATTAAAAAAACAATTCCATTAGGAACATCTTTACTTTGCAACACTCATTTAATACTATAAAATCTTACAGTGGTTATCTTTCAATTTAATAGCCAAAGGAAACAGAAATAAAAGAAATAAAATACTGCTAAACTGAAATTCAGATTTAAATGTATTTTTAAACTACTGTGGCTGCTCTCAGAAAGATCAAGTGACTGGTAGAATATTAAATTTGAGGGTCATGGAGCAAGACAGTGTGGTACAATGAGAAACTGAATCCAGGACTCCTCATTTCCTTTTCAGGCACTCACTACTCTGCTCAGGTAAATCGGTATTTTGTTTTGGATCTAGAAATGCTAAGGGGATAAAGGTAATTAGAAAATGCATGTAGTTGGGAGTTGCATTTTATACAGATAACCACTGTAGTTTTTAACACATTGTAATTATTTATTTGCATTTCTCTCCTTCACTAGACTTGGAACTCCTACAAAGAAAGTAAACATTGCATCTTTTTTTATCTTTGAATCTCCAGAGCCCACCATAACAGTGATAGATGAAGGGAAGGAAGGAAGTGGGGGAAGGAGGGGAAAGCAGGAAAGAAAAAAATATATATATAGAAAACTCCAAGAGAAATGACCTAAGAGACAGAAGAAACAGGGTAGCAAAACATTATGATCTGAATGGAAAACATCCCATCATGCGGACATAATAAAAAAAAACATGATGGGGACAAAAAGCATATAAAGTTATAAAAAATGTGCAACCTTACTGGGAAAAATTTGCCCAAAACATCATTTCACTCAAATTTGGGTGATGGCTATTTATCTAACTGAAGCCAAACTTACACAGTTTTATAAAATGATCTAAGCAGAATGTTTTTTCAGTCAAAAAGACAGGTATTCTGTATAGAAGCAGAGGTTCTTGCACCTAGACTCCTGTCTATGTATGACATATAAATGTTTCTTTATTAGGGTAGAAACTAACTGATTTGCTGTTGACTCAATAGTTTATTGATACAAAAACAAAATGACACATGAGAAATCCTAAAAATTTACTTAGAGAGAGACATATGTTATTAGGTTAACCTCCCTTCTTCATCAAATCTTTCTAAATTGGGAATAACTGCATCTAAAAGTACCCCCCACCCTCCCCACCCCCCAGCCCCCGTCTATGAGTATTCACCAAATGGAATGTTTACACCAACACTCTACTTAAGATTGTTTTCAGTAGTTAGCTGCCATTAAATATGTGCAAGTCAGGCAATCATGTCATATAACCTGTATAAGTACATGGTGCTTAAGAAATGCAAATATTGTTTAGGAATAAAACTGAGAAAAGCAATGTTCATGGCACACTGCCAAGTTTAATTTCCTGTCATGTCTTTGGCATGTAGTAAAAAACTCCTTTGTCTTGATCTTCTAAGCAACTGTACTAAAAGTATGTTTATAAATAAATAAAAATGATGTGAAAAGAGTCAAAACAGATTATGTAGGACAATTCTAGATCTGCCTAAAACTGAGCATTGTGATAAAAAATAGCAAATATTTCATTGAGCATCTTCTTTGTGTAGACCTATGGATATGTGAAAATCTAAAGTTATAATAAAGATAGTTCACTGAGGGATGGGTAGTTTTGTTTTTCTAAGACAGCTTTCCCTCACAAGAGATGCATTGCATAATTTCTTTAAGTAACAAAGCTGTCTACTGAATTAAAAATAATTGTAATTGATAAAGTCATGACAAGAAAACATTGTCACAAACATTACAGTTATATGTAAGGAAGATATATACACACACACACATGCTGATATTATACCCAAGCATACTTGGAAGACAGAAAATAGCACAAAATATTTGCAAACTCATCGGGCTATATTATAATATCCACAGTGTTAGAGTTCTCCTTTATTTATTAAAAAAACTAGTCTGTGATGAAAACTATAATCATCATCACCATCACAAATAAAAATAGAGGGCTTACTTTTGCCCACACTGTTCGGTGCTGTTTCCCTGAATTATCTCATTCAATCCCGCCAGCCATGCTATAGGTAGGGTCTCTTGTTATCTCCATCTTAGAAATGAGAATCTTGAAACATAAAAAGAACAGGTAACCTTCCCAAGTCTCACAGCTTGTACAGGAGCATCCAGAATTTCAATCTAGGTCATTTGACACCATGCCTGCGCTTGAACTCACACGCTCTACTGTTTCTCATAACACCCAGCCATAACCATGCTTTACAAATGTAAATATTATGTCACTAATTGGCTCGAACCCTCTAATGACTTGCCATGTCACTTAGAATAAAACTCAAACGCTCACTGCCTTTTGCAAGGCCTGCCTAACCTGCCTCTGGCCCCTCTCCTCTTGGAAACTATCAGCACCTCTGTCCTCCCTCATTGTGCTCCTGAGACACTGACTTTTTTTTTGCTCTTCTAAGAAGCTGAGCTGGGTTTGTATTTGCTAGTCCTCTGCCAAGGACAATCTCGGACTTTCATGTCACTTTCTTCCTCTCTTCCTTCAGGAGCCTACTCAAATCACGGGGCCTTCCCTGATCACCTTTTCTAAGATAAATCTTGCCTGTGCATCACTCTCACTGCCTATCTATTTAGCTTAACTTTATTTTCTTACAGAACTTATCATCCTCTTAAATCATATCACACGATTACACGGTCATTCATTCACTTAAGGTCTGTATTTTGGGGGATGGGGAGATAAGACCTTATTTTCACCTCTGTATCACTGATGCCTAAAATGTGTCTGGCAAAAAGCATGTGCCCAGGAGTCTTTAGGGACTGAATCAATAAAAATTAAGTATATGTGCATTTTTAATTTAGAATGTTCATGAAACTAAACATACTATCATCAATGGATAGGAAAAAGTAATAAGTAATGATTAGGCTTACCAACAAAAGTAGAAGTGGTACTCTTGTTTTTTAAATGATTTCTCACATGTGGTCTTTAGAGTGGTATATATCTATGCAAATATGTATGTACACAACTGATTAAAAACTGGACAATTATGAAAGTCCATCTACAGATACCTCTATACCTGAGTATCAGCAGGAAGAGTCTGATTTCACCTCATTTAGAGGGCACAAGGTATGTTGTGGAGTTCATCGTTTTAGGTAGTAACCAGACAAGTGCTGGTGGGGATGGGGTTAAGAGGTCTATGTGTAAGGTAAAATTAGCAATGAGGAGAACATTTTGGCACAAGCCCTCAATCCTTTATGCCTGGAACTGTTAAATTCCAATGTAACCTCAGGGAAGTGTTCAGGTCTGACATCCCCACAGAGATGCTCCAGTTGTCTCCCATTGCACCCATATTTCAGACTTTCTCTTAAGAAGACTTTATGCTTATTTCAGGCCTAGAAATGAACAAACCTATTTAAAGCCAAGTAAGTACCACAAGGATCAAGTTGGACCAAATCCCCAAGGCTCAGTCTTAGTACTTTAAGTTTAGGGGAAAACATCTTGAGGGGAGCATCAAGTAAGCAATGAGAGTTGCTCATCTGCAGAGCCTGTTTAGTGGTGTGTATATGCTGGGGAGGACTTCTGAAGTTTAAATCTAGGCTAGTCTGTGTAATATTACATTTTCCAAGGAACACAAATGGAAGGTCTGCTTGTTAATTTGAATGAGAGAACTGTCTCCAAGACACTCAAAGTATATTAATAAAGATAACTGGTGATCACAATATAATTTCTTTGTTCAACCAGAGTTTGAATACAGATAGAATTTTGGATACAGGTAGTACCAACATAATGAGGGAGGTAGGTTTTTATAAAAATATGTAAATTTTTAAGAATATGACATAGTGGTATGATTGATGATATACCTAACTGTATGAATAATGTTATAAACTGCTTGTATTAATATTATAATGACTGTGGAATAGCATATAAAGGAAAACACAGTTTTAAATTAAAACCAAGAAATTCTCAAGAGGGACCAAGAGGTCTGAGATTACATATATTATGTTTTATGGCAGAGTAGGGCTTTTTCCTTAACAAATATAATAGTAAACTTCTTAAAATAGAAATCTAATAGAAAAGAAATATAAGCAAAGAATCAGTTAAAATTATGCCAAATTAATTAAGTTAAAAGAGAAGAAGTTTTTCCAGCATATAGTATGTAGAAGCATGTTTCCTTAATCATGATTAATAAGCAAAAAATAAGAGATATATGTAACTTACTAAAGATTTATCAGGATAAACCCCAGCTCTTAACAGAGAGGCTTTCCAGCTGTCCACATCCTCCTGGGAATCACATGCCAGCTCAAGGAAGCGATAGTCTTTGTACACATTCCTAGAGTAAAAGAAAGTCATGCTCTTAGTTTTGAACCAAACTAAAAATGATTTTCTATCACTGCAGACAATGATGATGTCAATGACAATCCAAATGGATAGTTCTCTACAGTCATTGGGGAAAACAAAAACATTTCACTGTATTTAAAATAATAAGTAAATTCCTATTTGTTAATATTTATAATTTTTTGTACTGCTCTGCAGTAAGATGTGAAGGAAATACAAATGTTCTCAATTTGACACACTGGGACTGGGAGCTGTTCTGAGGGGAACAGCTTTGCTATTGCCTAGCAATTAGATCACCTTTCTGGAACTACAGTACAAGTCTAACTGGCTCGTAAAACTTCAAAACGCATGGCAATAATCTTACAAACCAAAAATATTATGCTAGAATCAAACAGAAATGCTCATCACTATTGTGAAAAGGAAAGATCAATAACGACTATTTAACAGAGTGAAATGACTATAAATGCTTATTTATAACTGGACAATGTATAATTTGATATTGCTTTTCTTAATAATAAAATAATACATAAGGTATAATAATGCCCATTTTGAAAGATTTGTAAATTAGATAAAAATAAAACTTGGTAACAATCATCTGTTTTTCACTATTTCTTTATATTCTTTGGTTTTTTCACACAGTTGACATTCTCATCTTTTCTCTCTATACAGATCAATTTTGTGTCCTTCTTTTTCACTTACTATTATATCCTTGTCATTTATACCACTGTATCTTTGGAAACATCAAACATAATGACATAATATACATTAATGTAAGTGTATAAATTACTTAACCTCCTAATATTCAGTAATTTCCCCTTTTTTGCAACCACAAATAGTGCTTAAATGGACATTTTTATCTGTAAGCCTCTGTCACATTTACTATTATTATTTTCTTAGGATGGATTCCTATAAACAGAGTGACAGGGTCAAAGTTATGATGACTTTTTAAAACACTGATACACATTCCCAATCACCTTTCCAGAAAAGATAATCTAATTTACACATATAACAGCAGTTCATAAAATTAATAATCTTTTCCTTTTCTTAGTCTCTCTCAAGGTGTTCTTATTCATGTCTAAGAGCCCCAATTTACACCTAAAGTCAGATGGCTCACATATTTATATCCAATGTCCAATCCTGCCCTAATTTCATATTGCTCACTGACTTCTCCACCCTAAGAATCTCAGAGGAACCTTGACATGAATGACTGAATTGATTTCCAACTTGGCGTTCCCATTTCATGCAGTTGCTGTGTAATCCAGATAATTTAGGGATCTTAGACACCTTCTGTTCTCTCATACCTGTCTTCCATTCTACCACCTACAGTGTACTTCCTGCTTAGGGCCCCACCTCGGTTTCATGGACTATTACAATAGCCTCCTCACCGGTCTCCCAGTGTCATATGATCCTAAATTTGTTCTCCACATCGAATCCTCAAGAATCTTCTGAAAATGTGAGCCAGATATTTTTACCCCTGGTATAAAACACTCCAATAGCCAACTGCTTTTAGGAAGAGACCACACTCCCTGTGATGCCCTGTGTGGTACGGCCCCTTCCCATCACTTTCTCCTCCAGCTTCTTTTCACACTCTGCTCTCCCTCACTCTTCCTGCTCCAGGATCCCTGACCTTCATTTACTTCCTCAAGTGTTCCATGCCTACCTCCAAGGTATTTGGATATACAGCTCTCTTTCCTTCCCTTATGGCACAGTTAGTTTCTACTCTTCTTGGGATCTCAACCCAGTCACAGCTTCCTCGGACATCACTTCCCCACAGGTCAGCTCCTCTTTCATACATTTTTCATATTTCTATTTACCTTTCCTCTATAACACTAGTAACAGTTGTGACTACAGAACTGTGCGTGTGTGTTTTTTACCTCCCTTTCTTTCTTATTTATTTCTTTATTTTGATAATGTCTATCTTCCCAACTAGCCCATAAGCAGCATTAGGGCAGGGAGTGTATTTTTATGCTCATCATTATATCCCCAGGGGATTCTGGGAAGATGATGGCTTAATTGTGCTCTGCTTTCTCTCTATTTCCAACTAAGGCCAAACACATCCTCATTTCTTCAGTCAAACAGACATTAGGGTTGGTATTCAGGCAGAGGGTGTGAGCTAGATAGCTGCAGTGCTTTCTTGCTCTGGGCTGAACAAGATCTTTGGGACCACACCAGGAGAACTCTAAGGCAAGAACTAGCCTGAAGAAGCCCCTTTGGAGAGCTGTCCTTCAATGATCACAGGACCCTTGAGTGATCTACTGGCCCTAAGGAAGTGTGGAGGGGCTGGAAACTTGCCTATTACCAGCCCATGATGACTGGGAGGTCTGCCTTCTCACTCTCACGGAGCAGTCTACTTGAAGTCCCCAGAAGCTGGACCTGTACTGCAATCAACAAAGGAACATAAGAGGACACCTGAGGAGGCCTAACAGCCAGAGAGGGAAAGAGTAGAGAAAGCAATCAGAACAGTCTACCAACCAAGGATAACTACTGGGGAAAACAGAATAATAATGATTTGAAGAGCTTTAAGTACAGCATTAAGAAAGAGTTCTTGAAACTAAAAAATAAGATTGAGTAGACAAGACAGAAAAGCTGATAAATATTGAGTCTAAAATTAGTAGATTTCAAGATCCAGTGGGAGAAATAGAAAAATACAGAGAAGTTCTGAATGTGTGGAAGAAAGACCTAGCACATCTAACCTATAAGTAATAGAAGTTTGAGAAAAAGAAAAGGAAGAAAAAATAATTACAAAAGAGGAACTACTTTTTAAAAATAAACTTATTCTAAATTTTAGAAATATCCAAATACGTACATTGAAAGAGCAATTTCAAGTGGAATTGAGAACAGATTCCACTTACACATACACTAATACAATTCTTGAGCTTGAGGATAAAGAAAACATTTTAAAGTCTTCTGTAAAGAAACAACAAGTTGTTTACATAGGAAAAATAATTAGACTGGCACTGGACTGAACATTCAAAAGATTGAAGGCAGTGAAATCACATTCATGGACACTTTAAGAGTCTTAACAAGGCAGGACTCTGAAGAGGACTGCAGACTGAGAGTTCTCAGAGCCAGCCAGGATATCACCACCACATACCAACCTGAGGGGGATCCTAAGGCAGTTTAGGTTACAACTAACCTGCAGAGTGTTCAAGGTGAGGAAAGACTAAGATGAGAGGAAACAGTGGTGAGCAATAAAACTTGCAATATCCATAGAGTCAAATCAAAGTAAGTAATGATAGACCATCTAAGAATGTGCAATGTAAGGGCTAACTGAGGACTGAAGTAGAAGAGGCACACTGCAACACAGATTCGAATAGTCTAAAAGTTGGGGAGAATGGGGAAGCAAAGGGATCCCACAGGTTGATAGTTTCGGGAAAAGGGGGAGAAGAAGGAATCTTATGGGAGGAACATTTGATAATTTGGCTCAAGGAATAATAGGGCTATGTGGTAAGGATGAATGTAAACGTTAATAAAGTAAAAAGCACAGAACTCCCAAATTTAAAAAGAAGAAAAAGGGTAATCAATAGCCTTTATATAAAATCAACAAAAATAAGGAAAAAAGAAAAAATAGAAAAAGAAGAAACAACACAATAAAATAAGAAACTTCAGTAAGATGACAGGAATTAATCAAATATATTAATTATGAAATTAATGAAAATGGACTGAATTCTCTCAACTAATCAATTAATTTAGGTTTTAAAAAAGCAAAACTCAGTTATATATTATTTGTAAAAAACGGGAATGGGCACAAATATCAGATAAGCACAAAACAAAGATAAAAATGCATGAGTGGAATATTATTAACAGATAAGGTGGAATTTAAAAGTACTGAATAGGACAAATAATTTAAGTGCACTAAAAAGAATAAATATAAATATTATATAATGATATAAAGTACATTGTGAAGATAAGATACTCATAAACCTGTTTGCACCACACAACGTAGTAGAAAAGTAAATGAAGCAAATGCTACTAAAAATGCAAGATGAACTTGGCATAATAATATGTACATAATTAAAATATAAATATAGAAAAATTTTAATAAGACTCTTTTCAAATTGGATAATATATTGGACAAAAATAAGTAAGCACATAATAGATAAAGATTTTCATTATTCATAAAACATTTACAAAAATCAGTCATTCACTTGGGCCTACACACATACACATTAACAACCTTAAGAAAATTTAAAGAGATTATATAGATAACATTTTTTGATCACAAACTAAAAAAACAAAAAAAGAGAAAAGGAAATAAAAGGAAATGAGCATAGGGGAGCGGAGCCAAGATGGCGGTGTGAGTAGAGCAGCGGAAATCTCCCAAAACCACATATATCTATGAAAATGTAACAAAGACAACTCTTCCTAGAATAAAGACCAGAGGACACAAGACAACATCCAGACCACATCCGCACCTGCGAGAACCCAGCGCCTTGCGAAGGGGGTAAGATACAAGCTCCGGCCCCGCGGGAGATGAGCGCCCCTCCCCCCAGCTCCCGGCGGGAGAAGAGCAGGCAGAGCGGGAGGGAGACGGAGCCCAGGACTGCCGAACACCCAGCCCCAGCCATCCGGGCCAGAGCGCAGATACAGTGCCTGCACGGGGGCCTGGATACTAAGGAATCAGGGCAGCAAGAACGGTGAGCAGGTACCGGAGGCCTGGCGCCGGAGGACATAAGAAAAGCGAGCGGCCTTTTTTTTTTTTTTGTTGTTGTTCTTTTGTTTTGGTAAGCACTTTTTGGAAGTCTTAAAGGGACAGGGACCCCAATACTAGGGAAACAGGGCAGCAAGACCGGTGAGTGGGTGCCTGAGGCTGGCGCCAGAGAATAAAGAAAAACAAGCGGCCATTTTTTTTTTTTTAATTTAAAATATTTTTTTTCTTTTTTTTTTGTGGTCGTTGTTTTGCTTTGGTGGGTGCTTTTTGGAAGTCTTAAAGGGGCAGGGCGGGACACTTAATCCAGAGGTAGGGAATCCGGGGATCTCTGCAGAATAGACCACATACTAGCCCACAAAAAGAACCTCAGCAAAATCCAAAATATTGAAATCCTACCAACCAATTTTTCAGACCACAAAGGTATAAAACTAGAAATAAATTCTACAAAGAAAACAAAAAGGCTCACAAACACATGGAGGCTTAACAACATGCTCCTAAGTAATCAATGGATCAACGAACATATTAAAATAGAGATCAAGGAATATATAGAAACAAACGACAACAATAACACAAAGCCCCAACTTCTGTGGGACACAGCAAAAGCAGTCTTAAGAGGAAAGTATATAGCCAACCAGGCACACTTGAAGAAGCAAGATCAATCCCAAATGAATAGTCTAACATCACAATTATCGAAATTGGAAAAAGAAGAACAAATGAGGCCTAAAGTCAGCAGAAGGACGGACATAATAAAGATCAGAGAAGAAATAAACAAAATTGAGAAGAATAAAACAATAGCAAAAATCAATGAAACCAAGAGCTGGTTCCTTGAGAAAATAAACAAAATAGATAAGCCTCTAGCAAAACTTATTAAGAGAAAAAGAGAATCAACACAAATCAACAGAATCAGAAATGAGAACAGAAAAATCATGACAGTCTCCACAGAAATACAAAGAATTATTAAAGACTACTATGAAAACCTATATGCCAACAAGCTGGAAAACCTAGAAGAAATGGAAACCTTCCTAGAAAAATACAACCTTCCAAGACTGACCAAGGAAGAAACACAAAAGTTAAACAAACCAATTATGAGCAAAGAAATTGAAACGGTAATCAAAAAACTAAACAAGAACAAAACCCTCGGGCCGGACAGATTTACCTCGGAATTTTATCAGACACATAGAGAAGACATAATACCCATTCTCCTTAAAGTTCTCCAAAAAATAGAAGAGGAGGGAATACTCCCAAACTCATTCTATGAAGCCAACATCACCCTATTACCAAAACCAGGCAAAGACCCCGCCAAAAAAGAAAATTACAGACCAATATCTGTGATGAATGTAGATGCAAAAATACTTAATAAAATATTAGCAAACCGAATACAAAAGTATATCAAAAGGATCATACACCATGACCAAGTGGGATTCATCCCAGGGATGCAAGGATGGTACAACATTCGAAAATCCATCAACATCATCCACCACATCAACAAAAAGAAAGACAGAAACCACATGATCATCTCCATAGATGCTGAAAAAGCATTTGACAAAATTCAACATCCATTCATGATAAAAACCCTCAGCAAAATGGGAATAGAGGGCAAGTACCTCAACATAATAAAGGCCATATACCATAAACCCACAGCCAACATTATACTGAACAGCGAGAAGCTGAAAGCGTTTCCTCTGAGATGGGGAACTAGACAGGGATGCCCACTCTCCCCACTGCTATTTAACATAGTACTGGAGGTCCTAGCCACAGCAATCAGACAAAACAAAGAAATACAAGGAATCCAGATTGGTAAAGAAGAAGTTAAACTGTCACTATTTGCAGATGACATGATATTGTACATTAAAAAAACCTTAAAGACTCCACCCCAAAACTACTAGAACTGATATTGGAATACAGCAAAGTTGCAGGATACAAAATAAACACACAGAATTCTGTAGCTTTCCTATACACTAACAATGAACCAATAGAAAGAGGAATCAGGAAAACAATTCCCTTCACAATTGCATCAAAAAGAATAAAATACCTAGAAATAAATCTAACCAAAGAAGTGAATGACCTATACTCTGAAAACTACAAGTCACTCTTTTTTTTATTTTTTTTATTTTTAGATAATTATTTTTTATTGAAGGGTAGTTGACACACAGTATTACATTAGTTTCAGGTGTACAACACAGTGATTCAACATTTATATACATGATAATTCTAGGTACCAGCTATCACCATACCAAGTTGTTCAAGTCACTCTTAAGAGAAATTAAAGGGGACACTAACAAATGGAAACTCATCCCATGCTCATGGCTAGGAAGAATTAATATCTTCAAAATGGCCATCCTGCCCAAAGCAATATACAGATTTGATGCAATCCCTATCAAATTACCAGCAACATTCTTCAATGAACTGGAACAAACAATTCGAAAATTCATATGGAAACACCAAAGACCCTGAATAGCCAAAGCAATCCTGAGAAAGAAGAATAAAGTAGGGGGGATCTCACTCCCCAATTTCAAGCTCTACTATAAAGCCATAGTAATCAAGACAATTTGGTACTGGCACAAGAACAGAGCCACAGACCAGTGGAACAGAATAGAGACTCCAGACATTAACCCAAACATATATGGTCAATTAATACTTGATAAAGGAGCCATGGACATACAATGGGGAAATGACAGTCTCTTCAACAGATGGTGCTGGCAAAACTGGACAGCTACATGTAGGAGAATGAAACTGGACCATTGTCTAACCCCATATATAAAAGTAAATTCAAAATGGATCAAAGACCTGAATGTAAGCCATGAAACCATTAAACTCATGGAAAAAAACATAGGCAAAAACCTCTTAGACATAAACATGAGTGACCTCTTCTTGAACATATCTCCCTGGGCAAGGAAAACAACAGCAAAAATGAAGAAGTGGGACTATAACAAGCTGAAAAGCTTCTGTACAGCAAAAGATACCATCAATAGAACAAAAAGGAACCCTACAGTATGGGAGAATATATTTGAAAATGACAGATCCGATAAAGGCTTGACGTCCAAAATATATAAAGAGCTCACATGCCTCAACAAACAAAAATCAAATAATCCAATTAAAAAATGGTAAGAGGAACTGAACAGACAGTTCTCCAAAAAAGAAATACAGATGGCCAACAGACACATGAAAAGATGCTCCACATCACTAATTATCAGAGAAATGCAAATTAAAACTACAATGAGGTATCACCTCACACCAGTTAAGGATGGCTGCCATCCAAAAGACAAACAACAACAAATGTTGGCGAGGCTGTGGAGAAAGGGGAACCCTCCTACACTGCTGGTGGGAATGTAAACTAGTTTAACCATTGTGGAAAGCAGTATGGAGGTTCATCAAAATGCTCAAAACAGACTTACTATTTGACCCAGGAATTCCACTCCTAGGAATTTACCCTAAGAATGCAGCAATCAAGTATGAGAAAGACAGATGCACCCCTATGTTCATCGCAGCACTATTTACAATAGCCAAGAATTGGAAACAACCTAAATGTCCATTGGTAGATGAATGGATAAAGAAGATGTGGTACATATACACAATGGAATACTACTCAGCCATAAGAAGAGGGCAAATCCTACCATTTGCAGCAACATGGATGAAGCTGGACGGTATTATGCTCAATGAAATAAGCCAAGCAGAGAAAGAGAAATACCAAATGATTTCACTCATCTGTGGAGTATAAGAACAAAGGAAAAACTGAAGGGACAAAACAGCAGCAGAATCACAGAACCCAAGAATGGACTAACAAGTAACAAAGGGAAAGGGACTGGGGAGGATGGGTGGGTAGGGAGAGATAAGGGTGGGGGAGGAAGAAGGGGGGTATTAAGATCAGCATGCATGGGGGGGTGGGAGAAAGGGGAGGGCTGTACAACACAAACACAAGTAGTGATTCTACAACATTTAGCTATGCTGATGGACAGTGACTGTAAAGGGGTTTATAGCGGGGACCTGGTATAGGGGAGAGCCTAGTAAACATAATATTCTTCATGTAAGTGTAGACTAAAGATAACAAAAAAAAAAAAAAAAAAGAAAGAAAGAAAAGGGGGATTACTCCATGATAGGATAAAACTAACTGTAAATCAACGGTTAATGCATGCTTTAAATATCCTTAATTTTGATCACTTTAAGGGTGTCAGATGATCGGCTATGGGGGTACACTTTTCTGATAATATTCCTTTCTCTTAACAACAAAAAAAAGCAGATCCTGTGTGGTGACCTCCAATGAGTTCTACACAATGGTATAAAGGGCAGATCAACGTGTGGGCAAAGGGTCTGTTTGTGTTTATACAGAGGATAAAAGCCTAATTTGGCTACCCAGAAAATGAACTAAGATACGATATGAAGAAGAACTTCCAACATCAGCACTCTCTGGAAGAGTCATACCAGAAGATGATCATCAAAAAACCTCAACAAAGATCCAGGTGATGCTGTATTTGTAGCTGCATTCATCCCACCGCTTCCTGGACTTGCCATTGGAAAGAAGAAGGAGATATCTAAGCTGGCCTGTGCATACAGTAAAACAACAAATTTGACTGGATCTGCACTGTTGGAACTCAACCAAGAATTAGGAGAAGTGCAAGTTGTAACGCTCCAAAATCTTACAACTACAGACTATCTACTGTTAAAAGAACATATGGGATGTGAACAGTTCCCAGGAATGGGCTGTTTTAATTTGTCTGATTTCTCTCAGACTGTTCAAGTTCAGTTGGACAATATCCATCATATCATAGATAAGTTTTCACAAATGCCTGGGGTGCCTAACTGGTTTTCTTGGCTTCACTGGAGATGGCTGGTAATTATAGATCTGCTTTGGTTATGTAACTGTATTCCTATTATGTTAATGAGTGTGCGCAATTTAATTAGTAGTTTAAAACCTATACATGCTTAAGTTACTCTACAAGAAGATATGTCAAAGAAATAATCAATCTTCCCATGTTTTCTTCCGTCTGCTACCTCTATAGCTTTTCTTCTTCCTTCCTAATTACAATCCTTAAATAGAATTTGTGCCCCATATCGAATTTACCGAGTATCATAATTCCTCCAAGTGGTAAAGATACCTCAAGACAAATGCTGGGCATAGAAGCCACAGGGCATAAATATGCAAAGAAGTAAAAAGCTAACCTTTTCAAACAATATTGCTTCTCTCTCACTTACCAACTTTACATTTCCCTGTATGGCCCCGGAAGATGACTGGTTAGCCAGAGACGGCTAAGATTCCTCAAGGGAGGAACAATCTAAGACAGGCACAGTCGCAGGGTGGTCATCAGGTGAGAAATTGGGGATCAACAGAGGTGAGGCTTAGAACCTCACCCCCCCCCCGTTCTGAGAGAAATCTTCTGCATCCGTGGATGTTTTATTGCCCTTGTCTAGCTTGGATTAACACATAGTCTACAGGCACACACCTGATCATCTACATTTGCTCTCTTACAACACTAAACTATGTTTTCTACCTTTATCTTGTATCTACCTACCACTTCAGCATTTTATTAAAAAGAATAATAACAATAATAATAAAGGGAGAAATGTGGGATCCACATATAAATCAAGTATAAAAATCAAACGAATATTCATATTTGACCTGATTGTTTATAGTTCATAATGCGAGATCAAAACCGAAAGTTTCTGTGATGACTGCCCTTGTACTGTTCACCATGTAAGAACTTATTCACTATGTAAGAATTTGTTCACCATGTAAGAACTTGTTCGTTATGCTTCAGAAAATTGGAGACTGACGAGAATTAGGCTTGGGGTGGATTAATGATTGTTCATTGAGCATTGACTCCCCTATACAGAATTCTATTGTTGTTAACAACCATTTGATCAATAAACAGGAGAGATGCCCTCTCAAAAAAAAAAAAAGAAATGAGCCTAAAAATCTTAAACATATTCCTATATAAACCTTGAAGTAAAGAAGAATTGAAAATCAAAATTATAAATTATTTAGAAGCAATAAAAAATTAAACACATCATATCCAACCAATGGAGTGCACAGGACAGGCTTTAGGAAAATTTATGGCCTTACGTATGGTCATCATTTAGAGGAAAAAGGAAAAAAAGTCACTGTTCATTACAGAAACTGTAAAATTATGATTAAAAAAGCAAAATAAGCCAAAAAGAGGGACTTAACAGAGATAAAAGCCAAAAGTAATAAAATAGGAAAGAAAGGACAAAGATATCCACAGGTATTTTCCCCTTTAACAATTGATGATACACTTATAATCCTAATTAAGGGAGAAAAGAAAAGTATGCAAGACCACAATAGGACAGGATAGGACATATAACCACAAACAGAGGAGATTGAAAAAATGTTATATGCGATCCTATGGCAAAACTAAGAACCTAGAGGACATTAATAATGTCCTAAAAAATATAAATTACTAAAATTAACTCAGGAAGAATTGGAAAAACCAAGTGGCTTTTACAAAACACTAGAATTTATAAGATACTTTAAAAGGCTAACATTAACTGCAAGACAAATATACAATAAACAATGGCTTTTGTCAATACTCCCAATAACTTAAAAAATGAGAAAATATGCCATTCACATTACGAGAAAGTCTATAAAATTTATCGGAATAAATCAAGAAAATTGTAATACTGAATAAATAGCATGAAACAAGATCTTTATAAATGGAAAGACATTTGGACATCTTGTTTTGATTACAGTATACTCCTAGGTCTTACAAAGTGACTAATGCTTATAGATATTCAGGAAATACTTACTGAATAATTACATCCATGAAAATACTATCATATTTAAAGTACCTTTGCAAATTTTATAATTTAAAAGTGATTTTCCGTCAAAGCTTTACTATTTTTGCTAGGGAAGTTGAACATTATTATATGTTTAGAAATAATGTTCTTTGTTCTGATTTCATTAACACATGTTTTGTATATTGCAAGAATTCCTTCTTATTTGCATTTGCCTGACACATCTTTGTCTCTCTTTTACTTTTATTTTTTTAACCTTAAATCCAACCATCATTTATTATAAAGGTGAACCCTGTTTTTCACGATAGGCTTATCGGTAGGATTTCTGATAGCGAGTATGGGAATTCCCACCTCCAAACCTTTTGGATTCGCGGTGAAGGGGATCAGCCACCAGCAAGGTCTGGTTATACTGGCTGAGGATGTCTTTGTTTTCTTTCTTGGAAGCCTCGTCTACGTATTTCTTGTAACAGGCCACCAGGGTTTTGGAGATGGACTGGTAGACTGTGTAAATCTGGGCCACATGCCAACCACCCTTCATTCAAACTCCAGTGTCCACACCAGCAAATCGCTCCTTGCCCAGAAGCAAAACAGGTTCCAGTAACTTGTACTGCTACGCACGTGGCCCAATCATTTCCAAGGGCCACCGTTCACCTTGATGAGGCCATTGCTGCATGTGCAGTGCACCACCGCCCTGTTGGTCTTGCGTCGGAAGACCTGCAGGACAAGGCCCTTGGACCGCAGGGCTGCAGGCGAGGACGAGAGCTCCTCACCGCGCGGCGCCGCAACCGGAGAAGTACCTTTTTACTTTTATCTATCTGTTTTAGTTTTTAAAAAGACGTATCTGATATAAATATCAACTGTGTAGTTGAATTTTTATTTTTCATCCCAATCTGAAAATTACCGCCTACGATTAGGTGAGTTTTAACCATGTTATTTCTTGCCATAGTTTTATGCTTGGTTTTAGTTTTGTCATTTTGACATATGCTTTTTGTTTTTTAATGCTCTTTACTATTTCCTTTGTGTATGTTGAGAAATGATCTTCCTTTTTGCTTCATATTTTTTAGTGGTTTTCAATTCTATAAGTAAATGATTATATTTAAGTTTTCTAAATTATTCCTGAATTCATTCTTGCATATATGAAATTCAGGGATAAAATAATATCCCTTACTTCATAAGGAATTTAGAAGCTTTTACTTTCTGCCACTTTACCTCATGACATTTACTAATCTATGTAGAAATACTGACCTAGAATATTATTTCTGAATTATGTTTCACATCTCCTTAAGAGTCTTTTTAAAATAAAACTTTGTATTCAATTTTGTTATACTGAAGCAATTATTTAGATGGAACTCTCTATGTTTAACTTGAATAAGTATTTATCATTAGGCATTTCCCACCTGGACTTCCTTACTTGTAAATTCTTACTTGGATCTGTCTTAGAGTTGGCTATCTGGATTTCTGCTTGGCACAGTGTCCACCCACATTTCTCACATTGATTCAGTGAGGAAATATAAAAGTTTCTTTTTGTTATCTTCCTGTTTAGTCCCTTGTTTCTCAATCAGGGTAGAGCATGCACTGTGGTCACTCACCGAATTTCTACCCAGTTCATTGCATGAGTCTTGCAAATTGCTGACTGGCACTGCCACTTTCCAGTGCCTCTGAGATGTCCCATCTTTGTTGTGCATGAGCTTTTGGATATAGCAATGGATGAAGAAGGGTAAAAGAGGAACTCTTAATTTTTCACTTTCTTAAGAGAGAGAAATCATCTCATTTAATCTGCACAACAACCCTGCAAAGTTGGCCGTAGAGGTTTACCGTTGGTAGTAGAGCTATTTTACAGTTGAGGGAATAAGATACAGAGAGAGCAGGGGATTTTCTCAAGATCACTGAGCCAATAAATGGCACAACATGGGCTACCACAGGCCTCCAAAGAGAAATGCTTGTTTAATGAATGAATGAATGAGCGAAAGAACTACAGAATGAAATTGGTCTATGCTTGTTTTTAAATAGCCTTTTTCATTTTTGATCCTTAACTTTCTATTGAACACATAAGCTAAAAATGTTTGAAGAGATAAACCTAACAAGCAGAGTAAATTTAATTAAAAGTGGGATTTATTTAAGTGAAATGTATTCTCCAAGTAATTGTTGGAAAATTTGAAGGCCATATCTTTGCTACAGAGCAGAAAAGGTAATGGACTATCTTGATGAAATCAAAATTCATCAGTTTTTCTGATTACCTCTTAACCACAGCTTTCAGCTACCACTTGGGTTTCCATTTGAGGAATTTCCACTGCACAGCGTAAGTCTCTTTAAGATGTAAAGGTAGAGCCAAGGCAAAGCTGGACAAATGCCATTGGTGCTCGTGGCCAGCTGGAAAGCATGAAAAGTAGAGAGGGTGCAGACTTTCCACATTCTCTAAGCAGATCTGAAGAATTCAGCTTTGGCCCATTCTCACTGACCTTTCTCCAGAGTATTTTCTTTCAGGGGCTCTTCACATGGAAAATCTTGGTTTTTTTTTTTTTTTTTCCCTCCAAAGATAGCCAAATTCTTGAGAGGGAAAATAATTATCTGGTTGAAACATAAGAAGAGGGTCAAAGGCTTCTGGTGGCTTTGGCTGCTTCATTTTTACCCAATTTTGAAGCCTCATCTTAGGCTGTGTCTAGACATCCAAGGAGAGTTGGATACAGGTCTAAAACACTGAACTGAGCTGATTTACTGGAAGTCTCATAAATTCTGTGGATGCAGCTTCCAGTTTCTCACCACATGCTGTAGCCATATAGATAACCCACAGCAATTTGTACTGACTGCATTTTCTTTTGTTTAGTCTATTTCAGCTGCAATCATGCAGATACGAGCTTCTGAATGATTGCACTATGAAGTCAAACTGAACTACATGTTTCAGTTTAAAAAAAATAAAATCACTTCAACATTAAAAATGGGCATGAGAAATTTTACCCCATAGGTAAAAAGCCTTTCAGTGTTATACCGAGGAGAATATGACCACATGATAAGCCCATGTTTTGATTATATGTGTAACTTTCATTCACATGTCATAAGAACGTCTTTGGACAAAAGGAACAAAATAGCAGTAGACGCATAGGCACTGAGTAGTGACTGGTGGTTTACCATGGTGGAGGGGTTGGGGCAGGTGGGAGGGAGGGCAGAGGGATAAAGGGGCACAAAAATTCTCAATCATGAATAAGTTGGTCACAGAGATAATAGTACAGCATGGAGAATATAACCAATGTTTCTGTAACATCTTTCTATGTTGACAAACAGTAACCATACTAGTGGGGCTGAGGAGTTACTAATATGGGTAACTGTTGAACCACTGTTTTGTACATCTGAAACCAGTATAAGATTGTGTATCAATGATAAAAAAAAAAGAGTGGTTGTTAAAAATGTGGAGTTTAACTGCTTCACCTATGACAGCTCCTCAATCATCTAAGACCAGATATTATGTGTCCCCATGTCTTTAGTCCCCAGGCCAACCTTTCTGCCAAGTTTTTCAAATGTTTCTCATATGAAGGTTTCTTCTCAAAGAGGTTTCAAATGCTTCCCATATGAAGCATGGCACCCTTCTTGCCCCCCTTTGAATTTGCTCTACTTTAAAGAGATTTTCTGAAAATGAGATGCTAGCAACTGATCACAAATCTCCAGCTGCAAAATTATCCAAATACAAGGAAGAAGTTTGGCATAATTTTTGCTTGCCTTCTAGACAGTAAACTTTTACTAATGTAAATTTAGTAGTAGAATGTAGCAGAATATAGTTAAGACCATGAACATCTGTTGAAACTCAGGCTGTATTATATTTCATTGGGTAAGGCAACCTCTCTGAATTTTAGTTTACTCATCTATAAAATGGAGATAATAACAGTATCTACCTTAGGCTTACTATGATAATAAAACAAGATTTTACATGTGAAGAGCTTAACACAATGCCCAGGATCAGGTAAATACATAAATTAAATATACAAAATACAAGAATGATTATTATGCATTATTCTCACTACCTTTAGGTCCTTTGCACTTGACCTCCTATAAGCCAGACCTCTCCTGTTCTGAATGCATACAGACTTTTTAAAACATAAGAGTAAAACTGACATTTAGCATTAATACATTTCATCTGATTACTTTTGGCCCATTTTGCAGTTTGCTCAGATGTTCTGAATCCCGATTCTGGCAAATAATACATTCACAATTCTTCCTGTTTTTCATTATCTGCATATTTATAATGACATAATATTCCCATGTCATGATCAGAGTCATTGGTAGTCAGTCATATCATAGACCTAAAACAGGCTTCAAAAGATCCCATAGCAGAGTTACGTGTCCCATTAACCAGTACTCATTGGATATCAACAGTAAGACTTAACACTTAATCACAAATCCATCATATAGGTGGTATTAAATTATGTCTCTCTATTTACTTCATGTGTATTCCAAATGACTACATGAAGGTGTAAGTGTATTATATATCTTCCCAAGTCTATTAAAAAATAAGAATCAGTTTGGTTCAACTTGTTTTTCAAGATTCAAAGCAAGTTCCTATTGACCACTGATTTTATTTCTAAATAATTATAAATACGAATTTTACAATTAATCATTAACTTATACACTAGGGCATTGATAATAAACTCATCAATCACAATTTCCATTTTGTTTTCCTTTTTGAAATCTGGAAAACAACATCTACCATGGACTTTTACTGGTCCACTGATCCTAACACATCCCTACTTGTCCTCACCCTCCTCATGTCTTTACTTCCATGCACACACAGCTTAGCACTATAACTATTGCCTTGCAAGCCTTCAACTCCCCTTCTTGAGAAGTCTTTCCCCTCATCATTTTCCTTACCTAATAAAACTGAAACTGAATTATTTTCTTACTCAGCTCCCACATCCATGTTGCTAAAGAATTCAAGAGAAAAACTATAGACCTGTACTGAATGTTTTCAGTTCAAATCCACAACTACAGATATCAAATGAGCACCTAACTTTCCCAGACATCCCTACTGTTATTCTGAATTATCACATCTCTGTAATAAAATATGCTTTCTCACTATACTATACCTTTGCCACTCACACATAGCTGATGATCTTGCTTCATATTTCACAGGAAAAACATATAATCTGATAAGAATGATCCATCTTCTTCCCACCAAATCCATCACACTACTTGTATTTGCAACCACAGATGCTGCCTTCCCCTTATATAATGAAAGATCAAACCCTTACCTTATACACTGGGTCCCATTTTTTCTAGTGCCTTCATGAACTTCCTACAATTATTCCCTTTCTCTTCTACTTCAACAATTTCTTCCCTTCTACTACTGGATCATTCACATGGCATACTAGCATGCCTTAAAAGCAACCATATTAACACACACACACACAAACACACATGCACATACACACTTTCTTTTAATCCTTCTCCATCCCTTAAGAACTGCTCCATTTCTGTTTGCTTTTACAGCAAAACTTGAGTTATCTCAAATAATTTTCTCTATTCTCTCCCCTCCCATTCTCTCCTCAATCCGCCCCAGTGAGATTTGTTATTCTTGTTGCTCTATAGATATACCAAGGTCATGTAATCTACACCTTTCCACAGCAAATGCTCAATTCCCCATGTTCATGTTTCTTAGCTTCACTGCAGCATTTGACATTGTTGATCACTCCCTCTGTCTTCAGTTATCTTCTCAAGACTTCTGTGATATCACATTCTCCTGATTTCCAAACTTCCACCTCACTCAGTAAACTTCTTAATCCCTTCTGCTGTATACTCTTCCTTTGTTAGACTTTTAAATTCTGAAGTGCCCCAAGGTCCTTCAATAGTCTACTTCCCTCTATCTGCACATTCTCTTTGGTGATCTTTCCTGTCTGGTGGCCTTAAATACCATTTAAATGCAGATAACTCCAAATCTCTGCACTGAACTACAGACTCCCATATCCAAGCCACCATCTTCTCTCATCTGGATGATTGTTAGAGTTTCCTAACATCTTGTTGCCTTTCTTGCTCCACTCTTCACACAGAAGCCACAGTGATTGTAGACTTACTATATCACTACCTTGTTTAAAATCCTCCAATGACTTCTTACTGTGAGTAGGAAAAAATCCAAACTCCTTGCCATGACTGATTTACCTTTCCAACCTCATTTCCCCTTGTTTATACTCCTCCAGCTGCAACATAAATTCACTGATGAAGTTTTGAATGCTCATCAGTGTATCTCCAGCATATACATTACATAATAGGCACTCAAAAATATTTCTTGGCTGACTGATTACACTTTAGTCTTCTCAGCATCCAAAGTTTTTCGATGACTATTGACAATGAATTGATAATACCAAGATGGTAAATTATCATAAATTAAGAATCAAACCTGTGATTTCAATAATATAAATTTAATAAAGTAGAACTATGAATTTTTATATCTTACACAGAATATTCCTGATTTCATTCATTCTACAATAAAAAAAGAAGTGCAATAAAACTAGAAATTATAAAAATTTAACAGAACCCTCCCCACAAACTACTTAAAATAAGTAAAACTTCCTCTCAAAAATGTGGCAAATAGCAACTCAAAATTATAATTATATACTATTTACTAAACAGACAAAATAACATTATATACCAGATTTAAATTTCATATGGTATTGACATAAAACCAGATGCACAGATCAATGGAACAGAATAGAGAGCCCAGAAATAAACCCATATGTATATGGTGAATTAACTTATGACAAAGTAACCAAGAATATACACTGGACAGCCATATGGAAAAAAATGAAACTGGGCCATTATCTTGTACCATACACAAAAATTAACTAAAAGTAGATTAAACACTTAAGTCTAAGTCCTCAAACCATAAAACTACTAAAAAAAACATGGACGGTAAGCAACCTGATTTTGGTCTTGGTTTTTGGATTTGACAACAAAGCAAAGGGAACAAAACTACATCAAACTAAAAAGATTTGCAAAGCAAAAGAAACCACCAGCAAAATAAAAAGGCAAACTACTGAGTGGGAGAAAATATTTGCAAATCATATATCTAATAAGGGGTTAATATGCAAAATACATAAAGAACTCCAATAGCAAAAACCAAACAATCAGATTTAAAAACTGGGCGAAAGATCTGAAGACATTTTTCCAAATAAGACATACTGATGGCCAACAGATACATAAGAAGGTGCTCAACATCACTAATCATCAGAGAAATGCAAAACAAAACCACTGAAATAGCAGCTCACACATGTTGGATTGGCTGAAAGACAAGAAATAGATGTTGGTGAGGATGTGGAAAAAAGGGAATTCTTGTGCACTGTTTGTGGGAATATAAATTGGTGCAGCCATTATGGAAAACACTATGGAGGTTCTTCAAAAAATTAAAAATATTTAACTATCAGATGATCCAGCCAAGCTACTTCTCGATATTCATCTGAAGTAAACAAAGGCATTAATTTGAAAAGACTTACACACCCCCATGTTCACTGCAGCACTATTTATAATAACCAAGACATACAAGCAACCTAACTGTCCACTGAAGGATGAATGGATAAGGAAAATAGGAGATATCTATCTAATCTCTAATGGAATATTATTCAGCCACTAAAAAGAAAGTCTGCCATTTACAACAACATGATGGGCCTTGAAGGCTTTATGTTAATGGATGGAGACCTTGAGAGCATTATGCTAAGCAAACTAAGTCACACAGAGAAAGACAAATATTGTTTTATCTCACTTGCATGTGGAATCTAACAACAAACAAACAAGCAAACAACAACCAAAAAATGAGCTCATAGATATAAAGAATAGATTGGAGGTTGCCAGTGGTAGGGGGGATGAAATGGGTGAAGGGGGTCAAAAGGTATAAACTTCCAGTTATAAAGTTATCAAATCACAGGGATGTAATATACAGCATGGTGACTATAGTTAGGAATACTGTATTACATATTTGAAATTTGCTAAGGGTAAATCTCAAAAGTTCTCATCACAAGAAAAAAACATTCTTGTAACTAGCACAGTGATGACATTAACTAGACTGTGATCATTTTGCAATATATACAAATATTGAGTCATAATGTATACCTGAAACTAATATAATGTTATATGCCAATTACACCTAAAAAATAAAATAAAATCTAGCCACCACTACCAAGTAGGGATTTTCCTAAGAGATTTTTCTGTGAGGACTATGATCAAGATACCACCTGCATTCAGTGTCATGTATACACTGGCCACTCACAAATCCCAGACTCTCCTCCAGGTTACAGCTGTATCCTGGTTATTTCCACTTTCAAAATATTAACTTTCAAATCTTCCTTTCCCCCATTTCCTCATATTGGTAAATGGTAGCTCCTTCCACCTAGGTGCTTGTGCTAGATACTTAGGTGTCATTCTTGACTTCTCTTTCTCCCCTACTTCATTTCCTATCAGGCAATTCTGTCAATGCTGTCCCCTGATAAACCTCTATTCCACCTCTATTGTCTCCAGTCTAGTCCAGGACATTGGTACCTTCACCTCCATCAATACAAAACCTCCTAACCTTTGCACATGTTCCACTCCTACTCTCCATTCTGCAGCCAAACCCAACCCCTTCACTGGCTCGGCACTACATTAGGATAAAGACCAACAATCTTAATATGGCCCTATGGGACAGCAAATGACCTGGACTTGACTCTTCTCACTAGGTTCCAATTATCAGTTACATGAACACACAAAACTTCTTCCTGCCTCAGGGTCTTGGTATATGCTATTCACTCAGCCTGGAACAATCTTCCCTTCTCCCTTCACCTAGTCTATTTCTACATATTCTTCTAGTGTTAGCTTTAACCATCACTGCATTCCCAAAATGGATAGGCCACTCTATTACAAATTCTTACAGAGTTGTAATTAACAGTTGTAGTTAAGTAATTATTATGTGCTATCATCTCCCTCACTGTACTATAAAGTTCCATGAGAGTGAAGAACAACATGTTTCTCTTGTTCACAGAACCTAAATACAGAGCCCAACACATAGAATGTACTCAGTAAATAATTGCGAATGAATGAATGCAAGACTGAAATGATCACCAGTGACTGATTAGCTTAGTGCCCTTTGTTTTCTTAGAATATTTTTCCTTGTCTTCCAGTATCATCCTCAAAGATCAATGCAAGTTTTAAATAGGAGGCTGGCTGTGGCTTATTGACTACAAAGTAGTATAATTTGTTGCCAAAAGGTCAAGTTTCTTTTGCCTTACTTGATTTTTTTTTTTTTTAATAATTATTTTTTATTGAAGGGTAGTTGACACACAGTATTACATTACATGAGTTTCAAGTGTACAACACAGTGGTAGAACATTTATATACATAATTCTAGGTTCCAGCTATCACCCTACCAGGCTGTTACAATATCTTGACTATATTCCTTATGCTATACATTACATCCCGGTTACTAATTTATTTTACCATTGGAAGTCTGTCCTTCTTTTTTTTTTTTTTTTTTTTTTTTGTGAGGGCATCTCTCATATTTATTGATCAAATGGTTGTTAACGACAATAAAATTCTGTATAGGGGAGTCAATGCTCAATGCACAATCATTATTCCACCCCAAGCCTAATTTTTGTCAGTCTCCAATCTTCTGAGGCATAACAAACAAGTTTTGACATGTAGAACAAATTCTTACATAATGAATAAGTCACATAGTGAACAGTACAAGGGCAGTCATCACAGAAACTTTCGGTTTTGCTCATGCATTATGAACTCTAAACAGTCAGTTCAAATATGAATACTCATTTGGTTTTTATACTTGATTTATATGTGGATACCACATTTCTCTCTTTATTATTATTATTTTTAATAAAATGCTGAAGTGGTAGGTAGATACAAGATAAAGGTAGAAAACATAGTTTAGTGTTGTAAGAGAGCACATGTAGATGATCAGGTGTGTGCCTGTAGACTATGTGTTAATCCAAGCTAGACCAGGGCAATAAAACATCCACGTATGCAGAAGATTTCTCTCAGAACGGGGGGGGGGGGTGAGGTTCTAAGCCTCACCTCTGTTGATCCCCAATTTCTCACCTGATGGCCCCCCTGCGACTGTGCCTGTCTTAGGTTGTTCCTCCCTTGAGGAATCTTACCCGTCTCTGGCTAACCAGTCATCTTCCGGGGCCATACAGGGAAATGTGAAGTTGGTAAGTGAGAGAGAAGCCTTATTGTTTGAAAAAGTTAGCTTTTTACTTCTTTGCATATTTATGCCCTGTGGCTTCTATGCCCAGCATTTGTCTTGAGGTATCTTTACCACTTGGAAGAATTATGATACTCGGTAAATTTGATATGAGGCACCAATTCTATTTAAGGGTTGTAATTAGGAAGGAAGAAGAAAAGCTATAGAAGTAGCAGGCGGCAGAAAACATGGGAAGATTGATTATTTCTTTGATATATCTTCTTGTAGAGTAACTTCAGCATGTATAGGTTTTAAGCTACTACTTAAATTGCATACACACATTAACATAATAGGAGTATAGTTACATAACCAAAGCATATCTGTAATTACCAGCCATCTGCAGTGAAACCAAGAAAACCAGTTAGGCACCTTAGGCATTTGTGAAAACTTATCTATGATATGGTGGATATTGTCCAACTGAACTTGAACAGTCTGAGAGAAATCAGACAAATTAAAACAACCCATTCCTGGGGACTGTTCACATGACATATGTTCTTTTAACAGTAAATAGTTTGTAGTTGTAAGACTTTGGAGCGCTACAATTTGCACTTCTCCAAATTCTTGGTTGAGTTCCAACAGTATAGATCCAGTCCAATTTTGTTGTTTTACTGTATGCACAGGCCAGCTTAGATATCTCCTTCCTCATTCCCATGGCAAGTCCAGGAACTGGTGGGATGAGTGCATCTACAGCTGTAGCAGTGCGTGGATCTTTGTTGGGGTTTTTTGATGATCATCTTCTGGCATGAGTCTTCCAGAGAGTGCAGATGTTGGAAGTTCTTTTTCATATCGTATCTTAGTTCATTTTTGGGGTAGCCCAATTAGGCTTTGATCCTCTGTATAAACACAAACAGACCCTTTGCCTACACTTTTATATGCCCTTTATACCGTTGTGTAGAACTCGTTGGAGGTTACCACACAGGAACTGCCCTTTTTTTTTTTTTTTTTTTTTGCTATCACTAATCTACACTTACATGACGAATATTATGTTTACTAGGCTCTCCCCTATACCAGGTCTCCCCTATAAACCCCTTTACAGTCACTGTCCATCAGCATAGCAAAATGTTGTAGAATCACTACTTGCCTTCTCTGTGTTGTACAGCCCTCCCTTTTCTCCTACCCCCCCATGCATGTTAATCTTAATACCCCCCTACTTCTCCCCCCCTTATCCCTCCCTACCCACCCATCCTCCCCAGTCCCTTTCCCTTTGGTACCTGTTAGTCCATTCTTGAGTTCTGTGATTCTGCTGCTGTTTTGTTCCTTCAGTTTTTCCTTTGTTCTTATATTCCACAGATAAGTGAAATCATTTGGTATTTCTCTTTCTCCGCTTGGCTTGTTTCACTGAGCATAATACCCTCCAGCTCCATCCATGTTGCTGCAAATGATTGGATTTGCCCTTTTCTTATAGCTGAGTAGTATTCCATTGTGTATATGTACCACGTCTTCTTTATCCATTCATCTATTGATGGACATTTAGGTTGCTTCCAATTCTTGGCTATTGTAAATAGTGCTGCAATAAACATAGGGGTGCATCTGTCTTTCTCAAACTTGATTGCTGCGTTCTTAGGGTAAATTCCTAGGAGTGGAATTCCTGGGTCAAATGGTAAGTCTGTTTTGAGCATTTTGATGAACCTCCATACTGCTTTCCACAATGGTTGAACTAACTTACATTCCCACCAGCAGTGTAGGAGGGTTCCCCTTTCTCCACAGCCTCACCAACATTTGTTGTTGTTTGTCTTTTGGATGGCAGCCATCCTTACTGGTGTGAGGTGATACCTCATTGTAGTTTTAATTTGCATTTCTCTGATAATTAGCGATGTGGAGCATCTTTTCATGTGTCTGTTGGCCATCTGTATTTCTTTTTTGGAGAACTGTCTGTTCAGTTCCTCTGCCCATTTTTTAATTGGGTTATTTGTTTTTTGTTTGTTGAGGCGTGAGAGCTCCTTATATATTCTGGATGTCAAGCCTTTATCGGATGTGTCATTTTCAAATATATTCTCCCATACTGTAGGGATCCTTCTTGTTCTATTGATGGTGTCTTTTGCTGTACAGAAGCTTTTCAGCTTAATATAGTCCCACTTACTCATTTTTGCTGTTGTTTTCCTTGCCCGGGGAGATATGTTCAAGAAGAGGTCACTCATGTTTATGTCTAAGTGGTTTGTGCCTATGTTTTCTTCCAAGAGTTTAATGGTTTCATGGCTTACATTCAGGTCTTTGATCCATTTTGAGTTTACTTTTGTATATGGGGTTAGACAATGGTCCAGTTTCATTCTCCTACATGTAGCTGTCCAGTTTTGCCAGCACCACCTGTTGAAGAGACTGTCATTTCGCCATTGTATGTCCATGGCTCCTTTATCAAATATTAATTGACCATATATGTCTGGGTTAATGTCTGGATTCTCTAGTCTGTTCCATTGGTCTGTGGCTCTGCTCTTGTGCCAGTACCAAATTGTCTTGATTACTATGGCTTTATAGTAGAGCTTGAAGTTGGGGAGTGAGATCCCCCCTACTTTATTCTTCTTTCTCAGGATTGCTTTGGCTATTCGGGGTCTTTGGTGTTTCCATATGAATTTTTGAATTATTTGTTCCAGTTCATTGAAGAATGTTGCTGGTAGTTTCATAGGGATTGCATCAAATCTGTATATTGCTTTGGGCAGGATGGCCATTTTGACGATATTAATTCTTCCTAGCCACGAGCATGGGATGAGTTTCCATCTGTTAGTGTCCCCTTTAATTTCTCTTAAGAGTGACTTGTAGTTTTCAGAGTATAAGTCTTTCACTTCTTTGGTTAGGTTTATTCCTAGGTATTTTATTTTTTTTGATGCAATTGTGAATGGAGTTGTTTTCCTGATTTCTCTTTCTGTTGGTTCATTGTTAGTATATAGGAAAGCCACAGATTTCTGAGTGTTGATTTTGTATCCTGCAACTTTGCTGTATTCCGATATCAGTTCTAGTAGTTTTGGGGTGGAGTCTTTAGGGTTTTTTATGGACAGTATCATGTCACCTGCAAATAGTGACAGTTTAACTTCTTCTTTACCAATCTGGATTCCTTGTATTTCTTTATTTTGTCTGATTGCCGTGGCTAGGACCTCCAGTACTATGTTAAATAACAGTGGAGAGAGTGGGCATCCCTGTCTAGTTCCCGATCTCAGAGGAAATGCTTTCAGCTTCTCGCTGTTCAATATAATGTTGGCTGTGGGTTTATCATAGATGGCCTTTATTATGTTGAGGTACTTGCCCTCTATTCCCATTTTGCTGAGAGTTTTTAACATGAATGGATGTTGAACTTTGTCAAATGCTTTTTCAGCATCTATGGAGATAATCATGTGGTTTTTGTCTTTCTTTTTGTTGATGTGGTGGATGATGTTGATGGACTTTCGAATGTTGTACCATCCTTGCATCCCTGGAATGAATCCCACTTGGTCATAGTGTATGATCCTTTTGATGTATTTTTGAATTCGGTTTGCTAATATTTTGTTGAGTATTTTTGCATCTACGTTCATCAGGGATATTGGTCTGTAGTTTTCTTTTTTGGTGGTGTCTTTGCCTGGTTTTGGTATTAGGGTGATGTTAGCTTCATAGAATGAGTTTGGGAGTATCCCCTCCTCCTCTATTTTTCGGAAAACTTTAAAGAGAATGGGTATTATGTCTTCCCTGTATGTCTGATAAAATTCCGAGGTAAATCCATCTGGCCCGGGGGTTTTGTTCTTTGGTAGTTTTTGGATTACCACTTCAATTTCGTTGCTGGTAATTGGTCTGTTTAGATTTTCTGTTTCTTCCTGGGTCAATCTTGGAAGGTTATATTTTTCTAGGAAGTTGTCTATTTCTCCTAGGTTTCCCAGCTTGTTAGCATATAGGTTTTCATAGTATTCTCCAATAATTCTTTGCATTTCCGTGGGGTCCGTCGTGATTTTTCCTTTCTCCTTTCTGATACTGTTGATTTGTGTTGACTCTCTTTTCTTCTTAATAAGTCTGGCTAGAGGCTTATCTATTTTGTTTATTTTCTCGAAGAACCAGCTCTTGGTTTCATTGATTTTTGCTATTGTTTTATTCTTCTCAATTTTATTTATTTCTTCTCTGATCTTTATTATGTCCCTCCTTCTGCTGACCTTAGGCCTCATCTGTTCTTCTTTTTCCAATTTCGATAATTGTGACATTACACCATTCATTTGGGATTGCTCTTCCTTTTTTAAATATGCTTGGATTGCTATATACTTTCCTCTTAAGACTGCTTTTGCTGTGTCCCACAGAAGTTGGGGCTTAGTGTTGTTGTTGTCATTTGTTTCCATATATTGCTGGATCTCCATTTTGATTTGGTCATTGATCCATTGATTATTTAGGAGCGTGTTGTTAAGCCTCCATGTGTTTGTGAGCCTCTTTGCTTTCTTTGTACAGTTTATTTCTAGTTTTATGCCTTTGTGGTCTGAAAAGTTGGTTGGTAGGATTTCAATCTTTTGGAATTTTCTGAGGCTCTTTTTGTGGCCTAGTATGTGGTCTATTCTGGAGAATGTTCCATGTGCACTTGAGAAGAATGTATATCCCGCTGCTTTTGGATGTAGAGTTCTATAGATGTCTATTAGGTCCATCTGCTGTACTGTGTTGTTCAGTGCTTCCGTGTCCTTACTTATTTTCTGCCCAGTGGATCTGTCCTTTGGGGTGAGTGGTGTGTTGAAGTCTCCTAGAATGAATGCATTGCAGTCTATATCCCCCTTTAGTTCTGTTAGTATTTGTTTCACATATGCTGGTGCTCCTGTGTTGGGTGCATATATATTTAGAATGGTTATATCCTCTTGTTTGACTGAGCCCTTTATCATTATGTAGTGTCCTTCTTTATCTCTTGTTACTTTCTTTGTTTTGAAGTCTATTTTGTCTGATATTAGTACTGCAACCCCTGCTTTCTTCTCACTGTTGTTTGCTTGAAATACGTTTTTCCATCCCTTGACTTTTAGTCTGTACATGTCTTTGGGTTTGAGGTGAGTTTCTTGTAAGCAGCATATAGATGGGTCTTGCTTCTTTATCCATTCTGTTACTCTGTGTCTTTTGATTGGTGCATTCAACCCATTAACATTTAGGGTGACTATTGAAAGATATGTACTTATTGCCATTGCAGGCTTTAAATTCGTGGTTACCAAAGGTTCAAGGTTAGCCTCTTTAGTATCTTACTGCCTAACTTAGCTCGCTGATTGAGCTGTTATATACACTGTCTGGAGATTCTTTTCTTCTCTCCCTTCTTGTTCCTCCTCCTCGATTCTTCATATGTTGGGTGTTTTGTGCTGTGCTCCTTCTAGGAGTGCTCCCATCTAGAGCAGTCCCTGTAAGATGTTCTGTAGAGGTGGTTTGTGGAAAGCAAATTCCCTCAGCTTTTGTTTGTCTGGGAATTGTTTAATCCCACCGTCATATTTGAATGATAGTCGTGCTGGATACAGTATCCTTGGTTCAAGGCCCTTCTGTTTCATTGTATTAAATATATCATGCCATTCTCTTCTGGCCTGTAGGGTTTCTGTTGAGAAATCTGACGTTAGCCTGATGGGTTTCCCTTTATAGGTGACCTTTTTCTCTCTAGCTGCCTTTAACACTCTTTCCTTGTCCTTGATCTTTGCCATTTTAATTATTATGTGTCTTGGTGTTGCCCTTCTTGGATCCTTTCTGTTGGGGGTTCTGTGTATTTCCGTGGTCTGTTTGATTACTTCCTCCCCCAGTGTGGGGAAGTTTTCAGCAATGATTTCTTCTAAGATACTTTCCATCTCTTTTCCTCTCTCTTCTTCTTCTGGGACCCCTATAATACGGATATTGTTCCTTTTAGATTGGTCACACAGTTCTCTTAATATTGTTTCATTCCTGGAGATCCTTTTGTCTCTCTCTATGTCAGCTTCTATGCGTTCCTGTTCTCTGATTTCAATTCCATCAATGGCCTCTTGCATTCTATCCATTCTGCTTATAAACCCTTCCAGAGTTTGTTTCATTTCTGCGATCTCCTTTCTGGCATCTGTGATCTCCTTCCGGACCTCATCCCATTTTTCTTGCGTATTTCTCTGCATCTCTGTCAGCATGTTTATGATTCTTATTTTGAATTCTTTGTCAGGAAGACTGGTTAGGTCTGTCTCCTTCTCTGGTGTTGTCTCTGTGATCTTTGTCTGCCTGTAGCTTTGCCTTTTCATGTTGATAGGAATAGTCTGCAGAACTGGGACGAGTGACGGCTGGAAGGACTTCCTTTCTTGTTGGTTTGTGGCCCTCCTCTCCTGGGAGAACAGCGGCCTCTAGTGGCTTGTGCTGTGCAACTGCGCGCAGACAGGGCTTCTGCTTCCTGCCCGGCTGCTATGGAGTTAATCTCCGCTGTTGCTGTGGGCGTGGCCTGGCTCGGGCAGCTACTCCAAAATGGTGGAGTCGCGTTGGAGCAGGAGCTGCTGGGAGGCTATTTATCTCCGTAAGGGGCCTCCCTCCTCCCTGCAGCCCAGGGGTTAGGGTGCCCAGAGATCCCGGATTCCCTACCTCTGGATTAAGTGACCCGCCCTGCCCCTTTAAGACTTCCAAAAAGCACCCGCCAAAACAAAACAACGACCACAAAAAAAAAACAAGAAAAAAAATTTTTTTAATTAAAAAAAAAAAAAATTTTTAATTAAAAAAAAAAGGTGGTCGTTCGTTTTTCTTTATTCTCCGGTTCCAGCCTCACGCCTCTGCTCACCGGTCTTTCTGCCCTGTTTCCCTAGTATTGGGGTCCCTGTCCCTTTAAGACTTCCAAAAAGTGCTCGCCAAAACAAAGCAGCAAAAAAGCAAAAAAAAAAAAAAATGGTCGCGCGCTTTTCTTATGTCCTCTGTCGCCCAGCCTCCAGTGCCTGCTCACTGTTCTTGCTGCCCTGTTTTCCCAGTATCGAGGGCCCTGCACTCTGGCCCGGATGGCTGGGGCTGGGTGTTCGGCAGCCCTGGGCTCCGTCTCCCTCCCGCTCTGCCTGCTCTTCTCCCGCCGGGAGCTGGGGGGAGGGGCGCTCGGCTCCCGCGGGGCCGGGGCTTGTATCTTACCCCCTTCGCGAGGCGCTGGGTTCTCTCAGGTGTGGATGTGGTCTGGATATTGTCCTGTGTCCTCTGGTCTTTATTCTAGGAAGGGTTGTCTTTGTTATATTTTCATAGATATATGTTGTTTTGGGAGGAGATTTCCGCTGCTCTACTCACGCCGCCATCTTCCGCCCCCCCCTCTGATTTGATATTTAATCTCTGACATTTCTTTTTCTTGACATAGTATAGTGCAAATAAATACAAATATTAAATTAAAAAGTTAATTTTTAGAAAAAATATTTTAAAATATAAGAGCATTGCCAAATACATTTACTGTAAGTGCAGCTGCAGAATCAGCTGAGTCACCACCAGTCCCGACTCTCTGGCTGCCAGTGACCGTGATACCAGGTCCCTGTCAGTCTTAATCACAGTCACGATGAAAGGGCTGAAAGTGAGTTTCAGTTATAACTGTGGGTCTTTTTTATGATGAAAAAGATCATAAGGCAGATTACCATTTAAGTGGTGGAAATTCTTACAATAAAAGATATTCTTCATCACAAGCAATGCTAAGATAATCTGACGTCACATAAATTAGGAAGAGTAATCTAAATAAAAATAGAAGAGTTTGGAGTGATTCATTAGCGGGAACCTGATCTGGCTTCTTCACAGGCCTTTGGCTTCTGGCATGTTGCCCCTTTTCCCCAGACTTCATTGTTTCCTCCCCCAAAGAGGAGGAGAACCGAGTGATTTGATTGGTGTGTTATACAAGAGAAATTGGGCAACTTGTGCCTGCAGGATGCACACACATCTCTCCCATTCCAAGCTGCTCTGGCGAGCCCTGCTCCGTGGGAGAGGCGGGGGCTGCTCAGCTGTGTCATGGTTACTGGGAGCTGAGTATTAGCAAGACATTTGGCCACAGGTCTAGATCTGTTTGTTTCATCCTTATCTATTTGTTTCCTGTGCTTCTAAAAACAGCAGTAACAAATTTGAACTAGACAGAGGGAGAAAAGGGTGTGACTTATTGGCCCCCTAAAACTCCCAAAGTGAGAGGTGGCTTTGAAGACAGAGTAATGGCTTTGGTTTCAGATGGGTTAAACAGGAAGTGACAGAGGTCTTCTGAGTGAAAATGCCCACTGGGCAGCTGGAGATGAGGGCTGATGTCTCAGGATAATAAATAATAACCATACTACATGTGGCTGTGACACTGGGTAACATGTGAATTTGTTTATTTTATTTCAATATGACTTATTAGCTTTGTTAAGTATTTTCCCATAGGAGGACAAGCCAAACAGCCACAGGTCATGGATCTACATGGGCATAACCAATAGCAGGGATATTAGCCAATATTACAATATCATTTTTTTTTAATTGTTTTTGCAATCCAATTTCATTTAGCCCAAAACAATAGAACAGAATGAAAGACAACTGGTGAAGAAAACAGAGAGAGAACCACAATTATTCTCTATCTGTCTCATTTATTAGGTCATAAAAGGTTGTGGTGACGATCTGCTTAAGCTTAGCATTTCGAAAATCTCAGGACTACAGAGTGGTCATCAGGCCCTCCATGCCACGCCTTATCATGGGCTAGGAAAAAAATACTGCCCAGCTGCACTAGCCCTACCTCTTTCCTGTCAGTGTTATTTGAGACTCACCTTAAGTAGGTTCTTTCATGTGAGTTAATTTCTAAGAAGTATTGTATACATTAAAAGGAAAACTCTTTTAAAAAATTTTGTAAGGAATAAGATTTATGATTGAGGAACTATCAATATATGAGAAGCAACATTAAATCCCAGAAGGCACAGTATTGATCAAGAATAATAAAACAATGATTATGGGATAATATGAAGTATGAATTTGTGTTAGCTCCAACCACCCAGAGAGAGAGTTTGATGAAAAATCTTAGAGCCTGGGATTGGGGTGAGGATATCTGTGTAAGTTTATCAATATTGGGATATTGTTTAAAAGAAAGGGTAGAGGAAAATTTTAAAAGGAGAGGGACTGGCATGATTGTGATAACAACGGTTTCATGCAAGGATCCTGACAAAATTAGCATTTCAGATTATTTTAAAATTATTACCTGTAGATATTATTATTAATATTATTTTAATCATGTCAAGTTATATCAAAGTCAGTTCCTTGAACTCATTTTGGAAAGTTTTGTGTGCATCCTTAGCATATGGTAAAATAGGTTTTTATGTGGCTGTTCTGTCTGAGGCACAGAGATGTCCTGGGTGCATGGGGGAAGTGCAGGCAGCTTTGTGAAGAGGGCTGCCTGAGATGGGCTCTGGCCCCCTGGGCCCAGCCCACCTCCGTTCTTGTTCTGTGGCACTTCACTGAGAACAGGATTGGGTAAGCACCATACAACTAGATTTACAAAACTGTTTAAGGTCCCAAATCCATTCATATGCATCCATCTCCTTGTCGCAAGGTTTGTAAAAGCCTGGTTTGCAGGATGCTGGGCTACTCAAGGACTTATTTGGGGAAGCCATTTTAGGGGCACTCACAGTTTTCAGCAAAATGGATATAATGGACTCTGCAAAGAAAATAAATCAGATTGAAAAAAAAAGCACTTCAGTGGCAACCTATGTCTTTGCATGAAAGAGTGATATTTAAGCAGAAGGTGATGATGATTATCATCATGGATATCCATGGCCGGGGTCCCATGGCACACCCTTTCATCCTTCAGGCCTTTTCATGCACTGATGCCTCTGTCCCCTGCATTCTTCAGCACCAGGAGAACTCCTGCTCACCTTTACAGACTTGATCCAAATACCCCCTCCCCTGAGTCTTCTCCAGGTAGCAATAATAAGGAATGCATGAGCCATTCCCTTCCTCTGAGCTCCCTTAATGACATGTATACATCCTTGGAGTTGAACTACCTTCTCTTTATGAAATGTGTTACTCCAAGAGGTGGTAAAAATATAAAAAATCTCAACTAACTTAATAATATCATGGGTGAAAGATCCCTAATGGACTAATAAAAATAATAGAAATTTTGAAATCCATCTTTAACCTCTGAGTTTCTATTAAGGAAAAGTTCCTCACCAAGTGTCTCCATAAAGGATAACAGAAGGATGGATGAACTATGTATCTGGTTACATGACATGTCATTCTGTATAATGGTTCTTGTGGTATTCATTTATTGATTTATTTGCTTAAAAAACACTTATTGAAAAGCCATGTGCCAGATACTGTGCTAGGCCCTGAGGGACACATGGTAATGAAGACAGATAAGACACTTATATTCTGTACTATGTACAAAAACTGATGGTGAACGGAATGCTCAGACAGTAACAATCATTCATTTAAACTTCACTGTCAAGGTATCAAGTAAATCCCAATATCCAGATCACATTTTCCTCTTGTCCCTAAGTAACAAAACAAAGAACAGACATCTGTTTTATTCCAGTAAGTTTCATTTTAACAATTACTCAAAAGGCTGAAAAATAATTCATAACCCAGATAAAGGAAATCTTTGAAAAGCAACTAAGTGGTTTTTAAAAATTGCTCTTTAAAAATATACACTACAAAGGAGTTTTTGACCAGACAGCTGTTTCAAAGAACAATGATTTCATGTTTCAAGTCTAACTTTAAAATTGAGATGTCTTTGCCTTCCAGGAAAACTCAGTGGCTGTGGAGATTATTTCACTTCTCTTTCTTCCACATTTTACTGGATTTAATTTTAAGGGGAAAAAAAAGATATAAAAGAGAAAATTGCATGCAACACAGAACAAAACCTATTGCAAAACAAGCAATTGCACATTTGTAACCACAAGGAAAACACAAAGGCAACTCCAAATCTCCTTTTAGCTGAGGAAGGAGACAACATTGCCCTTTCCTAGTGAAATTTACCTCTTTCCTTACTATACTTAGAAAATGACCCCATAAATCTCATTAAAGTCAAGCTTAACTTGGTTCTCTATAGGAATAGGAAAGAATCCCTCAAATGGCTTTAGGAAGTAGTAGTGGAGATCGGTTACAAAGAATATAAGCGATTGCTGCCTTGTACTAGTCACTGGTTAAGCCCCACCAACCACTGTGCCTGGCACTGGAATTCAGCTAAAGCAATGGGGTCATCCAGGAGGAGGCTGCAGAGTGCCTCCACAGTGACTAATGAAGACACAGATGAGATTGATGAGGTTAAAAGGCAGGGGAAGATGTTTTCAAAGTGACACTAGCATGCAAAACACAGTTTGCAGCAACATGAAGCCCCTTGTATTTTAGCCCAATCATTAGTGGCAGTGGTGTTCCTCCACTGCTACTGAGGAAAACGCAGAGAGAAAACTGACAGGGTGGCACAGAAACACAAGGAAGAATTTTCTGGTAATTCAGACGAACAGCTGACAATCAGGTCTCTCCCAGCCAGCAAGGGGCTAAGGTGGCAGGTACATGGAAAGGAAGGAGCTCTGGAGCAAACAGGTGCAGGTTGGTACCATGCGTCTGGAGCTCTGTGGGCATAAAGACAGGTCTGACCCAAAGGTGAAGCCTGATGCTTGAGACAGCACCACAGCTAGCCAGGTGCTGGAGCTGAAGGACTGTGCTTTTCTTCTCCCTCTATGTGAGGGACACATGGGGCTTTCCACTGGGGGTGCAAGTTACCATATGAGACTGGTGAACTGTTTCTGAATATAAGGAATCTGAGATGATCTCCAAGTAGAGTTAAGCCTATAGCATCCCAGTGGTCTAACAAAAGATGCTTCCAGATAAGGTCAGAGTGGCTTTTAACTATGTGGATTCAGTGAGCAGTTACCTCCTACTCTGAATACCCTTATCCTCTATCAAAACTCTCACCAACCACTTATGTTTCTGGTAGTTTCCTCTGACCCTTGAGAGCTTAAGGTTTCTACAATCTTTAGCAGGATGTGACTAAAAGAGCATAGACTTTGGAATCTAAAATTCAAACTCTGGAACTTGTGAATTATTTGTTACTTAGTTCTGCGGTTTTGGGCCCAATTATTCAAATTCTCAGAATCTTGATTTCCTTGTTGATAACTGAGGATAGTGCTATCTAAGAATATGTGAGGATTTAGAATAACAATGTAAAGCATTTATATGATGCCTGGCAGTAATTACTATTAAAATGCAAATGTTCCTGGAGAAAGTTATTAGCTCACAAGGCAATTTCCAAATGATACAACCAACTGAGAAAAGAAGACTAAGGAAGGAGGTAGAATGAGCAGTGAGGATGAGTGATGGATGGACAAGATCAATCATAAACTCCAGCTCCTTCGTAGCTCTGCCTGAGCTTGGAAAGTACAATGGAATAAACAGTCAGGGGAGCAAGTATATTAGATTTTCACCTTGAGAATATATTTTAGATACAGTCTTGCCTAGAGGAGAAATATGATATCTCTCAGGCCCTTTCAATCCCAACATTAAATCATTCTAAAATTTCATAGCAAAGAAATGGGATAATCAAAAAGTACATTATATCTTCAAAGTATCACTGAAGAAGAAACAAGTACAATACTGCCAAACAAAGAAGCTAACGTTGAAGAACGGAGCTGTAAATTACAGTTAGGTCTGCAAACCAGCAAATTAAGCTTGTTAATATCCTTTAAAAATGAATAATTACTACATATATTAAGTACAATAGCTTTTCACAAAGTAATTTACAGTGCTGAGCAATATGCGCCAACAGTGTGGGCTCTACCTCACTTTGGGGGCCAAAGAGCTGACTCGGGATATGTCTGTTGCCTTCTAGCTCAGAATGTTTTAAGCGTGCTTACCTTGAAATGGGGATGCCAGCTCACAGGTTACCTCTACCACGGGTGATGTCTATTTGGTGTACCGTTTTTCTGGGTAACTCTCCCTTCGGGATTGCCACTGCGATGATTAATTTGTGGACCAGGGAGAAAAGAAGCCACTTTCAAGTGGATGGCTCATCTGGAATCTGTCATGTCCACCATCTCTTGGAACATGCCAACAGACTCCCAGGCTCCTGTCTGTATATGTCACCCACCTTTCAGACCACACTGTGATTCATTAGAGATAATTCCTCTCCATACACCTGTCAGCAACCTTCTAAAAATCTGGAAGAGTTCCTTGTTCCCTAGTTTCAAAACTTTTTCAGATCAGCTTCAAAACTTCTATAATTTAATTCTGCTAACACATTCTCTCTCTCCTCATCACATACACAGAAAATTTTTATCATATTCAGTTTTCATAACTCTGGTTATAAATAATTTCTTTTCTTCAAAGCAAAACCTGCTGTTCCCTGAACACAATTTCCGTCTGCGGCCATGACTTCCCATGTTCCCATCTCTGCAGGTGGAATCCTGCTTCAATCCAGTTCATTTGCCTCATTCACGACAATATTTCAGTATAACTTAATCTATGCTTAGCTTAAACTAGTCCTCTCCTCCTCACATTGTATATGTATAAAACTTGGATATTGTTCATTTTCACAATTTTGAGTTTTAGTACCTCTCCTAATAAGATTTTCATGAATGTTTTTCTTGTTCCCTCCGAATATTAAACTGGAATCTTTTTTGGATGGCTTCTTAAATATTTAACAAAATAAAGTGAAATACGTAAAAAAAAATTGTAAATTATAAAGTCCTACGTTATTCAGTATCATTTTTTAATACCCTCACAGAACATGCAGTTACCATTAAATAAATGTTGACTAAAGCTTAAGCCTAAGGAAAACAAATCCAGCAAGCAGCAATCTGAAGGATATGAATAAGCAATAAAATTCACATACTCACTCATTCCTGAATAACCAGGCACTGTTCTGGGCACTGAGGATACAGCAGTGAATAAATGAGACTAAATTCTTGCCTTCACAGGACTTATACTCAAATGCAGAAGAGAGAAAAACAAACAAGAAGTGAATTAAAGTATCAAAAAGCAATATTCTGTGAACAAAATCAAGCAGAAAAAGGGGACAGAATGGTGTAAGTGCCTCCTTGAGAGAATAGTCAGAAAATGAGGTGTGACATTTGAAAGGAGACATGAATTGAAGAAGGGGCCATGAGTCATGAGAATTTCTGGGGGAAGGATATTCCTGGCAAATGCAAAGACCCCCAGACGGGAACAAGCTCAACATATTCAGGAACTGGTAAGGAGGCCAACATCACTGGAGCAGGATGAGCAATGGAGAGTGGTCTGAAATGAGTTCAGAGAAGGACTGGAAGCCAGATGATGGACGGCCTCACAGGCCACAACAGTAAGTTTGGACTTTTTTCCTGAGCATGATGGAAAGACCCTGAAGGAATTTAAGCAGAGGTGTGTAATAGGATCTGATTCATTTCTTTTGATATAGCTCTCTGGTTTCAGTGTGAAGATCACGCTAACTGTAGTGTGGTAAGGGCAGAAAGAGACCAGGCAGGAGATGGCTGCAGTCCAGGCAAGAGATGACTAGGCCAGGAAGGCAGAGGCAGTAAGAAGAGGTCCAATGAGAATTAGGCTTGGGGTGGATTAATGATTGTGCCTTGAGTCCCCTGTACAGAATTTTATTGTTGTTAACAACCATTTGATCAATAAATATGAGAGATGCCCTCTCAAAAAAAAAAAAAAAGAAGAGGTCCAATTCTCCAAGGAAGAGCCATTATATTTTTCAGAAGAATTGGTTATAGAAAATGAGGGAAAGAGAGGAATCATGGGTTACCCTGAAGTTTCTGGCTGAGCAACTGGAAAACTGGAGGAGGAGCTTGTCTGGGTGGGGAGATTCAGAGTTCTGTTCTAATCTGGGGTCCGTAGCTAGGAAATTGGATACAAGTTTGAAGCCCAGGAGAAAGGGTGGAGTTTGATGTGTACATTTAGTATCCTCAGCATTATAATGGAACAAGGCATCTTAATACGTTTACATGGTGACACTGATGACAGATGTGTTCAGGATTTCACTGAAGATGGAGACTGATTTGACAACAGCTATGTAAATGGATCAAGGTCATGAGTTTGCTAATGGTTTTGTACTGATTGGGAAATTATTTGAGTGCAAATACCCACACTCTATGCTATGCATACTTAGAGACATAAAAGACCCTACTTTGAGTGTTAGACTAGGTCTACTATCCAATGTTAAGTCAATTAGATATTTATTAAGCTTGTGTATTTCAAATGAATAAGCTTTTACTATAAATATCAGTGTATTAAAAGGAATTAAAATGCCCAAATGATTTTTCAATCTAGCATAAAATTGTAATTCTCAAGCTTTCTCATAAATGCATTGTACCCTCCAAAGGTGCTAACGCATCGATCCTTTTCTTAACACACACACTTATTCATTTCCTACACTGAAAGGAGAAAAATGACGTACAGTCTGGCGGGATTATGTTTATAAAACCAGATTGCTAGTGAAAATAAGCAAAGCAGATTTCAGCAGCAAGAAAGCTGGCCTACCTCCACTGGTTAAGCACAAGGAGGCTGATCTCATTATGCAGGCAGAGCCACAGTGATAACAGAAACTACCAGACAAAGAACATTTTAACCTGCAAATTAAATCAGTCACTACAGTTGGCAGAGGGCTCTTCTTCACTACCATGTGCTGGGGTTACTATAGAAACACAGCCACACATTAGAAGCAGTGAAGTTGATGGTGCAATGTGACACAGACTGAGGTTGTATACTTATGCAATAAGTCACATGCTGGTGCTCCTGATTTTTAACTGAAGGCATAATAAAGCAGGGGTATTTTATGAGGAAAAAGGCTAATGAATCACAGAAACTTGCCTTCTTCTCCGTGGCATGTCAAAGGAGTAAGTGAGCCTTTCGCTGAAGGCAACTAACTGTATTTGTTACCTATTATGAAACACTAATGGCAATACACAGCCCTGCAAAGTGGCTATAAATCATGAATTATGATTTAGATATAGGGAATATTGACCATGGGCAAAGAAAAGGGCCACTTATGCATCTTAGGAAAATAGACCAGAGTGTTTTTATGGCACTTTGCCACTTTAATTCTATTGTACTCTGAACAGAGTACCAAAAATGTATAACTCTGGGTCAAATCTAGGATCCACCATGACAATAGTCCATATGAAATAGAGAAAGCAGGAAAAATATCAGAAAAGGTGAAGAGGTCTTCCTTGCAATAAATCTCTGACCTCAGAGATGCTTTTCTTAAGGAACAGGCTAATTTTTGATGTGGCCATAATTTTATGTAAATTGCTTGAGAAGTATCTGCACCCACCTCCTGGGGCTAATGTAATCTAGTAAACGATATAATTGACAGAACTGCAACACAGAAACTGTGAAAAGCAGGTGGAAATTTTTGTAGCAAACTGACACTGCATGACAGCCAAGCCATGATCATTGAACTAGGCTTACTGAATAGGGTTAGACCAGTTTGGGTGTTGTGAACCCATAAGGTGAGTGACCCACAGTGCAGTTGCATAATGGTTGTGCAGTCAGGTTGTGTACTGGTGTGCAAGGAACTGAAATTTTTTTTTAAGTATAGTTGATATACAATATTATATTGGTTTCAAGTTACAGCATAATGACTTCACAGTTATCTACATTATTAGATGCTCACCCCAACTAGTGTAGTCACTATCTGTCAATATTGAAGGATTCTACAGAATTATTAAAGAGGCACAAAATCTCAGCCATAATATAAATTAGCCACAGGGATGAAAGTACAGCAAAAAGAAGGGATTAAAATTTGTCTTTAAAGCTCTTTACCACACAAAGTTTGAAGAGTAGGGCTTTAGGAAAAATCCTTTACTTTAAATTTCTCCCTGTTTGGAATCAAGATGAAGGATGTTGACTGAGGAACACTTTCCTTACATAGCATGGAGTCAATGCTGTCTAACCCTAGCTCTGTATTTCTGGTTTTTCATCATTTCTCAAACCTATCATGGTGGAGGGGAAGGAAAAACATATATATCTGACATCCTTCCTCCAGAATACCAAAGGGGGTTGTCTCAGTTGAGGTTGAGACCCTGGATCCTTTCCCTTTTGGACAGAATTAGAGAGCAGGACAGATGTCTTTATCCTTGGTTATAGGGCTACTCCCCTGTCACATCTGCATTTCTACACATGCTTCTCAGAAAGCAACACATTTCCAATATCTTCATCTCCTTTCCATTCTAAGCTGTTTGATGATTTCTCATGCTGACACTCTTCATCACCACCTTCACTGATACACTGATACAGGAGCAATAGCAGATAAAGGAAGGAAAAAATGCTCTGGAAATCTCATAAGTGTTTTGGATTTTATTTTAGGGGCAAGTAGGAGAGGACTGTATGGCATGGCTTTGATTGTTAAAATAAATCTGTCAACTTGAAATGAATTTGACTTTCCAGATGTGTTCTGTTTTCACCCTCTGCTTAAGACAGGGTATAGGGCACATGTAAAAATCTAATTTGGTAATCAGTAGATTCTTGGATCTTTAAAACTAAGTAAAGCAACCAACTTATTTAATGTAATAGGTATCCCCATCACTGCACGAAAATAAACCTTCAGTTGAGGTCATACCACTAAATCATTATGTCATGTAGTGCCTAACCACCACAGTTGCTACAGTATTGTCTGGCGACTCCTTAGGTCTCCAAGACCCTGTCAGGGGGTTCTCAAGGTTGAAACTATTTTCACAATATTAGTTTTTTTTCCTCTTTATTCTGTTAAGAATCTGCAGAGAATTTTTCTAGAATCCACATTACATGTGATGGTATCATCACTTGGGCTGTTAATGGAAGGTGAGCTTGTACACTCTCATGTTTTGTAGAATTTTCAAAGATAGTATGTGCATTCTCAGAGATCAGTTCTTCTGTTCTTAGTACTTCTACTATTCTCTTAATAGCTATTTTCACTTACACCTGCTATAAACTCTGTTGTTAATGAATCATCTCATTATTGTCTAATGAACTGCCATTGTGAAATCCTAAAGTTGACTTCATGCCTTTGTAGAGACACACAAACATAGAGGTTTACATTTTTGTCTTGTTTTGCAATACTTTAGTTTTAAAAGACCTTTTCTGAATTTAAAATTTTTATCTAAAATGTTATTTTAGAATATAACTTTTTTCTAAGAGAAAATGTTTTTATAATATATTTTTCTTATGTTTAAGGATGGCTAATTGGCTTGAAAAAGGAGATTTGAAGATTCAGTTTCTCAACCTTTAGCTCTAACAGCTACATCTGAAGACGCTGAAAAGCATCATGACATGTCAGAAAGTAACCTGAGTCCTGGAATGAGGGAATCTAATGCAAATAGGACAAAGCTATAAATCCGAAACAAAAAATTTTAAAAATGCTATTCCTTTCCCTTGGCTTTATAGATGTTTATAATTTATCTTATTGTCTTATGCAACTGAACACTTTTAAATAGCACTTTAATGCCAGTGAAGTTATGAAATCATTTTGAGATCAATCACTGAACATTTAAAGAAAAGGAATCACATATTTTAACCATAGATATAATGTGTTCTTTGAAAGCCAAATATTGTTTGTTAGAGCTTTTCAAAGTAGAAATAAAAAAGCCTTTGAAGTATCTTATGAGATAAATCACTGTATCACAATGGCTGGAGAAGTGCACACTATAGCTGAGAGATGAGTAAATAAGCTTTTCACACTTAACACTGCTGAATACCTGCTGTATAAAAAGTCAGTAAGAAGAAATGACTGTTATTTTCCAATAATATGGAAACTTATCTAATTAAAGATTTAGTTGCTAACATGAAGCTTGGGTTCAAAATCTTATCAGCAGAATTATACTTTTGCTTTAAAATAGATAAATCTAAAGAATGATCACAACTTGTTTTGATTCTATTTGCCTGATATCAGTACCAACTAATCCTCAAAGACCTTCATTTATCGGAATGCCCATCAACAAACACAATTGTTGCTGAAATTGTCAAAGTGTAGAATAAGTTTTTAAAAATTTCATAGTTTATGTTGCCACAAAGGGGTTAACATTTGCATTGATGGTGCAAAAGGGAGGGTGGGTGCCTTAGCATCAATCAGGACAATGTCATGAAGCTGTATGGATAGTCTTTGTATTCTTCATTGACATGCAATCAGTGTTGAAAACAGTTTCACTTACAGACATCCCAACGAAACAGTAAAAATAATAATTGTATTACATCTAGAACCTGAATATATATATATATATATATATATATATATATAGCCTTTTCATATTGTATGTCACAAGATGGGAAACACACACAGCATTCCCCTGCATCCAGCAGCGGCTGTCGCCAGCAAAGGCAGTTGCCCTATGGAACTGCAGGCTGAAGCACCTCCTTTTTCCCTGTGATGCCATTTTTACTTTAAACTCTGACTGATAGTCAATCTATAGTTATGAAAATCCTGAGTTTGGAGCATACGTTTTCTCCAAAATGAGCCTGCCACTTAAAGGAAAACACAGTACTTGCGAGCAAGGATGGAATTTGGCTTTAAAATTTTGGAAACTTTGTATCTCCTGCCATTGGCTTGACAGCTTCCCTCTCTCTGATGAGATTGGTAGCTATATTGTATAATTTTTGAGTACTTTATAATGAGATGTGTAAATATTGAGAAGATCTGTATAAATTAGTGAACCAATGTTTCCAAATGACAAATGTGTGATGTTACTAATTCACTCATAAGTAAAAGATCCATTTAAAGTGCATGATAGACCAATAGATTAATATAACGGAATATGAAAAGTTCATTGATATGATTTCAAATTTCACAGTGCAACTAACTTTTCAGAAACTATCACTTGTCCAGTTTTGGTGAGGTATCAAAGAGGAAAATCCACAATTTTAAGAAACAGCTATTCAAATACTCTTTAATTCCTAACTACATAACTGTGTGAGGCCAGATTTTCTTAACATACTTCACCCAAAACAACATACTGCAACAGATTGAAAGCAGAAGCAGATATGAGAATCCAGCTGTCTTTCATTAAGCCACACATTAAAGAGATTTACAAAATTGTAAAGAAATAATGTCTCTCTTCTCATTGGTATTTTAAAATGCATTTTCCATAAAAACATACTATTTATGTTAATGTGAAATGGATTTATTGTTATTACTTTAAATGATTTAATAAATGAGCATTAAAAAAATTTCTCATTTGTAATTGCTAACAATGGATATAACCAGCGGTGCGCTGATGAATGTTTTACAACTAACTTTCCAGAAAAAAAAGCCGTGGTTTGTAGCATTTGCCAATTTCCATGTTATAAATATACTCTCACTATAGCCAATTTTAAGCAACAATGTGAAGTCAACTGGCTGACATAAGTCCTGATAGAATCCACACAATCCACATAAACAACAACAAAAAAAGCTCTTTGAAGTCTTCAGAAGCTTTTAGGTGTGGAAAAAAGTTTGAGAGCCATTGGTATGGCTCTTATGTGGACAATTCATTTTAAAACTTGCAATTAATCATCAAAACACTTAAGTATTTTAACTACCTTTGAGTACTGACAATATAATCCAGGTTGCAAACATTTATCTCTTTTCTAAAGTAGAATCATTCTATATTAAAAAGAATCATTCTATATTAAAAATCATTCTAGCTACTATTTTGGGCTAGTATCTAGTAGTATAACATATAAAACTCGTGCCTTGTCTTGTAAGGGATTTGGAGATATGGAGTGAGGTATGAATTTAACAAATCCACTGATAATAAAGACAGTTACCGTGTTGGAATAGTGCAAACTACTTGCTGCAACTGCATTTTTGGAAACTATTCCTTTATATGAACAGTATTTTCCTCAGAATCTAAGAAACAAACACAGGCAGTTTCAAAATTAGAAAAAGAAAAGGAAGGGAAAAAACTTGCTCTAGTTAAGCTCTGCAAATATTTTCTTTATGAAACCATGCATCTGCTCAGAGTTAGTTGCAGAGTGTGACTAACATTTTCTACCAGGGCTTGTGCCATGTCACTTCCCTTTACTAAGGCAGTGTGTGTTAATTAAAATTAATTACACATGCCAGTAAACAGTTTCCCTCTGAATGCAGCAAACTGAAGCAGAATAATATAATTTATATGCTAGGTACATAATTAAAACCTTCGCAATATTTTCTCCCAGCAGGTATAGCCACTAAAGACATTTTTTATGGGTGAGTTGGTTCCACCGTAAATCAACTGAGGAAAAATAAAAATATATTACACATGCAATGTTAGGTCACAAAAAGATTCCTGATTTGTAAATTGATATTGTAAAAAGCCAGGCTTATAATTAATATTCTTGAGTGCATGATTTCAGGGAGCTCAGTGATCTTCATAGCTTTATACATCCCCTTGCTCCTCGGATTTAAAGCCTCTCCCACCCCCCACCTGCAATTCAAGTACTTCTAGGAAAGGTGTTACTGCTTTAGTAATAAATCAGGTTAGTATACGTGAATGCTGCTAATAATGGAAAACACTGTGTCTGCCAAAGAGGGCCATGGATACATTGTTCAATGTAACTGGATTTAAACAGCAACAGTCCTCTTGGACTTTTTCTGTTTCTTCTCCTTTTGATGTATTTGATGAAGATTTTTCTTCAACATGCAGATTGTTTTACAATATTCTACAGGTCATCTCTAAAAACCTGATTATGCCAACATTCAGTAAAACATACCCTTAGCTTTCTTAACATACTTCAGAACGAAAGTTCTGGGGAGGCCTCTAAGAATGCGAAAGGAATTTAGGTGTTGAGACATGCCCTTTAGGGAAATTTTCACACCCCTGCTTATTCATTTCTTAAAAGCTCTTCTCTGCAGGTTACTGACTGAAATCCCTGCACACTTAGCTATCTTTCTGCTGGCGTCAGCCTGGGGGTACCCTGCCATAATAACTTCACCACCACAGTGTACAAGCCGTAGCACACAGTTCACAAGCATGACGGTAAATAACCAGAAGGTAAACTCATTCTTTAAAATAAAAGCATGTGACAAGCCAGTTATTATCTTGAACCCAGTTCTTCAGAATGACTAATTTGTTTCCAAAGAGAAAAGCTAATTTTTAAACAAAAAACTAGCAATGCAATCTTATTTATAAATAATCACATGTTTAAAGATTTGGATCATTTGTACTTGGCTCTTTTAAAGATGATCAGACTTTCTCTTGCAACTTTACTGCTACAGTGTCTCATTTAAAGACTGTGTCTTGGAACAGAGCATTTATTTTTGTAGCATGTTTGCAACTAGTGATTGCTTCCTTGTCATTAATGAACACAGCTAGGGCTGCTTTATGGACCCCAAATGGAGGCACAATTCTGTCCCAAGTGACAGTGTCTGAAGGAGTAGTGAGGGGAGGGCATTGCCCATCAGCAAATAGTTGTTCCGAGAAGTAGGTGGGGAGCAGGCAAAGTATTTGTTCTGAAATTCTAGAAGAAAAGTAAACTTTCTGTGAAGGACATAGTTTCTTTTTGCTCTTGAACTTTACCCAGTCATATTGGGCTCATTCATCAAGACAGCCCTTGGACACAAGCCTCCTGAACATGAATGCTTCAGACAATGACCACAATCCCTGCTGGTGCTAAAGGTTTAGGATACAACTCCAGTTTAAATCCTTGGGAAGAAAGGAACTGGCAAGGAACTGAAATCTAAATTGCTAATTCCATCCTATCAATACCTTTGAAATACACAAAGGCTCTCAGGGAGCACAATGTCTAATTCCCCTAGAAAAATGGATATGGATTGCATACAGGTGTTTTAAGCATGGATCATTTCTTCAAAGCCTTTTAATGACATTTGAAAAAGCTGAAAAGCACCAAGTTATTTTTCGCTCTCAGAAAAGGCAGAAACAGTCATTCAAGTAGGGCATCATACTCCTCTCTCATTCTAGAGTTTAATTTGAAAACCAATAAGAGAAGAATTTAAATTGATTGCTTCAAGCCACAGACATTTCATACCCAAGCAATTATGTTGGCTTTCATGAGAATTTATCTTAACTGTGAAATCAATTGTCACAGACTTAGTTCACAAAAATATTACCAAATCATATTTGATTTCTGTCTTGGTGTCTTTGGTGAATCAAATCAAATGGGCAGACAATTTTAGTTCCCCACTCCACCTCTCCTCAGGCTCCCCTTTGAAAACATTTTCGCCCCTCCCCCCTGGTGTACCTAGGATTTCCTAATGATGTATTTCACAACCAGAGAGATGCTCATAAAGGGAAAAGATGCAGTAGCAAGAATTTGGAAACAATTGTAACATGCAGGATCAGAACCATATGACAAGTATCTTTGCAGTGAGACTAGAACAAAGAAAGACAGTGGACACAAAGGCAGAGTTCTCTGATTCAAAGATTTGGATTTTAGGCCTTCAAGATACAAAATGCCCTTTTATTGACTCACTAAACATGTACTTCTATCCAACTTCAGGGCTAGGAAAGCACAGGTTTGCTGTTCTAGATTTATAGAGGGAAATAAATATTACTGTCATTTTGTGAACTCACAATTGGTAACTGCAAAAATCTTCAAGTCTCTGGCCCATGTGAACTGAACAGTTCTAGCAGAAACAAGGACCAAAAACTTACAAACAGAAAACTAAAGTCCTGCTTTTGACTCTCCACCTCCCTAACTTTCAAAGCTTATATATATATATATAACAGAAAACCGGAAATTTGTTAATACTTTGCTAAAGCTAATGAGGTGAAGATTTAGAAAGCTGAGTGTAGCTACAAAACATTTTTGAATAATAAAAGAATCTGAGAACAAAGTTGAGAATTTACAATAAAACACCTATACTTTTTTCTTAAGGACAATGCTACGAAATTCCATTCTATTAAGTTACAATAGAACTCATTTATACAGTTTGTATATAACTGAAAATTCTCAAGTTCTTTCATTTCAAGTGAAAAATTTCTTTTTGTGCTGTTTCCTCTAGGAGTTTTCATCTATATTTCCATTTCTAGCCCACTTGGATCTGAGGCTCTAGGCTTCTAGAGCTTACCTATAGAATCTTCCTATTGGCAATTGTGTTTATATCTTCTCCATATAACAGAGGAAAAAAGCTTAATATCCATCTATTTTTTAATTTACTCATGTTATTGGCTTCCACAATCACCAGACACTGTGTTAGACCCCAGGGATAAGGCAATGGAAAGACCAACACAATCTCTCCCTCATGGAAGTACTGGAGACAAATATTGATGACATGATTACATTTTAATTAACTTATTTATTTGTCATTGTGTTAAAACTAAAAAGAAGTACAGGGGGTTAAAACAGTGACTTAACACATACCATTACTTAAATACATTAAGTATTTCTCACTGCAACACAACTGATGCCTCACTAATACCAGTTTACTCATATGCTTCCTCAGGACAATGCATCAGACTTCAGTTGGTCTCATATCTGGCAGAATATATTTTTATACTAAAAAAGTATGGGGAAAAACCAAGCCTTTATGTCATACCTGAAGTTACAAAAAGAGTACAGTGATAGAGGGTATCATGCTCAGTGAAATAAGCCAGGCAAAGAAAGAAAAATACCACATGATTTCACTTATTTGTGAAATATAGAAACAAAGCAAAACAGAATGAACAAAACAACATTAGACTCATAGACACTGAAAAGTGACTAGTGGTTACCAAGGGGGAGGGGTTGAGGCAGGTTGGGAGAAGAGGGAGGGGGATAAAGAGGCACAACAATTTGCAATCACAATATAAGTTGGTCAGGGGTATGGTAGTACAGAATAGAGAATACAGTCAGTGATGATTCTGTAACATCTTTCTATGTTTATAGACAGTAACTGCATTAGAGGGGTGAAGATTTGGTAATGTGGGTAACTGTTAAACCACTGTGCTATGCATTTGAAACCAACATAAGAATGTATATCAACGATACTACAATAATAAAAGAAAAGAGTATAATGAACTGGATAAGTCAACTAAGAGTAATAAAGAATTTTTACTCTCAAACTAATTTTTTTCCTCCACCAAGTATTCATAATTAAAGGGTATTACAGTGGAAAGATGACCCATCCAAACTCCATGGGAAAATGTAGGATGACACACATTTCATTACTCATCTTAGATTGGGAAGGCTGGTTACTAACTAAATCTTCATCTGACAAAGAAAAATGTTCTTCTTGAATCAGAGTATTCAGAAGATAAACAATTCCTCCTTAGTATTCTTAAAAATTCTTAGACAGTCTTTTGACAATATCAAATGTAGTCAAAGAAATGTCTTAAATATTCTTTTGATGACAGTGGGATAAATGAAATAACTGCTCCAGGTGTCTTGTTTATGTTCCAAACACAAGCTTAATGGCATTGTTTTCCTTACACAATATTTCATTTCCTAGTACAAAACATTAGATGTTTTGTACTCTACTGGTTTCCTATAAATATGAGCCTCTGCCATCCTTATTTATGAAAGAGTAATTACTTCCCTTTTAGTATAGATTTGACACTCCACCACATCCAAGTGAGATATGAACTTTTAGAACAAGGCATTGCATACCACCTTTAGCCTAGCATATTTGTTTAATTAAGCACTTTCCCAAACATCTTAAATTCCAAGCATGTCTTAATATAGAAACATTGCCATAAAGGTATATAAATGGAAAACCTGAACTCCAAATCCTTTCCAGCTAACAAGTAGAAAAATATACTACTCAACAATGAGAATAAAGAGCCATTCTTTTAAGAATGCCCAAAGAGCAAATACTAGCTATAGTGTGGCACTATTTGACATTTATTGAGTGTTGGCAATGTGCTGGGGACAAAGTGGAGTAGTGAAACATCCTAAAATCACTTTCAGTAGGAAAAGAAGGGAGGAGGTGAATTGGAACACTTGGTAATGTTGATGAACCGTATTCTGTATTGAACCTACAAAGCAGTGTCAAAGAAAGAATGCTTTATTTTAAAAGAAAACAGAACTGGACAACCCCAAGAGCTGCTCAGAAAATATCATGTGGCTGCCCGACAAAGCCCCTGGACAGACACGATCTGTGCTGGCTACCAGAGCTGACATACCTTGGACCAAATGGGCCTTAGCAGGACCTGAAAAGTGAAGGCCTGCCGGGAGACGCAAAGACCAGCACAGAGAGGCCATTATTTAGATGTGCTCCTACTAGAGAAAACACGGCATTTCTAAAAAAATCAAATGGAACAAAAACTGGGGGAGCATTCCAATCTTCAGTTTAGACCCTGCCACAAAGAAGTTTATGAATCTTTTACTGTAGATTTCCAAAATGACGTGGTAATGCAATGAATGTGAGAACAAATGCAACTTATCAGTCTCTGTAGGTATGTAGGATGCCCTCTTTGAAAGGCCCCAGAGGAGGGCTGGGGGATGCACAGTCTTACCTGGAGATTTTTTAGGCTAATTCAGTGGAGGTGTGAAATTCATTCTCTTCAAGCGCTGAAGTCACTGCAACTAGTAACAATTCCTTCCTTTATAAAAATCTTAGCATTAAAATACTTTTTAGAATGCTTCAAAAACCTGGTCACCAGACTCATAAAGATCATATTAATTCACCAAGACACTGAAGGCTTTTTAAAGAAGGATATTAAATGTATCAATTCCCACACACCTGATGATTGGGAACTGCAGAATGACTGTTTTAAACTTTATAGTGGAAAGTGGAAATAGCAACTGAACTCGCTCTTGGGAATAATGCAGTGGTAGAAGTAGTAATGGCTAATGTGATTGTCCAAGAACGGAGGCAAGGATACTAGTCAGTTCCATGTCAGGCTTTGCAAACAGGACTAAAAGCATTCCACAGAAATTTTTAAGACCTAAGAACAAACTGAAACACCTACTCAAGAAGTTAAAATCTCTCCAGTGCTGCTCCTTTAGGAACAATTCCAATCAAAATATGAGGTGGAATTCTTATTCCTCATAGTTAATATCAAATTTACAGCATCAGAAAGAGCCCTGGATCAGGAGACATCAGGCATGGGTTATAGTTCTGTCTCTGTCATTAACTGCCTTTGTGACATGGGGAAGGCATTTCATTGTTATCAGTGTTAACTCTTTAACATGTAAAGTGAGGCAGACAGACAAGATTCTCTCTTAAATCCCAGAGAACCCCAAAGCCATGATAGTTTACACTTTCAATGGTGCCAATCCAGTATTCACATAGGAACCAAGCTAGTGCATCTCCCATGGGTCTGATGATGACTAAATAAATGGACCCAAAATACTGCAGTGGAAGACAGGAATGAAGACTACAAAGCAATAGAAGGATTTACCAAATCTCTTCTAAATTAACCAAGGATAAATTCATTTTAAGGCAAGGAAAGAATACTTTTTTTCTAATATGATCTGGTCTCAGAAGAAAGAAAAAAGAGGAACATAACCTCAGAATCAGTGTTAAGTGGTGGAAGGAATACCATGTAATTATAATTGATAGAATTGTGTTAAGCATAATATGGGCTTTTGATAGATGCATGGTTTTCTCTCTATATGTAATATTAAAATACATAGACTTACATGAATAAGACCAGTTCAGTAAGCTTTATGGAAAAAGAAGGAGTGTTTTTGTTTTTTTAACTAGGACTCATCTTGCTTTTGAAATTAGCCTCTCATCTAGAAAAGGCTGGCAACAGAATAAGCAACATTTCCCACACATTTGCTGTGACTAATTCTATTCCTTCTTTGCATTATTCCTTTCAATTTCCTCTTCAACAATTCATGCCAATATCCAATGAGAATCATCTTCTATAACACTAACTATTGCTTGTGGCCAAATCCTGTGTTCTCTGCTACTCCTTCAGAGAAGTACTGGAATGGAACATACTATCATATGATCTGGTTAAATGTTACCTTCTACACTATAACCCATTTCATGTATAATATCCTCTCAACTAGACAACCCTTCCTCCCCTTTTTTTTAAATCTCTTTATGATTTCTTAAATTTTATGTCTTTAGATCAGTGACAAAAGAATGTTTGACACTCAATGGTGATTACAAATGCCATAAAAAACAAGATCACATCTTATATTTCATTTAGGGTACCAATATGACATGCAGGGCTGATAATGCCGAAATGCCCAATAAATACTTTGGAATGAATAACAGAATAAATACTTTTTATTGGGAGAATATATGAGTGGGAGAATGATAAATATTTTTCTCTAATTGGTTTGAAAGGAATTGAACAACTTACAGGAAGTGGATAAATTCCTAGAAACATACACTCTTCCAAGACTGAACTAGGAAGAAACAGAAACACTGAACAGGCCAATTACTAGTAACAAAATCAATTCAGTAATAAAAAAAACATCCTAACAAATAATATTCCAATACCAGGTGGCTTCACAGGTGAATTCTACCAAACGAAAAGTTAATATCTCTCCTACTCAAACTATTCCAAGAAAATTGAAGAGGAAGGAAAGCTTCCAAACTCATTCCTGAGGCCAGCATCACCTTGATACCAAAACCAGACAAAGGCAGTACAAAAAAAGAAAATAACAGACTAACATCCCTGATGAGCATAGCTGCAAAAATCCTCAACAAAATATTAGCAAGCCTAATTCAAAAAGACATTGAAAAGATCATTCACTACAATCAAGTAGGATTTATCCCAGGGATGCAAGGATGGTTCAATATCCATAAATCAATCAATGTGATACACTACATTAACAAAATATAAAAATCATACGATTGTGTCAATAGACGCTAAAAAATCATTTGACTATATTCAACATCCATTCATGATAAAAACTCTCAATTAAGTAGGTATAGTGGGCCCACTTTGCAACATAATAAAGGCCATATAGGACAAGCCTACAACTAACATCATACTCAATGGTGAAAAGCTAAAAGCTTTTCCTCTAATATCAGGAAAAAGACAAGGATGCCCACTCTCACACTTTTATTTAACATAGTCTTAGAAGTCCTAGCCACAGCATTCAGACAAGAAAGATAAATAAAAGGCATCTAAATAGGTAAGGAAGAGGTAAATAGTCACTATTTGCAGGTAACATGATATTATATATAGATGATTATAAAGACTCTACCAAAAAGCTATTATAACTAGTAAATGAATTCAGTAAAGTTGCAGGATACAAAATCAATGTACAGAAATATGTTGCATTTCTATATTTAAATAATGAAATAGCAGAAAGTGAAATTGAGAAATCTATCCCATTTACAACTGCATCAAAAAGAATAAAATATCTAGAAAAAAATCTACCCAAAGAGGTGAAAGATGTGTACTTTAAAAACTATAAAAAATGTTGAAAGAAATCAAAGATGATACAAATAAATGGAAAGCTATCCCATGCTCATGTTAAAATGGCCATACTGTCCAAAACAATCTACAGATAGCAATCCTATCTAAATGCCAATGACATTTTTCACTGAACTAGAGTAAATAATCCTAAAATTTAAATGGAACTATGAAAGGCCCCCCAAAACCAAGGCAATCTTGAGAAAGAAGAACAAAGCTGGAGAACATGCTCCCTGATTTCAAACTGTACTACAAAGCCACATTAATCAAAATTGTATGGTACTGGCATAAGAACAGATATATAGACCAAATGGAACAAAATAGAGTGCCCAGACATAAACCTACACCTATGTGGTCAATTAATCTATGACAAAAGAGGGAAGAATATACAATTGGGAAGATAGTCTCTTCAATAAATGGTGTTGAGAAAATTGGACAGCTACATGCAAGAGAATATAACTGGATCACTATCTTATACTAGTTACAAAAATAAACTCAAAATGGATTAAAGACCTAAATATAAGACCTGAAACTATAAAACTCCTAGAAGAAAACACAGACAGTGAACTCTAGAACATCAACATTAGACACTTTTTTCTGGATATGTTTCCCCTGTCAAGGGGAAAAAAGGCAAAAATAAACAAGTGGACTATATCAAGCTAAAGGTCTTCTGCACAGCAAAGGAAAACATCAGTGAAATGAAAAGGGATAATATATCCATAAATGATTTATCTGATAGGGATTAACATCCAAAATATATAAAGAATTTATATGACTCAACACCAAAAAAACAAGTAAACCAATTAAAATATGGGCAGAGAATCTGAACAGATGTTTCTCCAAAGAAATACAGATGGCCAACAGACACATGAAAAGATGCTCCACATCACTACTCCTCAGGGAAATGCAAATCAAAACTACAATGAGATATTATCTCACACCAGTTAGAATGGCCACTATCCAAAAGACAATAAATAACTAGTGTTGGTGAGGATGTGGGAAAAAGGGAATGTAAATTGGTGCAGCCATTATAGAAAGCAGTATGGAAGTTCCTCAAAAAACTAAAGAATAGAAATACCAAATTACCCAGTAACTCCACTTCTAGGAATTTACCTGCAGAAAACAAAAGCTCTGATTCAAAAAGATATATGCACCTCTATGTTTACTGCTGCATTATTTACAATAGCCAAAATATAAAAGTAACTGAGGTGTCCATCAATAGAAGAATGGACAAAGGAGAGGTGGTATGTACACACAACACACACACACACAGGAATATTATTCAGCCATAGAAAAGTAAGAAGTCCTATTCATTAATATATGAATAGATAAAGAAGAGACGGTATGTATATACAATGGAATATTATTCAGCCATAAAAATAAAAGAAATATGTGACAACATAGATGGATCTAGAGTGTATTATGCTAAGTGAAATATGTCAATCAGAGGAAGAGAAATACCAGATTTCACTTGTATGTGAAATCAAAATGAAAACAAACAACAAAACAGAAATAGACTCATAAACACGGAGAATGGATGGTTGGTTACAGTTGGGGGAGAGACAGGTGAAATAGGTGGAGAGGATAAAGAGGTAAAAACTTCAAATTATAAAAGAATTCAGTCACAGGGATGGAAGTATAGAATAGGGAATATAGCTTGTAATATTGTAACATCTTTGTATGGTGAAAGATAGTACCTAAACTTATAATTGTGAGCATTTAATGATGTATATAATTGATGAATCCCTAAATTGTTCATCTGAAACGAAGATAGTATTGTATATAAATTCTATTTCAATGAAAAATGATGAAAAAATATTTTAAAATGCAGGGTAAACAGAAAGACTAAAATAATATTCAAATAAATTCAATAAGTCATTGGCAATAATTTAAAATATAAATATGCTAATTATTTAAAAGAAAAATATCTCACATAGATTAAAAGCAAACAAACAAATCCAGTACTTGCCATTACGAGAGAAATACCTAATACAAATACAGAAAGATAGATTGCAAAAGGAAGTAAATAAGATAAATTACTTAGCCATAATAAAGCAAATATTGTTTTCTTTCTCCACAAGAAAGGTGATATAGTTATATTAAGATCAGACATAATAAATTTTAAGGCAAATAATATTGTTAGGAATAAGAGTGCTGCCACAAAATTATTTTTTTTGAAAGTCATCAGGAAGATATAATTCTAAACTTGTAAGAACATAATAACATAGATTGGCTTCAAAATGCATAAAGCAAAAACTAACAGACTTACTAGAATAATAGAAATCACACTCATAAAGAGATTTTTAATACTCCTCTGATAATGTGAGATTCTTTATGGCTTTTACCTGTCTCCTTGCCAACACCACTCTCTAAAATGTGATCTAAAATGCATTATATTTTGTCTGTATTTTACTCACAGATCTATTTTAAGTATATAGAGAAGTAGCTGACATGTAACAGTTGCCTAATATATACCTGTTGAGTGAAATAATCAAGATGAAAAAGTAACTCAAGAGATTGGATTATATAATTAACAAGCAAAATTCAACAGACTCTCATGGAACCCTGTATGCCCAAATCAATACATTCTCCTCAAGCATACATGGAATATTTATGAAAATTTACCATGGTATTAAATTCTAACAATTAAGTTAGAAGTTAACAACAAAACAATAAAATTTCATGCATTATAAAATGTAAAACACACTTCTAAACATTTCAAAGAATAAATTATAATGAAGATTATGGAAAGAAAATATTGAAGAAAGCAGAACTTAATGTGAATAAAAATATTATATTTCAAAATTTGTGGTAATCAGCTTGAGACTACCTAGGGGAAAAACTGTAGATTTATATGCAGACATAAAAAGAGAAAGGATAAAAACTGATGAGTTCCCCATCTAAATTTAAAAGTTAGAAAACAAGACCTACAAAGTAAGCACAAAGAAAATATAAGGAAGGAAATAATGAAGAAAAGAGCAGAAATTATTGCAATAGAAAGAATATACACAATAGAGGATCAAAAAAGTAAAAAACTCATTCTTTAAAAATCAATAAAACTCTGGCAAGAGTGATCATGTTAAAAAAAGATAAGGCTTAATATTAGAAATTTTAAAAAGGGGTAACATTTCAGAAACAGCAGAAATTTGAAAAAATTGAACATTAAGAAATATATTTTGATGATAATATATTTAAAAATAAACAGAATGGACAATACCTAGGAAAAAATATATGTCCAAATAATCATGGAAAAAATAGAAAACCTGAACCAGTTTATAATGCTACATGTACTAAATCACTAGCTAAAAGTCTACTTAAAAATCTAGTTTAAAAATAACTAGTTAAAACTGTCCACCAGGGCGAGATGATTTTACAGGTGAGCTCTACCAAACAATAAATTAGCAATCAATTAATTCTTATCTTGTACAGAGTGTTCCAAAGAACAATAAAGACTTATTCTCACTTCAATTATGAGGCCAACACAACCTTGATATGAAAACTTCAGGGACAGCATGAAAAACAACATTTATGAACCAATCTCACTTAAAAACTATAGATGTGAAAGTCCAAATAAATGCTAGCAAACTTAGGCCAGCAATGCATAATAAATAATAATACATCATGACTTAACTAGGTTTAATTCCAGGAGATCAAGAATGGTTTAACATTAGAAGGTTAATAAAGCATTAATATATTTCACCATATGAATAGAAAAGCATATACTCTTCTCTGTAGAGGCACAAAAACACTTGATAAAACCCATCTATGATTAAAACAGAAACAGAAACCTTAACTAGGAACACAAGGGATCCTCTTTACCTTACATCAGGTACCTATCAGAAAGTACTTAACTATAAAATTATGAAATATTTCTCCTTAAAATCATAAACGAGACAGGCTGTTCAATTGTATTCAACATTATGCTGAAAATTCTAACCGGTACAAAGATGATGGAAAATAAGCAAGATTTCAGAGAAAAAACAATGGTGAATGTGCCTATATATCACAGAGGTCTCTGAAAAGTAGTTTAAGAGTTCAATACCTTCTAAGAATTCTAGGATTCCACAACACCAGATTTTTAAAAGTCCAGAGTTTTCTTATTTTGGTGTCTTTCTCTCTCTTTAAAACTCACAGCTGTATTTTGTCTTATAAAGATGAAACAGCTCTACTCTTGTCTGATTTTTTAGCTTGTACCCACCTCTTTTATGACCTGGACTTTCCAGGTTGACCAAGGACTCCTGTGTGGTAGCTACATTTCCCACTCTCAGACAAAGCAAGAAGGCTGAGCACACCTCTGAAGATTCCTGGAGGAACTCCCAGTTCCCCACTGCACTGAGGAAGGTACAAAATATCTGAGCTTGGTCCTAGTAGGAGGACACATTGTTGTTCTCTCTAGTAAACCTTTTCATTCTTTATCATTTTCATTGTTTTTCTTAATCTATTCTCAAATATTACTAAGCCTTTAAAAAAATCCCATCTCAGTGTTTCATAGGGGAATTGTATTTAATTTTCTTTCTCCCTGATTCTTTAAATGCTATGGTCTTGTGGTTTTTCTAGGTATTTTTGTATAATGAGTCACCCTGAGCAACTGACTGGGAATGTAGGAAGAAGGCTTTTTTTGCTATATTGATTTACCGTGTGATTGACCCTGGACTAGTCATTGAATTTAATCAAGAAACTTCATTCATTGCTAAATAAATAAAAGACCTGGAGAGACGGGTTAAGATTAAACCCGGCCACATAATGACTGGGTCTCTTGATAACTGACTCATAGAAATTAATTAGCTTTTTCCCATAACATTTCCATTTGGCAAAGATCTCCTTTATTATCCTTGCCTGGTTGTAGCCCTTTTACAACTCTCTATGCCATGTCCTATTACCTCTCCATTTGTTTATTTAACTTTACTGCTTAATTTCAGTGAACAAGCATTGGTACTCTGTTATAATTAGTCCCAAATTAAGTTTTGATGCTGTATATTAGTGGCAGTTAAAAGAAAACAAAAAAAGAAGAAGAAAAGAAAAGGAAATACAAGTAGAAAGAAAGGGAGACTTAGATACAGAAGTACTGATTCAGGTTTTAAGCTCTCCTGGGTCCTAATTTTGCTCTCTTAAGAAAGTCAGCTAACTTCTCAGAGATACATTTCTAATTCATAAAACAGTAACCACACTATTTTATCTTTCCACCTCATGTGCAACTGTTACAAAAAGCAAACAATGAAGGTGGACAGACTGTAAAGTACTATACATTCATATTTACATGAAGTGAATAATTCTATTCACTGATGCAAGATACAGTCATAATAAATATGAGACAGTCTTAAGTGATATCCATCCATGTTAGACAGATACTATTAAAATTCACAACTGAGTAATTTTGTAACTATGTAAACAATAAATCCAGGATTAGGAAAACTTTAAAGTAATAGAATGTAGTTTAAGAATGGAAGCAGTATGGTTTGGGTACCTGCTAGAAAAGTAAGGAAAAAACTACTTGAGGATCTTCCTTATCCAAAGTTTTAACCTTTTGAATCCATAACCTACACTGGAAGCTAAAAATACAAAATAAATGGAAGGAAAACTGAACAGTTCACAAATTTCAAGGGGGGACCAAAGGAAATCTTGTAAATATGATCTCTAAATCATGTAGGAATTCAAGGAAAAAAATCTGAAGACAGAAGCTGCTTCATTTTCTTACCTTTGTTCTGTATTAAAGAGTGCAAAAATGTGCTTGCTAGACATAAAGCTCTTTTCCACATCCCGAACTTTCAGGTTGTCCAAAGGAAGCATATACTTCTTTTCTTTTTCCTATTAAGAGAGAAAGGGAGAGAATTGGCTTTAGTGAAAGATCTTAAAACATGCCCATAGCAATATATCTCCTGAGTTGGCCAATATCTGATTACAGTATTTTCATACCATCACTTAATATTTTGATATCAGCTACCAAAGAATAAAAGTTATCTGAGCTGGGAGACCCCAATGATTCTTAACACGTGGGTCGGAAGGATGAGGGCGGGAAAGTATAGGGGAAGGAAGGGCTCAGTGATGGAGAAAACACATGGTCCTCTATCCTTTCTTCATCATGTGGGTCCCCTTAGATGTTTTAAAATGTCAGTTTGATACTAAGAATTTAGCCATCTGTTAATATTTAACAAAAATGTTCTGGTCCTAATTCAATGAGAAATGCCAGATGGATTTCATTTCATATTTTATTTGCAGCCTAAGCAGTTTGGATAGTCAGTGTTGGCAGGGGACTGGAAGCACAGGACCCCAGTGTGAAATACCCCTTATAAACTATGACAAAGCACAGAAAATACTCCCTTCATTTGGGTCTAGAATAAAATGTGGGTCCAGAAAAAAAAAGACTCCATTAAATTGTTGAGCTCTTAGAGGAAAAGGAACCCATTTGAAATAGACTGATACTAACTAGAATAAATTCTCTTTTAAAATGAACAATTGTTTAAGAAGAAAATGGACAATGGAGAGGGGAGGTCTGTGAATGGAACCAAACTGGTCTTAGTAAAACATATTGGATGCCAAAGAATTGTTAGAAATATTTACTTTTAGGGACTAGCCCAGAGGCAATATATATATATATATATATGCCTAACAACCAGTATAATAGGAGAGAGCTAAATACTCAGCTTAAGAAACCTAGTCAGTATCTGTTACCAGAGGCATTTTAGCACAGTCTTTGTTAAACAGTAGTCCTTTGAATGGTCCCAAGCCTAGGTCTCTAGGTGCTAGCCTGAAGAAGGGCAGGACTAGACTCCAGAGGAAGGAGCAAGGAAACTTATCCATAATGTTTAATAAACTATTAATACATTCCCTGTGGCTACATGCACCGGACAGATATGTCTGACATAAGCCTTTTTGTTCCTGCAGTTCGAACAGCTCTTTCTTGAGGATGTGCGTCTAGGCGCAGTAAGATGGTGAACTCTGCTGGGCTCCCTAGCCATGTGTGGCCATGGTGTCTGCAGACCCCACAGAGAGGCACAGCAGGGAGTATTTGACTTTGTGTCTTCTTACTCCTAAATTAATCAGGAGAAAGTTGGGCAGGACATATGGGAATAGTAAGGCAGAGAGAGACAGATGACTGAAGCTGAAGGAGGCTAGTTGGAGAACAACATGGCTGTTCCGCAGAAAATGTCTTCAAAGAAGATAAGAAAAACATAAAAGAAACTAAATGAGAATGAGAGAAGCCTAATAAACATGAAAAAGCAAAGCACTGTAAGAAGATTCTGATATTTCTTGTACAAAAATTAGTAATATATTTGTAAACGAATATTCTAAATAGCAAAATATGCAACTGATGTAAATGAAGTATCATAGTTGAGTCTAACTTGTTTGAAATACTTGTCAGATTATTTTAGGGCAGTATTCTAAGAAGCAAGATTGTAGACTGAATGAAAAGCTATCCAATATGTAATCAAATGAAAATGCTTGAGACCCAGGGAACATTTTTTTTTTATTGGATGTTTTTAATACCCTAAATTTAAGCAGCTGGATTTTTTTAATGTACCAGCTATTCAACCTTTTGAAATGATGGATTTGCCTTTTAATGGGAAATCTGCATTTCATTGTAAAGATGGAACACAATGTTCTTGGCATGCTTTCCATAGAAGTGGGCTCCCTTTTGTACTGCATTCTTTAGCATATAGTGAAGAACAAAATCCAGCAAGTTTACGTCAGATATTAAACACTGGAGAAATACACACATATGCAGACAGGGGAACATGAAAAATGCAGTTTCATTTCCAAAGTGCTAAATGTCACTTATCTAAGGTTTTTGAGAACATGTATCTAATTTATTTCATAATCATGACTTTTAAGACTGACAAAGGCAGAAGAAAAAGAAGACTCAAGACCGATTTGTTTAATTAAGTTGTAAGTCCAATGGATAACTAAATGAAAGAGCAATGAAACAGTATATCATGGATAGTTCTAAAATTCTTGGTGCTTTTGGAAAGGAATAAGGTTCTGCTAAAAGAACATATTGAATAAAAAATAGCTAAAATAAACAAAAGGAATAGAGGAGAAGAAAAGATAAATTGAATTATAATTTCCAAAATACATAAGCCTTAGCACAAGCCTAAATGAGACATTTGCTACATAATCTTTGTTAGTTCTATTAAGCAGTTCAGGAAGACACTGTCCAAAATAGTAGCCACTAGCCACAGGTGGCTACTAAGCACTTAAAATGTAGATAGTTAAATTGGGATGTGCTTTAGGTGTTAAATACTTGTCAGATTTCAAAGACTTGGTATGAGAAAAAGGATGTAAACTATCTCATAATACTTTAATATTGATTATATGTTGAAATGATGATATTTTTAATATATTGGGGTAAATAAATTATTAAGCTGTGGATAAAATTGCAATATTTCCAGAATCTCTTGCCTGGCTTTAATGAATCTCCACCCAACAGGTGTTTCCAAGGGGTGCAGAGAAGTAGTCCATCTCCATATCAGTAGGTAATTACAAGGGCAAGCAGGGCTTATCTGGATCAGAGAGGTTGGGTGGGGGCCTCTTCTGCAGCTGGGTCATGAGAGACATGGGAGAGCAGGAGTGGACTGCTTGTAAGAAATAAATGGGTTTCTCCCACTATATTTCTCCCTTTGACTGATTTCGGTTTCAAAGGTATTTTGCCCCAGGATATTCTCCCTAGAGTTACATCAGCATAATTTCATCTGTTTATTTTTACTGTTTTGAATGTGGTGTAGACAATTTGAAATAATGTATGTGGCTCACAACATTAACTTTCCAGCAACAGCACTGAGTCCCCTGTACTTATCATCACTTCCCTTTCTCTCATCCATTCAAACAATTTTTCTTTTCTGACCTCTTTGATCCCACCATCAGGTGTATTTTTCATCCTCCCAGTCACCCAACGTGAAACCTCACTATCATTTCTGAAGTGCTGTCTTCCTTCACCTCCTTTATTACATCAAGACTATATTGAATATGTTTGAAGCATTTGTCAGAGTGCCCCTTGTTTGATATTCCCACCACATTAATCCAGGTCCCTGGCATCTCACAAACACATGTTTATAAATGGCCTCTTAACTAGTTTCCTTGCCTTTGAACACCTCTAACATCACCAGGGGCAATTTTGTAAAACTACTCTGTCAAATTCATTATAGTCCTTCAAAACTTTCATCGTTTTCTATTATTTATGGAAGAAAATCCCTAAAACTCCCTAATGTGACTTTGAAAAACACCTACAAATGGGTCTGACCCTGATTTGTCAATATCTCCTTTCCTCTTTCATAAGAAGTCTCCATTTCAAACAAAAATGTGGCTTTGCCAACAGTCTTTCCCAACGTGAGATACCCTTTCACCTTCTCCCTAATACATCAGTTTATTATTTAGAGTCCAGCTCAAGTTCTACCTTTTGTAAAAAAGTTTTCCCAAGTATGAAACAGTCTTTCTGTCATCCCCCATTATCTCTTTTCAATCATATAATAGGTATTGTTCATTCTATTCATTTTGAATTACACCTTATATGAGACATTACACATTATTAATGCATTACATTAAAAAGTTTGTGTGAAGGTTGTTCATTTGGAATTCAAATTGTTCAGTCAAGTCTGTTGTTCAAGTAGGTTGCATTTGCAAAGAAAAACAAAAAATTAGATAATGCTTTTGCAATATTTGTAAATAAATAAATAAATAAGATTTGACATTTTAAACACCTAATCTTTTAAGTATAAATTTTTTATTTTATTTACTTATTTATTTATTTTTATTTTGATATCATTAATGTATAATTACTTGAACATTATGGTTACTAGACTCCCCCTATTATCAAGTACCCCCCACATACCCCATTACAGTCACTGTCCATCAGTGTAGTAAGATGCTATAGAATCATTACTTGTCTTCTCTGTATATACTGCCTTCCCCATGTCCCCACCCCCTTACATTACGTGTGCTAATTGTAATGCCCCGTTTTCCCCCTTCTCCCTCCCTTCCCACCCATCCTCCCCAGTTCCTTTCCCTTTGGTAACTGTTTTTCCATTCTTGGGTTCTGTGATTCTGCTGCTGTTTTGTTCCTTCAGTTTTTCTTTTGTTCTTATACTCCACAGATGAGTGAAATCATTTGGTATTTGTTTTTCTCTGCTTGGCTTATTTCACTGAGCATAATACCCTCTAGCTCCATCCATGTTGTTGCAAATGGTAGGATTTGTTTTCTTCTTATGGCTGAATAATACTCCATGTGTATATGTACCACATCTTCTTCATCTATTCATCTACTGATGGGCACTTAGGTTGCTTCCATTTCTTGGCTATTGTAAAAAGTGCTGTGATAAACATAGGAGTGCATATGTCTTTTTCAAACTGAGCTGTTGCATTCTTAGAGTAAATTCCTAGAAGTGGAATTCCTGCATCAAATGGTATTTCTGTTTTTAGTTTTTTGAGGAACCTCCATACTGCTTTCCACAATGGTTGAACTAGTTTACATTCCCACCAGCAGTGTAGGAGGGTTCCCCTTTCTCCACATCCTTGCCCACATTTGTTGTTGTTTGTCTTTTGGATGTTGGCCATCCTAACTGGTGTGAGGTGATATCTCATTGTGGTTTTAATTTGCATTTCCCTGATGATTAGCAATGTGGAGCATCTTTTCATGTGTCTGTTGGCCATTTGAATTTCTTCTTTGGAGAAGTGTCTGTTCAGATCCTGTGCCCATTTTTTTATTGGATTATTTGCTTTTTGTTTGTTGGGGTATGTGAGCTCTCTATATATTTTGGATGTCAACACCTTGTCGAATATGTTGTTTATGAATATATTCTCCCATACTGTAGGATGTCTTTTTGTTCTGCTGATGGTGTCCTTTGCTGTACAGAAGCTTTTTAGTTTGATATAGTCCTTGTTCATTTTTCCTTTTGTTTCCCTTGCCTGAGGAGATACGTTCATGAAGAAGTTGCTCATGTTTATGTCCAAGAGATTTTTGCCTATATTTTTTTCTAAGAGTTTTATGGTTTCATGACTTATATTCAGGTCTTTGATCCATTTTCAGTGTACAGGGTTAGACAATAATCCAGTTTCATTCTCTTACATGTAGCTGTCCAGTTTTGCCAACACTAGCTGTTGAAGAGGCTGTCATTTCCCCATTGTAAATCCATTGCTCCTTTATCATATATTAGTTGACCATATATGCTTGGATTTATATCTGGACTCTCTAGTCTGTTCCACTGGTCTATGGATCTGTTCTTGTGCCAGTACCAAATTGTCTTGATTACTGTGGCTTTGAAGTAGAGCTTAAGTCAGGGAGCGTAATTCCCCCTGCTTTATTCTTGCTTCTGAAGATTGCTTTGGCTATTCAGCATCTATTGTGGTTCTGTATGAATTTTAAAAGTATTTCCTCTAGTTCATTGAAGAATGCTGTAGGTATTTTGATAGGGATTGTATTGAATCTCTAGATTGCTTTAGGCAGGATGGCCATTTTGACAATATTAATTCTTCTTAGCGAAGAGCATGGGATGAATTTCCATTTATTAGTGTCCTTTTTAGTTTCTTTTAAGAGTGTCCTGTACTCTTCAGGGTATAGGTCTTTCACTTCCTTGGTTAGGTTTATTCCTAGGTATTTTATTCTTTTTGATGCAATTGTGTATGGAATTGTTTTCCTGATTTCTCTTTCTGCTAGTTCATCATTAGTGTATAGGAATGCAACAGATTTCTGTGTATCAATTTTGTATCCTGCAACTTTGCTGAATTCAGATATTAGATCTATTAGTTTTGGAGTTGAGTCTTTAGAGTTAGTTATATACAATATCATGTCATCTGCAAGCATGGACAGTTTGACTTCTTCCTTGACAATCTGGATGCCTTTTATTTCTTTGTTTTGTTTGATTGCTGTGGCTATGACCTCCAACACTATGTTGAATAAAAGTAGGGAGAGTGGGCATCCTTGTCTTGTTCCCATTCTTAAAGGAAAAGCTTTCAACTTCTCGCTGTTAAGTATAAAGTTGGCTGTGGGTTTGTCATATATGGCCTTTATTATGTTGAGGTACTTGCCCTCTATACCCAATTTGTAGAGAGTTTTTATCATGAATGGATGTTGAATTTTGTCGAATGCTTTTTCAGCATCTATGGAGTTTAGATGATCATGTGGTTTTTGTCCTTCTTTTTATTGATGTAGTGGATGATGTTGATGAATTTTCAAATGTTGTACCATTCTTGCATCCCTGGGATGAGTTCCACTTGATTATGATGGATGATCTTTTTGATGTATTTTTGAATTCAGTTTGCTAATATTTTGTGGAGTATTTTTGCATCTATGTTCATCAGGGATATTGGTCTGTAATTTTCTTTTTTTGTGGTATCTTTGCCTGGTTTTGGTCTTAGAGTGATGTTGGCCTCATAGAATGAATTTGGGAGTATTCCCTCCTCTTCTACTTTTTGGAAAACTTTAAGGAGAATGGGTATTAGGTCTTCACTAAATGTTTGATAAAATTGAGCAGTGAAACCATCTGGTTCAGGGATTTTGTCCTTAGGTAGTTTTTTGATTACCAATTCAATTTCTTTGCTGGTAATTGGTCTATTCAGATTTTCTGTTTCTTCCTGGATCAGCCTTGGAAGGTTGTATTTTTCTAGAAAGTTGTCCATTTCTCCTAGGTTATCCAGTTTGTTAGCATATAATTTTTCATAGTATTCTCTCATAATTTGTATTTCTGTGGTGTCCATGGTGATTTTTCCTTTCTCATTTCTGATTCTGTTTATATGTGTAGACTCTCTTTTTTTCTTGATTAGTCTGGCTAGGGGTTTATCTATTTTGTTTGTTTTCTCAAAGAACCAGCTCCTGCTTTCATTGATTCTATTGTTTTATTCTTCTCAATTTTACTTATTTCTGCTTTAATCTTTATTATGCCCCTCCTTCTACTGACTTTGGGCCTCATTTATTCTCCCTTTTCTAGTTTCATTAATTGTGAGTTTAGACTGTTCATTTGGGATTGTTCTTCTTTCCTGAGGTACACCTCTATTGCAATATATTTCCCTCTTAACATGGCCTTCACTGCAACCCACAGTTTTTGTGTTGTTAAATTATTGTTGTGATTTGTCTCCATATATTGCTTGATCTCTGTTTTTATTTGGTCTCTGATCCATTGATTTTTTTAGGAGGACGTTATTAAGCCTCCATGTGTTTGTGGGCTTTTTCACTTTCTGTGTGTAATTTATTTCTAGTTTCATACCTTTGTGATCTGAGAAGCTGGTTGGTACAATTTCAATCTTTTTTAATTTACTGAGGTTCTTTTTGTGGCCTTGTATATGATCTACTCTTGAAAATGTTCCATGTGCACTTGAGAAGAATGTGTATCCTGTTGCTTTTGGATGGAGTGTTCTGTAGATGTCCGTTAGGTCCATCTGTTCTAATACATTGTTCAGTGCCTCTGTCTCTTTACTTATTTTCTGTCTGGTTTATCTGTCCTTTGGAGTGAGTGGTGTGTTGACGTCTCCTAAAATGAATGCATTGCATTCTATTTCCCCCTTTCATACTGTTAGTATTTGTTTCACATCTTTAGGTGATCCTGTGTTGGGTGCACAGATATTTATAATAGTTATATCCTCTTGTTGGACTGACCCCTTTATCATTATGTAATGTCCTTCTTTGTCGCTTATGACTTTCTTTGTTTTGAAGTCTATTTTGTCTGAAAGAATTACTGCAACTCCTGCTTTTTTCTCCCTGTTAGTTGTATGAAATATCTTTTTCCATCCTTTTACTTTCAGTCTGTGTATGTCTTTGGGTTTTAAGTGAGTCTCTTGTAGGCAGCATATAGATGGGTCTTGTGTTTTAATCTTTTCAGTGACTCTATGTCTTTTGATTGGTGCATTCAGACCATTTACATTTAGGGTGGTTATTGACAGGTATGTACTTATTGCCTTTGCAGGCTTTAGATTTGTGGTTACCAAAGGTTCAAGGGTAATTCCCTTACTATCTAACAGTCTAATTTAACTCACTTTGTATGCTATTACAAACACAACTTAAAGGTACTTCTTTTATTTTCCTCCTTTTTCTTCCTCCTCCATTCTTTGTATGTTATGAATCATATTATGTGCTCTTTGTCTATCCCTTAGGTGACATCTATTTAGCCTTAGGAATACTTCCATCTATAGGATTCTCTCCAAAATTCTCTGTGGGAGGTAAATTCTCTCAACTTTTTCTTATCTGAAAATTGTTTAATCCCTCCTTCAAATTTAAATGATAACCTTGCCGGGTATAGTATTCTTGGTTCAAGGCCCTTCTGCTTCATTGCATTAAATATATCATGCCACTCCCTTCTGGTCTGTAAGGTTTCTGTTGAGAAATATTATGGTAGCCTGATGGGTTTTTCTTTGTATGTGGTCTTTTTCTCTCTCTAGCTGCTTTTAAAAGTCTGTCTTTATCCTTGATCTTTGCCATTTTAATTATTATATGTCTTGATATTGTCTTCCTTGGGTCCCTTGTATTGGGAGATCTGTGCACCTCCATGGCCTGAGAGACTATGTCCTTCCCCCAGATTGGGAAAGTTTTCAGAAATTACCTCCTCAATGACACTTTCTGTCCCTTTTTCTCTCTTCTTCTTCTGGTACCCCTATAATATGAATATTGTTCCATTGGGATTGGTCACACAGTTCTCTCAGTATTCTTTCATCTTTAGAGATTCTTTGTTCTCTTTGTGCCTCAACTTCTTTGTATTCCTCTTCTCTAATTTCTATTCCATTTACCATCTCTTCTACTACATCTAATCTGCTTTTAAATCCCTCCATTGTATGTTTCATTTCGGATATGGAATTTCTTAATGATTGAATCTCCGACAAATTTTTTCCTGAGTTCTTGAATATTTTTCTGTACCTCCATAAGCATGTTATGATTTTTATTTTGAACTCTCTTTCAGGCAGATTGGTGAGTTCAGTTTCATTAGGCCCTTTTTTGGTGTTTGTTAGATTTTGGTCTGAACCATGTTCTTTTGATGTTTCATAATTCTGTGTGTTGCCCACTAGTGCCCAGAAGCTACAGTCTCTAGAGCTGCTCAGCCCCTAGAGTGAGGCTGGGGGTCGTAGGGGAGTGGAGCTGGTGCCTGGGGGGAGGAAAGATCTGTTTCCTGATTCCCGACTGTGGTGCCTGTCTCAAGGGTCCAAGTCAGTGGGCCAAGCACACAGGTGTAAGCCTCCGTGCTTTGCATCTATAGCTGTTGTATGCTGAACCTCCTTCTGGTTGGCCTGACGCCAGTGCAGTGATTGCTGGTTTGCGAACCGGTGCCAGCAGGCCAGGAGGAAGGTGCAGCAGGCTGCGTGTCACAGTGGGGGTGCCTCAGAGCTGAGCAGGCAGGCAGGGGGATGGGGCACCTTAAGCTCCTCAAAGTTCCCAACCAGCTGGGCAGAGCACACCCAAACAACCTTATCCAGCTCTCCCCTCCTCCACACAGCAAGCTCTGTGTAAACCCCTCTCCTTCAGCAGCCCTCTCGCTGCTGGGAAGTCTCTCAAACCGCTTGCCTTTCCTTTGTCCCAGAGCAGCCGGGTGTGCATCCCCTCCTCCACAAATGGCCGCAAACTGTCTCTCAAGCACTCCACTTGTCTGAGCTCCCCAACGTCCAGAGCACCACACAGTGTTAGGTTTCTGCTCCCAAATCAGACCTCCAGGGTTCGGTGTTCAGCAGTTCTAGGCTTCCACCCCCTCCCCTGCTCTGTTTCTCTTCCTCCCGCAGGTGAGCTGGGGTGGGGGAAGGGCTTGGGTCCCGCCTGATAAAGGCTTTCGTACATTACCCTGTGTTCGTGAGGTCTGCTCTGTTCGTGAGGTCTGCATACAGTCTAGTTCAGACTTCTTTCTTGTTGCTGTTTTAGGGTTAGCTGTAGCAATTAACTATATTTTCATACTATTTGTGGTTTTGGGAGGAATTCTCCGTCTCACCTATCATGTCGCCATCTTTAATCTCCTAAACATCTAATCTTGAATAAACATTTTGGAGGAAGCACTTGTAAAATTCTAGAGAAAGATATTTTTAATGAGGACTCCTAAAGAAATTTCTGCATATTTTCAAAAGCTTCAGAAGTGGATGTCATTGATTCAACATCATTCTTTTCTTCACTTTTAAACACAGTACCTTTCCTTTCCTCAATGCAAAGTGGTTACCAGTGTTATTTTTATGGGAAGCATCCAGGATGACAGGGATTCTTTGTTCAAAGAGAGAGGGAATTTGAGACAGTTAGTGTTTTCTCTGTGCAGTGACTTTGCAAGAATTAGAAGAGGAGAAATAGGACAGGCCAAGAAAGGTTACATCTAACTGTGTAAAAGAGGGTGAGGTCTGAGATGGAAGTAACTGAACTATGAGTGGTAGAAGGTAGAAGAGTCAAGATAGAGGGAGGTAGGAATTATGGGATGGCTACCATTTGTGTTCATTGACCTTGAAAGAAAACAAAAAGATCCATGAGGAAAAGATGTGGGGTCAGCAAGTGCCTAGTGGTGGCCTCTAGCTGATAGGGGACCATCAACATAACTTGGTTGCTGGAAGAAGCTATGGTGGGGATGAGGAGAGGGTTGGGTGTGTAGAGGAACAGCTCTTGCATATGCGAAGGATGGGAAAGTCTTTATACACTTGGTGATTTATATGTAGGGAGTTTCATAACTTAGGAATATTTGAGTGGGTTTCGTTTGATGACTACATTGAAACATTTTGTTTAGGCATATTTTTTTCCACTAATAAGGCAGCAAAATCGTCAAGGATAAGACCACAACTCCTTCCTCATTTCTATGTATTATAATGCCTAGTATACAGTGTTGACCATTGAAACTTACATAGCCAATATTATATTTGCTGAATTGACTTGAGAATATCTGATAACCAAAGCCAAATGTTAAATAAGATATTTGATAGTCACATGTATTTGAGAATCAAATAAAAATTCTATGAAAAAAAAGATGTATAAGATGTTTAAGTGATTGGCACTGTTTCTGATCATTAAGTCTTTACATAGTTTAGACGGACTGCCATGTAATATCTATCTCTGCCTTTGCTTGTATTGCTTCCACGTGCGAAGTAGGCCTTCCCTGAAAGAAGGCTAATACTAGTGGCCCCAAAACTTGTGTCATGTGCCACCTCCCCCATGAAGTCTACTGATTACAGCATGTCACAGACCTCTTTCTTTTACAGCTCCCAAATTTACCATAATATTTGTCATAGGCTATAGTTTATGCCATTTCTTATTTATATTCAGCTTGCCTCTTCAAGTACATTGGAAGTTCCTTGAGCACAAGGATTATGTCACAATTCTTCTAACAGCTATTACACTGCTGCTTATACTGATGTTGTTTGACAAACATCTGATATTTGATGCATCACAAATAATATTCCAACATGATGGAATTTTATCATTATGTTGGACCTATATCATTTTACTATTATGTCTATACTGTCCTGTTAAAAATTATCTAACTAGATGTGATATAAAAACTTATTTTAGTGCCTCCAAGATTAATTTTGAATGAATTTATAGTTTTCTGCTCAGTATCATATAGTTTGTTAGGTGAAGTTTTAATAACCTTGACCAATATACTTGATTTGATTCATACAAACCTCATGGCTTAAACATATAAGTAAACTGTGACAATCTAATATACTTCAAAACAAAACAAAGGACCAAAACCAGCAGATATACTGCTCCTAAGCAGTAAGAACTGATATAAAGTTTTTTAAATGGTAGAGTACGAAAGAGATTAGAGTAGAAGAGAATAAAAAAAAAACTTCATGAAAAAGCCAATAATGGCACAAATATATATTTGAAATATACAATAAAGGGACCAAATTAATTTTTTAAATATGTGGTATTTGTTATAATTCTTTACTGGCCTACTCTAACACTTTAAAACATGGTGACAGGATTTCTCAGACTAATAAATAACTAGATTAGAAACAGGTTCCACCACAGAAGAAGAGATTGTTTCATGTTGCTGAGAATCTCTGCACTTCACTGGAGTGAAGATTCCCACTTCTGACCACTCTTCATCCTCACAGAATAATATTCCATGTGGATTCTCTATTTCTGCATTTGCCATACTATATATTCCTAATCTGTCAAATGTCTCTTCGTCTGTGGAGAAGCTGGCGTGTGTCTGTCCTCTCTTGGTGCTGCACCAAGATGACAGTAATGAATTGAACATTCCTGTGATACACCCCCACCAACAATGTGCACAGTCCATGCGGGTGATACCACTGTGCCAGGTAAGGATGAAACTGAATGACTGTGTCACCAAGACCCTGATCCATAGATGGGGCAGGAGCCCCAGTTTAGTCCATATTGAAAAAATTCTACGTCCAGGTGCTGTAAATGTACAGAATAATGAAAACTCATGAGACACTGTGGGACATTCAATTACTATAATTTGCTTGTTGCTCAAGAGATAATAATGTTGATCAGTATTTTTCTTTACAGAGTTGTCTTTTGTTCTTCATACAGTTTGGCCAAATGGCTGCAAAGAGGGAAACTGAAGAGATTATCCTGGGTGTCTGAGTAGGGACCAGGGCCCAAAGAAATGTGATGTTCCTGTAAATTAATGCAAGCTTTTCATGCTTTGAGTAACTGATACAGAGTTATATAAGCATACATATTCATCATGCTCCCCACCCCCACCTCAGTGTCCAAAATGACATGGTATTACCCTTCAGAATAAATTCAAATTCCTCAACATGTCCACTGAGCCAACCACGGGACTCCTGCTTTCCAGGAAAGCCAATCAATGCATTGCATTTTCCACATAGAACACATTTCCTCCTTGTCTTTGTCTATGCTATTTCCTCCACTAGAAACACTTTTGCATATTTACTGCTCTGCTTCTGTCCCCATCAAAATTGCTGCAAAAGATTACTCCATCCAGGGCGGATTTCACAGATATTTTTTCTTAAAGTGTTACAGGCCTCGCTTTTCTGTCTTCTTTTCCTTCCCTTTGCAGACTACTTATTTTTAAATCATTGGAAACCTTTTTCTTTAAGTTCTGATACCAAAGCTCACTATATTAAGTAGATTAATAAGTGGAGCTCCTCTGATTGAAGCAGGATTGGCAGTATGTGAAAAATTGCCCATTAGCCTTACCCTCTTGCCCAGATGCTGCCTCTAAGAAATGTAGTTGGAACACCTAAGGACTCTAGTATACAGGCCTGGATTTCTGGGTCCCTCTTTAGGACTCTGGCACACCTGCCAGCCTTATTCTCCAGGTGTTCCTGCAGCACCCAGACTCTGCCCACACCCCTGTCCACCTTGAACTTGATTCGCCTCCTCTCTCTAGGTTCTCTACAGAAAGGAGCTCCATCTTGCTCCTTGTGACTTCTAACTAAACAGACATCTCTCTCAGAAGCATGGATGCCATTGAGCATATTCTTTCTGTTCAAACCACCCAGAAACTGCCTTCGCTGTGTTCACCAGAAACTCACCCAAATATGAAGTGCTGCTGAACCACCAGAAGGCCCTGCTGTGGCCAGTCTTGGCACTCCGGCCTCCTCTGCCATTTCCAGGATTCCTTCTGCCCCAGGCTGATCCCAAGCACTCATGTGCTTGCTTTGTGCTACATTACTTTGCACTTTCCTCTTATTTTTCCAAGTGTCCAAATGTTTCATCTAAGTGTACATATATGCTCTGCCTTTCCAACTTTAATTCCCTAGTGAACTCCTAAGAGAAAGAGCAAATATATTACTGTTACCGCCTTTATTATTATTATTGTTAATCATCCCATGTATCTTGCTCCCCTGCCTTCCCTATCAAAGAATCAACTCACTGAAGGAAGCAACTGTCTACTTCTTAATTTTGGTTGCATAGCTGACATTCAACAAACACATGTTGAATGAACACATGACTGAGTCCCCCTCATGGACTGGCATAGTGTTTTGCCTAGATTAAGGACTTACAGATGATGATTGACTTAAAAATAATCAAAATATCAAAGACAAAAGGGAGGCTATAAAAATATTGAGAATACCAGAATACTAGTTCCACATGCTGTTGAAAACTAAAATCTGGTGTTTATTGCTATTAAGAAGTTATAACTATAGGGATGTACAAGTATGAAACGCATAATATAAAGAACCCATCTTTTCACTGGGGCTCTAGTTCCTTGCTTTAATCAGAATGACATTTTAAGTAGTAAACAGCATCTGTGAGCCAGCAAGCTGCCAGTAAATAGTACTTGTTTAAATTTTTCTCTTGGCCACTAAAGAAACTGCCCATGTGTGCCTGTGATGGGCTGTTCTAGTAGGCTGAAGAAAACTCCTGGTTTTATATGCCGCTGACTTCATGACTGGCCCCTCTGCACTCACTTAGATCTTTAAATGGAGCTGCCTCCGGGAATATCTCCCCTGAGTAAGGGAAAGGTAACTATGATTACAATCAGGAGGGCCTGCTCTTTTCCTGGTTCCTTCCTCTCTTCGGAGTCCAGTTCAGTTTCCACCTCCTCCAGGAAGCCTGTCTGGCCGTAAGGGTCCACTGGAGGGCTCCCTCCTCCATTCACCTGGCATTCTGGGGCAGTACCACTTCATTATTTTTCCCCCACTTACTATATACATTGCCCTATATTTTCAGGGACATCAAATATCCTCAGAATGTGGACTCTACTCTTTCCCCACTAAAAACAGTATTTTTCTAATTTGAAAATGACAACATTGAGGATTTTGCTCTCAAATTTTTATATTTAATTTCTATGTTAATCCTATATTTAAAGAAATATTCACGAATAGTTGTACATTCAAGATTGATAAACGTATAAGACCAATAATGGTAAGTACACTAAAAAATAAGTTTAAAGGACTTATGATTAAGCACAGCAGGTTGCCTGCATGTATATGTTTTTTCTCCTTCCCCAAACCCACCATGATGACAGTGAAAGCATAAAAGGATATTGGTCCACCAGAGCACAGGGAGTGGGAGGGGAGAACACAGAGGACAAGAGATTTCCCGAGAGCTCTGGAAGAGAGAAAGCTGACGGGGGAGCAGTCATTGACTTAGCACAGAGAAAGGAGTTATTCCCCCAAATACCTGGAGGGCAGAGAATGGAAGAGAAGCCACTCTAGTCCTGCTCTTGGAGGAACCTGGTACCCCTGTGGAGCGGGTAAGGTGTGGGGCTGCCACAGCAGGACCGGAGAGCGCCTGTACACAGAAGAACTCAGACTAACCAATGACAGGGCCGCCATCTCCCAGCATGGTGGCCCCTTCCTACCCCCACAAGAAGTAAGAGGCTTTTTCCCCAGAGAACAAAATTAAACAAAAGAACTTTTGGACCGAGAGATACGAGGCAGGGTGGACAGCAAAAGCAGGATAAAAACAAAAGAACTCAGTGGAAGTCTCCTCTTGGTATTTTGCTCCTGAGTCCCCTTTCCTGCCCTGCCCAGAACACCAGCAACCAGAGGGATTCTTTGGCCCCCACTAGGTGGGATATTGGACTGCTCTTGGGGAGCTAAATAGATTCAGAGAAAATGCCCCATATATTAACATTTCAATGAAAACAACAGATTGCTACTTGATATCCTTACAAGGAGGTCCTATATTCTGCAAGCTTCACCCACACGTCTAGTTTCCAAGTGGCTGAATGGCACAGAATGTCAACAGATCAGATTTATTCCAACTATTAACTCTGAATTAGATTCTGAGAATGGAGCATCTCAACACCCATTCCAACATCCTTGTAATGTTTGAATTCAATTCAAAACTCTCTTTTCCTACCCAATCTTGCTCTTGTAGCTAGGGCTAAGATGAGATATATTTTCATCCAGTCTGATGTACTCATGCCAGGCCTCAGTTCAGAAGTGAGTCACACTGGAGAGTGACAGAATATATGGCACCTGTTTTGCTGGCCTGGATCCTGGCAGAGGTGGTGTGGCTCCAGATCTAGAGGCTGTATTATGAGGTGGCTTCCCGAGTGCGCAGGCTCCAGACTGGTGGAGGCAGCAGCCCCCTTGGCAACCCCAGTTCTGAAATTCCGTTTGGAGAACCATTCCTGGAAACTCAGCCTAGGTTTCTAATTCTGCACTCCTGATGGTTCTTTGAGCCATTTATCCCCTTTAATAAATGTCCTTCTATTTAAATATTCTGTTGTTGGCAGTTAAGATCTCTAAAAATAAACAATATATAGTCATCATATATTATATATTAGCAAAAATAATAGCCATTAAAACAGAACAATAGTATTTCCCAGCCATTCTTCATTTAAAAAAACAACTACATGAACTGATTGTGTGTGTGTGTGTGTGTGTGTGTGTGTGTGTGTGTGTGTGTGTGAGAGAGAGAGAGAGAGAGAGAGAGAGAGAGAGAGAGAGAGAGATGGTTATGCAGTTAACAAATTTCCAGGACTTTTCACTCAAGGAAAGAGTCTTCAACCAGGAAAAAAATCACATACATGAAAAGTTTTGATTAGAAGGACAGCATTTTAGTAGCTTTTGCAAGAAACAAAATAAGGCACCAGATGTGAATAAAACAGAAAGAGAAACTCCTTGGGGCATACATGTTAATAAACAATTACAAACTACCCCTGTACTAGCAGTGTGCTTCCTGGGCTAAATTTTCTCTACTAGTAAGCTAAGTATAGTGACTTAGTTTGTATTTTATACTTTTTCAGTTACTAGAAAGGAAAAAATTACTCAGCATGGCAAAACATACTGCAAGCACTTTAAAATGATCATATTTCAAATGCTTAATGGTCTCATTTCCTCATTTCTTTCTGTGTTCCAAGGCAACACAATTTATATTTTTTAAAAAGAATCATTTTCCAGTTTGGAATAGCAACTGGCTTACTTGAAAAGGTGTGTGATACAATATGCATTCCTGGTGGTAATATCCCTCAACTCTGACTTCTGCGGCTGTACACTGAATTACAAGTGTGCATTCAAGAGACCCCACAAACTCTGAAATTATGCTTACTTTGTGACAGCTTTCAAGTGCATATTAATCATACCAAATTCTACATGCTTAGCCCTTTGAGTATACTTCATTAAATAAAGGTGTTATTTTGGCTAAGTATACCTTCCATTTGTAAAAGTTCAACTCAATAAAAGAACCTTGTTTACAAATACAGCATAATTTTTACTAATCTAAGAAAATGGGGGTTAGGAAGGCATGTACAAATAGAATCCTCTGACAGTTCCCAGAACTCAGTAGATGAATGATTTAAATTTTACCCCTACCATTTGTCACCAAACTACAAACAAAAATTAAAGTGGAATTTTCCCTTTTCTCCCCTATCATTTCAGCAAAGAAACACTAAAAAAGAGCCAGCACTAAAGAGAAAAGCAATAGGAGTGAGCATTCAACCAAATTAGTAAGCTTTTCCAAAGTCCCCTGCATTGACTCCCCTAAAATCAACTACATGAACTGATTGTGGTATAGACCCCCTCCCTCCACCATCACCACCACGTTTCTTCGAGAGGGACATAGTCTGTTCGAAAAGGAAAGCTGAGTACCATGCATACCCTTTGTACTGTAGTGAGAGCCCTTCCCCCTGTGTTCCAGAGAGTGTGGACTCTAGATGGAACAGGGGAAAAGGGGCCCCTTCCTTGTGCCTTCTGAAACACAGTGTTGGACTTAAGATGACATTTGGCTGGATTGCTCTGAGCACAGCTGGTGGTCTGTGCACCACTATTGGCTCAAACATATGTTCACAAAGAAGCAGGGCTTTGGACAAGGGAAAAAGAACTGGAATAATTCTTCGTTATCAGCCCCAATCATGACTCCTAGTTCCTCCCACTGCTTTCAGGGAAAAGGGTTAAGAAAAAAAAAAGTAATTAGTGCTGGGAAGGAGAAAGGAGGGGTGGAGGGAAGACAGAGAAAGGGAGTGAAGGGACATAGTGAGAATCGAGAAGGAACTAAAGCTGTCCAAGCTAGAAGGTTCTCTCTGCTTCCACTGCATGCTCAGGTAGTCCTGTGCCCAGTCTCTGAGAGACAAAGACACTCGGAGAGAACTCCCATGACAGGCAGTATGGGAAGGGGAGAGCACATGTGGCCTGGAGTTAAGACCCAGGGGTTCTCAGGTGAACTCTGACACTGGCTATGTGAACTCAGGTGAGTTATTTGATTTCTCTAAGCCTTATTTTATCTCTACATGGAGGAGGTGATAATTTATACTTCAGAGTGGGTGTGAGGGTTAAATGAGATCATGTACATTCAGGGACTAGTGATGAATGTTTACTTCTCCTTGGGAAAAACCTTTTTAGCCATCATCTCCACAACCATAAACACAGTGACGTGTTCTCTCTTCAAAGATTTACAACACTAAGCTTTTATACTAGCAAGCTATAGAACCAAGAGGGTGAAATAGGAAGTTAATTACATGCCCAGCAGATAAACACACATTAAACTTGAGTGGTATCCAGCCAGGAAGATGACAGCAATGAAACAGTATCAACAACCTCAAACTATGCTTTCTTAGTCAAAGATCTGTAAGAAATCCAGAACCATGGGACTCTGTCCATAGCCAGAGAGAGAGAGAGGAAATGTAACTACTAAGAGGTGGTATCAATTCCTTTCTCCCTCACTCTGCAATGGATAGCACAGAATCAATCAAGGCATGTACTTGGGGGGAGATGCAAGTTCTGAAAGAAATATAAAAATGAAAATTCCATAATTAAGGAATCATCTACTTTTTATTATAGATATGTTCTTACACTTTAAAAAAATAAGCAAAAGTTTCAAGACTGGCTAGGGAACTATAAGTATGAATGGTTTGTTTTCTTTCTGCAAACCTCTTCTACTCAGGCATTTTTCCCTCTGCTGGCTCCAAACCAAGATGGCCTGGGTCAGCCACCAGCCGAATTTGTAAGGTTCTCCTTCTGCTGCATCCCAAGAAAGCTCCCCTCTCACTCTATTTGTCTTGTATTACTAAATGGATTGTAAAAACCAAGAGTGGGAGCTCTGTTTATCTCTTCAGATGCCTGATCCCAGTAGACGCTTAATATAGGCTGACTTAGGATGACAGCAAACCCAGTGCAGCTATGTCTCCTGTTTCATTCTTCTAGGCTTCGTTTTATGCATAAGCACATTGATAAAAACTTAATATTGGCTGCAGAATCAATTGTTTATCCTTTTCAGGTAATATATTTGCATTTAAATCAGGACCTTCAATCCTCCCACCTGAAGGGACTCTCATTCAAGTGCTTTAGCAATCTGGTGGGGGTGAGATCTTTGGGTTACCCTTTTATCATCCCAACTGGTAGCTTCCTAGTTCAAAGCTAGACTTGAAAACTTTGGTTGTTTCCCCAAGTTTTAAAGCAATAGATTTAGGGTAGTGTTTATCAACGTAGAACCTGTGAGGTCATAGGAGAATTAAAAAGAAATTTGTGTTGCTTTTAATAAAATTAATAGGAGGGATTTCTGAATTCTCTGTGGGCCCACTTTGTAAGTGAGCACTGACATTCAATTTTAGTGCCCATGTTTGTGTTTGTAGCATACTGATGAAGAAAAGAGCAGTGATGGACATCAATACATCAATTATGCAGTTTCCTCCAATGACATCACAAAGCCCTGGGTGGATAGAAGTTTCATTCCAATAGGATGAAATTGGCAGGAAGATGATGGGGTCATACAGCATAGGCCTGCTGATCTCAAAAGACCCTATTCTTGGCAGCCAGAACACACTCCTGTTGACTAGCTAATTGTGTTTCCTGAAAGGATATGATTTCTCTCATCAATGTTGTTGATCAGTTGAAGTATCTTGGTAATATGGTTTTGTTTGAGTTTGACTTGGTTTGCTTTCCTGATGTAGTATGGCAAGTAGTATGACATCCTTAAACATTTATAGATATTTAAAATAACACAATTTTTCTGTTTGTACATATTTAAGTGATATTCTGAATTAAAATAGTTTGCCTATGCTCATAATTGATGAGGATTCTCTCCCTTTTAAGGGTGTTCACGCATTACCCAAGTTTCAGAAATACAGGTTTAGGAAAAGTATGTTTAGAATTCTCTTAAAAGGGTTGACACAGTCAAAAGAGGTACAAATAAATGATCTTGACTTATAAATAATTTGAAGCAGAGCTTAGAAATTGCGTGAATTTCTAATTGCCCTCTGTAAGACCAGGAGAAAAAAACACAGGCCTGGCCCTTAGAACGTGGGAGGCCCAGCCATGGCTGGGGCATCCAGTGGGAGTCCATGGGGGGGAATGTTTTTCTGCTCTGTGCTTCAGTTTCCCATATGTAAAGCAGGGGTAATGATATCCAAACTAAATCCTGAAACTGAAAAATGAAAACAAACTTAACTTTATGGGAACAAAGAAGCAATAGATGCAAAGCATTTTCATCTTCTGAGAAAGAGAAGGTACTATTTAAGAGAGGAACTCATGAAAATATCTCAACAATATGTGTCTAATTCAGACTGACATGTGTAATTGAACCTTTGTTTAATTTTTGCTGCAAATTATCTGCTTCATTTAAGAAGCTGAGTTGCTAAAATGCTGAGTTGTGTTGTTCAAAAATGGACCTGTGGGTATATTCCAAGAAGTGGGATTCCGGGGTCAAAAGGTATTTCTATTTATAGTTTTTTGAGGAACCTCCATATTGCTTTCCACAATGGTTGAACTAGCTTACGTTCCCACCAGCAGTGTAGGAGGGTTCCCCTTTCTCCGCATCCTCGCCAACATTTGTTGTTCTTATTCTTTTCGATGCTGGCCATCCTTACTGGTGTGAGGTGATATCTCATTGTGGTTTTAATTTGCATTTCTCTGATGATTAGTGATGTGGAGGATCTTTTCATGTGTCTGTTGGCCATCCGAATTTCCTCTTTGGAGAACTGTCTATTCATATCCTCTGCTCATTTGTTAATCAGGTTATTTGCTTTTTGGGTGTTGAGGTGTGCAAGTTCTTTATATATTTTGGATGTTAACCCCTTGTCAGGTATGTCACTTACAAATATATTCTCCCATACTGTAGGATGCCTTTTTTGTTTTGTCGATGATGTACTTTGCCGTACAAAAACTTTTTAGGTTGATGTAGTCTCATGAGTTCATTTTTGCTTTTGTTTCCCTTTCTCGAGGAGATGGGTTCAGGAAGAAGTTGCTCATGTTTATATTCAGGAGATGTTTGCCTATGTTGTCTTCTAAGGGTTTTATGGTTTCATGACTTACATTCAAGTCTTTAATCCATTTCGAGTTTATTTTTGTGAATGGGGTTAAACAATAATCCAGCTTCATTCTCTTGCATGCAGCTGTCCAGTCTTGCCAACACCAGCTGTTGAAGAGGCTGTCATTTCCCCACTGCATGTCCATGTCTCCTTCATCATATACCAGTTGATATACAATGGAATACTATTCAGCCATAAGAAAGAAACAAATCCTACCATTTGCAACCACATGGATGGAGCTAGAGGACATTATGCTCAGTGAAATAAGCCAGACAGAGAAAGACAAATGCCAAATGATTTCCCTCATTTGTGGAGTATAACAATGAAGCAAAACTGAAGGAACAAAATGGCAGCAGACTCAGAGACTCCAGGAATGAACTAGTGGTTACCAAAGGGGAGGGGTGTGGGAGGGCGGGTGGGAAGGGAGGGAGAAGGGGACTGAGGGGTATATGTTTAGTACACATGGTGTGGGGGATCACGGGAAGAACAGTGTATCACAGAGAAGGGACATAGTGGATCTCTGGCAACTTGCTGCACTGATGGACAGTGACTACATTGGGGTATGGGTGGGGACTTGATAATGTGGGTAAATGTAGTAACCGCATTGTTTTTTCATGTGAAACCTTCATAAGAGTGTATATCAATCATATCTTAATAAAAAATTTTTTTTAAATGGAGCTGTGGAAGAATTAGGGATACCTGGGTAAAACACAGTAAGGCCTGGCCTTTAATCAAATAATGAGTGAAGCAAAGGGAGAGAGAATGCAGCAGCTGCAGAGAAAGGTGGTAGCAAGGGTGAGAAAGACATCACCAGCATGGTGGAAAGTAATAGCCAGGACATGGGGGTAATGGATTTTCACAGGGAGACCTCACTAATGGCATAGAAAAGGTTTAATACAGACAGTTCTGTATGTAATGAAGACCCAGAGCAACCCAAAGAAAGATAAACAACATAAATATTGAGTTTTAACCCATTTTAGATGACAGAGTGTATACCCTCTTCTCTTCCCCCACCCCTCACTACGTCCTTTTCTTACCTGTGCTAAGCTTACTTACTGTGTCACTTAAAATTCAATTTAATCAATTGCTTTTTCATTATGCAGAATAATTATATTTCAATATGAAAACCTTGATTATATAAATTGATAAACCTAGATTCTTTTCTGATTCTAACTGCCTGTGTTAACAAGTGATCGCTCCTATGTAAAAAAAACTAGAGTGGTGTGAATGGTACTGCCATCTCACCCTCCTCTCTCAGCTCCAAAACTTCATTCTTTATAACAGGAATGTTACAAGACATTATTTTTTGTAGGTTTATTAGGGAAGCCTTTCCTGACAAGAAGTGATACATACGATTGAAGAGATCACTTGGCCATTTGTTTACTTAGATGTCTGCCTCTCCTCCTTAGCAGTGAATTCCTTAAGTAACTCTATTCTTTCTAAACATTTATAGCACCCAGGATTGTACATGACACATGTTCTATAACTACTGGATATGTGAATGATGATTTGTTACATTCATTTTCAGTAGTGTCAGTAACATCAACTTCTTAATGAAGAAAAAATTACAACCACTTTTTTAGTATATAAGGGTTTATAAGTCATTTTTGTAACCCATGTGCTCCTCCTTACAACTCCATTTATTGGTATTATAGTAAGCCTCAATTATAAGGTCTCCTTACAAGAAATTATATTTTATATTGATTTACTTATATTTAAAATTTTAGGAACTATAAGCAATTTTTTAATGTGAATTGAATTAATCTCTTTGGTGGGATGATTAGGAAAAGGACAGGATGGAAAGAAAAACTTGGCAATGGAGCACTACAGAAAGTAAAAAAGAGAGAAAGAAAATTTGGGTATTAAAATGACAATCAGGGCAATGGAATTAGGCGTGTGTGGGGTTGGTGAAAAAAATAAAGGAACCAAGGATGGATTTGTATGCTTTGAACTTACTGGTAGTGTCTGTTCCTGAGATAAAGAAAACTATGGGACATGTAGGTTGAGTTTTGTCTTGAAAAGTTAAATTGAAATGCTGATTAGACATTCAAATATATATATACAGAAGGAAGTTGGATATCCTAGTCTGGAGTTTAAAGGTGGAGTTATAACTGTGGTAGTTACAGAAAAATTGGGCATACAGATGGTAATTTATGCCAAAGGGCTAAATGAGGTCAGCTAGAGGGTATGACTGCAGACAGAGAAGAGGAGAGGACACAGGCCAGTCTAGCATTTAGAGATAGAAGAGAGGGCAAAGAACCAGTCACAGGAGGTGAAGGAAGAAGAGCCACAGAGAAAACCCAGGAAAAGAGGAGAACACATTCTAAGATGGAAGGAAAGCTAATTATATTTGCTAGTTTTAAGAAATAGAGTCAGATGTAACTATTACATATATCCAGATATAGGAAATCAATAACCCTCAGCAGCATTTTTCTGGTGGAGGGTGGGAACGGAGCCTGCTTGGACCGGTTTGGATGGGTTAGAGAGAATGAGGAGGAGCACTACAGACATATCAAGGAGAGGTATTCCCATGGAGCATCTAACCCTCAGCTATAATAAATAAAAGAAACTGCACACAAGACAATCACATTCACTTAAAAGAACATTCTAACTTTTTAAAAACAGTTTGTACATTTCTTTTCCCAGTTTTCAAATAGTATGTGTTCTGTAGGACAGCATGTGCCAAGTGGTTAAACAAAGGTCCTTCCCTGGAGTCAATACAGCACCAGGGGTTCCATGCAAAGCAATCAGTTCTCTGAAACAATATGGAAACTTCTGTAAATACACACATATTGTGGGGAAGCCATAGCTTTAGCTTTTTTTTTTTTTTAATTCTCAAAAATCAACTGTTAAACAGTAATACCATGAGCGCAGTTGTGGTGAGGAAGAGAGGACTATGATTTAATGGAAATTTGTAGGTGTGTTATTACATGCACAATTTGTCCAATGGAGAAAATGTAATTTTTTTAGCTTGTATCTCAAGCAAGAGCTGTCCCCACAAATAAAACATCTGGCTCATTTTCCATTAAGGCAGAGCTCAGCATGCACAGTATTCTCAGAACAGAGGCTGACTAGGAAACATCACACATGGCAGAGCCATCACCAGGTTTACAGGTTAAGGAAGCTCACAGTATTGATGCCCCCAGTGAAGGAATTAAAGAACAAAACACAACTCTAGTAACACTGGAGAGGAACTCTGAACAAGTGCAAAAGCAAAGGCTAGGCATGTCCTGTATGTAGAAAGTGTGAACTCATACAAGAATATGATATCCTATCAAGCATCTGCATAGGCTAACACCATGGCACATACAGAGAAGAACCAGTACAACTTGAACAATGAAAGAAGGGACATTCTCCCCACCGGTGTCTTAGAAGAAGCTGGAGGTTTACATAAGAACCCAAGCATGCATGTGTGAGTATGTATTTTATTATACTCTATTTTATTGTAATATACACACATATCCAAACAATATAAAGGATATAGTTTTTATTCTTTACTGTAGACTCACTCACCCTCCTCAAATCATTTTATTAATCTCTTGAGTTTTAAATTCCAAAAGCTATTGCTAGAGCTAGACCCTAGAAAGGGTAGACCTCACCTAATTATTATTAGTATTTTGTCTGTAGAAGTGGGAAAGAGTTAACACAACTTAGAGAAATCTGCCTCAGATGAGTATATTTCTATCTGAGTGTGCTATTCATTAAGTGCTAATGACATAGGCAGACACACATGCACACACATACACACACACATTTTTTAGTTATTTAATTGCCATTTAATTGTGAGCTCTTACTGACTTTGTCAGATTTAATTGTTTCACAGCATGTATTTCAATTATTTGTTTAATCTGTCCTTCCTACTGGACAATGAGTCACTGGAGAAGAGGGAGATGTTTCTGTGTCTAGAACTTTGAACATAACAGGTCTCAATAATTGTTTGCTGGATAAATGGGTATTAACTTACAGTTGCTTGACTGAATTTAAAGTATTTATTTATCAACTCCAGTAAGTGTGTGTGGAATTCTCAGCCACACTTTTTCTTTCGGTAAGACTAGAAAAATATAAAAACCTAACTCGTTGAATAATTTATGGCAAAATCTTGGCCACACAAGCTTTTTTGTGAAAACTGCATATAGGTGAGAGATGTTATTCAGAAATTGTGAGATGCAGTTTGAACTGTTTGGGAAAAGTATGCTTCATTCTGGAAAATGGCAAAAGGAGAGGTCTTTGGTGACAACTGTTGATGGAAAAAAAAAATTTATGTTCATACATCGGACTCAACTTGCGGAACTGTACTCCAAATCAATCATTAAATGAACGTAGGATATTCACTGGAAAATACATGAGAATAAACCTAACAGTAAGTGTGCAGTGCCTATATGAATAAATTTACAAAATTTTGCTGAGGGACAGAGTGGAAATAGAGAAACAGATCTTGAATAGGAATCCCAATATTTAAAGTTGCAAATTCTCCTAAAATTAAATAACTATAATATCTCAGGGAAGTTTTGCAATATGATTTTGTGAAAGGGAACTTGGCAAAATGATTCTAAATTTCTGGCAGAATAAACAAGTAAGAGCAGCCAGGAAAACTCTAAAATAAGAAAAAACAGTAACAAATGTAATCAGAAGGAATATACCTTTCAAATATTAAAGTTAAAATTTAATATAAAAATTATAAAGTGATAAACATCACAAGCCTGATGTAAAAGTCCACTGAAAGATCAGTTGAGTAGAAAAGAGCACAGAAAAAAACTGAAGAATGAGAATTTAGTTTGTGATAAAGATAACATCACAAATCAAACTTTTGAACTGAGAACTGGCTTCATTCCTCCCTTCCCCAAAAAGAAATTTTAGGTGAAACAAAACTCAAAGTCCTGGAGTACAGCTCAGATGGTGACTTGGGTAGGACTGGGGCTAAAAATAGTTTTTGATATTTGACACAAAACCTGAAGCTATGAAAGTTTCATGAATATAAGATACTTCTTCCTGGCAAAATAGTGGACAAAACTGGAAAACAGGTGACAATTTGAGAAAAAGTACTAATATATATGACTAAAAGTTAACCATAATATTCAGAGAGCTTTAAAAATCTGTTTTAAGAAAATCAACACTAATAGAAAAGTGGCCAAGGACAGTTTTAGCAGTTCTCAGATGATGAAAGACAAGTGGTCAATAAAACATAAACCTTGTTAATGATTAAAAAAATGCATATTAAAACTGCATGTTTGTGAATATTTGCATATCAGACCGATATTAGCACATATTGACCAGAAATGGGATAGTGGATATTTTTATACACTCTTGGTTAGACTATGAATTGGCAGACTTTTGGAGGAAGGGGAATATGATAATATCAAAAAATTAAATGTATCTATCTCTTAACCCAGTATTCTCTTTTCCATTTTTAGGAATATAGCCTAAAAAAATACTTGCACAAGTGAACATATATGAAATGTTACTTGCTTCATTATTGTTGAAAAACTGAATTGCCCATCAAAAATTATGTTATATATTAATGATTTGCTAACATTTGCTAATTGCTTATTGTTCTAAGCATTTTATCATATATTTTCTCATTTAAGCCTTTCAACAGTAATATGAAGTAGGCACTATTATCACTGCAGTTTAAAAATGAAGAGTATGTATGATAAATCCATATGGAAAAACACTGTGACTACAAAGTACAGTGACGTATCTAAAGTCAGTGTAAAAAGCACCAAGCTTTTTCTTGATGGAAATAATCAATTTGTAGAATAGCACATGAGTATAATTATATTTACATTAGATTATATAAATTAATAGTTAACATATTTGTAATGCCTATAGTTAACAATACTGTATTGTACACTTAAAATTTTGTTAAGAGGTACATCTCATGTTAAGTGTTCATACTACAACACAACAAAAAACTTTTTTAAAATGGAGCATTTTTCATTTTGTGAAATGTGGAGTCAATAAAACTTAATTTTTAAGTTCCATTTGGTTCTCATATTTAAAAAGCACAATATATCAAAAGAGATAATTTATAGTTAAGGTTTATAGTGTTTTTTTCCTTCATGGTTAGATTTTAGATTTTTTTAAAAATTTCTGCTCTTGAACTTTTTCCATAAACTATGTTCTTAAAATGACATATTTTGAGCATTTTAAAATCTCATGTAAGTGGAATCATTCAGTATCTGTCCTTCTGTGTCTGGCTTATTCCACTGAACACAATGTTTTCCAGGTCCATCCATGTTGTTGCATATTGCATGATTTCTTTCCTTTGTAAGGTTGAATAATATTCCATTAAATGTATATACCACATTTTCATTATCCATTCATCTGTTGATGGACATTTAGATTGTTCCCACAGCTTGGCAACTGTGCCTAGTGCTGCATGAACATTGTTTCATTTCTTTTGGATAAATACCCAGAAGTGGGATTATTGGATCTACTTACATGAGGTATGAAAAATAATCAAACTCATAGAATTAGAGTAGAAGGGTGGTTTCCATCGATTGGGGGGTGGGGGAAATGAGAAATTGCTAATCAACAGAAAAAAGTTTCAACTACGCAAGATGAGTAAGTTCTAGAGATCTGCCATACAACATAGTGCCTGTAGTTAACAATATCATATTACACACTAAAAATTTGTTAGAAAGGTAGATCTTGTGTTAGGTGTTCTTATTGCAGTAGAACCAAATTTTAAAAAAAATGAAGTGTTTTTCATTTTGGGAAATGTAGAGTTAATAAAGCTTTTTCTAAGTTCCATTTTGTTCTCCTATAGAAGGAGGCCTATATATCTCCCCTCTTTTTTAACTAATCTTGCCTCAAAATAGAATTCTTAGCCCTTTACTCTTATTTGCCTTTATTGTCCCAAGTTTCCCTGAATGCTGAGATGAAACAGTTCTTAGAATTGCCTGTAAACATGCTACCAGCTTGTTAACATGTTTTATATGAAAATATGTTGAGATGGCCATTTGGTAATAGTTGCTAATTAAAGAGTTTTGAGTAGAAGCTATCAAAACACTTAAATTCAGAAGGGCTTTTTGCTCATAAGTGCTGCCCTTATGAACAACAGTTTTTATTTTTGGAAATATAAACACTAAGAAAAATAAAGACTAAGGTGAGGTGACTTGAAGGAGGCATGTGCCACCAAAGAAAATAGCATGTGTAACGGGAGGAGAATTTTGGATTGGAATGGTTAGACCCCTGAGTTCCAGTCCTGGTTCTACCACTGGCCAGCACTAATTCTGAGCACGTCATGTCACTTCTCCGAACCTCTTTCCTCAGGGAAAAAATGAGAGGTGAGACCAGATCCTTGGTTTTCAAACCTAGATCACCAGCATTCTGAGGTTTCTCTGGATGTGCTTCAGGGGCCACTGTGGAAGATGAAGGGCCCCAAGGCAAAAGGGCTGGATCCTGGCCCCCACCCTGCTTTAACCAGAACAACTCCATTTTCATTTATTTCATTTAATGGGATTTCATGGAAGATTTTGATTGAATAAAGCGTTCTAAAGCTTAAAAACAAAAAAAGGAAAGAGAAAAATGCGAAAACCACAAAGTAAGCTGATGTCTGAGGTTCCTTATAGCTTTCAGATTTTGTTTTGAAGTTAATCTGGGCCTCAGAATATATGTAAGCAGTGAAAATGCAGTTTGCCCTGAAGAGAATTTCCAAGTCACTGAGCATCAATCATGAAGAGTCTCTGTTGCTAACATGTGGCAAGTTGGTTTTTTTTTTTGCTTCCCTCAGGTCAATTTACCATCTGCCTCATCTTCATCAAAACATTCATTTCAGCTTAATCCCCTTTCTTCTTCTCTGGTGGTAAAAGGACCTAGCTCACTTTGAAATAAAACAAATGGAGTGCAGCTACACTTTCATATGTGGGGGTTTCCATTTGATTATTACTCCTAAGTACCCAAATGAAGAAAATGATTTAGTTCTTTTCTGAGACTTAAAGTCTAAAATCCTATTCAAATAAAATATACTAAATTTTATTAAATGTACTGAGTATTTTCCAAAATGCAAGGGAGTTCAAGGTGTATGTGGTGACAAATGTGGAAGACTGCTCTCAAGGAAGTCTACACTCTGGTAGGAAGAGACATCAGGTCTATGTGAGTTCAAGGACAGAACCACCTCATCAGGAGGTCAGAAAAGCTTCAAGAGCCTTGAAGGTTGGGCAGGACTTTGATAGGCATACATATGAGGAGAGGGTATATCTGGTGAAGAGAATGCTAAGAGGTTTGGATTTAGTTCATTCAGTAAGCAACAGGGCAGAAGGAGAAAACTTATGCTTCGTGAAGATTACTGGGTATTTGAATATAGTGCAAGCAGAGGGAGGCAGAAGCTAAAAGCTGGGAGAGCAATTGGGATGCTGGCTGCTCAACAACCCACATAAAAATAAAATGGGGTGATGGAGGTGGAAATATCAAAAAAGTGGCTGATGTAGCCACACCTGTAGTAGACTTCCAAGAACTCAGAGAATAGCCAAAATCAGACAGGAGAGCAGGTAGGAAACTATTATAAGAGTCAAAGGAGACAAAAGGGCCTGGACTAAGGCAGCTGGAGAAACAGAAGGAGAAGAGCATGCATACTTGAAAACTACTTAGAAGTAAAACCAACAGGGATTAGCGATAGACTGGACTTGAAGGTGATGTTCACTGATACAGGGAACAATAGATGGAGTCATGGGTTCAGTGAGGTTCAGTTTGGATATTCTGATGCTGAGGAGTCCGAGACATCCAAGAGGAGTGAGGGAAATGGCAAAAGAGCACTCTCTGTTTGAGATAGTTTCAAGGATGTGATGTTCCCAGAGCAAAGTCAGATTCCAATGAATGCAAAGAACTGTAAGGATTATTGGATGAAAAGGTGTAGGATATATGGTAATTTTTCACAAAAGAATGGGTCTACAATGGGTCCTGCAGATGTGTCTGGAGAGGTCACACAACTTAAATTAGATAATCTGATTATGTTCTGCTGATAGAAAAAGAAATTGATACTTAACATAAGAAACAAGGAGCATAAATACATCTTTTTTTAGATTTTGTATGTATATTAGTGTTTAATGAATGAGTGAGTTATATCTTTTCTGAGATCTTTGACCAGTGGAATTTTCTCTCCATCCCATGTTGGAATATTTAGAACTCTGGTAACATTCTATTTGGTTCAAGTGGTTGTATGTTGTTTCTTTGGCACCATTGTCAATAATAAAATTCAACAAAACAAACCCCTAAATATGGCTTTGTTTTTCTCTTTTTAAACATATCTGATTCTCAGTCCAAACCAAGATCCAATTTTCTCTTCTCATGTGGGAGACATGTGTGACTTATCACCATTAAAATAACTACTCACTAGACCCCACTGCCCTTTGCTAACCTCTTGCTTCTCAGCCACCCAAATCCTTGCCCTTTCCTGTCATCCACTGTCACCTTCCTTAACACAAACCTGTGCTCCTTCACCAACTTCCTGTTAAACTCTTACTCCTCCCAGGAAGGAGCCAGGGAATCTGTATTTTTGACAAGTATCCCAAGGGATTTTTGAGATCAGGTAAATGTGAGAAAATCTGCATAAGCCTTTTTCTCCTGAGGATGCAAGAGAAAAGCAGGCCTGGACAATGTTCTTTCTGCCTGCTTAACCCGATTGGTCTGTGCTTTGGTCTTTTCATATGAAGCTTCTTATAAAGAAGCAAAGATCCTATTGCTCCACACAGGTGAAAATCACGGTCATGGATCCATTACCACTTCTGCTTTCCTTAGTCTCCCTACCTGTACCCACTTCAATAATATTCTCACAACCAGTCTAGAATCCCTCAGCTACTTGATGATCAAGAGTTGAACATTACTTAGGGCTGAATATGTAATAAGCTCTATTTTATGTGTTAGGTATATGGCATTGGCATTAAACAAAACAGAAAAAATCCTTACCTTCTAGTGTGGAACAAAAACAAGCATATTTAAGTCTGTTTTTCTTCTGGGAAGTTCCAAAAAAATATGAATGAAGTTTGTTAAATTAGTGGGAAATCACATATAGCACAATGGAACTATATTAATATTGGGCTAGAGAAAAGTTTACTTCCAAGAACTACTGCAGCAGACTTCCAAGAACTTAGAGAATGGCCAGAAGCAGACAGGAGAGCAGGTAGGAAACTATTATAAGAGTCAAGGAAGGAGACAAAAGAGCTGGACTAAGGCAGCTGGAGAAACAGAAGGAGAAGAGCATGCACACTTGAAAACTACTTCAAGAGCCTTGAAGGTTGGGCAGGAATTTGATAGGCATGCATATGAGGAGAGGGAATGGAGGGAATTTCCAGGCAAACTTAAGAGGTATGAGATATGGGAAAGAGAATAAATGCCTTCAAATCATCTTCAGGTACATTGAAAATGCCATTCTTAACAATTGACATTCTCTTTGAGGACTCCTAGTAGACAAACTTTGTTAGCCTAGGTGTATTTATTGACTACGCTTGAAAAATGAATGAATAAATGAATAAATGTTTTAGAATATTAGAAAATGATGAGCATTATGTGGAAAAATAAAGCATAAAATGAGGAATAGGTAATTCCAGAGAAAAAAGTATGTGTGTGTATGTGTGTATACCATTTAAATAAGGGAGAAGTAAAGCCTCATGAGACAATGGCCACTGAGTGAAGACCTGAAGGAGCAGAGGGAATGAGCAAGGTAAATAGCTGGAAGAGAAGTACTTCAGAGAGAGGAAGTCACAGTACATGTTTAATTAGCATTGATAGAATGAATGGATAAAAATGCAGGAACTCTTTTACCAAGGTTTTCTGCTTTTGGAGCTATTGCTTCCCTTCCTGTTATTCCAGTGAATGCCATATGCTCTAACTAGAATCACCACTTAGACTATGGTATTCAAACCACCAGGAACATCCATTACTGAAAGATCTAAGGTCCTCTGTGCTGAAGAAATAGAGGCAGGGAAGGCATATGATTGCCTGAAGTCACAGTAGTAACTAGAGGAAGGCTAGAACTAGAACTCAGGTCTTGTCAATTACAGCCTCAAGTTCTTCCCATTGAAAAGATCTTTGACATGTGGACCAGATAGCTAATGGACTACATTTAAAAAAATTATAATTTCTTATATAAATGTTTTCTTTGTAAATACATACTTACAAAACAATAATGTGGGCAATATCCTTAGTAATAATTTCTCTCTTTGAATACTGCTTATGAATTCCCACACTTCCACATGTCCCAATGAGGAGGAAAGGTAAAGAAATAAAGGGAGAGAGAAGTAAGATGCAGGAGAAAAATGAACAAAAAGTAACATAACACTAACCAATCAACTCACATAAACCCACAGCTTTCTAAACCTTAGTTCTTTCTAATATATTGCAATGATACTTTCAATTTCCCACCAAATTTTGACATAGAGCAATATACATACCTAAAAATTAAGATTTTAACTTCCTATCCTCTATAGTACTGTTTTATTAACAAAAAAAAGGGAAGCATCCATCATTGTCACCAATTAATGGGATCCCAACCAGCTATACCATGACAGCTAGCTTTAATATGATATCTCCTCAAACTTCAGATCCAAATTCCACCTGGTCATTCCATCCAGTCCCACTTAGACACACTGCTTTCCCTTCTTGTCTTATTTGGTAATGCGATCTCCATTTCCTCTACCATTTAATCTTCCCTGAGAAGCACTGCTGTTTCTGACATCTGTTCCCTTCCCATTCGCCTCTGTGAACTCTGAGGTAAAGACAAAGTTTTCAAGAATTGTAAAGCTCATCTGTCAACTTACTTCCCCTGCCACCTGTCAGAGGCCTCACTGCCTCTCCCCTGTGTACTCTGAATTCTACAGGGACTTGAAGCTTTTTTTGCTGAGCTCTCTTTGGAGAATTCTCCTTATTCTCCATTTTATTCTTATTAAGTCTTTGTATATTGAGTTAATTCACAAGTATCTGATTACTCCCCATTGTAATAATTTTACATACAGCTCCTCTGACATCATTTCTGCTGTGTCAAAAGACTGGCATTTCAAGAAACTTCTATCTAGTCGTAAAATTCAAAGGCTCAACTTTAGGGTTTAACCTATAATCTGGGTCTTTGAAAAGCTACCACAGCTGCTACAGCTGCCAAGATAAGGATGGCAGCAAATGACCCTTTCTCTTCAATGACCTCATCATATTTGTTCACGCCCTTAAAATATTTAGGCTGGATTAGTGCAGTGAATTCTGGGTTTAGAGCTCTCCTTAAAGACCACCTGTGAGATTTAGTTAGCTTGCGTACTTTAGGATCCTGGTCAGATGAACCATGGTTCACTTGCTCCATGCATTTAATTTGCTATCTGTAAAGAGTTAACCTTACACAGAGTTTTGAACAAATTTCCTGCTCATGCATAGTTTCTGTCTTCTATTTTTAGAGAAAAATTAAGACAAGGTTTCCTATATAAAATGCACCTCCATCTTCACCTCCTGGGGTGAACAGCTTTCTCTCTTCCAGGGAAGACAGGTCTAAATGGAGGAGCCACAGGGTGGTTTTCCCTGACTACAGGAAGGGCATGGAAAAGCATGAATTTTTCTCCATTATGAATTTTTCTGTATCTTTGCCCCCATTTCCATCTCTCTCCCACCCTCGCTTGGGTTGAGGCCTTTGGGTTCTCACAAGGACCAGCAACACTGTGAAGACTTCCCTGACTTCCTTCTTCCCTCCCCCACAGTTCACTGGGCCATCGCGCCCATGCCACGTGGACACACACTGTCACTTACTTCTACTTACACTTTCTCCTACTCCTAGAAAACAGCAGTCACTAGATTTTCATTTTCTTTTTTCTGATTTTTTTTGTGCTTTGTTATCTATAGTCTATTTTCCATACTGAAATTCTTGAAGGTTTTAATTTCCATATACAGTGCCTAGCACATTGTATAACCTCAAAACAAGTTTGTACAAATAGTTAATTTAATTTGTTTAAACCAAAGTAATAAGTGCCTGTGGTAACAGTTCAAAGGGTTTTGAAGAGCCCATGATGAGGAGCAAGTCTCCCACCCAAGCCCTCTCTACTTCAGAGGAAATTTCAGTGACTTTGTATCTTTATCTTCCAATCTATAACCCTGTATTATATGTTTATAGTTTTACTTCTTGACTTAACTACTTTAGACAATAGCTATGACTCGCCCTATTAAAGAAGAGGTTTTAGCTCACTCATAATCCCCCTTACACTTCTCCTCCCAATGGTTGATGGCTACACAAATCCACAACTCTTCATCTGAAGTCCTTGGAATCAAATATGCTTCAAAATTAATATATTTTTCAGAATTTACAAATACTGTGTACATATCTTATGCTGCAAAACCCATGCATAAATGTTTCTGCAGTAAAATATGTGAACAGTCACATTAAGTGGAACATATGAAGATTTTGTGTAACTTTTCATTGGTGCAAATCAGGTTTTGCCAATAAAAAGTCTGCCAAAATTGTCTTCTTCAGCTCACAGTGAACCCACAAATTACTTCAATTACTCAGTCCCCATTACCCGTATTCAAATTAATTTTAATCTTAACCAGAGTAACAAGATACACAGTTCTCTCACTTTAAAAATTTTCTTTATGTGCTTAATCCCTAATCTATCCAGTTATTTATTTTCTAGCAGCCTCACTATTTAATTCTGATTGGACTACACAGCCATTTTTTATTCACTGCTTTTCCTAAGTAAGACACTGGTTCAATAAGTCATTGTCCTCCCTTTATTCTCCTCCTCTGTAATTGCTCACTGAGGTACCTCTCTGTAATGGTGTGCCACTGTGATTATGTCTATAGAATACAGGAAAACTTTAAGATGTTAAAGGATACCTTTGATGCCCTCAAATATACAAGAATCTTCTCAATTAGCAGATAACCATATGTTACAATCACAGCCCACAGTCTCTTTCAGGAGTAATAAAAATACTCTAGAAAATGTCTCCACTCCATTATCTATGATATGCTGAACAAATAAAAATAAAAAATACTATTCACTATAAAACTAGCTTATTATAATTCAGGAAATACACAGCTGTTGACCATTGTAGTTTAAAATGTAATTTAAAAAAAACATATGAAGACAGGTAGTTTGTGTATTTTTCCAAATGTAGTCACTGTGATTACCCCATCCCCACCTCATACATTTCCGTAAAAAGCTTTGTCTCTTTTGCTCCATCTTTTTCCCAAGGGAAAGTCGACTACAGAACAGTTTGGCTGACAGCCCGTGGGGAGTATAGCAAGGGGAGAATAGAACACTAGCCAGCATATAGTGTATTCTAAAATAATAGTTAAATTGACTTTCCAGAAACAAAACTAGTCAGGAGAAGAAGAAAAAATGGAAACAAAACTAACAAATGAGGTCATAGAGGCAGAGATGTAAGGCAGAAGAAAATCAAGTGGGAAGCCAAACAACAAGACAACTCTGTTCTAGAAAAGAGGCCTCCAGCATATTTAAAGCTTTGTCCTACTGAATATTCTCTGGCTTCTAACCACAAGAGCCACCAGGAGCTTTCCAGCATCTCAGAGGGTAAAGGACTGAGCACAGTCGCTCGGCAGACCCTAACCACCCCAAACCCATGGCTTCCCACCAGCCATATGGGCTGTGGGCCTCTGAAACTAGCTCTTTAGAACTGCGGCTCCTGTCAGAGATTAGGAGCAGCAAGAGTCAGTGGAAGCTCTCACGCTTAGGAAGGAGGCTCCACCTCTCCACCTGTCAGGGCACGGTGGTGATGTTAAAAGGTGGCTGTAAGGAGGCTGCAGTGAGATCAGAACGTCTCTTAAGTGTCACTATATAGGTGGCAGTATTTGTGGATTATAATTTTAATCAGAACATTGTTTATCTAGGAAGGGTTCCATTTCCATTGGAACCAATAATCAGAGATGTGTCACCTCAAGGAATAAAATAGGATTCTTGTAAAGCTCGGAAATGGTGAAAAAATTACCATTTTCTAATAGTGAAAAGAAATTGTAATGTCATCTTCAGAATCCATTGCTATGATAAATGTCTAAATACATACCTAATTACAGAGGGAAAATATTTGTATGAGAATATTGGCTTATCCTGGAATTGAAATCTGAGCATAAACCAAGATCACAGACATATTCAGTAGTTGTTTTGTGTGGTTCATACATGACATTAAACTATATTTATGTATGTGTATACATATACACACATGAATATATATGTATTTATGTAAGTATATGTATGTATGTATATACATACATATACTTACATATATATACATACATATACATATATATATATAAAGATATGTTACATTTGCCTAAGGAGTTACATTTATAAAAAAGAAACTTATTGACAGGAATTAATCATTGTTCTCTAATGTGGCCTAGCCATGACAACAAATATTTGGTTTCAGATGTAATCTGATAAATTGAAGCCTTTTGTCTGCTCATGACTAAAACATTTGTCACCAATGAGGAGGCCACATTTTTGTTTTGTGAATAGAGTGCGGGGTGGTTCTGGGTAAGTGGATCAATGCCTCCTGCCCCCAGATTACTATGCCATGTAATTACTGCCATGGTAGATCACATCTGAGATAAAGCCACTGATAAGGGAATCAAAGTACTTCAAATTTTATTGGAGAGTTGTTGATAAACATTTCTAGGGACAAATTTTATAAGACATGCATGCATTTTCCAAGGGAATTATGCCTTTGAATGGAGATAAGATTTCCCAATATACTAAGAGACTATATTTGAGTGAGCTTTAGAATTCTGTGTTTTATAAATAAAGAGATAAATTTCTTGAATTTATTCAAGTTCTCTTACGACTCTTTGACTCCTTGACAAAAAAGTATATTTACACCTGCAACTTTGAATAGATGTTGACCTGTCCCTTTTTTTCTACAGTGGTAAGTATAAATTATCAGTTGAATTATCAGGTATTTAGAGAAAATGGCTAAAGATTTTATAACTCTTAAGGACTTACAAGTGTCAATGCTGTTTAAAATTAGAATTAAGTCACAAGGCATAACAATGCCACTGTGGTTCTATGGCTAGGTTTCCGATGAGGCAGTCACCCTTTGTCTCTCACAAGCAATCATAGGGACTAACTCCTAGTTTCCACCAATAGGTGACCAACTCCTGAGACTAACTGATAAGTATATATATAATTTGAGAGGGAAATTTATAGTTTACTTTCTTAAAATGTTAGATTATTTTAGCTATAATTCTATTCCATTTAGTTTTATTTAATTTATTCTTTAATCTTCCAAATATTGCTCTGGTAAAATTAAGGGTCCCTGATTTTCAACTTTCAGGTTGCTTCTTGAGCTAAAACACACATACTTAATAAAGACAGGAACTTAAAAACTTCCCAAAGTCCATGGGCTCACGTACATTCAGAAATCATTCTGTCCCCAAGTTAAGTATGCTTTTGGATGCACGTAGAAAGATCTGTGCATGTGGACAGGGGACAAGTACACATACTACTCGTAACCAAGAATTTAAATTTGCACTTGAAAGAGAAGTCACCCATGCCAACATTTCCAGAGAGCACAGTTACTCTACATGTTCTAAAATGATTCAAGTTACTCTCCAAAACTGAAGCATTCATGGTCACTGCCTATAATCTTAGAAATAATTACTACTAAAATAGTCTACTCATAATTAGCCAGTTACTAGGTGCAAAGGATCAATTTTAAATGCAATTACTTCAAGTCTGTTTAGTACCTACATTTGATACTTAAAAAATACTTGCATATTGTTTATGAAATCAGTATCAGTTTATTCACAGTATTTATTTCCTCTCAACACAGATGACTCTCTATTGGGTAAGGAGGAATTAGTCAGGCAACTTGTGCCATAACCTTCTTTCTGCATTTTTATCTATTTGATCCTTTTTGTAATCACTATTCCCTCCAATGGAAGCTGGAAACAGAAAGGAAAAGAAGACTAAGTTCAAATGTTCAGATCTCAAATATTCTCTCATTCTTTCTTACTACTGAACAGAATGGCTGACTTTCAATTATTAGCAAATTCTAATTTATTTAATTATCTTTCTATACCTACACTGTTATACATTTACTTTTTAATTTATATCCCAGCTTAATACTGGTCATTTTTTTATACCTGCAGGATACTACCTATGATGTACAATAATTAAGATACTGCAAGTTCCTAAAATGACTCTGCTTATCACAGACACATTTAATTATGTCCAGTATAGCTTTAGTGGTAAAGCATATTTACCACATTCCAATTTTTTTGTGTTTACATGTGTGTGTACACACATATATATGTGTGTGTATATATTCACACATATATGAATTTGTATATTAATATTTCCTTGTTAGTTACAATAGTTAAATAATCAGAACAATATTTTACTCAAACAGGTCACTTTAAGTTCCATTTTTCTCCATAAGAATTATAATGGGGTACCACAGAATTCTGAAATACTTAGACATAAACTATAAGTTCAAATGTAGAAATAAAGCTTTGATTTAGCCCCAGTTAGAATAATTCCCATAGTGTGAAGATGTAAGTATCTAATAATAGCTTTTGTTTTTAAATGATTCCTTCTTCAGTTACACAGTATAAAGGAAAGATCCAGCATCCAGAAAAATTTTCTACCTGAAGGAGTAGATTAAATTTGCTTTATAAGAAAAGCTCTGGTTATGCCAAACAAGGTTGACTGATTTTGTTTCCTATTTTCAGTTTTACATTTAAAATATATGCTTGCAAAATAATTTCTAGAGGTATTTAATTCTTTGATATTAACATGCTTTAACAATGAATTTGTATTTGTTCTATAAAATTTTTAAACTTTTCTGAAGTATCCAGAAATGTACAGCTCACAGAATTTTCAAAAACCGAATATTCCAACATAACCAGCACCAGATCAAGAAAACAGCGTTATTAGTACCCCAAATGCCACCCAACTTGTCTCCTCTTCTAACACAAGAAGTTAAATTACATTTACCATGTCAAAGCAATTTCTACAAGGAGGTAATTTCTGAAGTAGGCACACTAGCCTGTCATTTCTAGTTCTGTTGTCCTGAATAATAGCTGGTTTGTATGCAAGGGGCTCCCTCTAAGAGCCAACACTGTCCTGCCCAGATGACAGGGCAGTTCCTCTGCTGCTCTCCTGTTATTCAGGAGAAGGGTTTTCAGGAGAAGAGTTAGGTGAAGGAGAAAGAGTGTGGGAAGAGAAGAAAGAACAGCAGACTTGCAGGCTGCAGGTACACTTCTTGAACTTCGTATTTTCTTTCCCCAAGTAGTAATCTGACCTGGGGCAACTTAGTTAACCTTTCTAAGCCTTAGCTTCCTTATCTATCAAAAAAAGATGTTTGACTATATAATCTCTAGCATCTGTTTCAAGGCTAAAATGTCGTGACTTCATATGGAAGAATGCTTGGGTGCACAGGTGAGGTGGAACACATCAGAAGGTAAAGAAGTAAATCCTCTCTCTCCCCTTCTGATAGGGGGTCTTCTGCCCTTTATCTTTCCTATTTCTGGAATCATGTGTTCAGCCTGGATTCGAATTATTGATCATCCCTTCTTATGTAATAAAATCAGTTTGTGATGCTAATAAATAATTTCTAAGACCATAAATTAAATGTATGTATATACTTTGCTTCTTTAATGGCAATATAAAGTAAAAGATCTGGGTTTCTTAATAGCATCTCAGACTTCCTCCTGTGGTAACCTGTGTACTGTAAGAATAAGAATTTTACCACACATATACAGGAAACATAAATAGTCAGAAAATATGATGCCTGTGAATGAGGAGATGATTTTTGAGGTAAGCCTTGTTCAAAGGATAAGGACTAGGTTGATTTTTCTGCAAACGCTATTTTACATCATGTGAAATATCTTCAGTGACTATACAACAGTAAAAGACATACATCAGCTTCTATTTAAGAAGGTCAGATTCTCAACAATTGGCTCACATGAATCACTGTCAGGAAGAAATCTTCCAGCAGCAGTGACTAGCCTCAGTTTGCTGTCTGGCTGAGATGTGATTGATACCAGGGACAGAGCAGACTTCCAACCTCTAGCAAGAATGTGGAAACCGACATGAAGACAAGAACTAGAAATTTCATAATTGAAGCCCCTCTGGTCCTTTCTTTATTATGATTCCAAAATATTCCCTACACTTTCCCTTCTTTAATTCATCAGAGTTCTATGTGACATTCTAATGAGCCTGGAAACAGCTCTGCTGCAAATTATTTGTATCCAGTGAATAAAAACCAAATTACTGCCTGTTAGCTACAAGTTCACTCCTTTGCTTCACTGCAGTGGATAGCATTAAACAAATGGAACAATCGAGCCCCGATTATGTAAAAAACTCACAACAAGCCCTCCAAACCCCCTCCTCCATTCTCATAGATACCATTCTCACAAGGCAGATAAACTCACAAAACTCCAGGTTCCACTTTCTTTTCAATTTCCACCTGTTCCTTGAAAAGCCATTTCTTCTCATTTACTCTCTGACCTTATTTCAGTGTCTGCAGCAGAAGAACTGGACAGAAACTCGAGTTTTAGGAACCAATATACAACTTTGTATGTGTAGTCTTCATAGATCTACATAGTTTTTCCTTTTTCCATTCACCTAACCCATCAGTTACAAAAAATTGTTTGAACTAGACATTGTATATCAAACTCAAGTGGCAACTTTCTCCAGTCATATCCAGTCCACATGAGATACTTAAGGCTGTAATAAAATACAAAAAAGCATATTTTAGCTGCTTGCTGTTTTGAAAAAGTAAAAAAAAAAACATACTTTCAGACAGTAATCAATTTCATTGTGGTGGAGATTTCTGCAAAACGCATTAAGAAGTTCACGCCTGTGGCAATGGTCACTGCACATATTTTGGAATGTCTCCCAGACTCTAAGACTTTTTCCAGACATCCAGGAGGAACTTAGGTATGACAGAGATCCTGCTCTGAGCATGGAAAAAAAATTGTAGAAGGAAAACTTTTGAGGTTCAGTGTCAGCTGGATTTTGTTTCTTAGACAGCCGAGTTGCCTAGGTTATGGAAAATACTAGTTATTATGGAGTGACAATAATCAGAAAAGTTTCCCTTCTTTTTTTTTGTCAGAAGCCTTAATTAGTTAATCAACATATTGGTTAAGTAACAATGTTATTTAAGGGCAGCGTAGAGACTAGTCTACCCCAGATACTGAAATCACCAAAAGGTATTTTGATAATATTTTTTTAACTTTTGGAAACAATATGATGTATCGCTGTTTTCTCAACTATGCTTTTGCTGCAAGAGCAACCTTAAATTTGCTCAAAAGTTATACTTAAGGGAGGGTTGATGAAATCACTGGACTTAGCAAGTGCTCTTTAACCATTTCTTTCTGTCATGTTTAGCTTTAAAAACTCTTCCTTTATGAAGGGCTTTTGCTATGGCTAAGAATGAAATCTGAGTATAGAAACTGACATGGCTCATATCTTAAAGGACATACTGACGTATGTCAGAGCCTCAGATTTTCCACAGACATACGCTATTCTCTTTTTTCTTTCTCTCAAAGGCTTAACTCCTTTTTTTAGACATATTTTGCCTCCTATAAATCGAATTCATCTTAACAATGAAATGAAAGAAAGCTTTCCTAGTCTTTTTCTTCATGCTATAACTTGGTTCTCTGTATAAATTTTCTGACTTGTTACAATTTCTTTTTTATTCTTGTATTGGCTTAATATTCCCTTTTTGCTTAAGTTCCAGCTCAGTTTCATTCTGTTCTCCAATCCACACAGCTCCTGCTATAAGAAACAGGTGCTGCTTGGACTCCATGCTTCACTCCCAGCCCTTCCTGTAAGGGCTGAAAGTGAGTGGTCCTTTGAGGAGGCAAATGTCATTTTCCATCTTACCGAGTCTCACTTTTCTTTTTGCAGAACCTAAATAGGTGAAGAAAGGCATGCTTGCTCATTCTTAATTATATATATAATATTTTTAATGCCATTTACAAGAGGGGTGGTTTGGAAAAAGCACTAATTTAGGAATCTGGAAAACTAGATGGTGCTTCAAGTTTTCCTAATTACCAATGAGGTGACCTTGAGGAAACAATGAACTCTTCTGAGTCTCAATTTTCTCATTTGCAAAATGGGAATAATACCTGCCTTGTCTGACTCACAGCTCTACTACAAGAATAATGAAAGGAGATAGTCTTTGTCAAAATACTCCTACACTAACATCTGTGAAGGGCTCAGAATGGTGTTTGGTACACAGTAAACAAAGATTAGCTACAATACTATCATTATTATTATATAGTTTTTATTTAAACTGCAAATCGTCAAACAAGCAATCGCTAACTGGTGCAGTTTTGATGGCTATATTAGTAACATCTCATAATTAGTAACATTTTTAAAAATTTTAATTTAATAGATACTATTTATTCAAACACAGTTTAGAGTAAATGCATTTTGCAGGTGATGGAAAAAAAATTGCCTCAGAAATATTGGACTGAAAAAAAGTCCCTGGGCTTTTTGAGATGTCCTTTGCCTGAGCTGACTTTTCTGGAGCTGCAGCTGTGGCCGGGCAAGGACCCAGGCAGATACAGGACTGTATTATTATAGGGCTTTTGGAAGTCCCCTCTCTGCTTCACAGCAAACAGCAACAGTCGGCCTGACCTCTCTGATGCCAGAGACCAATGAGTCCAGCCCATCCAAGGCAGCTCTTGAGATCCATTGACTGGGCTTCTGGATGAACAGAAGTATCTAGCACACTAGAATCATGTCCAGCCCCAGGCAAAGTTGAAAAGTCATCACTGTTCATCCATGTAGCCTATATTAATTTGCTGGACACCAGAATAAGATACAGACTGGGAGGTTTAAACAACAGAAACTTATTTTTCTCACAGTTCTGGAGACTAAACGTCTGGGATCAAGCTGTCAGAGATTTAATTTCTCTTGTAGCCCCTCCTTAACTTGTAGGTGGCTGCCTTCTCACTGTGTCCTCATGTGGTTGCCCCTCTGCACACCCCTGGCATTATATGCCCAAACTTCCTCTTCTTTTAAGGACACCATTCATATTGGATTAGGGACCACCCTAACAGCCTCATCTCAACTTAGTAACCTATCTAAAGTCTGTTTCCAAACCCAAATTTAGTCATATTTTGACATACTGAGGGTTAGGGCATCCACATAAGTTTTGGGAGGGACACAACTCATTTCATAATAGGGCCTTTCCACCTGTTACTTTTTTTCCACCAGGGTCCATGCAGTTCAAGATATTTTCTTTTCCCTGTGAATCCCTCAGCACTCATCACTTCTGTATACTTCTACACAGTTGGTTGTGCACAAATGTGCAAATGCTTTGAAATCTATTCTGTGACCTGAAGTTGTTTTATTATTGTGACTTCTATGAGCCTGAGCCTAACAGTGTCAAAGACTAGAGAATATGTGGGGCAGCATCTTGTTCCTTGGACTAACATTAAACCCCAAAAGTGGACAAGTCAGTTGCATCAGTCAGGGTTCTCTAGAGAGACGGAATCAATAGTATGCGTGTGTGTGTGTGTGTGTGTGTGTGTGTGTGTATGTACATGTGCATGTGCACATGTGTGTGTGGAGAGAGAGACAGAGAGATTTATTTTAAGGAATTGATCCACATTATTGTGGAGGTTGGCAAGTCTAGAATCTGCAGAGCTGGCTGGCAGGCTGGAGACCTCGGGGAGAGTTGCTGTTTCAGCTCAAGTTCATAGGCAGTGAGACTGAATTCCTCTTCCTCAGGGGATTTCAGTCTTTTTCTGAAGTCCTTCAAGGGATTGGAGAGGGCCCACCTACATGAGGGAAGATAATCTGCTTTCCTTAATCTACTGATTTAAACGTGAATCTCATCTAAAAAATGTCTTTATCACAACACTTGGATTAGTGTTTGACCAAATATCTGGGTATCATGGCTTAGCTGAGTGAGGACATAAAATGAATCATCACATCAGCAAAACATGATCTAGATAACAGTATGTGGGGACTAACTTTGGAAGTTGGTCTTTGAACTCAAAGAGCAAAGCTAGCAACTCTGTGTTTACTATGCAGCCTCCACTACCTCTGGCCTCCTCTCTTCTCAGCCTTGGGTAAGAACAGCAATTTTTAGTTGAGCCACTCTCAATCATATTTCTCACTTGGGTTTGTAGAAACACTTTTTACTTGGTCTATCTCTTCATTAAATACTTTGTAACTTTGGACAAGCAAGGACTTTTTCACTTTCTTCATAAAGCTCTATATATACTTAACAATGTTGCACTATAATTCTGAATGAAAATAAATGTAGGATTTTTTTAAGGTATATCATACTTAGAAATATACTTTCTTTTTGCATTTAAAAAGCATATACCTGATACAAGGTTTAAATTCAATGCTGATATACTATGATTTTGTATATGATATGTTAAGGAATGTGATTTTTCTTATGCTAGAATAAGGCTTACTCTGAACCTTGAATTTCCATATAACAAACTCAAAACTATTCTAAATATGGGGGAGAAGGACATCTACAACTGAAACATCTAAGAAACCCTACAATTTAAAGTTTCATTCACAAAATATACCTCAAAAAAAAAAACCTTTTCAAATTTTAAATTATAGGAAATAAACACACCATAACCTGAGGATCAAATCCAAATGCCTTGTTTCCATTCCCTTACTATATCACCTTGAGGGCAAAGTCCATGTCCTGCTCATCTTCATTTCCTAAGCACCTAGCATAGCACCTGGCACACACAGTAGATGCTACAATAAAGTTTCCTAAAAGACTGTAAGCAATAGATGTTTCTAAAAATATCCAAATAAAGTCCCATCAAAATGATCTAATAGGGGACTAAAAATCCAAGCGTAACTTCAGTTAAGGTGGACCTGTATCCCTTGACCTGTATCAAGGTTTGGACCAAAGAAGACAAGGGAATTGTCTTGCTTATTGAACAGCCATGATTTTGGTGCTCTCCACATCAGTGCCGCAATATCAATATTATAACATGGTTCTAGACCTTAAGCATTGTATCAGTATTTCCTAATGTTTCCTGTGGTAGTAGCATGAAAGACATATTAGCAAAACATTCCTGCCTGCCTCAGAAAATGGAGGGCAAGTAATTATTCCCCTTCTTATCCCATGCTAGGTTTCAGGAAGAACAACAAAAACCAGCATATGTCACAGGGCGAAACAGGCTGTGCGCATCAATAAATCCTGAGCATCTACCAGTCACTGCAGGGGATTAAGAATTAAGACTTAGCCCCTGCCTGTAACACTTCAGGGACAAAGGGCAATGCATAGGGGCTATAACAGGAACTCAGAGAAGTGACAAATTAGCCTGGGGTGCATTGGGAGGCTTCACAAAGAACATCACTTTTGAGCATCATCTTGATTTGAATACAAATTTCCCAAGAAGAAAGTAAGCATAGGGAAGATTTCAAGTCAGCAGTTCTCAGTGGACCACAGTCTCCTGGGTGTCAGCAAGACCCCTTTCAAGGGGCCTACATGAAAGGCTCACATGGTCAAAATTATTTTTATAATAACATGAATGCATTATTTGTCTTTTCACTATGTTAATATTCGCACTGATGATACACAAGTAACGGTGGTAGAATTGCTTGAGGTTTAGCATAAATCAAGGTAGGGATACCATACTGCACTAGTAGCCACATTCTGCAATGCCAGGCACTTGCAGTTAAAAAAAGAGAAAAAAAGCAACCAATTTTACTTCAGAATATCCTTGATGAAGCAGTAAAAATTATTAATCTCCCCCTTTCAGTATGTGCCTTTTTAGTGCTCTGTGTGATGAAATGGGGAAGTACACATAAAACACTTCTGCTGCATCCTGTAGTTCAATGGCTGTTTCAAGGAAAAGCACTTGTGTGCTGTTGGTTTTGTGCTTTGTCTCATGGAACACCATTTTTCCTTGAAAGAATCACTGACAAGTTACAGTAGTTCAAATGTATCACATGCTGTGAGGTTGCTGTTCTGTGAAACCAATTCAGTTGTATCATATTTCAAAGAAAACAACAGGTTAGTTGCCAACCATAAAATTAGAGCTTTTGTGTGCAAATTAAAAATTTTGGAAACCTTGTATCTGCCACAGCAAACTTGCCAGTTTTTCAATTATTTGAAAATCACAATCCAAAGCAATACTAACCACTGTGATTTTTGAAACTATATTATGAAATGGATGCACATTTGGAAGATCTACATATTATTTGGAGAACCAATATTTCCCAAATGGCCAGTACATGGTATTGCAAAATCATGCATCGGTGAAAGATCCATTCAAAGTTCAAATGAGACAAAGCAATGTTTTTTAATGTTGTAGATGATGAAAAGTATGGTATGATTTCAGATCCACATTGCAACTAACCTGTAGGAAATTACCACTTGTTGAGTTTTGATGTACTATTAAAGAAAATTATCTACACAATTGCCAGAAAAGCTTATTAAAATATTCAATCTCTGTCCCACTACATCTCTGTTAGAGTCTGGATTTTCTTCATATCCTCAACTAAAAAATGCATCATAACAGATTGAAGGCAGAAGCAGATATGAAAATTCATTTGTTTTCTATCAACCTAAACATTAAAGAGATCTACAAAATTGCAAAACAATACCACTGTTCATTTTATTTGTTTTGGAAAACACAGTTGTTTCTCATAAAATATGTCCTAAGTTTTACTTAGGACAACATATAGTGGGTTTATTATTTTATTTTAAATAAATTAATACATATTTTTTTTTATTCTCCATTTTAATTTCTAGCATGTCCTATATCAATAACACAGTCTATAGCAAATGAAGGCACTTTGGGAGTATTCAAGACTTCTTCAGAATTTAAAGGAATCCTAAGCCCAGTTTGAGAAGTGACATTTCATTTAAAGGAGCTGCTTTATACAAAGGCAATGTTCATGCAAGGGAAATAAAGGGAGTTCCTGAAGTGGGAATAGGCATAAGCTTCACTGAAGAGCTGGCTGGAGATAATGACTAGTAAACTTATAAAAGAAACTATATGCCCTCATAAAACATTTTAACCTTATCCTGTACACTGACAGCTTTCAAACTCTCATGACTATAACCCATTGTCAGGTGTACATTTTATATCATAAAATGGTACCCAAACACATGCACATTTATATAACTAAATACAAGTAGTGCAGAGTTTCACAAAACAATACCTTCACAGAATGTGATGCACTCTGCTGTTTTTTATTACATTTTAAAAAACTCCGTTTGAATTTGCTATTAATTTGAATTTGCTACTCAGTATTAGCTTGCAACCTTTAATTTGTAAAGGTTACACACTGCTCTATGTAAAGAGGAATCAAGGAGCAACACATGTGTTATCCAGGGAAGTGACCTGATCATATTTGTGTTTTTAGAATCACAATGTGGTATGGAGGTTGGACATTCAGGAAACTGTTGTAATTGTCAAGGGGAGTTCTGGTAAGAATATGGCCTGAGGCACAGTATTGAGAGGAGACACTGTATTTAAAAAAGAAAGAACTATTAAGATTCAAAGAAAAATTGATGTAGCATTTGTAGAAGATACACCCTCTATGACAGAGATTTGTAACTTGGGAGAATTGTGCAGCTGCTGAGGCTATTGCCTAAGAAAGAACATGCAGGACTGTGATAGGTTTGCAGGGCATGGAGGTGAAGGAAGAAATAAACTAATTGAGTTTCAAATGGGATGGATTTCAGATGCCAGTAAGTCATTCAAGTAGTGATGCCCAAGAAGGGAATAGGATTTTGATTCCATTGAAGTGGAAAGAATTCAAGACTTGGAATACAGAAATAACTGGCCTTAGGTCTCCATGCTGCCATTTTAGGAATACTGGTTAGGCTTCTCAGTCTTATATTGTGTTCCTTCTGAGCATAAATAATACATTGTACTAGTTCATGAAACATAGCTATGGTCCTACAAGACCCAGTATCACTAAAAAGAATAAAACAAACCAAAAACACCAGTTTTAAGTTTCAAAATAAATTTACAAAGGCCACACTATAGTGTGAAGTTTCCTCAACATGACTCAATTATACAAAAATAAAGGCAGCACATATGGTCTCTGTCAGAATGTGCCATACATAGCACTGGGAGATGTTATATGCTGTTGAGAAAATCTTTTTCATGACAATAAAACCTCCGCATGCAGAAGGATATAAATTCTTTAGGAGCTGGCATAAGACAGCTTTGTGGTAGAGATAAAAGGACAAAGGACACAAATGTCCACATCACACAAGTTGAAGAAATGTTAAATTCATAAGCTTTTAAAATTTAGGGTGCAAACCCTAATTCAATTAGCTATTTTTTCAACACCTCATGTCAAACTTAATATTACTAAATATGTGTTTAATGGCAACAAAACCCTTGGCACAAGGCATTTTGCTTGAAAAATATCAAAGGTCTTTATGACCACTGAAAATGTGGCACAAAATTTCATCTACTTTAGAGTGACGGGAATCAAGAATTTAACTGGTTAAATTTAGACTTGCAAATATCACATACTACATAAATAGCCAATATAGCAACCAAACATACCAGAATTTGTTCATTACACCACAAAGGCTTGCAACTGAAGAACTGTATACATTTTGCTCTGGTACTAACCCATAGAAAACACTATTTTTTTAATGAAATACTGGGACTAAACACACATGGATTATTTAAAAAAACACCCTGTTACATGAAAGCCAACTTCACAGACTAGAGAGAAAATATATAAATAAATAATGTGATAAATTTTATGAGAAATAACACAAGAGTCAACTTCACTAGAAATTTGATTATTCACCATAATCATCATAAATCTCAAAAATACATTCATACAGTGTTAAACACATGCAAAATGTCTGGGATCAGATATATAAACAATTTGCTGCTGCTGCTAAAATGTTGTTCCCTAATAACTCGGTTAGGCGGTTCAGCAACCAAACACTGCTCCACTATCTGAACTTGTCAGCACAATGTTTATGCTTCGGTTTCTCTGACCAAAAGAGCCTGAACACATCAATGAAATGCAACACTGAGTCCCTGCGGATGTAGCACTTGAGGGCTTGCAAACAATCTAAACATGGGGTCTGCAGAAAGCGGCCTGTGGTTCACCCTTTGGGGAACACAAGACATCTCAATTACACAATAGCAGTTAGCAGACCAGAGATTAAAATGATGCTCCAGTTCATTCTTTGTCCTGAATATAATATTTATTCACAGCCAAAAATAAAGCAGAGATTTAAATTACAAGTCTAAGTTAGTCTAAGTTCCTGTTTTGTAATTTTTAATGACCAGTTCTCCCCAGTGGGACTTAGGTTATATAATTATTGTGCCTATTCAGGTGTATTCTGTTGTATACAACAGACAATTTCTAGAAATAAGGAAAGAGGTGAATCACATTTTTATAATTCTATTAATACTTTCTCCAATGATAAATGTCATCACTTTGTATTGAAGTCCTTTAACTTTAGAGTTCTTTAACATACTATCAGTCAGCCTTCTGAAACTGGCCATAGTTCAACATTAAAATTCACCACAGAAGCAAACCAGTTGAAAGGGCTTTATAGATGAGTCCTTGGTAAAGCGAAAACCTTATAACATTAATAACAATCTCATGTTCTTCTTCTTATAGCTTGTGATGTTCTCATATATCTTTCTTATATGCATTTGAGGTTTTGGAGAATTTTACGTTGTTCATTCAACCTTTAGTGAAATGTCTCAGTCACTGTGGTATCTTAAGATGCAAAATGTTAAAACATGTTCTATACTTTCAAGAACTCCACACTTAGTAAAAGAAAACACATATATAAACTAACACAGTATGAAATGTGCCATACAAAAATTAGATACCTGGTTTAAAAGTAGAATACTTGAGTGATTAATCAAGCCATTGAAAGATACAATTTACTAAAATTCACACAAAGATAAATCAATAATCTGAAGTTTTATATCATTAAATATACTGAAACAAAAATTAATAACTTGCCAGAAAAATTAAACCACTAGGCCTAGATGGTTTCACTGGTGGATTCTGCCAAACATTTAAGGAAGAAATGATATCAGTTATCTACAATCTCTTGTAGAAAGTAGAGGCAGAGGGAACACTTCCTAACTCATTCTATCAGGACAGCATTACTCCAAAATCAAAACTAGATAAAGCCATTACAAGGAAAGAAAACTAAAGACCAATATCATTTCATGAAGCAAAAATCCTCAACAAAATATTAGCAAATCAAATCCAACAATGTATAAAAAAAACTATGCACTATGACCAAGTGGGACTTACTCCAGATTTGCAAGGTGGTTCAACACTCAAAAATCAATTGATGTAATCCCTCACATCAACAGGTTAAAGGACAAAAAAAAAAAATCACATGATCATTTCAAAAGGTGCAAAGAAAGCATTTGATAAAATCCAGCACCCATTCATGATAAAGACTCTCCATGAACTAAGAATAGAGGGGAAACCTCTTCAACTTGATAAAGAACATCTACAAAATACCTAGAGGTATCATCATACTTAATGAATAAGAAACTAAACACCTTCTCCTAAGATAAGGACCAGGAAAAGATGTCCCTTCTAAAAACACTGTATTCAATATCATGCTGGAAGTCCTGGTTAATGCAATAAGAAAATAAAATAAAAGATAAACAGATTGGAAATAAATAAATAAAACTGTCTTTGTTTGCAGATAACATCATTGTCTATGTAGGACATACCAAAGAATTGACCAAAATAACTCCTGGAACTAGTAAGTGATCAGAGCGAAGTTGCAAAATATAAGGTTAATATACAAAAATCAATTGCATTCCTCTACACCAGCAATGAATAACTGGAGTTTGAAATTAAAAATGTAATACCATTTACATTAACACCAAAAAAAAAAAAGAAACACTGAGACATAACTCTAACAAACTATGTGCAAGATCTACATGAGGAAAACAATGAAACTCTGATGGGATAAATCAAAGATCTACCTAAGGGGAAAGATACACAATGTTCATAGACAGGGAAATACAGTATTACTAAGATGTCTATTCTTCCCAATTTTATCTATAAATTGAATGCAATACCAGTCAAAATTCCATCAAGTTAGGTTGTGGATCTTAACAAACTGATTCTAAAATTCATATAGAAAAGCAAAAGACCCAGAATAGCCAATATAATACTGAAGAAAAAGAACAAAATCAGAGATTTGAAAATATTCAACTTCAAGATTTACTATAAAGCCAGGAATCAAGAAAGTGTGATGAAAGAAAAGAGGAATAGATCAATGGAACAGATAGAAGCCCAGAAATGGACTTACACAAATATAGTTAACTGATCTTTGCCAAAGAAGCAAAGGCAATTCAATGGAGAAAGGATAATCCTTTCAACAATGGTGCTGAAATGACTGATCATGCACATGGACGGTCCATGGATGGGCCCCTGGGCTGGAGAACTCTTGGAAGTCATTTTGTGACTGTGTGTAATACTCTGAGGAAAAGGTCCATATCTCATGATGTTCTCAAATGGTCATATAACCCCAAAAGTTTAAGAACCACTGGTATAGACAGAGTACATTTTCAGGTTGGCAATGGCTGCCCCAAAATGATCAACAATTGATTCTGATTCCTTCAGCTGGGTTGACCATCAATGGAGAGCAAGCAATCCTTCTGAGAAGCAAAAGGAAGTGACTTTTGTATCAAGAGGCAATGTCTAGATCCTAGACCTCCCAGAAATGGCTAAAACATTGTTCTAACATTGTATCATCTTCACTAAGGGTGGGGTGGGGCATTGTCCTTTCATATTATTCCCTAGAAAAGCAGATGTAAGTATGTTCCCTTTTATCTACATTTGGTACTACCTTAAGGGGGTCAACAGAATAGAAGCTGTATTTCATCACTACAAAGTTAAAAAAAAGGGGGGGGGCAAAAGGTCAACATGAGAGTCCACATTCCCAAACCCTTCTTCAACTCTATAGATCATGTTGTCTTTCTGGTTTGTATCTTCACATTTCTTGGAATTTGTAACCACCATTTAAATTAACTTTTATGCACTCTGCACTTTGAGGTACATTTGGTTGTAAGCAAAAACAACTTCAAAAAGTCTGAAGTCCTTACTCCCTTTGGACCTTAAGCACCCAAAAGATGTTCTGTCATCCCCCAGATTCTGGAATGTATTCCGAGAAAGTGAGTTAAAATGACATTTCTGCTTATTCCCATTTTTATTGTAATTACTGATTAACAACTTTTGGTTTCCTTGCTTCTTGCATTTTTGCCCTTTTACCTTGCAAATTTTATTATGCAGCAGAGCCAATTATAAAACCATGTAAAGTTCAACAACTGTTCATAATAAGTCCACGTGGAATTAAAGCACAATTTTTATTTGAGGATGGGCCAAATTCCTCAGACCGAAAAAAAAAAAAAAAAAAGTAAAAAGGCTTGTTAGACATTTCTACAAATTTATTATGATAGTGGAACTAATCAATAAACCCTTCCACATTATTTTATTTTCTGTTTCAAAACCAGCTACATAAATCAACTGAGTTAACTTCATTACTTAGTAGTCTTTTTTTATCTAGCTATGAAGCAGTGTTTGTAAGACATTTATAATAGAACCTCACAAAATGGCTAAACAATTACAATATTGTAGAAGAATGACTCCTAAGTGCAGGAATACATTAAAAATCCTCTGTTCAGGCCAGGTTGCTGTATAATTCTGAACACAGTGTGACCTTGCTTTCCTTAGAGACCCTTTGGAATTTGGCTCTTATTTCAGCCTTTGCTCTGCCAAGCATATAGAATGAATTAGGTGAAGCGCTGTTACAAATGCACTCCATGCACAGTGGTTTCCAATAGAAAGCTGAATGTTTTAAACCAACTAAGTTTAACTTAAATGTAAAAATGGTTCTTCTTTCAAAATTGAGTTTCACTTCCCTTTTGCAGCTGCTCGCCTTTTTTCTCTTCATTCCAATTTTACATCCCAGGGAGAGAATAAATTTGGAACAAATGTAAACAGGAAACCTAAAGTAAACAGTCTCAATGCATATTTGTAGTCTTTTAATTTCAGGTATGCACATACTGAAGGGGACTTCCCAGCTCATTGCTGATGCAAATAAAGAAGGAGGCACCAGGAGCTTTCTTCAAAGTCCTCTTAGCTTTGGTTCTCAAGAACCTACACCAGCCCCTCAAGGCAGAGAACAAAACCTACTCCCTGGCAGGGCCCAGAGGAGCTCCTTAAGTTTTCACTGACAAGGCTACCCAAGCACCTTTTTCTGCCCTCTTGTTCCCTCTTTTACTACTGCTACTTCTATTCCAGGTGCTTAGCATGCTTTCTGTTCCTGATTCTCAGCTGTTAAGAGGAAAGCAACTCATGAACTAATTTACTGTAAAGTAAGGAGCATGCAGAAGAAAGAACATGGATTTATAGACAGGCCAACTGGGGAATCAGACCTCAGTTCTCCAATTCATTCACATAAAAGAGTGACTCAGGAAGGTCACTAAACCACCTGAGACTTGGATTCTGCACGTGTAAACTAGGGAAAACACAAGACTGCACAGAGAATGCACAAACCAGGTCCACAGCCCAGATTCTGTATTCAATAAAATCTAAGATGCTTTCTTTTCCTTTCCTACATCTAGACTTGCACCTCCCACAAGGGTTTCTCTTCTAAGGTAGACCATATGACAAGAGCAAAGTTTAACTGGAAACATGAATTTCTAAAAGAGGGATTTTAGGCCCTCCACACCTAGCATGGAGAGATATTCTAGGGTAATGTCATGCTCTTCCAATCATTCAGCTCAATACTGTGTTGAGGATGATGTTTAGAAGGGAGAATAAACACTTCTGAGTTTTTCAACCTCAAAACAAAATTAATTCTAAATTGCTTTTTTTCAGTGACCAGCTTCCCAATTGTAGAAAAAAACTGCTGTATCTCTGCAGATGGGTTTATTTTATGTGGTGGATATGTTTGAGAAAAGCTGTGCAATTTAAATTGTTATAAATGTAATGCTGTTTGCCATATTTATTTTATGACCATTTTATTTATCTGTTTAATAATGAAGGTTGTCTGATGCTAAATTTGGACTGCCTATCCAAATTCTGCATCAGTGTGCTTGGGATCATTGAAGTTCTAAGACATTTTTAACATCCTTTAATGGGAGGATTTTAAAAGATCTCATAGAACTGTGTATATTTTCCCAGCACCTCTATACCTTATTTATATTGGAAGAGATGACTCTTTCAATCTGTTCTTCATATCTATTTCTATATCCATATTATATTGCAGCATCTCCTCCTACACCCTGCATTTTCCTTTTGTCCTCTGCAAGGATTTTGGAAGCCCAAAAAACATTTACCAAAAAGGGCATTTTCCCTGTCATAGGACAGAACCTTCTTGATAGAAATTTTATACACACATGGATATACAAATACATGCACAATAAAGATGAATAAATAGCAAAGACCTGTAAGACAAACTAGCAAATTTGCTCATTTAATGGTAGATTCCATTATACATAATGAAGCTCCCATCTCTACCAATAGTAACCAATTAATGGCCTGAAGTGCTAATACCTTTCCAACTGAGAGATTCTTAAGTCATAAGATTGCTTCTGTATACCTCCTGGAAATATAAATTCTGGTCTATGACCTTAAAAGACATTTAAAAAAAATCTCTCTGAAATTGAATTAAAAAACACATCAAAAAGATCATCATGACTGAGTGGAATTTATTCCAGGGATGCAAGGACAGTACAATATTTGAAAAAACATCAACGTGCACCACATCAACAAAAAGAAAGACAAAAATCACATGATAATCCCAATAGATGCTGAAAAAGCATTTGACAAAATTCAACATCCATTCATGATAAAAACTTTCAACAAAATGGGTATAGAGGGTGTGTACCTCAACATAATAAAGGCCATATATAACAAACCCACAGCCAACATCACACTTAACACTGAAAAGTTGAAAGCTTTTCCTCTGAGATCAGGAGCAAAACAAGGATGCCCACTCTTCCCACTTTTATTCAACATAGTACTGGAGGACCTAGCCACAGCAATCAGACAACACAAAAAAGTAAAAGGCACTAATATTGGTAAGGAAGAAGTTAAAGTGTTACTGTTTGCAGATGACATAATATTATACATAGAAAACTCTAAAGACTCCACCAAAAAATTATTGGAACTAATAACTTAATTCAGCAAAGTTGCAGGTTACAAAATTAACACACAGAAATCTGTTGCATTCCTAAGTAGTAACAACAAATTAGCAGAAAGAAAAATCAGGAAAACAACTCCATTTACAATTGCATCAACAATAATGAGATACCGAGAAATAAATTAAAAGAGGTGAAAGACCTATACACTGAAAACTACAAGATATTCATGAGAGAAATTAAAGAAGACACCAATAAATGGAAATAAATCCCATGCTCATGGATAGGAACAATTAATATCGTCAAAATGGCTATTCAGCCTAAAGCAATCTACAGAGTCAATGCAATTCCTATCAAAATACCAACAGCATTCTTCAACAAACTAGAACAAATAGTTCTAAAATTCATTTAGAACCATAACACCCTGAATAGCCAAAGCAATCCTGAGAAGGAAGAACAAAGCAGGGGGGATTATGCTCCCTAACTTCAAACTCTACTACAAAGCCACAGTAATCAAGACATTTTGGTACTAGCACAAGAACAGACCCATAGATTGATGGAACAGAATTGAGAGCCCAGATATAAGCCCACACATAAATGGTCAATTAATATACGATAAAGAAGCTATTAATATACAATGGCAAAAAGACAGCCTCTTCTATAATAACTGGTGTTGGGAAAACTGGACAGCTACATGCAAGAGAATGAAACTGAATTACTGCCTAACTCCATCCACCAAAGTAAACTCAAAATGGATCAAAGATCTGAATGTATGTCATGAAACCATAAAACCCATAGAAGAAAACATAGGCAAAAATCTCTTGAATATAAACATGAGCAACTTTTTCCTGAACACTTCTCCTTGGGCAAGGGAATCAAAAGTAAAACTGAACAAATGGTACTACATCAAACTAAAAAGCTTCTGTACAGCAAACGGCACCATCAGCAGAACAAAAAGGCATCCTACAGTATGGGAGAATGTACTTGTGAACAACTTATCCAATAAGGGGTTAATATCCAAAATATATAAAGGACTCACAAGCCTCAACATCCAAGAAACAAATAACCCAATTAAAAAATGGGCAGAGGATCTGAACAGACACTTCTCCAAAGAAGAAATTTAATGGCCAAAAGACACATGAAAAGATCCTCCACATCACTAATTACCAGGGAAATGTAAATTAAAACCACAATGAGCTATCACCTCACACTAATTAGGATGGCCACCATCCAAAAGACAAGAAACGACAAATGCTGGTGAGGATGCAGAGAAAGGGGGACCCTCCTACACTGTTGGTGGGAATGTAAATTAGTTCAACCATTGTGGAAAGCAATACAGAGGTACCTCAAAAAAACTGAAAATAGAAATACCACTTGACTCAGTAATTCCACCCCTAGAAATTTACCCGAAGAAAACAAGATCCCTGATTCGAAAAGACATATGCACCCCTATGTTTATCACAGTACTATTTACAACAGCCAAGATATGGAAGCAACCCATGTATCCATCAATAGATGAAATGATAAAGAAGAGGTGGTACATGAACACAATGGAATACTATTCAGCTATAAGAAGAAAAGAATCCCTATCCCTTGCAACAACATGGATGGAGCTAGAGGGTATTATGCTCAGTGAAAGGCAGAGAAAGACAACTACCAAAAGACTTTACTCATTTGTGGAATATAAAAACAAAGCAAAACTGAAGGAAGAAAACAGCAGCAGACTCAGACTCAGAGAAGAGACTAGTGGTTACCCAAGGGGGAGGGGATCAGGAGGGTGGTGTGGAGGGAGAAGTAGATTAAGGGGCACTATAATTAGCAATCACAATATAGGTAGGTCAAAGGGAAGAGAGTACAGCATGGAGAAGAGAAGTAATGACTCTATAGCATCTTACCACGGTGATAGTGACTTTAATGGCGTCAGTGAGGACTTGATAAAATGGGTGAATGTTGAAACTACAGTGTTGTTCGTAAGAAAACTTCATAAGATTATATAGTAATGATACTTTAATAATAATAATAATAAAAAAATCTATCTGAGCTACAGAATAATTCCAAGTAAGAGTTGTTCATCTTTCTTCCTTATTAAGTGACTGTGAGCTCCTTGAAGCCAGGGACTGTGGCAACATGAACTTTGCATTCCCAGCATTTGGCAGAGTGCCATTCAAGAGCCATCTTCATGCCAGGCTGTATGTTTGTCTTCCAGATTCAGCAATGAACAGTAGAGGTAAGGCTCCTGGCCTCCTAGGTCTTACATTAGGAAACAAACACACGAATAAATATGTAATTATAGATTGGAAAATGTTCCAGGGAAAAAAGAAGAAGGTGCCATGAAAGAATATGACAAGGAAAGTCTAATTTAGACTAGAAGAGGAAGTCAGAGAAAGCTTTTCTGAAAAAGGTCATATTTGTGTTGAATCTTATGGCTGAAAGGATAGGCCTTGAAGTGGGAAGGAGCTCTCCTCAAAGGAATAATGGAAAAGCGTGGTAAGAGTGGAGTCCCTTAATGTGGGGAGAGAGGGGGCAAGGAAGTGCTGATGAAGGACAGCGGTAGGAAGGGACCAGGGGGTGGGAGCCCAGTTACAGATTTTATATTTTATTCTAAGGGCAACTGTGCCCACTGGAATGTTTTAAGTGAGAAAGTGACAAAGTCTGTCACTTTATGCTTTCAAAAGAATGCTCTGGGACCTGCATGTGAGAAGGTACAGAGGGAAAGAGAGAGGGAGACACTGACCGGGCTTGTGGCCGTCTGGATGAACAGTGATGACAGTGTAGACTGGGCTAGTGGCCGTGGGACTAAAGAGAAGCAGGTGGACTTGAGATGTGTTTTGAGATAGATGGGTTGGAAACAGTGGAATGACGGGAGGACTGCAGAGTACTCATAGCTCTGTGACTTGAATAAAAACACATACAAGGGTAGTAGTTTTCAGAAAACTAGCGCAGGAGCCCATTTGGGAGAGACTGGGAGGGAGGGGCAGAGAAACTGCAGGGATGCAATAGTAAACAAAGTGACCTTTCCCAGGAGGGAAGTGAGCAGAGAGAGATCTTAATCCTGTCACAGGGAGGAGGGAAAAGAGGCTTACAGAGGGAAAGCAGTCAGTCCAAGGTCAATCTATCACTGAGTGGTACAACTGAATTAAGAACCAGATTTTGCTGTTATTGTTGTGGTCATTATTGTTTTAGGTACTAGCCAAGTAATTCCTACTACGCTGCTCTCATTCCCTAGAAAGAAAACATCTGAATGCATTACTAAATAATCGGCAATAATTTAAGCAACAGATGTGTTGTCATTCTGTAATTGAAGATTTTATCTGCCAGACCAAGCGCATCCCTTGCTAAAACAGTCCGTAATGTTTACTGCATTTGTGCTTTGAAACCCAGAATAATTCTATTTTCCTTAAACTGCCACACAAATAACTCAAGCATTTATTTACCAAGATTTCACTTAAGACATAAAAATTTATGTTAATTTAATTGTTTTTCTAAACTTTGGATAATATAAAATATTTTCTACATCATGAAATATATTCATAAGGTATGTAAAACTAATACATTGAACTTTCCCAGAAATCATTTGCATCTGAAGCTAAAACTGGCTAACTGAAATACCTCTCTGTTGGGAAGGATGTGGAGACATGGTACAGAGACAGTGCTATCTGTGTATATGTATCTAGCCAACAATGAGCCTCTCACACGTTTTCCCTCTCTGGGTCCAACACTCCTCACTAACAACCTGGCAGCTGCGCAGGACAATGACTTTCTCCACTCAGTCCCCTTTGGTAAAGGAACTGACAAAATGCACTAGCTCTTTTGTTTTTGTAATGGAAATTATTCCCAGTAATTATAATATTAAAATTAGGCTTTAAACTGAATAATCATCTGCACAATTGGAATGATACTAGATGACTGAGGCTTAGGCTTAAAAGGAAGTGCTGATACTGCACTTGATATTGAGGTTTTATGATAGAAATCTGCCATCAGCTGTAGGAACACTGAGGATTAGGGTCTTTTATCTCTCCTAAAATAGCATAAAAATATTGGGTATTTAAAATTTCTCTGCTTTTGTTTTCTCTCCCTGCATGAAAAACAGAAATCCAATCTTGAGACTGTTTAATGACATTCAGAATTCTCTTTCCCAGGGAAAGTCTCAGGGCTGCACAGGCAGAGTAAACCAAGAGGGCTTGTAGAGCCTGCAGCATTCCACCTTAATGAGTACTTCTGAGCAGATTCATTACAATTAAATCTCATCTTTATTTTTGTTCTCATGCAGAACAAGGGCAAAGCAAGCCTATGGAGAAAACTGCTTCAGTGAAATTAGTTGGATTTATCGTTGGATTTGTTTGTCTTGTTTTCAAGTAAGTATTTCCAGACATTTGAATGAAAAGTGTGTATAATTGCTTCACCTCTGATACACTGAAGATACATATGATGGTTGGAGGAAAACATGCAAAGGTTCTTATTAAGAGCACCCTGTCCTTTAGTTTTTCATACCCTAACGATTAATTTTATGCATTCAAGGTCAATTTTACCTTCATTTTTTATATTTAATCTAGTGAGCTAAGAATCTTAAAAATAATTTTTTTTTCTCTTTAGCTCCTCTGGCTGGTCTTTGACTAACAACAAAATATCCATAAATGCTGTGACACTTCCCTCATAACCAGACTTCACTTCCCATTGTTAGCCTCCAAACACCCTGTCAGTCCCAAATCTTCCCATATTCCAGGTCCTCCTGCTGGCCCCGTATATCTCCCTGACCTGGAAAGCCACCCAAGTGTGGGACAGAAACTACTGCCTCTGCAGAGGGTCTGCTCAATGCTTGTGCTTAAGCCCCCCTCTCTCACTGAACCATATTTGATTTGCATAAAGGCTGGGCTGAAAGCTGGCAGACAGAAGGTTAGCAGCTATAGGAAAGTGTCTGCTGTGACCCAAGGGCCCACTGAGAACCCAGCCGCCTTTCTAGAAAGGCCTAAAGAGGCACTCATTAAACATACCAACCTGGACTTAGACTCATACGAGGGCAGAGTCATCCTGAAAGATAGATTTCTCACACAGTTAGTACCAGACATTAGGAGGAAACTGCAGAAGGTAGTTCAGGACTCAAGAGGCCATGATAGATGACATGCTTATCACAGCAACTTTAGTTTTTTACAACCAAGAGCAGGTTGTGGAGGTGAGGGCTCAGGAGGAGGAAAGGAAGAAAGAGGCAAGGTACCCAGAGGAGAAACAGAAAAGAGAGGCTAGACATGCCCAGATGATGGTGGCCTATAGGGCCAAGGGCAGCTGTTGGTACCCTAACCACACCCAAGGATGGCTCCACAAGTGCTGTATCTGCCGCCAAGCAGGACATTGGGCAAAAGAATGTCCCCTAAGGGATAGGCCACCTGTCACTGCCTACCCAAAATGCAGAGAGTCAGGGCACTGGGCTACCCTCTACTCCTCAACCTGAAGGGATCTGGGGTCTGAGGGAACCCTAGGCCTGTAAGTGATCAACCAGGACTGATGCAGCCCCCTCCAGTCGGGCCTACCGCAGGATAACACCATCGCTGGAGTGAAGTCAAGGGCACCAATGGGTGTACCAGGTGGGACAGTAACTTTCCTTTTGCATACTGGGACCACCTACTCTGTTCTGTCTTCCTTCTCCCGACTGCTCACCTCAAGAGCCTGCACTGTCTTAGGTCTTACTGAACCGACTTCTCTGCCATTACTCCCCCTTGGTGCTGTCTGTGGGAGGCCACAGCTTTTCCCACAGCTTCCTGGTAATGCCTGATATCCCAGCCCATTGTTAGGCTGGGATATTCTACAAAAACTGGCAGTTCAAGTCACTCTGGGAGAATGTCCTCCATCAGACTACCCTACAAAGGCTGGTGCTGACTGATAAGGATAATCCAGAACAGAGCCCAGGGACTTGAGAGAATGTTATCCACCCCAATGTCTGGGACCAAGGCATCCCTCGGAGAGTCATTACAACCCTGTGATAACTGAACTGAAGGGTCCTAATAAGTTCCCACCAACCAGACTGATTTTTGTAAAGGACGGCCCACCACATACACATTTGTCAGTCTGCTCTTAAATCAGTCATCCACTAACTGTTCCATCTTGTTCACACAAGTAGGCCATCAGCTGCTCTGGAACCCAGCCCGAGGCACGCTCTCTTCCAAACCCATGGTTCAACCTAATCAAACCATACCCACTACCCAGTTGTTTCTCCCCCCATAGCAGATGGTTTAGCTGCCAGCCTATGCAACTTGGAGGGCAGAAACTTCCAAATGGACAGGGAAGCACCAGCACTATAATTCCCCTATTCATTATCTCTTTCACTGCCTACCTGTCCCCCTCTTTGGGACTGTGCTGCGTATGTGCACACGGAGCCTGTCTTAAGCTCCTTCCCAGGTGGACTGAACCCTGCTCCTTGGGTTTTATTTTATACAGACATGTCCTTGGCTATGGCCAATATGTGCTTCCCTTATCCAATGTATCACCAATCAAAGTTGATCAAATGGGCAGGGCCCCTTCTCCCACTAGCAGTAGGGCTGGTGGCTCTCCTGGGAACTGTGGGGACAGCCACTGGAGGTTCCTTCCTAGGGATTCAATCCCAATTATCCCAGGAAATAGCTGAGAATTTCCACTGAATGGCTGCTGCCTTGACAGGGCTTCAGAGGCAATTAGATGCACTAGGGTGGCTCTTCAAAACTGCAATCTTAGACCGCCTCACTGTACATGAGGGAAGAATCTTCCTTCTATATAAGGGAAGAATGCTGTTTCTATATCAATAAGGCCAAGTATAAGAAGACATCTGCAGGATTCTAGATCCTGCAGATAAGATTCAAACTTTGGGCATGGCAGCCTTAAACTGGAAATCATGGCTAACATCTTTCCTTACACCCCTGGCATCTCCCCCTAGTTTTACTAGTTAGAGCCCTTGCCACTGGAGTCCCTTTTCTTAACCTCTTTATTCAATTTCTCTCTTCCTGGCTTCAGGCTCTACATCCACAAATAATGACTCAAGATGGTTATCAGCCAGTTCAGACACCCTTACCCTCCATCTATATGGGACATCTGGATCAACCAGAACCTTCATCTGGTCATGGTCTCTCAGATCCCCAGACCCACAGGACTTAACTAACCAGTTATAAACCCCAAACCCCAACTGAAAGACAGCAAGCATTGGGACCCAGTCTATGTACACTGCCTCTCTGTCAGCAGGAAGCAGCCAGAACAGTCGTTACCCCAATTCCCAAAGAACTGAGTCCCAACTGCTTGAGGGGGAAATGTTAGGTAGGTAGATATGAGCAGCTAGGAAAGGGGAAGGTAAGGTTCAAGGAAGAAAATGCCCAGGTAGGTGGTCCCACTTGAAGACAACAAAGGCTTTGCAGGGTCATAACTTCCTTGCCTACTGAGATCAGGCCAAACCATTGCTAACCAGGTCCCAACATAGGTGCAATTGAACAAAACTAAAAACTGCCTAATCCACACCACATCATAATCTCATTAAAATAAAACCGCAGTTTTGCTCCTCCCACCCCACCACCCCCACCATATGGGCTTTTCTGTATGTATTTTAGGAAAAGACATGTGTACCAAGAGGAATGGGTGTGTAACTAGAGCTGTCAATCAAATGACCTCACCCTGTCACTCAAACAGGTGCTCCCCAGCTAGGTCATGATAAATAGACCCTCCCCTAAAAGTTTGGTGCCTTTGTCTACCTCGACTCTGGCCCAGTCCTCCGTTGGAGGGTATTCAATTAAAACTTTCACTTTGCTTTTCAATTCTTTGTTTTGGTGGGGACAAGAACCAAGGAGAACCAATTCTACTAGTAACACCATTTTAATGACCTCCTGAGCACTAGACAATTTAATGTTGCCCATTTCTAATGGTAAAAATTTACAGTTCATAACAACCTAAAACTCAAGAAAATCAACATTACTGAAAACCCTTAACATATTATTTTCAAATGGGGTGTGTAAAGTTGTGGTGATAGCCACTAAGAACAGCCATAAGGCAGCCTGATTTATCAGCATCAATGAGTTAATTAAAACACAAGGACACCAAGAACATACACGATTATGTTCAGCCTGGCTTTGCCTACTCAGTTTCAGTCAGAGACCACGACTTCTTTCAAATAACCCCAGTTTATTTTAGAAAAAAAAATCCTGTCTTCAGACAGGATATAGGGGAGGAGTTAAGGGGTGATGTTTTACACATGCACATCTGGATACAGTCCAATTGTTTCCCTTAAACATTCCCCCAGTTGTTTTCATTTTGCTCCATGCTTTGGCATTCATAAATTTGTGAGATTAATTGTGTGTCAGCAGTCTGCAGGCCTGGAGCTGGGCACTACTTTAATAGCAATTTGGCTACAAAACAACTCTATAGAGAAATACATTCATATTTTTAAAAAGGAAAGCACAACCACATATCCCATTTCTGTTAAATATTGTGGCATTGACATTGTACATAAAGGAAGTAGTGCAATCTTTCAGAGAATTGCCCTACTAGAAACATGTATCTACATATAAAATCAACTGTTTTAAAGTATAAGGAAGGATTAATCAAGAGTACAATGGAATGTTCGTGACCACGCATTTGTGCTCTTTGTTTTCATCTGATTATCTTGAGAGGAATGTCAACAGATTATGATCCCTGTCCTGGAAATGTATCAGTAATTAAAATCACTTTCGCCAAAAGAACAAATTTATCTTAAAGATGGTGGGAAAGTATCTTTTTTAAAACTATATTTGAGAAATCTCAAATGCTTTCAAAATTACTGTTATAGACTGAACATTTGTGTCCCCCAAACTTCATATACTGAAACCTAATCGTCAATGTAATGATTTGGGGAGGTGGGGTCTTCGGGAGGCGATTAGGTCAGGAGGGTGGAACTCTCCTGAATGGGAATAGTGCCCCTATAAAAAAGACTCCAGAGAGCTTCCTCACCCCGTCTACCATGTGGGGACACAGAGAGAAGATGGCTGTCCATGAACCAGGAAACAGGCCCTCACTAGACACTGAATCTGCAATTTCCAGACTTCCAGCCTCTGGAACTATAAGAAATAAATTTCTATTGTTTATAAGCCACCCAATCTATGGTTTTCGTTATAGCAAACCAAACACAGTAAGGCAACTAGTATATGAAAGTGAAACTTGAAACCCCTTGCTCTGATATCTGGACCTCACGATCTAGATTATGAACCAAATGAAGGAAGCCCTGTGTTCCCCAGAGACCGTCAGGGCAGCTGCACTGGGTAGGTGCTCAGTAAATGCTGGCTGACAACGAAAGAACTGTTTTTAAATGTTGGTACGCAGATGACTTAGTCTTGTTTGATGTAATCTTACATTACAAACGACTAGTAAACAAACCTCTCGTACATTGCAGCCTTTTCACAAGTAAATACTACAAGCCACAGGCAGGCAAATTTCCATGCATTTACATAAACCAGGCAGGGTGTTCTGGGGTCAGGGTTTAAAGATTTGTAATATCCCTATCGGAGAGATTGGGGCAGCTTCTTTTTTAACTCTCCACAAAAACGCACAGCCATTGGAGAAGTATGCAGCATTCCTATGGGTAATAATAAGGGCTCAGCTAAGTGGTGTGATACCTCTACAGGAAAAGGAAGAAGGAAACTTCATAGTCTCCTGTTTTTCTTCATGTACGCTATACGATATGAAGTTTTACCTAAATCAAAACTATAATTTAGCAGCCAACTCCTCATTATTAAGCAATATGATGTTGTGCAGTTACTGCACTGGATCCACTGGTCCTCAGACTATTTATCTATCAGAATTTATCAGAATCTTTTTTATGTAAATATATTTGCATATGTAGAATCTCTGTCATGTAGATATACTTGAAGTTTGCAGAGAAAATCACTTTCCTTTCACCTCAACTTCCTGTCCTGAGAAATAAAGAGAACGAAATTAGCCCTTTTTGCTTCACAGGGTGAGAGTGAGGGTCAGGTGAATGCGAGAAGGGACAGCAAAGCAGTCTGTACCCCACGAAGCACAAACAAATGCTGGATTCATGAAACGTTACCAACATAGGTATTTTTATGATGCTATACTTAATCATTTGTGTTTGCATTGTTTGTAGCTTTACTTAACTCTGGACTTAATTTCCCAGCAAATTTTGGAAATAAGGATTCAATCATCTTTTAGATATAACCAGTGAGTACCAGGTGACCAGTGTATGAGAACACTTCTTCCTATCTCCTCTTTCATAAGCATTGCCTGTACACGTAACTTTTCTTAGAAAGTTCATGAAGTTATATACAAGCCAAAATAAACCATAGCAAAAAGTTCCTCCTCTTTTCAATCACATCTTGAATTCAGAAGTTGTAATATTATTTTAATACAATAATACTTCCAATCATTTAAATAATTATGGTAAACATAGTTAACATTTATGTGACCCTTTACTTTTTCAAAGCATGTTCATATCTATTATTTTATTTTGGTTTCCTGAGTACTAATATCATCTTGAATTCGTCTGATTAAAACCTAGTGGGAATAACAACCTGTCAAAATTGAGACCTAGCAGGACTGCAGAAAAGCTTCATGAGACCACCAATTACCAAATTCCACCTCATCACACATAAACTAAAGGTCACAAATGACAATCACACACCACTAGTAATAAACAAAAACTTTGAATTCCAGTCCAGACAGGCGGAGACTTTCTATTAATGCAAAATTAGAGATGACAATCGGAAAGTAGGCTCCGCAAACCAACTATTTCAGCAACCAACCCTCAAGTTCAGTTTCATTAAAATACACAATGATAATTGCTATTAACATCCTGGATTTATAGTGTAGTTTCACCCACCAGCTCAAGTCACTCTTTGTATTTTAGGCTAGAACATCACTATTTTTGCTGTATTTTATGGACGAAGACATAAAGTAATGTAGCCCTGCCCAGGTTGCTGGAAGAATGACTTAGATTCTGCTGTCTCCATTTCATCTCCAGATCTGTTAGCCCTCAATTCACTGCAGTCTGGCTGATATCCTTGCTATCATATTGATAATGCAATCCTAAATATCACTGATGATCAACTAATGATCGAACCCAGTGACCCATTCTTACTTCTCATTGCTCTCTGTAATATCAGTTTGATATAGTAAAGCACAGTGCATTCTACCTCCCTCTTTGTTCCCCTCTCCCTCCCTCTCTCCACCATCATGCCTTGCACTGTTTACTATCTTGTTTCTCTGCCTGCTTTGTCTCTGCTCCTGTCTGTTCATTCCCACCCTTTGTGAATTCTTTACAACTTACTGATCAATCTCCTGTTCTCTCTCCTTTCACCTTCACAACTAGTGGGATGTATATGTATATTATCCTAGCAGGATATTATAATTACTATTATGCTCTCAGAATTCCACACAGACCCTAACACATAGTAAATACTCAATAAATATTTTTGAATAAATGACTCCCAATGAAAATAGCAATCTCTAGACACCTCAAGACTTAGGTTTATTTTTTATCACTAATGTTTTGGTCCTGGAATCTAATTGTTTTTATTTTCATCTGACTGTAATATTCAATGAGCACATGAAGAAAAATGATAAGAAAAAATTCACAGGAAAATAATTACAGTGGGGACTAATGTAGGAAAATGCCAAGGATGTGTGTACCTTTTAGGAAGACCCAAGGAAGACATTTCCCTGTTCATTTTGGTATTATTGGTACCAAACCACATTACTGTCAGCATTTCCCCTGGGTGGGCTGTAAGAACACACAGAGCCAAGGTGTTCGGGGCTCTATACATACAATTATGCATCTTGTAACATTATATCCCTACTCGTTGTCTCTTGTCCCCATTTTATCTCTCACTTCATATTTGTAAGCCCCCATGAGGCAGGTAATGAAGCCTTTTATCTTACATTTATTTTTGAGCATTTTCACTCATCCAACTCAATTTCAGAGAGTCTAAGAAACTTAAGAACTGATTCTTACTGTAAACATCCATTTACAGAACTATACCATTGTCCTTTCAAACTCAAAACACATTATCTTTTGAGTTTTCCATTCCCTTGAATCCATTCAGTCACCAAGTCCTGTTGAGTTTCTTTTGTATTTTTACCTATGTTCTTTGCTTTCTCTTCCTATATTCACAGCTCTTGAGCAGACTTTTGTTGCTGTGTCTATTTTTACCACTCCTAATATTGCTACATCTATTTTTATTCCCTCCTCTCTCCTTTTTGTCTAAATATCCTACAGATCAACTTATTATTTTGAGTTGGTTACTTCCCAGATCATAAACTTTCAAGGGTTCCTTTTTCTGAGAAGCCAGTTATATAGCAGTCAACCTTCTACAATCTGTCCTCAACCTACCATTTCAACTCTATATTAGTTATCCTTTGCTGCATAACAAATTGTCTCCAAACTAATTAGCTAAAAATAATACACATTTATTATCTCATAGTACTGTGGGTCAGGAATCTGCAATTAGTTTAGCTAGATGATTTTGGCTCAGGGTCTCCCATGGATGACAATCAAGCTGCTGGCTAGAGCTGCTCTCATCTGAAGGCTCAACTAGGGCAAGATCTGCTTATTTATTTATTTATTTAGTTAGTTAGTTAGTTAGTTAGTTACCTTTAATCTACAATTACATGAAGAACATTATGTTTACTAGGCTCCCCCCTTCACCAAGTCCCCCACACATACTACAGTCACAGTCCATCAGCGTAGTAAGATGCTGTAGAATCACTACTTGTCTTCTCTGTGTTGCACAGCCCTCCCGGTGCCCCCCCACATTATACATGCTAATAGTAATGCCCCCTTTCTTTTTCCCCGACCTTATCCCTCCCTTCCCACACATCCTCCCCAGTCCCTTTCCCTTTGTTAACTGTTAGTCCATTCTTGGGTTTTGTGAGTCTGCTGCTGTTTTGTTCCTTCAGTTTTTCTCTGTTTTTATATTCCACATATGAGTAAAATCATTTGGTACTTGTCTTTCTCTGCCTGGCTTATTTCACTGAGCATAATACCCTCTAGCTCCATCCATGTTGTTGCAAATGGTAGGATTTTTTTTCTTCATATGGCTGAATAATATTCCATTGTTTGTATGTACCACTTCTTCTTTACCCATTCATCTATTGATGGACACTTAGATTGCTTCCATTTCTTCGCTATTGTAAATAGTGCAGCGATAAACATAGGGGTGCATCTGTCTTTTTCAAACTGGAGTGCTACATCACTTCTAGGGTAAATTCCTAGAAGTGGAATTACTGGATCAAATGGTATTTCTATTCTGAGCATTCTGAGGAACCTCCATACTGCTTTCCACAATGGTTGAACTAATTTACGTTCCCACTAGCAGTGTAGGAGGGTTCCCCTTTCTCCACAACCTCACCAACATTTGTTGTTGTTTGTCTTTTGGATGGTGGCCATCCTTACTGGTGTGAGGTGATACCTCATTGTGGTTTTAATTTGCATTTCTCTGATGACTAGTGATGTGGAGCATCTTTTCATGTGTCTGTTGGCCATCTGAATTTCTTCTTTGGAGAACTGTCTGTTCAGCTCCTCTGCCCATTTTTTAATTGGATTATTTGCTTTTTGTTCGTTGAGGTGTGTGAGATCTTTATATATTTTGGATGTCAACCCTTTATTGGATCTGTCATTTATGAATATATTCTCCCATACTGTAGGGTACCTTTTTGTTCTATTGATGGTGTCCTTTGCTGTATAGAAGCTTTTCAGCTTGACATAGTCAAACTTGTTCATTTTTGCTTTTGTTTCCCTTGCCCGGGGAGTTATGTTCATGAACAAGTCACTCATGTTCATGTCCAAGAGAATTTTGCCTATGATTTTTTCTAAGAGTTTTATGGTTTCCTGACTTACATTCAGGTCTTTGATCCATTTAGAATTTACTTTTGTGTATGGGGTTAGACAGTGATCCAGTTTCATTCTCTTATATGTAGCTGTCCAGTTTTGCCAGCATAATCTGTTGAAGAGACTGTCATTTCCCCATTGTATGTCCATGGCTCCTTTACCGTATATTAATGGACCATATATGTTTGGGTTAATATCGGGACTCTCTATTCTGTTCCACTGGTCTGTGGCTCTATTCTTGTGCCAGTACCAAATTGTCTTGATTACTGTGGCTTTGTAGTAGAGTTTGAAGTTTGAGAGTGAGAGCCCCCCCACTTTATTCTTCCTTCTCAGGATTGCTTTGGCTATTCGGGGTCTTTGGTGTTTCCACATGAATTTTTGAACTATTTGTTCCAGTTCGCTGAAGAATGTTGTTGGTAATTTGATAGGGATTGCATCAAATCTATATATTGCTTTGGGCAGGATGGCCATTTTGGTGATATTAATTCTTCCTAGCCAAGAGCATGGGATGAGTTTCCATTTGCTAGTGTCCTCTTTAACTTCTCTTAAGAGTGTCTTAAAGGTTTTCAGGGTATAGGTCTTTCACTTCCTTGGTTAGGTTTATTCCTAGGTATTTTATTCTTTTTGATGCAATTGTGAATGGAATTGTTTTCCTGATTTCTCTTTCTATTAGTTCATTGTTAGTGTATTGGAAAGCCACAGATTTCTGTGTGTTAGTTTTGTATCCTGCAACTTTGCTGTATTCCGATATCAGTTCTAGTAGTTTTGGAGTGGATTCTTTAGGGTTTTTTATGTACAATATCATGTCATCTGCAAATAGTGACAGCTTGACTTCTTCTTTACCAATTTGGATTCCTTGTATTTCTTTGTTTTGTCTAATTTCTGTGGCTAGGACCTCCAGTACTATGTTGAATAACAGTGGGGAGAGTGGGCATCCCTGTCTTGTTCCTGATCTCAGAGGAAAAGCCTTCAGCTTCTCTCTGTTAAGTATGATGTTGGCTGTGGGCTTATCATATATGGCCTTTATTATGTTGAGGTACTTGCCCTCTATACCCATTTTGTTGAGAGTTTTTATCATGAATAGATGTTGAATTTTGTCGAATGCTTTTTCAGCATCTATGGAGATGATCATGTGGTTTTTGTCTTTCTTTATGTTTATGTGGTGGATGATGTTGATGGATTTTCGAATATTGTACCATCCTTGCATCCCTGGGATGAATCCCACTTGGTCGTGGTGTATGATCCTTTTGATTTATTTTTGAATTCGGTTTGCTAATATTTTGTTGAGTATTTTTGCATCTTCATTCATCAGGGATATTGGTCTGTAGTTTTCTTTTTTGGTGGGGTCTTTGCCTGGTTTTGGTATTAGGGTGATGTTGGCTTCATAGAATGAGTTTGGGAGTATTCCCTCCTCTTCTGTTTTTTGGAAAACTTTAAGGAGAATGGGTATTATGTCTTCTCTGTATGTCTGATAAAATTCCAAGGTAAATCCATCTTGCCCGGGGGTTTTGTTTCTGGGTAGTTTTTTTATTACCGATTCAATTTCTTTTCTGGTAATTGGTTTGTTTAGATTTTGTGTTTCTTTCTTGGTCAGTCTTGGAAGGTTGTATTTTTCTAAGAAGTTGTCCATTTCTTCTAGGTTTTCCAGCTTGTTAGCATATAGGTTTTCATAGTATTCTCTAATAGTTCTTTGCATTTCTGTGGGGTCTGTCATGATTTTTCCTTTCTCATTTCTGATTTTGTTGATGTGTGTTGATTCTCTTTTTCTCTTAATAAGTCTGGCTGGAGGCTTATCTATTTGTTTATTTTCTCAAAGAACAAGCTCTTGGTTTCATTGATTTTTTCTATTGTTTTATTCTTCTCAATTTTATTTATTTCTTCTCTGTTCTTTATTATGTCCCTCCTTCTGCTGACTTTAGGCCTCATTTGTTCTTCTTTTTCCAATTTTGATAATTCTGACATTAGACTATTCATTTGGGATTGTTCTTCCTTCTTTAAATAGGCCTGGATTGCTATATACTTTTCTCTTAAGACTGCTTTTGCTGTGTCCCACAGAAGTTGGGGCTTTGTGTTGTTGTTGTCATTTGTTTCCATGTATTGCTTGATCTCTATTTTAATTTGGTCATTGATCCATTGATTATTTAGGAGCATGTTGTTAAAACACCATGGGTTTGTGGGCCTTTTTGCTTTCTTTATACAATTTAGTTCTAGTTTTATTCCTTTGTGGTCTGAAAAGTTAGTTAGTAGAATTTCAATCTTTTGGAATTTACGGAGGCTCTTTTTGTGGCCTAGTAAGTTGTGTATTCTGGAGAATGTTCCATGTGCACTTGAGAAGAATGTGTATACGGTTGCTTTTGAATGTAGAGTTCTGTAGATGTCTATTAGGTTCATCTGTTCTAGTGTGTTTCAGTGCCTCTGTGTCCTTACTTATTTTCTGTCCAGTGGATCTATCCTTTGGAGTGAGTGGTGTGTTGAAGTCTCCTAAAATGAATGCATTGCATTCTACTTCCTCCTTTAGTTCTGTTAGTATTTGTTTCACATATGCTGGTGCTCTGCATATATATTTATAATGGTTATATCCTCTTGCTGAACTGACCCCTTTATCATTATGTAATGTCCTTCTTTATCTCTTGTTACTTTCTTTGTTCGAAGTCTATTTTGTCTGATACTAGTACTGCAACACCTGCTTTTTTCTCCCTGTTGTTTGCATGGAATATCTTTTCCCATCCCTTGAATTTTAGTCTGTGCATGTCTTTGGGTTTGAGGTGAGTCTCTTGTAAGCAGCATATAGATGGGTCTTGCTTTTTTATCCACTCTATTACTCTGTGTCTTTTGATTGGTGCATTCAGTCCATTTACATTTAAGGTGATTATTGAAAGATATGTACTTACTGCCATTGCAGGCTTTAGATTTGTGGTTACCAAAGGTTCAAGGTTAGCTTCTTCAGTATCTTACTATCTAACTTAACTTGCTTATTGAGCTACTATAAACACTGTCTGGTGATTATTTCTCTCCCTTCTTATTCCTCCTCCTCCATTCTTTATATGTTGGGTGTTTTATTCTGTGCTCTTTTGTGTTTCTTTTAACTGCTTTTGTGGGTAGTTGATTTTATTTTTTGCCTTTAGTTAGTATTTGGTTGGTCTGCTTTCTTTGCTGTGATTTTATTTTCTCTGGTGACATCTGTTTAGCCTTAGGAGTGCTCCCATCTAGAGTAGTTCCTCTAAAATACCCTGTAGAGGTGGTTTGTGGGAGGCAAATTGCCTCAACTTTTGCTTGTCTGGGAATTGTTTAATTCCTCCTTCATATTTAAATGATAATTGTGCTGGATACAGTATTCTTGGTTCAAGGTCCTTCTGTATCATTGCATTAAATACATCATCCCATTCTCTTCTGGCCTGTAAAGTTTCTGTTGAGAAGTCTGATGATAGCCTGATGGGTGTTCCTTTTTAGGTGACCTTTTTCCTCTCTCTAGCTGCCTTTAAAACTTCGTCCTTGTCTTTGAATTTTGTCATTTTAATTATTATGTGTCTTTGTGTTGTCCTTCTTGGGTTCCTTCTGCTGGGATTTCTGTGTACTTCCATGGTCTGAACGATTATTTCCTCCCCCAGTTTCAGGAAGTTTTTAGAAATTATTTCTTCACATACACTTTCTATCCCTTTTTCTCTCTCTTCTTCTTCTGGTACCCCTATAATGCGGATACTGTTCCTTTTGGATTGGTCACACAGTTCTTTTAATATTGTTTCATTCCTGGAGATCCTTTTATCTCTCTCTGTGTCAGCTTCTATGCATTCCTATTCTCTGGTTTCTATTCCATCAATGGCCTCCTGCATCTCATCCATTCTGCTTTTATATCCTTCCAGAGATTGTTTTATTTCTGTCATCTCCCTCCCTACTTTGTCCGTTAGCTCCTGTATTTTTCTCTGCAGCTCCATCAGCAAGGTTACCACCTTTATTTTGAATTATTTTTCAGGAAGATTGTTTAGGTCTAATTCTCCAAGCAAGCTCCTCAGAGGTTGTCTCTGTGATTTTGGTCTGGATCAAATTTTTCTGCCTTTTCATGGCGAAAGAGGTAGTTGTGGGGAGCTGGTGTGTGTCTCGGCTGGGAGAACATCCCTTCTTGAGAGTTTGTGGCCTTCCTCTCCTGGGATAATGGCGTCCCCTAGCGGCTTGTGCTGGGCAGCTGCACACAGACAGGATCTCTGATTCTTGCCTGGCCGCTGTGAAAGAAGCTCTGCCCTGATGCTGTGGAAGTGGCCGGCCTCAGGCTGCTGCTCTGCTATGGCTGGGCCGCACAAGAAGGGGAGTGGACAGGAGGCTGTTTATCGCCATGAGGGCCCTCCAAGCTGCGCTGTCACCCACGGGGTTAGGGTGCCTGGAGTTCCCCAGTATTCCCAGCTGCTCTGCTGAGTGTTCTTGGGCACTTCCATCCAGCTGTGGCGTCCCTGTCCCTTTAAGACTGTCAAAAAGCACTCGCTTTTCTTTTGTCCCAGGGGCGCCAGCTGCAGGGACCTGCTCGCAGGTTTTACTGATCCGTTTCCCTAGTATCCAGCACCCCACACACTGTGTGTCTGTGCTCCTGGTACAGATGTCTAAGACTCGGTATTTAGCAGTCCTGGGCTCCCTCTCCCTCCCCGCTCTGATTCCTCTCCTCCCGCCGGGAGCTGGGGTGAGGGGTGTTTGGGTCCGGCTGGGCCGCCGCTTGTATCTTACCCCCCTTGCGAGGCGCTGGGTTCTCGCTGGTGTAGATGTAGTCTGGCTGCTGTCCTGTGTCTCCTGGTCTCTCTTTCAGGAGTAGTTGTATTTGTTGTATTTTCAAATATATATATGGTTTTGGGAGGAGATTTCCGCTGCTCTACTCATGCTGCTGTCTTGGCTCCTCCCTCTCAAGATCTGCTTTTAAGTTCATCCACATGGTGATTGGCAGGCCTTACTTCCTTGCTGGCCATTGGCTGGACACCTCAATTCCTTGACACATGGGCCTCTGCATAGGCTTCCTGTGCATCTTTATGAAATGGCAGCTGGCCTCTCCCATAATGAATGATCCAAGAAAGAGAGAGCTCAAGGCAGAATCTGCAATCTTTTATAATCTAACTGCCTTAGAAGTGATATGCCTTCATTTCTGCCTATTCTGTTGATCACTGTATTGGTTTCCTATGGCTACTATAAAAAATGACCACAAACTTAGTGGCTTTAAGAAACACAAATTAATTATTATCTTACAGTTCTGGGTATAAGTCTAAAATGGGTCGGCAGGACTATATTCCTTTTGGAGGCACTAGGGGAGAATCCATCTCCTCTCCTTTTGAACTTCTAGAGGCAACTTACATTAATTGGCCCCTGGTCCCTCCCTCCAACTTCCTCTGAAGCAAGTAATGTAGCATTCTCTCTCCTCTCTGACTTCTGCTTCCATAGTTACATCTTTTTTCCTGTGCTAAGTCTACTGCCTTCTTCTTCTAGGGACCTGTGATTACATTATGCTCACCCAATCTAAAATAATCTCGCAATCTCAAAAATCCTTAATTTATTCACAAATCAGATATACAAAGTATCTCTTGCCATATAAGATAACATATTTATAGGTTCTGGAATTAGGGCATGCGCATCTTTGGGCTGGGAGTTGGGGAGCTTATTGAATGTACCATAGTCACACAAATAAACTCTGGCACAATGCTCGGAGGGATTATACAGGGTATGTAGAAATCATTGGGGGATAGCTACCACAAAACCTATTTTCTAACTTCTCTCAACCTTGAATACACTTTGGTCCTTTCAACTGTACCTGTCCAAGTTTCACTTATTACAATATAATTTATATATGATAAAGGAAGTATCATAAAATGACAATGGTAGTGGTAAAGGGTATACATTTTCATAATAAAATAGGAGAGAAGTACATGTCAGTTTCAGCTCTTTCATGAAACCTCCTTTCTCACTATTAGTTATCAGAGGATTCTCTCCCCTTATTATGTATATCACTCACTTGGCATTAAATAATATGAATTTTCTAATGCCACTGAAATTAAATATATAAATGAATACTGTCATATGATATTGTTAGATCTTCAGGAAATAAGGACCACACCTTATAACTTAACTCAATTTTGCCCAAGGCACAACTTGTAATTATAGTAATTAATTATTATTAATGAATAAGTAAATCATTATCATTCAGTTTTGAGTCACTGAAATACATGATTTCTATGCTCTGTAAGTTTACTTGTAATCACTCTCAAAAATTAAAGAGGAAAATCAAGGTGCAGAGACAATGCGCAAGAGGACCATTGTTTGCATATGGACAGAACTAATTTACAGTCAGTATATTATTATTTTTCCAAAAGCATTGAACCAGTTATACTCTTCACCTTGTGTCCTGTGTGAACAATGACAGTAATTTAGAAGATGACTGAGCAAGGTCGGGAGTGTATAGCAACAGGTAGATAGTTACTATGAATACAATTCCCTGGTAGTTGTCTTATTAGAATGCAGCATGGTTTAATGAACTAAATTTACTCCACATGGAACAAGATAATAATTTTAAAAATCAGTACTTCTACAACTTCATGGTGATCTCACTATTTAAGTCGCTTCTTGAAATATACAAAGCAATTTAGATAAAAGGCATCTTTCTCAGCCTTTCTGTGATATCGCATTAAGAAAATGCTTGTTAATATCCATAATGAATGCTTACCTTTAATATTAGAGAATAAACCTGAAACACAGCAATATTCCTCACCCATTTATGAAAACACAAAACAAAATAAAAAATAAATTATGTGTTTACAGTCTAAGTGTCGGCCATAGGATAGTCTACCAATCCTTCATCTTTATACATTGCTTTTAAAGGACACTTTAGACTCTTTCTCTGATATAAGGTAAATTAACAAGTAGTTTTAAACAGTAAGAAAAGGAAACATTAGGTATAATACCAACTCTAAGTATAACACTAAGGCATTTGTTCAAAAATGTCAACCAAGGAAGATAAATCACCAAGGTGCAACTTGTCAGTCCCTTCTAAACCAAACAGTAAAAATCAAGAGTTGGTATCCAAGTCTCAGAAGCTGCCAAGGAAAAAAGTGTTTTTGATCTCAAATCTTCTCCATTTACTTATGGATACATTTATTTCAAAACAGAACATGTTCACTTGACAATGGGCCCACAGTTAAGCAGGAAAGGTCTCAAAACCTTGTATTTAAAACTTAAACTTATGCTCTATTAATTTACATTTCCTTCCTGAGTTGATGGACTCAAGCCCAGGAAAAAAGAAAAAAAGACCTTATTCTATATTCAATCATTAAATTTGTTTAAGGTTCAACGATAGTACCTGTTAGAAATATTCTCTAGTGTTTGAAAGCATAATGATCTTCCCTTCATTTTCCACAGAACATATATTAGAAAGAATTGTATCATTTAAAATATTTCAAGTCAGTAAAAATTAACAAATATAGTTTTTCTTAGAACATAAGCTTATAGACACCATTATTGCCTCATCACAATTTCAAGTTCAGCATTTAAGAAGCTAATTTCCTCTATGTGAACTCTAAATACTATTGTGCTAGCCTTATCCTGGCTATGTGATCCTTCAGAAGACTTAAATTGTAGGTATCACCAATTTATATTTATCTTGTAAACATAAAATGTAAGCCTAGCAGAATTAATGAATACTATACTTTTGAAAAGGCAAACATGAATATTTATTAATGAATTAATAATATGAATGCTTAATAAAATAAATTATTTTAAGTGTAATCCCAAACTTCAATACTTTTAATTACAAGTAAATCTAACCTTTTAAATTTACCTTGAAGTCATTCCTTCAAGGTATAAGACTTCTCCATGGATAACGTCAGGATTAAAGCTCCCTTTTGAGACCAAGTCCTGTATTTTTGATTGGACATCTTTGCATAGATGGCTAACATATTTGTTAATCTCAGTATGTCCAGAACTGAAATAATTCTTATCTCCAATGTTCCTACAGCCTTTACCTTTCTCCTGGATTTCCTGTTTGGTTATTGATATGGCCTTTATGCCTACTTGCTTAAACAAAAACCTGGGAATCATCTCTTTTTCTTCTTTCTCAAATCCTTCATCTAAGTGCTCAATCAGAAGTTTGCCAAGTCTCCCACTTGAACATTGTTCTTCCTTCCCCTTTTTTCTGTCCTCACTGTCAGTGCCGTAGTTCTAGCATCTACTATCTTTCACACAAACAGTATTCACTTCTTAAATGTTCTGCCTTTCCCACACCTTTTCTAGATAACATCTCTAACAAACAAGCTTGCCTTCATTGATTCCTTGTTCAAACCCCAGAAAAAGCTCTCCACCTATAACTATGGCTCACCATCTTTTTACATTCATAGCTGTACCCTTTCTACACTGCATCACACAATCCACAGCAGAAGGCTGACAGACGTCAGTAGCATGGAACAAACAGGAAAAAGTGAAGTCTCCAAGCCCTCATACAAAGGGCGTGGTCTTCTCACTAGGCAGCAGGAGTTATGAACCACTTGCCAGAAGTATCAAGTTTCAGCTCTTTAGCAGGCTCCCTCACTGCTCCCCTTTACATTCCCCACAGAGTTCCTATCATTTTTCTCAAGGGACCCTGTTTACTCCTTCAACAAATATTTTTTCATTCACAAATAGCAAGCACCTCATATTCGTCAGGTCACGTCACACACCAGTGCTGTTCTCCCATCTCGCGTGAAGCTTCCTGGAACACAGCACTCTTTCAAGCTCTCTAAGCCTCTGTACTTGAGGCTCCTTGCTCCTGGAGTACAGTTCCCCATCCCCACTTCCTGGCCTTCCTCACAGTGGAGAGAATAGGAGAGAATAAAGACTCAAACACTTTACTTACGGTATCTTTTTGACATTCCCCTATTTATTTATACTTGTCATCTGACTTTAAGAATCAGAACAACTCAAGATGACTATACAAGAAATACTAGTTAAGTCAATTTGACAAATGCCATTCAATATTGATAGCAGCCTAACTCTTCTAAGGTTGAAATCAGCTCATTTTCCAAAAGTATTTTTGCATCTCCTCATTCACCACCAAGAAGCTAGTAACAGAGGTCTTGCAGGGCAGGATAAACAGTGTACAGCTGTACCACTAAACCATTTTAAATGGAGAATGCCAAGGAAGTAAGAATTTCAGACAAAATACACATCAAATCTATTCCCCCTTTTTCTATGTAGTCACACTTCCTCTCAACCCCCAAAAGGTAAATATTGACCCAGATAACCTCATTCTTATATTCTACTCATATACTTTTTTTTTTTCATATACTTTTGTTATACAACATTAAATTCCATTTTTAAAACAAATTGTAATAAATTATTCACCAGCATGAGCATAATGACAAAATAGAAATCATTCTATACCTTATTTGTTCCCAGAAAATGAAAACAGCTGAACTTGAATAAAGAAGACAACACACAAATGAGAAAATAACCAATATCACTAGCTAATCCATACTGGTTACAAATCCCCTCTGTTTGAAATTATGTGCTATGCCTCATAGCTTCCTTTGGACTCATTAGAGCAATTGGAGATATGTCCTCTGAGGCACAAAACTAATCAATCTTTACCTCTCAGAAGTTACATTGAAAAGGAAGAGAAATACCAGGTCAGAATGTAGAAAGAGATGGTAAACTGTAATGATGGGCAGAAGTTAAAACTCCAGGCTGATGAAAAATAACATCAGTATTCTCTGCAGTGTAGAAGTATCACCTCAGTTAGATTTGTTTCCAATTTCAGTTTAGCATAAAGTGAAGATAGATCTGGCATGACCCCTAGTAACTTAGAAATTCAGTTTTCCTTCTTTATATTTTGGTTATCAAAAGGTTCAATGCATCAGTGTTCTTCTACCGTGGCCTCTAAGAAGTCAAGTCAGGACAGATGGCCAGGCTAGAGGAGGTCAAACGTAAAGGACTCTGTGGGCGCAAATGTTCCTTTGCTTGTTCAGCCAGAAAAACAAAACAACACATTGTGATGTGACATTCATAAATTCTAAGTCACCTCAAAGTGGCCGTTTTAGAAAATAACCATAAATAAAGACTGACAATGACAACGCCAATTCACACTGAAGTCGTTACCCATATTCCAGGTGCTATGTTATGAGCTTTACATATATTAACTCATTTATTCCTATTTTCATTCACATTGTATAGATATGAAACTGAGGAGGTACAGAGAGATTGAGGTACCTGGTCTCATAGCTAGTAAACGGAGCCTAGCTCCAGAATCTGCCCTTTCACCTCTGCCCTCCCGGTTAGTTGTTAAAAGCTGTGTTCAAACAGCAGCTTTTCCATTTATTAACAGTGAGACATGAAGCAAGATACCTGGCCTCCCAAGCCTGTTTCCTTGGCTGTCAAATGAGGATATTATTAATGGAGCCTCTACTTGAAAAACTTACTCTGAAGATGTAAAAAATAATGGATTTAACATATCTGATGCTTAAAGTATATGAACTTAAAAGATAAACAGAATAAAACCAAAAAATCTCTCATTTCTCTTCATGTGTTATTTTCCTACAGTCTAATTTTTTACCTCTGAAAACATTTATGTTGAAGTTGATTTGCTTTGCAGTGTATAGATTTCTAACTCCTTCCAAACCTGCTTCCTAAACATACTTAGAAAAAATGCAACAAAGTTTATAAACAGAGCTGCAGAAGACTTTTCTTCACATACCGCAAACCCATTTTTTACTGTAAGTTTTGCTCTCAGTTCTTCAATTATACTATTAAAAACAAAGGCCAAATATATTTAAAAGAAGAAAAAAGAACAAAATTATGGGTATTTCATTTAAATATCACAACAAACCATTTCACAGGTATAGAAACTGACACTCATATCAAATCACTAGTTCAGTGTCACCCAATATGAGTCTATGTCCATAGCTGCAAACACTTTCTAGGAAGTCAGGCTTCACTGTGAAGTTTTAAGTCACCTAGAATCTTTTAAAGTTTCTCCTATACCCAAATTCTACTTAATTATCTCCAAGTTGACTTCCTATTCCTAAGATTCAAGTTAACTAGAATATTTTTAAAGACAACTTGGTCAAACTCATTGGCATTAGTGGTCCCATTTAGAGAGCTTACAAGCCAAAATGTCAGTGAAGAGCTCAACCATTCAAAACCTAAATACCCTTAGGCAAAAAATTGTTTTTCTGGAGACCTAAAGCCCAGATGAAAGGATGAAAAGATTCTACAATTTTTCATGATTTCATGAAAATTACACAATGAATATTTTTTTTCTGAGAAGCAGCAGTCACAGAAAGGTAGCTAGGAGGATAGGACTTGAAGTAACTAGGTACCAAGTGACAATAAAGGAATGTCTGACCCAGTCAGGCTCCAAGAGTGGCTCCTAACCTCAGCCCACTCAGGTTGATAGGGAATCGGAAGAGACCCTTCTTAAAAGTATCTGGAGTGAGGGAAATGCCACTTGATAATGGAATTTCACCCTAGACAAAGTGCAGAAAGAGGGAAAGAGTCTGTCTTATAGCAGGAATTACATGGTGATGATAACTGAGCAAGACAAACTATGGTGAAACCTTGTCAGTCAGGTGAAACCTGAGCTATGTGAGTAGTAGGCTAAAAGAAAAAGCTAATGCATATATCCAAAGATTGCTACTATTTTCACCATCCTTGACTTTTTTATCATCACTTAGAAACATGTGCATGCTAGATCTTCGAAAATTCAAATGGAAAAGAACCATATTCATCCCAAAATGTACATCAAGTTTCATGTCTTGAAGTAGTAGTGGAAAGCCCTTAATTGTGCATTCATCCACCTACAATCACTGCAGTTTGGCTGGTAGAACTTGATAACCTATACCTAATTAAAAATGTAAGTGTTTGTCAATACAGGCCTTAACAAGCAATAAGACTGTGGGCGGGGCCTATTTTTCTTGGAGTTGGCCAGGGCCACCTTGCAAACCTGATGTCTGCATTAGGGCTTCCTGTGCAGAGGTCTGCTGTGCAGTTAATACTTCCAATGAGGCAAAAAAGGCTAGAACAGGAAGAGCATACTTTCAACTAAGTCATGTCTCCCAGGGATCTTATATACCTCAATTGCTTTGTGGAGACAAACCAGGGCATTTGGTTGCTCCTGAGTGATTCTAATCACTCCAGCACGCTGTAGTAATCCAGACACATAGTTGGAGCTTTTCCAGAGACCTGTTCTCAATCAGGCAATTGTCTTGATAACAGAACAACTGCATACTCAGGCTTGTTTAGAGCATCCATCCTGCCATGACCACTGAACCTTTTAAAGTATGCATAGTTCCTTCTGCCTTTTGTGTTAGTACATACAGGAAAAACTGATGGATCATAATGAAGAAATAGAAGGTGAACTTCCTTATTTTTCCATTGCAGTGTAGTTAACCTTTCAAGAAAAGGCTGAAAAAATGACAGGGAGAATGTATTGAACAATTAATAAGCAGAAAAAATATCCATTCATGAGATAAGGATTCACCTAGCACCCACTGCAAACTGTATTGCAAAGTGAATTATAACATAGGTGGTTAAAACCATAAGGAAATGTCTGTTTTATTCTGAAATACAGCAAAGCTGTGCTCATGTTCAGGTGAACAGCATAACATCCATGAAATCTAGAGAGTATAATTACTCCTGGAGATGGTATGTTTGTATTTTCTCTTTGTAATCTTTCATCTGAAAAACCCAAACCCTCATATCATCAGGAATTAATCCCCACTTTGCAGGAATCTGCACTTTAAAAATCTGGCTGTGGTAATAATGAGTTATCAAGACAAAGTTTAAAAACTGAAGAGTCTCTCTACATCAACTTCTTATGAGATATTTTGGAGAAATGTGAACTAACTAACTGTAGCTGGATTTAAATTTTTAGTACACTGACTTTGATAAACTCTTTAAAGATTAACTACATACCTGTTTGTTCCAAGTAATAGGTGAGGCCTCCAATTCTGTCAGAGTCATAAAGTTTTCGTTGTTAGTAAGTAATGAGTAGTTTTCCATTTTAATTCAGTAAGAACCCGACCATCTGTCATGTCTATAGACCTGAAAATGAGCAGGATGACATAGGTCTTACTGCTCCTTTTCAGTCTTGGGTCTTGGAGCTCCCACTGTTTGCCATGTCAGCATTTTAGAGCACAAAGGTAGGGAAGGTAGAAGGAAATTCAAAACAGTACGCTCTACTTTTTAGCAGCTCTGATAAAACCACAAGGGTCTTTACATAAGACTAGTGTAAAAAGATGTTGAATGAGGAGAGCAACTGTAATTGTTGATTTTATTTACTCCACAAACACTAAGTTTATACTCTGTTCTAGGCACCTTGCTTGTGCTAGACCCTTGCAATACAAGGATGGATTAAAATTCACACTGGATTCCTTGCCTTCAAGGGATTCAAGTCTACTGCAGACTTGATACCTGTTTCTAGAGATTACAGAGTTGGCAGCACACATTCCTGGGATTCAAAAACCTGCCTAAATATGTATCTGTAGATTCTATATGCAAAGTGGCTGCTGTGATGGCAGATGCATTCATATTATAGTATATGTAAATCCAATGTTATGACACATGTTAGTGTGATCATATATCGTGATTAAAAGTATACATTGATTGGAGGAGAAGAAGGGACGAAAAAAATCACAAGAATGTGGTTTTCAGGCAGTTTTCTTAAAAGCTAATGACTTGTATAAGTGAGGGCCTCAGTCATAATTATCCCACCAATTAACCACAACCATCAACTGCAGTTGCTTGCATCTGTCTCATTCAGTGCTCATATATTGAGCACTGCTACATGTGCTCTTCTAACTAGTGGGGATACAATGAAAAAAAGCCAAGTGCCTATCCTTAAGGGGCTCACAGTCTAGAGTAGGAGACACACACAGTCCAACAAACAATGCAGCATGAAACTATTTAGTAAGGCAGTGGTAAGGCTAGGAGACAATGGGAACCCAGAGGAGAGACCCTCTGACTGAACTGGCAAGGGGGAAACCAGAAAGGCTAATTAAGAAATCTTTTTATTTTGCTTCATATTCCAAGCATCTAGCACAGTGCCTGGTACATAAAATTTTTTACTGATATTTGCTTTAAGAGTACAGAATAATGAAGTACTGCCTTGCACCAGGGATGGTTAGGGAAGGCTTCTTGGAAGAAGTGAGATTTTAGGTGCCTTGAAGGGTTACAGTTGATTTCATAGGGAAATCCCTGTCTAAGGCCAGTGAGGAGGCCAGTTTATCTAGAGATTTGGAGCAGGGTGGGTAACAGTAATTTACAGATTGGGGCTGGATTTAAGAGATTTTAAATTCCAAGCCAAAGAATTTGAACTGTATCCTATAAATTACAGGAAGTCACTAAAAGTTTCTGAGCAGCATGGTAACATAAAAGCTATATATCTTTTTGTATATTAAACATGTAGAAATATCTTTCTTCCCTTAAAAACACATACTTTCACCTATTTTTTTACTGAAACACATTATCATCTTAGTCTTTTGTTTTCTACTTTTTAAAAAACTTTTTACTTTGAGATAATTTTAGACTTACTGAAGAGCTGGCAACAGTACAGAGAGCTCCCATCCAGCCTTTACCCAACAAACCTGTATTTTTTAAAGATTAATCTAATTAAGGACCCGTTAGATCTTTAACACATACATACATACATACAGCCAGATTCACTAAGACTGCTTCTTTGGATAGACTGAACGTGGGCCAGTTGCTGAAACTGGATCATGAGCCGATGTTATAAACTTGGTTGAAATGACAAGGTCGCATATGTGCCAAGTCTTCAGCCTCAGGACAAAGGGCTGCATGTGCCATTAGCATAAACATGAGGGATGCATGCCTGGACTTTGAAACAAAAGCAGAGCAGAACTGCAGTGTGGTTCATCCACTTTTCACTGGCACCAGCATTGCCAAGACTGCGGCCCTCAGGAGAAAGTTCCTTTTCAGACCACGCTCTCTGGAACCCTCCTCACACACTCCCTCCGTGCCCCCCAGGAGGAGCTGCTGTGGTTTGACAGAGTGGGCCACCCTTGCTTCAGGGAGAACAGGAACCCAGCAGCAGCACAGGCACAGAGCTCCATCCAGTTTATGTCTTCCCTGTACATGCGTCTTTAGGGCCAAGGCTCATTTCCTGCAGGCCCAAACACATCATTCTAGTTTGATTCTTTCTTATATGTGGTTGGAGTATGATGAGAAGCAAAAATGCAGATATGGATGTTAGGAGAGACGAGGCCTTCTTTAATTTGAAGCTATTTGGGCCTCACCAGCTTAGAAGATGGGGATGCTCCAGATAGGTGGTCTGGCCCAGCCAGCCGGAGTTCTTTGCACTGGGGCTTGGGGCCAAATCCCTAGCAAATAAATGAGGTGCTATTTTCCTTTTCTTTGCCATTATTCCTTCTTCAGAAACCACAAGGGGAGTGGTTGCTGTGGTTTCTAGAGGATCTGGGTATTTCTGGTCCTCTGGTTATAATACCAAATAATAGCACCCTGAGCTGAACACGGCCCCTACACTGCCATTACTTTAACTTGTATTTTATTGTCTTGGTACATGTTAAGTTCTCAAAAAAAGAGAGAATGATAGTTCTCTCCCCTGGCCCTTTATCATGAAAAGACAAAGTAGGGAGCTATTATTCAGCTATTTCTAACTGTATTTTTTCTTCTTAGAAAAAGGACTTAATTCAGTATAACATCTCAAGGACACCTGTTTGAGTGAAGAGGCAGAATGCTACCAAATACTTGTTTCTATAAGTGCCTTGAAAAGGATATATGTTTCTCTATCCAAGGGATTTTTAAAAGATTTGACAAGTATTCATTCTTAGAACATCCTCTGCATCTATTATCCAGGTCACCTTACTTGATGCCCTGAAACAACGAAAAGTGTTAGCACTCTTGTGTAATGATCTGAATGGAGGTTAAAATAGATTGGAGTAAATTATTCTGGGAAAACTGATCTTTTTTTTTTTTCAGTTCTAAAGAAGAATTTGTAAGAAACTTTAATCACAAGACTAAACTGAAGTATTTTTTAAAATTGCTAAGTGCTATAAAGTAACATTTTAAAATGAACAAATTTTAAAATTAGTTCAAAATTCAAAAAATATGAAAAGGTATTCAAGGAAAAGTGTCTTTCTGACCCCTGATAGGACTATTTTTAAAGCAGCAGAAATACATTAGGAAACCATCCTCTTTTTGTTGTCACTCTGCATGTTCGTGTTTCTGAGTATTGTCACCATGACAACATCTTACATTAAGCTCCCTAACACTAATCAGGATGTTAGAATTTATTGCCAAGTGTTTGGAAAGCAGCCCATATATGTATTATTTGACCCAAAATGATATTTTTTGAACTTAAAAATCATGAGTTTTCTATGGGAAATCACTGGCTGATAATAAAACAACAGATATGTCACTGTATTACACCGGCTTTGAAGTATTTTCTTTATGTAAAACTCCATATAAATAACTAAAAGCAGAGGTTAGGCAAGAAATCATGCATTTTTTCAATGACAATAATAGCAAGTATTGCTCTTTCCTTCCATTATGAAAACATTTACTAACATAAGCCCATGCCTGCCTGCCTTCTATCTATCTATCTATCATCTATCTATCTATCTATCTATCTATCTATCTATCTATCTATCTATCTATCTATCTATCTATCTATCTAAATTTGTTGAATGAATGCTTTTAAGCATATGAATAGCAAGAAATTTCATGAAATAATGTAGACAGAATTAATTTTTCAATTCCAGCCAAAATATTGCCTTTGAGAGTCTTGCTTTTAGGAAATAAGAACTAATCAACCAAATGAAATGAATAAACCTATTTTAAAAAAATAATCACTGGGAAAAAAATCCACAAACAATCATGGCAGTACCTCCTGGAGTTTAACAGCAATCAATTCCATGTAGTTTTTTCTTTTGCTCAATCTTAGTCTCTGGTAGCAATTTACACTCATTTATTTTGTTTATCTTCAGTCCAAAGATGAAGTGTGGCTGAACATCCTTCTTCCACTAAAATCTAATTTACTTAAAGACAGTTAAGTTGACTCTAAGCCTCTTTCCCAGTCAAAACACTACCTTCTTTCATAAACTCACCCCCCTGTCATCCCCTGGATACTGTCAGATTCCAACCCTGGATCATTTTAGTTGCTCATCCTTAAACTTTTCATATATATCTTAAAATATAAGTTAAAAAGGGATCATGTCTCATTAAATAAATATGACTGAAGCCAAGAAGAGGGAAGCATTATTCTTGGCTTAATACATATCCTATCTTTCCTTCACTCCATTGCAGCCACACTCTACTGATTTAGTTCACATCCCTGTTATTGCATTCTAATGTTACAGTAAATTTTCTAAAAAATTCTTAAAGAGAGTCTTATAATGCTGAACTTAAGCTGAGAAATGGGCTGTGATAACATTCAGGTCTTGGTTTATTCTCTTTAGCTCTGTACCATTCATTCATTTGTTCCTCCTGAACAGCAGTTGATTTTTTATTCATTATTTGACTGCATAGTACAAAAGTGCCACTTGGTATTTGGATCATGCAGAAAAAAGGTTAACATCACTGCCTAATTGTCATCCAGAATAAGACTAATGAACTTATTCTGAAGACTGTCATCAAAATCACTGATGAAAAGAGTAAATCATCAGTCCCTAAACCAAAGTTTTGAAGAGTGTGTTTCAACCTATTTATAGAGGAATTGTTAGGATTTTTAAATGTAATTTACATTTACAGCACATACCAGATGAATAATCTGTATACTCTTTAATGAAACTCTATCATGGGCATTAGCTAATATTTTGCATCTATTTCACAGAGACATGCAGGAAACTCATAAACAGGGACCATCAGACTGCCAAATTCCTGCTACATCATAACAGTGAAGTCAGAAATAGAACCAAAAGTTTCCTAGTATTCTATGTTGTTCCATTCAGCTGATGAGCCCAGAATCTATTTCTTACAATAGATTTCATAAATATCAGCTTAGCATTGAATCTCTTTTACTTTTGGAAGGTGAAGAAGCATATTTATACATATTGCTAGGTTTCTAAGAAGCCATATGCATGTGGAAAATAAGTTTAGTTCTATGGGAGGCAGGCTATATTCACCATGGCAGTCTTGGGCTATAACTCGGTGTGAGATGAACTTACTGTGGCAGAGACAGAGTAATAAAAGTTGCCTGATGATGGAAACTATCATTGAGTAAAAGCTCTTCTTCTGAAAAGATTGCATTGAAAAAGGGGTGAGCCAGTGAGGACATTTGAAAATCTGAAGAATCTAACAGTGCTTATTCTTTCCCGTAGACGCTCGCTCTCTCCATCCTACTACCTTTCTGCATAGCTTGATATTGAATAGAAAGCTAAAAGAGGATGAAATTACTAAACAATGCCAATGGTCTCAAATTGCAAGATAATTTTCCAGAGGAAGTATGTGACCATTTACATGACTTGACTCCTTTGCTCTCTCATTCTGTACATTTGAGAGTATGTAATCATGTATACATACCAGGCAGCAAAACAACCCTTATATTTAAAGCTTGATCATGGACATAAAGAAGAAAATATTAGTTTCTATTAACACCAAGTTATTCCTATAAAGGATTATGATTTTAATATTTAAAGCAACATCTAGTTTATCAAGCCATGATGCTTATAACTATATAACTCACGTAATAGAGAGTGTTAGGGAATTTTTTATATGATAGTTAAGTACTTTTTAAAAAGCATCAATATTTTTTCTTTATTTTATATCAAAACTAACATTTAAGTTCTATACTTTTTTCTCTCTGAAAACAAACCTCACAGAATTTTATGTGTATGGTATATACATGGATTTTTCAATTTGGACTTTAGGATTTTATCATTGGTTTGTGTCTTTGACTAGAAACAGGTTTTTTTTAATCAGCAGAAACCAAAAGTCTTCTGCCTAACTTTCAAGACACCCCTTTCCAATCCCACCCAATTTATCCTACCTTGTATCCCTCCCTCCCATACTGTTCACCCTCTGCTCTGGAAAGGCTGCGTTAGATGCGCTCCAAGCCAACCTCTTCTGCTGCCTGTACCTTCACTCTTGCTCTTGTTCTTCCTTTTAACATGAATGTTTTCATTCACCCATATGCTTCTTCAAAGCCTATTCATTCTCAAGGTGTACCTTCTCCTCTGAGAAGCCTTGGCTAGAACATCCCTGATCTCCCTCTCTACCTGTCTCTCTACCTGTATTACACAGGTCCAATCTTACCTCCAACTACATGTCCCCTCACTGTATTCCAGCCCCATTGGCCTCCAGGCACTCTTTCTGAAGGGCCTTTGCACATGGAATTCCCTCAGCTCTTAACCCAGCAGTGAGCATGTTCACACCCTCACCACTTACAAGTATTTCCTCAAACACCATGTTTTCTAACCCCCTTTTTAACAAGGCAATCCCATTCCCTGATTCTCTATACCCCATCCTTTTCAGAAATTTTTTTCCGTTGTGGTAGACTGTCACAAGAGCACAGGTTTTTGTCTGTTTTATTCACTATAACCCAGTGTCTAGAGTAGTGTCTAGCACATAGTAAGTATTCTATGAAATAATTAGGTGAATTTATTGAGTGCTAACTACATCCTAAATGCTTGACAAGTATAATAAATGAATTAATTGAAAGTTATGTGCTAAGTGCTTGATAAGTATTACCTGGTTTAATCCTTACTACCCCCTGTGAGCATCTGTTATCATCTCAATTTGATAGATAGGGAAATGTAACACAGATCAAGTGAAGCAGGTATAGTTAAGTGACTAGTAAGCAGCAGCGCTGGGACCGAGGTGTTCTACAAAAGGACATGGTCTCTTGTGCTTCATAGGTCTTCAACGTCCCCAAATGCTCTTTTATCCATTTTTCCTTACCACAAAATGTTGATCACTTACTATAAAGAGTGAATTTACTTACGGCATACACCTCTTTTTAAAAAAATAATGTAAGAATTAGCTTTAGATATTCTTTTTCCTCTTATAAGAAGGGGGAGGATGAGGAAGAGATAGGGAGGAGTGGGAAGAAGAAGAGAAGAAAAATAAGAGAAAGACAGAAGAAAGCCTACACTATCACAATCACTACCAACACCAGGGGGAAAGAAATAGAGAACCCAGGGCTTTCTAACATTATTAGCTAAGAAAAACATCTTGAATAGGAACATGAAAGTAAGTCATACTATATCTAGCTACTTTAAAATAAAAACATTTCAAAAATACAAACGGCAGGCACCTAGAGGCCCCAGGTCTATGAGCTTCACAGAGCCTGGCCCAGGGGCCATGCATCACAGGATGGTGTGGGAGCGAAGCTAATGCTTGCTTCAGAAGTTTTAAGTAGAAACAGCAATACTGATGGAGGCTAACTGAGCCTCTCTTTTCCACCAGAAAGTGGGAAATTACGCTATAGAAGTAAAAGTTTTCATCTCCTCAGATAGATGATCAATTTAAATTTATAATCTTGATATCACAGGTTTTTTCCAAATTCAAGGCCTCAATTCAGAAATGCATGTATGTTACTCCTAAACATGGGTATGTACAATCTGCTTATGTTTATGAACAGAAAATCCCAATTTGAATGGCCTTTATTTTTTAAATATTAACATTTTTATCATTAATAATCCATTTTATCTTAATTGGGTTTACTCTTCTTTAAATGCTAACTTCTAACATATTTAAATTTTATAAGTGTAACCACACAAAAAACTAAAAAAGAATCTCCAGAATATTTTTCTGAAAATAAAAACAGTTCTGTCCTTTCCCTCTGATTTACTCAACCCGTATACCTTTTCATAAAGTTTTAAATAGCTAAATTAAAATACTAGAGTAAAATTCTCCTCTCCCTACAAGGGATGGTCTAAAATTAACAAAAAAGAGGGTTTTCCTGCTTCCTTCCCTTTTCTCACTCTGAAAATCATGTCTGCCTACCAAAGACTAGACTGAGACTTTTGTTTTAATTTTAACTGAAGCAAATGTTATAGTTGTATTACTACTCATCAACAGGAAGCAGAATTACTCATCCATTCCACTGAGATATCTGAGAGCCGAAGACTCAACACATTTTCCCCCTTCTTAAAGGATCCTATGTGATGGGATTAAATTTCACAAATTCCAAAATACATTTACGATACAGGATTTTAAAATTTAATCCCTTTGCCATTCACTTTAGTTTTAAGCAGCTTGTTTATCTTCTTCCTGCTAGCACAAAATGCAGTACAGAAATGGAAACCAGATTTCTTTATGTAGTGGATTTCATGTGGTTTCCACATTTCTCCTGGCAGTCGTTCCCAGCAGACATTCATCTAAAAAATTCCTCCTTGAGTGATTTTTAAGTAAGATGGCATCTGTAGCATTTTGTGACACATTCTAAGCACACTCTCAAATGTACTACGAATGGCCTATGCATTACAGCATTCCACATTGTTTATATTTAAAATCTTTGTAAAGGTAAATAAAGATGTTAAGTATGCAATCTAGGAAGGTGATTTTTAGTGGCCTTGATTCTGAAATAAGAAATCCCCTTATTTTGACTTTTCACATTCAGGAAAAACTCAGGTTAGTCAATATGCGTTTACTGACCTGTTTCCACTTGGGAAGCCAGTGTGCAGCAGACAGAAGCTACAGGCAAGACAGAAACCTTGTTCTCACAGACCTTTATCACCAAGTGAAAAAGATGAGACATAACTATCAGAACAAGCCAAACAATAGTTTGAGAAGAATCCATGGAGCACAAACAAAAAATGGATCAATGAATAGAACAGACAATAAGGTCTATATGGTTACCTGGAAATACTTGATGTGAAATATTCTTTGGAGTCATGAGAAAGCTAATATAAAGTAAAGATCTAAAACTCCAGCATTCTCTTTCCTCCATTCTGAAGACATTGAACATTTTGTTTTGCTTTGTGTTTTAAATCATAAGTCACTGGCTCATAAGAGAAGTATTTTAAAGGTCATAAGGAAGTATAGAAGCAATTTAGTTTGGAAGCTATTTGTTGTTAAGCAATGCATACACACAGGGTTAAATTCATCTGACTGAAAATTTCAGGAAATAACTAAAATTTATTAAATAGTCTAATATATAGTTTCATTTCACTGGTTGTTGAATCCCAGTTCATTTTCTGAAGAAGAAAAAGGAAGAGTCAGGGCTGGAGAAAAGAGAACAAAGATAAAGTCTCACACTGAGCAAAAGAGGGGTGGAAATGCAAGATGAAACAGTAGAGGAGAAGAAAGGAATACAAATAGGTAATAATCCTATTTTACTGAATGTTTTTGGATGACCTGGTAGGGTACAGAAAGGTTCATTAACATGTATCACTGTTTTTCGCACAATAATGAGTTTAATTAATATTCTCTGCTCCTCCTCTCTTTAAACCTTCAGGGGTACCTCAAAAGCCACCACAGGTGGAAATGAGTCTGCTATAGTGCCATAACCACCTGCCCCAAAGCACTGCCACAACTTGCCAAACTGTTGCCCTGTGAATTGTTGCAGATTGTTTTCAAAAGCATCCCAATTTATTTCATTCAATTCAGCCTCCCTCCCAACTACCTCTCATTTGACAATTAGAATAATAGAAAATAGCAGACTTGAACTAGAAGCGATCAATTCTGGTGCTCCTTCCCTTATACTTCAGTTGTATCCAAGAAAGCAAAGGTTTAATTTAACTTTAAAGAAGTAGAATTTGTTCAAGAAAGATGAAGTTTTGAAAATCTGCACGAACATTTTGCCATCTTCTGCTCTGCTATCTTCTACTGAATAACTTGGTTTTAGTGTTTTCACTGTGAATGTTAATTCAAAACTTCTATTTCACAGTCATACTATACATTGCTAAGCAAAGAGAACTTTATTATGAAAATTTTCTTACATGGAACAGTTCTCAACATGGTCTTTCCAAATAGGTTCCATCACCATGCATGCCATAAAAAATTCACTGAAACTCTTACACTGAATGTGAAGGAGACATGTACTGTGTAGAGTGGGAATACTAGTTTTAAGTGGGCAGTCTGATATACTCAGAAAAATCTGCACATACATAATACACCAGACAAAAGCTTTAAAATGATACAGTATAGGAATGCAACAGAGGTGGCATTCATCTAACTAAATGAGTCTGAATACACAGCATACAATCTAAACAAAATCATATTAAAAATAATAAAATGAAGTTAGAGTTGTCATTAACAAATTGGATCCAACCTAACCAGCATTAGCACCACCAGGTGACCAACACCAATTATTTTATGATCTAAAGGCAAAGTTCTGATGGAAATAAAATCAAGGTTGATTTAGAAAATAGGGCAAAATTTACTGGAAAATCAACTCCCACTAGCTTTCTTGTACTTTGTTAAAGGTTAAAAAAATGAGAGACTCAACTTTCCAAAAATTAACCAATTGAAATGCGGTACTGAAAATTTCATGGTTGGGAATCATGAAAAAAATGAGAGAACTCCACTATCCTCAAACTGGCTTCACTACTGACAAAGGCAATTACTTCCAGAAAAAAATTTAAAAATTCCTCTTACACCACTTACACTGGCTCTTTTTCCTCTGTTCAGAAAATTTGAAGGAAAATACTAAGGAGAACTGTGAGTTCTTTTAGTTCTTTAGGGAGCTTCTCAGTAATAATTTCATGAGGCCCTGAAAATGCAAGTTGAACTCTATCATAGGTTCTAGTAGTTGACACACATACACTGGAGCCAGGTAGCACCTGAGATCACCCCCCAAACATTTTCAGTGGGGTACAAATCCTTTAAAGAAAAATTAAAAAACTTAAAAAAATCTGCAAATTCTCCCAGTAAAACAACTTTGAAATGAGTCACTATTTCAAAAGCAATCGTAATCCATTCTGGCCAATGAAATCCAAGACCAGTTCTTTCTTGAAAAATTTTTAAAAAGGTGAAATGGAAATGAAGTAAATTGTACCAAAGGAAAATATTTTGTTACAGGGCAGAAGGTTGGGAGTAAACTGTTCCCAAACAAAACAAAACCAATAGTTGACAATGTGTGGGTGCAGTTTTAAAATGCAGTCAGTGATAGCTCCACCTCTGTAGCAATCAATCCCCTTAAAATATTGCAAAATTCTGAGGCTTTTCCTATCTAATTTATACTTGTTAATTTCCACTGCTGCTGTAAGGCTCTGAAAGGAACAACTTTTTGAAAAACACTGTACATGTTCAAGCCTAAAAAAATGTTACTTTAAAAAGGTAATAGAATTGATTTTGATGTTGGTAATTCTCATACAGAGATTAGTTTTAGTTGAAAAAAATATATAAACATATATATACTCACACAAACATACATGTTTATAAACACACATGCATTTTAATATATGCATGCAAACTACAATAAAAGTCGATAAACTCAAAGGGAAGGAAGGTCATTGTGGGATTTTCACAAAGATCCTTCAAATGGTTATGTTAAGGAGCCAACTTCCGCTATGGTATTTTAAAAACAATCCTGTTGCCTCTCTTTCAGAATCAAATATTTTCTTTACTTTTACTTCTTTTACACACACATGGTGTATTTACCCAATGAGATTATAAACACCTTGAGGAAAATAACGCACTTTATTCTTGAACAGAATTTGCTTTTGCTTGGAGTTTGGAATCAGAGGTCAGTAGCTGAATCAAGGTTGGGAGGCTGGCTGCATCTTCATAGCAACACCTAACCTGCATGAGGCCTGCTCTGTTCCAAACCTTTCTCATACAGTAGCCTATTTAGTCTTCAGAGAAACCCTATTTTACAGTTTGGAAAACTGCAGCTCCAAATAATTGAGTAATTGCTAAGGTCACATGATAATAAGTTGTAAAGCCTGTATTCAAACTCATATCATCCCGCTGGGAACCATCATACCACCCTGTCTCTGAAGCTTCCCCTTCTTCATCTGTAACCACGGAGAAATCCTACCTTTCTGGGGTGTTGGGTTAAACTGTATCACCTATGAAAAACACTAGCATAGGGGCCTGGTATAAAGTAAGTGCTCCCCCCAAAAAGTATTAAAGAAACAAAACAAACGTTTAAAAATGGAAAACAGTACACTTACCTTTCTCCACAGCTTTTTCACTGTAGTCCTGAGTGTCAATGAAATTACATAATCAGATTCTGTATAGCAAATTGAAGCCATTTTTTTGGTTGGCTAATATACAAATAATATAAGTGCTTATAAAAATCTGTGATTAACAGTCATTTGCAACATGTAAACAACCTTTCAACATGAACTAATTTATACACCAAATCTTTTTGTTTTGATCTGTAAAAGCAAAGCTAATTCCCATGGTGGCATGAATAGAAGTGTTTTAATATGGTCTCATATGTTCCTTGAATAAAATCTCCAGAGACTGGACAGAATTGAGAAGATCAAGCCCTTTCAGCAATTGGTGTAGTTTGTATTTCCCTGTTTAAGTATACCAGAGGATTATTAATTCTAAATCCTAAAATAAAGATACTGTGCTATGAATCTTTATTATGCAAGTATGCCTATTATCACTTAAAAACTTGGAGCTTCTAAAATGACTTACTGCATGATTGCAGGTATTCTGGGTAAAGCAGAAAGCTTCCCTTCACACACACATTCCTTTGGAGCCAGTATGCTTCACTTGTACCCCCAGCCACAGAAAGTATACTTTCTCTATCCCTGCAAAAAGAGTGGTTTCTGAATCTTTTTTTGTTGCACATACAGACTTTTTTCTTTTTTTGATATCATTTATGCTCATTTTTGAGTTGCACTAAGGAAATAAAACATTGGTGAGGCCAAAGACATCAGGAGTCAATATTCTAAAATTGTCAGTGACCCAAGGACACCATACTTCTCTTATTCAAGAGAGCCAGTGCTCATTTTAAAGTCTGATTGTAACGTGGAATTCAATGGGAGTTCATAGCACATAGCATTCAGATGATGCTCGTCAGCTTTTGGGGGTTGAAGCAGGCAACAGACTGCATTCCTAGTATGCTCTCAGTAAAAATCTGCCTGAAAAGGCCAGCACCAATTTTCCAATCCCTTTATCTTGCCTTTCCCTAAAGATTTCAAGACAGTGTTTCAAATTTTACTGAAGTCATAAATAATAAGTTTACCTTCATGTGACTGGTTTTCAGTAGAGCCAGAGTTTTTAAGGTTTGTCTGCTGGATGTATTATGTTACTGAAATGTAGAAATGGCTGTCGTGCACACCAGTGGTTAGTAAAACTTAAAGACATAACATTATCTTTCTCAACTGATTTGAGGAAAGCATGTTCACAAAATATATACTACTTTTGGTTACGGGCTGATTTCTAAATAAACAGACTCAGCAATGGAAAATCTAGGGACGGGCAAAGAAGACGTGTGTTATTTGTAAATGTACATTTTAAAATCAGCTCTCATGATCTTTGCCTTCTGCAAGCTTTTTGAAGATTCTAAGATCAGTTGCATTAACTTTATGATTTAGAGCTGCTCTAATTTAACTTCTTTTTCAGTTGTTGAAGGAAAATCTGTTAGCTCTTCTGGACTACTTCTCCTCTGTTTTACAGCCTCAGATGTTGCATGTCTGGCTAAGAAGGCACTTCACTCCAGTGATCTGAAGGCAGCCATTTGTTTGAGAGTTAGGGAAGGAGAGAAAAGCGGAAAGCTTTGCTACAAATCTTCCAGCCCTTCCTGGCCCTAACAAAATGAGAAATGCTGGCGATTAAGGGATTGCATTGCCTCCAATAAAAAAAAGTGTTAATCCACACAACATAAAGCCAACCTAACTGGGGCTATCTTCTCTAATTTGCAATGAACTGGGGTCAACTAGATTTTTATCTCTAATACAAATTGGGAAGGAGAAAACAACAAAAAAGGAAACGCCACAACTTGGTTAGATCCTGCTTTTCACACAAGATTGTATGACCGACAGCTACACAGGATGCATCCAGAAGATTAAAAGGCCAAAAATAAGCAAGAAAATATGGCTGGCCCAATGTTCACATATATTTCTAAAAGAATAGTGTAATCTGATACATAGCTGCAGCACACATATATAAGTGTTAAAATTGCACCATTTTTCCATGTAAGATAAAAAATAAGATGGCTCTAATTTCTGAATTATTGTCATGAGAAAGGTTTGATAAGAAACCACATGCATACTATGCAGCTTTTACTCATTCTTCCAACAGTTTACTGAATGGTCTCATTAAAGTAAAAATACAACCCTACCTACAATTAGCTTATATTCATTCTACTTTGGAAAAAAAATCCAAATGTGTGAAATAATAAATAGTACAGGTAACATTTCAGTACAAAACTAAGAGAGGGCAGAAGATAATTGACAAATTAATAACAGGAAATATAAGCATTGTAATAATTCAGCAGGGGAAAACATTTGTCTCTGTGGGCTGACCGTATACTTCTGAGCACAGGCATATGAGGTAGAAAAAAGCTCAGTTCTGCCATTCATTGTAATGCCACGAAGTAATATGGTTAACCTCTCCAAGCCTCTATTTCATCACCAACAAAATGGGATTGATGATTATAGCTATATAAGGTTATCACAAGAAACTAGTACACTGTATGTGAAAGGATTTTGTAATATCTAAAGAAGCTATAAAATGACCACTGATAAGATGGTAAAAAGAACCACACCCAACTATTACCATTGACGTGGGAGAGCAGGAAGGGTTAGGGGTTTGGAGGAGAAAATGACTAGCTTTTTCTTTACATACTATCTATTGTTTGCACTTGTATAATGCCAGTGCATTAATCCTGTTACAAAAAATCTAAAGCTACATAAATACTATCTGAAATATGCATATCTGGATGTCACAAAATACTCTAATCGCAAACATTAGTAGACTTCTTCCTTTATAAATCCATAGAAACGATACTCATTCCTGGTTTCAATTTGAGAATTTTTAAAGTCATAAAAATTTACCAAGCTTGGGAATGATAACCAACTGCAACAGTGTTTCCGTTCCATGACTTTTAAAATAGAGCGTATTTTGTAGTCACCCCAAACCATCCAGTGTTTCAAACAATCACTTTGGTCAATATCTTTTGAAATAAGCAAGTTAAATAACATTAGTTCTCAAAGGCGAATTTTTTTCATGTCTAACTTTGCCTTCCAGAGCCCATCACATTTCAAGTATTCAACTGATAACTTTACAGACACAGAAAAAGTCCTCAAGCTTGTCCAAATAAATGCCAAGGACCATCCATAGAAGCATGGCAGACTTTTTAGATTCAACTTGATCACAGATTAGCATTCCCAACAATATAAATAAGTGTGAGCTCTTGGGAGGCAGGAATCATATTTCCTTAATCTTTATATGCCAATCCTTGGCATTGTGACTAACACATGAGTACGCAAGAATAAATATTTGTTGAACTATTTGGAGGAAACACTAAAACTCTAAAGCATTTTAGTCAACTGGAAGCCCAATGAGATGGGCACATAGGCTAAAGGGAACACAGCCTTTATAGTTACTTCAGTAGAAAATCACTTGAAATGCCTTCAAAAGCAGGAAAGATAAGTATAAATTTGAGTTCCTTGAAAAAAACAACATAAAACCCTTATTAGAGGAAGGGATCACTCTCCTGCGTTTGGGGAAGTATAGATGTGTGACCCAAGATGAGATCATGGAGCAGTCTGATCAGAACCACCTTTCAGCTGCCTTACCCACAATTTCCAAGGCATGTTTCAACGATATAAATAGAAGAGGGCAGAAGAAAGGCTTTCACTATTTGTGGCAGAAATAAGCCCACACCTGGAATGCTGGATTCCTGGATGATTATTGTCCTGTTGGCTTGTGGCTCCCCTATATGAATAAACATATAGACACTCAAAAAGGACAAAGCTGGTATCAACATGTGATAAGACTACTGGATTGTACGTAGTTACGTTTACACATTGCCAGTATTATACTAGCAGTGACAGGGAGAAAAGGAGTTGAGGCATACTGGGCTTGCTCAAGCTCTAATGGAATAGGCCCTAAAGACATAAGCATGTAAGCAGAAAGACGGTGATAGGCAGGAATCCCTCTGATTGCCACTGATGATTTAAATCTCTTTTTGAATGATGTAGCTAATGCTAATCTCTTTGTTCCATCCTAAACTGCTGGATAATTCATTTTTATCTTAGTGAATCTTCCTCTCAAGGTAACCAAGGTTTGTAATAACTTTTGTTCCCTTTACTGGTATGTTAATTCAAGAGAAGACTTTTCATGAAAAGGGAATGCTTTAGGACAGTTCTCTCTTGAAGCTTTTTCAAATATTCAGCCCAAAGTATTTAGAAGAGGTAGATCTTTCTGCTTCTAAAAAGTATTGCAGAAGGCCAGTAGAAATGGATTGCTTTGGCTGTTAATTTCTTTAAAGAACGCTAATTTTCTTAGTTTGGTTACTCAGATTAAATTTGGAAGCTACCTGGAAATTTTCTCACATTTTGATCTTTGGAAGGGCAATTAATCAAACTGTTGTTTGAGGCAACTTGAACTTCAATCAGAATTCTACGGAGAGAAAGTCAGAGAGCTGGTATATTCAGAATATTCAACAGTATATATAATTGAAAATAGCAACAACAGAAGAAAAGAAGATGCCAGCGGGCTGATAGGATAACCTTTGGTCAAGCGGCGCTTGGTAAATTTCAACAGACTAGTTAACCAGAGATAAAACTAAGCAGAATACCATTAAAACAAAACAAAGATACTAACACAGAATCGGGAATTACCACTGAAAAACAATGCCGTGCTTAATAGCATGAGTCTACCAGAGGCAATTTGTTAGGAGACCGGAGTCCTTGTTTCAGTGGAGGTTTGAAATCAAAACTTTAAAGTTTCTTTAGGTCAAGCTATAGCACAGCACTTAGAGAGCCGGCCAAAATCGCTGAGGGAACGAGGAAGGCCACATGTGGAACTAATTACTCATGTAGAGGCCATGACAAAGAACATTTCTCCAGACTTTTCATGGGGGCTTCACTTTCAGGAAGTTGCTATAATTACTGCTCAAGTCTAGAGCAGCCTGCAAGCCGCTGACAGATCCAACAGACGAGGAGGAGGAGGAGGAGGAGGAGGAGGGAAAGAGAGAGAGAGAGAGAGAGAGAGAGAGAAAAAAAAAATGAACTTATCTGCCCTTTTTGACGAGTAAAATACCAGAAAATAAAGTACCACAGGAAAGCTTAAAAAGGTTTCCAAATGAACCCTGACTTCCACTGCTGGACTTTCTGTTTACTTTTTTATCTAACCTCTATCTTCAAATTACTCTTCTAGCCTGGATCGGACAGCAAACTTGTACTTCTACACGAACTCTCTTTCGGCCAGTCACAGTAGAACTGTGCATCTCGACTCTTTTTTTTACAGCTTTTCCATACTGGGGCCCACTTCCTGCCCAGTTGAGAAAAAAAATCTGGCCTGAAGATGAAATGACTGCTTAACATTACACTAAAACATCTGGTACCATTTTATGCACAGACCCATGTCTGAGAGCAGGCGATTCTAGCGGTCTCTCCAGCGGCACAGCGCATACCCAAACCTCCCCAGGGTGACATCATCCCATATATGGACTCTCCAGCCCAGCCCTCCCCCTTTTCCTGGTCCTAAATTCATTGCCAGTTCCCCAGTCTGCAGCAAATGTGCCACGTCAAGACTGGAAATCACAGCCCTTGAGTGTGTCTCAGGCAGTGCAGCAGAATTCAGGGGGGAAAGCCGAATGCAACCCCTGGTGCAGGAAGGGAGGCTTTTCCCAAAGACCGGGAGAGGATTTTAAGTACTAGATGGAAGCTTCTGGAGATCCTGCTCAGTCGCCCCAGTGTTCAGACTACCTGTTCAGGACAATGCCGTTGTACAGTAGTCTGCACATTGGTTAGACTGGGCAAGGGAGAGCAACGCCATGGACAGCTGGGGACAAAAGTTGCTGTTTCCAAGGAGAAGACATTTGTTTGCTCCCTTTTCGAATCTCATATCCAGTGTTTCTCTCCACAGGTTTTGCACACTAGGGACCAAGAAGCCCTCGGGGACACTGTCGAGAAAGGACTGCTCCAGGGAAGCTCTGTGGGTAAGGCCTTGACTGCTCACCTGGTCTGTGACCAGAAGAGCCTAGGTAGGGAGCCAATGCTTTGCATTCACATGCAAGAAAAACAGAGGCGCATGTTGACAGGCAGCTGTGCATTATTTTTAAAAGAGTAACAATGTGTAGGATATAATTATTTTACTGTATGTCATTAGATTGCTGAAGATTTTCAAGTCAAATATTTCCTTATGTTTTAAGGAAACACTTCAAAATGAAATATGAAAAGACACCAAATATTTAGGAATATTTTAATGAGGCTAGTTTTGAATTGTTGAAATTAATAATCCAGAGACCTAAAAACTTATTTGAATGAGAGCTGTCGGTAAAACTTTTAACACCCCAAGATTGAATCCATTGTTCTCCAAAGTAAAGAATACAGGCTACTTTTTAAATATTTGCTATATGAATGGTGCTTTTCTGAAAATTATGTTATATAAATACCAGGGATAATAGTTCTAACAATAAAAGAAGAGGCTGCCAAGTTTTTGCCAACCAGACAATGCAGATGGGACTGCCCAGAAAAGAGCGCCAACCCCGAGCTTATTGAGTCAGCAACCAAATAGATCAGGCAATAGCAACCTCTGCCTTCAGATACCCCAATATTTATCTCCATATTACATTTTCTTCAAAAATCCAAGAATGTTTGATAATTGCTGGTCAGCTGGGCACTCATGCCTATATTTTACAATGCTTCTGTTTCTCTCAGCATTTGAAATGATAAGGTACTTTGTCTAGAAATCCACTGATAAAAAAGGAATTTGTAAACGAAGGCAAAGTTTTCTTTGGTCGGTTTCCAGCTGTCCTGGAGGTGAAGGAGGTGGGAGAAGAGGGGGAAGGTGGGAGGGAGGAAAAGCCTCAAGCTGAATGAAATCCCAATAGAGAGAAAAATAGAGAAATGTCTGGGTTGCAATATGATCCATGCTGAACTTTAGAGGTGGGTCCCTTAAAGAAAGTTCTGGAACAATGTTACTGCCTAATTCCTTCAACCCCCATTTACATGTACCCCAAACAATTCTATATAATGAAAACGTTTGTTCTATAGGCTTTTGTGAAAAATGAATGTAATTGCTTTGCCCTCCATTAAATTTTTAAAAATCACAGTGGTTGCTAAACAAATTCTTTTCTAAATTACACGTTTTACAGCAATTAAAAAAATTGTCACAAGTGCTCTTTTGTGAAACATTTTATTACAAAAGGTTCCCCAAGTTATCTTTGTGAAAACTATTTTTAAAATTACACTTCTGATTATCCCAAAACAATAAAAATGCAGGAGAAATTGAACTATCTTCTCCACTTACATGATCCTAAAAGTCATCTTTGTTTTTTTCTATTGTGACCTAGAGGCTTCCCTATTAATTATTTTTTATAGAATAAGTGAGATCTTTTAAATCCATAGATTTTCCTTTACATAGGCAAACTGAAATTTAAAAAACTATAAGGTTACTTATGGAGTTCATTTTTTCAAGAAATATATTTTTACTAATTGATACAGTTACTAAAGAATAAAATAGCTATAAGGTGCTTTGGTGTTGTTTAAGTTTCTCAAAATTTTTTTTTAATTCTGCAGAAATTACTGGATTTCATAACTTGCTTTATTTCATGCACATTTAATTCAAATGTCTTCATATTAAATGGCCTTTTCGTTTCAAAGAAACTAACTACCACCTATTTTCTCTCTCAGTTTGACTTTTAGTCTGGAGACTAGGGGTATCAGAGGGTGTCCTTGGCACTAAGTACAGTACTGTGAACACAAGGATTAATTTGTACAGGGGTAGCCGAGGAGCCCCGGCATGTGTTCAGTGGAATCCTGACAACCCATTTTTGATGCACAATTGTAACAAATCAAAAGGAATATTGCTTACTTTTAAATTGCATGAGCTAAATTAAAGATCAAAAGTAAAAGTTCTCTTTGTAAACCTCTGCTGACGAAGGCAGGATGGTAGTTTGTGTGCTGGTACATATTCCAACATGTATACACACATATCATAAAATAACCATATCTATTTCCAGGGTAATTAGAATAATGCCTAACTTTATTTGGTATTACTTTATAAGGAGATATACAAATATTTTAGGGATCATGGGATCTATTCCAGAGGAAACTAACCAACAGTGAACATCTTCAACTAAAACCACCCCTGGATACGATAGTAAGTGTAAGTATTAAATTAAACATTATACATTGTCAGAAAGAGGAAATTGTAGGGCCTTTCCAAATTGTACTTCATAGAAACTCAGTAATTTTATTTTTCATTTTAGCATGTGGATGATTGATGAATTAGAGTAGGTATCGGGTTAAAAGGAGAACTTTCTCCGCCATCTAAAAGAAAGGAAATGCAGAGCCTTTGAGCTTCAACACCATCATTTCTTAATTGGAAAAGGATCAGTACAAAACAGTTTATTTATAATTTCAATTCCTCCCCCCTTTTAAGCCATAGATCTCAAAATTTTATTACAATGTTTGTTTATAATGGGACGAAAAATCACAGTGATCACTTTCTTGCAATTAGTCAATAGCTTTATGTCCTTCCTGCTTGGCATTCAGGCTTTGGCCGGATTATATGCTTATGGTTTTTAAAGAACAAAATATACTATCTACCCTCACCTCTTGCCCTACAGACCACCCAAGTTTTTTAGTCTATGCGAAAGAGTTTAGGCATAAACTCTTAATGAAACAGTTTTTCCTTTTTTTTTTTTTTGGTTGAAGTCTTACAGCTTTTATGCGAGATAAAAGGAAAATACAAACTTAGTAATGTGAAAAAGTTCACTCATCCACCAGCACCCAATCCTTAATAAAGAAACAAAGCTTTCAATTACTCTACAAAAGATCTCTTTAAAAATAACTTGTTTTCCTCTTCCTTGAGGAGAATATCCCACACCATTAATGTTCAAATAATAAGAGACCATCACTCAGAAATCCCACCTTAAAATAACTAGGTCAGGCTTTAACTTGAGAGGAGACAGGAAATTCCTGGTAAAGACTGAAACTTTCTTATTTAGTTTCTTTTACCTTTTTACCTTGGTGTACTGTAAATTATGTAATAGAAATATTTACCCATTTTTCAAAGGTCTCTGATTAAGAATTGTTGTCACTTTTAATAAAAAAGAGATAATTAAATAAATTAAGGAAAATAATTCAAGCCTCATTTTGAATTTCCTGACTTTTCATGACAGCCAGTTTCCTGGAGTTGGTTTGGTTTAATTTTGCTGTAGAAGTCTTAGAAGATAATTTTTTCATTGCATTTTTTTAAGATAATAAATTAAAGATAAAAAAGAAATAAGACATAATAACCATACTTAAAAAGTACAGGGTATGATAATACTGTAAATAGCTTTTTTATATTTTAACTAGTATGCTAAGTGATTATGAATTAATATTCACTCTATAATTTGGGAACTAGAAAAAAGTCTTCAATGTTCAATCTTTCATCTTTTTAATAAGCTTCGGGGAAGGTTCAGCATAACTGTGAAGTGTACATATGCCATAGACCTATCATAATTATATTTTAAAAATCTATTAGAAACACAAATTGCCCAAAAGTCTTATGAGTAATCATTTTACCCCCCAGAAAAAGTTACAGTTTTTCAGGCTCAAATATTTTTGGAGATTTCAGTTTAATAGAACTGTTTCATATTAAAGGATAATGTATGAACTCACAAATATTTCTTTCTATCTTTTCAGGTTGCATGAATTCAGTCCTTTAACTGAACTGAGTTAACTGGATCAAATTATTTATGGGAGAGAGGGAAAGCTATACAGAATTACAGTAATTTTTAACTTCCACCAATATGCTCTTTTGTAAGTGAATCACCCTATAACTATTTTCTGTTGCACTGAATGCAGCAACAATAACAAAATAGTTTCTTAAGGTACTTGTTTTTGTATATTCTGACCTTGTAATTATTTAAATAGCAGCCAAGTTTACTGATATTTTTCATTCTGTAAAGAATAAAAAGTCCTCTACTCAGAAGTGATGACCAGAAACAGAATCAGACATTGTTTTCTTGAAATTAATAAATAAATGGAAAATTCTACTTATCAGCTCTTTGTTAAAACTGTACCATATCTAATCACTGCATGAAAGTTGAGATGTGTAGAAAACTGTCATTTTTTTAGTCTCTAAAAGCTAATTTGCTCTCCATAAAGTTTCTATTTGCTATTTTCTCAGAATTTTACAATTAAAGGAAAATCATAAACTATTTGTTTTCTTTAAAATTATTTGAAAAAACTCCTAAGTACACACTCCTGGGACAATAAGGATTGGTTTGGTTTGGTTTTGTTTTTTTTTTTAAGAAATCCCACTTACTATAATTTTGGCTATCTCAGTATTTTGTTTTTTAAAGGGCAGAGGAGTTTGTTAAATCCTCTACAGATATGAATTGATCATTTATATTAAAACAGCCCATATACTATTCTATACTCACCAGAATTAAATTTTCTATCTGTATATTTAACACCGTTAACTCTTTCTTATATGAATTACAAGGAAATTCTCCAAAGAGTGTGGTCTTGCTTTTTGAATATGAAATGAAGTTTCCTTTTCTATGTTTAAGTCACTAGTTTGTAACTATTGCACTAACAATGTCCAAAACACATTCTGAGCATCACTGTGGGTAACTTGTTCGTTTCCACCCTTTTGATTCATGGCACAGCCCTGTAGTTAAGAGGAGGAAAACTTAAGCCCACAACTGCTTTTATTTGTTTTTCACATCCATACTTAAAAACTTTCCATTAAAAAGAATATAAGAAATTTAAATAAGTTCCTGTTGCTTAACAAAGTATTGGCAAAAATACATCCCCGTGTAAAATCCCACTATCAAAGCATCAGATACCAAAGTTGGCTGGATGAATTGCCAAATACATTGGGCTCATTAATTATTTTGAAAATGGCTGCCGTTTCCATGTAAATGACAATTTTCTTTTTCACGGGCAAGGTTAAGGTACTTATCTACTGTAAGAAACATGTATAAACATAGACTTTAACTTCAGTGTTAAAATATGCAGAGTTTTTGTGAAGAGGAAAAACATCTGGTTCAATTACTCTGAACTCTGACTACATGTGGGCCAGTAATAATATGAACTGAATTTAAGAATAAACCTTGTGCTTAATCTTTGTTTTTTTGTTTTTTCCTTCAAATTTCAATGTGAGTTTTCTGTTATGTCAGTTATCCATGTTAGCACATTTGGAACAAGTGTATAAGTATACTTTCTGAATAAAGTTGAAAGTCTAACTTGTTTTTAGTTCCATAATGTTTTAAGGTTTAATTCTATTGTGTGTTTTTTTCTCCCTTTCCCCTGGCCCTCCAAAATCACCATATCTGGAAAACAGACTGATTGTGTCTGCCCATGAGCAAAGGAAACCCGAAGGAACCAAGGGCCTGGCTGGACGGAGTTGTCATGTGTCTGCCTGTCTACACTTGCTGTGCAGAACATCCGCTCACCTGTACAGCAGGCACAGACAGGCAGTCACATGACAACCCAGCCTGAATGACAACCAGCCATTGAAAGAAAGCAGCCCTCACACCATAGCATCTACACCAAGAGCTACAACCAAAATGAGGGGCGTGGGGGCCTGGGATTTTAATCTGTTGGTTTAATACTTAACTCGTATGTATAATTTTATTTTGATTCAAATATTGAAACCCACCAAAAGTAAAGTGAGTGGTGCCTATGAAATATAATAAAACCCATTTCTGAAAATGTTCCTGTGCTTTCTATAATTCTCTTTTCCTAATGGTTGTCAGTAAATGACTAGCTTTGACATTTATTGTACACAATTTTGCTGCACCCCATAATCAACAGGACAAAATAACATACCTTCAGCCTGATGCTTAACAAAGAATAAATTATTCTAATAATTCTATTCCAAAAACTAAGTTCAGTTTTCTGTATCAGGATTTTTTAAGAGAGAGGGGGAGAAAAAGTAAAACAGAAAAGGGATGATGTCCCAGGGGATCGCATACTTGGAGTTAATAACCTCGCCAGTTTGGGTCTGGGTAAAACACAGTGAAAAGAGTATTTATTTACAACATATTTTTCAAATGTATTCAAATGATTGTTTCTCATCTTTTGATGTATAGAAAGTTGAGACTGATGCTTTGATATTCCAATTGTCATGATATATATACAGATTTATTATGTCAATTTTTAATTAAGCAGGGGCCTACACTGCAGTTTTAAGGGAGAATTTACGGGGCCAATGCACTCCCTTGGAATACACGCTCCCATTCACCATAAACTTTCAAACTCTTAAGCTGTTCAAGCAATTCAATTTTCAAAAAGAGCAAGAAAAGGGATAATGGGTATGCAATGCCTATCTTGCCATATTTTTTGAGGAAATGTCAAAACTTCAGTTTATACACTGAACTGCAGTGAAATGACCAGGTCATTTCAAACATATATGACTATGTCAAACACATAAGGGTAAATAGTAGGGAGATGGATAAAATTCGAAATTTCACAACTTTGATTTGGCTCATTGAAATGTTTTAACTTTAGTATTTAAAATTAATGTTCGTCTTCCTTAGAAAAATTCTGGTCAAACTTAAAAAAAGGTAGCCCAAGGCTATCCAAAATTTTCAGGCTTTTTGAAACCTAATTAAATATTGCAAATATATACTTTGGACTAAGCAAACTATTTTCATTCAGATATTTCATTTGTAGAGTGAAAGATTTAGTCTTAAGGATAAATACACCATGAGTTTCAAAATTTCCACAATTTTTTGATATTTTACCAATTGTGACACTACATGTAGTTCCTTTAAAAAACAAAACAAAACAGTGATTGCACAAAACTCTGAAGCAAAAATATGATTAAGACTAAATTCTCACATTTAACAATCTGGCCAAGGAAGACAGTTCATCTGCTAAAATATGCTTCTGCAAAGCACATTGTGCAATGGTCTTTACCTTAAATAAAACTCCCATTATTAACAAAGTCCTAAACAATAGTTCACAAAATGTAAACTATAAAAAGGAAGTCACTATAAGTGTGTCACAGAATATTTACATAGTACCACCAATTTCAAAGGCTTTATATAATCTAATTTACATGTTCATATAATATGTAAATATGCAATAATTTACATATTATAAATTGTAACATGAATATATCATATGCTTCATTTGATCTATATATTATAATACATAATTTACAAACACCACAAGCAGACAACCACTTATGGATCATTTTACTGGCCCCTACAAGGCAGTCTCAGGATATTGCTTTAGAGCTCTGCAGATGACACAACAGCAGGGACAGAACATAAAGGAGACTGTTCATTTCCATCAAATTCCAAAGGGAAAACTAGAAGGCCAGCAGGGTCATCGTTAAGTGAGCCACTCCAGAATAATGTTTCAAATCATTTTCCCTTAAAACGTGAGGTTAACTAAATCTTAGTTTATGTTTTTTTCCTTAGCTCCCCCCCAAAATGCTTGAAAGAACATTATGTATATTTATATTCATTAAATGAGGCACATAAAAAAATTTTACTCTTCCAGGAAAGGGTAATAAAAAGGGTAATATTCTTCTAGTATAAACTTTTGAGTAGGACAAATAGTATATATAGGGAAGTGGGTTTGGGTCTGTAAAATTATTAATAAATTTGAAATAACATTTGCCATTATAGGCAGTTGCATAACACTAGGTATTTTTCAAAATTATAAGTCTGTGCATAATGCCAGAATGTGTAAATGTTGGTATGAAATAATCCTACTTTAAAAAGCATAACAGAAAATAGCTTATGTATGTGAGAAAAAGTACACACAACCACGATCACGAAGAATTTTAAGTAACATAAGCATTTTAAAGTCCAATTTTTCATGAGACATTTTTTGTAAAAATATCTAATTTTTGCTAACTAAAACAACAAGGAGTGTGAATCATGCTCACAGGGTCAGTCCTGCCCTCCTCATCACAGGGAATGCAGACAGGCAGGAAACGGGCAGAATCTTGAAAGCTTCAGTAAAAATTGAAAGACCTGAAGATTTCTATAACTTTTTGGTCTCACAACTTTGGCCATGCAGGATAGCCAAACATATAGCTGTCATTCTGTTCCCTGTTACCGAAGTTACATTTCTCATCTGTTACAACTATATAATAAAAACAATACTAAGTAGATATCCCTATACAAGAATTATATAATCTCCTTATCAAACTATCCAATACTTCAACCCACAAAAATGAGGCCTGTAATTTTTTAAGAGTCCAAAGAATGTCCTTATTCCAATGCAGATTTTGGATTTTCTGCAATAGTGTAAGGTTCATACATTTCCATTAGAAACACTTCTGTTGAATTACCCTACTTTCCTATGAATATTCCATTATGATTTTAATCTTCATGTCAGAATATAGAAAATAATAAATATAGTCTGTGTATTATGTTTATACATAAACTAGCAATCCCCTTTCTCCAGAGATTTTAACTATCATTTACACATTTCTCATTGTTATTAAGAAAAATAAGGCTCTTTTCTCCTGGAATCAGACTATACTATTCTTCTACAATTCACCTTTTATAAATAAACGACATCACTTTTTCCCAAATCTGACTTTAAAGTATTAATGTAAAACTATCTAAACCCAAAATCCAAAATCTATTTTATTCCAAAACTTTTCCCTTTTCCAAATCCCTCGCAAGAACTGTACAAAATATATTTACAATGTATGAAAATAACACTGGGAAATAATTTTCTGCTTACATGCTCTTCAGGCCAGGAAGTTATATAGTCAGAAGAGAAAAAAAAAATCCATTCACCTTCAATGATGGAAATTAAAATTTTAAGACAATCTACCTCTAATGGTAATTTTACCCTGTAATTCAATAAATTAGTTTAAGCACATGAGATACCAGGATGGGATGAATTATTACACTGCACTTATTTGTTTTCTGAATCACATCTTCACTCACCCAGTATTTACATGATGCCATATCAATGCTCTGTCTCTGAACAATGAACAGTGAATAAGACAATGGCTCCTGGTCTCAAGAAGCTTACAGTTCAGCAGGAACTTAAATGTTCAACCAATACTTGTATGTGTGAGGAGTTGTCATGTCAATCTTCACCCTCTGAAAAAATCTCTTAAATCCTTCCATTTCCATCAATTTCCGTCAACCCACCCAAGCCCAGGCTGCTATTCTCTCTTATGTTGACCACAGCCATAGCTCTCTAACAACTCCCCAACACAGTTTTGTCCTCCTTCAATCCATTCTCTACAAGGCAATCAGATAGATCTGCAAAAAAAATTCAAATCATATTATGTGACTCTCTAGCTTAAAAACTTCAAAGGCTCCTCATCATGCTTAGGATCAAAATCCTTAATTTTTAAAGAGCCCTTTTCTCTGTTTCAGTCACACTGGCCTTAATTCAGTTTCTTAAATTCCTCAGGCTCAGTCTTGCCTCAAGACATTAATAAAGTCCTTCTCTGACCACCCAAATTTAACATCCCCCCATGCTGTGATCCCCACTGCAGACACACTTCGAGTCAAACACATAACTAGATTTATTTTCTTTGTAGCTTGTAATCTGCATCTGACAGGATTTCCTGTTTGTTTACATGTTTTCTTTATTGGGAAATATCCTTCACGAGGGCAGGTAGCATGAATTTCAATACACAACAGGTACGCAGAAAGTATTCGTTGAGAAATGATCAGGTGATTAAGAGCATAGCACTGACACTCAGGGGCTGGCTAAGTTACTCATTCTCTGTGAGTCTCAATCTTCTTTTCTAAAATGGAGAACGTAAATAATGTATTGGCATAACTCAGTGTCTGGTAAACTATCAATACTCAATAAATGTTAACTATTATGATGGATGATCATCATCATCAAGATTATCACTCACTGAAAGCTGGTCTTTAATAGTTTAAGCTGGTAGAATGAAGAGTCGAGAAACTATTTACAACCACAATTACTGTAGAAAGATAAACCCAGGTACAGGCCTATGTAACCCCTAGAAATGTGCTCAGGGACACCTGTGTGGGAAATTTCAGAGTCTAGGTTACTGGAGCATGACTCAGAAAGACAGCCAGATTTAGGCAACTCCCCTTAGTGCTTAGTTATAACTGTCTAACCCTGTAAAAGATGGTTTATTTATTTGTATGTTGCAGAGAAAGCCCCAATCTTAGAATGATGTTAAAGGATAACATACAGTCAAGTATGATTATATCTATCATAGTTGTCTACTACATTGTACTATAAAGACTCTTGAAGATAACACATGGAAATAACATTGCCTGTGACACAGATGGAAACCTATTAACCTCATCTACCAGTAATATTACAAATAACATTATTGTAATGTAGAATAATGGTTCACAAAGTACACTCCATGGATGCCTGAGGGTGTTTGCGAATCTGACAAAATTTCAAGGGTAGGGTGGATAGATCCATTCAAGATGGGGAGAAGGCAGGAACAATGCTGGGACTATTACAGTCCTACCAACTCTAACTCAAAACTATTACACAAGGTCATCATGCCATTGCCTCAGCCAGCTTGAAGGAAATCACATATTTTGACATCATTATCTCTGACTCTTAGCTGAGGTGTAGGAGGACACATAACCTGGAGGGAAGGGGGCATGGCAAGTCTCACTGAAGGAATGGGATCTGAGTTCCCTCTTATTGTCTAAACCTTACCATTCTCTGCTACAAAACCCAGATCCCATACATCCTATCTAATAATATGAAATGGCAAAAAGTTAGAAATTAGAAGACATGTGAGTCACAGAATGACATTACAGTGGGAGAGCAGTGTTACTTGTAATGGCAGAAACATATGTGTGTGTGAATAAATGTGATACCTAAAAATTTATATATATAAATTTATATGTAATTTATTATATATATAATATATAATTTAATAAGTCCTATAAAATTATAAAATTTAAAATACATAGAAATTTATATATAATAAATTATATACGTATATATATAATATACATATAATATATAATTTCTTAAGAGTCCTATAAAATTCCTTTGAGGTGGTCTGGTCAGCAGTGGTCCCCATTTGTTAAATGAAAACACTGGCTCAGAGAAGAGTAACTTGTTTCAACATTGGCAGTTAGAGCAAATCCACCTCGTTCAGTGCCGCCCCCTTTGCCCTGCACCAAGCACGTGGTCGACAGGGTCTTTTGTTCAGTTAATGTCCTCTTGAAACACAATCTGAGCCACTGTTCTTTAACCACAAATGTATTTCACAAGTCATCTATATTTATTACAAAACTGTCATAAATAAAACTGTATCTATTCATATGACATAATATACTATTTACTCAACAGCCAGTTAGGTCATTACGAAAACATATCAGTCTACTTACACAAGAAAACAGGAGGATGGTAGAACACAGAAAAAAATGTGACAGCTCTGTATGGAACTTTAAATATAAATTTACTGTTGAATAAATGAATTATAACTAACTTCATAATATTTGCTATAACATATTTGTTTAACTAAAAAAAGACAGATTGTCATGTAACAGGATTTCCAAAGTGTGAAGGTGGTGAGATAGATACAGGCAGATATCATAGGGACAAAACACAGCACCCAGTTTACCAACAAATCTGACTCCATGAGCAGAGTTAGAACTGCAGCCTCGCCTCCCAGCAGACACTACTAATAACTGTTGAATACTAGCGAAGAGCGTGGAACAGTGCTGCCCCTCTTTTCGTCCTGACAGCAGGCCAGAGGCGGTCTGCAGTGGCAGGAAGCTCTGTCAAGAGAAACGGAGCAGGGATAACAGTGGTGGTGGCCGAGGGCTGGTGAGGTGGAATGAGTATGACTATGACTCCAGGGGAAAAAGGCTCTTCCCCACTGACACAGACGATGTGAAGCTAGGGGTCATTCATGAAGCATGCATTAATATTTTGAAAACTTCCTATCTTGTTTCCTAACCATAGTTTTAAATGAGTTAATGGAAGCTAAGCATGGCAGTGCAGCTGTACGTTGTTGGCCCATCAGTTTGCTACCCTGAACATGAGTGCTCCTCTCCCACCACACCCAGTACAAGCCACCATCTTCCCTTGCCTGGACCGCTGCTACAGTCTCCTAGCTGGTCTCCCTTTTCTTTTAGTCTTGCCACTCCCCTCCTTCCACACACACATTCCGTCCCACATCCCATGCCCAACCCAGCAGCCCGAGTGAGCTCTCTTAAACATTAATCCAATCATGCTACCCCTGTCGGAACATGCTAATACTTTTCCTTAGAATAAAATCCAAGTCATCGGGTAGGGCCTTAATGGGGCTGCTGCCACTGGTACCTCTGATTTATTCCCCATCTCTTCCTCCAATTGCTCTTACATTCCAGCCACAGGCGCCTTGCCGACTCCCACCCAGGGGGGTTTATATTCATAGTTCCATCTACCTGGAATGTTCTTCCAAAGTCTATACAGCTCATCATTCTGACTGTTGCCTCAATATTATTTCCTCCCAAGTACCCAATCTAAAGGTTCCTCCCCATCACTTTCTAGCTCACTTCCCTATTTTATTTTCTTCAGAGACCTTAATATCTGATATTGTATTAGTCTACTTCTTAGTTTCATAGAGCAACTTTGTCATTTTCTCTTTCTTGAAATGGTCTAAACTGAACATTTTCCTAAACTTTCCTCATCTAAATCACTCTAATTTTTTTCAAGGGTCATTTCTACCCCAACCCCTCATGCCCAACCACCCTCTACACACACACGTTTAATAAAATGGTCTCTGGCACTCAGTTAATATTATAACTGAACACATGTATTTTCTGTTTGTTGTAATCAAGAGCTCATGAGGAAGCTTCAGCAGCAGAGATGTTGTAAAACATTATCCTGGACAGGATGACGTGGTGACCATTAGCTCACCAAGCCCTCAAAGCTTCTTCTTTCCCTACAGGGAGCATCACGTGCCTTTCGATGGCCACATAGCCAGATCAAAGAACCCTAAAGTCCTACTCCAACAGCAGTAGTTAATTCCAGCCTTCAGAGGCCCTAATACTAACACCCTGGCGAAGGTCAATGCTGAGATGCCTGGAACTCACCTTAATAAATCTTCTGTGGGATGAGATTGACTTAGACAACTCTAGCATCTCTAGGATTCCTGCCTGCATTTGTGGTTGAAGACATAAGCTCTGAAGCCAGAGAGCCTGGGGGTTCAAATTTCTGCTTTGCCATGAATTAGCTAAGTGCCCTTCAGAAGTTAGTTAATCTCACCAACACCATACATTCTACAATAGGGGAAACTGAGCCCTTATAGAAATGACTTTTCAGAAGGTTTTTTTTTTAGTTTATCCCTCTGAAAAATGGGGGTAATAACAGTACCTATCCTTAGAATTGTAATGTAAATGAATTAATAAATACATGTATATATACAGTACATATATGTAAGTGTATATGAGACATCAGCTATTATTATTATGATTCCTCAGCAAAATCTTTTGCTTTCCCTAGAATAACTGATAAAGGACCAAGACTAATGTGTATTTAAATGTACATAAATAATCATCTAAATCCTTGCAAACAAACATATATGAGAGAAGATCTCTCAGGGCAACTGAACACAAAAGAAGATAATCTACTTATAGATTCTTATATCTGGGGAGGTGTCTTAGAGCTCCTGAACTGTGGTCTTTAAAGACTGGAACTTCCCGCAGAATGACAGGGTGTCTAAGCAGCCCACACAGCTAAGAAACCGTTGCTAATCCTCAGACTCACAATAACCAAATCCACATTTGACTGATGCCAATGAACTACATGACATAAAAATTTTATAAAGCTTTTGAGTAGAAAATTTCTTTGGACATTTGTATAGAATTTGTTTTCCCTTGCTGCAGAAAATTACTGGCCATCAACAGATCATCTGATATTTATTCAATACTCAACGGTGTTCAAAGAACTTAGGAAACAAAAAGAATTATATAAGACATGGACCTTTTCTTCCAACAACTGACACAGGTACCTTGTAGTACTTTCAAAAGGTATCAAGCCACGATTGGAAGGACTTCCAACTCTGAAATGCACACCCTTTGCAGCCAAATAAAATAAAGATAATCCCACTTGTAGTTTTGCTCTCACAGCACGTTCTTATTTAAAGTTTGCATGCTGCATTATAAGCCCCCAAAACTTCTTGGATCAGACCAGGGATATTAAAATATAACTTAGTTTCCACTCATGCCCTCTCAAATTCAGCAGTATCACTTTATAGAACTCTGATGGCTCTGCAAGACCAATAATTATTTTTTGTGCGTGCTTTTGTAGCTATTATATTTAAATGAGTAGTAAGTCACAGGACCAAAATTATTAACATCTAACATGAATGAGAACACCATAATTATCATAATTCATGCTTTAACACAGAAATTAAATTCTCAAAGAACAAAATTCACATAAATAATTATCAAGACTCAGTTGACGACTAGTGATTTGGGTATTCTCAAAAGCCTGTCATTTGAAGCAGATGTCACAGCAACAATTCCAAAATACCTTATTAATTCTGCATCAATGCTATTAATTTCATTCTTAAGATTCTCTATATCCTTGGGTCTTTTCAACATATTATTTAATGAAAATCACTTTCACTGTATCATTACCTTGCCAATATCACAAAGAAGGACATTTCCAAATTTGGCCCCTAACTCCATTTCTTCAGGTATGCAGACATGTGACTACACCAAAGAAATGAAGGAAATTTGAGGGGAACATTGTAAAATTGAAAATCTTTGAGGAAATCAGTACTCCTTCAAACAACATCTCAAGCTAAGTATTACTCAATGAGAACCACTCATGTCTCCAAACTGTATATCACAATAATATTAATTGATTTGAAATTGGAAACACATTAATAAGAAAATTGTCACTCTCTGTGGCTTACCTCATCATCTTTGTACCAGGACAAGCTTTCAGCAGTAAGGACAAACCAGTATCCCTTAGAGCCTCCTTTCATGATGCCAATGTTGCTGATGGTTAACCAGCCCTTGCGAATCACCTACAAGAGAGCACAGTTTGCAGGTTGTTGAGTTTAATATGAGACAATGGAGAGCACAGGTCTTGAACCAAGTGTAGTTTAAAACAGGATACAAATTGAACAGCGTATTTCCCCAAAACCCAACTAGTAAACTAGTCAAGATAGTTTTTCTTCCCAAACTACAGATAACCAGAGGGAAGTCTCTCCCATCAAATAAACAAAATCAAAGTCATGAGCTTATATGGATGGAAGAAGAGGAGTGACTGAAACGACAGGAATGAAATGAGGCAGACGAATAGGCTTGTGCCAGGCCTATCTGGGACAGTGATGCCACAAATAAAACATACTTAGTGAACTGGGGAAACAACAGACTCCCCATGCACACTGCCTCTTCTCCTCCCTCTCCTAGTCCATTTGTATGCCCGGTTTTCATCTTGTTAGGATTTCCTCCAGAGACTGGCCACCAAGTCATAAAAGAAGAAACTCAAGCCAACCAATTAGTTCCTTGCTAACAGCTCTGGAGATGAATTTAAAAAGCTGGAACAATAAGTTACAATTAAAAGTTTGGTGTTTTTTAATGGTTTAGATTTATCTTCCCCTTCTGGTTGTTATTTGCCATTCTAAAAAATATGTAGCATCTTCATCAAAATCTTTAAACCTCTTTAAAACTTCAACAACTTGGGTTTCTGATTAGAAAGAAATGATTTTATAAATAGAATTTAAGTGAAAATCTATTGCTGTAAGGTTAAACTCTGTTTTCCATATGGCATGGTTTACCATCTTTTCTATGCTACAAAATTTTTGTCTTCATAGAAACTAGAAATGAACTACTATATGAAATTGTGTGGTACTGTCTAAATATCAAAAATCATCCTGGACCTACATTCGTTCAATACCCTATAGATTCTGAAATATTTAAGAAATCATTTATTGAATGACTAATGGGTATCAGTTCCTAAAGGAAGATGAAAATGAAAATACCTAATAATCAGATTTTTAAAAAAATATTGATACTACATTTTCTGTTTAAGGAGAGCCAATCCTAGGGAAAACTGAAATCAGCCAAGGTTGTCATTAATGATCTTCCAACCCTCTCTCCCAGGCCCAGTGCCCTTAAGTCTCTGTCTCAGCATCTACTTTGTAGTCATCTATAACTTTTATCAACTCCCACAGAGAACCACGCTCAGTCCCAGACTAATGCAGTTCTCTCCATCATTCAAAATTACTCCTTCCTCTTACTCTTTCTTTCAGAAAGACAGAAACAATACTTCTCAAAGTATGGTTCCTATCAGCTGTATTATTATCACTGGGATGTTTCTAAAAATACAGACTTTTGGGCTACTTATCAGTTCAAATGAATCAGAATATGTACATATGAAGCCCAGGAATCAACACTCTAACATGTTCCCAAAGTGATTCTTACTCATACTGAAGTTTGATGACCCTTGTGTTTACACATACATCAAAACTTCATTCTCCTTAGAGCAAATGATCTCATCTAATTTTTAAATCAGAAGGAACTGGTCAAATTATTTCACACCAACATTGTTATCCACTCTGCCAGGGCTTACAAATACCATACTGATCATGGTACTAAATGAAAGTATACTTATTATTTCATTTTTTCAGGTGTCTTTGGATAGATGGCAAGTCTTCCAGATAATCCACAGATTTCAATAAGAGAATCACTATTTGATTTACTGGTAGAAAAGGCTGGCTCCATCAAGGACAACCATGAATTCAGTTCAACAAATGTTTCTTAAGAACCTATCATATGTCTAGACGAAAAAAACATTACAATGCCACAAGTCCCACCCTCAGGAATCTTATAGTTTAGTATGGAAGGTAGATCCTAAAGAGGTAATTTCAGTCTAATAGTGCAGTAGGAGATGTATACCAAGCAACAGAATGGCACTCAACACAACTTATGAAGGTGGAGAATAGGCTTTCCTTAAAGAGGTGGAGCCTCAGAAGAGACTGGAAAAGAAACAGAATTAGGTGAGGACATAATCTTGTTTGCCTATTTGTTCATCTGTATGAAAAAGGACAAACAAAAACAAAATAAGAGCCACATAGCACAAGAAAATGTAAGATGGTGCTGAAGTTGAGGCTGGCGAGGCAGGTGGGATAAAGTCAGAGTGGATCTAGTTCCATGAGACCCCAAATTTAGTGATATCACTTTCCTGGCAGTATTAATATAAATTTCAAGTACACATGTAAATTTTGTAAATGATATAAGATCATTGTATTAATAAATTATGTGCATCACATGGAATACACAAAGAAATTTAAAAGTATGATATGAAATTGAACTAAATATTTAATTTTTTATGTTGTAGAGGAAATGTATTTTGTTACATTTATTGCTTCATTAATAACTTCTGACATATACAGAGTTAGGGTGCTGGTATCAATATGTATATTAAATATTAACAAATGTGAACTGTATTCTTATTTCCTAAATAAAAATACATATAAGTAGATGTTCTACTATATCCTCCTGCATTCCAGTGGATTTTGCACACTCCCTTGAACAGACAAACCAGGTTATTTAAGCTATTGCAATAGTCCACATGAGAAATAGCCAAGGTGTTAACTAAAGCCACGATGTAATAAGGATGAAAATAAATGAACCTACAGGAGAAACACTTATTTGATAAAATCAACAGGACTTATGACTAGGTGAGAGAGAGATTAATGAAGGTAATACTCTAGAACTGCACTGTACAGTAGCCACTAGCCACACATGGTTATTGGGTCTTAGGGACTAGTTTCAATTCAGATGTGCAATAAGTATAAAATGCACACTGGATTTGGAAAACTTAGCACAAAGAATAATAATACTGTAAAATATCTCATTAAATGTTTTAGAATTTATCATATGTTGAAATGATAATGCTTTAGATAAGTTAAGTTAAATAAAAGCTGTTTTTCATATCCATTTCACCTACTTCATTTTATTTTTAAGTCAGGCGACCAGAAAATTTTATATTAGTTATGTGGCTTGCATTGTATTTTTACTGGACATTGTGCCGTTCTAGAATGATTGTGAAACTCTTGGGGCTACCAACTCAGAAGGAACAGAGGAAGAGAAACCATGTTTTGGGAAGTGGGGGAGCTGATGATGGATTCAGCCAAGGCCATGTTGAATTTGAGGCACCTGTGGGAAATACGCATACAAGTGCCCTGATGTCTGAAGCAAAGGGAGATACTAGGACTGGAGATGGAGACCTGCAAGTTATCAGTTTACATACATATAGCAGTATATTGTGATATGTGTGTCTGTATACATGTCTGATACATGTATATATACACACACATATGTCTCTCTATATATAAACATTAGATAGGAATATAACTAGAAAGTGAACATAACTATATAGTTTAACTTTGGGTTGTAATAGCGGTGGCTCATGGTGGAATCCTGGGGAAATAACATTTCAGAGGTGGTCAGAAAAGAGCCTGAAAAGGAGTGTCAGAGGAATAGGAGTAAAATCATGGCAACACAGTCAAGGTGAATTTCAAGGACTGTGTGGTTGGGAGTGTCATTCAGCACAGAAAGAGGCATGCAGTGCAGATGTCCTAGTGTCTTCAGCTATGCCAGTTGCAATGTAGTAGTGGAACAAACCAGAGTTCCTTGGGTTGAAAAGTAAATGGGAAGTAAAAATGGAGACAATGACTAAAAGGAACTCTATCCAGAGGAGGATGAAAGAGGGGTAAAGCCAAAATAGACACAGACGAAGGAGGTGTTTTTGTTGTTGCCAGTTTTTGATGTGGGTTTTTTTGTTGTTTTCTTTTGTTTTTAGTGAGGGAAAGAACTAAGCATAGTTTTTGCTTGAGGAGAAATAATAGTGCAGCATTAGGAGTTGGTGATTCAAGAAAAATGATACAAGGACAAGAAAGAGTGAGTCATGAGCTAACGAGCACGGAGCAGGGACAGTCCCTGAACAGGACCGATGCTGCCGCATCTTTGGAGCCGGGGCGGCTGGGAGAGTGAGGGCAGATGTGTGCTCTTTGTGAGGGGTAGGAATTCTAGGAAGGTTATATTTGATCTTTCCATTTCTCTTGGTAAGAAAAGAGACTAAATTATCTGCAGGAGAGTGAGGGTGAGATGTTGGAAAGAAGGCTTGAGGATAGTGTAAGCATTCAGACAGTGAGTAATTGAATGAGAGAGTGAACATAATTAGAATTAGTAAAAAAAAAAAAAAGTTTACAAAACACATTATAAAACTCCTAGAAAATAATATAGGAGAAAACTAGATGATCTTGGATATGGTGGAGTCTTTTTAGATATAACACCAAAGACACAACCCATGAAAGAAGTAATTGATAAGCTGGGCTTCATTAAAATGAAAAACTTCTGCTCTTTGAAAGATACTATCAAGAGAATTAGAAGACAAGCCATGGACTGGGATATAGTATCTTCAAAAAAAAAATCTATAAAGAACTATTACCCAAAATATGCAAAGAATTCAATAATAAGAAAACAAACAACCCAATTAAAAAATGGGCCAAAGACTTTAACAGATGCTTCATCAAATGGTAAATAAGCATATGAAAAGGTGATCCATATCATATGTCATCAGGGAAATGTAAATTAAAACAACAGTGAGATACCACCATACACCTATTAGGAAGGCCAAAATCTAGAACACTGACAACACCAAATGCTGACAAGGATGAAGGGCAACAGGACAGGAATGCTCACACATTCTGGTAGGAATACAAACTGGAATAACCACTTTGGAAGACAGTTGGTGCTTTCTTACAAAACTAAATACACTCTTACCATGTGATCCAGCAAGAGCAACCCTTGGTATTCATCCGAAAGAGTTTAAAACTTATGTACACACATGCATGTTTATAGCAGTTTTATTTATAATTGCTTAACTTGGAAGCAACTGAGATTTCCTTCAGTAGATGAATGGATAAATGAGCCATAGTATATGTAGGTAGTGGAATAGTATTCAGCAATTAGGAATAGTATTCAGCAATTAAAAGAAATGAGCTATCAAGCCATGAAAAGACATGGAGGAAACTTAGAGATGCATATTATTGCAACTATATGACATTATGGAAAAGCAAAACTATGGAGACAATAAAAACATCAGTGGTTGTTGGGGTGGGGGTGGGGGAAAAGCAGAGCACAGAGGATATTTTAGGTAGTGAAAATACTCTGTATGACATTATGATGATGGATATATGTCATCACACTTTTTTTCAAACCCATGAAATGTACAACACTGAGAGTAGACACTAAGGTAAACTATGGACGTCAGGTGATTATGATGGGTCAATGGAGTTAAAAAAAAATGTACCATTCTGGTGAATGATACTGACAGTGGGGGCTATGCATAAGTGGTGCCAGGGGGTACCTGGGAAATCCTGCACTTACCTCTCTATTTTGTTGTAAACCTAAAACTGCTCTAAAAAATAAGGTCTTTTAAAAAAAATGGCTGAATCTTACTATGCTGATGGACAGTGACTGTAATGGGGTATGTGGAGGGGACTTGATAATAGGGGGGGGTCTAGTAACCATAATATTGTTCAAGTAATTGTACATTAATGATACCAAAATAAAAAAACAAAATACAATAAAAAAATGGCTGAAAGATGAGAATGAAGACCACATCTTGCAGGTATATAATCAGCATAGTTTATTATTGTCTCCAGCAGAACTCTGCATAGTTGAAATAGAGAGAAGATAAATGGGAATTGATCTAGGGTTCTGAATTTCTGGACACAAGTGACCTCAGTGCTTGGGTGTAAAGATGTTGAAAGTTGGGGCAAGAGAGTAATTCAGGTCATCATGCATTCAGTCTAGGCCAGGCAGACAGAAGAGGCCAGGAGGGATCTAACAGATAGCTAGAAGATGAATAGATGAAGGGACTAGAGATGCCAATTAAGTAAAAAAAAGCAACAAAAAAACCCAGATACTATGTAAGTGGAGGCAAGAGTGGAGTTTTGGGAATTTAAGATGATGTGAAACAATAAATTGCCTGATCTTACTGGCACCACTGGATTCATCTCTCAAAGATGCACCACTATTTCCAGAAACACTGAATATGATAGCCTTAGAGAATATTTAGCAAACATCACTTTAGTCCAGTGGATATATTCAACTGACCTCTATGGAAATTATAAATTACTAATAACAGTTAAAATGAAATTTACAAAGAATCAACATAGAAAATAATTAGAATAGAGTATTATATTCTATGACATTATAGTCATTTGCATTGCAATAGGCTTTCTCACTTGGAGAGAAAAAGATGAGGATTACAGCTACCTTATTGTGAGTGTACTTGGCCAATGGCCCCTCATGGGCACCCACGGATGTGTGTTCAGCACTGAATGCTTTCAGCAAGTTGCTGTCATAGAAAGTTTACGGAGCTTTGGCCTAATTCTAGCCTTTCCTGGAAAAAAATGGAAGCGGATTTGCCACAAGTAGACATTTTTCCAATGACAATGAGCTCAAAATAAGAATTGAGGAAAGGCAATTCTTAATGTACTTTTTCACAAAAGAACTGAGAGAAAGATCACCAAATTAAGGTAAAAGAGTAGATAAAGATAGGAAAAGGCAAGCATTCAGGCAAAATGTTTAGAACACAAGAGGTAAGATTGCTAAGGGGAAATCAATAGAATGAAACAAAGGGAAGTAAATGAGAAAGGGAAGACAGAGACTAAATAAAATAATAAAATTTGTAAAGAATGTCAAGACAAACAGGATTGATTATAGTCTTTTCATAGAGAAAGATATAATATAAAATGTTAATTTTGCCTACAAATTTCAAATTAACAAAAAAATTAATCCATCAACGTTCAGTACTGTACCATTTACAGACTATTAGTGTTTGAGTATCAAATTCTGTCTTGAGTATCCAAGTAAACAAGGGCAAGCAAGCCCATAATTATGTGATTGGAGGGACTTTGAGAGCTGAAAGGGCATATTCATTTTGTAGGGCTTGAAGCAAACCAGTTTTTTAAGTTTATTGACATAAATGTCACCTAAGCTTTTCTGCCAAATACAGAAACTTTGAAAGCAAACGCAAGACTGGAAAGGGGACAGTGGAATAGCCCAGTCTCTTCTCTCGGTGATGAACTTAGTATAAAGAGTATGTATTCTAACTAGTTTCCCCCTTGCTGTGAGAATTCAGGCCTTGTCAGGGTTGGCAAACGTATATGTTAGGGATAAGTTTGGACCTCAACATCAGGCCAACACACTGGATCATAAAATTAATGCGTAAACAAGGAATACAATTATGGGGAGAAAAAAGTACATGTGGAAAAGTTCTAATGTGGCCAGTTTGGGGCCTTGAACATTGTGAGCAGGCGTTTTTGACCTTGGCCTTGCTGATGGTATACCACACAAGTTTTTCTCAGTTCTGCAACTGGCTTTCAACTGTTACAGCCTGAGTGGAGGTTGTAAACCATAGACTGATATGTTGATTTTGGCAGTTCACAAAAGCTTTTACACAGGCTTTATCCACAGGTGAGTAACTGCTTGTATAAAGCAGCTTCACACACTGCAGGGCCTACCTGGGTAAATGCTGCAGAGCTGCAGGGGCCCAGCAAAGGCACCGGCCAGGTGGTCACTCAGCTAGTTGGCAGGAACCTACCTTTGTGACAACAGGCATCCTCAGGGATAAAGGCTGCCTCTCCTTGAACTTGGCTGGCAGAGATTTTTATAAGCATGTGCCTGAGGCAAGGATTCAACTATATGAAAGAGTCCTTCCATAAATAGGTCTGGTAGGTCTCAGGAGGGAGAACTAGATTTACTACTTTTAAACTGAAAGGTAGCTGAGGTCAGTATGTACCACAGAGCACTCCTGAGGTGGGAGGTAGGAAGGGTTAGATTAGAGGCCTTCAGAGCCATTGTTTACCCCGGGCTAGGGCAAGGAGGGAACTGCAGAGAGCTAACCTTAACTCATGTGGCTTATTTACAGATTCAAGAGTTACCCCTCACCCCAGCACATCGTCTCAAGCTGGCTCTGGATTAATTACATAGACGGGAGAAAGTGTCTTAGGAGGCCTAGACTTCTAGATCAAGAAAGTATGTAATAAGAGGAAGAAAGGGAAACATAAAGGCAAAAGGAAAGTAAAAATTACGAGGTTTTGAATATGCTACACAGGAAAGGAAGGCAACTCAAAACCTGTGACTGGGGCTGCCATCACTGCAAAATGGTGACCCATTTCTAATAATCAAGGATAATAACAAAAGCTAACATTTAGTAAGATTGTGAGCTAGACATTATGCTGAGAGCTCAGCACATATTATTTATTGTAATCTACACAATAATCCTTTGAAGGAGGTAGTATTTGCCTTGTGTGACAGATGAGGAAACCGCAGTCAGGCTCCTGTTCACTGCCAAGCTTATGCCTGTAACCAATAGGCCTTCCAAATAGGAACTGATGTACTGTTTGTCATTTTATTCCACTTTACAGAGCACATTCAGAGGGTTCAGCCTCTTTGCACTTGGATAAAATAAAATCTCTCTGATGGTCTGATTTCAGAGCCCCAGCCCTTAACTACAAAACCTATAAGTTGGTTACAGTATTGTTTCTAATAGCAAGCAATTAGGAACAACCTATTTGACTAATTGGAAACTGGTTAATAGATTATGATATAATCCTCTGCTGTTAAATGAAACTGAGCAAAAATACTTAATACATGATGTAAGGAAGTATTTTTGAAAGGGAGGGCTAATAGTAGGTAGGATACTAGAGTCAGATTGTCCATGATTGCCTCTTAGTTCCAACGCACATTAACTGGGTGACTCTGGGTTAGTCTCTTCGCCTCAGTTCTGTTACATGGTATAATAACGACATCTGTAACGGAATTGTTATGAGGATTATGGTTAACAAATGTAAAGGATTTAGATCAGTACCTATTAGTATTACAGATGGTATTATTTCACTTACATTTGTTAATGTAAGAAAAGAAAAATAGACTGTAATATATACCAAAATGTTAATTATGACTGAAAATTGGTGGCCAGTTAGAGTTATATTTATGTCCTCCTTCAATTTTCTTGTACTTTTCCTACAATATTCATGCTACTAAAAATGCAAGTTGATATCACATTATCACTTGCTTAAAAGAAGCAATTTCTTGAGATTCCTTTTAGTGGGTAATGAACACAGTATGTTGGGAAACTGCAGCAGATTACAAACAACCTAGTAGTGAAATAACTCCATAGCACAGCATAAGAAATAATTCTGGAATAATAAGTGGGAAATCACCATGATGAAAGAAGCTATTTTAAGTAAGGAACTAATCTGATTTTGACTAAAATCATATTAACAATGTGCAATAAAACTGACTGAAAATAAGGGACATATAATATTCATATAAAATCCCCTTTATATTTGAAGGTACAGCTGCCAAATGATAATAAGTTTCTGATATCTCCATAAAACCAAACCTAAGTTTAAGTCATAACCACATAAATAAATTTTGTAAGTTAAGAAGAACTTCAAGTTATTATTTCATGAAATAACCTCACTAGGTAATCTAAGAAGCCCCTCCCACTTTTCTTCTTACTCCTCAAATCTGTAAGGACTACCTCTATGGGGGCTCCATCGTCTTTCATTCATTCTGCCCCATAGAAAGACCTGAAACCTCTTTCCATTGAGTCTCACTTCCAGAACATTAGCCTATGTCACATAACGAGTCCTTTTTCATGCCTCAGTGGTTCAGTAGGCTATTATACTATCTTGATTCTCAAAACTACTCCTAAAGAATTTTTTTCCTGTACATTGTATCCCTGAATTTGTTCCACTGCATGTTTATGCATTATTTCTGCCACATGCACAGCTATTTCTGAAGAGTTCACAAAGAGTGAGCTGTTTATTCTCAGAATTTACTCACCTAAACCTCTACAAGATCCAGGCCATTAACCATGATGAAAATCAGGGCTCTACTTTTTTCACTTTTTTCCTGTGTATCTTTTCCATGTGCAGAGCTTCCTTTGAAGTTAATGGGAGCCCTCCATGTGGAAAAGATTCCAAATGATAGAAAACAGAATGAAAACTAAGCCCCTCATCTATTTCTCACATTCAAGGACAAAAATACACACATACAAAAGAAAAGATACCTCATAATTAGCAAATTCTGTGTAGAATTTACATATTTTACTAAAAATAATTCAGGGAGCTTAAGAGAGCAAAAGAGCACCTCAGTAAATATTTCTTAGTTCATTTACTAGAAAATGAGTACCTTACATGTTTCAGGCAACACACTGAAAATACAAGGATAAAACACAAATAAATGAATAAAACAAAAAACCAGCCACAGTTCCGGTACTTCATGGAGCTTATAGACCAATGGGGGAAAAGACACTAAACAAAGATTCACACAGATAAATGTAAAATTACAGCTATGTTTGGTGCTGCCAAGGAGCAGTTCATACAGTAAGAGAGCTCCAACCTGCAAGGGGCAGAAGAGGCGTGCTTGAAGACTTTAGCACTTGCACTAAAGTCTGACGGGTGTGGGGTGGGAGTTGGGGATGCGGTGACCATAGCACAGAGAGTAAGAGTGGGCCTTATGCAAGACAAGCCTGGAGAGGAGGCAAACCATGCCTGGCTATGTAATGTATGTGAAGAAATTTGGTCTTTAACCTGAAAAGAATGGGAAGCCTTTGAAGTGTTTAAAGTAGGGCAGCAATGTAAGATTTGGATCATGAAAAGTTCCCTTCTAGCTCTGGTTTGGTGAAGAGATTAGAGAGAGGAGAAGGGGTGCAAGAAGATCAGCCAGAATCCTAGGGATAGAATTCTAAGTCACAGGCAATGATAACTTTGACAAGAAGTGGAAATACACATATAGAGAGGTAGGCACATTAGAGGAACATTTCAGAAGAAAATGGTATTACAATGGTAAGTGGGAGGTGGGCGATGAGAGAGAATGCAGTGTCAAGGGTTCTTGGAAACCAAGGCCCCCAGGTTTAAGTTGCTGAAACTGAACAGACTGGGAGGCAAATGCAATGAGAGAGTAGAACTATGTTTAGGGAGAGAATAAGTCCTGAGTTCAGTCTGGGCATGTCAAGATGTGAACATGTGAAACAAGCTATTGGCTATAAACAGAGAAGTCTTGATCAGATATACAGATTTATGAATTGTTGAACATGCATGTGATTGAAGCTATAAGTATGGGGAAAAAAATGACATAAAGTGAGGCATCCAGTAAGAAGAGAAGGACTGAGCCTTGAGGGAAGCCAGCATGTTATAGCTGGGTGGAGGGATGAAATCACAAGAAGGCAGAGGGTGGCTAGAAGGGTGGGGGAAAAACACAGAATACTGTGTCCACAGACATCAACAGAAGAGAATATTTTAATAAGGCAAAAGGACTCAAAAGATCAAATGCTACTGGGAGGGAAAGTAAGATTCAAAGTAAAAATTTATTCACTGGTTACTTTGAGTAACATGGATGTTATTGAAGAAAAAGTATTCAAAATATTTATCAACTAGTATGGCATCAGCCTGACCAATCTGAAGAGGTGCAGGAGTCACATTCCTACAGCAGGTACTGTACCAGAGCTTTGCTTTTATTACTAGATAAGGTGGATGCTGGAGAGATTTTTGAGAGAGAGGAGCCTCAGTGTCTCTGATGGTAGGCGGGCACTTTGGGGAGCAGCCAGTTATAAGAGTATGAAAGCATTCAATATTTGAATAGACTCTGTGGCTCCACTGATACACGCTGGCTACACAATATTATCATGCACTGCTTCTGGGGTTGGCTGGCAGGGAACAGCCAGACTGCAATGAGTGGGAGACAAGAGTTGAAGGTCTCCCATGAAATTCTGATTTCATATGATGTATCAGTACCTTCACAACATCTTCCAGATGCAGAAAAAAAGTCTTACAAAATTTAAAAAGGAAAGAAGAATTGGCCAATGAAGAAAACAAATTATCAGAGAATCCCTTTTTAAAGAAGTTCCTGGACATTTTGACCCAAAAAGAGAAGACGTGCTGTCATTCAATCATTCAGGTTAAAGTGTTTTGAAGAGCAAAGCACCTAAACACACTGTCTTGTACAAAACAGCCACTCAAAAAGTGGTAGCTGTTATTATGATATGATTATTAAAAAATTAAATATGCCAGAGAGGGATAGGTTAAAGTATAAATAAATGTAACCATTTTTGGGTAATTTAAAACTAAGAATAAAAAGAATCCACCTATGATACTACTTTAATGAAACACAAAGAAGCTCCAGTAGCCCATATAGGTCTCTTCCTTCTCTGATCATTTATTATATCCATTACCTTAATTTAGCATTCCCACTATACTGTTTCAAATTACTTGGAATTGTGTTTGCTTTGCTCTCATTTTCCCAATAAGATTATAGCCTCATTGAAAGCATGGAGTTTTGGGGTTTGCATGTCAGTTCTGCCATTTACCAGCTGTGGGAACTTGGGTAAGTTACTTAATTTAGAGTTCTTTTTTTTTTAAACAGAATTGGCGCCAATACCAACTCAAATAGATATTGTGAGTATTAAATGAAATTAATGTACATAAAGTACTCAGTAGAATGTCTGGCATCCGGATGTTTAATGAATGGTAGATATTATCAAGAAGAGACTGTGTTGTACACTCTTTTGGAAGATTTATACTTTCTCTAGATCACAGGTTTGTCAATAAACTATTGGTACAATGGCTTTAAACCAGTGGCCATACCAATACCCAGGGCCTTTTGTAAATGTATATAGGAGGCATACTATACAGTCACAATGTCTGGGAGACTCTACTGAGTAAAGGTTGGAATGATAAATGACAAAGTCTCTTAACTAAAGTGACAATAGCACCTTCTCGAGTCCAAATACAATTCATAATGGGGTGGTTAACAGTAAATGTTAATCAAGTTTAAATCACTTTCACTGTAAGATTGGAATTTACTATGTTCAGAATCATATTTCATAGCTTTATGTAATCATTTTTCTGGTGACATATTTAGGTAAAGACATGAATAATCACCATTCATAACCCTCAAGTGACAACTCTGAGTAACAATTGTATGATTTAAGACTCAATTTTCTTCCTCTGGATGACAAAAAGTAAAGTTCAGAGTTAATAAGCAGCTTTAATATATTCCAAATGTTCCCTTCTGAATGTTAACATCACTGCTCACAAGGCATTATTTTATATGTCATTCACATAACTGACCATCTACTTGTAGATTTTAAAATATGTAACTTTTCTTTCATTTGGCAGTTATTTTCTGAGGAGGCTCTAAGTTAGACACAGGGAATGGAGCAGTGAAAATGGCAACTATCTCTGATCTCCCAGAGCTTACAGGGAAGGCAGGGAGGAGAACATCAAACAGGGAAATATACAAACACAGGATAAGAAAGGCACATGTACTTATGAGAATGTAGCAGAGGACTGAAAACAGTATAGAAGTCAGGGAAAATAATCCTAAGGGAGTGATATTTAAACTGAGGAAAATGAAAGTGTTATTCAGGCAAAAATGGAAAAGATGTGCCAGGCACAGAACAGAGCCTATCAAAACCCCCAGCCAGAAAAGAGCCTGGACCAGTGGGGGCACTGACTGATGGTCATCATTGCGAGAGCACAGAATTCAGGAATCCTAGTGGCAAGAGAAGGAGCTAAAAGTGGGCGGGAACAGATAAAGGATGCTGAAATGCTGAAGTTTGGACTTTATCCTAAAGGTAAGGTGTTGGGAGCCACACAAAGACAACAAGATGGCCACAGTTCATGAGGTTCCTGCTTCACTTCCTGGAGATTAGCTGCGAGCCCGCGCGCACCAACAAGAAAGCCCGCGCGCGCCAAGAGATACTCTTCTCCCCCTCCTTCCCCATTATCATATACCAATCAGAATGTAACTCGCTGCGCCATCCCTGCTATGCAGCCAATCCCCTGCTTACAAGTATCCTATGGCCCACTCTGCCCCTGAACACTGGTGTATATCTACCCCCGTCTTACAATAAAATTTGAGGGCTTGATCAGAATACTGTCTTGCCTTCGCTCTTCTCTCGCCCCCATTTTCTTTCAGGTCGGATCCCCCTCGTCCCCACAAATAACTAGGTCCCGCTGGACGGGACAAGTGGCGCCCAACGTGGGGCTCGAGGCGCGGATCCTTCGCAGGCGGACCCCCGAGTAAGATATCGTCTGGCCAGACCCCTTCTTGATGAAACAATAGGAGACGCCTTTCGCCGCTCACGGAGGTCGTCGTCCCTGGTGAGTACCGGCCGCCTTACAAGAAAATGGGAACTAAATTAAGTAAAGAAGCGGTCTTCATAAGAGACCTAAAAAGTTCACTTAGGGAGAGAGGAGTTCGAGTTAAAAAGAAAGACTTGGTAAAGTTTTTTATTTTTGTTGATGAAGTCTGTCCGTGGTTTATCATCAATGGCCCCGAAATTCATCCTAAAAAATGGCAGAAAGTAGGTAGAGATTTAAATGATTATCTTATCAAAAACGGCCCTGACTCTGTTCCTGTTTCAGTATTTTCCTATTGGGGTCTTATCAGAGATATTGTTGAAAGTACTGACCCTGATAAACGTCAACTCTTGTCAGTGGCAGAATATTGCCTCCGCCCCCTATCTCGGGCGGCCTCAAAATCGTCTCTTTCGAGTGATCCCCCTGCCCCAAAATCGGCTAAATCCCCCTCCCCTAGCCCGACACCATCTTTGCTCGGTGCCCTCCATGATACCCCTCCCAAATGTTGCATTTATCCGCCTCTCCCTCGAGATTCGGACTTTGTCGATACACAAAAGGTTTTTCCAGTCGTGACTAAGAGCCAAAATGGCGAGCCTTTAGATCCGGGAGACGCGGCTGAACTAGAAGACGAAGCGGCCAAGTATCACAACCCAGATTGGCCCCTTGCCGCCCCGTCGCTTAACCCCCCTTCTTACACACCCCCAGTTTTGAAAAGAGCCTCTTACACTCCCTCTATTCAGCCTCCCAATGTTTGCGCCCCGGCCTTTTTGCCCCCGTCGGCCCCTCCGCTACCCCCTCCGGCTCCCGGTCCTGTTAGCCCCCCTACCAGCACTGAAGACCTAATAGCACAGATAGTAGAACAAAGAATAACTTGCCATCTCCAAAAATTAGTTGTCTCCCAACCAGTTCGTCCCGCATTATATTCGCAAAGGGGCCTCTCTAAGAAACCGCTTACAGCCACAAAACCTAAAAAACAACCTAAAAAACTGCTCTTTCCTGTTCTTACCCGGGCCTCCGCCCGCTCTGGCCCCACCTCCACAACACATAGCCCGGAAGAGGGCGATCTTGAAAGCGACGGCGAAGACGCCCCTGCTGCTCAGGAAATAGAAAGTGAGGGAGAGGAGCAGGCTGAGCCAGAGCCGGCCGAGCCTGCTGATGGCCCTAGAGAATTTCACAAAATCCATTTCAAAAGCTTAAAAGAGCTGAACGCGGCCGTTAAAGCTTATGGCCCCAATGCCCCTTTTACCCTTTCTGTTCTTGATTCGCTGTCTCGAGGAGGACATTTACTCCCAGGTGAATGGCTGCGTATAGTCCAGGCTGTGCTTACCCGTGGTCAGTTTTTAACTTGGAAGGCAGATTTTGCTGACCGCTGTCAGACCATCGCTGCTGCCAATGTAAAAGACCCTCATTCCCCAACAGCGTCCTGGACTTTTGATAAGCTTACGGGACAGGGCAGATATATCTCTGAAACCAGGCAGCAGCGCCTTCCCCTTGGTCTTTTATCTCAAGTGAAAGATGCCGCTTTGGGCGCTTGGATATCACTCCCTGCTTCCGGGACTGCTAACACTCCTCTAACTAAGATCACTCAAAGCTCGCAAGAAGACTATAGCGAATTTGTTAGCAGACTGTTAGAGGCCGCCGAAAGGACCCTTGGTTCCGCGGCTGCCAATGATAAGATTGTAAAACAGCTAGCCTATGAAAACGCCAATTCGGCATGTCGAGCCGTCCTCCGCGGTAAGACTCGAGACAAAACTCTTGATGAAATGCTGAGAATGTGTAGAGATGTCGATCCTTTTACATCCAAAGTCCAAGCCCTTTTAGCTGTAGGTGCCGCTGTTCAAACTCCCCCGGCTTCTTATCCTCCTTCCTTCCCCAGGGGCGCACCGCCTATGCGTAACTGCTTTAAATGTGGACAGCCAGGCCATTTCGCTCGCCAATGCCCTACCACAGCTCCTCCTCCTAGAGTTGGGTCAGTCCCCGGTATTTGCCCTCGCTGCCATAAGGGGCGGCACTGGGCCAAAGAGTGCCGTAACAATCCAACAAATCCTTTTTACAGTACCACAAATCCTTTCACCCCCCCTTTTCAGGGAAACGGGCTGAGGGGCCAGCCCCGGGCCCCCCAGCCAATTCCATTTCAGCCGGCCTCGGGGAACAGCCTAGCTGTAGCACTCCCGCCCTCTATCGGGCCACACCCGGGAGTGCAGGACTTGACCTCTGTGCCTCCTCCTCAACAATATTAACGCCTGAAGAGGGAATTACAATTATTTCCACAGGAATTTATGGCCCACCTCCCAAAGATACTTATTTTCTAATTTTAGGGCGAGCTTCCACCACAATAAACGGCCTTATTGTCCACCCTTCCTTAGTTGACAATGACTATACTGGAGAAATAAAAATTCTTGCTAGTGCCCCCCAGTGCCCTGTCAGCATTATGAAAGGTCAGCGCCTTGCGCAGGCGCTCCCCCTCCCTTTAAGTACATCTCACCCTGCTATTCATAAGCAGCGAGGCTCCTCTACCCCAGGTTCTTCAGACTTATATTGGATCCAAGCTATTACTAAAGAACGCCCCACTCTTAAACTTAAGATCCAAGGAAAAGTATTTGAAGGAATTTTAGATTCGGGGGCCGACTCTACGGTCATATCTCAGGCTTCATGGCCCTCCAGCTGGCCCTTACACGCTTCCTTGACCCATCTACAAGGAATTGGGCAGTCAAGAAACACCTTACAGAGCTCACAGTTATTAAACTGGGAAGATGAAGAAGGAAATACCGGATTCATTCAACCCTTCGTAGTTCCTGGGTTGCCGGTAAATCTTTGGGGAAGAGATATCCTTTCTCAAATGAAGGTCATCATGTGTAGCCCTAATGAAGTTGTAACACAGCAGATGCTTTCACAGGGTTACCTCCCTGGTCAGGGGTTGGGCAAACTAAAACAGGGAGATCCCAACCCGATACTGGCCACGCCTAAGATAGACCGCTCAGGTTTAGGGTTTGAAAAACATTTTTCGTAAGGGCCGTTGCTCCTCCTGCACTCCAGGCAGACAAGATTACTTGGAAAAGTGATGTTCCTGTCTGGATCGATCAATGGCCCCTTACCACTATAAAATTAAATGCAGCCATAGAGTTAGTGCAGGAACAGCTGGCTGCTGGACATATTGAACCTTCTACATCCCCTTGGAACACCCCAATCTTTGTAATCCAAAAGAAATCAGGCAAGTGGAGGCTCCTACAAGACCTCAGGGCGGTTAATAAGACTATGGTCTCTATGGGCGCATTACAACCGGGAATTCCCTCTCCAATAGCCATCCCTAAAGGGTATGTCAAATTAGTAATTGATCTAAAAGATTGCTTTTTCTCCATACCTTTGCATCCTGATGATTGCAAACGTTTTGCCTTTAGTATACCCATTACCAATTGTGTAGGGCCTTCTCCCCGGTTTCAGTGGAGAGTTCTCCCACAAGGAATGGCCAACAGCCCCACTCTTTGCCAAAAGTTTGTAGCCCAGACTATAGACCCCTTTAGGTTGCTCTTCCCCACTTTGTATATTATCCATTATATGGATGATATTCTTCTTGCCGGTCCTGACCAGCAACAGCTCTATGCGGCCAGTCAACAGCTAGTCACTGCCCTCCGAGATCGAGGACTACAAATTTCCCCAGAAAAAGTCCAGGTCCACCCCCCCCAACTTTTTTTAGGCTTTGAATTATTTTCTAATAAAATCCTCACTCAGAAAATTCAGTTAAAGAGAAGCTCCTTAAACACTCTTAATGATTTTCAGCGTCTGCTAGGAGACATCAACTGGCTCAGGCCTTATTTAAAGCTGACCACCGGAGAGTTAAAGCCCTTGTTTGATGTCTTACGTGGAGACCCTGATCCTTCCTCCCCCCGCTCGCTTTCATCAGAAGCACAAAGGGCATTAACCATTGTAGAGCGGGCTATTTCTGAACAGACCATTAGCTACTTCTCTCCACATCTAAGTTTGTGGCTGCTCATTTTCCCTACCCCCTTCTCCCCTACAGGAGTCCTTTGGCAAAACCATCCACTATTTTGGGTTCATTTGCCAGCCTCCCCCCCTAGAGTCTTAGCTACCTATCCTCAATTAGTTGCTGCCCTCTTACGTTTAGGCCGAGAGGCAGCTCTCAAGTTGTTTGGGAGAGACCCTGAAGTTATAACCCTCCCATACAATACATCTCAATTACAATGGCTTATTCAACATGATGATGATTGGGCAATTAGCTGCACCTCCTTCCAGGGGACAATAGACAATCATTACCCTGCAGACAGATTAGTCCAGTTCCTTCAAAAGACCCCGGTTGTCTTTCCCAAGAGGACTAAAACCACGCCAATTGCTGGGGCCGTAATGGTGTTCTCTGATGGGTCCTCCTCCGGTATAGCCGCTTTCAGTATTAATGGGCAAGTTACTCGAATACAGACAGACCTCTCTTCTGCACAACTTGTTGAACTAACTGCAATAATCAAAGTTTTTGAGCTTTTAATAGATGCCCCCTTTAACCTTTACACTGACAGTGCCTATGTAGCAACCTCTGTTCCCCTATTAGAGACAGTGCCTTACATACGTCCCTCTACAAATGCTTCCCCCCTATTCGCAAAATTGCAAAAATTAATTCTAAACCGCGATGCCCCTTTTTTCATCGGGCACATACGCGCTCACACTGGCCTTCCAGGGCCGCTTGCCAAAGGCAATGACAGAGTTGATCTGGCGACTCAATTAGTAGCCTCTGTCACGTCAGACTCACCCTTGGCTGCAGCCCAACGGGCTCATGAACTACATCATCTCAATGCTCATACTCTTAGACTCAAATTTTCAATCACCCGAGAACAGGCCCGCCAAATAGTTCGGCAATGTCAAGGATGTCTAACTCTCCTCCCAGAGCCTCATAACGGAATCAACCCCCGGGGGTTGGTTCCAGGAGAGATATGGCAAATGGATGTCACTCATTACCCTCCCTTTGGTAAATTAAAATATATCCATGTGTCTATTGACACATGTAGTGGTTTCCTATGTGCATCCTTGCAAACGGGAGAGGCAACTAAAAATGTTATTACCCATGTTCTCTCATGCCTGGCATATCTACCACCACCTAAAATCTTAAAAACTGACAATGGGCCTGGATACGCCAGCTCTAGCTTTAAACAGTTCTGTGCGCAGTTAGGTATTAAGCACATAACAGGAATTCCCTATAATCCCCAAGGCCAAGGCATTGTTGAAAGAGCCCACTTAACCCTTAAAAACATGTTATTCAAACTTCAGTCGGGGGGAGAAGTACTCTATCCGAAAACAGGTAATGCAAAGACACTCCTAAATCATGCACTGTTTGTTCTTAATTTCCTTACTTATGACTCCGCGGGTAAAACCGCTGCTGATCGCCTTTGGCATCCCTCCACGGCAGATAATTATGCACAGGCTATGTGGAGAGATCCGATGACCAACACATGGCACGGGCCTGACCCTGTGCTCATATGGGGGAAAGGACATGCTTGTATATATGATGCTAAGGCACAAAATGCCCGATGGCTCCCAGATAGGCTCATTAAACTCATAGACACAAATAGAGGCAAAAACAATAATAATTCCAGTCCAGGGCATATTAACCCCTGAGAAGCCTTCCCTTTCTGTTTATTTTCAGGAGGCAAAAATGAAGATTTGTACACTATTGACCCTCGTCATGACCTTTCGCCCCGTTTGGACCCATCAGATTTTCAATTTCACCTGGACAGTCACCAGTGAAGCAGGAGACGTCGTTTTCAGTTCTTCTACCTTAGCAAGTTCCCCCCCATGGCCTGTTCTTGCCCCTGACCTCTGTGACTTGGCCGCTGGAGCTTCTGCGGCCTGGGGGACCCCAGACATTTACTTTCCTTTTTCCACCTCCCCTGAGACCTACCCTGAGGGACAATCTACCACCTCTCCTGGGTGTAACAACACCCCTAGGAGAACCTACCTCAGAGAAACAGAATTTTATGTTTGCCCGGGAGCTCATAGAGATCGAGCCCTTAACTATAAATGTGGATATAGAGACTCCTATTTCTGTGACTCCTGGGGGTGTGAGACTACAGGAGATGCTAGTTGGAAGCCTAGCTCCACCTGGGATTATATAACTGTAAGTAGGGCTTGGAATCCCAAGCCTAACTCAACTGTTACCCCAGAATGTCAAAGCACCCAATCCACAAGGGGGCGATGTACACCGCTCTCCATTGCCTTTACTGACAAGGGAAAAAGGGCCCCTATTGATGGATGGCTCAGGGGACATGAATGGGGGCTAAGGCTTTATGTTTCAGGAAAGGACCCTGGGCTCACTTTTAAAATCAAATTAATTCGATCCATTCCAAACGCCAACAAGCACGTTGTCCTTGGCCCTATTGCCCCTAAGGCAAGAGACCCAAGACCTTCTAACCCTTCTCCCCTGTCTACTAGTACTGTTTTCCAGGCCTTGCTCCCCCCAGTTTTACCCCCTACAGGCGAAATCCTTAAAGGCCTGGCTAATGTGACTGCAGAATCCCTTAACTCCACTGGATATAGCGAGTGCTGGTTATGTTTCTCCCCCGTTCCCCCGTTTTACGAAGGGATAGCAGTTTTAGTAAACACCTCAGCAGACCTCATACTTACCAATGACTCCAGCAAGACTCGCTGGTCAGACCCCTCCCGTTTTTCAGAGACCTCTCCGGGTCTCACATTGACGCAGCTTTCGGGAATAGGCCTCTGTATACATAGCCCCGTCTTGCGTCTACCCCCTCAGCTAATACCCATTTGTAACAGCTCCTTCTCACCCCCGCTGTCCTATGAATTCCTTGTCGCGCCCAACGGTACTTATTTTGCTTGCTCCTTTGGCATAACGCCCTCTGTTAACCCGCGCTTGCTAATATCTAACAATGAATATTGTGTTTTAGTCATGCTCATGCCCAAGATTTCCATACATCCCACCGAAGACCTCCTTCCATATTACTCGGGCTCTACTCGCACTAAGCGTGAGCCAGTAACCGCCATTACCTTATCTGTGATATTAGGATTAGGAGCAGCTGGGGCTGGAACAGGCATTGCCTCCATAATTACTTCTAAACAACAATATTATGCTCTTAGTCAGGCTATTGATAAAGACATACAAAATCTGCAAGAAGGTTTAGACAGCCTGAAAGAATCTGTTGTCTCTCTCTCTGAGGTAGTGCTCCAAAATCGCCGAGGGTTAGACCTCCTTTTCCTGAAAGAAGGAGGCCTCTGCGCTGCTCTTAAAGAAGAATGTTGCTTCTATAAAGACAAAACAGGGTTAGTGCAAGATAGCATTGATAAAGTTAAGAAAAACCTAGAAGCCAGGCAAAAACAAAGAGAAAAGGATGAGGCCTGGTATAAAAACTGGACCTCTGCCACCCCTTGGTTAACTACTCTGATCCCCACCATCCTTGGACCCTTGGCAGGATTCTTCCTTTTAGTGTCTCTTGGCCCTTGGGCCTTAAGAAAACTGACAGTTTTTATTCGAGAGCAGGTTGACCAGCTCGTCAAGCCAGCGGTTGCTGTTCATTATCACAGACTTACAGCCTGTGATGAAGAGTCTTACACCGAACCAACCAATGCTCCCGGTCTCCGGTTCTCAACTTTACAGGCGCCTCAACCATGGTACCATCGATTCTGGCACCGTACTTAATGTGGCCCATATGCTGGTCAGCCAGAACCAGACATACCCCTAACTATGAGGGTATGGGCATCGAGATGAGTGCGAGACAAAGTACCGCAAGGGAGGGTTCTTCCTAGAACCTCTCTGGTCCTCCCTGAGAATACGCCTGGCTTGCATAGAGGTTGGTATCCATATGTACATAAAGCCTTGATATATTAAGATCAATTTGGCTTTCAGCTCTGCCTCTCCTCCCTAAAAGATACCGAGAGCATTTGCGAAATGTTACCCTGCTGGAGGAGCCAGGCCTCTATTCCCTCACTCGATTAAGGCCCACCTTTCTGAAATAAATAGAAAGGGAGGAGATGTTGGGAGCCACACAAAGACAACAAGATGGCCACAGTTCATGAGGTTCCTGCTTCACTTCCTGGAGATTAGCTGCGAGCCCGCGCGCACCAACAAGAAAGCCCGCGCGCGCCAAGAGATACTCTTCTCCCCCTCCTTCCCCATTATCATATACCAATCAGAATGTAACTCGCTGCGCCATCCCTGCTATGCAGCCAATCCCCTGCTTACAAGTATCCTATGGCCCACTCTGCCCCTGAACACTGGTGTATATCTACCCCCGTCTTACAATAAAATTTGAGGGCTTGATCAGAATACTGTCTTGCCTTCGCTCTTCTCTCGCCCCCATTTTCTTTCAGGTCGGATCCCCCTCGTCCCCACAAATAACTAGGTCCCGCTGGACGGGACAGTAAGGAATTACTTTTGAGTGGTGGTAAACAAGGGATTTGTTTACACATTGAGATTTGCTTTTGTTTGCACCAAAAGAGAAGAAAACCATTATCAGATGTTTCACTTGTTAACAATGTCAAAAAAAATTTTAGGAGAAAGTGTTGGACTCTGGTTAAAGTATTTTAATTATTTGTGAATTTTAATTACTCATTTTCTTCCTGACCTCCTTAATCAGGCTAATTGAAAATTGGCCGTAACTCAAGATACTCTGTGAGGAAACTTAATAAAGTGAGGTATGTAACAGATGAAATCCTGATTTCTATTGAAAACTGAAGAACATATAAGTAACAGGCATTCTGGTTTCTGATGGGAAATGGAGAGGCCCTGGTAAATATCAGTCATCCAGAGCAGCTATTTTGCTTAATCCCATAAACTAGTTGCAGATGTTGGCTCAAACAGCTAGGCTTTGCATCTGTAATTTAAAAATTGTCTCATATTTCCAAAACCTGACTCCGTATGCACCGGAAATCAGTGACATGAATTATGAACTTCAGGAAGAGGAGAAGCACAAGAAATGCCAGAAGTGATAGGAGATAATATTCAGAGCAGTGGCCGAGCTATGTGCACAGGATGAATGAAGGATGACACAGTTCCTTCCTCCAGGACACGGATCCTGCAACCAGGCATTTGAAAATGAAACCCTGAGAATGGATGTACCAAACAAGAGGAAGTCATTTACAGATAGTTGAGTTCTCAGAAACAAATCCTCCTTTTCCTTTTCCCCTCCTCCATTTTACAGCAGGTCAACAGGAAGACCAGAGTTGCTGGAGAATGAAAAGATTTTTGAAGAGAAAAAAACTTAGAACACAAATGTGTGCTAAAAATGTCTTACCTTAATTACAAAGATCATTTTTAGTCGATGGGGCAGGAAACAATAAAGTGACTTGCTATTAAATTAGTGTTTTAGTTATGATAGTGCCTTCTCATAAAACACATTTGTAAGTGAACAAAGACTCAAAACTTAGAAAAGGGGCTGGAGATGGCAGAAGTCTATACATAAAGAATTCATGTTATATTGCAAACAAAGAATAACCTGAGGCATAAGAAATGACTTAAATTATGATGGTCACTGAATTTCATATTCATAATTGTATTTCTCAAGCTCATGTTTATTTACAATATTCCCAAGTAGTCTCCATCCAAGCAATATAAATGGCAACAGATCGAATAACCTACCCACAGGGTCCATCCATCATGGGCTGAGTATAAATAACCTCACCAGGAATCAGGACAAAAACTTGAGCTAATTATTTGGTAAGGCAAGAGCATAGTGCAAAGCTTTAAGGAACTTAGGTTAGATTATGAAACCAGGACACTCATTTCCTGGGGAGGGAACATTAATCCTACATAATTCAGCCTAAGGGAATTCTCTGAGGTGAGGAAAGGGTTGGTTGCTGAGTCAAAGAGATTTTATAGTAACTTTGGGGGTAAGACATTTTAATTCCTTAGTTTAACTAAAGCTCATGTTTACATTTTGTTGAAGAGATCATCTCTGATAAGTTATATTTATTTTCTGCACTTACATAATTAGGAAATCTATACAGCTAAGCAAATAAACCACATCGGCCTTTCCAGGATTTTTCAGATAAATCTATGATCAACATGTCCTTTCAAGCTTCTAGGACTACTGCAATTAAATCACAAGTACAACTGATAGTACCAGGAATTATTTCTTGGGTGAGAAAACATGGACATAAAGCAGAATAACCTTTTTCCTATAAGAAATGCAGCTCAAGTATTCAGGGGTAAACTGACATGATGTCTGCATCTTACTTTCAAATCATACACACACACTCATAAATACAACATATATGGCCAAAAGTTAGCCTCTGTTAAATCTATGTGGTAAATATATGGGCATTCACAGTATAATCCTTCTTTCTAGCTTTTCATAATATAAAGAGTAAAAACCCAACCCTGCCACTTGCTATAGAGTAACCTTATGAAAGTCACTTGAAGGCTGTGACTCTCCATTCCTCAGCCACCTAATGCAAATAATAAAAATCAAACCCTTATAAGGCTATTGGAAGTATTCAATGACAATCCAGGTAGAAATCTTAGTTTTAATACTTGGCCCCTCAGAGCACTCAATAAATGCTAAATATTAGCATCACTAGAAAACAATGAATTAATATATCCCTGCTCTAAAAAAAGAAAAAAGGAGTTTAGCCATGTTGGTGCTCAAAATTTCTCTGCACCTTCACAAAATACACACCACACATGAGAGGCCAATGTGTGCTATTAAACCTATGTTCACTTATTTCATGTAAAGATGGAATTTCAATATAAGCAAAATCACAATCTTCTTGTACCATGCAAACTGCTTCCAAGGAAAGTTAATGATTCACAGAAGCTGAGAGACCTGGTCAATGAAATTCCTGGAGAGATTTTAAAAAGGGGGAATTCACAAAAGGGTAGGGGCTTATGGCAAACAGAATTTGAGGTAGAACAGGGACATGAGACAAGATTCACGATTAATTTTCCTGCCTATAATGAAAAATGCCAACATATAAATAGTATAGTAAGAACAGGAGGGACTCCATCTTAAGGCTAAGATTCCGTTTTAAAAAATAGGGAGTTAGGAGGTAGGATTTCTAACCATTTAAGATTCCTTACCATTTATTGTACTTAGCTAACAACCAACCCTATCTTAAGGTAGGGCAAGCAGTCCTAAGTGGTATGTTTCCACTGCTTGAGGCTAACCACTATCTTGGAGAAGAGCAGGATCAATAGATTCCTTGTGTTAAGTTATCTTACAGAATATCTAGAGTACTGACTATGGATGGTGACATAATGTCTCTCACCAAAGACAGACATCATGAGATCACAAATCAAGCCTACATTCCCCTTAGCCCTTTGCTCCATTCTTGAACTCCTTAAAAGATACGAATCCTAAGCCTTTAAGTGCTCCTCCTCCTGAGGTTGCCCACACTCCTCTTTCTTTGAGTGTATACTTTGTCTTAAAGCCTTCCCACTGCTCAACTTACTGTGTTTCATCTCTGTGTTCTTCCAGTGGTGTCTTTGTTACTTTGCTATTTCATTCAGTTTTCTAGACTTAAGCACTGGTCTTCACTCTCTCTGTTCTATGTCAGACAAGTAGGGAACGGCTACCAAGATCTCTGTTTTGGACTTGCAAGTTTCCATTGTCTGGGTGACCTGAACAGGACTGCAGCTGTAGACCATGCTTTTTAGTAGCCTGCCCAAACATCTACTTTCTTTTTGGGAGGTTCTCCGAACATAATCTCAGTACATCCAGTCCTCTGCAGATCCCCTAAATCCTGAGGTGGTAGGGGCTTAGTTCCCACACTGTGCAGATTCAAGTGGGCACTGGATGCCAGGTAATCCTGACTTCAGGAGTCGGGAAGGAATTTTCCCTATGCCAAGCAGGAGTTCAATGTGCTTCCCTTTCTCCCTCTGCTCTTCCTTGCTCTCTACTGCCTGCATGGCTGCTGCCATTCACTATTACTCTTGCCACAATGAATTCCTTCCTTACCTACATTTGTCTAACCTGGTCAACAACTCTTTCTCAATCAGAGTCAAGAACCCTTTCCCAGGATGAGATCTCACCAAGCATGCAGGGAGATCTCCCTGGACTGGATTGCCTGACAACAAATTTAGATCTGCATTGTATAGCTACTATTTGGGAAATCTGAGACCATAATATTAGAAAAGACATACTTTTTTGAGGAAAAAACTGAGATTGCTCTCAAATGAAGTTTTCCCATTATAAAATGAAATTTTAAAAAATCATGATAAAATATCCCAGCAATTTACACTAATGCTGGGATTAATGCCTGCAAGCTGTTCACCAGCTCCTCCACAGCCTACCTGACAGGATCAACATGAGCTTTCTTTTCTATGACTATATATCTTAGCACTCTCTCAATGAAATATTTTAACAATGTAAAGATTTGTCTCTATTTTGAGGATCCTGGGCTAAATATTCTGACTCAGGAAAAGCTCTATGATGTTATTGCAAGAGTATGAAAAGATTTGTGCTTGAGAGACAGAAACTGCAATTTGTCTCAGTCATGGTAAATTGGGGACATACTTATGTTGGGTGGATTTGATTTCAGTATGGGAAGCAATGAACAAAAATAACAAAAGAGCTCTACTGGAAATATATACAAGAATATCTCTGCTTCTATTTACTTCTCTTTTCACTGTGAGAGTGAACTGGTGACATCCTTTGGAAAGGACATTCTGGTATAGGACATAGACATCACTACTAACAAAAGATCTCACGGCATATTTGTAGTCAATGAGATTTGCTAAATTGAAGGACCAGCATTCTCAGCATAAATAAAGAAGCTGGTATATCTGCACCAGAGTCTCACCATGTGAACTGGCAGTTTCAGAAGCTGAAAGCCCTTTTGCTCCTCTTTACAGTCCACTTGGTAACAACACTGACTTTCATCATCTTCTTAAGGCTCCCATTAATTCCCACTCCCCTGGCTCTCAACAAGCAGCCCAGCCTCCTGTTTTATCAAGCAAACTGAAATAATCAGGAACAAGGCATACAAAATTTTCCTTTTTTCCTCAGTTTCTGTGACATTTCTCTTTCAGGAGGAATTTTAATAGTATTCCATGTTTATTTATTTCACTTTGAATTAATTCATTTATAAATATATTCACTTATTTTTATAATGAGCAAGTATTCCATAGGCAAAATATACTGATCTTAAAATAAATAATGAGAAAACTAATTTATTGGAAAAAGAATCATCCCCTAATGATGAAATAGGGCTTATACTAGAAAAGCAAGAATAGCTAGATATATCAGTATAATCATTACATAATTTATCCAATATGTAAGGCCATGATCACTCGATAAAATTCAATAGTCACTTTTGAGAATCTCAGATACAGAGGAATACATTTATTTACCATGATAAATATATATTCAAACTACAAGCCAACATCAAAAAAAAAAGTACCATTAAGAAAATATCCCCAATAAAAATATTCCCACTGCAGTCAGGTAAGAGAAAAATAATTAAATGAAAAACTATTAGAGAATCCAGTATATTCCACTTGTACAAATGTTTAAAAATCGACAGTTTTTACATAGCAATAAATAATTAGAAAATATAATTGAAAAAAATCCCATTTATAATTAAAACAAAAGGGTATTCCCAGGTATTTTACATTTTAACCAGAAATGTGAATTTACCTATGTTAAGGAAAAAAACAGGAAATTATGATAAACAGAAGGAATCACCACCTAATTGGGTGGGATAAAAGGATGTGAAAAAATGTGACTTCTTCCATATTAATTTACAGGCTTTCCAAAGTCTCATCAAAATTAAAATAGAACTGTAGTTAGAATATGCAAGACTTTAATATTCAAATGAGTAATTTACAAAAGCAAAATGCATTTTTGGAAAAGAATAATGAAAGGAAACCTAGCAGATATTAAGCTGTATTAGCTTCAGTAGTTGAAATGTGTGTCACTCTACAAAATCAATAGATGGAGGAGAGTATAAATAACCCAGATACAGTTCCTAGGATAAGAACTCATCCATAACCTGGACTAAGACCAGAATTCTGCCACTTATCCACTGAATGACCTAGGGTGAGCTATTTAACTTTTCTCAGCTTCAGTTTCACCAGAGAAACAGTTTCAGAGAAACAGGAAAGAGTGGAGCCCAGCTCACAGGGCTGCTGCAGAACTGTATAAGCTGATGTAAGCAGTGGGCTTAGTGCTACACCTAGCCATAGAGAAAGCTTTCAAGAAATACGAGCTGCTACAATTACTGCTATTATTGTTAACATTATTATATAATCAAGGAAGTATTACAAACCAATGGTGATGGTATGAATCATTGAAACAATTATATTTAGACATTTGCTCTTTTGGAATAAAATAGTATTGATAATTATTACATCACTATTGTCATTAATCAATAATCTTTGAGTTGTTAAAACACCCAAAGCACTACTCCCAGTGCTTTACATAAACTAATGTGTTTGATCCCATTAACCCTAAGAGGTAGATAAAATAATCATATAACTTTTGCAAATAAGGAAACTAAGGCACAGACACACTGAATAACTTGCCCATGGCTGGCAAGGGGCAGAGCCAAATACTGAAACCTGGAAGTCAGACTTCAGAATGCATGCTCTGAACCTCTACATTGTGCTTCCCAAATTAGTGCCTTACTTTCTACGATGTGCCATGATAAATCCCAAGTGGATTACAGACACAAATGGCAATAATGGCTTCATAAAAATGCTATAAATACATGGGTGAATATTTAACTGCTCTTGAGGTGGATACTACCTTCCTAAACATCAATGCTGTGGTAGAAATGAGATGAATAAATAGAACAATAGATATTATTATGAAACATGTTTTTAAAGTTTACCTCAAAAACTTTGTAAGTAAAATTAAAACATATAAGAAAATGAGAAAAAAATACTTGATAATAAAATTGACAAAAGATCACTATCATTATTGTATAAAAATGTGGTTATAAATTTTAAAAAGTAGAAAACATTCAAAGAGAATATGAGCAAAGGAATGAACAGTTGGTTCAGAAAAGAAGAATACTTTTGGTCAATAAATATCAATATTTCTCCCACTAATAAATGATAGACATAAGTGACTTAAGTTTAAAGGATAAAAGACCATGATCAGCAGGAAAGTAATTTCATTTTCATATAATACAAAAATATATATAAATACAAATATTTATATATTTCATATAAATACAAATATTTCATATAAATACAAAAATATATAAAACTGTAGGAAGAAAATATGAGCAAGATAAAATATAAGTGCCAAAAAAGGCAAAAATTTGTCTAAATCAAAATTACAACTTTCTGTTCTATTACAGTAAAGTCAAGTGATAAACAGAACATGTCTGTCCTATGTAGAATACATACAAAATTAATATCCAGATTACAAAAATCCTAAAAATCAATAAGAAAATTACATAACAGTCCCTTCAAAATGGGCAAAAGACCCAGTCATACATTTCATAGGAAAAAGCCATACAAATGTCTATTAAATATTTTATAGGCTGCTCCATAACTTCAAATAAGTGAGATAGAAGCCAAAACAAAATACTAATCTTCCCATCACATTATCCAAAATTACATAAAACATAATTATCCAGTACTGGGGATTTAAGTACTCATATATATAGTTGTTAAGTCCATAAAGTAGTTCGGCTATTTTGGAAAAACTGGAAACAACACAAATGCCTATTCTTGGGGGGAATGGTTAAATTAACTATAACACATCTACACTATGAAATATACAATAATACTATGTATCAGTAAGAAGTTTTGTTGTCTTCTGCCATGTACTTAATGGAGAAATCTCCAGGACGTCTCATTAAGCAGATAAGTTCAACTTCAAATATATTTACTAAGTATCTACTATACACAAGGTTCTAAATGTTAGATATATCAGTGAACAAAAGAGACAAGGTCCTTGCCTTTGTGGTACAACTATATTGTAAACCACATACAATATGTGGCTACTTTTACTGTTACAAACCATGCATCTGTGTGTGTGTGTGTGTGTGTCTGTGTCTGCATACAGGGATATATATGCCAATGTAATAACACCAGGTAAATCTATCGAGGTGGTGGGACTGGGTGGGGATCAAGGGTTAAGTTACTTGATTTACGTTACTTAACTTTGCATAATGAAAATGTGTTCAAATATTTTGTGTATAACAAATGAAAATTATAGCTTCAAAATCATAGTTCACATCAAAACTTTATGCAAAAGAAGCTATATACTGCACATAAAGGAATGACTGAAGCAAGAACTAAATAAAACTTGAAATGATTTCTGCTTTTTTAGAGAAATGGCTCTATCCTGAACAGCTACTCAAAAGGTTTCTGTGGCCAAAGGACTAGATGATGAGCTAGCAGGTAAGGGATGGAAATGAGAGCACCCTCAGTCCCAAGAAGCTGCAGTAGATGTGGGTGACACATGCAGGAGCTAACCACTGGCATTCCCCAGGCCTGGAGTCAAGAGCAGTAAGGGGCAGAGTGGTGGCAGGGAGTTTGAGTGGCTCTATCACAAGTTTGGCATGTGATAGACAATCCCCCCAGCCCAGGGAGGAAACCAGCACCCTTTATTGTTAGCTGAAGTAGCAATCTCACTGAAGCCCATCCACCACCTAGGTGGCCATGTGGAAATAAATTGTAAACTTCTCTGAGAAGTAGAGTGGAAATTAAAGAGGTGGAAATTAAAACAGTGAGATTTACTCATCTAGGATGGAGGAGAGGATACAATCCTAACATCCATAAACACTGAAAACAGCCATGAATAGGAAGATGATAAGATGTCATTTACCTGTAAATTCAGGTCTGAAATTACATTGGTTGATAAAATGATAGTGAGAGAAAAGAAAATCTTTAAATGTTACAAAAACTCCAAGAAATTCAAATCATACAGGTATTTAATTTATTTAGAATCAAACACATCATACTTTATAAAGAAGAGAGGCAGGTAAAGAGGTCCAAAGAGACAGAGGCAGGAAGGAAAGGAGGAAGGGTGGCTGTGAGGTACCAGGAGATGCAGCAGGAGAACCCAAGTGTGCCCAGGTGCCCTTTCTCAGGGTGAAACCAGGCCAAGCCTCTACTGCCCGCAGACCACAGCTGAAGTGCGGCACTAAATGCTTTTTATTGAAAGGATTTTTTAAGGTAGTTTTGAGTAGATAGGATTTTTCTCCTCTGATTTTAAATTCTAAACCCTGAATTAAGCTGTAATTCAAGTATAAAAATACAGCTTCTGGGCACTAGAGGGTGCCACATACAACTATGAAATGTCAAAGGAACTTGGTTCAAACAAAAAATCTCATAAACACAAGGGAAAGGGCCAAGTGAGACTGAACTAATCAATCTTCCTGAAAGAGATTTCAAAATAAAAATCATAAACATGCTCTGGGAGGTACAGAAAAATATTCAAGAACTTAGGAACAAATTTAGCATGGAGATTCAATTGGAAAGGAACAAAATGGAGGGTTTTAAAAGTAGAAAAGATATGGTGGAAGAGATGATAAATAAAATAGAAATTAGAGAAGAGGAATACAAAGAAGCTGAGGCACAGAGAGAAAAAAGGATCTTCAAGAATGAAAGAATATTGAGAGAACTGTGTGACCAATCCAAATGAACAATATTAGTATTACAGGAATACCAGAAGAGGAAGAGAGAGAAAAAGGTATAGAAAGTGTCTTGAGGAGGTAACTGCTTAAAACTTCCCCAATCTGGGGAAGGAGATAGTTTCTCAGGCCATGGAGGTGCATAGATCTCTCAAAACAAGGGTCTCAAGGAAGACAACACCAAGACATATAATGATTAAAATGGCAAAGATCAAGGACAATGACAGAATATTAAAAGCAGCCAAAGAGAGAAAAAAGATCACGTACAAAGGAAAACCTATCAGGCTATCATCAGACTTCTCAACAGAAACCTAACAGGCCGGAAGAAAATGGCATGATATATTTAAGGCAATGAAACACAAGGGCCTTGAAACAAGAATACTCTACTCGGCAAGATTATCATTTAAATTTGAAGGAGGGATTAAACAATTTCCAGATAAGCAAAAGCTGAGAGAATATACCTGCCACAAACCACCTCTACAGTGTATTTTGGAGGGACTGCTATAGATGGAAGTATATGTCACTAAAGGTAATAAAATCACAGTAAAGAAAGTAGAACAGTTAATTACTAAGTAAATGCAAAAATAAATCAACTACCCCAAAGTCAGTCAAGAGATAGACAAAGAGTACAGAATATGATACCTAATATACAGAGAATGGAGGAGGAAGAAAAAAGAGGAAAAAAAGAAAAAGAACCTTTAGACTATGTTTGTAGTAACATACTGAGTTAAGTTGGACTCAGTTAGTAAGGAAGTTACCCTTGAACCTTTGGTAACCACAAATCTAAAGCCTGCAATGGCAATAAGTACATACCTACCAATAATCACCCTAAATGTAAATGGTTGAATGCACCAATCAAAAGACACAGTCAGTGAATGAATCAAAAAACAAGACCCATCAATATGCTGCCTACAAAAGACTCACTTTAAACCCAAAGACATACACAGTCTAAAAGAGAAGGGATTGAAAAGATATTTCAGGCAACTGCCTCTATCAGACAAAATAGACTTCAAAACAAAGAAAGTTACAATAGACAAAGGAGGACATTACATAACGATAAAGGGGTCAATCCACCAAGAGGATATAACCATTAAAAATATCTATGCACCCAACACAAGAGCACCTACATATGTGAAAAAAATACTAAAAGAATTATAATGGGAAATAGAATGCAATGCATTCATTCTAGGAGACTTCACACAGCACTCACTCCAAAGGACAGATCAGCCAGACAGGAAATAAGTAAGGAGACAGAGGCATTGCACAACACATTAGAACAGATGGATCTAACAGACATCTACAGAACTCTAAACCCAAAAGCAGCAGGATACACATTCTTCTCAAGTGCACATGGAAAGTTTTCAAGAATAAATCATATACTAGGCCACAAAAAGAGGCTCAGTAAATACAAAAGACTGTAATTGTATGAACCAGCCTCTTAGACCACAAAGATCAAAGAAGTAATTGTATGAAGCAGCCTCTTAGATCCACAAAGATATGAAACTAGAAATAAATTATGTAGATGAAACAAAAAAGCCCACAAACACATGAAGGCTTAACAACATGCTCCTAAATAACCAATGGATCAATGACCATATAAAAACAGAGATCAAACAATATATGGAGACAAATGACAATAATTCAACATTGCAAAATCTGTGGGACACAGCGAAGGCTGTGCTGAGAGGATAGTATATTGCAATACAGGCCTGCCTCAAGAAAGAAGAACAATCCCATATGATCAGTCTAAACTCACAATTAACAAAACTAGAAAAAGAAGAACAAATGAGGCCCAAATTCAGTAGAAGGAGGGACATAATAAAGACTAGAGCATAAACAAATAAAATTGAGAAGAATAAAACAATAGAAAGAATCCATGAAAGCAGGAGCTGGTTTTTCAAGAAAATAAAAATAGATAAACCCCTTACCAGACTTATCAAAAAAAAAAGAGAGTATACACACATAAACTGAATCAGAAATAGAAAGGAAAAATCACTAGATACCACAGAGATACAAAGATTTATTAGAGAATACTATGAAAAATTATATGCTAACAAATTAGATAACCTAGAAAAAATGGACAACTTTCTAGAAAAATACAACCTTCCAAGGCTGACCCAGAAAGAAACAGAAAATCTAAACAGACCAATTACTAACAATGAAATTGAATTGGTAAGCAAAAAACTACCTAAAAACAAAACTCCCAGACAAGATGGCTTCACTGCTGTATTTTATCAAACATTTAGTGAAGACCCAGTACTCATTCTCCTTAAAGTTTTCCAAAAAGTAGAAGAGGACAGAATACATCCAAACTCATTCTATGAGGCCATAATGCCAAAACCAGGCAAAGAAACCACAAAAAAAGAAAATTACAGACCAATATCCCTGATAAACGTAGATGCAAATATCATCAACAAAATATTAGCAAACTGAATTCAAAATACATAAAAAATATCATCCATCATATCAAGTGAGATTCATCCCAGGGATGCAAGGATGGTACAACATTCGAAAATCCATCAACATCATCCACCACATCAAGAAAAGAAGGACAAAAACCACATGATCATCTCCATAGATGCCAAAAAAGCATTTGACAAAATGCAACATCCATTCATGATAAAAACTCTCAACAAAATAGGTATAGAGGGCAAGTACCTCAACATGATAAAGGCCATATATGACAAACCCACAGCCAACATCATACTTAACAGTGAGAAGCTGAAAGCCTTTCCTTTAAGATTGGGAACAAGACAAGGATGCCCACTCTGTCCACTTTTATTCAACATAGTTCTGTAGGTCCTCACCACAGCAATCAGAAAACACAAAGAAATAAAAGGCATCCAGACTGGTAAAAAAGTTAAACTGTCACTATTTTTAGATGACATGATATTGTACATTAAAAAAATCCTAAAAATTCACTCCAAAACTACTGAATTCAGCAAAGTTGCAGGATACAAAATTAATACACAGAAATCTGTTGCATTCCTATGCACTAATGATGTACTAGCAGAAAGAGAAATCAGGAAAACAATTCCATTCACAATTGCATCAAAAAGAATAAAATACCTAGGAATAAACCGAACCAAGGAAGTGAAAGACCTATACCCTGAAAACTACAAGACACTCTTAAGAGAAACTAAAGAGGACACTAATAAATGGAAATTCATCCCAGGCTCTTGGGTAGAAAGAATTAATATTGTCAAAATGGCCACCCTGCCTAAAGCAATCTACAGATTCAATGCAATTCCTATCAAAATACCAATAACTAACTAACTAGAGCAAATAGTTCTAAAATTCATATGGAACCACAAAAGACCCCGAATAGCCACAGCAATCCTGAGAAGGAAGAATAAAGCTGGGGAGATTACACTTCCAGATTTCAAACCCTAATACAAAGCCACAGTAATCAAGACAATTTGGTACTTGCACAAGAACAGATCCATAGAACAATGGAACAGACTAGAGAGCCCAGATATATACCCAAGCATATATGGTCAATTAATATACAATAAAGAAGCCATGAACATACAATGGGGAAGTGACAGCCTCTTCAACAACTGGTATTGGCAAAACTGGACAGCTACATGCAAGAGAATGAAACTGGATTATTGTCTATCCCATACACAAAAGTTAACTCAAAGTGGATCAAAGATCTAAAGGTAAGTCATGAAATCATAAAACTCTTAGAAGACAACATAGGCAAAAACTTCCTGAATACAAACATGAGCAACTTTTTCCTGAATGCATCTCCCTGGGCAAGGGAAACAAAATCAAAAATGAACACATGGGACTACATCAAACTAACAAGTTTCTGTACAGCAAAGGACACCATCAGTTAAACAAAAAGGCATCCTACAGTATGGGAGAATATATTTGTAAACAACATATCTGCATCCAAAATATTTAAAGAACTCACACACCTCAACACCCAAAAAGCAAATAACCCAATTAAAAAATGGGCAGACGATATGAAGAGACAATTCTCCAAAGAAAAAATTCAGATGGCCAACAGGCACATGAAAAGATGCTCCACATCACTAATTATCAGGGAAATGCAAATAAAAACCACAGTGAGATATCACCTCACACCAGTTAGGTTGGCCAACATCCAAAAGACTAGGAACAACAAATGCTGGCAAGGTTGAGGAGAACAGTGAATGCTCCTACACTGCTGGTGGGAATGTAAGCTAGTTCAACCATTGTGGAAAGCAGTATGGAGGTTCCTCAAAAAACTCAAAATAGAAATACCATTTGACCCAGGAATTCCACTCCTAGGAATTTACCCAAAGAATATAATTTCTCAGATTCAAAAAGACATATGCACCCATATGTTTGTTGCAGCACTATTTACAATAGCCAAGATACGGAAGCAACCTAAGTGTCCATCAGTAGATGAATGGATAAAGAAGATGTGGTACATATACACAGTGGAATACTACTCAGCCCTAAGAAACAAATCCTACCATTTGCAAGAACATGGATGTAGCTGGAGGGTATTATGCTCAGTGAAATAAGCCAAGTAGAGAAAGACAAGTACCAAATGATTTCCCTCATTTGTGGAGTATAACAACAAAGCAAAATTGAAAGAACAAAACAGCCACAGAATCACAGGGTCCAAGAAGGGACTAGCAGTTACTAAAGGGGAGGGATGGGAGAGAGCGAGTGGCAGGGATGGAGAAGGGGATTGAGGGGGGTATATGATTAGCACATGTGGTATGGGTAGGATCATGGGGAAGACAGTGTAACACAGAGAAGGCAAATAGTGACTCTGTGGCATCCTACTGCACTGATGGGCAGTGACCGCAGTGGGCTATGTGGGGGACACAATAATATGGGTGAATGTAATAACCACATTGTTTTTCATGTGAAACCTTCAGAAGAGTGTATATCAATAATATCTTAATAAAAAAATATTTCTTAGATGCTCCACCCAAAAAAACAAAAAAAACAAACAAAAGAAATGTTAAATGTCTAATTTTCCCCCCATGATAAACCAGTTTTAAGATACAAAGTTTTAAAGAAAATAGATAAATTCTCAGGAAGCAATACCCAACCCCTCCCCCGCCAAAATTAATCAAAGTATTATTTTAAAGGCATCATGCAGAAGAATGAAATAGCATTGCTTCATCTCAATAACATAAGGTATTAGTATTTTCTCAAAATGGAATAAAGAAAATACTCTTTAAAGCTTCAATGGTCCAATTTATAAAGTCTTATCTTAATAAACAAAGTGCATCAGTATATTGTATAGCTAACTTCTTGATAGTCTTATTATAATAAACCATTTTAAAAAGACTAAGAAAGAAGAAAAGAAAATTCTACAAGTGGCCAAAGTATAATGTGTTGAAAAGTGTCTCCCAAAATTCATGTCCACCTGAAACCTCAGACTGTGGCTTTATTTGGAAATAGCATCTTTGTAGATGTCATTTGTTGAGGTGAGGTCATACCTGATTAGAGTAGGCTCTAAATACAATGAATGACTGGTGGTATCCTTATAAGGAGGAGAGGACACAGAGGCAGATACACATAGAAGGAAGAAACCACGTGAAGAAAGAGGTAGAGATCAGAGTCAGGTTGTCACAAGCCAAGGAATTACAGGAACCACCAAAAGCTAAGAGATTATTCCCTAGAGCCTTGACAGGGAGCATGACTCCAAAGACACCGTGATTTCAGAGGTGCAGTTCCAAAAGTGTAAGACAACAGATTGTGTTTTGGCGCCCCACTGTTTAAAGCCACCCAGTCTGTAGTACTCTGCTACAGTAGCTCTAGGAAACTATACATCAAGGAAAATACACTCTCAGTATTAGTTTATAAACTTAAAGATTTAAATGTCAGGCTAATTGGCAACAAGCAATTTATATTATCCTAACAGGAAAGAAAGACAACTAGTAACAATAGATCTTATTTTACATGTAAAGGAAATAACTAGAACTGTTGTGATGCATGCATGGATTGGCATGACAAATACCAACTTGAATTGCATAACTTTGCAATCCAACACATCTAATAAAAATTTACACTTACATTTCTTTGCTCATAAGGGACATCTATATAATTATAATGAATATAGACATGAATTATGCATTCTGAAATGTATATATTATACTTTGCCACAAATTTTTGATAATTTTTAATTATTCAGGTATTTCTTCTAAAAAATCAGTTATCAGTTTAGCATGATAGAGCATTCATTAAAATTGGTCACCTTGAAGATCAATAGAGAGATGGAACAAAAATTTATTCAATTCTTCATACAAATAATGTTTTTTATAAGTACTTTTATTTAAAAGAACTTGGTAAATAATTGTTAGCTGCTTCTAAAAATGTGTAACATCTATTTAAAAATGCATGTTAAACTGATTATTAGAATACTGGGGTGGGAGCATTTTTCTTGAGAAAGCTTTTCTCAAAAATTAATCCATAAACCATTACTGGATGTGTAGATTTCACTGTTGCTTTGTAGCAGTCTTCCCACTTCTAAGGGGGAAAAAGGCTCAATTAGAAAATAAAAGCAATTGCTTTAATGCTTTTTTTCTTAAAGACTAACACTAATACAAATATATAAGTGTGGATGGCTGGACGTGAGATCACCAAATCTGGTCACCGGAAGTGACAACACCGAATATGAGATTGCTGTAAGTGGCATCATTGTGAGCCTGTGTATATAAGCTGTGCTCAGAAATAAAACTGCATCACTCTTCCTCCACCAGTGGTCAGTAGACCTACTGACCCCAACTTTGGTTTCTGTGTTTTTCTTGTATCTATCCCTGTATTTTTCTTGCATCTCCCATCCACCCCTCTCAGGTTCAGCTGGATTGCAGAGCTGGTCTCTGCATATAAACAACAACAATAATAGCAAGCACTTTATCAACCAGGTTTATTTAGGTGCCTATCTTGTATTATCTAATATTCACAAAAACTTTATGAAGCAGTCACTATTATCAGCTTATTACTGATTAGAAACTTGAGGAACATGAACTTTAAATAATTTCCTCCTGGTCACACAGTGGCTTCACAGTTTCACCTCTAAAGAGCCATTGCACTACATTACCTTCACTTAGTATAGTCAATAGAATTTTTTTTTTTTAAAGAAAGAGGGTGGTGGAGAGAAGAGAAAGTTGGAGAATGGATTGGGGGAAAAAATCGTTCATCAAATAAATGACCCACAGGGTTGTAATAATGAGGTATTGATTATCTTATATTCCTTTAAGACAACATACCTAAGAAATTTACTATCCAAGTTACATTGTTCTGAAGACAAATGCTCAAAAAGTTCCTGTAGCATCACCTCTGATGCATGTACTCCAGCATCTGTTCTCTCTTCTTTCAACAACAGGTCAGACTTTCAGGTGAAAAGGAGCCCATTCCTACTTCCAGTCCATGTGATCTGACCTAAGCCAATCAGTACTTTCCATTGTCTGGCAACAGTGATTGGTACAGCAATGAGCACATGATCCAAGCCAGTCCAATCAGAATGAATCTCAGCAATTTTCCTGAAAATCTGGAAGACTCATTTACTTCTGCGGATCCAAACTAGGAAGGAAATCTCCTGAGGGCTTATGCTGTCATACTGCAATCCTTTGGGGGCCCAAGAATGGGGCTAACAGCAAAGCAAAACCAAAATATGAAAGGAGTTCGTTCATCCAGTTCATCATGGCTCATCAAACCAGTTTTCCTTGACACTCTTTGAGCCGTGGATTAAATAGTACTTAACTCTATCTCTGAAATGTTCAATCATGTAACCTAATTAATGTGCTTTTTCCCAAGGTCATTTAAGTTAAGTGTTTCTGAAATTTACATCTGGAAGAATCCTGATACAGATAATGGTAACAGGAAGTCAGATGAGGGTGAGAGTTAAGAGTGGCAGACCCTGAACGGTGGAATTAGCTAAGTGGAGGAAGGAGGGCTGCGAGGAGGAGCCGCTGCTTGTAAGCCCGGGAAGTTGGCAGTCTTTGTTACCAGTTGTAAAATAGCTGATTAAACTCTCACATCTTTGAACACTGGCCTTAGGCCTCAAACTATGTACCACAGAGGTTGAAGAACTAGAGGCCCTGGTAGGAACATTTCAGGATGTTGGGGTGTGTTGACAGTTTTTTGAGACCTGTAGGGGGTCCTAATGAAAAGAGTCTAGTGTTTACTAAAACTAGCTTTCAGAAAGTAGGGAGGGAAGAAACTGTTTTGAAAAGAAAAGTCTTTTCTGCTTGCAGCCTACAATTTAAGAGGGCTGAGAATCCAGTTATGTGGATAGTTGCAGGCTTGGAAAAGCCAAATTTCACTATTAGAGCAATAGAAAGCACACTGGTGGGAGACACAGCCCTAACAGTAGCCTGATACCCAGGGCCCCCCTGCAAGCCCCTGCTCTGCTCCCTGCCTGATGCAATAGTCTTTCTAGTTGTACTACTGAAGTTGGGTGCAAAGAGCATGTCAGTTGTGACTTCCTGGTTTAGATTCTTACAGATAAAAGAATGGATCATCAGAACATCTATCCTTCTGGCCTTAAAATATTCAAACCCAGGAAATTTCATCCCTGTTTCTCTTCAGCTACCTACACCTTCCAAAGTCAACTACGTTCATAAATATCTATAGCCACCCTCTGTCATCCCCTCCTCCAGCACCTATTCATTCTTATCCCATTTAACATCTCTGACTTTCAGGTGGCATTCTCTTGTCTCTTGAACTTGGGATACAACATCCCACTCACTGACTTCAACCTCCAAACCTAGTACCTTTTCCCCATAATCCATACATTTCTCTAATTTCAGTGAAAACCTTGTGCCCTGGCTTGCCCATGTTCTCTCAATTCTCAATCAACATTTTTGCCTTTTCTTCTTCCTAAGAACAAACTCAGATTATATTTTCCTGTTTCCCCTTCAGTTAGGTGAGACCAAATGACTGAGTTCTAGTCAGTGGGATGAAATGGGAAAGATGTGTGCTATATCCAGGCTGGTCCTGAAACACCTCTGTTACTCAGTCTTCTTTCTCTTACCCATCTGCTACCAGAATGGAGAGGATTTCTAAGTCCATGACTAACCAGGTAGAGTAGGAATGCTTCTGTCTCAATGATCTTCAATGAATTATTGCAGCAGTGTGAATTAAATTGTTATTATGTGAAGCTACTGATTTCTGGGACTGTTTGTTACTTATTCAACCTGTACTAACTGATGCTCTGACCAATATCAATCAAAACCATTCATATTAAATTATACAATCTTTTATTGCAAACTGCTTATCTTCATAATTTTAATTCATCTGCTGTCTTAACATAACATGTTTCCTCCCTGGAAAAACCCAAGCTTGGGATATCTATGCCAATGTCTGCTTACCCGGTTTTATACTGCCTTCTAGCTATAGCGTAAAAAAGCAATTCACAAAGTCAAGAGCACGGGTACTACTTCAGGTGGGCCCCAACACTGCACAGGACCTCCTACCAGTCCACCTATTTGACAATTTCCTCAATGTTTCTTGAGCTCTTGGAAATATCTAATACTGTTTGACCATTCCCTCCTTGCATTGTTCCCTTCCCTTGGTTCTCATTCTGTTACTCTCCAAGTTTTCAGACCTCTCTTATCATTTCTTAAGTCTCCTTCACAGTTATTCATGCTGTCCCAACTCTTCTTTCTCTACTATCCTTTAAATCCCATAATGTCTTCTATGCTATCAGCCTTTGGAGGCAATCTCACCTACTCCCATGGTTTCAACTACCATGTACATATATTGACATCGGTAAAACTTACATCTCCATTCTAGACAAGTCTTGAGCCTCAACCCCCACTGATGGCTCCAATAGGCACAAAAATTGTATCTGAAACTGAAATTACAACCTTCTCCTCCAAAATCTGCTCCTCCTCCATCTGTCCTTCCTTTCTCAGTGGATCCCCTTAGCCACAACATAGCAGAATGATGTAACTCTGCCTCCACTCCACAATTATTTATAACTCTTTCTACCATCTAAATGTATTTTTAATCTGTGCCTTCTACATACCTCCCCTACCAACATTTGTATTTTCTTAACTGAGTTACTTCAAAAATATCTTGGCTGATTTCCATATCTCTAGTTTTACTCCTCGAAATCGTCCTATATGGCTGACACACAGATCTTACCAACATAAAAATCAGATGATATCTCTTCCCTGTGGAAATATTTCAATGGATCCCTACTGCCTTTGGAACAAATAATTCTTTGTCTCTTCTGAACTTAGACACTTTGTCCAGTTTCCCTCTGGACATTTTTACCCTAATTTCCCATAGTAATTCATACTCAACTTATCTACCCTTCATGAATGTATCCAAGTCTGAGTTCCTCATTATATTTCTCTTTCCATAAAGAACACCACCATCTCACCTATGCCTGAATCAAGTATCTGAACAGCACTGCTGACAACTCCAGCCCTCTCTCCAACATTCAGTTCATCACAAATCCTTTAAATTCTTCCCATTTAATATCTCCTGAATTCATCAGCTTTTCCTCAATTCCAGCACAAATAGCCTAGCCCAGATCACTATAATCTCTTGTCTGCAACCTCCGCCTAAACAGTATCCTTTTTCTAATCTTGTCCTCCCTTCAAAACCTTTCTCCACATCATAGGCAGAATAATCTTTCTAAATGTTATAACTGTGTTTAAAACTTTATAATGATTTTCCACTGTTTTCAGCACCACAAAACATAGCTTTAATGGCTTAGGTCCTAGTGAAGGAAGAAGAATAAACAAGATAACAAGGCAATAGAGAGTAGCAACACTTTGGGGAGGGAAGATGGTTTTACATTTAATGGTCAGAGCCAGTCTCTTACAAAAGTGACATTTCAGTGTGACCTGAAGGATCTGAAGGAGCTAGCCTGGACAAAGGAGGCAGACTTCAATTTGCTTACTTACCATCGTCTCCACTGGACTGTGAGCTCTCTGAAGGCAGGACCTATGATTTATTCATCACTTTGTTCTAAACAACTACTACAGTTTTTGGCACACAAAGATTTTGAAACATATTTGATGAGTGAAGGGATGAGTGAAGTTTATATTTTGAAGCAGGGCAGCTTTAGACTAATTGTGTGCTCACATTTTTTTGTACATTTGTTGATATCAACTTGTGGAACTTCTAAGCAGACAAATTTCTAGGCAGACAAAAATGAATGGGACTTAGACTTTAACGAGGAGTTTTGCTTTCTCTAAAGCCTTCGGAAATATTTAGAAAGGATTCTGCACAGCAATCTCTTACAACCAGGATCCCTATGAGGATATCAGATTGGGTGACCAACTTGCTAGGCTAGTGCAAGGCCAGCTAGGAGAGCACCAACCGTAAAAGCTGGTCTCAGTTATCAGGAGGGGCTCTCAGGCTCCGTGGCTTTGAGTTTCTTAAGAGGCAAAACTGTCTTGATACAAACCCAAATCAACCTCAGATACTCAGATTTGTAAAGAAAATGGTTTCAAGTCATTATGGTTCACTTCTACTAAGCAGGACAAAACAACAAAGGATTCTTTAAAATACACTGTATTGCATTTAATGACTAGATTTGATTCTGGAAAATAAGATATTCAGGTTCATAACCCCTTACTTGCAAAGTGAAAGGCTTTTGGATTTTTTTTTTAAAACAAATTTGGCAGGAAAACCTGACCTGATATGAAAATATTTATATCCTTTGTTTAATCTATTTACTGTGACTATTCATTTGTTTCACTGTAGAAATATCATGTGTTGAATTATAGGGTGCTGCCTCTGACCCCACAGGAATATTGGGAAATAAATGATATATGCAATGTACTTTTTTTCTAAAATTCAAAAAGTTCTGACCATCTCCCCCAAGGATTTTGAATAAGAGATCTGTATTCTATTATAATGCTCACCCAATTCTATTATCTTGAGTTATAAAACTTGCATAATGTGTGAGCTTTGAAGTACTGGGAGAAAGTAAAGTCACAAAAGCACAATTAGCATGACTTTAGCATTTGGAAGTAATATAATTGAAAACTGCTCTGGGTTTCCTCTCAGATCTGATCAAAAGTATGCATGCCATGCCACTCTGCTATTGCTTTTCCAGTAAGCAGAAACCTCTATGAGCTACAGCTTCAGACCGTGAGGAAAGTTTTATGGATAAATCCTTTACACCACACCCAGCCTGCATCTAGGCATTACAATCTTCAGAATAATTTGCCATAGTTTCTAGTTTTCCCAAGTACTTCGCTGGTATCATTCTATGACTTTTATAATATTCTTACATTTTTTCCCCCACAAGTTTCAAGAAGCAGTACCTACCTGTTAGGAACAAGGTTTCTACTCTTTACAGGGCACATACCCAGTACCCAACTGCAAACATCATTATGTATGTTATTTCTGGTTCTCACAGTCATCCTGTAGAGATATTTTCTATTCTTCCCATCACACAATTGAGCAAACTCAGGATCAATTTGTCCAAGGCCACATGGCTATTAAGTGACAGAACAGAATCTGAACCCAGAAACATCTAGTTCCAAAGTTTGTTTCTTCCATAATCCCATGAGGCAAATAACAGCCTGTGTTCAACTTGTGCATAGTTGGAATTAAGATTTTAATGCAGTTTTAGCCATGGTAGTGTAATTGCTTTTTAAAAAATGCCTATTCTAGTAATTTGACAGAATCTACAGGCCCATAAAATGAAGATACAAAAACTGGTTTTAAAAGATTCAAGTCTTTTAAAGCCATATTAAATGTCAATCAATGTAATTTTGTTTTTTGTTTTATTACTTAAAAAAACACAAATAATTGGAATTACGTAGGTTTATCAGCAAATATATCAAAATTGGATGTTTAATATTCACCCACCTTTCAGAAGTGTCACCTACATTTATTGGAAATGTCAATCAAGAGGAAGAGAAAGGCTTACACCTTATAACAACATAGCGTAAAAGGATAGAGGTGAAGATCATTAATGATTTTAATGATTTTAAGACCCATTAAAATTAGAGAAATTCAAAGCACCCACGGTGTTAAGGATTTATTATTACAGCATTTAGAGTTTACTAGTTCATACCTTTCAATCACAGCAAGTTATTAGCAGTGAAGGGATGAACCCTCTTAAGAGGATTTTTATTTCAATGATAGGAGGTTATGGACAAGACAACCTAAGTTTAAAAAAATTAGTAGCAAGCGCTAGTTGAGTTAATCAGTTAAAGACAAACTGTGCCCTTGGGAAGCTAAATGAAAAAGCAACAGTAAAGCTTACAGAACTTAGCTCGTACAATTTGCCTTGAAGGCGGAAGATTGGTTCCCTGAAATAGCAAAGAATTATATGCTTTAGTTCAGAAAAAAGTTTTTAAAATAAAGTCTGTTATTACCTCTTCTCCTTTCAAAACAATGGAAAAATTCTAGAGCACAGGTTTCAATTTGTTCAATAATTGTACCTCTGAATTTAAAAAAAACTGTAAAGTCATCATTGTTTTGACTTGAAAAGAAATAACAATGCAAATATTCATTATCACATAAAACATAAACAGCAAACTGTCAGAGTTAATGCAATCTCTGCAGAGCGCTATTAGTCAAAGACAGCTGGTCAGCTCAAAACACATAAACTCAAAGATCAGATCTTCTTAAGAATTACAATCTTCATTAACCAACAGGAATTTAGTGTGGCAGTGATTAAATCCAACAACTGCCTTCTTTATGAGCTGTCCCTTCACTGTTAACTAAGCTGTGCAAATGTGTGAACTAGTCAGCAGCACCAGAAAGCTCATGCAACTACTCACCGTATTTTGACCTTGAACTCAAAGAGTCTATGTTAAATCAATTTAAGGGTAATGTAAGCAAGCAGACACAAGGAGCCAGATTTGAAAAGCAGAGCAAATAGCAGAGAAGTTATTCAAAATAAATCAACAGGGTTAACTGCATAAAATATCAAAAAAAAAGCAATTCACGCTACAAAAAATTTAAAAGCAAAACAAAAACAAAACAAAAGCAGTATTTCCAGCAAAATCTGCACATGATTAATCTGCATTAGAAAAAGTCAATCAAGCAATTGAGTTCATATTCTTTGGGGCATGCATGCAGTGATTCTTTTAAACAATTCCTACCTGATTTCCAATTGTGTTTTTCTTGTGAACCTGACTGCTCCTCTGTTGAGCACTGAGAAAAGCAAAGGAGAACAGCACTGAAGAAACTCATAGGATTGTTTTCTGAACAAGTAACAGGTATTAAAATATATACCGGCTTCATATATCAACATCTGAGGCTCAGACAATATAAAAAATCCAGGTCAGTTTAATTCTAGAAGCAAAACCAACCCATTGGAACTTCTAGTACCATTTAACAATCACAAACTGAAAATACTATATCGTGGCAGGAATAACAAAATGAGTCAATGCAAGCATTTGTTATGTCCTGCAAGTATACAGAATGGTTGTACTAAAAAATTACCATGCTAACATTTATTGAGTTTATGCCATGTTCTGCCTGACAGATATAAGTGTTTTTAATTTGAATTTAACCCTGTGAGGTAGTTACCATTACTCTTCTCATCTTACAGCTAGAGAGAGTGAGTCAGTCACAGAGAAGCTAAGCAGCTTTTCCAAAGTTACTCAGCTAATAAGTGGTGCTACCAAGTAGTTTGAATCTAGATCCCAAACTCTTTGTGATACTACCCAACCTCACTGCTTTGAACTCCACTATATCCTGCAACTCCCATAGTGCATCTCCAGTGTGGACCTATCTCCTCTATTCGAGACTTACATATGCTTTTGACAACTCAGCATCTCCACTTGGGTATCTAAAGGGCATCTCAAATTTAGGGCAACTCCCTAAAACCTGCTCTATCCACAGTCTTCCCTTTCTTACTTAGTGGCAATTCCATATTTCCATGTGCTTAAGCCAAAATCCCTGATTCCTCTTTCTCTCACACTCCATGTCCAATCATCTGCAAATGCTATTGACTCTACTTTTTAAAATGTATTTAACTCAACATCTTTTAACCACTTCTTTGCTACCACCTTGGTCCCAGCCACCATTCTCTCTCTCTTATTACAACAATGACTTAGTCTCTGGTCTCTGCTTCCATACTTGTCCCTCTAATGGCTATTTTCAACACAAGAGCCATAGCGATCCTTTTAAAAAGGAGATCGTATCACTCTGCTCAAAACCCTCTACTGCTATGCAAACACCATTCCATTCTGGACAAAAGTCAAAGCCCTACAAGGTCCTGCTCAACTGACCCCCTGCCCTCTGCCTCAGTAACTCATCTCCCCCTACTCACCAGCTCTTACACTACAGCAATTCCAGGTACATGGGTCTCCTTTCTTTTTTTTCAAGGCCACCAGGCACACCCCCACGTCAAAGCCTTTCTGCTAGCTGTTCCTTCTGCCTACAATATGCTCCCAGTGTATCTGCATGGTTCCCAACATCACCTGCTTCAAGTCTTTTCTGTGAAACCTACTGTGACCACCTTATTCAAAAATCATATCCTTCTGTTCATCTAGGACTCTCATCCTCTTTATACTGTTTATTTTTCTCTATGGCATTTTTTACCTTCAAACAAACTATTCAGTTTACTGATTTTTTGTGTTTATTGTCTGTCTCCCTCCATCAAAAAGTAGGCTCCTTGTGAGCAGGAGATTTTGACTGTTTCTTCTACTGCTATCTCCTCAGTGCCTACAAACTACGTAGCACAGAGTTCATAGTTGGCTTCCACAAATTATCTGTTGAGTTAAAAGTCCAATGAGGTCAATATAATTAAAACATGAGCACAGAGAAGGTAAGAGACAGCTATGACCCCAACAGCTTAACCCTAGATCCCACATATTTAGGTGCTGTGTTACTTTCTCTCTCAAGAGAATGAAGGCATTCTTTTGGTGAATCCATGAGTAAACATCTATCAATATAAGAAAACATGACTCATTTTGGTTATTCTGGGAAGACTAGCCATACTGAATCCTCTAGATGTTTCTTTAATAGTTTATTACAGAAGGTCTTTTAGAGATTGGCAGAACAGCCTAAAATAGAGGAAAAAACCATCAATCTTTTAAAGCGAAGGGATATTATGGTTCAGCAGCACATCACAGATCAACACCACACTTAAAACAGTTGTTCAATACAGCAGTGTTTTATAAATTCTCGTGATGTGTGTTTAAGCTGCTTCCCTTCACTCAAATTTGTAAAATACCATTTTCTAAATTCAGCTGAGAGTGGGGAAGAGGTGGGTGGTGAAAGGCCATATTAGATTCTATTACAAAAGATACATTGTATGGATTTTTGGTTTCCAACCTGCTAATTTCAGAGTTTCAGTTTCTTTTTTCTTTCCTTATTTTTTGTTGTAATTTTTTTAGCTTTTTAGTAAATGTTTAATTCCCTTAATCACTATGGAACTCATTTCTTGCCAACTACTTCTCTACATAATCCAAATCTACATTTTCAGGTTTTTGTGGTGAGGTAGGGAACCGGGTGCCATTTGTGTCTGCCTGTGGCCAGGGGTCCAGTGTGCCCATGCTGCCCTCTGGTTGCCCACCAGCTGTCCACTGTGCCCTGAAACATGGAGTGTATCTAAAGTACTATTCCTGCTGGGGCTCTGAATCTTTCCCATGCTTTCTTTCCTTTCTTCTAGGAAAAAATGGAAAAACTACTATTATAATATAATCATATCTTCTTCATGGATATTGTCATGTCTTCTAAGCACCACAATTTTGTTTTAGGTTTTTTTTTTTAAGGGAAAATATTTTAAAATAAATGATTGATAGTTGTGATAACTTCAAATTATGACAGACCCACAGGTACTTACTTTGGAGTAGGCAAACTATTGGGGACCTTTTAATTATGAATAGTTCCCCTTAAAATCACATAAAAGAAAAGCTGAACATAAAGCAGAAGACACAGATTGTTGATGACCCCTTGTGCTACCTTACTCAAAGGGTATGACCTAAATAGACCTTGGTTTCTTAGCTTTAAAGTGTGTGTGTGTGTGTTGTGTGTTTGTGTGTGTATGAGAGACATAGAGACAGGGCTGGGGGTGGGGAACTGGACTAGGTGTTTCTTAGCTTCCTTTTAGATTCAAGATTCCTTGAGATGCAAAGTTACTCTAAGAAACTAATGAGCTACACTAGGTGAAGAGACTTTCCACTGACAGAGTTTTCATCCAAATAATGCATATTGAGGATATATCACTTGTAAGAATATGCAGGAGAAAAAAATAGGTTTATTTTATAGGTCAATCTCAAAATCAGTGTTAGAACAAATACTAAATTACCCTTACTTTCCACCTAAAGAATAATCTTTTTGCAATAACTGGTCCCATAAATTCAAAGATAATGTCACTAGTGATATATTTAGATACTTGAAACTACTCTGTAAGTAGCATAATAAAATACAAGCTGCCTGGTTAGGAAATATCTGTTACCATAATTCCTATGTATGCTCTGATAATTGAAAAGAATTTTCATAATGTGAAAGAATTTCATAACACTTATTTTAAAATGTGTTTGTGGAAAACCATGTAAGGACTTGCAAGTTGATTTGAACTTTTGGACACATTTTTGGTCATAGGTACTTAACTGGCTATCTCTGCAATATTGTAAAACATACTATGTATAATGTTTTAATTTGACATCAGTAAAAAATTTTAGGGCACCAACTACCTGCAAGGTACTCTGTGGGAGATATAAACATGAATAAGGTATGGTCCTTGTGATAAGAAGCCTACAATATATGCAGTGCAGGTAGTGAGAACATACACAAAACATGAATAATAAAATTCTATAAGAATAAATTTGTGAGGACAAACAGAAAACCAAAAAAAAAAAAAAGTGCTTCGATTTCAAATGTGGGTTATAAATACCCTTATCTTATGTGTATGAATGTGTTTGTTAATTGCATAAATTCCTTCCACACACTGTGGAAGTGTATAGAAGTCACTGTGGAAGGCTTTGTCAAAACACTATAACATAAAACCAAATGCCCTGAGATATGATTTTAAAAGTACATATTCATAAAGAGGTTTAAATTTTTATAAAAATTAGAGCACAATGGAAGACATTCAAAGAAAAAGGATCCATGTTACCTATAGCTCAAGAATTTTTAGTATATTCATTTCTATCTTTGTCCATGTATATAAACAATAAAAGACTCAAATAACAGGAGTGTGTGCCAAGGGAGTGTGTGACCATTTACCAAATAAATCCTATGCATAGTAATTGTCCTGAGTGTTCAGAGACAAGAAAGATTAGTTTGGTCTGATGTGATCTGAGATTTTCATAGAAAACCTGAAGAAAGGTAAAATTTTAATAGAGGAAGATAACCAATTGCATTCCAAGAGAATGGAGCAGTATTAGTAAAGCCAGGAGGTAGCAAAATGAGGCATGTAGGGAAGTTGTAGAAAGTAAAACTATTATGGCAAAATTATATATTCATAGCCTCAGGTTTGTAAATGACTTTAAAAGCCATCTGGTATAATAACTGTATGTTGGGGTCAATTATGGAGAATTTGGCTATTACACTAAAGACAGCAAAAATTATTCAAAGTTTCTAACCCATCAAATGGCATGATCGAAGCAGTGTTTTAGTCAAAATAATCTCCCTGAAATGGGCAATGTTGACTCTGAAACAGGGAAGCCAGGAAGCAGCCAGCCTAGACCCCCTCTCTCTGACTGCTGGAATCCTGCCCAGCCTTCAAAGTCCAGTTAAGTCCATTTATGTATTTTGCTTTCTTAGAGACCTCCAGCTATCTCTCCTACCCATGAACTCCCAAAGCTTTTGGGCTGTACCTGTATATAAACAGGATTGTGTTATGAGCAGGTCTCTAACTCCCCTCCAACAATGTCTGTGTCCTTGATGGCTGACGGTGTGTTGCATTAATCTTGGAATTTCTCCCCCTTTCACCACTGACATTACCTACTGCAGTGTTCATTGCAGTTCCTTTAGAAATATTTATGGAATTGTATTTGATACAAAGGTTATTTACAACCAGATTCTTAATGTTTATCTACAACAGGGAATTCAGATAATTCGAAGAAGTATTCCATAGACGTGTGCTGTGGCAAGAGCGGTACATTTAGGGATCCAGAAGTAGCCAGTCTGGTTGGAGCATCAAGTCAGGGGCAGGATAGAGAGGAATAGTGACAACAGAATAGGATGAATAGGTAAGCAGAAGAGAATTCTACAGAGCCTTGGAAACCATACTAAGGAGTTTAGATTTTATTCTGAAAGTAATAGGGAATCCTAGAAGGAACATCACAAGAGGCTGACAGACTGTTGTAGTAACCCAAGCAAGAGAAGACTAGCTTTAGTATTAGCAATGATGGTAGAAAGAAATAGGCAAATATAAAAAATATTATAGAGGTAGAATCAAATGGACATGGTAAAGATGGAGGGAAACAAAGATGAGGGAACAAGGAATAAAGAATGACAATCCGGTTTCTAGTTTGAGCAAGTGGGAGTGACCATCCACAGACAGTGGGAACAATGAAGGAGGCATAAAGGATAAAACAGATAATGAGTTTAATTTGGAAACATTGGGTTGAGAGGTCTCCGTAGGCTATACAAGTAGACTTGTCCAAGTAGATGTTCAAATAGACATGTAGCTGAATATAGTGCACAGCCCAGGATAAAGGAATGGAGATCTAGATTGACTGTCATCAGATAAATCTGGTAACTGAAAGCATTGTAGGGGTCATACCAGTCAGAGACAGTGCAGTTAGTGAGAAAAGAAGAAGGTTTACAGAAAAATACTGACAAAAACCAGAGAATAAAGAGCCGCATAGTAAAACTGAGGAGTGTCTTGAGCAGAAAGAGGAAAATCAGAGACAGTGGAGGGTTATTGAAGCAAAAGGACAGATCTCAACAAGGGGTGGCCAATGGTGTCAAATGAAGGACTCAGGATTGTCCACTGGATTAACTGTTTTGTCTTTGCCAAAAGCTCTCTCTATTCAATTGGCTGGAAAGTGAGAGAAGTGAAAAAGAAGAAAAGGCTACAGATTCTAAGTCAGCCCAAAGAGTCAAGGAAGTGGAGTCCCTCAGATGCAGATTCCATGGCAAATGTCAGGGTGTGCCTCTGCCTCTACCACTATGCTTAGTTTGTAGAGAAGACCTGGAATTGAAAGAAAGTTCAGTAATAACTGTGATGGAGAAAATACCAGCAAAATGGCAACAGACAACTAAGGCAGTGGGAGGGACAGGTCCATTGTTCATAGGTGTGTGAGGGAGCATTTAAAGAACTGACTGTTAGCAGCAGCCAACAGAGTTACTCCCGTTTTCTTTTCTAGCAGCCACCACTACAGGTCACCACTAAGCCATCAGTAAAGTACAGGCTACTAATGAGGGACCCAGAGCAATCAGCTGGATTCACCATACTCAGAACTAGCCTGTCTGATACAGTAGCTGGGAGCCAGATGTGGCTATTTAAATTAAAATTTTAATTAATTAAAATTAATTTTCATCTCATTTTCTCTTTTTATTAGCCACATTTTGGCTACTCAATAGTCACAAAAAGCTAGTGGCTACTGTATTGATTGGATAGCACAGATTACTAAATATTTCCATCATTTCAGAACATTCTTTTAGACAGCACTGCTCTGGAGTAAGGAAGCTCTTTTAGAATGTTCTTTTAATTACCCCAAGAAGATTATGAACACTTGCTGAGAGTCCTATGAGCGCACCTTACTACATGTAGGCCTGGTTCCATTCAATTAGACTGAAGCCAAAGGGAGAGGAAAACCACATGATGTCGATTCCCCCTGCAGGATCTTTTGTGAAGTCTCAAGCTGAATATGCAAGAAAACCCTACAGAACTCAGGGGCCTATAAAAGAAGGATGACTCATCTCCTAAGATTCATTTTAAAGATGAAGATGAAGTTCAAAATAACAGATTTGAGAATGAAAGCGGAAAGTGAAAGGCTGCTTGGTTTTAATGGTGATGGGAACATTGGAATTTATCACTTATTTGAACAGGTGACACTCATGTTGTCCTTGCAAGTCACTCAACCCTATGTTTCCACTTGATAACAGTCCTAGTAAGCACCAGAGCATTTCATTCCTAAATTTGCATTTGAGTTAAAAGAAGGATCTTGTTAATCTAAAACCTAATTTGGATTCCACAAGAAAGAAAACATTCTCATGTCAGAATAGGAAGCACTATTATAATAGAATATGATTACATATTTAGGGAAAAATAACAGAAGAATGTAAGAGAAAAAACCAAGATAGCTCTGGAATTTGGTGCCAAGGTTCACATATACTGTCTTTAGTAAAACAGCAATAGAGGCATTCCAGAGGATCAGGAAAGAGATATAATGAATGTTACAACCCATAGAATTTTCATGGTGCTCATATAACAAGACCGAAATCTGCACACTCTATTGTTTCAACTGTGAGAAAACAGGTGTTGAGACCTACTCAGCACACTGAAAAACAGGCTTTGGTCTGCTGCTTGTGGCATAGAGATATTACCCAAATGATCTGTATCTAGAGCCATTTTTCTCTTAAATCAATGGACTGTATAAATCTTAGTCACTCAGAAGGCAAATTGTGTCCATGGAACAATTGGAGAAGAGCACAAGAATTTGAAATTTCACTTCCCAAGGCTACAAGCTTGCCTTTCTATTTAAACACTAGACTTACATAGAGAGTTGAATGAAGGAACAATTGGACCAACTCTTGTTTTCTTAAATATCAAAAACTAGTTATACTGCATAAAAAAAAGAATGTTGAGTTGTTTTCCTTTCAACAGGGAAATAAGACAGATTGAAATCCTGAAGTCATAAGGAAAAGTTGGCATTTTCTTCTGGAATACTGGACTTTTAGGTTCAGAAACCAACTAGTTTATGGTTGAAAGATCAAGCTTTCAGAAATCAGGAAATTCCAAAGTAAGCCTACAGCAGTGCTTGCTTGGATACATTACACATGGTACATATTTTACAGCCCATGTTTAACAAATAGCTGAGAGATGGAAAAAAAAGTTCCATAACACAGCAGAATAAATTTCTATAGCAGAAAGAATTTTGAGATGTTCTGAATGCTACTCTGAGACTTAATATTCCATTAATCTAATTTTAGCAGTTTGTTTTCCTTTTAAAATTTTTTTAGAAAAGTCATCCCAGTAGAAAAAAATACATGTGTAAAATACTATGTATACCACCACCCTATAAATCTGAGAGGCACTGCTTTCCCCTCTTTTGGCAACTCTCTAAAAATCTCATGACACAAATGCTCATTTCCCCTAACTACAGACCTTAATTTTCTATCTTTGGAACTTAAAAATACTTACATAATTGTCTTCAAATATGGCTTAACTTCTCTTCCTTGATGGAAACAGCACTCCTGCCAACTTTAAAATTTATAGCTACAACCATATTTTTTTAATTTTTAAAAAGCACAAGAAATACCACAACCTCTCAAAGTGATTTTGAAATGAACATTTCTTCATCTTCATAATTATCCCATGTCACACTGAAATGTACTCCAACTCAGGATACAAATGGAAGGAACATTTACCTCTGAGTCTCTGTGCAAAATATTACATTTGGAGATAATAATAGCAACTAAAAAGCACTGTAGTGGCAATTATACTCCAGTTATTATAAATTTCATAACAAAGTGAACCAGTATATCTGGTAATCAAATTCCTCTGTGTGTCTGTATGAGTGTGTATGTATGGCACTTTCTCACTTTTACAGACTACACAACAGTTTTCAAAAACACTTCCACATTAACTTCATTAATCTGATCTTCTGACAACCCTGAAAGGTATGTAAGACAAATCATTTATCATTTCATTTGGTAGAGCAGAAAAATGGAGATACAGAAGAGCTAAGGGACTTCCTAAACCCAAACCTCACCAGTAGCAAATCCTGAGAAAATAACCCAGTCTGCTGCCTTGCAGACCAGCCCTTTAAAAGAAAGTTAGATACGCAGTTTATATTAGATGAAAAAATGTGCAGAATTGCTGGGTTTCTAAAGCAGTTTGAACAATGCTTCTTTTTTCTCCCCTAACGTCTAGAGGTTCATAGTACATCTCACTGCTGGAAAAATGGGGGCAGTCACCTAGATTACAGAGAGACCACACCTCAGGGCTGAGCCTGAAGGTATCTACATTTGCAAAATCACATGCCTTTGAAAATCTAGTTGATAGAATGCTGTGGCCCAAAAGCTTCTGAGGTAGAAACTATTGAAGTTCACTGGGGAAAATTAATTCTTGCCACTTATCTTTAAAAATAAATGAAAGGGTAATCTGGGAGAAAAAATGTTTCAAGAATATAGGGGTGAAATTTAAATGGCAGCACTGGTTACAAAACATGTTCAAACCTTGCTTGAATCTTTCCAAACCGATATGATTTTTCCTGCGTTTTGTCCTTGAGTTGAGATACCACAACAGGGTAGGGTTGCAACATCCTTTACACACTTTTAAGTTATGGTGTCAGGTTTACATCTATGCCTGCTACATTTTTATAAAAAGCGAACTGGCATTTGTAACCAATAAAAATCAACATTAAAGGCAGCATTCCTGTTATTTCAAACGATTCAAGGATTTGTTTTTCTTTTAATTCCTCAAAGGAGCAAGTGAAGTAAATGGAGAATGTGTCGGTTTAAATTTTTACATGTGTTCCTCCATATTTTTCAATCATTAAGCAAGCTCCTAAAAGACAAAAACAATTCTTTTTTCTTTTTCTTTATTTTTTCCCCCTAGCAACTAGAGTAGAGCTTGGCACAGGCCACATGGAGTTCAATGACTGTGCTGGAAACCAAACAGAAATTCCCAGGTCCTCCTTTCCAGGCCTAGAGATGGAAGGCGTATCAGAGTCTAGGCTCCTCCCCTCTTGATTTTCTAGGACATGAGTGGTGCAGATGGTGAGGGCCATGCGGGTGAGAAGAGAAGCAGCAGGTCTGTGTGAAATGCCTGTGAAGAAAATACCTCTCTAGAATCTGAGATGGGCAGTGTGGCTAAAAAGACAACTGACCAAAGGAACATATTCATCACTGCATTGTAACAACTTTACACATAGGTCACAGACAGAAAATAGTTGAGAAAAACTAATTTACCACACTATAGTAATAAAACTGGATGCAAAATACATGCACCCCATTGGTTAAGGCATCACAGCTACAGCCAACGTCAGAGTCAATTTTCTGCTGCATAATTGGGCCTTTCCTCCCTAAAACAAGCCAGTGCTTAGTTTAGATCACATGATCGCATATCTGTTTCCTCAAAGTCACTGTAAATAAACTAGTTAGTTTTACTTTTTTTGTGTTTGATTTATTTGTCCCTGTTCTTGAATACATCGTTCAAGAAATAGTACATAGGTCCCTTTATGTATTATATAGAATAATTTTATATACAGTTGATCCTTGAACAATGTGGGGGTTAAGGGTACCAACCCCCCACACAGTTGAAAATCTGTATATAACTTTTGATTCCTCAAAAACTTAACTAATAATAACCTACTGTTAGTCAGAGAACTAACTCATAAACAGTCAATTAACACATATTTTGTATGCTATTTAATATTATATACTGTATTCTTACAATAAAGTAAGCTAGAGGAAATATATTTTCAAATTGTCACAAATCTCTGAAAATTTTTCCAATATGTTTATTGGAAAAATTGACAAAGATCTGTGTATAAGTGGACCTGTGTAGATCAAATCTATGCTGTTCTAGGGTCAACCGTACTTTAGTTGGAACCACTACATGCCACAAATATATCTTAGAGTAAGAATCAAAATTCCTTAAAAGCTAACAAAAACTGGTTCCACTAAAGTACAGGAAAAAAAATGGTGAGTTCAGGGTCTTGAAAACATTACATGATGAATAACTAAGCATAAGGTCTATATGACAACATTTGTGAATATAGCAATAGAACATTAGAATATAACAGAATACACGTATGATAGAATAGCAATACATGGACAAGCTTCTGTCAAATATATACACTTTATAGAAAAGAGCATGTTCATCCAAAACATTATATTTAAGCTCACAAAGGACAGTTTTTTTAAAAAATTGGCTTCTATATTCTGATTTAAGGATGTTGAACTAGTTTATATCCTGTGAATTGCACTTGCTATCTCAAATTTATGTGACAAATTGTTGCCAAACATATTTTAAATGTTCATGTGTTACTGCTTATCTATGGGAGTTCAAGTAAAAAATGCAGATCATCCAAAAACAATGAGTATTTGAGACACACATGACTTCACATGCTGGACAATAAAGGAGCCAACTGTTTATCAAGAGAACACAGCCCCATGGCCATGAAGTTCAGACCTCCTAAGTGGTCAACTCATTGTTAATCCTGACACAGGATGTACCATCAAAAGGTGGTGGGGTTGCAGTTGAAATTCATAATGTGCATTTTAGACAAACCAGCAGGAGGAATGCATGTGACAATCAAGTGTTTCACGTACTTTGCAAAGCCAATGAAATCTTCGTGGTTGGTGTTGATGTAGGAAACTTGGATGTCTATCAATAGAAGTACCTATAGTCAAACAGAAACACTTCAGTGAAAATCCATCTTAAATATTCTCAACAGTAAACTCTGTAATCGCCTACAAATTATTTATCTTCATTTAATTGTAAGAAGGATGCTTCAATTAGAATGAAAAATTGCATTAATTTTTTCATTAGACTTTCATAATTTTTACTTGCAATTTAGATATTAAAAGCCTATGTGAAAAGTCTGAGACCCACATGAAGACAATTGCATTGTACTTTAGAGGCATGTACTCTTTGTCAATTCAACACAGAACCTATAATTATTCTATTCCTCTAATATGTAGGCATAATGTTCAAAAGAAGTCACACGTGTAGAGCACATGTAGCAAGAAGCCCAGTGAGGGGCTACTCAGAGCCTGCTCCTGTGAACACCATATATTTGCCACAAAATAGCAATATCATCTCTTGTTTTCCTCTCCTCTTCTATTACTAAGGCTCCTGTACACAAGCAGAAGCATCTCATCAACCAACTCAAAAAGACAATATACAAATAAACAGAAAGCCTCTTTGAGATCAATGGGCTTCATCACCAAAGAAAAACTTCAGTCAGGTCTCTAAGATGCCCTCCTCCATGGAACCTTCCTTGCCCATTCTATCTAAATTAGCACTCTTAACTTCTTATTCTGTTACTCTGCCGCTGTGGCACTAGCTGACACAGTAAGTTTTTACATATTCAGTGTACACAGCACCTTACACTGCATCCACTGCTCTTTCTACCTGCAGTGCCTAGAACATCATATGCACTTAATCATGATTTATCAGGGAGGGCACTGAATGCATGTTCCAATAAACATGAAAATGTTCTAATCAAAAGATACTTATAAACTCCATGTCTGAGACTGGGAAGGTTCCTCTGTAGAAAATGTTCTTCAATGGGAGATAAAGAGACTTAGAACAAGAGGGAAGAGCAGCAACCAGAATCCAGAAGAGTTTTACTCAAAACTGAGTTCTCCTTCCTAAGTTTCCTCTCTTGTTCTCCCAGCTGTAACCCTTGTCTTTCTAGACTTTTTGATGGGGAAAAATACTTAAGAATCCCTGCTTCTATACCTCCAGTGCTCTAAGCTTTGCCTCTGCTGAGTGACTTTGTGATGACCGCAGTGTTTCCGCACTGCCTCCTTCTTAGAAGGTGACTCCTGAGTGCACCAGAGCATTCAGGGCAACAGTTCCCTGACACAGTCTCTGTAATGCTCCCCAGTGGGGGCTTCCTCAAGAATGCCTTCCATGACCCTCACCCCACACCCTCACCCAAGACCAGGCTGAATCATAGTCCATATATCATAATTATATTTTATATATATTATACCCTACACTTCTTATTTGCAGTGTTTACCACAAATTTAATTATTTGTACATACTTCGATGTTTTACTTTTTTGCAAGACTGTAAGCTCCATGAAAGCAGAGATTATGTTTGACTCATTCACCATTTTATCCCCAGAACCTAGCCTGATGAATATAGTGAGTGGCCAATAAATACTTGTGGCTGTAAATTTTATAACTATCTACCAGCTTCGAAGAACAGTTTGCTTTAAAAGGAGCAATTCTTTCCCTCATAGTTAGTAAATAGCCACTTACTATTGTTTCCAACTCACTATCCAATGCTATGGGCTCTGAGGCTTTGCTCTCTGGCTAGTCCTAGTTGGTCATCAAACCAAATCTTGCTTTAAGTCTCAAGGGGAACTTTCCAAAAGGAGTAAATGGATCACCCCAAACCCATCCCACTACCAAATATAAAGCAAAGGCACAGGTGTATTGTGTCAACAATACCATACTTGCATGAAGAAGTTTAATATAATCAGATACAGTTTTGTTTCTTCTCTAATAAAGAAAACTAAAGAGTTAAAAGAAGTGATCATTGTTAGATTATCTGTGGTATTGCTCTATTCTCTGCACAATAAAGCCAGATTCTGTTAAATGTTACACTCCCAAGGCTATTTGGCCAGGAGTTTGTATCAATAAACCATAACACGCAAGCACAAATAAATTATTGCTACCATAAAGAGCAAATTATCTACATAATTCTCACCACTGCTAAAGGTTGTCATGAATATCTTGGGCATTCACACACATTAACTTGGACCGCAGTAAAGGAAAAAAGTAGAAAAAAAAAATTCCTGGAAACTGGGAGTCTGTGTTCATCCTAGGAAAAGAGCCAGGTCACATGTGGGGGACGACAAGGAAAATCATACATTTTTTTTCTTATTTCTTTACTTTCTCAGGGTTTCTCACTGCCTTTTTCACCCAGAAATTGAACATTTAGTTGAAGAACAGTAAAGCCACCTCTGATAGCAGTAATCACCCACAAACTCAACCACTTTAACATCCAATTACCTACATAGAAGTACCTGGTATAATAGCAGGTGTATGCAGATATTCAAAAAACTTTTGTTTTAGTAAAAAGTTCACAGATTTATAGCTTTCCATAATTTCTTTTTTGAAGAACCTCCCCCATCCCTGAACAGAGCTTCCAGAACAGAGTTTAGTAATAATACCATTTCAAAAAAACTGAAGAACATCTCAAAACAGTTCTGGTACACAGGCCTGAGGAAACGGTCCCTCTCTGACTACTACATCAAAAGCACCACACAGCCCACGACAGCACAGACCTCCGAACACAAACATGAAATCTATGCAAACTGGCATGATCACATGACCAAAACACGCATGCCTACTGTGCCACACAAGCCCATGGTAGAGATGGCAAGCAGCAGGCTCTGCAGGCAATTGATTAACTATCATACTCGGCCACCAGAGATGGTCATGTAGAAGGCAGATACTCCCATCCCTTACCTCCCACTTGGGGAATCAATTAATCACTACATTAGAAGATGATTTCCTTTGAGGTAAAACAAAGGCAATTCTTTCTCACACCTACTCTGTGTCATAGCTCTCAAGGAACAACAACAAAAAACAACTAACATTAATGAAGAACTAAAAGCTGTATTTGTATTACTCATTTCTTCCTCACACAATGCTTTCGACTTAGCTACCATTCTTACCCCACTTTAAGGGGAGGAAATTGAGGTATAAAAATGTCCAGTACTTGTTCACTTACATAGAATGTACATGGAAGAACTTGGGTGCAAATTCAGGCAGTCTGACCCCAGAGCCCACAATCTAATGATGATGCCTAATTTGAGTGTGTTACTTTAGTAAAACAAAAACTGAGAAACATGAAACATGAATAAGCTAACCATCAATTTAGATATGAACACAAAGATAATTAAGGTAATTGTACCACTTTACTTTTCCTCGTTGTTTTTACATAGGATCCTCAAAAGTTAAGTAAGACATATTATCATTTGAATTTTATAGAATAAAGACACTAAATTAAAACTGTCATCTGATTTACTTAAGGTTAGGAGTATATTTGATACTAGAACATGTTTTTTTTCATCCAGTGGCAGCCATGACAGATGTGTGTGGGGACTTCTGGCCTTTGAGTTATATCTGGCCCTAGGCTTGATTTCACTGGCTCATGAGTAAACATTGATTTGATTATCTCCACTAAGTCACAAAGTCTATTTTCTCCATCTTTAGTTATAGCTATCCAAGATTGTGGAAGGTAGGAAACAAGCAAAAACTATGAATAATGGCTAATTAACTTTCAAAGACAAGGATAAAAAGTAGTAGCAAGGAACCCCACAGCTCAGGCAGACAGCAGGTTGTTACTGGAGTTACTCACAAATGCCCCAGCTTGCAGGCCCTCCATTCTTCTCTCTTCACCTTCTTCCACCCACCCAAACCCTGCATACACCGTCTGTTGCACATTGCATGTGTCTCTCTCCCTGTGGTTTGTCTCTCACTTTCTCTTTTATTTGGCCTTCTTCCTTTTCCCCAGTTCTCTCTCCTCCATCCCAACTCACCTGAGAAACACAAAGTCTGGGGTTTCTAACTTAGAGTGGGCTTCAGAGATTGTATAGACCATAGACGAAATCCTAGTGTTGCACATAAGAAAACAAGTCCTGAGAAATGATCTGCACAAGAGCATGCTGTTACCTTGTGCAGAACACACGGTCTGAGTCGCATCCTTGCTGTGCTGTCACCCTCTCAGTTGTGGCCTGGAACTGAAGAGCATCTGAAAACCTATGTGTTTCCCATTCTTTCTTATGTCTTATTAATAATAAGAAAAAATATCCACCTAAATTTAAGAAGGTTTTTTTTTATGTAGTCTTTAATTTTTTTAAATAAATTATCTTCACTTGCAAATAACCTTTCCAATTCACCAAACTAGGTACGATTACAAGACAATTTCAAGGTCATTCCTTACAAATCATAAACATTTACAAAATATGTAAATGTTTAAATGTTTAAAAGAGCTGTTCTTAAACTTTTTTCGCTAATCATAGATTCCATGAACAAGCTTATGAATAGCTTTGTCTATTCTCCTCAGGAAAAAAAAAACACTGAACACTTTAAATAACATTTTAGGAATTTATGAATATCCTGGAGCCCATATGTAGGCCCATTAAAAGTTAAGAACCTCTGTCTTAAAGAAAAAATGTGGTATGTTCTGGATTAGTGATTTTTAAAGAGGGGTATGTACATGCTAGGGGTGCACATGGTGATCCATGGCATGTGGAGGAAAACAAATAATGGAGTCCTACTACTGCTTTTTAAATTCCATCCTCCTAAAGTCTTAATATTTAATATTTTTAACATACACAAGGTATTAGCATAGCAACACACATATAAAATCTGTAAGTAAGTAAAAATAAACATATGTGGTTGTGTTCCCAGCTACTTTTCCCATTCAGGGCCACACTGAGTCTTGGAAACTGCCCGACAGCCTTGGGGAGACCTTCGCTTCCCACAGGACCCTGCCCACAGGGAGGAGGGGGCCGGGGGACCTCTCCTCACCTGGTCCTTTGTCTTCCCCTCTCGCTCGCGAATGTGGTTAGCAACAATCCTCTCTGTTTCCTCACAGAGTCTGGGGAAGTTGGCCAGCTGTCAAGAAAAAGAGATCGGAATGTTAACTTCAAAAAGTTATATCACAAAAAAAGCAGCAGAGATAAATCATGTTATCTTACAAAAGATAACGCTTTATAATTCTGGAAGCAAAAGTGAAATATCCTTAAGAGGTATGGCAGAGTGACAGAAGAGGCTCCACAAACTATACTCAGAAGTAACTACATTATCTGAAAGGAAACATGTAAAAACCAGGAGATACATTTCCTTCGAAGAAATCAGAAGCCCAGATACCATCTAAGCACTATGCTCTACAGAGTTGGCACTTGATTAAGTTCAAAGATGAAAAAGATAGAAATGAGAATGAAAAAGAGGATAATTACTAACATTTATAGAGTGCTTACCATGTTTCAGGCTATGCACTAAACACCTCAAGAATTGCCTTATTAAAAGTTCATAACAATCATAAAGACAGATCCTCTTATTGACTCCATTTTATAGAGGAGGAGAGAGGAGCACAGAGAGGTTAAGTAACCTGCCCAAGCCTAAACAGCTCAAAATCGATGGGTCCAGGATTCCAACCCAAGCCCTGGGACTCCAGAGCCCATGGTCCTGCCATGGCTCAGGAAAAGAAAACACACTAAAATGCACTTTGAGGATGATTCATTCCATGAAACACAGAGATAATTTTTTGTTTAATTCTCCCCTAACAGATGTGTTTGTTTGTGTGTACATATTTTTTAGCAAAACTGTAGGAATCACTCATTCCATCATTAAGGAGGTAATTGTCCAAAATAGAGCTTGCAAAGTAAATGAATGAATGAAGTAGTTTTCTATGTAAGGAAGATAAAGAACTGGGTGCTATCTGGATGTTTAAGAAGCGGGTCTAGAAGGAGGTCTTAGTCAGGTAAAGTTGTGTGAGGATGGCTGTGGGGAAAATGGAGCCTGTCAGATACAGGAACATGTGTGAGACACTAGGGGACAGGGATGATGAGTGGTGACAGAAGTAAAGAAAATTCAGAGTGAGGAGGATGGCCTTGAGGCAATGCTAGAAAGGAAACTGGGCCAGGTCAGGCAGACCCTTACAGACCTGTAGGAATTTTGACTACTGAAGCATTTCAGATGGGATATGATGGTAGCTTGGAACTGGGATGGCAGCAATAGAAAGGGAGAAAAGTGGGCAAATTCATGGCTTTTGAAAGGTAAAAGGTGAATTCCAATTATAAAAAGCACTTGCAAATTAATAAGAAAAACATTAATAGCATATTAAAATAGGCAAAAAACGATTTAATTAAAAGGAAATGTCATGGTCAATAAGCAGAAAAAAATATTAAGTTGCACAAATGATCAAAGTGTTTCAAAGAAAGATAATGACATGTTGTCAAATTGCTGTAATGGTTTTATAAGACTTAATGCAGAGGAAGATATACTGAGACAGAGCTTAAACTTGCTAGAGGGGTGTCAGTGAGAAAAATCTTTCTGGAAAGCAATTTGGCAATAGTAAAAAATATTATAAACATATATATATATATATGTCTGTCAACCTAATTACTTCACGGGATTCTGAGCTAAAATCAGGACATTCATCACAGCAGTACTTATAATAGCAACAGCACAACAAATAAAACTCCATAAACCACCTACGTATTAATGATATTAAATAAATAAAGGTAGGAAAAAAATCCATTAATGGGATGTAATTAGCCATTCCAAATAATATCTAATTTTTAATATCTAATTTCTAAATAATATCAAATAACATGTCAAGGTTATATCTAAGTGAAGAAAATCAGGCTACTAAATACATAATGCGATTATAAGCACACACACACACATAGTTACAGCCCACCATATTCCACAGATATCCTTCAGGGATATAGCCTAAGGCCTTACAAATTTCAAAATTCTTGAGTAATACTGTGCATATAATATTTCCCCTAATTTGTAAGCAGTTAGAACTAAGTCTCCTTGAGATATGGCAGTTCCGTGGTCACCGGGCACACTAACTTCATAGTATACATAATGCACATTAGTGTCTTAGCAAGACAACAAATGGCATTAACTCATAGAACCATCATGATTACAAATCACATATAATGTTAAATCTCCTAATGCTGTAGGTCCACTGTCTATGCACAGAAAAAGATCAACAGAAATACTACAAATGTTAATGTCAATAACCTCTTTGAATGGTGGGATTATACATAATTCTAATTTTTCCTATGTACTTCCCCACATTTTCTAAATTTTTCTACAGTGAACACAGAGTGCTTTAATTGCACCATAAAAGTTTAGAAACCTGGCTGCCTGGGTCACCTCAAAAACCCCAGCCCAATGAATACTGAGACAAATGCTTGTTTGGGGGCTTATTTCGTGAATAACTGTAAGATACAAATGGAGTTTCCATAAGTCTTAGAAATACTTTTCAGGGAAAGTTCTACCATCCTGAAAGCCCTTTCGTACTTTGAGAATACTGCAAGTTATTTTTGGGGAGTCCTAAAAGAAGTCTCTAAATAGAGAAGATACTAAGGATAGCTGATCAATATCAGCCCTTCTTCCTGTATACTGCAAACCTCAGTGGTATATCTGGCACTAGCCACTAGTCTGCCCAAGGCCACCAGAGCAACTGTTCCTCCTCTGCAACTCAACCTATCAGTGCATACTTGCTTTGTGATGACAGCCCCACTAACACAGAATCAGGCTTCTGGAGAGAAGTGGCAGCACAGGCAGCAGTGGTCTGCTGAGGAGCAGGGGGCTGCCTGTAACAGCATTTAGAAAAAGGATTACAGCAGAAGGTTATTTTTAAACACCAAAGAGTGGCAATATAAATATTTATTCAGAAACTGAAACACTTGATAGCTGAGGGACCCCAGGCTAGTATGCAGCCATCATTAAGTCAGGGAAAGGCCAAAATGACAAGCAATCCCATGAAAGAGAAACATCTACGAACCCTCCAGTCTACTGGCCTTGCTTGGCAAGAAGACTGATTGTGTGTGTGTGTGTGTGTGTGTGTGTGTGTGTGTGTGTGTCCTGATCTTTCCAAACTTACTATCCATGGACTTAATTTTGCCAGAAAGGGAATGTACCAGAACCATAATTCTGTACCTATGAGTGAGACAACTAGAAATAAATAAGCCTAAATCCTAAGTAGAAAAAGGAAAAGAAAACACACTAAAAAACTGCCCTCATGGAGTCAAAGGAGGAAAAATACTAAGGGAGACAAGGCAGTGCAAGATCAGGGTGTTCTGGAAAAGCCGTAGTGAGGCCAGTGTGATTTCTAGCTGGTGGATCTTGGAAAACTTGGAATGCAAAAATGAAAATGCTGGCTTTAACTGCTGACTCTCTAGTACTAATTCTTCTTATAATGCACATTGGAAGAAGGCTAAAAAACATCCCACTGACATTCAAAACGATTTCTGATTAGGCTTTCTGCCCCTTGTTTCTTTAGCTCATCAACTGGAGTCCCTGCTCACTTTATACTTAAAAGCTACTCAACTCTGATTGCTCAGATCAATCCTTGCCTTTCTTCTATATCTACTATTTAAGGTACAATCAGTGTCCTCAACTACTTAAATCATTATAATTTTCTATCTCTTTTGCTCTAGATGCTGAATTAAAAGCCTAAAATTGTAAGAATGTGTTAAGTTTGTCAGTCATCAAAATTGTAATCACATATGCCAAAATAATATTGACCTAGAAAACACCATCTTTAGACTTTTATTCCTCTATTAATTATTTAAATATTCTATAAGTTGATTTATACAGGATCCAGGAATTACAGCTTTACTATTAGTTATAAGAATTTTATATTCCTAAATTTATTCACATCAGTCATTCATTTAACACTCATCGAGCAACTGCCCATAGGCAGCTTATGCTCAGTTTGTCAAAGCACTTGATATCAAAAACCTCCTAGTCTTGAGCAGCAAGTTGACTGTTAAGACAAATTGTCATACTAGAGAGTACTATTTTAAAAGAAACAAGGAAAAACACAAAGAAATAAATGGCTAAACCTGCTCTGAGAAGGCCTCAGAAGATTTGATGTTGAGACAATGGCATGGGAGCTTCCAGGCAGAGATGAACATTGATTAAATGGCAAATTACTTCTAAACAACTTATTGTTAAAACAGCATTGAATATTTTTAAATAATGACAATTCAATGCAGAAACAATATAATTATATATGACTTTAGGAATTAAAACTAAATAATTCTTAGAGAAATTTTTAAATATGCATGTTCTGAAAAAAAGGAGTATCATGATTTTTTAAAATATAAAACATTTTAATAAAATTTAATAGATTAAGTGTTATTTAGTGTAGTGCTTAATTATTTTGGTGGAACCTCAATACAAAAATTTACTTTTAAGGCTGGACCACATTTTCCCCTAAGGGAAAAAAATCACTTGAAAGACATTTCTGTCCAGTAAGACAAAAATTATAGACTTATGCAATTTATTAACCATTGATTAATGAGATCATGAGAGCTCTGCTATTAGGTTTTTCCTGGAACAGGCACAAGACCAGGCAAAATTTCTATACCTTCAACAGTAACTAGTACATGCCTTAAGCAAAGACTCAGTTTATTAGGTAACCATCTGCTCATAGTTTTATGCCAAATATCACTGAGAAAATAAACTAAAACCAGAACAAAATTTCTTTTATGCACATGAATTGAGTTGATTGGTTTGGCTAACCTAAAGATATGGGTTCTGTTTTTATCAAAAAGCTATAAACCTTCCAATGTTGACCCTTCACTATAAAGTAAGAAGCAATAATGATTTTACTCTTCTTAAAAGCATATAGTAATTTATTCCATTTCCATGCATTAAAACCTACCAAAAACCCCCATTTATCCTTTATTTACATATAGCATAATATTGCATTTATTCAAGAGATGAAAAAATACTTATCTGGGCACAACACATTTATTAGGAAAAAGGAAAGACAGAAACATTCACATTCACAAAGGTGAACAAAGATGAGAAACAATTCTAGTAAAAAGAGATCAAGAAATTACACAAGGGTAAATGGCAAAATTTTTGTGTCACGTGTTCTTTAGGAGTGGCAGATGGGAAGTCTTGGAAGGCCTAAGTGAAGCTGGTAGAAGAGGGAAGGGAGCCAAGTCACATCCAGATGGCCCTATGTAAGGTGGTAAAAACAGAAGGTCTGAGTGAAAAGGCAGTGAGAAGAGACAAGAGCAGACACAGCCTCCGAACACACCCAAATAGGAGTTACAGTGGGATTAACACCACATCAAAACAACACCTAGTTGTTTAATAATCAGGTTTTCATCTCCTCTATTTTCAAGTTTATCTCTGGTAGACATACTAATGAGCAGTTCCAGAAAAAAATAAAACCAGAAGGTAAGGGTAGAAGTAAAGGTCAGGGTAAATTATAAATTAAGAATTCATTATAAACATCATAAACCCTTTAATGAATTATGATATTAAAAGGTGAGATTTCTAAAATATTATTCAGCCATGAAAGAGGAAATATTCTCAAAAGAAGTAACACAGAATTGAGTGCTGCAGGAAGAAAACATAATCAAATAAGAAGTGAGAAGAGGAAGAGAGGAGGTCCAGGAAGGCGGAGGGTCAAGTGCCATTGCCTGGAGCCCAGGGTCTTGGGGCAGGGCTGATGGTGCTCAGGGTTCAGAGACCCTCTATTGTAGCTTTGCTCCATTAACCTCTTATTTAAATATGATAATCATTTTTTTGCTCTTTAGGAAACGCACACACATACATCTGCTTTTCTGAGCTCCTGTAAAGCATGAGAAAAGCACTGTTATGACACCAGTTTGAATTAATTCCAGCCAAATGAAAAGATGTTCGTTATTTTATGTTATTTTTGTAAGTTTGCAATTTAGGCTTATCCACTGTATGTCAATTACATCTCAGTTAATAAAAGGGGGCTTAAAACAGGCAACAATAGGAACAACGAAGGTGAGACTCCTATTTCTTGAAAGCCAATAGTACCCAATAAAAGGTTGAAATTTTAATAATAAGCCTGTTTCGAAACCTGAGTATCACGGTCTATTATATGAGGCCACTACAATATGCAAAGTTTGGACAGCCAGCCCTTAGAGAAGGTGAAAAGCGATTCTTTTTGTACAGCGTAAAAACCAAAGCAGATCTACCCAGACCTAAAATAAAGTCCTTCTCAAGCACAATGCTTTGCAGATATTTTTCTTCATCCTACCAACTTTCATGGAAGGTAATCAAGTAGTTACTTCAGCCAACTGACCACCACCTGCCATCTCAGTGAGACATGATTCACTTATTTCAATTATTCATTCAGTAATTACTATTTTAAATCTGGCTGTTTTAGGGTTGTTAATAGAGTGATAAGCTTGACAAACCTAGTCACTGCTCTCATGGAACTCACATTCCCAAAAGCCCATTATTTTCCAACAACAACAAAAACAAAAGACATATACGGTGTAATTCATGTGGTCATATGGGCTGCAGAGAAAAACAAAGTTTGTTATGTTGAGGAAGAGTGATGTGGGGGGGTACGGGGGGGTTTGAAGGTAGACATGTACAACTGTAGATTGGAGAGTCAGAAAAAGACTCTAATTAAGTGGCATTTGGGCAGAGATCTGAAAGGAGCACGGATGTGACCCATGCAGATTATCTCAAGGCAGAACATTTCCAACACTGAGAATGCTGAGAATGAGAAATGCAAAGGCCTTGCCAGCATGTCTCCTCGACCAGTTGAACAAACCAGCTAACCAGCTAACCAGTTAGCTGGAGGAAACCTGGGGGAGGGGAGAGTGGGAGGAGTTTAGAGATGAAAAGGGACAAGATCATGTAGGGACTTGAAAGCCATACTAAGGATTTCAGATTCATTTGTTTAGTTATGTGTATTCAGTGCCAGATATTTATTTAACTAACATGCCACAAAATTCAACATTTCTTCTAACAGAACTTTTTAATGAAAAATCTTTCCTGGTATTTCTAACAGCTACTAAGGTATCTTTATTTCCGTCCAAAGTTTTTTTCCTTTTTCTAAGCAGGGGAAAAAAATCAATTAATTGGTATGATGGCAATCCAAGAATGTGGTTTCCCAGGAGGCCAATAAATGGCACAGTTGCTAAACTGTGGTTAAAAAAACAAGATGTTCCTCTCAGTGCTTCCTGTAAAGAACCTCAGGACCCTGCAATGATTCAGGGGAGAAGAGGAGGAAAGAAAAGCAGCAGAAAGTTGATGCCCACCAGAAAAATCCCAAAGTTGAGATGTCCCTGGAATGAAGCCAAATAGCTCATAAAGCTATAATGTTCCTTTCTTGTCCTCCAGTGCCCCAGAGACAACAGTGAGAAAATACCTAAGAAATGCATTCCCCAGGTTAGAAGTCGAGCTTTGTGCTTTGTTATTTGAATACACATAAACCCCATGTTTTTCACTGATGTTTAATGTGGCTTAAGAAAAAATATTAAATATTTTACACATAAGATATTCAACATGAGGAATTATAAATGAAAATACTGTTTTAAATTATTATGTGTGTGTATATATTTTATTTATTTATTTATTTATTCATTCATTCATTCACAATCTAGCTAGAGTAACTATACATTTCAGATTGCCCAGGCAGTCTTGGTTTACTCCTATTATTCCAGTGAAAATATTAACAGCTTCCCCTTATAATCTCAAAAATGTCCTGGGTTGGATGATAAAGTATATCATTACCTTATTTATGGTTCATGTTCAAAAGGAGTCAGGTAATAGAGTCCTGGTATACTCAACTTTAATTAGGATCATTTATCTTTGCAAACTGTTTTATTTAGATCAGCTTTAAAGTAAAATAACTTTAAGGTAGATGTAATAAGGTAAAAAATAAAGAAACATCAAAATGAGGAATAAGGAAAGGAATGGACACTTGAAAGAAAACCTGCCCGGACAATAATATTTTAAAAGGAATGACTAAAACATTATTTCAAAACTAAGTACAGATTTCTTTAACCCCAGGGTAACTTTAGAACATCTAAATTGTTATAAAGTATTTATAGAATGTTTCTTATGTAGGATTAGTCATTCTGTTATGTTCCAGGAATAAGAAGATAAGTGACACAGATATTTTTTTAAAAGAAGCTTCTAATCAGCAAGAGGAGGCATTCACCTAAATGACTAAATTACAAACATAGAACAATGCAGTACCATAAATGCTATGATAAAGGTAACCTAAGGTGCCGACTGAAGCACTGAGAAGAGAGTGGGGACGGAGGCGGGAGAGGGCACACAGAGGCCTTGCAGGAAGGTTACTTTTGGGAAAAGCTGATGATTGAGCTGGATCCTAAAAACAAGAGGGGATGGCAGATGAAAACAGGAGAGAAAAGGAGACATTCTAAACAAACAGAATCACATGCACAAATGTCATGAAAAAATGAAAAAAGGCATGACAAATCTCTGAAGGTAGTGCAAATCACTTAGAAAGGCTGAAGCAAGCAGAAGATGACAACAGATGTAGCTGGAGAAGTATTCAGAAATCAGATAGTAAAACTAAATACAATCATAAATGATTTGAACATTCTCAAAAGAGGAGAAGTCATTTTGAGGAATGGGGAAACAGGGAAAATAAATGTCCATATTTCAGAAGGGTCACTTTGACAGCAGTGAGGAGGATGAATTTGAGGGTGGTCAGGCTAGAGGCATAAAGACCACTTAGGAGACCACTGGAGTAATTAGTTTAAAAAAAACTGTTCAGGGCCTAAAGTAAGAAAACAGAGTAGTTGCAGTAAACAGTAGAGTAGATAGTTTCTGTAAAGAAGCTAGAGCTAAACGTTAGATTTGGGAATCAGCAATATTTTAAGTAGTTGTTGAACTATGGGAGATATGATCTGCCAGTTAGAAAGGATGGTGAGAACAGAAGAAAATCAGAAGCAACTCTATGGGACTCCAGTATTCAGGTGCCGGCAAAGGTAGGTAGATGAACTCTTGAAGGAGACTGAGGAGGAATCAAAGGTGACAGCTTCAAGAAGAGAGCGGAATGCAGTATCTGGAATGAGAAGGTCCATTAGATGTGGCAATAAAGTCTCTGGTTGACCTTTGCCATAATTATTTCAATAGGGTGGTGAGCTGGAAGCCAGTTTCAAAAGGTTAAAGAATCAACTGGAGAAGGGAAAGTACAGATAGCAAGCATAAGCTACTTTTTCCCTAGAAGGTTGGCCATGAAGAGGAGAGGAATACAGATGTAGATTTTTGTTACTGTTACCATGTTTAAATTAGGAGAGACATAAATGTGTTTATATACTGATTTATTTTTAATGTGATGATGGAGAAGGTGATGATTTAGGAAATAGAAGGATCAAAAGAGTAACAAGTTCCTTAAGGAGCTGAGAGTACAGTAGGAGCCCAGCCCTGGCCAGGCATACTACCTCAACAGGGACAGAGAGGAGGAGGGGCAAGCGGGAATACAGATAAAATGGGGGTTAAGAGAAAAGAATTAACGTTCCCATTTAAGGCCCCTATTTTCTCTGTGAAATCATTATTGAAAGTAAGGATGCAGGTGATAAGCAAAGCAACTTAAACAGTGTCAGAAGTTTAACACTGTTGTGGTGGAAAACACAGGAAGTCACTAATGGACAATGTACAAAAGACTGTGGATATATCGTCACTCTAATCCCAAGGCGGATGTTTATACCCAAGCTCTTCAGCAACCTGGGGAAAATGGAAATAAAGACAAATAGCAGATTTGACCAGCCGTGGAGTTTCAACACGTGACAAAGTTAATCCAAGTGACAGATAAGGCAGTGACAGGTGGAGGTGCTGGTTGTTTCTGCCTTGCCTCTTCTAAGTTTCCAAATTCAACCATCTTTGCCCCTCTGTGGAAACAAATCTAGGCCCCTCTAAATATTTTTCCTTTGCCAGTTGGCACAATGTGAAGCTTTGTCAAGGAGAGGCACAGGGCCCAGAGAGCCACTGTAGGGATAGATTTGGTGCTGGTGTTCTCACTGGGCAGGTGCCAGCACTTCCCGCATCACAAGGCAGCCTCAGCTCCCGAGCACCCCTGCCCCCTCCCCGCCAAACAGTTTTGTAGCAGAGCACCTCCAGTGAGACAAGAGCTGCCCTGTGGACAGCTTTTCCCTTCCAGCAATGCTCCAGATTTCCAGGAACTTCCACAAGCACAACTCTACAGCCATTTTTCTGCCATTCAGTGAGCTGTATCTGTGCCCTCTTCGACGAGGTCCAGATCTTTTTCCTGGGCAGATCTCTTCCTTGGGTACTCCCATAAGGGTACCTGCTCCTTAGAGCTACTAGTCCTGTCTTCAATAATGCTCTTTTTTCTGGAGAATCTCTCACTACTCTAATCTCCTGTTATAGTTAATGCTTTTTTTTATTCTAAATGTTCCCTGCTCAAATTGTTGTGTGGCTTCTCTCTTGACTGGACCCAGACCGATACAATGGTCAGGAAAGAAAATAAGCTCAGGAGGAGACAAGTAGGCTGGAAGAAAACAGAGACCAAAGGTCTGAAGGTCTCTTCCAGTTTAAAGATTGGTTAAAGGGAGAGCAAAAGAGTGAGAAAGCGGGAAGAGTAGGAGTTTGTGGCAGAATCTTAGGTACAGGGAAGGGCTGTTTTTTCCCTCCTCCCCAGCACTGGGGGAATTCACATCACTCACAAAGTGGGAATTTCCACCTACACTTCTGCCCTTCTGGGGAAGTACTATGGAAGAAGCTTCTATCATTTCTCCTCCCCATGGAAAGGAAAGAAAGGAGAAAAGAAAAGAAAGAGCAAGACAGCACAAGACAAGATTTGTTGATTGGTAAAATGATGAGAACCTGACATGCATTGGTCCTCAGCTCTCTGCTAGGTTGGGAGGATGGACTAAGTCACTGCTTATGTGCTCTTTGACTTACTGATTTACATGCCCATTAAGAAGTGAGCCAAAATATTCTGTTGCTGATGGGTGCATATCTAACTTTCTATCACTGGGGGCTCTAAGGTTTATGCTGGAAGAAGTAACAAAAGGCTTCCACTTCGGCAGCAATTCCCAATCCCATTTTCCAATCTAGATTTATCAGCAGCAAAGAGGAAAAGAAATTTCAATCCTCCCCTCCCCTCCTCTTCTCTCCTCTCTTCTTTCTCTTCTCTTCTACTTTCCTTTCCCTCCCTCCCTCCCTCCCTCCCTCCCTCCCTCCCTCCCTCCCTCCCTCCCTCCCTCCCTCCCTTCCTTCCTTCCTTCCTTCCTTCCTTCCTTCCTTCCTTCCTTCCTTCCTTCCTTCCCTTCTTTCTTCCTTTCTTTCTCTCTCTCTCTCTCTCTTCCTTTCTTCCTTTCTTCTTTTTTTATTAAAGTATTATTGATACACACTCACGAAGATTTTACAAGAAAAACAATGTGTTTACTACATTCACCCATATTATCAAGTCTGCCCTGCTATACCCCAACGCATTCACAGACCATAAGTGTAGTAAGATGCCACAGAGACACTACTTGTCTTCTCTGTGCTACACTGTCTTCCCCATAACCTCCCCCCACACAATGTGTACTAATCATAATACCCTTCAATCCCCTTCTCCCTCCTTCCCCACCCACCCACTCCCAGGCCTCCCCTTTGGTAACCGTTAGTCCCTTCTTGAAGTCTGTGAGTCTGCTGCTGTTTTGTTCCTTCAATTTTGCTTCGTTGTTATGCTCCACAAATGATGGAAAACATTTTGTATTTGTCTTTCTCTGCCTGACATATTTCACTGAGCATAATACCCTCTAGGCCATCCATGTTGTTGCAAATAGTAGGATTTGTTTTTTTCTTATGGCTGAATAGTATCTCACTGTGTATATGCACAACATCTTCTTTATCCATTCATTTACTGATGGACACTTAGATTGTTTCCATATCTTGGCTATTGTAAATAGTGCTGCAATAAACATAGGGGTGCATATGTCTTTTTGAATCTGAGAAGTTGTTTTCTTTAGGTAAATTCCTAGGAGTGGAATTCCCAGGTCAAATGGTATTTCTATTTTTAGTTTTTTGAGGAACCTCCATATTACTTGCCACAATGGTTGAACTAGCTTACATTTCCACCAGCAGTATAGGAGGGTTCCCCTTTCTCCGCATCCTTGCCAGCATTTTTTGTTCCTTGTCTTTTTTATTTTAGCCATACTAACTGGTGTGAGGTGATATCTCATTGTGGTTTTAATTTGCATTTTCCTGGTAAGTAGCAATGTGGAGCATCTTTTCATGTGCCTATTAGCCATCTGAATTTTTTCTTTAGAGAAGTGTCAGTTCATATCCTCCACCACCCATTTTTTAATCAGATTATTTGCTGATTGGGTGTTGAGGCATGTGAGTATTTTATATATTTTGGATGTTATCAAAAAACCCCTTGTCAGATATGTCATTTACAAATATATTCTCCCATACTGTAGGATGACTTTTTGTTCTCCTGATGGTGCCCTTTGCTGTACAGAAGATTTTAGTTTGATGTAGTCCCGTTTGTTCATTTTTGCTTTTGTTTGCCTTGCCCAAGGAGATGCATTCAGGAAAAAGTTGCTCATGTTTATATTCAAGAGATGTTGCCTATGTTTTCTTCTAAGAGTTTATGGTTTCATGACTTACATTCAGGTCTTTGATCCATTTTGAGTTTACTTTTGTGTATGAAGTTAGACAATAATCCAGGTTCATTCTCTTACATGTACCTGTAAAGTTTTCCCAGTACCAGTTGTTGAAGAGACTGTCATTTCCCTGTTGTATATCCATGGCTCCTTTACCATATATTAATCGATCATATATACTTGGATTTATATCTGGGCTCTCTAGTCTATTCCACTGGTCTATGGGGCTGTTCTTGTGCCAGGACCAAATTGTCTTGATTACTGTGGCTTTGTAGTAGAGCTTGAAGTCAAGGAGCGTAATCGCCTCAGCTTTATTCTTACTTCTCAGGATCGCTTTGGCTATTCGGGGTCTTTGTGGTTCCATATAAATTTTAGAACTATTTGCTATAGTTTCTTGAAGAATGCTGTTGGTATTTTGAGAGTGATAGCATTGAATCTGTACATTGCCTTAGGCAGGATGGCCATTTTGACAATATTAATTCTTCCTACCCATGAGCACGGGATGTTTTTCCATTTATTGGTATCTTCTTTAATTTCTCTCATGAGTGTCTTGTAGTTTTCAGGGTATAGGTCTTTCACTTCATTAGGTTTATTCCTATGTATTTTACTCTTTTTGATGCAACTGTGAATGGAATTATTTTCCTGATTTCTTTTTCTGCTAGTTCATTGTTAGTATAAAGGAATGCTGCAGATTTCTGTGTATTCGTTTTGTATCCTGCAACTTTGCTGAATTCAGATATTAGATCTAGTAATTTTGGAGTAGATTTTTAGGGATTTTATGTACAATATCATCTCATCTAAAAATAGTGACAGTTTAACTTCTTCTTTATCAATCGAATGCCTTTCATTTCTTTGTGTTGTCTGATTGCCATGGCTATGAACTCCAGAGCTATGTTAAATAAAAGTGGGGAGAGTGGGCATCCTTGTCTTATTTCTGATCTTAAAGGAAAAGCTTTCAGCTTCTCACTGTTATGTATAATATTGGCTGTGGGTTTGTCATATATGGCCTTTATTATGTTGAGGTACTTGCCTTCCATATGCATTTTGTTGAGAGTTTTTGTCATGAATGGATGTTGAATTTTGTCAAATGCTTTTTCGGCACCAATGGAGATGATCGTTGGTTTTTGTCCTTCTTTTTGTTGATGTGGTGGATGATGTTGATGTATTTTTGGGTATTGTACTATCCTTGCATTTTTGAAATAAATCCTACTTGATCATGATGATCCTTTTGATGTATTTTTTAATTCAATTTGCTAATATTTTGTTGATGATTTTTCAATCTATGTTCATCAGGGATATTGGTTGGTAATTTTCTTTTTCTGTGGTGTCTTTGCCTGGTTTTGGTATTAGAGTGATGCTGGCCTCATATAATGAGTTTGGGAGTATTTCTTCCTCTTCTGCTTTTTGGAAAACTTTAAGGAAGATCAGTATTAGGTCTTCACTAAATGTTTGATAAAATTCAACAGCAAAGCCACCTGGTCCAGCTGTTTTGTTCTTAGGTAGTTTTTGATTACCAATTCAATTTCATTGCTGGTAATAACTGGTCTGTTCAGATTTTCTGTTTCTTCCTGGTAAGCCTTGGAAGGTTGTATTTTTCTAGAAAGTTGTCCATTTCTTCTAGGTTATCCAGTTTGTTAGCATATAATTTTTCAGAGTATTCTCTAATAATTTTTTGTATTTCTGTGATGTCCGTAGCGATTTTTCTTTTCTCATTTAGAATACTGTTTATGTGTGTATACTCTATTTTTTTTCTTGATAAGTCTGGCTAGGGGTTTATCTATTTTGTTTATCTTCTCAAAGAACCAGTTCCTGCTTTCACTGATTCTTTCTATTGTTTTATTCTTCTTGATTTTATTTATTTCTGCTCTAATCTTTATTATGTCCCTCCTTCTACTGACTTCAGCCTCATATGTTCTTCCTTTTCTAGTTATATTAATTGTGAGTTTAGATTGTTCATATGGGATTCTTATTCTTTCCTGAGGTAGACCTGTATCGCAGTATACTCCCCTCTGAAGATAGCCTTTGCTGTGTCCCACAGATTTTGTGGTGTTGAGTTATTGTTGTCATTTGTCTCCATACATTGCTTGATCTCTGTTTTTATTTGCTTATTGATCCACTGATTATTTAGGATTATGTTGTTAAGCCTCCATGTGTTTGTGGGCTTTTTTGTTTTCTTTGCATGACTTATTCCTAGTTTCATACTTTTGTGATCTGAGAAACTAATTGGATACAGTTTCAATCCTTCTGAATTTACTGAGGCTCTTTTTGTGGCCTAGTATATGATCTATTTCTGAAAATGTTCCATGTGCACTTGAGTAGAATGTGTATCCTTCTGCTTTTGGGTAGAGCATCTGTAGATACCTATTAGGTCCATCTGTTCTAATGTGTTGTTCAGTGCCTCTGTCTCCTTATTTATTTTCTGTCTGGTTTATCTGTCCTTTGGAGTGAGTGGTGTGTTGAAGTCTCCTAGAATGAATGCATTGCATTCTATTTCCTCCTTTAATTTTGTTGGCCTTTGTTTCACACATGTAGGTGCTCCTGTGTTGGGTGCATAGATATTCTTTTTTTTCCCTCTAAATCATTGAACCTTTATTTTTTATTGAGGAAAGTAAATCCTCATTCCTTTGTAAAGTATATTTGAAACTAGGTCATTCAGCAATGAGTGGGATTCAGTTCTTTGGCAGTAGTAGATATAAGAACCACTTTAAACTTCTTGGTACTTTGTCTGAGGGTTTCAGCCCCGAGCAAGTTCACTATGGATTCAGTGAGAATGAGGAATGAAAATGGAACACTCTTGGAGTAAAAGGGTTTATACCTGGCTTTCCTTTCCCATCCATGGATCAAGCACTAGAATCACATCTGCATCCAACAGTCTGCATCCTCCTCCTTCTCTGCCTCTGCCTAGAGCATTGGACAGAGCTCTTTATATACTGACTCAGTCAATAGTAGCTTATTGCCTATGGGTGTGGAAGCAGTAGCCCAGCAGCAGACCAGTTACATCATCAAGTAGGATGTTTAGGGTAACATGAGGATCCTGACATGGGAAATTCCATTTGCCCCACACTTGTGGAGGGAGAAATGGATAATGCAGTTTTCTTGCTGTAAATTCTATTCTCTATTAGGAATTCACAAGAGAATTTTATGAAGTATACAGGTTTACTAGTGCCTACCTAAAGTAAGGAAATATGTGAATTCTGTTTAGTGACTCTTTAAAAAATATTTTTTTGATTGGCTGATTTGTTTACCAGGGTGCTATCTATCTGCCAGGCATTGGAGCTACAATTCTGAATGTATATTTTAGTGAAGAAAATATCTTCTTTGCTTTCTGGAGAATTTTTCTTGTAAAAATCATCGATATTTATTCAAACCTGGAGAAGAAGTGAACTTATTTTCAATTTGGAAGCAAGTAAAAGGGAACTTTTAACTACTTCCTAGATTTAGGGCATGCAGTGGGAAGTCATGGAAATGCTGGGAGATCTTGAATGGGAATAAATTCTTTAAAAGTCTCCCATTACCATTCATGGGTAAAATATGTAAGACATGAATGGTTATAAATTTTGCTAATTGTTTTTTTTGTTTTATTTACTTACTTACTTACTTAATTAATTAATTATTTTGGTATCATCACTCTACAATTACAGAAAGAACATTATGTTTACTAGGTTCCCCCCTTCACCAAGTCCCCCCAACAAACCCCTTCACAGTCACTGTCCATCTGCGTAGTAAGATGCTGTAAAATCACTACTTGTCTTCTCTGTGTTGCGCAGCCCTACCCGTGCCCCCCACGCACTATACATGATAATCGTAGTGACCCCTTTCTTTTTCAATGCCCTTATCCTTCCCTTCCCACCCATTCTCCCCAGTCTCTTTCCCTTTGGTAACTGTTAGCCCATTCTTGGGTTCTGTGATTCTGCTGTTCCATCATTTTTTCTTTTGTTCCTTCATTTTTTCTTTTGTTCTTATACTCCACAGGTGAGTGAAATTATTTGGCATTTGTCTTTCTCCGCTTGGCTTATTTCACTGAGCATAATACCCTCTAGCTCCATCCACGTTGTTGCAAATGGTAGGATTTGCTTTCTTCTTATGGCTGAATAATATTCCATTGTGTATATGTACCACATCTTCTTTATCCATTCATCTACTGATGGACACTTAGGTTGTTTCCATTTCTTGGCTATTGTAAATAGTGCTGCAATAAACATAGGGGTGCATCTGTCTTTTTCAAACTGGACTGCTGCATCCTTAGGGTAAATTCCTAGAAGTGGAATTCCTGGGTCAAATGGTAAGTATATTTTGAGAATTTTGAGGAACCTCCATATTGCTTTACACAATGGTTGAACTAATTTACATTCCCACCAGCAGTGTAGGAGGGTTCCCCTTTCTACGCAACCTCGCCAACATTTGCTGTTGTTTGCCTTTTGGATGGTGGCCATCCTTACTGGTGTGAGGTGATATCTCATTGTGGTTTTAATTTGCATTTCTCTGATGACTAGCGATGTGGAGCATCTTTTCATGTGTCTGTTGGCCATCTGAATTTCTTCTTTGGAGAACTGTCTGTTCAGCTCCTCTGCCCATTTTTTAATTGGATTATTTGCTTTTTGTTTGTTGAGGAGCGTGAGCTATTTATATATTTTGGATGTCAACCCTTTATCGGATCTGTCATTTATGAATATATTCTCCCATACTGTAGGGTACCTTTTTGTTCTATTGATGGTGTCCTTTGCTGTAGAGAAGCTTTTCAGCTTCATATAGTCCCACTTGTTCATTTTTGCTTTTGTTTTCCTTGCCCGGGGAGATATATTCATGAACAAGTCGCTAATGTTCACATCCAAGAAATTTTTGCCTATGTTTTGTTCTAAGAGTTTTATGGTTTCATGACTTACATTCAGGTCTTTGACCTATTTTGAATTTATTTTTGGGTATGGGGTTAGACAGTGATCCAGTTTCATTCTCTTACACGTAGCTGTCCAGTTCTGCCAGCACTATCTGTTGAAGAGACTGTCATTTCCCCATTTTATGTCCATGGCTCCTTTATCAAATATTAATTGACCATATATGTTTGGGTTAATGTCTGGAGTCTCTAATCTGTCCCACTGGTCTGTGGCTCTGTTCTTGTGCCAGTACCAAATTGTCTTGATTACAATGGCTTTGTAGTAGAGCTTGAAGTTGGGGAGTGAGATCCCCCCTACTTTATTCTTCTTTCTCAGGATTGCTTTGGCTATTCAGGGTCTTTGGTGTTTCCATATGAATTTTTTAACTATTTGTCCCAGTTCGTTGAAGAATGTTTTTGGTAATTTGATAGGGATTGCCTCAAATCTGTATATTGCTTTGGGCAGGATGGCCATTTTGACGATATTAATTCTTCCTAGCCACGAGCATGGGATGAGTTTCCATTTGTTAGTGTCCTCTTTAACTTCTCTTAAGAGTGTCTTATAGTTTTCAGGGAATAGGTCTTTCACTTCTTTGGTTAGGTTTATTTCTAGGTATTTTATTCTTTTTGATGCAATTGTGAATGGAATTGTTTTCCTGATTTCTCTTTCTATTAGTTCATTGTTAGTGTATAGGAAAGCCACAGATTTCTGTGTGTTAATTTCGTATCCTGCAACTTTGCTGTATTCCGTTATCAGTTTTAGTAGTTTTGGAGTGGAGTCTTTAGGGTTTTTTATTTACAATATCATGTCATCTACAAATAGTGACAGTTTAACTTCTTCTTTACCAATCTGGATTCCTAGTATTTTTTTGTTTTGTCTAATTGCCGTGGCTAGGACCTCTAGTACTATGTTGAAATGCAGTGGGGAGAGTGGACATCCCTGTCTTGTTCCCGATCTCAGAGGAAAAGCTTTCAGCTTCTCGCTGTTAAGTATGATGTTGGCTGTGGGTTTATCATAGATGGCCTTTATTATGTTGAGGTACTTGCCCTCTATACCCATTTTGCTGAGAGTTTTTATCATGAATGGATGTTGAATTTTGTTGAATGCTTTTTCAGCATCTATTGAGATGATCATGTGGTTTTTGTCTTTCTTTTTGTTGATGTGGTGGATGATGTTGATGGACTTTCGAATGTTGTACCATCCTTGCATCCCTGGGATGAATCCCACTTGGTCATGGTGTATGAACCTTTTGATATATTTTTGAATTCAGTTTGCTAATATTTTATTGAGTATTTTTGCATCTACATTCATCAGGGATATTGGTCTGTAGTTTTCTTTTTTGGTGGGGTCTTTACCTGGTTTTGGTATTAGGGTGATGTTGGCTTCATAGAATGAGTTTGGGAGTATTCCCTCCTCTTGTATTTTTTGGAAAACTTTAAGGAGAATGGGTATTAATCTTCTCTGTATGTCTGATAAAATTCCGAGGTAAATCCATCTGGCCCAGGGGTTTTTTTCTTGGGTAGTTTTTTGATTACCGCTTCCATTTCTTTGCTGGTAATTGGTTTGTTTAGATTTTGTGTTTCTTTCTTGGTCAGTTTTGGAAGGTTGTATTTTTCTAGGAAGTTGTCCATTTCTTCTAGGTTTTCCAGCTTCCTAGCATATAGGTTTTCATAGTAGTCTCTAATAATTCTTTGTATTTCTGTTGGGTCCATTGTGATGTTTCCTTTCTCATTTCTGATTCTGTTGAAGTGTGTTGATTCTCTTTTTCTCTTAATAAGTCAGGCTAGAAGATTATCTATTTTGTTTATTTTCTCAAAGAACCAGCTCTTGGTTTCATTGATTTTTTTCTATTGTTTTATTCTTCTAAATTTTGTTTATTTCTTCTCTGATCTTTATTATGTCCCTCCTTCTGCTGACTTTTCGCCTCATTTGTTCTTCTTTTTCCAATTTTGATAACAGTGATGTTAGACTATTCATTTGGGTTTGTTCTTCCTTCTTTAAATATGCCTGGATTGCTAAATACTTTCCTCTTAGGACTGCTTTCACTGCATCCCACAGAAGTTGGGGCTTTGTGTTGTTGTTGTCACTTATTTCCATGTATTGCTGGATCTCCATTTTAATTTGGTCATTGATCCATTCATTATTTAGGAGCATGTCGTTAAGCCTCCATGTTTTTGTGAGCCTTTTTGCTTTCTTTGTACAATTTATTTCTAGTTTTATACCTTAGTGGTCTGAAAAAGTTGGTTGGTAGGATTCCAATCTTTTGGAATTTACTGAGGTTCTTTTTGTGGCCTAGTATGTGGTCTATTCTGTAGAATGTTCCATGTGCACTTGAGAAGAATGTGTATCCTGTTGCTTTTGGATGTAGAGTTCTATAGATGTCTATTAGGTCCATCTGTTCTAGTGTGTTTTTCAATGCCTCTGGGTCCTTACTTATTTTCTGTCTGGTGGATCTGTCCTTTGGAGTGAGTGGTGTATTGAAGTCTCCCAGAATGAATGTATTGCATTCTATTTCCTCCTTTAATTCTGTTAGTATTTGTTTCACATATATTGGTGCTCCTGTATTGGGTGCATATAGGTTTATAATGGTTTTATCCTCTTGTTGGACTGAGCCCTTTATCATTATGTAATGTCCTTCTTTATCTCTTGTTAGTTTCTTTGTTTTCAAGTCTATTTTGTCTGATACTAGTACTGCAACACCTGCTGTTTTCTTCCTGTTGTTTGCATGGAATATCTTTTTCCATCCCTTGACTTTTAGTCTGTGCATGTCTTTGGGTTTGAGGTGAGTCTCTTGTAAGCAGCATATAGATGGGTCGTGTTTTTTTATCCATTCAGTGACTCTATGTCTTTTGTTTGGTGCTTTCAGTCCATTTACATTTAGGGTGATTATCGATAGGTATGTACTTATTGCCATTTCAGGCTTTAGATTCGTGGTTACCAAAGGTTCCAGGTTACTTTCCTTACTATCTAAGAGTCTAACTTAACTCACTTAGTATGCTGTTGCAAACACAATCTAAAGGTTCTTTTCTATTTCTCCTCCTTTTTCTTCCTCCTTCATTCTTTATATATTAGGTATCAGATTCTATACTTTTTCTCTATCCCTTGATTGGCTTTGGGGATAGTCAATTTAATTTTGCATTTGCCCCAATCAGCTGCTCCACCCTCCCTACCATAATTTTACTACCTCTGGTGACAGCTATCCAACCCTAGGAACACTTCTATCTATAGCAGTCCCTCCAAAATAGACTGCAGAGATGGTTTGTGGGAGGTAAACTCTCTCAGCTTTTGCTTATCTGGAAATTGTTTAATCCCCCCTTGAAATTTAAATGATAATCTCACCAGATAAAGTAATCTTGGTTCCATGCCCTTCTGCTTCATGGCATTAAATACATCATGCCACTCCCTTCTGGCCTGTAGGTTTTCTGCTGAGAAGTCTGATGTTAGCCTGATGGGCTTTCCTTTGTATGTGATCTTATTTCTGCCTCTGGCTGCTTTTAACAGTCTGTCCTTATCCTTGATCTTTCCCATTTTAATTACTATATATCTTGGTGTTGTCTTCCTTGGGTCCCTTGTGTAGGGGGATCTGTGGATCTCTATGGCCTGAGAGACTATATCCTTCCCCAGATTGGTGATGTTTTCAGCAACTACCTCCTCAAAGACACTTTCTATCCCTTTTTCTCTCTCTTCTTCTTCTAGTATCCCTATAATGTGAATATTGTTCCACTTGGATTGGTCACACAGTTCTCTCAATATTCTTTCATTTTTAGAGATCCTTTTTTCTCTGTGTGCCTCAGCTTCTTTTTATTCCTCTTCTCTAGTTTCTATTTCATTTATTGTCTCCTCCACTGTATCCAACCTGCTTTTAATACCCTCCATCGTGTTCTTCAACGATTGGATCTCTGACCTGAATTCATTCCTGAGTTCTTGGATGTCTTTCCGTACCTCCATTAAGATGTTGATTATTTTTATTTTGAATTCCGTTTCAGGAAAGGTCATGAGGTCCATATCATTTAAATCTTTCTCGGGAGTTATATTAACAGTTTTACTCTGGACAAGGTTCCTTTGGCGTTTCATGTTTGTATATGGCGCCCTCTAGTGTCCAGAAGCTCTATTCTGGAGCTGCTGAGCCCCTGAAGCAATGTCGGGGGTCGCAGGGGAGCGGTCCTGGGGGTAGGAAAGAGCTGTTCCCTGCCTCCTGCCTGTTGTGCCTGTCTCCACTGCCTGAGCCAGTGGGCTGGGCACACAGGTATAAGGTTTTGTCCCAGAGCAGCCGGATATGGATCCTTGCTTTCCACAAGTGGCCGGAATCCCAGTCTCCCCAGGAACTCTGCCTGTATTAACTTTCCAACCCAGTAGTCATACGAGTCTTATGAAAGCACCATGAAATGTAGGTTTGTGCTCCTAGCGCAGATCTCCGGAGCTAGGCATTCAGCAGTCCCAAGCCTTCCACTCCCTCCCTGCTCTGTTTGTCTTCCTCCCGCTGGTGAGCTGGGGTGGGGGAGGGGCTCGGGTCCCGCAGAGCCACAGCTCTGGTATGTTACCCCGTTCACTGAGGTCTGCTCTTTTCTCCAGGTGTGTGCAGTCTGACGCATCCTCTTTCCTGTTGCTCTCTCAGGATTAGTTGCAGCAATTAAATTTTCTAATTGTGTCCAGTTTTAGGAGGAAGCCTCTGTCTCTCCTCTCATGCCACCATCTTTAATCCTCTCCGAGTGCATAGATATTTATAATGGTTATATCCTCTTGTTGGACTGGCTACTTTATCATTATGTAATGTCCTTTTTATCTCTCGTGATTTTCTTTGTTTTGAAGTCTATTTTGTCTGATAGAAGTACTGCAACTCCTGCTCTTTTCTCCGTATTAGTTTCATGCAATATCTTTTTCCATTCCTTCACTTTTAGTCTGTGTATGTTTTGGGTTTAAAATGAGTCTCTTGGTGGCAGCATATAGATGGGTCTTGTTTTTTTATTCATTCAGTGACCCTATGTCTTTTGATTGGTGCATTCAGACCATTTACATTTTGGGTGAATATCAATATTTATATACTTATTGCCATTGCAGGCTTTAGGTTCTTGGTTACCAAAGGTTCTAGGTTAATTTCCTTACTATCTAAGAGTGTAACTTAACACACTCACTATGCTATTACAAACACAATCCAAAGGTTCTTTTATTCTCCTCCTTTGTCTTTCTTCTCCATTCTTTATATATTATGTATTATATTCTGTACTATTTATCTATCCCTTGGCTGACTTTGGCGATAGCTGATTTGATTTTCTATCTGCTTAGTAATTAATTATTCTACTTTCTTTACTGTGCTTTTATTTCCTCTGGTGACAGCTATTTATCCTTAGGAACACTTCCATCTATAGCAGTCACTCCAAAATACACTGTAGAGATGGTTTGTGGGAGGTAAATTCTCTCAGCTTTTGCTTATCTGAAAGTTGTTTAATCCATCTTTCAAATTTTAATGATAATCTTGCCGAGTAGAGTATTCTTGTTTCAAGGCCCTTATGTTTCATTGCATTAAATATATCATGCCACTCCCTTCTGGCCTGTAAGGTTTCTGTTGAGAAGTCTGATGATAGCCTGATAGGTTTTCCTTTGTATGTGATCTTTTTTTCTCCTTTGGCTGCTTTTAATATTCTGTCATTGTCCTTGATCTTTGCCATTTTAATCATTATATGTCTTGGTGTTGTCTTCCTTGGGTCCCTTGTTTTGGGAGATCTGTGCACCTCCATGGCCTGAGAGACTATCTCCTTCCCCAGCTTGGGGAAGTTTTCAGCAATTGTCTCCTCAAAGACACTTCCTGTCCTTTTTACTCTCTCTTCTTCTCGCACTCCTATAATGTGAATATTGTTTTATTTGGATAGTCACACAGTTCTCTCAATATTCTTTCATTCCTAGCAATTCTTCTTTCTCTCTGTGCCTCAGCTTCTTTGTATTTCTCTTTTGTAATTTCTATTCCATTTACCATCTCCTCTACTACATCTAATCTACTTTTAAATCCCTGCATTGTATGTTTCATTTCAGACATTGTATTCCTTAATGATTGAATCTCAGCCCTGAATTCGTCCCTGAGTTCTTGAATATTTTTCTGTACCTCCATGAGCATGTTTATGATTTTTATTTTGAAATCTGTTTCAGGAAGATGAGTTCAGTTTCACTTGGCCCTTTTTCTGGTGTTTGCAGGTTTTGGTTTGAACCAGGTTCCTTTGACATTTCATATTTGTATGTGGTGCCCTCTCATGCCCAGAAGTTCTACTCTCTGGAGCTATTCAGGCCCTGGAGATGTCGGGGGTCACAGGGGAGCCACGCTGGTGCCTGGGGGGAGGAAAGAACTGTTTCTTGCTTCCCAGCTTCTATGCCTGTCTCCACTTCCAGAACTAATGGGTTAAACACACAGATGTAAGCCTCTATAGTTTGTGTTTGTAGCTGCTATAAGTGTGGCCTCCCTCTAGGTGGCCTGAATCCAGGGCACAGGCTGCTGGTTTGTTCATCAAGATATCTGAACCTGGCTTACATTTTTCTTCTCCATCCTAATTCACCTTCAACTTGGATGACTTCAGTAGAGGTCCATGTAGAGATAATGTCCCAGGCCCCCATGAAGGCCCCCCATCATGGTGGGGGCCTCAGAGCTTCATAGCCAGCTAGGGAGATGGAGCACCTGAAGCTGAAGCTCCTGAAAGTTCCCAGCCTGCTGGCAGTTCACCTGGACAATTTTGTCCACCTGTCCTTTCTCCTGAGTAGCAAGCTCTGTGTATTCCTTGCCCTTTTAGCAGCCCCCTCTTACGAAGTATTTCAGACTGCTTGCATTTCTTTTGTCCCAGAGCAGCCAGATGTGGATCCCTGTTTTCCACAAGTGACTGGAATCTCAGTCTCTCCAAGTATTCTACCTGTTTTAGCTTTCCAACCCCACTAATCTCCAGAGCACCATGCAATGTAGGCTCGTGGTCCCAGAGCAGATCTCCAGGGCTGGGTGTTCAGCAGTCCTAGTCTTCTACCAGCTCCCTGCTCAATTTCTCTTCATGTCGCCAGTGAACTGGGGTGAGCGAAGGGCTTGGGTCCCACCAGATCACAGCTTTGGTATGTTACCCTGTTCCATGAGGTCTGTTATTTTCTCCAGGTGTATGCAGTCTTGTGCAGCCTTCTTTCCCATTGCTCTTTCAGGATTAGTTGTATTAACTATATTTTCTTATTATATGTGGTTTTGGGAAGAGGCTTCTGTCTCACCTCTCACACCACCATCTTTCATCTCCTTTAAGCTTATATACTAATTTTTCAACTGACTTAAAACCTAAAGGTAGGGGGTGATCAGCATTCGTAAACTCTAGATATACTTTAGAATCTCTTTGTAGAACATTAGTTGATGATGACAAGGAGGAGAGAAGTCATAGGAGAGTGTTTCTAGTGTGGAATGAATGGACAGGTACTGGAGTCAAAGACCCAAAGAATAGTAGCTATTGGGTTTTGGACATTATCTCTACATGGACCTCTACTGAAGTCATCCAAGTTGAAGGTGGATTAGGATGGAGAGGAAAAATGTAAGCCAGGTTCAGATATCTTAATGAATGAAAAGGAGTGACCAGGACTTGATGGTGACAGTGAACAGAAGGGAAAAGGGTAGCAGAGCTGGTCCCACCTGGGCCTTAATGGAAGATTTTTTTACAGGAATATGAAGGCATAATGCTCAGAAGCCACAGAAGAAGTAGGTAAATGTCATGGCTGATCCAGACCCTTAGGTTCTTGGGTTTGGGCCAATAAATGTCCTTCAGTGACGAGAGCTGCAGGGCAAACAATAATCTCTGGAAAAAACTAGGTTTTATTTAAGACAGATATGAAATGTTTTGGGAAGAAGCACAAATATAAAACCACCAGTGATCCAGAGAGCAAAAAGGAAAAGGAGCTTCAAAGAGTGGAGAGCAAAGAATAGAAGCCAGAAAGTGTCTGGGAACAAGCTGCCTCATCCCGTGCTATCAGGAACAACTGCTGGTTTTCCAGTTGGTTGGATACAATGGGAAATGATAAAAAAAAAAAGACTTATACATACCATAAACACTTTATATAACTTACGACACAAATGTACACACATGTACCAATCTTTTGATGTAAGGCCAAGGCCTGTTCTCTGCATATGGATCTGCTGATGGGAGTCATGTGTCTTCTGTCCTACAAAAACTACATCCTTTATCTATGATTGCCCATTTTGCTTTCTTTAAAGTGGAGGGAGAACCTGAAGATACTTGTGAAAAATCTGAATGCAGAGCCCACCTACATTTTTCTAACTCCCCCGCATTCTTGTAGCATTGTCCTGCCGACACCTGGTCAATGGTCAATAGCAAGGCTTTTGTAGCTCACCTTTATTGAGTCTTTCCAAAGCTGAGTTTTTATAGAAACAACTGCATTAAATCAGTTTATTTGTTGTTCATTTAAGCTATATCATTAAAATAAGAAGTACAACTGGCTGAATAAGTTTGAGGACAAACACAACACATTTGGCCTTTGGGAAGAAGTTAGATGAACGGGAGGGTCAGGAGCACACAGGCAACCTAGTGAGAAGCTGTCAGCTGCAGACATCTGCATGCTGAGGGTGGCAATCCATGTGGGCAATAGAGAAGGAGTTCAGGTAACTCAGGAAGTCAGGTAAGAGAGCGCTGATTAAGAAAGCTGTAACTAAACAGGTGGCAAGACTGACTGCACTTTAGGTGTAGCCAAGGAGAGCAGGGGTGTGTAATATTATTAAATGGCTTCTGGTTTCTGAAGGGAGAGCTGGTACAGGATTAATTTCTTCTTCCCTGTGCGCATTCTCTTCCTCTTCCTCAGACCCCTAACTCCTATGGCTTTGCCTATCTTGGAGAAGAGAAATTAGGACTGTAAAGAACAAGGTACAAAAGCAGTAAAGTCTAGAGAGGGGTCTGGAGCTCCAGAGCCCTTCTGGACCCCAAGCGATCCCACTTAACTCTTTTCCTTTTAACCTTGACATTGAAGAATTTACCTTCTTTCCTCTCACTGCTTATAGTGAGGACCACTGCTTAAACTGGGGACCACTTAATATTCATTTACATTCCCTGTCTCTCTCTCTCTGTCTCTTGGCTTCCCACTAGTTTTCAGGGAGGTTACTCATAGTAACCATATATAAATGGAAAGGTAACAAAACCAACAAAACCAGAAATATTTATACTTTCAAGAAGTGATCAAAGTACTAGTGATAACCGCCATGGGAGCCAGCCTTCCGTACCCTAAATATTATTACTAATTCCTTCTTACAGTTTTCCAATACAGGGTACGCCTTTCCTATCCATACAGAATGGATGGAAACCAGCATAATTCCTTCATGTTCCTCACTGAGGAGTCCCCCAGATTGGAAAGTCTCTCGCTCCCTATTCTACATCACAGATTCAATAAGTATTACAAGTAGAGAATATTGGGTGCTACTAAAATGACCATTTATAGATTAGCCACTATTTACAGACATGTACTATGTTAATCAGTGTGTGTAAATGCTCCAAGGGTCACAGGCATCATCTTGATTAATCCTCACTGCAATGGTATAGTTATTATTACCATCCCCATTTTACAGAGAAAATAATAAAATTTTAGGGATTAAGTATGATGCCCAAGGTCACAGAGTGAGGAAGTAACAGAGCCAGGATCTGAATCTGGGTAATTAGACTTCAGAGGCTGGGCTCTCAACTACTTAACCATACTGCCCCTTCCCAAAAAGTTCAGGTTCAAGTAGAATTCATTTAAAATTTAGAAGAATTCTCTTATTGAGTCACAAAATATCAATGATTCTCTTCTCCTAACAATTACCCTCATTCAGGCAGCATTGGAAAAATTCACTTAGGGCATTCACCTACGTGTTCAAAGTGGGATATTTACATGTTTAAGATAATAAGAAGACTAGCTGATTAAAATATACCTGTTCTGGTTTTTAAGCACCCCTATGTGGAACGTGGTGATAGAAAACAACATGCCTATTTATCACAAAAGTGGTTCCTGCTCAGTACTTTTCATGATCACTCCCTTTGGGCAAACACACACACACACCTTCTCACAAAGGGGAGGGGGCAGGGAAATAGAGGCATGTGGCAGGGTGGATAAACCAAGAGCTACTTTGTGGAAAGGTAAATATTCAAACTTACTTTTTTGGTACACTTCTTGACAGTGTTGATTAACTCCTGCATTACCAGATCTACACTCTTCAAAGAAGGGCCCTTCAGCTTTACAATTTGTTTTTTGACTATTGCTTCAAATGCCATGTCTGGAGTAAACAACCCAGTCCTGAATGTAAGAAAGAAAGTAGCAGGTTAGACTGCTTTGAGTATTATCTAATACTGTAGAAAAATATTTTCATTGATGTGCCCCTTAAAGTAAGCATGGCAACCAAGTTTAAAAGTTACATAGTGATTTCTTCTATCCATGGTATCATTTGTAATAATGTCTGTAATACTACCATTCCATAATAAATTCCACTCCATAGACGATTAACATTACCTAAAGACGGTTCTCCAAATGGTTTCATGGCCTACAATGTGGCCTTTACCTAATATTTAACTGTAATTTGTCTCATCTCACTGTTTCCATGTAATAAAAAGGAATGCTGCAATAGAAATGATGTCCTAAATTTACATTTCTATTTCTAAGGTATTCCAAAAGTAATCCTCTCTTATCATGTGCAGAATAGAAAATGATCTCCACTTTTGAACACTGAAACAGTAGCATTCCTGTACTACACAATCTGTTCCTTCCACAACAGCTGTGTTACAGAGAGCTCGGTGGTTCCCAGCCTGATGTCCTGGGGTACTGGACTAAAAGGAAGGCAGTTAAGTGAAACTAGCTTAGAGACTCAGGATGTCTGTACTGAGAATTAACAAAAATAACAAAGGACAACCAAACAGCAAGTACCTTTTCACTTGGCTGGAATTAGTTCAAATTGGTGTCCTAACAAATGCTTTTCTCATGCTGTATAGGAGCTCAGAAAAGCAGATGTGTGTGTGGGTTCATAAAAAGCAAAAAGTGATTACTCACATTTAAACAAGAGGTCAGTGGAGCAAAGCTACAATAAAGGGACCCTGAACCCTGAGCACCATCCACACTGTCCTTAAGACCCCAGGCTCCAGACAATGGCACTTGACCCTCCCCATTCCTGGTCCCCATTGACCTCCTCTCTTCCTCCATACTTAATACCCTATACTCACCCCTGTTTCTAACTTCAGTGATAACACTATTGTATAATTTCTCCACCTTGGATACAGAATAAAATCCACACTGTTTAGTCTAACATTAACAAATTCCTCCTTTCTGGCCCTAATGTTCCTTTATACCTATTTTCTTCCTCCTTTTATGTACCCTACATTTCAGCCAAACCTGTTTGCCTTCCCACAAACATATTCAAACTAATATTTTACATCTTTGCCTTCATCTGTGATGTTCATTTCACCCTCCCCACAATTTCAGCCTGTGCAAATCCCACCTGTGCTTCAAAGCCCAGATCAAAAGCGGCCACTTCCGGCAGCTCGCCTTCTCCAGTCCTGCTTCTGACAAGGTCTTCCTTCTCTGAACCCCAGTTTCCTATTTTGCACTGCAGGGGTCTGAGCACAGATTTGAACCCCATTACCATGCTGGAAAGAAGAGTCATTACTGCATTTCCCTTTGTTTGCCCCACAAGGACTGTCTCTCTACCTTGCTCATCACTGGCACTCAGTGTTAGTAGAACGATCAGGTCCTTAGTGGGCCAAGATGGTTTCTATTATTCAAATATCTAACAGAATCAATTGGGAACAAAACTTTTCAAATTAAATATATTCAGGGACTAAAGAATCAAATCATTAGTGTGTTTTATACTCTGGACATTATACACTTCTTATCATCTTACAGGCAAATTAACCCCAGAATAATAATAACCACCAATATCTTCTGTTGGTATACCTGTAAATCAGAATCTACAATATGAAATTACTGAGCACATGCAGTCACAGTCAACAAAATATATCTGGTAAGGACTTTTAAAAGCCAAGTAAGAGAACTGTATTTAGTTAAGTAAAAATACTTTATGACCCCAAAATGTGATTTGGTTCCACTCCATTTATCAGATTGACATGCTTCAATACTAGTTCTGTCCAGCTCTAGAGCAAGACCTAGTTTTGTATGCTAAATATATTCTGGATGTGAGGGAGAGGGAATAGAATTAATATGGAACTTAGAAATGCTGTTAACAGTAAGAGAAAAATATTTGATGGGTTATATAGATGTTTTCTCCTTTTCACTTGTGAATGCTTATTTACCCATACTATCTGAGACTTACAGAAGAGATTGTCTAAATTTTAAAATGGTAATAATTCAAATGTCATAACTCCTTTGGAAAATCACTCATCACACACACACTCAGTGTGCAGCTTGCCCTCTCAGGCTTTGTTTCCAAAACCATCTCGACCTGGCCCTGTGACACAAACTGAAGTACAGCTGCCAACAGACAGGGGACACCTTTCAGAGGAGATAATCTGTGAAGTAGGCCACCTAAGTTTTATTACCTTGAATCAGGACACCTCAATTTAACATATGCCACCATTTAATTCTGTTTAGCCTTCTTTACATGAACTCAATAAATGTGTGCTTTGAACTTTTTTTTTATCAGAGTTTTTTAAAGTGAGTAAATGAGAACAATCCCACTTTATAAAAGGGTAAATTCAGGCACAAGTTCCACTCCAGCCTCGTGTTTCTCTGCTCTCCTGTCTCCACTTCTGACACCAGTCAAAATGCATGACTCCCTGCTGCTCCAGGACACAAGCTGTACTTGACCACAGCGATGTCTTTGCTCACCCTCCTCCTTCCTTCCACTTTAAGCCCTTTCTTCTATCCTCCAGCCTCAATAATCTCCATCCTCTCATATTTCATTACACTGCCACTCACCCCATCCTCACACATCTACCCCCACGCAAGCACATGTGTGCACATTGAAATCATTCTTGTTCTCTAAACAGGCAAGGCTCAACTCAGAAGAAACCACCTTCATTAATCTTCCCAACCTTGCTCCACAACTCCAGCCAAGATTAATCTGTCCTGTCTCTGTGTACGTAATGATTACTTATGAGCATGCCAGGCTTCCCTCCTTAGAATGGAAGGCTCTGGACAGCAAGGTCTTGCTCTCTGGTAAATCCCTGACTATGCAGAGCCCATTGCTGGGAGTGCAGAGAGTGTTTTTGTTTTTATAATTGAAAAAAACTCAGTATGGCAATACAGGAAATTACTATTAAACCCAAACGAGGATTTCCTCCTCCTTACTCCCACCTCTGTATTCTACTCTGTTCAGATGATGAAAAGGCTACTTTACTAGCCACTCATAAATTAATTTTCTTTTAGTAGCTTGAACTGAAAACAAGGAAAATGTGAATCACTTGCCTGATACCATGTATGTTTTTGATTGCATAGCTTATTTCTCTCCGCAGTTCTTTCTCATTGAACTCCATCTGCAGATGCAAAATGAGCCACAGTTATGACACTTAATTCCTTTGAATAATAATATTGTTGAATATTAAAGAGTGAGAATAACTTGACTTAGTTATTAATAAATGGATACTCATGTCTTTCCTGACCTAAACCCAGATGGTCAAAACATCTGTTTATAGAAAGTTCAAGGCAACATAGAACATTGGGAATTACTAGAAGTTTTAGCGCAGTGGATTTTAACTGTACTGTAGTTAAGGAGGGCTATGCAAAAAGCATTCCTTCTGAACAGAAATTTTGTCATTTATTTGAAATATAAAATTCTACATTCTCTTGCTGAATGTAGTAAATATATTCACAGACAAATGAATAAATAAAAGTGTCACTTGATGTGCAGTAGTGATCCAGCTGTGCAGAGATTAACAATGGCTATATTTTCTCTCTGGCCATTTTAACCACCTGAGTTCAAGGCCTCCTTTTAAGGGGAAATTACTAATATTTTGCCAGTCCAACACAGGATAGATTGCTGTATAAAAGTTTCCCAGAAGTTCTAAATAACTTAAATTTGTTTGGAAGGAGAAGCAAAGTGTCACAGACCTTAGACCTGGAAAGGATATCAAGAGAACATTGGGTCGGGCCCTGATTTCTGACATTTGGCCACTCCAGCCTCATAATTCTATTCATTTTCCCCTCACACATTCTGCCATACAAAGATGAGTCGTCTTAGTTCCCTCCCCAAACCGTGTGGTTGGTTCCACAGCTCAGCCTTTACCATTCCTCTTTTTCCCTCTGGAACATCCTCCCATGCCCCCCACAATTAGTTGCTTATCCTTCTAAACTCAGCTCAGAATCAGGCTCCTTACACACTTATGCTGGGATTCAGGTCTGGGAGCTGTGTTTCCACAGCACCCCATGCCCAAGTTTACCATTTACTCAGCACATTTTAAAGAAACTCTATTTACCCATGTGCCTCCCACACCCACCAAGACATAATTCTCACCTCTCAATAAAGGCAAACAAGCATAGCCCCTAAAACTACTTAGCTGCCTACAGAGCATTTCAAACTCAGTATCCCTTAGTTTCCTTCATCTAATGGGCACTAACACTTGCTCAGCTGTGCAAGTCAAAACCTTTGTAATCATCGTGAATCTTCTCTTTCTTGCATCCCCAGTATCAATCCAAGCCTATGGACCCTACCTCCAAAATCACAAATCTATTCTCTTCTTTCCGTCTTCTCTTCCGAGGTGTTTTTATTAAGAAGCTAGTAAAGTTCAAGTTTCTGGGCTTTTTCCTTGCCTAACCCCCTTCCAAGACACTGTGCCTAATTGTGTGTTTATAATTTTGTCTGCAAAAGAGACCCACCCCCAAATTATGTAAGCTTCAGGTCCCACAGGAAGTGGATCCCCCCCACTCTGGCCCTCCTGTTTAGCTCATTTGTCTCCCTGAATCAGCTCTTACCCTTTACAATCCAGCCCACAGGGAGTTCTTTCAAAATGATCTATCAGATCTCCTCACTTCCCATCGTTAAAGGTAAGTATCTCCCTACAACCTAGAAAGCCCTGCATAAACGGGGAGCACCCTTCCTTTTACTCATTCCATACCTCTCTTGCATTCATCTGCTCTGCACCAGCCTCATCTGTTTCCTCACCTTTACTAGGTGTCTACTTTAGGGCTGCTTTTGGTGAACTACCTGTTCCCTCATGTCCTTACAGCTGACCTCTTCATGCCATTGTGGTCATATTTTAAATATTCCCTACTCAGAGAGACCCAGCCTGAACAGCTCATCCAATGTGTTGCATAATAACACTCAATATTTTCTTACTTCATCTATTATTTTCTGTCCTTCCCCACCAGACAAGTGTCTCTGTCTTGACTACTGGCACCTAGAACTTTGGCAGAGACTAGGTGCTCCAGAAATATTTTTAAATTAATTAGACAACAAATAAACAGCATAGGAAGTCAATTAGTATTTGTTGAAATACTTTGAAGTGTCGTTAGAGCACATTAAACAAAATCAAAACTATCAGTAAGAATATATTTCCCTCACAAATTTCATGGCCTGAGTATGGAGGCTTTTGTTCAAAAAATTATCTTAATCCCACACCACACACTTATCATTTTACAGACAGTTACCTAGAACAGAATATGGAAAAGAAGTGAAACAAGGGGGAAAGAATAGTATTTGGTACAAACCTTTACTATCTCAAAAGGGAAACGTTCATGGAAAATTCGGTTGATCTTAGCACCCCCTGAGAGCTCCAGGGTGTCAACCTGATCCCCTGACCCCTCGATCCTTTTCTCAAAGTCCACGGCAAATTGCTGAACCATTCTATAGTTGTGAAAGAGAAATATATTCCAGTTAGAGTTACAAGCTTTGCATTTCTCATGTTAATTTACTATGGTTATCCCTGAGAACCCTTTTTCTGATGTTTTTAGTGGCACCTACTGGCAGAACTAACATTGCAGTCTAGTCAACACTGAAAATGTAATTACATCAAATACATGTTATTAAGGTTTATTTTAGACAATTAAAAAATACATTTAAATGTGTCATTAAATGTATATGTATTGTTAAATGCATTTAGTTGCAAACATAAAATGGTATTTTAAAACACTTAACTTAGGAATTAAAGTTAAACAATGAAACTTTACGTGGAAGAGTCAAAATGAACCACACTCCCATGATGTCACACTCACCTAGGGCTCCAACTGCTCCAGCTACATATCCTTTGGCTTCATGAGCTACTCTCTTCCCTGCCCTCAGCATCACAAACCTTTCTCTGCCAGAACCACGCAAATCTGTGACCCTCGTGCCCCTCTACAGCTAGCTCTAGCCTTGTTTTTCAATGGCTAGATAATAAAATTAAAATTCCTTAACCCATCAGCCAAGATCCACCATGGTCTGCCCCGGGTGCCCAGCTCTTGCTACTCCTCCATACTCACCTTCCAAGACAACAGTATGGCAGTTCTTTATAGTTCCCTCCACGTACCATGTCTCTGGGCTCCTACACTTGTCTTCGCATCTGCTCAGTATACTATTTTCTCTGCCCTCACTTCTTTGCCTGGCTAATTTATATCTGTCCTTCAAGACTCAGTTCAAGCATCAGTTTTTCCAGGAAACATTCCATGGCCCACGGCTCTTCCCACCAGCACTCCTGACTGACTACCACCCAGATGAAGGCCATCCTCTACTCTCCCAGCATGTTTCCACCACACCGCTGAACACAGTGCATCACACTGCTTGTCTATCAGTCTCTGTCCTCAGGGCCAGGACCATGTGTTTTGTTTAACTCCCCCTGCTCAATATCTGAGAGGTATTCAAGTAAGTTCAGTGAAGGAATGAATTACCTTAAGGCGATTAGTAAAAAAATTACTAAGACATATAGGGAAAAAATAACTACTTCCATTTGTGGTTACCAAGTTTAGAAACTAATTCTGACATACTGGCACTACTTGCAAATTCAAAATCTAAGAGGAAAAAATTCAAACCATCTAAAACTTGCATGTTTTATTCTCTTTCATCAAACTCTTAAATGAATTAAAAGTAACTGCATATTATTTAGGCCAGAAAATCTAGAAAATAATTGGATGTAGCTAGGTTTATGTATATGTTGATGTTAATCTAATATGGAAACATCTGAAAATATGCACTGATCCTGGGAAATTTTAGAAAATTTGCCTCCGGCCACTCCTTTCCCCACACCCTACACACCAGCCACCCAGCCCACTAGAACAAGCTGTACCAACATTCACACTATTCTTTACTTACCTTCTTCCACCTGAAAAACTCCTCCCATACTTCAGGGTCTCATTCAAGTATCTTATTCTCTGTGCACTCACACCCTTGCTCACATGTAATGGCTCCCTCATCTGGGCTCCTTAACATTTTATAATTAACAATAACAGCATCTATCAGACTTTAACACAGTTGGTTGCCTATATATATATATATATATATATGCGTCTGGTTCCCCTGCTCTACTGTGGCCTCTTCTTGAGGCCAAAAATTTTCACTGTTGACTCTTCAGTATATAGCACAGGACCAGACAGCAAGCAGAATACAGAAAATGATGAGAGGAAGGCAAGAATGCAGGCAGGCAGAAAGGGAGGGAGGGAGGGAGGGAGAGAAAGAGAGAAGGAGGAAGAAGCTGATTGGCCCCCTACAGGGAAGAGTCTAGATGTGAGAAATTCTCTAATCTGAGTCCAGTAGAGTCACAAAGACAAGACCCAATCTTTGAAAGGATTATAGTTTCAGATGTATGTTAAGAGGACGGCCTAAGGCTTAAACAGAAATAGCTTTCCTTTCTCTGTAACCAGAAGAGTTTTTATAGGACCTTAAATCAAAGCCAAGAATACAAAGGAAAGGTAAACAAGGAAAGTTGAATCAAAAAAAAAAATTTCCTCTGTATGATCTTACAGTATTTTTTAATGGGGGAACATTAGATGATGCATTTAAGATGTTACTTAAATAATGTGACCATTTAGAATCTCCCTATAAAGAAATGAATTACATTGTATCTTTTATATGCCAAATTAAGGATATTTTGATTACAAGACTACAGAAGGAAAAGGCGGCCCTAAGAGGTGGCAAGCATTATCTTTGGAGACAGACTTGGAATGCAAGCTGGGCAAGGGTCTTCTGGTTGAGAGGACCTGAGGCAAGTTGCAGCACAGGCATAAAAGGGTAGATGAGGCTGGAAGGGGCCAAAAAAAGGAAATAAAGGTAAAAGATATAAGGAGCTGGTAATTCTCTAACAACTCGCTATCCTTCCCAAAACCCTCAGGGATAAACCTCCTAACCCAAGGATAAAATGGGAAGATCATGAAGAGTAAAGAAACCTGGCAGTTCTCATGCTTGTGTTTTTAAAGGGATACCTTAAAATTATTACCAAAAAGGAAAAAGAAATTTATAAATGTGGCCTTATTGTCTATATTTTATCATCAAAACATTGGTTCTCATTCCACTGAAAAATGCACACAGATCATAAGAAATGATTGAAATAAAGAGATAACAAGTACAAATGACACCAGTAGTTACAGTCGACATACATACATACAATACAGATGACGTTTTCAACAGGAGCTTTGCCCACTTATAAAGACAAAGCATAAAATTCCATGCTGTGTTATCACTACTGGTTTTACTCACTTATTGAATCCAACTATAAAAGCACAATGGAATTGGGCATGGGGTCGGACAATTGGTCAAATTTATAATAACAGAATTAGACCAACAGTTATTCCTTAAGATGTAAAGGTTCAAGGCTCATTGTGTAACATAGACAAAGCCTCATATACTTTACTTGCTTCTGTTAAACCTAGAAAATGACATCACAGACTAAGGCAAAAGCAAACTGAAGAAATTAGTTTAAAATTGAAGAAGGGTAGGAAAAGGTGACTCACTGCAGCAAAGCTTTGGTCTTCCTGGTGGGGTCTTCCGGCTTGAAGTTTTTGTAGGCTTCCACTTCGTGTTCTATGGAGAGCAACTGTCCCTGTAGCTTGTTCCTGAAGTTTGGGAGAGTATCTCGAATGTGGTTGGTAAGTTGCTAAATTAAACAAAACAAAATCATATATGTGATATAACAGATAAACCTGAGACAAAAATCAGCCTTTGCTGTTCTCCTAATCATTCAAAGCTTTAGAAATGAGATGCACACTTGAGATGGACTGTGTAGGTGGGCAGAGAGAAGGACTGTCTCCTCCATGGCCCTAAAAAGCCATGCTCAAAATCCCTGCAATTAGAGTCGCTTGCTTGAGCTATCTTGTTATGTCTGTGAACGCCTGTTAAAAATGCAGTTAATGTTACTAATGAGCTGCCTAATGATGGCTTAGCATCAATAAATCTTATTTATCAGATAACCTACCTTGCAGAAAGGACCTTATGTTAGAATGTGGTAGAAATGAAGGAAGTGGAGAGTTACAGGTTCAGCCCGATGCTCTCAGGACCAAACAGCTTACACCACACTGGTGGGGCTCAGAGGTACCAGCCAGCTGTTAGCTTCCTGTCCATTCTGCAGCTGAGACAGGTGCTTCCTCTTGCCTCCACCTCTGGGCCCTAGTCCACCTGTGATTGGTCACTGGCTTATGCCTCCACCAGGCTGCATATAAAAAGCTCTATGGCTGGTCAAGGGAAAACTCTCTGCTATTGATTTCTCTACCTAACCATCTGCATGGCATTTCCACTGAAATCATATGCTGGCACCTCAAACTCAGTACAATGAAAAATTCTCTAAGAGATTGTTTCAGAGCACATGATTAATTAAGAATAAAGGTCAGATATAAACCCAAATTGGTTAGCTCTCTTCCTTATTTTCTTTAGTTACAATGCAGTTAAGGAAAAGTCTGAATTAAAAGAAAATACAGTAATCTTGAACTGTGTAAGTAATGAACTTGGATCAAGAGGAGAATGCAAACCTCACAGAAATGCAGAAAAAACAATAATGCATAAAAAGTAAGGAGAATAAATACATCCAACCTGACTTAAGAAACAATTTTAAATCATTTTTAGGTCTATCTGGGGTTACTTGAAAATACCTATTCACTAAATCTATAGTTATTTATGAATAGTTCATAACTATATCATACTCTTGCCCACAGTTGTGACTTATTATGTCACTCCCCAGCATGTGTTGCTATCATGGGGAAGACTGAATTCCCAGGAGCAATATCACAAGAGATAGCCCCCGAATCTAAGAGTAACAGTAACCCCAAGAAACCAGTAGCCACCTGAATGCCATACAAGTTGTAAATAATAAAAACACTTGGTATCTACCTTTTGCTTCTCAGAAATCTCAAAAGCAAAGCAATACTGTGGACCACTCTTAGCTTTCTGAAACACTTCTTTCTGTGACTTTTGTGACCCCAGCTCCTCTCATTTTTCTCCTAAGCTTTCTGGATATTCCTTCTCTATCTCCTTTGCCAAGTCATCCTCTTCCACCTTACCCTTGAATATTGATAGTCCTCAAATCTGAGTCCTAGGCCTCTCCTCTGTCAGTCTGTTCTCTTCAAAGACAATCTTATTCCATCCCCGGTTTCAGTAAATCTCCAGATCCCTGAGACTGCCAATGGGTTACCTACAGACCAGACTTACTTTTGCTATGAGTATATGTATCAGATCATCTTCCTGACTTCTCCTCTTGGATGTGCCAATGACACCTCACCGAGAATGTGGCAGTGTGGATCTAAGTATTCATATTCATTTTTTAAATTCCTGTCTTTTAAGCTGAACATTTTATTTTGGAAAAAATGGGTATAAAAATAAGAAATATGAGTTCCACACCACATATTTCTTAATCGTTGCTTGAAAAAACATTTTTACCTGATTAAGGACCTTCTGCAGGTGTGGGGTCCCCATCCGATCAGCAATATGTCTGTAAGCCGGGTGTGAGAGAAAGAATTTCCTTTCCGCCAGCATGGCAGCTTTAATGTCCTTCTTCCCATCTATGTCCTTCTGGCTTCTGTTTACCACCCCCACGTAACCTGAAAGAAAACACACACCTATGGGGTTCGGGACACTTTCTGTTATCTGTTCTGGGGAGATTTCAAGGCTCTCAAAGTGGTGAATAAGAAAGGCAAAATCATTTTTAAGACCTGAAGAATGGATCCCTTTACAAAACTCAACTTGGAACATTAGTACTTAACAAAGACTCGCTGATTTATCTAGTGATAATATTTTTAGCATTAACACAATAATGTCTTTTGCCCTTAAAAGCTCTGTACATTTTAATAGGGTGTATCTCTTAGCATTTTGTTATACAGTGAATAAGTAAGTCAGACTTAAAATAGAGCAGTATATATATATATATATATATATACAGATATATATATATATATATATATATGCAGTCTATGGGGAATATTAATATGCTCCCTTCAAACCCCTTCCTTTTCCTGTTTTCTCATTCCTGTTATTTTAGGAACTAGTTCTCCCTTTGGACCATTGTTAATACATTATTTGGGAACACTCTATCATTCCCTAAAAAGTATAATTAATCATAAATCCATTCCTCACAAATGTGGAGGCATTAAAACCAAGCCTCCCATTGATTTCCCAATGCCTTCTATGCCACATCATCAAAGGAAGTCCTGTGTAGGACACAGTACATTACCCCTGCGAAGAGGCAGGAGCTTGTTCTCTAAAACATCCCTGGCATCTGTTCCTTCATCCATAAGATCCAGTTTAGTGATGACTCCAATGGTTCTTAGACCTGCATCACAAACAAACCCAACATTACACAGTTTGCAGGAGACTAACAAGTTTCAGAAACATATATGCCTCAATGTTAAGTGTAAAACACTAATATTCCTGGTCCTTTTCCTGTTTTTCCCTGTTGTAGTTCATTTTCCAATCCACTACTCCCATCTGGTGAATTCCAATGGGATGAGGTGGAGAGTTGCAAAACAACCCACCCAGAAGATTACTTTCACTTCAAGAGAGAAAAAACAACTAGATGCATCACCAAAATACTTTTAAATACATGAGCTTGTTTTTGTAGCATCCATGGAAAGATTTATACATTTAAATTTTCCTCCTAGGTACTGCAAACATATGAATGCTTTAAATTTTTTTATGCATTACATTATTAGAAACAAAAAAAATAGATTACACACAGACCAATGATGAGAATGTGTCATATACCAAAGCTTATTATTGACCAAGTCTTGAACACTTGATCAATACATAAAAAGAATAAAATTAGGTATAAGATAGTGTCATCAGAAAAAAATAAACTTGTAAGTCTCACATCATTCAGTGTTTCTTAGAAAAGGAAATATGACTTAATAGAAAGAAAAATGAACTAGAAATTCTGAGGCTTGGCTTCTAGTCCCAACACAAACCATTTAACACTGTGTCTTAAATTTCCTCATCTGTAAAACAAAGAGTTGGAAACCATAACCTCCAAGGTTCCTGTCAGTAATAAAATAATGTGAAAACCTAGACATTTTATGAGACACATCAGACACACTGTATTTGTCTGTTGCTTCCTTTGTTAGATAGAATAAACAATATTTGCCTAGTGTAACTTTGAACTTACAGTTAAACATGATTAAATAAACACAAACCTTTATCTTCTACCTGAAACCAACACAAACCTCTAAAAGAATAAGGGCTAATATTGATTAAGCCAGCTATGGTTTCATATGCTTTACATGTCTTAAAAAAATCATTTAATCCTGAAAAGTACTACTACCATTTTTTTAAGATAAGGAAAATGAGGCAGAGATTAAATAACTTTCCCAAGGTCATACAGAAGGTAAGTCCAACCAGCCTGGTTCCAGGGTGCATGCTTTTAACCAATATACTGCTTTTAACAGAAAGAAGAATTTAAAATATAAAAAAGGTTTAGAGGGGCGGAAGATGGCAGCATGAGTAGAGCAGCGGAAATCTCCTCCCAAAACCACATTATCTATGAAAATGTAACAAAGACAACCCTTCCTAGAATAAAGACCAGAGGACACAGGACAATATCCAGACCACATCCGCACCTGAGAGAACCCAGCGCCTCGTGAAGGGGGTAAGATACAAGCCCCGGCCCGGCGGGAGCCGAGCACACATCCCCCCAGCTCCCCGGCGGGAGAAGAATAGGCAGAGCGGGAGGGAGACGGGAGACGGAGCCCAGGACTGCCGAACACCCAGCAGCCATCCGGGCCAGAGTGCAGACACAGTACGTGCCCAGGGGGCCCTGGATGCTAGGGAAACAGGGCAGCAAGAACAGTGAGCGGGCACTGGAGGCCGGGTGCCGGAGGACATAAGAAAAGCGCGCGACCATTTTTTTTTTTTCTGTTTTGTTTTGGCGAGTGCTTTTTGGAAGTCTTAAAGGGATAGGGCCTCCAATACTAGGGAAACAGGGCACCAAGACCGGTGAGCAGATTCCTGAGGCTGGCGCCAGAGAATAAAGAAAAACGAGCGGCCACTTTTTTTTTTTTTTAATTTAAATTTATTTTTATTTTTATTTATTTATTTATTTTTTTTTTGTGGTCGTTGTTTTGTTTTGGTGGGTGCTTTTTGGAAGTCTTAAAGGGGCAGGGTGGGACACTTAATCCAGAGGTAGGGAATCCAGGGATCTCTGGGCACCCTAACCCCTGGGCTGCAGGGAGCAGGGAGGCCCCTTACGGAGATAAATAGCCTCCAGGCTGCTCTCCCTCCAATGCGACCCCACCACTTTGGAACACAGGCTCGAACCAGGCCACGCCCACAGCAACAGCGGAGATAAACTCCACAGTAGCCCGGCAGGAAGCAGAAACCCTGTCTGCGCGCAGCAGCCCAGCACAAGCCACTAGAGGCCGCTGTTCTCCCAGGAGAGGAGGGCCACAAACCAACAAGAAGGGAAGTTCTTCCAGCCGTCACTCGTCCCAGCTCTGCAAACTATTCCTATCACCATGAAAAGGGAAAGCTACAGGCAGACAAAGATCACAGAGACAACACCAGAGAAGGAGACAGACCTAACCAGTCTTCCTGACAAAGAATTCAAAATAAGAATCATAAACATGCTGACAGAGATGCAGAGAAATACGCAAGAGAAATGGGATGAAATCCGGAGGGAGACCACAGATGCCAGAAAGGAGATCGCAGAAATGAAACACACTCTGGAAGGGTTTATAAGCAGAATGGATAGGATGCAAGAAGCCATTGGTGGAATTGAAACCAGAGAACAGGAACGCATATAGAGAGAGATAAAAGGATCTCCAGGAATGAAACAATGTTAAGAGAACTGTGTGACCAATCCAAAAGGAACAATAACCGTATTATAGGGGTTCCAGAAGAAGAGAGAGGAAAAGAGATGGAAAGTATCTTAGAAGAAATAATTGCTGAAAACTTCCCCAAACTGGGGGACGAAATAATCGAACAGACCACGGAAATACACAGAACCCCCAACAGAAAAGATCCAAGGAGGACAACACCAAGACCCATAATAATTAAAATGGCAAAGATCAAGGACAAAGAAACAGTTTTAAAGGCAGCTAGAGAGAAAAAGGTCACCTATAAAGGAAAACCCATCAGGCTAACATCAGACTTCTCGACAGAAACCCTACAGGCCAGAAGAGAATGGCATGATATATTTAATACAATGAAACAGAAGGGCCTTGAACCAAGGATACTGTATCCAGCACGACTATCATTCAAATATAACGGTGGGATTAAACAATTCCCAGACAAACAAAAGTTGAGGGAATTTGCTTACCACAAACCACCTCTACAGAACATCTTACAGGGACTGCTCTAGACGGGAGCACTCCTAGAAAGAGCACAGCACAAAACACCCAACATATGAAGAATCGAGGAGGAGGAATAAGAAGGGAGAGAAGAAAAGAATCTCCAGGCAGTGTATATAACAGCTCAATAAGCGATCTAAGTTAGGCGGTAAGATACTAAAGAGGCTAACCTTGAACCTTTGGTAACCACGAATTTAAAGCCTGCAATGGCAATAAGTACATATCTTTCAATAGTCACCCTAAATGTTAATGGGCTGAATGCACCAATCAAAAGACATAGAGTAACAGAATGCATAAAAAAGCAAGACCCATCTATATGCTGCTTACAAGAAACTCACCTCAAACCCAAAGACATGTACAGACTAAAAGTCAAGGGATGGAAAAACATATTTCAAGCAAACAACAGCGAGAAGAAAGCAGGGGTTGCAGTACTAATATCAAACAAAATAGACTTCAAAACAAAGAAAGTAACAAGAGATAAAGAAGGACACTAGATAATGATAAAGGGCTCAGTCCAACAAGAGGATATAACCATGCTAAATATATATGCAACCAACACAGGAGCACCAGCATGTGTGAAACAAATACTAACAGAACTAAAGGGGGAAATAGACTGCAATGCATTCATTCTAGGAGACTTCAACACACCACTCACCCCAAAGGATAGATCCACAGGGCAGAAAAAAAGTAAGGACACGGAAGCACTGAACAACACAGTAGAGCAGATGGAACTAATAGACATCTATAGAACTCTACATCCAAAAGCAACAGGATATACATTCTTCTCAAGTGCACATGGAAAATTCTCCAGAATAGACCACATACTAGGCCACAAAAAGAGCCTCAGAAAATTCCAAAAGATTGAAATCCTACCAACCAACTTTTCAGACCACAAAGGCATAAAACTAGAAATAAACTGTACAAAGAAAGCAAAGAGGCTCACAAACACATGGAGGCTTAACAACACACTCCTAAATAATCAATGGATCAATAACCAAATCAAAATGGAGATCCAGCAATATATGGAAACAAATGACAACAACAACACTAAGCCCCAACTTCTGTGGGGCGCAGCAAAAGCAGTCTTAAGAGGAAAGTATATAGCAATCCAAGCATACTTAAAAAAGGGAGAACAATCCAAAATGAATGATCTAATGTCACAACTATCGAAATTGGAAAAAGAAGAACAAATGAGGCCTAACGTCAGCAGAAGGAGGGACATAATAAAGATCAGAGAAGAAATAAATAAAATTGAGAAGAATAAAACAATAGCAAAAATCAATGAAACCAAGAGCTGGTTCTTAGAGAAAATAAACAAAATAGATAAGCCTCTAGCCAGACTTATTAAGAAGAAAAGAGAGTCAACACAAATCAACAGTATCAGAAACGAGAAAGGAAAAATCACGATGGACCCCACAGAAATACAAAGAATTATTAGAGAATACTATGAAAACCTATATGCTAACAAGCTGGGAAACCTAGGAGAAATGGACAACTTCCTAGAAAAATACAACCTTCCACAATTGACCAAGAAAGAAACAGAAAATCTAAACAGACCAATTACCAGCAACGAAATTGAAGCGGTAATCAAAAAACTACCAAAGAAAAAAACCCCTGGGCCAGATGGATTTACCTCGGAATTTTATCAGACATACAGGGAAGACATAATACCCATTCTCCTTAGAGTTTTCCAAAAAATAGAGGAGGAGGGGATACTCCCAAACTCATTCTATGAAGCTAACATCACCCTAATACCAAAACCAGGTAAAGACCCCACCAAAAAAGAAAACTACAGACCAATATCCCTGATGAACGTAGATGCAAAAATACTCAACAAAATATTAGCAAACCGAATTCAGAAATACATCAAAAGGATCATACACCATGACCAAGTGGGATTCATCCCAGGGATGCAAGGATGGTACAACATTCGAAAGTCCATCAACATCATTCACCACATCAACAAAAAGAAAGACAAAAACTACATGATCATCTTCTTAGATGCTGAAAAAGCATTTGACAAAGTTCAACATCCATTCATGATAAAAACTCTCAGCAAAATGAAATAGAGGGCAAGTACCTCAACATAATAAAGGCCACCTATGATTAACCCACAGCCAACATTATATTGAACAGCAATAAGCTGAAAGCATTTCCTCTGAGATCGGAAACTAGACAGGGATGCCCACTCTCTCCACTGTTATTTAACATAGTACTGGAGGTCCTAGCCACGGCAATCAGACAAAACAAAGAAATACAAGGAATCCAGACTGGTAAAGAAGAAGTTAAACTGTCACTATTTGCAGATGACATGATACTGTCCATAAAAAACCCTAAAGACTCCACCCCAAAACTACTAGAACTGATATCAGAATACAGCTAAGTTGCAGGATACAAAATCAACACACAGAAATCTGTGGCTTTCCTATACACTAACAATGAACCAACAGAAAGAGAAATCAGGAAAACAACTCCATTCACAATTGCATCAAAAAAAATAAAATACCTAGGAATAAACCTAACCAAAGAAGTGAAAGACTTATACTCTGAAAACTACAAGTCACTCTTAAGAGAAATTAAAGGGGACACTAACAGATGGAAATTCATCCCATGCTCGTGGCTAGGAAGAATTAATATCGTCAAAATGGCCATCCTGCCCAAAGCAATATACAGATTTGATGCAATCCCTATGAAACTACCAGCAACTTTCTTCAATGAACTGGAACAAATAATTCAAAAATTCATATGGAAACACCAAAGACCCCGAATAGCCAAAGCAATCCTGAGAAAGAAGAATAAAGTAGGGGGGATCTCACTCCCCAACTTCAAGCTCTACTATAAAGCCATAGTAATCAAGACAATTTGGTACTGGCACAAGAGCGGAGCCACAGACCAATGGAACAGACTAGAGAACCCAGACATTAACCCAAACATATATGGTCAATTAATATTTGATAAAGGAGCCATGGACATACAATGGCGAAATGACAGTCTCTTCAACAGATGGTGCTGGCAAAACTGGACAGCTACATGTAGGAGAATGAAACTGGACCATTGTCTAACCCCATATACAAAAATAAACTCAAAATGGATCAAAGACCTGAATGTAAGTCATGAAACCATTAAACTCTTGGAAGAAAACATAGGCAAAAACCTCTTAGACATAAACATGAGTGACCTCTTCTTGAACATATCTCCCCGGGCAAGGAAAACAACAGCAAAAATGAATAAGTCGGACTATATTAAGCTGAAAAGCTTCTGTACAGCAAAAGACACCATCAATAGAACAAAAAGGAACCCTACAGTATGGGAGAATATATTTGAAAATGACACATCCGATAAAGGCTTGACGTCCAGAATATATAAAGAGCTCACACGCCTCAACAAACAAAAAACAAATAACCCAATTAAAAAATGGACAGAGGAACTGAACAGACAGTTCTCCAAAAAAGAAATACAGATGGCCAAGAGACACATGAAAAGATGCTCCACATCGCTAATTATCAGAGAAATGCAAATTAAAACTACAATGAGGTATCACCTCACACCAGTAAGGATGGCTGCCATCCAAAAGACAAACAACAACAAATGTTGGTGAGGCTGTGGAGAAAGGGGAACCCTCCTACACTGCTGGAGGGAATGTAAGTTAGTTCAACCATTGTGGAAAGCAGTATGGAGGTACATCAAAATGCTCAAAACAGACCTACCATTTGACCCAGGAATTGCACTCCTAGGAATTTACCCTAAGAATGCAGCAATCAAGTATGAGAAAGATCAGTGCACCCCTATGTTTATCGCAGCACTATTTACAATAGCCAAGAATTGGAAGCAACCTAAATGTCCATCGATAGGTGAATGGATAAAGCAGAAGTGGTACATATACACAATGGAATACTACTCAGCCATAAGAAAAGGGCAAATCCTACCATTTGCAGCAACATGGATGGAGCTGGAGGGTATTATGCTCAGTGAAACAAGCCAAGCAGAGAAAGAGAAATACCAAATGATTTCACTTATCTGTGGAATATAAGAACAAAGGAAAAACTGAAGGAACAAAACAGCAGCAGAATCACAGAACTCAAGAATGGACTAACAGGTACCAAAGGGAAAGGGACTGGGGAGGATGGGTGGGTAGGGAGGGATAATGGGGGGGAGAAGTAGGGGGGTATTAAGATTAGTATGCATGGGGGGGTAGGAGAAAAGGGAGGGCTGTACAACACAGAGAAGGCAAGTAGGGATTCTACAACATTCTGCTATGCTGATGGACAGTGACTGTAAAGGGGTTTATAGGGGGGACCTGGTATAGGGGAGAGCCTAGTGAACATAATATTCGTCATGTAAGTGTAGATTAGTGATAACAAAAACAAAGCAAAAAAAAAAAAAAAGGGCAGTTCCTCTGTGGTAACCTCCAATGAGTTCTACACAAGAGTATAAAGGGCATATAAAAGTGTAGGCAAAGGTTTGTTTTTATACAGAGGATCAAAGCCTAATTGGGCTACCCCGAAAATGAACTAAGATACGATATGAAAAAGAACTTCCAACATCAGCACTCTCTGGAAGACTCATGCCAGAAGATGATCATCAAAAAACCCCAACAAAGATCCACGCACTGCTACAGCTGTAGATGCACTCATCCCACCAGTTCCTGGACTTGCCATGGGAATGAGGAAGGAGATATCTAAGCTGGCCTGTGCATACAGTAAAACAACAAATTTGACTGGATCTATACTGTTGGAACTCAACCAAGAATTAGGAGAAGTGCAAATTGTAGCGCTCCAAAATCTTACAACTACAGACTATTTACTGTTAAAAGAACATAAGGGATGTGAACAGTCCCCAGGAATGGGTTGTTTTAATTTGTCTGATTTCTCTCAGACTGTTCAAGTTCAGTTGGACAATATCCACCATATCATAGATAAATTTTCACAAATGCCTAAGGTGCCTAACTGGTTTTCTTGGTTTCACTGGAGATGGCTGGTAATTACAGGTATGCTTTGGTTATGTAACTATACTCCTATCATGTTAATGTTATGAGCAATTTAAGTAGTAGCTTAAAACCTATACATGCTGAAGTTACTCTACAAGAAGATATGTCAAAGAAACAATCAATCTTCCCATGTTTTCTGCCGCCTGCTACTTCTATAGCTTTTCTTCTTCCTTCCTAATTACAACCCTTAAATAGAATTCATGCCTCATATCAAATTTACCGAGTATCATAATTCTTCCAAGTGGTAAAGATACCTCAAGACAAATGCTGGGCAAAGAAGCCACAGGGCATAAATCTGCAAAAAAGTAAAAAGCTAACCTTTTCAAACAATATTGCTTCTCTCTCACTTACCAAGTTTACATTTCCCTGTATGGCCCCGGAAGATGACTGGTTAGCCAGAGATGGGTAAGATTCCTCAAGGGAGGAACAACCTAAGACAGGCACAGTCGCAGGGGGGCCATCAGGTGAGAAATTGAGGATCAACAGAGGTGAGGCTTAGAACCTCACCCCCCCGTTCTGAGAGAAATCTTCTGCATACGTGGATGTTTTATTGCCCTTGTCTAGCTTGGATTAACACATAGTCAACAGGCACACACCTGATCATCTACATTTGCTCTCTTACAAGACTAAACTATGTTTTCTACCTTTACTTGTATCTACCTACCACTTCAGCATTTTATTAAAAATAATAATAATAAAGAGAGAAATGTGGTATCCACATATAAATCAAGTATAAAAATCAAATGAATATTCATATTTGAACTGACTGTTTATAGTTCATAATGCATGAGCAAAACCAAAGATTTCTGTGATGGCTGCCCTTGTACTGTTCACCATGTAAGAACTTATTCACTATGTAAGAATTTGTTCTCCATGTAAGAACTTGTTTGTTATGCCTCAGAAGATTGGAGACTGACGAAAATTAGGCTTGGGGTGGATTAATGATTGTGCATTGAGCATTGACTCCCCTATACAGAATTTTATTGTTGTTAACAACCATTTGATCAATAAATATGAGAGGTGCCCTCACAAAAAAAAAAAAGTACACACTTCCAATAGTAAAATAATAAGTAACCGGGATGTAATGAATATAGTCAAGATATTGTAACAGCTTGGTATGGTGATAGCTGGTACCTAGAATTGTCATGTATATAAATGTTGAATCACTATGTTGTACACCTGAAACTAATGTAATGTAATACCGTGTGTCAACTACCCTTCAATAAAAAAATAATTATCTACAAAAAAAATTAAAAACAAAACAAAAAAAAAGGTTTAAACCTAGAAGGTCAAAGAAAATGGGATAGGATTGCAAAAAATTTTGAAACTGGAAAACCAGCAAGATGACTGCTAACTAACTTACCAGACCAGAGAAAGAGGAAAATCAAATCAAAGAAAGCCAACAATAGGTGAAGCCCAAAAGCTGAATAATTTATATCACAGCATCTCAGAAAGGTCCAGGATCTGGGAGACAAATAGCTCTGAAAATAGTGGAGAGCAGTAGTGGCAGCTGAGATTGAAAACAGGAGCACTGGATGAAAGCAGTCAGAATTCCAGGAATAACATAATTAGTTGCTGCCCTGGCTGTGCCTGGCAGGAGAGTATAGGTTTACTCTATAGAAAGACTGAACTATGGAAAACTCTGAATTCATGGGCACCTGAGTATTATTTAGGGGTATCAGGTGTTGAAGTGAAATTCTGCATACTGACTGGCAGGGCTGCCTTTCCACCATCCAGATCCCTAAGTTGACTTCAAAGAAAAACTGGCTAGCAGACTACACCCCCAAGCAGGAGACTGGAACAACTCTGGGGAAATTACAAGAAGGAAATACAGTTACTGAAATTCAATGGAATTCCAATCAAAACATCCCACTAAATCATCCTAGTGTGATGCCTATCATTCAGTAAGTCAAGGACATCCACATAAAGCTTCCAATCACCTGTTAATATTTCACTGTTAAATATGAATGGATAGGGAGAGAGCTGAAAAAAGGTGGAGGAGTAGGAAGGCAAGGTAGAAACCTCCCGCAACAAATACATAAAGGGAGAAACTGCAGCAAATACAACTAAACCTGAAAACGACCTGAGGACTACAAGACAGACCACCTACACCTGGGAAAGAAGAGAAGACCACACAGAAAAGGGTAGAGTGGCAGAGCTGCAATTGAGTGGGACCCAACCCCAGCCCACAGATGGGAGGAAGAGGAACAGAGCAGGTAGGGGATGGGCACCCAGAAACTCTGCACACCTGGCCCTAGAGGTCTTCTCCAGGAGCTCAAGTCCACATTACACTGGGTTCTGGTGGTTAGCAGGGCTGGACACTAGGAACAGTTGGAACACACTGGGAGGCTGAGACACCACTTCCAGAGTACAGGCATGCTCCAGCGGTCCTGCTAAGACCCAAAGTGGAGGCAGCAGTTTGAAAGTCTTGCCAGCAGCCGCAGGAGGGCTGCCAGAGGGGCAAGGGTTGGATGAAGCTCTCTCCTCAGGAGACATGGAAGGTGCATGATACCTCCCTCAGCCCAATGGGTTGGGAACTCTCAGGAGCCCCACATGCTCCATTCTCCCTCGCTCGCAATGCAGCCCCAGAGGTGCCTGCCAGCACACACTGTAGATAAGCCAACCTACTCAACCCACTGCAGCATCAGATTTTGCTGCTTGGCAGGGAGAGGGAGACTCCCAGCTTTCTTGGCCCTGTTTCACCCCAACTGTGTGCTGGGGGGGTGCCTGTAGGAGCCAGCCCCAAGAACTCCTTTCTCCCCATAAGTGTCCAAGCCCAATACTGCATGACCTACCCTGCCCCAGAGTTGCATAACAGCGCTGTCCACCACATTAACCCTGAAATTCTGCAATCCCTGCAGGGAAGACAGAGGGTGGCCCCATCCACAATGATCTCAGCAGAGGCTTCTGCTATGATCACAAAGGTGGCTGAAGCAAACAGTCAGCACAGCAGACTCAGACCACTACCAGTAGACAGACAGAAAGGAGGCCATGCCCATTGCATACCAACAGCAATGGGGGCTCCTGTAAAGAAGAACCGGGCACTGGAGAATAAAGAATCTTGAGCTTCTGGGCACCAGAGGATACCTTCTTCATAAAATTATTGCTGTCTAGGCCAGAAAGCATAACAGATACATCCAATAAAAGGAAGAAACAAAGAAACCCTGACAAAATGAGGAGGCAGAGGAATATGTTTCACACAAATCTACAGGACAGACACCAGACAGAGGGCTAAATGAAATGGAGATAAACAATCTGCTTGATAAATGTTTCAAAGTAAAAGTCATAAATATGCTCACTGATTTGCAGAAAAGTATTAAAGACCTCAGAGAACTCTTCAACAAAGAGATAGAAGAGCTGAAAAAGAGTCACTCAGAGCTGAAGAATACCATAACTGAAATGAAACATGCAAAGGGGAGAATGAACAGCAGATTGCTGCAAATAGAGGAGACGGCCAATGAAATTGAAATTAGAGAGCAGGAGCACAATGAAACCAAGGAACAGAGGGAAAAGGGGATCCCTAGGAATGAAAGAATGGTAAGAAAGCTGTGTGACAAATCCAAACAAAACAATATGCACATAATAGGAGTACCAGAAGTAGAAGAGAGAATCAAAGGGATAGAAAGTTTCTTTGAGGAAATAATTGTTGAAAACTTTCCCAATATAGGGAAGGAAGTAGACACTTAAGTTATGGAAGTACAGAGAGTCCCTAACAAAAGGACTCCATGAAGACAACACCAAGACATACAATAATTAAAATGGCAAAGATTAAGGATAATGAGAGAGTACTGAAAGCAGCCAGAGGGAGATAAAGGAAACCCTACCAGGCTATCAGCACACTTCTCAGTAGAAACTTTACAGGCCAGAAGGGAGTGGCATGAAATATTTAATGTACTGAAACAGAAGGACATTCAAAACAGAATCCTTTACCAAACAAAATTATCATTCAGTTTTGAAGGGGGGATTAAACAATTTCCAGACAAACAAAGGCAACAACCAAACAAGCATCACAAGATATATTAAAGGGACTGCTGTAGATGGAAATGTTCCTAACGCTAAATAGCTTTCACCAGTGGAAATAAACCGATAGTAAATATAGTAGATCAGTTACTTACCAAGCAAGTATGAAATTAAAACAAAATAAAAGAAGCTAAATTAACTATACACAAAATCAGTCAAGGGATACACAAGAAGTTCAGATTATGACATCTAATATATAAAGTGTGGAGAAGGAAGAAGAAAAAGTACTCATAGACTGTGTTTGAAAGCGTAATCAGCAACTTAATATAGACTGTTATATAGTCAGGAACCTCTCCTTGAATCTTGGTAACCACAGAACTGAAGCATGTAATAGATACACAAAAAATGAAAACAGAGAAATCCAATCACAACACTGACAAAAGTCATCAAATAACAAGAGAAGAGTATAAAAGAGGAAGAAAGGAACAGAGAGAAAACAATAAAGTGGCAGTAAGTGCATACTTATCAATAATCACCTGAAATGTAAACGGACTGAATACACCATTCAAAAGACATAGAGTGGCAGATGGATAAAGAAACAAGACTCATCTATATGTTGCCTACAAGAGACTCATTTCAAACACAAAGGCATATACAGACTAATAGTGAAGGGATGGAAAAAGATAATTCATGCAAATAATAGGAAGAAAAAAGCAGGAGTAGCAGTACTTATATCAGACAAAATTGATTTCAAAACAAAGAAAGTAACAAGAGAGAAAGAAGGACATTACATAACGATAAAGGAGTCAGACAAGCAAGAGGATATAACCATTATAAATATCTATGCACCCATCATAGGAGCACCTAAATATGTAAAACAAATACTAACTGAATTAAAATGGGAAATAGATTGTAACAATACATTTTAGGAGACTTTAACACACCACTCAGATAAACAGACAGATTGACCATACAGAAAATAAATAAGGAAACAGAGCAAATGAACAATGCATTGTATCAAATGGACTTAACAGATATTTACATAACATCCCACCCAAAAGCAGCAGGATACACATTTTTCTCACATGTACATGGAATATTCTCCAGAATAGACCACATCTTAGGCCACAAAAACAGCCTCAATAAATTAAGAAAGATTGAAATTGTATGAAGCAGCTTCTCAGTCCACAATGGTATGAAACTAGAAATGAATTACACAAAGAAAAAAAAAAGCCCACAAACACATGGAGGCTAAATAACATGCTTCTAAATAATCAATGGATCAATTAACAAGTTAAAACAGAAGTCAAGGAACACAGGGATTCTTGTATTCTAGGGATCCCTAGGAATAGCCCAAAATCTGTGGGACTTTGTAAAGACAGTTCTAAGAGGGAAGTACAAAGAAATACAGGCCTACCTTAAGAAACAAGACCAATCCTAAAGAAACAGTCTAAAATCAAAATTAAAGAAAGCAGAAAAAGAAGACTAAATGAAACTTGAAGTAGGTAGACAGAGGGACATAATAAAGATCAGAGCACACAAAAAAATAAAATAGAGAAGAATAAAACAATAGAAAAAAAATCAATGAAACCAGGATCTGATTCTTTGAGAAAACAAACAAAATAGATAAACCCCTAGGCAGACTTATAAGAAAATAAGAGAGTGTTCAATAAACAAAATCAGAAACAAAGAAGGGATAGTTACAACAAATACCACAAAATACAAAGAATTATTAGAGACTACTATGAAAAATTATATGCCAATAAATTGGACAACCTAGAAGAAACAGAAAAATTCCTAGAAAAATGCAATTCTCCAAGATTGGCCAAGAAGAAACAGAAAATCTGAACAGACCAATTAACAATGATACTGAATTGGTAATTTAAAAATTCCCCCAAATAAAATTGCTGGTACAGATGGTTTCACAGCTGAATTCTACCAAACATTTAAAAAAGAGCTAATACCCCTTCTTCTTAAAGTATTCCAAAAGGGAGAAGAGAAGACTTCCAAACTCATTCTATGTGGCCAGCACAACTCCAATACCAAAGCCAAAGACATCACAAAAAAAGAAAATTATAGACCAATATACCTGATGAACATAGATGCAAAAATACTCAACAAAATTTTAGCAAACAGAATTTAAAAATACATCAAAAAGATCATCCATCATGAATAAGTCTGGTTTATTCCACAGATACAAGGATGGTTCAACATTTGTAAATCAATCAACATCATACACCGCATTAACAAAATGAAAGATAAAACCACATGCTCATCTCAATAGACACTGAAAAAGCATTTGACAAAATTCAACATCCATTCATGATAAAAACTCCCAACAAAATGGGTATGGAGGGTATGTACCTCAACATAATAAAGGCCATATATGACAAACCCATAGCCAACATCATAAGTAATAGTAAAAAGCTGAAAGCTTTTCCTCTAAGATCAGGAACTAGACAAGGATGTCTACTGTCACCACTTTTATTTAACATAGTACTGGAGGCCGTAGTCACAGCAATCAGACAACACAAAGAGATGAAAGGCATCCAGATTGGTAAGGAAGAAGTTAAACTGTCACTGTTGGCATATGACATGACATTATACACAGAAAACCCTAAAGACTCCACCAAATTATTAGAACTAATAACTGGATTCAGCAAAGTTGCAGGATACAAAATTAATACACAGAAATCTGTTGCATTCCTACATACAAACAACAAACCAGCAGAAAATCAGGAAAACAACACGATTTACAATTGCATCAAAAAGAATAAAACAATGAGGAATAAGCCTAACCAAGGAGGTGAAAAACCTATACTCTAAAAACTATGACACTCATGTGAGAAATTAAAGACACCAATAAATGGATATTTATCCCATGGTCACAGATAGGAAGAATTAAAATTGTCAAAATGGCTATCCTGCTCAAAGCAATTTACAAATTCAGTGCAATCCCTATCAAAATACCAATAGATTTTTCAATGAACTAAAACAAATAGTTCTAAAATTCCTACAGAACCACAAAAGACCCCAAATAGACAAAGCAATCCTGAGAAAGAAAAACAAAGCTGGGGGTTATGCCACCTGACTTCAAGCTCTACTACAAAGTCACAGTAATCAAAACAATTTGGTACTGGCACAAGAACAGACCCATCAATCAATGGAACAGAACAGAGAGCCCAGATATAAACCCACACATATATGGTCAATTAATATATGATGAATATACAATGGGGAAATGACAGCCTGTTCAATCACTGGTGTTGGGAACACCAGACAGCAACATGTAAGAGAATGAAACTGCATTATTGCCTAATTCCATACACAAAAGTAAACTCAAAATAGATCAAAGACCTGAATGTAAGTCATGAAACCATAAAACTCTTAGAAGAAAACGTAGGCAAAAATCTCTTGGATGTAAGTATGAGCAATTTTTTCCTGGATGCATCTCCTTGGGGAAGGGAAACAAAATAAAAAATGAACAAGTGAGACTACATCAAACTAAAAATCTTCTGTACAGCAAAGGACACCATAAGCAGAACAAAAAGGCATCCTACAGTATGAGAGAATATATTCATAAATGACTCTCTGATAAGGGGTTAATATCCAAAATAAATAAGAACTCACATGCCTCAACACCAAAAAAACAAATAACCCAATAGAAAAATGGGCAAAGAACCTGAACAGATATTTCTCCAAAGATGAAATACCAATGCCAACAGACACATAAAAAGTTGCTCCACATTGCTAATCATCAGGGAAATGCAAATCAAAACCACAATGAGATATCACCTCACACCAGTCAGAATGGCCACTATCTGAAAGATAAAAAATAACAAATATTAGCAAGGATGTGGAGAAATGGGAACCCTCCTACACTGTTGGTGGGAATGCAAATTGTTGCAACTGCTGTGGAAAGCAGTATTGTGGTTCCTTAAAAAGCTAAAAACAGAAATACCATTTGACCCAGGAATTCCACTTCTAGGAATTTAACTGAAGAAAAAATCCCTAATTTGAAAAACATATGCACCCCTATGTTTATCACCACATTATTTACAATAGCCAGGATATGGAAGCAAGCTAAGTGTGCATCAATAAATGAATGGATAAAGAAGATACAGTACATAGACACAGTGGAATATTATTCAGCCATAAAAAGAAAAGAAACCCTTACATTTGCAACATTATGGATAGATCTAGAGGGTATTATGCTAAGTGAAATAAGCCAGGTGGAGAAAGACAAATACCATATGATTTCACTTATTTGTGGAATGTAAAAACAAAGCAAAACAGAAGGAACAAAATAGTAGTAGACTCATAAACACTGAGAAGTGACTAGTGGTTATTAAGGGGAAGGGGTTGGGGTGGGTTGGTGGGGAGAGTAGGGAGATAAAAGCACACAATAATTCATAATCACAACATAAGTTGATCACAGTGATGGTAGTACAGCACAGAGAATACAGTGAATGATTCTGTAACATCTTTCTATGTTGGGAGATAGCAACAACACTAGAGGGGGGTGAGGATTTAATAATATGGGTAACTGCTGAACCACTGTGTTGTCCATTTGAGAACAACATAAGATCATATATCAATGATACTGCAATTAAAAAAATATGAATACATATAGCCAAGGAGATTCTCGAATATGAGACCAAAGCAAATAACAATCATAAACCAGAACATGGAGTAAAGAAAGAAAATACAAAATACAGAACAAAACTTTATTATTTTCATTAATATCCTCAAAGAGAAAGGAAAAGTCATTGCATTCATGGAACAAGAGTAGAATGTTATAAAAGGAAACTTCAAAGCAAACAACAGAAATTCTCATTATTAAAAATGTAACAGCAGAAATAATAATGTTAGTAGAATACTTGGAGCACAAAGTTAGGAACCTTCCAGAAAACAAAAGAAAAAAAAGTTAATAATAGGAAAGGAGTAAGCTTTTTAATCTGAAGAAATGACCCAGATCCATTTTCTGAATGACTGGCATTCCAGGAAAAAAAGATCAAACTGAAACAGTCAGGGGTATAGGCACATACTAATCAGGTAAATATCCTATGACTGATTTATGGATTGAATTAACCCATCAAGTTCCCAACACAACATGAAAAACATATCCATACACACACACACACACAATATTACTTATTATACAAAATTTCAAATAAATAAGTAAACCCACATTCAATAGGGTATCCATCATCACAGTTTATGTTTCATGTATGGGATAATTATTAATAGAATCCTCTTTAACTCCCAAAAGACTTCAAGCAGAAGAGTAAGTTATATGTTCACTCTAACTCATCAGTAAAATGAAGAAACAACAAACTTATGTTTTAAAATTAAATAACAGGATTTCTGGTTTCTGGTATGGCACATAAGGAGCTTGGGAATTGTCACTGTATCCTAATGAGTGGACAATTGAAAAATCAACAACCCTTCTCAGGAGTGAGGTCACAGGGCAAACTGTCCCATCCCAAATTTGGAGAAATAGACAGGTGAATACAGAGAATCACACTTGAAACAGAAAGCCACAAGCAGAAAACTCTGTAAGAACCAATGCCTGTGGAGAAAAACAACTGTAACTGATGAACTGCAGGAATCTCAGTGTGGACAGTCTGAAAGTCAAAAACTTCAGGGGACCGAGTCACAGGGGGGAACCATATTTTTGTTAGTTTTGCCTCCAGGAGCTTGACCAGGTTCTTACAGGGAGTATCTGAGAAAAATTTCCTTGTGCTTCTGGCAGGAAGAGAAAACAATCTGGTTAAAAAATGGGTGAGACACCTGAACACACACCTCAGCACAGAAGATAAAGAGATGGCAAGTATGTACATGAAAAGATGCTCCATATGTCATTAGGGAATTGCCAATTAAAACAATAGTGAGCTACCACTACACACCTATAAGAATTGCCAAAATCCAGAACACTGAAACCACCAAATACAGGAGAGGATGTGGAGCATCAGGAACTCTCATTCATCACTGGTGGGAATGAAAAATGGTTGAGCCATTTTGGAAGATAATTTGGCACTTTACAAAAACAAACATACTCTTACCATGTGATCCAGTAATTGCAGTCTTTGGTGTTTACCCAAAGGAGTTGAAAACATGGCTATGCAAAAACTTGCACACAGATGTTTATACTGGCTTTACTTTTAATTGCCAAATTTGGAAGCAACCAAAATGTCTATCAGTAAGTGACTACAGATAAATGAAAGATGGCATATCCAGACAATGGTATATTATTCACTGTCAAAGAGAAATGAGCTATCAAGCCATGAAAAGACATGGAGGAAATGTAAATGCATATTACAAGAAGTACAAGAAGCCAATCTGAAAAGGCTACATAGTATATGATTCTAACTATATGACACTCTGGAAAAGGCAAAACTAGGGAGATGGTAAAAAGATTAGTGGTTGCCAAGGGTTAGGGGAGACAGGAATGAAAAGGTGGAGTCCAGATGAGTTTTAGGCAGTAAAAACTATTCTATATGATTTTATAATGGTGGATATACGATATAATACATCTGTCAAAAATGAGAGAATGTACACCACCAAGAATGAACCGTAATGTCAACTATGGACTTGGTTGATAATGCTGTGTCAAGGAAGGTTCATCAGTTGGAAAAAATGCACCCCTTTGGTGGAGATGTCAAGTAGTTGGGGAGGCTTGTGAGGACAGGACATATATGGGAACTCCCTACACTTTGCACTCAATTTTCGCTGAATCAAAAATTGCTCTAAAAAATAAATCTATTAATTAAATACAATCAAAATACATGATACATGTAAAGTACTTGGTACATTAAAACACTTAATGAATGAAAATTGTGATCTCACAAGCTTTGTTTGCACTGCTACTCCCACTCTAACCAAGCCTAAGCTCCAGTCATACCCAATGAGCTGCAATTCCCCATGTGACTATGCATTCTTGCTCTTTCACCTTTGTAACACTATCACCCTCAGCTCAAAATATCCTTCCCATCTCTTCTTTCTTGGTCATCTCCTACACAGCATTGAAATAGCTTACAGGCTGTCCTGCTAGTCCTTAATCAGTCTCCCCCAAGTGTAACTTTTGGAGTGCTTTCTCTGCACCCTCAGAGCTGTCTATGTACATTGAAATCATGAGTCTTATATGACCCTATAAATCTGCTTATTTGTTTATCTCACGCACTAGAACATGAACTCTTTAAGAAAAAGGGCTATATCTAATCTACCAATTCCAAACATTCCATATAGAACACAGAGTGGGAACTCAATAAATGTTTATTCATTAAATGAATAAATGAGTGAAAAAATAAGCATACTTGTTTTACTTAGGTTCAGACAAGAATTGAAATACAAATTCCAGAAAAGAAATATGATACCACTCTACCATGTTATCTAGGTTTGTTGTCAGCACAGTGATTTTCCTATAAGGACACATCCATTTCTCCCATATATACAACTAAATTATAAGGAGTGTATTGTTTCATCTAATTAAGAAATGAGACAAAACCAAGCCATGAACCATATTAGCAGTTGCCAAAAAAGTAATCTGGAACACAGTGTACACTGAAACAACTGCAATGAAAAACAAAATCAATGAAGAGTTCGTGTACACATGTATACAGAATTAAAAACAGACTTAAGAAATTGTATGTCCTTCAGTTAATGCACTTTTTTGTTTTGGGTTTTGGTGGGATTTGGGCGGTCTGAAGTAAATGTTGTTCTTTTTGTTTGGCAAAGATTAGGGGATATTTTATTTCTGAAAGCAATCAGTGATGAACAGGAATAGTTTAATCTTTTTTTCCTATAAGTTTTCCATTAGCATTATTTTCTGGTTACTGCCAACATTTCTGAATAGCACAGTTTTCATTTTTAAAGCCATCAAGTAATATTATTGCATGTGATAGTGATACTAGCTAAAATATTAATAATAGAAACTATAAAAATTACTGTTGCTATGGTAGCAGAGACTCTATCTTGTTCACCAATATATGCCCAGAGTCTAGCAAAGTACTTGAAAGATTTAATATTTGTGGAAGGAAGGGAGAGGAGAAAGGGCAAAAGGACAAAGGAAGTAAGGGAGGGAAGGGAGGGAAAATTACCCCAAAGATAAGAAAATTTAGGTACAGAGTAGTTCTTTCATTGAGAATCTGCACTCCAAAACAGACTAAGGAATGAAGAAACAAAAGAAAAAGAATTCATATATACTTAAATCTTTCTGCTTTTTGTTTACCTAAATCCATTTCCTTCTTCTTCCTTCGAATACCCTTTACTATATCTCCAAATCCCCCTTATAGTTGAGTTACAACCTCCCTTATAATCTGCCTGTGCTTGGGTTCTAACCAGTGGAATGTGAGCAGAAGTGATATGTACCACTTCTAGGCTTGATACACATTTTTTCCCACCTGTCCTCCTGCCTGCTTTTTTGCCTTTCACCTGCTGAACCTAACCATAGTAAGTCCCTATGGGTGACAAATGGAAGTGTCTGGGTAGCTGAATGATGTCACAGGCAAGAAAAACCACACTACCTGGAAAATCCAGCCAGATGGACCTTTCTACTGTTTGCACCATTACATGTTTCAGTCAATTTCTTACTGTGTATTACTACAAACAGTGGTACCGTGAGGAAGAGAGCTGCCAAAATGAAAACCTAGCTTAGCAGAACTAGGTAGTACAGAAACAAATATTCCAAGTTAGAAATATGAGGATTCATGCTAGGCAATAGCTGTATGTTTTGTAAACCTGCATTTATGATAACTTGTAAGGCAGACTAAATGTCTACTGAAAGGAGAATCTATTGGAAAGAGCCAGAATGTTCATTTGTCTGGATTGTTCCTTGTTGCTCAAAACAATATATTTAAGAAAGAGGTGAGTTCACACAAGAAACTTATCATTTTGCAAGCAGAAATAGAAAGGATTAGAGAAAAGCTAGAAATTTGGGTCTTTTAGTGGTTGAAAAGTCAACTGTTCTTATGACTTAAACAAGAGAAGAATAGACTGAAAAGCCTCAGAACAGCAAAGGTCCACTATGAATTTTCAGTTAAGGAAAGGAGCTCAGTAATTTCTGTTTCTGGCTATAAAAGAGTAACAGAGTTCAGACATATCTTTCTGCTGTGAACTACTAGAAAATTGATAAAATAAATGGAACAATTGTTTACAGACATGAACAGGTTGCACAGAACTATGATACATGAGAGAAGAGAAACAAACAAAACAAGCCATAAAATTACCCAAATTCTACTTGGAGGTGATTTCTGGACCACAGTGAGAAGAGGAAAAATCCAAAGGGATCCCAAAAGTACTGTTTAGTTGAGGAGACATAGACTAGATTTCAAGGCAGCCAGAAATTACAAGATAGTGTACCAGATAAATGGGAGCTATTAATAGGGAGAGCTCTAGAAATGTTCACAGGGGTCCACTTGAGTCTTTGAATGTATGCATGCCTAAGTAAAACTCCACATGGCTGGGCAAAAAACAACTGTAAAAAACAACTTAGAGCAAACAATTACCCAGAGCTCACACAAGGCTAGGGATCATTTAAGTTTCCACCAGCCAGAGTAGAGACACCTGCTGAAGGGTAAAACCTCAGTAAAATTTACTGCAGACCCACCTTTTAAAAAGACTAAAAATGAGCTTCAAAAAAAAAACCTAACTTACCTGCAAGCAATGTAATTACCTGCTAAAGTGAAATTCAACATTTTTAAAGAATACAATAAACTCGGCACTCAACAAAGTAAAATACAAAATATCCAGCACACAAGTAAAAATCACTAGGTACATAAAGAAGAAGGAAAATGTTCAGGAAAAAAAATCAGTCAATAGCATTTCACTTAGAAACAATGGAATTCACAGATGACATTAAATAACTATTAAAATGTGCACAAAATGTTGGAGGCTATAACACAAAACATAAGGACAAGTAAATAAAAAAATACATAAAGACATCTATAGGACATCTATAGAATAATATTCTTTTCAAATTCATCAAAATGGACCATATGTGGTTCTAACAAATAAATCTCATAAATTTAAAAGGAATAAAATCATACTCAAGTTAATATCAGAAAGTTATCTGGAAAATGTTAAAATGTTAGGAAATTAAACAGCATATTTCTAAAGTACCAAGGGTCAAAAAGGAAGTCACAGGGAAATTATAAATATTATGAACTGAATAAAACAAAAGCATAGTATAGAAAAATTTGTAGTATACAGCTAATTAAGTATTTAGAGGGAAATTTATACCTTTAAAATATTCCTATTACCAAATGAGATAGTTTTAAAGCCAGTGATCTAAGCTTTGACCTTAAGAAACTAGAAAGAGAATAGTAAATTAAATCCAAAGTAGAAGAAAGGAAATAATAAAGATAGGAGTGAAAAAAATGAGATAGAATACAGATAAACAATAGATATAATCAAAGTAAATGCTGATTCTTTAAAAAGGGTAATAAAGTTGTTTACTGCCACTCTTTGACTTAACATTATACTGAAGATTCCAGCCAGTGAAACAAAGCAAGAAGAATAATCCAAATGCATAAGAAAATAGCAAAACTGTCTTTTTCCACAGACAGCAAGATGATGTATATAGAATAGTTCAAAGAATCTACAAAAGGCTCCCAGAATTAATATGTGGATTAATTGAGATCACAGAATATAAGATCAAAACATAAAAATTAATTGTACACATCTATATACAGGCAATAATAATTGGAAACCACAAGAAAATGTTAATACTATCTATAATATCATCCAAAAATATAAACAATTATACATAAGGTTAAATATTATAAAATATATGTAAGATGTCTATGCTGAGCACTGTAAAATACTGCATAGAAGACCTAAATAAATGAAAAGAAATACTATGTTCATTGACTGGGACATTCAATACTGTTAAGTCAATTTTCTCCAAATTGGTCTCTAGCAGCACTGCTCAAAAGCACTTGGAAATGTTCTGTATGTGAGCTTTCCAGTCCAGAAGCCATTAGCCATATATGATTATTGAGCACTGGAAATAAGATGTGCCTGAGGAAGTTTAATAGCCACATGTGACCAATGGCAGGCATGTTAGAAAGCAAAAGCTATAGGTTTAATGTAAATTCAAACAAAATCCCAGCAAGTTTTTGTAGAAACAGACAAGCTAATTAAAAATGAAAAGATAGGGGGATCACGGGAAGATGGTGGCATGAGTAGTTCAGAGGAAATCTCCTCTCCAAAACGTATATATATGTATGAAAATACAATAAATACAACTATTCCTAAAAGAGACACCAGTGGATGCAGTACAACAGCCAGGATACATCTACATCTGTGAGAATTCAACATCACACAAAGGGGGTAAGATACAAGCCACGGCCAGGCAGGACCCAAACGCTCCCCCACGCCAAAACCCGGTGGGAAGAAAGGAGTCAGAATGGGGAGGGAGTGAGAGCCCAGGACTGCTAAACAACCAGCTCTAGAAACCCGCACCCGGAATGCAGACACAAGGTGCACGGGGTGCTGGATATTAGAGAAAGGTAAAAGCAAAACCTGTGGGCAGGTCCCTGCAACCGGTGCTCCTGAGACAAAAGAAAAGTGAGTGCTTTCTGCAAGTCTTAAAGAGACAGGGACCCAATAGCTGGACGAAGTTGTACCGGCACACATAGCTAGCAGCTGGGAATCCCGGGGAAACTTAGGTGCCCTAAACCCCGGGGAGGCAGTGCAGCTCTGAAGCCCCTCACGGCACTAAGCAGCCTGCCAGTTGTTCCCCCAACTGGCGCAGACCCCGACACATCGGCCCAGTAGCGGGAGAGTGGCAGCGCATGATGGGGAAGGCAGCACCAGAAGGGACCAGGAGCAGATCCGTGCACCAGCGGAGCCAGACGGGATGAGGAGAGGCTTGTGTGAGCCTGCAGTGGTGGATCGAAAAGCCCGGGCGCGGCTCACATGCACCGGTGGCAGTGAAGCCAGAGGAGCCCGGTAGAGGCCCGTGATGAGAGCACTGCGTGCACCTGCAGCAGAGCCAGAGAGAGTGCACTCCCAGCAGCCAACCGGAATCCCAGCCCAACGTACAGCCACCCAGGCCAGACCCAAAGGCCACTGCTGCCACACAGCTGCAAGGCAGGGGTGCCTCTAGCACGGAGGAGCGCACCTGGTGTGCCTGCCACTCCCCGCAGGGCTCCGTGCTGCTCTGACAGAGACCCCGCCCACAGCAGCTTAGGGGACTAACCCGGTGGCTGCTCCAGGAGTGTAGGTAACCGTCACAGGCAGCGGAGAAGGTCAAGGCATCCAGCAAGCAGGAAAGGACATTCTTCTCCCAGCTGACACACCCATAACCTGCCTACAGCCACCGCTATCCCCATGAAAAGGCAAAAAATTTAGTCCAGTCCAAGACAGCTCAAACAACACCTGAGAAAGGATCTGCAGAGGCAGACCTAACTAGTCTCCCTGAAAAAGAATTCAAAATAAAAATCATAAACATGCTGACAGAGCTGCAGAGAAATATGCAAAAGCTAAGGGATGAAGTCTGAAGGGAGATTACAGACATCCGGCAGGAGATTAGAGAAGTGTAACAAACTCTGGAAGGTTTTGTTTGGAACCTGGAAGCAGAATGGATAAGATGCAAGAGGCAATTGATGGAATAGAAAGCAGAGAAAAGGAATCCATAGAAGCTGATGCAGAGAGAGATAAAAGGATATACAGGTATGAAACAATATTAAGAAAACTGTGTGACCAATCCAAAAGGAACAATATCCACATTATAGGGGTACCAGAGGAAGAAGAGAGAGAAAAAGGGATAGAAAGTGTCTTTGAAGAAATAATTGCTGAGAACTTCCCCAAACTCAGGGAGGAAATAGTTGCTCAGACTACGGAGGCACACAGAACTCCCTAGAGACAGGATCCAAAGAGGTCAACACCAAGACACATAATAATTAAAATGACAAAGATCAAGGACAGAGACAGAGTATTAAAGGCAGCCAGAGAGAGAAAAAAGGTCACCTACAAAGGAAAACCCATCAGGCTATCATCAGACTTCTCAACAGAAACCTTACAGGCCAGAAGAGAAAGGCATGATATGTTTAATGCAATGAAACAGAAGGGCCTTGAACCAAGGATACTGTATCCAACACGATTATCATTTAAATATGAAGGAGGGATTAAACAATTCCCAGACAAGCAAAAGTTGAGGGAATTTGCCTCCCACAAACCACCTCTATAGGGTATCTTACAGGGACTGCTCTAGATGAGAGCACTCCTAAAAAGAGCACAGAACAAAACACCCAACATATGAAGAATGGCGGAGGAGGAAAAAGAAGGGAAAGAAATAATCATCAGACTGTGTTTTTAACAGCTCAATAAGTAAGTTAAGTCAGACAGTAAGGTTAGTAAACAAGCTAACCTTGAACCTTTGGTAACCACGAATCTAAAGCTGCAATGGCAATAAGTACATATCTTTCAATAATCACCCTAAATGTAAATGGACTGAATGAACCAATCAAAAGACACAGAGTAACAGAATGGATAAAAAAGCAGGACCCATCTATATGCTGCTTACAAGAGACTCACCTCAAACCCAAAGACATGCACAGATTAAAAGTCAAGGGATGGAGAAAGATATTTCATGCAAACAACAGAGAAAAAAAAGCAGGTGTTGCAATACTAGTATCAGACAAAATAGACTTCAAAATAAAGAAAGTAACAAGAGATAAAGAAGGACATTACATAATGATAAAGGGTTCAGTCCAACAAGAGGATAAAACCATTATAAACCTATATGCACCCAATACAGGAGCACCAATATATGTGAAACAAATACTAACAGAATTAAAGGAGGAAATAGAATGCAATGCATTCATTCTGGGAGACTTCAATACACCACTCACTCCAAAGGACAGATCCACCAGAGAGAAAATAAGTAAGGACCCAGAGGCATTGAAAAACACACTAGAACAGATGGACCTAATAGACATCTATAGAACTCTACATCCAAAAGCAACAGGATACACATTCTTCTCAAGTGCACATGGAACATTCTACAGAATAGACCACATACTAGGCCACAAAAAGAACCTCAGTAAATTCCAAAAGATTGGAATCCTACCAACCAACTTTTTCAGACCACTAAGGTATAAAAATAGAAATAAATTGTACAAAGAAAGCAAAAAGGCTCACAAAAACATGGAGGCTTAACAACATGCTCCTAAATAATGAATGGATCAATGACCAAATTAAAATGGAGATCCAGCAATATATGGAAATAAATGACAACAACAACACAAAGCCCCAACTTCTGTGGGACGCAGCGAAAGCAGTCTCAAGAGGAAAGTATATAGCAATCCAGGCATATTTAAAGAAAGAAGAACAATCCCAAATGAGTAGTCTAATGTCACAATTATCGATATTGGAAAAAGAAGAACAAATGAGGCCTAAGGTCAACAGACGGAGGGACATAAAAAAGATCAAAGAAGAAATAAATAAAATTGAGAAGAATAAAACAATAGCAAAAATCAGTGAAACCAAGAGCTGGTTCTTCGAGAAAATAAACAAAATAGATAAGCCTCTAGCCAGACTTATTAAGAGAAAAAGAGAGTCAAAACACATCAATAGAATCAGAAACGAGAAAGGAAAAATCACGACGGACCCCACAGAAATACAAAGAATTATTAGAGAATACTATGAAAACCTATATGCTAACAAGCTGGAAAACCTAGGAGAAATGGACAACTTCCTAGAAAAATACAACCTTCCAAGACTGACCCAGAAAGAAACAGAAAATCTAAACAGACCAATTACCAGCAACAAAATTGAATCGGTAATCCAAAGACTACCCAAGAACAAAACCCCCGGGCCACATGGATTTACCTTAGAATTTTATCAGACATGCAGAGAAAACTTAAAGTTTTCCAAAAAATACAAGAGGAGGGAATACTCCCAAACTCATTCTATGAAGCCAACATCACCCTAATACCAAAACCAGGTAAAGACCCCACCAAAAAAGAAAACTACAGACCAATATCCCTGATGAACGTAGATGCAAAAATACTCAATAAAATATTAGCAAACCAAATTCAAAAATAAATCAAGAGGATCATACACCATGACCAAGTGGGATTCGTCCCAGGGATGCAAGGATGGTACAACATTCGAAAATCCATCAACATCATCCACCACATCAACAAAAAGAAGGACAAAAACCACACAATCATCTCCATACATGCTGAAAAAGCATTCAACAAAATTCAACATCCATTCATGATAAAAGCTCTCAACAAAATGGGCCTAGAGGGCAAGTACCTCAACATAATAAAGGCCATATATGATAAACCTACAGCTAACATCATACTGAACAGTGAGAGGCTGAAAGCTTTTCCCCTGAGATCAGGAACAAGACAGGGATGCCCACTCTCCCCACTGTTATTCAACGTAGTACTGGAGGTCCTAGCCACGGCAATCAGACAAAACAAAGAAATACAAGGAATCCACATTGGTAAAGAAGAAGTCAAACTGTCACTATTTGCAGATGACATGATATTGTACATAAAAAAACCCTAAAGACTACACTGCAAAACTACTGGAACTAATATCAGAATTCAGCAAAGTTGTAGGATACAAAATTAACACACAGAAATCTGTAGCTTTCCTATACACTAACAATGAACTAATAGAAAGAGAAATCAGGAAGAGAATTCCATTCACAATAGCATCAAAAAGAATAAAATACCTAGGAATAAACCAAACCAGGAAGTGAAAGACCTATACCCTGAAAACTATAAGACACTCTTAAGAGAAATTAAAAAGGTCACTAACAAATGGAAACTCATCCCATGCTCCTGGCTGGGAAGAATTAATATCGTCAAAATGGCCATCCTGCCCAAAGCAATATACAGATTCAATGCAATCCCTATCAAATTACCAACAGCATTCTTCAATGAACTGGAACAAATAGTTCAAAAATTCATATGGAACCGTCAAAGACCCCGAATAGCCAATGCAATCCTGAGAAGGAAGAATAAAGTGGGGGGGATCTCACTCCCCAACTTCAAGCTCTACTACAAAGCCACAGTAATCAAGACAATTTGGTACCAGCACAAGAACAGAGCCACAGACCAGTGGAACAGTATAGAGACTCCAGACATTAACCCAAACATATATGGCCAATTAATATACGATAAAGGAGCCATGGACATATAATGGGGAAAGGACAGTCTCTTCAACAGATGTTGCTGGAAAAACTGGACAGCTACATGTAAGAGAATGAAACTGGATCACTGTCTAACCCCATACACAAAAGTAAACTCCAAATGGGTCAGAGACCTGAATGTAAGTCATGAAACCATAAAACTCTTAGAAAAAAACATAGGCAAAAATGTCATGGACATAAACATGAGTGACTTCTTCATGAACATATCTCCCTGGGCAAGGGAAACAAAGGCAAAAATGAACAAGTGGGACTATGTGAAGCTGAAAAGCTTCTATACAGCAAAGGACACCATCAATAGAACAAAAAGGTATCCTACAGTATGGGAGAATATATTTGAAAATGACACATCCGATAAAGGGTTGACATCCAAAATATATAAAGAGCTCACACACCTCAACAAACAAAAAGCAAATAATCCAAATAAAAAATGGGCAGAGGGGCTGAATAGACAGTTCTCTAAAGAAGAAATCCAGATGGCCAACAAGCACATGAAAAGATGCTCCACATCGCTAATCATCAGAGAAATACAAATTAAAACCACAATGAGATATCACCTCACACCAGTAAGGATCGCCACCATCTAAAAGACAAACAACAACAAATGTTGTCGAGGGCGTGGACAAAGGGGAACCCTCCTACACTGCTGGTGGGAATGTAAATTAGTTCAACCATTGTGGAAAGCAGTATGGAGGTTCCTCAGAATGCTCAGAATAGAAATACCATTTGACCCAGGAATTCCACTTCTAGGAATTTACCCTAAGAGTGCAGCACTCCAGTTTGAAAAAGACAGATGCACCCCTATGTTTATCGCTGCACTATTTACAATAGCCAAGATGTGGAAGCAACCTAAATGTCCATCAGTAGATGAATGGATAAAGAAGAGGTGGTACATATACACAATGGAATATTACTCAGCCATAAGAAAAAACAGATCCTACCATTCGCAACATCATGGATGGAGCTAGAGGGTATTATGTTCAGTGAAATAAGCCAGGTGGAGAAAGACAAGTACCAAATGATTTCACTCATATGTGGAGTATAAGAACAAAGGAAAACTGAAGGAACAAAACAGCAGCAGAATCACAGAACCCAAGAATGGACTAACAGTTACCAAAGGGAAAGGGACTGGGGAGTATGGGTGGGAAGGGAGGGATAAGGGCGGGGAAAAAGAAAGAGGGCCTTATGATTAGCATGTATAGTGTGTGGGGGGCACGGGCAGGGCTGTGCAACACAGAGAAGACAAGTAATGATTTTACAGCATCTTACTACACAGATGGACAGTGACTGTGAAGGGGTATGTGGGGGGGACTTGGTGAAGGGGGGAACCTAGTAAACATAATGTTCTTTCTGTAATTGTAGATTAATGATACTAAAATAAAAAAAAAATAAAAAAAAAATAAAAAGAATACATTTGACACAGTTTAGAGCCCTGAATGCCTTTAACTAAAACATTTAAAATGTCATGTATGAATCTGGAATTGCTGAGGAGTAAAATGCATATAAATGAAAGTGGCAACTTTTAAGAAATAAAACATTACATTTCTTATTCTTATACATTATTCTTATACAAAAAAAAAAAATGAAAAGACAAAGTCCAGAATGATAGACTATACACATATATACACAAGCAATTAGTCTTAGAAAAGATGCCAAAGCAATTTAATGGAGAAAGGATAGCTTATTCAAAACAAAAAACAAAAATAAACAAAATAAAAACAATGCAGAAACGATTGTATATCCACAGGGAAAATAATGAATTCTGATCCCCCCTTACTTTACACCATACACAATAAAAAGGGATCCCAGACCTGAATTTAAAGTTAAGACTATAAAACTTCTATAAGAAAACAGGACAAAAATTTTGCAGACTTGGGTTAGGCCAAGATTTCTGAGGATAAAAAAATGTGGATCATATTTTTATAATTAATAAATTATACATATAAAAATTAAAACTTGTTCATTTAAAAATATGGTAAGATAATATTTTAAAAGTCAGATATAGACTGAGAAAATATTTGCATAACATGTTTAAAAACTTGCAATGGAATATATTTTTTTCAATCTCATAACTTAATATTGAGAAGACAATTTAAAATATGCAAGATTTGAACAGACACTTCACAGAAGAAAATTTCTAAGTGGCCTATAATGACATAAAATTATGCTCAGCATCATAAGTCATCAGGGAAATGTAAATCAATATTGCTATACAGACGTTACAATAAGTACAATTAAAATAAAATTAGTAATGCCAAGTGTGGGTCAGTGTGTGGAGCAACTAAAACACTCATATATTGCTAATGGGAATGAAAGTGGTACAACCACTTTGGAGAAGAGCTTAAGGGTTTCCTACAAATATTAAACATACATGCAATTTCACTCTTATTTTCCCAAATAAAATGAGAACAGATGAACCATAGAAAAAGGGTACAGAAATATTTATGGCAGCTTTATTTGTAATCACCCAAAATTGGGAAAAAAAAGGTAATGTTCCATCAGCGGGTGAATGGCTCAACAAAATGTGGCATATACACACACTGAAATACTATTCAACAATTTAAAGAAAGAACTACTGAAACATGCAGCAGCATGGATGAATCTCAAACAAATGATGCTGAGCAAAAGAAGTTGGGCACTAAGAGTACTTACTTTATAATTCCATTTTATGTGAAACTCTAGAAAAGGCCAATCTAATTTATGGTAACAAAAGGCAGATCAGTGGTTTCCTGGAGCCAGGAGTGGGCAACCAGGGTGGAGGCAGCTGGAAAGGAACACAGAGGTAGGGAACTACTGTTGGAATTGTTTCAACAGGGGTTGGTAACAGAAATGTTCTTTATCTTGGCTGTAGCGGTAGTTGCACGAGTGTGTATGTATTTGTCAAAACTCATCAAACTTTACATTTAAAATGTCTAACTTGTTACCCAAGCCTATAGTCTCAGGTAGTCTCAATGTAACCATGATAAGTTGAAAGAGAAGAGAGGTGGGGCAGGGAACTGGTGGCAAGGAAACAAATGAAACAGATTTAAGACCTATGTCTAGGAAAAAGCTTTGGGTGCAGTTATTTGTACATGGAATTAACTAGAAGCAGACAGTTAAGTTTACTGAATGTTTAAAAAAATTTAACTCCCAAAGAAACAAAAAGCATGGCCTAAAAAAAACTTTGATAGTTTTTGAGTCTTAAAACAACCTTTATGGCCCCAAGTTTTTACAAGCAGACAGCAGGCTGTGAAAGTCGCACATCTCCAGAGAAGGTAATAATCCTTCATTTACACTTCAGATACATCATAGAACATAATGGACAAGGAAAAAACTCCCAGAGCATAGAGCCCTACGAGAACAATGGACAACAGACTAGGGAGTTCCTCCCAGAAAACACACTTAGTATTTAATCAATAAACTTCTTTCCCTGCCAGGGTAGGTAGTCTTCACAATGCCTGTCCAGTAGGATCCCATCATTGCCAGGGACCAGAGACCATTATGTATTTCTCCCTCATACCTTTTTCACACAGGAGTTTTTATTGCAGACAATAACTAGGAATGCTCCACATACAGCCCCCAGCAAACTGCTTGGGATCCTGAAAGATACCTAAGGCTGCTGACTGCTGACCACAAATGTTCTGGTTCAGAACACCATCCAGGGACTTTGTTGGCGGTAGTGTGGAAACTCTTTTAACTGGAGTTCCAGCTGGTTAACTTGAGACTAGTAGTCTCTCTTTTAATTACACCCTTCACTCCCCAACCAAATCCAAGCTCCTCTGGTCATCACTTCTGAACAGAATTTTTCCTACACAAAAGTTTCCGTTAAGTGCATTGACTTTGCTGGAACTTTGCAACTTTGCATTACATACGCCACTACAGGCACTATTACCAAAAACTGTGGTTTATACACACACACACACACACATACACACACAAACACACAGATTGCATAGTTCATAAATGGCTTTTTTGAAAGAGTGGCTCTGGTTTTGTGCATCAAGATGGGTTACAAAGGTGACAACACATGAATGTGCGAGGAGCCTTGGGCAAGTGTTGGCAACCCTGAGAAAAAAACAAGAAGGAATTGGAAAGCAGGGGTTAAATTTGGGGGGTAAGATTTCAGTTTAATAGCTTTACACTTCTGGAAAATGCTACAATTATTGATTTCTTAAGTCTTTTATAACGAAAATTCCCACAGGAAAAAAACCTTTGCTAGTCTGAGACTCAACAGCCACAAACCACTTTTTAACCAATTTAACAAATTAATTTTAGGTAATACTTATATACTGATTATTAAGTACCACACACTTTTCTAAGTACTTTGAAGATATTAACTTACTTAATTTCATAACAATCTTATAATGAAGGTAATATTATTTTTTTCCCCATTTTACAGATGAGGAAACTGAGGCATAGAAGGATTAAGAACTTTGCCCAAGATCATATAGCTGGGAAGTGGTGGCACTAGGATTTAAACCCAGCAGTTTGGCTCCACAGTTTGTGCTTTTAACCATTAGTCTGTACCTTGTGAAATATAATTTTTCTATGTCTTATGTTTTTATTTATGTAATTTCTTATTTGAGGCAGAGTTTCTAAGAATGTTTCTCAGTTTCTTCAGTGGAACAGCTTGTACTTTCACTCCAACATGCTGTCCCTTTATTTCCCTTGTTGCCTGTGTGCCAATCCTTTCCACTGCGCCATCTGGAACCATCTTTATTGTCACCAAATTACTCCAACACATTCATGCTGTGGTCTAAACAATAGTGCTCACCTCCTCGCCTTTGTTTAAACCCCATTCTCTTTCGCCTGCCTCTCAGGTGGAGAGTGCATATTCTCCCAGGCTCCAGAGACCCAGTGTTGAAGAAAGGATATTTAATGAAGTTTTCTTAATCCTCAGTTGTTGCTCCAAGCCCAAATCTTCCACCTTCACATAAAAACATTGCTTTGGAGCCTTAACATCATCTGGTTATAGCACCCCTTATTCCTCCCTGTTGCTGCCACCCCAATGCCCAGACACCTACCTTCAACAAACACCACACACACACACACACACACACACACACACACACACACACACACACACACACACACATACACACACATTATACTGAAGGTTTAGTATCATGGTATTCCCTATTACCTTTAGTTCTTCCATTATCCAGGCAGCATCAATGTTGTGAGGACGACATACTCAGTTCTCTTAATCTATTTAGTCTCTTAACTCTTTTATTCAATTTTTCATGTGCATGCCATTTTAGCAATTTCCTCCCATGACTATATCCTGGACATTTATAACCTGGACTAGTTCTAGCTGTAAATCATAAATTCTAATATCTGCTCTCTAACCACAAACCCCTATTTTTCCAATTCCTTTCGTCATCTACTATGAATAACATGTCGCTATTCTTCAGTCTCACCCAAAGTCCCATCCCTGAACCACCCCAGTTTCCCCAAAACTTACAGGTCCTTTTTGGCTTTGTTTTCTTCCCTTCCTCTAAGGATTTCACAGTCCATCTTTCCAATTATTCTTCTTCTAGTATCCTCAACTCTTTTGCCCACTTTATCTTCCATCCAACTGATCCTGCAAAATTCTGACCTGAAAGCAACCCAAGTATTTGCCTCTCCAGCCCCCAGCTGAGTGTTCCTGGGACTCACACAGTCCAGAAGTTTGGTGTGCATGGGCTCTGGCCTCAGTGAAGTCCTTCATTGCTGTCTACTTTCTTCTCTTTTCCCCCACAGTGGCTGTTCAAAATATCTTTCTTCTCAAACATCTTACACAGCCCCCATCTCCCCTACCCTCTGTAACTTCCCCCAACTTCCAGTATCCTCAACTCTTTTGCCTTGCTTCCTACTTAAAGTGAAAAATCTATGTCAACAGGCAATACATTCTTCAGATGCCTCTCTAGATATCTACAGATTAATCTCTATCTGCATGTACTTTCTTACTTCATTCTCGTCTCAGTAGAAGACAAATACTCAAGAAATGCTGGAGTATGACTATGATGAAATAGTCATATTTGATTTATACGGCCCACAAAATAATTACATTGATATAGTTTTATCCAAGCTATATGGCTTGGATAGATATTCTGGGGATGCCTTATACAATATGTTTCTATAGCAACTTTAACTTCTAAAAGGGCTACAATGTGTTCCCTGGCCAATTAGCTCAGCCAGTTAGAGCATGTTTTTAATAAAACAGCTGTAATATTGATGGGAATGTTTGGTGCTCATGAATCATATCAGAATTCAGAAGTAGTATTAATTGCATAGGTAACTATTAATTATGTTTTAAATGTCTTTGAATTTTAAAACACAATTGCTCCATAATACTAAAGTGACTTCAATTAAACAGTTCTATATTGAATAGCAAACACTTACCCACATATTAATATAAAGAGAATTCTTAAGAAAGATTCATATCACTAATATGCAATTAAATTAAGGGAAAGAAAGAATATGCTTTATTGCTTTCTTACATATTTTTTAGTCATTCTCATAAACAGTGTTTCTTTTCCACATTCACATTCCTACATCCACACTCCACAAAAACAACTCCGGGAAAGTTTAGACTTGTTCAAGCAATGTCTTTACAGTGACCCCCAGTGGCAAAAGGAATGATTGTGTCAGTTGTAGTAATCCATATCTTAGGGGGCTTTTCACACTGACAAAATTTTGATGAAAACACCAAGTTCCATTAGCATATTCACTTTTGCCAAGGTGCCTTCACATTTTTCTCTTTTATTCCTATTTTTTAAAATAAACTCAAGTTTTATATGTGAATATTAGTACATATTCAATATGTTCATATTCAAGTTCTAAATCTATTTTCTTTCTTCTGACAGTAAATTTCATAATCAAGATCATTCATTTTTCCCAATAAAGATAGCATATCAAATAGTAAACACTTTCATTTAAAAAGTTTTTTTAAGTCTATAAGATGAATATTTTTTATTGTCATGTTTCCAATTCTAAGATTCAACATACTTGCTTATGATATACATAAATCTAGATGTAATGATTTATATATGAACATATAAATTAGATATAATTCTAAGACTCAAAATACTTCATTTAAAGCTCAAAGGAAATTTCTCTTCTACACTTGGGAAGTACATTTATCTATCTACAGATGAACCACTCTCTTTGCAAAGGGGCTAATTTCTAATACTAAGATTTAACAAACTTACATTGTATATGCATGAAACTGAAAATTCAAATACATATAATGCAAAATAGCAACATGAATTTGAAATGTGCATCTGTAATTCTCAGACTTCAGAGAATAATATTATGATGATGTATTCCATAGGCCTCCTAAATTCTGACCACCCAGGATGATAAGACCATGTACATCTGTGATCCCTGCTTTCTTTAGAGCAGACATCTTAGTCCTTGCTTAAGCCAAGTACACAGTAGATGCTCGATGTAAAGGAATGACAGATTGAACACAAGGGAAGTATAAAAACTTTTTCAAAGACCATAAATGTTTTTGGTTTTAGCTTCTGTTCTTAGCACTTTCCCCATTTCAAATGAAAAACTAATTCACTTTATGAGTTTCACTCATGTTAAAAATCAGCTCAAAAACATATACTTTAAAAGGTCAAAACATGGTTTCTGTAAGTTACAAACTAAGTTACTTATTCTTAAAGAGTAATATATATTTACACATTATTAACTGATTCAATTAATACCAGGTAGAATTTGGATTCTTGATGCAATTATTTAACATCTTTTAACTTTTTTAATATGGTCAAATATTTAAGCTAAGATTTCAAGGTAAAAGAAGAACCCAGTTGGGAGGAGAGAATGGCTATAGAGATAAATATATTGCCTGGAAAATAGATTTTCTCCATGGATCACTCTGCTATTTGCATTTTATAAATATATTCATTATATTCTGCAGCTGACCTATTGTCTGGATATTTGAAGCTTCTGTTGAACTTAACAGCGGCTACAGCACCTCCACAACCAGACAGAAAAGTAAATGTCTGCTAAGTGTTGCCAAAGGTCAATGACTATCATCTTACATTACCCACTGACTTTAACTTTTTCCAGATTGAAGAAAGAGATTTGTTGAAAGTCAAGGCTAGAATAGACAAGTGAGACCTGAACACCTTCATAAAACAAATAAAGAAGTGTACCTTTAGTTTTGTGGTAAATTTTGACCCAATTCACAAATTTCTTCTCAAGACAAGATGGTGCCCTCTTTCCCAACCAGAAGTCTAACACTCCTTTTGGGGTGTTTTTTTAATACTTCAGGAAGACCTCTGGTCATGCTAGATTTAGAAATGAAATTCATTTGCTATGAAATAAATCACTATGAAAGGAATTTCCAGGCACATTTGCCTCCCTAGTGAGATCTTTGAACAGTCCCTCTGTTGTAGATGACAAGCTTGAAGGCTAATGCTGAAACACTGCTGTGCCCAAAAGATAAAAGGCACGATGAGAGTCTTCATGGGTAATGAATTCCTACTCAAGTAATAAATCAATACCGCTGCTGGGACTGACTCCTCTGCTTTTTTATACAGAAAATGTGAGTCTCTTTATGATGAACTGCTCAGCTAGGGTACAGCAGTTTCTGTAATAACACGTAGATATCAGTATCACCTCTAGCCATGTTGAACAGCAGTGTAAACATGGTGTCTTTATTATATGACTGTTAGAACCTATCAGGACAGGTGGATATTATACCATCATAAATAAACTCAATATGATAAAAGCTATCTCCCTACCAATCAATCTAGCTAACTAACCTCATCTGTATCCATATTTTCTGGCTTTCCTACTGTTAAAATGGAGAAACAACGTAATCATCTCTCTATGGCAAGGATTGCCATGGGGGCCCTACATTACATCCCACTCCCCTGAATCAAGGATTTTTCTCATCTATTTATCCTGTTTTTATCCTACTTCTCCTATACTTATCCCAATTCTATCCTTTTTCACCAATTTTCTCTCTCTTCTGGATCATTCTCATCCATACCCAAACATGCTACAGTATCTCCCATCTTTCAAAAATGTTCTCTTGATCTTACACTACTAGTGTCTCATTTTTCTGCTTTCCTCTACAGTGAAACTTCAAATCGCTCTTTATTCTGTCCCCACTTCCTCATATCCAAGTCTCTTTTGAACCCTCTCTATGGAGAATTTTCTATCAAACGCATCTTATCAAAGTCACCAGCGATTTTCATACTCCAAATCCAATGCTCAATTCTCTACCCTGATCTCCACTAGGTGAGAACAAAAAAGTCTGGTTTAGATACAAAGACTGGAGGTAATGATGATTTAGACCCAGTTCAAGGCTGCTTTTCTTCTATTTACTACTGAATATTCTAGCAAGCAGTGGAAAGGATTCATGGGCTAAGAATATAAGTCAAATTGCCAAGCCAAAGGGGCAAAGAAATACGGGTGCACTGCCTTTTATGCCATTAGGTTGCATGCACCACTTCATTACAATGTATGGGGTATCTCACTGTCTCATAGTCACCAACTCCTGTGTTCAATTTCTTCCAGTGTTATCGGGCTTCCTCATTAGTGCTGGAGTAGCAGGCTCAGCCTTGACCTACTATATAACACTCCTGGATCTCTGGGCAGCATTTGACATAGCCAGTCACCACTATGTCCTTCTCAAACCCTCTATTCCCATGGCTTCTGGAATACAGTACTCAGTCATACTACCACTTCTGAATTGCCCCTGCCTTTTCTCTTCCCCTTCACCACTATTAAAATATTGGAGAACCCCAGGGTTCCACCTGTGGCGCTCCTTCTCTTCCCTATCACATTCATCTGCATGCTCTCAGCTCAACTAGTCTCAAATTAGATACTATCTGAATTAGTTTCTGAGGGCTGTCAAAACAAACTATCACAAATGGGCAGCTTAGTAAGAATTTACATTAGCATAGGTCCAGAAGCCAGAAGTCTGATTTAGGGTGTCAGCTGCACCATAATCATCCTCCAAAAGGCTCTTATAAGAGGATCCTTCCTTGCCTCTTCTAACTGCTGGTGGCTCCTGGACTTCCTCAGCTTTTACATAGCTCCAGTCTCTCTACCTCTTCCATCTTCCCTGTATCTCTCCTGCTCTAATCTCCCTCTTTTCTCTTACAAAGACTCTAGTCTTTGTGTGATCTTATCTCAAGATTCTTAACTTAATCTCATCTGCAAAGACCCTATTTCCAAATAAGGACACATTTGCAGGTATGGAGGGTTAGCCTTAGACATGTTGTTTGTTTGTTTGTTTTGGTTGGGGGGAATATAATTGAACTCACTACACAACCTCCAGGCTGATATCTCCCTGTTCCACAATAACAGCTTGAAACTCTCCAGAGAATTTCAGTCTTCAAAATTGCTACTTAGGTGTTTGATAAACATCTCAAGTTTTACATATCCAAAGCAAAACCTCTGATTCCCCCAAACATTTTCCTCTCCTAATATACTCAACCTTAGTAAGTGGCACCTGTTCCTTTGTTAAGACCCATGCATGGTGTCATTCCTGACTTTCACTCACAGCAAACCATGAGTAAACTGTCAGTTCTACTTTCAAAATGTATTTTGAATCTGCCAGCTTCTTCCCTCTGTACTATTACTCTATTATTTCAAGTCACATCATTTCTCTCCCCACAGGACTTCTTTTAAGGAAAAATCTAACTGATCTCTTTATTTCTACCCATTCCCTTCTCTTAGTCATTTCTTCTCACAGCAGCCAGACTGACCTACAAAAACATAAATGAGATCTTTCTTTCTTCACTTGAAACCCTCCACTGGCTGCTTATCACACTTTGAACAACTTACAATGGCTTTGTCATGGCCTAGAAGACTCCACATGTTCTGGGCCCTGGACCTTTCCTCTCACTGGGCTCCATCTTCAGTGGCTTCCTTGCTGTTCCTTAAAATGTCAAGCCAGTCCCACTCCCAATGCTTTGTGCTTGCTGTCCCCTTTTCCTGCAGGGTTCCACTTCCAGATAGTGACAGGGGCTTTTCCCTCACTTGGCAGTTCTCTGCTCAAATGCTGCTTCCGTGGACCATCTGCCCAAAAGAGCATTCCCAATCACTCTCTTCCTTTATCCGGCTTTATTTTTCTTCTTAGCACTTATCATCACCTGACATTATTCTTAACTGACATTAAAATAATCATTAATCTGTCATCTGTCTATCTTCCCCCATTAGAATATGAGCTCCGCAAGGCCAAGAATTTTGTTTTGTTCACCACTGTACTCATGGTGCTCAGAATGGTGCCTGGCATATAGTAGTTACTCATTGACTATTTGCTGAATAAATGAATAAGCAACTGGAATGATATTTTTAAGCTAATTAAAGCAACATAGCCATATTAAAAATGGATAAATGAAAAATCACATTAAATCAGTTTAAAATAACACTGAGTGTTTGCAGGAAACAAGGTACATGTGAATGTAAACACGAACTCTTTCAAACCAATTCTTTCTTTAGCATTTACAGTATTTGCTCTAGAAGTTCAATCTTTAAGTTTTTTAAGGGGTCTGGTTCTTATACAGACTGATGCAGAGACATTCTAATGCACCTGTGCCTTACACAAGAATTATATGGCAAAACCTATTTCAACACAACTTCAAACTTTCACCTAAGTTTAGCTCCAAATCATCAAGCAGGTTTCACTCAAATTTTATAAAATCCTAACACATGACCATGATTATCATGCATACAGTGTTTAGAACATAGCGGGCTGGGAAAGATAGATGTTACAATGGCAGACCAGACCTAGTGGTACCACAGATGTGTGGGCTCACATCATGCTTCTGCTACTTGCAGCTGTTTGACCATAAGCAGCTCCATAGCCTCTCTCAGTTCGTCCTGTAAAACGGGCAATGCCACCTGCTTGACATAACACTTGTGGTTAAAACATATGGCACACAGAGTTATTACACAACTCATTTCACCTGAATTAATATATGCTGTGAGCCAATCACATTTAAGAGAAGAAAATGTTCACTTCATAAAGCCTATCCTTTATGATACTTTCTTGGGGGACTTCAGTGACTTCACACATAAGAGAAGACACTGTGCAAACAAATAGTTTATCAAAGTGGTGGAGAGTCACAAAAGTAATAGAAATATGTACTGAGCATCAACTTAGTCTAGTATCCTACTAGGTGATCCAGCATATAGAATTTACACACTACTGACCACGAGCACTTTGTGTTTTGTGTGGCTCAGTAGATGACATTGATGATGAATAACAGATGAATGAAATAACTAACAAAGGAAGTGACTGAATTCTTAATGTATCTGGGTAGAAATTCAAAATAGCTGGAGGGAGTACTCCTTAAGAGGAATTGGTGCAGTTTCCATAGTGAGACTCTGCTCTGAATACTAACTGACTCCCTTACTCCAAATCTATGAATGACAGCTGGCACAATGTCTTAAACACATTCAGCCCAGCTAAGGATGGCCCTCCTTCCACCCTACCCTAAAACCCAACCCAGTGAAAAAGTCTTCTTTCACCTACAGTTAATCTAGCAATTTGCAGGTGAATCTGAAATTATTATGATACATTATTAAAATATTTAAAGTAATTCTATTACAATTCTGAGTGTTATCAAGCCTCATTAATTCATATCAGTGTAGATAGCACTTTGGATTACAGAATGCCACTTATTATTTTACATGTTAATTATCACTATAAATTATGCACAACAAATAAAAAAAAAAGTAGCATCTTCTGAATCTTTGCAGGAAGAAAATAATTGCTATCATTTGTTTAGCCACTTGGAGTTAGAGTTATCTTTACAGATAAATTTATCTTATTTAACTATCATAGCAACTTTTTGAAGTAAAGTTTATTTAAATTTCATTTTTTAGAGATGAGGTAATAAGGTTCAAAGAAGCAAACTGCCCAAGGACATACAGCTGGGAAGTAACAGATCTGCTTTCAAACCCTGTGTTCTTTCACCGACCCCATTTAATACAACGATTACTTGGGAAGTGGTCTGGTGAAGCAGAAGGAGCTCCTGATGAGGAGGGCGGGGCTACCACAAACCCACTGTGTGGCCTTGGCATGTGGTCCAACACTGTACATCACCCAAGTAAAACTCCTCACCCCAAAATGGCACCTCGCCTCCACCAACCTCACCGTATTCTCCTGAAACTAAAACCAAAGCACGTAAGAGCACTTTGAAAAGTTGAAACCACTATACACGGAAAAACATATGTGAAACATTATGTAGTTCTGCTGACTAGGAGTTTGACCTTTTAAATAGTATAACCATTCCCGGTAAAGTTTTACTAAAAATCCTCATCTAGTCAGTGAAAACGTTTCTCACAAATGTTGCAAAAGATAAGCTTAAGCTTTGTCTAGCACAAATTTGGGACATTCTGCATATACTGAGAGACTAATTCATTATGAAACTTGTTTTAAAATAAAATATTTATGAATATAACCCAGCATTATAATACTATTTATTCTGTAAAAGCTTTTATTTTAAATATCATTATGCAAATAATTTATAGCTAGCTTATCAAAATAAATTTCCTCCCAAGTATATATTCAGATATACCCAAGTCCTGCTTAGGTGAATATGTCGTATGTCATATAGGCTTAATTTAGTGCAAAATAGCTACTGCCTAAAATAGACTACCTCTTGGAAAACTATATAACTATGTGCCTTGGTGGATAACACTATATAATTCAGTCACCTTGAATAAAGAATGGGCCTCTATTACCTAAATAGTTCATACTCTTTATTTAAGGGCAAACAGGAAATATGTACATGAAGTGGTGAGAAAGGCCACTGGGACAGCCAGCCAAATCATCCTGAAGGCAAGGTAACCAATGGCACACCAGATTGCCCCTATCATCCCACTTCAAACGTCTTTTATATGAAAAGTTCCTGATTACTGAAGTTTTATCAGATCAGCATGAGGAATAATGGCATGGACTAGGAATGGAGGAATAAGGATCTCTGAAAAGGCCATTCCACCATGAAATCACTAAGATCACTGGCAAAAACTAGTCAAAATCAACTTTTTCAAAACTCTCAAAATTAACCAAAGGCTTACAACAAACTGAAGGGTATTTATTCAACAATGGCTGAATCTCAGAAAGAACAGTGAGATTTGTTTTTGAACTTTCACTATTTGAACTTTCACTATTCCCATTCCCCTCTCCTTAGTACTTCAGTAGCCTTGAAAACCCCAAATCCCACAATCACAATGAAAACTAGCAGCCACCAACCACTGAGAGGGACAGAACTGGGTAAGAATAAACCAAAAATACCATTGTCAGAGAACTGAAATTATTTAACCTGTCCAGCAGTTCTCTAAAATCACCCATTTGTAGGGCTTTTCTTTATTTGATCTGACTCAGAGCTTACTTGTTGCAAATGGCCTTTTCTCCCAAGAACGTTGAAAAAAATCTGTAGCAATTGCTTAGCATCATAGCTGCCTCAGGTAGAGATAACAGTTGGGGCAAAAAGAAGCTAACCAAAAAACTTAAAAGAAAGCTGGGGATTGAGATGGCAATAAGGGCCTTTGAAGTTTGCATATATGTACAATCTAGAATCTAGCAGGTCACATGCATGCCTGCAGTTGTGCATTTTCTCAGGAAAGATTCTACGAAGATGGTAATGTAGAAAGAGCCCAAATCTACCTTCTTCCACCTACACACTGAATCTATACCTACACACAGAGGGTTTCATCCTGAAGAGGAACTGAGACCAAAGTGAACACCTTCTATACAATGAGGGACAGAAAGATCACATAAAAAACAGTAGATAAGACAGAGACATGGTAAGGCAGGAACCCCATCCCCAGCACAGTGACTGGCAGAGGTATGGGAGGGATATTGCTCAGAGAGCCAGGCACAGATTCCCTGCCCTGGGGTGCAGGAAAAAAGCCTTGAGGTTTCAGAAGCATCTAGACCATAAGTGAAAGGACCTAATTTTCAGAACTAAAGTACCTACCATTTGGCAAGGGAACAGTTGGAATGCACTTGGGATCAGAGGAGCCAACCAGCATAGTTGTTTGCTCTGCACATCTAAGTGCTGCCAGGAGCAGGGTCCAGGTGCACACACCAATTTCAGACTTGGTCTAGAAACTGAGTGCATCCCCACTCAAATGCACCTCCTGGAGACCCAACAGCCCCACCTTGCTGCCGGCTGCCATCCACTGGTACAGCTCCCGCCAGCATGACCAGCAGGGAGTGTGAATGGGGCTGTGGCCATTCTACCAACAGGAGCTGGCTGGAGTCAATACCAGAATTCCCCAGAATAGCCCAGAGTGCACAGAGGCTTGCAGGTAAGTGTGCATAGGACCTGCCATACCTTGCCAGTGGGTACCCAGTCTGGGAGGAACCTAAAGTTCCATAGAGATCCCCATGTTGCACATGGGGCCACCAGGGAAGGTGCACAGGGCCTACTACCCTCCTGCCAGTGGACCTGACTGGCAACAATCCCAGAACTCCCTGGAGTAGTCCAGAATGTACAGTGGTCCTCACCCCAGGTGAAGGGGCACAGAGCCTGCTGCTGCCCTGCCAATGGGACCTACCCAGCAATGACCCTGAAATTCCCTGGAGCAGTCCAGAACATGCACCAGCCTGTGGGTGAAGGGGCAAAGGAGACTTAGCTAACATCAATCTGGGAGTTTCCCAGAGTGTGCCCTGACCTGCTACTGACTCACTGCCCTCCCCCTGCTATCGCAGACCCTACCAGTGTCCACCCAAAAGCCCTTCCAATGGGGCCCCTTATGCCAAGCCCCCAGGAACATACTGTGGGAGCCCCAGCACCAGGACAAGCCCACTCACATTGTCCTCCAACCAGCCAAAACCACTAGGTACACACAGTCTACGCAGGGGAACTTCCTACCTACCTGTTCAAGACTGAGAGAGCAAGCCCTTTCAACTAATTCATAGAATCAAGCACAGAAAGTCAAATAAAATGAAAAGACAAAGGAATATGCTCCAAGCAACAGAACAAGAAAAAACTTCAGAAAAAAAAACTAAATGAAACACAGTTAACCAATCCTCCTGGTAAAAGAGTTTATAGCAATGGGAATAAAGATGCTGACCAGACTTGAGAGAATAATGAGTGAGCTCAAGAAGGACTTTGAGAAGAGATAGGAAATATAAAAAAGAAACAATTAGAGATGATGAATACAATAAATGAAATAACAAATACACTGGAGGGAATAAATAGCAGACTACAGGATACATAAGAAGGATCAGTGACTTGGAAGATAGAGAAATGGAAAGCACTCAAGCTGAATAGCAGAATAAAGAATTTTAAAAAATAAGAATAGGTAAAGAAAGCTCTCAGACAACATAACATGTCCTAACATTTGCATTATAGGGGTCTAAGAAGGAGAGGAGAGAGGAAAGGGTGGAAAACTATTTGAAGGAATAATAGACAAAAAAGTTTCCCAAGCCCAGCAAGCACAGTGAACACCAAATAAGATGAATCCAAAGAGGTCCACATCAATATACATAATAATTAAAATGTCAAAGATCAAAGACAAAAAGAGAATCTGAAAAGCAGCAAGGGAAAAGCAACAAATTATGTATAAGGGAAACCCTGTAAGGCCATCAGCTAATTTTTCAGCAGAAACTCTACAGGTCAGAGGAAGTGGAGTGATATATTCAAACTACTGAAAGGGAAAAAAATGCTCTACCTAGCAAGGCTATCATTCAGAACTGAAGGAGAAATAAAGAGCTTCACAGATAAACATGTTAAAAGGGTTCACCACTACTTACTCATCCTATGAGAAATGTTAAAGGGGCTTCTTTAAAAAAAGAAATGAAGAAACCTGAACTAGAAGCAAGGAAATTATGAAAGGAAAAAATTTTCATTGGTAAAAGCAAACATTGGCAGAGGTAGTAGATCAAAATTACTTCAGACCTAGTATGAAGGTCAAAAAGACAAAAGTAGTAAGATCAATTCCACCTAAAATTTAGTTAAGGGAATCACTAAATAAAAAGGTATAAAAGAAGATACCACATATATAAAATATAGAAGAGAGGCAGTAATGTAGAATGTTAGACGGCGTTAGAATTTAAGCAAACATCAACTTAAATGGATTGTTATATTCATAGTATGTCATGTAAGAACCCATGGTAACCACAAACCAAAAACTTACAATAGATACATAAGAAAGAGAAGGGAATGCAACCGTAACACTAAAGTCATGAAGGACAAGGAAAGAGAGCACTAGAGGAAAGGATCAGAAAAGAATGACAAAACAACCAGGAAACATTAAGCGAATGGCAATTAGTACATACATATCAATAGTTTAAATGTCAGTCAACCAAATGCTCCAATCAAAAGACATAGGGAACTAAATGGATTTTTAAAAAATGCAAGACCCAGCTATTTGCTGCCTACAAGAGATTCCCTTCAGATCTAAAGACACACAAACTGAAACTGAAGGAATGGGAAAAGATATTCCATGCCATAGGAATGAAAAAAAAAAAGCTGGAATAGCAGTACACATATACCAGGTGTAATTCAGTCACATCTGCAGGATCTGCTTCTAATTCAAGTCCTCTTCCTGTTTCCACATCTGCAGTTAACTCCTCTACTGAACCTTGAACCCCTTGAAGTCATCCATAGGGAGTGGAATCAAACTTCTTCCAAATTCCTGTTGATGTTGCTATTTTGACCTCTTCCCATATATCAACAATGTTCTAAGTAACACCTAGATGATCAATCCTTTACAGAAGGTTTTCAGCTTACTTCACCCAGATCCATGAGAGGGATCAATATCTATGGCAGCCCTATGAAATGTATTTGAAAGTCAAAATTGTTCCTTGATCCATGGGCTACAGAATGGTTGGTGCATTAGCAGGCACAAAAATAACATCTATCTCATCATACATCTCCATCAGAGCTCCTGGGTAACCAGGTAAATTGTCAATGAGCAATAATATTTTGAAAGGAATCTCTTTTCCTCAGTCCTCAACAATGGGCCTAAAATATTCAGTAAACCATGTTAAAAAGGCGTGCTATCATCCAGGCTTTGTTCTTCTATTTATAGAGTACAGACAGGGTAGATATAGCATAATTCTTAAGGGCCCCAGGATTTTTTGAAATGGTAAATGAACACTGGCTTCAAACTCAGGTCTCCAGCTACATTAGTCCCTAGAAGAGAGTCAGCCTGTCCTTATAAGCTTTGAAGCCAGGCAACAACTTCTCTCTAGCTTTGAAAATCCTAGATAGCATCTTCTTCCGATAGAAGGCTATTTAGTGAACTGAAAATCTGTTGTTTAGTGTATTCACCTTCATAAATTATCTTAGCTGGCTCTTCTGGATAGCTTGCTGAAGCTTCTAAGTCAGTACTTGCTGCTTCACATTGTACTTTTATGTTATGAGATGGTCTCCTTCCTTAAACCTCTTCAACCAACCTCTGGTAGCTTTTCAAGCTTTTCTTCCACAGCTTCCATGTCACCTCTCTCAGACTTCATAGATTTGAAGAGAGTTAGGGCCTTTCTCTGGATTAGGCTTTGACTTAAGGGAATGTTGTGACTGGTTTGACCTTCTATCCAGACCGCCCCAAATTGCTCCATATCAGCAATGAGGCTGTTTCACTTTCTTTTCTTTCATGTGTTCACTGCAGTAGTACTTTTAATTTCCTTCAAGATCTTTTCCTTTGCATTCACAATGTGGCTGACTAGCATAGGAGGCCCAGTTTTGGCCTGTCTCAGCTTTTGACATGCCTTCCTCATTAAGCTTAATCATTTTTAGCTTTTGCATTAAAGTGCAACTCTTCCTTTCACTTGAACACTTAGAGACCACTGCAGCATTGTTAATTGGCTAAATTTCAATATTGTATCTCAGGGAATAGGGAAGTCCAAAGAGGAGAGAGGCAGGGGAACAGCTGATTGGTAGAGCAGTCAGAACACACATTAAATTTATTATTTAAGTTAACTGTCTTATATGGGTGTAGCTGGTGGCACCCCAAAACAATTACAGTAGTAACATCAAAGATCACTGATGACAGATCACCATAACATATAATAATGGAAAAGTTTGAAATATGTGAGAATTACCAAAATATGACACACAGACATGAAGTTAGTAAATGCTGTTGGAAAAATGGTGCCAAAAGACTTGCTCGATGTCAGGTTGCCACAAACCTTCAATTTGTAAAAAGCACAATATATGCAAAATGTAATAAAGCAGAGGACAATAAAATGAGATTATGCCTGTATATGATATTCTAAACTGGAGTTGCACTGGGTCCTACACCTTCTTCTCTTCTCCATTTCTTTTACCACTAATGAAAAAACAAAAGTGAACCCTATTGGTTTGGGCAATAATTCATGCTCTTCCTGTAGAGCTTCAGTGATGACCAGGACCAGCCAAAGCATCAGAATGACAGCACAACAAAGCAGGTCTGTGGTGGAGACCTGGTAGCTAGGCAAACCCTTTAGATAGTTCTCAGGGTTCTCAGGTATGACAGTGTCCAGAAGTTTTAATTGAAAATGGGATGCAAAAACAAATAATGAACCTTGAGTTTCACAAGAAACTTCTTGCAACTAACCAGAGAATCATATATAGTAAGACCCTTCAGGCAATGAATTTGTCCTCCTTAGTCATCACTATGCAGGAGTCAGCAGACAAGCACACATTGGCATTGAAGGTTTTCTCTGTTTCACCAAGATTATCAATTATCTGAAAAACCATCTGCCAATTATCTGTAAAGCCTCCAAAAATCTGTTCTCAGAGCTACCATAGACAGGATATTAAAATGTTGGGTAATGAGGGCCTGAATTTGACAAAGCAGAAGTTCTAATGATCCAAAAGAAATGAGGCTCATTTGGAGTAGGTTTGTGAATATTCTCATGGCAATTTCTAAGTGGCATCTAGTAAAAATAGGCTTGTAAAATAAGCCAGGCCCATAACAGAAAAAAATTTCTCCCTTAACTTTCTGGATAAAGATTGGTGGCATACAATTATAAGCCTAGGACTGAAAGTTAATGCTATATTTCATGTATGCTGTGACATCACAGTGTAAATACTGGCAGTGAGACTGTAAAGATTGATACCTTTCTCGTAAACTGATAATTTTATCTACCAACAACTGCTCCTACCTAATGATGTACCATCACATGGGAGTTATTGTTTGGGATTATAAATGAATCTTCTGAGAAGCATGAGAAATGAGATACTCACTTCCCATTAATTTTGTTATCTACACAAGTGAGGTAAAATATAGCATGAATATGGTAAGTCAATCTCAAGAATAAACTGCAGATATGTCACAGGATATATTTGTTGACAGATTTTCTTTAACCTTTTATTTCTTATAAAATTCTGAGTTTAAACAAATCAAAGATTCTCTGCTGGCTTTTCTTCTACTATATTTGAAGTTGTGAGGACATGAGGCAGAAGGAACTGCAGTCATCTTGCCACCGGATAAGGACAGCCTATCTGAGAAAAACAGCAACTCCACAGAGGCAGAACCGAGGACTGATGAAGGAGGAACCAGAGATTGAGAGATATCACTTGCACTCCTCCATGAAGATTCTTCTGATCTAAGTGTGGACTTCTCACGAATGTGTCTGTGCTGCACTCACAAGAATCCACTGATTGAAGTGCCATCTTGGTTCCAATCAGGTAACCATGGCTTTGTCTCCCGAGGAACAAGAAGGTTGCTAAGACAAGGGTGATTTTGCATCATTTTTACAACTAGACTTCTGAGCCAATCCATTATCTGGCTCTTCCATGTTGCTGATGCTGGAGAGGGAGTCCTGATAATGCTCCCTGTCAAGCTATCTGGAACCTCCAGCTGCTTTGTTCCAAGCCCCAATCACAGGGATGTTGAACAAAGCCAGGAAGAAGTAAACCAGTTACTACTGCAGAACTTTGGAAAGGTTCAAGAACCAGAGGCACCAAGACCAAAGTATAAGAGGAGCTGAAAATAAAGGAATTGGCTGAAAATGTCTGTGTGATGCTTTTAGACCCCTAGACCCTTTTTACATCTTGCACAACTCCTCAACCTCACGGAATACCGAGGTTTACTTTCAGAAGAGGATGAACAACAGGAACTTTGAACTCAGGAAGACCTTCACAATACCATTAGGAAAGCAAAGGGACTTTGCTACATGCTGAATAGTGACAACCACTCCACTTCCCCCTACCAACTCAATCCTTCCTCCTGGCTCTGAGACCACTGGACATCTGGCTTACACCAGACTAGCTCAAACAGACCAGAGAAAGCACTCACAGAATCTAAGAGGAAGTCTCCTAAAAAAAATGCACAGGTCCCAGTCCAGTTGCCCAATGGGAAAACCCATTAGTCAATGAAACCCACTCAATGTGGAGCTTCCATCAAGCTGTTTTGTGCTCTACTGTTACAAAAGTACCAAGAGATCACCAATCATTTGAAAAAGATCTCTGATATTAAAGACAATGACCAAAACAAACAGCCAGAAAAATGGACTCAGAAACATTGTTGATCACAGAAGGAAAACTGCAAATAGCTTTTTAAAAAATTTTTAGAGAAGATCCTGCACTTGGGAAGCCAAGAGGGTGAAGCTATTTAAAAAAGTAAAAATTACTTTCACAAAATCAGAAGATGCCTTCAGAACTTCTTAAATTTTGTCAGAAATGGGAAATTAGCTAGAAAAGCTGAAGATAAAGTTGAACAAATCCTGCAAAAAGTAGAACAAAGAAGAGGAGGAGGAGCCAAGATGGCGGCATGAGTAGGGCAGTGAAAATCTCCTCTGAAAACCATACATATTTTTGAAAATACAACAAATACAACTATTCCTAAAAGAGAGACCAGAAGATACAGTACAACAACCAGGCTACATCTACATCTGTGAGAACTCAGCATCTCACGAAGGGGGTAAGATACAAGCCATGGCCTGGCGGGACCCCAGCACTCTCCCCACCCAGGCTCCCTGGCAGGAGGAAAGAGGTCAGAGCAGGGAGGGAGTGGAAGCCCAGGACTGCTAAATAACTAGCTCTAGTAATCTGCACCGGGAGCACAGACACACACTGCATGGTGTGCTGGATATTAGAGAAACGGAAAACCAAAATCTGCAAGTGGGTCCCCACAACCAGCTCCCCTGGGACAAAAGAAAAGTGAGTGCTTTTTGAAAGTCTTAAAGGGACAGGGGCCTAACAGCTAGACAGATGCATCCTGGCACACTCAGCCCAGCAGGCTGGGAATCCTGAGGAACGTCAGGCACCCCAACCCCCTGGGTGGCAACGCAGCCCTGAAGCCCCTCACAGCAATAAGGAGCATGCCAGTCACTACCCCAGCCAGTGTGGCCCCCAACACAGTGGCCCAGTAGCCAGAGAGTGGCTGCATGTGCCCGAGGTGACAGCAGAGCAGCCAGGGAGCAGCCACACCCCAGCAGCCACCTAGAATCTCCTCCTGGTGTGCAGTCACTTGATCCAGACCCAAAGGCCACTGCTGGCGTGCAGCTACCCAGCACAGGCAGAGGAAACCAGGGCAAGGCGCAAAGGGGCGCTGCTCTCACAGGAGAGCACACCCAGCGAGCCTGCCACTACCCGCAGGGATCTGGGCTACCCTGATGGTGACCCTGCCCACAACAGCTTAGGGGATTTATCTGGAGGCTGCTCCAGGAGTGCGGGTAACTGACACAGGCAGCGGAGAAGGGCAAGGTGACCAGCAAACAAGAAAGGACTTTGTTCTCCCAGCTAACACATGTGCTACCTTCCTACAGCTACCTTTATTGCCATGAAAAGGCAGAAGAATTGGTCCAGTCCAGAATTACTCAGACAACCCCCGAGAGAGGGCCCGGGGAGATAGATTTAACCAATCTCCCTGAAAAAGAATTCAAAATAAAGGTCATAACCATGCTGACGGACCTGCAGAGAAATATGCAAGAGCTAAAGGAGCAAGTGGGGGGTAGAATAGAAATAAAACAATCTCTGGAAGGACTTAAGAGCAGACTGGATGAGGTACAAGAGGCCATTAAAGGAAGAGAAATCAGAGAACAGGAATACAGAGAAGCTGAGGAAGAGAGAGATAAAAGGATCTCCAGGAATGAAAGAATATTAAGGGAACTGTGTGACCAATCCAAACAGAACAATATTCGCATTATAGGGGTACCAGAAGAAGAAGAGAGAGAAAAATGAATAGAAAGTGTCCTTGAAGAAATAATTGCTGAAAACATCCCCAAACTGGGGGAGGAAATAGTCTCTCAGACCATGGAAGCCCAGAGACCTCCCAACACAAGGGAAACAAGGAGGACAACACCAAGACACATAATAATTAAAATGGAAAATATCAAAGACAAGGACAGAGTATTAACAGCAGCCAGAGAGAGGAAAAAGGTCACCTACAAAGGAAAACCCATCAGGCTATCATCAGACTTCTCAACAGAAACCTTAAACGCCAGAAGAGAATGGCATGATATATTTAATGCAATGAAACAGAAGGGCCTTGAAACAAGAATACCATATCCAGCACAATTATCATTTAAATATGAAGGAGGGATTAAACAATTCCCAGACAAGCAAAAATTGAGGGAATTTGCCTCCCACAAACCATCTATACAGGGTATTTTAGAGGGACTGCTCTAGATGGGAGCACTCCTAAGACTAAATAGATGTCACCAGAGAAAATAAAAACACAGCAAAGAGAGGGGATTAAAGATGGTGGCATGAGAGGAGAGACAGAGGCTTCCTCCTAAAACTGGATACAATTAGAAAATATAGTTGGTGCAACTAATCCAGAGAAAGCAAGAGGAAAGAGGATGCGTCAGACTGCACACACCTGGAGAAAAGAGCAGACCTCAGCGAACAGGGTAACGTACCAGAGCTGAGGTTCCGCAGGACCTGAGCCCTTCCCCCATCCCAGCTCACTGGTGGGAGGAAGAGAAACAGAGCAGGGAGGGAGTGGAAGGCCTGGGACTGCTGAATACATAGCTACGGAGATCTGTACTAGGAGCACAAACCTACATTTCATGGTGCTTTCATGAGACTCACATGACTACGGGGTTGGAAAGTTAGTACAGGCAGAGTTCCTGGGGAGACTGGGACTGCGGCCACTTGTGGAAAGCAGGGATCCATATCCAGCTGCTCTGGGACAAAAACATACACCTGTGTGCCCAGGCCACTGGCTCAGGCAGTGGAGACAGGCACAGCAGCTGGGAGGTGGGGTGCTCTTTCCTTCCCCCAGGCACCAGTACCGCTCCCCTGCAACATTGCTTCAGGGCCTGAGCAGCTCCAGAATAGAGCTTCTGGACACTAGAGGGCGCCATATACAAACATGAAATGCCAAAGGAACCTTGTCCAGAGTAAAATTATTAATACAACTCCCAAGAAAGATTTAAATGATATGGACCTTGTGACTCTTCTTGAAAGGGAGTTCAACATAAAAATCATCAATATTCTAATGGAGGTACGGAAAGACATCCAAGAACTCAGCAATGAATTCAAGTCGGAGATCCAATCATTGAAGAGCACGATGGAGGGTATTAAAAGCAATTTGGATACAGTGGAGGAGACAATAAATGAAATAGAAATGAGAGAAGAGGAATACAAAGAAGCTGAGGCACACAGAGAAAAAAGGATCTCTAAAAATGAAAGAATATTGAGAGAACTGTGTGACCAATCCAAGTGGAACAATATTCACATTATAGGGATACCAGAAGAAGAAGAAGAAGAAGAAGAAGAAGAGAGAGAAAGGGATAGAAAGTGCCTTGAGGAGGTAGTTGATGAAAACGTCCCCAATCTGGGGAAGGACATAGTCTGTCAGGCCATGGAGATCCACAGATTTCCCAACACAAGGGACCCAAGGAAGACAACACCAAGACACATAGTAATTAAAAATGGGAAAGATCAAGAATAAGGACAGACTGCTAAAAGCAGCCAGAGACAGAAATAAGATCGCATACAAAGGAAAGCCCATCAGGCTAACATCAGACTTCTCAGCAGAAACTTTACAGGCCAGAAGGGAGTGGCATGATGTATTTAATGCCATGAAGCAGAAGGGCCTGGAACCAAGAATACTTTATCCAGCAAGATTATCATTTAAATTTGAAGGAGGGATTAAACAATTTCCAGATAAGCAAAAGCTGAGAGAATTTACCTCCCACAAACCATCTCTACAGTTTATTTTGGAGGGATTCTATAGATGGAAGTGTTCCTAAGGTAGAATAGCTGTCACCGGAGGTAATAAAACCATAGTAAAGAAAGTAGAACAGCTAATTATGAAGCAAATGCAAAATTAAATTAACTATCCTCAAAGTCAATCAAGGGATAGACAGAAAGTACAGAATTTGATACCTAATATATAAAGAATGAAGGAGGAAGAAAAAGGAAGTGAAATAGAAAAGAACCTTTAGATTGTGTTTGCAACAGCATACTAAGTGAGTTAGGTTAGACTCTTAGATAGTAAGGAAAGTAACCTGGAACCTTTGAGTACCACGAATCTAAAGCCTGAAATGGCAAAAAGTGCATACCTATCGATAATCACCCTAAATGTAAATGGACTGAATGCACCAATCAAAAGACATAGAGTCACTGAATGGATAAAAAAACAAGACCCATCTATATGCTGCTTACAAGAGACTCACCTCAAACCCAAAGACATGCACAGACTAAAAGTCAAGGGATGGAAAAAGATATTCCATGCAAACAACAGGAAGAAAACAGCAGGTGTTGCAGTACTAGTATCAGACAAAATAGACTTGAAAACAAAGAAAGTAACAAGAGATAAAGAAGGACATTACATAATGATAAAGGGGTAAGTTCAACAAGAGGATATAACCATTAGAAATATATATGCACCCAATACAGGAGCACCAACATATGTGAAACAAGTACTAACAGAAATAAAGGAGGAAATAGAATGCAATGCATTTGTTCTAGGAGACTTAACACACCACTCACTCCAAAGGACAGATCCACCAGACAGAAAATAAGTAAGGACACAGAGTCACTGAACAACATACTAGAACAGATGGACTTAACAGACATCTACATAACTCCACACCCAAAAGCAGAAGGATACACATTTTTCTCAATGGCACATGGAACATTTTCCAGAGTAGAACACATACTAGGCCACAAAAAGAACCTCAGTAAATTCAAAAAGAAATTCTACCAACCAACTTCTCAGACCACAAAGACATAAAACTAGAAATAAATTGTACAAAGAAAACAAAAAGGGTCACAAACACATGGAGGCTTAACAACATGCTCCTAAATAATCAAATGAACAATGACTAAATTAAAACAGATATCAAGCAATATATGGAGACAAATGACCACAACAACATAGAGCCCCAACTACGGTGGGGCACAGCAAAGACAATTCTAAGAGGAAAGTATATAGCAATCCAGGTTTATTTAAAGAAGAAAGAACAACCCCAAATGAATGGTCTAAAGTCACAATTATTGAAACTGGTAAAAGAAGAACAAATAAGGCCCAAAGTCAGCAGAAGGAGGGACATAATAAAGATCAGAGAAGAAATAAATAAAACTGTGAAGAATAAAACACTAGAAAAAAATCAATGAAACCAGGAGCTGTTTCTTTGAGAAAATAAAAAAAAAATAGATAAACCTCTAGCCAGACTTATGAAGAGAAAAAGAGAATCTACACACATAAACAGAATCAGAAATGAGAAAGGAAAAATCATGATGGACCCCACAGAAATACAAAGAATTATTAGAGAATACTATGAGAATCTATATGCTAACAAGCTGGAAAACCTAGAAGAAATGGACAACTTCCTCGAAAAATACAACCTTCCAAGACTTACCCAAGAAGAAACAGAAAATCTAAACAGATCAATTACCAGCAAAGAAATTGAATTGGTAATCAAAACACTACCTAAGAACAAAACTCCTAGCCCAGATGGATTCACCGCTGAATTTTATCAGACATATAGAGAAGACATAATACCCATTCTCCTTTAAGTTCTCCAAAAAATAGAAGAGGAGGGAATACTTCCAAACTCATTCTATGAAGCCAGCATCACTCTAATATTAAAACTAGGCAAAGAAACCACAAAAAAAGAAAATTAAAGACCAATATCCCTGATGAACATAGATGCAGTAATATTCAACAAAATATTAGCAAACTGAATTCAAAAATACATCAAGAGGATCATACACCATGACCAAGTGGGATTCATCTCAGGGATGCAAGGATGGTACAACATTTGAAAATCCAGCAACATCACCCACCACATCAACAAAAAGGACAAAAACCAGATGATCATTTCCATAGATGCTGAAAAAACATTCGACAAAATTCAACATCCATTCCTGACAAAAAATCTGAACAAAATGGGTATACAGGGCAAGTACCTCAACATAATAAAGGCTATATATGACAAGCCCACAGCCAACGTCATACTAAAAGCTTTTCCTCTAAGATCAGGAACAAGACAGGGATGTCCACTCTCCCCACTGTTATTCAACATAGTATTGGAGGTCCTAGACACAGCAATCAGAAAAAACAAAGAAATATAAGGCATCCAGATTGGTAAAGAAGAAGTCAAACTGTCACTATTTGCAGATGACATGATACTGTACATAAAAAAACCCTAAAGACTCCATTCCAATACTACTAGAACTAATATCTGAATTCAGCAAAGTTGCAGGATACAAAATTCACACACAGAAATCTGTTGCTTTCCTATACACTAAAGATGAACTAACAGAAAGAGAAATCAGGAAAACAAGTCCATTCACAATTGCATCAAAAAGAATAAAATACCTAGGAATAAACCTAACCAAAGAAGTGGAAGACCTAAACCCTGAAAACTACAAGACACTTTTAAGATAAATTAAAGAGGACACTAACAAATGGAAAATCATCCCATGCCCTTGCCTAGCAAGAATTAATATTGTCAAAATGGCCATCCTGCCCAAAGCAATCTACAGATTCAATGCAATGCCTATCAAAATAACAATGGCATTCTTCAATGCACTGGAACAAATAGTTTTAAAATTCATATGGAACCACAAAAGACCCCAAATAGCCAAAGCAGTCCTGAGAAGGAAGAATAAAGCACGGGGGATCTCACTTCCCAACTTCAAGCTCTACTACAAAGCCACAGTAATCAAGACAATTTGGTACTGGCACAAGAACAGAGCCACAGACCAGTGGAACAGAATAGAGAGTCCAGATATTAACCTAAACATATATGGTCAATTAATACATGATAAAGTAGCCATGGACATACAATGGGGAAATGACAGCTTCTTCAACAGCTGGTGTTGGCAAAACTGGACAGCTACATGCAAGAGAATGAAACTGGATCACTGTCTAACCCCATACACAAAAGTAAATTCGAAATGGATCAAAGACCTGAATGTAAGCCATGAAAACATAAAACTCTTAGAAAAAAACATAGGCAAAAATCTCTTGGACATAAACATGATCAACTTCTTCATGAACATACCTCCCCAGTCAAGGGAAACAAAAGCAAAAATGAACAAGTGGGACTACATCAAACTGAAAAGCTTCTGTACAGCAAAGGACACCAATAGAACAAAAAGGTATCCTACAGTATGGGACAATATATTCATAAATGACAGATCCAATAAAGGGTTGACATCCAAAATATATAAAGAGCTCATGCACCTCAACAAACAAAAAGCAAATAATCCAATTAAAAAATGGTCAGAGGAACTGAACAGACAGTTCTCCAGAGAAGGAATTCAAATGGCCAAAAGACACATGAAAATATGCTCCACATCACTAGTCATAAGAGAAATGCAAATTAAAACCACAATGAGATATCACCTCACAGAACCCAAGAATGGACTAACAGTTACCAAAGGGAAAGGGACCAGGGAGGATGGGTGGGAAGGGAGGGATAAGGGGGTGCCAAAAGAAAGGGGGCTTTACGATTAGCATGCATAATGTGTGGGGTGGCATGGGAGGGCTGTACAACACAGAGAGAAGACAAGTAGTGATTCTACAGGCATCTTACTACACTGATGGACAGTGACCGCAATAGGGTATGTGGGGGAACTTGGTAATGGGGGGAGTCTAGTAAACATAATGTTCCTCATGTAATTGTAGATTAATGATACCAAAAGAAAAAAGAAAAAAAAAAGCAGAACAAAGAGACAAACAGATGATAAAAGAGGAAGACTTTTTTTTAAAAGAGGATTAATCCAGGAGTTCTATCATGCTAATAGTAATTCCAGGTAAAGAGAAGAGAGAAAATGGGAGCAATTAATCACCAAAAAAGAATTTCTAGAATTAGAGAATGTGCATCTCCATATTGAAAGGACACATCACTGAGTACCCTCCCATAATTACGTTAAGCAGATACATGGAAAGGCCCATCACTGGGACCTTTCCTATTCCTGAAGATAATTTTTATTACTCAAATCAAAGAAAGAAAAGAATCATAACATCAGCATAATTAAGGGACTTTTCTAGACTCTGAAATATCAAAAACAGGTAAGTCCTTGCTTTTATGTCAAATAATTTTAAGCTAAACAATACCTTACATTCATTAAAAGGGCTTTCTATTTTAAAGAAACAAAACAAAAACAGAAAGATTTGTCACTGGGAGCGTATTTAGGTAAATCTTACAGTAATAACTAAGGAAACTGAATTCTGACCAGAAGTTTATTTTTACTTCATTGGCATTTTAAAATAAGTAGTTCATGAGGATTAGAAATGTCTATTTTCTCTGATTTCAGTTAATCTTCCATTTATTTACTTAGGTTTAGGCTTTATTTCCTAGTTATTTTTCTTTTAGCATCTCAAATACAAAAGATCTAACATTATTAATAATGGCTAATATAGTGAATAATGAAATCAAGTTATGATAATTTGTGTTACCTTGAAATATACCAAACTCTTGACATTTTAAACTAATTTGCTTCCATCTTAGGGGCCACACACTCACCTTGAGGATCGACTTCTTTAGCTAGCTTCAGCGCATCTGAGTTTGCAAGATCTGTGTTGGCTGGGGTGACAGCCAAAACCAGACAGTTCTCCCGTGTGATGAACTGCATAATCATGTCTCTGATCTGATACTCAATATCTGGTGGCTGATCTCCCACCGGCACTTTAGTAATTCCAGGTAAATCAATAAGGGTTAGATTTAACACTGTATAGAAAGGATAAAAAAAAGTCTTACATAACACCCTCAAAGCTAAGAGATATCAACAATGCAGAATCATCTGTCACTTTAATGGAAATGAAACAAGCTCAGCTTTATATATGTTTGAATAACTCCACCTCAGTGTATAAAATAAAAAGCACAGAATACAAAGTGACTTTGCAAGTTTTCTCTATTTTTATAATATGACTATGCTATGCCAAATGATCATTTTGACATAATTTGAAAGGCACTGATCTGCATGTGTAACGTTTTTCTCAGAGAGCTGTCATAGACATAACTAGGGGGTTATAATTCAAACACTGAATAAATGCATATCCTGTCTGCCAATCTTGTGCACTGCCTTCAAATGGTGTAAAAATTCTCAGGATAAGATTTGTCCTTCTCTTCCAAAGTATCATGTTATTTACAGGGGGTTAGCCACTTAGCCTATCAGAAAGCTGTTAGCTATTCATGGGGCCGTGAGGCTGCCCTGTAAACTATACAGCCAGACTCACAGTGCACCATTCAGGAGAGCAAGACAGTATTCCTGAGTCAGTGACTCCAGCCCTGACCTGGTTGTCATTCTTGCTGCACACAGCACTGCAGGCAGGCATTAAGACCTCCTGGGCAGTCATAACTGAGCTTATATAATTCATGCTCCAAACTAGGTAGATTAGTGATTAAAATCTGCCCCATGCAAATTTCATCAGAATAGAGGCTATTCCATATCACACACCATGAATTAGTTACTGATTTATGTTTCTGCTGATAGTCTGGAAAAAAAATCACAGCTGCTTCCTCAGGAATAGAATAAATAGGATTATATAAGGCTGCAAGAAAACCTAACAGGAAAGGACTACGTACTTCTTCAGATTTTTGCAAAGACTATAGTATTAAAAATAGAAGTTATCATGCATACCTCTTTGGAATTCTGAAAGTTTAAAATAATGGAAATTTTTTAATGACTTAATCAATTCTCATCTTTTTAAAAGTCACCTCTTCCTGCCTCCCCATAAATAAATCTATGTGAGCCTTGGACCATACCACTTATATCAGTATCCAAACACTATCCTAGAAACTCAGTACTTTTTGAGAGAACAAACCATCTTGTATACAAATGATATATACTAATTAATGTAGTAAAAGGTCTTGATGACAAGAATTTTGTTATTTTACTTACCATGTGGGGAATAGACTCGTAAATTAATGGGGATTGAGGAAATGCCTTTATTCATTCCAGTCACTCGATCTGTTTCTGCTTCAATTTCATGGCGAACTTCATCAAAATCAGTGTATTTTTTTCCTTTGCAATGTAGAAACTCAGCATATTCTGCAAAAGACCAATTAATATACAACCTAAAATACATGGGGAAACAATTTATCTTTAATTACAAGTCAAAGTACCCAATATTATCTTCAGCCATCAGAATGAGAGAACACAGCAGTTACTAAGAAGCACAGTTAATACTTTAGAAATATTAAACACAGTAAATGCTAAGGATGCTCAATTAGCTAATTTTCAGATAAGCAATTAAGTACTATAAAAAGTCCTTAAATCTTCTAGCCTATTAAATAATTTATAGAGACCTGTGGCCCTCCAAATGATAAAACAAACAATAGCACCTGATTGTCAAAGAAAGTAGATGTAGAGTACACACAAAGCTTACCTATTAATCCTATTAGTTTATCCTTTTTCAATGTCACCAATTTATTATGATGGAATGCTGTTATATAAATATAGTTTCAAAAGGCAAGAAGATTTAGAAAGAAAGTTTGCTTAATTCTTTAAAAGGAAATTTGTGGAATAATTTATCTTTAAAATATACTATTCAAAATACCACATCAACTTGCATAATTAAAAAGATATTTTCTCAGGAAAAAAGGTAGGTTATTACATCAATGAAAATATTTACCTGCATTCTAAAAAAAAGTCAGTATCTGTAAGGCAGAAGAAAACTCTAGAATACCTATATAATAACAGAAAATTAAGATTTAAAAAAATTTCAATAACATCCTACCCACTGCTGTATTATCAATTTCTATATCTGCCTCCAGAAGAAATCAGATATATGATAAACAGTACAACTCAAAAAGGAAGCTGATACTATTAGACATAAAAAATGTATTATACTTTTAACCAGAGAACAAGTCTTAACAAACATTTTAGTTTCTCTAATAACAAGCCGAAGAATTGCTCCACCAAACTGAGACAAGGCTGAATATCTTGGGCCCACGTGTCAGATGAAACAATTGCTGGTCGACTTGCTATGATTCCCCACAATAAACATTTAACCTTCACCACTACAGCAAGGCCACTAGGGAGACAACTATCAGATATGGTCTGCTGTCTTCAAGTAGCTTAGCATCAGTTAGCACAGGGAGGATGAAATAAGTCCTGATCTACATTTAAAAATATAAAGATAAGGGAATGACAGGAAAGATGGCTTCAAGCTGCAGTGCCCAAAAAATGAAATGGGGTATAACCAGAGTACTAAGAGTAGGGAGGTTTCAGTGTGTGCAAAGAAAGCAAGTTCTTTCAGAGAATCGCACAGTCTTAGTAGCTTCAACAAATCCCAAACAGGTTACCATCTAGCCTGCCCTTAGACCCACCCACTGATGGGGAACTAAGGCTTTGATATCTTTGGAAAAAAATTCTCATTGAAGAATGTTTCTTGATGTTGGTATGATATCTGCTTTCTAACATTTTCTTGGTCTACTGTTTGCCCCAGAGCTATTCTGACAGTCTTCTTCTGTGTGAAAAGGCCAAGACCACTCTGAGCTTTGGCACACAGAGTTCATCTCCCTGGGCTTCTCTTACCAGCCACCTGGATCATTGCTCAGGCCTGCTGGTGGCACACAGATCCTCCAGCCCCACCCCAGCTACTCAGGACTGGTAAGGTCACAGGCTCCTGAAGTGCACCACAAATTTATACTGTAATTTACCACAGAGCTATGACTTAACATTTCAAATGTTATAATGACTTAATTTCTCTTTCCTGTAAATGTAAATGGACATGAAAAGGTTTCTGAAAAACTTCTGAAAAATGGCAAGGTAAGACTCCTGAAAGCTCATTCCTCAATGGTAGAAGTGTACACAGCAATAAAGTTTCAACAGGCTTCCAAATTCTGGCTGAAGAGATTATTGCACCATTTGGCAAATGTTCTTCTACATGTTTACTCTCATAGGTGCTGGTTCTATTAGAATATAAATTCTCAGAAGATACAGCCTTTATTTTATTTACCCATTCAATGGATAGGCCAGTATCTTGTGAAGATAATAGTTTAAACATAAGTAGAGGCCAAAACAATAAGAAAAATAGAGGAACAAAAGGATGTCAGGTCCCAGAACAAACAAAAATTAGTAAGCAAAAACGAGGCATAAATAATTTAGAAGAAATGCAACTGTACTTTTCAATTCAATATATTTTGTAGAAAATGTACACATGAGGACTTATGGTTACCATAATTATTACTTTCATAGAATGACTAAGCTTCTGGATCAGGGACTACATTTTCAATTATGTTACTAATCAGAAATTCAAGTAACACAAATGCTAACTTCTCTTGTTGCCACTAGGTGGCACCTACTTGCTCTCATGTAGGAAACTTTCAGAAAACTGTAAAATCAACACAATTTTCAAATTAGATTTAAATTTATTCCTGGATTCCTGAAAATGCTTTTTATCTTGGAATTGAAAAATTACAGTTGTGCAGGACCACCTCAAACCTCTGTGTCTTTTTAAGGATAGAGTCCCAGAGAGAGATTAGGAATGCTGGTGTTCATTTACTTATTCAAATAATATTTATTGAGCTCTTTCTACTTGCCAGGCAGTTTTAGAAATCAGGGATATATCAGAGGTGAAAAATAAGTCTGCAGCCTCATGAAGCTTAAATTCTAGTAAGGTGAAACAGTGTGCCAGATGCTATGTGCTATTGAGAAAATTGACAGTTAAGGGGATATTCAATGCTGGGAAAGAGGGGTTGCTTTGTTATATGCTTTGGCTGAGGAAGGCTTCATTGATATGATAAAGAACATTTTGAGTAAAACCTCCAGAAAAGGAGGGAGCAACCCATGCTTTATATAAGAGCATCCTAGCAGAGCATCCTAGCAGAGCACCTGAAACAGACATATGCTTGGCAAGGAAAAGCAAGGAGGCCAATGTGCCCCAGCACAGAGCATGCAGGAGAGGGATGTAGGAAACCACGTCAGAGCTATGGTACAGACTGGACTGTGTAGGGCCTGTGGGCCATTTTAAGGACTTTGATTTGTACTCTGAATGAACAGTAGGCCGCTTGAAAGATTTGGGGTAGAGTCTCAGGATGTGACCTAGATTTTAAACAAATAACTGTGGCTGCCAAGTTGAGAACAACAAGAGTCAGAAAGGAAACTGGCTATTGGAACAGTGGAGGTGAGAAATGATGGAGCTTGAACAGGATGGCAGCAGTGGGTATGGTGAGAAGGGTTAATTGTAATGTGTTTTGAAGGAAAACCCAGCAGGAGTTGCTGATGGATAAAGGTGGGGTGTGGGAGAATGAGAAGCATCAATGATCCTTTCAAGGAGTTTTGATCTGAGCAATGGGAAGAATTTTGAAATAGCAAAAACTGAAAGAAAGAGGCCAGGGAGAGGGGGGCTGGGAATCCAGGGCTCAGTTGTGGCCTTATTAAGCTTGTGATGCTTAGTACACACCACCCAAGTGGAGAAACAGAACTGCTGTTAATGGATGAGGATGACGTGGCTGTGAGAGAGACCATACACAGTCATCAGGCAGGGGTATATTTATTCTGAAAATGTTCCAGAAGGTGGCAGTCAAGTGCTTGAGGAAAAAGGCAGCTTTTTCTAATTAGTACAAAAGTGGCTTTAGGGCTGGAAATGTGAGTCCTTCATCAAGGGAGAAGTCTAAGCTAGAGGTATATACTTGGGGTTCATTAAAATCGGGCAAGTGGATGAGATCACTGAGTGAGACAGACAGGGAAGAGGCCAGGGCCCTGAGCCCTGGGTTTTCCAATGCTTGGAGGTCAGGCAATGGAGTATGAGCAGGAACGGTCAACAAGATAGGAGAAAAACCAAGACAGAGAAGTAACCAAAGCATGTAAAGAGGGTGTTTCCTGTCACAGGGGAATGGAGTGGGTAACAGCCTGACTGCAATAGCTTTAGGGAAGAATGGGAGGAGAGGCCTTGGAGACTGACTGTAGACAATTCTTTTAAAAATTTTTGTCGGGAAGGAGAGGAAATGAAGTGAGAGGGCAGCTGTAGAGGGAAGCAAAGTCAAGGCAGGGTTTTATAAAGATGGGCAAACAGCATGTTCATAGGCTGATGGTATTAAGGGAAAGGCGTGGTGGAGAAGTGAGAAGGCACAAGTGCTGAAATGATGTCTCAAGGGAGAGGCGACAGGCAATACTGGAAAGAAGCATGGCAGCTCATGCATAGGGGCAGGAAGAAAACAACAATGAGTATCGATGAGATGAATGGGTAGGGCTCCTGGTGACGGGAGTGTGTGAAATTTACCAAGGTGAATGTGGTGATTTATATTTGTCTAAAGTCATTTGTCTCTAAAAAATATTTCTCTATATATTCTCATTGGTTAAACGTACAAATACTATTGTTTCTACCACAAAATATATCACACACACACATGCACAGGCTGGCACCCATGAAGTGATCCTAAATGAGTGACAGACTTAAGAATAACCGTAATAGGGATGTCACCTTGGATCTAATCTTTGTTCACCACTGGGATTCAGACCAGCCCAACATATGGGAAGAAATAATGGGGCAGGAACCACAAAATTCTTTTTTCTATGGGTTCCAAAGAACCTCCTGGAAAATAATTCATCCAATAGGATGGAAAATTCAGGCAAACCTAATCTGAGTTGTCAGAAAAGAGTTACCTATAATCCATCCTTTACCAAACTCCAGAGACTCATTGGTCCATGTCCCCTTGTCTCTAACACTACAGTGATAATTGCCAGACCGCCCATCCTTAATACTAGAAAAACATGGCAACCATAACTATAACTCATAGCTAAAAGATTACATTGCCAATAAGGTGAGTCCCACTAGAACAAGGTAAGCCAGTTCTGTTATGGGATCCCTGCCCCTAGAGAGCAGATAGTAGAGGTGGCATGTATGTATTTGAACAATTGACCACTGTTGCTGTGGAGGAGGATCATTGATAAGCTTATATCATCACACAATTTCTAAATAAATATTTATTAGCAATGCAAGATGAGAAAGACCACAGCTTTACCTCCCTGCTGTACATAAATACAATTATAGATGAAAATCTTGGAAAGGATTATCACTTAGTATACTCACCTCTGAAAAAATGTTCATGTGAGTTTGCAGATGAAGGAAATTCTAACACCTAAGCCAAACTACCCAGAACAGGCTGTGCTAGTTGATCACTAGCTAGCCTTGTTAAGAGCTGGTAAATGTATGCCTTCTGAGGCTTTTATACTAATGGTAAACCAGTATGTCTGAACAGTCTAATCTCGTGGTTCTAAGATATAGTCTTTGTCATAGAAAAATACAGTATCCAGTGGCACAAGCTCTCTGGACATGTTCTTAGCATTCCTGCTATTCTAATTGATTGGTAGCTGGGTACACAAAATGGTCTCTTTCTCAACAATTCCAGGCTTCAGCCCAAGGTCAATCTGATTAGACAGTGATTAAATTTCTTAGCCACAAGCTCATGTAGAGGATGAAGGCAATGTGCATAGAAGCACTGAAACCCTGATCATGTATCCATGAAACTCTCGTGTGCCAGTATAACCTGTCATCCTGAATTCACAGTATGTTTTCAGTTCCACAAAATAAGACTCCATGTTATAAAAATCTGTCCTGTTTCCCCAATGTTAAAAATAGCCTACATTTGAATCAAATATTATATATCAAAGAATGATTTGGAGGGGAAGGGGTCTTAAAAAATCAGAGTTATCACTTTATTTTAATTTCCCTTTAAAACATTTTAGCACTGTCATTTCTACTGGTCATGAAAAACAAATTATACTAGGTTAAACAACTGACAAACTGTTTGGGGGAAGGATGAGACGGTTTATGCCTGGGCAGTGTCCCAATCATCTGTGAAAAGCACAGCATGACCATAAGATTTTAAATATTTCCAGTATGCCCCTTCTATGGGGAAAACATGCATATGTTTTGACTAATCAAAGTTAAGTAGAAAGGAGTACTTATGGGGCACATGCATATAACCCCTTTGTCAATCTTTATTCTAAGAACTGGGGTCCTCAATACTTCAGCTGGAGTCTTATTTCTGAAATGTTTTCATAGCAACATTTTGTGAGCATTTGGCTCCAATGAAAATAGACTGCAGGGGACACATAAACAGGGAATGGTTTTCAGTGTAACTAGCTGAATTCACTGCCTATAAAGCACCTATGTAAGACTACATTTAAAAACATATTTCCTCAAAGGCAGAGGCTACTTTTTATTCATCTGTGTTTCCCTGATGCCTATCATAGGTAAAGAACATCTGTAGATCCCTTCTTCTTTAAAGCAGACCACTTGCATGCCATTGAGCAATGCCAATTTGGGGGAGGGGGGGATGCTTCCATTAAGCCTTCAAGTCATTCCAGATTGAAGGCAAAATACTAGAACTGTGAATGCATAAGCAACAGGGTGAGTTAGATATGAATTCTTCTCCTCTCTTCTCTTCTCTTCTCCACTTCTCAATATTGGAGTATGCTAGACTTCCCTCTAGACTTTCTGTTCTTTTTCATTTCTATCCTCTCTCTAGGTGATCTCATCTAATCTAATGGCTTTAAATTACACACACACACACACACATCCCCAAATTCATGTCTTGACCACTCAAGAAGTCTGTAACCCCAGACATATCTGTATCTAATTCTAATGCCTAACTGATATTTTCAATCAGTGTCTAATAGATATCACAAAATTAGCTTTTCTAAAACCAAACTTTCAGTTCCTCACTGCTTTCCCCTCCCATTATCCATACCTACTCCTCCCAGTCTTCCACATCTCAGTTATTGATGCCACCATTGAATCAGGCAAATCAAAAACCAGTTATTTTTGCATCCTTCTTTTCCTTAGCTATCTCTCAAACATCTTCTCACCACCTCCACTGTGGCCATCCTTCTTCAAAGCTGCCACCACCTCTTACCTGGACTACCAAGAAAGCATCCTAGTTGGTCTTACTGATTTTAACTCTTGCTCCACTGACTCCATTCGCCATCCAGCAGCTGGAGAGATCTTTCTAAAACATATGTCAGATCATGTCTCTACCCCTTTTAAAACCTTTTATTGGCTTTCCATGGCAGTCAGAAGTATCCAAATTCTTCACGCTGGCCTACAAATCCTAGAAAGTCTGACCACTGTCTACCTCTATTTCTTACACAATTTCCACCTGCCATGCTCACATCACTTTAGGTGCAACGGCCTCCTTTCTGCTCTTCACACACCTCAAGTTGATTCCACCTCAGGCGCTGCCTACAAACTGCTCCTCTTCCAGAATGCCCCGTCCCCAGACCTCTACATGTGTGGCTCCTTCCTGTCACTGACTTCTCTTCCAAAAATAGCTTCTCTTTAGTGAGGCTTTCTTGACTAGGCAAAGAAAGCAGAAACTCAGTCATCCTCTACCATATCACCCAATTCATTTTCTCCAGTGCATAAGATCATTATCTGAAGTTTCTCTTGTTTGTTTTTTTATCACCTTTCTTCACCCACTGGAATATAACCTCCCTTAGAGCAGGAACTTTATCTGCTATACTCCCAGCACCTAAAATAGTGAACTGCAACTATTAGGCATCAATACATATTTGTTGAATAATGAACAACTAAATGAGTAAATCAGTGAGAGAATCGAAAAACACTGGAAGAGGCTTGAGGTTTGTGAATGTGGAGAAGAAAATGATTATAAATATGACTTTTGACATATTGAGTTTAATATCTTTGAAATATCCAAGTAGAGTTTCAAGCTGTCAACTGGCAACATGAGCCTGGAGTTTAGCCCAGGAGCTACAAATGTGAGAGTCATAGGTGCATAAGTTGTAACTGAAGCCACGGTGTACAGAAGATTGTCTAAGGAAAAATTAAATAACAGGGAAAGGAGACTTGGATAGGTACAGACTTTAAAGGCCAGGCAAATGATAATAATAACCAGTGAAAAAGACAGAAAGAGTGGCCAAAGAGAGAAAAGAAAAACCAGGAGTACTTGGCATCACGGAATCCAAAAGAATAGAGGACGCTTCAAGGAGGAGAGAATAACCAATAGTGGTGAAAGCTGTGGAAAGGGCAAAGTAAGGGCTGACAAGTGGCTCTAGGCATTTATAGAAACTGAGCATGTATTACATAGTTTCCTATACTCTTAAACAATGTTCTATACATAACTTAAATAGTTTCTGTTATTTCAATTATTTTCATTGTAGATCACTTTTACATAAAAATTTTTTTCTATTATGCTTTTCTTGTGTTTCTGTGTCTCTTCCCTTGTTATCACGTCTACATCAGTCGTGTCCTGCTGTTGGCAATGCAGCTGTTTTTAAACCATATTCCCATTTTAGCTCGTAGCTTTTAAGTTTTACCCTGGATTGAGAAGTTTGGTAACTCAGAATGTATGGCCTGGGTCTAAAGTAAGAATGGAAAAGCCTAGAGTAAGGCCATAACCCTGCAATACATGAGATTCAGATCACAGACTCTGTAATATTAATTTTAGCTGCCCAAGGCTCCTTTTGCTTCCTCCAAAGAGCAAGCTAAATTTAGAAGTTAAAAACATTAAAATATGTTATTATATTACTTGCAATTACATTAAACATATTATAATTTACATTACTCTAAATAAATTAGTTATTACAATATTATTAAAGAATAATTGAATGTGCCAATTCAGAAACAGCAAATGACTCACTGTCGTTCCTTGTTTTAGTAACACACACAAAAATGATCTGCCAAGTAAAAGCTTATGGAGTAATTACAGGTGAAATGAACAGTTTTTTTGGTGTGAAAATTCAAGTAATCTGATTTCAGTACAAAAAATATAATAGAAAGTCTAAGATTTGCAAAATGAAAATAATATTTCCCCACAGAATCCTATATATAAGGAAGAAAGTGTAAAAATGAGATTTAAGTAGTAATCACATCAGAACTACAAGTATATAAATATGTAACCAAAAAATTTCTAAAAGAAAACATCATAGCTATAATATACATTGCTGGATACATTATAAAAACATTATAAAATCTTACCTGCTTGACAAAAAAAAAACTATTCTATGGGTATGAGCTTTTATGTCCAAGTTTTCAGCAACACTACTTAATCTAAATATTTTAACAAGATCTTAGTGTATTTGGTAAGCTCAAATGTTTTCATGACAAATTTCTGAAGGTCATTATCAGCTCAAAATAGAGCCAACATAACTTTTATATATATTCTAAAAAGGTATGAATAAAAGTTCATTTTTTTACATATGAATATTCAATTTTTCCAACTCCATTTATTAACAATACTTGCCTCTCTCCACTGAATTGCCTTTGCACCTTTACCAAAAATCAGTTGTCTATACACCTGTAGGTCCATTTTTGAACTCTTTTCTGTTCTATTGGTCTGTCTATCTTTATGACAATGCCACATTATATTGATGATATTTCCTATGAATTTTAGAATCAGCTTACTAATTTCTACAAAGCATTTTAATTTTGAATCTTTATCTACAGCATTCTTTACAATATTATTCAGAAAAGGTTTCCTCCTCTGTCCCCCTCCCACACATACACACACAGCATGTTTAGCTAAATGTGTTAAATTTTAACAAAATTAGATTCTTATAACTGGGAGGTACATCTCCTCTAAACTCTGTCTCTTTAGAGCAATCACTTCAATGTTGCTAGGGCCACATAAAAATATTTAGTATGAATTACAGCCCAAGCACTAACTAGTCAGTATGATATAGCTTGGTAATAAGAGTACATATTTTTGCAACATAAGTCTGAGCAAAGAAAAATAAAGATTTTATCTTGACTATGTGAAAATGCTTGGTCATGATATTTACAATTCATTGCATAAAGCTAAGATGCAGTAATTTCTTCTGACAAGATGCCTTTTTTTCATACATAGCAAAAATTGTTCTATAACTCAGGCAATAGTCAATCCAAACATTTCTTGAAAAAAATTTTTAACAAAGAAATAAAGAAAAAAGAAAATCTAAAAATCATTCCAAGTATGTAGAAAACTCAATTAGTAGAACAGGTCAATTAATGTATGAATTATATAAATGAGATAAATATAAAATATTTTAAGGTCTCCCTTAAGTGATTTATGTTTTTAATCCCAAGCGATTCTTATAAGACCATCCAGCACTTAGCAAGACACAATGCATTATGTGGTCAGTTTAAATGATGTTAATAGAAATCTACCTATAAAGAAAAACAAAATTCTAATCCAGAATTCAATACTATGGTTTTTTCCAACTTAATTTTCATGTAAATTAATGCTTAGCTACAATGGTCACAGATTATCTCCATAGGAACTTAATAGAAAATATTCTTACAATGATACTCACCTCCTTGAAAAGGGGCTCAACCATGGAGGTAATCAATTACTTATGCAATACAGATAGAATTTTAGGAGTTGAGAAAAGGACAATCAGTAAAAAATATATGAGAAAAAAATCATCTTGCTTTAAAAACATGTGCACTCATTTTAAAAGGTTCTCAAATATGAATATATCACATAGATCACAATGAAAAATGCCATCTCAATAATAATGTATTAACTACTCAATCATCCAAATGTGTCACCATACTAAAAACTAATTTGAAAATAAGCTCTATTACTTGATAGCCCCATTTTGTAGTTTCATTGTGTTAGAAGAGCCCATCTAAAATATCTGCATCCTTCCTCTTTCAACCAAGAACTCTATATAGAAATCATCCCTACAGTAAAATATGCCTCCCTTCATTAACATTCTCACAGAATCAGCCATGCCTAGTATTCTGTAGTCAGGATCCTGCATGATTTCCACTTTGAAGGCAGACCTGAATTTGAGGGTTCTGCCATTTCTTCATCATGTGACTTGGAAAGTCATTTAACTTGCTTATGCCTCAGTTCCCATCTCGGTAAACAGTCTTTCACAGGTTGCTGTGAGGACGAGAGCATGGCCATGCCTGCTTCTTTCATCAAAGTTCTCCCAGTGGTTAGGTATTTCAGCTCAACAAATTATACTACTTAAAAAATAAATGAATGAAAACATTTAACATATCGAAGGCCCTTAATTTTAAAAAGAACCAAAGAAATTTTAAATGATATATAACAGTTAATTGAGATAGCAGAAGTCTTAGTTTCAGAGAGGTTACGTAAAGTGTCTTGAGGTCACACAGCTAGGAGGTGGGGCAGTCCAGGATTTAAATCTAGACATTCTGGTTCCAAAAAACAATGTGCTCACACTCACACCAATTGCTTCTTACTGCTTCAAGCTCTCCCCTCCAGGAGCTCCCAACCCTCGGCTTTTCATGATTTCTTTCTTCCACCTGCCACCTGCCTTCTACCCCACCACAATGCAGGCATTTATCAAAGTCTAGGAATCAAACGTGCTACTCATGTTGCTTCCATGGCTTATGTTGCTGGGGGCTCTGGAACCTTTCCCCATAAAAATGTACAAATGTACATATACACAGAATTTCATAGATTACTCTCTTCCTCACAGGTATATGTGCTTTAAGCACCTAATATGCTGCCTCCTGCATACAGACACTCAATAAATGGTTTGTATCATTAGAATGATTATAATCTGTGCCTATCAAAATATCAAAAATAACAAAGCTCTACTCAAACATCATTTCCACTAAAAACTTCTTTTGATCCCTCCACTGACTGTGAGGAATGTTTTTCCTCTGAATGTGGTAGGGCTCTGTGAATGTACTACTCACATGATTTTACAGGTAGAAAGAGCCTGAAAGATTCTCTACTCAAAGTAACATATTTAAGAATATTCATATAGCATTCCATGGCATAGTATCTCTTTGTTTATGTGTATTATCCCCAGTGCTATAATGAAAGTAGGGAGTTAGAGAGTAGGGACTGTGTCTCCTACAGCTTCCATTTAACATCCCTTAAGGACATAGAAATGATTAAAAGAATAAATGAGTGAATGAATGAATAATTCCAATGACTACTCACTAGTTTTTAAAGACTTACAAGCTTTGAATATTTCTTTCAGTATTTTAGAACTTTCAGTATTTTTTTTTTACTCATTCAGTAGGAATCAAAACTACAGAGCAGAATTATTTTCTGAGTAGATCTCTTTAGATCTTTTTATGAGCCATTTCCTCCCATTCTGGTCTAATCAGTTTAGAAACTAGCTTGGGATAAGACTCTTGAGAGTAATTTATTGCTCTATGGACTTCTTATATACTAAGTTTAATACCACAAAAACATTATATCTTCAGTATCCCAAAGCCTACTCTGGCTTTTGCAATAAGGTTTTCTATTTCTTCGGTCAGCAAGCCTTCGATTACATATTGTGCTTCTTAGGTTACAGAACTGAGACTGTTTTCCATTCCGTAATATAATACATCCTTTCAACTGGGAGTTAAGTTCTCTGGCCATAAGAAAATCTACTACTTATTAAGGAACTACCATAGGGGACACAAAGTGTTAAACTATGATTCACAATCTTGAAGAACTTATCCAAGTTGGAGAAAGAAGACAAACTTGCAAACATTAAGCAAAAGATTAAATAAGATTCCAAGACAGAAAACACCATAAGGAATCACTGACAAACGACTGGTATATGTTGGTGCTGTGTGGATTCAGCAAAGGGGAGAGTCTTTTTAGGCTGTGATGGTCTGTAAAGAATTCATGGAAAAACTTGAGTCTGAACCAGATTTTGGAACATAGAAAGAATTGGAAAAAAAGTGAAAAAGAGAAAAGAGAACATTTACAACTACAAACAAATTATAACAAAAGCACCAAAGTGAAAAAGCAAAAGGGAATCAGGGATAAACCAGCTTGGCAAATAAAAAATACCAATTAAAAAATATTTGTCGAATGAATGAATAAATAAGAGCATAAACATTTATAGAGGAATGTAAGAGACAGAATGCAACTCCTCTTTGTGGGTCAATGTTAAATAAGATATTGCACATAAAGCACTTAGCACAGTGTCCATTAATACTAAGAATATAAAAAAAGGTAGGCTACTGTGATGTAACCATGGTTATAATGTAACTATTATAATTTTTTTAAATGATCAACATAAAGGCAGTGGCTGAAATTTAACATGTACTTCATTTGATTTTCATGACCTGTTATGGAAAGAAGTTTCCACAGAAAACACACTGAATTCTAACAACAGCTACTAACTAGATTCTTCTTTATTAACATCCTCAAAGAAGAAATTAGAGAATTGAGGGCCACTGATAAACACTGAGAAGTGAAAAGTTAGAAGAAATGATAGTTGTGTACATGACATCATATACATAGTATTGCACTTCGTGGTGGTGTCCTCAGTTTCCATTATGTAAAACTGGAATAATAGTAATAATAATATCACCTACCTCAAAGCACTGTTGTGAGACTTAGGTAAGTAATAAAGACAGAGCACTTAGACAAGTGCCTGGTAAGTATATACATGCTAAGTGCTACTATTAAAATAATGAAAAAATAATAGTTGTTATTTCTGTATAGACAGCTTTTCTCTATCAACACTAAATGACCCAAATGCAGGCAGACTCTGAGGCATGTCCCTACAAGCAGCAGCTGTAACCCCCAAAGTTCACACTTGGACAACACAACAACAGAGTAATTTTTTTGCAGCTGGTACTTAAAATATACCTTGATGTAGCAATCATCTGTTTTTCCAACAGTAAATTAAAAATGATATTTAAATTGACTCCCATTTTAGTATAGCTTAGTAAATAAATGTGACATAAGAATGGACTTCCTCTCCAACTAGAATAATCCCTTAAGACTAATTAACACTTAGTATCAGAAGAAAAGAAAAAGGTAAGTTCTGAGTTTCACAATCAGAGAATCATGTTAATTAGAAGCCTCAATAGCAAAGTCCTTTGAATAAACACAGAGCATTTTTCACATGTATAGCATGTATATAATGTTCAAAGCAGCTCCATGTGTACTATGTCATTTGAGCTTCAAAACTATTTTATAGGAAATGATCATCAAAAACTCGTGATTTCTTTATAAAGTCACAGAACTAAAAAATGGTGGAAAACTGAGAACTCAGGTCATTTTGCCCCTGATCCTTAGTTTACCTCACCAAACCCAGCTGCTGCAGCCTCAGGAAACAGACATGTTATGGTGGAAATCTCCAGGTGTGATGCTGATATGATGGGAAGAACTGATTTAGGCCTCAAAAATGATTGTTTTTTACCTCTTGAGCCCCCTTAATGCTTCTGAAAATATAATAATAAAAGGATAAGGATAAGTGAGCATTTGTAAAGAGATTTCTTTGATAAAATTAGTGGCCAAGCCCCTAGTCCTCACTCTTGCCATGAGGGATGGGGTGGGGGATCCCCTCTTCCACATCTCAGACCAAGAACTTGAAATGCAGCAGCTGTGGGATGCTAAGAACAGAAAGAGCTCATGCCTGTGGTAGTGGACTGTCAGCCTGCACAACCACGGCAACAGAGCAAACGACAGGATGCTTGAGAAGTTCCCTTGGACTAAGTGGAGTCACAGTGGAAAGGAAGTGACCCTCAAGACATATGAATGTTGTTCAGAAAGACCACCTAAGAGAAACTATTGTAATTTTAAAATGTAGGTGTGTTACTATTCCAGTCGTAGAAAGTCCTTTGCTTTCAACAGCAGCAAAGAAGCAACTGAATATTCTATTTGATTATTCACATTGCAAAAACAACTCTCTTCAAAATAGCCAATAAATATGCTGGCCTATCCATTTAACTTCCATGTGCTAAATTTCATATAATTAAATTTTCAAGGAATACAAACCTCCACTGTATTTTCACCCACTAAGTTTACACTGAGAAGTCTTACAAGATCTCAAATTCGGTATTCACTGGAGATGGAGAGGAACCCATTCATTCATTCAAGAAGCACTTCAACAAACACCTGCCATCTTATGGGAGCTACACTTGGGTGCTTCGTATACAAATACAACAGCCTCTGCCCTTGAGAAGCTCAGTAATGACTAGATAGGACAGTTAGACACCAATTACAGAACAGTGTCATTGGTATTACTAGAGAACTCTATGCAAAATGTTATGGAATATTAGGAAAGATATGAATAATTAAGGGAAGAAGGACGTTGGAGAAGGCTTGTGGAAGAGATGGCATCTGAGCTGAAGCTCTTTTCATAAGAGAGCAGTACATCAGGAAGAGAGGATGACAGAAGGAATTCCAGACAGAAAGAACAGCCTGAGAAATGCCATGCTCACTGTTGCCAAAACAGAGAGTTGAATGGATAACACAAAAGAAAATGAGACTGCAGAATGGAACCAAACTCCGAAGGCTCCAATCCAGGAGGCTAAGCAATCACGAATAGTTCATATTCATATTTTAGGTAAAAAAGCTGCCCACTGTCCTTGCTGATGCCTTGATCACCTGAGCTGGCATGGCAGTAAGTGTTCTAGAGAGGATGCTTAAATTGTTTTCTTACCATTTAACAGAAATCTACAATGGCATCTGTCTTTCACCACAAAATTTCAAAGTTTTCAGTCTTCTAACCTAGCCTCAGCTTGTACAAGTCAGCCTCATTGCCAATGTGGAAGGAGAGATCTGCTCACTGTCTCCTGTGTCCCACCCTCAAGACCTATAAATCTGTCTCTCCACACAGAGTATTACCCAGTTTGCCCTCCTTTATCTGAAGTATTCATCACATTACAGCCTCTTCAGCACCTTTTCTAACTACTCAAACCTATTTTGACATCTCCTTTCCTTGAACTCCTTTTGCACTGAAAGTCATGGCTGCACAGCTTACAACTGAATTGTCAGTTCTACCCTGTGCCTCCCCAGTACACAGGAACTGTGGCTTTTACTTCAACCATATGCCCATCAGGCCTTGTGAGCACTGGGAAAATTGAGTAAGACATAAAGCGGTAATGTACCAAATAAACAAATAGTGCTGGTTGACATGGGAAGCAGAGAAAGCATTTTTAAATCTTTTAAAAAGGCATGAAGATCTCGATGCTTGTGTACTTTTAGAAGACATTAAAGGTGTAATTATTTTAACGTCTCCTTTCTAGTTAGGCCTCACTGCTGTTACCACCCAAACCATCCTGTATGGTACAATATAACATGGGAAAGAAAAGACACTTTCTAAGAGAAGAATGCACAATCCAGCAATCAAAGAGTTAGAGGAGACTTTGGGAGACTACAGCCTAGGGATTTCAAATGTCAGTTTATAGTACATGCAAAGGATATTATACATATTTGAAAGAAGAGCTAACTAAAGACCAAATATTCTCTGTATTGGACAAGGCCCACAATAAATCACCATTATCATTTAATTACACTGATTTTGCTGCCTGAGCAGAAAGTATGCCTTTTCAGAAGTCTGATTATTCAGAAACATATTTCTTCACAAATTAAACTTCAGAGAATGAGCCTGCCTTTGCCAAACACAGGCATACTTCAGAAACAGAAAGGCAAATAGATGAGAAATAAGGTTTTTTATAAGGCAAAGCATTGTATATGAAACAATTCAAAGTTTGGTTTCTATTTCAATACTTTGCCTCTTGATAACTATGGAGGCACCAAATCCTACATTCATCAAAAGAGGTAGAGATATGAGATCTGCAATATTTCTCTGACTTAAGATTAAAATGTGAGCTCTATCGAAGTTACCAGCATATTTTAAGTAAAAGAATGTGAAGGAACATCAATCACCAGGACCATTATGACTGATAAAGCAACCACTAAGTGTTATTATTTGAACTAAGGACTCAGCAAATATGAGGTTAGCAGAGTACAATATCTAAAAGAGAACTTAGCCTTAGGAAGATGTGTATGCAATTAAGTCACATTGTATTTATTGTCTAATATCTTTGGAAAACAGCATAGAAATCAAAGCATGAGCAGGAGAGCATGGCACACCCTTCTTACCCCACCCCCCAATATAAGTAGCAGTTTCTGCATATATCTGAGCCACAAATTCTGAAGTTATATAGAAGTACACATGATATTCTTAACAGCTTTACTGAATGGGGGGTAAATGGAAGTTTTCATCCTTTGGATGCCTGGCCTTAGCCATTTACATACCAATGGATGTTTACCACTGCAGAGCTCATCAAGGGGTGGAGAAAAAACAGCTATTCTCTCTTCCCCTCCATTCCTGGTACCTAATTGGTCTGGTGCCAGTCAGTCACCACTGACCTGTCCATGGAGTTCCTGCCAGAAGGGGCGGGCAGGGGGAGGAAAGCATGCACTGCACCCAGAGGAGATGGACAGGAACAAGCTGTGGGAAATAAACCCCTTTCACCCAATCTGTCTTCCCCCTTGGTCTTACTTCAGTTTCAGCAGACTCATTGGGAACCTGGAGCTACACTGAGGTATAATTGATACACAGTTGCATTATCAGAGTTTTCTAGAAAAACAGAACCAATAGAATATAGATATAGATACTGATACAGATAAAGATGCAGATATATAGATATAAAAAGATTTATTACGAGGGATTAGCTCACATGATTATGGAGACTGAGAAGTCCCCGAGTCTATGGTCTGCAAGCTGGAGGCCCAGGAAAGCAGGTGGTATAGTTCCAGTCCAACTCAAAGGCCTGAGAAACCCGTGGTGGGGGACTGGTGGAAATGGAGGGAGAGGCAGGCAGAGGGCCAACCGTTTAAGTCCTCCTCTGACTCCAAAGGCTCAAGAACCAGAAGCACCAATATCCAAGAACAGAAGATGGATGTCTCAGCCAAGCAGACGAGGCAGATTCACCTTTCTTTTACTATACTTTTTTTTTAAAATTCAGGTCCCTAACAGACCACATAAGGCCTATGTGCACTACTGAGGATGATTTTCTTTACTCAGCCTATCAATTCAAATGCTAATTTCTTCTGCAGCTATCCTCACAACACACCCAAAAATAATGTTTTACCAGGTATCAGGCATTGCTTTGCCCAGTCAAATTGGCATACAATATTAACCAATGAAACAATAAAAAGTCCATATTTAAAACATACAACTTGATAAGTTTTGATACATGTATATGCCTCTGGAATTATCACTATAATCAAGGTGAAGACCATACCCTTTACCCACTAAAGTTTCTTCATAACACTCTAATCCCTTTCTCCTGCCACTCCCCACTTTCCCTCCAAAACCATCAACATGCTTTCTGTCATTACAGATTAGTTTCCATAGAATCATACAATATGTACTCCTTTTGTTCATCTTTTTTCACTCTGCATAATTATTTTGAGATTCGTCCACATGGTTGAGTATATCAATCATTCATTCCTTTTTTTTTTTGCTGAGTTGTACTCCATGATTTGATTGGACATTCACCTAATGATGACTATTTGGGTTGTTTCCAGTTACTGGCTATTTATATACAAGTCTTTGTAAAGACAAATAGACCCATTTCTCTTGGGTAAATACCTAAGAGTGGACTGGCTGGTCATATTGAAGGTGTATGTTTAACTTTTTAAGAAAGTGTCAGTCTCTTCCAAAGCAGTATATTATTTTACATTAGACACCAACGGTATATGAGAGTTCTAGCTGCTCTACATCCTAGGCAACACTTTGAATGGTCAATTTTTAAAATTTTAGACATTCTAATAGGTATATAGTATTATCTTGTTGTGGTTTAATTTGCATTTCTCCAATGACTAATTATGTTGAATGTTCTTCCACATGCCTATTTGCTCTCCCTCCTCATGGCTGCCCTGGCAGTTCCACCCTCCCCATTCCACCCTTAGTAAACTACTCATCTTGTCCCTGGAGGAAGAACCCATATCTAACACCTCTATTCAGACGTTTAGCTAAAAGTGTCAATAAGTATTGGTGGAGTCATGTGCTTCCATTACTGGTACAATTAGTAATATTTTGTTTATAATATTTAAAATACATTCTACAATTTCCCACATTAATAACATTATACAAAGGGGTAGCTATTTATTTCATGAAATCAATAAATTCTTGAGGTTTTTTGTTTAAATAACATGATTTGGCTTTTTAGTAACTTTGATACTTTCCTCTTTTGAAAAAAAGTCAAAGTAACAATATTATTTTTAATATAAAAATCAGATAAAGTCAAGTGAGGTAGCAATATTTTCAATCCCTAACCAATACAACCAAACAAATTACATAATTGAGGAAGTCACATAATACAGCATTATTTCACAGTACTTGAACACCAGAATACCAGGAAGTATAACAGTTTTCATAATTTAGTTGTAGTTTACAAATCTTGACCTTAGTGTTTCCTCAATCTGGATTCTGTTTTAACCACAGAAATCATTTAAAGTTTTAGTTAGATCACTATTTAGGAATTGGGCCCCTTGGGAAACACATCTGCTTGAAGAAATGTTAAAAGGGTTTCCAGCAGAACCAGTAACACAGAGTAGCTATTTTCTTTGGCAGCACTTATTTCAATTCACCGCATTATCAGTAAACAGCTGCCTTCCTTTTTCTCCCTAAAAGTGATCAGATCAATGAGAGGCTCATTCATCAGTGAGCAGATATATATAAGGCGGACATTTTCATCTTGGCATTAGTCATTTGACAGTTTATCATATTACCTCCCATGCCCAAATACCAGAACCCTAAAATATAAAAATGACAGTTTAACTTAGGCACTCATATACAGAAATATCAAGGTTCTTAAACCCAGCTCATTCGTAAAACACCTCAGTACTAACTTCTCCCATTTTCCTTATCCATTATATATAAGCACTTGATTAAAAATTTAGTGAAACTGCTTAAATTGTCAGGTCTTAAGGGATTTATAAATAAAAATTTGTTGTATAATGCATTAAAACTTTCCCAAGTGTTTTCAAATACATAATTTTATTTCACTAAAATGCTGTATTTGCTTCATCAGTGGTCAAACAGATTAAAATGCTCTGTTCACTTCAACTAGAGTATTTAAAGATTAGAAATAATTTATAAAGCATTGTGAACTTACTGAAGATGGAATTACCTTAAAGGTGCTAACTTCTGGTAAAAGCAAAGTTAGCCATCTAGGTGGTATGGTTTGAAGAGCTTAAAAAGGCCCCTACAGATTAAAAATAAACAAAAACCCTCCCCTTTCCAACTGAAAAAGCCACTAGAAGAGGATAATTTTTATAAGTAAGGCTTCTCATTTTTTCTGTTAAAATTCAAAGATCTTTGAGTATTAACACTTTAAATTGAATCAGTTACTTGTATTTGAGTCCAGATGAACTTATCATATGCTCTTGGCAAAGCTTTTAAGGTGTTAAGAGTATATGAAAACTCAGGTACCTGAGAGAGAGGAGATAATGTAGATGTAAAAGTGAATATAGGTTGGGGCCAAAAGAAACAACTTTAATTTGCTTACATATTTGATTAATTTATTTTAGACAAATCCTGAAATTCTACATAAATACTAAAGAAAGTTTTTATTATTAATATACCTAAAATTGTTATCGGTAAACTTTTGAAAGTAAAGTCACATAAAGGAGCTCCACTATTTTCTGGGAAATACTAATTTTTTGCAGCCCATTATGATAAAATAAAAAAACACCTGAACTATGAGTAATACTGTTTTAAAATATCTAAGCCCTGTCAAATTAGAAGCCTTGTTAGAGAATGCACATCTCTTCCCCAACAAACCTGCTATCAGAAATTAACCTAGGGATAGTATAGCACATGGACACACACATCCTACACATTACAGCTCTTTTGAAGCTGATGATAAGGGTAGAGGTATAAAGAAAAGAAATGAAGCCTTAGTCTAAATGAAGCCCTGATCAACAGGAACCACAAATCCCAACTGTCTACCTCCATGCTGCCATCAGAATAACAAGTGTCTGCTCCCTACTCCTCTGGTCTCCCTTCTGATAGATGTCACTGCATGATAAACCCACAACTGCCACCATCTGAAAAGGACTTGTAATGAATAGTTCACCAAACTGCCCTAGCATGCACACATTTATCAGAAGTTCAGCAATACCTTATCATCCACCCAAAAGCAAGTCAGCAGGGGAAGAATGCTCATCAATCAGCACTGGCTCAGCATAGCTCTCCTAGACTCCTGAAGTACTGTGGAAATATCCCAGTAGGAACCCTAGGTGCAGTGGCTATACAAGATGACTCTTGTATAAGCCTGAGTGGCTATCCTTTTACTTCCTCAGTTGCCGAATAGCCCCTTCCTTAGTTATTTAAAGTTATTTAGTTAGGACAACCTAATTTTAACTTAAAATTATAGATGTGAATCCATACCTATCTAATGTGTTTACACCTTTAAACAACTAACAACTGTTGTGAGGTTCTCCATCTTGGCACCATCTAACATTTAACTGTCACTCCAGTTAGCATAATTGAAGCAAGGCCACCTATTTTAGGTAGATGTTTAAACCTTACAGTAAGGAGAGGTCCTCATGAACTAATTTAGCTTTCCCTACTATCCCTGCCATTATTCCTGAGAAGACCAATATCAGGAAGGTGTTCTGTAACAGCCAAGAACTGATAAAGCAAGCACCAATAAATAGTCCTGATGAAATTCTTCTTAAGACTGACTTCTTGAGAAGAGACCATATTAGCAGTAACCACTAATATGGTAACATGGCCTTATGAGTTGTAACCATCTGCAGAGTCTAATGGAAGTGGATTTTAGGGAGTGGTTCTAAATGTGACAACTACAAACCCAAGCCCTTCCTCAATGCAAAGCACTTGCTAACTAATCTACCTTGCAGCCTGGTAGGAATTCCCTCTATCACCTAAAAATATCTGAACTTCACATCCCTATAGTAGCTCAGAAATGCCATCAAGATATAGCAAATCCAGTTTTTTTAGCTTGGGATTAAATGCCTCACTCACTTGGTATTCTGTATTTCTTTGGTAGCTTCTAAAAGTGAGAGACATGTTACAAAAAAAAAAAGGAGAAGAGGTAAAAGAAACATTTTGAGGTAAGGGAGGTATGAGTGTAAGATTTTCCTCAGCATCTCAGAGTCATAAATCAATGCTGAAAAAATGATCCTGAAAATGTTTTCACAAGCAGCAAAAACCAATGTGATCTCAATGTTGATCATTAACATACAGGGTTAAAGGTTAACTGTATCTTACCTCCACTTCCAGCCATGGAGTATCAGGAATCAGATTTACCCTCCCCTTAAGAAATTAGAAAATAGGATCAGATATATGATAGAACAGTGTTCAGACAATGAGCTGCACAGGCCATGCAAAACACTAATTCCTGAGAGAATGGAAACCAACACGTGAGCACTTCAAATGCTCCAGCTCACTGCCTGAGAAAATGTCAGCACACAGCACAGGAAGGGAGAACCCAGAGAGACCGTAAGACTCTCACTAAGATGAAGAGACAGAATTCAGAGTTCAAGGAAGCCAATGCAGGAAGAATTCTGTGGATCAAAATAATTACGAGAAGGATGCTGCACAGAGATAAAGATCTAGAGACCAACAGAGGGGCTGAGTACTGATCAGTGAACACACGTGAGAACACTACCAAGGGCAAGTGAAAGAAGAACTAGAAAGGAGTAGGAGAGAAATGCCCAGAGCTCACATCATGCTTGGAATAGTTGGTGTTCCAAAGAGTCAGCGTGCAAAGACTTACTAACACCTGGGACTTCAATTAAAGCCAATAATGAGGTCAAATTTGCCCTTGACTAAAGGCTACTCTGGAGTCATCATCACAAATTTTAAAAATAAGCCCCAAAGAGATCAAACTGATGCCTAATACTTAACTGCATTTCAGAATGAAGTCCAAATTTATTAAAACAAAATCCAGCACAACATAAAATTCACAATGCCTAGTATCCAGTCAAAAATACCAGGTATGCAAAGAAGCAGGAAAATATGAGCCATAACCAAGATAAAATTCATTCAACAGGAAAAGACAGAAACAATAAAAAGAGGATAGAATTGGTTGACAAGGAATTTTTTAAGATATTATATATGTACTCATATGTCCAAGAAACCATAAAATTGATGAGGAGAGAAATGAATGATATTAAGAAAATGTAAATCAAACTTCTAGAGATGAAATACACAATATCTCAAGTGATAAATACACTGGATAAGATTAGCAACAGTTAGACACTATGATGAAAAAAATGAATGAACTTGAAAACCTAATAACAGAAACCATTCTAAATGAGTCACAGAGTAAAAAAATTACTGGGGAAAAACAAGTTGAACAGAGCATCAATGACCTGTGGGAAAATATCAAATGGCCAAACAGAACACATATGTAATTATAATGTCTAAAAGAAAGTAGTGGGAATAGAGAAATATTTGAAAAGTAATGGCTGAAATTTTTCTAGATCTGATGGAAATTATGAATCAACAAGCCTTTCTGCTTCCAGTATTGCTTCCTTACAGTAGTCTTTGCAAAGTAAGCAGGGAGAGCTTCTTAAAATACAAGTCAGAATATGTTGCTTCTTGTCTTAAACCTCTGGAAAGACTTCCTATTCCAATTAGAATAAAATTCAAACTACAAATACTGCAAGATTCCCTGCCTCTCTCTCCAGCTCATGAGGCACAGCACTCCCTGATTGCACTATGTCCCAGCCATGGCTGTCTTTTTCAGATAACGCACTTTAATTCTGTCTTAACCTCGGGACCCTATACTTGCCAATCTCTCCTGCTTTGAATATTCTTCCCCTGCTTCCAACATCCTTCTTCTTATATCACTCCTAATCCTTGGGATCTCACATTACACGCCACTCCGTTGGCAAGAACCTTTCATCACCCTGGTGGACTTGATTATTTATCTGCCATTCCACTGCCAACTTCCACTCCTCCCAATCTTAGCCCCTCATTTCATAGCAAGATGAAAATTACATTAGAAATACACTTTTCAACAGTTTTATAGCCACTGGGAAAAAAACTGTTGGGCCATCAACCTCAACCCAACTTCTACCAGTTCACCCTCTTTGCTTCTACTGTAAACTGCTTTCATTTTTTCCCCTTTTGAATAAGGAAAATTTTGAAATAACCCCTCAAAGTTACTTACTAGAATCTTTATGAGACTGGTTTCAACAATAAAGTATGGGTTGCCAAAATCCATTTCTTGAAATGATCCTTTATGAAACATTTGAATTTGTCATCATCATACCAGATTTAGCACTTTTTGCTAATGGTTACTTCTTCTGTTTATGAACTCTTTACCCATCCATCTGTGCTGTATATTATTTACACAATAAACTCTTACTGAAATGAAACCTATGAACAAAAAAATACAAATAATTTTTTTTCAATTAATCATCATTGTCAGGGAAAAATTGGCACAATGATATAGCATACTCTTTTAGGCAATTATTACTTTAATATAAACCCATACCAAACAATCTATTTCCAATATTGTACAGTAATAAGTGACACTTGGACCAATATTCCTTGGGTGCTATACAATCCTATATTGTCAATGAGTTAACAAATTTGTAATTGTATTTTAAATCAGAGGTTGACAAACTATGGCCTCAGAGCCTAATCTAACCAGCTATTTATATACAGCCCCGACTCTAAGAATATTTTTTATTTTTTAAATGGCTAGAAAAGAAATAAAAAGAATACTTTGTGGCATATGGAAACTATATGAAAATTCAAATGTCAGGGTCCATAAATAAAGTTTATTAGAACATAACCATACCCATTTATTTACATTTTGTCTATAGCTGCTTTCATGATACAACAGTAAAGTTGAGTAGTTGTGACAGATAACATAAGTCCTACAAAGCCTAAAATATCTGGGCCTTTACTGGACACTGTTTTAAAATTTTTCTCAGTCCTGTTTTAAACAAATTTTTAATATAAGATACTAAATATAAAATATTTCAAATATACTTTATTCTAAAATATTTAAAATATAGTTTATTTTTAATCTTAAAATATACTACATTGAACTTCTATTCTTTGAAAAATCAGTAATACATTTATGGAACAAATGATTATTCCCTGTTAGCCAAAATAGGAATCAACTAAGCCACTCGAATCATCAACCATTATGTGAAAACAAGAATTGCCAATTACAGAACACATTGGTCTCCCCACTTTCCCACAGTGAGCCAGGCATACGCCTACCTCAGGACTTTGCACTGGCTGTTCCTTCTACCTGGAATGCTCTTCTTCAGAAAGCCACATGGCCACCTCGCAGCAATTCAAAGACTTTGTTACATTCAATACCTGTATAAAACTGCAATCCAATGTTCTCAATTCCCCCACCCTGACCTTTTTGACTGCATGGCATCTAATACTATCTAACATACTATGTCAAATACCTATTTAGTTTTGTTTATTGTGTGTCTTGGGCAGAGTTGCCTGCTTTATTCACTGTGTCTGGCACATAGACACTCTCAATAAATATTTGTGGAGTGAATTAATGATATTTTCAATTAATATCTCATATTTACCTAATGTTTCTCCTTGCACTGGCACCATCTGTTATTTTATTTCTTTGAGATTTTTTATTTACATAAGTTTTAGTTTTGCATTTTGCTTATTTCTTTACATAAAAGTTTGCAATAGATCTCTACTACTTTCACTTGGGCAACTAATAACTAGGACTTAACATATGGTTCCTTGGAGAGCCTTAACTCAATGCCAATACTTCAGAGAACAGTGTTTTGTATCCAACATCTGAGGTCCAGACTCCAAGCTGAAAATACTATCAGAGGCCTTATTACATTTAAAACAAAATGAACAAAATCAAACAAGCAGTATTTTAAAACACTGTGGGCTAAAAAGATCAAATATCTTTCCTCAACAGCTTAATAAATACCCAAGCCAACTTTGCAAAATCTTTACTTAGCCATCTTCAACTCACACAAATGAGCAAGAAATACAAATATACTTGTACAAAAAAATTGCAAAGAAATCAGCCCCAATAAAAAGGAGAACAAAAGGCAAAATACAAATGTAATAATCATCCCTAATCATAAATTCCCAGTATGCAAAAGTGTGCACATATATATGTGTATTCATTTCTGCATGCTTTTCTTTAACCACAAGAAACTCAGTCCTACTATATATGTATTAAAAGTCACTGCTGCTGAGGATAATTAGAAAAAGCACTGACATAAAAATAGGAAATGCATGTTGGTTGTTGAAGGATTAATCAGTAAAATCATTTTTCATCCTAAATAGTATTGGAGTAAAACAAAGAAAACATCAAGTGTGGCTACCGTGGACAAGGATAGCAAGCTTCTTGCACTGGATCTCTGCCCTTGAAAAGCAGACATCCTAGGATGCACAGATGTATAATTAACAATACACCAAGATGAACTCTATGATGGAGTCTAAATGTGAGGCTGGGGCAGCACAAAGAGGAAGCTGGCATTTCCTCTACAGAATGTTCTCCAGGCCCAACTTCTAAACACTCACTGCCATTATTCTCTTTCATTTGGCCGTCGTAGCATGTATACTTTCCTCAGTCAAATAATCTCTTCATATCACTCCGGCAGCTTTTGCCCTCTGCAATTACACTATCCAGAAAGTACTAAAGGTGTGGCTATTCTCACCTATTAGACACTGCAGCAGAACCCCTCTGGTGTGAGAACTGTGTCTTATTTATATTTTTGTAGACTACTCAGTTACCTAAAGAAATAGCATTCACATGAGTAGAGAAAAGGTGCTCAGTAAACTGTTGAATAAGTGTTCTTTAATCATTTACTTCTTTGAATACCCAACTTTAACAATCTCAATAGCATAGAAAATAATTGAAAGATTTCTTTAAAAGGTTAGCAAAAGTTTAGACAATAATAAACAATGTAGATATCTCAAGATTACATCTTGTAAATCAAAATAGACCTGCATTCTATTTAAGTATGTTTATGTTTATTCTGAATCCTGTACTAACACTCAGCCCATGAAAAGCCTACATAGAATCTGATACTGGTAGACATGTACACAGCAAAACAAAACATTAAAATAATACAATGAGTTTTAGTTCATAATGTGTGATCAAAACCGAAAGTTTCTGTGATGACTGCCCTTGTACTGTTCACCATGTAAGAACTTATTCACTATGTAAGAATTTGTTCACCATGTAAGAACTTGTTTGTTATGCTTCAGAAGATCGGAGACTGATGAGAATTAGGCTTGGGGTTGATTAATGACTATGCATTGAGTCCCCTGTATAGAATTTTATTGTTGTTAACAACAATTTGATCAATAAATATGAGAGATGCCCTCTCAAAAAAATAAAATAAAATAAAATAATACAATGATGAAGAGTTACATATATGTTTATACATATATAATGTATATATGCATGTCAAGAAAAAGGGTTCTAAAGAGGAATGCGAGGAACAATGGCATATGGAAAGTTAAAATGGAAATCAAACTTGACGTGAGTTAGACTTGAGACCCTCCAAAGGACAGAAACTTTCAAATTGCTTTTGACATGCCTTACAGAAATGTCGTTCATAAGTCCTCATATTACATAACACCAAATTAATATGTAATGGAACAATAAAACCTGAAGTTAAGTTAGAAAGACAATTTCATCCAGTATGTTACTTTAGTAGAGGTTAAAAAAATTAGGTCTCTTTAAATATTAGCCAAAAGAACAGTAACAGGAAGACAAAGAAACACTGAATGCAGGACACAAACTGGCAACTTCTCTGTTGTGTGAGGCATTGTGGGCATTCAAAATACACTTAATGAACAGGTAAATAAATTAATGCAAAAACATGAAGATAAAAATTTACTAAACAAACACTCTTTGAAAAAATAATGAGAAGAAATTCCACCAGGCTTGCAGGAGATTGTTAGTATTAAACTAACACCATCACTTGAAAATTACTTAATGCAAATTTAGTTCACTCTGCAAAATAAATGCCTTCAGTTAGTACAAACCCATCTTGTAAGCCAGCAGAACAGCTCAACTACCATCTATTCTGATGCAGTTTCTTAAACTTACAGGCCATGTCATTCAACAGATCAGATAACCCATCCTGTCAAACTGGTCAGGTGATTACTGAAGTCAATGTTTCACAGACAGGAGGATGCAGGCTGTGGCATGAGGGGAGATCAAATATGTCCAACAGACAAGGAGAAAAGAAAAAATGTACTCTAGACTACTCCACTCATCCAATACGTGAAAATTCAGGATGCATCTGTCATCTACAATTTCTGAAATTAGAAGTCAAGGGGAAACAGTGAGAGTGGGAAAGGGCAGATAAGTAGTAATTGTTAGTTGACTATAGCCATGGGCATGATGTAAAACTAGGCTATTCATTTTCTTATAGTAAAAATCACACTTCATCTTCTCAGATTCAAACAAATACTAACAACTCTACCATTACCTTTTAGTCCTCTTCAATATAACTTATTCCAAAACAACACTTTTTTTTTCTCTTAATGGAAAGAGAAGTCTCAAAATTAAGCAACTTGATTATCTCCCTTCCACCCAACTTCTTTAATAAGCAGACTTAATTCAGGAATAGATATTAGATGGACCAAAAGGGTCTAAGATGAGAGAACTATAATTTTTGGTTTGGAAACTCAAGGCAGATAAAGCCTCAATACCTTTTATTTAGTCATTTAATTCCTAAATGAAAATGTATGTGGTATTAAAGGGCAGTCATCTAACTGTGAAGAAATAAACTTTGGGTCAGGTTTGTTTAGAATGGTTTTTGAACTTTTCTTAAAATTATGAGAATTGAGCAAAAATTTCTCTGGACTTTACATTAGAAGGGACACAACTGAGCAATTAGAAATCCTAAGTCTATTAATACATGTGTAGTCAATCTTTAAGCCAAGAAAAAAGCACAACAAAAGAAAATAGGAAAAAAATAATAATAATGACAGTTTAGAGTATTGTCAGCAAAAGGAAAGAAGGAATGAAAGAAATGACAGGAAAGAAGAAATGAATATAACCAGTGATTCACAGTGGGATCCTAATAGCCAAGCATAAAATAAAGACAAGTTGAATTTCTGGAGTTATGCAAATATCAAAAGAACAATGGCCTGAAAAATTAAATCAAACCAGATTTAAAGTACATCTAGATGAAAGTCCCAGATAGTACAAACTACCTTTTTTTACCCTCAAAAATAAGGTTTATACGAATTCTGAAAGAGAACCATTTGACCTCTCTATGAAATAGTTTATAAATGTGGGAACACTTAGACAAAATCCTATTTTAGTATATGTATATAGCCTCCACATCTCTGCCCATTTATTAAGAATGATGCTCTACTTAGGACCTCTGTAAGTTCATTTATGTATTATAGTGCATCCAGCATTCATGTAACAATAACCCAAAGCATTCCCGAGAAAGACAAACCCCTTTACTCCTTCTTTGATAGTGATCCTCAAACTTTCTTTTAGTGTCAACTGTTATCCTTTCTATTAAAGTATAATTGATATACAATCTTATGATGATTTCACATAAACAACACTGTGGTTTCAACATTCACCAATATTATCAAGTACTCACCCCCCACCCCACTGCAATCACTGTCTATCAGCACAGTAAGACGCTATAGAGTCATTACTTTACTCTGTGCTGCACTGCCTTCCCAGTGACATATCCATATTAAGATTGCAAATTATAGAGCTCCTTCGTCCCCTTCTCCTTCCCCACCAACCCTCCCCAACATCTTCCCTTTGGTAACCGCTAGTCCCTTCTCAGAGTCTGTGAGGCTGCTGCTGTTATTGTTCCTTCAGTTTTGCTTTGTTGTTATATTCCACAAATGAGTAAAATCATTTGGTACTTGTCTTTCTCTGCCTGGCTTATTACACTGACCATAATAACCTCTAGCTCCATTCATGTTGTTGCAAATGGTAGGATTTGTTTTCTTCTTATGGCTGAATAATACTCCATTGTGTATATGTACCACCTCTTCTTTATCCATTCATCTATTGATGGACACTTAGGCTACTTTCATATCTTGGCTATTGTAAATGTTTCAGTGATAAACATAGGGGGTACATATGTATTTTCAAATCTTGTTTTCTTTGGGTAAATCCCTAGGGGTGGAATTATGGGTCAAACGGTATTTCTATTTTTAGTTTTTTGAGGAACTTCCATATTGCTTTCCACAATGTTTGAACCAATTTACCTTCCCACCAACAGTGTAGGAGGGTTCCCCTTTCTCCGCATCTTCACCAGCATTTGTTGTTTATTGTCTTTCAGATGTTGGCCATTCTAACTGATGTGAGGTGATATCTCATCTGTGGTTTTAATTTGCATTTCCCTGATGATTAGTAACATGGAGGATCTTTCATGTGCCTGTTGGCCATCCATATTTCTTCATTGGAGAAGTGTCTTTTCAGATCCTCCACCCATTTTTTAATCAGGTTATTTGTTTTTTGAGTGTTGAGATGTATGAGTTCCTTTTATATTTTGAATGTTAATCCTTTATCAGATAAATCATTTATGAATATATTCGCCCATACTGTAGGATTCCTTTTTGTTCTTCTGATGGTGGCCTTTGCTGTACAGAAGCTTTTCAGTTTGATGTAGTCCCACTGGTTCATTTTTTATTTTGTTTCCCTTGCCTGAGGAGATATACTCAGGAAAAAGTTGTTCATGTTTATTTTCAAGAGATTTTTTGCCTGTTTTCTACTAAGAGTTTTATGGTTTCAAGACTTACATTCAGATCTTTGATCCATTTTGAGTTTACTTTTGTGTATGGAGTTAGACAATAATCCAGTTTCATTCTCTTACATGCAGCTATAAAGTTTTCCCAGCACCTGTGTTGAAGAGGTAGTATTTTCCCCATTGTATATTCATGGCTCCTTTATTGTATATTAATTGACCATATATGCTTGGGTTTATATCTGGGCTCTCTAGTCTGTTCCATTGATCTATGAGTCTGTTCCTGTGCCAGTACCAAATTGTTTTGATTACTGTGGCTTTGTAGTAAAGCTTGAAGTTAGGGAGTGTAATGCCCCCAGCTTTGTTCTTTCTTCTCAGAATTGCTTTGGCTATTCAGGGTCTTTTGTTGTTCCATATGAATTTTAGAATGATTTGTTCTAGTTTGTTGAAGAATGCTTTTGGTATTTTGATAGGGATTCCACTGAATCTATAGATTGCTTTAGGCAGGATAGCCATTTTGACAATATTAATTCTTCCTATCCATGAACACAGGATGTATTTCCATTTTTTTGGTGTCTTCTTTTATTTCTAACATAAGTGTCTTATACTTTTCAGGGTATAGGTCTTTTATCTCCTTGGTCACATTTATTCCTAGGTATTTTATTCTTTTTGATTCAATGTAAATGCAGTTGTTTTCCTGATTTCTTTTTCTGCTGATTCATTGTTAGTATATAGGAATGCAACAGATTACTGTGTATTACTTTGGTATCCTGCAACTTTGCTGAATCCAATTATTAGTTTTCATAGTTTTTGGTGGAGTCTTTAGGGTTTTTTATGTATATCATGTCATCTGCACACAGTGACAGTTTAACTTCTTCTTTACCAATCTGGATGCCTTGTATTTCTTTTTGTTGTCTGACTCCCGTGGCTAGGACTCCCAGTACTATGTTGAATAAAAATGGGGAGAGTGGGCATCCTTGTCTTGTTCCTAATCTTAGAGGAAAAGCTTTTAGCTTTTTGCTGTTAAATATGATGCTAGCTGTGGGTTTCCTAGATATGGTCCTTATTATGTTGAAGTACTTACCCTCTAAATCCATTTTGTTGAGAGTTTTTCTCATGAATGGATGTTGAATTTGTCAAATGCTTTTTCAGCATCTACTGAAATGATTGTGTAATTTTTGTCCTTTTTGTTGATGTGGTGTATGATTATTGATTGATTTTCAAATATTGTATAATCCTTGCATCTCTGAAATAAATCCTACTTGGTCATGACTGATGATCTTTTTGATGTATTTTTTAATTCAGTTTACTAATATTCAGTTGAGGATTTTTTCATCTATGTTTATCAGGGATATTGGTCTATAATTTTCTTTTTTGTGGTGTCTTTGTCTGCCTTTGGTATTAGAGTGATGCTGGCCTTATAGAATGAGTTTTGAAGTATTCCCTTCTTTTCTACTTTTTGGGAAACTTTAAGGAGGATGGGTATTAGGTCTTCTTTAAATGTTTGATAAAATTCGTGAAGCCATCTTGGTCAGAGGTTTTGTTCTTAGGTAGTATTTTTATTCCCAGTTCAAGTTCATTGCTGGTAATTAGTCTGTTCAGATATTCTGTTTCTTTCTGGGTCAGTCTTGGGAGCTTGTATTTTTCTGAAAGTTGTCCTTTTCTTGCAGGTTGTCCAATTTGTTGGCAAATAATTTTTCATAGAATTCTCTAATAAGTCTTTGTATTTTTGTGGTGTCCATAAGTGATTTTTTCTTTCTCATTTCTGATTCTGTTTATATGTATAGACTTTCTTTTCTTCTTGATAAGTCTGGCTCAGGTTTTACCTATTTCATTTATTTTCTCAAAGAACTTGCTCCTGGTTTGATTGATTCTTTCTATTGTTTTGTTCTTCTCAATTTTACTTATTTTTCCTCTGATCTTTATTATGTCCCTCCTACTGACTTTGAGCCTCATTTGTTCTTTTCCTAGTTCCATTAATTGTAAGTTTAGACAGTTCATATGGGATTGTTCTTCTTTCTTGAGGTAGGCCTGTATTGCTATTATATTCCTCTTCGAACTGCCTTCACAGCATCCCACAGGTTTTGGGGTGTTGAGTTGTTGTTTTCATTTGTCTCCATATGTTGCTTGATCTCTGTTTTTATTTGGTCATTTATCCATTGAATATTTAGGAGCATGTTGTTAAGTCTCCATGTGTTTGTGTGCTTTTTTTGTTTTCTTTGCATAATTTATTTCTAGCTTCATACCTTTGTGGTCTGAGAAGCTTGTTGGTGTAATTTCAATCTTTTTGAATTTATTGAGGCTCTTTTTATGTCATAGTATGTGATCTATTCTGGGAAACGTTCCATGTACACTTGAGAAGAATGTGTATCCTGATGCTTTTGGGTGGAGTGTTCTGTAGATGTCTGTTAGGTCATCTGTTCTAATGTATTGTTCAGTGCCTCTGTCTCCTTACTTATTTTCTGTCTGGTTGATCTCTGTTTTTGTGTTAAAGTCCCTAAAATGAATGTGTTGCATTCTATTTCCCCCTTTAATTCTGTTAGTATTTGTTTCCATATTTAGGTCCTCCTATATTAGGTACATAGATATTTATAATGGTTATAATGTCTTCTTGGACAGACCCCTTTAACATTAAATAATGTCCTTCTTTGTCTCTTGTTATTTTATTTGTTTAGAATTCAATTTTCTTTAAGTACTGCTACTCTTGCTTTTTCTCTCCCTATTATTTGCATGAAATATCTTTTTCCATCCCTTCACTTTTAGTCTGTGTATGTCTCTGGGTTTGAAGTGAGTCTCTTGTAGGCAGCATATAAGTGGGTCTTGTTTTTTGTACATTCTGCAACTCTGTCTTTTGATTGGTGCATTCAGTCCATTTGCATTTAGGGTGATTATTGATAGATAGGTACTTACTGCCACTGTAGGCTTTAGATTTGTGGTTACCAGAGGTTCAAGAATAGCTTCCTTACTATCTAACAGTCTATCTTAAGTCACTTATTTCTCTATTTCAAACACAGTCTAAAGGTTCTTTCTCTTTTCTTCCTTTCTTCTTCTTCCTCCTTCACTCCTTATATATTAGGTGTCATATTCTGCACTCTTTGTGTATCCCTTGACTAACTTTGTGAGCAGTTGATTTAATTTTGTATTTGCTTAGTAATTAGTTGGTCTACTACATTTACTGTGATTTTATTTTCTCTGGAGACAGCTGTTTAGACCTAAGAGCATTTCCATCTAGAGCAGTCACTTTAAGAGATCCTGTAGGAATGGTTTCGTAGTGGTGAATTCCCTCAGCTTTTGCCTATCTGGAAAATTTCTTAATCCCTGTTTCAAATTTAAATGATAATCTTGCCAGATAGAGAATTCTTGCTTGGAGGTGCTTCTGCTTCATTACATTAAATATATCATGCCATACCCTTCTGTCCTGCAAGGTTTCTGCTGAGTAGTACGATGATAGCCTAGTGGGGCTTCCCTCATAAATGATCATTTTCCTCTGTCTGGATGCTTTCAGTATTCTCTTTGTCCTTGATCTTTGCCATTTTAATTACTATACATCTTGGTGTTGTCTTCCTAGGGTTTCTATTTTTGGGTGATCTTTGTGCTTCCATGACCTGAGTGTCTATTTCCTTCCCCAGATTGGGGAAGTTTTCAACAATTGTTTCCTCAAAGAGACTTTCTATTCCTTTGCCTCTCTCTTCTTCTTCTGGTATCCCTGTAATGCAAATATTGTTCTATTTGGATTGGTCACACAGCTCTGTTACTATTCTTTCATTCCTAGAGATCCTTTTTTCTCTCTGTTCCTCAGCTTCTTTGTTTTCCTGTTCTCTAATTTCTATTTCATTTTCCATCTCCTCTACATCATCTAATCTACTTTTAAATACCTCCATTTTGTGTTTCATTTCAGATAGTATATTCTTCAGCTCTGAGTGGGGTTTTTTTTCAGGATTTCAAGCTATTTGTTGAAGTCCTCACTGAGATCTTGAATACTTTTCTGTAAATCTATGAACCTCTTCATGATTCTCATTTTGAAATCTTTATAGGGAAGATTGGTGATTTCAGTTTCACTAAGGGCTCTTTCTGGTGTTTTTCGTATATTTTTGTTTGGGCCAAATTCTTCTGCCTTTAAAAAATTTTTAATTTTAATTTTTAATTTTATTTATTTATTTTGTTAGTTAGTTAGTTTTCTTATGGGATAATACATTTGTATAGGAGGTGCCCTTTAGTGCTCAGAAGCTCAATTTCCTGTGCAGGAGCCACAGCTGTTGGTGTGCAGTAGGTGTGGCACCTTTCTGCCTTGCTCATAGTGATCTGATTTCAGGTGGGCTGTCAGCTGATCACAGGAGTGGGGAGAATACTCTCTGGAGCTTCCATGGGTGGAGCCACCCTCCATCCACCTGCTGCGGTGGCAAGGGCCACTGGAGAACAGGACCTGCCAGAAGGAAAGAGCTCCCAGGTGATGGCTCCTGTGTGCAGCTCCCCAGCTGGCCCAGTATAGGGCTGAGAAGGCTGGGGGTTCTCCCCCTGCCTACCCAAGAGCAAAGTGTGATTTCACTGCTGGCTGGCAGGCTGTGCACTGCTGCTAGGAGCCTCTGGGCTGTGTTTCCAGTGAGAGGGATTGAGCATCTAAAGCTCCTAAAGGCTCCCAACCTGTTGAGCTGAGGCTAGGATAGGGAAGTATTGTCCACCTGACCTTTCCTCTAAACAGAGAGCACTGTGAAATCATTGCCCCTCTTTCAGTCTCACTGCTGGGAAGTCTTTCAAATGGCCCATTCTGCTTTCTTTCTTAGGGATGCTGGTGGAGTATGCCTGTTCTCCACAGGCAACTGGGATCTGAGCCTCCCCAAGTGTTCTGCCTCTCTCTGTTGTCCAGTCCCACCAATCACCAGGGAACCATGCAATGTGGGCTCATATTCCTAGAGCAGATCTCCAGGGCTAGGTGTTCGGTGGTCCTGGGCTTCTACTCCCTCTCTGCTCCATTCCTCTTCCTCCTGTCTATGGGCCAGGGTTGGGGCAGGGCTTGGGTCCTGCCAGATCATGGCTTTGCCACTTTACCCTTTTCTGTAAGGTCTTCTCTTCTTCCCCAGATGTAGGTAGTTGGTTCTGAAGTCTTCAGGTATTTTTCAGGCCTAGTTGTATTTGATGTATTTTCATGTTCTGTGTGATTTTGGGAAAAGGTTTTTGCCCTGTCTTCCTACACTGCTATCTTTTTCCCAGATTCCCTGATTCTCAAACTTCTTAAAGACAACACAACATCCCTACTGTCCAACTTCCTCACCAAATATAGTTTAATGTATTTTTGACAGAATTATATTTATTGTATATATTTTCCAGAATTAAAATTTTGTGCTTGATAATTATGTGATGTTCAATGGGACTTCCTGGCCTTATCACAAATCAAGGAGTAGGGCTCCACCTGGATGATTTTTAACTCTCTACATTTATGCCTAAAACGTCAGTCAGTTATGGAACAACAAGCCTAGGTGTTAATAGAATTTCAACATCAGATAGTTTATGATGATCCTCAGATATACATATATCAAATGATTACACTGCACACCTTAAATTTGTACAATGTTTCCTCTAAATAAAGCTGGGGGGAAAAAAGATATCCAGGCCCTTAAAATACCAGGGCCAGATGTGCTGGTGTCTGAGCCAGCTGCCCTGGCAGCGGACCGAATGAGTGCCCTGGTTCAGCACTGAATGAGTGCCTGCTATATTCCCAGCACTGTGCTTAGACCTGTATAAGGGCTCTATGACTTGGAGGGAATTATGCTAAGTCACATAAGACAGACAAAGAAGGACATATACCATAGGATGTCACTTATATGTGGAATATAAAACAAACAAAACAGAAATAAATTCATAACCACAGACAATGGACTGTTGGTTAACATAACAGATGGGGGTGAGAGGGCAAGTGAAATAGCTGAGTGAAAAAAGAGGTACAAACTTCAAATTATAAACTAAATTAGTCATGGGGACAGAAAGTTTAATATAGGGAATAAAGCTCATACTATTGTAATATCGTTGTATGGTGACAGATGGTAACTATACTTATCATGGTGAGCATTTAGTATTTTGTAGATTCACTATGTTGTGAATCTGAAACCAATATATCATGTATCAACTGTACCTCAATAAAAATTTGTTAAAAACAAAACTTCTAAAAATAAACTCAATCAGTGAAAAAGAAAGCTCTACAACTAAACATTTTGACAATTTTTTAAAGAATTGTAGGTAATTTCTCAACAAAAGAAATTCAAAGAAGGAAAGGTATCTAGGAAAAGTAATGATAACAGTAGTGAAAGAATTAGATGAAACTATTTTGAGTGTTTGTGAAAGAGAAATTCAAAGACCAATCGTTTTAGAAGCATCTGGCAGTAGTTCTTTAAAATGCGGCTCCCCGAGTCCTGCCCCAGAACTACTCAGTCAAAATTTCTCAGGTTGATTGATGCCCAGGAAGCCCCAGGAATCTTAGCACATGAAAATGTAAGAATAACTATATTCAAGGAGCTCTATAAAGTATGAATCTGCACTTCATATGATTTAACTTGCACTTTAATATAGAAAGCAACAGGGAATTAGCACTGGAGCAGAACAAGGTCAAAGCTATAGTTAAGACAGAATGTTTTTAGAATCACATTTGTACTTGCCATGAGGTTAACTTATTACAATGAAAAGATAACAAACATTTAATCCTCTGCAAAAAAAACCTGTCTTATTCTAAAATATCAATTTCAATTTCAACTAAATTCAGATATTTAAATGTAAAAAAAAATGAAATACATAGTTTTAAACTCATTTCAGTGTTGTTATTCAAGAATGGTACTTGAATGTTTCCACTAGTATGTATCAGTCTGATTTATGAAACCAGAAAACAAGTCCTGGTCATTGTACATGAATCAGAATTTAAAGTCTAACTCATCTACAAGCTTCTTTAAAATATCTCACCTGTGAAAAGCTGACATATTTCTCTAGAATTAATTATTCCCTGACTTGTAGTAGGAAACAATCTCCTCAAACACCCTTTGACTCAGTTCTGCCAAGATTCAGCGCTTTCAGGCTGACCTGAGGGTGAGCCCCATGTGCTGCCCCTCGCTCAGATCACTGTCACTAGCCACCTGCACAAGCCTTCCTACTGCTTCGCAGACCTGCTGCCTGAACTTTGTGTCCCCACCTCAACCTGTTAGTTATCTGGTACCTCCAAAACAAATTTTCTGACTTCTGTTACTGAGCACCTTTATTTAAATGGTCATTTACAGTAACTCCAACCAAGGACCCAAAATACTGAACAGTCATGGTTCTCTAATAAATCAAAAGTTATATGCAATTTTTAAAACAGGGAAACATGTTACATCGCACAGTAGATATAATAGAGATGCAGTAAATTTTGATGAATTAATAATATATTTGATGTGCATGATAGGAGGAAACATCAAGGAAATCTTTCATGAAAGAATAGTTCTGTAATTTGAACAATTACCTTTAACTTACCCATTTGTAATTTCTGATTTTTTAATATCTTCCTTTCTTATACTAATGTCACTGAAATATAAGAGTGAGGCAATATAAGCACATTTAGAGAAAAATTTTAAAGAAAAGTTAAGTACTTGTCCTTAACCACAACCTTAACTTTTATAAGTCCTTAACAGTTACTCTTAATACAAAGAAGGACTTGGATTCTAATGTCTAAAAAAAAAACCCACCTCTCCTTCAGGGAGCACATCAGATTCCAAATGGATCATTTCTTAAAGCAGTGACGCTTTCTACTGAACTACACAGTAGTTCATCAAAAACACTACACTCAGACACATTTGCTTTTTCAGTCTGATGTGTCATTTAATCAGTAAACTGTAAGAACAGGTGTTAAGAAGAAGGAAACCAGTGGCATGCTGGTAAAAGTTTAACAGCTGGCACCCTAAGGGGGAAAAAGTCCTGATTTGTAGCATTTGCCAACTTCCAGACCGAAAACCCTCCCACCATGACTAACTTCAAGCTACCACCACGATGTCCCTGAATAAGGAGACGAAAAGAGAGCTGCACATGGGGAGTCAGGAGCAGCACAAGCCAGGCTCAGCATGGCATTGGAGGAAACCCACAGGCACTGAAAACTATCCCTTGTCTTATGAGGACCCCCCACCTCCTCCATTGCTCTTGACACTGCAGTCCTTACCCAAAACCTCATCAAAGCTTTGTCCAGCTCTTGTCCTCTCAAGCCACACCTTCAGGAACTCCTCTCCTCTCTCTGAATCCAAACTCCCATGACCTTATCACTTTAAATGTTTGCCTTTATTAATAAAACAGAGATGGTGACTTTTCTCACCTTCCTCAAACACTGTATGATTTCTTGGAGTGCTTTTCTATACTAAGTACTTAATGTCCTAAAACAGATTATACAGAACAAGGCCTGTAATTAATTTTTGGCTTGGTTTAACAACTAATACAGCAGCAAAATGGAGACAAGCAATTAAATACTACTGAACAGCATTATGTTGAAAAGAAGATGACAATGATGAATTAACCAATTTCTAAATACTATTCACATATTTATGCTGCCTTACATAAATATACCCTTTAAGAATATAAAATATATCCTGCAAATATAAAACAAACAGTTCCAGTTTCTTATTTTTAAAATGTGATATTGCAGTGTCAGAAAGATCCTAGTAACAATCCCCACTCCTACCAACAGTATAGTCTTGGACAGATTTCTTAACCTTCCTAGGATTCTTTTTTTTGAGAATCATAAAATCTATCTCAGAAGGTTCTCATAAAGATTCAATGAAAATATCTTCAAAATGCACAGTGCTGAAACATAATTAATGCTCAAAAATGGCAGCTACTCATTATTATAGTTTTCTACATACTTACTGTCCCAGACCTAGCAAGCCTTTTATAAGAGTTTCTAGAGTTATGGCAGCAAGACTCTTTATTAGAACACTAAGTATCCATATGGTTTTTAATATATTCCCTACATACTCTGACATTCAATGCCTCTGAATCCAGTACAACCACAGCCTCAAGTCTACCTCACTCAGGCGGTTAGTGCCCACAGCTGCTGTTTCTAAACCCCTGAATCTACGACATAACCTTTTGTAAAAGGCCAGGCTAGCAGCCTCCTTAACTGGAAACAGAAACTAAAATATATCACTGTGTTCTTAAGAGTTTGAAAAGCTAATAGAAGAAAGCCAAAAGAGACAGAGTTACTCAATTTACTTTATGTCCACTAATACAGCTTTAATTCAATAACCAGACAATGATAGACAGATGTATATATAGAAAATGAATGTAAATTGCCTAGATAAATTAGTGGAATTATTTTAATAGTAGAGTAAATGAATAAGTTACTATAATCAGGTATATTGCAAGAATGCAAGGATGCTTAATTAAGTCAGAAATTTATGAAAGGCTGCACATATCAAAAAGTTGTTATGAATGTTCATCTCAATAAACATCAAAATGGCAGTCAATTAAAGTATATGTCGATTTATTAGGCCTTAAAATCTTTTAAAAATTAGGAATAAAATAGTTTTTTTTCCAGGAAAAGCAAATAGTAATTAGTATATGCATAATTTAACTGAAGAGTCACTTTCATCACAACTAGGAGCATGGTTCTACAAGTCCTGGCCAATGAGGTAAGACATTAAAGAGAAATTAGACACACACTAATGGAAATGAGAAGATAAAATAATCATTATCAGTAAATATCTTGTCTCCTACTTGCTGGAGAAAAATGTCATCAAATGACTATACAACTCGAAGTACAGACTTGCAGTTTTCCCCACATTTTCCTCTTTCCACGTGGTTGCAGTAGACAAGGTATCCATCCCTTCCTTCATCCCTCTCATGAGTAAAGGAATTATATAACCCACCATACCCAAATAGTCCTGAATCACTCTCTTTCTCTATTGTTTCTTTCTCTTACTGTGAGTAGCACCTACTTTAAGGCTCTAATCCCATTATGTTCCCTTTCAGGGAACCTAGCCCACACGTCCCCACCCAATCAACTTTTTTCCTATTTTAGAAACACTGTCTCTCTTTACCCTATCTCCTACTACCCTTCCTCACTCCCTTCACCACCAGTCCTCTGGCCTCCTTATTAAACTTCAAACACACAAGCAGCTCCCATCTCAGAATCTTCTAACTTCCCTCCAGCTACACAAACAGCAAGATGGCTTCAATGTTCACTTTCCTCATCATCTAACATTCTATGTATTTGTTTTGCTTATTTATTTTGCTTTTTGCAGTTTCCCCACAACTAGGCAAGTTTTTCCTGAAGGAAGAATTTCTAGTCCACTTTGTATGAAAAGAGGTGGGACATGAAGAAGGATCCTTGGTGATTAATGGGAAGCAATGAAAGATCAGAGGCTTAGAAAGGACAAGATTGGGAGACTGTTAACAAAGTGTGTAAGTTAGAAGCATGTAATGTACCTTCTCAAAGGAGTTCAACAGGCAAGAGAATTTTTCCCATGCCAGTCAATACTCACCAAAAAAATCCCCACTGCCGAGATCATTATTATTATGGTCAATAAATACCTTTTCTCAGCCATCTCAGTATCTGCATGATAGGTATTTGTTGAATAAATTAAGAAATGTACATAAATGACTATAGAACTAAAATACCCAAAAGAATCAATTAAAAATATTTTAATCAGTCAAATGTAGAGTAAGATGGTTACTTTAAATATTGTAAGTAAAAATAGCAGCTTTTACTAAGATCTCCAATGAGGAGTTAGAAAATATAATGAAAAAAGAAAGCCCTATTCAAACCACAAGAACTAAAATAAATATGAATACCCTAACTAGAAGTACATGTACACTATATAAACACCATCAAGAGTTTTACTAAGAAATACAGAGAAGATTTGAGGAAATTAAAGGATATAGCATCCTTTAATTTCCAATCCTGGAGAAAAATGGATTGGAAAAATAAGGATATTTAAAAGATATCAATTATTCTCCAATGAATCTATAGGTTTAAAATAATTCTAGTCGCAATAGTTTTGTCTTTACAAATTTATTCTAAACTTTGCCACACAAATAGAAAAGAACCCCTAAATAAAAATAAGTAATGGGAGAAGACTATAGACCTGGCAGATAGATATTAGATATTAAAGCAAATTATAAACTCACAAAGGTAAAACACTGTAATTTTGGCACAATAAAACAGAAAAGATATTCATAAATAAGTGGTGGAATATAGTAGAAGATAAAGGAGACTGGGAAAAATGTACTGTAGCATACGTGAAAATAAGCCTCAGGTAAATAAAGAACTAACTAAATGTTAAAAAATATAATATGAAAAGGAAGAAAATAGTGCTAAATATTTACTTTTTGTCAAATGTAAATCTATAAATTTTACAATCATAATAAGTAAAACTCCTATATATTAAAAATGATATAACTAGAATTAAGTCACCAGAAGGACAGGGACTTTGTCCTAGTCACTGCTCTATCTCCAGAGTTTAGAACAGTGGCTGGTCCACTGCAGATTTGTAAGTAATTTAGTTTTCCCAAATGATAGCATTTGAGTTCACTCCTTTGAGGCAAACTTAGTCCAGATTTTTTTTACATTAAAAAAAATGGTTCATCTGCGTTTTCTACCACCAAAAAAGTCATCTGGGATTCTGACAGGGATTGCACTTAATCTGTAGATGTTTGGAAGTGCTGCCATCTTAACATTCATTAAATCTTCTGATCAGTGACCGTGGGAAGTTTTTCCAATTATTAAGATAGTCCTTAATTTCTTTCAACAATGCTTTGTACTTATCAGAGTGTAATTTTTCCACTTGTTTTGTTAAATTTATCCCCAAGTAGAATATTCTTTTTGATGCCAGTTGTAAGTGGAATTGCTTTAATTTCTTTTTTTGATTGTGCACTGCAAGTGTACAGAAATACAGTTGATTTTTGTATATTGATTTTGTATACTGCTACCTTGTTGAACCATTTATAAGTTTTAGTAGTTTAAAGTAGATTCCTTAAGAATTTCTACGTACTTAATTATATCACCAGAAAATAGAGATAATTTTACTCCTTTCTTTCTAATACAGATGTCGTTTCTTTCTTTCTTTTGCTCAATTGCCTTGCCTAGAACTGCCAGTACTATGTTGAACAGAAGTGTAAAGAGTGTACATCCTTGTTGTTTTCCTGATATTAGATGGAGAATATTAACTCTTACACCATTAAGTATGATGTTAGCTGTAGGTTTTCCATGCATGCGCTTTAGCAGGTTAAGGAAGTTCCCTTCTATTACTAGTTTCTTGAGTGTTTTCATCATGACGGGGTGTTGGATATTTTCAAATGTTTTTTCTGTCTGTTAAGATGATCTTGTGATTTTTTTTTCCTTTTTAATTCTATTGATATGATTGATGCATTACTTAACTGGTTATCAGATGTTAAACCAATCTTGCATCCCAGGGATAAAACAAGCTAATTCTAAAATGCATACAGACTTTCAAGGGAGTCAGGATAGCCAAACAATCATGAAAAAGAATAAAGTAGGACTCACACTTCCCAATTTCAAAACTTACTACAAAGGAAAGGTAATTAAGGCAGTGTGATATTGGTACAAATATAGACATATAGATCAACTGAAAAGAATTCAGAGTACAAAAATAAACCTGTATATTGATGGCAAACTGATTTTCAATAAAGGTGTCAAAACCATACAAATATTGCTGAGACAACTGGATTATCTACACAGAAAATATGAAGTTAGACCATTAACTCACACTGTATACAAGTATTAACTCAAAGTGACTCAAAGACATAAATGTAAGAGCAAATTGTAAAATTCTTAGAAGAAAATAGGGGTAAAACTTCATACCCTTAGTTTTTGCCATTTATGAGGCATAATATTATGAGTGCTTTCAAAGAAATTGGTAGGAAAAGTAGTAAAATCCTCAAAAAGAAGAGGGGGAAGATAAAAACAGCCAATTCAAAAATATATATAAACACCAAATAAACACAAAAAATTTCAACATCACTAGTTGCTAAGAAATAAATATAAAAACAAAGTTTATTTAACTATCAATGTATCATGGTGATAAGGAAAGGGACAAGCACAGCACATTAGATATAGATATGAATATAAATATAAATATACACATGAGTACACATACACTACACATATGCATACAGATATTACACGGATGTTGAATTGTTACTTTAAAAAAATTCCTGAACAGACACACACAAAAACACACATGCACAAATTATAACAAAGGGTATTAGTGGTTACACTGTACTATAAAATTATATAGATGGATTACAATGAGAATCTAGGCATGAAAATTAGTTTTTAAAAATGTATATACAAATGGCACTTTCCCTTTAACGTGATCAAAGGAGTCAAAAGGACAACGAAGAAGGGAGCATTTGTGGAGAAAGGCGGGCAGCTACCTCAGCAAAGTGACCACAAAAATGTTTCTGTTGCTACAGCCCGACACCCAGGAATGCAGGCAACAGGTACCATGGAGTGTGCTCACCCATGACGGTAACACCCTGATCCATTACCTGATTTGGAAGTAACAAGCTGCAGCACAAGAGGCCTTCTCGTTACAATGCCGGACCCTCGAGGGAGAAAGTCCCTAAAAAAAAAAAAGAAGGAAATAACAGATTAGGGTACTTTGAATAATTCTGATCACCTATAAATGTCTAACTCAAGTTCACAGTTACTTTAATTTCCAACTTTTCGATGCATCACATGTCTACAGAATACTAGGCCCAACCTACAAAAGAAGCATTTGCAAAGTAATAAAAAAAAGAAGTAGAGGGGAAAGGCCTCTGCCATTGAATAGTAATCCATGTGCATTATTATAATAACCTCACTAGAATATGACACTCATCCATTTAGCTGGAATTAATAAAATTTTGCATTAAATTATTGTGTACTGTCAATTCACTTTTATTTTCAGAGCATCAGCATTTATAAAAGCATTTGATGCAGAAATGAATCCTTACACTTTTTGGTAATTAAAACATTCAATACTCAGTCCAGCTTCAAGATCAATAATAGTATCATCAAATACTAACCATTATTAAAGGTAATAAAGTCTTATTAGATGTATCTTCTAAACATCCTAAAAATTTTCTCTAATAAAAGGTCACACATAGAATGTAGGATGAGGTAGAGCTAAATATTGTATATGTAGAAATTAACAGCAGAAAATAATATTGCAGTGTGAGTGTTGGTTGTTCTCATTCATGATAGATCGTAGTTTATTCTTTTCTTATTGAAGTATAGTTGATATACAATCTTACATTGGTTTCAAGTACACAGCACAGTGGTTCGACAGTTACCCATATTATTAATCCTCACCCTAACTCACCCTAGTGCAGATACTATCTGTCAACATAGGAAGATGTTATATAATCACTGGTTATGTTGGGAGTTTCTTTTTAAGGGAGCTTTTCAATAAATAAAGACTCAGTTTAAAATGGCATGTTAATACACACTAGATCGATAAAACTGTAGAAAAAAAGTATTTTGTAACTACATCTGCAATGCCACAAACATCAGTACTGATTCTGCGCTACCCAATACTTTGTAAACATACCTATACACAACTTTTAAACACTTTTGGAATGCCTCACAACTTTTAGGAGACCCACCTATAGGTGTGCAGCACCTGTACTCTTACTAAGCTCCAGGGGATTCTGATGCTCACCATGGTTGGAGTGATTACAGCTTCATGTTGGGATATATTACTCAAAAACTTAGTGGGTAACAATGGCATAGGACTTACTATGAGTTTTCTACGAAATTTTGCAGGACAGTTTCAACACATTTGGGATCTCAAAGAAGAGCAACTTAAACAACTGGTAAAAGCCAGTGAGAATGCTGTAGAACCCAAGCCTTTAGCTCCATGGATACTTGGAGAGTTACAGAGACAAGAGTAAGGAGAATTTCCCCTGCTATGACTAATTTATTTTGCAAGTGCTAGTGTAAATTCTGATAAAGGAAATCATAGTAAACAGCCCCTTAACCAAGTTAATGGCTTTACTCCTTAAGTCCGAGGCTGTTTCATCTGGCATGTAATTTGTATGTGACTGAAATAGAGAATAGTTATATTACAGGCTTGCTTTTCCTCTAAAAAAATGCCACCTGAAATAAATAATATTATTTATTCATCCAAAAATTTTTCACTGAGGAATTAAGAAGTGCTAGATAGATGCTGTGGGCCCAGCCCGCACTAGGTAGACACCAGGGGTTTAAAATTTCATGTGACGATGAAGACATGTATCTACAAAACTGTTACAGGAGGGAGAAGATAAACTACATTAGTTTCAGAAAAGAGAGATTGATACTCTTGTTTTAAAATATCTGAATGTATATAATTAAGTACACTTTTAATATTCCCCAGAAACTGTATTAGAATTTTTGCTAGTTTTGATGGTTTCAATAATCACTTAAACTGTAATAAAAACAAGGAGAGCATCTACTCTGTGCCTAGAACCAAAAAGGAAGAAGTTAATTTGAGTATAAAAATGGAGAAGAAAACAAAACAAAAAAAACTCCAGGGCAAAGAGCTGGAGGGAATCTGCTAGAGCTGTTAGGACCATGATGAGGTTGTAGGATGTATACATGCTGAAGAGAAATATTCAGGTTTAAAAGCCTGAATAAAGCCATTTAATAAAAATATATACATTTATTCTTAAAAAAAATAATATAGAAGAAGGAAGGAGAGAGGGATGGAAGGAAAAAAGAAGAAAGGAGGTCTAGTTACTTACTTAATACCTTCATGCCAAGGACCTATTTCATCTCATGCCTATGACCATATATTTATAATGAAGATTTAGTAACAATCCCTTTGAACATTATTAGAGCAAAACAGAATGTATTAAACATTTTAAATAGCAAATAAGTATCATGTTTGGCTGCAAAGTAAGTCCATAGATACATCTAATGTTTCTCTCTTTTGTATTAAGCAAAGAGAACTTTGCATTAAGAGTTCAACAATTGAGTGGGTGATAATGGCATAGGGAATGTTATGAGTTTTGCAGGAAATTTAGTACACAACCCCCTTTTTGCTAACTCATACCCACTGGCCCCCTTCATGGCTCTCACAGTCCTACCTCTACAGCACACATTCTCACCAATAGTCAAAGATTTGGTAACCAAATCCTGCTATTTCAAGTCTCTCTTAACTTCACAAAGTATCTGAGTGCAACAAAGCACTAAGAGAGAAATTTCTCTCTTGTGAAGAGTGGCTTATATGATATCCTGAAGATTCATGTCATGCTGATGATCCAGCAGCATGAAGAACACATGCCCAGCACACTCATGCTATGAGAGCTCAGGGGATGAGCCCTCAGAAGAAACAGAGAACCTTGCTTTGAGTCCCAACTCTGCCACTGAGTGGGCAAAATTCCCTCGAAATCCGTTTCTTTTGCCACTAAAGTGAGATAATCCCATGGATCAAATGAAATGTAAAATAGGGCAACTTTTAAAAATTGAAATACAGTTGATATAGTACATTGGTTTCAGGTATACAACATAGTGATCTGACAATTATATATATTACTAAATATTCACCATGATTAGTTACCATCTGTCAACATACAAAGATATTACAGCATTATTTACTATATTCCTTATGCTGTACTTTCATCCCTGTAACTAATTTATTTTATAATTAATTAAAGTTTGCACCTCTTCATCCCCCTCACCTATTTCACCTTACCTGCTCCCCAGCAACCTCCAATCTGTCCTCTATGAGTTTGTTTTGTTTGTTTGTTCACTTGTTTTATTTTTCATATTCCACACATAAGTAAAATAGTGCAGTATGTGTCTTTCTCTGTCTGACTACCCTTTAGATTCATCCATGTTGTCACAAATGTAAAGATTTCCTTCCTTTTTAAAGCTAAGTAATATTCCATTGCATATATGTACCACTTCTTTTTTATTTATTCATCTATCGATGGAGATTAGGTTGATACCATATACTGGCTATTGCAAATAATGCTAAAATAAACAGAGGAGTGCATATATCTTTTTGAATTCATTTTTCAGTTTGCTTTCTTCAGTAAAACTCCCAGAAGTGGAATTACTAGGTAGTGTTTTTATAAATTTCTGTTTTTAATTTTCTGAGAACCCTCCATACTGCTTTCCATAGTGGCTGCATCAATTCACATTCCCACCAACAGTGTATGAGAGTTCCCTTTTCTTCACATCCTCAAACATACAGCAACTTTTTAAAACAACCACCACCACAGAAAACGTAGTACATTATTATTGCTGCAATATAGTCACAGTATGTTTTCTCTGATATTGTAGCATTCTCTCATTTTAAAAAGGTGTCTACACACAATATTTTAATATTTTATGAATGGAATTTGAAGATGAAGAGGTACAGACCCCACCTGAACTGTCCCCTTGGTGTTGACCAGTTGCTCTAGTTTAGACAGCTCAGTTCCTTATTCCCACCTCCATCGACAGGGAACCAAGACACTGGTACAAACAATCATGAATAATTCATTAGTCACTGAGTGCAACCAATGGTTTGAATTTTATTTTTTTTCTTGCAATAGATGGTTGGGTTCTCCTATAAGAACATCTTATGGGAAAATTACTTTGCTAAATTAATGCAGAAAAAAATAATGACTGTGCCTTTATCACTACTGTGGATTTAAATTATACCTTTGTCATTTGATTGATTGGATATTCAAGGTAAAAAGTGACAAGAGTCATTTGAAAACTAAGCATTACTGAACTGACCCCATTCTATTGTCTGACTGCCTTTTTCATGGTTGGACTATACAGATTTTTAAGACAGAAGGAGTGTTCCCCTCTCTGTGCCATATGGCAGCTGCAATTCAAATGCCTTTCTTCTCTCTCAGCCTGCTTTAACAAAGCATTAATCTGTGTACTCTTAACAGCTGGTCTTCAGGCAGTAAGTCAGTACTCTTTCATGGTTTCCTGACTCCTGCACAAAAAGTAGAGACTAATTCCCATGCTATAGTCTAAGAGCCATCTTGATAATATTTCTTATTGGCTCTCCCAGAAACTTGGTTTCCAAGAGATACTGTTGCTCCACTAGGAAATGATTGACCTTTGGACACCTAAAAAAGGAGTGCACACTTGCTGCATCAACAAAGCTAAAAGGAATTTTCCCTCTTAACAGCAAATAAAGTAACTACAGAGATGTTTTTCTTCAACACAGATGGAAACAAGCATTAACCAGATGATCTGTTCATAGATGTTTAACATCATCTGTTCATAGATGTTTAACATCATCTGCCCTTGACTGAGGATAAGAAACATAATTCATACTCTCCAAGAACTTAGTTCATGTAGGATTCATCCAAAGATAAAGAAGTTTAATCTTAGAGGAGAATGAATGCAAATGATTACAATAAGCATGACAGGCACTATGGTTAAGCTCCATGCAAGGTGAAGTACTGACACAGAGCAGGGGATAATCTCTTCTGCTTGCAGGACTAGCCAGAAACCATTCCAGAGAGACATGAGGCAGGAGGCATTGCACAGAGGATCAGGATGTGCAAAAACATGGAAGACCAAAGTAACACAGAACACTAAGAAACTGTAAATACTAAAGGAATACTCTTATCCACTACAGAGTGCTGTGGAGCAAAGGCTGGAGAATGAGACAGAAGCAGACCCTGGAAGCCCTCACCTGCATTTTTTTCTTCCTGTGAGATTAGGAAGGCACTAAAAAAGGTTTTAATGATCATATTTTCATTTCAGAGAACTCACTGGGGAACTATACAGAGAATGTCAAAAAGGGGAAAGACAAGGGGAGGGAGAGTAGTCACTAGCCAGTCTAGGTCACTGAAGAAGAAGAAGATGGTGAAGATTAATTCTAAATTAACAGGAATGGTAGATATGGGAAGATGACAGCAGAGAGAGTGGAAAATTGACAGAACTTAATGATCACCTTGATGTGGAATGAAGTGACATGAAGGAGTTAGGATAAATCTCACATTTCTGATTTGGGAAGCTGGTTGAATAGTGGTGCCATTATCCAGAATAGGGAATATAAAAAGATCTAGTTATAGCTGATATTTATGCAGTGTTTTCCACATACCAGGCACCATTCTTATTTGATACTCTTAACAACACTATGAGGTAGGTACTCTTGTTATTCTCACAGATAAGGAAACTGAGGCACAGAGAGGTCACATAACTTTCTCAGGACCACAAAGCTCCTAAGTGACAGGTCTGGGACTCATACCTAGACAGTCCAACTCTAGCGTCTGTACTAATGTGACCATTAGACTATGCTATATTGTGAAAGAAATGGCTGAAGAAGATGAGGAAATATATTTGGATGGATATGTTGCTCTTTAGCAGCCTAAAAAATATATAGATGGAGCAAATAGTTAAACTAAGCAGTTGAAACTCAGGACAAAAGTCCTGTCTGGAAATAATAATTTGACAATCATCAATGGAGCAGGTAGGTGAAGCCATGAGAACAGATGAGTAGGAATGGGGTGGAGAAGAATGATAATCATGGATTCTGGAAAATACCAACACTTAATGGGATTGAAAGGGGCACCTAAAACATAAGTCAAATGCTCAAAGGCATAAATGTCCCCAGAGTCACACTAGCCTCTTAAACATCTCCACTTAGATATCTCAAACTCAATCTCTACAACTTAATTCATTATTATATATACAACAGGTTTCTCCTCCTTCATTCTCCATCATGATCCATATCATCTGTATGCACACAGTCAGCCAAGCCAAGTATGAGGGAATCATCCATCCTCCAGCTTCCTCTGTGCTCATGCTCAGAATTGATCATTATGTCCTGCTGATTCTACTTTCTTAATATCCCTAAATGCATACTTCTTTCTCTATTTCAGTCATCACTCCAGGCACCAACTCTCACTAATCTCCCAGTTAATTCCACTGCATCTTTTTGAGCACCCTTCATTCCAACCAACAGCAGCATAAGTGCCATCACATTATTTCCTGACTGTAAATCATTTAATGGCTCCCCATTGTCTTTATCATGAAATTCAAACCACAAACAAAGCAGAAAAAAAAGCCGTGCCCTCTACTCAAACTTTCTGTGTGTCACTATGCCCTCAGGCTCAGTGCCTTGGCACACACCACACTCTCCCATCATTCGGTGCCCTCCCTCAACTTCTCCCTCTAGCCAACTCCTACATAATCTTTCACACTCAGGTCCATGTCATCTTTTTGGAGAAGCCTTCTTTGACATTCCTCTTACATGCCTCTATCTAAGTTCTCAATACACACTTGTCATGTCGGTCTATTTACATGTCTGCTCCCTGTATTGTATTCCTCCCTGTGTCTACTTCAGTGCCTAAGTATTAAATATTTTTAATACTTTCTATCTACCCTTTCAAGAAGATTTCTCATTGCCCACATACTCATAATGTGAAGGGAAATACGCCCATATCTGATTCCTCATCTGGCAGAAAACTAAGTCACATTTTACATGGTCAGAAAGAACAGGTACGATAATTTTCAATTTACCAATAATTTTCTGATGTCACTTAAATTAAAATTTTTTATTATGAATGTCTAGGGTCCAACAGCATTCACCAAAGTAAAAAAAATACAGAACATCATGTGGGCCAATATTACTGACTATCTAACGATAGAGAGTAGAACTGGGAGGAGACATTTTTTAAACCCAGAGCCAATATACTTTTAAAAAGAGAAATCTCTTCTAAAAAATTATCTTAAAAGTATAATTTCTTGTGCTCCAAAATAATTCATGTAGGATTACTATCTCAGTCCTTCAAAATGATAACCCAATTAAAGATCTGGGGCAGAGAGAAAGAGGTAAAGGAGAGAGAGAAAGAAACAGAGACAAGTCATTGCCAAATACTGTCCACCTCCTACCCCAAGAAGTAGTGAGGTCATATATTCTACACACAAAACACAAGGGCGCTGTTAAAATGGCTTTGTGCTTCCATGCCAGAATTCTGGAGCTTTGCCAATCATTACAATGCCACTTTAATTGCCAAAGGAAGTAATTATGCCAAAATCCACAGATTTAGTTGGAAATTTTCCACTGAAGTTTCTTTTCCCCTAAATTCTTAGCACAGTAAGAATGTTACCACTTAGCAGATTTGTAAAAGATCACATTTTCCTGCTATCAGTTACTCTATGATTTGAGGTATTCCATAAATACCACCATCATTTTGCTTGAAAAACATAGCTACAAATCCAGTTGCAGGGAACACTCTGCTTTAATTTTTTTTTACTACATCTAAGAAATGTTAATATTTACCTTTCATTAATAAAACTCAAATTTTCTAAGCAATATGCTTTCATGAAATCTAATTAATCAATAATTAATGGTTTCCATTACAACATTCAAAATGCAGAATTTTCTGAGTCATAGGTCTATAAACCAAGTGAAGAAGCCAGTTCTCAATATTTTACCATGTGTTTTACCCACCAGGAAACACTCTCAAAAAATTAATGCTTTCATATTTAATCCACTTCACTGAATTATATACAAAGTCAGTTTGTTCAAGAATTTAAAGCACCAGATTAATGAGTCCCAGTTTAAGTAGTGGCCTTTGTCACTCTCTTCCAAATTACAAATTATACATTACTCTGGGTAGCTGTCACATAAATGGATGACAAAAGGGACAACTAAAGAAAGTGCTAGTTGCCTGCCCAATTTCCATCTCCCCTTTTCTTATTAATAGAATACCAATTTCACTGAGAATGGCAACATGCCCAACTTTAATAGGTAAATAAACAGATAACTAACTAAATAAACGTACACAGTCTCCCTGGCAAATGGGAAGTTCACATCACAAAGTTTTAGTCAATAAAATATAATTAGGTGCGAGCCAAGATGGCGGCATGAGTAGAGCAGTGGAAATCTCCTCCCAAAACCATATACATCTTTGAAAATACAACAAATACAACTAGCCCTAAGAGAGAGACCAGAAGATACAGGACAACATCCAGGCTACATCTACACCTGCGAGAACGCAGTGCCTCATGAAGGGGGTAAGATACAAGCTGCAGACTGGCAGGACCCAAGCGCCCCTCACCCCAGTGCCCAGCGGGAGGAGAGGAGTCAGAGCGGAGAGGGAGAGGGAGCCCAGGACTGCTAAATACCCAGCCCTAGCCATCCGCACAGGGAGTGTAGACACACAGTGCATGGGGTGCTGGATACTAGGGAAAGGGGACAGTAAAATCTGCAAGCCAGTCCCCGCAGCCAGCGTCCCTGAGACAAAGAAAAGCAAGTGCTTTCTGAAAGTCTTAAAGGGACAGGGACCCGACAACTGGACGGAAGCATCCCAGGACACTTAGCCGAGCAGCTGGGAATCCCGGGAAACTTTGGGCGCCCCAAACCCCTGGTCGGCAGCACAGCTTGGAGGCCCCTCATGGGGATAAAGAGCCTCCCGCCCATTCCCCCTCCAGTGCTGCTCTGCCATAGCGGAGCAGCAGCCTGAGGCTGGCCGTGCCCACAGCAGCCAGGCAGAGCTTCTTTCACAGCAGCCAGGCAAGAATCAGAGATCCCATTTGAGGGCAGCTCCCCAGCACAAGCCGCTATGGGTCTCCATTCTCCCAGGAGAGGAAGGCCACAAACCAGCAAGAAGGGATGGTCTCCCAGCCAACACATGCGCCAGCTCCCCACAACAACCTCTATTACCATGAAAAGGTGGAAGAATTTGATCCAGACCAAAATAACAGAGGCAACCTCTGAGAAGGAGCTTGGAGAGATAGACCTAACCAATCTTCCTGTAAAAGAATTCAAAATAAAGTCATAACCATGCTGAGGGAGATGCAGAGAAAAATACAAGAGCTAACAGGCAAAGTAGGGAGGGAGAATACAGAAATAAAACATATTTGGAAGGATTTATAAGCAGAATAGATGAGACACAAGAGGCCGTTGATGGAACAGAAACCAGAGAACAGGAACGCATAGAAGCTGACGCAGAGAGAAATAAAAGGATCTCCAGGAATGAAACAATATTAAGAGAACGGTGTGACCAATCCAAAAGGAACAATATCTGTATTATAGGGGTACCAGAAGAAGAAGAGAGAAAAACAGGGACAGAAAGTGTATTTGAAGAAATAATTGCTGAAAACTTCCCCAAACTGAGGGAGGAAATAATAGCTCAGACCACAGAAGTACACAGAACTCCCAAAAGAAAGGACCCAAGGAGGATAACACCAAGACACATAATAACTAAAATGGCAAAGATCAAAGACAAGGAAAGAGTTTTAAAGGCAAACAGAGAGAGGAAAAAGGTCACCTAAAAAGGAAAACCCAGCCGGCTATCATCAGACTTCTCAACAGAAACCTTACAGGCCAGAAGAGAATGGCATGATATATTTAATGCAATGAAACAGAAGGGCCTTGAACCAAGAATACTGTATCCAGCATGATTACCATTTAAATATGAGGGAGGGATTAAACAATTTCCAGACAAGCAAAAGTTGAGGGAATTTGCTTCCCACAAACCACTTCTACAGAGTAATTTAGAGGGACTGCTCCAGATGGGAGTACTCCTAAGGCTAAACAGATGACACCAGAGAAAATAAAATCACAGCAAAGAAAGCAGACTAACCAAATACTAACTAAAGGCAAAAAATAAATCAACTACTCACAAAAGCAGTCAAAGGAAACACAAAAGAGCACAGAATAAAACACCTAACATATAAAGAATGGAGGAGGAGGAATAAGAAGGGAGAGAAATAAAGAATCACCAGACAGTGTCTATAATAGCTCAATAAGCAAGTTAAGTTAGGCAGTAAGATACTCAAGATGCTAACCTTGAACGTTCGGTAACCAAGAATCTAAAGTCTGCAATAGTAATAAGTACATATCTTTCAATAATCACCCCAAATGTAAATGGACTGAATGGACCGATCAAAAGACACAGACTAACAGAATGGATAAATAAGCAAGACCCATCTTTATGCTGCTTATAAGAGACTCACCTCAAACCCAAAGACATGCACAGACTAAAAGTCAAGGGATGGAAAAAGATATTCCATGCAAAAAACAGGGAGAAAACAGCAGGTGTTGCAGTACTAGTATCAGACAAAATAGACTTCAAAACAAAGAAAGTAACAATAGATAAAGAAGGACATTACATAATGACAAAGGGCTCAGTCCAACAAGAAGATATAACAATTATAAATATATATGCACCCAACATAGGAGCACCAATATATGTGAAACAAATACTAACAGAACTAAAGGAGGAAATAGAATGCAGTGCATTCATTTTAAGGGACTTCAACACACCACTCACTTCAAAGGATAGATCTACCAGACAGAAAATAAGTAAGGACATAGAGGCACTGAACAACACAGTAGAACAGATGGACCAAATAGACATCTATAGAACTCTACAACCAAAAGCAGCAGGATACACATTCTTCTCAAGTGCACATGGAACATTCTCCACAATAGACCACATACTAGGCCACAAAAGCAGCCTCAGTAAATTCAAAAAGACTGAAATTCTTCCAACCAACTTATCAGACCAAAAAGGAATAAAACTAGAACTAAATTATACAAACAAAGCAAAAAGGCCCACAAACCCATGGAGGGTTAACAACATGCTCCTAAATAATCAATGGATCAATGACCAAATTAAAATAGAGATCAAGCAATATATGGAAACAAATGACAACAACAACACAAAGCCCCAACTTCTGTGGGACACAGCGAAAGCAGTCTTAAGAGAAAAGTATATAGCAATCCAGGCATATCTAAAGAAGGAAGAACAATCACAAATGAATAGTCTAATGTCAGAATTATCAAAACAGGAAAAAGAAGAAAAAATGAGGCCAAAGTCAGCAGAAGGAGGGGCTTAATAAAGATCAGAGAATAAATAAATAAAATTGAGAAGAATAAAACAATAGAAAAAAATCAATGAAACCAAGAGCTGGTTCTTTGAGAAAATAAACAAATAGATAAGCCTCCAGTCAGACTTATTAAGAGAAAAAGAGAATCAACACACATCAACAGAATCAGAAATGAGAAAGGAAAAATCATGACGGACCCCACAGAAATACAAAGAATTATTAGAGAATACTATGAAAACCTATATGCTAACAAGCTGGAAAACCTAGAAGAAATGGACAACTTCCTAGAAAAATACAACCTTCCAAGACTGACCAAGAAAGAAACACAGAATCTAAACAAACCAATTACCAGAAAAGAAATTGAAGCAGTAATCAAAAAAATACCCAGAAACAAAATCCCCGGCCCAGATGGATTTACCTCGGAATGTTATCAGACATACAGGAAAGACATAATGCCCATTCTCCTTAAAGTTTTCCAAAAAATAGAAGAGGAGGGGATACTCCCAAACTCATTCTATGAAGCCAACATCACCCTAATACCAAAACCAGGCAAAGACCCCACCAAAAAAGAAAACTACAGACCAATATCCCTGATGAACATAGATGCAAAAATACTCAACAAAATATTAGCAAACTGAATTCAAAAATACATCAAAAGGATCATACACCATGACCAAGTGGGATTCATCCCAGGGATGCAAGGACGGTACAACATTCGAAAATCCGTCAACATCATCCACCGCATAAACAAAAAGAAAGACAAAAACCACATGATCATCTCCATAGATGCTAACAAAGCATTTGACAAAATTCAACATCCATTCGTGATAAAAACTCTCAACAAAATGGGCATAGAGGGCAAGTACCTCAACATAATAAAGGAAATATATGATAAGCCCACAGCCAACATCATACTGAACAGCGAGAAGCTGAAAGCTTTTCCTCTGAGATCGGGAACAAGACAGGGATGCCCACTCTCCCCACTGTTATTCAACATACTACTGGAGGTCCTAGCAACAGCAATTAGACCAAACAAAGAAATACAAGGAATCCAAATTGGTAAAGAAGAAGTCAAACTGTCACTATTTGCAGATGACATGATTTGTACATAAAAAACCCTAAAGACTCCACTCCAAAACTACTAAAACTGATATCAGAATACAGCAAAGTTGCAGGATACAAAACTAACACACAGAAATCTGTGGCTTTCCTATACACTAACAATGAACTAATAGAAAGAGAAATCAGGAAAACAATTCCATTCACAATTGCATCAAAAAGAATAAAATACCTAGGAATAAACCTAACCAAGGAAGTGAAAGTCCTATACCCTGAAAACAATAAGGCACTCTTAAGAGAAATTAAAGAGGACACTAACAAATGGAAACTCATCCCATGCTCTTGGCTAGGAAGAATTAATATCACCAAAATGGCCATCCTGCCCAAAGCAATATACAGATTTGATGCAATCCCTATCAAATTACCAACAACATTCTTCAACGAACTGGAACAAATAGTTCAAAAATTCATATGGAAACACCAAAGATTCCGAATAGCCAAAGCAATCCTGAGAAGGAAGAATAAAGTGGGGGGGCTCTCACTCCCAAACTTCAAACTCTACTACAAAGCCACAGTGATCAAGACAATTTGGTACTGGCACAAGAACAGAGCCACAGACCAGTGGAACAGAATAGAGAGTCCCGATATTAACCCAAACATATATGGTCAATTAATATTCGATAAAGGAGCCATGGACATACACTGGGGAAATGACAGTCTCTTCAACAGATGATGCTGGCAAAACTGGACAGCTACATATAAGAGAATGAAACTGGATCACTGTCTAACCCCATACACAAAAGTAAATTTGAAATGTATCAAAGACCTGAATGTAAGTCATGAAACCATAAAACTCTTAGAAAAAATCATAGGCAAAATTCTCTTGGACATGAACATGACTCCCTGGGCAAGGGAAACAAAAGCTAAAATGAACAAGTGGGACTATATCAAGCTGAAAAGCTTCTGTACAGCAAAGGACACCATCAATAGAACAAAAAGGTACTCTACAGTATGGGAGAATATATTCATAAATGACAGATCCAATAAAGGGTTGACATCCAAAATATATAAAGAGCTCATTCACCTCAACAAACAAAAAGCAAATAATACAATTAAAAAATGGGCAGAGGAGCTGAATAGACAGTTCTCCAAAGAAGAAATTCAGATGGCCAACAGACACATGAAAAGATGCTCCACATTACTAGTCATCAGAGAAATGCAAATTAAAACCACAATGAGATATCACCTCACACCAGTAAGGATCGCCACCATCCAAAAGAAAAACAACAACAATGTTGGCGAGGTTGTGGAGAAAGGGGAACCCTCCTACACTGCTGGTGGGAATGTAAATTAGTTCAACCATTGTGGAAAGCAGTATGGAGGTTCCTCAAAAAGCTCAAAATAGACATACCATTTGACCCAGGAATTCCACTTCTAGGAATTTACCCTAAGAATGCAGCAGCCCAGTTTGAAAAAGACAGATGCACCCCTATGTTTATCGCAGCACTACTTACAATAGCCAAGAAATGGAAGCAACCTAAGTCTCCATCAGTAGATGAATGGATAAAGAAGATGTGGTACATATACACAATGGAATATTATTCAGCCATAAGAAGAAAACAAATCCTAAAATTTGCAACAACATGGATGGTGCTAGAGGGTATTATGCTCAGTGAAATAAGCCAGGCAGAGAAAGACAAGTATCAAATGATTTCACTCATATGTGGAGTATAAGAACAAAGAAAAACTGAAGGAACAAAACAACAGCAGAATCACAGAACCCAAGAATGGACTAACAGTTACCAAAGAGAAAGGGACTAGGGAGGATGGGTGGGAAGGGAGGGATAAGGGAGGGGAAAAAGAAAGGGGGCATTACAATTATGTGAGGGGGGCATGGGGAGGGCTGTGCAACACACAGAAGACAAGCAGTGATTCTACAGCATCTTGCTATGCTGATGGAGAGTGACTGTAATGGGGTGGGGGGGACTTGGTGAAGGGGGGAGCCTAGTAAACATAATGTTCTTCATGTAATTGTAGATTAATGATAACAAATATATATAATTAGGGTTTGCTGAGTGACATCAAGGATAGTTTCTTTAGAAGCGTCTCTTTTAGGTGCTATGTACATTTTGCCCTTTTCTCTTCTTTCTTCCCCTTGTCAATTAACTATACATGACAGCAGAGTGCAGCAACCTTCTTAAACCAACGGACCTTGAAAATGGAAGCTATGGATAAGGATGGCACAGCAAAAAAAGAGTCTAGGATAGTGATGGCACTATGAGTCACTGGGCCAGCCTTGTACTGCCTAACAAAGAAAGTGAGATAGAAAGAAAGAGAGAGAAGCTGTTCTTTAGAACAGTGTTTCTTAACATTCTTTTTCATTATTGTTCCCCTAAAGTGTCTTACTAGGCATTTTTCATTAAATTTCTCCCCATCAAATTTAATGCCACAGATACATTGCATATCAGTATATTTACTGTACATGTATCTGTGCTTTATACATAAAAGGAGTAAGAATTTTTCCCCCCAAGAATATATTTTTGCCTTCTTTGGAGCAATCTCGTTCCCATTGTGAATAGTGCTGCAGATCATAAGAGAACTCAGGATAGTAAACATCTATCCTGTCAGTCATCCTTTGCTTCAGGGTTTCTAAAAGAGAAAGTATACAAAGGATAAGGTCAGTCATCTCTTGCTGCAGGGTTTCTAAAAGAGATAGTATACAAAGGATAAGGTCAGATGGCTTTTACTTCAAACTACTATACATGCCCTTGTGAACCCTGGAAACTTTGGCTGGACCATAGGGAACCCTCATTTGGCCTATTTAGGAGACAGGCTTAAGGTCTAGTACCAAAGAGGCTGAAAGGCCTACCTTGCCCCATTTCCATGAAGCCTATACATTAATCTCAGACCTTTTGTACTTTGCAGTACAGTGGCTGGAAAGGCCTGAGGGTAGATGACCATACCCAGTGGGAAGCAGCAAGGACAAGAGAACACTTAACCAATGACTAGGGCAGGACTGGTCTGGGCGGCCCACTTCAACTCTCCCATACGACTTGATTTGGAGGAACATGCCCCCTCCAACTACTGTCCTTGGTCCTGAATATCTATTAACCTACTCTTTGCAGAGGGTTGGAAGGAAATAGTATGGATAAGAGTTAAAGTAAGTTTTCCTAGTCAATGCCAAGCTCATCTGTTTTCACTTTTTCTAAGACATGGAAGAAAAATTAGGTATTTAATTGGAAACCAAAAAAGTATAAGTCAGTTTCTCCATTAAAACAGAACAGAGAGCCATAGCCACACTGTTTACTTAAAAAGAATGGGAGTCTGATTTTCCAATTACCAAGGAGGCATTTAAGTGATTCTTGGATCAGGTTCCTCCCTAACACTGTAGGAGCCTCATCCATTACTCCTCCAGGCAAACCTTTCATTCTTGGAATATCTGGCTCCCAAATGACTTCACACTAATTTCAGGCCTCTTGTGTGGAGTCAGTCCTCTACCAAGAAAGACCTTCCCCAACCCACCTTCCTTTACCCATCTTACATTTAAAAAGAGAATGTTGGCACAGCCTCATTGGGGATGCATTTCTTGATATGCCAGCATATTTGGATGTTCCTCCTCCTTATTCCAAGGTACCATTATCCCCATCATATCCTCTTCCCTAGGCAAGCTCCCTTAAGACAAGGGACCTCATTTCTATGAGGCCAGTGTTTGGCACAGCAACTGGCACAGAGGAGTGCTCAAAGGTGACCTAGTAAAGAAATAATGTCAGCATTCTAGGAATTAAAACTATGAATTTATTAGGAAGATGAATTTTAAAGATTGATTTAAAAAAATAAGTATGCAAACATTCATAAAGATATGGGTATCATGTATGTGGTCTATTATTTTATTTTCCTAATCGAGTGTTTTTTTCTTGTCTATTTAATTGATTTTTTTCTGTAATCCTATACCATTGTTATGGATAAATCTTAAAGATCAAGGGAAAAAGGAGGAAGGAAAAGCACTCAATATCTAACAGATTTTATACGTATACATGCATATATTTTTTGAGTACACCCACTGGACTGTATTATCCATTTGTATATGTCAAGAATAATATATAAACTACATGTCCAACAACAATCAGTAACCTGATAATATGTGACAAAGGTGACAATTTTGTTTATAGTCCAAAATTTACAATCAGTTATGCTAAACTGACTGGTGGTTTCCTTCTTCATTTAGAGTAGATAGCACCTTAAAGTACGATTTACCTCAGCAGCAAATCATGTAGCAGTCTTTCTCCTAAAACCCAGCAGCAGGCTTTATAAACAAGCACAGAAGCTTCTGAAAATTTATGAAGCCCAAAGGAGAACAGACCATTATGTTGAAAATAAAACAATCAAGAATGGTAGGATCTACTAATAAACCAATGGCCATGAGTGTTTAAGATAGTATTTAACATGTCAAAGAGAAAAGAGGTATTAATGGAGTAACTCTATAAAGAAATTATTTTGAATTATTCTGAATTTTTCTATCTTTCCTGGAGTTTTATTAGATAAATAAATAAAAATTATTTATTTCTGTGAAATGCTTTTAAATACTTTTTTCTAAGGCAGTGTATGGTACGGTGGTTAATACAGATTGTAGCTCTAAAACGCCTGTGTCTGAATTCAGGATCCGTTACTTGTTGGCTCAGTTTCTTCGTCTATAAATCTCCTCATCTGTAAATTTGTACAAGGGGAAAGGAATAGTACAATCCTTTATCTTTTGGTGACCAGGTGTGATAGGCAACTCCAATTTTTTCTGATTTGAGAAAGGTAAAATGATGCATGACACTTATACTGTGTAATGTAATCTGAAGCAGTGCCCTGGAATCAAAGGCACAATGTTTCTGTAGCAAACAAATGACTAGTCACACTAACAGAGATAAAGACAAATTATGAATAACCTCATGTCCCTCAGGTCAAGTTTGTGAATAAATGAGTTTAGTTCAACAGAAGTTTTGCCAAATGAGTTACAAAAATAATATTTGGTTTTCAGAGCATTTTGCATTTTGAAATCATAGACAAGAAGACTGAAGTACTTATAGTAATACCTAGCACATAGTAAATGATCAAAAAGTGTTAGCTGTCATCATATCACCATCATCACCATCATTATCATTATTTTTAGAAGAAATAGTAGTTAAGTTATCCTGAAATTTACTTCATAATTAATTATCCAAATTGGTTTCCAAAGGTAATATATCTCCATAGCAACAAGGAACAATTATCTCTTGCTCAGCATGTGCCTAAGCATGTGGCTTTAGGGTAAGTCAGATCCAGTTTTTCATACTGTATCTAGAGTTTTGAATATTGTGATATATCAAAATAAACACCTACAACTTTAACCTTTTTATCTGCTTCTTAGAAAGCTATCAGCTACTTAAAGGCTTCATTCTCCAAGAGTTCTCACTACTATTCTGCCTTCCTGCAGAAAGGTTAATGCAAAACATGGGAGGAAATCTTAAACCAACAAAAGAATCAACACACATTCCAATCACAGTGTGTTCAGTTCAAATACAGAATGACATGAGCCCCCTGGCATCTAGAATATTCCACAAGTGTGGCAAGTATTATTTCTAACCACTTAAAAGCACCAGTGAAAAGAGCTCAAATACTTAGAAAAGAAAAGACTGCCATTCTCATGAGGAGAGGCATTTATTAGCCATTAATGGCCCTCTTTCATTGCCTTTCCATTGACGCATCTCTAATTGTTCCAATTATAATTTCAAGTAACAAAACCAATAATGGCAAAAGCCTGTAGTTCAGTGTGTGTGTTGTGAAAAGAGGTTTTTAACAGCACAAATCACACATAAAAGTATATGACAACATGAGACCTGGGCAAGCAATATTAAAATAAAGAGAGAAAGAGTGGTATAGAAAGAGCACTGGCCAAGAAACCAGCTTAGGTTCCAGCTGTGATCTCAACATGTCATTTAATCTATAAGAGACTTCATTTCTATATCTTTAAAATGTGAGGACTGAGCTAATGCCTTCCAAAATGCCTTTGCCACTTTCAATATTCTATCAGTCTCTGGTGCTACAAGTAAATCAAGATATATAAAATATAATCCCACCCCTGACATTTTAAGTAATCTTAAAGCTTCCTGTTTTCACTTCCATAACTGGGGATATTAATGTCCAGGTTAAGTCCAGTGAAACCAAACACAATCTCTTCTATTTCCTACCAGTTACCATGCATAGCACATAAGCAGCTGCTCACAAATATTAGTTAAAGGGAAGAAAAACAGGGAGGAAGGCAGAAAAGCAAGAAGGCAGGAAGAAAAGAAGGAAGGGGCTGAGTAATTTCATATGGTTAGAGATTTGCATATAAGAGGACAGTGCTGAAAAACAGCTTGGACTGGGGGTTTTCTTACTTTCAAGAATGATATTAGGAAATTTCAAATTTAGAGATACTATATTAGAAAATATTACAGAGATAATATCCATTAAATATTTTCTGTTCTCAAAATTAACATGCTAAAAAATTTAAATGTGTGATAGATTATACAAGGTTATGTATTAATTATTGTGATACTTTAAATAATGTAGCATACTGTTTTCATTATTGAATATTTTTACTCATTATTGAATATATTTCCTCAAAACAAACACCAACCAACTGAAAATGAAAATACTGAGATTTAGAGTGAGGAAAGAAAAGACAGAAATCTCTTGATTCACTGAATGGAAAGCGGCATTTCAAACACAACAGTTCTAACATTAGCAAGCAATAGTAACAAAATAGAAGCATTTTAAATTACTGAATTACACATTTATGTGGCTAAAACCATATTAATTTTATTAATCTGAAGGTGAATATTGTAAACATTCACTGAGATAAAATTCAGAAAGCACAAAGTACAAAGGAGAAATCAACAATAAAGTCATTTTTAAAGTTACAGTATGTGCTACCCTCCGTTCTATGACATTTCTTAAAAATTAGCCACATTTTTCATCTCGCTTCTTTCAATTAGAACTTCTCTTCATGGATCACCCCATTTTTACCCCAGTTCAACCCTTAAAAGGCTTCCTTAACATGACTGTTGCAGAAAACTCTCACTCAAATCACAGAAAACTATAAGTGGTTCTTAACCAATAACAGTACTTTTTTACATCCAATGCCTGACAAACACCTGACAGCCTGCGCCTCCAGTAGCTAAGTCAATCACCAAAATATGTTGCTTCTGGCACAGTGACTCTGTCTCAGGCTCATCAAACATTCAGCAAATAAACTTCTGTGTCAAAGTCAGTGGCAAACATTCACATTCACTGAATCAACTTTTAGTAAAATAATGAGAGATTTAAGTCTTTGATCAGTAATTTTTTTTAAATAGCCTCTCCTTCTTAACAAAGATTATCACTCCTGAACACATTTCCACAGAGTCAACAACATTCCAGGTCATCACTTTGATTTTAAGCCATTGTCCAGATTTCAGACTCTTGCTTATACAAGACAAAAATATTTCTCGTGTCAGGAATTTTGGATCTAGAAGATTTCAAGGCTTGTCCTTCCTGAATGTCAACAGGGCTACCACAATTCAATAATGAGCGTTTTTACTTTCATCTTACAGAAGTCTGATGTTGTTCACTAGCAGTTTTCAAAAGATTATTAAACCTCATTTCTTTTAACTAATAAAAGAAATCTCAAGGCCTTGCAGATTTGATTTTTAATAATTCATATTATAGGTTACTACTTTAATTAAAGATATTAAATAGGAAGAATGTGATATCAGAATAAAGAAGATGAATATTACTACTTAAAAGCTAAAGTTAATGGGTTCTCCAGGGTCAGAATACAAGATATAGCTTGGGATAGGGTTGTTCTATTCTTGAAAATGCCTGACTACTTATTAACCTTTTCATGATTCCCATAGCGCAATACAGATTGAAATGTTTTTTAAATGTGCTATGGAAGGAGGGGGAGGGCGGGAGGAAAATATATGCAATGGAAAATATAAACTTGAACTGATAATATGAAAATTCCTTTACATTTTCTTCACCCATTACCAGGTTTTCTATACCATCTACACATCACAGCTGGCTGTCAGCAATTTATGTAAGAAGCACTAGCTCTCAGATATCCTAAAAAACAAATAATAATAGAGTGAGAGAGACCCTTTGAAAATGGCCCCAGCTAGCACTTTAATTGCCAACATTTAATTTTAATGGAAAACTATAAAATATTGTTCATACTATCTTGTTGGTATTCTTAACACCCAGTATGCCAAGTATTTAAACATTCTTGATAGTCTTCACTTGAAATATCAATTATTGTAATATGCTAAAACTAGTGATGCCAACATAGTGGATAGAGGCCTGATAACCCTGCACAAATTGTGAGCTTTTACTATTAATATTGTTCCCTTAGGAAGATTGTCTGTCTCCTCCTTTGCCGTCAGCATACTGGGCGCCACTTCCGCCTGTCATCAGTGTGCCTGCTCTGAACCACTCCTTTCCTCCCAGTTCTGCCACTACTGCTTGGTAATGTGCTCAGATGTCAGGTAACCTCACCTATCAGCGTGTGGAAGTGAGTGTGTTCTGGGCCAGGCCTGCCTTCTTCACCTTAGGGTACTCTAGAGGACATGTGCTTCATCACTTTGGTTACTCACAGCCTATTTAAATTCACCTCTTGTCTCTCAGAGCTGTCTTCTTTCAAGGTAATATGGAATATCAAGGATTTGGAAACGCTTTCTACAAGATAATGAAAAATATCATCAAACTGTCAAAATTACAAAATTGAGGACATACGAATTTTGGATTTCTGAATTCTGGCCAGATGAGGTATGAGTACATAATGTCACCTTTTGTGTGCACTGAACTCCACGCATTTTGAAGCACTGATAATATACATATTTTGGCAAATTCAGTTCTCTTGAAAAGGAGGTAAGTATAATGGCTCTTAGTACTCATCTGTGATAAGTGAGGAAAGAGACAAGGGGGAACTAAGGGAATCATTAGCTATTTTGGAGTTCACTAGTGACAGAGCTGGGGCTAAAGCTTGATATTCTGATATTCAACCTGGCACTTTTTCTAAAAAATGAACTGCCTCCCAAAGAAGTTGCCTTACACATGAAGTTCTCTCTCCAGGGATCTCCACCACTTGCAAAAAGCATGTCTAAGAGGTCAAGAGGAATGTCAAGAAATTTTGTTCCCTACTTGCAGCAGAGGCTAATCAGTTTATATTAAGAAAAATAAAATAGTTTAGATGACAGGTTAAACTGGAGAGGAAGAAAGTCGAGATGAGAGGGAAAACTAAAGGCTCAGATCTTTTACTTTTGCAAGAGAAACATAAAAAAGTAAAGACAGCAAAAAGGTAACACTAACAACGCACAGAGAGAGTTAGAGCCCATTTAGAATAAAGTCTGTGTGCTGTTATATGTAGAGACAAGAGCACTCAGATATCTTTAAAAGAAAGATCTTGGTACAATTATGCATTTGTGCTCACAAACTCCTTCCCCCCATCCTCCCCTGAAACCTCCCTCCAGCCATTTACATCCTTTCAGACTCTCCCTTACCTTTTCAACCTCCCCTCTCAAGTGGTTCTTATCAAAGTGTTTCAGTTTTCCATCCCTAGGGGGAAAATCAGCAAATGAACGATCTCTTTCCATCCTTGATTCTGTTGTCCCTTCCCACTGGCTCTTACCCCTCACCACTCCTTCTCCAGCCAAGTTTCTTAAAAGAGAATTCTAAAATCATGCCTCCTTGACTTCACCACTGAAATTCAGGTCAATCTCCTACTTCACCCTGAAAGCTGCCCACCCCAAGATAACCAATGACATTATTTCCAAAAACAATGGGACTCCCAGAATCCATCTTCCTCCTTGTCTCAGCAGCACTCAATATTCTGACCTCTCAGTCCCTCTTCTCTCGATATTTTCTCAGCTAACCTGCCTCACAGCATTCCCTCTTACATTTCCTCCAAGCTTGCTCCTCTTTCCCAGTGTCTTCCATTGTCTACTCCTTCTGGAGTTTTTATCAACTGTCTTCTCAGTCTACATGTTCTCCCTCAATGGTTGCATCCATTTCCTGCTAAGGGTTCCCATTCATGAATCTGAAGTCCCAGTCTCTCCTGAGCTCCAGACTTGTACTTGTTATATCAACATATCACAAGCACTTCAAACTCATCATGTCCCAAACTGAACACACTGATGATGACCCAATCTACTCCTCCTTGTTTTCCCTATTAACAGTGAAGAGTACCACCAACCAACCAATTAAAGTCTGAAAATCATCCTTGATTTTCTCCCTACCCCTTACTGTCTCAACTCAAGCCTTCATCAATTATTTACTGCCAATCCTCCTCCACTTTGCAGTCTCTTCTTTTGCTCTACACTGAACTCTCTATAGATTACATCTTCTTTCTTGCACACTTACTTTTGCACATGCAGCTTCCTCGTCCTGGAACAACCCCTGCTTGCCTGTATGTCCTCCAAGACACAGCTCAGGCATCAGCCCCTGCAAGACTTCTGTTACCCTGGCGATGATACGATATCCTACTCTGAACTCCATAATATTTGTAGAAACCTATGTTATTTGTATAAAACTATATGTTTGTCTGTTTTCTATCTTCCAAAACATACTGTCAACTCTGAGAAAGCAGTAACATATTCACCTTTGTTTATCCAAAATGTAGTATAATTCCAGGTATATAACAGGCCCTCAATTAATGTTTTATGAATGAATAAAATAAAAAAACAAACGCTGAGTAACTTACATTGTCCACATTTCTGTGCCTCCTGCAGTCTGTTAGTACTCTCAAAATCCTGACCATTCTTTATCACCCCAATCAAACATGATTTCATTTGTGAAACCTTCCCTGATTTCCCCTCCTCATTTCTCACATCTCATGGAGATTAACAGTCATGCAAAGTATACAAAAGTCTAAGTACTTTTCTATTATACTTTTGTTCTCTTATAGGAATCTCAAAGGGAAGGAAATTTTAATTCATCAATTAGTTGCCTCAAAAGTAGTGCTCTCCTTACTTAGGATTCTTTAAAGGAAGGCAGATTCACATTTGAAAGAAACCAAAAGCAACACGCTAGCAAAAACCTCCTCTGCACCAGAACTCAGCAGCATCTCACAATAGAGCTTTCAAACGGAGTTACAGATCCTGTGTGTAGTGCGGCTTACGAGCCATCACATGGCCACAGAGAGAACAACACACTAGCACCAAATCTGAGACAAAGAGCAGGGATGAAGCCTGCTCTGTTCTTGCTGACGCTACCGAGGCCACTGCCCTCTCAGCTGGGTTACCAACAAACAGGCCTATGCCAGCCTGCAGCTCAGCTAGGCAACCGAGGGGACAGGCATCCCAGAGCAGTGGTTCCCAGCACTGAGGGCACTGCGGCCCTCCAGCTTCACATTAGCTTCAAATACAGTTCATCCCTCTCTCCTAAAAAAGCAATAGCATAATTTCCTGTTGAATTAGCCAGAGTTCAAATGAAATTGTGACTGGAAGTAACACAACAGACCCTCTCTCACCCACAGGAGATATGTTCCAAGATCCCCCAGTGGATGCCTGACACTGGACAATACTGAGCCCTGTATATATATGTGTATATATCTATATATCTATATATATATATATATATATATATATATATATATATACACTATGCTTTTCCCTATATGTAGATACCTAGGATAATGTTTATAAATTAGGCACAGTAAGAGATAAACAACAATAACTGATAATAAAACAGAACAATTGTAACATACTGCAATGAAAGTTATGTGAATGTGGACTCTTAAAATATCTTTTTATACGGTACTCACCCTTTCTATTGTGATGATATGAGATGATCAAATGCAAGTATGATGAGATAAAGCCAGATGAATGACACAGGCATTGGGATTTAGCATTCGGCTACTACTGACCTGATGATGATACATCTGAAGGAAGGTCATCTGATTCCAGATGGCAGTTGACATCAGGTAACTGAAGCCATGGAAAGTAAAGCCACAGATAAGGTGGGGGGGCTACTATATAAGCACCCAAAAAGGGGACCTATCACACACTGGAACACCAGTAATCATTAAGAATTCTGTCACAATTTTGTAATGCATATAATTGTCAAATCACTATGTTGTACACTTGGAACAAACATAATATTGTATGTCAACTATACCTCAATAAAAATTTGTTTAAAGAATGATGTAATACAATAGTTAATAACATGAAAAAAATCACTTCCTACTAGTGAATGAAAAAGCAAATTAACAAATATAAATGTACAATATAATCTAATATATTTATATATATATACTATATTTCTAAATCACACAGCGTAACTGTATAAATCTATGCCAAAATGCTAAAAGTAGTTAACTTCTAGATGACTAGTTTATAGGTGGTTTTCATTTTCTTATCATCTGTTTACTGTATCTTCTCCAGTATTTCTTTAATAAGAAGGAAAAACAAATGTTGAAAAATGAAATGGTCATTAAATTCTATAAATCTCTAAATCTTCACAAGCATACTCAGATTTGATGTATAGCCTAAAGGCTTAATTTTTTTTCTCAGTCTTACTTGGGTCTTACAGGTACTAGGTACCATCACTAGGCGTGAGATCACTAGGTATGGAAAATGTAATCTTGGCATGCTCAATAAAATGCTTACTTGTGAAACTAGATTCAAAATGAAAACAATGATGAGAAATGCATTAATTTTAAAATAATTTTTTATACAGAAAAAGGTTAAGACAAAGTCAGAAAACCAAGGTTAAATTATGCCACTGGCCAAATGGGGCAGAGACCATATTTTTATGTTCATCTATAAAATGCAGAAAATGCCAGATTAACAGTAAATGGAAGTTCTTGTCCGATGCCAGATTTTCTATCTTCACATTAGTGAATGAAACGATTTAGGAAGATTCATTTTATTCATTTAGCAGGTATTTATTAAGCAGTAACTATGGAACAGAATGTGCTAATCTAGGTTTTCAACCAAAGAAGCAATTCTCCATTGCATTTCCCCTACTTAGAATGAAAAGACTGACAAGAGATAGACATGATTATTCACTACTGTCAAATCTCTGACATATGTTCTACTCATTAAAGGTCTACACTTGACATCTGTGGAGTACCATAATAGCTAAGGCTGTTAAAGAAAAGGACTTCAAATAAAAGTGGATTAGATGGGAAAAGCTTATATTAATTAGAGAAAGGAACACAGTATAAAATTTAAATTAGACATTTGAAAGGGGTAACACAATCCTACCTGACAGATGTCTTGTTTGCTCAATTTAATGTACAGACTTGACAATATTAAAAGGTGACAGCTCTATATCAATTGCCATTTTTTTAAACTGACTCAAGAAATTCAGCAGTCTATGAGCCACTGGTTCCAAGAGCATGTTAGACACCTAGAAGGTCGTTGATCTACAATATGACACACTTACCTAACACAACATCACACATATAGAAGATGATCAAAAAATATTTGTTGACTGAAGGAATGTAACCCTGTTTCATATAGAAGATGTTACTTGGGGATTACTTAAAGATGGTCCAAAATACCTAAAACTCTAGGAAGTTTCAAGAACCAACTAAGAAATAAGCAAATCATTAAGGTACAAACAAGAGAAGTAGGCTCTAGATAGATTTCCCTACACTACCAACAGGTTTGTAATTCATTTTTAACACTGCCTAAAATCATAATACTGAGTAGGATATATTTGGATTAATATGTAGTCTTTTTTGAAAAAGTAAATAGTTGGAAAGGATTAAAGAATGTAACTAACATTACTGTTTGATCAGAAAAATTATAGAAGTTTTGTCATATGTAAAATATAATTATATATTGTATTTGCTAAGTATGTAAAATATAGTTATATACTTAAGAGTATGAGATATCTTTATAATAACTTAAAATTTAATTAAAAGTTATAGCTACTTTGTGTGCCTGCATGTAAATAACACACCGGCTTATATTTCAAGTTACATTAGATTGAGTAACCCAATATTGATGGATTTTTTTTTTTAGTCAACAATGGTCAAACATTAAATGATTAAAAATAATTTGGGTTATATGACACTGTAGTGGTGAATACATGATTCTCTGCATTGTCAAAACCTATAAAACTTCATAGCACAAAGGGTGAACTTTAATGCATGTGATTAAAAATAACATTAAGGATCCCAGAATGAAATGCAGAATGTAACAACAACAAAAAAATCTGTGTTACAAATGTATGAAACAACCATACTGAAAGGGGTAGGGAGAGAAAGTGCTGACCTAAGTAACTCTGGAAATAAGTGAAATATGCAAGGCTAAAAGCAAAAGGAACTGTATATCCCTGTGAACTAGTAAGCTGTTATCCCCATGTGTACAAGTTAACAATTCTGATACTGTTACACATGTATGCTGAAATGAATAATTAAGTAAATAAATGGATGGCAGGAACCAAATTTCTTACTGTTGGAATGAGAAGTTACATATAAACTAAAGGAGGAAGCTAGAATTATCCATGTGGTAATGGATTAAAGTTGGAGACATCAGTATGAACTCATGTTTAACATCAATACAGATGATCACATAAAGAATACTTACAGATATGTGTATATGCATAGGTTACTATATACATATATATCTCCTTACTCTTTCAGCGGAGAGAGCCTAGAAGCTATCTTGTATTCCAGTATCAATTAGCACACTTAACATCTTGATCTTGGTTTCTAACAACATTTTCCAAAAAAAAAAAGGAACCAGGGCTCCAAGAAGAAACAGCTGATTCTGGGACTAAGGCAGGAAATGTGGAAGATGAACCTGGAACATCTTACAGTGACAGAAAGTAAGGAAGTGCTCAAAATACACACATATGCAACGATGAATATGTCAAAGGGACACAGGAGGTAACTGAAAGAGCCACCAAGGGAACAGTTTGAGCAAAAAAATGAAGTGTAATTGGATTATAATCTAAAGTATATATACCCATGAGTCCATAATGATATGTGACTGGTTAATTAATTAATTAATTAATGGAGAAGAACAAGCAAATCTGTCATGCAAAAGGATTCCAAGTATTTATACAAATAGCCCACCCTTAGAGAAGTGGAACGTGACTCCCACTCCCTAAGTTGTAGGCTGTGCATAGTGACTTCCTTCCAAAGAAGACAGTATGGAAAGAGAGGAACTGATAGCCACTACCTCAGTCAGGTGATAATATATATCACCTGATAATGCTGATTAATAAGTCATGCTGATAGTATTTACCCTTGATATGATGTGATGAGAATTTGCCTCTGTGGTCTTCCTCCCAAAAACATAACCCCATGATAAAAACATCAGATAAATCCCAATCAAGAGATATTCTACAAAATACCTGATTAGTACTCCTCAAAACTGCCAATATCATCAAAAGTAAGGAAAGTCTGATAAGCTGTTATAGTCAAGAGGAGCCTAAATAGACTTGATGACTAAATACAACATGCTATCTTGGATGGGATCTTGGGATAGAAAGGCCGTGAGGTAAAAAAAAAAAAAAAAAAAAAAACACAAGGAAATCTTAATAAAATATGGACTTTAATTAATAAAAAATCTATCACTATTGCTTCATTAATTGTAATAAGTATATCACACTGATGTAAGATTTTAACAATGGGGAAACTGGGTGTGGGGTATATGGGAACTCACTGTACTATCTTCGCAATCTTTTTGAAAATCTGAAACTGCACTAAAATAGAAAATTTATTTGGAAGTAATTTGGAAGGAGCTGACATACTTACTACATATGATGATCACCAAATTCATGCCTCCAGCTCCATTTGCAATACTGCATTTTGGCATGAGCCACCTCCAGCTTTCTAAATGGGAAATTCTTAGAGCTGATGTTTTGGTCATTCTGACTTCTTCACTTTGATGCTCTTCCCCTCTTGGGTGGGCTGTTGGCCATCTCAGCACCATTTGGTCCCAAAATCATACGAAGTCAATTATATGAGAGGATTTTCAGAAACCAACGTATTTTTTTTTTGCATCTATTTTTTTTTTTGGTAGATAATTATTTTTTATTGAAGGGTATTTGACACACAGTATTACATTAGTTTCAGGTGTACAACACAGTGATTCAACATTTATACACATGATAATTCTAGGTACCAGCTATCACCATACCAAGTTGTTACAATATTTTGACTATATTCTTTATGCTATACAGTACATCCTGTACAATTGGAAGTGTGTACTTTTTTTTTTTTTTGTGAGGGCATCTCTCATATTTATTGATCAAATGGTTGTTAACAACAATAAAATTCTGTATAGGGGAGTCAATGCTCAATGCACAATCATTAAGCCACCCCAAGCCTACTTTTGATCAGTCTCCAATCTTCTGAAGCATAATGAACAAGTTCTTACGTAGAGAACAAATTCTTACATACTGAATAAGTTACATGGTGAACAGTACAAGGGCAGTCATCACAGAAACTTTCGGTTTTGCTCATGCATTATGAACTATACACAGTTCAAATATGAATACTCATTTGATTTTTATACTTGATTTATATGTGGATACCACATTTCTCTCTTTATTATTATTATTTTTAATAAAATGCTGAAGTGGTAGGTAGATACAAGATAAAGGTAGAAAACATAGTTTAGTGTTGTAAGAGAGCAAATGTAGATGATCAGGTGTGTGCCTGTAGACTATGTGTTAATCCAAGCTAGACAAGGGCAATAAAACATCCACGGATGCAGAAGATTTCTCTCAGAACGGGGGGGGGTGAGGTTCTAAGCCTCACCTCTGTTGATCCCCAATTTCTCACCTGATGGCCCCCCTGCGACTGTGCCTGTCTTAGGTTGTTCCTCCCTTGAGGAATCTTACCCGTCTCTGGCTAACCAGTCATCTTCCGGGGCCATACAGGGAAATGTTAAGTTGGTAAGTGAGAGAGAAGCCTTATTGTTTGAAAAGGTTAGCTTTTTACTTCTTTGCATATTTATGCCCTGTGGCTTCTATGCCCAGCATTTGTCTTGAGGTATCTTTACCACTTGGAAGAATTATGATACTCGGTAAATTTGATATGAGGCACAAATTCTATTTAAGAGTTGTAATTAGGAAGGAAGAAGAAAAGCTATAGAAGTAGCAGGCGGCAGAAAACATGGGAAGATTGATTATTTCTTTGACATATCTTCTTGTAGAGTAACGTCAGCATGTATAGGTTTTAAACTACTAATTAAATTGCGCACACACATTAACATAATAGGAGTATAGTTACATAACCAAAGCATACCTGTAATTACCAGCCATCTCCAGTGAAACCAAGAAAACCAGTTAGGCACCTTAGGCATTTGTGAAAACTTATCTATGATATGGTGGATATTGTCCAACTGAACTTGAGCAGTCTGAGAGAAATCAGACAAATTAAAACAACCCATTCCTGGGGATTGTTCACATCCCTTATGTTCTTTTAACAGTAAATAGTCTGTAGTTGTAAGATTTTGGAGCGCTACAATTTGCACTTCTCCTAATTCTTGGTTGAGTTCCAACAGTATAGATCCAGTCAAATTTGTTGTTTTACTGTATGCACAGGCCAGCTTAGATATCTCCTTCATTCCCATGGCAAGTCCAGGAACTGGTGGGATGAGTGCATCTACAGCTGTAGCAGTGCGTGGATCTTTGTTGGGGTTTTTTGATGATCATCTTCTGGCATGAGTCTTCCAGAGAGTGCAGATGTTGGAAGTTCTTTTTCATATCGTATCTTAGTTCATTTTTGGGGTAGCCCAATTAGGCTTTGATCCTCTGTATAAACACAAACAGACCCTTTGCCTACACTTTTATATGCCCTTTATACCATTATGTAGAACTCATTGGCGGTCACCACACAGGAACTGCCTTTTTTTTTTTGGTATCATTAATCTACACTTACATGATGAATATTATGTTTACTAGGCTCTCCCCTATACCAGGTCCCCCCTATATATCCCTTTACAGTCACTGTCCATCAGCATAGCAAAATGCTGTAGAATCACTACTTGTCTTCTCTGTGTTGTACAGCCCTCCCCTTTCTCCCACATCCCATGCATGCTAATCTTAATACCCCCCTTCTTCTTCCCCCTCCTTATCCCTCCGTACCCACCCATCCTCCCTAGTCCCTTTCCCTTTGGTACCTGCTAGTGCATTCTTGAGTTCTGTGATTCTGCTGCTGTTTTGTTCCTGCAGTTTTTCCTTTGTTCTTATACTCCACAGATGAGTGAAATCATTTGGTATTTCTCTTTCTCCACTTGGCTTGTTTCACTGAGCATAATACCCTCCAGCTCCATCCATGTTGCTGCAAATGGTAGGATTTGCCCTTTTGTTATGGCTGAATAGTATTCCATTGTGTATATGTACCACATCTTCTTTATCCATTCATCTAACGATGGACATTTAGGTTGCTTACAATTCTTGGCTATTGTAAATAGTGCTGTGATAAACATAGGGGTGCATTGGTCTTTCTCAAACTTGATTGCTACATTCTTAGGGTAAATTCCTAGGAGTGCAATTCCTGGGTCAAATGGTAAGTCTGTTCTGAGCATTTTGATGTACCTCCATACTGCTTTCCACAATGGTTGAACTAACTTACATTCCCACCAGCAGTGTAGGAGGGTTCCCCTTTCTCCACAGCCTCGCCAACATTTGTTGTTGTTTGTCTTTTGGATGGCAGCCATCCTTACTGGTGTGAGGTGATACCTCATTGTAGTTTTAATTTGCATTTCTCTGATAATTAGCGATGTGGAGCATCTTTTCATGTGTCTGTTGGCCATCTGTATTTCTTTTTTGGAGAACTGCCTGTTCACTTCCTCTGCCCATTTTTTAACTGGGTTATTTGTTTTTTGTTTGTTGAGGCGTGTGAGCTCTTTATATATTCTGGACGTCAAGCCTTTATTGGATCTGTCATTTTCAAATACATTCTCCCATACTGTAGGGTTCCTTTTTGTTCTATTGATGGTGTCTTTTGCTGTACAGAAGCTTTTCAGCTTAATATAGTCCCACTTGTTCATTTTTGCTGTTGTTTTCCTTGCCCAGGGAGATATGTTCAAGAAGAGGTCACTCATGTTTATGTCTAAGAGGTTTTTGCCTATGTTTTCTTCCAAGAGTTTAATGGTTTCATGACTTACATTCAGGTCTTTGATCCATTTTGAGTTTACTTTTGTATATGGGGTTAGACAATGGTCCAGTTTCATTCTCCTACATGTAGCTGTCCAGTTTTGCCAGCACCATCTGTTGAAGAGACTGTCATTTCACCATTGTATGTCCATTGGCTCCTTTATCAAATATTAATTGACCATATATGTCTGGGTTAATGTCTGGATTCTCTAGTCTGTTCCATTGGTCTGTGGCTCTGTTCTTGTGTCAGTACCATATTGTCTTGATTACTATGGCTTTATAGTAGAGCTTGAAGTTGGGGAGTGAGATCCCCCCTACTTTATTCTTCTTTCTCAGGATTGCTTTGGCTATTCAGGGTCTTTGGTGTTTCCATATGAATTTTTGAATTATTTGTTCCAGTACATTGAAGAATGTTGCTGGTAGTTTCATAGGGATTGCATCAAATCTGTATATTGCTTTGGGCAGGACGGCCATTTTGATTATATTAATTCTTCCTAGCCATGAGCATGGGATGAGTTTCCATCTGTTAGTGTCCCCTTTAAATTCTCTTAAGAGTGACTTGTAGTTTTCAGATTATAAGTCTTTCATTTCTTTGGTTAGGTTTTTTTCCTAGGTATTTTATTTTTTTTGATGCAATTGTGAATGGAGTTGTTTTCCTGATTTCACTTTCTGGTGGTTCATTGTTGGTGTATAGGAAAGCCACAGATTTATGTGTGTTGACTTTGTATCCTGCAACTTTGCTGTATTCCAATATCAGTTCTAGTAGTTTTGGGGTGGAGTCTTTAGGGTTTTTTATGTACTATATCATGTCATCTGCAAATAGTGACAGTTTAACTTCTTCTTTACCAATCTGGATTCCTTGTATTTTTGTGTTTTGTCTGATTGCCGTGGCTAGGACCTCCAGTACTATGTTAAGTAACAGTGGGGAGAGTGGGCATTCCTGTCTAGTTCCTGATCTCAGAGGAAATGCTTTCAGCTTCTCGCTGTTCAACATAATGTTGGCTGTGGGTTTATCATAGATGGCCTTTATTATGTTGAGGTACTTGCCCTCTATTCCCATCTTGCTGAGAGTTTTTATCATGAATGGATGTTGAACTTTGTCAAATGCATTTTCAGCATCTATGGAGATGATCATGTGGTTTTTGTCCTTCTTTTTGTTGATGTGGTGGATGATGTTGATGGACTTTCACATGTTGTACCATCCTTGCATCCCTGGGATGAATCCCACTTGGTCATGGTGTACGATCCTTTTGAAGTATTTTTGAATTCGGTTTGCTAATATTTTGTTGAGTATTTTTGCATCTACGTTCATCAGGGATATTGGTCTGTAGTTTTCTTTTTTGGTGGGGTCTTTGCCTGGTTTTGGTATTAGGGTGATGTTAACTTCGTAGAATGAGTTTGGGAGTATCCACTCCTCTTCTATTTTTTGGAAAACTTTAAGGAGAATGAGTATTATGTCTTCCCTGTATGTCTGATAAAATTCCGAGGTAAATCCATCTGGCCCGGGGGTTTTGTTCTTTGGTAGTGTTTTGATTATTGCTTCAATTTCATTGCTGGTAATTGGTCTGTTTAGATTTTCTGTTTCTTTCTGGGTCAGTCTTGGAAGGTTGTATTTTTCTAGGAAGTTGTCCATTTCTACTAGGTTTCCCAGCGTGTTAGCATATAGGTTTTCATAGTATTCTCCAATAATTCCTTGTATTTCTGTGGGGTCCGTCATGATTTTTCCTTTCTCGTTTCTGATACTGTTGATTTGTGTTGCCTCTCTTTTCCTCTTAATAAGTCTGGCTGGAGGCTTATCTATTTTGTTTATTTTCTCGAAGAACCAGCTCTTGGTTTCATTGATTTTTGCTATTGTTTTATTCTTCTCAATTTTGTTTATTTTTTCTCTGATCTTTATTATGTCCCTCCTTCTGCTGACCTTAGGCCTCATTTGTTCTTCTTTTTCCAATTTCGATAATTGTGACATTAGACCATTCATTTGGGATTGTTCTTCCTTTTTTAAATATGCTTGGAGTGCTATATACTTTCCTCTTAAGACTGCTTTTGCTGCGTCCCACAGAAGTTGGGGCTTAGTGTTGTTGTTGTCATTTGTTTCCATATATTGCTGGATCTCCATTTTGATTTGGTCATTGATCCATTGATTATTTAGGAGCGTGTTGTTAAGCCTCCATGTGTTTGTGAGCCTTTTTCCTTTCTTTGTACAGTTTATTTCTAGTTTTATGCCTTTGTGGTCTGAAAAGTTGGTTGGTAGGATTTCAATCTTTTGGAATTTACTGAGGCTCTTTTTGTGTCCTAGTATGTGGTCTATTCTGGAGAATGTTCCATGTGCACTTGAGAAGAATGTGTATCCTGTTGCTTTTGGATGTAGAGTTCTGTAAATGTCTATTACGTCCATCTGTTCTAGTGTGTTGTTCAGTGCCTCTGTGTCCTTACTTATTTTCTGTCTGGTGGATCTGTACTTTGGAGTGAGTGGTGTGTTGAAGTCTCCTAGAATGAATGCATTGCATTCTATTTCCTCCTTTAGTTCTGTTAATAATTGTTTCAGGTATGTTGGTGCTCCTGTTTTGGGTGCATATATATTTAGAATGGTTATATCCTCTTGTTGGACTGAGCCCTTATAATTATGTAATGTCCTTCTTTGTCTTTTGTTTCTTTCTTTATTTTGAAGTCTGTTTTGTCTGATACCAGAATTGCAACACCTGCTTTCTTCTCTGTGTTGTTTGCATGAAATATCTTTTTCCATCCCTTGACTTTAAGTCTGTGCATGTCTTTGGGTTTGAGGTGAGTCTCTTGTAAGCAGCATATGGATGGATCTTTCTTTTTTATCCATTCTATTACTCTGTGTCTTTTGATTTGTGCATTCAGTCCATTTACATTTAGGGTGATTATTGAAAGGTATGTACTTATTGCCATTGCAGGCTTTAAGTTTGTGGTTACCAAAGTTTCAGGGTTAGCTATTTTATTATCTTACTGTCTAACTTAACTCGCTTGTTGAGCTATTATAAACACAATCTGATGATTCTTTATTTCTCTCCCTTCTTATTCCTCCTCCTCCCTTCTTCATATGTTGTGTTTTGTTCTGTGCTCTTTTTAGGAGTGCTCCCATCTAGAGCAGTCCCTGTAGGATGCCCTGTAGAGGTGGTTTGTGGGAGGCAAATTCCCTCAACTTTTGCTTGTCTGGGAATTGTTTAATCCCTCCTTTGTATTTAAATGATATTCATGCTGGATACAGTAGTCTTGGTTCGAAGCCCTTCTGTTTCACTGCATTAAGTATATCATGCCATTCTCTTCTGGCCTGTAGGGTTTCTGTTGAGAAGTCTGGTGATAGCCTGATGGGTTTTCCTTTGTAGGTAACCTTTTTTTTCTCTCTGGCTGCCTTTAATACTTTGTCCTTGTCTTTGATCTTTGCCATTTTAATTATTATGTGTCTTGGTGTTGCCCTCCTTGGATCCCTTGTCATGGGAGTTCTGTGTACCTCTGTGGTCTGAGAGGTCATTTCTTCCCCTAGTTTGGGGAAGTTTTCGGCAATTATTTCTTCAAAGACACTTTCTATCCTTTTTTCTCTCTCTTCTTCTGCTGGCACCCCTATAATGTGGATATTGCTCCATTTCGATTGGTCACTCAGCTCTCTTAAAATTCTTTCATTCCTGGAGATCCTTTTATCTCTCTCTGCATCAGCTTCTCTGCGTTCCTGTTCTCTGTTTTCTAGTCCATTAATGGTCTCTTGCATCTTGTCCATTCTGTTTTGAAGTCCTTCCAGAGCTTGTTTTATTTCTGTATTCTCCTTCCTTAGTTCTTGCATATTTCTCTGCAAGTCCATCAGCATGGTTATGACTTTTGTTTTGAATTCTTTTTCAGGAAGACTGGTTAATCTATCTCCCCAGGTTCCTTCTCAGGGGAAGATGTAGCAGATGCCGAAGCTGTCTGGGTTAGTCTTGTCTGGACCATATTTTTTTGCCTTTTCATGTTGACAGGTGCTATTGACTGTCAGCTGGGAGGGCCAAACTTTTCACTTGCTACTGGCCCTTCTTTACTGGGACAACTGCGACCCCTAGTGGCTTGTGTTGGGTAATTTCTTGTAGGCTGGGTCTTTGTGTCTTGCCTGGCCGGAGTGGAGGGATCTCCCTTTCTGTGGGCGTGGTTTGCCTTAGGCTGTTTCTCTGCTTTCACAGCTCCCGGAGGGGTAATGGACTGGGGGGTGGGGGGGCTGTTTGGTTGTTTACCTCCATGAGGGGTCTCAGAGATGTTGCCCAGGGGGTTAGTGCGCCCAGTTTTCCCTGTAATTTCCAGCCACTGGGCTGTGACCTGTGTTGTTTCCATCTAGCTGTTAAGTCCCTGTCCCTTTAAGACTTTCAAAAAGCACTCGCTTTTCTTTGTCATGGGGCATCAGCTTCAGAACCCGCTCAGAGGTCTTGCTGCCCTATTTCCCTACACGCATGCACTGTGTCTGCGCTCTGGTGCGGGTGGCTGGGGCTGGGTGTTTAGCAGTCCTGGGCTCCCTCTCCCTCCCGCGGGGAGCTGGGGGGAGGTGTGCTCGGTTCCCGCCAGGCCAGGGGGTTGTATCTTACCCCTTTCACCAGGCGCTGGGCTCTCGCACGTGTGGATGTAGTCTGGCTGTTGTCCTGTGTCTTCTGGTCTCTCTTTTAGGATTAGTTGTATTTGTTGTATTTTCAAAAATATATATGTTTTTGGGAGGAGATTCCCACTGTCCTACTCATGCTGCCTTGTTGGCTCCGCCCTGACCAATGTATTTTTAATAGCAGATTTTCTAATAACCACATGGAATGAATTTTGGAAACTATGTCCATTATTTTACCTTCAATTCAGGATGCATGGCTATTTATTTTTTCTGCTATGATTAGTGCCTAATAATCAAAAGTAAAAAGATGTCCTTCCAGATAGATTTATACATGCCCTCCCCCTCTACACATACAGAGAGAATTGGGAACTATTACTACTATTTTAGAATGAACTGTATCACCTTTATAATCTCAAGCTTATTTTGCAGGAGCAGTGTCAAAATAAAAAAAAAAAGGGGTCAAGTAATAATTTCTTTCCCCACTGCAAGTTACTAATAACTTAATTCAGTTGATACCTAAAACTTCATACAATTATTTTTAATTCCAAGGGTCAGGGAGTAGCTGGTAGCCATTTTTCTAACTTTAAATATATTGTGTTAAATTCATAATTTAAAACAAATATTACTACAGGAAAGTCACCAACTCATTTTAAATAAATTTGATTATGTTTTATCTCTATGAAAGCATCTATTAGTTTTCTAGGAAAATGAATAAACTAGTCATTTTTTCTACTTGGCCAGGAATGCTACTTCTATATAAATTCATGGAATAAGTACTTCCATACATGGCTAAAGGCAGCTTTAAAAAGCCAAATCTTAAAATAAAACTGGAAAACAGATTTACTATGAACATTATTTTTAGTGTCCTTCTTATGGTACAATATCAAACTAAACTTCAAATATGTCCTCACAAAAGGGGTTGAGGCTCAGGCTCCATTCTTTACTTTTGATGTGAGCTGTAAAGAACTTGAACATAAAATATAAAAGAGAATGCACAGCCAAGGAAACAGTTCATTTTAAGGCACCACATATCAGCTTTGGAAGAGAGGTTTGAGAAGGGGTTCCCAGGTAGGCTATAAGGTATCCTTAATGCTCAACTACCTCTTTTCTCCTGGTCACCTAATTGGTAGATCCCACAGTTTGAGAATAGATATCTGAAGAACGGTACCCGAGATCGCCATTTGATTCATCAGTCTTACTGCAAATAATTAGGGACAGTTTGGAGAATAGAGACTGGTACACGTGTAGTTTTTCTAATCAATTTTCCTTGCACCCTAGTTCTCAGCACTCAATATCATTACAAATCTGCAAACTAAGGCAGGTAAATCCTAATGAGATGAACACAAAATGAAGCTTAAACTCAGATCAGGACAGCTACAACACATCTAGACATCCATGCAAGCACTGAATATATTCAGTGAACATATTAAATAACAAGGCTAGAATAAAGACATATAAACCCAAATCTTTCACCTTCTACAACTGTCCCAGGTCAATGTTCAGTCAGTCTCTGTACTGTATTTCCAGTAAATAATAGCTTTAAGGAGGCCTTCCATCCTCCATAATCAGTGGCTTTATTCCCTTCTCTCTTCTGGAAGGAACTTTAATCAAAAAAACAAAACAAAACAAGAACCCTTTCTCCTGTCTTTAACCTGCTTTAGTTTGTTTGCTCTAGCCTTTTCATAAACCTCAACTAATTCTCAACTTTAGGCTCCCTAACACTATTCTGCCTAAACCTTCATATCATTCTTTTCCAGTCAGTCAGTGAGTAGCTAGTAGCCATTATTTTGACTTTGAAATATGTTAAATGCATATTGTAGAGCCAATTCTATTACAAGCAAGTCACCAATTCCATTTTCAATAAATGCTACTCTTGTACTTTTCCTTAGTTACATGCCCCTTCCTTGATACTTTATACATGTTCTGTATACTTTGTGTTCAGAGAGTTGTCTAATACTACTGGCTTTGTTAGATAAACAACCTTGCCTATATACCGTTCACTTCTATTTAGATTATTCATATTATCAGAATTTTATTTTTTATTATCAACCGCCTTCATGAGTCAGAGTCCCTTCCAAACTATCTATATTTTCTCTAAGCTTCTTAAAATCTACTTTTAAAAAATAACAAGCACTTTCTTGCCTTGACATTATAAACTCTCATAAGGTCACTTTTGCCCAGAATAACTTGCAAGGCCATATCACCAATGCATTCTTTGTTAGTCATTAAAAGACACAGAATTGCAATTTTCTCCACTGCTGCTTCTGCCTTCAAGGAAATGATACTCTTGGCAAGATAAAAGAAGAATGCACTATATGCTCTGGCTTTATGTTTACTCATATCAGTACAGCACTGTTTTCAAAATACTTTCTCATGCATTATCACCTCTGATCCTTACAATAACCTTCGAAGTTTAGAAAGGTGTTAACATCTCAAGGCTAAAAACAGTTAAATGATATACTCAAGGTCAAGCAAATATAAATTGAAACCTATTTCAGGACGCTTTCCATTATAATCCCTTTCTCTCCTTTGAGCAGAATCAGACTTCCAGCCAACATCAGGATGCTAGAAGTTCCTCATCACTATTTTTCTTGCATCTATGCCAGGTTTATAATCTATATTAAGAATTCTTAATTGTTCCTAATAGCTACAGAGTTTGTCCTCTGGGGAAATAATGTATTCCCCCCCTTCTCTAGGAAAAATGAATTTCCTGTGACCTTGATTTTATTCCCAGCTCCACTATCTTTTCTCTGTATAGCCCTGGGAACTGGCTTCAAATCTCTTTTGCAAATATAGCATTACCACTTTTTTATGTTTCACAAGCAAATGCTTTTTTTAATCATAAAGAAAAACAAAAATTCCTCTAAATTCTCAATATAGAATGGTAATTACTACCCTATTTCTAACTATTGGAAATAGAATAAGAAAAAAAAACTACAGGGAAAAAAAAAAGCTTTAAGTAGGAGATAAATAGAACTTCTTGGCCATATGGGCATTAAAATACAAGACAAGCTGCAGAGAGCATAATGGAATCATAATCCTTTTTTACTTCTGAATATCTAGATTATAAGGATTGTTTTACATATAGCCTGATGGTTCAATTTAACCCTTTTGAGAAAAAATAACAATTTGATTATGGTAAATTAACAGTTAATAAAATAATCCCAAATCTTTTCTAATATTGACAGGTTGCATGCATGTTTACACTTACATAGGTTGCATAAATGTTATAAATTATCAAAGAAATGTTAAAATAGCAGAGATTTTGTAAAAGAATTACCTATTTAACAAAGTAAATAAAACACACACACAAAAATACGGTTTGTTTTTTTTTCCTTTTTCCTTTTTTTTATGGGTCCCACAAATCATCAGGAAAAGATTGATATAGCATGGGATGATTTTGCTATACTGAAATATTCTGGCAATAATAAAGGCAAAAAAATCTTATAAACACAGGCTAATAACCAGCTTGACAGTTTATGCATCCAGGGAAACTACAGAAAAATATTAAATATTACATATGAACAACTGTTTAAACAGACTCTGTCCCCAAAATATATATCTACACTGAACAAGGAACAGACTCTCTGTATTTAGAAGTTATGGTCACTAGTTCAGGTCTATGTTCCTTAGGTTCTGACTCTAGTGTGACCTTGGGACAAGAGACCTCAATATCCATTATTCCCTAAATGAGGGTGTTGGATTAGATGATTTCTAAAATCCTCCTATCCTTATAATCCTGTGATTCTCTGAGTAACAGCCAAAGTCTACTGAATCTAATCAATTTTAGATCTCCAGTAGAAAATAGGAAGCTCCTTGTCCACAACCCACAAGTAATTGCATTTTCCTGCACAGCAATAACATCTCCAGTAATTTAACTGTCTGACAAATCTACCTTCTCCTGCCCTTGTATTTGATGATGATATGTTATTACTCAATCACAACACATTAAATTATAATTGTACTATAACCAATAGGACATAACTTTCCAGTAAGGAGATGTGTAATGACTTTTTCAAACATTGAACCAGAAAAGATGATGACAACTCTGTATGCCAACTTGCAAAAACAATGTTGCATTAAGAAAGCTATATGAATCAGAAAAAATGTTTATAGTGTAATTAAATCAAATGTCTTGTAAATTAAATTACTAGACATATGTTCATTGCTAAGAACTTCTTAACCTAATCCTCAGATTATAAAGACTACAACTTTTATGTTTGCCCTTTCTTATTTCAAATTCAAGCCATAGCTAGGAAACAGTATGCTTTGATTCTAACTCTTCTGTTAAGGACTCTCACATCATTCTAAAATTCCTAAAAGCATCATGTAACTAACTAAGGCAAAGGTAATTTTCCAGGCAGGCAGTGACAGACCCTGGGGACTCTTTTTCAAAATGGATGGGGGCAGAGGAGAGGGGAAGACAAAAAAGGCATTATTAAAATGCATTTTAGCCACAGTAACACCAGTCCCCCAGTTGTTTCTTACATCTGCTCTGCCCTCATGCTTTCCATTCCATAAAACTATTTCAAATGCCTCATTCTGTTGAACCTCCATTATCATCCCCTCTGTTACATATCCATTAAATTGCCATCTGACTTATAAACAAACATTCAAGTCCCATGTAACCTGATACTCACTGGATTATTACTATTTGTGAAGCTGTATAGGCTAATCACTTAGACCACACAGAAAAGATTTTACCATCTATCAAGGAAAAGTAGCTTAATGATTTGACAGGTTTCCTAAAAAAGAGATTACAATCGCATAGTTTTGCCCTATATTAACAGGAACCAACATTCCAGTTCATAATTTCACAAAAGAACCAAATTCATTTACTGCCCAAAATATAGTAAGTTAAATAGATAAAAATGTAGTAAATTTAGCAGTTTGTAGCTTATTATGTTCCAGAAGTCATTTGATTTTAGCAAAACTACTATTATTAAAGTTGAGACCAGTCCAGCTCTTACTCCCCAGCAAGATTCCACTACCATCAACAGCCTTTTGAGGTCCCTGGTCAGGCCACCCCAGCCTTCATGGTCCAAGGCAAAGTGGTCCCACCCCTAGCCTAGAGCCCCCATTCATCTCTCCTCCTACTCCCACTTCCATCCACATTCTCAAGAGCCTCCAAAGCAAGGTTATAGGCACTTACCCAAAGACCAAGATGCATCCACTCCCTAACCATCATTAAACACTATCCCTTGGCCACCTCTTAAGCCCCAGGGGTACACATTTGCCAGGGGGTGCAATCTGCCTTTAGGAAAAAAAAAGGAAAGAGGCCAACACAGGTGCTTAAAGAAACTTACGGCAATTCACACAGATAACCTGGGGAGTTCGAGTTGCCTGGGAGGGTGTGATCTCCAGGAGGGTACACATCTGGCCCCCCGACATGTCCTTTACTCATCCAACTCTTAGTCCCATTTATGCCAGAGGAATGACCAAGTAAGTCCCTCTAAAATTTGAGGCCTAGGACGGAGGTCCCCAATGCATATATCTAAGCATGGTACCTTTCCTGATTATTTGAAATTTCAAGAATTCTTCAGAAGCCTTACCTCTAGAGCATATGGAGTCTAGGTCAAACACAACTGTGCACTCTCTCCCTAATAGTTTCACAAAATAAAACCATATTAAAATGACCATCGAGGGCATCCTTTGGAAGAGAAATGAATGTACAAAATAACAGGAAAAATATGTATATTTTGTCTAAGAGATTAAGAAAGTTTTAGGATCCCATTTTTAAAACTCTCCTGATTTATTTTTATTACCAAGTGTAATTCCTACTTTCTCTTCATTGACTTTCCTCATCAACTTAACCAATCAACAGCTAGAACCAGAGTTCCCTTAAACTCAGCATCCCACAGCATTGCCTTCCTGCTTTCCCTGTGTCCTATGAGTTACTCAAGTTTGGAGGGGTGTTAAAGGAGTCAGATCACTTCAACATTTCCTAAGCACTTACCTTGTGCCAAACATATGACACAAGCTAAGGGTTGAAGATGTGTAAGATGTAATTCTGACAAGTATAGTGGAATCTGTAGTGGATTGGCAGAGTAAAGGCCCTGTAACACACCATTTGGCAGTGCTCTCCTACACTCCCTGTGAGGTTGCCCATATGACTTGCTTTGGACAACATCAGAGTCAGAAGCAATAATTTGAAAAGTTCTTGCTCCTTAGGGTTTACTCTCTTGATACTCTCAGGAACCATGTGGCCACCATGCCAACAAGTCCAAGTAGCCTGTTGAAGAATGAGAGACCATGAGAGAACAACTTTAGTGCCCCAGTCATTTGGCCCAGGTGACCCAGCAGCCATGCTTATGAGTAGGTCCCAGGCAAAATCAGCTGAGCCCTGCTGAGCGCAGCCCAGATTGCTGAATCAGGGCCTACATTAATGGCTGCTATTCTAAGACATTAAGTTTAGGGGTAGTTTGTTACACAGTAGAGTCTAACAGATAGAAATCTCAAACTTTGTAGAAGAGCCTTACATGTATACAGTAGGACTCAATACACAATGAGGGCTGCAATAATAGTCCTAAGGACAAGATTTATGGATAACTGAGAGGAGAGGGTGTTAACCCTGATAGATCAGTGTGCAGGGTTGCACAGGAGTGTCAGGAAAAGAATCACAGAGGAAATGTTATATGTTCTCTATTCTGAGGAAAATAACCACTTCAAGATGTGACAGAATTAACCAACCTCTGCTTCTTCTATCATTGATACAAACCCCCAAAAGGAACACCAGAACCAAAGTAGAATTCACAGGCTGCGGTTTCATGGGAAACTGTAGGGTATTCTTTCAACTGGCAGCTCCCTTCCTCTCAGAGCCCAAGAAGCTTCATCAAGACTGGGAGCAGACAAGACCCGGAAGACGCAGCCATGTTGAACATTGGTTTCCCTCAGCTGTATTCAGCTCCCTGTGTCTGCCCAGCAGTCAGGCTGGGACAGTGATGGCACACCGATATCACAGATGGTGTGACAGGCACCGATACATTAGCACAACTGGGAGAAAGCAAACCATTACCTAAAGAGGCCTCAAAGTCAGACTGGGAAAGTCCTGAGCTTCTGAAACAATTTAGATGCCCAACAATGAGAATATTTAAATACGTTATTGGAACTGTAATAAGGAATATTAGGAAGCTTCTAAAACACGCTTTCAAAGAGCATTTAATGAGATAGGAAATTCTTATAAAATCAGATATAAGAAATGAAATATGGAATGATCCCAATCATATACAAAACTATATTCATAGGGGAAAAGGAAATATGTGGAAATGTTAGCAGTATCCTTGGCAGTAGCAGGATCATGGGTGAATATTTTCCTTCTTATATTATTTCCATGTTCTTGTTCTCAGGATATACATGCTAGAGTGTTTAGGAGTAAATGGAGCCAATGATATCTACCACTAATTCTCAAATGGTATCAGGAACACATATCCACATGTGTGCAAAACATTAAAAACTGGTTAATCTGAGTGAAAGTTATGCAGTTTTTTATACTATTGGTGTAACATTTCTATGTTTGAAATAATTTCAAGATAAAGTCAAGATAATAATTCTAGATCAGAAAAAAATCCATTTCAAGAGAAAAAAGTCTTTGGTAATTGTAAATTTATTACTGTAAAGAAAATTCTAAGATTAAACCCACAAATATAGAACAGACTGTTGGCTATCATAGATAGGGGGCTGGGGGAATTAGTGAAATAGGTGAAGGGGATAAAGAGGCACAAACTACAAATTGCAAAATAATTTACTTCTAGGAAGGAAGAGCAGTATAGAGAATACAGCCAATAATAGTGTAATATCTTGGTATGGTAATGAGGTGATTACACTTACCATCGCAAGCATCTAGTAATGTATACAGTCACTATGTTGTACATCTGAGGCCAAGATAATATTGTATGTCAATGTTATTCCAATAAAAAAAGAAAAGAAAATTCTAAGATTTAGTTCCTAAGACATTATGAAACGTTTTCATATCAAGTAACAACTCTCCTTGGAGAAACTGAGGTAGGGAAAAGGAGTTCATTAATCCTGTTCCTCTCCTACCAGATGTCTTAGCTAAGTCTGGAACTTCTCCCCCTCAGTAACCACTAGGGGTTAAAGGTGCTTAGCAACACATCCAATGTGAGCACTCTGGGTGCTGGTGTTTGTATATCCACACTGTACAAAGAAGGCCGCCATTTCAGTGGCATACACAGAATAATGTTTCACCTAAGACCTTCAGCCTGACTCTTCAGCTCTCAGACCCTGCCTGGCTCTATGGTGCCACTTGCACCTCTGCCAGTTCCTCTGTCCTCTGTCTAGAGTCTCCTATTACTTCATCTGAAAATTTCTCAATCCTATAAATTTCCCCAAGCATAACTGACAGTCATATCTCTCAGCCCATCTATTTAGCTCTACATGAAAAGACAAAATTGGACAGAAGAATTTTCATATTAAATACATTGTCCATTTCTTTAAATTTTAAGTTCTTGAAAGAAGGGACTTTATCTTAATTATATTCTACTTTACACTTAACATTCAATACCATGACCACAAAATTTAAAAAGTTTAACTATATCCTGAAAAAGTCATATCATTAAGAATTAATTCCATCTTATCTATGAATGATAGTATGTAGAGAATTTGACATGTGAAGAGACAAAAGAAATGTTTTATATGAAATTGGTTGAAAAGCTAAATAAATCGATATAACATGAATGTAACTTTATTATTACACAGTTGTAAAAAAAATTCCCAAGATGGTATCACAACAGTTCTTAATAAAATAAATAATTATTATATGATTTGAGATTTGAGTTGGTTCCAACAAAACTAATTTTACTCACAACCAAAATGTACTTCCCAACAAATTATCCACAAAATAATTCAAGGCTGTCACAGATACCTACCTCAAATTTAGCTAAGAAACAGGAAACAATTTTTTTTATTTTACTATTTATTCTGCTCATGTCTTTTGGACCAAATGCCTGGTCAATAAAACTCATGGAATAAATATTTGTAATCATTTTCATATAAGTACTACATTAGATTAAAATGTTTTATATAAGTACCACATTAGATTAAAATGTTTTAAATTTAAATGAATCAAAAAAATTAACTCTAATTCCACTGCCCAGCAGTAATGTGATATTTCATCTTAGATCTTTCCATTTTTTACCATTTATTTTTCATAAAAATATTGTCACACTGTACATATTGTTTCATAACTTCTTTGTTCACTTAACAGTATAATGTTGTTATTCCTTAGCAATTAATATACCTCTTCATCATCAGATTTATAGGCTGCATATTAGTCTAATTTGATACTTACCAAGGGTTTGACATTTGTTTCCATTTTCTTCTAACATATACAACTTTATAAATAAATTAATACTACCATCATTAATTATGTTCACGGACAGGCTTTCTTAAAGGAGAAAAGATCTTTTCCTACAATCACAGAGCATCCTAACTAAATATCAACTGAAGGCATCTCTTTCTATAGCTATTAGGCAACCACCTTCAACTGCAGCTGGAGTGAGCCACAAACACTGGGGACCTTGTTTTTCAGGAAAAAAATTAGAGTATATGATATAACTACACAAGCATTTTTCCTCTGATGTGATTTTTGTATATAAGAAATCTTGTAAGCATATAAGGTTAACTTACTGTATAATTTTCTATTTAACAAACTGTTTTTGAGAGAAAAGTAAAGTATTGTCTCAATTGAGACACATGGTTACTATACATTAAGCACATATTGTTAATGTCAACTTTCCTGAATGAGGGCAAATTTTATAACCTTAATTAATTCACTTTATGTATGAATGGAATCATGGGATGATTAACTTGCTCAACAGAATAGACAACAGAAAATTCTTCTGCGGAGGCAAAATAAAAAACTAACACAACTCCTTAACCAAAGTGTACTCATGTAGAATCACAGAGTGTTAAATCTAAAAAGGGCCTTAAAGATTATCTGGTCCTCCCCCTTCAACTTAAACTAAGGAAATTAAAGGTCAGAAAAGTCTCATGGGCAGAGTCATGGTTAGTTCATTTATTCAACAAGTATTTATTGAAAATTTACTGGGTGCCAGGTCCCATGCTCAGCTGTGCACATACAAGGTTTAGCAGGTATGATCTCCAACTTCACTTTACGAAGCATGCAGGCATAGTTAAACTGTTGAATTACAGGGTTGGATCTTCTGACTGCTATTATAATGCTGTTGTGCCATTCATTCATCTATCCAAATATTCAGTACCCACTATATGCCAGGCTCTGTTCTAGGTGCTGGGGACAGTGGACCTGACAAAGCCTGTCTTGGTGCAGCTTGCATTGTGATGGGACACCAAAACAGACACATACATTAATAAGTAAGTAAGGTCATGATAAGCACTATGAGAACATTTAAAGATAGTTAATAGAAAAGAGGGTCCTGGGTAAGAGGGGATGCACCTTTAGCAAAGGAAGTCTGAGAAATTCCCTCATTCCAGGGCTGAATATTATATAGTAGTTACATTTGTAAGCAATTGAATCAGTGAATCTTTTTTTCCTCCTTTATAAATAAGATATTCAATAGATGGCATCAGAAGTCAGAACATTAAACAATAAGGAATGAGCATTTCAAATATTTCACTATATCTTAGTTTATTCTGCCTTTTGAACCTTGGGTGAAGCCAGTTGCCTATGAAAGGGAAAATTCACTTTCTAGAACACTAAAGACTATGCTATTTAACCTTCATGGAGTCTCAATTCATTATTTATTCAACTAATGCTGCTTATGCTCCATTTGCTCTACTTGATGCTCTTTATGCCAAAAAATAATCGCAATTAAATGGACTGGCCGAATCACCAGGGTAAAAGTTTAATTTCAAAAGATAGTGAAGTTCTGAAAAAAAGACATAGGACTCAAAGTATAAATGACATAGGTATCTGAACTATTCCGGCTGGCACATCTGACCATGTAATTACTGATTAGCAGAGGCTCTTCCAGGAACTTATATAATAAAAACCAAAAAAATCTTTTAAAAGTCTACATGGAAACCTAAATACAACCTACAAGGTCTATATCTGAAAATCATTTCCTTCATTTAATCAGTCAAATTCTAAATTTAAGATTATGTGCTAGCAATCATGGGAATAACACAAGAGTATTTGTAGTAGATACAGCAACTGGCTAGCTCAACTTCTATTCTACTCTACTTTTTCCTTCCTACACTACAGAAGCTAGAATGCTAAAAACTTCATTTCCCAGACTCCCTTGTAACTAGCAACCTCAATACAATTTAGGATTAAACTTTAAAGTGCATTTCCGTAAGACCTGAATTCAGACTCAGGGTAACCGGGATAGAAGCAGCACCCAAAGGAGTCACTTTGCTGGTATAGATCTAGCAGACAACAGACAGTTCTGAAGCTAACAGTGCTGGCAGCAGTCTGATCTTGAATTACAGCTAAGGTAGAATATTCCAAAAAACAGTTGATCAATCTGATGAACCACCAGAAACCATCAATTGGCATACAAATTAAAAGTTATCAGCTTCCTAAATGTAACAAAGGTAGCAGTTCCCTTGGCAGCCAGTTCTGCAGTGTCATTCTGGAAGCCATTCCTTTGAGGCCTAGCCTAGAGTCTAATCCTCTAGCCCTTCTAATGATTAGTAAACATCTAATTCCTTATAGTAAATTATTTTCCCTTTTGCTCAAATAGCTAGAGTGATTTCCATTATCTGCAACTGACCTATGAGTAATACAGTATTAAGACATTACACAGAAATATACAACTGTCTGAACACTTTCATACTTCCAAATATTCAGAGTAATCTAAAGTGGCCTAGACTCTCAGCAGATAGCACTAACTGAAGTACATCATGTAACTCTTCATTCTTTTCTCTAAGTAGTAACAAAAAACCCCTAGATTTTAAAAACAATGCTACTCAACACATTAAGTCCCTTTTCAAATTCATTATGATTTAGTATTTGAAAACTTTGGCAAAGAAAGGACATTTTAACTACTGCCAATCCTTGCTTCTTTGCACCACAAAACACCACCTTTCATATGGCTGAACCTGAATATATGTTAGTGACTAACTATGCCCAGAGTGATAGGAACCATTCAAACTAGTGAGTAAGCCAAAAGTATATTAGTTTTGATTTGAGGGCAGTGAACTGAATTATAAGAATGTCAAAAAATAAAATTAAATCCACTTACTTTATTGTACAACTACACATACTCTGACACAAAGATACAAGAGGCTCCATGGTAAAATTTGAGGAAATTTCTATAAAGGCTGGTATAGTATAATTTCCCAGAATGACAGAGGACCTCATCAGATGAATAATTTCCTAAGTATATTTGTTTTTTCATACATTTATATTTTTTCCATTAAAAAAAAAGAAAAATTGCCCTTAAAGGCCAGAAATATACTCACTGAGCTAGCCAGAATTTGCCTGATGGACGGTCCCAAAGGATCCAAGTACATCTAGGGATCAATGCAATACTCTTGCCCCCTAAGGGCACTAATGACATACCTTTTCATGACATAGCATGATATAAAAAATAAAGTCCTGGCCACCTGGCTCTGCCCTGGATGATGAATAACACAATCTGGGCTCACATTTATGCATAAAAGCAGTAGAATAAAGCAGGGCTTACTTTTATTCCTTAAAGCAAATCTGTTCTCCAATTCACGGGAGAAACAGAGGTGGTCATCAGATCTCTTCTACCAGAAGCATGTTTAGTATAAAAGAGAAGTTGGCATCAGTTGTAAGCATTTTTCATGAATAAATTCTCACAGTCCTATCAATTTGCCAATAGATTCAAACTTTCTCCAACATCCAAAAAAAAACAATTTAAGGAATTTTAAATTAATATTTCCATATTATTCAATGTATACAAAGCACTTTATTAATTGCCAAGGAAAGACAAACAGAATGGGAAACAAAGTCCCTCTCCCCAAGCAAGTGTGAGGCAGAAAAGTTCTCAGCCCTTTTTTTCCCAATCTATGTAAAAAACAAAACAATTCATTAGAGCTTCTTTCTGAAAGCTGTTAGCAATCCTTATTTGGGACATCTCATCTTTAAACCCACTGCTTCATTCTTATTAATAATTCCATGTGGCATGTTTTTAAATATAAAATTTATTTTTAAATTCCCTCAGAACCTCATTAGTCAGCTAAAGATAGCATGGTGTGTCACAGTAACTAGACTGCGAATCACTGTACCACTGGTATGGAAGAGCTAAAGTACTGAATGAAATAATATGGCTGAGCAAGCACAGATCAGACTAGAAAACACCCACTCCCACTCCCAGCCTGTTCATAATCAGATACCCCGCCTAAAACTTAACCAGAATTCGAACCATGCAGGCATGAATGAGGCAATTCACTTCTTGTGAATTTGAATTCTTCAATGCAGTAGCTAAAGGTCAAGGAACTGGGTTAATAAGAACATGCCACTGGGGTGGCAATGGAGCAGGGAGTGGAGAAAAAATCAAAGGCAGAGAATCTGTACTCCCCTGAAAGTTGGAAAGCCATGGCAATAATGCCTCTACATAATATATTGCCATTCCACATTTTTTTTAGAAGCCTGATTATTTAGTGTATAAACCATATGTCCTTTAGTGCTTGTTTTGCTTTTAGCATCATCTTTTAACTATTTCACTTACGATTAGCACCTCTGGAGAGAATATAAATGGAGAGGAGACTGAAGTGAAACACAAGGTAGCCCAATTTCACTATCTGGCAATAAGTTACTCAAAAAAGATTTATTGTAAAGAAAAGACAAAGATGAATGGAATCTTCACCTTGGATAAGTTCAACTTCTAAACAAGCAAATTCACAAAATACTTAAATGAAAGGTTAATTATAACTCCTTGCTGTAAAATACTCTCTGCTTTATAAAAATTATTCCACTTATGACTACATTTAGTAGACATGAAATCCTTGGGTTTAAAATATGCTTTAACTTACCACAGTGTGTTTTACATGTGGCTTTTCAAGCATACACCTAAAGAAAAGCTTACCTGTGCTAAAGGGAAGGGTTGGGTGGCTAACACTACAGTTATTTTACTTCTACGATTTCAGGGCCTATCCAGAAGCAAAACAAAGTTATGTGACTTTGGTTTTCAATATCAACTTTTTCCAATTTCAGACTAGAGTCTTCTTTGCATTATTAAAGTTTATATATGGGAAAGATAATGTGGAGGCACAGATGGAAAAAAACCTTACTTTCCATAATCATAAAAAAGAAACATTACACATGGTCAGATTCCCAGCATGCCAAAATTAGGATAATTTGGCAACTTAACTAATAACCTGGAACAACATTAACTTCCCAAATGAAGTCTTTAAAAAAGATAAAATAAAATGCTGCAAACAGCAAAAATACTTCAACATTACAAAATCTTAATCATACTCTTTCATCCAGAACATGATACTTTAATAGTAAGAGTGACACAAAGAAAGTTGATGGGGTTCTTTGCTTTCTAGATTATACTCAACAAATGTCATTTGTTCAACAAAGATTTGCTATGCAAGGTGTTTACTATGAGAGTTACAAAAATGATCCTAGTTCTTGGAGCTTAAGTCTAGAAGAAGAAAAAGATATGCATGGGAATAAAGGCAAAGCCACACAGCGTGCAGACAAGCCCAGGAAGGGCCTGGGGGGCTAAATAAGTCAGAAGAGAAGAGATGGGATGCAGCTGGTGTTATCAAGGATGGCTTCACACAAGGTGGAATTTAAACTACACCAAAAAGACAGAGGCGGTATGCCAAATTTAAACAAGGTGTGGTAAGAAGCAGGAAGCAAAAAAAGAAAGAAAGAAAATAGGAAGGGGCAAACTGTCTTTTCTTTTGTTTTGACTTTTTATTTGGAAATTGTCAAGCTTAAATAAAAGTAAAGATAACAGTGTAATAAATCCACATGTACCCATATTCCACTTCCACAATTATCAGTCCATGGGCAATCTCATCTTGTCTCTCTTCTCATCCACTCCCATGTTCCACTCTTCTACCAGGTTATTTTCCAGCAAATCCCAAGACATTACATCATTTTATCAGTGAAAATTCAAGTATGTTTCTCTAAAAGATAAGGGTTGGTTTCTTTAGACTCAAAAAACTGGTGTGATATTTATTTTTGTATTTAATTTAATAGACACTGTCCTAAATGCTTTACAAATACCACCTCATTTAATCCTTGAAACAATTCTAAAAGGGAGTTATTAATATCATTTGACAGACAAGGAGACTAAAGTCCAGAAGGTTAAGTAACTTGCCCAAGATTACCCAGCTAGTAAGTGGCAAGGCAGGATTTGAACCCAGGTCAAGGCTCTTCAACACTGTACTGCACTATACTGCCAATAAACATGGTTTACTCTTTCAGAGTCCAAACAGAAGTTTGTAAGTGTCATTTTTACATCCTATGTTCTAACTTGTCTTCAAAAAGAGACACTATTAATCCTTCAACCAAGAAGGAAAGGTACAATTGTGCATTTATCCCACACTTATGCCATCCCAATGGGTTTTTAGTAGCATTTATACACACAGTTCAGACAAAGCAGTCATGAACTCTAGAAGTCACTGAATTAAGTGCAAGAACAGCAAGATATTCGGTTCATTCATCACACCTGTGCATTTAACAAGTAATGAAGTATTTGAATATCATATTTTGATGATAAAAGCAGTGCTCAAATTATTTCTGAAAAGCCACTCTCACCAGCCATACCATGAGATACCTTCTCACTGCAACATCTAAACATAAGGAGGACTATCACAGACACCACTGAAACACTGAGTAATTTGACTTGTACAAATGTCACAGTTAACTTAATTTTAAGGAACCTTTAATTATAAAAACTGTTGATCTCCCCAATTCTTTCAAATAATTAAGAGGTTAATCAAATTAACTTAATGACTAAAATATGTTTATATGTGTATATATACATATCTATACATGAACTGTGCACATATATTAAATGCATCCAATTTTGATATCTGAAAAATGTGTATGTGCTTGTACATATGTGTATGGATGTGAAATTCAATTTTAAAATACAAAAAAACTACCATCTCTGACTAGGAATTGAAAAAACTGAGTTCACATTATTGTAAGTTTTCAAATGAGTTCCAGGAAAAGAAGTGTGTACCATTTACTAAATAATGTACTTCAATAGATATTTTAGCTATGGCAAGAGGCCTTCTCACATTTCTTTTCTGCCCTCAAGTAACACTCAGAAGAAAAACAGAAACATTCTTACTTTTGAAAATACTCACCTTAATGTCATAAACTGAGAGACTCAATATAAATGTGCCTATGGTTTGGATTAGAGCTAAATCCATTACGCTATGAAGAAATACTCTTTGGGAAAGATTTGATAATACTATGAGGACTGTTTATTTTATTGTTATTGGAGGAAAAAACTTGTTTTAAAGAACATTATTTGCAGATGGGATTAAAGATGGTGGCATGAGAGGTGAGACAGAGACCTCCTCCTAAAACCACATATAATATGAAAATATAATTAATACAACTAATCCTGAAAGAGCAACAGGAAAGAAGGCTGCACCAGACTGCATAAACCTAGAGAAAAGAGCAGACCTCATGAAACAGGGTAATGTAACAAAGCTGTGACCCAGAGGAACCCAAGCCATTACCCAAACATAGCTCACTGGCAGAAGGAAGAGAAACAGAGCAGGGAGGGAGTGGAGGCCTGGGACTGCTGAACACCTAGCCCTGGAGATCTGCTCTGGGAGCATGAACATACATTGTATGGTGCTCTGGTGATTAGTGGGGTTGGAAAGCTAAGACAGGCAGAATACCTGGAGAGATGAAGATTCCAGCTCTTGTGGAAAACAGGAATTTATATCTGGCTGAACTAAGCGGGAAGTCTGAGAGATTTCCTAACAGCGAGAGGGCTGCTAAAGGGGCAAGGATTGCACAGAGCTTACTGCTCAGGAGAAAGGACAGTTAGACGAAATTTTCCAGGTGCACTCTGCCCAGCAGGTTAGGAACTTAAATGATTTTCATGTGCTCCACCCCCCTGGCTGGCTATGCAGCTCCAGGGTCCCCCACCATGTTACACAGACTGCTGCATATTCCTCCCAGCTAACCTGCACCTGGCTTGCAAACCAGCAGCCCCTGCCCTGGTGTCAGGCCAGCCACAGGGAAGTCCCTTCTACAGCAGCTACAAACACAAAGCATAGAGGCATACACCTGTGTGTTCAGCCCACTTGTTCTGGTAGTGGAAAGAGGCGTAACAGTCAGGAAACAGGAAACAGCTCTTTCCTCACCCCAGGCACCAGCACCACTCTCCTGCAACCCTGGACATTGCTCCAGGGGCCAAGCAGCTCCAGAGAGTAGAGCTTCTGGGTATAAGAGGGCGCCAAATACAAATATGAAACGTCAAAGGAACGTGGTTCAAAGAAGAATCTCAACACCAGAGAAAGAACTGAGTGAGAGTCAATTAATAAATCTTCCTGAAAGAGATTTCAAAATAAAAATCATAAATATGCTCATGGAGGTACAGAAAAATATTCAATAACTCAGGAACAAATTTAGGACAGAGATCCAATCATTGAAGAACACACTGGAGGGTATTGAAAGCAGATCAGATATCATGGAGGAGACAATAAAAGACATAGAAATTAAGGAAAAGGAATACAAAGAAGCTGAGACACAGAGAGAAAAAATGATCTCTAGGAATGAAAGAATACTGAGAGAACTATGTGACCAATACAAACAGAACAATATGCATATTATAGGGATACCAGAAAAAGAAGAAGGAGAAAAATGGATAGAAAGTGTCATTGAGGAAGTAATTGCTGAAAACTTCCCCAATCTGGGGAAGGAAGTAGTCTCTCAAGCCATGGAGGTGCACAGATCTCCCAACACAAGGGACCCAAGGAAGACAACATCAAGACATATAATAATTAAAATGGTAAAGATCAAGAATAAAGACAGACTTTTAAAAGCAGCTAGATAGAGAAAAAAGATCACATACAAAGGAAAACCCATTAGGCTATCATCAGACTTCTCGGCAGAAACCGTACAGGCCAGAAGGGAGTATCATGATATATTTAATGCAATGAAGCAGAAGAGCCTCAAACCAAGAATACTTTATCCAGAAGATTATCATTTAAATTTGAAGGAGGGATTAAACAATTTCCAGATAAGCCAAAGCTGAAAGAATTTAGCTACCACAAACCATCTCTACAGTGAATTTTGGAGGGACTGCTATAGATGGAGGTGTTCCTAAGGTTAAATAGCTGTCACCAGAGGTAATGAAAATGGATAGACAAAGAGTATAGAATATGATACCTAATATATAAAGACTGGAGGAGGGAAAAAAAGAACTTTTAGATTGTGTTTGTAATAGCATACTAAGTCAGTTAAGTTACACTCTTAGATAGTAAGTATGCTACCCTTGAACCTTTGGTAACCATGAATGCAAAGTTTGCAATGGCAATAAGTACATACTTATTGATAATAACCCTAAATGTAAATGGTCTGAATGCACCATTCAAAAGACATAGACTCACTGAATGGATAAAAAAACAAGACCCAACTATATGCTGCCTACAAGAGACTCAATTCAAACCCAAAGACATACACAGACTAAAAGTGAAGGGATAGAAAAAGATAGTTCATGCAACTAATAGGGAGAAAAAAGCAGGTGTTGCAGTACTTCTAAAAGACAAAATAGACTTTACAACAAGACACAAAGATGAACATTACATAATGATAAAGGGGTGAATCCAGTAAGAGCATATAACCATTATAAATATCTATGCACCCAACACAGGACCTCCTACATACGTGAAACAAATACAAACAGAATTAAAAGGGAAAACAGCAGGCAATTCATTCATTCTAGGAGACTTCAACACTCCACTCACTCCAAAGAACAGGTCAACCAGACAGAAAATAAGTAATGAGACAGAGGCATTAAACATATTAGAACAGATGGACCTAACAGACATATACAGAACTCTCCACCCAAAAGCAGCAGGATACACATTCTTCTCAAGTGCACACAGAACATTTTCAAGAATAGATCATATACTAGGCCACAAAAAGAGCCTTGGCAAATTCAAAAAGACTGAAATTGTACCAACCAGCTTCTCAGACAACAAGGGTATGAAACTAGAAATCAGTTACACAAAGAAAATGAAAAAGCCTACAAACACATGGAAGCTTAACAACATGCTCCTAAATAAACAATGGATCAATGACAAATAAAAACAGAGATCAAGCGATATATGGAGACAAATGACAACAATAATTCAACACCGAAAAATACGTGGGATGCAGCAAAGGCCATGCTAAGAGGAAAGTATATTGCAATACAGGCCAACCTCAGGAAAGAAGAACAGTCCCATATGAACAGTCTAAACTCACAATTAATGAAATGAGAAAAAGAACAAATGAGGCCCAAAGTCAGTAGAAGGAGGGACATAATAAAGATTTGAGCAGAAATAAATGAAATCAAGAAGAATAAAACAATAGAAAGAATCAATGAAAGCAAGAGCTGGTTCTTTGAGAAAATAAACAAAATAGATAAACCCCTAGCCAGACTTATCAAGAAAAAAATAGAGTCTACTCACATAAACAGAATCAGAAATGACAAAGGAAAAATCATTATGGACACCACAGAAATAGAAAGAATTATTAGAGAATACTATGAAAAATTATATGCTAACAAACTGGATGGCCTAGAAGAAATGGATAATTTTCTAGAAAAATTCCAAGGATGACCCAGAAAGAAACAGAAATTATGAACAGACCAATTACTAGCAATGAAATTGAACTGGTAATCAAAAAACTACCTAAGAATAAAACACCTGGACCAGATGGCTTCACCACTGAATTTTATCAAACATTTAATGAAGATCTAATACCCATTCTCCTTAAAGTTTTCCAAAAAGTAGAAGAAGAAGAAATACTTCCAAACTCATTCTATGAGGCCATCATCACCCTAATACCAAAACCAGGCAAAGACACCACAAAAAAGAAAATTACAGACCAATATCCCCAATGAACATAGATGCAAAAATACTCAAAAAAATATTAGCAAACTGAATTCAAAAATACATCACGACGATCATACACCATGATCAAGCGGGATTTATTCCAGGGATGCAAGGATGGTACAATATTCAAAAATCCATCAACATCATCCACCACACCAACAAAAAGGACAAAAACCACATGATCATCTCCATAGATGCTGAAAAAGCATTTGACAAAATTCAACATCCATTCATGATAAAAACTCTCAACAAAATGGGTATAGAGGGCAAGTACCTCAACATAATAAAGGCCATATATGTCAAACCCACAGCCAACATCATACTTAACAGTGACAAGCTGAAAGCCTTTCCTTTAAGATCAGGAACAAGACAAGAATGCCCACTCTCTCCACTATTATTCAGCATAGTGCTGGAGGTCCTCGCCACAGCTATCAGACAACACAAAGAAATGAAAGGCATCCAGATTGGTAAAGAAGAAGTTAAACTGTGACTGTTTGCAGATGACATGATATTGTACATAAAGAATCCACTCCAAAACTACTAGATCTAATATCTGAATTCAGCAAAGATGCAGGATACAAAATTAATACACAGAAATCTGTTGCATTCCTATACACTAATGATGAACTAATAGAAAGAGAAATCAGGAAAACAATTCCATTCACAGTTGCATCAAAAAGAATAACATACCTAGGAATAAACCTAATGAAGGAAGTGAAAAACCTATGCATTGGAAACTACAAGACACTCTTGAGGGAAATTAAAGAAGATACCAATAAATGGAAACATATCCCATGCTCATGGATAGGAAGAATTAATATTGTCAAAATGGCCATCCCACCTACAGCAATCTACAGATTCAATTCAATCCCTATCAAAATACCAACAACATTCTTCAATGAACTGGAGCAAATAGTTCTAAAATTCATATGGAACTACAAAAGACCCTGAATAGCCAAGGCAATCCTGAGAAAGAAGAATAAAGCTGGGGGGATTACACTCCCTGACTTCAAGCTCTCCTACAAAGCCACAGTAATCAAGACAATTTGGTACTGGCACAAGAACTGACCCATAGACCAATGCAACAGACTAGAGAGCCCAGATATAAACCCAAGTATATATGGTCAATTAATATATGATAAAGGAGTCATGGACATACAATGGGGAAATGACAGCCTCTTCAACAAATGGTGTTGGCAAAACTGGATGCAAGAGAATGAAACTGGCTTATTGTCTATCCCCATACACAAAAGTAAACTCAAAATGGATCTAAGAACTGAATGTAAGTAGTGAAATCATAAAACTCTTAAAAGATAACATAGGCAAAAATCTCTTGAATAATAACATGAGCAACTTTTTTTCTGAATGCAAGTCCTCAAGCAAGGGAAGCAAAAGCAAAATGAACACATGGGACCACATCAAACTTAAAAGCTTCTGTACAGCAAAGGGCACCATCAACAGAACAAAAAGGCATCCTGCAGTATGGGAGAATACATTTGTAAACGACATATCCGACAAGGGGTTAACATCCAAAATATATAACAAAGTCACAAGCCTCAACATCCAAAAAACAAATATCATGATTAAAAAATGGGCAGAGGATATCACAGACAATTCTCCAAAGAAGAAATTCAGATGGCCAACAGGTACATAAAAAGATGTTCCACATCACTAATTATCAGGGAAATGCAAATAAAAATCACAATGAGATATCACATCACACCAGTAGGATAGCCAGTATCAAAAAGACTAAGAACAACAAATGCTGGTGAGGATGTGGAGAAAGGGAAGCCCTCCTACACTGCTGGTGGGAATGTAAGCTAATTCAACCATTGTGGAAAGCAATATGGAGGTTCCTCAAAAAACTAAAAATAGAAATACCATTTGACCCAGAAATTACACTCCTAGGAATTTACCCAAAGAATATAATTTCTCAGATTCAAAAAGACATATGCACCCCTATGTTTTTTGCAGCACTATATACAATAGCTAAGATATGGAAACAACCTAAGTGTCCATCAATAGATGAATGGATAAAGAAGATGTGGTCGTTATACACAATGGAATACTACTCAGCCATAAGAAACAAATTCTACAATTTGCAACAACATGGATGGAGCTGGAGGATATTATGCTCAGTGAAATAAGCCAGGTGGAGAAAAACAAGTACCAAATGGTTTCCCTCATTTGTGGAGTATAACAATGAAGCAAAACTGAAGGAACAAAACAGCAACAGACTCACAGACTCCAAGAAGTGACTAGCAGTTACCAAAGGAAGGTTGGGGGAGGGCGGGTGTGGAGGAAGGGAGAAGGGGATTCAAGGGTATTATGATTGGCACACATGGTGTGGGGGAATCAGGGGGAAGACAGTGTAGCACAGAGAAGGCAAATAGTGACTCTGTGGCATCTTACTACACTGATGGGCAGTGACTACAGTGGGGTATGGGGGGCACATGATAACACGGTTGAATATAGTAACCACATTGTTCTTTCATGTGAAACCTTCATAAGAGTGTATATCAATAATACCTTAATAATAAATAAATAAATAAAAATACTTCCTACAAAAAAAAAACATTATTTGCTTACCTTCTGGAGAATGGAAAAGTAAAAGCATGTAACTTTTCTGTGTTTTAAGCCTCACAGTTAAGAACATCAGGCATATTCACAGCTTCTGAAGCACAATAGACCAATTTCTTCCCGCTTAAGTAACTCATCGTGCCATTTGAAATGCCAACTGTTAACTGTTGACTCAGTTGGAGAGACACGAATTCATGCTGTCATCTCCAAGTCTTTGCCTCTTCCCCCTGAACAATGCTGATCGTCCTTGCCCTATATTTCCTTTTCCTTGGTCCATAACCCTAATCATCCTGTACCCTACCATATCATTTCCTTATTTATCATGTTTGTTGTTCACCCATCTTCCCAATAAGAATGTGAGTTCCTGGATGACAAGAATTGTTGATTTCCATATCGGCTTTGTTCTCTAGCTCTTAAAATAATGCCTTGATACACAGTAGGTGTTCAATAAACATTTGTTGAATTCGGGGTTTTAAATAACCTTTTAAATAACAGTGATACTTTATAGCAAATACTTATGGACATGGAGCACCTATAACAGGCCAGGCACTATGCTGTACCCTTCATACTCATTAAAGAAACTCCAAAGAGGAGTATAATCATGGCAAGGAAGATTCACATCATTCCATAGTTACTCTTGGGGTTTGAGTCTTGTGTTTGACATAATTTGTGAAGACACTTGATCATTTTTGCTAACACATATTTTATTATGTTGTTATTAGATGGGATTGAATATTTGAAGATACCATGGTGTCAGTCCTTTAATAAGTCAAGTTGAATCATACTAAAGCTGAAGAGATCTTAAGTGAGCTTCACTTGCTCTGTGAAGCTACTTAATCTCTAAGTGACACATTTCTCATCAGTAAAATTATAGTGTGCTTTTACAAATATTATTGAATTTGACCTAAGCTATTAAGAAATATATCTATGATCTTGCTCTCCTATTGACTCCAAAGAGAGAAAGAACATCTTGTCTAAATTCGACCTGAATGAGAAACAGACATTCAGAAAGGGACCTCCTGAGTGGTAATTTCTATAACTTCCAGAGCATATATTAGCTCTCCAAACTTTTTCTTACCTAGAAAAAGCAGCATAATTTTACAAACTGAGAGCACAAATGGGGCATGACCAGGTACCAAAGCTGAAGGAGGCTGTCCTCTCAATGTCCCATTACCATTCTGACTTCACTTTTCTTAGGAAATGCTGATAAGAAAATAAATAGAAACAGTTTCCAATTGAGAATAATTCATTCCTTTCTACAGAAATTATTTTGACAATATTTAAGGTCCAATATTCACTGGGTGCCCACTCTGTGCTCAGCACTATGGTAAATCCAGTAAAGTATAAGTCATAAAGCATAACAGATATACTAGTATCTAAATATTTCCTGAAGTAAGCTATCTGGACCCTGACTGCAAGGCTAGGTCTTCAGTGGGCATTTATGTCTTTCTAGGCATTACATCTCCACTTCCAGTAGCTCCCCAATAATGGTGCCTAATTATGGCTTTAAAACCCAAATGACTAGTAAAAAACCTAAATGCCAGAAAGGAGCTGCTTTAATTAAAATTACAGAAATTGTCAGAACTTCCCATTTTAAAAATTAACTTGAGTCCATGTAAAAGTTATTAGTCCCCACCTTTAACTAGTTTAAGTTTAAATTAAACTGAAAGTAATTGGTAATAAATACCATTGATCCATGAACAACATGTGTTTGAACTGCATGATTCCACTTATACAAGAATTGTTTTTGATAAATACACTGGAAAATTTTTTGAAAATTGTGACAATTTTAAAAAACATTTTCTTTTCTCTAGCTCACCTTGTTGTAAGAATATATATACATATTCTTAATATATATATATAAGTATACATATACAAAATATGTGTTAATCAACCATTTATGGTACCTGGTAAGACTTCCAGTAAATAGTAAGTTATTAGTTGTTAAGTTTGGGAGAGTCAAATTATATGCAGATTTGACTGTGGTGTGGGGGGACCTGCACCCTCTAACCCCCATGCTCTTCAAAATTCAACTGTTAGTTGATGTCTGTCTTGAGATAGCATAAAACATTCATTGCCTATAAGCAAGTGTTAGTTTAATTTTTCAAACAATAAAAATAAAACAGGGAAGTAAAATATTTTGGCAGTAATAACCCAGTATCTCACCTCAGTGAGAACTAATATCAGTCATGTCATAAATCTATTTATAATTAAGTAAATGTGAAAGGAAAATGAACAGCTAGGAAGTTTCAGATTAAGAGCTTAAGTTTCTATATGCATATGGGTACTAGAAAAACATGGTTAGTATAAACCAGAGAAGAAGAATTCTAGGCTAACCTAGCACAATTCAACAGTGAACTATAAATGACATATAACTAACCGCTTCCCTTATAAGGAAATACCTCTGAAGAGACAAACATGCCAGAGTGAAAAGTCACACACTAAAGATCTTAGGAAACTTGAACTTTGCTAAGATCCTATGTGGCCAAGCTCTAAGCATGCAGATAACAGCTCTCAGGTATGTGGAAGGCAGCACCAGATGGGGAGGATGAAGGAAGTAGTACTTGAGCCACCTGCCAGGTGTTTTCACATACCTTAATTCAGAGGGGAAAGCAATAGTTTGTAACCAAAGGCATTCACAGAATGGCTTTCTCCAAAAGTCCAAACATATGATATTAGGAAACACAGACTTAAGAAAGAAAGCATATGCAGGAACAATTAGCGTGCAACTGTGAGAAGTTTAATAAATTGTATAAAGGACACCTTTCACTGCTCTGTCAATGAAAGGGAGAAAAAATATTAAGTTTAGAGGCTACTCCTTGCTCAGTAAAGCAAGCCAGAGTTGCAAAGAAGCACTGACTTAGAAGAAGCCAATTCCCTCTTCTTTCTATTTGAAAAATTGTCTAAGTTGTTACATCACTAACTCAATTACGCATGTCTCTGAAAATGCCATGAAATATGTGAATTTAAGCATTTGAAATAGATCTAGCACAAGAAACTATTTCTTGTTCAAAAATTTCCACTCATTCACACAATGTGCAAATTGCAGTGTCAAAGTTGAAAACAGGAAAAATCACTTGGCTTGACACCAAATACTTCTGGGCGTTTCAGTTTCTGCCCCTTGGCCCAGGCAGACCACAGAGAAGATGGATGCCTGGCATGCCAGGAGCTGTGCTCAGGACACCACTTGACACCCTTACCAGGGAGGGTGGGTCCCAGGGCATGAACCAAAGAATTCCAAGACTGGTCCAGTTCTAGCTGGAAATAACACTACTTTTGCTCCAACAAGAAGCACCTTTTTAAGAAATATTTCACCACCAACACTCTTAATAGCACAGGGGCATCAGTCATGCATAAAAGTAATTCATGAGTTGGACCCATTGTGAAGAAGTTTTGGACATAACCAATTCATTTTATTTACACTTTTAATTTGTATATGTATAGCAGTGACATACAATAAATATCTTTTTCTAAAAAATGAGAGCTTTTCCAAAAGGCATAAAACAAAAATACTAAATGATAAGAAAGCATTGTATTTCACTAACAGTGGTTTTCTTTTTCTTTTCTAGCTATATATAAAATAATAGCACATCTTTGACTGATAAAATACAGGTTATGGTAAATATAGATATATATGTACACATACAGATATATAAGCATATATATATGATGTATGACCAAAGGTACCACTGAAGTAGACCCCACAAATTCCAGTAGGATGACAGGGATTTCTTTTGACAGTGTTGACTCAAGCATATAAACTCAAGGCCTGCTAATAATTTTCAAAGTGGATTATAAATATGAAGTATACACTATTCTTAGAAGTTAATTCTTAGATTTAAGAATTCTAATATTTAAGTAAAAATGCAAAAGAAATGCAGAAAAATTTATGAGTGACAATACCACAAATACCTAAAAATACTTTGGGTGCATCTAACCTCAGTGTAGGATTAACACCTAAAAGGAAAACCACAGGCCCTACACCTCCCCATGACACTTTACTTGATTATCTATTCACAGGAGAATCACGGACTGGACAGTGGATGTGACCTATGATAGCCTAGTACAGATGTGGCTACATTCCAAATATTTGAGGTCTGAAGCATGAATAGCCATATTAAAATACAAGTTTTTCAATTAAGTAAAGTGAACAGGATGGGGGCAGGGAGAGGAGAATTCCTCAACTCCCTAACCAGTAACCATTTCCACAAAACTAGCCAGAATTATGTCAAATTTCAAAAGCCATCATCTCTCACATGGATACAAGTTTGCTTCAAGTCTGTTCCAAGCCTGATCCTTAGCTCATTTATCCTCTAGCGAGGTCTGCCTTGAAGGCCTGACTTCTATCCCAGCCCATAAGACTCCAGGCTCTTCTCCACATGCTCTGTGGAGTTCTTGCTGACTTCAAAGGCTGTACTCTATGTGTGGTTGCACACATAGCCAAAAAGTTTTAAATGCTTTGCCTTTGTTAGAACCTTACATGCACCTAGGCTTTGAAAATGACCAGAAAGCAACTTTTAAAACAAGACCCTAGAAATACAACTGTTTTTGACAGACAATAATATCTGTTTTTCAGGATCTATGCATCATCTCAGCCAACTGACCACATATGCAACCCTGCAAAAATTTACTGAACACCTATTGTATGAAAGTTACAATATGGCATGCATAGGATGCAGGTGGTATAATGCATACAAACTTATAATGGGGCATATAAAGTATTAAGTAATATTCAGGATGTCAATAAGGCCCATTTAAATAACACAAGGGCTTTAAAAAAATGAAAGAAAGTAAAAGCAATTTAAGCTGGGAATTTAGAAAGGCTTCATAGAGAAAGCAATATGTAAACTTTAACTTACCAATTCCTCTAAATATATTTGTGAGATCTTTGAGGGGGTAGATCATTCTCATCTCTGAATCCACAATAGCTAGCATAATCCTTTGTAGATAGCAAACACCCAGTAAAGTTTAAATGAATTAAAATGGGAGGAATAGGAAGACCAGAAGCATTCTTGATGGAGGACATAAGGGAGAGAAAGTACAAGGAATGTTTCAGAGAATGGTACATATTCTGTGTGAGTGAGAGGAACGGAAAACTATGCTGGAGAAAATCATGGAAAGCTTTCAATGTCATGCCAAGGAGTAAGGACTTTGTTAGGTAAGAAAAGGGAGTGATGATGATTAGGGCCATAGGAGAACTCTAGCAAGGGTGTTTACGATGTCTGGGAGGGGCTTGACACTAGAAGAACTGAGGCTATTAAATAAGCTGTTGTAATCGATCAGACAGACGAAAGTAAGTTCTGACCTGGGACAACAGCAACAGAAACGGAAAAGCAACAAAGAGAGCAAAGGCACCCCTTAAGAACCCACAAAATTTAGTAGATGTGAGGAGAATTGAAGAAAATATGAAAGTTTTCAGGTTTTCTGATTAAAAGAACAGTGAAGTCCATCAATACATATAGGAAATGAGCTAACTGAGGAAGACAATGATGCTATTAGTAAAAGTATGAGTATTTAAGGTGAAATCTCAGGATGCATGTGAAAATATGGGAATAGGACCCCAACTCAAGATCCCAGTCACCTGTCCAGCTGAACCATGATAATGGGTGAGATCACAGAGGAAAGAAGCTACTACTGGTTGTTTTAAAATATGAGAAATTGTTTTTGATTTAGCTATAGAGGAAACTTCATGAAAGTAAATGTTTCTTCCTCCTTTCTGGTAACAAAACTGTCTAAATGATTCATATTTCACTTTTTCCCCTGACTCCCAGGGTGTTTACATGTATTCAAATCCACTATTAATGATAATCTTTCTCTCTGGAAGTTTTCTCTTATCCATTTCTTGGTCTTACATTAGTTACTGTTCTTTCTATGTCCTGCCTCTTCACTTCTATTTTACTTTATTGTTTTATTGTATGTGGCCAATATCTCCATAAATATTTGTGGGAAAAAAATAATGAATAAATGAATGAATATGGTTCATAGGAAGTCACTTTAAATCCTTTCAGGAAAGGATATAAATAAATTGAAATTAAAAAATGGTTTTGTTTGCAGGGATGATAGCTAACTTGTTAGGAATTACAGGACTGTTTCTCTCCAGTTAAAAAAAAATCTGCTAGATTTTAAATGTCTGTGCTTTAAAAGGCAAATTAAAGAATGATTAATTTCATTATAAAACAATCTAAAATGGAAACAACCAAGTGTCTATCAGTAGATGAATGGATAAAGAAGATGTGGTACATATACATAATGGAATATTATTCAGCCGTAAGAAGAAAACAAATCCTACCATTTGCAACAACACAGATGGAGCTGGAGGGTATTATGTTCAGTGAAATAAGCCAAGTGGAGAAAGACAAGTGCCAAATGATTTCACTCATCTGTGGAGCATAAGAATAAAGCAAAAACTGAAGGAACAAAACAGCAGCAGACTCACAGAACCCAAGAATCAACTAACAGTTGCCAAAGGGAAAGGGACTGGGTGGGGGGAGCACAAGGGAACAGAGGGAGAAGGGGAATAAGGGGCATTATGATTAACACACAAAATGTGGGGGGTGGGCATTGGGAAGGCAGTAGAGCACAGAGAAGACAAGTAGTGACTCTATAGCATCTTACTACACTGATGGACAGTGACTGTAATGGGGTATATGGTGGGGACTTGATAATGGGGGGAATGTAGTAACCACAGCGTTGCTCATGTAACTGTATATTAATGATACCAAAATAAAAATATAAAAAATAAAATAAAATAAATAAAACAATCTAGCCTCACAAAAGGATTCCCACACTAAATTAGAACTCCAAGATACATGATGAGAAAAAATTTTTTCAAGAAAGAATTAGAGGGGGTGGAGCCAAGATGGCAGCGTGAGTAGAGCAGCGGAAATCTCCTCCCAAAACCACATGTATCTATGAAAATATAACAAAGACAACTCTTCCTAGAATAAAGACCAGAGGACACAGAACAACATCCAGACCACATCCACACCTGCGGGAACCCAGCACCCCGTGAAGGGGGTAAGATACAAGCTCCGGCCTGGCAGGAACCGAGCACCCCTCCCCCCAGCTCCCGGTGGGAGAAGAGTAGGCAGAGCGGGAGGGAGAGGGAGCCCAGGACTGCAGAACACCCAGCCCCAGCCATCCGGGCCAGAACGCAGACACAGTGCATGCACGGGGCCCTGGATACTAGGGAAACAGGGCAGCAAGAACGGTGAGCGGGTACCAGAGGCCTGGCGCCAGAGGACATAAGAAAAGCGAGAGGCCATTTTTTTTTTTTTGCTGTTTTGTTTTGCCGAGCACTTTTTGGAAGTCTTAAAGGGATAGGGACTCCAATACTAGGGAAACAGGGCAGCAAGACTGGTGAGCAGATGCCTGAGGCTGGCGTCGGAGAATAAAGAAAAACGAGAAGCCATTATTTATTTATTTATTTATTTATTTTATTTTTTAATTTTATTTTTATTTATTTATTCTTTTTGTGGTCGTTGTTTTGTTTTGGCGGGTGCTTTTTGGAAGTCTTAAAGGGGCAGGGCGGGACACTTAATCCAGAGGTAGGGAATCCGGGGATCTCTGGGCACCCTAATCCCCTGGGCTGCAGGGAGCATGGAGGCCCCTTACGGAGATAAATAGCCTCCCAGCCGCTCCCCCTCCAACGCGACTCCACCACTTTGGAGTAGCTGCCCGAGCCAGGCCACGCCCACAGCAACAGCGGAGATAAACTCCACAGCAGCCGGGCAGGAAGCGGAAACCCTGTCTGCGCGCAGCTGCCCAACACAAGCCACTAGAAGTCGCTGTTCTCCCAGGAGATGAGGGCCACAAACCAACAAGAAGGTAAGTTATTCCAGCCGTCACTCGTCCCAGCTCTGCAAACTATTCCTATCACCATGAAAAGACAAAACTACAGGCAGACAAAGATCACAGAGTCAACACCAGAGAAGGAGACAGACCTAACCAGTCTTCCTAAGAATTCAAAATAAAAATCATAAACATGCTGACAGAGATACAGAGAAATACGCAAGAGATATGGGATGAAGTCCGGAGGGAGACCACAGATGCCAGGAAGGAGATTACAGAAATAAAACAAACTGTGGAAAGGTTTATAAGCAGAATGGATAGGAAGCAAGAGGCCATTGATGGAAGTGAAACCAGAGAACAGGAACGCATAGAAGCTGACATAGAGAGAGATAAAAGGATCTCCAGGAATGAAACAATATTAAGAGAACTGTGTGACCAATCCAAAAGGAACAATATCCATATTATAGGGGTACCAGAAGAAGAAGAGAGAGAAAAAGGATGGAAAGTATCTTGGAAGAAATAATTGCAGAAAACTTCCCCAAACTGGGGGAGGAAATAATTGAACAGACCACGGAAATACACAGAACCCCCAACAGAAAGGATCCAAGGAGGACAACACCAAGACACATAATAATTAAAATGGCAAAGATCAAGGACAAGGAAAGAGTTTTAAAGGCAGCTAGAGAGAAAAAAGGTCACCTATAAAGGAAAACCCATCAGGCTAACATCAGAATTCTCGACAGAAACCCTACAGGCCAGAAGAGAATGGCATGATATATTTAATACAATGAAACAGAAGGGCCTTGAACCAAGGATACTGTATCTAGCACAACTATCATTTAAATATGATGGTGGGATTAAACAATTCCCAGACAAACAAAAGCTGAGGGAATTTGCCTCCAACAAACCACCTCAACAGGACATCTTACAGGGACTGCTCTAGATGGGAGCACTCCTAGAAAGAGCACAGAACAAAACACCCAACATATGAAGAATGGAGGAGGAGGAAAAAGGGAGAGAAGAAAAGAATCTCCAGACAGTGTATATAACAGCTCAATAAGCGAGCTAAGTTAGGCAGTAAGATACTAAAGAGGCTAACCTTGAACCTTTGGTAACCACGAATTTAAAGCCTGCAATGGCAATAAGTACATATCTTTCAATAGTCACCCTAAATGTAAATGGGCTGAATGCACCAATCAAAAGACACAGAGTAATAGAATGGATAAAAAAGCAAGACCCATCTATATGCTGCTTACAAGAAACTCACCTCAAACCCAAAGACATGCACAGACTAAAAGTCAAGGGATGGAAAAACATATTTCAGGCAAACAACAGCGAGAAGAAAGCAGGGGTCGCAGTAATAATATCAGACAAAATAGACTTCAAAACAAAGAAAGTAACAAGAGATAAAGAAGGACACTACATAATGATAAAGGGCTCAGTCCAACAAGAGGATATAACCATTCTAAATATATATGCACCCAACACAGGGGCACCAGCATATGTGAAACAAATACTAACAGAACTAAAGGGGGAAATAGACTGCAATGCATTCATTCTAGAAGACTTCAACACACCACTCACCCCAAAGGATAGATCCACTGGGCAGAAAATAAGTAAGGACACGGAAGCACTGAACAACACAGTAGAGCAGATGGACCTAATAGACATCTATAGAACTCTACATCCAAAAGCAACAGGATATACATTCTTCTCAAGTGCACATGGAACATTCTCCAGAATAGAACACATACTAGCCCACAAAAAGAGCCTCAGCAAAATCCAAAATATTGAAATTCTACCCACCAACTTTTCAGACCACAAAGGTATAAAACTAGAAATAAATGGCACAAAGAAAACAAAAAGGCTCACAAACACATGGAGGATTAACAACATGCTCCTAAATAATCAATGGATCAATGAACAAATTAGAATAGAGATCAAGGACTATATAGAAACAAATGACAATAATAACACAAAGCCCCAACTTCTGTGGGACGCAGCAAAAGCAGTCTTAAGACGAAAGTATATAGCGATCCAGGCACACTTGAAGAAGCAAGAACAATCCCAAATGAAAAGTCTAACATCACAATATCGAAATTGGAAAAAGAAGAACAAATGAGGCCTAAAGTCAGCAGAAGGAGTGACATAATAAAGATCAGAGAAGAAATAAACAAAATTGAGAAGAATAAAACAATAGCAAAAACCAATGAAACCAAGAGCTGGTTCTTTGAGAAAATAAACAAAATAGATAAGCCTCTAGCCAAACTTATTAAGAGACAAAGAGAATCAACACAAATCAACAGAATCACAAATGAGAATAGAAAAATCACGACAGTCTCCACAGAAATACAAAGAATTATTAAAGACTACTATGAAAATCTATATGCCAACAAGCTGGAAAACCTAGAAGAAATGGACAACTTCCTAGAAAAATACAACCTTCTATGACTGACCAAGGAAGAAACACAAAAGTTAGACAAACCAATTACGAGCAAAGAAACTGAAACGGTAATCAAAAAACTACCCAAGAACAAAACACCCGGGCCGGATGGATTTACCTCATAATTTTATCAGACACACAGAGAAGACATAATACCCATTCTTCTTAAAGTTTTCCAAAAAATAGAAGAGGAGGGAACACTCCGAAACTCTTTATATGAAGCCAACATCACCCTAATACCAAAACCAGGCAAAGACCACAACAAAAAAGAAAATTACAGACCAATATCCCTGATGAATGTAGATGCAAAAATACTTAATAAAATATTAGCAAACCGAATACAAAAGTATATCAAAAGGATCATACACCATGACCAAGTGGGATTCATCCCAGGGATGCAAGGATGTACAACATTCGAAAATCCATCAACATCATCTACCACATCAACAAAAAGAAAGACAAAAACCACATGATCATCTCCATAGATGCTGAAAAAGCATTTGACAAAATTCAGCATCCATTCATGATAAAAACTCTCAGCAAAATGGGAATAGAGGGTAAGTACCTCAACATAATAAAGGCCATATACCATAAACCCGCAGCCAACATTATACTGAACAGCGAGAAGCTGAAAGCTTTTCCTCTGAGATCGGGAACAAGACAGGGATGCCAACTCTCCTCACTGCTATTTAACATAGTACTGGAGGTCCTAGCCACAGCAATCAGACAAAACAAAGAAATACAAGGAATCCAGATTGGTAAAGAAAAAGTCAAACTGTCACTATTTGCAGATGACATGATATTGTACATAAAAAACCCCTAAAGACTGCACCCCAAAACTACTAGATCTGATATCGGATTACAGCAAAGTTGCAGGATACAAAATTAACACACAGAAATCTGTAGCTTTCCTATACACCGACAATGAAACAATAGAAAGAGAAATCAGGAAAAAAATTCCATTCACAATTGCATCACAAAGAATAAAATACCTAGCAATAAATGTAACCAAAGAAGTGAATGACCTATACTCTGAAAACTACAAGTCACTCTTAAGAGAAATTAAAGGGGACACTAACAGATGGAAACTCATGCCATGCTCGTGGCTAGGAAGAATTAATATCATCAAAATGGCCACCCTGCCAAAAGCAATATACAGATTTGATGCAATCCCTATCAAATTACCAGCAACATTCTTCAATGAACTGGAACAAATAATTCAAAAATTCATATGGAAACACCAAAGACCCTGAATAGCCAAAGCAATCCTGAGAAAGAAGAATAAAGTAGGGGGGATCTCACTCCCCAATTTCAAGCTCTGCTATAAAGCCATAGTAATCAAGACAATTTGGTACTGGCACAAGAACACAGCCACAGACCAGTGGAACAGACTAGAGACTCCAAACATTAACCCAAACATATATGGTCAATTAATATTTTATAAAGGAGACATGGACATACAATGGCGAAATGACAGTCTCTTCAACAGATGGTGCTAGCAAAACTGGACAGCTACATGTAGGAGAATGAAACTGGACCATTATCTAACCCCATATATAAAAGTAAATTCAAAATGGATCAAAGACCTGAATGTAAGCCATGAAACCATTAAACTCATGGAAAAAAAACATAGGCAAAATCCTCTTAGACATAAACATGAGTGACCTCTTCTTGAACATATCTCCCCGGGCAAGGAAAACAACAGCAAGAATGAACAAGTGGGACTATATTAAGCTGAAAAGCTTCTGTACAGCAAAAGACACCATCAATAGAACAAAAAGGAACCCTACAGTATGGGAGAATGTATTTGAAAATGACAGATCCAATAAAGGCTTGATGTCCAGAATATATAAAGAGCTCACATGCCTCAACAAACAAAAAACAAATAACCCAGTTAAAAAATGGGCAGAGGAAGTGAACAGGCAGTTCTCCAAAAAAGAAATACAGATGGCCAACAGACACATGAAAAGATGCTCCACATCGCTAATTATCAGAGAAATGCAAATTAAAACTACAATGAGGTATCACCTCACACCAGTAAGGATGGCTGCCATCCAAAAGACAAACAACAACAAATGTTGGCGAGGCTGTGGAGAAAGGGGAACCATCCTACACTGCTGGTGGGAATGTAAACTAGTTCAACCATTGTAGAAAGCAGTATGGAGGTACATCAAAATGCTCAAAACAGACTTACCATTTGACCCAGGAATTGCACTCCTAGGAATTTACCCTAAGAATGTAGCAATCAAGTTTGAGAAAGACCAATGCACCCCTATGTTTATCACAGCACTATTTACAATAGCCAAGAATTGTAAGCAACCTAAATGTCCATCGATAGATGAATGGATAAAGAAGATGTGGTACGTATACACAATGGAATACTATTCAGCCATAACAAAAGGGCAAATCCTACCATTTGCAGCAACATGGATGGAGCTGGAGGGTATTATGCTCAGTGAAACAAGCCAAGTGGAGAAAGAGAAATACCAAATGATTTCACTCATCTGTGGAGTATAAGAACAAAGGAAAAACTGCAGGAACAAAACAGCAGCGGAATCACAGAACCCAAGAATGGACTAACAGGTACCAAAGGGAAAGGGACTGGGGAGGATGGGTGGGTAGGGAGGGATAAGGGGGGGAAGAAGAAGGGGGGTATTAAGATCAGTATGCATAGGAGGGGTGGGAGAAAGGGGAGGGCTGTACAACACAGAGAAGACAAGTAGTGATTCTACAACATTTAGCTATGCTGATGGACAGTGACTGTAAAGGGGTTTACTGTGGGGACCTGGTATAGGGGAGAGCCTAGTAAACATAATATTCTTCATGTAAGTGTAGATTAAAGATAACAACAACAACAAAAAAAGAATGAAAAGGGAGATTACTCCATGATAGGATAAAACTAACTGTAAATCAACGATTAATGCATGCTTTAAATATCCTTAACTTTGATCACTTAAAGGGTGTCAGATGATTGGCTATGGAGGTACACTTTTCTGATAATATTCTTTTCTCTTAGAAAAAAAAAAGCAGTTCCTGTGTGGTGACCTCCAATGAGTTTTACACAATGGTATAAAGGGCAGATCAAAGTGTGGGCAAAGGGTCTGTTAGTATTTATACAGAGGATCAAAGCCTAATTTGGCTACCCAGAAAATGAACTAAGATACGATATGAAGAAGAATTTCCAACATCAGCCCTCTCTGGAAGACTCATGCCAGAAGATGATCACCAAAAAATCTCAACAAAGATCCAGGCGATGCTGCAGTTGTAGCTGCATTCATCCCACTGGTTCCTGGAGTTGTCATTGGAATGAAGAAGGAGATATCTAAGCTGGCCTGTGCAAACAGTAAAACAACAAATTTGACTGGATCTACACTGTTGGAACTCAACCAAGAATTAGGAGAAGTGCAAGTTGTAGCGCTCCAAAATCTTACAACTACAGACTATCTACTGTTAAAAGAACATATGGGATGTGAACAGTTCCCAGGAATGGGCTGTTTTAATTTGTCTGATTTCTCTCAGACTGTTCAAGTACAGTCGGACAATATCCATCATATCATAGACAAATTTTCACAAATGTCTAGGGTGCCTAACTGGTTTTCTTGACTTCACTGGAGATGGCTGGTAATTATAGATCTGCTTTGGTTATGTAACTGTATTCCTATTATGTTAATGTGTGTGCGCAATTTAATTAGTAGTTTAAAACCTTTACATGCTTAAATTACTCTACAAGAAGATATGTCAAAAAAATAATCAATCTCCCCATGTTTTCTTCCATCTGCTACCTCTATAGCTTTTCTTCTTCCTTCCTAATTACAACCCTTAAATAGAATTCATGCTTCATATTGAATTTACCGAGTATTATAATTCCTCCAAGTGCTAAAGATACCTCAAGAAAAATGCTGGGCATAGAAGCCACAGGGCATAAATCTGCATAGAAGTAAAAAGCTAACCTTTTCAAACAATATGGCTTCTCTCTCACTTACCAACTTTACATCTCCCTGTATGGCTCTGGAAGATGACTAGTTAGCCAGAGACGGGTAAGATTCCTCAAGGGAGGAACAACCTAAGACAGGCACAGTCACAGGGGGGCCATCAGGTGAGAAATTGGGGATCAACAGAGGTGAGGCTTAGAACCTCTCCCCCCCTGTTTTGAGAGAAATCTTCTGCATCTGTGGATGTTTTATTGCCCTTTTCTAGCTTGGATTAACACATAGTCTACAGGCACACACCTGATCACCACATTTGCTCTCTTACAACACTAAACTAAGTTTTCTACCTTTATCTTACATCTACCTACCACTTCAGCATTTTATTAAAAATAATAATAATAAAGGAAGAAATGTGGAATCCACATATAAATCAAGTATAAAAATCAAACGTATATTCATATTTGACCTGATTGTTGATGGTTCATAATGTGTGATCAAAACCGAAAGTTTCTGTGATAACTGCCCTTGCACTGTTCACCATGTAAGAACTTATTCACTATGTAGGAATTTGTTCACCATGTAAGAACTTGTTCATTATACTTTAGAAGATTGGAGACTGTTGAGCATTAGGCTTGGGGTTGATTAATGATTGTGCATTGAGTCCCCTATACAGAATTTTATTGTTGTTCACAACCATTTGATCAATAAATATAAGATATGCCCTCTCAAAAAAAAAAAAAGAAAGAAAGAATTAGAAACTTTCGGTGAAGAAAATCTGAAAATTAAAGCATTTCTAATTTAATAATGCAAAGCATTAAGAAAACATTATTTACAAATATTCAATTTATATACCATTTTTTTAAAGGGAGGAGCTACTGAATAAAATAAGCCCTGCAATGAAACTTAACAATAAATATTGTATGCACTCCAAAAAGAGGTGTTTGTTGTATATATATTACATATATAAACTATGATATCTTTATACTTTTCTTGGTTTCAGCCTAATAGGAAAGCTCCTTTTCCAAGCTCAGGGGCCTCTACTTAAACACACTAAGCTCCCACAAGTCCTGTCTGTTCTATAGACAACTGGGAGTTTGTCCTCTACCCTGGCAAGCATTATCGTAAGCTCTCTTAGCTCCTTTTAACCACAAGACCATTTACCAGGTCTTGTCCTCCTCACTGGCAAGCTCCTTAATGTTCAGGCAGCTGGAGATCTTAATGGAAAATATGCAGGGTAGATCCAAATATATATATTTTCCTTCTACACCAAATGTATTCCTCCATTCACCTACCCACAGGTCCAAACCAGGAAATCCACAAGTCACTCTGAAAAAACATTACCTTATGGAAAAACAACTTTCAGTTATACACCTTCATTTGTTTTAAATGTTATGCCAAGAAAATGCAGCATTTTAAGTAAATTTTAAGCATTTTAAGGACTGCAGGTGTCCTTACGAACCTTGCAATGGAGACGATCTCTTAGGGATGTTTTGTTACATGCAAATATTTGCTTAAGAACTATTTTTTAAACTATCATATATTGAGGAGTCTATGTACTAGACATTTAGAAAGCATTTTTCATACTTTGTAAAAGAAATTGAGATAATGTTTATTATCTACATTCTGCAGATAAGGAAACAAACTCAGAAGCCACATAAGTTCAAAAGTCCTTGGCCTTTTGTGCAACACAACACTGCCTCTCTGGAAAATTCTGTGCTCTAAGAACTTACCAGTTCAACAGGACTTTGAGTCTCCTCAGCCCTTCCACATACATTAGTGAATAAATTCTACCTGTGGGCTCAGTGAAGACTTCCAAGAAGAGGTGATAACTGTGTCTTGAAAGGTAAGCAGCATTAGGCAGGCAAAGTGGAAACCAAAGAGCCTTCCAGGTACAGGGGAACACGTGTTAAGCCATGAAGACATGAAAGGGCTTACTGCATTCCAGGAACACTAAGTAGTTCAGCAGAACTAAACACCACAGTGAGTGGGAGGAACAGTAGGAGAGGACAGCAGACAGAGAGGCAGATGGCAAATCATGAAACAAACAGTATACCATGCTAAGAACCTGGTAATGGGGATGGTAGTAATACACTGGCTTGATAAAATTTGTATTTTACAAAGTCCATTTAACTGTTTTGGACTTATTTCATATGCATTTTGAATATATTTCTCTTATGAGCTCACACTTCATTTCCTCAGATACCTGCATATCTTTTCCTCTTTCTTCTTTCTTTTCTCCCCCTCCTGCCCATGCTAACCACCAGCTCACAGCATCACTTCATCAAATTGGAACATCCCTATCCTCTCCCAGCCACCCTCTCATGTCTGCACCAGCTTCTTCACATTCAGTTACATTGATGAGGTGCTACTCCTCCTCCTCTTCTAAGGGGCCTTCCATGACAGCCTCTGCATCCCATTCTATCACCTTTTCTCAGGGATGTCCTGCCTCTCTCACCAGTCTTTCTTCCCTGTATCATCTATGTATTCCTCTGACTCATTCCCACCAGCAGACAAAAATGCTTTAACATCTCCCATCAAAAAAGTACCCTCTCATAGCCCTAGACCCTCTTCAAACTCCTTCTCAGAACAGGTGTCTACATACTTTGTCACTTCCCATTTCCCCCTCAACTTGCTCCAAGTAGGCTCTAAGTTGCACCTCCTACCACCCCAATAAACTGCTCTTTCCTATCTGTTATACAGCCTCTTGACTCACCCCCACTTCTTTAGTCTCTCTTTCTTGGCTCCCTTTGCATGGTGTCCTGCTTCTCTTCTTTTTCCTTCTTTCAAATACTTTCACCAAAGGGATTTAATCCAATCCCTAAGGCTTTCTTTTAATTAGGATATAATTCACATACCATAAAATTCAGTGGTTTTTAATGTAGTCATGATATTGGACAACAATCAGCACCATCTAATTCCAGGATATTTTCATCACTTCAACAGGAAATCCCACATCCATTGGCAGTCATTCTCCATTCCATGCCTTCCCCTCCAGCCCCCAGCAACCACTCATCTTTCTGTCTCTATGGATTTGCCTACTCTAGACATTTCATATAAATGGAATCATATGATATGTGCTCTTCTGTGTCTGACTTCCTTCGCTTAGCATCTTTCCAAGATTCATCACACTAGAGCATCTATCAGTACATTCCTTTCATGACTGAGTAAAATTCCATTTAAGGATATACCACATTTTGCTTTTCTATTCACCAATTGATGGGTATTCTTCACCAACTGAAGGGCATTTGGGTTGTTTCCACCTTTTATCTATTATAAATAATGATGCTTTAGAGGCACTGAACAACACATGAGAACAGATGAACCTAACAGACATCTACAGAACACCCCACCCAAAACCAGCAGGATAAACATTATTCTTAAGTGTACATGTTTTCCAGAAGAGGTCACATACTAGACCACAAAAAGAGTCTCAGTAAATTCAAAACGATTGAAATTCTGCCAACCGGCTTCTCAGACCACAAAGGTAAGAAACTAGAAATAAATTATGCAAAAGAAACAAAAAAAAGCCCACAAACACATGGAGGCTTATCAACATGCTCCTAAATAATCAATGGATCAATAACTAAATAAAAAGAAATCAAGCAATTTATGGAGACAAATGAAAGCAACAACTCAACAGCCCAAAATCTGTGGGATGCAGCAAAAGCAGATCAAATAGGAAAGTACATAGCAATACAGGCTGACCTCAAGGAACAAGAACAATTCCAAATGAACAGTCTAAACTCATAAATAATGAAACTAGAAAAAGAAGAACAAATGAAGCCCAAAGTCAGGAGAAGGAGGGACATAATAAAGATAAGAGCAGAAATAAATAAAATTAAGAAGAATAAAACAATGCAAAGAATCAAGGAAATGAGGAGCTTGTTCTTAGATAAACCCTAAGCCAGACTTTTCAAGAAAAAAAAGAGAGTGTACAAACATAAACAGAATCAGAAATGAGAAAGGAAAAATCACTATAGACATGACAGAAATACAAAAAAATTATGAAGGAATACTAAGAAAAATTATATCCCAACAAACTGGATAACCTAGAAGAAATCAACAACTTTCTAGAAAAATACAACATTACAAGACTGACCCAGGAAGAAACATAAAATATGAACAGAAAAATTACCATTAATGAAATCAAACTGGTAATCAAAAGGCCACCTAAGAACAAAACTTCTGTCCCATATGGCTTCACCACTGAATTTTATCAAACATTTAAAGAAGAGCTAATACCCATCTGCCTTAAAGTTTTCCAAAATGTAGAAGAGGGGGCAATACTTCCAAACTCATTCTATGAGGCCAGCATCACTCTAATACCAAAACCAAGCAAAGACACAACAAAAAAAATTACAGAACAATATCCCTGATAAACATAGATGAAACAATCCTCAACAAAATGTAAGCAAAGCAAATTCAAAAATACATCAAACAGATCGTCCATAATGATCAAGCTGGATTTATTCCTGGGATTCAAGGATGGTACAATATTTGAAAATCAGTCAATATCATATATCACATCAACAAAAAGGACAAAAATCACATGATCATCTGCATAGATGCTGAAAAAAGCATTTGACAAAATTCAACATCCATTCATGATAAAAACGCTCAACAAAATGGGTATAGAGGGTACATACCTCAACATAATAAAAGCCATATACAACAAATTCATAACCAACAGCAAAAAGCTGAAAGCTTTTCCTCTAAGATTGGGAACAAGACAAGGATGATCACTCTCCCCACTTCTATTCAACATAGTTCTGGAGGTCCTAGCCATGGCAATGAGACAACACAAAGAAATAAAAGGCAACCAAATTGGTAAGGAAGAAGTTCAACTGTCACTATTTGCAGATGACATGATATTATCCATAGAAAACCCCAAAGAATACACCCCAAAACTATTGCTTCTAAAAACTGAATTCAGCAAGGTTGCAGGATACAAAATTAATACACAGAAATCTGTTGCATTCCTATGTAATAATGATGAGCTAGCAGAAAGAGAACTCAGGAAAACAATGCCATTTACAACTGCATCAAAAAGAATAAAATACCTAGGAACAAAACCTAAACAAGAAGGTAAAAAACCTATACCCTGAAAACTACAAGAAACTCGTGAGAGAAATTAAAGAAGACACAAATAGATGGAAATACATTCTGTGCTCATGGATAGGAAGAATTAATATTGTCAATATGGTCTTCCTATCTAAAACAATCACCAGATTCAATGCAATTCCTATCAAAATACCAGCAGCATTCTTCAATGAACTAGAACAAGTAGTTCTAAAATCCATATAGAACAGCAAAAGACTCTGAGTAGCCAAAGCAAACCTGAGAAGAAAGAACAAAACTGGGGGGATTATGCACCCTTACTTAAAGGTCTACTACAAAGCCACAGTAATCAAAACAATTTCATACTGGCACAAGAACAGACCCATAGATTAATGGAACAGAATAGAGAGCCCAGATATAAACCCAAGCATATATGGTCGATTAATATATGACAAAAGAGTCATGAATATGAATATACAATGGGGAAAACACAACCTCTTCAACAATGGGCGCTGGGAAAAATGGACACCTACATATAAGAGAATGAAACTGGATTATTGTCTAACTCCATACAAAAAGTAAATTTGAAATGGATTAAAGACCTGAATGTAAGTCATGAAACCATAAAACTCTTAGAAAAAAACACAGGCAAAAATCTCTTGAAATAAACATGAGCAACTTTTTCCTGAACTCCTCTCCTCAGGCAAGGAAAACAAAAGCAAAAATGAACCAGTGGGACTACAGCAAACTAAAAAGCTTCTGCACAGCAAAGGACACCATCAGCAGAACAAAAAGGCATCTTACTGTATGGGATAATATATTCATGAATGACTTATCTAATAAGGGGTTAACATCCAAAATATATAAAGAGCTCACATGCCTCAACACCCAAAAAACAAATAACCCAATTAAAAAATGGGTAAAGGATCTGAACAGATGCTTCTCCAAAGAAGAAATTCAGATGGCCAATAGGCACATGAGAAGATGCTCCACATCACTAATCATCAGGGAAATGCAAATTAAAGCCACAATGAGATGTCACCTCATACCAGTTAGGATGGCCAACACTGAAAAGACAAGAAACAACAAATGCTGGTGAGGATGTGGAGAAAGGGGAACCCTCCTACACTGATGGAGGGAATGTAAGTTAGTTCAACCATTGTGGAAAACAATATGGAGGTTCCTCAAAGACCAGAAATACATTTGGACTTTGTTTATCTCTACACTGCTTACAATAGACAAAATATAGAAGCAACCTAAGAGGCCATGAATAGATGAATGGACGAAGAACTGGTGGTAATCTACACAATGGAATATTATTCAGCCATAAGAAGAAAACAAATCCTACCATTTGCAACAACTTGGATGGGGCTAGAGGGTATTATGCTCAGTGAAATAAGCCAGGCAGAGAAAGACAAGTACCAAATAACTTCACTCATTTGTGGAGTATAAAAACAAAACAAAACTGAAGGAACAAAATAGCAGCAGACCTAGAGACTCTGAGAAGGGACTAGTAGTTACCAAAGGGGATGGGTTGGGAAGGGAGGGTGGGGAGGGGAAAGGGGATTAAGGGGCACTATAATTTGCAATCACAGTATAGGAAGATAACGGGAAAAGCAGCACAGCATGAAGAAGACAAGTACTGGTTCTATAGCATCTTACTCTGTTGATAGTGACTGCAGTGGGGGGAGGGGGACTTGATAATATGGGTGAATATTGAAACTACAATGTTGTTCATGTGAAATGTTTATAAGATTTTATATCACTGACACTTTAAAATAAATAAATAATGCTGCTATAGTCATTCATGTGCAATTTTGTGTATACTTCTTTTTTTACTCTTGTGGATATATACACAGTAGTGGAACTGCTGGGTATTATGGCAGTTATGTTTAACTTTTTAAGAAACTGCCAAAATGCTTTCCAAAGGCTTTTCCAAAGGCTGCATAATTTTACACTCCCACCAGCAATGTATGAAGATTCCAATTTCTCCATTTCCTTACCAAAACCTATTATTGTTCATTATTTCTTTTATTTAGCCATCCTAGTGAATATGAAGTGGTATGTCATCATGGTTTTAATTCACTTTTCCCTAATAACTAATGATTTTGAGCATCTCTTCATGTGCTTCATTGGCCATTTGTATATATTCTTTGGAGAAATGTCTATTCAAATCCTTTGGCCACTTTTAAATTGGATTATTTGTCTTTTTATTGTTGAGTTATAAAGGTTTCTTATATATTCTAGATACTAGTCCTTTATCAGACATATGCTTTGCAAAAAAAATTCTATTTTCTGCATTATCTTTTCATGTTAATATGTTCTTTGAAGCACAAAAGTTTTTAGTTTTGATAAAATCCAATTTATTATTTTTTTATCACCTGTCCTTTTGGTGACATAACAAAGAATCTAAACTCCCCAAGATTTACACTTGTGTTTTCTTCTAAGAGTTTTATAGCTTAGCCCTTACATTTATATTTTTGATCCATTTTGAGTTAGTTTTTGTTTGGTCTGGTTTGAGGCAGGGGTCCAAATTCTTTTGGATGTGGATAGTCTGTTGTCTCAGTACCGCTTGTGGAATGGCTACTGTTTCCGCATTGAGCTGTCCTGGCACTATCAAAAAATCAATTAACCATAAATATAATAGTGTATTTCTGAACTCTCAACTCTATTCCACTGATCTATATATCTATCCTTATGCCAGTATTACACTGTTTTGATTACTACAGTTCTGTGGTAAGTATTGGATTTGGAAAATGTAGGTCCTCCAACTTTATTGTTTTCCAAGATTGTTTGGGCAACTTGATACAACTTTTATGCAACTCCATATGGATTTTAAGATCAATCTCTGCAAAAAAAAAAAAAGGCACCTGGAATTTTTATAAGGAGTGTATTGAATCTGCAGGTTAATTTGGGATGCATTATCATCTCAGTAATTTTTAAGTATTCCAATTCAAGAATGCCAGATGTCTTTCCATTTATTTAGTTCTTCTTTAATTTTTTCAATGATATTTTGTAGCTTTTTCTGTACAGTCTTATTTTTAGATATTAATAATATATTCATAATTACTAATTACTATCTTTAATTAAACTGTCCTCCGTGCTTTAGACTCTCATATCCAACCACCTGGATACCTTACAGGTTCTAACATATTCAAATCCATATTCCTTATATCCAACTCTCAACTTTTTCTTCAGTCTCTCCCATTTCAGGAAACGGCAACACCATCCATCTAGTCACAAGTTAAAAAACTTGTTATGTCATTTTTTTTATTTCCCCCTTTCCTTATCTAACCCATCAGCAAGTCATGATGACTCTACTTCCAAACTACATGTACCATCTTTACACTTGTCTCCATTTCCAATGCCACCCCCAAGCTAGCATTATTACCCAGCTAGACAACTGCAAAAGCTTTCTAACCTATCTCCCTGATGTTACTTTGCTTTACTCTGGTCCATTATTCTTATAAAATCTACTAATATGTATATATTAAAATACATATAATGTGAGCCACAGAAAAACTTTGAAATTTTGGTAGCCACATTACAAAAAAAATAAAAAGAAACAAGCACAATTAAATTTGACAATTCATTTAACCGAGTTGCTCTAAGAAATAATTATTTCAATATGTAATCAATATAAAAATTATTAATGATTCAGTTTATATTCTTCTTTCCATCCTAAGTCTTTGAAGTTTGGTGTGTATTTTACACTGACAGTACCTCTCCATTTGGATGCTTGATTTTCATCAGAAATACCTGATTTATATTTAATGTTCATAAAACTTACAAGTTGAAAAATTAAAATTTACATATCAAAACATTAAAAGTTTTGCAATAACTGAATCAATTAGGTTTTAATTTTAGGTTTAAAGTAACTAAAATTACATAAAACTGAAAACTCAGTTTCTCAGTTGCACTAGCCTCAATAGTCACATGGGGTTGTGACTACTGTCTTAATCAGCAGTGAACTGGAATCATCTTTTTTTAGATGTCAATCACATCAGATTATATCATTCTCCAGATTAAAAATCTTCCCTTCAGTTGCTTATCATTGTACTACGGACAAAATGCAAGCTATTTTTGACACCAACAAAGCCCACCTAAACTCCCTCTGCTACCTTTCCTTCCGTACTGCCTCCCGCCCCACTAGGCTCTAGTGATGCTGACTTATCTGTAAATTCCTCCAACACACAGTGCTCTTTGACACCTCACAGCCTTAGCACATACTACTCCTTCTGCACGGAATGCTTTTTCTTAGCTCTGATCAGGTTGATTTCTTGTCCTCCACCTGAAGTGTCACCTGATCAGAGAGGCTTCCCTGACCAACCCACAAATAAGTTTTCACCCATCTCTATCATGCTCTGTTACTATGTTCTCATCATTTCCATCATGGCATCCATATTGATTTATAATTAAACACTTTTCATTTGTTTATTGTTGGTCTTTTTCACTAGACTGCAAATTTCACAGTGACGGGGAATGTGCTTGTTATAATCAATATCTTTCTGCTGCCTTAGAGAGTGCCTGGAACACAACGACTGGTAAGAAACAGCATCATATGCTACAGTTGAATCAGGTATGACAAATGTCAAACCTTTACATTGTATTTGTTGATTCATTCATTCAGTATTTATTCCGAAGTTACTATGTGCTAGAAGTGAAAATAAATTAATAAAACACTCTGCTCTCAAGGAGCTCACAATTTAGTGGAAGGAGTAGATAATTTAATACAATATAATAATTATAATACTAGAGAACTACTCAGAGTTACGGGTGCCCAGAAGAGAGAGAAGTAACCTGGGAGAGTTGAGGAAGTAGGAAGTAGCTGAGGCTTCTAAGAGGAGAGGAGAGCCAAGTTAAAGAGAACAGGAGTTAACCTGGTGAAAGATCATCATAGTATTCCTATAAAGAAATCCATGTGAAAAAGGCAAAGAAATGTGAAACAGGACAGAATGTGCGTAGAGCATGAAATGCAGGGGGATCAACAGATAGCTTGGAGAAACTGGGTCATGCAGGACCTTTTATGCCAGGCCAATAAATTTAGATTTTATACTGTTGGCATTAGCAGCTGAAAAGTTTTCACCAAAATAGTGACATCATTTAATTTTAATTCCCTATCAATCATGCTAATACTCTTGGAAGTCAGAAGGTTTACAGATGGGAAGAGCATTAAGTCTATTGCTATAGTTTAGAAGATGAATGATGGCAACCGGAACTCAGTCAGTGGTTGTAGGAATTAAGCATACATCATCAATTTCAGAAATACTTAGAAAGTAAATGAAGCCTCTTGGAGAACATCAGTGACCTTGGCACGGGCAGTTTCAGTGTGCTGATGGGAAAGGAAGACACATTTCGTTTCTTCTCCACATCTGCAAAAATAATAGGAATGGCGGAAGTGATGATTAGTAGCTCCTAAATCTGGCTGCTTATCAGGAAGGAGCACGAAGAGAGCTTTTGAAAAACACAGATTACTTTGGCTTAACTCCAGACACACTAAGTCAGCCTTTGTGAGTGCAGCCAGGAACCCTGATTTTGACAAGTTCCTCAGGTAAATCTCACACAGATGTCCACATATTTGCTTTGGGACATGCTGGGATGGACCAGTCTGTCAAGGAAAATTAGCCCTTATAATTTGGATCTATTTGGTTCCTGAGATCAGACAGCAAGGGGTCAGACAGCAGAGGGTGTGAAGGGAAAGAACTAGCACAGTCAATAGTCAAAGAAGGCACCGGTTAAAATGGGATAATCTGAAGTCAATTTATATCATTAAGAAAATGGACAGAAAAAAACAGGTGAAAGAAGGGCTAACCGAAAAACTAAGACACTTAGGCTAAGAATATCAGTTCATGAAACACAATTTTATCTCATAAGTGCAAAAATATAAGTCTCTTACTAAAAGCCTCCCGTCTATATCATTGGAGTCAGCCAGTGTTAAATCACCAGCTTTCATCATTCCAGTGATGGAATAAAGGCTTTGCAACTCATTTCATTTTTTTAGCTGTTCTGTTAAGCAGCCTCCCTCAAAATCTGTCTGCCTATAACTTTTACCCATTTGTCCTAATTCCTTCTTCTGGGGACATACAGAGTCCATCTACTGCCTCTCCAAGTATATTTGCTTTGCAGGTATTGGGAGACAACATCATGACCCCACCAACTACTTTCTAACAAATGCCTCACATAAGAATTGCTAACCTGGTTACTATGATAATAACCACACAGTGAACATCAACCCTTGAACCCTCCTGGCTCACTAAGTTTTTCAAAGGAGTCACTATATCCATAGAGCCTGGCATAGTTTCTGGCATATAGTGGACTCTCAAAATATGAGTGTAAATGACTAAGTGAATGAAATAATCCACTTGCTAATACAATTTTCAAACATTGTCTTTCTCAACTAGTTTTATTATCTACCCACAACCAAACAAGTTTATTAAACTCTCTCTGCCAGGTATACAGGTAAATGAAACATCTTAATAAATAAGAAACCTTGGTGCAGAAGGACAATTTTTACTATACACCATTTTGGAATGTCTGAGTTTTTATCACATGAACATATTCCTTTTTCAATTAAATGACAGTTAATTTAACAAAATAAAAATAATAAAATTATCTCCATTTTAACTCACTTAGTGGAGTAATATGGTCTGGTATGAATTGTGCCTTCTAAAAAAAAAGATATGTACTACCACCTAAATATAGAATCTTCAGATAAAAACTACTGGAAGTAATATTAGATTTAATCTAGTCCAGAGGCATTTAAAAATACTGAAGACAACCATAGTAAGAAATAAATTTTATATTGCAGCATGGTACATATATACAAATATACAACTAATATAAAAATTTCACAATACTATATAGTACTTGCCATTACTACCTAGAATGTACTAATATATTTTTAAGGCTATCCCAACAATTTAAGTGATATCATGTCCCATTAATAGGTCATAATCCACAGTTTGAAAAACATTGATCTACACCAACATCCATCCCTACCATCAAGCAATTTATTGGTGAAGAAAGTAACATTCAGCTTGGATAAGTGGCTTATACAAAATCATGTAGCTCATTCATTCATTTAGTTCCTGCTGTGTGCTAGCACTGTGTTATGGAAAATGACAAGTGAAACACAGCTTCTGACTTCAAGGAAACTATAAATGGTTGGGCAGACAGAAAAGGCAATCAGCTATATAGTAAGAGCCATGTATAATGAAGTATGAATAAGGACCACCAAGGAGGGGCCTCTGAATCAGACAGGGAGAGCTGAGAAAGATGAGCTGGGTGATAGCAAAAACTAGACTAGGCCCTGCTCTCAATTCTTTTGGCCATGTTGCCTCGGCTTACTTTCAGCAAACATCTACTTCAAACTGAGTAACACACAAATACTCCTAAGCCCTCCGTAGTAAGATATCATCTATGTTTCTTCTTCCTACCTCCCTACAATAGAGCAGGTGTTTAACTAAGCAAGACTTCCTCCTTCCCACTCCCCTTCCTGCTCTTGAAGCAAGAGATTCATGATCCTTCCACCACTTCCCTTTTTCACTGACTCAAAAAAAACAATCACTGAGGACAATGTAATATTCCAAGAAGATAAATCAAATGTCCCCCAACAATTTCTCGTTTTTGCTTTTTAGGATTAAGTAAACAGACTAGGTTAAGTTTCTTACACTGAATATTTTTTTTATTATTAAGGTATCACTGATACACAATCACATAAGCAACATTGTGGTTACCAGATTACCCCCATTATCAAGTCCCCATCACATACCTCAACAGTCACTGTCCATCAGCATAGTAAGAGGTTACAGAGTCATTACTTGTCTTCTCTGTGCTATACTTCCTTCCCCATGCTCCCCCCATAGATTATGTGTGTTAATCTAATCATAATGCCCCTTAATTCCCTTATCCCTCTCTTCCCACGCATCCTCCCCCGTCCTTCCCTTTGGTAACTGTTAGTCCATTCTTGGGTTCTGTGAGTCTGCTGCTGTTTTGCTCCTTTAGTTTTTGCTTTGTTGTTATACTCCACAGATGAGTGAAATCATTTGTTACTTGTCTTTCTCCACCTGGCTTATTTCACTGAGCATAATACCCTCTAGCTCCATCCATGTTGTTGCAAATGTTAGGACTTGTTTTCTTCTATGGATGAATAATATTCCATTGTGTATATGTACCACATCTTCTTTATCCATTCATCTACTGATGGACACTTAGGTTGCTTACATTTCTCAGCTTTGTAAATAGTGCTGCAATAAACATATGGGAGCATATATCTTTTTGAATCTGAAATCCTGCATTCTTAGGGTAAATTCCTAGGAGTGGGATTCCTGGGTCAAATGGTATTTCTATTTTCAGTTTTTTGAGGAACCTCCATATTTCTTTACACAATAGTTGAACTAATTTACAATTCCACCAGCAGTGTAGGAGGGGTCCCCTTTCTCCACATCCTCACCAACTTTTGTTGTTGTTTGTCTTTTGGATGTTGGCCATCCTAATTGGTGTGAGGCAGTATCTCACTGTGGTTTTAATTTGCATTTCTCTGATAATTAACTATGTGGAGCATCTTTTCATGTGCCTGTTACCATCTAAATTTCTTCTTTGAGGAAGTGCCTGTTCAGATCCTCTGCCCACTTTTTAATCGGGTTATTTGCTTTTTGGTTGTTGAGGTGTGTGAGCTCTTTATATATTTTGAATGTCAACCCCTTATCGGTTATGTCATTTATGAATATATTCTCCCACAGTATAGAATGCCTTTTTGTTCTACTGATGGTGTCCTTTGCTGTACAGAAGGATTTTAGTTTGATATAGTCCCAGTTGTTCATATTTGCTTTTGTTTCCCTTGCCCGGGAAGATATGTTGATGAAAAAGTTGCTCATGTTTATATTCAAGAGAGTTTTGCCTATGTTTTCTTCTAAGAGTTTTATGGTTTCATGACTTACATTCATGTCTTTGATCCATTTCGAGTTTACTTTTGTGTATGGAGTTAGACAGTAATCCGCTTTCATTCTCTTACATATAGCTGTCCAGTTTTGCCAACACCAGGTGTGGAAAAGGCTCTAATTTCCCCATTGTATATCCATGGCTCCTTTATTGTATATTAATTGACCATATATATTTGGGTTTATATCTGGACTCTAGTTTGTTGCATTGTTCTATGGGTCTGTTCTTGTGCCAGTACCAAATTGTCTTGATTACTGTAACTTTGTAGTGGAGCTTGATGCTGGGAAGCGTGCTCCCCCTTGCTTAATTCTTCCTTCTCAGGATTGCCTTGGCTATTCAGGGTCTTTTGTGATTCCATATGAATTTTAGAACTATTTGCTCTAGTTCATTGAAGAATGCTGTTGGTATTTTGATAGGGATTGGATTGAATCTGTAGATTCCTTTAGACAGGATGGCCATTTTGACAATATTAATTCTTCTTACCCAAGAGCATGGGATGAATTTCCATTATTTAGTTTTTAGTGTTGCTTTAATTTCTTTTAAGAGTGTCTTGTAGTTTTCAGGATATAGGTCTTTCACTTCCTTGGTTAGGTTTATTCCTAGGTATTTTATTCTCTTTGATTCAATTCTGAATCGTGTGGTTTTTTGGATTTCTCTTTCTGCTAGCTCATCATTACTTTATAGGAATGCAACAGATTTCTGTGTATTAACTTTGTATCCTGCAACTTTGATAAATTCAGATATTAGTTCTACTAGCTCTGGAATGGATTTTTAGGGTTTTTTATGTACAATATCATGTCATCTGCAAACAGTGACAGTTTAACTTCTTCCTTACCAATCTGGATGCATTTATTTCTTTGTATTGTCTGATTGCCATGGCTAGGACCTCCAGAACTATGTTGAGTAAAAGTGGGGAGAGGTGGCATCCTTGTCTTGTTGTTGATCTTAAAGGAAAGGCTTTCAGTTTCTCAGTGTTAGGTTGACATTGGCTGTGGGTTTGTCATATTTGGCCTTTATTATGTTGAGGTACTTGCCCTCTGTACCCATTTCGTTGAGAGGTTTTATCATGAATGGGTGTTTAATAATATCAAATGCTTTTTCAGCATCTGTGGAGATGATCATGTGGCTTTTCTCCTTCATTTTATTGATATAGTGAAAGATGTTGACAGATTTTTGAATGTTGTACCATCCTTGCATCCCTGGGATGAATCCCACTTGATTATGATGTATGATCCTCTTGATGAATTTTTGAATTTGGTTTGCTAAGATTTTGTGGAGTATTTTTGCATCTATGTTCATCAGGGATATTGATCTCTAGTTTTCTTTTTTTTTGTAGTGGCTTTGCCTGGTTTTGGTATTAGGGTGATGATGGCCTCATAGAATGAGTTTGTAAGTATTCTGTCCTTTTCTAATTTTTGGAAAACTTTAAGGAGAATGGGTACTATGTCTTCTCTAAATGTCTGATAAAATTCAGTGGTGAAGCCATCTGGTCCGGACGTTTTGTTCTTGGGTAGTTTTTCTATTACCAATCCAATTTTACAGCTGGTAAATGATCTATTCAGATTTTCTGTTTCTTCCTGGGTCAGTCTTGGAAGGTTGTATTTTTTTAGAAAGTTGTCCTTTTCTTCTAGGTTATCCAGTTTGTTAGCATGTAATTTTTCATAGTACTCTCTAATAATTCTTTGTATTTCTGTCCATAGTAATTTTTCCTTTCTCATTTCTGATTCTGTTTATGTGTGTAGATTCTCTCTTTTTCTTGATAAGTCTGGCTATGGGGTTACCTATTTTGTCTATTTTCTTGAAGAACCAGCTCTTCATTTCATTAATTTTTTCTATTGTTTTATTCTTCTCAATTTCATTTATTTCTTCTCTGATCTTTATTACGTCCCTCCTTCTACTAACTCTGGGCCTTATTTGTTCTTCTTTTTCCAGTTTCAATAATTCTGAATTTAGACTGCTCATTTGGGATTCTCCTTCCTTCTTTAAATATGCCAGGACTGTTATATACTTTCCTCTTAGAACTGCCTTCACTGCATCCCACAGAAGTTGGGGCTTTCTGCTGTTGTTTTCCTTTGTCTCCACATATTGCTTGATCTGTTTTAATTTGGTCATTGATTCATTGATTATTTAGGAACATGTTTGTTAAGCCTCCATGTGTTTGTGAGCCTTTTTGTTTTCTTTGTACAATTTATTTCTAGTTTCGTACCTTTGTGATCTGAAATGTTGGTTAGTACAAATTCAATCCTCTTGAATTTGCTGCAGCTCTTTTTGTGGCCTAGTATGTGGTCTATTTTGGAAAATGTTCCATGTACACTTGAGATGAATGCCTGTGGCTTTTGGGTGGAGTGTTCTATAGATGTCTGTTAGGTCCATCTGTTCTAATGTGTTGTTCAGTGCCTCTGAGTCCTTACTTATTTTCTGTCTGGCTGATCTGTCCTTTGCAGTGAGTGGAGTGTTGAAGTCTCCTCAAATGAATGCATTGCATTCTATTTCTCTCTTTAATTCTGCCAGTATTTATTTCACATATGTAGGTACTCCTGTGTTGGGTGCATAGATATTTATAATGGTTATATCCTCTTGTTGGACTGACCCGTTTATCATTATGTAATGTCCTTCTTTGTCTCTTATTACTTTCTTTGTTTTGAAGTCTATTTTTGTCTGACATAAGTACTGCAACACCTGCTTTTTTCTCCCTATTGTTTGAATGAAATATCTTTTACAATCCTTTCACTTTCAGTCTGTGTATATCTTTGAATTTGAAGTGAATCTCTTGTAGGCAGCATATAGATGGGTCTTCCTTTTTTATCCATTCTGTAAGTCTATGTCTTTTGATTGGTGCATTCAGTCCATTTACATTTAGGGTGATTATCGATAGATATGTACTTATTGCCATTGCAGGCTTTGGATTTGTGGTTGCCAAGGATTTAAGGGCAGCTTCTTTATTATCTAGCAGTCTCCCTTAACTCACTTAATACGCTATTATAAACACAGTCTTTTGTCTTCCTCCTCCACTGTTTATATGTTAGATGTCATATTCTGTATTCTTTGTATACCCCTTGACTGACTTTGTGGGTAGCTGATTTAATTTTGCATTTGCTTAGTAATTAATTGGTCTACTTTCTTTACTGTGGTGTTATTTCCTCTGGTGACAGCTATTTAATCTTAGGCACACTTCCGTCTAGAGCAGTCCCTTTAAAATACACTGTAGAGATGGTTTATGGGTGGTAAAGTCCTTCAACTTCTGCTTATCTGGGAATTGTTTAATACCTCCTTCAAATTTAAATGATAATCTTGCTGAATACAGTGTTCTTGTTTCAAGGCCCTTCTGTTTCATTGCATTGAATATATCATGCCACTCCCTTCTGGCCTATAAGGTTTCTGCTGAGAAGTCTGATGATAGCCTGATGGGTTTTCCTTTGTAGGTGATCTTTTTTCTCTCTCTGGCTGCTTTTAATACTCTGTCCTTGTCCTTGATCTTTGCCATTTTATTACATGTCTTGGTGTTGTCCTCCTAGGGTCCCTTGTGTTAGGAGATCTGTGCACTTTCATGTCCTGAGAGACTATTTCCTTTCCCAGATTGGGGAAGTTTTCAGCAACTATTTCTTCAAAGACACTTTCTATCCATTTTTCTCTCTCTTCTTCTTCTGGTAGCTCTATAATGTGAATATCGTTCCATTTGGATTAATCACACAGTTCTTTTAATATTCTTTCATTCCTAGAGGTTCTTTTTTCTCTCTCTCCCTCAGCTTCTCTGTATTCCTGTTCTCTGATTTCTATTCCATTCACCATCTCCTTTACTTCACCTAATCTGTTTTAAATCCTGCCATTGTTTGTTTCATTTCTGTTATCTCCCTTCTGAATTCATCCCTTAGCTCTTGAATATTTTTCTGTAGTTCCATTAGCATGCTTATGACTTTTATTTTGAATTCTTTTTCAGAAAGATTGGTGATTTCAATCTCCCTGAGCCCTCTTTCTGGTGTTTGGGGATTTTGGATTGAACAAGTTTCTTCTGCCTTTTCATAGTCCTGGAATGATGGGAGTGGTCACCGGTGAGTGGCACAGGTATCAGCTGAGAGGACAAAGTCTCTTCCTGCTTACCGGTTGCCATGCCTGTCTCCACTCTCTGTGCCAGTTAACTGAGCACAGGGAGCAGCCTCTGGGTAAATCCCCTAAGCTACCATGGGCAGGGTGTCCCTCAGAATGGCCTAGGGTGATGGCGGTGGTCACAGGTGAGCAGCGCAGTTTCTGCCAAGATAACAAAGCCCCTTTGTGGCACCTGGTCTCAGCGCCCATTTCTGCTGTCTGTGCTGGTCAACCCTGCACAGAGAGCAGCCTCTGGGTCTGGGCCAGTTAGCTGCACACAGGGAGAAGCCTCTGCGTTAAGCTGTGTAGTTGCTCTAGGCGGGGCTGCCCTCTGGCTGATCTGCAGCAATAGTGGGGACAGCCAGTTTGCACATAGGTCCCAGCATGGAGGAAGGAGCAGCAGGCTGCTTATTGCGTTGAGGGGCCTCGGGGCTGCATTGCCAACCAGGGGGATAGGGCGCCTGAAGCTCCTAAAAGTTCCCATCCTGCTGGGTTTAGTGCGCAAGAACAATTTTGTCCACCTGTTCCTTCTCCCAAACCCTTGCCCCTTTAACAGCCCTCTGACTGTTGAGAGGTCCCTTAAAGTGCCTGCTTTTCTTTTGTCCTAGGGCAGCAGTTGTGGGAACCTGTTTGCATTCTTAGTCTGAGACTTTGCTTTTCAGCCCCTCTAATCTCCAGAGCACCGTGCAATGTGTGTCTGTGCTCCGGGGGTAGATTTCTAGGGCTGGGTATTTAGCAGTCCTGTACTTCCACTCCCTCCCTGCTCTGATTCTTTTCCTCCAACTGGTGAGCTAGGGTTGGGGAAGTGCTCGGGTCCTGCCAGGTTGCAGCTTTTTACCTTACCCTTTTCTGTGAAATGTTGACTTCTCCCAGATGTAGACTGGCTGGTGTACTGTTACTTCTGGTCACTCTTTTAGGAATAGTTGTATTTGCTGTATTTTCAAAATATATGTAGTTTTGGGAGGAGATTTCCACCACAGTACTCACACCACCATCTTTTCTCCATCTTCCTGAGTCTTTCTTATACATTGTGTTATCACTGAATAACTGCAGTCAGTATTCAGATAGTTTACTGGTATTTCTACACAAGAATGCAAAAACGAGATCACAGAATGGTTGTTGTCCAGGAAGTAGAATCCTGAATGGTTCAATCAAGAATATAGATTGCAGGCATTTTTGCCTCTTTGAAACATATGAAAAGAATGTATCTCCATTTTATTAACCAGAAAATAGAAATACACACACAGGAAGTTCTCAACTTTCTCTAGATAAGACACCCAAAGCTATTCTTACACAGTTTCTCAGGCATACCTAGTAACAAAAAAATAATGTAATTTCAAATGGAACCAGTTAACTAGCTCAGAGCTAAAATTGGTGGTTAACAAGTTGCAGAAATGTCAATCAAGTCAAAATACGAATCTTTCCACTGAAAATGGTTATTGGACATCAACATCTACTACAAGAATTTTGGTACTTCTCTAAGGTCTAATAGTACCAGGCAGCACTATTTTTCTGTCTCCTTCCTGATCTTTCCACTGTAGATCTTTTCTATTCTCTGGGCGTAGCACATACTCTTGCTTAGGAGTCCTGCTTCTCTAGTTGGACCCTCTCAGTTGTTCTTCCCACTTCTACTCCCATATTTGCCTATGATTTCATCTAACATTTCCAAAAGATAAAGCTATGCTAAGAATGGTTTACTCCATATCACAGAATCAAATACTTTCCTTATATTCTCTGGCAGAACATCTGAAAATATTATTAGCAAAATCATTTTAATTCTATTATATCTGTTAATTCTATTATGTTCATTATCTCTAGTATTCACCATTTAAACACTAGCATGCCACTAACTTTTTCCAGCTCAAGCTTCCTACTTTCTGAATTGAAGGTAATAAAACATGCCTTTACTATTCCCTCAAGGATACTGTAAGGATTAATAAAAGAATAAACAGAAAAGTGTTTGGAACTCTTGGGAGGGAAAAGTCTACAAACTAGGTTTATGTTCTATATATCTATTTAAAGAAAAAAATACACCATGGTAATGCTAAATGGGGGAAATTCTTCTTAAAGAAGGCCCAAATATACTCTAAGTTACTCTGATCTCCTTGCACTATTCACCATGTAAGAACTTATTCACTATGTAAGAACTTGTTCACCATGTAAGAACTTGTTTATTATGCTTCAGAAGATTGGAGACTGTTGAGAATTAGGCTTAGGGTTGATTAATGATTGTGCATTGAGTCCCCTATACAGAATTTTATTGTTATTAACAACCATTTGATCAATAAATATGAGAGATGCCTTCTCAAAAAAAAAAGTTGGTATTTTCACACAGTTACATGCACAAAAAGGAGAATTTGCAAATACACATTACTGTGTATCATCTCTCTTAAATTTACTTGATTTTAAAATATTCAGTATATGTCTGGTCTAGATAAAAGCTAATCACCATTAAATGGATTCTGGCACCAGTTTCATCTTGGGGAAGGGGTTTCCCATACCAGCAATAAGCAATGCTCTGGACACCACCTGGGCGTCTCACAATTCAAATCAGCTGAATTTAATTCACCTGGAAATAACCTCCTATTCCACAGGTTGAGGGTTTAATCCCAAAAGACTACCCCCGACCCACAAGTCCAAATGGCTGTAAATCAGTGGTCCCATAACCATCTCCTTGGATTTGGTTAGTTTGCTAGAGAGGCTCACAGCACTCTGAGAAACATTTCACTTACCAGACTACCAGTTTACTATAAAAAGATACAACTCATGAACAGACAGATGTAAGCAGTGTACAGTGCAACATATGGGGAAATGGAGTGGAGCTTCCGTGCCCACTCTGGGGCATCACTGTCCCCAAATCTCCATTTGTTCACCAACCTAGAGGCTCTCCAAACCCAGTCCTTTTGGGGTTTTATGGAGGTATTACTGCATAGGCATAGCTGATTAAATCATTACCCAATGGTGACTGATTCAACCTCAAGCCTCTCTTCCCTAGGAGTTTGGAGGTAGTACTGGAAGTTCTAACACTCTAATCACAGGTTGGCTCCAGCAGCAACCAGCCCCCTCTCTTAGGTGCTTTCCAAATACCACCTCATTAACATAACAGAAGACATCTTTATCACTTTCAACACTTGGGAAACCTAGGAAATTCAGAGCTTTGGGGAGCTGTGTGTGAGCCAGGCAGGAACCATGGACAAGGAAGACCAAATAAATATGGGAAATATATTTTGGTCCTCTGAAGAACCAAATACATATTTTTCTTTTAAATGTCAATATTGCAGCCATCATTTATTGAATGCCTAGTATGGGCCATACATTTTACATCACCTTTCTTAGAACTCACGCACAATATAGAATTTAAGTCTGTATTCTTATACCTATATTGCAGATGAGGAAATTAAGTACCAGTGAGGTTCAATGCCTTGCTGAAGAGCCATGCTACTAACAAGAGTCAGAGGTGAGATGGAAACACCAGTCAGCAAAGCCTGTACTCTGTCACCAGGATATGATGACTTCTTTTGAAATACTGGCTTTTTGAAGATCTAAGAAAACAAGTATCATAAGATTAGTCACCCATCAAATTACTTATTTAAATGTATTATCCTTTCATTTCCAAGTCATGGAAACGATAGACAATGAGGTCCTTTAGAAGACCTACGCACTTCTGACAGGTACGTATGTGTTATCCAGGCATGTATCCCAAACATACACTGAAGTAATAGTGTCTTGCCAATGGGTTTCAGCCCCAGGCAAGTTCACTATGGATTCAGTGTGACCAAAAGAATGAGAGTAGAACATTTTTGGGGTGAAAGGGTTATACCCAACTTTATTTCCACAGTGGCAGGTCAATAACTAGAATTCCGTTCACTCAGAGTGAGTCTACATGCAGCAAGCCCATCTCTGCCTCTGGGCCTCTCTGCCCACATAGCCATCTTAGTCTCTGTCCCCAGCACCGCCACCACTCTAGCCTCTGCCCTGCTCTCCTGCAGCCTTGCAGCCATGCCACCATGTCACCAGAGTGCTGGGCAGGGCTCTTTATATAATAGAGTCAATAACAATGCATTGCCCACATGTGTGTAGTGAGCTAGCCAACCAGGGCCAGGTGAGAATCCTGGCCACAGGAACCTTCATTTTATCCGCAAGTGGGAAATGAAAATGAGACACCGTCACAAAAGAGTACTGAGGCATTTTAAACTCATGGAAATAGAGGACTTGCAGCAGGGATGTTAGAGAAAACAAGATCATATCATTCGTGGATTACATGTATCATTCTTTCTTCCATTAACTCTCTTGCCTTTCTTACCCATTAAGCATTTAACACAATATTAAGGCTGTTGAAACTGTTAATTTCCTTGACTTTGATGGGCCTCACTCTAAGAACACAAACACAAAAAAGTAAGATATGAAACAGGCAAACCACAGGGTTAGTATTTGCCACCTAAATATATCTTTTATTTTACCAAAAAATTTACCCATTTCTTTAAATAGTAACCTTTCCATTCATATTATTTACTTATACACAACTTTTCAGAAATTTTCTATGGTCTAAGCAAGGCCTATGAGTGACCATCTCGGGCACAACTTTCTAGGTATGCCTACCTGTGGGAAAGTATTAATAATATGGGAAAACCTATTTCATTTAGTCTTTTCCTGGGTCCATCTGTTCCCTAAAAGTCACAATTTGTTCTAGACTACATTATCTCAACCAGATTACCTGATCTAAACCTGAAAAAGTCCTATTCCCTGTCTCCCTCCACTATCACGTATAGGGGAAGGAAAAAAGAAAAGAAATATCATTGCTGTTCTGCTTTCAAGAAAAGTAATGGAGGGGAATATCAAGAAGGAGAAAGACTGGTCCAAAGGAAGGGAATGGGAAAAGGAGGAGGCAGCATGAGAGGGCTGCACTTTAAACAATAAAAGGAGGGAGAGAAGATAATAAAATGACTAGGGGCCTGAACACCAAATTCCCAGCTCAACTCTCATTCTGTTTCTGACCTTGGGCAAATCTCTTGGTTTCTTCATCCAAAAATAAAGCCAGATGGTTTCATACAGAACCTAGTGAAATGCCAGTCCTTGCTACTGGTAAAAGAAAAGCTAAGCTACCTATTACTCAAAAAAAGAAAGAAAAGAAAATTCACCAAGGTGCTATTAACAAACCCTCTAGTTTGCTGGAGAGGTAGTTTAACTTGAGAAATGAGAAATGCAAATCACTTAGTGTCAGCCCACCTCCCTCTTTCTAAATATCAGATTACATCTTCAGGTTTCCCTTTAGAATATTTTCCCTGATGTTCTGTTTTCAACTTACTCCACTACTTTAACTAAATGCCTTATTCTTAAAAAATAAAATAGAACTCCACCTCCTTTATGTATTAGTGCCTTGGAGGTCCTTATAAAGTAGTTGGTCTGATCCATCCCACTCTCAATCAGCCTTCACTGCAGCCAGTTATACTTTCAATCTCTCCAAACGCTTTTCTTTCCTGCTACTTTTCTCTTGGGCCCTCTCCAATACACAGTATCTCTCTGTGATAAAGTAACGGTCTAAATTCAAAGTCTTGCTGTCAAGTCAGGCACAGACACAGATCACCACCTCTCTGCTTTGACATTGATACTCCAGTACAAGCAGCCTTGAGCTAAAATGATACTGGCTGCCAAATGATACTGGAAACTCATATATTGTGTACTTTCCACTTATGTCCAAATTCAATTTCAGAATTGTACTTTTTCAGGATTGTTTTCATTTTTTTAAAAATAAATTGACAAAGTATTAATTATTTTGTCCCATTTAGTTCATATTATACCCAACTTTCATTTTACAAACATATTTGAAAGTTGTGGTTTGATACCTTATGCTGTCAGTTCCTTTTTTATAAATAAATCAGCTGCTATACATTCATAGTTTCTTTTTTCCCAATATACCTAGAACTCAATAAATTCATGCTCATTGATTGACTTGCCCATATTTGTAAAGATTATCATTAGGAATCATATCCAAGGCAAAATTCCAGTTTAGTCACTTACTAACTATGCTGACCCTGCACAAATTATTTGTCTCTCTAACCCTGAGTTTCCTCTTCTATTGGGAGATGTGAAAACAGGGTAAGAACTGGAGGCATGGAAAGTGTGTAACAGTGTCCATTCCTGCCACCCAGGAAGGATACATAAAATACTGCCCCTCTTCTTCCTTCTGCTTTTAAAAAATGTTTTGGTATAATGTAATCTATTAGGATTTTTAAATTAATGCTGAGAAAGTGAGAAATTGCAAAGCAGACTTAGAGGTAGACAAAAATAAAAGAAAGAAAGATTAATTGGATTTTTCTGTACAGTACATTAGCTCAGGGCTCTCTCGACTTGGCTCTGGTCGGAGAGGAAAAAATCATCTATTTCTTTTAGCTGCTTACAGTCTTTTCTTAAAATCAATCACAATAATAAGTAAAACATCATAGTTTAATTCCACTTATTAGCCCTAGCAAAAGGCACTGCCTAAGACAAACATCTAATATACAAATGTATGTACTGTTGCTAGAGAGCCCAAGAACCTACCCTCTGGCATAGCCACCTACTGCGTTTCCATTCCTCCAAAGGTCTGGATGACTGCCTGCCCAACTTTATTCTTAAAAAAGTTAATCAAGTACATTTTTTTATATCTGTTAGTCTCAAGGAAATTTCTAAACAGAGATATCCTATCAAGTCCAGTTCACCTAGTTGTATTGCTTCTCAGATATTATTAATGAAAAAAGAATTAAGTTGATTGTGGAAATTAAATCCTGCCAACTGTGATAACCTAGAAGTACATTATGTAATGTAAATTCTGCAGATTTCAAGTTTTAGCAATTCACTGCTGGATGAGAAAAAGTTCATGTTTTTGATACTTTATTTAAATACACCCTTGGGAACCATGAAGCATGATTTTCAATAATTATCACATTTTAATTGTTAGCACCCATTTATCTAATAACTTTTAATACTTGGAAACCATTTGTTGAAAAATATCCAGATGCTCTGATATTTCAGAAACTCTTTTCCCTCAGTACAAACCTATTTCTGAATTAAGAAATTTTACTAATAATGACGTCTTCTGTGCTTAATCTTATTGGCAATTAGAGAACTTCCACCTCCTCAAATTTTAAATACTCTCCTGAAATCAAAGAAATTAGGAACATATTATTGTCCATCTAGCCACATAAATGACTTCAATTTAAAAAAATTAACAACAGCATTCAATGTCTCACCTTTACTCCCACAAAATAACTTTAATTTGGTAATCAACATATCCATCTTTAGAAAACTCACAGCTAAATAAATACACATTATTTGACAATTCCATATTTGAAATGAACTCCCTCAATGTAGTCACTTTCAAAAACATCTCTTATTTGGTGGCCATTAATCACCAAACCTATTTTATTTGTGCAAAACTGAAAGTCTGTTTACCACTCAGGCTTTGGAATCCTCTGCCTATATAATTAGCCTTGAAGAATAATGTTTCTAACAAGTATATCATTAAAAAACATTTACACATTAGCAACTAGTTCAGTTTTCACTTAACACCTCTATAAACAAAGTTATATGCACTCTGAACACATACTTAAATAAATAATCCAATTACATTCTAGAGCTCCCTTCAAGAAAGTCTTATTTAGTAAAGAAAAATACTTATAACTAATGTTGCTTCTGCCAAGGTGTTGCCTCAAAACCTCTGTGAGATGAGGCAAGGTAGATATACATAAATAAATCTGAATAAAATATTAATACATAGCAGCTTCTTATTTATTTAAGCTGTGCTTTTAAGTATGATCAAAGAAAGAAGTTAAAAGTTTTATCAGAGGAATTGGTAAATCTCAATATGGAAGTGGCAATATGGCACAAAGGTTTTGGAGCATAGATATGGAGCCCAGACACCTCAGGTTGAATTCCAGCTCCACTGTTTTATGTTAAATTAAATCAGCCTTCAGCAATTTACTCAAACTCCCTAAATCTTAAGTTCCTCTTCTGTAAAGTGAAACTCTTCAGAGAACTTTCCTCTTTGGGGTTTTATGAAGATTAAATGAGATTAACCATGTAAAAGCACCTAACACATAGCAAGCACTAAATACTGAACATTATCATCACGATCATCTCACTGCACTATAAATTAAAAAAAAAAAACAGGATGTGCAAGTAGTGGAACAATTCAATTCTTCCATACACAAACCAGACCAATAGGCAGGCCCCAAGCCAGTTAGTGAACCCTATATTCAGACCATGAGTCTCAGGTGTCAGTTTCTGTTCATTAGACCTTAAGAGGCCTCTCACTGCCAGGATATCTCATCTGAACAATCAAAAGAACAATCTAGTTACTCACACTATATCACATTAATATGTAAATTCATTACTTCAGCAAGAAAATCACAAACAAGTAGTTCATTCATGACTCATTTTATTCATAATGATCTCAAACTTGTCACCCAAAAATTGGATTTTACAGCTACAGTTAAATGAAGTAAACACATTCACATCCAAATTCATTCAGTGGTGTCAAAACTCAATATAAACAAACTAGTATCTCAGAGAAGATATGGTTAGTCCACTACACAGAGATTGTTAAATACTGAGGAGAGAATGTGTCATTATTTTGAAAAGAACAAGCTTAAATGATGAGCAAACACTATTAATTTACACAAGCAATGACCCCTTGTTTTAAGACTGCATTCATAATTGCACATAGAGTCTTAAAATGAAAACAGCTACATATAACAGAGGAAAGTTTCATCCTTAAAAGAAGGACCTCATCTTTATTGCAAAATTTCTGGATAATAAAAAGATAAAAGATTATAGTGGCACATGAGTAGATTTTTTTTCTGTCTGGGCTGAATCTTCTATAAAAATAGAGAACTCCTTTTTCCCTAAGGTTGGTTTATAATTAGATTCCTTAATAATTCAATGACAGGAACCTTTATTAAAGTCAAATGACCTTTTTCAATTATATGTTCTCCTAATATATAAGCTCTGCTAGGCAGGTGTGATCTCTTACAGATAATAAAGCCTTTATATATTCATTAAGTAAGTTTTTCCCTTTGTGTTCATCCTTTTCTCCTATTTGACATTCTAACAGTAATTAAAACTTTTTAAGAAGTATAAAAAATTGCTAATGGATTCTGGTAAAAACTTTGATTTGTAGAATATTTATAATGTCCCTATTTTTCATTGTATCATGGAAACTGTCCAAGCTAAAATATTTCACTCTTCCATGACTCTTCTTTAAAATTCTCATTTCAAAAGAATATAGCTTGTGAGGGGAAATGTGTACAATATTATAGCATAAAGAAATGTTAGGATTTGAAAACCTGGATAATAAAATTGAGATACATGCATAAAATTGGCATTAGGTTCAAAAGCTCTTGCCATAAACAGCCCCATCCCACTAAATACATAAAAGATGCATAAGAATATGGTAACTGCATTTGAATTACTTAAAATTTTTAATCTGGAAGTATTTGTTTAAAAACAAAAGAAGTTAAATGACTATTAAAGCACCACGTTAAATGCTCTGAAGTTTGAAAACTACACTGTCATCAAACCTCACTTGCCCTATGGATACCAATTTATATTCAGTGAATTTCAGTGACAATAAATCAAAAGATGTAAAACCCTTAAGTATGTGACTGGTATGTGTACGTTTGAAATCACATATTCATCACCATAAATCTGTGATGATGTAGGTAAAAATGCTTTACTATCACTCTTCTCGTCACTCAAATGATAAAACTGAGGTACAGTGATTAAATAACTTATTCAGACACCAGCCAACCATTAGCAATTTTACTTTTTTGTTAATTTCTTAGCTTTCTAGTTCACACAGTGGGGAAAGAAACCGAAGGGTATCATCTGGGAGATCGAGCATCATCTGAGAGAAAAGAATATGCACTCTATGGATGCTAACATTCACAAAGGAGATGTGGGAATATCTAAATTTTACACATCATCAAACACTAACAAAAAAGAAAAAGGGAACTGAAACAGGAACCTTCTGAATCCCAAACCACTAACCAGCCAAATAAAAAGAGTAAAGTACAATCTCTGGATTGTTCCCCCCTCTAGCTCACGATCTTGGCTGCTGTACATTTCTACCTGGTTAACTACTAGGAAACAGATTTCAGCTTTCATAATGCTTTCCGATAGGCTTTTCTTAGCAAATGTCTGCGCTCTTCAGGCAAGGCCGTTAAGGTAACTTAATCCCTCATGAATTGCTCAGTGCAAGAGATGCCGATTTCCAATTCAAAGATTAATTATTTAGCTTTCCCTGTATTAAGAGTCACGAAGAACCCCATAACTATAATTTAGATTCAGCATGTGGTCTAGAAGAGTCACGGAACAAATAAGAGCCTAGGGAACGGAAAATGATGCTGGGGGAGGGGGCTCCGAGAGAGTGCGAGAAATGCTGGTCAATTCCGCGACGACGCCGGAATGACATGGCATCTGGGCAACATAAATCCAAGCCCACCCCCTCTGACTCTGCCTGGGTTCCTCTGACATCTGCCCCGAGCTGTGAGTCGGTGCACACGCGAACACACCACCTTTTATTCCGGGACTCCTAAGAGGAGAATGGTGGGGACGTGTCGCTGGATAAAGCTTCACAACAAACGGTTTCTTTCTCCTCGCACCCCGCCTCCCTGCTAGGGGCAGGCGACGACTGTCTCCAACAGTAGGCAGCTGAGGAGCAGAGCACCAGGGCGAGAGGAAAGAATCTGGGGGGAGAAGCCCCGAAGGCTCGCGGAGCGCGGCGGGGAGGCTGACAGGAGGGGGGAGCCGGGCCGGGAAGCCAGAGAGGGCGACGGGGGCGCCGCATCGGGCAGCCCGGCAAAGCGCCCGGTGGGGGAAGCCGATGCCGGGCGGACCCCTCCCCCGACTCCCGGACCGGAGGAGGAGAGGAAATGGCTTTGTATCGCAGGATGAAAGGCAGGCAGGAGGGCCACCAGGCGGGGCGGGGGGGGGGGAGGAAGCCCGGAGCCGGGACGACCCGCCCGCGCCGCGGGCTCCGCCGCAGCCCCCGGCCCGCCCGTTGCTCCGGCCGCCGACCGCGCTCCAGCGGCCGCGCGGGGCCGCCCCCGCCTCCCCGCGCCTCGCGCGCTCACCTGCCCACGAAGTTCTCGAGCACCGAGCTCTTGCCGGCGCTCTGGCCGCCCACCACGGCGATCTGCGGCAGCTCCAGGAGGCAGCTCTGTCCCAGCGCCGAGAAGGCGTCCTGCAGCCGGTTCACCAGCGGAATCAGCTCCTCCATCTCCCGGTTCCCCATCTTGCCTGCGAAGCGGGCCGCCCGCGGGTCCCTGCTGACCTGGCGGGGAGCCGGGGCCGCGCTGCCTCCCGCCGCCGCGGCCGCGCGCGTTCAGTCAGTTAGCCGGCCTGGCCCCCACAGACGCCGGACCCGCAACCCGCCGCCGCCGCTCCACTGACAGCTAACGGCCCGCAGCACGCCTGCGCGGGCGGCGGGGGCGTGGCCTAACTGGCGACCGCCCCGCTCTCGGGACCGGCGTGCACCCCGCCTCCAGGCCGCCCCGGCCACCGCGGCCTCGTCTCTGCGGCTCAGAGGCGAAGTTAAGGCGCTCGGTCAGAGCAGGGCGTGAAAACCCCCACACCCGCGTCACTGTTCCCTTTCAGCAGCTACAGAGCCAAAGTCCAGTGCAAAGCACGACCACCGACGCCAGCGCAGCAGCGGCACCTCCGTCTCTGCACCAGGGCGCCGCGGCCACAGCGCACCTCCCAAAAGGGGACCTCGAGTCCCCACGCCTCTCCAGAACCCGGCTGTTCTCGGGTGGCCGGCCTGCTGGAGTCCGAATTCTGCAGTCTGACATCCGTTGCAGGCCCTGCGTAGTCTGACCCCGCAGAACTGTTCAACTTAAACGCCTCCGTCCTCCCAGCTGGGCTAAGCAAAGGACAGTCCACCGTGCTTACCCCGCACCACCGTCTCTCTCCGATCTACCATACTCAACTGTCCTTTGCGACTCCTTATGAGGTTTCTCCTCCCGATCTATCTCCCTCTGGAGGATCTATCAATAACCGTGTACTCTGCACCCATGCTGTTAAATTAACAAATTGAGAAGTTACTGTGCCTGGTGATGGACACGCAAAGACAAACGGTCATGCTTCTCTTAGCCTCCTCAGACGGTCGCTCTTTTGAAATATCTATACTCATGACTTAATTCATGGGCCTTTTCTTGGTACCACAGGACCTTCCCATGGCTTTAACTGCACATGATGGCTAGCGACTACAGAAATCTAAACTGCTAATCCATCTCTCTTTCTTGTGCCTTAGAATGTACTCCCAACTGGTCCAGGACTTCACTACTGAATTTCCCAAAATTACCCCTGACGTAACTTACTCAGAACTGAACTCATTTTCTCTATTCTCAGCATTTAATGCCATAACTTTCCCTCTAACATGATAAAGACTTAAATAAAGCTGTCCAAAATAATCAATAAACTAAAAACAACTCAAATGTCCAACAAAAGGTGAATGAATGAGCAAATATTATTTTGCATTCAGTGAGATATTCTCACGAACAAAAAGGAATGAACCTCTGAATACACCAACAATATAGCTGAATCAGATACTTTAGGTGGAATCAAAGAAGCCCAAGAGGACATATTGCAATGCTCCATTTATACAAAGTTCTAGAATAGACAAAACTATTCTCTGTTGATAGTAACCAGAGCAGTGGTTGTCTTTGAGGAGTGGGGATTGATCTCTGTGGAATGGAAATGTTCCATATCTTGATCTGGATATAACTATACATTTGCAGAAGTGCAACCAACTAAACATTTAAGATCTGTGCACATCACTGTAAATTATACCCCAGTTTTTTTTAAAGTGAGAGAGAGAGAGACAAAACTGAACACAGCATATTCTCCACTGAAGTGATTCCTGATGAGAATGTCTGCCCAGCATGCCTTTTCAAAGAATCACCCCTCCATCCATCACGTGGGTGTAGCCAGAGCAGTCATGAAGATAGAAAGGCATAAAGAGCAATTCATGTGCTCCTGCTCTCAGCAAGAGGCCCGCTCAGTCCCAGTTCAGAATCTGGAAGTCATTCTAACTCCCTTTCCTTCTCTCTCTCCCTCATCCCCTACATCAAGTTGGTTCCCAAATTATGCCCATTCTACCTCCCTGGAACCCCTATCCTCCCCATCTTTGCTGTCAGTGCCTCATAACTATCATTTATTGAACAACCAGTTTCTTCTATGCTTCCCATGTATATTTATGCACCCTGAATAAATTTTCATTATTGCCCTTGGCACATTGCAGTGAGTCTGGTTTACAGGTCTCTCTCTGCCACAAATTGATAAGCAGAATAACACCCCCCACCAAAGATGTCCCCATTCTAATCCCCAGGACCTGTGAATATGCTACCTGACATGTTGAATGGGACTTTGCAGATGTGATTAAATTAAAGACCCTGGGATGGAGGAGCATGCTGGATTATCTGAATGGACCCAGTCTAATCACATTGGTCCTGAAGAATAGTGAGCCTTTCCCAGCTGTGTCACAGGGGGACATGACTACAGGAGAATGCTCACACAGGTGCCACTTTGCTGGCTATGAAGATGAAGAAAGAGGGGGCCAAGAAATATGGGCAGCCTCTAGAAGCTGGAAAAGCAAGGGAACAGATTCTCTCCAAGAGCCTCCAGGAGGAGCACCGCCCTGCTGACACATTGATTTTATCTCAGTGAGACCTGGGTCAGACTTCTAGCCTACAGAACTCTAGTAGATTTGCATTGTTTAAAACCACTAAGTTTGTGGTAATTCATTACAGCAGCCCAGAAAACTACTACAACTAATGGCAAGCTCCTTGAAGGCAAGATCCATCTTTGTGATTCTCAATGCCTAGCACAGTGCTTAGCACCTAAGAAGACCACAGTCTACTGGGGACAGACATGAACAAGTCATACAACACAATGTAATCAGTTTTCCCATGGAGCTAAGGACTGAATGGTATCTCAAAATTCATGTCTATTTGAAGTAAGGTTAAGTGAGGTCATAAGGGTGCAGCACTGATACAATAGGATGAGAGTCCTTTAAGAAGAGACACTAGAGCACTTGCGCTCTCTCTCTCTCTCTCTCTCTCTCTCTCTCTCTGCCATATGAGGACACTGAAATGGTAGCTGTCTGTGAGCCAGGGAGGGAGTCCTCAACAGAAACTGAATCAGCCTGCATTTTGATCTGGGACTTCCTAGCCTCCAGGATTTTGCAAAAATAAATTTCTGTTGTTAAAGCCACCCAGTTTATGATATTTTGTTATAGCAGCCCAAGCTAAAACACATTTGTCTAAAGGAATATGGTGTGAAAATCAGAGAGTAACAATTCCATTTGGAGAGGGTCGTGGAAAATTTGAGAGAAGAGGTGACTCCTGAGGTGTGCCTTGGTTAAGTACATCCTGCACTCTGCTATGTGCCATAGGAACACAGAAGAATCGGAAACTAGCCCTTGCTCCAAGTCTCTTGCATTCTAATGTAGGAGACAATGCTACCATGCATTAAAGAATGTATAATTATTATATAAATTTGAATTTTATGTGCACTGAAGCAATGCATGTCATCTCTGTTCTCCAGAACCCCACCCACCAACTTCAAGAAACCACCCTGAACTATCCTTGCTAATTACTTTCCTTTACTTCCCATTTCCAGAATCAGTTCTGTGATAATGTAGAAACAAGAGAAATCTAACAGACACCCTCAACAACCTCTTCATATAAATTAATCTGGATGAAACAAATAAGGGGAAAATTGACAGGAAGACAACCTACATCTTTGGGTAAAGCTGAAAAGGGGAGCCTGGTTAGCTGTCCCTGCTTCCTGACTGTATCACACAATCACCTCAGCTCTGTTTCCGAGCCAAGTAATTACTGCCAGCTCCTGCTCTCTATCACACTTGTTTCCACCTTCCTAACAAGAAAGAAGATTCCTAAAGGTTAGCAGTCTTTTTTAGGCCTGGCTTGCTATCTAAGATGTTAGAACTTTTTATGAACACATCCAGAATTCTTATTTTGAGAAGCATTTTGAGAAGCAACATGCTGAATGCAATAATGCTACATTTCACGTGCTACCAGTGGAACTCCTGCTTTGAAATTAAGAAGCCTTATCCAAAATATCAGACTTGGTTTTCCACAGTCACACATCATTTTAGAGTAACAGGATATTATCCAGGTTGATCTCCTACCTCATTCATAAAACTTAGTGCCACATAACTTTTGGCAAATTCTAAATATTAAATCTATATTATATGTATGTGTATGTATATACATGCACACATGTATATATGTTATATAAATATATTTTTAAAATATGAAACTGAAGGGAAGCTCTTTAAAATATGAAGTGAAGGAAGGCTGTAAGAGGGGTTAGACAGTTTTTGAGTTGTAAAAACATCTCTGGAAAAATACTTAACTTCTCAAAGAAGGGCACATACTTGAATATATGAATTTTGGAATTCATGTTTTTAAAAATCAGTCACATTACTGTAGAATCACATCTCATATATTTTCCACTGTGCCTAGCTCAGTGATTAATAAATATTTATAAAGCATAACTATAAGCATCTGTTGTATCATCCATTGTAACTACCACCTGGTAAATGATACTATTACAGTACTCGGTACAATTTAGGACCTATTTAAGTCCTTCAGTTCTTTCTTCAAAGGTTATCTCTTGGATGGGTTTTAGATCTTACTGCAAATCAGTTTGTATGCAGGTATCTTTTGAGTTCTTTGAACCCTGTGAACATCCAATATAGACATACAGACTTTCACCACAGAAGCCATTCTAGTTGACACATCTCAGAGCTTCTCTCCTTCAGCCCAGAGGAGTGCTCAGAAGGAAAAGGTTTTCCATTTTATTGCCCATATTTTTCATCAGCTGTTATCAGGAAGCAAAATAATAACTCTGGAAGAACCACTTCAGTCTCCCACCCCTATCACTTCTGTCAATTCGAGATCCGACAGATGGAAACTCACCAGTAGTCTCATGGAAGCATCACTAAGTCCACACACATGCAGAGCAGAAAATACTGATAGGCAAGCTTAAGGTGTTAAGACAGAAGGTTTAGGAAGAACTCTCTACATCACTTATGTCTGATTTAACAGCCAGTTCAGGCTTCCTTCTATCAGACAGCTGTGTTTTGCTGTAAGCATGATCCATATGTATTGAAGCAGAACAGGAATCACATAGGATTCCATTTGAAAGGAAGGAACCCTAGTGCTTTTTAACCTCTCATTTGTTGTATTGTGAATCTCCATAAATTATAGAAAAAGACTGATTACATATTAATTATATTATTAATAAAAATATTATACATTAATAATATATATCTTAGGTAAGATAAATGGCCATTTAAAAATGTGTTTATGAAGATTTTTCACTGACAGAGCAATGCTTTAATAAAATATTTAAAAGGGTACAAAATTGTATACATAGTGTTATGTCTACCTAAAAGACTATGTCTAAGGAAAAAAAAAACTGGGAAGAAGTGTGTCCAAAATATATTATTCTCTTTGAGAAAGTATGGAAAATTTTGTTTTTTGTCCTTGACAAAATACTGTCCTTTTCCTTTTATTTCCCAAACTTTCTATGGTGAATATGTAGTACCCTTATAATTTTAAATAGTTGAATACAAGTGCCATTTTTTTAAACCATAATTGATTTGCATACAAGCAGCTTATCAAAAAGGTTTGAATGATATAAGGTTAAAAAAACTTTGCAAACAGAAACAGGAATGTCCACAAGCTCCCTCATCCCCAAGCTTTTGCTGCTCACTGGCAGCTGATGAATGGCTAATGATAACTAAGATTTTTTAAATGGGAAACATTTCTTTCTGACTCAAAGAGCAGAACTGTCACAAGCCAAGGCCATCACGGTCGCAGGGACTATCATGAGCCTAGAATTCATTCAGTACACCAAACTTCAGACTATCCACAACTGTAAATGTTAGGCTGGAGGAAGGAAAAACAAGGACATGCAAACAGAACAGAGAGATACCATAAAAGGAGAACAGACCAGACCCCCAAGGTCCGTGCCGTATATGGAAAGGGGACAGCTCTTCCTGAATTCCATCCTGATGTGCCAACTAAGACCCGGATGTCAGCCTCCTCCCTCTTGGAAGGAAAAAAGTTTCTAGTTGTCTATTATGTCACTTTTAGCCAATCATACCTCTCCATGCCCCCTAGGATAGCTTGCCCACTCCTCCCCCGCCTAACCCCTTATAAGCCCCCACCTCCCTGACCAGGTGTGACTTCTCTGGCCTGTGATAGCCAGACTGTGGAACATCACCCAGGAATTTGCATTCAAATAAACTACCTGGCCCTTTGTTGCCTCTCTTTGCCTGCTTATTTCAGCTAGACTTTATCGTACAGTAAGAAAGTAAGTACATGAGCTGAATTTTGTTTACTTAAAGCATATGTCATAATCAATCTGGCATTGATAGGCCAGACATAAAAGATTACATCTTGTATGACTACATAGATATGACATTCTACAGAAAGTGGAACTAATCCATGACGGCAGAGAGCAGTCTGGGGCTCAGGGTGGGGAGAAAGGATGGACTGCAATGGGACACGTGAAATTATAGCTTGACTGTGGTGGTGGTTACAGGTTGTGTATGTTTATCAAATCTCATTGAACTGTACACTTTAAATGGTATTTTGGCATATGTAAATTATATTTCCATAGAAATAAATGACCTATGGCACTTATGACACACTCCTATATGACATGTAATGGTAACAGAGTATGATAGTCTCAGTCTGGGGACAACCTTAGTAATAGGTATCCATAATCATGATGATGTGCTTGAGAGTCCAAAATAAAAATATACTGTCTTGAAAATGGGTTTTCGCACTCGATGAATTCACTATGGATTCAGTGAGTCCAAAAAAAAAAAATGACAGTTTCAGAATGTTCTTTGGGTGAAAGGGTTTATACCTAACTTTATTCCCATGGTGGCAGGTCAATCACTAGAATCTCATCCACTCAGAATCCTGTCCACACACAGTGAGTCTGCACGCAGCAAGCCAATCTCTGCCTCTGGGCCTCTCTGCCCCCACAGCCATCTCAGTCTCTGTCCTTGGCACTGCCACCACTCCAGTCTTGTCTCTGCTCTCCTACAGCCTTGCATCCGTGCCACCATGTTGCTCCAAGCACTGGGTGGAGCTCTTTATATAGAGTCAATAACAATGTATTGCCCACACGTGTGTAGTGAGCAAGCTGACCAGAGCCAGTGAGAACCTGGCCACAGGTACATTCACTTTATCTACAAATAGCATTCCCATTTCACAGTTAAGAAAACTGAAAGAGATTGAGAGATTAGGTGATTTGGCCAGTACCACATAGGGCATTGTGCTTCATGGGGCATATTCATGTCATGCCCATGTGAAAACCTTGAATCTGGTAAGACATAGTATCTATGTTTACCCAAGTAGGGTCCTTGAGTTCTGCCCATTAGAAGAATTAGCATCAGGCTCAAAGTTGGGTTGGACAAGGCTTTATTGGTACTATGCTTGAGCACAAGGCAGAACAGCACAGAGGAAAGAATCCTCAGGCTGGCTCTCCCAAAAAGAGGTAGGGAAGGGTTTTTAAGAGGTACCACAGCTGCTGCTACTGAAGCCAAGATTATCATCCTACAAATTTAACTCTAGAGCCTAAGTTCCGAACTTCTGATACACTGCCTCAGCCAAAAATTAGAGAAAAACAAATGAAAATCTTTACATACTCGGGCACCAAATATGCAAGACAAGGGATGAATCAAAGATGAATTAAAACTGTTTGGTAAATATGCAGGGCACATACCCAATCAGGTTGATGATGCAAAGTGTTTCAAAACACAATAGGCAGTAAGGACTTCTGATCATTATAAAATATTTAACAGTGCCCAGTCCTTTTTTTAGTCTGTCTCATCTACATTTGCCAAGCTAATATGGAGATTGAAAAATGCATGGTAAATTATTGTTTGTGAACAAGAGTAGGTTTTATCTTTACATAAATTATTTCGATTGCCATGAGCTAGAGTCAGCAGATTGAGATTAAAGTTGTGTGATTCACCCTCTCAGCTCTTAATGTCATCTATAAAAGGGATGTATTAATATCTGTTTTCTGAATTTATAAAACTATTGTGAAATCAAATAATGAACACCAAAATATTCTATAAACTGCACAGTACCAAATGACTATTTGATATTTTGTTTATAATCATCCAAACCTATGCAGGGATTGTAAATATATTGTTAATTACCAAAAGCTTTTTTCTTGATCAACTGGAATTTTTAAGTAATTTATGTAATAAAAATATCTTCAAGTATCTTACTATTCATGTATCTCATCAATTTTAGGATTTCTTCATTTGGTAAATTAGAATTGTGGGAAATTCACTCTTAGGAAGAGCCAAAAAATAGGCAAACAGAAAATGTAGTTGAGAGTAACATTTCCCTAAGAATCAAGCATGGCAAAATGATGGAAAGCAAGATGAGTTTTCACAAGTATGTAAGAACATCCAAGCAGCAGCAAGGTAAGAGGAAGCAAAAATGGACTAAAATTTACTTTGATGCAGTGTCTTGCCAATGGGTTTCATGCCCATACAAGTTCACTATGGATTCAGTGTGACCAAAAAAATGACAGTAGAATGATCTTAGGGTGAAAGGGTTATACCCAACTTTATTTCCATGGTGGCAGGTCAATCACTAGAATCCTGTCCACTCAGAGTGAGTCTGCATGCAGCAAGCCAGTCTCTGCCTCTGGGTCTCTCTGCCCACACAGTCGTCTCAGTCTCTGTCATTGGCACTGCCATCACTCCAGCCTCTGCTCTGATTGCCTGTAGCCTTTCAGCTGTGCCACTGTGTCACCCAGAGCACTGGGCAGACTTTTTATATAGAGTCAATAACAACGTCTTGCCCACACATGTGTAGTGAGCTAGCCAACCAGGGCCAGGTGAAAATCCTGGCCATAGGAACCTTCACTTTATCCACATGGAGAAATTACAATTAAACTTAATTCCTTTGTAACTTTTATTGTTCTCCATGTACAGCTGAAGGGGGCTTAAAACAGAATCAAAATAGCCAATGACACAAGTATAATTTCCAGATTCTCAAAATTATGTAAAGGACCCCAGGATCTCTGCCGCCAAAGATCCCCAAAAATGCCCACTCCCTGTAGAGTACTCTTCAGACTTTCCTCTGACTATTCAAGCAGAACACCCACTCTCCCTGCTCCCCTCCCCTGGCTAGCATCCTCATTTGCCTTCGGAAAGTATTTGTAGATCTAAGAATTAGTCTTTTTATCAAGTCTGCCAAAGAGCAACTCATTGTTAAAAGTCAATACCCAAGACCTCATAGCTGAACCTAGAAAAAAGGTCAAAATCTGACCTCAGTTCTACCAGACCTTCACTTGACCCTTGATCTTACCACCACAACACTATTCCCCGCACAGTCTCTCTGCTAAAATGGTCTCTATGCTTCCCTCTATGACCTTCAAAAGCTTCTCCTTTCAAGTAGCTCAAGGAAGTTATTTTCTTGTTTTCTTCCATCCCCAAAGAAACTATTTTAAGAGTATAAATGCTGGCAGGTATGTACTGAGAGAAGGAAAGAGAAAATTCACATAAAAGGCAATAGGTAGGGTCAGGCCCATCTCCTTCTTACACTATTTATTTTTTAATTTGTAAAAATTGCCAGAAAGCACCTTATTGCTGAAGAAATATGTTCTGAAAAATAAAAATTCAACTGGGAAGACTGAGCTCCAGCTCCAGTGTACAATGCTTCTGATTCCCTTAGAGTTTGTTCTACTTATATCCCGCTGCAGGACAGGAATGTGTGTGTGTGTTTGTGTGTCTCTCTCACACACACACACATGTGCACATGCACACACTGGGAGAGTGCCTTCTGGGCTCTGACATCTGCAAACTGACAGCTCCACCAAGGAGGTCATGACTACAGCAAAAACACAATTCTGTTTTCTGTGAATGTGTGTGCATGTGTTTTGGATGAGCCATTATCATCTCTCCTAATAAAAACTCATTTTCTTTTTTTCTTCTTTCTCTTTTTAAAACCAATTTTAAGCAGTGGCTGGTTAGAGAAGGATCTGACTGGAGTGTTGGTGCTGACCCTCCCCCTGCTGACATAATTCTCTCAAAATCCAAAGGGACTAGAGACTGCAAGGGAATGGGAAGGCTTCCCGTCACCAAGTCTTCCAGGCAGTTATGGTGGGCTCTGACAAGATCTTTCCATCCTGCCCAGATGTCTCAATCCAAACTGAACGAGAAAACCAGAGAAGTCTCTTTTAGGGCAGTCATTTGAAGAACTGCCTGACAGTTATGTCTAATCCTGCAATGTTGGCTAAGGGCTCCTTCATTATCTGCCTTTTCCCTCTGTTCCAGAAGCTAGATCCATTTTTGACAGGAGAGACCTGGGGCACACTCCCTGCAGTAGGCCAAACCCTCATTCATGGGGTACAGCTGGTCAAAAGCAGGCAGGGAAAGAACTTTCTCAAACCATTGCTAATAATCTGTACTTTGCATATGGGGCCATGATTATTTTCATAAAGCTGATTGTCTACAGGCCCCCTACTCTGGAAACCCCTTCCCTGAGCCCTCAGTACCTCACAGTCTATTAGCAGTAAATTCTCTTCCATCCTCTACTTTTCTCCAAAGTTACTAACAGAATCCCGGTTCCCCACCAAGCACCCTGTTTCTGCCAGAGTAGTCCCGAGCGGTAGCTGTAGTCTCTCTCATGCCCTGAAGTTCCTAGAACAAAAAATAGAGTAGGTATACTCCAGGCTGCTTCTCAACCATTCTCTCTCCCCTTTCCCAAAACTTTCCAGCTTTGAATCTCTCTCATCAGTCTATTATCACCCCTGCTCTCCTTGCTGTAGACATCCACCAACCTCTTGGTCATTCTCCCTCATGTTTCAAAGATTTTACCTCATGACTTATTGCCTGTCTTGCCTATGGGTTTCAGCCCCGGGCAAGTTCACTATGGATTCAGTGTGACCAAAGAAATGACAGCAGAACGTTCTTGGGGTGAAAGGGTTATACCCAACTTTCTCCATGGTGGCAGGTCAACCACTAGAATCCCTCCTACTCAGAGCAAGTCTGCATACAGCAAGCTGGTCTCTGCATCTGGGCCTCTCTAACCAGCACAGCCGTCTCTTTCTTTGTCCTCAGCACTGCAACCACTCCAGCCTTGCTCTGCTCTCCTGCAGCCTTGCAGCTGTGCCACCAGTGTCACACAGAGCACTGGGCGGAGCTCTTTATATAGAGTCAGTAGCAACGTATTGCTCACACATGTGTAGTGAGCAAGCCAACCAGGGCCAGGTGAGAATCCTGGCCATAGAAACCTTCACTTTATCCACACTGCCACTCTGTCTAACAACGTGTTTGTCTTAATTCTTATCAGTCTCAAGGTCATGTTGATGATGATACTTTCCACACTGCCCTGCTAGTTCTCCCCACCCTTTCTCCTCCAATGATTTTGTCTTCCAGCCTATCTCAGCCCATCTCCCCGAGGGCAATACCTAGCCCTTGTTATTACCAAAATCTATAACCACCCATAATCTCAAATTCAAACACCCCACACTCAGACCTCCATCCCCTCCCTCCAGATCACTCTCTATAGTTGGTACCTGCAATAATTCTTCAGCTCCTCTTGGCCCTATCATCAATTAACTCTATCATCTGTTCACTATCACCCCCTTCCCATACTTGCCTCCCTCATCCTGTTCAAATGCCATGATCTATCATTATAAACCCCCTCTTGGATATACTCTCCACCCTCCTGCTTCTCTCGCAATTTATCATACTCACTTAGCAAAACCCAGCCCTGGGGAAATCCCAGTCTCCTTCTCTGTGCCTGCATCCAAGATGCTGAACGTGGCAAAAAAACACACACCACGGTGCTGACAGGAGCCATTTTAGCTCAATGACACTGAGCCTCAAATGGACCTAGTAATGCCCCTGCCTGTCCAGAGTCCATCCACCTCTCACTCTCCTAGGCAAAAATTTCATTTTTTCTCCTCCCTCTTCAGAACTCCATGTCTCTTCCCCTGTTCTCATTCTCAAATGAGGAATTGTATCCTATTTCACTAAAAAAAAGGTAAACAATCAGGAGAGAAATTCTATTAGCTCCCATCATCTCAAATACCCTTTATTCTGCTTTCCTCACTGTTTCTATAGCTGGCCCAACCAAACTCCTATCTAAGACACACAGTCCACATATGCACTAGATTTGTCTACTCTCTTCTTCAGCCAGTTTTTTTTTTTTAATAATTATTTTTTATTGAAGGGTAGTTGACGCACAGTATGACATTACATTAGTTTCAAGTGTACAACACAGTGGTAGAACATTTATAAACATAATTCTAGGTTCCAGCTATCACCCTACCAAGCTGTTACAATATCTTGACTATATTCCTTATGCTATACATTACATCCCGGTAACTTATTTATTTTACCATTGGAAGTCTGTCCTTTTTTTTTTTTTTTTTTTTTGTGAGGGCATCTCTCATATTTATTGATCAAATGGTTGTTAACGACAATAAAATTCTGTATAGGGGAGTCAGTGCTCAATGCACAATCATTAATCCACCCCAAGCCTAATTTTCGTCAGTCTCCAATCTTCTGAGGCATAACAAACAAGTTCTTACATGTAGAACAAATTCTTACATAATGAATAAGTTACATAGTGAACAGTACAAGGGCAGTCATCACAGAAACTTTCGGTTTTGCTCATGCATTATGAACTCTAAACAGTCAGTTCAAATATGAATACTCATTTGGTTTTTATACTTGATTTATATGTGGATACCACATTTCTCTCTTTATTATTATTTTTAATAACATGCTGAAGTGGTAGGTAGATACAAGATAAAGGTAGAAAACATAGTTTAGTGTTGTAAGAGAGCAAATGTAGATGATCAGGTGTGTGCCTGTAGACTATGTGTTAATCCAAGCTAGACCAGGGCAATAAAACATCCACGTATGCAGAAGATTTCTCTCAGAACAGGGGGGTGAGGTTCTAAGCCTCACCTCTGTTGATCCCCAATTTCTCACCTGATGGCCCCCCTGCGACTGTGCCTGTCTTAGGTTGTTCCTCCCTTGAGGAATCTTACCCGTCTCTGGCTAACCAGTCATCTTCCGGGACCATACAGGGAAATGTGAAGTTGGTAAGTGAGAGGGAAGCCTTATTGTTTGAAAAGGTTAGCTTTTTACTTCTTTGCATATTTATGCCCTGTGGCTTCTATGCCCAGCATTTGTCTTGAGGTATCTTTACCACTTGGAAGAATTATGATACTCGGTAAATTTGATATGAGGCACGAATTCTATTTAAGGGTTGTAATTAGGAAGGAAGAAGAAAAGCTATAGAAGTAGCAGGCGGAAGAAAATATGGGAAGATTGATTATTTCTTTGACATATCTTCTTGTAGAGTAACTTCAGCATATATAGGTTTTAAGCTACTACTTAAATTGCGCACACACATTAACATAATAGGAGTATAGTTACATAACCAAAGCATATCTGTAATTACCAGCCATCTCCAGTGAAACCAAGAAAACCAGTTAGGCACCTTAGGCATTTGTGAAAACTTATCTATGATATGGTGGATATTGTCCAACTGAACTTGAACAGTCTGAGAGAAATCAGACAAATTAAAACAACCCATTCCTGGGGACTGTTCACATGCCATATGTTCTTTTAACAGTAAATAGTCTGTAGTTGTAAGACTTTGGAGCGCTACAATTTGCACTTCTCCAAATTCTTAGTTGAGTTCCAACAGTATAGATCCAGTCAAATTTGTTGTTTTACTGTATGCACAGGCCAGCTTAGATAACTCCTTCCTCATTCCCGTGGCAAGTCCAGGAACTGGTGGGATGAGTGCATCTACAGCTGTAGCAGTGCGTGGATCTTTGTTGGGGTTTTTTGATGATCATCTTCTGGCATGAGTCTTCCAGAGAGTGCAGATGTTGGAAGTTCTTTTTCATATCGTATCTTAGTTCATTTTCGGGGTAGCTCAATTAGGCTTTGATCCTCTGTATAAACACAAACAGACCCTTTGCCTACACTTTTATATGCCCTTTATACCCTTGTGTAGAACTCGTTGGAGGTTACCACACAGGAACTGCCCTTTTTTTTTTTTTTTGCTTTGTTTTTGGTATCACTAATCTACACTTACATGACGAATATTATGTTTACTAGGCTCTCCCCTATACCAGGTCTCCCCTATAAACCCCATTACAGTCACTGTCCATCAGCATAGCAAAATGTTGTAGAATCACTACTTGCCTTCTCTGTGTTGTACAGCACTCCCTTTTCTCCTACCCCCCCATGCATGTTAATCTTAATACCCCCTACTTCTCCCCCCCTTATCCCTCCCTACCCACCCATCCTCCCCAGTCCCTTACCCTTTGGTACCTGTTAGTCCATTCTTGAGTTCTGTGATTCTGCTGCTGTTTTGTTCCTTCAGTTTTTCCTTTGTTCTTATATTCCACAGATAAGTGAAATCATTTGGTATTTCTATTTCTCCGCTTGGCTTCTTTCACTGAGCATGATACCCTCCAGCTCCATCCATGTTGCTGCAAATGATTGGATTTGCCCTTTTCGTATGGCTGAGTAGTATTCCATTGTGTATATGTACCACATCTTCTTTATCCATTCATCTATTGATGGACATTTAGGTTGCTTCCAATTCTTGGCTATTGTAAATAGTGCTGCAATAAACATAGGGGTGCATCTGTCTTTCTCAAACTTGATTGCTGCATTCTTAGGGTAAATTCCTAGGAGTGGAATTCCTGGGTCAAATGGTAAGTCTGTTTTGAGCATTTTGATGTACCTCCATACTGCTTTCCACAATGGTTGAACTAACTTACATTCCCACCAGCAGTGTAGGAGGGTTCCCCTTTCTCCACAGCCTCGCCAACATTTGTTGTTGTTTGTCTTTTGGATGGCAGCTATCCTTACTGGTGTGAGGTGATACCTCATTGTAGTTTTAATTTGCATTTCTCTGATAATTAGCGATGTGGAGCATCTTTTCATGTGCCTGTTGGCCATCTGTATTTCTTTTTTGGAGAACTGTCTGTTCAGTTCCTCTGCCCATTTTTTAATTGGGTTATTTGTTTTTTGTTTGTTGAGGCGTGTGAGCTCCTTATATATTCTGGACGTCAAGCCTTTATCGGATGTGTCATTTTCAAATATATTCTCCCATATTGTAGGGATCCTTCTTGTTCTATTGATGGTGTCTTTTGCTGTACAGAAGCTTTTCAGCTTAATATAGTCCCACTTACTCATTTTTGCTGTTGTTTTCCTTGCCCGGGGAGATATGTTCAAGAAGAGGTCACTCATGTTTATGTCTAAGAGGTGTTTGCCTATGTTTTCTTCCAAGAGTTTAATAGTTTCATGGCTTACATTCAGGTCTTTGATCCATTTTGAGTTTACTTTTGTATATGGGGTTAGACAATGGTCCAGTTTCATTCTCCTACATGTAGCTGTCCAGTTTTGCCAGCACCACCTGTTGAAGAGACTGTCATTTCGCCATTGTATGTCCATGGCTCCTTTATCAAATATTAATTGACCATATATGTCTGGGTTAATGTCTGGATTCTCTAGACTGTTCCATTGGTCTGTGGCTCTGCTCTTGTGCCAGTACCAAATTGTCTTGATTACTATGGCTTTATAGTAGAGCTTGAAGTTGGGGAGTGAGAACCCCCCTACTTTATTCTTCTTTCTCAGGATTGCTTTGGCTATTCGGGGTCTTTGGTGTTTCCATATGGATTTTTGAATTATTTGTTCCAGTTCATTGAAGAATGTTGCTGGTAGTTTCATAGGGATTGCATCAAATCTGTATATTGCTTTGGGCAGGATGGCCATTTTAACGATATTAATTCTTCCTAGCCACGAGCATGGGATGAGTTTCCATCTGTTAGTGTCCCCTTTAATTTCTCTTAAGAGTGAATTGTAGTTTTCAGAGTATAAGTCTTTCACTTCTTTGGTTAGGTTTATTCCTAGGTATTTTATTTTTTGATGCAATTGTGAATGGAGTTGTTTTCCTGATTTCTCTTTCTGTTGGTTCATTGTTAGTATATAGGAAAGCCACAGATTTCTGTATGTTGATTTTGTATCCTGCAACTTTGCTGTATTCCGATATCAGTTCTAGTAGTTTTGGGGTGGAGTCTTTAGGGTTTTTTATGTACAGTATCATGTCATCTGCAAATAGTGACAGTTTAACTTCTTCTTTACCAATCTGGATTCCTTGTATTTCTTTATTTTGTCTGATTGCTGTGGCTAGGACCTCCAGTACTATGTTAAATAAGAGTGGAGAGAGTGGGCATCCCTGTCTAGTTCCCGATCTCAGAGGAAATGCTTTCAGCTTCTCGCTGTTCAATATAATGTTGGCTGTGGGTTTATCATAGATGGCCTTTATTATGTTGAGGTACTTGCCCTCTATTCCCATTTTGCTGAGAGTTTTTAACATGAATGGATGTTGAACTTTGTCAAATGCTTTTTCAGCATCTATGGAGATGATCATGTGGTTTTTGTCTTTCTTTTTGTTGATGTGGTGGATGATGTTGATGGACTTTCGAATGTTGTACCATCCTTGCATCCCTGGGATGAATCCCACTTGGTCATGGTGTATGATCCTTTTGATGTATTTTTGAATTCGGTTTGCTAATATTTTGTTGAGTATTTTTGCATCTACGTTCATCAGGGATATTGGTCTGTAGTTTTCTTTTTTGGTGGGGTCTTTGCCTGGTTTTGGTATTAGGGTGATGTTAGCTTCATAGAATGAGTTTGGGAGTATCCCCTCCTCCTCTATTTTTTGGAAAACTCTAAGGAGAATGGGTATTATGTCTTCCCTGTATGTCTGATAAAATTCCGAGGTAAATCCATCTGGCCCGGGGGTTTTGTTCTTTGGTAGTTTTTTGATTACCGCTTCAATTTCGTTGCTGGTAATTGGTCTGTTTAGATTTTCTGTTTCTTTCTGGGTCAGTCTTGGAACGTTGTATTTTTCTAGGAAGTTGTCCATTTCTCCTAGGTTTCCCAGCTTGTTAGCATATAGGTTTTCATAGTATTCTCCAATAATTCTTTGCATTTCCGTGGGGTCCGTCGTGATTTTTCCTTTCTCGTTTCTGATACTGTTGATTTGTGTTGACTCTCTTTTCTTCTTAATAAGTCTGGCTAGAGGCTTATCGATTTTGTTTATTTTCTCGAAGAACTAGCTCTTGGTTTCATTGATTTTTGCTATTGTTTTATTCTTCTCAATTTTATTTATTTCTTCTCTGATCTTTATTATGTCCCTCCTTCTGCTGACCTTAGGCCTCATCTGTTCTTCTTTTTCCAATTTCGATAATTGTGACATTAGACCATTCATTTGGGATTGCTCTTCCTTTTTTAAATATGCTTGGATTGCTATATACTTTCCTCTTAAGACTGCTTTTGCTGTGTCCCACAGAAGTTGGGGCTTAGTGTTGTTGTTGTCATTTGTTTCCATATATTGTTGGATCTCCATTTTGATTTGGTCATTGATCCATTGATTATTTAGGAGCGTGTTGTTAAGCCTCCATGTGTTTGTGAGCCTCTTTGCTTTCTTTGTACAGTTTATTTCTAGTTTTATGCCTTTGTGGTCTGAAAAGTTGGTTGGTAGGATTTCAATCTTTTGGAATTTTCTGAGGCTCTTTTTGTGGCCTAGTATGTGGTCTATTCTGGAGAATTTTCCATGTGCACTTGAGAAGAATGTATATCCCGCTGCTTTTGGATGTAGAGTTCTATAGATGTCTATTAGGGCCATCTGCTCTACTGTGTTGTTCAGTGCTTCTGTGTCCTTACTTATTTTCTGCCCAGTAGATCTATCCTTTGGGGTGAGTGGTGTGTTGAAGTCTCCTAGAATGAATGCAATGCTGTCTATATCCCCCTTTAGTTCTGTTAGTATTTGTTTCACATATGCTGGTGCTCCTGTGTTGGGTGCATATATATTTAGAATGGTTATATCCTCTTGTTTGACTGAGCCCTTTATCATTATGTAGTGTCCTTCTTTATCTCTTGTTACTTTCTTTGTTTTGAAGTCTATTTTGTCTGATATTAGTACTGCAACCCCTGCTTTCTTCTCACTGTTGTTTGCTTGAAATATGTTTTTCCATCCCTTGACTTTTAGTCTGTACATGTCTTTGGGTTTGAGGTGAGTTTCTTGTAAGCAGCATATAGATGGGTCTTGCTTTTTTATCCATTCTGTTACTCTGTGTCTTTTGATTGGTTCATTCAACCCATTAACATTTAGGGTGACTATTGAAAGATATGTACTTATTGCCATTGCAGGCTTTAAATTCGTGGTTACCAAAGGTTCAAGGTTAGCCTCTTTAGTATCTTACTGCCTAACTTAGCTCGCTTATTGAGCTGTTATATACACTGTCTGGAGATTCTTTTCTTCTCTCCCTTCTTACTCCTCCTCCACGATTCTTCATATGTTGGGTGTTTTGTGCTGTGCTCTTTCTAGGAGTGCTCCCATCTAGAGCAGTCCCTGTAAGATGTTCTGTAGAGGTGGTTTGTGGAAAGCAAATTCCCTCAGCTTTTGTTTGTCTGGGAATTGTTTAATCCCACCGTCATATTTGAATGATAGTCGTGCTGGATACAGTATCCTTGGTTCAAGGCCCTTCTGTTTCATTGTATTAAATATATCATGCCATTCTCTTCTGGCCTGTAGGGTTTCTGTTGAGAAATCTGACGTTAGCCTGATGGGTTTCCCTTTATAGGTGACCTTTTTCTCTCTAGCTGCCTTTAACACTCTTTCCTTGTCCTTGATCTTTGCCATTTTAATTATTATGTGTCTTGGTGTTGCCCTTCTTGGATCCTTTCTGTTGGGGGTTCTGTGTATTTCCGTGGTCTGTTCGATTACTTCCTCCCCCAGTGTGGGGAAGTTTTCAGCAATTATTTCTTCTAAGATACTTTCCATCTCTTTTCCTCTCTCTTCTTCTTCTGGGACCCCTATAATACGGATATTGTTCCTTTTGGATTGGTCACACAGTTCTCTTAATATTGTTTCATTCCTGGAGATCCTTTTGTCTCTCTCTATGTCAGCTTCTATGCGTTCCTGTTCTCTGATTTCAATTCCATCAATGGCCTCTTGCATCCTATCCATTCTGCTTATAAACCCTTCCAGAGTTTGTTTCATTTCTGCGATCTCCTTTCTGGCATCTGTGATCTCCTTCCGGACTTCATCCCATTTCTCTTGCGTATTTCTCTGCATCTCTGTCAGCATGTTTATGATTCTTATTTTGAATTCTTTTTCAGGGAGACTGGTTAGGTCTGTCTCCTTCTCTGGTGTTGTCTCTGTGATCTTTGTCTGCCTGTAGCTTTGCCTTTTCATGGTGATAGGAATAGTCTGCAGAACTGGGACAAGTGACGGCTGGAAGGACTTCCTTTCTTGTTGGTTTGTGGCCGTCCTCTCCTGGGAGAACAGCGACCTCTAGTGGCTTGTGCTGCGCAGCTGTGCGCAGACAGGGTTTCTGCTTCCTGCCCGGCTGCTATGGAGTTAATCTCCGCTGTTGCTGTGGGCGTGGCCTGGCTCGGGCAGCTGCTCCAAAGTGGTGGAGTCGCGTTGGAGCAGGAGCTGCTGGGAGGCTATTTATCTCCATAAGGGGCCTCCCTGCTCCCTGCAGCCCAGGGGTTAGGGTGCCCAGAGATCCCGGATTCCCTACCTCTGGATTAAGTGAGCCACCCTGCCCCTTTAAGACTTCCAAAAAGCACCCGCCAAAACAAAACAATGCCCACCAAAAAAAAAAAAAAAAGAAAACAAAAATTTTTTTAATTAAAAAAAAAAAAAAAAAAAAAGGTGGTCGTTCGTTTTTCTTTATTCTCCAGTGCCAGCCTCAGGCCTCTGCTCACCGGCCTTTCTGCCCTGTTTCCCTAGTATTGGGGTCCCTATCCCTTTAAGACTTCCAAAAAGTGCTCGCCAAAACAAAACAGCAAAAAAGCAAAAAAAAATGGTTGCGCGCTTTTCTTATGTCCTCTGTCGCCCAGCCTCCAGTGCCTGCTCACTGTTCTTGCTGCCCTGTTTTCCTAGTATCGAGCGCCCTGCACTCTGGCCCGGGTGGCTGGGGCTGGGTGTTTGGCAGTCCTGGGCTCCGTCTCCCTCCCGCTCTGCCTGCTCTTCTCCCGCCGGGAGCTGGGGGAAGGGGTGCTCAGCTCCCGCGGTGCCGGGGCTTGTATCTTACCCCCTTCGCGAGGCGCTGGGTTCTCTCAGGTGCGGATGTGGTCTGGATATTGTCCTGTGTCCTCTGGTCTTTATTCTAGGAAGGGTTGTCTTTGTTATATTTTCATAGATATATGTTGTTTTGGGAGGAGATTTCCGCTGCTCTACTCACGCCGCCATCTTCCGCCCCTCTCTTCTTCAGCCAGTTTTAGCAATTCTCCCTTCTTTACTGCATCACTAATTTTTCCCTCCCTATTGGATCATTTCTTTAGCATATAAACATGCTATCTTCCTCCCAGCACAGGATATATCAATTTTTTACCTATCTCAGTTAGTAGAAACTCAGTTCTTCCAATTGCTTAAGCCAAAAAAACCACAGTCATTCCAGACTTCTATCTTTCTCTCACACCATACATTCAGCCCATCAAGAAATCCCACTGGCTCTACCTTTAAAGTATATCTAGGATCTGGTTGCTTCTCACCATCTCTGCTGTTGCACCCTGTCTAAGCAATGACCATGTACTCCTAGATGATTCCAATAGCTTCCTATCCGGGCTCCCGGCTTCCATCCTTAATCTCCTAAAAACTATGCCCAAGGCAACAGCCAAAGTGATCCTTTGAAACATAAATCCCACCAGTCATCCCTTTACTCACAAAGCTCTTCACTGGGTTTCCCATCTTACAGACTGAAAGACCTATGACTGCTGATCCCCCACCCTCATTCTGCTCCCACTCTGCCTTTATCTCCAACTCTGGCCGTCCCTCACTTTGCTACAGTCAACTTCCCAAGTGTCCCTCGAATATATCCCACATTCCTTCATGGCGACTTTCCACTTGCTCTTCCCTCTGCTTGACACGCTCTTCCTTTAGGTGGTCATGAGGCTCAGGCTCTCACCTTTATTTTGGTCTGTACTCAAATGTTACTCCCATAGGAATACTTTACCTGCCTGTCCCATTTTGCTCCCTCATACCATTCCTATTCTCCTTCCCCGTTCATTTTTCTCCATAGCACTTATCATCTTCTAAAATCCTATAACTTCTAATTCATTTATCTGTTACACACACACACACACACACACACACACACACACACACCTGAAAGTAACTTCCATGAAGGAAGGGATTTTCTAGTTTTGTTCATAATCATACACCCCGTACCTAGCAGAACATTTGGTTAATAGTAGATGCTTAAATATTTGTTAAATGAATGACTTTAACACCTTAGTGTTTTGTATTATTTGGTGCCTATCCACGTGGGCAAGTCTGGTAGCATTATAAACTTCTGGATGGTCAGAATCATGCTATTGACTTGCCTGACTTCCCACCACAACACGAACCATGACTTCCACAACACGGGTTTCTACATTAAATATCTTTTGAATTGAACTGCCCTTTATTATTCTGGTCAGCCAAGGCCTTCCCAAATTCCTGGCCCCCCAGAACCTGAGATAATAAAATGATTGTTATGGTTTTGAGCCACTCAGTTTTAGAGTCATTTATTACACAACAAAAGCTTATGAGATACTTTTATAGCAGTGCTTTGGGAAGTTATAAATAATTGCTATCTTATTAAGTTAGCTGTCCCATGCTAAGCTTTCTATCTAGCAATTTAGTTACCAATAAAATGACTTACCCAACTGCATATTTTTATTAAGTAAACTATTTATGTAACAAACATAATAGATCCCAAAATGCATAATAGCTCAAATACAATAAAAATTTATGTTTTGCTTATATAATACAGAAAAGTGAACTAGTTAGTGGTGTGGTCTTCCTCATCTTCTTCCATGCAGTCAGTCTAACAGAAGGTCTGTTAACTTCAACATGTGGTTTCCAAAGTCACCCTAGAAGTTTTCTCCATTCTAGCCAACCACAAAGGGAAGAGAACATGCAAGAGTACACATGGGAGGTTTTTGTGGGTCATTCCTAGAAATACATCACGTCCACAACATTCCACTGGTAGAACTCAGTCAGTGGCCACACTCAGCTACACTGGGATGTGTAGTCAATCTAAATGTCCAGAGAGCAGTTACTAAATTTAGGATAAATAAACAAAACAGGGCCCTGTTTTGCCAATGGGTTTCAGCCTGGGGCAAGTTCACTATGGATTCAATGTGACCAAAGAAAATGACAGCAAAACGTTCTTGGGGTGAAAGGGTTATACCCAACTTTATTTCCAGGTGGCAGGTCAGTCAGTAAAATCCCATTCACTCAGAATGAGTCTGCATGCAGCAAGCCGGTCTCTGCCTCTGGGCCTCTCTGCCTGCACAGCCATCCCGCACAGTTGTCCCGCATAGCTGTCCTCTGGGCCTCTCTTCATAGTTGTCCCACACAGCCGTCCTCTGGGCCTCTGTCCTCAGTGCTGCCACCACTCCAGCCTCTGCTCTGCTCTCCTGCAGCCTTGCAGCCCTGCCACCGTGTTGTGCCCAGAGCACTGGGCAGAGCTCTTTTTATAGAGTCAACAGCCATGTAATGCCCATAGGTGTGCAGTGAGCTAGTCAACCATAACCAAGCAAGAATCCTGGCCACAGGAACTCTCATTTTATCCACACTCCACCCCTCCAGGATTCTCTCCTCTCAATGTGCCCTTAGTCCTCTGCAATGGTCCCTGTGCAAGGAAGCTCAAACATTGTTCTCCAGCAAAAAGTCTTGCAGACACACAGGCCAGACTCGTGGCCCTGTTTCTGACCTCTGCCTCTTTGGTCTTAATGGCTGGAACTGCAGCTCTGGTTTCAGTTACCATAGCTCCAGTAAGATCCTATTTGGCTTCCCGTCTAATTTCCTTCCATCTACTCCTGCCCGCATCAAATCAACCCACATCTGGGTCCTCGTAACTCTCATGAGACCCCTCAAATTCCTCCTGTGAGTAACAGGTCTTATTTCTTTCCAGGTTATCATTGCTTCTGCTACTGTACGTGTCACCCAGCATTTTGTAATCGCTGCCTCAAGGTGGGCTGCACTGTCAGGGAAGCCAGCTTTCCCATCTCTGATCCCAACAGAACAATTCCATCCCCGCCTGAGTCCCACAGCCACCGGCTCAGCCTGAGTATAGGGGCGGAGCATAGAGTGCTCCACGACCTGGGGAGGGGCTGCTCCTCTCCTTGGGGAACTTTCAGCTGCTGGGTCTTTATTTTCTTTACAACCACTGGGTGTGCTTTCAATACCGGAGGGGCCAGTGCGGCTGACACCACCCCTTCATCCTTCCCCAGCTCCTCCATTTCTGGGGCTGATGGCACCTTTCTCTCCCCTCCCCCAAGTGCCTCTTCTGCTACAGTGCCTCGCAACAATGCCAGCTCAGTCTTCAGAAGGTCTCTTACCTTCAGCTCAATGCTTCGCAGCTGATATTCTCATACCACCTCCACCTGTGCTTCTCTCAGGAGTTCATCTTTTTCCTTGATGGCCTCTTCCTCCTTCAGAACACCTGGCAGCGCTGCTGTCTCATCTCCAATGACATCTTGCTGCTGGTGCTCTCATGCTGCATAATCCCGCATCAAGGCCATCTCCAACCTCAGGAAATCCACAGAGGTTTGCAGCTCATGTTCTCGTGCCACCATTTCTTGGGTCTCCTCTGTAGACCTTTTTAACACTGTGAGAAACAGCCAACCCACAGTCCCCGCTGCCTCCAGGGCACTCTGTTTCTCAAAGGATCTGCTTACTATACCAAGGGCCACCCCTACAGCCTCAGGTGTCACTTCCACTTGCCTACAGTCCTGGGGTGGGGTCCAGTCCTCTAGGAGGCAAGCCACCTCAGACCATATACTCATTGGGGGGTGATCTACTGTCTCCCCATTCACAGGGGTAGCCTGCTGAAGCACCCATCCCATAAGGGCAGCTTGTCTTTTTCCTTGGTCAACAATGAACCCTGCCGACTTTCGCCAATTGTTTTGCCAACAGTCCCTGGCAAGTTCGCTATGGATTCAATGTGACCAAAGAAAATGACAGCAAAACGTTCTTGAGGTGAAAGGGTTATACCCAACTTTATTTCCAGGTGGCAAGTCAGTCACTAGAATCCCATTCACTCAGAGCGAATCTGTATGCAGCAAGCCAGTCTCTGCCTCTGGACCCCTCTGCCTGTACAGCCGTCCTCTGGGCCTCTCTGCCTGCACAGCCATCCTGCACAGCTGTCCTCTGGGCCTCTCTGAACAGTTGTTCCACACAGCTCTCCTCTGAGTCTCTGTTCTCTGCTCTGCTCTCCTGCAGCCTTGCAGCCCTGCCACCGTGTCATGCCCAGAGCACTGGGCAGAGCTCTTTTTATACAGTCAACAACCATGTAATGCCCACAGGTGTGCAGTGAGCTAGTCAACCACGGCCAGGTGAGAATCCTGGCCACAGAAACTCTCATTTTATCCATAGTCCCCTGTATTTATCTGCAATCCTATCAGGATGAAGAAGAGAACATTTCTGTGAACAGATGATATCCAAATAGGAGGAATGAGAGCTCACTATATATTCTTAGTATGTCCCAGTCCTATGATAGCATCTATCTCAGAATGCTCAAGACCAGTCCAATAACTTAAAATCAGAGAGAATGCAGATTACGCTTGAGGACTCACAGAACAATGTTAAGATCCTCTTATGAAAACACAGAAGCAGGAAACTATGGAGAAAGAGAAATGAAGAAATCTTTATTTCTGCTAAAGGTAATGGCCATATCTCTGGAAAGACCCTGTAACTCTTCCATAGAAAAACATCATCTAAGCATCTAAAGCAGATTCAGCCAACGACTATTTACTGACTTAATTTATTTCTCTGGCAAAATGACCTTATATGTTGCCTACAAGACATACAAGATAGCAGAGAAGACACAACAGGTTTTAAGAAACTCCTCATGACCTTTCACCTATAGACCATCAACTCTGCTTAGCTGTCTTTCTTGCTACCAAGATAATCATTTTGACATATCTTTATCTCCAGGAAAAATAATTATTCTGACAACTTCCATTCAGGCAGGAACCTCAGCCTATAAGGGGTCTCCAGCCAGGAATCTATTAACCAGGTAATTAATTCAGGGAAAGCTGAGTTTTGGTTGAAACAGGATGAGATGAGTATATTCTTGAGAATGGGACCGGAATTTTTTTTTGTATAAAGATTCAGTCTCAGCTCTCAGTTAAAAAAGATTTCCTAATGTTCCCAATTTGTGGAAGGAAATAGTTAGGGGTTAAGTATGGGAGGTTGAGCTTTAACAATAAGAAAAAAGTTACTACTTGAAAATCTTCAGGACCTGATCACAGTCACGACTCCAATACCTGGGCCAATACTGGATCAGTTGAGACCTTGGTGCTATATTATTTAGCTTCTTATCTGTTCTAAACTTAAGAATTCTAGAGAGCTAACCTACTTATCAAAAGAGGTAGCACATAATATGGTTTCTATTTTCATATCATTTTCCACATTTCTCTGTTGTAATATAGATCTATTTTTGTAGTTACCAAATGAAACTGATATGACTATTCTGGGGACACACAATTTTTTCTGTCTCTAATTGGGTACACATTATCCTATCCATTTACCTCAAGAAGTTGGCATAAAAGAAGGTAATGGCCCTAATAAAGGCAAAATATAATCCAAGCCAAATGTATCGAAATGGATGGTTACATCAGACCCTCACATGCGCATCATTATGAGTTCACCTGTAGATATCGTCTTTGTGTTTCCTCAGGGACCTGCCAACACCTGTAGGAGTTAATCATCAAGCCCCACATTGAAGCCAATGGGAAGTGAAGCACAGAGGGATGTCTTAAAACAGAATACAAGTCAGAAGTCTTGTCAAAGTTAGAGGTCACTCAGCAACAAAGGTGGGACCGAAACTCATGAGTTTGGTTGCCCCATTTTAAGAAATACACAAGCCTATGAAGTGAGAGATTTGCTATTATAAGGCAGATTTTTAAATAAAAATTCAGAGCAAAAAATTCATGTTCCATTAATAGTGTAGTTTTAATAAACAGTGCTCTTGAAAAAGTTATTCATCTATTTCCATATCCACACAACCACCTAGAAGTGTTTATTAGGTTCTATCTGCAAATAGGAGCCTACACTATGTGACTCAAAGAAAGCTAAAAACATCTACATATGTGAATTTACCATTTAATCATACTACAGATCCACTCAAGGGCAGAAAGGTACAGCTTTAGAATATTTCCATTGAGTTAAAATGCAACTGGGAAAGAAAAGACCTTAGTCACCAGGGTAATGCAAGTCAAAACCATAATAAGGTCCCACTGCACATATGCCAGAATGCCTAAAATGTTTTCATGGGCAATAAGTGTTGGTGAAGATACAGAGAAATTAGAACCCTCATACATTGCTGATGGAAATATAAAATGGTGCTGTTGTTGTGGAAACAACAGTTTGGTGGTTCTTCAATAAGTTAAATGTTAGAATTAACATATTACCCAGCAAGCAATTTCAGTCTAAGTTACATACCCCCAAAATTGAAAACAGGTATTCAAAACAACCTGGCATACAAATTTCATAGCAGCATTGTTCACAATAGCCAAAAAGTAGAAATAACCCAAATTTTCATTAACTAATAAATGGATAGATAAACTAGTGTAGATCCATACAATGGGATATTGTCCAGCCATAAAAAAGGAATAAATGTTATATGCCATAACATGGATGAATTTCAAAAAACATTATGCTAAGTGTTAAAAGCCTGACATTAAAGGTCACATGTTATATGCTTCCATTATATGAAATTTCCAGAATAGATAAATTCATAGAGACAAACCCCAGATTGGCAATAAGCAGGGACTAAGCCGAGTGGGGAATAGGAAGTGACTGATTAATGGGCATAGGATGTCCTTCTGAGATGTTTGAAAATGTCTTGGGACTAGATAGTGGTGATGGTTACACAACAGTGTGAGTGTACTAAGTGCCACTGAACTATATACTTTAAAATGGTTAATTCTATGTTATTTGAATTTTACCTCAATAAAAAAAAATAGGAAAAAAATTCAACAGGGACGGCCCACCTGGGTCTATACACACCCTTCTACAGCCCTTGACCACAGCTGGGCGGTCTTACGTTTTAGGCTGAGGTGCGGCACAGCTGTTCTTTGGGCAGCAGAAGCCTGACTTCTATGTACCTGTGGCCCTGAGCCTGGGGAGAGCAGGTTGAAAAAAAATTCTCTGTGGCCCTCAGGCTTCTAAGTAGATGATGTTCTCCTCTTTCTTCTGCAGGGAGCTGATAAGTGCGGGCTGTACTTTCCTTTCACAAACTTTGGCCCGTTTTGAGAGCTCTTACCAGCTACAGACTCATCTCAAAGTCCAAGAAGCCTTGGCACTGCCCCAGCGCTCTGTTCTCTGGGCCGTGGCCCATGATCTCAGAGCCAATGATGCTGCATTCATAGCAGTGTTTCTGAACAGTCCCACACCAGTATCATTTCCACTGATATTTGCCCCAAGTTTAGACAATGTTATTTTAATGTTCCCTTTCCTTGCCACATCCTGAGTCCTTGACCACTAACATTTATGAAACAAGTATTTCAGTGCTAACCACTGTTCTTAAGCTTCACAGTAACCTGATAACTATTCAAGGGAGACTATCACCACCCTTACTCATCTCTTTTGACTGAGCCACAGGAGCAAAGGATAGAAGAAACATTTCTGGATTGCCATGGACGCTTCATAAACTAAGCATCTTCCAGAAAACAGTCATTTTCTGTCTGGAAATTTCTAAGATTGCAGTCTATGCACACACTATTCCTATGCAAATCACTTATCTAAAGCATGCGCTAAGTTCACTCACTATGGCTCCTCTTCTGCATGCAGTGGTTATTTCAAATACCCTTGGAAGAATTCTCAGAGAATTCTGAAGGGATGCACTGTTAGTATATATAGTTTCTTCTCTCACTTAATAAAGTAGTACAAATACCATTATCTTTTTTCACTGATTCATTTAAACATTTCTTGAGGACCTGCAGAATGCCATGCCTGGCACTGGAGATAAAAAGGAGCAGAAACAAAGATATAAGGTCAACAAACTCAAATATTTCATCCTCTATTTGAATAGGTCTATTTCTAAACCTGGAAGGAGAATAACAAAACAACCTCAACAGGTCAGCAGGCTAGAATCTCAAGACCCATTTACAACTCCAACTCCCTTATTTGGGCACCTTTTCTCTCCCGACCCTGCTCTAACCATTCCTACGGTACTGCTGCATTTTGCACATGTGGCTACATTACTCTATGAGGGTGCATGTGTGTGTGTTCACATAGATACCTTCATATCTTTCTATACATTTCATATATAGATACAGGAATACACACACACCTTCATATTTTTCATTCTAACTATATTACAGGCTGCTGAGGGAGTAGTGGCTATGCCTTGTGTCTGCCATCACCTTTTTTAGAGCCCATCCATGTTTGTTCCCATGCTTCCCCTCAGTGTCAGCTGTGAGCTGTGGACTTAGTAGGGTCTCAAGAAGGACTGGTGAACCAACTGGGGAGTAAGGGATTCACATGGTCACCATGCCATTCCTTCTTCCATGAAAAGTAGCAGCTGTTGAACAACTTGATACTCAATATTCACAAAGCCCTTTAGGGCTTTTCAAAACCTCTTCCCTATATTATCTCACTCCACACTCACAACAAAGTAGTAGAGTGGTTTTCCCATTTTACTGATAAACCAAACTGAGAGCCAGAGAGGACACTGGCTTGTCCAGCTAGCAAGCTGTGCTACATTGTCTCCAGATGTTCTGATTGCCCCTAGATGCACTCTCCTCCTTCCACAACGTCCCTTCTCCCCAGGAGGTGATCCCTATGGTCTGCTTCAACAGCTCCCTTGCTCTCTGAGTTGCAGTGAGATCTGGCCAGTAGAAGGATCTAAGAAGGGAGGGTGGAAGGAGCATGAGGTTGGGTATTTCCCTACTCTAGCCCTTTCCTGTAGGTTGACTATAATTCAACTGTAACCATTAAATGATGGCCACGGCCCCTCTCAGGTGACTTTGTCCACACTTCTACTCCCTCCCACTTAGGTGACCAGCCCCTTGCTTCTTCAGCCCAGAAATGGGTCCCCACACATGCTTTTCAGGGAGACTTGCCCCATCCCTTGTTTCCTGAACCCTGCCCACACTTTTGTAAGTAGATTTTCTATTAAGTTGCCCAGTATGAATGTGCCATATGTATTGCTGGATTCTGAGTGATACATATGTTAGTCCAGTTCACACCTTCTGACTTGCTCAACCCTTTGGGCTCCCAATCTAAACACTGAATTGGAGGAAAGAGAGTTATCGTACCAAACTGGGCAGCCTACTTCCTGTTACACATCATGACCTTCCAAAAATACAAAATCTCCCAAATTAAGCCTGCTTCCTCTGCTGGGGAGGTCTGGAGCACAAGAGTCTGTACCTGCAGGCAGCTGTAGCTTGCTCTCAGTAAACAAGTCAGCTCCAGCTGCTGGGAAATTAGTGGAAGCAAGACTATGACTCATCAGAGAAGCTGCAGTCAATTGACCCCCCTGTGACTCAGACAAATTTTGTTGCCAACAGGGTGCTGAGCTGAATAAACCAATATTCTCCTTCACACAGGTTCCTGGCAATCAACAGTTAAAAAGCACTAGAAATACTAATCTATTTGGTCCTATCCTCAAATATTCTTTCCTATCAGTCTTCCAATGTCCCTCTGTCATCCCACCTCTTTCTACCCCACCCACAAAAAGGCATATTGCTGAAATGAATCAGATAAAGGTGCACAGGGCTGCATTTCTGAGATAACAAGCTCACAGCCACCAGCCAACACTGCACTTTTCTTTAATCATTTTGTGGTAAACAGTATCCAGACTCCAAAACTTAATTTCTCTTGCCTTCCAAATTTAGCTTTAGCAAGGAAGTCCATTTGAGAGGAAAGTACCTTCAGCTGACTGAATTCTAATCCAGTCCCTCTTCCCTAGCTCTCTCTTAGTTGAGGCTCCTTCAGCTTTTGTATGTTTCAGACCTGTACCATTGACCTGGCTTTGCAAAAATGTTAGTATAATAGCTAAACATTCTCTTGAGTAATAAGGTGTTTGATAGAACATTGAGTAACTACCAGGCAACGAGCATTGCACTAAGGCCTTTAACTTGGTAATTCTGTTCAATTGTCTGGTAACCATTTGAGATTCTATGTGTGTGTGTTTTACAAATGAAGACAGGCTCAGAGAAGTTAAGTGATTTAGCCAAGGTCACATAGGACCTTGAAAAAGGAATTTGACCACAGGTCTACCCAGCCCTCAAGTTCATACTCAACTGCTTTCCTGCTTCTGTGTTTATTTAACCATTTAATTTTCAAAATTCAGAGTTCTTCACCTCCAAACAAAAATTCTTAAAGAACGCAAGATTGCCAGACATGCCCTGTTAATTTTTTCCAATTAAGTTTAGCACTCATTTATTAGGCACCTACTCTGTAGCAGGCACTGTCCAAGGTATCAGGGGCACAAAGGTGGAAAAGATGGTCTCTGCTCCTCAGGAGCTCATGATCTAATTAGAGAGAGAGAGCTTCTGAATTTCTTTGAAGGCCCCTGGTCTCCCTCTGTCCCTGGCATTATATAAAAATAAATTTTGGCTTTTGTTTATGTCAGCCTCATAGCTGAAGGATTCTGCTTCTTACTCAACAACTGCAACTGAAACACCAGAATACATGATAATCTATGTGTGTTTTTATTTAAGGAAGAAAGAAATGATGGAAACAAAAGAGAAAGAGAAAGATACGATGAAAGAGGAGGGAAGAGAAGAGGAGGAGGAAAGACAGGGAAAGGAAGGAAGGGAGAGAGAGAGAGGATGAAATAGAAAGAGAGGGAGGGAGGGAGGAAAGAATTAGTATGTTGACATGACTAGTGCCTATGGAACAAAGGAACAAATGTTTGAAAGAGGAACCATCTCCAAAGTTCATGGCATGAGATCACTACACCTTCACAGCAGAGTCATTTTGTAACCATTTCGTGAACACTTATTATGAGCTATGAATAGTGTCTGATGAAGGTAACAGTCATATAAGACTCTCCTCATTCTCAAGGGCTCATGGTGTAACAGGTAGAAAGCAAGTAATCAACAATTATGCCCAATGGAGGAGAAGCCATAGTTATAGCTGTCACGACATCACATGGGAAACAGAAGAGGAAAATCAAATGAACAGGGGCACAGCAAAAAGGATGGGGTTAAGGGAAGGATGTGATGCTCACACCAAGACCTGATGTGAAGTAGGAGTTAGCAAAGGGGGGAAAGTTGGGGAAAAATTTTCAGAAAAGATGTGGGTTATTCAGAAGTAGGGAGGAAAGAGAGTCCCATTGGACACATGGATGAAACTCCTATCATTAAAGTCATCCAGGACTTTTTTTAATGTAATGTTTTTAAATGGGTGATACAGTCATGGTTAAAAATTAAAACAATATAGGAGGCTTAAATATAGCAGTGTGAGAAGTGAGACAGAAATCTCCTCCTAAAACCATATATAATATGAAAATACAACAAATACAATTAATCCTCAAAGAGCAACTGGAAAGAAGACTGTGACAGACTGCCTACATCTGAGGAAAAGAGAAGACCTCACAGAGAAGGGCAAAGCAGCAAAGCCATGATCCAACGGGACCCAAGCCCTCCCCCTACCCCAGCTTACCTGCACAAGGAAGAGAAATGGAGCAGGGAGGGGGCAGAAGCCCAGGACTGCTGATCACCCAACCCTGCAGATCTTCTCCACTTACACAAACCTACATTACATGGTGCACTGGAGATTAGTGGGGTTGGAAAGCAAAGACAGATGGAATACTCAGAGAAACTGAGATTCCAGCCACTTCCAGAGAACAGGTATCCACAACTGGCTGCTCCAGGAAAAAAGAAAGGAGGGCACTTCAAAAGACTTCCCAACACTGAAAGGGCTGCTAAAGGGCAAGGATTACACAGAGTTTGATGCTCAGGAGAAAGGACAGGTAGACAAAATCATCCCAGCACACTCAACCTAGTAAGTTGGGAACTTTCAGGAGTTTCAGGTGCTCCATCCTCCTGGCTGGCTAAGTGCACTGAGGCACCCCACCACAATATGCAGCCTGCCGCACTTTCCTCTGAACCAGAATTGGTTCACAAACCTGCTGCACCCACCATTGCACAAGCCCATCCAGAGGGTGGCCCTGCATATGACAGCAACAGGGGCATAAAACAGAGGCTCTACCCTGCCTACTTTGCCCACCGGCTTTGGCAGTGGAGGCAGTCATTGTAGCCAGGAAGCAGGAAAGAGCTCTTTCCTCTGGGCAGACACTGATGCCGCTTGTCTGTGATTCCCAACATTGCTCCAGGTGCTGGGAAGCTCCAAAGAGTAGAGCTTCTGGGCACTAGAGGGCACGGCCTACAGAAAGTCATTGTTCCCAAGTAGTCATTACAAATATGAAACAGCAAATTAACCTGTTACAAACCCAAATTCCACAAACACCAGAAGAAGGGTGAAGTGAAACTGAAATCACCAATCTTCCTAATAAAGATTTCAAAATAAAAATCATAAACATGCTCATGGACCTAAAGAACAATATTCAAGACCTCAGGGAGGAATTCAAGAATGAGATAGAAACTTTGAAAAATACAGTATCCAAAATGAAACATACAATGGAGGAATTTAAAAGAAAATTAGGTGAGCTAGAGGAGACAGTAAATGAAATAGAAATAAGAGAGCAAGAATACAAAGAAGCAGTGACAAAGAGAGATAAAAGGATCTCTAGCAATGAAAGAATATTAAGAGAAAGGTGCAACCAATCAAAACGGAACAGTATTCACATTATATGGGTATCAGAAGAAGAAGAAGAGAGAAAAAGGGATAGAAAGTCTGTTTGAGGAAATATTTGCTGAAAACTTCCTCAGTCTGGAGAGGGAAATAGTCTCTCAGGCCATGGAAGTGCACAGATCTCCACACACAAGGGACCCAAGGAAGACAACACCAAGACATATAATAATTAAAATGGCAAAGATCAAGGACAATGACAGAGTACTAAAAACAGCCAGAGAGGGAAGAAGATCACATACAAAGGAATACCCATTAGGCTCTCACCAGACTTCTCAGCAGAAATCTTACAGGCTCCAAGGGAGTGGCATGATACATTTAATGCAATGAAACAGAAGGGCCTTGAACCAAGAATACTCTACCCGGTAAGATTATCATTTAAATTTGAAACAGGGATTAAACAATTTCCAGATAAGCAAAAATTGAGGGAATTTACCTCCCACAAAGCTTCTCTACAGTGTATTTTGGAGGGACTGCTCTAGATGGAAGTGCTCCTAAGGCTAAATAGCTGTCACCAGAGAAAACAAAACCACAGTAAAAGAAATAAACTCATTAATTACTAAGCAAATGCAAAATTAAATCAACTATCCCTAAAGTCAGTCAAGGGATACACAAAGAGTACAGAATATGATAGCTAATATATTGAGAATGGAGGAGGAAAAAAAGAACCTTTAGATTGTATTTGAAATAGAGTACTAAGTGAGCTAAGTTAGATAGTAAAAAAAGCTACCATTGAACCTCTGGTAACCACAAATCTAAAGCCTTCAGTAGCAATAAGTTCATCTAGATAATCACCCTAAATGTAAATGGACTGAATGCAACAATCAAAATATAGAGAGTTACAGAATGGATAAAAAAGCAAGACCTATCTATAAGCTGCCTTCAGGAAAATCACTTTAAACCCAAAGACATATACAGACTAAAAGTGAAGGGATAGGAAAAGATATTTCATGCAAACAATAGGGAGAGAAAAGCACAAGTTGCAATACTTGTATCTGACAAAATAGCCTTCAAAATAAAGAAAGTAGCAAGAGACAAAGAAGGACATTATATAATGATAAAGGAGTCAGTCCAACAAGAGGATATAATCATTATAAATATCTATGCACTCAACATAAGAGCACCTACATATTTGAAATAAATACTAACAGAATTAGAGGGGAAAATAAAAGCAATGCACTCATTTTAGGAGACTTCAACACACCATTCACTGCAAAGGACAGATCAACCAGACAGAAAATAAGTAAGGAGACAGAGGCACTGAATAACACATTAGAACAGATGGACCAAACAGACACCTACAAAACACTCCACACAAAAGCAGCAGGACACACATTCTTCTCAAGTGCACATGGAACATTTTCAAGAATAGATCTTATAGTAGGCCACAAAAAGAACCTTACAAAATTCAGAAGAACTGAAACTGTACCAACCACCTTCTTATACCACAAAGGTATGAAACAAGAAATAAATTATGCAAAGAAAACAAAAAAGCCCACAAACACATGGAGACTTAACAACATGCTCCTATATAATCAGTGGGTCAATGACCAAATAAAAACAGAAATCAAGCAATATATGGAGACTAATGAAAACAATAACACAACATCACAAAATCTGGAACACCACCAAGGCCGTACTAAAAGGAAAGTATATTGCCATAAAGGCTTAACTCAAGAAAGAAGAACAATCCCAAATGAGCACTCTAAACTCATAATAAATGAAACTGGAAAAAGAAGAATAAATGAGGCCCAAAGTCATTAAAAGGAGGGACATAATAAAGATCAGAGCAGAAATCAATAAAATCGAGAAGAATAAAACAAAAGAAAGAATCAGTAATACGAGGAGCTCATTCTTTGAGAAAATAAACAAAATAGATCAACCCCTAGCCAGACTTATCCAGAAAAAAGGAGTGGCTACACACATAAACAGAATCAGAAATGAGAAAGGAAAAAATCACTACAGATACCACTGAAATACAAAGATTTATTAAAGAATACTAGGAAAAATTATATGCTAACAAATTGGATAACCTAGAACAAATGGGCAACTTTCTAGAAAAATACAACCTTCCAATATTGATGCAGAAAGAAACAGAAAATCTGAACAGACCAATTACCATCAATGAAATTGAATTGGTAATCAAAACACTACCTAAGAACAAAATTCCTGGGCCAGATGGCTTCATTGCTGAATTTTATCAAACATTTAAAGAAGAGCTAATACCCATTTTCCTTAAAGTTTTCCAAAAAGTAGAAGAAGAGAGAATACTTTCAAACTCATTCTATGAGGCAAGCATCACTCTAATACCAAAACCAGGCAAAGACACCACAAAAAAAGAAAATTACAGACCAATATCCCTGATGAACATAGATTAAAAAATACTCAACAAAATATTAGCAAAACGAATTCAAAAATACATCAAAAAGATCATCCATCATGATCAAGTAGGATTTATTCCAGAGATGCAAGGATGGTACAATACTCAAAAACCCATCAACATCATACACCACCACATCAACAAAAAGAAGGACAAAAAAATCACACAATAATCTCCACTGATGCTGAAAAAGCATTCAACAAACTTCAACATCCTTTGACGATAAAAATTCTCAACAAAATGGGTATAGAGGGCAAGTACGTCAATGTAATAAAGGCCACATATGACAAACCCACAGCCAATATCATACTTAACAGTGAGAAGCTGAAAGCTTTTCTTTTAAGATCAGGAACAAGACAAGGATGCTCACTCTCCCAATTTTATTCACCATAGTACTGGAGGTCCTAGCCACGGCAATCAGAAAACACAAAGAAATGAAAGGCATCCAGACTGGTAAGGAAGAAGTTAAACTGTCGCTGTTTGCAGATGACATAATGTTACATATAAAAAAACCCTAAAGAATTCACCCCAAAACTATTAAAACTAATACTAACCGAATTCAGCAAATTTGCAGGATACAAAACTAATCCACAGAAAAATGTTGCATTCCCATACACTAACAATGAACTAGCAGAAAGAGAAATGAGGAAAACAAGTAAAATAAGTAAGGACACAGAGGCACTGAATTACACACTAGAACAGATGGACCTAATAGACATCTATAGAACTCTACACCCAAAAGCAACAGGATACACATTCTTCTCAAGTGCACATGGAACATTCTCCAGAATAGACCACATACTAGGCCACAAAAAGAGCCTCACTAAATTCAAAAATATTGAAATTCTACCAACGAACTTTTCAGACCACAAAGGTATAAAACTAGAAATAAATTGCACAAAGAAAGCAAAAAGGCTCACAAACACATGGAGGCTTAACAACAGGCTCCTAAATAGTCAATGGATCAATGACCAAATTAAAATGGAGATCCAGCAATATATGGAAATAAGTGACAACAACAACACAAAGCCCCAACTTTTGTGGGATGCAGTGAAAGCAGTCTTAAGAGGAAAGTACATAGCAATCTAGGCATATTTAAAGAAGGAAGAACAAACCAAAATGCATAGTCTAACATCACAATTATCAAAATTGGAAAAAGAAGAGCAAATGAGGCCTAAAGTCAGTAGAAGGAGGGACATAATAAAGATCAGAAAGGAAATAAACAAAATTGAGAAGAATAAAACAATAGAAAAAAATCAATGAAACCAAGAGCTGGTTCTTTAAGAAAATAAACAAAATAGAAAAGCCTCTAGCCGGACTTATTAAGAGAAAAAGAGAATCAACACACATCAACAGAATCAGAAAGGAGAAAGGAAACATCACAACGGACCCAACAGAAATACAAAGAAATATTAGAGACTACTATGAAAACCTACATGCTAAGAAGCTGGGAAACCTAGAAGAAATGGACAACTTCCTAGAAAAATACAACCTTCCACGACTGACCAAGGAAGAAACACAAAATCTAAACAAACCAATTACCACCAAAGAAATTGAAGCAGTAATCAAAAACTACCCAAGAACAGAACCCCCGGGCCAGATGGATTTACCTCTTAATTTTATCAGGCATACAGAGAAGATATAATTCCCATTCTCCTTAAAGTTTTCCAAAAAATAGAAGAGGAGGGAATACTCCCAAACTCATTCTATGAAGCCAACATCACCCTAATACCAAAACCAGGCAAAGACGCCACCAAAAAAGATAATTACAGACCAATATCCCTGATGAATGTAGATGCAAAAATACTCAACAAAATATTAACAAACTGAATTCAAAAATACATCAAAAGAATCATACACCATGACCAAGTGGGATTCATACCAGGGATGCAAGGATGGTACAACATTCGAAAATCCATCAGCATCATTCACTACATAAACAAAAAGAAGGACAAAAACCACATGATCATCTCCATAGATGCTGAAAAAGCATTTAACAAAATTTAAATCCATTCATGATAAAAACTCTCAGCAAAATGGGTATAGAGGGCAAGTGCCTCAACATAATAAAGGCCATATATGATAAACCCACAGGCAACATCATACTGAACAGCAAGAAGCTGAAAGCTTTTCCTCTGAGATTGGGAACAAGACAGGGATGCCCACTCTACCCACTGTTATTTAACATAGTACTGGAGGTCCTATCCACGGCAATTAGACAAAACAAAGAAATACAAGGAATGCAGATTGGTAAAGAAGAAGTCAAACTGTCAGTATTTGCACATGACATGTTATTGTACATAAAAAACCCTAAAGAATCCACTCCAAAACTACTAGAACTGATATCGGAATACAGCAAAGTTGCAGGATACAAAATTAACACACAGAAATCTGTGGCTTTCCTATACACTAACAATGAACCAATAGAAAGAGAAATCAGGAAAACAATTCCATTCACAATTGCATCAAAAAGAATAAAATACCTAGGAATAAACCTAACCAAGGAAGTGAAAGACCTATACCCTGGAAACTATAAGACACTCTTAAGAGAAGTTAAATAGGACACTAACAAATGGAAATTCATCCCATGCTCCTGGCTAGGAAGAATTAATATCGTCAAAATGGCCATCCTGCCCAAAGCAATATACAGATTTGAGGCAATCCCTATCAAATTACCAACGACATTCTTCAACGAACTGGAACAAATAGTTCAAAAGTTCATTTGGAAACACCAAAGACCCTGAATAGCCAAAGCAATCCTGAGAAAGAAGAATAAAGTGGGGGGGATCTCACTCCCCAACTTCAAGCTCTACTACAAAGCCATAGTAATCAAGACAATTTGGTACTGGCACAAGAACAGAGCCACAGACCAGTGGAACAGATTAGAGACTCCAGACATTAACCCAAACATATATGGTCAATTAACATTCGATAAAGGAGCCATGGACATACAATGGGGAAATGACAGTTTCTTCAAGAGATGGTGCTGGCAAAACTGGACAGCTACGTGTAAGAGAATGAAACTGGATCACTGTCTAACCCCATACACAAAAGTAAATTCTAAATGGATCAAAGACCTGAATGTAAGTCATGAAACCATAAAACTCTTAGAAAAAAACATAGGCAAAAATCTCTTGGACATGAACATTAGCGACTTCTTCATGAACACATCTCCCCAGGCAAGGAAAACAAAAGCAAAAATGAACAAGTGGGACTATATAAAGCTGAAAAGCTTCTGTACAGCAAAGGACACCATCAATAGAACAAAAAGGTACCCTACAGTATGGGAGACTATATTTGTAAATAACAGATCCGATAAAGGCTTAACATCCAAAATATATAAAGAGCTCATGCACCTCAACAAACAAAAAGCAAATAATCCAATTAAAAAATGGGCAGAGGAGCTGAAAAGACAGTTCTCCAAATGAGAAATTCAGATGGCCAACAGACACATGAAAAGATGCTCCACATCGCTAGTTATCAGAGAAATGCAAATTAAAACCACAATGAGATATCACCTCACACCAGTAAGGATGGCTACCATCCAAAAGACAAACAACAACAAATGTTGGCGAGGTTGTGGAGAAAGGGGAACCCTCTTACACTCCTGGTGGGAATGTAAATTAGTTCAACCATTGTAGAAAGCAGTATGGAGGTTCCTCAAAATGCTCAAAATAGACTTACCATTTGACCCAGGAATTCCACTTCTAGGAATTTACCTTAAAGATGCAGCACTCCAGTTTGAAAAAGACAGATGCACCCCTATGTTTATCGCAGCACTATTTACAATAGCCAAGAAATGGAAGCAACCTAAGTGTCCATCACAATGGAATATTTTTCAGCCATAAGAAGAAAACAGGTCCTACCATTTGCAACAACATGGATGGAGCTAGAGGGTATTATGTTTAGTGAAATAAGCCAAGCGGAGAAAGACAAATACCAAATGATTTCACTCATCTGTGGACTATAAGTACAAAAGAAAAACTGAAGGAACAAAACAGCAGCAGAATCACAGAACCCAAGAATGGATTAATAATTACCAAAGGGAAAGAGACTGGGGAGAATGGGAGGGTAGAGAGGAATAAGGGCAGGGAAGAAGAAAGGGGGTATTATGATTAGCATGTATAGTGTGGGGGCTGGGGGAAAGGGGAGGGCTGTGCAACACAGAGAAGACAAGTTGTGATTCTACAACATCTTACTATACTGATGGACAGTGACTGTAATGGGGTTTGTGGGGGGGACTTGGGGTAGGGGAGAGCCTAGTAAACATAATGTTCTTCATGTAATTGTAGATTAATGATAACAAATTAAAAATTAAATTAAATTAAAAAAAAACATATACAGACACATACACACACATGTACAAAGAGGAAGAGATATCCAGCCAGCAGTTGATGCCAGCCATCAGCTAGAGGTATCTGTTCCTCTCCATGTGGGCTTCGTCATGTTGCCTCTCTACATGGGTTATTTTGGGGTCCTTTGGAGGTTGGTGGCTGGTATCCAGGGCAAATATCCCCAAATAAAAGGAAGCCAGGCAGAAACCCGACTGCTCTTATAACCTAGCCTCAGTGGTTAGCCGGCGTCACTTCCGCTGATCCTATTTGTTGAGGCTGTCAGGAAGTTCTGTCTAGAGTTCAAGAGACAAACAGGCTCCACCTCTTCCTGAGAAGCAGCGAATTTCTCAAAATGCATCTGGAAACAGAAATACTGTTATGGACATTTTAAATTTAGAGATGAACAGACTACCTGTTAGGCAAAGGGCAGTGGCAGGAGCACTTTAGGTAACTTTAGGAGGCTGCATGAGCAAAATGCCCATGTGTGAAATAGCCCCACTTATTCGGAAAACTTCAAGTCTTTCAGACTTTTGACCAGAGCACAAGACTCAAGGGCAGGATAGTATGAGATAGTTGTGTTTCAAAAAGAACAGAGTCAAAATGTAGAGAATAAACTGGTAGGGACTAAAGAGTTAACCCAGGTTGCTGATGACTGGTAAGGGGAAATGAGGCCTGACGTTGGGGTGGCAGTACTGGGGGATATGGAAGAGGGGTGGAACATAAGAAACTCAAACACAGAATAAAGGAAGAAACCATTTATTGAAAAAAAAAATTAAACAACATAAAAGGGCACCCATTGAAAAATCTGTTCTCATGCCCATGTCCATCCTCCCCTCCCCCATCCTTTCCCTTAGACAGTTACTTGTAATAATAATCTGTTGTATATCCCTCACTGCTTCTTCATGAAATGCAAGCCAAGTACAACTAAATGTACACACAGATGCATGGCTTTCTGAAGATGCATGCATGCATTTTTTACTATGGTAAAGGATTGTATTACTTGGGAAAAGTAAAGTATGGTGGTCCCCCCTTACCTGCAGCAGATACATGCCAAGACCCTAATGTCTGAAGCCACAGATAGTACTGAATGTATATTTCCTATACATGCATATCTATAATAAAGTTTAATTTATTTAAATTAGGCACAGTAAGAGATTAACAACAGTAATTCATAATAAATTAGAACAAGTATATATAACAATGCACTGTAATAAAAGTTATTTGAATGCGGTCCCTCTCAAAATATCTTATTATACTAACTCAACCTTCTTGTGATGATGCAAGAGGATAAAATGCCTGTGTAATGAGATAAAGTGAGGTGAATGGCATAGGCATTGTGATATAGCATCAGCTACTGCTGACTTTCTGATGTTGCATCAGGAGGATGCCTCCTCTGGAAGCTCTTCTTACCTCCCCAAGCAGATCTGGACACTTTTTCTCCTCAACTCCCACTGTTTTATTTAATACCTACATGAAAACAGTAACATCATAGTAATGAATGGTTTGTTCGTCTTTCTCCACACTAATCTTCACATTCTTTCAAAGTAAGTCCCTCCTCCAGCCCCTCCCCTTTGGTAACTGCTAGTCCCTTCTTGGAGTCTGTGAGTCTCTTGCTGTTTTATTCCTTCAGTTTTGCTTTGTTGTTACACTCCACAAATGAGGGACATCATCTGACACTTGTCTTTCTCCATCTGGCTTATTTCACTGAGCAGAATACCCTCTAACTCTATCCATGTTGTTACAAATGGTAGGATTTATTTTGATCTTATTCACATACCTTCCTTCTAAGTTTATGTCCATAGTACCTAAATGGTGTTTGTCCTTCAAGACTTCAACACATATTTTGAGCATTATTACCTGAATGACTCCAAAACCCAAGCTCTTGTTGTTGATTATGTCAGACTGTCTCCCTAAGTAGCCCATCATTAGCCCAGGTGTGGGTTTACATGACACACAGACTTGGAGGGAATTATCTGGATTGTAGGAGCATGATCCAATCTGAGAGAGAGTAGTAGTGGGGGTGAAGGAGGGTTATGTAAAACCCTGAGTTACTATGAGAGCATATCGAGCCTTCAGAAGGAAGAGAATCTGGTGACCTTGAAACAAGGGAAACACAATCAAAACAGGCAAATTTTACCTATTTCCTAATTTTGCATTTGGCAGGTCCAGACTCAGGCAGATGCATTTGAAATTTAGGCTTAATAGTCTTGAATACTAATCATGAGTTCACCAGTCTTATGCCATTGTATGTAGCTAAGAAAGGAACTAAATGTTAGGACCCTGAATTCAAGAAATAATTGGCACCTCAAGTTTTGGAACTCTAAAGAGACATTCCTGTCTCAGTGGATCTAAAACTTAGGTAAACCCAACGACCCAGACATTTCTTTTACTAACAAGCAACCCAAGTGATGATGATGTAGGTGATTCTTGCAGTGGTCTCCAAACCTTTTTCTTTAATTATGCACCCCAACTATTTCATTTTTTATTTATAAATGATATCATGAACTTATACACAAAATGTACTCATAGAAATGCTTAAAAGATAAGATGAAAATAATTTCTATTGAATTTCTAATATTGTTTCCACAGATACCTGGATCATCTTGTGTATCCCTAGAGTGTGGATGCTTCCCATCAACAAAATGAACATTTAATGGTTTGTCCTAAAGGTCTCAAGAGACTCACTCATCTAGGGGGATCTCCAACTGCACATCTACTGAGGTGCTCCTATGGACTGGGCACTGTGCTGGACCACTTCATCCACATTATTTCATTTAATTCCTCCAATAACCCTGCAAAACAACAGATGAGATTGACATCCCATGAGATCCATATAACTTGCCTAATGTCTCAGAGATAATAAGTGCTGAAAAAGGAATTTGAATCCAGGTCATGTTTTCCAGTTTATTGTATACATCAGTTAAGAGTGTATTTGGCTACAAGTAACAGAAATTCAATTACAGTGATTTAACTAAATATTGCTTTATTTTTTTCTGTAACGAAAGTCCCCTTGTGTGGAATCCAGGCTGGAAAGAAGATCTAGGATGACACCAGGACGCAGTCTCCTATTCTTTTTCTGTCCCACTATCTTTAGCAAGTGTTTTTTGTCACAAAATGGCTATCCCGCCTCCAATCATCATAGCCATTTTTTTCTAGCAGGAAATAAAACTGGAGAGGGGATAAAAAGCAAAATTTCAAAACTGAAAAAAACCAGATAACTCAGCCCCATCTAACAAGCTTCCCAATAGCTCCACTTGGAGACTTAATCTTGCATCTTACTGGTCAGAACTGTGTCAGAGATGTAAGCTAAGTATTTTAAGCTGGGTATAATTGGGACGAAGTTGGATTTCTCTTAGTTAGGAAAGGGAGGAAGGATTTGGGGAGACAAGCAGGAATATTTGCCACATTGCTATTGCCTTTACCCCAGATCTACCACAACATTGTAGCTGCTGCATAAAATAATAGTTTTAACATCCCAGGAAGAGACTATTTTCATGTCATGTGGTACATGTCCCCATTGAATACAAGAATCCAGTTGTGACCAGGTGGTTATCTGGTATCTGCCTGAAATTTCCTGACAGAAAAGCTCATGATTTTATAATCTATTCTAATTGAGGGAGGCTTTAATTACTGAAACATCTGTTCTAGTAATAATCACAATGTATCACATTTACCTTTTTGACATTAGCTCCTTAGGACTAGGGGCTGTTTCTTACTCATCTCTACCTGGTACAGTTGATTGCCATAAAGAGGTGACTCAAGAAAAGATTTGAGGAATAAATTGAGAAATCTCTTTTTCATGTTGCAATTGAATGATTCTTTTAGCCATTAAAAAAAAATGTTTTCTCTCCCAGGCCCATCCTATTCAATTGTGCTGTCATGCTCACTTAATAAGCAATGTGAAGAGTGAAATATTAGGGTCATATCCTAGGAGATGGTCAGGATGTATGAGAAGCCTTGCAGAGTTCTAGAAATAAGCACTGATCCAGGAAGACATGGATGTGCTTCAAGGAACAGCTTGTGATCTTGACCCACACTGCTGAGAAGAAATGGAACTCCTGCAGGGCAATCCCAACCCAAAACTCACCATCCTCCCTCCCCCTGCCCTCTGCTAATCTGGACTGCCATCACTGACTTCAGTAAATTTTTGCTGCCACAATGACCAGGGAATCAAAGAAAATGTGTGTGTGTGTGTGTGTGTGTGTGTGTGTGTGTGTGTGTGTGTGTGTGTGTGTGTGTGTGTGTGTGTGTGTGTGTGTGTGTGTGTGTGTGTGTGCGCACGTGCGTGCGCACCTGTATCTGTGTGTCTGTGTGTCTGCCTGTAGGGTGTTGGTCTTTCCCCTACTTGCTAGTATCCTTCCCAGAAATCATCTCACTCACCTCTTCTCCTTGACTCTGGATGAGCACAATTTGGGTACCTCCAAGTTAGCTCTCTTTTTATTTCCTTCATTTCACTCTCCTCTACCTTTTTCAAACAATAAAAACAAGGATCTGAATCCTTTTTAATCAACAGAATTTTGTAAAAATTTTATAGCACATTACCATTTACTAAACCCTTCTGCTGAATAAATCTCATTTTATCTTCACAACAGCCTGACCAGGACTTTTACCCCCATTTTAAAGATGAGGAAACAGATTTGGAGAGCTGACAAAACTTGCCCAAGGACCCAAAGGTAGTCAGAATGGATGTGAGACTCAAATTCTGATGCTCTAAAACTCCTAGTTTGGTCTCTCTGCCACCTTGACTCAGCGCACAGGCCAGCATGGGTTGGGCAACTCAGTGAGGAGATATATTATCAAAATCTCCCATCATTGCTACAAATACATGTGCTGGCAAATGGAAAGCCTGCTTTCTAACTTCTCACTACCTCACAGTGATATGACCCGGACATGTTAGTACAAGCCTGTGGCACTGGAATAGCCTGGCTTCTACTTTCTACTATGACTACAAGAATTACTCCCCAAAGAATTTAAGCCAGCACCCTCCATCAGGTATTTTTTGCGTACCCAGAGCTCTCAAAACCTAGACCAGCACCTCCCCAGAGCTTCCAATTTAGTCAGGAACTGAGATTAAGAACATGAAACAATATACAATTAATTGTTAACTTGGACAGTAGACATTATAGATGTAACTCAGAGAAGAGGTAGACTCATGAGGTCTGAAATAATAAGCGAAGGTTTTATGGAGGACAAGCTTCACCTAGACTGAGAGGATGCATCGTGAAAGAAATGAGACCTGAATGCCAGTAATGCCCCGGGGTATTTAGTGCGCAGGCATTTAGGTACATAATCTCTGAGAATATTCAAAACAGTGACCCTGGAAGGCAGGTACTTTTATCCTTACTTTGTAGGTAAAGAAACTGAGAGTCAGAGAACTTAATCAGTTTGCCCAAAGTCACACAGCTTTTAAGTGATGGATCCAGGATTTAAAATATGGTTTATCTAATGCCAAAGTTAGTGCTTTTTCTCCCACCCATGCTGCTCACTACTGACAGGTAAATTCAGGAGCAAAAACAAACATTATTGGCCCATAAAGAGGTCCCGCAGAGAGATAGGGGTACAGTGGGATGAGCAATGGAACTAGAATCAACAGACCAAATTTAAATTAAACTTCAACTTCTCATTTATGTGGTAAATCCCTTAACCCTTTTCAGTTTCCTCACCTGAGGAAAATGGAGAAAATTCTAGCACTTATCTCTAACAATATTATAAGGATGAAATGAATAAATATATGGATATGACTAACATATATTAAACATCCACTTTTAAGTGTAAATTTTAATAAGCAATTAAAATACAAATTGAAGCACCTATAGCATGCTGTATTTTTAATTGGACCTACCTGAACTCATTTCTAAGCACTGTAGCATCTTCAGGACTGCTGGGAAAAGGTAGGGGAGCCGGGGGCAGGGGGCAGATGGTGATTAAGAAGGGCGAATGGTGATTAGGAAGGGCAGAGAAGCTTCTGGGCATTCCTAACACTATCAGAGGCCCCGAGGTATTACCTCTCAGTGTTCTCTCCTTAGACTGAGGAGGTAAGGAGTGAGACTTCCAACAAACAGAAAGCCAAAGACCACCTCTATAAGAGCACCACCATCTTGAACACAGAGCAGACACTCCACAAACAGCAGCTAAATTTAACTGAATTCCTGAGGCCCTAGTCTAGCCTTGAAGACTAACCATTCTGTGAATTCAGGCAATGAATGGGAAATATCACCATGCCTGAAGGACATAGACACATGCATATGGGATTGAGCCAGAATTTTCTATTATGGCCCCTCCTCTTTATCCTATAGCCCACTGGGCTGTAAAGGGCCTCCTAGGAGGAAGGTGCTCAAGTCTCTTTGTAATGGCTGAGTGTGACATCCTCTAATCATCTGTTCAGCAGGAGCTATTTAAACCGCAGAAAAGTGTCCTTTTATGAATTTCATCGCTTTCTTGATAACAGGCGACACTCATAGTTCAAAACTAGTACAGTCAGAATTTCAGACTTAGGCTTATGACTTGAAGGAACAAAAAAATTACCACCTTCTATTTCTGTAACTACAATTATTGCCTTTTTCCCTCCAATAATTTAAAGTACTTGGTAGCTATTCCTTTGCAAATTCTTAAAAATTCAGAAATACAGTTAAGGGGTTGGTTGGGGCAGGAGTTTTAAGAGAACTAAAGGTCCTGCTTGAGCTAGTGGGGCCAGACACTGGACACCGATGTTAATGAGATTTAAGGAATTGCAGAGGTTGGGACCTCCTGCTGTGGTTATTGGGAGAAGGCAAGGAAGGGCCTGCACCTTCTCTTCAGCCCACCATGCATGCATGTATGCATTTATTTATTCATTCAATAATCAGTTATCAGGGACTTTTCTGTGTGTGCCAGCCACTGCACTAAGCACTTGGACGAGAAGGGAGTTACAGAGGAAAACAACTTTATAGGACAGAGTTATCACTTGAAAGGAGACAGGAAACCAGGCTGAAAATACATGGCCTATAGGAAGAGATGTTAGTCATGGCCTCAAGAGTAGTCAGGGCAATTGAAAGGCTCCCTCGAGTTCCCTGACATAGAAAATTTGCATGACATGAATAAGCTCATACATATCACTGAAGTCAGAGACTGGCCTAAAATTCAGCCCTGAATGCCTTTCGGACAGCTCCAAGAGCTTGGCACAATGAAAAGAATGCAGGCTTTGGAGGAAAATACACCTGAATGTAAACCCTCGGTTTACTTTTAATGAGCTTAGAATGAAACTTCTTTGCACCAAGATATTCTCATATGAGAAAAAGGGATTTTAAAAATCTTCATTGGAAAATCAGGTTTAATTTGGATTAAATTACATGCTATAATTTCCATTTCCAACAAAATCAAGTAACAGGGGACAGACTTTTTCTCCCACTGTAAACCACAGAAAAACAAGACGAAATACATGAAACAATGAATTTTAAGGCATTGGATATCAGACAATAAAGGACAACGATCCCTGAAAGATGGGAAAGAAATGAGGTGAACTTTGTGATTAAGCCAGTTGCTTCTGAAGAGTTCCCGGGCCATGAACTGACATGCAGCCTGATGGGCTCTGTGATTGAAGATGCACAGATAAGAGTCCAGAGAGATCAAGTAGCTAGAGTTTGAAAGTCAGAAAGTTCCCTCAAGTATTCAATAGAGGAATATAAAGATTAGGAAAAATAACTACAACAGCTCACATAAGATCAGGAATAGTTGTTTTGTCCTGAGTGGAAAACCATAATTCAGGGTAGAGTGCTTAGAAGGATTTTTGCCTCAACAGTGGGACACAAAATCAACCTTGCACTAAATACTCCTCTGTGTTTCTGACAAACCTCAAAAGCAAGACTCCAAAGGATCAAACTGTTTCCAAGTAACTTAACTATGTCCTAGAACAAAGCTCAAGAATATTTATAGGCATTGAAATATATCCAGCACCCAAAAATGTAAAATACACAATGTGCAAGAACCAACTGAATATTAACAAGCAGGCAGAGATGCAGGAAGAAACAGCCCATAATAAGGAGGGAGAAAAATCAATCAAAACCAACCACACAACCAAAAAAAATGATAGAGTTAGTAGACAAGGATGTGAAACAACAATTACAAGGGTATTTCACACATTTAAGAAGCTGGAGGACAATTAAATATTTTTGAGATTTGTATGATATAAAGACTCAAATGAAACTCCTAGAGATTAAAACTACAATTCCTGAGACGAAATACAATGAATGGAATCAGTGGCAAATTAAACATTGTAAGAGAAAACATCAGTGAATTTGAAAACGTAACAATAGAAATGATTAAAATTAAAACAGAGAAGAAAAAAATGGAGTACCAGTGGGCTGTGGGACAATCTCAAGAATCCTAAGATATATATAACTGAGGTCACAGCAGAGGAAATTACTTTAAAGATAGAAATGACCAGGCTCGCTCTAGAAGGAATTTTTCTGAAGTCTGCATATACCTATATCTATTAAAGAAATGGAATTTATATGTAGAGCCATTCTACAGAATAAAGTCCAGACTCAGATGAATTCATCAGTGAGGTGTACCAAAGATTTAAGGAAGAAAGGATGCCAGGTCTATACAAATGCTTTCAGATAATTGAAGAAGAGGGAATATTCCTGACTATTTCTACAAGTCAGCATTACACTGACACCAAAACCAGCAAAAACATTTTAGGAAAAAAAAAAAATTACTTACTCATATTCCTCATGAACACCAATGCAAAAATTCAGAAGGAAATGTTAGCAAATCTAACTAAACAATATTTTTAAAGGATAATGCATTATGATCAAGTGGACTTTATCCCAGAAATGTAAGATTGCTTTTTAAAAAAATCAACTAACATAATTCACCTTATTAACAGAAAAGGAAAAAAATCTCTAAAGTGCAGAAAAGTTATTTTATAAAATCCAATATCCTTCTTTGATTTAAAAAAAAATCCAATTCTCAGTAAACTTGAAATAGAAGGCAAATTGTTCAATCTGATAAAGGGTATCTATGACAAATTTATATCTAATATTATACATGTTGGTGAAAAACTGAATGCTTTCGCCTAAGCAGGAACAAGTAAGGATATTTACTCATACCATTCATGTTCAACCTTTGTATGGGAGGTTCTAGGAGTCCAACAAAGCAAGAAAAACACATAAAAGGCACAAAATTGGAAAGAAAGAAGTAAAACTCTTTATTCACAGGTGACATGATATCAATAAAGAAAATGCTATAGACTCTGAAAAAAAAATCTACTGTAATAAATTAGTTTAGCAAAGTTTCTGTAAACAAAATCAATATATAAAAATATATTTCCCGGAGGAACAACCTAAGACAGGCACAGCTGCAGGGGGGCCATCAGGTGAGAAAATGGGGATCAACAGAGGTGAGGCTTAGAACCTTCCCCCCCCATTCTGAGAGAAATCTTCTGCATCCGTGGATGTTTTATTGCCCTGGTCTAGCTTGGATTAACACATAGTCTACAGGCACACACCTGATCATCTACATTTGCTCTCTTACAACACTAAACTATGTTTTCTACCTTTATTTTGTATCTACCTACCACTTCAGCATTTTATTAAAAATAATAATAATAAAGAGAGAAATGTGGTATCCACATATAAATCAAGTATAAAAACCAAATGAGTATTCATATTTGAACTGACTGTTTATAGTTCATACTGCATGAGCAAAACCGAAAGCTTCTGTGATGACTGCCCTTGTAATGTTCACCATGTAACTTATTCATTATGTAAGAATTTGTACTCCATGTAAGAACTTGTTCATTATGCTTCAGAAGATTGGAGACTGAGGAAAATTAGGCTTGGGGTGGATTAATGATTGTGCATTGAACATTGACCCCCCTATACAGAATTTTATTGTTGTTAACAACCATTTGATCAATAAATATGAGAGATGCCCTCACAAAAAAAAAAAAAAATATATATATATATATATATACACTTCCAATTGTAAAATGAATAAGTAACTGGGATGTAATGTATAGCATAAGGAATATAGTCAAAATATTGTAACAACTTGGTATGGTGATAGCTGGTACCTAGAATTGTCATGTATATAAATGTTGAATCACTGTGTTGTACACCTGAAACTAATGTAATACTGTGTCAACAACCCTTCAATAAAAAATAATTATCCAGAAAAAAAAATATATATATATATATTTCCCTATGCTATCAACAAACAATCAGAAAATGAAGTTTTAAAATACTGCTTAACAATATCATTAAAAATATGAAGTATTTGGAGAAAAATCTGACAAAAGATGTATAATACATTAAAAATTATAAAGCATTGTTGAGATTAACTAAAGGATACCTAAATAAATGGAAAGATATACTGTTCTTCTGTATTAGAAGATTCAGTATTTTTAAGATGTAAATTCTTATCAAATTAGTCTATAGATTCAATATAATCTCAACCAAAATCCCAGCAGAGTTTTGGGCATTTGTGAATATTGACAATCTGATTCTAAAATTCCTATGGAAGTACAAATGACCTGGAAGAACTTAAACAACTTTGAAAAAGAGCCATTTTGAAGGAATTTAACTTTTGACTTCAAGACTTATAAAGTTATAGTCACCAAAACTCACGGTATTGGCATAAAGATAGACAAATAAATTAATGGAATGGGACAGTCTAGAAATAGACCAACATATATTTAAACAATCGTTTTTGATAGAAGTGCAAAGGCAATTTAGTGGAGGAAAAAAAGGAGAGTCTTTTCAGGAAACTGCGCAGGAGCAATTATATATCTATATAAAAAAACAAAAAATTTGATCCATACTTCACACCACACACAAAATTAACTCAAAATAGATCCTAGACCTAAATATAAAACCTCAAACTATAAAACTTCTGGAAGAAAACAGAGAAGACAATCTATATGACCTTGGGTTAGCCAAAGATTTGGTATGGATAAAAAGTATGATCCAAAAAGAATAAATTGATAAATTGGACTTCATCAAAATAAAGAATGTCTGCTCTTCAGGAAATACTTTAAAAAAAATGAAAAGACAAGCTACAAACTGAGAGGAAACTTCCAAATCTCCTATCTGATAGAAATTCACATAGGAGTCTAGGATATATAAAGAACTCTCAAAGCTGAATAATAAGAAAACTAATAATCCAGTTTTCTTAATGGACAAAAGACTTGAACAGATGCTTCACCAAAAAAGAAATACATATGGCAAATAAGCACATGAAAAGATGCTCAGTATTGTTAACTATTATCACTACAGTAAATATGTAAAACTAAAAAGACTACCAGAATGAGTACTGGCAAAGGCTTGGAACAATTGGAGCTCTCAAACACAGGGGGGGTTGTAAGATGATAGAACCATTTTGAAAAAGAGTTTAGTAGTTTCATAAGAAGTTAAATATACACTTACTATGAGAATAAAAGCATATGTCCATTCAATAACTTGAACACAGCAGCATTATTTTTAATAACTAAACTGTAAATGACTTGAATATTCACCAACAGGTAAGTGAGTAAATAACTGGTGGTGTATCCAAACACTGTAATACTCCTCAATGATGAACATGAATGAACAATTGATATATTGATATACACAAGATGAATCTCAAAGGTGAAGGAAATCAAACAAAAAGAGTACATATCATTTGAGTCCATAAAAATAAAGTTCTAGAAAATATAAATGAATCTATAGTGATCAAAAACAGACCATTGGTTGCCTGGGGACAAGAATTAAGATAGGAAGAAATCAAATCAAGGGATTACAAAGAGGCATAAGGAAAATTTTAAGGATGATGGCTATGTCCATTATATTGATTGTGGTAGTAGTATACACAAATGTTAAAACAACAAATTGCATGATCTAAACATGTATATTTTTAGTTGAATTATAGTTGATACACAAACTTATATTGGTTTAAGTATACAACACAGTGGTTCAACAGTTACCCATATTAATAATAAAATATTAATATATCCTCACCCCCACTAGTGCAGTTACTATCTGACAACATAGGAAGATGTTACAGAATCATTGGCTATATTCTCCTTGCTGTACTACTATCCCCGTGACCAACTTATATTGTGACTGAGAATTTTTGTGCCAGTTTATCCCCCTTACCCTCCCCACCCATTCACCCCAACCCCTCCACTCCACCATGATAACCACCACATGTACTCTTTGTTGTATGCCAGTTATGCCTCAATAAAGTTGCTTTCTTAAAATTACATAACAAGCCCAGATATAAACCTACATATATATGGTAAATTAATATACAATACAGGAGCCATGGACATACAGTGGGGAAGTGACAGCCTCTTCAGCAACTGGTGCTGGCAAAACTGGACAGCTATATGTAAGAGAATGAAACTGGCTTAGTGTCTAACTCCATACACAAAAGTAAACGCAAAATGGATCAAAGATCTGAATGTAAGTCATGAAACCATAAAACTCTTTGAAGAAAACATAGGCAAAACTCTCTTGAATATAAACATGAGTAACTTTTTCCTGAACACACCTCCTCAGGCAAAGGAAACAAAAGCAAAAATGAACAACTGGGACTACACCAAACTAAAAAGCTTCTGTACAGCAATGGACACCATCAGTAGAACAAAAAGGCATCCTACAGTATGGGAGAATGTGTTTGTCAACCACTTATTCAATAAGGGATTAACATTCAAAAATATAAAGAACTCATACATCTCAACACCCAAAAAGCAAATAACCTGATTAAAAAAATGTGTGGAGGATATGAACAGATACTTCTGCAAAGAAGAAATTCAGATGGCCAACAGGCACATGAAAAGATGCTCCACATCACTAATTATCAGGGAAATGAAAATTAAAACCACAATGAGATATCACCTCACACCAGTTAGGATGGCCAACATCCAAAAGACTAGGAACAACAAATGCTGGCCAGGATGTGGAGAAAGGGGAGCCCTCCTACACTGCTGGTGGGAATGTAAATTAGTTCACCCATTGTGGAAAGCAATATAGAGGTTCCTCAAAAAACTAAAAGTAGAAATACCATTTGACCCAGGAATTCCACTCTGAGGAATTTACCTGAAGAAAACAAGATCCCTGATTCAAAAAGACATATGCACCCCTTTATTGCTGCACTACTTAAATAGCCAAGATACAGAAGCAACTTAAGTGTCCATCAATAGATGAATGGATAAAGAAGGAGTGGTACATGTTACACAATGGAATATTATTCAGCTGTAAGAATAAAACAAATCCTACCATTTGCAACAACATGGATGGAGCTAGAGGGTATTCTGCTCAGTGAAATAAGCCAGGTGGAGAAAAACAAGTACCAAATGATTTCACTCATCTGTGGAGTGTAACAACAAAGCAAAACTGAAGTAACAAAACAGCAGCAGACTCACAGACTCCAAGAAGAGACTAGCAGTTACTGAAGGGGTTGGGGAGGGCAAGTGGGGAGGGAGGGAGAAGGGGATGAAGATGCATTAGCACACATAATGTAGGGTGCTCAGGGGGAAGGCAGAAGACAAGAAGAGACTCTATAGCATCTTACTATGATGATGGACAGAGTGACTGCAATGGAGTGTGGCAGGGATGACTTGATAATATGGGTGAATGTTGTAACCACAATGTTGCTCATGTGAAAGCTTCATAAGATTGTATATCAATGATACCTTAATAAAAATAAATTACATAACAATATGGTTTTACCTATCAATTGTTTCAACTATTTACAGAAGAATCAACACCAATTCTTCTCAAATACTTTCAAAAAATTGAAGAGGAGGCAATAATTCCTAACTCATTCTATCAGGCCAGCATTATTCTGATACCAAAGCCAAATAAAGACATCACCAAAATAGAAAAAGAAAAAAAAAAAGAAACAGGAAATTTAAACTAATATCCCTTAAGCAAATGAAACAAGCTACAGCCTGAGAGAAAATTTCCAAATCTCTTACCTGATAAAAGACAGAAATAAAGATACAAAAAGCCTCAACAAAATATTAGCAAATTAAAAAATTATATAACATTTGTATGGTACTTCTCACATAGTAGGCCCTAAATAAATGTTAGCTTTCTTCCTCTTAACAGCTATGTTTTACAACTATGAACTAATAGGATATTAATTCCTGGCTAGGGAAGCTCTTGTCTCAGCAGAAAAAGTACAGGAACAATTTTTGTAAAGCTGAACTGCTCTGTCATCTTTGCTTTCGGTTTTCCCAAAGCTGCAGCTGTGTGTCAACAATGGCCGCAGAGAGCCAGGCAAAGGAGAGAGGCTGGCCTGGCTTCCCTCCTCTCTACCCTCATCTTCCAGAGCCATCATCTTTAGCAGCCTAACCCAATTTGATGGCTTATCAAAATACAAGGCTCTTGATTTTTGCACCCCGACTGGTCCAGCATAGCATTTGGCATGTGGCCAGTGCTTGATAACCCTGAAAGAAGGAAAAAATAAAAGAGTGATGGTTCCATGTCTGCTCCTGTGTGCCTGCAGCCCTCCTGTCCAGTGTGGGTCCCAGCAGAGTCCCAGAGAAGAGGATTCTGGGGAACCCAAGTGTGTCTGATAAAGACACACAGCCTGAGGTGGCAGACACAGGTTTCAGGTGAGTGATGCCTAGAAGGTCCATGAGGGCAAAGTTGGGCCACCTAAAGGCTCTTCAGGCAGAATCAGAACAGCCCTGAGGGTTTTGGCCTGGACTCCAAGCAGTGCTGTTTTAGAGATACAGCTCAGGACAGGAGAGGGACAGGAATCCTCCTGCACGAAATCCAGTGAGGTTCTGGGCAGAGAATGGATGGTAATGCACTGTCATTTTGGCATCCTGACTGTTCTGTAGCTTCATGAGCGCCAGAGACAGCCCTGGAGGTCTCCAGGTGAGAACAGGTAGTGCACAGGCAGTTGGCAGCTGACAAGACTGAGGGAGACCAAAGCAGAAGGTGGACAAACCAGCTAGTGCCAAGGTTGATGGGGTGGCTGGCAGGTGGCATCTGATGCAAGGTTTAGAACCCCCTAAGCAAGTGGGGGCAAGCACCTTGGAAATTTGAATCATTGCTCTTACATGTGACCTCATTTGTACTTGCAGACAGTGGGAATGAGGAAATTTGGGATACATCTATTGGAAAAAGATCAAATGATGAGAATTAAGTGAAATGATGGTCTCTAAACATCATTATATCTAAAATAGGAATCTAAGATCATACATCAGCAAAATATAAAAGTCATCTTATGGCCATCCTGCCTAAAGCAATCTATAGATTCGATGCAATCCCTATCAAAATACTGACAACATTCTTCAACAAACTAGAGCAAATAGTTCTAAAATTCATATGGAACAACAAAACACCCTGAACATGCAAAACAACCCTTAGAAGGAAGAATAAAGCGGGGGGTATTATGCTCCCCAACTTCAAGATCTACTACAAAGCCACAGCAATCAAGACAATTTGGTACTGGCACAAGAACGGACCCACAGATAAATGGAACAGAATAAAGAGCCCAGATATAAACCTACACATATATGGTAAATTAATATATGATAAAGGAGCCATGGATATACAATGGGGAAATGACAGCCTCTTCAACAACTGATGCTGGCAAAACTGGACAGCTACATGTAAGAGAATGAAACTGGATTACTGTCTAACTCCATACACAAAAGTAAACTCAAAATGGATCAAAGATCTAAATGTAAGTCATGAAACCATAAAACTCTTAGAAGAAAACATAGGCAAAACTTCCTTGAATATAAACATGAGCAACTTTTTCCTGAACATATCTGCTTGGGCAAGGGAAACAAAAGCAAATATGAACAGATGGAACTACATCAAACTAAAAAGCTTCTGTACAGCAATGGACACCATCAGTTAAACAAAAAGACATCCTACAGTATGGGAGAATATATTTGTCAATGACTTTTTCAATAAGGGGTTAACATCCAAAACATATAAAGAACTCACACATCTCAACAACCAAAAAGCAAATAACCTGATTAAAAAATGAGGATATGAACAGATACTTCTCCAAAGAAGAAATTCAGATGGCCAACAGGCAAAGATGCTCCACATCACTAATTATCAGGGAAATGAAAATTAAAACCACAATGAGCTATCACCTCACATCAGTTAGGATGGCCAACATCCAAAAGACAAGAAACAACAAATGCTGGCCAGGATGCAGAGAAAGGGGAACCCTCCTATACTGCTGGTGAGAAAGTAAATTAATTCAACCATTGTGGAAAGCAATATGGAGGTTCCTCAAAAAACTAAAAATAGAAATACCATTTGACCCAGGAATTCCACTCCTAGGAATTTACCCAAAGAAAACAAGATCACACATTCAAAAAGACACGTGCACCCCTATGTTTATCACAGCACTATTTACAATAGCCAACATATGGAAGCAACCTAAGTGTCCATCAGTAAATGAATGGATAAAGAAGGAGTGGTACATATACACAGTGGAATATTATTCAGCTAAAAGAGGAAAAGAAATCCTACCATTTGCAACAACATGGATGGAGCTAGAGGGTATTCTGCTCAGTGGAATAAGCCAGGTGGAGAAAGACAAGTACCAAATGATTTCACTCATTTGTGGAGTATAACAACAAAGCAAAATCTGAAGGAACAAAACAGCAGCAGACTCACAGAACCCAAGAATGGACTAGCAGTTACTGAAGGGAAAGGGGTTAGGAAGGGTTGGTGGGGAGGGAAGGAGAAGGGGATTAGGGGGTAGTATGATTAGTACATATAATATAGGGGAGCATAGGGAAGGCAGTATAGCACAGAGAAGACAAGTAGTGACTCTGTAGCATTTTACTATGCTGTTGGACAGTGATTACAATGGGGTATGTGGTAGGGACTTGATAATAGGGGGAAATGTAGTAACCACAAGGCTGCTCATTTGAAAGCTTCAGAAGATTGTATATCAATGATACCTTAATAAAAAAAGTTATCTTGTGATTGTGGCTCCCTGCTAATTTTAAATGCTGGCTTCTCAGGGTGTAGCCTCTGGACTCATCACTCTCAGATGTGTTGAAAGTATGATTATCTACGTGTTCTTAGTATTTCCTAAATGCCCACTTTCAAAATGCCTCTAAAAAGACTACATGGTTCTGCAGACATAGTCAAGTAAGTTCATTTCAGTTATCTGTGGTCCTCAGGAAAATCCTAAAGGGCTGACTTTACTTTTAAAGGTAAAGAGCCTGGAACTGCTGCCTTGAACCCTCAGCTCTGGGTGGGCTGAGTTCTGCTCTGACTGGCACACCTGGAGTCACTGCAGTTCTGGGTTTTGGTAGCACCCCTGACTTTTACACCTGTGATTTTTCTCAGTCCCACAATCCTGATTTGATAGCAAAACAGAGATTACATTTTACAATCTTTATGTTGCTAGATCTTGCTGCACAGGATCATCTTGTGCTTAAAGAGAAAAGATGGTTGGCATGGTGCAGTAGAAAGAACTGGATTGGAAGCCTAGAGGTATAGATTCTAGCTCTGGCTCTGCCCCTTCTCATGAGTATATGGCCTGGGATCAGTCCAGTCTATCCTTATAATCATTGGCCAGCCCTCCCTATTATGACTGTGCTGTCCAGGGGATCCAGAATTTAAGAATGACATCCCCAGCCATGGCTTGGTGGTAAGACCTGGATGCTCCATGTGATAACCAGAGGATGGACTGGGTGGCCTAGCCCATTCAGAAGACACTTTGTAGAAAATTGTTCTGTTGTCCAGTTTCCAAATGGCCCAGAGCTCATTCATACTCTGAATGGTGAAACAGATGCTGAGGTGGCCGTGAGAAAATACCCTTGCTTGTAAAGAGAGTACTAGGTATGCAAATCTTCAATTGCTGCTACCCTTGAAACTTGAAAATTGCACTTCATGGCTTCTGTGGACTAATAGCATTCAGTGAGAAGTCAGCTTTGTTTTTCTGCAAGACATATTGGCATAGATACCTTAAAAATTAATAAATTAATATAATCCATGTAACAAGCATGCTTTCTATGAAAAGCACCAGCCATATACTAAAGAAATTATCTCTTCATTTTCCATTGCCAAACATAAGGCTTATGAAAGCAGGGGCTTTTATTATTATTCACTGCAATATTTCTAGTGCAATGGAACAGTGTCTGGCACTGAATAAGTGTTTATCAAATAAAGGAACCATTTAATAAGATACACATGAACTGAATCTGTATGTAACACTTTGCAGAATTGCCAAATGTATATAACTTTTCCTTAAAATAATAATAATTTCATTTTGCCTAACAACTTTCTATGAATATGCCCACCACATTTCCTTACTCGTTCCTTCAGGTGGTCTACTAGTATCCTCAGGAGATCAGTTGAGATCCAGGCGTATTTTAAAGTAGGAAGCTGGAAATCATTACTTCAGAGTTGTGGAATAAATCTCTACCCAGCTAATACTATGCCTACAGATGGTACTCCTCCGGCTCCGCCGGCAGGTCAGCCAGCCCTGCAGATCCTCCTCTCAGCTTGTTCCCAACCTCCACCAAAACAGGGAGAAAACAATTTCTATGACTATATTGCCTGGATAAATAAAACATATCATCATAATACTAATTAGGGGTTCATGTCTGTGCTGTTATTAAAATGACTACCTTGTTTTGATGATACATAGAAAGAAGTCAATGGAGTCAAACCCTAAGCTCGACAAAATATTGCAAATCATTCCAATTTTCTTCCGAAAGTATTTTTTTTAAATAATATGCTTTGAAAATCTCCAGTAGGATAAGAAACCTACACTGCTTCCCTGTTTTAGACCTAGAGATAACAACCCATGGCAGCTGTTCTAAGGCCTGTTTTCAATCAGAATTGCTTGAGAGCTTTAAAAAATGCAGATTCCTGGGCACTACCCCTATTCTCTCCATCACTCCACATACATACCCAAGATTCAATGTGGTAGGTCTGGGATCTTCACATGGAAAATGGTCAATCTGCAGGTAATTTTGCTGAGCACCCACATCTCAGAACCACCTTGTACACTCTGCTGCTATATATAAATCTCCCAAAACTACTTACTACAAATTCTTCCCATTCTAACAGAAAAGATTCTATCTCCTAACCCACCAATCCTGATGCATTTACAGGAGCCACAGACTCAAATACCTACAGAGGCAGGCATGTAACAAATGCAGGAAGGAGGCAGATAAAGCAGTGGGGACTGTAGCAGACACGGCCAATCTAAAAGGGCCAGATGCTTACCTATTCTAGCCAAGTTAGGACATGAGCCTGGCATTGCCAGAGCTTCCAAGTTTTCAAAAGAAGCCAGAGATCCAGATTTTATATAAAATGTCCTCTGAAGGCTAACTAAAGACATCTGTAGGTACATATGGCCCAGAGGCCATACAATTTCTGGTTCTGTGGAGCAGCCAGACAAAATCCTTTTAGGCAACATATTCATTTTCTGTGGCTGCTGAAACCAACCACCATAAATTAGGTGGCATGAAACAACAGTTTATTCTCTCACAATTAGGGAGGCCGGAGATCCTCAGTCAGGGAGTCACCAGGGTCGGTTCCTTGAGGAGGCTCTGAAGGAGAGCTGGGTGCCTCTTTCTTTGCTTCTGGTGGCTGTTAGCAATCCTTGGCATGTGGGCATCTCTCCACTCTGTCCTCACATGGCCTCTACTCTGTGTCTCCCCTGTTTCCCCTTCAATTCTAAGGTCTTGTCTTTAGATTTAGGGTTGCCCTAATCCAGGATGATTTCATCTTGAGATCCTTAACTACACCTGCAAAGACCCTTTTCCAAATAAGGTCACATTTACAGGTTCCAGAGGGTAAGACTCGGACATTTCTTTTTTGAGACCACTATGCAGCTTGCAGTGAAAAACACAAGTCTATTATTTCAATCAAATTTTATTTTCACCACCCCTCCCCATATCTACTAATTTACTACTATTAAATGACTTACATCATGGCAGAAAATTTGACATGCCAGCTCAGGCCCAGAGGGATCTTGCTACATTTTTATTTCTATGCGCTTCCTAGATTTAAGCTCCTTCACACCGTATTAAAATTACCCATTGCTCAACTTCTCACCATGATTTCTAAAACTAGGGATGGAAAGCAGCAGGAAATATGGTTCTGGTGAAATAGGTCCTTCAAAGAGTTCTGCTCTCATAAAGAGGATTTTCTAGACATCGAAGAACTTAAATGTGATGTCTAGTGCCATCTACTGGGAAGCACAGGAACCAGCTCAGCCCTGAGCTAGAAGAACAAAAGTGTGTCCTGACCTTCAACCACTGATTGGAAGGGGGCAGTTACTGGGACTCTTTCCTGTCTCTTCAAACACAGATCTAAGAAGACTCTTAGCAAATACCTGACCATTGTCTGGGCATATCTCACGGTTTGTGCACATGTGGTTCCAGAATTCACCCACGTGTTGCAATTTGTCTCCCAAGCTAGTCACTGAGCTCTGTCATTTCCTCTTTCTATCTTCAGCACAGACTTGATGTCTGGCACAGAACCTCTCCAAAAAAAAAAAAAAAAAAAGTCTATTGAAAATAAAAAAGAAAAACCCAGCTTAAGAGTTCTAATTCTTATTGACTACTACCTGTAGACAAATTGGTAGAGACCAAATGGTAAGTCTAGCCACGAGAGGGAAACTGGATTTCCTATGGTTTACTCAACTAAAATCTTTCAGCTTTATGAAGCAGTCCTCAGGGTGTACACTCAGGGGCCCAGTTATAGTGGGGAGCAGGGCCGCTGTGCTCTGCGGAGGAAATGACCCTGCACAGCTAGCTGACTGCTTCATCCTGCTGTCATCCACTCAAAGGGCAAAGGGTGCAGGTGCGCTTGAGAATAGAGGACTGTAAAATAAGAAGTACCTATTGGTCTCCAACCTCAGTTCTTGACATAGAGCTCCTAAAACTCCTGCTACTTCCTGGGTGATACGAGCATTTTTGTTCTGAGGTGACTCCAGGTGGGCTCCTGGATGGGAGCTGGTCACTAGGAAGACCAAGCCATGATGACAAACTTGAACTTTCAGCCCCACCCCAACCCCATCCTCTGGGGGAGAGGAGCTAGAAATTGAGTTAATAATTGATCATGCCACAGTAAAGCCTCCATAAAAATCCCAAGTACACTGTTCTGAGAGCCTCCGGGCATGTGAGCTCATGGAGATGCAAGGAGGGCAACCATGCCGAGAGGGTAGTGAAGCTCCATGTCCCTTCCTACATACCTTGCATCTTGCCCTGTGTATCTCTTCTATTTGGATGTTCCTACGTTGCATTCTTTTATAATAAACTGCTAATCTAAGTAAACTATTTTCCTGGTTTCTTTGAGCTGCTTTAGCAAACTATCAAACCTGAGGAGTGGGTCATAGAAACCACTGATTTATATACCAGTGCATCAGAAGCACAGGTGACAACCTGGACTTGTGATTTTGAGATTGGCATCTGAAATGAGATGGGGGGACATTCGCAGGGGGTCTGCACTAACCCCAGGCAGAGTGTCATATCTGAATTGAATTGTATGACACCAAGTTGGTTGGAGAATTGGAGAATTACTTGGTGTGGGGGAAATCTGGCATCTGAGTGGTGTGAGACTGAGTAAAGGCACACATCGTGTTTTTCCTACACAAGGTGGGAGAACACATTCCGCTTAACAAGTGACTGTTGCTGCTTGCATCTGGGCCAAGCTGATATTCACTGATAAGAGCAACTCCCTCCCTACCCAGTAACATAGCCACTCACAGAACTTCTACCTCAGTGGTCCTCAAACTGGACTGCACATTATTACCTAGAAAGCTTTTTAAAATTCTGATGCATAGACCACACCCTATATCAATTTAATAAGAATATCTGAGGAAGGTAGAACTCAGGCCTAAATACTTTTAAGTTTCCCAGGTAATGCACTCTTGGTGGGAATGTAAATTGGTGCAACTACAATGGAAAACACTATGGAGGTTCCTTGATTAAAAACAGAAATACTATGTGATCCAAAAATTCTACTTCTGGGTTTTTATCCAAAGACAAAGAAAACATTTACTCAGAGATATCTGGACCCCCATATTCACTGAAGCATTTATTTACAATAGCCAAGGTATGGAAACAACTAAGTCCATAATGGATGAAGAAAATGTGGATATATATACAATTTAGCCACAAAAAAGAACGAAACCTTGCCATTTGCAACAACAGAGATGGACCGTGAAGGTATTATGCTAAGTAAGTCAGGCAGAGAAAGACAAATATTGTATGATCTCATTTATATGTGAATTTATTTTAAAAAGCCAAGCTCACAGAGGACAGACTGGTGGTTACCAGAGGCAGGGGGTGGGGAAGTGGGTGCAATGGGTGAAGAAGGTCAAAAGGTACAAATTTCCAGTTATAAAATAAAGTAATGGGGCTGTAATGTGTAATAACGTGACTATAGTTAACAATACTGTATTGGGTATTTGAAAGTTACTAAAAGAGTAGATCTTAAAAAGTTCTCATCACAGAAAGAAAAAAAAATGTCCAGGTATATTAGTTTCCTATTGCTGCTGTAACAGCTTACTATAAACTTAGTGGCTTAAAACAACACAAATTTATTGTCTTATAGGTCTATAGAGCAGACATCCAAAATGGGTCTCACTGGGCTAAAATCAAGGTGTTGGTAGATTTACACTCCTTACTGGAGGCTCTAGGGGAGAGTTGACTTTACCTTCTCCAGCTTCTAGAGGCTGAGTTCATCTTCAAGACTGGAAATGATGAGTCTTTCTTGGATATTATTAATGGACTTTTCTGCCTACCTTTCCCACATTTAAAAATTATGCTGGGCCCACCTGAATAATTTAGGATGATCTCCCTAAAGTTAGCCTATTTGCAACATCAAATCCATCTAATACATTAATTTCCCTTTGCCACGTAATGTAACCTATTCACAGGTTGCTGGGATTGGGACATGGACATCTTTGGGGACCATTACTCTGCCTACCACATTAGATAACTCCAATGTGCAGCTGAGAACTACTGGTTTATCCATGAGAAGGTGGACTCAAGAAGTGGCCCAGTCAGCCAGCTGAGTCAAGATGCAAGACTAGAGACACACACTGAAAAAATGGCGTGTAGGGGAAGGAAGGGGCAGAAGGGGCAATAGCCAGCCTCACTGCGTTTACCTTGCTGCAGAAGGTGGTTACAGGGGAGATCTGTCATGCGGTTTATTCTCATTCAGTTCTTTGATAGTCCTTGGAGTTAGACTGTACACTATCCCAAGGACAGTAGGGCATGACACAAGATGGCACCTGAACAGACTTCTATGACCGGTAGTTACCAGGATGCTCCTTGTTTTAAGCTCACTCAGAGTATGCCTGACTCTCAAGTGCTCTGTAGGCTGTCCCCTGTAGTTGAAGAGCAAATTACTGGCCCACCGGTTGAATATGGCTTGAAGATGTGTTCTGCTTAGCCTACACTTTAATATTCACACACATACACATACATTCCGGATTTCTGGCTTCCCTGGAAAGATCTAGCTCTCCTGGGGCAGCCATCCTGCATGACAACTCTCAGCTGCTGCCTTTCCAGGGGGCATCTGTTCTCTTGAGTTGTCGCATGTCAGCCTAGCCTATTTCACACCTGGCCCACTGCACACATTTAGGTTACTTGTCTAGTCAGGAAAGAATTGGAGTTTACAAGCTTCCCCTCTTCCAGAAATCATGTGCCTAAAAAGTTAGGCAAAATTCTCATGAAGACCTATTTGCCTGTCATCAGTGCAAAAGTGAATAGCTTTTGGATGTTAACTAGACTTACTGTAGTGGCTGTTTTGCAATATGTAAAAATATCATTTCATTGTATACCTGAAACTAGTATGTTGTATGTCAATTATACCTCAATAAAAAAATCAAATAGAAATGCCCCCTAACCCCAAAAAAGCCCAAGTGGGAAAGATGGGATGCAGGCCAATGGCTTGCTGTGCACCCAAAAGCATTTCCTCACAACTCAGTGAGCACACTGAGGGGAGTCAGACTAGGGTCTGAGTCAACAGCCTGAGTCACCACATGTTCTGGTGAACATAAAGGTCTCTGTTAGTACAAATCTCTTTGTAGGAAATTAAGCTGAAAGCTGCCAATGGAATTTCTGCAGCCACTGGAGGCACACATATCTGCGCTTTCACACCCAGTTTCTCAAAATTTTTAAGATAACTATCATCATCCGAGTGCTCTTCCCACTTCCAAAGGCTTCTCGCTGGTGAACCTCCCTAATTCCTTGGACAACTCTTCCTAAGATACAGCTGAGATCTTGTCATCATTCTAGTAATTCCCTAGTGTGGCTTTGCCACTCAAGTGTTCTGCTCTGAACTGTGCACAGCAAGAGATGGTGATCTGAGCGTAGGGCAGTTAGACTAGATTGTCTGACTTACCCCTCTGCCTCCATAACCTATCCTGACACTGCATTAGTTCACAGATTGGAAAACAGTGGGGATTCCCAAGCCGAGGCCCCTTGGGGTGCAGGGCCTTGGAGGGAAATAGCCTCTTCATGTGGCTCGAGGGGAAGACCCTCCCCTAAAGAACACCATGCATTTCTAGTGGAAAAGATCCAAAACCAACACTGTATTCAAGCCCTTCTGAATGGGCTGATGCAATTCTGTTAAGGATGACAACCTAACTAAAGTATGTTTCACCACCAGAGGTCCCAGTCCATTGTGAAGGGACTGTGGGGAGAGAAGCCGAGGTGGTGACTGGGAACAATGCCTATTTTCCACAGCGCCGCTCATTAAGTCAGCCTTGGTGTGATTAGGAGAGATGAAACTCAAGTCAGTCTCAGAACTGCTGATTTAACAGTTTCAATAAACAGGTAAGATTGATGCTTCCAACTCAAGTGAGCTTTGGGTTAGATGGAGGTTTGTTTTAACTGTTCTTCATGTCAGATTAAATGAGACAGTGTAGGTAAATCACTTAGGAAAGCTCCTGGAAAGTATGCATTTTTATTGCCAGTCCATGCTTCTGGCCATTCTCAGGCATCTGTTCTTAGACCACAGCTCTTTACGCCAGATCTGCATGTAGCTGGCACTCAGTAAGTATGAGTAAACCAATACCAGAGACTTCAGTCTGCTAGGCTGGCATACATGGGCCAATTACATCCACTCTCTCCAGCGAGAACAGAACACATGGCTTCGGGTGAGGTTCGGGAAAGTGAGGAGAGCTGTTAAACGCTGGAGTGGGTTCGCAGATCCTGAAAACGGGGGACCAGGTCCTCTGCAGTTCCATTTGGTGGAAGATGGCAGGTGTTCTTTCAAATCACCTCGCGCCTATGGAGAGCCTACTATGGTGTTTTGGCGCAGAATGCTCCACTCCCTGACCTGAGATCATTCCTAAAGAGCCAACAAGATAAAGCAAAAGCAAACCACCACCACATTTGATTGTCTTCAGTCCTTAGGAGCTCAGCGTGTGCTCGTGAAGGCATCAGGTCTACTCAACGCCGCGATCCAGGGCAGGGAGCCAAGGGGACTCAACCCAAGCTTGAGGTCGCATGGAGCTGAGTATGAAACCAAGAAAAACAGGAAGTTTAAGAAGTACTGTGCATTATAGTTCTATGATCTCTAGCAGACCAGGAGCCCAAGGCCAGTCTCGCCGAAAGCCAAGAGGGCTGCCTGGCCTCAGCGATCACACAATCTTCACAGTCTTGAGCATATCTGACAGGACGTACGTGTCATCCCAACCCCTCCCTGGCTTCCTCAGGTTCTGCTCCAAGGCCTGGGCTACTTCCACAAGCTCTGGTGTGGCAAGTTTCTGCTCAGGATGCAGCTGACAGAACAGGATCTCGTTTACTTCACCCTCTATTTGGCGGACATAGAGGAGGGGGAACACCACCTTGAGCCCCGCCAGCACCGAGTCCTTCAGCCCCATGTCTCGGCATACGAGGTTGAGGATAAAAACACCTGCAGCATGGGAGGGAAAGAGTCAGAATGACTGCGTATCAGGGGTCTGCTGGAGCCAAGGTTCAGCTCTGAGGAATACACCGATCCAGCCCCAGGGAGGCTGGTGGACTAAGAAACACACCTACGGTGGCAAGGAGTTTTCAGAGAACACTCAGCACACAAAGGCAGAGAGAGAAAAGCATAGGCAGTATGTGAACCATGAGAAAACATCAAGCCAATTTCTTGACCTGCAGCTAACAAGCTATTTTGCCATTCTCCATGCCTGTTTCCCAAAGAATTGCTCTGAGAAGGAATACCCCAGGAAAGAAAGTACCAACTCCACAGGGATTTTATGCTTTTGACACATACATTATGGAGTATTTATTAGCCAATGAGAGGGCCAACATCACCCTGACTTGTAACGATTAAGGTTCTAAATCAACTCTGTTCACTACACTACTTAAACCAAATCAGAGCACCCAGCAGGCCATGAGCATATGGATTAAGAGACCCAGCTTTCAAGTCACAAAAACTGGGTTAGAGCCCTCGGCAAATCTATTCACCTCTAAAAATGGGTGCTATGAAGATGAAATGACATATGCCTAGTCTGGGATATGTGGGAAGAATTCAAATGGTAGCCAACATTGTCATGCTGGTGTGAATCTGCTTCAACCACTTTGTAAAACTGTGAGCAGCGAGCAGCATCTACAAAAACTCAACATATGCATAACCTACAGTCCAGCACCTACCACCCCACATATATGCCCAAAAGACTGCAAAAAGATTCCCCCCGAGGCATCTACTGGGAAGTTAATGGCAGTACTACTTAGAAAGCCCCCAAACAGGAAGCCACCCAAATGCCACCAGCAGAATAAAGAAATGGATTGTGGGAGAGTCACACAATAATACTACATAGCAATAAAAAAGAACAATGTCACCACAACACTGTGGATGATTCTCACAAACATCATGTTAAGTGAAAGAAAACAAACACTTCAAGGGTACATTCTGTATTGTTCCACTTATATAAAGAACAAAAGAGGGCAAAACAGCTGTGCTGATAGAAGTGACGATAGTGGTTCCCCTTGAAAGGAAGGTAAGTTACTCAAAGGGGGTGACCTCTTAGGGGCTGGAAATGTTCTGTGTTTGGTGGTACTAAATGGGTGTTTTTTTTCATTTGGGGAAAATGATCAAGCTACATGCTTATGAAATTTGCATTTTTCATTAAAAATATTTTCTTTAAGGATGCATACTTTCTCCCTTCGCAGACTTTTGTTCTTCATACCTTCAGAAGCCAAGATGTTTTTGACCTTCTGCAGGAAAGGCTGGTCCACAAATGCTGGGGGTGGACAACTCATGCCAAGCCCTGGGTCCTTACTGTCCACATCAAACATTATGACATCGTAGTGAGGCCGCGCTGCGAAAAGAGAAGCAAACAAGGCTTTGTCTTTGCCAGATAAAATAAGGCCATTTACATTACTACACTACATCTCTTCTGGGATCTGTGGTGGGCACAGGTGGCTATGTCAGAGGATGACATGGCTCACCTGTAAGGGCACGGACGCCACCGTCATCAGCATTCTGCTGTGAGTGCTCCCCCATTACAGACAGAGCTCTCATCTCACCTTCTTCCTCCAGACTTACAAGTACCTCCTAAAGGCACACACATTGCCCTATCTGCCCACTTCTGTGTGATTATTATGTGATTAAGAGTCCACCTATACTGGTGATTTCCAATCCTGGCAGAATACAGTCATCTTGAGAGAGTTCTAAATATGACAGAACCTGGCTTCACTCCTGACCAACTGAGTCAAAAATCCTGGTGTGGCAAGGAATAGATGCTAGGGAGACAGAAAGCCATTGCTATCTTTCTTAAGCAACCCGGGTAATTCCAAGTACAGTCTAAGTTGACAACCACTGATCTAAACAGAGCAGCTGCCTCAACCTTTTGGGGTTGGTTGATCCAGCAAATAGTACTTTTAAATTAACTCTGAAAATAGCATATGTTGCCTCCTAGGAGAAAATGCTCTCAAATTAAAGTCAGTGTATCTTTTCTAGTTACTTGAACAGTAAGTGGCTCAAGAAAGAAAGGATTTTTCTAAATAGGTGAGAAAGAACTAATAATGAATCATATCTCCTTACTATTAAGTAAGTTTTTAGGAAAGGCAGACCTGCAATGCCACTGACTTATTTTTAGCACACTTTTGAGGCTATGGCAATGACTATTCAGTAATTAATAAATACTTGCTTAGGGCTGCCACACGCCATCATGTTCACAGCACAGACCTGCCTTTGGTTTCTCAGAGAGCAGAACATGTAGGCTCATCGGAGTCCAAGACAACCACAGCCCACATTGGCCGCACTGAGCCCTCCAACACTCTGAAGGGTTGTCATTAGAGGTGATGGCCAGGGCTGTTCAAAAAGTGCCCTACAGGTGGTAACAGCAACAGCATCATTATGAGTACCTACCATGTGCCTGGCACTGTTTTAAAAGCTTCACATGTATTAGTTACCTTGGGCCTGGGCCCCCAACTGGTCCCAGCCTCAGAAAGGGAACCTGTGAAACTGACATAGTTAAGTGTAGTTTGCAATTAAAATTAAGGCAGCATCTGTCCATCCCAGCCCCACTCACCCAAGGCATTCTAGCTTGCCATGCCCTGACTGGAAGTTATTCTAATCAAGTGACACTCGAGCATCTAATCAAGTGAAACTCAGACCAAAAAGGATGGTGGGGGGAACTTAAGCTCCCCAGCTTCACTTAGGAGTAAACCAACTTAAATGACTTCCCCCTGAAGAACTCATGCTCTAGAAAGTTCCAGTCACCAGCAGCCTATAATTAAGTTGCAAAAGTGTCAGGGGGCTACTGCAGAACATTACTATGCCTTCTGTCCTAAGCCTGGGATACAAATGATTGTAAGTGGAGCTGAATTCCAGGAGCAGTAGGGCTATCAATAGCATGTGCACCAACGTTTTTCGACCTCAGCACTGCCGACATTTCGCCCAGGTAATCTTTGTCCCCAGGGGCCATCCTGTAAACTGTAGGGTGTTTAGCAGCATCCTCAGTCTCTCCTGCTGAGGGCCAGAAGCATCCCTACCCAATCGTTATGACAAGCAAAATAAAAGGCTACAGACCTTGTCAAACATCTCAGAGGTTTAGAACCAATGAGCTACAGGAATTCTGTTTTGCTCTATTTCTGGCTTTACCTCCAGCTTAAATATGTACAAAACACATCTTCCAACATGCACCCCAGCTAGTCTTTCCTTTTTCCCTACCCAGCTACAGACTTCAGGTCTCTTGGGATGGTGGGGGAGTAGCAAGGTCACAGGGTCAGAAGAGAATAAGAAGAGAAGCCCACTGGTCTGTTTGCACCACAAGGGCAGACAAGATTACCTGTTGGCATACCCCAGCCCCTGGCACAGCTGAACGTATGATTGACTTACATACTTATTAAATAAATAAGTCAACAAATGAATGAACAGGTGAAAGACTGGCATGATTTCAATGCCACCTTCTTAGAGATGAATTCTAAGGGCTCTTGCAGGCCTGACAATCTTGGATCAATCTTCCCTCAACACCCCTCCAAATTCATCAAAACATTACCTTCTCTTCCTGCCAGGCTGGTAATATAGTCCAAGCCATCTGCAATGTGGACCTTCATCCGGTTGCTTTGGGAGAAGCCAAACCATTGAGTGGCCACTTCCAACATAGAGGGGTCGATCTCCACAGCATCGATGCAGGACTTTGGGAAATGATCATGGACAAAGAGGGGGAGGCTGCCTCCACCCAGGCCTACCACCAACAATGCCAGTGGGGTCTCTGAAATAAAGGAATAGAGTATTATATTACTATCTGCTCACTGGAAAGCTTTGTACCAGCCTTGGGGAGCGCACAAGAGGGAGTTGGATTGTTGGCTTTGCCCAGGGGGGACACAAGATTTAGAGACTGGCCACTCATCTCATGCCAGAAATTTAGTAGGAGTCAATTTAACGTCTGAAAACTCAACCCTGGCCTCACAGTCCTTACTTTTATAGATCCAGAAGATGAACCAAGGGTATTATGGTCCCTTAAAGATTCCAAGCATGGACTCAAAGACCACAAATGCTCTCTGACACACATCAACCAAGCAAGGGCAATCCATCCGAGTTCCAGAAACCATAGGAAAATAAAGGTGCAAATCCTAGACCTCAGCACAAGAGAAACCATAGCAACCCCAGGGGAATGGAAGAAAGATAAGAAACAATCACCAAAATGAGAGACAGCTGTGGGATTAAATATACGAACCGAGACTCTAGAGACCTAGATCAACACCATGATGGGCCAAAAGTACAATGAGCTTCAGGAAGACATACTCAGGGACTTTGGGTGAAGACAGTTACAGGCACAGACAGCAACATGAATATTTTTGCTACTGTGGTCAGATTCAAGCCTGTTATTAGAGATAAGGTGATGATTGTACTACCTGCAATATGGGCTTTTTTTTAAGTAGAAATTCAAGATAGAATTGCTCCTGGTGCTCAAATAATACATCACTGAAAAGCAAGAAATTCTCCTCAAATGAAAAGGCATTTCTCCAGAAACGTTATTTTTAAATGTTCCATCTGGGTACATAAGCAAAAATTCATCAAGCTGAGTAACTTAAGATCTGTGCACTTTACATGTCTCATTGAATGCATTTTATACCTTAGTTTTTCAAACAAACGAATAGAAGAAAAAAATTCAGAAATCAACACATGCAGCCATTTCAAGTTGACAATTTGAGTTTGCAGGAAAAGTTATTTGGATGTTCATTAACTTATGAGATGGTGAGGAATTAGAAAGCTATGAATACACGGTATGTGTTGGTCCAGAATCACCGGTTTTAAGCTATGAGGCAGCTGACACTCCTTACATCTGTCACCTTACATGCTCCCTACTGCGGAAGGCACTGGCATCTCCCTCACCGAGGAGCAGCTCCGGGTTTCTCAGCAGGGCGAGGCCGGCGATCATGGCTTTGTGGTGTTCACAGCACAGGTAACTCTTATCAATGGACTGCCCTGGGGCTGCAGGGAGGTCCTCTGGAGGATTAGCAGGCCGCTGCTTCTTTCTGTCCTTTTTTCGTTTCTTCTGGGCTAAATTGGAGATAGAAATGAAGTCCTATGCTTAGTACACTACTCCTTGGAAAGCAAGTCATACCAGGAGCTGGCATGATCTGAGTCAAGAACACAATTGTTAAATATGCAGGAATTTTGTGAACTGGTTGACATGTTGGTAGTTTGAAGTCTACCCATGGTAGCCATTTTTATGACACAGAAGTTGGCAAACAGTACGTATCAGGGCTTTTTTCCCCAAAGAAACGGTTGTTAAACATTTGACACACATCACTGGATATCAGGGAGTTGAAAAAGGGAAGTGGCTAAAACACACCCAAAAACCTGGGAAAACTCAGCCGAGGAGTCCTAGTACATCTCCTCTGAGAAATATAAGGCCACTGACAGGAGAAGAGTTTATTCATAAATTATTTAGGAAACAAGAACCCGATGTTACTAATTACCTCCCTATACCAGTCACTGTACTGGGACATCTACTCTTCTAGCTCTTATAACAATCCTGTTATTCAAATGCTTGGCAGATGGAAAAGCTGAGAAGCTGAAGAGTTGATAGTTAGGCCCAGAATCAGTAGGTGGCGCAGCCAGTATTTGAACCTGGGACAGCCTGTCTCTAATGCCTATCATCTTTCAATTGTACCACACAGACAGTAACACATGCCATCCTGTTGGACAAGGAAGTCACAAGTGTTCTCGGGAGGGAGAAATCCTACAAGAGGCCCTTCTACCTTCACACTACCTACTTCCTCAATTGCTCCAAGATATACTAAACAATGGTCCTGGGTTTTCAATAGGGACCAGCTGCATTCCACAGGAGCATCAGGCACTGAGGTGTAAAGACTGGATGCTTCTCGGAGATGCTGAATAATTTTTAATACATTCTCCATCTTGCTGCAACACTTCCATGAGGGAAACCATTCCCATGAGAATAAATACTAGGAAGGCTACAAACTTGACAACAGTGGGAAAAAACCTAAAACCCAAATTAGAGGGCAAAATGTTGTTTTAAGCAACATTATTGAGCTTTCAGTAAGATGAAACTGAAGCGACCCGTAACCAGAGTGACCAACAATGGGACAGGAGCCCAACAAACACGGCTGCACTTGACCAGGGGAAACCCCTCAAGAAAAACCATCCTGCAGAGAGTCACTGATAGTGAGCTTTGGGCAAAGCTGTGACCTTATGAGTCTCTGAATTCTCTTATCTCCCTCCACCCAGCTGGCCTTGCTAACAGGAGAGCACAGTCAGGCATAGAGAACAGCTGGGAATCAGGAGACCCAATTTCAGATTCCATGCCTGAATCTCCATGTCTCAAAAGGGAAGGTACACTGGAGAAGGCAAGGGGACGGGCATTCACTTTTTACTCTATGCATTTGGTTTTTGTATTGATTACAATGGGCAAGTATAGCTTTTATAATACAAACACACACACAGTGAAAATACAGGTGAAACAAACTGTTGCTCACTCCATTAGTGGGAGTTTTGGAGCAGCATCTGGGAAACCACTTTGAAGGGATCCTAGGGGACATGGTCTACACTATCCAGTATTGTAGCCATTAGCCATCTGTAGCCGTTTAAATGTAAATTAATTAGAATTAAATAAAATTAAACATTTGGCACCTCAGTAATACCAAGTGCTCAGTAGCCACATACGGCTGGTGGCTACTACACTGGACAGTTAATTGGGTATTTAAATATTTCCTTCATTGCAGTAAGTTCTATTGAATAGCACTGGACTAGATGGACACTAAGACACCCACCAACTCTAAAGCCCTGTGGAGCAGGTGCTGGGGTGCCACTAGGGAGGAAAACAGGGCCCACCTGCCACCCCTCATGGAGGCCTACTGCATTCACACACAGATGTATGTGGAGAAACTTGCAGAACAGACAACCTTTAAACTAAAGGCATTACAGTGACTATCACATTAACCTGGTAAACCACTGCCCCTGCTCCTTATCATTTCAGAGTCAGGCTTCACTCAAGAAGAGAACATACACACTACTAGACTAATCAGCACTCCCACCCTAAGAACCAGGATGGTGAGAGGACAATTCAGTCATGTGCCTCTGGTCACAGGTCCCCAGGTCTGTCCTAGATCTCAGCCAAGCTCCCAGGTCTTTCCAATCACCCCAGATTGAGAGTCCATGCCCTGACCACCTGGGTCCCACCACCAAGCCTATGACGCCTCACCTCTGTGAGACATATCCTTCAGCAGCCTGGCTTCTGACTGCACCACGTTCCTGTTGCTGAGGAAGATCAGCCGCCGAAAGTAGCGCTTGTCGTCCCCTTGCACGTCCTCAATGACATAGTCACCACTCAAAGGGCTGCAGTCTTGGTGCTGAACAGTCCGGACCCCAATGTCCCCACCCACAGACAGAAAGGGCACCTGAACATACAGCAGAGATGTGGTCAAAACACCAGCTCAGTGAAGAAATACAAGGACTTACAGCCCCTTCCCTTTGGGCATGCACACAGGTTCCCCGCACCAAGGTTCCGGGCAGTGACAACCCCAAAAGATCTGCCATTCTTATTAAAGTACTTTCTTTGGGCCTTTGAAGAGATCTCAAAAGGCTTAATTTACCTCCTTGAAAACCAACCGAGCTCATAAAGTACCCCCCAAAACATCAGTGAAATGTAGTTGGTTCTCCCCAAGAAAAATACTGTTTCTCCACAGTAGTCCTTAAAAGGACTTCAATATCCAGGACAATGAAAGCCAGAGGTAACCCTCAGGGAATCTGAAAACAAAACCAGGGAAAAAGCAACCACTCCAAATCAGGAAAAATTTCTACTTTCCCTCAGTGTTTCTTACTGTTTTTTCCCTGAGTTTTCTAAATAGGAGGAAAAACTACCAGAAAGATACATTTCTCCCTAAACTTTTCCATTTCCTTTCCCAATCTTTATATCTATCTCTTTTTAAAGACCCTCAAGAGTATTCAATAACCACTAGGGACTCCTGACTGTGCAGAGATGTAGACGAGGGTGAGAGATGGTCACAAGTGAACCTGCCCACAGGATCTGGATCTCTTTGATGGACAGCAACCCCAAAGTCTGCAGGAAGAATCAAACACATTCAGCTCTGAACACACGTCAGCCTAGTAGGCAAAACCACAGGCTGGGGACCCCAGAGCCTGGGTTCTTTTCAGCTCTGTTACTACAGCATCAAAGCTCCCAGTACCCTGATGTTCCCATCTACCAAGAAAGATAAACTCCTTGCAATAACGTCACCTGTCAGTTAGCCTATCTGTTACCAGGATGGCCCAAGACAGATGGTGTCAAATGTTAATAACATTAACAACATTTTGGCAAAAACTTTCAGTTTCCTTCCCAGTAAAACACCAGATGAGCAATGCTAATAATCTGAGTATTATGCTGAGCTGTTCTGGCCCTTCCCCTTTTACCCTCAGCTAATGATGGCTCCAAGAAGCAAAATGGCCAAGGATGTCCTGTGCCACCGAGGAGCCGGAGAAACATGGCCTGAGCAATCCATAGACCAAAGAGCTGGAGCCTGCAAGGCGGGGAGCATGTTGTTCATAGCACCTCTGTAGAGGCTGAGAGGCCTCACAGACGCAGATGCTCCTGTGGGTCTCCACAAGTTACGGCTCCCCTTCCTCTCGGTGCCTGAGGCAAGGGGACACAATCTCTGCCCACTCAGCTTCAGCTGCTGACATGCTGTCCAGGAACAGGCTGAGTCATAGACCCTAACCCTGGCTACTTCTCAGACACCCTCCGCCTTCCTAGTTGCTGCTAAGGTTTGTCCAGAGACCCATACAAGCTGCTGCCAAAGCTTGGTACCTGCTGCTGGGTGGGCATCCCGGCCGGGGCCAGTTCCATGACTCTGGCTGACAGCTCGGCCTGGATGCTGTCCATGCCTTCGTACCGCTGACCTCGGTGAAGGGCCACTGTGATCAGCCTTCTGAAACCTGCGCTGGCAGCCAGTTGCTTCCGGCCATCCTCCATGCCAAAGAGCCACTCAGTCTCTCGACCCTGGGGGACTGGAAAGAGGCACTTGGTAACAGGGAGTGAGGAAGGAAGAGTGTTCAAGTCCACAACCAAAGTGACCCACATGGCAGAGAGCCAGCCCCTGTCCCGGCCCAGCGGCCCCTTCCAACCGCCACCACTGAGGGGCTGTCACCGCCCTAGTGCACAATCCCCAGGGCAGAGCAGCCATTGCACATAGGGCAGGGCCCAGGGTGGATAAGGAGTGCGAGCTTGTACATAAGCAGAGGGAGGCCAGTACTTAGTGCAAGAAAAATAGCAGTAATTCTAATACTTATCACATGCCAGGCTTTATTCCAAGCAGTATACATACAGAAACTAATTGAATCCTCACAACAGTTCAAGATGCAGGTAGTATTATTATCCCATTTTATAAATGAGGAAATGGAGACACAAAAGTTACATTATTTGCCCAAGTTCACACAGATGGTAAATGGCAAAGCCAGGACTCAAGGCCAGGTCCCAGCCCCAGATTCCATGCTTGCATCCACAGCACTACTTATTCCCACAGGTGGGCAGTTCAGATTATGGAATATTAGAAAAAATGGCTCAATTGTCAGGAAACAAATTACCATCATGATGATATTAACAGCGTGTATTTGTCTAGGCATTACAGTGCCTTTTAAATACTTTTAAAGTATTTCCCCATTTTATCTCTACTGATTGTTACTAAGGTAAATTTGGGATCATTTACCCCTTTCAATAGTAACAGTAACATTTGTAAAGCACTTATCATGTGCCAGGCATCATTCTAAGAGCTTTTACACTGCTCACAACTACACAAAATGGTTATAATCTCACTTTATAGATGAGGAGACTCAGCTACAGACACAGAAAGAAAAGTAACCTGTCTGAAGTTACACCACGAAGAAGCGTCTGAGGACTGGATCCCAAATAGTCAGGTTCCAGAGCTACTTTTTTAGGCATATTCTGTCCTGTCTCTGAATTTAGCAGAGAGGCAGCAACTTCTCACAGACTACAGAGCTGGGACTCTTGCTCCCCTTACTCAATATTACAAAGTAACTGACATCGCTACAACGTGTGAGCACCTGAATTTATCTGTATCACTTCTCTCCCCTACCTACCACATTCTAACACTTCATCGATCCTTTGCAATGGAAGATGAGAAGAACCAAAGTATGCAGCTGGAGAGCCACTAGTCCCCCTCCTCATGCCTTGGCTAGTCTAACCTCTTGCGCCACCGCCCCCAGCCAAGGTACACCCATCCACCAAAGCCCAGCCCCAGCCCCTCCAGGGAAGAGAGGGAGCAATCCCAACTCACTGATGAAAATGGCAAAATGATTGTCCCGCGATGGTTTCACAGTGGGGCTGTCCACCACGTGGAGGGTGTAGCGTGGCTCCCCCGTGTCCCCATTGCACAAGTCCAGAGACACACTCCCCAGCCCAGCCTTGCGGTACAACTGGCCGCACAGCCAGGCATACTGCTGCCGCTCCCGCACTGCCTCAGCCAGCTGCTCGGCACTCTCCAGCCGCACGGGCCTGCCCTGCTCCTGAGCACACAGCTCAAAGATCTGAAGGGCAGAGCCAGGGACCGGCCTGAACTTGGTCATGATGAAGGTAAAGACAGGCAGGGAGAACCGAGGCTCTGCTTCCAACACCTGGTCCTGGCTGTTGGTCACCTGGTGAACCCTCACCATCCACCCCTCCCGAGAGAAGTGACCCACTGCTTTCTTCAGAACGTGAGCCTGAGCCAGGGAGACGCAGAGGTAGCGACCGCCCACCTGCAGGACACGGCCAACCTCAGCCAGCATCCTGTCCACCTGCTGCAGGGTCTTCTCCTCCTCATCCGTCAAGACAGCATCCAGGGTACCCTTGTCCAACACGACCTGGAATGAGGCATCAGGAAAGTCCATCTGTGTCATGTCCATCTTCAAGAAGCTCATGTGGGGCCGCCGGCTGGCATTGCGTTCCTTCATCTGCTTGATGACGACCTCACTAACGTCAATGTTCACTATATCCTGATAGCCCACATCATACAGCTGCTCGCTGAGCTCTGAGTTACCGCACCCAATCACGAGCACCTGGGGAAGCAGACCACAAGAGGGAGGTGATCAAGGCAAGGGAATGAACTTCAGATACTTGGAGGAATCAAGGTTCACCTTGGCTGTTACATGTTTTCAGAAGACAGAGATGCTGTTTTCAGGATGAAGCACCATTACAGAGTTGATTCTAGCCTCCATCTTGAAAACACCATTGGTTAGAGGAACTTGCTGGTGAATGCCACATTCGGAGACAATAATGCAAGTCGTGCAAAATGGCCTTTTCATACTGCAGAAACAACCTACTCTTGGTTGTTCTTTTCTCTGAATCGAGTATTTATTACTCAAGAATCGGTAAGTTACATAACCCAAATACAGTAGTTATGGATTTTTGTTACTATTTATTTTACAGCAGAAAACCTAGTTCTGGCAGAACTCTATTCCACCCATGCCTTCAGCTCCACCTCATGATAGTCTATTCTTTTCTGAAGCCAAATTTAAAACACAGGTTGTTGCCTCCCTCTCTATGGAGCAATCTCCCACTGGTCCTTCACATTTCTGCCCCAGTGTCAACATCTGGAAAAGCATGGTACAAGAAGTGTTTACGTTTTGGAGTTGGATGGGCCTAAGTTTCAATTTCTATGTAACCACTTATTACATGTATGCTTTTGGACGAGAAGCTGGCTCTCAGAGCCTCAGATTTCTCATCTGTAGAATGTGTACACCACCACTCACCTCACAGAGTTTATTATGAGAACTCAACTACTGAATGAAAATGCACACGGCTCCCAGCGAAAGGCTCGGTATTTAAAGCTTCCTCCATGAACATTAATGTTCTACTTTCCCTCCTTCCCTGTTTCCAGGACAATTCTATCGCTATCAAACCTCCTCTTACCATACCGACCACTTTTCACTTCTTGAATGTGCCCAGGGTTCATATCTTAATGCTCTTGAAGCGTGAAGGCTGAGCACAATGCCTGAAATTCAGCGGGCCTGCAACTATTGGATAACAAATCCACGTATCATTTAAGCCACAGGTGCTGCCTGCTCCACAGGCATACACAGTGACTGGAAAGCACATTTTGTCCTCTAGCAGTCTAATATCTAGACTGGACTACTAAATAAGTCCCTCTTCCAGGGGGTTACTAATTCAAGGATGGGCTGGGAAGTGGGCGGGAGGGACTGTCTGTTAACTGAAAACCTTTAAAAGGATATATTTTAATTGCCTATTACCCAGAATGAGGCACGGAATCCTGAAAATATGGGCCCAATTAGGGTCCCCACGCCTGTCACCGTCAACAAGGGCAGGATTCCTGCTATCGGTTCCCACCTGCCGGGGGGCGCACGCACGCACGCACTCACCCCACTACCAGGCCGCGCTCACCTTTTCCTTGGGCTTGATGTATTTGTGTAGCACCCCGCACAGCTCCAGGTAGGTTCCATACCACTCGAAAGCCTTCTTTCCTCGCTGCTGGAAGAACTTTTCCCAATAGTCAACGGAGCCAAACTCCTTGGAGCTTTTAGGTAAGAGATTCATATTTTCACTGCAGTTGCTGTGCCTTCAAGACTCCTACTCCCTGTACGGCACCATTGGAGAGGCTCCCCCCACGCTGGCTCCGGCACACGGCACCAGGATTCTTTAAACAGACAAACAGCCACATTGACTTGGCCCCCAGTCAAAACCCAAAGGGTGGTCCTTACACGCCAGCCGCAGGCGCTAAACACCGAGTCTGACACCCTCTCACCCCTGTGTCCGCACCTACAGCCTCTGCTCCACGTGAGCAGCCCCTTACTTTCCAGAGCTCGCTCTCAGGACCGGCAGACACATCCGGGTGCAACGCTTCGCGATTGGCTGGCCGCCCGGACGACCCCAGCATTTCATTGGTCACTGATTTTCGTTCCCGACACATCATTGGCTGCGACGCGCTCGCCTCACGCCGGCTGCTTCAACGCAGGCGCCGAAAGTTTATTTACGTGAGGCGGGACGCAAATCGGGGCACGGGCCAATCGGGGCGGAAGATGCCAAGGTTACCCCGACCGCGTGGGTCTCCTCGGCCGCGGCGGCGGCCGCGCGAGCTTCCCGGGCTCGGCGAGCTGTTCGTGCCCAGCTGGCCTGGTCCCCAGGTCAGATCCGGAGCCGCAAAGGTGGAGCGCGGCCTGTGCGCTGGAGAGTCCCCCAGCCCTTTCCCTACCCACCTCGGAAGGAAAACCTGTGCATCAGAAAAAAGTGAGCCGAGGGATGAGTAGGGCCGCCCAAAGCAAAGCAAACTGCCGGTCCTCCCCGTGTTACCTTATGCATCTTCCGCCCGACCCCTGCCTTAGCTTAATCACGTCGCTTGTATAATTCAGGTTTAGTTTGGAGGAAAATAGACTTTGTCCACCAAAACAGAGTTCCACTATTAATAATGTAATAACACTGAACTTTCGGGAATAAAGAATAACAGCTAGGCATTCAGATGTGCTTCCTCTCTCCCACCTCCCCTCAAAGCATAGCATGCAAAACTTAAGGCTCATTTGATAATCAGCCTCTTAGGTTGTCATTCTGATGCTATCTACAAGTATTTGCTGCTGTTCATGTGTTTACTGAACATACTGTACTTTCAGATGCTCATCTTACCCAAACACCGTAAGTTCCTGTGAAGAGCTCTGATTTTAAAAGACTGGGTTCATCGTTGTGCTTTTTCACAGCACAGTCAATTGCAGGAGTAATATACAGACTGAGCAGGGCAGATAGAGTTGGAATTGAACATTTATATTCTGAGCTATTGTAGACCTTGCTAGCATAGATAGTCAAATAAACTGTTAATAGTAACTAAGTTAAAGTGGGCTTAACCTTGTTTAAGAGAGTAGTTCTCAAACTTTGGCATGCATCACCATCCCTGGAGGACTTACTAAAATACACATTGCTGAGCCCCAGCCCCAGAGTTTCTACAGTAGGGCCCAAGGATTTGCATTTCTAACAAGTTTCCAGGGAATGCAGATGATGTTTAGGGATCACACTTAAAGAAACACTGTTTTACAGTATTTAAGCGATAAGTCAAAAGAGATATGTTTCAAACTCCACAGTTTGAAGGGGTTAATCTAAAAGCCCTCCACAAGTAACATGAAAGAGAATCTATTTTCATGTACCAGTTGCAGAGCTCACGTTATTTCTTCTCTACCTAGGACGAGGAAAACTAGAGGGAGCCTCTGAGATGGCTTCAGCTACTGCATCATGCAGGGTCCCTAATGGTGAGATGTGGGTGCTTTCAGAAAGCACTTATTGATACTTACCTGGCAGGGGAGATACCATGATCAGAAAGCACTTATTGATAGCTGAGCACACTGTGCTTGAATTGCTATGCAATACCAAAGAAACAGAAAGACACAGCTTCTGCCCTCTCCCCCTAAGGATTTATTTTCATCTACAAACATTTAAGTGGTTAATATGAACCAGTCACTGATAAAAAAGCTAAGGATGCAGTGGCAAACAAGGCGATCACATAGAAGTCACACAACACACAATTACAAAAAAAATCTGTAATGAAGGTTGTGATGAGTGCTATGAGGGAGAAGTATGAGATTCCCTAACAGCAGACACCTTTGAGGCTTTGGATTGGTGGGACCAGAGAAACCTTTCCTTTTCTGACTGTGATACTGCATACCTGCACTTGTTCCAACAGTAATAGGATGAGATAGGGAAAAACCAGGAAGTATTTTCACTCTCTGGGGGTCTCCAGGAACTTTTGGCAGCTTCTTTTCCCTCTATCTCTGTTGCCCATTCCACTAAGGGAATGATATTGGAAAAGGTAATAAGAAGTGATTTCTGTCACAGCCCAAGCTCCAGCCACTTATCTGATACCCTAAAAATATAATTACTGTTTGCACTATGTCTCAGACCAAAAGAGTAAATAACTTACCTATGTCTATCTGTGCTGCTCCTTCATTGAGCCTAAGAAAGCAGAAATAATCAGAGCACTTTAAGCTAAAACATGCTAGAGGTTTCCTAAAATTATAAATCCAGACCTCCAAATATGCAATTGGTCTTACTTGATACACAGGCTTTTTGGTAATAATATTCAATTAATTGGGTGTTGCTAAGATAATATTAAAATAGAGAGATTAGTCCAGATTATCCACCTGGGCCCAGTGCAGTCACAAGGGTCCTTAAAAGTGGAAGAGGGATGCAGAAGAGAGAGAACCATGGAGTGGGTAACATGAGAAGGACTGGCCCAGCATTGCTGGTTTTGAAGATAGAGGAGGGAGCCACGGGCTCAGGAAGTGCCTTCTAGCCTCTCCAAGTAAAAGGATTCTCCCCTAAAGCTCCAGAAGGAATGTGGTCCTATAGACAACTTGATTTTAGTCCAGTAAGAGCCCTGTCAAGCTTCTGACCTCCAGAACCATAGTATAATAAGTTTGCATTGTTCAAGTTACTACGTTTTTGGTCATTTGCTACAGTAGCAATAGGAACCCAGTGTGAGTATAAACATGAGAGGGAGTGTGTGTGTGTGTGGTTGGACAGAAGGTTACAGCAAGAGAACAGCAGAAGATAAAGCTAGAAACTGAGGGGAAGGTCAAGTTTTGAGAAGTCTTCTAGTCTGAGCATTTGGATTAAACCTGTCAGACTACAAGAAGCCAGTGGAGAAGCAGGGTCACAAGAGTTGGACAGAACTGATATGAGAGATGCTTTCAGGGAGAATTGAAGCATTTGATGACTGGTTGTATACAGGAAATAAAAGAAAAAACAGGGAAGGAGAAAGGGCATCATGTATAGAACTGTTGCTTGAGAGGAATTTAGAGGCCATCACTGACTAAAAGCTCATCTCCCTACCTTGCATGCCCATCCCTCAGGGCCGTCTCAAATTCTATTGGTGGTATCCAATGGAGTTAGCAGTCCAAGACATGAAAATGCTTCAAGAACAGGACATAACACTGTTTAAAGGGATCTCTTTCCTTGGTGTACAGGGAGTGGCCCATATAATGCTGGAGACTATTTCATCCTGTAAGTCTTTTAAACAAGTTGTTTTCCACATTTGAGAAGTTAAGAAACCAATGCTCTCCTGTGTCTGGGAGTAATGGAAGGCAAGCAAGACATCCTGGGGTAATGTTGTACCATTTTATTAACTGGTATCAACATTTTCTGGAAGCTATTATTGACCTGAGAAGTAATTCTCAAGCCGACATTAGATTCCTAAGGTTGAGAATAATGATCATAGTAGTTTTTTTTAGTTTATATAGCACTTGCTGCCTTGCCAAGAATTTTCTCATACATTATTTGAATTCAAAGGATGGACGGACACACACACACACAGACACACACACAATTGACGTAATAAGTGAAAAGGTTATATATGTCTGAGTGAACTCAGCCATGCCTGCCTCTGGGTATTAGAGTTAATTCCCAGGATTCTCTTTGTTCAGTAATTTCCCTCTCTGTCATGGTGCACATCTGTTAGGCTCACTAGTTTTCCAATATGTGTGGACTGCAAGGCATTTATATACACTTTTATGGGTAAAAGACAAAGGGCATAGCATGCATAGCATACATAGCGACTTGTTTGCCTCTGTGGCCAGTGGGTAGTAACTTTTTGAAAACTAGAAAAATCCAGGAAAGATGAGGGAATGTTGCTAAGGACGATGGCTATACCTGGTGCATCAGACCCCTCCATGAGGAGGCTCATGAGGCCTCCTTTTAGATCCCGTCTTTATTTTTTGCAGCCTGGATACTGGGAAGGATTACAAGGGTGAACTCTTACAATGTTTTTTATATAATTTAATTCTAAACTTCAGTTTCTTTGCAAGAAAATAAAAAAGAACCTTGGAGACCAAGTTATTTTTCTTTTAAACTCTAGCACTTGGCGTATCTACCATGAGCATCTCGTGTATCCCATTTTATTGGATCTTCTCTGTCCTCAGCCCATAACAGTATTTTTCTAACACCAAATCAAAGGATTTTAAAGCATTTAGTATAAATAAAAATCCCATAAGTGCTCCACCCAAACTATTTTTAACATTCAGAACTCTTTCTAGAACTCAAATGGTTACTCTAAATCCTAGAGTAATTGTGGTGTTAGGACATGATTCACTCCGTTGTATCATTGAGAGCAGAAGTGATCAACCTTTGGGTATTAAAATAAAGCTCTGCTACTCCAAAGTCTATTTACAGAATGTTACCAATTACTTCAAAAGCTTTGTAAGTCACATTTTCATTAAAAGTCCACGTCACCTAAACTTACTAAAGGTACAGAAGCCTTTCACTCAAGATTTCTACCTCCGTTTTTTTCATGTAACTACTCTTTGTGGTCCACTAGAAGAAAGTTCAAGAGTCAATTATCACAGGTATTACCACAAGTATTTGAAAAAGACAGCCTTCTAAACTGTGGTCTTGCTATCAATGTCTGTAGATGGTGCTATATTTACAATATTATGAAAAGAAAAAGTATCTTTTACACAGAACGGAATTTCATTTAATAGAAGTAATTCCAATGGTCAATAATTTTGTGTCTAACTCACTAACATTCTTGGTTGGAAATTTATTCTTTGCCAAGGTTTTGGGAGAGTGTTAGCATATGCCTAAAGTCCACACAGTGTATTTAAAACATCACATGCTGGAATTTTCTGTGAGGAAGTTACAAATATGGTCTATATAAGAATTAACCAGGGGAGGTGCTCAAGATGGCGGTGTGAGTAGGATGGCAGAAATCACCTCCCAGAACCATATATATTTTGAAAATACAGCAAATAAAACTATTCCTACAAGAGAAATTAGAAGATACAGTACAACAGCCAGGCTACATCTACATCTGCGAGAACTCAGCATCTCACGAAAAGGGTAAGAAACAAAGCCGTGACCCGGCAGGACCCAGTACTCCCCCCACCCTACCTCACTGGAGGGAGGAAAAGAATCAGAGTGGGGAGGGAGTGGAAGCACAGGACTGCTAAATAACCAGCCCTTGTAATCTGCACCAGGAGCCCAGACACACATTGCATGGTGTACTGGATATTAGAGAAACGGAAAAGTAAAATCCAAGATGGAGACTGCGAGTGGGTCCCCACAGCCAGCTCCACTGGAACAAAAGAAAAGCGGGTGCTTTAAAAGTCTTAAAGGGGGAGGGGGAGCCAAGATGGCGATGTGAGTAGGGCAGCAGAAATCTCCTCCTAAAACCATATATATTTTTGAAAATAACAACAAATACAACTATTCCTAAAAGAGAGAGCAGAAGATACAGCACAACAGTCAGGTTACATCTACATCTGCAAGAACTCAGCACCTCACAAAGGGGGTAAGATACAAGCTGTGGCCCAGTGGGACCCGAGCGCCCCCCCCACCCCAGCTCCCCGGTGAGAGGAAAGAAGTTGGAGCGGAGAGGGAAAGGGAGCCCAGGACTGCCAAATACACAGCCCTAGTCATCCGCACAGGGAATGCAGACACACAGTGCATGGTGTGCTGGATATCAGGGAAACAGAACAGTAAAACCTGTGAGTGGGTCCCCGCAGCTGGTGCCCCTGGGAAAACAGAAAAGCGAGTGCTTCTTGAAAGTCCTAAAGGGAAAGGGGCCTCACAGCTGGATGTAAATGTCCCGGCACACTCAGCTCAGTGACTGGGAATACCGGGGAACTCAGGGCGCCCTAACCCTCTGAGAGGCAGCACAGCTCTGAGGCCCCTCATGGTGATAAACAGCCTCCCATCCATTCCCCCTCCAGTGTGGCCCCACCATAGCAGGGTAGCTGCCTGAGAGCAGCCGCACACACAGCAAACCACCCAGAGCCTCCTCCACAGCCGCCTGGGCCAGACGCAGAAGCCCTGTTGGCATGCAGGTGCCCAGCATCAGCCACTAGGGGTTGCTGTCCTCCCAAGAGAGGAAGGCAAACAGCAAGCAAGAAGGGACTTTGTTCTTCCAGTTGATACACGCGCCAAGTGCCCACGACTACCTCTAAGACCAAGAAAAGGCAGAATAATTTGATCCAGACAAGAATATCCCAGACAACCCCTGACAAGGAGCCTGGGGAGATATACTTAGCCAATCTTCCTGAAAAAGAATTTAAAATAAAGGTCATAACCATGCTGATGGAGCTGCAGAGAAATATGCGAGAGCTAACGGATAAAGTTGGGAGGGAGAATACAGAAATAAAACAATCTCGGAAGGACTTAAGAACAGACTGGATGAGGTGCAAGAGGGCGTTAATGGAATAGAAATCAGACAACAGAAACACAGAGAAGCTGAGGCAGAAAGAGATAAAAGGATCTCCAGGAATGAAAGAATACTAAGAGAACTGTGTGACCAATCAAAACGGAACAATACGCGCATTATAGGGGTACCAGAAGAAGAAGAGAGAGAAAAAGGGATAGACAGTATATTTGAAGAAATAATTGCAGAAAACTTCCCAAAATGGTAGGAGGAAATAGTCGCTCAGACCACGAAAGTACACAGAACTCCCAACAGAAGGGACCCAAGGAGGACAACACCAAGACACATAATAATTAAAATGGAAAAGATCAAGGACAAGGACAGAGTATTAAAGGCAGCCAGAGAGAGTAAAAAAGGTCACCTACAAAGGAAAACCATCAGGCTATCATCAGACTTCTCAACAGAAACCTTACAGACCAGAAGAAAATGGCATGATATATTTAATGCAATGAAACAGAAGGGCCTTGAACCAAGGGTACTGTATCCAGCATGATTAGCATTTAAATATGAAGGAGGGATTAAACAATTCCCAGACAAGCAAAAGTTGAGGGAATTTGCTTCCCACAAACCACCTCTACAGGGTATCCTAGAGGGACTGCTCTAGATGGGAGCACTCCTAAAAGACCACAGAACAAAACACCCAACATATGAAGAATGGAGGAGGAGGAAAAAGAAGGGAAAGAAATAATCATCAGACTGTGTTTATAACAGCTCAATAAGCAAGTGAGGTCAGAGAGTAAGGTAGTAAACAAGCTAACCTTGAACATTTGGTAACCACAAATCTAAAGCCTACAAATGGCAATAATTACATATCTTTCAATAATCACCCTAAATGTAAATGGGCTGAATGCACCAATCAAAAGACACAGAGTAATAGAATGGATAAAAAAGCAAGACCCATCTATATGCTGCTTACAAGAGACTCACCTCAAACCCAAAGACATGCACAGATTAAAAGTCAAGGGATGGAGAAAGATATTTCATGCAAACAACAGAGAGAAAAAGCAGGTGATGCAATACGCAACAGACAAAATAGACTTCAAAATAAAGAAAGAAATAAGAGATAAAGAAGGACATTACGTAATGATAAAGGGCTCAGTCCAACAAGAGGATATAACTATTATAAACATATATGCACCCAATACAGGAGCACCAATATATGTGAAACAAATACTAACAGAATTAAAGGAGGAAATAGAATGCAATGCATGCATTTTGGGAGACTTTAACACACCGCTCACTCCAAAGGAAAGATCCACCAGAAAGAAAATAAGTAAGGACACAAAGGCACTGAACAACATGCTAGAACAGATGGACCTAATAGACATCCATAGAACTCTACATCCAAAAGCAATAGGATACACATTCTTCTCAAGTGCACATGGAACATTCTCCAGAATAGACCACATACTAGGCCACAATAAGAACCTCAGTAAATTCCAAAAGATTGAAAATTCTACCAGCCAACTTTTCAGACCACAAAGGTATAAAACTAGAAATAAATTATACAAAGAAAGCAAAAAGGCTCACAAACACATGGAGGCTTAACAACATGCTCCTAAATAATCAATGGATCAATCACCAAATTAAAGTGGAGATACATGAAAACAAATGACAACAACAACACAAAGTCCCAACTTCTGTGGGACACAGCAAAAGCAGTCTTAAGAGGAAAGTATATAGCAATCCAGGCATATTTGAAGAAGGAAGAACAATCCCAAATGAATAGTCTAATGTCACAATTACCGAAATTGGAAAAAGAAGAACAAATGAGGCCTAAGGTCAGCAGAAGGAGGGACATAATAAAGATCAGAGAAGAAATAAATAAAATTGACAAGAATAAAACAATAGAAAACATCAATGAAACCAAGAGCTGGTTCTTCGAGAAAATAAACAAAACAGATAAGCCTCTAGCCAGACTTATTAAGAGAAAAAGAGAGTCAACACACATCAACAGAATCAGAAATGAGAAAGGAAAAATCATGATGGACCCCACAGAAATACAAAGAATTATTAGAGAATACTATGAAAACCTATATGCTAGCAAGCTGAAAAACCTAGGTGAAATGGACAACTTCCTAGAAAAATACAACCTTCCAAGAGTAACCCAGAAAGAAACAGAAAATATAAACAGACCAATTACCAGCAACGAAATTGAATCGGTAATCAAAAAACTACCCAAGAACAAAACCTCCGGCCCAGATGGATTTACCTTGGAATTTTATCAGACATACAGAGAAGACATAACACTCATTCTCCTTAAAGTTTTCCAAAAAACAGAAGAGGAGGGAATACTCTCAAACTCATTCTATGAAGCCAACATCACCCTAATACCAAAACCAGGCAAAGACCCCACCAGAAAAGAAAACTACAGACCAATATCCCTGATGAACGTAGATGCAAAAATACTCAACAAAATATTAGCAAACCAAATTTAAAAATACATCAAGAGGATCATACACCATGACCAAGTGGGATTCATCCCAGGGATGCAGGATGGTACAACATTCGAAAATCCATCAACATCATCCAGCACATCAACAAAAAGAAGGACAAAAACCACATGATCACCTCCATAGATGCTGAAAAAGCATTCGATAAAATTCAACATCCATTCATGATAAAAATTCTCAACAAAATGGGCATAGAGGGCAAGTGCCTCAACATAATAAAGGCCATATATGATCAACCCACAGCTAACATCATACTGAACAGCAAGAGGCTGAAAGCTTTTCCTCTGAGTTCAGGAACAAGACAGGGATGCCCACTCTCCCCACTGTTATTCAACGTGGTACTGGAGGTCCTAGCCACGGCAATCAGACAAAACAAAGAAATACAAGGAATGCAGATTGGTAAAGAAGAAGGTAAACTGTCAGTATTTGCAGATGACATGATATTGTACATAAAAAACCCTAAGGACTCCACTGCAAAATTACTAGAACTAATATCAGAATTCAGCAAAGTTGCAGAAAACAAAATTAACACACAGAAATCTGTGGCTTTCCTATATACTAACAATGAACTAATAGAAAGAGAAATCAGGAAAACAATTCCATTCACAATATCATCCAAAAGAATAAAATACCTAGGACTAAACCTAACCAAGGAAGTGAAAGACCTATACCCTGAAAACTATAAGATACTCTTAATAGAAATTAAAGAGGTCACTAACAAATGGAAATTCATCCCATGCTCCTGGGTAGGAAGAATGAATATCATCAAAATGGCCATCCTGCCCAAAGCAATATACAGATTCGATGCAATCCCTATCAAACTACCAACAGCATTCTTCAATGAACTGGAACAAATAGTTCAAAAATTCATATGGAACCGACAAAGACCCTGAAGAGCCAAAGCAATCCTGAGAAGGAAGAATAAAGTGGGGGGGGATCTTGCTCCCCAACTTTAAGCTCTACTACAAAGCCACAGTAATCAAGACAATTTGGTACTGGCACAAGAGCAGAGCCATAGACCTGTGGAACAGAATAGAGACTCTAGACATTAACCCAAACATATATGGCCAATTAATATACGATAAAGGAGCCATGGACATACAATGGGGAAATGACAGTCTCTTTAACAGATGGTGCTGGCAAAACAGGACAGCTACATGTAAGAGAATGAAACTGGATCACTGTCTAATCCCATACACAAAAGTAAACTCCAAAAGAATCAAAGACCTGAATGTAAGTCATGAAACCATAAAACTTTAGAAAAAACATAGGCAAAAATCTCTTGGACATAAACATGAGCAACTTTTTCATGAACATATTTCCCTGGGCAAGGGAAACAAAAGCAAAAATGAACAAGTGGACTATATCAAGCTGAAAACCTTCTGTACAGCAAAGGACACCATCAACAGAATAAAAAGGCATCCTACAGTATGGGAGAATATATTCATAAATGACAGATCCGATGAAGGGTTGACATCCAAAATATATGAAGAGCTCACGTACCTCAACAAACAAAAAGCAAATAATCCAATTAAAAAATGGGCACAGGATCTGAACAGACACTTCTCCAAAGAAGAAATTCAGGTGGTCAACAGACACATGAAAAGATGCTGCACATCGCTAATCATCAGAGAAATGCAAATTAAAACCACAATGAGATATCACCTCACACCAGTTAGGATGGCCACCATCTGAAAGCCAAATAACAACAAATGTTGGTGAGGATGTGGAGAAAGGGGAACCCTCCTACACTGCTGGTGAGAATGTAATTTAGTTCAATTATTGTGGAAAGCAGTATGGAGGTTCCTCAAAAAACTGAAAATAGAAATACCATTTGACCCAGGAATTCTACTCCTAGGAATTTACCCTAAGAATGAAGCAGCCCAGTTTGAAAAAGGCATATGCACCCCTATGTTTATTGCAGCACTGTTTACAATAGCCAAGAAATGGAAGCAACCTAAGTGTCCGTCAATAGATGAATGGATAAAGAAGAGGTGGTACCTATGGAATATTATTGAGCCATAAGAAGAAAACAAATCCTACCATTTGCAACAACGTGGATGGAGCTAGAGGGTATTATGCTCGGTGAAATAAAGCAGGTGGAGAAAGACACGTATCAAATGATTTCACTCATCTGTGGAGTATAAGAACAAAGCAAAAACTGAAGGAACAAAACAGCAGCAGACTCATAGATCCCAAGGGAATTGACTAACAGTTACCAAAGGGAGAGGGACTGGGGAGGATGGGTGGGAAGGGAGGGATATTGGAGAAAAAGGGGCATTGTGATTAGCACACATAATGTAGGGGGTGGGGCATGGGGAAGGCAGTATAACACAGAGAAGACAAGTAGTCATTCTATAGCATCTTACTACGCTGATGGACAGTGACTGTAATGGGGTATGTGTTGGGGACTTGATAACGGGGGGGAGTCTAGTAACCATAATGCTGCTCCTGTAATTGTACATTAATGATACCAAAATAAAATTTAAAAAAAGAATTAACCAGGGCCTAAATTAATCATGGAATGAAAGGGTAAAGCTATTGCTCAAACTGTTGGATGTTGAAGGCCAGGGAAGTCACCCAGCATTCTGGGTTGAACCACTGGGTGGGTGGCGGGGCCATTCAATATGGGAACAAAACAGGAAGCGGAGTAGGGGAAGGAAGTGCACCTAGATCTATGATAGTAAGTATTCTACAAATATTTGTGGGTTATATGATGAATAAGAGGCAGATTATTTTTTTGTATAACAGTTTTATAGCAGTATTCAAACCAATTAGGTTAAACTGGATGGAGAAATGACATGAAAGATTCTCAGCCTTATTTCTAAATCACAAATCTTGGCATGTTGACTTTGGAAATCCATTACCCTTGCTGAGTCTTTGTTTCTTAACCCAAAATATTATAGATTGTTGTCCTATCCTTGTTTATGATTCTAATAACCTGTGATTTATTTAAAGAACTTTAACTTCTCAATTCTCATAATAACTTTGGCTGACCTTTTCCCTTAATCTCTAATTTTCATTGTACAGCCACTCTTCTTTTTCTTCTTTTGACTATCTTTTTTTCCATATCCCTTATTTTTTATTTAAACAACTTTTTCTTGTCTCATACATCTTCTTTAATTTAACATTTCTTTTTTTGGTTTTTAAGGAAGTTTCTGGGGAAGATAAAATGAAACAAAATACTCAGTCTACCTTCCCCAATTTTGGGGGCAAAAGGTACATATGCAGATATGCATCAGATAAGTAAACGATTTAGAATTATTATAACTTAATAAAGAATATAAAGGATTACAGAACTTGCTCTATACAGTGAGCATTTAGTATTTCCCACTATACTGTAAAGGGGTTAAAACTATCAGAACAATTTCAGCTCTGAAGCTTTGGGTGCAAATGTGGATATCCAGTGGTACTCGCCCAGTGAAATTATTGAAAAGACTCTAGGACTACATTGCGAATCTTATGAAATTTCCCTAGCAATAACATGTTCCCTTTATTTATTGATGTTAGTAGCATCTGGTAGAAAAATAAGATAGAAAGTTTAGACTAGAATCAGGTCACATACAAATCTAGATTGAGGCATTCATTTCTGAATATAGGAAAGTGTTTTTCAGACATTAATCAGTGATATTTTTCCTGATCTATCATAGACTGAAACTCCCAGTGTGCAGAGCTTGCTAATATGCCACAAACTAAGCATTTAATGAGTATGTTTCAGAAAACCCATTGATTTAGTTCATTTGAGAGTTCATTTGAAGAATTCTTTTTTATCCTAAAAATCTTATCAATAAGGACCAAAGATCTATAGAGTAGTGGTGTGTGCAATTTTGCTCAAGCCAGATAGTGTCTGTCCTACTCAAGTCAAGTGATACAAACCTTGGTTTGAACACTGAGGAGAAGAAATTATTCTGCAAGAGCGGAGTTCTGGAAAACCCTCATACCTTCTTTTATAACTTTCCAGGAATTGACTGGCTGGCAAAGTGGGTCACAAGACTGCAATCATCATTGGAATCCAATGAACGACTTAAAAAAACTCACATAAATTCTGTTTTTAAATAACAGCTTTATTGAGATAAAATTTATATACTGTACAATTCACCCATTTAAAGTGTACAATTCAGTGGGTTTTAGCCTATTTACAGAGTTGTTCAACTATCACCACAATCAATTTTAGAACATTTTCATCACCTCCCCAAAAAATCCATACCCATTAGCAGTCATTCCTCATTTTACCCCAACCTTTCCCGGCCCCTGACAACAATTAATATACTTTCTGTCTTTATGAATTTGCCTGTTCTGTGCATTTCACATAAATGGGATCATATACTATGTAGGATCTTTTTATTTTGAGAGAAGGAGTAGCAAAATAGCAATGGCCTGTTTTTTTTTATTATTGTAAGTTTTTTGTCTTATAATATTTAGAGTCCTTCTGTCCCTATATACTATCTTCCTAATTCCCATCACAGATAGTAATAGAGGGGAGGATGGTTCCTGGTAAATTATGGTGTCCAAACAGCAGGAACCAGTGTCCTGCTATGCAAAGTGCATGCTCCATGCTGACCCGGTGGGAATGGGAGCACATGCCGAACTCATCTGCTCTTGTCAGGCAACAGTGCTGCCTGTGGAGCCCCAGCAACCTAAGTTTAGGGTAATCTAAGTAATAAGGTAATGTGGAGTAGGACAGGCCAGAGGGGTGAGCACCAGCTGAAAGCCTGTGAGAAAGTGTTCAGAGTCTAACACCAAATTAGTTCAAACATCAAATAGAAGACGAAAGCAAGATTGGAGTCATAGTTATGGTGGTGTCTTGGGTTTAGGCAGAAATCAGAACAGAATAAGAATAGGTAAGGAACAACCAAATAATGTCCACAGTGTTAGCCAAAGCTCTCTGGTAGTCTTAATCTAGAGCATAGGTGTTCTACTGGGAGATGCCAAAGGGCCACTGAATCTTTGCCATTTATTTCAGTCTTTTTTCTTGGAGAATGGGTAGACATAGCTGGTTACCTTCAAAGAGTCACCTAGCCCTCTGCCTACCCCATGACCTAAATTCCTCCTCTGTTCTATCTAAGTATAGGTCTTAAAATGCTAGATATTATATTTCCATTCCTTTGTGCAGGTAGGGCTAAGCATGAGATCCAATAAGCTTGGCCAATGTGGCCTACTGGGAGACATCTTGGAATGGATTTCCTCCCTAATAAAAAAAGACTTAGGAGAAAAATAAACAATATTTTGGCAAGATGTTGTCTTCATTTGATCCCTGGAAGTTTAATAATCATCTTGAAACCATGAAGGGACAAGTCATAGGATGACCAAATGGGAATACAGAATACACCCAAGTCCTTGATTCTCATGTTGTGCTTCTGAAATAACACACTCTAGGGTGCCTTTTCTCAGCTTTTGGTTATGTGAGTTTAAACTGCTTTTAACTGGCAGTCTTATACTTTTATAGAAAGTATCCTAGAATGATACCCTAGAATGTGTATACTACTTTCAGAGGCTCACTGATTATGAATCTTGATTACCAGGTCAAGTATACAGTTGTATTTCCTGTGTGACTTTAATTCCTTTTATTTCTCCTTGGAAAACTCCTCCCAGTGGAAGAGTTCCTATTTGGTCAATATTCTAAGAGCTGAGGGTATTGTGGAATAGGAGATCCTCAGAACCAAGGCCAGTACTTGCAGCTTACCTTGAAAATGATGCTTCCTCAGAAACAGTGGGATCAGAGAAACACCAAGGTACAATGCCAAAAGTGGGCACAAGAGCTCCTTGAAATTGCAGAGGCGGGGGCGGTGCAGTTAGGGAGGCTGATTTTCTTAGTGCTGTGGGCCCTAAATACCAAGCTTCCATAGGTAGTGCTTTGGGTTGAATTATAGCTGGGCCACTGACCAGGGCCTTATCTATATACAACAACTCAATTTTTCCATAATCTACTGTGTATGATTTTAAGGCAGACCTTGGCTGGAAACCAGAACATCTAACTTTGATTTGGGTTTTAGGTTTAACAAAGGCCAAAAGTAGGGCCCCAAATCACTGTGATCAACACATTGTGACATTGCTCAGAAGCAGTTTTCATAGCTAATGAACCAGAATGTCCCTTTTTAAGTTAAGATGATACAGTCATGCTGCTTCATGGTGCTACCTCTTTGGGAAAGTCATAGGTCTTACACCAAGGAACTCTGCTATACCTCTGTCTTAACCCCCTTTCCTACATTAAGAAAACTCAAGACACAGAAAGGATGTATACACTCCTTTTAAGCAAGTATCTCTATCTTTAGGTAAGAGTATGTTCTGCAAAAGGCTCTTTGAGTTCTCCCAGCTAAATGTAGAGTGCTCCTGCTTATTCCCAGAATGAACTACTGTGCTGCCAATGGTCTTGAGTGAGTGTAGGGAAAATGGAAGTTCCATGGCCAGGATCCTCACCTAATACCCGTTGCATACATGCTATGAAGCAATACTTAACCTACTGCGCAGGCGCGTGCTTGCATACCCTTTGGCAATAAGCCATTACTGCCGGTATTGCTATAAAAGAGGCTGTCCAGTGCTGAGAGTCCAAACAGAGAAAGAGATCCTAGAGAAGGGACCCTAGAGTAGAAAGTAAGAGAGCAAGAGAGAGAGGTGCAAAGGCTGGAGGCAAGGACAGAGCCTAGATAGAGCAGAGACAGCTTGAGGCAGAGGCTGAGCCAAGCAAAGACGGAGGCGAATGGGATTCTAGCGCTTGGCCTGCCACCATGAGAATAAAGCTTGGTACGAGCCCCTGTTTATCCACAAAGTTCCATTGTCATTTTTTGTTCTCGCTAAACCCATAGTGAACTTGCTCAGGCGAGAGAGTGAGACGATGGTAACACCAAGCTTTAAGGCTTCCATACAAATCATGCACTTACCATGTTTATTTAAAAAAACAGACACAAAACAAAAAAACTGAGCATGGTGATTTGCTGGATTTCATGTGGACTTTTGGTTTTAGGGACTTGTGGACATAGGAATGAAACTGGGATCTTAAAGCATCTGTGAAAAGCAGTCAGATGGCTCCACCCAATTATCTAAGAAGTTGGACTACACATTGGACACCAGGTACCAGGAATCTACTACTTCTCTCTGTGCCACACAGCAAGCTGATCCACATTGCCAAGGACATGTATAATAGGGTTCCTGAACCAGTGATCATGAGGGTGTTAACTTTAAAAATAAAACAGTCTAGTATTTTACCAACAAAAATGGGTTTCTCCGGGAATAGCAGAGAATTGCAATCTGGGACAAGTAAGCTATGGCAACGCCTTAGGTATGTCTGGAAACAAAGGAGAGGAAAGTGCTTTTCTAAAGAGGATCCAGCTGGGAGGGCTGTTGTAAGCAAAAAGTCCATTGGAGTAAATAGGGAGTCCGCGTATCATGGCTTCTCATTGGCTGAGTTGTGACAGTCTCTTATTGGCTGGATTATCGCAGGGAGGCTGCAGGGGGAAACCTTCTTCCTCCTGGGTGGGAAAGTAGTGAAAACAGACTGGCCTCCATCTCTTCCCGTGGGTGTCTGAGATTTACCAGTGGAGAGTGTGAGAACACCCGTGCAGGCCTCCTGACTCCATGTCAGTGAGGTTTCCTTTTATTAATTTTCATAAACTTAATGTCCTAATTCCCCTTTCTTAGAGGTCAAGCAGGCTGGACCTAGGTGCCAGGCTAGCAGCGCGGCTTGCCTGGATCTTGCAGGGGAGGGAATTCCCTATCAATAGTAATCTGGAGCGGAACAAGGGAGATAAGAAAGCCAGATGCTGAGGTCAAGATGTGAATAACACAATGGGAGATGGTAGGGGCTTGAGCAGATAAGTAGCCATCTTGCCATCATAATTATAGCAAGTTGCTCTGTGCTGGAAGGGAAGATCAATCCAAGAGGAGGAAGTGAGGAACACAGAGGATGGAGGTGGAAATGTTACCGGAGCTGAAAGGAATTTGCCTGGGGTATAGGGATAGGAGAGCTCATTAGGAAAGGGAAGTCATTAGTATAAAATCATGAATATCGACACATACATATTGTATTTAGGGCACAATTGTATTTTAGATAGAGATAGAGTAATTTGTATCCAGTGAAAGTCTCATAATTTGGAATGGAAACAGGAGGATGGTGGCAGGGAATAAAGATAAACTGAGAAAGTTAAGATGATAAGAAAGATAAAATGGGCACATAATCTCTCATAAAGGCTTTGAGGGCATGCTCAGGAAAATGGCCTGGAAACTTTAAATTTCTAATTTGGTGACATAGTCCAAGGCCCCCACATGCAAGTTCCTCTAATTCACTTATATGCCTACAGGGCTGGGCCCTTAATGTAAAGGATGTAGAAGCCATGTGGAGATGGTGATGAATATGACCATCTGAAGGGACCCGTGATACCCAGCTCCATGGTATTTCTATCATTTGAGAATATAAGCCAATGTCCTCAGATCTTTAACAAATTTTTATTGAAATATATTTGACATGTATCATTGTAAACTTAAAGTATACAACATGTTATTTTGATACATGTATATATTATAATATGATGCCCTTATAGTGATAATTAGTTCCTCTATCATGTCACACAATTATCACTTCTTTTTCCTGGTTGGAGTAATTAAGTTCTAGTGTTTTAGCAAGTTCGATGATTTTAATACAGTATTGTGGTCTATAGTCACTATACTATACATTAGATCAGGCCTTTAAAAAATTCCTTTTAAAAAAACTCCTTATTTTTTACTATTGGCAACTAATTTAAAACTTAAGCTTTCAATAGTTTGTTGGCTAAACAAAGCATTTCTACTAACTGTAGTTGTCTGAATCTAAGGGTGTCTAGATTGTTACTCAGCACTAAACAATGCTGCTAAGTAGATAAATTGCATGTGGATTAGCTGTTTTCATGGTTTCATCACATTGAGATTTTAAACCAGATTTGAAAACCCAAAGTATTTAAAGGACCAATTAATGGCAAGGTGGTTTAGGAGACAAGTGGCACATAGGACTCTGAGGTTAGAAATCTAGTTTGATGACTGAAACAGGTTTTTCAGTGACCTTTAATAAAGTCATTAACAAGGAGCTGGCCTCAGCATCCAGGTCGGTAACACAAAGATCGCAACTGTTGAGCTCCTGAGTCCTGCTAACTGAAGGGATTTAAAACATTTAGTTTTAAATCCAAAAAAGTGCTTCAAGAATTCATAATACTCTCTATCCATAATTTTAAAGTTTGTCTCAGTTGGGAATTTCCTATGAATTTTGCCAGAATCCTCAGCTAAAAATGACAATTAAACACTATCAGGTGAATGAGAGCTTTTGCAGTGTGGTGAAAAAACAAAACAAAACCAGATATTCCTTTTATAAATTACAACATTTATTTTCTGGGAAAGAATACTTCCATATAAGTTAAGAATACTTCCATACAAGTTAATATTTTTTTTCAATTCCTTAGCCTCTGAAACTACCTTTATAAAGCAGAGTAGAAAAATGATAATGTATTCAATATTGTCAGTCTCATAAGCTGTATTTTATAAACAGATGTGTACTGCACAGGTTTGCAAAATATTAATAATTTTTAAAGTTCCAGTCCAAATAAAATTTATATGCTCCAAAATTATTACATGGTGTAGAAGACATAGTTTCCCTGCTCATCAGTTCAAAGTTCTTCTTCCCTGTTGATATGGTTTAGTTTGGGCCTTTAGTAACTCCCTCAGTTTCATCCACCCTATAGCTAGCATTGAAAACCAATCCTTGTTTTGTGAACTTTTTGATTTTTAATTAGCATTATACTGTTTTTTCTCAAAATTGCTGTTTGTTCTCAAACCCTATAGCTTCTTCCTATAAAAGATATCCAGCCTTGGCCTTAGAAAATCAATGTGCACACTTCACTTTTGTGCATTGTTAGTATTGTGACATGGTCCTCCCTCATCCCTGGGTACTCCTCTCCACTTCCTCTTAAGCCACAGAGCACCTGCTCCATTAACTGCACCCTTGTTTTCTCCTTTCTCAGCTAAGCCCTTTTCTCAGCACCCCCTGCTTCATATGGACCTGACTCATTTGGCATCTGTGTGCATTTCTGACCCGCCAGCCTCCTACACAAGGCTTGCTCGCTACTCTGCCCAAGCCCATCTTTTGACTGCACGCTTTGTCTCCCTCACCCACTCCTCAACTCCATCCCTTGTTTTTTATTGACCTTTATGCTCATAACCACCTCCCACAAACATTCATAAACCTCCTTACTGTGCTCCCTCAGATCATTTCCTGGAAGGGCTTTCTAGTCTGTACAGTCCCTGCTTTTCTGTCTGCATGTCACACTCTTAGCTGTTCCCAGCCCATTTATAGCAATCTACTTTTCTTCCCTGGAAATTTTATTTGGAGCCTTAATTTTTTATGGCTATTTTCCTTACAAAAATAATCGGGGAAACTGCAATAGTATATAATAAATAAGCACACACTTTTATTTTTAAGAAAAGTATGCAAACACATGGGCAGGAGTAATACTATTGTCTGATGACCATGTGAAACAGTGATGGCAGAACTAAAGTTATTTCTCATACATTGGAGACTTACATCTTTGCTACAGTATTTTGAATAACCACTATGTTAGGAATTTTGACTTTTTCATAAAAATGCCAGCTTGACATTCTAGATGGCTCTTTAAAACACCTTTCTGAAAACCCCTAATTTTTAGAATCCTTGAGTAGTTTCACTCTATATAGTAGATGAGACTTGAATGAAGTTGCATGCCTTTCAATTGCTTTGAAAGAAAAGCCTATTATTATATCTTTTTCAACTACGGCAATTACCAAAGTAGCTTTTGGAAGAAGCATTTGTCATCTATATACTGCAATAAAACTTCATGCAGTTTCCAAGAACTGAAATTCTATAGGTCTACATTCCCTGTGATCAGATATGAATTAATGTAAAAATAATAACAATCAATGGACATAACAAGTTTTGGACTCATTGCAAACTAATACATAGGACAGGCTGTCAAGCCTCTCTTCAGAATGAAAACTCCCTGTCTGGGAAGAGATTGATACTAAATGTTCACTGCTTTGCCCAAAGGACAAAAAGTACCGTTTGTCCCAACCTGTAAAAGTAGCAAAGAGAGCATGTTGGATTCAATTTCTTCATTGGATCTCCTGCAAATATCCCATCAGGTATCATCTCCTCCAAACTTCTACTGTGCTTCAACTCTATGCCACTTATTCTCACAGTTAACCATACAGTCTTTCTTCCTCTGTGTATTCATCTTCCTGTCACTTTCTATGTGGAATTGCTAGAGTCAGGGACCAGAGAGTATGTTATTTTTGCTTGTCACTTCTGCATTAGTACATGAAAAGGGAGGTATATGAATTTATTCAACCAATATTTTCTGCATATCTCTTATGCACTAGCTACTGCAAGGGATCCTAGAGATACACCTGTAAACAAGCCAAGGTCCTGCCCCCAGAAAACTGAAATCTTGTGGGAAAGAGAGACAAGCAGGTAAGTAGGCAAGTACCATAAGATGTGGTGAGATCATTAAAGCCAGGATTAGGGGTCATGAGAGCACATTTGGGGGACTTGAGTTGCCTGTTGAGTCTAGGAGGAAGTGACTTCTAACCACAATCTGAAAATAAGTGGGACTCAGCACAGTAAACAAGGATTGGAGGAAGCAGAGGAGTTTCCCAGATATACCTCCAGAAATAAGAAAGAGCAGAGCACATTAAAGGAATAATGAAAACTTCAGTTTGTTTGGAGTTTATAGTGGAGGTGGGGATGGGAATTCGGTGCATGAAGATCTAAAGATGAGCAGAGACTAAGAGACACAAGAAGTTTGGTCGTCAGTAACTCCACTTCTGGGAATTTACCAGAAGAAAGCAAAATCACTGATATAAAAAGATAGAGGTGGTTTCCCAACCACACCACCCATATTTAGATTGTACTTTATATGACATCCCAGAAGTTTTACACCCTGAGGCAAGGCAACACATCATGATTTAAGTTGGGTGAGAGTAGTGCTTTCTTTTGTAAGGAGAGCAAAAGGCACTTGGGAGAGGGAGGCAGTAAAGGAAAGAAGAGTATCTTGACCTTCAAGTATATTCTCAGACCATTTTAGAAATGAATACGCATGGAAGTTTAGGATCAGTTAAATGAGTCCTAAAAATGAACTTGCCCAGGAACCCTTCAGAAAGACTTCAAGTATCCCAGGGATATGCCTGTCTAATCTTTGAAGACGTAATCTAGAACAAAGAGGGTGGCTTTCCTTAAATGAGTGGAGAGAGAGCAGGTAAGGTTGGGTGGCTCGCAGGCTGGTGCACAAATGTGTTGGTTGGTAACAGCCATGACCTCCTCTGCTCAGCATGCTGTCCCACCATTTCCACTGTCAACGTCCTCACAGCAGGCATCTCCTTACGTCGGCTTAGATGTCAGCTCTTAGAGGAAGCATCTTCCATTTTAAGCCGCTACCTAGTCCCTTATCATATACTCTCAGGACTATGAGATTTTTCCCCACTAGAATGTTGGCTCCTGGCAGGAATTAGCTCATAGTTTCACCCTCAATATGTATTTGCTGAATACGTAAGTAAAAAGAAATTTTAAAAGAATGTAAAGAAGTCAGGGCTATTTCTGTCTAGTGGCTTCTAACTGCTCTGTGAGGAGAGAGACTGAGTTGTTTGTTGAGAGGAAAGGTGGTGGGGTGGGCAAATTGAAGAGAGCAGAGTTTAGGGGTGGGAGGGGAGGAGAAGGGCACAGCAGGGCCCACATGCACTGTCAGGCAGGACCCCAGCCTGGACACTAAAAATGTAAATTACTGGATCCATGAATGGGCATGCCATACAGTTGCTGTTGCTTTGAAATAGATTTCTGATAAACTGAGCAAAGTTTAATCACACAGTATCTGTGGTGCACAGATTAATGGCCCCTCAGAGATGCCCATGTCCTAATCCCTGTTAATACATTACTTTATATGACAAAGAGACTTTTTGTAGAGGTGATTAAAGTTTAAGGAATTTGAGATGGGAAGAGAATCCTGGATTACACAGGTGGACCAATGTAATCACAAAGGTCCCTAAAGAAGAAGGCAGGAAAAGTCAGACTCCTAGGAGACATGAAGACAGAAGCAGTGGTGGAGATGCGGGGAAGGTGCCACAGGCCAAGGAATGAAGGTGGCCTCTAGAAGAGTAAAAATCAAAGAAAGGACAGTTCCCCTGGAGGCTGAGGAAGTGAACATGGTCCTGCCCACCCCTTGGTCTCAGGACTTCTGACCCCCAGAACTGCAAGAAAATACATTTTTGTTGTTTTGAGCATTAAGTTGGCTGCGATTTATTACAGTAGCAATAAGAGACTAATACGTTCACTCCTTCAGTCCTAAGTAGAAAGGGATTCTCAAACCACAGTGAGCAGCCATTTGGGATCTTGTCAAAATGCAGCCTCCGATTCAGTAGGTCTGGTGGTGAACTGCGAGACTGTGCATATCTAATATGCTCCCAGGTCCATGGCCACACTCTGAGGAGGAATGGCAATGTCAAGACAAGAGAGAAATAGGTGTTTTGGGCATAGAGTATGTATGTGTTGCATTTGTATAGTTTCCTCAAATTATATATTACAATAGCATTTATAAACAGAAATGCTATGAGTCAGATACTGATAACGTTTCCTTTTAGTGACAAAGAAAGTGATATTCAGAAAGGTAAGCCACTGGCCCAGGCTATTCAGCTGGTCTATTATAGTTGGTTGTATGACAGAATCAGTAGTGGAGCTCAAGTTTTGTTCTCCAAGTTCTTTTGGATAATTATTTTTTATTGAAGAGTAGTTGACACACAGTATTACATTAGTTTCAGGTGTACAACACAGTGATTCAACATTTATATACATGATAATTCTAGGTACCAGCTATCACCATACCAAGTTGTTACAATATTTTGACTATATTCCTTATGCTATACATTACATCCCAGTTACTTATTTATTTTACATTTGGAAGTGTGTTTATATATATATATATATATATATATATATATATTTGTGTGTGTGTGTGTGTGGGGGGGGCATCTCTCATATTTATTGATCAAATGGTTGTTAACAACAATAAAATTCTGTATAGGGGGGGTCAATGCTCAATGCACAATCATTAATCCACCCCAAGCCTAATTTTCGTCAGTCTCCAATCTTCTGAAGCATAACGAACAAGTTCTTACATGGAGTACAAATTCTTACATAGTGAATAAGTTACATGGTGAATCCAAGTTCTTTTCACTATGGTAAAGGTAATATTTAAAATCAATATCTAGAAACAACTAAGTACCTGTTAATTTGGAAGCATGAGTGTTACTTGAGGATGAAATGTACCAAGTCCCATGAAAGGACCAACGGCAATTTCTGTGGAATTTAACTGACACAACAATGGATGGGAAACGAGCATGAGCTGTTACTTGAGTTTTCCACTTTGAGACTTGACCAAAGTAATAATCATGCTTCAAACAATCTCGGATACACTTGTAGTGTGAGGCAAATTGCTTTGATACAGCTATCTTGACAAGGAATAAATGTAAATTTCAGGAACTTAGCCACATTTTGCCATCTCTTCCTGAAACTATGTATTGTGTTCAATCTTTTTTTTTTTTGGTATCATTAATCTACAATTAGTTTGATTGTTCATAATGAGGAACATTATGGTTACTAGACTCCCCCTATCACCAAGTCCCCCCACATACCCCATTAGAGTCACTGTCCATCAGAGTAGTAAGATGCTATAGAATCACTACTTGTCTTCTCTGTGTTGTACAGCCCTCCCCATGCCCCCGCTACATTAGGTGTGCTAATTGTAATGCCCCCTTTTCCCTGTTATCCCTCCCTTCCCACCCATCCTCCCCAGCCCCTTTCACTTTAGTAACTATTAGTCCACTCTTGGGTTCTGTGAGTCTGCTGCTGTTTTGTTCCTTCAGTTTTTTTTCTTTGTTCTTATATACCACAGATGAGTGAAATCATTTGATAGTTGTCTTTTTCTGCCTGGCTTATTTCACTGAGCATAATACCCTCTAGCTCCATCCATGTCATTGCAAATGGTAGGATTTGTTTTCTTCTTATGGCCGAGTAATATTCCATTGTGTATATGTACCACATCTTCTTTATCCATTCATCTACTGATGGACACTTAGGTTGCTTCCATTTCTTGGCTATTGTAAATAGTGCTGTAATAAACATAGGGGTGCATATGTCTTTTTCAAACTGGGATGCTGCATTTTTAGGGTAAATTCCTAGGAGTGGAAGTTCTGGGTCAAATGGTATTTCTATTTTCAGTTTTCTGAGGAACTTCCATACTCCTTTCCATAATGGTTGAACTAAATTACATTCCCACCAGCAGTGTAGGAGGGTTCCCCTTTCTCCACATCCTTGCCAACATTTGTTGTTTGTCTTTTGGATGATGGCGATCCTTACTGGTTTGAGGTCATATCTCATTATGGTTTTAATTTGCATTTCTCTGATGATTAACAATGCAGAGCATCTTTTCATGTGTCTGTTGGCCATCTGAACTTCTTTAGAGAACTGTCTATTCAGCTCCTCTGCCCATTTTTTAATTGGATTATTCGCTTTTGTTTGTTGAGGTGCGTGAGCTCTTTATATATTTTGGATGTCAACCCTTTATCGGATATGTCATTTATGAATATGTTCTCCCATATGTAGGATGCCTTTTTGTTCTGTTGATGGTGTCCTTTGCTATACAGAGCTTTTAAGCTTGATATAGTCCCACTTATTCATTTTTGCTTTTGTTTCCCTTACCCAGGGAAATATGTTCATGAAGAAGTTGCTCATGTTTATGTCCAAGAGATTTTTGCCTATGTTTCTTCTTAGAGTTTTATGGTTTCATGACTTACATTCAGGTTTTTGATCCATTTCAAATTTACTTTTGTGTATGGGGTTAGACAACGATCCAGTTTCATTCTCTTACAGGTAGCTGTCCAGTTTTGCCAACACCAGCTATTGAAGAGGCTGTCATTTCCCCATTGTATGTCCATGGCTCCTTTATCATATATTAATTGACCATTATGTTTAGGTTAATATCTGGACTCTCTACTGTCTTCCACTGGTCTGTGGGTCTATTTGTGTGTCAGTACCAAATTGTCTTGATTACTGTGGCTTTGTAGTAGTGCTTAAAGTTCGGAAGCGAGATCCCCCCTGCTTTATTCTTCCTTCTCAAGATTGCTTTGGCTACTCAAGGTCTTTTGTGGTTCCATATGAGTTTTAGAACTATTTGTTCCAGTTTGTTGAGGAATGCTCTTGGTATTTTGATAGGGATTTCATTGAATCTATAGATAGCTTTAGGCAGGATAGCCATTTTGACAATATTAATTCTTCCTAGGCAAGAGCATGGGATGAGTTTCCATTTGTTAGTGTCCTCTTTAATTTCTCTTAAGAGTATCTTGTAGTTTTCAGGGTATAGGTCTTTCACTTCCTTGGTTAGGTTTATTCCTAGGTATTTTATTCTTTTTGATGCAATTGTGAATGGAATTGTTTTTCTGATTTCTTTTTCTGTTAGTTCATCATTAGTGTATAGGAATGCAACAGATTTTTTCTGTGTATTAATTTTGTATCCTGCAACTTTGCTGAATTCAGATATTAGTTCTAGTAGTTTTGGAGTGGATTCTTTAGGGTTTTTTATGTACAATATCATGTCATCTGCAAATAGTGACAGTTTGACTTCTTCTTTACCAATCTGGATGCCTTGTATTTCTTTGTTTTGTCTGATTGCTGTGGCTAGGACATCCAGTACTATATTGAAAAACAGTGGGGAGAGTGGGCATCCCTGTCTTGTTCCAATCATAGGTGAAAAGCTTTCAGCTTTTCGCTGTTAAGTATGATGTTGGCTGTGGGTTTACCATATATGGCCTTTATTATAATGCTGAGGTACTTGCCCTCTATACCCATTTTGTTGAGAGTTTTTATCATGAATGGATGTTGAATTTTTTCGAATGCTTTTTCAGCATCTATGGAGATGATCATGTGATTTTTGTCCTTCTTTTTGTTGATGTGTTCAATGTTTATTGAGCACCTACGTGTGCTAAAGCCCCATTCTAGGCACTACAGAATCAAATAGAAATGAGACAGTCTCTGTGTGCTGGAATTTTACTGTATGTTGGCAAAGAAAGATGCTGAAATCCCCAAATTTATGTTGTGATTCATACAATGATAGAAGTTTGAAAGACTGAAGGAAGGGCTGATTAATTATAGAAGGAGAGAATGTGAAAGATGAGGGATATTGCTTTGTTTTGCCTCAAAGGGAGTTATACATATTACAAAATGTCTATTGAGATTAAAAAAATTTTTTTCCATTTATTAAAGTCACAGATGCACAACCCTAGCTCTTCCCAATGTCCATAATACAATATTCTTACTCTATTTTGAGCAATAATAAACTGTCACTTCTATGGAGCCTGTTACTAATGCTAAGTCTGGCCCTATTTATACACTTTATGTCTTTAAATCTTTAAACTGCATTTGCAAAGTTAATATATCCCACTTCCTTTACAAGTATTTTTACCTAATAAAATCTAAGCACCAGCTAATCCTTATACATATAATAAATTGAACTTGTAAATACAATGAAGTTTAAGGTCACATAAATATTCCAACTCAGGAAGATTTCAATTTAAAATCACAAGTCTAAGTCAATTACTCAATCTCCCATGTTAGAGTTATAAAGCTGAAGTTCTAATAGGATAAATTATTTTACACAATAAAAATAAATAAGAAAAGAAGTGCATGCATATTCCTTAATATCTGCAATAGTATCTAAGGTTTTGATCGTCCTAAACATTTTCCTCAACATTTGATTTTCCTTGGTTGCTTCCAATTTTAGGTAATTATGAGTAAAACTGGCATAGACATTTGTTTGCAGATTTCATGTGAATATGAGTTTTCAAATAAAGTGGGTAAATAAGATTGCTGGATCATAAGGTAAGACAATGTTTAGCTGTGTAAGAGAATGCCAAACTATTTTCCAAAGGTGCTGTAGCATGTATATTCCCAGCCAGCCATGAATGAGAGTGCCTGTTGTTTCACATGCTTACCAGCATTTGATATTTCCAGTGTCTAGGATTTTAGATATTCTAAGAGATATGCAGTGGCATCTCACTATTGTTTTAATTTGCAATTCCCTAATGACAAATGACATAGGCATCTTTTCATATGCTTGTATGCTAGCTCCCTTAGTGAGATGTCTGTTCAGATCTTTTGCCCATTTTTCAATTGGGCTACCTGTTTTCTTACTGTTGAGTTTTAACAGTTATTTGTATTTTCAGATGAAAGTCCTTTATCAGATATGTGTTTTGCAAATATTTTCTCACTGCCTTTGGCATGTCTTTTGATTCTCTTAATAATCTTTCACAGAGAAGTTTTTAATTTTGGTAAAAATCCAATTTATCATCCTTGCATGGAATGACTTTTGGGGTTATAACTAAAAACTCATGGCCAAACCCAAGGTCACATACATTTTCTTCTGTTTTCTTATAGAAGTTTTATAGTACTGTGCTCAGTATTAGGTCTGTAATCATGAAATAGTAGAAAATATTTATATATAGAACTCTGTCCTATATATAGAACACAGAGATCCTAAATCTCTTGAAATTGATAAGAATGTCTTTTGTTCCGATAAGAGAACCCTTGGTGAGCTCCTGAATCAGGGAGTCTGCTCAGCAGAAAGACCAAGCCACGATGAGAAGCTTGGAACTTTCAGCCCCACACTCATTCTCCAGAGAGGGGAGAGGGGCTGGAAATGCATCATGCCTATGCGGTGAAGTCTCCGTAAGAATCCCAAAAGTACAGGGTTCAGAGAGCTTCCAGGTTGGTGAATACCCCCACGTGCTGGGAGGATGGCATACCCCAACTTCACAGGGACAGAAGCTCCTGCATTCGGGACCTGTTTGGACCCCACCCTATGTATCTCTTCATCTGGCTATTTATCTGTATCCTTAAGTTTGTAATAAGCCTATACAAGTAAGAAAGTGTCTCCCTGAGTTCTGTGAGCTGTTATAATGGGACTTAGCTCATTTTAACTTAGGGGTCTGTGTTCCCTCTGGTTAGTGTCAGAATGGAATTGAATTGTAGGACACTCAGCTGGTGTCAGAGATTTGCTCGGAAAACCCACACATCTGGTCACAGATGTGTTCTGTGGGTGAATAGATGAAAACTGCATTTTTCTTTATAGTAGTCCATTTGAGGTAATTTTTGTGACAGGTATAAGGTTTGTGGGTCGCAGTTGAGCTGCTGCTTCCTCCTTTCCTCCTCCTCTTCCTTCCTCTTTTTTCTCATATGGACATCACAATTTGTTGAAAAGGCTATCTCTTTTCTTCACTGAATTGCCTGTGGCTCTTTGTCAAAGATCAGTTGCCTGTATTTATGTAGATCTATTTCTGGACTCTCTTTTCTGTTCCATTAACCTGTATGTCTAATCTTTTACCGATACCATGCCATCTTAGTTCCTGTAGTTGATAGTAAGTCTTGCAATCTGGTAGGGTCAACCCCCAACTATATTCTTTTCCAGCATTATGTTGGCTATTCTGGGTCTTTTGCCTTTACAATTAGTTCATCAATATCCACAAAATAACTTGCTGGGAATTTGATTGGTATGTGTTGAATCTATGGATCAAGTTGGGAAGATTGACATCTTAACAGTAATGAGTTTTCCAATCCATGAACAGAGTAGTCTCCATTTCCATAAATCTCAATTTAAATACACTAAATAATGAAAGGAATCTATTTGAGCACATAATTGATATTTTCCAGGGTAACATAGCCTTCAGGCACAATTCATGTAGAGCTTCATGTTTTATACAGGGTGCTTGTTTGCCCCACAGACTGCCCTCATAATGCTAAATTGACCTCAAGTAATCCAGGCCTCTTACTGTCTACCACACAGTCCAGAGCCTTTGAACAAGAAATTCCAGCCCTAATCCTAGATGCATTCTGATTCGACTAGCAGAGGTCAGATGCATATTCTTAAGATAGTATTTCTGTGTGAAGTCCCATATCCCAATCCAGATACTAGGTAACAGGCAGGGATGGAGTCAGCTTCCCTAAAAGCCCATGGATTTCCAGATGGAAACAGGGTACAAATTCATAGTGTGTATACCAGCTGACCTGTGATGGCCAATAAGACATGACAAACCAACTCCAGCTGTTCCTTCCCAAGCTCCTTGTGGGACAGCTCATTCCTCAGCAGCTCCAACTCTCATGACTTTGCAACATTCATCTTTGGAACCCACTGTGGGGTTCCTTTGGGACCAAAGAGGTGAGTTTAATTTGGTCACCTGTGCTGAGGCTGTGGAACAATGGGATTTAGACCACTACTTGTCAGGAATCACTGCCTCTAACCTGAGGTCCAGAATGGGAACTACAGGCTACTTGTTTTACTGTACTTCCCAGGTATTGAGTTTTTTTTTTTATAAACTGAAGGTCTGTGGCAACCCTGCATTAAGCAAGTCTGTTGATGCCATTTTCCCAACATTATTTGCTCACTTTTGCTCCCTATGTAACATTCTGGTAATTCTCACAATATTTCGAACCTTTTTGTTACTATGATTTTGTTGTGTGATCTGCAATTACAAGTCTGACTATGGTTCACTGAAAGCTCAGATGATGGTTAGCATTTTTTAATTAAGGTGTGCACATTTTTTAAAGACATGACATTATTGCACATTTAATAGACTACAGCATAGTGTAAACATAACTTATAGATGCTCTGGCAAATCAAACAATTCATTTGACTCACTTTACTGTGGTGGTCTGGAACTGAACCTGCCTATCTCTGAGGTATGCCCGAATTCCCTTTAATTAACTTTTTTATTAATGGTTTTGTGGAAGTATAATATATACACCATAAATTCACTTGTGTTAATTCAATGATATCTTAGTGTATCTACAGAACTGTGTAACCATCACCACAATCTCATTGTGAAACTTTTCCATTCCCACCCCCCAAAATAAAACTCACAATTGCTTATGGTCACTCCCCATTCCTACCCTCTGTTGCAGGCAACCACTATTCTATTTTCTGTCTCTATAGAATTGTCTCTTCTGGGCATTTCTTACAAATGAAGTCATAAGAGATGTGGCCTTGTTTTGGTATGGCTCTTTTGCTGAGCATAGTATTTTTGTGGTTAGTCCACATGCTAACATGTATTAGTAGTTCTTTATTTTTATTGCCAAATAATATTTCATTGTATGGATATACCATTGTTTTTATCAATTTACTGAAACTATTAATTTTTATTATTAGATCATGAAAATGTATTCTGAGGAACCTTCCAGACATAGTCAGATCTAGGTTACCAGGATGGGTTCCTATCTGCCCTTGGGTATTTTGGGAATTTTTGGTAAGCATTCTCTCCCTGAAGTGGACTCAAAGCTTCACAGAGTGGGAATCTCTGGTTAGGAATCCTAGACACAGTAACTCATGGCTCAGTCTCTCCTAATCCACTGAAAATTGGGGGATAAGTACAGCATGTAGGGTCAGGAAAACCCTGGGCCAATCAGAGAAACATTCACCCCTTGGCACTCATCTGAGGGTGGCATAAGTAGAGGCTCTTTGTTGACAGGATGATGACAGTTCAGACCACCCAGCAACAAAACTTGAGAATGTCCAGCTTCTCATGCCTAGCAGCGCCCTCTGTCTTGGTGAATTTACAATTCTACCTTTCTGTGTTTCTAGGATACCTTGGCTGGGAGAGGCCTGGAAACATTTGGATTACATAACTGGCTCTTATTTCCTTTGTCCAACATTTATTGAGCTCCTAATATGTGCTAGGTCATTGCATATGTGGTTTAATTAAATTCTTTTAAGATCTTATAAAGTAGCTGCTATTATGCTTATTTTACAGATGGAAGAATTGAACCTCAGAAATATTAAGTTGTGTGTCCCAAATTACCCAGACCGTGTGTTTCAGGACAGAAAAAGGACAGAGGCTGGCCATCTATCAGAATCACAGTGGGGAGGAGGCTTATGAGAGGAGGAAACCACCTGTTCAGTTTGAAGTGCACGCAGTGGGATTCCACTCATTTCTGTTTCCCCATTCCACACCATTGTCTGGCTTATACACTAGTTATATAAATAATTGCAAGGATCAGATAGTTCTTAAAATATATTAAACAATTAATACTCCATTCTGTTATGTTGAAAATAGGTGACAGATAAATGAAAATATAAATATTAAGAGCCTTCCCAGGAACTTAAATGCTGTGAAAATAGGGTCATAGATTCTGAGCACTGGAACTACCATACTAGTTACTTTTACCAAACTATTCAGCTTCCAAGGCTTGATTCACACTTTTTCCTCTGCTCGAAGGCTTGTCTCACACATTTTCCTTGCTTGAATCGTTCTCAACCTCTGTTTGAATAGCAAGCCCTTGGAGAGACCTTCCCTGACTACCCACTTCAAAGTACATTAGTTGGATTCTTAGAGTGTCTGTTCTTAATCCTCAAGCTTTGATCATACTTCATGATTATGTAGTTACTGACTTGATCATTGTCTGTCTAGCCTCACCTCTTACACTGTAAGTTGCCTGAAAGCAGAGAGCAAGGCTGCTATAATCACCACTATAGACCTACCTACCTGCTAGTGTACTAGCACTTAAGTGAATCATTAACAATACCAGCAGTACATCACAAGGAAAAAAGACTTTTCTTTGTAAATATCTCAGGTGACAGATGTTAACCAAACTTACTGTGGTAAGCATTTCACAGTGTATATGTATGTCAAGTCACTATGCTGAACACAAACTTATCCAGTGTTGTCTGCCAATTATATCTCGATTAACCTGGAAAAATAAATTTAATGTAATTAAAAGTAAAAAACAAAATGATATCAGCAGTAAGACTTGGAGCAATAACTTCCAAGACCACTTTCAAGTTCTTTAAATATGGCAGGGAGTTGCCATTTTGTGGGAGTTAACACATATCATGTGCCAGCGGGCTGCTGGGTACACACAGTCAGGCTCTACTTACCCCACTTCAGTCTGGCAGCTGAAATTGATTCAGTTGGAAGCTCTTTAACTTTGCCTGAGACTCATAAAGCTATTGTCTTGATGGAGACAAGTTAGCATATCCATCTCGAGACACCTCAGATTTAACCACTCTAAAAAGTCCGAAAAAGGAGCATTTTAAATTGTAAAGGAAACTGCTCAACTGCTCAGCTGTTTTTTGTTGTGTGTTTCAATCTTACATATGCATCTGCCTTAAATGAAGTTCCAGGAGCTTTAGTGGGGCACAGGAAGTAATGCCTAGAAAATGTTTCATTGGCTATGAAGCATCTAGAAGGCTAAATGAGCGCTAAAACACTAAAAAGCCCTAGCAATCTTTAATGCAATATTAAATCAAGGAAAGGGAGACTTCCAAATCCGTATTTTGTCTTGCCTTCCTAGTCTCTGAGGGAGGAAGTATTTAAAGTGTTGTGGTTGATACTGATAAATTAATTCCCAGTAAGCAAGTAGTGTAATCACTTTGCCCTGAAACTGGTGACATCCATTTCTCTACTCGAATGAGAAAAATGAGTTATGTGTTGTCAAGGGTGAAATTTGTCCCTTCCCCTTCAAGCACCCTGAGGTCACGTTCATACAGCTGAAGCTCCAACACAGGTGAGTGGAATCAACTCTCCCACCAGCCTTTTCCCTCTCTTCAGAGGAAAATGAAACAGATGCAAAGCTCCTCGCTCAAACTACCACTTTGTGTTGCAAAAATGAAATGGCAAACAGCCATTTTCCAATGAAGTATAAATTACCTGAGAGAAATTCTCTGGAAAGATCTGCAGTAAGAGATGTGAGTTTCAAACTTCCTTTGGATTCATTTCTGATCCAAACAACTTTATCTTAATTTCTGTGTGGAGAGCAGAGATTCAGGGCATATGTTTCATAATGTGCAAGCAAGTCATTGCCCACTTTCTCAAACGGACCTAAAGACAATTGGCCACCTGCTCTTCACTTAATCATATTTTTAAGAACATAATTTGAAAAAGACTAGTAATTTATTGCCACGTAAGCTTTTACATCAAAGACTTATACAGCCATATTTTTAAAACTTGGATAAGAATGCCTAAAGAAGGAGGTTTAAAATTGGTTCACAAATTGCAAAGGAACATTTGCTTGCTACATTTAATTTGCTTTAAATAGCATGCAGCCCTTTTTTCCTTTTGGGCTTTGAAAATACATGTTGGGCAGCTATTCCATATTTTCAATGTGTAACGATAAAGTAACTTAAATATTTGTAATATTATCGATTAATGCCACTTTAATTGTAGTTTACTTTTTGGAGCTTCTTTAGATATCAGTGATGCTTTTTTAAATATGCTCTTTTAATGCCAGTAATTAAATTTCTTAACTAAAATAGAGACAGGATTTACAACGAGGGGGAATTTTTATATTAATATTGAAGTCAGAATGTTAAGAACGTACATTACAGTAAACTTGCAAATTTTTATAATAGAGGCAAGGACAAAGTTTGCCTTAAGGGTTTGCTTGGGAAAGCAGTGGTTTACACCATGACATCTGATTTCATGTGTTTGTGCCAAGGGTGTTTCCTTTTTGTCTTTTTCCTTTTTTATAGGCAACAATAGGGATATGTTTAATATTGATGAGTTTAACCTCCTGGGAGTTATAGTTATGTACTCATTTTGAATACAAATGCTGTTTGACTTATATGGTAAACACACAGACTTTTGGAGATTAGCATTTTAATCAGTTCCAACCTCTTAGTATTTTCTGAGTCTCCCACCTCAACATTTTGTCAAAAAAAAGTTTGAAAAATGTATTTCTGAAATGACAGCTAGTATTCTCTCCTACAGAGGCAAGGTATGCATGAAGTACAAAAGCAGAGCTATGTGTAGTAACCCTTCCTCAACTATGTGCTCAAGACATGAACAGTGTTCACGGTGATTAATTATTAAAGAACAATCCATTCAACAAATATTTATTGAAGAGCCATGCTTCTGCAGGCAGTTTGGGGTCTTGATACTAAAGCACCTCTAAACTGGAGTTTGGCTTCATTTTTACCCAATTTAAACTTTTCTTTTTAAAACTTTTCTCCTGGCAGGAACCTGAGCTTTGAGCTCGGAGTGCATCTTCCAGCCTGGGAGTTCTTCGGCGGGAACAATGCATTCGATTTGCACGGTAGAGATTAAAGTCGCTCAGATAGAGGAAATCTTTTTCGCGCCCAGCTTCAGCGAAGAGCCGGGCGCAGGCGGAGGGGGTGGCGGGCGGGGAGCCGGCGCCGGGCTGCATCCCGCGCATCCATTGGCGGGCGCGGCGCGCCGCACTGAGCATGTTCGCTCCCGGCCGGGCCAGGGCCGCAGCCTCAGCCGCGGGAGCCGCGCATTGTGCTCAGCGGCGGCAGGTGCCAGGCGGGCCAGCGGGGCGCGCGGCGGCCTCCTCTCCCAGCGGCTCGCCTCGCCGCCTGTCTGGCCCGGGAGTCTCCTCCGCCCGGGCCGGGGGCGAGGACGGCGGAATGGCCTGAGTGCCGGAGGGGCGGCGGCGCAGCGGCGGGATCGCAACATGGGGAACCAGGATGGGAAGCTGAAGAGGAGCGCAGGTGATGCCTCCCACGAAGGCAGCGCCACCGAGGATGCTGCTGGGCCCAGAGAGGTGGACGCCACAAAGAAGGGGAGCGGGGACAGGAAGGCGCCGGGCAAGCATGGAAAGGGGGGAGGAGGAGGCGGCGCGGAGCCGGGCAAGAGGAAGAGCAAGTCGGACTCCAGAGCCTCGGTGTTTTCCAACCTGCGGATCAGGAAGAACCTGTCCAAGGGGAAGGGCGCCGGTGGCTCCCGCGAGGATGTGCTGGACTCCCAGGCCTTGCAGACCGAGGAGCTGGACAGCGCTCACTCCCTGGTCACCAAGACCCCGGACCTCAGCCTGTCGGATACCGAGTGTGCCCACCCTTTTGAGGTGACCCGTCCAGGTGGCCCTGGGCCAGCAGAGCCTGCGGTCGGGGGCAGGGTGGTCGCCGAGGATTTGGAAACTGCGGCCGGCGCGCAGAATGGACAAAGGACCAGTTCGGGCTCCGACACGGACATCTACAGCTTCCACTCTGCTACGGAGCAAGAGGATTTGCTCTCAGACATCCAGCAGGCGATCCGTCTGCAGCAGGAGCTCCACCTTCAGCAGCAGCAGCAGCGCCAGGGACCCGAGGAGTCCGCAGCGCCCCCCGCCACCTCCCCCCAGCCCGGGGCCTTCCTGGGCCTGGACCCGCTACTGCTGAGGCCGAGCAGCGCGGCCGCGGAAGCGCGCGGCAGTCCGGACACCGAGCCGGCGCTGTCCGCACTTTCCGACCTGTCCGAGAGCGCGGCGCCCGAGCCCCCGGTGCCCGAGCCGCCGACCCCCGGAGCCGGCACCGCCTCGGAGGCGCCCGGCCTGCCCGAGGCCCAGCGCGCGGACGGCGTCGCTCCCTGGCCCACCGCCTTCCCGTTTCCCGAGCCTGGCCCGGGGCTGGGCGCGGCTAGGGTCCCCGCGCCAGGGGATGGGGACACGGATGAGGAAGGCGAGGAGGACGCTTTCGAGGACGCCCCGCGAGGCTCTCCCGGCGAGGAGTGGGGCCTGGAGGCAGGGGCGGCCCCGCAGAGGCTGGACGCAGAGCCCGACGACGGGGAGAGAGCCTCTGGCGCCCTCGCGGCCGCCTCCCTGCCCGGCAGCCCCGCGCCTAGCCCGCGCTGCTTCAAGCCTTACCCGCTTATCACCCCCTGCTACATCAAGACCACCACCAGGCAGCTCAGCTCCCCCAACCACTCCCCGTCTCAGTCCCCCAGCCAGAGCCCCAGGATCAAGCGGCGCCTTGAGTCCGCCCTGCGGGGCCCCAGAGTGGCCCTCGCCCCCTCAGTCGCCCCTGCCAAGAAGCACCAGGTGGATGGCGTCCTTTCTGGCGGCCTTAGCAACTCCGGGGACTGGAACGTGTTCACAGGTGAGTGCGCCCCGCCACTCGCCTCCGGTGCAGGTCGCCTGCCAATCAGGGCCTTTCCTGCCGCCCACTCTCCCAGGCTCTGAAAAGCTGTGACCTGCTGGTGGCCTCTCCCTTCTTTGGAGGCAATCCGTTTAAGTCGGTCTCTGCCCACCCTCTTATCGAAATTTCTATTAATCTAAACGGTCTAAAAAGGGACAACTTAGTCATGTCTGTCCTAAGTCATTTCAAGAAAGGGCTATTCTGTCCAGTTTTGCAAACATCCACTGATCTCTATGTCCAGGGTCAGGCCAGGCAGGTAAACTCCCTTTTTGCAATCTTAGCAAGCTGTCATTCTCTGTCCTTCCTCATCCCCACAGCATTAAAAAGAAAAAAATTATGCATGGTCCTTTGACAAGGGTCAGTGTTGGAAACGAAATCTTTCATTATAGCACTATCCAAAGGTGATCTCCGACTGCTTTAATGTATGTACATATATGGATGGATATAATAGTAATAGGTAGTTTCTGTCTGGGTAGACTACTTAAGAGAAGTTATATGGTTGTTGATGCAACATAATCTGATACATGCTATTAGAAAATAAATAAGTAATGAAATAGAATAGTAGCGATAATTTTCATTTGGTTTCATGGTCCAACCAAAACAGGGTATAAGCTTGGAGGATAGTGAAGGTGAGAGGGCTCAAAGTGGAGGGTGATGCAACTTAGAGTCTGTTAGAGACTCTGACAGGCACCATAAAGACCAGCAAAAGGTGTTTTCCTGTGGTAAGTATCAAATAGTGTAATGAGTTTATCTTTGTTTATAGGCTTATGGATCCCTAGGACTTCTCAAGCACTCTCAGGTAGAGTGCCAGTTTGTTTCATGTTTACCAACTTGATTATGAAATGAAATAGTGTAAGAATTAAGACAGTAGGGAAAAAAATAAAAACTTATGCAAGGAGTGGTATGTTTGTGGTAAATACTTGAATGATTAACATATTCAAATGTAATTTGAACAGCTTAAAATCTTATACTACTTTCATAGAGAGGTTGTCTATAAAGCACTAGACACATTTCTCAATGAACATGGCTATTTAGTTAGCTGAATGCTGTATGCGTTGTGGTGTTAACTTTTATTGACCACATTTTAATTTTTATCTATGGGCTTCTGTTTTACATTCGTAGATGCTTAACTTAAAAGTAGCCTCTTCTATTTATTTTACATGCTTGCTCTCTCTTTTTTTTTTTAACCTCTCCTCCCTTCCCTTTATTGTACAGGTTAAGTGAAAAGAAATGTTTATTTTCTGATCCTCATTAGATAAATTGTGAAGAAATAAAAAACAAAAACAAACATAAAACCCCATGAAAGACCATTTTTGAAAGAAGAAGATTGGAAAGTTTTTGAATTAATTTTTGTGCATTCAATGTTGGTAAGAAATATATTTCCATTTCTAGGTAACATTTATATATATATTTCTAAAAATGAAAATGTCACTGTAATTAAGACTATAATTCATTAATATTAATGGTTGCTCTTCCCTGTAGCACTAGACTTTGGATATATATTCATTTCATTCATTTAACAAATATATAGGTATAGGTACATTCATATAGATATACTGGGAAGCCACATTGTGCCAGGCAATATGCTAGGTGATAGGAGATATTTAAGGTCACCAAGTCATGGTTCTGCCTTTCCACAGCTTCCTAAGTGAACAGGAACACAGAGAGATATTAGTACATGCTGGAGGAGCATCAAGTGTACAGAGACCTACCTCCTTGGCAGGGGGGCTGAGGGAAGAGGACTTCACAGCAAGATTGATTAGAGTCCTGAAGATCATAGGGCCTGATGTTTTGTTTTCCTTGAGAAAAAGGTGTATTCTTGTAGCTTTCATTATATCTTAATTTGTTGATTATCTCTAGATTTGAAATTTTGGGGCTCTGTTCAGGAAGTATCTGGGTTTGTTAACTTCTCCAGGAAGAACTTTTTTTTTACTATGTAGAGTAAATGTGCAGAGTTCATTGTTTGAATATGGACGCCACTTTGTATTTAAGGGTGGGATATAGCTGGTCAGTGACCAGTAGACATTTGTGTAGCAGTCTCCATTTATCTATCTCACACAGTCACTTTCTTTATTAAAAAAAAATTGGTAGGTTTAATCCAATCTTGTAACTGGTGGGGGAAGTGGAGGTAATGGGATGAAATAACTTTCTCAAGGTCACAGTGCTTCCTTCAGAGGCAGAGCCAGAAATAGAAGCTGAGTCTCCTGATGCAAGTCTCAGTGTCCTCACTTATTGCTCGTTATTGGATTTCAACACTGTAAGAGAACATATGGAGTAAAAACTGTTTTAAAAAAATATTATAGAATTTAAGGACTTATGAAATTTTCCAGTTCCTATTTTTAAGAAGGTGATTTCATTTAATTGCTGATTGGCCCCTCCTTGAGCTGGATTGAAGGGTGAACCAGAGTTTCTCTAGGTCACTCTCATGGAAACCATTCTTATGGTGGGAAAGTGAATCCACATTGACACAGGAACCTGATTCTCAGCTGTTGTCTGTTTTCTTGTCATCTGCCATCACATTTGGTTCTTTACCATTTTCTGCTATTTTATGGGTGTCTTGGAAATTACCAGAAGCCTGGGGAGCACTAGCATTCTCCTTAGGGAAATTGGTTTTTTTTGCCTTAATTTTGCTTTTCTTTGGATCAATTGATTGCCAGCTGCCTTTGGAGCAGGTGATCGTTATATCTATAAGCTTCCATAAACATCTTTTATTTTTAAGCCATAGAATGAGGGTTGTCAGCTCAGGAGCAGATGTTTTTCACATTTTATTGCCTTCCAAATGTAGGGAGAAAATTCAAGTGAAAAGACATCTCCATTGAAAGTGTTTGTGTTTCCTTGGTAGATACAAAAACATTTAGCAGTGATGGAGACCAAACTTTATCTTGTTGTAGCTGTTAACGCAGTGATGATGTCTTGGGTCATTGCACTGAAACAGTGCACAGTCCATTTGTTTGAAATACATCTTTTTCAGTGTTGAGTAGAAAAGTTTGCTTCTGGAATTTGAGAGGGTCCTTTGTACATTAAGTCTAGCAGAAGCTTGTTATTAGAGTTTTGCAGTTAATTAAAGTTTGGGCATGTCAAATGTTAAATTTGTGATGCTACATCACTTTGATAGGAATTTTCCAAGTCAATTACATGCTCATCTGTCTTTTTAAAAAAAATACATGAAATAGAAGTTTAATCTACTTTAAAGGCTTAACGTCATCTTCTGGCTCATCATTGTTACTTCTTGTGAAAATATTGGTGATGCCCTCAACTCTGAAGTGTGTAGGCTGTTGGTTCCAGCCTGACGATTCTGAGTTTTTATATCAGTGTAGCTTTCTAGACTCTTCCCTTTCTGTCCACTAGTTATTCTTAGATCTGTCTTTAGGCTCATCTCCTCCAACCCTCATTATTTCTAATTTGGTTTTTGTGATTAATTTGTTTTTAGTTTGTAAATCCTATAATTATGATGTTAGCAATATTTATTGCACTTCTAAATGCCAGGCTTTGTGGTCATGCATACATTATTATCTCTAATCCTTACAACAGTCTTGAAGTATTGCTGATTATCCTGATTTATTCACTAAGTAAACCAAGGCTCTGATAGGTGAAGTAACTTGCCTAAAGGTATTAAGCTAGGAAATGGTCCATTTAGGATATGTGCTCGGGAAATCAAATCTGTTGATAATGTGTACAAAATAAAGCCAAGTACATAGGTGAGCTTCAGAATGATTAGCTGATTAATAAAGGGCTTGGGCATTAGAACTAGGATTGTGTGACTCATTTTGGCTTTTCTAAAGGTTATCTTGATTTCTACATCTATAGAGAGAAGAACCCATTCTAGGAGTATGGATTTTATTCAATAGCTTGTTAAATTATTAGACTGTGAGCAGCCTTGATTCTAGCAGTTGCCTCTGACAGAGTACAGAAGTCTAGTTATTGCCCAGTAAATGAATGAAGGTCGGAAGTAATCTATCCTACTACAGCAGGGGAGGAGATAAGAAGAATGTGGTCTTTTCCCTGTAGCTTGCCTTCCTGGGATCCAGACATCAGAATAGAATCTGCCAACCTAAGCTGGTGCTAGGAGCCCTGTTCTTAAATCCTTTTAGTTTGAAACATCCTTCGTCTTGTTTTAAGACTGTGTTTGAATTGCAGTCAAGTACCCCAAGAACTTCAGTGATGGACTTTAATGATAGCTTTTTGAGCTGAGGACTGGCCTAGTTTTAAGTGCATTTAGGCATTTGGATATAAGCCATGCATATTTGGAATCGAACAGGTGCTTTTAGAGCTGTGTTTCCTTCTGGTTCTATTAAAAAGGTGCTGAGCATATACAGTTGGGTGATTGTAGCAGCTGTAACTACTATTAATTCTAGGTAAATTTGCATCCTAGCTTTACTGTTGAGTTAAGTGACTCTCTAGTTTTTTCTCATATGTATGAATGTTGGGGAGTAATTTCAAGTTAATAATGTTAAGATGAAATGAAATAGTGTATACAAAACCTCTACAACTCTGCCCAGTACCTAGGAGGCACAGAATTGGTCCTATTTGCTTTCCTGTTCTGGTTTATTGACTTAGTAAACTTCATTATTCAAAGTGGTCCAAACCAAATTTGTTAAAATAGCTCTGAAATTGTATACAAAAGCTTGGCAGGATATAATCAGATACTAGTTGAAAATTAATATTTCTAGTCACTAGTGTTTTGCAGGTTATTTTATGCATCGTGTTTTCTTTCTTTTAGCATTTTATATTATTGTAAGCACTTTTGTCACTTTATCAGAAAATTTAGTTTTCTTGGATCTTTGCTTAAGGAGCGCATGTGTTAGGGGTGTAGCTGTGTGATTAGGGGGAGGTACTGATTTTTAGAAGAGGGGTGGGGAAGAGGAGGCAGCAGGCTGCACCCTCAGTATTTATATTCTGTGTAACATCTGGCTACAACTGCCTGACTTTGCAGCCTTTACCTCCCACGATTTCCTTCATAAACTCGCTGTTAAGACGAGTTAATCTGCTTACTGTTCTAGGAACATGCACTTCATTTTCCTGACTCTGCGCCTTTGTCTTGCAGTTTTTACCCTTGAGAACACACTCTTTGTCTCTCTTAGCATCTGCAGAGGGCTGATTAATTTTCCATTTCCTCTTTTCTGTCTTCTAGCTAGACCTAACTGGCCATCATCTGGATGTCTCTGTACTTACTATGTCATATTACATAAATTTCCTGGATTTAGGGATCATTTGGTGGTTTTCCCTCCATTTCCTTCTGCTTTTCCTTCCTCCTTGCCTGCTCACCTGATTCTATCCATTCGTCATCTACTCTGCTATCAAATATCTATTCTGTGCCTACTGTGTGCTAGTCAGCAGCATAGGCACTGAACATAGGAGGTCTTTATGAATACTTGTTCTCCATTTTTAAAAATAGGCAAGTGGGGTGCCTAGGCTTTCTGTTGGCAACTAAAATTGCCTATTGCATTAACCTGGCAAAATACTAACACTTTTGGTTAGTTGAAATGCGTTATTTTCATTGAGGTATGATTGAAATCAGTGGTGACAGTAGGATGATGCTTTGACAGCTCTTGTGTTGAGAGAACATCTGTCCCTATTTTTGTTGGTTGATTTTAAAATAGCAATGATAGTACAATAACTCTGAGCTTCCTGATATAAATTTTAGTGGCGTTGAAAGAAAAAGTAAAGGAAATAGGGAAAATTTCATTAGTTTGTTCACTCCTGCTTTTACATTATAAGTAATAGCCTGACGTTAATGAAACTTAGCATTAAGGGCCCATTAGTGAGAAAGAAGTACTGCCTGTGATGTGATAGTTATTGGATATAATTTTAGTGACTTCCAAGGCTTTTTTATATTAAAAATATAAATATATGACAAATAAGACTTCCAATTTGAAACAGTAGTAATAAAAATATTATACCATCAAAATTATAAGAATAAATAATCACAGTTACTGGATGCTATAAGAGGATGCTGACCATGCTGGGGAGTTGTTATCCTTTGACACTATGGGTGAGAGTAAGAGAAAATGTATGTCTTCCTCCTTTCCAGGGATGTACTTGGAGATACTGATTCGACAGGAAAATTGCTGCCAATTGTCTGTTATCCAGCCAGTCTCCAGCATCCCCCAGGCCCACTGGAAGCTTTATTATCTGTTATACCAGAGCTACAATGGGCTGAAAATAGTTGTTTTATTTTCATGGGAAATGGAATAATTTCCTCACAAAATTAAGCTTTATTGTGTTTTAAGCATAAGCTTAACAATGTTTAAACCCTACTCAGTTGGGTCTCTTTTATACTTCCAGCAGAAGGATTCCTTGCTGTAGTCGTCAGTGATACAGTGGACATGTGTGGAAAATAAATCTGTGTCATCTGAATGTTGCCTTTCATACACAGAAAAGAGAAGAATGATGGTTATCAGTAAGTCAGTAGCAGCTCTATGGCAATTGTGGACGCTGAGAAGTCTTTCTGTGCCTCCCTTTTTAGGCACCCCACTGATTGCCTCTAATACAGGGGGCAGTAACTTCTCACTCAACTTGGTACCTTGGTTTCCCAGGTTGCAAAAGTGAATGCAGTCTTGCTGGGGACCTGCTTTCTCCAAGTCCCATCCACCCTGCAATCATATGGAAGTGATGGCTCTAGAGAGCCTAACAGTGGTAGTTCGCATATGTGGAGCTTTTCATTATGTAAAGGCTGAAGAAATTCCCTATGCTGGAGGATCCTTTTATACCAGGGGTGAAGATGCCTTGAGTATCCACATGGTTTGCGGTGAGAGAGTGGTTTTGACCTTGATAGTTCCGAAGGAGATTTGGGTTGGTTGGGCTGCCATTATTTCATGTGATGTTAGGACCTTGTGTTTTTGAACACCGAGGATGGTGGTTGTGTGCAGTGGGTGGTGACCTGTTCTATGGAAACATGAAAGGGGAAGCTGTGTTGTACAGTGTATGACCCAAGGATTTTGAGTATATGGAGTCTTTCTAATATTGGCACCAAACGCACTAAGCAAGTCCTAATAGGTCCATTATTTACGACATAGGTTGTCTTCCTATCATCGCAGTGATTATAGGCTTTTCATTTTCCTTTTAGTTTAAACTGCTCAATAAATGTAAAACTATTCTCTTACTTCAACATACCTTAGTATGTTGGTTTTTGTTGTGTTTTCAATTTCCCTGCTATTACATATACTTAAATAATATTTATGGGTCTATAGTATTCTATTTAGAAAATTTTTCATTGACATTAAAACTTTCTTGAACACCAGAAGTCTAAATGGTTTTGAGAACTCCTACGTTTTTACTTTTTTAAGAGAGGCTTTATTGGCCTTAAACAAGTGCAGCTTGTATTTAAGCCCGTTAAGCAGCAAATGGACTAGAATAGAACTATTTTGGGACCCAAAGTAAATGTGTTTGAATACTCTGTGGAAAGTTTTGTAAGCCCTAAATCTCTTCATTATTCACATACAAGTTTTATCTTTTAAAAGAGTTATATACACAGTGGGGTAACAATCAAGATTATTTTCAGCAACTCATTTTTTAACCTATCTGCTTATAGGTGATTGGTCCCTCTTCCTTTTCCTCCCCCGCCCCAACACCTTTTAATGCTGTGGACCACTGTTTGCCTGTTTGGAGAGCTAAGATATGTGAATTCTCTATGGGAGGTGTTAGATTTTGCAGCTACTCAAGATGTTCTGCAAGGCGATTATATCTTACTATCCTTGCAATGCTATTTTGGTTAAATGGCTTTGAGGGTATAACAAGATTGGATTGTTTCTTGGCAGTTTATTTCAGGGTGTAGGATTTGATCTGTCTCTATTCTGTTTTTTGAAAAATCCAAAAACGTGTTGATTCTGTTGGATCCAGTATAATGACGGTTGAACGTATAGGTTGAATAAGAACTGCAAGATTTAGGTGGAGAGACATTCATCTGGGCTGAAAATGTCTTATAAGTGAAAAAGTGGCCCTGGAAGCCTTTCATCTCTGACTTGGATTATTTCTCCAAGGACCCTCATTTGGCCCTGAATTCATGGATCATTATCACTAGCATCTGCTTGCGGATAATAAAAGCTGGGCATGTGATCAGGTGTATAACTTTGGGTTAAACCTTTAAGGCTGAGCCACCAGTTTCTTTTTGTACTCACCCTCTTAGCTACATCCCCAAGTAAAGTTACCACCAGACTGTTGGGTTTGTGTCTCTTGCTCCTGTCTCTCTCCTGGGCATCAGGCACGTCCCACTTAGCTATCACAGGTGTAGGAGGTTCTCTGTGTCTAAAACTATACTTAGTATTTTTCCCCATCCTTTAAATATCTTCCTCCAGGGTTTCCCAATCTAGGTATTGCTGTCCAACCTTGCCCTGTTACTGTATTCTTCCATCCCTTCACACTGCAACTTCACATCATTATATCATTTTGTCTATTCTTAAATGTCTCTTTAGTAAATCTTCTAATTTCTGTTCCCATTGTCTTCACACTTCTAGAACAGATCACTCAACACTGAGATCCTCAGCCTTTTCCCTGGCATCACTGTGACTTTTCTCCCATAATTTTCCCCAAAGCAAGCGAGTGGACTATTTAAAATACAAAGAGGAACTGGCCAGTCCAGGTTAGAAACATTTCAGTGATTCCCTATTGCCCTGAGGCTAAAGTTTCAAATCTTTAATATATGTGTGTGTGTGTATAGTGTATATGTACACACACATATGTAATTATATCATGTATTAAACATATATGTTATATGTAATCATAATGCAATTGTACATTTAGTGATATATAATATCTATATATGGAACATATAGATTTGTACTTTTATGTATTAGCATTTGATGCTCTGCAGTTTTATAAAGCCCCCCTTGCTGCTCAGTCTCTGTCCCTCACCCTGTGCTGAATGCATCAATCTTTCTTCAGATGGCTCATGGTCTTTTTAGTAGTTTAGTAATAACTGATACTCTGTCCCTGGGCTTGAGGAAAAAAGAGTGCACTTACTCATATCCCTCAGTGCATGGCACACCCCTATCATTAGTCCATGCAGAACTCTTCATTTTGTCCTTGTATTTATTCCCTGTGTAGGTTTCTGCTGCTCTTAGAGGAGAGCATTCGTATGCAATTTTTGTAAGTGGAAATTGTATAAAGCAAAGAAACAATGACCATTAATTTATGTGGAATAATTTTTGAGTATTCCAAGACTCAAAAAATCACCTCTTAGACTTTTCTGATACCTTAGGACACATCTTGCTAACAGGTGCACAAAAACGGCGGTAAGGCACAGATGCTCAGAATTCAGAGCCCTGCAGGGCTTAGATGCTGAGATGCTCCGAGTGCTTCCTGGGAAGGAGCTTGGTGGCACAATTCTTGCTTGCTCAGGATGTGCGCTGTCTGCAGAACCAACCCCGAACCACAGTCATTTTTCTTTTCCACTTTTTTTGGTAAAATCCAAAATCCTCTGTTGTTTTCTTTTGTTAGCAAAAACAGGTCCTAATGTAGGTCTCTTCTAAAGTGAGGTGGCCTAACATGAACTTTTGAAAAGTGGGGAATACCTGTATTTGCATTTCTTATTCTGTCCCTTCTCATGGACATAGGGAACTACTTTTATATAGGTTTGATTATTATCCTTGAAATTGTATGTATTTTGTGGTATTTCTGTGTATGTTAAATTTTAGTTTATGCAGACACTCTGAGCTGTAAGCCTCATTCTGCTGCTTAAAAAAGAAAACAAAAACCTCAGTAGCCTTTGGGGAAAAAAACCTACAAGCTTGTGGGTGAATATCAAGTTCGTTGCTTCCTACTGCTATGTAATATTCCAAGGGGTGAGAGTTCTGGGTTGTACACCACCAGAGGGCACTGTCCTCCTTTTATTGTTTGTGAAAAATGTCCCTTAGAGTTGTTCAGTGTGGTAGCTCTGGACATTCCACACCTTATATTTAAGCATTTGCACAGGGGTGAACAACTATATTCCTGTTCTCTGCCTCCACAGATAATGTTCGGATGAATATTCCCATATGGGGTCCTGTGTGAGAATGTCTCTGCGATGTACATTCTCCCAGGAGTGATATTGCTATGTCATAAAATAAAGACATGTTTGTCTAGGTACTGCCAGATTAGTTTCCACATTTCCCCCAGTATATACTCCATTAACGCAGCAAATTAGCCATTATCAGATTTTTTGAATTTTTACCAATCCAATGAGGAAAAGTGGTAGCTCATTGTTTTACCTTTTACTTTGTATTTGTCTGATGGCTAACACCTTTGGAAAAACCTTTGTGTATTTTTAGCCATTTGTTTTACCCTTTTGTGAATTGCCTGTTTTTATCCTCTTACCTTTTTCTACATCAGGGTTTCCTGACTTTTCTTGTTGATTCACAAGGGCTCTTTATATATTGATGTTAATCTATTACCAATAGTAGGCATGTATTGAGTTGTCACTAAGCCTCCTCTGGTCTTTCCTTATGTCAGAGGCTAACATAAAAGTGATATTGCTCAGAGACCCTTGCAGGTTGTGTTTCAAATGTGGTTTAGGTTTGATAATTTGTGCCAGATTTGGAAGACCCACACTAGGCCTAAGACTCATTTCAGGTGTTTGTACTTGCAAGAATAGCTGAGGAACCGTCTGATTCTGGAGCAGGGGCAGCAGAGGCCTTGTGTCCAGGTAGGAGTTTCCCTGAGGCCCAGGCTGAGGCATCCCTGAAAGTGGTGGGGATGGAAGTAGAGGCTGGCGAAGAGGCTACCTGAGCCTAGCAGCTGAAGTATGCTCTCGGAAAGCAGGTCAAGGGACTTCAGATCAAACAAGAGGCAGCTGCTGCTTTGGTGGCCTGGTTCTAAGGTGTGATCTGGTGAGTAGTTTTTAAAAAGATTCTAGAATCTTTTTCTTCCGCCCTTTCAAGAATCTGTAAAACACATTATTCCCTATAATAAGTCTCTTCCAACTTAAAATGTTTGAATTCTATGTAATCACTGGAATCTTAACATATAGAATCAATTTTGGATAAACATCTTCCCCTACTATTTCATCCCTCTTAAATTTGTTGTATTCCTGCTTTAACAGAAATACTTTATTTTGATGTAATCACATCTGTTTTCCCCCTATGTTTTGTACCATTTTCTTCTCATTTAAGAAATTCATTCTTACTCCTTGGTCACAAATATTCTCTCTTCCATACTCTTCCATTAGCTTTACCATTTCATTCTTTGCATTTGAGCCCTTGGTATATCCAGAGTCCTCTTGAGTGTAAGGTGTAATGCAGGGTTTCAGTTTTATTTTCAACATGGCAAGCCAGTTTTTTCAGCATCATCTACTAAATCGTTTTTACTTGCTGATTTTTGATACCACCTTTGTATCATTCGCACATATAGATAAGTATGTTTCTGAGAGTCCATACTTAACCATTTAAGTATATTTTTCTATCTTCAGTCAGTACCTTATGGTTCTTATAAATATGGCTGTGCAATACATCTGATTACCTAGAAGTGTCCCCTTTTTCAAAGGTGACTTCACTGTTGATGGACCTTGTTGTCTTCCATATACATTGTTGGGTTTCTTAAAAAAAGTCTTTATGGTACTTGATTGACATTTTATTAAATTTGTAGATTGAATTGAGGACTACTGGCTTTTTAAATGTCATCTGACTGGGAAAGACCTTATTTATTCAAGTCATCTTTTGCATTTTAATAGAGTTTTAGACTTATCTGCTCAAAGGGTTTGTGTCTTTGATGAGCTGGTGTCTGGATGCTTCATGCTTTATTGCTACAGGGAATGGTATCTTTTGTATTATTTCTAGTCACTGTTGGGGTAAAATAATGTTTTTAGTGTTTCTCGGATGTACAATTTTCATCATGAATATTTTTAAACCTTAAGATTAGTTAGTAATATCTATAGTTTAAATTCAAGATTCTGATGTCAACTCTGATGTGTGTGGATTTTCCCCCATACTACTGAGCAATTCTCCGTGATGCCAGCTGGGTGTCCAACAATTCAACTCAATTCTGACACTGCCTACCTGGAGGTGGCTTCAGATCCCACAGGTGAAGGGCTCACTCCCATAAGACTGCCCCTTGTTCAAATGCCAGTCAAAAGTCCAGGTTGTTATCTGGGCTTCTGATATGCCAGATGTTCCAATGGGCCCCCCTCCTGTGGTTCGATTAATTTGCTAGAGCAGCTCACAGAACTCAGAGAAACATTTTGCTTACTAGATTAGCTAGTTTATTATAAAAGGATATGAATCAGGAACAGCCAGATGGAAGCAATGTATGAGGTAAGGGCGAGGCACTCCCATGCTCTCTGAGCATGCCACTCTCCCTGAATCTTCATGTGTTCACCAACCCTGAATCTCTCTGAACCCAGTCCTTTTGGTTTTTTATGGAGGCTTCATTACATAGGCACTGGCCATTGATGATTGCACTCAATCTCCATCTCCTCTCCTGTCCTCAGAGGTCAGGGCAGGTGGGACTCAAAGTTCCAACCCTTCAATCACACGGTTGGTTCCCCTGGCAACCAGCCCCATCTTAGATGTTCTGCAAAAGTCACCTCACTAACAAACTCAGGTGTGATTGAAAGGGGTGTGTTATGAGTCTCAAGACACCCTTATAGTTCTTATCACTAATGAAATTCCAAGGGTTTAGGAGCTTTATGGCAGGAACTGGACAAAGACCCAAATATGTATTGTGTATGATAAATCACAGTGTAACAATAGTCATATGGGATTTTAAAGGCAGGTCTCTTTATTTTTTTCAGCAAGATAATTGAAACATAATAACAGAACATAGCATTCATTGTATAGATTCTTTTGAAATTATTGTGGCTTTCCTTTGGCATTATATATGATGAGATTTCATGAATCCATGCTCTCTTTCGGGAGCCATAATCCTAAAACACAGTCACATTATGAATATGTTTGTTTATTATGTTGTGTTTTATAGTCCACATTAACAAAAACCTCTAATTATTAAAATACTTCAAAACTATCAATTAAACAACTGTATAATATTTTATCCAATCAGAAAAACATTCATCCCTTAGTTTCCATTATAAATTTCTCCCTGGTTTGCCTTCTCCAGTTTGGCTGGCTCTTAAACACCATCTCCTGGTCCCCTTCTCCCCCCTCACCCTTGCTAACTGAATGCTGCCTCCCCCAGGCCTCAGGTTTAGTCCATCTTAACAACCAACTCTCAGAAATCCTTGCAGACACCAACTTCAAATTTCTGGTTCAGTTCTCTATTGTCAATTCCAGATGAAAATTTCCTATTGCTTTTTAAAAATCTGAATGGGAATATGGGAGTAGGTCCAAACTGAATATCTCTTTCCTCCAAACTCAACCTGCTTCCTTATTTATTGCCTGCTCTGGTGGATGATAGTAACATTCTGCCCAACCCTTTACCTAGTTTCTTAAGTCAAAAAAGGGGGAGTCGTGTAGGTTTGCCAAGTTCCTCACAGTCCCTTGTTCTCCAACCCATTCACTAAATCCTCTTAAAATACACCTCCAAATATATTTTAAAAAAATACTAATTCCCTTCCTTCCAGGAGAATTTTTAATGATCTTCTCGGGATTATTCAATGGCTCTCCATTGACTACTGGGACACATTTTAAACTTGAGATTTATATTCAAGCAGAAAATTGAGTGTGTTCAGGATGGAGGAGCTAGATTTGCTAGCAGTCTGCATGATTTAGCTCAGCATAAGGGCAGCTGTCCCTTATAAAGTGTCCAGCATGGGAATGGGTGGTCTTTAGGGGAGTGATTTCACTCTTCATGGGACATGTGCAGACTGGATGAAACTGTATTGGTGTGGCCACAACTGGAGAGGCTGACCTTGGCCACTAACATTCCTTCCAGCTGGAAGAGTCGATGATGTTTGACTTTAAAAGTAGGAGAAGCAGCTACAGTCTGTATGTCTCATTCCTTGTTTGAGACTGCTTTAAATATGTAAAATAAACTCAGTGGTATTTTAGAAGCTGCCATTTATTAAATTAGCTTTTATGGGTTTAATTTAATAGATTAAAATCAAGTTTTTCTTTGAAAACCTTTCCCTCTGACATTTCTATAATTTTGTCCTTGAAACCTTGATTTGTTTCATGATTTTTCTAGAAATTACCAAAGAAATCCATAAACTGGTATTAGGTCCTGAAAAGTGTTGGTAGCCATAGTCATATGTGTTTTATGATATCCCTTGAACAATTAGATTTGTTAGATTAAATCTCTCAGTTTATTCTTGTCATATTTCAGCCCTAGAAGAATTGAAGTTGCACAGTTTCTTTTTTTCTCTTTCCCATTCCCAGAAAAAATCCTTGATGGAAGCCAAAACTGAACTTCCTATTTTTACAAATTTTAACAGAAATTTTAGTGACTGTACTCAGCATGGTCTCTATACCAAAGTCACTTTTTGAATGCTTTGTCTCAGTATGATGTTTTATCATAATTGATTTCAAATACATTTATTGCTAATCTTTACCGTACTCTCAGTGTCAGGTAGCAGAAATTCATCAAATGTGAGTCCTGGCTCACCACAAAGCAGTCAACTTCTTCAAAATGATGAACAACCGGAATAGGCACTTACTATCAAGGACTTGAATAGAAAAGGAGCAAATCTATACCCAAACTGCAAGTGTTTTATCAAGTTGAAAAAATCAAAGTATTCCTTCCTTTCCTGGACTCCTGAGCCTGATAATGTGCTCAGAAGAGGGGAGCTTCCTATGAGTGTCTAATCCGTGCTGTCCATAGGCTCAGTCCTCCCCAAGGGGAGCAGGGACCTTTGTTCTCCTCTTGCTCAGACCCCTCCATGAGGTGGGGTCATCTCTGCAGGTAGGGCCCTGTGGGTTAGTTATTCTCATGCGTCCTGTGACTTGTTTTTCCTATGATTTGCTAGCTATTCCTGACACAGGCCTAGATATTTAAACTCATAAGAGTCTCCCTCTTAGTGTAAAACTTGTAGCATTTTGGAACTGAAACTAGACATGGTGATTTGTATATGATAGTAATAGGCTTTCCTTATCTTTTTTTCTTATTTATCCAGCATAGGCCATCAGTATATAATGGGACCTAATATGTAACATCTTTGTAGTCTCTGACACCATAAATTAAGCATTTACCATTAATGACTAACTAGATCTAGATTTACATGTCAACAACCTCATTTCCTCTTACTATGTCAAGTGATAGGTAATATGGGATTTCAGGGGAAGTTTATTACATAGATTTGTCTGAGCTACAAATTAGAAAGAAGTTTAATGTAATGAGATATCTGTTTCTCATTTTGCATAAGATATGTGGCCTGGAAGAAATAGAAACTTATGTTGATGTATTTAAAGGCAGAGCAATTATATTTTGTTTATCTTTCAACCATTAAAAAATGCACAAAAGGAAAAAAATCAGTGATGTATTTGTAGAATGTTAGCATATAAATTTAAAACAGATGATTATAAATGCATGATATTATGGGACATAAAACAACACAAAAGTTGCTGTTTTGTCTCCCCCATGTATGACCTGGGATGTATTACTATTTGGGCTTTGAGTTCTCTTTTTTTTTTTTAATTAAAGTATCATTGATATACAATCTTATGAATGTTTCACACGGGCAATATTGTGGTTACTACATTCACCCATATTATCAAGTCCTCCCAAGCACACCCCATTGCAGTCACTGTCTATCAGTGTAGGAAGATGCTACAGAGTCACTACTTGTCTTCTCTGTGCCATATGGCCTTCCCTCTGACCCACCTAAATTATGTGTGGTAATCAGAATGCCTCTCCCTCCCCCCTGCAGTCCCAATCCCCATTCCCTTTGGAAGCTGCTAGTACCTTTGGTAACTGCTAATCCCTTTTGGAGTCTGTAAGTCTGTTGCTGTTTTGTTCCTTCAGTTTTGCTTTTTTTGTTTACTCCACAGATGAGTGAAATCATTTGGTACTTGTCTTTGTCCACTTGACTTATTTCATGGAGCATAATACCCTCCAGCTCCATCTATGTTGTTGCAAGTGGCAGGATTTGTTTTCTTCTTATGACTGAATAATATTCCATTGTATATATGTACCACATTTTTATCCATTCATCTATTGATGGACACTTAGGTTGCTTCCATATGTTGGCTATTGTAAATAGTGCTGTGATAAACATAGGGGTGCACATGTCTTTTTGAATGTGTGATCTTGTTTCTTTGGGTAAATTCTTAGGAGTGGAATTCCTGGGTTAAATGGTATTTCTATTTTAAGTTTTTTGAGGAACCTCCATATTGCATTCCACAATGGTTGAACTAATTTACATTCCCATCAACAGTAGGAAGGTTCCCCTTTCTCTGTATCCTGGCCAGCATTTGTTGTTCCTTGTCTTTTTGATGTTGGGCATCCTAGTTGGTGTGAGGTGATATCTCATTGTGGTTTTAATTTGCATTTCCCTGATGATTAGTGATGTGGAGCATCTTTTCATGTGCCTATTGGCCATCTGAATTTCTTCTTTGGAGAAGTGTTATGTTGAGGTACTGTCCCTCTATACCCATTTTGTTGAGAGTTTTTATCATGAATGGATGTTGAATTTTGTTCATATCCTCCACCCATTTTTTAATCAGGTTATTTGTTTTTTGGGTGTTGAGATGTGTGAGTTCTTTATGTATTTTGGATGTTAACCCCTTATCAGATAAATTGTTGACATATATTCTTCCATACTGTGGGATGCCTTTTTGTTCTGCTGATGGTGCCCATTGCTGTACAGAAGCTTTTTAGTTTGATATAGTCCCACTTGTTCATTTTTTATTTTGTTTCCCTTGTCTGAGGAGATGTGTCCAGAAAAAAATTGCTAACGTTTGCATTCAGGAGACTTTGCTTATGATTTCTTCTAAGAGTTTTGTGGTTTCATGACTTACATTCAGATCTTTGATCCATTTTGAGTTTACTTTTGTGTATGGAGTTAGACAATAATGCAGTTTCATTTTCTTACATGTAGTTGTCCAGTTTTGCCAACACCAGTTGTTAAAGAGGCTGTCGTTTACCCACTGTATACCCATGGTTACTTTATCATATATTGATTGACCATATATGTGTGGGTTTATATCTGGGCTCTCTATTCTTTTCCATAGATCTATAGGTCTTTTTTTGTGCCAGTACTAAATTGTCTTGATTACTGTGGCTTTGTAGTAGAGCTTGAAGTCGGGGAGCATAATCCCCCCTGCTGTATTCTTCCTTCTGAGGATTTCTTTGACTATTCGGGGTCTTTAGTGGTTCCATATGAATTCTAGAACTATTTGTTCCAGTTCGTTGAAGAATACTTTCCTGATTTCTCTTTCTGCTAGTTATTTTGATAGGGATTGCATTGAATCTGTGTATTGCTTTAGGCAGGATGGCCATTTTGACAATATTAATTCTTCCTATCCATGAGTATGGGATGTATTTCCATTTATTGGTGTCTTCTTTAATTTCTCTCATGAGTGTCTTGTAGTTTTCAGGGTATAGGTTTTTACCTCCTTGGTTAGGTTTATTCCTAGGTATTTTATTGTTTTTGATGTAATTGTGAATGGAGTTGTTTTCCTGATTTCTCTTTCTACTAGTTCATTGTTAGTGTATAGGAATGAAACAGATTTCTGTGTATTAATTTTGTATCCTGCAAATTTGCTGAGTTCAGTTATTCCAGTAGTTTTGAATTTGTTTCTTTAGATTTTTTTATGTATAATATCATGTCATCTGCACACAGTGACTGTTTAACTTCTTCCTTACCAATCTGGATGCCTTTTATTTCTTCATATTGTCTGCCATGGCTAGAACCGCCAGTACTATGTTGATTAAAAGTGGGGAGTGGACCTCCTTGTGTTGTTCCTGATCTTAGAGGAAAAGCTTTCAGCTTTTTGCTATTAAGTATGACGTTGGCTGTGGGTTTGCAATATATGGCCTTTATTATGTTGAGGTACTGGCCCTCTATACCCATTTTGTTGAGTGTTTTTATCATGAATGGATGTTGAATTTTGTCAAATGCTTTTTCATTGTCGATTGAGATGATCGTGTGATTTTTGTCCTTTTCTTTTTGCTGATGTGGTATATGATGTTGATGGATTTTTGAATATTGTACCATCCTTGCATCCCTGGAATAAATCCCACTTGTTCCTGATGTGTGATCTTTTTGATGTGTTTTTGAATTTGGTTTGCTAATATTTTGTTGAGTATTTTTGTATCTACGTTTATCAGGGATATTGGTCTGTAGTTTTCTTTTTTTTGTGGTTTCTTTGCCTGGTTTGGTATTAGAGTGATACTAGCTTCATAGAATGAGTTTGGGAGTATTCCCTCCTCTTCTACTTTTCAGAAAACTTTAAGGAAAATGGGTATTAGCTCTTCTTTAAATGTTTGATACAATTCAGCAGTGAAACCATCTGGTACAGGAGTTTTGTTCTTAGGTAGTTTTTTGGTTACCAGTTCAATTTCATTGCTGGTAATTGGTCTGTTCAGATTTTGTTTCTTCCTGGGCCAGTCTTGGAAGGTTGTCTTTTTCTAGAAAGTTGTCCATCTCTTCTTGGTTATCCCATTTGTTAGTGTATAATTTTTCATAGTATTCTCTAATAATTCTTTATATTTCTGTGGTGTCTGTAGTGTTTTTTTCCTTTCTCATTTCTGATTCTGTTTATGTGTGTAGACTCTCTCTTTTTTTGATAAGTCTGGCTAGGGGTTTATCTATTTTGTTTATTTTCTCAAAGAACCAGCTCCTGCTTTCATTGATTCTTTCTATTGTTTTATTCTTCTTGATTTTATTTATTTCTGCTCTTATCTTTATTATGTCTCTCCTACTGACTTTGGGCCTCATTTGTTCTTTTTCTAGTTTCATTAATTGTGAGTTTAGGCTGTTCATTTGGGTTGTTCTGTTTTCTTGAGGTTAGCCTGTATTGCTATATACTTTTCTCTTAGAACCGCCTTCGCTGCATCCTGTAGAAGTTGGGGTGTTGAGTTGTTGTTTTCATTTGTCTCCAACTATTCCGTGATCTCTGTTTTAATTTGGACATTGATTCATTGATGATTTAGGAGCATATTGTTAAGCCTCCATGTGTTTATGGGCTTTTTTTTTTGCATAATTTATTTCTAGTTTCAGACCTTTGTGTTCTGAGAAGCTCTTTGGTACAATTTCAGTCCTTCTGAATTTACTGAGACTCTTTTTGTGGCCTATTATGTGATCTATTATGGAAAATGTTCCATGTGCACTTGAGAAGAATGTGTGTCCTGTTGCTTTTAGGTGGAGTGTTCTGTAGATGTGTGTTAAGTCTATCTGTTCTAACGTGTTGTTCAGTGCCTCTGTGTCCTTACTTATTTTCTGTCTGGTTGATCTGTCCTTTGGAGTGGGTGCTGTGTTGCAGTCTCCTAAAATGAGTGCATTGCATTCTATTTCCCCCTTTAATTCTCTTAATATTTGTTGCACATATTTGGGTGCTCCTATATTGGGTGCATACATATTTAAAATGGTTATATCCTCTTCTTGGACTGACCCCGTTATCATTATGTAATGTCCTTCTTTGTCTCTTGTTACTTTCTTTGTTTTGAAGCTTATTTTGTCTGATACAAGTACTACAACATCTGCTTTTTTCTCCCTATTGTTTGCATGAAATATCTTTTTCCATCCCTATACTTTTAGTCTGTGTATGTCTTTGGGTTTGAAGTGAGTCTCTTGTGGGCAGCATATAGATGGGTCTTGTTTTTTTTTATCTATTCTGTAATTCTGTGTGTTTTTATTGGTGCATTTAGTCCATTTACATTTAAGGTTTTTATTGATAGATACATATTTATTGCCATTGTAGGTTTTAGATTCATGGTTACCAAAAGTTCAAGGTCAGTTTCTTTACTACCTAACAGTCTTACTTAATTCACTTATTATATGCCATACAAACACCATCTAAAGTTATTTTTTTTCTTGCCCCTCCACTCTTCATATGTTAGGTGTTATATTCTGTACTCTTTGTGTATCCCTTGAGTGACTTTGTGGGTAGCTGATTTAATTTTGCATTTGCTTAGTAATTAATTGGTGTACTTTCTTTACTGTGGTGTTATTTCCTCTGGTGACAGCTATTTAGCCTAAGGAGCACTTTCATCTAGTGCAGTCCCTCCAAAATACACTGTAGAGACGGTTTGTGGGAAATAAATTCCCTCAATTTTTGCTTATCTGGAGATTGTTTAGTCACTGCTTCAAATTTAAATGATAATCTTTCTGCTAGGGTGTTCTTGGTTTGAGGCCCTTCTGTTTCATTGCATTAAATATATCATGCCATTCCCTTCTGGAATGTAAGATTTCTGCTGAGAAGTCTTATGATAGCCTGATGGACTTTCCTTTGTATGTGATCTTTTCTCTCTCTTTGGCTGCTCTTAATACTCTGTCCTTGTCCTTATCTTTAATCTTTGCTATTTTAACTGTTATTTGTCTTGGTGTTATCTTTCTTGGGTCCCTTTTGTTGGGAGATCTGTGCACTTCATAGCCTTAGAGACTGTTTCCTTCCCCAGATTGGGGAAGTTTTCAGCAATTATTTGCTCAAAGAGACTTTCTATCCCTTTTTCTCTCTCTTTTTCTTCTGGTACCCCTGTAATGCGGATATTGTTCCATTTGTATTGCAGAGTTGTCTTATTATTCTTTCATTCCTGGAGATCCATTTTTATCTCTGTGCCTCAACTTCTTTGTATTCCTGTTCTCTAATTTTTATTCCATTCACCATGTCCTCTACCTCTTCTAATCTGCTTTTAAATCCCTCCATTGTATGTTTCATTTAGATACAGTATTTTTTAAAGTTTCTATCTCTTTCTTGAAGTCCTCCTTTAAGTCTTGAATATTTCTCAGCAGCTCTGTGCGCATGTTTATGATTTTTATTTTGAAATCTTTATTAAGAAGATTGGTGATTTTTGTTTGAGAGCTCTTGCTGATGTTTGAGGGTGTTTGGTTTTCACAAGGGTCTTTTGCCACTTCATATTTCTGATGGGTAATATGGAATAATAACTTTGTGTAGGCCGTGCCCTCTAGTGCCCAGCAGCTCTACTGTTTGGAGCTGCCCAGCCCCTGGAGCGATGGTGGGGTTGCAGGTGATCAGCCCCAGTGCCTGCTGGGAGGAAAGAGCTCTTTCCTTCTTCCCAACTATAGTGCCTGGTTCCACTGCCTGGGCCAGTGGGCTGAGCGTGCAGATAGCAGCCTCTGCATTACACCCCTGTAGCTGTCATAGGTGGGGCTGCCCTCCAGCTTTCCTGATACAGTGTCAGGGGTAGCAGGTTTGTGAACCTCTGCCAGCCAGATGGAAGGAGCGGCAGGCTGCATATGGCAAGTTGGTGCCTTGGGGCGCATCACCAGTCAATGGGGTGGAGCATCTGAATCTCATGAGAGTCCCCAACCTGCTGGACTGATATTGTCCACCTATCCTTTCTCCTGAGCAGCAAGCTCTGTGTAATCCTTGCCACTTTAGCAGCCCTCTCACTGTTGGAAGTCTTTTAAAGCATGTGCCTTTCTTTTGTCCTGGAGCTGCCAGATGTGGATAGCTGTTCTCCACAAGTGGCTGGAATCTCAGTCGCTCTGAGTATTCTGTCTGTCTTTGCTTTCCAACCCCTCTAATCTCCAGAGCACCATGAGGGTTTGTGCTCCTGGAGCAGGTCTCCAGGACTGGGTGTTTAGCAGTCCTGGGCTTCCACTCCCTTCCTGCTCAATTTCTCTTCCTTCTTCCTGTGAGCTGGGATTGGGGGAGGGCTTTGGTCCTGCTGGATCACTGCTTTGCTACTTTAGCTTTTCCATGAGGTCTTCTCTTTTCCCCAGATGTAAGCCTTCTGTGTCAGTCTTTCTGGTCACTCTTTGAGGATTAGTCGTATTTTCTGTATTTTCATATTATATGTTGTTTTAGGAGTAGGTTTCTGCCTCCCTTCTCATGCCACCATCTTTTTCCCCCTCCGGCCTTGAGTTCTTTATAGGCAAAATTAGTGGATTGAGCCAAATAATCTGTAAAGCATCTTTTGGCTCTAAAATACTGAAAATTAAAAGTAGTGGACTATCGCTGAATAATTTCATCCTAATAACAACAAAAAGTTTTTAGTATTTGGGTTCAATAAAAACAGAAAACTTACATTTGTCATCAAAGCTAGTAGATGGAAAGTCTCCTTGTCTCAATGGGAAGTCTTCAGTATTGAAAGTTTCTTTTCTTGTTTGGACTTTTAGGTGTTCCGGGCAAATAGAGAGAAAGCCAGAGGCACCCCTTCTCTGTGTTTTCCAGGTAGGGTCCCACAGTCTGCATCTTCAGGCCAGTGTCCTGCCTATGTTATTGTACTGTTTACTATTAGGTAAGGACAGGGAGCATGTTTTTGCCATGATTGTGTCCTCTGGTGGACCTAGGACATTTTTTAGCAAATGATGGATGCGTGAGTGCTTAGTTGTATCTTGTCTTGGTTTTCTCCCCCTCACCCCAACTCCCTCCCCCAGTTCCACTAAGACGTTTAATTAAGACAGTATGTTCTAAATAGACTGCATTTAAATGTTCCACCCTGAACCTTGGCCATGGTAGCTGTATTGTTAGTCTCTGCAGGGCGCAGACCATGTGGTCTGTTTCTTTTATATCTTAATACAGAGTGCTGGTCATAAGCTTTTCCTGGAGTTGCTGGCCTCCTCAGAAGTGGGAGATGGCTGGCATAGAAATCAGGAGAGCAGAATGTGTGCCCGGCTTTGGCACTGCCTCATATTGGTCTTACAACCTCAGACAGATTCTAGAACTTTTTCTTTCCTTAGTTGGTTTTTATGAAATTGTGATAAGTCCTTGCTCTTCTTCACAAAGCTGATGGCTGACATGGGAGTGCCCTTTACACTGTGTAGTTCTGTCCAGATGAAAGGTTTCCTACTTTCTAGAGCGTCACTGCTCACCTACTTGATAGGATTCTAGTGCACAGTGATGAGTGTCAATCTTCATGGTGCAGGAGGACCACTGCATTTGCTGTGACAGTGACCGGTCCTTTCTGACCTCCTGGCTGTTGTTCCTGTGTGTATCTGGCCCTGTGCATTTTGATTAGGAACACTATGAGGGGTAGTAAGGAGAGTGCGTGGTTGCCAAGCTGACTCCACAGTTCAGGTTCGTGCCCTTTATTCATGAGGGTGTGTGAGCTTATGTGGGGGGAGGAAGGAGGCTCAGTGGAGAAATAACTGGAGAATTTCAGGGATTAATTCCCTATTGTTGCATGAATATTATTTTTAACATGAATTTAATAAATACAGGTAAGGACTATATGTATGTACTTACAGTATTAAGGACATACTACTGAATGTAAAAAAACCCCAACTTTTTGGGTATTTTCATCTGTGATCACCTTGCTTATTAACATACTTTTCCAAATGTTTTAGAACCATACTTTTTCTAGTGCCTTTAGATAATGGATTCATTCCTAGGATTCCATTATTTACTTATAATTGCCTTCCTTTAAGTTGAACCAAGTTTTTATTGGCCCATGTACAAATATAGAGGCTTTGAGCTGTTATCTTCATAAAAACAATAGTAGGGACCATTTATTGGGCACTGTGGTAATCCCATTACAAAAATTATTTCAGCTTAATTGCCACAACAGTCGTAGGAGGTGATGAGGGTGACCATTTCCATTTATAGGTGAGGAAACAGAGGCTTAAGAGAGGCTGAGTATCCTGTGTAAGGCCTTGGCTAGAACAGTGGTGGCAGCCGAATGGGCCAAGGCAGGTGGCTTCATAGTTTAAGTCTCTGGGCTGCTGCGCTTCATGTTGTCTGATGAGAAAGTCCATCTATTTCCTGTGGAAAGGAATGGGCACAAAATAAAGAACACTGTACAGTCTATAAAAAAATGAAAGGATTATCCATGGGTGCTTCTAGGTTTCTTCAGGCTGTGCATTAGATGTATAATGTGTGTGACGGATGAGATGAGCCTGTCCTGGATGAATAGTGTGACCGTGGACAAAACGCCCAACATCTCTGGGCCTGCATTTCCAAATTTATACAATGCCAGTTAGAGGCTGGGTTTGAAGAGTGGAAAGGCTCCCCTCCCCCTGGGTCTTCAGTTTGCATGGGGAGAGGAGGGTAGAAAGGGAGAGCCTGGGAAACTGTCCGTCCTCCACCACCACACTGAGTCGTATTCTCCAGAAACCATTTCTCACATACCTGTGGAGGGTATTGCAGTCTGTGTTGTACAGAAGGATTTGATTGGCCTTTGAGAATTTTCTCAACTGTTGGTGATACTGTCGCAGCAGGAGCATTACCTCCACAGTGGCAGAGCCAAGCTCTTCCTTTCTACGTGGGCCCCCTTGTGTTTCCCTGATAGGGGCTCCGAGGGGCCTCCCTGGCTGGCCCTGGGGCCTTGGCCCAGGGAACTGACCTCCCAGCAGGCTGCACCCCCACCAGCCTGCTGTGGCTGCCAGCAGTTTTTCAGGAATTGCTCATTCAGCAAATAGTTTTTTGGCAAATTGACTTAGAGCTGCTTTGCACATAATAAGAGCTCTGTAAATATGTTGATTAAATAATTAATGAAAATGTGAAGTAAAATGAAATTTGAACAGCTGAACACTTAGAGTTATGCTTATTCATATTCTGCAGCCAATTATCGTCATTTATTGGTGGCGTGACCAACACATCCCATTGTAGAAACAGGTGCTTAGACCAGGAGCAGAGGGACTGGACCAGGCGTTATGGAGCCCCTGATCAGTGTGTCTGTGCGGCAGAGGGTGGAGTGGGGAGGGTGCTAGAGGGAACCTGGGGGCCTCTGTTTCCTGGACCCAGCCAGCCAGTTTGTACAGTTAAGAAGTAAGGTTGGGTCAGAAGGGTTTAGGCAGGCTCATTCTCCTCAGTTTGGATGTAAGGCATCTTATGTTGTTGGCCAGTGTGACCCAATTATATCCCTGATCATCAACCATGTGAAGAAAAACAGAAGTTCATGTTACTGTTCATCCCCCCTGCCCTGGTCCAGTTACATTTCATGGTCAGAAAGGGAGTTAGGCACAGTCCAGCTGGACAGTCTGACTAGCTAGAATGTGGGTCCTAGAAAAATAAAAACGTGTCATGTTCCTACCGCAGTAATTTGACTATTTAATAAACTGGGTTCATGTTTTGTTTTTACAGAATTAGGAGCATGTCCCATTTAGCTTTGCAATCTTGTTTATCTCACATAATATATGAGGCGTTTCCCCATGCCATTAAAGTCTTTTTAATAGCATGATTTAAGACATTTACTGAAAATTTGATCATACATAAAAGTAGTGGTATGATGAAAGCCCATGTACCTACCACCCAGCTTGTGTAATCATCAGTGTTATCCTACACTTAGTGTGGTGAGCATTTGGTAGTGCATATAAACATAGAATCACTATGCTGAACACTGGAAATCAGTGTAATAGTGTGTATATCGACTATATGTCAATAAGAAATTATCAATATATCAATGCCATAATAGTTTCACTTGCCTCCCCTCTCCCACTTTCTTGTGGAATAGTTTGAAACATATTCCAGGCATTATAATCTCAAATATTTAAGTATGCATCTCAAAAAGGGGCTTTATAAAATTATTGTTGATATACAATCTCATATTGGTTTTAAATATACAACACAGTAGTTCAACAGTTACCCATATTATTAAATCCTCACACCTCTAGTGTGGTTACTATCTATCAACATAGTAGGATGTTACAGAATCATTGACTATATTCTCCATGCTGTACTACTGTTCCCATGACCAACTTCTATTGTGATTGGGAATTTTTGTGCCCCTTTCTCCCTTCCCCCACCCCTCATACAGCCCATCCGCTTTGGTAACCACTAGTCACTTCTCAGTGTCTATGAGTCTACTGAAAGTTTGTTCCTTCTGTTTTGCTTTGTTTTTATATTCCACAAATAAGTGATATCATATGGTATTTTGTCTTTCTCCACCTGGCTTATTTCACTGAGCATAATACCCTCTAGATCTATCCATGTTGCTGCAAATGACAGGATTTCTTTTCTTTTTATGGCTGAAAAACTTTCCATTGTGTATATGTACCACATCTTCTTTATCCATTCATCTATTAATGGACACTTAGGTTGTTGCTTCAGTATCTTGGCTATTGCAGATAGTGCTGTGATAAACATAGGGGTGTATATGTCTTCTCAAATCAAGGGTTTTGTTTTCTTTGGGTAAATTCCTAAGTGTAGAATTCCTGGCTCAAATGGTATTTTTATTTTTAGTTTTTTGAGGAACCTCCATATTGCTTTCCACAGTGGTTGCACCAATTTACAGTCTCAACAGTGTAGAAGGTTCCCATTTCTCTGCATCCTCTCCAGCATTTGTTATTTCTCATCTTTTGGATGTTGGCCATTCTAATTGGTATGAATGATACCTCATTATGGTTTTAATCTACATTTCCCTAATAATTAGCGATGTGGAGCATCTTTCCATGTGCCTGTTGGTTGTTTGTATTTCTTCTTTGGAGAAGTGTTTGTTTAGGTTCTCTGCCCATTTTTTATTCTGGTTATTTGCTTTTTGGATGTTGAGGTGTATGAGTTCTTTATATATTTTAGATGTTAACCCTTTATCAGATGAGTCATTTATGAATATATTCTCCCATACTGTGGGATGACTTTTTGTTCTGCTGATGGTGTACTTTGCTGTACAGATGCTTTTTAGTTTGATGTAGTTCCACTTGTTCATTTTTTTATTTTGTTTCCCTTGCCTGAGGAGATGTGTCCAGGAAAAGATCGCTCATGTTTATATTCAAGAGACTTTTGCGTATGATTTCTTCTAAGAGTTTTGTGGTTTCATGACTTACATTCAGGGCTTTGATCTATTTTGAGTTTACTTTTGTGTATGGAGTTAGACAGTAATCCAGTTTCATTCTCTTACATGTAGTTGCCCAGTTTTCCCAATACCAGTTGTTGAAAGAGGCTTTCATTTCCCCATTGTATATTAATGGCTCCTTTATCATATATTAATTGACCATGTATGTGTGGGTTTATATCTGGGCTCTCTATTCTGTTCCATTGATCTGTGGGTCTGTTCTTGTGCCAGCACCATATTGTTTTGATCTCTGTAGCTTTGTAGTAGAGCTTGAAGTCAGGGAGCATAATCCTACCCCCTCTTTGCCCTCCTACCCCCATCTTTGCTCTTCTTTCTCAGAATTGCTTTGGCTATTGGGGTCTTTTGTGGTTCCGTATGAATTTTAGAACTATTCTAGTTCATCGAAACATGCTGTTGGCATTTTGATAGGGACTGCATTGAATCTGTAAATTGCTTTAGGCAGGATGGCCATTTTTGACATATTAGTTCTTTCTACCCATGAGCATGGGATAGATTTCCATTTATTGGTGTCGTCTTTAATTTCTCTCATGAGTGTCTTATACTTTTCAGTGTAAGGGTCTTTCACCTCCTTGGTTAGGTTTATTCCTAGGTATTTTATTCTTTTTGATGCAGTTGTTTTCCTGAGTTCTCTTTCTGCTAGCTTGCTGTTAGTATATAAGAATGTGACAGATGTCCGTGTATTAATTTTGTATCCTGCAATTTTGCTGGATTCAGTTATTAGTTTTAATACTTTTTTGGTGGAGTCTTTGGGTTTTCTTTTTATAATATCATGTTGTCTGCAAATAGTGACATTTTAATTTCTTTCTTACCAATTTGGATGCCTTTTCTCTTTGTGTTGTCTGATTGCTATGGCTAGGTCTCCTGTGCTATGTTGAATAAAAGTAGTGAGAGTGAGCATCTTTGTCTTGTTCCCAATCTTAGAGGAAAAGCTTTCAGCTTTCAGCTTTTCTCTATTAAGTATGATGTTGGCTGTGGGTTTGTCATATATGGCCTTTATTATGTGAGGTACGTACCCTCTATACCCATTTTGTTAGGAGTTTTTATCATGAATGGAGGTTAAATTTTGTCAAATGCTTTTTCAGTGTCTATTGAGATGATCATGTGGTTTTTATTCATTTTACTAATGTGGTGTATGATATTATTGATTTACAAATATTGTACTGTCCTTGCATCTCTGGAATAAATTGTACTTGGTCATGATGGATGATCTTTTTGATATATTTTTTAATTAGGTTTGTTTACATTTTTTTGAGTATTTTTGCGTCTATGTTCATCAGGGATATTGGTCTATAATTTTCTTTTTTTGTAGTGTTTTGTTTGACGTTGGTATTAGTGATGCTGCCTTTATAGAATGAATTGGACGTATTCTCTCTTCTTCTATTTTTTTGGAATACTTTAAGAAAGATGGGTATTAGCACTTCTTTAAATATTTTATAGAAGTCAGCTGTGAAGCCATCTGGACCTGGAGTTTTGTTTTGGGGTAGTTTTTTGGTTCTCAGTTCAATTTCATTGCTGGTAATTTCAGTTTTTCTGTTTCTTCCTGGGTCAGTCTTGGAAGGTTGTATTTTTCTAGAAAGTTGTCCATTTCTCTTAGGTCGCCTAATTTATTGGCATATAATTTTTCATAGTATTCCCTAATAATTCTTTGAATTTCTGTGGTGTCTGTTGTGATTATTCTGTCTTCATTTCTGATTTTGTTTATGTGTGTAGACTCTATTTTTTTCTTGATAAGTCTGGCTACAGGTTTATCTATTTTGTTTATTTTCTCAAAGAACCAGCACTTGGTTTCATTGATTTCTTTCTACTGTTTTATTCTTCTCGATTTTATTTATTTCTACTCTGATCTTTGTCCCTCCTTCTACTAACTTTGTGCTGCATTTCTTTTATAGTTTCTTTAATGTGAGTTTAGACTGTTTATTTGGGATTGTTCTTGTTTTTTGAGATAAGCCTGTATTACTATGAACTTTCCTCTTAGAACTGTCTTTACTGCATCCCACAGGTTTTGGACTGTGGAGTTTTTATTTTCATTTGTCTTCCATGTATTGCTTAATTTCTGTTTTAGTTTGGTCATTGATCCACTTACTATTTAAAAGCATGTTGTTTAGCCTCCATGTGTTTGTAGGCTTTTTTTGTTTTCTTTTTAAAATTTATTTCTAGTTTCATACCATTGTGGTCTGAGAAGCTGCTTGATGCAATGTCAATGTTTTTTAATTTTTTGAAGCTGTTTTTGTGGTCTAGTATGCGATCTATTTTGAAAAACATTCTATATACACTTGAGAAGAATGTGTATCTTGCTGCTTTTGGGTGAAATGTTCTGTAGCTTTCTGTTAAGGCCATCTGATCTAATGTATTGTTCTGTCCCTCTGTTTCCTTACTTATTTTCTGTCTGGTTAATCTGTCTGTTGATGTGAGTGGTGTGTTAAAGTCTCCTAAAATGAATGTGTTACAGTTTATTTCCCCCTTTAATTCTTTTAGTATTTGTTTCACATATTTAGGTGCTCCTATATTGGGTGCATAGATATTTATAATGGTTATATCTACATTGTTGAATCTGTACATCGTTGGACTGACCCCTTTATCATTATATAATGTCCTTCTTTGTCTCTTGTGACTTTCTTTATTTAGAAATCAATTTTGTCTAAGTACTGCTACTCTTGATTTTTTTCTCCCTATTATTTGCATGAAATATATTTTTCAATCTCTTCACTTTTAGTCTGTGTATGACTCTGGGTCTGAAGTGAGTCTCTTGTAGGCAGCATATAGATGAGTCTCGTTTCCTTATCCATTCTGCCACTCTATGTCTTTTGATTGATGAATTCAGTCCATTTACATTTAAGGTGATTATTGATAGATAGATAATTATTACCATTTTATTGTTTTCTGGTTGTTTTTAATGCTGTTCCTTTTTTTCTCTCTTATACTCTTCTCTTGATATTTGGTGGATTTCTTTAGTGTTGTGATTAGATCTTCCCTCCTTCCATCCTTCCTTCTCTCCTTTTGCAGGCTTTTGTGGTTACCAAAGGTTCAAGGACAGCTTCCTTAATATATAACAGTCTATTTTAAATTGCTGATTACTCAATTTCAAACACAATCTAAAGGTACATTTTTTTCCTTCTTCTTCCTCCTCCACACTTTATGTATTAGATGTTATAATCTGGACTTTTGTGTATGCCTTGACTGATTTTGTGAATAGTTGATTTTTGCTTCTTTTGATTTAATTTCATACTTGCTTGGTAATTGATTGGTCTACTGCCTTTACTGTGGTTTATTTTCACTGGTGAAAGCTATTTAGCCTTAGGAATATTTCAATATACCGCAGTCCCTTTAACATCCTGTAGGACTAACTTTTTGGTGGTGAATTCCTTCAAGTTTTGTTTATTTGAAAATTGTTTAATCCCTGCTTCAAGTTTAAATAATGATAATCTTGCCAGGTAGAGGATTCTTGGTTGGCGGTCCTTCTGTTTCATTACATTAAGTATATCATGCTACTCCCTTCTAGCCTGTAAAGTTTCTGCTGAGAAGTGTGCTGATAGCCTGATGGGATTTCCTTTATAAGTAAGCTTTTTTCTCTCTCTGGCTACTTTCAATACTCTGTCCTTATCCTTGATCTTTGCCATTTTAATTATTATATGTGTTGGTATTGTCTTCCTGAGGTTCCTTTTGGTAGGGGCACTCTGTGCTTCCATGACCTGAGTGTCTATTTCAGTGTCTCTGTGATCATGCAGAAGTCTCTGCTGGAGTTGCTGTGGATGGGGCTTCCCTCTGCCTGTACTGCAGCACTGTCAGCTACAGGGTTAATGGGGTAGTGCTTTTTTGGCTGGCATTTTTCTGGACTGAGAACTTCTATTCACAGGTATCTTTTATTACCCTGAAATATAGTACACTCTGCAAAGGCAGGATAAAGGCTTCATTAATTTCCCATTAATTCTCTGTTGTTAGTGATGACTGGTGCTCTTGCATTGTCCAGTGATGCATATTGAGTTTTGTTTTTCTTATTCTTATTTATATACTCACTATGTTTAAATTATTCTTCTTCTATTGTAGCATGACTTAATGGCTGTATAGTAAGCCATCATGTATATAATGTCTTTTTTGTTGGATGTTTTTAGTTTCTTTAATTTTTTTTACTAGCCATAACCTGTTTATTATTGTACCAGATCTGTGCTAAACCCTTTGCATGCATTATCTCATTTACTCTTCCCAATAATCCTGGATGTATTACTCTTTGAATATACCTCTAAATGATTGGCTAGGATAGATTTTCCAAAGTTGAATTTTTGAGGCAAGGGGTGAATGTTTTAAAGATTATTAACATACTTTGCCACATTGCTCCCTAAAGCTTTCCCTGTCAATGCTGTTGCCCACTTTTGGGTTTCAGGCTGATTTGAGTCCTGGCTGAGGGATGCTGGAGGGAAAATATTGAAAAACTCACTGCCAGTGATGCTTTTTGAATTCTCACCTTCTTCTCCATTCCTGCTGCTACTGAAATACAGCCTTCAGGATGTCACTTAGCTGCCTCCTGCATTCTGTCCAAGTGTGCTGTCACTTCCACTGCACTCCATGGCTGAGGTAGACACAGAAGTCTGCCCTTTTTCAAGGAGGGGTTGTGTATAGACTGGGTGCGATTGTAGGAGAGACTGTAAGAGGAGCTGGGGGAGTTTGCCATAGGATGAGCCAAGAAGGACTGCAATAACATGTTGAGTAGAGAAGCCAGTAATGGGAACTTGAGTGACAATGGCCAGTGAGGTGGGGCAAACAGGGGGTGGTATCATGAAGATGCTAGGAAACCATTTTAAGGTGTAAGAGTGGGTCAACAGTGAAACTTCTTTGACAGATTAAGCAAACGAGTAAGATGAAGAGAGAAATACTTTTGTGTCATATGTCTACCAGTTTCTGTTGCATTGTATGGATGGATGTCTGGTTAGACTTCCAAATTAGACTTCTCTAACTAAGAGTGCACTGAGCTGAGAGTGAGGGACCAGAGTAGCCGTGTAGGTAGTTCTGGCTAGCAGTTTGATGTGAAAGGAAACCAAGAACTTGGAGAGTAGACGGGGTGAGGAGTGATGTGGGCTCAAGGGAGATTTTCAAAAATCGAGCATGTTTGTGTGGTTCTGAAAATATGCAGTGAGAGGAAAATGTTCTTGTTTTGGGAGAATAAAGAAGTAAAGTTCTGAGCATCCAGCAAGGATTCTATTCTTAACCCAAGAGGAAGAACTTTGTGTGGAGCAGGGCCTGTGTCCACCTTGAGGAAGAAGGCAGAGCAGGGTACGGGTGTGGGCGCCTGTGTGTGTTAGCAGTTGTCCTGGAATCTTCCATATTCTCAATAAATGATTGGAGAAGAGCATCATCTCATCACTGGAAAGACTGAGTTGTGGGGGAGAGTGTATAAAACTGTGTTGAAGAGTAGAAGCTTAGGTGAGAATACAGGGAAGCACTGGGCTTAGTTGAGGCTTATAGTCACAGTGTTAAACAGGCGACATGTATGTGTCTCTCAGCCTTGAGTTGCTCAGGTGCTGCTCAGGTACATGGAACGAGAGGGTGCATGCCTAGCCCGGAGTGAGCTTTGCCAAGTTGACAGGATGGAGGGAGACAGGGATGAGTGTGCCTCGGTGTTTGGAGATTTGATGGTAATGGTGGGACATGGAAGTTGAGTTGGGGAGGAAGGACGTGGTGGGCCATGTGACAGTGGTGGGGTGACTGGTTCAAGGTCCCTGGGGGGGATGGAGAGTTAGCATTCTAGAATAAAAGCTCTAGAATTGACCACCTGCTGTGTACCAGGCCCTCCCTGAGGCACCAGGTAAAGGGTGGGGACCAAACAGCAGAGCCTGCTTAGGTGGAGTTTATGTTTCACGGGGAGAGAGACATACACTTCAGGGCTGAGCTCCCTGATGTGTTAATGGAATTATGGGAAAAGGAGGGATGGGTGTGCTATGTGAGAGAGGGTACTCAGGAAGCCTCTCAGTGGATGTGACAATTGAGCAGCGGCCTGAGTGACATGGAAGAGCCGGTGAGTCATTCAGGCATGGGCGGGGCATCCTAGAGCAGAGTTCCCAGTGAGGGAGCTCAGTGAGCAGCAGGGAGACCAGAGGCCCTGTGAGAGGAGGGAGGCGTGTGGGCAGGAGAAGGGGGGCCTCTTCAGTCCTGGTGGGGAGGTGGCTTGTACCCTGAGGATCTTGGGAAGTCACGGGAGGGCTGGAGCAAACCTTGATATTGGTCTTTCAGAGGTAGACCTATTCCTGATAACGATGTGGGACTGCGTCACTAGTGTACATGGAGGGAACCTTGGTTAGAGGCAAGGACTCAAGGTCTGAGGTGAGTTACCTCCCTGAGTGTGGTGCCAATGACAGTAGGAGCAGAGGTGGCAAACAGGGCCGTTGAGTAAGGAGGTAAAGTATTTAGTGATGGGGCTTCCGAATGAAGGTGGTTGGCGGCTGGCAGGAGGGAGAGGAACGGCAGGTGGTCAGTCAGTGTCAGGAGTTTTAAGGTAGCTGATGGTTTTGAAGGAGAATAAGTCATTTGAAAGTGTTCCTGGGGATCAGAGACATCACCCAATTCCTGTCCCTAAGATATGTGGGAGTCGATGGAACACGACTCTACTGAGATATCTTCAGGAGGAGGAGTCAAGGGGCAGCCAGGTCACTGGTCCTGCAAGAGGTGAGGTTCCCTTCAGAGAGGCTCAGGAAGGGGCCTCTCCCTGGAGGTCATTGTACCACCCAGGGGACATTTCTCTATGGTGACATTGGCTGTTACAGCTGGAGGTGGGTGGTGGCGCTGCTGGCATCTGGTGAGCAGTGGCCAGGGATGCGCTGACCATCTCACAGTGTGTGGGGAGCCCCTGCGGTGCAGGATCATCCGGCCCGTGTTGAGAAACCCTGGATTAAGGATTGAGGGGCATCTGCCCATCATAGAACCCGAGATGTGGGCGGGTCATTCCTCTCTCTCTTCCACGTTGTTCTGTAACCCCTTTTGATTTGGCTTGATTTACGCAAAACACATTTACTCATACTCACTCATAGACAGACAGACAGACAGACACACACACACACACACACACACGATCCTGTCTCCTTTATTTGTTCTCAGACACAATATCTGAGTCATAGGGAAGCACTAATTAGGTTTCTGGCTGTTTCCAATCATACCGCAGGATGTGTAAGATGGGGATACTGTAATGATAATTAATCAGGTGAGAATTGAGAGATGCAGTTTCCTAGGTGTTTTATTCTGGGTAGGTGCAGGCAAACCACGGTTCTGTAGGGAAAAAAGCCTTTATTCCTTCCCTGCCACCCCCTCACCACCCCTGCCAAAACTGTCCTGGGAGACCAAAGAATGTTCTCTAGTGACCTAAAGAATGGAGAAAATAGAGAGGCCTCTTTTGTTCTGCTTTGTCATTCCACACATCAGACACAGAGTTTGAAATTAGATTTTTACAAGCAGAAAGAGAAAGAGGCATGGACTTTGCATAGCTAGTGTCCTGGCAGCCTTGAACACTGAAACACTGGAAATGTAGGTGGAACTGGAGTGTAGACACAGGCCTGGTTTTTGCAGAGCCCCAAACTAAGGATGCTTTTACATTTTTAGTTGTTAAAAGCATAACCAAACAAAATCAAAGAACAAGATGCAATAGAGACCTTCCTTGGCCCTCAAAGCCTACTGCTTGGCCCTTTAGGAAAAGTGTGCTGAGCCCTGGTATAGCTGGTGTTTCACGGCCAGTTCTGACCAGGATGGGAATGAGTCTGTCATGGAATCTTAGCACTACATTTATTCAGAAATCCTGAAAATTACTTAACTGATGTTTCTTCAGTGCAAGTGGCCAGGATGGCAGGATATATGCTGGCTGTTGGAGTTTGTTTCAGGAAGGGAGGCAGACATTAAACAAATAACTACACAAATTATTTATTAAATATTAACACAAAGGAGCTCTGAAGGGCCCAAAGGCTGTGGAAGAGGGACACCAAAGGATTTTCTGAATGAGTGCCTTTAACCTAAATTTGAAGACAGAATCCTACCCTAGAGGGCAGGGCAGGGGCAGGGCAGGCAGGAGAACACAGCTGGGCACTGGAAGGGCCTGGAGGGTTCTCTTCCTCCTGCCCTGGGTGGTTAGTGCAGAGAGCAGCTCCATAAACCCCAGAGGCTAATGGATGAGAGTGGGGAGGCTCAGAACTGGATTAGGGGCTGGCTCGTGGCTCTCAGCCCTGGCTGTTAGAATCGGCTGGTGGCCAGTATATATTGCTGCCCGCCTCCACTTCCCGCCATCCTGTCTCCCAGTGTGACTCAGGGCAGCCGGGGCCGAGAACAACAGGGCGAAGTGGCCCAGGCCCTCTGGCTCCTGTGTCCTCTTCTCAGTGAGCCTCTCCCCTGTCTCCTAAGCAAACCATCTGAAGTTCCATCCTGCCCTGGAGTTAAGGTTCTGAGGAGCACATGAGAAAAATTTGAGTTTTACCCTCTTGCTTTCCTGCTCGCAGTAACGTTTTTACTGGCCAGCTCTCTCCTTTTCTCCCGGGTGGGTGGCTTGCCTGCCTCCCCGTCTCCTCATTTCTGTCCCTCCCCATGGCCATGCCACTGACGTTTCTTACCAGATGGTGGTCACTAAGTGCTCCCTCTCGGAGCCGGCAGCAGGGTGAACAGCGAGAGGACGTGGGTGGCCAACGTGACCCAAAGGTGAGGGTGCGTTCCCCAGATGGAGGATGACGGCCTGTAACAGGGCCCTCTCTCTTCTGGGGTGGGGGGTATTGGAGGGATGGGAGAGCAGACCAGAGCTGGGGGGTATTGGAGGGACGGGAGAGCAGACCAGAGCTGCCTTGTCCCATGCGGCGCCCCTGGCCTCAGACTGCAGTCTTCTCTCAGCCTGAGAGGTTGCTCCCTGCCAGGTCAGTAGCCTTGGCGACGGTGTTGCTCCCTGGCTGTGTCTGCCGTCCTCCCTGGGGGATTCGGAGCCAGGTGACCTGCCTGTGCTCCCTCCTCATGACCGCGTTTCATCTGCAGGGCGAACTCTGTTGGAGAAGCTGTTCAGCCAGCAGGAGAACGGGCCTCCAGAGGAAGCAGAGAAGTTTTGCTCCCGGATCATCGCCATGGGCCTCCTCCTCCCTTTCAGCGACTGCTTCAGGGAGCCATGTGATCAGCGCGCCCAGTCGAGTGCAGCTCCGTTTGATGTAAGTGGGAGAACTCCCTCTTGTCTATGAGGTGCAGTTGATACCTCGACAACGGGGATGCGTGTCTGTGCAGTCACCCTAGAATTCATAAACCAGCATGAGTTGCAAACCTTCATGCCTTTAGCCTCTTGAGTTCAGTCTGTGTCTACACTGCTCTTTCTGACCAGGATATTAGTTGCCACATCTCCTGTATTTAATAGTTGGCCACTCTTGACAGTCTTCTAGCCTGCTTTAATCAGTGATGAATTTAAAGGAGCTCTGAGTCAGTGTTTCTGACTTGGCTGGTCATAGCCATAGACATTCCTTTGGAAGCTGTTCCATAGGACAAGAACTTTGTTCCCAGTGGGCTGCAGGTCCCTATGGGCCCTTGAATGCTATTTCAGGGCGTTCCTAAGTTATCTAGGTACTAACTATTGACATGACGCAGCACTGTCTGCTTCTCCCAGCTCTCCTTCACCAGGAGAGCTAATACTGCAGGATGGCAATTCAAGAGGTATGTTCATGATTCATAACAAATACCAGCACAGCATTATTCCCAAGCCAGAGTACTGCTGATCTTTCTCAGGTATGTGGTGCATGTGGGACACTGGTAGTTGTCATAAGTATGCAGCTAGAACCCAGCTAGGTAATTATCTCATATGTGAATTTCTTCTAAGGAAACTGAAGGTCTGCTGGCTCACTCGTTCAGAGCCAGTATCTGTGAGGCAGAGAGGTGGGCTCTCATTCATATGGGCTGGTTGCATTTGTCCACTGTGCCCTTCCGTAGTGCCTTCAATGTATGTGCTGTTGATTAATGGGTGAAAAAATGGGGAGTTCCAAAAGACAATGAAAATGGGCCCTGGCTGAGATCAAGCCATGATAGAAAGTAATAAAATGTCTATATCTGTTCCTGTTTCTCTTCTCTCTCTTCTTTACCCATTACAACCTGTGTTCTTCCTTGATCTCCCTTCAATATTGGGAAAATAAATCAGACCAGATACTGTGAGATCTTGTGGGTGCTTCCCATGTGGAAGAAGATTCCCCAGGACATGCTGTGATTTGTGAAGCTTCCTTCTTAAGGCCTGTTGATTGATTTATTAATAACATGGCAGGTAATCACTGCTAGGAAGATCTTTTTGTTCTGTGGGAAGAACTAGATAATTAAAAAGTTTTCCCTCTCTTTTTCTTTGTGAGAGGTGTGTGTCATAGAGATGGCGCTGTGGTGGGCTAAGCGTGTGTGGCAGAGCAGTGTTCTAGAAGATACGCCCATTTGCAAGTTGGAATTAAAATAAATATGGTACAGATGAAGGCAAACACTAGCCATGTCTAAAGCCCACTTTTTGATTAAAGCTATTCCCAAGTTGACTGTGTTCTCCTTCCTTATAGCTAAGTAGTAAACAGCCTTATCACTCAATAAATGTGGAATTGAAATAAATGGAAAAGAATGGGGGAATCCTATTCCTCTTTAAAAAAAAAAAAAAATATATATATATATATCACCAAACTGGCTGCTTCTGAGCCCCTGCCTCACCCGATCCTGTGTTAGACTGGTAACTTCTCCTGCACATCATGCTGGAGGGCAGCTGGGTGTGGCTTAGAGAGTGAAAAGCAAACAGACCAGTCACACCCCTTAATGACATGCAAGGCATTTCCTCAGAATGGGGAATTTCTTTTCCCCAACTTTATGCAGCTGCGTTTTCTCCTACTTCACTCATTGGCTCTGTACTACATCTCTACTTCTGGGGCAAACTGAACACAAAGCAGATATGAGAGGGTAGGGGCTCTGGTAGGAAGCGTTGTTGCGTATCCTTCAGCGGCAGCTCAGTCACAGAACTGCCCACTTAGTGTAGGTGCAGTCAGGGTTTTCTTCAAAACTCAGAAGAGTAGACTGAGGTATTAGTGGGGAAATAGGAGGCATGCACCTATCTGTGGGGAGAGAAGTTTCTGGTAATTAGTCTCTCTGCTGATTTCTGTAGTATAGAATCTGCTGGGAGGCTTCTAACCTACAATTCTCTTGAGGACGGTCGCCCTTCGAGACAGAACACCCATGGGAAGAAGCTTGGCTCCCTCTCCACCCCCCTTAGCAGGTGTTCTCAGCTTCCCATCTCCTCAGCGTCCCATCTTCTCAGCCCTCCAGTTCTCTCCCTTACACATGTAATTAGGGCATCATGGAGTTTTGATTTGGGGTCTCTAATGCAGTTTATGAGTTAGCTTACTTCAGTCAACCCTTTGGATTTGAGTCCATGTTGTTTTGCACATGTTTAGGGTCTAACATTTGCTTTAGAACTGCCATAGGAAATAGGAAAGGACTTCACATTCTCTCTCACATTTTAACTTGGTTAGAGTTTGAAGAACACCAATAAGCAAAGAGCTTTGAACGATAATGTTAATTCACTCACAGATGTTAATCAGATTATTCTGTGCACCAGCCAGTGTTTTAGGTTCAAGAGATATATCAGTGAGCAAAAGAAATAAGAATCCTGTGTTTCTGAAATGCATATCCTCTTCCTGGTGGGGAGAGACAGATAAACAACAAACAAAAAACAAATGCCTAAGTAATGAATTAACATGAGTTTCTGGTAAGTGCTGTGAAGGAAATAAATCCAAGCAATGTGACAGAGTGAAGGGGGGCAGAGAGGGTATAGAGGGAAGCCTCAGTACAGGCCATGAGGTGAGGCCCAGGGAAGGTCAGTTCTGGGTGTTCAGGAGGCAAGGGGCCTGGAGGATGCAGGTGTGACCTCAGCAAGGCACAGTCTGTGGGTCTGTGGCGCCGAAGTTTCATGAGACGAGGACAGAAAGGACTCAGGAGCCAGAACATTCAGGGTCTTGGAAGCCATGGGAGGGAAATGGATTTTTTTTCCAGTGGGATCTTTCAGGAGGTTTTGGAAGTGCTGGGGAAGAACACGTCTGACGTGTATTTCACATGATCAAGCCTGGTGTTTGAACAGTGGAATGTGGGGGGTGGGGGCAGAAGTAGCAGCAGGTGCGGCAGGTGGGCCATCGCAGTGGTTGGCGGAGGGACAGAGGAGGGAGGAGGGGAGCTGGCAGCGTGGGGTGGGCTCGGGAGGAGAGCGGACGGCTCTTCTGGTGGGTGAGACACGGGGGCAAGGGAGAAAGGAAACCCAGGCAGCTTCTTGGAGTTTGATCCTGAGTAACTGGGTGGATGGTCGTGCCATTTTCTGAGGTGGAGAAGACAGGTCAGTTTTAGGAAGAAAATGTCATAAGGACAGAACGTGCTCATTATATACTTTTCTTGAAAAGGATTCTGTTAATTTAGAAAACTAATATGTAGCATATCACCTGGCAGACATTAGATTTTGTTTTTTTCTGAAGTGGAATCATGTTGACTTTAGAAACCAATCAAAATTTGGGGCCATGATACCTAAAGGTATCTCAGTCCTCCAAAGGGTACTTTTCATAGCCATGTATTCATAACACAGAGAGAAAGACTGAGCTCCTTGAAGGGCCTGATAGCATATTGTCCATTATTATCTTTCTCCAATTCTATTACTAATCAGAGGACCCAGAAACCGTCAACTTGCTTATTCTCTGATAGGATCTTCACATTTGCCTTTTACTTTTTTGTGTGTGTATCTTTTGTTGTGAATCTAAAATAAAATTCTAAGCTAGAGCAATTCTAAAGCTAGCCAGCGAAAACACACATCCAGTATCTCATCCTTTAAGTCTCCCTTTCCTTTAAATTTCTTTTTTCATATTGAGATCCCTTTTTCTGCATCATAGTCATTAGCAGCTGTATTCCAGAAAACCATAGTTTACCTTTCATAACTGTTGGTTATCCATTAGCAAGCTCTTCTAGAATTTCTTCAACCATAACCCTGTCAGGTGTCACATTATCTCCTCACATCACACAAAAAAAGCAAGTTTGTTTGGCCCTAGGATTTTGGCAGGGGTATATGATTATATCTACTTAATCTTTAGAACCGATCTTAAATATCTTTCTGGTAGAATATTTTTGGATGCTGGGCATTTTTCAGTTTGGCAGATCTGATTTGCTAAATATGTAGTAATCACCATGTTTACCAGCTGGGCAGGAGCCCCTTGGTATGTTTGTAAGTGGACATAGGACTAATTTATAGAGAGTGTATTAGTGAGGCTAGAATTAAAGAAAGGGGAGACGTGAAAATGTAGGCCAGAAAGGAGTAAGGAAGCATGATCGTGAACCTGTTGAAATGTAATTCACTAATCAAAACTAGTAGTGGCCATGCCAGAAAAACTAATGAAATACAAAATGTCCTCTACTCTCTGATACCAAAAGCCAGAATGAAGACTTAAGTGAATGAACAGAAATGATCATTTGTATGTGAATTCATTTTTTTTCATAGCTGGAAGAATATACTTAGATGCTATTTTGTCAAATCCACACAGGTCTTTTTCTGAGAAGCAGTAAAAGCTATGGCACCTCTTTCAGCTCTAAGAGAATATGTGTGTATGGAAATATGCATAGTTGAGAAATCCTGCCCTGTACAGCCTCCGTAAAGCTGTACTTTACATAAAGTGTACCGTAAAGTGGCTTCTCTGTCAGAATGAAGTACAGGTTCCTTGGACCTCCATGGAATCCTGCCTTCAACACCTTTTTACTTGTCTAGCTCATGACTCTCTTCCCTTCCTGCTCCTCCACAGGTATCCTCTCCCATGCTGGAAGCTATCAGTTTCCCATCTGCCTGTACTTTCACTCAGCTCTGCAGATCTGTGAGCACTACTGTTTCTGCTCCCAAACTATTATTTCTCAGTTTGCGTTCCACCTTTCTCATAGAACACTGTTCAAATTGGGTGCCATTCTCTCCCCTCAGTCTGCAACCATCCAAGTCTGTAGTTTCTCCCTTGAAGGACCTCACACAGGGATTATAATTGGCTGTTTGCCCTATGATGCTCCAATGAAAATTAAATTTTACCTGAAGGTGTCCTGTGATCAGTGCAATGCTGTGTCCCTGTGTTTATAATAGGAACACAGGTCTATGGTAAATACAGGGATCAGCTCTCCCAGAGTGATTAAGAGCAGATTCTAGTCCTAGAGTGGACTCCAAGGCCATCTCCTCCACTTAAAATGTTAGGACATTTACCCAAGGTCACAGACTAAAATTTTTCGTGTATTATAATAAGATGAACTGATAAAGCACTACACAATTCTTGGCAAATGTTAAATGCCCAGAAGATATTAGCAATTACTGTTTTTAATGTCATTCAAGTTCCTTTCATAGAACCTAGCATAGCCATTCAGTAAGTCTGAAGAGGGCTGTAAGGAAAGCCTTTGTGACAGGAGAGGAGGAACTGAAGGACCTATTCAGTGAGTTGTCTTGAATGACCAAGAGTTACATATTTTTAATAATCATGTAAACACAGGTGGAGGAGAGGATGGAAAATGGGTTTGCTCAGGAATGCATTGGCTTGGAAATTATTGTCTTGGATACTGCTTCTGGGTTTACTGTCACTCTTCTTTCTTAATCTATTTGCTACTTGTGATTTTACTGCTGTAATTATCATAATTCCCCCCACCCTCCCAATTTTCCTTCCCCACATCTTTCTGGATGGAGAATGGAAATGGCGAGAGTAGGAAAAGTTACAGGTGAGTAATTGCAAACTGTGAAGGTGAACCACCATTGGTGTCATGTGCACTGCCACTCCATAGTGAGCACATGCTTTCCAGGTTCGGAGAAATACTTACACTCAAATATTGGCCCATGACTTATGTATTTAACTCTCTGTGTTTATGTGTGTGTGTGAATGTCTGGCTTACTGTATAGATGATATAACACCTTCCCAAAGAATAAGGACCTCTATTTCACTCAGAATTCCTAAGACAGAGGAACCAAAAAGGGATAGAGATTGGCTTGCTACACAGAGTTGCTCTATTTTTCCAAAGAACTCTTATCACATGGAACAAGTTTGATTTTTTTTTGGGTTGGATAATTCTCCCAGGATAAAGTTATTGAAGGGAACAATCAGTAAATATAAATAGGAAGAAATCTGCTTTCTATTCTTAATTTTCTCCAAGGAGCATTTGTTCATTCAATTTTATTTTTAGTTATAAAAATAGATTTATTTAATAAGGAATATAATAAATGGATATGTATCAAGGAGTGCTGACCTGATATCTTTATTTGCAGGCTGTATACTTGTATCCTTTTTAAAACTGCATTTATTAGTCACCTTTATCACAGGGTTGACTGTATGGTGGGTCAAGCTACATAGCCCCCCCATCTTAGTAGTCATACAGTTTAGTAGGAACTATAGGTTTTTTAAGGCATATTTTAAAAATTGGCATGAACTATGGGCTTTTAAGATATATTTTTAAAATTGGTATTTCCCTGGACTCCATTATTTTAAAAAGGTCTCTGTCACATTTTATCCCCACAATTTATAGTAATTTGTCCCCTATTACTACTCAGTATGACTTCATCCTGTCATGTCCACGTTTTTATGCATATGAGTTTAAGCATGTATATTCTGAGATTATTTTTCTGATCTGGTATGTGATTTAGTAAATGTGTAAGATATGCTGCTCTTTGTGTATTTTATTATAGAAGGCAAAAGAGGTGATTTTTGTCCCCCCATTCTTGAAGTCAAGAATATTGTTGCCAAAATGGTAAAGGTAGGAAACCCTAATACGGTTTCCTGAGCTGAGAGGCAATGCCACAGGCACTTGTGTGGCTTTTAGGAGAATCCCAACCATAAAGTTAATTGATGTTTAGAAAAGTCAATTTTTAAAAACACCTCTGTGGTGGTCACACTTTCTAAGGCAGTGACATACTTTCTTCTCCATTTAAGAGGATTATGAGATGCCAGATCTCCCCCTTGGCTTTTCCAACTGATACTTTTTATCACCCATTTGACAAACAGCATTGGATGACTCAGAATTCATTTTGAGTTTATATGATGGACTTTTATTAAAATGGATGACTCAGCTCAACTTTTCTGTCATGATTTTCTTTCCTCATCCTTGCCCTGCATCTGCCCCGAATGCTAATTCGTTCTGGTGATGTGACTCACATTTCTGGTGACCTTCCTCTTGCCTCAAGAGCCAGAGGAAGTACAGAATTGTCCATCCGAGCAAAGTGAAGGTGCCTCGGACTGAGAACACATCACTCAACCAGGAGCTTAAAGGGTTATTTTCTTCTCTGTATTTCTACAGGACTTTGGAAATAGGAAAAAACTTAAGCCCTTTTTATTATCTTTATTGTCCAGATCAGGGTTTGACAACGTTTTTCAGAGTTTGCCAGATAGAAGATATTTTAGGCTTTAGTAAATATTTAACAGTCTTTGTCACTCTGCTCAACTCTGCTGTGGTAGTGAGAAGGCAGCCATAGACTTTGCATAGTGAATATGCAGGGCAGGCTGTGTTTCTTAACAAAATTTTATTTACAAAAACAAGTAGCTGGCCAGATTTGGCCTGTGGGCTATAGTTTGCTGACCCCTGGTCTATTTTTAGGTTAGACATCAGAAGTGTATTTATATGGCTTTTCTTTCTGTCTCTAACCGTGTGTAGTCACCATACAATAAATATTCAAAATAGTGAACTTTGCATGAAGACTGCAGGCACTGTCCCTGTGTGTACTCTCAAAAGGATGAGCAGACTCACGGCACAATATTTAATGGGACGGGGGTCTCAGAAGAGTTTTGAGCCTTTGAGGGTCAGTATGCCGGGAGCATGGAGTCATGATGTGGGGGGCAGGAACAGAGGAGGCATCTTAAGGAAGGATGCTGGGTGGCAGCCAGCACCACTGTGGAGGCTCCTGGTGGAAGGGTTTCCGAACTGGAACTCAATCTCGAGAGCAGTAGATGCCACTGGAGGGTTTTAGGTGGAGGAGCGTGATGTCATCAGATTCCCATTTTAAAGAGAGATCACTCTGGGTGTTTGTGGAGTAGGGTCTGAGGGGTGTTCTGTGGGTATGGTTTGGAGACTGGAAGGTTCTGAGGAGGATGTTGTGATAATCCAGGATGGAGAGATAATTCCCATCAACTCTGTCAGTTGGAGTGGGATGAACAAAGGGCAATCCTAATGACACTTAGATTAGTGGTTCTCAAATTCCAGCAGGCCCTGAATCACCTGGTAGACTTGGTAAAATACAAATTGCTGGGCTCCACCCGCAGTTTCTGATTTTTGGGTCTGTGGTGGGCTGAAGAAACTGCATTTCTCACAAGGTCTCAGGTGGCACTGCTACTGCTGGTCCGCAGTCCTCACTGTCAGAGGCATTGCTCTGCAAGGTCAAAAGACAAGGTTTGGGGGTGTAATCGATAGTATAAACTCCGAGGGAGAGGCAGAGCAAGGAGGATACACCTGGGTTTCTGGCCTGAGCGGTAGGGTAGAGGGAGATGCTATTTACTGTGTATAAATAAAGCACAGGAGGAGCAGGCAGGGAGGACGGTTAGTGCAATTTAGGTCTTACTGACTTTGAGGGTATCGACTGAATGACATAGATAAGTAATTGGTTGGTTGTGTCTCGGGGTCGGGAGAGTCATTGAGGGATCTTCTATGTGAAGATGATGCCTGAAGTCTTTAGGCATCAAAAAGTGCCTGTAGAAGAAGAAGCAAGAAAGGGCCTGACCTAGAGATGGACATTTATACAATGGGTGGGGAGAGGCTGCATGGAGACAGATAAGGAGCAGTCAGGAGGGGGGACAGAACAAAGATGGAAAAAAAGGACAGATCGGAGTATTAAGGGATATGAGATGTTGTCAGGAGGCCCAGTAAGATTAAGACTGGAAAGAAGTCAGTGAGTTTGTTAGAGGTTGTTGTTTTAGCCTTGCAGGGAGGAGGGAGTTAGGGCGCTGGGGACAGGAATTGGAGCATCAGTGTGTGGGAACCAGCGTGGCCAGGGGGTCCCGTGCAGGCAGGCCTGTAGGCTGGTGATGGGCTGTGTGCTGTGAACTAGGAGGTGCCACCCGCTGTGGTGGTGGGGCCAGATGTTCAAAATGGTGTGGAAAACATTTCATTTGGAAACCACAAAAACGTGACTGGGAGCTGAATAGAGTAACAGAGGGATGCCTGTGGAGGGCCAGCTGAGGTGGAAATGATGGATTCTTCTTGGGTCTGCCCAGCATCGTGTATGGTGAAAGCAAAACCCTGGACCGAGCTGAGGCTGGCATCTTGCCCAGACAGATGCATCTGGAGGTTAGTGGTGTGGGGCAGGCATTGAAGATGGTGCGGGCATGGGAAGTAGGGACAGTTATGTTGAAAGACAGGCCAGAGGGGATGTCAGGATGCTCAAGGTCTGGAGGATGAGGAGGCTCAGAAAGGATGTTCACATGGATTGTTGATGGTAAAGTGTTTTCTGGTGATGAAGTGGTTGAGGCTGTGGCCAGGTGAGGGACCACTGTCTGAGGTCAGGTAAAGGTGAGGTCAAGGTTAAAGGCAGTTCATTCACTCAGCAAATGGTGTCACCCAGCTGTATGATGAAGGCTGGACTTTAGTTTGGAAACAATTCTAGAAGGGATCCTGTAATTGATGATAACAAATGCATTGGTTTAGAATAATCATTCATACATGGAATGAACTATATGCACTTATGATACAAAAAAGGGTGGATTATGTATGCAATAATGACAAAATATAGGTGATCCTCTTTTAATCTTAGTTCTTCTTTAGCAGAAAACTAGGGTAAAACTGATGGCCATGTATGTCTGGGAGATATGTTCCTGTTCTTGTGCTTGCATTCATTTCACCCTGTTGCTTTCCTCTTTGGATATGCATTATTTGCTAATCATGTATAATTATTTGCTAATCCAGTCTCTGACCATTCTGCAGGGCATGGTAAGTTCCTTGTATTGGGGCTTTATATTTTAAAACTGTCTTCAATATTTAAAAACACATATGCTGGTTATGTACCAGGTACTGTCCTAAGCACTTTACAATTACTAATTCATTTAATTACAGATAGTAATTCATCTTCATAACATCCCTCATGAGAGGTTTTACTCCCATTTCATAGTAGAATAAATTGAAGCACTGGAAAGTTATGTTCATTATCTCTCTTGCTTAAAGTTCAGTTACCAGAACAAAGCCTTCAGTAGCCTTTTGGCAGTGTTGGCCCTCTCTAACTAGCCACTGCACAGAGCCAAGCATAAGGCTTTCCTCCTTTGGGTGCATATTCTTTATAGTGATTGCTGGGGCCCATTGTCTTAATGGGAATGACTTCTCTTCCTGTGCTTTGTTCTTTCACTTTGTGATGTTTACAAGATTTTATATGTGCAACAACTGATGTCCAACAGGTTCCTGGCTAAATGCTTTGGGAAAAGTTGCTCCTCCTTAGCAGAAGTTGTTGGTTTGTGATATTCCCTGGTTCACATGATCAAATATGCTCCCAGGTTATGGGGAGGATTTTCCTGTTTTAACTGTTTCAAGCCATGTGTCTGTGTAGTGTACACACCCAATCGATTTTCTGTTTTGCAAGGGGACAATAAAACACCAAAACTGGAGAGGCCTTAATGATTTAATTTAGGCCAGCCCTCTTAAATTGACGAAGAAGTTCACTTAAGCTCAGAAAGGTGAAGTGACTAACTCGTGGTCGAAATAATTTTGACAGAGCCAGCACGTGTGTCCCGACGCGCAGGCCGGCTTGCCTTGCCCCGTGTCGCATCACCTCATTACAGGAGGAAAAGCTGCTTCCACCTTGAAACCCATTCTGACTTTCCCTGTGTTCTTGGCAGTTAGTGACCTCTTTGTATTCATTCCAGGTAGTTGGGCAGTGAGTGTTCTTTAAGTAATTGTGAAACTTCTAAGGTAGGGGAATGTGTTATATGGGATCCTGGACATTTTTAGAGATTTTTGAAAAAAATGTCAGGGATCCCAGCAAGGAAATACTAGGGATTCAGAGTGGAAGACAATCTAAGAAGAGCATGGAGCTTCGTATCACTGGGTAGAGAAATCTGCATGAAAAATAAGAACCAGAGAATGTACTTTAGATACTACAGTGAAGGGAGAACTTGAAAAAATGAAAAATTTTCCATGGTACTCTGTGAAAACCCTGGTGTCACTCATGCATTTGGGAGCAGCTGCCCGGGAAGAGGACAGTTTTAATGAGAGACTGAAGGGATGGACTTGGTTGGGTGAAGATCAGACGTGAATTCGTTTCCTGATACCTTTGATGTTGGGAGAGAGTCCCTGGTTGAGCCTGCAGGCAGGGGAAGCTGTCTGGGTGTGACCATTATTGTTTTCTAACGCCAAAACTCTCAGGGTACCAGTTAGGGTGTGGGAGAGCCTACCAAACCCATGAGGGACACGAAAACAGGGTCTCCATGAAAAAAAGCATCTAATGCAAAGCCAAAATATAGCTGAGAATAATGACTGGCAGTTAGGGAACTACTTTGAAACTGAAAATTGCCTCATATTGGAGTAAATATTGATGGTATATCATACATATATTTACTGAAGCTGGATGGGGAAGAAGACTTCTGAACAAGGGAAGAGCAACACTGCTAAGGACACAGGACACAGTGAAGAAAATCGTATCTTTTTAGTATTACATTAAAATTGCAACCAATGTTTTCTATAACAGGAGGTGGTTTTCAACTGCGAAAGCGATGGCAGCAGAAGCCAGGGCAAGGTCAGAGACCTCAGTCTTGGGTATGTGCCTCAGAACACTACCCCTCCTAACCATCTCCCGAACCCAGGTGCCTGGAGGCAGATCAGAGCTTGTGCACGAAGCAGTGGCAAGTCTCCGAGGGGCCATGTAGTGGCACTTGTCACCACTCACCACTCTCCTTCCCAGGAGTGAATTATGAATCCGAAGGACAGCAGCCTACTGTGAGGCTTTCCAAAGTAATCTGAAAGAAGTGTATACTGAGGAGTATAATGTCTGGTTTGTTAGCTCCTAAGAAAACATTTGCTCTCAATATAGACTGTGTTGACTCTATGTTTAAGAGCCCCTGAAGTAGCGGGCACCAATCTGACATCAGTACGGTGCCATTGAGGTTGACAACTGCTAGAAGCTGCCTCCTTGAAGACCGTGTTTTGACAAAGCAGGAAATTTCGGACTCATCTGGAGATAGGCATGAAGACCTAATGGTTGGGGTTGTTTTCCTCAGTGTAAGCAGGAGAAGAAGAGGGAGGGGGATTTGATCCTGTGGAATGCAGATGAAGTGAACTGCATGGATCTGTGTTACTTATTCCCCCAGGTCAGGTGCTGGGAATGGGAATCAGGGAGTTGGAACCTACGTCTTGTTTCCTTATGCCAAGATATTCAGTGCAATAGCTGGCCTGTGGATCTGAGGGTCAGCAGAGCAAAACCATTTTTTTTTCATACTTAAGCATTTCTCTGTTTTTGAAAAAAAAATCCTTAGCAACAGTTACAGAAAACTGAAGCTAGTCTTGGGTCTGCATACTCGTATTCGGCAAGGCTTTTTCTCCCTTAAAAAAAAAAAAATCTTTATTTTCGTAGTGCCTTGCCCAGAGTAGATCTAGGGTGAATCTCTTTTTCAGCAACATCATTAACTGCAAAAACATTTACTAGCAGCCAACATTTAGTCAGTGCAGTTGCCAAAGGCCAAGCCCTATAGTAAGTGTTTAACATGTATGACTTCAATTGGTTCATTTAAATTTATTTATTTATTGCTATTTTCTGACATGAAAATTGACACTTAGGGTAACTTGCCCAGTCACACAGCTTCGAAAGCAGCATAGATGGAATTCAAACCCAAGAAAGATGACTTTACATCTTGTGTTTTTTCTCACCTTCCATAGACAATCTGTTCCTAAATCCTGCTGATTCAAAGATATAGTTAGAAACTTTGGCCTTGTTTTTCCCATTACTGTCCCTGGTGCAAGCCACCTTTGTCCATCCTGTGCCTGGGCTAATGCAGTAGCTCCCTAATTGTTCCCATGCCTGCCCCTCCAGTTCCTTCTCCATCCAAGACTGGCCATGCCACACTTGCTGGAGATACGTTAACTTTAGGGTAACACCAGAGTGCTTAGTCATAGCCTATCAGGCCCTCCCTGGCTGCCTCCTGGCTGGGTCTACAGCCTCATCTAATGCTCCTCACTTCCATGTTACTATGCTATCCAGGGAGCTTTCTAACATGCTAATCCTTGGGCTCCACTTCTGGGAAGTCTGATTGACCAGGTATGAGGTTGGACTCTGGATGTAGGGGTTCTTGACCAGCCAAGTTTAGGAAAACCTTGTTCTAGAAAATGTGTTCTGTGAATACGTGTTGTGTCTTAGAAGTGAAAGCTGCTCTTGGCCTTTTTTGTTTAACTCCAGGGAGGTCATACCTTTGAATTCTCAAGAGTTTTAGTTCAGCTGATGAGAACTGCAGGGCTACAACTAAGCTTAATGATGGAACATTTCCCTGGACTGCTCATTAAAGCTGTGGTTCACTTTGTGTAATTGAGAAACTGTTCAGGTGAGACAGAGAGACACTGAGTTGGTTTCCAGGTGGTTATCAGGATATGCAGTAGAACCAATGCCACGTTTAATTTCTTCAGGAACTTTCTCTGTTTAACCCTTTCATTGTTTGTCCTTGAAAAAACTTGAAAAGTAAAATGCAGATATTCAGACCTGAAAATATAACTCTGAAGAAATCCCTATCTTTAACAAAAAGTATATTAAATTTAATCTTATTCAATATTTACTGTAGCCCCAGGGCTAACCCTGGGATTTTTCTTCCTTTTTGCTTCTTCTTTATATATTTATAAGCATGTACTTTTGATTTGTACTTCTGAAGTATAAGGGGTTCTAGAATATTTAAATTATGGAATATTAAGATTGAGAATAAAATAATAAAATAATTTATGAGCTAATCAAAGTTTCAAACAGTCCTAGAGAACAATTTTAAAACCTTTTCAATACTCTTTTCTAGAGGGTATGTATTTTAGGTTAAGAAGTAATTATGGAATGCATATACAGATGCAGATAAAATTGTTATAAATATTTTATCTTTACACTTATCACATATGCCAAGAATTTATGATTTGATTCGTAATCTATTTAGTTGTACCACATATGTATGCATAAAATGAGTAAGGAACTGTTAATGCTTCATTATTTCATTTCTTAATTTGTTAGTTCCAAGTATTTCTACTACAGTTAGTTATCCTCTCTCAATGTCAATTTTTATTTCCCCCATTTGTGCTAAAGAGAATATTAGGTTGACATTTCTTCTTCACATGTGCCTAAGCTCAGCAAATATAGCAGCTGAGGTGCTAAATTTCAGTCAAAAATAGAGCTCCTCAGCCTCATTTTGGAAGTTTCTTCTCATTCATGGAGATCCAAGTACCAATGCTTCGCTCTGCCCTCTGCTGGCCGTTTCAAATTATGGCAAGGGAATTCCCATAATAGTAATTTCCAAGTTTACAGAGTGGCTGGAAGACATTTTAACATTTCAGCACTGCAAAATACATTCACTGGAAAATTAATTGTCATAGTTTTGATTTTTAAAAAATGCGTTCACATAGTAAACTTATAAACTTGGAGAGAAATGGATGCTTCTTTCCATTTCTTTCAAGAAAATAATATTATTGGTGGTCTTCAAGTAGAGATGAGAACAGATATGGATAGAGTTAGGTTCTAGTCACATTGGAGAAAATAACCCAATCTTTTAAATGCTGATATTGATAAAGGATTTTTTTTTTGGGTAGTCTTCTGACATAGCACTTACTCAACTAAAGCTCTTGATAACTCCCTTGAGTTGAGTTTTAGGTTAAAACAACATAACCTCTTTAGGTAAAAGTGGTTTAGGTTAAGTGAATCTGCTAAAAAATGATTGCTGTCCTTTAGCTAAAGGATGAACTCTTATTGGAATATCCTTTCACTTTTAAGGATCTGCACAAAATTTTGTAAAGGAGCTTATATATCAGGATATAAAAGTTATGGATACTTAGAGATGTGATGGGCTACAAATCCAAATTTGAAGTCAGCCCTCCATCAGGCACAGTCAACCCAACCCGTAGTGTTGACAGAAACCAATTAGCTGCTTCTGCACCCAGCAGTGAAATGGTGGGTTTACAAATATTGATGAGACTAGTCCATCCCATGTTCCCCTTAGTTATGAACAAGAAGCCATGTCTGGAAGCACGAGGGAAGTTTTCACAAGGTAAGACCAGGCAACACACAAAGAAAGCACGTCCTGCTCAGAGCCTTGTTGGGTCATGTGGCTTTAATTAAGGTCACGTTGACATTTAATAACAATTTGAGACTAAAATCCAGCTGTGGAGTACTGAGTTAGGTAATAAGAATTGATTTGTTTTTCAAACTGTCTGGCCTCACTGGCAAAGTGAAGTCCAACTCAGTGACCTCTAGTGACCCTTTTAGTAACAATAGTTACCACCTTTTTTGAGCCCTTACTTTTCTAAGGGTTTTACACATGTCATTTGCTCCTTACAACACCCCTGGGAGGTACTATTATGTCCATCTTTGAGAGAGGGAGACTGGGCAGAGCAGTTAGTAGAGAAGTGGTTCCTGTCCAAGTCTGAGGAACTCTGAAATGCCTGCTGGGAACCACTATGCCTGAATGCAGAGCTCTCTGCATCTATTTTAGAGTCATCATTACAGGCTGTGAATACAAACGAGGCAGCATTTCACAAGCATGTTCAAAGCAAAGGCACAAGTTCCAGCAGGAGCCTTTCCTTTGTAGCTTCAGAAAATAGGTCCTGTGTAGTAGATGAAGTGATAAATATGAGATTGAAAATAAAAACAAGATTAAGCCAAGAAACTGTCTTCCACCGGGCTGTAAGTGGATATTATCAATAGAGGGATTGGCTCCTCTGTCCCAATTACCACATTACTTTAAGTACTTGGGCTTTAGAAATGTCTTGTTCAGAGTCTCTGTTTTGTTCAGTTATATTGAGTTCTGTAGTCAAAGCTCTGCCTGTGAAGGTTGGCCTTGCTTTTCCATGATGACATGGTGGCTGTAGCCGTAATGGCCGTGCAGTCTACTCATTGTGGAATCGGTTTCCCGTCTGAGCCCCAGCATGGCCCTCTAGTCGCTAAGTAGCAGAGCACATTACAGATCTTTATCTCACTTCCAAGTTGCCTCCTGTGCTACGTGTGGTTGGTGACACATTTTAAGGCTGAGCCTATATTTTAGCTTCTTTTCCTGTGAAAAGAGACTCAATAGGCAGCTTTAATATATGTGCTCCTTGGTATGTGTTCTCCTGGAGCAAATGTCAAGCCTCACCTTCAGCTAGCACCTGTGAGCAGTTCGCCATGCTGGGTGAAGCCTGGGTCCTGGAGGAGGACTCCTGTACTGTCATGAATGCAGTTTGCTGCAAAACCACCCCGTGGTTAAGGCAGTTTCCTATGAGCCTTTAGATTTTTCTCCCCTTTAGTGTGAGATTTGTCGATATCTAATTATAGGACTATGAGCATAAGTCTGCCTCATGGAGCAGAACGGTGTGGTGCCAGCAGAGGGACCAGTGGGCTTCAGAGTAAGTGGCGCTGCCCTGTCTTTGCTCTTGTCCCTCCTCTTGGGCAGGCACTTACTGACATGGGGTCTGACTACAATGTATGTACACCACTCTCCCCTCCATCAGGTTCAGTACTGATCCTCTCTCCTCTCCAGGTCCAGTCTGAACCTACGTGTACTTCTCTGGGCCCTTTTGATGCTATGAGCTCACTTTAAAAAACAAAATATTTTTCCCTGTCAAAAAATCCCATTTATTCCTTCCCTTAACTCAAAATTGGTTTCCTTTCATCAGACCATAGTTTTGGAAATCCATTGCTCTGTTGGCCTTCCCTTGGGGCCCTCTCATCTCAGAGAGCCCGGAGGTGGGATGTGCGGGTGCACGTGTGTCTGCTGTGTTCCAGCCGCAGAGCTGTGTGGAGCTTCCAGCTGGCATCCTCTCCTCAGGCCTGCTCCCGTGTCACTGGGACCTTGGCACAGCAGCTGTATGGCTGCATCTGCTTCTGGTGTGAACTGGAGGGTGAGGCCCAGATGGCATCCCTAGAAACTCAAGTCACGCTGAGATACCAATTTAGAAAATTCTATTTCTGGAACCCTTGCTGCTCTGCTAAGCAGATCTGTGCAAAGATAAGCTTCTCTTAGCATGTCTGCCTTTGACCTTCTGCAGTTTCTTCCATGCTGCCCACCACCCGCTGCTCTCCTATTCAGACCTGTCAGCAGTTACTGGAGAAAGCCACAGAACCGTGGCTATAAAGTTCACGGAACTTTCAGGAGGCCCAGGCTGAGCTGCCTGCTTACTCTGGGCTTACTCCTTACTGCTGGGAGACAGCAGAGTCCTACCATTGTGACCTGTGGTCATCCTGTTTCATATGCCTCCCTTCTTAGCAACCAGCAGCCCACTCACTGAGCTTGGACTCTATTTTCCTGGGAAGTTTGAGGTTTTATGTGCTCTTCCTCTTTCTCTTCTGTGGACTCATTATTCTTGCAAAATTTCTGGAAAAGTTACTTCAACTTTTCTACCACTGTTTTGTCCTTTAGTATCTAAATTCCAATATCATCCATGTATTTAAGATGTTTCTGAAAAGATGTGTTTTCTCTTAGTTTGGAGATTTCACCTTCCTGTACTTCTAGTAGAATTTGAAGCAGTTCCCCAATACTTCTGAAAATGCCTCTTCAATTGGCTTCCTGCAAAACACTTTTCTCCTTCCTTCTTCCAGCTGCTAAATGAAGGTGTTTCCCGAAGTAAAGTACTTAGATTTCCCTTCCCTTCCTCTCCTGTCTTTGTCGTGGCACTATGTACATGCGTGTGTACTGATGTATGCCAACTCCAGTCATGTCGGAAGCTCTAATCGGGCATCCATCTGCCTGCTGGAAACTTCCTCCCTGATGCTCCACTGGCATCTTACACTCAGCATATCTGAATCATAGTCCTTTGTGAAGTGTCATCAGGTCCTACTTGCTTAGTCAGCTGCTGGAGGGTCTGCCTCCTGAGCCCCAGGGCCCACCATCAGTCTGCTGGAAGCCCTTTGCCTGGATGTATGCCCCTACTTCCCATCCTCCTGTGCATTATGACTTATTTATACAATGGCCAGGTCTGACTTATTTCACTTAAATTCCCAAACATCACCGAGGGCTCCCATTCCTATGCCATTAGGTACATGCCCTGACGACATTCCTGGCCTTCTGAGCTCCTTCTCTTGTTTTACCTTCCCTACTCCCTGAGATATGTTAGATTCACTTTCCCCCAGCATACTCACAATTGTTTCCCTGATTTGCTGATATCCCTCTTTTCTTGAATGCTATTCAGCCTTTACTTTTGGTTTTCAGTGGTAATTTAAAGTTTTTAAACTTCAAATTTTATTTTGCAAATACTTCTTAAAATGTTTTGGAAAGATTTTCCTGATAACCTTAGCCAGAAGGAATGTTACTTTCTTGGATTACCACAGGTGCTTTTCCTGGGGTACATGTTAGTCTTCTCCTTTTTGTAGTATGTTTGTGACTTTTATAATAGCCCATGGGATTTTAACTGAAGTGTTTTGAGTTTAAATACACTTGGATTTGAATCCTAGCTGTTTCGCCTGCAGCTATATGATTTTTGGCAAGTTGTTTACTTGAGCCTCAGCTTTTTCATCTATAAAATGAGGAATGTAAGAGATTTTGTTGAGGATCAGGTATATATATATATATATATATATACACATATATATATATATAAACTGGGCACCTGGTAAATAAATATGAATATATATATATTCACTCAGATAAAATGAAATGATTTTACAAGCATGTGGTTGGATCCCCAGCTGGGCTTGAGTCTTGGCTTTGCCTGACACCTGCCGTGTGGCATCAGTCAGCTCACTAGTCCTCTGTGGGCCTTCATTCCTAGTTGGTAAATTCGGGGGTTAACGACCGGCCTAATGCAATGCCCAGCTCAGAATGGGTGCTCAGCAGGTGCCAGAGCCATTTTATCCTGTCACTGTATTCATGCCAGGACTTTTCCAGGCAATGTTCATATGTCATTATTTTATATGTTAGTTCTCATATATATTTGTTCTTATTTAATCTTGGTTGGTTCTCAAAAAAGATCCCCACTGTCCCCATGAGCTGATTGTGTTCCTAGTTTATAGATGAGGAAGCCAAGGTTCCACAGCTAAATTTCTAGAAAAAATGGAGCTATGATTGATGATTTGAACCCAGAAGTTGCCTGGCTTAAACTCCATGCACTTTGTTAGATTGTGATAAGCTAATATGTAGTAGGGGATTCAGTGAATGTTACTATCCACACCACTGAAGAGTGACATGTAGTCCTTGTCTGAGGAAAGCTTATGGTCTAGTTTGGGTGGGGAACAGATAGCATGTAAAAGAGAAATCAGCTCAAGCAGAGAACACATTGCTACCCAATCCACAAGGTGTTGTGGAAACACAGAAGATGACCCACTTAACTCTGCTGGCAAAGGAAAAGCGGAGTAGTCCCCCACTTTTGGGCATTTGAATGGGCCCCTTAAGTAGGAGTTTGCTGAGTGAAGAAGCCAAGTTGTCCTTGGGAGAAGAATTTATTTCTGCCTTGGAGATGAGGGGCTTTGAGAGATCCTGACCCATTCAGGAAATGGTGAGCTGTCCCAGGTGGCAGAAACAAAGTGTGGTTGTGATGGATGGGGAGGGGACAGGGATGGACAGACAGCCATCTTCCCATGCCATATCAGTGGCATGAATTCTATCTCAGAATCATTGCATATCTAAAAGGTGTTTTTATTTTCTCTTTAAGGATTATTATTTGTTTACTTACAAGGTTTTTTAGTAGCAAGAAGTGAACATGCTCATCTTTGTTTTTGATAAAGAAGACGTAGAGCATGGTGGGAGGTCAGCTACAGAGGCTTGGTGACTGAAGAAATTACTGAAATCTTTTAACACTAGGTCTGAAGGCTAAAGTGGTTGAGATGAATGAGAGGTTCATTCCAGCGACATCTGTGAGGGAGATGTTTGGTTTTGGTGACTTAACTGCATTTAAGAGGTGCAGGGTATCAGAGACTAAGGTCTCTAGTTTGGCAGAACTGGATGGGAGATGCTTTACTGAGCAGTGATTTTTAGTAATTCATGCTCTCAAAATTTTTGATGCACAGTTTGCAGTTTGTTAGTTCATGAAAGGACTACTTAGCTACATCATAAAAAAAGCTGACCACCTGCAAACTGGCACATCAAACCTAATTATGACAGATTTTTCTATAAAGTGGTTAAAACTTGGGGTTTTTATGTGAGTGAATCACTGAAATAAGAGTCCCATGCAGAGGGAAGCATTCAGCTGGGTTGGAGGCAGTTTAAGTCCCAAACCAGTTGTGGCTTATGAAATTTTATTTTAGGATTCTCAAAATTTATTGATTACCTGCTCAAAAGACGTAAGCATGTGCAGAGGAGTTTCTTTTTAATTCATCCATGCTGCTCATGCTGCATTTTCAAAGGAAGTGCTCAGGAGTTAATGCTGAGTCAGGAAACTGGTTCTAACGATGGTGTGGGAGGCAGTAAGGCAGGTGGAAGTCTCGGAAACACAGACTAGTTTTGAAGGAGGGAATTATTTTTGAACACTTCCAACAGCTGAGTTAGGCCAGAGATGGCAGGCTGGCTATCCTGGTTGGCCCTGGGATGGTAAGAGAAAGAATCCACTTTTGTGGTGGGAAGGCCTCATGCAAAATAGAAAAGGTGTGTCAGGACCTGTCTCCAAAAAAGATAAAGCAAGATGTTTTGACCAAGAAGATGGAATTCGAACATTTGCAGGTTAGTAGGAATCACTGAGGAAGTGATATATGTGTTAGATTAATAGACACAATTGTTAATCACCTGGGTAATAGTACGTAGGCAAGACTAGGAGAAAGAAGAAAAATAAGATCTAGAAATATAACAGATGTATTTTGCTGCTTGAAAAGTCTTTTGAAAGTTTTAGAAAGAGTGGCAGAATGATGAAATTATGCAATTTTAAGTTCATTTACTCTTAATTGTACTTGCTAAAATCTAGAAAATGAAAGTGAAGACAAAACTTTTGTTTGATGATGGGAGGTGTGTAATTATGGACTGTAAAATAGAGGTTTACCTGATAGCTTCTGTTGTTTATTATGACAGATTATTGTTTCCCTACAGTGCCATGCTATGAGCTAATACTTTATAGGATGACCCACTGCTGAAGCTGTAAAAATACAGATAATTTAAACTATAGCATTTCCCAGTGTACTTGAGAAAAAGCAGTTCTTTGCAATTAATTACATTCCTGGTATGTGTGCGGTGGTGAGATATCTGTGGGAGTATTGCCTTCATTAAAATGGTGCTTTTTAAATCAGCGTTATATTATTTGACTGCTTTCCTTGAAATGGCAGTCAGAAAAAAAATAACTTTTGCTATGGCTATGCACTGCTGCTCTTGTGACTTATTTTTACTTTTGCAGAAGTATTATAATAGAACACTCTCCTTCATGTCTGGGTTATCTGAAGGTGAAGGTAGTAAATGTTTATGTTAAGCAGTATTAATAACTGTAGTTGCTACTACTTACTGAACACTAACTAGAGCTTGAAACACTCTAATTTGCAAAAATTATCTCATCCTCATTGAGTTTCAGGGAGATTAAGTAACTTGTTCAAAATGAGCAGTAGGAATCAGGTTTTAAATCAGTTTTTTTAAAAACTCCAGAAGGTTCCTTCTAATTGCCACAAGGTCCTGTCTCTTCTACTTTTTAAGAAAATTTCTTCCAGCTTGTTAATGCTAGAACCTGTGTTTAATATTTAATTCAGCCAAATGCCAGGTTATATTCAGCTTGGATTTAAAAAAACAAACATTATTTTTCAAGGTCTCAGAGCACAAGCTCTGTATATTACAAGAAAATTTATTCACTTAGTTGGATGTCAGAGAATCTTGCTTTCATTTTGTGGATTTGCTGTGACCTTGGGCAAGTCAGCTGATTTCCCTGGGTGATATCCAGCACATTATTGATGTTTATAGTCTATTCTTATCAATGCCACAGCAAGGTTGTTTGGACATTTCCTCCTGAATGAATAGGAAAGAGGCATTTAGACTTGAGCGATTTTTTTTCCTCCTCCTTCATGGTCAACCAAGAATTCGGATGTCAAGTTGAACAGAAGCGAACTTATAAATGTAGGTCCAAAACTTTTCAAAATCACATAACCACATCTTTCCTCAGGCCCAAATATATCCACCAACTGGGAGGATCTCAAGATCCTGTCCCACCCCCTCATCAGTGCTTTACTGACCAGTGCACCTGTCCTGTAACTGTGCCTCATTAGTTATTAGCTTTCTTCTGAAACCCCCATTGTAGCCTCTGTTTTGTCCACATTCTCTTAAAGTCGCTGGTAGAGAAAACGATAGGCTGAATATTGATAATTAAAGTATTTCAATTAAAGTGCAATCTCTTTTAAGAATCAAGCTAATTAATACACATTTGTATGCCTAATATTATATTATTCATTCTTAGGAATCTTCATTCTTACTCTCATCCTCATGTGCATACCACTTCTTCTCCAACCACTGTGTTAGTGTGCCTGGCAAAGAGAACTCATGGGATATTTTCTTTCCAACTAATTTCTTAAGTATTTGGATTAACAGGAGGCATAGGATGACCAGTGACATCTTCTATAAAGATAATCAGTCAGGTTAGTGGGGAAAGAGTTTTTATTATGACTTTTCTCAAATCTTTTTGTTGGCTCCAGATAAAAGAGTGCATTAGAAATATTACATCTCACTCGAGCTACTCCCATATCAATTAAAGATAGGGACTGCAAATAGTGCAACTCCTGTTTCTCTTTTATTTTATCTCCTTTACTTCTGGAATTATATGTTATTTACATGGCAAAATATACTTGTGGTACAGTAAAGTCAGAGGCTCAGCAGATATTGAGAAGTTGGTCTATTCAACTAATACAGAATTATAAAGACTACCTTTTCATGTGGTTTTCTCAATATACCTTATGAAATGTCTCTTTATATCCATCTTCCATCTGATACCCTGGAGTTTAAAGTTAGTGTTGTTACCTCTTTAGAAATGAAAGGTATTGTGTTAGTGTTCTGTAGGTGGCCTCTAGTCGTTTAGAAGGTGTTCTCCATTTTTCCAGGCTCAACATTATTTTCTTCAGCCCTAATTTCTAACTTTCTTGGCTTCTCTGTTGGACAGTAGCAAGCCCATTCCTTACAAACCTCAACTATCTATCTCTTTTTTTGGTATGGAGTTCAGAATGTGTTCTTCACTCTTCTACAAGTCAGATACTGTTTTTTTTTTTTTCTGTGAGATGTGGAAGGCTAGTGAAATTAATCTTCAAAGTGAATAGCACTTTATTCTAAACTCAATGCAAAATCAGAAAGCCTCTCTACACCATCATTTCAGGCTAAGAACAGAGAGTGTGAGGGGATACCATTCCATTTATGGACAACTCTGACTGCTGTTTTCTGGGTTTTTTTTTTTGGTTCTTGTTACAAAAACTACGTGTTCACTGAGAGGGTTTGAACATTCATAAATGCCCAAGGCCCAGGCAGTATGGATGTTTTTACCTTCTCTTGAACTTTGACAGTTCTTTCAATCTTTCCCATTGAACAAGAGTTACTTGCTTAGATGTATAGATATGTATGCACAGTTCTCTTTTAGTGTTAAGTTTGTACCTCTCCTACCTGCCTTTAAAGTTTTTTGTCATTAATAAAACAAGCTTGTTAAAAACAAAAAGAAAGCCCTGGGATGAGGTGGCTTTATTGGTGAATTCCACCAAACCTTTAAAGAAGTAATACAAGTCTCACATAAGCTTCTTCAAGAAATAGAGAAGGGAACACTGTCCTCTTCATTTTATGAGGCTAAAATTACCCTGATACCAGAACCAGGCAAAATCATTAGAAAACTACAGACAGTATCCCTGATAGAGATAAGTGAGACATTCCTTAACAAAATATTTACAAATTAAATCAGCAACATGTAAAAAGGGATGCAAGGTTGGTTTAACATTTGAAAATCAATCAAAGTGCAGAGGAGAAAATTACATAATCATCTTAATAGATGCAGAGAAATCCTTTGACAAAATTCAATGCCCATTCATAATAAAAAAAACTCTTGGCAAACTAGGAAGAGAAGAGAATGGCCTCACTTTGATAAGTGGAACCTTTGAAAAATCTGAAGCTGACATCAGGTTCAATGGTGAAAGACTGAATGTTTTCTCCCTAAGGATGCCCACTTTGACCACTTCTGCTCAATCATTGTACTAGAGAGTCTAGCCGTTGAAGTAAGGGAAGAAAAAGAAATACCAGACTAGAGAGAAATTAAACTTTCTCTATGTGAAGATGACACTGTTTAGGTAGAAATTCTGATGGCTATACTAAACAATCATAAGAACTAATATGTAAATTTAAGAAGTTTATAAGGCAAAGGTGAACATGTGAAAATCAATTGTATTTCCATGTACTATCAACAAACAACTGGAAAATACAGTTGAAGAAACAGTATTTAAAGTAGCTGGAAAAACATGAAATCTGTAGAGATGAATTTAATAAAATATAGGTAAGATCTATATGCTGAAAACTACCTAACTTAAAGAAATAAACAGGAGGTCTGCCACCATGAATTGGAAGACTCAGTATTAATACGTCACTTCTTCCCAGATTCATCCAGAAATTCAACACAATCCCAATAAAAATCCCAGCAGGTATTTTGTAGACCTTGACAACTGATTCTAAAATAAATACTGAACTTCAAAGAAATTAGAAAGATAAAGGAGTTTTGGAAAAGACCAACAAAGTTGGCAGACTTACAAATACTACATGATTTCAAGACCAATGGTAGTGGTAAATTTATTAATACAGTGTGGGATGGACATAAAGATAGACATGTAGGCATAGAGATTCAGTGAAACAAAACACAATGTCTAGGGTCAGACCTACATATATTTGGTCAGTTTATTTTTCAACATACGTGCCAAGGCACTTCAGTGATTTTTTTTTAAAGCTTTTATAATGGGAAATACAGCTTACATATAGAAAAGTGCAAAAGCATAGCTCAGTGATGTATCACAGATTCATCACTGTGAAACTGTTGCCCAAGTCAAGAAATAAAACATTGACAGTATCTCTGAAAATTCTTCTCATCCCTGTTTCTTGCTTCCAAAGGCAAGTAAGTCCTGACTTACATGGGAACCACAACCTTCATTTCCTTATGACTTTACTACCCTAGTATTAGTCCTAAACACTGTAGTTTAATTTTACCAGCTTCTGGAATTCTGAATAAATATCTTACAGTATATATTCTTTTGTGCCTGCTTCTTTTGCTCACATTAAGTTTGTGAGGAATTGTAGTTTATTTTTGTATTGTTTTTCTATTGTATGAAGGCTTCCTATTTTATCTAGCTGTTCTTCTGTTTATGAATGTATCTGTTTTACATTTTGAGTGAATCAGATAATGCTGTTATGGGCGTTCGTGTATATTTCTGTTTTTTTTCAATTCTCTTTTTATTAAATATAGTCGACTTACAATATTATGTTAGTTTCAGGTGTAAAACATGATGATTAAGCAATTAAATAAATTATGAAAGGCTCACCACAGTAAGTGTAGTTACCAAAGTTATTAAAATATTATGGACTATATTCCTTATGCTGTACTTTTATTCCCATGACTTAGGTCTTTTAGAGTTGGAAGGTTGTAGTTCTTTATCCACTTCACCCGTTTACTTCCCCCCACCTATGGTAACCATTGGTTGTTTCTCTGTGTTTATGAGTCTATTTTTGGTTTGTTTGTTTTGCTTCACCATATAAGTGAAATAATATGGTATTTGTCTTTCTATATCTGATTTTTTTACTAAGCGTAATACCCTCTAGGTCCATCTGTGTTGTCACAAATGGCAAGATTTTATTCTTTTTATGGCTAATATTCCATTGTGTATACATACCATATATGTGTGTGTGTGTGTGTGTGTGTGCGTGTGTGTGTGTGTTATATATACACTTATCCATTGATGGACATTTAGTTTGCTTCCATAGCTTGACTTTTGTAAATAATGCTGCAATGAACATGTATATACCTTCTCCAATTAGTGTTTTTGTTTTCTTCAGGAAAATGCCCAGAAATAGAATTGCTGGATTGTATGGTATTTCTATTTTTGATTTTTGAGGAACCTCCATATTTTCCATAATGGCTGCACTAACTTACAGTCCCACTAATGGTCCAGGAGGGTTCCCGTTTCTCTACCCCCTAGCCAACACTTGTTATCTCTTGTCTTGTTGATTTTTGCCATTCTGACTGGTGTGAGGTGACATCTCACTGTAGTTTTGATTTGTATTTCCCTGATGATTAGTGATGTTAAGCTTTTCATGTGTCTGTTGGCCATTTGTATGTCTTCTTTGGAAGAATGTTTCTTCACGTCCACTGCCCATTTTTAAATTAGATTTTTTTTTTGGTGTTAAGTTATATGAGTTCTTTATATATTTTGAATATTAACCCCTTATTGGATATATCATTTGCAAATATAAGTAGCTTGCCTTTTTGTTTTGTTGACAGTTTCCTTTGCTGTCCAAAAACTTTTAGTTTGATGTAGTACCACTTGTTTGTTTTTGCTTAGGTCTTCTTGCCTGGGGAGACATAGCCAGAAAGAATTTGGTAAGGCCAATATCTAAGAGTTTACTGCTAATTTTTTTTTTTAGGTGTTGTATGGTTTCTGGTCTCACATTTAGGATTTTAATCCATTTTCAGTTCATTTTTTTGTATGGTGGAAGAAAGTGATCCATTTTTATTCTTTTTGCATGTATCATCCAGTTTCCCTACAACACCATTTATTGAAGAGACAGACTGTCTTTTCCCTATTGTATGTTTTTGCTTCCTTTGTTGTGATTGACAATATAAGTGTGGGTTTATTTCTGGGCTCTCCATTCTGTTTCATGTATCTGTGTGTCTTTTTTTGTGTCAGTATCATAGTGTTTTGATATCTGTCACTTTGTAGTATAGTTTGAAATCAGGGAGCAATGTATTTCCAGCTTTGTTCTTTCTTAAGATTGCTTTGGCTACTTAGGGTCTTTTATGGTTCCACATAATTTTTAGGGTTATTTATTCTAGGTCAGTGAAAAACACCAATTTATTTATTTATTATTTTTGCCATTGGTATTTTGATGGGGATTGCATTTAGGTCACTTTGGCCATTATGGCCATTTTACAATATCCTATTCATGAACATGGTGTTTTCCATTTATTTGCATCTTTTTCAGTTTCTTTCATTAGTATGTTATAGTTTTCAGAGTACAGGTCTTTCACCTCCTTGGTTAGATTTATTCCTAGGTATTTGATTCTTTCTGGTGCCATTGTAAATGGGATTTTTTCCTTAATTTCTCTTTCTGCTAGTTCATTATTTGTATATAGAAATGCAACAGGTTTATGTATTTGAATTTTGTATGCTGTGACTTCACTAAATTCATTTATTAATTCTAATGATTTTACTATTTTATTCTTCCCTCTGGCTGTTTGAAAATTATACACTCTTACCATTCTTTTGCTGACTATCTTTGAAAACAATATGTTTGCTTTATTTTGTTATTTTCACCCACTTCCAGACAAATTAAGCAAACTTAAATTCCCTTAATTTAATGTATTCCACTCCCATGTTGCATACTGTTCAATTCTATTTAACCCAATAAAATATTAAGTGTCAGTCTTTACTTAATCTTTTTTCTTTGTTTTCTTTCTTCCTCTGTCTCTAGGCTTCTGTTGGGATGACTTTCTGCCTCATTAGCACATTTTTTTGTGTTTTCCTTAGTGCAGATCTGCCAGTTTCACAAATTCTTTAGTATTTTTTGTCTTAAAATAGATTTCTTTCATTTACTTTTTGAAAGATACTCTTACAGGGCATAGAACTCCAGTAGGCTGTTTCAGCATTTAAAAAAAGATAATTCCACTTACCTTCTATCTTCCAGTGGCACTGGCTTCTTAATAAAAATAGTTCATTTATTGCTTCTTTGAAGGTAACCTGTTTTTTATGACTGCTTATAAGATTTTATTTTTAACTTTTTTTTCTCCAGAAGTTTTACTCTAGTTACCCATTTGTGGTTTCCTTTACATCTATTCTTTTAGGTTTCTTAAGGCTTCTGAAATCAGTGGTTTGAATGCCTTCTCTCACTTTACAGTATCATCAGCCATGACTTCTCTTCAAATGATGATTCTAGGTTATTCTCTCTCCATTTTCCTCTTTGGCATTCCAGTTATACATAGGTTAGATTTCTCACTGTATGTATGGCTCTCATTCTCTCTGAAATAATTCCCATCCTTTTGCTCTGTGTGGTTCATTTTAGATATTGTGTTATCTCCCTTTAATAAACTGATTATATATTCAGTTGCTTCTGTAAAACAAGTCTATTGAGTATTTTAATGGTGGTTTTCTTATTTCAGCTCTAGGATTTCTCAGTTTTCTTATTGCTGACAGTTTTATATTGAAATTCTATATTTTGTCTTTTATTTTCTTGAAGAGATTAAACAATTATTTAAAATGTGTGTCTAATATCAATATCTGAGGCACCTTTATGTCTTTTTTTGTTGTCTATTTTTCTGTTGATTTTCTTTTAATTTTGATGTGTGTCTCCATGTTTCAGTTTTTTAAATTTGTGTTGTGCAGATGCCTAGATTTATACAATCTATTTCCTGATAGGATGCCTAGATTTATACAATCTATTTCCTGATAGGATTTGTGTTTGCTTTTGCCAGGGAGCTGGGGCACTAACATTCCAAGATCACTTTGAAGTACATTTAGGGATTTAGTTGATTTGAAGTGTTCTGTCTAGAGGTGATTAAATGGCTATATTATAATGTTAGTTGAATCAAGATGTTGTGGCAGAAATACAAACTGTAAGTGTGAAGATGATGTAATGATTTTAAAGATATCTATGGCGTGTTATTTATATACGCATGTGCCCTGTGATTACATAAAACATTCAAAGAAAAAGATACATATATTCTCAGTGGATCCTGATGTATATGGTCTTGATTAGATTTTATTTGTTTTGCCTCAAAGCAATTCTATACAATTATGCTATTGTGCTTCTTTTTAACAATTAAATGATCAATGCAAACCAAAATCTTGTGAGTACAATTTAGTCTACTATGAGTGGATCTACCTCTTAGCCACCCAACAGTCATCTTATAAAATGTTCAAATAAATTAACATAAAAAATGGATCTTCCATAATTTCCCTAATACTAATAATGTGTTTATTGACACTTTATTCCAAAAAGTATGTACAGTGATTAGTAAGAAAAGTAAGATACCACAAGGTAATAAAAATTAACTATCACAGTGGAGAGAACAAAACAAAACAAAACTGGGAGGAACATCAAGTGGAACTAGGAATGAGGCTAATCAAAAACATATATTCTAGAACCCCAAATATATACTTACATGGTAGGTGGGCCTTATATGTATTTGAGGTTTTCTAATAGGGAAAACAAAAAGCAAATTTGATCAACACAATGGTCCATAAAACTAAAAAAACACAAATAAACTCAGAATACGATCCAACTATTTCATTCTTCAGATGAAGCCATTAAGTTCTAAGATCAAAAATAAGTTTATTTTCAGAACCCTTCTACAGAAAATATTGTGCAACGGCATGGATATATTCAGTAGTTTTCTTCTGGTGAACCTTGCAGCCTTTTTTTCTTGGAGGTCGCCACCAAGCACAGTTGAGTTGAAGGAATTCTTGAGGCCAGTTTGGCCGGGTATAGGTACTGAGGTAGGTTTTATGTATGCACCCTCTGGGTAGGTAGAGTATACATAAAGAATTGGATGAGATACATCTTTTTGGGCATGTATTTACATTTCTTTCTCAGCCAAACTTTTGGTTTTTGGTGAGAGATTGTATTTCCTGGAATGTCTGGGATACAGTTACTGTGTTTTGCCACTCAAATATAGATCCATTGGCTTTGATAGACACTTGAACTTGGGCAGTGCTGAGAGCTCCTTAGGAAGTGGAACCCAAAGATTTATTCCTGCATGTATGGACACTCCATCTCACTCATGATGAGTCATAGGGACAGCAATGGGAGGGGCGGTAGTTCCCTTCAGAGAGTGATTCAGTCTCTGCTTTGAAATACAGACTAGTGGGCAATGAAATTTTCTAGCATATACCATTATCAGAAAAATTTTAACCTGAAATATTTTAAGGTGATAACCAAACTGTCATCATGGCTAGCAATATCTCTATGCTGCACTCATAGAATGCCTAACTTTGAACATTGTTATTTTCTACTGGGCTCTCTAAAATAATCTGTGGATTATAGGTCTGAGTTATTTTCAGGGTTGTAATTTATGACAGTTAAAAGATGGGGACATATCTCCTAAAAGTAACTTCTTTTTTCTTTTTTGAGATAACAGGCCTGTGGGCTACTATTTATGCCACTTCGCAGTGGTGATTTTAAACCTCCTGATCTACCTATTGTAGAAAGCTTGTGTTTCTTTTCTTTAATAGGAAGAAATAATACAGTTCAACAAAAGTCAAACAGACATTAAGAATTTAGGGGAGTGGAGTAGTGCCACGAAACATATCCCTGTTTTAACCCAGATAGAACACTGTGGTTTGATTTGTTAAAAGATAATTTGTATTAATCTTGGCCCTTGTAGTTCCTTAATGCTCATTGTGCATCTGTATGTATACAGAATAATATCCTGGAGAAAACAAGGGATATTTGATACAGTAACTGGAGCAAGGAGCTTATAACCCTACTTGGGAAAATAGCAAATGCATTTCTGAAATGTTAAACAGAAATACAACAGAGAAAAAGACATTCATGAATGGTTGAGGAAATGCCGCAGGGCAATTATTAATTGAATTGTAAAACTTAGTGGCAATCAGCACAGATGCCAAGAAAACTTGAGACTAAAGTTTGCTCAACTAGCTTCTCATAAAGCAAAGTTTTAGTGCTAATTCTGTGTCTTGATGTGTACATATGATCATGATTTTGAATTCCTCTGAAGAGGACTTTTTTAAATACAGGAAATAATGTGTGATTATTCTAATCAAACATAGATTTTAAAAAATCAAGACAAATAGTATTCATGGTGTGTTATTTTTGAATAACACCATGTAGTTCTCATAGCTCTTGCCACATAGTATTTGCTTTGCCTCATGCCAGCCCTATAAAAAAGACCAGGGCAGGCATTTTTCCTGACTTACTCATGAGATCATTGAGGCTTCATAAAGGTATGAGGTATGAGAATTGTCTAGGGTGTGGCCCTGATTATATCCTAGGTGTTTTGCCTAGTCCATATTTTTGTTATGTTGTGTGATTGTCAGTAGATTTAGATAAATGACAGATAACTTGACATCTTTGTTTTCCAGAGGATGACCACAAAGTACCCTTTTGTACCTTGTTAAGCAAATGAAGAAAATAAGTTTACTGTTTACAGCCTCTGTTCATACTGACAAGTCATTTTCTTTTGATCTGACAAATGTGTGAATTCAGTAGATGTGAAGTGGTTTGTACGCCGTTCTTATAACATTATCCAGTGTGGGGCAGATTTTCAGGACCTAGGTATATAGTTCGCATGCTGAAGGAGCTTTCAGTCAATCCGAGGAAAGCTGAGATATGCTTGGCAAAGTGGTAGGCCACCACCGCAGAGAGCAGATCATCCTTTGTCAGATGAGAGGCGGCAGATGTGCTGTATCAGTGTCCTGATTCAGTGGTGGTTCAGGTGAGGAGGGACTTTGGCTAGACTTCCAAAGGTTGATCAGATTCCATGTGTGGGAGGCCTGGGGACAGTCTAGTTGAGTGGAACTTTAGAAAACATGGAGCAATGACTTGGGCTGGATGGGTGGGGGGCATATCGAAAAATTGAAATAATGGTCAGGCGGGAGAGTTGGCTTATGAAGGCAATAAAGAACCATGAAAGAAATGTGTGTTTTGCTTATTTTCTGGTAGTGGAGCCATGAGGTCATGGAGAGGTTCTGAGGTTGCCATCGCAGTCCTGTAATGCATTACAGCCCTGGTGTGGCTGAAAGACAAGGGGACAGACCAAACTTTTTTTTGTTAATGTTTATGTTATTTTATAGAATGCTTTTAGCGTGCTTTTGTATTTCAATGAATAGTGAAATCCAAAGTGAAATCCTTTCTCCCCTGGCAGGTGGTGCTGCCTCTTTTATATGCAGCAAACAAAGCCCAAGGCTGAGTGGGTATGCTCTTATGATGGGGAAGCTCTGTAGGCAAGAGTCAAGCAATGCGCAGCCTGCCACTTTGTAGATGCTTGACTGCACTCTCTGTGCAAACCTTCTGTGCTGCAGGAGCAGGGTTCTGTGCCCAAGGGGTGGCAACAGGCAAGGAGGCATTTCCCTGAATCAGTGACTGGAGGCAGCACTGTCCCTTAGCCAGAGTCCTACTCTGATCTTGTGTAAGCATATCCTCTGATGTTTTTGCCCATCCACCCAATTGAATTCCTTCAGTTTCACCAGTGAGGACTCATTTCTAACATCATGTTAATTAAACAAACCACCAATTTCATCAATGAAAAGCTATTTCTGATATTCAGTATGCTAAATAGCAAAGCCTCTGGTCTTGATCAAGATATGAATAGTTGAAGTGCTTGCCAAGGTCTGAAATATGACACTTTCTGATACGTTATTAGCTGATCCCAGGAATCTGAATTCTCTGTTAGGCCCAATGACTGTCTTCAGAGGTAAAGCTTAAACTCCAGATCTGTACATTGTGTCTTACTGTCGATGATGAAGAATAGTCTATGAATTTCTTGTATTAGTTTGTTAAACAGATTGTGGAAATAATGCCTGTCTGACAGTTAACTCAGTTTATTTTATAGTCTCAAGATAAATGGCTTTTGTGTTTAATGTGCTTGTGACTGCTACCATACTGTTATTCTCTTTGCTTTACTGTATGTTGATGAAGAGTTATAGAGAAATATACCTATAAGTAAGGAAAATGTTACAAAGAGAACCTAGGGCATACATATATGGAGCACATGCATGCTAAAATGGTTGAACTTGTTATCCTGAAATCCTGATGAGCAGTTTTCCAAGGTGTTTATAGGCCACCCAGTGGCCTCCCTTGTGAGATTCCCACTTTGTCCCTGGCACTAGGTGTAGTTGTGAGCCTTCTCATTCTGCCCAGATTCTGTTGGTCTGCAGTGAGGAAAACCTTTCTTTGTCAGGAGATCCTGTCCAATTCTCTAACTCTTGGCAGGCTTGTTTACTTTTTCATGGTTTCTTTCCCAAACATTTCCCAACCTGGACCCCAGATGAGTTGGTTTCCTGGGCTTTTTGCTGTTGAAGGCAGGGACGCTTTTATTGTCCAGCCCAAGTACAGCCTGTCCTTTGACTTTGCCAGAACTGCTTCACCAGATTTTAAAGGTACATGCATTCAAATGTATCAAAGATGTTAGTTCAGGGAGCCCTCCGACTGACTGGATTTCCAATCTTATTCCCTGCAGTCCCTTGTGGCATCTCTTCTAGCAAAGAAAGAGACTTAGATTCTATTATGGAGAAGTTAAGACAAATATGGTTATGAAAATGAAATGACTGTGTGAAAGAATGATCTTGTTATGAATCTATATTGATGAGTATAAAATGCTGTTTTAATGTTTTATGTATACATGCACATGTGTACATATACCCCATCTATGTACATGTATGATGGAAATGATGTTGCAGTATATCAATCCAGAAGACTTCATTTTTTTCATGATTCAATTAAAATAGCTTTAATTTTTGTTTTTCTAATACAGCAAGATCAACTTTACACCTGGGCTGCAGTCAGTCAACCTACACACTCACTGGATTACACAGAAGGGCAGTTTCCTAGGCGAGTCCCATCTGTTTGGCCACCTTCGAAGACCCCTGAAGAACACAGGCCCAAGGATGCTGAAACAGGTAGGACCCAGGAACAGGGAATGTTCTCAAAGTGCATAACGTAAGCATATTTGTGTGGGGCTCCCTGGGTAGTCAGTCTGCATTTCTCTCCTGAGTATTTCTTAGGTTCCAACCCATAGATAAGTAAAGTCACTGGGAAGCCTGTTAAACTGAAAATTCCTGTGCCCTGCCTTCAAGGCTGTTGAGTTAGAATTTTGGGGCATAGGACATGGAATTGTCCAGTTACTGCTGAATGTATTAATTTGAAAACCACTGCTTCAGGCATCCAGCTGTAGCCACTACCCAGGGTTAGAAGTGAACATCGTATTCAAGCTAAGAGAGCTCTGAAGGGAAGTTTCTGTCAATTACCTTCAAAGGTGCTGGTCCCCTTACCCCTTCCCTCTGACTCTTTGCCCTTTCTGCTTTCTTTGTGCTTTTCTCCTTTCCTTTTCTTTCAGAGCTAACTGGGAGAGGCACAAGAGAGATACAAGTTTTACAAAATCTACATTTCAAGCAATCTTAAAAATTGTACAGCACTCAGATGTAATACTTATTTTTCTTAAAATTTTTCTTTTTGGTTGCTTTTTCTCATTATACTCTTTGTTGTCTTGAAGTATTTTGTACTGTTAGCTGGGAAGATAGAATAAGATTAACATCAATTTTATATGGAGACTGAAAGTAGGAAAGTATATTCACTGTACAGAATTAAGAGTTGTATTTGTGTAATAATGTTTTACGGAATTTAGTTGTTTTATTTCTTTTTTTCCCCTTTTTTTTCATTTTGGCTTTACAAATACCCAACTTCTTGGTGGACTCATCTGGAATATTGACATCTGATCTCTAAGGGAAGAACAAATAGAAGGTCATTGAAACTGTTCAGAAATCTCTCCCTCACCAAATTTTCCTAAATGGTAGCATAGTTAGAGTTCAGAATTTTGATTTTTCCCCTCCATTGGCTTATGGAGAGAAAGATAGTTATTAGGAACTTAATTTGCATATGTAGTGGAAGAGTGTAGCGAAGAGCATGGCATTTGGGCTTCCACTTTCCAGCTTTGTAACCTTGGGCAAGTTTCCAAACCACTGTACTCAGTTTCCTCAACTGTAAAATGGTGATAACAGCTACTGCATAGGGCTGTTTTAAGAATTATGAGTTAATGTGTTTTAAAGCATAGCATTAGCATGCAGAATGCAGTGTCTGGCTTGGTTTAAGTGCTTGCTGTTCTTCCTCACCAATTCCCTTTAAAACCAACGACTCACAGTGTCAATTTAATCCAGGCCCCTGCCCAAAGGTCTGCAAAGGGAACTCAGTGCTCATAACCTCCTGTTTCTATCCTAGTCTCTGGAGGGATGCATTTACCTCTTTTCTTCCTTATGCTGAGGCACTGAATGAGGACCTACACCTAACCCAGCATATCTCCTTTTTAATGTCTGATTCTTTTGAAACACTATGTAGTGTTTACTAGGTGGATTGTACTCCCTGAAATGAACAATAAGTGAGAGGTAGGAAGTGGGAAACATTCCATGTAGGGTTCTGAGTTTCTCATAACACAGAGTACAATTGATCAGGGGCCAAGGTATAGGATTCCTTAATGCAAAGATCTTCAGAGATGAGGGGTCCTAAAAATATTACATATAATATATATGCATGCATATAAAAGCATGTTTAGTTTTAAAAAGAAAAGCACACAGCTAAAAGTATTGATCGCATTAAGCACACTCTTCTATTTATGTTAAAAATTAATGGTAGGAAATAGGTGTAGATAGAGTAGAATTGATCCATTTCATTGAGAGTTCTTTTAACAGTTGTTCATATATTGTGTGTTTATGTCATTGATTAAGGTGATATTTTTTCTTCTCTAGTGTTATCTATCTTTCTCAACTTCTCTGAAACATTGATATTACCCTCTAAAGTTTTAGGACACTTTAAAAAATGTTATGAAACATTTTATGTCATTGATGTATATTGGAGGAGCACCAGATTAGTGACAGTCTGAATATCTTCCCATTGGGTAAAAGATGATAGTTCCAATTGGTACCTAGTTTGTAAACCAGGAAGTTTGTTATCTAGTTTTGTCTTTGTTATTTGATGTACCTTGGAAAATGTCAGAGCAAGTGATTTTAATATAATAACTTGTCTCCTTTAAAAATACGCATTCTTGAAGAGGATGATGAAGGTAAGTAGAAAATCATTCCACATAGTGACTTGTTTTTCTTCTTTTGATCCGTTATAAACTCAAACATGTTGCATCTTTTTGTCCAGATGATCTAATGGTACTTTCTAAACTTTTCCTGCTGTAACTCGCCATGGAGCATTCTCATGCAGGGGACCACACCATCCTCTCCCTCCTAGTCAGCCAGTCAGTTAGTTGTAAGAAAGAGAATGTAAATAATAGAGTGAAAACATTGCATGCAGTTACTCTTTTTTAATAAAACACATATATAAATTGCAAACTTTCATAATGTAATTATTAATGTAATAAAGCATTTGTGATGCACCTGACAACTGATTGCTACATGTTTTTGTATAGTGACATCATAGTTAAGAAAACCACTGTTTGCTGTAAGTGGCCCCTTTCAATTTCAATTCAAAGTAAAAAGAAATCAATGACTTTTTTTCTTTTGAAGAAGATGTGCTGTTCTATCTTAGAATGTCGAGAACTTGTTTTTTGCCATTGTTTTTTGTCTTCCAGTTCTTAATATTGGCTATTAATTCACAGGTTCAGTGAGTGCAGATTGGAGGTGCTGCCTCTTCTACCTTGTGTTGATTTTACATAATCTCTTCTGTGAAAGAGTCCTTTCTCCACCTTCATATATTGGTGAAGGAATCCACCGTCTTCTATATGAGTTTGAATGTAGAGGTCAAGGTGAACCCTTGGTGCCCCTTCCCACCAACTTGCTGCGGAAGGGACGCAGATTCCTGAGATATTTTGCTTCCATTCTGGCTCCCTACCCAGTTGGTTTGTCTCCACAGAGGAGCCTAAGGTGTTAAAAATCAACCTTTGGAGTCTATAGAATGCCACCTGGAAGGGTAAGGCTAGCTGAAAGGAGATTCGGAGGCAGCGTCTTTCAAAAGTTGGTGGCAGGAACATGAAGAAGAAAAACTTCCCATTTATCTTGTTTTCTTACTTCTTTTCTTTTATAAGATGCAATTTTCCCCCCACCCCCTGTACTCCACCAAGTTCTTTTTTCTGGAGTTCTGTGGCATTTGATTATTATTTATATCATTTGAATTATTTATGTAGTGTAATTTTGCTGTTTATACAATATCTGTCTTCCTTTTAGACTCCAACATTTCAAGACCTCTGGGCACATAGTATATACCTAAAACTTGAGGGAATAAATCAAGATCTTCTGTTGAAAAAGATCTAAACAAGTAAAATACCTACTTAGCACATTAATACAGGCATTTGAAGGAGAGTTTTGTGTGTGTTAAAATATAGACTATTTTAGGGGTTCAATACCAAGTTTCAATATCAAGAGATATACACAAAATCAAAGATATAATTAAATTAAAATTTCAAATTTATGGAGAACAGAAGCAGGGTGTCCAGACATGAATGGGGGTTTGATCCTTCTTGCTAGAGCGAGTTGGGTGTGGATTTTTTGAAAGGCAACTTGAGCATACAAACTCCTGGAGAAAAGTGTCCAGAAGGACTGCTGGTAGAAACTTTTTGCATAGAAATCCTAAAAATTATGTTTACATGCTGGCTGACAGAATTGTAACTCACCTTTGTGCAAAAAAAAGGTCTGATCAGTTTATAAATACCTAAGGTGTACGAAATATCTAAGGATTATGAAAGAAAATAGATCAAAGTGAAGGGAATTTAGGATGGAACAGTAAAATAAAGATGTGGTGAGTGAGCATATTAAAATATATTTCAGAAGGATCTGAAGTTTTTAAAGGCAGTTGGAAACTTACCCCTCAGGTTCCTGAATCATCCCTTGTGTCCATGAGATTAAAAGCAAGCATCTTAGAGAAGCATGACTTTTCTGGCCTCTGATATCCAAAAGAAGTGTTTCAGATGGTTCCTAGTAGAAGAGATTTGTGGGATTAACCCAAGTACGGTATCATCATCCTCTGTCCAGGATTAGTACAAATGCTTTAACATGCATTCAGTTGAGGTAATGAAGAAATTCTATAAATTTAGGGCCATGGAAGTTTGCTAGAGTTCTCTCAGCTTCCACTTGATTAAGGGATGAAATGCACTAGAACAGATTGACCATTATCTCTTATAGATAGTTCTCTTTTTTAATTTTTTTTTTTTTGGTAAAATTGGCCTGCATTTTCTTCCTACATATGCAAGTGTAAATATCCTTATTTGGCAATGAGGGGCAGGTGATTGATTAAATAATCAAATGAGCACAACATAGGGTTAGCCCTTTCTAGGAAAATGACATGTTAACCCCATCTTCATTTCTGGGAGGATATGGCATAGCAGAAACAAAACACCTACCTTTATCAGGCAGCTAATTATAAGCCATGCTATTTAGATGAAGGTTAATACATTCTCTTTAACTTAAATTGACTACATTTGAATCAAATTAATGTACACCATTAAAGAAGCTGTAATTAATAATTTTATATAAGTACATTTTTAAAGTTTCAAGTTCTTTAGACACTGCTTAATTCATTTTTAGAAGGCATAGTTTACATATCTTGAAGGGGTGGCTTATTTTCCATGCATAGCAGTGAGGTATATCCTATTCATTGTCTCATAGTCTCCTCTCTGCAAATGTAAAACTCATCCAAGTATGTTTTATTTGATCCACCACAGGCTTATTTTATGATGATAAAGATGATTTCTGAAATGTATTTGGAATTGTGGGGGGCCCCGAAATTTAGATTATTTAGAACACTTCAAGTTTTGTCAGGAATGTTCTTCTATTTTGTGTCATGGTAATGTTTTTATAAAAAAAAAAAAAGGCAGTCTAGTTTTTTAATTGTGAAGAAGGTGAGTGAAGGAGTTGGCAGTTTCAAATGTACCCTTGCAAGAGTTCTCACTGGGTGACTTTTTAAAAGCAACCGTCCTATTGATCAATAAATATGTAATGAGACTGGCTGGCTGTTCCAAGGCTTAGTAACTACAATTCTCCAAAGAGTCTCCGGATCCTGGGAGAGGAGAGTGTTGGTAACAAATGCCACCAGAGTTTGTGTGAGGGGTGATCATTCAAAGAATGTTAGAACTGAGGGGATTTCTCAAACTCACCTGCCCAGTGACTCTGGTCCTGAGTCGCCACTCGGAAACCAGCTTGTCATTTGCACCCAGCCCGCCAACTTCTCTCTACTCACAGCATTTTTGGCCACTCCTCGTGCTTCTCTTTAGTCTTTCTCCTCCCTATACCTTCTTCTTTTCTTACTTTTATTCTTTATTATTTGCCTTCTTCTCAACGTTTATTTGTCTGTCTTCTCTCAGCTGTTCATATCCCTTTTCCCTTCATTTTGCAATACAGTTATTCTGTACACATCCTGTCATCGTAAGCTCTTGACACTCTAAAATTCCTACACGTCTGCTCATGATTTGGAAGGGAGTATTTTGATATAATTTCTCTTGGATGTTGTAACACACTGATTCAAGGAAATAAAAAGTGTAGTGACAGGGATGCAGATGGGTGAATGAATTCAGTTCAGGTAGCTGTTGAATTAGACAGAGGGAGAAAAGTTCAGGTGCAGTTCAGAAAATTGAGACATCTTTCTAGTTCATTGTCTTGGTGAACTGGACCTGTTCAGAGCCCAGAAGTTTGCCTTTTTGGACAGGTCACCAGATCTCGGACCATAAGAAGAAAGCTGGGCAACATCGTGGCATTTGTAATACAAGAAGCTCTTAGCACTCCACCTACAGGGCCTTTGGGTTCTTCCTGCTGCATCTAAATAGAAATGGAAGAAAAATATGTCCTCATTTGTCCGAAGCCCCAGGAACTTATCTGGAGTCTGCTGTGTGGGGGGAGGGCTTGGAGGTGACTGAAACAAAAGTGTTCCTGAGTTTGTACCTGCTTTAATATGAACTGTTGGCCAGCTTTGGTGTTAAAGATCTTTATTCAAAATTGGCTAATTCTGCTGTTGAATTCAGAGTAGAGATTTATCAGTATATGAGAGCAGAATCCCTTTTTGATCGACTCAATGTGATATTTGGGAAAATGGTTATATTTTAAGGTCATTTATTAATATTCTGTTGCCACAGTGACTAATCCATCCTATTCTCAAAGAGTTTTGTCCTGGAGGAGAACTCTTAGCTGAGGTGCAGGAAGTAGCTAAGGCCAAGTGGTATCTATGTTTCCCTTAGGAAGCCCTTCCTCCCTCTGTCCCTGCCCAGGACCCTCTCCTCACAGTGGCACCCACTTGCACGGTGTGATCATTCTCTGGAACACTCCTTTTGTTCACTCCTACAATTACTCAGCAAATATTTTAAGCTCCTGCTGTGTGCCAGGCACTATTCTAGATGTTGTGGCTCCAATAGGGAAAAAACATTTACAAGGATGCAGGCCTTCACAGAGCTTATGTTCTAGTGGGTCAATGAGTAATAAGTAACTAGGCAAGTGAATTAGGTAGTAAGTTGCATGATGTCCCATGTTAGGAAGAAAGTAAGAGGGAACAGGAGTGCTCAGAGTCAGTGGGATTAAATAGGGCTCCCGGCAGGCTTGGGCCAAGCCCTTGGGAAGTGGGGACATGAGCCATCTGCCACTGCAGAGACCCTGAAGGGGGACCATGAAGGCAGGTGGAGGGTGGTGGGAAGGCCCACACATCGGGGTGGTGGAGGTGTCCAGCAAGGGCAGAGGGAAGAAGGCTGTATTATAAAACTTAAGTAGTGAATACCCTTCATTTTTCTATGCATCACATATATCAACCAAAATGCTGCTACACTGGGAATGTCTAAATTATCCCCAGAGTGACTGCTGTCTCTTGTCAGGTGCCTGGTCTGCATGCCTGCTGGTTGTGGGAGCAATGTGACAGGAGCCACGTTCTAGTCTCCATCCAGCCACTATCTGCTTGATTAAGGGCCTCTGATTTCTTGTCTGTAAAATGGGGAGGATGGGCAAGATGGGTGCCTTTCAGACTGTGATCTGTGGAGTACTGGGGGTTCTGAAGGCCCTTCATTTTTATTTTTATTTTTAAACTTCCATGCAAGATTCACTTAGAAGAAAGTGTCTCCTAGCTTAAGAAAAAAAATCCTTAGTTATGCCACCATGAACTTGAGTCTCATAGACTCTCAAACGACCACCTAAAGGAGCAAGATCCCTTCATAGTCCGTTTTTACTCCACGCTACTTGGTGACACTGCTCATTCTCTCTTCCTGAAACCAGAAGGTAATTGCTCAGTAGTTAGGTAAGACGACCGCAATCCCATCGCTCCAGATTGGTGCATTGGCTTCTATCATTGTAAAAATGTTAGCTAAGTGAATAGAATAATAAGTGAATGTCTGAGCATATACTTCCTGGCACAAAATAGAAACTAGCAATTGAGAAAAACAAGTGTGATTGATGTGTCAAGATGGGCATCAGGCTATTCCAGTTTTAAAAATAACTGATGACACGAGTATTAGTCATTATTTGTTTTATATACTCTGACAGTAGTCATGTCCTCATAATACAGAAGTACAATTGGAAGGTAAACTGGATGTTTTTGCTACTTCTGGTTAAAGATGTATTTTAGTTAGTTTTGTTTTCTGACTGAGAACAGAGGAAAATTGCTTCTTTAAGATATTGACTGTCTTCTTCCTTTCCAACCCAGAATCTCAATCTGCTGTTTTGGAAACTCCAAAAAAATGTTCAGATGCTGTTCAGCAGGTAAGATCTTAATGAAATGTTGAATTCTTTTCTCTCTTACTTATCTTAGAATTGTGGCACACTGATTTATCTTCACATCTGCCCAACTTCCTTCTAAGCTTGCAAGGAAATCCAGTCAGACAGAAGGGGATGTTTTCTTCCATTTAGACTTTGCAGAGAAAATCAGCCTTGAAGTGGAACTGAGTACAGGCTTTTCAGAAGCTGCATCATTCATTCTATATCCAGCCAAAGAGCGGGGCCTGACAACAGCTGGCTCCAGAAGCAATGGCGGCCACTTCAGGAGGCGCCATGTGGAGACATGCCTGGCCAAGCTCATAGTCACATGGCTACACTTAAAAAAAAAAATCAGTCAGAGTTTTTCTAAAATAGAGTAAGATTCTTAAGTTGCTTTCATGGGTGAAACATTAGTGTCTGTTTAATTTACATACAAACTTTTTTTTCTGTTTCTACAGCCAAATTTTGTCTTTTTTTGGTACCAAATGGACTTACTATTAAGAAAAAAAGAACTGCAAGAAAGGAAACACTTAACATGAAATAGTACTTGTGGATAGCAGTTGCTCTTGTGGATGTAAAACCATTTTAATTTATTTATCCTTTCTCCCAATTATATTTTTGAAAAATAATTCAGTATTAGAAATTACCAGTAAGAAGAGCATCTGTTTCTTCTGGAGGAAAATGAGAAGACACATACCTGGGTTCTGTTTAGTGTGTAATGACATACTTAGGCCATCTGGGATAAAGTGTTCTTCTCAGTAAGACTGAAGAACTTGATGACTTTTGGGAATTTTTGCAGGTATAAAATGACTTCCCTTTTCAAAAGCCACCGCCCTGCATCATACATGAAAGTTGAGCTCCCTCTGCAGGAGAAATAAGAATGTAACATTGGTTGAGAACTTATAATCTACTGCTCTTAAAAATACAGCTATGCATAGGAGTAAGGATACTATTAAGGATAGTGTCATAAAATAGGTCTTCCCAGCTTCTTTTTGTCAGAACAGAAACCTGAAACAGGCTGGGTACCTGGAAAGGAACAGTAGACTCAACTGATGGTTATTTAAAAGTGTAAACAGCAAATAAGATGAAGCAAGGTGAAAAGAGGTAAAGAGAAATGCAGTCAGAAATAATTAAGAGAAACAGTGTTCTCAAAATATCCTTTCATTATTTTTATAGCTTTTTTTCTTTGAGGCATGACTAAGTTGTGATCTGAGATAATTTATTAGATTTTTCAAAATTCTTATCTCCAGGGCATGTATTACTGACTTCTTTGTTATATGGGAGAGTGACAAAGAAAACCTGCATTAAAAATATTCTATACTGTCAGAAATGATACAACATATACTATATTGCTCTATGTATTCCAGTTATAAGATTCCAGCTATACTAATTCAATATATGTTCGTATGTGTAAAATTATGTTGATTTTCTATTTTTTTGAGCTGTGAACCATGGTAAAATATGTTGTAATGAGCAGAAACCTGATGAGTGGGTGACTTACAAACAGCTGATATTACAGCTTTTAAACTCAAGGATAAGACAGATGGATTTAAATTTCATACCTTCTCCTTTCCTAGTTATTAGTGAAGTCTCTGGAAGCCAGAAAATACAATAAATTAATTGAGAGGTACCAGGCAGTATTTGGAGGTTAATCACTCAGCAATGGCATTGCTTACTTTTGGAATCATTGACTTGTCTTGTCATAAATTTACCTGTAGGCTGGTTTTTTTCCTAGAGGATATGTGTATGTTTCCTGAGAGCCTGAAGTAACTGGACCTAAAACGGATACAGAAAACTAGAATTAGTTACCAGTTTACTGTGTACTGATTCTTTTACTGTATTATCTTCTATAAGTCCATTAAAGTAACAATTAGAATTCATATTTAACTGAGAAAGAAAATGATGTCTATAAGAGTTGACTTGTTTAAGTTCACAAACTCTATAAAGGGTCAGAGCCAGGATTTAAACACAGGTCTGCTTGATTTTATACCTTAGATTCTCTGCACTATGATAAAAATTATACTTTTACATGGGTAATTACCCTACGGATTTAGGGTTCTAAAATTTCATGGTAAAATCATCAGATGGATGAAGTGAGGAGTTTATTTTTAAAAATTATTCAATTATATTTGAACTGTACCATTAATAAAAGTCAGATATCAAGATACGTATGAGACATAGAGAGACTGATTAGTTCACCTATACATTTGTTTTAGTTTCACTGTAATTTTGGTGTGCTGCATTGAGTCAATTTCACTAACTTCAGTGCTTCCCTACACATTTAAAAGAAATTAGCAATTTTGTTTTTCACATCAAGCACCTTGCTCTTTTTCTTCTTAGTCACTAGATGGCAGTTCTGCATCTCTGTAAGTTACCACTGCAGAAGGGAAGGAGAGGTTCTAAGGCAGTTTGCTCTGTGTGAATGATGAGCCAAAGAGGTTTTCTGGTCCATCCGAGGCTGCCGGTGTTATTCTGTGTCCGTAATGCGCGGTTCCCAGGACTGCTTAGTCAGGGGCATGAAGCAGAATTGGAAGGCTCCACCTAACGTTTTCTTCAGACGGGAGCTCAGGCACCTGTTCTCTCAGTCTGAGCACACTGCCATTTATTGAATGAGTTTTGGCAAAATTTTGCTCTCTCTGTAGTTCATAATTCTGAGAACTCCATATCCCTAGAAAAAACACATGACCCATAAAGTCTTTTCTCAGCTAAAAGGAGTTGAAGTCTGTGCTGTGGCCAGAGAGCATGATGCTGAAAGGAAACAGGCTGGCACATGTGTGAAAAGAAAAAACTGTAACTACTCCTCGGGTGCTTCTGTTGGTGGCCTGATGGAATGAGAAGTTTTAAAATAAAACTGCATTGTTTAGGGCTCACTTATTGATAGTTTTCAAGTAAGATGCCCCAAAAAATCTGCTATGTCTAAAGAATTATTTCATAAAACTGAAATAGGACTGTCTGTCAGCTCTGTTGTATATTCTTTGGTGTTTGAAATACTTAAACTATAATTCCTGTTACATTTTACAATATATAAATAGCCAAATGCCAATGATATTCTTTAATAATGTTTGTGCCTATGTTGAAGATTAATGTATGGTAGCAAGACTGACTACTGCCCAGTTTTTAACTCATTTTTTGCTTTTGAAGTTATATATAAAAATTGTGTTTTGAAGTATTTTCCTCAAACTCTTGACATCATTCTAATGTAAAAAGACTAGTTGAAAGGAAAATAGAATAAGATTTGATCTTCAAAAATGCTAGCTTTGGGTCAGAATTGATAACAGGTCATTGTAAGTTGGGTCTCTCTATACATGTCAGCATTTATTAATGGTAAGTAGCCATGTCTATTACAAAGTGCTAGAAAAATAAGGCATTTTACAATATCAGCACTCTCTTACCCCATATGTTGTACAGTTTATATGCAGCAAAGATCAGGAAATGCTTAGGGTTTGAGATAACTGGCAAAATCCTATCTCATTCCAGTTTTGACCTCTTTTGAAATTGGCTTAAAACTCTTCTCTCAGGATCCTGCTGACCAGTTCTTCTGAGCCCCCTCAGTGCAGAACTGGATTGCAAACTTATTTGAGGAGTTGAGTATTCTTCTCTGTTGGTTCTCCTTAAAGTATGTTATAGTGCTCTTTATTCAATGGCCCCTCAGTACACTTTGTTATTAGTTTCAGAAACCTCTTTATTTAGGAACAAATCAAGGGCACAGATGGGAGTGATGGGGGTTGTCTGGCTGATAGTGTTGAGGGATTACTTCCACATGTCTTGGCACAGGAAAGTTTAAAGAGTAAAAGAAGCATTGGTCAGATCAAAAGAAAGGTGTGGGGTGAACGCAATTCTAAGAAATAATGATGGAGACTTATAAAAACAAGAAGCCAGTTGAATTGCTTTGGAATGTATTAGACATATCAAGGGTTGGGGAAAAAATGTCATTTAATGAAAATGCCTTCTAAACTCCAAGGCAAAGAGGAATGTAGATTTATGTGGTAATTATAACCCCACAAAACAGTAATTCATGATACAAGTAAACAAGTGAAATGTAAACTGGAGTGAGAAAACAGGGGTTGAAGGAGATTGGGAGAGAGGTGGCTGGGGTCTGAAAGCACAGGTTGGGCATCCTTGAAGTTTACCTCCAACTCCGGTCATTCTTAGGAACCTGATAAATACTCCAGTCCAGTGAGTCTGGGGAGGGACAATGTGAGGTGCAGCTGGGGTTGAAAGAGATGCAAGGACACTCTGGTGGAGGCATGGGAAATGGGATGCGTTTTGGCCAGGTGACTATGTTAAGGGGAAAGATGGGTTTTCTGGAAAATACATTTTCATTTTATGGAAACTAGCTCAGAAAAAAATTTAGACATTCCAACTTTAGAAATAAAGTTGAGAAAAAAAACCTGTTCTGTCAGTTCTAGTTCTACGGATGAGAATGCAAAGAAAGAGTTAGATGTCACACTTTGTTTTTGCTTTTTCTAAGGCTTGGAGGTGAACGGAAGTGGTATCTTAGCTCTGTTGAGCATTGGGTGGTGTAAACCTCATTTGTGCGGGACAACATTTATGGCCTGTGGAGAAGGGCAAACGTCGAGCAGCTACTCTAAAGCGGTAGCTGAGCTGATAAAGGTTCTTAGCTTATAAAGGATGCTTATCCTTTGTTGAAACTTCCTGGGCATCTGTTGACATACTGTGTGCAAGCTACCTGTGGTGGGTATTGAAGGAGATACAAAGAATTATAAGCTCTCAGGCTCTTGGGAATATACAGAATGATTTGCAAGATGTAACGTGATTCTGCCAAGGTATTTAGTATATGTGTATTACAGATCTTAAAAAATGGGAACGTTACTGAGAAAGTGCAATGAAACAGCTTCTTAGGAAAGGTGAAACTTAGTCTAAGTTCTTAAAGTGACTATTTTTGGACAGGTGAAGGGAAGAAGAGCCTTTCAGATGGGAGAAGAGAGTAAAAGTACAAAAGTGAAAGTGGACGTGGTCCTTGGGTGGGGGGAAGGGATGAGCAGAAGGCCCCACAGTGCAGGTAACCAGATGAATGAGAGGTGGCTCTGTTCCCTCCTTGGCCTCTGGTGCCTGCAGGCGCCGCGCCCCAGCCCAGGGCCAGCTTATCTGGCTTACCCCCAGGTCTCTTCAACCCTCCTTCTCTCCCCTCCACAATGCTTCCAGAGTTATCTTCCCAGAATCCAAATCTGCTTAGGTCTGATAGCTGCTTAGACTCATTCAGTGACTGCTCACAGCAGTTGAGAAACAGTTTCAAGCCCTGTGCTGGACATACAGGCAGCCTTTCCCTTGCTATCTGTCTTTACCTTATCACCCACTATTTCCTCTGTGTGCGGTTTGTTCTAGCCCTAAAAGTACCCTTGTTTTCAGAAAATACGCTGGTTTTAGGATCCTCCATGCCTGTCTTTTTTATATGTGTTTCTTTGGCAGTCTTACCCTCCCTTTCTCAATCTATTTATCCTGTTTCTTAATCTAAACTCCTGTCAAACTTTATTGCCGCTTAGACATTTTCCCTGAGAGGCCTCAGTCTAGAGTTGCCTTTTGATGTCCATTTTCTGGGACCCCCTCGTCTTATCTTACTTATCCATGTTTGTTGAATTATGCATGTCTCACAGGTAGCTGACAGCCTTAAAGCTAAGACTGTCCTTATTTTCTTTATCCCTCCAGTATCTAACAGCATCTGACATTTTCTTGCTTGGGGAGTGGACAGTTATGTGGCAGACCACATTGGCTACAGCAGAGGGTACTCAGTGGGCAGAAATTCACTTACATTCGTACTATAATACTGGAGGATGTGGGCTTTGGACCAGTTTGGGCATAAATCCCAGTTACTCTACTTTCAATTGGGAAACCTAAGCAAAGTATTTTATTCCCAGTGCCTTAGTTTCATCACCCATAAAACAGAGCTTATAATAACTGTTATCTCATAGGGTTTTTGCAAGATTTAAATGTATTAATTTTTGTGCACCTGGCATGTCGCGGACACTTCAAATGTTAGCTATTATTTCTGTCGTTGTATCTGAGCATTGGTTTCAAAAGTTGCCTTTATAATATAGTTGTTCCTCCTAATTTGTGGATTCTGTATTTGCAAACTTGACTACTACCTCAAGTTTATGTGTGGCCCCAAAACCAATACCCACAGGGCTTTCCTGTTCATTTCATGCTCATTTGCAGACCCTGCCTGAAGTGATTAACAATTTAAGTTGCCACGCATGCACGTTCCCAGCTGAGGTGGAACGTGGTGACACTGCCCTATTGTTTCAGCTCATACTAGAAACAAGTGTCCTTTCTGCAGTCTCTTTAGTGCTGTATTTTTTACACTTTTGTGTTTTTTGTTGGTGACTTTGCTGTTTCCGCAGTCCCTGGGTAAGCAATGCAGAGCTGCTGTCCCGAGAGTTCAGGGATCAACAAGAGATACAAATACGGTGACTGTAACCAGAAACACAGAGAAAGCAAGGTTATGTATCAATCAGTTGAAGAAAATGTTGTGACCACAGGCTGGCAGGAAACTCATGCTGCCTTTCCCCTGGGGGCAGTGGCTGGCTCAGTGTCTGCTTCGCCCCTGGTTCTCTTGGAACTGCTCTCCCAGTATTCCCTGGTTCCTGTTGTCCAACACTATAGCTTCTCACCCTGGCCTTTATCATGAATCTGAGACTATTAACAGTCCCTTCTTAAGATCCTTCCATCCCTTTTTTTCTAATCCCTCCCCCTCTTTCCCAAACACACTGTTACTTCCACTTTGGTTACTTACTAATGATGATGACTTTAATCTTCCTGTCAATCAAAATGTCACTAACTATCCTGTGCTGAAAGATGCTAAAATTGATGCAGCCAGTGATAGATTCTGACTTACCCCTAGACCTCACATGTCTCACCTATGCAATGAAGGTGTTGGAGATATCCATTCCAGGTGTCAAAAATACTGAAATTTCTGTGGTTCACCATCTGTTTCATTGTAAGGATTGCAGAGACACCATTCTAGCTCTCTCTGTGTGAAGGCCTTCTTTTCCGTAATATATTCTGCTTTAAGAGGCCAGTAACATGGACTTACAATTTAGCAGAACTTGAAAATCTGAATATGGTAGAAAATGAATTACATACCTCATATTAATATTTACAAAATAAATTATCACAGTGTTGACTTACTAATAAGTGGTTTTTATGTTCTAGGCTGTGAAAGTATCTTGCTTACATAATAAAAGTTCAAAGACGAGTAAATTAACTTTTCAGCAAAAGCTTTACTGGAGTGTATCTTGGCTTCTTTTTTGACAGTTTTAGCCTTAATGTAACAGTAATGTTTTCTTTTTCTGGGAATCAGATAATCTCGTGTTTGGAAAAATATTTTTGGCGAACATTTTATTTTTTAATGGCAACTCGTATTTTGTGATATGCAAGCGTTCAAACAATTTATAAGAACAAACCATCACCACCCACGTATAAGATTATACAGGAATGGAAGAATTTTGGCTGACTTACTGTGTGTAATTGTTCAGCCTAAGTCAGTGGTGGCATACTCTACCACTTAGAATGATTTAAGGGTTTGAAGCAACATTTTAATATATAAATAATCTCAAAATTGGTAATATATGAGTATATTACTTTGTTGACTAAAACAGATCTGTTATCTGTCCTCCATTAATAAGGATATACCCATTGTACAGATTCTGTACAAAATTGCAAAGATCACTTTTTTCTCTTTTCTGTTTACAAATTTATTTTATTTTTTAGTAATGAGAACCATTAGCATTAAGTAAACTGTTACATGATTACTGAAAATGCTGAGAATTTTTTTCTTTGAAAAGTGTAGAAGTCTACAGGTAATAAAAAGTACATTTCCCCCATGTCAAATCCTTTGAGGATCAGATAGGCCTCTCTGTCTAGTTGTTTCCTGAAGAGATAGTAGATTAAGTATCAAGCACAAGACACAAGGAGTAGGCTTCCAACTTGAGGGCTTCCTATGGAGAGCAGAGTGCCTGGCAGGCTTTTAGAGATTAAATCTGAGCTTGGTCTGTGGGACTCTGAGAGGAGGATGTTTGCTTAAATGGCTAGAGCATAAAAAGCATTTTTTAAAAAGATAACTAATATTTACTATGTAAATTTATTTATAAACTTTGGGGGAAATAAATGATAACTGTATAGAAATCAACTCTTACTGCTGACAAGCACTGCAGCCTTTTCAAGAAAGCTCTACAGAAAACGTCTCAGCTGAATTGATTCTCTCTTGAGAGCCAGCCAGCCCTTGACTGATAGACCTGGATAAGAGAAGCCAGATAAGATTCTTTGAAGACTCTTAGCTGAATTCAGAAGTCCAAATCCTACATATATTTGGCCAGCCTTATTTTGCAGGCTAGTCAGTTAAGGTTTGAGATGAGCTTAATTGTTATTTCCCTGGAGTGGAAAAGGAGGATTGTAACATTCACTAAGGCTGGGGTTTTGCAGGTAAAGATAGGGTCATAGAGGGGAAGACAGGTTTTAGCAAACTGGGTTTTTGTTCTCTCTCTAGTGGGAAAAATGCTGTCAGAAGCCAATAGTCTCTGCATGCAACTTTGTTCCATGTTCTCTGTCTATAATAATTATCTCTGTAATACAGTTCTTGCTATAAAACTTTCAGCTTTTGGTCTTTGCAGTCTGTTTTTTACTGTTCTTACAAATTCCTTGACTTTACCATCTTCTTGGCACCATGAGGCTAGCATTGCTGTATTTATTATAGATTCCGCTTTGAAATTTCATCTTTTTCTATATTTCCTCTTCTGTTTCTTAGTTCTAGTTCTTAATTGTGTCTTACTAAAAACCTTTGAAGCTCATGGAGTATGTCAGTTTACTATGTAAATTGTTTTCTCAACTTTTTATTATCTAAGTGACCTTAATTACTAAGTAAAAATACGTAACAGACAAACATCCTCTAATAAATTGACTACTAATAAAATTAGGTCCAATCTCAAATCCCTTCCCACTTCACACAGACTGTCTGTTATTATCTCTCATCCTATCGTTTGGCAGTATCAGTTTATGAATGATTTATGTGTGTTTTAAATCACAAGATACAAATACAATGGAAGGTGAAATTGTTAATCTTGCAGAAGTTGTAGAATTTCCTGAAGTCAGCAAAAAAGTGATGGAGAACCTAAATCACATGAAAAATAATTGATTTTGGGGTACCTGACAGTTAATTTGGTAAGGATAATGACATGATATACATGTTTAAAAAATTACTTTATATGTCATAGGATTGTTGCAGGCCATGGGGAAAATTCATTGTGTTCTTAACTACTGCCCAAACGACTGTTTTTTCATAAAAGTTGTCACGTATCATAACATCACATATTTTTTTCAGAAAATTTGCACTGAAGAAAATTAACATGAGTCATTTTAATTCTAATAATTAATTTGTTAATGCTTTTGGAAATGAGGATATAGTGGTTTAATTTTTAATTTCATTTTTTAAGGAAAGAAGAATTAGTTACTCTATTTTTAAAAACTTTTATTTGAATTTATCTTATTGATTATCTTATTGATTGATTGAATTGATTCTTAGGCTGTAAGTTTTTGTTTCTTCATTTTCTTTGAGGATATCCCTTTCTTCTGTCCAATCTCCTCTTTTCATTTAGAAGCAGTCTTTTTTCTCAGTAAGAATCATCTCAGCATGGCAGGGGCAGCTCACATAGGGGATAAATCTACCCCAAGCTCTGTGTGCACGCTGGGGACTTTGTTTACCTGGAGGTGCTGTATGACCAGAGCCTCTACATCAAAACCTTTAATTTTTAAGCAAGTGCAGCAAAAATTCACTCTTTTTTGGGCCACTGATCCTGTGTCCAGGCTTGCTCTTTGGCTTGGGCACATGTGCCAGTGCCACACATCCAAAGGAGTGGCACATGCTTCTGTATCGCTGGTTTCCCATTTATATACCCTCAATGGCCTGGGAAGTTTCACAAGTGTTCTTAAAGTGGATGTGAAGATCTGAACCTCTTGATTTACATGGTGGTGGTGGTTTTCTGAGCCAAGTGCATAGTGACCCATTTTCAGAGCTCACTTCATGCTTTTCGTCCCACAGTTTATTCTGAAGTATTGGCACATGGTTCTATCAGTCAGGCTTTGTTGAAAGAACCAGAGACCATGCTAGGTATAGTAAAACAGAAGGGTTTACTATATAAACTTAGGTTTTTTTCATGGGAAGTTCAGAACGTTTGTAAAGAGTGACTTCAAGGCTGATACTTTTCAAAGGAATCAGATAAAACTGATATACCAGGGAAGCTAAAACCTTTGAGGCCACCATTGGAAACTGGAGATTGTTCCAGAGCAGGCTTCAAGTCAGCTGATCTTGATCGCTAACAGAACCATCCAGGTACACAGGAGCATGCCCCTCCTCATTCCACTTTCTAAGTCTCTGTGCGACTGTGTCTAATTAGGTGCATCTAGCTGCAAAGGAGTCTGTAAATGTAGTTTTTCTTACTACTTCTACACAGAAGGAGAAGGAACTGAAGGTTGGGAGACTAAGCTCAGTAACTGCCAAACTGTATTAAGGCGATTACTTATAAGATGGCTTTTTCTGGTGCTAGTTGTCATGTGTAATGGGACCCTCTTTTACCTTTTTCCTACTGGATGTATAAATAGAAAAGATAACAATTCCCAGGAATGTCCTAGTCATGGTACTACCCTAGCTGTGTTGGACTAGTTGACCTGTAAATGTGGGGGCATAAATCCATGTAGAAGGAGGTGTAATAACTACTATTGTGCTAGGCTGTCATGCTTTAGGATCAACTTCTCCTTTTCCTCTTCCTCCATGTCCTTTACTTTTTGTATTGCTTTCATTATGTTCAAAATTTATGAAGAGAAAGAATGGACCTGGGTAATAACATTTAAGAATTGTGTTTTGGAAAACTTCCAGAATTTACTTCTTGCATTCCTTCCATCAGCTAATCTTTTTATATAATCATTATATAAATGGGAAAATGAGAGCCCTATTAACATAACTTGGAAAATACTTTATTAATGCTTATGGGTCACTTTTAAGGTTATACTGGGAAAACAAAAATAATCTATACATTTTATTAATCTGGGATAAGGAAGGAATACTGAATAGTGTATCTTTTATTAGGATGAATTTGGGGACTAAGTTTCTTCTTGGACTTACATCATAATTGGAAAGTGGAATTAAGAACAGTAGCCAAACAGGATATTAGAAATTATTTATTATAATTCTTTCTTTCACTGTGGCCTGTATAGAAAATATATGGCATGATTTTCCAAACTATGTGTTGGAATATTTTAGTCTTTCATGTAGGCATTGGTGAAAATATGACTAAAAGTATTTAAATATATATATGAATATCTGTATTTACATATAAATAAAAAGTACCTCTCAAAATTGTGCCCATTTAGATTGTGATGTATTCTTGTATTAGATGAAAAGCAAATGAATTTCCTTTTCAGTTTCCTCCACAGTAAGGGCTACTTGATATATTTTAATTATAGGGAAATAGAGTTCCTTGCATAAGGACTGTGCCTCTGAAGTCACCCATTTTCTTCAGTTTTCAACAAGCAACATACTTGCTGTTCAGCACATTAAATATTGTAAAGATACAGTTTCCAGGGAAGAAGTAACAGAAGTTAGGATTAAGACCGTTTAGGAAGTCTGTACCTTCCTAACTCCCCATGGGAGTTTTTTCACTGCAAATGGGTTAGGTGTTTGTTGTGGATTTAATAAAGATTCTGGGAAAAGTTTATATTTTGTGGAGACTTGTCTTGGATCCAGAGTTTAACCTTGGGCAAGCAGGATAAGAGGTTAGTTTTAGACTTAAAAAATCATCTTTATACTGCATCCTCCATGATATGTAAAAGCAGGTCTGGAGTGTCAGCTGCAGGATCCCATGTGGGGAGAGGACCACTGTGTGTGCCTGTGGATGGTGGCTCTGCAGGGTGGCTTCTACTGGGACTGTCGCTGAAAACCCTGGTGACCCCAGGGAAAGAGATCTCCACCTAGTTTCACACTTCAGCCTTGAGGGAGCAAATCCATCTCTGAGCAGCTCTTGACTTGCAGTCTCACAGCTGGAGTTTGTTCTTTCTTCTGCTCCTACCTTGTATGCCTCCATTTTATCACCTTTTCCTTGGGAGAGGAGGATAGCATTTAGACATGAGGGTGGCCCATTCATTGGCATGATTGTACCAGCCTTCTTTATAAATGGTACAGAACCATAAGGTATAGCTGCCTGACATGCCAGGGGTAAAATATTGAAATTATGGTAAACATAATATACATGGTATGACACATGTGCATGATTTATATGCACATGCCCATATGGATATCAAAAATATTTCACATAATCTTATTGGAGACTACTGATTTACCTTTAAAAACTTAGGACTTAAAATATCTAGGGAACATCCTAGTAGTAAATGTTATTCATCAGGGAAGAGAGAAAGCTATCTTGGAAATAAACTGGTGTGTGATTCCAAGATTTCTTCCTTATTCTCAGTGGACTACTTCTTGTCATTGATGATCTCATTCAAATATTAGGCAAACAAGGGCATTAGGAATTTATGGTAATGTGTTTAAAGCACTTTGAAGTCCAAGGGTGGAAATGAGGGGACACAAAAGAGTATCTTTAGTGGACTCCATAATGAAAGATCTTTCTGGAAGTATTATAACACACACATATTTTGCTTAATTTTGTTAGTTCTTTTATTCCTTACTGTATTATAATTTTTTATTCTTTTTTTTATATTTAACTATGTCTGCCTTTGTTGCCCCTCAGGAAGTTTTCGATATGAAATCTGAGGGGCAGGCAACCGTCATTCAGCAGCTGGAACAGACCATTGAGGATCTGAGGACCAAAATAGCCGAACTAGAGCGGCAGTGCCCTGCCGTGGACATGGAAGTGGCCAGCGGCCATCATGGGGTTCAGAACGGAGTGACACCCTTAGAAGATATCTGTCTTGAAGCTCTCAGGTTAGGAGAAAAGGATGTACGGCATCCAAGGATTTTACAGGCGAAGTCGATCCAGACATCTCCGACAGGAGAGGGCGGGCTGCCCGCACTGCCCTCCGAGAGTGCGCTTCCACCAGGTGCCCCGGGTCCCCCATGCCCACCTGGGGCTGGGAGTGGGCACTCAGCTGTGCCGTCCTCACCTTCTGGACCTCAGACAAAATTCTGCTCAGAGATTTCTTTGATTGTGTCTCCACGGAGAATATCAGTCCAGTTGGACGCACATCAGTGCAGTCAGCCTCCAACCCCTGCATCCCTTCCATGTTCTGAGGGCCAAGGACAGGCCAGCCAAGGACAGGCCGGGCCACAGCCTTCCCCACCTTCTCTTCATCCTGAGTCTGAGCCCAGCCATGAACACTCTGTTTTCTCCTCCTCTGAAAACAGCCATAACATCCCGCCCTCACTGCCCCTGCCTTGCACAGAGTCCTCCAGCTCCAACACCTCAAGCCTGGGCATGGTGACTCCCTCCACTCCCCCTCTTCCTGCTCTGCCCAGTACAGCAGGCTTCCCAACTCCCCATCTGCCTGGTACAGAGATGCTGCCACCCCCTCCCCCACCTTTGCTTGGGGAAGGAATACCCCCTCCCCCCCCTCTTCCTGGAGAGGGAATATCTCCAGCACCCCCTCTGCCAGGTGAGGGTATACCTCCTCCCCCTCCTCTCCCTGGAGTGGGAATAACCCCTCCCCCGCCTCTCCCCGGAGTGGGAATACCCCCTCCCCCGCCTCTCCCCGGAGTGGGAATACCTCCTCCCCCACCCCTCCCCGGAGTGGGAATACCTCCTCCCCCACCCCTCCCCGGAATGAGAATACCCCCTCCCCCGTCCCTCCCTGGAGTGGGAATACCCCCTCCCCCACCCCTCCCCGGAGTGAGAATACCCACTCCCCCGCCTCTCCCCGGAGTGGGAATACCTCCTCCCCCACCCCTCCCCGGAATGAGAATACCCCCTCCCCCGTCCCTCCCTGGAGTGGGAATACCCCCTCCCCCGCCTCTCACCGGAGTGGGAATACCCCCTCCCCCGCCTCTCCCCGGAGTGGGAATACCCCCTCCCCCGCCTCTCCCCGGAGTGGGAATACCCCCTCCCCCGCCTCTCCCTGGAGTGGGAATACCCCCTCCCCCACCTCTGCCAGGTGAAGGAATACCTCCTCCCCCTCCTCTGCCTGGAGTTGGGATTCCCCCACCTCCTCCTTTGCCAGGTATGGGGATTCCACCTGCTCCAGCTTCCCCTCCCCCACCTGGAACAGGCATTATCCCACCACCACCACCACCACCACCCCCTCTGCTTCCTGGATCAGGCCCTCCACTCACCCTGCAAGCTGGGAGTAGCACTTTACCAACACCTCAAGTGTGTGGATTTCTTCCTCCTCCGTTGCCAACTGGCTTGTTTGGATTAGGGATGCACCAGGACAAAGGGAGTAGGAAGCAGCCAATAGAGCCCTGTCGGCCAATGAAGCCTCTGTATTGGACCAGAATTCAGCTGCACAGTAAAAGGTAACATGAACGGGAGCTAATCTTTATAGTTTGTAAATATGAAGGAAGCATTTTCTTTTACAACTCTTGGGAAAATTATGATTTTAATATATTTGTAAGTACTGCTCTGAAACTTGTTTGTAGATGTTTATATCACTGTTTAGTGAAGCAATCTTTTTTTTTTAAATCATAGAGTTTTCTGTGGAAGTATCAAAGAGATAAAACAAATAACACATATGTATCAGCGTATAAGATATATGTCTATATAGTCAGTGAACCATAGAGGGATATATTTTCTTACACATGCTTTGTTGCCTAGCTGGAGAATCTCACTCTGACAAATAGCTTATAAATGTAAATCAAATCTTTAGATAAACTGACTCCTGAGGATGCTTTTTTGCATCCTTTTGAAGGCACAGTCTTGTTTTACTATTTCATTTTGTTTGCAGCGGTCTTTCCAGAAAGGTGCTCCATAAAAATATACATCCCCACATCCCATGTGTGAAATAATTTAGTTTTGAGAATTTCTATAATTGTACTTCTATAGATGATTAATGACACAGTGTTAAGTTATAAAATCATAGTTGGGAATATTATTTATAAAAGAATGCCTCCTACCAGTTATGCCGCTGGTGGTGACATACATAGGCCTCAGCTTCCATTCCCGGGTCCCCAGGCTAGCGCTGTGATGCATGGTACATGGAGAAAACATGTGCCTGAACTTCCCTGGTTCCTTGTTCTGGCTTTTCATGATTCTTTGATTTTTTTTTTTGTATCATGTGACGCATTTAGAAATAGGATATTTACTAAGCTCAGTCTTATTTTTTTATTAATTTTCTCTTCACTGAATCATATCAGGGGATGCGAATCAATATATTTTGGTGACTTCTAACTTTGTAGCTCATTCTCAGTAGTTGTTATGTCACTAGTATGATGCTTCATTTCAAACCATGCCCCAAACTGATTTTATACAGACATTATTTGAAGTCCTTTTGTTCTTTTTTCCTTTTTACTTTTTTCCCCTTCCCTTCCCTTCCCTTCCCTCCCCTTTTCTTCCCTGCCCTCCCCCTCTCCTCCCTCCCCTCCCTCCCCTTCCTTCTCCTCCAGATATTCCCTTTTCAGGTGGTGTCACATGAATCTGCAGTGACTGTGTTCAGTTAGAGATGGGGGGAGGGAAGAGGTGGGCGCGGAGGACGGGGCCACCGTGCATCCTGACATGCTTCCTTTGCTAACAACGAGGAGTCCACAAAGCTGATGAGTCCAGTTGGGACTGTGAGCCAGCAAACATTTCCTGCCTTTGTAGACCATCATGAGAGGGGTTTTTCTTTTTTAGGTTTTTATATAGTGACTTGGTAACTAAGAATTCCTAGACATTATTTCTAGGCAAAGGTTTCATTCTATATTGAAGGTATTTTAACTTTTTCATTAAGTTGATAAAACAATTCGTGTCTTAAAGGAACACAGAATTCTTTCCTCCTTAGCACCCTCCTTTTCCCTCCTTCCATTCTTCCTGTCACCGGGCCCTCCTCTTCTGCCCTCCGTTCTTTCCCTTCTTTCTTTCTGTGTCTGCTCACCGTATCTTGTAGTTTAGTTCGATGACACTTTCATGGGACTTTTGCTTAACTTTAGAGACATCAGTGCTTCACTTATTTGGGAAAAAATTGAAGAGCCATCCATAGATTGTCATGAATTTGAGGAATTGTTTTCTAAAACTGCCGTAAAGGAGAGGAAGAAACCTATTTCTGACACCATTACAAAGACCAAGGCGAAACAAGTGAGTACTCATGTGTTTTCTGAAATAGGACAGTATTTGGGGCCAACATGTGCACTTTCATTAGAGAAAAACATTAAAATCATTTTCGGGACTGTGTAACCTCCATAGTTCTTGAGCAGTTAGTAGAGGCTAGAATTTTAGAGCATGTGGTTAAGTAAGACTATCCCAAATAAAACAACAAATAATCATCTTACCAAGATTAATGCTATTTTATTTGTCACCTTATGATTCTTATTTCCAAAATCTCAGCAATTGCTTATTTCCAGAATTTAGCTCTCCAGGAATAAATTGTCACTTGATTGAAATCCACCCAAGCAGTGGTATGGGTGGAAAGAAAGATAAGAGTGAGTAAAGGAAAACAGGTGAGCATGAAGCCTAGTGTTAGTAACCACTAATGTGTTTATATTTTGTTGCTTTGTAACTGAAGCGGATGCTTTTTAGAATACAGTAAGCAATCACACTGCCCAAGATATATGAAAGAAAATCTTGTATTCATTCTGTGTTAGATTCTTTGGTCTATTCTGGGACACCTGAGTTATAAAAGGAAAGAATAGCACATTTGGAGAAACTTGTCCAAGCAGTATTTTCCAACTGATCCACCCAAAGGATGTGATCATGAAGTGATACTATAAATTTCTCAAGTGTGTCATTTGTTGATGAACCCCAGGTAGAAGGTATCGCTGGTGTTGATCTTTCACCTTGAAATGGGGGAGGTGTCTACATTTTTTTTAGCTCTTGCAGGGTTGGGGGAAAAGTGCATGAATTTGAGAGGAAGGTAGACAGCTCTGTCTCGTGGGGCAGGGAGAGACAGAGAAATGAGGCCTGAAGTTCCCAGTGTTCTCCTGGCCAAGCCTCCCAAGATGAGTGGGAAAGAAAGGGTGATATCTTGAATTTGCCTCTGACCTGGAAGTTGTAGCTGATGTGTGTTCCACAGTTGTTCCTCTTGACATTTATTTCAGGGTAGACAACTCCCCCCAGCTGGGTGCTGCCAAATGCAGCCAGGAAGGAATGGATTTGAATGGGACAGCCAGACCCCTGGAACCTCTAACAGGGGCGTGGAGGTGGGGGTGGGGGAGACAGGCTTACCCAGGCATTTCTGTTAATCTGAGAATGATGCTAACCCAACTATTATGCAGTTGAGTTTTTTAGAACTATTTATCGTGTTAGCTGGTTCCTGGTGATCTCAGGTCAGGGCTATGGTGAATTGGACAGTACCTAGCACATTGTAGTCACTGAATAAATATTTGTTCAACAAATTAACCAGCTGGCTAAGGGAGGAGGGCTTTATAAATATCAATGACTATATCCAGTAATGATTAAAAATCAGAAAATCACTCATCTCATAATAGTAATCATTGTGGCTGAGGTGACAGTGTTAAGAGGAATAAAGGTCAATGGAAAACCACATGTTCTTTGGCAGAGGTAAGTATTTATAAACTCTTTCCCACAGTATGTCCACATTGAGGCTGAGTCATTGTCTCTCTTCTCATGGACTGTATCAGAGATGGGAAGGCTGGGCAAGGACCGTGAGCCAAGAATACAGACGTTGAGGACAGCGAGGCAGCCAGGATTGTCACTTGACAAATGGGTAGATGTGCCATGAGATTTCTCTTGTCCATGGATGAAATACTCAGAAAAGCAAACCATGGCCTCTCCACCTTCTATCACTACATTTTCCTGTTAAGGGAACACAGATAAGAAAGATGCCTCATATGTTGCCTGAGACTATAGGGTTCATGATTTATTTTACATAGGATTCAGTTTTTATCTTATGGAAGTAAGAGGTCTAAATCATTGAAACTTCAAATTCAGCTAGTTGGCATGAGATGGCCTGGACTCTCTGCATGTGAACAGTGCATTGAGCATCAGCTCGGCATGGCCACCATACTCTGTAATTGAGACATCTCATACATTGTGAGTTAGAGTCTTTGCCAATATGTTGTAATTCACACTTATTGATGGTGACGCTACTGTTGACCTTCAGCTCCAAATAGGGTTAATGGAATAGTCTCCATTATGAGTCCTGATAAGCCTGTTCCACATCTCCTTGGCCTGAGTTTTGGTATTAAGCTCTGCATTTCAAGTCTGTTTCTGGAGGGATGAAGTATTTTTTCTATACGTTGGAGGGAGGAAAGTCTGTCTCAGAGTGATATATTGCTGAAGAAACGTAGTTTTATTTAACTTAATTGTATTTGGAAGAAAAAAATCTACCCATTCCATCTACTTGAGAAATTTAAAGTTTTGTTTAAGGAAAAATGTATGTTCAGGATGCATACAAATAGTTCCCCTTTTTATGGGAAATGTATACTGATTGTATGTGCAGACATTTTGGTACCTCATGATTCATGTCCTGGGAAATTAATAGCCTTTAATGCTGTGGCATATGTTTATGGAGGTATTTCAAGCAATTCTTCTTATATACAATGGAAGCTAGAAGTTCTGTTTTTCTTTAAATATTTAAAAATAGCCAAATAATTTTTCTGTGATCTGTCTCCTTGAAAGTGAGAGTGTGGTCAAATGCACTAGTATTTAATGCAGTGGCAGTGCTGTTTTTACTCTTTCAAAAGAGGTATTTTCAGTGTAATGGTAGAAGATTCCTTAGCTGGGCACATTGCCGTTTGGCATAAGGAGAAAAAGAGTTATTCTTTGTGCATCTAGACTAGTAGTAATGATGAATATCTTGCATTTCTAAATCCTTTTTCCTCCAAAAAACCCCTAAGACAAAGCATTTCATTTTTTTTTTCATGAAACAGGAACATACATTTAAGCTCTGCATGACTTCTTAGTTTATTCTTACTTATTTTGAAGTATTAAAAAACATATGAAGGAGATTAGCTGAGAAGGCATATGGCAGTTTATCAGACTATATGATTTGGCTCAGTGTTCCTTAACGGAGTAAGTGCGACACTTATACATCAGAATTAAACATCAGCTTGCTAACTTAACAACAATAACCCTGTCTCTTAAGGAATCAGGAGGAAAGTAGAAAAAACAATTTTGTATGCGGTCCATGTTTAAATACCTACACACTTACTCTAGAGCTAGTAAACATTTAGCCCGATCAATCACCAAGGTAATTCAGTGATTATTAACCAAGGTAATTCAGTGATTATTAACTTTGGTAATGACGCTAAGTCACCTCATTTTCTTTAATGTTCCAATAAAGATTATGTTTAACCCGAGTTTACCCAGAAGCAGAAAAATAAATTTACTTTGGAATGATTTTGATAGTAAGAATTGCCCCAGAAAGAAGTTCCTGGTTAGTCCTGTCTCACTTAAGGTTATAAGCAAATATATTTTGGCAAACAGAATAGCAGTAGTTGTAGATGTAGTAGCAATAGCAATAGGAATAATAATGGTAATTATGATGGGAACAATAATATTGACCATGGCATCCACAAGCCATATTGTACTTTACTGACCACATGCCGGTCATTGTTTTTAGGATTCTGCTTATATTATTATTGTTTAATCCTCATAATCCTATGAGGTTGACACTATTATCCCCAGTATATGGTACAGGGAACTGAGGTATAGAGGGATTAAATAGTGTTTCCAGGCCAGTGAGGGGCAAGGCTTGGGTTCAAACTCCAGCCATCTGTCTCCAAACTCTGTGCTCTTCATCATTTTGTTACAAATATGGATGTGAAATATTTCATATGTGTTTAAGTATAATATTTTATTTATATGGACACCAGAATATATTTATTTTAAAAGAATTTGAATTTATATTGACTTTCATATACATTCAATATTAAAATAACTGTAGTTGCACTTACGAAATTGTGTGCAGAGATATTTTTAAAGCTTTTTCCATATTCTAACTGATTTTGACAAGTACATGAACTATGATGCCATCAAACATGACATTTGCCCAGTTAAATAGAAGTTTATCTGAGTGATGTGAACTTTAGACACATAAGCTTCAGTAAGCAGTAAAAATGAGAACCATTTGCTGTGTGGCATATAACTAGTGGTTGGAGGTGGACAGCCACCGTGGTTAGACCTCACCAAATGTCAAGTTGATGGGAATTTTGATTCACCCCATGACACAAAAGGGAACCACCTCTGTAAAATGTACCTTAAGTAAATAACATCTATTCTTTCTTGAAAGGTCTGTAAAGGAACATGCTACCCACAATGTAAATTTGTACACAGAAGTTAACAGGAGTAAATAAGAAGAATCTGTGTTATTTTTAAAAGAATAATTTGACATTTGTATAACCATTTAATGCAACACAAATGAATCTCTTCCAGGGTTTCTTCTGTTCTATTTATCAGATTAAAATGCTCTGCCCAGAGAGTGGGGGAGAAAAAAAATTCATGACAGTTAAATATTTTTTGGGCTTTAGCCTCTGGAAATATGATTAGAAAAATAGATAGTTAAATCTGCTACTTATTATGAGAGGAGGTAATAAAAAGATTTGTTAGAATTCCCATTTAGTACAGACATTTGGTATCCTGTTCAGTCTTTCCATTATGCTTGCTGACCTAACCTCTGAAAAGCTTTTTTTGTGTGTGTTACAAATACTCGTAGTAACAATGGGAAAAGAAGCATTCATTATTCAAGGGTTCCTAAATGGGAGTGTATAATATAATGCCTCTAAGCATTCTTACATGAAGTAGTAATTGTCATTAAAAGACTTCTTACTATGTTGGGGGATTGGGAAAAATGTGTGTACTATACTTCAAATATTGTCTACTGCTGTAATATTGATTATTCTGGAAAGGAACAAGAGGTATGGATTAGTGAGTCTGTGCTTCACATTTATTTGTTGTAAATATTTGTTTTTAGATTAAAGATGTTTTATCATAATCAGTGGTTATTTTAGTGTTCACTGGGTGATAGGCTGAATGGTAATCTGAGCAGTAGAGGTCTAGTTTTTTTGTATTGGTGTTAATTTTTCCTGTTGTAGGTGGGAAGGGTATGTTTTGGCTGATTTGGGCCATTATTTTAGTCTAAGATGTAAAATAATGTCTGAAATGCCAAATATCTTATAATAAGACAATTCAAGATTTGTTTTGGGGATACATAATAGACATTTGGTACTTTGTAACTTTTAACATAACATCTGTTTTTAATAGAATACATTCCCATTGCAAGCCTTAAAAATGTATTTACATAGAAAACCACATCAAAATACAAAGCTATAATTAGACAAACATAGGTTTTGTGGAATCTGGGTTTGTTTTAGATGTTGAAAGATTTATTACTTTCTTGAAGATGCTATTCCTATAACTATTTGTAGAGCATACCCAATCAACTCAAAGAATGCAACAATAATAGCCTCTATTTTTTATTTTCTTTCAGCCAAAAAATTGTTTTTATACTTCCAAGTAAAAACAAAAAAACCACAAAATAACCCAATACCTAACAGCATAATAGAAAGGAAATATAATTAGGTTAATGATCCTTGACCTTGCTGGATTATGTATTAGGAATATTGTTTGATTAAATGCACATTGGAATTTAATATGATGCTGATTCTTTTGGACTTTGTATTCATATACTATGATGACATTAAGATTCTGTTGGGTTAGATGTATAAGAAAGGGGTATTTTATATTTGATGGCTGGAATATTCTATTTATCATGATTCATAGGCACTGAAGAAAGGGTTGTTTGGAACATTCATTTAAGATTCATTGCCTTATTGTAATTATCTATGAAAGCTAACACACATCCTTGTAAAAGTAAGGAAAGCTTTCTGGTCATTTACAGAGCCTGAATTCTGTTTGGAGGAGATGATAGAAAAATGTTTTCTCACTACTGCTAATAGAGAATGGAGCAGCTACTGCAGACAGCCCTGGAAAACTAGAGGGGATGCACTGATTCCTCTGTGTGGTATCCCTTTCTTGAGCTGATGGGAGCAGGGTTTATCTACTTCATCCCAGAGCAGAGCAAAGGAGAAGCTGCTATACCAGTAGAGCATAGGCATTCTCTGGGGGGGCTAATTTAATATGTGACAATCCATGAGAGACAGTATTAAACTTGAATTATTCTTCATGTTCTGTGCTGTGCATTAAAGACAGTAAGTGCTGCGGAGCAGGAGTTTAACAGAGCATATCAGCTGGACTTAGGGTGAGGCTGTGTGGAGATAAGACTTGATATAGGCCTTGAAGAATCCACTTCCTTTAGATATGTAGAGAGGATTAAGGGATGAGTAAAGATTTCCATACACCTCATTTAAACCCTAGTAAGTTGGTCAATGTTACAGCAGCCTCCTCCTGTGTATGAGAAACTCCTGCCTGAGCGTCTCAGGAATGTGAATGTATACTGTTGAAGCTCACCTCCCATAGCTGAATGTGATTCCTTCCATCTCGTCCTAGCAAAAGTCTTTATAGGTTTGTCTTATTAGACATAAGAGTGAGAATCAAATTAGGTAATTAGACCTGAAGTTGATTTTGAGGTCTTGGGACTACACAGTGGAATGTATGTTTCTTAACCATGGACAGCAATAGGATGTTGAGTTATCCCAGGGCAAAGGAGAATTTTATTTCTGGTTTGACTTACATAGTTACAGTTAATGATAGTTTCTACCTTTTGCCTATAGGAAGGGATGCCGGTGACATTAGTCTAATGGCTTACAGTGTATTTCAGTGTGACCTAAGCTGAAAAATGGTTTCTGTTATTTGAGGACATAAATTTAAGACTTAGAAGAAAAATGAATATTCTTATTTATGTCTATTTTTTTCATTTAGAACTTTTTAAATTTAAACAAATATAACTTTATGTTTCTTTCTCAAAGCCATGTTCATAATAATGGTTTCTAACATTTCTGCTCTTTTTGGTTAAATGTTAATATGTGAATTTAAAAAATCACTTAATCAGTAACAGAAACTATCTGAATTCTTATCTTACTAACTTGATTGGAGGTGGGCCTTCAAGATTCACAGAGCAAGGAGTTTAGTAGGTCCTTTTTCCAGCAAGACAATTAACTCTGAAAATTATAACAAAAATGCTTGTCTGAAGTCTCTGGAAATTGTCCTAAGGGCATACAGGAAATGGAGGAACAATCCTTCAGGAAAATCTACTAAAACTCGGTAAGAGCAGTGAGAGTCTGTGGGATTTGAGCCACTACCTGCTCCATTATCAGCTGCCCCAACTCTGGAATTCTGTGGAATCTCTGCTCCAGGCATGCGCAGCCTAGGCAGAGGTCTCTTTCCCTGCAGCCTGATCTATGGCTACAGTTTTACCTTAAGAGAGGCAGGATGCTGACATTTCTAATTTCCCCAGCCCTGTGTTACAGAAGCTGTAGTCCAGGCAGCCATGGAGAACTATGGAAAGAAGCCGCTGAGAAGGGCCCTCCAGGGATCATGGAGCCTATGTAAATCAATAGACTATGTAATCTGAAGAATAGACAGAGAGGAGTGAAAAAATAACAGAACCTCAGAAAAATGTGGGACACCATTAAGTGACCAACATATATAAAATGCATCACAAGGAGAAGAGTAAAAGAAAGGTGTAGAAAAAGTATTCGAGGATGTGATAGCTAAAACCCCAAATTTGATGAGAAACTAGTACATTTTAAGTTCAGAGAACTTCAAATAGGTAAAACACAGGAGATCCACACCCTGATATATCATCAAAATATTGAAGGTAAAGATAAAATATTGAAAGCAGTAAGGGAAAAACAACTCATTAAATATGAGGAAATCCCAAGAAGAATAGCTGACTTGCCAGAATTAATGGAGGCCAGAAGACAGTGGGATGACATATTCTAAGTGCTAAAAGTGAAAGTTATCATCCAAAACCTTTCATCTAGAAAAGCAATTTTTCATAAATAGAGGCGAAGTCAAGACATTCTCAGATAAACAAAAACTGAGAGAATTTGTTCTTAGCAGATTGCCTTTCAGAAATACTACAGGAATTTCTTCAGGCTGAGAGTAAATGACACCAGGTAGTAATTTGTAGTTGTATATACACACAAAAAATACACTGATAAGCATAATTTTTATGTTCTGAAAAGTAATATAATTGCATACTTCTCCTTTATTCATTTGCTTGACTTTAAAAACAGCTGCACAAAAGAATATGTATATTGTTGAGCCTGTAACTTATAGCAATGTAACATATTTGAGAAAAACGGCACAAAGAAGACAGACACAAAGCTCTGTGGGAGTAAGGAAGTGACAACAGATGGTAATTCAAATCTACAGAAGAAATGAAGAGAACAAAAATAAAAAATAATATGGCAAACTGTATAAATACGTTCTTCTTTCCTCTCTCAACTTCTTTAAAAGATGTAAATTTATATAAACTAATAGTTTGTATCATATATCACACACACACTATTGTAATAGCACAAAAAATGGGAAGTAAATGGAGATATACTAGAATAAAACTTCTATATTTCTGGAATTAAGTCAGTATAAATCAATATAAATCTGAAGTATTGGGTCACAACAATTATATTAACTGTGATTGGGTTAAATAATCCACTCAAAAGGCAGACACTGTCAGATAGCATTTAAAAAATTCCAGGTATATATTATATTATAAGAGATACACTTTTTAATTCAAAGACATAAGTAGGTTGAAAGTAAAAAGAGCAACCTTAAACAACCATAAAAGAACTGGAGTAGCTATACTAATAGGAAAAAAAAGACTTAAAAATGTTACGAGAGATAAAGAGGAATATTTTATAATAGCAAAAGGGTCAGTCTACCAGGAAGACATAATATTTATAACATATATGTACTGAACAACAGTATTCCTAAGTATATGAAGAAACAACAACGGACAAAATTAAAGGGAGAAATCAATAATATTTTGAGATGTCAGTAGCCTACTTTTAATAATGGATAGAAGTTAAGCAGAAGATCAACAAGGAAATAGAAGACTTGAACAACAGTGTAAACCAGTAGACCTACTGGACATTAATAGAATGCTCCACACAACAGCACAGAGTACACATACTTCGCAAGGACATACAGATATTCTCTAGGATGGACCGTATATTCTGGGCCACAATACAAACCTTAATAAATTAGAGGAGATGGAAGCCTTAATACATCTTAAACTATTGAAAAAGTATTTTCAGATCAAAATGGAATTAGAAGTAACAACGAAATTTGGGAGAATTTGCAGATAACATGTTGTAAAGAAGAAACAAGAAAAATTGGAAAATACTTGGAAATGAATATACATGAAATCACAACATACTAAAAGTTATGGTTTGCAACTAAAGCAGTGCTTAGAGAAATTTATAGCTGTGAATGCCTATCTTAAAAAAGAAAAAATTAAAATTAATGACCTAACCTTTCTCCTTAAGAAACTGTAAAGGAAGAGCAAACTAAACCCAAAGCAAATACAAAGAAGGAAATAATAAACACAAGAGTGGAAATAAATGAAAGGAAGAATAGGGAAACCATAGAGAAAATCAACTAAGCCAAAAGTTGGTTCTTTTTTTCTTTTTTTAACAAAACTGACAAACCTGACCAAGAAAAAAAGAAAGAGTCCAGCTACTTAAATCAGCAACAAAAGAAGGGACATCATTACTGAACTTACAGAAATAAAAATGGATGATATGGAGTACTATGCATAGTTGTAGAAAAGCACATTAGATAATTCAGGTGAAATGGACAAAATCTCAGGAAAACTCACTCAAGAAGACATAGAACATTTGAATAGGTCTGTAGGAAATAAAGAGACTTACTTAGCAATAAAAAAACTACCCACAAAGAAAATTCTGGTCCCAGATGGCTTCACTGGTTGAATTCCACCAAACATTCAAAGAAGAATTACCACTGATCATTCATAAACTCCTACAAAAAATAAGAGGGAATATGGTCCATCTCATTCTGTGAAGCTACCCTACTGCAAAATCAGACAAACTCATCACAAGAGAAGTATAGAGCCATATCCTTTATAAAAATAAACACAGAAATCCTCATTAGATATCGTCAAACCAAATGCAGCAACATATAAAAAGGGATCATACATCATTGCTAATTGGAATTTGTTCTAGGAATGCAAAGTTTCACATATGAATATGAACTAATATAAGATCAATAAAATAAAGGACAGAAGTCAAATGAACATCTCAATAGATGCAGAAAGAGTATTTCACAAAATTACACACTCTTTCATGATGAAAACCCAACAAACTGGAAATAGAAGGGCCCTTCTACAACCTGATAGAGAGCATCTATGAAAACCCCACAGCTCACAACAAGGACTAAATGCTTTTCCCCTAAGATCAGGAAGAAGATAAGGATGTCAATTCTTACCAATTCTGTTTAATTGCTGGAGGATCTAGTCAAGATAACTAGGCAAGAAAAAAATAAATAAATGGCATCCACACTGGAATGGAAGAAGTAAAACTCTTTGCAGATGACATGATCTTACATATTGAAGATCCTAAGGAATCCACCCTAAAAAAGGTTAGAAGTAATAAAGGAATTCAGTGAGGTTGCATAATATATTGATACAGAAAAGTCAGATATATTTATAGATACTAGCAGTAAACATTGTGAAGATGTAGTGAAAATGTAAAAACAATTTGTTTTACAACAGCATCAAAAAAAGTAAAATACTTTGGTATAAATTTAACAAAAGAAATGCAAGACTTATATATTAAAAACTAGAAAACATTGCCAAAGAAAGTTAAGGAAGATCTAAATAAATGGAAAATGCCATGTTCATAGGTGTGAAGACTTCATATTGTTAAGAGAACATTACCAAATTGACCAGTAGATTAAACAATACCTACTAATATCCCAACTGCCTTATTATTTTTTCCAGAAATTGATAAGCTGATCTTGAAAATTCATACACAAATGCAGGGGACCCAGAATAATCAAAATAATCTAGAACAATAACAAAGTTGAAGGACTCACACTTCCTGATTTCAAAGTTACTACAAAGACAGTAATTAAGACACTGTGGTCCTAGCATATGGATACACTGGTCAATGGAATAGAACTAAGAGTCCAGAAATAAGTCCTTTCATTTCTGATTTATTGATTCTTGACAGTGGTGCCAAACCATTTCAAGAGCAAAGGAAAAGTCTTTTCAACAAATGTTGCTGAGACAACTGGATATCACATGTAAATAAATAAATAAATAAATAAATAAATGAGGCTGAAGCTCTGCTTCATACTATGAACAAAAATTAACTCTAAATGGATCATACACTTAAATGTAAGAGCTAAAACTTTAAGTCAGAAGAAGACATAGTAAATTTCATGAGGGAGTGGTTTCATAGATATGAGTCCAAACCAGAGGTTTAAAAAGAAAAAGTACATAAATTGTACAATATCAAGATGAACAATATTTGTGTTGCAAGCAATACTGTCAAGAAAATTAAAAAGTGATCCACAAAATAGAAAATTTTGTGAATCATATTGGATAAAGGGTTAGTATCCTGAATATATAAACTCTTCCAACTCAGCAACAAACAGAGCAGTCCGAATGAAAAATGGGCCAAGGATGTGAATAGCCATTTCTCCAAAGAAGATATGCCACTGGCCAATAGACACATGAAAGGCTGCTTGACATCACAGGCATTTGGGAAATGAAAATCAAACTACAATGTGACACCACTTCACGTGTGCTAGGATGGCTATAATCAAAAAGAAAGACAGTAAAGTGTGAAGAGAAAGTGGAGAAATTGGAGATGTGATGTACTACTGGTGGGAATGTGAAAATAGTGCAGCCATTTGGATTTCAATAAGAATTCACATCTTAATCTACTTATTCACGTATTTACCAGTAACATTCTATTTTTTCATAACAGAAAGTAAATATTTTCCTGGTATCTCTAGTTACCCACTGAATAATCATGATGTCAGACTAATTTTCTGGATAAGTAATATTTTTTCAAGCTCAGAAAGCATGGAAGATAAATTTTTTCCCCTTAAATGTATTGCCCAAATTGTAAGCTATTTTTAACTGAAAGCACAATACAATTTTATAGGCAAGAGTTTATTAACCTCTGAAGGAGAAGTTTGTATCTCTTCTTTTTGCTTTTGATAAAGAGACTAAAGATATATGGACTGTGGTTTTTCTCTTCAGGAGCATGAGCCCTGGGAATATAATTAAAACCCCTTTAGAAAACCCACTGGGCCTTCAGTGAATGCTCTTGGACAGTCATCAGAGCCCACCAGAGGATAGATTTGCTATGTGGATGAAGATTATGTCTGCTGTTAGTTTGACTTTGACCATAAACTGGTTTATTGCCTGCTTCAATGAAAGCTTTGAAGAATTTGTCTTCTAATTTCTCATGTATGAAAGAAGATTGAATGCACAATCTAAGGACCTCTGTTTTTAACTTGTTGAACAGATACATACAGCAGAGGAGATGTGCATTATTGAACCTAAGTTTAGAGAGCAGTCTCTCTCTCTCTCTCTCTCTCTCCTTTCTTGTCTCTCCCACTGTGCAGTAATACTCTCCTGGGAACTGGCATCTCTCCCCTTATACACAGGGTACAGACTAAAAACTGTTGATGTCTTGGGGACACAGTGACTGTTTTAGCACTAAGTGTAGTACAAAATAACTTTATAAAGTACTTTTCTATATAAAGTTGTTGTTTTTACTTGTGGCCCCTTTACCAAGGTTTTGTGGACTTTATAATCAATTACTGTTATATGTAAAGCTTTTTGTAATTAGGATGGAATGTCTCATGCTTTTTTCTAGTGCCAAAACAATGAAATTAGCATGTTCTTCAAGCACCACCAGAAGCTAGCAGTGAGATTCACTTTATGTCAAGACTGACTTGAAGCTGCGTGCTTTTTAAATTATCAGCCTTTCTTTACTGGCAAAGGGCTCCATAAAAATTGCCTTTGAGTCCATCTTCATCCTTTAAGTTGGCAAGGAGAGACAAAGTACCATTTTTTGTGTGTGTGTGTGAAAGTTAGTTGCAGTGTTCCCCTGGCCATGCCATACAACACTGGCTGTTGTTTTTGTAAGTAAAGACTTTTGTATTACACTAATGTCAGCTTCCTTTTGCATATTGTCACAGCAAGTAGGTAGAGAGGACTCATATTCCCAAAACAAAATAAAAACTCTCATTAGACTGTTTTTGCATTCCATATTAAGTGTTCCAAAAAATAAAATAATGCCGAGCAGCCAAATACAAGACCCAAACAAATTTCCATTTTTAAAAATATTAGAAATAGTTCCCCCTTTTCTATCAGGTATGGATAAACCTTGGTCTTATTTAAAAATCTGATCATTATGAAATGCACATGCAGAAAACAATCAAATGGCAAGGTGGTTTCAGTTTATTCCGCATGTTTTGGTGATACAAAAATTAAGCGGGAAGGGAACAGGTGTTAATGATAAATATATACTTCAACAACAAATTGTCATATTGGCTAATTTAGAATAGTATATCTAACTAGGAGGAGAACACAGCTCCTGTACAGAGATGTGAAGGCATAGAAGTTTGACACCCTGAGATGTTTAATCCAGAGTGGTATCTAAGAGGTTTGGAGTAGCTACACTGATGACTTGAAATAATAAGTAGATTTTGAACTGATTTGAGGGTTTGCATTTCCAAACTTAGAAATAGTGCTTTGAGAGATTTTTCTACCTAAACAGAGTAAAGCCCTGCATGAGGTGGTTCTCTTGAATGTTAGGCAGTAGATGACTTCCCGGATCAGAAGCAGTGGGTAGGAGTAAGTCCTCTTGTCATATTTATTAGGTCTTTATTATTCTCTCCCTTTTAGAAATTGCCCCTGTTCTCCAAAGCATTTCTAGGCGCTTCTTGAACTCCTGTATCTCAGTGCTTGGTTTCCTGCTGGTAACATGGCCCTTATGTGTCTCTACTTTTCCAGGAAACATGGTGGCCTATCTGCTTGCTGTATTTAGGAGGACCCTAACATTTATGTGACCAAGTGGTTTCCATTTGCTCATTCTTTTGCCTAATTTGAAATCATGTGATGCTGTGGAATGAAAAACCTTCTTTTAAGAATGTTTTTCATATACTTATAAGCTTGTTTTTAGCCAGACCATGTCAGTTTCTAATGTTCCTAAGAGGAAAGCACAGCTATCTTAACTGAATTAAAATTTCACTTGGTTTGAAAGTCTGCACTCTGCTGTATTCCATGTTGAGATACAAGTAGCATTTCATGTATCAACCGATATTGCATGTGGGATTGTAGAAAGGGTTTTTAACACATGACTCAGACCAAATAGTAATTTGTTGTTTGTTTTTAACTTGCTGTCTCTTTTTCTTAATCCAACTTCATAAGTCATGTTTGCCATTCTTGAGGTTACTAATATGGTTTCACAGATTTCACAGCCCTTTTTTAACAACCATACCATTCCTCCCTTATAAAAGTCTACTATGCGTTTTTTTTCCACTGGGCCACCCAGGACTGTGTTGAATCTGTCATTGTCATCACTGCCTCTCTTACTCATCTTACTGTGGTTTTACTGTTTCTCATGTTTATTTTATCTTTTCTATATATTTACTTAGACCAGTATTGTATTTTTGAAATGTAATCTGTTGTAAACTTTCAGTGATGAATGTATTGCCCATGCTTTTTAAAATTCATTCATAGGCACTTAATAAACTCAATAAGCTCAGTAGAAAAGCACTGAGTATGGGTCCATCTTCTTTTTTAAGTTTCTTTCTCAAAGCATATGAAACTATCTCTCTTGCTAAGATGATTGATTTTTTTTGTAAGTACACAGAAGTTATTAGACGAATTTAACATAGTGTCTTTATGAAGGCTCATGCAAAGGGCGGTAGAAAAATTGACATTTGAAAAGATGTTACTTATGCTGAAAATGTCAATAATCTTAGAGGAAGCAGGACCCAGACTCCCTTACTAAATCGGGTTAAACCAGACTATTCTGTCTCTCCTCTTTATTTCATGCAAAGAACCAGAAGGGTTGGGTCTTCTCAAATGTTGCACAGCCATCTCCTTCTACCTTGATGAGCTCTGTGGGCCATTCCAGTCACCTAGAAACTTTGGAAATGGGTTCCTGACAACTACTGTGGTAACTTCTGCTGTCAGTCTGTACATGTCATAGTTTCTGTAGCGTCTAGGGCAGAACATGAATCAGCCTTTCAGATGGATGAAGAGATGTGGGTAGGGACAGAATCGCTACAGTGCGTGAGCTCATTTTTTTTCCTGGATCCTTTTAGTTGATAAGGTATTTCTAAACGATTGATAGCTGTGATAATCATTCCTTTTCACCCATTCCAGGCTATCCTTTAAGCCATAGTATCCACTGGTTTTTCTAGGGGAACACAGGAAAAAAAAAAGGCAGGAAAAATTCGAACAAGTATTGAATTTCTTTTGCTTTCACACCCTCCTCAGGTGATCCTCATCCCCCTACCCTCACCGTGGGTCTCCCCTTCTTCCTGATGAACCCTGAAAAGAGGAGAAAAAGGTGGGGAAATTTTACACACCAGGCAGAACTTCTGTCAGAGAAGGTGTCCAGGGTGTAGAGCTCTTCAGAAAAGGGAAGAGGAGAGGAGGGAGGCCTTGGAAGGATGAGGGCACGGAGCGCGGTATGTGAAGACGCCACTTGTGTCTCTTTAAGCCTCTATCCAGTCTGAGTTTGCATGTCTGTTTCTTTTCTGCCACAAAAAGATGTGTCATGCTTGTCATGATTGTGATATTGGAGAATAATCACAGAGCGTCTGCTTTAGGAGACGTGTAAAAACTTTCTGTTGTGATGAAAAAGATATGTATATATCAGCCTCTCCACAGATTAGTCATAATTAGAAAATTGTGTTGAGTTAGATGAGAATAATTCCTGTATTCCCTGTCATCCTCCAGAGGAAACAAGGGATTATTCTGTTCTTTACTAGCTAGCTTCCTGACCTTATTTCCCCAGTCATGTTTTTGTCAAACCAATTACACAAACTCAAATCATTCACTTTCCTGCCTCCACTTTAGTTACTAGTTTTCTGGCTTCCAGTTCAAAAATTGGAAAGGGAGAAAAAGAAAGTCTGAGAAGTTGTGATAAGTCAGGAATGAGTCCTTAGTGTCCTAGGTTATCTCCGTATACAACAGCCTGGATATCATCCTTGCATGATTAAATTAAATGTGTTTTAGGCAAGATGTTAATCTGAGATGAAGTTGAAGAATATTTGTAAAATTGCTGCCTCATTTGCTTTCCTTTTAAAAGTATCTTTTCATTTAGATAAGCTGTTGATTTGTTAAATGTATTATCTTGCATCAGTGAACCTCAGGTTTCCTGTCTTCAGTGGTAGAAATAAACTGACCTCTGAGAATAGGGGTCCATCTCTACTCTCCTGCTCACCACTGCCCACCCTCCCTCCACCACCCTGCCCCAATATCTAATTGGAGATGGAAGAAACCATTCCACTCAGAGAGTCTGGTAACTGGTTCATTAGTTATTCCTGGTTATTCGTATATTCTTTTTCTTAAGTTTCTAAAATTTTCTAATCCTTTAGGTAATCCATGTCTATTATTTTATGTGTGAGGTCATTCCTCTCCCCTCTTGGGAGGCTTATTTTGGTACAGAATTAGCTTGTGCTTGTTGTGGGGTGGCTGCATGGGATGTGGGCTCATGATTCATGCTCAAGCCTATTCTGCTCATGAGTGATGTGTGAAAGTGAGGAAGGAGATTCTGTTGATTCGTGTGGGGCTTCAGTTCCTTGAATTCACTTAATTCCATTGGTAGAAGAGTGACTTGCTTTTAAGCAATTACCTGAAAATGGATTTTTCTCTCCTCTCATTAACACCATATATTCTCTTTGGATGGAAGGTTTTTATTTCAGGGGATCTCTCCAGGCCTTTAACTGCATCCTCCAGGCCCTTACAACTAAGATACTGCATTGTATGGGTTCATTACCAAGCTTAGGGATGCTATGTTTCCAAATTATTAGGCTTGGAGAAGGCCTAGAAATTAAACTGCTGTAGGGGGTGATTCCAAGAGTTTCTGTTTCCTCTTGTTTGCTACCTTGGGCTTATTTAACTTTTCATGGAGGTGCCTTTAGAAAGTTGGAAGATGTGGCAGCCCTATCATGTCTTCAGCAAATTTACTATTGCTTTCCATAAGAGTACCTGAGAGTAGGAGGGATGTGAACTTTGAGACAAGTGCGACCAGTCATGGAAGTGGATAGGATTTGGGTATTGGGTTCTATTTCTACCTCTTGTCTCATAAAATGAAAAAATGATGTGAAGGCTGGGGTGACAATTCTGTGTTTACATGCTGCTGATGGTCTCTGTTGATGGTTCTTGAGCAGATAATTAACAGGTATATTCAGATGAGTTTCCACCAACTTAGAACATGTTCAGGTAGTTTTTACAAGAGATACTGCTATTCGGGTCAATCTTGGCTCAGCTGTGCACATCAGCTGCTGGTGCCCCCAGCTCACCCATTTGTACAGACAATGTGATTTTATGTATCTGGGTATTGCCTATTACCAGGTTCCTGCTCCAAGTAAGTGTTGGGCATTTTGTTTTTTGCTGTGCATTTTTAGTATCTTTCCCTTTTCTGTATTTTTAGAAATAGACTAATTAAATAGCCTGGCTAGCCTTTTTATCTTGGGATGGAATCACTTCTAGAGTGGGGCACATGGTTTCCCCACAAGATTGACTCATTGTGTAGTGACATAAGAGAATTTCATTAAGTTAGATAACCAGAGATTCCATGTGATATTAATTCATCCCATGACTATTTATTGAATCCTAATTGTGTGCTAAGCACCAAGCTTTGTACTTTAGTCTTGCGGGTTAGAATAGGGGGATTGCAGAATTTCATAAAGTTAGATTCCATGTGATATTAATTCACCCCATGACTATTTATTGAATCCTAACTGTGTGCTAAGCACCAAGCTTTGTACTTCAGTCCTGTGGGTTAGAATAGGGGGATTGCAGAATGAGACTGAGCTCCAAGTTGAGTAGAATTCCAGAAAACACTTGAGTCTCTTCGCCTTCTTGTTTCCAACTAAAGTCAAGAGAGTAATGCTGAGCTGGGAGAAGCAAACTTTCATAATCCTAAATGGTACCTGATTCTGAAATTGTTTTCATTTGACTTGTGAATTAGTCTTTTAAAAAAGATTATTTACTTCTTTATTATTTTGATCTAAGTTTGTTTGTCTATGAATATGTAACCCACAGATTCTGGAAGTGAAGCAACATTAACTGGCTGGAAAAATCCAACCCAGAGATAAACATTTGCCAGCGGTACTTTCTAAGGATGCTTGTATGTTTAATCATTCACAGTTACTTTCAATTAAAAATTTTTGTGCAGCTATTTATAGTGTTAACATGATCTAGCTATCTATTAGAAATGTGTTCAATAGTTATGTTTATGGACACTTGGAATATGTCTAACCATGTGTTCCTATATCCACTGCTTCTAAATGCTCAGTCAGTGGGCATGGGTAAAGGAATTAAAACTTACTTGTTGTATATCTAACTTAATGTATCTGTTCTTCATGTGTGTGTTTCTACAGATGTGGTGTTGGACACCATTGTCATGTGTAACAGCTTTTTTGAACACTTAACTGGTTTAGAGGCTCCTGGGTGACTTTTTTAAATCTTGTGACTTTCTCCTAAAATATTTAATAATTTTATCACAACTTGTTTGTAAATCTTTGAGAAAATTACTGAAAATTTTGAAGTTTTATTTATTCCTATTAATTAGTTTACCAAAGTTCCAAACAAGTACAACTATCTTGGAAAACTGGTAGTAAGTACTAAGGTTCAATACATATACACCCTGTATATGTTTTGCCTCTATGTGTGTATAGCCAAGAGAAATGAGTTTATATATCCATGAAAATACATATAAAGACTACGTATATTAGCACTATTTGTAATAGCTCTACACAGAAAGCCTTCCAAATACCCATCAATATTAGAATGGAAGAATACGTGGTGGTATGACTACACAGTGGACTAGTATAGAACAATGAAAGACAACAGTCTTCAGTGATACTCAGTAACATTGATGGATTTCATGGACAAAAGCCTATTTAAACAGCATGTTTCCATTTATATGATGTTTGAGAACAGGCAAGAGTAATCTGGCAATAGAAGTCAGAATGGGACTTTTGGAGGAAGTGCTGATAGGAACTATGTATAAATGGAGCTTCCAGGGATGCTGATAATGTTTTATACAGTATCTGAGTGAGTATTGCAAGAGTATATACATATGCAAAAACTAATTGAATTATTTTCTTGAGTTTTGTTTACTTTGGTTATAGTTCCTTTTACTGAAGTATTGTTGATATGCATTCTTATATTGGTTTCAAGTATATAACACAGTGGTTCAACAGTTACCCATATTAAAGCCTCACCCCTTCTAGTGCAGTTATTATCTGTCAACATAGGAAGATGTTACAGAATCACTGGCTATATTCTCCATGTACTACCATCCACATGACCAAGTTATATTATGATTGAGAATTTTTGTGTCCCTTTATCCCCCACACTCTCCCCATCTACCCACCCCAGCTCCTCCCCTATGGTACAATTTGGTTATAATTCAACAACAGTATTAAAAAAAATTTTTTTTAAACAGTCGCCACCTTTAGAACTATTTATTGAACAGCAAAGCATGAACCTGAGGCTTTGGGGCAAGCAAGTTGAAGATGTCTTCAGGGATAAGAATAATGAAGGCTTTTATTGCTGTGAATTAGAATGTGGCAATTCTTTTGTACAGTATGATAAGTTTCTTTAAGTGAAATTGTTAAAGATAGGAAAAATGCTAAACATAAAAACCCCTGAAAATGGAACCATCAGAAAGGAAACTATTGGTCTGTAAAGACTTAAAAATCACATATTGAAACTTTTATTCTCTAAAAATGAGCATCATAAATTAGCTCACTGTCAAGTCAATGTTTATCTCTTTTTACTTCCAAACTCTAGGAGGTTTTTGGAAAACCATCCAGTTGGCTTAGTCAGTATGTCATTTCTAAAAATAAAGGGTGTAGATTTGCAAGAAAGCTGGAAATGTGTTCCTCCATAGGGTGAAGTCAAATGCAGTTTTTACCCTTGTATCTTCACAGTGCTAGAAACACTGTGATTGTCAGTGGATAGAGTCAGAAAAGGTTTTGTCTCTATGGAAGGGCCAAAAAGTAATGTCAACACTCACGGCTAATGGCAGGAGAAGCAGAGGCCATGAACTGGATACCCACCCATTCACTGAATAATTAGAAGTTTCCTATGCAGTGAGATTCCATAAGCTTAGGCTAGGTTGTCCTTCATTTCCTGAATATTTAACTTCTTCCTTATGACACTTTTACTCTAAATTCATCTCTCATATGTTGTTGTAACTGCGAAGGAAGAGAAACTATTTTGGGTTTTGCTTTTCGTATTTTTGAAGTTGGGTAATACATAAGGCAGAATATCCAGATGGGTTTCAGTCTAAGGTTTGCGTTTTAGGTTTATTTGAAGAATAAATGTATTCTCTTTATGTTTTGTCTGTCCTTAATCTAATGTGATAATGCAGGACACTGAGGAATAGTGGGGAGATGAGGCACAGTATTTGAATTCCTGGGCAGAAACTTGCTCTCCGTGTGGAAGGGTAGAGGTGGGCAGAAGAGAGGCTCAGAGGGCAAACTTGAGCCAGACTGCTGGGCTCGCACCTGGCTCCACCACTTTACTGGGCGTGCGACCTTGAGCTGTCTCTTGAGCTGTATCATGTGGATAGTAAGTTAGTACCTCACTGGGTTTTTGCAGCGATTCATGGATCAATAATATAAAGCCCTTTATTATTATGTACCAAGTAATGTTATCTCAAGACATAGTTGCCATAAGATAATAATGATAAATGTGAAAATGCTCTCAACAAGAGCCTTTTATTCATTCAGGGTTGTCAGTAATCTTATTTTATCTGTACTGTATCTTTAATTTGTGTAATTAATATCACCCATTGATAATACTGAAATATGAGGTGAGATGCTGATGTCCATATTCCGTAGACACATTTGATATCCAAATATTTTTAACAATATGAAACATTTAGATGTTATACTCACAATGTAATGGTTTTCCAATACTTAAATTCTAAATTTAGCTTAAGAGTTCCCAGTGAATTTTAAATGCCAAAAATCATACTGTTAAAGTTGTAGATAGAACTGATGACTAAAAACCAGATTTTTAGGAGGGATTTTGAAGATAAAAATCTAGCACATTTGCATGCCAGCAGATAGATGAAACATTGTTTTCTAATTACCAAGATAATTTGAAATGGTGAAGGGCCACATTATATCTTGCATATATTCTACATGACAAAACTGGCTGAAGTGGCAAAAAGCTATAATCTAAGGCAAAGAATAGAAAAGAGAAGATTGTGTACTGTTTTAAATTCCAGGAGTTTCAACATCTCTGCATGTTTTCTTTGCTTAAGTGGAAAGAGAGATTTATGGTAGCTGGTTTTAATTAGAAAGCATTTTATTTTAAGAGGTGGTATTTATTTCCACTTATTAATCTATGTTACCATAATATTTGTTTAGTAAAGTGTGAAATTTAGAAATGCAACTTATTATAATAAAATTTTACTAAAATCCTAACATAATTCCATTTTTTTTCTTTCTTCAGTTTGTTTAGGACTAAACAGTCTAATGTTTTTCTTTTTCATTGTTTTGGTTTGCTTTGTTTTGTTTTCTTTTGTTAGTCAATATCATCCTAAATGCTTCAGTCACCTAAGAGAGAAATTGTTGCAAGTAAGGAATGGGACTTCTGATTCTTTTAAACTTACCCCTTTAAAAGAAATATCAAAAAGCCCAAGATCTGTTCTTGTTTTCTTGTTCATGGATCCTGGTGCTGTATTTGATGCTTGTTATGTCAAGGATGCTGTGAGGTGTGTGTGTGTATGGCTAAGGGGCCCAGAGCAGGCAGAAGAGGTGAGTGTATGAGTCAGAGCTGAGTGGGAATTCTAGCCTGCCCCATGTTGTCATGGGTCTTTTGGCAATTCTTCCAATCTGAGTATTGCTTTTTTCTTCTGTGAGTTAACATAAAGTAATTATTATTTTGGCAGGTGTGACTTGAGTGTGTTATATGCACCAAGCTGTTGGCACATTTAATTATTTCATTCAACTTGAATTTGCTAGGACGGGCCTGTGGCTCTGCTCTTTCTTCTCAGTAGCCTGAATCCTAAGATCTCCCTGGGAGAGAAGAGGCAAACCACAGATGGGGTAAATGTGACCCATCTTGTAAGCTAGGTAAATATAGCCCCCTATTTGAGAGTGCCTTTCTTAAAACATATGACATGTGTTTCTTTGAGTCTACATGCATTTGCTTTTTAAAGTGATGTTCTGTGTTTGATTGATTTCTGAGGTAACAATGATACATGATGGTATGTTAAATGACAAAAGATGGTAGGGGGGGTGTCGTTATCAAGAAACACTGGAGAGCTGGATGGAAGCAGTTTTCATTTGGTGAGAAGATGTTCCGCATACTTACTTGCATTTACTTGAAATTCAGGCTCTATTGAGTTGGAACAACCTGAGATATGGAACCAGGATGTTGGACTAAATGAGAAGAAAAGCAGGAACCAAAAAGAAGGTGCCAGGAGAGCTTGAAACATTTAATCCATTCAGTCAAGGAACAACCCTCAGATTTTCTTAGAACCAAGAGACTCAGCTTTTTAAATTCAAGTCTAAAATTCATATTAAGACAATCAAGTGAGAGAAATCATGAGACAGGAAGAGCACACACAGGCTCTTTTTGGTAACCTTACCAACTTCCACAGCTTGCCATCTCCCCCTGCAGCTGTCTCCAACTCAAGGGCAGGTCTGGCAGGGCAGGTAGCTCCCTGCGCACTAGGTTGACACCTATGGCTAGAGGTTCATATGGGACCAAGCGAACAAGCAAGGAAACCTTGTCGGAATGCACTAGGCTTTATTTTCAAGGTTGACTTCTAGATTCTTAATCAGTGAGAGATTCAAATATCTCACCAATTAGCACACTGTACCTGCTTTGCTTCCCAGATTGTGCTGGGGCTGCCCAAGTAGACAGGATTGTCTGGTGCCAAACAGATAGTCTGGAGATCTTGCTCCTGGACATGGTCAGTGTCAATACCTCCTCTGGTCTGCAGGGCCCTGGAATGCTGTGGGATGCCTGTGAGGCCGGCCACCCTGCCCTGAGGCTTAACATTAATCGGAATAGGAGAAGGTGGTAGTGTAAATAAGACTGCAGTCCTTCTTAGTGGTGTGGGTGGACTGAAAAAACCTGATAACCTCTTGCTCTGCAAAATCCCAACAAGCATTCTTCACTTTTGAGTGTAGACTAGTTAAGATTTAAGATGTTTGCAGTTTTCATGAAATAGTATCAGGCAGTGCAGAGAAGGCTTTCAGTTCCTGGTGCTCACTGGATCAGAAATCTAGAGGCAACCCTATCTTTCCATCGTTTAAAAATTTGAACCTACATCAAAGTTATGGGATGACCAACAGTATGTCTAGAGTCCTTAGAGAAACAGTACTTTGAATATTTGTTAGGGGGTGGGGATTCACCAGTGTGTGGGTTGGTCTCTCTTAATTCTAGAATTTACCAAACTTTATTTGGTTTATTCCTTATCACTTTCTATTATTGCTTGTCTTCCTCCTGTTAGAATGAGCTCAAGTCTTTTATAGCATTATAAAATGTACCTGCTAGTTATTCGATTACTAAGCACCAACACCCTGCATTTACAAGATGTTTTATACTTTAGAAGTATTTCATGTTAGTATTTGGTTGCCTCAAGGCATGGGAAAATTGAGTATGATTTATTAACTGTCTTCTGCAGATAGGTCTTGAGGTCTGCTGGCTGAAGAACTTGTCCAGAATTACATAGCTGCCAATTTAGGCAAAGACACAGACTGAAATGTACATCTTCTGCCTCCACACAGAACAAGTCATTGGAAATTCTGAGTCTGGGAGTTATACACTGCATCTCCTTCCATTCTTAAGTCTCATGTTTAGTTTGGTTTTACTATTTCATTTATGCTCATATTCTGTTAGTTTCTCACTAGAGTGTCCTTGGCTGCTTTTTGTGTTGCTTCTTGATACACAACACTTGGTGCACTGCCTTGTGTTCTAATATCTGTGTGAGAAACAGCAATTTTTAACTTCCATAATTCTGCTTCGGAATTTACTTCTACCTAATCTCTGTAGTTGACTCTTCTTATCTTAACCTACTCAGAAGGATTTGCCTGATTGGATCTGGCCACTTATCCCTCTAATCTAATATTCGGTTTCCAGTAAAACCGTGCCAAGCCATTTCAGAGGAAAGCAGTGCTCTCTCCCTGACCAGGAATTAGGAAACCAAACCTTTGCTGTAACTCTGCATTTAGACCATGAGTAAGTTATTTAGGTTCCTGCTTTGGTGTGTGATGTCCCTGATTGTAGGAAACAGCAAGAAACTTCAAGTTGACTGTTTATTGGATATTTAATGTGGAGCCTTTGGATGTATCAACTTAATTATCTAGTATCCCATGTATTTTACCTAAGTAAAATACTTACTTTTTTTAAAAAAAGTTCTGAATTAACAACAAAACACCATTGTTGTCTGATTAAATATTTAAATGTGGTTTTGGTTACTTTCATAATTAAAATACAGTTCACATCGATTTTCTGCTGTTTTGACGTGACTGAGGCAAGTTATATAAATTTGGTTCTTGTAGAGTTTTGTTGGAGAATCATGGATCAACAATTATTTCAGTACTTCCTTTTTAGTGATTCCTAAGTCTGCATCAGCATTAATTGTGGAATTTTTTTAAATGCATATTCCAGGGCTTCATCCTAGAGAAATATGACTTTTCACCATGCAGAGCAAAAACTTCTGTTTATGAAGCTACCTATGTAATTCTGATGTCCAGACAACGGTGGGAACCATTTTTGGAAGGTTATGGGTGGTGGGGCTTCTGAGATGAGCAGTACAGACAAAGCTCATTTATTCAGCAGACATGCATGTTATGACAGCCTCTGTCTGGAGGTGCTCGTAAGAATTCCCCCATCACTCTGTGTTGTGTATACTCTACTAGGAGAGTGCAGTCTTATGACAGAAAGGAAGAGGGTCCTAAGTCAGCCCTGATCAGGCTTGTGTGGGAGGCGGGGAGATGTCTGGGGAAAGCTCCCTAGATAGAGGAAGGAGACTTAGTGTTCCTGCCTGGGGAGTAGTCAGAGTGTATGCTCTGACAATGGAAAATAGAGCAGAAAAGTAAGGAGCCACTAAGTGTTTGTTAGGCTGACATGATGACAGCAGCATTCATGGGATGTTGGTCCAAGAGAAGGATAGGGGCCTGGAGGCAGACGACTTCTCAGTATCTGGTGAGGTGATTAGAATTCGCACCAGGGCCCCAGAAGTGAAAAGAAAGATGGGAAGGGAAGATAAGGAGACACGTGGGACTTGATGTATGAGTAGATATGGGAAATGAAGAGGAGAAGTGAGTGGAAGGTTTCCACAGAGACCTGCTGGTCTCCCTGACTGAGACGGGGCTGTGCAATAGAGCTGGTGGACCAAGCATGATGAATTTTCCATGCCTTTGCTCCAGTGTGTAGCAGAATGCCTACACTTGGTGGACTTATTGGTTAAAATACTGATTTGGCTGCTTCCACAATGACTTACAAAAGATGGAAAGTTAATTTCCCTCTTCCATGGAAATGTCTGGCAGGTGATTGTTAGGGCTCTTCCACCATATTATCCAGGGATTCATTCCCAAGATCTTTTGTTGCCTCACTGCCCCCAGGTTATGTTCTGGTTGAGGATGGCTCACTTCCAGGAACTGTCTTCAAGCCTAAGGGAAGGAAAGAGGAGGTGGAGAGCAAGAAGGTTCCTTTGGAGGCTGAGTCTTATTGCCCCCTACCTCCCATCATCTATTACTGGGTCACACGGCTACACCTGTAGGAATGAAGTAAGCTGTGAAAAATGTTAAGTTAGCTGGCCAGCCCAATGCCCAGTTAAAGAAGTTCTGTTGCTAAAAAGATGAAGAGGATTTCGTGGCATTAAGTCTTATACACGGGACCTGGTTGAGTTTTGTTGAATGAATGTGCTTAGTATTCAGTCACATTGAGTTGAAGGAGGGAAGACCTGCACATAGAAGTGCCCAGGGGTAAAGATAGCACACAGTAGCTCAGAAATGTGAGCTCTCCATACAATATAAAGTGGGGAGGCCCTTTAAAAGGCTCTGGGTGTCCCTGTTAGACTATAAAGGAAATAAATTTTAAGAAAGTGAAGGGTCTTGGAGGATTTGGACATTGTTGGTATGACGTGGAAGGGAGAGAATCAGGAGAGTAATTGGAAAAGCAACTATCTAAATACACTGAAAAATATTGTTTCCTGAGGCAGGAAGAGAAATGGCAAAATGTGGAAAGGGTCAAAAGTTAGAGGAGAAAAATCAAAGATGTAGGGGCTGTGGGGTATGTGTGAGGGGAGAGGGCTGACTGTCCAGCAGGACGAGACAGTGAGCTGAGGTTTATAGCTTGCCAGCGGTAGGCTCCCTTCAGAGCAGGACATCATATGGCCAGTCTATAGAGGGAGTGTGATCCTGAAGGAAACTGCTCAGGAGACATGTCATAGAGAAAAGCTTCTAGTAAATGTATGGAAATAAGTCCATGAAACTGTTGGTAGCGGTTGTATTTGGGGGATGATATTATGATGGATTATTTCTACTATTTTGATGCAGAAATTAATATTTAAAGAAAAGAATCGGAATGTCTGATACCTTGAACTGGGTGATGTTTACATAGGTCAGAACTCATTGGGCTGCACACCAAGATTTGTGCATGTATTGTGTGTACCTCAATAAAATCAGTAAATCACAACAAGACCATAAAAAGCAAAAACAGAGAAGATCAGGTATGATTTCTATAAACGGCATAAAAAGATGATGCTTCAGTTTCTATAAATAACTTTATTTATGTTTGTTTTTGTAATCAGCCAGTAGAGTGAACCACATTTGATAGGAAAGTTCAAAACCAGTCTAAAAGGAAAGGATTTTGAAGATGTAGTGTTTTAATTCTCTGGTGTATGGCTGGGTGGTGGGAAGAAGAATCTCCCTAAACTCTGGGATCTCTTGTTCTGGCAGCTGTGTTACATCATCCCTCTAAGTATACTTCTGACTTGTTTGGCTTATACTGTCTAATAGGGAACAAATTTGGCATGCAGCTCTTTTTTTTTTTTTTTTTAAACTGACCCAGAAGTGAGGTCTGTGTAGCAGCTCAGGAACCTCTGACACAGACGCCACCCTTATCTTCCTTTAGTTTCTGAACTTAAATAAAAAGGAAATCTAGGTCCAAGAAAAATGGGTTTAGTAATTTGTCTGACGTTGTTAGATCTTACTGATGATGAAATGCAAGCTACATAGGCAATTGAAAATTTCTTAGTAGCCACATTAAAAAATTATTAAAAAGCAGTTTATGAGTGTTAGTGAATGCTAATAATATATTTAGTACAGAGTATATAAAATATTATCACTTGGAAAAAATCAAGGAGCTATTTTGCGTTCTCTTTAAAAAAAAAAGAAAGCCAAGTCTTTTAAGGCTGCTTAGTTGAAGTGCCCAATTTGCCACACGTGCTAGTTGGTCATTTTTGGAAGGCACAGTTCTGGAGAACTGATAAGTAATCTTTTGTTCTCTGCCCATTTTAATGTTGACGCTAGTCTATTGCTTGTAGGTCTACCATTAAGGAGTTCATTCAGGATTTCTCCCTAATTTTAACTGTGGGAGTGATATTGGCACTAGTGCCAAGAGGCATGTTTAGTAAATTAATATTACACTGCTCTACTCTTTGACTGTTAGGTGCTAACGCAAGTGAATGGGGACCTAGGAACCTTCCTTTGCTTCCCAAAGTGCTTGGCTTTCACTTGGACCTGAGATTACTTGATTATATGTAAAATCACTGGTGGGCAGATGTGTGAAGAGCAAAGTTTATCTCACCCTTAAAGTTTTCTTTCTGTAAGTTGATGCGGCTTCACTATCCACAGTTTACATTGTGATGTTTTGGGGACTATCATTTAAGGAAAATTGGTTTTGGCAGAGAAGAGGTGTTATTATCTTGTCACACTAAACTTAGGTGCTCCTTTGGAAAAACAAAACAAAACAAAACAAAACATATATAATATACATATATATATATTATACATCTTTTACTTCATGGCAGTGTTTGGGTTACCTCCTTACTCTTATTGTTTTAAAGAATTATTGAATCTTTGAAAAAAGATTAACATACATTTCTGAAGGAGTAAGTGATAATTCTTTTAAGTATTTAAAAAATTTTTTTACCCTTCAGTTCTTTTTTCTATAGCATATATTCAGAGGTAAAAAGGAATAGTTCACCTAAGGTGATCAAATTACTGCTTTTAATTTGTTTTTCTTTTAGGTAAAGGTTGTTGAATTACTCCTGAATGTGTTGTCCTACATCACTTTCCTTAGTTTCTTCACATTAAATTTTTTTCTTCTTATTTGTTTTAGAGGAATAATCTGTGATTTAGAAAGGTTTTGCCATTGGATATGAGGCCCTGCTGAGCACACTCTGTGGGCCAGAGGCAGCAAAGCAGAGTGGCCCTTCCCCCGGCCCACTGGGTCCCTCCGCCCCACCGCGTTCCGTCCTGGCTGTGGCCCTGAAGCTGTAGGGGAGGCATGGGGAGCTATGAGGAGGTTTGGAGTCTTCATTTTCATTCTGGCCCGGCTTCCGCAGGGCCTTGTCTCATCAGGCTGCCATAACAGAACACCACCAATGAGGCAGCTTATGAGCAATAGAGGTTTATTTCTTGGTTCTGGGAGGAGTCCAAGGCGAAGGCCCTGGCAGACTGAGTGTCTCCTGAGGGCTACTTCCTGGTCCACTGGTGGCTATCATTTTGCTGTGCCCGCCATGGCCGAAGGAATGAGGGGTCTCTCTGGGGTCTTTTTTGTAAGGGCACTAATTCCATTCATGGAGGTTCCACCCCTGGACCTAATCACCTCCCGTAGGCCCCACCTCCTAATACCATCACAGTGGGCATGAGGTTTCAACATACGAATTTTGGAGCATGCAGACTTTCAGTATCTAGCACCCGAGCACTGTCCTTTGTCCTGGGAAGTGCTTTGCACAAGTGCTTTTAAATCATCTTGGTGAAGGACCAGTTTTTAAACCCCTAATCCATTATCTTCTGATACTTTTGTGAAAGTATAACATGTGAATTACTAGGAAAGGGAAACTAGAGCCCACCCTATGCCCCGCCCTGCCACCCAAAAGACATACAGATCTAGATTCAACAAGATGAAACATTACTACATCACAGTGCTGTAACATTTGCTCTCAGTTTCTCTTCGTATTAATCTCTCAGTGGACAGGTAGCACTCTCGCTTGGAAGCAGCCTCTGGTCCATCCACATTTTGGGTAGGCAGCACTGTTTCACATCTGCAGCAACCCTCATAGCACCACTCTGTGAAGCATGTCCTGCATTTTACAGACCAGGACCCAAGGATATGCCTGGAGCTGGAATTCTGGCCTAGAGTTGCAGCTCACCCACGGGGGTCTCTGTGATTTTGGGAAAGGTGTCCTTTTCCCTGAGCTGGCTGGCTTCCCCCTTCCACTCTATATGCTTGTGGAGACCCCAAGCTGAACTGTTGTAGGATGTGGTCCTTTTGCATGTAGGGAGTGGGCAGTGGAAAGAAGAAGGGAGTGGAGATTGAGATTTGTCTCTTAGTTATTTTATTGTGCATTTTCACAGACTGGTGTTCGGTAACTCAAATTACCGAAAATTGCTAATTTTCAGTATTTCTAGTGTAAGCTGTACTCAAGCTTTTGAAGTACCTATTACTTTAATTACCATATCATGTTCTGGGACTCCCATTATTAGAAATTTCCACATACGGTAATCCAGGTAATGGGGGTTCAGGATAATACAGAAAAATTAATTATCTGTGTTAAAAAATGAAAAACATGTGTGCATACATGACCATTATTTTTACTGTCTCTATCATCACACTTCTGTGGGTTCTCAGTACTGGCTTAGTTTATAAATAAAGTGAAGAAATAAAAAAAAATAGGGCCAGTGGAAGAAGACCGAGGATATTTCCTTGATGCAGTAGTTGTTCAGACCAATAATTAATGTTAATTTTAAACACATGTCCAGTTATACAGCCCAATTATTTTAATTATATTAGGCTCCTGAAAGTTTGAACTGGGGCCATATGTGTGGTTTAATTCTCTCGCATGGCCTTCTGTTGCACCTGGTCAAAATAAATGTGTCATTGATCATGTAGAGTGCCTGGGAGCAGAATTTAAAGGTAGAAATCATTTGCAATGACTGAAAAACTACTCTGAACTAATAGGGGTTTAGATTTCTCAGGAAATTACATGGCAGGAAGGAAAGATTATTAATTCTTTTGTAGAAGTAAACTCGATAATGAAAAGTTGACTTATTTTGTTTTTGAGAAAACATTTAAAATGCTTTGCTCAGTATTTACCTTCTTACAAGCTATTGTTATTGCAATGAATACACTGCTAGGTCTATTTCTGAGTGTCAAGTGCATTGTCATGCTGAATATCCACTATGGCTTTTTGAAGTTGATGCTGCTATTTTTTTTTTAGATGAGGAAACTGAAGCTTTAGAATGGAGTCATTTTTCCAGAAAGTCCCACCAGACCTAGGAATCAGAATTTGCATTTATAAAGATCCGGGATGATTAATGTACATATTAATGTTTGAGAATTACTGCTTTATTTTACACAGTCCATGTTCATAATCCCTACGCAGTCCCTCCTCTCAGGGGAGTCTAAGATAAAAACTTTTTTAAGAGTATTGGTTGAATCTAATGTCGATTTAGATAGATTCAAAATAATTCTCTTTTCTGGTTATATGTACTAATTTTGTAGATTTCATATTGGTTAATTCTGCATTTTACGTTTTTCAGCTAAGTGTTTTGAGATTATCTTGTAAGGATCAACTCTTTCCATTGTATCTCTGGTTACTGGATTCTAAGAATGTTCTAGTTTGATAGCTTCAGGTTCTTGTTATCCAGGGTGTTTTAAAAAAAGGATAAATAATGACCGTGGTTCTTAACGTAAATGTTCAGTCACTCTACGGAACTGTGGAGGATCCTTTTAGACATCTGCCCTTTCCTGTATATATGCCTTCTGGCATGTGATAGATAATTATTATTCCTACCTATGATCTTAGGCATTAAAATGTAAAATACAGTTTGTAATTAAGTTCATTTGAATTATAACAGGAAAAGCAAGTTTCAGGTATAAACTGTGAGGCAGCCCCTGTGACCTTTTAAAAGACTAATACTGGAACACAAGCCATTTAGGTTTACAAAACAAGGGAGTGACATGTAACTATTGGCACTTTTAAGCATGTTAGTTGGAAGTCACTTTGGAGAATGGACAGGAAGAGATGAGGCTCATCAGTGATTCTGCAATCACTTGGAAGGCTTTTAAAAATGCAGATGGATGTTTTCTCTGTCCTGATTTTCTGCTTAGTAGGTTTCCAGGGCCCAAGATGTTTCATTTGTAAGTTCCCTGGTGATGATGATACGTGCTGATCCAGGCAATGCTGTTTGAGAGCCACTGGACTAGATTTTGGCAGACCAGTTAGAAATCTGTTGCACTAATCTGTGAAAGATATAATATAGAAGTAAATGCTGACAAAAGAGTTTAGGAGGAGGTGGAATCCAAAGGTAGGGAGGAACCACAATTGACAGGACTTGTTACCAGAGTAGGTTATGTGGGCAGAGGAGAGGTTGGCATGGAGATTGCTGACTTTGGTAGGTGGATGGAAGACAGAGGTGCCATTGTCTCAACATACATCGTACAAGAGGACAAGCTGGACAGGTTTTGGGGGCAGAACTGATGACGAGCTTGGCTTTAGACATGTAAAGTGGAGATTTATGTGGGTGATTTAAGTGGAGATGTTTGTTCAGAAAGAGGGATACTATGGATTTGAAGATGTAGATGAAAGGATGCAGTTATAAGTGTAGGCATGTATGTTTACAGAAGGCAAATTTAGATCATAAGGTGAAGAAAACTTGGAGGACAGAACTCTGGAAAATGGTCATTTTAAGGTGAAATCAGAATAATTCACCTTACAAAGGCGTGAGAAGGACTGGCAGGAGCCCAGGAGAGTTCCTTTAAGGGCGTGATCGACATGTCACACTGCAAGAGAGTCAGATGACACATGGATTCAGATGTGCCCATTGTATTTAGGAACCAGTAGATAGGAAACCTTAGTAAAATAGTTTTGTCAGATAGTCCACGTTGCATTTATCTTAGGTTAGAAAGTGTCTAATAAGACAGAATACCTGCCTTCTGTTTTTCTGACACTATGTTTCTATCCTTTCACCTCTGAGGAGGATAACATTATTGATAGAAATACTTGACATATAAATGGATCCATATTCAAGTTCTAAGCTATTTTTTAGCTACAATCTAATAAAATGTTTAAGGGGCACATTACAAATAAAAATCTGTATATTGTTTTGTCTTTGGAGGAAGCATTATCAAGTTTACTTCTACAAAAGAATTGAGGGGTATTATCCCTTCCTTGGGATACTCTCAGAAATGACTGGAGGTTTTGTGATTGGTCCTTCTGAGAGTATTTTGTTGCATTCTCCACCCCATCTCTGCTGGGAACCAAGAATGCTATTTTTGCTATTAAGAATATTGTCTTACTCTTGGACTTAATGTGACAGCTGGCCACAATTATTTTATTAGTTTCCTGGTTGACCCAATTTAAACCCAAAAGAAAGACAAGGTCAACAGATGTGAGAGCTGTTAGGGAAGCCTTCACTTCTGCTAGTTTGACTCTAACCTTTTTGCCTTTTCCTCCAGTGTTTTTCTAAGCAGATTTATAACAAAACCCTGAGAATAAATAGACATTGCTATCCTTCACAAAATTGGGACATGGGATAATAGTGTCATCAGCAGGATTTATCAGTGGTGTGTTGGTGTCTGGAAAACATAGTTTAAACATGTCTGTTCAATAGCAGCATGCCCACCTCTGCCTTAGGAAGCTCCTGATGGACTGTGTGGACTAACTGACTCTTCAGGACACTCTGAAAAGCTGGGTTTAAGATTGAGCCAGCAAAGCCCTTTGGACTTGATGATATCCCACTATCAAACAGTTGGAAAATTTCCCCATAAATGGAGGCTAAATGCAGAATGGTAGGGACTGCTAGGAAAATAGTGAGCTTTCTAAAAGACCTGAATAAAAGCACATTTTATACTTTGTGGTCAAACTGATGTGATCTGTAAGATTCTCTGTGTTTGCACGTTGCCTTTACTTTTGGACCAGTGTTTCAAGGCTCTGCATTAAAAAAAGGAACCCTTTTTAAACTCAGGCTGCAAATTATTAAATATGTAATTGTTATTTCACAGAGACTAGATGAATTTTCTAAGCTATTAGAAATTCTACTTGTTGGCACATCAACATCAGGCTCTTGAAAGACTGGCAAAGAGTAAGGCATTGGGGCTGATGGGGGATGCTGCAGAAAGTGTGGTTTTTGATGTCTGATATGACACTCAAGCTCTTTTCAGATCATTTTTGAGTACTTTAAATAATGACTTCAAGTTATTTTTTTCCTCACTTAGGATTAAAAAGAACATGCTATTAAACATATCATTGGAGTGCAAATTAACATTTCCCCCTTTTCCTTTCTTTCTTGAGCAGGTTGTCAAGTTATTAAGCAACAAAAGATCACAAGCTGTTGGAATATTAATGTCCAGCCTTCACTTAGATATGAAAGACATACAACATGGTAAGTATAAAAGTAAAAATTCAACTCTGCTGAAATTTGGGCTGAAGGATGTGATGTTCGGTGGTAAAGTTATTTCAGGCTTGGAGTTTCTGTTTATATTGAGATTTGTATGTATCCTGTACATGGTAACAAACTTTCTCCCATGGTTGTTTCCTGGAGGGTTATAATTACTGGTAATTTGGCTTTTGTATTATTTCCATATCTTGCTAAGAGCCTAATTCTCAAGGAATGTATTTAGTCTGCATTAATAAATAATTTTTAATTCATAAGAAGTACTAGTCCCACTGCCCTGTACTAAGTAGACTCTATTGAGGTATTTACTTCTGAATGCCATGCTCACAGAGTGACTGGTAAACATTGTGAGAGCCGGGTAGTGGGGCATGGCTTAGGCATCAGAAATACCTGGAGAAGATACTCCACAGGAGAGAAAAATACATTGTGACTTGAGCCTCAAGTATTTGATGAGTGAATATAAATAAGACAAAGTAAACCTAAAATTTTCTAACAGATTGGCTTCAAACAGTGTAGGAATTACAGGAAAGCTTGTTTTGGTTGTTTTAAGAATATTCTCAAGATTAGAGATGTCAAAGGGTAGCTTGGATGGTCATCTATAGTGATTAAATGAAAACTCAAAACTGTTCAAGAGGCTGAATGGTCATTTGTCTCAGATGTCTTTAAAGCACTGGATGCCCGAAAAGCATGCTGTCAGTCCTGTTCTGAGACACTGAGATGCTGAAAGAATGGAAAGCGAATTTATTATGTATGACTTTTTAGGGTGTAAAACTGGTCCCTCTTCTTTCAATGATTTGGGAACATGAAAATATAAACCCATGGGCTTTTCTACACATAGAGGGATTTAATTATCTTTTCTAATAACCATCAAAGGTAGTTTCAAATTATTCTTGCCCATTTATATTATTGTTGGCAATCCAGACATATGGAAGCAGTAATTTTATTGTTTATGTTCTTTTAATTTATATCTTTAACCAAGCTTATAAAGTATTTTCTGTGTTTGGAATTATGGTGATTTTTAACATTTTCTAAGTGGCTTTAATACATGAATTGACCCCTACAATTGACAGGTATGTTTATGCCATGTCTTCCTATCACATTTATGCTGATATGAATTAAATTTATATTCAGAATGTCCCTTAAGCTGTCCAGAGCTTTAGAATAGATTTAAAGCAGATTGAATTATCCAGCAAAATGCCAGCTTACCTATTAAAGAAATGTGGTTTCAAGTATAGCACAGACCTTGTAAATCATGAAAATATTTAACTGGCTTTCTAGCTTACCTCTTTATGAATGTGGATTCTGTGTGTTAGGCTTAAAAATATTGTGTGGAATAATTCATAAATAGCACATGCTTGGTTATACCCTGTCGATGAGTAACTCTTAATCACAACTTAAGTTTTTATTAAACTGTTTTGATGGTGAGGAGACTTCCTCAAACTGAAGCTTTGGGGGTAGTAGTCATAGAACAGGACATCAAGCCTGGCGCCAAGGAGTACTTGGCGTTTCTAAAGCTGGCAGATGTAGCCCAGTTAAGTCATAGGATGAAATCTGAAAATAATGATACGGTCTTTTCCTTCAGTCAAATATGCAGCCCGGATTGAGTTAATAATGAGAACCTCATGAACAAAGGAGTCCGCCTAACATCTGTGTCTGTGGTGAAGCCAGCAAGAGTTCATTGAAAATTTGCTAGCTTAACATGCCATGCTAACAATAACATGGCATGAACGTCAGTAGTTGAAGGGTCACACAAAATTATGCATAAACTTTATCCTATTAGGATGTGAAGTGATTGCTTGAGTCGCCTTGAAACCCTGCATGTTGTTTTCTAAAAAAAAGTCCACCTTAAAACCCGAAGAAGCATATAGTATGCCTTGCAGTGAATGAAGTCCTGGTCTGCCTCAGTGTGTTGCCTGCAACTGTGATTTACCTAAATTGCTTATAGCCTCTAGGGTAAACTTGACTTGTATCAGGACATGCCTTTACTGAGAAATCCACAGAAGCATAAACATCGATTTTGGATGTAGAAGCAGCCACAAAATTTATCCAGACCTCTGGGGTCGTGTTATGGAAGAACAAACTAATCCTTGCTTAGTGGTCAGGTTTCCTGCTCAAGGCCACGGAGCATGTTACTGGGACAGACCGAACTTACAGCCAGTCCTCTTCACTGCCTGTGTTCTTCTCATACCAATGTGCACCCCCTCCAAGATTGTGCTGTTCCTGAAACCAGCTTCTGTGTATTGAAAACAGAGTATATGTAATATTGTCAAAAAAACAAACAAACAGAAATCACTTCCTCTTCTTCCTCATCAAACTTTAGAAAAATGTAAAGTTGAGTTTACTTTGTAATATTCCCATTTTAAAATTCTGTGTTGGAGGAATTGATGTGGAAGGTTTGGGTTATAGGTGCCAAAAGTCTAGTCATGGCCTTGCCACCATATCCACTGGGCACCATGTCATGCTCGGACTGGAGGGTGAACAAACACAGGTTACTTCCCGGAGAAGCACATGTAGGTCCCTGGGTGTCACATAGAGTCAAAGGGCAGAGAGCGGAGATGGGATCGGTTTCTTGACTAAGTTTACTATGTGGCAATACAGATGAGTCGGTCCTAAATAATTAAATGTGCATGCATATGTGTGTAAAGGTTACAGTAAAGGTCTGGGCTTCTGGAATGCAGCTGTGAATATGTATGGTAACTAACCTGCAGGTTACAATAATTTTTCCCTGGGAAGGATGAAACTATGGTGTGCCATCTCTGAAAAAATTCACTTCCATGGTTTAGAATAATCTAAAGCCTAGGATGAAGGTACCTTTCAGAGAGGATTGCTGGTGTGGACTAGGGCTGGGGGCACTGTGGGTTTAAGATCCACTTAAATCAAACTGAGGCAGCCCCTTAGGCTGTGCTCACTGCTCACCCACAGCAGGACAGCTCTGTTCTCTGGGTTTATAGCCCTTAGAGTCCTAATTGTTAAGAGTCTAGAATCTGCACTTTGGGCATGCCCTGAGAGTTTTGTATTTGGTCCATGGCCCCAGGAAGTTGTCAACAGAAAATTCAGATTTGTTGAAATAGGTGCATACCCGAAAGGCTAAAGAAGTTTCTGAGCTGGCTGATTTTTCTGCATGGCTTCTTCTCTTGTTCAGCCTGGTAATTCCTATCTCATCAGCTCTCTGATGCCTTTAAGATAATATTATGAATATATTTTATCCAGCATTTTGAATTATTCTCAGTGGGAGGATTGATTCAAATCATCTAGCCTATTAGTCCCAGAGAGTGGTATTAGGAGAGTATCTGAGAATGTTGTAGTTTAGTTTTGTGAAAACAGAATTTTCTATGCAACAACATTCCATCCATGTTTCAGGCATCATGTGGTATTCACAACTCTCAAATCCATTTTGGTAGCTAATAGTAGTAGCTGCAAAAGAATTTCAAATTTCCTAAGACTCAGCTGTAACCTCCATAGTGTCCCTACTAGGTAGAGTAGCCACATAATTTATCATCTAAACTGGGACCTTTGAGAGTGGAAGGGGTGCAATTAATAATATTTCCTGCATAACAGGTGTGAAGTGGGCATTCTCAGGCATGCCCGTAGGAGGAGAGCTCTATTGCCAGGTCAAGCAGAAGCATGGTTCTGACGTAATTCTCCATTATATGTAGACATTTATTAAACAAGTATTTATTGGCCAGCAAGAACTGAACAGTTTGGAAAGCCTGCTTTGTAAACCTGAAGCTGTCCAGCTCTCTGTCCTTATAGCTACTTTCACTGATATTTTGTCTGAAAGGTTAGCTCCAGACTGGTGCAAACAGACCCCAGGGGTACAGGTCTGTTGCCCTTATAGTTTGCTCCAGGCAACTAGAAATGTAACTCAGCCAGTGGCTATTCCCAGAACTATTTAGGGAGTAAGCCCCAGGCAGCCTTCTTAAAGATCTAGGCTGTAGACCCCATTAGGAATGGGCAGGGGTGGATGGAGCCTCTCTCAGAGATTTTGGTTAATCCACATCTTGTATCATAGTTCCACTATAATGAATGCCCCTTTCAGATATTAATATGCTAATTAGCAAAGACACAGCTACTGGTCTCCATAGGGATAACTGAAGGCTTGCTAGCTGCCTCTGGCCTCTGGCCTTCTTAACACCACGCTGGCCCACCATCCATCCCTGAGCTGTGGGCCAGCTGACTGCCCTGGAGTTGAAGCTTTCAGTGGCTTATATACACTGTTACATTCCCTCAGTACGCATATTTTAAAATAGATTGCAGATACTGTAGCCAGGAATACCTAAGAGGTATGTAATTATCCCTCCCACCAAAATAAGTTTCATGATCCTCCCAGGTTGGCCAGACCAGAGTATCAGTAGTTCGCCCTTCTTTCCTTTCAATGTCCATCCTGTCTAAACCTACTGGTATTGTGGAACTGTTGGGCAATGAATACTAAATGTCTTTTTTGAAATTTCTATCCTGTTTAAACATGATTTATCAAAACCATGTGTCCTGAAATTAAATGAGATAATTATTTATCAGAAATATAGTTGATATGGTCCATGAAACCATAGTTATTTTTATTTTGTGGTCTCTAAGCCTAATGATTGCTTTTTTCAAACACTTCTTTATTTAAAAGAATATAGTTAAGGATCCCTTACAAGGACAAGAGCATGCTATTAGATTTTAATTGGATATTCCAGTGAAGTCTGTTGGTTTCTGACTCCATCCTGGAACCATCTTCATGTTGATGCCCTTGTGATGTCTGTCATCGCCCTCCCTGCCCAGGACTCAGAACCGAGAAGGTGTATCCTGATGATTGTGTAGGAAGAAATTACCTAGGGTTGTGGGTTCTTAAAAAGAGAATTACTTTTGATAAACAGGATACATATGCTAAGCTCCTTCATAATCAATTCTTTTTCCTAGTACCCTAAGAGATGGAATTAAATATTGGCTTGAATTTTTAGCTCTCCCTCTTAACCTCTTCTTTCTACTATTATTGCTAATAGTTGTGTAAAAGCCACACAAGGGGAGTTAATTTCTACTGTAAAGTGGAGGGAATTGAAACTTACAGATTGACTGCCTGGAGGCTTCACCCTATTAAGACCAAAAAAGCATCTGGTTCCTTTGACTCCTAGTTCAGTGCTCTCTGCAGTGTGCTTCAGGATGAGGACCTGTGTTACATAATAAAATAAGAATACGCAAAACATATGTAAAAACAGATCTGGCTGAAGGGCATCACACTTTTGGTTACCAGTCGTTTTATTTTTTTTTGTAGTTGAAACATTGGAAAAAATATATTTAGCAAATTTCATCAATTGCTTTAAGTGTCAGTTCATATGAATTCCCCAGTTGGCTCCTTGACTCTGCTCCTTAGAGAAATTAAGCAGATATTTTTCACATCTGTGATTTAAATGGAGAAAAGTATCTTAAAGAAAATGATTAATTAGTGTTGCTTGTTCCTGGTTGAACCAAGCAAAGGTAAAACAAAAGTTCTATAGGAAGAGTAACCTGGGCTAAGCCTATGAATTAACAAGAGCAGACTGTGATCACTTGTAATGACACTGTGATGCTAGCGCGTGGGGTGTCCGGTGCCTCTCTTCGAGCTGTCAGTTAGTTGCTCAGAGGGTGTAGAGGAAAATACAGTATATCCCCCTGGCACATGCTTAGAGATGCTTGCTTTCATTCTGTCCTCGGGGAGCATAATCTATATTCTTTATGTTTCTCTACCATCTATACCCTAGGTTTTCTCTCTACTTTGAAAGTATTTAGTGCATTTAGCTGTGATTGACAGGATAGGTTCTGAGGTTGGGCTGCTTGGATTTTGTACTGAACTCAGTGTTTGTGCCCCCCACCCCCAAGTTCATCATTTGAAGCCCTCATCCCCAATGTGATAATATTGACTATCAGGCCATTGGGAGATAATTAAGTTTAAATTAAGTCCTGATGGTGAGCCGGGATTAGCATCCTTCTAGGAGAGCAGGACAAAGCCTAGAGCTCTCTGAAAGCCAGGAACAGAGTCCTTACCAGCCTCCAGAACCATGAGAACCAACTCCTGTTTCTCAAGCCACCCAGTCTATGATTTTTGTTACAGCAACTCAAGGTGACAAAGGCAGATGGAATCTCAGCCTGGCCACTGGGCAGCTAAGTAGACCTGGGCAGCTCCCTTCATATCTCTGTTCCTTAGTTTCCTCATTAATACAAAGAGCTGTTAAATGAGTTATTTCCTGTGCATATACAGAACACATTAAGTACTCCATCAATATTTGTTGTCTTACTGTTCTACATTTCTCAGAAAATGAGCTGTGTTTAAAGGCTCTGGAAGCATTTGAAACTCAGCCTGGCCAACCAGTGAAGAGAGAGAACGGAAAGGTTCCTTCTGCCTCTGTTACTGCAAAGGGGTTCCATTGCATGAGGCGGTGGAGGCAGTGGGAGGCAGATGCTGCTCCTCCTGATGGAGTTTGAGATTCGACGTAAGGGGGGAAAAGGGAGTTAAGTTCAAGGGGAGCCTTGTGGAGGCAGACTGGGTTGTTCTGTAGCTTGGTTTTCCACCAGTGTTACTGAAATGCTGAATTAGTCCTGGGCTGTGTCCGTTTCTGTTTTCTGAGTGGAGATAAATAGACTTATTTATATTAGCAGCTCTTAGAAGTTGAGCATGGCTACATCTTTAGACTATGCTTTATCTGCAAGGAGAGCAATTTGTTTTGGAAACTTGAAAGGCTGGGGTCTCCCATAATTGTGTGGTTTCTTAATCGTTGTCTCTGTGTGTTCTGAGTCAGCCACATTCCACATTTATCACTCTTGGCTCGGGGTGGCATGGGAAGGTAGTGGTAGAAAGGAGTTTGGCTTTGTTCGTGAAATGACTCTTAGTAAGGCACATGAGTAGAATCTAAGTAGAGATATGGACAGATGCTTCTGTTTCTCACTTTGATGCATTGTTTTCCTGACAGTGAAACTAGTTTCTAGCCAAGCATAAGAACACTTCTTTAAAGATCTGGAAACACCCGTTCTGACATGTAGGAACTTTGAAAGATGTTTTATGGTGCGTCTCGTCCCATGCGTCCTGATAGCCTACACGTGGAACTGTTCTTTTACCCAGTTAGTTGGGCTGCCACTGAATAATGTTTTTCTTATGAAATTTTTTGCCAAACAAGCGGTAGATTACAAACTCCAGGTCTTTTTCATAGAGTTTCTGGTTTCATTCTTGGAGACACAGGCTTTTTCACTCACCTATTAGTTACCGTAAGAAAGTTTATCCATAATCATTTGTTTATTTTTGTAATATTCTTAAAAACTGTGCTCAGTGTAGGCAATGTTGTTTTTCCCCAGTAGGTTTTCCCGTGTCTGGTTTCTTTATGAAACTCAAGTTTACAAGGCTTACTTAGAAATTGCTTCATGCCCTTTTTTTAAAAAAAAAAAACCTTTATTTTAAGTGTTTTCCTCACATGGGATATGAGATTTTAAGACCTGTTTATTATTATTTATTGAGACATTAAAAAGTCTAGTAAATGCTTTTGGGAGGGCCAGTGAATGGTTTGCATTGAAAGGTAAAATCACTTAGCATTAGAAATTTGAGAAGAAAGTGGGCTCTATCCAGTGAGCTGTGTAACCTTTTCATCAATTGTGGCCTTGTCGTGGAGAAAGTCCATGTGAAATAGGTACAGATAGGTACATTTTCATTAAAGTCTTCTTTCAGAAACTGAATATCTGAATGTGTTTTAATTTAAAATATAAATTCATTACTTGGAATTTCTTATAAAAAGAAAGACCTCATAAATCATTTTAAGTCACACATAGATTATTAAATCAAGATAAAATGAATTATTATACATCTTTCATTACAGGCTCAGCAAAAAAAAAATCTGGGTTGAGCTTAGCTTATATTTTTATGACATGGTTCCACAGTTGGACTTTCCGATTATACTTTCATGGGAAGGAGAAACACAATATCTGAGGCTGTTCTGAAACTGTGAGCTTTGGGTGTGGGTATTCTTTTCTTTCATTGCACCTACTGTCTGAATTATGTATCAAGTATTTGTGTGATCATTTTTGCTGCCTGCCTCCCCCATGCCCTCTCCCTGGGATTGAGCTCTGGGAAACCTGGACGTGGAGCCCACTGCAGCTCGGCTCTGGGCATTTCCCTTATAATGCTGCCTCTGCTCTGTGTGCTCACTGGGCAACTGTGGGTCCAGGATTGCTCAGGACCATATGGAGCATGTGTGAAGGTGGGGCCCCAATTTGAGCATACAGTGAGTGCATAATGTTCACATCAGCTGTGTCCCTTGAACCACTGGGTGTTAAAAGTATGGCTTTTGCAGAAATATTCCTTTTGCATAATCCTTGAGAGGATGAGGATTTGGATTGTTATTTGGGGGAAAGAGAAAAGCCCTTTTGATAACTAGTCTCATGTTTGCATTTCAAAAGGACTTCTTTATAAAGTTCTGTGTGTTGAGACATGTGCTTTTCAGCCCCAAAACGTGGCCATTCCCAAACGTGCTTTCTGGGCTTCCTTATTCTTTCAGAGGAAGTGAGCATCAGAGAGTACTAGAGGTGGGGAGAGGAAGACATGACCGGCTCTTTCCACATTTCCCTGATAGAGCCAACTGTGTCCAGTTCCTCCTGGGTACGTCCTAGAAACACAAATCAGTTATTCCCCTAAGCCCAGTGTGCTGAGACATCAGAAAAAATGGCTCAAACATCAAAGCTTTATTATGGCATGTTATCTTTGAGCATGACTGCACTAAAGATATTTCATGCTGATGACCACCCTGCATCTTTATGGTCAAATATGAATACAGCAAGAGCTCTACTTTTCCCGTAGCACTTTTCAGTCAAGTACCTCTGAATATATCATAAAATTAATTGAATAATTTCAATCCAGTTCTTATTTGCATATGATTAAGGAATCAAATAATACGGAAAGCCTTGCAAAGAAAATCCACCCTTCTCAGCTCCCCAGGTGCACTTGGTCACTCCCATGAGAGACTGTCAAGCTGTGATTTTTCCCCTTGTTTGCATCACTCTGGAATAATAGCAGCCTTCTGTAAGGAAGTGGTGCAATTTAGAAGAGGCTTCTCTATCATTGTTAAACAGTGTGAGGTCTTTATGAATTAAGTTTTTGTAAAGAGAATTTCTGAAGTGAGCATGACATTCGAGTAGATTATCTGCAAGTTTCCTTGCAATTCTGCAATTTTCTGATTCCAAATTGAAGGTTATATACAATTGTTGATAAAAATAGTGATGGCCAACATATAGAGTCTTGACTCTAGGGCCTGCAATAACTATGAGGTAGGTGATGTTATTATAACCCCATCCCGGGGATGAAAAAACCGAGTTGTAGAGTGGCAAAAGGAAGTTAACCAGTAAGTGGTAGGGCTGTGATTTAAACCCAGGTGGTGTGGTCCCTGGGTCTGTGCTCTTAACCCTGGCGCTGTACTTTCTGAAAACTCTGAAATGTTAGTAATTGTATCAGTGACTTAAGCTGGAAAAAATGATGCATGATTTTTTTCCTCAATAGTTCATAACTATAAAATCAGTTTCCTAGCCAGCTCCTACAGTTACTGTTCACAGCACTCTCTTCTGGCATTGTCCCATACCGGGAGCATGCACATTCATACTGTGTGTGTGTGGTAGGGGCAGCGGGAAGGGAGGGAGTCAAGGGACACAGAGAGAAAAAGACCTCTGGGAAGGCTACAGGGGGGTTCTTTGATGGATATTGGAGGGTTTGCTTTAAAATCCCTTCTGTTATCACTGCCTGTCCTATCTTCTGTCAGTGCTGTGGCTCAGGTGAGGCTCAGATATGCTTTGCCAGAGAAAGCTTCAGGGTGAAGGGTGTCTCTCTCTATGGCTGATGTCTGCACCAGTTAGGAGGAGAATGCATTCAAAGATCATGATCATCTCAGTGACTTATGTTCACAGGAGTGTATGAGAGTGACCAACTTAACTGCTATAACCACTAGCCCCTGTCTGACCTTAATGCACAGATGTCAACGTTGACATTAATATCAGGGGGGAATAATTCATTCATTCATTCTTTCATTCCAGTGTCTTCTTTCTTTCCTTCGTTTATTTCTTCCAATATTTAACCATTCATATACTCAGATATTTACTCAGTACCCATTTGTGCCAAGCTCCAATCCTGGGACTGGGATACAAAGAAGAAAAAAAATGCCTATTTGGAGCTTACATGTTTACATGCTAGTAGGGGAGAAAATAAAACAGCAAAATGTGTGATATGTCAAATGAAGTTAGGTGCCTTGGAGGAAATAAACAAGCACAGGAAATAGAAATAGGGAGCACTGAGGGAGAGGTGAGCGAGGAGACAGGGGAAGCCTCAGTGAAAAGCGAGTTCTGGCGGGCATGAGAAAGGAAACCCGCCCAGATCAGAGGGAAGAGCATGCTACGGGGAGAGCCAGTCATGCACAAGACTGTCCTGGTGCTAAAAGACCAGCACGTTGGTGAGTGTGTCTGGGGAGAGTGATCAAGAGGGTGAGAAGTTTGAGATGTTTTGGGTAAATAATAGGGTCTTGGGGAGGGAGGAGAGAAGAGGACAGATCATGTAGGGCCCCATTAACTTGGTAAGGACTTCGACTCCAAGAAAGATGAAAAGCTATTGGAGGGTTTAGGCAGAGGGGTGGTTAGTCTGATCTATGTCTTCAAGAGATTGCCCTGCTGCTGCGGAGGCAGGGGAGGGAGGCAGCAGGACCCCAGGGAGGCCGCCACAGTGGTGCAGACGCAAGGCAGTGGTGCCCTGGACCAGAATGCTCGCAGCTGAGCTGGGGATGTGGTTGGATTTGAATATGTTTTGAAGGTATAGGCAACAGCGTTCACAGATGGATTAGATGGAGACTGTGAGCAAAAGAGAGGGTGCCAGGATGTTTGGCCTGAGCTAATGCAAGGATGCCATTTCCTGAAAGGGGGAAAGCTGCAGAAGGAGCAGATTTGAGAGGAAGGGCAGGAGTCCCATTTGGGGCATGTTACATTCAAGTTGCCTGTTAGACAAGTGAGTAGAGGCATTGGAACACCTGGAAATACAGAGAAGGGGTCAAGACTGGTGAAACAGAAAGGGATTCTTCAGCATCTGATGCTACTGAGGCTGAGGGGATGAGCGTAGATGGAGAAGAGCAGAAATCCACGCATCAAGCCCTAGAATTCAGCTTGAAGAGGTGGCAGAGAGGAGAGGATCAACCAGAAAAGACTGAGAAGTTGCCACTTGAGGTAGAAGGAAAAGCAAGAGTGCTTTGGCTTGAAACCTGGTTAAGAAGGTTTCTCAGGGGAGCTGTGTCCAATGTTGCTGATGCATCGAGTTAAGCATGGTCATTGGGGGCTGGGACAAGAGCAGTGGGGCAAGGTGGGGTGGTGGAGGCGAGAGCCCTGTTTGTTTAGGACGGAATAGGAGGAGAGCATTTTAGGGAAGGCACGTGGAGTTGGAGTCTTCTCTGAGATGTGAGGCAGGAATGGGAGTAGTAGCTGATTGGGGAGTTGGGGTCAAGACAGAGTGTTTGTAAGTTGAGAGACAGTATACCATGTTGTCTTAGTCATGTGGATGCTCCCTTATGAGTAGAAGAATTGAGCGTGTAGGAGAAAACGGTCATGGCTAGACTGATTGCCCTGAGAAGGGGAGAAGAAGTGGAGGGCTTGGTGGTGGCGGCACTGGCAGTTCATCCATGACAGCATTAGAAGGGGAAGAGCACCCAGCACAGAGGCAGCGAGAGAATTGGTGACGGGCTTCTGGGGCTTCTCTTTAATTGCTTCTGTTTGTCCAGTGAAGTAAAGACAAGGTCACCAGCAAGAACCAGGAAGTTGAGGGAGGTGCTGGGTGTTTGTAAACAGGGCAAAGGTTCTTTGGCAGAAAGGGAGAGCGACTGACTGGGAAATCGTAGTACAGCTGCTGGGCGACAGTGGAGGGCCCGCTGAGGTTAGTGGCTGTGAATTTAAGAGCCTTTTGTATTTCTCACAGCTATGTTCACCTGTGAAGCATCATTGTACAGTGGGTAACAGGGAGTTTTAACAGAGGTTGACGTTCTGCCACTGTATTATGAAACTTCCAGGGAGGCATGAGGGGATGAAAGGGTGTGTGCATACAAGACAGGATATAAATAATGGTGCATGGTTAAATAAACATGAGGGAGGCAGGTGAGGGACAGTACAGGGGGGGTTGGGGTCAAGGGATCATGTGTCCTGGTGAGCCTGAAGGAGAAAACTGGACCCCACCTTGGGGGTTAGATGGATGAGACTTAGGGACTGCAGGTGAGCTAATCAACCGAGATCACCATGTAAACCCTTAATTTCTATTAATGCTAATTGTTGGTAGAAGATGTGAATAATTCCGAGGCATGCTTCCATGTTTACATCCCTTCTCCAGACTAGACACCATTTTCCATCACGGAGCTCAAGGCTAGGTTCTACGGAGCTATGCAATGTCTCACGGATGTGAGTTTTCATAACGCCCTCAGGATTATATCATACTTGAATCCACTATGATGCTGCTCAGAGTACGCTAGATGGGCTAGGAGTTGATCAAGTGGAAAGTAAAACAAAGGGAGATAAATTTATATTGAGCCCATTATATATTTTTGTTCTGTCTGGAAAGCAGGCAGAATGTCCAAGATTTCTTTATTTTTTTCTTTTACTCATCAAATTTGAGATTAGCTCACCAAGATAGTAGATAATTGCAAGTTGTTTTAAAATCAGATTGTGTATTTACATTATTTACATGGAGCACTTGGTTCCATTAATTATTTCTTCCATAAAGAGAAACATAAATAAAATATGCATATAAAGATTATTTTGAAATATTTATGCCTATAGATAAGAATACTAGTAACTAAATATAAACAGAAAATTTGTCATAATGGACGGTTGGGAACATTGAGAATTCATCATAGAGAAGCTATCTTCTATCATTTAGAAGACAATCAAATTGAGGATGATATCCAAGTTGACATTAATTATTTTCTTGGAAACAAATACATTTAATTCTTATTTTAAAATCTGGTATAGTCAATGCATTTTAGACCTGTTACCTCCCATGCTCTTGGACTGCTATATTTCAATGCAGTTATATTATGTCTTTCTGCCTTTGAAAAATATTTAATAAATGGGTAATTTTTTATTAAAAATAATAAATGGAAATTTAATTAGAATGAAGTTTTGAAAAAATTTAATAAATGGAGATCATTTAATAACTGTTTCATCAAGATTATGCCTCACTCGAGGCGGAGCCAACATGGCGGCGTGAGTAGGACAGTGGGAATCTCCTCCCAAAAACATATATACTTTTGAAAATACAACAAACACAACTAGCCCTAAAAGAGAGACCAGAAGACGCAGGACAGTGGCCAGACTGCAGCTACACCAGCGAGAACCCAGCGCCTGGTGAAAGGGGTGAGATCCAAGCCCCGGCCCGGCGGGACCCGAGCGCCCCTCCCCCCAGCTCCCGGCGGGAGAACAATAGGCAGAGCGGGAGGGAGACGGAGCCCAGGACTGCCGAACACCCAGCCCCAGCCATCCGGGCCAGAGCGCAGACACAGTACGTGCCCAGGGGGCCCTGGATACTGGGGAAACAGGGAGAAAGACCTCTGAGCGGGTGCCGAAGCTGATGCCCCTGTGACAAAGAAAAGCGGGGGCTTTTTTAAAGTCTTAAAGGGACAGGGACTTAACAGCTTGACGGAAACAACCCAGGTCACAGTACAGCAGCTGGAAATTACAGGGAAAACCGGGTGCACTAACCCCCTGGGCAACAGCTCTGAGACCCCTCACGGAGGCAAACAGTCAAGCAGCGCCCCCATCCATCACCCCACCGGGCGCTGCGAAAGCAGAGAAGCAGCCTGAGACAAATTCCGCCCACAGAAAGGGAAATTTCTCCCTCCCGGCCAGGCAAGACACAAAGACCCACTCTACACGCAATTACCCAACACAAGCCACTAGGGGTCGCAGTTGTCCCAGTAAAGAAAGGCCAGTAGTAAGTGAAAATTTTGGCCCTCCCAGCTGACAGTCAATAGCACCTGTCAACATGAAAAGGCAAAAAAATATGATCCAGACAAGACTAACCCAGACAGCTTCGGCATCTGCTACATCTTCCCCTGAGAAGGAATCTGGGGAGATAGATTTAGCCAGTCTACCTGAAAAAGAATTCAAAACAAAAGTCATAACCATGCTGATGGACTTGCAGAGAAATATGCAAGAACTAAGGAAGGAGAATTCAGAAATAAAACAAGCTCTGGAAGGACTTCAAAACAGAATGGACGAGATGCAAGAGACCATTAATGGACTAGAAAACAGAGAACAGGAACGCAGAGAAGCTGATGCAGAGAGAGATAAAAGGATCTCCAGGAATGAAAGAATTTTAAGAGAGCTGAGTGATCAATATAAAAGAAATAATATAAGAATCATAGGCATTCCAGAAGAAGTAGAGAGAGAAAAGGGGATAGAAAACGTCTTTGAAGAAATAATTGCTGAAAATTTCCCCAAACTAGGGGAAGAAATGGCCTCTCAGACCACAGAGGTACACAGAACTCCCATGACAAGGGATCCAAGGAGGGCAACACCAAGACACATAATAATTAAAATGGCAAAGATCAAAGACAAGGACAAAGTATTACAAGCAGCCAGAGAGAAAAAAAAGGTTACCTACAAAGGAAAACCCATCAGGCTATCATCAGACTTCTCAACAGAAACCCTACAGGCCAGAAGAGAATGGCATGATATACTTAATGCAATGAAACAGAAGGGCCTCGAACCAAGACTACTGTATCCAGCATGAATATCATTTAAATATGAAGGAGGGATTAAACAATTCCCAGACAAGCAAAAGTTGAGGGAATTTGCCTCCCACAAACCACCTCTACAGGGCATCCTACAGGGACTGCTCTAGATGGGAGCACTCCTAAAAAGAGCACACAACAAAACACCCAACATATGAAGAAGGGAGGAGGAGGAATAAGAAGGGAGAGAAATAAAGAATCATCAGATTGTGTTTATAATAGCTCAACAAGCGAGTTAAGTTAGACAGTAAGACAGTAAAGAAGCTAACCCTAAACCTTTGGTAACCTCAAACTTAAAGCCTGCAATGGCAATAAATTCATACCTTTCAATAATCACCCTAAATGTAAATGGACTGAATGCACCAATCAAAAGACACAGAGTAATAGAATGGATAAAAAAGCAAGATCCATCAATATGCTGCTTACAAGAGACTCACCTCAAACCCAAAGATGCGCACAGACTTAAAGTCAAGGGATGGAAAAAGATATTTCAAGCAAACAACAGAGAGAAGAAAGCAGGTGTTGCAATTCTGGTATCAGACAAAACAGACTTCAAAATAAAGAGAGTAACAAAAGACAAAGAAGGACATTACATAATGATAAAGGGCTCAGTCCATCAAGAGGATATAACCATTATAAATATATATGCACCCAATACAGGAGCACCAACATACCTGAAACAAATATTAACAGAACTAAAGGAGGAAATAGAATGCAATGCATTCATTCTAGGAGACTTCAACACACCACTCACTCCAAAGGACAGATCCACCAGTCAGAAAATAAGTAAGGACACAGAGGCACTGAACAACACACTAGAACAGATGGACCTAATAGACATCTACAGAACTCTACATCCAAAAGCAACAGGATACACGTTCTTCTCAAGTGCACATGGAACATTCTCCAGAATAGACCACATACTAGGCCACAAAAAGAGCCTCAGTAAATTCCAAAAGATTGAAATCCTACCAACCAACTTTTCAGACCACAAAGGCATTAAACTAGAAATAAACTGTTCAAAGAAAGCAAAAAGGCTCACAAACACATGGAGGCTAAACAACACGCTCCTAAATAATCAATGGATCAATGACCAAATCAAAATGGAGATCCAGCAATATATGGAAACAAATGACAACAACAACACTAAGCCCCAACTTCTGTGGGACGCAGCAAAAGCAGTCTTAAGAGGAAAGTATATAGCACTCCAAGCATATTTAAAAAAGGAAGAGCAATCCCAAATGAACGGTCTAATGTCACAACTATCAAAATTGGAAAAAGAAGAACAAATGAGGCCTAAGGTCAGCAGAAGGAGGGACATAATAAAGATCAGAGAAGAAATAAATAAAATTGAGAAGAATAAAACAATAGCAAAAATCAATGAAACCAAGAGCTGGTTCTTCGAGAAAATAAACAAAATCGATAAGCCTCTAGCCAGACTTATTAAGAGGAAAAGAGAGTCAACACAAATCAACAGTATCAGAAATGAGAAAGGAAAAATCACAACAGATCCCGCAGAAATACAAAGAATTATTAGAGACTACTATGAAAACCTATATGCTAACAAGCTGGGAAACCTAGGAGAAATGGACAACTTCCTAGAAAAATACAACCTTCCAAGACTGACCCAAAAAGAAACAGAAAATCTAAGCAGACCAATTACCAGCAACGAAATTGAAGCGGTAATCAAAAAACTACCAAAGAACAAAACCCCCGGGCCAGATGGATTTACCTCGGAATTTTATCAGACATACAGGGAAGACATAATACCCATTCTCCTTAAAGTTTTCCAAGAAATAGAAGAGGAGGGGATACTCCCAAACTCATTCTATGAAGCTAACATCACCCTAATACCAAAACCAGGCAAAGACACCACCAAAAAAGAAAACTATAGACCAATATCCCTGATGAACGTAGACGCAAAAATACTCAACAAAATTTTAGCAAACCGAATTCAAAAATACATCAAAACCATCGTACACCATGACCAAGTGGGATTCATCCCAGGGATGCAAGGATGGCACAACATTCGAAAGTCCATCAATATCATCCACCACATCAACAAAAAGAAAGACAAAAACCACATGATCATCTCCATAGATGCTGAAAAAGCATTTGACAAAGTTCAACATCCATTCATGATAAAAACTCTCAGCAAAATGGGAATAGAGGGCAAGTACCTCAACATAATAAAGGCCATCTATGAAAAACCCACAGCCAACATTATATTGAATAGCGAGAAGCTGAAAGCATTTCCTCTGAGATCAGGAACTAGACAGGGATGCCCACTCTCCCCACTGTTATTTAACATTGTACTAGAGGTCCTAGCCACGGCAATCAGACAAAACAAAAAAATACAAGGAATCCAGATTGGCAAAGAAGAAGTCAAACTGTCACTATTTGCAGATGACATGATACTGTACATAAAAAACCCTAAAGACTCCACCCCAGAACTACTAGAACTGATATCGGAATACAGCAAAGTTGCAGGATACAAAATCAACACACAGAAATCTGTGGCTTTCCTATATACCAACAATGAACCAACAGAAAGAGAAATCAGGAAAACAACTCCATTCACAATTGCATCAAAAAAAAATAAAATACCTAGGAATAAACCTAACCAAAGAAGTGAAAGACTTATATTCTGAAAACTACAAGTCACTCTTAAAAGAAATTAAAGGGGACACTAACAGATGGAAACGCATCCCATGCTCATGGCTAGGAAGAATTAATATCGTCAAAATGGCCATCCTGCCCAAAGCAATATACAGATTTGATGCAATCCCTATGAAACTACCAGCAACATTCTTCAATGAACTGGATCAAATAATTCAAAAATTCATATGGAACCACCAAAGACCCCGAATAGCCAAAGCAATCCTGAGAAAGAAGAATAAAGTAGGGGGGATCTCACTCCCCAACTTCAAGCTCTATTATAAAGCCATAGTAATCAAGACAATTTGGTACTGGCACAAGAACAGAGCCACAGACCAATGGAACAGACTAGAGAATCCAGACATTAACTCAGACATATATGGTCAATTAATATTTGATAAAGGAGCCATGGACATACAATGGTGAAATGACAGTCTCTTCAACAGATGGTGCTGGCAAAACTGGACAGCTACATGTAGGAGAATGAAACTGGACCATCGTCTAACCCCATATACAAAAGTAAACTCAAAATGGATCAAAGACCTGAATGTAAGTCATGAAACCATTAAACTCTTGGAAGAAAACATAGGCAAAAACCTCTTAGACATAAACATGAGTGACCTCTTCTTGAACATATCTCCCCGGGCAAGGAAAACAACAGCAAAAATGAACAAGTGGGACTATATTAAGCTGAAAAGCTTCTGTACAGCAAAAGACACCATCAATAGAACAAAAAGAAACCCTACAGTATGGGAGAATATCTTTGAAAATGACACATCTGATAAAGGCTTGACGTCCAGAATATATAAAGAGCTCACACGCCTCAACAAACAAAAAACAAATAACCCAATTAAAAAATGGGCAAAGGAACTGAACAGACGGTTCTCCAAAAAAGAAATACAGATGGCCAACAGACACATGAAAAGATGCTCCACATCGCTAATTATCAGAGAAATGCAAATTAAAACTACAATGAGGTATCACCTCACACCAGTAAGGATGGCTGCCATCCAAAAGACAAACAACAACAAATGTTGGCGAGGCTGTGGAGAAAGGGGAACCCTCCTACACTGCTGGTGGGAATGTAAGTTAGTTGAACCATTGTGGAAAGCAGTATAGAGGTACATCAAAATGCTCAAAACAGACTTACCATTTGACCCAGGAATTGCACTCCTAGGAATTTACCCTAAGAATGCAGCAATCAAGTATGAGAAAGATCAGTGCACCCCTATGTTTATCGCAGCACTATTTACAATAGCCAAGAATTGGAAGCAACCTAAATGTCCATCGATAGATGAATGGATAAAGAAGATGTGGTACATATACACAATGGAATACTACTCAGCCATAAGAAAAGGGCAAATCCAACCATTTGCAGCAACATGGATGGAGCTGGAGGGTATTTTGCTCAGTGAAACAAGCCAAGCAGAGAAAGAGAAATACCAAATGATTTCACTCATCTGTGGAATATAAGAACAAAGGAAAAACTGAAGGAACAAAACAGCAGCAGAATCACAGAACTCAAGAATGGACTAACAGGTACCAAAGGGAAAGGGACTGGGGAGGATGGGTGGGTAGGGAGGGATAAGGGGGGGAGAAGTAGGGGGGTATTAAGATTAGCATCCATAGCGGGGTGGGAGAAAGGGGAGGGCTGTACAACACAGAGAAGACAAGTAGTGATTCTACAACAGGTTGCTACGCTGATGGACAGTGACTGTAAAGGAGTATATAGGGGGGACCTGGTATAGGGGAGAGCCTAGTAAACAAAGTATTCGTCATGTAAGTGTAGATTAATGATTAAAAAAAAAAAATGCAGTTCCTATGTGGTGACCTCTAATGAGTTCTACACAATGATATAAAGGACATATAAAAGTGTAGGCAAAGGGTCTGTTTGTGTTTATACAGAGGATCAAAGCCTAATTTGGCTACCCCGAAAATGAACTAAGAAACGATATGAAAGAGAACTTCCAACATCAGCACTCTCTGGAAGACTCATGCCAGAAGATGATCATCAAAAAACCCCAACAAAGATCCACGCACTGCTACAGCTGTAGATGCACTCATCCCACCAGCTCCTGGACTTGCCATGGGAATGAAGGAGATATCTAAGCTGGCCTGTGCATACAGTAAAACAACAAATTTGACTGGATCTATACTGTTGGAACTCAACCAAGAATTAGGAGAAGTGCAAATTGTAGTGCTCCAAAATCTTACAACTACAGACTATTTACTGTTAAAAGAACATATGGGATGTGAACAGTGCCCAGGAATGGGTTGTTTTAATTTGTCTGATTTTTCTCAAACTACTCAAATTCAGTTAGATAATAACCATCATATCATTGATAAGTTTTCACAAATGCCTAGGGTGCCTAACTGGTTTTCTTGGTTTCACTGGAGATGGCTGGTAATTACAGGTATGCTTTGGTTATGTAACTATACTCCTATTATGTTAATGTGTGTGCGCAATTTAAGTAGTAGCTTAAAATCTATACATGCTGAAGTTACTCTACAAGAAGATATGTCAAAGAAATAATCAATCTTCCCATGTTTTCTTCCGCCTGCTACTTCTATAGCTTTTCTTCTTTCTTCCTAATTACAACGAATGCTTAAATAGAATTCGTGCCTCATATCAAATTTACCGAGTATCATAACTCCTCCAAGTGGTAAAGATACCTCAAGACAAATGCTGGGCATAGAAGCCACAGGGCATAAATATGCAAAGAAATAAAAAGCTAACCATTTCAAACAATAAGGCTTCTCTCTCACTTACCAACTTAACATTTCCCTGTATGGCCCCGGAAGATGACTGGTTAGCCAGAGACGGGTAAGATTCCTCAAGGGAGGAACAACCTAAGACAGGCACAGTCGCAGGGGGGTAATCAGGTGAGAAATTGGGGATCAACAGAGGTGAGGCTTAGAACCTCACCCCCCCTGTTCTGAGAGAAATCTTCTGCATATGTGGATGTTTTATTGCCCTTGTCTAGCTTGGATTAACACATAGTCTACAGGCACACACCTGATCATCTACATTTGCTCTCTTACAACACTAAACTATGTTTTCTACCTTTATGTTGTATCTACCTACCACTTCAGCATCTTATTAAAAATAATAAAGAGAGAAATGTGGTATCCACATATAAATCAAGTATAAAAATCAAATGTGTATTCATATTTGAACTGACTGTTTATAGTTCATAATGCATGAGCAAAACCAAAAGTTTCTGTGATGACTGCCCTTGTACTGTTCACCATGTAACTTATTCACTATGTAAGAATTTGTTCTCCATGTAAGAACTTGTTCGTTATGCTTCAGAAGATTGGAGACTGACGAAAATTAGGCTTGGGGTGGATTAATGATTGTGCATTGAGCATTGACTCCCCTATACAGAATTTTATTGTTGTTAACAACCATTTGATCAATAAATATGAGAGATGCCCTAACAACAACAACCAAGAAAAAGTACACACTTCCAATTGTAAAATAAATAAGCAACCGGGATGTAATGTATAGCATAAGGAATATAGTCAAAATATTGTAACAACTTTGTTTGGTGATAGCTGGTACTTAGAATTATCATGTATATAAATGTTGAATCACTGTGTTGTACACCTGAAACTAAGGTAATGTAATACTGTGTGTCAACTACCCTTCAATAAAAAGTAATTATCTAAAAAAAAAAAAAAAAAAAAAAAAGCGAAGATCAGTGAAACTAGATAGGTAATACATTTAAATACATCAAAATATTAAAAATCATAAATGTATTATAAAAATATCAAGTACAAGTATAAATTAATGAAAACAAATAAAATACATATTTTCAAATGAGGACTATAAAAAAAAAAAAAAAAAAAAGATTATGCCTCACTCAAATTGGTTTACATTTTTTGAAATCTCTTGATGGTCTGGGTTAAAAGGAGACAGACTCTCTGATCTGTGTCTGCATTTATTCATTCTGTCACTTAGTTGTTTTGGTTGAAATGTATGAAGAAAATCTGGCCTCACCTGGGTGTGTGGGTACAGATATGTAGGTAAAAAAGGGAGAAGTAATTCAATAGCCTTTTCAGATAATGGTGGATATTATTATTAATACTATACCAAAGTTCAACAAATGGTAGGTTTCTAATGATTAGTTGCAATGTGAGATTTAAAAGCCGTATCAGTAAACTTTTCATGCTCTGTTACATTAGAAAAAGATTATATCTCAACATTGAGGATCTGGATCTGCAAATTTACCTTATTTAACTGAGGTAAGTCTTTTGAATTAGATATTTGGTAAAAAAAAAAAAATAAGAATATTGAGTTCATTTAATGACCCCAAATATTTAAATGTCTAGATCATAACAGGCTCTGCTATTTTTTGCCACATTGCAAATGTTTTAAGCAGTTCTAAAACTGCCTACTTTGCAGTTTTGAGATGACTTATTACTTCTAATTACATGCACTTACTGGGGGTCTTCTGAATCCCAAGTCCTATTGTAATGGCGGATGTTAATACTTGTTGTTCAGTGCCCAGTTTGTTTCTGAGTTGAATTTGCAGTTATGCCAACAGACTTTGGGCTCTGGGCCTCTGTGCAACAGAGCAGGGTGAACTAGCATAGCAGCGGGTCCGTGGTCCGCATCTCGGCCGTTATCTCTGGAATGTAGCGAAAGGCCAGGCTGTCAGACGGAAATGACGTCAGTTCTCTAGCATCTGTGATACTCCTGAGTAGCAATTTCAGAATACTTAGTGAAAGGCTTAAAGTGTTGAAATTTGATGTAGTCTGGGGGGTAACTTTTCATCTCAACCTTTAACTCTTTTATTCTATGCCAAACAAGGGCTCTGGAAGACAGGATGAGTTTTCCTCCGTGGTAGCCTGGCAAGTGGGGATGGATGCCCTTCCTCACCTCTCTCCTCAAGTAGAAGAGAGGGGATGGGAGGGGACGTGACAGTCTCTGGGAAATTTAGTGATAGGAAATTGCTTCTTCTTGAGCAACGAGGAACATTTCAGCTGAGACTAAATCTTTAAGGGCTTTGGCAAAATATTTTAGCCACCTGCAAGCATTTCTTCTATAGAGATACATTCACATGGACTCTGTACACCTTGAAAGTAAGGAATATACAAAAATACAAAAGAATCTCCCTGTGTGGGAATTGTGAAGTTAGAAATCTGCATTATCTTTAGTGGTTGAATTGTTGCTGGGATCATTGATAAACAGGAGCAGCTAAGGAAAAAACATTAGCAAATTTTTATGGTGGTGGAAGAAGTTCCTGGTCCGTTGAAGCAACAGGTAGGGAGTATGTAGAGAAAGTGGGAAAATTTTAGCTCAATTCTTTGGATGGAATCTTGAAAAAACATTTACGATTCATAAAGCCACCCTCATTTTGAACTGCAATTTTTTTCTAGTTGTGGGGGCAAGGAGAGAAGAGATTTGAAAGTTGTATTAGGTAATAGAGGAGAAATGTAGTGACAGCTCATGGTGCCCAAGGTAGGTCAAGCCTCTTCTTCAACCAGTGGCTTCCATCTAAAGCTTTTTACACAGTGATGCCCACCTTCTGTTTTACTGTTCACACATATTGTCAGGGGTATAAGGTTATCAGGAAGTTCTGACAACAAAAGTATCTTTTTTTACTTAAAAAAGCAATTCCTCATAAGCAGTGAGAGGAGGACAGACACAGCTTGCTCAGTTAAATCAAAATTTGTGGGGTGCTGTAGTTACAGAAATGCTGAAAGTCATTGGATATCTAGGTAATGAAAGAAGAAGGGGGTCAGGAGAAGCCACGTTGATAGTGTCCTTTGTGAGGGCTTGGCACTGAGCAATGCGTGGCACTTCTTGGTCTCTAGAGCGTGGCAGGGTGAGGATGGGACCGTAGAGAGAAGAAGGAAACCCCTCTAGTGGTGGGCTTCCTGGTCAGGAAACAGCTACCAAAGTTTATAAGGAAAGCCCAAGTGTCTGAGCAGATGAATTAGAAAAGACGCTGTTCCATCGTATATTTGAAAGGTGTCTATTTTATTTAGAATCAACTTTTTATTCATTAAAAACACACAGAGAAATCTTAATGTTTGGAACTCCTCCCCATATTTAATTGATCCCTCATTCCTCTGGACAATGAAACATGAAACTAACTAATCCTTCCACACAAATGTATACATCAAAAGAGGAAAAAGAAAAACCTTCTTTAACTGAACAAATGACAAAATATGACTTAACATATACATAAATTAGTGCATCACATTTTTGCACATGTTACCTATGTGTCAAGTTAAAACCACACAGTTATTCCTAGGGGAGCATAATAAATATGTGTGTTCTTTAGATTTTTCATGTTTTTAACTATTTTGGAAAAGTAGTCCTGAGGCACAAGATTGTCAGAGTCATCTCTGTGGCACAATAAAGGAATTTCCATAGCATGTTAAGCTGTGATATTCTCAGTCATGTGTCACAAGTTCACAACTATGTGTTCTTTGTTTTTTGATAACTTGCTAATTTTCAGTGACTGAGCTTTTTTGTTCTTTCCTCTATCAACATGTCTGCCAATATATAAATGGTAATATAAATATACCAAGGAAGCTATGTAAGTGCATGTTTGGGTAAATTATTGTAAAAAGGAAATATTTTTCCTTAGAACTGTAATTATAATCACTGTGTTTGTAAATTGAAGCTTTCTGTTTTGGTTTTCTTTCAAAGTCAGACACATTTGTGAAGAGCGAAAAATAATTTTTTGTTTCATTGAATCATGAAAATGAAAAAAAATGCAAAAAAGTATTATCTTTATCCTTATGAAAGTTATTTTGACATAAGGCATCCATGATTTCTAATAGTGCCTGTACTTTTGGAACAATACAGATGCCTACCTTCAAAATAAAATTTAACACTGTTTCACTTTCGGAGTACGTGTTAGAAAACAGTGGCAAAATGTGATCCCAGTGTGAGGGTCCTATTTAGTCTCCTTAGGAGATTCACTAAGCTCTATTTTACAAGAGCATAAATGTTTACCTAAGCAAGAAGGTGAAGTCTTTTATGCCCAATAAAGGACATTTTGCACTGCTGGTTTACGGAAAACATTCAACAGACAGTGGATGTTTTACACAAAGTACAGTGCGTTGTTTGAAACTATTTGCTCATCTATACACTATGCTTAAAATAAACACTATCTGGGAATATGCCAGTCTTTTTTTTCTACCTCCTTTACTCCCCACCCTAGATTTTGTCACCTGCCAAAGTCAAATAAATCTTATCTAAACAGTTGAGATAAGCCCTGAGTTGTACCCAGTACGGTCAAATCAACAAAACTCTCCAAAAACAGAAATGAAATACAATATCGCTAGATTAAACAGTCTATAGTGGCAATCATGTTTGCATTTAAAGATTTTATTCTAAAAGGATTACAGTCTTGGTATCCACTTTTTTCCCCCTGCCTAGACAAGAAGGCGACATACTGACTCAAACAAAATGCATTTGTTCTCTAACAATTTAACTTGTACAGCTCTTATAAACAGGCCCATAGGTGTACGAAGCCTACTGACTTAATCAGTAACTTATGTCGTTAACTTTGTATAAGCATGTATGCTTGAGATGTACCAGGGGTGGATTGGGTATCAGACTAAATTTTTTTCCAGCAAGAAAGCTTTTCTTTATGTAGCCTAAGTACAAAATCTGTAGAATTCTGGCATTTCATTGTCTGTACTTCACAAAATCCCCACCAGCTGAAACTGCCTAAAAATGAAAGGTAGTATAAATGAATGTGATTTCTAAATTTTAGAATTCAAACTTGGAATTTTCTTCCTTGCAATGGCATATAACGTTTTGATTGTTTGTTAATAAAATGTAAACTCTCTAAGGGCAGGAATTGGGTCTCTGAGATTTCCCACTGTATCCCCAAGGGCTGAGAAGGATAACTGGCTCAGAATTAGAACTCTACGGATACTTGTTCAGTAAATGAGTGGTTTCAAGATACTCTGTTTTCTTCATAGGTAAATATAAATGTTTTGTAATTATTGCATCAATTTGCTGATACTTGAAAGCATGTTTTTGAAGTGGCTATATTTCAAGTTAGAGTTAAATGCCTCCCTTTCAACGTCTCACTAATTGGTAGGTATGTAATAAGTAATGGGCAAATGTTGTTATATCACTAAACATCATTGTCAAAAATAATACCTCTCAGGTGGTTCTGACATTTGCACATTTCTTTGCCATAGAGTAATTTATACACTGACGGCTGATTGGGAAATAACCCATTTCCCCACTTTTCTTTAAGCACACCCATGCATACTTTAGTGCAGCCTCTATCTAGCACAGTGGGAAATCAGCCCAATTGGATTTAGATATGTGGTTCTGATGTACTTCCTGCCCCTCTTTTACTTTTAAGGCCCAAACAATAATATGAAATAAAGATCCTTATCTTCTGATTTATGTTTTGTTTTACAGGAGCAATTATATCTCCAAAGTTGTGTGTGTATGTGTGTGTATACACACATGCACCCACACACACATTTATGTTTAGATATTTAGAACTAAGAACCTTCCATTTTTGAGTGCCTACTATGGCAAGGTCTGTGTACACACAGTAGAGGAATTACCTCTAATTCTCACACTAACCATTTTAGGGAGGTATTAACATCTTCATTAATGCACCCATTTCACATGTAAATAAACTGAGATGCAGAGCTTACTGAGTCTCTACATACTGAGATCTGTGCCTTTCATTCAGGTCAGTGTGAATCCAAAGCATGAAGTTTAAGGTTTCAAGTAACTTTGGAGAAAACCAAGGCTTCTGAGTTATTATTTGGGCAGATTACAACTTCTTAACATGATAATGTATAAACTGGGGACTTGAAAGAGCAAATAATAAGATTTAGGTCTTATGACTGTAAAGGAGTGGAATGCTACTTTTTAAATTTGGAATAAAAAAAAGAATTGGTATATTTGCCATTTAATTTGTCATGGTCTTTAGATAATCCAGAATTACTTGAAATATTATTCACAAACTTGTGTGTTTTCCCTGTGTGTTATGAATGCGGAGGAACACATCTGGGAGGTTTCCCACAGCGTGTGTGTGTGACAAGCCCACGCCGCAGGTGCTCAAGCGTGTTTGGTGGTAGGATGTGTACACACTGCCAGTGGTGTTTCCTTTTCTCTTATTATCAAGTGTGAAATGTTCTGATAAATATGGTACCAAGTATCTTCCTCTTTCTGAGAAACGTAGTTTTAAAAATTGTTGGTTATGTTCAGTTAACTAAGCCAAGCAAGACCAAACAAAATTTTAAAAACTGCTTGACTGCATCAGTAGGAAATTTTTGCTATGTAATACATTTTTGCAGGTTTTTGAGTAACTCCCCAGGTGTGCAGGTCTTCAGGTGGGGATTAACGCATCCCTGTTTCCTTACAAAGGAGCACTGTGTGTGATTTCTGACTCCATTGTCATCAGATTGGACAGTGACATGCACTCACCAAAGGTTTCTATGCTTTACTGAGTTTCAAATACAAATTTAGGGACAATAATTCTAGGCATTTCTACAACCTGTTTTTTTTTTTCCTTTTTCTGTCTTCCTGGCAGAACAATTAAGGCAGTACTAGAAACTCCTCAGTGAGTAAAAACTAACCATTTGCATCTACTACAAAATGTAGATGTGAAGGAGAATGAGGTGGCTTCCTAGAAACAGCTTTCTTCTACTCTATGCCTCAGTCCCTTCCTTCATTATCACAGAGAGGGTTTTAGTTTTAGTACTGTTTGCAGCAGATTTGTTGCCTATGCCAGTATTTGGCTTGTGCTTTCTCAGGTGTTGGCTGTCTTCATGGTTCTATGGGACCCATAATGCAAATACGTGACTAATGTCTCTTTCTTAAGGTTGGCTGTCGTGGCTTCTCTCTGAAGCCCCAGTAATGACTTTTGTTTTTCACGCTGTAAGCATTTTTAGTTTCCTACTATATAGAGAACACTCTGACATGAGCTGGTGCTATCTAAAACAAGATCCCTGCTATCAGGTTCTTTAAAGTCTCCTTGGAGGGACAGAGCACATATTTATATACAAAAGAAGGAATATCTGAAATGTATCAGATGACTTGCATTTATGTTAAAGGGTGCAATGAAGAGGCTAGGGAGGTCTTTATAAGCCATGGCAGTTAGGTAGTGTTTCAGAGATGATTTAGGCTTGAGCTTGAAATTGTTATTTTGTGAGAGACAGTAGTTGTCCACATTGCTAAGCTTCCCCTCCATTCTAGGTTACAATGGGAAACTACTCTGGCCAGTGAGACTTCTACTTAGAAGTCTGCTAAGAATTCGTCATTAATAGATGTTGCATACACTTTCTTGTTACTTCCTTTTTCCCTCCTTCATTTTGTGTGGAATGTGAAAGTGATGGATGGAGCTATGGCAGCCATTTTTCCACATGGGGAGTAGACATTTAAAGACCATCAAAAACACTTTGGCCCTAACCTTTTTTATCTCCTGAATCAATGCCAACCTATCTCAGTTTTGTTTAAGTCATTATTTATTCATATATTCTTTTTACAGCTGAAAACAATTTTTAACCAGTATAAATATATTTAACACTTTTGCCATATGTTCAAGTGGCAAATTGTTTTGATTCATATTTCAAATATCTTTGTCACTACACTCTAAAAAACTGACATCACTTTCTACAGCAACCTAAAATGAGCCAACCTTTTAAGCAGTGGGGAGGACTAAGTTATAAACTAACTTGAATGAGTGACATTTATTCCCTTCATCTAGACCCTGTCTCCTTCATTTTACTTCTCAATACATCAAAGACTTGGGAATTCAGCTCTCATTTCTCTTTAATTTCACCTGAATACAGATATTCTTTACAAAAAACAAACAACGCCCTCTCCTCCCAGCTGTCCTGAGTTTATGTTAATCACTCTTGCACTTCTTAATCCACCTATGTGAGTATTCCTTGACATTATACTGCTTAGTTTTGTAAAACCTAGAGCCAACCACAAATTTAGTTGGTTAAGAACAGGGAGATATTTCTATTATTAGATAAGGGCTTACGAGAGAAGATAAGCTGAGAAAAGCTTCTAAGTTATGATCTCTCTTCTAGCTTCAGAGTCCCTGAAGTTTTTAGAAAGCCCCTTTTGGGGAGTAGGCAGTGTCATGAATGAGTTCTGTGAATATACGGATCACTAGGGTCAGACTTCTGGACGGGCTAGAGGGTGAACCAGGTGATGTGTGTCTGGGAGAAACATGCGCAGAGGGGATGTGTGGCTTTGTACTTTTTGTTGCCAAACTCACTGGGATCTATTCTCAGGAGCTGGTCAACATTAATTTTCCTCCCTTAAGCTATTATATTTATTCTTATTAGCTATTCTCCCCTATTGTTGAGATGCTGGCCTTCCTGAATTGGTCTCATTTTCTTAACTTTTTCTCTTTTCTTTTTGATCTGTTTTTGGGAAATTCCCTCACATTTATTTTCCATACTTTCTCTAAAATGTTGCAATTTTTACCGCATTGTTATATTTGAGGAACCATTTTTTTCCAATCAGGAGATATTGTTGCAATATCTGGGCAGTAGTTGGGAGTGTCCGGAAATGGGAGGATGCCAGGAAGAGCCGGGAGGTGATGCTGTATTCTGGGTGTATTTGGAAGGGAGGGCCAACAGGACTCATGAGGAACTGGGTGTGGATGTGGGAAGAAGAGTGGGGAAGGTTGGCCCCCCTGAGCATCTGGCAGATGGCGTCTCTGCCCTGCGAGGTGGCGGAGAGAGTGGGCAGAGTGGAATGCCTGCGAGAATCCCAGGAGAGCCTGCCAAGAAGGCCATCGGCTCTACAAGGCAGGAGTTCAGGACTGAGGGTAGAAGGTGGAGATGCGAATGTGGGAGGATTTCCAGCCCCCTGTGAGGCTGGAGGAGGTAACTAAGAGTGTGAGTGTAGGTGAGACAGGTATAAGCGTACAGTCCTAGGACCCTCTGAACATCAGACGTTGGGGAGAGGAGCCTGAAGAGTGGGGCACAGGACAGGTAGAAGGCAGAGGAAGAAGGAGCGGCATCCTGGAAGCTAGATTAAGTACTCGTGACGGGAGGAAGGGATTATAAACTGTGTCAGATGCTGCCAGGCACTGAGAAATGCGCTTGGACTTCACAGGATCGAAATTGCTGGTGACTCAGTCATCAGAGCAAAAGCTTAACGGAGTGGGATTAGGAAGAGGAGGGCAGAGCCGAATGTGGGGCGGCGAGAACTGGCAGTCCTTTGGGGCACATGGAGGTTTACCGCGGTTCCAGTCTGTCGGTCCCTCGCGTCTGGTTGAGGCATCGTGTACATGGTGTGCTCACTGGCTGTCCTGCCTTAGAGGTGGGAGAGGTAACAGCCCGGGAGCAGCTGTGTGCCCTCCTGTAGGGCCGGCTGACTCTGAGTTCCATGCAGCAATATCTGTGCAGTGTGTTCTTTGTCAGGCAGCCTGTATCTTGGGTTCTTCATTCTTGGAGTGGTGAGAGTCTCCAGTTTCTGACCTGGGGGGTGCAGGTCTGCCTGGCAGGGCTCTGGGCCTCAAGGCTGGAGGTGTGGGGGGTGCGGGTGTGTGTTCAGCACCGGCACCGTGTTTGGTCCCCAGGTTTCCAGTGCGCTGGCCTACAACCTTGCTTGTCCCTTAGTCCACAGGCTTGATTTTTGTTTCTCAAGAAAACAAGTCTGACAGCGTTGGGCAGGGCATTTGGGCAATGGAGATGTGACTGGTGGAGGGAACTGCTTGCCCAGCACCCCTTCCCATCGGCACACCCCCTTCCCCCAGGTGTACAGGCACCTGGGGCAGCCAGTCCCTTGGCCTGGGTGGGTTCTCAGTGTCCCCACCGACAGCTGCTATTGTAGCATAATTATTCGTTCATGGCTTTCCATTTCACCTGACTGTGAGATCTTCTGTTCAAGGGAGCTTATGTATCTCCAGATCTCCAATGGGCTTTCAGGTGCGTTTACCAAAGAGATAATAAATATTGTCAGATATGTGGAATCTGGGTATACAGTGAAATAGAAATTAACTTTACATACATCCTTCTCCCTGATTTTAAAGTATAATGACAAGCTGCTTACAACTCCTTAAAGAGATCTCTTAGGAAATTTTGGTTCTGGTGGTTAGGAAACAGCAGCAAAGCTGGGACTGCTTTTAACAGGAGGCTTCTGATCTCTGTTACTGGAGTTCTTACTGGAACCCAGGTCTTTGCAAGGCTAACGTCATCTTTTCTTTTCCTGTGGCTTCTGAATTCCAAGTGGGGTCAGGAGGCTTCTCTATGTCCTTACGCACTTTCTTACTCCAGCAGTGAGAAGAGGGTGAGAGCTGCACGTGTAGGCTGATTTGCACTCATTTCGTATTTAAGCTCCTGCCAACTCAGCTCCCTTCCTGTGCGACTTAGCTGATTCAATGTCACTGTCTTCACTGTGGGGACTTGCTAAATCTCTTGTGTCACCAGAAGTGCCAGTGAAACTGTCATTTTTCTTTTGGGTGAGAATGTTTTCAACCTAGTTTGTCTAAAATCTTTCAATCAACATCCTGATTGGAAGAGACATTAGTAAAACATTTTCCATGTAAGAATGTTAAAAGGGCCATAGTAATGATAACAAGGACAACCAGCATTTTCTACACTTTTGCTATGTGCATGGCACTGCTTCTGGGCAGTTTGCCCATGTAATTTCATCTCCTGTAGGGACCCTGTGCAGGGGTTGCAGGTTACTCTTAGTTAGATAGGTTCATTTTGCAGATACTGGGCGAATCGGGATGCTCTACAGTCCACTGCATCCCCTGCTTTGCAGTGTTATTTGCCAGAGGACAATATGACATTACACATTAGCTTTGTGTTTTATGTTTTTGAGCTATAGTCACCTGGGGTAAGGTTAGTTGTTTATGAAAGGATAAGGGTGACCCAAATAATGCTCAGTTTGTCCACTGACATTAGAGGGAATTTCTGGGAATTACTAGCTGCAGTCTATTTCAACATTCAACAAGGAGGTTTTTCTGGAACCTCTTATTACTGGGTTCTTTTAGATACAGTGAAGGACACAGTGACTTGGGCATGGCCATGTGATTGCAGAGGGAAAGTTCTGTCCATGCACATTATCCCGCATCTCTATATGTCTGCATAGCATATTTCCTCTACCCTCTACCTCACGGCAATGAGGAGGCTTAGCATACCTAAAGAGAAGCTATCCTGCCTGACTAGTGCATTTCTTCTTTCCACTGAATCATGGTATATCCCTCTGTGCTCTGTGAACTTGGAGCCTAGTAGAAAAGCAAAAATGTTAGTAAAATCAATACATTAGAGAGCAAAGAGGACCACAAGCTGAGATCTGAAGTACATGGAACAACCAGCCATGAGTTAGCAACCCGGTGTGGTGGGCAGCCTCTCCAATGGCCTCCAAAGATCCCCACCTCCTGGTGTTCATGCTCTCGTGTCATCTCCTCTCCTTATGTGAGGCTGGACCTGGTGGCCCACAATGAATAGTTGATAACAGGTGCTGGAATGTCACTTACAAGATCAGGTTACAAAGAGAAGGCAGCTTTGCCATGGGTGCCCCCGTCACCTACTCTGAAGGAAGCCAGCTGCCTAGTTGTGAGCTTCCTTATGGAGATACCCTCCTGGCTAGAAACTGAGGCAGGCCTTCAGCCAATAGCCAGTGAGAAGCTGAGGCCTTCAGTCTGAGGAACTGAATCATACCAACAAGCATATGAGCTGGAGAACAGGCCCCTGCAGAGCCTTCATATGAAGTCTCAGCCATGGTCAAAACCAGGGCACAGTGTCCGGAGACAACGCGCTGAGAAAGCACTGGCCAAGTGGCTCTGGATTTCTGACCCATAGAAGCTGTGGGATGATAGATGTTTATTGTTTCAAGCCCCCGAAAGCTTTAGTGTAATTTGTCATGCAGAAATGGATAGCTAATATTCTTGGTAATGAGTACCATGAGTTTTTCTACTTTTGGGAGTCTTCTCCCCCAGTGTAGTGGATCACATGGAAGGGAGGAATTAAGGCAGGAAACCACAGTGCTGGGGTGAGTGTTCAGAGCCATTGGGAAGGGGCCCCTAGGCTGCTCTAGTCCTGTCCCATAGAGGTGACCCAAGATTTTTAAAATGTCAAGATTGGAGTAAGGCATGCACTAACAGTGTTACACAGCTTAAAATGTTGCGTTCAACAGGAGCAATCATGTCATGTTTATGTACCAGTAAAGCAAACTACTTCATCTGGCTACTCAAAATATGCAAAGCATTTACAAATTTGATTAATAATTATTGTCTTGTAAACTTATTTTACATGAATTCCTTTTAACACAAGCTCTTAAAATATGGTCGTTTCCCTTTGCAGTTCTTTGATGGGAAGCACAGAGACAGAATTCTTATCACGCAAACACTCAGACAAATGCGTTTTATTGCCCCCTAGTCTGTGGGGTGGTAAGTTAGAATAAGAAGGCCCCATGTTCCTGGAGCTGAAGAAGCTGGCTGTGGAGAACATGTTACTAGCAAAGGCCAAGCATCCGGGGAATGTGCTATAGGCATATGACTCACCTGCTTATGTACACATGTTCACAAGGCCATGTGTCTAGCATACAGCCGTTTCCTACGTTGAGTCTGTAATCCTTTGTTGTTTTGAATATTACTCTGGAAATTAAGTCTTTTCGTGTAATGCAGTGTTTTTAAAGAAAATAACTTTTTTTTTCTGTTTGGATATTTTTTTTTGAGACATTTGCCTATTTTAGAACTCAAATAATTAACTTAACCTATTTCACTCTTGCTTTTGTGATTGTGTGATTTAGCAAAAAGTGCATTGGGTCTCAGCAAGGGTGTGCCAGTGGAGTTCATGAAGAAAAGAATTATTTGTGGTCTCAACTTTTGATGATTGAAAGCAAATGTTTGATCCTAAACCTAATTTTAATCTAGCACATTCCCCTCTCTGTCTGTAGTTTTCTAACCAATATGTTCACAGATAACATACATTTTAAAATTAATAACTTAAATTATTCCAAGTCTTCTTGAATTATCCTCACTATAAAATTGCTTATTTTCTCCACATGATAAACATATGCTACAGACAAGAGTTATTATCCCCCTCAATAAGGTCTCTGAGAAGCTTAGCATTTTGATCAAAGACATAGCCTGTTGGTAGAAAAGCCAGACTGAGTACTCTGTTCTTTGACTTCTTTATCACATCTTTGGCATTTTACAAAATTTTAGACTTAAAAGTAAAATGGCTATCCATTTTGGCCTGGCATGATTATTAAACACACAGTCATTTACAGGTTGTTTAAAGAGAATGGTAAAAATCTCCATGTGTTTTAATCCTGGAAAGATCTCATACTTTACAAACAAATGAGTAACTTTTTAATGTGCAAAAAGGCCGGGCCTTCCTCTCAACACCTCCTTGGCCCTTGTACCCTTTCACATAAAAACAGAACAGATGCTTCGTGGTTGAATTCAAAGTAACATTTATTTATATATGTTTTATGGGAAAGTGATTAAACCTGCTTTATAGACTTGGAGGAGAATGGATAGATGAGCAATGTGATGAGTCCCAGACAACACTGGGCGTTCCAGAATGTCTTAGAGGAAAGAGTAGGAACCAAGTGTGAAATATGTGGCCTCTAATGCAAAGTGTAATCACATTAGCACATGGTTGAATATTAGAGAATCAAGTAATCCAAATTCAAGATTTATCACTCAATATCCACCTAAATTCTCGATGTATTCATGTTCTGAAACCTAAGTCTACGCTTAATAGTTTCAGTGTTAAGTAAAAAAGGCAACGTATAATGAACAACACCCAACAGCGGCATACGGTTATTATGCCAGGCTGTACATTCAGTATAATCGTTCATCTTTCAGGTGGGAGCATCAACCCTGGATAGAGGCAGAATTTTTCTCTTTAGTGCATGAGGGCCCTAAAACAAATAGAAAACAAAGAAACTTTTCTAGCTTTGGGTTAGACAGTAAGACTCATTAGAGCCAGAGGAGTCGAACTTTTCTGAAAACTTGAAGCAGGAAATAACATTAACCAACTACCTACCAGATCCTCTGTCCTGTAACTGATTGCCTTTGGTCCGCACAAAAACCAAAGCTTTGCTAATATTTTCGATTATTTCCTTGTCTCCCTCACCTCTCCCTCATAAAGAAAACAAAACTTGTTGAGTTAATAATTACTTGAAGTAATGGCAGAGCCAATAAAATTTAAAATTAAACTTAGTTGCTGTCCATTGAGATTTCCTGGGGATTAGGAATTTTTGAGGACTTGCTTAGGACCACATACTCAAGGTTAGGACCATGTGACTTTTTTTTCATTATTAAAATATCATTGATATACAGTTTTATGAAGGTTTCACATGAACAACATTGTGGTTTCAACACTCACCCACATTATCAAGTCCCCCCCGCCACTGCAGTCACTGTCCATCAGCATAGTAAGATGCTATAGAGTCATTACTTGTCTTCTCTGTGCTGTACTGCCTTCCCTGTGACCTACCTGTATTGTGATTGTGAATTATAGTGCCCCTTAATCCCTTTCTCCCTCCCTCCCCACCCACCCTCCCCAACCCCTTCCCTGTGGTAACCCCTAATCCCTTCTTGGAGTCTGAGCCTGCTGCTATTTTGTTTCTTCAGTTTTGCTTTGTTGTTATGCTCCACAAATGAGTGAAATCATCTGGTGCTTGTCTTTCTCCACCTGGCTTATTTCACTGAGCATAATACCATCTAACTCCATCCATGTTGTTGCAAATAGTAGGATTTGTTTTCTTTTTATGGCTGAATAATATTCCATTCATCTACTGATGGACACATAGGTCATTTCCATATCTTGGCTATTGTACATAGTGCTGTGATGAACACAAGGGTGCATATGTCTTTTTGAATCAGGAATCTTGTATTCAGGTAAATTCCTAGGAGTGGAATTACTGGGTCAAGTGATATTTCTGTTTTTAGTGTTTTGAGGAACCTGCATATTGTTTTCCACAATGGTTGAACCAGTTTACAGGACCATGTGACATTTATTAAGACATTCTTGAGTACCTGAATGGTTCCATGTTCTGTGTTCCTTTCACATCAGTAAACTACCCTATAAAAATAGTGTTCCCTTGAGGGAAGAGAGGAACCATCACCTTGATGTAATTTCAATATTCAGGTGTTTCCCTCTCAAAGGAAGCTGAAATTTTGGAAATGGAGTCAAGAAGTTTCCAAGGAGCTTTTTCCTTGAATTTCTTGCCACCACAAAAAAATGGTGTATATATATATATATATACATTTATATAAATTCCTCAAGCGTGGCCATAACCAGAGATCTGATTATACAATAACAGATAGCCAGTTGTCTGCAGCCTTTCAAGGCTGGGTAATGGAGCACATCCACACCCAGTAGCTCCAATTTCAAATTATTTTTACTCCAGTAACTACTAACCTTCTAGGAAGCTACTGTAGTCCCTGGATTATAAGAAACATTTTATATTTGTTGAGTACATGAGGGAATGGATTATCTTATTACCTTGATTTTGGAATTTTATCAGTTGAAAATGCACCATCTACCTAATCACAAATTATAATGGAGGGGGCACTGAAAGACACCACTAAAAATTTACTAACATATGAATTTTAGTTTGATTCCTGATTTCTGAAGTGTTAAAATGTGCTTTTTAAATTGAGGAAATACAGCACTTCTGTAAGTGTGACCTTTCCCCAGTTGCATCTTTAACCTTTATTTCCTCTCTAGAAGTCCTATCATTGCACCCATTCACTAGCCAGTATCTAATCTTCCTTCATTTTCAGCTGCTTCTTTATTTTCATGTGTGATTCCTTCAAAATTGCTGATCCTCATTGAATTGTGTTAGCATCTCTCCAGTGTAAAGCCAGCTAAAGGAAAATTGTGTGGGAAAGTGTTGCTTTCCATTGAGATTTCCTGGGGATAGGTAAGAACTCTTCATCATGGATCAGGAACTTCCAAGGACTTGCTTAGGACCACGTACCCGGGGTTAGGACCGTGTGACATTTATTCAGACATTCTCGGGTACCTGACAGTATGTGAGACAAAAAGGTGAAAAACCTCAGTATATTCACAAGTAAAGTTTAATGTGAAGAAAACTTGTAGGAATGATATGTTTTAAAATGATGGATAAAGCCAGAGGCCGATTGTATCTTTTATGAGTTTTGACTTGAGTAGGAATGATTTTATTGTGTTTCTTTTCCTTGTTCCAAGAATGAAATCTTACACTAAGTTGACAACAAGCATTTCTTTCAGTTTTCCCGTCAGTCTTTTGCTGTATCACCAGAGGAATGTAGAAATACTGGGTTATTAGCCAATGAATTCCAAAGTCAGAGACTTTTGGATTCACTGTAAGATTTTCTTTTAGGCCTAGAGTCTGTACAAATCCAAAGGTGTAACCCTGTATGTGAATTTGCTCTCATTATTTGGGTTTAATGCATTTTGTTACATTATTTATACCTGTATTACCTCCAGTGAAAATCATTTGTTAGTCCCTTTTAATTAATTTTTGGAATATAGTCAGAGTTAGCTGGGCTATGTTTTTTCCACTTCGAAATGTTAAACAGTTTGTGATATGTTTGCCTTATGTGGTTTAAGGAGTGAAAAGATTTGTCCGAGAAACTTAATTGAATTCTTAGATTGACATTTGAGACCTAATTTTCTTTTGGAAATGGAGATAGCAAAACATTATTAGGGTGGAAGTGTCATATTCTACTTGCTGTGATATTTGTTGGTGAATCTAGGCTCTGTTCCCAGCTCCAAATAGAAATGCTAAATTATCTTGCTTAAATTTCTCATCCATCATATATGCTTCTATTTCCCACTTGTCTTTCTTAATTCTTTCTTGGGATTTTGCCAGAGCCAGCATGAAAATGTCTCATGTGCTTTAAGCTTTGAGAAAAAAGACATTATAAAGTGCCTTATTTACCAACATAAATCTAACCAATTTGTGATTATTCACTTTGTGATTTTTCTCCCAGAAACCTTCCACAAGAGCTTCACTGTCTACTTAGCATAAATCTGATCAGGGCAAATATATACCTCATTTTCAGCTAATATGTGTATAGGTAATGCAGAATGCTTTTGATTAGCCTATGCCCAAATTGAGTGATAAAACACACCAGTTCCAAAATACAATACACTTTCCAGGCCAAGAAATGCATTTCAGAATATATTCCCAGCTTTTGGTCTTTTATTCTACTTCCTTCCTTAATAGAAGCATCAGTGGTTTATATATTAGCAATGGAGTTTTAAGGGTTTATCAGTAATAATCTCAATACCATAATCAAAGAATTGTCCTTTGATTATTATAGCAGTTTATAGACTTATAATAAGAAATACATCTATCATTTCTATATTAAAGCCATTAGCTTAGTGATCAGATTTAACCTTTGTTACATGTCTTTAGGTAAATTGGAAGATATGAACATTTACTGGTGTAAAACTAGGAAGTGGCAGTAACAGGAGTGATTTGCCTGTTTTTTCTGGTATTAAGCAAATTTTTCATATTCATGCGGTTGGGCTTTGAAAGACAGGCTCACAGTTTATCTTTGACCTTTGACTTGGCCATATTCATGGGAATTTGTATTTGTGGAGCAACTGAAAGCTTTCACACTACCCCTACCCCGCTGACATTCCCTGGGCGCAGTCTCTGTTATGGGGCCAGTGGATGCATTGAAGTTAGATCCGCTCCTTCCTCTGACTGCTGGGTCATGAACACTTTCTGGAGTTGGTCACTATTGCTCCAGATTGCCAGATATCTTTTCACAGCTGGCTTATGACAATTTACATTCTTTCTTTTGTCTTTTTTTCCACAGCTGTTGTGAACTTGGACAATTCTGTGGTTGACCTGGAGACCCTTCAAGCTCTCTATGAGAATGTGAGTAATAGAAAGAATTTTAGGAGTGAGTATATATAATCTATACAAAAGTACTTGCCCATGTACACATCTAGGCTCGTTGCTTTAATGTCCTCAGGAAATTTGAACTGGGGCGACTGAATTTATGTTAAGTACAGGTTTGTTAAAATACTTGCTAGGAACATATTGGACAAATGCATGGTCTCCTAGTTTTCAAGATTGTGATTCAAAGCATGCTGAATGTGAGGTCATTCACGTTCCCTCTTTTGAACTACGATCATAGTAAATATTTCAGGGGAAGTTAATTTGAGCTAAGCATTGTTCTGTGCACTCATTCATTTCATCTTCACATGAAAACTCTAGGTATGTACTATTTTTCTCCCTATTTACATATGTGAAACTTGAATGACTTGCTCAAGGTCACGCAGCTCGTGTACTGTAGCTCAGATTTAATTCATTCTGGCTCCACCTCTCCAAACTGCCATAGTTTACTTCCCTAAGTGGTAGGACATTCAGACTTTCTTCTTGGAGCACATTTTCTTCAGAAGTCGGCAGGAAAAAAGAGGAGTATCAGAGGAGTTTGATCATATAACAATGCAGTGTGTGCATTTAGGATACACTCCATGCGGTGATATATGAAATGGTTTTAGCTGGGGCATGGCATTAAACAACATTGATTCATGTAGTAAGAAAACAATTCTCTTTTCATTCCTTTTGATTGTGTCTAGGAGAAACTCTCAGTGTGAACATATTATGTCTCTCGTATATTCTTCATTTTATTTCTGCTCTTGCTTGTGATCAGCCTGGTATTTAAGCCTCCGTGCTCTTTGGGGGGCATGGCCTTAGTTGGTCCTTGACTTTTCTCTTCCAAGTCAAAGACTTCTGGCTCTGAGAGAGACATGTGATGGACAGGATGCAGACTCCTCCTGGAACACTCTCTTGAGGACAGTGTACTGGACCTGCCTGTCCATTTTGAATCTGTTACTTTTAAAAATATGTGTATACTTGGTTTCCCTGTAAGGTCACGACCTTTGTAAGAGGAAATATTTCTTATAGTGCATCAGAGAATCTATTGATGGAGTGTGGAGTTGGTGGCCCATGAGTGCTGTGAGTGCAGGGACTCAGACTGAGTCATTAATGAGAGGGAAGGTTTGAGTGGTTTACTGTGTAGTTGCCACCACATGATGCAGAACTGGAAAATACAACTCGTGTATGTAGTATATTAGTGTCCCAGTGAAATGAGTATTTAAAACATAACCATTTGAAGTTTCAGAGACTTTTTAATTCCTCCTGAGTCTTCCATACCAACCCTCTCCCAAATGGGAGAGGTATATAGAAGAAGTGAGCAAATATCAGGGAAATTAAGTTCTTCAACTGTTTGTAGGGATATATGATATCAGTGTATCTATAACTGTTTTTCTTGTACATACATTACATACACACATATGCCTGCGTTTATGTACAGAGTATGTGTGTGTGTGTATGTTACATGAAGACACATGAGTGTGTTATTTTAAACTTGTATATCCACGTACAGAAGTATATACAGAAAAAAAATACAGAAATGGGGAGCAACTGTATTTATGAAGAAAGCTTAATTTGCATTGGTTTATAGTATTTTATTCAGATTATTTGGTCTTTCAAAATAAATTAATTTCACAAAATATAAATTTCTGACTCTGAACAAACTAGATACCCAGAATTTGTGTCTACCTTTGTATCACATTCCATGCAAGTAGAACAAATATTAGCTGGCACTGGTTAAATTTGTGGTTTTCTTTTTATTATTGTTGGTAAAGTTAATGGTTCAGACTTTCACTGTGTCAGGAAAACAATTACTTTTTTGGTGGGGGTGGCTCACAGTAATATAAGTTCACGTACTAATAGGCTAGATTTTTTTTATAGCCACATTAAGTAGAGGAACTTCACAAATCCATTATGAATAACAGATAATTCTGTATAACTTATATACAGATAGAACTCATGATAATTCCTGATTAGCTTCCATTGAAGTACAAGTCCAAAGAAGGCAGAAGTATTTGTTTTATCCATGGCAATATCCACAGCATCTAGAGTTAGGTAGTGTTGGGCACATAGGAAGTATTTAGTGTGTTAAATAAATGTTTATATGAACTAATGAATGGAATCTATTGACAGGCTTTGCTTCAGGATCTCTTTTGGGCTTTCTATCACTTGGTTTTCAGATATATTTTGCCTATTCAGGCTGACTGTTACCCACTGGGAATAAGGATCTATATTGAACATCTGTGCTGTCTTGACTTTTTGTAATGCCTTAAGAGGTTTTCATATGCGAAATAATTAGTGGTTCTTTCCAGTGGGGTCTGTTAGCACAGTCATCATTTACTGTGACCTGCTGTGTATAAAAAGTGATAATAGGCATACTGGTTGAAACTTTGAAAAGGGTAAATGAGGGTTTGAAATGCTTACCTGTTTTAAGAATTCTAGGTCACTAAGGGCAGATTTCTGGGGACCTGTTTGCATATAAGGATCTTCAGTTTTCTAGGGACAAATACTGAGGGAAAACTGATTTTTCTGAGTGATATGCAAAACAGTAGTAGCTAAAGGCTTTCCCAGTTAGTTGATGAATATATCTCTAACAAAGCTAGGGGCTCCCCCTCAATTAAAAGAGAATTGACATGTATACACTCCCTAAAAATGAAAAATGCATTTATTGAAATCCCTTCTTTCCAATTGTTTTGTTCCCAAAAGAGTTATGATCATTTAAAGAACAAGATTTTTGAATTTTTAGAAATAGTAATAATTTAATGTTTATGGTGCACCCAAAACTGTCCTAAGTGCCTTACATATATGAATTTAATGCTACAAGCACCTTACCTATGACTTAAGGAAGAAGTAGTGTTGTTACCTAACCCTCCTTACACAACTAGGACACAGAGGTTCCCACTGCTCAGAGCTGGGCTGACACCCGGTCACCTCCTTGAAAGGTCACGGTTCCAAGCACAGAATTTCCTAATTTCCGGTGATGACTGAACAAGCCCCCCAGGAGGAGCTGAGATACATGGTGTGGGGGAAAGAACACGGGCTGGAAAAGTAAGGACTTTGTTCAAGGTCCAGCACCACAATTTAGTAGATGCATGGCTTCTCTACGTCAGTTGTTCCTGTTCAGTTTCAATATTCCCATTTCTAAATTGGGTTTCTAATAATCCAAAGTAACATCAGCTTTTTGTCACTGTTAAATGGATATCAAAAGAGTTCTATAGACCATTCAATGCTATTATGCTGATTACTTTTTTTTTTTATAAAAATGATTGTAGACATAGAGCTTAAAATAACTATGATTGGGAAACTGCAAATGATTGTCTCTAAGACTGGTGGGATTGAGGCTAACAAAGGTTATGTGCTGTGTGAATTAAAGTAAAACTGGACCTTTCCCTCCAGATCTGAAGATTTTGCCAAATGAAACAGAATAAAATACCTATCTGTTTACAGGCAACATGAATTAATAGAGAATACATAAAAGTTTTTTGGTCAAATTCAAAATGATACAATCATTTTTAAATTTGTATTTTTTTTTGAAACAATCTCAAAGATAAAGTTGCAGATTTGTACAAAGAACTGTTTTTTGGTATCATTTGTGAATAAATTGTGAGCCTTATGCCCTATTATCCCTGAATATTTTGTATATAGTAATAGTATTTCCTACAAACAAGCACACATTTAGCTGTAGGGAAACCATCAGCATCATTAAATTAACATTGATATATTACCATCATCTGATTCACAGATCCCCATCACATTCTGCCCATTGTTCCAATAATGTCCTTTGTATTTAGAGCATCTTTGAAATCTTGTGATGCTTTCTGTCATCTTTGCTTGGACCCTTGACTCTTTTAGCTTTGTATTATCACTATGTGTGCATATGTCTTCTCTTTCAATTTACTATACATTCCTTGTTAGTAGGATTTTTATATTCCATGCTTAGCATAATGGTGTGTATATAATATTCATAATAATTACTAATTAATTAGAGAATGACCTGAAAACAGTGCTGGTTTTGCTCTTGATATGGCTTTATAATTGAGGGAGGTGAAAATTGTGAGCCTCACTGTTTCCAATGCCATACTTTTTTGAAAGATCAGTATAAAAAGTAATGCAGCTTTCTTAAAAATAAGGTAACTTCAGAAATATTTCTTCAAAGATTCATAAGTAATCACTACGTTGATGAAATTAACCATTACTATCCCAGAAAAACTTCATCACATTATGTAGGATTTTCCAAATAAGACTTGAAATTCAAATAGTGCTGTTCTATTTTAGGGCAAACTGAACACGTGTTTCCTTCTCATTGATGTAATTTCAGAGGCTGCTGCCTTGAGAGCCCTGAGAAAGGCTAGAACCACTTTTCCTTTACCAGATGACCCTGAACTTTTTGAGTGGCCAGTAGACTGACAAGGAGTTTGGGCTTTCTCTTCTCAGCTAATACTAGTTAATATATACTTCAGTGAGCCCAAGACTATAGAAGCAGTTGTAGTTTATTTTTCCTTGCAGGACACATTTTTCCATGCAGAACCTGTGTTTCAGTGGCTAAGAGCCTGTATGTTTACATATGACTGAGAAGACTTAGGCAGCTTGCTGTGTGAATGCACATCTGTGGTATACCTTGACAGGAATCCTGCCCACTTCTTGCAATCTCTCCCCAGACTCTACAGCTATTTTACAGCTAGATTCAGATTGGCCACAGTTGCATTTCAGAATGACATGAACGTGCTCCCCATGGCCTAGCCCTCTGCTCCCGCCCCAGATCACAAAAGGGCACAACAGAAGCTGTAGTTCCAACTACAGGAAACCAGTATGTTTACCATTTCCAGGGTGACTGGGGTTCCAGCTACCAATTTTCATTCATAGTATGTCAGATAAACAGGTAAGAGCTATCCAGCAACCCCATCCAACTATAATGGAAGTTTTGTATCTTCTCTATGCTGTGTAGTGATGTGGAATGAAGGAATGAATGACTGAAGTTTTGTATCTTCTCTATGCTGTGCAGTGGTGTGGAATGAAGTAATGAATGAAGTTTTGTATTTTCTCTATGCTGTGCAGTGTTGTGGAATGAAAGAATGAATGGATGAAGTTTTGTATCTTTATGCTGTGCAGTGGTGTGGAATGAATGAATGAAGTTTTGTGTCTTCTCTATGCTGTGCAGTGGTGTGGAATGAAGGAATGAATGCATGAAGTTTTGTATCTTCTCTATGCTAGGTAGTGCTGTGGAATGAAGGAATGAATGAAGTTTTGTATCTTCTCTATGCTAGCTAGTAGTGTGGAATGAAGGAATGAATGAAGTTTTGTATCTTTATGCTGTTCAGTGGTGTGGAATGAAGGAATAAATGAATGAAGTTCTGTGTCTTCTCTATGCTGTGCAGTGATGTAGAATGAAGTAATGAATGAATGATGTTTTATATCTTCTCTGTTGTGCAGTGGTGTGGAATGAAGGAATGAATGAATGAATGAAGTTTTTATCTTCTCTATGCAGTTGTATGGAATGAAGTTTTGTATGTTCTCTATGCTAGGCAGGGCTGTGGAGTGAAGGAATGAATGAGTGAAGTTTTGCATCTTTATGCTCTGCAGTGGTGTGGAGTGAAGGAGTGAATGAATGAAGTTTTGTATCTTCTCTGCTGTGCAATGGCGTGGAGTGAAGGAATGAATGAGTGAAGTTTTGTATCTTCTCTATCTTGTGCAGTGGTGTGGAGTGAAGGAAGGAATGAATGAAGTTCTGTGTCTTCTCTATGCTGTGCAATGGTGTGGAGTGAAGGAAAGAATGAATGAAGTTCTGTGTCTTCTGTGCTGTGCAGTGGTGTAGAGTGAAGGGATGAATGAATGAAGTTCTGTGTCTTCTCTATGCTGTGCAGTGGTGTGGAGTGAAGGAAGGAATGAATGAAGTTCTGTGTCTTCTCTGTGCTGTGCAGTGGTGTGGAGTGAAGGAAAGAATGAGTGGATGGACGGGCTCTGATTCAGAAGCTCAGCACAGGAAACCATCCAGACTGGCGTTGACTTAGGCTCCCCTCCCCCGTGTACTCCCGGCTTCCTAACTTGCGGATGTATGAAACTTCAGCCTGCTGATTCCCATTCACCAGTATTTCTTCATTTGTCACCACCAACTTCTCTTTAGCTGAAAAATTCTGTGACTGCCTTTATACACCGCTCTTATATTCCAGCCAATAAGCTCTTCTCACTCGGTACTCTTCTTCTTCCCACTTCTCCCTTTTTAAAGTATGCTGAGATGTCCCTCAAACCAAAAAGAAAGAAAAATAGAAATAACTCACCTCCTTTTCTTCATTACTCATTTCATTTGGGAGTATTTATGGACTGCTAATGTCAGGCACTGTACTAGGATCCGTGCTTGGTGGTAGTGGCCTCTGTGCTTGGATGTCGTACAGTTCTCCTAGTGAATGACTTCTGTCTGGTTCATGTGCACACACTCAGAAACAGAAGGAACGATGGGAAAGTGCAGCCACAGCTGTGCCATGACGACATGTAATCGACAGGGACAGAGCATCTCTGAGGGAGGGACACTGGGAGCGAAAGCTGGAGTCACCTGAGAAGAGAGCCAAAGTGTAAGCAGAGAGCGAAGTGTGTGCCGAGATGGAGGGGCATGGAAGCAGAGGTAGCCGACCGGGGAGGAAGGGAAGCGTGTGTGAGGCGAGTGTGCTCCGGGGAGACTGGGCAGGAGGATGGGATGTGAAAGCCAGCAGTGGCTAGATTGAGCTACGGTGCTGAGGACCTTTTAAGAGACTTGTGGAATTTTCAATTTTTCCTTTTAATCTGTCCATTTTTGCTTTATGTATTTTGAGCCTTTTAAAATTAGGTCTTTAGAATTTTGTCTTTCTGTTGAATGCTGTGTTTATCATTATGAAATATTTTTCTTTACTCTGATAAATAGCACCCTTTGTCTTGAAGTTTACTTTAGTACGTAAAGCCATTCTACCTGTCTGATGCCTACTGTTTCCTTGGGTTTTCTTGTTCTACCCATGCATTTCCAATTTCCCTGTGTCTTTCTGTTAGAACTACATCTCTTGTAGGTGGTACATTTTTGGTCTTGCTTTTTATCCGCTCTGGGAAGCTCTTCCTTCTTGGAGCATTTAAATGTTAATATTTAATGCAATTGTTGTTCTGCTTACATTTAGGTCCATAATTTTTTGTTTGTCCCCAGCTCTTTGTTTCTCTGGTTGCCCCCTTCTGCCTTATTTAGGCCTGAATACATGTCTTTTCCCTTTATTTATTTATTTTTGTTTCTTATTACCTGATTTTTATTGGTTTCTGAGCTACACTTCTGTGTTACTTTCTTATTATTATCTGTTGCTCTAGGAACTATAATATATGCCCCTAAACTTTCACACTCTACTTACACACAGTTAATATTATAAAATGTACAAACCTTGATGATGCCATCAATGGCTTTTTAATGTCTCTCCTGCGTACTTAATGTTTTAATTGGCATATGAGTAACATTTATAAACACTCAAATCCATGTGGCATCAGTGTAGGTCTTGTTTTACATAGTAATGTATATTTAAAGAACTTAAAGATAGTCTTTTATAAGTCACCCACATTTTCTCCATTTCAGAAACTCTTCTTTGTTCCATTTTTTAAAATTGTGTGTAAGAACACTTAACATAAGATCTAAACTTTAAACAGATTTTTTTTAGGTGTACAATATTGTTATCCATAGATACAATGTTGTATGACAGATCTCTAGAAGTTTTCACCTTAACATAAATGAAATTTTATGCCCGTTGACTAGCAACTCCCCATTTCTCACTCTGTCTGTCCCTGGCAACCATCATTCTATTATTTTCTTCTAGGAGTTTGACCAGTTTAGGTACTTCATATAAGTGGACTCAAGTAGTATTTGTATTTCTATGACAGGTTATTTAACTTAGCATAATATCCTCAAGATTCATCCATGTTGTCATATATTGCAGAGTTTTCTTTCTGAAGGTTGAGTGATTTTCCATTGTATGAACATATCATATTTTCTTTATCCATTCCTCTGTCAATGCACATTTAGTTGTTTTCAGATCTTGGCCATTGTGAATAGCGCTGCAGTGTACATGGAAGCACAACATCTCTTTAGAAAACCTAATTTAAATTATTTTGTATAAATACCCAGAAGTGAGATTCCTGAATTATTATATGGATTATTTAATTTTTTGAGGAACTCATATACTGTTTCCATAGGAGTGGCACCATTTTTTCATTCCAACCAACAATATACAAGGGTTGCAATTTCTCCATATTCTTGCCAACACTTGTTGTCTTTGTTTTTTGGTAGTAGCTTTCCTGACAGATATGTGGTGATATCTCACTGTGGCTTTGATTTGCATTTTCCTAATGACTAGTGATGTTCATCTTTTAATATCCCAGTTGGCCATTTGTATGTCTTCTTGGTAGAAATATCTGTTTAAGTCTTCAGTGTATTTTTAAATTGAGTTATATTAGACTCGTAGACACTGAGAAGTGACTAGTGGTTACCGAGGGGGATGGGTGGAGGAGGAGGGGGAGGGGAATAAAGGGACACAGTAATTCAGTCACAACATAAGTTGATCATGGGGATGGTAGGTAGTACAGCAAGGGGAATACAGACAATGATTCTGTAACATCTTTCTATGTTGATAGTAACTGTATTGGGGTTAGCATTTGATAATGTGGGTAACTGTTAAATGACTGTATGGTACATTTGAAACCAACATAAGATTGTATAGCAACAATACTTAATTAAAAAAAGAACAAGTTACTTGAAAGAGGGGTTCTGCTTTGGCTGCTTATAGTCTATAGAACTAAAAAAAGAATTGAGTTATATTAGTTTTTTTTGTGTTGAGTTGTCAGAATTCCATATGTATTTTGAAAATTAACTCCACATCAGGTACATGGTTTGTAAATATTATTGTCCCACTTGTGTATTTTTACTTTTGCTGCCTGTGTTTTTGGTGTCATATCCTTGAAATCATTGCAAAGGCTAATGTCATGAAGATTTTCCCTACATTTTTTCTATGAGTTTTAAAATTTCGAGTCTTATATTTAAGTCTCTAGTCAATTTTGAGTTGATTTTTGTGTGTGGTATAAGCTAACAGTCCAATTTCCTTTTTCTATATGTGAATATTTCATTTTCCAGCACCATTTGTTGAAGAGACTGTCATTCCCCAGTTTATATTCTTGGCATACTTGCTGGAGATCAATAGATTGTGTATGCATTAACTTATTTCTGGGTTCTGTTCCACTGGTCTATATATCTGTCTGTAGATTAGTACAACACTGTTTTTTAATTACTGTAGCTTTATAATAAGTTTGAGATCAGAAAGTGTGATGTTGGCAGGTGTTTATCTTTTTCAAGATTGTTTTGGCTATTTGGGGCCTTTTGTTGGCCCATACAAAGTTTAACTTTGTTTTTTTCTATTTTTGTAAAAACAGCCAGTGGGATTTTTCATTGATCTATAGATTGCTTTGGACACTATCGATATCTCAACAATAGTAAGTCTTCTAATCCATGAACACAGAATGTCTGTTCATTTGCGTCATCTTTAATTTACAGTATTTTGTAGTTTTCAGTGTACAAGTCTTTTACTTCAATAATTAAGTTTATGATTAAGTATTTTATTCTTTTGATGTTATAAATGGGGTTGTTTTCTTAATTTCCTTTCCAGATAGTTCATTATTAGTTTATAGAAATGTAGCTGACTTAAATCCTGAAACTTCACTGAACTCATTAATTAGTTCTAGCAGGGTTTTTTTTGAAACATTAGGGTTTCCTAAGTAAGAAAGATCATATTTTCTAAGTAAGATCACATCATCTTAAAACAGAGAAAATTTTGATCTTTTCCAAATTTGGATTCCTTTCTTCCGTTTTCTTTTTCTCCATATTTTTTCCCCTAGTCCTCTGGCTATGGCTTCCAGTATTATACTGAACAGAAATGGTAAGAGTGGGCATCACTGCCTTGTTCCTGTTGCTTTCAGCTTTCTGCCATTGAAAAGTAATAGCTTTTCATATATGACCTTTATTTATTTATTTGTTTGTTTGTTTATTTTGGTATCATTGATCTACAATTACATGAGGAACATTATGTTTACTAGGCTCCCCCCTTCACCAAGTCCCCCCCAACAAACCCCATTACAGTCACTGTCCATCAGCATAGTAAGACACTGTAGAGTCACTACTTGTCTTCTTTGTGTTGCACAGCCCTCCTCATGCCTCCCGCCACATTATACATGCTAATCATAGTGCCCCTTTCTCCCCCCACCCCCTTGTTGCTTCCTTCCCACCCATCCTCCCCAGTCCCTTTCCCTTTGGTAACTGTTAGTCCATTCTTGGGTTCTGTGATTCTGCTGCTGTTTTGTTCCTTCAGTTTCTTCTTTGTTCTTATACTCCACAGATGAGTGAAATCATTTGGTACTTGTCCTTCTCCGCCTGGCTTATTTCACTGAACATAATGCCCTCTAGCTCCATCCATGTTGTTGCAAATATAGGATTTGTTTTCTTATGGCTGAATAATATTCCATTGTGTATATGTACCACATCTTCTTTATCCATTCATCTACTGATGGACACTTAGGTTGCTTCCATATCTTGGCTATTGTAAAAAGTGCTGCAATAACCTAGGGGTGCATATGTCTTTTTCAAACTGGGCAGCTGCATTCTTAGGGTAAATTCCTATAAGTGGAATTCCTGGGTCAAATGATATTTCTATTTTGAGCTTTTTGAGGAACCTCCATACTTCTTTCCACAATGGTGGAACTAGTTTACATGCCCACCAGCAGTGTAGGAGGGTTCCCCTTTCTCCACAACCTCGCCAACATTTGTTGTTGTTTGTCTTTGGATGGTGGTGATCCTTAGTGGTGTGAGGTGATATCTCATTGTGGTTTTAATTTGCATTTCTCTGATGAATAGCAATGTGGAGCATCTTTTCATGTGTCTGTTGGCCATCTGAATTTCTTCTTTGGAGAACTGTCTGTTCAGCTCCTCTGCCCATTTTTTGATTGGATTGTTTGCTTTTTTGTTTGTTGAGGTGCGTGAGCTCTTTATATATTTTAGATGTCAACGCTTTATCAGATCTGTCATTTATGAATATATTCTCCCATACTGTAGGATGCCTTTTTGTTCTATTGGTGGTATCTTTTGCTGTACAGAAGCTTTTCAGCTTGATATATTCCCACTTGTTCATTTTTGCTTTTGTTTCCCTTGCCCAAGGAGATATGTTCATGAAGAGGTCACTCATGTTTATGTCCAAGAGATTTTTGCCTATGTATTTTTCCAAGAGTTTTATGGTTTCATGACTTACATTCAGGTCTTTGATCCATTTCATATTTACTTTTGTGTATGTGGTTAGACAATGATCCAGTTTCATACTCTTACATGTAGCTGTCCAGTTTTGCCAACACCATCTGTTGAAGAGACTGTCATTTCCCCATTGGGGAATGTCCCATGGCTCCTTTATCATATATTAATTGACCATATATGTTTGGGTTAATATCTTGATTCTCTATTCTGTTCCACTGGTCTGTGGGTCTATTCTTGTGCCAGTACCAAATTTTCTTGATTACTGTGGCTTTGTAGTAGAGCTTGAAATTGGGAAGTGAGATTCCCCCCCACCCCACTTTACTCTTCCTTCTCAGGATTGCTCTGGCTATTTGGGGTCTTTGGTGGTTCCATATGAATTTTAGAACTGTTTGTTCCAGTTCATTGAAGAATGCTGTTGGTATTTTGATATGGATTGCATTGAATGTGTACGTTGCTTTAGGCAGGATGGCCATTTTGACAATATTAATTGTTCCTAGGCAAGAACATGAGACGAGTTTCCATTTGTTAGTGTCCTCTTTAATTTCTCTTAAGAGTGTCTTGTAGTTTTCAGGGTATAGGTCTTTCACTTCCATGGTTAGGTTTATTCCTAAGTATTTTATTCTTTTTGATGCAATTGTGAATGGATTCATGATTTATCTTTCTGCTGGTTCATCGTTAGTGTATAAGAAAGCAACAGATTTCTGTGTATTAATTTTATATCCTGCAACTTTGCTGAATTCAGATATTAGTCCTAGTAGTTTTGGCGTGGAGTCTTTAGGGTTTTTTATGTACAATGTCATGTCATCTGCAAATAGTGACAGTTTGACTTCTTCTTTACCAATCTGGATGCTTTGTATTTCTTTGTTTTGTGTGATTGCTGTGGCTAGACCTCTAGTACTATGTTGAGTAGAAGTGGGGAGAGTAGGCATCCCTGTCTTGTTCCCAATCATACTTGATCTCGCTGTTCAGTATGATGTTGGCTGTGGATTTGTCATATATGGCCTTTAGTATGTTGAGGTACTTGTCATCTATACCCATTTTGTTGAGAGTTTTTATCATGAATGGATGTTGAATTTTGTCGAATGCTTTTTCAGCATCTATGGAGATGATCATGTGGTTTTTGTCCTTTTTGTTGATGTGGTGGATGATGTTGATGGATTTTCGAATGTTGTACCATCCTTGCATCCCTGAGATGAATCCCATTTGGTCATGGTGTATGATCCTCTTGATGTATTTTTGAATTCGGTTTGCTAATATTTTGTTGAGTATTTTTGCATCTATGTTCATCGGGGATATTCTGTAATTTTCTTTTTTAGTGGGGTCTTTGCCTAGTTTTGGTATTAGAGTGATGCTGGCTTCATAGAATGAGTTTGGAAGTATTCCCTCCTCTTCTATTTCTTGGAAAACTTTAAGGAGAATGGGTATTATGTCTTCTCTGTAGGTCTGATAAAATTCCGTGGTAAATCCATCTGGCCTGGGTGTTTTGCTCTTGGGTAGTTTTTTGATTAGTGCTTCAATTTCGTTGCTGGTAATTTGTCTTCTTAGATTTTCTGTTTCTTCCTTGGTCAGTCTTAGAAGGCTGTATTTTTCTAGGAAGTTGTCCTTTTTCTAGGTTTCCCAGCTTGTTAGCATATAGATTCTCATAGTATTCTCTAATGATTCTTTGTATTTATGTGGGGTCCGTAGTGATTTTTCCTTTCTTGTTTCTGATTCTGTTGGTGTGTGTAGATTCTCTCTTTCTCTTAATAAGTCTGGCTAGAGGGCTTATCTATTTTGTTTATTGTCTCAAAGAACCAGCTCTCGGTTTCATTGATTTTTTTCTGTTATTTTCTCAGTTTTATTTATTTCTTCTCTGATCTTTATTATGTCCCTCCTTCTGCTGACTTTAGGCCTCATTTGTTCTTCTTTTGCCAATTTCAGTAATTGTGTCTTTCACCTATTCATTTGGGATTGTTCTTCCTTCTTTAAATATGCCTGCATTGCTATATACTTTCCTCTTAAGACTGCTTTTACTGCATCCTACAGAATTTGGGGCATTGTGGTGTTGTTGTCATTTGTCTCCCTATATTGCTTGATCTCTATTTTAATTTGGTCATTATTCCATTGATTATTTAGTAGCGTGTTGTTAAGCCTCCATGTGTTTGTGAGCCTTTTTATTTTCTTTGTACAATTTATTTCTAGTTTTATACCTTTGTGGTCTGAGAAGTTGGTTGGTAAAATTTCAATCTATTTGAATTTACTGAGGCTTTTTTTGTTGCCTAGTATGTGGTCTATTCTGGAAAATGTTCCATGTGCTCTTGAGAAGAATGTGCATCCTGCTGCTTTTGGGTGTAGAGTTCTGTAGATATCTATTAGGTCCCTCTGTTCTAGTGTGTTGTTCAGTACCTCTGTGTCCTTACTTATTTTCTGTCTGGTGGATCTGTCCTTTGGAGTGAGTGGTGTGTTGAAGTCTCCTAGAACGAATGCATTGCATTCTGTTTCCTCCTTTAATTCTGTTAGTAGTTAGTAGTTGTTTCACGTATGTTGGTGCTCCTGTATTGGGTGCATATATATTTATAATGGTTACATCCTCTTGTTGGACTGACCCCTTTATCATTATGTAATGTCCTTTTTATCTCTTGTTACTTTCTTTGTTTTGACATCTATATTGTCTGATACTAGTACTGCAACACCTGCTTTTTTCTCCCCATTGTTTGTATGAAATATCTTTTTCTATCCCTTGACTTTTAGTCTGTGTATGTCTTTGGGTTTGAGGTGGGTCTCTTGTAAGCAGTATATAGATGGGTCTTGCTTTTTTATCCATTCTGTTACTCTGTGTCTTTTGATTGGTACATTTAGTCCACTTACTTTTAGGGTGATTATTGAAAGATATGTACTTATTGCCATTGCATGCTTTAGATTCATGGTTACCAAAGTTTCAAGGGAGGCTTCTTTAGTATCTAATTGTCTAACTTAACTCACTTATTAAGCTATTATAAACACAGTCTGATGATTCTGTATTTCTCTCCCTTCTTATTCCTCCTCCTCCATTCTTTATATGTTAGGTGTTTTATTGTGTACTCTTTTGTGTTTCCTTTGACTGCTTTTGTGTGTAGTTGATCTTATGTTTTGCCTTTAGCTAGTATTTGGTTGGTCTGCTTTGTTCGCTGTAATTTTATTTTCTCTGGTGACATTTATTTAGCCTTAGGAGTGCTTCCATCTAGAGCAGCCCCTTTAAAATATCCTGTAGAGATGGTTTATGGGAGGCAAATTCCCTCAACTTTTGTTTGTCTGGGAATTGTTTAATTCCTCCTTCATATTTAAATGGTAATTGTGCTGGATACAGTATTCTTGGTTCAAGACCCTTCTGTTTCATTGCATTAAATATATCATGCCATTCTCTTCTGGCCTGTAAGGTTTCTGTTGAGAAGTCTGATGATAGCCTGATGGGTTTTCCTTTGTAGGTGACCTTTTTTCTCTCTCTGGCTGCCTTTAATACTCTGTCCTTGTCCTTGATCTTTGCCATTTTAATTTTTATGTGTCTTAGTGTTGTCCTCCTTGGTTCCCTTGTGTTGGGAGATCTGTGGGCTTCCGTGGTCTGAGAGAGTATTTGCTCCCCCAGTTTGGGGAAGTTTTCATCAATTATTTCTTCAAAGACCCTTTCTATCCCTTTTTCCCTCTCTTCTTCTTCTGGTACCCCTATAATGCGAATATTGTTGTGTTTGGTTTGGTCACATAGTTCTCTTAATATTGTTTCATTCCTGGAGATCCTTTTATCTCTCTCTGCCTCAGTTTCTCTGTGTTCCTGTTCTCTGTTCTCTATTCCATTAACGGCCTCTTGCACCTTATCCTGTCTGCTCTTATGTCATTCCAGAGATTGTTTTATTTCTGTATTCTCCCTCCTAATTTGATCCTTCAGCTCTTGCCTATTTCTCTGCAGTTCCATCAGCATGGTTATGACCTTTATTTTGAATTCTTTTTCAGGAAGATTGGTTAAATCTCTCTCCCCAGGCTCCCTCTCGGGGGTTGTCTGGGTAATTCTGGACTGGATCAAATTCTTCTGCCTTTTCATGGCGACAGAGGTAGTTGTAGGCAGTTGGCGCATTTGTCAGCTGGGAGAACAACGTCCCTTCCTGCGCCTTGCCCTTCTCTGCTGCCTGGGTCAGTTACCCACACATGGGGAGCAGCTTCCAGTTTAATTTCCTGAGCCGCCGCAGGCGAGGCAGCTGTTGGGGCAGCCCAGTGCCCCATGGGGAGAGGCAGGCGCATCAGATGTGCTCCCCTGTGAGAATGGTGACCTTTGGCACCATGTCCCAGCTTCCTCTTCTGTGCTGGGCTGCCGCCTGCCAGCGGGGCCTCTGAGTCTGGCCCAGGCATCTGCAGAGGAGGTTCTGGGTGACTGCTGTGGGCGTGGCCGCTCTCAGGCTACTCCCCTACTGTGGTGGGGCCATGTGGGAGGGGGAATTGACAGGATGCTGTTTATCACCATGAGGGGCTTCAGAGCTGCGTTGCCTCCCAGGGGGCTGGGGTGCCTGAAATTGCCCGGGATTCCCAGCTGCTGGGCTGAGCGTGCCGGGACGGTTCCATCCAGCTGTGAGGCCCCTGTCCCTTTAAGACTTTCTAAAAACACTCACTTTTCTTTTGTCCCAGGGGTGCCATCTGCGGGGACCCACTCACAGGTTTTACTGTTCCGTTTCCCTAATATCCAGCACACCATGCACTGTGTGTCTGCACTCCTGGTGTGGATGGCTAGGGTTGGGTATTTAGCAGTCCTGGGCTTTCACTCCCTCCCTGCTCTGACTCCTTTCCTCCTGCTGGGGAGCTGGAGTGGTGGAAGTGCTCGGGTCCCACTGGGCCGCAGCTTGTATCTTACCCCCTTCGTGAGGTGCTGAGTTCTTGCAAATGTAGATGTAGCCTGACCGTTGTAGTGTATCTTCTGGCCTCTCTTTTAGGAATAGTTGTATTTGTTGTGTTTTCAAAAATATATATGGTTTTGGGAGGAGATTTCGTTTGCCCTACTCACGTTGCCATCTTGGCTCCTCAATATGACCTTTATTTTGTTGAGGTAATTTCTCTCTAGTCTAGTTTATTGAGAGTTTTTATCATGAAAGGGCATTATATTTTATCAAATTCCTTTTTTATATTTTGATAATCACATAATTTAGCCTTCATTTTCTTAATGTAATATATCACAGTACTTGATTTTCATATGTTGGACCATCCTTGCATCTCAGGGATAAATCCCACCAGGTTCTAGTGCTTGATCACTTTTATGTTCTTTTGAGCTTAATTTGCTAATATTTTGTTAAGGGTTTTTGCATCTAATGTTCATCAGGGTTACTGACCTGTAGTTTTATATTCTTGTTGGTATCTTTGTCTGACTTTAGTATTAGATTAATGCTGGCCTCTTAAAATCTGTTTAAAGGAGTCTTACCTCTTCAGGTTTTTGGAAGAGTTTGAGAAGGATCAGCATTAATTCTGCTTTGGATGTTTGATAGAATTTGCCAATGATGCCATCTGGTTATGGACTTTTTTTTGTTTGGAGGTTTTTGATTACTGATTTGTTCTCCTTTGTCATTATAGGTCTGTTCAGATTTTTTATTTTTTATTAGGTCTTAGGAGGTTGAATGTTCCTCAAAATATATATATCCATTTCTTCAAGAATATCTATTTCATTGTCTTATATTTATTCATAGTAGTCTCTTATGATTCTTTACATATGATGCCACAAAAATTAAATGTGTCCTCTTTCATTACTGATTCTATTTCAGATTTTTCTTTTTTTCTTAGTTATTCTAGCTAAAGGTTTGTCAATGACATTTATCTTTTAAAAACATGAACTCTTAGTTTCATTTATTTATAAAAATTTTTCTATCCTCTTTTTCATTTATTTCTGCCCTAATTTTTATTATTTATTTCCTTTTGCTAACTTTGGGTTTAGTTTGTTCTTTTTCTAGTTCTTTGAGTTGTAGTTAGGTTGTTTATTTCTTCTCTTTTAGTGTGTGTGTGTTACTCACTGTAAATCCTTTTCAGTAGTGCTTTTGCTGCATCCCATAAGTTTTTATATGTTGTGTTTTCATTTTCATTTGTATCAAAAAATTTCCTAATTTCCTTTTGATTTTGTCTTTGGACCTTAGGGTATTCAAAAGTTTATTGTCTAATTTTCACCTATTTGTAAATTTCCCAGTTTTCCTTCTGCTATTGATTTCTAGTTTCATTGCAGTGTGGTCAGAAAAGATGCTTGGTATGATTTCAGTTTTCTTAAACCTCTTTTGTGAACTATAATATGTGATCTATCCTGGAGAATGTTCTGTGTATGCTTGGGAACATGTAATTTTCTCAACATGGTAATTTGGTAATTTCCCACTCTAATTACCATTAGCGTAATACAGTACTCTGTATTTGCCTATATATTCACCTTTTCCAATGAATTTTATACTTTCTTGTGTAGAATGTTGTTGTTTACTGTTTTTCACTTGACGTTGAAGAACTCCCTTTATCATTTCTTATAAGACATTTCTAGTGGTGATAAATTTCCTCAGCTTTAGTTTGGGATAATTGTTCTCTCCCTATTTTTGAAGGACAGTTCTGTTGAGTATAGTATTCCTGGATGGCAATTATTTTCTTTCAGCACTTTGACTATAACATTGCACTCCCTCCTAGCCTGCGAGGTATATGCTCAGAAATATGCTGATTGCCTTATTTATATTCCTTTATGACAAGTCACTTTTCTCTCACTGCTTTCAAAATTCCATCAATGACTCTTGACACTTTGATTATAGCATAAATTGTGGTAGGCGTCCTTGTATTGATCTTGTGTGGAATCATGTGAGCTTCATGAATCTCAATATCCATTTCCTTTCTAAGATTTGGGAAGTTGTCAGCCAAAATATCTTTAAATAAGCTTCTCTCCTTTCCTATCTTTCTTCTAACTACTGGGACTCCCATAATATGAGCATTGGTCTGTTTATTGTGTCTCGTAAATCTCTTAAGTTATCTTCACTTTTTTTCATTCTTTTTTTCCTTTTTGCCCCTCCTTCTGGATTTTCAGTGCCCTAATTTTTAGTTCACCAATTCTTTCTTCTGCTTGATCTAGTCTGATATTGAATTTCTCTTGATTTTTCTCATTTCATTTATTGTATTCTTCAGTTCCATTTATGTTTGGTCCTTCTTAATTTTTTTCTGTCTCTTTGTTGAATTACCCACTTTGTTTATGAATGACTCTCCTAACCTCAGTGACCATCTTTTAGACAGCTGTTTTGTATTCTCTATCAGGAAAACCACATATCTCCATTTCATTAGTGTTGATTTTTGGAGACTTATCTTGTTCTTTTGTTTTGAACTTATTTCCCTGTCTTCATTTTCTTTGACTCCCCGAGTTGGTGGTGTTTATATATTAGACAAAATAGCCTGGTCTTGTACAGAAGATATACACCGTTCACCTGTCCAAAGACTCTGGGTGCCTCTCAAACCTTCATGCTAGTTCAAGCTGCTGTCCTCATTTGTAGAGGCCCTCTGGTATCTAGAGTATGCCAGGGCCCATCAGCACGCTGAGACAGGCAAGGTAGAAGCTGTTCCCTTGAAAAGTTGCTGGAAAAGTTGGGATGCTATATGTGTGGTCACTCCTCAGAGAGAAGCTGAGAGCTAGAGTTTATTGCCTGCTTGCTCTGCACTGAACCAGAGGAAGGAGCTGTGTTAAGAGCCTTTATGAGTGTTCAAACTACTACTTTGTTTCCTGCAACTATCAGGGTACTATAAATGTTGGTTAGAGACAGGTGAGTTAGAAACCAATATCTTTGGTAATAGCTGGAAAAGCTGGGACCCTAGATGTGTAGTCTTACTCCTTTGCTTGTCAGAGAGAAGGGAGAACTGGAGTTTTCTGCCCACTTACTGTGTGCCAAGCCAGGAAAAGGACTATGACAAGTACCTCTACTCTCATTCACATTCCTGATCTGTTCTCTATAGCTCCCAAATGACCAGTGAATGCTCAGCTCTGTCAGCTCTCAGAGAGAAGCAAGTTAGAAGCCAGACCCTTGAGTAGTAGCCAGAAAAATTGGAGTGCTAAATGTATAGTCCAAAATCTTTACCTCTCAAGATGAAGCTGGATGCTCTGGTTTCCCTCACAATTGTAGCCACTCTGTCAGTGGCAGAGATTATGAGAAGAGTTTGTCTCAGCTTTTCTGCTTGTTTCTATGTAGTTTCATACTTACCTGGGGTATACGAGCTCCTCGTCCAGTTTCTGGATGTCTCACAAAATGAATCGGTAAATGGGCTGTTGCTGAATCTGTGTGTCCTTGAGAGGAAGAGGAGTCCAAAGCTTCCTATTCCACCATCTTGCTGACATTACTTCTTCCTTTGTTCTTTAAGATAAGGTTTCCCTCAGATACCATTTCTCTTCAGTCTAAGAAAGTGTGTTTAATATTCTTTGTGTGTATATCCTTACATAGTGAATTCTCTTTTTCTAAAATTTATCTTAGAATGCCTTTATTTCACCTTCATTTCTGAATGATATTTCACTGGACATAGAAATCTAAGTTGACAGTCTCTTTCCTTGTGCATGTTAAGTATATTCCATTTACTCCTGGCCTCCACTGTTTTTCCTGATAACATTTTGACATACCTAGGCATTGTTTTCTTTGTATTTATTATGATTGTGTTTGATGGACTTCCTGTATATTTTTTACCACATTTGGAAATTTTTCAACCTTCCATCCTTCTGCCTTCAAAAATTCTTTCTATTCTATTCTCCCAGTCCTTTCCTTCTGGGTTTCCAAGGATACATTCTTTAGATTTTTTGATATTTTTATGTAGTTCCTTGAGACTCTATTCATTTGTATTTCAATTTTTTCTCTATTCTTCATATTAGATACTTTTGCTGACTCGTTTTCCTCTCTGACTTTTATTCTGCCATTCAACCCAGGTTTATTTTTAATATTGTGGTTTTTCATCTTAGAATTTTCATTTGGATGTTTTTTAATAATCCTATTTTTGGGAAGTATTTTTTGACATTTCTTATCTTTTCATTCATTTTGATGTAGTTTCTTTTACATCATGAAGCATAGTTAGAACAGTTATTTTAAAATCCTTGTCTGATCATTTGAGCACATTAGTCATTTTGGTATTAGCATCTGTTGATTTTTATTTTCCTTTGAGAGGTGGCCACATTTTCTTTCTTTCTTTTTTTTTTTTTTTTGGTGTGTAGGATTATTTTGTATTGTATTTTGGGCAGTACAGTGTACTGTTTATATGTATAATTGTACTCTATCATTGCTTTTTTTTAAACAAAACTTAACATTTAAATGAGTTTAGTACTCTATTGTACTATAAGGTAAACAATCTGGTTTTTGTTGAAAAAAGAAACTCAGTTTGGAAGCATGTATTCCCCAGTATTGTGTTTTTCAAACTAGATTCAGTGAAGCACTATTGTTTTTGTAGGGTTTAGTGAAAAACGTGTTGCCTAATCAAGTAAGTTGGGAAACTGTTAAAGTTAAAAATAAAACTGCACAGTCATAATAAGTGTCTAATTAAATGGTAATCTTCAGGCAGTGTGGGGAGGTGATTTTAAGCTGAACCCATCCTTCAATTAAATTATTAATGTAGTGAGAATAATAGAATTTTATAGCTTGGAAAATGTTACTGTAGTACAGTTGAAATAAACTCAGACTTTCAGAAATATATATCATGTAATGCCAAGGAAAGTGTCTATAATATAGTTATAACTTAATATTGTTAGTTTTACCTGTTAAAAAATATTTGAGTATATAGCCCTTTCAAGTGTTTTTTGCACATATAATCCATACCATAAGAAGTATTACATTAAAATGTCACCTAAGTATTTTGATACTTATTATAAAAATTGAGTATGAACCATCATTATAAGAAGTCAGTATAATTATCTTAACGTAGACTTTTCTAGAATAGATACATTTATAGTTTTTGAACAGTTCTGTGCTATGGAGAAAAATAATCAATTTGAGGAAAATGGAGATTACCCAGGGTGGTGGGTATGATTTTAAAATTGTTTAAAAGATGACATTTTAAGTAGGAATTGCAGGAGATGAGAAAGAGAAGCCATATGGCTATCTCAAGGGGATATCCTGCCTGAAGTATGAGCAATCCTGATGTATTCAAGGAACAGTGGGAAGGCCCAGATGAAATGGTGTGAGGGAGGGGAATATAGTCAGAGATACTTAGAGATATGCTGAGGGGACCAGCTCCTCCTTCAGGGGACCCTGTAGACCTTTGTAAGATATTGACTTTTACTCTGAATTAAGTGGGAAGTTAATACAGGATTTTAATCAGAGGATTCATGTTTTGGGAGGAAAGCTTTCACGGCTGAAGAATAGGTTATGGGGAGGCAAGATGGCAAGTCAGAGACTTTCAGGAGGCCAGAGATGACAGTGCCTTGGATCACAGTAGAAGCAGTGGAGCAGGTGAGAAGTAGTGAGATTCTGGAAACAGTTTGAAAAATAATTCAGTAGAATTTGCTGATGGTTTGGATATAGGCTGTGAGAAAGAGGAATCAAGGGTAATCCCAAGGATTTTGGCCTGAGCAGTAGAAATAATAAGGTTGCTCTTAACTGATGGGTGGAAGTGGTTTGGTTAGGGATGGGGAAATAAGAATTCTGTCTTGATCCTGTTAGGTTTGAGTTGTCTATTCATTCATACAAATTGATATGTGGATATGGGAGTCTAATAGTTCAAGGCAGACAGTGGGGTATGAAGCTCATTGTTGGACGTCTTTCTGTCTGGGTGCAATAGGGACAGAAACCTGGAATAATGTGCAGGGAAGTCTAATATAATGAACAGTTGACCTATGATAGAGGACAAAGATGTAAAGATAACTCCAAATGGTACCCTAGGGCTGAGGGAGAGTAGTCCAGCAAGGATAAACTTGGAAGGGGAGCTCTCTCCCTAAGGCTGGGGTTCAGATTTCCCTGGAGAAGGTGTGGCTGTAGCACTGGTTTGCTTCGGCCGTAGGGGTCCCCAGCCTCTGGGTGAGCAGGAAACAAACTTCTGGGCAGCAGGTGTGCCACAGTTGGTGGGCCAGTCAGGATGCAGCACGGGGCATGAAGTACATTTGTGTCCGTGTTGTGAGAGCCCGGGAAACAAAGCTCAGGGCACAGGTGAGCTGTGGCTGGTGCAGGGGCAGGTGTCCACATTGGGCACACGGAGGCCCCTGAGGCTCGGTTGCCAAGAGGCTCTGCCCTCTGGATGTGCTGCTGCAGCCTGGGCAGAGGACCCTCAGATGTCCTAGCACACCCACACTGCTGGTTACCTGTGCAGGAGGAGGAGGAAAAGCCAAACACCTACACACGAGAATTAGGAATAGGAGTCCCCTTCCTCTTGCAGGGTTCATCTAGCACCTCCCACTGGCAAAGGTTAACATCATGTTCACTGTAAATGAGGAAATTTTGAAAGTCCCATCTGTTATCTCAGAGTAGGTGCAATGGGGTACTTAAGGGCTGAGAGGCGATAACTGGCAGGGATGGTAGGGAGGGTTGAGGCTTGGGGAGGTTTGCTGTTGCACATGTAATTCACGTGTGACTTGTCACTCCATCTGATGTTAAGTCTTGTTCATATGAAGGTATCTCCAGAAGGAAAAACTGTAGGTATATTCTTGTACTTGGCTTGGAAATCTTCCCCTTGGAAATCATTCAGGCTATTTTTGTGTTGATATAACTGTAATTATTAATTTCAGGTCTGAAAAAGTGTTTGAAAGGTACCTGAATAGAATTTTAATTTTTCCTTAGTAGGTTTAATAATGGTATTTGAGGGGACATTTAATGTTATCTATAAAAAAATTAATGTTTAAAGAGTTTTTATTTTGTTATTAAATATATGAGGAATTATTTAACGTTCCATTACTTGCGCTTGAGGACAAAAATCCATAGCTAACCTCAATCCTTTTTCCCATAAATACGTGCTTTCCTTTGCCAGATGATTAAATGTCGTTGGACTGTTTTAAAGTAGTTCTATTTGATCTCTGTGGAGCAGATGGAAGTATTTGTTACACAAACCTTATTTAGAATGTAATCTTTTTTTCTCTCTCCTGATTGCATATGTTTGGCAGTGAGCTTTCTCTTCTAGAAGGGAATGCATTTGGGGCAGTCTCCAAATCTAAACACACCCTAATTTCCAAAACCACAATCCTGAGGGCCCAATTCCTGTTTACCAAGGACTTAAAACCTAGTGAAATCACATAGTTACTAAATACGGTACATCCTACAGAGTTTTTGAAAACAAAAATCTTTATGGTTTATTTAGGGTTACGGACTATCACTGAGTTCAGAGAGTAAAGTCACTTCATAAGAAGTATGTAATGTTTACAATTGGTTAAAAATATCTCTTCCAATTTTTCATATATTCTTCATTCTTGCTTCCATGAGTTTGTGGGCAGGTGGGAAATGGTGGGGAATGGAGGAATAGTTGAGGTAGAGTCCTTAGTTTTCCTCTAGTGTGTCGGATGGTTAACAGCAAGTAAAAAAAAATGTGTCTGTAGAAATGTCTACATGTAACAGTTAAATTGTTTCTTTTTTTAAATAATGGCTCAATTTTTCTATATTCTAGTCAAGAAAAAAACAAAATCTTAAATTTTTTAACAAAATCAAACCCTGTAGTGAGTCCTATTAGAAGTTCAGTTGAAAAAAAAAATACAAAAAGAATAGGAAGAGTGGGGGAAAAAGTCCCGTTCCCTTTTGTAATTAAACAGCTCTAATCCAATTAGAAGGAGGGAGGAAAAAAACAAGAATAGGGTAGAAAGAATTAGAGGTTTAAATTTACACTTCTCAGGATTGGATTTCACAGGCATGCTTTATAGTTTTTTGTAATCATTACTTAGGGTAGTAGTTGACATACCATAAACTTTAATCTGGAAGAAGCATAGATAGCACATGTCACATGATACAGCATCCTCAAAAGTGTGTGCCGTACTACATTAATGAAAATGAATTGGATTAACCATTTGTGTTCCCATGAATTCCTAGAGATATTTAATTGATTCATGTTTTAAGCAATATGCAATCATTAGTTTCTTCAAACAAATGTGAACAGAGTATTGACTTTCTCCATGTAATTGTTTAAAAACTATATTCTCATATTTCATTGTTTCATTGAGTTGGTTCATGGAATCCCTGCAAGTATGCTCATTTTCAACTACAAATGTGCTCAAGGTGAATTTCAGAATTAAAAAAGAAAAGCTTTAGATCTTGAATCACTTACAGATTGACTCTGTAGACTTAATAAGAACCAGATATTTTATTTCTTTCTTGTTCATCTAGGATGTGATATTGCCTACCAACTCATTTATCAATTGATTTTTTAAAAACTATGCTTCTTTGAGATAAGCCACTATCTCCAGTGAATTCCTTGGAAAATGAAAGTTAAAGTGACTCACACAGCTATATTGGAAGTAAATGATACGGGATTGTTCAAATAAATATTTTTTACTTTTTCAATGAGATTTTCATTGTATTCGTGATATCCAACAGGTTGACTTACTGAAAAACATTTAATGTTTTCATGTTCACTATTGGCTTGCAGAGTTTATGCTTATTTACTATCTGTAGGTAGCTTCTCTGAGTACTTTTATATTTGATTTTTAGTTTTTCATGGTCTAACCATGCAAAACTATGGTCTCTACATCACTGTCTTGCAGTGATAAGCCCCAGTGTTTGCCCTCCAGCCACCTGACCTCTCTGCTTCTCAGAATCTCCTGGTCCCACCACTAGAACAGCATTAACAGAAGCTGTTCTTTCAGACAGGAAATTTCTACTTACCATGTCCTCCTAATAAACTTACTGAATCTTCAGTTCTCCTTCCTTCCTTCCTTAGGAATTCTTCCCTGTCACAAATCCTCCTATTAGAGATTTGTAGCCATGCACACCTCACCTTTAGAACACTTCACCTGGGTGCACCATACATTCACTTGATCATCTTTACTCTTGTCCTCTCCAGTATCCTCCTTATTACTTTCGTACACAGTAAGCACTATAAAAAAATATTTACCAAATGAATGCAAGTAATTATTTATGGTAATTATAGCACTAGCTTTGACACATTTTCTTAAATAGAACATCTTCCAAAAATATTGAGGTTTTGATCATTATTTTAACAATGGCATTTATTTCAAGGACAGAAGAGTGTGATCAGAAATTCCACAAAGTTAATTTGAGGATCCGTTTTTACTTCACTTCTACATATGCTATAAAGACTCTTGCCTTCTCTCGTTGTGACATAATGCCAAGTCTTGTATCACAGAATCTCTTACCAAGTAAAATGCAGTTGTCCAGTTGCTTGGATTGATGCCTCACCCCATTTCCCCGGTGCTTTCCTATTTGCACATCAAAATTACTGTCTTCCTTACATGTCAATGAAGGAGACATATTCTCTCTCTTAGAAGCAAAACTCTACTGTGCTTCTTCCTGCTTCTGCCCTTTTCCTCTCCCCACCCACCCACTCTTCTTGTTTTAAGTTTCTACACCCACTACAGAAATTACTCCCTTGAAATTTACTATGTCACTTCACATTGCAACATTTGCTCTCTTGGCTACTGATGTTACCACTTACCCTTTCCTTTTCCAGTCTTTTACTAAGTGAGCTGCCCATGGAAGGATGACTAACCCTGGGTACCAGTTAGACCAGATCATTAATTTTCAATTCTATCTATCCAGTGCTTCCTTATTCTAACAAATATTTGTGGTTCCTTTACCATCCTGAAAAGAAATTGATGAATAGTGCAATCTATCTACATATAAAGCTTAAATCATCCAACATGTGCACTATAATATAAAGCAGAAATAACAAAGTAATCTATGATATATGTTCCATTTAATTGTGTAAATACTTGTAATGATTGAACCAGAAGATGTAATGAAGTAAACAGATATTTGTCTTTTTATTTATAATCACCTTGAATACAGTAGCTAAACTGGCTTTATCACCATCAATATGATTTTATAAATAATAAACCCTTGGTAAAGTTGAAGTATGGTTTTTCATAGAAATGCCTAGTGTCACCATTTCTGGAAAATTCCGTGTATATAGGATTGAATATTCAATTAAATATTAAACATAATTAATAAAAGTTAATGTGTACATTAATACCTTGAAAAATATTTAATGCTTATGTATTTTCTTTTCCAATTTATGTTTTTGTACATAGCATGCTTCTAGGAAATATGCTGAGTACCTTTATTCCCTTCTGCAAGGAGACTATACTTTTGTTGGGCAGCTAAAATATTCATGAAAATTTAATTCAATAAGAATTCAAGTACTAACATTCAATGAAATTATAGTTTAAATGCTCTTTATGTCCTTCCCACCCCCTACAAACAGCAGGTAGATCATGAAGGCTTGTGGTGTGGCAAGGGGAGATATGGCAGCCATCTGCAGCTGGAGCCCAAATACTTCTTAAGTAGAGAAAACAGAGATCGTTTCTATTGTTGTAGGATGCCTGTGCCAGGTTTCACACTTCCTGAGAAATTCGGGTCCAGCTACTGACCTGTTTTAAATCACAGGGTGTCTTCAATCTGTACTGACCTGTAGCTAAGAGATATTCAGGGTTCCTACTATTTGGGAAAAGAGGAAGGGAGCAGAAAAATGATTGTTATTGCTGTCCTCCAAGTCTTTTTTAAAGTAGATGGAGAATAAATCCTTAATAAATAAAAAACATTTATGAATGACTTTTATGTTAGCTTAATACTAGCTTTGATCCCACTGCTATTTTTTCTTGTGTTCCAGCTCCAGACACAAACCTTATTCAATAATGGGAACACTTGCTTGCTTCACCTCTTATTTCAGCTTCCTCTGGCCCCTCAGAGGTCTCCCCTTAGTACATGAATTGCACATCCTTGTGCATGGTGTCAGTTTGTTCTTAAGCACCCTATCAGCAGTTTTTAAAAATATAAATTCTATTCTTCTGTGATCTGCCACTTGTTTCTCTCTTTGAGAACGTTAACAAACCTTTTAGCTTCGCAGGGAACAGAAAGTATTTCTTGCACATTCTCTCTTCAATTAATTATTCAGCTTTCCTGGAAGGGCAATCTTTTCTGATGCACATACACAAACATTTCCCAGTAACTTTCCACGATAGTGGGGAAGCATTAGAGAAATGGTGCAGGTGGCTAGCAACCGTGATACATTTTCCCAACCTGCTGCCATAAATGTTGCTATATCTTCATTAAATCCCTTTATTCTGCTGCTGTTACAGGATTGTGTTGGTGACTAGAAATATTCTAGTTTATGTATCTTTTAGGTTTGGCCTGTATATAGTCATATAAGGTAGAGGTTTTTCAGAAGTAGTAAATGTTGATTGTCGTCGTTAAGTACCTGCTAAGTGCCTTGGTTTTTTCTAAGGCTGGGTCGTGACTTGAAAGTATGTGTGAACAGTAAATACATTTGGTAGTTTTGACATATTAACTTGAGAGGTCACCAACCTCCTTCTTGCCCATGATCATAATGAATAAATATTAACTGGATAATAACTTTATTAAAGGAATAAACAGATGTAAAACTCCTATCATGTTTTCCTTTACTAAACTTAACGTAGGAGGTTGAATGATTCCAGATGGCATCTCATGTATTCTGGCCCTGAGTTTCTTGTTTACTCTCATATTTGCCAAAATACAGTTAAGTGTTCAAGATTATCAGGTCCCTGAAGAGTCATTTAGCCCTTAAACATACAACTTCAGATTGCTATGTATATATGGCCACCATTTTGCAAATTCCTCCCAGACCTTAGCATTTAAAGATATTCCAGTTGTTTATTGTACCTAGAGAAGAAAATCTGTGGGGCTGCAGTATGTGAATCTGTGGGCTATAAAAAGCATATCTCTTGAAAAGCTAGTTTTCAAGATTACAGGAAATACAAGTTAACAGAGTATATAGATCACCCATAAACTGTTGAATGTGTACTGTGCGAATGTATATTTTAAGTGGTCCCTTAATGCAGATGCATTTCCCCCTTAAAATTGCTGAGAAAAAAAAAATTGCTGAGAAGTCCTCAGACCAATGCAGAAAAGGCTATCGCATTCATAATCTACCTAACATATAGACTTTTTAAATTAAAATAAAGTGAGAAAACCTAACTGTCAGATAGATGTCAGATCAGATGGTGAATGTCAAATACGAAACTAAATAATTACAGGCTAATGTGCTAAGTGTGAGGAGAGAGTTCCATGGAAAGAGCAGAGCAGGTGCTACGGAGACAACAATTATTTGACCACTGAAGAGTGGTGGGAGGGCTGAGGTAGTCTTCATAGGGAAGCAGCGTTTGAGGGAAGTGTTGGACAGGAATGTACTTAAGGGATGAGAGGACATTTCCAGCAGTTCAATCAAAGACATAGATGTGGAAAACCATAATGTGTTTGGGGTGAGGAATTCTGTGTGGCTGGGAAGTAGTACATGGGGACTGGCCTTTGGGGATGTGGCTGGAGTTGAAAGGATGGGCATGGTCAGCTCACTCTGGAGGAGCAGTGAAATTGGAGGGGGAGAAATCTGTTTCTGAGATTTTTTTTCCAGGGTTGATCTGCATAGAAAGTGTTGCGTTATTAGATGTAGGAGAGGAGAGACTGGAAATAGACTTCTTTTGTGGTTGTTTGGAGCAGGCGACCACGAGCCAGGGTTGGGTTTTCAAAGGATGAACAGATTTGCATCATGAAGGAATAAATGATCAATGGGCCTCGTTTTTTTTTTGCTTTTTATTTTTGTTTTTAGATGTGTAAGTGTGTAGCTACTTTGCCCATGTGTTTGGCCATAAGGAAGAGTGAACCTATTTCAACAAGTAAGTCTTGTCACCATTGGTATGGTGGTAAGATAACTAGCATCCTTTTCATATGTAGAGAGTTACATATAATTTAAAAAAGCAGCAGAAGGTCATTCTAGAAAAGTTAAGCAAGTAAGAGTGGTGTTATGAGCAACCTGGTACGTTGTGCTGGGGGATTTTGCTTGAATCTGATGCCCAACATATTTCTTTTTATCCCCAGTGTCTGGTGTAATGCTGGGTAAACAATAGGCCTTTAAATGAATGGATGAGTGAATCCCTAAAATTCCTCTTTTTTAAAGCCTGACCCTGATGATTACCTCAAACGGGTGGACCAGACAAGAACACTTGAGACTAAATTTACTTTGAAGGTCAAACAAAGCCATAAGTATCCGCATGGCTTCTGTATCCTGGTACAAATTTATAGTCACTCATTTGACATAAGTTGTATGGTTGCTGATAAGAGTAAGAATTTGGGGCCCTAGCAGGTAGAAAATAACTGACTTTGCTTGATCTCTCGTGTTTTGCATGGAGAAAGCCATGGTGGTGGGCAAGAAACAGTTAGTCATGGTGTATTAATGAAGCAGAATCTTGCAGAGTTGATGGACATCGCTTAAAAACCTTTTATGTTTTGTCCTACTTCTTGTACTTTTCCACACACAACTATCCCTGCATACAAGATGAACAAAAGGTGCACGAGTTGTGCTGAATGAATGTGTGTGTAGTGAATCAATATGTACTTTTGCTGAGCATAGCTTTCTTATTTTTTACTTACCTATTTGTGGACTAGCACTTGAAGGGACTAATTCTTCTCACACATGCAGTTAGCTGTTTGAAGTTCAAATTCTCCCATAAGGACCCTCATTATACTCTTGGAATGCTGATAAACAGTTGGTATTATTTACATATCATTATATCCTCAGTATTTTTACATTGTCCTGTCTTTATCCTTCCTCTTTTTGCTTTTCTCTTACCCCCTGACTTGGACGGCTTCTTTTGTCCTATTCAATAACTGACTTAATTTTTCAGTGTTTAAAAAAATTACTGACTACTAACTGTATATCATGAACCACACTGGTCCCTAGGACCATAGAGATACATAAGAAAGACATGGCTCTTCTCCAAAAGAAGCTCCAGTCAGTAAAAGACGTAAACATGTATGTGTATCACCTGTAAGATGTTGTGATAATGTAGCATAACACACAGCAAATATAGGGTTCTGTGTTATCATTCTAGAGAGAGACTAATTACAATGAGGATAAAGGTGGTTAGTCAGGGCAGACATCACAGGGAGGTTAGACCTAAGTCAAACCAAGAGCAGTGAGTCAGAGCGAATGGTGCATATTCCAGACAGAAGATCTGGTGTGATGGTGTGAGTTACTGGGTAGATGCCTGTGCCTTCAATGATTGCGAATGTAAGGTGCAGAGCAAATTTAGAGACAAATTAATGGGGTTAGCTCTCCATCTATCTAGAGCTAGTCTAGTCTTCAAAACACAGATCTCATCCCCTCTTTCTTTTTTTTTTTGGTATCATTAATATACAATTACATGAGCAACATTGTGGTTACTAGATTCCCCCCATTATCAAGTCCCCACCACGTACCCCATTACAGTCACTGTCCATCAGCATAGTCATTTCTCTTTCTTTATGAAGCTTTCTCATACTATGCTAGCCCAAAGTATTTTTTTCCCAAGAAAATGACAAAATTATGATCCTAAGCTATAGGAATCATAGAATAGTTGATTTTGAATATAGAAATAATTAACATAAATAATGTGTTATTATGTTTGAATCCAAAATAATCAGAGTAGGAGAAACAGAATAGAGCCTATACATACAAAAAATAATTCAAAAGTCTTAGACTTCTGATAACTTCAAGGATGTAAGGATCCCCCAAATATTGTCCTCAATTTTGGGCTGCACTCACAGAAGCAGTCTTTCTGGAATGATGGAATTGAGAATCAGACGCTACCTGGGAGAATGGCTCTCTACTATGTGTGCCCATTCATAAGTCCTCAGAAACATACTCCCAGCAGCAAGCATGGTAGTGATGGGACTCGCATTCGTGCCATATGATTTGTTATAGAACTGGAGTACTTAGCTCAGAAGACAAAGGAAGAAAATTTGGATTTACTCAAATATTAGGAAGAACTTTGGAAATGACCCCAGAGAGTAGACCCAGAACCAATGTCTGAAAGTAGAGGGAACATTTTTGTTTAATATAAAAAAGCTGGTTTGAGTTTTGTTTCTGAACTTCTTTAAAACTGTGACCAGTGTAGGGAGACAATGAATTTTTGTCACTAGAGGTGTTTGAGTATGGTGAGTACTGAAGATAATTTAATAATCGGCTGGACAGGAAGGTTTTTCCAAATGTCATTTTCTAAAATCTCCACAGATGCCCAGGGATTCCTGTATTTTTTTCCCCAAGGGAGTCTGCAAGATAAAAACTATTTTCATAATAACACCGAGATGGTATTTGCCCTTTTGACAGTGTTAAACATTAGTACTGATGCTTCAAAAGCAACGGAAGCTTACAATTCTGTTGCTTCAACATGAATCAAGGCAGTAGCACTGTGTTAAATCTCATCTGCCATGCACTCGCAGGAAAAAAAAGAATGAAAAGAAAAAAGCCAGCTTCATTTAAGAGTATCTTTGGTAAACAGTGAGAATTACCAATTTTATTAAAACAGGAGTTTTTCTCTTTTTTTTCTTTTAAAAACTCAACTCTTGAGCATATGTCTTTTTAATATTGTATGACAAAAAGGAAAGTATACGTATAAAGCATTTCTGAGCATAACACAGTACAGTAGTTATTTTAATAAAAAAGCTCTTTGTGATCGTTAAAGTTGTGAATGAAACTAGCCCCTTTTTCACTGAACCCCTTTTCAGTTTGAAAATCTGACTGCCAAACTGTGGTTATTAATGCCTTGATATTTGGTAGACATTTTCCTGAAAATGAACAAATGAACACTTTAAAGAAAATGGCCAACAGTATTTTCTGCCAAAGATAAAATTCAAGCTCTGAAGCAAACATTTGAATTTTGGAAATCTTTTATCTGCCACCATTAGCTTGACAGCTTCTCTATATTTCGGGACTTTTCTGGTAAGATAGGTAGTGACATTTTTAAAAATTGATTTTACTTTTAATAGCATAAGATGACATACAACAGAATTTGAAAGTTCTGTGCCTCTCAGTGTGGGGATGGATCATATGGGATGTAGATAGAATGGCAGTTAGTCTCCCTCTACTAGCTGTAAACCAGCACTGTTGGGCCAGGGCTGCTTTCTTTCTAAAGTCAGTAGGAATGATCCAAGAGAGTTTAAGTAGAAAGAGTATGCGATTAGTAATTCATATGTACCAAATAATTTGGGGATGACTCTATAGTACTGCTAGAAAGTTGCTGTGTTCTTAAGACATTGAGGAATTTTATCCTTGTGTCTATAATTAGTATTGTGATTCCCCTTGGCCTCTTTTCTCTCTTGTGGTTGATTGTGTGTGTGTGTGTGTGTGTGTGTGTGTGTGTGTGTGTGTGTGTGTGTGTGTGTGTGTTTAAGATCCAGGGAGATTTCCTAGGTCTACGGAGCAGGCTCTAGTCATACATCTAGCACCCAACTAGGTTGAGTCTGTCAAGGTATCATAGGTTCACAACACAAAAAATAAACCAATAAACATAATTACCTCATCAGATTGTAGTAGTTGGATTTTTTTTTTTTTTTGTACTGGTAAGGTTTTGGGTATTGAATGTGGTTGGGCTTGACATAGTAGACTTAATTCTCCTGTAGATGCTCTCATTCCTTTAAAAGAATAGATTATAGTGATAGGAAGCTTTTATATAAGCCAACCCTTGCCTTATCAGTATTCTTAACTTTAATGTTCCTTTATAATATTACCCAGGTCACTCACTGGCCAAAAAGATGGGTGTGCTCATTACTAAAGGCCATCCTGGTATTTGGCTTTCTGACATATTAGGATAGTATTTGTGGGGCTAACTCTTACAGGTGGAAACTATAAGTAAATGAGGTGGTGTTTACTCCCCCCAGATTCTTGGGCAAGGCCAAAATAAACTGGAGAAAAAAAGTAAATTTACTCTGCAGTTGCAACTGTAGAAGAAAGTTCTAAATTTTGGGGGGTTGCTTGAGATATTTGCACTAAATATACTTCCTTTACTTCGGATCCTTTTGTTGCATTCCATTCCAGAAGCAAAATTTATCAAGCCTCCAAGACCTACTGACCTGTCATCACATCTTCCCCTGTTAAAAGAAGCTTCCTTTGAGAAACTAGTCTTTGCTAGTTAATCCCATCAATCGAAAACCTGCATTTCAAAACAGTCAGTGAATACAAAACAGAGCATAGCTTTGTTTAGATGAAATCTTTAGACTTTAGGAATCTATCAGGTTCTTACATAACAGTTCTTGGTTGAGCTGCTTTTCTGTTTAAACAAAAAATAGCATTGAAGGTTTTAAGTTCTAAGGACTAAACTCAAACTCAAGATGTGGTGGTCTACTCACACTTCTGAAAGCATTTAGAAAATGTAGTACTTGGCTGTTTTGCACATCTTTGTGAATTGTAAAATAAAGACAAGATTACAAATAAAAATTATCCAAATTCTCCATAAAGAATAGATTTGTACTTTTCTAAATCTATAAAATCTTCTACCTTGGGCTAAAAAAGCAAAAGATCCTCTCCACTAAAGAAACAAATTTAGGATGGCAGATTTTTTAGCTTGAGAATAAAGGGTGAAAGTAGGTACTTTGGAAGAAAAGAAACCTGGAGTCATTTTTGTATCAAAAAGTGCAAGAATCAAAACCTTTTATTTTTGCTTCATGACTTAATAATTGTATTTTTCTTTTCCCAAAAAAAAGTAACCATATGCAATGATTGTAATAAATAATTTTTTTCCTTTTAAAGTCTTATAACTTTAGGATCAAATGACTTCCAAATTTAACTTGATTAATTTCTGAATAAGAAATACCACTTTAAAATAAAATTCTTGCATTCTAAGAGTATTAAAAACAGCCCAAAACAAGAAAGGAAAACTATATTGTTTTAAAACCTGCTTGAATAAATAAATGTTTTGCAGATCACTAATAGTCAATAACATTATTTGGAAGGTTGGAAGGTAATCTGGTTTACATTAAACATATTTACACTTTAAAATGCCTCATGAATTCAGTCAAGCTTTACTGCAACCAGATGGTAAGGAATATGAAAATATATAGAGTTGTGCTGTATTCAGATCATCATTATCTAAGGGATTCAATCCACCAGATTTTGAAAGATTGCTTGGCATGTGTTTTTCCAGAGAGCACAGTCAGATGAACTGGAAAAAATTGAAAAGCATGGCCGGTCCTCAAAAGACAAGGAAAACGCCAAGTCTCTGGACAAACCTGAGCAGTAAGTGCACTTAGGACCCTGCCGAGGGCACCCAGGCCAGGGGCACTCCCTTTCCATTTGGAAAGTGCAGTGTCTTCTATGCATAATTATTGTGAATGCTATAAGGATAAGCATCTGTTTGTATGAATTATATTTTCCTCTTAACTTGGCTTTATTTCCTTAGGTTCCTTTATGAACTGTCACTAATCCCCAACTTTTCAGAGCGAGTCTTTTGCATCCTGTTCCAGTCCACGTTTTCAGAAAGCATTTGCTCAATTCGGCGCAAACTGGAATTGCTACAGAAGTTGTGTGAGGTGGGTCTGGTCTGCTGGGAGCTGAAGCTTGGGTTCTGACATTTTATTGTGTTCAGAAGTGAAACACAGTAGTGAAACATAGTATTTTTTTTCAGTAGTGAAAAAAAAAGTTTCTTTTATTTACTCTGAGTGTGCATAAGAGTTGGAGGCTAGCGCTCCCACAGAAGAGAACATAGTATGATAGAACTTAAAGATCAAAGCACATGTTCAGAAAGCCGTGCTGGAGCTCAGCCATCACGGGCCCACTTCTGGAGGTTTTTGTCCCTTCTGCTTTTGCCAAACGAAAATCTTCACTTTTCATGGTCCTCTCAAACATCAGACATCCAACTGAGAGAATTTTGAAGACATTTTATTTACTTGCCTTCGTTTCTGGAAGGGCCCTTCAACAAATTGTTAATGATTCAAACCAAATGATGTAGGGACAGCTGTATGACTCAACAAGACGAATGTGCTGCTCCGCACAAAGAATAAATGCTGGCAGAAATTACTAATATTAACGTTTCAGACAATTTGTCAAAAATCAATAGTACCATTTGTTGTGGTTGTGGTAAATCATTGTGAAAAGTATTAAGATGTGATTAAAGACACATTTTCAGAGGAAGTGATGCAAATTCAAGTTAAGCTTTGTGTTTTGGACGTAGTGAGTGTGAACTTTTCACGGAGGAATCTGAATTTGGAGGTGAATCTTCAAAACGGCTTTTTCGTTTCCCACAGTTTATGCCAGTTTGCATTGCACCAGAGATATGTACAATTAGAATGATGGCAGTGACAACTTTTTGTCGTACTTCTCATTTTACAGCCTTATTTGTGTTGCTTGCATCATAGAAATGGTCTCTCTGGTTATCTGTCAGCTTACAAAACACACCTGAATGCTTGTTGGAGGTACAACTTCTTAAAGCCCACTTTTGGACACACTGCCCCATAGGACACATACCTAATCATGAGCAACGATGAAGTTGGGATGCAACCCCACATGACTTGTATAATATCAACATCTGCCACTGTCTTAAGATAATTCAAACAAAACTTTGAATAAGAGAGAAAATGGTCTTCCTCCTGTTTTACAGACGCTAAAAAATGGCCCAGGGGTCATGCAGATTCTGGGCTTGGTTCTTGCATTTGGCAACTACATGAATGGTGGAAATAAGACTCGGGGACAGGCAGATGGCTTTGGATTAGACATCCTTCCAAAGCTGAAAGATGTCAAAAGCAGTGTAAGTATTTCATGTGAATGTATGTAGGCACGCTGAGGATTAGACATTTGGTTTCCTAGTAAGTTTGACTAAAGACGAGTTGTGATAAATGTTTCTTGATGTTCCAGGGTCAAAAGTTTATGTTCTGAGCTAGATAAAAGCAATGGCCATCATATATTTGTGATTTTGTAAATAATAATATTTCCCAAAATAAGTGATTTTGAATCCTATGTCTAATAAATAATTGATTAGAAGATATTGTAAAATAAAAATCATGATTTTTTCATTCTATCTTTACCGTGTCTGGTAATATTTATCTTTTTGTACTTTGAGGACTAATTCATTTCTGTAAATTAGAGAGTATATCCATTACTTTCTTCTTCTCTTCTGTGTTAAGCAGTGGAGACCAACAGGCCCATGTTTTAAAAACAAAACAGATGAGTGAAAGTAGTTTGTAAATAAAATATTAAAGGCAAACCTGTTTTTCTACATATTATCCTCTCCTTGATACTGGTATTTGTGGGAATGTCCAAGACCTTCTGCTGGCTTCATTATTTTTTTGTTCCTACTTCTGTGGGTGTGTTCATTTAAAATTAACATCTAAGGGATTTGGAGAGTGTCCATGGAAATAGAAGATGAGGGAAACAATTATGATGGTCAGAGTTAAAGTCTGAGATTGTAAACTTAGAAAATAATAAAATTCTGTGTCTGTGGTAGAACAGTCTCCACAAAGAACTGTATGATGAAGGACATGTTTTTAAAATACTGTTTAAGTAAGCAATTGGCTTATCGAAATGAAAATACATAGAATTGTCTTTCCTAGACAATGAAATAATCTCCCTCATAAGAAAAATACTTTTTTATATTTTTTTGTCAGTCAAAAACTTGTTTGTTCATTCATACATCTCCTCCTACATTCATTTCACATTCCTTCATTGGGCTTCTATAAAATGCCAGGCACTCCCAAGACTGAATAAAATTATCCTTCCTTGAAACACCAGTATATAATTTTGTGGTTTTTATGGTTATAGTAGTTCAAATGCTATAATATTTGTATGATACACATTTTCATAGGAATCTCCAATATGTCAACCTGATAAATCACATTGGTTCAAAAATAAAAGCTCTCTTCTAAATACGTGATTCACATACTATTCTTGAATAGTTTTTACCAACTGATAGTTGGAGTGAAATAACTCACTTTTGCAAATAGCATTGTAGTATAAATAGCATTAATGTTTAACTTGTAAAAAATGGATCTGAAATGGATTCTGATTATCATAATTATATATGAATCAGGGATTGTTTGGTGTTTTTTGTTTGCATTTGTTGATACATCTTATTTAATATTCCAATAAGTTAAATTTCATTAACCTAAGTAATTAAGAGACAATCTAGATAAAAATGAAATATGAATCAAGAAGCAAGATCATTTTTTGTAATTTTACTTGCATGCACACAAGAGCTATGCAAAGTCTTCCTGATGTGATTCTTTCTCTATAAGACAAATATAATTGTATGTACTCTCTAGTTTTATTTGTAGAACTAAGTGGATGGAGCTAGTAATGTGATCACTTAGAATTTTAACTCAGTATGCCTATTGGCAGGCATTTAATACATGGATTGTTACTGATTCAGGTATTGCTAACCATTTCTGTTTTACAAGGTAGGAAAGAAAAAGGAAGTCAAGTTACTTAAATCATTTTACAAGCAACTCCTGTTTCTAATAAATAGTTTTATCATTTATTTTTTGTGATAACTTTAATTATTGTTGTTATATTACTATGTAATATATTATTACTATATATTCCTATGAGGGAAGTCTCTAACTGATATATTACCATATCATATCAAGCTCAATTATAAATGGACTTTGCTGTTTCTTATAGATAGGCTAGATTGAATATTCTAAGGAATGTAGTTGTGCCACAGGGCTTGTTTTTAAAATATATCTTTGGTCTCCACATTCAGATTATCTAGTACTAATCTTGAGCAATGCAAAAAAATTAAAAATTTATGCATTTAAATGTGTCAGAAAGGAGATGAAAAGCTGTTCTTTGAACACTTTTAGATATGAAACAATTTTACATTTTTTCTATAGAACTATAAAACTATACTACATGTCGCATTATCTATAGCTGCATGGATATTGTTTGCTGACATATAATTTATAATATGTATTTGTATTTTTAAAGCTCCTGCTTACTTGAAATAATACTTAATTTTTTTATTTCCCTAATCTATATACTAACAAAGTCTCAAACTTATGTTGGAGTGATAAGCACCAGTCCAGGTGTATAGAAATGCTGACAATATTTCATCATTTTGGTTAAGATAGTAGTTATATCTTTTAGTAATAAAACATAAAAATTAATGGACTAATTTTCTGATCAAGGCAGGTGAAAACAGGACCATATTTAGAGCTGAGACTCCATCCTTAAACAGCTATGTTCCCACATGGAGCTCAGATTGGAATGCTGGGTAAAAATAAGATCGTCCATGCCATTAAACTCTTTAGATATAATGACTGAAGTAACTTGAAATATAGAATTTCACATTTTATTCTAAATGTTCCCATCCAATTATGCAGATTTAATGGAATTTATTTAACACTGTATATTTAATAATTTTAATAATATATTTTTAATGACTTTGGTCTTTCCACCTAGGACAATAGCAGAAGCCTTTTGTCATACATTGTTTCCTATTATCTTCGAAATTTTGATGAGGTAAACAATTTTTACATATAGTCATATTTTGTTTTTTATTGTTGAGTGATTTGGCAGTGTTTGTTGTTTTTTGCCATTACTGCTGTTGTATTGGTCTTCATTATATTGATGCTGATTTTCTTAAAAATTATGTGTTTCTTGCTAATCAGGATGCTGGAAAAGAACAGTGTGTCTTTCCGCTACCAGAACCCCAGGACCTGTTTCAGGCTTCACAGATGAAGTTTGAAGATTTTCAGAAAGATCTCCGAAAACTAAAGAAAGACTTGAAAGGTAGCATAATCTTAAACTCATGTTTGTTACTTACCCTTTTTTAGTGAGAGAAGACAGGCTTTTCAGTGTTTTTGAAAAAAGTAAACTCTTTTATCACCTCGTAGAACTAAAAATGTTTGAATGTGGCAAAAGAAAAATTTTACCAGTGATCTTACTCTTTTATTCTTTAAAGAGCTATGTGTATTAGAAAGTTAGTCATTGAATCATGTATTGGGCATTTGAATGGCAATCTCTTTCATCAGGAGCAAACGTGATCATCTTCTTTCCACTTTATAGCCAAGAACATTCGTACATTTATCATATCATTGTTAAAACATAAATAGTCCCTCCCCATCCTCCCTTGGTATACTTGCCCAAGATTTTGTGGCTTGAGAGCTTTCCTGGAAGCAAAATATCTTCTTTCACATACTTGGCAAAAAATACCCACATGTGTATAATTTTTAAGGAGCCTTATACCAAATCATTTTGAAGAGACTCTGAAATCCTCCAAATTTTTAAATTAAAAAACATTCAAAATAAAAGGCACCCAAATTGTAAAGGAAGAAGTAAAACTGTCCCTATTTGAAGATATGATTTTATATATAGAAAACCCTGAAGACTCCACCAAAAAATCTATTAGAACTGATAAATGAATTCAGTAAAGTTGCAGGATACCAAACAAATATACAAAAATCTGTTGTATTTTTATATACTAACAACCAACTATTGAAAGAGAAATTTTGTAAACAATTCCATTTAGAATTGCATGAAAAAGAATAAAATACTGGGAACAAATTTAACCAAGGAGGTGAAGAACTGGACTCTCACTATGAGACATTGATGAAAGAAATTGGAGATGATGCAAATCAATGAAAAGATATTCCATGCTCATAGATTAGAAGGATTAATATTCTTAAAACATCTGCATTACCCAAAGCAATCTACAGATTCAATGCAATCCCTATCAAAATATCAATGGCATTTCATAGAAATAGAGCAAACAATCCTAAAATTTGTATGGAACCACAAGAGATCCCAAATGGCCAAAGGGATCTTGAGAAAGAAGAACAAAGTATCACTCCCTGATTTCAAAATTACTCCAAAGCTATAGTAATCAAATCAGTATGGTATTGGCACAAAAACAGACATAGAGATCATTGTACCAGAAACAAACCCATGTTTATATGGTCAATTAATATATGACAAAGGAAGCAAGAATATACAATGGGAAAAGACAGTCTCCTCGGTAAATATTTATTACCGCCCTGGGGCATGTTAGGCAATTGTTATGTGCTGCAGGTACCCAAGATACAATCATCACTGTTGGGATCTGAAATCCTGTCACTCTTCCGTTCCTCCTTAGAGCCTCAGATATGGTGCTCATTAATCAAGCCCAAGAATGACAGCCTTGTTTAAAAAAATTAGTAAATAAAACTGTATTATGTTTATATAATACTATATTACTATATACTTAAGCATGATTTCTTAAAGCAATAAAAAGCCAATCCACTTATGTATAGTATTTATCATACTTCAAAATTATGCAAGGTGTTTTGATTTGCTTATGAAATTCTACTCTCTCTCTTCCCAGTGTGGTGTTGGGGCATTTCTGGATTATCTAGAAAGTACTTCCCACTTTGATCAACAATTCAGTTTTGCAAAGTAGGATTTCATAGTTTTCAGGTGATTTAATAAACCAGAGGAACAGCAATCTTATTTCTGGGGAATTTATGTTTGCTTTGGGTTCATCTGGGCATCACTTCAGAATGTTACCTCATTTATTTTTCATGTCTACACGCTTTCTTACTGTAGTTATTAAATATATATGTAGCCCTGAAAATGGCAAGTTCTCGCAAGACTTAGAGCTAAAAAGAGAACTAACACACACCAGATAATGGGATTGAAAAGGATGAGCAGTCAATGCTCTGAAGACTGTGTCCTCTTGCACATCTGTCTTCTCCAGCAATGTGGTAACTACAAAGGTTCAGTACTGAAGAAACATCTTAGCAATATTTTTGTCCCTCAGAAGGTTAGGAAGGTGATGATTTTAATCCAACGGTTTACACTTTTTATAAGGGAAGAGCCTATTCCCTCAACTAGCACCTATAGCATTTGCCTAGCACAGTATTTTCTCAAATTTGTCCATAGGTGTGTTTGGTGCCCTAGAAATGGGGGGTTACATTACCAAGTGAATAAAAGAGAACTAAAAAAAAAAATTCACAGTGTTCTCTGAAAGAAAAGTTGGCAACAGTTGCCCAATTTATTTGATCACAAAGCTCTCTTTTCACATAGTAGCTGGTAGGTTCTCTTGGAGTACACTAAGTAGTGGAAACCTGGGACTCTGTTAAAAGCAGATGCATGGCATTTGCCTCTGAGGAAGTTACAGTAAAGGTGCGGAAATGAAGCTGTAGTTCATGAAATAATGTAATTTTATGCTACTGTTTTTGTAAAATGAGCTATTACAATAGCTTGAAGAGCTATTTGTAAGGTTGTCACACTCCTAGGTGTGACACAAACTGACACAAATCATTATTTAATCAAACCTTTTTTTTTGTTTTCTAAAATTTGAGTTTTTCCATGGAATATAAGATGTTTTATGCCATAAGGAAGGAAATCTTATGAACTGAAATTTATATTCAATTTCTGGGATAGATTTAGCATGTATGTACCATTTCATATCTACAAGGCATAAAATAAAACTGCCACATGTCCCTCTTTGGAATGAGATACATACATACATTGATCTAAATGGGAGATTATTAGGTTATGTTATTTTGATTATAATTAGTTTAAAATAATGTCTACTTTAGTAAATGTAGACTGTTAAAAATGATTCCTTCTACGGGGTCAAGTTAGGTAATCATTTAAGAAGATTCACATAGCCTGTCTTTTTTTTTTTTTTTTTGCAGAAGCAAGTTGTTTTAAGAAGTTTTAGGTAATGAGATGATGTATGTAAAGAATTTATCTCATTACTTTCTATGTAATTAGCAATAAATGTTGGATATTCATAATAAGGAAAACAGAATAAATAGCGTGATTAGTTTGATAAAGGCTGATTGTTATAACCATTTATTTACTCATCTTCTGGTTCTAAACTTTGCTTCTACTCAGAAACTTAATTTTTATGTTTAAGTAAAGACTGAGAAATAACATGTTATGGCTTGGATATTTTGATTAGACAACTGAATCTCATTTTAGCATTTTATAAGAACATCCTCTGTGTTTTGTTTCTGTACTTGTTCCCAAGATTTCCACAGCAACTCAGGGTGCTCCCTCGGCTTCTGAGCTCAGTGACATGTAGTCTGTTAAGCAACCTGATCGGCTTTTGATCTCTTCTGGCTGTCAGCAGCTATTCTTGATGTAATCATGCTAAATGATGACTTCTGTTCCAGTGCCTTTCTGGGTTAGAAATTGTAGCACTTGCCACATGACTTAAATCAACTCAACATGTACAGAGCACTAAGTACTAAGTTACCAGAACTGGACAAAAATGTTCTCATGCAAATTCTTCCCTATATCCTCTACCTCCCACCCCCTCAAACCCCAGCTCTTAAACCTGACTTGAAAATGTTTAAAATTCATTAACAATATCTTCAAGTTGAAGTAATGTCCGTGTCCTGAGATATATAGGAAAAACCAGTCTTTAAACCTCTTTGTATTGATTTGTATTTGTTTGTAGCTATTATGTTTACAACTGCAGATTTCTGATATATAGGAAAGAAATGTTTTTCTTTTTTTTGTTTGAGGAAAGAAAAAGTGATGTTATTAACTCAATTCAAATGCAACCAGTTGCTTTCTAAAAAAAATAACTCTTTGATATGATTTTTACATGAATTGAGTTCAAGCATAACATCAGACAACATTGAAAAATGTAAAGAAAATATATTTATCCATAATTCCATAATCCGATGATAAAGTTAAAATTTTGGTATATTTGTATCTGGTGCATGTGTGTGTGTGTGTGTGTATTGCACATGCATGAATTATACCATTGGACCCATGATGCATATAATTTTGCTAATTCTTGTCCATTCTGTAATCTTTGCTTTATAGTTGGATTATTTCATTTACCTTAACATTCTCTCTTCTTTCTGGTTTTCTATTGTCTTGATAAATTTCTCACTATCCTCTCCCTGACTCCTCCAACACATTGTGGAAGTTATACATAATATTTCTATTAATTTCTTGACTGGCCTTAAATACATGTTTTCTTAATTTATGTTATTTTTTTTTTTGAGAGGGCATCTCTCATATTTATTGATCAAATGGTTGTTAACAACAATAAAATTCTGTACAGAGGACTCAATGCTCAATGCACAATCATTAATCCACCCCAAGCCTAATTCTCATCAGTCTCCAATCTTCTGAAGCATAACGAACAAGTTCTTACATGGTGAACAGATTTTTACATAGTGAATAAGTTCTTACATGGTGAACAGTACAAGGGCAGTCATCACAAAAACTTTCGGTTTTGATCACGCATTATGAACTATAAACAATCAGGTCAAATATGAATATTCGTTTGATTTTTATACTTGATTTATATGTGTATCCCACATTTCTCCCTTTATTATTATTATTATTATTATTATTTTTAATAAAATGCTGAAGTGGTAGGTAGATGCAAGATAAAGGTAGAAAACATAGTTTAGTGTTGTAAGAGAGCAATTGTAGATGATCAGGTCTGTGCCTGTAGACTATGTGTTAATCCAAGCTAGACAAGGGCAATAAAACATCCACGGATGCAGAAGATTTCTCTCAAAACAGGGGCGGTGAGGTTCTAAGCCTCCCCTCTGTTGATCCGCAATTTCTCACCTGATGGTCCCCCTGTGACTGTGCCTGTCTTAGGTTGTTCCTCCCTTGAGGAATCTTACCCGTCTCTGGCTAACCAGTCATCTTCCGGGGCCATACAGGGAAATGTAAAGTTGGTAAGTGGGAGAGAAGCCATATTGTTTGAAAAGGTTAGCTTTTTACTTCTTTGCAGATTTATGCCTTGTGGCTTCTATGCCCAGCATTTGTCTTGAGGTATCTTTACCACTTGGAGGAATTATGATACTCAGTGAATTCGATATGAGGCACGAATTCTATTTAAGGGTTGTAATTAGGAAGGAAGAAGAAAAGCTATAGAGGTAGCAGATGGAAGAAAACAAGGGAAGATTGATTATTTCTTTGACATATTTTCTTGTAGAGTAACTTAAGCATGTATAGGTTTTAAACTGCTAATTAAATTGCACACACATGTTAACATAATAGGAATACAGTTACATAACCAAAGCAGATCTGTAATTACCAGCCATCTCCAGTGAAGCCAAGAAAACCAGTTAGGCACCCTAGGCATTTGTGGAAATTTGTCTATGATATAGTGTATATTGTCCAACTGTACTTGAACATTCTGAGAGAAATCAGACAAATTAAAACAGCCCATTCCTGGGAACTGTTCACATCCCATATGTTCTTTTAACAGTAGATATTCTGTAGTTGTAAGATTTTGGAGCGCTACAACTTGCACTTCTCCTAATTCTTCGTTGAGTTCCAACAGTATAGATCCAGTCAAATCTGTTGTTTTACTGTATGCACAGGCCAGCTTAGATATCTCCTTCTTCATTCCAATGGCAAGTCCAGGAACCAGTGGGATGAATGCAGCTACAACTGCAGCATCGCCTGGATCTTTGTTGAGGTTTTTTGATGATCATCTTCTGGTATGACTCTTCCAGAGAGTGCTGATGTTGGAAGTTCTTCTTCATATCGTATCTCAGTTCATTTTCTGGGTGGCAAAATTAGGCTTTGATCCTCTGTATAAACACAAACAAACCCTTTGCCCACACTTTGATATGCCCTTTATAACATTGTGTAGAACTCATTGGAGGTCACCACATAGAAACTGCTTTTTTTTTTTTTTAAGAGAAAGGAATATTATCAGAAAAGTGTACCTCCATAACCGATCATCTGACACCCTTTAAGTGATCAAAATTAAGGATATTTAAAGCATGCATTAATCGTTGATTTACAGTTAGTTTTGTCCTATCAGGAGTAATCCCCCTTTTTTTTGTTTTTTGTTTTTGTTGTTATCATTAATCCACAATTACATGAAGAATATTATGTTTACTAGGCTCTCCCCTATACCAGGTCCCCCCCACAAACCCTTCTACAGTCACTGTCCAACAGCATAGCAAAATGTTGTAGAATCACTACTTGTCTTCTCTGTGATGTACAGCCCTCCCCTTTCTCCCACCCCCCCATGCATGCTAATCTTAATAACCCCCTTCTTCTCCCCCCTCACTTATCCCTCCTACCCACCCATCCTCCCCAGTCCCTTTCCCTTTGGTACCTATTAGTCCATTCTGGGTTCTGTGATTCCACTGCTGTTTTGTTCTATCAGTTTTTCCTTTGTTCTTATACTCCACAGATGAGTGAAATCATTTGGTATTTCTCTTTCTCCGCTTGGCTTATTTCACTGAGCATAATACCCTCCATCTCCATCCGTGTTGCTGCAAATGGTAGAATTTGCCCTCTTCTTATAGCTGAGTAGTATTCCATTGTGTATATGTACCACATCGTCTTTATCCACTCATCTACTGATGGACATTTAGGTTGCTTCCAATTCTTGGCTATTGTAAATAGTGCTGCGATAAACATAGGGGTGCATCTATCTTTCTAAAACTTGATTGCTGTGTTCTTAGGGTAAATTCCTAGCAGTGGAATTCCTGGGTCAAATGGTAAGTCTGTTTTGAGCATTTTGATGAACCTCCATACTGCTTTCCACAATGGTTGAACTAGTTTACATTCCCACCAGCAGTGTAGGAGGGTTCCCCTTTCTCCACAGCCTCACCAACATTTGTTGTTGTTTGTCTTTTGGATGGCATCCATCCTTACTGGTGTGAAGTGATACCTCATTGTAGTTTTAATTTGCATTTCTCTGATAATTAGTGATGTGGAGCATCTTTTCATGTGTCTGTTGGCCATCTGTATTTCTTTTTTGGAGAACTGTCTGTTCAGTTCCTCTGCCCATTTTTTAATTGGGTTATTTGTTTTTTGTTTGTTGAGGCGTGTGAGCTCTTTATATATTCTGGATGTCAAGCCTTTATCGGATGTGTCATTTTCAAATATATTCTCCCATACTGTAGGGTTCCTTTTTGTTCTATTGATGGTGTCTTTTGCTGTACAGAAGCTTTTCAGCTTAATATAGTCCCACTTGTTCATTTTTGCTGTTGTTTTCCTTGCCCAGGGTGATATGTTCAAGAAGAGGTCACTCATGTTTATGTTTAAGACGTTTTTGCCTATGTTTTTTTCCACGAGTTTAATGGTTTCATGACTTACATTCAGGTCTTTGATCCATTTTGAATTTACTTTTGTACATGGGGTTAGACAATGGTCCAGTTTCATTCTCCTACATGTAGCTGCCCAGTTTTGCCAGCACCACCTGTTGAAGAGACTGTCTTTTTGCCATTGTATGTCCATGGCTCCTTTATCAAATATTAATTGACCATGTATGTTTGGGTTAATGTCTGGACTCTCTAGTCTGTTCCACTGGTCTGTGGCTCTGCTCTTGTGCCAGTACCAAATTGTCTTGATTACTATGGCTTTATAGTAGAGCTTGAAGTTGGGGAGTGAGATCCCCCCTACTTTATTCTTCTTTCTCAGGATTGCTTTGGCTATTCGTGTTCTTTGGTATTTCCATATGAATTTTTGAATTATTTGTTCCAGTTCATTGAGGAATGTTGCTGGTAATTTGATAGGGATTGCATCAAATCTATATATTGCTTTGGGCATGATGGCCATTTTGACGATACTAATTCTTCTTAGCCATGAGCATGGGATGAGTTTCCATTTGTTAGTGTCCCCTTTAATTTCTCTTAAGAGTGACTTGTAGTTTTCAGAGTATAGGTCATTCACTTGTTTGGTTAGATTTATTCCTAGGTATTTTATTCTTTTTGATGCAATTGTGAATGGAATTGTTATCCTGATTTCTATTTCTATCAGTTCATTGTTAGTGTATAAGAAAGCTACAGATTTCTGTGTGTTAATTTTGTATCCTGCAACTTTGCTGTATTCCGATATCACTTCCAGTAGTTTTGGAGTGGAGTCTTTAGGGGTTTTTATGTACAAATCATGTCATCTGCAAATAGTGACAGTTTAACTTCTTCTTTACCAATCTGGATTCCTTGTATTTCTTTGTTTTGTCTGATTGCCATGGCTAGGACCTCCAGTACTATGTTAAATAGCAGTGGGGAGAGTGGGCATCCCTTTCTAGTTCCTGATCTCAGAGGAAAAGCTTTCAGCTTCTCGCTGTTCAGTATAATGTTGGCTGCGGGTTTATCATAGATGGCCTTTATTATGTTGAGGTACTTGCCCTCTATTCCCATTTTGCTGAGAGTTTTTATCATGAATGGATGTTGAACTTTGTCAAATGCTTTTTCAGCATCTATGGAGATGATCATGTGGTTTTTGTCCTTCTTTTTGTTGATGTGGTGGATGATGTTGATGGACTTTCGAATGTTGTACCATCCTTGCATCCCTGGGATGAATCCCACTTGGTCATGCTGTATGATCCTTTTGATATACTTTTGTATTCAGTTTGCTAATATTTTATTAAGTATTTTTGCATCTACATTCATCAGGGATATTGGTCTGTAATTTTCTTTTTCGGTGGGGTCTTTGCCTGGTTTTAGCATTAGGGTGATGTTGGCTTCATAGAATGAGTTTGGGAGTACACCCTCCTCTTCTATTTTTTGGAAAACTTTAAGGAGAATGGGTATTATGTCTTCTCTGTGTGTCTGATAAAATTCCGAGGTAAATCCGTTCGGCCCGGGTGTTTTGTTCTTGGGTAGTTTTTTGATTATCGTTTCAATTTCTTTCCTCGTAATTCGTTTGTTTAACTTTTGTGTTTCTTCCTTGGTCAGTCTTGGAAGGTTGTATTTTTCTAGGAAGGTGTCCATTTCTTCTAGGTTTTCCAGCTTGTTGGCATATAGGTTTTCATAGTATTCTTTAATAATTCTTTGTATTTCTGTGGAGTCTGTCATGATTTTTCCGTTCTCATTTCTGATTCTGTTGATGTGTATTGATTCTGTTTTTCTCTTAATAAGTTTGGCTAGAGGCTTATCTATTTTGTTTATTTTCTCAAAGCACCAGCTCTTGGTTTCATTGATTTTTGCTATTGTTTTATTCTTCTCAATTTTGTTTATTTCTTCTCTGATCTTTATTATGTCCCTCCTTCTGCTGTCTTTAGGCCTCGTTTGTTCTTCTTTTTTCAATTTCGATAATTGTGATGTTAGACTATTCGTTTGTGATTGTTCCTCCTTCTTCAAGTATGACTGGATCGCTATATACTTTCCTTTTAAGACTGCTTTTGCTGTGTCCCACAGAAGTTGGGGCTTTGAGTTGTTGTTGTCATTTGTTTCTATATATTCCTTGATCTCTATTTTAATTTGTTCATTGATCCATTGATTATTTAGAAGCATGTTGTTAAGCCTCCATGTGTTTGTGAGCCTTTTTGTTTTCTTTGTAGAATTTATTTCTACTTTTATACCTTTGTGGTCTGAAAAATTGGTGGGTAGAATTTCAATATTTTGGATTTTGTTGAGGCTCTTTTTGTGGGCTAGTATGTGATCTATTCTGGAGAATGTTCCATGTACACTTGAGAAGAATGTGCATCCTGTTGCTTTTGGATGTAGAGTTCTATAGATGTCTATTAGGTCCATCTGCTCTACTGTGTTGTTCAGTGCTTCTGTGTCCTTACTTATTTTCTGCCCGGTGGATCTATCCTTTGTGGTGAGTGGTGTGTTGAAGTCTCCTAGAATGAATGCATTGCAGTCTATTTCCCCCTTTAGTTCTGTTAGTATTTGTTTCACATATGCTGGGGCTCCTGTGTTAGGTGCATATATATTTAGAATGGTTATATCCTCTTGGACTGAACCCTTTATCATTATGTAGTGTCCTTCTTTATCTCTTGTTACTTTCTTTGTTTTGAAGTCTATTTTGTCTGATATTAGTACTGCAACCCCTGCTTTCTTCTCGCTGTTGTTTGCCTGAAATATGTTTTTCCATCCCTTGACTTTTAGTCTGTACATGTCTTTGGGTTTGAGATGAGTTTCTTGTAAGCAGCATATAGATGGGTCTTGCTTTTTTATCCATTCTATTACTCTGTGTCTTTTGATTGGTGCATTCAGTCCATTTACATTTAGGGTGATTATTGAAAGATATGTACTTATTGCCATTGCAGGCTTTAAATTCGTGGTTACCAAAGGTTCAAGGTTAGCCTCTTTCGTCTTACTGCCTAACTTAGCTTGCTTATTGAGCTGTTATATACACTGTCTAGAGATATTTTTCTTCTCTCCCTTCTTATTCCTCCTCCTCCATTCTTCATATGTTGGTTGTTCTGTTCTGTGCTCTTTCTAGGAGTGCTCCCATCTAGAGCATTTCCTGTAAGATGCCCTGTAGAGGTGGTTTGTGGGAAGCAAATTCCTTCAGCTTTTGCTTGTTCTGGGAATTGTTTAATCCTGCCATCATATGTAAATGATAGTTGTGCTGGATACAGTATCCTTGGTTCAAGGTCCTTCTGTTTCGTTGCATTAAATATATCATGCCATTCTGTTCTGGCCTGTAGGGTTTCTGTTGAGAATTCTGATGTTAGCCTGATGGGTTTTCCTTTATAGGTGACCTTTTTCTGTCTAGCTGCCTTTAAAACTCTTTCCTTGTTCTTGATCTTTACCATTTTAATTATTATGTGTCTTGGTGTTGTCCTCCTTGGATCCTTTCTGTTGGGGGTTCTTTGTGTTTCTGTGATCTGTTCGATTATTTCCTCCCCCAGTTTGGGGAAGTTTTCAGCAATTATTTCTTCCAAGATACTTTCTATCCCTTTTCCTCTCTCTTCTTCTTCTTGTACCCCTATAATACGGATATTGTTCCTTTTGAGTTGGTCACACAGTTCTCTTAATATTGTTTCTTTCCTGGAAATCCTTTTATCTCTCTCTATGTCAGCTTCTATGCGTTCCTGTTTTCTGGTTTCAATTCCAGCAATGGCCTCTTGCATCTTATCCATTCTGCTTATAAATCCTTCCAGAGTTTTTTTCATTTCTGTAATCTCCTTTCTGGCATCTGTGATCTCCCTCCGGACTTCATCCCATTTCTCTTGCATATTTCTCTGCATCTCTGTCAGCATGTTTATGATTTTTATTTTGAATTCTTCGTCAGGAAGACTGGTTAGGTCTGTCTCCTTCTCTGGTGTCTCTGTGATCTTGGTTTGCCTGTGATTTTGTCTTTTCATGGTGATAGGAATAATTTGCAGAGCTGGGACGAGTGACGGCTGGAAGAACTTCCCTTCTTGTTGGTTTGTGGCCCTCCTCTCCTGGGAGAACAGCGACCTCTAGTGGCTTGTGCTGGGCAGCTGCACGCAGACAGGGCTTCTGCTTCCTGCCCGGCTGCTATGGAGTTTATCTCTGCTGTTGCTGTGGGCTTGGCCTGGCTCAGGCTGCTGCTAGAAAGTGGTGGATTTGCGTTGGAGGGAGAGCGGCTGGTAGGCTATTTATCTCCATAAGGGGCCTCCCTGCTCCCTGCAGCCCAGGGGATTAGAGTGCCCAGATATCCCCAGATTCCCTACCTCTGGATTAAGTGTCCCGCCCTGCCCCTTTAAGACTTCCAAAAAGCACCCGCCAAAAGAAAACAACGACCACAAAAAGAAAAAAAAAATCGCCGCTCGTTTTTCTTTATTCTGCGACCCCAGCCTCAGGCACCCGCTCACTGGTCTTGCTGCCCTCTTTCCCTCGTATTGGGGTCCCTATCCCTTGAAGACTTCCAAAAAGCACTCGCCAAAACAAAACAACAACAACCACAACAACAACAAAAAAAGTGGCCACTCACTTTCCTTTTTATCTCTGGTGCCGGTCTCCGATACCCGCTCACCGGTCTTGCTGCCCTGTTTCCCTAGTATTGGGGTCCCTGTCTCTTTAAGACTTCCAAAAAGCACTCCCCACAACAAAACAACAACAACAACAACAGAAGATGGCGGCTCGCTTTTCTTTTGTCCTCTGGCACCGGCCTCTGGTACCCGCTCACCGTTCTTGCTGCCCTGTTTCCCTAGTATCCAGGGCCCCGCTCATGGACTGTGTCTTCGCTCTGGTCTGGATGGCTGGGGCTGTGTGTTCAGCAGTCCTGGGCTCCCTCTCCCTCCCGCTCCAACTCCTCTCCTCCCGCGGGAGCTGGGGGGAGGGGCGCTCGGGACCCCCTGGCTGGTGCTTCTATCTTACCCTCTTTGTGAGGTGCTGGGTTCTCTCAGGTGCGGATGTGGTCTGGATATTGTCCTGTGTCCTCTGGTCTTTATTCTAGGAAGAGTTGTCTTTGTTATATTTTCATAGGTATATGTGGTTTGGGGAGGAGATTTCCGCTGCTCTACTCTTGCTGCCATCTTGACTCCCTTAATTTATGTTATTTTTATAACATGATGTAAATTTATTTAGTATATTTATCTTCCAAAATAACATGAGAGGTTTAGAACATTCTAATAATTATACTACTCCCATCTTCCTTATAGTGTTTTCTAGACCTTTAGTCCTATCTTTTTTCTTTTAAATATTAACACTTTATAATTGTTAGGTAATAACATTTACCAATATATTTAGGCAGTAGCTGTGGCCACCCATTTTCTCCCTTCTCACTTTGTTGTTCTCTCAATGAGGGTAGTTGGTGGTAAACTCTTTGAAAATGACTGATAAAAATATTTCCCTCATTATTAAATGATAGTTTGTTGGATATAGAATTCTGGATTGACTTATTTTTCATCAACAGTTTAAAGATACTTTTTTTTCCTGCCATCTCTCATCACTGATAAGTCTGTTTTCAACCTAATTATTCTTCTTTTTTAGATAATCTGTCTTTTCATTATGGTGACTTTTAATTTTCTCATTATCCTTATTCGTCTTGCTTTAATATGTGTAGTATGAATTTATTAGAAATTATTTTTATTAAGGTATAGTTAACATACAATATCATATTAATTTCAGTGTACAACAGTAATTGGACACATATACATTATGAAATGCTCACCATGAGAAATTTATTTACATCTATCATCATACAGAGTTATTACAGTATTACTGACTGTATTCCCTATGCTGTACCTTTCATCTCATAATTTATTTTATAATTGGAAGTTTATTCCTCTTTATCCCCTTCATCTATTTCACCCATCTCCTACCCACCTCCCCTATGGCATTCACCTATTTGTTTCTTATATTTAGGAGTATTTCTGTTTTCTTTGTTTTGTTGTTTAGATTCCACATATAAGTGAAATTATATGGTATTTGCTTTTTTCTGTCTGACTTATTTCACTTAACATAATACCCTCTGGGTTCATTCAAGTTTTTGCAAATGGTCCCCTTTTCTCATCCTCACCAACACTTATCTCTTGATGATACTGGCCATTCTGATTGGTGTGAGGTGACTGCTCATTGTGGGTTTGATTTGCATTTCCCTGTTGATTTGTGATGTTGAGCATCTTTTCATGTGCCTGTTGGCCATCTGTATGCCTTCTTTGGAAGAAAATGTCTATTCAGGCCCTCTGCCCATTTTTAAATTAGTTTTTTTTTTTTTGGTGTTGAGTTGTATGAATTCTTTATATATCCTGGATATTAACCTTTACTAGATATATTATTTGCATATACCTGATTCAGTAAGTGCCTTTTCCTTTGTTGTGCAGAAGCTTTTTAATTTGATGTAGTCTCATTTATTTTTGCTTTGTTGCCCTTGTCTGGGGAGCTCTATCTGGAAAAAAACTGCTAAGGCCAGTATCCAAGAGTTTATTGCCTCTGTTTTTTTTAGGAGTTTTATAGTTTCCAGTCTTACATTTAGTTCTTTAATCCATTTTGAGTTTATTTTTGTGTATGGTATAAGACAGTGATCCAATTTCATTCTTTTGCTTGTGGCTGTCCAGTTTTCCCAACACCATTTACTGAAGAGACCGTCTTTCTCCTATTGTATATTCTTTGCTCTTGGATTAATTGACCATATAAGTGTGGGTTTATTTCTGAGCTTTCTATTCTGTTCTGTTGATCTCTGTGTCTGTTTTTGTACCAGTACCCTGTTTTGATTACTAGAGCTTTGTAGCATAATTTGAAATCAGGGACCATGATAGCTCAAACTTTGTTCTCCTTTCTCAAGATTGCTTGGCTATTTGGGTTCTTTTTGGTTCCATACAAATTTTAGGATTTTCAAATTGTGTAAAAACTGCCACTAATACTTTGATAGAGATTGCATTAAATGTGTAGATTGTTTTGGTTGTTTGGAAACTTTTAAAAATGCTCATTTTTCCTAACCAAGAGCATAGTGTATCTTTTCATTTATTTATGTCATCTCCAATTTCTTTCATTAATGTCTTATAGTTTTCAGAGATGAGTCTTTTACCTCCTTGGTTAAATTTATTCTTAGGTATATTATTCTTTTGATGTAATTGTAAATGGAATTGTTTGCTTAACTTCTCTTTATGCTAGTTTGCTATTATATGTGAAATATAATGATTTTTATATATTGATTTTGTATCCTGCAAATTTATTGAATTAATGTATTAGTTCTAATAGATTTTTGGTTGGAGTTTTAAATACAGCTTCATGTGATTTGCAAATAGTGACACTTTTACTTCTTTCTTACGAATTTTGATGCCTTTTCTTTTCCTCATCTGATTTCTATGACTAGGACTTACAGTGCTATGTTGAATAAAAGTGAGAATGGGCATCCCTGTCTCGTTTCTCATCTTAGAGGAAAAGTTTTAGCTTTACATTGTTAATGTATGATATTAGCTGTAGATTTGTCATATATGGCCTTTGTTATATTGATGCATGCTCCCTCTATACCTACTTTGTTGAAAGTTTTTGTCATAAATGGATGTTCAATTTTGTCAAGTGCCTTTTTCTGTATCTGTTGAGATGATCATATGACTTTTGTCTTTCCTTTGGTTACCGTGGCATGTCAAAGTGATTGATTTGCTGACACTGAACCATCCTTGCATCCCTGAAATAACTGCCACTTGATCATGGTGAATGATCCCTTTTTGTATTGTGTCTGTCTGATTTTGTTACCAGGTTATTGCTGGCCTTATAGAATGCATTTGGAAGCCTTCATTCATCTTTCAATTATTTTGTACAGTTTTAGAAGAATACATATTAACGCTTCTTTAAATGTTTGGTACACTTCTCCCATGAGGCTGATAGGTCCTGGACTTTTGTTTGTTAGGAGTATTTTGGTTACTGATTCAATTTTGTTACTCTAATCAGTTCATATTTTCTCTTTCTTTTTGATTCATTCTTGGGAGATTGCATGTTTCTAGGAATGTATTCATTTCTTCTAGGTTGTCTACTTCATTGACACATAGTTGTTCATAGTAATTATAAATCCTCTGTATTTTTGTCATGTTTGTTATAACTTCTCTTTTATTTCTGAATTTATTTGAGTTCTCTCTTTTTCTTGATGAGTCTAGCTGAAGGTTTATTAATTTTGTTTATCTTTCAAAGAACCAGCTCTTAGTTTCACTGATCTTTTCTATTGTTTTTTTTAGTCTCTATTTTATTTTTTGTGTTCTGATCTTTTTTATTTCCTTCCTTTTACTAACTTGAGGTTCTTTTCTTCTTTTTCTAGGTCCTTTAGATATAAGGTTGGATTGTTTACTTAAAAGTCTTCTTTTATGAGACAGGCTTGTATTGCTATAAACTTCCATCTTAGAACTATTTTGCTGTGTCCCAAAGATTTTGAACTCTTGTGTGTCTATTTTAATTTGTCTCAAAGAACTTTTTGATTTCCTCTTTGATTTCTTCATTGACCCTTTAGTTGTTCAGTGACATGTTGTTTAGGCTGCATGTGTTTGTATATTTTCCAAGTTTTTTTTTGTTATTGACCTCTAGTTTCATGGCATTGTGGTTGAAAAACAAGCTTGATAAATTTCAATCTTAAATTTATTGGGACTTTTGTGGCCTAACATGTGGTCTGTTCTGGAGAATGTTCTATGTGCACTTGAAAAGAATGTGCAGTCCACTGTTTTGGGATGTATTGTTCTGTATATATCTGTTGTGTCCATTTGTCTAATGTATTGTCCATAGCCCATTTCCTTGCTGATTTTCCGTCTGGATGATCTATACATTGATATAAGTGGGTTGTTAATGTCCCTTACTATAATTGTGTTACTGTCAATTTCTCCCTTTATGTCTGTTAATATTTGCCTTATATATTTAGGTACTCCTACATTGGGTACACAGATATTTATGACTGTTTATTTCTTGTTGGGTTGATTCCTTTATCATAATATAATGTCCTTCCTTGTATCTTCTTATCATCTTTGTTTTAAAGTCCATTTTGTGTGATATAGGTACTGCTACTTCAGCTTTTTTTTTCTTTCGGTTCTATTTGCATGGAATATCTTTTTCCATCCTTCAGTTTCAGTTTATATTTGTCTTTAGGTCTGAAATGAGTCTCTTATAAGCAGCATATTGATAGGTCTCATTTTTTTAAACCTGTTTAGTCACTCTATGTCTTTTGATTGGAACATTTAGACCATTTGCATTTAAAGTAATTATTGATAGATATGTACTTATGCCATTTTTGTAATTGTTTTCTGGCTGTTTTTGTTGTTCTTCTCTGATGCTTTCTTCTTTTGCTCCCTTCCCTTGTGAGTGGTAACTTTCTTTAGTGTTATGCTTGTATTCCTTCCTTTTTATTTTTTGTGTATCTAGCATAGGTTTTTGGTTTGTGGCTACCATGAGGTTCATAGATGACGTTCTAAGTACATAGCAGTCTATATTAAGTTGATAGGCACTTAAATTTGAATACATTCTAAAAGCACTGTGTTTTCATTTTTACTCTACCTCACTAGCTAGTACAGTCAGACCCTACTCCTATCCATGCTGTCAAGGTACAGGGGGAATGTAAACAGTGGTACTCACTGACCCCTCCTACTCTGGAGAGATTTTGAGCAGACATCCCACTATTTGGAGGATGCTGCAGTGTTCATAATGGGGTTCCTTCAGTTGTGTTCCAAATGCCTCTTAAACCATGTTTTTGTGTTTTTTTTGATCCTGTGACTCAGAGCAGGAGAACCTGTGCATGGAGCCCTCAATGATGTCCCTCCCTTACTGTAGTTCTGCTGTAGGGGTGGAGTGCCCATCATTACTTCCTCCATCTCTGCTGCTCTTCTCTCTGTGGTCTCTCCATCCTTTGCTGTGCAGAAACTGCTCACTCAGTCCTCAGTTCTTGGAGGAATCACTGCTATGTGTAGTGTAGATTTGGTGTGTGTGTGTGAGGTGTTCAGGTTCTTCCTAGGCCATCATCTTATCCTTTTGTTATTTGTTTATTAGTTAATTAACTTATGTATTTATTATTTGCTGTGTACTCACAGCTTTCAACTTGAAGCCAATATCTTCCTTAATGTCTTAAGAATTCTCAACAATAACCTATTCACATATTCATAACTTTTCTCCTCTTTTCCTGAAATGCTTGGTAGATGTACATTGTAATTTCTTGGTCTAACTCTCTGTGTCTCCTCACTTGTCTTTCATATTATAAATATCTCCCCCACATTTTTTGTAATTATCATGCATTGCTCAACATTGTCTTCTAGTTCACTAATTCTCCCTTTGACACTGTCCATTATGATGTTTATATTATCAGTGCAACTGTTTTTAAATCCTGATATTTTTGTTTCCAAGACTTCTAATATGTTTTTACCATATCTATTTTTAAAGTAAAAGTAATTTCATGTTCTCATTTTAGATACTATCTTTCCCTTATCTCTTCAATATTTGTAAAGATAAAGTCCTTTTTGGATTTTCTATAGTTTTTGTTTCATCTATAATGAATCCATCTTTCATTTGTTAATAGTTATAAGTTGTCTTTGTACTCAGTAGATTTATTTGTGGTTGATTTGAAACAGGTGTCATAAAATTACACCTGTAATTTCTAAATAAGGCCTTTAATTTTGTAAATAAAGTTCAACTGGAACACATATTCTATGATTGCTTTAGTGTTATGAGTGGGGAAGTTGAAGAGTTGTACCAGAACTGTCAAACTGCCTGTCCCTTGCTCTCCTCCTTTCCCTGGAAGTTGCCTGGATGTTTGAAGTCTGGATGTTTGCTTGGCCTGCCTTTGTCCCTCAGGCGAGAACCAAAGCACGCTGTGGCTCCTGCCCTGTGGGCAAATGAGATTTGCAGATTCCCTCTTCAAGCTGGTGAATGACTTGGCTCAAGCCTTTCCTGGAAAACTAGCTCTATGTGCCTACTCTTGCTCCCAGTAACACAGCTGCTTATGGGCTGTAGTTGTTTTCATCCTCCCGTCCTGAATTGGGGAGCCCAGTCACAGCTCTGGGTTCCCAACAGTGAGGTGACTCCATTCCCTCTGGGGGAAGTCTCCCTTCACTGGTCTCTACATCAGCCATGACCTTTACCTTCTCTTCCACATGCACACCCCAGTGACTTCTCACCACCCTGTTTATTAATTTGGGCTTTTCTAGTATTTCTGGCTAAAGGTGATATTAACATTTTTCTAAAGCTTACTGTGTCTGCTTGATTTTCTGTGTTCTTATTCATTACTGTGTGTTTCCAATAGAAGGAAGGTTCAGCATGTGACTTCATCATTCCATTTGACTGGACATCTGTATTTACTTTTATATCTTACATTTTTTTCCCCACTGAAATTTACAACATGAGTATTTTCCCATGCCATTGTAATATTCAGAAAACATTTAAGATTGTTTCAAGCATGGGGAAGAACATGGTGAGCAAAGTCACTAGTCTTGTAACTATTTGGCTATAATTGTCTTCAACAGACACGAGACCAGGCGTTTCTCAATTAATCTCAGATTTATTTCTGAGGGATATAAAATATTCATACTTGAGGTTTGAAGACACTAAAGTTTAGAGATACTAAATGCCCTGCAAAAGGTCACATAGTATGAGTGGGTATGAATCTGGGGACCCCAATCCAAGCCATCAAAACTAACACTGCCCCCTTTGAGGTTCACTGAATGAACGCCTTCAGGAAAGACTTGCTGTTCACTGTGCTTAGCTCTTAGCACACACCTGGCATGGTCTGGACTCAGTAAGTGAGGTAAACCAATAAAGTGGCAAGAAATGCCTGGTAAAATCTAATGTAAGTAGAGTATAGGTGCTCAGGGGTGTTGGATTGAAGGATGACATGGTGCTCTTGAGGACTGACTGTGGAGTTTAGACTTGGTTATACAATCATTGATTAGCCATGGGAATGTTTAGGCAGGGCCACAGGACACTAGACATGCATTGTTGAAAGTTCCTCATGGAGAGTTTGTGAAGGATGGTATAGAGGGAAAACTAGAAGCAGAAGACCTAGCTGGTCAGAGATGTTGAGGTCCTTGTGGTAGAAGAGAGGGATCTGGCGATATGATGGAATAGGATTCTGTAACTGTACTGACATCCAGGGCAAGGAAGGAGGAGGTACAAGATGACTCTAATTTCTAGCTTGTATACCTGGTTGGATGCCAAAGCTGTTACAGAAGGGAGTACGAGAAAAGTGAATAGAGATAGAATGTAGTCAGTAAATGATTTTAGACATGTTTAATCAAGGGCATTCAGAACTGGAGGAAATTATGTCAAGAATGAAGTAAAAAATATGCATTGAGTATTATAAACCTACAATCCTGTTGTGACTTGGCTAAGATAACAGCTCCAAGCGAAGTCAGCATCAGACTCCCAACTTCACAAAACATTTCAGCTTTCCACCACCCACCTATATTTTGGTTCACTTACAGTGAGTTCCATAGTCCTGTTAAATCTAGAATTATTATTCCTGACTAAAAATCAAGAACATCCTTAGCATAAAAATGATACAATTGAAAAATTCCTAGTTTAAGATGTATTTTAATTAGGAATAGGTAAGAAACAGAATCTTTCAAATTACTGTGTGCTTTAGCATGACTTATGAAAGAGTGGAAAGGATAATAGAATCACACATTAGTTGATTCTTTTCTATGTTGTCTGTTGCTTATGTATATCTGTCTCATTTCTGTAAGTGTTACAGTTATTTTAGAGTTTTTATAAGTGATCTATTAAATTTTCATTATCCTTATATTCTCATCTAAGAGTAGAGATGTATTTTCACTGCATGTAATTTAGTATGTATCAAGCATGTCTCTAAAGTACTGAGCCTGGTCTGTTTAAGTCAACAAAGTTTATCCAAATGAGTGCTCTCCTTAAAGGCAATTGAACTTAGAACTGGCATTTATTGAGTACCTCTTATAGCCAAATGTTTTGCACTTTGCTTATAGGGAAAAGATGGATATTAAATGGGTGTTTGTATTTATAGGATGTAAAGAACTATACAATGTAGTTGAGAAGCCACATACAGATAATTCCATAACAGTATAGTAACAATGTTGACAAATAGCATACAGAGTGGAAGGGGAGCCTGATGCTATCTAATTGGTTAGGGAAGGCTTGAATTAGGAATTGCCATTAGAATGGAGTCATGACTTATGAATATTTTCTAGGTGAAAAATTATGGAAGGAAATTTGAACAGGTATGTCACCAAGTTCTTTGTCATGAGATGAGCACATTCTTGGAATTGCAAGCAGTCCTGCATGACTCAAATACCGGCTGAGCAGGGAAGTACAAAGTGATAAAACAGAGAGATGCGTGGCAACCAGATTACGAAAGCCAACATAGGCATGCTGGGCAGAAAGATTCTCAGTGGTTAAGAGGTGTTGGTGTGTTTGGAATAGGTGCGAAGGAGAATGAGGAGAGGGGGCAGAGAAGCATCTGACAGGAAAAGTCGAAATGCCCCCCTGTTCATGGGATACCATGAGCATGAGAGGAGAAAGTTTTCTGGTCATGTAGTCCATACAAGTTTATATACTTTGTAAGGAATGTATGTTTTATTCCAAATGCAATACCCAGCCCCTGAAGGATTCTATTTAGGGAATTGTAGTGATATGATTTATGTCTTGAAAATATTGCTTTGGCAAGCATGGAATTTGGGTTAGAAAGGAACTCAATAAAAGTTGACAGTGATTTTGACCAAGCAGGCATTAGAAAGAACTAAACAAATCTTTCTAATTTTGGGGGGTAGTAAGGCTGGTATAAAGGAATTATTTCAATTTTTTGGTGTAACATTTAAGTGCTTCTTTAAAAAATTGCATCACTACATAATTTCCTTCCAGTCAACAGTATGTAGGTTACTATAATGTTTTGCTGTTTGAGATGTTTGCATTTCTTTACATAAGCTTTGGAATAAATGTTTTCATTTGTGGTATGTTTTCCGAAGTTAGTAAGGTTTAAGGTATTTTCTTCTCTCTTGCTCATCTCCCCTCCCCCACAGCAATATGCACACGACTCAAATAAACATTTTTCATTATTCTTAGTCTTTTCAGTCTGTAAATCTCTTGAATCTCCATTACTTCTGGAGATTTTGCTAGTAGAAGGGAGAGTTAATGAGAAGTCATTGGTCATTTAGTTCTAAAATTTGATGCCGTTTATTTGTATGAGAAAAAACTGGTGAAGTTGTACTTCCTCATTTTCACTGTTCACTTGATTTTCTGATAACTGCCTTGAAAAAACCACAGCCAATTAATGGTCCTTAATTCTTTGATATTTTAAGAAATTTTTTATTTTATAAATAATCCTTCATTGTGTCACAATGTATACTTAGGAAAAACATTTTTCTTTTAGTGCAATAGCCAACTTAGGTTAATTCAAAATTGTAAGATGCCCTTTTGTAGAGGGACTCTGTACAGCTGACCCTTAAACAACACAAGGGTTAGGGGCACCAGCCCTCCACACAGTTGAAAATCTGTGTATAACTTTTGACTCTCCAAAAACTTAACTACTAATAGCCCACTATTCATCAGAAGCCTCACCAATAACATAAGCAGTTAACACAAATTTTTTGTTATATGTATCATATACTGTTCTCTGACAGTAAAGTAAGCTAGAGAAAAGAAAATGCTTTTCAAATTGCCCCAAATCTTCAAAAATTTTTCCAATATATTTATTGAGAAAAATCCACATGTAAGTGGAACTATGCAGTTCAAATCCATATTGTTCAAATGTTAGTTGTATGAGCAGATTATCTCATGAAAGCATAGTGTTCATGGATGTAGTATACAGTCACCATGGGAATAAAGTCATTTACACCTATCTCCACATGAATGTGTAATTCTCTGTGACTGAGGTCCTGCAGTTCTTTTTCCATTTTCAGTCGGCAAACTCCTACTCATGCTTCTATACCCAACTAAAATGATGCTCATCAGTGAAGGCATCTAGATGAAATGGACCTGAGGAGAGCACTGGTAAAACTACACTGGTAGCTACACAAATGGGGATTTGGAGACATGGACTTGTTAAAAGTGAGAGTGTAAGTTTCAGTAACTTCAAATTACACCTAGAATTCCATCTTGGGAAATAGTACTGATTAGTATCCTTTAAAAAAACAGGAAGTCAGAAAGTGTGAAATATTGGCAAAGATGTGGATTAGTGAGAACTCTTTCACACACTGATGATGGAAATATAAATTCATGCACTTTCTTGGGAAACTGTCTGGCAATATTAAGTCAAAAAAGTCCATTCTCTCTGGCCCTGCATTTTGGTCCCGAGATATACCTCCCACTGTGCAGGTGGCCAGGTGAAACATGTAAAACCATGCTCATATTGATAACACAGCACTTATTGATATTGATAAGATACTTGCTAAATAAATTATGGTATCTTCTTTCAAAGAACATCTATGAAACAGTGAAACTGATTACACTATATTTGCCTGCATTTAAAAATAGATAAATCTTATTCATACAATCTTAAGAAAAGACAAGGCATAGGAAAAATACAGTATGATTTCAATTTTCAAAGTCCAAATACTATATTACTGTGTATGTAACTGTATAAAATTAAATAATTATTGTTTAGGGATGGCACGTAGCACATGGACTACATGGCAAGGGAATGGCAAGGGGATGAAGAACACAAATCTTAAAGGCAGTGGTTATCTCTGAGCTTGAGGGCAGGATGGAAGGAGTACATGGAACTCTTCCAAAATACTGGTTGTTTTCTGTTTCTTAGGCTGGAAATTGGGTATGTGTTATGTACATGTTATATGTGCTCTTTAAGTACGGTATCTTTACCAATTTTATTTAATGGAAAGTACAAGTAGGCAACCACCCAGGAGTATTTTTGAGTTAGAGTTGAAATGGAATCATCAGGGCCCCACCAATTTAAACTGTGATTACTCAGCCTTTTTCATTCTTTATGAAGAAATTTTATAGCTTAGCAAATTCATGAGTAAACACAATTATAGAACATATGAAATTTAATTAAAACAATCTATGTTTAAGGAGCCTTTAAATGAATGTGTGCAGATGAATGGTACTAATATAAATCCTTCTGGGGGGAAATATTTGAAAAGCCAGCATTTTTCTGGTGAACATTCAGACAGATATTATGTATAAGCAATTGATAAAAACCAGGGCTAGTGCCAGAAAGCTGTTGAGTACTTAGAAAAATATAACCCATTCATTTCGGTTACTGCTTCTACTAGTTCTAAGTCAGGAAAATAGAAACCTCGCTCACTATTTTAATAGAACAATTTAAGATAGAGAATTAGATTAACACATGCCGTAGGACAGAAAAAACAAAATGGGATGCTCAGGTAAATCTAGAAGCAGCTTTCATCCTGAAGGCTCAGGGGATGAGATGAAGAGCATGGACTAATCAAAGACCCTAGAACTTTAGAGGGGGAGCTCTGTGGGGTTGGACTGACCTCCTATGGAGAGCACACTGGCCCTGCCCCTAGCACCTGAGAGCTTGGATGTCCCAGGTGTCTCAGGTAACAGGTAGGTAGCAGAAGAGCAATTGAAATGTAAGCTCTGCAGCGTCCGAAGCCTGGCTTCATGTTCTGGGGTGTGCTGCTACTCTACTTGGTTAAAATACCTCCAATTTCTTCATCTACATTAATAAAGTATTAAATGATATCTGGAGATACTGGTTATCAAACCATTAAGTTGGTAAGAGTCCTAAGTGTATTTGGTCACTCCATATAATTTCCCTCTTAACCAACAGGGGTATGTTAGACATCATTACAACTGTACTGATAAGTTGCTTTGAATTCCTAGAATAATTTCAAATATTTAAGTCAGGACTAATTACTCTATTTTTTCTTTTGAGATATGTTTCGTAAACTTTAATACTTCCCCAAACTTAAAACCCATAAATCCTTGAATTAGTCCTGACTACCCATTTCTTTCTAACAGTTACTGTTTCCTTGAATGAAAGACTAAATAGTACTTCCTTAAGCATTTCAACAGCTCTGTATTTAAAATACTTCATAACTTTCTCATAAATTCTTTTAAATATTCTCCTCTCCCTCTGCATATCTGTTTCTCTTTCTTTTCCAAACCTCCCCTTTCTTTCATCCTGTGAATTTAGGAAACTCAAATTGACAAGACTTTTGAGCCCCCAACACATTACTTTGCTTTAAATATATCTTTCTTAAATTCTGTGTTCAAACTAGAAAATATTCCTGTTTGGAGGTGGTCTGTCTTGAATTTTGATTTTTTAAGCAGTGGACAAAATGTTGCTTTCTATTTTGAAAACAGACACACAAGTAGAGTTTTGCTCATTGGGGGAATATGCTTTATCTTTAAGTATCTTTAAATCCGTAAATCAGTTTTATCCCTCAATGGAGCCAACTAGCAAGACACCCTCCCTGAAGCAAATAACAGCCCTGGTGGCATGTTTCAGGTGACATTCACTTGTTGCAGCTTGATTGGGCATTTCCTGAGCTCCTTATGTCCCTGAACAGCTTCTGTCTCAGCTATTCATTCCATTATTCTGTGAATCAGAATTGGAAGATGTCTGCCATTCCTGAGACTCTCAAGGAACCCCTGTGATTTCTGGGCTGGTCACAGATGCCTGCACTTACACTTCCAAGTCATCATTTAAGGGCATTTTGGGGGGCAGCCAATATGAAGCCTTACACCTGGACAGTATTATCAAGTTCCTATATAAGCTTCTGTGACAGTCATTTATGCCATCAATAAACATTATCCCCTAGTCCTGTAAGAATGGTTTTACTATATTCTTAGAAAATGTCAGAGAATTTGCTTTGAATAAGCTCATATATGTAGTATGCCTTGGTGTGTTGTGTAATTTTTTATGTAAATCACTTTTTACACTTCAAGCATATCATTTTATCTTAAATAATTGATTTGTGCAAATCCCAAATGTTTGAGCAACTTGCTAATTCTTGGAAATACTAAGGTTGAGGATAGACATTTGAAGAATTCTACAACCATATGTGAAATATAAGCAGGTTAGTTTATGGTGAGGGTGCTTTTATTATTTTTATCATTAAGATGCTGCATCTGTCATCTTAAATATGGTTTAAAGCAATGAAGTAATAACCTTTTATATTCATCTTAGGAAAGTTGAGTGTTTTTATTTAGAAGAGTAAAGCTGATAAGTCATCGTTAAAAATCTGCCTGGTAACCATTACCGCTGTGTTTGCTGTCACTCCGAAGCGCAGTCAAACCATCGTTAAAGAGATACTTGTGTCTACAGACTCTTAAACCTAAGCCAGATGTAAGTGAAAACAAAACTTTACACCCTTTGAGGCATACTTGACTGTCCTTAACACTCTAAACAAGGTATTGCATAGAAGCCCCATAGCACCAGGTCCTGGTTAGAAGTCTTAAAAGCCCAAGTTTTTTGTTACTGTTTATTTGTAACTTTTTATTTTGCTGTAACTCACAGAACTTGCTGAACTTACAGAAAAGTTGCAAGCTAGTACATAGACCTCATATATTCTTTATCTAGACTATTACTCGTTTGTTTTTTGTTCCATTTGCTCGCTCATTCCCTCCCTCCAATCCCCCATATATAGACGTTTGCATGTATATCTGTGGGTGTGCTTCATTTATTTTCTGATCCATATACCAGTAAATCAGAGACATCATGCTCCTTTATCCCTAAATACTTCAGTGTAAATACTCCAAGAACTTGGACATCCCTTTATGTGTACACATTATAATTCAGGAAATTTAACATTGATAAATACTATTATGATAATGATCCACAGACCATATTCAGAATTCTCCTTATAGCTACTTTTTCCAGTCTAATATCAAACAGTGCCTTTAATTGTCATGTCTCCTAGGCTTCTTTAATCTGGAGTGGTTCTTTAGTTTTTGTTTTTCTAGACTAACATTTTTGACTTATGCAGGCTGTTGCTTTTGTAGACATCCATCCGATTGGATTCGTCTGCAGCAGTGATGTGTGTCCTGTCTGCAGGCCCAGGATGTCACTCTGTCTCAATACTGTGATTGATTATAAATCACTTTGGCCACTTTGTGTAGGTAGTATCTGCTGGTTCCTCCACTATGAAGTTACATTGTTCCTTTTTTGATTAGTAAGTCATATGTGAGGTGATTCTTTGAGAGGACATAAATATCTTACTTCACCCACAAGTCTTAGCATCTGTTAGGATTTCTAGCTCTGCTATTCCTTCTGTTTTGTGAGCTGAAGCTTGCCATTCTTGTGTATACATTTTCTTTAAAGCAAATTTTGGTATGACCTTAATTCCACTTTAATGTGGTCTTTATCATGAGAGGTATTCATCAGTATTAATGAGGAGAGGTTATAGGAAAACTCAGTGTACCTTCCCCTGCAGTCTTCAGAGTTTCCGCAAATTTCTACAACTTGCTTAGCCTTTTTATGACAAGCTCGGAGCTAATAGTAATGTTCGTTCAACAGTTTGTTCACTCTCACAAATCAGAAGTTGTCCCTATGAAATATGATATGATTTGAAAAGACGAATGGCTAGAAAAAGTCATGTTCATTTATTTTTTCAGTAGAAAATAGTCTTTAGTAAGGGACATATTATGTTATCACACATCACACTAATGTATTCAAAAAGGAGTTTGATTTTAAAAGATTAAGTGTGATTTATGCAGGGATTCATACATGGAGGCTTTTTGAGTAACAAAACCTTTCCTTCAGTTAGTTTGCTGATAGCACAATGCAGAAACAGCACAGTGATTTGGAAATGTACACAGGTCAGTCTTGATTATGTAGATACATTCTTTTAGCTTTTTCTCATACTATTAGTGATGCATGATCCATTTTCATGGCAGAAGTGTGCGACTGTCTTGCGTGCTTAACCTCTGAAGGAAAAATGTGGCAAAATACATTTTTTTAATGGGAGCATGTGGCCTTCTGATGTTAAGGAAAAGCAAATCTCCCAATTCCAAGAAGCATTGTGATGTGTAATGTTACCTGTTTCTGTTTGCATTGTTGACCTTGTTAAAAAGATAAATATTTAGAAAGCAGGAGAATGTATTTTAAAACACTGAACCTCACCCAAATAAGAATGCCCTCTAAATCATTTTGGAAAGATCACAACAGAAACATCATTGCATCATTTGTTTTAGTCCCAAGAGATTTAAGGGGCTCTGTATTTTGTGTGGGGTGTTGTTTTGACATGCTTTTTAAAATTCTGTGCCTTGTGCATTAGTATCGGGTAAATAGGAGATTGGTAACAGACATATAATTGTAGATCTTCACTATATTCCATGGTCTTTGGGGTTGTTACACCAGTTCTGGCGATTTTGCATACTTATATTGTTGCTCCTCACCAAAACACACTCTCTCATCTGAGTGAAGAACAATTGTTTTAGAATTCTAGATCAAACCTTTTTTTCAGCCCCTGGGGAGTAAAGCAGAGAGGAATGATATTTTAATGTTGAAATGAAAATAGAATTGTTTTCCAATATATGAAAGGCTATCCAGCCTCCTTCAAGCCTGTAGCAAACCTCACCTTAAAGTAATCTTCTCTTTTGAGTTAGATACTGACTTCAAACTCCTTTTGAAGAACATGCTTCAGATACCCACTACTACATGGTCAGAACTGATACTTGAAATGCAAACTTGCTACCCTAAGGTTACACTCCCTCTGTGTTGTAACAGAGGACAAGAATAAGGTCAGTATGTGAAGTTAGAGGTAGGCAAAATTCATTTCCATATAAAGGTGTGTCTCAGGATGAGGGCTGAAACAATAGAAGGGCTGACCTCAAAAGTAGTGAGCGCCTGGTCACTAGCAATGTTCATATGCAGCCTGAAGACACAGAACTGTAAATAAGTGCATGGTATTTAATTCTCATGACTTCGTCTCACAAATGTTATGACACTTTGGAGTCATTCAGTATGTCCAAGGTTGAAGCTTAAAGAATCAACACAGCGTCTCCTCCTAAAGCCTGCAGAGTACAAACTTGTGGCATTTTGTTATATAAAATTATGCTGTTTACATAGATACCATATATGTCAAATAAGTCATTTATATTTATTTTATTTCAGCTTTATCTATCTTATGTGCTGTCTCTGCTGGATATGATTCACTCTAACTCACTAGCCCATGAACTTCATTACCCTGCACGGTTAGGATTGTCCTTATACTATCTGACAGTCCCTTCTCAGGCCTGTTTTCAAGGCCTCTCCCTGCTTCTTCATTAAAGTTGCCCTTCAGATATTTGCCTCGGCCCATTCCTCCCCCCCAGTACATGCTTTCCTCAAGTGATTGTATTTGGACGTCCCGTTACCCTTGATATCTGCAAACTCATACGCCCAGCTGCTTGCTGGAAAACTATGCTTCGATGTTCCCCAGGCCTCTTGAAAGCCAGTGAGTTCAAAACCGAGTTGATTTTCTTTCCTCTGAAAGCTACTCTCCCTCCTGCATCCAAGCTCTGCAGCCACGGGCTCCCTCCTTCCCCTACCTGCTTACCCCTCCTGCAGGTTAGGATCACTGTGTGCACTTTTTTATGAAGCTTATCCTTGGAGATGACTTTTATAAGTGGCTTGGCAGGTAGAATCTGAAAAGTCTCCCTGGTTGATTCTAAAGTGTGGCTGCTGAAGGGACCACTGACCTGATAGGATGGGGGGCCGCTTATGTTCTAGTCAGTTGCCTAGCTTTGCTAATTTTACCTCCTAAATATTTATTGAGTCTGGCCTTCCTCTGTTTCTGCGTATGATTTTGCTTTTGTCAGTACATGTACTCAAGAGAGTGGATGAAGCCAGAATCATTTTTTTGCTGCTCTTTTTAAAATTTGCTTTGTCTTTTGGCTTTCAAGCAGTGGCTTGGGGAGTTTGGGTTTCCCAAAGCAGTGTGACAGTGCCCAGTCACCAGCTCCATGAACGTAGGGCAACAATTTATTGGATGGTGCAGATTTAGCAGGTGAGGTTTGAGTCAGATCCTGCCTGTGATGTAGATAACAGCTTCCCTGGAAGGTCAATTCTGCAGTTTTGTTCTGTGAGTCATTCCTGGAGCCCAGATGTAGAGCCCAATCTCTGTGCTCCTATATACCTGCATTGATTTGCTTTAAGTAGCTACAGTCTGCTTCCTATAATGAACTCAGAGTAATGTACAAACTAGGAAACAATTTGATTTTAGGGGGAAAAAAGATTTAATCAGTTTTGATTCTTCTCCTTTGTGTACGTTAATGTGACTTCCTTCAAACTTGCTGAGGCAGCTTTGTAGATGTTGGTGACTTTCTGGAAGCTCACAGAAAGGCAGTGACTCTCGACTGATTAACACTGATTGAACTTGGAGACTCGTGTAAATTACAGGTGGAATATTCAAATTCCCTACAAACAAATAAACAAACAAAAAACACCAACTATACCCCTCATGATCTTGGCTCGTTTCAGAGACTAGCACGCAATGTTCTTGCTTTAATCTGACGGTGGTTGCTCTGCCCCAAACACGCCAATCTGTGGCTGGTATTGGTGTATTGGAATTTATTTTCCAGTGGGATTTCTGAGAGATTTTTATTCTTCCTCTACTCTGGCTGAATTTTTCATTATATATGGAAGCCTCAGTCATGTTTTCTAATATTGGCTCTTTATTAACACAATTTAAGATTCTTTTGGATTAGAAAGGTGTTCAGATTAAACAAAAACTGGCATGATTAGACTTACTCAGTTTTGCCGAGAGCTTTTAACAAATGTTTTTTAATATTTAGATTTGATTATAGTGTACATTTTCCAGGAACTCAATCTTTCTTCTTTTTAAAATAATTTTTCTAAATGATTCTTCAAATTTGTAAAATCGTACTGCTTGTTATTGTTGAAAAAAATTTACATAGTCACATACCAATTTTAAAGATGATAAATAATAGCCAGGATCATATGTTATTTGCCATGGTGCACTACAATTAAGAAAAGAATGGGGTTCAGTCTTATTAAGAAATTTCCTTATTCCTTATCACTTTGAACACATTAGTATGTATTATTGAACATATTCAAATACATATATGAATTATACACATGTAAGTGTAGATAAACTCTAGAACTTGATGTGTTATTTTTTTATAATTATCCAATAGACCTTTCCTTCTTAATATAGCGAGTAAATAAAATGACAGCCACCCACAAATATTTACATAGATTGTATATCACAATGAAGGGATTTGGAGTTGGGTATCTGGGTACTTTGCATGAGGCTTATATGGTGTTATAAGTGAGCCACCACTAGAGGCTTAATATCCAGACTGAGGAAAGTTGTGATCATTGGCATGGTTGAAAGTACTTATTTTACCACACATTGCTTTAGTGTTTCCTCTGTATTTCAGACACTAGGCACACAGAGGTGAAGATAAAAGCCCTTGACATCCAGGAATGTAAAGTATAATGAGCAAAAAAGATAAATAAATGCAATGAGATAGTTTGATTAATAACTATCCTTTTTGAGAGCTTCTTAACAGCTCAGAGAGTACCACTCAAGTGCACCAACTTCATCACCCCAATTTCTAGTTGAGGCATTTAGGAACTAGCTCAAGATCACACAGCCACTGGTAGAAGTAGGCTTGAATCCAGATCTCTTTTATTTATCCAAAGCTTTGCTTTTATCTTTAATATTCACACATATTCTACTGGAGAGGGAGTGGAAAGTACCAAGGGAGATTGATTTTCTTGGCTTGGGGTGATAGTTGAAACTTGGGATGTTGGGTGTGGATGAGTATGTAGAAGCTCAATAATTGGTTGTGAGTAGTATGTAAGGTGAGTAAGTAGTATGTGTCATGCATGGAGAAATTTCAGTAAATATGACATTTTGAAAATTAAAAAGAAGTTCACTGTGACAGGAGGACCCACTTCATTTACCTGCTTTCATCAAATTTTCCAATGCCTATTGCCTGTAAGGAATCTTCTAAGTACTGGTAATACAATGGAATGAGTAAATGGAGAATAGTAGGAGATATGGACTCTTATCTGTCCTTAAAGAGAGGATTTTTCTGTGGTTCACTAAAGACCTGAACTATCTATGGAGGATTAAATTGTTTTACTTACTTCTTAATTATACAAGTAATTATGTATATATATAGCTGGAATATTTAAAGCAAACTTAAGATATATCATTCCACAAGGTATATACTATAGAGAGAGATTTCTGTTTAGTATATAGTTAAGAATACTAAAAATTAGAGCAGCACAGTCAGGAAAAAGCTGCCTTGCAGAGTAATGGATGGACATCACTAAACACCTTGTGATACCTGACAAGCATCTTTTGTGGCCTTCTGAAAGGAGAACTGGAAATGAGATGAGGTGGCCAGTAAATGACTTTAGAGTTTTTCTTGATCTAAGATTCTACCTGGTTCCCATTGTGTTCAGAAATATCTATAATGAATGAGAAAAGAGAATAAATAGTAAAAATAGTTTTTGCATCCATTTATATTGAGAAACAGTTCATATGAATGGGCCAAGGACATTTATAAAATTGATTTAAGATATAATTTTACTCAGTTTTTAAAATATTTTATTGCATCTTTTTTCTTAGCTGTTGTATATTGTGTTGCTTAAAAATTACTGAGTGATGAGCTTAATAAATATATACAGAGTACTCCACCCAAAAAAAGCAGAATACATATTCTTTTTAATTGCACAATGGGATAGTCTTCAGGATAGATCACATGTTACACCACAAAACAAGTCTCAATAGATTAAAAAATTTGAAACCATATCAAGCATCTTTTCTGACCACAACAGTAAGAAAGCAGAAATCAAGTATAAGAAAAAAACTGGAAAAAAAGCACAAAACACATGGAAGCTAATAACATGCTTGTAAATAAACTAGTGGGTCAATGAGGAAATCAAAAAATACCTTGAGATAAATTTTAATAGAAACATAGCTCTCCAAAATCTATGGGGCACCACAAAAACAGTTCTAACAGGGAAGTTTATAGTGATACAGGATTACCTCAAAAAAAAAAAGAAAAAAAAAGAAAAAGAAAATCTTAAAACAATCAAACCTTATATGTAAAAGAACTACAAAAAGGCAAAAAAAGAGCCCTAAGTTAAAAGAAGGCAGAAATAATAAAGATCAGAGCAGAAATAAATGAAATAGAGATAAAAGGTTAATGAAACTAAGAGCTGTTTCTTTGGAAAGGTAAATAAACATTCAGCTAGTCTCAAGATAAGAAAGAGGACTCAAATAAATAAAATCAGAAATGAAAAGGAAGTTACAACCAACACCACAGAAATAGAAAGGATTGTAAGAGATTACTATTAACAAATTACTATGATATGCCAACAAGTTGGACACCCTAGAAGAAATGGATAGATTCCTAGAAATATATAGTCTTCAACAACTGAATAGGGAAGAAATAGTAAATCTGAACAGACTGATTACTAGGAAGGAGATTGAATCAGAAATAGAAAAAACTCCCAACAAACAAAAGTCCAGAACCAGAAAACTTCATGGGTGAATTCTACCAAACATTTAAAGAAGAGTTAATGCCTATTCTTCTCAAACTATTCCAGAAAATGAAGAGGAAGGAGTGCTTCCAAATTTATCCTACAAGGCCAGTGTTACCCTGACACCAAAACCAGAGAAAGACACTACAAAAAAGAAAATGGCAGGCCAATATCCCTGATGAACATAGATGCAAAAATCCTTAACAAAATATTAGCAAACCAAATTCAACAATACATTAAAAGGATCATTCACCATAATCAAGTGGAATTTATTCCAGGGATGCAAGGATGGTTCAATATCACAAATTAGTCATTGTAATACACCACATTAACCAAAGGAAGGATAAAAATCATATGATCATCTCAATAGATGCAGAAAAAAACAGCAAAATTCAACATCCATTTATGACAAAAACACTCAACAAAGTATCGAGAGAACATACCTCAACATAATAAATGTCTTGTACGAGAAACCCACAGCTCATATCATACTTAACAGTGTAAAGTGAGAACTTTTCCTATAAGATCAGGAATAAGACAAGGATGCACAGTCTCACCACTTTTAATCAACATAGTACTAGAAGTCCTAGTCACAGCAATCAGACAAGAAAAAAAAGGCATTCAAATTGGAAAGCAAGAATTAAAACTGAGTGTGCATAGCTGGTCTTAAGCTTTACTACACCCAATTGTCTTTCACAGTTGGTGGGGAGAATGTGTGGTAACAGTACAGTCCTCTTGTAGTCTCCTGATTAAATAAGCTAATGACCTGGAGCAGAAAGAAAAAGAAATTACAGTTTTATAAGAGGAAGAAAAATTTTTAAAGAGTGCAATTGCAAAGTCTCCTTGGGGAATTGGCAACCTTACCTTAAGATTTATAGTGAGTATGTTTCCCTGAGGCAGACATTCATCTGTCTTAAGTATTGTCTTTCTAAGATGTGCTTTTCAATTTTGAATTATTTCCTTTGAGGCTGGGGTTTCTAATTATCACCATAGTAACCAAAATTTCTTCACAGATTTTTTTTTTTTTTTTTTTTTTTTTAGGAGAGCAAGGTACAGGCTTTTATTTAGAGATACAGTGAAAGGATAGAGCTCCCGGCTCACACCAGGAGGGGACAAGAGAGTCCCTCTTCACAGATTTTTTAAGAAATATTTGTAATTAACCCAAGTGAGATCTGTAGATTAAGGCATTGATCATGGTCCAGAAAAAAAGGGTATAATGGAGTTAGATCAGGATTTCAATTATGGGTCTGCTACTTATTATCTGAATCCTTCATCAACTTAGCACCCTATTTGAGCCTTCATTTCCTTAGCTGTAAAATGGGGTAAATAATGTCCATTGTACTTATTCCAAAGATTAACTTAAATGATGAGTAAAAAGCCTCTGCCTTGTAATAGATGCTCCGTAGTTACTGGTTCCTATCTTAACATTAGCACCATGGTTGTTGTTAGTTTTCAGATATTTGGACTTTAATTGGGGACAAACTTGTATTAGACGTCAGTTGGGAATAATGATGAAGATAGGAAATACTGACATACTGCTTTACTGTCTGCCCCACACTATTTGGACACTTTACCTTTATTAACTGATTTGACCTCAGGACAGCACTGAGAGGTAGATGCAAGTGGCATGCCCATTCTACAGATGAGGCAGGGACTCAGAGGTGGAGTAACTTGCCCAAGTTTATACAGTTTGAAAGTGGCCGAACAAGAATTATAGTCTTAAGAATTTCATTTTACAACCCCAGAAAGTGAAGCCTTGATCATAGACTTCTATGTCAGCATTTGGATATTCCCAAAATATGTGTAGAACATTTCACCTGGCATGGTTAACAAGATTCTCTACCTTTAGCTAATATGTTTTTAAGTTGTTTTAATGCTCCACTAACCAATGTTTCTCTCTTTTCAGCCTGTGAGGTCGAAGCAGGGAAAGTGTACCAGGTATCCTCCAAAGAGCACATCCAGCCTTTCAAAGAGAACATGGAACAATTTATTATTCAAGGTAAATTCAGAAGAGATATATTGTGCTTCCATCTCTTTTTGGCAGAAAGGTAGAAGGAATTTTTAAAAATACGTGTTGGTTTAAAAGGGTTTATTTTGACATCACAGAAAAACAAATTATGTTTAATCATGAGTCACACAACTGTGAGAGACCAGCAATTTTCTAAACATGCAATTTTGTGGATAATACTCTGTGTTTTTAATAATAGTAAATACAACAATAGTAAATAGTAAATAGATATTGGTTACAACAGCACATATTTATAAAGACAATCACATTTTTGTTTTTTCTATAGAAAATGAGATAGTCTTCTGAGTTTTAACTGTGCTTATGCCTTTTCAGTTCAACCTGATATTTGTTCAGTTTGTCAAAACCTTGTGCCCCAAAACAAAGTATATGGATATTTGTCAGAACCTCAAAACATTATCTTGTATTTTCTTACAGGCTGTATAAGTATCTCTAATATTTAACACCTTTTCTCCAGGGAGCTTAAAAAGTTTATCTCCTGTTTGAAATCATTGAAACCTACAATTATATCTAGGCACTCACTACTCAAAACATTTCTGCTTTAAAATGTTACATCTCTTCTGAAGATCAGATTTGTATCATGCCATGCTCTGGGAAAGTTCTTCCTGTCAGAAATTCTCCTAGAGGCTGACGTGGCATGGGACTGAGGCCAAATAGCACCCTGAAGACTGTCTCCATCCTGTTTATTAGCCTGTGGTTTTTAATAAGTTGTTCAAGTATCATTAATGATGATTTATAATGAATGAATCATACTGAGATTTGATTAAATGTTAAGCACAGCTATTTTTAAGAAGGGAAAGTACTATTTAACATTTAAGATAATCATGGAGACTGAAACAGAACTTTTAGTCAGATTCATAATTCAAAGTGATTGTTGTTTCCAAATTTTCAGGTGCTCATGACTTAAACTGGAAAATTTATCTATCCATTGATTCCTTAATAGTCCCTTGACTGTAATCAGAGTCCTGTCATTCCATAGGAGAGGACCCTGTAAGCTCACCCCACTCTTATGGGAAATAGAAATGAATCTTGTTTTTTCCATCCTGGGGTGAGGGGGGGTAGTTTAGGATCAGGAACATGTAATTTTGGAGAACTGTATAGGTAAAGGATGGAATATTCTTTTTTCGCTTTGGGGAAGAAAGGAGTTCTTAGTTCTGTAGTTCATTAAAAAAAGAAGTCAAATTATTTGCTGAATTTCACATCTAAAATCTTAACAAGTATCACTCATATAGTTCACATAGTATGTGATATATATTGTTTTGAATCTGGATTCTATAGGCAAGGCATTGAAATTTTCTTTTGACTGCCTCTTAGTCATTTTTTTGAGTGAATTGCCAAATCATGTTTTGCAACCCAGGTAGAAATTAGGAATTGTGCTTAGAAACCACACATGATCAGCCATAGCTGATATCTTTGGTAATCATTTATAGTGATTTGAAGGCAGGGTAGAGGCCTTAAGGAGTTGTCTAATATTTACTTGTATGGAAGACAGGATTGTCCAGGCATACTAAATGCATAAGCATGTCTTCAGATTTTAACCATCTCCCAGGAAGATCTTTTAACTACTTTTTTCAGATATTAGTAATTCTTATACTTCTACATGTGAAATGAAATGGCAAGTGTTGTGAGGATAGTAACTTATATGTTCTTAGGAGGCATGAAATGCCTCACCTTTTTGCCAATAGGTTAAACAATCATAATTATATGAGTCTTTCTTCACGGCTTCCAGCAGTTTCAATTAACTTTTTATTTCTTCTCTGGTCCTGTTCAAGTGTTCTATGATTCTATGTTCATTGAAAAAAATGTTTGAATGCCTACTCTCTGCCTAGACATTCTTTTGGGTGCTGATTTGCAGCAGTGAATAGGAAAACCTGTGTGTCATTCTAGAGCTTACATTCTGCACTACCTGGGAGACCGGTAAGGACAAGAGCAAACCCTTTGGAAAAACTTATGTAGATCAAATGCGTCAAACAGATGAAAGTAAAAAAAGTTCTGGTTTGAACATGGTTGCTCACAAGCCTGTATTCAGTGACATATAATGAAAACAATGGATTTCACAATACGTTTCTCATAAGATGAACTTTAAAGAATGTAGCCAATTTTTTTTGGCCTCATATTTTCTCTAGTTATCAGGACAAAATTCTAAAATTAAATTTATACATAAAAAATGCATTCTACCTTAGTACAAATAATCTGGGTAAAATCTTTGCTTATAATTACACCTTTCTCAGTCATAAAATAATATTCTTACATTAACCTCTGTGCTCAGATTACCTTACGTGGGCATAGTCATGTTTCTATGTATCCCATCAGAGTCTTTTTTGATGAGCCTCCCTTTCAAAATCTAAAATCTCACTTGAACCATTCAAGAGACTAGACCCAATATGTCTAAACATTTTTATTGTATTATCTCCCACAGTATAATGGAAATATCTTTTATCCTCGTAAGTCAGCTACCGTGTGGTCTATGGGCCACCCTCTTCACAGTCTGTGGATTTCACCTTGCTTTGGAATCCATTGATCCACCCTCTTCCCAGTTCTTCTCAAACTAAGATTTCATCCTCTCTGCTTAATCACTTCTTCCTTGGGACTGTGTCTCACTTCTGCTTGAAAATAGGCAGATTTAGAGAACTGAGTCCGACTGCTGTAGGCATTCATTGTTTGTAATGGTGCTAGCTATGCACTTTCCTTGGGAGAATTGAGAATATAAAGCTAATAGATAATGTTCTCAGATAATGTTTTGACCTGTGCCCAGCTTTATATTCTTTGTAACACATACCACTTTCAGCAGTTGTATTATTTATTAGTCCCTCAACAATGTCAGTTCCATTTGCTTTGGTTCTTGCAGTATTCTTACACCTAGAATAATGCCCAGCACATAGTATGCATTCTTTTGCTCACCAGGCAAAAGCCTAACAGCTCTCATTAAGCCCATCACTTTGCTGTCTCCACATCTGCATTGGAGTATCTCAACTTTTGGGGGTGGGGTGGGAATTGGCCTTTACAAAACAATACTAACTGGTGTCACCTTGAAGTCATTACCACAGGTCAACTCACTTCTGCTAAGCAATGCTATAAGATTTCCCTTGCAAATTTTGTTTTCTCAGTTTCTGTAATTCATTCCTATCTTCCTCTCAAATCTCTACAATCTTCCTGCTTCACTTCCTATGCCTCTAATGATAACCTCACTTCACATTGTGGTGAGAAAACAGGTGCTATAGTACAGAAGCTCCCACACTGCCCACCACACCTACAAACCTGGCTGTAGACCTTGGGCTTCATCCTGAATTCTTGTGGAGCAGAGATTTAAAGATTTGAGAGGTTACACTGGCAGCAGCTGGGAAGGGCTGTGTGGAGGTAGGCTGGACTTGGAGATGGGAGACAACTTATAAAATTGTTACTACACACTGCTAGAGAAATGAGGAGTCCCTGTTTGTTCTAAGGAAGTATTATGGTATTATGATGCTGGAGAGAGGGTAATTTGAGGGATAATAACAGAACAGGAATGACCTGGTGACCAAATGGAACATTGAGGGGATGGGTAGGTGTCCTGATTTCAGTTATGAGTGGCTGGGTGAGGGTGGTGTTAGTCACTGGGATAGAGGATGTAAATCTAGGAAGAGATTTGGATGGATAGCATGGTCACCATGTCAGTGGACACACGGGTGGACATTCCCAGTGAACAGGTGCATATGTGCATTAGACATGTGGGAGAGCTAAAGTAGAGGATTGGACATCATAGCAAGGTGATTATTGAGTGGATATGATCACCTAGGAAGATAAGAAAAACAGACTTAGAGGTAGGATTCTGGAGGAGAATACATTCATAGGACAGAGAGAGGAAAGAGAAGCCCCAAGAGGTGTTAGCAGTAAGATAGGTAGGAGGAAAACCAAAAGAGGCTGTGGTGGAAGCCACATTAGGAAGCGTTTCAGAAAGGAGAAATGATCGCAGTGGTACATGTCCCTGGATGGGACAGTTTTCTTGGATCAGCATGGGCAGAAACTAGTTTTCTGTGCTTTTAATATTTATGAGAAGTGAGGAAGTAGAAGGACACAGCTCTGCCTTGATTTTAAGAGTTACTGCAGGAGAACGATAACTGGTGTGTGTTTGACTTAACTGTTTAATCAAAGTTACTGTAATTTAGCTTATCTGTAATTTACACCAACATGATTTTATTTCTGTACACATGTTTTGGAGAAAATTAATTGGTGATCCCTAGGCGGCTATTCAGCATTTATCTGCAGTTTTTGTTAAACTTCTTCTGTGCCTCTTTTTTTTTTTTTAAGTAGCAGAAAGTGAGAGGTAGGAAAGATGGGATCACTAGGGGGCCACATGCTTAGCAAATCTTTCTCTCAGAACTCAGCACACCCCTTCCTTCTTTTTTCTTCTCTTTGAATCCAACTTGTATTTTGGACAAAGTGTGCCCATGAAAACCATACTGCTGAGCCATAGAGGCCTCCAGACATGGTGGATTGATTGCCTTTGTATGTATCTATGGGTGTTGAAGTTGCTGGGAAAGAAAGAGGAGCCTCGTAGTTCTCTGTTGTCCGGCTTCACATCCTTTTTACTCATAGAGCACATTTTGATAAGTATATATTTTAACACCTAAGCTCAACTATCTCTGGGACAGATGGCAAATTTTAATAAGAAGCTAGGTCCTCTCTATGCTATTAAATGAAGCAAAGTCCTTATTGTGATTTTGTCAATCAGAAAACGGCTAGTGAGATTTTTTCATTAGCCTCTCTCTCCATACCTCTGCTCTCTCTTTTCCTAAACACTTCTTCCTTATACAAAGCAGTACATTGTAGCTGAACCAGAGGCATAAAAATCAAGATGAAAATGCATAAATCTAAAATCACATGCTTATGAGTAAAAGGGTGCTGAAACCTCAACTCTCAAATGCACAGTCTTTAGTATTGGTAATTCTGTGATTGAGAATGAGAAAGCAGTGAGTATTAAGTATGCCAAAGACTGAGAAGTCTGCTACAAGTGTCTTCTGCTGGAAACGGTGCCCATGGCGCCTTGTAAGAGTGCCCCATATTCGAGTGCACATGTGTGGTGACATGTTTGTTTATTTCTCTGAAAATGTAATAGGATAAACAGATGAATTTGATCTTTTGAAGTAATCTTTCATTGACCATTCAAAATTGAAAAGGAAACATAATTGTTTTTTAAGCAATCAACTTTTTACTTATTATCTGTATGATAACAATAATAACAATATTAAGCATTAATACTACTTCTGTTGTGCTAAAGAGTTAGCTACAGTCCTTTCATACTCCACGTGATTTCACTTTTGTAACTCTTGAGAACAGTCTGAGCAGCCAGTTACCCCAATTTTACAATGAGCAAACAAAGGCTTAGAGAGTTGGCTAAAATCACACAGTAGACAGCAAAGTCATATAGCAATCCAGACCTTTTCAAACGTGGGTACAGCCATATTTCATTTTCATTTAAAAATTGTTGTATAGTGAGGGACTCCAAGAAGTAGTGGATAAGACTTGTATAATGTCCAGAGGTAGGAACCATAATGCAGACAAAATACTGGGTAAGATACTCAGATAAACTCAAAGTCAGGCCATATTAGAACTGGCAGATGGGAACCCTTCTGTATCCGTGCAGTATGCAAGCTGCCACCAGGCTCCAGAGAGGCAAAATTCTTTCCCTTGATGTATGATAAAACAGTGATTCCATCTTGGATCCATTGTACCCTTCCTGTCACTCTTCACACTTGGGCAGCATGAATTTGAAGTGATTCTCCTGAAAAGAAGAATAGTCTATATTCCCTCCTGTCTGGGGTCAGATTCCCAGCAGCCACAGCCATTCGTTCTCTAACTGTGGAAGAGAAACGATCAAAGAGCCTCTGCGGAGTGGTGGAAATGGGTTCCATATGGGATTCACTAACAATTGCCTCCTGCGTCTTTCTACTTGGGTGCTCCCCTGACACCTCACACTAGACATCTCCATAATGTGTTCCATGCTGTGTCCTTAGCACCCAGCACATAGCAAACTCCGCATATGTATTTATTTCATAGACAAGTTTTTCGTAAGGAATAAGGAATGATGTTATCAAGTCAACTCAAAATACTCAGTGCTCTACCCCTGCGGGCTCCTTACCATTGTGATTTCACCCGTGTAGTTGTCCAACAGGGACTTTGGCCTCCCTGTTTATTTTTTAATAAATGAGTGAAAGAAATAATATTTAAATAATATATGCATCTATTATAAAATTCAGATATGTAATTGGATGTAAGTCTTCCTGGTATTACTTTCCTCTATTTAACCAATGTTATGTTTCATTTCTATCCTTCCAGAGATAATTTGTCCATATATATTGTGCATATACATTTGTATTTATATATTTTACATATATAATTAAAAAATATAATTATATGCATTACATATAATACATATATTTATATGTTTATATATTTTACATCCTCTGCATGTTGTTTTTGTCTCTTGCTCTTTTCATTTTACTTTGAAATATTTATGTGTGTTTTATATTTTATAGTTTATGTATAATAGACATAGCATATATGAGTGTTTTATTTGTGCATATATATGCACACATCCATACAACATATAATTTTGTATGTTTTATATTCACTTTATATATAACAAAAATAAATGTTTCATTGTGTGTAACATGTATTATATATTGGTATTATATATTTATATAGTTTGTATATACCCTACATAAATATATTTTATTATTCTTTAAATTCTCATTACTTGCTGTAATTGTGTTTGCTGCCAGGGGAAGTACATGGTTGGGTTTCTTCAAGCTTCTGGTGACTTATTGGTCTCATTTTTGTCAATCAGTCAATATGCAGCCTTGTTTTATGTGTGCTCATGTTTGGAGACACCTTATTTAATGTGTATTAGATTTGTTAACATTGACCTCACAGCCAGCCACACTGTAACTTGGCCTGATGGAAGCCCATCTAACATGTAATTTTCTCCAGAAGGCACACAGCAGCACTTGTGCTTAGAGGCACCGAACAGTGTTGCAGCTTCATACTTGCAGGAGATTATTTAAAAAGAGAAATTTAAACTAAAAACACATACAACAAATAAAAAACTGTGTTGCGATAGACCAAGAAAAGGACACTTATTTACAGTATGAGCTGAAGTAAGTCAGAGCCTTGCCCCGTTCAGCCGTAACTGAGAATGTGTGTGTCAGATGACCCAGATTGTCCACTTTTGTGCGTACGTGCTTGAATAACTACAAAAGCACTGCAGGTATTGATTTTGGAATTACAATCAATTTTAGTGAGTAGGCAGATTCACAAATACAGAATCCATGAGTAATGAGGACCAACTGTATATTTGAAAGGCTTATGTATGTTATATACCCATGGGGGGGGGTGTATGGGTTATATATTATGTGTATGTATTATAACCTAAATGAGATCTAAATAATTGAAATGGGCAGACATTTATACCTCACTCAACAAAAATGTGATTGCTATGTTCATCTCATCTGTTTATCCTTCCTCAATCTTATACTCATGTTCTCAGCAGACATGACCATTATCCTGAATTTTCTGTTTATTATTTGTATACTTTTTTTTTATAGTTTCACAAAAAAATATGAGTTGTAATCATTATTACTTAAGTTATATAAAATTCAGATAACTATTGAGTTAAGCTGTTACATCCTAGAAACCTGACAAACTGTCTTATTAATATAGTAATTTATGAGTTTTTAAAAGTTTTCTCTGTCGACATCACTGCAAGTGGTGGCCATTTTACTTATTAGTTTCTTGTTTCTGGCTGTATTTCACCAACTGGTACCTTCAGTGTGATATAGACAGGAAGTGTGGAAATGGCCTATTGCAAAGGGATATGATTAGAGGAATGGAAAGAATTATTCTGGCAATCTTTGTAAATAAATTACCATAAAATCATTGAAGGTTTTCTTCCCATTCATTATCTCTCCTCTACTACTTTGCAAATTATATTCTATACCTTTATTCTTTTAATGTATACCTTTGATATTTTAACACAATTCTTTAATAAAATTCAAGGTTTTAAAATAATGTGAGTCCTTAGGATGCTTTACCCTTACTCTCATCCATTGATACTAAATGCCATTCTTTTCCAGAGTTACAGTATCATCTTGTGTTTTTATTTGCTCAGCATACCCTCATATTACACCTTGCATCTGAGATGTTTTTTCTTCTTTCTGAAGTACATTCTTTAAAAGTTACTTTGGTGTGTGACTCCGGATTGTAAGCTCTCTGTGTTTGTCTATGTGGGAATATACATCATGCTTGTTTTTGAGAGATAGGCTGCTAATTATATAATTCTGGGCTGAAAGCAAATTCCTTTCAGGAGTCTGGATGCCTCTGACTCTTCCCTTGTGCATTGGCAACTCTGCTTTTGGTCCAATTTTTGTGTCTTTGTTTCTAATCTAAATTTTCTCTCAGACTCTTGTATGTTTTTCTATTTCTCTGTATGTTTGCTTTGGCTAATCATCAGGGGCACTACCAACCAAGAACTATTTGAAAATAAATTTCTTGCCTTGCATTTTAGGATCACATGTTGTAGACTGAGGCCCACTGTAGTGTGATTGCCCATGTGGGATTATGGATTCTTACGTGAGGGTGTTTCTTTCCCCTCCCATCCAGAACCATGGGCCAGATGGGCTCATTTCCTCCATGTCTACTACAGTGGGTAACAGTTTTTGGTTCTCGCTTCACTGAGGGGGTCTTTGGACACCTAGGAGGATTCTAGGACTGTTCAAAAGTTTCCGATATGGCCTTTCAAACCACAGCTCTAGGTTGCTTGGTTTATTGATGTCCCCAAAGCAGCACCTGCTTACACCTCTTTGGAGTCTTGCTCCTGTTTGCTTTTATGCCCTGAGAATTTTCCATGCTTTCTTGCCAACTCAGCCATGAATTAAAATTATTTTAATCCAACAGCTTTGGGTGTTTTGTTGTAAAACTTTTTGATATCTACTCCATAGAATGGTTGAAAATAGAAACCCATCTTGGATTTTTTTCAACCAAAATGTCTTTGAGATACTTCTGTATTAGTACATTCTTCTTAATAACTTCATAATCTTCCATTGTAACAACACCACAATTCATTTACTCATTTTTTTTTACTAATAAACCTTCATTCCTACAACATTGCTTTTAAAGGGAAGAAATTACAAGGAATAAATGGGTACATTTCTCATCATGCATGCTTGGACAACACCTTCCTAAATGTTGAACTTCTGGGTCAAAAGCAACATTGACCTTTTTTTCTTGGCACTTCCTTTTCCCATATGTGCCTCCTAACTTTTCCTCTCTCATCTAATCATTGCTAAATGCTGTGGATTTCCTCAAACAGGTTCGCTTCCCTCTAATTCCATTGCATTCACCTTATCTTACCCAGAATAATCTCCTGCTTTTTTAATGGTAACCTCTTCCTAACAGGTCTCATTTTTCCTTGTTGCTATCTTCCTGTTAGAGTACAATCACTGATGACCCTCATAATAACCTGCAATCTTCCGGAAGAGATTAAATTATATTGAGAATCATGATGATGAAAGTATGTGAATGCACATTATAACTTAGGTTTACATTTTATCCAATGTATTTTAAAATACGTCAAGCATCTGAGCTGTGTTTTTGGAATATTCCCTATCTGCCCTCCATGTTAGATAATAAACTATTAACTGCATATGTTTATGATTAAGTCTCAGCTTTCTTTCCTTAGGTCTTGGGCACTTGGATAGGATCCACCATGCTGATAAAGCTTGACCAGATTTTTATGTCCTTGGAGTGGAAAACCCCAAATACGTTCCTTGGTCGTCAATGTGACACTTTCTAGTTTTTTGAAAGAAAGTGACCTAGAAATTGAATTCATGACTACTACTTTTAATACTTTAAGCCTTTTTTATTAAAGCAGTTCTGGCATAATGAAACCAAAGGGTCCTTTTCTGTAGTTACTTAGGAAGTACCAACATGTTGATTCAGAGGGAAATACTCATAACTAAATAAATTTAACTGTTTAAAATTACAAAGATTTCTGGCTAATGTTCAAAATCTTATTTTTCTTTGACAGATGTTCTTTCTGGGCATTGCTTGGGCACTAGCACCTTAGGGACCTTAGAATTAAGGGAGCGTGCCCATGTAGGATGCCTCTGATCACCTGTCTTTACTGTCATGAGCAGCACTTGGGAGGCATAGAGCCATGGCACATAGGAGTGCACCGGTGTCACTACCTGTGGGGCACAGGAGTGCATTGGTGTCACCGCCCATGGCACATTGTTCCTTGTTACAAAATGTATTTTCTCCCACCTCTGGCTATTTTAAAAATTTTGTCTTTATTGATGATTTTTAAGGATCTTGATTATGTGCGTTGGTATGTATGTATATCTGTGTATTTATATTGCTTGGAGTTAGTGGACCTCTTGAATCTGGGAGTTTATAGTTTTTATCAGATTTGGAGAATTTTGGCATTATTCCTTCAGTTTTTTTTCTGCCTGGCTCACTTTTTCCTCCATTGCTCTAATTACACAGATGCTAGACTATTTGCTTTTGTCCCAGGGTCATCAAGCCTTGGCTAATTTTTTCAGTCTTTTCTTCTCTATGCTTCAGTTGGAATAGATCGTTGTTATGTCTTTAAGCTTATTGTTCTTTGCTTCTGAATTATCTAATTTCATGTTATTTTCATTTTCAATTCAAGTGAATATTTCATTTCAGAGACTATATTTTTGGTCTTTACACATTTCACTTGGTTCTCTTTCTTTTTGTACCTTCCATTGTTATATGCTGCACATTTATTTTTTTTAGAATTCTTATGTTGAAACCCTAATCCTTGATGCCGTAGTATTAAGAGGTAAGGTTTTGAGAGGTGATTAGGTCATGAGGGTGAAATCCTCATAAATGGGATTAGTACCCTTATAGGGAGAGACACAAGAGGGCTAACATCTCTTTTTCTGCTCTCTGCTCCCCACCATGTGAGAATACAGCAAAAAGTTGGCTGGCTGAAAACCAGCAAGAAGACTTTCCCTAGAACCTTACTGTACCGGCACGCTGATCTCAGACTTCCTTCATCATTATCTGTATTAACATTACCATTCCAGTCTCCAGAACCATGACAGATGAATATTTGTTGTTTAAGCCCCTGGTCTTTTGTATTTGTTATACACCCTGAGCAGAATAAGACATCCATTTTTCTCCTATGCCCATGTTTTTCTTTAATATTTGAGCATAATTATAATGGCTGCTTTAGTTTTATTTGTTAGTTCATCTCTTGTCATTACTGGGTCTCTTTCTGTTGATGTTTATATTCTGATAATTGATTACATTTTCCTTACACTGGGTTGGTCTATTAATTTTTTATTAAATGCTAGGCACTATGATTGTTCTGTTGTTGAGTATATGGATTTTGCACATTATTCTAAACAATATTTGACTTTGGGTAGACAATTGAAATTACATGTGAGTCAGTTTGATTCTTTAAGGCATATTTTAAAGCTTTTCTAGAGCTGAAGTATCTTTCACACCCATGGTGATTCAGTTCTAATAAGGTGCTCCTCACCAACACACACTGGGGTCTCCAATAACTGTCCTATGCCAGGTGGCAGTGGCTTCAACTCTAGCTCTTGAGACTTGGACCATCTCTTGGCTCTGTATGAGCCCTGTGAATTGTTCAGTTTATAGCTCCTTGGTTCTGTGCTTTGACTTACAGAGTTTCACTCTCTATATATGCTGCCTAATACTCATCAAAAACTCGAAAAAACTTCACTGTAAATTCTGGCCCTTCTTTTCTACAAGGCTCTATTTCCTGTCTGGCACTCTGCTCCTCAGCTTTCAACCACCCTGACTCTCCAAATGTCTACCTCTGTTTCCTCAACTGAGCAAAACCGGTTGGCTTATTTGGGTTCTTCTTCCCAGAGCCTACCATCTGGAAATGGCCTTCAGACGGAAATCCAGGAAGGTCATGAGGCTCAACTAGTTTGTTTAACCTTCTTTTGAGATCAAGAGTCCTATGCTGCCTGTTGTCCAGTATATGAAAACTGTTGTTGCCTATATCTTACCCAGTTTTCTGGTAGATTACAGCAGGAAGGTAAATTTGGTTCCCGTTAACAAGTCCAGAAGTGGACATCTTTTTCCATTGATTTAAAGTGAATGCAGTTCAGTCTTCCGTACATTGCTTGTTACACCATCCTACCAAAAGAGGCTGGACCTACCTCTGTCCGCAGCTTCCTGTCTTATCTCCATTACAGTCCTTTTCCTTGATATCCTAGATGATGGCACACCTCTTTTTCCTGCTGTTTGTTGTTTAAATGCCCTCTGTAGGCTCCATTTCTTTTTTCACTTGACTAATGCTTGTTCATCTTTTTTGTCTCAACTCAATGTCTTGCCTTTTTTTCTTGTTAACTTCTCTCTTATAGGTAAATGTGCCACTCACTTACTCATGAATGACTTGACAGGATGGCTTGGGAGTCAGGTTGAGTGAGTTTGAATCCTGTCTCTTTCTCTTAGTATTTTTAGTATCTTGGGGCAAGTTATTTAACTGCTAGTTTTTTCCTTGTAAAATGGGAATAATTACAGTGCCTTTCATATAGGGTTTTATTATTGTGGGTTATTATATGTAATGAGTTAGAATAGTGATATCATTATCTGTATTAACATTACCATTAAAATATCTCTATATCATTTATGTGCATGATTATGTATATGTCTCCTCATCTGACATTTTCTTGAAAGGAAAGACTATATACTGCTTATCTACATATGAGCCTCTAACAAAGTATCCAAAATGTACTGGGTCCTCAAACTTTGGTTGAAATATTGTAACATTAAATTATGTGACTTTTGTTTCTAGGATTGGAATGCCCTAGCCTTCCTATTATAATTCAAGTATCACTGTAGCAAGTAAAGTTAGGAGGAAAAGAAAACACATCAGGAAATTCATTTCAAGCAGTTTTATGTTTTGATATTTTGAATCTACAAGTTAGAATTTATTGGTGTTGCATTTAATATTGAAAACAGCCTTAAAACACACATTTGCATGTTTTTAAAGACTTACAGAGATTTTTGTTTTATCTGAAGGATCCTAATTGAAGTTGATCTTTAAATAAGCAAGGTGTGTTTGATTTGCCTTCTTCAATAAGGTAGTTGTTACATGGTAAAGAAAAAGGAAAGGAATTTGCCTGGGTTATGTCTTTATTTTTATGTTGCATTAGTGAAAGTACATGAGATACTTGCTTAGCATACATGTGGAATAATGTATAGGTTTGGAGTATGATTTTGCATAAATTAGGTGAAGTAAGCAATTTTCTAGTTGAAAATCAGTAGCTTTTTTACACTGTATTGTCCACAGAATGTAAAATTCATGTATACACATATTTTCCCATGTCTTTTTAACTTTGGGCTTCAAATGAAGATTTAGAAAAGAATTTCACTGAGGACCACTTCAATAAGTACATCAGTCTGGGTGATAATAGCATATGGCTTTCTTGTATTTTGGATTTGGCCAGAAGCCACATATATCAAATTTTTGATGTATGCATCATTTACTGTAGTGTGTATGTTTCTTGAGTCTTTTTACAGCAAGTACCTATCTGTTATGTTTATAAATACCTATATTTTTAGGGACACAAAGGATATATATTTTTAGGCACAAAGTAGGAATAACCCTCAGTATTAACTAAGAGTTGGCTGTGAATTATTGCAAAGGTCAAGTTGTAATTTTATACTTCATAGATTTTGGCTTTCTTCCTCCCAGGAGTATTCCACAGCATTTGTTTTATTGTCCTATGAATATTTGCAGCCTCAAGGAAGGAATGCCTTGATTTTTTGTTATTTCTCTTGCTATCTAAGGAAAGAAATTCTGATATTCATTCTTTGTCTGGCATGAATAATCTACCTAACGTTAGTTGAGGTTCAGTTCATTGTCAAAAGGAGCAGTGTCTCAAAAATCTCAAAAACAAAGCAATATATCTGTAATTAAATGACAACTTTAAATGACTCAGAAGAAAGGCACTACGTCTGCCTAAAAAATAACCCATACTGGCTGCACTTAAAAGCGACTGAAATGCACATTCATAGCTAATTATAAACAAAAACTAGTTAACACTTTAAATAAAAGGGGAAATAGCAAAAAGATTTAGAGCCTAGACGAGCAGATGAAAGTGTTCTAAGTTGCCTTCCATCTGATATTACTCAAATGCAACTCTGTCTCCAATTACCTGGGAATATGTGGTATTCCCTCATGAAAGCTCAAGATCAGAAAGGGTGTCGGTTCCGTGCCTCTGCTTACTCACAGTCATTTGGAACAAGTTCAGCAGAAATATTTAACATTGCAAAAGAGTCTGGAGCCAGACAAATGACTACAGACGCTAATCGCTGGGTCAAAGTAGTAACTTAGTAGGACAGCAACCCCCAGAAAATATTCGTGGAGGCAGAGACTTGGGGGAGGAAGTATTAGTACTGTTGGACAAGCCATTGCTAAATGCCCAAGTGCTAAACAGAATCGTTAAAATACTGTTTTTAACCAGCTGCCTGTTTAGGGCTGTCGGTCCTTCATGCCAATGGTCTCTTTGGTAGGATTGGACCTGGAAAGGTAATCTTAGGCCCTAGCCCTAAAATAAACAAAAAGAAAGGGAAAAAATAAACCCTAACCAAATAAATAAATAAAGGCTGCCTCCTAAGAAGTTCAGTGTTTCTTTTATTATATGGTTTCAACCACAGGATTCCTCTGGCTCCAATTGCAGATCTCTAGCTCTCGAGATGTGAGAGGCAGAGCAGAGCCGTCATTATGGCAGCTGTAATATTCGGATTAATATTTCAGACCCAGTTTGTCCCTGAAGTGTAGCCTCTCGGAAGGTCTACTTATTTCTACAATTTTAGATTTTAGGTGTATTGCAGTAAGGTACTGATGGTATTCTCCTGAGATGGTTTCACAGTACAAACTATGTTTTACTTCACCTTCTCTTAAAGCTACATTCCCCCTCCTTCCCTCTAGTAACAATAAAGTATGATCACTTTATTTCATTATCTTGATCCTCATTTTTCTTCACTTCAAACTCTTTCCAATACATTCATCTCAGAACAATTTTCTGGTAGTGGATCTCAAACATCAAGATATGAATAGTTACCCATAGTATAAAAAAGGTATGCTTTAGAGAACTATTGCAAATTAAAAAAAAAAATTTTATCTGTCAGATTTCATTTTACCCTAAGTTTACAAAAAGCACTGTCTTCTCCCTTACAGCAATTTCACTTATGTGCCTTAAAAAAAATGCAGGAGGCTGAGAAACTGTTAGCCTTTGCTTATACCATAAGTGCTGAGAATTCTCCATCGTAGGCCTATGAAAACAGTAACACACACAAATTAAGGAGAAATAAAAAGAAAGAAAAAATATTAAATATATTTTAGAGTTATTCATTGATTTTGTAAGAAAGGTCTTTGAGTATACTCTGATATTTCTTGGCCCATGACTTCTTTATGTTGTCTTAAGGAGGAAACCTTATTTATTATATATTATATATTATTATATATAAGCCTCATTCTGTATCTGGATTTATCTGTAGAAGCATTAAGAGCAAGATATTTTGTGCTTCTAAAATGGGAAACTTTTTGCATTTTGAAAGGAACATATACCAGTCCTTTAGTACAGTCATGGTAATGTGGCAAAGAGAGGAAAGTCAGGAAGATTATTATTATTATTCAACAGGCTTTTATTCATTATTTAATCAGGTGACTCAATGAAAAAGAAATTATTATCTTGTTTTAATGATAAAGAAAATTTACTAAATTGAAAGTGATTATCAAAGTTATTAAAATCTGACATACTTGGTGGCCGATCTAGAATTCATACCCAGGTGTGCCTGACTAAATCTCATGTGCTATGAAGAATGGGGAAATTAATCTTACTCGAAGTAGAAAGTTGGAATCTTTTATATCTTTTCTCTTGTATAGCTGATTTCATATAGTTAGTGTAATAAAGTTTATTGATAACAGATTGTAAATGTGTAGGAAACTGCTGCTCAAAGTAATACTGGCTTTCAAAGCTAGTCACAAAGCCATTAGAAACTAAATGAAATTTTTATATTTTTACATAATTATAGCTTTATATAAATTATATATATATAATTTATAATTATATATATAATTAATTATATCATGTATAATTTTTATATTCTGAAAAAATAGATCAGGAAATAAAATTATAATAAGATGTACATTGTTTATAGAAAATAATCTTATTTCTGTGTCACCTTCAGCTTTTACTTCAAAAGCTATGCCTATAATACAGATGGCGTGCAGCCTGTCAGAGTTTTTACTCAAACTGAAAAGCACTGTAAGATTTTGGTCACTGCGTGCGATTAGCTTGGGTGCTCCCTAAATGAACGGGAGAGGTTTTTGTATTTTAGTTCTGAAAGATATCTTAATTGTCACTAACTTAATCATATTTTATTTTAGGTTGGTAGATTTCATCCTCACTCACTAGAGAAACCAAACCCTGCATTTGTCACTCAGTTAACAACATAAGTATGTTTAAAAGAACTGTGACAACAAAATGTTGATGGTGTGTTTATACGAGCAGCATGTTGGAAAATGGTATCTCAGCGTTCCCAGAAAACTGAATTGCACCCCGAGTTTTAGGGAAGTTTTTGTTTCTAAGATGGGCATACAAAGGAAAATCTGTTCAGTTCATTGAATTGTTGACTCTACATCAAGGGTTGAAATGTGTACACTCTAATGTACCATCTTTGATCTCTCATTTGACTGTTTATCAAAGCTGATTACAGTTTGAATACACAAATCCTCTCCCTTAGCTTAAAAATCACGTAAAAATAATGGATAATAGAGCATTTAAAAGTATTCCCTGCTATTCCAGTTTGATTTTATGATTGTAATATGGCTATCGAGTTTGTGAAGAGGGTCTGTTTTTATGTTAGGTTTCTTTGGTAAGAATCAATCTTCTGCCACATTGGATTAAAGTGTTTTCTTCAGGCAGACTTGTTCATGCAGTGAAGCAAGAGCTGTTTTATACACATCAAAAGGAATCATTGTGAGCAAATGAAACTCACTTCATTCCACTCACCACAATTTAGGGGCTTATGCTTTTGAAAAGCATAAGTATGTGCTTTCTTTATCTGCATGTAACAGTTGAAACAGAATAAAATAGCAACCGACGTATTCAGTTACACGTAATTGTGTATTATATCACTTTAAGAATTTCAAGAGCGGGAAGTCCACCATTTTCAACAAACATTTATGTAGTCCCTGCTAATTATTTGAGGTACTATGCTAAACATTTTGTATATGTTAACAGATTAATTTATTTGCCTAAGATTACATAGCTAATTTTAGTGGCAGAATCAGGAATAGAACACAGATCTTTGGCATCGCACTCTAGTGTGTTTTAAGTTTCATAAATCATTTACTTGATTCTCCTAAAATAGTACAGAAATTGTTTTCCAATCTCAGTGTTAATCTCTGTATTTTTACAAAAGAAAAGTTAAAAAAAAGAAAAAGACACAGGAAGACAGTTAGAAGATGAAACTTCCTGAAAATGGTGCATATCGTGTGCTTTTCTGTTTTCCCCTGAACAAACTTCACGTGGTTCTAGAATTGCTTCTGGAAGCAAACCATTTTTATGCTAGGCAGCCCAGAGCATACTTTATAAGACAATGTGTTCATGTTGGAGTCTTTTCAAAATAAAATCATAGAACATTTATTCCATTTTTTTAATATGGCTAACAATTGACCTGTAAGTTTATGTAAACAATCTAAAATACAAAAAGGGAAAGGGGGGAAAAACCCTCTGCTGCCAGCTGAAATGATCCCTGTGAAATTCTGGCAATCCTGGCAAAGAGTGGAAGCATGACACTTGATTATGGCTTTTCAGATACTATACAGACCTTCGAGCAAGCACTGTCTTGAGGTTGTAAAACATTAACCAGCCCAAGCTGGACTATTGTGTTTTAAATAGTGAGAGAGACACTTTGACAATTCCCAAGTGACCATGGGTTTGATTTCATGCACAGTTCCAATTTTTTTATCATCAATTTGCCTTGCTCCACTTTGTCTTCTAATTTCTCCAAATGGCCACAAGTGTGACCCAAAGGAGAACAGTTATAAAAAGACAACTTCTTCTTTCACGAGTTCCAAGTTTTTTAAATTGATTTTTAGACTTTTTGTCCTGGAGCTCAGTGATTTTCAAACTGTATGTCACAGACCATCAGTGAAGTGTGAAATGAATTTAGTGGGTCCCAACAACTACATTTTGAAATCTAATAGACTAGATTAAAAATATTAGATGGCATTGCATGAGATAAGAGTATTTTTGAAAATATGTGTCAAACATATATGTCTATTTAGAGTAATACAGAAATTCCTAGAATGCTTACTGGTCCAAAAATGTGAACGTCACTGCCATATGTATTTTATGTGATGAGTACTAATGTTATTTTAAGTAATTTGAAAATAATGATGTAATCTCTTTCCCAAATTTGATCTTTGGATTTTTGTTCGCTACCATTCTTTGTTTTTATACAGAAAGATAGCAAATAAATGGGTACACTATCACCTCCCTACTTTTAATTAGTAGAAAATGTGAGTGTTTTATCTGAAGAAATTATCTCCAGGTCTGTTCAATCGCCGTCTGGTATGGACAGCACTAGCGAAGAAGGTCACATACCATATCTGTTCGGTTTTTCACTTGGTTTTGTACCTTTGCTTGAGACAATTATTTTGAACTGATTATTGGCATTTACATCTCCTTGACATTCAGTGTGAATATGGAATTTTGTAGTTAGTGTTTTGTTTTCTCAGGCTAATGTGACTGATTTAAAGAATTTGCTTAAAAAAATGGAATAACTTAGAATCTAAAAATTTTAATTGGTCATGTAATATATTTTAGGTTTGTCAATATAAGAATCCTAACTTGATGAAAATTAAATATAATTATTTTATATATCTACTCATAGGTTTAAAATAAACTTCTGGTTGTAGTACATTAGAATTAATAATGCAGTAAAACTATTTCATATTATTTGGATCGTATTTTGCTTGAGATAGTATAACCTATTTTATCATTTATCTCACTTATTTTTCTTTTCTTTCATTTTCAGCTAAAATTGACCAAGAGGCAGAGGAGAACTCACTGACAGAGACTCATAAGTGGTGAGAAATTGATCCAATAACAAAGTGAACAAATAATATAATATCTGTTCTCAGAATAGGCTTATAAAATGTCTAGTGTGTTTCACCTCAAGGAACTAGTCATTAGCTCAATTTTATTTTCAAGCGTAAAAGAAAAATAATATAATGCTGGGATTCCACATTAAAGTTCTTAATTTTATTTCTGTGACTCTGGATGATGTATAAATCCATTAAATACCAGTTATGGCAAGTGGCTTCGCATCTCTCTTTTGAATAAGACCTAGAACTGTGGAAATACAAGCAAAAGGAAGGCAGCAGGAAAAAAAGGCTGTTTCAAGAAAAAAGGCGAAGGGTTTAATTATAGGAAACTATTGAATTTCCACATTTAAAAGTAGAATCCAGGTAGGAAGCCACGAGCTTCTTCCCTGGTGTATGTTTACTTCCAGAATGGAGACTTACAATCGTGGGAGAGCATAGAAAAGCATCTCGGAAATCTCCCTGCTTCCTGACTCAATTTTCTCCTCTTCTCCTTTCTCTCTGTATTAACTAGTGTTCTCCAGAAAATAGGACCACAGAGTGTATGTGTGTGTACATACACATATAAATATAAATGTAAATATATGGAGATTGATTTTAAGGAATTGGCTCACAGCAGGCCAGAAATTCTGGAAGGAGTTGATGTTACAATCCTGAGTCTGAAGGACAGAATTCATTCCCACTCAGGGAGCTGGTCTTTTTTTTTAAGGCCCTCAGCAGATTGAAGGATGTCCATCCACGTTATGGAAGGCAATCTGCTTATCTCAGTGTCTACTGATTTAAATGTTAATCACACCTAAAAACTACCCTCACAACAACATCTAGGCTGGCACTTAACCCAAAACTGGTTACCATAGCCTGGCTGTGTTGACACATTGAATTAACCTTAACTCTCTCTAAAGAAATCTGATAAGCCTTGAGGGAAATTTTTGATTTTAAAGAAGTTCTTTGCCATCACTTTATTAGGCAAGATCCTCTGTAGTCTATGAACAGATATCACATATTTTCATGGTCATTGGTTTAATATAAAATATTCTGCTAGGCAAATTGGTAAACAGAATTAACCTGTTTCTATGGAAAGCAAAACTGAGCTCAAGACTTTCAATAGTAAACAACAGAAATTTCAACAGCTGCATGTAAGCAACAGTTAGTTGCATGAAAGAAATACTGGCTAATGACAAAATTGTCAGTGAAAAAAGCCATCTTTTATAATTAAACAATGAATTCTGAATTCAAAAATAAAAAATCAGAATAATGGCTCTTATGAGACATTCCTCAAGGAAATGAGTCTCTGCACCATTTTTGTAGCAGTATTGTATGACCTGGGCAAAAAGTTAGCAGTAATTCTATGCAGGAAGGCAATGGAACCTGGCCTGATGGCCTTTTGAGTCTGAATCCTGCTCCTCATGTGTGATAGCTATGCAATTTGGGGCCAGTACCTTAACCCCAGGATAGCAGTACCTACTTTGTAGGTGAGGCTTAAAGTGAGATGATCTTTGCCAGATGCTTAGTACTTAGTAAGTAACCAGTCGATGTTAAGTGCTTTGTTATTTTCACATTATTGTCAGAAATCAGAGATTATAAAATGTTTAGTGGTAGAAGTAGAAACAAGAGTCAAATTTCAGACTCAGGCCATATATTTATTTGTTCACTTCTGTTCCTCACTATCTCCACTGAATCTGGTATTGGGCAGCAGGGCATGGTAATGAAGCATAGATTTCAGTGCCAGGTCTGCAAATCTGTGCCTGCTCCATCCTGCTGGCACTGTGGCTCTGAGGATTTACCATAACTTTTGAATCTGTGTCCTTATCTGTGAAATAAGAGGAACAATACTCACATTGTAAGTGGGTAGAGATCAGCTCACAATAATTAAGTTAAATGAGTTAAGTATATAGAACACCTATCTCATAGAGGTTTTTCAGATCCCCATCTCTCTTATTTACCAAAATACTTGAGCTTGGGAGACTGTCTTCCAGAATGAACTCTTGTCCCAACACAACCAACCATTTAACTGGAGAAAAGTCATTTAACATTTCTAGACAACATTCTAAGGGTATCCAGCCAATGGATAATCATTTATTCAATAAATCTTGGTAAGAGTGGGAGTCTGGCATTTGAGCCACACCCCATTCTTTCCCATTCTCTTATGGAAACTACTCCAGAAGCTATAATCCAGACATGTGCCCCTCCCAAGTTCCCAGGCTAAGGCTGTCTTTATACCCTGGTCAGCAGACTGCCAGCATCCCTTGTGCCTCCAGCTGTGGCTTACTGCAGTTCTTGCTAGACCAGCCACAAAGAGAAGACAGGATGCCCTTTGTCACCCCATCCCTCTTGTAGGGTATACATTCTGCCCCAAGTGTGGCTGATCAAGAATACTGTGCTCCACAATGGAATATTATTCAGCCATAAGAAGAAAACAAATCCTACCATTTGCAACAACATGGATGGAGCTAGAGGGTATTATGCTCAGTGAAATAAGCCAGGCAGAGAAAGACAAGTACCAAATGATTTCACTCATATGTGGAGTATAAGAACAAAGAAAAACTGAAGGAACAAAACAGCAGAATCACAGAACCCAAGAATGGACTAACAGTTACCAAAGGGAAAGGGACTGGGGAGGATGGATGGGAAGGGAGGGATAAGGGTGGGAAAAAAGAAAGGGGGCCTTATGATTAGCATGTATAATGTGGGGGGGGGCGTAGGGAGGGCTGTACAACACAGAGAAGACAAGTAGTGATTCTACAGCATCTTACTACGCTGATGGACAGTGACTGTAATGGGGTTTGTGGGGGGTACTTGGTGAAGGGGGGACCCTAGTAAACATAATGTTCTTCATGTAATTATAGATTAATGATAACAACAACAAAAAAAGAATACTGCTCCAAAGCTGTCACCCCAGCTAACTAGGGGTGAGGGCCTCACTGGGAAAGGCAAGCCAAGAATACTGGGGGCACCCACTGCAGCTCCTGCTTGTGGGACAAATGGACCCTATTGTACCTCCAGCTTTGCCCCTTCTGCAGGGACACAGAGATCCTGCCCAGAGGTCTGCATTTCTGTATGAGGGGACTGACTTTACTTGGAACAGAGGAGCATTCCAGGCCTAAAGACTTTGTCAGAAACAATGGCAGTCTTGGTGGAGATCGGTTAAGAGGGAGAGTTAGCAGAGAGAACCTGGGAAGGAGACAGCAAAGAAGGATGCTTCTGGGCGCAAAGTCCACCCTGGGGGTTGGGAAGGCTGTGCAAAGCTGGCCTCACTCAGGAGCAGTCATACTGGGGTGAGGAGCAGACTCAGACACATCCCCTGAGCTGTGTACAGATCCGTCAACACATGATGGAAGCCTCCCCGGTATTAGGGTCTTTGGCACAGCCTTCTGCCCACTGCTGACTGAACAACAAGCTTTTCTGACCCAGGGGCAGCTCCTAGCAAGCCAGACTTAAAAGTGAGAGTGTGCACGCACCACGCAGTCTGGGGACTGTGCCTTCTGTCTCACAACCACAGAACCGCTGCAGCAGCACCAGTTGAGTGCACTGCTTCTGGGACCAGGCATGTGAGCAGGCAGAGATGTACCTTTGTGACGTGCTGAGGCCTTTCACCCTGCCAGGCTGGCTGGCTCTTCTCTGGCAGCTGAGAGAATGGCAGATTTGGCCACAATCCTGGGATCTCAGCTCGACTTCCCACTCTGAGCCTTGGCCATTTTATAAACCACCTCATTTCCATCCATCAGCGGATCACCAAATGCTCTCTGTACCTATGTGAACTTTGTGCAATCTGAAGCCCTGGGCTTTTATGGAATTCTTCTTTGTGCCTGAATTGGCCCAGTATCCCTCTTATCGCCACCCCCCCAAAAAAAATTGAAGATAATATGTACTCTCACTCAAATATTTGAGTCTCCTCTGCAAGGCCCTGAGAGGAAAGTTGGACATATGCATTTGGGCATATATCTTCTCAGTCTTCCATCTCTCCTTCTTCTTTACTTTATTATAGGTTATTATTATGTTCTAGGTATCATATTAAAGCAGCTGACATCCATTTTGGAGATGAGATGCCATCTAAGCAAAGTGATTCTCTTTGTTCTACAGGTTTGAGTACTAGCAGAGCTGACCTTCCTCATTTTCCCACCTTCCCTCAGCCCTTTAATCTTGAGGCAGGACACACACAGGGAAGTTCAAGTTGTATGAATATGCTAACAACATCCTCATCAAAGGAATTTTCTTGTGAGGATCTGTTTTTATCTCAGTGATACGATTGCAATTCAAGTCATTTTAGTTTTATATATTACATCCTATCCCCAGAGACCCAGGGATAAATTAGTGATAAGTGCATGTGCTTTAATTTTTAGAACGAGTTGAGAGTCACTGATGGATAATCATGATAACTGAGTTGGGCTGTAAATATCTATAAATATTTCTGTATCAAAAAAAGAAGTTTCGCAAAGGTTTTGAGGCCAGTTAGCATTGCAGATGCTAATCCAAGTTGCTCTGAAAGGAGGCAGATGAGTGGGGTGGATGGGGCCCTGGCAGCTACACCCCAGAATTACAGCTGCAAAAACACTTGAATTACCTGGGACTCAGCTTCCTCATTTGTAAAAAGCCCCTCCCCTCATCCTTCCTTCTGTCTTCTGGCGTTGTAGGACTGCAACACCTTTTTTTTTTTTGCATTACGTAGTTTCCTCAAAAGTAGCTAATAAGAGGCCTTACTAGAAAAACCTAGTCATGTGAGAATGTTTGCAACCTACACAAACTCAAGTCATTAGGTTGCTTTGAAAGGACACATATATTCATTTGTCTTTATATTTTAGTACTTAAAGAAAAAGGCCTTAGTCGATTTAAAATGGGTAAGTGACCTTTATCAAACACTAACTAGCATTCTTTTCTGTAGTGGGATATTATGTGTTTATGAGTTCATCTTATGATTCCCTAGCTAAATAAAAATATTCTAAAGAAAACAGTGATTAGTATCTTTTTAAAGCAAATCAGATCTTTTTTTATATTCCATTCATTAGCATGATGGTTTTATGGGCTAATTTTGTCTGTTTACTCAAGAATTTTTGCTGTTAATCTGAGAAGTGGTACTTTGAGGAACTCTTTCACATCAACAAAAATGTATAGCTTTTGGATAAATAGTTGGGCTGAACTCTCCAATTCTCCCAGAAGGTAAGACAACTGGGTGATAACTCTTGAACCATGTCCAGACCCAAATACAAAGTGGGAATATATTCTCATCTTCAGATGATTTCACTGGGCAAGCCAAACTAGCATATTGTATTACAAGACAGATTTCAGCAGAATCTTATTAAGGTTGGCTGCATCCCCACTGTATGTGTTTATTTCAGCTTCTGCTTTTATTTTATTTTTAATTAGCATACACGACTTTCTTTAATTGTAGAAAAATGTCACCAGACCAAATATGATTGTTTTTATTTTCCCACAGAATTACTCAGTGTCTGTGTCAACTCATAGGCAGAGAATGTAGAAAGTCTGGATTTGTCTAATAAATGGCCATTCCTTTATATCTAAATCAGAAAAATAATGAGACTGGGAGTTAGAAAACTGACTTCTAATACTTGAAGTCCTTATTTATAAATTGTGGCTAACTTCATATTGTTCTTAGAATTTCTTCATCTGTTTCTTTTCTTAAAATCCACAAGTAAAAGCCCTATTTTTTGGTGAAACTGACTTTTGAAATAGAAAAAAAAGCACAGATTTTTAGCAACAGTTTGTCTCAGCTGTTATTTTCTTAGGTGTCACTAGATTTAATTCTGTCATCCATAAAGCAGATAGAAAAGACTAAAAGTAACTTTTGAATTATATTGCAACTATTACTGTAAATAAATTACCTTTGTAGGTTACCTTACATAATATCCTAGATAAAGGAAATCAGGCTGAGAAAGATATAAGTAACTTGATACCCTTTCTGTGCATAATGAAAAATGAAGAAATTTGTCCCACTTCCCCATTTTAAAAGGGCTGTCATTTTTCTAGGAAGTTTGTGACTTCCTACATATGAAAACATTTGTTTCAAAGATGTTTTTATTTTTCAGCAGGGCACATATGCTACTGAAAGTTTTACATGAAACTTTTTTAAAGTGTTTCAGAATGGACGTCTTTTTCTTTTCTCCAGGAACTAAAGACAACTAAAAGATTAGGATATAACTTATCTTCTAATCCTAAAACAATAGCTTCTTAAACAGAGAACCAATTATCACAATCACACTTACAGAATTAATAAATTAATCTGTTTTGTTTTGGTATTATCATGTGATGAAGATTTGACTGTATAGTTTTAAAATATATTTAATGTACCTCAATGCCATTTTTAAAAAACTCTTAAAGAGACTACATGAGAATATATTAATTCTCTACTCCACCCCCACATCCCATTTAACTTAAATAATAGCAAAGGCAATTGGAAACAACCAGTAATAAAAGGCAAAAAGCAGTACAGGAAGAAAGCACATTTGTGGAAGAATCTTCAATCACACGTTTAAAAAAATAAATACTATTTCTGCATGTAATATCGCTTGAGTGGTATTTTACCAAAGCCAAGATTGCATAACAAATGAGCTGAAATGGAAAATTAATCTTTCATGCAAAATAAAGACAAAATAAAGGAAAGAAGAAAAGGAATGTTGGTTCCAATCGTTTCATATAGTATGTAACTGTTCATTTGTCACGGGAGAGAAAACATTAAATCAGTCCTGAAATGATGCACACATACTTTATCATGTTTAGTGACTTTTAGAGTGTCAGTTTGTAAAGTGTTTATCCAAGGAATGGACTTCTGGCACATGGATAAAATGAAAAGTGAAATGTTTAGTTCATAATAGGCATATTTTCCAGAATCTTTCTGAGTAACTATCCAGAGATGAATAGAAAGACTACAGGTCTGTGTTTATCTGGCTTATGCTGGCAGACCAGGCAGGCTCCAGCCTGGTATTAAAACTGAAGTGACATGGAATGTCTCTGCAAAACCCCCAAACAATTACATCATTCTCTTAACAATATTGATAAAGTAAAACAAAGTTGGAGTTTGTTATTTTCCAATTGGATTTCTTAGTTAACTGCTTCCAATCCTGCCTGAAGATTTACTCTTTGGAGGCTTGCAGAAGGGAGGCTCCCTAGGACCAGTGGCTGAAACTTGCACATATCACACTCCTTCACTTTCAGGCCATGTAGTAAAGTTTAGATACAGAAATTTTCTTTGTGCAAAGGAATTTTCTTCTGTAGTTACATTTTTTTTTTTAATCAAAGATGTAACTATTTATTTTTAAAGTTGTCAGTTTAGTAACAGCTTTTAAGGGATGAAAAAAATCCATTGCCACTTAAGCAGTTTGATTGTACTCTGGTTTCAAAAATATTAAAGTTTTCTTAAAAAAGTACTCTTAGCTCAGCAAATAAGGTAATTTTCGAAGGAAATAAGAGAAATTGTATTTAGATACATACAGTGACCTAACAAACATTCAAATGTTCAACATGGCCATCATCAATGATATATAAATAACATTTAAATTTTCATAAAATCCATTGACTTCCAAAGGTATGAGACCCTCTGCAGATTTGCCGGCCTTTATCAGTTATAAAAAATATTCGGAGGTGGCGGTCTGTCCTGAAACTTTTTGTTGGCTTTTGTGTGTTCTGCATAGAAGGTCCTTTTGCTTCAGAGAGTTTGGTATGTTTCCTTTTCATTTTGGTTAGTAATTAAAAAGGGAAAAAACAATTCAAAGGATTTCTGCCCTTTTACAAAGTTTTGTCTTAAAAGTGGACACTTTCTCCTGTTTGTATGGAGTTGAAAAGTGTTCCCTATTCTAATATTCAAAAACATGTTTGAGCTTAGTATAGACTTGTAGAGTGTTTACAGAAGCTAAGTTTGCCAATTTGATAGAGGTTAGAACTCCTAAAAGTTTCATCTTCTACAACCAAGAAGAAACGTAATGAAACCACCACATTTTTATTGGGGATTCTGCTTGCTATGTTCTTATAAGGGGGTGGGCCAGGTGCAAGAAGAGAGGATATGATATTTTGCCCACTGTTTTGTATGCTAGAAAATAGAAAGTAGAAATGGTTAGAGTTAATAGTTTAGCACGTGTATTTAACCATCGTAGCATGATTCAAATCTGTTAAGATGATCTGACTTCAGAAACTGTGCTTCCAGCACAGAAGATGTTCTAGGAAAACCGCTTGAATAAAAGTAGTCTAAGAACGCTTTCAGAGGAAGGAAAAGTTTTTCTGGGTAGAATGAAACTAAGAGAAAATGAAACAGTCATAGGCGACTTTATCTATATATGCACATTTCATGGGCAAATTAGAAATCTGTTTTAAAAGATTGTCAGTAAGAGGGCTCATTTGGTTACAATGAATTACAGAGAACCACCTTAAGTGATACCCCAAAAGGAATTTCTCAGGCCCTCCGAGTCCAAGATAAAGGTAAGCAGCCTCAGGAGGGGTGGGAATGAGGCAGGTGTAGGGCAGGGTTCTGCAGTTGGCAAGGTGTATGGTGGAGTCATTAACAAATCCTGGTTTCCCTTTTTTTGGACTTAGATCAGCAGAAATTACCTCCAAGTTTTTGATCAGAGTTGGAGGGGGAGGAAAGTACATAGATTCTGGCACCACTCAGGTTGTCCATCTGCAGAAAGTGTCAGGGATGAAGATAGCAACTACTTCTAGGTCCATTGCAAGTTAATTAACCTTTCTAATCTCGATTCTCCTCATTCATTGCAAGAAAGCAATGTGTTCATATAAATACTGCTTTTAAGACAGTAGCTAAACACACAGTAAGTGTACAATAAACACAACTTTTTCCTGAAAGAGTATGCATTTTTCTACTCTTCAAAACAGCAGTTTCTTTCCAAGGTCCAAGGTTTTCCACAGCCCTTCTCCCACCTCCTCCTCCCCCAAATAACATCAGCCCATCTGGGTAAGACCAGTCACACTCCTACCCCTGGTCACAGTCTCCTATAGAGAAACATTAGCATATTTACAATGAAAATATATTTTAATCCTCCGGTAATATTGTGGTGTGAAAATTTGCATCTATACTGATTTTTGAAAGAGTAAGATTGTTATTGGCACATAAAACCCGAGATTAGCATGAATAAAGTAGATTTTGCAAGTTACTTCCAGAAAGTTGCCAAATCTTACTGTATATTATTTAGCCCACTAAAAGAGTTCCCAAACTGACTGGGGATTATTTTTAAACATTATGAAACTATGTGCTTAAAAAATAATTCCTAAAGCCTTTTTTGTTTTTGTGTGTAGCCTTTACATTGTTTAGCAATAAAATGATGAATATTTCTGGGAAAAAAATCATGAATTGATCAAAATTATTTGATTTGAGGATCACGAATCAAGTTAAAGAGAAAGAAAATATTTGGTATGGTCTTCAAAATTGGCCTAAAAAATGTATGAGAAACTAGACCACAAGATTCCTGACATGAGTACTTACAATTAAGAATCTACCAGAATGAGCACAGAATGAAAAAGGCAATAAGCGATTGGAAAATAATTCCAATAAATAGAAAAAAGGAGGGGAAACTAGAAATGGGATGTGATAATAGACATTGCAATCACTTATGCATTTTTTTAAATTAAGGTATCATTGATATACACTTTTAAGAAGGTTTACAAGAAAAACAATGTGGTTACTACATTCACCCTTATTATCGAGTCCCCCCCATGTCCCATTGAAGTCACTGTCCATCAGTGTAGTAAAATGCCACAGAGTCCCTACTTGACTTTTGCATTTTTTTATCTGGTTATATTCTAGAGTGTTGTAAGTGAATATCTAGTAGAGACTATACCAAATTGCACATTCATTTTTTTATGACCTGAAACTTTGACTTTACTCTTTTAAAGTTGATTTTCATTTCAAACATTCAATGAGAGTTGAAAAGCATGGTTGCGTATTGGTAATCCAGTATTTTGTAGTCATTTATTATTGTAGGCCCATGCCTACAATAAGAACCAGAAAATTATTATTTCAGATATTCAAACTATAAATCAATGTGCTGATATAACCAAAAGATAAAACCAAAAGCCCTTTGGACCTTCAAGTCTACCCTCTAAAGCTGAACAGCTTTTGCTTCTCTTAAGACCTCCAGACCCTCCGGTCATGTCTTAGGAGAAAGAGTGCCTTGCAGGTTGACATGTATATGTTTTGATCTGTGTTAAGGACCTTTTAATTTCTGTCTTTACTTGTGAATATAAAATGTGGGTGTCTCTCTCTCTTTTTTTTTTTTTTCAACTCATGCAACTTATCTTTCCTTTTTCCCTTAAGTTATATCCCATATGTTCCTGGTTAGATAAGAGTAAATTAAGATAATAGTCTAAATCTCTCACTTTATTTGAAGTATGTTCTATCAACTCTGCTATATAAATAGCTATGCCATGTTTTCAGATGTAGGGTTACAGAATTTCAGCCTCATTTTAAAAGCAACCTCTACAGATAGGGTATTTGCATAGGACTTTTTACATTTTCATACTCTTAAATGTGTTTTTCATGCATGGAATCTATAGAAGATGTGAGGTTCTGTTTTAATGGACTGAGATTTCAGCTGCTATGTGAGGTTATATGTGAGATAATATGTAAATAACTGGGGGAGGGGAGAGTCTTTTTCCTGTCCTCCCCCATAAGTTGTACACACACAGTTATTCAGCATTGTAACATGTGTATAAACTCTGTAATTATCTTGCACTGTAATATTTTTATAGAAACACCCAGATAATGAGGAAGACAAGTAGCAAGAGGTAGCAAGAAGCTAAATAGTGATAAATGTCTTTATTGCTTTGCTAAATCTGTAGTTGTTAAATATTGTATTGATTTAAGACAATGGCATTTTTTCATAACCTATTATGTAGGTCAAGGTCAAAATATGCTAGGAGTATGAGGAAATGCATATCTAAGTAATAAAATGTAAGTAATAAAATGTTGAAAAATCAGTAACTACAAATAACTACCCACTCTAGTACTATTTTGACAAAATATAAAACAAATTAGAAAACTAAATGTCAAAAGCCAGAACTTGATAATTTATTTCAATATAATAATATAATATAATAATTATATATATAATATAATATATAATATATAATTATAATATAATATATATATAATATAATATATAATATAATATATATAATATATAATATAATATAATAATTCAATATAATAATATAAGTATAATGCTTAGTATTTGATGCAGAATAAATTCAGTGATGTTTAAGTGTAAGATTTACAGGACAGCGAGTGAAGGATGAGATCTCAACTCTCTGATAATAATACATAACTGGAAACAAAAAGATTTGCTAGCCAATATGAAAAGTGTACCTATACAAAAAATGCTGGCATTTAAAAAATTATTCTTTCCCAATTCCATCTTTAAAAAGACTTATTTAAGTCCTAGCTCAGAAGGAAAACCCTACCATTAAGATTTTCTGTTTGCAGTTTTTCGTTAGGTAAATCTAGCAGTCCAGAAAAATTGGCAGTTACTGATGGAACTACATAATGAAGACATTCTAAAATAGTGCAACAGGCTCTTGAAATTTGGAAGGGGAAATTCAGCCTTAGGATAATGAGATTCTAGAAGTATACCTCAATTTCTAGGTTTCTACCTCAGGTCATCAACCAAACAAATTACAAAAGGATTGAGGAAATAAAATTGATACTTTGACTAGAAGAAAATATTGGAAATTATTTCTAGGGTTTAGAATGAGGAGAAGCTTTGCAAACATCATAGGCACAGAATATTAATGCTCATTTCTATTTTTGTCACTTATTTCTAAGTGATTCATTGTTCCTTGGTATTCTACTAAGTAACAAATTGTGGGGTTACTTACATAGGAGTCAAGTTTTAGTTTAGAAAAGTTTTTCAGCGTTGTTTTCCTCATATTTTTCCTTATGTATATTTGCCTCTCTAGTTCATTTTACTTTTTAATGATTTTTATTTTTATTTAATTGTAAATGTAGACATAGTTCAAAAAGTCAGGAGCACCACATGGCTTATAACAAAAAGCAGCAGCTCCCGGCCCTACCCTCCCTGCTGTTCCCTCTGATATTTCCCTTAGCTGTTTCCTCTGGTATTTTGTGCTACATTTTTCAGTAATATCCTTGTACTGTTATTTCATCAGTTATTAATTTAGCATTCTCTATTAATTTACAATAATAGTAGATGAAGTCTTAGCTCACTCTTAACCCCACCTCCCCTTCATTCTTGTAGCCTTTGCATTACAATTTTTAGTTAAATGTTCAGTGTTTGCTTAATACCTCTATTTCAGTGTTACTGCTTTGGGAGATCGTGTGGCATGGTGTTTTTTTTCTTACCTAGCTAAAATGTTTTTTCTTGAAGTTCAGAATTTTTTTTCATTTGCATAGTGTTTTCTGAGCCTATTTTTAATTTTTTTGAATAGTCAACCACATCCCCAATAGCCTCTCTCAATACTGTTTTCCACATAGTCAAACATATCTAATAAGATAGGATGTTTATTTTTATTTTCCTCTCTGAGCTTTCCATCCTTGTGATCTGCACGGGTCTCTGAGGCTCTGACTCAGATATCATCCTGTGACTGCCATCAGCTACTTAAGTTTTTGGGGCAGCTCTTTCTTAGATTTTGCATTTTGCTTTCTCTTGGGCACCTTCCTCTTTTGGGGAGAAGAGGACATCCTACAGTATGGACTTTATAGGAAGGTTATATGTGAGATAATATTTTCAGACCTGCAAGTTCTCAAACATGTATTCCCTCACCCCTGAGTAATACTTTGTCTAGACATAGACTCCTATCTGGAAAAACATTTTCTCTTAAAAAATAAAGGTATTGCCTCTTGGCTTCTAGTCTTCGGGTTGCTTCTGAGAAGTCTCACAGTGTTCTTGTCAGCAGTTCTTTGTGTCTGACTCATGCTTTTCCTCATAGACATCCAGAGGCCTCTCTGTCCTGGTGTGAAATACACAGCTTGGACTTTGTTAAAGGCTCTTTTACTCTGCTGGAAAGAAGGTGACTCTTCTGTTTGTAGTCTCATGGCCTATTCTGGGGTTGGTCTAGAATACTTCCTGATGTGGACATTTCTAAAACTGAGATGGGGATAGGACGAGATGTTTGAGGTGTGCGTAAGTCAACCAGGCAGAAATGGTGACTGTTTGGTTCAGTGTTTGGGTCTGAAGCTCAGGGATGTGGCGTGGCAGGCGATGGCACTTTGTATGTCATCAGCGTGAACAGGTAGAGGCAGACACCCTGAGAGCGCGTGACACCCACAGGAGCCAGCGTCCACAGGTGTTCGGTGGCCTCAGACCAAAACATAAAACATTCTACTTTTGAGGTGTACTAGAGAAAAGGAGATATAATGGGGAGAGAAGTCAATTCAGAGTAGCAAAAGAGAGATAGGAGAGTGTTGTGTTACTAAGTCTAGGTAAATCAAAGGGAGCAGAAAAGCCTAAGAATGATTATGATGTAGGGCTGAAGGCAAAAATGTTTGGTTTAGTAATAGGAAAACAATCTGTATCCTTATGAAAAATGGTTTTATTTGAGTTTTGACCCAATTTAAATAATTGGGTCAGAAGCTGTATTACAAGAGCTGAAGAAAATGAGGAAGTGGAAACTCAGGGCTGGTGACTTTTATCAGAAGTGTCGAGAAGGACGATCATTTTAATAGCCACAAAGCAGAGGCAAACTGATTTAATGGTTGGTGGCCACCAGGGAATTAGAATCATGGAGAGAACTGAGTAACTGTAAGTGATGTAATGAACTCCAAAAATGGGATGGTTCCATCATGGCGCAACAGCAGTCAGGAGGACACGAGGGCAAGAAATAAGGAAACTCCCTTTCTTGACTCTCTGAATACAGGGCTTAGGAGACAGGAAAATGTAAGGATTCCACTAAACATTATGGGTGACATGGTGTTACCTAGTGAAAGCCATGCTTTTACTAAGGAAAAATTAGCAACTAAACATTAGAGAAAGAAGATATGGGGCTACACATATGCTCCACACCCCCTGAATGAACGGGGAACCCAGACTACTTAAGAGTGGAGCCAGTAGAGCCAGTTGGTGGTGGGTATCATGGACCCCAAACCATGGAGCCATAGGTACAAGGAGAAGAAAGGGAACTGAGCTGGGAAGGGCTTGTGCATAGGAAGACAAGCATGCCTATCAGTCAGAAATGAAGGCTTGTAACAGTAGCACAAGACCTGGAGAGCTTCCTTGGCCAAAGAATTGTTAATGGCCAGTGCTGATAGGTTAGCCCTGGTTCATGGGATCATCATGATGGAGCTCACACTCTGCATCTTGATCTCTTGTAATTGTTGGGCTTAAGATGGGCCTAGAAATGGATGATAGGAGGCAGATCCCAACTGGCCTTATTGGGAAAAGAAGGACATATTTTCTCTGGGAGAAAAAGAATGAGAGAACAGATTGTTCAAAAGACAGAGGGGTATCTTCAGACTGGACACAGTTACCAGTGGCTTGTGTTACCTTACAGCAGTGTCTCCTTGATGGCAACTTGGGTTTTTTTGTTTGTTTGATATGTTCAGAAATCATAGGAAATAGGTCCTGTAGATAGGGATTTGAAATGGAGTAATATTTCTTCATATTTTAACTACATTACTGTCTTCAAAAATGTTAAGGTGCCAAAGTATCTAACTTGCAAATATTTCTGCTTATTTTCCACAACAACAGCAACCATGAGGCCCCATACACAGTCTTATAAAAAGGTATTCCACTCAGGGTAGCTTTGCTATGCAGCTTCATCATGCCAGGAATATCTCACAAATATTGTTGGGCTAGTGAAGCAGAGATTTTTCCAAGCACTGACAGTACATTTTTTAAATGCCAGATATTGTTTGAGTATTATTTATTTTCTCTTTTCCAGCCTTCCAATCTCTGAGCTTAAACTGTGCTGAGCAATTCAGCATTCCAGTAGTGATCAGTCACTACTACCTGTGAAGGAAGCTTTGTAATATTTCTAACTGTTATTGCCACAGAAATGAAGATTATATCTCCTGTATTGTATCTGTATCTGAGATGAGGGATGGGAGGGCTTTGGGTTCAATATTCTTTTTTTTTGTAGATAATTATTTTTTATTGAAGGGAAGTTGACACACAGTATTACATTAGTTTCAGGTGTACAACACAGTGATTCAACATTTATATACATGGTAATTCTAGGTACCAGCTATCACCATACCAAGTTGTTACAATATTTTGACTATATTCCTTATGCTATACATCACATCCCGGTTACTTATTTATTTTACAATTGGAAGTGTGTACTTTTTTTGTTGTTGTTGTTGTGAGGGCATCTCTCATATTTATTGATCAAATGGTTGTTAACAACAATAAAATTCTGTATAGGGGAGTCAATGCTCAATGCACAATCATTAATTCACCCCAAGCCTAATTTTCGTCAGTCTCCAATCTTCTGAAGCATAACGGGGTTCAATATTCTTATATCAGAATATTGAGGAATGGGCAGGGTAATTTCTAGTGCCTGTTTTGCAGATAAAGAAATGAAAAGAATCTCACCACTGTTAAATTACTGCCCCAGTATTAGGAAATAAGGTACCACAGAGTCAAAACTGGAATTCCGTCCACCTCAAAAGTTGAAAGTTATGTGAATCATAGTGTTGGGCAGTCATAGGATTCAGGTATGACATTTTAAAGCCAAAATGAATGAAATACTGATGTTTGTAGGGATGTTTTGCTGCCCTAATAAGGGTTTGTAACTCACTTCTTATGTTTCTGCCCTGTGCATAGTGATGCAAGGGTAAAACTAGCAATATATGTTAAAGTGGTTTGTAGTTGCATGGTAAAATATAAATATGATATATTTATGTGATTATATACAAGTGTATATGTTGTTGTCCCCTTTAATTATGTCAGTGAGAAAACAAACAGACAAAGGAAACAAAATGGTATGCATAATGTACAAGCCTCATGTTTTGGCTATACGAGACACTTTGCCTCTCAAAGCAGAGCCCTCTGTAGTACAGACTTTTAAGACTCATCAGAAATCTGTTACATATCAGAAGAACTTGGTTGTCTATATGTCTGTCCTGTATGTGTCTTCTGAAAATTATTCCTACAAACAAATGACTGGGATTAGAAATGCCATCCCTGCCTGGAGAAATAGCATTAGCGTTGATGCAGCACAGCACGATTTATGTAATATTGACCATGAGCACCCTGTCCTGAAGAAATAGCTGGAATTTTTTAATGCTGAAGGTTCTCCTTGACCTAGGAAATCCATCTTATGCATAAAATGATTCTTGTACTATTGACTCTACACAACATCCCCGCTGTATGGGTAAGCTAGAAACAGCATGTTAGGTAATTTAGCTTCTGAGTGAAGAGTTAAGCATGCTGTATCTAGACAGCAGAGATGATCAGCATTGAATAGGATGTAGGCTGGCAGTTTGCAGTTCAGTAAATATTTGCTAAGCATTTCAAATAGGTGAGGGTGGTGATAACAGCTTATGAGAACTGCAGAGTTCATTAAGGCTCACCCCTGTGCTCTAAACACTGCCAGCCTCAACCAGGAGCATGAGATCTTCAGATTAACTAGACACTTTCCCCCAAGTACTCTTGTTTCCATGCTTCCCCAGCCTCCTTCCACTTCTGCCCTCCATCACCTGCTCTGCCCCAGCCTTCCTGTCCACACTCAAGGTCACCGAGTAAATTCTCTGCACAGAGTCCCTTCTGCTCCCTGCACTTGGAGCTACTCCTGTGTACACCTACCCTCTCCTTCCTTCTGTCTGGAGAAGTATGTCCTCCCATCAGATGTCCTCTCAGGATCCTTTCCCCCCCTGACTCTACCTTCTCCCCCAGAGGCATTCTACACCTGTTCTGTCATCATCCTAAGAGAGCCACTGTGGCAATAAAGAAACAAAAAGCAGTTCCCCGCCTATACACCTTCTCTCTACTCTCTATCACCATCCTTCTCCACCTCCCTCCATCGTATTTATGTCCTTTCTGTTACTAATGCTATTTGTGCCTTTATTACTTCATGGTCAGTTTTTTAGAAGAACTAAATAACTTGGTGAATGCTTATCTCCTATATATATATATATATATATATTTTTTTTTTTTGGTTGACTGGTTTGCTATTTCACACATTTCTACTCTTCAGTTATCTCTTCTTTCTATAACCTGTGTTTTACCTGACTTTGTTGGTTGAGTGAACAATTCATTTAAGTTTTCCTTGCTTTAAAATCATGTTTTTATAGCTATAATTTTGCCTTTAAGTTCTACTTTAACTACCTCCTTTTTTTGAAATGTAAATGTAAAATTTTTTTTTTTTGCTGCTCAGTCATAACTTGTTTCCTCTTCAAACAGTGTGTTATTTGTGTACATTCCTTGTGTTTGTTTCAAATATATGGGCTTCATTTGTTTTGTTTCCAATCATTTTCTTTTTGATTTCCAGTTAATTGCATTGCAGCAAAATTGAGCCTGTCTGATACTGACTCTAAAATCCACTGAGACTTCCTTTGTGATCTGATGTGGAGTCTGTTTCAATAAATATTCATATTTCTTGTAAAGATTCAATTTGTTGCGTGTGGTTCTCTAATGTATCAGTTCTCAGAGGCACACTTTCCTACCTCTAAAACTGGAATACATCTCACAACTGACTGCATCTCGCCATAGGTTGGGAGTCAGATTCTTCCAGGGCACCTGAATTTGTTGTCCTGCTCAGGTAAGGGCACTGTCAACCTGAAACCGCTTTAAATTAAATTCTTGCTTTTGTTTGAGGTTGTTTGTTTGTTTGATGAGATCTGGTAGTGTGAATTCATATGGAAAACATCTATGACTTCTGCCTGGCTTATGATCCAGATTTTTCGAGGGAGCTTTTTGGTTTCAAATGTCTAGTGCTAGAGTTGAGAAAAGTAAGTTCCCTCACTGTCTCTTTCTGTGTGGATATTTCTCTCTTATTTTCTTTTACATGAGCTCTTTGGTATCTTGATTTATGATGTGTGTTGGGTGGGGTTGGGGGAGAGGGCCTCTTTTATTAAGGCTCCTAATATTGGCTATTTTTCTTTATTAGTGGTATGTAAAATAATGTTACTTTGAAAAAAATCCATGCCATGTGAAATCAGTTTTATCTTTTAATTCTGAAATTATTTTTAGCTACATATTTTGAAACTTGATGGTTTTCATCATCTCGGTGAAACGTTCCTTTATTTTTTTACCATTATGCAATTCTTTCTTTATTGCCATTAATGTTCTTTGCGTTACATTTTATATGGCTTATTATTATTAATACTTATTCAGCTTTCAATATTTTCCTGGTGTAAATTTTTCTGTTTTATTTTTTGGGGGTATTTCAGTTTAGAAATGTCTTTTGCAAACAGTTTGTCTGAAGTTTTATTTTAATATCCAGTCTGAAAGACTTTCTGTAATAGGTAATGTAAATTCTTTTCTATTTACGATGATTGTTGGTATATTTTGATTTATTACCATCAACTTTGTATATACTTAAGTGGCTTTTTTTTCTTTGCCTTTTTTATTCCTCTCTTCCTGTCTCCTGTCTTTATTACCCTGTTGACCCCTTGCTGGATTAGAACTCACAGGTTTTATTTCTAGTATTTTGGTGGCTACCTTAAAATATGTTTTCAAACAACACTGAAGTTACTAATTATTTTATTTCTACTCCCAAAGAGTGCAAGGAGTAGTTTGTCCCAATTTTCTTGTTATCTCAAGTTTTAGTCACCAGTTTTTAAGCACAAAAATCGATGATCATTTAAGAATCAATATTTTATTAAATAAACAACTGCATCTAATGAATTTCTCATCTTGCTGATTGTAGATTCCTCTTCTAGATTACATTTTTTTCTTTCTGAAGAATATTTTCAGTGGTTCTCTCAATGAGGGTCTTACTAGGACTTTGACCCAGGAGTTATGTAGAAGTGTGTTTTTAAATTTCCAAATGTAAGGGATTTTTCAAAGCTGTCACCTTTTTTTCTGCCTTAATTACATAAAGACAACATAAAAGAAGACTATGTGCATGAGAGTAACTCTTTGAATTTTTGAGACTTGCTTTATGGCCCAGAAGATGGTCAGTGTGTGTACGTATTCCAGCTGGGCTTGCCCACAGTGTCCTAGTGTCAGAGATAATACTCTGTGTTTGCTTATAGTTTAAAACTGACTCAAAAAATTGTTCACATAGTCTGGATCTTTACTGAATTTTTGTCTTCTTCTTTCTGTCAGTTACCAAGAACATACAGTAAAGACTTGTCTGGTAGAAATATCAGTTTCTCCTTAGAGTTCTGCCATTTTTGCTTTGTGTATTTCACGCATGGTTTTGTTTTGTACCTATGTATTTAGAGTTGCTTTATCATCCTGATAAATTAATCTTGTTTACAGTGCTGTCCTGTTTTTGGTAATGTTTTTGCCTAAATTTCTGTTTCATCTGGCATTAATATAGGTATGCTCAGCTTTTTTTGGCTAGCATTTATTTGTTACAACCCACAATTTTATTTTCAACCTTTCTATATCCTTATGGGCAAAGAATCCAATTTATAGATTCTTCCTATTGCCCAGGTGTGGGCATCCAATTGTGCACTCAGGCCAGGCCTGAACTATGTACTTTAGCCAGGATTCCACTATCGCCCACCAGTGAGGGTGGCCATGATGAGCTGCAGGTGTCTGCTCAGATCCTGTGTCCCAGAGCCCTCAGGATGTCTGGCTGTTTCTCTTTGTCCAGTCTACAGCCAGCTGAGTAGTGGCTGCACGCTCTTGGGGAAGGACTAAGGGAATCATTACAGTATGTACCTGCCACAGTGTTTCAGGGTGCTTCCTCACTAGGACCCAACAATCCCTTTGGTCGCTGGGTTCTGGATCTGAAATTGGCTCAATTTCAGAAGCTGAGCAATGAAGCTTGCTGTTTTATTGGAGCATCTGGCCCTATCCTATTTCTCTGTTCTGCCCTTTTCTTTGGTTGTAGATGTCAGGCAGCACCCTTGCTTTGCCCCTAAGGATGCTCTGATCTACTAAGCAGCCCCACACTCCCTGCAGGCCAGGCCCCCTTGTCTGCCCCTTCTTTTGTCAGTTATGATGGTTCTGGCCCCCAGGCTTCTGGCCACTGGACTTGGCCACTTGACCCCTGGTACTTCAGGGCTCCATTTTCCCCACAGATTTTAATGAGTCAGCTGTGACCTCCTCTCCTGCTGTCTTCCCGACCTGTACAGAAGAGCCAGCTGAGCTGTTCGGTGAAGCCAGTGTCCCTGCTACTAGTGCCTTGTGAATTGTGGCCCTCTCGGACCCCCGTGGAAGAATCCTTTGCTGTTTTCTGGACTCATCTAATATTCATGGGTATGCCCATTACTCTCAGCCTCTTTGTTCCCTCCTCTTCCTATTGCCAGGACAGCTTGGGCACATCTGCCTTCCTCTGCACTGGCCGTCACCTACTGCAGGCCTGTGGGAGCCACTCCCTGACTCCTGCCACTGTGTGATAGCTAATTCTTGGAGCTCCTTGGGTGTATAATCTCTTTTTTTCCTTATTTAGTCTATCACTTCCCTAGCAGGGTTATGCGGGAATGTCACCTTGTCTCCTAGCAGCCAGGAGAGGAGCTGAGGAAGCTTTGGGAGGTTGGGGCGGGAGGGGGTGTTATTTGTTGCAGCGTTCTAGCATAGAGGAAGCACTAGCTCTTGCTAGAGAAGAGTGGACTACCTCTACAAACTCTTAAGAGCTTTCTAGATCTGCAGGGGTGACCATCAGATGTCTCTATCCCTTGTTTCAGGATCCCAGCTTTTCTCATCTAGGTCTCTGATTATAGCTTTTCAGACCTGCTTTGGCTAAACATGTAAATGTCTCTCAAGCTCTGCAACTCTAACTATGGGATCTTGTTTTTATTGCTCAGCTATTTCTGTCATTTCGCTGCAGGAGAGTACTACCTCTTTCCAAGCTACCAAGAAGGCCCTTTAGTGTCTTTAACCACTTATCAATGCCTTGGGTCTTTCATTATTCCTCTGCAGGGTGTCTATCCAACTTACTGATAGTCAGCCAACTCCACTGTCTGTGTGGCATTGTTCTCACCAGGTTTCTAACAGCCTGAATCATCACAACTGCAAGGACATTCCACGCCAGGGTGTTTTCTTAGCCTAACTCTGGTGGTATCTCTAGCAGCTGATGACTTGCTGTGCCAGGGTCTGTCCATGCCCGACAATATAGTCATGACAGTGGGATGGTGAGTGAACCCCATCTCAGTGCTTGTTGCCTCAGGCTACTGAGACTGTTGCCTCGGTCCTGCTTACATTATTGAGGTTCTCCAAGAAGCAAGTGCCAGGACGGGATTTATAGAGAAAAAACAGGAAGGGAGCCAGAGGAAGCTGGGACAGCTGTTACACCTTGATGCACATCCATCCAGCTTCTGTGGAGGAGAGGGAAGGAAGGAAGGCTGGCTGAGAAAAGTCTCAGACTGCACTGCAGAGCAGTTACAACAAAGTATTGGCAAAGCTGCTAAGTCCTTGAGCCAAAGTTGCCCTTTAGCAGAGTCTTGTGTCCCCGAGAACTGCACCTGCATCAGTCTCCCTGCCGTGTTGGCTTGCTGGCTGGGAGCAACCCTGGGCCTCCGTGAAGTGAACTGGTTGACTTCACAGCACAGAATCTGAGACCCTTTGGTAATTTGCAGTTGGAAATATGGGAGGTCTGAAAGATGCATCCTCATGGCTGCCATAGAAACAATACATTTTGTTTCTCTGATTTTTAAAGGTTACCTTTAAATTAACAAGTACTAATTTATTTAATATTGTCACCCCTTTCCAAAATAATTTATACATTCAGATTATTCAACTTTTCTCACTACCATTCCACAGGTTGTTGATCAGTTACTTTAGGTCTGTCCCTTTTGTGAAAGATGTGACATCTGTTTTTAGGTTCTTTTTTGGTTTTTGCATATAGATGTCCAGTGGTACCAGTACCATTTGTTGAAAAGACTGTCCTTTCTCCATTGAGTTGCCTTTGTTCCTTTGTCAGAGATCAGTCAACTATTTTTGAGTGTATTTCTGGACGCTAGTCTATTTTATTGATATCTGTGTCTACTCTTGGGATGATACCACACTGTCTTGATTACTGTAGCTTTAGAGTAAGTCTTGAAATCAGGTATTGTGAAAGTCTTCAACTTTGTTTTTCTACTCTAGTATTATAATGGCTTTTGCCTGTCCGTAGAAACTTTAGAGTCAGTTTGTCAATATCTGTGAAATAACTTGTTAGGTTATTGATTGGGAGTGCATATATCAGATCAAGTTGGGAAGGACTGGAATCTTTACAATATTGATTCTTCCTATCCATGTGCATAGACTCAATTTATTTGGATCTTCTTTGAATTCTTTCATCAGAGTTTTGTAGTTTTCCTCATATATAACTTACACACACAAAATATATATATATTTACTTTTTTAGAGTTATACCTTGGTATTTCATTTCTGGTGCTAGAGTAAATTATATATATATATATGTATATGTATATATACATATATATATATATATATATATATATATGTTTTTTTTTATTTCAAAGTTTAATTTTTCAATGCTGGTATTTAGGAAAGCAATTGAGTTTTGCATACTTACCTGTATCTTTCAACCTTTCTGTAATTATTTATTAGTTCCAGGAGCTGTTCTGTAGATTATTTGGCATTTTTATGTAGACATATCCATCGGCAAATAAAAAGTTTTATGTTATCCTTTCCTATCTATATATGTTTTATTTCCTTTTTTTGTGTTATTACGTTAGGACTTCCAGTATAGTGTGAAATAAGAGTGATAGAACACCCTTGACCTATTCCCAGTCTTAAAAGGAAAGCATGCAGTCTGTCACAATTAAGTATGATGTTAGCTGAAGGGTTTTTGTAGGTGTTCTTTATCATGTTGAAGAAGTTCTCTATTCCTAATTTGCTAAGAATTTTTATCATGAATGGTGTTAAATTTTTGTCAAATGCCCTTTCTTCATCAGTTGATTTTTTTTCTTAACTTGTTGATGTGGTAGATTACATTATTTAATTTGAATATTGAACCCATCTACATAACTGGGATAAATTTCACTTGGTCATGGTGTATTATTCTTTTTATTCATGTTGAATTTGATGATATTTTATTTGAGAATTTTTATAACTGTGTTCAAGAGATATTTGCCTATAGTTTTTCTTTCTTGTAATGTCTTTATCTTGTTTTGGTATTAAAGTAATGCTGGCCTCATAGAATGAGTTTGAAATTGTTTCTTCTGCTTCTATTTACTGGAAGAGTTTGTAGAGAAGTGGTATAATTTCTTCTTTAAAGAGTTGACAGAATTCACCAAAGAAACTTCCTGGGATGGCAATCATTTTTATAAGGTTATTAATTGTTGATTTCATTTCTTTACTATGGGTAGGTGCCTTCAGATTATCTGTTTCTCCTTCTTAGAGTTTTGGTAGTTTGTGTCTTTCAAGTAGTTGATCTATTTTATCCAAGTTAATTTTTGAACATAGATTGTTCATAATATGACTTTAAATGTCCATAGGATTAGTAGCAATAACCCAGCTTTCAGTTTTTTATATTACTAATTTGTCCCTTTTCTCCTTACTTAGCCTGAGAGATTAGTTAATTTCACAGATCTTTTCAAAGAACAACTTTTTTTTTTTTCTCTGTTGTTTTCAATTTCATTGATTTCTCTCTTTTTTTGTTTTTTTTTTCTGCTGCTGCTTTAGGTTTAAATTACATTTTCTACTCTAGTTCTCCAAAGTGGACTCATGTCATTGATCTTAGAACTGTCTTTTTTAATACAAACATTTAATGCTGAAAATTTTCATCTAAGTTCTGTTTTAACTGCATCCTACACATTTTGATATATTGTATTTTCAGTTCAAAACATTTCCTAATTTCCCTAACAGTCTCTTTATCCTATGATGCATTTAGAAATGATCTGGAGGTTCCCTGATATTATTCTAACATAACTATATGACATATATATTATATATTGTATTCTAAGATAAACATGTATCTAATATATGACTTCTAATTTAATTCCATTGTGGTCAGACAGCATACTTTGTATGATTTCACTTCCTTTCCCTTTTTTGCTCACCCCTACATAATTATGAGACAACACAGGACCTATGTATAAATTAAAACTGATGTCAACATGTCAGCTTCCTAGGGGACAGCAGGCCAGCCCCAGAGTGGGGTGACCTCCCTCACCCATTCACCCCTACTCATCTGTATAATTTATCTCACTTCACTCAGAAGAAAGTTTGTAGGAGCTCCTGCCAAGAGAACGCCTCTCACTTGCATGGTACCAGTATTAATTTCCTAGCTTTGACAAATGTAGTGGTTGTGTAAGAAGTTAATAATAGAAGAAACTGGTTGAAGACTCTACAGGAGCTCTCTATCTTATCTTTTCAACTTTTCTGTAAATCTGAAGTTAACCCAAAGACTATGAAGTAAGTGAATCAAAGCTCCTATAATTGAGTTTCATGAAAGGGAAATGGAAATAACATTTAATTCCATTTACATGGGTTTAATCTAAAAGAGTAAAATAAAAGCTCTGTTAATGATTTCTTATTTTCAAGTTCAAGTAAGCAATAGTAATGGTACCATCGTTTAAGGACAAGAGAATGAAAATTGGTCAAAGTCATATGTTCATATGTTTAGATTGGGGACCCCTGAGAGGAAAAAGGGGAAGGGTGGTCTGTAAAGCCAGATTTCAAAACGACTGGGGCCACAGAAGCATTAAATTATAAAGTAACTATGTGTAAATAATGGTGTCTTTCAATGAGTCTGCATGGCTGGGAGAAATATTTTTGAAAGGAGAAAACTCTACGTGCTTTCAGAGCCAGGAGAAAAAGCTGATAATAATAAGAGAGATTAGATGCTGGAAATAGGAGACAATGGATTTAATATTTTTCTGAAGGAAATAGTTGTCAGTAGGGTGAAGACCATCCAGGTGAAGAACTTGGTTTTGACGGAGAGGTGCTGAAGGTTTTTCTTTCCTCAGAGATTAAGGTACAATGATGGAGTGGTCTATAGAGAAAAAAATTTTACGACTGGTAAAAAGTGATGTAAAGTAGTAAAATAAGATTTTTATGAAAGGTAGGATTCGGGGCATAGACGGGATGGAGGTCAGTTCAGAAACAAATCTGGAGTGCCACAGGAGAAAGAAGAAAAAGAATTGCCTTCAGTGGTTGACCACAGTTGTCTAGCACCTAGTTTTGGGTCTTCTTACTCACCTGATCTTTGGCATCAGACTGGGTCTTGGGTTCTACTGTCCCCAGGGCCAAACAGTTCCTGAAAATGTGTCACCTGGATTTTTAAGCTTCTCTTCCATGTTTTGTATGAGCTGACAGTGGTTCTCCTGTTGAGGTGCCTTTTCTCTAACAGTATTTGGCTGCTTTGAGTGCACAGTTACCCTGAAGGTAGAAATACCAGTTCTTCATTTTAAGGGAAAAGAATACCAGTTTGTCCGCTTACCATTCTGGATTCCTCTGACTTTCCAATTGCCTGGAGCAAAATGATTGTTGTGAGAGAATTCTTTGTGCGCTTTGGAAGATGCAGAAGACCCCCTCAAAGGCCTTTTAAAAATGAATGAAGGGGGATTTATTCTTTCTTATTAGAGTAATAAAATTTGTTACACGTTATGTAAGTTCCTATAGGGGGTAGAGGAATGAGGTAGAAATGAAGATGATGATTGAGGACTCCAAAAATTGTAGTTGCTTGTGGAAGGCTTTAACTGAAAATAGATCTTCCTCTTGAGATTTTAGTTTGTTCTGAAGAATACCATTACAGAATCCAACATTGCACAATAAAAAAGGCAAATGCAAAGGAAGATTTATGATGATGATCTTTGACAGTTCATTTAAACTGGTATGTTCCCTTGGCCTTGTGTTTAATACTGAAATGCTTAATGTTCTTGAGCCTGTCTATATGAACTAGGTTAAGCTATCAATATGCAATTCTTATTCCGTGTATAAATGCTCATTTAGTACCTGGCCTTTTTGCTATACTCCAAAAAACCTGGTGATATTGAGAGGAGAAAGGAGGGACAGTCACAGAGGAATCACGAAGGCACCCCAGCCCACTGGGACTGGGTGGGGACTAAATCTCCGAGTCTCTGAAAGGCCCCTCCAATCATAGAGTGTGTTTAGGAACAGCTGCATCAGACCCTTCCCCTCCACCCACCAGTACAGACACAGCAGTGTCTCAGAACAGCCTGAACTGCCATACAGGCAGTTGAGCCTGGGAGGGAGGATTTTGGTCCCAAGGCTTGTTGGCATTAGCATTAGATATAGGAAATTAATAAATGACCTGTTCCTGTCTGCACAGAGCTTGGAGACATAACCAAACAGAAGAACTCAGATCTGAATCGTGGTACTTGCTTTCCTGATAACTACAGCTGTGTTTGTGGTGGGTGGACCGGGAAGTTGAATTAAATGGGTTTACATCTCTCAGCAGACCTCTTTGCTGAGCCGTTCACTGTGCTATGTGTGGTGACTCGGTGCCAGGAAGCTGTGCATGTGTGTGTGTACATGTCACATGTACGTGAAGTGTATGTCATGGGCTATGACACAGTCATACGAAACAGTCAAGAGTAAAGATGCAATTCCTTATCGTTCATCTGTTATCTGATGCCAGGGTAACAGGATGTTTTTCTTCCTACATTATAAAGCAATAGGAATTCTCTTGTCAGGAGCTTCTGCAGACTTTGTCCTAAACCAGTGTGATGAGCCACACAAATGAGTAGGGAGGAGCGGGTGAGGGGGCTCACCGCACCCTGGCACTGGCCTGCTGTCCCCTAGGAAACTGACATCAACATCAGTGTTAATTTATATATAGGCCCCACGTTGTCTCATAATTATGAGGCGACACAGGGGAGGAAGGAATCGCTCTCCTTAACGTGACTGTACAAGGAGTAAGTGCCAGGCCTCCTGGTGGTCTGCAAACACACCACAAAGGCTGAAGAGCAGGTTTCTGGGATGCCTTTGTGCCTGGCAACTCCATGAAGCACATTATATAATTGATCTCCTTGCGTCCTCACAAGGGTCCTATTAGGTAGGAAGTATTGTCATTCTCATCTTACAAATGAGGTGACAAGCTTGGAGAAGTCAAGTCAGCAAAGGTCCACTTTGGGTGGAGCCAGTACTAAACCTTGGTCCTTCACATTCAAAGTGCTGGTGTTTTAACTTCAGCCTACAAAAGGCCTGTCAGATTTTTTCCCACTACAAAGTTCCTAAAAATCAGAACTTTCCCCCAGAACTGTCTAGACCAGTTAAACAGAGAAGCATTCTTTAAGCAAATATTTACCAAATGACGCCTGTGTGCCAGATGCCATTCAGGTGCTGGACATAAAGCAGTGAACGGAAAAGACAGCAATCCCTCCTGGAGGATAAGGTCTCATGGAGGAGACGGACAGTGAACAGGGAAACAGTGTATCTCCTGTTCCTGATGAGAGTGGGTGCTGTGGGGAAAAGTAACGCAGAAATATTAGGGGAGTCCAGGGTTACAATCTTTCTTTGGCTTTTCATGGACAATCTCACTGAGAAGTAACCTTGGAACAAAGATCTGACAGGGGAAAGGCAGTGTGTGGAGATCAGATGAAGGGCTTTCCGGGCACATGACGTGCAGAATCAGAACACCGGAGCCTGTGAGACCAGACCGAGGGGAGCAGGAAGCCAGCGGCCAAGATGATGTGGTAGCACCACTTTAATTGGAGTGGAAAGTCTCTCTGACATGAGTCAATAAAAAGTAAAAACACTGATACTCTGAAGATGAGCCCACCTTTCAGTGACTCCCCCGAGATTGCTTTTGGAGATCCATCCTTGTTCTATAGCCGGAATCATTTCCGGAGCACCCTGCCATGCATCAAACACACTATCTTGTGTTGTTTTGGGTATGTTTCAGGTTGTTGAGAAATAAACATCTGAACGTTTTCTGGATATTATCACGGAAGAATTTACCCTTCCTGCAACAGATATCTGATAGCAAAGTGGCCACTCAGAAGGTAATCCAATTCTAAGAGCACCCGGGAATGTCTGACAGCTGCAAACTTGAGGCATAACACAGCCCATTGCTTTGTTTAGCACCTTGACTCTTGTGTTTGTTAACCCAATAGAAATGTTCTTTGAGGAAGTAATTGAACAGAGATTGCACTTTTCTTCATTATCTTTGTCCTGCCTTTCATGGTGCCTGGCACATGTTACTTGCGGCTTACTGATGAATTAAATGAACACTGTGGTGCTTTTTCTAAGACTTCAGGAGAGTACACACTGCCGGTAGTGTTGGGCTTCAGTTCAAGGTTTTATATAGTGCTTGATCAGGGGCAAATGCTGTTCATAGACGGGACATAACTGATAGCAATAACAGACCATATAACATTTTTCAATATTCCATTTGCAGAGAACATGCTTCTCCATATACATCAAAACTTGTGGCAAGAAAACGCTATTTTAGGATAATTACTAGCACCTCTTTTGGTTATAATAAAAACCAACTTCTGAGTCATTCTTTATGTGCACAGTTCCCAGACAGAGAACTGCCTTTAAAACAGATGAGAACTTTAAAAGAATATAATTCTCATTTTGCGGTGTGGCCCCTTTTCAAATAAGGAAATCAAAGCTGTCTATTTTTATTATCTGTGGAACATAACTCACAGTCAAAAACAATATCCAGTAGAGGTCTTTCAAACAATGTTCCAGCCTTTTAAAAATGTTTCTAGAATGCCATTTGAAAAGATGCTTAGAGCTGCCATTCTTTGTGTTAACTGTATGTGTGCATTTGTAATTTAAATAAAAATTCTTTATTATGAAAAACTTACAGTGTACAATGGTAAAGAATGTATAATCTGCCCATCACCCAGCTTCAGCAATTATCGATTCGTGTCATCTATTCCCTTGCCCACTTGCCCTCCCCATATTATTTTTGAAGCAAATCCTCAACAGATGTAATTTCATTCATGTGTATTTTAGTATGTATCTCTAAAGGATACCCTTTAAAAAAAACCACAACCAGTTTCACCCCTAAAAATAATAATAGCCCCCATTGTCACCAAATACCCAGTCTCTGTTCCAAAATCCAATTTGTTCATATATAAGTGTTTTTATTTTATTAGTTTGAAGCAGGAGATAAAGCATTTCTAACCATTAAAATTAGACAATATCTCTGAAGCCTTGTAAAAGGTTTCCCTCCCAGCACTTCTTTCCTTGAAATTTATTTATTGAAGAAAGTAGATCATTTGTCACTGTCTTAGTTCTGGCTGACTTACTCACAGTTCTGGAGGCTGGGAGGCCCAGGAGCAAAGGCCAGCAGACATGGTGTCTGGCGAGGGCCCTCTTCTGCTGTGCACACAGCTGCCACCTTGTGCCTCGTGCAGCAGAGACAGGGGAGCCTGGGGCTCTGGTCTCTCCCTCTTCCTGGAAGGGCACTAATCCCATCATGGGGGCTCCCCCCCATGTCCTCATCTGTGCCTAATTATCTCCAAAAGGTCCCACCTCCAAATACCATTACCTTGAGGATTAGCACTTCAGCATATGAATTTTTTGGACACAAACATTGAATCCTTAGCAATCCTGTAGAGTTTCTCCAAAGTCTGGATTTTCCTGAATGTATCCTATTGGTGCAGATTGACATGATCCTCTGTCCTCTATTTCTTGCAGATTGATTGGTAAATAGCTCTAGGTGCTTGGTCTCAGGTTTGAATATTTTGGCAAATTACTTCATAGGTTGTGGCGTGTTCTACCAAATGGACTTAACACCATGTATGGTTGTGTCTCTCTGTGATATTAGCAGACTTTGACAATCAATATCTAGATGCATTGATTTATGAGGAGTTGTAAAATAGTGCCACTTTGTAATTTATCTGTTATCAAAGGAAAACATTCCTTCATTTGGCACAGTGTTATTCAGAAGTATGGTTCATATAGGAAATAATAATTCTTTCTCTTAGTTTTCCCAATTTCAAAATAATGCGTTGGTTTTCAGCATCTTCCAACAGTGAATAAATGTATTTTATTTTAAGCATTGTAATGACTTTGTTGAATTAAATGTATTTTTCTGTGTTTCAGTCGAGTTATTCTTACTGATATACAACATTCCCTCTTAAAGTTCACTTCTGAATGCTTTTAACATGACCTTTCTTGCTATCTTCTTGGATAAGACAATCCAGGTTCATTTTGTACTTTTTTGCCCCAGATTGAGCCATTTCTTCAAACAGGACTGGGTCTGTTATTTAGAATGATCTTCGGAGATTACAATGGTCTTAGTATCATTCACTGCTAATGAATTAGTATTGTGACTAGCCTTTTTAGTGGACAGAGCTAGAATTAAAATGCATTGTTATTTCAAAATATTGTTATAGCACTTCCAATTCGAATTCAGGGCAGAGTTCTTAACTGTAAGATTTGACATTCTGGATCCTTTCCCACTTTGAGAATCTTGATTTGCCAATCCTTACATCAGTGACCCTTCTGCCATCTTGATTTTCTGAATCTTATTCTCTAGGAGAGTCTTCAATAATAGGTCATTAGAACAATATTCCTTAAATTATTTCACCTGAAAACAGTTTTCCTGTGCCCTTTATATTCAAATATTAGGTTGGTTGGATGTAAAATATTTGGCTCACACTTTCTCTCTTTAGAATCTTAAATATGTTATTCCATTGCCTACTGATATAAGGTATTTTTGTCTAAATGTATGATGATAGTAAGATTATTTCCTTTGTAAGGAACTTAGTCTTTCTGCCCCAAAGGATTATTTTTTTCTTTTTTATTGTTTTTTAAATACAGTAGTTTTAGTAAAATATGTCTCAGTGTTGATTGGTATGCCCTTTCATGTGTAGTTTCAAGTATCTTTATTTCAGAAAAATGTTATTGTAAGAATATTTTTTATTCAACTACAGTTGATACACAATATTTAATTGGTTTCAGGTGTACATTAGTGATTCATCAGTTTTGTACATTACAAATGCTCACCATAATAAGTGTAGTTACCAACTATCACCATACAAAGATATTAAAATATTACTCACTACATTCTCTATGCTATACTTTTCATCTCCATGACTTAATTTACTTTATAATTGGAGGTTTGTACCTGTTTATCCCCTTTACCTATTTTACCCATCCTCCAGCTCCCCTCCACAGTGGCAACCACCAGTTTGTTCTCCATGTTTATGAGTATATTTCTGTTTTTGTTGTTTGTTTTGATTTGATTTGTTTTTAGATTCCACATTTAAGTGAAATTATATGGCATTTGTCTTTCTCTGTCTGACTTATTTCACTTAGCATAATGCTGTCTAGATCTGTCTGTTGTCACAGATGGCAAGATTTCATTCTTACAGTTGAGAATGGTATATATACATACCACCTCTTCTTTATCCATTCATCTGTTGATGGACACTTAGGTTGCTTTGATATCTTGGCTATTGTAAATGATGCTGCAATAGACATAGGGGTGCATATATCTTTTCAAATTAGTGAATTTTGGGAAATTTTCCAGAAGTGAATTAAGTCATATGGTATTTCTATTTTTAATGTTTTGAGGAACCTCCATACTGTTTTCCATAGTGGCTGCACCCATTTACATTCCCATCAACAATGCAGGAGGGTTTCCTTTTCTCCACATTGTGAATCATATTTTTAAACATGTGATCTGTTCTACTGCTTTGGTTGTCTTTTGTAGAGGCTTTTATACATGTGTGTATGTCTTATCTTCTGTATTTGTAATTTTCTCTTAGATCCTTATTTTCCCTTCATTTCTTTTTGATTTTTAAAGCTTTCATTTCATCTTCTATTTCTGTTAAATTATGTGTTCTTGTGAACTCTTCTGTTACTTCTTCAGTCTTCGTTTGTGAAATAATTTATATTTTATGTTCTTTACTAAGTTCATCTCATTTTTGAGTTTTTCTAATTTGAATTATGATTTATTATAGCCTCTATCATTTTATTAATTTCTTTTAGCATGTCTTAAGGGATTAGCCAACAAATTTCATTTGTTTCATAGACATGTCTCTGGCATGTTCTCTTGGTCTGTAGAGCCGTTAATTTATTTCTGGTTTCTTCTTTCTTTTAATCACTTTGGGACTCAGTCACAATCTCCTTTTTTCCTTCTTTTCATCTCCTTTCTGTTCCTCCTTTGCTGCTCTCCTTCTTTCTCTCTTTTCTTACTTCCATTAACTGAAACATAATTTATGCAATAAAACAAGTTCAGTGAGTAACTACCATCCAAACATGATTTAAAACGGTTCTGTTGCCTCCATCTGTTATTTACTCCACACCTCTCTGAAGAAACAACCACTATTTTAATTTCTATCAGTATAAATTAATTTTGTATATACTTGGACATCATATAAATGGATGAGTCATAGGACATGTATAATTTTGAGTATGACGTTGCTGTAGGTTTTCCACAGATATCACTTCTTTAATTGTGTGAATTTACTTCTATTCCTACCTGGCAGAGAATTTTTCCTTTCTGTAGTAATGAAGTGGTACTGAATTTTTTCAAATTCTTTTTCCTCATTTATTGAAATGATTGGATGGTTTTTCTTCTTTACTCTGTTCATGTGGCAGCTTGCACTGAGTGCTTTGCTAATGTTAAGACAACTTGTATTATTGTAATAAACCCCAGGTGTTCATGTAGTATCCATTTTAGACATTGCTGCATTTAATTTGTTAATGTTTTATTATGGATGTTTTTACCTGTGTTCACAAGAGATATTAGTCTATAAATGTCTCCCTTTTTTTCTTCCATAATATGTTTTTTCTGTTTTTGATATCAACATCAGAAGTAATGCTGGCCTCATAAAATGAACTGGGAAATGTGCCCTCATTCTCTGTTTTCCAAAAGAGTTAGTGTCAAGTTGGCATTATTTCTTCAATAAATGTTTGTTAATGTAACCATGAAACAATCTGTACTACAGGTATTTGGGAAGGGGTATTTTTCATTACAAGTTTATAAAAAATAACTTCAATTTCTTCTATAGATCTTATAGTTACTTATATTATATTTTCTGTTTCTTTTTTTTGTCAGTTTTAGAATGCTTTGTATAAGGAATTTGTCCATTTCATCTCAGGTGTCAAATCAATTGGCATCAAATTATTGATAATATCTCATATTATACTTTTAATACCTGTATAATCTATAATGAAAACCCTACTTTCATGTATGGTATTGATAATTTATATTTTTCTCTCTGTCTTTATCAGGTTTGGTGGGGGTTTATCAATTTTATTCAACTTTTCAGTAAACCAAATTCTGACGTTTTGATTTTCTGTAAAGTTTATTTTCTATTATTTCCATTCTTCTACTTAGTCAAGTTTAATTTGATCTTCTTTAGCATTGTGAGTTAAATGTCTATATCATGCATTTTCCACCCTATTTTTCTAATATAGGACTTTTAAAGCTCTAAATTTCCAAGTAGTGCTTTATCTGCTCCCATATATTTTGATATTTTGTTTTCACATTTAGTTAGTTTGAAATAATATTTTCTAATTTCTTTTGTGATTACTTTTTTGGCCCATGGTTTATTTATACTAGCTTTATTTAATTTCCAAATTGAAGTTTCCTAGTTATGCTACTTTTACTGTTTCATAATTTAAAGCCACTCTAGTCAGAGAGTATATTCTGGATAGTTTCAGTCCTTTGAAATTTATTATGACCCATTTTATGACTTCTGCATATGGAATGTATGTGTTGGTGAATATTTTCATGTGCTTTCATATATTCTACTATTGTTGATTATGACATTCTATAAAAGCCAGTTAGGTCAATATGTTGGTAATATTCAAATCTTCTGTGTCTTTAGTGACTTTTTTTTCTGTGTCTCTCAATTACTGAGAAAGGGATGTAAAAATATCCAATTAAAATTAAGGTTTTATCTTGTTTTCCTTTTAGTTCTGCCTTTTTTGCTTCATGTGTTTTGATACTTTTATTAGATGCAAAATATTTAAGATTGTTATGTCTTCCTGATGAGTTGATGTTTTTGTCATTACTAAATGATCCTCTGATAAAATTCTTTGTCTTGAAGTCTGTTTGATAAAACCTAGAACCATGTCAACTTAGCTCTCTGCTCAGTATTTGACTGGCATACTTTTTCCACTGCAGTATTTTCCTCTTGCTCATTTTTACATGAAATTAGTTGCACTGAACTTTGAGGAGAAAGGGATGAGTGAGGATAGCTTTTATAGCTTCACTGCTCTAGAGCTTCCTCTTATCTTGCTTATTCACAGTGATAAGAAAAGAAAGACAGACTTCATACTGTCCGCAAATTTCTCCCCTCCAATATATCAGCATTTCCTGTTTTCTTTGTCCTTGCAGTTAACTTGCACAATTTGAATTCTACTCCCAGCATTTCCTCTGAGTGCAGAGTTTTGCTATAAGACAGAATTTCTCTCGACAGGTACTTAAAGTACATATATCTCAAACTGCTTACAGTCTGTATAAGACTTCCTAAAGATCCTTTCTCCGGGCACTAGAGTGTATAAAACCCCTTCCAATTTCAGCTGCAGTTCTCAGATTGGCCCTTAATTTTTAGGAGTGCTTGCTTGTGAATCAGGGAATCTGTTTTTAGGGGAGTTGCTTCCCTCTGTCTCCTCCTAACAGATGATGCTACCATCTTTGTGCTGTCAATGGTTTGCCCCACCTGTTTGCATTTTGAAGCTTGTGGGATATCAGACATATGTTTTTGTAGATATTTTCCGGTGAAATTTGATCTTAATATCTTAGTTACTTTCTCTATTTTTGTTTGGGGAGGTGGGGTGGAAGAGTGGGGTAGTATTCAGGGAAATTCCAAAACAGTGCTGCTGTTTTTCAGCCATCTTCTCAGAACTCCATAGGTGCTCTTTGATTCCATGCAGAGCAGTATATTTGTAGTATCTGATGGTCGTAGGGAAAGAAGTGCTGAACTTTTCCAGAAAGGGCCCATTTAAGAATTCAGATTAGAAGGTTCTTGTTCAGTGACCTCTGGAGTTGTCTCTTATTGTGAGTGCTGAATTTCCTAGTGTTATACCTACTGTTCATTTCACTACTGGCTCTTAGTGTGCCACGGCCATTTCAAGAGAGTCTCACAGAACAGCCTATGTAGTGAGGAAGGTCCCAGATAAAAACATCTGCCCTTTGTAATGTCCTGTGTTGCTGTATGGTGGATGGGACCCTCCTAGTTTCATTTAGATAAAGGAGTGGATTCAGAAAGGATGGAACCTATCCCTAACAGCCAAATGGGTATCTTTCATGTCATCTAAGTTTGAAGTATCTGAATGCCACCTAATGCTGGGTGGCGGAATTATATAACCAAAAATGCCTTTGGTAAACAGCATACCTTGATAACTTGTAGATATGATTGCCCTGTTATTTGCTTGGTTATTTTGGAAAAGCATTTATGCATTATTCCAGGCAGTGGGGTGGTTGAATGTGGTTGGGGAAGCACTCACGACCCTCGGGTAATTCTTTACTCTCTGTTGCGCTCCTAGGTGACCCTTGTTCTTTCACCATGGCCATTTCCAAAGAAAAGGCTCCGGATATATGTCCTCTTTGAGGATCATGCTATTAAGCAATTTCACACATTGACTTTAAGTCAGTAGGAGAATACTAATTTGCCTTACAAATTCATAAAGTTTTGCACAAAGAGCATTTTTAGTGAAAGATGCTTGCCTTATAAAGTTAATACATATATTGCTATTTCAGTTTATAAGTTGCTAGGCACTTTTCATTTAATCTTCATGACAACCCTGAGAAGTAGGCAGAGCCTCCATTTTATAGATGAAGAAACAGAAGGTCAAAAGTTGTTCCCTTCTTAAAGCTATGTGAGCATTTATAACAAAGCCAAGAGGCAATTATTCAATTAGAATAATTGTTACTACTATCAGAAGCCTCTCTGCATGCCAGTAACTCAAAAATATCTACAGGGGAAATGATCATGTGAGTGTTAGTAAGTCTTGATTTAGATAAAATTTTTAGGAAACATATAGGTATATATCTTTAATATGCAATATACAATATATAACATGTAATGTAAAATGAGATGCAATATAAAAAGATACATCTTTTTGAATCTTTTAATGTGTTAAAATGTTGAAGAAACCCTTGGAAATTCATTATTTCCATTGGATTTCAAAATAATTGTTTATGGTGTTTTCTGTTTTATAGATGAAAGAAGCTGAGTCACAATCGTGTTAAATGGTTTGCTTGTAAAGCTAGTCAGAGTCAGAAGTCAGTATCCTGTGCTTTCTCACTCTAATTCCTACATTCTTTCCCTTATACCATGCTGCCTTATGAGAGACCTTTCAGGAAGTGTTTTAAGATGGCTGCATGGATGAACCAGCTATGACAGCCTAGATGTATCTGCCCAAACAGATTGGCTTGGTCTGTAATAATTTTATGAAGCTTAAATATCAGAAAAATGATAAAAAAGAATAAATGCATAGTCAAAGAATTTGAGACCTCTTTTCAGCCATGTAGGTCATAAATAGTCTTCAGGCATGTAAGGAAAATGATTGGTTTTCCCAGGATGTAAGTATGCATATATTTTATCAGCTTTAATAAAGTATGACCTAGATATGTCTTAGATTTATGTGCTCTGCCATCTACTCTCCTGGCAGCCATCACAGCATCAACACATTCTGTGGACACCTTCTAATGACATTACCATAGCTTGTGGCAGCCAAATTCTCACATACCATGTCCACTTCACAGCCTGACTCTCTCTCAGGATTAATTGACTCCACTCTGTCTTTTTTCCTACTAGGCTAACTAGGGAGAAATACATAATTCCCAAGAGCCACATACTTAATCAAATCAGTGCTGTCATCTCTCCCCAGATCTAAGAGCTGGCATCCCTGGGAATGCTGTTGCTCAGAGGCAACCATGGACATGTTTTAAAACAGACGAGCCACATATTGGTAACCCAAAGTCAGAGGTGGCTGTGAATTCTTGATTTTGTGTGTCTTGCTCATTCTCCGATACCTTGTGAGCCGATTCATCCTATACACCTCTTTTTTAAATGCTCATCTCAGTGAGATATTTTGCATATTATTTGTTTCATAGTTGGAATTTGAAGCTGAATCCATACACAAAGATGTGTTAGCATATATATGTGTGTACACATTTTTAATCAAGCCACACACATATGGCAGTCAAGTTGCCTTAGACATTTTTACATCAGGGTAAATCAGATTTGAGCTCTGTGTAGCAGAAATAGTGCTGGCCTTGGCTGAAGTGGGGGAGAAGGGGAGGGGGCCAGGGTCATTAGAATGCCACTCCTTTTGCAGCAACTGTGGCCCCACTCTAAGCAGCTGCCCTGGCTTCCTCATCTTGACGTTAACGGTTTTATTGGCCTAGGTCCTTTTAAGAGCATTGTTTATGGGAATGGAAGATTTTTATTAAGTCCTAAATCTACCATTTACTAGTGGTATGTTCTTTGTCAAATAACCATTTTGAAACTCTTCTAAACTTCATGTAGTTGTTACATGAAGCTGCCTCTGAGCGGCACCTTCTGAAGACAGTGCTATCGTCTTCTAGCACCGTGTCGGCTGCCGTATTGGTACCCATTGATGAACTGCCATGATCCTTGATAGGAGGCTTTGTCAGCCTCTCCTGGGTCTCTTGCTTTTTTACCCCCACAGCAATGTGGGAAGCCAAAGAGTATATAAGCAATATAATGCACATATAGAAATGCATATTAGTTTGGGGGCAAATGGCTGATATTTCATATGTCGAGAGTGTAGAAAGAAAGTATAGATCCACTGCTTCCAGTACATACCGATTTGACTACAGGTTCACTTCTGAAATATGTCGGACATGTAGTGATTCATTTTGAAAATGGAGTTGGACCGGGGACAGTTACCAGTTTAAGGAGGAATCTTGTCAGCTGCTTCTATCTATATCTGAAACTCTATCATGAAACATAAAAGAACTATTATTGTTGCTTGAAGAGGTTGAGTCCTCATGGTAATAGTAACTGCATGAGTGAAATCAGCATTTGGATGGGGAGAGAATATCCCATATTGGAAAGTAATCACAGCTTTTATGTTCTTGTGTGTGTGCCCTTTGACAGCTTTTTGGAGACGACTGCCTATTTCTTCATGAAACCAAAAATTGGAGAAAAGGAAGTGTCCCCAAATGTTTTCTTCAGCATCTGGCATGAATTCAGCTCTGACTTTAAAGACCTTTGGAAGAAAGAAAACAAACTTATTCTACAAGAGAGGTAGGTTTTTTTCATTTGCACAATGTCATTTTAAAACTGGTGTTTTATTAGGTGTGATGCCACTGGGGTTGCCAACTTTTATAGCCTGAACAAAAAATTAGATAGCACACAACCTGGGGTATCAGGTCTAAGAGGGCACTGAGATTTGGCAAAATTTGGAATTTGAATAAGAGGAGTCGGCATAGAGGCTGTGATGTTACAGAAAACAGCTGGGTGATGGTTTGCCAGGACTCTGCCTGGTAAAACAGCTTCCGTGGTGAGGAAACCACACAAGATCAGACCATGTAAGACGAGTGTAACAACCCCACTGAGATGATAAAGCCACTGGCTCAAAAGAGTGATAGTGAAGACTGTAAAGTATAAAGGTAAGGTGAGTCACTTTTATTTTGTTTTATTCTTGCTCAATTCATGGGATATTGTCAACATTTCAGCATTTGTATCCAAATTTCTCCCAGGCATCACCAAGAAACAGATGATCAATATTTTTTAAAAGATCTTTCAAAACTTCTATACAATTACATCATGACACTTTCTAAACCTTTTCTGGAATGAAGGGAAATTTCTCCCATTAAGTATATGAAAGAAGGCCTGTGTCACTGTGATTATGAAATTCTATGGAGGTGTATTAACTATTAATTCAGAAAGGAAGCCAACCCTCCCTGGATAGCATCCCCAAAGAGGAGGGTCTAGTGGGAGAATGCAAAGGAAACATAATCCACCTTGTAAATAAACTGTAGTACTAAGACCAGTTACTATACATTCCCACATCATTGCGCTTAATAATGACTTTGCTTTAGATCTTTAGAAAACTTAAATCCTAAGGGACTTTTCTCATCAGACCACGAAGTCCGATGTTTCTGGCTTTTTGTCTTCATTTTGGTCCTGCTTACATACAGTACCTTAGGTCAGGTGAAATTAATCGCTAACATTTATTGAGCATGTAGATCCTGCCAAACTTGTGTGGACTCCCGTAATGAATTAGTTAGATTCCACAGCTTTATCATAGAAGAAACCGTCCCACAGTGAATAGTGGACGGAAAGAGGGAGCTTTTGGAACAGAAGGAATACATGTTAAACATCCACTCTAAAATAATGAGCTTATTCTACTTCAAAATGCATCATTAGGAGCTGACATAAAAGATGTCATTTTGTTCAATAGTCCAGGCAGGTAAGACAGGTTAGAGAGAGAATTGCTGAAAAGGAAGCACATTTGACCCACTGTTCATTTCCTTCAGACTTAGCTATAAATCATCAGTTGTTTGCCAGGCAAGGTTTGCTCTGTTTGGAAAATTGTGAAGAGGAAACTTTTTTCACCTTGGCACATCACATGCAAGTTCCTGTCCTGTCCCTCATCGCCCCCCTTTCATCTCTAAACTTGTTCCTCTGGAAAAGGGCCTGAAACGCCACAGCACAGAGCTGGCCAGTCAGTGTCTGGCATTGTTGGGTCACCATCTGGGAGCTGGGGGCCTGGACGGGAGGTCAGGCCTCCAGGCATCTGGGGTCTACCAGGCCTAAGCGGTGGCCAGGCAAGGGGGCGGCACAGTGGAGGCCGCCTGGGCCTGTGGCCAGGCCCCTGCCGTCCTGGAACGAGAGCATGGGTGACACTGCCATGGTGGCTGCAGCCACTGAGATGCCACCTGGGAGAACATGTTGGCACTAATCAGGTGCATGGCTGCCTGATGGGACAGGTCCTGGGAGCCTGCACTCCATGAGACAGAGATGTGCTTCTAGGTAGCCTATCGATAGCAAATCCACTGTTGCATGATATTTTATGCATTTGACATGACCAGAACTAGCTTTTCTTCATTCTTCTAAGGAGCTCATAAAATCGACCGGATCCTCTTTTTATACTTCAGTCTGTGCTTGCCAATCCTAAAAATATACCCTGAGCTTTTGAGCTCAACTTGGTGACTTGACGTTTATTTGGCAGTGTTGTGAGTTGGAAGATTACAGATGCTTTTCACCGCAGACTTCTCATTCTCCTCCTAAATCATTTGCTTTTAAGAAAGGACTAAGGAGGAAGACGTGGCAGGTGAGAGTGACTTTGCCCTGTGACTTCTGAGACACATTACGTCTCTTGGCAAACGGGCTCCTTTGAAAAGTCAGACCCTTGGTCTGAATCACTTGTAGAAAAATACTGTCTTTGTCCTTAATGCAGGACCCATGACAGAATTTCTAGGGAACAGTGCAAAATAAAAATGTAATTTCAAGATAACAGCACAGGGTTACACCAAGCCCTCCTGAGATCAGGGCGCCGAGTGACTGCCTCAGTGTGAACTTGGTGTCATGCATCCTGGGTTGATACAGTCTGTGTCAGGGCAGGTAGTTTAAGCACACTACAGACACTAAAAGGGGCATGTCATTCCCCAGCCTCTGCACACTTTGGTTACTAGTTAATCCTGTGCTGCCCAATGACAGGCTGTTTTAATTTTACACCGTAGCTTTTGTTGATGTTTTCATTTTAGCCTTTACGTCCCAACGAGGTGTTCTGTGTCTTCACTTCCAGTACAGCCCTCGCTGTCCCTAAGTCCCACTGCCTGTCCCCTCCTCCTGTCTTCATAAATATTTGCTGGTTTGACTTGTGACATCATTGATGTTTGATATGGGCATGGAAATAAGATAACAACTTAGTCTAAAAAGTCATGAAGATGTTTTCTTACATGACTTGTTTATCGCAGTGGGTGATAGAATCAACTCTTGAACTCCGTAAGCAAAAAGAGAGACTGTTTAGACAGTCAGACCACAGAAAGGCGGGGTGATGCTTGCCTGTGAGTTGCGTGATGCAGGAATTGTAACCGTGGTCTCTGGGGTTAGTCAGGTGTGTCTGGGCCTCTGGGTCTCATTGTCTGTCTTTTTCAATGTCCTCTCCCCTTCCTCCTCTTCTTTCTCACAAGTCGTCCTTCTCTCACTCTCTCGCCCTTTCATCTCCTCCCCACTACTCTGTCCTGTGGTTTAGCCTAGTTTCCAAGCAGGCTGTTCCTAGAGGAGTGGCCCCACAGCCATGAGTCACAGCCATGTCTTACATTCTCCCAGCCCAGGCAGAGAGAGCACTCTCCATCTAGAAAAGTCCTGAGAAGAGCTCCAGCTGAGTCTCATCCATCCTTGGATCAGCCACAGAGGCCAGAGCATGGGATGCCATGGTTAGCTCACCAGTCCACACACCCAGTTCTGGGCCAGACAGGAGGGTGGCCGTGTTGACAGGTCCCTTCCTAGCAGTATCATTAGAGTTAGGAAGAAGCAATTTCCCGAAAAAGTAAACAAGAATACACTACCCCCAATTTTTTAAGCCTTTAAAAATAACCTGTGCAATTAGCAGAATGTCTTAGCATGGTAAAACACCCTGAAAAGTGGTTTAATGGTGTGGTTGAAGTTTTGCTTTCTGATTAAGTTTTCCTTGCTGTACTTTAGATTTTATAGATTGAATGATACTTATAAGGTTATAAATCCTGTATAAATTTTTCTTGCCCCATTATTTCTAATTGGTGTCTGATTATAGAGTGATGGTAACTTATCTGCTTTTTTCAGTATTTTCTGGCCTTGGCCTGCTGACCTACATGATTTTGTAGAAATATTTCTTGAAAATGGTGAATTCCTACACATTCATGTTGAAAAGGTCTGCTGTATTTCTAATCGATGTGCTTTGGAAAACATGAGGATTTTTGAGTTAGCTCTTCTACTTTACCAGCTCTAGTCATAAAAAAAAGTCATGGTCTTGCAACCTACAAAAAGGAGATAGTAGTACCTGTGTTTTACAGTGTTACTGTGTAGACTAAATAAGATAACATAGAATAGATAGCACAGTGTCTGCATGATAGATGCTTGTGGCTGTTTATCCATCATCTACTACAAATCATACCCTGATTATGACTCACCTGCATGTTGATGTAACATTTTGATAAGACAGACTAAGTATTGTAAGAACACATTCTGTAAATACAAGGCATTTCTGTGAACTCAGTTACTTTCTTGTTTAGGTAAAATGTCTTGATTGTGAGTCCAAGGATGGACTTCTGTTTGAGAATGTTAACGCAGCCTGTCCGTCCACGTGTGCATCATGCTTACGCAGGAACTCCTGTTTCAATGCACTGGACAACTGACCTGTTGGTTTTGTCACGAGTCAGAAAAAATATCTTTTTGTATTCTTGGAGCTAAGCATATACAATTGTTAATGACAAATACTTCTCTAAAAAGAAATCTAGATTTGTTATCCCTGAGCAACACAAAACATATGAAGAATACTTTTAAAAAAATTTTTGCTTGAGTATGTCCAGAAGATGGGGGGATAAGCTGACCTTACTCTCCCAAGCATCTCCCTGAAGTCTCACAGAGCCTGGTTCTCATATGTGAGGAAACGGGCAACCCTCATCTGTTATTTTCAGGAAGATATTAGCATGAGAGTCTCTTAGCCACTGATAAGGCTCTATGGCGCTAGGACAAAAGCCCTATTAATTAGAGGAAAGAAGTACAGATTGAGTGAGACTGTATGTGTCTCTGACCCTGATGAAGAGGCGGCGGTCCTGCAAGGAGACAGCAGGATGCCCCAAACAACCTCACTCCTCATTTTGCTCCATTGTAAGCCAGACACAGTTTGCACCCAGTCTTCAGCGATATAACTCTGTGCAGTTATTTGTGATTACTCTCTTATTCCGTATTGAGTTTTTACTAGGACCGGACATTCAGGTCCATGTGACAAAGGTCCTGCCCCCTCGAGCTAACAGCCAGCACTGGTGTCACATGCAGTGGGAGAAACCAGGGGGCTTCACCAGTGGTAGGGCGGGGGATGGGGTTTCTTCTGTCCAAGAGCTTTGACACGGAGCTTGGAGTCAGAGTAGGATTTTCACAGGCAGTCCAGGAGGTAAGGGCATTCTAGGCAAGAAAACCTGGCTCTGGCAGCTGGGCCTCAAACCCCATCGTGTGTAGTACAGCATATCATAATTTCATTTTCAGTCAGCACTAGGCATTTTAATGTAATCAAGTGTGACATTAGTAAGGCTTATGTTTAAAGTGTTGTCTAGCTTAATTTACTGGTTTATTTTACCTTGAGACAGGTGATCTTGGATGAACCAGGAGGAAGAAGAGCTACTCTCCTGATGGTGCAAGGACGTGGCAATTAAGTCTGGTTTCAGCACAGCTAAGTCCATAATCAGAGGAAAAGGATTTGATGCTTGGCCTTAGAAGGTTATGCATTAAATTGGAGAGGGCCTCATGCCATGGTAGCATTCCCAGTTCCACAGTTGGTATCCAGGTGTTCAGATTTGGGTATGATGTTATCAGGGTAGAAGGAAGAAAGCAACAGAAAGTAAATCTGAAGAATAGAGATAAGGAAAGAAGGTTTATTATTACATAATGATGTATTTGTTGTATACCTGAGTGAAATTGCCTCTTGGACTGCTATTTAGCACTGTTTCATCACAGCATTGAATGCATTTGGCCAAACATTTATCCCTTTAATTCAGGCATCAATTTCTAGAGAAACAACCCACAAAGAAATCCTTTCCTTGTTCTGACTTCCTATAGCTAAAGCTCTGGCAAGACAACTGATGAACAAGATAGAACGGTGCGTAATGGAGCCTGAGAGAATGTATAGGGTATGTGATCTACATTCATTAAAGGAGGGATTAATTAAAATGTGATAGGTAATTCAGTTATTTATTAATTTATTCAACAATTATTTATGCCCTACTGTGTACCAGGCAAATTTCCCAGCCTTGTGGATTTTTACACTCTACTGAGAAAAGCAGGCAATTCAAAGGTAAACAAGCATACTTTTAAATTATAGGTTGAAATTAGTAGTATGAGGAAAATAAACAGTGAACCATTATTGCAGAGTAAAAAGCAGAAGAAATTCATTCAGGAAGTGTGGTCAGAGGAGGTCTTTTTGAAGAGGCACTATTTCTGTTGACACCTAAAGAATTTGAGGGGGCAGCTGTGTGCAGAGACAGGGTGGTGAGAAGGCAACAAGATATATGAGACTGTCAGGCAGAGATGTTAGAAGTTCAAGACACCATGGCAGAAAGACTGAGGGCACACCAAGGAGGGTGAAGGCCATGAGATGAATCTGATGAACTAGGCAGGGGTCTGATCTGATCATTCGGGCCCTGGTGGTTATGGTGAGAGGTTGGCTCTTATAGTGCATGCAATGGAAAGTCATTACAGGGGTTTTTGAAAAGAGAATAAATAGATGTGACTCATATAATGAAAACACAGTTGGCTCAAGCATGAGCAGAGTGGACAGTGACATTGAGAAACAAGGTGATAAGTTACTGTCATGGCCCTGGGGGTGCATCTGGTACCCTGCACTGGGGCAAACACCATGGATATGACCCAGGTGGGCATGTTGTTTTTCTATTGGGGTAGACCTACACAACTTGGCTATTTGCAGGTTCCTGCCTGAGGTTTGGAGGTCAGAAAATTCAGATACTGACAAACATGTGCAACCAGAACATTTGAGAGATCAACAATGTGAACTTTCTTTTCCTAAGATGTTTTACAAAAAGCCAAGGGTAGGGAAAGATGTGAAACCCTGTATATCAGGAAACGCACTTTCTAAAATTTAGTTCTGCAAGAATGATGGAAAATCCTAAGGTAAAGATTAGATGGAAAGGATCTTGGCATCTGCTTCTTTATTTCCCTGTGTTCCAATAGAGGCTTTTTAAACTTTGGAAAATCCTTCCTCATGAGGCTCATGTTCAAAAATAGAAGAAAATTGTCCTTCCATGTTGCCATTCAAGCTCTCTAGCAGATAATCGAGACCGAGAGTCAAGAGAATAGTCTGTTCAAAGATACTTTTGCTCTAAAAGGATTTAAAGTTGTTGCACCTTTCGGTGAGTTTGCAGAGGCTTACAAAGACATCTGAACGATTACTACTTTCCCTTCGGCATTTGCTAAGGTTTTGTGATGTCTTAGCAAAATCTGTAGTAAAACCATCTTAGATCAAAATACACTTCATGGATTAGATATTCAAAATTAACCATTGAAAACAACATCATGTAGTTTATATGGCTGAAAACAAGTTACAACATGAGCTGTTTCTTTACAGACAAGATGTTACTTTTAAGGGATCATTTTAAGTTTCTTTAGGATGCTCTCAGACAATATAATGGTAATAATCTGCTAGAAGGGGCGGGCCAGATCTGTAAGATTTGTATAATCTCAAATCACCAAAGTCTTGGGGTTTGTGTAGACTTCTGCTGGAGCCTGGATTTTTAAGACAGTGAAAAGAGTAAGGAGTCAGAGGCTGCCCCAGTCCATTCCCACTGTGAGATTCTCCGTGCTGACTCTGGCCCCTGTGGGCTGAGGAATTCCACCAGTGTGAACCCTTCTGCCTGGGCTTCTGGACCCTGCTCCAGACACCACTCTGTTCCCAGCAGTGGGAGTGAAGCCTCAGAGAAATGGAAAGTATTTCTTCTATACTTAAAAATCCAGAATCCTAGGATAAATAATGAATAATCGAAGACTAGTCACGAGAGGTAAGGGTGGAAGAGATGGTCTCCCCAGTGTTTTAGGTATTGGTTCCTGCAATAGGTTTGAAGCCAGTGGCAAATGTTAGACCCGGACATGTTGGACATTACTCTATTTGACAAAGACCAATTAGCTCACTTGGTTTTACCTGCTGACATCTGGTTAAGATTTAGAAACAACTGTGATAAGACATCAAACTTAATTTTAAAAGGCATCATTTGGGAAAGCACGTGCCCAGTGTTTCTGTGTGGTGGAGAGGATGGGATCATGCAAGGAGGGAACCAGAAATGGAGATCAGCATGGAGGTGTTTTAAGTATAGGACATAAAATGTGTATTTCAGTATAGGACATAAAAAGTAAGTAAGGAAATATTCGTGTCTTGTTGGGGAAAGGAGTGGTCTTAAGAAAATAAGCAGGATGTCCAATGAACCCCTGGAGGGAGTCTCTACGTCACTAGGCTATCACAGAAATGAAATCAAAATTGCACTGAGATGAACCACATGCCCACTAAAATGGCTGGAATCAGAAAGACAGGCAGTAACCAAAGCATGAAGGAGTAGGGGGGATGAGGGAAATGTGTGGACCCCTAATACACTGCTGGTGGGATTGTAGAAGAATACATCCACTTTCAAAGACATTTCGTCAAAAAGCTAAACCTAGTATTGCCAGGGGACCCAGCAATTCCCTTGTAGCTCTATGCCAAAGAGAACTGAAAATGTGTCCACACAAACCATTGTAGATGTGTTCACAGCAGCATTATTCATAATATCCAAAAAATAGAAGCAGCTCAAATGTCCACCAGCTGCTGAGGGGATAAATAAAATGTGGCATATCCACACAATGAAATATTGTTTGACAATAAAAAGAAACAAAACACTGATATATTCCATAACATGGATGAACCTTGAAAATAGTGTGCCAAGTGAAAGAAGACAGTCACAGAAGACTATGTATTGTATGATTTGATTTTTTGTGAAATGTCCAGAATTGGTAAATCTGTAGGGTCTGAAAGCAGATTAGATTAGTCCTCATTAGGGGCTGGGGGGAGAAGAATGGAGAGTGATTACAGATGAAGTTTCTTTTTGGGGGTGTGGAATGTTCTAGAATTATGTATACTGAAAGATATTGAATTGTCCACTTTACATGGGTGAATTTTATAGTGTGTGGATGATATCTCAATATAGCTATTTTTTTAAAAAGAAAGGAAGCAGAATTGTCATAGAGTTGTAAGCATAAAAGCAGACCACTGCTGAATGTGCTAACTGCTTCCAGTGATCTGTTTAGATTTCTCAGTTTTGAAACCCAGCATATTGGTCCCTTTGTCTTCCTGCCCAGCACACCCTTGGCCACTTCCCCTGCCCTAGGTAGTCCTGTACGTATTCAGGGGAAGCAAATATTTTAACTACTAACACATATATGAGCCAAGTGAGAATTTGAGAGATAAATCTGCTGGCAAAAGCTGTACAAAAAAGAAATTACATGACTTGTTCCAAAAGCAAAAAGATCTAGATAATTGATTTAGATAATTAGTAATTTATAATAGCTTGACTCTGTAGTGATGAAATGAGCCAGTGTTTTCCCTGTGTAAAGCCATTTCAGGAAATGATAAGTCATGTTAAAAATACACATAGAATAGGTAGTATGTGTACAGGGGGCATGTAATTTGAAGGTATTCATCTATTGCAAATAAGGTTTTTTCAAATCTAGTCTCCATGGGAAGAATCAGATTGTCCAAGTTTTATGAACCTGTAATTAAAACTTTTCTATTGGAGTAGAATAAATACTTAAAAAAAGAATGGATATAGTAAGTGGCTAAAATAATTTTTTTTTTAAATAGGGGAAGAAGTCTGTGTTTGCTATGGGGTAAAGCCTCACATCTTTCACATCTGCTTAATGAACTGTCCAGCCTCTCATTGAAACATCCCACTGGGAAACACATTTTGGGGGCAGACAGTAATAGAGACAGACCTTTCATATGGTGCTTTGTGTGAGTGGGCACTCTGTGAGGGTGAACCATACCAATGCTGAGGAACTAGCTGTAAAACTACAGTGCGTTCTTGGACTGTCGTTTCTTGTCAGCGCAAGTGTCTGTCCATCTATAAACCATCACAACAAATGAGTAACCTATAGCTTGGGTCCTTTGGTTTATGTGGAAAACTATGTTTCCAGTCTGTCCCTCCTTAAAAGGACCTTTAAATCATCACTGTCATATTATTTAAATTGTTATATATACATACTAATTCTTGTGCATATTTTAATTTAATTTCAAATTCTCATGCTCTTGGGTTTTAGGAGCTATGATTTTGCAATTTTTAAGAGTACAATATTGCAGACCCCCCAAAAAATGAAAACACACCATACCTAATATAATCCTAAAATGATGTAAGATATAAGGCTTCTTTTTCTTTTTTTTCTTTTTGCAATTTAGGCTTTCTAACTATAACTATAATATTAATGTAGAGATGCACTATTTTTCTAATGTCTTATATGAAGCCTATGAGCATTTTCATTTTATTTCATTCCATTCTTATTTATTTTGCTTTTGTTTCCTGGGTAAGATCTGTAGTAAGACACTTAGGATCCTTGATCCCCTGAATGTCTCTCTAAGTTTGAAAATGATATTTAATCAACTTCATCTGTCATTTTATCTTGTTAAATAGTGTTAAACGTTCTCTAAATAATCCATCAGCTTTGTCTCCATCTCCTCCCACACAGTCCTGACTGTGTTCCACCTCCAGTTGATTTTAAAGGTTGCCCCTTCCTGTAGGAATAGCAGTTATGCGGGCACCCGCGTGTCACACTCTATATCTAGAGGAAAGGAACGTGGCCGACATGTCTCCACAGCTCATTGATCTCTCTCTGGAGAAAGGCTGGATGTCTCCTTACAGATTCCTTCCGTGAATGATTTAGAACTTGATGCTGAGCTGCATAAAGCCCTGTGTGGATAGCTGTGCCTTTACAGAGTGGGGGTTGGGCTGAGGGGCACGTGGTCCTCCCTGGCACAAGCTGCAACCACCCTTGCATTGGATGGACCCGGCTAGTGGTTATACCTGGCAAGGGGGAAACTGAGGCTCAGCGAGCAGCCGCCCTACCCTTGGAGACTTTGGCAGAGTCAAGCCTTCTGGCTTTTTATGAGGAAATAGGAATTTGCAGAAAGTAGTTGTCTCAAGGAGAGCGGGAACCCGACTGTGTTGGTAAGGACTCTAGCTGTTCGACTGTGAGCAGAGTGGAGCCAGGGTGACGAGGCCATTGCCGTCTCTTCTCGGGCATCACCATGTTCTGTGCCTGGAGTGGCTCCGCAGGTGAGCTGGGACCCGAGCGGATGCAGCGTGCCTGGAGGAAGGGCCGCAGCCAGCCCTGCAGAGGGCTGCCGGCGTCCTCCCTGACACCCTGATCCCCTGAGTCCCATTAACCCCAAGATGACCCTCCTCTCCGCCAAATTAGGAGCACTGGGGCAGTAGAGGAAGAGAGTACTCTTCCATCAGGGTAAGTAAGCTTGCGTGGTAGCGTGTGTAGCTTAACCCGGGAATGAGACGTGATCTTAATCCAAGGGGTTTTGTTTTTGCTTGCTTTAATAAGCAGGGAATAATCTGTAGTCATACTGGTGAGTTAGTATTTTACTCCATATGTTTAAGCCTTATTAATATTTCTCTGTTACTTTATAATATGGGCATCTAAGGCGGGCAGCATTTACCATCACTTTGAAAACCGGTAAAACTTAAAATTGTTACATTATATAGACGTTTAGTTATTAACAACAAGTTTCCTAATGATGCTGATCAAAGAAAACATAAGAATTAAATATTCATATCCAAATGCTTAATTATCAGTGACCATTTTCTGTTTTCTACCTGAAGGTTTAATGAATTCCCTGACAAGAATAATGGAGTTCACAAACTTTGGGGACAGTTACTATAATCAATACATTTTTAGTCATGATGTTATAGCCCAGGGCCATAATCCCTTGTCCACAATTTGGAGACCCAAAAACCTGTGAAACCAAAGGTTTTTTTCTGAAGTTTGTGCAAACTCAACCTTCACGAGGCTCTCTGCAGTCTTTACTGATCCCACTTAGTGGGACTATTCATATGATTGCTACAAAAATATTAACATGCTCGATAACTCCATGTCAGATCTGTTTGATAGTGTTATGTACCATATTTTTGTCTGAAATCAGAGAAGTACTAAATTCTGTAGTTCATCTGCCCCCAGAGGTTTTAGGTAAAGGATCATAGAATGAGCTGAATGAACCCTGTACTCACTGGCCCTAATTCTACCCTCTAGAAGCACATAAGTAAATCCATTCCCTTGTCCATGCAATGGGTCTTCACATATTTGATGTTAGCTATGAAGATGCTATAGGTTTCCCATTGCCCTGTTATAATATTCCCAGGTCTTTTAATTGTTCTAGCATTACTTTGGACTTTTCTGATATGTTTAGCTTCCCATTCAGCCCGGGCCACATCCTCTTTTATTTCAGCTACGCCCTAATGGCACCATGCTATAAACCAACTGAAGACATTTCTTAATACTCCCAGTATGAGTAAGGCCATACCCTTCACCTTTCTTGCTCTGGGAGAAATTTTCCAAGCCAGAGTATTTCAAAATCAGTGTCTTCTAACCTAAGGTAGATAGTCTAAAGAATGAATATCCTGAAACAAATTCTGGGAGGCATGAAGGGCACGGGGAGTCAAGAATGCTTTGATCCATCTTTAATTTCCCTTTTTAAAAAAATTTTAACATCTATTTTGTTTTTTTAATTTTTTAAATTAAGATAACATTGATATACAATCTTATGAAAGTTTCACAGGAGCAACATTGTGGTTTCAGCATTCACCCATTTTATCAAGTCAGCCCCACCCCTTTGCAATCACTGACCATCAGCATAGTAAGATGCTATAGAATCATTACTTGTCTTCTCCCTGCTGTACTGCCTCCCCTGTGACCTACCTGTATTGTGAGTGCTAATTAGTATCCCTTAATCCCCTTCTCCCTCCCTCCCCACCCACCCTCCTCCAGCCCCTTCCCTTTGGTAACTGCTAGTCCCTTCTTGGAGTCTGTGAGTCTGCTTCTGTTTTGTTCCTTCAGTTTTGTTTTGTTCTTATACTCCACAGATGAGTGAAATCATACGGTATTTGTCTTTCTCCACCTGGCTTATTTCCCTGAACATAATACCCTATAGCTCCATCCATATTGTTGCAAATGGTAGGATTTGTTTTCTTTTTATAGTTGAATAATATTCCATTGTGTATATGGACCACATCTTCTTTATCCATTCATCTACTGATGGACACTTAGGTTGCTTCCATATCTTGGTTATTATAAATAGTGCTGTGATAAACATATGGTAAATATGTCTTTTTGAATCAGGGATCTTGTTTTCTTCAGGTAAATTTCTAGGAGTGGAATTCCTGGGCCAAATGGTATTTCTATTTTGAATTTTTTGAGGAACCTCCATTCTGCTTTCCACAATGGTTGAACTAATTTACCCACCAGCAGTGTAGGAGGGCTCCCCTTTCTCCACATCCTTGCCAACATTTGTTGTTTGTCTTTTGGATGTTGACCATCCTAACTGGTGTGAGGTTTTAATTGGCATTTCCCTGATAATTAGCAATGTGGAGCATCTTTTCATGTGCCTATTGGCCATCTGAATTTCTATTTTGGAGAAGTGTCTGTTCAGATCCTCCACCCAAGTTTTAATTGGGTTACTTGTTTTTTGGGTGTTAAGGCTTGTGAGTTCTTTATGTATTTTGGGTGTTAACCCCTTATTGGACAAGTCATTTATGAATATATTCTCCCATACTGTTGGGTACCTTTTTGTTCTGCTGATAGTGTCCTTTGCTGTACAGAAGAATTTTAGTATGCTGTAGTCCCATTTGTTCATTTTTGCTTTTACTTCCTTTGCCTGAGGAGATGTGTTCAGGAAAAAGTTGCTCATGTTTATATTCAAGAGATTTTTGCCTATGTTTTCTTTTATGAGTTTTATGGTCTCATGATTTACATTCAGGTCTTTGATCCATTTCAAGTTTACTTTTGTGTATGGAGTTAGACAATAATCTAGTTTCATTCCCTTACATGTAGCTGTCCAGTTCTGCCAATGCCAGTTGTTGAAGAGGCTGTCTTTTCCCCATTATACATCCATGGCTCCTTTATCAGACATTAATTGATCATATATGTGTGGGTTTAAACCTGGACTCTGTATTCTGTTCCATTGATCTATGGGTCTGTTCTTGTGCCAGCAACAAATTGTTTTGGTTCCTGTGGCTTTGTAGTAGAGCTTGAAGTCAGGGAGGGTAATCCCCCCAGCTTCGTTCCTTCTTCTCAGGATTGCTTTAGCTATTCGGAGTCTTTTGTGGTTCCATATGAATTTTAGAACTATTTGCTTTAGTTTGTTGAAGAATGCTGCTGGTATTTTGATGGGGATTGCATTGACTCTGGTGATTGCTTTAGGCAGGATGGCCATTTTGACGATATTAATTCTTCCTATCCATGAGCACAGGAAGTATTTACATTTATTGGTGTCTTCTTTTTAATTTCCCTTCATAATTATTTCCCACAGTGCCTTCCACTTTCTTCCAACCCTGAGCACCATTTCTGCATTCTTTACACTGAACTTAGGACTTGTCCACAGGCTTTATTGTTCATTCAGCAATATTTACTAAATGGCTGCTGTATGCCAGGCATTGGAGTTGTGAACAAAACCAAAACCTTCCCTCTGGAGCTCACATTATATCCATAGGGTGCTCACACCACACAGGCCCTAATGAACACTGCAGTGGGGCAAAGGAGAGAGTTGCAGAAGTTGGTGGTGGTCTTCGAGCTAGCCACACACGTCATTCTGCGCGGTGACACATAAGCAGGGGCTTGAAGAAAGTGAGGGAATAAATCAGTGAATATGTGGAGACAGAAACTTCCAGATAAAGGGAGTGCAAAGCTGGAGGAAGAAGTGTATTGAGGCTGAAGTAGCTGGAACAGAGTGAGCAAGAAGATGAGTGCAGAGGGTTGTTGGGGCCAGACAAGGTGGCCTGGTGGACCAGGTGAAGAAAGGTCATCAAGAGGCAGGGACACAGAGAAAGAGCCATTGCAGCCCCCAGTGCTTGTGTGCAGGAAGCATGGACCGAGAGCTGATGTGGCTTTGGGAATGTGGAAGAGCTGTTTGCATCCACTGGAGCAGGCTCTGTCAAGTGGTTCCATGGGGCAGAGGAAGGGGAGACAATGGCCGTGGGGGCAGAGGAAGGGGAGACAGTGGCCATTGGCAGCTCTTGAGGAACCCATGCCTACAAAGGGTCACAGAGAAAAGAAGGTCTAGCTGGAAGTCGAGGTGAGTTAGAGGGTGTTTTTGTTTCTGTTGTGATCATGGTATAAACAGCATATTTTTAGTGGGATAAGAATAATCCAATAGAGAAAAAACTGTGACCCTTGTCCTCCCTTAATGTGTGTGTCTTCTTGATTCCATTCCTGCCTCTTATCTCCCACATCTCACTCCTTAATTAAACCATTCTTCCTCTTGCATAATTCTAAACCATTATGATATAAATAGCTTTGTTGTACTCCTTTATGAGTTTTACAGGGAGGAAATGTGACAGGCTCTCTGTACACGGATTCCTGTGTTGAACAGCCATTGAGTTCCTCCCCCTCTCCACTCCCAACAACATCTTTCTAAAAAAATAGGATCCAAGTTATGCACACACATCGTCCTTCCTAGAGGTGTGTGGAAACAAAAGCCACGGCATAAGTGCCAGCAGAGCTTAGCTTTATAAGCTATAATCAAAAACTTTTCTGAACCATGTGCAAAAAAACAAGTCACTGAGATTAAGAAAATATCTTAACACAGGTGGAAATAAAAAAGTAAAAGGATGCTTGCATGAAAAATGTCAAATGTTATAAACAACACTATTCTTCTGTAATAAAAGATGAACTTCGCTGTCAAATGTGATTTTACAAAGTTTTGGCCATCACGTATGACGGAAATTTGTTTTACTTACTGTCATCCATCTGTGGAACCAGGAGCTGTCATTTAACCATTTTATTGAGAAAATCTAAAACATCCTTCATATGTACAGCAGGAACGTGGTTCCCGTGGGACTTAAAGGGCACATCAGCTGAGCCACCTTTCTAAATGCTACGTAAATCCACATCAAATACAGAATTAAAATAGTCTTTACTTCAAGATCCGTGAGGAAAACCCTTTATTTTTCTAATTCAGAGATTGTAAATTAGTGTTAAAAAGCAGATGATCAAAAGCATAAAAATCTCACCACATATATAGGAACACAAATACTCCTGTTTTCAGTGACCATTATCATCTAAGCATTTTTGAAAAGCTCTAAATAGCACCTTTCAGATTTCTCAGCTTTTCCTGATGCCATGTTAGAATTTCCTCGTGGAAGAACATGAGAAAAGGATACTCATAGTTTGACAGAATATAATTCACGCTCTGTATTTACACAGTGGAATGTGACCCTTGCTATCTAGTCCCTGAAGCAAATGTATTTCCCTCCTTCCCAGAACAGAATGTGGTCATTTCCAGCACTTGGCCAAGGCTTAGCTACCTGATGACTGCTCCTCAGTTGGGATCCCTGAGATGAGAGATAATGGAGGAAATAGCCTAACTGCCCTAGATTTTTCAGTCGCACCCCTGTCAGATTAGGTCACCAAAAAGCAGCAGGACATACTGGCGGTATGTGTTGACTTCCCTCTCCTCAGAAATGCCTTCACTGAATTAACGGTTCAAGTTTAGTTTCAGTTTATACTGAGGATTTGTGTTAAAAAGAGAAAAAAGGCCATTGGAAAAATTTATCTACCTTTTGTATTTTTAAATTTGTACTAACTACAGTTCACGTGCCTTATGTAGAGAGCCATATTGAAAACATTCCTACTGGAAATTAGGAAAAAGAAAATGTGGTGGTAATTTCTGTTTTGTATGTATGATCTTACCTGCTTTCCTTCTTCAAAGATGAATACTATAGCCCGTTGTGCTTCCATTATTGCTTGTCCTTGAATAGAGTTCAAAATTTGTCCAGTTACAGTACTTCTCTCCTGTATCTGATAAAACGCACTCTTTTTTCTAAATAGTTTCTCTTTTTCAAAAACCACTTTAAACTGACACGTTTTATAGTATGTTCAGTTTTAAAAGAGTCAATAAAGAGAAACATAATGAATAGAAACACAAGTAAATACATAACTGGAAAGAGGAGGATACTGATGGATGGCTATTTCACCTTTCCCATGCGTTTACATCGTTAAAGCTACAGCTTTGGAGGTCAGTTTTCTGTGTTTGAATTTGAACCACAAATTGGTGAATGACCTGGCGAGCAGTTTGACCATTTTAAGCTTCAGTTTCCTGACTGTAAATGTTGGGCAATAGCAGCATCTGCCCCATGGGGTTATAGTACAAGAGTCAAAGGACATGATGCCTGTAAACCCTCTTAGCCCAGTGCCTGGCATGTAACAGGTTCTGGGCAGGTGTTAGCTGCTCCTGTGATGAGCTGGGCAGTGTGCTGGGCATGGGGTTGGGAGAGAAAAGACTTCCCATTTCCTGCCTTCCAGGAGCTCACATTACTGTCTTCAAATGTTCACCCTGCAGAAGCTCTCTGAAAGGGAAGGGATATTGAATGTGGGAAATAAATTGAAGATCATCTATCCCATTTGCTTTCCATTATAGAAATACCATGTTTATGGTACTAATAGCTGTTTAGTAAGCCCATAACTTGGCACCCTTTTTAGCAGGAGGTGATGTGGAAAGAGTAAAGTCAACCAGATCTGGATTTTCTTCATTCCTGTAGGGTATGGCTCAAGACCCTCTGTGAGCTCCAGCCTCTTTGCCTCTGACATGGCTGATGGCATCTCTCATTCTTGGTCACCCGACGGTTGAATATGGTGGTGCATGTGAAGCACCCACTGTCTCTGGCACACAGCTGCTCACTGCAGATATTAATTTTCTTCAAATAAAAAAGCAACTCAGTCATTTTTTGAGCACCTGTGATTGCTGGGACAGTTTTCTCCATTCTCAGATTAAAACAGTCTCCATATAAATTTTGACAGTTAATTGTGCTTTGACCCTCTTCCCATGACGCTCTCTAAACAGGAACATAACCCTACATAAAGTCAGCCCGTTATCTCCTTGGAGCATATTTGGTGGCCGTAAATTCATCTAAGTATTCTCTCATCTAGCCATCATTCTTTATCTCGTCTGCAGACATCCCCTTAGAGATTCTTTACATGCTTGACTGAAATGAAGATATATTACATCTGTGTCATTTATCTTTTCCACTAACCTAGGAGTTAATAAGAGTTAGTGAGACAAGTTTGACACAATTTCATGTTGAATCCTTACAGCCTCCTTCATATAATGTATACAAAATTAGTTCCTCCATAAGATGGAAGAAAGTGATTTCCTAAACTATTTCCTAAACTATTTCATAACTTTAAATTTTATGTAGATTTTTTCAAACTAGACTGTTATTTATGGATGGAATATTAACAGTAAATCAGTAAACTCAAAGGTCAAGTCAAATAAAGCCCTGCATAGTTTACTCAAAATGTGAATTAGACAACCAGACTCATGGCTGATGAGTTCACCGGAAGAAGGAGGCATAAACAAGAGATTTAGATCTAAGCCCTAGTTTTTTTGCCAGATTTCATCCCTGTGATTTTTTTTTAGCTTAATTTTAATTTCCCTGTTCATCATCATTTATTCAGTGAGTCAATTATTTTCAAACATTTAGTGAATACCTACCTGTGTGAACTTTATTATTATTCCAGGAATGTCAAAATGTATATACCTGATCCCTCATTTCAAGGAGCTTACTATTCAAAAGGCAAAAAGACAGATATATGAATAGTTGAAAGTCTTTAAAATAAAACTCTGGACAAAATTATGTGAAAGCATGGAGGGTTGCATAATAAGCCTCCCTAGAGGGCCAGGTATACTTCCTATAGAAAGCTGATTTTTGAACTGACGTAGAAGGACCTAGGAGAGGGAGAGAAAAAGAGAATGGATAGTCAGGGGAACAGATTTAGCAAAAACCTCCCTTAGGGCTGGGGAGTGGTTCTGTATGGCTAGAGACCAGGGAACATTATAGAGAATTAAGAATTTAGACTAGTTGTAAATAGCCTTGAATAGCTCACTAAAAAACTGAAAGAGTATTTTCTTGGCAAATGAATGACTGGCTCAGAAGAGCCCCATGTTTAGGACATTAGTGAAGGATGGATTAGACTGGCACAGAGGCCAGTCTGCAGGGGTGGCAGTGGTCCAGGTGACGGAAGGAAGGGACTTGGGTAGCAATTAGGGACAGTGATATTAGGTTGGGACAGATTTTAAGATCATTACTAAGGACTAATCAATAACCACACTTGTTAAGCATTTGCATATGCATGGAGTGGGTGGTGAACAGGGAGAGAAAGGCTGGGGAGGGTGAGTGGTTTTGGGTGGATCTGTCCTTAACCGGGGCCCAAGTGGGAGAAGGGAGACTGCACTGGGGCTGGAACCAGAGCTATGGAGCTGAATGTCTTCCAGAGAGAAATGACAGCCTGATTATAAAGTGGATTATTTCTTTGTAATAGCCTGTGGATATATATCCTATGGATACTGCACTCAAGATTAGAGCTTTGTGGGAGAAAATAACATTGAGGGGAAGTTTAATAAATAAGAAGCAACAAAAGAGATTAAGGAAGCATGTCCAGAAAGACAGTTGGAAAGCTCAGAAGTTCTCTGAGGACCGGAAGATAAGAGAATTTTCAGGAATTAGAGGCTAGCTACTCTTTCAGAGTGACTGACTTGGTAGAGGAGAAAAAGGGTTAGAAAGTGCTGGAGGATTTGCCAATGAGGAAGTATCGGCAACTTTCTGACTCAGTAGAGGCTGACAGGACCAGTGGTTTCTGTGTGTGAATTGTCTGTATTCTCTACTGTGAAATGGGAGCATAGCAACGTACATTCGTGCCCATCTTCTTAGAGCCATTCAAAACTAAGGGACAAGTATTTTTTTCTCAGGTAGCTCATCCATGAACTACAATAGAACATTTAGTCATCAAAGAGATTCAGACTACCAGTAAGTAATTTGATTGGCCTGAGTATGTTTTCTTCTGAATCAGTGATTCATCTCCTTTCACCCACGTATACTCCACGAGGATAGTGTCAGAAAACACTGATGTACATCATCTCTGCTTATTGGCTTTATATTTAATATATGTTTGTGGTTTTAGACCATGAACACAGAACATGCATATCTACCTGTCATGGTATCCTAGATTTTAGACTATGAATATCCCTGAGAATTCAGCTCATCTTGGGAGGAAAGTGGCAAGCTCGCTCAGTGCACTACTGTGAGGTGAGAGGAGTTTGGCCTGTGTAGGGCCTCTGGGTTGGCCTACAGCCCCCCTGAGCCTCCCTCAGTTCCAGCCACGAATGACTGAGCCACATTCTGCTGCTTCCAGCACCTCAAAGGTGTTGTTAAAGCTTGGTTTCCTTGAGCACCGGAAGCTAATGGTGCTCATTCTAATTGCTCTCTAACATTTGAGATGCAAATGCAATGTCCTTTCTGAGAAAGCCAGAGATTGTCAGGGACAGAATTCAGAAATTCGACTCCACTTCAGAAATACGTGCCTGAGGAAGCTTCAGTTCTTTTTACCTGAAGTAATGACATGTGCCACTGAAGTTGCTTGTTCCCGTTATATTGTCAGGAGTTTTATGTGTGTTGGGGTGTGTGTGTGTGTGTGTGTGTGTGTGTGTGTGTGAAATCACTGAGTTATAAAGGAGAGAAGACAGAGCCAGGAGTGACTCCCCCAAATCACCTTTAATTCCCCAAGGTGTCTAATGCCTGCTTTTGTCCCTCCTTTTGGCTAGAAAACTGTAAGTTTGTAGGCAGACACTCTGTTGTGTTTCGATGAAGATCACTGTTGGCAGTAATGATCACGTCTACTCTCAGCCTATTGTTGGATGAGTCTGCTGCATCAGGACCTCAGACGTGACATCCCAGCGCCAGGCTGCACTTAAATCTCTCACAGGCCACACACCCCAGTAACGGGTCAGGCTACTCCCAGCAAGCCAAGGTGGAGCCAGCAGGAAATGAATCCGTCTGCCACAGATACTTATTTAGACCAAATTATTAATGTTTAGTGGCAGAAAAGTGGCTCCCTTTCTCATTCGATTGAAGGATGAGAGCGTATCTGTTTTCTTGATAAGATTGTGGCCAGCCCAGCGTGCTCTGGAAGGTAGATAACAATTTAGCCTGCAGGCTACAGAGCTGTCTGGTTTCTTTTCTCTGTATCTGTGCCAGAGTCTCTCCCTTATTCATGTCACAAACTGTCTTTAAACTTAATCACACTGAACTTTTTGTATATGTTTGCCTACAATAAATGGGTCTGAGGCTAGGAAGGGAAAGTGCAGAGAAAAATACATCTTTATTAGGAGAGAAATACAGACCAGCTCTCTTTGTTTTGAATAACCGTTAGTGTAAATGTGCTTGCTTACGTGAAGGTCAGAATTTGAGGAACTTTTTATTTGTCTTGAAAAATACCAAAGTAAAAATACCAATATACCAAACACCAAAATACTAAGATAAAAATAATAATTAGAATTTAAACTAGTTTCAACAAATCCTGTGATTAAAAAATATTTTTCATTCCATCACCTACCTCTGCCTTCTCTGTAATATCAGCCTTAAAAATGCTCTCATTCTTCTGGACCCATATTTTCTATGCTTAATAACTTACTTCTAAACTTAATGTCTTAAAACCAAGCAAAGTTGTTACAACTTTGAATGTTTGCAGATAAGGATTAAAAAATCCATATAGACATATTGAAATTTAGTTTCTCTTTGAAATTTATTTAATTTCTTCTGAGGTTATATTGTACAACTTTTTTTTTTTAGAAAATAAATTTAATGTAAGTGGCTTTTAAAAGAACACTGAAAGTTGAGCTTTAATACTTAAAGATGTTTTGTTTTCCTCTGGTCATTTTTGCCCAGGGACCTAGAAAACCATTTCCACTGAGGGATGATCTAAAAGCCCTGTTTCTCACAAAATGCTTCACTTCTTACCCGGAGGTGGTTCTCTGTAGCATCATAGAATCTTTCCTTATCAATTAATGGTGTCACGCTTCTTTACCTTGATAAGCTTGAATTTCAGGTTTTACATTCACGCCAACATTACTTTCCACCTTTATGGACAGCCTGCTGCATAAGCCAGTTGGGTGGTGCAATATGATAAGGTAGGCAACTTCTTAGGATCTTACACTCTTAGAAATGTAGAGCTGTACAGCTCTGTCTATCTGTAAATCAGACTTCTGGCATCCCTAACCCTTCCAAATGTAGCTGTGAACCCCGCCGGAGGTGAGAGGTGGGGAGTGGGGGAGAAGCCCCAGAGTAGCTGAGATCACTGCTCCAAATCCAGGAACCTATTCATTCAGCTAGAAATAAACTCAGAGTCTTAACTGCACTAATTTGAGGCTCATTTAAATTCACTTGGGTATCTGGTTTTTCCATCTAAGGAAGATGGAGGCTCTACTAAAGGCAAGCATGCTGCTGCTATCGGAAATGATTATAACCTGCCGTCCTAGCCAGAGACAGACACACAGAAAGTGGAGCACAGCAGAGTACAGAGCACTGGACTAGTGCATGGGCCACCACCTACATCCTAGGAGGCCTGAGGGTGGCCCTCAGTTATTACAACAGTGACATAAGTAATGATGAATATTCGCCATCAAGGAAAAGCTAAATCATTCCATTTATTTAAGAAAGAGAACCTTTTCTTTTTTTTTCCAAAGAATTTATTCAAAATTGGTTATACAAAGATTGCTCCTTGAAGGGAGAACATTTCCATTTTCTGGGAACCCCAGATTCACCCATTTCTTCCTGACCATTGCCAGAACAAAATGCTGCTTATTACAAAAATTACCTTGCTCAGACTGGTCATCCACTCTGTTTGCCACACCTGATTCCACACATCTTTTGGTTATTTCATATAATTAAATTCCCCGTCAAAAACTAATGCCTCATATTCTTTGATTACTTTTGGTCCTCTATTTAAGGAATAAGTACATACTTTTGAAATTTATTCAGCAAAGTTTTGTTTCAGAAGTTTCATAGACCATGAAAGGTATTATAGCAAAGTATTAACATAAACATCAAATTTCATAGCCATTATATACCTCTTAGTATCCCTCTCTTCCATCTAAAAAATAATGCTGCATTTCCTGTTTTCCAGTCTCTGCTTGTTGTCTTGTTATTTTTCCAAAATTGCTGAAGGTGATGAATGAAGAGTTTTCATTATCATATGATTTGTTTGTGTTCACATTTCCCTTCTGTTATCTAGACTGCTGATGGGAAGTTGCAACTGTTAGAGTAAACCTATCAAAAATATCATCTGGAAATTCCTCCTTCCCTTTTTAGTTCCCTAATGAGGGGTGGAGGGGGAATCTTGATTAACAGATGCCCTGGCAGTCCCCTTTGTGTGAATGCGGCTACATTAAAAAGAACGTATCTTCATGATCACACAGGAGAACTGTGTCTCTGAACTCCATCCACAGACCTCACCCTTAATCAAGGTTTAAACTTGGGTGCAAGGAGAGTTTGGAAGCCCAGCACTGTCCTGCAGCCTAGCCCCATTTCCTCTCTCTACTTGGTGACCACTTTTTCTCTTTGTGAATGAAATATTGTCCCTGTGTGTTTCCTCTACTCCTCTTTTCCTAGTAACATGTATTGGTCGTTTTTATTTATTGTTTGAAATGTTAGTGCCACCTTCCCTGTTCACTTGAAAACTTTGATGCACAGTTATGGGCTGAACATCTTTTTCCTACTCAGTTTAAGCAATGTTGGGCATCACTGAATGAGGGGTGAGGCAGGAGGGAAAGGGGTTGGCACACGTGCAGGGAGTTGCTCAATAGGACGGGAGGTGCTCCTGTGGACAGCTGGCCCAGCCCCCATCCCGGCTTTTTCATCATTATTTGTCTTATTTCTGCCAACTCTGGCAGCAAATCTCACCTCCAGAGACACATTCTTTCTTCCTGTCTAAAATGTGGAAAAAATTCCTTGTCATCAGAGTTTTGTTTAAATAAAACTGGCATTTGGAAGAAGCCGCATTTGCTAGGAAGCTGGGGGAAGGTGCTGAAGTGAGTTTGTTCTGGGGGCTTGGGTTCGTGACCCAGCGTGTACGCTGTGCGGCAGAAGCGGAGGGAGCTGGCTGTCCAGGGGCTCCAGGGCAAAGACCTGGCTTCCAGGGCCCTGTTCTCAGCGCTGCACTGGCCGCCTCCAACAGATTGTCCCGGTGCTGCTGCTCAGTGTGTCCCAGGAGAACCAGGCCAGGGGGTGGCAGAGCCAGCCTGCGTAAGTGCATTCTAGCAAATTCTCCATGACCCTTCTTCTGCTGAATTTGAAGAGCAACTACTGGAGGTTCTGACACTTAGCCTTCCAGCCGTGCAAGCCCGTGAGCATATCTAGAGGTGCCCTAGGATGTGGTGAGAGATGCACTGCAGTCATACATGGAAGAAACTGCAGCAGAAACCAGAAGTCCAGTTTGCACTTGGGCCTCCAGTGGCATGGGGAGCCTGTGGCAGCAGAACAAGGAGGTGTCCATTCTGCAGCTCATGGGGGCACTCCTGGGCCTCCCAGGACCTTTGCACGTGCCATTGCATATGTGCTGCTCTTCTCTCACCCTCTGCCACATTTACCCCAACAGGAAAAGTATAAATGATTATTTATCTTTGAAACAATACTCAGCTGTCAACCCACTCCAGGAAGATGTCCACACCCTTGCCCTCCAACCCCAGAACCTCTCTGGGGCACGGCTTTACCTCTGCAAGCCTGGGTAGTTATGTAACATACCCCTATAATATGCTTGCTTATGTGTACCTCTCCTACCAGACATTGAACTTGATTGTCCTTAGAAAATCAAACCACACCAGTGCCTGGCCTGGGGTTACTGCTCTGTAAATGATTGTTAAATGAACTGATGAGCTAGAGGATCTTGTAAGGGCTCTTTGACGCACGTTCTCCTTAGTTTTGGTCATCTCTGCTCTGAGGAATGGCTGGATTTGTTTTTGTGTAAAATTAAATATGTTTGTATTAGATCCAGCTTCCTGTGATCCATATAAAAATGTGTTTTAAGAACAAAATAAGTACTGTAATGAGAAAGTTAAGATGTTTTGGTGATCTAAATACTTGTGAAGTGCCATTTTGTTTTGTTTTGTTTTTTAATGCCACAAAGTGCATTAAAGAGCTCTAAGTAAATTTAAGAGGGGATCTACTGGATTTTGACTAAGTGCTAAAACAAGTTTCCTTAATTCCCTGTCCAAATATTTCAACTTAAATTTACTAGTAGCTATTTCAGAGGAAGATGGGAACTCTGCAATCCACTGTTTGTTATAAAGAAAATGTTTTTGTCTTCAAATGTTTGGAGGAAGGATTAAAGGGAATTTATGGCTTGGGTAGAAAGTAATAAAAGTGGTAACAATGCTGTGTCTTCTAAATTGTCATCATTTTCTGGAAGTACTAACAATATCAACTCAGCAGGCATTTTTGTGTCCAAAAGGAATTACTTTCATTTATCAGACTTTAATGTAAACTCCAACCTCGATCTTGGAGCTGCAGTACTGTATTATTTGTTTCATTCTGTTGTTTAAAAATGGATTCATTCAGCTGTATGGGAGATGAATTCTATCATTATGTTTTTTACCACAGGGTTCAAGAAATATAATCCATTTCTTTCAGGAAATAGGCTTCAAGAACGACATAAAAAAAGTCTTTTATGAAGAATAAATCACAGCCTTTTTAGTTTCTCCAGAAATACTCCATTTTTAATTCCCAAGGAAAATCACAAAAATAAAAAATAAATGAGCCTGAAAAGTTATTTTCCTTCTCTGGCATCCCTTTTTATTAAAAGAATCCCAGTTTACAGATTTCCTCCTACTTGTGTACAACAGCCATACATAACTATTTTTTTATTTTACAATTTTATAAAGCCCCTACTCTAAAAGAACTTTTTAAATAAATTTTTTAAATCTTTGCACAACTCTATATAGTAATAAAGTAAAACTATTATATACTATGGAGCCCTTAGACTAGTTGAGAGAATAGAAGGATCAGTGGTAGTATGATATTACCCAATGTTAAAGAGCACTGCCAGACCTTAATTCAGAACTTACCTCCAAATAACGTCCTCTTTTAACTATACCTCTGATAAATTCAATACTGTTTTCCTTGGAGTATGTGTTTAAAAAGAAATCTTAGACCCTTAAAATGTTCTTATGAAGCATTATTGCTCACTCTTTATTTTCTGTTTCACTTGATTGGTTCCCATGCTTGATGAAGCTCAATTTAAAAATAAAACCGCCCACATATACATTGCAGATTACTTTCATGCATGGGTAAGTGTGATGTGGAAAGTGAGTCTGAAATCATTTTAAATAAGTGTATGAGTTCTTATGCTGTTTTTCTTTAATTAATGCTTCTGATGTATCTAATAGTGCCAATCTTAGTACCCTCACCTGAAAAAGAGGGCTATTTCTTTAACTTTTTATATATAAGACTCTTTTAATATAGGATGAAATGTTTACATGAAAATATTCATGTGTTTGTATACTATTCCATTTGACATCTTTTTATTCCAAGTTAAGAACCCCTGGATGAATTAGCCTCTAGTTCTAACATTCTGTGGTTTCGAATCAAATGTCAGATAATGTTCCTGTGCATGTGGTATTATTTTCTCCAATAATTCAAACCCTTAATGAGTTGACTCTTGCTTACCTTCTATAAGGTGGATTGCAGCCATCTGTGTAGGTCTTTGTTTAAATTCATGTGTCTTTTCCCCGCCCAGACTGAAAGAAGCTGAAGAGGTGTGCAGACAGAAGAAGGGAAAATCACTTTATAAAATAAAACCAAGACATGACTCTGGAATTGTAAGTGTGTAACTCTTCTGTTTTTTAACTTGTAATTTTCTTTAGCTTTTAAACACTGTTTTTACAATATATCCCAACTCATATAATAAAATTCTAATTATTTTCCTCTTCAATTTGGACAACTTAGAGAATCTGTTTTTCTTTATGCCCTTAATCAATCCCAGGAGGCTAAGAGATTCTCAGGATTCGGCATTTGAAGCTAAAGCATTAAGATGAATCTAAGAGAGGGCACAGATGTGGAAGTGCCTGGCTTGGTGGGAGTTGGAGGCAACCTTCCACTTTGTTCACTGCCCAGGGGTCCCAGCACAGGGCTGTGTCTGAACCCAGAGTGGTCATCAGAATTGGATTGGTCCCACTGGCATCTCACTCATGATGAGACAAGCCATGTGCAGTGCTGTCCTTTGCTCAGACCCGGGGCTCAGACCTGGCCTGTACACATCAGTGGCTCTACAGTGGTGGCTGCTTAGAATCTGCCAGCCAGCCAGCCAAGCTAACCAGCCAATCCCAGCTCTCTCCTTGCCCATTTTTCCTTTACAATTAAATGCCAGGTTGGGTGCCCTAGGAGGGGAGGGCTTGGTGAAAATTACAGTTTTCCCTTGTGATACTGTCAGTCTTCATTGAATGTTTTCAGGATTATCATTTGGTTCCACAAAAGTAAATGATGCTTTTTTAAATGAAAAGTTGAATTAGGCCTTAAAACAGGAATACTATGAATTGGATCAGCCTCACATCAGCTATGGAAAAATTAGTAAAATAATCCAAATTGGGAAATGATTTAACAGTCCCATTTAGAAAAATGTAGGAATTATATCTTCACTTAAGAGATATTTTCCCTTAAGTTTCTCTGTCAAAAATTCTCTGTCAAAAATTCATCTTATCTAATGACAAGTATTATATTTATTATATTATATTATATTATATTGTATTATATATATTATGGTTTAGTTTATTTCCTGTTTTTTAAATTAAAGTACAACTTTCAAGGTGTATTGAATGAGGAGGAATACTCGTGTATTGATTAACCTCAATCATGCCATTACAAGGACAGGAGAGAGTTCAATCACTTAACCAAGTAATGAAGTGGCCAATTCAGGTTTTATTGTTAGGTATTTGCATGTAGAGTTGAGAATGAGAAGCGCAAGTTGACACTCTCTCAGGCCAAGTAGAAGCTGAAGCGTAAACACTTTTTTTTTTCTCAAAAATATTTTGTAATCTGTCTTGGTGAAAATCCTTCTGAAAGAAGGAAAACTACTCATACTGTTTTCCTGTATGGGCTGGTTGATCATAACCTTTTCCCAAAGAATGTGATCCAAATGAAAAGATCTTGTTTGGGCTATTCCTAACTCCATACATTTTTTTAAAGCTCTTCTTTCTAACTATAACTCTTATCTGGTGCTTTTATTTTCAGAAAGCAAAGATAAGCATGAAAACCTGAACAACGCAAAGCAGAATGGAGATGAGTCACAGCCACCACTTCCACAAAATTCAGCTGACCTGAGGGCAGGAAGGAAACTATATCATTTCGCTCATTTTTCTTCTTGACCTCTTGCATAATCTTTGTGTTTTCTAGACAGTTCACTGATTATTGAATTTTACTGTGCATTCATATAAAAATGCAAAAGTGGTAGACCAGTGGAGAATTTGACACTTTTTCTTTTTGTAAAAGTTTATGGTATTATACAGATTGACCGCAACAGCATGTGTAGGAGGCAGTATCTGCATTAATGCTAACATGCTAAACATTAACCTAAAACTTACTTTTGTGAGAGTATTCCTTATCCCAGCAAACACTTTCCTTTCTACTGACAGCCAGTACTCCACATCAGTGCATTGAGATTTATGGTTAAAATGTTATTTCTAGTGAATTGTTTGTATCAGTTTCACATCTATGTAGAAAATTTTCTATTTTAAAATTTAAGTACCATTTATATGTTGTGATCAAGGCTTTCTCAACTCTTGGGTTGCTCTCCATAATTATTTTTTTGTGAAAGAAGATTATCAATTTTTTTAGTCAAGTCAGATAAAGAATAGAAAAAAAAAAATAGCAAAAGAAAAACCCTCTCCTATCAATCATTTCCTGTAAAACGTGACTAATTGTTGGCAAAAAAATGTTAAGTTTTCAGATGGATTGGCTTCTGCCTAGAACCTGGTAAGTAAATACACCTGCCTGAGTAATCTGAAGTGATTGGGGTCATCTTTATGTGTGTGGCAGATGAGTAAAAGCGGTGAAATGAGTACATAATGTTTCGTTACCAGAAAGAGCCTAGAATTTTTTTTTTCAACAACAATAGCAAAAAGCTGTTTTTTATTAAAACACATCATTGTCCATAAAATAAAGTACTATCTCTTCAGAATAGTAAGGCTATCAACTAGCTATCTATAAATGAGGGAGGCATTTTCTCATTGACACAGTGAGTGAAAAAGACGCAGATGGCAGATCCTTTTGGCATAGACTTATTTTCTCTGGCTGTCTAATACGTTTCTTTGCTGCGTTAATCTTCTTGCATCAGAACCATCATGACAATTTGCTTGAAGACACAGCTTTTTGTCTGTAAGATTCCTACCTTCCTTCTTCAGAGCCTAGGATTTTTATTCTGTTTTGCTTTGAGGAGAAAAGGAGTAAATCTCCCACTCTTGCTGAGAGTATGTTAAAGTCACCTCATGATGTATTATGATGGTTTGGCCTACCGTTAATAGGTGTTTGGTTTTTTTTAATTCTTTAATGATATCTGTTGGGGTTATAGTACATAAAGGTGAGAATTTCTTGCTATTGCAAACTGATTATGGAAAGCAACTTAAAATGAAAACGTCCTGAGTCATAACTATGTTTGTGTTTACGTAAAGTATGGTCTCTTACCTTTTATTTTGTAGTTTACGTGCACAGAAACAGTAGTGGGTTTGTTTTGTTCTCTTCCTGTCCCCTCAGTCCCTCCAATGTGTATATTACCATTCTTCAATCAAATAATAGGGCATTTAACAAAGATCGCTATGTGCAATACTGTATTTAGTGTTTCTATTTCAATTTTTATAGGATGTTAATTTATATGAAAATAAAATGAATAATCAAAGAGTTCTGTGCCTATCATGTGCATGTTGCCTGAGGATACTGGCAAAACACAGCCGTCATGTTTACCTGAGCAGAGGGCTGAGATAAATTTTAGACTGCTGGCATTCAAAGAGTTTTTAAAATTCTTATTTCAGGCTTAATGGTTGTTGTAGTTATTTGATAACTGCTTATTTTTAGAGCTAAAGTAATCATTCTGCTACATCAAAACATATTTTGGAAGAAAGTTGAAGTTTTTCCTGTGCCATTTTAAGGAAGAACTATTTCCCACTTACGAACTCCAGTATATTGATATTTGAGAAATATTTTTTGTCTATCAGTTGGAATCTAGATGCAGAAGTTCATTTGATACAGGTTGTGTGGTGAAGGGCTATTGGAAGACAATAAGGCAAAGGGAAAATTGGGATGTAGAAGGGATGGATGAAAAGAGTAACAGAGGGAATGAAGCCTGCCCACTCTCTAGTGGAGAAACACTAGTTTCTTTCTCTTCATAAATAAGCTTTGCATTTAGGTCTGTCCTAATTATTCCATAGAAAAACCATTTATCCCCCGTACATTGGCTTGTCATCTACCTTGTGCCAAGGCCTGGTGCTTAAGCTGCACATCCTCAAGAACTTAATCAAGGTGGGAGGAAAGAGTGTGAGGCAATGATTACAGTTCATCAGAACATCCCGTTCAGAGAGCGCAAAGGCTAAATCTAGAGGGATGAGCAGGAGTGAGGGAAGTGAAGAAGACAAATCTGCCGGCAGCAAGACTCAGAGCACATGGAACGCATCATTTCTTTTAGGAGTTGCAACTCATTCAGGTTAGAGGGAGCAGGGTGTGAAGGAGAAACAATGAGAGGAGATGTTGCTAGAGATGCATAAAAAGATTCTGTGGTTGTAACACATGTAATGGTATTATAGTTTGGGGTCAGGGTATCTGAAGAGTCATCTGCACCCTAGCTCTTCATAGTAGGTGGTGGTCCACAGCACTGGCTTCAGCTGGGATCTTGTCTGAAATGCAGTCCTGAAGGATTTCCAAAGGCTGGTGAGGAGGGTATAGTGATGCATTTCTAGAAGAGGAAACAAGCTGAGAAAAAAGCATGGAAAACAAATGGAAAATAGCCTGCCTGGCTGATGGAATAATTCATTCCACATAGAGGATAGCAGGTGGGGTATAAAGAAGAGTAAGTGGTGTGGACAAACAGGTAGGATCAGGGGCTAGATTGTTGAAGACTTTAACGATAAGAAACCATGATGCAGTAGATCGTGGAGCCAATAAATCATTTTAAAATGGTTTTAGTTTAATAAAGCTTGCTCTGATACCAGTGTGGAGAAGTATAAATCCAGAGGCCAGAAGATCTTTTAAGAGACCTGCAATTCAAAAGAAGAAATTAGACTTGTGTATGATCTTACTAGCAGAGGTGGAAGCTTGGAGCTGAAGAAAAAATGCTAAGTAGGTGAAGTAGACACGAGAACTTGAATCTTTAGATGTGAAAAATAAGAAAGGTTTAATTTACGGTAGTCTGGTTTCTCCACTGTGTTGTTTGGTGAAGATCATCCATAAAGACAACATGGGAAATGCTTCTGGAAGTTTCTTCGTAAATGTCAGTGTGCTTCTAAGATACCTCTGATAAGTCTATCAAGAGAAGCAGCCCCCAAGACTTTATCACCTTGATCAACTTTATTTTCTTTATCACAGTCACACCACTTGATGTTACTTTGTTATGTGGCTCTTAGTATATAGTCTGTCACCACTCAAATTTAAATCCAGAAGGACAGAGATGTTTTTCCCCTCAGTACTAAATATGTAACATTAACAGCAGTATGTGGCACTCAAAGATGTATTGATTTAGTAAATAAATAAATGAAAAGAAGAGAAAGTTCAAGACTGGAAGGACATGAAGAATCCATAATGTGTGCTGGACATCCAGTTGGAAATTCCAGTTTCCAGATGGAGGATATTGATCAGGAACTCTAGAGATTTTTATATAAGAGCCGCCTGTATTCAGGTGGTAGTTGAAATGAAGTAGGTTGTTGAAATTGCCTAGGAAGTCAGGAGTAGATTTTTTTAAATGCTAACTGAGGTCAGGTTGATACCAGTGTTTGAAAGAGAAACAGAAATAGGTCACAAAAGGAACTTCAGGAAAATTAACCAGGAAATTAAACAATGATAACCATGAAGAAGTAGTATTATAGGAGTCAAAGCAAACAGCACTTCAAAAGAAACTCCACTGACACCTTCCTTCTGCTCTTCAAAATACTCCTATTGAAACTAACAAATGTATGCAATATATGTAATGAATTGACTTCCTCAGTATTCTATTTAAAACTCTGCTATAGGAAAGCAGTGTAGAGAAGACATTTTAAACAGAAGTTCTTAGTTCACTGCAAGAATGAAGGCAAAGTTACTTAAAATATATATGGAGACCTACTGTACAGTAGCTTTGCCCCTTTAATTGGGGCACATTAATCTTGTATTTATCCACCCGACCCCAGACTGAGATGCTGCTCCAAGGAGTCTTAAGTAGCTGCCAGTAAATTATTTTAATTGCTGTGAAGTTAACAAGTGTTATAATGAAACAGTGTACCTGATGCTAAATAAAGGCTTTAGAATGTTAAAAAAAAAAAAAAAAGAATGAAGGCAAAGTAAAGACACTTGCCCATATAAGAAAACTATGAGTGTTTGTCACCAACAGCCCTGTTACTACACAAATGTTGAAGAAAGTTCTTCAAGTTAAAGGGAAATTATTCCAAAGGAAAATAAAGTGCATGTTCAGGAAGAATAACAAGCACTGGAGATGCTAAATGCCTAGGGAAATACAAAAGACTAGTTATTTTGCTTTTAAACACTGGCAGTTTAAAGTAAAAGATATATGACATTGTCTTGAAGAGTTTATAATGTATTTAAATGTACTGCATAAGACAGGTATAAAGGATGACACAGGGTGGTGGAAGAAATTGCAAGATTTCTACATTTTACATGAAATGGTATAATATTAACTCCAAATACTATAAAAAAACTTAAGGATGTATAGCTTTACAATGTTAGTACAACCACTAAAAAGTAACAGAAAGACATATAGCTAAAAAGCTAATAGATATATTAAAATGGAATTCAAAACATTCTGAATAATTCAAAGAAGACAGGTAAGAGGGATCAGAGACAAGAAAATTAGAAGAGACAAAGGACAAACAGCAAGATGGAACCTTGTACATCACTTTATCAGTAATTACTTTACATGTAAATGGACTAAACACCATGTAAAAGGCAGAGATTACCACATGGTACTTTTTTTTTGAAAAGGCAAGATTGTACAGTCTACAAAAAACATACTTAAATCAGACACAAATAGACATAGTCATAAGTATGTATTGATAACAGCTTTAGAATAAATGAAGTAAAAATTGAAAGAATTAAAGAAGAAATAAACAATTACATAATCACAGTGGAGGTTTTCGCATGCCTTTCCTACCACTAATAGAACTAGACAACCAATCAGTAAGAGGGGATAAGGGGGAGAGAGAGAGCATGCACTTGTAGACAAGGAAGGAGAGAGGGAATAAGGAAGGGAGCATAGGTGAGAGAGGAATCTCACTACAAGGTAATGGAAACTAATGCCCCATTTATGGAGGGAAACCAAACCAGGCTCACTATGGGAGATGTAGGACTAGAGTGGGGCTCACCTACCAGTGAGTCAACTGAATAGCTACAGGGGGTGCCACATGTTGTGGCAAACAAAAAAAGTGTGTCATTTCAGAGCAAACACAGCCAGCTAACCTGTTGGCACCTCTTTACACCTGTAATATCTCCAATATCACTGCCACGCAAGGGCCTCATTCAAAGGCTGGTTTGGGTTAGGGAAGACAGAAAATGACTAAATACAGAGAGGTAAGGGGAGAATGAATGTGAGCACCCTCTCAAGGCAAGTCTGTAAAACACTTCCCAAAGCACATGGGGAAAATTGTCAGTAAGAAAGAAAGAATAAAGCAGCTCAATACGTGCAAGTGAATTCCCTTTCAAAAATATGAACAACAGGACAAAATGTCAATGGTTTAATAATTAATGTTTAGCATCTCCAAAGGTTTGAAATATGTAATTCTTGAAATAGAAAACATATAAATGAATAATTCTAGATAAATAATTTTAGATGGACACAAACTAAAAAGCCATTAGTGATTTGGAAGATAGCGTTAAGGAATTCACTGAGGTCATATCCCAGTTAAAAAAGTAAAAGACAGAGTAGACTTAGAGACTCCAATCTGAGAGGCATCCAAAGGAAAAATTGAAGGCAGTGTTAGAGATGCCAGGTAACAGCTTGAAGAAACAATGGCTGAGGATATCTAGAATCAAAGAAAGACATGAACCCTCTGCTTGAAAATGAGTAGCAAGTGCCAGGTAGGATAAATACTAATAAGTTTGCACCTAGAAAAGTCAGAGTAAATTGCCAATCTGGTAAAGACAAAATGTCAAGATGTCCAGAAAGAAAGGACACATCCCCTTCAGTGGAATGATAATTATTCTGAAAGCAGATTCGATTTCAGCAGTCATGTATGTTAATAAATAGTAGCATTTTCAAATCATAAAGAAAAACAATCAAGACCATTATACCCAGTTGGAGCATCATTCATATGAAAGGAAATATACCTATTCTTAGACATGAAAACTAAAAGGGTTTCCTACCCAAAAGCCTCACTGAGAGATCTGCTAAAGGGATCATTTCAGCAAGGAAAAAAGCTGAAGATAGAGTGAAGGTTTGGGACATAAGAAATCACAGAAAGCAAAGAAAACTGTTGAAATAAATCAGCTCTAGATTGGAAACAATAAAACTATAATGTTTTTGTTTACAAAGGGGACTTAAAGTTTAGATAATAAGTAACTGAAATTCAGGGAATAATTCAAATTCATATAGTCTTCCTTTAGTCTAATCATTCCTTTAATTTAGAAAATGTTTATGAAGTGGCTAATATGTGCCAGAAACCATTGTTGGCACTTGGAATAATGGATGAGCAGAAATATGTCCTGTCCTCGTGGGCCTTATGTTCTACTGGGGGAGACAAAAACAGTGTAAAATAATATCAGGTGCTATGGTAATTTAAGTAACCAATAATTTGATCAATAATTTATTCTCTAAACCAGAATACCTTTGAGAGTGCTGGGGGGACTGTTAGGCCAGGGACACCTCCATAAACCATCACAATCTCCATACAAACTCTGGTCACCCTCCGTATACGTCCTATGTAAGTTATAAGTGCTATAGTGGAAAAAAGGGAGAAGACAGTGATCTAGAATGCATTTAGACTTCGTTACAAATACATGAAATTAAATATAAGCTAAAATTTCAGGGGTATTCTTTACAAGATTAGAAATAATTAAAAACAAAGAGGGGGGAAAAACTGTACCGATTCAACAAAAAGCCAGAAAAATAAGCAGAAAGAAGATAAAGTATGGTGAAAAGAGGTGATTGTGGATGGCGGGTAGGAGTCCTTTGGAAAGAAAAGGAATCACTATTAGCAAGCTCCGGAAATTCTTCACAAACCATTCCTTGTACTATACCAGCTTGTCATTACCATTTCTACTTCCCAGCCAATTAGTAAACTCAAACTTTCAGAGGCTGTATTTTCTGGTGTTTGTTTTCCATGAAACACATTTCAATTACATAATCAAAAGCAATAGGGGAAGGTTTAGTGTTTTAAAATGGTGAGATAAAGGGAATATTTACCCCTTCCCTCTCAGAAAGCCTTCCAAAGCAACAAGGAGCAAATGCAAACTTTACCTTTGATTAAAATTAGAGGTACAAAAACCCAAACACAAAATATATGGAAGATCTTCCACATGTGCAGATACAGGAGGAAGCAGAGAAAGGATGTTCATGGAGGCGGTTCTCAGAAAAAGCCAGAAAGTCTTCTCCAAGGTGAGGTCTCCTTTGGTGCTATCTCAAAATCCTGTTTGCAATATGGAGCCTGGTATATCAGTTGGTATTAGAAGCTTCCCAGTATGTGGTTTATTTATTTTTAAAGCAGGAAGGAGACCTAAATGAGCAATGAGACAGACAAGTCAGATTTGTAGGAAGACATCTATCAACAGTACAATAAGCTAAGGAAAGAGACTCCCAGTTGGAATAGTAAATGCTAGAACGAGTCAAGCCCTCTACCCTACTTCATGATGAAATATTTCCTCACTTGAAATTCTAGCCTTTCCCTAACACACACCTGTAAATAGTTAGTGAGCCACATTTCTACCAAATCAACAAAGATTAGTCACAAAAGAATACTATGAACCAATTCCTTCTTGGTCCAGCACTTCAAGTATTGGTCCAGCAATGCAAAAATATCAAGCAAAATATGAGCAGACATCACAAGGACCATGTGGAAATGGGATTTATTCCTGGAATGCCAAGATGCTCAGATATATGTGGCCTTGCATATAATATGTGTTTTAAAAATAATATATGTGGAGGAAAATTATGTGATTTTCTCTGCTAAAAAATCATTTATCATTTTTTATGAAAAAAATATGAATGAGAGTGCTCTTAAAATAATTAAATACCTTAAGGCAAAGTCAACCTGGAGCAAAATGAGGCATTAGGAGAGTTCTCATTAAAGATCAGGAACACAAGTAGGGTGTCCACATTCACCATTGCTATTTGTCACTCTTCTGATGGTGAAAGAAAAACGATTGAATGTGTAAAATTGAAAGGGAGGAGGCAAAATCATTTTTATTTGCTGTTTATTAGATTATATACTCACTAAACAAAATAATCAACCAAAACATTATTAGAGACAATAAGGGAATGTGATACATTGGGCAAAAAATGAATATACAGAAATTAAGAAGCAGGAAGCCGGTAATGGTTGCTTCTAGAGAAGGGAGCCAGGGGCTATGGGAGGGGTGAGAGAAAAACATTCTGTCTTTCCTTTGGTTCTTTGCCATTTTTTGTACAATTTTGAAAAACAAGCCAATACAGAAATAGTTTATCATTAACTTTTTGGAATGTATCTCATTTCAAATACCCAGTGAGTCCTATCTGGTCAATGATGTGGAATGAAAGAGACCATCTCCTCTGCGTGGTTTATGATGCCTATACATTAAGTGGCTCTATCAGCTATCTGCCCCAGAGAGGAGCAGGCACACGCACACCCCAGACCACCACGGAGATTTGTAAGGATAGGAAGCCAGTCCTGTTAGTCTGTTTGCAGCAAAAAAAAAAAAAAAAAAAAAAGGAGGGCAGAGAGGTCTGTAGGCCACTGGACACGTTTCTCCTACGGTGGTCTGATTGTTACAGTTACACTGGGCAATTTTTTTTCACAATGGCCTAATTTTGGTAATTCTTACACAAAACCCCCTTCCACCTCAATTTTGGAGTTACTGCCTACTGCCCCCATTGGCTTTATGTAAATGTTTCTAATTTATGGCTGTAATCCTATCATATATTGTAAAGTTCTCCAGAGGTTAACATTGCTTTCTAATCCATACAGTGGATCACGGGACCAGCCCACACCTTACAGGCGAATCAACAAGATTTTTCTTTTGGTTTTAGGCTTTTGGAGTCAGAAACCAACAATACACCTAAACTGTGTTCCAGAAAGCCAATTATAATGAGATTCAATTCATTTAAGTTGGGTTCCACAGCACTTATTTCATATCCATGTATTTTACTTTGTAGATGCTGCCGGTAACTTGTCAGCATGTCCTTAAATGAGGAAGCTCAGTTTTTCAATCAAGACTGAAAATCAAGAATTTTAATACTTAGTTTACAGAATTCCAGAATATATCCAGAAATAGACCCCATCAACCAAATGCCTTCTAGCACGTGGGAAAATGTATGTGTGGTGCCTATGGTAATACGAGTTGTATATTCTTTGGCTCCTCAAATAAAACAAAAAATTTTTAAATATATACCACCAAAAAAAAAACCAAAAACAGCAAGAAACAACAGATGTAAATATTTGGTTAACTCTCAAACCTTTTTGTTAAAGTTTCAAACAAAATTTAAAGTTTCCAGCCTTGATTAGACCCCCAGTTCATAATTTGGTAACCAGGCCTCCTCCCCACGTGTTAGCAATTGCACCCTTTCGCATAGCTCCGGTCCTGTTAGATGAGCAATGTCCTGCCGGTTGGATTTTCTGATAGAGGTGGTGGTTAGGAGGATGTTTTGTGAGCTGCTCTATTAAACAGCCTCCCTTGAGGACCTCTGTCTCTTCTTCCTGTTCTTTTTAAGAAGTATTTTCTAGGGTGACTTTGTCCTATGCCCCTCATTCTCTCCAAAGGCTCATCTCTGCCATGGAGTGAGTGGTTATCCTCTTCTTGCTTCCCTAGCAGTTTTCTAGGTCTAGCTTCTCACTCAAATTCCAGTCCCCTTTCTTCAAGTGGGGCAGTTTTATTGAGATTACGTCACGGTCACTGCAGACCCAACATCTATAAAAACCCACGTCGGCACCTTCTAATCGCAGATCCCCACATGCAGTGGGCTCTCCTCTCTTCCCCTGACACGCTGCTCCTTAGTCATCAAATTCTGAAAATATTCTGCATATTTGTCTCTTCCTTTCAGATCTAATTCTATACATTGTCTGGCTCTAATCTTCAGCCCAAGTTCCTGCAAGAGCTGCTGAGCTGGCATATCCGGATATGGATTCTGTTCCCTCCAATCATCTTTCATATGGTGACTAGAATAATCCTCCCTCAAATCTGTCAGCAGTTTTCTATCTCCTATAAAATCCAGTGGAGCCGCCTTTGCCGCTACTTCAGGGTCACCCACATTCTTTAGTCTCTGTCTCTGCCACCCTGTCTCCACTCCTGCCACCCACTGACACACACTGAGGTGAATATTATGGCGCGCCTCCCAGATACCCTCCCCAGGGCCAATGCAGCCATCCAGTCTCACCCACCCCCAACCCGGCTGATGAAGGACCAGCGGCTGACGGCTCACAGCTGGACACCTCATAAGGGCTGCCCTTAGTGGAGGAAATGCATACCCCCTCCTGGGGATGGCCTGAAGCCAGCAGCTGGCTGATGTGACACACCAGGGCCTGTCCTTGCTTCTCTTTGGGACACCCCTAATCCATCATTGCAGCCCCAAAGCTCCCCACAGGGCCAGATGAGGCCTCGTTTGCAACCAGTGTGCTTTTTCTGCTGCGCAGTCCTATCTTTCTCACTTCCTTATGGGTGCATGTTCTGAGATCACTCCCAACAAACCTGTGTACACAGCTCTTTGGCTCAGAGTTTGGGAAACCAGTCTAAGATAGGCAGCTCCAGGGATGGTCCAAGGAAGTAACTCTAAGAACAGGATTTGGAAATGGATAGCTTGCCAGCCATTTACCAAGGATGGTGCCTGGCACGCTGTAGCAGTGCACTGTTACTATTCTTCCCAGAGACAAACCGACATGGAGTGCCAGTGGGGAACTCCTGGCTGGGGCAGTACTTTGCTGCCTAAGAGTGATGAGGGGCTGTGTGACTGTAAGCACTCTGGAGTCCGGTACCAGCTTCCAAGTGGCATTGATGGTTGAAGAGACTTAAAAAAAGACTCATGGTGATTGATGGCCAATTCAGTCAATATGTGAAAGCCCAGGGTCCCTGGCAGCACTTAATTAAGCCCTAGTTTCCTGCAGTCAGGCAAGCTCAATTCTAAAGCAATGCTCTTTCAGAGAAGTTTGGATTCGCAGCTTCAGCGAGTCTTCTGTGCCAAGACTAGGTCCTAATAAAGAAGGAGTAAAACCGTAAAACTGGGAAGGGAATACCTGGGTGGAGTGATTGAGAGCCTCAAACTCCCCTGTTCCCCTGAACCTGACAAGCCTCTTGTTAGGCTCCCCCAGCCCTGCTGTGGATGTGCTGGGCCAGCCACATGAAGAGAGTGAAGTCACTGCAGGAGCCAGGAGAGTAAGTGTGGGATTGTGTCCTGAGGGTGCTGGGTCAAGGAGAGGTGCAGAGCACTAAGCTGGAGAACTCCCCCATGATTCAGGACTTTCTCTGTATTGAATATAGTTGATATACAATATAGTATGCTGGTTTCAGGTTTACAGCACAGTGACTTGACAGTTATCTACATTACTAAATGCTCACCCTAAGTGTAGTCTCCGTCACCATACAAGGTTATTACAATAGTATTGGTTATATTCCCTATGCTGTACTTACATATTTTATAATTGGGAATTTGTCCCTCTTGATCCCCTTCACCTGTTTTGCCCATCCCCCCATCATGGCAGCCATCAGTTTGTTCTCTGTGTGTATGAGTCTATTTCTATTTTACTTGTTTAATTTGTTTACAGTCCACATATAAGTGAAATCATAATGGTATTTATCTTCCTCTGATGTATTTCACTAAATGTAATACCTTCTAGGTTCAACCATGTTGTTGCAAATGGCAAGATTTCATCTTGTTCTATGGCTGAATAATAGTACATAGTATATACCACATCTTCTTCATCCATTCACATCTCTATGGATGCTTAGATTGCTTCCCTATCTTGGCTATTGTAAATAATGTTGCAGTAAACATAGGTGTGCGTATATCTTCTTGGATTGCTGCTTCTGTTTTCCTTGGGTAAATACCCAGAAGTAGAATTACTGGGTTGTATGGAATTTTAATTTTAATTTTTTGAGGAACCCCCATACTGTTTTCCTTAGTGGCTGTACCAGTTAACCATGATGCAGGGTTTAACACCGTGGCAAATGCCCCAGAGGTAGTGATAATAAGGTGCTAGTATAATTCTTAGAGGATCGCAGAAGCTATGCTCCATACTGAGGGAAATAGAAATGCAGAAAGTTCCATGGTGGATGGTGGAGGAAAGCACCCACAGGCTGAGAGAAGTGGGCATGCTAAAGTGGGCTTACATGCTCAAGTGGGTTTGCTATGGTGGTCCCCGAAAGCCTCTGTTTGCCAAAGTGATGGTGGCTGTGCTTGTGCAAGAGTCAGCAGCAGTGCTGAGAAGCTCAGCCATGCCACTGTCTGTAGCCCAGCTAACAGTAGGAAGAGATGCTCTTTCAACACTTGGCTCACTGATGGACCTGAGACTAGCAAAATCTCAAAATAGTAAAAGCCAAGTACCAGTTCTTAGCTTCCAGAAGGACCATGGGCACAATTGGTACAAATCATGGTGGATTGGAGTGACAGAGGGTCCTGACTTGGAGATGGTTAACAGAACATGGTGTCCCTGGAGGCAAGAGAGATGGGCTGCCAACAAGGTATTGCTTCATTTATACAGTCAAAAAAAATCAATGAGGGATTGTCAGAGGCAGAGGGCAGTATCTCAATAAAAATCACACACAATCCCTTGCTCAGTTTCCAGATCCGATTTGGAGCCCATTAGCTGACTTAGAGGCTGAATCTTTATGAGTAAGGACCCTGTGATACTAGGAAAGATATATTCATTGATTATTCTCTTAATACTTAACCAGGGAATTTAGGACTACTTACAGTAAATGTGGCTGTGAAGGAATGGGGAATACTCAGAGCTTTTGAGGATTATTGAACACTGGGTCTGAATTGACCCTAATTCCTGGAGATCCAGTGAGTCACCATAATGCCCTATTAAAGTGGGGGTGCATAAGGGCCCTGAACATCCTAGCCCAGGCCTGGCTTTCAGAAGGCCCACAGTCCACGGACCAGCCTGGTGGTCCCTATCCTTATCTCCAAATGAATAATTGTAAGGGGTGCCCTTGGTAGTTTGAAGAACCCTCACATTGATTCCTTGACTTCTTGAGTAAGAGCTATTTTAGTGGGGTGAGGCAAGTGGAAGCTTCTGAAGGTTCCTATCCCAGCAAAAAGAGTAAATCCAAAACAATGCTGAATTCCAGAGGGAGCGCGGAAAATTAACGAACTTTTCAAAGGCTTTGAGAGTGTAGTAGCCCTGTCATATGCCCCTGTATTGCACTGGGCAGCCCCTGCAATGATCAAACAGAACGGGCGGGCGGCTGGGCAGCAGCCTCTGTCCCAGCTACCGTACTCAATACAGCTGCTTTGCTTGAGCAGATTAAAACGGCCTCCAGCACATGATCTGGCTAATGTGTTACCTTGTCATACCTGTCAGGAAGGAGAACCGGACGCCATTGGCACTCCCATGGGATGAATAATGGTTTATGTTTTTGGTCGTGCCCACAAATCTGTGTAAATTCTCACACCCTTTGTCAAGGTATAACCTGAAGTAACTTGGGTTTTGTGGGCAATCTGTAAAATATATTGACTTTACCATGTGATTGACATCATGTAGTAGGACCCGATGATAGATAGGGGGCAAGTAGGTTGGAGGTCTTGGTTTATGCACCATACATACACCAAACTCTATAAAGTTTATCTACCATAAACCTTAGACAATTAGACAACAGGTAACAAACCTTACTGGCTTGAGAAGACTTCTGATCCCAGACGAGATAGAGTAGACATACTCTTCCTATTCCTCCCACTAAAGACTCTGGTATATATATATATATATGTATATATATATATATATATACCAAAGTGTGTGTGTGTATATACACGAACACAATAAGCCTCCAAAAGGTGGAGAAAAGAAGGCAAAGAAGGTAGGAACCTCAGGATTCAGGAAATGATATGGCAGTGATTTCCCTGTTCTTCCTCTTTTCCCTCTCATGCATTGCAGACTGAATACTAGAAAAGCTAGTAACCTAGAAATGCCAGTGGGTACAAACAATAACAACAAAACCACATGGTTACCTGTATTTTCCTTTTGGTAAAGGGCATCAGCTTCCTGTTATGTTTGAGAAGTAGTGGCAGCAGGATTGGGTGGAGAGAGAGGCAAGAGTGGGGGTTAGGAAGGATTCAGAGGATTCTCTGATGATCAACAAGTTTTAATTATATTACTTATGATTTCATCTTAAGGATAATCTCCCTTGTAGACATTAATAATCAGTAGTGATAGGGAACCATCAAATAAGCCTTCTAGGAATACATATACTCTGTTATTTACTCAATAGCAAAAATTCATTTTCACTGACTTTGTAACTTGAAAATCAAACAGCCAACTTCAGAAACAAGTGAATTGGAATACCTTAGTCTCATTTAGGTGGAGTATTCAGTCCCATCTAATAAACTAAGATGAATTATGTATTATGAAGTTAAATTGAATTCCTTTGAAATTCATATGGTCAATCAACCATAAGCAATTTGATTGAAGTTTGTATTTTTTAAATAAGTTTTTATTTGCAGCTATTTCCCAGGATTTCTCTATTCTGTATTTCTTATTAAGAGAGTGAAGTGAGAATAGGTTAAGAATCCTGTCTTCTGCTGCTGGGAGGTCTGTAAGAGGCTAGGATGCTCCTAAGACTGGGATTAAGAGCCATCCGTACCACCTCTCTCCTTGGATGCCTGAGCCTGATTCTGTTTGAAGATGCCAGGCCTCAAAGGACATCATGTGACGTAGGCTAGAGCTTGAACTCACCATGTCCAGACAAAAGCACATATTCCTGTTTTGCCCACTGAAACAAGTTCAGAATTCCCTTTTTAGGGCACATCACACCAGGATCTCACTCATATAATCCTAGAGTATCTTTATTTATTCTATAATTTAATAGTACACCTATAAAATAATTACATTATACTTAGAGCTTTTCTTCATTTATAAACAGACAAAAAAAACAATTAAATACAATTTGAGCCATTATACGGTAAACTTTGTACAAACAAGAACCCCCGGAAGGAGTTTCACACTGCAGCATATCATATTGCTTCCATCATTACACCCACAGTTGGGTTCAAAGAGAACATGCTCGTGTTTGTAGGCTGTGAGTTAGTTCATAGCTTAATCCTTCCCCTCTCTGCCAGGGTTCTGTGTTAATAAAATGACAGGGGCTGGCTTTGCAATCAGGGAGACCTCCCTGCCCCCTCCTACTGCACTGGCCGTCTTTACAGTCCTGTGGCTTGCCTGCCTCCACAGCTTCTCCGCTGCATGTGCTGACACTGAGTCTGACTCAGGCTTTGCACTCAAGGCAAAAATCAGTTCTGAACTTGGACACCCTCCCCACTCTCTCTCCATCCCAAGGTCCCAGCCCTCGAGGATTTCTGTTGAGTTCTGCCTCCTGAGTTAGGGCTTTGTGTTCCATTTCTGAAGCTAAGACCTCCTTTTGAACAGCACATTCTGCTCGGGTTTCACCGTGTTACTGGAAGTGACAGAAATGAAGCCTGTGAGGTGAGGCAGGAGAGGGAGTCACCCACTTGCCACCCCCACCTGCATCCACATTCCAGGTGAAATGTCTCTCCATCCCAGGCACTGGTAAGGCCCGTTAGTCTCAGTTCCCAGAGCAGCTTGTAGGGGGCCTCACAAACCCTGACACAGGGTCTTTCTGAGTCCCCTGGCAGCAGCATTTGCGACTGAGTGTTGGGGATTACCAGTAAAAGGTTTTCAAAGTATACTGATTCCCACCAATGACATCTCATTCACATTTATCAGATTCCATAAACATTACTCACAGGGAAGCCTTTGGTGGGGCAGTTTAGCAAAGGGACTTGAAGTATCATGTCCCTGGAAAATAAATTATGTCAATTTTCTTATCTCAAGAGACCACAACATGAAAACCTCAATAATTTGATATAAAAATGAAAGTTGAGCTAATGTTTGTGCATCCTTCTTAAAGCACATTCTTTGGAAAGGAATCCAGCTGCTTTCTGTAGGACGGTTCAATTTTATTTCTGCTTTATGTATTTTATCCTTTACTTCCTCCTAAGCCACAGAGTGACCCAACTCTTTACAATTTTAAATATTTAACTCTTTTATCAGGAAGTATTTTTTGCTTAATGTCATGGCAGTGAAATAGCATACCTTGTCACTCTATGTCTGCATAATAAATATTATAGGGGCTTTGGAGCTCCGTGTTAACAACTTCCCAGAGAGTCCCCCTCCATCACCCATCCATCCAGACCCAATTCTACCTTAAGCTGCAATGCTTTAGTACCTTCAGTGAGACAGTGTTCAATGTAAAATTGCAACTGCTCCCACCTCCCTGCCCAATCTAATAGGTGCTTGAGGGTGAACTGCTGACCAGGCATTACTTCTGAGTCCACCACCTTCCAGGCAGGTCATCACCTGCTCTGGTGCCCACTCAGAAGGATGTTGCAAAGCCAGAGTCGAAACACTTGAAACAATACATATAGGTCTATAATACTTTTTTAACAGCTCTTGACATTATAGGTCAATTACAAAACCAGCGTTAATATGGAGACCTTTGTGTGTAGCAATATTCTATTGCAGCGATAATAGCATGCACACCCGAGTTCATCTCTAGTCCACAGATGGGGGTAGGGGGTGAGGATGAGGAGGCTGTGGTGGCTGGGGTTGGGGGAGTGTGGCCAGCTGCGAGCAAGTTCCCCAGGGAAGCTCCCTTGTGATCCTTGTGGCTCATGCCGTCTTCTCGGTGTCAGGTGGCTTCGGAGACCCTCCCCAAGCACGGACATCCTTTCGGAAGTGGTCCAAATCGGCCTGGCAGCGGCGCACAGTGGGCGCCCCGGCCAGAGCCCCGACGGCAGGGGTGTGAGGGCCGCTCGGAGGGGCCACAGATCCCCCGCTTCCCCGGGACGGGCGAGCTGGAGTGTGGGGGAAAGACTCGCTCTTCCACACGGTGGAAACCTTGGCGCCGACTGACAGCGCACCTGGGAACCGCTCCCCGACTGCGGGCCGGCGGGTGGGGCTTTCCAGCACCTTCCTTCGGGGAACAGCGCAGCACGGGCCGGAGGAGGGGGAGGCCCGGGGTCGCGCGGGGACTGCTGCCGCGCCCGGGAGCGTGCGGGCCGCGGCGGGACGGCGTGCGGGCGCGGGGCGGGACGCGGGCCGGGACGCACGCGCGCGCTCACGGCTTGCCTGCGTCGCCCAGGTTCACGGACATGCAGCGGCACTGCTTCACCTTCTGGATCTTCTTGAGCCGGAAGGGCGGGTCCAGCCCGGGGCACTCGAGCTCCACCAGCACGGAGGTGGCGCGCTGCGGCTTGCAGAAGGCGCACGACTGGAAGGAGCCCTCCTCGGCGCGCGCGTGCCGCGGGATGTAGAACGAGTTGCACTGGCCGTAGCAGAAGCGGTTGAGCACCGTGCGGCTGCGGCAGCCCTCCTCGCCCACCGTCTGCCGCAGCGGCTGCGTCTTGCACCAGTCACTCTTGAGGTACTTGCGCTCGGTGACCACTAGCGCCTCGTGGCTGGAGGCCAGCACCTCCTTGACCTGGTGGTGCCATCGCTCTGAGGCGTTGCTGCCGCCGTCCTTGTAGGGCGAGGGGATGGCGCCCGCGGGCCGGGCCTTCCTGGCGCCGGCTGCCTCCACCAGCACGGCCACCAGGAGTACGGACAGCGACAGCCTCCGGAGCATCCTGCAAAGACAGCACAATCAGAGGGGTGGCTGGCACGGTGGCCGCGTGCGTGCGGCGCGCGTCTCTTGCAGGCCTCAGGGTTTTGCAAGGAGGAACTGCAGCCAGGTGGGCGAGGCCGGCTGCGGACTCCGGGATGGGACAGGATTAAATAGCACACTTACAGACAGCCAAGGGCTCTCCTGAATACTGCCCCCAAGGCAGGGTGATGCACAGAACAGTCAGTCATTAATCATGCAGGTAGACTACACATGTTGAACAACTACAGAAGAATCACAAAGCAGAGGCTGTTAAACGTAGTCCAGGCCAGCTGGCCGGAGTTCCACTGACAGTACCCAGCACTGACTGCCTTTTAGTAGGTACCATGAGCTTTATATGGATATCTCACTTGATCCTCAAAACAGCCTTACGTTGGAGGTGGCAGTCCTCTCCCCACTGTGTGAAGAAAATAAGCCCATGGATGCTGAGTAAACAGGAATGACAGAGATAAACAGACCTGAGCAAGGTCACACAACCACCGAGTAATGGCCCAGGATTTGGAGCCAGGCATCTGCCTCCAAGAGCCATCAGAATTAACCCCTAGACACAGATATGATCAAGAGAATTTATAAAAAGGAAAGGAAATGTGGGCATGGTTCACAAGTTTCTTAAAATTCAGTATTAAAGTTAGAAATGGACAGAAATTAGGAAAATTAGCATTTACACCTCTGTTAATTGCTCTGAATAATAAGTAACAGTTAACATCTGCACAAAGATATTCAAGTAATTTCAAGCCATGTATTAGATTCTCGTTGCAGAAATGCCTGCCCAGCCATGAATTAAGAAATTACCATGGCTATATTAAAACTGCCTTAGACCAGTGCAATGGTGAGCCACATGAAAGGCTTATTTCTTCAGTCTGTGGATAGGGCACCATGCCAGAAGTCCATGCACACAAGGGAACTGTTCTTACTTTATACCAGGTCTTGTAGAAAGCATACTGAAATCTGAATGAAGATGGACTTCTGCAAAGGTTAACTCCAGTTTTCATTGCTATATTTTCACTAACACCCCTCAATGGAGATGACTCTCACCTCCCTTTCCCACTGTAGCTTTCCTCCTCATCCTGTGTCATCATCACCAACACATGCACATTTCATCTCTCCCTCTCTGTGCATTTTCCCACTCATAAAACTCTCATTTGTTTCACTTGTACACACCAAAATGGCATGTAAAATTATATACCTACATAAAACATTATATCATTATATAGTATGTTCTAATTATAATATTACATATAGCAGGCATAAGCATAATGACTAAAACTAAATCTCAAACATTAAACTCCCTGAGTTATTATCAATGGCTTAAGTATATTCATGCCAATGATAATATTTACTGGTGTTCAAAACACAGTCAATGCTCCTACAGTTTCTTTTCTTGTATAAACCTGTTTAATCCTCAGAGTTCTATGAAGCATTATTTCCCCCATTTTACAGATTAGAAAGCTGAGGCATTGCGAGACTTTCTAACTAACCCAGATCGACAGCTGCTAGTATGTGAAATATTTGAATCCTTGCTTCCTGGCTCCAGGTGAGTACTGCTACCCCTTTGCTAAAAATACTTGTGTTAAAATATCTACGCCAAAATATTTCTCTGTATCAGTGTTATTCGTCTGAGTCTGAGCCATATCACCTAGTAGAGGAGTCCATTTGTCAGGTACTTGTTGGGTGTTTATTCTGGAGCAAACACTCTGATAAGCTTTGTGAATGGCAGCACCTCCCTCAGAGACAAAGATAACCAGTGTTGGATGAGCCCTTACAAGACCTGCCCTCCCCACCCTTTTCTCACGGGCTTCCTCATCTACTCTCTCCCCCCTTGCTTACTCTGCTCCAGTCACACTGACCACCTTTCAGTTTCTAGAATGTGCATAGCATTTTCCTGCTCCAGAGCCTTAACATTTCTCTCTTCCCCAGATATCTGCATGGCCTTCATTCACTGTCTTCCGAGTCTTTGCTCAGTTATCACTCCCATAGGGAGGCTTATGGGGAACTTCACCACAATCCCAGCATTCATTGTCTCCTTCATCTGGCTTTGTTTTTCTGCATGGCACTTAGAATCGTCTAAGATGGTATTTAATGATCTGATTTACTTTTGTATTATCTGACTCACCCCTTTGGAACAGAAGGTCCGAGACAGAAGGGCCACCTGTTTTGCCCATTGCTGTATGGACAGAACAGTGCCTTGGAACACGGTAGGCACACAATAAATATGTGTTGAGTGGTATATGAATACCATTGCATTTCATTGCCTTCAACAAGCTTGAATTAAGAAGATGGAGAAAGGCATGCAAAAGTGACAGTAACAGTGACAGTTATATAGGGACAGTGGTTTAGGTTCTCACAGTATTGATCCTGGGACCAAGAGCATCTGAATCACCTGGGATGCAGTAGGATGCAGACTCCTGATCCCACAACACTCTGGATCAGTAGAGTGGAGATCTGTATTTTAAAGAATGGCTTCAGGTGAACTCCTTGGGCACCAGTAGCCCCACAGGGGACAGTGAGGGCAAAAGGAAAGAGCATCAGCTCTTCCTGGAGATGGAGCAGGAGATGCCTAGGAAGTAAGAGCTCTTAAAGTCCTGATGGGAATTCCTCCAGGTTTGACACTGCGAGAGAGTGGGAGGTGGGTGAGTGGATGACATGGGGCAAGGGAAAGAAAAGCCTTGAGAGCAGAGGGGAAAAAGGGAAGATCTTGTTTTGTAAAAACATTTTGTCCAACACAATTACTGAAATATTGAGGCCGAGTTTGTAAAGGGGTTTTCTCATGGCTCCTTAGCTCCACACATGCACTGTCCTATGAACACGGCCACGCTTCCAGCAGGCTCATGGCAAGCGCTGAGTATTGGACTCACTCTGCTTACCCAGCTTATTATATTTGCAGAATGATTTGTGATCTCAATAGTCTGTTAAAAAGAAAGTATGTTGGTTCCATTTTAATAATTTCCGAAATTATTAACATGCTGAGTAAACACAACTAAAAGTTTGCAAGTCCCAGCCAGGAAAGATTTACAGAGTCTGTCTGGTCCTCAGCTTCTGATTCCAGTAAGAGCCCCACAGGCACCTTTGATAGGCTCAAAACTGCGTGCTTTTTCTCCACAGGTCCTGTCGTCATCAGGGGGAGCAGAGCTAAAACTCAGCTCGATTTGGGGCAAAAACTCTTGGAGTCCACAGTACTAGATGTGGTGATTACCAACATGCATTCTTTGAACACTTGAAAACAGTTTCAGAACATCTGGCACACAGAACAGTTCTGCCTCATAAGCACCTAAGGAGGAAAGCAAACCGCCCATTTTCAGGATGGGGAAAAGAGGTGGAGGAGGCTGGAAGGCTGGGGCCAAGCGGGTGCTTCTTTCCTTCCTCCCGCACAGCGCCTCTGGCATCTCAGTGTCAGAGTCAATAGGCAAGAGGCATTTTGCTGCAGTGACTGGTAGGCTGTGATCTCTTCACTTCAAGGAAGGGAAAGCAGCTGAGCCATCTGCTGCCCTGACCCATTGTCCCCTTCTAGGTGGGTGGGGTTCCCTGGGGAGAGAACCACTGGCTTCTTTCTTCAGCTCACTGACCATCCGTGCACACGTCAGTGGCCCCACCAGACCCTGATTTTAGCCTTCCAGAGTCCTGCTCTGCCTTGAGTCACTTTGCTACTCAGAGAAATGGTTGGCATGCAGTTACCCTCTCAGGAATGCTGCCACCCTGCCAGTATGGACAGCACAGAGGTACTGCATTTCACCATGTATCTTGTGTTTGGCTTGTATCAGAAGAAACTGGTAAATAAGTTCTGTGGTTTTATCCACCATCCTGGTGGACTGACAACGTGGTGAATTTGCAAGGGTGTCAGGACCGAATATGCTGAGAGGCTAAGCAGCCTGGGTTGGTCAAAGCAGGCTATGCAAAGAGGTAGTGAAGTGCTTCCCCTGGGGCTCGGCCTTTGTAGATTCCAGAACCAGGGAGTCACAGGGCAGAGCAGTCTAGTATTGAGGCTGCTAAAAAATAACTGGCCCCTTCTGGAAGCTCTTCTTAAGAACTTTCATGGGGTTCTACAATAGGAGCTTGAGAATAAAGCTTCCTAATTACTAGAAAAGGATGTAGCAGTGCCGAATCATATTTACCAAAAAGTCTATGCAGGTGACCAAAGGCCAAGGGTGCACTTAAGCCGGTTAACTCACTCCCAGTGACCCTGTTGAGTTTTAGAGGTCAGGTCAAGGTGTTCTGGGCCACGCATGAGTGGCGAATGATTTGGGGCTCAAACTTTTTCTGTGACCTTAGAATTCTAGGGCATGTTTGGAAGGTTGAAGGCAAGCACCCAGGGCTGAATATGGGCAGATACATCTAGGATAAACTTCCTCCCATGGCCCAAATGAAAACAGAATCAAAAACAAAGAACTCCAAACAAAAGCCCCCAAAATGCTAGAATTCAGAGATTAGTTTTATGAATTTTACTACTAGAATTCAGTAAGCAAAGGTACTTCATCTGTGACTGGGATTCTTAGGCTGGGAGGGCAGTGGTTTAGCTCCTGAACTAGACATAAATATTCCTTGGCCCGAGACTGTCCTCTTACTGTAAGACTGCCTGTCTGCTGAAGCCACTTACCTTCAGCAACTGTAATTTGTGGCAAACAGTAGCCTGGGGCCAACCCAACCTGAGGTCTGTGTGTGTAAATACAGTTGTATTGAACACAGCCCCGCCCATCTTATTTACATTTTCTCTGGCTGCTTTTGTGGGAGGACAGAGAAGGAGAGACAGAAACGCTATTGGCCCACCACATAAAAAACATTTACTATCTGGCCTTTGACAAAACCGTTTTGCCAAACCCCGTTCCAAACCCTCCCTCTCCAAACCAGTTGTTGCCTTTTTTGCCTTTGGGCTCTCTTGCTGGAAAAGGAGACAATTTCTAACTGAAACATTTCAAACATAGAGCAAGAGCGAACATAGAACAAACCCTATACACGCACCATCAAGATTAAACCAATATTAATATTTCTCATCTTTACTTTGCAATCTCTTTTAGTTTTGAATGAAATAAAACAATATAGGTGAACCTGTTTCATCCTCCCCTCCTTCTACCCTCATTGAGATGACCTGCATTCTGAAGTTGGTAGGTATCATTCCCATTGAAGTGGCTTTTACTGCTTGTTTTGTGGATGACTGTGTGTTTGTGTGCACATGTTTAACCTTCACCTAAATAGTACCATGCTCTCCTTTTGTACCGTTTTCATCCAAAAACAAGTGTCTGAGATTTTATACGTGTGCATATTTTTAGAAGGAGTCTCTTCATCTCTGCTGCTGAATACCTGGCTGAGGGACACTTAGGTTTCTTCTCCTTTTTCCCTATTGCCAATGGCACTGCTCTGAACATTTTTGCATGTGTTTATGTCCATCTGTTAAGAGTTTTTCTAGAGGAGACACCGAGAATGGAAATGCTGGGTCATGGGATATGTACAACTTGAGCTTGACTAAGTTTTGCCAAGTCACTTTCCAAGTGCTGACCAGTCTTCTCCCCAGGGTAATATGTGAGTCCTGGGGCTGCACATACTTGCTCACAGCTGGTGGTACCAGACTTATTACTTTTTGCCTATCTGAAAAAATTGGAATGGCATCTTAGTATTTTAATTTGCACACTTCTGATTACAAGAGAGTTGATCACCAAGCTGAAATGCAGTAGTTGTACCCTGAAAAGGAAAGAGGGCAACTTATTCCAAGTAGAAGAGAGGAATTAAAATATCAGGGAAGGAAAAATAAGTACTAACTATGTATCTTCTGAACTGTCATGGGAAGGATAGGAAGTAGCTTGCAGTTTCAAAGCAGAGCTATCAGGGCATCCCACACGACTCAGAGTTTGAAATCCAAATGTATTCACTTACTTTTCCAAGTGACATTTGCCTGAATGGAACACTGACTATCATTTTGTTCCAGGAGATGTTTAATTTCATCTGGAAAAATCATATTATGTTTTTAGAAAAGGTTTTCAACCAAAGAAGAAATGATACTGTCGTTACTTTGACTTCTGGATAGCAAGCGTATCATTTGCAGAGTTCTTAATCTTTGAAGAAATTGTTTGGTTAAACTCAGTCCGAGAAACGTAGCACTGAGGCAAGATGGGAGCAAAGTGTTATGGTTAATAAGAGTGGGTGGGAAAGCGCCTTGAGAGGTGTGAGCCTTACACACGCATGGCTGCTTTTCTCTAGAGCAGGCCCTCTGGGAGTGGGAGTGAGAATGTGGTTTCTGGGGCCGGAGCTGCCCATCTCGTGACCCTACATGACTCACTCCCAGGCTTCTCCGGGTTCCCCTCTGTAAAATAGTGTTAATGGCACTTACCACCCCCTGTTCCGAGTTGCTGTTATGAGGAATGTGGCACTGAGATCAAGTCATAGTCCAAGAACGCTCTGAGCAAAAGGAACCTTGAGTTTTATTTGAGAGGAAGGAAGAAATTACGAGCAATCCATTAAGGATTTTATAGCTGGTAACATTGTTCTCTGCTGCTGTGAGGTAGAACCTTTGACTTTTTTCAGGTGAAGATGGTAGGCTGTTGCTCAAGGGACCCATCCTGCTGCAGTGTGTCTGCACTGCCCACCCGACCTCCTCCCCTCCTGAGGCAGCCTTGCACGTTCAGGGTGAGCTTCTCAGGCAGCAGGCTTCTCCTCCGCAGTGGGCTATACCGATTTTCTGTCTGAGCGTACGTGAAAACTAGAGTGGTCTGTCTCCAGGGCTGTGAACAAAACCAAAAACCCCGGCACTCAGCCCTTTTCAATCATGCCCCATCCAGGCTTGGTCTTCATTTTGCTCGGTGTGCATAGGAATGGTGACAAAACTGTGTGCCCACTTTTTACCAACTCTGGAATTCATCACCAAAGTGTTCTTTCTTCTTTCTCTTTAGTCTTTCAATCTCTTCTCCTGATTTTTCTTTCTCTGGCTTCTTCTTAAAGGTTGGTGTTCCCTGGGGGCCCTTCCATAATCCCTTTTTCTCATTCCTCACATTCCTACTAAGGATTTCATTTGTGCCTCTGACTTCAGCCACCGGCTATCTGCTGATGACTCCCAGACCCTTTGCCCAGCTGCCTACTGAACACTTTTGGATGTCCTCTAGGCACCTCAAACTCCATGCATTCCAAATCTCATTTTCTTCTCTTCAGACAGTTCCTATCCCAGTGAACAGCACATTTATCCTTGCACCCACCCCAGGGAGCTGAGCTAAGGCAGACCCTGTTACCTTACTACCTGAGAGCCAAAGTTCTCTTTCCTCTTTGCTAAAAGAGGCACAATTTTGTTCATATATTGGAGTCCAACTTCTTTATGGGCGCTTCTTGATACCATCAGTGGGACTTGATTGGTCTGAGCCAATGACTGACAAGATGTAATGAACAGCTTCCTGGGAAAGATGTTGACTCTCCCATAAAAAGAGACAAGCCAGGAGAAAATATTGTTCCGGCTTTTGGTTGTGGTTATGCAGGTGCTTGATGTCAGGCAACGACAGCCGCCATAAGGGTACAAGCATGGGGTGAAAGTCAGATTTTTGCAGTATAAACCACAACATGGAAGGCAACTGGATTCGTGATTATATTGTTAAGCCATTGAATTAACCATCCCTGGGATGGCTTATCTCTGACCTTCATGTTTGTGAGTTAGCAAATTCTTCAGTACTTAAATCGCTTTTCTTTGGGTACTGGAGAGCATTCTACTTTATCCTCTCATATATTAAACCCATTAGCAAGAACTTAACTATCCCTCCTGCCTCACGGCCCAGCCCCACTGTTACTACTTTGGGTTAGGTCCTTACCACTTGAATATCACAAGCCTCCTCATGGGCCTATAAATGTGTACTGTTACTTCTTTTGGCTGAAACCTTGTTTTGTGACTACTGCTGGGTATTTTCAGTTTCATTCAAATGCCACGTCCTCTGTGAGAGCAAGCATGTTCCCTGTGGTTTTCACTTCTGCCATCGTCATACCTGGCTCCTTACATCCGGTAGACCACCATGTGGCTGTTTTCTGCACGTCCCCCCGGGGGAGTGTGAGTTACTGGAAGGCAGGCTATTCAATCTTCTTCCCACCTTGTCTTATGATAGGTCTGGAAAATAGCTTTGAATTCTATGTCTGCATGAATAAATGCAAGACTGGATGATCAAATAGGTTTTGCCTACACTGGTATTGATGTGAATTTTTTTTTTAAATGATAGACAGGAACTCGAAACTGGGTAAGCTTTTCAGTAGCAGTGATTTTTACATAAGCCTTTAATCATAATGATTTAATACATATCTAGCCATCAAAGTCAGAAGTTAACACAACTCAACAGTGGAATATTTTTGAAAATCCAATAAACAGCCACCTAGGACTCAGTCGTAATGTGTTGGCAGGTCCTTGTCCTCCTTCCATGTGGTCTGTCCACTCTGTTCCGTCTACCACTGGCCTCATGCCATCTCTCATCTTAATTCCTCCAGCAAATCTTCTCGGTAAATGGTTTTCCAACTGGCAGATGTGCAGCCGAGGGATTACAGGAAAGCTTTCCAAGCAGGAGTGGTTCAGGAGTAGTTTTAGAGGAATCAGTACTCAAATTCTCAACCTCCATTTGTTCCTTCTTTTCTAAGAGATCCACATGGGAAGTGTCCACAGTGGGATGGACAAGCCCTCCTTCCCTGCCCCTCTCAGCATCCCCTTCTTGCACTGGCCAGAAGGAGGAGATGGCCCCCACCCAGCCCCTTCCACCATGTTGTATTGCCAGGGGTCTAACAAAGTTTCTAGGGCACCAAACCAAGGGAGGCTTCTAAATATTGGTGCGCTCACTAAAAAGCAAGTGACCAATGAGTACATCTTTTTTTCAGGCCAGCTTGTTTCCAATAATTTCCTTTAAATCAAAATTGAAGGAAGTGCTAATTAAATTGTCAGCTGATCTATCACCAAAAATAGTCTTGAGATGATGATTTTTCCCATATAAGTCTGAAAAGCTTAAGGCAGTCAAGAAATTGAGACATTCATTGCTGCTAAAAAACACATTTCTGTTGCACTCTCCTTTTGTGACAAATTTCTTTAGTATATATTGTGCACACAATATAATCATACCCCCCCACACACACTCACACAATAGAACATTTCTGCTGACCCTTATTTCTTCCTGGCAATAAAAAGTATTCATTCATGAAAACAAGTAACAGCAAAAAATCTTCATGTATGGGGTATCTCTTTAAGAGAGGCATATAATTGGTATTTACCTTTCATAGTTAATAATTATTTACTGAATTTTTAGCATAGTTATATTATTTTCATCAAATACTTCTCTACAATCTAATAAGTGACCAATCCACAGGAAAGTTTTGAATCCTGTGGCTTTATGGCAACAGAATTAAAATGAAAATTTATATGCATACATTTTGTCATGGAAAAGAATGACAGGGTGAAAATTAAGACTTTTAAATCTAAAGCCTGTTCTCTTAGGAAAATGTGGCGAGGACTCAAGATAAATATGAATCCAAAGAGTATTTCCTATCAAGGAGTATGTTTACATGTATTTTAAAAATGCATAAGAGCAGACATAAAATAGCTATAGTATTTAGCAATTACAGTATTTAGATTACTCTGAAGACATTAAGGAGAGTATTATAACGATTTTATTTTCAAACATCAACTCTGTAATATTCTTTAAATGATATTCACTATAAAGTTTAGGTGTCAAACAGTTTGTGAGAGGGTATGTCAATTTAAAGAAATGTTTGGAGAACAATACACTGAAGTATATTATTATTATTATATTATGTTGTTGTTTCTAAGCATGAGAATTGTGTTAACGACACTGGGGAAAATGAAAAATTCTTCCTTGCTTTCTTTGACGCATAAAAACTTTACGACCACAAGCAAACGTTATGAAGAAAGACCCTGGGCTTTGTTCCTCTCCTATTCCCTTCCTTACCTCTCTTGAATTCTGCAACCTCTCTTTTCTGACAGTTTTTCAAAACACTCTGTGGGCATATGGGCTCATAGGGGACTGGAAAGTCCCATATGAAGTAATCTAATTGAAACAAGTTTGGTGCAGTTGGTGCTAAGTCTTAGGCACCCTGCCTTTTCTAAGTCAGCTCCTATTGACAACTGAGGCTGAATCCAGGCAAATCTGAGGGCAAATCCAAGGCGGTTGACCAAAGAAAACAAATGTAACCAGAGGAAACCAGGAGATGTCAATCATGCCAATGAACATGAGTCATGGAAAAAAATTTTTTTTAAGTGTCAAAAACCTATTTTAAATGAATGCTAATATCAAAAGCGGTGTCTATTTATACATATGTCATAGGCAGCACTTTCACTAACGCTGTAAGAATTCACTGATCCATTCATCCATCCCACATGTTTCAGGCATTTTCCTGGGGTTGAGATGCAAAGATGAATAAGACATGGATTTCATGCCAGGAATGAAATAAATAAGCAGAAAGGGACATTAACCTGGATGTGGGAGACTAGTCAGTCTGCTCTTTGAGAAATCCATGAAAAATAAAATAATGTTGCCAAGGGGATGGACTAGAAGGAAACGTTTTAGATATTTGGGTGCTGACTTGTCAAAGGGACTGGATGGACATGGGATGAGGCAGAGGAGGTGTCTCCGTATCTGCCTCAGGCAGCAGGATGACAGGAGCCAGGCTGAGATTTCCCTTGATTTTCAATAATCAGCCTTCTCCCGAAGCACCTCACTGGAAAACTCCATCAGAATAGAGACCCTGTCTGCTGTGAACACGACCATATCCCTGGAGAGCACCAGCGTCAGCGCATAGGAAATGCCTAGTGAAATTTATTGAATAAATGAATGGATATTTATTATTTTAGAGAAATCACAGATGTTGTAATTGCTAGAATTCAAACAGGCAGAATACAACTGATATTTGAGAAGGGGAAAGCCTGGGAGGTTAGGAATCATTCCTTTGCCTTTTATTTGGGAAACAAAGCAAATTTAAGTGTACCATTCATGCAGCAAATATTTACTGAGCGCACATGTGCGCATGATATGTTTGGTGTCCATCCTGCTTTTTATAACCCTGTTCAGATCTTTCCTTGGATCAGCCTAATTATAAATAATGTAAATAAAATGAGACTTCTACTGAACTTTTGAAGTATTTCTAGAGAATGTTTCTTGTTAACATCAAACAGAACCAGTTATACCTTAAGCCAAGCTTATCAACTATTTTCTAATATATTGTTTCCAAGCATGAGTATTGGCACATTTTTTCCAGAGAGCAAGTTCTACGAACAATATCTATTATTTGCATTCAATACAAATTCACCACAGGACTCATTTTCTGTAATAAGTGGCTCTCAAACTTCAGTATAAACAAGACACACTGGGGAACTTGTTAAAAATGCAGATGCCAGAACCACATGATGTAGGAATTCTGATTCTCAAGATTTCAGTTGGAATCAGACAAATGGCATTTTTAATAAGCACTCCAAATTCTGAAAAGCAAAGCCTAAATTATTTGTCTACAGTGTAATTATCTGGGCTCTGGTCCACTGCCCAGGGCAAATTTCATTAATTATATCATCATTAATAAGGACCAGAGTCTAATCCTGTGATACATAACAATCAGTGTTGCAGTTAATTGAAATTTAGATCTCACATCACTTTTTCCTTTGAGCAATTTTCCCATGTTTAGAGTAGAGGATTTCTTTAATGGCTTGTGACAGGAAGATGTGCGGGAGATGATTTGCAAGTAATTGTGATGTGTTTCCACTTAGGATGCCTTTCTTCTCAAGCTATGAGCCGAGGCTTGTGCAAGTCCATGGACACACCATTGGAGAGGTCCTTGTAGGGAGGGGCCCAGGGGAGAGTCAGAGCCAGGGACCTGGCCCGCGGCAACTCCGAGGTCATGGAGGTAGATAGTCATCACAGTGTGGAGGGAGGCCTGAGCGGGGGTCAGCCCACTGAGTCTCCTGTCCTGCCTACTCTTCTCCCCTTCCGCTTCTTGGTTGAAGTTTGGGTCTCTTTCAGGCAACACACACTTGAGCAGGAGCTTAAAAAGCTAAAGAGAATCCACAGAAGGTATCCTTTATGTTGGAAGTGGCCATGAAAGGAATTCTCTGTATTTAACACTAAGAACATGATAGGCCTTCAGTGGAGGCACTGGTGGCATTGGGAGAGGTGTGACAGAGAAGGGCTGTCCTGTGCAGATCACAACTAAGCCTTTTCTAGTCGGCTCAGAGCCGACTGGGGACAACGAGATGGCAGCCCCAGGGTAAGTATTCTTATTCCACAGTGTGTCTTCTAAAGATAACAACCATAGCTCTTTAAAAAGTGAATGGTATCTAGAATATGCAAGCCTAGTTGCCAGGGGCTGTGAGACTGTGGGGAAGACTACCTGATGGGGATGAGATTTCCTTTTTTGGGGTCATGAAAATGTTTTGGAATTAGACTAAGCTTGTGGTTGCACACCTCTGTGAGTGTACTAAAATGCCATTGACTCATGCACTTTAAAATGGTTAATTGCGTTACGTGAAATTTGTCTCAAAAAGAAAACTAGCAGAGGAATTAATATGAAACTATTTTATGAACAAAATTCAGTTTATGGTTAAAAGCTAAATCAACCAAAAATCAAATACTGTTCTCAGAAATTCAAAAGTTACGTGGGTTGATCCATAACACATCAAACAATCTCTTGAGAGAAAATGTTAAATGAAGCCTTTGTGATTTTTCTGCAAGGATGTTATAAAAGAGACATCTGTCTTGGGTGGAAAGTAGCACTAATGCATGATCCCAATTAACTTGATATTCTTTCTAAAGACTTAAAATAATAATTTTATTTTGGTTACAAGAATTCTGTTTGCTGTTTGTAGAAAATTTGGAGAATTCAGAGAACATGCAAGAGAAATATAAATACTCTTCTATGGCTATATAATCTTCTAATATGTGTGTTCGATATACATAATTATTCTGCTTAGTCTGCATCTAATTTTCAACTTTATAAGTAAGGCTGCTATAAACACCTGTGTATGTTGATTTTGGAGCATCACATTCCCATAGATCTCTAGAAATAGCATTACTTTGTCACAAAGAGACCTCTGGACTCTTAAAGACTTGATGGGTTTGAGTGTTTAGGAAATCAAGTGTCTTTGGTTCAGGGAAAGATGGGTAAGGTAGCTGGTGAAGTCCTGGATAAGAATGAGGGTGAGAACTGAAGCTCAGAACTCCCAGCGAGGCCCCGGGGCCGGCAGAAGAGATGGGGGGTTAAGCAGAAGCCGCGGAAAGAGCCCTGATGAGCTTTCCATCTTCTCAGTTCACCATCCCAAACTGTCTTAATTGGAATTTTTGGTTGCTCTGGCAAATGATTTTTAAATACAATTTTTTTTTTTTAATCGATGCAGGGGAATAGTGAGGGACAAACATTATTTGGGGGAAGTTCTCTAAATAAACACAGGAGAAGAATTTTCTGGAGAAGAATAAAGGAAATATGTAATAGAGGATCAGAATGCTTAATAAACACCTAGTAATAAAGGAGATTTGACATCAAATGGGACAATATTCTTCTATAATAATATAAAATAAAAAAATCATTTGGATAACTTAGTAACAGGCTAGCAGAATTATTCTGGAAATTATGAAATTTCCTCCTGTTTTCCTACTATTAAGACCCTTTTCCTCCTCTTATAGTTAATTGCTGAGTTTCTCAAAGCATGGTTCCCTGACTAGTAGCATCAATGTCACCTGGGAATTTATTAGAAATGCAAAAGGTGACACCCCTCCCTCACCTGCACCCTCCAGATCTATTGAATCAGGAACTCTGAGGTGGAAATGGGATTTGGGACCCAGCAGTATGTATTTTAACAAACCTCCCTAATGATCTGGCATTTTGTACTTGAGATTTCTATTACACAACTTATAGGCAGAGGGTGTTAATGGTTAAGTATTTTAAATAACTGAATGCAAGTACTTTGCTCCTTGCTAATTGCAATGCATTTCTTAACTTCTCTGATGCACTGATTTAAAAAGCAATACAACTTCTGAGATACTCCTTGTCTTAAGCACTGTACATAAAGGAATGTCTTAAGAATCATTCCATACAAAGTTTTCATGTAAAGTACATAGTTCATTTTGATGACAGAAGTTATTATAAATGTCTTAAGTTATTTGAAAAGCTAAGATCCTGATAGGATATTGTAGAAATTTAATATCCTTTTAATATCAATTGTTATTTCTGAGCTATCTCCGTTAAAGGGCTTCACTGCAGTGTTTTCACCTAAATTCATTCATTGTCAACAAACGCTTACTGGGAATCTCTCTCCCGTCTGCCATGTGCTATTATTGTAGACACCAGGAGCTGGGGGTACAGCTGACATGGCCCTGCTTTTCCTGGGAGTTCTGTTCTAGTGAGGGTACATGAATAGCAAACTAGTAAGTGACGTAAAACAAAGACATCTGTAGATAGCAGAGTGCTAGGTCGAACTTAATAGGGATGAAGACTGACTTGTGCTGGCTGGGATGAGACTGATAGCTAGGGAGGCCTGGCTGAGGAGGACCTTGTGACCCCTGAACGATAGAGGAGAGGCACTCTGGGTTCCAGACAGAGGGAAGAGCAAACATGGGAATAAGCTGGGATGAGGACAAGCTTCGAACAGCGAGCATGGGAAAAAGCCAGGATGTGTGCTTAGAACAGAAAGGCCAGTGTGACTGGATATTGGGAAGCTAGGGGGAGAGTACAAGTGATGGGGATGAGGCAGACGGGGACTACGTCATGTGGTTTTAGGGACATGGTGAGCATCTGAACTTGACTGAATGTTCAGTGTGGGGATGGAAACAATATCATGTGGCCTTAGTGACATGGTAAGTGTTTGGACTTTAATGAATTTTCAGTGTGAAGCCAGCACAGGGTTCAAAGTAGCAAAGTAACACAATCTCATTTTATGTCTTACAAATGTAGAGCTCTTCCTGCAGTGAAGAAAGGGAGGTGTACTGGTGAGGATGCAGGTGGAGGGCCACCTGGGCGGTTGGAGGGGTGCAGATGAGAAACGAGGGTGATGTGGGCCAGGGCGGTAGTGGAAGAGAGGAAGAAATGGCTCTGAGACATGTTTCAACATGACATAAAAACAACATGGTATATTCCATTAAACGTGAGAGGGAAGAACATTTTTGAAATAAGAAAGACCAGGGAAGAGTAGTTTTCGGGCAAATCAAGGGTTTCATTTTGGCCATGTTAAGGGAGATGCCCAGTAGATACCTAAGTGGAAAGGTTAACAACAACTGTATTGTTGTTCCTATGAGTCTGAAGGTGAGAGGTGAGGGTGAAACCACTCAGGAGCAGACTTCCGATGCTAGAGAGGGGCGAATGCTGAGAACTCAGCTCCAGAACCATCCAGCGTTAAAAAGACATGCAGGGCAGGAGGGACCTGCACAGACTGAGAGGGACCAACCACGGGTGAATCAGGTAAATGGGGAGGGATTAGTGTCACATAAGCTGACAGAAGTGGTTTCAAGGGAAGAAGGCCTAAGTCTTTGGAATGTTGCTGAGATCAAGCAGCTGATGAGCAAAAAAGGCTCATGGATTTGGCCACTTGGAGGCCATGGTCAACTCAACAAGAGCAATCCCAAGGGACAGTTTCAAAAGGAAGCCCCGTCAATGGAGACGAGGTCAGGACGAGAGGGGGGGAGGTAGAGACCGTACTTAAATGACATCTCGCTGTGCAGGAGCACAGGGGAGGAGATGGCAGCTGGGCTGGGGAGGGACTGCCTGTGAGGTTACAGAGAGGGGTGGACCCTTTCAGGGCAGTGACATGCCTCTGTGGGTACGCTTATCCTTCACGGAAACAACAGCAAATGACGCCAGGGAGTCCTCTGATCCTCCATCCTACTCTTATAAGTACGATTAGTCAAATTTTAACTTTGCCTCCACTTAACAGTTTTGATTATTTCTTCAATGCTCTTTATTCAATGGGCCAATTAGCCCAACTTGTTTTTGTCTCACTTTCTCTCTGCATCATTTAAAATACTAATCTCTGTGACTGTCCCCAACCCTTTAATGAGGTCAAAATACATTCAAGTAAGATACTATCTCAGAAGGGCTTGACGTCTCTTGGAGGTACATCAGTAAGGCTTTTATTATTTTTCCTCCTTTCCTCATTTCCTTTTTCTCTCTGGGAGGGCACTTTTGAGATTATGTGAGGCTGGAATTTATGAGTTAAACAACACAAATATTTAACAACACAAGTACTAGCACTCAAAGGAAAAGGGATAGGGGTCATTGCAAAATATTGTAAATTTGGGGACTCACAATTTTTGTTTTGTGGGTGTTCTTCCTGCGGTTGTGTTCCAGAGAGGGCAATTAAGGGTAAAACTCATTAGGCCACCAGTATCTTTTGTCTGAAGGAAATAATGTGTGGTTTCTGGGCAGCCCATTTGGTGTTTGCATTGGTCCTGGGTGTATTTCAAAACAACTGTATTGTTTGAACAGTTCTGCCTCTTAAACATGAAAAAGACCATCCCTATACCACAGAGTGGATGCTAAATTACTAGGTGACGACTCTTCTGGCTCCTAAAGGCTTCTAGATCTCAGTCCCTGAAATCTTGGATCTTTCTTCTAATGAGAAAGCTCAGCCTTTATGACAGACCTCCCATACGGTCTCGCCCACTCCATCCCCAGTCCGCTCCTTGGGCTTCTGAGGGTTTGCTTGAGAGTCAAGGTCATTGAGTTCTCTCCAACCCTGACTCTTAACAGCAATTCTTTAGAAACTGCAAAGTACTCCCAGGCCAAATCTGTACCTTCACAACTATCAGCACTGGCTAGTCCATTCATATGTTTCATAATGGAAATCCAGTGTGTGTTCTATTAAAATGATGCATTAAATGGATATTGGTGATTTTATTTTTATTCTGTTGTTCCCTAAGCTTACTTACCTTCCTTAGGGATTTCATTAGACTTTTTTGAACGGTGATTTCAGAAGCGCATCTATGAGGAAACCTTAAAAGTACATTTGGGGTCATCTGGCAAGAAAATACCTTTCCTAGGGATTTCCATATACTGTGTCTCCAAAAGAATATTACTTGATTTGTTTGTCTCTTGTAATCATAGGTCTAGATTTAAACAATAAGAACAATTATGTGTCTCCTGGTTTATATTATTTCCCAATTTGAGAGAGTTTCAATGTTGTAATGTCAAAGACCTAGGAAAAAACCTGTAGGTCCAGAAGTGTCATCATACAGGAGGAAAGCTTTAATTCTGTGTTGGAAGTGTGGATTTTATTTTTGTCATTGTGATTATCAAGTGTCTCAGATGATCCAATGATGTAACATATATTAGAAGATGGTGGCGAAGCAGTGATTGGAGTCTGGGCTCTGGACTAGGCAGCCCGGGCTTACACCCCATCTCCAACACCTACTACTAGTGAAAACCTGTTTTAAAATCTCTTTATGTCACAGTTTCCTGATCTATGAGCTGGGGAGAAGGACACTACCTGCTCACAATGTGGTGGTGAGTATTGAATAATTTAATAGAGAGCTTCCAGAGTCAGTGGGAGCTCAGTAAAGATTTGTCCAAGAAGCAAATTCCCACCTTCCAGATTTCAAGAAAACAGCTTCCATCGTTACTAAGAGTGAGGATTCACATTTATGTCTTTCTGACAAAAGTTCGTTGCTTTTTCAAAATACATCCCAATGACTGAAAAATGAAAATTCCCTTTACCTTTATATAGTTTAGCAATGTGTCTTCCTAATTCTATCATTTGAAGTATCCAAAGAGAACCATTAAAAAAATTTTTGAATGGAAGCAATCTATTTTGTGCCATCTGAATTCTTAGTAAATTTGGTACAAGAAGCCACATATTGCTTCTCCTCTGGATGTTCACACTTAAGAGACAAAAAATTCAGGGACTGTCTCCTCCAGGCCTTGTCTGGCCATCCTGGATTACTCAGGGGTTATTTCAGCATCTTTATAACCTACTGGAGTCCATCCATGTGCCTGGCACAATGGCTAACAGCTCTTCTTCAGGAAGAGAGTTTTGTTTTTTTTTTTTTCACAAAAAATCACACATTTGTTGAAAATTTTTAAAAATTCTGAGACACAACATTATAGCTAGGAACATACATAGTGCCAGCAGACAATAGGGGCCATGCCATACAGGCCCACTTTGTAATCCCCTTGCTTTTGAAAACCCAGTCCTATGTGGCATCAACCAGAGACACTTGAGAGATGCCAAGACTGTGAAGGTGGTACCTTGTGAAGCTGTAGGTTCTGTTACCGATGTTATTTCTATTCACATTCATGGTAAGACCAAACTTTCTTAATTCCTTCCAGTCATGCCTGTAAACTCCTTTCATGTCAGCCAAAGAGCTGGTTTTCGCATTTCTAAAGCTGGGAATTTTTCCCCACTTGATTCAAGCTATCATTGACCTGCTTGTGTTTTGCAAAGGAATATATATTCTCAGAAGGGAAACAAGAAATGCTGGTTCAGAACTAAAACTGCTGTTTTGAAATACTATCATCTCTCACATTCTGCCATCATTTGAAGAGACAGGGCTAATTAAGTCATTTGTAAAAAGCAAAATCAGTAATTTTCTTGCTAAATGTATTTGCTTTTTCTTGAGAGGATGGGAAAAAATTCTGAACAGAAAATATACCCTTAGTTGATATTTAGAGGGAAATATGTATACTCCCCTTTTCTCACTCTTGAGTTAATTAATCTTCCCATGTCTAAAAGTCAGAGTTGACAGTTGAAGACTAAGAGTTTCTGAGTTTGCCATTTAAATGGGGTCATAAGAAAGGCTAATTCTATTTGAAAATTATGTTTTGATCAAAGAATGATACCTCATTCAGAAACAGCCACCTCACAAAAAGAAACACCCTTCTCTCTGGCAACAGATTTCACTCTCCCCAGATTTGTGCTTTTGGCCAAAAGAGGCTTTGGATACAAAAAGCTGCATTGGCTTGGCATTACTGAATGCCAGTTGTTAAGACAAAACCTCTCAAAGTACAGATGGTCTTTATGACAGAGCACATTTTTATTTCTTGACAGGATGTCAATTAATTTTAAAGACGCGTGTTCTTGTGGGTGGTCAGAATGCATTAAATTGTTTTTGTTGTTGATAATGTTACTGCTTTTCAGGTTTCCTGAGCGTGGGAGAGGAACAAAGCTGATTGTCAGCTTCAAGAGATAATAGTCTTGGTAGAAGACAAACTTTAGGAATTGATTTATTTTAAATGTATTGAGCTGAAAGCTCGTAAGTACGTGAAGGAATTTTACAATGGATCCTTTTTAAAAGCATCCATTTTAAAAAACAGATATTTTTGGAAGTTGAAGAATCACCCAGTAAGTTTTCCAAATGTGCATTTCACATATTAGTGTAAGCAAGTGTGTAAGAGGCCATTTGCTCATAAACTGAATGCTCTTAAATTGGAGGTATCATTGGTATTTTTTATCTCCCTGCCTATAAGAATGGCTCTTTGCTAGTGTCACTGTTTGATTGGTTCTGTCATGACTTTCTTCTGGCTTCTTCGTTTCTTTCCCCTTCCTTTTATCTCTTAGTTACCATCTTTATTTTTTCTTTATACATTTCCTGGTACTAGGACCACGATTTTCCAAAAATGAATCACTTTTTTCTCATTGGTAAACCAAACAGTCATACTGTTCCTATATGTATTTTTATACTCTAGGTCAAGGTAAGCTGGATATCACCATATATGGTATTCACTTAACATTTACTTTAATAAATGTGAATCCATATTTGGATTGATAGAGATGAACTGTTCTTTCTTCCTCCCTCTTATTATTTCTCAGTCTCCTGGAATTACTCCCTTATGTTTGTCTAGTACATTCTGGGAACAGAAAGATACAATTCTTGTTCCTGGTGATATAATCAATTTATTTCCATTTTCCACAAAGGAAGTTGAAAGCAAAATGAGAAAGGCTTAAAAATGGCATAAGGAGGGCATCAGCGTGGAGCCTGCAGTTGGCTGCCCCATGTACAAAACCAGCTCCAACTTACCTAAGTCAGAAAATGTGTTTTGTGTGAATCCCAAGCGCATGGTTCTCCCTCTCTCTTTTTTTTTCCTGGGTGACTCACCAGTCTTTACATTTCCCTTAGGCTCTGTTTGCCTGATTTGCTCCTACAGTCTGTGAGCGTGGGAATCATGTCTGAGAGCTGGGCAAGCCTGGTGGTCCTCTGTCCTTTCTCCTTCAAACACAGGAATCCAAGCTCCAGAATCTAGCAGCACACACACTCACCTTGATCTCGACTATTTCCTCAAAGCAGACAGCCAATGAGACCCGTGTGGAGTGCGGTGTACGCTCGGCTACAGCTAGGCTGCTTCTAATGCAGATGTTTCATGAGAGTGGCTTTTTCCCCAATCTAGATGATAATTCATTGAGAGAAGGAATTACATTTTTGCACACATGTTTAGCTTTCTAAAGTTTTATTGTATAATATTTTATATTAGTGGACCAAAAAAGTCTTTTTTGTGGGGGGGCAAGTTTACCTTAGAATCAACAGTCTTCAGTACTCTGTTTTGCATATTTTTTGAGTGGTGTTAAGAGGTAGAGTGAAGTACCCAGATCAACTCTGAGTATGACGGTAGTGTGAGTACTCTTGCTTTGGATCCCATTAAATTCCATCTTTGAGTCCTTTACTATTTTCTAGTTTCTCAGCTTTTAAGGTGCACAGGCTTCATATTTTCTTGTTCTGTCTTGTGAGTGATGGAAACAGCTTATCAGTGTTCACACATGACACCAGTAGGCTCCTGCTCAGGGTTTGAAACAAAATGCCTTAGGTATCCCAAAGGAAACACAAATGGGGGGATGTCACGTATTTAATGATGTCTATTGGAATATTACCTATTCACAGTGGAAAGCTTTCCTCAGCTCCCTCATACTGTGCTTAAAATGGCCAACCTTTTTTTTTACCTAAAGGGCCACTGATATTTAATATGCATTGGTGTTCACCTATGTCATGTACTTTTTTTGTTGATGTTTGCTTTTTAAATATATTTAAAACCTAAAACAGTAACTGAAATGCCACAGAAACTCCTGAAGTAGGGGGAGAGAGATTGAGAAAGTGTTATAACTAAAATAAAAGAGCAATTCTCAAGTATAGACTCTTGGAACACCTTTGCCAGAGAAAGCCATACTAATACTCTGAGCAGGGCCCTACCTTGATCGCAATGAATTTGGCTTCTGGCACACGTAAGCCTCTGTTGAACACTTCACCTGGGTTAAGCAGTTTTGGAACATGGGAAGTAAGGAAAGAGAAGGAGGCTAGAGATTGAATAGCAAATACAATTTTACCACCAAGAGCGACTAACAATGAAAATTTACAGTAGAGTTAGGAAATTATTCCAGAGAAATCGTTAGAGGTCCTTAGATGCCTAAAGTCACCACTGTCAGGAGTTCTAATCAAAAGGCACCTCTGTGCTATCAGTTCCCTTTAATAGGAATGTTTGTCCTCAACCCTGAGGAAACATTGACTTACACATTTGTAACTCCCAGTAATTTTGGTTACATTTTTCTCTGGTGTTTGCTAAGACCAAAGCCTGTTTGGTCAGATACAATACATGGAAACTTCATTCTCCTATTTTACTGTATTGTTTGGTGTACCTTTCCAGGAGAGAGCCTAACTACATTGCAACAGTCAATATATGTGTCCTTGAGCTTTTCAAAAGGACAGGGGGCCACAAGGAAGGACACAAAACAAATGAGTAAATCAAAGGTTTTTCTTTACACCCACTACACATTTTTTTTTGAAGATTCAACAATGACTTAAAATGAAAAGAAAATAGGGCTATTTATTTATTTCAGAATAGGTAGTACCTGTTCATGCATGTACATAATTTAACAATTACAAAATGGAATACAGTGAAAAATTTCTACCCATCCCTTACTGAGCTCAGTAGGCACATGATATAATCAGTTTCTGATCAGTATTCTAGAACAAGGTTTCTCAGTCTTGGCACTATTGACATTTTAAATTGGATAATTTTATGCTGGGGTGGAGGGGTGGGGTGGATGTCCCAAATGTTCTTTGGGGAGACGTTTAAGAACAAATCTAGAAAACAACCTCCATAACAGTAGAAAAAGAGAGTTCTATGTTGGGGAGCCACATCACAATACATTAAGTGTTGTGAGAATTTATCTAACTAGAAACTTACTGATAATCCCTTAGATTTTTTTTCTGTATTATTTGCAGTTACATGCAGGGTGGCAGTGAAAAAATCTTATACCTGGGTCATTTCAATATATGTAATTTCACATTTAATAATAAAAATAAATTGCTGAGTCAAAGGCTAAATAATTTAATTTAGGTAAATACTTCTAAACATCCCTCTTTAAAGGCCATGCCAATTTACATTCTCAATAAAATATGTATTTTTATCAAGATAGTATGTTATTAACATTTGGATTTTTGCCAATCTCATGGTTTAAAAATGATAATTTACTGTTCTTTTAAATTAAGTGAGAAATTATAGATTATACAATAAATGGTATTGGGACAAATGAAAACTCATCTGTAAGATATAGAGATTTTAATGGCTCACATTATACAAATATAAACTCCCCATAGATCTAAGATTTAACTAAAAGGGAAAATTATCAGAAGAAGCCATACAAGTTTTTTTTTTTTTTAATAATCTAGGTGTAGAGAAGGCCTTCCCAAGTATGACACAAAACAAAAAAGCCATGCCAGATTGAAACATGTTTACTTTTTGATGCCCTTTCTTTTGTACCTTTTTTCCTACCATGATTTTCTGAACTAGTTCCAAAACCCAAATAGAAGTATCAGCAGGGCTCAGAATGCCTTAGCACGAGCCCAAAGTGACCTCATGGTAAAGACGTTGGAGTTAGTCACACCAGGAGCAGCTTGGAGTGTGGAGAGCCCACGGGCTTTTGGGTCAGGCCGGCCTCTTGTGCACCTTGTGTCCCAGCTACTAAGAGACTCTGCGACCTTGAGCAATTCACACAATGGCTCTGAGTCTTAGTTTTCTCTACTTTCTTGGGAACCCAGCTAAATCAGTTGTGATAAGCATGTGAAGCACCCCAAGGTACAGGCGCTGAGTGACTGGAACTCACTCCCCTTCTCTCCCCTCTCCCCGTACCATCGGATTCTGTATAAGCTTCGTCCTAGTTCCCACACCATCTCCAGTAACATGTTAATTGGGCAGGAAAGGTCATAACTTCTTATCTCAAGACTGCTCGCTGTACCCTGGTGCTGGGCCTCCACGTAGGGATGGTGTTGCAAGGCAGGACTATGGCTCCTCGTGTTCTGACTGGAGTCCTTCCTTTGGAGAGATGAGCTGCAAGCCCAGGTATGCTTCTTAAGGCTCTCCTGGCTCTCCGCCTGGGGCCACCAGGGACCTTTCGGGAATAAAGAGCCAGGGCAAGGGCTCTGCCTCTGAGGCCTGTCATCCTCCTGTATTCACTTTTCATTGCTGTCATAGCAAATTCCCACACTTCAGTGGCTAAATCAACACAAATCTATTATCTTACAGTTCTGTGGAAGTCTGACACAGGCCTCTGTGGGCTGAAATACAGGTGTCCACAGGGCTGCCTTGCTTTCTGGGAACTCTGGGAGGGAATCCATGACCTTGCCCTTGCCAGCTTTTAGAGGCTGCCCACGCTGATGGCTCAGGTCTCCCCTCCTCCCTCCTGAGAGCTGCAAATGTTACATCTCTATGAGCATTGCTTTGTACTCATGTCTCCTCTGGCCACAGCTAAGAAAGGTTCTCTCCCTTTAAGGACCCATGTGTTTACATTGGGCCCACCTGGTTTACCCAAACTAATCTCCCCATCTCCAGATTAACTTAATCAGCCCCTGCAAAGTCCCTTTGGCCATGAGAGGTGACGTATCCATGAGTTCTGGAGATCAGGACATAGACATGCTAAGGAAGACAGTATTTTGCCCAGCATACCTCTGTATCATGATTCTGGGATCTGGGTGGTTGGCAAATCATCCTTAAGACATTAGAAGTCATATTTTATAGTCTTGTCATCACATGAAATCATTGGATGGGTGGTTTGGGGTGATTTTGTTAAAATTAAGGCCCTTCATAGCACCACCTTATGAGTTTAATATGCTGGTTTCTGCAGAAATCAAAGCAACCCAATCTCCTCCCTGCCTTTATCACTAATCCAGCAAGCATTTAAACCCGTGTTCTCCCTGGCTCTCTTGGCCATCCCAGCAAGCGGTCCAAAGGGGTGCAGCTGCTTGGGCAGCACCAGGGCCGTGGCCTGGATCAGGTTACTCTGGCCTTCTCCAACTTGGCTCTCTCCCAAGTACTTTGATTTAAATATTCTATTTCAGATCTACCAGGCACTCTCTGACCCTGGTCCATCTTTGAGGCAATTCCAAATCTCTGTGCCTACATGGACACATTTTTACGAGCATCTAAAGGGCAGATGCATATTGTTCTTTCACTGCTTTAAGCAAATCTAGGCTTTAGTGAAAGTCTCTCAATACTGATACACAGCAGAAAAAGGGAAGCAGATGTTGCTAGGTTAAAAATTGCATTTCTAAACTGCTTTTCTGGGCATATAAAGAGATGGCCTAAGGGCACTGGCTGGAGAGAAACCTGAACCCTAGGATGGGGTCAGTTATCTTGTTACCTTTTAACCCTACTAGCTGATGTTCCACTAGCTAAGCAGTACTTACAGCAATCCCCAGGGCCCAGACTAGAAGGAGAGGTGGCTGAGAAGTCAAGGAAGGGAGCGGTGAGCAGGGCACAGGGATTAAGTCCACTTTGGGGAATTAGGCATGTTTTCTCTGTCCCTCATTTGGGTCCACAATGTGTTGATTGTGTTCTAAGTCTATTGGTATGTTCTTCTACTTGTCTCAGTAGCCCATTAATTTTTATTAAAGAAAGGGACATTTAATCTTGATAGGTTTAACGAAATGCACAGTCTCTTATCTTCAGATATCACTCTGTTGTAACTTGAAACCATTTATATGTCTTACTGACAGTCTTTAAAATAACTCTGCATGAAGATCAGTAGGATAGTTTTATATCATGAAAGATGATGAGTATTAATTTTAGTGTCTGCTTTTGGACCCACTTCTTAGGGTATTCTCAGATTTTACAGAAAATAACCTTGCTTAGGACAACCCAAGAAAACAACAGTGAGAGTAAAAATATGTCACGATGCCATTTCTCCTGTTGACAGTAGGGAGTGTCTTGAATGCAGTGTGCTGGTGGGTTTCTAAGAGCTGTCAGAAAGGGAGAGAGGGGGGAGGGAGGTGTAGCAGAGGAGGAAGAGGGAGGAATTGCAATCGTATGTCTGTTACACTACGGCTGGAATGAAACGCTCTTCATCCCTCATCCTGTAAGTGATGCTGTTATTCCCAGGTCACAGAGAGGCAAATTAAGAACACTTTAATTACTTGTCCAAGATCACACAGCCACTCAGATGCCTGAACGTCCAAAAGCATCTGAATTCTGTTTTTGCTTTACTCCAGCACGGATTATGTACAAGTACTGAAATCACCCAGGGGCTTGTTCTGCTTCCTTAACACCAGAGACTATGAAATAAGAGAAAGAAAAGATTGAATATAGCAAAGCCCAAAAATAATTTTCAGAGAGATGAAGAATATTTAGGTAAAGAAAATGAACTTATGATTTTTAATCCTTGATGCTGTGTGCCTGGTACTGTGTTAACATCCTTACCCACATCATCTCACTTAGTCCTTATTACAGACCTTTGAATGTGGAGGCCCACAGAAGTGTGAACTCTATTGCAATACCTGAATTATCGAATTTTACTCAGAGGGATGCAGTTGCCTTTTAAACAATGAGATTTCTTAAGGGATATTGAAGTTTCTGGGACTGGATTTTACTATGTGAATTTAGTGGCATAGATACTAAAAAATATTTGTTAAATTAGTAGTCTAACCCCCAAAGGACCATGCTTCTCACTGGCCAGCCACTCTTTATTCCCCTGTCTCCGATCCCCAATGTTTGGAAACATTCTTGGGCCACAAGAAGTTATATCTGGGTTGAAAAGGAGATGTTTTAGGAATGGCATGCACCGTTCTCTCTGGATAAATCTAAGAGCCACAATACAACTACATCAACTTAATTAAATAAATTAATTGATTAGTACGAAGCCCATTCTCGGTATGTGCAGGGAGTCACTGAGACACATCTGATCTGAAAATATGTCTCATGGCCCTCCAGGCGTGTCCAAGATATCTGGCTTCTCAGCTTCAGCCTTACCCAGGACCTTGCCAGGGAAATGATAAACAGCCTGCCTGGTGGGGTTTTATGACTTTCTAGTCTTAGAACAGCCCTTTATATCCAAGTCGAGCTTTAGATTTAGCATCCAGTTTTGCCAAAGCCACATCAAGCAGAATCATTTAACTTGAACTGTTTCCCACCCTGTCTCCTACCTCCCGGTGAAGGGGCTCCTGGGGTTTTCTTCAAGGGAACATTTGATGAATCTCTATACTCAGCAGCCAAATTTGCCCAAAGGTGAAACAGGATCAAGACTACTTGGATTCAGTTTCCTTTATTATCTGACCGGTTCTGATGAAGACAGGAAACTTTGAGCCTTTCTTCAGTAGGTGTGTGAGGGTGCTGGCGAGGAATGTTTTCTGCCAGACTTTGTGGTGGGGAGACGAAAGCCAAATGGATGGGCTCTTACAAAGTCTGTCCCTGTCAGACGATGGGAATTCATCTTGCACCTTCTTGACTGACTCATTTGAACCATTGGAAAGACTTCTCTTTTGAAAAATTGCCTGTGACTATGGTTTTCTTTATACAGTTTGTTAAGATGGTAATTGCATATTTACATGAAAGAATTTTGGAAATGACAACAGGAATGGAAAACCAGAACCAGAATGAATATAAAAAAATGGCGGCCCATTCAACTAAAGAGCAGATCCTCCCCTACTGCTGTTCTCATGGCTTTGGATAAAGAACCATCACATCGTGAAATGACTTCCAGGAGACCATTCCAGGTGGGAACCTCCACCCGCCACCCCACAGGAGGCCGGTGTAACTACCTACTTAGCTATTATACAAATAGGTTAGGGAATGAATGTCTCAGTGCATGCAGAACAAAACAAAACAGAAAATAGGAAACATCTGCTGAAAACTCTGTTAATCACTGAATTCCAGGATTATCAGAAAGTCCTACAAATATGTATTTAATGATTTAGAAACATGGTCTTGGGCTGAGAATATACTAATTCTGTACATTTCCCCAAGCTCTCAGAGATTTGATGTGCTGGTGATGCATCTCCTGAGTGATGTCAGTGCACTATTAATCCCTCTTAGGTTTCTCTTGCCCAGGTGTATTTGCACACATCCTGAGACCCTGACATTGCTGTTGCTCCTCGGATGAAAACAGTTTATTTAATAAGCAATCACAGAGCCAGCCTTCACATTCACTGTCCCGGAACTTTGACAAGGTTATCTCAGGACACGGGTTATCCCTAAATGCTAGTTCATGTTTCAATTCCAAGGTTCTAGTTTTAGATAATAATTATCCATTTGACAACCTCAATGGGCTCCAGGTTTCTCAAGAAAAAGGAGTAGCTAAGTGTTTCCTAAAATATGAATCTCTGAATGCCAGTCCCATGGAAAAATAGAGGCCTGTGACCAAATAAATCACAGCCCAGAATTAACAGAGCTGTAGAGCCTCCTTTTCTGGAAGACTTACATGTGACTAACGTGATATGTGAGTGTCTCAAAGAGAGTTATGGTGTGTGGGATTTTCTGACTTCTCAGACGGCAGAACCTTTGGAGAAGTATCTCACTGGACACAATTATAAGCGAGGGACTTACTTGGGGACCTTCCAGACAAGATGATTTCTAAGAGTCTTTCCAGCCCTAAATTCTCTGATAATCTTTGGTTCCTATGAAAAACACAAGCTGTTCTCCAGATATTTCCTATACACCTGGCTCTCAACATTCCTTGCTGAAATATATGAGTCCTTATGAGGGTGCGGATCAAAAGGATCACATGTGGCTTCCATGAGAAGGAGGTGCCTTGCAATCATAGTGCACAAAACACGCAATTCCAGGGGACCGTTGCACACCATTTCAAATAACAGTTATCATCCCCAACCACTCTGACATGCGACAATCACAAATGAAAGCACACTATTCAAAGATGAAAAGCGGAGTAGCACACAAGGTGGCATGGCGATCAGCTCTATGGAGAGCAACTAACTACCACTAGAAAGCCCAGGTTCTTTCTGCAGTGGCCAGGTCCAAAAGACTCCAAGCTGACTGCTCTTCTTCCTGTCTTATTTTTCACTAAATATAAATGACAAAAATCGGGCCTCCCACTTTGAAAGAATCATTCATTTTTGTCTAGCAATCAAATGCTTGTGAACAGTACAAAATGAACAAATGAACTGAACATTAAAACGATTTTTAGAGGTAACGTTTGCTGGTATAACAAAATTTCAGAGCAAAAATAGACAATCCTATAAACTTTGAAATAAGGAAGGACTTCCATGAGCCTGTTATTAAGGCCTTTATTTTATTCTATTAAGTCTTCAATCAGATTTGGTGACAAATAACTGGGATAATTGAATGAATTACTGAGAAACTTATGGTATTCAGGAAACTGCCTTAACCAAGGAAGGCTCATTTAGAAGTTCCTGGTTAGATTCCTGTAAGAGGCAGGAATATGCCCAGCCATATAGCAGTTTTTTCCCTCTCTGGAACAGACTGATATTTTTCTTTCATGTTCCCTCAGCTGTCTCTATCTCCATTTATAGAAATTTTCTTTCTTTATGCTCCCCTGCTGGAGTACCTCAATTTGATGATACAATTAACATTTGCATTTTTCGTGAAGATAACTTAATAGGGGAAAGAGGACAGAGTTAAGGCTAGATGGAAATGGTGATCATATGCCAGCCCTGGGGAATGTGTCCATCTCAATGCAAGGTTTACAGTTGCTGTAATTTTAATCAGATTTGTATGTAATAGTATTTCATAATTTTCCACAGAGTTCTTGATCCTTTTTTTTGGAAAAGAAAAACCTCCCAAACAAAGGAAATAAAGAAACAGAATAGCATCGTTGCTGTGTGGTTATGTGACAAGGTCGATTCTCCAACCATTTGGTATCTTCCTTCTCCCGGACACGGACTCAGGCATCCCTAGTTGATCTCATTTTTCTTAAAATCTAATAGTCATGTGTATTTCATCAGTCCAAGCCACTGGAAAAAACACGCATTGATAGATACTGTAGTTTCATCCTGGATTTTCACTAACTAATCTCTAACAAACTGTATGACCAAGATGTTAATCTTTGTTGACCGTATTTCCTGTTACAAAAAGTGAGGGTTTTGAACTAAGTGATCTTTTCCATTTATACATCTGTGAGTCTTGAACTTAATGACAATTTTCCAAAATTAACCAGTTATACAATTATTTTCATTCTTACAATGATTTTTAATTAAAAAACTGATCAATTAAAAAGTACAATTTAAAGTAACGTGTCAGACACTAGGTAGCAGAAATAATGTGACCTTTACTGAAGGCTGATCTTATGTCAAGTACTGTGTAACTATATTATATACGTTATATTAATTGATCTTTGTAAGAACCACTTCAAGTGATCATCATCATCGTCAGTCATCTTTACCACTTTACAGGTAAGACAGAAATGCTTAGAGAATTTAAGTACCTACCCAAATACAAATAGTTAGTGACTAGTCCAGGTAGAATTCAAACCCAGGTTTTGTATTCTCCAAAGTCATGTTCAGAACCAATGCCGTTTACTGTTTCTAGCATTCTGCTTTGAGGTGCACACTGGTTCTCTCAGACTTTTCAAGTCTTTTAACTTTTCTGAACTTTATTTGTATTCATTTGATCAGTGGCAATCAAGTGTTTATGTATAGTAGGTACTATGATTGGTACTGTAGTGCAGGGGTGACTATGACATAGAACCTAACCAGAAAGAACTCCCAGTTTTACTAGGAGTTGGGTAAGAAAGGTGGTACTTAAATACAATAGAGCAAACACGAAGAGACATCTGAGACAGGTATGCATGGCATGGAGAAGGGGGACCCGGGAGCAGAGCTCAGGGAAACAAGAACCAGTTCTCAGTGTACAATATGAGCTGGAGGAATATCTGAGTTGGCACTTAAAGAACCAGTAGCCATGAGCTAGCTGAAAAGCTGGGAAAGGGAAAGGCATTCCAGGCAGAGAGCAGGTGAGCTCAGGGGCTTGTGAGGGCATTGCACTTCTGAGAACTGAGTGGGTCTCCAGAACTGAATATAGGGTGCATGGTAAAACTGGGAGATGCATCTGCAAAACTCTGCCATTGGGAAGTCCTTGGTATCTCATGCTAGAGGCATGGAGCTCTAGCCAAAGACATTAGGGAGGCCCTTTAGACTTTTAAGCATAATGCATTTCTGTAATAGGAAAGTCCCTTTAGAAGCAGTGAGAAAGCATGGCTGGTGCCCTAGGGAGTGCAGGGAGCCCTGACCAGAAGTAGGAAGAAGAGGTAGGAATCCATTGCCATAGATGCAGCCCCTGCCTACACGTCCAAGAAAGGAAGCAACTATTTGGATATACAGAAGCAGTTGGAATTGAGAGATGTTTGACTGGGGGCTGGGCAGGTAGAAAGGATTTTGGTGGTTGTACAGATATTAGAGGTAGGAGAGAAGGAGGTACTAATGGTTGTGCCTCTAGAGTTTCTGGCTTGGCTGTCAAGGTGGATGGTAACTGGCTGTTTTCTTGGAAAGTGTGTGTATAGAAGGAGGAAAGGCTTTTTGAGAGATGCTCAGTTCAGCCTAGAGCATGCTATTCTTGAGTTGCCTGTGAAGTTTCATTTGGCTTAGACAGATGTTCCTACAATATGCCAAATAAGACATGGTGCTATGCTTGGATAAGATATTTGTTGGGAATACAGATTTGTAAACAGACAACTTATATCAAATGTGGAAAATTCAGGAAAAGAGTTATGCATGGGTTAGTTTAGAAACTGAGAAGCTGCAAGTAGTTCAACCTTCGGATGTTGCATTGGGGAAGCAGGCCAAACCTGAGCAGGATCTTCAAGCATGGACAGATGGAGGGCAGCTCAGGAGGAGAGGAGCGAGGGATCTCCTCTCAGGGGGACAGAATGAGATGCAGGGTGTGAGGATAACCAAACAATCAGTCTTCACTAAACATAAAGAAAGGCGAGGCCAAGTCATGGAGAAAGCTACCTCTTGTTCAAGAACTTGGATCTTATGTGGATTATGAGACATAGACCGGTTTTGCTCTGAGCACATTTGCAGTTAAAGGAGTGGCAGCAATTTGAAAGATAAACTGGAAAGAGACCCATTAGGAGTCCAAGGCAATCACCCAGGTGAGAGAAGATGAAGGCCTGAACAGAGCATTGGCATATGGGTGGGAAGAAGGGACAGACATGCATTTCGAAAAGTAGAACCTTCAGGTTTGGAAACCTGGTGAAGCCAGACATGCAGGTGTCACAGAGGAAGGGAATGCAGCAGGATGAGGGAGCCTCGAGGTGAAGGGAGCAAAGGTGGTCTGCTTCTGTATATCGTGTCGCTGAGGCATGCCTGAGTAGAGACATCTGTAACTGATATGAGTCTGAACACCAGTGGAGGGAGCCAGGCTGAGGATGTTAGGTTTTAGAGTCCATTATATACTGGTATTAAAGATAATTATAAAAGTGATAATATAACTATAATTTCAAGCATTGCTGTGTTCAGGTATTGAGTAATGCCTACTTAACATGAATGCCTGCCTTATCTCCATTAATACCCTGCACATGTCCCTTCTACGGAGATGATAAATAATAGAAATAAATTATGTTACAGGCTCTTTTAGTAAAAGTCGGTGTAAAAGCTGAGATTCAAACTCAGGTTTGTCTAGGTCTTCAACACCAGTGTTCTGTTTGTTTATCTGGTTTTGTTTTCTAAAACCAGAACACTTCTTTGAGTTTGTAAAAAAGGAAAATTATAAAAAGGACATATTGTAGAAAGAAGAACTAAGGGTCAAGAATGGCATTCTCAGGGAACCAGTGCTTAAAGCACAAATGTGAAGGAGATACATTTGCACAGGCGTCTTTGGGTTAAAGAAAAAGATAAGAAGCAAAGCTCAGCCAAGGCTTTCATAGAAACTAAGAGAAAGAAAGTGTCAAGTAGGGAGTGATCTATAGTGTCAGCTGCTGCCAGAACAAGTAAGATAAGGACTCAAGTGAGACCTTTGAGCTTAGGAATCTCCAGGATAGAATGATCTTTGTCAGAGCAATTTCAGTGTGGCAGACTTCACAGAAAACAAATTGCACGAGGCTGAGGACTGACAGGGATATGAGGAAAGGCTATTCTTTTTTATTTATTGAGGTGAAACTGGTATATAAAGTTTCACAGGTACAGCATTATAATTTGACATCTGTGTACTACAAAATGATCACAACTAAAACTCTCGTTACCACCATCAGCATACAATTGACCCTTCATCCATTTTGCCCACCTCCCATCTCTTACCCCTCTGGTAACCACCAGTTTCTGTGTACATATAAATTTGTTTTATTTGCTCATTTGTTTTGTTTTGTTGTATATTCTACATATTAGTGTAGTCATATAGTATTTGTCTTTCTCAGACTTGGTTTATTTCACTTAGCATAATGCCCTCAAGATCCATCCATGTTGTCACAAATAGAAAGACCTCATTCCTTTTCTATGGCTGAGTAGTATTCCATGAAATATATATATATATGTGTGTATACTACATTTTCTTTATCCATTCATATAATTGTATTCTTCAGCTCTGTAACTTATGTTTCCATTCATACAATTGTATTCTTCAGCTGTGTAGCTTATGTTTGGAACCTTCTTACCTTTTCTGTTTCTTTGTTGAGGATCTATCTCACTGTGTTCACCTGGTTTCCCCAAGTTCAGTGATCATCTTTATAAATATCACTTTGAACTCTTTACCAGGTAGATTTTTTATCTTTGTTTTATTAATGACCTTTTCTGAGGTTTTGCCTTGTTCTTTTGTTTGGAGCACATTCCTCTGTCTCCTCATTCTGCTTGAGTCTACATTTGTTCCTTTGCATCAGGTTAAGCAGCCACCTCTCCCAGTCTTGAAAGAATGGATTTGTGTAGGAGATGTCACATGGACCTCAGAAGTGTGATCCCCTCTGACCACTAGAGCTAGGAGCTCAAGGGGTACACCTTATGTGAACTGCATGCATGCCTCTGCTGTGTTGGAGTCTCACCTGTGATGGGGGTAGAGTGGGGCTAATGCCTGGCCTGGCCCCCAGGACAAGCTATTTTTTCAAACAAATCAATTCAAATTAATCAATTGGTTAGAAAGGGAAGGCAAAATACCTCAATTAGGCAGTGCCAATGGGGATAGTTTACTTTTTATCCACTTACTTATGTGGATGGGATATATGTATGTATATTTTAAAGCTGAGGGGAGAAAAACCAGCAGAAGGCATGAGGTTTAAGTCACATGAGCAAGAGACTGTAATGAACCCTAGAGCAAGGTCTGTAATGAAGCGAGAAGGAAGAGGCACGTGGCCAGTGCTCAGGTGGACATGCTGGCCTTGAATTGGTCAGTGGTTAATCTGCCTATGACTGTAGGAAAAAGGTGTAAAGGTGGAAATGTAAGTTGGTATATTGGTATGAAGAGGGGCAAGACGCTGATGCTCATGCCTGTGCGATTCAGTTTTCTCAATCCAGGAGGGCTGTGGCAGTTTTCCCTAAGATAGGGAGCATGACATGTTGAAAACATGGATTTGGAGTTTAAGAGAGAGTTACAGCTGGGGCTGTAGATCTGGAAGCCATCTGTAGTAATGTGCATGAGGATAAGATCTCCCAGGAGTAATGTGCGGTTTAAAAGAGGCAAACATTAAACCTTGGAGAAAACTGCTATTTGGGATGAGCAGAGGATAAAAGCCCTTCAAAGGAGATGGAGAAACTTGGAAACAAACAGCCAAAATCCAAGCAAGGCAGGAGTACCAAGGAGCTGAGGGCTTAACAAAGTGTAATGCTACAGCATGTTCGAGAAGGCAGGACTGAAGTGACCAGTCGGTCCCCAACGAATCAGATACTTCAGGTAAAACATTTTGAGTTACGCTGTGGGAGAGGAAATAGATACAGAATTTTTGTTCCAGAAGGTAGAACAGGCCTTAGATGTTATAGCTTGCCTTCCTTCCTTCTTTCCTTCCCCCCTCCCCTTTCTTTAGTGCTAAATTTAAAATGGAGGCTACTTGAATATATTTAAAATTGAGAGCAAAAAATGGAGGGGGTGTGGAAATAGAAGAAAGAAAGAAAGCGTTGGATGGAGTAAGCTATCTCAGTCTCTAAGATGGGAAGTCAGGAAAAAAGAATAGTTAATTGTGCAGGAAGGTACACTTCAAGGATGAGGGGACTCATGCCCGGTAGCCCCTCTGTGCCCTGGAGCTGTCCACCAAGAGAACACAGGCCTGCACTGGGAGGAGAGCTAAGAAGCATGGTACATGCAGAACACACCATGGTAGGAAAGAGAAAAGGGAGCTAATGCCTAAGGAAACACCAGAAGTCTCAGTAACCTCTACAAGAAGTAGGGTGCACCACTCTATTATAGAAATGGAAAAACATCAATAATGTAAGTCCTGCAGAATGCCCACGATTTATGCAATAACTTCCACTGTGGTCTATACAGCTTTGCCTCAGACACTGAATCCTGCAATGATTGGCACACAGCACCCACCCCTCAATAACAAGACTGAGTTCTGCATTGTTAGATCTAAAGAAAACATGAAACCTCAATAGATTTTTTAATATTTGAAACAAGAGAATTCAAAACAAATAAAAGTCTATGAACAGAGGAATGAGCCGAAGTAGAAGTCTAGGAAATGAAATTTCTTGACCACAGTGACCTTAAATTAGTTACTCTTATTGCCTATAAACTAACCTAAAAAGTTCAGGGTTCAGACTGAGTGGCCCCCAAATACTAAGATCTGTGGTTCTGTCTTGACTCTCAGTCTTTGTATCCTCCTGATTAGCTCTTTATTGTTCCCCTAAAATGTCAACCTGTTTAAGTAGAACAACAAGGTAACCTCCTTAGCTTCAGTAACTTGGGAAAAAGTTTACAAGAGAAGGAAGGAGTCATCCAGTCATCATCCCTCACCCACATTTGTATTATAACTTGCAAGGACTTTTTAGAATGGAGTTTGATAGACAGCATATACTTAATTAATGTTACCAATTCATAGCATATTAAATTGAGTGAAATACTATGTGTATGTGTCTCTCCCAAAATGAATCTGAAACTTGGAACACTGGCTAAAAATGCCTTGAAACGTCTCTCAAATGAACACTTTTTAGATATTAAATTGTAGAAATGAAATAACAGTATCAGATAATTGGCAGCAAAGTCATTTTCCCAAGTGCCGATGCCAAGCGCATGGCAGACATCCACTGTGGGTCGATGTGGATCAAAAGGGGCCGAGACACCATCTCATGCTTATACAATTTCAGAATTAGAGACATTTGGAAGGGGAAAGTTAGCATCATTTGCCGTGTTAAAGTCAGGCCATGTGCACCGAGCCTTTCCTGGCTAGCCAGGCCCCAGTCATTCCGTCTTTACCACCCCCTCTGGATTTGCTATAATAGCCTGAGGCGTACCAAATTGGTCAGAACTAAACGCTTCACTCCAGTCACAACAAAGGCTGATTTAGGGTCTTCCTGTTGATGACAAATCTCCTTTGTAGGTGCCTGACCAGCCAGAATTTTCTCCATTCCTCCAGGACCATTCTCTGGGCTTGCATGAGTGAACCATCTAAAAGTACTTAGAAGAAAGAGGACGATGTACCTACTACTTCTAGAGGAGAGAGGAGCCAAACATCTCTCTCTTTTCCTGGACCTCCACCCAAGGCTGGAATTTTCTTCTATTATTAGATCTCACCACATTCTCAGACTTCAGAACATCAGGCTGTTTAACGCAATGAATTTATGAATTGATACATAGTTTGCAAATATGTGTGAGCTCTTCCAGGACTTGAAGTGCTCAGGAGTTATAAGATCCTCTTGAAATAATGTATTCAGACTCTCGGGAACACATAATCCATTGTGCACATGGTGAAGAAGTGACTTGGAGCTGATCATGGGCTTTGAGGGCAACGGCTCATCCTGTTAAACTCTGTGCAACACGGATGAAGTGGAGATTTTAAGCGGCAGTGTTATTGTACATTTTCCAGTAATCTAGATCTCTGAATTGCAAATACTGGAAATGCCGTGGCCTTCCTGCTTCACACTGACAGTGACACTCTGCTTGCCCACATCTGAGACCGTGTGGCTTTGGATTCATTCTACTGTTGATACCTCCCTCCTCTTTTGTTTTCTCAAAATGTAAATATTTGTTCTGTCTGCATTCTAATTGCTGGTCTTGGTGTCTTATTGTGTGGGAGGGCTGTGGGCACTCGGATGCCTCAGGATCCCTTGCTATGTGCTGGGATTTCATGTCTTATGACATTAGCTTGGCAGAGCTGTCAGTCACCCTTGTTCTATGCCCCTGACGAAGTCGCGGTTATGTGTCTGATTGAAAGACAGTATTATTTTATGCCTCTCAACAGAGAGGAAACCCAGAACTATCATATGCTGTATACACACCCAACCATGGGGGCCCGGGTGAGGGTCTGCAACGGCAGGGCCTCCTATACGGCACATTTGCAAGTTTCCTACTAATCGTTTTGATTTTCTTTATCTAGACTAACTTGTTGCCTTGCAGAGCTCCTTTCCCAGGGGTCTGTGGGGGGCATTCTTAGGCCTTCAGTTCCTGCCAAGCAAAGAGGAGAGAAAAACATGAATAGAACTGAGAAAACAAACAAAACAGAACCAGAAGAGCTGGCCTTGACTGGGCTGTTTCCTTGAGCACATGCTGGGAGGCTGTATTCTAGTAAGACTGGCTCACTTCCCTAACAGCAGAGAACAGAGTAAACCATATATAAACCCAAAGCAGTGGGTACTTAAGACAGTGACTAGGGCGGGATGTGCCCCTGGTCAGTTTATTCCCTGCGTTACTAGCAATAATGACAGTTCTTCTGTTTGGTTTTTGAGGCTTCTTCCCAGTTTTTCTTCACAGATTGAAAGGAAATGGGCCTGTGTGGAACAACCTGGCTTCTCTTTGGCCCATGCTTGTGGTGAACACTAAGAAAAGTGTAGTATCTCAGCCATGTGCTGTTTTGATACTTCCCTTGGATAAAAAGGGTGGGATCAGCTCAAATAAGAGCAGGTTGCATTTCCACTATTCTTGAAAGCCTGAAATGAAAATGGATGTTGATTTTTCTGGATAGTGGGTCTTAGGCTGCAGAGAGGAACTCCAAAGGAGCCCCCAAGGCTGCTCCAGTGGATTGAAATACTCATAGCCAGCCTGTCCTCTCCCTGGCTCAGCCGCCCTCTGGCCACCAGCATGCCCAGGCCTTGGGAACACTGCACCGGGCCAGGGAAGGCCCTCACAACCTTTCTCCTGGGGACATTCTCTGCAGCCAAATCCTCAGGCCCTTGCTGGCTAACTCACTTCCCACTTCTTCACTATGTTGTGTTTTCTCCCTCACTTGCCATGTTCAAAGACTGACTGGTTTTCTAGGATGCGATGACGGGTTTCATTTTACTGCCGTCTCTGTGTCTCAGTTATGTTTCCCTTTTGATGGATCTACTTGTGAGTCTGGTGGCACTAACTTTCAGTGGGCCAAAAATTCAAAGGGTTTTTACGTTAATTTTTTGGCCTCTTCATAAATTGTGCCTGGTGATATGTTTCTGGAATAAAGAGACTGATAGAGCCTCAAACTGGGTATGGATTGAAGAGCTGATGTTGTATGCTTTCCAGCAGGTCAAGAATATGGGTTTCTGTTTCTAAACCTGAGGGAGCCACAGAAGCAAAGGTCATGAAGGGCCCCACATGTGTTTTGTGTCACTGGCTCTCGGCTGGGTGCAGACAACCCGGGCTGGGCAGGTGCTCTCTGCTGCCTCTGCCGTTATCACTCATTTCTCTCTGTCAGCCCTCTGGGTCCCCTTCTGGGAGAGGACATGACATTGTGCATCAACCAGACTAGTGGTTTTCAACCAGGCATGACTTTGCCCCCCAGGGGATATTTATCAATGTTTGGAATCATTTTTAGTTGTCACTCCTGGGGGATGGAGTGCTCCTGGCATTAAGGTGCTAGAAGCCAGGGATAATGCTAAACACTGCATTACTCAGGACATTCTCCCACTGTTGTTATGTTGTTCCTGATGTCAATAGCGTGAAGACTGAGAAACTGAATTAGGTGACTGATTTGCTTCTCCATCCCATCCCTCCAGATGTGTGGGATTCAGAGCTGTCTCTTTCCGCTCTAGCAAGTGATTCAGCATTTTGATTTCCTAGGAGCAGATGCCTTTTTCTTATAATGTTGGGTAACTCTTTGGATTTTTTCACTTAGTTTTAACAGAATTGGAATCATCTGAAGGTCTGACATAAAAAGATTATGAACTGAGCTAATCTACCATAAAACTTTGTTAATGTTTCCGATTTGGGACAAAGATGTCATCCTTTTTCATGCTTAGTAGGTTTTTAATCTTTCAAAATACATAAAAACATTTTAGTAAATTGGAGGTTTGTGCAAAATTATTCACCATCTCTGAGGAAAAAAGATCTCCCTTCATTTCTACAAATTCTACCAGATCCCACCTGAAATTCACCTTTTTTGGAAGCTCCCTACTTCCCTTCCAGTACATTCTCAAGATACCACTAAAACATCAGTTCCTCTGGGAAACCTCCCAAAATGTTGTAGGTTTCTTTCCTTCCTGGGTCTCAAAAGCATTTTGTAGATCACTGTATCATGATTATTTGTCTGTAATTTTACCTCTGCCACATAATTACCTAAGATTTGTGGTCAGGCTTGCTTCATGCTAAGAAGGCTTGATGGTGCAGGAGAGTAAGCAGAGAAAGTGCTCTGTAAAATGTGTCGGATAAAGAGTCCAGCAATTGTCACAAAATAATTCATGTTAGTTTTAGGGACAAAGGATCCCTTAGAAAATATTTGACATGAACACAAAATATGTCATCAATGGTAACTTGCTATAATATTAAACCTACTTTGATGGTGATTTTCATAGAAACAACTAAGTAATTATATGGCAAAAAACAAAAGGAGTTGCTACATAGGCCTAGCACTATTTCTGACATTTGATATTTTAAGCAAAATACCATATGTAGAGTAAGGCTATTATAATTTAAAAAGCATAGTATACAGTTTTCTATAGAAACAATAATAGAGCTAATGGTGGTTCATATATTAAAATGCGCCAACTGTGACTTCAAAAACTCCCTATATCGTCAGGTCTATGTGGTTTTTATTATTATAGGAAAAATCATTCCATTCTGATATTTTTAACCATTTTCGAATTCATCTATACCCCTTCACACATCTCTTTCACTTCATCGTGTGATCTAGGGAATTAAAAAATATGTGTTCTTAGTATCCTGAATACATGTTTTTCCTATCTTTATTGCCAGTGTGGCTTTACATATGATTTGTTATGTGTTATAAAGAGTGAAACTCCCAGATCTCTCTGGATCTTCTCATTACGTCAGCCTGTGAAAAGTTATACAATTCTCAGAGGTAAAATCCAACATTACCCACACCAGTTCACTTCCTAACAATAGAATTAGATTGAATATGACATGCCACTAATGTACAGTGCATTCAGAGCATGACTATTTTGCATAAAACTAAACAAAACAAATATCGACACACTTGTCTAATTAACCAAGTAGTACTTATTTGTTATTATTTTAAATCCCCATAAGTAATGTTTAACCAGAGTTAATTAATTAACAATGGTTAATTTTCTTCCTAATCCTCTCACGAATGTCTCAGTTTCTCTAAGCAGACCTCATCACTTAGTCATTTGCACTGCCCACTTGGTGCATGTAACTACCCCCTGCCAGATCTAAAGGCAGGAACATGTGTACATGTGTTTACAAGATGGGAGCTCTTCAAGGGGAAACATGCTCCTGTTTACCTCCCTTTTCTCACAGTACCCACCATAGAGTTTTGCATGTTGTTCGCTGAATTTAGTAGAGGTATAGGCGACAGGGAAACTGGCAAACGGTACTACTTGTATCTGTGTACATCTTGTTCATAGATTTTTAAACACATACTGCAATATGTTGACACTGTCCATGGTATCTTTTGGGAATGAGAGAGAAAATAAAATTTGGATTTGATTAAATGAAGCAGTTGTTAGCATGTATTAAACACATGCCTTGTCTGCTTCATGTTTTTAAGTACCATCTTAGATATCGGGAAACACAAGTATCTTGCTCTACGTGAGTTTATGATATAGTGAAGATGGTAGAGTGCACACACATAGGTAAAAAACACGTAGGATATAGGATATTATGTGGAAATTGCCAATGGAAGGAAGGGGATAGGCGATTAGTGCCACTTGGAGTTCAGACAGGAGGGAAGACCCTGAAGACTGAGGTCCCTGGAGATGGCCTGAGCTTGTAAGGAAGAGGGGCTTACAAGGCAAGTGATGATGATGGGTATTCTTGGCAGGAGGTGTGGAGGAATCCCTGGGAAGCTGGAACACACAGAGCAAGGTCACCGAACAAGGAGTAGATGGGGGAAGGAGCCTTTTGGTGTAAAGGAGTGAAAGATGGTTAGGAAGGTGCATGAGGCAGGGGAAGAGGGTGGGAGAGGAGCATTTGGACTTCAAAGAACCTCAAATGAAAACAAACAGATGTAGATTTGATCATCATAAATAAAAAGCTCCTTAACAGAGCAGTGACGTACTTGAAGAGGGGCTTTAGGAGGATTGTGATGGTACTGAAAGGGAAATTCTGGGAACGGCCTTATTACTCAGTCAAACTAAAAAGAGATAAATCACAGTATCATTAAGAACCTGTGTGTGTATGTGTTTTAGATAGGAGACCTGGGCAGATTTACAAGGTAGAGAATCAGCAGAAAGTGAAAGATTAAAGATACAACAAAACACGGTGTGCATCAGAGCATCAGAAATGCAGACTTGAAGAGAACACAGGGGTTTGTTTATAGGACTGATGACTAGGAAGGGAACCAGCCTTGCAAGGAAGAGGTGCAGCTTCTTTGAGACAAGCTGGAAGAATGAGAGCTCCAGGATGCCATGGCTTTATGCGGCGTGAGGACGATGTGACTGAGTCACATGGAGGATGCGAGTAAAGAGGACGGTGGAGAGTTCCATTCATGCAAAGAAGTGAGGCCATGAGAGCAGTGGAACTGTGAGAGCAGACTGCAGGGAAGATGCAATATGATTAAGGGACAAACTAAAACCATGAGGACTCAGGTGAGCTTACAAATTAGTAAGTTATAGCGAAACTAATGGCACAATTCCCTGCCTTTCTCTAGCAGTGCTCAGAAGAGCGAGTGACTGTAGATGTGACTCAGGACTGGAGACAACAACACAGCTAAAAGCTGAATGAGATTGGGTGTGGAGCACTTGGGGAGTAACAAGGAAATGGAATAAGACAAACACAAACATAACATCAACTCAAAAGCTAGAAGGATCTGTGAAAATGAAAGATAGAAATAGAATTCTATTAAATATCTGGAATACCCGGTTTGTACTCTTTGATTCTCTTGCTTAATCATGGCATTTCCTTTTCCATTTCCACTTCCACTAATCTGTTGAATCAGTCTGGAAAGGCTTTAATGATGATTTTGTTACATGCTAGCAAATTCAGAATAGTTTTCAGTGCATATTGCAATGTTCTGAATGATCAGAAGCAAATATTGTGCTGACATGTGCAATAAATGGACATGTTTTTCCAAACATCCGCAGCCTATATTCTTTTAAATTAGATCCCTTATATATCAGGACATTTTTCAAACACTGTAGCAAGATCATGAAGATCAATTAGAATGGGGACGTAGAATTTTAAAGGAATAGTAATTTTGAAAAAAATTTCTGTGGCCAAAAGAACCTACTAAAAGTGTTCTATAATAGGCAAGATATTTCAGAATGTTCTTTAATTTGATTTATTCTGCTGAAATCTGAAATTGGGCTGCTTTCTCATCTTCCCCACACTTTCAGTGGAGCTGGCCAAGCAGAGTCTTCTTTAACATTGGAAGACTTTGCATTTGGATCTCCTCCACAAGAGTTCAAAGTCAGATGAAACTCTGATTCTTAGGAATGAAATAACTGTGGTTCTTACATGCCTGATATCCGGGGTGGGGGGGGGGAGGGCGGGGAAATCTGACTTGTGTCAAGATCTCATTTCAGTAAAGAATTCATATTTTGAGTATTGGGGTCTAATTGTTATTAAGTTAATTTTTTTAACTAGCAACTGAATGAGGTACACTTGAAGTGTAAGCACAAATAAGAATGAAAAATAAACACAGAATAAGATCTATTTCTTTCTATTTCCCCTTTAAATGAGTCTGGCTTTCGGTGAGACTGTTGAATTGATGGAGTCAGGAGGAGGAATCACTTCGGAAAACCAGAGCTGCTTAGAGTTAGAAGCAATCCTGGAGTTAACCACCATCCCTTACACATTTTGTAGGTCAGGAAAACTGTGACTTCAAAAATAACATGATGTGTCAAAACTTATATTTCTATTTAGTGAAGAATCCAGCACTATATGCCCCTCCACTGATCATGCCACATCTCATAATTTTCTCTTTAACCCACATGACTCATTAACTGACTTTCCATAGGGAGCAAAGATATTTCAAGTAACAATAGCATTAGGATCCTAGGGTATAGGGTACTGTGTGATTGGTGATTGAGTTTTCTGCCTTCAGCAATCAGCTGCATTTAAAGCACTCAACCAAAGGAATTTCTAACAATTATCTTTGGAAGTTTTTTAGCAGCCTTCTTTCTTTTGAAGAACAGTTCTAGGTTTACAAAAAGATTGAAAGATGAAGAGACTTCCTGTATACCTCCTGCCCCTACACATGTACAGTCTCCCTCTTTATCAACATCACTCACCAGAATGGTACTTTTATTTATTTCTTTATTTATTTTACCAGGTTTGAAGCTACACTGACACATACCAATCAACCAAAGTTCATAGTTTATCTGAAGATTCACCCCCCGGGGGTGTACATTCTGTGGGTTTGGACAAATGTATAATGACATGTATCCACCATTATAGTGTCATACAGAGTAGGTTCAGTGTCCTAAAAATCCTCTGTGCTCTGCCTGTTTGTCCCCTCACCCCCATCCCAGCTGCCACTGGCAACCACTGACCTTTTTCCTGACTCCATAGTTTTGCCTTTTCCAGAATGTCATATAGTCTTGGGCTCATATGGTTCACGGTCTTTTCAGACTGATTTCTTTCGCTTCATAATATGTATGTAAGGTTCCTTCAATGTCTTTTCACAGCTTGATAACTCGTTTCCTTTTAGCACTGAAGAATATTCCATTGTCTGAATCTGCCACAGTTTATTTATCATTCACCTACTGAATGATGTATTAGTTACTTTCAAGGTTTTGCAATTATGAATAAAGCTTCTATAAACATTCTTGTGCAGGTTTTTGTGTGGATTTAAGTTTTCAGCTCCTTTGGGTAAATACCAAAGGGTATGATGAGGCGATCATATGGTCAGAATAGGTTAAGTGTCATGAGAAGTTGCCAAACTGTCTTTCAAAGTGGCTGTACCATTTTGAATTGAATGAGACTTCTTCTCGCTCCACATCCTCACCAGGATACAGTGGTGTCAGTGTCCTGGATTTTGGCCATTCTAGTAGGTGTGCAGTGGTATCTCATTTTTGCTTTCATTTGCATTTCCCTGATGATAGGTGAGGTGGAGTATCTTTTCATAGGCTTATTTGTCATCTGTACATCTTCTTTGGTAACAGCCTTCATTAAAAAAAAACAATGTGTTCCCCTATGTAGAAAGGCCATTGTTGGTGGGACATGAGGAGCCCCCGGACAGGTGTCACTAGACTTGGTCTTGTTGTGGATCTGCTGTCTACAGGCTGTAGACATGATGCAAGACCCAGCCTTCCTGAACCTTCTATTCATTAGTTGTACATGTAAGATTCTTCTAGCCTGCTTTAATGTGGGGATGCATCTTATGATATGTTGTATTTGAAAGTTGCATTTGAAAAATGCATATGTAACTGATGGACAATGACTTCAATGGGGTATGGGGGGGGACTTGATAATATAGGTGAATGTAGTAACCACAATGTTTTTCATGTGAAACCTTTATAAGAGTGATACCTTAATAAAAATAAATAAAAATTTAAAAATGCATATGTAAGCTGACATAACATTAACTAAAACATCCTTTCCTGATTATTAAGTTCTTTTCCTCTTGTGTAGTGTTTCATGAATATTAAGAGTACTTGGTGACCACATTCTATATATTTCAAGATTCTTTAGCTCATTTTAAACAATTCTTCCTTGTCCTTTGCATATCTTGCCTAAGTACCAGGAAAATATCTTATAGGAAAGAGGTTCAGTTGTATTTCTGCAAGAGGTTCTGTGGAAATTGTATTTGGCAACCTGATGTCAGCACATCTTGTTGCCAAGGAGGATAAGTCTATCAGAAATCACACAAGTTTTCAAGTATCTGCATTCTGACCACTGAGCCCAACTGACCCCTGAACCCAAATCCTGCCATTTGTGACAACCTTGAAGGCCTGATGCTAAGTGAAATAAGTCAGACAGACAGAGAAGGACAGATACTGTATGATCTCACTTATGTGTGGACTCTAAGAAAACCAAACTCATAGAAGCAGAGATTGGATTTGTGGTTGACAGAGTGTAAGGGGTAGAGAGGATGGGACATGAAGGAATTGGGTGAAGGTGGTCGAAAGGTACTTGCTTCCAGTTATAAGATAACTAAGTTCTGGGGAGATAATGTACAACATGATGGCTATAGTTATCATATATCTGAAGAGCTAGACCTTGAAAGTTCTCTTCACAAGGAAAAAACACTTTAGGTATGCAAGGTGATGGATGTTAAACTCAAATCATTTTCCAATATATACATAGCACATCATAATGTTGAACACCTTAAACTTATACAGTGATACATGTTAATTATATCTCAACAAAACTGGGAAATAAATACATAAATAAAGTTTTTTTCAAAATTGAGACAACTGGTCTTTTAAGGCATTAAGCAAAGCTAGACAAACAATGGGTCCTAATCATAGGATAGCATAAATCACAGTAAAGGTATGTTCCAATTTGAGTGGGATGCTGCTTGAGAGGGAAAGCTAGCTTGCAATTCTCTCACATCTGGATGTGTGCAGCTTTCAAGACCACAGGGAAAATGATACATGTAGTTTTTATTGCCATTTTCACACTCCCTAGGAATTAAGTTATATGATTTTTTTTTCATGTCCTCTCTAGGGCCCCCTACATACCTGCCTGCCTGTCCTATGCATAAAAATCTCCCAAACTCAACATGAAATATGGCTGTTGACACAATCTGACAAGGCTGCCTGATTAATTAGGCACAAGCTCCCAGTTAGCAATCATAAACAAGCTCACACACTCTAAACACTTAACACTTAGTGTTAAATGAAATGTGAGGTCTCGGGCTTGCCACCGTTTATTTACACAATGAATGTTTTTAAGACCAATTGAAATGAAATGTATGCAGAGAAGTATAAAGAAATCCTGTGCACGTGTCTATAAATAATCTAAAGCAGAATTCATATGCCTCAGTGGTATATTATACCACTGAACTCCTACTCTTTGTAGAGTTTGGTTTTCTTCATTCTCCTCATTAAATTCCACGGAAAATACCCCATAAATGTATAGAGAATGAATTTGGTGTAGAATACATTGATCTAGAGGAAAAAGGTGAACATGAAAACCAAACTCCAGGTGGGAATGGATGAACTCACAGCCAAGAGCGAACAATCAGCCCTGACTGGCTGAAGGCTTGACAGAGTCCCATGAGTCCAGAATCACTTGAATTGCCAACTCCAGAATAAGATGCTAAATGCATCAACATCTTGTCTTCCTCTTTGCATCATTTCTTTTTCCTTGATCCTGGAAGGAAGCAATGATCTGTGATCTATCACTTTCCATGTTTTTTGGGCCAGTCTGTAGAGTTGGCACCTCTTCCTTGAATTCATGACCCCAAAAGAAGGCAGATGTTCTGGTAGTCAGCTGGGAAGAGGTTCCAGACCAGACGGCTATCACTGCCACACACAAATGGGACTCCCTTGAACTTCATGCCTCTCTGTCCACAAATTCAGGAAAGCCACAGAGAATAACATGGAGGTATCCGCTGGAAGTTTTTAAATCCATGTATTCTTTTTTAAAGTAAAGGGAAGAGAAGGAATGAGTTCCATTGATCCTCATTTTGCAAATGAAGAATGTGAGAATTTTTTTTTAATTCCTCTAAACTGAGTCTTCCAAAGACATTTGATTACACAAGTACAAGAATTAGGAGAAAATGCACAAATGTGGGGAACAATCTAAAGTAAAATTACACATTAGAGAAGTTGTCTTTTAGGTGTTTCCCTGTTTTTCTACTTGAAGTCCCTAGCTGGCTTCCTCCTTTCCACCTTTCCAGAAAGTAGAACTTACTGGATACTCAGATTTGCACTCTGCAGTAATCCTTCTTGGAGTTTAAAACTTTGATAAGCAAAAAATAAACCAACTCCTGGTGAAGACCTGTCTGATTCTGATAACATCTTCCCTTATCTCAATAAAAATGAACCTGCCCAAGGACCATTGAGTTCTGCCATTCCTCTCTGCTAAGGATGCCCTCAGATGAGTGTGTTTCCTCATTCTGGTAACATACTTAGATTAAAAAAATAATAGCTTCTGAGACAATTATTTAAAACTAACAGGAATTTATTGACTCTGGAAGAGCAGTGGGGAAAACTCCAAAGATTAAATGGATGAATGAAGGACAGAATGGATGAGTTAACTCAAAACATATTTATTGATCAACTTCCATGTGCAAAAATGATGCTTGGCACTGGAACTGCTAAAAGGAACACAGCATGTATCGTTCGTGCCTTCACAGCAAACACTGGGGACAAATGATGTCAAGATAGGCAAACTGCCTCCCCTGGTTAGAGATCGGACCTCCTCCTCCCAGGCACATGGGCGATTCTCTAGCACTGTGAAGCTCCTCTGAAGTAGATCATCTTGTGCCTTTTATTATAATGATTTATAAATATGTTTTAGCCCCTCTCTACTTGATTTTTCTTTTGCTTCACTTTAGTTTTTTTTTTTAATTTTTTTAGAGCAGAACCTGGATCTAAGAGATATAAAGACAATATCTCTTATAATAACTATGAAAATACATTACCAGTAGCTCCTTAGGATATTTTTAAAAATTCAATGAGTTTTTTTCTGGTTCAGAAGAGTAAGTAGAAGGCAGAAAAGTTTTATTTTTTTTCTTTAATATTTTTTCTTTCTTCCTTTCTTTTTTCGTGGGACCCAAGTTCTACTCTCTTAGCTCATTTCAATCCTATAATACAGTGTTATCAACTATAGTCGCCATGTGTTACATTCAGTCCTCAGACCTGATTCATCTTATAGCTGAAAGTCTGTACCTTTTTACCCACCACCACTCCCCAGCCATGATTCTACTCTCTGTTTTTCTTTATTTTTCTAGATCCCACATGTATGTAATACCATGCAATATTTGGCTTTGTCTGGCATATCTCACTTAACATAATGCCCTCCACGTTCATCCACATTGTCACAAATAGGATTTCCTTCTTTTTTAAGGCTGGATAATACCCTATTGTGTATATACACCACATTTTCTTTGTCCATTCATCTGTTGACCAACACTTAGGTTAGGATGATCATATAATTTTTATCTTTCATTTTGTTAAGATATTATGTTATGTTAATTGTTTTGCAGATGTTGAACCATCCTTCCATCCCAGGGATAAATTCCAATTGATCATGGTATACAATCCTTTTAATATATTTTAAATTCAGTTTGCTAATACTTTGTTGAGGTTTTTCGCATCTAAGTTTGTCAGGGATATTGGTCTGTAATTTCCAATTTTCTGTATTTTTAATGTGGAGGTTTTCAGAAACTAAACTTAAAATTCAGATTTTTAAAAAATCCCTAGTTAATTTCAAAAGAGAAGTAGGACTGCAGGTAATCACTGAATAAGCTAAAAGTTTTCATACTCTGTATAATTTTCAGGTATTTAATATTTCCTGAGTTCTGCTTATTTAATGCTGAGTGTTTTTGTATAATCCTAAGAATTTTTGGACTTCAGCCCAGGAATCTGAGGCAGAAAATCTAGTAAATAGACAAGTGTTTAATCAGTTCAGAGTCCTGAAATTTATCTCAGAATGCTACCTCCAGGGGCACAGGTACAGTGTGATAGGTATTTTTCCCTAATGCCTACAAACTTGGTTGTAGTAGTGGGACAATTGCAGCTGGATTTATCCAAGTGAACAGTAATTTTCATGAGTAAATGTTGGCACGGACAAACACATTTACATAGGCAGAGTACCAGCAATGATTAAGTTGTTATAAATACTGCAATTTTTACATTGTCACACACACACACAAAAAAAATTGGGATTTAAGTGTCCCAGTCTGCCCATTGAATGTCATGTATGCTTAACAGTTTTATCCATTCTGATAATTACAGCATGTTTTCCAGTTTGGAATTGGAGTTCACATATCTTGTCCCCTTCTGTCAACTTGCCCCTATTAGTTACACTGATGTTAAGAATCAGTCTTACTTTAAAAATTACGACCACATAGGAGGAGGCCTATAATTTTTATAATTTTAAATTTTATAAACATTTATAATAAAATGTTTATAATTTTAAAGAATGCAGGATTTGGGGACAGACAGTGTGGGTTCAAGTCCTGGCCCCTTTGTGCCTTGGTTTCCCATCTGTACAATGGGTTGTTGTAAGGACTGGATATTATTAATATATGCACACAATGCATATTAGACTAGACACAATACAAGGCTAGAAAGCATTAGAATCACCTATGATTATTGGCAATGTGGAAATGAGAGGTGCACATGAATTTGAACACCAGGAAATGATGATGTCACCCATACTCTGGGAGTAGATGATATATTTAGGAGAAATTTATCAGTGGATCAAAAGATAAGTGTAAAACGGGCTTTCAATGATCTGAGAGTTTAAAAAATGTGCACTAGGAAGATATTTAAAGCATGTTCTTCATTAGCTACGCATCCCAGCTATACTTGGAGAATAGCCTGATTGGAAACAGAAGCAAAAACTGCAGTTAATTCATAATTCCCACAGAGTAGATAGATTTTAATTGCCAGGATAGTTTAGTCACATTTGATTTAATAGCCCTTGGCTGGTATTTTCCCTGTCAAATTAAATTTTCTAAGGTATGGCAGAAATTAGCTTTGTGACACCTCCTTCCAGTTTGTAAGAGTTTCTAGTACAGCATATCCTAATAGTGAACACTTAATAAATATTGTTGCAAATGATGAGAGACTGACTTTTAGCTATCATTCATTAATGAACTCATTTTTCTCTTTCATTAGTTTCCAGTGTTTATAAGTGACGTTCTACCAAATATTCATTTAAGCTATGTTTGATGTTGTTTCATGTTTGAAAACTCAGTAAATCTTCAGTTACTGTTATAAATCAGATTTTATATAGTTTTTAAATTTTTCTTATTCTTTGCAGACTCTGAAATATGAGATCTCTGATACTTTCTGGACATTTTGCCAAACAATAACCAATAAACATCAAAGTGGGCTTTTTTTAAAGATAGGAAATTGAACATATGCAAAAAACTGCCACTGTCTGCCAAAAAGTCACTTAAATAGTAGTTAAGATATTAAGAAAAGGAGGGGGCTATTAGGTTAAAAAAAAAGAGAGATGTAAGCCAAAATGGGATGTAAATCCAAATAGTAGCATAGACAATTGCAACGAAATTTTGGAGACTGCAAGAATGAGAGTTTGTGATTCTCTAAAGACCATAAGCCAGCAGGGAGAGACTGAAAAAGAAATTGGCTACACAAGGAATCTTGCAAATAGGGATGAATTTGGGGCTAAAACAAGCAAGTTGGTTGAAGGTCTGTTTAGGGAGGAATCAAAATTCCAGCACCTTTACTGCTATATGTAGAAGACTGTCTATCCACAGTGTGATATATATTTATTTTCTGAATACACAGCATACATCTGTATATTCATTTTTTGGAAATGGTCAAAGCAGAAGGTGTATGGGCTTTAGGATACCACCTAAATGTGAGCACACTTGCTAAAAAGATGGCGATTGAGTGAAAGTTTGAATAAGAAATCCCCAGACATGCTCCCCAGCTTGGCAACCACACCAGGTTTATACTTCCCAGTCAGGACCCAAAGAGCAGTCCCTGGAACATCTGTTACTCCAGTGGGGATAAAAAAAGGCCTAAAGATACTGGCTTCAGGGGCTCTCCAAATCAAGAACTGGAGTGGATCACTGGCACTACAATCCACATTCAGCAAGCCAACTCAGTAGTGCTGTGTTGTGAATCAATGTTTTAGAGGTTAATTTAAACGCACCACCTACTGCGAGGACTTCATTCAGCAGACATCAGAGAAAGGCATCCCACATTAAAGACAAAGCCCTAAATAGGGCAGCCAAGGTGGAAAAATGATCAGAGGAAAGAAAGAACTATTCAGGGGGAAGAAACCTCAAAATCCTCCTCTAAGAGTATTGTGCCTTTGGGAAAAAAGATGCTACCAAAAAAGGAGAGCTCGTGGAAATTAAAAATGCTACAGCACAAAAAAAGAAAGAAAGAAAGAAAAACAGTAAAAATGGGAAGATAAAGTCAAGGAAATCTCCATAAAACCAAAAACAAAAGGAAAAAGTTGGAAAACTGGAGAAAAATAATAAAAGAAGAAAATTCAAAAGACCAGTCCAAGAGGTACCATCTGAATACAAGGAATTTCAGAAAGAGTAGAAGCCAGGAAATGGTCAATAAACTAATTGGAGAAAGCATTATAGAAGAATCCATCTATATCTAGCACAATGAAGAATACTTCTCCAAAGCACACTGTCAACAATTTTCAAAAGTGGGACAAGGTGAAAACCCTAAATTCATCCATAAAGGAAAATAAACAAAAAACAAGAATAGTTTTTATACAAAGAACCAAAGGTAGAAATAGCATAGGCTTCTTCTCACTACTGGAAACAGAAGATACAGGACTGGCTTTGAAATTTTGAGGCAAAATTATTTTCAAATACATTCTCTTTCAAATTAATAAATCTAATTTTATTTATTTACAATTTATTAATACATATATTTTCACACAGGCACATTCTAGGAGATGTACTCTTTCCTTTCCTGGGCAAACTACTAGAGTGTCCTACACCAAAATCAGGAGAAAAATAAGAAAGAGAAAGGCATGGGATCAGAAACAGAGGCAGTGTCTGGTGAGCCAGGCTGGTGAGGGCTCCCAAAGTGCTCGAGCACAGCTGAGCTGCAGAGCAGCCGCCCAGACTGGAATGGGTCAAGGGGCTGGCAGAGACACCGTCCCAGGAAGAGGAAAACCAGGTAACAGCTCATGTGATTAAAATATCAACAGGAGATTATGCAACTCATGGAAAGTTTGCAGCTAGAAAAGTAGTAAATAGATAGAAAATGAAAATAAAAACAATGATTTACCCAGGGAAAATGAAACATCAGGCAAGAAAGGCAAATTAATAATACTGCACCACATAGTTCCACTGTGAATTGTGCATACATATTTATAATGGTGTAAGAAGTTAAAATTGTATTTGGCCAAAATGTTGGTATTTGAAGGATGTGGGCTTGATGTGTGTGTGGGAGAGGGAAGTGGGGCGGTGGTAGTGCTAGGTTTAGGTGGCATGAAGTGACAAAATTCCATATAGGGAGTCAGTAGATACTGCTAAGAAAATTAAGATTTCATAATATAAGCATGTTATAGAAAGAAGTTACTGGTTAATATCAAAGGAGCCCCCTGGAAGTGTTAGGAATCACCGCCTTTTAGGAGCTGAAAATTCGGGGATGGATTGGCAGCTGAGAGACTTCTGATTCCTTTATCAAGCTTTGTAGAAAAATTTGCCTCTAAACAATGAAAATGCAACTTTGCCTCCAAACTATGACAATGAAAGAAAAAATAAACTTTAAGAAAAAAAACCTGGTAAGTGTGTATAGCATCCAGATCACATGAATAAGTACTAACTCCGGAAAAGGAATATATAACAGAGAGAAACAGACTGAGGAAATTCAGCAAGTTCTGAATTATAATTGCAACTCTGATCGTGAATGGGGAACATTTCTTCCTTTTCTTTTTCTACATTGATTTATCTTAATTGACAGTTAAGGGAGCAACTGCAAAGTGGGAAAAGCCTTACTTGGACATGCCACAATCGGCTAGACCAGCAGTTCTCAAACCTGCTCTCAGGCCCATTTTACTCTTCAAAATTTATTAAGGACCATGAATAGCTTTTGTTTCTGTGGGTTATTGCTATCACATTGATCCTATTAGAAATTAAAACTTGGAACAATTTAAATGTTCATTTATTAATTCTCTTAAAAATAATGATAATAAGTTCACTATACGTTTTGTGAAAAGTAACTATGTTTTAAAATATAGAGGAAGAACAATGGCATTCTTGTACATCTTTTGCAGATCTCTTTAATATCTGGCTTACCAGTAAACAGATGGGTTTTTACATCTGCTTCTGCATTCAAGCTGTTATGTTGTTTCAGTTGAAGGAAAATTTGGCCTTACAAAAATGTGTAATTATGTAGCCTTCCTAGATAATTACTATGAATGTTCTTTGGTAGTACACCAAAACTTGACATGAGATTGTTTCTTAAGGGTTAGTTAAAATGTGGAATTTAAAATGACATCAGTGAACTTCTAAAACTCTGTTAACATTAAAATTCATTAGTCTACCACTGGTTTTGAATGGAGGTTTTTAATGCATTAGCACACTGAATTGTACAGATCTTTTAAATGTTGACACATGTATTATACAATATGAAAGTAATCCGCTACCATATCACCATCAATCTCATTGGAAAAGATATTGGTGGCAGACAAAATATTCCAAAATCCTAACATTTGCTTGAAAGCTCACATCTTTTCATTGGTAATAAATACTGCCAGTTGCTTTCCTTGAAGTGATGGGCTCCTTTTGTTAAGTTTAGGGAATATTTCTCCTAAATATCCATGTCAGACTAACCCCACTTTGCCTGGCAATCCATTTTTTAAGTACAAATGGTGGTGTTCCATGACACTTGTATTTGATGGTGCTCAGTGGTGTTCAACTTAGTCGGCAAGTGTTTACCTTGAAAGATTGTGCAGCTAGAGTGCATTCTGTGTGCTTATTTACCACACAGAATATTAAAAAGATGTCTACCCAAGGGCTGAGATTTAATAAAGTTAAGAATTTTTACCATTGTACTGAGAATGTTCTTTGTACTGAGAATGTACTGAGAAAAAAAATGGAAATTTTTTTCTGTGATTGCATGACAGAATCCACGTACCGGTAGTTTGGGGTCAATGCTCTGATTGGTGCTGAGACACCTGCAGTTTACCTATCACTGCTTTGTACCATCAGTGCCAAAGTCAACACAGTTAGAAAGACAGATCATCTCTTAGCATTATTCTGACCTTTTGGACTGCCAGAAACTGTCTCTGGGACTCCTTCTAGGCTAGATTGTCAGCTCCTAAAGCGGAGATTGATTCTCACTTCCTCTTCTTTGTTTCTGTAGGACTGTGTATAGCACATAATAGGTGATTTAAAAATATAATGATGAGTGAGGATAGCTAAATCAAACAGTATTATGTGGAAAAACAGTGGGTAAATTAGTGGGAGAACAGGACAAGAGATGGACCCTCAAAACACAAATTAAAATTTACATATGGTATGGCTGTGTTTACTGTTCTCCGTAACTCAGCCCTATCTCCATTTCTCACCCCACTCTTCCCCCAAATGGCACCATATTGGCCTATAGAACAAAATAGCGTAAAGCCAAGCCTTGTGGTCAAGCCTTCCCATCTGCTAAAACCATTGTCTTTATCCGTAGCTTCTTCTCCCTGACCCATTTGGCTCCTTTCAAATAGCTGATGAATCTGTCCCCCTGTAAGTGATATCCTTTCACTATTCCTCAGCTTCTCTATTTTTTTTTCCCTTGCCTTTAATACCCAACTAAAATCCAAGCATTTCCAAAATGTGTTTCCTGGTGACCTAACTCTAGTTTATTACTATACCTGGGCCACTAGTTAGGAACATTTAGGTCAAATGACTTGATGATTGATTGTATTAATTGATTCATTTGTATTAATCCTAACTCCTTAGATATCAAGTTCCTGGAGTGTGGAAATCATCTCTTTCAAGGTGAGAGACCAAAACGAAGGAACAAGTTCTATGTGTAACTGGTATACCAATAACTACTGTATAATCTGTCATCATTTATTTTTCTTGCAGACCCAATAGTGCTTAATGTATGGTACAGTCTCACTGTAGGTCTTCAGTAAACACTTGTGGATTAATTGAATGCAGAAAGCAAGGGTTGTCATTTGGGAGAAAGATTACCCACTGGGGAGTTAAAGACTTGAAGCATTGTATGTGGTAAGTTCAAACAGAGCAGAGCCAAGTAAAATGTGCAGAATTCCAATTTTCCAATTGATTTCTGTTACATCTTATTTGCTCTCCATAAAAGGCAAGAGTGGAAATGGAGAATGCAGTTACAAAGAATAAGGCCATTTGGTTCCACAAATAAACTCTTTCATGTTAAATAGCTCTTTTAATAATAATAAAATCAAATTCTCTCAGAATCAATCATTTTAATGTCCTGGTAAAAGGTTGTCACTGAAAGAATTCTTTGAGACACTTGCTGAACACCCAGATTTTTCATCCATTACATAAAATGTACTTAAAACCCCTGCCATTTGAACTGTGAAATGGAAATATTTATGTATACTTTCATTTGTCAGATACTTGGAGCATATCACTTATATAATCCTCCCCAAAAGTCTTAAAAAATAGGTACTATTATCCTTACTTAGAGAAAGAGTCACCCCTACTTTGACTAAGACGCCTGCCCACAATCACAGAACGCCTAAGTTGCGGGTTCATCATTGGGAACTATGCCCGGAACCCAGAAGTCATGCATTCCGCTCCACCCAGTAAAGTGATTCCTTGTTTTAATAAGATGTCAAATAGCCTGATGGAAAACTGGCTAATTGATTTTATTACAAGCTCCTATGTGAATATTAATGTGGTAGTATGCTGTTAATTCAGATTCCTTACAGAGAGGAAAAGAAACCTAAACTTTTTTGGATGCGGTGTGTGTGCAGGGTGATGCAATCGCCTGCTTGTTGCTGACTCGGACACGTAGAGCAGTGGTAAATATACACAGATGGCTATGAAGCCCCATTCCTTTTGAGAACTTTCTGAGCCCAGCTCAGCAAACCTATGGTTGTGGCATTAGATATGCCCTTTTACTACAGTCCTTTTACCTTGTCAGCCTAATGAAATGACTGAAATTGAAAAATGACAGGGCTGCTTGTAACCTTTGGAAGCAGCCCTGCCCCTGGGGCACAGCCACTTTGTGCTCACAGGGATTACGATTCCTACGCTAACAGGTGGTGTCAGAAAGCAAAACCTAATCCTCAGGGGCCGCCTTGGTGCTCAGTTTTGTCTTTCACTGTAGGTGTAATCCATGCCAGTAGTTTAATATTTCTCTGTGGGAAAGACACCAAGAGACAGGATCCTGGAGAATGTCCTGGGACTTCCAAAATCTCTAGAGGAGATCATTTATATCTGATGTAGGGCTTTCCCTTTAGAATTTATTATGTAGATGTTTGGAGAACTACCAAGCTGTAGTGTGTGTGCATATGCAGGAACATATTTGTTTTTGATTTAACGTCTCTTTACAGGCCCATTGCAGTGTCCTAAAAAGTACGAAGACTCACGACTGGAGAACACAGTGCCCCTCAGGCTAAATTCAGGGTGGATGGACTTCTGTCTGTTTGTTATTGGGTATTAAAGGGTAAGAAGTAAGTTAGCAGAAATTGCTGTATGAATACATTCTGTAACATAATGGCATATCAAATCGATTTAGACAAGAACAGAATAGCTGAGGATGGAAAAAAATGGTCTGTGCCCTGCTATTAATCAAGTATGGGATAGGATTGCCACCTTTGTCTGAGTTTCTCAGAATGTTAGTTAAGGGGACCCATGTGAACCTTAGGCAGTCTCCATAGCAACTGCAGAAGTGCCTGGTGACAGTCAGTGGGTGGAGCTAGAGTGACAGGGTAGACCTGGAATCCCAGGTCATTTTTCAACTCTTGAGGTTTGCAGGACCACAGATCAAGATGCCTCATCTAGCCCGTCTCCCCATCTCTTACCCATTTGTTTCCTTTTCGTGTTCCTGGTTAAATAAAAGATATAGGTAGACCTGCTCCCAATGGCCTTTGAACTTTCGGTGTGTAGGGCCATGTAAAGGAAAAGATACCTATGAATACCTAATGTTTCCAAAGTTACTTATTTGGAGAGGTGGAGATGTGATAGTTTCAAGCCATGTTACTAGTCTATGCTTCCACCACATCTCCCACCTTTCCTTTGCTCAGAGGTAGATTTAGGATAAAGCTAATGTAGTGTACCCTCAGGGTCCCTTAGGGGCTTGCAGTATATTCATATGATTATATGGCTTTGTTACATTTACAAACATAAGAGTATCTTACAAAGATAAGCTTTAGCTACAATTGATTAATACTAAATATCTTTCCATTTCCATGTGCCCTCCTGCAGACTTTCTCTTGTGTCAGGTTGTACTAAGTGGCCATGGACTTACTTTGCACTTTCATGTCTAGGAGAAGTGGAGTTGGAGACACATTCAGTTTGGGTTTGGTAGGATATGTCTCTGTGGTTCACAGGGATTCCTGGGCTTGGGTGAATGAGCCTCTGGTAATGGAATGCATCTCAGTAATACTCTTTTCATCAGAATTAAATGTTTGTAATTTTGGATTTTGTTTCTTAAGGCAGTTCCCAAAATTAAGTTTTAGGCCCTACAAAACCTGGATCTGCCTCTTTCTTTTATGTCTCTTGGTGTTTGCCTGATAATAGTACATTCCACATGGATATAGGATATTCTGTTGCTGAATGCATGGTCGTGGGATCCTTATTACACTCTTTTTACAGTCAGGACAAAGCTCTCTTCAGAAGTTATGCATAGTCTCTGTATATTCTAATATAATACTGTCAGTTACTTATGAAATAACAGTGTCAAATTAGCAATATGAATCATTAAAATTGAGAGCTCCTTCAATTTGTCCAAATTGACTATATTGTTTTCTCACCTCACTGTACTTTTTAAATTCATGTGAGGAAGACTTGAGACGTGAATAACAACTTACAAAAGGTTTTGTGGACTGTGTTTTTACCAACTGCAGAAAAGTGTCATCAATTAAAGAATGTTTTAGGGACTCATACCTATTTACTGTTGTGTACAATCACTTCAGCTAAGTATAAGAAGTTACTCCTATTTATTGTTTCTGAATGTCATTGAATTATTTTAAAGCTTAGGGAATGGTCATCCTAACTCTGCATGCTCATGCAAGACTTTTATTTGCAGCAGTTTGCATCAAAGCCACAGATGGACACTAAATCATTTAATTTATTTGAGTTTTTGTATTTTCTTTAAAATCGGGAGCTTTTTTTCCCTAGATACTTCAGCATCAACTTTTAAATGATTGGTTAAAGATGCTGAGGAATATAAAAACATAACATCTTTCAGAAGAAAATGTAGACTAGTTTATAATAGGTTACAAATTAAATTGAGGACTTATGCCCCTGGCCAAGATGGAAAAAAAGGGATTGAATTTATGCTCCTGCCTGAAACAACAAAAACAAAAATAAAAACAAAACAAAACAGTTACATTTTTGAAACCATGGTTTTCAACACACTGAACACAAGGAAACAAAAGATAGTGATCCTTGAGAGACAGAAGGCAAACCAGATGAACCTTTGACTGCCCCCTGCTTACTGCTTTGATAGAGTTTCTAGGTTGCACTGCAAGGAGAGGAGACGCAGGTGGAGCCCTGTGGACTTCATGAGTTGAAGAGATAAAGCTGAGAGTCTGGGGATATCATGGCCTGTTAGGGTTCTCAAAATAGTCTGTGAATGGAGAAAACAGCACAGAGAAAGAACTCCAGATATCTTCAGGAGGTCCTCTTTCAGTGTTCAACCATGTACTGATCAGAGAATTAATGAGAGAAAAGTACCCAGGAAGAGAATTATCCAAATGGATTAGAGACCCAAAAGGATCAAAGGGCTTCCATGTAACTTAACTGTTCCCCAGAACAAAACTCAAGGCTGTTTAAAGGATTATAGAATTACACAGTAATTTTTTGTCAAGAAGGTAAAAATCCACAATGTCTGGCATCTAACCAAAGATTAACATGCAAAGAAATAGGAAGATAGAAATCTCAATGAAGAGAATATTCAATCAATTGACACCAACTATGAATGATAAAATTAGTAGAGAAGTATATTGAAATGTTATTCCCTATATTCACAGGTTAAGTAGAGACATGGAAAATATAAAGGGCCCCAAACAAAATTTCTAAAACAAAACTAAAATATTTGAGATTAAAAATATACTGGAAAGTGAGTAATAGAAGATTACATATTACAAAAGAGAAGGTTAATGAATTTGAAGATAGAGCAATATAAAACATACAAAAGGAAACACAGAAAAAAAAGAATTTAAAAAATGAAAAGTGCATCAGTGAGCTGTTGGGTAACTTGAGTTCATCTTAAATATGTGTAATTGAAATCCCTAAGGGAGGGGGCGGGCCAGAAAAATAGTTGAAAAAACAATAGTCTTAATTTCCCAAATTTGATGAAAACTATAAGCCAATACATCTAAGAATTTCAGTGAACCCTAAGCACAGAAATATGAGGAAAATTACACCAAGGAACATCATAACTGAATTGCTGAAAAGCAGTGAGGAAAAATGAAAGCAGCAAGATAAAGCAGACACATATATACAAATAAAATGATTGGAGCAATTTCTTCTTTGAAAAGAATGCAAGTGAGAAAGTAGTGGAGCAACACCTTTGAAGTATTGAAAGGAAAAACTTGTTAACCTAGAATTCTATGCCCAGCTAAATTATCTCATAAATAAAGCAAAATAAAGACTTTTTATATATGCAAATACATAGTTGAATTAATCAATCACCAGCATACCCACACTATAAGAAATATTAAGGGAAATTCCTTAAGCAGACAGGAAATGATACCAGGTTGAAATACACATCTATACAAAAATGTAAGGCACCAGAAATGTTAACCATATGAGTAAATACAAAAGACTTTTTTTTCTTACTTGAATCCCTTTAAGAGTGCAATAACTGTTTAAACAAAAATAATGTATTATAGTGTTTATAACATGCAAATAAAATGCATAACAATAATATAAACACTAGAAGAGGAGAAGTGAAAGTATATTATTTTAAGGCTCTTATACATGGTTGTATATTATCACTTGAAGATAGTCTGTGATAAATGAAAAATGCATACTGGAAATCTTACAGCAAATATTAAAGTAACAACAAAGAATTAGGATCCAAGCCAACAAAGCATTTAAAATGGATTCATAAAGAATTCTCAGTCCAAAAGAAGAAAAGGGGAAAAGAGATAGGACAAGTACAAAATAAATTATTAGACAATAGACTTAAACTTAACCATATTGATCATTGCATTAAATGAAATGGTTTAAACAACTCATTAAAAGAAAGATATTGCCAGATTGGATAAAAAAGTAGCTATATGCTATCTACAATAAAGACACTTTAAAATGAAAGGCATGAGTAGGTTACAAGTAAATGGACAAAAAAATTATATACCATGCTAACACAAATCAAAGGGAAGCTAGAGAGGCATCCAGGGTGGAAAGGAGAAGTAGCATTGTCTTAATTCTCAAATGATGTGACATCTATATAGAAAAGCTGATGGAATCTATAAAAAGGTACTAGAACTATAATATGACTTTAGCAAGGTTGCAGAATACAAGATTGATTGTACTTTCATATACTAGGAGCACAGATTTGGAAATTGAAATTTAAAAAGCAATATCACAACAAAATAACAAATATGAAATACTTAGGAATAAAACTGATAAACAATGTGCAAACACGAGCACTGAAAACTACAGAACATTGCTGAGATAAAGTAGACAAGTAAATGAAGGGACTCTCTCGTTTATGGGTTGAAGTACTCAATACGGTTATTATGCCAAGTATCCTTAAGTAGATCTAGTAATGCAATGTAATTTCAGTAAAAATCCCAGCAGGCTACTGATTCCCGTATTTTACAGATGCTGTCTACAAAATGAATTATAGTGCCTATGGAAATGAGTCTATAGTTAATATGGAAATAAAAGAACCTAGAGCAACCACAACAATTTTGAAAAAGAATAAAGTTGGCAGGTGAACACTGTCTAATTTCGAGACTTCTTACGAAGCTACTGTAGTCAAGGTAATGTGGTATTGGCATCAAAATAGACAAATTAATCAAAGAAAAAATAATTTTTGATAAAAATCACTACTAAGAAAAGGATATGGTACACACATATAATGAGAACTACTCAGCCATAAAAAAATGAAATCTTTCCATTTACAACAACACAGATGGACCTAGAGGGTGTTACGCTGAGTGAAATAAGTCAGACAGAGAAAGACAAATACCATGTGATTCCACTTAAATGTGGAATTTAAAAAAACAAACAAAACAGAAATAGACTGATAGACATAGAAAAGAGCCTGGTGATTGCCATAGGCAAGGGGGGTAGGGGAATGGGTGAAATAAGTGAAGGGGGGTGGAAATTAGCAAGAATGTTTGATACCTTGACCTAGGTGATGGTTACATGAGTGTATATAAATGCCAGAATGCATCAAACTGTACACTAAGATTTACGTATTTTATTATACATACCCCAATAAAAAGGAGAAACAATTTAAAAAGATAATAAAATTGTTTTGGTAAGGATGGTTTTAATATAGAACCAGTATGTCTAAAACAGAAACATCCAGGCTTTTTAAAATCTAAAATTCATGTTTTTTTCTTCTTATGAAAAAAAAATACAATTCTATTCCATGATATTCTAAGTATATTCAACTTAACAGACAGTGTTCCTTATAAGCAAGCAGAATTAAGTAGTAGAAAGAACACTGGAGAAAGAAATCCATAAATAGGGGTTCTATTCTAAAAGGTTGAGTGGCCTTGAGCAAGTTTCATTATCTGTATAACGAGAGCTGTTTGAATTGGCTGATTTCTAATATTCCTTTCAATGCTAAAATGTCTGATTAGAAGTGATCTATAGAGAAAGACTCAGGTCGATTTTTGATCTGCCATGCATGGTGATTTCGGCCCTGCAATAAAGTTCTCAGGGTTACTGAGTGGGCCCTCAAAGAGCACTGCAATCACTTCTAAGTTTTCAAATATGGAAGAATTTGAACTACTCGTTTTGTCTGAGCACTAGGGAAATAATGAGGCCAAATGCAAGTGTTGGTCCACCATCATTTTCTAGTGCCCTAGACATTCTGACTGCCAGGACCAGGCACCTATGTCAGCATCGCCACTCAGAATTGGCTGATTCCAGAAGGGAGTCTGATTACACCCTCGGCCTCATGAGGATTTTGGCACCTTTCAATCCAAGATGTAACTGATGCTGAACTAATGATAAATAAGTGTATTCTTCCCTTTCTCTTGCTGTCTTCTGTAGTTTTAATTATAGCTGGAATATTTCAATAGATTTATTAGGATCAAAGGAAACCCAGCAGGGTTTGTTTTTTTTTCCACATTAAAAAATATGCATCGGTGTTCTGGTTTATTCAGAGAAATCCTTCACATTGCACATGGTTTGCAGAAGAACTTCAAGTGGTAACCAGTGAAGAAATTGAGTTTACCTCACTGGTGTGTTCCCTTCATTTTAGCTGTCTAGAAAGTGATACTGTGCATCTGCAAGCACTAGAAAAACAATGCAAGTAAGCTGACCCTTGAACAGCACAGGGGTTGGGGTACTGAACCCTAAGCCTTCAAAACTTCATATAACTTTTGACTCTCCAAAATCTTAACTACGAATAGCCTACTGTTAACCAGAAGTCTTGCCAATAACATAAATGTCAACTTAACACATATTTTGTATGTTATATGTACTATATACTGTATTCTGACAATAGAGTTAGAGAAAAGAAAATGTTTTCTCAAATTGTTGCGAAGTCTCCAAAAGATTTTCCAGTACATCATTGAAAAAAAAAAATCTGCCTGTGGACCCACACAGTTCAAACCAGTGTTGTTCAAGAGTCAACTTTAGTTGGCACTACTTGAGAGCTAAGACATAGAATGACTTTTCTAAGCCTTATTTTTCTGCATTCTATGTAATTAGACACAGCACTGGTAACTCAAATTACTTAAAGAGTACAGAGTCTTCTCCAGCAGCTGACAAATTACATCCCTATGTCAACAGTGGAGAACCGTTGCCAATATCTAGTCCATTTTCTCCCCTGCTGAACTTTACCTTTGAACTAATGATTAGAGAGAGTTAAAAATCAATTTTCTTCCAGCTGTGAACTAGTCATCTGCCATAATTCTTGTTCCTTATAGATAAGGCCCTGTTTTTCTTAGTGGATTGGTTGTCCGGGACACCATCAGTTAAAAAATGTTGTCTGAATAGGCTACATATTTCAAGCAAGCAGTCAACTGAAGTCAAATGGAGCATGTTTTACCCACGTGTTTAGATGGGCACCACACAGTGAGGGGTAGGCAAAGAATGCACTGAAAAAGGATTATCATTGTGATAACATGGCTGAAGCTAATTCCCAACTTGTTCTACTGGTAGAACACAATGGTGTTTCCCCTACTTGAACTGTAAACTCTTTAATCTTATATTAGAATTAACCACTGGTCTTTGGAAGCAAAGCTCTCAAAATACTGCCAATGTGAGGGCAGATCTGGGATGAGGCAGAGGCCGGTGAGGCACCCCCTTGGCTCAAAATTGAAGTGGGACCAAAAAACTGAGTAACTAAAGAAATTATGCTTTAATAAAATGCTAAAAAGAAACAAACCCTCCAGAGCCAAACAAAACACCACAAAAAAATCCATGCTGGAAAAAAAAAAAAATCAAACTTTTAGTGAAGGTAGGACCAGTATTACTCTGCTTTTTTCCTTTTGGTTTGAGCTCCACATAGCATCCTTACTGACACCATATTCAGGGAAATTTTGGTATTTTGTTCATCATGGATTTATTGCTTTAATTTTATTCTTTATTGCATTAAAGTATAACTTATCTTGGTCAGTTAGGTTGTTGGCATCCTCTTCAATGTGTCAGAGGCATTTTCTTCTTGCCCTCATGCCCAGCCCTGGCTTTCTACAACCTTCATGCTCAAAGTGAGATATGAAAATTCCAAGGCCACACAGTTAATAAGTGGTGCAATCTGGGTTCAACACCACACTTTCCTTTGAGGGCTGAGTTTTTATGCTTCCTAACATGGCTTTGGGGTCTACAGCTCTGGTGAAAACAGTTTCATTTCTTTCCAGACTGCGATGGTAAATCCTGAGCTAACAAGTCTCAGAGCTGAGATTAAACTTTTTCTGGGATCCAGGAATGAGATGAGGGCCACAGATAGGAGGAATGTTAAAAAATAATAATAATTTTGTTGCTGTAGAGGATTCAATCCTAAAGATACAGAAACAAAGAAACCGGTAATCCAAAGGGCTCCGTGTCATCTAGTCGTGCCATCCAGGGAGTAAGTTGTCAGAGGAGAACCTGCTCTTGTCCCGCCTAATGGTGGAGCGGTCACGTCTCTTACACAGCACTTGTGTTTCCCTGGGTACCTCTCCTGTTGGTTTGTGTAATGCAGACAAGCATTCTGGGACACAGATGGAGCCCTTGGAAGAGGAAGGGGCACTTTTCCTCTAAGATGGGACAGAAGGAGGAGTCAATGGATCAAGATAAGGGGAAACATTTAATGTTCCTTTGGCCAAAGGGAAGAGAAATATCGGGTATTTGGGAAGGACTCACAATGGGGAGCTTAAAACTCAGTGATGTGGGACCCTGGATGTACCCGTGGGGAGGTGGGGCTGGGGAAGGTGTGCAGGGGGAGGGCAAAGACAAATGGATGGTTTGGGTCAACAAGATAGACACAGCAGCAAGACCAAAGGGTATATAAATCCAAATTTAAAGTCTGTTTTGATCGCCATACTGTTGTCCTACGCCGCAGTCAGATCCTTTTCCCTGTCTTCCTTTTTGCTTTATTAGCTATAGCAATATTCACCCCTTTGCCTTAGCTTGTGAACTCAGGGTAAATGTTCGTTCTACCCTCCACTTTTATCTTTCACAGCTAAACATTAGTCACAAGTTTGTCCCTTTTATTTCTAAAATGGGAGCTGCAAAGTCAAGTCGTTCCCAACAACCAGGCAGGTGAAGGAAAGCACGCTGCAGGCCCCTAGATGACCTGGAATCTCCTGGAACGACCGCAGCTGTCCATCACCGCTGACTTCCAGAAAATGGGGAAAAGTGGACCTAATTTTTTCAGAGCTGCTGCTGGGTGGAGAGTCTTTCTGTTGGCTAAAGTATAACACCCAGAATCTCCCATATTTATTATAATTTTTTTCACCAAAACTAAGCCCACAGATCATCACTCCAACAGGAACAAATCCGAGATTGCATAGTGGAAGTGAAGATGAACCTAAATTTACTTAATTGAAGCTTAGCTTTCAATAACTTTTAGTGGAATTGTCTAAAGGGTACCTCTTCTCTTAAATTTAGCATGCAGTTGCATTTACATTATCAATGTGTTCATTCCAAATACCATCATAGCTAAACTGTTCATTTTTTTAAAAGCTTGCATAGAAGGAGAGCCAATAACAACATGAGAGTTTGGGTGACGTGCTATGCTGGAGGGAAAGAAAAGAGGAAAGAACAAAATCATTTCTGCATACTCATAGAACATTATCAATGGCAAAATCCAGGAAAAGAAAGGCTATTTGCCTGAAGTAAGAAGAAAGATTCATCAATTGCTATGTGCCCAATGGAAGTAATTTTTTTAAAAACGTTTCTTCCAACTTCCTCTTCGGCAAACAATCATATACCTTGTAGAAATGAATTCTCTGGAGAATACAGATAAGAAAGAAGACCTGTGAGCTTAGTGATGCACACCAGCTAATTCATCCAGGCTAGAAATTAAAAGTCATAGATAACTCAGTTTGATTCACTGAGAGCAGCAACAGAATTGGTCATGTTCTCTTGGCCCCTTGGGTTGTCCCCTAAGTGGAGTCTTTAGTCCTCTTGTAAATAGGTCTTGCTTGACTGAGCTTCCTGGTTTCATCTGGGCCATGGAATGATGTCTCTGTGACAGCTGGTCATATTACTAGCATCCCCAGTCCATATTTCCTGTTCGGATTTCAGGCAAACCACAAACCCCAGAGCATGAAAGCTTTGGTTTGGTTTGGTTACAAAACGTTTTTTTAAAAGAAACCATGAAACCACACGATGAGTCCATAGTCCCAAATATTGCCAAGCATCTCTGGTTGACCTAGTTAGTAGTGTAGTGGAAAATGGTGGAGGGGAGCCAAAGAATACAACCCTAATTAAAACATTCAGACGACTTCACACATTTTTAAACTTAATTTTGTCTGGCATAAAAACAACTAAATATTTGGACCTGAAAGAGATATCAGAAACTATAAAAATTTCTTCTTAAATGTCCAGTACTCCAACTAGAACTAAATTCAATGCAAGGAACTGAGGTTTATTAAGCTCTGCCATTTCCTTTTATGTCAGTTTATGGTATTTTACCTTTAAAACAACCATGTAATCAGTATTTCAGAGCAATATACAATAAGAATTTACCTGGAAAATCCTGTATTCTGTTTCTAATGCACATTTCTTAGTAAAATGCTACATGGTTCTCCTTGCTCTGTTTTAGTACTTGTCTTAATAAGCAGATCCGTGAGATTCCTATGTGAAACATTTGTAGAAATTTTCCAAGTGAATTATTCTTTGTCTCTATTTACAGTAGGCACCAAAATTTGTCTTTGGTTTATAGTGGATCTTTCTTATTTTCCTCTACAGAGTCATGCAAAGCCAGGATCTCTTCTTTAAGCTGGATTTTAAAAACATTCCTGGCGGTGTCAGTATCAAAATAAATAGAAGTTCCATTCTTGAAAACTAACATGGAATTGAGTCGGCTATAAAAGTGATGTTGTCGCAACTTATTTCAACAAAGAGAAGTTCTCAAATTAAAAACATGTTTCTTCTGTCGTGTGTCACACAAGAAAAAAAAAATGGGAAGAAAAGGAAATCTTAGTGTGTTCCTAATTTAGATTACTCTTCTTTACTGTAAACATAACTTTCTCCAACGACACACACAAATATGTCACGCCGCCCCTGAGTATTGAAGGCACTTCCTTTTTCAGTTTGGGTTCCCATCCTTTGGACATTGCATTTAAAAAATGAAGATTACATATGCATATATACGAGTGATGGTGGGAGATGTGTACACGGATGCTTCTTGAACAGAATTTTGATCCTAACTTAAAAGGCAGAGCAAAGTGAAACATACTTCTTTGAGAAATTTGTTTGGGATATTAATCTTAATGTCAAGTTCATAGATGTTTTAATCACTTCACAAACTAATTGTCTAGGTAACAATTAACACTTTTTAAAATCCCAAACTTATGGCTGTGAGTTCACATGCATATAAGAATACATACATACATGTTCTAAGCAAAATATTTTGTAACTTTAGCTAGTAGATTTATGGAAATTAATAATAAAAATGAGCAGGTGCAGACTAAATCTATATTTTTAGGATAATTAAACTAAGTAATTACTTACTTTCTAAAGACAAAATATCCAAGAACTCAACATTATCATTTCTTGAGAGCAATTCATCAATCTTTGTAGAGATGTGGCATTAAATTCAAAGAGCAGGAAGCTGAAGGTGTGTGGTCTGAGAACGGTGGTGTGTGGGAGAGAGGGGCTCTTTATGGCTTCTTCACTCCACGACCTTTGGCAAAGCAATTCTCTTTCTCTTTGTTCATCAAAAAAATGGGTGTAAAAGAACTTACTACTGCACTGTTTAGCCTCTTGGAGGTTTTCTGACCAATGCTTCTGATTAATTTACCGTATTTCCGAATTATTTTGTTTTGATTTGTTTCCAGCCTGCTTCCACCCAGGCTCTGAGACCTCAATCTCACTGGTAGCAAAACAAATGAAATTGGAATTAACAGATGCTACACCATAAATTCTTATGGGCTCCAGACAAATGCATGGTAAACTTTAAGGTTGCATGAGGGTTCATAATGTCATCTATAAAAGGATCTTGGGAGGAACCAGCAGGGTTAGAATGATCACACAAATAGTCCACATGCCAGCCTCACAGAGGCACATTATAGATCACTGTTTCTCAAATTGTGATCTACTACTCACTTTTATTAGAATCATCTGTGAGTTTATTTTAAATGCAGATTTCAAGGCTCTTTGGCAGACCCTAATGAATCAGAAGCCCTAAGGCAGAGACTGGGAATCTGCTTGTTCAAACAAGGTTAGGGTGGTGAATCTCGAGAATTTGAGAATTTGTATATCCGACTTTCTATATACAATAGGGCATGGAGGACAAGCTTGAACCAAGAGTTTCAGAGCTGAAATAGATGAAATGATTAACTCTCTTTGAGCAAAGTTTTCTGTCGACACTTGCCTTAACTTGTGAATTACTATTGCATGCATCACCTTCTATGCACAATTTAGTTACAAATATTTAAGATATTGTCTATCTTATATAAACACTTGTATTTAAAAACCTGGAATAAGAGAGGTGTATAGCCTGTTAAGAGCATAAATTCTGGAGTCAGAGAGCCTGGACTTATAAGCCAGTTCCACCATTCAGTAGCTCTGTGATCTCGACCCAGTTACTCATTCTCTCTGTTACCATCTGCAAAGTGCAGCTAATAGTAACTATCTCATACAGTTGCTATGAAGATCAGCAGGGTCTGATATATAGTAATTTCTGAATCAGTTGTAGCTATTATTACTAAGTCCAAACATTTTAAGTCAAATTCACAGCTATCTAATGGTTTAAAGACAGTTTTTTAGTTTCAAAACAATGTTAATAAAAATATATTAAAATAAATAACATTTTAGTTAAATTAAGTTATAAAAATTAATGCTATAGTTTATATTTTTATTTATAAAATAAAATAATACATCTTAATGTAATAAATAATGTCTATTTATTACATAGACTTTACATAATTTATAATATAAAAATACAAATAAATGTGACAGTAAATTTAATATATAATATAATAATTATAATAAATGTAATATGAATATGTAAAACATTAGATATTATTCATATAATTGTAGTAATGGTATTATATAATAAAAATAATGAATAATATTCATGTAATAAATAATTTTATTTATCTTTTATTTAAAATACATTATTATTCTGAATTCTATTGCTTTAGGATTCAGGAAGAATTTTTATAATATGAAATGTTCTTTTATCTAAGAATTAAACTTTGCTCTTAGAATTAAAGTTGTCTATGGCTGTCATTTTACATATATAAATAGCCATTTTCTGAATATGGGTCTGTCATCCAATTTTCAATATAGAGATTTCTGTCCTTGAATTTTAAAGAGATGTTAATCACAAATTACATGAATAAGAACAGATATTTTATTTTGGTGGTTGCCCAGAAGAAAGCACTTATACTAATAATTTAGTAAATTTTTCAGTAGGTCTCTGTTTTTGAGCCTGCAAGGAGATTCTGTAACACAGTGGCTCTCAAACTTCAGAACCACCAAAGTCCAGGAAAGCACAGCCTACAGGGCTCCACCCACAGGGTCCCCAGTTCTCGGGGGCCAGGGGCGGGGGCTGGACAGGGACCTTTCCAACATGTTTTTAGGTATTGCTGATGATACTCGTCAGGGAACCACACCTTAAAACCACTGCTCTCATTCATTATAATAATTAAAAATATTGCATTTTTATTGTCTGATACTGATAAAACCGTGTCAAGAAATCTGTCACATATTTTTCTTTTCTTTGATCCAAGGATCAAATTTTAAAATATATATATATATATATATATATAGCTTTTGAATTCCAAAGGGAAAATAAGATCCAGGAAAATCTACTTCTCAGAAAACTATTTCTGGATTCCATTGCTCATGTTTTTGTTGTTCTTTTATTTCCACCTTAGATTTAATCTACTGAAACCTCTTGTATTTTATTTCTCCTCCTCACCACACCTTCTTACTTTGATGGTGATGACAGTTGTCTTTTACAGGACTTGAGGATTTCGTTGTGCCTGGGTGAGTCCTAAAGAAATCATCTCCTGTATCTACTTGCATGTTGCCTTGCAATTTATGATTATACTGAATCACCATTTGAAAGTACAATTTGCAGAATGTGACACTTTGGAAATAATCTTTAATTGCAGAAAATGTTGCTTATCCAGTACAGTATGCTTTTATCTCACGGAGAAAAAGGGAGCCAAAGAGAATGAGAATATGTTCAGCCTGAGTAAACATCAGAAGCATCCAGCAAGTAAAAATCAAGACATTATTTAGGAAAAATAAAAAGATGTGACAAACAGCTCATGAGAAATTGCCAATATCTCTGCTTAACCAAACCTTGCTACAAGAGCTTGCATAAATGTGACAGCACCAAATATACCTGAAATCAGAGCCTTTATTGAGATCAGTGCTCCATTCGACAAACAGGGCCTGGATTACTTTCTGTAGTGCGGCCCTAATGGCCAAATGTGCTCTACTTAAATTCTAGCTTCTAAACCACCTTCTTCCATTCCCTTCCTTTTGTGTTTTACCTTCACCTTGTTCGTCCAACTTTGATTCTGTGTCTCATCTATTTCTGAAGCTGCCCTCTGCCAGCTGAATCCTTCAGACACGTGGCAACCCCCTCCCCACATGGAGCTGGAACAGGAATGAGCAGAGTACTGCACTTTGTCCCTATTGCCACCGTGTGTTTCCATCCCTCCCATTGTTGTAGTTTCCTTTCCATCTGGAGAAGAAAGCATGATTTAGTATAGAAAGCATGGCATTGAAATGAAGCTTGATGCTTCAGTCCAATTATTAACTGCAAGATCTTTACCTGAAAATGTAGCTTCCTTATCAGTGTGGGGGATCATCATATATTTGCTTGATTTCATACAATTGTAGTGAGAATCAAATTAGACAATTTAGGCAAAGGCTCTCCATATTTTGCGAGCATGACCTACACGTCAGGGCCAGGACTAGGGTGAAGCAAGTGAGGTGCCTGGGTGCAAAGGGTAAGGAGGGGCTCCCTCTCGGGGTCTCAGGGTTGAGCCACTAGAGGGTGTGAGGGCTGCCTTCAATTTTTCCCTCTTAACTGTTGTCATCTGCAACTCAGCTGTGACCAAAGGGTTAAAAATCTTAGCATGAATGACTGGCATTAAATAGGTTAAATACTATTCTTTCTCCCAGCGGAGACATACTTAACAGAAACTGCAGTTTGGGGATTAAAGAAAAAGAAATAAAGGTTCCAGGTGGTAGAGGACCCCTCAGCAATTGGCAATAGACACTTGGCAGGTGACCTGCTCTCCCACGAAGGGAGGCCAGGCCTCGGTTTGAAGAATGCTGAGCTAAGAGGCCTGCGAGGAGGGTGGAAGCTTGCACATTTGAAAGGAGTTGACATCGAATGAGCTCATTCTCGGAATAATTTTCCTTGTTGAGCCCTCCAAATAAGTTTTAAAAGAATTTTACTGTATTTAACTCAGAACCCACATTCAAAACAAACAAACACACACCACACACAATTAGAGCAGGAAAGCCCTCTCTGTGATTTACCCTAGAAACTCAGGCCTCACAACCAGATTTAAGGAAAATTTCTCTCTGCCTCAACATGACATTAAGACAAAGATCGCTCCATAGTGACCAAGCTAAGTCATCTCAGGAGGATAGAGTTCCGTGCTCACTAATGATTATCATCTGCCAAGAACTGGTAGGCTATTAATACCTGCAAAGTTCTCTGGACTAGAAATCCATTACTAGCAAAAGTACAAGTCCATTTTTATTCTAGGTAATTCATCTGATTTGATTTTCTCCTGATCACTGCACAGCAGAACTGGGTGCTGACTCCCTTCTCTCTGAAGAACAAACAGGTCTTTAGAGATGATGGCACAGAGCTCCCTCTTTATCATGCCATTGTTGTGTTCATGAATTCTCCAAGGGCAGAACCTGGTCCAGGACTACATTATTGGCAGGGAAGGGACCCAGTACCTGCTGGCTGGTGTGTAAAGGAGGTAGGCCTGGGGAGAAGGGCCAGGGACAGAAGCAGGAACCAGGATCCCAACCCAAAAAAACACGGTCACCAACCTCTGAGCATTTGTGGTGATTTCCCAGAGAATGCAGCATTGGGGTCACTCAGCTTTCACCCTCATACCTCTGGTGCTTCCTCCAAGGAGAGTGGAAAGCACATTTATCTCACTATAAATAAGATGACTCTTAAAGAATGAAGTTCAAAATCTCTGAACTCTAATCTCTGGGCTGACAGGGAGGCCTCCTGGAGTGGGTGTTGTCAGGGCTCTGCCACATTTCCTCCATCTCCTGACCACTTGTGTGCGTCCCGGCCAGCTCCCTTAGCTAGCGCCTTCCTCTTTGAGGGAAGATGGCTGTCAGTCTGCCACACTGAGCCTGCTGTGCCTGCGTGCCTGCCTGCCCAGCAGCCAGAAGTGCCTGGGAGCGCGTGTCCTCCCCGAGACGATCCTTAACCAGTGTTGGACAGGGGGAGGCATTCTCCCAGGTGCAATCCCTAACCAGTGGTCGGCAGGTGGAGGCGTGTGCATACCTCAGCTCTTTCTCTTCCAGGCAGCAAGGTTCTGATATATGTTTCACACTGTTTTTCAGTGTTGTCCCACTGGATGAAGAGGCATTTGCCCATGGCAGGTGCTGGCTTAGAATGCCCCCTTTATTGACTCCTTCCCTTCCCTCATCACCTCTGTCATTTGCTCTTGTTCCCTGCATTCGCAGCCCACAGCCTGCATTCAAACCCTTGGTTCAGTGTCTGTTTCTAGGTATGCCCAAAACACCTGCTTGGTCGCTTCAGCCGCAGTGAGCCTGCGGGCACAGCTGGTGTGGTTGCCGAGGTAATGCAGGAAAGTGGCTGGCCATCCAGTGGAGTCCTCCTACTCCAGTCAGGAGAGCGTTTGTGCTTTCACAGGGCAGCAGCCCGGGTAAGGCCCCCTTTCTCTTTCATATGGAGAAACTGTAGACCCAATGAAGGTCAGTAAATTTTGTCCAAGGTCATGCAGTGAGTTAGAAGGAGGGTCAGTACCAGATCTATGTTTTTGTACTAGACACTTAATGTCTACAAAGTTACAGTTATGTGTCAAAAATGAGGTTGACATGATGAATATATTGACTGAATTAACTTCAGGAAGCCTAGACCTGGAAATCAACATATTGAAAGCATTTCAAAGTGTAGTTACTTGTTTAATGTCTGTGCTGCATTCCTGGCCACTTTGTATCCTCTTATGTCACTTTCCTATCATCTCACTTTCTCAGTCACTGAAGGGTGAACTGTCTCTCCTAGGCACTAGAAGTGGTCATAAACTTGTAATCGTTAAACTTTAGTAGGCTAGAGTCATGGGGGACAGTGATGTGCATAAAGAGTTAGAGCTCTGGGCAAATGTGGTAAGCACCCCAAGAGAGGTGGGAAGTCCTTTCGGAGGACAGAGGAAGGAAAGATAAATTCTAGCAGAGGGAGAAGAGAAGGCTTGATGAAACAGGTGGTCAGCTGGATCTGGAAGTTGGGTAGGATTTCAACGGGCAGATGTCAGGGTGGGAAAGGGGGACAAGAGAGGAGTAACAGAGCAAAGAAAAGAGAGTATGTGTTCAGGGCGTGTGGATGGAGTGGGGAGCCAGCTCACAGAGCAGGTGAGACATGAAGAAACATGTTCAGAGTAACTTAGTGAAGGGCCATCCTCTTGATGCCAGGGGTGTCCATTTTATTTGGTGAAAGTGATCTGACAGTAGGAAAGTGTCAAAATTATATCTGTATTTTAAGGATATTTATCTGAAGATACATTTCTTTATTATTAGATGTTGTTAATTATATTGTCCTCAGTCACTCTTTTACTATGGAGTAGAACTATAGTAAACTCACTTAGCATAATTCAGAGCTCTTTATCCTGGCTACAACCCGTATAGGGCCTGCCCTTGCCTGCTTTGCCCTCAGACCATGCCACTGTCATTTGCACACTAAGCTCTGAGCCTACTTGCTTCTAGAAGTTCCTAGAAACTCTTTCCTAGCCAGGGATTTTGCCTTTGGTCTTCTCCCAGCCTTCATATAACTGGCTTGGCTTCTTTTGTTCCACTTTTATGGAGTTATAATTGACATGTGTCACGGTATAAGTTTCCTCCAGTGTACAGCCTGATGGTTTGAAGTCTATATATTATGAAATGATCTTCACAATAGGTTTACTTAGCATCCATCATCTCACACAGTTGCAATAAAAAGAGAAAGCCAAAAAAAAAAAAAGCATTTTTTTTCCCTGTGATGAGTACTCTTAGGATTTAGTCTATATCAACTTTCCTATATGTCACGTGGCACCATTAATTATAGCCTTGGTGCACATCACATCCCTTGTACTTATTCATCTTATAACACCTTTTGACCACCTTCCTCCAATTCCCCATTGGTGTCTTCTTAACTGACATTTCCTCAAAGGAAATTTCCCTACCCACCCAATGGAAAGCAATGCTTGTGCTAACTTCTTCATACAAAGTATTTAATTTTTTCACCTTCTGCCACTGTAACTGACTCAGGAGGACATGGATCATATAGTCACGGGCCTCAGGGTACCCGCAGCTCTTCACAGAGTGACTAGTGCACACAAGAAGCTGAAAAATATTCATTGAATGAATAAATTGAATGAAGTAGAATAAATGTTGTAGACACCTGGAAAGATGTTACACTGCTTGAAAATATACCTCCACAAGCTATTCAGCCTCTGATTGTGGAAGTTTATGAGGAGGACTAGATCATACTGGGTCAAGCGTGGAGAATACCTTGCAAGTTTGGTGCTCCTTACTCACTCATGGTATAGTCGGTGCCATGTTGCTAGGTGGAATTTCCTCTCAGTACGTTGGTTCCTAGTTCCCCACATCTCCCACCTCTAACATTTTCTGGCCGTTATTTCAACTAAGTGTTAGGCTTGGTAATTTTCCTAATGATCTGGAAATGGAGCGCTCTTTTGCAGATGGCCATGGATTGAGTTGCCCAAGACCCAGTCTTAAGTCCTGACTTGCTGAAAAGAGAGGGTGTTTTTTGAAGTGTAAGGGGCCTTTGGAGGTCATGCAGCTGCTTTTGAAACAGCTCCAGCAGCCAAACTAGTAGGCTCAGTACCTTCCCTGGCAATCTGGTTTCCTGATTTACTATGAGGTATGGAGCTGTTTATGATGCTTTTGATAGAAAATAAATGACTCTTAATTCTACCGTAGGATGAAGTTCATATTTTAAATGTTTGAATAGGTTTTTCAGATCATGGCTCTACAATGGGCCATAAAATTTTATAGTCTTATTTCAAGGACATAAAAGTCTGTGATTGGAGCCTCTGCTCCAGGCTACAACTGGAAGAATTATAAAGGCTGAGACTACATCTGAGAGACACTCTTTCCTGGCCCTGGAACCAAAACTAACATTGAATTAAAGAATCATTGTATAAAAAATAGGTAGGATTGATTGTGACTATTTCTAAAATTAAATTTCACCTGGAAGGTGAATGAGATAGTACTGATTAGCACATCTTATGATTTCTAGAGGGAAATGCAATCAGAATATAAGACACAATTCATTCCTAAGCCAAGTTCACATGGAATGAGATAATTGTCTTATACTTATTTTTATTGCACTTGTGAACACAACGAGATACCCACAGGACCTTTTGTATATTTGGGGGTAGTTCTATCTTTGTTACGTTGAACTTCTTCATCCACAAACATAGTAATTCTTACCATAGTTCTATTAACATAATAAAACTCATTCCCACCACCTTAAAGTTAGAATAACCCAAGGAATATTTTTAAATACATTGTCCAGGGTTATGCAGGTCAGCATCCATGGCTCTGAATGGAAGCAAAAGGCTTGCCTTTCCTAGAGCTGGACCTAAATTAAAGTAACTCCTCCTGTACCTTAACATCATTTATCTGCATCTCCAGACACAGTTAAGAACTGGACAGCAAGCCAAACAATCTCTGAATGACTAAAACATAGTGCAAAGTCCACACACAAAATATCACTCATATTTCTAGAACATCTTCCTCCATATTGACTGTCTTCTTCACCAGCTTGTGCACTTTTATTTCATACTGAGTTTTAATAAGCTTAGTTATTTGGTTTGCTATTGCTGATAAAGCTCATTCACCATGGTCAGAGTAAAGAATGAGAAGCAACAGTATTTCTTGGAGGAAAAAGCTTGGTGCTGTCATGGGAATCAACATACAGTGGACAGGCGAGAAATGTCTCAACTCCATAAGGACGACAGGGCTTAGTTGTAAAGCATTAGAATAGTACCTGGCTTAGAGCAAGTGCTCTATAGATGTTGCTAAATAAATACAGATAAATGTGTATCTCAATAAAATATAGGGGCTTCAGGAAGGACAATTGATGTTCTCTAGGATGACAATGATTTTATGAAGGAGAGTTTCCTCACTTTTAGTACACCACCCATGTCTAACAGAGACGGAGAATAAACACCACTTTTTGAGAATATTTCCATCAGAAAAAACATTTAGACTTGAAGCAAGCAGTTACAATGGTACATTTCAGTTATTTTTAAAAGTTACTTAGGTGGACCTCCAACATTTGTTGTCATCTGGTAAATAAGGTTTTCTGAAGTCTTTCTGTTCTTGATTTATTCCTTGATTTAATGCTTAACATGGAGAGTCTATAAAAATTCTGAAATGCAGTAGAAACTGCTTCCTGGGGACACCATTATGTTTGGAGTCAATTTGTCATGGGAAAGAAAGGACTCAGGGCTGAGTGGGGCCCTGGGTCTGCAGCTCTGGCCTTAATCAACCATGTACCTAGAGCCCAATGCTGTGTATAATCATATACTTACGGGCCTTCAGAATGTGGTCAGCAGTGGGCCCTCTCCTGCATCCTGTGCAGAGACAAGCACTTTGAAGACAGCATTGCGGCCTCTACACACTGGTGTCGTAGGGGAGAAATGTGCTCCTCCAGCCCAGGCACTGCACCATGAGGCCTGGCACCTTGCCTGGAACAGCTCCACCCAACTCCTCTGCTTCTGATGAAATTCTAGGTGTCCTTCAAAGCCCATCCATCTCACACATCACCTCCTCTGTGAAGCTTTCCCTCCTTTTGTGCTCCCTGGGCACCACTGCAAAGGGTAAGAGGCTCCTCTGCAGGCCACCATCACCTGGCTCTGGTCTCTACCATGACATATATCATAATGTCCTCTACCGGGAGGCCACAAAGCGTGGTGGCTACAAGGTCATGCTTGGGATTTGCGCACCTTGAGTCTTGAGCTCCATTTCTATCAGTTAGCTGGTGAGAGACCTGGGATGTGTTCACAGCATATCGATTTGAAAATCAGCAAAATTATACCACCTAGTTCCTGGGAGTAGGTGAAGGTTAAGTGAGAAAGTGAGCAAAAGTCAGCAGAGTGTGTGTCCTATGGGACATTCTCAGTAAATTTGGGCAGTTGTTACTCTTACTAACACAAGTCACGCATGTGACTTTTCACTAGGCTGTGAGCATCACTGATGAATCCTAATAGTGCCTAGCCTAGTCCTGGCACACAGTAGGCTCTCCATGCTTGTAAATGATTTTATGTGACTATTCTTGGTGTCTGATGTCATGTTATTTGCAAGGATTTTGTCATCCTGAGGGGCTTATGCTACTTGGAAGACAAGACCACTCTTTTCTCATGCCTTTGTTTGCCCTCCAATGACCCAACTTCTTCTGCTGGTTGTCCCAGTGTAATTACTCATTAACACCTTCTTTCACTCTTAAAAGTGTTCTGGTTTGGACAATAAATTTTATCATCACCCTAGCATTGAGGGGGGTTTCATAGGCCCTCACTCAGCAATGCATGTCCACATTCAAGTTTATGGGAAGCGCCCTATCAGTTGCATGAGTATGAAGTCCTTCATTTGGAAGAAGTGTCCAATAAATAGCTGATAAAAGAATAAGTGGGTGCATATTGGGTCATTGCCTATTTTCTCTTTTTTCTGAAAATAGAGAGGAATGTTGAATATGAGTCTTAAGAGGAGAAAAATATCAGACTGAGAAACTCTCTGCCATTTAGAATGAGAGGTGGCATAAGTCTATATAGATGGAACATGGAGAATTTAATAATAAATCCAAAAAAAGACATCAGGGCAAGACCCAAGAAAAGCCCAAGTTAAGGTTATATGTGCCCTTTGGCCTCATATCTACTTACAAATATTATTCTCAGGGACTGCTACCATGAAGTTTAAAGAAAATACTTAGTTCAGAGTCTTTCCTTTTTAATACTAGGCAGTGTGACATGCCCATCTGACCCTTAGCAAAACAGTGAGGTTAGATGCTTTCTTCATTAACTCTCAGGCTCCTTTTCCTAACTTTTGCTCTCTCGGGGCTGTGTCCCCTTTCCTGGCCCACAGCCCCCTCCCCCTGTGCATCCACACACCAGCCTTGGCAGCCCAGGCCTCCTTGGGTCAACCTTCAAATATCCTAGAAGTATTTTTCTTCCCAAGTCACATTCCACATTACGGAATGGAAGGTGTTTTTTGCTATTAGGGGAAGTTCAGGCACCAGAAAACCCACTGGGAAGGAGACACCTGGGGGTGAGGATAGTGTCCTGGAACACATCTGAGGGCAGCATATGGAATGGATGGAGGCATGGCTTTGGGGTCAGGCCGAACTGGGTCTGAATTCTGGCTCCTCTCTCTTGGCAGTGTGGTTTTGGGGCTTCATTCGTATGAAAGGGATAATAATAAATCTTAACTCTAGAGCTGCTTTGGAAACTAAATATGACAGTGTTTGTAAAACACCTAATAATGGGCCCCGGTCATAACCAAGCATGAAGGTTGTTAGTTAGCTTTGGATGTAGACAGACAGAGGACTTGACTTTTACTCGAGGGGAAGTCACTTGACTCTCAGGCTTCTGGAGAACAGAGATAGCAAGGGTCTCCTCAGGACTGTTACTAAAGCTTAGTGCATGTAAAAGACTTGCTCCAGTCCTGGGAATACAGGAAGGAAAGTGGGGCTACTTTAAAAACAGCTGTAACTGGATTGTTCTGCGGCATGGGCTCCATGAATGACAGACACCATTTTGTTGTCATTATCACTGTGTCATTGGCATTCCTTGATTCATTTGGAAGATGGATATCCTCCTTGTTGAAACATAAGGTAGAATCCTGAATTTGATTGATCGTTTTATATAATAGTATTTGCCATGTGGGGAACACTTAGTCAATGTTTGGCAGATTTTTTAATATTTTTCCAAGTGGGAGCTAAAGAAATGCAGGATTGAAGAGAAATCATTTAACCTTTTCTGTCCCCAGTCATTACTTACCAAAGGTCATTTATGTGCACCCACACAACATAACAGTGCGGCTGAATCTATTTTTAATGGCAGCTCAGGCCGTGGTTAGGAGTTTAGAGCATTCCAGGTAAACCTCTGTTATGAAATAGGATTCTAGTTCAGCTGCCTCTAGTCACGTAGATGTACCCAAACTTACGCTCTGATAGAAAAGCAAACATTTGGTTATCTCCTTGTGCGTGTACCTGGGGGAGAGGTTAAAAAAAAAAAAGAAAAAGGAAAAGGATCTGACCTTTTGTTATTCACTTTCTTCATCCTGAGTTCTGGCAGGTGCACAAGTAAATAAGGCCTAGAAACTACAAGCCTGCCCTGCCATTCTTCCTCGCAAACTAACATTCAGCCAACACCAGATATGAAACCAGAAACAGAGTATTACCACTCTAGTGAGGCACATTGCCTTCCTCAGGTCAAGGTTTTCCAAAGAACTACAACTGAATGTGACTTGCTTGAAGTCTACCCCTTTTTATGGTGGTGGTTAAAAGATCCTTTCAGAAAAAGCCAAAAACGGGCCCCCTGTCTCTGGTGTAGAGCAAACCCAGAAGCCAGAACATTCCGGGTGCAGCAGGCGGGAGGCTGCAGGGCTGTGGCAATGAACCAGCAGGTGATACAGATGCAACAAACTAGGCATTCACCCCTACTTCAAGGAACCGGGGGAAGATGGCATAACAGATGTATTTACTGTCATTAAGACAACAAAAAATGAAACCGCTAAGCAGATGATATGCGGGAGTCATCAAGTGCTGAGCATGACATGTACACCTTCACTTCCAATATGGCGCGTGCTTCACGGTCCCACTGAGCAAAACCAGGGAGTTGCACTGCCCTGTCCCCCTCACCTGGCTCAGAGGCGGACCTTGCTATTGAATGCTGCTGTTATTTCTTTACCTTTTGTCTATCCTGTGGACTGGGAGCTGCTGAAGGCACGACCACGGCGTAGTCTTTTCTTTATATTCTCAGTGCCTGGCACATTGTAAACACTCAATAAATGTCTGTTGAATATCCATAATTTAGAACTCTGGCAAAATAGAGCTAAAGTTCTAAGCTGATGGCCAGTCTGTTAGCACTATCCCTGACTTTACTATATTTAGACAATTACAGATCCTTCCTTTCAAATCCACATGTTCTAAGTTATTCATTTTTTCATGCACCCCAAAATATTTTCAGTGCACCTACCCTATGCCATTTGCTGAGGGGGTTGACACAGATGGAAAAAGTCTCTTCCCCTCCTTTAGTGAGATTATTGAGTCTGTGTCATGAACCACAGCCTCCCTATATATTCAGAAGCCTCCCTAATAAATATTTTTGGATTTATTTTATAGCTTTGGCTGTCATTTGAAACAGAAACTCAGTTCAATGCTACAGCAGTTAATATTGACTAACCAGCTCCAAACTTCAGTTGGCCAATGTTTTAATCATATGGAGACAATCTGAATTTTACTACCATCAAAAAACAACAGGAATATCTAATGCAAGAATTAAGAATGCATATCAGTTTTCACAGTGCCGTTTGGTGATTATGAAAGTACACTTTCTTGTTGTCATTTAAGGGGCTTTCTGGTCACCAAACTATTATTCTGGTGTGTTGAGCCTAAAAACTCCACTGGCCTCTCTGCCTTTGATCTTTTGAATTTCTGAAGTCGTGGGACTTTGCATGCTACACTGATAATCTGGGAAAATGTACAATCACTATAAAAGGAAATTTTTCTATTAGACCAAGAATAATCATTTATAGCAAAATCACCCGACAGAAACATGGGTGCATATCACCCTTATGGAGACCAAAGATATTTTTACAACTGAGGATTATTTTCTCCCCTTTGTGCAAGTCTATATGGTGCCTATTCACACATCAGTCATCAGCAGTGTTGTCTCATTCAACCCCAAGAATAGAGTTCACAACTTTTGCTCCAAATTTGGATAAAAGGAACTTTTTCTAAGGAGTTCATTGTTTTATGCTCCTTAGCCCTGTTACTCCAGGTCATGTCAGGTAAACTCAACTGGAGTAGGATGGTAAACATACGTGAAGCAGCCGCGAATATGGTTTCTCTGCCTCAGACATACCCTGCTGATCTGTTCCCAGCCCCCTGCTGCTTTCTCTCCCAGATCAAACGTCCTCCTGACTGCATGGGATAATGCTCCCCGCTGCTCCTCCAGTGAACAGTCCATCTGTCGCTGACCCTCATGGCATGTGGGGCCACCACGAGGAAGGACTGTTGTGCTGTATTCATCCATTTGATAAGAGAATAAATGAGGGAGGTGTCTCCTATTTACTGGGATCCTGTCCCAGGTCGATGTCTGGTTCTGTGCATGTCTGGTTCCAGAGACACAAAGAGAGAGCAGACAGAAACACTGGTTGAGGAGGAGAAGAAAGATGTTTTCCTCCAGAAAGTGACCTTCCTCTGACAAACAGAAGGGGGAAAGTTCTGGATGGACTGTGACACAAACTGCTCTCTTTCCCTGGGTCCTGTCCAGAGGGTTCATTTGTTGTTAAAGTAATTCTCAGTATGACCAAGTAAACCGATCCCACTGGGGCATTTGGATAAGAGGAGACACTAGTGTTGGGGATGGAAAAGCCTGGCTACATAGATCACATAGAAGATCTACCCTTGATCCAAATGGTGGGAAGGAAGACTCCTTAACATCATTCAACAGCCAAAAGGCACCATTGCCCTTGGGAATCTGGAAAAAAGAACCAAAGTCTGCTTTACTCCACCTCCTACTTGACTTCCTTTTCCATTTGTTCATCACATGAGTTGAAGGCTCTGGGCTTCTAGAAATATATGGGACTATTTCAATGGACCTCAGCCTCAGGGAGTCCAAGCTCTGGGATTATTTAGTATTGTAGGGAGCAGGAGAAAAATTCATCCACATCAAACTGCATTTATACAAAATCCTTCAACTGTCCCCGAATCAAAATAATTTCTCCCCTGTTTTGGCACGTATTGCAGGCTGCACCTTGGACCTTTGTGCAATTTGTCTTACAACACTTCACATACTGTTGATTTAGGCTCAGCTTAATGGGGGAGGGTCATTGGTGTAACAGAAAGAGGAACAGGCACGAGACAGGACACCTGGGTTCTAGTTCTCTTTCTAGAGCAAACTAGTTTGCAGTCTTAAAATGCACACCACCTGCTGGGCCCTCAGTTCCTTATCTGTAATATGAGGAGATTAAATAAATGGTTTCTTTAATATCTCTAAACTTCTTGAGTTAGAAGACAATAAATGCATAACATGGGTCATGAAGTGGAGGAAGCAGATAGGAGATTATGAAAAGTAGCACTTGGCTACTTTTCTGCCCAGGCCTTACAGAAGCACTGGGAAGTCTTCATCCAAGGTGACACTTCACTCCTTCATCACACATGCACCTTATTTTCCATGTTCTTACCAATTCTATCCAGTTTATACCTTGTGTTTGTGTTATTTATCTTATTTTCCCCATTAGCTATAAGTTGCCTTGAAAATATGGTCCATCTTTTGATCTTCTGCCATTTCCAGCTCTGGCTCCATAAATACCTGCTGAATGAATTAATGGTTCTGTGAAGAGTGTAGAGTTAGCTCTTCTTCCAAATATTTATTATTTCCACTTAAAAGATAAAATGAAGACTCAAACTCCTTAATTTACTTTTCTCAGTTCACAAAATTAGACTGAACTCCCAGTTCCAAAGTATTCAGAGTAATGAACTATTCTTTCACCAAACTTTCACAGGTATTCATCTTAAAGATCTTTGCTTTTTTGCTCTAATCTACTAATACCAAAAGCCTGCCAGAAAAAAAAAAAAAGCACAAGCCAGTAGTTGGGTTTTTGGGCCTGGGCTACAAGTGTTATGTTACATAATTCTTAAAACAATACTGCACAATTTTAGATGAGGGTTATAGATAGTAACAGTCCCTCACAGATCAGAATTATCCCTCAAAGATAATGGTTTATCTGAGTCCAAAGTTCATGCTTCAAACCACACTCCTTCTGTGTTTGATTGTCCACCCAGCACAACCCACCTGGACTCTTACCTCTGTGAGTTTCTACTATGAAACCTAAATGAATGGGAAGCAATAGAATCAAAATTATTGAAGAGCTTTGTGATGAAAGGCAGTGAATTTTCTCTCTCAAGTCCCTGGTTGAATGCTTACTTAGCTACTTAATGGCTATGTGAAGTTAGGAAACTCACCGAAGTTCAGTGAGCTTCACTCAGTTCTCTTTTGGTAAAATGTGGACAACGGCATTTACCTCAAGAAGTCGTTATAAAAACTCAACAAGACACAGTATGTTCAGAAACCAGGAATGCGCTCAGTCAATCCTTGTCTGTCTGTCTCCCAACTCCCCCCTTCCCAGATGAGCATTGCCTTGGCAAACAATGTCCATAACCACAGAAGATGAAGGAAACACTTGCAGGAAATCTTTAGCATCCTTTAATAAAGAGAACTTCTCCCCTCCCCAGCTTAACTAAGTCCCAAATAAAATTACCAGAGGTTTCATCCTAGAGATCACCAGAGCCCACCAAAGCCCCAGCAATCCTGAAAGCTATTTACTGTCAGCACTGTCTTGAGTTGAATAGGAGAGAGGTTGGTTATTTTACCCTTAACAGGATGCTTTTCGGAGGCTTTGATTTGGTTTGGGTGGCCCAGAATTTACCTGTGTGACAGAGGACTCAGGTTCTCCCTGAGCCCACCCTATGTTACACTTACACTGAGTGAAATCAGAAGTACTCTTACCCATATTTTCTTCCTTGATAAATTTTTTTAAATGGGACCACTGGTTCTCCAACAATACTGACCTCTACAAGGGTCATTCATTCACCAAATGAAGCGTCTTAACTCAGAGACACAAAGATAAAAATAACATGGCCCCTTAAAGATCTCACAGTATAGCAGGGGAGAAAAGGCATGAAAAGAGAACCCCAAGGGAGCATGGGGTGGTCCACGTTTGGGGGCTACATGCAGATAGGCTCTGACTCTTAGGGCACCAGACAGACCTGAGCATCAGATGTGGCCCTCAGCCACACAATGCACTCACCCAACAGGTAATTTCTGATGTTTGAGACCATCCCTGTTCGAAACACAAAGATACGTGGCATGAAGTATGCCCCCAGGTCTCTTCCCTCCTTATGGAAGCCAGGTTGCTCAAACCCTCTCAAATTCACATTAAGAAAAAAGATGGACTTTTCTTCATCTCTTTGTCTTGACCATGGAAATGCCTCAGCATTAGGTGGTGGCATCAAGGCCTAATTCCGTATCTGATATATGACTCCCCTCAGCTGAATTCCAGCCTCTCCCCACCCTCCCCAGCACAAGCTTCTGCGGCTCACAAGGTGGCCCATGCCACTGGGGACAGCTTCAGGTGATAGAGAGTTTGCCATCTAATAAGCCAAATTTACCACCCTATAGAGTGAGGTTTTTTACATGTTTTCCCCCATGGATTTCCTTTGGACTTCATGAAGCCTAAGATCACCTTCTCAGAATAGTGTATCTAAGTTCAGAAATATATAATATTATGTAGGAAACCATATGTGTGTGTGTATATATTTATTAATATATTTTAAAATGAAAGTGTAGTACAGAACTTCTAATAGTCTTCTTTATAACATACTAAGTGATAGTAAGATCTAAAAGCAGGTATAAAAAGTACCATAATTTTAAAACAGTGATACACGAGTGGTATTTTGAGACCTCTGTATGCAATGCATATTGTATGCAATGAAAACAGCTCTGAATTCTATTGGTGACAAAGCCATGGCTCTGCTAATACTTCTGTGGTTTCTTGTTCACCTTCATGACTAAAGGGAATGTGACATTTCAGTCACAGGTTAGAAACAAAGATACAGTTTATCCCCCCATCCAAATTCACAACCGCCCTGAATTCTCAGACTCCTCCACAGTAAAGAGCTCTTTCATAGAGATGTGAAATCTGCCCTTTCTCCTAAATTGTCTTCCAGTGACATTGTTTCCAGAACATTCAGTAACCATATCACTGTTCTCTGCATGAGCTGGAATTTTTTAATTTCCAAATTAAAGCACTGAGCCCAGAAAGCTAGTGCTTGCTCATGTCGGTGTGCTCATCCCCAGACAAACTTGCCGTGACATCTTGTTACCCTCTAATGGTGAAGCTCTCTTTCACTGGGGAGAAAAAAAAACCTGTCAAAATGGTTGACGTAGTATTCTAAAGTCAAAGCAAGTGATTTAAAAAGAGAATTAATCGATTTTTAATGACAGCTTGATTTCCTTACTGAAATGATCATTTTAAACAGGGAAGTGTAACACATGGGATCAATAACACAAAGGAGAAAGAATGAAAACCTTTTCCAAGACAAATGACTGAGTTTGCCATTGGGTTAGCCTGTGCTGTCTCTGTGTGTTTAAAGCTTTTTGAAGGCTGTGTCTTTAAGCAGAAAAGCAGGAGTGTCTGATCTTAGCTCTAAATGAGATGTAGCTGGATCTCAATAGAGGTACAGTTAATAAAACACAAATTCTGTGCTGGGAAACAAAAAAAAAAATGAAAAAGAAATGGCCTCTGCCCTCAAGGGAACTTAAAATTTAGTGAAAGATGTAAACATATTAAAAAAATAATTACACAAGGAAGACTAAAACCATGTCATCCTAGAAGGGCAGAAATACCTGAAATGATGTAAAGAAAGGATTTGAGCTATTATAATGAGTGGACTTGTCAAATGGTTTTGTTAACAAGACAAAAATAACACCACAGATTTCAAAGCCTCCTGCATTATAATACTCAGTAAACACAATTATAATTAAGAGGTTATTCTTGGTGTGTCCCACCAGGTTTGCACACTTTGCAATTATACCCCGTAACTTTACTCGGCACCTTGCTTATGGGATCTTCTCAATACTGATGTATGAACAAGTGAATGAAGGCACGACAGACTATAGAAAATGTGGTGGAGGTTTTCAAACTCGATTTTGCAACTTGCTTGGCTGTGTTACTGTTTCAAAACTCTTAATCTCTTTAAGCCTTAGTTATCTCATCTGTAAAATGGAGATTATAAAAGTACTACCAGTTAGGGTTTTTTTCAAGATTAGGTGATACCTATAAAAAGTTTAGCAAGCAGTCATCCTCAGAGAACTGTCAGCCATTGTCACAGAAGGAAACGCTCTAGAGTTGACCTGGATAGAAATGGAATGCAAATACCCCACTGCAAAGGGAGAACTTGAGAGACTGAAACCTTTCCCTAAGGTCACACTTTAAGTGTGAAAAACAGGAGCAGATGCAAACCCAAGTCTCCTGAATTTCTTAGCTTCATAAGTTTTAATAATAACCGGATAACATTCTTCGAGGTCAAAAGAGTCTTAATATTGTTTGACTCTCTGAAAAAAGGTGATGTGTTTTGTCTGCTTCCCCAAAGTTTACATTCTCTGAGTTTACAGACATGAGATATCTTAAGAATTTTTCCATGTCAAGTTGAAATATTGGATCTGTACATCTGAAGCTGCCCATTTCTGTATTGCTCCAAATATAAGGGACAATGTGGGGTGGCCTCCTCAGGCTAGAGGTAGCACTGGGACATGAGTACATCCTTAGCAGAGGCGTTAACATTGATCTACTTTTTTCTCAAGTAGTAGGTTTGAGGGTGAATATTTTTCATCTGTTTGTAGTCCATCAAATGAGACACTCCTATGAATACAAACCTAAATCAAGCAATGGTCAACCAAGATTATTTTCATATATGTAATTTCAGTCATTTAGCCATGAGTTAGTGCTATAGAAAGATGTTTGCTGCTTTTGTGTGTGTGTGTGTGTATGTGTGTGTGTGTGTGTGTGTGCGCGTGTGTGTGTGTGTGAATAACCAGCTTAATTGTATAGAAACTAAATGCAACAATGTATATGAAAATATGGAATGAAGGATCAGGCTCATGATAATACCCATTTCCATTAAAGGTTATTCCATTGGTTCTTACTAGCTGATAACCAATAACTATTTTACTATTACTGTTTTTTCTGCTTCTGTTATTATTATACAAATAAGAGGCTCCATAGATATCTGTTGAATGCTGCCTTTATGAATGGTTATGTTCTTAGCTATCAAATGTTATGATTTTCCCCATAAACTCTCAGGGTTGTGGTGAAGATTAAATTAGATAATACACAGGAATGTGTCTAGTATAATCTGGCATATGTCAAGCATCTAACAAATATTAGATGGATCTTAATTTGTAAAATGATTAATGAGGGAAAATGAAAGATCACTTGAAAGTGTGATGGAAGTTAGAGTCCTAGCCAAAGCAGTTGATAGGGAAATCTCATTTTAGAGCTGCTGGATTCATATTAACCATAAAAGCAACTTCACACCTCTATCAGCATTCCCCAAATGCTGCTACTATAAATAGAAACATAATGCATTATCCAGGGCTTGTGTTATAATTGCATAAAAGCAGGGCAAGGAGGCTAGTTTTCCATAGATGATAAGTTTTCTTCCAGCCTTTAGAGTCACAGCTGTAGAGGCAGGTTGAATAATATTTTTAATGCAAATGATATTTGTACTAGACAAAGTCAGCTTAGCATTTCACATGAGCTAATCAAGTGTTCCCCGGCTCAGTGTGTTCTTTTTCTTCTCTCTTGCTGTTGAAATAAATTACAGGAGAAGAGACTTAGTTTGGAACTGCTACTAATCCATAACATGAAAGTCATGTTTGGGAATATTTGTGTGCTTGGAGTCATGTCCTTCAAAAACTCCTTCAAGAGAATTTTTCCACAAGTCATGTATTTCCTTTGTTTCTAATTCCATTGCATTCATAATCCAGAAATGTTTTCTTAGTGTCACATACCCTCAAGTCTCCTTTCTTATAAGGGTTGGTATATCTGCCAGAATGCTCTGGTCTTGCCCTGTTCTGCCCCTCAAACAAGTAAGTGCCTTCAAAGACATTTCCCTTCAGCCATGAGGTTTCTTTATTGGAAAGTAATCTAGACGAGGGAGGTGGAGCCCAGAGTTTCTCTGACTGAGAGGAAGGTGGGGATTCCTGGTCTTCGGTTGATAAATCTGCCCCACCACCCAGCCCCTTCCTGCAAGACAGACTTCTCCCGCTCTTCTTGCTAATACCCCACATTACAGCAGTGTATCTGGGGCCACAGTGACCCTCAATGAATCTTCCCTTTTCATCCCAGCGTGCCCAGCATCGGGCCACTGCGTGGTCCCAGCCTGCGTGTGGGGCTGTGGTGGAGGCTAATCTGGCTGAGCAGGGGGAGGATGCACAGTGACTCCCTTTCCTCCCAGATGCCAAGAAATCTTTCCTTTGTTCTTGAAAAACACTCCTTGCTTTGATTCAAGGACACCACACCTCCCCGCAGAGCACAGTGGCACCAGGGAGAAGAAGCCATCAGAGCTTCCAAGGCCTCCTTCATACACATAAGCTGCTGAGACCTTGGTGGGCAGCCCCTGGGGCCTCCCAGGACCCACTGCTCCAAAAGCTTCAGAGTCACTCTTTCCTGACACAGAGGTCATAGCTTTCATGCCCACCCCCAGCCCAGTGTCCCTTCTGCCTTTTCTTTGCTCAGGAGGAACCTCAGCTTTTCACCCAGAATGCTCTAGCTTGGGGCCCCTCAGACATTGTCTGAAAAGCCCCTGTCCGGGCTTTCTCCAGGGCCCCATGTTAGCTGGCAAGTTGTGTGGCAAACCAAAAGTGTCAAACAGACAAGGGTGTTCCTGAAGCTAAAATCGCCAGTCTAGCTAGTTTAGGATTAATCATGCAGATATGATCACTTTAAGACTATTTCTCTCTTCTATGCACATTTATAGTTTGTCACTAGAATATGACTGATCTACAAAGGTAACAACAATGCAAGGGAACACCTTCTTAGCCATGAATTTTAAAAACGTTGGACTAGGTTTAGTATGGGCTAGATTTGACCATCTCAGAGCTTCTATGAGGTAAACGCATAATTCTTATTTTAGCCCTTGCCTTAGACTCTGGATACAGCTAAGAGAAGCTACTCTACCTCTTCTGTTTTGAAACCAAATTGGCTAGGATTCTGGAGGTATTGTTGATGGTCAGTATGCAAAATGTATCCTCATGGTCTTGCATTTGAGACACTCTCACAATGAAGGCTGATGGACTGACAGAACAGCTCATACTTGTTTCTGCTGGATAACCCGCTCCAGGAATCCCATTCTTTTTTGGCCTCTTCTCTCTAAATTTGCTTCCCTTCCTCCCATCCATCTCCTGACAAAGTAAAGATAAAGACTGCTTGAATCGCATCAACATCAATGAGTGAAGCTAACTAAAAGAAAGGGAAATTGACTTCTCTGTCAAATACGCTGCTTTCCTTATTTTGCCAGGGCAGCAATTTTAGAGGCAAAAAAGAAACAAACCTTTCTGAATGGTGTGTCCTGGGTGAGGGCTCTAGACTGTGCTTTCCAAAGGGAGGAAGGTGATAAAGTTAGGAAGACATTGTTATTAGCCATTTGGAATTTGGAGTCTCCGTCTGTCAGGAGACGGCATCGCTTTCCCCAGCTTGCAGGCCGCCCTCTCCTGGCCTCTGCGTGTACAGAAGCATTCACGGCACTACAGATGCATTTATTCTCATCCCGCACCTGTGTGCAAGGCACATGGTACACACGAGCATTTGTTTAAAATAGGAAATCTCACCCAAAGTTGATGCTTGAGGCTCATTTGGGGGAAATAAACTCATTATTCTTTTGACTCTTGGATGTATATTTAAGGATTTCAGTCTTTACACTTCATACCCTTGTTGCTTCGTGCCTCTGTTTGTTAGTCCTCTTCACCCATGTGGCTCTGGGACTCTGTGAATCAGTGCCCCCCACGGTCTGGGTCCTGGGTAGTAGTAAGCCAGTCACAGACATCTTTCCAACCACAAGTGGTGGCAATGGGAGATATCTGCATTTAGATGAATCATTTTAAGGACCGTGTTTTAGCCTGACATAAGATCAGAATTAATTCTGCACCTGATTAGGTCAGCATTGTGTCCAATATAGCAAAAATGAGAACTCTGTGGTGGGAAAAGCAGCTAAGCTAACAGAGAAGTTGTAGGTGGCACCAGAGACTTAACTGAAATTGCACACTTCCTCCTTCAAAACAATTTGTCTTATCTGTTGGTCCTCTGGGTGACTTGTTTCAGGCCCAATTCTCAGCACATTTCCCCTGGTTGAAATAATTTGCTACTTTTCTTCTCAGTACTTAAAGGGCCCTGATGCTGAGGAAATGCTGCAAGTTGACATGATTGCTGCAGCCACGCTGCTGGACCAACGTGGCTGGTCTGATCTGCCATGTGCCTGAGCCTAGGAAGCCTCCCTTTGTCTGTCCTTGACCCCAGCTACCAGTCCCCACCATATCAGTAAGAACTCAGCGTCCAGACTCAGAGTCTAATTCCATTTCTTTGCCTTAGAAGAAGAGGGCTAAGAAAGAGGTGTTTACTTTAAAGAGATTTAAAGGCATGTGCCTTGTTTAAACTTCACCAAACTTACAACTTGAGGGTAGCTATGCTAAGATGCCCAGGGAATGAACTTTTGATTACCTCTCTCTATGAAGAATCATAGCACCAAACAATGACTAATCAAAGCAGTTTTTATATTTACCTTTGAAAAGCCATCAGTGCCTCTTAGTCCAGACAAAGGGTATATATTCACTCTCACATCCTCTCAGTGACTGCCAACATGCCAACACGGCTTTAGTGTTTGACAAGTAAGATGGAAATAGGTCTCAATGTACTTCAGATATTACCTTCATAGCAGATTGATGAATGTTTATAGTGATACAAAACTACTATTTTAACTACAAATAGAATTTTGTTGGGCAATTAATTTGTATTTACTTCAATAGGTAAACTCTTTACAGTCAGGTTCCTTGTGATGTAAATAAAAAAATCATCTACAAAATCAACATGCTCTCTCCTAAATATAATATTCACTTACCATGTCTATTCTTTGACACAATTTCAAAACTACTCTATTAAATCATTCAAATCCAGCAATGAGAAAAAATTATGGACCATTTTCATAACTCCACGGTATAGCTAAGCATGTATTTTTTTTCCCTAATGATGAAAGAACAGGTTTATCTGATAACAGAGAGGTCAATGTAAATTCTCCATTGTGATATGTAAAACAAATACCTTTCTTGAAACTTCCTTATCTTCCTTGGTCAAGCACATGTCTTGGGATAAGGACTCCCTTGAATACAGGCAGGACTGAGTAAGGAATTGATTGTGATTTATCAATGGCTGGTTTGGAAGTGATCCACTAAGAATCCACTGAGAAGAATGCTTCTTAGACTTAAGGTAACATATGCTATTACTCCTGCACCTGCTGCCATGTCATTCTCTTGATGACCTAGAGTCCCAGTCTGTATATGCCCTTCACTGCAGGAAAAGCTCTTCTTATAGGGATCCAGAGCAGTTACATGCCAGTATTTGAGGCTCTCCCCAAGCAGCACCCATCTATTAACTCAGCCTTCGCTCAGTCCCCACTGGCTTTTCCAAGAGAAGGACTGAACCCATTAAGCAATGTTAATTAAATCACTAGAAATCAACAAGGGGAAAAATTAAGTTACATAACCATCTTCAGAATTGGAACTCTAACACGATACAATCCCTGGAAATAGGATTTTGTTTGTTTGTTTACAAAACTCATGTCTCAAAATGACAGGAACAAAAAAAGGAAAAGAAATGGCCAGAAGTCTACCAACTTTAGGATCAAGTAAAACAAAACCAAAAATGGACATTTTCTTCCAAGTATCATATCTGATACTTGACACAGTTCCAATTCATGACTTTTTAGTGTAGCAATACATGAGGTCCTGGAACGCATCCTGCCAGTGGGTGCAGAATACCACTGCATTTTCAACTCGTACATGGCATAAAAATAAATCAGGTACACAAGAAGAGTCAGTTACAATTACGTTTTAAAATCTCTTTCTCCCTTCTCTCTTTTCCTCCTTCAACCAGTGCATAGTGACACAGTGATATTTCACTCATAAGCTTAGTTCACCTTGGCCATATGCTTTAAAAATCAAAACCATACTCAAGACCACTTGGTTCCCATTCCTATGGGGACGATATTGACCTGATACGTAGGTGGGAAATGTTCAGCCTGCTTTCAAATAGTCAGATGGTGTTGGACCTGCCACTGGTCATAATTACAAGGGACGTCACCAAAAGGTATATATAATTGGGCAGCATGACAACATGCAGGTATGGAAAAAAAGATCACAGTCAAGTTTGAAGTTCCTTGTTTTACACCCACGGAAAATACAATAGGTGAATAAACCCCCTGTCACACGCTAGCAGCTTTAATTATGTAGGCTCGCATCAGTCGAAACGTTCGCTCAGTGCTTTCTGTTCTGACCGGCAGTGGAACAAACTATGTCAATTAGTTTTTGTGGGTCGTGTAGGTAGAAATCAGAAATCGTGTCTGTCAGATTAGTCGTGACAAGCTGCATACCTGCAATGACGTAGTGGAAGCCGCCTCCTCCGGTCCCTTCTGTTCGTGTCGCTGTCCTTCGGCTTACTCTGGGTTGCAGAGCGCAGAGCGGGGCTGATGTTGGGCCTGCCGCAGCTGCTCAGGCGGGCGCGCATCGGCGGAGCGCAGGGGGAGCGCAGCCGGTGCGCAGCGGGCCGGAGCGCAGAGGGGGCGTAGAGCGAAGCGCAGCGGGTGCGCAGAGGGATCAGGGCCAGAGCGCAGCGCGGGCGGGAGCGCGCAGAGATCGGAGCGCAGGGGAGTCCTGGCAGGAGCGCAGCGGGAACGCCGGCTGGAGCGCAGAGCAGCGCGGCCGGCGTGCAGAAGCGAGGGCTGCCCGGGCGGGCGGAGCGCCTGCAGACGGAGACCAGGGAGGCTCCGCGCGGGCTCCTGGGCGCTGCGCGGGACACTGTCCCAGCCTGGACTGCTATTGGCTCGGAACACCACACCAATCACACCGCCACCCCCCTCTCGGTTTCACTCCGCGCTTGTTTCTCATCTAACCCACAAACAGCTCAGCCACACACTTCGCTTGCAGTGTTTCTCTTTTTCTCCTTCCAGTCTGTGGATTTACAACCTTGTGGTCAGCTGTAACGTTTTTTTAAGCAGACTTCCAATCCAAACCTTCTTGTTTATGTAGAGAAATTCTCCATCCCTTAAACCCGCAAAAACCACTCATTCTCCTCAGATCTTCTTCCTCCTTTTGTTGGTGGGTTTGCAATGTGAAGAATGTACAAGCTTGTGTGTGATATGTGTACACACACACACACACACACACACACACAACCAGGCCCCTTTTTGTTTTGAATAACTGAGGCCAGTGAAATTAAAAGCAAGCTGAGACTAATAACCTAAGTGAGAGCTCAGCTAATAAAATCTTGAATGAATTCAATGGAAAACACTCATTGCTTGAGTTTGTTTTCTGTTCCAAATAGCGCTGTAGTCATTATCCCTATTTTTGTTTATTGAATGCAGAGGTTTCTAATGCAAATCAGACTCTTCAGCATCCAGAGAACATGGAACAACGACGCCAGACCAATTCTTGTGCTGCGTGGGCTCGGCGCGTTGTATCAAAAGGGGTTCCAGTGACGCCTGCATGCTTCCTTTTTTATTATTATTTTTTGGTCTTCTCTCCACTGATAGTCTCAAGATGGAGACTCCTTTAGTGTTAGTCCTTAGCCAAAGAAGACTTGCTCGGGCTCTGCTGATAAAGTTTCCTGGATTAAAATTTTTAATCTGTGTATGTCAATAGACAGAAATCTTTGGCCCCTTAGCAGAGAAAGAGCCCAAGAATAATCTGAGATCTTACAAACTCAGCTGGGAAACTTAATAATAAAATAAAAAGTTTCACTGTGTTTTCTAAAACAGACCCTCCCTTAGCCTTTCTCCCCAAATCATTTTCACTGGTGGTTATGGAAATTTTAATGACAGTTATTCTTGACAAGAGGCCAATGTTTCTGAAATCACTGAGCTCTATTTTGATTTTTGCCTTGAAATTTTTTTCCCAGTATTATCCCTTTTGTATACCATTTGGTAGTTGATATTCTGGTTCTAGCCCAACTCATCACACATTTTGTTGCAAAACCACAGGAAACAATAATGAGTTTTTGAGCCGTATTGTCACCAGACTACCTGCTTGCTTTCCTTATTTGGACACCTTCCAGGAAGCCTTATTTTCAGAATGGGCCAACCTGAAATCAGCTGAAACTGACAAAAGAAATATGAAACAGAATCGCATTTGGCTGCTGTTTTCTGCCAACTGCAGTCCAACTTCAGATGGCATATCTGCTCTCTACCTGAACGACTCCAATCCATTCCCTTTCTCTAAGTAAGCTGCTCAGAAAAATAACACTGTCATATATCCTTGAATGAGATAGAGCTTTTCTTCTATAGGTCTCAATAGTCTGAGAAAGAAAGGAATCATATGTAAGACTTTCCAGATTTTCCAGGTGGAGAAACAGTCAGTGAATGATAGAGGGCACTGTGCTAGCTTGTGAAGGTAGGTGGCACACAGACTGGATGATGGCTTGCCTCCTTCTTACCTTTTAGAGATTACCTTTCTGTATAAACTATTCAACTTAGAGGGAAGTGAAATATTAATACCACAGATTCTGATTCCCTCTGCACAGAAGAGCCAACAGTTCATGAAACCATCTGACCAATGTGGTAAACAGTTATTTTACACGTCATTCCAAGACAGATCATGGTATATTCAGATGAGTTGCCAGTGATTTATACTTTCCTAGAATTGCCTTCCTAGAAAAAAAGAAGTGACTGAAAAAAACAAGCAGATTGTTATATTTTCCACTTGTAATGCTGGGGACGCACCACAGCTCTTCATACCATCGGAAAGATAGTGTAAATGAGATCATGGATAATGTAAAGTCACTGACAAATCTTCAACTTCATTTTAGGTAATAATTCAAGTGCTCCTTCCTTCAGTTAATGAAGAATAAAACTGGGTGATTAAGGAGACAATAAATGATGAAGAGAAAATATCATTAGTTTCTATTGTTTGACCATTTGGTTATTTCTAAAAGATTTTTATCGAAGACGTTCCTCAGTTGCTGTGGTTCAGTTGGCCCTTTAAAGATGAGGTAGACAGTGGTAATGAGAAAACCTCTGTGTCCAGCATGCACAGCAGGCTACTGGATCAATGGGAGAATGGTCAGATTCTCTCTCCCACCCATTTGGCCACTCAGCATTGTCCTGTTGAGTTCAGCCTGGCACTTCTTACTGGGGACACTCACAGACTGGGGTGTCTCCAGCAAAGCTGATAAGACTGTGATTCTGGAGAGTATAATTTATAAGAAATGATGGAGATAATAGAGCAGTTGGTCTTGGAGAGGGGACTTGGGGTGAAGATAACAATTTTTGACGAATGCGGGTGAAGGAGGACCTTTGTTTGCTATCTGTGTTTGTTTCACATCCAGTCGTTTTCACAATATTTTCTGACTTGAGTCTTTAAACAACCTTATGAGGAATATAGGGTAAACATTATAGCCTACTTTTATAAAGTTTGCACAGTGAAGCACCATGATTTAGTTATGATTATGGCACTAAAGGAGCTCAGGCCCAAGGCTTTTCTGGGGAGAAGTTAAAGGAGGTAGACACAATTCAGGGTAGAGAAGGACTTTTCATAATTAGAACGTTCAAGAAATTCAAAGAATTTCCTGGCAAATTGATGATTTTTTAGTCACTGAATTGGTCAGGAAAGGGCACACAATCATCTAGAGAGATTATGAAAGCATTGCTGAAAAGGTCAGACTAGATAATCCAGGGTTTAATTTCAGTTTGAAGGCATCTTTGATTTTATTATTGACCTTTAACATATTATAAAATAATTTGTCATTTCATTGAATGAGCTTCATGGTACATTATTAAGTTAAAAAACGTTATGATTATGATCTAACAATATCTCTGTCCTAAAGATCATTATTGATGGTCTTTTAACTTTATACTAATGGTGATTATTAATGGTCTTTAAACCTTTTTCACATATATACATGCATACATATATGTACTATGAGGAGTTCATATCATTTGTACTACAAAAAAACTTAAAAAGTAATACGGAAGAAAAATAAGAGGTTACAATTTTTTCTCCACTATGCAAAGATACTAGATTTCCATAACAAGTGTACTAAAGACTGATGGCATTTCTATCTAGTGTTATAAGTGTCACATCTTTGACATTTTCTATATGTATTCATGTATTTTCTTTCCAGTGTAGGTTGAATGCTTTTCTGTTGTTGATATTTTTTTCTTGGTTATCTTTATATTCATCTTAGTAGCTTTCTATTAACCTGCTATTTGTTGATAAATCCATAAATGCTTGTTTAGTCTTTTTATAGCCATTCATTTTCCTTATAGTACCATAGCAATTTTAATGTAAAAATTATTTAAATCATTGTGATAAAATCTTATATTTCAGTTCTTCAATTTAAATTATGTATTCTTCCATCAGATAAAAATCTTTATTTTATAGAAAGCCATAAACTCTGTTGATTAGTGTTGTATACTTACATCAGAATCTCCAAGTGAAATATAAATATGATTCACTGATATATATATATAAATCTATATTCTTTCTGTCTACAAATTTCTACTATTTACATGTATGCAATAGCATCTTGTGTCACAGTATTCCTGCTCCAAATGCATAAGAGTGACTTATAAGTGTCTTATTGCAAAATATATAGCCCTGTCCATGTTTTAGAATAAACTCCTCGGGCATGAGAGTGCCATCTGTCATGTTTGTGTCACCCCAGTGGAGCAGAGATCACAACCCACAGAGGAGTTTGGGAGATTAATAGGAGAAGCAATGGCCACATCTTCAGCTCAAGTCCCATATTTTCCCTTAAGACCAGGGAGCAGGTGGCTGTGGGTTTTTTGATTCATTAGTTCATGCTTATTAGATGTCAGCAATGCCTCTGCACTGAACTGTTCGTTCTGAGATATGGATGGGAAGAGGCGAAGAGGCAGAGTCAGAGTGGAGGAAGATAGGACCACCTTTGACCTAAATGTGCTGATGACATATTATAGGCAGCGAGAACACAGGAGGGCTAAAATAATGTTCAGTAATGACTAATGTATTTGACATAATGGCCAGGACGGCCCCATCATGGTGCAGCCACTCTCACAGCTCTTTTCTGGACCTTATGCCCAGCTAAGGAAGCACCCTACATAGTTCTGTAGGTGGGACAGATGTATCAGACTTAATTGTCCCAATGGCCACAGATACCAGGCTAGACTAGGCAACAAGGCAGCCAGTCTGCCATGCATGAAGAGATAATGGTGGTTGGCTGCATTCATTTCTCTTCTGAAAATATTGATCTATCATCTCTCTCTCTCTCTCTCTCCCTATCCATTCATCCACAGTTGGCAGTTGATAGAAATAGCATAAGCTTATGGAATCAGAAAATCAGATGAAAGAGAATACCTGAGTCATGGTCATGCTAAGAATCCCCATCTATGAAGTTCAAATGCAAGACAAGATGATGTCGTTATCAATCTTTCTAAACTTCCGTGGGCTCTGCTTATATTTCTGTTGTTTCTGTGTATTCTTACACTAAATCTCCCAGTGCTTGAAGTTAAGTTCGTGAATTTCTCCTCCTTGGAAAGGACACTACCTGAGTGGAGTATGGGAGCAGCTACCATAATCTGAGATGTTAGAAGTTTAATCTCAGGTTGAGTTTTAGATGGTGGACATTGTTACACTATTGTTTGGTGCATGGACTTTGCTGTCAACCCTGAGTCTGAATGTTGAATCACTTACTGTTTGGATATTTCTGCTTTTCTTCTTGGGCTTTAGTTTATAAATATGATGGGGTTAAAGACACCTACAATGTAGAGATGTAGGAGGATAAAATTGGATTTTGCTTCAGAGGGATGACACCATGCCTGGTCCAGAGAAAACACTGAGTAAGGTAGGGAATCCAAACTCAGTAGAGCAGACATTTCCTATGCTGTGGATAGCAGGGGTGCTGAAGTTCGCTAACCAACATTTGAATGTGGAGTGGAGAAGCCATGCTGTGCAAGATGGATTGGGGATATCCTTTCTGGGATTGCTTTTATAAAGAATCTCAAATCATTCAGAGCTGTGTCTTATGGGGAGACACTATGCCACCTATTTCCATTTTAGAACATAGTTTAAGTCAATGTAATAATATGATGAATCTCTAAGCTCCCCAAGGGCATGAACCATGTCTCATTTGACTTTCTATATCCATTGCCTGCCACTATGCCTGGTACATAGCTGACACTCAGTAAAATTCAGTCAGTAAAATAATAAGAATAACTTATTTTATAAATGACTTATGAAACCATGGACTGATTGATGAGTTAGTTTGTTAATGGAAAAATGACTTCCTTATATGGCTTGTAAACTGGGTGGAATGTAATTCTAAAGAAGGGGTTCTAATCTATTTTGCCCAGTAGAAACACTCTTTGAATTAAGCGATTAATGGTAGCAACTATATTATTGTTCAAAATATTCCCCACTGCACAGGACCCATCCCTAAGACAGAATTATAAATGCCCTCTCTCTTCTCTGATGGTTGGCAATTCTCTAACTGTGGCCATTAGAATGTGTCCCAAAGTTACATGTGTACTTCCAAAATAAAGCTTTAAGAACAATTGCATGGCTCACCACTTCCCCTTTTTAAGATATTCTCCCAGGAGAGCAGCAAGGTCCCTGGGCCCCTGAATGAGGATGGTATGAAGCAGAGACACAGCCAATTTGAGACAGACATAAGGGTGTGACAGATCAGCCTTAGTTTAAGCCACTGAGATTTTGTTGTCATTTAGTGACTATAAGATAACACAGTCGAAGTTGGCTGATATTTGACATTTCTAAGGTCACTGTTCAGAGACCAGAACTGTTTTGCATAGGTGAGATCCAATGTATTTGTTAATAAACTAATGATCACTTGTCTTATGCTGAATATTACACAATCATTAATGTTATTAAATTAAATTACCATAAAAAAATAAACCAAAAAGGTTTCAGGCACCTAATTTTCCCTTCCATGTTCAATCTTTCTTTACCCCAGAGCCATATTCTTTCAGATATAAGGCTCATATGCACCCTGGAATCACTTGGTGACTATTGCAAAAGCTCATTTTCCAACATGGGGCCACAGAGGACACAGTGGGCTCACAACCATGGATGTGTGCATAGTGAAAGGAGGCCATGCCTGACTAGGGGCTCCAAACCGAGGGTAGATGTCTTGCTTCACACCCTTTCTTCTTCAAGTAGGGTTCTATAAATAGACTCATGCCCCCTAAGGAGGGAAAGAGCAAAGGGAGGCTCTAATTTTTACCAGCTTCATGACTCTCAGACTTCTTCCAGGAGTCAGTTCTATATCTGTGAGACGGGAATGCTAATATTTACCATCCAATACTGTGTAAGAATTAACCATGATATAAGCAGAGGGTTGCATGTGTTTATACCTCCATGGTTTTTCACATGCACTTTCTTCTTTCTGGAGTAGTTTTCCACCTTGAGAATTCATCCCATTCCTTCTAGACTCAGCCTGATGTCACGTTCTCCTTCACCTTTCTGGGTCAAGCATTCCCTCCTTCCTACAGTCTTCATTAGAGAAAGTCTCTTGTTATTCTTAATGAACCTCATCCATTGCTCCTACTTGATTGTAAACTACCCAGAAAACCGCAGTGGTATGGCAAAGGGAGTCAGATTAGCTTCACAATTAAGACAAGGGATTCTGAAGTCAGACAGCCCAGGTTCAGACCCTAGCTCCATCAATGTCTCTTAACTTTCATATGTCTCAGTTTCCTCAACTGTAAGGAGGGTTATCAGTAACCCCTCCTCATGGATGTTTGAACCAGGCATTTTTGAGTGGCATCACGGTGGCATCTAGCAGAGTTCTTGGTAGTAGATGTACAGATAAGCTTTGTTAAATGTACAAGAGTTTCCTCGTGCCATTGTAGTAAGAAACACGACTGCCTTCCATCTTCTAGTATATTCTACTTAATAGACATGTTGCCTGATAGCTGCAGAACATCCGTTGATTCCTATCTCAAAGCAGTTTCTGGAGAAGCAGGAGGAATTTAAATACTCAAGAGATTATTTTCAGCAGTTGTGCCTATAAATAATAGGCAGTATTAATTTTTAATTAATTTTTGTGAAGAATGGCAATAACAATCTCAATTTCTTAAACTCTGGTCCAGGTCATTTACAAAGTAGATCAGTTGGGTCACGCCTCTCCTGTTCAGAACTAAGACATGAACTAAGACAGTTGCTCACTGCTGCTTCTGTTCTGCCCCACACATGTTCCTGCCGCCTGAAAGGACCCCAAGCAGACGTTCCTGATGTATTTGAAAGGGAACAAAAGTCAGTGCAGAAAAGCATTTGACCTCTGTCTTGTATTAATGTGAATCTTAGGCTGCCCTGCATGAACTTCTGAAAGTGACATATCTCCCTGCAGGATCAGTGACAGGGGGACAGCTGGCCAGCCTCATAATGAGCTCAGCTCCATAAGGGCTGCAGGGCTGTCCTGTTAGAAAAACAAGGGTGAGCGACTCCTCCCAGCTGATGCCTTTGTAGGAACTTCCTCATCAAGAGTTGTTACACAGCCAGGGTCACAGGCTCAGAGATCCATGGGGATTTGGTAACATGGGATTATGTTCTGATAGTCTCCTTAATTCAGAAATTCATGAATACTGAAGAAATGCATGTGGCTCACCATCAGAAAATGTTGATGAAACTTCTGCACCCAAGTTTCAGCATATTGAGAGTTAATAAAGTGAACTAAATTGAATGGTAACATGGATCTCTAACTCAGACAGGAGAGTTAGACCTTGGATGAGTAAAGAGATCAAAACCAATAGAAACACCCTGTGTTCTTGGGTCTAGCTCTGAAGTCAGGATCTATTTTTTGGTTTCATATCATGAAGAAGATTCTTTAATACGTGTGTGCATGTGTATGTGTGTATAGGCAATCAGCCCTAGAGAGGGTGCAAGACAGAGCTGAGCTCGGTGTGAGACACCCAGGCGTACCTATAAACCACATGATAAACCCAATACCTTGGTCTTCTGCTCTATTCTTATATAGTTGCTCACATTACTGAACAATTCCGCACTGCACCTTTTCTGAATGGGGAAGAATCAAGAGAAAGCACAAACATCTCATAAGGGCTGATTGAGGCCTCTGCACTTTAAATGGGTTCACTCATTGAAACCTAACCACAGCACCTCAGGTTAGATATTATTTTTCTCATTCTGCAGGTAAAGAAACAGAGGCTTCCAAGCAGTCAGCTGAAGATCTGGGATGTAAATCTGAATCCTCTATTCTCCAGAATTTATGCTTTGTATTTTGCAATAAGCATTTTCCCATAAGAAAAGTAATGCACTTACTGTAAAGCATTTTACAATATAGAAATACATAGCTAAAAGAAGCCATGTCAGTCATAATCCCACTTCTCTTAACTTTTTAGTATTTGCTTTTCTGCCTGCTCATGTTTTTAATTGTCCTCATACATATATATATATATTAAATTTCCATATTGCCTTTTTATTTACTATTATATGTGAACATTTCAATGAAAGCAGACTATAAATCATTTCATGGTCATATAATATGAGACTGTGGATTCATTTAACCAACACTTCTAATTGGACATTTATTTCCAGAGATTTGTTATTATAAATAAATTCATTAAAAAAATCATTATGTAAAAATATCTGTGTTCTGGATACCTTAAAAAGTAAATAATGAGAAGTGATTCTGGATTTTTGTACACTCAACTTTTAGATAACACTGATTTTCTCATGGTGACACTCTTAGCCACCTATTACAAGCTAAAAGTGAAATTCCATACACCAATGGCAAATGTCTCAGCCTCTTCAGTTCTGGAAACATCTTTCACATTGATTTATTTGTTTGTTCACTTATTGATTGGTGATCAACACCCCCTCAGAGAGGATTCCAGATGGAGCTGAGCTTGGTGTGAACCTCAAGGCGCCCATATAAGTCACACAAGCTTGAGGACCCTCATCCTCTACAATCCTGATGCTCACCACCGTATTGTCTTGGCCCAGAAAAGAAATTCCAGATGTTTTCTGGATCCTAGCACACTTCTATGGGAACTTTATTTGTCTTGATGACAAGAAGTGTTTGTAAATAATTTAAATATTTTACAGTATTTATCTTTTTCATTTTACAAAAGTGAATGGAGAATGAAAAGATGAATACTGACATGGGAAGTAGAAAATGGGAATTATTAGGTATGGCCAAAGTGACACATTTTTGCCCCCATTTTGACCCTTGCCCTCCTTCAGTTAGTGTTCAATAAAGAAAACAAAAATTAAGAAACATGAAATGTTGAAATAGATTGTAAAAGAGTGTTTAAAAAGTGAGGGGGAAAAATTAGTGAGAATGTTCGATATTTTGATCTGGGCAATGATTGCATGAGTGTATAAACATGTCAGAATTCCTTGAGCTGCACACTAAGATTTGTGCATTTTATTGTATATACCTGTATTAAAAAATTCTTTTAAGTGAGGTGAAATCAGGGACATTTTAATTGTTTTAGCAATTTGGTAATAGAAACTTTCCCTTAGAACTGTTTCTTAGTAAGTGGCCTGTGGACTGTCTGTATCAGAATTACCTGGGGTATTTTTCAAGAGTGTAAATTATTCTGCCTCTACCAGGAATAAGAGCTAGAACTGGAAATGGCATTTAAATAAATTCCTCAGGAGAATCCTAGCCACTTTAAAAGTTTGAGAACAACTGCCCTTTAAACTTATTTTTCTAAGGGTCAACTTTCCCATGTTTGGTATTTGAGTGGGTTTTCAGAAACATGTGATAAATTCAAGGAATGTGTACAGCACAGAATACTGTTAAAGGCTCTTCATACAAATCCCCATTGCTTGAAAACATCTTTCTCACACTTCCATCCTATAATGTATGAGACTGCCGGTTTCTTTTGAACCATATCATTCATTGAAGTAACTGTTTTTCTCATGTATCCAAGTTGGGATTTGCCATCTGTTTGGTGTTCCCTGCTTTTAATGGGAATGACAAGACAATTAGGAGTGTGTGTGTGTGTGTATGTTTTAAATTATCGATGTGTGCTACCAATTTATTTGCTTACAGTTGTCTCTTGCCATCTGGGAGGCAGCAGAGAACAGTGGCCAAGTGTGAGCCTGGGTTCAGAGGTACCCTCATACATTCAGCAAGGGGAGGGCTCTGGGCACATCTCCCCACGTTAGGTGCTGTTGTCATCTGCATCATAGGAGCTGTTTCACCAGTGTTTATTATTATAGCTGTCTGTATCCTATGCTGTGATCTGTGTATCTGAATATGCTCTATTCCTTTAACTTCTAAGATCTTAGTGTTTTTCCTGCATCTATGCAGTAGGTCTTTTTATAGTAATGATATTAACCCTTTGGTATGTTTATCATAAATTTTTCCCCCGTATATTGCTTCTCTATACATTTAGCTAACCTGTGTTAGAAATACAGCATGCTAGTTTTAAAGTATATATTTCCAGTATGTCAATACAGTTGACCCTAGAGCAATGTGGGGGTTAGTGGCAAAGAACCCTGTACAGTCAACACTCCACATATACTTTGATTCCCCCAAAACTTTACTAATAGCCTACTGTGGACCAGAAACCTTACTGATAACATAAAGTCAATTAACACATATTTTGTATGTCATATGTATTCTTACAATAGAGATAATGAAATGTTTTTTCAAACTGTCACAAACCTCCAAAAATTTTTCTAATGTATTTATTGAAAAAAATCTACATATAAGTGGACCCATGCAATTAAAACCTATGTTGTTCAAGAGTTAACTATATATTTCTTTTTACTTCTTCCATTGTATAGTTGGAAACCTATTTCCTAGCCAGAAATGAGGTCAATGTTTGCCAATGTTTTCTTCTACTTATATTTAAATTATAAAATTTAGCACTAATTTAATGAGTAATTTATTAATATACGTTAGTTTAAAATGCTACTAAGTAAATATAATTTAGGTGAAATGTATTGTTGCAGAGTGTAAGGTAATGATACTGTTAGTGAATGATTAATACTTCACCTCTGATTTATATTAGATTTTTGTATATATATTAGATTATATATGTTTAGTACATAGATTTTATATAAATGATTTCCTTATTTCCCTGCTTTAATCAACCCTTAACTAACAACGTATTGGTCCTAATCATGTTGGCTTTGGAGATTTTCATAGTAACATAGATGTTAGTCAACAGATTTAATTGTCCTCCTGATTTTAATGATAATGAATAGAAGCTCTAATGTTTCCTCATTAAGTATAAGTGGGCCTTGGTATATATGTGTTATAAATTTTGTAATTAACATTGTTAATTATATGCTATCATATATGTATTACTTACAGTAGGGGAGTGGTCTTCTGCAGAAGAGAATGTTTTGCAAACGTAGCTAGCATGCTCTCTTCCTCACACGCGTTCCCTAGCAGCCACCCATGCGCTAGGGTAGGGTTTTAACAGCATGGGGTGACAAAGAATTTAGCCCATGCTCAGCTTTTGAATTTCAAAATAGACCTTCAGTCTTCCCAACCAGGACACTTTTGACTGTGAAAGGAGGCACCATTAACTATGGGAGACAACAGGCGTGAGCCTGGATTGTCCCCAGATAAACTGAGAGACTCACAGTCCCCTGGCCACGGACAGTGGAGTTGGAATGATGCATGCGGATGTAAGACAGAATGTTTCCTGCCCAGGAGGAGGAGAAATTCTCAGAGCTGGTCAGACAGGGCAGTGCAAGGAAAAGCAACGGAGTCCAGGGAGGTTCAGTAGGCCTCAGAAGGGATCCTGGGCTGGTACTCCACTTCCCTTCCAGGACTCGGTCCCCAGAAGAACCTGTGGCCTTAGGGCAGCAGCCAAAGTCTCAAATTGTTCTTCCCTGCCGGTGGGAGGCTGTCAGGGCTGAGGTGAGGACAGGCACCCAAGGCTGGGGCAGCCTCCGTGGGACTGTGCCCGCCCAGAGGGGCCAGGCCCGGGCGTGGAGAGCCCCGCAGCGGTACCAGAAAGACGAGGTGGACAGATACCTGGAGGGAGCAGGAATGACGAGTTTCAGGGAAGAACAAACAGAGGGGGAGCAACAGCTGAGCTCCAGGGAGTGAGGATGAGGGGCAGAATCACGCTCTGTACTGGGAGGTAATTGGACAGTTTAGGGGATGTACATGGGAGGGATGTGGGTGGCGTCTCCAAACATCCAGTCCTCAGTACTGGAAACCCTCATGTCGTCTTTGCTTATTCCCCTCCCCCAGCCTAGCTTCTTGCATAGCTGATGAGCAAGTCCTATTGTGATGCTCTCGAATCTTCTTGCTCTAGCTCAGAGCTTCTTTGTGTTTTTTAAGCACTTTTGAAATGATCTTTCTGCCACTCCTCTCCCCCATTTCGATAGTTCTAAATCTTATGGATTTAGAAGGCCACGGACTCTTTTGAGAGCCCATTAAAATGTGGAGAACTGTACCATCCAGCATGGTAGCCACTAGTCACATGTGGCCATAGAGCACTCGAACTGTGGCTGGTCCAAACTGAGATGGGCTGTACAAGAAAGATATGCACTTGATTTCAAAGATTTCACATGAAAAAAAATGGATGTGAAATATATCATAATTCATTTTTATACTGATTATGTGTTGAAATGATAATTTTGATATATTGGGTTAAAAAAGTTATTAAGATTTTATTAAAATCAATTTCACTTTCTATTAAAATTAACTTCCTTTTATTTTTTTATGTGTCTACTGGAAAATTACAATTACATGTGTGGCTTACCTTTTATTGGGCAGTGTCAGTATAGACATTTTCTTTAGAAAAATGCATATAGTCACATATACAATTTAAATGCATACTTACTTGTTGGTATCCATGACCCTATTTACAGTTGGTGGGACCCACATAGAAAACCATAGATCCCATCTGTTCAGCAGAATGCTCTCTGACAGAGCTTTCAAAAGACAAATATAAAATGTCATGGCTATAGCTAAAAATACTGAACGGATCTCTCATTGCCTATAAGATGAAGTATGAATTTCTGTAATATTATACCCCAGGCTCTTCTCAATATGATCCTAATTACTTGTCCAGCCCCCTGTCCTGACACATCCTGACCACACAACATACATCCTGTTCTCCAACCACTGAATAGCTTGACCTCATGGCTTCACCCTGTGCTCATCCTCTTCCCTCAGCTTACGTATGCCCTCCTGATTTTGTCCCTGTTCAAATCCTCTTCATTCAACAAGGCCCCGTTCAAGTATCATTTCCTCTGTTAATCCTCGTCTGTCATCAAAGTTTGAGTTAGTTGCTGCCCTGCAGTCTAGCCCATTGCGGTGCCCTGTTCTGTCCATTTACTTCACATTGCAGGTGTGCAGCCACATCATCCAGGGTGTCCACAGAGACGTATGTATCTGTCTTCCACGCTGCAATATGAACCCTTTTAGTCAATGACGTTATATAGTCATTAATAGTGACAAGCGTAACAACCTAATTTGGCTCAACACAAATAATGAACACACCAAGTGAAGGAGGGAGGTGACCACAAGTTAAATAAGAATCAGCCTCTCTCCAGGGCTTTGCATATGATGGGGGCATCATAAATGTTCAATGAATGAAAAAGAAACCCACATTGGCTTCCTGGTGAGTTAATAAGGGCTTAAACTATGTCAATAGAATTTGTAAAAATAGAAAAAAAGGGAAATGGATATAGGAAATAAGAGAAACAGAGACAAAGAACACTTTGAATGCACATAGTAACAATGAATGGAGGTGCCTTTACTGGAAATGGCAGAGGACTGGGAAGAGCAGGACTGATGGGAAGGTTGAGGGCAAGGAAAGCGAGGTGCAGATCTCGGGTTCAGGTGACAGCAGCCTATATATGAGGAGGCTCAAGCAGTTACAAAACGTAACTCTGGAGCTTGGGTGAAGTGACATACTGTTTAATTTGTTAAATGAATTGATTTATAATTTAATAATATATTTTAATATAATTTAACAATTTATAATATAATGTAATTAATATAATAATTGTTAATTTAATAACACTTGAAAACTATCTACTTAAAATTTGTAGATGAAGCCCTGAGAGAAGATGTGATCAAGTGAGTGTCCTGATCTCCTCTTCTTATAAGGACAACAGTCCAGTTGGATTTGACCCCACCCCAAGGACTTCGTTTTAACTTACTTACCTCTTTTAAAGACCCTATCTTAAACACAGTCATATTCTGAGGTAGTAGAAGTTAGAACTTCAATATATGATTCAGGGAAATGCAATTCAGCCCATATAGGTTTATTTGACTGAGAAACTGGTAAAATTTTATCCTTTAGGGAGGCAAATTTTGAAGCATGTTAAAGGACTAAGTCAGAAAAAAATTCCCATCAGAAGAATTCAGAAACTCAGCGTTGTGAATCATTTGCTTGGATTCACAAAGCTGACCAGGGGCAAAACATTCTACTCCTCCTCTCTTCTCAGCACCTCTTCTACATGTCATCTGAAGCCTGAATGCTTCTTCATCTCTAAGAACAATGTTTACAGCTTCTGGTAATTGGTACTGATTTGAATAGTGCCATTATTTCCTTAGGATGGAAAGGGAGAGAAGTAGGTGGTTTTGCAATAGAGATTGAACAATAAAACAAAAACTCAGAAGGCTGGGGCTGTCCTGAGAAGGCAGCTTGCTACTGTGTGGCCGTATCAAATCTCCACCAACTCCTTATAAAACCTGGTGCTAGAATCCTCTAGCTCAGGCTCCACAGCTTCTCGTACGGCAGTCTGTGTCCCACACTGTTGCTTGCCATATGTGGCTTATTAGTAACCTCTCTCTGTCTTGCAGATTGCCTAGAAGATGCCAGATTTCCCCAACTATTCTGTTTGCTGGCCTCTCCCTCATGAAGTCTCAAGGTACTATAAACAAAGCCATCTCTGTCCTACTTCTTAATGACTGCGATGGGGTTTCTAAGGGGTTAAGGTACTCATTCTGAACAGGCCATCTAGTCCAATCAGGAGTTAAACAGTGTATCACTTCTGTCTACATTGTCCTCTGTGACTTTGAGGGTTGAAGGGATAGACTTGACTTTGCTTCCTGGCACTGCCTGTATCTCACAGGGTCTGTAACTTGGGGCAGTTCACCTATGTTCTTACCTGTCAAGAGGTGAGAGTGGCAGTGTTTTTCCCTAAAGGATGTTGTGAGGAATAAGTGAGAAAATGCAGGTCCATTGTATATTCCATGGTATATAATATGCACTCCATAAATACTAGCGATTGCTAATATGATAAGTTTTGGAGGAGAATGAGAGTGACCATGGGGAAAATAGCTGAGAAACAAGTTTTAGGTTCAAATAAAACAACTGGAGTTTGGGTCTTAATTTTCCAACTTTTATGTTGCCTATAACATTCTTTTTCAGAAGTCTCATCCATCTTTTATTGCTGATTCTTATTATATGGATGTGTTTAGTGTTTCTCATTTTGCCATTCATTTTTTATTACTATGAAACAATTCTGGCTTATTAAAAGGTATAGAGAAATAATACAATGAATAGGCATGTACCCACAACCTGCATGACACCACATATTACAAAGCACACAGAAGCCTTTGGAGGTTTCTGTGCAATCCCCTAAGCCTCTCCCTCAACATTCCCAAGCCTTTGATCTAAAATACGACCACCTTTTTCCCACCTTAAAATGAAAATTCTAGCTGGAGCTCAACTTTCCCCAAATGATAGTTCTATTTGATGGCTCAGGGAAGGAAAAAGACAATGACTAGGGATGGAAACATTTACAGTCCCAGATCCTGAAAACTTGTTTTCCCAATTAGGATTGTCCTGTTCATTAGCTTAGATAAAAAGACTGCTGCCACCACATTTCTCTCATCCATTATATTCAGAGCAACATTTTTCAAATTTTATGACTTTAACTCATTAGTGAGTCATGAAATGAATTTAGTGGGTTGTGACCAGCATGATTAAAAATAATGAAATAAGACAAAATAGAAAAGAGAAGCAAGGAGAAAATATCAAAGCCCACCTAGTACGGATAAATTCTGTCCTGTGAAACTTCTGTTTCAGATTTATATGTGATTAGGTATGTATATGTTTATGCACAGTTGCTATGTAAATTGTGTTTGCATATTACAAAAAGAAAGTTACATTTCTTCCCATGGGTTCTAGCAAGAAGCTCCTGAAAAGGACTAATGTGGAAGGTGTTACAATGCTCTGGAAGCCTGCTGTCCTGGGCTTTGGCATCTGGGCAGGAAGCACGTGGTGAGCTGAGAGGGCAATAGGAAGGCCATGCTTCACGGTCTGGAAATGCAAGGCAGGAAGTGAGCCCTGCAGCCTTTCTGCCTCCCCACCCAAATTGTCCCCTCCATCCTGAATGCTGGAGACTTCCTCATCCTGCATCCTCCATCCCTCCTGCTACCCAGGGACTTTCAGTGCAAGATGCAGAACACAGGCATTTCACTACATGTTTATGTTGTAAGGATACAGGGGATTTATTTTGGTCATATATGGTAAGACATGCAGACACAGAAATAATTGTCATGAAGAAAGAAATGATTTATACTCACAGATTCCTAGAAGCAGGGGACACAGTATGCCACGCCATCCCCAGAGGTCAGTCCAGAGGTAGATGGAGTGACAGAAGAACTTTTATTGTGGTTTCCTGGGAGGGAATGGGTGAAACTGGCTCAGCAGGTTTAGGATTGATGGTCTGAAAAACTTCAGCAGTGCTCTGGGATTTGGGCGCTGTCCCTAGCTGTCTGGTACCTGGCCCTGGGGTGGGGTTCGGACAGGAAGATAGTGGCCCAGAGTGTGACAGTCTGATAGTAGACCCGATTGGGGTGTAAGTTGCAGGCTGGTCAGTTTGCATATGAAAAGCATTGCTTAAGTGGGGATTGTTTGCTGTCTTTAGGAACTGGTTCACCCGGGGGGCCCTGTCCCTCCAGAGTCAGCAAGTCCTCAATATGTCAAAGTATCAAAAATACAACAAATAAAGAGGTAAGATTAAGACAGTTTGAGAAATGGAGATACAGTATCTGATTAATAAAGTCATTCTGTAATAATGCTGTGAGTCATAAAGCAGAATATATGTCTTTAATTCTATGTATTTCTCTCTCACTCTCATTCATTCTCTCCCTTATTTATGTGCCTACTTTGGTATTTGGTATATAATAGTCTCTCAAAAACCATTCACTTTTCTTCCCTTTGTATGTAAGTATAATAATAACTCTGAATTAGTAGATAAAAACTACAGTAATTTCTATGTGATAGTAGATTCATTAGAAGGTAACTTTTCACCAAATCAAGAGCTGTTGTATATCTGCACAAATGGCATTTTGCTCTTTTGGCATAATGAGGCAAAGATAGAATGGCAGCAGCGCTTTATATTTGTTAGGGTTGCCAGGTAAAATGGAGAATGCCCAATTAAACTTGAATTTCAGATAAAAACAAAACATTTTAGTGTATGTCCCAAGTATTGCATGAGACAGACTAAAAATTTAACTAAATATCTTATAATTTTCTTTTTACTAAGTCTGGTACCCTAATGTAGTGGGCAGAATTCTAAAAAGGGCCTCCCAAGACTCCTTAACCTTAACCTCTGGATCATGTGACTAGGATGAGCTGCTTCTTCCATGATTATGTTATATTGTATACAGTTCTATAGAACACAGCTGACCTTAAGACAGGAAGGTTTTCCAGGGGGCTTGAACTAAGCAAATAAGTTTTTAAGAGCAGAGAGCTTTCTCTGGTTGACAGCAGAAGAGAACAGAAAATGAGGTAGAAGAGAAATTGGAGAGATTCGGAGTTTGAAGACTCCACTCTCATGGCTGACTTTGCAGCTAAGAGGAAGTAAGGATGGTCTTTGGTTGACTGCATGGAAATAGGGACTTCAGCATGAAAATTGCAAAAACCTGAATTTTGCCAAAATCTGAATGTGCTTGGCAATGGATTTTTTTTTCCCAAAGCCTTCAGATAAGAACCAACCCAGCCAACATCTTGATTTTGGCCTTGTGATATCCTGTAAATAGAACCCAGATGAGTCAATTGGCCTCTGGTTCTACAAAATGATAAGCTAATAATATGTGTATTGTATTTAGCGGCTGTGTTTATAGTATTTATGTAGCAGGAGGAGATGAATACACTGAGCAATTATATGCATTTTTCTCAAAGCACTTCACATCCATCTTTTTACTTGATTTTCAAATGTAAGAGTGAAAAGATGGGTCTTATTGCAAGTTTTCAGATATAAACATTGATATTAAGACAAATTAAATGATTTGCCTGAGGTCCTTTGGCTTTGGAGCTGCAAATAACCAGGTTGTCAGTACGTATTTTTTAAACATCAAATGTTGTAATAACATATCTGAAATAAAGCATGGGTGTTTGTGAAAACCTAGACTATTCTGCTCTTTACTTTCTTTGTCTCTCCCTTCGTTTTCCAGAAATGGAAGTCATCCTTTTGGAGAGGGTTCCTCTTGCTTGGTATCATAGAAGAGTTTTAAAAGAAGTGAGCTTTAACAGGGGATTGAAAACTAAAGAGAGAGTCAGTTTGGAAGCCTAAAGTTGAAGAGATATAGGGGATTAAGGGTCTATGTACAAGAAACCAGGAGAATGTTTCAAAATTATTCTGTCAGTTTGGTTATAGAGATAATCCGAGGCTTTGTGTATGCTCTACAAACTCCTATCTAAGTATTAAGTTCAAAAGCAGTGGGCTCCATTCTTGACTCCACATCTGTGCATGGCCCAGGAAGGGGATTAGGAGGAGGTGAGCTGTGGCTAATACTCTGGCCTGTGGGGCTTTGAGAACATGATCCATGCTTTCACAGAGAAAGAAGACTGACAATGTGGCAGCCTGCCTGGGCTGGCCTAAGGACTCACACTGCTAAGGGTGGTGTGTCCTGAGCCACACAGGTGCTTATTACAAGCTCCCCAACCCCAGGTGGCTCCTCACAAGGAGCTTCACACCATTACCCAGCTTCCTCTGATTCTACCAGCAAAGTCCCCCTTGTTTCCATGATCCAGAGGGTCAATAGCCTTTTTCCTTTGACCTGCTATTTAAGATCATTAGCTCTACAAGCAGATCAACTTGGGTTCAAATCCAGGGTCTAGAATGAACTATCTGTGATTTTCAGCTAGTTGTTTAACTTCTCCACATCTCAATTTCTGCATCTGTATAGTTGGAATAATAATAATCAAATGCATAAGGCATTGTAAGAATTAAGTAATCTATAAATGAGGTTAGTATGTGTTACATTTTTAATAATTGCTACACACTGTCTTTATTGATATTATTTTGTGGTATTGTAAATTACTCTTCATTTATGCTCCTCTACTATCAGGCTGTGATCAGGTTTGGAGAGCAGGGCTATATCTCACTTCTATTAATTTCCCTGAGCATTTTACCCTGATGTCTGGCACATAATAGGTGCTCAGTAAATGTTTGTGGCATGACTGGATTGATGAATCAGCAATTGCTTTGAAGTATCCCTGATGGAATATGTGTTTGGCTACTTTAAAAAAAATGGAAAGTATGCAGTGGGTTTGGGGCAAGGCCAGAGGTTTTCCTTACCAGGTCTGGCGCTACATATTGTCAGCTTCTCTGTGAACTTGGAGAGAGAGAATTAGACGGCATATGTTGCAGAGATACTACATTAAGTGGTGGAAGGCCAGCTGTGCTACAGTCTTACCCCCGTGTACAATTTTAATTGACCAGGTGCCCCACCTGATGCTTTGCCTTCTCCCTGTTCATGGTCTGTTTTCCTAATTGTATCCCACCATCAAAACAAGAAAACTGCTTCCAAACTCATGGCCATGTACACATGCCAGCATGTTATTGGTTCATATTTTTCCTGAGGTGTTAGAGCCATGTGGAGGCACTTGAACAACAGAAAAGCCAAACAGTTCCCAGAGGATCCCAGAAATTACTTTTGGAAGCACATTTTAAAAATTCCCAAATGGATATGCCCAGAGTAATAAACGTCTGCAAATGTGTATGTCCACTTTCAAAATTAACGTCTATCTTAAATGCTTAGGCATTTGTTGTTTCTAAGTGTCTGGTAAGATATCCTCAACTTTACCATCACAAATATCTATATATCCAAGCAAAATTTCTTAATGTAAAAGCATTCCACATTTTCCATGGAAATACTACAGTTTTCCTAAATCCATATATACTCTTTATCAGTAACCTACATCATTATCCTTGGAAAGGAAGTGTATTTGTGTGCCTGTGTACATGTGTGTGAGGTGGAAAAGTAGTGCTTATGGTTAAATTTTCCAAAGCATGATTTCTTTTTTCAGTTGTAGAAGTAAGTCATCTTTCATTAGAGAGGCTCATGTTAGAAAGATTCATTTGGTTCCTGAAAAATCAATCACTTATACCTATAGGGTACTTTGTTCTGCAAACATTCATTGGGCAATGCTATTCGCAGTACTCTAACAAGAATTCTGGGAAGTGTGAAGGGTTACAACCAAGATCTGCATGAGTAAGAGCCCATTTTTGGACAATTATCAAAGATGCAAGCAAAAGCAAAAATGATGCAGGCTATGGAGTTCAACAAAGAGTGATTATTTCTGGTTCAAATGAGCTGGAGAGGCTTCAGAGAAGGTGAAATTTGAAATCAGTCTTGAACCGTGGGCAGGATTTTGTCAGTGGAGTAGAAGAGGTATGATGCAAGAACATTCCCGGAAGGTAGATCAAGACAGCAGAGAGGCAGAGCTGGCGGATTGCAAGGGTGATGGCTCAGGAATGAATACCTGCAGGTCCATTTATTCAGAGTGGAGCTTTCATCTTGGGAAGGAACATCAGGAATATTTGCAGAGTGGACAGGACCACACGGAAGGTCAAGAATGGCACTTTTATTCATCAGGATTCATTGGTTTGTGACTAAATGTAAAATAGCTTAATTAATGACCTAGAACTCTTCAGGAGAGCAAAAGAAAAAAACCCTTCAGGAAAACAAACACAAAAAACCCTTGAAGCTTTAGGAAAACAATTACCCCAAAGGGGGTGCAGTAGTCATTCAGTTTGGAAACTTCCTGTCACCCTTCAAAGACTCACAGAAGACAGCAGGAACCAGAAGAGGGGGTACAGGCCTTCAGTGGCTCTAGGACTCCAAATGCCCACCTTTTTCATTTTCCTTTCTTTCTTTAGTTCCTCTCTTCTGTTATGCATGTCTTTGCACATTAGAGTTGAAAGCGATCTCTACAGATAGCCCCAACTATTCATTCATCTGTTATTGTGCCCTCAGAGGCAAAGTTGCCTTTTCCCCAGCCCTAAATCAGGAAGCAAAGAGACTGAGCTCTAATCTACTTGGCTTCAGTCACATGACCACCCTGTCCAATCACATGACAATAGGAATGGGAATGATGTGTCACATTCATACCTGTCACCCTGTGAGAAGGGAGAAAGCAGTTTGGATGGGCAAGTGCAATGACAGCCACAATTTATTGCACCAGTCTGAGTTTTATTCTTTGTGAATTAATTCACTCATTTATGTATTCACTGCTTTGACTTTCATTGTATAGACAATGGGGAATTACTAAACATATTTTATCTAGTAAATAACACAATCAAAGCAGAGATTGTAGTGATCTCCAGGATGGGCTGGGGTGGAGGCAGACACCTATGTGGCTGTTACACAGAAAGTGATGGGGCCCAAGCCAGGATGGTATCATACAAATGAAGAGAAAGGATGCAACAAATTGGATAATTAAGAGGTAGATCATCATAGAAGAGATAAGGAAGACTGAGATTTAGAAAATGAGGCATATCTGAATTAGAGATGACATGGGCCAGAGTAAGCAGATGAGTAAGGCAGTGCTAACTGAAATTAGAAATTCAGAATAAAAATTAGATTGGGTGAGAAAATAATATTCCAGAATGATAATATTCTGGAAATAATAGGTTCGAAGGGACAGTGAGTCCTCTAGGTGACATTTCTTGCAAAGTACTCAGGAGGGAAGTGGACCTGAGGATTCACGTTGGGATCATCTGAATAAAGATGCAGGTTGAAGTGTTTGGAGGGGACCAAGATTCCATGGGAAAAGATGTAGAAGGAGGAGAACCAAGAAAGAATACAGGGTGATGGGGCAAGGAGGAAGAAATCTTTAGCCAATGATGATCCTTGTTACAAGTTGAATTATGTCCCCTTAAAAAGGTATTTTGATGTCCTAACCCTGGGTTCCTGTGATTGAGATCTTATTTGGAAATAGGGTCTTTGCAGATGAAATCAAGTTAAAATGAAGTCAGTGGAGTGGACCCTTAGGTATTATAAGAAGAGGGAAATTGGGACCCAGACATAGACACAGAGAGAATACAGCTGCATGAAGAGAGACAGGAATTGCGGTTCTGCCAAAATCCCAGGATGATGGGACCACCCGAATCTGGAAGAGATAAGGAAGGACCCTCCCTGAGAGGCTTCTGAGGGAGCATGGCCCTGCCGACACCTTGAGCTTGGGAGTTTTGAAAAAGGGTACACAGACCCTGTATTTGAGGGATGGAAATGCCCCAAGTGTGGGAGTGAGTTTTCACTCTGAGAAGAGTCTCTGCAGCATGAGCCAGTAGGGAAATTCCAGAGAGAGTCATCAAGCTTGTAGGAAACATCAGAGGATCGCTATGTATTCAGAGACAATTAAACTACAAATGAAACACAGGCCTCATTGAGGAGAATTTTCTGGTCTCCTATTTCTAGAGCCACGAATAGTGGATCAGATATCTCACAGTCACACTCAGGGGAGGGACGATGTCTGAAAGAAGAGACCCAGTGTGGGGACCTTTGCAAGATACATATTTATTAGGTTTCGTGATTGTTTAAAAATTTCCTTTAGGCCCATGAGTTCTCCATGTTTAAAAACTAGGGAATTGAGGTAGCCAATTGGATCATCAAGTAGAGAGATTAACCCTTATGCTTGTGAGAAGCTTGAACTAAGAAAAATCTGCCAGTCACATAATTAACTAGTCCCGTAACATAAGGGCCACACGCATCTCCACTAACCTACGTGTGTCCATAAAATGATCCAATAGCTTTTTGGTCAATGAAGATTCAACATATTGCCTACGATTACTGGAGATGTTCTCTGACCTCCAAAACGTGACCTCTGTACTAAGTTGTTTTAGGATCCAAATTCTTATGTGGCAAGGAATGGATACTTTCATAACAAATCATTAAAAAAAAATTATGCGTGTGAACATCCAGTGCAGCAAATGTTTTTCCTGGTAGCCGGAAATCCCTGCTCCCCTGCCAGGAACTGGCTCAGTCCTGACTGGCACACCAAGCTGACATTCACCACCCGCAGGGTGACCACGATTCCAGGACTTACTTGAGATGAGGCCAATATCATGGTCAAATCAGAATGTTTCTTCTCAGACATATGCATTCCCTTTGGGAATGAAGAAACCCTTCTATAGCTCAAGCCTTAGGAAACTGAATTCTCTGTCTTTGAAGTGTTTTCCTTCCATTTTTGCTCAAGTAGTTTAGGAATTGCATGGTAGGGACGTGAAAGATGTCTCCTGAGGTTTCTGCAAAACAGAAAGCTTTTGCTGACCTTTTCGAATGAAAAGCATTCTTCTTCTTTAGGGAATTTCAATTAAAGTGCCACTGAATGTATTAGTTGTGTGACTGGGAAAGTCACTTCACTGCTATAGGCAACAAGGTCCTTGCCCGTAAAATGAGCACTGGGTGACATCTGATTTCTTTACTTTCTAGGGAGAAAGAGGGTAATGCCACCAGGGCCACAGGCATGAACTGCCAAGTCTCCTGGGGAAACTCGGGCATATTATGCTTGTTCCTCTCCAAGGAGCTTTGAAGCTCTCTAGCTGTATGGTTTCCAGGCTCACTGTCTGCACCCAGATTTAATTACTGCATTGGTCTTTATTGTATGACTTTCCTTTGGGCAGCATATGTCCATTCTCCTGTGGAGGGTAGTTCAATGTAATAGAAGTATCAGTCTGTCTTGTAGATACAGGAGAAGTAAGGGCTCAGACTTGGGTTGCAGCTGGGGAGCAGCTTGGTGATGTTGAATCTGACCAAACCCCAACTCCACACACCCTTTTCTCCCATGGGGGTTGATGTCCAGGTCCCAAGAGAAAATGATTTTTTGTTATAGCCTGGGATCTGGGTAACTGTGGGTGGGCTCTAACACTTTGTTGTTCTGAGAACAATGTTAGAAACCATTGCTGGGAAGACTGGGCACATGTCATTGTCTTTCAGTTGTGGGGATTCTCACTGGAAGAAGGAAGTACCAGAGTCCAGAAGGACCTAGCAGCTCCTGTCTTTTTATCACCAGCAGACCAGAGGCCAGAGTTGTAATTTTGTCTAGAATTAACCTACTTCACTTATTAATTCATTCATTCAGCAAATACCTAATGATGGTAACCATGCACCGAACATTGTCCGGGTGGCCCAGTATGGACTTAGAAACAGACTAGTGAAGTAAGTGGTGAGTTGATAATTACATACAACATGATCATTGATGGAACAGAAATCTCAACCAAATGTTAAAAGGCCACATACTCTAGGAGGTGGTTTTTATTTCTGTTCTTAAGTGCTTTTCTGGTCGACGTTATTTAAATGACTTCAACTTGTTAAAATGTAGGGCTTAATTGACCCTCTTATCATCCAGTTCTAGTACCTTTAATAACCCAGAAGAGTCACGTTGGATTAAAAATGAATTTCTTGTTAGTGGCACTAACTGAGTTGACATCCAGTGCAGTTACACTAAAGTGACATCGTGTATTCACAAATTTCCTCTTGCTGGAAAGAATCTCAACCTCATACACATTTTCTCTCTTCTCATTTCTTTTAATTTTTTTTTTTTACATGCCAGAGACACTTAGCCACACATATGGTGCCTCTCTGCAACACATACCCATCCTTGCCTAACTCACACTCACATGCTCACTGTCCTGGGCACATGCGCATCCCTATCGCTCATTCTGTCAAAGTCTCTTACACATTGAGTTTCCCACTCTTAAATACTCATGATCTCAAGTTCGTAATTTCCTACAGATGCTCTCCATCCCTGGAGACACATTCTCCAATCGTCTCTCGTAGGCACACGCCCACATCTGCAGGCCCGCAGGCTTCCGTTGGCAGCCCCTCCCACACCTCAGGCTTCTCCCTGGAGATCAGAGTAAGGACAGGAGACAGGAAGGGTGGAGGAGATACCAGTAAGTCATCTGCTTTCCACCCACAGTTTTCTTTTTGTTGTCTTTAATTTTCTATCTCTGGTAGGCCGAGAACTTGCTGGGTGGTGTGGTGTGGCTCTTTCCAAGTGTAGCTGTGGGCCTGAGGATGAGTGAAGTGAGCAGGAGTTCCAGGGACCCTCAGAGAGATGACCTTAGAAGGGGCAAGGGAACATTTCACTTCCCCTCAAGAGAAAGACCTGTCTCATGAGACAGCTACTCTTTTAAGAATTCTTACCACTGGACGTATACCATTGGACTGCAGCCCTGCGTCTCTACAAACATATTTGGAATTCTAGGAGAGACAACATGTCAAATTATTAAAAGTCATTATTGAATATTGATCTCTACCAGGGATTGGCAAGTCTTTTATGTAGCAAAGGTCCATATAGTATGTATTTTAGGTTTTTAGGCTAAATGATTCAATGTTGCTATCATAGAGTGAAGGCAGCCAAAGACAATACATAAGTGAATGAGTATGGCTGTGTTCCAATAAAACTTTATTTATAAAAACAGGTAGTGGGCTTGATTTGAACTGTTAAAAAAAGAAAAAAACATGTCCCAACCAAAATGGGTTCATTTGCCGCCGCCTGCCCCATCTCCCACAATAGCAAACTAAGACTTAATCACAGTTTCAACCTATCCCCGGAATGTAACCTTTTAACAGTCAATCAGGAATTTTCTGGTCAGCCCCAAAGAGGTAATATCTCACAAGGGTCCTTCCTCTTCATCCCCAAAAAGATGAGGTGATCTGCATGATAAGACCTTCTCCTATTCCCCCTAAGAAAGGGCAACTTTTCCTGAAAAATCCCTTTCTTTTCTTTGGCTATTAACTTCTTGCCCTGCCCTCCTTCCTATGAAACCTTCCATTTTGCACAACCCCTCAAGTATCTCTCTACTTGCTTAGATGGGATGCTGCCTATTTCCAGAATCACTTAATAAAACCAACTAAATCTTCAAATTTACTCCAGTGAATTTTGTTTTTTAATAGAAACATGGTCCTTAGTTTACAGATTCCTGATCTATGTAAATAACATCATGTTTAGCTGTATTTTTTATTTTCTTTCTTTTTTTAGTTCCCACTGAACTTGGGAGTAGCTTGATGAAAGGTTCAATAAATTTGGAATATTTATTTGGGACAGTCATATATTTAAAAATAAGCTTAGTATATTTTGCGAAAAACTCTCTTTTGGTGGCCCTAGAGTAATAGAGTAAGAGTAACGCTGAAGAGAGCATGAAATCATTTTCTAAAGCAGTGAGGTGTCACACAATGGGAACAGATAAATGAACAATTGTCTCAACTCATGAGCCCCAGTTTGACTGTTAGCAGAATCAGGCTGCTGCTTGTGGTGTTGACAGCTCTCTATAGGATGTTCCTGCTATGTAAGAGGATGGTATACTGTAGCAAAGAGCCCCAGGACAGGGAAGTTAGGACACCAGGAGTGGGTGAGACCTTGCTAGTGGGCATGTCTAAGAGGGATACACGTTCACAAGGGGAGTCAAGGGGAGGTATGCAGGGCATTAGGGTGGGAGTGCAAAGGAGGGGGGCACCAAAAGCCAGGTTGAGGAGCACCTAAGGGACTAGTTGACTCCAGTGATTTGGGGTCCAATTAAGGTTTTTAATTTTTTTCTCCTCCAGTAAAATTTCATCTCAGAGTATCTGGTTCTTGAGTCAGCTAGCTGTCGAGTCTTTGCAGATTTAAATGTTGTTGTGCCCTTTATTAGTTTTCCTTTGTTTTTGGAATGCTATTAAGTTTGACAACCATTTCTGAATAACAGAATATAGTGAAGCTATTACAAGGATTTTGGTAGATATGTTTACATAATATATATTTTTCTAAATTTTATTTTATTGAATTATAGTTGATATATAATCATATATTGGTTTCAAGTTTACAACACAGTGGTTCAATAGTTACTCATATTATTAAATCCCCACCCCTGACTAGTGTGTTTACTATCTGTCAACACAGGAAGATATTACAGAATCACTGGCTGTATTCCATGAGTGTTTTATCTTCAGTCAAGTGGTCATAGGAAGCTACCCAAGAAACCATCCATAGGTATGGACTGAGTACATAATGTGTTTTTTTTTTTTTTTAAATAATTATTTTTTATTGAAGGGTAGTTGACGCACAGTATTACATTACATTAGTTTCAAGTGTACAACACAGTGGTAGAACATTTATATACATAATTCTAGGTTCCAGCTATCACCCTACCAAGCTGTTACAATATCTTGACTATATTCCTTATGCTATACATTACATCCCGGTTACTTATTTATTTTACCATTGGAAGTCTGTCCTTTTTTTTTTTTTTTTTTTTGTGAGGGCATCTCTCATATTTATTGATCAAATGGTTGTTAACGACAATAAAATTCTGTATAGGGGAGTCAGTGCTCAATGCACAATCATTAATCCACCCCAAGCCTAATTTTTGTCAGTCTCCAATCTTCTGAGGCATAACAAACAAGTTCTTACATGGAGAACAAATTCTTACATAATGAATAAGTTACATAGTGAACAGTACAAGGGAGTCATCACAGAAACTTTCGGTTTTGCTCATGCATTATGAACTCTAAACAGTCAGTTCAAATATGAATACTCATTTGGTTTTTATACTTGATTTATATGTGGATACCACATTTCTCTCTTTATTATTATTATTTTTAATAAAATGCTTAAGTGGTAGGTAGATGCAAGATAAAGGTAGAAAACATAGTTTAGTGTTGTAAGAGAGCAAATATAGATGATCAGGTGTGTGCCTGTAGACTATGTGTTAATCCAAGCTAGACCAGGGCAATAAAACATCCACATATGCAGATTTCTCTCAGAACAGGGGGGGTGAGGTTATAAGCCTCACCTCTGTTGATCCCCAATTTCTCACCTGATGACCCCCCTGTGACTGTGCCTGTCTTAGGTTGTTCCTCCCTTGAGGAATCTTACCCGTCTCTGGCTAACCAGTCATCTTCCGGGGCCATACAGGGAAATGTGAAGTTGGTAAGTGAGAGAGAAGCCTTATTGTTTGAAAAGGTTAGCTTTTTACTTCTTTGCATATTTATGCCCTGTGGCTTCTATGCCCAGCATTTGTCTTGAGGTGTCTTTACCACTTGGAAGAATTATGATACTCGGTAAATTTGATATGAGGCACGAATTCTATTTAAGGGTTGTAATTAGGAAGGAAGAAGAAAAGCTATAGAAGTAGCAGGTGGAAGAAAACATGGGAAGATTGATTATTTCTTTGACAAATTTTCTTGTAGAGTAACTTCAGCATATATAGGTTTTAAGCTACTACTTAAATTGCGCACACACATTAACATAATAGGAGTATAGTTACATAACCAAAGCATATCTGTAATTACCAGCCATCTCCAGTGAAACCAAGAAAACCATTAAGGCACCTTAGGCATTTGTGAAAACTTATCTATGATATGGTGGATATTGTCCAACTGAACTTGAACAGTCTGAGAGAAATCAGACAAATTAAAACAACCCAGTCCTGGGGAATGTTCACATCCCTTATGTTCTTTTAACAGTAAATAGTCTGTAGTTGTAAGAGTTTGGAGCGCTACAATTTGCACTTCTCCTAATTCTTGGTTGAGTTCCAACAGTATAGATCCAGTCAAATTTGTTGTTTTACTGTATGCACAGGCCAGCTTAGATATCTCCTTCCTCATTCCCATGGCAAGTCCAGGAACTGGTGGGATGAGTGCATCTACAGCGGTAGCAGTGCGTGGATCTTTGTTGGGGTTTTTTGATGATCATCTTCTGGCATGAGTCTTCCAGAGAGTGCAGATGTTGGAAGTTCTTTTTCATATCATATCTTAGTTCATTTTCGGGGTAGCCCAATTAGGCTTTGATCCTCTGTATAAACACAAACAGACCCTTTGCCTACACTTTTATATGCCCTTTATACCCTTGTATAGAACTCGTTGGAGGTTACCACACAGGAACTGCCCTTTTTTTTTTTTTTTGCTTTGTTTTTGGTATCACTATTCTACACTTACATGACGAATATTATGTTTACTAGGCTCTCCCCTATACCAGGTCTCCCCTATAAACCCCTTTACAGTCACTGTCCATCAGCATAGCAAAATGTTGTAGAATCACTACTTGCCTTCTCTGTGTTGTACAGCCCTCCCTTTTCTCCTACCCCCCCATGCATGTTAATCTTAATATCCCCCTACTTCTCCCCCCCTTATCCCTCCCTACCCACCCATCCTCCCCAGTCCCTTTCCCTTTGGTACCTGTTAGTCCATTGTTGAGTTCTGTGATTCTGGTGCTGTTTTGTTCCTTCAGTTTTTCCTTTGTTCTTATATTCCACAGATAAGTGAAATCATTTGGTATTTCTCTTTCTCCGCTTGGCTTATTTCACTGAGCATAATACCCTCCAGCTCCATCCATGTTGCTGCAAATGATTGGATTTGCCCTTTTCTTATGGCTGAGTAGTATTCCATTGTGTATATGTACCACATCTTCTTTATCCATTCATCTATTGATGGACATTTAGGTTGCTTCCAATTCTTGGCTATTGTAAATAGTGCTGCAATAAACATAGGGGAGCATCTGTCTTTCTCAAACTTGATTGCTGCGTTCTTAGGGTAAATTCCTAGGAGTGCAATTCCTGGGTCAAATGGTAAGTCTGTTTTGAGCATTTTGATATACCTCCATACTGCTTTCCACAATGGTTGAACTAACTTACATTCCCACCAGCAGTGTAGGAGGGTTCCCCTTTCTCCACAGCCTCGCCAACATTTGTTGTTGTTTGTCTTTTGGATGGCAGCCATCCTTACTGGTGTGAGGTGATACCTCATTGTAGTTTTAATTTGCATTTCTCTGATAATTAGCGATGTGGAGCATCTTTTCATGTGTCTGTTGGCCATCTGTATTTCTTTTTTGGAGAACTGTCTGTTCAGTTCCTCTGCCCATTTTTTAATTGGGTTATTTGTTTTTTGTTTGTTGAGGCGTGTGAGCTCCTTATATATTCTGGACGTCAAGCCTTTATCGGATGTGTCATTTTCAAATATATTCTCCCATACTGTAGGGATCCTTCTTGTTCTATTGATGGTGTCTTTTGCTGTACAGAAGCTTTTCAGCTTAATATAGTCCCACTTACTCATTTTTGCTGTTGTTTTCCTTGCCCCGGGGAGATATGTTCAAGAAGAGGTCACTCATGTTTATGTCTAAGAGGTTTTCGCCTATGTTTTCTTCCAAGAGTTTAATGGTTTCATGGCTTACATTCAGGTCTTTGATCCATTTTGAGTTTACTTTTGTATATGGGGTTAGACAATGGTCCAGTTTCATTCTCCTACATGTAGCTGTCCAGTTTTGCCAGCACCACCTGTTGAAGAGACTGTCATTTCGCCATTGTATGTCCATGGCTCCTTTATCAAATATTAATTGACCATATATGTCTGGGTTAATGTCTGGATTCTCTAGTCTGTTCCATTGGTCTGTGGCTCTGCTCTTGTGCCAGTACCAAATTGTCTTGATTACTATGGCTTTATAGTAGAGCTTGAAGTTGGGGAGTGAGATCCCCCCTACTTTATTCTTCTTTCTCAGGATTGCTTTGGCTATTTGGGGTCTTTGGTGTTTCCATATGAATTTTTGAATTATTTGTTCCAGTTCATTGAAGAATGTTGCTGGTAGTTTCATAGGGATTGCATCAAATCTGTATATTGCTTTGGGCAGGATGGCCATTTTAACGATATTAATTCTTCCTAGCCACGAGCATGGGATGAGTTTCCATCTGTTAGTGTCCCCTTTAATTTCTCTTAAGAGTGACTTGTAGTTTTCAGAGTATAAGTATTTCACTTCTTTGGTTAGGTTTATTCCTAGGTATTTTATTTTTTTTGATGCAATTGTGAATGGAGTTGTTTTCCTGATTTCTCTTTCTGTTGGTTCATTGTTAGTATACAGGAAAGCCACAGATTTCTGTGTGTTGATTTTGTATCCTGCAACTTTGCTGTATTCTGATATCAGTTCTAGTAGTTTTGGGGTGGAGTCTTTAGGGTTTTTTATGTACAGTATCATGTCATCTGCAAATAGTGACAGTTTAACTTCTTCTTTACCAATCTGGATTCCTTGTATTTCTTTATTTTGTCTGATTGCCGTGGCTAGGAACTCCAGTACTATGTTAAATAACAGTGGAGAGAGTGGGCATCCCTGTCTAGTTCCCGATCTCAGAGGAAATGCTTTCAGCTTCTCGCTGTTCAATATAATGTTGGCTGTGGGTTTATCATAGATGGCCTTTATTATGTTGAGGTACTTGCCCTCTATTCCCATTTTGCTGAGAGTTTTTAACATGAATGGATGTTGAACTTTGTCAAATGCTTTTTCAGCATCTATGGAGATGATCATGTGGTTTTTGTCTTTCTTTTTGTTGATGTGGTGGATGATGTTGATGGACTTTCACATGTTGTACCATCCTTGCATCCCTGGGATGAATCCCACTTAGTCATGGTGTATGATCCTTTTGATGTGTTTTTGAATTCGGTTTGCTAATATTTTGTTGAGTATTTTTGCATCTACGTTCATCAGGGATATTGGTCTGTAGTTTTCTTTTTTGGTGGGGTCTTTGCCTGGTTTTGGTATTAGGGTGATGTTAGCTTCATAGAATGAGTTTGGGAGTGTCCCCTCCTCCTCTATTTTTTGGAAAACTCTAAGGAGAATGGGTATTATGTCTTCCCTGTATGTCTGATAAAATTCCGAGGTAAATCCATCTGGCCCGGGGGTTTTGTTCTTTGGTAGTTTTTGGATTACCGCTTCAATTTCGTTGCTGGTAATTGGTCTGTTTAGATTTTCTGTTTCTTCCTGGGTCAATCTTGGAAGGTTATATTTTTCTAGGAAGTTGTCCATTTCTCCTAGGTTTCCCAGCTTGTTAGCATATAGGTTTTCATAGTATTCTCCAATAATTTTTTGCATTTCCGTGGGGTCCGTCGTGATTTTTCCTTTCTCGTTTCTGATACAGTTGATTTGTGTTGACTCTCTTTTCTTCTTAATAAGTCTGGCTAGAGGCTTATCGATTTTGTTTATTTTCTCGAAGAACTAGCTCTTGGTTTCATTGATTTTTGCTATTGTTTTATTCTTCTCAATTTTATTTATTTCTTCTCTGATCTTTATTATGTCCCTCCTTCTGCTGACCTTAGGCCTCATCTGTTCTTCTTTTTCCAATTTCGATAATTGTGACATTAGACCATTCATTTGGGATTGCTCTTCCTTTTTTAAATATGCTTGGATTGCTATATACTTTCCTCTTAAGACTGCTTTTGCTGTGTCCCACAGAAGTTGGGGCTTAGTGTTGTTGTTGTCATTTGTTTCCATATATTGCTGGATCTCCATTTTGATTTGGTCATTGATCCATTGATTATTTAGGAGCATGTTGTTAAGCCTCCATGTGTTTGTGAGCCTCTTTGCTTTCTTTGTACAGTTTATTTCTAGTTTTATGCCTTTGTGGTCTGAAAAGTTGGTTGGTAGGGTTTCAATCTTTTGGAATTTTCTGAGGCTCTTTTTGTGGCCTAGTATGTGGTCTATTCTGGAGAATGTTCCATGTGCACTTGAGAAGAATGTATATCCCGCTGCTTTTGGATGTAGAGTTCTATAGATGTCTATTAGGTCCATCTGCTCTACTGTGTTGTTCAGTGCTTCCGTGTCCTTACTTATTTTCTGCCCAGTGGATCTGTCCTTTGGGGTGAGTGGTGTGTTGAAGTCTCCTAGAATGAATGCATTGCAGTCTATATCCCCCTTTAGTTCTGTTAGTATTTGTTTCACATATGCTGGTGCTCCTGTGTTGGGTGCATATATATTTAGAATGGTTATATCCTCTTGTTTGACTGAGCCCTTTATCATTATGTAGTGTCCTTCTTTATCTCTTGTTACTTTCTTTGTTTTGAAGTCTATTTTGTCTGATATTAGTACTGCAACCCCTGCTTTCTTCTCACTGTTGTTTGCTTGAAATATGTTTTTCCATCCCTTGACTTTTAGTCTGTACATGTCTTTAGGTTTGAGGTGAGTCTCTTGTAAGCAGCATATAGATGGGTCTTGCTTTTTTATCCATTCTGTTACTCTGTGTCTTTTGATTGGTGCATTCAACCCATTAACATTTAGGGTGACTATTGAAAGATATGTACTTATTGCCATTGCAGGCTTTAAATTCGTGGTTACCAAAGGTTCAAGGTTAGCCTCTTTAGTATCTTACTGCCTAACTTAGCTCGCTTATTGAGCTGTTATATACACTATCTGGAGATTCTTTTCTTCTCTCCCTTCTTGTTCCTCCTCCTCGATTCTTCATATGTTGGGTGTTTTGTGCTGTGCTCTTTCTAGGAGTGCTCCCATCTAGAGCAGTCCCTGTAAGATGTTCTGTAGAGGTGGTTTGTGGAAAGCAAATTCCCTCAGCTTTTGCTTGTCTGGGAATTGTTTAATCCCACCGTCATATTTGAATGATAGTCGTGCTGGATACAGTATCCTTGGTTCAAGGCCCTTCTGTTTCATTGTATTAAATATATCATGCCATTCTCTTCTGGCCTGTAGGGTTTCTGTTGAGAAATCTGACGTTAGCCTGATGGGTTTCCCTTTATAGGTGACCTTTTTCTCTCTAGCTGCCTTTAACACTCTTTCCTTGTCCTTGATCTTTGCCATTTTAATTATTATGTGTCTTGGTGTTGCCCTTCTTGGATCCTTTCTGTTGGGGGTTCTGTGTATTTCCGTGGTCTGTTCGATTACTTCCTCCCCCAGTGTGGGGAAGTTTTCAGCAATTATTTCTTCTAAGATACTTTCCATCTCTTTTCCTCTCTCTTCTTCTTCTGGGACCCCTATAATACGGATATTGTTCCTTTTGGATTGGTCACACAGTTCTCTTAATATTGTTTCATTCCTGGAGATCCTTTTGTCTCTCTCTATGTCAGCTTCTATGCATTCCTGTTCTCTGATTTCAATTCCATCAATGGCCTCTTGCATTCTATCCATTCTGCTTATAAACCCTTCCAGAGTTTGTTTCATTTCTGCGATCTCCTTTCTGGCATCTGTGATCTCCCTCTGGACTTCATCCCATTTCTCTTGCGTATTTCTCTGCATCTCTGTCAGCATGTTTATGATTCTTATTTTGAATTCTTTTTCAGGGAGACTGGTTAGGTCTGTCTCCTTCTCTGGTGTTGTCTCTGTGATCTTTGTCTGCCTGTAGCTTTGCATTTTCATGGTGATAGGAATAGTCTGCAGAACTGGGACGAGTGACGGCTGGAAGGACTTCCTTTCTTGTTGGTTTGTGGCCCTCCTCTCCTGGGAGAACAGCGACCTCTAGTGGCTTGTGCTGCGCAGCTGCGCGTAGACAGGGCTTCTGCTTCCTGCCCGGCTGCTATGGAGTTAATCTCCGCTGTTGCTGTGGGCGTGGCCTGGCTCGGGCAGCTACTCCAAAATGGTGGAGTCGCGTTGGAGCAGGAGCTGCTGGGGGGCTATTTATCTCCGTAAGGGGCCTCCCTGCTCCCTGCAGCCCAGGGGTTAGGGTGCCCAGAGATCCCGGATTCCCTACCTCTGGATTAAGTGGCCCGCCCTGCCCCTTTAAGACTTCCAATAATCACCCGCCAAAACAAAACAACGCCCACCAAAAAAAAAGAAAAAAGAATTTTTTTAATTAAAAAAAAAAAAAGTTTTTAATTAAAAAAAAAGGTGGTCGTTCGTTTTTCTTTATTCTCCGGTGCCAGCCTCAGGCCTCTGCTCACCGGTTGGTCTTTCTGCCCTGTTTCCCTAGTATTGGGGTCCCTATCCCTTTAAGACTTCCAAAAAGCGCTCGCCAAAACAAAACAGCAAAAAAGCAAAAAAAAATGGTCGCGCGCTTTTCTTATGTCCTCTGTCGCCCAGCCTCCAGTGCCTGCTCACTGTTCTTGCTGCCCTGTTTTCCTAGTATCGAGCGCCCTGCGCTCTGGCCCGGATGGCTGGGGCTGGGTGTTCGGCAGCCCTGGGCTCCGTCTCTCTCCCACTCAGCCTGCTCTTCTCCCGCCGGGAGCTGGGGGGAGGGGCGCTCGGCTCCCGCGGGGCCGGGGCTTGTATCTTACCCCCTTCGCGAGGCGCTGGGTTCTCTCAGTTGTGGATGTGGTCTGGATATTGTCCTGTGTCCTCTGGTCTTTATTCTAGGAAGGGTTGTCTTTGTTATATTTTCATAGATATATATTGTTTTGGGAGGAGATTTCCTCTGCTCTACTCACGCTGCCATCTTCCGCCCCTTCTTCATAATGTGTTTTTAAATGAGAGAAGAAGATTGTGGGGAAGTCCTTGTAGGAAAATCTCACATTCTGTGCATCTGTGTGTGTGTGTGTACCTGGATATACATACACACACACACACCTAGAAAAAGTTCATACAAATATGTTCAAATTTTAAATGGTGGTCATTTCTGGGCAGCTTGGGGCCGCTAAAGTACTCCACTTTCTCTTTATCCATTTCTGTCTTTCTGTGTCTCTCTTTTCCTCTTCCTCTACAAAAGATTTGTAATTTAAAAGGGCAATGAGGACATTTCCATTTAGAATATTTTTTAAAAGCTTAATAGTTACGACTTCAGTTCTAACCAGAAGGATTATTGACATGTTGAGACGGGGGAAGAGAAAGCCTTACTCCTTCGTACCCTGCCAAGCCGCTGCCCTTTCCGCCCGGTTGTTAGAGTAAAGCTACTTCCAATTATCACGCAGAATGTGTTTTTTCAGGCAAAGGGATAACTTTGTCCTCGCAATTAGCGTTGTCTATGGTCAACGGTTGACTTGCCGTATCAGGAAGAAAATAGATTTTGAAAGCAGTATCATCTGCAGTTTCAAGCAAATTACTGAACTTCTCTGAAACCCTGCTCCTTTTTTCTGTAAGAGGATTACTAACATGCACCTTACCAGTGTGTGAGGATTAAATGACAATATACAGAAAACACCTAGCAGAGCCTGACATAAGGTAAGTGCTAAAAGAATACTAACTTCTTTCCCTCCCTCACATTTTCTTTCTCCTATAACAACAGCTTTTCCAAATGAGAGGTGAAGAACTCAGCCGTGCTGTCGTCTTTCCTAAGTCCCTCTGCAAGCCCTTCCCCAAATCCTAAGCCATTTGCTTTCTCTCTTTGTCTGGGAAGGGAAATACCCAGACGGCAAGAATGTCCTGAAGGATGAAACAGATGGCAGTCCAGCCTGTGCATTGAATGGCCAATATAATTTTATTTTAAAATGAAACTCTAGGAACAACATTTGAAATAATCCAATTACTCTTGATAGTATCATGTTTGGAAAGGAAACTTGATTCAGGCAGGTTTTATTTTAAACCAGAGATTTGGCTTACAGCAAGTAATACCGTTTCCCCATTACTCCCCAGCCGCCTCCTTTCCCTGCCTTCCGTGCACCAAAGACCACCAGGATTTACCTAAGGTCCAGTTTCTTCCTGTCAATGGAAGGCTCATTCATTTTCTGCCTGTTTTCCGATTCTCGGTGCTCTACACATTAGTGCCACCTGCTGTGGACTGGTGTGTCATACCCCCTTATTAAAACTGTTACAATTTTATTTGTAGGCAAGGATATTGATACTGGGATTGTGATTTTTCATATAAAGGGGAAGGCAGTTTCAGCCTCAACATATTACAAGCTGAGCTCATAAACTTCCCCTGCAGTCTTCTCCTGCCTGTCTTCTCTCGTGGTGGTCTCACATTTCATCACATCTCCTAATGATGAAGGTCACTGTCAGCCTTTGCTTTCCTCCACGCAATTATCCCATTGTCCTCTCCATCCCTGCCACCAATGCCACACTCAGGCCCCTGTCATCTCTCATCTGACAACTGCAAGACCAGTTTCCCTGTGCTTGCTTCCAGCCCTTTTATCCTCAAACCCATCTTCCTTCTGTACCATCACCAATGTAGGTTTGATGGTGACATTTTTTGTTTACAGACACCCTTTGGTCCTCCAGACCTGTAAGATACACCCTACATTTTCTAATACGGCATTCAGGACCCTTTGTGATCTTGGGTCAGTCTTCCCCACTTGACACACACCTCTCACCATTTTCTGCTTCCAATACTCCGTTCCAGCAGCATAAAACCGACTCCAAATCCCAACATACACCAAGTGAGCCATGAATTCTGCTTTTGGCTCTTGTCTGCTCCTTCTTTGGAATGCATTTGCTTTCACTATTAGCTAATGTCTACTTGTTCTTTAGGACATGATTCAAGTGTAGATTCTATGAAGCTTTACTAAATTCTCCTGGATACATTAAGTCCCTCTTTTGGTGTGCATTTCATGTAACTTTTTCGTTACACTCATCAACTTGAATTAAAATTCCATCCACATTCCAAATGGTTCTGTTAGCTTCTTGAGGACAAATACCTTGCTTTACTATATCTGTGAAGTGCACATCACAGAAATTGAAAGATGGTAAATGTCTACAGTTACCTGTTGAATAAATTAATTAAATCACAGGTAATATATTAGTAATCTGTTGCTTCATAACAATTATTACCTCAAAATTCAGAGGTTTAAGGCAAAAGGCATTTATAATCTCCTGCAGTTTCTGAGGGTTAGGAGTCCAGGAAGGGCTTACGTGGATGGCTCTGGCTCAGGGTCTCATGAAGTTGCAGTCATGCTGTCAGCAGGGGCTGCAATGAACTGAGGGCTTGGGTAGGGCCAGAGCATTCACTTAACAAGCTCACTTATGCGGCTGTTGGCAGGAGACCTTAGTTCACCTCCACAGGGTCCTCTCCGCAGGCCTCCTCATAGTCTCCTCCGTAGACCACAGAAGCTGGTTCCCCTCAGAGGGAGTGATCTGAGGGGGAAAGGGAGAGGGAGAGAGGGTGAGAGGGCACAGTGTAGATGAAGTCACAGTGTCTTTACAGTTAAATTCAGAGTCCCAAACCATTACTTCTGCTGTATTCTGTTGGATAAGCAGACTAGCCTTAGTTGCAAGGGAGCTACAGCTGCACAAGGGTGGGACTGTCAGGCTCAGGGGTCTTTGGGTCACCTTGGAGGAGGCAAATCTTTGTGATGTTCCTAAAATCCTCCTAAGTAGATATTCTCTTTGCCTACTTATAAGTCCATTTCTGGACATAGAACTCATTCAGAGAGTGAATCATATAGGGTTTGGGTAAAGCCTCTGTAATTCCTGGAAACTGTTTATTTTGTAATTAATGAGAGAGAGAGAAAGAGAAAGAGCACTGGTCAAGTTCATTAGCAATGGAACAACAAGGACAAAGGTAATAGTCCAGTGGGGTTCCTAAATACTTGAAGCTTCTTAAGGCTGAAAGAAGTTCAGTCAGGGACACAGCCAGTGGGTGCCACCTGGAACTTGCTCTGTAGACAGGAGTTCGGCTAGCCGAGCTCTTGGCCTCTGTTTGCTTGTTTCAAGTACAAATTTACCTAATTCATATAAAACCATAGGCAGAAAGTTGAAATGCTTTCCTCAAAGAAGTACACTCACTCTTGCACAATATTTCTTTGCAAAGACAAGAAGGCACCAGGCCTGTCCTGGCGACTGGCTCCCTCAGTTTCAGGACCTTGCCTAAACCTGCCTGTCTTCCTCCACCTTCACTCTCCCTAGCCTCGCTTTCCCTTTTAGGCTTACTTCTATCTTTCTAATGCCTTCCTTAATAGCTTAGTAACTCTTAAACTCATCACTCAACGAAGCTACTCTATGCAACATTGTAACTAGGTATTAAATGCCTTAAATTAGGTATGTGAGACGCTTCCCACATAGGAAGATTTGCATGTCTTGAATTGTTTTATTTTCCCAAACAATCTAGACTTGGAAAAAAAGTATCTCAGTTGATGTTGTCAAGTAGTTACCCCCTAAACTGGAAAAGCCCTGGTTATTTTGGAGAAAATGGAATTCATTTATTTGTCTAATTAATTTACATATTCAGTGACCCAGATTTTTTTAATCAGTATTATCTGATGACCAATCACTCAAGAATAATTTTGAAAAATATTTGATAATGAACGATTCTCCTTGGTAGATATAATATGCTTTGTATGTGCCTCGTTCTCTCCAATCATCCATTGATTTGTAAGCACAGGACTTACTAGGGCACTGTTTCAGGTAGGACCTAGGAGGACAGAGATGAATGAGGTGTGGTTTTTGTTTTAATTATGGAATTTCTCCTTCTTTCTTTTTCCATGACACTTTAGAATATACATTTCTCATTATTTTCTCATAAGGCCTGTCTTTAAAAATGTACCAGAACAAATATCATTTAAAATAATGAACTTTAAAATCTAGTTTACTTCTGATGCCTGGAATAGCCACAGTCCCCCCTCTGCCTGCCCCCAACCCCCCATCGAAGTTCATACCTATACCTTCCAGGGGTCAGCCTACAGGTAGCACCCTCCCTGCCTGGATGTTTAGTTCCCATGCCTCCCATTTCTCACAAGGACAGGAGAGGTCTCTCCTGCCACCAGGGAATAATACTTTCCATTTAATTCTTTTCCATATTCCTTACTAGCCTCCCTCCACAGGAGTCACTTACCTGGCTGGTAACTTTGGGGAGAGGGTGATTGAGTCTGCAGCTCTTCATCTTTTTGGCTTTCTATGGTGTTTCCAACCACCCATGGATTATATCTGCTCTTCTCAATTTCTACTGTCCTCAGGCAACAAGCCCAGCACAGGGAGCTTTAATTATTCAGCATCTCTAGTATGACCAGGGGATAAATGCAATTTGCGGTGAGCAGGATTTTTGGAAGGCCATTTTGTCTTTGGATCTAAGCCACTTTCTCTGAATGAGCTAACTAGCAATAAAGCTGACATGCTGGAACATACCTGATTTTTGTGTCTGTCCTTCAGTTGGTTCCAACATGACAGAAAAGCTAGGTTCAGGTAGATTTCCCACTTGTACATTCTCCTTACACCCTAATTCTTCCTGGCATTCTTCACACTTGTCATTCTTTTGCAATGTCTTTCTCCCTCTTTAGACAGACAGGTGGTATTCATAATAGTTAAAAGCATAAGCATGGGAGCTAGATCTTCTGGGTTTAAATTTCAGCTGTGCTTTTTACTAACTATATGAACCTCAGCGAGTTACTTAATTTTTTAAAAATTAGTTTACAGAAAAATTCAACTGAAAATATGGAAAGTTCCCATATACTCCTTCTCCTCCTCAGTTTCCCCTATTCCTAACATCCTGCAAAGGTGTGATACATGTTTTTATGATTGATGATCCAGTATTGATCCATTATTATTAGTGTAATTTAGGGCTCACTTTTTGTGTTGTGTAATTCTCTGGGTTTTGCCAAGTGCGTAATGTCATGTTTCTACTATTACAGTATCATATAGAATTGTTAACTGTCCTAAACATCCCCTGTGCTCAGCTGACCCATCTCCCTACCCCTTAGCCCTGTGAAATCAATTAAGAATAAGAAAATTAAGAGACTGGACTTCACCTTCATTCATCCCTTCTCTAATGTTCCCTTTCTTTCGTTTTCCTTCTTTCTGAAGACCTTTTCTAAACATTTACCGCAAGGCAGGTCTACTGGCAACCCACTTCCTCAATTTTTATTAAAGTTGTCAGTTCTGCTTCATTTTTGGAGGATAATTTTGCTGAGTTATACAGATACAGCATTTGTATAATTATAATTTAAAAAATACAAATTATAAAGTACAGAATTTTAGTTAGTGGATTTTTTTCTCCATACTTTAACTATTTCACTCCATTCTTTTTTTGCTTACATGGTTTCTGAAGAGAAGTCTGATATACTTCTTACACTAATCCTCTGTAAGTAAAGTGTTTATTTTCCTTGGGCTTCTTTCAAGATTTTTCTTTTTCTCTGATCTCCTGCCATTTAGCAGTGCTTTGCCCATGTGTAGATTTTTCGGTATTTCATTTGTCTGGTGTCGTCTGAGCTAGCTGGATCTGTGGATTGATGTCTATCATTAATTTTGGAAAATTGTCAGCCATTATTACATCAAATGTTTCCTCTCTTCCTTTTTCTTTTTTTTCCCCCTTTGGTATTCCCATTATGATCATGTTTTATCTTTTGTAATTATCCCATAGTTCTTGGATGTTCTGTTCCTTTTTGTGTCTTTGGATATTTTTGCATTTCAGTTTTAAAAGTTTTTATTGATATATTTTTAAGCTCACTAATTCTTTTCTTGGCTGTGTCCAGTCTACTGATGAACCCGTGAAATGCATTCTTCATATCTCTTATATTTTTTTATTTCTTATATTTCCTTTTGATTCTTTTGTAGCATTTCCATCACTGTGCTTACATTACACATATGTTCTTGCACGTTGTCCACTTTTTCTATTAGAGCCTTCAGTGTATTGATCACAGTTATTTTATGTTCCTAGCCTGATAATTCCAAAATCTGTCCCATCTCTGAGTCTGGTTCTGATGCTTGCTTTATCTCTTCAGATTGTGATTCTTACCTTTTAGCATGGCTTGTAATTTTTGTTTGAAAGCTGGGTATAATATATCTGGCAAAAAGAATAAAGGTAGATAGGCCTGTAGTGTAAGGTTTTGTTTTTCTGGTAAAAGTTACTCTGTGCTTATTGTTTGCTGTAGCTCTGGTATCAGAGGCTAAAATTTCTTGTACAGTCATTGTTTTTGTCTCCCCTGTTGGCTTTGGGTGCCCTAGAGACTTTTTAAATGAGGTCTGAGGTTTATAGTTATTTTAGCTTTAATACTCTGTTACTGTTCTGGAACTCTGTTGAAGTTGTTGGGTGGTGATAAGGTATAGAGGCAGGAAAATATTATATATCTTATCATTAGATCTCAGTCTTCTGGTGAGTCTGAATTGGTTATTTTCCTTCCCCCACTGGAAGGCTAGAGAGGATTGGAGTTGGATATTTCCATTCTTCCAGGTCATTTAGGCTTTGGTAAGAACCCCAGTTAGTTAGGCTCTCACAAAATAGTTTCCCTTGAGGGCAGCCTCTTTAAGAACAGAAGACTCTGGTCGTATTTCCAAATGGTTTTTTCCTCTTCTCCTCCTGGAAGTCAGAGAGGATTTTTCTCAGATTTTCACTGTGAGAATCTGGTAGGGCTTCTAGAGGTAAAGCTCACCAAAGTGCGAAGGGCCCCCCAAGACTGGGCCCTCTGATTTTTTTTACCCCTTAAGCTAGTCTACACTAAGCATCCAGCAATTCATCAATTACAGTTTCAAGTGTTCCTGCTACATGGATCCAGCTATGGAATTTTGCTCCTGGGCTTCAGCTCCTCATAAATTGTGAATCTATGTATCTGTTTGTTTCTCCAGTTTGCCTTGGGCAACAGCTTTTCTGTTGCCTAAATTATCATATGTATCTAAGATACTTTCTTGATCTGTTCAGGCTTTTTTCTAATTAGGAAGATGGGAGTGATGACTTACAAGCTCCTACGATTTTGGAACAGAAACTGAAACTCCAAATTACTTAACTTTTTTGAGTGTTACTTTCTCAATTATAAAATGAGGATAATAATATCTTCTCATAGGATTACTGTAAGCTCTAATGAGTTAAGGGACTAGAATAGTAAATTCACAAGAAGTATTGTCATTAAAAGGAATTAAAGACCAGATCTGTCTTGTTTACTCTGTAACCCAGGGCCTAGCACATAGAATTTGTTGACTAAATGACCCTGAAGCCTGATTAAAACTTAGGTAATCTCTCTCGTGTGGCATGTTTTCTCTCGCTTCTAGAATCATAGACTCATGCTAATGTCTGTAGTCCTTTTATTCTGGATTACAGTCAAGTGGAGCATCCACCACAGGTGAAGTAGGAGGACATTGTAGCTAGTTCCCACATCCATTCATTGGAGAAGAAGGACTGACAAGTGACTAAAGAGACTCATGCTGGAATACCATTTTCTATTCCCCATGAATCCAGTGGAATGTACAGTACAGGTCTGAACCACCTGCCAACTACCTTATAGATGGCTTCCATCATCAACTTTCACTAAGCGCTGTGGCATCTTGAGTTGGTCCTTACACCTTGCTGGGTCCTTTCAATCACCAGAAAAACAGGGAACATTACATCCTTCTTATAAGAATGTCCTGCCAGTCCAGGAAATTATGAACATGAAAGGGAAAACACATCCAGAATTCCTTATCAGAATGATCTCATCCTGTTAGTAAGAGCATTCTGCTAGAAAGGTAATGGGATATTTTCTCCCTTTCAGTTCCAGGCATATATTTTTGGCTTTACTCCATCTAGTGGTTAAAATCAGAAATATTTCACTTGGGTGTTTTCCCTTTCTTCCCTATCTGTCCTTACTTTGTCCCAACTTTTTGAAAGCATTTATTTTTCTTAGTTGTATGTCATTCAGTTTCCTCCATCTCTTCTGACTTCCATACATTGAAAGGGTTCTCTGAAGTTGTAGATCTTTGGTTTTACCATTTTTGGCTTTCTGTTAAGATGCTTTCAAAGTGACAGACATAAAATAAATGAACAAGCACAATTCATGCTTTTTTTTTAAAGTTAGATTTTGTAGCTGTCAGGTTTTTTTTTTGTTTTTTTTTTTTTGATACTCCTACCCACTGAAGGGAATAGAGATGTAGGCTGCAAGAAAAAGAATTAGCATTTATTCAGCACTTTCTGTCATTCTCTTAGTCATAACATTACTTGTTATAGAAAACATCTAAGGTAGTTTACAGAGACTTATAAACTTCAGGAAGATTTCATGCAATAAACAGAGTGAAAAGAGGAAAAAGAAAATAGACAGAACAGGGACATCACATGGAGGCTCAGACACACAGAAAGATGCACTTACCATGCGGGCCACAAATGGCCTCTGATTTCCAGCAGTAGCTCTGGAAAGGGAGCCTGATTTGTCACACACTTCACAGTTCTGGGTCAGAATAAAATAAATCACTTCCTGCAAAGAAGCACAGCCAGGCATACATCCCTAAGACACCAGAATGAAATGTCTGCCCAGGGTTATCATACTGATTGTTCAGTGTGACACTGTGAATCACGCCTACAACTCACAGCATCCATAACATCAGCACAGTCACACGGGCCACAGGACCGTCTTTAGGACATGCTCACTTTCTTTAGAGGAATCACATATAAAGTGAAATCCAGTGTATGCAGTTTGACAGGAGGGCAAGGTGGTTTAGTTAGGAATCACCTCTCCTGGCAGGTCTGCCCCCAGAAGGGAGGACTTTCAGAACAACCAGAGAAATGCTTGAGTGTTCAGTCTTAAAATCTTCTGTCTGTGTTAACACTTATTTTTCTCCACATTTGCTCACAGATATTGGGTGGCAGTGAGCTGAGGTCTGATGCAGTACCAGGAAGAAGTTACAGTGTAGCGGTTTCCACATTCCTCTCTTCACAAGGCTGCCACCCCGCTATGTAGACCCACCACCTCCCCATTTGACTGTACTGGCGTTCTCATGGCATCTCTGCCGCTAGCCTGTCTAACCTGTTCCCCACACAAATCTTTCAAAAATAGCCTCTGATCACACCACCCACTGTTTATAAAGCTTACAATTTCCTTGTTGCTTGAATAGTGGAGCTCATAAACCTTATCTAGTGTTTAAGACCTTTCATCAACTCACCATTACAAACTTGTCTATGACATTTCCCTGCAGGAAGATATGAATCGTCTGTGACTCTATGCCATTGTCGAAGTGTTTTTGCCTCTTGGTTTTATTCAGAGCCTCTAGATACACTGTCAGGGGCTACAGAAGTGTACCATTTATTCAGTTCTCATGTCAAGGACCAGCTCCACCACAGTATCTTCCAGACCCTGCCCTATCCTTCCCACTCTGCATTCTCATGGAGTCGGCACCTCTCAAGGGCATGATATTGCTCCAGTTTGCCTTCCACTGCTTTGCAAGAAGCCTTCTGCATGTTCCTGGGGCTCCAGTTCCGGCAGCCTCCCTTCCCTCTCCAGGCTGCCTAGGAGCCTTTGCCTGCACTCCCTGTCTGACCAGATGCACAATCACTGACCCCTCCTGTGGTGAGATCTGCCTCAACTCTCGAGAGGTGCCCTCTCCAGGCCTTCCTTAAGGAAGCTCATGTAACTGGTTGTCCCTCACTCCTCTCCATTTTACCTACATGATGCTTTTCCCAAGATGTAATTATAACTGTATTTATTTGTTTGCCTATTATTATGTCTCATAGATTGTGAACTATAAAGGGTGAGCTTATAATAATTCAGTGAATGAATAACCAATCTATCTCATGTATGCTGTTATATTGAAATATTGAAATTGTTTATTTTTATTAAACCCCACAACTTCTCCGTGCCTAATACTGTACTGCAAATAGAAGATGGTTGAAAAATAAAATAATGGTTGAAATCAGTAGAGTGTGTGGCTTATTCTCCTTCATAATTTGTAAGACTCTGGAAGGCAGCAACTATACTCTCACAAAACACTACTTCTCACAAAATGTTACACATTATAGTGCTTATTATTATTTTTGACTCAATGGATAGAACATTGGATTATGGAAAATGTTTAGTTTTTATTTCTTCCAGGAAACGAATACATTTAAATTATGGTATTTTAGGATAGATTATTACAGTGAGTCATTATACTATCTACGTGTAATTAAAGCAACATGTTAGAATACATGTACAGCTAATAGGCTGGCTTATAGGAGACTGTACTTTTTTTGGACAGTAACTTTAGTTTATAATGTTAGGCCACTCACCCTCATTTTTTCTAATAGGAGCATGTTGCCATTTCTAGTGTGTTGTTTCAGGATTCAGTGAGTGTCATAATCACTGACTCTCTCTATATATACCCACAAAAAGTGTATGGGTAAAATTGCAGTATTTCCAGAACCTCTCAACTGGCTTTAGTGCATCTCCATACAACAGGTGTTTCCAGAGGGTGGAGAGGAGTAGTCCATCTCCATATGAACAGGTAATTACAGGGGCGAGCAAGGGCTTTTCTGGACCTGAGAGGTTGAGTGGGGGGTTCTTCTTCTGCAGCCTGGTCACAAGAAACACAGGGGAGCACAAGTGGATGACTGCTTGTAAGAAATAAACTTTATTTCTCCCTTTGACTGATTTTTGTTTCAAAGGTATTTGCCCAGGATTTTCCCCCTAGAGTTACAAGTGCATACTTAAAAAAATCATTATTTCGTTATTTTGGTTTCCGTAAGTTCCTAATCGAAACATCAGCATGGTGAGTGGATTGGAAAATGCTGTAGTAGATAAATAAATAGGAAAATTTCAAAGAAAATAAATTATTATTTCCTAGTAATTTTTCTAATAATCTGAAACTACCCAATTTATGTGGCTCAAGAAAGAATTCCATTTTACGTACGTTCATTTCTTGCCTGAAGATGAAGTTCATTTATCTGGTTTGTGATTTTTCTCAAACTTTGTCTCTGGCAAGACTCTTTAGTGTAATGACTCTGTTTTAATGCACACTATCAGAGCCTTACGTGAATCTATAAACAGCCATCAAAACCTGTATTCTCATTTAAGTGGGATCCATTTTGAGCCCATCATTTGCAAAGTAACGGTTTGATCTGCAAACTGGAAAACCCACTTCATTAAAAAAAAAAAAAAAAGCCTTTTGTGATGTGATGGATTATTCAGAATGGCCTGAAAATGTCCGATGTGTGGTCCCCGCTCCAGTCAAATGAAGTGAGTAATTTTCAGTCCCTTGTCCAGTGGTTGAGCCAAGAAGATAGTAAATATTTATAGGCTTATCCCAGGGTGCCAGCTAACAGACTGCCTGGACTGCTTCTTAGTGCAAATAAACAATAATCCCCTCAAGTATTTAAACTTGTCCAGTATTTCTCAGCCAGCTTCTCTCTTTCCTTTTCTCAGTGATTATATACCATTCATTTCCAACCACATTTTGATTGTCCTGCTGTTCAGTTATAACAAGTATTTTAGAAGGGACAAGAGTTGCTTTCCTTTCCTTCTGACCACATGTTTAGATTATATGAGCCATTGTGTTTATCCCATTTTTTTACTCCTTAGTTTGCTTATTCCATCTCAGTAGGCGACCACAATGTTTGCTTTGCTCATTAAGCTTTTTGAACATCACACAAAGCATTACAACAGAAAAGTGTTTAAACAGTAGAATATATAAACTGATCAAGGATTTTCATCTGAAGTCACATGTCTGACTTTCAAGAGGTTTCCTGTTGAAAGACAACTGATTTTATGAGGTTCTGAGAACTCACAAAGAGTCTAATTTCCTGTTTAAATACTTCATTGATTATGTTGATAAAATGATATATGTTGCAAGGATTTTCTAACCACGTGTCTTGTTTATTTTGTTTTAAGTTTGTATGTGAATCTTTGTGACTAGCCCTAGAATTTTACAGCTGGGAGTGATCTTAGAATTTACCCATTTAGTCTAAATTCCTCATCTTACAAATAATGCAACGATGCCCTGGGCGATGAGTAAGGGATATGCTTCAGGACCCAGAGATCGTTCTTGATAATGTGGTGTGTTTCCCCAAGACGAACTTTCTCACCTTCCTGATAACACTTTGTTTCATGAACATTCTGTTAAGCATTTCAAAATTGGAGAAAAACTTGTTATCAAAATATTTTTTAAGGCTCTAAAGATGGTTTCAGCCTTCTTTTGCTCATAAATCCCCTTGAGAATGTGCTGAAAACTCTGGACTCTCTCAGTAGAAAAACTCACATACACATAGAAATTCACATCCCATTTCATGGAATCTATAGATTCCAAAAACCTTAATTCTAGGTTCATTTATTAATTAACAAATGATTATCAGAACAATAGTAACCTAATTATATTTCTGTATTTAAATAAGTCTGGATAGGAAATATCATTTGAAGTAATGTGATGGTTACTCATTAAATGATTATTATTACTATTAAGAGTAAAATTAATACTCTCAGTGAAAAAAATTTTTTTAACTCATATGACTATACTATCAGAAATAATGCAACTATTTCCCATCAGTTTCAACTCATTCAAGTAAACAGGTTTTATTTTACATGATGGGATGCTTTACAGATAACACAGAATAAATATTCTAGAGATTTCCTAACATACATCTAAAAGATATCAAGAGAGAAAGCTGTTGATCCACATTTGGAATAGGAAAGGAATTGCAGTATGTATTACTTGACATACAAGGGCTTGATTATGAGGAGACCTCTTTGGAGAGGGAGGCTGGCCTGAATCCTTTTTCTTAAATTGATGTATAGTTGATATACAATATTATGTTGGTTTCAAGTATACAACATAGTTATTCAAGTTATATGCATTATTAAATCTTCACCCAACTAGTGCAGTTACTATCTGTCAACATAAAAAGATGTTACAAAATCATTGACTATATTCTCCTTGCTGCATTTCCATCCCCATGACTGATTTATTTTATGATTGAAATTTGTGCCTCTTTATCCCCTACACTCACACACCCCAACCCCTCCCTTACAGTAACCACCAGTCACTTCTCAGTGTCCGTGAGTCTACTGCTGGTGTGTTAATTTGTTTTGTTTCTAGGTTCCACATGTAAATGAAATCATATGGTATTTGTCTTTCTCTGCTTGGCTTATTTCACTCTAGATCCATCCATGTTGTCACAAATGGCAGAATTTCTTTTCTGTTGTATGGCTGATCCATTTTATATATGTACCACATCTTTTTTATCCATTCATCTATTGATGGACACTGGTTGATTCCATAACTTGGCTATTGGAAATAATGTGGCAATAAACACAGGGATGCATATGTCTTCTTGAATCAGAGATTTTACTTTCTTCAGATAAATTCCTAGAAGTGGAGTTACTAGGTGGTATGGTGTTTCTATTTTTAGTTTTTTGAGGAACCTCCAAACTGTTTTCCATACAGTGGCTGCACCAATTTACATTCTCACCAACAGTGCATGAGGGTTTTCTTTTTTCCACATCCTCGCCAACACTTGTTATTTCTTGTCTTTTAGATAAGAGGTCATTCTGACTTCTGTAAGGTGATACCTCATTATAGTTTTGATTTGCATTTCCCTGGTGATTAGTGATGTGGAGCACGTTGGCCATTTCTATGTCTTCTTTGGAAAAATGTCTATTTAGGTCCTCTGTCCATTTTTTAATCAGGTTATTTGTTTTATTGGTGTTGAGGTGTATGAGTTCTTTATATATTTTGGATGTTTACCCCTTATTGGACATATCATTTACAAATATATTCTTCCATACAGTTGATTGCCTTTTTGTTTTATTGATGGTGTTTTTTTGCTGTACAGAAGCTTTTTAGTTTGATGTAATTCCACTGTTTATTTTTGCTTTTGTTTCCCTTGCCTGGGGAGACTTGTGATTTTTGTTTATGTTTTCTTCTAAGAGTTTTATTATTTCGTGTCTTATGTTTAGGTCTTTAATCCATTCCGAGTTTGATTTTGTGTAAGGAGTTAGTAATCAGTTTTGTTCTCTTGCATGTTATATGCATTAGTCTAGTTTTCTCAACCCTGGTTTTTGAAGAGGTTGTCTTTTCCCCATTGTATGTCCATGGCTCCTTTATCATATAATAATTGACCATATATGCTTGGGTTTATTTTTGGGCTCTCTATTCTGTTCCATTGATCTACTGGTGTGTTCTTGTGCCAGTGTCACACTGTTTTGATCACTATAGCTTTGTAGTATAGTTTGCAGTCAAGGAGCATGATACTTCCAGCTTTGTTCTTCTTTCTCAAGATTGCTTTGTCTATTCAAGGTCTTGTGTGGTTCCATATAAATTTTAGAATTATTTGCTCTAGTTTACTGAAAAAAATGCCATTGGTATTTTGATAGGGATTACATTGAATCTATTCATTGCTTTGGGCAGGATGGCCATTTTGACAATATTAATTCTTCATATCCAAGAGCATGGGATAGATTTCTATTTATTTGTGTCTTCTTTAATTTCTTTCATCAGTGTCTTATAGTTTTTAGAGTATAAGACTTTCACCTCCTTGGTTAGCTTTATTCCTAGGTATTTTGTTCTTTTTGATGAAATTGTAAATGGAATTGTTTTCCTGATTTCTCTTTCTGCTATTTCTTTGTTAGTATATAGGAATGCAACAGATTTCTGTATGTTGATTTTGTTTCCTGCCACTTTGCTGAATCTAGTTATTAGTTCTAAAAGTTTTTTGGTGGAGCTTTAGGGTTTTCTATATATAGTATCATGTCTTCTGAAAATAGTGACAGTTTTACTTCTTCCTTATCAATTTACATGCTTTTATCTCTTTATCTTGTCTAATTTCCATGGCTAGGACCTCTAGTACTATGTTGAATGAAAGTGGTGAGAGTGGGTATCCTTATCTTGTGTGAACTAGATCTTAGAGGAAAAGTTATCAGCTTTTTGTCATTAAGTATGACGTTAGCTGTGGGTTTGTCATATATGGCCTTTATTATGTTGGGGTATGTTCCCTCTATACCCATTTTGTTGAGAGTTTTATCATGAATGGATGTTAAATTTTGTCAGATGCTTTTCAGTATCTATTGAGATTATCATATAGTTTTATCCTTCCTTTTGTTAATGTGGTGTATCACATTGATTAATATGTGAGTATTGTACCATCCTTGCTTCCCTGGAACAAATCCCACTTGGTCATGATGGTTGATCCTTTTGATATATTTTTGAAATCGGTTTGCTAATATTTTGTTGAGGATTTTTACATTTATGTTCATCAGGAATATTGGTCTGTAATTTCCCTTTTCTGTATTGTCTCTGTCTTGTTTTGGTATTATAGTGATGCTACCCTTATAGAATGAGTTTGGAAATACTCCCTCCTCTTCTACTTTTTGGAACCCTTTAAAAAGGATGGTTATTAGCTCTTCTTTAAATGTTTGATGGAATTCAGCTGTGAAGCCAGCAGGTCCTGGTATTTTATTTGTTGGGATTTTTTTTCAAATTATCAATTCAATTTCATTATTGGTAATTGGTCTGTTCAGTTTTCTGTTTCTTCCTGGGTCAGTCTTGGAAAATTATATGTTTCTAGGAATTTGTCCATTTCTTCCAGGTTGTCCAATTTACTGGCATATAATTTTTCATGGATTCTTTTATAATTCTTTGTATTTCTGTGGTATCAACTGTAATTTCTCCTTTTTCATTTCTGGTTTTGTTTGTGTCAGCTTTTTTCTTTTGATAAGTCAGTCTGGCTGGGGGTTTGTCTATTATGTTTATATTCTTGAAGAACCACCTCTTGGTTTCATCTTCTTATTTTCTTCTTCTCTATATTATTTATTTCTGCTCTTGATCTTTATTATGTCCTTCCTTCTACTAACTTTGGGTTTCATTTGTTCTTTTTGTAGTTTGTTTAGTTGTGAGTTTAACTTTTTTATTTGGGATTGTCCTTGTTTCTTCAGGTAGGCCTGTTTGCATTGTATTTCTCTCTTAGAACTGCTTTTGCGGTGTCCCACATATTTTGAACTGTTGTAATTTTGTTTTCTTTTGTCTCTATGTAGTGTTTGATTTCCTCTTTGATTTGTTCATTGATCCATTGATTATTTAGAAGCATATTGTTTATTGAAATTTGAATTGAAATTCAAATTTCAATCAATATTGAAAATTGAATTGATAATTGTTTAGCCTCCGTGTGTTTGTGGATTTTTGGTTTTCTTCATGTAATTGATTTCTAGTTCACACCATTGTGATCTGAAAAGCTGGTTGGTACAATTTCAATATTTTTAAAATTATTGAGGCCCTTTTTGTGTCCTAATATGTGATCTTTTCTGGCGAATACTCCACGTGCACTTGAGAAAACTGTCTCCTGCTACTTTTGGGTGGAATGTTCTGTAGATATTGTTAAGTCCATCTGATCTAATGTGTTGTTCAGTGCCTCTGTTTCCTTATCTATCTTCTTTCTGGTTATTTGTCTATAGGTGTAAGTAGTGTGTTAAAGTCCCCTAATATGAATGACTTGTAGTCTATTTCCCTCTATAGTTCTGTCAGTATTTATTTTACATATTAGGTGCTCCTTTGTAGGGTGTATGATATTTATAATTGTTTTATCTACTTTTTGGACTGATCCTTTTATCACTACGTAATGTCCTTTGTAGCTTATTACTTTTTTTGATTTGAAGTCTATTTAATCTGATATAAGATAAATACTGCTACTCCTGCTTTTTTCTCCCTCTTGTTTGCATAAAATATCTTTCTCCATCCCTTCACTTTCAACCTATGTATGTCTTTTCATTGGAAATGAGTTTCTTGTAGGCAGCATATAGATGAGTCTTATTTCTTTATTCATTCTGCCATCCTGTGTCTTTTAATTGGTGCATTCAGTCCATTTACATTTATGGTAGTTATTCATAGGTGTGTACTTATCACTATTTCATTGTTTTTGTGTTCCTCTCTGTTCCTTTCTTCCTCTCTCATACTCTTCTCTTATGATTTGATGGTTTTCTTTAGTGTTATGCTTGGATTTTTAAAAAAATAATTTTTGTATATTTATTATAGGCTTTATGTTGGGAGTTACCATAAGGTTCATAGATAGTTTCCTAAATATATAACAGTCTATGTTACACTGATGGTTGCTCAATTTCAAACACAATCTAAAAATTCTACTTTTGGTTCTCCTTCCTCCTCTACACTTTATGTATAAGATGTCATAATCTACATCTTTTGTGTACCCTTTGACCAATTTTGTATATAGTTGATTTTACTACTTTTGTATTTTTAACTTCATACTTTCTTAGTGAGTAATTGATCTACTACCTTTACTGTTGGTCTATTTTCACTGATGAAAAATATTTAGACTTAAGAACATTTCCATCTACAGAAGTCCCTTTAACATATCTTGTAATTCTGGTTTAGAGGTAGTGAATTCTTTTAACCTTTGTTTATCTGGGAAACTTTTAATGTCTCCTTCAATTCTAAATGATAACCTTGTTGGGTAGAGGATTCCTCATTGTAGGGTCTTACCTTTCAATACATTAAATATTTCTTGCCACTCCTTTCTGGCCTGTAAAGTTTCTGTTGAAAATATGCTGATAGCCTTATGGAGTTTCCCTTATGGGAATCTGCCTCTCTCTTGCTGCTTTTAGCATTCTCTCTTTGTCACTTTAATTATTATGTGCCTTGGTGTTGTCTTCATGGGTTCCTTTTGTTAGGGACTCTCTGTGATTCCAGTACTTAGGTGTCCATTTCCTTTCCCAGATTGGGGAAGTTTTCAGCTATTATTTCTTCAAAGAGACTTTTGACTCCTTTACCTACCTCTTCACCTGCTGGGACTCCTATTATGTCAATTTTGTTTTGTTTGGAGTTGTCACACAGCCTTCTTAGCATCCTCTCATTTCTAGAGGTCCTTTCTTCTCTGTGTTCCTTAGCTTCATTGTTTTCATCTTCTCTAATTTCCATCTCACTGTTGCCTCTACTTGCAGCAATCTATTATTCATTCCCTCCATTGTATGTATCATTTCAGTTATTGCATTCTTCAGTTCTGAGTGGTTCTTTTTCAAATCTTCTATCTTTTTGTTGCTGTTCTTGCTGAGATCATCAATTATTTTCCTCAGGTCAGTAAGCATCTCTAGGACTGTTACTTTGAAATATTCATTAAGAAGATTGCTAATCTCTGTTTCATTTAGCCCCTTTTTCTGGCATCTTATCTTATTCTTTTGTTTGTAACATATTCCTGGCCTGAATTTTTCATAATGAGGCTGGTTCCATCATATCCAAGTTTGCATCTCTCAGAGACTCATGCTTCAGATCTTAGCCGTGGTGCAGACATTCACACTTAACTCCTAAAGAGGCTAAGAGGACACCTATTAACAGCTTCTAATCCAGTCTCTTCTAATGAATATCCCATTAAAATACTGAAGAAGGCAGAAAAACTGGCATATAAGAAGATAAGAATCTGGATGGAATTTCTGGTATCTGTAAAGAAAAAAGGTCTAATTTAAAAAATGTAGATGCCAGTGTTATTCCACTGAACAGGACTGCTCATCTGAAATTAGGTCAGAAAACACTTATTTTTCTCCAACTGTTTACCCCTGATTTCTATGCAAACAAGAAAATCAGACAACTGCCTGTATTTTGCAAAGGTTTTGCTCTGAAAGCAGGCAGGTTTGTACTCACTGGAGCCTCTTCTCTATTCTTTCTCTGTACCAACTCAGAGAATACTCCAGATATGAAGGGTCACAGAAAGGGATAGGAAGCAGTGGAGGATTGTTGCCTTGGAGGAGAAGCCCTCACAAACAAAGCATAAAATGTGGACAAAGGAAAGGTAGGCTGACAGGTGTAGTTGTGGAGAATTACAATTGTCAAGATATCAGTTTACTCAAGTCATCAGGCAGTGAGTTAGAAGATCCAGCCTCATGCTAGCTAGGTGACACTGGATAAAATAAAGCCTTCCAGACTTTTGCAAATTGGTTGAGGGGTTTTGCACATCAATCCACCTTCTCTCAATAGATAGGAAAAGTGGATTCAGCCAGAGTCAGCATGAATGGCATGAGCCAAGATCCATCCAGGCAAGTTGCTGAGTTTAAAGTAATGAGATCTTCTGTCATTCTAGAATGAAGAGGATCCTTCAAAAATGAATGAATGTGGTAAAATACTGCATGGTAGGGGAACAGAATTATTGGCACTTTGAACAACCCAAATATGAGCAGCCTTCTGAGTGTGACTTATTCCAGGTCCAGGAAAAATTTTTGAAGACTGATGAACAGTTTGGCAAGAGGTAAGAAGACACAGACTGTGTATAACAGAAGCAGAAGATCATAAGGGGTGATTAATTTGAAATGAACAGATTCTGGGTAAGGTTAACAAGTAGACTAGGTGGGAGAAGGGGCAAGGCACTGGAAATCCAGCACTGGATTAAATACACACTGGAGACATTTAAGATAGAGATGAGACTCCAGAAATAAAATCCAGTGATGTGGAGGAGAGGGTTTTCCTTCCAGGAAGCTGAGAAAAATAAAGTATTCAAATATGATGACAGAGAAGATGATGGGAGGAAGGGAACAGGGAGAGAGTCTGGGATTTTGCATATTCCCTGGGGAAAATACCAAAAACATGGTAAGCAATACTCAAAAGGCTTTGAGGAAAACATATGACCTGATAGCAAATCTGTACTTGTAGGAGGAAATACACCATTTCTAGAAAAAAATGAATGAGAAAACAAACACACTGGGTAACTTGAGGCAAATTGTTTGAAAATAATAGTGATAAAAAAATTATAAGTAGGCACTAACATGGATCTGTTGTTTGAAAAATTATTTCTAGATTATTATGAATAGAATCTGTGGACAAGACAAATTAGAAAAAAATGAAAACCCAAACCCAAACAATCTCTGTTACAAAAGACACATAAATAAGGGAAATAGTAAGAAAACATAAAAAATAGAAAGTTAAATTGCATATTAATATATTTGTACTATGATTTAATTGTAAAGAGCAGGGTACAAATCTATATACACACTGGGAACTCAATTTCATTTGAAAATTATATACACACCTATATACCCAAATATATATCCAGGTACTTAGATGGTGAAATTACAGATTATTTTTAGTTTCATTATAGGTTTCTATACACATTTATTATTTTCATATCCAGAAAACAGAAAAAAAATGTTAAAAAATTGATATGGAGGAGCATGAAAGAATTAAAGGTAAGGAAATGTGATGCCCAGCCTTGTCTTAGCTCTTCAGTCTGGGGACAAGGGCAAGAAAGCTTTATCTTGTATTTGCATTTTACCCTTTACTGCAGTCTGTTTGGACCATAAGGTGAATACATTAGTGGTTTATTCCTTCTGAGTTCTTAATAATAAATGGTTAAAATCCACGTTCAAAATGCCATTCATTATTTTCTAACAAACTTGTAAACAAATTGATCATTTAATGAATGTCTTTAGTGGCACCCAACAAACAATATTAAGTAGGTCTCTGCTTTATTGTTTGAATTTCTTTTTAGTATGTCCACTGCTGTAGGATTCCCATGGGCCTCTGTTTTGCTTTTGAAATCTCATGCTCTGGCAAAAGCATTAGATTCCTCTGAGGAATTTTGAGGCTATTGTCAGCAATAATCTTTCTCAGGATTCCATGATCGGCACACTTAGCCTTCGGATGGAGATTGTTGTGGTATTTGTGGTATCATTCAGCCTTTCCAATTCAAAGAACCTATCAGTGATAAAGTGACTCTTTTTTTCACATAAACAGATCCATGCCAATGGTGCATTGCAGTTTCATTGGCTTGTAGGCAGTGCAGAATTTGCGCTTATTAAAAACAATTGGATATTTCAAGATAAGTCAGGCAATTCTCAGACACACTGTAAATCATGAAAATATATCCAGATTTTTGGTTTGCATTTTTCCAGACCCGTGGGCTAAGGTTGGACTTTTGTTAACACTAATATCTATGCATGTGGAATAACAATTTTCATACCATGTTAAGAATAACTCTTCTCATCAGATTTAAAAGTTAGCAACACTAAAAGATTGTCTTGCTGACTTGTCCAACTCATTTATTTTCTGTTGTTTAGAACTCGCAAATCTTGTACATTGAATCCAACTCATTATTGAGAAAAAAAAGTGATAAAACATCTGTGTTAGCTTATATGTGGAATCTAAAAAAACTGAATTTGTGAAAACAGAGAACAGAATGATGGTTACTAAGGGCTGAAGGGAGTAGAATTGGAGGGATGCTGTTTAGGGATATAAAATTACAACTAGTAGATAAGTAAGTCCTGGAGATCTAGCCTAATTATTATAGGCAACAATACTATATTATAAATTTCAAACTTGCTAAGACATTAAATCTTGACTGTTCTCAACATCCACAAAAATGACATAAGAAAGGCATTAGCTCACACTACTGCAGTAATGAAATTGCAATATATAAATGGATAAGGCAACACATTGTACACCTTAAACTTATACACTGTTGCATGTCCATTATATCTCCATTTAGAAAATCTCTGTTAGTGTTTGTGCCTTTGGAATCCATGTTGCCAAAGAATAACTTATGCTTTTCAGATTGAGTGTGCGAGATATTAAACTTGTCAAACTTACATGTCCTTGGCTCCGCTGTCTCACCTTCAAATGTGACAGCATGTTCACAGGAAGCTGATTCTGCTGCAGGGGAGAGGGAAGAAAATGATAAACTTGAAGGGAAGTCCCTATGTATCAGTTAGTATTTTGGTGTTCTCAAATGCTACGTAACATGCATCCCCCAAATAAATATCTTAACAACCATAGTGATTTATTCTCAAAGCTGTGCTAGTTGGCCAGGGCTGATCTCAATTGTGGCTGAGGTCATTCATGTGGGGTGGCTTGGATTTCTTGATCTTGCCGAGGCACAGCTGGGCAGCTCTGCTTTTAGCTGCAGACCCATGGGTTGGCCAGGAAGCTCAGCTCCACGTTTCTCATTTTCCTTGGAACAGCAGGCCAACAAGGGAAGTTCTTCTGTTGAGCCCGCAGAGGCCTGAGAAGCTCTGCTAAGCCAAGCAGATCCATCTAGAGCCTCTGCTTGCATCATGCCTGCTAATATAGCAATAACCAAAGAAGGTCACAAGGCCAAACCCAGGGACAAGGGGAAAGGAAGTACCCTTCTCCCAAAGTGGTTAGAAGAAGTGGAACTTTTGAAAGATAATCAAATCTATCCCACTTTCGTAGGTTAAAAAAGCAGGTTGAAAAAACGATTTCTGGCCATGGTGAGGTAGGCTCTGTCAGACCAAGTGCTTCACTGGGAACTACTAAAAAAGCTGGATAAAACAAAAAGCTATGGGGAGGGGCAGAAGATGGCGGCGTGAGTAGAGCAGCGGAAATCTCCTTCCAAAACAACATATATCTATGAAAATATAACAAAGACAACCCTTCCTAGAATAAAGACCAGAGGACACAGGACAATATCCAGATCACATCCGCACCTGAGAGAACCCAGCGCCTCGCGAAGGGGGTAAGATACAAGCCCCGGCCCCGCAGGAGCCGAGCGCCCCTCCCCCAAGCTCCCAGAGGGAGAAGAGCAGGCAGAGCGGGAGGGAGACGGAGCCCAGGACTGCCGAACACCCAGCCCCAGCCATCCGGGCCAGAGTGCAGGGCGCTCGATACTAGGAAAACAGGGCAGCAAGGACAGTGAGCAGGCACTGGAGGCTGGGCGACAGAGGGCAAAAGAAAAGTGCGCGACCATTTTTTTTTTTTGCTTTTTTGCTGTTTTGTTTTGGCGAGCGCTTTTTGGAAGTCTTAAAGGGATAGGGACCCCAATACTAGGGAAACAGGGCAGAAACACCGGTGAGCAGAGGCCTGAGGCTGGCACCGCAGAATAAAGAAAAACAAACGACCACCTTTTTTTCTTTTTTTAATTAAAAACTTCTTTTTTTTTTTTTTTTAATTAAAAATATTTTTTTTTTCTTTTTTTTTTTGGTGGGCGTTTTGTTTTGGCGGGTGCTTCTTGGAAGTCTTAAAGGGGCAGGGCAGGTCACTTAATCCAGAGGTAGGGAATCCGGGATCTCTGGGCACCCTAACCCCTGGGCTGCAGGGAGCAGGGAGGCCCCTTACGGAGATAAATAGCCTCCCAGCAGCTCCTGCTCCAACGCGACTCCACCATTTTGGAGTAGCTGCCCGAGCCAGGCCACGCCCACAGCAACAGCGGAGATTAACTCCATAGCAGCCGGGCAGGAAGCAGAAGCCCTGTCTGCGCGCAGCTGCGCAGCACAAGCCACTAGAGGCCGCTGTTCTCCCAGGAGAGGAGGGCCACAAACCAACAAGAAGGGAAGCCTTCCAGCCGTCACTCGTCCCAGCTCTGCAAACTATTCCTATCACCATGAAAAGGCAAAGCTACAGGCAGACAAAGATCACAGAGACAACACCAGAGAAGGAGACAGACCTAACCAGTCTTCCTGAAAAAGAATTCAAAATAAGAATCATAAACATGCTGACAGAGATGCAGAGAAATACGCAAGAGAAATGGGATGAAGTCCGGAAGGAGATCAGAGATGCCAGAAAGGAGATCGCAGAAATGAAACAAACTCTGGAAGGGTTTATAAGCAGAATGGATAGAATGCAAGAGGCCATTGATGGAATTGAAATCAGAGAACAGGAACGCATAGAAGCTGACATAGAGAGAGACAAAAGGATCTCCAGGAATGAAACAATATTAAGAGAACTGTGTGACCAATCCAAAAGGAACAATATCCGTATTATAGGGGTCCCAGAAGAAGAAGAGAGAGGAAAAGAGATGGAAAGTATCTTAGAAGAAATAATTGCTGAAAACTTCCCCACGCTGGGGGAGGAAGTAATCGAACAGACCACGGAAATACACAGAACCCCCAACAGAAAGGATCCAAGAAGGGCAACACCAAGACACATAATAATTAAAATGGCAAAGATCAAGGACAAGGAAAGAGTGTTAAAGGCAGCTAGAGAGAAAAAGGTCACCTATAAAGGGAAACCCATCAGGCTAACGTCAGATTTCTCAACAGAAACCCTACAGGCCAGAAGAGAATGGCATGATATATTTAATACAATGAAACAGAAGGGCCTTGAACCAAGGATACTGTATCCAGCACGACTATCATTCAAATATGACGGTGGGATTAAACAATTCCCAGACAAACAAAAGCTGAGGGAATTTGCTTTCCACAAACCACCTCTACAGAACATCTTACAGGGACTGCTCTAGATGGGAGCACTCCTAGAAAGAGCACAGCACAAAACACCCAACATATGAAGAATCGAGGAGGAGGAACAAGAAGGGAGAGAAGAAAAGAATCTCCAGATAGTGTATATAACAGCTCAATAAGCGAGCTAAGTTAGGCAGTAAGATACTAAAGAGGCTAACCTTGAACCTTTGGTAACCACGAATTTAAAGCCTGCAATGGCAATAAGTACATATCTTTCAATAGTCACCCTAAATGTTAATGGGTTGAATGCACCAATCAAAAGACACAGAGTAACAGAATGGATAAAAAAGCAAGACCCATCTATATGCTGCTTACAAGAAACTTACCTCAAACCCAAAGACATGTACAGACTAAAAGTCAAGGGATGGAAAAACATATTTCAAGCAAACAACAGTGAGAAGAAAGCAGGGGTTGCAGTACTAATATCAGACAAAATAGACTTCAAAACAAAGAAAGTAACAAGAGATAAAGAAGGACACTACATAATGATAAAGGGCTCAGTCAAACAAGAGGATATAACCATTCTAAATATATATGCACCCAACACAGGAGCACCAGCATATGTGAAACAAATACTAACAGAACTAAAGGGGGATATAGACTGCAATGCATTCATTCTAGGAGACTTCAACACAACACTCACCCCAAAGGATAGATCCACTGGGCAGAAAATAAGTAAGGACACGGAAGCACTGAACAACACAGTAGAGCAGATGGACCTAATAGACATCTATAGAACTCTACATCCAAAAGCAGCGGGATATACATTCTTCTCAAGTGCACATGGAACATTCTCCAGAATAGACCACATACTAGGCCACAAAAAGAGCCTCAGAAAATTCCAAAAGATTGAAACCCTACCAACCAACTTTTCAGACCACAAAGGCATAAAACTAGAAATAAACTGTACAAAGAAAGCAAAGAGGCTCACAAACACATGGAGGCTTAACAACACGCTCCTAAATAATCAATGGATCAATGACCAAATCAAAATGGAGATCCAGCAATATATGGAAACAAATGACAACAACAACACTAAGCCCCAACTTCTGTGGGACACAGCAAAAGCAGTCTTAAGAGGAAAGTATATAGAATCCAAGCATATTTAAAAAAGGAAGAGCAATCCCAAATGAATGGTCTAATGTCACAATTATCAAAATTGGAAAAAGAAGAACAGATGAGGCCTAAGGTCAGCAGAAGGAGGGACATAATAAAGATCAGAGAAGAAATAAATAAAATTGAGAAGAATAAAACAATAGCAAAAATCAATGAAACCAAGACTGGTTCTTCGAGAAAATAAACAAAATAGATAAGCCTCTAGCCAGACTTATTAAGAAGAAAAGAGAGTCAACACAAATCAACTGTATCAGAAACGAGAAAGGAAAAATCACGACGGACCCCATGGAAATGCAAAGAATTATTGGAGAATACTATGAAAACCTATATGCTAACAAGCTGGGAAACCTAGGAGAAATGGACAACTTCCTAGAAAAATATAACCTTCCAAGATTGACCCAGGAAGAAACAGAAAATCTAAACAGACCAATTACCAGCAACGAAATTGAAGACGTAATCCAAAAACTACCAAAGAACAAAACCCCCGGGCCAGATGGATTTACCTCGGAATTTTATCAGACATACAGGGAAGACATAATATCCATTCTCCTTAAAGTTTTCCAAAAAATAGAGGAGGAGGGGATACTCCCAAACTCATTCTATGAAGCTAACATCACCCTAATACCAAAACCAGGCAAAGACACCACCAAAAAAGAAAACTACAGACCAATATCCCTGATGAACGTAGATGCAAAAATACTCAACAAAATATTAGCAAACCGAATTCAAAAATACATCAAAAGGATCATACACCATGACCAAGTGGGATTCATCCCAGGGATGCAAGGATGGTACAACATTCGAAAGTCCATCAACATCATCCACCACATCAACAAAAAGAAAGACAAAAACCACATGATCATCTCCATAGATACTGAAAAAGCATTTGACAAAGTTCAAAATCCATTCATGTTAAAACTCTCAGCAAAATGGGAATAGAGGGCAAGTACCTCAACATAATAAAGGCCATCTATGATAAACCCACAGCCAACATTATATTGAACAGCGAGAAGCTGAAAGCATTTCCTCTGAGATCAGGAACTAGACAGGGATGCCCACTCTCTCCACTGTTATTTAACATAGTACTGGAGGTCCTAGCCACGGCAATCAGACAAAATAAAGAAATACAAGGAATCCAGATTGGTAAAGAAGAAGTTAAACTGTCACTATTTGCAGATGACATGATACTGTACATAAAAAACCCTAAAGACTCCACCCCAAAACTACTAGAACTGATATCGGAATACAGCAAAGTTGCAGGATACAAAATCAACACACAGAAATCTGTGGCTTTCCTATATACTAACAATGAACCAACAGAAAGAGAAATCAGGAAAACAACTCCATTCACAATTGCATCAAAAAAAATAAAATACCTAGGAATAAACCTAACCAAAGAAGTGAAAGACTTATACTCTGAAAACTACAAGTCACTCTTAAGAGAAATTAAAGGGGACACTAACAGATGGAAACTCATCCCATGCTCGTGGCTAGGAAGAATTAATATCGTTAAAATGGCCATCCTGCCCAAAGCAATATACAGATTTGATGCAATCCCTATGAAACTACCAGCAACATTCTTCAATGAACTGGAACAAATAATTCAAAAATTCATATGGAAACACCAAAGACCCCGAATAGCCAAAGCAATCCTGAGAAAGAAGAATAAAGTAGGGGGGATCTCACTCCCCAACTTCAAGCTCTACTATAAAGCCATAGTAATCAAGACAATTTGGTACTGGCACAAGAGCAGAGCCACAGACCAATGGAACAGACTAGAGAATCCAGACATTAACCCAGACATATATGGTCAATTAATATTTGATAAAGGAGCCATGGACATACAATGGCGAAATGACAGTCTCTTCAACAGGTGGTGCTGGCAAAACTGGACAGCTACATGTAGGAGAATGAAACTGGACCATTGTCTAACCCCATATACAAAAGTAAACTCAAAATGGATCAAAGACCTGAATGTAAGCCAGGAAACCATTAAACTCTTGGAAGAAAACATAGGCGAAAACCTCTTAGACATAAACATGAGTGACCTCTTCTTGAACATATCTCCCCGGGCAAGGAAAACAACAGCAAAAATGAGTAAGTGGGACTATATTAAGCTGAAATGCTTCTGTACAGCAAAAGACACCATCAATAGAACAAGAAGGATCCCTACAGTATGGGAGAATATATTTGAAAATGACACATCCGATAAAGGCTTGACGTCCAGAATATATAAGGAGCTCACACGCCTCAACAAACAAAAAACAAATAACCCAATTAAAAAATGGGCAGAGGAACTGAACAGACAGTTCTCCAAAAAAGAAATACAGATGGCCAACAGACACATGAAAAGATGCTCCACATCGCTAATTATCAGAGAAATGCAAATTAAAACTACAATGAGGTATCACCTCACACCAGTAAGGATGGCTGCCATCCAAAAGACAAACAACAACAAATGTTGGCGAGGCTGTGGAGAAAGGGGAACCCTCCTACACTGCTGGTGGGAATGTAAACTAGTTCAACCATTGTGGAAAGCAGTATGGAGGTATATCAAAATGCTCAAAACAGACTTACCATTTGACCCAGGAATTGCACTCCTAGGAATTTACCCTAAGAATGCAGCAATCAAGTTTGAGAAAGACAGATGCACCCCTATGTTTATTGCAGCACTATTTACAATAGCCAAGAATTGGAAGCAACCTAAATGTCCATCAATAGATGAATGGATAAAGAAGATGTGGTACATATACACAATGGAATACTACTCAGCCATAAGAAGAGGGCAAATCCTACCATTTGCAGCAACATGGATGGAGCTGGAGTGTATTATGCTCAGTGAAATAAGCCAAGCAGAGAAAGAGAAATACCAAATGATTTCACTTATCTGTGGAATATAAGAACAAAGGAAAAACTGAAGGAACAAAACAGCAGCAGAACCACAGAACTCAAGAATGGACTAACAGGTACCAAAGGGAAAGGGACTGGGGAGGATGGGTGGGTAGGGAGGGATAAGGGGGTTAGAAGTAGGGGGGTATTAAGATTAACATACATGGGGGGGTAGGAGAAAAGGGAGGGCTGTACAACACAGAGAAGGCAAGTAGTGATTCTACAACATTTTGCTATGCTGATGGACAGTGACTGTAAAGGGGTTTATAGGGGAGACCTGGTATAGGGGAGAGCCTAGTAAACATAATATTCGTCATGTAAGTGTAGATTAGTGATACCAAAAACAAAGCAAAAAAAAAAAAAAAAAAAAAAGGGCAGTTCCTGTGTGGTAACCTCCAACGAGTTCTACACAAGGGTATAAAGGGCATATAAAAGTGTAGGCAAAGGGTCTGTTAGTGTTTATACAGAGGATCAAAGCCTAATTGGGCTACCCCGAAAATGAACTAAGATACGATATGAAAAAGAACTTCCAACATCAGCACTCTCTGGAAGACTCATGCCAGAAGATGATCATCAAAAAACCCCAACAAAGATCCACGCACTGCTACAGCTGTAGATGCACTCATCCCACCAGTTCCTGGACTTGCCATGGGAATGAAGGAGATATCTAAGCTGGCCTGTGCATACAGTAAAACAACAAATTTGACTGGATCTATACTGTTGGAACTCATCCAAGAATTTGGAGAAGTGCAAATTGTAGCGCTCCAAACTCTTACAACTACAGACTATTTACTGTTAAAAGAACATATGTGAACATGTGAACAGTCCCCAGGAATGGGTTGTTTTAATTTGTCTGATTTCTCTCAGACTGTTCAAGTTCAGTTGGACAATATCCACCATATCATAGATAAGTTTTCACAAATGCCTAAGGTGCCTTAATGGTTTTCTTGGTTTCACTGGAGATGGCTGGTAATTACAGATATGCTTTGGTTATGTAACTATACTCCTATTATGTTAATGTGTGTGTGCAATTTAAGTAGTAGCTTAAAACCTATATATGCTGAAGTTACTCTACAAGAAGATATGTCAAAGAAATAATCAATCTTCCCATGTTTTCTTCCGCCTGCTACTTCTATAGCTTTTCTTCTTCCTTCCTAATTACAACCCTTAAATAGAATTCGTGCCTCATATCAAATTTACCGTGTATCATAATTCTTCCAAGTGGTAAAGATACCTCAAGACAAATGCTGGGCATAGAAGCCACAGGGCATAAATATGCAAAGAAGTAAAAAGCTAACCTTTTCAAACAATAAGGCTTCTCTCTCACTTACCAACTTCACATTTCCCTGTATGGCCCCGGAAGATGACTGGTTAGCCAGAGACGGGTAAGATTCCTCAAGGGAGGAACAACCTAAGACAGGCACAGTCGCAGGGGGGCCATCAGGTGAGAAATTGGGGATCAACAGAGGTGAGGCTTAGAACCTCACCCCCCCGTTCTGAGAGAAATCTTCTGCATACGTGGATGTTTTATTGCCCTGGTCTAGCTTGGATTAACACATAGTCTACAGGCACACACCTGATCATCTACATGTGCTCTCTTACAACACTAAACTATGTTTTCTACCTTTATCTTGTATCTACCTACCACTTCAGCATTTTATTAAAAATAATAATAATAAAGAGAGAAATGTGGTATCCACATATAAATCAAGTATAAAAACCAAATGAGTATTCATATTTGAACTGACTGTTTATAGTTCATAATGCATGAGCAAAACCGAAAGTTTCTGTGATGACTGCCCTTGTACTGTTCACTATGTAACTTGTTCATTATGTAAGAATTTGTTCTACATGTAAAAACTTGTTTGTTATGCCTCAGAAGATTGGAGACTGACAAAAATTAGGCTTGGGGTGGAATAATGATTGTGCATTGAGCATTGACTCCCCTATACAGAATTTTATTGTCGTTAACAACCATTTGATCAATAAATATGAGAGATGCCCTCACAAAAAAAAAAAAAAAAAAAAAAAAAAAAAAGGACAGACTTCCAATGGTAAAATAAATAAGTAACTGGGATGTAATGTATAGCATAAGGAATATAGTCAAGATATTGTAACAGCCTGGTAGGGTGATAGCTGGAACCTAGAATTATGTATATAAATGTTCTACCACTGTGTTGTACACTTGAAACTCATGTAATGTAATACTGTGTGTCAACTACCCTTCAATAAAAAATAATTATTAAAAAAAAAAAAAAAAAAACCAAATGAGTATTCATATTTGAACTGACTGTTTAGAGTTCATAATGCATGAGCAAAACCGAAAGTTTCTGTGATGACTCCCCTTGTACTGTTCACTATGTAACTTATTCATTATGTAAGAATTTGTTCTACATGTAAGAACTTGTTTGTTATGCCTCAGAAGATTGGAGACTGACGAAAATTAGGCTTGGGGTGGATTAATGATTGTGCATTGAGCATTGACTCCCCTATACAGAATTTTATTGTCGTTAACAACCATTTGATCAATAAATATGAGAGATGCCCTCACAAAAAAAAAAAAAAAAAAAGGACAGACTTCCAATGGTAAAATAAATAAGTAACCGGGATGTAATGTATAGCATAAGGAATATAGTCAAGATATTGTAACAGCTTGGTAGGGTGATAGCTGGAACCTAGAATTATGTATATAAATGTTCTACCACTGTGTTGTACACTTGAAACTAATGTAATGTAATACTGTGCGTCAACTTCCCTTCAATAAAAAAAAAAAAAACAAAAAAAAAAAACACACAAAGCTATGCTTGAGGACATCCTAAGGCAACAGCAGGACTTGAGAAGCCAAAAAGCCCAGAGATAAGAGACAAGCACACTGAGCTGAGCACCACTTTGCCTTTGATTTTTCTGCTTGGAACATATGCCCATTTGCAGCATATGAACTTAAGGCCAGAGGTAGAGCAGGGTGTGGTGCTGTGGCAGGCTCTCTGGGCTGGAGACTAAAGATCAGAGATCAGGACTCCCAAGGCATCCACTGATGAAATCAGATCCCAGAGAGAAGGAAATGGAACTTCAGAGACTTGAGCCTAAAGTTCCGTGTGAAATTTTTCCTCAAGTGTGTATAAGATGCTTAATATGTATGTAGATGGGCAAAAATTCCTGGGAGGGTAAAGAGCTGGGCAGAAGTTTTGGCAGTACTGCGGTGCTGGCAAGACTGAGGTAGGAGTCTGGGTGTGCCATGGAGGAGGAGCTTCAGGAATGGTCCTCTTTGGGTCCTCTGGCAGGCAGCTAGAAAATCCAGAAGTATTTGCAACTGAGGCAATCCATTTCTAAATGACCGATGGGTTGGAGGTGACCTCAAAATAGGAACTAGCATACCAGTAAATAAGCAAATATTTTGAAATGAATGATAATGAAAAATAATTTATAATTTGTGAGAAGTTGCTAAGGCAGGGCTTAGAGGGAAATACGAGCACATATGTTAGAACAAAACAAATGCTAAAGAGCACAAATTCCAGTACTCATCACATTAGCCAGGAAAAGGGTAGCAAGTTAAACCCAGGAATGAGTAAGAAATAAAATGACAAAGCTAATGGCAGATATCAGGGAAACAGCAAGTAATATTGAGAAAGTCAATAAAGCCAGAAGTCGGTTCTTTGAAAAATCTAACAGGATGGATAAATGACAAGGAAGAATGATATCATAAAATGAGAAAAACACAAATTGCCAACATAATCACAGATATTAAAGAGGCTAAAAAAGGGATATAATGAGTAATGCATGCCAAAATTTGGAGAGTTATGGCCAAATGGGAAAAGCTTTTTTTTTTTTTTAAGCCAGTCAAATTTAGCAGTGGGGAAGCTTTTTAAACAAGAAGGACCATTTACTAAAACCAAAATAAGAAGAAACAGAATTCTGAATAGTCCATTACTTAAAAAAAATTTAATCTGTTGTTACAAACCTTTACATACGTACACAGAAACTCAAAAAAACAAAAAAACTTCAGGACCAGATGTTCTTACTGGTAAATTTTTCTAACATTTAAGGAAGAAGTAATGCCAATGCTTCAGAAACTCCTCCAGCACACAGAAAATGTGGGAACACCTCCAAACTCATTTTTAAAGGCCAGCATAACCTTACTACCAAAACCTGAAAGGGATTTTACAAGAAAGGAAGGTGAAAACTAGGCCCTCGCATGAACATAGCTGAAAATATCCTCAACAAAGTAGTTGTAAGTTAATCGCAGCAACATGTCAATTGGAAAATAGATCAGGATCACGTTGTGTTGATTCCAGGAGTGCAAGATTGTTAATCAGGAAATAATGTAACACCCATCATTAATAGAATAAAGGAGGAAAAAATAACATCGTCTAAATAGATTCAATAAGGCATTTGATATTTTTAACATCTCTTAGCAAACTAGGAATAAAACTGAAAATAAACTAGCCTTCCACTTGCAAACTTATAAAACATTACTGACAGAAATTGTAAAAGACCAGAGTAAGTGGAGGGATAGATCATGTTCATATAGTAAAACTGTAAATGATTCAGAATTGGTATATAGACTGAATATAATCTATAGAAGGGTTTTTTTCTCATGTATGGAAAATTACAAACTGACTTCAGAATTCATACTAAAGTGAAAGGGCAAAGGTAGGTAAGTCAATTTTGAAGGAAAAAGACACAATCAAAGGACTTATACCAGCAGATATTTTGTGTTATTTTAAAGTTAGGGTAATTAGAACATTGTGGTAGCGGTGGTAGTATAGATAAGATCAATGTTTTCCTGGAAATAGATCTACTTATACACAGTCATCTAATTTACAAAAAGTGCTGCTGAAGCATGGTGGGGAAGGAATAGTTTTTAAAAATATATGATACTGGATAAATCAGATATCTATTTGAGCCCTGTCTCACCTAATAGAAAAGTAAAATCCAAATGGATCAAAGACATAAATGTCTTTATAACTTTGGTGGTAGACAACGATTTCTTGAATATCTACACCTGTGAAAGAAAAGATTGATAGGTTAGACTTTATTCAAATTAAAAACTGCTGTTCACCAACAGAAACCATTCAGAAAGTTTAAACCAGGGCACAATGTGGGAGAAGATATTTGTGGTAAATATAATGGACTTATATACAAACTACATAATGAACTTTCCATAAAGAGATAGGAAAAAGGCAGATAACCCAATAGAAAAATGGGAAAAATATTTAAACAGCCCCTTCACAAAAGAGGGTATCTAAATGGACAATTTTGAAAGAGTTTCTTATTTTATTACCCATCAGGAAAGAGCAAATGAAAAACTCAAGTCAATTCCACTACATACCCACAAGAATGGCTAAAATAGGACCAACCCCAGCTGTTAGCAAGGATACGGGATAACTGGAAATATCAGACAGAGAGAATTGAGAGAATTGTGTGATTACTTTGCAAAATGTTTTGACAGTATTTGCTTAGCTGGACATACACACACACACACACACACACACCCTCACACAATGCCACAATAATTCAGGTACAAAAATGTTCATTGTAGCTGAGTTTTTAATTGTTCAAAAGAAGAACAAATACAAAGACCCCAGCAAAACAGTATATAAATTGTATGATAGTCACACAATGAAACACTATATAGTAATGAAAAAGTATGTATGAGTTTCACACAAAAAATCATTACATTTATTACAGATATAATATTAAGTGAAAGAATATTTCTATTTATATGAAGTTTTTAAAGAAGCAAAATTAATCTATGAAGATATAGGTAAAATAGGTATATGGTAGGGTAATAGTGGTGAATGGAAGTAAGGGAAATTTCAGGGTTGCTGTTAATATTCTATGTTGTGATCTGGGTGGTGGCATTACAGGTATAATCACTTTGTAAATTCACTGAGCTGTACACTTTACTTAATATTTCTGCACTTTATGTGGGTTACTTTTCCAAAGAATTTTGATCAAAATGTAATTGTGTGGTGATAAAAGTATATGTGATATAATTATATATGATGAATGTGTAGGCTAGTTCACTTACCCATGTAAACTGTCCCCACCTGCAGACCAGCTCAGGTATTGATAATGACTGCTGTGAGCTTAGTGTAGGAGACTAATAGCAGTAACCATTAATGTATGGGATTGAACTAAAAAAGACCCAAAAAACAAGTTGTTCAGGCTTATAGCCTCACGAGAAGACACAAGAATTACAGGAAGTGTCTTTTATCACTGAACTCATTTCTCTCTTTTGAAATCAAGACCATCATGGATTGATGCCTGAGTAGTTCATTCACCTTTAGAAAAGGCGGGGAACTTACTGTAGTTTTTGACAAGCAACTGAAGACAGTACGTTCCTTACCTGTAGATCACTTACATGCTCACTAACAAAGCAGGGGTCAGGAGGCCCCTCTGTCACACAAAGGACATTCAGAGCTAAAATGGTGCTCTCATTATAGTTTGGAATGAAAGAAAATGGTAAAATGTCTCCATTCTGGTGTCATAGATACTTGAAATTCAGCTTATCTTGTGATAAACTCAATTTTTCACAATCTCTAGTCTACTATAATCTTTAGCTGGGACAAGGAGAAAAGACTGGGAAGTACCTCAGTTGGTAGGTAGAACAAAGTATCTGAAGGTCTGAAGACCAAGCTTTCTTTAATTTCCAGCCAAACAAAAGAGGTTGTTTTTTTTTGCAAGTCATATCAAGTATCAGCTATCCAGACCTACCATGCTATCCTGTAATTAGCTGTGGTCCTTGGTTTTTAACTCAACATAAGTGTCAAGGAAACAGACAGCTCTTTTGGTCTTAGTTTTAATATGAAATCAGGGCCCACAAAATGCCACTGGGACTGAAATTTCTGTTATGTGAGTTCTTCTGAATCCACACACTGATGTACAAATGGTAGACATTCCGACCTGGCTTCCTTTCTTGTGTCAAAAGCCCTGTCCTCCAGTATAAGGAAAGGAGAGAGTAGGATCGTTCACCAGTGTTTCCAGTTGACCTTGGAACCCAGCATGTCAAGAAGAACTCTCTGAAGATAAATGAGCCTTCAACTATTTTTTATTTTCAAGGCTTTGGAGACACCTTGCTCCCTGAAACTCCAAGGTCAGCCCGCCACCTTTTTGTTCTGAGATTTGGACTGGTCTGTATGTTCCGGCTTTAAACGAGGGCCTATCATAGCAGAAAAGCTGAACAGTGGTGCTGGGTTTTTAAGTCCCTTACAAATGCAGTGGGTCTTAAAGCTTTCTCTGCTTTGCCATGAAGTTTGCATCTAGGAAAAACTGGAGCTGCGCTCTAGGCACCACATATGTTTTGTATTTGCTGAATAAATGTCTTGGTACCTTTGCCTCCTGTTCACTGGCTTCCCGTCTGTGATGAGCATGTTTCCCTTTGTGTCTGAACGAGGGTAGTAAGTCACTGCACTCTTCCCCTTCAGATTATAATCTTCAAGTGACTGGAACTCATTGGCTTCAGAAGAACTTTCTTTTTCCCTCCTGCCTCTGGAATGTGACCAGATGACTAGACCACGCTCACTGCAGGCTCGGAGTGAGCAAATCATAGTTTAGAGTCTGGGAAATACTGATTCATGCCATGGCAGGTAGCTGTCTTAAGTCGATAATGCAAGAGCAGCACGATCATGCAATACCTCTCTGAGATCTTCACCACCGAACAAACACTACCAGTAAGTAGCAAGAGAAGGAAAATGCCCATATGCTTGGAAGTGCCAGTGTGCACTGAAGAGCATTTGGAGCTCACCATTGCTTTCAGTTGTTCTATTTATCTAGAGTTTCTTTGAGGCAGGGTAGTGGGGAATGATCCAGCACTGAATATTTCAGAAGGACACAGCTAATCCCTGTCCCTCACTGATAAGCTCTACTGACTCTGCAGTCTTTATAAAGATTTATAAAACTCATTACTTAAAAAAAGGGGGGCTTCTAGGTAGGATTTATTAACCTACTGTATATGAAAAACAGTTATATCATCAGTGAAGCTTCATAAACTGAATGCAAAATTATGTATAAGTGCATATGATGTTTATATGTTTGGACAGAGGATTCATAGCTTTCCCTAGATTCTGAAAGCAATCCTGTGCTCCCCAAAGTGAGCTACTGTGATTGGAATTGCTTTTTTCTTCAAATATACCCAATTGCTGGGATTTATATACACTGTTGAAGTTTTAGATCTCTCTGCTTACCTAAGCTACCATCATTTCTTTTTATTTTCTAGATATTTTAGAGTTAAGGGATCACACTGTTGTATAATTTGTGTTTATTATTTTGTTCTTGTCTATGGGTGACTTTCAGAAAAGCAGACATCCATGTTTAGCCTCTCCTCTTACTCTTTCAGGGGTAGAACAGTGATTCATTACCCCAGTTGTTACAGGACTTTGCTCTCCTTATGAATTCTTACGGTTGCTGGGACTCTTAAAATATTCATTTTGCCCCTTCTCTCTCAACTATCCTCAGCCTCCCCAGCTTGGAGGAATTCATATAAATTGTTTGCTAACACAGGATTTTATGCTGGTAGGTTCTAGAAAGCCCTTCTCTGCCTTCCTCTTCCCATTCTCATACACAACCATTATCTCAGGCTTATCTTAAAGGACATCTTACTTCCATTATTCACTTGAGTGGAACTTCCAAATGGATGGACAATAATAATTGGCTTTCCAGCTCCAGAGGGGAATTAGGGTGTCAGGAAGTGGAACTGCTCCATTCCATTTGCTAAAAGAAGATGTAGTCCCCTTCATCATAGACCACAAAGCCACCCAGCAACATTCCCCAAGTTCACACTTGATTCAGACAAAGATACCAGCCTAAGGCCTCCCATAGCTTTCCCACCAGCTCCCTTGGGAGATGATTTGTCAATAGCTGGGTCAGAGGATGATAACTGGGATAAAATTCAAAGTTTGAAAGTTTGATTTTTTCAAAGTGCTTTTAAAACATTCTGAAAGACTATAAGGGAACATCTCCTGGTGATTTGGAATTTTCCTTGCCTTTTTTGTTAATAGGTTCACAGTTTTGACTTGGTAAAAGTTGATATGATAAGTATTATTTCATAATTTATGTATTAGGGTAGATGGAACCTGATCACTTAGTGAAGACTCTTCCTAATGAGTTCATGTTTATGGGAGGGAAACCAGAGACTTAGCCAAATGGCTCATCCTGTTAATGAGGCTGGGCAGAAAAGTTGCTCAAGAGAATGTTCTCTTTCACTCCCATCTTTTGTTAAAGCTTTAAGTGACACCTTAACTTTGCTTCCCTTGAAAATATAGTGGTTTGAAAATATAAGTGGTTCTCTATTCAGTTTTTGTTTTCTGAACAGAATATTTGGAAATCCATAGGTTGGGTTTTTGGTAAAATGGTCACCCTGTTTCTGAGAAGGGGTAACCAAGGGTAGTCAAGGCTAATTGTATGAAAAGGTCTGAACTCCAAGTCAGTGACCCAGCTAGAAGCATGTACAGGTCACAAATGAGGTTCAGTAATGCAGTTATTTTAATAACAAGTTAAGGAAGTTATGGCACTGGATGTACGCTCCTAATTTCTTACAGGGCTGATAGTGTGAAAAATTTAAACTTAGATAACCCAGCTTTGTAGTATCTGATCACAAAACTGAACAATCATGGTAAGTGCATACTTGCTGGTTATGAAAACCAAACCAGGCTAACAAACAAATAATAGAAAGTGCAAAAGAACAAATTTAGCTTTTAGACTTCAGCACAAGGAAGTAAGTGTACAAATTATCTCATAATCCCACAAGATAAAAGCAGTTGTCTCATCTCACACCGTGTGTCCCTCCTGGTCACTTGAGATCAACCTAAGCAAACCCCTAAATCCCAACAACTCTGAGAGAGCTTACGGCTCACTGACTTCACCAGATAAATGGCCCTGGTAATGTCAGGGCAGTTTTGTTTGTCTGTCTGAAGAATATACATCTATATTTTAAATTGCATTACCCAGTTTATCCATGGGATAAGGGATGTTTACCTTCACAAATTCCTGGCTTCTGAGCTGAACTAAACAGGGCAAGTTTAAAGGCAGGAGCTTAGAGCAGCTTGTAGGCCTTTGACAGCTCTGATGCGGTCTGCCAAGGCCGACTGAGCAAACCTCAGGCTTATCTCTTGGCTTCTGGGCTGAGTGCCCTGGGCTCTCAGGTCTTTTCTGCTGCCTGCAGCTTCAGGCAATGCCTTGCAAAGACGATGGAATAATGTTACAAAGAATCGTTTGGTGTGGGATTAGCGTTCCCAGATGGGGGTCCAAGGACCTGCTCAGCAGCCTGTGGAGGCCGAGGAAGACTGGCCACGACGTCTGTGCCAGCCCTGGCTGCATCACCTCAGGCTGAGTCTACTTTTGTTGGTACAGGACTTTCTCTCATTCTCTTGTTTCCAGTTTGTTGTGTTTCTGTGAGATGAGGTGTTTGCTCATCACCGAGAATAGCAGGGAAGTAGAGGCAGAAAACGAAAAGATGAACCCAGGACTCTTACAGACCAATGCTTCCACTCTGCCCGGCTCATGCAGGCTTGGATGTGAGCTGCAGACCAAGGCTTACCAAGTGCAGCAGCTGCTTGCTGCCATCTGCTGTAGTCACTGTTGCTAGCAAGCCCCCCGCCATGGCTCATGCTCAGGAGAAGGAATAGGAAAGGGAGGAAGTGAGAATGGGGAGCATCCTCGCTACCCAGCAAATCCCCGCAATTGTGTGGCTATGGCTGCATGTCACAGACACAGTCACCTTTGCCATCGCAAATGAACCATAGTGACTTTTCAGGACTTAAAATATGTTTTCCTTTTCACTAAAGTGTGGTTACTTCTTCCACTCTGTGAAGGAGAAAGTGTGAAAGTGCAAATACATATAGATGAGCTCCAAAAGAATGAGGGTGTCTTATATTGTTGACAATAGCCTAGATCGTTATGGAAAGTTTTGAGCTTCTCCTGAATAAACATTGAATTAAGATTTAGGGTAAAGAATTACTGGTGAGTAAGAATCTAGGAGTAAATCTGGAAGATACACATCTAAAGATAATCAAGGCTTTTGTACCTGAAGAAGCCATCATTCTGTCTCCCTGCCAACAGCCCAGTATCTTTACTTTCTCTTAAAATCAGACTTGTTATATGATCCCATTTCCTTTCTGTGAGCTAACTTCCAGATGCACATATAATCTGTCTTTCGGGACCAGCTTCCAAGTGAGTAAATTCACCAATGGTCTACTGTGTTCTTGATTTTGGAAATTGCCTTTGCTGGCTTCCTCCAAATCTAGTTTCCTGCACATAGTCTGTTGCTGGTTCTTGCAAAACTCTGATCTCTTCCTTGTTTCCTGTGATGGCCTTTTCACTTACTTCTTTCCCCTATCTACAAATTTTGGAAATGTAAAGAGAAGAATCCATTTTATTATTCTAACTGTAGGTGAAAGGACCGGATCTGAGCTTGGGCCTGAATAGGCTGCTTTTCTGACTCTGAGCTTCTTTTCTCTTCTCCGTCCATTCATTCAGGTGTAATAATGATGAGTTTGCTAATGACATGTATAGAAAATCTCCATTTTGCCCTCTTTGGTGCTGGGTTACTCACTTCCTAGCACTGTTTCATGAGCTGAAGAAAACAGTTTTGTCCCCTAAACTTTACAGCATAAAGCATACAAATTCTGAATTCTGCCATCAGGTGATGTTGTTAGTTTCTCCTTCATTTAAATTTGCCCATTGGAAATTATAATTTCCATGAAAAATTGAAATATATTACTGACATTATTTTGTATGACATAACTTCATCTGGATTTAAATAGCAAAGCCATAATATGGAAAAGAGTATTATTTGCTTGCTTGATCTTCTGCTGTTCTCTATCTAACCCTACGGTGGATTAGTGCCAGCAGCAAGGCTGGAGTGAAGAGATTGGGTTTGCGAAAATTGGGCTAAATGTATTCCAGGTTCATGAAACAAAACAACCGTTGAAATGGATATAAGGAATCAAGGCATCCCATAGCAGACACAGTTTGCTGATTTTAGACTCACTGTGGCACTTAACAAAACAAACATATGAATTTAACTAATGCTCTTAATTTTGCATTTTATATGAAAATAGCATTATGATACAATATAATGGCCATTTAAATCTTTTCTGGCTCTGCCACTAAGTAATATATTACTTAATCTGATTGTATATTTCCTTTTCAACAAACTAGGGGATTGGTAATAGATGATTTCTGAGGACTCTTTTAGTTCTATAATTAGGCTTTCATGGTGTACTCTTTTCAAGAGCACAAATTCAAGTCAAACAAACCTTGGTTTAAGCCCAACTCGGCCACTTTCTGTGTGATCTTGGGTAAGTTATTTCAAATTTCTGTTTCTCATAGATAACATAGTGAACCCCTTGCCAAACTCTATGCTGTGCATATTAAATAAGGGAATGTACACAAAGCCATCAGTAATGTACAGGATATGACATATAATCAAGTCCAAATAAGTGATTCCTTCTCCTTTTCTGTAAGCCCTAGGGCAGATTATTCCTCTTAAAAATCTATCCAAATATAGAGCCATATCAACCAAGAGTCTATATTACTGTTTTATTTCCATTGACTAGAAAATTCAAAGTTTAGTCATAACTTTTGCCTAAACAGCTAATTCCATGACATCTGAGCAAAGAAATAATCAGCAGAGAACTGGAAACTGTTACTGATCATCAAGTATATCATGTTGATTAGCTTGACTGGAATATGTGTTTTGATGTTTTATTATGAAAAGTTTAAATAGAGACATGCAAATAATTGTGCAACAAACACTCATATACCTGCCTTCTATACCCTATTTAAATATTTTGATATATTTACTTTATTACATTCCTATCTGTTTCTCTCTCCATCCACCTGATTGGTATTTATTGATACATTAAAATAAATTACGTTCATTAAAATCTTGAGAACAAAAATAAAAACTAGAAATATGCTTCTCTCTAGGAGCAGACCAAACAAAACAAATAGCAAGATTTCAAAACCCTTAAAAATGAGATGCTCCACATTTCCTAAAATTAGTAAGGTAGTTTTTTTTTTTACCTCTTTGACAGCTACAATATTTATTATAACTTTTTTAAAGTGAGGAAATTTAGAATAGTGGAACTGAAATATGTTGTAAGAGTAGAGAGTTTATCCATCACAGCAGAATACATGTATATGCTGTATTTTTCTAACTTGGGAATAAAGCTAACTAATTACTTATTCTGTACTCTACAAAAATTACCTCCAAAAATATCCTTGTATGAACTGAAAATATCCTCTTCCAAATGACATATTTTGACACTTATGCAATTCAAATACTGGGTGAACTGATCTTTGGGCAAACCTTTCTCTCCCAAGTTCAAATCCAAAGGATATACTCTGTTCAGTATCCAATTATAACCCTTTGAAATGATAGCTGTTAACAAAAATCCCAATGACCACTATGTTAAGACACATTATTTATGATGGCACCCTCCACATTCCAGTTGGTTTTATCAAAACACCAACTTTGCAGCATCATGACATACCTAGGAGTCAATATCCAAGAGCATTTTTCAAGTTAGTTAAAACTGTGTTTGTGTATATACTGTCTTTATACAATATATATATTGTATATATATATATATTGCATGCTCTACCCATCTGCAAGAGAAATCCTCTGCAGTCTGAGCTCTTTCTCAGTGTCTCAGTGTCACAGAATCCGTTCTTCTCTCCTTGGTTCCAGAAGGAACCAGGGCAGTGTGGAAGGCTATCTGACTTTGCCAAGTGTCTGTTTCATACTTGTGGTTTTAGACTCGCGATGCACTGGTTATGCTGCTTTTCTCAGACTATTATGGCTATGCTGAACTGTGGGGGTGCGTGGATAGCGGAATGAGTAGATGTTTGGAAATTCCAGGCAAGTGTGGCTGTGGGAAAGAGGACAGAGAGAAAAGGGATGTTTGCAAGGGATGAAAAAGGATGTTTGTGAAGGAGTGGTCACTGAGCTGGGTCATGGCAGCTAAACTTGTTAAGGAGCAGAGGAGGGCACTGTGCGGGTGATAAATAGGAGGAGACGGCCCAGTGAGTGCACTGAGGGCTGGGTGCGCGTGGAGATGTATTATAGGCTGAGGACCAGAGTGGGGCCCTGAAATGAGCAGAAGGTGACCTTCAGACCTGGGATATTTAAAGTGGTGATATTCCAGGTGGTCACAATAATGTAACAATAACAATGATAGCAACTGCTCTTGCCTACTTGCAATGTGCTGGGCAAAATACTGGGAGGGTTATAGTCAGGAACTCCTCACACTATGCAGCAGGTCTGTAAGTCAGGAATCACAGACATGCATCTTTTACAGAAGAAACTGCAAATTTGGGAACTTATTCCAGTCACATAGGTCGAAAGTGGCTGGGCCATGTTACAAAATGATAACCACATGTAGCCTGTGACTGTGTGACTGCACGGGAGTCTGGAGTGAAGAAAAGATTATAGGAGCAAAGGAGGGCATGGACAGAAATACCAGGTAGAAGATCAGTCATCTGTATGGGCTTGAAAGACAAGAATTATGAGAGGGATTTCAGTGGTGGAAAGGGAGATAGTCACGTACTAAAATTCATCAACACTGAGGGCAAGTAACCCAGAGGTTGACAAATGATAGCACCAAGAGTAATGGGTGGAAACTTCTCATCACTGCTGTTTCAGGGCACCTGGAGGTTTTGACAAATAAAGGAGAGATGATTAAGCAGCCATGAGGGGAAAGGAAAGCCTGCTGCCCCGCCTGAAGGTCTTGACAGTGTGTGTATTAACTACATGTTCTCATTTTCTGTGTTCTTGATGGACTGGCATCTGGACCCTCTCTGACCAGGGAGAGACGGCTCCGCCCAGAGCTAGCCAGTTCTCACAGACGGCAAATAACTTGCCCAGGACTGTGCTTTCCATTAGCAACCTAACAAATCCACAGGCTCCATCCCACCCTCCCCCACCCACACACCCCCAATCTGGCTTTCATACATCAGGCCAATATTCCCAGAGCCTGCTGAATTATTCAAACAAGCCATCCTAAGCCTGTTTACCCTGCCCACCTGTTCCCTCACATGGAAACTGCAGTCAAGGCTTGAATCCTATTTTCCTCCTGATCCCCTCTGCCTCCAGTCCCACCCTGGTGCTTCCCCATGTGGGCCCCGTGTGGACCCCTTCCTCACAAGGTAGGGTGTGCCCCTCCTCTCAGGGACTGCAAGAAACTGTATTGTAATGGAGGTCATCCCTTTTTGGCCTCACCGTACTTGAATATTAATAAAACCTACATCTTAAAACAGTGTGGAGCAAAAACAGCTTCCTCTTCAAAAGATGGGATCAGATTGGGAACCCACAGATGTGTGTGGATGGTGGGGTGTCCAGGTAATGGCAGGTCACCTGAGGGCTGGACTTCTGGTGGGACAGAGGAGAAGGGGCGGGGGTGTCACAGGGAGGGACTGGCCACTTGGATGGGGACAAGGGGTGGATCTGCTGCCTGGGTTGTGTCCTGAGCTGGAATCTCAGTTCTACCAGGGACTGAGTGGTTGACCTCGGGCATGACATTTAAACTCAGTTTTCTCATTTATAAACTTGAATAATTTCCATATTTCACGGGGGTGGTAAGTGTAAGAGATAATATATAGACAGTGACCAGCACCAGTCAGGTCCCCACAAAGAATTGACTGTGATCATCTGTGATAATGATGATGTGATTTTTTGACCTAATGCTCTCAAACATTTTCAGAATCTACTTCTCAACTACAGCTCCTGCTGTTACATCCAACTGAGTTGAGAACTGAAGGCGTGGCAGCCTTAGAAGGTATTTTGGTGGGCAAAGCACAGCTGAGCTAAGCAGAAGGAGGGAGGAAAGCTCACGTGAGAAGACAGAAGGGCTGTCGTGAGCAGTAGGCAGCCAGATGAATCGCTCTAACAAAGACTTCGGTCAGAAGGAGGGGCAGGATCAGAAAGATGGGAAAAGCACATGAGCACCGCACCCAGGAGCAATGAGGAGGAATTGTCCTCAGTTGCTGGGGTCCTTCTCCATTTTCTGTCTATGAGCATCAAGGAGGTACAGGCATAGGCTGGCTTGCAAGGGGGCCTCAGTCTCCTGCACCTTTGTTCCCTTCCCATGCATGCCAGCTTTATGTTCATGCCGGCAATTATAAGTCAAAGAAGAAATGATTTTCCTTTGGGAAGTTATTGATAATATTGCTAGTATTTATTTAACATTTTTTCACTCACACAAAAGATTTCCTCAACTGCTACCTGAATGACTATTAAGTGTGATGCTGATAACAGCCTAAGTAACAGGCACAGAGGCAGAAGGATACCCAGACATAAAGGCAGAATGCCACGGTCCGCTAGGAGATTGTTCTCGGGAATGCTCTTTACCTCCTCTGTGCTCAGCTCCTGCAAGGGGAGTGTGATAGACCTCGAAGCCTGTAAGGACTAACAGAGATAGTGGATAGGAGGAAACCTGTAAATGTCCCCATATATAAAGGGGTTCGAAAGTGTTCATTACGTATGCATACACATATAGATGGGTTAATTACATGCACTATTAGAACATAAATTTTTGAATGTGAAAATGAATGAATAATTACTGGTCCTTCAAGCTCAGTGATTTCTAAGCAGCCTTGAATGATGTCAGTTGTATTTTTTCTTACAGTGGGGCAGCTATCAGCTTATTTATGAACATAAACAAGAGGAAAATATTTATGTGTGCCAAACAAGTAAAAGCAGACAAACAAGTTAGTATGAAGGAGATGCAAATGGAGATCTAAAAACCCAGAAAATAAAGAAGTCAATAGAGAGAAAAATCAGAGTCCTGGGAAAATTTATGGAAAAAAATAAAAGCCCAAAATGTTTATGGCAAAAGAAAGGAAGGAAGGACATGCATACTGCTGAGAATGACAAGACCATGGAGCAGCCTGGCTCCAAAGCCAGTGACAAGAGGACTCATGGAGGGAAGACTGTTGGAATAGAGTAATTGAATAGGAATATGAAAACCGGGCAAAGCCAGTTCAGGACAAGGGTTTTTTAAACAGTGTGTCATTAACCTAGTCAGCTGCCTTAAAAGTGAAAATTAAAAGATTTTAAAAAACTTAGATTTCTAAGATTCCAAAGATTCTCTCTCCCTCTTTTTAGAAGTCATCTAGAGCCATGATGTACCTGAAGGTACCGGGATGAAGAGGTGAGCGTAGTGTTGTCAACAGCGAACACTGTCACTCTTTGATGTTTGGTGAGATCAGAGTTTCATCCATTCTGAATTTTAGTTGGATTCACTGGATGTCATCAGGATATTGTGAAGTAGTTGAGATGAAGTCTGCATGTTCAGAAACATAGCTGCCAATGATTTCAAAAGTCCTTGACCGCCAAGATGAGATGCCAGCACATTTTCCTGGCTTGGCTTTTCCTGAGTTTATCCCTCTCTTCGATGTAAAGCTGTGGTGGAGCCAAGCAGGTCAGCTGTTTGCATCCTTACACTCTCTCCACACAATAATTAATCATTGGGCATGGTGAGATCACTAGATGAACTTATCATGGCTAAGATGCAGAGATGAATGAATGCTTCAAAGGGCAAGTCCTTGAAACTGTTTCCTATGTGATATCAGAAAGCACTTTGACTAATGGTAGGTTCTTAGAAGGACATTCATTCTGGAACTCTGTAGCTCTTTACCTAACTCCCACTCATCTTCCATGTCTAAGTTGATACATTATTTATCCAGGTTTTTCTGAACCTGCTCAACTAAATTAGGACCACCTGTTTTATGGTTCCTTAGCACCCTGATGTTTTAGTAATTCATGCCATTCTTATAATGACTTATTTAGTGTTGAACTTCCAACCCCCCAATTATAAGATTCTGTGTCATGTTCAATGTTGAGCTGCAAGATGGTCAGCCCTTAATAAGTACTACTTTAATGTGTGAATTGGTAAATGAATGAGCAAATAAATAAATAGAATCTGAGATAAACTTGATAACAGTATGTGAATCACAAGGAAAAATTTTCATGTTCTTTTAATCACTGGATCTGTCTAGCGATGAGGCTGATGAGGAGGCAATGTTATGTCAGTCTTACACAGAGGACATGGTTAAATTGCCCCATTTTTATGTGATCACAATTAAAATTCCTACCTTTGTGACAAGGAAAATGCTCATCTCACAGGATTTCTGTTAGTTCATTCGGACATATTATGACTATAAAACTACATGTGTGCAATTGTTTTTGACTTCCAACCTAAGCAAATTTTTTATCAGCTCTTCATAATTGGTTTATCATCACTTTCTAAGTTTAGTTGAGCCCAGCTCTGGCATGTTGCCTATCAACCGACACAGTAAGTGAAGAAGGCTGAACTTTCAGAAATGCTGAGGAATCCTGAGGAAATTTCAAATTGATACAAAGGGCCAAATTGTAAGAGAATTGGTTAAAACCAGAGTTTATTCACTGAAGCTTCTTTGAATATGAAGGCAATTAAAGAGACTGACAGTAGTCATTGTTAACTAGCCAAACCAGCCAGCCAGTTGGCAGATGCTACATTTTCAGTAAAAATAAAAAAATCTGAATATCCAGTGAAAATCATCTAATGGCTCCTCACCTTCTGGAGAACACAGTTCGAGCACCGTGTACAAGATCTTTCCATCTCCCTAGGATTTGCCTGCCCAGTGTCATAATCAGCCCACCCTCCCAGGCACCCTGCCCTCTGGTCACAGCAGATCAGCCTTATAGGCACTTCTCCATTCTCCATTCTGGGTTTTGCAAGAGCTCTTCATTCTTCCTGGAATTTTCTTCTTGCAGCACTGTTTCTATTGGTCTGCTTAGTTTTCCATATAGACTATCACAGATTGGGTAGCTTAAAAAACAGAAACTTATTTTCTCTCATCTGGATTCTAGAAATCCAAGACCAAGGTGCCATCAGGTCTAGCTTCTGCTGGGATCTTGAAGAAGGTGGCTTCTTTCTGTCTTCACTTGCTCTCTCCTCTGCACACAAAGAGAAAGATGTCTGGCACCCTTTCTTCTCTTGTAAGGACACTGGTCCTATCACAGTAGGGCCCTTTACCTCATTTAATCTTAATAAAAGACCCTATCTCCAAATACAGTCATGTTAAGGGTTGAGCTTCAGCATATGAATTGGCAGGTCCATAACATTGTTCTCCAGAGAAACTCTTACTCATCCTTTTAGGTGAACACTGAATACGTAGGTGCTGAGGAATTGATCACTACAGGATATTGGAGAGGGGAAATTTTAAATTGGTTTCTAAAGGATGTGGCACATCGTTCATAGGGAAGAGGAGGTGCTGCAGAGGGATAATCAATAAAGTGATGAGACAAGAATTAATATGTGCCATGAAGAAAAAGGGTTAGAGATTGTAGCTGAGTGCTAGCAGTTGGTTGAATAATCAACTAAAGAAGTATTTGGGTCTAGTCACCAGACTTCTTAACAGAGGAAGAGGAAAAGCCCAAGCCCCCAGGGAATGGCATGCCCTAGATACAGCTCTTTCTTGGCACTCCGAGTACTGGTTAGCAAAGCATTGAGGAACCTGACTGCAACCAGAGCTGATGGACTTTCAGTGAAAAAAACCTTGCTCTTATTCTTTAGAAAGTCAATTGTAACTTCCTAGGCTGGAGATAATTACTAATCATACTGAATCTCCAAGCACAAACACATTTCTGGATTTAAATCTGAAGGCGCTTAGAAATACAGAGCCACAAGTTTTGAGAACAGATATGGGATACCTATGCCCCCTCTGCTCACTCCTTGACCAACCACACAAAATCCTATTTCACCCCCTTTGGGATCCAGAAGTCCCATCCACAGTCAGTCCTGTGAGCTGAACGTTCTTGGTGCAAGCCCGCCTGAGGGAGGTTGACATCTGCATGCACCACTGGTTGTCATGTACGGAGCAGCAGATTCCGCATCTCTAAGGCTACCACGGGTTATGTTCACAGGATTAGAAAATCCTCTCCGTGAACTAGTAAAGCAATTTCCAGAAGGAAGAAGTTATCTGGGAGGTGTTTCTTCTTTCTGTGGAAGTTCTTCTATTTTTAGAACAGACACACAAGAAAAGCTTCACTTGATGATGTCTTGACTAAAATGAACAGAAAGCAGAGGTAACTTTTAAAAAGCAGAATTTCCATTCCATTCCTTTCCAGACAGGCTTTTACTGAAAACATTGATTGTGAAGGCACCGGCCTTAGTTTTCCAAACTTTAGAATTTAAAATAAACAACTATGAGTCTCCTCTCTGTCGCTCTTTTTACCCTTCCTACTAAGGAAAGTTAAAAAGCACATTCTTTCCCACTAAACCAGAAGCAGCATAACACAGAGATTTTACTGACAGTTTTAAAATGAATTACTGGATACAAAAATAACAATAACAGTCCCACAGCTTAGCCAACCAATCAAATGTTTTTGCATGATTAAAATACAGGCCTGGCCAAATCCCAGATTTAAAAGAAATAATATTTAGATACTATTAGAATTTCCATTTCGTAACTCCAGTGTATTAGCTGTTATCTTTAGCAACCGAAGTTTTTCTCTACAGCTATTACCACATATCAGTGCACAGTCAGGCTCTCATCATTTTCTGCCTTGAATTATTGCCTTTTCCTTTCATTTTGGAGTCTTATCTCCAACTCTCTTCATTACGATTCTTAATTGGATTAACCAAATCTGAACAATGGCGCCTTACTTTCTCCCCCAGCTTTAATGAAATATAAACTATTGTGTAAGTTTGAAGTGGGCAATGTGTTGGTTGCTTGGCGTTATGTCAGTCTGGTGGTGAAGACCGTTCACGCTCTGCCCCCAGGTCATTGAGTACCTTCTCCCTTGCCATCCAGGCATCACGCCAGGCTCTTCTGCACCCCGAGAACACCCCACCTGCCAGTCTTGCTCCTGCCTCCCCCCTGAACCACCCACTCTGTGAAGCCCAGCGCTGCTCTGCCTCTGCCCACCAGCGCCCCCTAAGACACAGAGCTGGCTCTGATAGCTTCTTTCTCTTACTTTTGTTGTTGTAATTTATCCTTTTATAATTTACTCAATGTCAATGCGTTTTTCTCTCTTCCAGTCATTTTATGCCTACATGTTTGTCATCCTACTTAGATTTTAAGAGCCCTGTTGATTTCAAAAGTTCTCTCCCAGCCCCCTGCCAGTAACTAAATATAGTTATGCATTCTAGATGTCAGTTGGTGGTTCAGCTGAGATCTCCAAAGCCCTCAGTTGCCACTATTCTCAAACTTCACTGAGAAATAATGAGTAACAATACAAAACAATCTTATTTTCTCACTTCCTATCCCTATCCTCCTCTAAAACAAGTTTTAATAACGAAAAATCAGATGAAAAGAGGGCACAATAGCTGTATTGAGGAGGGGATGAACTCTGTACATACACTGTCCCTGGTTAAATTAATTCATGAATGTTGAAATAGAGCAACAGATCTCAGTCTTTAGCACACTTTCCATGCTATAATCTTTATTTGTATTTATTTTTATTTTTAAAAATTTTATTTTGCTATCATTAATGTACAATTACATGAACAACATTACGGTTACTAGACTCCACCTATTATCAATTCCCCACCACATACCCCATTACAGTCACTGTCCATAAGCATAGTAAGATGCTATAGAATCGCTACTTGTTTTCTCTGTGTTATACTGCCTTCCCCGTGTCCCCCCACTACATTATACATGCTAATCATAATAACCCTTTTTCCCCCTTATCCTTCCCTTCCCACCCATCCTCCTCAATCCCTTTTCCTTTGGTAACTGCTAGTCCATTCTTGGGTTCTGTGAGTCTGCTGCTGTTTTGTTCCTTTAGTTTTTTCTTTGTTCTTATACTCCACAGATGAGTGAAATCATTTGGTACTTGTCTTTCTCTGCCTGCTTATTTCACTGAGCATAATACCCTCTAGCTCCATCCATGTTGCTGCAAATGGTAGGATTTGTTTTCTTCTTATGGCTGAATAATATTCCATTGTGTATATGTACATCTTCTTTATCCATTCATCTACTGATGGACACTTAGGTTGCTTCCATTTCTTAGCTATTATAAATAGTGCTGCGATAAACATAGTGGTAAATATGTCTTTTTCAAACTGGGCCCCTGCATTCTTAGGGTAAATTCCTAAGAGTGGAATTCCTGGGTCAAATGGGATTTCTATTTTTAGTTTTTTGAGGAACCTTCATACTGTTTTGCACAATGTTGAACTATTTTACATTCCCACCAGCAGTATAGGAGGGTTCCCCTTTCTCCACATCCTTACCAGCATTTGTTGTTGTCTGTCTTTTTGATGTTGGCCATCCTAACTGGTGTGAAGTGATCTCTCATTGTGGTTTCAATTTGAATTTCTCTGATGATTAGGGATGTGGAGCATCTTTTCATGTGCCTTTTGGCCATCTGAATTTCTTCTTTGGAGGAGTGTCTATTCAGCTCCTCTGCCCATTTTTTAATTGGCTTATTTGTTTTTTGTTTGTTGAGGTGCATGAGCTCTTTATATAATTTGGATTTCAACCCCTTAACAGCTTTGTCATTTATGAATATATTCTCCCACACTGTAGGATGTCTTTTTGTTCTACTGATGGTGTCCTTTGCAGTACAGAAGCTTTTTAGTTTGACACAGTCCCACTTGTTCATTTTTGCTTTTGTTTCCCTTGCCCGGGGAGATATGTTCATGAAGAAGTTGCTCATGTTTATGTCCAAGAGATTTTTGCCTATGTTTTTTTCTAAGAGTTTTATGGTTTCATGACTTACAGTCAGGTCTTTGATCCATTTTGAGTTTACTTTTCTGTATGGGGTTAGGCAATAATCCAGTTTTATTCTCTTACATGTAGCTGTCCAGTTTTGCCAACACCAGCTGTTGAAGAGGCTGTCATTTCCCCATTGTATGTCCATGGCTCCTTTATCGTATACTAATTTATCATATATGTTTGGGTTTATATCTGGGCTCTCTAGTCTGTTCCATTGGTCTATGGGTCTGTTCTTGTGCCAGTACCAAATTGTCTTGATTACTGTGGCTTTGTAGTAGAGCTTGAAGGCAGAGAGTGTAATTCCCCCTGCTTTATTCTTCCTTCTCAGGATTGCTTTGGCTATTCAGGGTCTTTTGTGGTTCCATATGAATTTTAGAACTATTTGCTCTGGTTCATTGAAGAATGCTGTTGTTATTTTGATAGGGATTGCATTGAATCTGTAGATTGCTTTAGGCAGGATGGCCATTTTGACAATATTAATTCTTCCTATCCATGAGTAGGGGATGTGTTTCCATTTATTGGCTTCTTTGTTAATTTCTCTTTGAGTGTCTTGTAGTTTTCAGAGTATAAGTCTTTCACTTCCTTCATTAGGTTTATTCCTAGGTATTTTATTCTTTTTGATGCAACTGTGAATGGAATTGTTTTCTGGATTTCTCTTTCTGCTAGTTCATCGTTAGTGCATAGGAGTGCAACAAATTTCTGTGTATTAATTTTGCATCCTACATCTTTGCTGAATTCAGGTATTAGATCTAGTGTTTTTGGAATGGATTCTTTAAGGTTTTTTTATGTACAATATCATGTCATCTGCAAAGAGGGACAGTTTGACTTCTTCCTTGCCAATCTGGATGACTTTTATTTATTTGTGTTGTCTGATTGCCATGGCTAGGACCTCCAAAACTATGTTGAATAAAAGTGGGGAGAGTGGTCATCCTTATCTTATTCCCGATCTTAAAGGAAAAGCTCTCAGCTTCTCGCTGTTAAGCGTAATGTTGGCTGTGGGTTTGTCATATATGGCCTTTATTATGTTGAGGTTCTTGCTCTCTATACCCATTTTGTTGAGAGTTTTTATCATGAGTAGATGTTGAATTTTGTCAAATGCTTTTTCAGCATCTATGGAGATGATCATGTGGCTTTTGTCCTTCTTTTTGTTGATTTAGTGGATGATGTTGATGGATTATCAAATGTTATACCATCCTTGCATCCCTGGGATGAATCCCACTTGATCATGATGGATGAACTTTTTGATGTATTTTTGAATTCAGTTAGCTAATATTTTGTTGAGTATTTTTGCATCTATGTTCATCAGGGATATTGGTCTATAATTTTCCTTTTTTGTGGTGTCTTTCCCTGGTTTTGGTATTAAAGTGATGTTGGCCTTGTAGAATGAGTTTGGGAGTATTCTCTCCTCTTCTAGTTTCTGGAAAACTTTAAGGAGAATGGGTATTAGGTCTTCACTAAATGTTTGCTATAATTCAGCAGTGAAACCATCTGGTCCAGGTGTTTTGTTCTTAGGTAGTCTTTTGATTACCAATTCAATTTCTTTGCTGGTAATTGGTCTATTCAGATTTTCTCTTTCTTCCTTGGTCAGCCTTGGAAGCTTGTATTTTTCTAGAAAGTTGTCCATTTCTCCTAGGTTATCCAGTTTGTTAGCATATAATTTTTCATAGTTTTCTCTCATAATTCTTTGTATTTCTGTGGTGTCTGTAGTGATTTTTCCTTTCTCATTTCTGATTCTGTTTATGTGTGTAGACTCTCTTTTTTTCTTGAAAGATATGGCCAGGGGGTTATCTATTTTGTTTATTTTCTCAAAGAACCAGCTTCTGCTTTCATTGATTTTGTATTGTTTTATTCTTCACATATGTAGGTGATACTGTGTTTGGTGTATAGTTATTTATAATGGTTATATCCTCTTGTTGGACTGACCCCTTTATCATTATGCCATATCCTTCTTTGTCTCTTGTTACTTTCTTTGTTTTGAAGTCCTTTTTTGTCTGATAAAAGTACTGCAACTCCTGCTTTTATTCCCTATTAGTTGCATGAAATATCTTTTACTATCCCTTTACTTTAAGTCTGTGTATCTTTGGGTTTGAAATGAGTCTCTTGTAGGCAGCATATAGATGGGTCTTGTTTTTTTATCCGTTTAGTGACTCTATGTCTTTTGATTGGTGCCTTCAGACCATTTACATTTAGGGTGATTATCGATATGTATGTACTTATTGCCATTGCAGGCTTTAGATTCACGGTTACCAAAGGTTCAAGGGTAATTCACTTACTATCTAACAGTCTCATTTAACTCACTTCATATGCTATTGCAAACACAACCTAAAGGTTCTTTTTTTTCCCCTCCTTTTTCTTTTTCTTCCCCTTCCATTCTTTGTATGTTATGTATCATATTCTGTACTCTTTGTCTATCCCTTGGGTGACATCTATTTATCCTTAGGAATACTTGCATCTATAGGAGTCCCTCCAAAATGCACTGTGGAGGTGGTTTGTGGGAGGTAAATTCTCTCAGCTTTTGCATATCTGAAAATTGTTTAATCCCTCCTTCAAATTTAAATGATAACCTTGCTGGGTAGAGTATTCTTGGTTCAAGGCCCTTTTGCTTCATTGCATTGAATATACCATGCCATTCCCTTCTGTTCTGTAAGGTTTCTCTTGAGAAATCTGATGATAGCCTGATGGGTTTTCCTTTTTAGCTGCTTTTAACAGTTTGTCTTTATCCTTGATCTTTGCCATTTTAAATATTATATGTCTTGATGTTGTCTTCCTTGGGTCCCTTGTGTTGGGAGATCTGTGTACCTCCATGGCTTGAGAGACTATCTCCTTCCCCAGATTGGGGAAGTTTTCAGCAATTACCTCCTCTATGACACTTTCTATCCCTTTTTCTCTCTCTTCTTCTTCTGGTACCCCTACAATGTGAATATTGTTCTGTTTGGATTGGTCACACAGTTCTCTCAATATTCTTTCATTCTTAGAGATTCTTTTTTCTCTCTGTGCCTCATCTTCTTTGTATTCTTCTTCTCTAATTTCTGTTCCATTTACCGTCTCTTCTACTACATCTAATCTGCTTTTAAATCCCTCCATTGTATGTTTCATTTCAGATATGGAATTTCTTAATGTTTAATCTCTGTCTTAAATTCGTTCCTGAGTTCTTGAATATTTTTCTATACCTCCATAAACATATTTATGATTTTTATTTTGAACTCTCTTTCAGGAAGATTAGTGAGTTCAGTTTCATTTGGCCCTTTTTCTGGGGTTTGTGAGATTTTGGTCTGAACCAGGTACTTTTGACGTTTCATATTTCTATGTGGTGCCCTCTGGTGCCAGAAACTCCAGCCTCTGGAGCTACTCAGCACCTAGAGTGAGGTTGGGGGTTGTTGGGAAACAGAGCTGGTACCTAGGAAAGATCTGTTTCCTGATTCCTATCTGCGGTGCCTGTCTCCAGTATCAGAGCCAGTGGGCCGAGCATACAGGTATAAGCCTCTGTGCTCAGCACCTCTAGCTGTTGTAGGCAGGGCCTCCTTCTGGTTGGCCTGACGCCAGTGCAACGTCTGCCGGTTTGCGAGCTGGTGCCAGCAGGCCAGGCGGAAGGCTTGGCAGGCTGCATGTCACAGTGGGGGGTCTCGGAGCAGGGCAGCCAGCGAGGGGGATGGAGTGCCTGAAGTTCCTCAAAGTTCCCAACCTGCTGGGCAGAGAGCGCTCAGACTACCGTGTCCAGCTCTCCCCTCCCCCACGCAGCAAGGTCCGTGAAAACCCCACCCCTCAGCAGCCCTCTCCCTCCCTGCTAGGAAGCTTCTCAGACTGCCTGCCTTTTCTCTTGTCACAGAGCAGCCAGATGTGGATCCCCATCCTCTATGAATGGCCGGAAGGTCAGTCTCTCAGGCACTCTGCCTGTCCGAGCTCCCCAACCTCCAGAGCACCACACAGTGTCGGTTTCTGCTCATAAAGTAGATCTCCAGGGCTGGGTGTTCAGCAGCCCCATGCTTCCACCCCCTCCCAGCTCCATTTCTCGTCCCCCTGCTGGTGATCTGGGGTGGGGGAAGGGCTCGGGTCCCGCCGGATCAAGGCTTTGGTACATTACCCTGTTTTGTGAGGTCTGCTCTGTTCGTGAGATCTTTATGCAGTCTGGTTCAGCCTTCTTTTGTGTTGCTGTTTCAGCATAAGTTGTATTAATTAACTATATTTTCGTACTATTTGTGGTTTTGGGAGGAGTTCTCTGTCTCACCTCTCACGCCGCCATCTTGACTCTCTATCTCCATGCTATAATCTTTTGGAGTAAAGATCCCACCTCCCACAGCTCTGAGGTGGTCTCTGACTACACACCCTCTCTGCAGCCTCTCCCCCTGCCCTGTTCCTCCCTTGGGCTTTCCATCCTGCACCCCTCCATCATGACCCCTGATGAACAAAGCTTCTGCTTGTTCCAGGCTCTCCTGCAGCATTCTCTGACCTGTCAGGGCTGTTGAGTCACACGAGTGCCTCCCCTCACAAAAGGCAGGCACATGGGCTTTTCAAGGACTGTTTCACTGCAGGACTGAAAGAAAATCAAGCAGAGTGCCAACTGCCAGTGCGCTAAGCATCTCTGCACAGAGACTTTGATGATCCTGATGAAGGAAAATTATTGGATCTAGACTTTCCAATCCACCTCTGGATAACTTCCATGACATCAGAAAATTGAGTCAACATCAAAGGCACATTGTTGTCTTGTATACAGAGAGGTTCTAGTCTAGTAGAAAAACCTCACAGTTATATCCATCTTGAGGTCATGATATCCTTATCTTCCCATGACGTTCTTACCTTCTGGAGAACTAAAGGATGCTCTTCCTGGTCCTCCAAAAGTCCACGCTGATGGACCTCTGTCCATCCAAGCTGCTATTTAACTATACTTCTCTTGTTCCTAGCTTGCTTTATTCCTTCCTTTCATCTCCCAAACAACTTGAATCCAAACTTTCCCAGGAAACTTTGAGGTTAAATAAAAGATAAGCGATTACTTTCTCTCATGCAATCTTCTCTAGACTGAATGTTTGAATTCCCCAAAATGCATACATTGAAACCCAGTCTACAGTGCCCTGGTGTTTGGAGGTGGGACCTTTGGGAAGTGTTTGGAGTGATGGGCTCATGAGGGCAGGGTCCTCTAGATGGGATCAGTGTCCGGATAAAAGAGGCTTTTCCCCTCCACCACGTGAGGAACAGTGAGAAGACAGCCATCTATGAACCAAGGAGCAGCTCCTCAGCAGACACGGAGTCTGCTGGCACCCTTAGTCTTGAATTTCCAGCCCCTAGGACAATGAGAAATAAATTTCTGTTGTTAATAAGACATCCAGCCTGTAATATTTAGTTACAGCAGCCCCACTGGACTAAGACACAGTCTCATCCTGTCTCAATGTCTGTTAGCCTTTCTTTTTTCTTTCCATAAAATATCCTTTTGCTTAGAAATAACTTAAACGTAGTATTTGTTTACTTTGCATAGTGATCTCTTCATGGTGTTTATAGCGGTCTCATCTGTTTCCGCCTCAGCACCCCGACACGAATTCCTGTCTCCACAGCAGGACGGGACCTGAACCGCTGCCGACACACGCTCTGTGCTGGCGGCTTCCGCACGTGTCATCGCCGTGGTTCCCGCCAAACAGGCCTGCTGCGTTCACTTCCCTTGGCTGCGTGGTGTCCAGCGATTCACCCCGGCTGGGGGTGGCGTCGGCCGTCCTGCGGAGGGGAAGGAGGCTGCTGTGGGTAGGATGACGCTGCTGCGGTGGGCGGCAGCCAGCGCAGCCACAGACGGCGTCCCCTCTCCAGAGATATCCCACTGCCCAGAACGGAGAAAGCATCTTCCCAGAGACAAAATAAGTCCTTTTAAGTCACTTAGGGCTGTGAATGTCCTCAGGGCACATCGATTCCTTGTGACAGGCTAGGCTGAGGGAAGCCCTGAGCCCTGCTTGTTCTATGCTCCTCACAGCCTTGAGCAAAAGGCCGAAGGGAGGATGAGCAGGTGGTGGGCGTCAGTCCCACAGGGGCCGCCCACCCTCAGGAACCTCTGCCTTGGAGGTTCAACGTCAGCAGAGAAGCAGTTTCCCCCAGAGCCTTTTAAAATATTATTTAGGTCTACCTCTTCTTTCAACACGTCTTTCTGCCCCCTTGCCTCTGCCTCCTCCCCACAGACCTGTCCCCCAGTCTCTCTAAAGTTGTCTGTAAAAGCCTGCATTTTGTTTTAGGGCTGGGGTCACACGAATTCCAAATGCAGCAGGCGGTTTCCACTGGGAAACTGTCAGGAGCAAGGCTGCCTCCCTTGAGGGGAAGCCACAGATCTCAGGCCTGGACAGGGAGGGTGCCGGCTCCAGGGTGACGGGTGACAAGATCTGCTCCTGCCAAACGACACACCAAGCCAGGAAGAGCACCCCACCGGCGCCTCACAGGTTTAGGCTGGGCTCTGGCTCTGCCCTTGGATGGATGCCGACCAGTGGCCAATGGCGAAAACAGGGATGTGAACGCTAAGTGAGCGCTCCATGGGCTCCAGGGAACCCGCTGGCTGTTCTGTCACACCCGCCACATGGTGTAGGTTCTCTTGGTCAATTGTCACTGAGCTAGGTATTTTGGGGGAGGGAAGACACAAAAGGAGCAAATTATGCCACCTCCACCTTCCAGGGTAGCTGTGCAGGTTACAGAGAGTCTGTTTAAATTTCATGATATGTAGCAGACACGCAGTCAATGAGAGCTTAGAATCTGAACACAACGTGCTGCCTTACCCCGCTGGAATGGATGGAGATGCTGCACATGCCTTACACAATGTGTAGGTAGGAAAAGGGACAAGGGTAGGAGTAAGTTTTCCTTTCAAAGCATGGGGTGTGTGATCACATGATCCTTTAAAAAATTCTTATTTCCAGTAACCCAGTGGGTGGGTAATGGGCAAGTGGCAGAGGAGGCCTGGTAGAATTGTTTGCAGCCAGCTGCAGTAGAAGGATCCTCCGTTTGGGAATTAAGCAGAACTGGCTTTCGGACTGTGTCCAAGTAATGTCACTTCCCTGAGGTTCAGTTCCTTCATCTGTGAAAGAAGAAATCACAGTACCTCATAATGGAAAGAATTTAAATGAGAGGAAGTCTGCTTGAGTAGCCTACTGCGTGCCACACCACACCGGGGCGGTAACAGCCCAGGGGTGAGCCTGAGGGGAGAGGAGAGAGCCAGCCAAGGATGCAATAAATAGAGAAACAGAGAGTCCTGCATTCAGAACTCAGTGGGCCACCAATCCATGGGGTGGTCTTGGACAATTCTGGGTGTTAGTTTCCCCTTCTGAAAATATAGGATTAGGCCATGTGCGTGTCCTTTTCAGCTCCAGTGTCCTGGGATTCTTCGAGTGATGTCACCTTGCTTGGAATTTTCCCTCCAATCAGGTGTAGATGGAGGTACTGAGGAAATAAACCTGGCAGGGTTCAGATTTCACTTATTCCCTGACCCTGGGGAGGATCCAGCTCTGCTTTCTTTAGGGGAAGAATCTTTCCTAACCTCACACTCTGCTGTGGGACCAGGCGTTACTCTTTGCTGTCCCTGCATGTTACTACACAGATGACAAAGTCAACGTGGCATTTCAAAGGAAGACTTTCAGAAATGTAGATTGCTTTGGGATGTAAGATTTTTATGCAAATATAAAACATTAATATATTTCAAAACTGAGAGCACCCTGGTCTCCTGGAGAGAAAGGAGCTTATTTTTAGACACTCAATTCAGTACTTAATAAGTATTTAATAGCAAGGAGGCAGATTCTTTTAACTCCTCCCTTTCTGTGTAAAAGTAAGAGGCTAGGTACTAACTCTGAAACAATCTTCTTGAGGTCTTGGGGTGAATGAGGATAGAACCAGGTTCTCTACCCCCTCGTTGTGAAAAGTTGATCTTCCACTGAATGGCGCCAAGGGAGAACTCACTGTGGAATATGATGGCTGAGGCCCCTAAGATCGTGTGCCCACTGTTAGCACAGCAACTACACACTCTTGTTTTCTTCCGCATCAACTCTGTGGAGTAGGCTTCTGCTTTATGTCACCGAATTGACCCCCAGAAATGTCACAACTTGACTTCTCACAGGTAGGTGAACAAATAATACATGAACCTAAAGAAAACCAAGTTTTTCCTTTTTATGGTGAGGATAACTGGAGCCAAAATTAAGTTGCTTTCAAACAGCTTTTTTCTTTTTTTTTTTCTGTAGATAATTATTTTTTATTGAAGGGTAGTTGACGCACAATATTACATCACATTAGTTTCAGGTGTACAACATAGTGATAAAACATTTATATACATAATTCTAGGTTCCAGCTATCACCCTACCAAGCTGTTACAATATCTTGACTATATTCCATCCCGGTTACTTATTTATTTTACCATTGGAAGTCTGTCCTTTTTTTTTTTTTTTTTTTTTGTGAGGGCATCTCTCATATTTATTGATCAAATGGTTGTTAACGACAATAAAATTCTGTATAGGGGAGTCAATGCTCAATGCACAATCATTAATCCACCCCAAGGCTAATTTCCGTCAGTCTCCAATCTTCTGAGGCATAACAAACAAGTTCTTACATGGAGAACAAATTCTTACATAATGAATAAGTTACATAGTGAACAGTACAAGGGCAGTCATCACAGAAACTTTCGGTTTTGCTCATGCATTATGAACTATAAACAGTCAGTTCAAATATGAATACTCATTTGGTTTTTATACTTGATTTATATGTGGATACCACATTTCTCTCTTTATTATTATTATTTTTAATAAAATGCTGAAGTGGTAGGTAGATACAAGATAAAGGTAGAAAACATAGTTTAGTGTTGTAAGAGAGCAAATGTAGATGATCAGGTGTGTGCCTGTAGACTATGTGTTAATCCAAGCTAGACAAGGGCAATAAAACATCCACGTATGCAGAAGATTTCTCTCAGAATGGGGCAGTGAGGTTCTAAGCCTCACCTCTGTTGATCCCCAATTTCTCACCTGATGACCCCCCTGCGACTGTGCCTGTCTTAGGTCAAACAGCTTTTTTCATTGATGGATTTCTGATATAATAGATACATGTATTTCAGTTTAGAGTTAAATTAATAGTTAAAAATAATGTGCATATTTAATGTATATTTAAACCTTCATTGTGTGGTTTACCATTTTGTCTTCTGCCTTAACCAATTTAATAATAACTTATGAGCATTTTACCTGGCCACCAAATATTCTACTGTAACATAGTCAGCAAACTTTCTCTGTAAAGGCCCACAGAGTAAATATTTCTGACCTTCTGGGTCACAAGGTCTCTGCCACAGCTACTCAACTCTACCACTATTGAGAGAAAACAGTCACAGGCAATATGTAAATGGGTGAGCTTGGCTGTGTTCCAACAAAACTTTATTTACAAAAACAGGCAGCAGGCTGGGTTTGAATTCCCCTTGCTAGAACAGCATATTCAATGAAAATCTATTTTATTCTGTGCTCATACTCAAATATAAAGAAAATACCTAATCCTATTATTGAACACTAGAGTTTTCCAGCACAGTAGCATTGGGTGTGTTTTTTTTAAATAAATTGTTTTGTGTGTCTATCAGAGTCTTTCATTAGAAAGGGAGATTTCTGGGCCCAGAGCTGTGTGCAAAATGCTTGTGTTATATTCAGAAAGAACCTCAGAAAGTTCATGACAATTTCTTGTCAAAAGGGCAGCTGTGCGAACACCCAGGAGTGACGGGGTGGAGTATTTTTCCGAGGTAAAGGTTTGCCATGACTGGATCCATGCATCCAAAAAGGGAAACAGCAATGAAATTCACCAGCTGTCATTCTTGCTGCAAATATTTATTTGCGGTGTGTGTTTTTTCTTTTTTTACAGGAAGCTTGAAAGCTTTTAGCTAAATTCACTAGTTTGTTGATTTATGTTAACAATTAAGTTTTTCAAGCCCCAGTATTAAAAAGCATTCTCATATATTTCCCTCAAATGCTCTTTAATTTTCATTTTTAATACATAGAATTTTAATGCATCCACAGTTTACTTTGAGGTTCATGTTAAAACCACTTTTTTTCTTATCTCTCTCCCTCTTTTTCATTCCTTCTTTCTTTTTCCCTTCCCCCATTTCTTTTTCTCTCTCTTCCTTTCCTTCTTTCTTTCTGATAGTTAGCCAATAAGCACACACCAATTATTGAATACACTATAATTTTTCTACTGATTAGAAATGCCATCTTTATCCTTTAACACATCATTAAACATGCATTTTTTTTTTCTGAGCAATCCATGCTGTTCCATCAATTTCTGCCTACCTCTGCCTCAGTGCAATGCTAAATACTGCTTTGGTAATTATAACTTTATTATGTCATTTAATACAGATGATATTCCTTTTATAAGTTGTCATTGATTCTTCTAGAGCGTTGGGGAAATTAAATTTAAAAAGACAATCAGAACTTTATAGTAATTGTAATAATTGATAATTTGATTAGGGAAGAACATATTTCCAGTATTAATTCATCCCATCCAGTGCATAGTGTGCCTTTCAATTTAATCAAGTCATCTTAAGTCCTTTGGTAATGTTTTATATTTTATTTCTAAAATTTGCCTATATATTTTAATTTATTCTTAAGAATTTCATATATTTTGGTAGTATTGTGAATTACACCACCTTCTCCTACATATTCTATTTTTAATTAATAATGAAAGACATTGAGATTTTTGTATATTTTTTGTAATTAGCCAGCTTACTGAATTCTCTGTTATTTGTTATGATAATTTTCAGATGATTTTCTTGGGTATTCTGTTACATTTCATCCCCTTTTATATGTATTTTCATTTTTTTCTCATTGTATTGTAGTGTTTGCAGGAAAATGTTAAAATGGCAATAGCAAAAATTATTATAATCTTCCTCATATATTTAGATCAACTCTATTATTTCTGACATTTTACATAAGGTTGTGTATTATTTGCCACAGATATGCTTTATCATGTTAAGAAAGTACCCTTCTCATGGCTTATGAAGATATTTAAAATTATAAATTGATGTTGAATTTTATCAAAAGAATTTTTGCCATTTTTCAAAATGAACCTCTGGTTCACCTTCTTTGACTTATTGATGTGGCAAAAAATAGTAATATATTATCTGATACTGAACCATCATTGGGCATTTAATTTTATGAAATTACACTTGCATTATCCTTTTATCATATTTAGTTCAGATGTTTGAGTTTATGCTCATAGATAATGTCTTAACTATTAGAAACTGGAATAAAGTTAAAATGTCTTTTGCAAGATGCAACATGACATTATTTTCATTTTCAATAAACCCTATACATGAATACATTTGCATAAGTATACAAAAATGTGGAAGGATGCATAGAAACCACTAGTTTTACTTACCTGAGGGATAAGAGAGAAAGCATTCTTTGTATACTTGTATATTACTGGAATTGAAACAAATATGTGACATTGTGTCGCACTTACATAATGAAAGGGCATATTTCTTTCAGAAGAATAAAATTACATAAAATACTCATGACAACTCCAGGTCTCCCAGGAATGTCTGTTACATTCTTGCACTTCTTGCTAAGTAAACGTTTGAAAAAACTTCTTTTCCCTTCATCCAATGTCTGAGATATGTGGTACTGTCTTCATTTTACAAGTGAAAAAAATGAATGGTGCCCTCTAAGAGCTCCATAAACAGATGTAGTTGCCATCATTTGCCTCATTTTCCCATTCCAGATCTGATTTCTGCCTTGCACACCACCTAGATCTTCCTGCTGGGCTTCTCTCTGCCATGTATAAGCCAGATTTTTTTATTCTTCAATTTTCCACATCTATTTTGCGTCTTCCTATTCTATGTATCTCTACACAGTGGTCTGTGGTTTTCAATCAAAAGATTGTATCAGGTACTACTTCATGGATAGGGGACATCAGAACACGTATGAAGGATATCTTGCTCACATAATAACAACCACATACTAAAGGTGTCTCCTCCTTTATTTCTTCCTTTCTTTGTGACAGGAAGAGAGACTGTGTATGAGCTCTTTACCCCGCTCCCCACTTGCGCTTGCTCTTCCCTGCCCTATGAGCCCCGAACCTGTCAGTGGGACACTCATGAATGGTTCTGACCTCCCAGCAGCCTTCGCTTGTTCCCCAGAGTACTGCCTTAGATCTGCGCATCGCTTTGATTATTTCCACATCTGGGATTCGTCACACGCTTGTGTTAACCATGACCATGTGCAGAAATACCCAGCAGGATTTAGGAGACACTCAGTCAGAAAAATCATCCCTACTAAGAACACCATCTGGAGAAAATTAAGAGAAGATATTTTCGATTGAGAATCCTTTGGAAATATATTTATGATGTAGAGACAGACAGGCGCACACAGGCAGAGGCGGATGGTATACCTCCCCTCCTGAGGGCTAAGGAAGAGCACTAGGTCTTCAGAAGATTCCCCAATTAAATATGCACCATACATGCAAATGCATGGCAAATTCAGGAATAAACAAGGAACTTTCTCACAAAGTCTTGTTTAGGACAAGGCGTCATCTCTAATAGTAATGCCTCCACAGACTTTTCTGATACCATGTGTGTGAACAAATAAAGATTTTATAAAAGGGAGAGGGGAAGTGGGCCACATTTTCCTGAGCTGGATCACTGAACATCTCCAACTATTTTTCCAAAGCTTTGGGCTTGGCAAAAGTCAAAATTGGCTTTGCCAAGCATTTTTCTCTTAATTTTTAAATCCATGTGCATTAAGGGAAATTTAATCCGTATGTTTCTGATTCATTTACACTTAACTCATCAAAATATTGTTTCATTAGAGTCATTTGGCCTTTAATAGGACTTCAGAGGGCAACACAGATCACTCACACACACACAAATGTGGGCTCACAAGATACCCACACATATCCTTGGTTCCTTAGAATCAAGAGTCATTGTCTTTCCCGCAACCCACATCCAAATGGCTTTGTCTTGGTAAATCATTGGCATTTGTGTTTTAAGCTGCAGGAATATTTACTTTCTGCTCTTCTGAGTGTATTTGGAGTGAATTATTTCAGGCGCCCCTACTCTGGGTGCTGTCCTGGCTCTGGATGCTATTAGGCAGCCTAGGCTGTCCTGCATTCCTGGAGTGCAATGTACAGTACAAATTGCATTAATTTTTAAAAAGTAGATTACAATCAGTTTAGAGGAGATCAATGATGATGGAGATTTAGGGAAAGGTAGACATGAATGTCCCCTTGGACACTGGAGTTGAGGAAAGCTAAGTAATGTACACAAAGGTATGGAATTTGGGGAGGCAGTGCTAGAGATTTGTTATCTTCCCAATGCCTGGGCATAAAGGAACAGTTTGCTTGTGGCCCCAGATCATAGTAAAAATTTCAGAAGAGGTCCTGATATTAAGGGTTGGAAACTATCAGAATATATTCTGAAGAGAAGTAGTGAAATTTGTGGGGTCACCTAATAATATGTCTCAAAGCAGTAGAACGAATTCCAGGATGTCTGAAGGCCTATGAAATCTTTTTCTGATGCATATTTTTAATAAGCCCTATTCTCCTACATGGCAGATGGGAATCTGAGGTGGTAGTTAAGGAGGTAGAAGGTTCCTCTGGTTTGCTAAGTTGGGGAAAGACCTCCATTTCTTTTCCTAAGGCAACCACTAGAGATTGGTGGAGTTCAATTGTGATGTTTTGCAAATCTACACTGGAAGTAATAGGCTATTTGCAAAGACATGTCTGTTATTGGTGACAGCATTTTTTACAGAGATCTATTTTTCTTATTGTTACCATGACGTCATTTCTTTTCCCTGACTTCTTCACAGCTAATGTTTTCTCAGGAAAATGTCTTTTAATTGTATTTTTCTAGTTTGAATGCAGGCAGTCTTGCTTCCTGAGGCTGCCATTTTACTATGAACAATTTTCTCAGACTCTCGGCAGCTTTTACTTTTTAAATGTTTGTAAGTTTTCCTGAGTATTTATTGCCAAATGAAAGTATGCTTGTTTAATTTTGTTTAGGATTAAATACTACTTATAACTCTCTCCCAAGTCTTTGAAACAGAGTACCAAATAATAGCTTTTATAAAAGGAATACATTTAATAGCCAATTAGATTCACTATCAAATCTGTTTCAGGAAAAAAAAAATGAAAATCTGGTAATGGTTTGATTTCACCAAACTACTTTGTATATTTTTATTTTCTAAGAAAAAGTCCTATTTCCTGAAGCTTAAGTCCTTCAAGTTTTTTCCCCACACTTAATTGAAACCACTATTTTCAAGGGAAATGGAATTAAAAAAAGATGATATTTTCTCACAGCAGAAACTTGTGTCATGTGAACAATACGATCCTCCATTGATATAACTTTACCCTTATTTTTCATGTGTCTGAATTAAAATAAAAAAGCAACCATAATTCATACTTGTCTTGAAGCAACAATTAAAAATGCAAAATATCCAAGCTTTTTTCCTAATCTCCCACTTTCACTCATTCCCAAACAGGGGAGCAATTATTTCTCTATTCCTGTAGACCTGATGCCTGCAGAACTGGGCTCCCTCAGATGTAAAGCCTTCCCTTCCTTTTCCACCAGTAAGTCCCAGCTTAGCTGAGAAAGGCCTTGCTCCAGAGGTCACACAAGGTGTTCTTTTTTCACTGGTCAGAACAATGCACCTGTCCTCCAATCCTTAGCAGTTGTACCACCAGCTGCTGCTGACAAGTGCTCAGTGTGTGCCGGCACTCTACACGGCCCATAAGGTCAGCACTCACCCTCCAAGGGGCAAGCATGTTTGCCGAAGGAATTGAAGACAGAATCATTTGTGTCTGGGGACACAAGTCCCTTAATAGACTGGGACTTCCTGAGATCAAGGATGGGTGTGCTTCAATAGATACCTACCAAATGTTAATTGAGTTAAATAACAGTATAAGTTAGAGCAATGATGCCTTAAGATACGACCCTTTCAAAGTGGGAACATTCAGTCAAGACCAGGACGGACTGATTCAACTTCACACATCTAAACGTATAAACTCTGTGAACATCAAGTCCATTGTTGTTTCATTGAAGAATTAATTCATGTTTTTTGTGGCTGAATCATTCATTCAGTGAATATTAGTTGAGCACCTACAGAGTGCCAGGCACTGGTTTAGGTTCTGGAAATACAGCTGAGAACAGAGCAGAAAAATCTGTTGGCCTCATGGGTCTTACACTCTGTTTGAAAAGTCAGACAATAAATAATTAAACAAGCAAGATGACCTATGTCAGGTGATATAGATCCTGTAGAGAAAAACAGAACAGTGTAAGAAGAAGTGGGGTGGGGTCAGCTGCCTGCTGCCGAGAGAGTACACATGACTCCACGGACAAGGGGACATTCAAGCAGAGCATGAGAGCAGAGGGCTCATCCCTGGGGACGGGGTTCTTGCAGACAGAAGCCAGATCAGCAGTCCTGTGGCAATACCATCCGAGAGCAGGAAGAGGTTGAGAACAGTGAGTGCCCATGGGGAGAACTGAGGTCACACAATTTGGAGCCAGATCAAGTGTTGGGCTGGGAGGGTAGGGGGCTCTGAATTGGGCAGAGAGGGCTGGGACTCATCCTGTAGGAGGGACGTCCTGAGTGCTGTGTGGAAGGAGACTGAAGAGGAGCCAGTGTCAGGAGGGGGTGGGTGGGTGGTGACAATGCCCTCCTGGGGGTATGGCTGACTCCCTGTCCTGCTGTCCTGGAGGTGGTAAGGACGGTCTGATTTGGGGCATGCTTTGCATTTGAGCCCATAGCATCTGGGGTTTAAGAATGGGACTGCAAGACTAAGAGGAACCCCAGAGATGAGTCCAAGCATTTGGGCCTGGGCAGCGTGGCTGCTGGTGCTGTGGTCATGGGGTGGACACGACCGCAGGAAGGAGGCGGGCCAAGCAGGAGGCTGCCAACATCACGTGCTTGACAAGCTAAGGCCAGGCCTGGCCCCACTGAGCCTTTGGGGAAGGAGACACTTTGAGACTTCTACAGTTTCTTAGTTCTGTAGATAGCAAAAGGAAGAGTAAGTCAAAGGGTGGCCTTTGCCCCACACACCAGAATGATGACCTGACCAAGAGGGCTGGGGGTGGTGCATGGGACCTCTCTGCAGATGGAAGCAAAGTGGTGTGGGGTCTGCAGCTCTAGGCTCAGGCTGACTGCCTGGAAAGCTCCACATCTCATCACAGCCCAGCAGGGACTCCTGACAGCCTCCTGGGCCGATGGCGAGGACAGGGAGGGATGGCCTTGTGGCTGCAACAGACAGGCCTCCCACCGTCCTATGTTCTGGGGGATCCCAAGGCACCTGCCCAGGGTTAGCTGAGCTGTGGGCCACGTCTCTGCCCACGTGCAAGGTCACCAGGGCTCTGTGGGGATGCTCTTGCCTCATGGGAATGAGGAGTTTGGGGTTTGGCAATGTCTCCATCCACAGGGATGTCTGAGAGTGCGGTTTGGATGGGGGTGAGGGGAAGGGCACTGGAGTTTGGCCAGGAGATTATACATTTGGGTTGTTGGCAAATACATTTTAAATTAAAACCAGGACATTTGATGAGATCACCTAGAAGTGAAATGAAGAGAGGAGGTGAAGTCTAAATTCAGCATAGGCTTATTCACTAACTTGCATGTATTTGATTAAATACTTATTTTCTTTATCAAAGTATATAAAACACTTGGAGTTAAGATTCAAGCTACTTCAAATCTAAATACTTTAAATACTAAATACAGAATTAAAAGAACTTAGAACTGATAAAAGGAACCATGATGAATGAAACATGATGTAAGATACAGTGTTAAGGCCCTCAGTGCAAAAGAAGGCAGGCCAGCAGGGGGGAAGACAGGACCTTTCTGCAAAAACCCAGACAGTCTCATTTATAGCACACTGTCATTGTAAGTAGCAAAAAGTATTGATTACACCAGAGAGGAATTTTTCACTTTATCTTACTTTCTTCAGAGTATCTTTTTCCAACATCTCAGACCCTAGCAGAGGCCAGGGCCAGAAACGCATACTTCTAGAATAAAGGTGTATCCTCAGTGCTTTGAATGAATAAAAATCATTTTTTAAGAAATGCTAAGGACGATCAATACATCTAAATAAATATGTTTTATTTTTCTACCTTCCTTCTTAAAGATTAGGTTATTAGAATGAAAACCTTCAGGCCCTGGGGTTTAATTCCTGCCACCCCAGTAGTTGGGAGGTAAGTGGCAATTGGCATTGAAAGCACCTTCTCCATTTTAGCTCCTCTGTGTTTGGAGAGGTGGTACATCATGGGCATGTAGTGGGATTGTAATGACAATCTTGCTTCACCTGCTTGACGCATAAAAAGAGGCTGCATTAATTTATACATTTGAATTGATGTATCTTTACTCCTGCTCCTGTAAGAATGCTTTTTCTTCTCTTAAGAGCCCCACTTTGCTGATCATCAGTACAAAAGCTGCAGGGAGAATTCTTGGTCCAAGGCTTAGTTTTAGAGCCCTGGCATCAGAGCAATGCTGGTGCTCTTTACTGCTGTGATGGTAGCTGCTGCAGGTCGTGCTGCTGAAACCATCCCTGGCAGCCTGGTGGAGTCACTGTCCCTTGGAGTGGCTCACAGGTGACTTAAGAAAATGTATCAGCCCAGCTGCATGGAGGCCTGAGTGCAGTGGAAACAGTGGGCCTGGACCACAGCTGCAGTCACCACCATTTCTCAGCATGGAGGGGCCAGGAAGCCCCTCTTTATTAGTACTAAGCAGCCAGTGTTGCTCACTACTCACAGGGTGGGTTTCCACTGTCACAGCTTCTGGTCACAGCCTCTTTGAGTGACAAGCACCAGTCAGTAACAGTGCACAGGCTCTAGCTCAGATAGGGTGGCAAGCCAGGGCCCTGACAGCCTGCCAGTCGGCCTCTTGCATGAGGTAACATCCTGTTCTGAGACCAGAGGGCAAGTCCCTCCCTGTCCTGAACGCTGACAGCAGGCAGCCCTTCGTTAAACAGCCAGAGACTGCTGTAAATAGTGACCGTGTCATAGCTCAACAAGTGTCTGGGTGCCGCCCACAGGCCCTCCTGCCCGTCACCACCCCACCTTCTCTCATTATCACCCTTGGGAACATGTTCTAGGTCATCTCATCAGTGCTTTTGTTGCCTCTAGAAGCCTCACTCTAGCTCTTTCAGACTAGAGACCTGGGAGAACTGCTAGGTAAGTTCTTAGACATCTTGGGGATTCAGAAAGGTTCTTCCAGAAATTGTGAGCCACAACCTGAGTAATAGCATATGTCTGCTGTATGATTCAAAGCACAACATGCAAAGCAATTTAAGGCACAGTGTGCTTCATATCTGGGCCTCATAGTCCCTAAATTTAAAATGCCCAGAGCACCTTCCTACTTGGTCACCATGCATCATGGCAAGGAATCACCCAAAGGCTTCTGCAAGAGAGAAAGGTCGGTGGTTCTCCAAAGGACAAGTGATCTATGCTTTGTTAGAGCTGGCTCTCTGCTCAGGGAAATGGAGATGGGAGAGAACAAGGATTTCTTTGGTTGTCTTTTCTATTATAGTCTCCAGCTGGAAATTATGTTGTCCTAAAGGAAAACAAAACAGGATAAAAAGAGAGTCTAACATAATTCAGGCAAATATGTCTTTTGAGTAGCACATAAAATCAAGAACTCTATATTAAGGCAGAGGATTTTTCATTTTTGTTTTTGTTTTTGTTTTTGCTTTTTAGTTGTCTTCAGTTTATGGATAGTGGACCCCATAATAATTCATCAGTTCAGAAAAGAAAAGTTACCCTTACTCTCTCCCTCTGCCTGTTACATGTGCTGAGCTCTCATAGACCAGCTGGAAAGGAGAAGATTTAGAGTAGTGATTTGGCTCTAGTACTAACTCCTATTAAAAGAATATGGGCAACTCAGCAAGGCACAGCCTCTCAGTTAAATCAGCTATGAATACCATAGTATTTATTTTTCAAGGTTGCTGGGAAGGGAAATCAGAAGTATTTAGTATAAAACCTGTCATGTAGGGGCAGAGCCAAGATGGTGACATGAGTAGAGCAGCGGAAATCTCCTCCCAAAACCACATATATTTATGAAAATATAACAAAGACAACCCTTCCTAGAATAAAGACCAGAGGACACAGGACAACATACAGACCACATGCACACCTGTGAGAACACAGCGCCTCACGAAGAGGGTAAGATACAAGCCCCGGCCCGGCGGGACCCGAGCGAGCCTCCCCCCAGCTCCCCGCAGGAGGAGAGGGGCCAGAGCTGGAGGGAGAGGGAGCCCAGGACTGCCGAACACCCAGCCCCAACCATCCCGACCAGAGTGCAGAAACAGTGCATGCGTGGGGTCCTGGATACTAGGGAAACAGGGCAGAAAGACCGGTGAGCAGGTCCCTGAGGCCAGCGCCAGAAGACAAAGAAAAGCAAGCGGCTTTTTTTTTTTTTTAATTATTTATTTAATGTTTTTTTTGATGTTGTTTTGTTTTGGTGAGTGCTTTTTGGAAGTCTTAAAGGGATAAGGCGGGACACTTAGTCCAGAGGCAGGGAATCTGGGGCCCTCTGGGCACTCTAACACCCTGGGCAGCAGGGAGCACGGAGGCCCATCACGGAGATAAATAGCCTCCCCAGCGCTCCCCCTCCAACAGCAGCTCCACCATTTTGGAGAAGCAGGTCAAGCCAGGCCACGCCCACAGCAACAGCGGAGATAAACTCAAGAGAAGCTGGGCAGGAAGCAGAAGCCCTGTCTGTGCACACCTACCCAGAACAAGCCACTAGAGGCCGCTGTTCTCCCAGGAGAGGAGGGCCACAAACCAACAAGAAGGGAAGTTCTTCCAGCCGTCACTCGTCCCACCTCTGCAAACTATTCCTATCACCATGAAAAGGCAAAACTACAGGCAGACAAAGATCACAGAGACAACACCAGAGAAGGAGACAGACCTAACCAGTCTTCCTGACAAAGAATTCAAAATAAAAATCATAAACATGCTGACAGAGATGCAGAGAAATATGCAAGAGCTAAGGGATGAAGTCCAGAGGGAGATCACAGATGCCAGGAAGGAGATTACAGAAATGAAACAAGATCTGGAAGGATTTATAAGCAGAATGGATAAGATGCAAGAGGCCATTGATGGAATAGAAACCAGAGAACAGGAACGCATAGAAGCTGACATAGAGAGAGACAAAAGGATCTACAGGAATGAAACAATATTAAGAGAACTGTGTGACCAATCCAAAAGGAACAATAACCGTATTATAGGGGTTCAAGAAGAAGAAGAGAGAGAAAAACGGATAGAAAGTGTCTTTGAAGAAATAATTGCTGAAAACGTCCCCAAACTGGGGGAGGAAATAATCAAACAGACCACAGAAATACACAGAACTCCCAACACAAAAGACCCAAAGAGGAAAACACCAAGACACATAATAATTAAAATGGGAAAGATCAAGGAAAGGAAAGAGTATTAAAAGCAGCCAGAGAGAGAAAAAAAGGTCACCTATAAAGGAAAACCCATCAGGCTAACATCAGACTTCTCGACAGAAACCCTACAGGCCAGAAGAGAATGGCATGATATATTTAATGCAATGAAACAGAAGGGCCTTGAACCAAGGATACTGTATCCAGCACGACTATCACTTAAATATGAAGGAGGGATTAAACAATTCCCAGACAAGCAAAAGCAGAGGGAATTTGCTTCCCACAAACCACCTCTACAGGGCATCTTACAGGGACTGCTCTAGATGAGAGCACTACTAAAAAGAGCACAGAACAAAGCACCCAACATATGAAGAATGGAGGAGGAAGAATAAGAAGGGAGAGAAGAAAAGAATCTCCAGACAGTGTATATAACAGCTCAAAAAGTGAGCTAAGTTAGGCAGTAAGATACTAAAGAGGCTAACCTTGAACCTTTGGTAACCACGAATTTGAAGCCTGCAATGGCAATAAGTACATATCTTTCAAGAGTCACCCTAAATGTAAATGGACTTCATGCACCAATCAAAAGACACAGACTAATAGAATGGATAAAAAAGAAAGACCCATCTATATGCTGTTTACAAGAAACTCACCTCAAACCCAAAGACATGCACAGACTAAAAGTCAAGGGATGGAAAAACATATTTCAGGCAAACAACAGAGAGAAGAAAGCAGGGGTTGCAGTACTAATATCAGACAAAATACACTTCAAAACAGAGAAAGTAACAAGAGATAAAGGACACTACATAATGATAAAGGGCTCAGTCCAACAAGAGGATATAACCATTCTAAATATATATGCACCCAACACAGGAGCACCAGCATATGTGAAACAAATACTAACAGAACTAAAGGGGGAAATAGACTGCAATGTATTCATTCTAGGAGACTTCAACACACCACTCACACCAAAGGATAGAGCCACTGGGCAGAAAATAAGTAAGGACACGGAGGCACTGAACAACACAGTAGAACAGCCTAATAGTCATCTATAGAACTCTTCATCCAAAAGCAACAGGATATACATTCTTCTCAAGTGCACATGGAACATTCTCCAGAATAGACCACATACTAGCCCACAAAAATAGCCTCAGTAAATTCCAAAATATTGAAATTCTACCAACCAGTTTTTCAGACCACAAAGGTATAAAACTAGAAATAAATTCTACAAAGAACACAAAAAGGCTCACAAACACATGGAGGCTTAACAACATGCTCCTAAATAATCAATGGATCAATGAACAAAATAAAACAGAGATCAAGCAATATATGGAAACAAATGAAAACAACAACACAAAGACCCAACTTCTGTGGGACGCAGTGAAAGCAGTCTGAAGAGGAAAGTATATAGCAATCCAGGCACACTTGAAGAAGGAAGAACAATCCTAAATGAATAGTCTAACATCAAAATTATCGAAATTGGAAAAAGAACAAATGAGGCCTAAGGTCAGCAGAAGGAGGGACATAATAAAGATCAGAGAAGAAATAAATAAAATTGAGAAGAATAAAACAATAGCAAAAATCAATGAAACCAAGAGCTGGTTCTTCAAGAAAATAAACAAAATAGATAAGCCTCTAGCCAAACTTATTAAGAGGAAAAGAGAGTCAACACGAATCAGCAGTATCAGAAACGAGAAAGGAAAAATCAAGATGGACCTCACAGAAATACGAAGAATTATTACAGAATACTATGAAAACCTATATGCTAACAAGCTGGGAAACCTAGGAGAAATGGACAACTTCCTAGAAAAATACAACCTTCCAAGACTGACCCAGAAAGAAACAGAAAATGTAAACAGACCAATTACCAGCAACGAAGTTAAAGCAGTAATCAAAGAACTACCAAAGAACAAAACCCCCGGGCCAGATGGATTTACCTCGGAATTTTACCAGAAATACAGGGAAGACATAATACCCATTCTCCTTAAAGATTTCCAAAAAATAGAAGAGGAGGGGATACTCCCAAACTCATTCTATGAAGCTAACATCACCCTAATACCAAAAGCAGGCAAAGACCCCACCAAAAAAGAAAACTACAGACCAATATCCCTGATGAATGTAGATGCAAAAACACTCAACAAAATATTAGCAAACCAAATTCAAAAATACATCAAAAGGATCATACACCATGACCAAGTGGGATTCATCCCAGGGATGCAAGGATGGTTCAACATTCAAAAGTCTATCAACATCATCCACCACATCAACAAAAAAAAAGACAAAAAGCACATGATCATCTCCATAGATGCTGAAAAAGCATTTCACAAAGTTCAACATCCATTCATGATAAAAACTCTCAGCAAAATGGGAATAGAGGGCAAGTATCTCAACATAATAAAGGCCATCTATGATAAACCCACAGCCAACATTATACTGAACAGCGAGAAGCTGAAAGCTTTTCCTCTGACATCGGGAACTAGATAGGGATGCCCACTCTCCCCACTGTTTTTTAACATAGTAATGGAGGTCCTAGCCACGGCAATCAGACAAAACAAAAAAATACAAGGAATCCAGATTGGAAAAGAAGAAGTTAAACTGTCACTATTTGCAGATGACATGATACTGTATATAAAAAACCCTAAAGACTACACCCCAAAACTACTAGAACTGATATCAGAATACAGCAAAGTTGCAGGATACAAAATCAACACACAGAAATCTGTGGCTTTCCTATACACCAACAATGAACCAACAGAAAGAGAAATCAGGAAAACAACTCCATTCACAATTGCATTAAAAAAAATACCTAGGAATAAACCTAACCAAAGAAGTGAAAGACCTATACTCTGAAAACTACAAGTCACTCTTAAGAGAAATTAAAGGGGACACTAACAGATGGAAACTCATCCCATGCTCGTGGCTAGGAAGAATTAATATCATCAAAATGGCCATCCTGCCCAAAGCAATATACAGATTTGATGCAATCCCTATGAAACTACCAGCAACATTCTTCAATGAACTGGAACAAATAATTCAAAAATTCATATGGAACCACCAAAGACCTGAATAGCCAAAGCAATCCTGAGAAAGAAGAATAAAGTAGGGGGATCTCACTCCTCAACTTCAAGCTCTACTATAAAGCCATAGTAATCAAGACAATTTGGTACTGGCACAAGAACAGAGCCACAGACCAATGGAACAGACTAGAGAATCCAGACATTAAACCAAACATATATGGTCAATTAATATTTGATAAAGGAGCCATGGACATACAATGGCAAAATGACAGTCTCTTCAACAGATGGTGCTGGCAAGACTGGACAGCTACATGTAGGAGAATGAAACAGGACCATTGTCTAACCCCATATACAAAAGTAAACTCTAAGTGGATCAAAGACCTGAATGTAAGTCATGAAACCATTTAACTCTTGGTAGAAAATATAGGCAAAAACCTCTTAGACATAAACATGAGTGACCTCTTCTTGAACATATTTCCCCGGGCAAGGAAAACAAAAGCAAAAATGAACAAGTGGGACTATATTAAGCTGAAAAGCTTCTGTACAGCAAAAAAACACCATCAATAGAACAAAAAGGAACCCTACAGTATGGGGGAATATATTTGAAAATGACACATCCGATAAAGGCTTGACGTCCAGAATATATAAAGAGCCCACACGCCTCAACAAACAAAAAACAAATAACCCAATCAAAAATGGGCAGAGGAACTGAACAGACAGTTCTCCAAAAAAGAAATACAGATGGCCAACAGACACATGAAAAGATGCTCCACATCGCTAATTATCAGAGAAATGCAAATTAAAACTACAATGAGGTATCACCTCACACCAGTAAGGATGGCTGCCATCCAAAAGACAGAGAACAACAAATGTTGGCGAGGCTGTGGAGAAAGGGGAACCCTCCTACACTGCTGGTGGGAATGTAAGTTAGTTCAACCATTGTGGAAAGCAGTATGGAGGTACATCAAAATGCTCAAAACAGACCTACCATTTGACCCAGGAATTGCACTCCTAGGAATTTACCCTAAGAATGCAGCAATCAAGTATGAGAAAGATCAGTGCACCCCTATGTTTATCGCAGCACTATTTACAATAGCCAAGAATTGGAAGCAACCTAAATGTCCATCAGTAGATGAATGGATAAAGAAGAGGTGGTACATATATGCAATGGAATACTACTCAGCCATAAGAAGTGGGAAAATCCTACCATTTGCAGCAACATGAATGGAGCTGGAGGGTATTATGCTCAGTGAAACAAGCCAAGCGGAGAAAGAGAAATATCAAATGATTTCACTCATCTGTGGAGTATAAGAACAAAGGAAAAACTGAAGGAACAAAACAGCAGCGGAATCACAGAACCCAAGAATGGACTAAAAGGTACCAAAGGGAAAGGGACTGGAGAGGATGGGTGGGTAGGGAGGGATAAGAGGGGGGAAGAAGAAGGGGGATATTAAGATTAGCATGCATTGGGTGGGTGGGAGAAACGGGAGGGCTGTACAACACAGAGAAGGCAAGTAGTGATTCTACAACATTTTGCTATGCTGATGGACAGTGACTGTAAACGGGTTTATAGGGGAGACCTGGTATAGGGGAGAGCCTAGTAAAGAAAGTATTCATCATGTAAGTGTAGATTAATGATGAAAAAAAAAATAGCAGTTCCTGCGTGGTGACCTCCAATGAGTTCTACACAATGATATAAAGGGCATATAAAAGTGTAGGCAAAGGGTCTGTTTGTGTTTCTACAGATGATCAAAGCCTAATTTGGCTACCCCGAAAATGAACTAAGATACGATATGAAAAAGAACTTCCAACATCAGCACTCTCGGGAAGACTCATGCCAGAAGATGATCAGCAAAAAAAACCCCAACAAAGGTCCACGCACTGCTACAACTGTAGATGCACTCATCCCACCAGTTCCTGGACTTGCCATGGGAATGAGGAAGGAGATATCTAAGCTGGCCTGTGCATACAGTAAAACAACAAATTTGACTGGATCTATACTGTTGGAACTCAACCAAGAATTAGGAGAAGTTGTAGCGCTCCAAAATCTTACAATCACAGACTATTTACTGTTAAAAGAACATAAGGGATGTGAACAGTCCCCAGGAATGGGTTGTTTTAATTTGTCTGATTTCTCTCAGACTCTTCAAGTTCAGTTGGATAATATCCATCATATCATAGATAAGTTTTCACAAATGCCTAAGGTGCCTAACTGGTTTTCTTGGTTTCACTGGAGATGTATGGTAATTACAGGTATGCTTTGGTTATGTAACTATACTCCTGTTATGTTAATGTGTGTGCACAATTTAATTAGTAGTTTAAAACCTATACATGCTGAAGTTACTCTACAAGAAGATATGTCAAAGAAATAATCAATCTTCCCATGTTTTCTTCCACCTGCTACTTCTATAGCTTTTCTTCTTCCTTCCTAATTACAACCCTTAAATAGAATTCGTGCCTCATATCAAATTTACCGAGTATCATAATTCTTCCAAGTGGTAAAGATACCTCAAGACAAATGCTGGGTATAGAAGCCACAGGGCATAAATATGTAAAGAAGTAAAAAGCTAACCTTTTCAAACAATAAGGCTTCTCTCTCACTTACCAACTTTACATTTCCCTGTATGGCCCCGGAAGATGACCGGTTAGCCAGAGACGGGAGGATTCATCAAGGGAGGAACAACCTAAGACAGGCACAGTCGCAGGGGGGCCATCATGTGAAAAATTGGGGATCAACAGAGGTGAGGCTCAGAATCTCACCCCCCCTGTTCTGAGAGAAATCTTCTGCATACGTGGATATTTTATTGCCCTTGTCTAGCTTGGATTAACACATAGTCTACAGGCACACACCTGATCATCTACATTTGCTCTCTTACAACACTAAACTATGTTTTCTACCTTTATCTTGTATCTACCTACCACTTCAGCATTTATTAAAAATAATAATAATAAAGAGAGAAATGTGGTATCCACATATAAATCAAGTATAAAAATCAACTGTTTTTATACTTTTGAACTGACTGTTTATAGTTCATAATGCATGAGCAAAACCGAAAGTTTCTGTGATGACTGCCCTTGTACTGTTCACCATGTGACTTATTGACTATGTAAGAATTTGTTCGTTATGCTTCAGAAGATTGGAGACTGACGAGAATTAGGCTTGGGGTGGATTAATGATTGTGCATTGAGCATTGACTCCCCTATACAGAATTTTATTGTTGTTAACAACCATTTGATCAATAAATATGAGAGATGCCCTCACAAAAAAAAAAAAGTACACACTTCCAAATGTAAAATAAATAAGTAACTGGGATGTAATGTATAGCATAAGGAATATAGTCAAAATATTGTAACAACTTGGTATGGTGATAACTGGTACCTAGAATTATCATGTATATAAATGTTGAATCACTATGTTGTACACCTGAAAATAATGTAATGTAATACTGTGTGTCAACTACCCTTTAATAAAAAATAATTATCTACAAAAAAAAAATCAAATGAATATTCATATTTGACCTGATTGTTTATAGTTCATAATGCGTGATCACAACCAAAAGTTTCTGTGATGACTGCCCTTGCACTGTTTACCATGTAAGAACTTATTAACTATGTAAGAATTTGTTCACCATGTAAGAACTTGTTCATTATGCTTCAGAAGATTGGAGACTGTTGAGATTTAGGCTTGGGGTTGATTAATGATTGTGCATTGAGTCCCCTATACAGAATTTAAATGGTAACAACCATTTGATCAATAAATATGAGAGATGCCCTCTCAAAAAAAAAAAACCTGTCATGTAAAGTAGTTATTGTTAGGTGTAACTTGCACTGCCCCTGTGCACATTCTCCATTCTCTGTTCCCTCTTTTCTTTGTGAAGTGACTGCCTGGAACTCGTGTCTCTGTGTTCACCATCAATTAAGTGATCTGATCGTAGACAGGAGTAAGACACTTCTGAGTGATTTTCATAATTCTCCAGTCTTCACCTTTAACCTCACTGACTCCATGGGTCAGAGATGCCCTGACGAAGTCCACAGAACGCTATCCCTCACCATGAACTTGAACAGGTCCCTCTTCTTTAGCTAACGTAGAAGTAACAGTTGACCACTAGATGTCAGGCTTGTTAAATACTTAAAAATATACTACTTTTCCTTTTTCATCCATAGGAGTCAGCACAGGTGTTATTCTTTTTTTTTTTCTTCTCTCTTTTTGAGGAAGTTTTCAGTGACTATGACAACTGTTTTATGGAAGTCACATTTCTAATGATCTTAGAATGTTCCTATATATGGATCAATTTCATCTCTGAGAGTCTATGATTCATGCCAGTATAATTTGTCTTGTTTAAAGACAAAACTTTAGGGGCAGAGCCAAGATGGCGGCCTGAGTAGAGCAGCAGAAATCTCCTCCCAAAACCACATATATCTATGAAAATATAACAAAGACAACCCTTCCTAGAATAGAGACCAGAGGACACAGGACAACATCCAGACCACATCCGCACCTGTGAGAACCCAGCACCTCGCGAAGTGGGTAAGATACAAGCCCCAGCCCGGTGGGACCCGAGCGCCTGTCCCCTCAGCTCCCAGTGGGAGGAGAGGAGTCGGAGCGGGAGGGAGACGGAGACCAGGACTGCTGAACACCCAGCCCCAGCCATCCGGACCAGAGTGCAGACACAGTGCATGTGCGGGGCCCTAGATACTAGGGTAATAAGGCAGCAAGACTGGTGAGCGGGTACTGGAGGCCGGAGCCGGAGGACAAAAGAAAAGTGAGCGGCCATTTTTTAGTTTAGTTTTGTTTTGTTTTGGCGAGTGCTTTTTGGAAGTCTTAAAGGGACAGAGTCCCCAATACTAGGGAAACAGGGCTGCAAGACTGGTGAGTGGGTACCTGAGGCTGGTGCAGGAGAATAAAGAAAAACAAGCGGCCATTTTTTGTTGCTGTTGTTGTTGTCGTTGTTCTGTTTTGGCCGGTGCTTTTTGGAAGTCTTAAAGGGACAGGGACCCCAAAACTAGGGAAAAAGGGCAGCAAGACAGGTGAGCGGATAGCAGAGGCCGGCGCCAGAGGAAAAAAGAAAAGCGAGCGGCATATCTATTTTTTTTTCTTTTTTATTTCTTTTTAATTTTTTTAAATTTTTGTTGTTGTTTTGTTTCGGCGAGTGCTTTTTGGAAGTCTTAAAGGGGCAGGGTGGGACACTTAGTCCAGAGGTAGGGAATCCGGGGATCTCTGGGTACTCTAATCCCCTGGGGAGCAAGGAGCACGGAGGCCCCTTAGGGAGATAAATAGCCTCCTGGCCACTCCCCCTCCAATGCGATTCCACCATTTTGGAGAAGCAGCCCGAGCCAGGCCACGCCCACAGCAACAGCGGAGATTAACTCCATAGCAGCCGGGCAGGAAGCAGAAGCCCTGTCTGCGCGCAGCTACCCAGCACAAGCCACTAGAGGTCGCTGTTCTCCAAGGAGAGGAAGGCCACAAACCAACAAGAAGGGAAGTTCTTCCAGCCGTCACTCGTCCCACCTCTGCAAACTATTCCTATCAACATGAAAAGACAAAATTACAGGCAAACCAAGATCACAGAGGCAACACCAGAGAAGGACACAGACCTAACCAGTCTTCCTGACAAAGAATTCAAAATAAAAATCATAAACATGCTGACAGAGATGCAGAGAAATATGCAAGAGCTAAGGGATGAAGTCCGGAGGGAGATCACAGATGCCAGGAAGGAGATTACAGAAATGAAACAAGATCTGGAAGGATTTATAAGCAGAATGGATAAGATGCAAGAGGCCATTGATGGAATAGAAACCAGAGAACAGGAACGCATAGAAGCTGACACAGAGAGAGATAAAAGGATCTCCAGGAATGAAACAATATTAAGAGAACTGTGTGACCAATCTAAAAGGAACAATATCTGTATTATAGGGGTGCCAGAAGAAGAACAGAGAGAAAAACAGAAAGTGTCTTTGAAGAAATAATTGCTGAAAACTTCCCCAAACTGGGGGAGGAAATAATCGAACAGACCAGGGAAAAACACAGAATCCCCAACAGAAAGGGTCCAAGGAGGACAACACCAAGACACATAATAATTAAAATGGGAAAGATCAAGGAAAGGAAAGAGTTTTAAAGGCAGCTAGAGAGAAAAAGGTCACCTATAAAGGAAAACCCATCAGGCTAACATCAGACTTCTCGACAGAAACCCTACAGGCCAGAAGAGAACGGCATGATATATTTAATACAATGAAACAGAAGGGCCTTGAAACAAGGAAACTGTATCCAGCACGACTATCATTTAAATATGAAGGAGGGATTAAACAATTCCCAGACAAGCAAAAGCAGAGGGAATTTGCTTCCCACAAACCACCTCTACAGGGCATCTTACAGGGACTGCTCTAGATGAGAGCACTACTAAAAAGAGCACAGAACAAAGCACCCAACATATGAAGAATGGAGGAGGAAGAATAAGAAGGGAGAGAAGAAAAGAATCTCCAGACAGTGTATATAACAGCTCAAAAAGTGAGCTAAGTTAGGCAGTAAGATACTAAAGAGGCTAACCTTGAACCTTTGGTAACCACGAATTTGAAGCCTGCAATGGCAATAAGTACATATCTTTCAAGAGTCACCCTAAATGTAAATGGACTTCATGCACCAATCAAAAGACACAGACTAATAGAATGGATAAAAAAGCAAGACCCATCTATATGCTGCTTACAAGAAACTCACCTCAAACCCAAAGACATGCACAGACTAAAAGTCAAGGGATGGAAAAACATATTTCAGGCAAACAACAGAGAGAAGAAAGCAGGGGTTGCAGTACTAATATCAGACAAAATACACTTCAAAACAGAGAAAGTAACAAGAGATAAAGGACACTACATAATGATAAAGGGCTCAGTCCAACAAGAGGATATAACCATTCTAAATACATATGCACCCAACACAGGAGCACCAGCATATGTGAAACAAATACTAACAGAACTAAAGGGGGAAATAGACTGTAATACATGCATTTTAGGCAATTTCAACACACCACTCACCCCAAAGGATAGATCCACCGGGCAGAAAATAAGTAAGGACACGGAAGCACTGAACAACACAGTAGAACAGATGGACCTGATAGATATCTATAGAATTCTACATCCAAAAGCAACGGGATATACATTCTTCTCAAGTGCACATGGAACATTCTCCAGAATAGACCACATACTAGCCCACAAAAAGAGCCTCAGCAAAATCCAAAATGTTGAAATTCTACCAACCAGTTTTTCAGACCACAAAGGTATAAAACTAGAAATAAATTCTACAAAGAACACAAAAAGGCTCACAAACACATGGAGGCTTAACAACATGCTCCTAAATAATCAATGGATCAACGAACAAATTAAAATAGAGATCAAGGAATATATGGAAACAAATGACAACAACAACACAAAGCCCCAAATTCTGTGGGACACAGCGAAAGCAGTCTTAAGAGGAAAGCGATCCAGGCACACTTGAAGAAGGAAGAACAATCACAAATGAATTGTTTAACAACACAATTATCAAAATTGGAAGAATAAGAACAAATGAGGCCTAAAGTCAGCAGAAGGAGGGACATAATAAAGATCAGAGAAGAAATAAACAAAATTGGGAAGAATAAAACAATAGCAAAAATCAATGAAACCAAGAGCTGGTTCTTTGAGAAAATAAACAAAATAGATAAGCCTCTAGCCAAACTTATTAAGAGGAAAAGGGAATCAACACAAATCAACAGAATCAGAATTGAGAGTGGAAAAATCACGACAGACTCCACAGAAATACAAAGAATTATTAAAGACTACTATGAAAACCTATATGCCAACAAGCTGGAAAACCTAGAAGAAATGGACAACTTCCTAGAAAAATACAACCTTCCAAGACTGACCAAGGAAGAAACACAAAAGTTAAACAAACCAATTACAAGAAAAGAAATTGAAACAGTAATCAAAAAACTTCCCAAGAACAAAACCCCGGGCCAGACGGATTTACCTCAGAATTTTATCAGACATACAGAGAAGACATAATACCCATTCTCCTTAAAGTTTTCCAAAAAATACAAGAGGAGGCAATACTCCCAAACTCATTTTATGAAGCCAACATCACCCTAACACCAAAACCAGGCAAAGACCCCACCAAAAAAGAAAATTACAGACCAATATCCCTGATGAATGTAGATGCAAAAATACTCAATAAAATATTAGCACACCGAATTCAAACGTATATCAAAAGGATCATACACCATGACCAAGTGGGATTCATCCCAGTGATGCAAGAATGGTACAGCATTAGAAAATCCATCAACATCATCCACCACATCAACAACAAAAAAGACAAAAACCGCATGATCATCTCCATAGATGCTGAAAAAGCATTTCACAAAATTCAACATCCATTCATGATAAAAACTCTCAGCAAAATGGGAATAGAGGGCAAGTACCTCAACATAATAAAGGCCATCTATGATAAACCCACAGCCAACATTATACTGAACAGCGAGAAGCTGAAAGCTTTTCCTCTGAGATTGGGAACTAGACAGGGATGCCCACTCTCCCCACTGCTATTTAACATAGTACTGGAGGTCCTAGCCATGGCAATCAGACAAAACAAAGAAATACAAGGAATCCAGATTGGCAAAGAAGAAGTTAAACTGTCACTATTTGCAGATGACATGATATTGTACATAAAAAACTCTAAAGACTCCACCTCAAAACTACTAGAACTGATATCGGAATACAGCAAAGTTGCAGGATACAAAATTAACACACAGAAATCTGTAGTTTTCCTATACACTAACATTGAACTAATAGAAAGAGAAATCAGGAAAACAACTCCATTCACAATTGCATCGAAAAGAATAAAGTACCTAGGAATAAATCTAACCAAAGAAGTGAAAGACCTATACTCTGAAAACTACAAGTCACTCTTAAGAGAAATTAAAGGGGACACTAACAGATGGAAACTCATCCCATGCTCGTGGCTAGGAAGAATTAATATCATCAAAATGGCCATCCTGCCCAAAGCAATATACAGATTTGATGCAATCCCTATCAAATTACCAGCAACATTCTTCAATGAACTGGCACAAATAATTCAAAAATTCATATGGAAACACCAAAGACCCCGAATAGCCAAAGCAATCCTGAGAAAGAAGAAAAAAGTATGGGGGATCTCACTCCTCAACTTCAAGCTCTACTATAAAGCCATAGTAATCAAGACAATTTGGTACTGGCACAAGAACAGAGCCACAGACCAGTGTAATAGACTAGCGACTCCAGACATTAACCCAAACATATATGGTCAATTAATATTTGATAAAGGAGCCGTGGACATACAATGGCGAAAGGACAGTCTCTTCAACAGATGGTGCTGGCAAGACTGGACAGCTACATGTAGGAGAATGAAACAGGACCATTGTCTAACCCCATATACAAAAGTAAACTCAAAATGGATCAAAGACCTGAATGTAAGTCATGAAACCATTAAACTCTTGGAAAAAAAACATAGGCAAAAACCTCTTAGACATAAACATGAGTGACCTCTTCTTGAACATATCTCCCTGGGCAAGGAAAACAACAGCAAAAATGAACAAGTGGGACTATATTAAGCTGAAAAGCTTCTGTATAACAAAAGACACCATCAATAGAACAAAAGGGAACCCTACAGTATGGGAGAATATATTTGTAAATGACAGATCCGATAAAGGCTTGACGTCCAGAATATATAAAGAGCCCACATGCCTCAACAAACAAAAACAAAAAACCCAATCAAAAATGGGCAGAGGAACTGAACAGACAGTTCTCCAAAAAAGAGATACAGATGGCCAACAGACACATGAAAAGATGCTGCACATCACTAATTATCTGAGAAATGCAAATTAAAACTACAATGAGGTATCACCTCACACCAGTAAGGATGGCTGCCATCCAAAAGACAGAGAACAACAAATGTTGGCGAGGCTGTGGAGAAAGGGGAACCCTCCTACACTGCTGGTGGGAATGTAAACTAGTTCAACCATTGTGGAAAGCAGTATGGAGGTACATCAAAATGCTCAAAACAGACCTACCATTTGACCCAGGAATTGCACTCCTAGGAATTTACCCTAAGAATGCAGCAATCAAGTATGAGAAAGATCAGTGCACCCCTATGTTTATCGCAGCACTATTTACAATAGCCAAGAATTGGAAGCAACCTAAATGTCCATCAGTAGATGAATGGATAAAGAAGAGGTGGTACATATACGCAATGGAATACTACTCAGCCATAAGAAGTGGGAAAATCCTACCATTTGCAGCAACATGAATGGAGCTGGAGGGTATTATGCTCAGTGAAACAAGCCAAGCGGAGAAAGAGAAATACCAAATGATTTCACTCATCTGTGGAGTATAAGAACAAAGGAAAAACTGAAGGAACAAAACAGCAGCGGAATCACAGAACCCAAGAATGGACTAAAAGGTACCAAAGGGAAAGGGACTGGAGAGGATGGGTGGGTAGGGAGGGATAAGAGGGGGGAAGAAGAAGGGGGATATTAAGATTAGCATGCATTGGGTGGGTGGGAGAAACGGGAGGGCTGTACAACACAGAGAAGACAAGTAGTGATTCTACAACATTTTGCTATGCTGATAAACAGTGACTCTAAAGGGGTTTATAGGGGAGACCTGGTATAGGGGAGAGCGTAGTAAACATAATATTCTTTATGTAAGTGTAGATTAATGATAACAAAAAAAAAAGAAAGTGAGAAAAGGGTAATTACTCCCTGATAGGATAAAACTAACTGTAAATCAATGATTGATGCATGCTTTAAATATCCTTAATTTTGATCACTTAAAGGCTGTCAGATGATCAGCTATGGAGGTACATTTTTCTGATAATATTCCTCTCTCTTAAAAAAAAAAACACGTAGTTCCTGTGTGGTGACCTCCAATGAGTTCCACACAATGGTATAAAGGGCATATCAAAGTGTAGGCAAAGGGTCTGTTTGTGTTTATACAGAGGATCAAAGCCCAATTTGACTACCCAGAAAATGAACTAAGATGCGATATGAAGAAGAACTTCCAACATCAGCACTCTCTGGAAGAGTCATACCAGAAGATGATCATCAAAAAACCTCAGCAAAGATCCTGGCGATGCTGCAGTTGTAGCTGCATTCATCCCACCGGTTCCTGGACTTGCCATTGGAATGAGGAAGGAGATATCTAAGCTGGCCTGTGCATACAGTAAAACAACAAATTTGACTGGATCTATACTGTTGGAACACAACCAAGAATTAGGAGAAGTGCAAGTTGTAGCGCTCCAAAATCTTATGACCACAGACTATTTACTGTTAAAAGAACATATGGGATGTGAACAGTCCCCTGGAATGGGATGTTTTAATTTGTCTGATTTCTCTCAGACTGTTCAAGTTCAGTTGGACAATATCCACCATATCATAGATAAGTTTTCACAAATGCCTAAGGTGTCTAACTGGTTTTCTTGGTTTCACTGGATATGGCTGGTAGTTATAGGTCTGCTTTGGTTATGTAAGTGTATTCCTATTATGTCAATGTGTGTACGCAATTTAATTAGTAGTTTAAAACCTATACATGCTTAAATTACTCTACAAGAAGATATGTCAAAGAAATAATCAATCTTCCCATGTTTTCTTCCTTCTGCTACTCCTATAGCTCTTCTTCTTCCTTCCAAATTAGAACCCTTACATAGAATTCGTGCCTCAAATCGAATTTACTGAGTATCATAATTTTTCCAAGTGATAAAGATACCTCAAGACAAATTCTGGGCATAAAAGCCACAGGGCATAAATCTGCAAAGAAAGCTAACCTTTTCAAACAATATTGCCTCTCTTTCACTTACCACCTTTACATCTCCCTGTATGGCCCCGGAAGATGACTGGTTAGCCAGAGACGGGTAAGATTCCTCAAGGGAGGAACAACCTAAGACAGGCACAGTCGCAGGGGGGCCATCAGGTGAGAAATTGGGGATCAACAGAGGTGAGGCTTAGAACCTCACCCCCACTGTTTTGAGAGAAATATTCTGCATCTCTTAAAGGCTGATCACTTAAAGGCTGTCAGATGATCAGCTATGGATGTGGATGTTGTATTGCCCTTGTCTAGCTTGGATTAACACTTAGTCTACAGGCACACACCTGATCATCTACATTTGCTCTCTTACAGCACTAAACTATGTTTTCTACCTTTATCTTGCATCTACCTACCATTTCAGCATTTTATTACAAAATAATAATAATAATAATAATAATAAGGGAGAAATGTGGGATTCACATATATATCAAGTATAAAAATCAAACGAATATTCATATTTGACCTGATTGCTTATAGTTCATAATGCGTGATCACAACCGAAAGTTTCTGTGATGACTGCCCTTGTACTGTTCACCATGTAAGAACTTATTCACTATGTAAGAATTTGTTCACCATGTAAGAACTTGTTCATTATGCTTCAGAAGATTGGAGACTGACGAGAATTAGGCTTGGGGTGGATTAATGATTGTGCATTGAGCATTGAGTCCCCTATACAGAATTTTATTGTTGTTAACAACCATTTGATCAATAAATATGTGAGATGCCCTCTCAAAAAAAAAAAAGCACCTACAAGTACATGGTTAAAACTGGTGGTTTATAACTGCCCTTTGATTTTTAAAGGACTAGGCAAGAATCAATTCCATTGTCCTCCAACTAGATCTAATTCTGGAGTGGGGTGGAATACAGCTTCTGGGGTGATCTTTTTGTTGTACTTTTGTTGTATCATAAAATCATTAACTTTCCTCTTGTTATGCCGTTTAAAAAATATACACTGTACTTCTGTATGCTTTAAAAAAAATTGGAATCACTACTGAATTAAGTTTACAATAATGACAGCATTATTCAAAAAAAAAAGACAAAACTTTAAAACAAAACAGCGTCTGCTGTTTTTGAATCCATGTGATGGAGGGCTGACACGCATTCATCCATGGGACCAAGTTATACTGAGGAATAAAAACAAGTAGTCACACAGTGACGAAGTAGTCTGGGAGAGTGGCCTGATGACAGCAAAAATCAGAGGCTGCCTCTAAAAGAGAACATCTATTACTGCCCAAAGCTTTCTACAGATTTGATACAATCCCTGTCAAATACCAATGGCATTATCCTCAGAACTAGAACACATAGTCCTAAAATGTGTATGGAACCACAAAAGACCCCAAATAGTTCAAGCAACCTTGAGAAAGAAGAACAAAGCTGGAGGTATCACAACCCCTAATTTCAAGCTATACTACAAAGCTACAGTAATCAAGACAATATGGTACCAGTCCAAGAATAGATATGTAGACCAATGGAACAGAGTAGAGATCCCAGAAATAATCCCATGCCTATTTGGTCAATTAATCTTTGAAAAAAGAGACAAGAATATACAATAGGGAAAAGACAGTCTCCTCAATAACTGGTGTTGGGAAAACTGCACAGCTATGTGCATAAGTATGAAACTGGATCACCATCTTACATCACACACACAAAATAAACTCAACATGGATTAAAGACTTAAATATGAGACCTGAAACCATAAAACTCTTTGAAGAAACATAGGCAGTGCACTCTTGAGCAAAAGCATTAGTAGTTATTTTCTGGTTATGTCTCTCCAGGTAAGGGAAACAAAAGCAAAAAAAACAAGTGTGGTTACATCAAACTAAAAAGCTTCTGCACAGCAAAGGACACCATCAGCAAAATGACCAGGCAACCTACTATGTGGGAGAAGATATTTGCAAATGATATATCCAGTAAGGGGCTAATATCAAAAATATATAAGTAATTCATACAACAACAAAAAAGAAGATAATCCAATTTTAAAAATTGGCAGAAGACCTGAAGAGACATTTTTACAAAAGAAGACATAACAGCTGGCCAACAGACAGATGCAAAGATGCTCAAAATTATAATCATCATGGAAATGCAATCAAAACACAATGAGACGTCACCTCACACCAATCAGAATAGCTAATATCTATCAACAAGACAAGAAATGACAAGTGTTGGTGAGGATATGGAGAAAAGGGAACCCTTCTACACTGCTGGTGGGAATGTACCTTGGTGCACCCACTGTGGAAAACAGTACAGAGGTTTCTCAGAAAACTGAAAGTAGAAATAACATATGACCCAGCAATCACACTCTGGAAAACTCTGGAAGGAAACAAAATCACTAAACTGAAAAGATACGTGCACTCTTACGCTTATCACAGCATTATTCACAATAGACAAAATGGGGAAGCAACCTAAATGTCCACTGAAAGATGAATGGATAAAGAAGATATGGTATATACACACACATATATAATGGAATATTACTCAGCTGTAATAAAGAATGAAATCCTGCTGTTTGCAACAACCTGGATGGACCTAGAGGGCATTAAGCTAAGTGAAATAAGCCAGACAGAAAATACAAATTCTGTATGATTTCACTTATATGGGGAATCTAAGAAACAAAACAAATAGACTCACAGCCACAGAGAAAAGACTAGTGGTTTCTAGACTAAAAGAAGTGGGGAGGGAGAATGGGTGAAATAGGTGAAGGGGAAAAAATTAGAATATTTGATATCTTGATCTGGGCGATGGTGGAATGAGTGTATACACATGTCAAAATTCATCAAGCTATACACAAGATCATACATTTTAGTGTATGTACTGCAATATAAAATATTGAAAAATAAATCAAAGTTAAAAATGATTTTAAAAAGGCAGAAAAGGGAAAGTACAAAATAAAATGGTAGCAATTCATACATAAAGAAAAAGAAAAAGGAAAGAAAACACCTATTATGGTATGGAAAAAAAAACAGTCGTCTTAAGACATCAAGGCTCTTGGGAGAAGAAAACCTCTTCATTTTCTTTAATTGCACTGGGGCGCTGAAGCTGGGCCGTGGGCATGTGAGTTAGGAATCATGGAGTCAGTACACGTAGGTGTACACATTACATCTGTTTGTTTGACTTACGTATATGTATGTGTGTGTACACATTGCATCTATATTCATTGCTACATATTGAAAGCAGGTGTTCATACTGATAACTCGAATTCTAATCAAACATCTCAGAGTTCCTTCCAGTTTGCTCTCTCCATATTTTTAAATCCCCTCTCCGAAAGTGAGAAGGCTGGCTGGCTTCTCCGCCATGGCCCTTTCCCCTCTCCTCCTTGCCTGGCATGGTGCTATGCAAGGAGCCTTCCTTTCCTCTTCTGGGCTCCGACATCCCACCTCCTCCTCTCCCATCCACACGAAGTCCCTACTCACCCCCTGGGCAGTCATTCCCCACAGGGTAGCGCCCCCTCTCCCCATACTGGCCCACTCCCTGCATGCACACTGTCTTTAACGTTCTTCCAGATGCTGTGCTGGGCCTTCCTCTTAGGCAGACACCCTTCTTGACTCTCTGGTTCTGACATCCCGTGCTGGCATCCAGTGGACAGGTGCTTGCTGCTGACACTGTCCCCTCCTTGAAAGAACTGTCCCCTCAGCCCTCGGAGGCTCTAACTCCCCTCCACCCCCACAGGTTGATGCCCTCTGACATCCTGAGGGCCTTTCTCCTGGATGCCCCCTGTAGGGAGGCCCCCTTCTCTCTGCAGAGTCTCTAAAGCCCTACGGTCGCCCTCCTCACCCTGCTGGGTTTCTGACACCGTGGCTGTCCCTCGGCTATATTGCTGGTATCCTCTTTGTGGACACTGTCCTCACCCTGCCCGGAGTCCCATGCCACATATGGGGACATCTTCCTTAACCCTGCTCGGTCTCTGACACCCCATGCTGGCCCTCTGTGGCTCTCTGCCAGCAGCTGTACTGTGTGGACCCCCACCTTGCTCAGCTCCACCCAACCGTGTGTGCTTTGAATTGTCAGAGAAGGAACGAAAAGGAAGAGGCAGAAGAAAAGAATATTGAAAAGTTTTTTGATCTTAGTACTATTTATTTTTGCTCTATCTTTCATTTCCATGATTAATCTTGAGGTCTTATCTATTTTGTCATTTTAGAATAATAGCTTCTGGTGTGTTGATCAGATAGATTTATTTTCCCAATTTCTTTCATTTTGATTTCCTTTCTGACCGATGAATAGTGTTGAGTTTGCCTTTTACGTTCTACTTGTATCGGAGAAAGAATACCTATTTATCATTTATTGCTGATCTCTATTTTTATTCTATTTTGGTAAACAATCTGTATGATACTGGTTTTCATACATATTGAGGCTATTTTGCATAGTATCTGGTATTTCTAGATGTTTTGTGTATTTGAAAACAAAGTCCGTTCTCTATTCCATCTGTGTACACACATAATTTATTAACATTTATAAAAATATGTTACCCAAATACTCTATATCTTTAGTGAGTTTAGCTGTCAGGTTTTGAAAGTGGTATTTTAGGTTCCCACTATGATTATGTGTCAAATTAGGCAGCTTTCTTCAGGTTTTGAGGTTATATTATTAGCTGAATATAGGTTTATCATTGTTTTAAATTCTTGATGGAGTTTTGGTCATTTTATTCATATGAATGCCCTCTTCAGTTAATATTTTTCATATTGAATTGTTGTTTCATATTGAACAGTCTATGAGGATTTTTAAAGAGGTGATCTAAATCACTACCTGGATTTTAATTGCTAATATATTTGAATTAATTTTTTCGTATTATTTGGTTTGCTATTTAATATGCTGTTTCCCTTCTCTTTATTTCCAATTGCATAAGGCTAGTTTTCTTTGTTTTGTTGTTTCCCTCTTATGTGTTTAAGAAGTTGTATTTTCCATTTTTCTATTTATAGTCTATTTTGTAGGATATGTTAATGAAAACTTAAAATGTATTTTTCTAGTGATAGAAAGCTAGTCTATACTTCAATCCTGCTCACAAGACAAACTTGAAATATTTTTTCTTCTTCTCTTTTCTTCCAGCTTCCATGTTTATTTCTCAGTTTGTAACTAAAAATATTCAGTTTTGTCATTGTTTTAGGGAATATGCACATTTAATTTTCTAATTTTTAAAACTAATTTCTTTGCTTACCATTGTCTTCTTTCCACATATATCTTTTAGACTTCTTTTTTTTCTTTTGTATAGTCCATGCCAGTTCTGTCAATGAAAATCTGAGGCAAACAGTCTAAAATGTGACCTGTCTGAAGCTGGTAATTGACGTGTTTGGATCATTCTTTGGCTGGATACAAAATTCACACATCAGCATTTCCCTCTATTGACTTCTGATATTCCACACTTCCAAAGATACATATGATGTCAACCAGACTTATTTTTTTTTGCTCCCAAGTTTTGAGATATCCTTTCTATTCTCTACCACTAATTTCTGAAGTTTCGTTATGTATCTGTAGGTGTGAATTCAAAAAAAATGATCCTGCTTTTTCCTGTTTCATGTTTACACACTTTATCACTTTAAGATTTACAAGTGCTTATTTTGAGATACTCTTCAGACTGATCTTGTCTGTTTCTTTTGGTGTAAATGCCTCTATTTGCTATGTCATTCACAATGGTTATCCTCGGAGGCATTTTTATGACTTGTTTGCAGGCTCCCATTCCACAAGGCTTTCCATGGAAAACCACAGTCTGTTTCACAGCTCCAGTCCAGGATGCATTTTATGCCCAGAGAATACTCTTGCATGAGTGACACATTTCCTGTGCTGTACATGGAACGACATGTACACCACTCACTCTTCATATATGGGGGATGATACTGGAAACGCTGGCATTGGAAATGGCTTGGGAAATGTGCAAGTTTGCCCTAGTCTCTGTTCATGGGGGAGTGCTGTGCTTCATCCCTGAGCTCCCTGAAGATAGTGTTGGGTCTGTAGCCATGGGGGTCTGAGAGGTCCTGGCTGCCACTCCTGTACTTTCTGCTTGGATCCATGCCCAGATCTCTGGGCCCAAGTGATTCTAGTCTTTGACAATTATCAAGTATTCCCACTGGTTATTTTCTGGTTTGGAAATGGCTCCCTTTCATATTTTTATAGGCAGCTATGTGTTTATTGATTTTGAAACTTTAAAATCATTTCCATTTGGAGTGGGGCTTTCATCTATCTTCACAAATATTAGATCATTTTTAGCCTTAAGGGAGCTGGGACTCTTTCTAGTAAATCTTGCACTAGGGCCATTAAGGATGATAATGAAAAGAAGTAGAAAGGGGAGCTTTTGTGCCTGAATATTTGCAGGAGGCTGGGAAGGCCAAAGGCAGGATGAAGTCGTGGGAAAGGGATGGAGAATGAACAATGCAAGTTGCACTATGGATCATAAAGCTGGTCCCATAATATATCTGCACTTCAGAAAGTTCCAGGGCACATAGACTAGGGTAAGAAGTGCTATGAAGAATCCAGTGGTACACCTAGTTGCTGTGTCACCCCACAGAGCCAATTCAAACTCCGTGGCCTGCAGACAACTCTTCTGGGTATGCTCTCATGAAGTGAGCCTTCCCTAGCCTGTGCATTGCAGTCTCACCCGCCAAATGCCCAGCTATTACTGGAGGGGACGATCACCCAGCCTGGATTTGAGATCACCTGGCAAACACCCCAGACGTTATATCATGAAATCAAGAGGTTACAGTCCTCAAGACCTCCCCAGCCAAATCATTCAGCCTTCCTACATCCAAACTCTCTTCCCTGTTTGGTCCAGACCACTGGAAATTTAGTGTGTGGGGGAAGAAGTTCCTACACTTGAATTCTGGGGCCAAAGATATCTTTGGATACCCAGAACTGGGACAGGTGGATGATTCTACCCCTGGTATATGATTGTGGCCATCTACTCCCACCTTCACCTCTAGCTCATATTGCCTAGGTTTCCATAAGGGTTTCTGCTACACACACAGGAGAGGCCACAGATGCTCTGTGATAAGCCCCATTTCTATTTTCCAGAGCTGCAGTCTCCAGAATCCACTTGTGCAGGACACGGTCTCCTTGACTCGGCCCAGCTTCACTTGCTGATCACCCTTTTGGTCCAATGTTTTATTGACTCTCTGGCTGCTTACCAAGCCACCATCGCACCTGACTCTCTCCAGGTCCTTGCGGTGGTCTCTGGAATCTTAATTCACCATTTAGCTTTGGCCTCCTGAACCTCAAGCATGATTCTACCCAAGCTAGGAGTGAAGTTTGAACAGGTCTGTTTTCTTTTTACAAAGATGGCCTTTTGGATTAGTAAGGTAAATAATACTTCTTGACTTCCAGTTATGTCCCAAATACTGTGCTTGATAATTTAGATACATTATCTTAATCCCTTCAACAGATACTGGAGTTAGATGCTATTAACCTTTAAAAAGATACCAAACACAATCCAGTTTATTTGGTTTCCAAACATGTATGAAATGAAGGCCCCATAACTTAATAAAGACATCAAGATTTATTAATCAGCTTATTAATCAAGAAGTGTTCATGTCCATCCAGCAACTAATGACCTCTGTGAAGATGAAGTTTGAAATACATTACATTTCAGCTCAGGGAACCTTTCCCATGTATTCCAAGACATACACAGTGGTTTTTTGTTTTAATCTGATTTTTAAATAACAATAGCTTATGTTTGATACATCATTTAGTGTCTCTTTAAAGGTTAATTTGGAGTACAAAATTCTCAATAAAAAGATACAAATATGTGGTTGTACGACAAAATGTAAGGGATAACTCTGTAATACATGAATTCAGTTCTCTCTCCATCTTCTATGCTCATCATTCTTCACTCTATTTCTTAAAATGGCTTGGAAGATGGATTTGTACTTTGGTAATCCTCTGTTGTTTTAGGAGGTATTAGAATATGCAGAGATAGTCGATATTTAAATGTGCTCTTTTAAGTTTGCACTTAAGGACACAAAAATCTACATGTAGAGGCAATCAGGACATATAGCTGGGCTAAATTCATGCTAGTAGCCAAGACTGCCTTTCCTTATAGACCAAAATTATTCACAAGCCATGATACAGCTATGAAGAGAAGTGATTGCTCAGCCAGAATGGGGGACACATCTGCTAAGTTCTGAGTAGCAAGACCAGTTCACACATTCATCATAAGGAAGAGGAAAGGTTTGTGCCTCCCTCTGTTTTCCTGGCATCTGACGAGAGATGGTTTAGGTGAGGTCGCTGATCACATTTCTGTTACTCATATTCAAGTGGAAAGTCCATTGTAGATTCACAGAAAACAGTGCTGCAACATCACAGATGGCAGAATTGGGTCAGTGGAGTTTAGAGAATGAGTTACTTTTGCAACTGAGTGTAGAAACTCTGCGCCTCTCTGTTGGTGGGTAGCTTTTTAAACTGCTTTTAGTAGAAAAAGACTTCTCAAAAACCATTTAATTCATTAGGTAGCTGAGAGATTTTTCTCCTGTACTCTTAGAGATCCAACCGTGTATGGGAGACTGTTGGCTGCATGTTGGCTTAACTTAAATGCAAGGAACTCCAGAATTTTTCTATGGGCCTCTCCTGAAAGCCCATTGTTTTGTGTCCTGAACCTCGTCTAAACCATATTAAATGGAGTCATTAGGGCATCTAAAGCTTATCTGCATTAGAACCCAGACACTGACTCACATTTTCACAAGGAGTTCCTGACTTGGGGATACTTACCTAAGGGTTTCTCTTCTCTGCCTTCTACGGTCATTCTTATGCCTTCATTTCTGTATAAATCCATGATTTGGAGTTGCCAGTAAGGACAGGCTTCTCAGGACTGAGGATCTGTGAAATACAGCCTCCAAAATAACCATATTTGTGCATGGCTCACTGTTTAAACATCATATTCTTCTTCTGTGGGTATCACTTTCAGATAATGTTTCTATTAGCTGGGGTTTCAACCTAGCCTTAGTGCCAGCTACCCAAGGCTGTCCTGAATTAAGTGTTTTTAAGGGAGAACATCTATAAAATTGGATTTATTTGCATTTATATATTTTGCTTCTAAAAAGCCATATGGGCATATAATTAAATCTTTCTTAAACTATTCACTGTATTAAGATTATAGCCTATATACAAAGTTCTCCTTTTAAGTCTCTTCCATTTTGTGATTATTTTATAAACTAGCTAACAGACTCCACTACTGATTTCTTACCAACTTTGGCAATTTTTTCAATTTCAAAATTTAAATTTACCTACAGTAGTGAACACTAGTAACTAGATCTCTTCTTTTAAATAACCAGAGTCTGCAATGCCTTGTGGGATGCAGAAGCAAACAAGTCAGACCCATTTTCTGGCTGGGTGACCTTTTGTGTCACTGGTCTAGCTCTTAAAGGGAGTCAGGTTTCTTGCCTGGAGTCCATGGGTGAGTTTCAGAGGGTATTCTGTGAATGTAATAAAATTCAGTGCAATGTTTCCTATATTAGAGTGTATATGGATTTTCACTTACCTTTTGCCAAAAGAAGTAGTGTGGTACAGTGGACTGGGGTAGTATAGTGGGCTCTGTAGTCAGACCACCTGGATTAGTGTTCCAACCACCTACTTGGCTGTGTGACTTTGAACAAGTTGCTTAACTTCTCTCTGCTTCAACATTCTCCAAATTGCCCAGATGGCCTTACAAGGTTGCTGTGAGGATCGAAAGTGAGGATTTTATGGGCATGAAAAGACCCATAACACGCAGTGGCAGCCATTTAGTAAGCCCTCACAAAATGTTAGTAATTGTCATCATGGCCTCAAAGGAATTTGGGACCACCAAGAGTTAAGAACCACTCACCGCATTTTTAAAATAGTGTTTTAAAGAAAAAAAAATTCCTGAATTCAGAAGACACACTCAAATCTAATTCTCATGGAAATATCCATTAGCAAAACAAAGAGATATATTTGTAATGAGGCAGAAAGACCTCATAAATAGCCCTGAAAATGTGGAAGTTCAAATCGTGAGGTTCCTCCGTGGGAGGAAAAGCGTCTAGCTGGTTCTGGGTAGCCTCCAAATGAAATGCTTTTGACTCCTGTCTATTGTACCATTTAAGCTTGTCTTGAAACCCTGAAATAGACTTCCAGGGTGATAGCTTAAATTGCAATGCTATAGTTGTGGCTGCTTTTTCAGCATTTTCTCTTTCAGTGAGCACGAAGTCAAAAGTTACAAAAGCAACGAGATTCTGCATCTTTTAATGAAAGATAAAACAACAATATAAACATACACAAATTTACAGAGAAGGGATCAACTTTAATACATTTGGAGTAAAAGGTGTTTCTTATTTAAATATGGTATAAAAATAAATGCAAGAAACATTAACTGAGAATGTATAGACAGCAGACAAAGACATGAGCTTGTTTCTGACTGTGAACACATTGGTGAGATGAAACTTTCTGTGCTAATTTATTGTTTAATAAATGTGAAGCCATATGTATACTTATTGATATATGCTTTTTTCCTTTTACAATTCTTCCAGTTTGTGATTGACTGAATTTTAAGTGAACTGTGTGTCTAGCAGAAAATTTAAGAGAGAGAGAAAGGGGGAAAAAAATAGTTTACTTCACTTGAACTTGTTAAAAAGGAAAAGACACAGATCCAGCTCAGTACAAGGAGGGTGTAAGCAGACAACATTTTGAAATGGAGGCATTGAGATGGTAGAGTTCCTTGGAGATGGCAATGCCTTAATGTACACAAAGAAAGAACCATTCAGTTCCTCTGCTCATGCAACATCTTGGTCTAATGTCCTCTGCTCCAGGTTAACAACAAAGAGCTACAAAGTTATACCCAACGACTCCAGGCTGCATCCATGCCACAAGATGATCCTTTTAGTAAGACTGAACGAGGCTTGTTAACCTCTTTGATGTGAGAGATTTCCCCTGAGAAAAAAATATAAAACAAGGGGGAAAACAAGAGTATGATAACTGAAAACCTGCTTCTGAGTAACATCTATTTATTGCAGCTGATTTTTTTTGTGAAAGGGTCAAAATGCAACCCTTTATGTACATCTTAGTTCAAACTCCACAACCACCTTCCTTCCCTCCCTCCTCCAACACATCAAACAAAATGATCCTCCCTCCCTCCACCCTCACGCCCCTCCCTGCCACTTCCTCCCCACTGCAAACAGACTGATGGGTTCACAGCACAGATTAGCAAATCATAAAACATGTCCAGAAACGTTCCATCGAGGCTTAGCAGTGATGCAACACCTGGGTTTGCAACTGGTTATCAACATGTTAACAACAAAGCTTAGGGAGCTGTTGTGAAAGACAGGAATGTGAATGCATTCTTGGGCAACTGCTGGAATTAGTATTGCATTTACAAATATCTAGATATGCAAAGGGTATGATTTAATTACATAAAATGCATTTTTGGAGGTGTGATGGGTGGAAACTCAAGACTGAGTCTGTTCCCTATGTGCCTATTTGCTGCCTACCTGAAACTATAGTTGTATCACTGTCCTGTCTGTTTGCAACTGATTTCCTCTAGCCCCAACTCTAGAAAAATCCCATATGTTCTGATTCGACATATTATGTTAATACTTAGAGTATGTATTCATTTTCTGTATATTTTGAAAGCCAACCCTGTCCCCGTTAATACAAGTATTCTAGAGAGAAGAAATTAAAAATTTTGGACCCATTTTGTGGTTTCTGTCTAATTTCTCATTTAACATGTGCCAGTATAAAAATATGCTGGCCCACTTATTGAATGGAATTTTTATTTCTCTGAGGATAAAATAAGAAAGGAATATCAAAAGATTTTTTGAGAAATACATTGTTTTAATAATAAACAAGTCATCACAGTAGTGTTGACTTACTAGAGTTTGACAGAGGAGTGTTAGGTGTTGGGAGAGAAATCATCACCCCTGACCACATTTTAGGAAAAGAACAATTTGTTTAAGAAATGATTAATCATTTCAAAAATCAAGGTTTCTTTACATGCTGTACAATAATTGACAAGGGTGCTTCGGTGGACATGAACGGTGGCAATGGAAGCCGAACATCATTTTCTTTAACTGGGGAAAAATGGGCTCAAAATTTAGCTTTCAGCAACTAATAGTAGAAAAGGCTGAAAGTTTAGCAAAGGTTTTTCCCATTTGGCTATGCTTTAGTCACTTCATGGGAGGAAAAATAATAAAAGAATAGCAGTTTGTTAACAAGCCACCCTACTTGACACTATGTATTGGCTTTATGAACAAAGTATGTTTTTGTTTCTTCTTGCCACCACTTCTACACCTGCTTTCTCATCCATAAAATAAGGATAATAATAGGGCCTGCTTTAAAAGATTTTTCTGAAGAATAATACAAATAAGTTACTTAAAACTATTGGAACATTCTATGTTCTCAGTTTATGTTGGCTACTACTTCATTATGCTATTCCTATTATTATTTTTACTTTCTCCTTAGGAGAGTGGGACCCAAAGTCACTATTCTGACTCTGAGAAAGGCAAAAAATTGCTAATGAATTGGAAGCTGAAATTATATTGATTATCCATCCGAATGCTGGACATAATGTTGGAATCAAAAAACTACTTTTCTATACTTGAAAACCATACTATTTTCTACATTTACTACTGTATTCCCTTGTGCTATTAATATAAATACATATATTTATATATATAGATTCTGAGGCCAAATAATGTATTTTTTAAAAGTGTTTACTGTTTCTAATGCCATGTGTGGGATGAAGAGAGCTACGTATTTGTTGAGGGATAAGAGTGAATTCTTATATGGCAGAGGAAGAGGGGAAAGATGCTAATATAAAACTGTTTCTTTTAAAATATATTCATGTGATTTGGTTCAAACTACCAGGAAGAAGAGTGACATAGTTACTTGGAAATAGAAAGCAATTTGCAACTCATACAATCACATTTTTATTTGGACTATGGGAACTACTGTCATTTGGTAAATGTAATAAATATTAACATGTTCTCTTCCTACTTGTATGTGTGTGTGTGTGTGTGTGTGTGTGCATGTGTGCAAATACCGTGGAAGCTATTACTTGGCCTGGTATGGGCTTCATTAAATAGGGGGGAGGTACAAGTTTAGCTTGCCAGGCTGTTGTCCCAGGAGATAATTAAAAAACACTCATTCATGGAAATCCATGGAGAAATACAGGCTTAGAGTCAAGTGAGAGTTTGTGGTAATAGAAAGACAAATGAACAGAAATGGGAAAACATGTGTACATCTTAATACACACAGTGAAACATTTTGTATGATATGGAGTTAGCAAATACGTAAAGATATTTGTTTTGTGTACTGAGACAACTAGAAAGCAAAGCTGAGTGCAACTCACAGTAAAAGAACTTAAATGCCCCACACTGGGGTCCAAGTAAGCATGGAAGCACAGTGAGTCCCTAGATTTGAAAATCTGGGTCACTTGGATTGTTTACTGTAAACTCTGGGATACCTGCCTTTTCACATACTGGAAAGACATGCACATAGGTGCCATTCTAGTGCACAAAGAAATAATGGGTTGCTCGCTCTATTGGAAAATCTTAGAAAGAACACTGAACCTTTCTTGTTGATAGAAAGGATATATTTGCACATCAGCTATTTTGTAACAATCCTTTTTAGTACAGCTTTTTGGAGGCTGTATGGAGTCAGCCCCTGCCAATTATCTTTTCATAATTTTTCCAAGTTGAAGAATCTGAGAAATAATTCTAGCTAAATTCTAAAATCTTAATTCTGGAAGCCAAAAGGGTAAAAATCCCTTAACAACATCAATTTTTACCAAACTGCTTACAATTGAATTCTGTATGATTAATTATTTTTAACCAAGTGACTACATTTGTGTTATGTGATTTCTACTGTTTCTTGTCAGATTCAAAAGAAAACAGGTTACACTGGAAACAGAAATCTGTAGAGAAAGATAAAGAATCTCAGAACAAAACAATAACAAAAACTCATGATCCCATGAGATTTTGTATTATCTAGTTAATGGGCAATCTGCTAGAAAAAGAAGCTCCTACTTTCAGAACAAAATAAACCTGAGACTTCAGTTGGCACCTAAGTGCATACAGAGCAGTCTACTTAATCTACAACATAGGTATCATATAAATAAATAGTTTCCAATTGTCACACCATAAAACTTCATCTCCCACACATCAGTTCTTTCCTAACCTAAATGCTGCAGAGATTTTATTATAGGTCAGAAAACAATCCCCCCACAACAAACTACCTATGTGTTTGCTCTTAGCTTTTCCAAGTAAACTATCAATAGCTATGAATTTTACCTGATTTTTAAAACCTTACTTGGCCTTAAAGTAGTAATAGAAAGTTGACAGGCCCCGTGAGTTGGTATAAATGGACATGAAAGTCAGGCTCTCAGCTCCAAGCCCCGAGCCCGCAGCACTGGGGAGATGGAGGGGACCTTCTGCACTCCTGTTCTGCAGACACTAATCCCCAAAGGAAGGGGAGAAAAGCTCCATCACTTGGCTGACTAAGCCATTTGCTCTACTGCTACTGTAAAAACGCACAGCAGCCTTTCCCAGACCAAGGGAAAATGAAGGGATTGAGTTTTAGAAGAGAGCCATGAAAAGCTTACAGAGCAGAGTAGGACTTTATCAGCATCTTTTGGATTTTTTAGGAAAATCTTAGCTTCTTAGATCTTGCATTCCTCACCATGTCTACTTGTTTATCTCCTGTCACAGCCTCCTAGTCTCTCCCCTTTGTGGCTTTAGACTCAGAAATACATTCTAGAATGCCCCGAGGCTCCAGAGGCCATGGTGAGGGATTGGGAACAAGAAAGGGCAAACCTTCTCACTGGCTTTCCACGGGTGTAGGTGACCCAGCCGTCTGACAGGTGCCCCACAGCTGTGGGAGCGGAGCAGCTGGTCAGCTGGTGTCTGGTGGTGGGGCAGTGGGTTAGCCTAGAGGCAGGGTGTGTTCTCACCAGAGGCTGAACTGAAGGATATTGTCTGCTCTCTTACTTTCATGGTGAAAACTGCCTAGGTTTCACTTATAAATACAAATGTCTTCACCCAGAAGTCAGCATCCCCCAGAACCCGGCTTCCGTGGCCTGTCAAGCCGCCTGTCCTCACTGCACAGAAGGAAGGGCTCTCTGTGCACCTGTTACTCTCCAGCCTGAGTCTCTGTTGGTGCATCTGCACAGGCAGAGCCTACCTCCTCTCAGAAGATGAACTGCGGACCCACACCCTTGCTGAGACCTTCTAACTGCCCCTGCCCACCCCCTCTCTGGCCTCCCTTGCCCAAATAATCTGCACAAGAGCATTTACATGTTGTTTTGTATAATTCTTTAAGTGACCTCACTTGGTCAAGCCATCGACAGCTGCTAAACAACGTTAATATTCTAGAAGTCCCCAAACATGCTCTTGAGTCTTTGCATGAGTTGAATTTCTTGACTGGAAACCATATTTTAAGAATAAACTTTCAGATAACCAGGTAAGGATTCAAATGTCTTGGAACAAGTAAATTCTAACTTGGGAGAGGAGAGGCATGGCAGGGCAAGAAAGGGGGACCCTGGCCACACTGTAAATATTAACCGTTAGCTGGTAGAATCTGGGTCTTTTCAATGCTTACCTTGCCCTGGTTGTTTCTATAGAGAAAACTTAACTGGGAAGGTGTAAGGAAGGAATTGAAGGTAGGCAGGTGTTTGGAAAGCTCTTCCCAGCTTTAAATGAAGCCATTTTTCCTAGGAAAACTTATAGGTGAGTTTACTGAATCTTAGAAAGTTAATGCTAAGCTCAAATTGTTGAGATAAAGAAAGAGAGAGGCAGAGGGAGAGAGACAGAGAGAGACAGAGAGAGAGAGAGAGAGAGAGAGAGAGACAGAGAGAGAGAGACAGAGAGAGAGAGACAGAGAGAGAGAGAGAGACAGAGAGAGAGAGAAAGAGAGAGAGAGAGAGAGAGAGAGAGAGAGAGAGAGAGAGAGAGAGAGAGAGAGAGAGAGAGAGAGAGAGAGAGAGAGAGAGAGAGAGAGAGAGAAAAAGAGAAAGAAAAGAGAGAAGGAAAGAGAAAGAAAGGATTCTGTAGCTACTCTGGGGTCTGGTGTTTTTAATGCAGAACACTGAAAAAAACTGTACTATTACGTACTAAAAAGAGATGGTTCCTGAACTACATTTACATGTAAGTACTGATTGCTAGTTTCCTGTGTGGACCGAGAAAGAACAAGTAAAAGCAAGTACGTTCATTTCCCTAGTTAAAAATATTTTTCTAAAATTGTTTATGTCCATTAGAGAAAATGAAGAAAACATAGAAAAAACATAAAGAACAAATAAAGAGGACCTGAAATACAGCAATTTACATACTAATATATCCTTCTACTTGTTTTATAAAAATATATTTGAAATTTTTTTATTTCACAAAAGTCATACTGTGCCTAGTATGGCTTATTACGAGTAAGGTGTATTAATATGATCATATTTTCATCAATTATCCATGTTATATGTGTTTCTTCTAAAATAATGTTTTGTTTAAATTCACCACATTAGTGAGTAAAGAAATCAGTTTAGAAAGATGCTACCAACATTAAGAAAAATTAAATATTATAGAACATATCAGAATATATCAGTGTATTGCAAGTAATAAGGGAATGTATTGTTTCTGAGGTGTTACTTTAGTTCTACACACAAATAAACATACACAAGTACAGTTTATATAGTAACACAATAAATACACACAAGCACATACAAACATGCATGTATCACTATGCCAAATGTGGGATGTGGGTGGCAATTAAAAAAAGATGAAAGCCGCTGTTCTAAACTAATTTTTAACGAGCCACATAATATCCCATCAGATAAATTATGCCTTAATGTATTTAAGAAATTCTCAGTTGTTGTACATTAAGATTGTGTCTTATATTTGTCACTTATGTGATACAATAAATATTTGGGTTTTCTTAGGATTAAATTATTAGAAGTTGGATTATTGATTGAAAGTGGCAGAAGACTTTTTGAAGTGTTTGACATGTTCTGCAAAGTTCTATTCAAGAAAAGTGATTGGCAATTCATACTCCTGTTAACAGTGTATGAAATCACTGATTTTCTTACCCCCTTTCTAACACTAGAAATTATTGTTTTAAAAACAAATCTATTTGGAGGAAAAAGGTATTTTGCTGCTTTTTGGATTATACTTGGCTATTAATAAAGATAGACTTCCTTTCTGATTTCTCATATATTTATTGACTATTGTATTTCCTCTGTTAAAACTTTGCTCATTTCCTTAAAGGAATATTGCTCCTCTGATTATTTTTTTGCAAAGAATTCCCCATTAAACTGTATTAGATCTTCGTCATGTACATGCTCATTTATTCATTTTGAAAAAGGGTTTACCAGACTTGGGAACAAGAAGTTGCTTTAAACAAAGGTTTTCAGACTAAGTAAGGCATGCAGCAATTTTTCACTGTATCTCTGTGGAAAGACCAAAAGGTGTAAGGTTCATCACTAAATAAATAACTATCTTCAAGGTGTGCTAACTACTGGACCTTTATCTTCCTCTCTGCTCTTTATGGTATTTTAATTAGTAATTTGCATGATTCAACTGATGGAATCCTTAAAAAAATGCATATATGGTACAAATTTAGCAATCTTGGTTAAAAGACTGACTAAGAAAGAGATAGTCCAAAAAATTACATAAAGCTGTAACTCATAAGATAAAATTTAATGTAAAGAAGGATAAAGCACCAAACTTACATTAAAATGAATAAACAAACAATAAACTAAAACTCTAGTAGCAGAGGTCAAGGTTGGGGAGGTATAATGTGAGCTCATGAGAAAAAAAAATCCTACTTTTTATTAAATTTTAATCCCCAAACAACTCTGTATTTGACATGGCTGCTGTGACTGGGAGCTGGGGTGGGGAACAGGTGGGAGGCAGATGCAATTTTCAGGCTGGACTGTATAAGTTATAATACTATGTTCTTTCTTTCATGTTGGGAAGATGCTTTTCCTAGTATACTCTGGCTGGGTCACGTCTCCAGCTGTGTTCATTTACCACGTTGAAGGATAGAGATGAACTGGAGCAAATGAAGGAGGTGGCAATTTAGGTAGGGAAAGGTATGAGATTATGAAGTGAGTAAACATCAAAAGCCCACTTTCCCAGGATGAGTCTCACTCAGATTTAATTTGATAGCAATTTTTAAGGCGTCTATACTTCATCAAGTGTTGTTTTGTTAAGTGTTCAGCCTAGTTTTTGCTAGAGCAGGCAATTAGTTAGACATAAGCAGGAGAACAGGGCCAGCCCATCACCAAGGAAGTCTCCTCCCTGGCCAGCCCCTAACCCCTCCTTAGTCCCCAGTTCCACAGTCAAGGACACCTAGATTGTCAGAGGCCCAGGACCACAGGGGCTTCCTGAATTACAGGGTATGTGCAACGTCCAAAAACCTTGTCCCAAGTAACCCCCACCTCATTAAAATAACATCTAAACCTCATTAGCATTGTGGTGTTGGCCCCACCATGGGCTTCACTTAGGTACTTACGGGTAAGGTGCCTGCCACTGAGAAAAAGGTTATACAACCTAGAGCTGTCAATCAACCTGTCAATCAAAGGATGTAAGAGGCAGGACAGGACTTCCTGCCATCCTAAGAAAAAATAAAAACCAGTCTAACCCTAACAGAGAGCTGCTTCTGGTATCCAGAAAGCCCCTCTCCTTTCTTGATAGTGTACTTTTCCTTTTAATGCAAAAAATTCCTTGCTGCTTTTTCTTGCTATCTGGTCTACTGATTGAATTCTTTCCTTTGAGAAAACGAGAATAAGGGCAACACAACACATTCCACTGGTAACATTTTCATAGAAACATCTTCCTTTCATACTCAGATTTCAGCAGCTTATATAGTATTTAAATACATTAGGTAATTACTATCAATTCAATTACGATGAACAGCTATGGGAACAAACACAATCTACTCTTAACCATATAACTCGACTGGCGGCTGCAAAAATGTGTGGGCACAATTGGAGAACAGCCCCTCAGTAACACCTGGTGTGCGCTGCACATCCATCCGTGGGCAAGGTGGAGAGAATCAGCTAGTCCAGGGCAGCGGTTTTCAAACTGTGGTATCAAAACCAGTAGTATCAGTGCCATTTGAGAACTGATTAAAAATGGAAATTCTTGGATGTTACCAGAAAACTACTTAATCCGACTCTTTGAGGGGTACAGTCTAGAGATCTGTGAGAAGAAGCCTTCCAGGAGGTCCTGCAGTAGCTGAACTGAGAACCAGCGATCCTTGGTAAGGAGACATCAGGTAGGAACCTGTTGCCTAGATCATGGCCTTTCAGCTTCATCACTCTGAGATGCTTGTCAAATCAGATTGAGGGGGGAGATCAGGAAAGGAAGAAGGAAGGAGAAGAGGAGGAGGGAGAGGCACAGAGAAAGATTTCAACCCAGTTTAACTGGGATGAGGTCATGGAACCTGCATTTTCCAAGCCCCAGGCAGTTTTGAGATATGGGAATCAGCATGGTGGACCACATAGAAGAAAAGCAGTGAAATAGACATTTTAACTAAAGGAAATAAAAAGAAAACAAGAGGTACTGATGTAACCATACCAAGTAGTTGAATATTTGTCTATCTCCAGAGGAATGTTTGTATTATTGTGCCTGGCTTCAGGAGACAACCTAGGATCAATACTTGGAAGTGATAGAAAAGTAGATGGTACTGAAAATAACAAATGAATTTTTAAAAGATGGAATGGCCTGCCTCTACTATGTAAGGGGACCACATCTCTGGAACTCATGACCCAGCAAATGCCAGGAGCCCACTTTTCACTGAGTTTGCAGCAGAGATTCATGCAATGGGCTAGGGTTGGGACAGCAGGAATTGAGGCCACTAAATTCCTTTTCAGTTCTGAGGCTCCAAAAATTCATCATTCTTAGTATTTCCCAAAAGTACTTTGAAGAGTTAATATTGAAAATTAGAAAAAATAAAGACTTCCAGTAGTCTTTTCTTTCTGATATTAGAATTACATTCCTCCTGGATATGAATATGTCTGTTTCAAGTGAACAATCTTGAAAATGGGTGCTTCTTACTCCCCTTTGTAACTCAGCCATGTCTATTTGGTAATTTTTCTATTGCTGATGAAATAGATGGGTGAAGAAAAGATCTGTAATGCTAAAATAAGTAGATTGGAATGGCACTAAACCAAAAAAATGACAGGTGAACTTTTTCTTAGGCTCCAGAAAGAATAGTCAGTGGTTTAGAAATAATGTTTTAAATTTCCAATAACTGCCAGAAGGTTATTTTAATAATGGTCTCTTCTGGTTGAAATTACAGGTAGAATTATTGTGTTTAGGATGGTCCAATGTCTGCTCTTTTAACTCTTAGATCCTGGCCATTGGAAAACAACAAGGACAGAAAATGCCATCAAAATGGGATGCACCATGCAGAGGATATGGGATTATGCCCAATCTGGAACCTGCCAAATGTCTAAGAAAATGCAACAGGGTGCCTCTAGATATAAACATAATGTATCTACATCTGTAAATGTGACTGCATTTTTGAAAAGATGTCTACTCTCTAGCTATTTTGTCTATTTAGTACTATTGCCTCTAAATACCAGCACAGATTACGGAAAAATGAAAATTATACCCATGACTGATCATCAGTATAAAAGTGGCTTTCTTGTCTGAAAAATGTTTCATAAAGGAAAGCTGAACACATACAATGGTACATGTGGCTTTAGAAGGGGTGACAGAAAATGGGAAACAGCCTAGTGATGAGGAAGGGCTGCCTAGTAATGACCTCATCTCCAGAATTAACACGTGAGTCTACTCTTAGTGGAAATAATTAAATGTAGACATCATAAAGGAACCTAATCTTTATCAATGTACGTTCCATTCATGTTTTTCCTAGCTTTGTTAAACAAATTTATAAAAATACGCAAATGCCTTTAGACTATTGGCAAAAAGTTTATTTAACTCTATATAATTCTATTCAGTTTATTTAATCCATTTAATCCATTGGATTGTCTGTTTAACTCAGTGAGGTCATTGAGATTCTTACTCCTATTCAGTTCAGAGTTGAGCATCTGCCGGTACTTCACAGACATGGCAATGTTACGTACACGAGCACATGCAAATGCTCCATAGCTTCTTGCTTTATTAGCCTCAGTTCTGTAGCTTAATGATTCAGATCCTATTGGAGTAATACTTCAAGCTTACACTGCACTGATAGAATCAAAGTGATAAGGTAGAATAATGTATTTAATATATAACTCATGTGATTCCTAATTGAGGCAGTCTGAAGTTTATTTTTCTACTCTCAACACTTGCAGTAAACTTGGCTCAAAATGTCCTAGCTTTTATGTAAATCTATTGTGCTAAAATTTTTACTCTTCCTGCTTCACTTCCTGTATTTCACTGCCCAAGTTCTTGTTGGTATCATTGAATGTGGATTAATAGAGTAGCAGCTAACCCTGCAAACATGTCCTCCTATCTCTAGGTTCTCCTAACTGGCCCTCTACCCCCTTCTTCTGCATATAGGATATGGCCCATTGTGTGGGTCCAGGATACAAGCTATCTCGATTACCTTCTTTGGTACCATGCTCCTCCAGCTGGGAACCCGTGTGGCAGCCCTTGCACAGAACACAACTGTATTTGTCAGGTCCTCAGACTCTCCTTCTGGCTCTACCTGTGCTCTCTCTCCTTCAGGGCTGGCTGCCCCAGCTATTTAGTAGGTAGACCTCTTCCTTACACCTTAACTCCTATCCCTGCCTATTCTGTGCTGTTTTAAGGAAAACCATCGTGATTTACATTAAATAAGCTAGTGGGAAGCTGGTAGGAATCCAGTTCCATTCACTAGACAATTATCTTTCATGAGAAAAATAAACCAACTTAGGTACACATGTTAGAGGCACCCACATGTAATTATTTCTGTTCACATCTGTCTCCTTATAAATGATAAGCTTCCTATGAGTGGTGGCTATGCCTTATTATCTGTATGTTCTCAGCTAGAGAACAAAGCACCTGACCCAGGGGAGGTACTCAGTAACTGGTGTTGGACAAAAGAATCCGGAGGTGCTTGGATACATGGCCATTCCTGGATCATAAACCTGTCGCACAGAGTCCCCAGGATGGTCTCCAGCTACACAGGTAGCTATGGTCTCATAGCCACTGGTGTAACCCGAGGCTTCTGGTACATCTAAACAGTACTTCGCTATAAAAACTTCTGCCTCTGGCACAGGCTGCATTGGAAGCTGTCTGCTCAGCAGCCTCCAAATATTCCTTAGGAACCCCAGGGTTGTACTGGATGCTTTCTGACCAAAACCCACTATACAATTCACAGCTCAAAGAACTGAGTGGCAACTTCAGAATGAATGATGCTACTAGGGGAAAATAAAGACATGTTGTCCAAACCAAATAGGCTACATAGTCAGATACAGTTCCCACCAATCAATATACATCATGTTGCAGAGAACCTGAAACTGCATTCATAGGCAAGTTATCACCACCAGCAGTTCCAATAAAACAAGATGGATCGTCCTATATACCAAAAACAAAATGATAAATGACAAGAGTTTCAGGTCCAAAAGAGAAGGAAAAAGAGAAAATAGTTCATCCTTGACCGGACTTTATTTATTTATTTTTTTTTTGCATTTACTGGCAATTTCTATGTTGGGGAAACCCAATGACCAGTTTATAAATTATATTTACTTGAGGTGCTGTAGGACTTCTCTGACATAGTTTATCTGTATGAATATACCTGCAATCTCAAGCACTAAATTCTACTGTACTCAACTGGGAAAGAATGGGCACAAAGTTTTCGTTAAGGTAAATTCACAGGTGCACATATATAAGAGCAAAACCTCCCCCTCACAGTCCCTAATCTGCTGGTCTATCATGATGGATATTTATGTGAAGTAGATGATCTGCTTCATTGTTAGGGATGTTTGCATAAACTGAGGTTCTCGCTAACTCCTGAAGGTGTTTCTACACTGCAACTTAGTTAGCATAAATACAACCTAGAAATGACCTCTGAGTACACTAAGGTTTGTCTATATTTCATTGTGGAGGAAATTGATATCAGGAAAATGACAATAAGGACAGGCTGTCTTTTTAACCATATAGGAAGGAGTAGCACATGATTTGTCATATGGCCGAAACTTAACATATGTTGAAGGAATGAATAATCTAGGAATTAGTATTATTCATGTTGAACAAACCCAGTGAAAAATTAATGAATTTTCATTTTAGGTGCTCCAGGATCCTTCCCAACATGGCCATGTACCCTAACGTGCCTGTCAGCTCAAACAGCGAAGTCTAGAGCATTCCACCAGGAGGATCATGGCTCAATCCTAAGGAGAACTAATGTCCAGCCCAAATGTGCAGTCAAGGGGGTGCACATGAATAGATTTGGCCCTGCATTGCCCCACTTCTAGCACTGCCCCAGAACCTGTCTAGGGCTGTATTTCCCAAGCCTGGAATCAGTATTAGTCACAGTGTTACAGTGGGTGGAGAGGGTGGTCTCAGTGCATACAGTCTCGTTGATCATTAAAGTATATAGAGGAAATTTCATGCTAGATTTCACATTTAATAAAAAGTTAAAACATCATTTGACTATGAACTAGAAACAATCCAGAGTTTTTGACAGTGTCTTAAGAAAAAAACAGTGTAAGGGCCCTAGAAAATGATGATAATTCTTCACAGATTGAGGACCGATTGGTAAGGGAGGCCTGTCATAAATGTGTAACACAAGTGGCTTTGGAAATTGGGAATACAGAGTGACTCCTGCCTTCTACAATAAGTTATTTTCCCTTCTAGTATATGCTCTGTATTAGGGAAAAAGTAAAGATAAGTGAGAAATAACAACAGAAAACGAAACACCTCTTCTTTTAAAATTTTGCATTCTATCAAACCAAGTAATTAAATTTCTTATGACCATACTATGAGAAAAAAAATCAGTATTTAACTTGAAGGATGTTTATCACACTTTGATCTACAATGGCAATGAACAAAGAAAGAAAAAAAAAGGACATAAAAAAGAAAGAGCAACCTAAATGTCCAACAATAGAGGACTGGAAATATTACAGGTATATCCATTCAGAGGCATTTTGTGTAGCCAATAAGTAGAATCATGCAGAAGAATATGTAATGACCTGGAAGATTTTATTTATGATGCAATTTAAGTAAAAAAAGCATGTTTCAAAAGCATATTTAAAGTATAATGCCATTTCTTAAATATTTATAGATATTTGTGCAAAATGCTACTTAGAGCTATTTCTGGCTGGAGAGATTGTAGATGAAGAAACTCCTTCAGTGCTTAAACGATGTCTAAAAATTCATATGGCAAGGAAACATAGGACTAGGTTTCAAACCTAAATATTAACATGTCAAGCTTCCAGGCCTGGGTTCTTTTTACCACATTTTGCTATTTATATATAATCTGTGCAAGGTTTTAACCAGAAGCTCCATAAGGGGCTTACATAAAGCATTTAGTTAGATTTAACTAAAAAGAACATTCTTAGTTCTTTAAGCCTCCAAAGAAGTTATACGGCTCATATTTACTTTCGTCCTTACCCATATTAATGAATTACAGAGTTAAATGCAGATTTGATGCCAAAAGATCAACTGATTTCAGAGCCAACTCAGCCTTTTGTTGAAGTTCAGTCAGGGTTTTCTCAGCTTCTCCTGGTAATCTGTTGCAGCCTGCAGACCACACCTTTCAAGCCCAGTGCTCTAGTGTAAGGACACCAGAGCAGAGGGGCCAGGACAGCCAAGGCGCTCATAGCGTCTTCTCTGTTAACTCTTTTAAAAGCTCAGCATGTAATTGTCTTCACTGAGATAGGGTACCGTTTTTCTCCAAAAGAGTTTAGATTAGGTGAGTTCCTGCAAACTCCACAGTAACTTTCTCTAACTCTCATTTCTACCTTTTTAGCCTAAAGCCCAGCTGATTTAATTTCCACTTCACACAAAGGAGAGGTCAGGAATACAGTCGGCACTTCATTTATGAATTTTGATTGAAGGCATGGATGACCAATCCTCTTACCCTGTTCTCTTATTTCCTGTCTGTGCACCCTTCAGGTCTGTGTGGCAGACAGACGTGATGATGATTCAATGATTGGAGAAATGGTGTTAGATTTGATGATGGTGACGGAGGAAGGAAACCCTGTTACGATTCGTACAGAAGAGAATGAAGCCAACAGTGAAAAGCATGAGAGGACAAAGACGCCCCTGAAGACTTAAAGAGACGTCTTTGATGGCAAGAAAGATAAAGTAATAAAAGGATAAATCACAGGAAATGATATTTCTTAAGATAACAAGCTAAAGTGAAAGCATTACACACATGTGAGGTGTTCTCATCCCTCTGATGTCGGGAAGAGTGGAAAGAAACGAGCAATCCACAGAGCAGTGGATTTCAAGTCAGAGAGCTTTGCTTCCAGCCTTGGCTCTAACACCAACAGCAGTGTGACACTGGGGAAGTGTCTTCCCCTTGCTGTTCCTCAGTTTGCTCATGTGTGCAAGGGGGTAACCGCTGCCTGACCTCCTAAGACTGTTGTACACGCAGATAGCAACAATGAAACAAAACAAACAAAAAGGAATTAGCGTCCTTGGAGCACGGTAAATGCTATGCAACTGCTGGCTGTTCACTGTAATTACTCTCTAAAGTGCTGGCAAGAATATATTCGTCTCAGTAACGGCTGGAAATTGCAGTGGTATAGGGAAGAACTGTCTAGCAAAACATTTTTGACTTTCGTGTGCCACTTTTATAAGCCAAGTTATGAAAATAGCTCTGATGGAATATATAAACAAACTTCTACAAATAGACTCTAATTGGAAATGGACTCCAACCCCAGAGGGAGGATAGCATTGGATGGCAGAATTTGTTTATTTTCCACCAGTGGGAAGAATATCAAGGAGTAAGGTGATCAGTGGAGGGAGAGAGAATTTGGGAACAAAATAAAATTTGGGTCAGTGCCAGCTTCTTAACTGTGTGATTCTGCAAACTATGTGCCTCCCCTGCCCCTTCAGTTTTTCTCATCTATAAAATGAATAGAATAACGAGTATAATAATGACTAACTTGCAGGGTAGGATAATATTAAATAAGGCAAAATGAAGGGCCCTCGTGCAGAGCCTGAGTCATGGAAGCCTCTCCATGAAGTGAGTTACTGTTACCATCACCTCACTTCTCCCAGTTCCCTTCATAGTCGACATGCTTCTTGATCTATGTTTTTCCTATTCCATTTCTTTCTTGGATACTGTCTATCTTGTCGCCTCCCTGTATTTACCGGAGCACTCCTTTAAAATGCTTGTTTAAACTCCATTATGTCTAACTGATAATAATATAATTACTTATTCTTTATCTTGGGTTAAAATAATTTTATTGATCCTATAAAGGTATCCCATAAAATTTATTATGTAAGTACTCAGGATGCTTAACCCAAATGCTGACCCTAAAAGTAATCATAACATGGAAGAACCCTGAACCTAGGAGAAATAAAAAAGAAATGAAAACAGAAAGTTGAAAGGGACTTCAAATGGAAACTATCATAAGACTTAATGACATAGAGCATATTAATTTCTATTTTTGGACATAAATAATTTTCAGGATAAATTTACTTCTCATAACTAATAAAATAGATATAACCTATTGGGAATATCAGAGAACCTTTGCACTTTCCTCACTCCATTTCTTAAGAGCACTATCATAATAAAATATCCAGTGAAAGGTGTTACTTTTACTTTCCTGGATGGGAAAGGATTAGCCCTAAATCAGTGTGTCTGAAAGTTATCTGAAATTTATTGCTATGTTGTGTATATGTGTGCATGTATGAATGTTACTCAACTTCTCATTCTTCAGTAATTCCAGCCTTTTTTCTCCATTTTCCTTAAAAGGATAATTGCCCTTCTTGGTCTGGTGAAATCCTATTTATCCAGTTAAGTGTAACTTCCTCTGGGAATTCTCACATTACCCATGAGACCTCCCTCCTGACCCTAACACAAAGTAGAAATAGTTTATCTTTCTTCTGCACATCATAACATTTTTGTTTATATCATTAGGTACCTCAGCAATTAAGACCTATACCTTCTACATGTTCCCAAAACAGCACAATGTCTAGAATATCATTGGCACTTGTATGAATTTTGATTGAAGGTATAAATGATGAATCCTCTCTTCCCTTTATTTCCTATTGATCCTTTCTTAAAGTTTGCAGTGTGTGGTAATGTGGTGGTATATTAAAAGTAGGGGAAGTTGGTCAAAATTGCCAATGGTTTTGGAGGCATGACAACCACTTGCTTTTTCCATTTCCATCTCTTTAAAATTGAATTATTATTCTTATGTCACAGTGATTTCCATCCCAATTCGGGAACAATATTCTGCCACCATTTTGTTAGAAAAGAAAGAATTTGAAACACTTCGTAAGTGATACACTGTGCAACACGCTATGGTCAACTTTCCCCTGAAAAATCTTGAGGCATTTCTTTAACATTGTGTTAAACTTCCAATGGTGACTTACGAGGAGGCAAGATCAGGAAAATTTTCTATTAAAAGTCAGAGATTCCAATAGAGCCAGCCAAAATTTTGTGAAGTGTATAGCGTGATTAATTCCTGGGGTCCTTCATTTTCCAGCCCTTTAATTTGTGCAATCACATTGAATGTTCAAAGTGTGTACTGCTTTTAAATTCTCAACTGGCAACTCGTAAGTAGACCTGGTTAACATTCCCCACCACAGGGATCCTTGCAGGAAACTGAAAACAAAAACTGTATACCTTTGTTGAATCCAATTTGCTTACATTTTGACACACATAACTCCACTTAACTGGCCACCACAGCAGAAGCTACAACACACACACAGCATGGAGCTACCACACAACTCAACAGACAGTGCAGACAGACTGGAGATAAACCAAGATTTTTCTACCTCTTTTCATAACAGGTTAGTGCTGGCCCTCAGTGTTGGTGTACAGTTTTTATGGCATGGGAAAATAGGGATGTTTCTGCCCTATAAAAATAAATGTGTTGAAGGCTTTAGTTTGAGCTTACACAATGTCAGAAAGTTCCACAGGCACTAGCACAATACAAAAAAAAAAAAAAAGAAAGTAAAAAAAGAAAAAAAAGAATCCCACAAACAAGTTTATCACCAAAATATCACCAAAACACATGGCAAGATACTGTGAAAACAGTGGTAGGAAAACTACTGGTTTCCTGGATGATTTATGTAACAGGTTTCAACACCTTCCTGAAAAATAAAGGACAAGAGAGGCATGCTAATAGTCCTTGGTGGGGGCATGTCTTGTCACCGACCACCATTCATACCAAGTCTTTGGCTTTAAACTGCTCACTAGGTCATTTTCTCCCTGCAGAAGTAGAAAGCACAGAACCCTTATTGTTCTTAATCTTTGCAGCCTTAAGTAAGAGCTAAGGGAAAGAGCATAGAAATGCATGCACCATCTTTAATAAAGAAAGGGATACACGGCATAAAACTATAAAAATTATTCTTTCTTCATTTTATATATCATAACACACACTTCTTTCCAAACCTTCATTTGGTACACTGTAGTTTTTCATGTATCTACACTAGAAAGGACTGGAACAAAAAAAGATAGATAGGAAGCACGAAAGCCCTGAATTTGAATAAAGGCAATACATTTGCTGTTACATCAAAGGATACAAGGTGAGCAAGGGGGCTAGGAAGTGGGGAAATTTCTCAGTTGGACTTAATGATTTGTAATTCCTCAAAAAATAAAACTTACCACAGTCTGTGCAAATTTCTCAAAAGATGTTCTGCGATCCATTGAGTGTTCCGTCTTACGTGTGTGGGGTGGGGTGGGACAGAGGGAAATAGGAACAACAACAAAAAAAGAAAGCAAAGAAAACAGAGCAGAAAAAGAAAGGATGATGAAATGATGCAACAGCTAATCCATGTTCTCAATTATGGGACCAGGAAGGGAGGCGAGCTGCCCAGAAAGGCCTCTTGTCCCAGGATTTGGGCCCTGTGTTGATTTTTAACGCTAAACCTCTCCTTGTTCAAAGCAGTGATGTGATTTCAAGCAAAATCAAGTTGCACTAAATCGAAGTAGATAGATGAAGGCTGTATGCTGACACCTGCAAAGCCTACATATTTGACAATCTGGGGGAATATCTTGAGAATTTACTCATAATTTTCTATCAGGATGAGATTTCTATTGATACCATCATTAATTCTGTAGAGCATTGCTGTCCAATAGAACTTTCTGAAAGGCTGGGAATTTCATTCTTTGCTATCCAGTATTTCAGAAGCCTTTAGCTAGGGCCATTGAGAACTTGAAACTTCCCTAGAATTTTGTGTACTCTTACTTAAATAAAGTTTAAATTTAAACAACCCCATATGGCTAGTGGCTGCTGTATTGGACAGTGTATCTATTTCCAGTTGCAAAGAATGGACTTTGAAAAATTCCATGAGCCTAAGTGATGGTCATGAATGACACAAACTTACAATTTCATCTCAGAATTTCAAGCTATACACTATTTAACACTAAAAAATAAGTGAAGTTGATGTTTATATCCAGATTTTCCATGCCCTGTTATATTGACTTATACAAGTTGCTATAGTGTAAGACTTTGATGATAAGTGTTAACTTCATAATGAGATCTACTGCAACTCTTCCAAAGTGTGCCTACCTACCATCTTAGGAGTGTAAAATTCATTGTAGAGATACTAAGTGATTCAGGATAAATGTCAAATAAAAATATTCAGAAGCAAACATTACTATATTTTGGCAACTATCATGGGAAAAAAATGAGTCTATTTTTAGTTGTGGGAATGTGGCCAAAACACACATTCTAGCCTCCTGGACAAGGAAAATCTTCAAGTTTTTGACCTAATGACATTGTACCTTTCCTTATTGTAAGTTTTGATTTCCTTAAATTAGGCATACAGAAGACTAACACAAAACATGAAAACAGTGTCTAAAAAACTTTGTAAAGCATGAACAATACAGAAAGAAACAAACAAAAAAGAAAATAAGCAATCAACAAACAGAAACAAAATCATTTAAAATGGTCCTTATAAAATGCAAAGGTTTGGGGGAGGGTCTTGGAGTGTATCACTTACCATTTGACTAATACCCTGGGCCCAGCAGAGTAACTACAACAAATAATTGTAATAAGAACCAGATCAAAAAAGGTTACAGAAAACCAATACCTTTTTCTTTGCCTGTAGAAGTTCCTGATAGGCACTGGATCTTATAAAACGTGGGTATGAATCACTTTTCATCAATTTGTAAATGTGCTCCTAAAAAAAATAATGGGTGAGGTACTTTTCATTATTTCTCAAAAAAAAAAAAATACTGTGATAAGAATATGACCTAGGATTCAAAACAAGTCTGGAAGCAGCTAAAACTAATAATGATAATGCTGATGAGAATACCTTGTGTTTGCAGAACATTTATCTCTTCAAATTTATTTTCTATTCATGGATGAATGTTTAAACTAAGAGCTGTGGAAGAGGTAAATCACACCCAGTACTTTAAAACAATGGAATTTATGAACGGAATGTCATGAAGTGATTTCCAATCAAGTTGCTGATTTATTGAGATCATTTGAGAACATAGATAAAGCTGCCATCTCTTAAAATTACTCCAGGCCAAAAGCGATTGATGTGAAGTCAAGATTTAGGAATCATCTCAGACACCTTTGGCATCTACTTGTACTTGGTGGGTGCAGATAAATCAGCTCTTTGGTGCAAACTGTATAGAAAATTGTCATCCATACCCACTTTGGGTCAGAGTACAAGATCAAAGATAAATTTTGTTCTCTTTAATTGCTAAATGTTTCAATTCACATGCTTTTCTTTTTGCTCACTCAGTGAGAGTTTAGGTACTATTTAATAATTTAATCCCGACCTGCCTGCAATGTTCTATTTTGGTGATGAGTATTGGTAGACAAAGAATGCAAAAAAAAAACCCAAAACCGTATTCATCAAATTCATTTTTGGTCCAATCCAGGTAGATTCTGCTCTGGCTTCCTGCAGCTAAGGGGAGCGTAAATGCCCTGTTGTCTTCCTAGTATAGTGAAATATCAGCTAGAGGTGGAGTCTTGGACTGTTCGAGAATATCCTGGATGTCTCAATCTCTTCTGGTTGGGAAAAAAATATGTATTTTAAGAAATAGCTCAGTTTCACTGGTCTCAACCACACCAGCACTAATTTGGAGTTACACTGAATCCACTTAAATACCTTCAGGATTAAGCCTCAACATCTATCCTGCGGTTCATGCACAAGAGGATGGCGCATTGGAAATCTTAACAGAATTCATTTTTGGAAAGTGGAGCAATGTCTTCTTTTGAAGTCAAGCATTTTGGGCATCAGGTCGTATCTTGGTCAAGATCTAAAATTTACAAACATGTAAATTGAGACCCCTTCATTCATGTCTCTGAGACTTTGTTTCCTAATCTATAAAACAGGGCTGTCCTGAGGACTGAAGGAATGATACATGGTTAGCCAAGTGTGGGGGTGGTGGGTGTGTTGAGTGTGGGCATGCACCTGAGGACATGTGCTGGGCACACCGTTGTAAGGACTGGCCTCTTTTAGTTCCTCTAACCCTCACCAAACCTCAGTGATGCTGGGGACTATTATTATATCCATTTTGAATATGAAGAAACTGAGGCATGGGGAGGTGCAGTGTTTTCAAGAGGCCACAGAGCAGAGCTCAGACTGGAACCCAGACGATTTGGCTCTGGAATCTGCTTTCTTCAGTGTGACATTATGTCTCTTCTCAAACAGTGTCTGGAATTTCCCCCAAACCTGGAGTTAAATACCTGAGCTTAATTGAAAAAGAAGCCTAAGTTCAGGTGGTAATGTTTTCTATTCAAAAACTATACCTTTTCATTTTATTAAAGACTATGATGCAAGACTATTTTCCAAAGACACAGAAAACAAAGAAATGTTCTCTTTTAGACTTCAGGAAGGCCAGTCCAAACATTTACACATTGTTGGCGTGAGAAAAATGCTTGAAATTTTATTTTGAACCGAAAGATAATCATCAGTGGAGTAAGCAATAGGGCCAGAATTTTCATCCTGTTCTCTCTCATGTGTCTCCATAGGTTGTGACTATTCCCACATAGAGGACCATGACAGAGCCAGGGAGAATGGGGGTCTGGCTAGCTCTGTCACCTTGGGCTCATTTTCTACACTGTAGCTCATTTCTTTAAACCAAAGCCAACAGGAAATGTATTTTCTGTAGAGAGTGAAATGAGAAAGGACATTTGTGCATCTCATTCTTCATCTTCTATATTTTATTGTAGTCATGTTGTTATTAAAAACAAGATACTTTCTAGAGCTGGTAGCCTTCTCTAAAAGAGGTTTAAGAAATTAAGAAGTATGCATGTTCTGATTTAAAAGCCTATTTCAACACATCATTAAGAAATAATATCCTCTCATTACAAGTATTTTTCTTCTTGAGCACAATATTTTTTAAGAGAAAGTAGAAATTCAAATTGTTTTTAAGGAGGCAATTATGCCCAGTTTGAGGAAAGAAAACATGTTTTATCTCAGAAAGTTAATGTTTTAATATTGATTTCCCTTTTTCCTTTTTATAAACTAAAAAATTAAATTGGAAAATTAATAAATGCCTGAATATACTATTTCATTTTATCATCGGAGACCAAACTGGCTTGAGTTTGACATAATTTTAAGCTAATTTAATTTAGTTCTGACTATTGGTAATAATGAAGAATTTAGGAATGTCAGAATTTTAGAATCGCCATATTAGAAGACATCCTAAAGTTTTCAAATATGTGTTACCAGCATGGGGCCATCATTAGCTAAGTTTTCTCATATATTGGGTGAGAGAGTAGAAAATGAAATAAAGTTTTCAAGTATTTCCTTTTGAGACATTTTCACATGAAAACATTCAGATTTACAGAACATTCCCAGGCTTTAAAAACTGTTGACTTTTAACTGCCTCTGTTTTATTTTAGATCAATGAGAGTTATTTTACATAAAGTTACCTAAATGGAAAATACTAGGTATAGCCTCCAATTGCAATGAAAATAAAAGTATCTCAACTGTTAAGCTCTCAGGAGCACATGTGTGACATGAAGTGAAGCTCATGTACCGACCTGAGCATCCTCAAATGTATATCGTCCAGGCTCCTTCACATTCTGCGTGGTTTTGTCGTAGCTCTTAGAATCCAAGTTAATGGCACTGGGGGCTCCTGGAGCCAGAAATTCCTGCCATATTTCCTGAACTCGGGAGGGGACTTCTCTAATAGGCCTTTTCTTCAGGTCCTCCACGGCCAACCAGAATCTGTGCAAAACATGACACCATGCATTTACTCCAATGCCTCAGAATCTGCAAGGTCTTATAATATCAGCTGAGCATACACTTGGCAGTGCTGCACGATAATGGACTTACTTTCCCCGAGGACTTCCAGCATCAGGCTTCGATGCATGATTTTCATTAGCTGTAGTCAAAGATATACAAATTTTTGGAGGGACATACTGGAAAGAGTCTCCTTTAAGTCTTTGCTGGTAAGGGCAGACCAGCTGGATTCCTAATTCAGTGCAAACTTAATGTTTCCTGAAACAAATGCTGAAGTGCCGTCCATGAGGAAGGGAATCAGGGTGAGTGTCAGGGGCATCGAGGGGCAGAAAGCAGGGCCATGTATCACATTCTTTGGATCTCCTGTTCATTTGAGCAAGGAGGGTCAGTATGTGGAGGATTTTCTGCTCTACCTGGAAGGGAGTTACAGAGAAGCTTTACAGGAATTCAAAGAGGCCTGGACGCAAGATCAGAAAAGGCCTGGCTGAGAAATCAGGACAAGTAACTAATTTTAGGCTTTTTAATTCAGAGAGTTATGGAATGACAGAAGCAGTGAGCTTTCACATGCAATTGTCTGAAAGGCTTAAATTGGCAAAAGCATCATAGCAATCCAGAAACTCCAGAAAAAACAAGTCTATACTGACTTACTTCTAGACATAGAAATGCATTTTCTATACTTGTATGTAGAATGCATATACTGAAAGGAAAGAACATGGGAACACATTTTGGTTGATGAAAACAAATAGCAAAGTCTAATGGTAAGGGGCCACATTGTATTGAGTTTCATTTCTTCATATTTTGCTCTGTGTTATATCTTCTTGGTTAGACCTAGAAATAATGTTGAAAAAATGAATATGTATACCATGTAATTTGTTTAAAACAACCTGAAACAGGAACTAGGAGGTCTATGTTATCCCCAGCAAGGACCAGTATGGGGATGCAATCATGAAATGGAGAAGATGATCACAGAGAGAAAGGTCTCTACAGGTTACCAACCTGAGAGAGGTACAGGTGGGAAGCAGCACCTTCATGACTATTAAGTTTTAACTTGGGCATTAAAGAAAGGCCCGAAATAAGTAATACAGCAGTTGTGCTAGAATTAGGGTATCAAATTCTACTCAGTCTAGTGATTTTCCAGCTTCCCGACATTTGCCTGTAGCTGCATGCAACACTAGATGACCCAATCTGAACAATGCCTTAAACATGAAACTACCATTCTTGCTTTCAGAAGGCAAGGCTCAAGAACATTTCCTCCTGATATTTCAACAATTGGATAGGAATGCCACACGCAGTGTGAGGGAGCATGAGTGTTGTAATTCAGACTCCTTCAAGTTCCTTCCAGCGTGCTTCGAACACATCAATCAAAACAATGTCTCTGTCCTCAAAGAACTAGTAGAGGAGAACGATACACCATTCAAATGGCCATCACACAAGGAAACACATGGAAGTCTCAAGGGACTAGACAGTCCGGGAATGCAGAGCAGGAAAGAGCCCTTCCACTGGGCCAGCACTGGGTTGGAAAAGGGAGTTCTAGGAAAGCTGTTAGACCTGCAGTGGCATCTTAAATGGACTTGGATGGGTAATAAAATATCAGAGGGTTGAGGAGGGAATAACAATGCCCACATTGATACACAAGAGCAGGCAGTGTTCTAAGTGACTTAAATACATTAACTCATATTGTATGTGCTATTGTTTCACCCATTTTGGAGAAGAGGACATTGAAGACAGGAAGGTGAGACCCGCAAGGTTGCCCACTCTGAGTTTCACAGCAGGGGTAACTGCATAATCTGCAGCAGGCCCCATGCTCACACTCACTCCCTCAGATGCCCCCCTCGGAGCATCTTTGACTTTCTTATCCACAGCATTAGTGTGATAGTTGTAGAGGGACGACTTAGCAGAACAGAAAGGGCACTGGTGAAAATCCCACCCCCCTTATTGTACAGTAGCTGGAGTATGAGGAAGGTTTTAATGTCTTTAAGTCTTCATGTCTTCAGTAAAATGGGATGAAAATGCCCATCTCATTGGGTCTCCATTAGATTAAAAGAGAGAAATTATGTAAAAAGAGCTTCTGAGCTGCCTGGCCTACTTTTGGGCTCTCAAAGGTAAAACTCCTACTAATACATTTACTTAGTACTTGCGTTCCACAATGCACTTTACTCGGAAAGGGAATACACAAAAGGGCACCAATGGAAAGCAGGGGCTGTACTGAGGAATAAGCACTTACTAATAAGCGGTATTCTTGACTTTTTTCCCCCTGTTTTAATATGCGAAGAAAACAGTCCTCTGAGTGGCACACCTCTGTAAACAGCAGGTGCTTAGATGAGATGCACTGAGCCTTACTTGAGCATCATTAGCCATGGTGGCTACCTGGGTCACTTGTGTCCTTCAGTCTGTGACACCAGATGCCCAGGTAGAGGCAGTGGGGCTCAGATTTGGGGAGCAGTGGACAGGAGCTTGTACTGGTTTATAGGAATCCTAGGATGCTGACTGAAAGTGATCTGACTTGAACAAGATGCTTACTCTCTCCCAGACATAATTTGCTTATCTGTGAAATGGGTCAAGAATATTTTCATTTCACTTCTGTTATGATGGTTAGATGTGTGATAATCAGAAATAGTGAAAACAAAATACAGCATGGCATATTTATAAAATAAGTGGATATAAAATTATGGCATATAGCAGGTGCTCAAGAATTATATCTTTCACCTTTCTGTTTATCTATCCATCTATCTATCTATCTATCTATCTATCTATCTATCTATCTATCTATCTATCTATCTATCTATCTACCTATCATCTGTCCTTAGTAGGGAAACATATAATAGGCACATGTTAGATAATAAAGGAAAAAATATATGTATATGAAATATGTGAATTTCTTATATGCAAATAGCAGGGAAACTAGTGTGGCAAAGAATTATTGAGATAAAAAACTGGTGAAGGCTTGAACTAAGGAATCAGCAGAGATTCAGTTCATTCACGAGACAGTCTGCACATGCTATTTCCTCTCCCCAAAGATTCTCTCCTCTTCCTTTTTTTGCTCAGTTAATTCATTGTCCTCCAGGTCTCAGCCTGGAAGCCATCTCCTGTAGGACGCTTCTGCTGATCTCGAACTCTGTTAATTACCCCTCTGCACTTCTCCCATTTGAATACCATCATTTTGTGCTGTGATCTGTTTGTTTTCTGTATCTACCAGTAGGCTGTAATTTGAATGAGATTAGGAACCATTTTGATTTGTTTAGGTGATACTGGTGAGGCTCCTTACTTTTTTATTTCTTCATTGTAATACCTATGATGTCAGCTTTTTGTTTAGACTTAGGGAACGAGAGCACATGCCACCTCCTCCACCACGAAAAGGCTGAAAATACCCTCCATCTCTGCTTTATTTTTAGGCATTCTCACACTCAGTAATTGATGACATGACCTCAATATAGAAAAACATTATTTAGCAGGCCCAGTAAGAATCCATGACAGGAACACGTAATTAAATTCCTACAGGTTCTGTCTGTGGTTACCTTGCCTGACCCATGGGACGTCTGTCAAAGTTCTGCGTATTTCTGGATGGTTTGGTATTGGTATCTCTTAAATCCCCTGAGAAGGATATGACAATGCCTGGCTCTGCTCGGCTCCAGTGAAAATAAATGAACGCTGAGACCTTTCTGTAAATGAATTTCACAGGACTGCATAAGTAATAAGTAAATTAGGGTATCATGTTTCAAAAGAACAATGAATGAAAGAGCTCATGGAAAACCAGTTTTATGTAGTGGAAAGTTATCACTCACTTTAATGATCTTAAACAGAGCCATTAGAACCTATTCCAAGGTCTCAGATTTTAAAATTCGATTTCCAGGTGCCTGTTAAGTTAGAAAAATCTCAAAAATGTGTAAGGATGATGTTTATAACAGATGGGCAGGGTGTGCGCCACTCTTAAACTAATGGCAGAAGGTGGTGTTGCTCTCCACTGCCCTGAAGCTGTATTCAGATGCACAAAGTACAGGAGCTACCCTCTTAGTTTTGTTTCAAGTTATTTGATATAGGCACCCGATCTCTTTTTCTAGATCTTACTGAAAAAGCGATATGCAAAGAAAACCAATATTGATAAATAGGTAATAACTGGACTGCATAAATATTATCGACCATTCTCTTCTTTGCCAAACATCAGTCTAAATATTACACTTCCTATGGAGTCCATTTCAAATGCATCAAACTTACACAGTTCAAAGACTGAGACAATTAAAAAATAAACCCTTGTAGGGAATTGAAAATGTTGGACAGGCTTTAACTCGGTTACACTTTCCTCCATGAAGAGGAGAAATTCAGTGGGGTCATAGCTCTGACATGGTGTTGGGAGGAGAGTGATCAGTCTAAGTGCAGAGTGAGCAGACACATCACAGGTACTCTCTGGCTTATGGTGTAAGGTCTAAACAACACATCTTACCTTAAGTTTTCTGAGCTGAATTCTGACTCTAGAAATTTAAGGAACTGTTCTCTCCCAACTGGATCTTTCAGTGCTTCATCCATGCCAAAACCCCATCGCTTTACCCTCTGCTGGCTTGGTTCTTTGCTGGGGAGATAAAACAAAGCCAAATACATTTCTTTCACTCTTCCACCACTGCATCTCACCTCCAAGTACAAGCCTTGACGTTCCCATCTTTAACACAGCTTTCAGAAAAAAAGTCCTCTGATTGATGGCTCTGCCTGAAATTATAGTGGGCTATGAGCTCAGCATTAATGACAAAGCCTATGCTTATTGAACAGTAGGTGCTTCGTGCTCTAGGTGGATTCTCTCTTTTAGACTTTTTCAGTAACCTTATGAGCTAGGCACCATAATTCTCAGGTCATAGGTGAAGAATTCAAGGCACAAGGAGGATTATAACTTGCCAATGCCAGGCAGGTAAGAAGGGCAGTATTCCAGGCATTCTCAGTTCCTTGCCCACTACACAAGTCAGTCTCATGGTAGTATGGTGTGCGGGGGGAGAAGGCATGGGGAACCACGAGGCCCAAGTCCTGCTGTTGATTAAATGTGTGACCAAATCATGGCTGAGTCACAACATTTTGGAGTTCCAGCTTTCTCAACTATAAAATCTAAATCTTACGGATGAAGAATAGTGTAGTTGTAGGCACGTTTAAGAACCACTGGATGGAAGTAGAAGCAAAAGAAGTCCTTCAATGCACTCTAGAGAGTTGCTACAGAATACTAACCCCTCTCACCACAAAGTGATATGCAATGATCTTTTTATGACTCTGTCAAGACTGATGATACATTGGTGGGAGAGTGATTGGTTTATTAAATGCAAAGTACCCAGACACATCACAGGTAGTCTCTGACTTATGGTATATGATTCAAACAACACGTTTTACCTTAAGTTTTCTGAGCTGAATTCTGACTAGAAATTTAAGGACCTGTTTAATTTAAGGAAAGAAATCAAGGAGTCTTATATTGTGCTTTGGCTTCCTTAAGAAGTTAGTCCCTTATCTGTTTCTTTTAGAGTGTTTCTGTTAAATTCATTTTGTTTTAAAATTGAATTTATAAAGGCATACTTACATTGGGCTTAAAAGTATGAATTTAGCATTCATTTAACTTGAATACACGAGCCTTTGTGGTTACCTGGATTTTCAAGGAAGCTAAAAACAATGAGCTAAATTTCAAGAACTGAAGATCCCTCTCTGACTAATCTATCCTGAAAACACTTGCACCTCCAACTTTGTGCCAGTCCTTTTAGAAATGCAAATCTTTATACAAATGCAAACATCTAAGATTCAAAAACCATTACCCTGAACAAGGGCTATATATCATGAGCTAATTAGACACAGCATAAAATTTCCTTTTAAAGTAAAATTACCCGTATTACTATTAACCAGCTATGTGAGTGTTTTTATTTCACCCAAACAGTGAAAGGATAAGAGAAAATGTCACTTACCTTGCTTCGAGTTCCCAGAAAGCAGTATCATCAGACAGCCATGGATTAGAAGGGTCAGGTGGCACAAGAAATGGGTCATATTCTAAATACTGTTCCGTGTAACTTAGCAGACTAAAGAGAAAAAACATTTTCATCTTCGTTAGTTTTCTGGCTGAGGTTATGTCTAGCCCCAAATAAAGGACACAGTATAAAAATGTCTGGCCAAGGAACCCTTGCTTACTTATAGAATGAAATCCAGTGGCAGTTTTCATGTTTCAATAACTCACATGCATCAACACAGTGTACTTCTTGGGAGACAAATGTGGCTACCCTATGCCTAAGCCACGTGAATCAATATCCTTCCGTTAAAATGAAGCAAAATGGAAGAGGTCAGTGCATGAGAAGCCATGTTAAGGGTCAGTTCCTGTCCTTGGGCAACCAGCCCACCCACAGCTGAACTGGTTTTAGGCAACTTGGAGAAGGAGTGAAAAGGGAACTTTTATCAAAGGTATTTACAGGAATTTAGTACAAGGAGACTCAGTTGCAATTTAAAAAAATCGGTGTTAAAAAGAAAGGGAGAGAGGAAAGAAAATAAGTTGAGAAGGTAGGATTTGGCAGTGCCCTCCAGTGAAGAATACGAATGCCATTAGTACCAGATATATACATAGAAAAGAAACATATCCAAAATCTGTGTTAATTCAAATTCTGACGTCATGTAGTAACTGAGTGGTATGAATGTTAAGATGAATTTACAGAGAAGCTCTAAGTCACCAAAAGTGTAACTTGATAAATTGAAAGCTTTGTCTTTCCCAGCAGGAGTGAAAAAATTCAGCTCCTTGGAATTATCTTGTGTCATATTATGGCTGCACAAGGACTGGATCTCTAGAGATTTAAAACAATGATGATCATTCTGTCTTTTAAACTACAGGAGTTCTTTCAAAGTTTTCTATGTGCAAAAACAAAAACAAAGTAAAAAGAAAAAAACAAAGTAACATTTCTTACCAGGTTCCAGTTATTTATCTATGTTCCCATCTCATCAGTTCTCTTACCATTTTGAACACATCTGTCATATGAAATTAAAAATTTTTATAGATAGCTTGAAATACTTACCTGTCAGCAACTTTCGACATTTTTAATCGATGTCTATCTAACTGTATTTGCCAATATTTTATCTGAAAAGAGAGTTGAAGAAACAGTTACACAAATAGTGAAAGCCTTACCATGTTCAATTCTAAATTCTGGTGGACTGGGCAATTCTAAATAAGAATATTTCTAATTTAGCAAAATATCGAAGTTTGTAAAAAAAAATCAAATCTGAAAATTAAAATCTGTTTTGTATGTAAACATAATATCATTTTAGAACAGCCATGAATTTGAACATTCTGCCTGCTTTCACCAAATGTACCTTTATTTTAAAAGTGTTATAAAACTTCACACATATATTCATGGTGAATAACCAACCAGTCACATTCTCCCCCTCCCCCAGTATTGAATTCAGAAAACAAATGTATTATTTATTAGCATAATTTTAAAGTAAGCCCTACTTTCTAATATCTCAACAAAGCTCAATGATAATGTGTTTTGAGAATAATTTTATCAACATTTCAGGACAAATGCTCACATGGACATAATCACACATGGAAAACTTTGAAACTCCTTGAATTATTTTTCCTTCATGATGGCTATACATATACTCAAGAAACTCTATGACGCTATTGAGAAACCAAATTACAAGAAAATATGAGGGGAAAAGCCATATGACTTGACCAACCAAGAGTCTGACCTATTACTTGATATCAGTGACACTGGTGTTGGCTTTAAAATATCATTTGGAGCTACAGCTATTGATCAGTTGGTGAAAAAAGAGTCAATATATATGAGAACTGCACACCACTGTCGATAAAGGAAAACTTCAAGAGGCTCATAGAGATCAGTATTATAGAGACAAGCACAAACACTGTTTTGTGAAGATCACGTGATTGGAAATGGAAACACATGACTCAGTGTCGCCAACCTCTTGTCTTCTCATTTTTTAAGAGTTCTGGAGTACAAAATAACTCTGGATAATGGAGGCACCAATAAATCACTGTATGTGCTTTAAAATATTGGTTAGGGGGAAACAGATTTGGGGAATTAAAGAGTGAAGAGTTTTGAAAACCATCTCCATACATTTTTCAAAACAAACTGCACATTTTAATTGCAAAGCTTCTTTATGAAACAGTCAACCATACAAAGAACTTTAAAAAACCCCTGTTATTAACATTCACCATCTGGTTTTCATAGTTACTACTCAGTAAACCAGTAACAGGTCATTTTATAGGCTGACCCACCTGTTGTTGTAACTCATCTTCTGTTGGAGGTTTAGTTTCTGGTGTGGATGTGTGGGTGGGGCTGTGACTTCTAATATCATTTTGTAAACCATAGACTGACTGTATTAAAATAATAAAGAAATATGTTAGGACAGAATACCATTTATCGTGACAGACTTTCTAAAAGGTAATTTTATGTTACATATTCCATAAGGTAACTCAAAGCTTCCCTGCCTATCTGATTAAGCTTCTTTTCAAAATTCAAAAGGCACTGCTGTTACAAATATCATATGAATATAAAATAGAAGCATAGCTCTTTGAAAAAATATGTGGTTAGATGATTAACTTTGACAGAATAATTGATGATATGGAAAGAACATGGTAAGTGTGATAACACAATCTGGGGATGGGCTGAGGACACTAAGCTGGATAATGACAGAAGTATGGGTTTCAAAATAAAATAGAAGTGGATATAGAATAGAAAAAAGATTTAATAAGCCAAAAGAAGATACACATCTGAGTTTCACAAAGGAAAGGAATGGAGTATTGAAGAGAGACAGGATTAAGAATTCTGTTGCTGATTTGGCCTCTGGTGGTGTGATCAGAGACACTTCAGAGTGCTCCAACTTTCCTATCTCAACATTGGGCTATTTATCCCATAATACTGGATTTGCCTTTGGGTGCCATTTGCAAACATCAGTCACCCTAGAGGTTTCACATATCTTTGGAACTCTGGATGCCCCAGTGCTTCTTATTATTTTGTCAAAAAGGTCAAACCTTCTATTTAGGAACACTCTTCGTTGAGAAAGACTCATTGCTTTGTTAATATAAATAAAGATCTGGAGACTTCAAAGGACAAAAAAAAACACACCCCCATCTGAGGGTGACACAGCTCACATGTCAACTCATTGCAGAGGCCAAACACTTTTTCTTAAATATCAAAATATTATTACTTAAAAATAGACAATTTAATGTGAGCTATGGAGCGCTTTTTCTTTGTTCATGAGGATGAAGGGTAAGGACATAATAAAACTGCGTAAGCCCCACAAAATTACAGTTACCAGTAGGTTTGGAGAGAAACTTGGACTCAGAAGAGGGAGATTCAGAGGTCTATCCCAAACTTACCTGTCTTTCTAACTTCAAATGTGTTTTGTTCCTGACTGGTCTTCATGTGGACCCTACTTCTTCTTAATGCTAACCTCTTGGCTCTATACTTTGACCCTTTGGACTTGATTTTATCCTTGTGTCTCCCCATTATTTTGCTCTTAGTCCCTTTTTAACAGATTTGGACTGGATTTAACCCCAATGAGTCACTCAACTCAGGCTGTCTTTGTAGATCTCTCAATCTCCCCTCTATGCCTTCACCCAACCTTTTGGAACTCAGCTCCTGTCACTGGGTATCATTTAACCCAAGGAGTGGCATACATGCTGTGAATTACTTGTTAACATGACTGAACTGAATGAACTGAATGGCTTGGCCTTTCTCTTTTTTTTCTTTCTTTCATTCAACATTTATTGAACACTGGCTCTATGCTGGATATAATGCTAAGCATTAGGTATTAAAGAGAAATGAAAATAGATACGCTTCCTCCTTCATTGGAACTCACAGTCTAATGGAGGGGGAATATGTGACACACACAAAAAATCACACTAATAGGGTCTGGAGTACAAGGAGACTTGATTTCCACTGAAGAAACAGAAAAGGCCTACATGAACTGTTATGAGTTGTATCTGAACTTGACTGAAGAAAACAACCTTCTGAACTCTGAAATAACAGTTGAGGTTGATTTTTTTAAAATTAGGCAAGTGAAAGATCACAATTGAACCATGATCATACTTGCTAATGTCTGCTATTTTCTCAGTTTATCTCATTCATTTTTGATAAAGAATAAAAAAGACTCTAAGGTTTGAACTTTCCATTCTTGTTTACCTTGGTTTAATTACTTGAAATTCTTCAATAAGAACCTATAATGCATGCAAAAATGTCTGTGAGACAAGATAGCTGACCATTTTAATGCTGAGTTTGGGGTTAAAGTTTAAAATTAGCTTAAAAGATTGCTAGAAAAATGGTGCCATAGAAATAAAATGATCCGTAAGTTAACATATATCTCTCCATTTCTGATTGTTTCAATAGGCATGCATTTCATGCAAGCTTCATGAAGTTCCCTGTAAGACCCAAACCACTGGAAGGTGTTCCAGCAGCCTGGCTGGTGACTCTGAGGTTACTGTGGAGTTCCCATTTTTGTCTTATGCAAGTAAAACATCAGGAGCTCTCTTTTTCTTCAATCAGGGTGTCATTCATTTTCTGGGGACCAGTGATAGCTTTTAGCTGTGATCCTCAGCTACAGTGGAAATCATCATCAATAATGCAGTTTTATAATACAGGGCTTATTTTCTGGACAAGGGAGGTGACGAAATTGATCCTATTTTGACAGACAAGTTATGAGGGTCATTTGCAATATAAAAGGCTTTGCATTTTTTTAGAAAAAGGAAATGTATTCAAATATTGGCCCAGGGAAGGTGGATTGAGCTAACAACAGCCTGGATAGAGGACAATACAGACATTCAAATAGACAACTGTCCTAATGTCTTCATGTTTGCTGCTGGGAGAAAATCCAATTAACTGGGATCCATTTTGAGTTGTAATAGCAAAGCTTATTACTAAATGGAGACGCATGGCTTGATTAACATTCCCTTTTATTCCTTTATATATGAAAGAAGTAACACCTTTCATAGATAGCACCATCAAATAGGTACTGGGTAGGTTATTCATTAAATGAAGATCTGACTTTCTATATAAGTCTGCTCATATGTGATTTCACTTCATATTTTCAAAGAGACCATAAGAAAATTCTCTCCTACTTTTTTTGACAGAGGGAGGGGGTTTAAAATGGAAACTCGGGAGTGTGGGAAGCCTTAATGCCTGTCTACGTGGGGCACAATCACTCAGATTTTTCTGACTAGGGATGGTGGGGGACTAATTTTCTTCCCTATGGATTGCTCAACTCATCTAGAGAATGGACTGTGGCCAGATCTGATGCCGTGTGGAGGAAGTCATTGCTGGGAGCAGAGCAAAGAGAAGAGAGATGAGAGAGGGAGAGAGAGAGAGAGAGATCTCTCTGACATAGTGAGGGCTACCTCTGCTTGCCTATCCCCAGAGTCTAGACTATTCCTCTGTTCTATTTTGAGCAGAGTTTCTGTTGCCTGTAACTTTATTGTACTTCTTACTGAAAATACTTCTGTGTTACTCAAAGATATGAGTAGCTTATTCTGTTACATGGCACTTAAATTTTAAATTTCTACATGTTGCATATGGAAGTGAGGAATGCCAATCTTTTTATGTACAAGTAACTCTAACCACTGCATTAATGGCAGGGAAACCAGACATTCAATCATGAATTTTCAAACTGTTCTTCTAGGTTGTGCACATTAGCTGTTAACTAAAATATTAAGTGCCATAACATCCCAATGAAGGTGACAAAGGAAAAAGAAGGATAATGTGATAGGGAACAGCTTGCTGGTGTTTGAAATACAGACTCTGAAGTTACAGGAAGTCATCCAAAGTGTGGGCTCACACACACACACACACACACACACACACACACACACACACACCCCATTTTGTCATTTCTTCCTAAGGATTTGTGCTGCTCTTAGGACCGCCTGGCTGTTGTGATACAGAAGGATCATCCTGGAGGGTTAATTTTATGTGTCAACTTGGGTGAGCCACATGCTCAGATACCTGATCAAACACTACTCAGGGTGTTTCTTTGATGACATATAAATATATATAAAATATATACCTATTATATATATACACATGCACACACACCTCCTGTTCATTCTGTTTCTCTGGGGAACTCTGACTAATACACAACCTGACCTATTTGAGTTAAAGTTTTAGAAACTGACTGAAGAAAATTTTGCCTAGATTAGCCTGATTTCTTTCTGGCTCTGCTGCATTATCATTCCTTCAGACACTTGAGGGAATACATTTTACCTATGTCTTTGTATTTTGGTAGAGACAGATTTAAAAACTGACTAATCCCAAATACTTAAAAATACCTCAGATAAAATCAGAAAAAATCAGATACACACCTAAGCCTTCTCTTCATGTTTGAAAAACATGTCTGCAATTCAACAATTAAATATAACACTCCAAACCCTGATATTCTTTAGGTTCATATGCTAATTATCGCTTTAAGGATTTAGCGGGCCCATTGTTCTTGTCATGACACACAACCACAAGAAAAAACATCATCACAGCTGAACTGCAAGGAAGGCACAGCATCTCTGTTTGCTAAGGGCAGTACCTACTTTCAGAGACAGAGTAAGTCCAGGGGTTCCACATCCTCCCCAGAAGCATACGACACAGGCAATCACACAGCTCATAGAAGGGGAAGGATACATCCCAACTAACAGGGGAAGGCAGGGAAGTTTCCAGAAGGCTGGCCTCTGCTGTCTGTCTAGGGCCTGCAACCCCCTAGAACTGCCTGCTCCACAGGGACAGACTGAAACCCCGAGGATGGTGGGAAACTTTGCGGCTTGTTGTCAAGTTGTTCATTAATAAAATGGTGTGGCAATGAGGAATCACAAACCATTTAAATGCCTTGGACAACATGTTCTTGGATGCACTCTATTCCTAAAATATTCCTATGTTAAAGCCCTCATCCCCATGGTGACTGTATTTGGAGGTGGGAACTGTAAGGAGATAAAAAGGGTACATGAGATCATAGTGTGGGACCCTCAACCCATGGAGCTGGTGTCTTTGCATAAGAAGAAGGAGAGACACCAGCACTCTGTCTCCCTGCTATGGAGGACACAGCCAGAAGGTGGCTGCCTACATGCCAGGAAGAGAGCTTGTATCAGGAACCAAGCTTGATCTTGGACTTCTAGTCTCCAGAACTTTGAAAAAATAAATTGCCATTGTTAAGCTCCCCAGACACCCACTGTTTTGTCACAGTAGCCCAAGATGCCTGCTCCAACGACCACTGACTACCTGAGGCCAGTACATGTGTAGCATACAGTAGAGCCTTGTTAAACCTGATTGAATGGGTCATTCCAGTTCTTAACCAAATATGAGCTAAAGTAGCAGCAGTCATCATTCTAGAGGACAAACTAGTGTGAGGCTTAGAGTGCTATAGCCTTCTGTGTAAAATAACAGCCTTTGTGGAGATTCTAGCAAATTCAACACTTCTGACCATGCAAAGCTATTATAAAAGGTGAGAAAAATCAGTATTCTCTAATTGCTGGAAACAAGGGCGTGCATTCCCCCTGCTGTAGCCTTCTTCAGAATTCTTGTTCTTCTCTGATAGTTCTGTGCTAGCTAGCCCTGTAGTGAGGCCCTGGAGCTCTCTGGTTATTGATTCACAGGCAAGCAAACTGCAATCTAGACAAATAGAATTGGATGACCCTGGCTCTTTAGGGAGCAGCATTATTAACTAATGCGTTTCAAGCCTTCAAAAGAAATGATGCCGTGTGAAGCGCTGGTAAGATATCAATACGGTGTGTAGTGTGAAAAAGAGAGTGTACATGATTACTTATTATATTTAAGTTCTATTTCCTTAATCCAGGCACTTTCTTTTTGGAATCAGAGCATTTCTCAGCTGGTGTCTACTGGGGAAACCTGACACAAAGTAAGGCATTATGAAGAGGAACCTCAAAATTCAGAAGCTAGCAACAGGCAGTTTAATGCACTGTTTGAAGAGCTGACTGCATTTTGAACCTTGTCCCACAGAGCCCATTCCAACAGTCAGGAGGCGCTGTGGGCAGAGGACGACAGGCAAGGGCAGGGCCTCCCACCAGGGACAGCGTGCCCACAGGGTGGCTTTGCTTCTCTCAGAGCTCCTGGGGGCCAAAGCTTTTAAGCACCGTGTCTGAATGGATCATGGCACTTTTCCTTGGCTTCTTTACCCTCATATCAAGCGAAACTGCCTTAAAAGAAAGAAAAGGCACTGGGTCATATTGGGACCTTTGAATGTGGTATGTTTCTAGGGATGGAAGAAAAAGACAATAAGAAATAAGACTACAAAAAAAAAAGTTTGTTGCCTACAGGAGTGACACATACCCTGGAAAATGCTATGGCTACATAGGGGAAGAGCCACAGAAAAGAAGCACTTTGACCTTTGTGGGATGTTTTAATGCAGTGGCTCCAACCTTGGGCTGTATCCGCAGAGTGGCTGTAGGAGGCCAGCAATTCTTAGGCACATGAAGTGTTTTTAGGGGATGAAGAAAAATGCTCTCTGTGTGTATGCGTTACTTTAAAAAATATGTAGGAACTATTGCTATGTGGTGTCCAAGGATTATTTAAAATGTCACTGAATTCTGGATAGCTTTTTGATTGTTAGGTATTCTCTCCCGTAACAGACACTGAACAGGCAACCACTGTCTCAGGGTTGTGTCACTAACCTGTGTGGTTTAACAGCTTTACGATGTCCCTTTCCCCCCAGACTTTTCTCTAAAAGTGTCCTTCTGTCAGTAGTATCACTTTGTCTCAATAATCTCCACTTATACTTCCTTATCCCCTGAGCTCAGAAGGAGATGCCTTTCTCTGCTGCTGATTCTCCCCGCTCAAGGACACAGAGGATTCTCAGCACCTTTGTTCCCTGTTGTCAAAGCCAGCTGTTCAAGGCCACCTGCGTGCCCGCTCCGGGACCACAATGGGGCCACTTCTTCAGGATAGATGGACTGACAGAAACCAGGGCTTGAGCACCCAGGTTTTCTTCTAGCCAAACAACAAGGAAGAGCAGGGAAGATGCAAGAAGATAGTCCATGGAGTATAATGATGAAGCAAAACTGAAGGAACAAAACAGCAGCAGACTCACAGACTCCAAGAAGGGACTAGCGGTTCCCAAAGGGGAGGGGTCGGGGAGGACAGGTAGGGAGGGAGGGAGAAGGGGGTTGAGGGGTATTATGATTGGCACACATGGTTTGGGGGTTCATGGGGAAGACAGTGCAGCACAGAGAAGGCAAGTAGTGACTCTGTGGCATCTTACTACACTGACGGACAGTGACTGCAATGGGGTAAGGGGGGGACTTGATAATATGGGTGAATGTAGTAACCACATTGTTTTTCTTGTGAAACCTTCATAAGAGTGTATATCGATGATACCTTAATAAAAAAAAGAATTATCTAATAAAAAAAAAAGAAATAAAAAGAAGAAGAAGAAGAAGATAGTCCATGGAATGGGAGCCATGCTTTTATGAGTGGGTCCTCTAAACAGTGCAACATATTACCAAGCACAGCAAAGGTCAATTTTACCTTCCGTGTTTTGTGTGGGTTTCTCATTCTGGATGACTTCTTAATGTCCACTTCAGTGGTATTTACACATCCAGGCTGGAAATGGAAAAACAGAGAGTCAAAGGAATTTTGGGGTGTGAAGTTTTTGATCAGTGCCTTAATGACTTGCACTCCAGAACCTGAACAAATATAGTTGGCAGATCTTCCTAAAGGGCCACAGCCATGTCTGCCAGCAGCAGCCGTAATCAACACATTACACTCTGTTACTCCTCACATTTAAAGGCCTTCAGATACCATTCTTGAATCACTCCCAGAGAAGCAGGAAAAAGAAATGCATGGTCATGAAAATGGGTGTTGATATTAATAGTCACTAACCCGACAGACTTAGAGCAGGGGTGTCCAGAGACCCCATGGGCACCTGAACACAGCCTCGCTCAGAGAGCTCCCTCTCCACATGGGGTGGCACTGGTATTAGACGGTTGGACAACTACAATCTATCAGTTGAGCTACCTCAAATCCCAGAGTGAATTTTTAAAAATGATTCATGTAATTTGGTGACTGGGAACATTTGTTTTCCATAGACAGAATGTGTAAAGGATGTTGTGGTTAAAATGAAGAAGAAGGAAGAAGAAACTGGTAATCAATATACCATGCTTATTCCCAGAAATTTCTCACTTTTCTTTTCCCTTCCCTTCAGGCAGGTGAACCTCTTTCAAACAGGGGGTGGGGCTGGAGGGAAAGTGTAGGCAGCCTGCTCCTGGTTCTCTGATAAACTCAGGAGTGTCATTTTGCCAGATTTATTGTTCTGTTGCCCAGAAACAGAGAGCCATAAAGCTCCTTTTATATTTGGAGGAGGATTGGGGAGGAGGGAGAAAGGAGCAAAAGAGAGAATATGAATCAGGGAACAGAAGAGAGGAGATCTGGAAACACAGAGCATCTTACATCTAGAAAGGTCCTTAGGAAGCACTTACCCTTTAGAAGTGACAGGGAGTAAGAGTTACATGGATTGTGTTTCCTTTACTTTCAAGTTCTGGTACAGGACATAGGAGCTCTGGTGCTAGTCAAAAGCATTACATGGTACGGCTCTGCTCAATTTCTCTATTTTTTCCCCACAGATTGCAAGATCATTAAAACATCAGGTATTCTTGAGTGTGACTCCAGAAAACTGTCAATGTGTAAAAGATTCCTGTGGAGTTGGGATGGTGTTGGGGGAAAGGCAGAAAAGCGGTGCTGGCATGAGTCAAGAAATAAGCTTCTCCACAACCACAGGCAAGCAAGGGGTCACTGTCTGTAATGTGATGACTCAACGCTTCCCTTAAAGAATTTAACTCTTGACAGTACCTCCATTGAGACAAAACTCCACCATCCTATTGTAAGGGATAAAGGAGTAAGTGAAGATGGCATTTCTCTTGATTTTTTTCTACATAGATTACATGTGAAATATATATTCTACATTCGCAGACCAGACACACAGACACAGACAAACAGCACTGAAAAAAAAAAATTGGTTTGCGTATCGATTTAGGGATAGAAATAGCTGGGTTGGCATCGCTGTCTACCTGGCCCTGTAGGAGGAAGGGCACCCACCCTCATGGGTGTATTTACTAACTTACACTGAATTCCTTTACTCTCTCCTGGCATCAGATTGATCAATATCTGATATTCTGATTTAATTTTTCTGTGGCTGGTCAACACATCAATCTTTTTTAAAAGACTCTCAGTGATTTTAATATGCAACCAGGATTCACAGCCACTGACCCAGATGTGAGAAAGATAATGTTTTGGGAATAGACAAGCAAAGTGTTTTCATTTCCTACTCACTTTCCATTTCCTTGCAACCTTCCACCCCTAAGCCTGAGTCCTTCAGGGAAGGAGGCACTGAACTTCTCCAAGCTCTTATCACATTTCTCCCCTATGTTCAGGGGTGGGAGAAATGAAGACATGGTGAAGAGGAGGTATGAAGAATACCCATATGCTATGTCCACAGTTCATGTGACACACACGATGATCTGAAGAAAAAGAGGAATAAAGGCAAGATGCAGAGCTTGACGGGCGACCCTCGGGAGGAAACGCCAAGGGGAGTGGAGGGAGTGAGAGAAATCCCCAGATGAGGGTGAGGGCTGGTGAATGTGGGCGTGGGATAGTCTCATTCACTTAGACAATGCCCCATACGTGCTCGTATCTAACAGGAATCTCACAGTCGGACAGGAGCTGGCAAGACAGATGAGCCTGAGACAGTACTTCCCAAGGCTGGCATGTAGCAAGGCATCTAGAGTTTCTTGCAGGCCCCAGTAGTAAAGGGCACAGAGGTGCTGAGCAGATTAGCAGGCAGATGGGAGCCTGAGGTTGGGGCAAAGGTCGCAGTGTGCAGGGTTTTTTTTGCTGCGAGCGAACCCCTGGAATGCAAACACCTGCAGTGAGTGCCTGAGGATGAGGCTGCACCCTGGGCCAGTAGCCCTGGGGCAGACCCTGCCAACCTGTCCAAGGCAGCCATCAGCAAGGCGCTGGAAGAAGCCCTTATCTGCCTCTGCGCGAGTTCCCATAAAACAAAACCTTTATGCCCCAAACTTCTAACCAGAAGCAATCCTGCAGAGCAGCAGGGAAAGGTGGAAGAAACCATAGTATGATGATTTATCCTCAACTCACTGAGTTATCTAGCTGGCTATTTAAATGATTACATCATGCAGAGCACACACATTGAAAACTATCCTTCAAATGGGCTATTGAGGGAAATAAAGGAGTTACAGAAAATACAGTAAAATGCATTTTCTTTACACATCTGAGGAATCTGAACTAACTGAACTTGAAAGCACCTTCCATAATGAGCTGAAATTCTAAATCAATCTCACTTCATATCAGGTGGGGTCATTGACAACTGGCTCCACCAAAGACCTGAACTGGAAAGAATTTTCTCCCCGCTCTCAAAGGGCCATATCTGACTGCAGTTTCAAAAAGGATTAAAATTTTCATCCTCAAAGTTAAGATTATTGACTTTTAAATTGAATGATCATCTAAAATTCTATTTGAACTATTAACACCATTAATTAGCAAATTAATAAAAAGGCATTGATCTTGAAAGTAAACATTTTTAGAGACTGAACCCTGAGAATGTTCCACAACTCTACTCCCATCCCAGGCAAATAAAATCTGCCAGTTCAAAGTTTGTTGATAATGGCTAAATGCTTAAAATAATAGACTGGATCTGGATATCATGTCTCAGTGGCCCTCTGGCTTCCTTCCCTTCCTAAAGAGCCTTTTGGGACAGCTAATGGTTGAACAGATCTCTGATTCCTAATTTAAACAGGAGATCCTTAAAGATTAAAAAAGCTTAGATGCCCAAAGGTATACTTATATTTCTGAATAATTAAGGTCATGAACTAGTTTTTGTAACCTATGAAATCACTGCTTTCAGAAGCCAGGCACTGTGGTAAGTGAAAGATGGCAATATATTTTTTAATATTTTTATTTATCCAAGAAATATTTATTTGTGCATCCAATGGTCAGATCTTGGATAATTGGTGAGATACAGAAATGAAGGCATGATCCATTTGTCAGTCATCTACTATCATAACGATGACAGATGTGTGAATCATCACAACGTGAGGCCACAGGGCTAAACAGAAACTGGTACACATACAAATGGATAATTCTCACACCCATTCTTATGAACATTCTGTTGGTTCTCAGCAACATGGCAGATAAACACGTTTTGGAAATTTAAAGCAATTTTGATCCCAATAAGACCAGGTGTTATTGGTTATTTAAAAACGTTATTGTTTGGAAGCAAATATAATATGCACTACTAGCTGGCATCAGATCCACATAAAATGTTATGCGTAAATTGGTTTTCTGCAGTACTAAACCTATCTTCCTGATAAGATATAACATTACCATTATCAAGTAGGCACTCAATAAAAATATTCAACTATGTACTATTTGCCAGCTCAAACATTACACATAGTATTATGGGATTTAAGAAATAATAAAGTGGTATTTATATTGGCCTAGAAAAGAATCACGAGTTATTTCTAGTGATTCAGAAGTGACTTTACTTTCAACAGAACTAAGCTGTGTGGTAACATTACTATAATGCTATTTATTAATTAATTAGGGTGTCATTGATTTACAGTCTTATGAAGGTTTCAAATGAGCAACATTGTGGTTTCAACATTCACCTGTATTGTCAGGTCCTGCCCAACACCCCACTGCGGTCGCTGTCTGGCAGCGTGGTGGGATGCTAGAGTCATTACTTGTCTTCTCCATGCTGCTGCCTTCCCCGTGGCTTACCTATACTGTGTGTGCTAATTATGGTGCCCCTTAGTCCCCTTCTCCCTCCTGCCCCTCATGCCCTCCCTTCTTGGCCTCTGTGAGTCTGCTGCTGCATTAACATCCTTTTTTTAAAAAAGAAAAATGAGATGTGGTAGAAAAATTAAATGGCAGTGAGTAATTCACAAAATTGCAAATGAACATTACAGAGGCTCCACTTCTAAAACCAACCACATTCCTTAGCATTAAAATTCTTCCCCAAGAAGTAACTTTTACCCTGAAATTTAAAATACCTTCAATATTAAGGACTCCAGGGGCAAAAATCTGCCACACACTTCTCTTGGGCAGATGTGGGTCACTTATGAAAGTGCTGTGCCAACCCCCCTGGATTGGGAGCTCACGTCTTTCGTACGTGCAGGCTCCCTTGCTGGGTTTTCGCAGATCTGGTAACATTCTCATGGACATTCAGGGAGCACTGCTTGGGCCTGAGTCTCCTTCATATAGTAAAGCCAAAAGAGACTTGGTATCTCTCCACACAGACCTACGTGCTTTACAATGAGCCGCACTTGTTGTATGCTCTCATGTAAGAGCTGGGATGTTTTGATGTAAACCTGTCTAGTTTCATAATCAGATAAAGCACTTAAATTTTTTAAAGAAAAAATCTAAGCAATTCCACAGGAGTGACAAAACACCTCAAGTAATGAAAGTGTAGCAATTAATTTTCTTCTTAAATTGTTATTCTTTCCTGATACATAAGGTTTCTTAGGCACTTTAAAGTGTTGAAGGTTATCTCTTTTCCAGGAGAATGAAAATATACTGTGGTCAATTGATTTACTTAATTTTGTGTTTCCTATTAAAAAAGGCTAATGAACTGGAGGCTGCTAAATTACTTGAAATTCTCTAACTGACATCTGTCATCAGCCCCTAACTCACCTTGTTTACTAATATTTACCTTTTAGAAATCATGTTCAAATCATGTTTCTAGGATCCTGTAAAGCAGGGTCTAGAAACATGTTCACAGGGACAAAAACACAACGAGAGAGGGAGCCTCAGAGGAGGGAGATGCCAGGGCCCTGGTGGGCAGCAGTGGGCATCCCTGAAGCAGAAGAAAATGTTAAATCAGGAGATAGGGCCTCAGCCGGGATGGGTCCCAGCAGCTCTGCCTTGACTGGCCCTCATACACAGAAAGGGGCCAGGCCTGGCCCTGTGCTGTCACCCAGGTCGGGTGCAGGGCCAGGTAGGCCTAGAGTGTCAGAGCTGTTGGCTGGGATCAGCCTTTCCCTCCTGACCCGTGTGCCTGTACTGGTGACATCACTTCCTCCGTCAGAGCAGGTAGGGAGAGCAGTGCTCTAGAACCTGGCTGGCCTCCCCTCCTCGACCTAATGACCTGCCCAGTAGGGCACCTGTTGCCCTTAGCGATGGAACGCTGCAGGGTTCTGAGAAGTCCCCTCTGCCCACAGACACGGGCACTCAGAGGCTGAGCTGTGGAGCCCCCGCAGCCATGGAGGGCCTGCTGCCTGCTGCCGGTCTCATGTGCCAGCTGACCCTGGAGCGCCTGTGGGGGGTTCTCCTGGTGATCGCTGAGAGCTGGGGATGCCTAACAGGACTCCTTGGAGGTTGTGTGCAGATGCTCCTTCAAGTCCCCTGGGGGACCCTGGCAGGTTGTGTACAGATGCTTCTCATGGCAAGGAGAGCATAGAATTCATGACGCACCAAGGCTCAGAGCAGAAGCTGTTCTGCCCCCCAAGAAGTACCTGGAAACCGTGGTGACACTGCAGAACGAACGACTCCAACCAATGACACTGGCAGGCCACCTGCAGGGGAGCCAGTCCTCCCACCCTACAAAGCCTGAGCTTGGCAGCGGTGACCACACACCTGATGCTGTCCCTTCAGATCACTCTGGGCCTTCTGGAAAAAGGGATGGGGGAGCCAGCCTCCTACACTTCCCAAGGCCACTGATGAGAAACAGACCCTCAGGGCATCACAGAAGGATGGAGAACAACTTGGGAAGAAAATGCTGGACGATCGGAAAGGAAACACTGCTTTTCCAGAAAGGGCAGAAGTCCTTGACCGGGACATTGCAAGATGAGGCAGAAGCTGAAGGGAAAGGAGGAGGAGAAGGAAGGACTGTTGCAGTCAAATGCACGTGTGGAGCAGGACCTGAAAGAGCCAACTACTGTCAGTGGCTGAGACCCTGCTCGACACCGTCCCCACACTCACACCCCTGAGACATCTCCTGGATGGTGGGAGCCTGGAAGTCAAGCAAAAGCGGGAAGTGGGAAATTGCAAACACCCTGTCCCCGGGTCAGAAGTGGCACTGAGGCTGACAGGCACGATGCTGACTCCCCTGTGTCCCCTCAAAGTCCTGAGAGAGCCAGATCATTGAGAGAACTAAAGCAAGTGAATGAAGAGCTGAGAAAACTGCCGCCCTCCAGGCAAAGAAAACATCTCTGAGGTGTGAAATCTTACAGGTAGAAAGTCAACTACTTCAGCTGAAGCTCCAGAATCTGCTTGAACTACACCAAGAATGTACCATGCAACTTGAGAGCCAAATTGTTAAGGAGGAAAAAGAGGTGTGTAGAAATTGAGGAGAAACTGATTAACTTGTGCAGAAACTGGAACTCCAAGTTTCAGATTCTCCAGCTGCACAAGAAGATAGCCGAAGACATGGGCAGAGAATTGGAGAGAACCAGATCCTTCTACCAAAGGGAGTTCCTCTTGCATGAGAAAAGGGCTCAGAAAAGCTGGGAGGCAGCCATGCAGACGCTAAGAGAAGGCGACCACATCAGACAAATGCTGGCTGACGCCCAAGCCCACCTGCAGCCTTTCCCAAGTGGCCTTTCTGTTCCTGTTGCTCCACCTGCAGCCCACGGAGGCCACAAGCTGTCTCGGGATCCCCTGAATCCTCAGGCCCCCCCTGGAAGGAGGAGGGTGTCACCACGAGGGCCCAGGGGGCCGGGCCGACCTGCAGGTGTGACTTAGCTCACGGCAGCTGGATCCTGACCACTCATGGCACAGCTCTGCAGGTGTTTGTTTCTTTAAGCTAATTTTGATTTCTCTCTTTTAGGTTTAGCTACTGTTATTCAACTGATACTACAATTCCCTTATCCAAGTAAGCATAGCATTATAATTTTAAGAGTATTTTTCAAATAAAGTTTCATTTAATAAAACAAAAACCCTTAGAGAAAAAAAATACTATTTATTAAAAAGTAGCATATGATGCCTTGGAATCCATTTCTGAAGGAGCAAAAGGAGCATGTTATTATGAAATATTACCACCATTGTGTTCATGTAAGTGTTTTAATGAATTTGAAAAGAGAAGCTGGGATTCTTGGTTTTATTATTGATATTTTATTGAAAAGAACCTAAATACCACTTAGTTCCTCTCATATCATAATGCACTTCTATTAGTTGTAGCAGAAAGCACACTTATGTTCAGAATAACCTGGGAAAACTTGAGGACCTTCATTGAATAAGAACACTACAAGACACTAATGGACAGGGCCTCACTTTAAATTCAGTTGTTGATCTGTAACTGGGCAAAACAATGTCAAAAATGACAAATAAATGGAGATTTAAGAATGAGGTGGCAGATAAGCACTGATAATAAGAGGTGCATATTTCTGGAAATGTTTTAAAAAGACATGATTCCAGGAAAATTAAGATCTTGTATAGATGTAATTATTGGTTTATATACAATTAAGTAATTGAAAGATTTGTCCTTTCCTAACACAGTGCAAGCTTTTAAAGTTTAATTTGTGATGTATTGTACCTCAATTAAAACGATTATTTAGCCTTACATAAAGAGACTATAGATTTGAAGGTGTTCAGTCTCTCGACATTTTTTATAAAGATCCAATTTGAGCTTTTCTTTCTGTTCTTGGGCTCTTGCCAACTGCTTTAACCCTGGGTGCTTCCGGCCCTGCTGACCCATTCACTTACTGAATTCTACAAACTGAAGGAGGTAGGTTGAGGCAATTGCCCTGGAATTCGAGCCATCCATCCTCCTCTGCAATTTATTCTTCTTATTTCTATTCAATTTTATTTGCTGGCTGCAGATTCTTGATTATGTAACCCTGCTTCAAGGTACGCTAGGAGTGAACTCTGAATGTCAAGAGGCAGAAATGTCCCATGACAGCTTGGAGCTATGCGAAGTGGTTAGGTCAAGTAGAAACTGTCAGCCCTGGGAAGAACTTTGGTTTACTTATAACCATAAGTGGAACTCATTGGAGAGTTTTAACCAGGGTAGTGACTTAGTATGATTTATATTTTAAAAGTCTCACTATGCCCTTCACAAAAATTAACTCAAAATGGATCATAGACCTAAATGTTAAATGCTCAACTATAAAAGTCCCACAATATAACATAGAAAACCTAGGTGACTTTGGGTTGGTGATTACTGTTTAGTGTAACACCAAAGGCACAAATCCATGAGAAAGATCACTGTGAAGTTGTATTTTATTAAAATTAAAATCTGCTCGACTCAGAGAGTCCAAGAATGAACCAGTGGTTACCAAAGGGGAGGGGTGAGGGAGGGCAGGTGGGAGGGACGGAGAAGGGGATTGAGGGGTATTATGTTTAGTACACATGGTGTGGGGGATCACGGGGAGAACAGTGTAGCACAGAGAAGGCACATAGTGGATCTCTGGCACATGACTGCACTAATGCACAGTGACTGCATTGGGGTGTGGGTGCGGACTTGATAATATGGGTAAATGTAGTAACCACATTGTTTTCTCATGTGAAACCTTCATAAGAGTGTATATCAATCATACCTTAATAAAAATTAAAAAAAAAACTAAAAATCATGTAATTTCAGAGTATGGAATGTTAATAAAGCATACAAGAAAATTAAAACTAAAAAAAAATTAAAATCTGCTCTGTGAAAGACACTGTCAAGAAACTAGGAAGACAAGCCACAGACTAGAAAAAAAATCTGCAAATGATGCACCTGATAAAGACACAAAGAACTCATAAAACTCAGTAATAAGAAAATGAACAATCCAATCTAAAAAAATGGGTACAAGATCTGAACAGATTCCTCACTGAAGAAGATAAACAGATGGCAAATAAGTATGAGAAAAGATGTTCTACATAATATGTCGTTAGAGAATTGCAAACTAAAAACACAAAATACCACTACATGCCTATTAGAACAGCTAAAATCTGGGAAATGGTAACCCCAGATGCTGGAGAGCGTGTGGAGCAGCAGGAACCGCATTCATCACTGATGGGAAAGCAAAGTGGGACAGTTTTTTAAGCTTTACTGAGGCATCCACTTCAGAGATGGCTGTCTCGATTAAACACACCACTACCTAAAGAGCCAGACCTCCTCTGTGACTGAGGCTCCTGTTTTAGAGGATTTGGTTGATTACACTAATGGACCATTTGAGTTGCATGTGTGTGTGTGTGTGTGTGTGTGTGTGTGTGTGTGTGTGTGTGTGTGCGTTTCTTTCTCTTCCCTTGCTTTAAATTCCAATTCTTAGGTTTGAATTCACCAATATACAGTCAGCCCCAAAACTCCAGGCCTCCACCCTTAACCCTAATGAAAGCAGAACTCCAGACCCAGGTACGAGCTCTGTCTGTCTCTACCTGCAACCTTGCTGTGTGGCCCCAGGTGTGCTGTGTCATTTCCAGCAGTTCCCTGATGGTTGTTGCTGAGGGTGTCTTGCAATCAGAATAGGAAACACAAGGACCAGTCCAGCCACATATTGGTCATTGATAGGGTGAGACTGCTGCAAATAAGTCTGTAAGACAGTTTGGTGGTGTCTTACAAACTAAATAGTTTTACTGTGCAATCCAGCAATTGTACTTCTTAGTATTTATCCAAAAGAGTCAAAAAGTTATAGTCTCCCAAAAATCTGCATATGGATGTTTTTTTGCAGCTTTATTCACTGTTGCCAAAACTTGATGTTCTTCAGGAGGTGAATGGATAGATTGTGGTACATACAGACAATGGAATACTATTCACTGATTAAAAGAAATAAGCTATCAAGCCATGAGAAGATTGGAGGAATCGAAAATGCATATTATGAACTGAAAGAAGCCAGTTTGAAAACGTTATGTCCTGTATGATTCCAACTATATGACTTTCTTGAAAAGGCAAAACTATGGAGACTCTAGAAAGATCAGTGGTTTCCAGAGGTCCAGGAGAGGGAGAGATGAAGAGGAGGAGACCAGATATTTTTAGGGCAGTGAAACTACTCTGCAGGACACTATAATGATGGACACATGCCATTAGACATCTGTCCAAAACCACAGCATGTCCAACACGAAGAGTGAATCCTAATGCGAACTATGGTCTTTGATGATAATGCTGCTCCATGTAGGTTCATCTATTAGAAGAAGGCACCACTCTGGTGAGGGATGCTGATAGTGGGGGAGGCTGTGCATGTGTGGGGACAGGGAGTATATGGGAACTGCCTGTATTTTCTGCTCAGTTTTGCTATGAACCTAAAAGTGTTCTAAAAAAATAAAAGTTTATATATATATATATAAAAAACCCTTAGGAGTAGTAAGTGCCTTGGAAGTGGATTATCACAGTGGGGTTGGGGCAAAAGTGGAAACCATGAAACCAGTTAGAAGGTTATTGCAATAATCTAGACTTGGGAGGATGGGGACAGAATCTGAACATCAGCATTAGCAGTAAACAGAAGTGCCCGGCTTGGGATCCATTCTGAACCTTGAATCAATACACCTTGAGGTTGGGTTGGGCCAAGGAGGGTGCTGAGGGAAAGAGAGGAGTCAACAACCTCCTAGTTATTGGCAGCTGGGGGAAGCAGCACCATTTATTAGATAAGGGACTCTGGAAGAGACAAATGCAAACAAAACAAGGAGTCAAGGAAGGTCCTGGACTGAATTTACATGCAATTTCAGTATTTACTGAATTCTCCAACTGGAATGTGGCTCTTTATGCAGTCCCCATCCAGGCTCATGACTCAGAACATTTCCAGCATAAACACGTGGACAATATGTCCAGGTCCATCCTTTGCATCTTTGCCCTCTTGCATCATAATTGGTGATAGAAGCACATTTCTGAATGTGCAACATTAGCGTCTGATGGTCAACTACCAAGAGCTGGTGGAGTGAGCAGCCTCTGGCTATTCAAAACCTCTGCCACACTCTGCTAACTTTCCCAGTGAGTCCTACCATGTCCTCCTCATCCACTCCGGTTGAAATCAGACTGCTTCCACTAGCTGTCTAGGAACTAACTGTCTGTTCATCCTTCCAATGTATCCCCTTTCTATGGACTAGGTGTTGCCACGCTGGCACCAGTACAAACAGCCTATTCTATTTGGGGGATAGAAAGACCCTCTCAGATTTATCACACATGCTCCAGTTTGCCATATACTGAGAAGTCCTGGGTCAGCATCTATGGTGCTTTCATAACTATCAGAGAAGGGGCATTTTTTTGAATTATGCTGTTGTTCCTCTGGGATGACATTCATGGGAGAATTTTGGGATTCCTGACCCTGGGATTAATATCAATTGCCTTAAATTTTTTTGACTTTTTACAGTGTTCTTTGAACACAGGAATGAAGCACCGAAACCTAGACTAGCTCTTCAATGGCAGTGACAACTTCCCCAGCATAAAAGTTAAGTGCCAAAAGGTAGGAAAATTGATCAGTTACTGAAACAGTGAAACCAGTTTTTATTTTTGTAGATATTACTATTGTTATTGCTGTTGATTTTCAGTGTGCGCGTAAATGGTGAAGAGAACCAGAGAGAATTCCTAGTAGTATAAATAACTCACAGTAAGTTCAAAAGGCTTACGAATGTTCTAATCCACAATAGGACAATGAGAAAAGAATGAGTAAGTCTATGACAATCTTTGTCTACTGGAATCAGCCTTGAATTACAAAGGATGTGGGCAGCTCCTAAGTCTTATGTTCCCAAATGGAAAAGAGGTGTACCTCCTTTTACAGGGCAGACACACTGAGAAATGCTGCCAGTTACACAAACCTCAGCTTAGCAAGACCTCTATAAAGAAGATGAATTTCAAAGACAAACGTTGCTTCATCAAACTTGATTTCCAAAAGTAGAAAATGTTAAGTATTTTATTTATCTAGTGGTGTCAGAAAAGAGGAGTTCCCATAAAGTTCTTTTCCAGATTAAATATTTATCACTAAGAGCCAAAACTTTATTTTATTTTCATCATTAGAAAAAGGTCTTCTAAAATAATTCCCACACATCCCCACATTCTGACACAATGATACCCAAAGTCATGCAATGTTTTCTTGTTGATTCAAGGTTATAACTTGGAACACTGATTTCGTTATTCTTACGATAGCAATGACCATGAGGCCAACTGGCCCTACATCTTCATGTTTTTGAGCCTCTATGTCTTTTTGTGCCATTCTTGGAGTGCCTCTGCCTTCTCCTTGTCACCTGTCACTCTTGCCTCTCAAGCACCATCTGTTGTCCCCTAATTTGTTACTTGGGTTCTGACAGGGGTCAGGAAACCAGACAAATACCACTTTAACACAGTGCTTCACATTTTAGCAAATGGACCAATCAAAGCTCATGAATTAGACCATGGGCATTTAGAAATTGCTCTGGCTAAGATATTTAGAGTTTATTTCTGGCTGACTTTTGGATAGAATTAGATTTTGGATATGTAAGGTTGGAAGTAAGAAAACTGTGCCAAATGACATGTAGACAAATTCCCATGACATCTTTTGGAAAACTTAACAAGGACATATGTATTATGCAAGCCAATTAAGTGGATGAGAAGAGAGGACATGAGTTGAATTCTATGATAGATGAGGCCACAGAGAACGGGAGCTGGAAATTCACTCTGTGTTCTGACGGGAGAGAAGTGAGCAACAGGGAAGTGTTGCAAGGCCAAGTCTCCCCCAAATCCTAAGGGTGAACAACGATCTACATCCAGCCTCTCACTGGAAAAGCCTCCCAGACACTGCACTAATTTTCACTCTGTTTCTTAAAAAGGGCCAGGTCCAAATCAGAACTCATTTCATGACCTCTGACCTCCTCCATTCCCAGTTGCCCTCCTTTTGGTGAACACCATCGCAAGCCATGAGGCTGTCCAAGCCACAACCTAGCAGGCATCACTGACTCCTCCCACCCAAAACCCCACATTTGATTCATTAGTAAGTCTCGTGAACATGACCTCCTACACATCCTAAGTTTGTCTGCCTCTCTCCATCTCCTCTGCTGCCCACCTGGTCCAAGCTGCCCTGTCTCCCACCTAGACTGTCACAGCAGCCATCTGGTTTGTCTTCATCATTCCGTTCTTGCTTTCTCCCCTCTATCCCCAAGTTATTCTCTGCACAGCAGCCAGAGGGAGCTTTGAAAACGACAGCCATATCATCACTCTCCTCTTCAATTCTGATACACTTCTCATCACACTTGGGACAAAAGGCACACGTTTTACCACATTCTCCAAGGTGCTACATAAACGGCCATTGTCTGCCTTTCCAACTCCACTGGTACCTCTTTGTCTTGCTCACTTCCCTCCAACCTCACTGCCTTCTTTCTGTCCCGTATATGCACCAGGCTCTTTCCTTTGTACTAGCTGCTATTTCTTTCCCCAAGTATTGCACAGCTGACCCTTTGCCATTCAGGTCTCAGAGAGACCTTACTTGACTACTTGGCCTAAAATAGCATCCCTCCCAAACTCTCCTGATCATATCACCTTGTTTTTATTTTTATTTATAGCACTTCCCTTCACCTGGAATGTTCCCATATATTATATTTGTTTACTCTTTCTCCACCGAAAAGTAAGATCCTCAAATATATGGACTTTGCCTGTCATGTTTAATACCTGTCCATAGAGACTGAAATTTCCTGGTACCCAGTAGGTGCGTAATGCATATTTATGGAAAAAATGGCAGAAATCATAGATTTTACATAATAGTTCTTTCTGAACACTACTCATGTTTAAAATACAAAATGAGTTTTATTTACTATTTTTCAGTGGAAATGTGTGTGTGCTTGAGAATATTGGTGCCTAAAACTATCTCTGTGCCAACTGGTCTTCATCTATCATTATAGCCATACATCTATCTATTCAATAGGAAACATATCTAATTATCCTGTTTGGCTTAAAAGAAACATTTTTGTTACAGGAGATTTAGCTTAAAAGTTTTTTACAGTGTAATTAGTCCTTTGGCTGGTAAGTACAAATGGTCAATAGCAGACTGCGTCCAGATTTTATGGGGGTCGGTTCTTTAAAAAGCAGGAGGACACCTAGAACTTACAGAAGCACAGCTTCAGAAGAGGCAAGAGGAGGACAAAGCAAGCTCCTGGGCCCCTGAATGTGTAACTGTGTTTCAGACTGTCTCCATCTTGACCTACAAACATACAACTACAAACAAAAGCTGTGCTTCTGTGCATTTTTCCCAACTGGAGGTGCAAAGACACAGCAGAGTTCAGATTTAACAGCTGAGCCATTGAACACATTAGCACAGCTCATGATCTATTTTTGGTTTTCAAAAAAAACATGTGGGTTTTAACAGTATTGAGTCATTCAAACCAGGAACATGATACATCTTTCTATTGGTGTCTTACTGAATTTCTTTCATCAATATTTTGCAGTTTTTAATATACACTCTTTCATCTCCTTAGTTAAGTTTATTTCTGAGGTGTCATTCATTCTTTGTGCTACTATAAATGGGATTATTTTCCTAATCTCCTTTTCATATTGTTTATTGTTAGAGATTGGAACCCTTGCATACTGTTGTGAATGTAAATTGGTACAACCTCTATGGAAAACTGTATGGAGTTTCCTTTAAAAATTAAAATTAGAACTACCATATGATCCAGCAATCCTACTTCTGGGTGTTTATCTTAAAAAAATTGAAATCAGAATCTTGAGGAGATATTAGCACTGCTATGTTCACTGCAGCACTATTCACAACAGTCAAGATGTGGAATCAACCTAAGTGTCCATTAACAAAGGAAGGATAAATAAATTGTGGCATACACACACACTGGAATAATATTCACTTTAAAAAACAAGGACATCCTACAATATGTGATAGCAGGGATGAACCCTGAGGACATTATGCTGTTAAATAATCCAGCCACCAAAGACAAATATTACATGGCTCTACTTTTATGAGGTACCTAAATAGTCAGATTCACAGAATCAAAGAGTGGAATGGTGGTTACCAGGGGCTGGGCTGGGGGAAACAGGGAGCTGATAATCAATGGATATCACATTTGAGTTAAGGAAGATGAGTAAGCTCTGGAGATCTGATCTCATATTAGGCATTCTTACCACAATAAAAAATTAATTTAAAATGAAACGTGAGTTGTAGACATAGAATAAAGGAACTTATGTTCCAAAGGACTTATTGTGGTATCTCTGTTTCCTGTTGCTCTGCATTGTGGGACTGAAGATTAAAACCCCCTATGAAAAAAAGATCTGCGTTCAACATGTAAAACACCACAAAACATAAAGATAATAATAATAGCTCTTAAATGGTAGAGTTTGTCATTTGCCAACCATACCACTTATCCAATTTGATATTCATGAACATTTTAGGAACTACACAAGTCAGGTACTATAAACCTAATGTTTACTAAAACATAATATCAAAGACTTGCACATTGGGAGCAGGCATCAGTATTATCCGATTTCTTGATTTCCTCTAACAACTTCTATGACAAATCCTTCAACCTTGGCTGGAATGCTTGTGGCAGTGAGCAGCACACTTTCCTCCGAAACAATCCCACCGGTGGCACACTTTAGAATATAGGAAGTCTTTGGGTAAGTCACTTTTTTAAAGGGACGTGTCATATTTTTAAAAAATGTTACTAATGCATAAAAAAGACCAAAAGAAATAGGATAAGAAAATGAGATCAGGGGCTGTATAGTCTTGGATTAAGTAACCTTGCTAAACATTGATGCCTCCTATACATGAAGGTAGTGGTGATATGATGTTAATTGTATGAGACTCATGGTAGTTTGAAACAATGTGTGTAAGAAGTTAGTGGAGTTCTTGACACACAGAATACACAGAGCACATGTTAGCATTATTAGCCATAAAGCCTGACATAGAGATAATAACTACAAGTCAAGGGAGTGTGTCTTTCTTCCATGCCTTCAGGGTTGTCAGAATTTGAGGAAGTTGCTCATTAAAAACAGGCAAGTTGAACTATATTGAATGGAAGATTAAAAAAACAAAAAATAAAGAAACTTCTGCAATTTAAAGCCAGATATAATATTTAATAAATACATGAGTATCTTCTTGGAACTAATTATACAGCTGCAGTGGAGGCAGGGTACAAAACTCAGTCTATCCCAAACCAGGGCTGGAACCAGACTAAAACATTTGCATTTCACTTCCTTTGTGGAAGCTTTAATTTTTCACTTCTCCAAGTGCTAACATCGAGCAGCTGAAAATATGTAATGACAAATGTTATGTTGGAGTTTCTGATAAAGAAATGTAATTTGCTTTGAAAAATTCAGTTTTTAATTGTGAGGAGGTACATCAAATTGTTGATAGGGAACTAGCAGAGCTGAGGAGAAATTTTCTAGAGCTTTCTGGGCTTGAGAGAGGATTTACTTTTTTGTCTGATGAACTTAGGTTGTTTTTAATTTAGATTTAATTATTTTTCTCAAGAGAGGAAAGCTCATTTGAAGCGGCCTTTCTCTCTTTTCAATACAGTTTGTGTAACTGGAGAAAAGCATATGCACAGAGAAAAACAAAGCCCACCAAATAACTGCTCCGTGTGAAATCAGAGTTCGGGCTGACCCTGTGGTATTGGCAGATTGACCCCATTTTTGTTTGTCCAGCCATCCCCCTGTGGATGTGTGCCCATGTGTGTGTATATGTGTGCACATGTTTTTAATTTGGTTTTACTTTCATAGGATTTCAAACCTATGGAAAGAATTGCAAGAATAGTTCTTTTTTCCCAGATTCTCCAATGGCTTTTACTCTATTTCACTGTCTATATTTAAAACATTATTTATTGACCTGTTATGTGGACAAACAGACCTGTTCTTCAGCTATAGTGAGAATGGCTTCTAGGTAGCACAGCTGGATGCTGGGGCTGTCCCTCCCTCCCAAGCACTTGCCTAGACCCTGGGTGGAGCAAGGTGCCACCAGCAATCTGAGACCAGTGGGGTCCTCTGCCCGTTTCCCTGACAGTGGACTGTTGGCCCTCAGGGCCTCCCTCCCAGCACCCCTCTCCACAATCCATACCTCACCATTTCAAAGGAAAGAGGACAGAAATCTGGGCACAACATTTTGAGAAGTTGCCAACCCAAAGGCTATAGAATCATCAATTTAGTAACAGGGAAAGCAGTGTTCAGTCTCACTGTACCCATGGCTCACATAAATAGCTCACATAAATCAGATATTACATAATACCAGGACACTGTATCTCCAAATCTATTCAGGGCTAGAAAGCTCAGACAGGAGAGGATAAAGGATGGAACCAGGGAGCTAAAAAGAACACTTTTACTCATACAGGCTCGTGGCAGCCACACTGTCAGAATAGTTTTCAATCCAAAGGAACAGGTCAGAATAATACCCAGAAATGCTGCTCTTTATTCATCACACAAAAGAAATGTTTATATTTGGATGAACACATCTTAGATTTTCTAAAATAGTTAAAGGAATCAGTAACAGAATCATGGAGTACTGATAGAGAAGCAGCATCATGAGCACGGGCTGCTCTCAGCACTAAGAACAGAGAATTGCTTTATTCCCATGGACTTCAACAGAAGCTGCTTCTCAGGGACAGCACAATGCCAAAAGTTACAACAGGAACATCACCGTGACCTTTCAATGGGAGTATCAGGAAATACATTATAGTTTGATACTATTAAAGTTCCAAATGAACATATGAAGTTATGCATGTAAATTGTACATGTGGTACCAAGTTAAAAGGCACCCCCCAACGCGCACACACACACACTCTACATAGAATGACGTCCTGCTGGTTCAAGCCAAGAAATCAGAGCTGAGGGTATTGCCACACTTATACAGCACAATCCACATTGTGACCTTTCCCAGCAGCCTAGCATGGCTGATAATATTTAACCACACCTCAGAGATGTGACAACAGATATATTCCACTCTTTGAGGGCCTCAGAAACTAAGCAGATATGCAAGGTACCATGCACCCTCTAATAAATGAAAAATTCAGTGAATCATTTTACTTCTATGAAACCAAAAACCAGTTGATGTGCACAAAGCCAGCCCTAATATAATATCCTGATGTGCATAATGAATTGACAAGGAAAAATTGCATGTTTTTAATAGAGATTGTGCGAGGTTCTGGAGCAAAAGTCAGGTTTTAGTCATAAGGAAGGATTTGAGTTTAAGTCACATGCTAGTTAACAAAACTCAACTCCTCAATCTTGGTGTCTTTTGTTTGTAAACTGAGGACAATAATTACATAGCCTACAAGGCCTCTGTAAAGAATAAGTGACATAATGAATGCAAAAAGCTTTTACAGTCAGAAACTGCAGTAGTGAAGGTACTACCAATGTTCTTATTGTCACTGATGGTAATCCACATGCACTGTTGTTCTTACATTTTGCAGAGAGGAATCCAAGTGGCATGCATTTCACACATGTTTCAGTTGAATAATGCATATTGGCACAGAGGCTCAGTGTGAACAGCTAAGTACCTGGGGCGCACAGACAATGTGGACTCAAGAGCCTATGTATGACTTAAACTACACCAGTGCGTTGAGCACCATCCAGGATGTATGCTGGGGAGCAAGACAGCAGCTTTTGTTAACTCACTCATGCATTCAAAATACACTGTGAGTGTCCACTGCATCTGGCGCCAGGCTGATAGAGCAAGGGGCCAGCCAACTATGTGTGTGAGGACAGCATCCTCCCATAGGAGCAGCTACTGCCTCACATCTCTCATCGCATCCCCAGTAACAGAAATCATGTGTATTAAGGTGCTTTCTTATCCATCTGCAGAGTTCTGGTTTGCTCCATATTGTGAGAGGGACGATTAGCTCTCTTTTTAAAATGTGGAAATTAATGTTGAAAAAACTTAAATAACTTGCCTAAAGGTTTATATGGGTAGTGAGAGGCATTCTTTAGTTTCGGAATTACTCCTTCAAGTTCTTTCTCTGCAGACTTGGCCAGGAAATGACCTGTCCAACTGTGAGAGGAGTGCAGGGTTGATCCAGCCTCTGTGTCTCCACCTCCTACTGAGTGTCAGCGTTTGCACAAACCACCCATGGCCCTGGCAGGGATTTGTGCCTGTTAGGGTCTGGCCTCGCTTCCCCTTTTCCACTCAATTTCCTGGTTCTTTCCATTGACCCAATTGCACTGTGATGATGACCACCCTCCAAATGGCCCCCGAGGGCCTCCTCCTCCTGGCATTCACACCCTGTGCCCCCTCACACTGTACCAGAGTGGGTCTGTGTGACCAGCAGACTCTGACAGTTCTGAGATTTGGCTCTAAAGGATGGCAGTTTCTGACCTGAAGCAATGTTTCTATCCGGGGGTGTCGGGTGTCATGGGAGGCTACGTCTTGAGCACCATTACGCAGACGTCTATGTGGTTAGGAACTGAAGCTGCCTCCCAGCCTCACATGAGTGAAGCAGATCCTCTATCCCCTCCCATGACTGCCACCCAGGCCAACAGCTTGACAGCGATCTCATGAGAGACCTGGAGCCAGAGCCACCCCGGAAGGCAGCTTCCAGATCCCTGGCCCTCAGAAGCTGTGTAAAATAACAAATAATTGTCACTTTATGCTGCTAAATTCAGAGGTGATTTGTTATGCAGCAATAGATACTAACACATTTACAGAAGCTTCAAACCTAAACCCCAGCTCTGCTGATTCCCAAGGCTTCTGTAATGACACCAGATCAAAGCCACTTTTCTTCACTCGCTTCCCTCCTGCATTTTTGTCTCCCATCAAAACTTTACCTACCAATTATTGAACAATGACTCTCTTACAGGTACACACAAGCAACTTACATATATTATTTCAGTGCATTTCCAATTCACCTGCGAAACAGGCATGATTATGGAAGGCATCTAATAAAATCACACACCTAGGCAGCCAGCTGGTTCCTAAGCTAAGTCTTTAGCGGCAGCTGTTCTCTTTATGTACATCAAGCTGTGTGGCTGTGCAAGGCACCCCCAAGCCCTCAGCACTTGAGACAGGAAGATGTATATGGAGAGAAGCCACAGGGTATAGTGCTCAGGCATGGTGGGAGGAGTGGGAATGTAAGTGAGAAGCATGACGGTTCTCTGGCAAGCCTTATGTAATTCACCATTTGGGCATTTCACTAATCATAAAATGCTGCTCTACCCCACCTCTTGTCATATATAAGAGAAATAATGTAGTTCCTCAAGGGGCTTTTCTGGATCATGGAAGAGTATACCAAAATGAACACCATGGCCCTTCTTTACAGTAGAGATTGTTGCAGAGATCAAAAAGAAATCTAATATAAGCCAATCTCACTTTGGAATGTCCATGTCAAAGTCTTAAATAAATAAAAGTAATCAAAATCCAGTATCACATTAGGAAAACAACATATCACATCCAAGTGGGGTTTATTCTGGGGTTTCCCAGCATTCAGGGATCATGAAAGATCCCAGTATCACATTAGGAAAACAACATATCACATCCAAGTGGGGTTTATTCTGGGGCTTCCAGGATCTTTCAACATTAATAGCATTCACATAGTATTAATAGATGTAAGGAGAGAAAGTGTAAAAAACTTTAGAAAAAATTCATTTATCATTCCTACTTTAAAAAAGAACACTGTACATCAGCAGTTCTCTTCCAAGGGTTCTGCAAAATCAAAATTATTTTCATAGAAATACTATAATACTACTAGTGTTTTTCACTGTCATTCCTCAGAGCATATAGCAGAGGGTCCCAGCAGTTACATGATGCATGACTTACCAATGAATTGATAGGAAGAGCAGACATGAGAACCCAGCTGTCTTCTATTAAGCTAAGCAGTAAAGTGATTTGCAAAAGAGTAAAATGGTGCCACTCTACTCACTGATTCTGCTTTGGTACCAAAATATGCCAACTGCTCATTAAAACTGCACTAATTAATATATCATATAACTGGATTCTTGTTATTAAAAATGTATCAACAAACAAATATTTTTTAAATTTACCAGTTTTAACTTTTAACATGGTACATATCAATAGATAAAACTCCTATAACAACTCTTTGGGATATACAATAGTTGTTAGAGCTGAAAAGGAGTAACCAGACCCTAATGTTTGAAAACCTCATCTATATACCAGTTAATGTTCACTTTCTTAATTATATATAGGTGTTTTTAAAGTGACAATAGTAGATAAAACCCATTTATAATAATAATAAGAAAAGAGAAACCTAACTAGAAATTGTAAAAGCTAATGAAGAAAATTTAAGATGCTCCTGAAAGACATGAAAGTATACGAACAACTGGGACCCACAACTCAACTTCATAAAGAAATTAATTCTTCCAGGTTTTTACATAAACTTAAATCCAATTAAAATGCCAAAAACTTTTTTTTTCAGATGTCAGACAACTGATTCCAAAGTTCAGATGGAAAAATAACTTAGAAAACCTGAAGTGAAGAGCAGTGAGCGAGGCTTGAGGGGGTCGCCTTTCCAGACACTGATCAAAGGCTTGTGGTGCCAAAGGTGCGGTCCCCACCGGAAGACACCTTTGTCCCATTTTGTTCTCATGGTGCATTTTCTCATGGTGCTGGGATTCTCTAGACTCCAATGACAATACCCCGTTTTCTTAGTTTTTGTGCAGCCTGCATTTTTCCAGTAAAATTTTACCCAGTGCAATAGGCATATCTCTTAAAAAGACTTATTCTACTTTGCCTTGAATCAGGTCTGTTTCCTTAAACAAGTGACACCCTTCTTTTCCCTTACCCAGCTGGCTCTGAGTGGCAGCTATAAAGGGAAGGAGTTCTGTGCCGGGTCAGAACACCGGGCCTGCTCCTGGATCCTCCTAGAGGAGAACATGTCCTAGGGGACCAAAGGACAGCCCTCAACCTCTCTTTGGTTTCTTGTCTGTGAAGTGGGGTGAAAATGAACCCAAGAGAACAGAGGGAAAGGTGAAAGTGAGACAGGGCAGGGAAATGGGACAGGGTAATTGTCATTGTAAATTCTACTTAGCCTGCAAAGAAGTCCCAGCTTATTCTTTAACTTAATCTATATGCTGTTCTTCCTCTTCTTCCAGTCCCTTATCAATTAAGCAACTTTTTAACCAGGACAGGAGAGAGACCTCGGAAGTATAAATGAACCTTTGTGGATAAAGAATGCCAAGATCCAGGTCAACACAGTGACCCTATTCTTAACACAAAACTTCAAAGGAATTATGAATCGCCAATATGCATCATGCCTTATGCTGACCCCTGCCCAAAAGCCCTTACAAAACCCCAAACCCTTAAGTGTACCTCCTCTCTGAGGTCACCCACACTCCCATCTGAGTGTATAATGTCTTATAGGAAATAAACCTTCTTGTTTCATAAGCTGTTTGCACTTGTCTCTGAACTCTTCTCTGTGATAAAGACAAGAACTCACTTACCTCCACCTCTGGTGGTAAATGTCTTTATCATTTTGCTATTTCATTCAGCTTTCTGGTCTTAACACAATCCTTTTCTCCCTCCCTGTTTTATTTCAGATCAATAGGGAAGTGGAAGTTCTCAGAATATAAACTCATTCCATGCAGTGCTCCATGGCTCCCCCAAATCTTGGGGTGCTAGGGCCTTAGTGCCCACGCCGTGCAGATTTAAGTGGACACTGGACGCCAGATGACTCTGGCTTTAGGAGTTGGCAAGGGATCTTCCCTATGCCAAGCAGGAGTTCAACAAGCTTCCCTTTCCTCCCTGTGCTCTTCCTTGCTCTCTACTGCCTGCACAGCTGCTGCCATTCACTGCCACTCTTGCTTTAATGAATTCTTTCCTCACCTACACTCGGCTGACCTGGTTGAGAATTCTTTTCTCAATCAGAGTCATGAATCCTCTCCTTGCGGGCTGTGGTTTCACCTAGTGTGCAGGGAGAGACTTCCTCAGACACAGTGGCCTGACAACAGAAGAACATGCCACCCCAGGACATGTCACTTTGGCACACTGATATTCAGAGCTGCAGGCACTGAAAAGACAGCTTTCTCTGAGCTCCCCTTACCTGCTTGAAGACGCATCATCCAAAAGGGGCCCAGTGGTCATCAATCCCCTCCGAGGAGTGTCACCCAGCAGCAAAGATGGACTCTTATCCCAGAGAGGAGACTGGTCGCCGTCACCACATCCGGATACACCTTGTCACAAACTGTCACATCTCCGCTATGTTCTTCTAAGGGCCTAGTCACCTTTCCCCAAAACCATGTACTCTCCCCTCAGAGGCCTGCAGCCCCTCCCCTTGCCCCATGAAGACAGTATTTAGTTCTGAATGGAAGCTGCCTTGGGGCTCCACATGTCTCCCTGGGCACCTCCTGTCCATACATGAGGTCTACACATTAACAAACTTGTTTGTTTTCTCTCGTTAACCTGTCTTTTATTACAGAGGTGTCTGCTGAGAACTCAGAAGAGTATAGGAAACATTATTCTTCCTCCCCTCCAACAGTAATATGAGGATTATGAAAAGATGTATAAGAGATCATATTCCATGTCAATACCAGCTTTATCGAGAGGCCCACAGGTGTCATGGTGCAGAGCAGGGGCCCTGGGCCTGGCCTCCTGGGATCAGTCCAAGATCCCCACTCGCCACATGTGCACCCTGTGTCCAGTGTCTGAGCCCCATCGCTGGAAAGAAGAGGAGGTAACATCACTGCCTGTGGTGCTGGCAAGGACTGGTGGAGCCAATTTATATAAAGTGCTAAGAAAAGTGTGGGCAGCTGGGGGTGCCCTTGGCACTGACTTGTCACCTACTGTCCAGTCTCCTTCCCATCACAAGGATGACAGAGCTCACGGTTCCCCCAGTGCTGCCTCTGCTCTGTGGGGACCCAAGAATGCAGAACCTCCCTCTGCTCCCTCACAGCCAAAGGAAACAAAGAACCAGCCAAGACAGAATGGAAATCTTCAGTGCAGCCTCTCCCTGAGGCCCTAACAACCATTCAGTCTCAGGGACCACTGGGGGCTTGGGATTCGATGAAGAACAAGACCAATTTTAGGTCACCTGGATTACAAACAGCATTATCTGTAATCACGCTTGAGGGGTGGTGAAATACCAAGTCTTAATGAAAGCTGCGGAGGGTAACCACACAATTATCTAAGTCTTTTCTAGCACATTTTTAAAGAATTTTTAAATGAAGAGATAAAATTAGGACATGATATGAATAATAAGATACTGTAACTACTTGTATGTTTTAAGAAGTTTCTAGACATGGTTTTCTCAGAAAAAAAATACTAGATATATTTCTCCTGAAAAAAATTTTTGTCTGCCTTGGAGAGGCATTGAAGTTGCAATTACTTCTCTTAAAGTGGTAAGTAAAGGATAGTTTTATCAGAAATTACTACAGTGAACTAGATACATTTTTAGGGGAACTCATTCTTCAGGATAATCGAACATGTTATGAACATAAAATAATTATAACAAAAATTATGTTATTTTATGGTGGTAACACTCTCTCAACTGTAAAAAAAAAAGATTCAGCTTCTCAGTCCAGATAAACACAAAAACTATCATCATTCCCAATATCTGAGCTAATGAAGTTAATGATGGGAATTATTTGAAAATTTAACCACATTCTTCACAATAACAACAGACAGAAAATGTACACCGAATCTCAAAACATTTTATCCATTTTAGAAATGGAAGATATGTGAAAATCTATGCTGGTTATGGAACCTACTAAAAAAATCCAGTCATGTGCTCTGCGGAAATGTATTTTTCCTCCTCCCTGGAGTCACTTCAGAGGAATGTCACATCTCTGTCTTGGAGGCTGAGTGGGATAGAGACAATGCAGGTGACTGCTTTCACGTGTGTGAAAACCACACCCTGGTCTTACTAAATACCACATCATTGGCTCCAAAGGAATCAGACATTAATTTCACATGCAAAATAATAGAATTTTGGTCAGGGAAGAAATGTGCAATTGAAGAGAAACTGTCAGTGTTGTTAATATAACAACTAGGATCAAATTCTTTTTCCTCTCTCTTCCTCTTCTATGTCTAGTGAACTTACTATATACATAATCTGTTATATACTAAACTTAACATTTAAACTGATAAAAAGCATTGTGTACCATCTCTTTTTATTAAGTTGGTTGGAATATGATGCTCTCAAATGTCAGTCTGACAAATCAATAATTCTCCAATGACTCCTTCTCCTAGTAAGAAGCACTCAGTCTCAGGCATGGAGGGAGGTCCAGGCAACCGAGCTGATGCCCCTTGTCTGTAGGGCATTTGTTCTAAGACCCCCAGTTGATGCCTGAAACCATGGGTAATACTGAGCCCAATGCAGACTGTTTTACTCATTCCCTGAAGAACTTTTTAAGATGTATTTATTCCCATTCAGGAGAAACCACTGGCAGGATTTCCCAACCCAATATCCGTGGAGAGAAAAATCTCTCTCCTACAGCGTATTAGGTTGGTCCTTCAGAGAGATACAAAAAGGTCTGCAAGCCATTTTTTGGGACTGCAAGCCATTTTTGTGGGACTCTGCTTTTTTCCTACTCTGATTGTTACTGTCAAAAATGCATCCACCATATAAGGTGAATAAAACTAAGCACACTGAATAAAACAGAAAATTAGCAAATAGGCTTCATTATATTCTATTTCAAAGCTATGACTATACTACAGTGAACAAAGACACACAATGAAAGAACCAGAAGATTTTTTGCAAGGATGGACTTGACATTATGTAGGTAAAATTCATTTTTACTTGCTAATGTCATCATATGACCCTGGTGTGTCCTTATGATAAAAAATTTTATTGGGCTTACTACTCATGTGACATGCTCTCTGTTTCACTTAAAAATTTTGTCTTATCTAAGACTTAAAAAAAAAACAGACTTTATTTTTTGAGTAGTTTTAGGCTTACAGAAAAATGAAGCAGAAAGTACAGAGAATTCCCATATGCTCTCTCATCCCCCACTCTATTTCCCCTGTCATTAACACCTTATATTAGTGTAATATATTTGCTACAATTGATGCGCTGATACTTAACTAAAGTCCATAGCTAACATTAGGTTTCACTCTCCGCGTTGCAAATTAGTTTTGGCAAATGAATAATGATATGCATCCACCATTACGGTATCCTACAGAGCTGTTTCACTACCACCCGAATTTTGTGTTCTCCACCTCTTCATCCTTCCTTACTTCTCCCTCAGATCTTAAATATCTACCGATATTTTTCCTGTCTCTATATTTTTACTTCTTCCATAATATCACTGAGTTGGAATAGCCTTTTCATAGAGCTGGAATTGGCTTCTTTTGCTTAGCACTATGCATTTAAGTGTCCTCCAATGTCTTTTTGTGGCTTGACAGCTCATTTCTTTTTATTGCTGAAAAATATTCCAATGTATGAATGTACCACAGTTTCCTACTGAAGAACATCTTGGTTGCTGCCAAGTTTTGACAATTATGAATACAGCTTCTATAAGTTTCCACACGCAAGTTTTTGTGTAGACATAAGTTCAAGACACACTCCCTTCACTTCAAAAGACCATGGTCTGACAAATATTAAAACAAGTATTCTGAAGTAAGTGCCAATGAAACCATTAAAAACATGAATATACAACTGGAAGTCCTAGCCAGTGCAATCAGTCAAGAAAAAGAAGTAAATGGCATCCAAACAGAGAGGAAGAAGAAAAATTATTTGTTTGTAGATCATTTATATATATATATATATATATATATATATATAAATCTTAAAGTCTTCACCAAAATACTTTTAGATCAATTAATTCAGTAAAGTTGTAAGGATAAAATCAACATATGAAAACCAGTAGCATTTCTATACACTAATAATTATCTGAAAAAGAAATAAAGACAATAGCCTCAAACACAATAAAAGCCTTAGGAATAAATTTAACCAAAGAGGTGAAAGATCTGCACACTGAAAACTATGAGACACTGATGAAAGAAACTGTAGAAGATACAAATAAATGGAAAGCTATCCCATGCTCATGGATGGGAAGAATTAATATTGGAAGACTTCACTCTGGAAAGACTCCCTATTAAGATTCCAAAAGCAAATCAAAATCAATGATTTGATGGGCTATCAAATGAGATATCACCTCACATCTGATAGAATGGCTATTAACAAAAACGACAAGAGATTACTGTTGGTGGGGATGTGGAGAAAAGGGAAGTCTCATGTTCTGCTGGTGGGAATGTAAACTGATAGAGTCACTGTGGAGAAAAGTATGAAAGTTCCTTAAAAAATTAAAAACAGAATTACCATATGATTCAGCAATTCCACTTCTGGGTATGTACCTAAAGGAGATGAAATCACTATCCTGAAGGGATATCTACACTCTCATGTTCATTACAGCATTATTAATTTTAGGCAAATTCTATCTGGAATCCTTAATAACTGAAGAGTCCTTCTTGGTGTTAATGACCTCAGATTTTTTTCCTGGAATAAACATGACATGCTTAGAGAAACTAAATTTATTTCATAATGATGTTAAGTGCAATAGGAATGATTATACTGTGTTAAGTGTCATGGTTTTTTAAAAAGTAAAATTATATTACATATGTTTTCTACATCTCTAAGTATAAATTCATGTAACATGTTATAGTACTGTATATTAACATTTTAAATTATACTTTAGAGATTTTGAGCTGGCTTTTTGAGATTCCCCTTTCCCCACTGCATTTCTGGGTAATGGCTTCCAACCTGTTTTTGATTAAATAAATGCCAGAGTCAAACCAGATCAAATCAAAGCAAACCAAACAAAATGCAATGTAGCAGATCATCAAACCTGAATTAAAAAAGGTTTTATAAAGCCTTAACTGTTCTGTTGTATTTTTTATTGAAAAGTTTAGCAGTAGGATTATGCAAAAATAAATAAAACGAAAAAAAAATTTCAACAAATAATACTGTTAGGATAACTCCATTTCTGGTTTTTGAGAACAAAGATATTTTATATATTTATGAAGCTAAATCAATCCATGAAAGGATAATTATGTACCTTAAAAGCCTTTCAATTAAACTGTGCTATAAATCTGTGAATTCTGAGTAGACAGCTTTTCATTGCAATTGAAATATCAATCTCTAGGCTGTTAAAACTTTGAGTGGTTAGTTCATATTTTTAAAATTAATCATTTTCAAAACCGCAGTAAAAATGAGGGCATTCTTTATGATCTCTTTATGAACTAACAATGTAAACAAACTATATATTTCTATCTTTATACAAATTTAGATGGCTTTTGGAATAATATATAGGTTACACAAGACTATTGTGCCTAATATAGGAGATAGTACTTACAGGGGCAGCACTATTGGAACTGGCCCTTTAGAGTGTATATTGTATAACCATGCCTGACAAGGGTGTCCTCCACATAGTAGTTGAGTTCCCCGAGGCCAAGGATGTGTGGCCTACAGAGTCTGAAAGATGCCCTGAATTCTGGGCTGTTGGAAACAGCAAATGAATGAAACAAGATATTCAAAAGCCATGAGTAAAATATCCAAGTAAAACATACCTATAACACGACACCCATAAACACAGCTACATCACAGGGGAGCACTGCTCCCTAGAGCCCTTCACTTCGCAGGATGGATGCACACAGTGGGGATCTCACTCCTACTGCAGCTCCTTTCTCGACCAGAGCCACACTCCCCCATCCCCTTGGCTCCCTTGCTGTGTATCAGACTGTGGCGTAGGAGATACACTGGTCTCAGGCCTGGCTCGGCCACTACCAGCTGTGTGCACATGAAAAGTCACATACATACCATGGCCATCCATAGTTTCCTCTAGAAAATAACCAAAGATCAAGTCTTGTACAGCATGCTCATTTCACCTTCTAGAAATCTCCTGATAAGCATCTGCAAGTTGAATAAGGGAAAGGGAGCATTTGGCTTCAGGGTGGTTCTGCCCCCAGGTGCTCCTTGGGATGATCTTCAAGCAGGAAGCCTAAAGAGGGGTGCAGCAGGGGGACCCCCCAGAGAGCACTCATACATGCTCCTTGCTGCAGGGACCCAGAGGACAGGAGCCTGACTCCCCCTGGATGGTGCAAAAATGACTGTTAACAGATTCTGCCTCCAACAGGGCACACAGAGGGAGGGACCAATGAGCAACTCTCAGTGGGTGGAGCAGGGCAACAAGTTGAGATGGGATCAGTTTGTCCACTCTCAGAGCAGGAATGTTTGCCAGGAGTGGATGTGGGCAGTGCCACGAAGCCAATGTGGCGGGTCCTGGGCTGCCAGAGGATGCAGGCCATGGACGCTAGAGCTGGGCCACCAGATGTCCAGGGGAAGAAAGTGGGCAAACATGGGAACATAAGGTACTGTCTGCTTAAAACAAATAAACAAGCATGCAAAATCCAACTCGTATCCTTGCAATACCTATGCGTGTGACCTCATAATCCTGTCTCACCAAGAGCAATAAAGCTCAAGTTGAATTTTGAGCAACAAAGTCAGTTAAGTCTCAATTCTTATCTTTCATAAATTCAAAGAGAGAGGAAAATTCAATATGGAATTTAACAATGGCATTGCTATACCAAGTTGAAATATATATAAATAAGCCTTTGGAAGACAGACCTGTTTCAGTCTGATCCTGAATGAGTTGAGAAGAAAATTTTAGGGCATTCTCATCAATCTTCATTTGTCTTATGCTGTGAACCTATGATTTAATCTAATAATACATATGTAAATATAATTCCCCAATGCCTCATCTATATTTAAGGAAACATACAAAAGACAAAGACAGCATCAAAACGGAAAGAAATATATGAGATTAGACATGCTTTCTTATGAATGCTCATAACCATTGTTGATTCCTTACACAAAGTTTTCTGGTATTAATCAAGGACATTCCGTGTTTGTTACTCTGAGTCACATGGTTTAACATTTTTATGTAAGAAAACCAGTAATGTTATGTATGTAGATGTCACGATCAGTTACATCGCTAAAAGTGTAAGCTGATTTGAATTTGAGCTATCTACAATGTGAGTCCACAAAAGTTGACATGAAAAGCAGGTTAATAATAGGCTTTAAAAAGGAAAAATTAGAGAGGAACTACATTTTGACTTATACTTTTATCATCAATCCAGAAAAATGTAAATAGTGAGCCATGCAAAGCTGTTTTGCTGTGATCCTATTTCTTACAAGGGTATAAAAGTATCAACCCCTCAAATGCCGAGCATTAGTAAGCAAGTGATGCCATGGTGGAAAAATGTGTAGGTTTATAAATTAAATATTATGTGATGGAACTCTGCTCATCTTACACAAAAGTGGCAATCTTTTCTTAAGGAATTCACCAAGGCTTTGGGACGAGGGATGGGGTCACCACCTGGCCCCACACTTTGCAAAGGCTGAGCCGGGAGCTGCAGACAGCAGCGGGGGCGCGTGCTCACCACAGGCCTGTGAACGTCCCAGAACGCCCTCTCTTGGCTGTCAAGGATCTTCCTTTCGATCTTGTCCCTCTTCTTGTCCACTCTGTCAACATCGCAACAATCAACAATGAGTGTTAACTGCAGGGCCTCTCTGGACCGCAGGGGGCATCTTGAGCACACTTCCCCAAGACTCACAAGGACTCACTTAGCTTGTGCTTCTGCTTGCATGAAAATGAACTCCCACTTCCGGGCAAAGGCTCTCTGCAGCCTGGCCAGGCTCTCCTGGAAAACACAGCACAGCTGAAGGCATTCTGGCGCTCGACCTCGCGACTGCCATCTAGCTTGTCCACCACGTGTATTTATCAAGCAAACAAGGACAGAATTCCTAAAATTGGAAGTGCCCTCTGGTTCTGGTAAGTCAGACTCACTGAAGGCAGCTAATCCCCATTCACCATCAGAGGAAACAGGAAAATCTATCACCCATACTGATTTTTAGGAATAATTGACTCTAGAGAACACAACTAAAAGCCCACAATTCTAAAATTATCTAGTATTAAAAGAGTGCTCAGGTCTAATCCATGGGGTTTTCTGTTCCCTCCAGCCCTGAGAGGCAGGAAGTAGTCATTCCACTGAGTCTGTCTATCCAGTTCTTGGCCATAATGCAAACCCGTGGCAGCCCCCCACCATTTCTGGTTGGCGCTTCAAACTCAGCAAATCACAGCATAATGACTCCCCGAACAAATTACTCCAGGTTAATTTTACCTGCTGGGAGATCAACCTGAGGATTTTGCACAAATGATTTTTCCAGGGTAAATGCTCTTTCAGTCTCTAAATTGGGATGTCTTCACTATAGATAGTATATATCTCAAGCTTTTACCTTTAAGTCCATTTAGCAAATAAAATATGCTTCCCCCTTTTATTCTGAGTTTGTGTGTTAAAGGTTCACTGTGCTCAAGGTGAATGAGGAGAGGCAGGAAGCAAGTTGGGCATTTCACTCAGTAAACTGCCTGATCCCTGGAAATCTGATCCTTAACCTCTGTACGTGTAGGAAGTTAACACAGTCCCCAGAAATGACCACAGGCCTTATTTCTGCTTATGTCATGACTCGCTTTGCCAGCGAGTCCTTTGTACTTACAGCTTCGTAGTCTGCCAGCTCCAGCCTGGCCTTGTTTTGCATTGTTCTCTTACACAGGTAAACCGCTGGAAAGAAAAAAAAAATCAATAATTTCTCAACTGCTTATAAACCCTGAGGCACTCACTAAAAATAGAATATAGCAGGATAAATCAAGACATATTGGTCTTTCTCCCTTTTTTCCCAGTTGTGATATTCTATTTTTATCTTCTTCTTGACAAAAACAAATAACATGTATTGTTATTACAGAAATTCAAACATAATGGTATTTATGGGGTTAAAAGAAAACAGACACATTTAGGAACTTGGTAACCATTTTTTATTTTTTATTAAATAGTCATTACAATTTTAGTGTCCTCCAAAAATAAAGGAAAAAAAAATAAAGCCTTTTAAATAAGATATCAAATGAACTTAAAAATCTAGATAAGTAATAACACCATTTTGCAAATTTTGTGAAGTGGCAATCATTGTTGGCACATTCAATTATTTCCATCTTCTTCTGTCAATTGAAAGAAACTATTAATGGAGATGGAAGGCTTCTTGCCATCTCTTCTTTCCCAAGCGTCAATCATTTCGTCACTAAGAGGGAGGAGAGTATAATATATTCCTAACTATGGCGTGACTACCTTTTACTTCTATTTTCCTGAGGATGAATTTTTTTGTAGTTTTCCATAATACATGACGTTTGAGTCTCATGGAATTCAAGACAAACTACATTCTAGATGCTGAGTAAATCCACTGGATGGAGAGTGTCCAACATTATTTTTCGTAAGGTTAGCTCTGTGGGTTGCCGTGTCAATGCTGCCTTTACCCTAAGCTGCACCACCCTTAGTTTCTGATGATGAAATTCAGCTGATATCACTGTGGAAATGCCTTACACAGGAAGTCTAAGACCATTGCAAACACTGGTGCTCTTTATTCAGAGAGCAGTTCATAAACTATCCTCTCTCTCCAGTTTCCCTTGTGAAGGTCAAGGCAAAGGAGAGAGCCAGCCATAGAGCAAGGTGACTGCTCTACAAACACCAAGAACCCAGGGACACGATATGTGAACATCTGTTTCAATAATTCACCATATAGTTATTTTATTTCAACACTCTTATTAGTAGTGATTTCAAACTTGGTGATTTTCAAAATGACTAATTTTCAAAATTAGAAAAAGCCCAACTAGAAATTATGGTATGCTTTGCTATACTGTTTCTAAAATTAATTATAGTATTCACATTCCATTTAGAAACTATTTTTATCACAATTATTTAGATCCAGGCCTGCAGAGAAAGCTGTTGTCTTGGAAAAGTCAAGTGAGAAAACTTTGTCTTTACACATTAAAAAAAAATCTAAATTTGCTGAAACGATTCTATCACAGCCTAAATCTTCCAAAAAGAAGGGCTGTTCCCCACTGTGGCTCCGCATCTTACTTCTGGTTTCCTTTGCCCTTGCTTGCTCATGGAGTGAGGCTTCTTCACTGGAGAGATGCTGATAACCACGGGTCCTCTGCCTTGACCAGCAGCAGAAACTTGGCCAGTATCCTTCAGGATGACTACATTGTTTTTCTCCCCACTACTCTTAAGCTGCATCTCCAATGTCTGAGGGAACCTGAGCTGCTTTATGAAATCTAAGTCAGAGACAAAACACTGGGCAACGTACAGGGAAGTCTCTTCAGGTGCTGTGTTTGAACCTAAGAAACCCTGATCCAAAATGTGGCAAGCCTTTCTCTGTCTTCCCAAGACTTAATCATATTTCCAGCCCTCTTGGACTGATCTTAGGACTCATAGATGGGGTTGGTTAAAATGTCATCTAATTCTGGAAAACTGCCCTAATTTCTTGAGAAAAGAAATTATAAGCCAGATATCATCACCTTTCTTTCATTTGGCTAAATTCTATTGATTCCAGTAAAAGTACATCTTCCGAGTGAGTGGTGTGTGGCACCATCCTGTAATTTCCACACTGTACTAATGATTAATTCTAATCTAGTTTTGTGCAGGGTTTTCTGTGCAGGGTTATGGGGGGGCAATTTTAGACAATTTCTGGGAAGTATGGCATGTAAGTCAGTTCTTGCTTCTTACATCTACTCCAAGGTGCAAATATATTTTGTAATTTTATCTATGCAGTATGGATATATATTTAAGATCTCATGATTTCTGGATTTTTTTAAAAACATAAACTGAAATTATCCTTAATTTCCCTCTAAAGAAAAGAAATAATTATCTTCTTTAAAAACAGAATTTCCAATATAATTCCTTGAAGCTATTTTAAATTCATGTTAATACAGTACTATAAAATCTAATATTTATTTAATGATTCAGCCATTAAGAATGCATTTGTAAGACTAGGTAAGGAGTAACAATAATTTAGGGAATTTTATTTTTTTAAACTTACAACTCAACAGCAACTGAAATATTAATTAATTTCAAGAAAAATTTTAAATCTTACATAAAATAACTAGGGAATATCTTATAAAAAGTTTTCTGATATGTTCATTAAGACTGTGTTACTATAAAGTAGTAGTAGGAATTCACTCTGGGATGGGATCAAATATGGGAAAATGCATCAAGATAGGAGAGGACTATTATGGTAACTGAACACCTGGGCTGTGAAAAATCTTCAAATATTTGCCTTGAAAGTCCAGTCTTAAGGAGAAAGAATTCCTTTAGGACATCTCTGGAATAAGAGACAAGAGCTACAGGTATGAACAGAATTAGAGCTGTGGACTACTGCCTCCTCCTTAAGGAAGAGGAATTATCATCTAAAGATTCTACCATGGAGCCTACTTTATTTTAAGGATTCAACAGAAACACACATAAAACAAGGGACTATATCGGTCAGTTGGCAAAAATGTTCTAACCAATGGCTTGCAGGAACCTAACCCTGTATTTCCCCTAGGAGAAACGGGTCATATTCACTAATTTAATGTTAGTGGCAACTTTATAGAAATAACTACCACAAATAACAAGAATGGACTGTATGTGTTTGTGTCTTACTCCTTCTATTGGAGAACAATGATTAAAATGGATATTTTGTATAATAAAAAGTACACCTACAAAAAACATTTAGAGGCTCTGCTAGGTATCTACAGCAACTCCTAGCTTTTCATTCTCTCATATGTAGCATTATTACCTCTTTTGCTTATAGCATTTAGTATATTTTTTAACTAGTACTGTATCTAATTTTCAAATGTGGCATAATAAATACCATAATATAACTTTTGTCATGACATTTCTGAACCTCTGCTTTAATTAAAATATTAACTTTCAAGCAGATGTTTCATAACTGGGTCAAGGGTTTTTGATCTCTCCTTCTCTTACATTTATCAGGCAAAGCAATCAGTTCTGAGAACCAGTACCTTTTCCAAGAGTACCTTAATAAACCATCCAGTGGCAATGTGAAACCTAATCAATAATTCTAAATGGCTATGCAGCTCTAAATGGATGACTGACTAATCTGTCCACTGAATCCGGATTAAGAGTCATGAATGATACTTCTGGATGTCTGAATTTGTTTCCTCCCTATTCCCTTCTCTTGGCTTCCTAGACAAAAGGAGTGACACATAGGCAGAATGGTATAAAATAATAGTATAACCAGAAGGATGAGGTTGACCTCCTAACTTACTGGCTAAATCACTCAAGACATTAGATTCTTACTATGCCTACTGTCCGGTCTTCTGACCGTCAATGTGGAAAGACAAATTCACAGAGATCAAGGAGAGACCATGAGTGTAGTAGAAAGAGCAATGGTTCATAAGTTTTGAGATCTGAGGCTCTGGCTGCCCTCATTGATTTTGGACAAGTCACTTAACCTCCCTGAGACTCCAATTGGTCACCTGTGTAATGGAATAAAAATACCTGCTGCACCTGTTCCTGTATCCCTGACCTGACTGAGGTTAGGGATACAGGAGAGGATGTACTGGGGAGCACTGTACTAACTCCCAAGGGAAGGTAATCCATGGAAGTGTTAGATATACTGTCCTTTAAATTCACAGGAGAAGGCTCTACTTAAAAGAAAATTACAGAGAGTACTTGTACAAGCGAAATATCCTTTTAAAAGCCTTGTTGGGTATGGATTTTTATATAAAGTTAATATTTTTTAAAAGAGACACTAAGAGAGGCCCCTTGTGAGTTTTTTAGTGTCTCATTTGCTAGGTGTCTGCTTTGTGTAGAACTGCCATGAACTAACACCGCCAAGAATTTTTAATAATAAAGATTAAGTACATATATCTTGTTGTGTCTGGAGTGCACTGCCCAATGAGTTTGAAATCTTCTCCAAATTTTTTCCTAAAATAGATTTCAGTTTTGAACACATGACCAGTTTTTTTCCTAACAAGCAATTTGGTACCATTCAATTATATGTTTTTATTTTTAATTTTGTTCTTCAGTCTTTCTACTTTCTCATTCTTTTTTATTCTAAATATTTATCACTTCAGTACTGAAAACCCATATACAACTAAGTGATCAATATTTTCTGTTAATAACTTTCAGATTTCTGGGCTATTGGAGGACAAAAAAAAGAAAACAGTTCATTTCCAATTCCTTTATTTATTCATTCAATAAACATTTACTAAATGCCTACTACATGCCATGTTCTGATCTAGGTGATGAGGGCGCAGCTTGGAACAAAATGGACAAGGGTCCTATCGAGTGGGGTCACCTTCTAGAGAAGTTCAAGTGAAGGTGGCTTGGAGCGGGTAGCGACTTCCATCCGCAGAGCGCAGGGCAGTGGGGAGGTCGGGGGTAGCGGTCAGGGGCTGCCGTAGTGCTGTCCTCTACCTGCAGAGAGCGCCATCAAACCGATTTCTCTTTTGTCTCATCTGGTAAAACTAAAAGATGGTAGTTTTACAAAGATTTTAAGAATCTTAAGGGTTTGAGAAGGTTTATGTGGAATAACTTCATTTGGCTCCTAAGTATCTTCAGTTCCTGGAGAGTCTCTGCCTTTAAGGTGAGAAACAGACAATGAAAGAGAGAGAGATGAGTGTGTGAGGCTATTGGCTGCTTCTGTCCTGCAGAGAAGTATCCACCAGGTGCCAGTCTTCTTCCAAGCCTCAGGGACACAGTGATGAGCCCAGAGGATCATCAGGGTTCTTAGCTTCCCTGCCCTGGTCTAAAGTGTGACAGACAATGGATGGTACTATGAATAATGTAGTAACAATGCTCGTATTTACAGAATGTTCTTCATTTGCCAGGAACTACTCAAGGGACCACACAATACTTTGGCCACAATTGACAAGCAGGTGCTATTAACTCCTCATTTTGCAGATGAGGCAACATATAGGTAGGATGAGATGAAGTAATTCTTGGTTGAGCCATGAGTCAAAGTCAAGTGTTAGACACTGGAACCCATGTGGTTAATCACTGGGCCATGATACTGGGCAGAATGGGAGGTGGGAAGAAGACAAGAAGGTATGCGAGGGTCTGAGTTGCTTTAGATTGTAGACTCCACAAAGACCTCTCTGAAGAGGTAACTTTTGAGTTGGGGCCTAAAGTGGGAGAAGGAGCCGGCTTTAGAAAGCTCTGGGGGCAAAGAGCACCCAGCGAGTACATACAGCAGGAGGACTTCCCTGAGCAGGGAATCAGCAGGGTGTATTAAAGGAAATGCCAGGATGGGGGCCAGCAGGCAGCTGAGTCCTGGAGAGGAGCAGGAGGTAATGTCAGAGTGCCAGGCTGGTCCCTGAAGACGGGAAATCTGGCCATGGCTACAGTGTGGCATCTAGCACATGGGAACCACCAGGGTTGTAAGGGAGAGGAGTGAAATGAAGTAACTCACATTAAAAGATCACTCAAGATTACATGAGGCAAATGATTATAAGAAAGCGAGAGTGGATAACACAATTTTTGATAATAACAATAACAATAATAACACTTATGCATAGTTGTTATCTTAATGATAGCTAAATACATTTATTTTTGTTGCAAAATAACCCACCTCATTTCTATTATTTATCTGAAGAGAGAGCAATCTGATATGACTCATGTGGTGAATCTGAAACTCGAACACAGAACATCCTAGATGATGGAGAATCAGAAAATAGCTCTGACAGTGTTTTGTGGTAACCCCTCCCAATGTACACTGGAGATTGATGGTGGCTGAGAAAAGCAGTCAATAGGGTAGAAAAAGCTTATTTTAACAGTGGCTTGGCCAGCCTATGTGCAATTCCCTCTCAAAGTTTCTATCTCTTATTTCCTAACTCCTATTTGTCAAACAAAAACTGGTTTGCAGAGTCTTGGATCCCCCACCCCCTTGGAACTTCTCTCCTCAGTTCTTCACAGCAGCCTTAGTAAATGAAATCATCTGTTTCCTGACTGACAGAACTGCAATGACCTGTGAGGTCTTTTCTCTTCTTTTTAGGAGAAGATAATTCTAATGCTAATAATAGCTCAAAGATAATAATAGGGATAACAAAAATGATAATAATATACAGTTAACACTTATCTAACTCTTGCTAAGTACCAGACACTGTTTTAATGCTTTACAAATTATAGGCAGACTTGGGCGATACTGCAGATGTTTCCAGTTCACTGCAACAAAATGAATATCACCATAAAGTGAGTCCAATGAATATTTTATTTTCCCAGTGCATATAAAAGTTATGTTTTATACTATATTGTAGTCTATTAAATGTGCAATAGCATTATGTCTAAAAAAATCAATGTATATACCTTAATTTAAAAATATTGTATTGCTAAGAAATGCTAGCCTTCTCTCCTTCCATACAATCATAATATAAGTTGGTCACGGAGATGGTAGTACAGCATAGAGCATATAGCCAATGATTCTGTAACATCTTCCTATGTTGACAGATAGTAACCTCAGTAGAGGGGGTGAGGATTTAATTATGTGGGAAACTGTTGTACCACTGTGTTGTATATTTGAAACCAATATAAGATTGTATATCAATACTTCAATTAAGAAAAAAAGAACTGCTAACCATCATTTGAGCTTTCAGGAAATTGCAATCTTTTGCTAGTGGAGAGTCTTGCCTCCATGGCTGACCCTTCAATGGCTTGATGGCTGCTGACTAACTCACAGTGGTGGTTGTTGAAGGTTGGGGTGGCTGTGACAATTTCTTAAAATAAGACAATAAAGTTTGCCATATAGATTGACTCTTCTTTTCATGAATGATTTCTTTGTGGCATGCGATGCCATATGGTAGCATTTTACCCACAGTAGAACTTCTTTCAAAACTGGAGTCAGTCTTCTCAGATGCTGCCACTGCTTTATTAACCAAGGTTCATGTAATATTTCATATCCTCTGTTATCATTTCCACAGTCTTCACAGCATCTTCATGAGGAGCAGATTCTATCTCAAGAAATCAGTCTCTTTAATCATCCATAAGAAGCAACTTCTCATCCATTCTAGTTTCATCATGAGATCACAGCAATTCAGTCACATCTTCTGTCTCCACCTCTAATTCTAGTTCTCTTGCTATTTCCACAGCTCCACTTACTACCTCCACTGAAGTCTTGAGCCCCTCAAAGTCATCCATGAAGACTGGAATCAACTTCTTCCAAACTCCTGTTAGTGTTGATATTTTGACCTCCTCCCATGAATCATGAATGGTCTTAATGGCATCTAGAATGGGGAATCCTTTCCACAAGGTTTTCAATATAGTTTGTTCAGATCCATCAGATGAATCACTGTCTATGGTAGCCATACCTTTATGAAATGTATTTCTTCAATAATAATACTTGAAAGTCAGAACAATTCTTTGATCATGGAATGCACAATGGATGCTGTATTAGCAGGAAGGAAAACAACTTTCATCTCATTGTCCATCTCCATCAGAGCTCTTGGATGACCAGGTGCCTTGTCAATGAGTAGTAACATTCAGAAAGGAATCTTTCTTTCTGAGCAATAGGTGTCAACAGTGGGCTTAAAATATTCAGTAAACCATGTTTCACAGTCACCAGGCTTTGTTGTTTCATCTCTGGAGCACAGGCTGAGTAGATTTATTGTGATTCTAACAGGCCCTAGGGTCTTCAGAATGGTCAATGAGCACTGGCTTCAACTTCAAGGTATCTGCTGCAATAGTCCCTAACAAGAGAGTCAGCCTGTCCTTTGAGGTTTTGAAGCCAGGCATTAAGCTCTTCTCTCTAGCTAAGGAAGTCCTAGATAGAATCTTGTCCCAATAGAAGGCACTGTTTGTTTCACTTGAAAATCTGTTGTTTGTATAGCTACCTTCATTAATGATCTTAGCTAAACTTAGCACTTACTGTCTGTCAATGGGCTTAGAAAGATCATCAAGAAATAAGTGAACCACATTGTTCCACAAACCCAAGAAAAACATACAGTGGGTAACAGGGCATTCTCAGTTGAACAGATGAGGAATCATTTTTTAAAGTCAGTAAATTGATGCCTTTTCTAATTGGGTCACCTGAACATGATCTGTCCTCTCTGAGCCAGATGCCTAGAAATGGGAATTTTTATGTATTTTTTTTCTGACTTCACAGTGTGTTTTTGAAGGAAATAGTCATTATAAAGTTCTTGCAAATGTATAAGGTATGATGTAAACTTAAGATTAAATGTATCTGCAATGGAACTGATCATCAGCTTATTTAGTCAAGTCTGATTATAGTTCTAAGTGTACCTCAGATTCAAAAGAACATGCATTTTTAGAAATAGAATTTGACTTCATGACCTTAGCAAAAGCTTTGTTTTTAATATCAACAGTATGTTTATAATTTGGCATCTCTCCATAATGCCTACATTTCTTTAAGCTATGGTCAGCCAAACAATATTAAGAAATTAAAATGGATGCATTTTTTTCAAATGTAGCATGTAATTTTGTATTAGTTTAAATGTATTCATTGTTCATTAATTCATTCAATGTGCCAAATAACGTTCTAGACTCTAAGATACAGAGATAAACAATTTGGTCAATGCTCCTAGTCTTCCTATTCCTTATGGTAAACTGGGCGGAGGCAGATGCATAGGTAAACAATAATTACTTTTAACATTTTGCTGAACATTTCATAGAAAGGGAAAAACCACCATAACTGTCCATGATATTTTTAGCATACAAGTCATTTCATGTATTTCCTTTGAGGCTGACAGTAATGGTTTGAGTTAAAAAACATAGGTTTATTATATTTTTAAATTAGATATGAAAGAGAATGGAAAAGAGTTTGGCTAAAGTTCTCGGAGCTAGCAATGGAAGATCCAGGGCTCAACGAGAGGCTTTAGGACAATCAGTCCCAAGGGTGCCTGCGACTCAGGGAGAATGGGAGGATCTTATCATCATCCAGTAAGTGTTGGCCCCTGGGGATGGCAGCTCCTGGTAAAACACCCTCACACCGCTTCCTTATTTAGTGTTCATATAAGTTAATTAAATCAGAGTGTGTATAATGCATCCTATAATTATATGTAAATGGTTCCCTTAGCATATCTTAGATTCTCTCATACACTTGGCTTCCTTCCATCCTTGTTTGAGACTCATAACAATTACATGTCCATTTAGAATATGAGAATAAAGTCAAGTATTATAAATTGCCTTCATCATCTGACACATTCTGATTCATAACATCTTACAATAATGTCTCTTAAAATCTCTCCAAAAATTCTAGGACAAGGGCTATTTTTGTGTTCCTGCTTGACTGTAATCTCAGGCTTCACGGGACAAACATTTCTCATTGAAATTCAGAGATGGTCATCTCAGATATTTACATCTGAGGAAATTACCACTTGAGTCATGGATCATTGGCATTTTCAGAGTTAAATATTGTGCCATTGGACCACCTGTTAGATTCTAGGAACCCAGATTCTTCATCCATCCCTTCAGTCATTCACTCAATAAATCTTTATTGAACAACTACTAAAATTCTGGATGTTGTACTAGGAACAGGCATACAAAGTTAAATTAAGATTTAGTCTTCAAACTTAAGTGGCTCATACTCCGTGGAAAGAGGCAGTTGGCTGACCCAGACAGCAGGACCATCCTCTGACCTGGGCAAAGTGGAGGTCAAGGAAGGCTTTCCTCAATTAGTGATAATGTTTGCTGGGTCCTAAAGGTCCAGCAGTGTTAATCTAGCCATTAACTTTTTACATGACTCAGCTTTTCTTTGATTCTCTTATGCTTTGCTCTATGGGCATAAATGCATTATGATATACAGGTACACATAAGTCCTTAAGAAAAAAATTCTTCTAGCTTCCTGGTAAAGTAGCAGATGGGTTTTTACACAGAGGAGGATGGTAGGACTCAACTTCCTGTCCTTTCCCTTATTTGTTTAGTTAATGCATATTTCTCCCATTGTAGTACCAGAAAACAAATATTTAACCATACTTCTATGGAAGTTACTTTTGAATAAGTCTTAATATCATTCCCTATGAAGTGTGCTATGTCCAGTCATGCTCCAAGAATGCCCTATTTGAAAGAGTGAGCCTTAAATGCTTTTGCTCATGTACTCAGTTCAGAAAAAGAAAAAAACTAGAAAAGCATATTTTTAATTTGACTCTAAAATTTTCAACATAAATTCAAATATTCACCAATCACATAATTCTAAAGTGTTGCAAACATTCACATTGAAAATAAAACTGTTAAATCACTCTTTGAAGTGTTTCCAATGGGCTCCAAATATTAAAGAAAATACGTGAACAAACTTCTGTGGGGGAAATGGGCATTATTCTTTCTTCTTCTTGAACTCATGCATCAATTACATTCTCCCTACAGAATTGATCCATTAGTCCTCCCTGTAACAACAATATGTTTATAAATTAATTGAAATTTTAAAATTTCCTATGATTGTAAGTCTCCTATGCAAATTTCTTCTGATTTCAGTCATCTATACAATTATTATTAATCTATAGTTTAGGAAAATAAAATAAATATATTGCAAATTTTTCTAAATATATCTATTTTTAAATGAAATCTTATTGAAAAACTTTTCCCTAGTATAAAAGCCTTTACCTAACAGGAAAATTTTTATGACACTTACAAAGACTACTTTAAAAAAACTTGAAGAAATATAGTCCCTTAAAATCTACAGTCCCTCTGAATGCCTTGAAGAGTCTGTGACTGCCTCTAGAGGAAAATGTAACCCAGTTCTGGTTTGAAATTTCCACTGAGACAATTTTCTTGTCGAGAGAGCATATTATTTTGAAGTGTGATTTGAAGTTATTAAACACATGAGATACAGACATTTTTCATAAGTGATCTATTATTGTTGCATGCCATTTTCACTTTGACTTAAACTCCAAAATTTTTTTCAAATGATCAGCATTTGGAGGGGTGGCATTTACCAATTTCTTATCACTGCTTCTTGCATTTCATCCTTTTTTTCTTGGTCTAATTTCCAAGACATAAACATAAGTCTTTCCCTATTTTAGGGAGAGGAAAGTCAGAGTGGAGGAAAGCATTGAATCCACTGAATTTTTTTTAGAGGAATAGTTAAAACATGAGCTAAAAGGAAGCAATGTACAACTTTCTCCCAGAAATGAGCAGGCCTGTTAAAGGCACAGAGCTCTGACATTCCTTAAAGCATGTTTTGCTGCATTTTCTGTGTGGTTCACATGTAACAACAGCTACTCTTCAATGCACAGACATATATCCATACTTGAGGAATGAGTATAACATAAACTTATTTTTTCTGTAGCTTTGGACTAAGTCTAATCATTTAGAGTAATACCATGAGAATTTTTATTGAAATACGTGCTTGTTACCTGCAGTTTTACTAAGGAATAACCTTTTTTCTCTGTTTCTTTCTAAATCTCTGTTGTTCTCAAATTGCCCAGAGAGATTCAGCAATAGTAATTGAGATTCTAGAAAGTCTGCTTTAAAAGAGAATATTTTCCCTTTATTATGGATTAGCTGAACAAAGAAGGTTTGGAAGAGTTTATGTCCATTGCCTAACACAGAATATCGATCAGTAGTCAACTGTGTTGATTATGTGAGAAATGAGCCTTAGCTGGTAGAAAACTAATAAAGGCATATGGATATAAACACATTTTTAAAAGCATTAAATAAAAGGCAATTCATATTCTTTCCAATTTCAGTGCATAACGCATATTACTTAAAGTGTTTTACACTTTGCTAAATATACCAACACCATAAATGATACTAAAATATTGCAGAGCACCTACTATTAAAGATTCCCAGTAGCTAGTACTTTTGCCAGTTCAGAGGGCAAAAAAGTTAAAGGCCTTGAGGTGCTAAAATGATCTGTATCACTCTAACTATGAACCTGGAAGCTTAGAATGTGCACCTTAAAATCAATTTACAGTTTCCAAGGAAACCAAGGAAGATACTTCAGGACAAGAATAATGTGATTTGCAAATCAAAATCCACTTACGACTGTTGCTTCCACATTCTGTGTTAATTGATGTTAATACGTTCTTTTTTTTTTTTTTAGAGAGAGCCAAAAAAAATGTTCATGAATCCAGCAATAACTGAGATAGCAACCCTTATTTTCCTCTCTGTCTGCTCCGTTAACATAGTATATGTCAAACATAATGAAGAATATGTAAAAGAGTCCTTTGTTACAGACTAAGATTTTGCCAAACCTTAAAAGTAGAGAATTAGGGCTTCATGAAACTGAGACATCTGTGGGGGTGGGAAGAAAGAGGAAGGGGGAATTCTGACTGAGTAACCATTTATGATTGATGTTCTGCTGGGTAGAAATTGGGATTTGACCCAGTGATTCCATTTTACTGGTGAGAATACTGAAGCTTCAAAAAAAACATGAAGTCATGGACCCAAGGTCACAGCTATTAAATGCTGAGCCAGGATATGAAGCCGTTTCATTCCCAAACTCACTGTTCCCAATGCTTCGTGCAGAAAGAATGGCAAGTAAAATTCAATGTATTCAGGGTAGTCAGGGGGAAATGCTGGAGTGTAGAGTTCAAGTCCAGAGCTGATGCACACTAGACAGAGCTAGAGGTCAGAGAGAGGTCACAATGTGGGTACACTGAAGTTTAAGGTTTGTTTGCAGCCCCTGCCTGTTCGCTCTGCTTGACTGTGAGCTGCTGTCCCACAGTCATCTCTCTTACACTCGCACCTGCCATTGCATGGGCACAATGCCCCGAACCCCACTAGATGCTCAGGAAGTGTTTGTTGAAGAGTCAACAAATGGGTTTTGTCAGGTAAGAAATAAAATCCATCAGTGACCATGTCACTTGAGGCTTTGCATCTTGCACTTCTAATTTCCCGGGGTCCACCTGACACCTGGCATCATGCTGCTACCTGAACTGAGACATGGGCCTCAGTGGGGACATCCTCTGTGTCCACGTTCACTACAGGGGCCTGAGGCAGAGAAATGCTGAACGGGGACCAGGATCTCCAACCAAGGGTCTACAAAATTCACCTCAATGCTGTGCGGGGCACTCTGGACTATTCATTTTGGAAAGGCCCTGTGTATCTGTTGCTTTGACAGGCCACCACGTTTCTCATTTAATGCCCTCTTGGGGTCCTGTACCAGCCTTTGGGTAGGATTTAACCTCCAAAGGGCACTCCGCAATGGCTAACTAGTGTCCTGGTGATTCCTTTCCAAGATAGTGCTTTTGACACATTGTAACCTTGGGGTATTGCATCTGGTGGATTGAACTGAGAACTGGGAGGCATCTGGGCAGAGGAACTCTGGGTTCTCCCTAGAAACTAAGCACAGAAGTTCTTCCCCAGCTGGCAAAATATGTCTAAAACAGAAGTATGCTTAAGAAGGCTTTATAAGCCTTGCCCTTTGCTTTGCCCTCCAGGTAATCAGCCTGAGGTATAGCCCTGGAACTTGACAAATAGCACAGTGATCTGGGAACACAATGTGTTATCACCATTGCTTTCATTATAACAGCTGGGAACTGGCCAAGGCTTTTCAAAGAAACCAGAAGACTGGGCAGCCTTAGAAAAATATGTCTTGACTTAAAGAGAAACTTCTTTAACAAGAACCTGACACCTCACACTTAGCAGCAAAGCATAGCAGAGCCCAGGTTAATCACAGAAAACTCAGCTTGCCAGAATGTGTTCCATAGCAACGATAGAATCGCCTGAGAAAAGTGGCAGCTATTCAAGGTTGCTTTGCTAAGTAGGGACTCAGCCATCTTCCTACTTACCTAACTGTTTACTGTGTTCTAAGCTTGGCCAATAATGAGAGGTGTGACCTTGGCTTGGTTGAGTCCTGTCACTTTCTGGACCCCGGCTGCCTCATCTTCAACTGAGACAGTTGAATTGGATGATCCATCAGACGGCCTCCAGCTCTTGACATTCGCTGGCCGGAGGGAGTCCTAGCTCCGCATTGACACTGATGTTCTGGGTTGGCAGAGAGTTTTAGTGCATCAACTGCAGCACCAGCAGAAAATTCAGGACCTGGCCGGATTCCTTGCTTTTACTTTCTTGCTTCACTTTCCCCAGGGTTCTCAGGGGGCCTTTGTCTAGCATGATTTAAAATAATCTAAATCTCCCTTCTGTTAAGAGAATGTAGGAACAAGTCCCCCACCCCCTATGAAATCAGATATGCAAAATCTCCCTTTAAGCAGGTTTTAACTGAAGGAAATTTTTTTGGCAAATCACTTGGACTAAGAAGTCGTTTTGTTGTTGTTTCAGCGATACGCATCAAAAGCTTCTGTCGCCCAAAGGGAGAACCATGTGGTATAGAATATTCACCCCCCAGATGTAAAGGTTCTGTCTCTAACTTCCCAGGTTGAGAAAATTTCAAAGTAAGACCAAAACCTAAATGTGCAATGGTCTGTTTTCCCTCATCACTCAATATCAAAACAACGAAAAAATCATCTGTCTCTTGCTGATGTGTTACTAACCAGGACTGTCTTTTCAGCTTTAATTGCTAGACCGTAAAAATGGAGTCTTCATGGAATAGTATTGCTAATTCATAAACTTCATGCCTACGACTATTTATTTAGATTATGAACAATCTAAATTTAAATTTAAAAAAATTTCCCTTCTGTTCTTTGATCTTCAAAAAGTCTATATAAGGAGTCAGAATGGTTTTTGTTTTAATCACAGTCACCATGGTTAGCTGTTTTTCTTTAGTAAAACTTTTAAATGAAGTAAATGCGCTTCCTGTAGTTATTAAGCCTGAACGTAATGGGGAGTGGTGTTTGTACACTGACACTGAGTCCTCTCTGCCTGTCAGCTTCATCCCCACCAGGTAAAGAAAGGCTCCACCTAAGCCAGAATATTTCCATCCGGATCCAGGTCCCCAGACTCCCCTTCACAGGGAATCCCCACAGTTACACTTCTCTAAGCACTTCCATTGTGTTGTCACTTGGAGAGATGCACTTCACAAGGAAGCCAGAAGGCATACTTGGTTTATAAGAAATTGGTACTGGGAGAGCTGGTTAATCCAAACAACCCCCTAAATCAATGATTCTCAAAGCGAAGCCCCCAGTCCACTATACTGAAGGGCTGAAAAATGCCCCAAGGGGGCACGTGTAGCTTCAGTTCCCAACGGGAAACACCAGGCAAAAGGTCACACTAAAATCTGGAATGCATAAACGGAAATGAGGCTGTTAACAGAACTGATGAGGCCTCCCATTCAGACTTTGATAAGAAGTCCGACTGCCACGTGACACTTGGCAATGTCCTAAAGTTTTGAAAGCTTATGTCCAAGGATAATTGGGATTCAGTCGTTTTCCCATGAGTCTGGATTATTCATTTTGGAAAGGCCCTGTGTATCTGTTGCTTTGACAGGCCACCACGTTTCACATTTAATGCCCTCTTGGGGTCCTGTACCAATCTTTGGATAGGATTTAACCTCCAAAGGGCACTCAGCAATTGCTAACTAGTGTCCTGGTGATTCCTTTCCAAGATAGCGCTCTTGACACATTGTAACCTTGGGGTATTTCATCCGGTGGATTGAACTGAGAACTGGGAGGCATCTGGGCAGAGGAACTCTGGGTTCTCCCTATAAACTAATCACAGAGGAAGTTCATGGAATATTATTGTTTTAAGCAGGTTAAAGCAGTAACCTGCTTTAAGCAATTAACTCCTGTCTGCCCCACATTGTTTTAGAGAAGACAGCTCGATGCTTTTGGTCTTATGGTCCAACTACACCACGACATCACTCTCCTCTTTATAAGTAAAGACTGGTAGGAAATTCAAAGTTGGATCATTTTAATTGCTGCTATGATTTTTATTTGCATCTAAAAAGAAAAATCATAGAAGAGGCAGCACAATAACCTGCAGGAGTGCTATAGCGTCTGAAGTCATTATCAACTCACTTCTTCTTGTTCGTTTTCTTCATTGCCTCTTCTTGAATAAACATTTTGTTCTTCCCTTATCTGTAATCCAAGCAAGCTAGGTATAAACAGGTGTATGTTTATTTGGGGTGGTAGGGGGGAACCAAACATAATAATTAGAGACTATGTCTCTAGTTAGTTAGAAAATTGCAGGCACTCCAGGTTTGGGGAGAAAATTTAGAAGATGACCCCCTTCTGAAATGGACACCAATAAGAGTTCATGTGAAACTGAATGATTCCAATCATTTCAAGGTGACCAACTTCGAGGGATATTCTGTAAAAGACTTGCTGTGTGGACCAAGCCATTTCCTCAGGTTTACTACTAAAACATCAGTCCACGGTGAAATGAAACATTAACTGTAAGTGTGAATACTAAGATATTCATGAAGAACACAAAAGATGGACAGAGAAAACACTGAGAATAAGAATTTGCTTTTCTACAAGGAACAGAGGCAATGCATCTGTCAGGCATTAATCGTGATGAGCACAAAACAATGTTGATCTATTGAGTATGAGGAGCAATACTAGTTCTCTTAGACGTATATTGATTTGAATTATTCCAACAGCTTTAGAAAGTCAATATTATTCTTTCTGCTTGAAAAGTGAGCAGACTGAGGCTCAGAGATGTTACATGCCCCTCCCAAAGAATGTGGCTGTGGCAGTATTCATGGTCAGGTCTGTCTGCCTCCAGCACCATAGTCCTTCTTCATGAGCTCCTTCTTAGCTGCCCAAGATTAATTCCACTAGAGTTTCATACTCTGTAGTGAGACAGTCCTACCAGATTGGACAAAATGCTTCACAAAGTTCTCCAACGCAGACCCAGAGGTCAGCAATTGTTTTGTTTTAAGTAACTTCTTTTTCCAAGGTCCTCAGTTTTGAAGAATGTGTGCTCTGGATGAAGAAATCATCATTCCCACTACTAGGAAAGAATGATCTTTCTCTCTATTAATTTATAAGCATTCTAGTTTTCAGACTGCTTTAGTTATGTTATATTTCATTGGTTATGTTAGTTTGAACCATCATTTTGAACCTTTGATTGGCACCTGACCACTTCTGGATTAAACTATTAAATTCAAGTTTCTGAAATGACAAACATGAGGAATAGCTCCATTGATTTTCCGTGGATTGTCCTATGGTTTTCTAACAAAGATGTCTCTCCAGGAGCAAAGCCTGATTGCGGGAAGCATCTCACTGCGCTTGCATGTGTTGCCTTCTCTGCCTTGTCTCCTGACAAATCTTTCCTCCTTCTTTAAAATTAACTTGTGTGCTCAATTCTTTTGAAATCACTCTGGAAGCCCCCAAGTAAAGTTTACCTCTCATTCTTTTAAACTTCCATGTGATGTTGCATACATCACCATTATATTCACTCAGCACTCTATGATAACTTTTTTGTACAATTCTCTTTTCTCATTTGGTTGAGTTACCCAACAGAAGTCAGAGCCACCTTCTTATGCCAGCACCTACTGTAGCATTTGTCATAGGAAGAAATCCTCAATAACTCTTGGTAGAAATACCATTTAAACCCCATGCAATCTTGTCTTTGAAAACTGTAACCTTCAGGAAGATGTGAGGTGAGTACTTATGAGGGCCTGTTTCCTTGAAGAGCTTAACTAATATCATGGTTGTTGAACTGAATTCATTCAGAGTTCACTGAACTTGATTTACAGTTTAATTTCTTATTGTACTTTCCTTTGGCTTGCAATTGACCTCTCCACATTTAACATAACCCTCTCTTCAAATCACAGCAAAGAAAATGGTGCTCCATAAAGTCACGGGACTTAGTACAAGTCACACAGTCACGTGGGAGATAGAAACTAGAACTCTGGCTCTCAGAGCCCCTTTGTTACTCTCCCTGGTAGACCAAGGCACCATGGAAAAACAATAACCATTTAAGCTTGTATATGGCTCTTCATCTATTCAAAAGAACACTTATTTTTCCTTATTAGTTTGCAGGGGACACTATACCATGGAGAAAGTTGCCAGCACTTGGTGACTTTCCAAACAAGGGTATTCATAAACTCAATCAATCTTAGAAATATCTGTCCCAAACTAAGAATTGTGTTTTTCTTTTCTCAATGATAAAGTGACAAAATGCAAGCATGCATTCATCCATACGTACTGGCTATCAGTAATAAATGAGACATTTCACTGACCATAGTCTGTGTTTTCCGGCTCCCAACAATTTGATGGCCAAAAATAGGGTGTCTGTGGATTGAAAAGGAGTAGAACCCAGGTTAAGCACACAAGGAAATGATAGAGTTCCTGGCTGATGAGCTGTGTTTATCTTCAGCAATTATCTAAAATAATTGGCCAATAATGTCTGTTCTGCAACCCACAGAAATACCCAGAGAGGCACTGAAAGGCTTTTGCTTCTGCATTTACTTTGCTGAGCCATTGTTCTGCCTCCAAATATGTGCAGTACCAGCAGGTATTTAAAATGTCACACATTTGCTGCAATTTGCTGTCACCTGACATAAAGGTAGAATGTCTGCATTATTCAAACAAAAAGTGTTAATCCACAAAAGCTGAAAGTAGAGTGGTGCATTCAGCAAGTGGCAGGATGAGATATGTCTAAATTAAGAGTGTTTCCTATGATTCATGCACTGCATCCTGGCCTCCAGCAGACCTACAGGTTCCACACCAACATCTTGGCCATCCTTTGCCTGGCTCCAGTAATCATATGAGGCAGCTCTCAATGGCATCCAACTAGATTAAAACAATTTTTCCCTCTCACTTTTAAAAATATTTCATCATAAAGATACTCATTGCTCTAAATTTTTAAACTGCACAAACCAGAAATCTTTTAAAATAAAATACTAATAATGTCATATTAATTGATTGATGTGTTAGCAAGAAACAGAAGTCTATTCTATGAAATTCTACAAACTGATGAAACTACATAGAAAATGTCTAGTCAGGAAAATCTTATTACTGTCATCAGCATTTATATTTTGTAATAGGGCTTTTCCAGCCCTGCTAGCAGGGCATGCTTGGCTCTGGACCATGAGGGCTCTGGGTGGAACAGTGGCTGTAGACATCAGCCTGTGGCCTTAATTCTGTTTACTAGTCAATTATATCAACTATCAATGTGTAACGAGCATATTTGGGGTGATCTCTGATCACATGTTTGATAATTCTACTGTCTGGAAGAGAGATTCTCAAGGAGAGGAAAGGATAATTGAGAATAACGGTTTGAATCTCCAGGGGAGTCAAACTGTTCAAGATTTCCAGGGGATCTGATTTACACTCTACTCCTTCTTGGGAACTGCTACAGTTTAATAAAGAAGGCTACTAGTGTTAGTTTTGTGCACAAGTGAACAAAATAACAGCAGGAATTTAGGGTGAAAGTTGAAATTCTGTACAAAGAGGGAAATGGAGGCCTTTATACAGCCCCTATTCCTCACCCTGATCCCACTTGACTACTTTGGAGATGGAGCTTTGAAGGTAAAGTTGGGTCAGGATTCCAGGGGGACCAAAAGAGGACAAAGTAGTTAAAATCATGCTTTCCTGTGGGATGTTAGTTTTGCCATACTTCTCATAGAGTACATTATTTCCTTAGGGTTTTTCTTTATTTTGGGAGGGGTGTATATGTGTGTGTGTGTGTGTGTGTGTGTGTGTGTGTGTGTGTGTGTGTGTGTGCAGGCATGCGTGCACATATCTATTTATCTAACTTTTAAACTATCCTAGTTACACTGGTCAGATATACATCTCTTATTAAATCACAAAGAAAGTTCTCAGCTTCATTATTATAGTTTTGCTTTATTCTTCTATCATTTACTTTAGAGATAATTTCCTGACTGTAAAAATAAAAGAAGAAAGCTATTTTATCCTGTGGTATTATGTGGAAATGCCATAAAATCCAACATTCTTCACTAACATTGCAATATTTTTTTTTAGGAAAAATATTTTGATTTGTAGGAAAAGACAAAAGAATAACTGACCCTTATAGTTTGTTGGGATTTTAAAAATCTACTTTTACAGTTCAACTACACTTTAGGACATTTTGGTGTATGAGTTTCTCTGCCTTTCCAAGTTGGTTCCCTTAGCTGTGATAAAACTGTCCCCAAACTGTCCAGCCATAGCTCATAACCTTTGGCACATTTGCTCATCTTATGGAAGTGATAGAAGGGAATGGAGAACCATGTCAGCTCTCAATACCAATTAGCTAAGAGGAAAATTAGACAATTGCAAGTTTACAGTAAACACAAAAATCACATAATTAAAAATGTACTGAAAAATTGAGACAAATTTACATACTGCAGCATGCCAGTGAAACTCAATTAAGAGTTCTGTTTGTCTCAAACTTGTGCCCTGAAGCTTCTTTAGATTCCTAGTGATGGTTGGAATCTCAATCATTCACTGGAGGAATTGTAAACATGATATTGCAAGCTTCCCATTTAATGATTTTTAAAATCTTCCCAAGGAGTTGAATTTCAGTCCATGCTTGGGACCAACACAAAAATGGAAGGGAGCCCCTTGAACAATAATATATTTTCTGTTATTATTGCTGTTCCAATATAGACTGATTAATACCTTGGTAGACATTGTAAGGGTTATTTAATTGTCCCTGACTTTTATAGGGTTTCTTCTGTTTTTCTTAAATCTTGGCTTTAAGATTCTATGATGATTAAATTTATAAATATGTCATATATAGATTCTATTTCAACAGTGGATAAGTCACTGAACATTTAAGATTACCATCAATTAATATAATTTAAAAGACTATCTCTTATCAATCATCCATCTGTTATGCATCTAATCTGTCATTTATCTATCTCTCTAATCTTGCTAGGCACATTGAACTTGATTAACTTTCTGCCTATGCTGGGTAGCAATGTAATTTGTTTACTGCTTGTACCTGTTGTCTCATTTTGTTCAAAAGCTCTTTAAAAATTCTCTCCTTTCCCCATAATGCAGGGTGTTCTATTCCTAGCTTCATTCACCTTTGACCCCAGGGCATGACTAGGACATTTAAACCTTGTCTACTTACTAATTTCAGTCTGGGAATGAGAGCAGGGTGTTAAAGGTTGCAAATTATGTTAATTCAATGCATCCACACTAATTTTGGGCTATATCTGGGCTAGTTTGTTTTAAGGAAAATTTTTGAATTAGGTAATTCTCAAGAGATAAATAGACTATATTCAATGCTTTCCTTGTAGATGTGATCTTTTATGCAGACACAATTTTACTTATAATGTTAATTTTGAAGATGGATAGAAGTTGACATTTTTATAACGTTTATAACAAAAACAAAAAAACCTTTCATTCAGAATTTGCGAGAACTTTATTAGAACTAAACTCTACATATAGTCTCTATATGAAAAGTTTTTACAAGAAAATAAGATTATATGGACAATATAATCCTGCAGTAGAAAAGTAACTCCTTTAAAAAAATCTAAAAACATTAGTAACATATAAACAAACAAATCACCAATAATCCCTATTTATTACAATGTTACCCTTAGGGACACAAATTATTCTAACTTAACAGTAAATTGTTTTAAGCTACCATTATTCCAAATTTAACTACATAAAGGATGAAGCTCCATTACTTTAAAGTAATTTAGTTAATTTACATTGCTTGAGTAGTATCACAATTCCAGGAGATTGCTTTATTTCCTAGCTATGCAATGTAAAATCCTGTGGTTTCTTGCTTTGCACGGAGTCCTAAGGAAGTGGCAGTAAGAATGTGTAAAGAGGACAGTGATCTTTGAGAACAGTATTTTAAACCATATTTCCTCTTTGTTCTCAGTTTTCCCAAGTGAGTTTTCAGGCAGCCAGATTACTCTTCAGTCATTTACGTAGATATAGAATGTCTAACAATATTCAGAACAAGTGAGAAGCGTGCCCCAGTGTCTGCAAATCAGGCAATGGGAAGAATACTTCAACACCAACTAGAGCTAGAGTTTGAACTATGGCATTATGTGTGCCTCAATTTTATAGGCCAGAATCCACTAGCCAGTTATTATTGAACCATGATGTCTAATGAAATATAGAGTGCACTTAAGGTAAATCATTGTGCCCTCAAGATCAATTGCAAACTCAAGGACTGAAATTAGAGTCCATGATCTTTTCTTGAATGAATAACAGCATCTGTTTCATTTGAAAGTGACCTAGAAGGACTCTTGTCAGTTTACAAGTTATCTAAAGAGTACTCGTGTCACAGATGGGTATACAGAGCAAAGCACTGTGCACGACAGCTTTCACAGGCTTGTGGAAGGGTCTCAGATACCAACATGTAGAGGGATTACATAATCAGCTAAATTCTACCCTCAAGTGTCACGCATTCCCATCAGAGTTTTCATGGACTGGGGGTGGTTCTGGATCACAGGCAGCGTCCAGAGTATAATGCATTTAGTTAAATAGCTCAGCTTCTTTCCTAGCAGCTAATGTAACTTACAGATGAACTCTTCCATCTTTCTGGATTCCAATAAGTCACTCTCAAAAAATTTTCAAGCTTTTAATATAAAATATAAACTTCAATCATCATGCAATTTAGATTTCACAAGTCATCTTAACTAAGCACACTCCATTTTTATCTATTCATCTATTTATGTATTAATTTAACATTGATTAGTTTCTAGCTGCCCTAAGTCAAAGTAAAATTTGAAAAATTTCTGTAAAAACAATTAACAAACAAAATGAAGCCTTCTATTTTACTATTAAAGAACATTTTCACTAAACTTACTTGAAACCGGTAAAAGGTGCCATCATCCTTCAGTGTGAGGACATGATCTGAGATTGGAAAGAAGTAGCCATGGGCAGCCATCAATGTTCCCAAGTGGAGCGCCTCCACTGTTGCATGAAAACAAACAAGGAAAAATACACGTAAAAGCTTAAGAGAATTTACAGGAGTGTAGGATTTTATCCTTTTCCCTCTGGAGCACATTCTTGCATGAGAATTCTCAGCTTTCTAAAAATTCTGGTTTGGTACTTTCTCCTTCCACTTTTTCACACAAGACACTAAGATGGTTCTGGTTCCTGGAAGTGACTGTTCAGTGACAATCCTCACCCATAGGATGACCAGCCCACGAGAACATACAGTTATCCAATGCTGAAACAGGAAGGTTCTCCTGAGGTCACAGAATCTGGCTCCTTCTTTTACAGAGGCAACATAATTTGCTATGTATGTTAATGTTCTTCCACAGTTCTATTTGGCATTTATAAAGCACTTTAAAGTCATTACATTGTTTCCACTTGCATCATTCCCTGGCCTTTATCACAGATATTTGACACTATCAGCAAGTTTTCTAATAACAGGAAATCATTATGATAGAATGTTAACTGAGCACATTAAGGCATCTGGAACCATTTGTGCTCCACCAAGTGAGCCTACAGTCCTGTGATCCTCTGACAGCTCTAGATTTTACTACTTTATATACAATGTTCTAGATATGGACTCTGTAGAGGTTTATTTGACAATGAAAACATATTTTCCTGTTATGCTGGGAGAAAGTTGAAACATAATGCTGAAATACTTGTTACTCCTTCTATAGCAGCCAATAATTTCTTCCACCAAAAGGGTTATTAACAAGATTTGGTTAATGGTTATTTCTGTATTTCTGCAGCAACAAGGTAAATTTGTTAATCTGAAGTCTAGAAAATATGGAACCATGCAAAACAGTTATTTTAGCCTAACATAAGCATATATGTATACAGAAAACGACAAAAAGTTAGATTTGTTGATCTGTTTGTGTGTCTTTATATTCTATTTATTTATAGACTTATTTGTTTCTTAGACAAGTAAATGGTTCTTTATCTCTAGGATTCTTATGGCAATTTCAGGACTATGAGGATCTATCTCTATCTTCTGCTGTCAGTCATGGGAACTTTGACCCTACAGCCAGTAACTTAGTGACTATGTCACTAAACTGCTGGCTATGATTCAGGTAAGCATGAGAGCCTTCCGCCTGACCTCCACCTCATGCCTATATTAGCTAATAATTAAATTGTTAAATTTGATCTGTGATGGGGAGCTATTGTGCCCCTTTTAATTGTCATTTAGCATCTTGCAAACATTTTAATTGGTAACGTCATCCAGTTTCGGCCTCTTACTGCATTGTTCTTATCAATAATAAAGAAAACTGCCAGTCATCCTTTGTCATTTCCCTGGAAGGCTATTATTAAGTGTCCCAGTCTTCTCCACACTGCCAATTAAGTCCCTCCCTGCAAAGAATGTTCCTTTTCTAAAAAGGAGCAAATTTTTCACCAATTATATATATTTTTCATCATTTCTGCATTCTTTTAGTTCAAGGTCAAGACCCTCTCAAAGCCTGTGCTGCTTACAGCTAAATACCCACATATTCTGTGATTCCTGTTTAAATTCGGGAGCTAGTGTAATGTTGCGGGAAGAACCTCTGGAGACACCCACTAGCTTTTTGCCACTTAAATTCTGTGCCTCGTCCATCTATTAATAAGGTAATAAATCCACCATGTGGGGTTTGCATTAGGATCAAATAGGTGTATATAGACAGAAGAAGTTGAAATAGCACCCCATGCATAGTAGAGACTCCACAAGATGGAAGCTATTGTGCATGATTATTTGCACATTGAACAGTTGTTATTCTTCTCAAAGCACTTTCAGGAAATCCACTGATATAAATTTGCTTTCAACTAGGCTTAGTGAGAGAAGCTGGCAGACCCAAATAGCATCAACCATTTATATCTTTTTCTTTGGTGTGGATTATTTATAAAACTAAAATGGTAAGAGAATCTGTGAGGATTGCTGGCCCAGAACAATAAGCAGGTGCTTACAGCCTTGGTCATATTTTGAGACGCTGCACGCTCCCATCAGGTAGCCCTGGGCAGAGCAATGTATTACATCCGTTCCAGGATTTCCAGCTTGGGTGGCCCACCTATCTTATAATAGCCATCTTTATTTATTATTCTCCCAGTCTGTGACCTAGGAAAATATTACTGGCACAGCTTTCTAGGAAGACAAATTAAGTTGTGGCACATGAGGAAGTTTGCAGGGTATAGATACAAGAAATGAAAACTTTTTTTTATCTATCAGAAAGATAAATAGTAAAGAGCTTTTGAACTCCAAGCATAGAAAAGAAGTGTGACTAAAATATAACAAAGAAACAACAAAAAAACAGTTGGGTTCTAAAGTGTTGATGGGGATTAGAGGAACATGGTAAAAGTAAATAGAGAAGCTGCAAAAAAGAAAATCAGAAGCAAATGCATGTAAGCATAGTCTGACCTTCCTGCATCCATTAGGTATAACTATATGCATAGGTCACACATGTGTAGAGGGCAAGGTGCATGCCTGCAGGGTTTCTGTCATGAAGCACTACCTTAATCAGGCCTGTATAAATGCCTGCTGGTGAGAATAAGAGTGAATTTGCTAGTAATCTCTTATCTCCTTTTTTGAGATACTACACTCTATTTTTTGTTTGATTTTTATGCTATATATTCTCATTTACTTACCCTCCAAGAGATGTTCATGCTCCATATCATGACTAAGGAAAATTCATTTTGATAAATTTTCAAACTGCCTTGAATTCAGTAGAGTTATATTTGTGGGGGTAGCAATAAGATCAAAGCTTAGTTTCTACCTGGCTCACACACATTGTCAGATATAGAGATAAAATCAAACCATTTAACTTAGTATTTAAGAGGAACAGACTTCTAATAATGCTTACAAAATGATTTTGAGGTTGTTGTTCAAACAGTATCCTAAAGAGATTGAGATTAGAGAAGATATGTGCCCATCATAGGACCTCCAGAGAGCTGGCTTCAGGACAGAATAAATAGTTAGATGGAAATTCTGGGAGTTGGGGGAATTTCCTGCTTTATTTAAGACTGGAGCTTGGCATTTAGCATATCAATAGTAAAAGCAGCTATGGAATCAATATTGAATCAATGAGTGAATAAGTAAATTTATGAATAAATGATACATCAAGAAATGAAAGACAGTACTGCAGGAAAAAATACTAAACTGCTAGTTATTCATGTGAATATGAACAGCTTCTTCAGCTCTTTCACGATAATGTAAATGTTCATAATCTCTTTTCGAAATACTTTTGTAAGCGTTAGAGGTGGGGCTGTGGTAGATATTTATTGTGGGAAAAGACAATAGTGATATGAATGCCATAGATGCTGCTGGATCTTACAGTGAGCCTGGGGTAGTGTTCTCAAGATTGAATTGATTGGTCATGATAAATATGGAGCTACCCTTCCCCAGGGTCCTGCTGCTCCTGAATCTCAGCATGGCCTTAACCTAATAAGATTCTGGAGGACCACCGACAGTTGTGGGACAAAGTGTTGAAAGAGTTTAATGAGCAATCCATCAAGATTGCCCTTCCAATAATGGTGTACCACATGGCTTCACAATTTTATGCTTCTCGGAAAGGTAATCACTAATTAATCTTCTTGTACATGTGTTACTCACATCACCCACACAGCCAAAAAAGCTCCATAACAAATCTACCATAAAATCCCAGTTTATTTTTCTTTTGGATATTCAAGCCATGAATAAAATGAGAAATAGAAATCCATCTCGGAACCACTGTTGCCATATGAACAGCCTAGTGTAGCTTTGTTAAGCCTGATGTATTCATCCCACTACCTCATCCCAAACCCTGAAGCAATAGAATTATCAAAATCCTTTAAAAGCAGAGGGACTTCTATATAGCATAATATATTTTTGGACCTCTGCTACTTCAGAAAGTTAATAGGATGAAAAGTATATTATAAATGAGGCTCATGTTGTTCAGTGCTATATTTCTGTATATGGAAATATATACTTCTATATTCAGTTCTTTATTTACAACATATATTCAAAAGTCAGCAATAATTTCCTCATCCAGAACTCTGACTCCTGACAGCCTCAGCCCCTCCCAAATACAATTCATAATTTTGAAGTGATGGAAAAATACCTCTGAGCCAAGAAAGTAATAATCAAAAACTCTTACTGAATTCTTTTTATTCCCACCATGCATTATTTACTGTTATTTTATACATACGAATTAGCAAATGTGATTGTTTCCACATCAAAATACCAAACTTTGATGGAGTAAATGTGATTAGTGTATGTCAAAAAATATTTAGAAGGAAATTCACTCAAAATAGAAGAGAAGTGACAGCTAATGATATGGTATCAAGGAAAGAGAAAAGCTAATAAGTTGACAGAGGTAAGTTGCTAAATAGTAAAATAACAGGCATTCATCATGATGATTCTGAGTCATAAAGGAAAGATTTTGTCAAACTTATTATTTTCTGTTTAAGAAATCAGGGAAGTGGTCATTTTAGAAATACTTTGAAATACACTTAAAAAAATTGGCATTTGGAAAGGTAAAATTATTCATGTAGAAAAATCACATATGTAGAACATTTTATTCTCCAGCAGGGCCAAATAAAAGAACTATTACTATATTTAGGAATTTCTGAGGTAAGTCTGTTTTCTCAATAGTAGGGGTTAGTGAAAGAAGTAAGTATCTGGGCTTTCATCTTTTTTGTTTTTTTAACATCATTTCCACATAGAAAAATCAAGCACTGCTTGCTATTTAACAATCATCAGCCAGGATATAGAGTGACATAGTGATGTACAATAGGTAAGACAAGGCAGATTCTGTGTGGGAGAACTAAACACAGAAGCAATTTAGATCAACTCTGAGGAATGCACTAGGGAATTAATAAAAGTAAACAGTATTTCCAAACAAAGGAGTAGAGTGCAAAGGGGAAGCAGCCAGGTTGTGCAAGCCCGCTGTCCAGGTTCAAATCCTGACTCCCTTGTAAGTGAGCTGTGTGACTTGGGCAGGAGACTTGCTTTCTCTGGGCCTCAGTGTACGAATCTGTAAAGTGAGGATAATAAAATACTCATGTTCACGGTATGTTGGAAAGATCAATAGAGATAGCATGTGCTAAGCACTCATAATAAGGCCTGCCACATAAAAGGGCTCCCCAAAGGTGAGTTCTTATCAGTCAGTGGATGATATTGAAATGCCACATTAATTAGCACTTAGTCTAGTACAGAAGGCAATGAGGAAACTTGGAGCCGGTGTTAATCTGGGCTTCCAGGTCATGTTCAACACTTTGAATTCAATAGTATTTAAAGTCCCCCAGGTGGTCACACTGTGGTATTTTGTGTGCAGAGGACAAGTCCTCTCTGGAATATACTTCTGTTTTTTCTTAGGCAGCAAAGAACACTACCCAAATTGCAAAGATTTGGTATTCTAGTTATAAGGGAAGATTTCCAAAGGTAACATATTCTGCTCACTGGTTCTACAATCCAAAACCTGAACACCATTGGGATCAACAAAAACCATCCTGGTTCAGGAGAGGAATGGGCAATGGTAAGAAATAACCGTGACTGAAAGCATAGTGTCAGCAGTTACAGTGCACATGAATTTGTAGGGAAACTACTATTTACTCAGGACTCAAAAAATCAACCCATTAAAAAAACAACTGATATGAGAGCAACAAGATCATAAATCAATGGCCCTTAGCACACACATAAGGTAGAACATTCTGGCTACCTAATATCAGCAGGTCTGACAGCTGAAGAAATTACTTAACTATAAAAAACAAGACTGAAATTAAGAAGAAGGAGACTGTCATACTGGTGTGGACAACTGGTTTAAGATCTATGCTATACAGTAACTATATGACATCAAGATGTTCGTTTCACAGATTTACAGTATACCCTCTGTATAATGTGTAGTTTCATCATTGTGCAAAATAAGCTACACTTTAACAAGGTTCTATTATATTTACATGTGTGATAGGTGCACAGAATAGTATTTAGATGAGAGTAAAATCACATTGAGTTCATCCAAGAACAGTATAAAGAAACTATAACAATCACAAAAGCCAAGGCAATAATAAATTAGAGTGGAAAGCAGCATTCCCTCTAAAATCCAGCATATATTTGGCTAAATTTCCACTGGCTGAATGGTTAGAAGGAAAGTGGGGTATCTAGTTAACTCTAGTAGAAGGGGGTGTCCATTGCACATGTTGTTTCAGGTCAGACAGAGTACACACTACTGAACAAGCACACGTATTCATGGAAGAACATGCTCACCTGCAAATAATGGGGTTTGAATTCTAATTCTAGTTTAATTCTGTAAATGCATACATTGAATAAGTCATCTTGTTTCTCTGGACCTTAGAATAGGCATCTGTAAATTCAAGGGGCATCACCATATTCTTTCCAATTGTAATTCTGTGGCATGATGTGCTATCAACACTCCAGCTGGAAGGCATGGCCCTGATGCTGCCACCCTTATTTTGCCCCTTTGTGTCAAAGGGAAATTGATTTTTTTCTTTCTCACATACTCTTGTTGTGTCCATGACCCCACACTCCAACAATAAAGAAAAATGGACATTATGAAATACAGTAGTTGGTTTGAATTTCAGTTGCTTAAAACTTAATCCTCATGTTGATCTAAGGTTGCTATGGCAATGAATTTTGTATGTACAGAGCAAATGTAACACTTACTTCAAATAAATAGGAACTGAATTGATGTGTGTATTCTATTTATATATTTTCAAATCAGTTGTAAAATGGACACTTGATATGGGAATAGCTGGTAATTCACCCTGTGTGACAAAATGCCCTGCAAGCATTTGGTTTGAGAAATAAATGTCACTCTTAAAGAATAAGCAACATAGTCTTCTGATAATACCAGTAATGTTATCTCCTTTTATAATCACTATTCCTTAGAGTATTTAAACCATGATAAAGTGTAACACTAATTTCAAACCCACAGCCTTGATCATGGAAGCAGTCACAATTGTAATGAAATTTCTAAATAGAGCAAGGTGTAATTTCCTTTTATCCATATTTTGCAGAAATCACTGTTTCAACTGGGGAAGGAGGATGGGACATCAGAATCATCTTTACAGCATGGTGCCCCTTAAAAAAAAATCCAAGTTTGCATAAGCATGTACTTAATAGTTTTCTTTTCTTCTCTGATGTCTATATATTAACTCATGTGTGTGTAGGAAATCATCTAACCTGGAAATAACTGACTTCTAGGAATTCCTGGACTCTAATACACAAAAAATGGCATGGATCAAATCAATGGGGATGTTGGGAACAAAGTTTGAAAACTAGAGGGGGTAAATTTATTAAATGAGGCATATTAAAATGATTTTTCTCTTTGCTGTGTTAAAGTCAGCATAACATTCCATCAAGTTTGATTTTAATTTGAAATACCACAAAAATTATGACTATTAAATTACAGTAAGAAAAAGGGAGGTTCAGAAACCATAATGAAGAAATATAGATGAGCCAACAAAAGGATTAATCTCTCTCTCAAAAATTTCTCTATTTTTGCAGAATAAGCCAGAATTTAAACACCAGATGTTTTAAAAAGATTGAAATCAATTAGATTCTAAAAATACAGGGTTTCACAAGATTCTTCTAATAAAATGTGTAGAGTTGACAGCTCTATTGCCAGAATTCAAGTCAAGAATTTCTAGATAGTTTATAGGATATGAATAAGAATTGACCCTTAATGGGTTTATGATCTTTGTAGACAACACATCTATACTGCACCTGTTGGAGAGAGCACAGCAGTTTTGGGGCAGTAGCTATGAGCACAGACTTTGAGCTAGATTGCCTGGACCTGCTGTATATTAGAAATCCTCTAGTTTTGGATATTTGAATCACAAAAGTTTTTACTATATAAATACCAATGTGATAAACATTCTTTTAACAGTCAGTGCACACTATCTCCAGCCTGACTTCTCCCATGAATTACTATATTCTATTCCCAACAGCCTGTGTGCCATCTCTCCTTGAATAGGGAATAAGCATCTCGAATTTCTCATGTCAAAACTGAATTGTTGACTTTTATCTCAAACTCACTCTTCCCACAGTTGTTCCCATCTCAGTCAATGTCAATGATTTTCATTCAGCTTCTCAGGCCAAAACACTCAGATTGTCTTTGATACCTGTCTTTCTCCAATTGATCACATCCAGTTCCCAGGTACATTCTCATGCTTCTATCTTCCAAACACAGAATCTGCCTATTTAACACCTCCACCCCCATCCAAGTCTGTACTACTTCTTGGCTGAATCACTTCACTGCAGCAACGTTCAAACTCGTTGTCATTCATTCCCTGTTTTTTGCCACAGTGATTATTTTAAAAGGTAAATCCAGCAATTCTACTTCTAAGTATTAATCTGAAGAAAATGGAAACACTAAGTCAAAAAGATATATGTACCCATCATGTACACAGTAGAATATTATTTGGCCATAAAAAGAAAAGAAATCCTGTCATTTGCAACAATATGGATGGAGCTAGAGGGTATTATGCCCAGTGAACTAACCCAGGTGGAGAAAGACAAACACCATATGATTTCACTCATTTGTGGAATAAATAGAAAGGAACAATAGAGCAAAAGAGAAGGAACAAAACACCAGGAGACTCATAGACACTGAGAAGTAACTAGTAGTTACCAAGGGGGAGGGGTTGGGCAGGAGAGGAGCATGAGGATAAAGGGGCACACTAATTTGTAATCACAAGATAACAGTCATGGGGATAGCAGTACAGCATGGAGAATATAGTCAATGATTCTGTAAGACCTTTCTACATTGATAGAGAGTAACTGCCCTAGAGGGGATGAGGATTTAATAATATGGGTAACTGTTAAACGACTGTGCTGCACATTTGAAACAAATATAAGATTGTATATCAAAAATACTTCAATCAAAAAAAGATATATGTACTTCTATGTTCATTGTAGCATTATTTAGAATAGCCAAGATATGGGAGCAACCTAAGTGTCCTTTGATAGATGAATAGATAAAGAAGATGTGATTATATACATACATACAATGGAATATTACTTAGCCATAAAAAAGAATGATATTATGCCATTTGTGACAACATGGATGGTCCTAGAGGGAATTATGCTAAGTGAAATAAGTCATACAAAGACAAATACCATATGATGTCACTTAAGTGTGGAATCTAAAAACAAAACAAAAGAACAAACAAAATAAAAATAAAATAAAAACAGACTCATGGATACAGAGAACAAACTGGTGGTTGCCAGAGAGAAGAGGGTCAGGGCCATGGACAAAATAGGTGAAGAGAATTAACAACCACCCCTCAAATTCTGGTGTAATAACAATAGGTCACACCTGAAAGAGCTATAATACATAGACACTCTGAGATGGAGTACTTAGAGAAGCCCAACGTCAAGAAAAGGGACAAAAACAAAAGCAGTAGGGGAATTTGAAGCCTCTGTCATCAATAGCTACTGTAAACACTTAACACAGACCAACGATTCACTAGTTACCAAAAATCAGTACATGAAAGGCCTTAGTTCCTACTTCCTGATACAAGGTGCCCAGCTGTTGATGAAAAATTGTAAGGCATGTGGAAAGGCAAGAAAAACCACAGTATGACAATCCTAAACAGTCATATGAACCAAATCAGACATGACACAAAAGCTGGATATGGTCAGACATGGAATTTAAAATAACTATAATTATTATGTTAAGGGCTCGAATGGAAAAAGTAGAAAAGATGAATAATAATGGCCAAGTTCTAGAAAACTTTCTGAATCTGACAAACACATCTGCAAAGAGACTACAATTAACAGCCTTGCTAGTGATAGAAACTGGGCACTTTCTAAGATCAGGATTAAGGTAAGGCTGTATTCCTCTCTCATGCTCCAATTCAACTTTGTATTAGAAGTCCTAGCTAGTACACTAACGTAAGAAAAATAAAAGGTATGCAGATCGGAAAGGAAGAAATAAAACTGTCTATATTCACAGATGATATAATTGTCTATGTAGAGATTCCAAAGAATCTACAAAAACACTCTTGAAATTTAAAGGTCAGTATAGCAAGATGGGATATAAGATCCATGTACAAAAGTTAATTGCATTTCTTAATAACATGAATGAACAATTGGAATTTGAATTAAAAAAATATCATGTACAATAGCACCAAAAAATAATAATACTTAGTGATAAACCTAACAAAATATATATAGGATCTGTATAGAAAAAACTAGAAAACATGAAAGAAATCAAAGAATATTTTAAAAAGGAGATATATTTTGTGTTCATGGATTGAAATATTCAAAGTTTTTGAGGTACCATTTCATTCCAACTTGATCTATAGATGCACTGCAATACCAATCAAAACCTGTTTTAAAGATACCACCAGAATTATTCTAATGTTCATATGGAAAGGCAAAAGACCCAGAACAAGCAACATATAGTGAAGGATAAAAACAAAGTTGGAGGATTCATACTATATGACTTCAAGATTTACTTTAAAGTTCTAGTTATCAAGACAGTGCAGTGACAAATAGATGAATCGAACAGACTAGACAATCTAGAAATAGAACCATTCAAATATAGTAAACTGATCTTAGGCAAAGGTATAAACACCTATGTAATAGAAAAAAAGCGTAGTTTTTGCCATCATTATTTGCTATTTATATAATCATTATGTAAAAAGAAAATGAACTTACACATGGACTTTATCACTGATGATATAAAGATCATGGTAAAGTGACTCAGCCCCACCCCTTTTCCATACTGTACTCTTTGGAAAGAAGTTACTAAATGTAGCCCAAACTTATGAGGTAGAGAGTTGTGTCCCACCTCATTTGGGGTCAAGTATATACATAAATTATCTGCAATTTTTTTGGCAGGGGAGTTTTGTCTATGTCCCCATTTATTCAATCATTTATTTATATCAGTATGAACTTATGAATATAGATTTTATGCTTTGGGATATAACCCAATATTACTTAATTTTGTTGCAAAAATTGTTTCGTCTTTGGCCATTAGGAAGTCTTTCAGCTAGCATACCTCCATCATTGTGTGTACCTTTACATGCAAATTACCAATGGAAAGAAGCCACTCTAAAAAGGCTTTAAATCTACATCTAAATGATTCCATTTATATGACATTCTGGAAAACGCAAAACAATAGACAAGGTAAACAGATGAATGATTGCCTGGATGTAATGAATATGGCACTTTGTAGTTTTCCTCCCAGAACCCAGAACCCCCATTTAATCATGAGAAAAAAACACCAAACAAATCCCAAAAGGCACACTGTACAAATGCCTGACCAGTACTCATCAACACTGTCAAGGTCATCAAAAACAAGGAAAATTCGGAGAAAGTCCCACAGTCTAGTGATGGCGGCCAAGACACAAAAATTAAATGTAAGGTGGCATCTTGGATGGAATCATCCTGGGAGCAACAAAGCACATTAGGTAAAAACAAAGAAAACCTGAATAAACTATGGACTTCAGTTTATAATGCGTCAATATTGGTTCAATGATTGTGACAAATGCATCAATACTAATGTACAAAATTAACAGCACAGGAACCTGAGAGGGGGAGAAAGTGAACACAGCAATCGATGTGAATCTTGTCAGTAGCATGGAGAGTTGAAATTGTTTTCAAGCATTCCGAATAAAGGCAATAGGAAAGGAGAGATGGAAGATGCACCCGTCACCTCCCCAAAGGGCTTCCAGCCTGGCTGCCTTCCAATCTTTCTCCACAATATTGTTTGATCTTATAAAGATCTCTTGTGCTTGTTATAAGGATCAAAGATAATGCCGTTAAAGCATCTAACATGGTATCTGAAACATAATAGAAATAAACACATGTGGGTATTATTTTGTTTGTTAAATCTGTTCAAAGGTTCTATTGTCTCACTACCCAACATTCTCCTTAACGAGGCACTGCAGGGCCACTTCCACCTACAAAGAAGCTGATCCTCAGAAGCCACCCCGCCCAGGCCCCGCCTTTCCTGCGCTCACTCGCGCACTCTCCCGGGCAGACCGGCTCCCTCGGTGATCTGGAGCAGGCCGGTTCTCCCCTCTGAGCCTCTACTCCAGCATTTATTATATCCAGAAGAGGTCCTTGCTTACCTTCGCCAGATGAAATCTATGCAAGCCCCTGGGCCCACTCAGGTACAGCCTTCCCTCATGAAGCCTTCTCTGATTCCCCAGGAGCCAGCTCTGCCTCCATTGAGCCCCCAACACCTCACAGCTTTTATCGTGACTGTGTTCTGCTATTAGTCTTCTTATTTCATAGATACTGAAGGACAGGTACTCTGCTTAAACTCTTTTTACTTCCCTGGCCAGGCACTTTATACTTGGTACATGTAGAATATATCATTTGTACTGAAAATAAAGTAAGGGGAGGTGAAGTTAACTTTAAAAGCAAATATTTATTTTTGAGTGTTTCTTTGATACTTACTAATGCCATTTTTGCTCTGATACTAGATATGATTAAAACTGCATTTTGGGGGCTGGTATATTAGTTTTGATGGGCTTAATAAAGAGGGTCAATGTCTTGATTGAATATCTAATATTTTCTCTAAGAATAAATAAGAAAACATAATTTGTAATATGAGGATTTTAAATGTATTATTTTGTATCTAAAAATCACAGTTTATCATAAAAAGCCTTGAAAATATGTTAAATTACTAAAACAACAGAGGATAAAAAACTTCAAATGTCATCTCTGTTTTTAATTAACACCTAGGGTGAGTGCAAAAATTATTTCAACCCGTAGGTCCATATTTCAAAATTCAAGTACATGCGTAAATACATTTGGAGTGGAAAATGGTTAAACAGCAATTTATTGTTCTTTCCAGAAGTCTTTGAATGTGACTTTAAAAAGTCAAGTAAAAACTCAGTAAATTAATGGGTCTTGAGATGAGACTAATGGAACTTGAGACCTTACCCCATTCTTTCACAGGTGTCATAAATTAACCTAAGCACAGTCCTTTAATTTTGCCCAATGGAACGAGATGCTGCATCTTCTAACAGGGAACTGAAAACAGTTTTAAAATTAAACTAACTGAAATAAATCCTGAACATGAAAACTTTATTTATAAAAGCAACAGTTTGAGACTTAACTATGAAAACATGCAAATACATTTAATTCACCTAAAAAAATGTTTTTAATTAGCTTTCATCCAATTACAAAAATGTCTTACCAGGATGGCCTACAAGTGCAGAATAAACATAAGTTGAATAGTAGAATCCATTTTAATTATATTAATATTTGAGCATGCTCAGCATTTGAATTTGGAGAGAGAAATTTTGAAATTGGGATAAAAAAAGACAAAAGCTATGAATAACAAATGGTGATGCCAGAAGTTTTTTATTCAAATAATTAACAATACAACTAATTATTGAGTCATTTAGGTTTTATTGATTTAAACTGTGGAATTAGAAAAAAATGATCTGTAAAGTAATGAATGCATGGAAATGTAGCCATTTTTAACATAAAGAGAACAGAGCTGCTAGAGAGGTACTAGTATCAAGGAAATTAAAATACCCTCCCTGATTTTAGTTAACAATTAGCAATGGTAGGGAAACATACTGTATCAGAGAGATGTAAGTTTCATAGCAATATTTTGCTTCCGTTTTAAATGTTCTCGGCCACCTCCTCTTTTCTCAGATGCTACAACAGTGATATCAATACTTGGGTGCCAAATTGTATGTATGGATGAATAAGATCAATTTATCTGCCTTATCTAAACAGAATATTATAAATCAGGAGCTCATTTTAGCTTTAAGTGGGGTCTTTGGAAATTCACTGTTATTATGCTCATGTTTATTTTCACTTGCTTCAAGTGAAAACTTCTGTTCAAACTCTTGAGGTGCCAAAACATACCAGAAATAGCCCAGGAATTTGACAAGTACCATGTTACCTACTGGCCTTCTCTAGCTAACTTTAAATTTGTAAATTGTCCCTTGTGATGTTTGCAATGACAATATGTAAATGAAGTTCACCAAGGGGTCAAAGGGCACTTGGCACTGAATTTACATCTTTCTGAGGACAACAGTTGACAAAGGGAAGAACATTTTCAAGGATATTAAAAGGAATTAAGAGTTTCAAATTCAGAGTCTTTACCCATATCACCAGAATTTTTCATCCATAATTCTGAGGTTCCATATTCTATCTTTAATTGATTAATATGCTGTCCACAACTGCACTTTACTCAATCTCATATATGAAGCTTGTTCCTCTAAATCTGTGCTTGTTTTTGCCTTAACGCTTTGCTGAAAAGAAAGATTCATTTGACTTGAACCCTACCAATTTTTTCACACCCACACTGTGTGTTATCCTTATCCTAAATCTCTCTTTTCTCATTTCACAGGAGGGGCAACTATCTTCCTTTCCAAGACTGTCCCAGCAATATATGTTCTTAATCCTATTCTCTTCACTAATATGAGAGATTTGCTCACTCAGCAGTTTCAGGGGCTCCATCAAATAAACTCTACTTTCTTGAGAGTCATCAGGCTTTTTATCCCTACTCAATTATTCTCTTTTTGTTAGCACTGTAAGTGAACTCAAAGCTTCCTTATTATTAAAGAAGAAAGAAGCAAGAGGAAGAGTGGAAGGTTGGAAGGAAGAAAAGGAGAAACCTATTGGTTTTTCTACTTTCCCAAGCACTAGTGTATATTAATTTGCTCCCCTTCCTTTTGAGGTCATTCTTCCCGAAAGAGTATCATGTGCATATGCCCCTCACTTCCTACTCTCATCCCCTCAGCTCCCTGCACTTTGTCTTGTGAACCCAAAGCTCTACTGATCTGCACTCTCACAAGGGTCACCAATGACTTCCCCATACAGAAGTCCTGCAGCTGCCCCCCAAGCCCTCAGTCCTCTTTCCTTAATAAGCTACTGACAATGCCTCTCCTGGAACCTTCTGTTTTACTTCCATGATACCCTACCCACTTAGTCTTCCCTTCTGGCTCCTGACCTCTTCCTTCTGAGGAAGTCTCTTGAAATCTGTCTTAGCCATGGCTCCCATTTTCCTGTACTCTTTCTATATTATTTTTTTCCTTGGCAAGCTCACCTAATTTCAAAGCTTTAGTTACCAAACATAGAGCTTACTCTAACTTCACTTACTCAACACATGGGGTAAGGACTAAACAAGGTGCCAACCCTGACCATAGCAAGTATGGGGTCTACTTAACAGGCAAAACAGACAAATAAATGGGCACTCAACCACACCGTGTAAGAATCCATTGAGGAAGTGCAATGGCTTTTGGATTAAGGGGACACCAGTCAAATCTTGGGAGGTCAGGAAACTTTCCTGGAGGAGTTGATGTATAATTCAAATTCTAAATAAAAAAACCAGAAACTATGAAGCAAGGAGAAAGTTCCAAGCAAGGAGAGTGGCACATGTAAATGCCTGTGATCAAGAGTATAATGTCATTTAACCAACAGCCAGCAATTTGGTGGCTGGAAAGTACAGTGTGGGGCAAGGAGCAGGGATCTGAGCAGATGCAATGATAAAAATGGCTACATCAAAAAGGGTTTTATATTCAAGCTAAAAAGTTTGGACTATGGAGAATCTATTAGAATTAAACCTCAAAAGAGACATGCTTGGATCTGGGGTTTGGGAAGGTCATTTTGGATGCAGTGAATACATGGGTGCAGGAAAAGGGCAGAAGGGACTTGAGCTGGAAAACTGTTGGTTGTTCCCAGTGCGATGTGACTGTGGTTTGAAACAGAAGAGAGGCACAGGGATGGAGTCAAGGGAGCAGACTTGAGGGAGCCAGGAAGAAAGGTCTGCCTGGGGGAAATGGTGAGGTCAATTTTGGATTGAAGAAATTCCTGTTGAAAACCTAAGTAGACATCTCTACTGGACAGTTGGATTCATAGGTTAGGAGCTGAGAAGGGATTCTAGATGTGTATTCACCCCAATAGTGAATAAACTAAGGGACCATATGGACTACACAAGCTGATAAATAAGAAAGCTGGTGTATGGTTTCAAAGCTATGCTACTCAAGAGGCAAGGAGAGAGCTCCGTGAAGGATACAAAGTTGAAGGGTGACAGAGCTATGGTGCAAACCAGAGAACGGAGTAATGGAAGGCAAGGGGGAGTGAAAAATGCTACAATGTGGTCAAATCAAGCACGGAGAACTGAATTTAACAAGACGACTATTCTTGATCATACCGAATAAAGTTTCAGTTTGTAAGTGGAGGACACAAGCAGGACTCCAGGGTCTGAGAAGTAAATTAGAGATAGTACGTGCAAGTGAATTTGCAGAAGCAGGAGAGCAGCTAGCATGTATACCTGATGGATATAGGAGTGTTCTGTGATGGGAGAGAACTGTGGCGAAAAAAAACCAAGTATATGCTAGTTTAGGATAGCAAATGCTGCGAGAACCCTGAGGCGGGAGGACGGGATAATAAGCACAGGCAGCTAACACGGAAGGGAAAGGAGGCGAGGAAGGGAAAGACAGGGTGATGCCTGCATGAGCCAGGAGTCAGAAAGTTGAGAATTTCCTTGTTGATTCACATTTTCTCTGAAAAGCTATGATCTGATGCCAAGGACGCTAACTGAACAAGCATGATCGGAGACTTAAGGAAAATAAAAAGGGCTTCAAATAACCACTCACCCTGATTAAGCGGCTACAAAAATTTGATTGCCAGGAAATACCAAAGGCCCTATGGGGGCTGGCAACGAATAACATCTTGGCAGCAACAATCTATAGCATCAAATGCTCTTTCCATAGCACATGTACAGTGTCAGACAGAGACAGGGCCACAGTGAGACTGACCTAGGCTGAGACCGTCTGTTGGAGCCACTGGAAGGCCAAGGTTACAGAAATCTGAGAGTGTTTGGGAGTTGAAGTGGCTGATGGTTTTGCTGTTGGGGCAATGATTTCTCCAATGTCCATCTTGCCCGTGAGAGGGGCAGCATGTGTGTGTTGAGCCCCACTCTGCCTTCAACTCAAGGGCAGCACATGTAATTATTAAATGCATTAATGGTTCCATTTGCAAACCTGGTTTCTCTTGTTACTATTTTATCACAGCATCAAATTACAGGGAGAAGCATGGGCTTCCTCATATCTCAGAATATAATCTTTCACAGAGGCCTTGTTTCAGATGATGGGAGAATTATGCATCATGTGTGTGATATAACTGAGCCATAGCTATATATCTGTCCTGGTCTTTCCTTTTAAACCATCCACATTACTGCCAACTTGCTTGCACCTTTTTTGGTGATAGGAAGTACCTGCTATCAATTGATCACTAAGTTGCTTCAGTTACTATTTACAGAGGTGTTGCTAACCACACAGGCTTGTTTAACTTTTAGTGTCAGCCCCTGCAAGCCATGTCCCCAGATTTTCTTAGAGTTTGTGGACATGTAACATGAGTGAACATTTGACAGAACCGGCAGGAGGTGCAGGGGGACAATGAGCACAGGCAGGAGAAGCAGCTGCCGTGAGCGCCCTCCTCAGCAACACTAGGGAGGAGGGGCCCTAGCTGCCAGGTACTCCTGGGCAACTGTTCGCTCCTGTTTCTTCTGTAAAGGACTCAGTAGAACAGTGGGAGTGTGATTAAAGGCAAGTTAATGAGCTGGATTAAAATGTCTTTTATATTTGCAATGATTTGTTCCTGTGTATGGCACTGCATCAGTGTCCAAAAATTTATTAGACTTCCATTGCACATGTTAGTAAATTAGGCAAATTTATCAAATTTGGGGGCCTGGTTGGGAATTAGAATGCATTAATAAAGCTTTGAGTGCATGTTTATAAAAAGGCGAGGCAATGGAAATTTACCTACTGTAGAGGGACGAGCTGTTCTCCTTCCTTAATGGCTGTTCATTGCACACCCGACCAAGTTGAAATGTCTCAAAAGAGCAATTCAGGCCTTGCGTGATCCAACCTCCCCATGTCTTCATCTCATCTCCTGCCATTTACCAGGTTTAATATGTCATTCCAGAAAAGCTGACTTACTGTCCCTGAACTGTAGGGAAAAAAAAAATGGCTACAACTGCTACTTTTCTAAGCTGGAATTAAGTGGTCTGAACTTAAATCATTTTTTTAAAACAGTTACAAAATCTGCAGGGCATTAGGATACTTTCCAATGCCTTTCATTTTGGGAAAAATTCTCAGAAAAAAAATCAAAGCATAATCTAAAGCAGTCATTTCACCTACTATGATATGATATGAGGCTACAAGACAAATTTCCAAATGATGAATTTGTCTTTTTATAAGTCTTTTTATGAGACTCTCGTTATGTCTTTGCTATGCCTTTGCTTAGGTTTTCCAGACAGGTACAATATTTCAACCAATATATAATGTTTTATTTCTAAGAGGAGCTACTATTTTCTCATAAAATTCATTTCTCCATGGAATAAAAGCAACTTCCCTAGGTTGTTTCAGAACATTTTGAATACTTTCCTTTGGCTGGATGACATCTGTCCTATCTTTGCATTTACTGAGAGAAAAACAGTTTGTGTGAAACCTATGGATTGATAACCTTGGCCAGTCTCATTTTCTGTTCTATAACTAAACACTGTGTGGGTCATAGAGGGTCCTGGGAACCTAGGGTTTTCACTTTGATGTTGACTTCCGTCAGAGCTTGAGTCATGAATATGGAATTTCTTCTATATAATGTTAAGTGAAATATGAAAGATAAAAACAGCCTATTTTTATGTTAACATTCTTTTTGTTAAAAATATTAAATTCAATAATATTTAAATGCCCAATATGTGCCAGGCACACTTAAGATGCCAAAGACAGAGCTCAGGACAAAATGAAATCCTTCTCTGTTCACAAAGTTCATATACTGGCGAATATGTAGATTTTCAGAATATGGATATTGTGGTGAATATGGTGAATTTTGGAGATTTGCCTGAGACTTTGGGAAATGTCCTGAAGTCAGACCATCATACGTCAATGGAGTGACAGTCCTATCCACCTGGATGGTGTTATGCAGGCATGAGTTTGGAAGACGTCCCTCCTAAAATATACCCTTATAAGAGGTCAGTCCCAAGGTGTCCTCGGAGGAGGTCAATCCTAAGAATGCAGAAATTGGCTGAGAGTAGGATGAAGGAAACTTTTACACTTTTCTCACTGAATAAGAGCCAGTTTAGCTCAGACTCTGGGTCTGACTATGCCTGGAATATTTTCAGGGTTGGGGATATTGGCTACTGTCCCTAGACATGAGAGGGCAATGAAGAAACCATTTATAAAGGACTTAAAGACAGACTAAGACTGTGACGGGGTGATAGTATTTTCCTTCTACTGTCTGTGAGGCTCAAACAGTCTTGTGAACAGTTACAGTCGGGAGATGGAAGTGGGCTCCCTGAAGAGGTACAGGCTTCATGGCACCCAGGCAGGAACGGTGCCCATGGGCTGGGGTCCGAGTGATGGTAGCAGGGAGTCACTGTGTCAGGACGCAGCAATCTCAAAAGGGCCATGGGGGCTGTGGCAAGGATGGGGCATCATAAAGAGCCATGAGATATGGGTTCATGAGTGGCCCAGGAAACCATCAGATATGACCCTGGGAGGAGGACGACACTGAGTGGGACTAGTGCTAATCATAAAGCCATTGAGAGCTCACACCTTCAAAGTAGACTGGACAGATGGGCTGGAATTTTACTGTGGCTAATTGAATGCTTTTCATTCTCCTATTTATATTTTTCTGTATTTTCCAAATTACCTATGGTGGGCTAATAAGTAAAGCAATATACCAAGCAGTTATTAGGGCCATTGGAGGAAAGACCCAAGGAAGACTTAGCAGATATTTTAGTGAAGGCCAGGGCTTCATGGGGGACGCTGCCAGAGCAGAATAAGGAAGCCGTGTGTTCATCATTGATTATAAGGAGGCCCACAACTGCCCAGACCACTGATGTTTCCAAGGATGAGTCCCAGCAGAAGAATAAAATGTCAGGTTTGCTAAGACAGAAAAGTAACCCTCAATATTCTGAAAACCTGGGGCACCCTCTTTCTGTGGCTATTCAATAGGATTAAGGTGCTGGTGACACCCAGAAAATTCCCTTCCAGAATTTGCATTAAATCGAAAGAGCAGTTATTTACAGAAAATGACACCACACTCTGAGCATGTGTCTCATGTAAAATGGAATTAATCAGAATGCTATGTGGTACACATTATGCATTATAATGAGCCTCAATGTCAGATATTGGCCCTGTGAACACAGCAGGGAGGCAGGATTCTAGAGAATTCGACAGGCCCCAATCACCTGAATTATGATATAACTGCAAAATTTAAAAATCATTTTAGTTTTGTTAAACACAAAGACTTCCTTGCTTACAGGGGAGTTTAAATTTTGAAACCAAAATAGACCAGTAATAGCCACAGTAGGGCCCTGTTCAGGTTACAAAGCTTCCATAAGCACTCTTACCATGCCTTCTGTACTGCTGCAGCTAGCTTTTCCTATTGTGCTTAGTTGTAATAAAAGGAAAATGAATATGACATAGAAATAGACAAGTAGCATTGTTCTCAACTCTAATATAGAGAGGCAAAAACCCCAACCTGTCCTTCAGCTGGGAAGTAGAGAATACTGTGCTACCTTTAATAAAAGATAAAGGGGGCTGACTTTTCAGAGACCCCTTACACAACTGTCTATGGCTTCCCCTGGATAAAGACTGAATCACTTGTATTTCCCTGTCCTTTTCTGGGAGGCCCACCCTGATGAATATGTGTATTTTCAATGATATCCCATGCCTGGCCTTCTTAGCTTTACCAAATCCTTTCTACTTATCTTTCCTTCTAGTTTCTTTCTTTCTTTCCATATTTCCTTCCTTCCTGTTTTAAAAAGGTTGCGTATGCCCTACTTCTTTCCCCAAACAAAAAAATTCAAATTGGCTTATAAAAGGAACATATATGCACACAAAGGTCAATAAAATAGAGAGTGAAGACCCCAAAGAAGAAAACAATAAACAAGCCAAAACTAGACATGAGAAGAATTAGCTAATGCCACAGAGTAATTACACTTTCAGGGTAATTACACTGGCCTGTGAGGTAATCTTCATTTTTATTTATTTCTTTAGTAGCTAGGATAGAAACATCAAGCTCTGCTGAGGTAGAAAATGTTCTTAAGTAGAGCTGAACAACTATTTAAAACCACACTGAACCCTAGCCTCATTATGCTTATTCCAATTTCATAAGCAAAAAGACAGCAACTCTAATTAGATTTCCAGATGCTTTTAGTATTTCCCTTAATAGCTGGCAACTCTAATATGTAATGTATATATATATAAAGTCAGCCAATCTGATACAAATGAGAGAGAGGTCACAAACTCTGGGACTGACATTTACAGATACATGTGCTACCCTGTACAAACCAAGAGAAGGAACGGGCACAGCCAACAGGCATCTGCCAGATCTCTAATACACGCAAGGTGGTGCCATTGCAGAGGCAATTCGAGCTCCACATCTCAACTCTGCTCGTCTTAGCGACCTTGTTGGAAAGTGAGATGACACCCACTGTCTGGATCTGAAAGTGTTCACAATTTGATATTAAATGTATCTGGGTTTGAATACTGGTTCTATCTCTTAGTTGCTCCATGATCTGATAATTTTCTGATCTACCACCGGCTTCAAGAAGTTTCTCTCTTTGTTCTTTAAGATTGAATAAAATACAACAAGTTCTCAACATGGTGCTTGGCACATAGTTGGTGTCTAGAACATGTAAGCTCTCCTGCCCCCTTCCTATTTACAAGAATTAAATAGGAAGCAAACATCCAGCATAGTACTGGGGCCACTCAGTTAATATTCATGTATTGTAATTCTTTTTTATTGTTACTGCAGCAGAGTAATGGAGCCGGGAGATGCAGGCAGCCAGAAGCCAAAATCAGGAAAAGCTTCTGTCAACGGGAAAGATGGTCTGCTGGCAACTGAAACCAGGGCAGACGTGCTGGGAATAATAACCCCTTCCAGCCAAAGAAAACTTTCATTTACGGACTTTATGAAGACTTTTCAGTACATTCTGGGTTTTGAGTTTCAATTGTATAGAGTGACTGCATAATTAGATTAGTCAAATGACAACAGCAGTCACCTGTTCCATTATGAAATGTGGTATCTGAATGCAAATGCAAATCATCAATAAATAAATAAGGGAGGGGGAAGAAAGGAGTGTGGTTGGGTAATAAGTTACACTAGACAGTTGGTCCCAAAGGCCGGATGTGACTGGCTGTTGGCTGTTGGTGAGGATTATTTTGAATGGGAACTGTCATGGTGTAACATCAGTAGACTTTTGACTTTCTGCCTTGCTGGAGTATTCCCCAGGGGCAAGGGCTACCAAAAGAGAGGTTCCTGATGATACTACATGCACAAGATAATGCGATTCCTTAAAAACTGGGGTACTAATAGAACATTTGCAAAAAAGAATTACTGCTCTCTTCTGAGAAGCTAATAATACACTGAAACGAATGCATAAGGAAACTATGGTCCTAGCTCATCTCACATGAAAATAATTAGAACATCTAGTATTCCCTGTGTACATAACTATCAAGCTCTAGCCACAGTAACAGGGACATGGGCTGGGAGTAGGTACCCAAAGATAAGAGGAATTTATTAGTGTTCTCTTTAAGTTTTATTTATAACAAAAAATGCAGATTTTCAAGATGTATTTTGGTTAATACTTATTGTTTTGAACTAGGTCAAACTAATCAATCTTGTCAGAGGGGTGTGTGATAGTTCTGATTAATGATTTCTTACATATTAGCATCAGGATGTCAAAAGATGCCTAAAAACCTAGAATATTTTCCTATAATGATTCACTAGCATTAGAACAGTGAGTAATAGTAGGTCACTTTCATTTTATTTCATATTCATATGATAGCTTGCAGTATGCCCATAAAATATGTGTTTTATAGGCTCAGAGGGTCTTGGTTATTTGCAAGAATGTTTCAAATGCTTCTATCCTCCCACCACCCGTGAGACTGTTGTTTGAAATGATCTCAAGAGCATATAGAAAAGATCTTTTATTTTGCCTGTAATACACGAGTTGAAAGACATAAGACATAGCTCTAACAAAGGGTGTGTCTAAAATAGGAAAATGCTAAAGTCAAGAAAATCAATTACTTTATCCTAGAAGACACTACTATATAATGGACCATCTGGTCAGATGCCAACCATTTAAGGAAAAGAAGAATCTGAGTCTGAAATAATTGGGCAAAAAGGAACAGACAAATGGGGTAGAGATTGGGAGACCAAGGTTCTATCTGAACAGGTTTTTGTGTGATTTTGGGCATTCGTGAGGTTTTCTGTTGACTTTCCAATTGTAAAATGAGTATGTCTGCATGGCTACTTCATGCTATTGTGGGAATCAAATGAAATAACCTATTTACAAATGGTTTGGGAAAGCATAACAGGCTTTGCAAGTGCAAAACATTACTGAGACACTCCATGCTTTCTCAGCTCAGATACATCGTCCCATTCTTCAGGCTATGATTTCACTGGCAGGCTAACCAAATCCATGGAACACAAAGGCCATTTGCAACAGGGTTTTGTTATATTCATTAACAGAATTTAGCTCCCTTTCTCTGAGGACTTGTAGCAGGATTGGAAGATAGATGACAGATTCTCTCTGTAATGGTGAACATAATGGGTTCATTTAATTAATTCAGTGACAATTAAGATACTCAATTCAGTTTGATGATGTGTTAGCAAAACATCTGGTTGACGGGTCTGAATCTCAATTTTCCAGGTATTTTTATAATAGACAATACTTCTAGAGGAAGAAATTTTGCTATGACTCAAAATTAAGACTTTGTCCTGGATAAATCCATATTTATCCTTAATCTTACCTTCTATGCACATTTTAAACCATTTCTTTTATATTGGGTTTGGTTTTGATGAAGAAAAATTTATTTCAAATTTCTTTCTCCTCATTTTTCCCCATCTATTTAGGGGCTCACAAACTGACTCACTGGTTACTATAAACTTGGAGTCACTTCAGTAGATTCTCATTAGTAAAATATTAAGTGACTGTTGAGAACTGATCTTGCCACTTCAGTCAATAAACTGGAGAGGATATATTGTTTAGATTCAACCGGAGCAGTCAAATCAACATGTGAAATACAAAAAGAAAAGATAATAAAAATAAATGACAAGTTGAATAGTATTAAATATAAATATTTCTGATAAATATTCATGGTAAAGAAAAACCAGTGGGAGCTGAATTGTACAGAGAAGGCTTCATGGAGTAGGTTGTGTTTGAAGGCTAGTGCATAAAATTGTATGCATTTTTTAAAGAATTCAGCTTAGTTAACTGTGCTTGAAAATGTTCAGTTTTCAAAGAATTTGGCCTTTGTAAAAATAAAATCAAGATTCTGGCACACTTGCATGATGACTCACATAAGCTTCACAAAACACAATACTTTTTTGAAAGCATTTTACTGATGAAGAAAAATATAGAGAAATTAAGTAACCTGCCCAATGCCCCATAGCCAGCAAGTACTTGAATCCAGATTTGAGCTCAAGCAGGACGGCAGAGCCCAAGACCCACCATCTATTTCAGGAAGTCTCTTGAGGAATATTAGGATCTCCAGGAGCATGGGCTGATGGAGAAAAGGGGAAAGGAGGAGCACGGTGCCACTCAGGGAACACAAATACTTCATGTTATTTGATATCCAGGGTTCATACTGAGGCTCATTTCAAGGTCCAGCTACTCTTTAGACTGAGGATCTTAAGGTACTCCTCACCTGGGTCAGCATCCCTTCAAGAGTTTGGCAAGGGTGATCCAACTAGGGAGAAGCAGCAAGGATCACAGATGAGCAGGATGATGTCAAGGAGTTATTGATGCCTGTCAATCATTTTGTGAAGAATGAAAACTTCACTGACGCTCTTTCCTTTGATAAATTTGCTCCATGTCCATAATATCACCGATAATTGATATGATAGTAGACATACAGTAATATGTACTAAGAAAAAAAGGAACAGTTTCCAGAGGATGATTTTGCAAATCAAACCTAAAAGCTAGTAGGATGTATTATGAAAGGGCAGATCTGAAAGGCAAAAAAATATAGATATGGAAGAATTTTGCGGCAATGGTTGGAATTTGTTCACACGCCTCTGCATCCATGCTCTTGGATAGTTCCTCCCCACACTGGCTCTGGATTTGGCCATGGTACTTGCCTTGGCAGATGAAACAATATAAAATGTGACAAGCAGAAGCTTGTGTTGTGCACGGAACCCTGAGAATACCATGGTAAGGAGCCAGTGCTAGCAGGCTGAAAGATAAAAGAATGAGATGCATAAGCTGGCTAACTACCAGGTACCAAATACAGCTGACCCTTGAACAATGTGGTTTTGAGCTGCATGGATCCATGTATATGTGGGTTTTTTCAATAAATATGTTGGAAAAACATTTGGAGGTTTGTAACAATTTGAAAAAGACATTTTATTTTCTCTAGCTTAGTTTATTGTGAGTATATGATACATATAATATACAAAATAGATGTTAATCACTGTCTATGTTATTGGTAATACTTATGGTCAACACTAGGCTATTAGTAGGTAAGTTCTGGGGGTGTCAAAGTTATATGCATATTTTTTATTATGGGGGAGCAGTGGTCTGCAACCCTAAACCTCTCATCACTCAAGTGTCAGCTGTATGCCAAAAATCCTAGATCAGCCACCTACCGGATGGCTAAAGTCCATCAGGAAGTCCAGCAGAAATCAAACAAGTAGACCCTGGCCAGAAGAGATAACCAGCCAACTCAATCATGAGCTAAATAAAATGGTTGTTCACTTTAAGCCTCTAAGTTTTGGGGTGGTTTGTTACATAGCAAAAGCTGATTGAAATGATAGAATACTATTTTAAACAATGGGAATAATAAACAAAACGTATTACATCCAAGAGCAAAACCACCTGTTCCTTGTTTCCCAAATTAAAGACCTGGTGACCCAGAGGATTATACTGCAAGAGTTAAAGCTGGGCCTCTAGCTCCTTGCAGGCTCCCAGGAGCAAGATAAGGAAAACTGATGGATAGGGCAACATTGTCTATTTTGTTTCTGGAGTTTAGAGCTAGAAATAGTCCAAAGACAAACCAAGGAGAGACAATGAAAGTTGCCACAAGACCCTTAATCAATGCTCCCTTTTGGATTTGTGAAAATAACTTCAGCTCTGCACATAGGCTTGTTAATAATTTTGTATACAGCTTTAGAAGTAAAACAATACTTGTCCTTTCAAGAGCTTGTAGTAATGTGATGGCCGGACTTGCAATGAAGGGAGTTAACTGACCAAGGATGGGGAGTCTCCCAGACCTCCACAGATCCTTGCTGATGCCCAGATGCCCACCCATAGTTGTCTGTCACCTCCTGCTCCCCACCACACTCCTTCTTTCCCAAGCATAAAAGGAGCTTGAATCAACCCTGAGTTCAGATGGGCCTTTAGGCCAACAGTCCTCCCACCTTCCAAGCTGCCGGCTTGTTGAATAAGCTCTTTCCCTACTTGACACTGGGTCTCTCGGTCTGTTGGCTGAATCCCGGGATGGCAGAACTGAATGTTTATGGTCTACACGAGGACTGTGTGGTATGTCCAGGCAGGAAGGCCCATGGACAGCCTCAAAGAATCCCACACCTAGAGTGGCAGGAGAACAGCAGAGTTATTCTCATGCAACTGAGAGTAAAATAGAAAAATACCATTGAGACTTAGAAGGACAGCATACTCTCCCAGTTTGAGGCAGGATCACTTACTCTGTCCCTAAACTGAGCCTGGCTCATGCAGATTGTCAGCATTCAGGAGGAGGCCTTGTCCATGGGAACAAGAAACAGCACAGAAGCAACTGATAAGACAACCAGTGGAAGACATCGCTGGTGACAACACGCTCCCCAGGGTATGTCACTGTGGACAGATACTCACCCAGGGCTGACTTCCTCCTCACCCTCCTGCCCTATCAAAAAGGGATGCACACCAGGTTTTCTTACTAAGAAATCAAAGTGCCATTTTATTTACTCTATCAGCTAAGCGCTAAGTCCATCACTTTACATTTTCATATATATTCATATATATATATGAAAAATTTTTCATAGACTATATTCAGATATATTCTATGTTCTTAGTAATATAGTTGAAAGGTATTAATAAAAGTATTAATTTCTGGAACCATAAGTAAAGTTTATAACTCTCAATCCCCCCCCAAAAAAATCACACAAATAAAAACCTGCATTCGGTATTGAAAAACTAGAGAGGGGCGCCAAAAATCACGCCCCCAAAGTCTAACAACACCCTCCTAGAAAAGCTCGACAGTAGTGCAAGATCACTGGGAGAGCCCCACACCTGTTCTGGGCAGGTCAGAACACGGGAGCGAGGAGAGCCCACCGCCCGGGGTCTCATGCAGTGGAGGAATCCCACAGCAGTGGAAGGGGCTCCCCCAATAGTGAAAGTACATGTGGGGAGAGCTTCTCTTTACCGCGGCAGAGAGCCGGCATGACAAAAGCCTGGCTTAGTCACAGCTTGCAGGCAACTGGGCAACTGACAAAGCAGCATACAGGGTGGGAATGTGGCCCCCAGAAAAGGGTCCATCATGCTCACAGCCAGTGTGGCACCACAATGAAGTCCTGAGGCTGGCACTGTTCACACTTCCAGTGATGCTCAGTCTGTCAAAAAAGTAACCTATTCAGGCAAATTAATATTACGGGCACTGCAGCTCCAACTGCAACAGAGGGAAATTATGGGATTGAGTAACCGAGGGGCTGTCCACTCGCCCTGCCAATAGCAGCATCAGGACTATGTAGAATCCTTTATATATGGGGAGAATAAATGGGAAGGTAATTCACAAAACAATGCCACACACCTTTCTATGACACAAAATGCCACGAAGTAAACTTGTGACAGTATCTTCTCTGTGTAAAATTTTAAAGGTGAATGACATTGACATACTAGGAAAGAGATGAAAGGGAACTTAGCAGACACACTGCTATTAGAAGGAAACTTGCTAGAGGGCAGGTGGAAATAATAGAGAACTGGAGGGAAAAAGACAATAGATGAAAATTAAAAATGCAGTAATAGGTTGATTCTCTATTAGTGGCAACAAAGAGTTGAACTGCCAATGAAGGAAATTTAGAATAAATGCTATAAGGGACAATAAATGCTAGAGGGAGGAGGAAGGGAGAAGGCTGAGAATGAAAATGATGAAAGTGATAACTGGGGTATAAAATGGGATGAAACATACAAGCAAATGTTACTTCCAAAGAATAAACCAGAACAAATGAACAGGAAAATAATTACACAGAATAACAACACAGATACAAAAATAACTGTAATTGTTAATATTTTCAGAGCACTTATTATGTAACAGATATGGTAGTCATAATTGCTGTATATATACTAATTCTTTAACTTTCAGGGAAGCAGGCATGATTATGATGTCCATTTCAAAAATGAAGAAAGTGAGGCTTTCTTCATTTACCATAGAACAGGAAAAAGTTTTTTCTTTAACTTAAGAAAACCTGAATCAATAGAGTTAAATGATTCAGCAGATAATACATATATGTGAAATAAAAAAACATAAGTTTCTAGCAACTGTGTACTTTCATTTCGAATTTCAAGGATTGGGAAGACATTACATGAATCTAAGTAGGAGAAAAATATATACACATATATATGAAAAATCATCATGAAATTTTTCATATATACATGGAAATTTAGTTTTCTTCTGATTTTGCCAGTATATTGAAAACATGGGCGCACTGAACCAATATCTATAGTGTTTTAAAGAAGGAACTTTCTCTCATCTCCTCTGTATCCAGATACTGATATGTATTATCTATATACCAACATACACACAGGCAACAAAAGTTACTGTCAGATATGCAAGGGCTTGGGAATTGAACAGACACATACAACCCTGAAATACCACTGGGAGAAGTATTCTAGCTTTGCAATAAATTAGTTACAAATGCTAACAAAAATAAAATTTGCTAAAATAGGGATATGTAAAATAAACATACACAAGTCAATAAGTTTCATATGCACAAATAACCAGTCAGTAGATATAAGGGAATAAAAAAATCAACTCTTTGTTCCCACTAATAGAGAATCAACCTATTACTTTTAATTTTTAATTTTCATCTATTGTCTTTTTTCCTCCAGTTCTCTATTATTTCCACCTGCCCTCTAGCAAGTTTCCTTCTAATAGAAACACAAAATACAATTAACAAGGAATATACAAACCCTGTATAAGGGAACTTTACAGTATACCTGAAAGACCAAAACTTAAGCAAATGGAAAGGCACATCATGTTCTTGGGGAGAAGGCTCAGCTCCAGAACGGGTCGGAGAAGAGGGGAAGGAGAGTTTTGGGGGCGGGGGGAGGGGGAGTCAGGGTTCTACTTTGGTCATGTTTGACCCTCTGTGAGAGAGTCTCGTAGGCATCAGATAAATGAGTGCAGAGCCCCATGGAGAGGTCAGCATGAAGGCTATGAACTTGGGCATCCTAGGCATATGTCACTTAGCAGCAGTGTGTATGTGGAGAATGGAAAGGTACCTAGGATGACATGTGGACATGCCAACATTTATAGATGAACTGGACAGTGGAGAACCATCCAGAAGACTGGGGCCCAACTGTGGGCAGTGAAAAAGAAGAAAGCCAAAACACTGACTCCCTGGAAGCCAAAGACAATCAAGTCCTTCAAGGCAGGAATGTTTATCCTGCATTCCCAGTGCCAGGCCTGTAGTAGGAAATCAGAAAATAAGTGTCAAGTAAAAAAAGCCAGAATACATCCATGAGGAAAAGAATGTTTCCTAGAAAAATATAAATTGTGAAAATGGACTCAAGAGGTAGATGAAAACAAAAACTTTAGACTAATCCTGTGTATTATATAAATATGTAAATGTATATATATGTACGTAAACATAACTGAAGAGTCTTAATTCTAATTAAAGTTCAAATCTACCTTTATGTTAAAAGACTAATACAATATAACCAATTGTCTAATAGTACCAAAATTTCTGGTAAAACATTCAGCCAAATGTGCATGAAATGCTGTAATAGAGATGAAAAGGCATGAAGTATTCATTAATAAAATACGGAACACTAACTATACAAATCATATGAACACACTGGTCCTCGATAAGACCCTGAATATCATGCAGCCCTCTCTCTCACCCCTACGTGGGCCATCAGAACCTGCTCCTATAGCCAGGCTCTCTTCTTCCAACTTGCCACAAACTCCTTTCAACGAATTGCTGACATCTAGACCTTCTAATGATCCTTAGAGGTCTAAAAACAGTTTGACCAGCTAACAAAATACAAGGTAGAAAGCTGGCATGGGTTTCTCTCTTATTTTTAAATGTCTTCAGAGAATTTATAGGGTTAAATTAGACCTGGCATTATAATAACTATTTAGTCTCCCGTCATATGCAGTTCCAAAAGGGTATGATTAATTTCATACTTGCAGCCATCAAAGTAATTTTCATGATGTCAGCTACGTTCCTGACCGTATTTAATTAGAATCATGCTGTCAGATTAATTTCCTGTGTGTAAAATCTCTTCTGTCTTCAGAACAAGCAATGGGTGCTTCTTACTTTTTAAAAAATCTATCATAGAGCCTTTTGTTCTATAGAGGGTGAATTTGTTCATTCAGAAAAGCCAGTCAACCAAACCAAAACTAATTTTCTAGCCTATCATAAATATGATTAAATAACATGTCTGTTCCTTCCTGGATAAGATGGGTGTTATCTTTTTTACACACTCCTAATGAAGCTCTACAACTTCAGTTCGGCAAGCAAATGAAATCAGTCTTTCATAAACATTATAGCTAAACTGATTATCTCGTGTGTAAATTACTACTACTGCTTCTTCCTAGCTTATTGTATCCGTATATTTTCCCTTCTCAATGTACTTCTAAAGTACAATTTTAGTACTAACTTGAATCCACTTTACCCTGTGAGCAATAATATTCTTTGTAAATTAGAAGTTTCCTATTTATGAATGACTGTGCCAATCTATTTTTTTAGCACCAGGGGCATCGTTTGGTGTTACAAGCTTGTAAAGTCAGGCACACCAGTGCAGTGAAGGTCAGCCGTAAACTTGGTTACGCTATGGCTTCCTCTCTCAAGAATTACCTCCTTTTTTTCATTTAGCAATCATACGATGTGGGCGATCACTGTTTCATCTTAATTGTTGTAATACCATTTAATCTGTTAGAATAAGTATTTTAAAAGCTTATGTACCAAAGGAGCACGGGATGTTCACAGGCACTTATGAACAGAACAAGAGCTATGTTTTCTGATAGCATAGCTTTAAAAGTGAGGAAAAACAATTTGCAACTCCACGTACTGTTATTTCTAAACCATTCTAAGGTGGTGATCACCAGAGGCAGGAGCAAAACCACGCTGGATTCTGTTCAGGTCAAAGGGATGGGATATTATGAGTTGGTTTATGGCCATCTTTCTCTACCATGCCACTGTAATCCTAAATTTTTCTGTTATTTTTTCTTAGTATCGTCTCTAAACAAACTCCATCTTATATTGATTTCAGTGATGTGAATTGTTTACCACGTGAGAAGGTGCTTATATAATTTTTTTAAGTCATTAAATGCCTCATGTACATAGGAATCTGTTCTAGGCAATGCAAAATGTAGCCTGGTAGAAACTCCTCCTAAACTCTGGAAATCAGCTTAGTGCTGCAGAATAATGTCTACCACAGTGAATGGGTTCATGACTTAAATAAAAGCATTAAAAAAAAAAATCATGCAGGCAAGGCATGATAAAAAATCTAAATTATAAAAACCGAATTTATAAAAATCAAAATGATAAATAACATTGCTTTCAAACCTCAAGCAAAAATGGAGTTAAGGCAAAAATTACAAATTAATGAAATTTACTGTTATTTTTTTTTTATGGAGGGAAAGTTTGTCACTTCATAATCACTTGCTATAAATTAAATGTACAATTATTTATGGGCACATATACAGCTTATTAGTTCCAACAATTGCCAAATGCTTGAATCAAATTTTATAAAATGAACATTCAATGTGTGAAAAATTGTAAAAATTCACTACATAAAATTGAGTTAAATATATATTGATTATTATAAAATGTGCATAAATGCTAAGCATAGTTTAAATGTAATTACAAATTTTCAGCTTTGCTTGCTTATCATGTTAGCCCTGAGAAAACATATATTTTACAGCCACAAAGAAATCATTATATTAATGGGAAAATGATTTATTTACCTGGGTCTTCTATAGTTAAGTTCTTTATTAACCACTGAACAATGTCTGACCCTAGAAAAAGAACAAAGAAAAACACAAATATACGTGAACATTTATTTATACATGTTAACTTTAAGAACTCTTTATTTTTTGGTACTCATCTTAGTAGGAATGTTTCAAATTGTTATAATAATAGATTAAAATCCAGGCACATATGGAGTACTGAAAACAGAGTGTGAATACCTAGTTTTTATTTAATGAACCAAGGTGTAACTCGTAAGCAATTAAATGTGAAATATTTAAACATAAAGACTTAATATACCAGCAGTTGATAATGCCAGTCATTCATTTGTTCATTGAGTGTATGTGTTACATACAATTCTTAGCATGACATAACTAATACCTTATAAAATGGTCCCTGTCTCATTTCTGTTTGTCTCTACTCTATCCTTGTATCTACTCTTAAGCCAAGTCAAACATGTTATCAGCTTTTGGGTGTTTCACGCCTCTGTATCTTTATAGAACTATTCTCATTGACTGAAAACATCTGCCCACTATTTCCAAGACACTCAAGATTCGTTTACACAATAGTACTTTCCTTGGCCCTCACCTTTGCTCACTGAGTTTATACCACCCTCAGTGGAACTTCACTGGAATCTGCAGTCTTATATTTTTGTGTAGATTACACAACACTACAACTGCTTATTTGATCACAGCCTTAGAGTTAGTACCTTGAAAACTGGGTATCATATACATCTTTGTATATGTGGAGCACAGCATGAGCCTAATAACCTGTGACAGCGAATGTATGTTTTCACTTCATACAGAGGAAATGAGGGTGGGTCTGCAGAAACTGACTGAGCTAGATTTTGATATATAAAAAAGACAGAAACTTGGTAAAATTAAAGGGCCTATGGTAAAATTAAAATGAGAGCAGTCAATAAAAACATGTATTGCACACTTTCTATATTCTATGTGCTAGGAATATAGGAACTTAAAACTAATAAAAGCATTCACAAAGCATTCAGCAGGTCTTGAATTCCAGGTTAATGAATTTGGATTTTTTTTCCCCCTATAAATTAGGCAGAGATAGAGACATGTGATCTTTTTTGAGCAGGAGAAGGACCATCAATGCAGTTTAAGGAACATGACTGACAATATATGTGGAGTGCCCCAGGCCAGTCAGAAATAAAGTGGACAGGCAATACTTGTGCTGGTTGTAATCCAGAATTCAAGGATAAAGCTTGAACTAATTTAGTGTTCAAGCTGAACTAGTTAAACTACATTAAATTTAAATTTAATTAAATTTTAGCAATTAAAGCAAAATCAGAGAGTTGTTCTCAGGACTGTGACTAATTAGGAATGGGGGTAGCCAGTGGGAGGATCAAAAGAGAACTCAAGGTTTCCACCTGGAGCGTTGTGGACAAACAGGATGGTGAAAATATGAGCATAAATGATAGTTAGTAGAGGAGTTGATATACCTAAGATGCTCATTTCTATTTAAATTTGGCTTTCAGCATGATCCATTTCTAGATAAAACAACAAAAGATATATATGAAAATAGTGTTGTATGCAGAGCAAGTTGCATCAGGACGGCAAGAATGAAATGATGTGTGAACCACATTCCATTTCTATCTGTCTTGGAGACTGGCTGAAGTTTTGGCCTACCCACCTGAGATGTGGCAGGTAAGTTACATTAACAATGGCTAAATAATTCTATCTGTTTGAAACAAAATAGTCTCAAAGTAACTTCAAAACAAACTTGATTATCAAACTTGACAATAATGTCCTGAAAACACTCACATCCTCCATTTATTTCAATATGTGTGCATTTAAAAGTATTTTCCTGTGTTTAATCTAACTTGCATTATTTTATAACTGTTCCTTTTACAGCTACCACTGATTTAAATGCATTTCAGAGGATGGATTCCTCGAGATCTAAAAGAAGCTCTGAGGGTAGGAAGGGAAACCAGCGTGTTGTGTTTAGCCATATCACCTAAGTTATCTTGAGGCATGTTCCTCCTTTGAAAAAGAAAAGGGGAAAGAACTCAGTTTTTTCAAGTGTGTATGTACTGAACCTTGACCAATGTAGAATCTTGGTACCCAAATTTTATGCACTGTCTCCAGGCATCCTGCTCATTTTTCACATTTGAGCATCTATCTGAGGAACATATGTGAGCAGCCACTGGAAGTTTTCCATTTTTTTGAAGTAGCCAAATATTGGTTCCAGGACTATAAATTTTTCTTAGTGTGAAAATGATTTACAAATGTTTTTAGAGAAAAAAATTTTTAAAGTTTTCTTCTTTTCTTTTTCTTTTTTTCTTTTTCTGAGCAGAAAGAAATGCAAGGAAGCCTAATTTAAAACTACATTTAATTTGGGAAATAGGAAACTTAGTTTTGAGCATTTCTGTCTGGGTTGTATTCTCAGTTCAGCTCTGAAGAGTCCATTTGACCCCTTGTCAATTTCACTTAGATGCAATTATGGTATTACTGCTATGTGATCACCCCGAGATGGTTTTCAGTTAGAACATTAAGAATTATTATTTGATTGTAAAATGTATATCCAAGTTCACCATATTCCTCTCCTTGCATCTGTGACAACAAGACATTAACTCCCAGTTGAGGGAAGAAGAGACAGAAAGAGAGAGAGAAAAAAAATTCCAACATCTTAATGGAACCACAAGACTGAGAGAGAAATGTGCCATCATAGTCATGTTGAGAACTGTGATTCAAATTTAAAAGGGATCATTACAGCCAGGAGGGGTGTAGGAAGGCACATTTCTAGCAATTTCTCAGCCTTATGCTTAGTTAACCAGTGGGCAGATCTGCTAAAATTTTCATGTACAAATGTATATATCCAGAATATTTTAGAATTGCATTTATTTTTATTCTGAAGTCCTCACAGTAACATGCAGTATTTATTTCTTTTTTTTCCATTTCTTTTTTAAAAATTGCCAAGAGAGCTACTGATTAGCTACTGCGTGAAACGAGTTAAGAGATGCAACAATTATCTTTATCCTGAGAGATAAAAGAAGCATCTCCTGACTACAGCCTCTGGAAAGTGTGGTTCTGATCAGTGCCCACACTCTCGCTTTGAATTCTTGGAGGCATGTATCACTTTCAGAGTTACAAAATTATGTGTTCCCACTACTTAGCAGAAGCAGTAGGGTTTTATTATTGTATCCCAGTAATCTATGGTTTCAAATGAGAACAAGGAAAACAAACAAGCTAAATTGTTCCTCACATGTTGCTCATAGTTCTCAACATGCTGTACTGTTTCTTACTTCCATGGCTTTTCTAGTACCATTCCCTCTCCATCGCTTTTTTCTTTAGCAAATCCCTCCTGACTCCATACAGTTCATACATTCACTACTTCAGCAAGTCTACTCCGCGGACCCCCATCTCACCTTACTAGGCAAAGAGTTTTCCTCTATGTTTATTAGTATCCTCATCGTTCCTTACACCAGTTAATGGTTTTACCATCCTCTCCTAATTTTTGTCTGTCTTCTCCTGTGTAACAGTGAGTTTCTTGAAGTCAGGGGTGTGTGTTGTTCATCTCTGAATCCCAAACAGCCAGTCTAGTGTCTGACATATAAAAGATGATCAGTAGGTGTTAAAAGAAGGGATGAATGAGTAGCAAGATTCCCCTCTCCAGAGCCTACTCTTATAAAGTTTACGAAAGGATGGCATGTTTGTTACTGAGACACCCCACGGCTTTCCTTCTCACTCACTGCAAGAAGGAATAAACTTGACTTATTCAATCATAAGTGTGCTTCTGGTGGTCTTTGGCTGAAGGCATCGACACCTTCTTTTTAACCGACCTATAATGATAGACAACATTATACTAGATTCAGGTGTACAACATAATGAGTCAATATTTGTATATACTGTGAAATAATCATCCAGTGAACCTAGTTAATATCCATCCCACATACACAGTTGGACATTATTTTTCTTGTGATGAGAACTTTAAAAATTCAATCTCTTGGCAACTTTCAAATATATGATACAGTATTATGAACTACATTTACCAGGCCATCCATTACATCCCCAGGACTTATTTCATAACTGCAAGTTTGTGCCTTTTGGCTGCCTCCACCCATTTTGACCCCTCTCTGCCCTGGCAACCACCCATCTGTGTCTATGCATTTTTGTTTGGTCAGACACTTATCTCCTCTCATGTTGGTTCCTTGCCGGACTATTATTTCTAAAAAATAGCCTTTGCCATTTCCCATCCTCAAAGGGGGTCATGAAAGTTTTACAGCTTCTGGGGTTCCATCTCCTCTACTGACGGCAGCAGGCAGTTTGAGGCTGAAACCTCAGAGGACAATTCCTAATTCCTGATGGAGGGTCTCAGCTTGGGAAAGGGTCTCTTCTTATCAATTAACTGTGGCAAAAAGGATCAGAGTGCAAACCCAAGGCCATGTTGGTGGGAGGCACGAATGGAAGCCGTTTTCAGAGACAAGGGTGCTTGGCAGATGTGGGTGCAAACTACAGCTTCCTTCCAGATCTTCAGCTTCTAGATGTCCATTAGAAAAAAGGCAGAAAAGATGGGGAGTAGAGCTCAAAAGTATGTCACATTTTAAATGAAATGAACATGGTGTTATTTGTTATGAATATAAATGTGTTTCATTCTGTGGAATTATTATATTCCTGAAAAGCAGAGTGTGAACACATTTTTTTTTTTGCATGGCAATAAACTCCCTTTATGTTCACTGAAAGAGCTATTTGAAAGTGATGTGTATGTGATTTCATTTTTATATGAGCAGGTATCTTTTTGAATAAAGAATTTACTTTCTAAAATGAATAACTAAACTACAGGTGAGTGCTATTGTGTCTGGATTTTTATGTATCAGTTATATTTAGAGAAGATTATCCAGTTTTCATAGAATTAAAATTAACTGCTGATCAGAGCTTGAAACTGGATCAAACTTATAATATAAAAGCACATCTTTCAATCTTCCAATAGCTAATAATACCCCTGAAATCCAAAGGCCAATGGTAGAGTAATGATAAAAAATCTGACTGGTTAATCTGAGACACATTTTAGGTTTTGGTCTACAACACCTTAAAAATGTAGAAAGGAGAAATTTAAATACATGTGTAGATGTGATGGCAAAAAGCAAATTATCTGGTTGACTATTATTTTCTTCCCAGGTTCTTGACTCTTCAGAGTTCTATGGCCCTTGCTCTGAAAGCAGAAAAAAAAAAAATGTTGGCCCTTGTAAATAAAACTTGAATCTGCAAATCAAAGGGATGAAAGTTCAAAGATTCATAGCAATTACTACTAGCGTCTACTGAAGAGGGAAAGTAAAAACTTATTTCTCTCTACAGAGCACAATGAAGCAGGTCAGAGTTATGGGGTAGAGCTCCTTGGTTGTTTTTTGGAGCAGATATTTAATCAAGATCGTGGAAATTTATCCGGACTTTTAAACTTTGATGTATAAGCTCTTTAAACTATAGAAAGGTTTCTTCAGACACTAAGCAAGGGCATTGTGCCTCTTCAAAGCCTAAGAAGCTATGAAAACAAACAGCAAAGATGAAAATAATGAGGAGATAAAAGAATATCAGGATGACCCTAAGCAGTGATTCCCACCCTCTCTCAGAACTCAAGATGATTACGGGTCATCAGAGCAGGTTTTTCCAAATCATGTTCTGAGAAGTACTTGTGTCTCTTGTAGGAGATGGTGAGAGGACATGTGGGAAATGCTGTGGATGTAGGCGAAGGAAGAGAAAAAAACAGTTCCTTGATATAGCCTTTACTGCAAAAGAGAGCCCTGTAAAAACCCAAGAGAAAATTAGTTTGCAGTATTTCCTCAGCTTGGGGATATAGGATCCCTTTAAGGGACTATTTTATTTTATTTATATTTTATTTTCTGATTCTACAGTTCTTTAGACTCATAGAAATGACATAAATAATAAATAAAAGTGTACATGGGCAAATATAACTATGAATTTTGAGTTAGCTAATACATTGGAATTTAGATTCTTATTTTTGTCTAAAAAAGTCAAACGCATAAAAGCAGAGAATAGAATGGTGTTTGCTAGGAACTAGAAGGGTGGGGGAGTGGGGAGATGTTGCTCAAAGGGCACAAAGTTTCAGTTATGCAGGATGAATTAAGTTCTGGAGATCAAATGAACAGCATGGTTCTAATGAACAGACTATACTTAATAAACTGGATTGTATACTTAAAATTTGCTAAGAGAGTAGATCTTAAGTGTTCTCATCACAAACAAATAATGGTAACTGTGAGGTATAGACATGCTAATTGGCTTTATTGGGGTAATAATTTCACAATGTATATGTATGTTAAAAATCACATTTTACACCTTAAATATACACAATTTTTATTTGTCAGTTATACCTCAATAAAGCTAAGGGGAAAAAAGAAATAGAAGAAAAGGCCAAAGACCTCCCTTAGCCTTCTTTCTACCATGTGCAGATAGAAGAAGCTGGCAGTCTGCCGCCCAGAAGAGAGCGCTCACAGGAACCAATTATATTGGTACCCTGATGTTGGACTTCCAGCTTCTTGAACTGTGAGAAATAAATTTCTGTTGTTTATAAATCATCCATTTTAGAGTGACTAAGCCTGAGCTAAGGTGAAGGACATCTTAGTTGCTTCCAAGTTTTGGCAATTATGAATAAAACTGCTATAAACATCCATGTGCAGGCTTTTGTGTGGACATAAGTTTTCAATCCTTTGAGTAAATATCAAGGAGCACAACTGTTGGATCATATGGTAAGAATAAGTTTAGTTTTTTAAGAAACCACCAAACTGTTTTCCAAAGTGGCTATACCATTTTGCAATCCCACCAGCAATGAATGAGACTTCCTGTTGCTCTACACCAACATTTGGTGTTGTCAGTGTTCTGGAATTTGGCCATTCTAACAGGTGTATAGTGATATCTTGTGGCTGTTTTAATTTGAATTTCTCTGATGACATATGAGGTGGAGCATCTTTTATGCATGTATGCCATCTGGGTATCTTCCTTGGTAAGATATCTATTAAAGTCTTTGGCTCATTTTTTAACCAGGTCATTTGTTTTCTTATTGTTGAGTTTTAAGAGTTATTTGTATACTCTGAATAACAGTCTTTTATCAGATGTGTCTTTTGCAAATATTTTCTTCCAGGCTATGACTTATCTTCTCATTCTCTTGACAGTGTCATGGAACAGAATTTTTTAGTTTTAATGATAGTCCAGTCTATCAATTATTTCTTTAATGGATCATGGCTTTTGTGTTGTGCCTAAAAAGCCATTGCCACATCAAAGGCCATCTAGGTTTTCTTCCATGTTATCTTCTGGAAGTTTATAGTGTTGTGTTTTATAATTAGATTTGTTATCCATTTTGAGTTAATTTTATGAATGGTGTAAGGTCTGTGTCCAGATTCATTTTTTTGCACAAGGTTTTCCAATTGTTCCAGCACCATCTGTTGAAAAGAATATCTTTGCTCCATTATGTTGTCTTGCTCCTTTATTAAAGACCAGTCGACTATATTTATGTGGTTCTATTTCTGGGCTCTCTGCTCTATTCAATTGATCTGTCTATTCTTCCATGAATACAACATTGTCTTGGTTACCATAGCTTCATAGGAAGTCTTAACATAGGTGCCTGTCCTCTGGCACTTTGTACTTCTCCTCCAATATTGTATTGGCTATTCTGGGTGTTTTGCCTTTCCATACAAATTTTAGAATCAATTTGTCCATGTCCATAAAATAACTTTCTGGGATTTTGAGTGGGATTCCATTGAATCTATAGATCCAGTTGGTTTGAATATTGAATCTTCCTATCCATGAACATGGAATATATCCTCATTTATTTAGTTCTTTTTTTATTTCTTTCATCAGAGTTTTATAGTTTTCCTCATATACATATTTTTAAGGACTTATACCTAGGTACTTCTTAATCCAACTTTATACTTGAAGATAATTATAGGTTCACATACAGTTGTAAGAAGTAATACAGAGAGGTCTCATGTATCCTTTACAAAATTTCTTCGAAAGGGTAACATTTTGCAAACCTATAGTACAGTACCACAACGAGAATACTGGCATTGGTACAGTGAAGACACAAGACATGTCCATCACTGCAAGTGTCCCTCATGATGCCCTTTATAGTCACACTATTTTTTCTTAATCCCTGGTAACCACTAATCTATTTTCCTTTCTACAACTTTGTCATTTTAAGAAAGTTATGTAAATGGGTTCATATAGTATGCAACCTTTTGACATTGACTTTTTCTTTCTTCACTCACTCAGCAGAAGTCACTGAAAATTCTTCCAGGTTGTTAAATATATCAATAGTTCATTCCTTTCTATTGCTGAGTATTATTCTGTGGTATGGATGTACCACAGTTTGTTTAATCATTCACCTATTAGTTTTGGCTTTTATGTATGATAAAGTGCAGATGCTATAAATATTTCTGTGTAGATTTTTGTGTGAAAATAAATCTTTATTTCTCTATGATAAATGCCTGCAAGTTCAATTTCTGGGTTATACATAGCCTATGATTCTGTTTTTATAAAATTCTATGAAATGAAAATTAACCTAGATTGACAAGGTCAGTGGGGACTGGGGCTAGGAAGGTGAGAAGGATAACGAGGATGGATTTCAAAGGGGCACAAGGAAACCTTGGGGTGGGGGTGGAAATGCTTACTATCTTGATTGTGGGGATGGTTTGAGAGATATATTAATGTCAAAACCCATCAAACTTTATACTTTAAAACATTACTATGCAGTATGGTATTGGCATAATAACAGACACATAGATCAATGAAACACTAAAAACAAGCCCAGAAATAAACCTACACATATGTAGTCAATTAATTTTGACAAAAGAGTTGAGAATATACAATGGAGAAAGGACAGTCTCTTCAATAAGTTGTGTTGGACAACTGGACAGCCACATGCCAAAGAATGAAACTGGATCACTATCTCATACCATATACAAAATACAAAAAATCAACTTGAAATGAATTAGAGATTGGATGTAAGAAGACATGAAAACATAGAACTCCTAGAAGAGAACACAGGCAGTAAGCTCTTTGACATTGGTCTTGGTTATGAATTTTGGGATTTGACACCAAAAGCAAAGCTACAAAAACAAAAATAAGCAAATGGGACCACATCAAACAAAAGCTTTTACATAGCAGAGGAAGCCATCAACAAAATGAAAAGGCAACCTGAATGGGAGAAAATATTTGCAAATCACATATCTGATAATAGTTAATATTCATAATATATAAATAACTCATAAAACTCATAAAAAAACAACAAAAACAGATTTAAAAATGGGCAGAGGATCTGAACAGACATTTTTCTAAAGATGACACACAGATGGACAACAGGTACATAAAAGATGCACAATATTACTAATCATCAAGGAAATACAAATCAAAAACCAAAATGCGCTATCACTTGGCACCTGTCAGAATGGTTATTATCAAAAAGACAAGACATTAACAAATATTGGTGAAGGTGCGGAGTAAAGGAAAACCTAGTACCATATAAACTGATGCAGCCACTATGGCAAACAAGATATACACAAAAAATCAAATACAAATAGTCCATATTATGTGATGAATAATTTCATTGGTACTTTAATTAAAACAACATGTGAATAACAATTTTCACTCAACACACCTGGCAAAATAAAAAAAAAAAAATCCATAATACACCACTTTGAGAAAGGAATTGGAAACCAGAACTTTCATGTACTTGTTAGTTCAGTCTATTTGCAGGATAATTTTATATATTATTTGTAAAATTATAAATCCACTATTTAAAATTTTTACCCTGTGCATAAATAGATACACTCATACACACACACACACACACACACACACACACACACACACACATACACAAATATACTCATTTGGCATTGTTTGTAAAAAAAACCCACCCAAAAAAGATACCAATATAACCTGATACTCTGGTGTTCTGAGCAAGTGTGTGCAGATTCCTGAAGGTCGCCACCCTTTACTTTTAGAAAAGGCCTTGGTGTAGAGGATAACGGGATCCCATAAAGTGCTTTGTTCTACCTGGGCCTTCTGGGTTATATCAAAATATAATTATGACAAAAAACAGGACCCAGTTTTAAACCTTTGAGAAAGGGCTCTCCTTATCACTTCTGCCTTGACTCCAGCAATGTGTTATGGGACTACTCACCTGACCATTAAACCAAATTCATTTAGCATTTTTCTGAGCATAATGAGAAAACAACCTTAGACAGGCATCCTTCCTACCTAGAAGGAGCTCCCTGCCTCATAAGGGAAGGTAGCTATAAAGAAAGGAGAAAGAGAACTATTCTGACTCTGTGCCTTTACTTCAATGCGGGCTGGAAATCCTGAAGAATCCACGGCAACTCGCAGCCTCCACTACAAATGTACAGTCTCCCACCTCAGTCTTTCTTACTGGTGCTCAGTAATTTATTTTCCATCCACTCACTCATTCATTTATTTGTTCACTTAATCATGAAGGCATAGTATCTGATAATGGAGACACTGACGCCCTGGGAGGAAAAGGTGAAAGGAATATGAGACACCTCCAAGCACTCAGTGAGTGGAAGCAGAGGCAAGGAAAGAGATGTCTGTGTCCCAACAGACAAAGACCAGCCCTCAGTGGGGCAAGCACATGAGGGACTTCACACGGCCTGAGACGGGAGGAAGGACAGGAGCACCAGGAACCTGTGCTCACGGACACCCCCTCTCCCATGCTTCATGATGGCTGCTGCCATCTTTCACTGCTGGCTCAAATTTCTCAACCATTTTTTGGAAGTTGCTCAAAATGAAAGCAAAATGCAGAAGTTTAAGTTGACCAAAATGTACAGCCCTGCTTTTACAGAGGTATAATTTATGTACACCAAAACACACAGATTTACATATAAAATCTGACAAGTTCTGACAAATGTACGCACCTTTTCAATTAAGATACAGAACATATCCATCATCATATAACTTAAATGCCCCTGGGTTCCCTTATAGTCAAGACGACCCCGTGCCCTCACAAAGGAACAGGGATTCTCATTTCTGTTACCATGTTTTAGATTTGCCTGTCCCAGAACTTTATAAAACAGAATTTTACAATATATACTTGCTTGTACCTGGCTCTTTTTGCTCAACGCTGTTCTTCATAGTTCTTCATAGTATTGCATGTTTCAGTGTTTCTTCTGAGTTAGAAGTTAGAAGTTGCTGAGTTATTTCCATTATATGAATATACTACAATTTGTTTGTAGACCTTTGGGTTTTTCCTAGTCTATGATCATTGTAAATAAAACTGCTACACTGATCTGAATTCCAAGATGTCTCAGTAGCTTTCCAGATTATAGTTCCAATAGGAGGTGCCTTTCACAAATGACCCCAGTAATTATTGAATTAACAATAACTGGCAGCAGCAGTGGGTACTCTGGGGACGGACTAACATATGACATTACACCCAGAAATGGGAAGTGGGTACCTCTGGGACTTTATAATTGAATATCATGTTGGAAGGAGAGCCAGTGATGGGGGCAAACTGGAAAGCAGGATTGGGTCAGAGGAAAATGAGCAACCCAAGAGTGAAGTAAATGTTACAGGCTGAACTGTGACCCCCAAATTCCTATGTTGAAATCCTACGCCCAGAATCTCAGAATGTGGCTGGAGATAGGATATTAAAGAGGTAATTAAGATTCAGTAATGTCATTAAGATGGGCTGTAATCCAATACGACTGGTGTTGTTATAAGAACAGGAAATTAGGACACAGCTACACATGGAGGGAAGACCGCATGAAGACGGCCCTGTACAAGCCAAAGAGAGGTGCCCCTGGAGACCCCCTTACTGACACCTTACGCTCAGACATCCAGCCTCTGGAGCTGTGAGACAGTAAGTTTCTATTATTTAAGCCAGCCGGTCAGTGGCACTTTGTTATGGCAGGCTTAGCAGGCAAACAGAGTAGGTCAGATGGGTCATGCAGAGAATAACAGAAGAGGCTTGGTGACTATTTGGACTTGAGCATCTTAAGGGGGCTTTGGTCTGAAGGGATTACCCACTGGGGGTGAGAATAGCTATCTGATGAAGGTAGCCGTGCACAGTTTGGGTGCTTGTGGGAGAGCCAAAGAATTGGGACCCCTCTGTGGATTAACATTTGCAACAAAACACAAGTGTTTACATAGATGTATACATTTAAAGCAAGAACATTTAGCAGCATATGTGTTTGTGTTCAGAACCAAGACACAGTGGGGAAGTCCCAAATGGATTACGAACCCTGCTCTCAGTGATCTCGGGAAAGTTCAACACCCAGAAAGGAACAATCACTGACTATTGGTAATATGCCAAGAATAAAACCACATTTCAGGATATTTTATTCTGCTCTCTAGAGGAAAAAGCCAAGTGGCAGAGATTAAATTAAAACTCCTAGATCCAAAGTTTAACTTGTCTTCTAGAAATGCATCCACACATTAGTGAACATTCATAAGACCAGACCCTTTGTGGTTTTGTGACTTTTAAGTTAGTGTCTTTCTGGACCAATGCTCCAGCTTCCTGTGGATCCTATCAGTGGGTTTCATCTGGGGGTCTCAGTATTGAGAATGTCATCACAGGGAAAACATACAGACTGGCTTCCAACGAAAAAGTGATGAGCACCATGAGAGTCTCAGTCCTCTTAGCAGAAATGCCTCTGCCCTTCTCCTGGCATGGGCTTCCGCTTTGTTGATGTGGCCCCTATGCTTGATAAATCTGTATAATGAGACCGGTCTCATAAATCACACGTAATCAGCACTAAGCATTTTTTAGCCTCTAAAAAGAACTCTATGTGTTTGATTCTAACTAAAACTGAATACATAACTCCAGTGAACAAAAATCAAATGTCTGTAAAAGAGGGCTAAGGGAATACGCTCTCTGGAGAGCTGATCCTTTTGGGTTAGTCTAAGAAACATGAAGGGATTTTGTTTTTTGAGTTCTTGGATTGCAATGTTCAGCAGAAAGTACTGGTTGACTGCTCATCATTCCAGCATAATCCAGATAGGTTTGGGGATACAAAGGCAAAGTATGCATGTGCCACTTGCTTCCTGGGCCCTGGGCAGGGCCAGCCTCACGGAATGCCTAACAGTGAAGGGAGGCAGCCATAGTAGAGAAACAATGGAATTTGGCCATGTTTGCTTGAGGAGAACCTGGGAGAGGATGAAGAGATCCAAAAAGTTCCTCAGGGCTTTGCATGCTAGGCTTGGAGACCAGATGAGATTTAAGAATTATGTTGCATACTGGGGTTCACTACAACATGGGTGAGGGTGGCCAGTTACAGACAACAATGGTGATGGTGGGGTTGAGGGGTGCTTTACATTGTGCCCAGAGAACAGACCATGGGCTGCACCAGTGTTAGAACACTGTTGATGCAGCCAGGGAAGACGACCGACACAGAGACACAGTAGGACAGACACCTCAGTGAAGGCCAATGAGAGCCCCAGCAGCAGGCAAGGCCAGAAGGCTGCAGGAGGTTTGAGGCCCTCCTGAAAAGGCGTGTCATGTAGCCTACCCCCTGCACTGGACACCATCCAGGAAAAGCAAAGGACAGGGAAGGGGACTTGGAAAGAAACCTTACCCACAGGACAGTAAGTCACCATGAAGTGATGGGATATACAGGGAGTGATTCAGTTACATATAATAAACAGGATTAAGCTGCATTTCCAGGCCTTCATGATCCCCCTTCCTGACTCTTCATCCATGAATAGAAATAGGTCTGACGAGGAAGTTCAGGTCAGTTATACAGAAATAAAAGGATGTATATACTGCCATTGTCATTGTGGTGGGGTTCCATGTCACAGGTCAGAAGGCTTGATGATTTCCTCTCTGGGCTGGTGAGAAAATCCAGCTCAGTAAATGAGCCTCTTCCACATGTGCAGAGCAAAAGGAAATGACCCTTGTCAATGGATTTAAGAAGCTGTTACCTTAAAATGGCACAATAAAAATGTTACCTTCATCCAGTTGCTCAGCATGATGCTGCATAATTAAAATGTCTTTACTATGTCAGATTAGTAAAAGACATAATGGCAGGAGGGGACCGAACAAGGTAATGTCATTTCTGACAGTCAGCATATTAATAGGACCTTGCAGCCTGATAATGTAACTAACCTTGTTAAATCCTACTCAGTAAAATTCCAAGGAGTGCAAGCTACCAAGAGGAAGTCCTTCTCTGGTCACATCACTAGCATCAGTGCATTAACTTGAGAAATGGTGGTGATGGTTGGTTCTGGATAAAAGACTCTAAAACATTGTTCTAAAAAAGGTCTCAGCTGTCAAATAGCAGATTGACATCACAAAGCCTACATTTTCTTCTTATTTTCTGTGTGAAATTATTTCTCATTTCTTTCACAATCTTACATTTTCTACATTTATTGAGTTTTGTATGTCTTAAAATGCAAAGTCTAGATGGCACAGCAGTACCTAACATAGAAAATCAAAATTATTTTCTTCAGTGCATGCTGTATGTTTACACTGACTCCACAATATATAAAACTTGAGTCTCCCCAACAATCAGATAGCCTTGTCTAGATAGTATTCATATGTATTTATGATGTTAGCCCTTTATGCAATCTTTTTAAGCCTTTTTTATTGACACATAGTTGACATGAGATACTATATTGGCTTCCGGTGTACAACATGGTGATTTGACATATGTGTCACAAAATGTTCACCACAGTAAGTGTAGTTAACATCTGTCACCACAAAAAAATATAATATTATTGACTATATTCCCTATGCTGTATTCTTCATTCCCCATGCCTTATTTATAACTGGAAGTTTGTGCCTCTTTATCCCCTTCATCTATTCGCCCATTCCTCAACCCCTCTCCTCTGGCAACCACCAGTTTGTTCTCTGTATCCAAGAATCTGTTTCTATATTGTTTGTTTGTTTATTCATTTATTTTTTTTGATTCCACATAGGCATGAAATCATATGGTACTTGTCTTTCTCTGACCTATCTCACTTAGCATGATACCCTCTAGGCCCAGTGAGAGCAAGATTTCATTTTTTTATGGCTGAACGATATTCCATTGTATAGATGTACCATCTCTTATTCATTCATTCATCTGTTGATTGACACTCAGGTATTCTGACTTCCATATCTTGGCTATTTATTGTAAATAATTCTGCAGTAAACATAGGGATGCATATATCTTTTTGAATTAATGATTTTATTTTCTTAGGTAAATTCCCCAAAGCAGAATTGCTGAGTCACATGGTAGTTCCATTTTAAACTTTTTGAGGAACCTTCATATGGGTTTCCATAGTGGTCACACCAATTTACAATCCCACAAACAGCGTCAGAGTGTTCCTTTTTCTCCACATACTTGCCAACACTAGTTACTTCTTATCTTGTTGATATTAATCATTCCTATTAGGTGTGACATACAATTAGGGTTATTGCCTTCAAAAAAGGAATATTTTTAATCAGTTAAGAAAAAGAAAAAGAGAAGATTTTATTTTACCTTCATTATTTCTTCTCTTATATACCCTTTTTCTTTGTGTTCATGAATGTTCTGACCTTTATCATTAGTTCTGCCTGGAGGATTTCTTTTAACATTTCTTTCTCAGCAAGTTTTCTGGTGGTAAATTCCTTTAGTTTTTACTTGTCTGAGAAAGTCTTTATTTCCCTGTCACATCTGCAGCGTAAGTTAGCTAGACACAGAATTCTAGGACAACAGTCTTTTCTTTTAATACTTCAAGGATTTTGCTCCATTCTCCTCTTGATTGCATATTTCTGACGAGAAGTGCACTGTAATTCACATTGATAACTTAATTTTTATCCCCCTATAGCTTTCATCAACATTTTCTCTGCCTTTGGTTTATTGCAGTTTGAATATGACATATCTGTAGATTTTGTTTTGTTTTGTTGTCTTGCTTTATAAAAAAATCCTACTTTGCCTTCTGTCCTTCCTTTATGTTGTCCATTTTTTTAATCAGAGCCCTTAACTTATTAATCAGAGTAATGAGTTATGTTAAATTCTCTGTGTGATAATCCCAATATATTTGTTGCAGCCTAGTGTGGTTCTGATGATTACCTTGTCTCTTTATACTGTTTTTGCATCCCTTGTAATTTTTTATTGAAAGCCAGACATGTTGTATCAGGTAATAGGGACTAAAGTAAAAAAGGCTTTAGTGTAAAGATTTATATTAATATGGCTAGGAGTTCAGCTGTGTTTAATATTTGTTGCAGCTATAGGGCCGGCAGCTTCAGATTCCACCAGTGTTTATTTTTTGTGTGTTTGTTTTTGTTTTGTGTCTTCCCTCTTGGTTTATAGTCTCCTCTCTTACTCCTCTTCTTCACAAGGTCATTCAGCTGTAATGCACTGTTACCACACTGGAGGTTTCTTGGTGTGGTGGTAATGTAGCAGATGGGAACATTCTATAATCTTCTCATTAAGTCTCAGCCAGTTAGTGGGACTGTTTCTTGGGGTTTAGCCTTCATGTGCGTTTCTGTCCCTCAACCCTCAAGGGGTATAGGCTTGTTTTTCCCCACTGTCTCTGCTCCCTTCCTTGGTTTCAGTGTTTGCAATCTATTCCCTTGGAGTTCTGCCCCAATGACTGTTTTTTCTTTCTCTTCTCAAGTTACAGTGCTGGAGTAGGGCAGAATTCCCTTCTCCTGACTAGGATAAGATTCCAGGATTGGCTTCTGGAAAATTCTCTCTCTCAGAGACAAGTCTTTACTGGGGAAAAGAGTCTGAAACAATTTCCTTTCTTCCCCACCCAGGCCATGAGTTGCTCTTTCACAGCCTAACCATGAGCACCGACTGGGTATACCTGGAGGGCAAACCCAGAGAGTGTGAGAGCCCTGCTGTGACTCCAGCAATGTCTCTCTCTTCTGCTAGACTGCCTTGCACCTCCAAAAACTCATCACAGTCACTGTCTAAGTGTTTCTACTGGTGTAGGGTGTGTAGCACCTTCTGCTCCAGGTAAGCAGTTGTGCCCGCCAACCTCCATTCCCTGGATGAACCTATCTCTACAGGTTTCAGGGCACAGGCTGACCTATAACCTCAGTGATCTGATGGGTCTAAAGAAAAGTCGTTGATTTTCAGTTTGTTCAGGTTTTCCCTGTTGTAAGGAATGGGAGAGATGTGATCCAGCTTTTTATGTGTTGGAGATGAAAGTGGAAGTCTCACCTCTTCTTATCTGTGAGACTTTTAGTAAGTCACTAAATCTCTTTTTGCATCAGTTTTATTCATCTGAAAAAAAATGGGTATAAAGTAATTTACCTCATGAAGTTGCAGTGAAAAAATTATCTGTCACAAAGCCTGACATGAAGTAGGGGTTCAATTGATGCTATCCCTATCCTCTGTAGTATCAAGTGACTAGTTTGATTCATTTAAAAGAAATGAATTACTGATTTGCCCACTTCATTGAGAGTCATAGAAGCATGGCATACTTTTATAGGTAAGTGGGCTTTATAAGCATATTAACTAGTCTTGCAAGCTGTATCTAAACAAAACAGAATAACCCAAGGAATTGGTCATTCCAATGATGTGGTCCATCTAGTCAATAAAATATGCATGAATGTTCTACTAAGGCTGCCATAGAAATTACCACAAACATGGTGGCTAAAATAATAGGAATTTCTCCTCTCATGGTTCTGAAGGCCTCCTCTTTGCCGGGCCTTCTCTGTATCTTCTCCTTTCTTGTCTCTTATAAAGAGTCTCATCTTTGATTTATGGCCCACTCAGATAATCCAGGATGATCTCAAGATCCTTAACTTCATTACATTTGCAAAGACCCCTTTTCCAAATAAATGCATATTCACAGGTTCTGGGGGTTAGGGTGTGGAGATAACCCACTTCGGGTGAGTCCATTTAACCCACTAAAATGAATTAACAAAATTACCTCTTTAACTGAAGCAACCTATCAGTTTGGTCAAAGGATTAATCCTAAAGTTCTGTGTAAAGTTCTAGAAGAACAGAGGGGTGTTCATATTTCCTTGTCCAGTATAATGGATTCCATACACAATCATCAGGGTTAGATTCTCAAGGAAACATGATCAATCACATCACTGTTTTTCTCCAGAGTGGATCACACTATTTTACCTTCAGAGGCAATTCTGAGTCATTCCTTTGAACAGAGAGGAAGCAAATGATATGGTTCTTATGCTGTAAATGGGAAATTAAGAGAGAAGGGTAATCCAGTTAATGTTTACAGTTTAATTAGAAATGCTGACAGGAAGACTTGCCGTGTTGGTAGAATTCCTTATTAGTGCTGTCAACATAGATGCACCACCTCATCTTCTTATTTTCTTTCCCAAATTTCAATCTGGGCTCCAGAACCAAAGAAGTTGTATTTTTCATGCACCAGTAACAATAGGCAATTTACACTAGCCATCCTCTGAAACACTAGAGCAGCTGCTTGGGAGCTCTCATTCTACTGGGATAAGCAGGTTTTCTGTCTCATCCCTCACTGGTTCAGTGCATATGCCAGGGTGGGGTGGAGAGCTGGGTAAACAGGAGCACAAGGGGACAATAACATTCCATGTCCAAATGAACAAAAACAATTGCTTCAAAATTCAGCTGTCTCCATTTCCAAGGTCCATAATTCATTTTCAAAATGTTCAGGTATTCTCTTGGATATAATGCTTTGGTTTTGCTTCTGAGCATATTATATAGGTAGCAATCGGACAGCAGGCACACCTCTAACAGGTGGAGAGCAGTGCCAAATTGCACAGCTTACTGGAAGGACGGATGCACAAGGACATTGATCCAATTCTGGAATAAGAAGTGACTCAGTGATAGGTAGGCAGTTTTAAATGATCTATCCATAACTTTTAAAGCTATATGGGGATAAAAAGGAGATGGAGGGTAAACTACTAACTGGGATCTAATGTTTTTTCTTTACTATTAAAAAACCCACATGGAAACATTCCTAATTCCAGTTTTGCACCTTAAGAAAATCGATTTAATTAGTTTCTAATATTAAATAAATCACTTGCTGGTCCACCTCCATAACTAGCTTACTTTTCAATACACAAGTCTGTGCTCTCTTCAACCTGAGAAAAATGGTGGGAGAGGGTAGGCTATGGAACACCTGGCCCACTGGAGTGGAGTGAGTGACAGTGGTAAGGGAGGCCGCCAGCTGCCTGACGGATCCTCTCTGAGCATGGGGTGTCCTGCTTTGCTGTTTAAGGCAGGGCTTCTAGATGCCAAACAGGGACCTACAAGAACAGTATTAACTGCGATTTCTTGAGAACCGATTACATGCAAGGCTCTTAATGGGCAAGACCATGTTAATCTTCACAACAGCACTGTCAGGCAGACATTTTCAACCTCATATCATATATGATAAGAATGAGGACCAAAGGGTTAAGTAACTTGCCAATGACTTCACTGAGCAGGAATTTATAGGCAGATTTGTTTTACTCTAACCCCCATGCTCTAAACTACAATGGACTACCTATGATGAAGAATTAGTAATACCCTTTTTTTTAGCACTTATGGCATCATCTTTAGTACCTCACCTGGTGTTACCTGTTTAATAACCACAACAGCCAAAGGGTGTAGTGCTGACCAAGATGGCCATAAATTTCTCCTCAGCTTGACTGAAGTTTATTTTTAGATGGGTTTCTCCTGACTTTTGGCCCCTGGCCTGTCTCTCTTTTTTTTTTTTTTTAGGTATTTACTTTAGAAAACTTGTGATTGTAAATTATTTCTCTGCCCTTTGGAGATGTAAATATTTTTAAATACATCTTGCCTGTTATGCAACCTAGCTGGTCTTTCTCAGAGAGCTGGCAGCCATCCCCTTGAAATATAATCACCAAGGAAGACAGCACCCCTAAATCCCAGGCTCTGCAGGCAGGTAAGAGCCTAACATCATGGGCGTCTTGCTCCAAGTTGTAAAACTACCTCCTGTTCACAAAGATACTAGAAAGATGACTTTCTATTTGAGTAAGGCCAATTTCAATCACAGATGGCCTATGATCTCCCCCACCCAGCTCTTTAAATCTCTCTCACCCTTTGTTTCCATGAGTTCAGATTGCTTTCTGGTTTCTCTCTCTACTGCAATAGCCTTAAATAGTCTGTCTTGCCTGTTTAAATTTGTCCCCTGCAATTTTGGCTTTGAGATAGTGCTCTGTATCACCATTTTAAAGATGAGAACACTGAAGCACAAAGATGAATTAATTTATCCAAGGTCATCCACTGGGAAAGCCAGAACTAGCACCAGGCAGTCTAGTGTTAGAGGTCATGTCTGAATCATTTTATACTCCACAGGGAAATAGGACACCCACAATATTACAGGGAGGTTTGTGAAGACCAGCACCTTCTTATCATAAGTGCTTGAAAGCTGAAAGTTAAGCTTATGAAGAGGACGAAGGGAAATAAGACTCAAATCAAGCATACCTCATCTGCATCCAGGCCATACCTCTAAGTAACTGAAGCCTTGGGCAATCACAGCAACAGTTCCTGAGGTCTGCGCTTACTGTGTTCCTTGTGGCTTCATGGAAGTACAAGTAGCTCATTGCCTAGCCTCATTTTACTGCCACTTGACCATCCAACAGGAATCACAAACCCCACAGAGGAAGGGTGGGTTGGTGTGCCTGTGGCACTTGAATGACAATCTCAATTTATTACTATGAAGATCAAGAGAGGAATGTGAATTGCTTTTTAAAGACAGTCAAATTGAATATGAATGAAACCTATCAAATGAAGCCATTTGATAGGCTTAAAGATGCCAAATAGAAAACCAAATTATACAATGCAAAGTCAAGTTTGCTCAAGAAACTAACAGATATACAGTATACAGAGAGAACAAAGGAAATTGTGGACACAGATGTATATTTATGCTCAAAAGGACCTGGCAGTTCATTGATTTGAAATGCTTATGCATTAATTTTAGTTGGGGATAATTTAGGCCAGCTTTGTGTTGTGCCCACATTAGAAAAGCAAATGTGATATTCTCACCCCTTTATCAAGAGCTAGACTAAGTCAAGGTTATCATTGATTGCAAATTAAAATGCTAATTTCTCCCATTTTAATTTTGATAAGTTCCTATTGAGAGCTGCTGATTTGAGAAAGTTTCAAGTGCTGCAGTAGCTCTCATTCTATTGAGTCCCCAGGAATTCGTCCTGGGGACCAACTGATTTCGGGCTCTATTATGAGGCAGTCTAAAATGCTCTCAAGAAGAGTGAATTCCTTCCCTTGCTGGAGAAAACATACTTCCACTTCTGAAAAGCAAAGTATTTTAGGTCACGTAATGTGCTCTCAATTGCACACAAAGAGTTGAGGAGACCAGCTTTCAAGGAAAGTGAAAAATACACAGTAGTGAGGAAGAAAGGCCACTGGTTGGTAGGTAACAGCAGTAACTACATAGTGTTATGCAAGCTTTACTGAATGCTTATGAAGTGCCTATGACTGACTCAAAGGCCTTAAATGTGTTAGGCATTTTAATCCTCTCAACAGACCTTTAGATGCTATCATTATCCCTGGTTTACAACCAAGAAAAGTAAAACAGGTAAGTGAGTCATTTGTCTAAGGTCACACAGCTAAGAAGCTGAAGTTCTGACCCCAGGTTCATGCTTTCAACCACTTGGAGCCCTAGATTTGTTGGGGCTTCTTATACTTGATGTATTGCTGATAATCACAAAAACCAAATCTGTGGGAGGGAAGGTTGTCCTCTTCCTTCAACTGTGACTGCAAAACCAGAGCAATGAAGAATGCATAAAAAGGGACTGTAAGAGCTTTTCCTTGAATGGAGGATAGTTCATAATAAGAACATAACTATCACTGGTATCATTTCCACTGAATTTAGTTACCTGACAGAGCTCCTGGAGGGCAATACAGAAACCAAATGCCCAGATGTCTACTAGATAATTAGCAAAAAGCACTCGAAGTGTAATTGACAGTGCACTAACTTTCTGGAAGGGAGAGCAGCCAGTGTTAAAACTGACTCACCACAGGATGACAAATCCCTCAGGTGAAACGCAGCCTAAATTCCTTATGCTGTTTATTCAGCACACAGAATGCACAGCAGATGGTGATGTAAGCAGGCATCTTCAGTGTGGTGGTACTGGATGGATATTGGCACTGATCTCTTTAACATATTTTTTAACTTCCTCCTAGCACTCAACAATTTATAAATAATTAAGTAAGCAATTATTTGCTTATTTGAATATTAAGCTCTGGATGGGCAGCAGCCACATTTCTAACAGTGAACCGGACAGGCAATGGCATGTTCAGGTGGCACTTACATTAGTGAGGGAGACAGACAGGTATAATCTTGTATATATGAACTTATTTCAGATATTAAGTACTGGGAAGAAAATCAAAAGGATAGTGTAAATGAGAAGGACTACTAGGTGAGGGGAGATGTGTTAATAATTTTCCATTTGACCAAGAAGTCAACGTATTGAAGTGAAAGTCTACATTAAGTTGTCCGCAGGGAGAGAGTGTAGAACTCAGACTCAGGGTGTTGAAATGAATATGGTTACAGTGTATTGATATCTAAAGCTTTAATGTTGCAGTGTTGTTACTGTTATACAGCTAGAGATGATGTATTCCTAGAGAATAGAAAAGGATAGCATAGTGCACAGCCCTGCACCGATTTTGAGCAGGAATGGAGACTGAGGGTGAGGGCGGGGAGAACCACAAGGGCATGGCAGCCCAAAAGCCAGCCAAAGAAATTCTCAGCCAAGAGATGCTGTCTGAGTCAAGCAAGATGAAAACAAAGAAGATGGAGAGTAGGGAGAATCTAGACAGGCCCAGTTAGTTTTTTTGAGAACAGATAGTTTTGGACATGAGGTAAAGCAGAGAATAAGAGACACAAAACAGTCAACAGCATATTCTTGTCTTTGAGGGGCTCACTCTCTGAGCTGCGAGACAGGATGTATTCACAATGAGACACATCATGAGATGGCCATGGTGACCACAAGCAAGGCCATCTGTGATCCAGGTGAGCCGAAGGCAAAGAGCACAGAGCCAGGGCAGCCAGAGAGAGCTTCAAAGGATGCAAGGCTCTATCTGTATTTTAAAGAAATTAGGAATTAGTGAGTGGAGAGAGGGAGAAAGGATGTTCTAGGTAAGGAGTTTGACCAATATGGTCAATGTGGGCAAGTGGGAGAAATCAACTGACCTGCTGGTCTGCAACAGAAGATTTTTTTTCCTCTAGAATAATGGAAAATAAGACAGAAGATGTGACGTTAAAGGAATAAGATTTCTTGAGGTGGCTTAGTAGGGTTTAGGATCAGGTTTTTGAAGTGAAAAAAAAGCAGAAACTAAAGGGAAGGTGGCATAAATCCAACTGTTGTCTCACTGACACAGAAATTACCGTAAGAAAAAGAATAACAAACCAGCAAAAGAGATTGCACCCAATTTCTTTTAGCATCAGGTACAGACACCAATACTTATTTTCAGTGCTCTTTTATGAAATTTAAACATGTCTTGTAATTACATTCATTCATTTTAAACATAACTCCCCACCCCTCAAATCCAGCTTTTTAATTAAAAATCAAAGGGCTGACATGGGGCTTAGAATTGCGGCTTAAGATGATTTTGGTGGCAAGTCAAACATCTTGGAAATGAGTTTCCACACATCTGCAAGAGAGCCTGTTGTTGCCATTTGAGCAGAATATTCTGAGCGCAATAGCATGTGCAAAATATGAAATTTAATATTCCAAGCCTTCAAGATGAATGTTACAACATCTGAATAAGAATAAATGCCATGATTATTCAATTACCTTGCATCCCTGGGTCTTACTTACCATCAGTTTTCCCAGCATGCTGATCTGCTAAATTACTGCTAAATTGAATAATTCCCCCTAAAGGGGATAACATACTCTCACTGACAGCTCGTCCCTAAACCCCCTGATTTCACAGCATTGATATGCAAATGTACTATACAGAAACAATTGCTTATGTGCATCCGGTCTGATGTAAACCTCAGCTGCCAAAAACATTTATTTAGCCTAATCTTATTTCATTTCTCTTTGGTGGTATTCACCTTTTAAAATATAACTGGTGTGGCAATACGTGCAATGCAGAGGCACAGATAACAGAGACCTCCATAATACTGATGCTAGCCCTGTAGCTTTCTCCTGAAGGCTTTCTCTAATGATGCACGACACAACATCACGGCATCCGTGTTTGTCCATGAGCATGTCATTAAACAATCACAGTGAGTGTAAAGATTACTCCTCTTAGGTTGCCACTTTGTCACTGATGTGTGGCAATTTATTTAAAGGAATAAGCTAGGTATGGGGTTTTACCTCCTGCTCTATCAAGGCAATGGCAAAATTAGATTGATGTGAGGCAAAGGAGTGGTTTCTTTTCCCTCTTACATCACCACAGTTTTTTGAGATGACAGGTATATCCATGGTGATTGATTGATGTGGGTTTCCACTCTTCCCCAGGCACCAGAATACATTTATTTTATGTTGGTCTGGTTTTACCACAACATACATAATTTTAAAACACACACACACACACACACACACACACACACACACACACACACACACACACACACACACACACACACCTTGGTAGGTGGCTCCACCTCCCATCCAGCTTTACAAATCTGAAACTAGAGTCTCTTTGATCTCTTTCCTCTCTGCCCCCATGAACATCAATCCCTGTGGCTCTGACAGTACACGAATCTCAAAGCCAGATTCATTCTTACATTATGAGTCGCCACCCTGGTCTCAGCCACATCACTTCTCCACGGGCCTTTAATGGGTCTCCTCTTCACTTCCACTCTCTTTCTAAAGCCATTCTCTGCATAGCAACCAAAGTGATCTTTGTAAAAATGCTCGTTTAGAAAACTCTTTCCACACAGCACCAAAGATGAAAGCTGACAGTTCAAGGTGGTGATCAGCCCAAATCATACCTCACTCCTTTGCCCAAAAGGTGCAGTGAGCCCCTGCCAGCACTCCTAAGACCATACTGAATGAATTCTCCTACTGAAAAAGTGAGGGTTCTGGGGTCAAAAGAAAGAGGAAGGAAGGTTGCCCAGGCAGAAGCAATGGATGCATACTCTGTGCTCGAGATGAAATGCTCATTGGCCCAAAATGAAATGGGAAAATACATGGAAATTTTTGTAAATACATTTAATAAAAAAATTATTTTTAACACCCTTTCCAATTTTTTTTGGTGGTAAAATGATCTTCCTTTTAGTAAATTGTAATGATAGCCAATAATAGTTTTTATGTCTTTGGTTGGCAAAATAAGGTTAGCAACTGTATGACAGCCTTCTAATGTATTATTTAATTTTACTTGTTTGTAATACCCAAACCTTTGGGAATCATTCTTTTAAAGCACACATTTACCAAGTGTATTCTCAATGAAATGGAGGCTGCCTGTGAAAAAAGGATGGGGCAGTTTATTGTCAAATATGCTCAGAAGTTCTCAGTTAGGAAATATTTTTAAAGTATTCTTGCTCAGGACTTCTCAGAACCTTAAAAATGCCACTGTGCATTGTGAATTCCCTGAAAGAAGGAACGGTATACAGCATACCCTACAATTGTTTGACCAAGGAATTCTGTCATGACGCATCATCTCGAGACACTTATCCTGGGGAACTGCTAATCTAGAGATGCATGAAATACCTCACCACATGTTTTATCTTTGCTAGTACATATAAACGTATCATTACACTTTTTAATGTAAAGCGCAAGAGGAAACTGAGGGTCATGAAAATAGAATTCAGACATTGTGTCATGTCACCCTTGACTACAACCTTAGTATTTTCAAATAGTCTTTTATTAGTAGTACTTTCAAAATCTTCTTTTCTTAGCTTGGTCTGCCCATGTGTGAAAAATATTCCCCATTCACATGCTTATATTTTCCCAAGTGACTTTGAAGTGTGAAGCCATTGTATGACTTTGAAATGGCATCTTTAGACCACTATTGAAATGTTGTATTACTGTTGCCGGAGAAACTTTTAAGTATCTCTGGCCAGGGAAAGACAGAAAAATCTCTCTTCAGGTATCAAGCACTAAATAAAGCAAGAGGCTTGGAAACATGTGATGGAATAAGATGTTACAAAGCTATCACTCCTGTGCCTATAAATTAGAGCTACTAGTTTATTTGATCACAAAGAGTCATGAGACAGTTACAGAGTAACTCTGCAAAAGGAAACAATAAATACTTTAAAAAAACCCAAGTAGCATTATGCTTCTTGCTGTAAAGTTATGCTGGTTCCATAGCAGGATGCAAGTAGTTTTATAATTAGTACTTGTTTATGATGTCTTGTGCTGTGTCATGCATGGAGTGGCACAAGGGGTTCTGATTTATTCATTCAGATAGGATTTATCGAGGCCATATGGAGAAGTGAGGGAGCCAATATACTAATGTTAAACAGACTGAACAAGGGGCAAAGAATTAAAACCCATGCTTGATGGATCAGTTAATAAACATCTATGTTACTGATATAAAATGATTTAGAGAGCATGACATAATACTCAGGAGGTTAGGGACATCCATTGTCTTCTAACTCTGGTCTTCTCAAGCTTACTGTTAATAGATACTCAGGGTAGAAAGAACCCTCTTTTAAGAGAGAAAGCCCTGAACAGCAGGGACTGTGTGTGTGTGTGGTGGAGTTAAGCTGTTGACATAGAGGGTCTCCATGAGTAAAGACATCATCTGTTGTTAGATAGTGTTTGGGGGCAGGGAGTTAGAACAGCAAGGCTAGGTCACAGCCTACAGGCATCAGCCCTTGTCCTGAAATCAAGTGAGGTGATGTGAAGGGAATCTAAGTTCACCCCTAGAATTTCTAGGCTAGATAATTCATTAAAATATTAAAGAAAGCAGGGATGCAGAATTTCTCCAGGTATACACACACAGTGCATTTATATTTAGCACTTGAGCACAGGGATCAGATAGAGGATTTTTTCTTAAAAGGTATTGCTCTGGGATCATTTCAAAGAAGGCTCCAAATGAATTCAGAGAAGGGAACATCATTTCTGGTTGGGCTGATAAGGAAAAAAATCCAGAACCAGTGTTAAACTCAAAATACACTCAAAATAATTATGTAGTCTTTCTCAATGATGTCTCTCAGAGACTGAGAGGTCTACAGATGTACTAAAATCTTTTACTAGAAGTTATAGCCACACACAACAACCAACATCACCATCACAAACTACCAATGACATCATCATAATCATCCTTGTTATCCTTTTACAGCTGCATTTATTGAACACTTACTGTGTATCTATCATTATTTTAAACCCTGTATATGAATTAACTCTTTACATGTTAACTTTCTTCAAAATTTTGGCTGAAATGTCATGTCCTCCTAGATGTCTCTGATTATTGTTCTCCCTCCTTTTAATGAGTTGTTCTCTTCCTCTGTAAACTCCAGCTTTAATGTAAAAGAACATTATCCTACATTGTGATATAGATGTAAGTTACTTATTTACCTTCTTGAAGGACACATTGTAACTGATTTACTTTGTGCCTCTCCAAGTATCCAACCCATTGTCTTACTAGTAATTGTGAGATAAACTTTTTTTGGTAAATGGACAAATGAAAAGATAATGCCTAAAGATACACTATTTTTAATACTGACACTCATTTTGGAATACGAACATGTCTTTGGATATATCATTCAAAAGATCAGTTACCTTCATCTATCTATCAAACTGCATGTCTTTAAGCTTCTCAGAAATTAGACAAACATATAAATTTAATGTTAGTTGTGATATCAAAGTATGAGCTACTCCCAATTCAATCTGAGCAACCAGCAGAGCTTCCCAAAGAAGCTGGTTAAGTTACTTGATAAGTGATTTACTGTTCCTTTGTACAAATAGGATAATTGGGTATAAGGATCCAATAATTTGCCCAAATATACTGTGATAGACCAGCTATTCCAATCTGCTTGGACACATAGGCCACATATACCCAACTTCCCCTTAGTTGTGACCATGAGATTGAGAACTAGTCAATGGAAGGTGAGCAGAAATTTCTAGGTCTGGCCCATAAAAACCTCCCGTGTATGAACCTCCAAGCATTTTCCTGTCTTAATCTACTGACAAGATGGTGATCGTGGGAGCCACATACTTAAGATGAAGAAAAAACACAATCTGGAAGAAGCCTGGGTCCCTAAATCACAATCTGGAAGGCAGCTGACTGGAGACAACTGTTTTGGGCTTTACGTGGATAAGGAAAAATGAACCAAGATTGGGGGGTTATCTATTAGAGCAGTTAAGGCTACCTTTCCTAATGAGGAAATTGGTATCTGGAAGTTGGATGTTTCTATAATAGAGCCCTTAACATTAGCTCAGTAGTCATGGGGGGCATGGCTAGGGAATATGTAGCAGAGACTGGCAAGAGGGAATCTGTGTAACTTGGGGGCACTGTATTCGGTAAGTCTGTGATCTGCAGTAACTTGGAAAACCAACTAAAAGCTCAATCCACTTTGAGGAACAGTGTCTATTTACTATCACTGGCTGCCCTTGGCAAGTTATCACGCAGAAAAGGTGATCTCAGGCAAGACGTGGCTAGTTCTCAAGCAGAGTCAGATGGGATGAGAGGCTAAGCACCTTGTAAGGGTGGGAACGCAGGCTGGTTATGTATACCAAATAGCAAATATAAGACTGAAAAATACATTTGAGTATAAGGATATTTCAGTTGAAAAATATGATTCAACCCTTCAGCGAAGACCAGTTTAAAGGAGTTCTCTTCCCATGCAAGCTTGTACTTTTTACAAAGCCACAGCAATCCTCCAATCAAGTTGAGAAAGGGAGGCACTGGGCCAAGGAAGCAAAGGGAGCAGATTTAACATGTAAATTGAAGTTTGGGTATGATTGCTGGCATGTGGAAATGACTGGAAGAACAAACATCAGAAACCCTTAAATTCTTAAGGAAATTATGTCGCCAGAAAACCACAAGTCTGAATTTCAAAGCATTTGGCTGCTTGAACCTTAAGACAACACTCAGGTCCCCAAATGTGCACCAATGAGCAGATATGCAAGTAATGCAAAGTAGACAGCCCCTCAGGAGGGCATATTCCACAATGTCCTCTTCTGATGTGATGACCATACAGAGGGGCAGACTGAAGGGTATACCTAAAGATTAGGATTTGATCAACAAACCACCCCTACTTCTAAGGCTGGAGCTTCTCAATACCTGCCTAGCAAGAGTCCAGACCTGCAGGGAATGCTGTGTGCCCCCATTCTCCACTTTTCCAAAGGAGCTTATAGTGTTCTGATCCTTTCTCCATTGCAGGACTGACTTGGGGTGAGGTGGTTGCTCTGAGGAGGGAGCAACTGGCTTGTCCTCCTGTTCACAGAGAGACCACAAGGAGCCACATCTCATTCTGATGGAAGCCTGCATATCAAGTGAGAAATCCTGTGCTTTGAGTTAGGCACAGTGGCAGATGGGATATAGGGTTATCTTTGCCAGCTGGCTGGGCTACTAAGTGTGTTCCACATGTAAGAAGAAAAATGAGGTGGACATCTGGAAACCAGAAAATAGACTGTGCAGGAAACTGCTTAACTGATCACTGACTCATTTCTTCTTTTTCCTTGTCATGTAGCTCGATGAGGTTTGTGATCATCCTTTGCAGTTAGCTGTGGTGTACAACTGAGGTCCAGCCACTGGAAGCGAGTGAAGTGATGTGTGCTACTTCCCAGGCCTGGCCACTGAGATCACCTGAACGTGAGACTCCATGTTCGTTCCTTTGTTAACTTGATGCAAACAAGCCAGAGATCTTGGAAGCCACCTGGTGGCAATGGCAGAACCGTAAGAAGGAAGAATGCTTGGATCCATGAATCACCTCTTGGAGGAGAGCTGATTGCTGATCGGAAGCATCTGCTTTGGGGGGTTATCAGTACAATAAATAAACTTGTATTGTATTAAGACACTATAATTTAGGGTCTTTGCTGTCACAGCTGACAGCTTTACCATAACAATATATTCATACCTGTGTGAATAGAAAATTGAATGTAACATGACTTTTGAGTACCCAAATGCTCCCTCTATGCTACCCTAAACTTCACTGTGATGAATCACTAGGAAAGACAGAATTGGTCATACCAAATCTTTAAAACAGTTTTGCCTGCAGGAAAATTATGAAGAATATCCCAATGCAGCCACATTTTCTGGAGCCTTTTCAGCCTTTGCTGTCAATAGAGTCAATTATTCAGAAAACCTCCAACTAAATCCTGATGAGACAGAGTCATCAGAAAAGTAAAGAGGGATCATTTATGCCCAAACCACTGGACTAAGGTTCTTTTCCAAAGGATATTATTGATTTTGACAAAGGTGCCTCTAAATATATTTGACATGCAGTGACATGGGCTATTGAATGAACAGATTTTTTCTATTGAATGACCATTTCCCCAGATTTCTTACAAGCAGCTTGACACATGTGGATAATTAGTGAAAAATATGTAGACTCACTATTATACCTTAAAAAAAAAGTTCCTATCCTCAGAATTCTTTTCCTAGCTATTAAAAATTTTGTTTCTAACTAACCAACAGAATATATTACTTCCTCTTAGGACTATGACTCTGTGATTCCTTTTTTTTAATTGAAGTATTGTTGATAAACAATCTTATATTGGTTTCAAATGTATAGCACAGTGGTTTAACAGTTAACACATATTAAATCCTCACCACCTCAGGTGCAGTTACTATCTGTCAACATAGAAAGATGTTACAGAATCATTGACTATATTCTCCATGCTGTACTATTTTCCTCATGATTGTGAATTATAGTGCCCCTTTATCCCCCTCACTCTTCCCAATCACCCACCCAAACCCCTCCCCCTTGGTAACAACTAGTCACTTCTCAGTGTCTGTGAGTCTACTGCTGTTTTGTTCTTTCTGTTTTGCTTTGTTTTTATATTTCATAATTATGTGAAATCATATGGTATTTGTCTTTCTCTGCTTGGCTTATTTCACTGAGCATAATACCCTCTATATCCATCCATGTTGGTGCAAAGGGCAGGAGTTCTTTTCCTTTTATGGTTGAATAAACATGTATATGTACCATGTCTTCTTTATCAATTCATCTATTGATGAACACTTAGGTTGTTTCTTTATCTTGGCTATTGTAAACAATGAGCCGATAAACACAAGGGTACATATATCTTTTTGAATCAGAGATTTTTTTTCCTTTGGGTAAATTCCTAGAAGTGGAATTACTAGATCAAATGGTATTTCTATTTTTAGTTTTTTAAGGAATCTCCATACTGCTTTCCACAGCAGTTGCAACAATTTACATTTCCACCAATAGTGTAGGAGGGGTCCCATTTCTCCACATCCTTGCCAACATTTGTTACTTCTTGTCTTTTGGATAGTGGCCATTCTAACTGGTGTGAGGTGATACTTCACTGTTGTTTTGATTTGCATTTCTCTGATGATTAGTGATGTGGAGCATCTTTTCATGTGCTGGTTGGCCATCTGTATATTTTCTGTAGAGAAATGTCTGTTCAGGACCTTTGCCCATTTTTTAATTAGGTTATTTGTTTTTTGGGTATTGAGGTTTATGGGTTCTTTATATATTTTAGATGTTAACCCCTTATCAGATGAGTCATTTATGAATATATTCTCTCATACTGTAGGATGCCTTTTTGTTCTGCTAATGATGTCCTTTGCTCTACAGAAGCTTTTTAGTTTGATGTAGTCTCATTTGTTCATTTTTTATTTTGTTTCCCTTGCCCGAGGAATGTGTCCAGGAGAAAACTGCTCATATTTATGTTCAAGAGATTTTTGCCTGTTTTCTTGTAAGAGTTTTATGGTTTCATGACTTACATTCAGGTCTTTGATTCATTTTGAATTTATTTTGTATGTGGAGTTAAAGCAGTAATCCAGTTTCGTTCTCTTGCATGTAGCTCTTCAGTTTTCCCAACACCAGTTATTGAAGAGACTGTCTTTTCCCCATTGTATATTCATAGCTCCATTATCATATAGTAATTGACCATATATGGTTGGGTTTATATCTGGGTTCTCTATTCTAGTCCATTGATCTATGGGTCTGTTCTTGTGCCAGCACCAAATTGTTTTGATTACTGTGGCTTTATAGCATAGCTTGAAGTCAGGAAGCATAATTCCTCCAGTTTTGTACTTCTTTCTCAGGACTGCTTTGGCTACTTGGGGTCTTTTGTGGTTCCATATGGATTTTAGAACTATTTGTTCTGGTTCGTTGAAGAATGTGGTTGAAATTTTGATAGGGATTGCATTGAATCTGTAAATTGCTTTGGGCAGGATGGTCACTTTGACAATATTAATTCTTCCTATCAATGAGCATGGGATAGATTTCCACTTATTTGTGTCTTCTTTAATTTGTTTCATCAGTGTCTTACAGTTTTTAGAGTACAGGACTTTCACCTCCTTGGTTAGGTTTATTCCTAGGTATTTTTTTTTGATGCAATTGTAAATGGAGTTTTTTCATAATTTCTCTTTCTGCTAGTTCATTGTCAGCATATAGGAATGCAATAGATTTCTGTTATGTCTCCACAATTCTCTTTTAAATAAAATTGTCATACCTATCCAACAGGTGTGTGTGTTGCACATGCACACATAATTCAATCAAGTACGTAGCTCAGAACCAAAAGTTGATATAAGATTATTCTAGGATTTATGGATTCAAAGTTAAATTGTAAGACTCAGAAACTCTAATATGCTTTTAGAGGAATATTTTTACTTGGGTTATTACCTTTTGAAAGTGAAGTGAAAGAAAAATACTTAGGAAATATAGATATTTTTGAAATATTGACAAGGAGCTTATTACTCAGTTTTTTAGTTTTCTGAATTCCCAGATCTATAAAACATCACTGAGAACTAAGTTTCACTCTAACAATCTTTCATTAAGGTTCATTTTCACTTCAAAATTCAGAGTTTGGTACTACCTACACTTTTCTTTGTCATCACCTCATTTCTTATATTGTTAACTTCATGTGCTGAGACCTGAAAACAATACTTGCAGAAGCTAAGCTTATCCAACTCTATGTCCCTGGGCAGATATGCAGCCCACCTCCCACCACCGTCTAACACAGTGATGGCCATAGAAATGCTGTAGCCCTGCCCCTGTCTTGAGGTTAAGCCCCAAAGACTGATACTTTCTGCAGTCAGAGTTCTCCCTGGCTAGATGTCCCATTATCTTCAACCCCCAAACTCCCATTTTCCCTAGTCATCCCATTCAGATGTCATCTGCAGAGAAGAAGCCACCAGGCATCAGATCACGTCTGATGGTCACATCTACAAATTTTCTATCACACGTAGGGCAAAGAGGAATCTGAAGCTGAGGTTACTTACCACACTAAGGATTTAGGGCTCTGAGAACCCAGAATCTGGGTTCACAGTCTCAGGACCCTGGCCATGAGCTTAGTACCATCTTTGGTGAAGGAGAGATGATGGCCTTTGAGAACTAACTGTCCTACTTGACTTTGAACTTCCTGAAGATTAGAAGCATGACTTATTTGTGGGGCCCTAGGATATATCAAATACTGGGGCAGGCAGGCCATCTGTAAATGTCTGAGGGATGACTTAGTAAATAAGGAAGAAGCCAAGACATCCTTGACCAGCCATATGACTAAGGTACTGCAGTGGCACACCTGTTATTCCTAAATTAACTAAGAAGATAAGAATCTCCCATGTGATGCAGAGACAGAACACTCAGGAAGAAAAGGATGATGGCTGCAGTTTCCTCTAAGTGAACCCTGTCATATGTGTGCGAAGCCTGTAAGTAAATACCATCTATTAACTATGATCTATGCATTCAGTTTGCTTAGCAAAGACGGATCACACTTGCTGTAGAAAATTCAGGTGACATAAGAAGGAATTACAAAGAAGTAAAAATCCCCTAAAAGTCTACCTCTTAGAAAAAAGATCCCACTGACATTTGTGCAAACATTTTCCCAGGTAAGTATTTTAGGCATGCTTGTGTTTATGCTTCCCATGATTTATTCTGATTTCTTTGTTTGCTGTGTGGTTTGTATAGTTCTTCCTCTTATGAAATAAAGGACAGCAGTGTCTTTTTATTTTATTAGTAGTCATTTTAAAAAATTTTAGATAGCACATTTTAGCAAAGCTCAACTTTATATATTTTTTTCTTTTTATTTTGGTGATACATGGATTGACTATTCTGTAATGGTAGCACATTAAGATCAAAAGATTAAATGTTATTAATAAGGTCCAAATTTACCTTGACTGGGATGTCCTTTTATGATGAGATAGTTTAAATATCCCCAAACAACATTCACTACCTTTAGAAAAATGTGGCATTAATGGGAAATATAGAAAATAGAGCAGTTTAGAAAATTATTTTTAATTTAGAATCTACCACTATTTGACTTTGAAACATTGGGGAAAACCCAGTAAGCATAAGGAATACACTTAAGAATTTGTTTTCTTGCTTTTCTGGCTTTTGGAGGCTGCCGGCACTCCTTGGCCCATGGCTTCTGTCATCACATCCCAGTTCCTCCCTCCATTTCTGTCTTTACACAGCCTTCCGGGCCCTCCTGCCTTTCTTCTACAGGAGCCTGTGATTACACTGGGCCCACCTGGATAATCCAGGGTGCTGCCCCTTCTCAAGGCCAGTTGATTAGCAACCCTACTTCCCCCTGGCCATGTGACCTAATGTGTTTACAGGTCCCAGGGATTAGGAAACAGACATTTTTGGGAGCCAGTATTCTGCCTGCAACAGGCTGTGCCCACCTGCCATCTGGCTATCAGCACTCCTTTAGAAGCTGCCCCAGGTAGCAGGGCATGACTCACCCCCTGCTCCCACACTGAAAGGAACCCCGGAGAAAGAGGGAGATTGAGGGAGCCAAACAGATAACAGTGAAGGGAAGACTTCACGCCCAAGTCTTTGCTGTCCGTCTCTTTCTTGGTCAGATGAAGCATCAGTCTCCTTCTCTCTCTCCTCTCCACCCACCCTTTTCCCCTCCTCTCCCTTTCCCTCACTTGCTTAAGTAGACAACCAGTTCAAACTGTTTAAATAGCTTCTGTGGGCAGAGAGAGCCTAAAATACAAATAAAAAAGCTAAAGAGATTTTCTAAGACGCACAATAAATCCGAGAATCAAGATACATGCCTTTACTTGCTAAATAACAGGTCATGGCTCATGTATATTGGATGTGTATGTCAGAAACCATTCTAAGCACTTTACATGTATTGTCTTATTCATTCCTTATCATTTTGTTATTCAGCAGGTACTACTATTATTCCTAGCTCATTTCACAGATGGGATTGGATTGGTTAGATAACTTGTCTGCAACCATATGCACATAAAGTGGAGAGGTCCGTGCTGAAACCCAGCCTCTAGACTCCCATCCAGAGCCCCCAAAGCTACGCACTAGGTCAACCCTGTGTGGCTTTCCATGACCTGATCTGGGAACCCTCACTAAGCTTCCCCAGGGAAGTGCACACCCTCCCCTAACACATATGACACAATTGGCATGTCCAGCTGGCTCAAATCAGTTCAACATTTCCCAAGAGCCTAACACATACCAGCCCTGAATTACATGCTGGGGATACAAATATGAATAAGAGAACATTCATGCTGTTGAAAATCTTACAGTTTCTTAGGGAAAATGAACATACTGTAAGTTGTTAGTATAGCAGGTTAACCAGGTTAAGTGCTAAGATTGAGGTGTGCATGCATTCTGGAAGCCTAAGGGAAGGGCGCTCAGCCAATTTTGCCGAGTAAACAGGAGCAGGGTTGGGGAGAGAATGAAAGCTTTCAGGTGAAGAAACACTTGGCATGGGCCTTAATGGATGAATACAAAGAAGCCAGATGAGGAAGGCAAGAAAGATGCTGCCAGTCAGGGACAGCAATGCCATGACACCCAGCAGTACAGGAAGCATGGCCCCATGTGGAGCTGCATGTGACTCAACTACTCTGAACCCTTCAACATATAGACTCTGGAGGATGACATCCCTCCTTCCTCTGATGCTTCAGATCAATGTTGGAAAGCCATCTACTTATTTCAAAATTGGCCTAGCCTTAGGAATCGCACAAGTCTGATCTAATTATTAGCAATTCCCAGGAAAAAGCACTAAATTAATGGCTCTCCCAATGCAAAGCAATTCTCTGAGGATAAACAGTCCAAAGAACTTAAATTTTGCTACATGGTGTGAGTACTTTTTTTTGGGGGGGGGGGACAGAACACTGATTTCTCAACATGAGTAGAAAGTAGCTATACAGCCAAACTTGCATGCAACCTGATCATGTCATCAGTCTGCCTGGACAATATGATCTTCCACTCTGATTCTTACCATCTTCTAGATTTGAGAACCTACATATACTGGACTGCATTCAAGGTGCTTCAAAAATGTACAGTGTTTCTTCCTAGAAGCATATGAATTTGGAAAAGCAATCTATTATCATAAAGCAAGAGCACTGAAAAAACTTCTTGGCTTATATTTAGACTTAAATATAATAAAAAGAGGATTGATGTCATATAGCAAATAGTTCACCAGAACTCAGTGAAAATTGGGACAAAGAAAACTTTCCAACCAAAAAGCACATTCTCTCCTTCTTGTTTTTAGACTTCTCTCTTCATTTCTTGGCCACACAAAACAAAAGCTCAACCATTGCTTGAGTATCTCTAGGCAGGCAGTTCTGGACAGACACCCACCCTAGAGGACAAGCTAACTGCTCAGGTATCTGCAGGATTCTCCCCAGTGGAACCTTGTAGATCTCTGCTTAATTTCTTTGTGACTATTGCCCATACTGACCCTAGAAGTTGAAGATTTTTTTCCTAGGATTTCCCCTGGGGAGCAGGCAAATTATAAAGTTAATTTTGGAAAGTTAAAAACAAAATTTCTGTCAATATTTGTCAGCAAGGAATACAGCAAATTCCAACTAAATTACAGTGTACCTTTTCTCCACCTATTATTTCTAGATTGACTGTGAATACATTTAAATAATTCTACCTCTGGGGATCAAAGCAATAATGTGCTCATGGCTCACTACTGTCATCTTGAGATTTTTGATGCAAAAAAGACAAGTATCAAATGATTTCCCTCATTTGTGGAGTATAACAATGAAGCAAAACTAAAGGAACAAAATAGCAGCAGATTCACAGACTCCAAGAAGGGCCTAGTGGTTACCAAAGGGGAGGGGTGGGGAAGGGCAGGTGGGGAGGGAGGGAGAAGGGGATTGTGGGGTATCATTATTGGTGCACATGGTGTGTGTGGTGTCACGGGGAAGACAGTATAGCTCAGAGAAGACAAATAGGGACTTTGTGGCATCTTACTACACTGATGGGCAGTGACTGCAATGGGATATGGGGGTGACTTGATAATAAGGGTGAATGTAGTAACCACATTGTTTCTCTTGTAAAACCTTCATAAGAATGTATATCAATGATACCTTAATAAAAATAAATAAATGACTAAATAAATAAATAAATAAATAAACTTGAAGATATGCTGAAATTAGAAAAAAAAGTATACTAAGCATCTATTCCTCTGTGCTAAGAAATGCTCTATGACCTATGGCTGCCATGCTCAATAAATTTGTATTGAATTAATGGATAGGACAGAAATAGAAGAGGTAGAAGAGTCCTCGGTCTCAATAGACTTACAATAAACTTAGGAAGAGACTATAAAAACGTGAGGACTCATAATGACCCCAGAGCTATATAATATGCAACTAAGTGCTGAATCGTGATTTGGTTATGACAGTTCAGCACCGGAGGAGACCAGTGTGCAAGAGAAGAGTCAGAGGGAGATGCAAGAGAGATAATTTGGTCTAAAATGCAAAGCCTCTAGTGCAAAAGGAGGCCACAGTTCTGTGCAGCTCCTTCCTCTGCCAGGTTTGAAATGCTGCACTTACCCAGCTGTAATCGCCACCACTCTTCTCACCTCCTTCTGCATTGTGTCCACCTAAGGAGATTCCCTGCTAATGTGTCCAGCACCAACCTCTTCTGCGAGCACCTGAGTTAAAGATTCAACCACGTACACGACAGCTCCCCTTCTATGTCTAACAGGCAGCTCAGATGTGGAACATGTCCCAAACAGACTTTAAACTCCACTTCCTGATGGCTCAATGTTCCACAATATTCCCCCTATGTCCCACATATCCATTAAGGATGCCAACATCCAGCCAGTTGCTTGGACCAAAATATAGGGGTCAGTTCGCTCCCTCTCCACCGTTTCCATTTTTGTCCAAGCCACCACCCTCTTCCTCTTAACCAGTCTCTCTGCTCCCACTTTTGCATGCCTACTATCCAACAGAGTTATCTTCTTAAAAACTTAAGTCAGTACTCTACTTAAAACATCCCACTGCTCTTCCATTATTTGGATTCATGCAATAGAATCCAGGCTTTCTTACTAGGCTCTACAAGACCCCACTCTAGTAAATCACGAACCATTATCATATCAGTTTGGCAGTTCATGACCTACTTTAAAAAGATGAGTGCGGAATAAAAGTTACAATAGTGGATCATATGTAGCTGTAAATATTTTTGGTTGTTTTTGTTATATATATGTAGGCTTTGTGTGTGTTTGTTTGCAATATGAAACATATGTGTACTGTTTAAAAAAAGTTTTGCAAGCCCCTGACCTACATGATCTGGCTCCTACCCAACTGTCCAGTCCCTTCTCCATGACACCCTACCTTACCCACTGTACTGCATCCTTTCTGACCTTCATTCTAGCTCTCAAACAGGCAAGCTCATCCCCACCTCAGGAATTGGCACATACCATTCTCTCTGCGTGGAATGATTTATCTTTACATTTAAAGTGATTAGTTCTCATTACTGATCTCAATTAATTAATGTCCCCTCCTAAAGGGGATCCTTTCTGCCTTTCTTCCTGCGCCACCCCCATGGGTGTCCAATCACCTGGCTAAGCTCCCTGAAGGCGCTGTAGCCATCTCATTTCATTTGTTTACTTACTTGTTTGTGTCTTTATTTTCTGCATCTCTGTATTAGAAATGGAAACCTCTATGAGTTCAGGTGTCACATCTGATTTACTACTTTATGTCCAGTACAAAGATTAGTGTTTCTCACACAATAGGTGTTGGTAAGTATTTACTGAACAAATCAAGGAAATGAAGATATACTTCTCTGTGGAGGCATAGCTAGGGATATCTACAGTTTCTCCTGAGCATCTCAGGGCTCCATTCAGAGATGGGGAAACAGTGGGATTAGTATGCAAAACTCCTCCCTTTGGCTTTGTATTCAGTCCAAGAGGCCATTCATTTCAGCACACTAAACTGTTAATTATGGGGTCCAGTTTCCCCTTTCTTTATGTACAAAAGATAAATAGTTATTATTAAATAGTCATTTATAGGCAGTGATTTCTTTCAGGGAAATCGTTACTAAAATTGCACAAATACATACATAAATAAAGCCACTTATTTAAAATTAGGACAGACCAACTAAACAGATTCCATTTCTCTGTTATTCACTATCATTTGTATTACCTGCTTAGAATAAAGAGTCCTTTTTTGCTCTTCCTCCCAAGTGATTTCATAGATCATGCCAACATGCACACCATTGCTGTGATCAAAATAACTCTTTAATCTGTCTATGGTAATTTACTTCCAAGACAATGAATTTATTCTGGTATTACTGATTTAATTAATATTATTTAAGACACTAATTTTTTTAACTCATTGTGGAGAACTAGCCAAATTGATAATTTTGTATAATATGTACTGAATAAGTATTGTTTTCTCTGATTCTTCATTGAAAGTAGATAGAATATGGTTCACTGAAAATAGATAGGAAGAGGAGATGAGAAGTTAGTTATTAGTTATTTAGTGTCCTGTTCCCAGCTATAACCCTAACTAGTTGGAATATTTGGATAAGTCACTTAAATTCCTTGAGTCTCAGTTTTTTCAATTGTATAATAAGAGGGCCAGTTTAGGTAAAATTTCCTACTATTTATTGGGACTTATATTCCAAGATCTATTTTAAATGAATCCTCAGTTAATCCTCATGGAAACCTTCTGAAAGCAGGTTGAATTGTTTCACCTATTCTACATATAAGGAAAAGAAGGCAAGGAGAGAAAAAATAACACAGACAGTTTAGATGGCAGAGATGGTTTGAACCTCGGTTGACCGACTCCAGAACTCACACTCTTATTCACCTGTATTACTATAGGATCTATGTTCTTGTCCATATAGAGTTAAATGTACAAGTTTTGAATCCTGGCATCCTGTGTCAGCTTACCCCTTCTCTTCTTGCTTTACACATTCCTGGGATTTGCTCCCTTGGCTTGGCTCCACCATCTCCACACTAATGATTTTTAAATCTATACCTCCAGCCCAGGTCTATCTCATTAGTTTCAGATCTGGTTCAATGGTACAAAGTGAGAATGTATATTAAAAATACCTCAATATAAATAGGGCAATGTGGTGTGTGTGTGTGTGTGTGTGTGTGTGTGTGTGTGTGTGTGTGTGTGTGGAGTGGGCTAGGTAACATTTGAAGCCTCTGCATAATGAATCCACACTGCAGGGATGACAGTCGTAGTCAGTAACCCAGATTCCAGGGGTGGCTCATAACTGCTTCATGTTATAACTGTGTATCCCAAAGGGCTTAATTAGATGGCAAGTTAGAAATAAATTTTTGTTTGTGCAATGAGTGACGAACAAACTGTATGTTTGGCTGTACAAAGGAGTTGCAAGGATCCAGTAAGCCCGCTGCCCATACCTCTGAAGTTACTCAGGCTAGCTCGATGCACCTGTGTCTCCCCATTTCACAAACACCTCTGTCATCTGACTCAACCCTGTAGTTGACAGGTCCCACCTGACACAAAGTTTAAGATGAGTCTCATGGATCTTGAACACCTACCAGGTAGTGCTTTGTATCTTAAGTTCAGCATGTCCAAAATGGAACCTGTCATCTTTGCACATCACTTGCTCCTGCTTCTGAAGTTCTTTTATGTCCTCAGTGAATGGATCCCATCACTCCATGGTCCGAGCCAGAAATCTCAACATTACTTTGAATTTCTCCCATTCCTTCATTTCCCACATTCAGCCAATTATGAAGCTCCATCTGCTCTATCACCTAAATGGTCCTCAAACCCACCCATTCTCCATCTCTATCATAGTTCTCAAACCTAGGCCAGAAGCTCCTCCTTCTGGGTCACTACAATGACCTCCCAAATGTTTTCTTCTGTCCCTAGTCTTACCCCTCCTCCTACTTCACTCTCTATACATCAGAGTGACTCATAAAATGGAAATCTGTACTCTAAATTGCAGTGTGTCTACTTATTGTAAAATATAGATGATAGTCAAAATATCAAACAACTGTTAATAGTGTAGGCACCCAGCAATCAGAACAAATGCCAACCCATTTACAATGAAAAACTGTTGTAAACATCACTTTGCACACTAGACTATTCATGTACCTACATCTCTTACCAGCTCAAAAAGTCTGTTACATTGTCGACTGGGTATGTTAGCATCAACTTTGCATCTTTAGCTCCTAAGGACATGTAAGTAGGCTGCTCTTGCACAAAAGAAAGAATACGAATGAGAAAATAATTCAATCAATGAGTCAATATTTTCAACCAGGTTTCTAGCATTCTGGTTTCTAGAACCAATTCTTAACCTAAGATGGATAGGTGGGAGTAGTGTGTATTTAAGGAATAGTGATCTAAGAATATTTATTGGCAAACTCTGGGATACATGGTGGATGAGCCATGCTCTCTTTTCCTTTAAGGACTCATTGTACATTGATGGAAATAAACATGATTTAAGTAAAAAAGTACAGTCCAACAAGAAGACTAAATTTAGGAAGTGAGCATAGCAGGGCACTAAGGATGTTGAGAAAAAATTAGAAGAGTTTGATATAGTTGATACAAAAGAGAAACAAAACAAGCACAATAGATACATTCAGAGCTTTGTGAACTTCCTTAGCCTTATGTTATCATTTGAGGTTGTTTTATTGTTATTACATGTAGGGTTACACAAGAGTTGTGTCCTCCCAATAAGCCTCTAGAAGTCTTGACCCAAACCTAATAAGTGCTAAGCAAGAGACAAAAATGGATGCAATGGGAGTATGAAGACTATGGGTTAAGTCAGGGATGGTGGGAGAGAGAACATTTCAAAGGAAGTGACACTTGAGTTAAGTGTCAAGGGACAAATTAACCAGGGGAAGGCTTGGGAAGCTGGGGACACAGGCAATCCTTTTGTTGGGTTCCTTTCATCTCGCTGAATTAGATCCTGAGTGCCTCCTGCTAGCCTTGACCAACATCTGTTGTCCCTCTGTTATCTACTAACTCTGCCACATTGAAACTTCCTGCGCTGCCAACGCTGAACTCTACCACCAAGGGGGTATTGCAAGCTCCAACCCTCCAACATTCAAGAATCGCAGACCATTCATTCCATCCCAGTAAGGCTAGTTGCCTCACAGTTTCTATTTTTGCTTTTCCTTCATGATCACCTGCACTTGTCTTCATCGCTAAACAAATATCAGCTTGCGTCATCATCATCTTTCAAAACCTTAGTCAAAATTATCTTCTATAGGAAGTCTCACAACAGATAGAGGCATGCATGTAAAAGGTTTCCTTCTTTCTAATGAAAAGTGGCCAACAAGTATTATTTAGAATTGTATATTTGTAAATACATATCCAAAGAAAAGCACTATTATTATGGCGCTATTATCATACCCAGTGTCATTTCACTAAGACTGTAAACTTCTCGGCTGAATGCATCCAGCCTCTCATTGCTTCACATTGTCTTGTCATGATCTCAAATGCCTGGCACTATGCCAGGCATTGTGCAGTCGCAAAGCTTCTTCAGATCCCCACTTCACGTTTATTTGCCTTCCTCCCTCAGAATTTCTCACTGACATTAGATTACTGACAAAAATATAATCAGAGTGAGTGAGGTAGGAGGGCCAGAAATTACTTAAATCTCTTGATGGAATTTAATAGTTTCAAAGAATTAGAGCATATCATGTGGGAGCAATATCAAAATAGATGACCTAAAACCAAAGTTGTTTTCCTCAGAATCTGCGGTTAGTGAGCTGTCTCCTGAGGCTGCCAGTATTTTTTCAGCTCTTTCAGAAAAGGAAAATAAACAAATGCAATCCACTTTTTCCTCAGTCACTCTGTGCTCCCCTATGAATAAAAGGCAGTATCTCATAAGGCAGATTCCTTAGACCACTGGTCTTGTGACATGCTCTAGAAAAAGGCTTCTTTTGGAAACAACTTGGGGAAATACAGTGGCATGCATTGCAGATTTGGAGATGGACAATGAACACTGGCATGGTAATGCTGTAATAGCTCAGAAACAGCCATAGTTTTTCTTTGTAAACTCTTCTTTTCACAAGTGTGTGTGTGTGCAGAACAGATTTCCTTCCCCACAAAATTCTTATCCACACCATGGCATGGATCATCGGATTGGGAAATGCTATATTGTCCCTTCCACTGAATTTGTACACTGACTGATGAGTGCCCTGTAGTATGAGGTGTTTATTTCAACTTCATATGGGAATTTAAGTTAGCAAATACCTTTTTGATGTTTGTTGTGTTTATTTGCAGTGAACAAGCACAGAGCAAACAGTTCTTCAACTCTAAGTCTACTTGTATAAGCTAGCGTGGTTTATCCCAACTTTCATAATTGTAGCAGTTACTCCTGAGATACAGAAGTAGCAAAAATAACAATAGAAATTCTAAGGAATGAGAACATTAGTAGTGAACCGTAATGCTGCAGTCTAAGCAGACATTCTATTATTTGGTTCATGGTGAATACAAAGTGGATGTGTGACCACAAACTCATGAGAAATTCTCCTCTATAAAGGGGAGAAAGCACCTTGTTTCTGGCTTGGATTAAGGCATGACCAACTGCCAGAAGAGCTATAGGTCCCACATAGAGATTCAGAGCAGAATTACAGGATCTCAGATTGGGATCTCAGGAGGCAGGTGATTTAGTCACGAGGCCCCAAAGCAGCTATTTTAAACACAGGACCTGTTCTCTTTAAAGGTACAGGATTTATTTATTTGATAGCCATTTAAAACATTCTGCTCTCACCTGCCTTTCTTTTATTTTGACACCATCCTCTATTTCTAGAGGCTGCTTTGAAGTAACAAATGTCTAGAGAATTAATAGGATTTCAACACTCATGCTTTACTGAGTTTCAGGAATGCTGGTTAATTAATCGCACTGTAAACTATTGCAAATATTCAGAATAGAAAAACAATCACTAACAAGAAATTATAGGCATAAAAACCCAGATGTTGACCCATGATACTCTTCAGTTTCCAAAGCAGTGTCTTAGCACTCCAACTCAATGAAATACTCTTTTCCACTGACCCATGTACTGTGTCTATTTTTATTTTCCAACGTGGTGCAACTCCTTACAGTTACACTATATTCATCCATTCATGCATCCATCCTCTTGGCATATATTACTGACATCAGGAACTGCTTTGTTTCTTTCTAAATTACATTTACAAATGATGGTGTATCATTATAAATGAAATCAGCATTTGCTTTTGCAATCCAGGTAAAACTTCCCTACTTTCCTATTTTGAAGAATCTAGATCTTATCAAAAAAAACTGAGCAACTGATGCTTAAGGGAAATCAGCTAAGGAGCAGGTTGTGCATTTTGTAGGTCAATGTTGTTCACAAGACATCTGTTTCAGAATTAAATTGTTTATTTAAATGTGTTTATTTAGATTCATAGGCCCAAAGCAGACTATCTGGGGCATCACAGCCTAGGAATCGGCATTTAAACCAGGACTTCAGATGTTCTTTGTGCACTAAAATGCCACCAGAATCCTACTCATGTGGGAGAACACAAGGGCTAGAGGGTGGAGCTCCATGCACCCCCTTCAGCAGTAGCACCTCTATTTTAAGTCTAATTTAGTAGGGTTCCTGTATGATGTCTTCAGGTAAAAAAAAATAGATTTCAGTGCTACAGCTTCCTTGGAAACCTCTTCCTTTAAGTGCAATGTCACTGTAAAGTCATATAGATGAGACTCCACCATGAACTATCATTATATTTTAAACACAGCATAGTGGAGCAAGCATGGATTTTGGAATCAGAAAGAGAAACCTCCATTGCTTACTAGCTGGGTAAGCTTGACAAGCTAATTATTCTCTGTGGGTCTTGGTTTTCTCATCCATAAAACAGGGGCAATAGCAGGTAATCATGAAAAGGTGGCTGTACAGATTAAAAGATTGGTGTAGAAGGACCTGGCACAGAAGTTGGCTCACACTGGGCTCTCTAAGTTTCAAGCCTCACTCCTCCCCCAGTTTTGCCAGCTTTTATAGAGTAGCCACACAAAGATTCTTTTTCAGTGTTTTCTGAAATACTCTTCTTGAAGACATTGGCCTTGGTATTGTATGAAATGTCAAATATTAAATTTCCTTTAGAATGTGGCACTGGAATCAAGTTCACTGTTCTGGGTAAAACATTACATTTCCATTTAATATCAGTGGGGATTATTGAAACCACCATATTTCTTTAAAGTTACCAGAGAGTTTGTGTATGAAATTAGTGCTCAATAGTTAAAAACATATCTTACTCTACATAAATTACTTATATTATTTTTCAACAAGTATTTTAATTTTTTCAACAGGTCATTTTCAGCCATCCAATAGATTTACAGAGAGGGCAAATTGTCAAATGGAAGTGCTAGAATCTGATCAGTTGGGAATGAATAAATTTCACTTATTAGCTGAGTGACATTGGATGAACTATTTCTTTGCCTCACACTCCTCAAGTATTAAACTGGGCTAATAAAAGTACCTCTCTCATAGAATTGTTGTGGGAATTAAATAAAAGAAATCATATATAGGACTTAGAACAATATCTGGCATTTGGCATGCACTCTAACGATGCTGATTAATAGTATTTATCATACAGAGAGTAGTTACTAAAGACATGGAAAAGCAGGCATGCAAACTACCTCAAATCTTACATGGAAGTAAGTGTAATCTAAAGCATATATTATAGATGAGTAGCATACTAAATGATATTCTCATTTACCTCATGCAAGAAAACTTTATATAGTTTTGATCTTGCATCACTCCTAACTCTGCCCCATTACCCATGAAAGCATTCCTCAAGTACCATCCTTGAGACTGTACAGTGAGTGGATGAGCAATCAAGAAAGGTATACGCACTCAGCCACGCTACACTGACCTGTCCTATGCAGATGAATGGACCTCAGAAGCCTGTAGACCATTCCAGGATGAGTTCTTCCATTCTAGGAATGACTTTCAGCCCGTTTTCTCTGGTCTCCGCAACATCAACAAAGGAAATGTAAGAACTAGACCCCTAGGACTCTTGCGATTAAGGGGTTAGCTGGACAGCTCACTTCTGTTTCTGTCTCCCTACTCATACCCTAGGTTCATTACTATTAAAAATCAAACAATGTGAGCTTTTGATGTAATGTTTACGTAGAGCAGCACTGTGCCCTCAACACGTAGTTCTGACCGCCTCCTTCCTTTTTTCCCAAGGACCCTCATCTTTTAAGATGAGCCCACTGCCTACTTCTCTTCTCTTGCTCCTCAAACAATAATCACTATCACATCTAAAACCCACTGAAAGACACTCACTGAAGCATTTTAATAAGGGCATTCGATTGCCTTTGAAACAAGAACACCACAACTGAAATCTATTTAGAGGTACTGAGTGGACCATCGTCACAAGACTTCCCGGGTATTAAGATAAAACTGAACTCCTTGCCCTTTACCTTGTTATGGGAGGAAATAAGATGGAATCTTCAGACAAATTTAGTTGTTAAGAAGCCTCTGGGATCAGTGAAACAAATAATCAGCTGACTTGTGTGAAAAGAGACAAAAAGAAATGTTTCCTTCCTGGACTGAAGTACAGTGTGCCCTACTTTGCATGGTTAACAATCAGGGTGTTTGGATTTTCCAAAGGGCTTAACTGCTAATTGCTGTGTGAGGGTGCCAGTTGAGCACTGTTCAGCCTTAATGTTCCCACTTCTGGTAAAATGCCACAAAAGTTAAATGAAGCTAAAGGAATGATCTCTATTATGTGTTGGGGCTTGACTTAGCTGGGTGCTCCTATTTCTATGATAATGTTTGATACAGTGTTATGAAGATCACTGTGTATCTCTCTCTCCCCACTAGACTGGAAACTCATTAAGGATCAGGATTGTACCTGATTGAACTCTGCATTCCATGACCCAAGCTTGACACTTAGTAGACATTCAATCCATGTTTGTTTAATACACAGGGATCAAATGAGGACCACTGAGAACTATCTTTCCAGGGCTTGGAACATCTACAAACAGTGAATATTCATGACACAGGGAACCTTCTGAGAAATGAGAAATGTTTCTAAGAATGAGATCTGCAAATAGGTTAAAAATTACAGAGATCATTTTAATCAGAACACTAAATTTTTTTGTTTTTAATAACTAGTTTCTGGCCTAATAGGTGGATGCATGGGTAGCTGTTTCCATCTAAATGATCTAGGTGGAGAGCAGAATTGAGGGGCTGAGCCCAAGGAGATGGAATCATAAAAATAAAGTCTTACATTGAGGTTTTTAAAAAACAACCATAGAGAATGGGAGCCAACTTGACAACTTGTGAATTTTGCTGTTGCTGATCACAAGGTTTCCAACAGCCAACAGTGAGATGGAATTAATAAAAAAAGCTAACAATATTCACAGCATTAATTCAGTGGGTAAGGCAGTGTTTTGACTAGAAAAAGTGAAAATTTTAAGGACCCACTGTAACTGAAGCTAAAGAAATATGGATGCTATGGATTTCTTTAGCTTTTCTTCCTTATTCTGCTCTATGATGCTCTTATTCTCCTGTAATAACCATAGCTAAATCTTTACCGGCATCTACCAATCAGCCAGATACTACAATGATATATTACACATATCAACCCATTTAATTCTTACAACAATCACTATCATTCTCTTTTTGCAGCTGAAGAAGCAGAAGCAAAATAGAGCTGGATCATCTGTCCAAGTCACAGAGTTCATGAATGGACGTGTTGGCTTCTAACCAGGCAGTGCGGCTTCAGAGCCCACACCCATATCATTACCTCACAGGGACCCTCCTCTGGAATTGGAAATGGTAAGTATATTCTTGGCAAGAGTAGGAAAGATGTTTAAAAGACAAGAAACACATCAGGAGTAGACACTTCTTCCAATTTTGGTCAATATCTTGTTTATTATCAGAGATAACAGACATTTTCAAACGAATAGTTCATTTTTGTGCTGGTGATTCATTGTTAACTCTGATTCCCCCTATTCCATTTCTTCACAGTAGCGATGCTGATCTATGCCTAACCTAAAAGCATCATCTAGTAGTAAGTGCTTTGAAATACTGCCAGATGCTCCAAAGATACGTCAGCAGAGGAAAATTTGCTAACACAAATTCTAAGTGGAACTGTTTACATCTCAGAGTTTCCCTATATGAATCCATAGGAGATATATGATGACAATCTTAAGAGGAGAATAAATGATACAGTGACATCAGACCTCATTGTGGAAGAGAGAAGAGTATAACCCCTCACCCATTTATTCAATTTTTCACACGTGGCTTTTGTATTACTGAAATGGTAAGCCATCCATGAGAGAAAGGGGAAAAAATGACATTGAGGGGTGTATGAAAATGCCAGAGAAACATATGTTAGTTTCTTTCTGACTTCTGAGACATCTGAAAATGTGCTAATCAAAAGGGTTCTTGATGTGGGTATAGCTGTTGGAGTTGTCTGAAATGGTTCTTTTTTTCATCATCTACTTAGTCATCATCACATATAAGCTGGTGAATAGCTGACACCCCAGGGAGCCTTTTGCATGTCCACATCCCAGTAGACTCCAAAGTCCAGCAGCTGAACCTCAGAGACCACTAACTGCTGGTATGACTGTAAGGTGCCTGTGCAATACCAGTTATTGAATATTTTTAGTATAACCCCATGAGTGTAAATAGTACAGATGTAGAATGAACTGGTGGTTGTCATAGAGGAGGAAGGTGGGGGAATGGTCAAAATAGGATCAAGAGGTACAAACTTACAGCTATAAAATAAATAATTCATGGGAATGAAAGTACAGCAGAGGGAATATAGTCAACAGTTATCATAGTAACTTCGTATGGCAAAAGATGGCAGCTACACTTATTGTGCTGAGCATTTCATAATGTATATAATTGCTGAATTGCTATTATGTACCTGAAGCCAATATAATATTGTACATCAACTATACTGCAATAAAAAAAGAGCAAATCGTGTCTTCAATAAAAATAAATTATGGATCAGTAAAATTGTAGTCACTGATATAGTGACTGATTTGGCAGGAATTAATAAAAAATGATCTTAAGGTAAGGTTATAGACATAGCATTATATATGAAATTAATTCACTGAATCATTCCTAGCTAAATTCAAGTAAAATAACTTGAATCCAGAAGTGGGAAAATTGCTTTAAAATGTCAATAATTCAGTCAACTCAATAAAAATAACACTTTGGGGAAAAAAAAATTGTCCTTGCTAGGGAAAGGATATCGAAAAATGACATTGAAACAAAAGCAAATGACAGAAAAAAAAGAAGAATCTGTATTAGGAGCAATTTAGGTACCATGAATACTTTATAGTTACTGGGTATGTATACATTTATATGTTTAATATGCATTCATATATTTGATATACATATATAAATATATGGCAATTTGTGTACAACAACTTTATGAGAAAGATATTGGTATCCTCATTTGCCTGAAGAGAAAAACTGAGTGTCCAAAATGCCATGGGCTTTGCGGAGTGGCACGCCCACCAGGCAGATTGCAAAAACGCTCAATGACAAAGCCTCTATCTACCCTCATTCAGGGACAGCCGAGGAAGGACACAGCTCCCTCTGCTCACGAGTTGATGATCAGCAACCTGCTCCCTGACCCCAAGGTGGGGGCATAGGGAGAGGAATGTAACAGCTGGAAAAGTGAGTAGAGGAAGCGAGGTCACCAGGAGCAGCGGAACAGGCCACTCTTATGAAAGAGGCATTGATCAGTTGCTTGTTGATAATGTGCAATTCTACCCCAGCCCAATAATCCAAATAAACAAGTGGGATTCTCCACAGCTTTGAAGAAATGTCAAAAAGGCTCAGCCAAGAAGCATCAGAGAAGGCCTGACAAAATCAATTCATTTATGACCTGTCACTTTTATCAACTGCGGAATTAGTGTTTACACTGGTAGTCAGGCACCTCTTCCCTAGGCTCTCTGCAAAACTGCTTTTTCAATCCACCTTGACCTAAAGATGATCTTACAGTGTGCTTTGCCAAATGGAGAAAATGCCACTGTGCACACAGCTGTGAGTACCAGGAGACGATGCCTATTCAGGCCCCAATTAGGGCCCAGCAGAGCCTGCAAAAGGGGGGACCCCACTGGGCCAAGCCACCTGTGGGGAAGCAGACAAAAGCAAATCAGAGGCCATGCAGGGCCCGCTGGGAATGGGCTGGATTTATTTTAGGCACAGAATTCAGCAAGCCACTACATGAAAATACCGTGAGAATGGCCCAACAGGAGGCCACACTGAGCACAATGTGGGGTGCCCTTGTTTAGAAGAGAAAATGGGAGCGAGTCATCACCTTCACAGAACTCCGAGGGACGAGCAATGCAGACCAGAATTTCCATTATTTCTCAAAATGTTTGCCAAGAGCACTGGGTTTCCATTATGTGCCCTTTCCGGAAGGGAATAAAACAAGCTTATTGTCCCCATTTCTGATATTTACTAATGTGTTCTCTAGCTATCTTGGTGGCAGGAGGCATTTTCTGTAAAAACCTGGCATTCATGCCTACATTATTTTTTTTCCTATCTCCATAGGAATCGCAGCTTAGTTTATACCTGAGAGGACATTCTCTGCAATTTTAGGTCTACGTCCCTTTCTGTACTGGACTGATTACATCTTAGGTAAAAGGACATTTCTCAGAGCTAGCATGCCTTACCAGATATTTTGAAACTCATCACAAATATAAAAAGATACCCAAGCACACTTCACAGGCATTAATTTAGTAGACATTCTATCGCTTCTGTTAGAAACTGAACAGAAGGCTGGTTTGGTCTAAGAAAAATATAGAATGTGGCTTAATTAATGAGCTCCTCAGTTTCTGTTCTGTGCCTCTATTAGCATGCTAGGGCTGTCATAATGAAATATGACAGACTGGATGGCCTAAACAACAGAAATTAATTTTCTCAGAGTTCTAGAGGCTGGAAGTCCAAAATAGAAATACTGGGAGGTTTGTTTTCTCCTGAGGCCTCTCTTTGGCTTGCAGGTGGTCACCTTCTCACTGTGTACTCAGGGGGCCTTTTCTCTGTGTGCACCCATGCTTGGTGTCTCTGTGTGCCCTAATCTCCTCTTCTTATAGGGACACCAGTCATACTGAATCGGGGCCCACCCTAATGGCCTCATTTTAACTTGATTATCACTTTAAAGGCCATCCTTTCCTGACTCTCTCTCTCCAGCTCAATTAAAATCACACTTTCAGGCAGCTTCATCCACAGATGAGCATATGCACCTACACCACCTACCCAGTGGAGGCCAAAGGACAAAGGAGGGAAGGATGGGGAAGACAGGGGGTGGGAGAAGGAAGAGCTTCCCCTTGGAAGCACGGTGCTGCATGACACTTGCTCTAAGAGCTTTCCTTTTATTGAAGGATTTGTTATCACCTTCAAATTACACAGGAAGAGTAAAAGTTGAAATTTTTTGTTTGAGAAATGGGTAGAACAGGAAGGTAGCATTTACGACATCTGCTGGCATAGATCTGCAATTTAGGGATCCAAGAGTAAATGCATTTCGAATGACATCTGATAAACACCCAGCTTATCTGGTGAGTTAAGCTAGAGGGGGGTAAAGCTACATCTTTCCTTAACATGTCCAAGTGCGAGAGGGCCCCAGGCCTTGAGAAGTGATCAATGTAGGGGACAGCTCTGCCAGAGGGCCCTGGGACTTCACATGTGCCCACACACACCTGTAGGCAAGACTCAGTCCATAGCAGTCTGACCCATGTCTGGGCAGAATACGCTCTGAGATTCTCCCTGGCACCGGAAGATGGGGATGCTGTGCGGAGCTGTCACTGCCATCCTGGAGGAGGCTCCCATCTTGCTGAAGGCTATCACAAGGCTGTTTCCTCCCTACCCCTGGTTCTAGGGAGCTATGGAATTTTCCACTGTGTCCTTCCTGGGGCACAGCTGTAGACCATAAAGCCACTTAGCTGCAGTGTAGAATTGACCTTTCAGCTACACAGTGGCCCACCCGTGACATGTGTCCACTGGTCCCTCTGGTTTGGAGGTATCCTCTGAGAACAGGGATGTGGGGGCCGACACCATGCTGATCTTGCTTTTAATCTCTGTGTAAGTGGAATCTTTCTGAATACGTGTGGGCTTGTCTCTTTAGCCACCAAATCTACAGACATCAGTGGACAAATCTATGGCAAATCAAGTGTTTAAAAATACATATGAGATTTGTTTTAATGAAGTGCAGTAAGACCTGCAGACACAGAAATGACAATTATGGAGGAAGAATTTTTGACTCCCACTTCCCTACTTCAGGGGGAATGGCAGGTCATGCAGGGCCATGTGTGGAAGCACCAGGGTCAGTCAGGGTTGCTTCTGATCTGGAGATTAGGTTGCCCCACTCAAACCACATGGACCAAGAGTGGGGTGAGGTGGTTACCCAATAGGAATCCAAATAGTTGGTGCCAAGAAAATGGGGGCATGGCTTTTAAGCCATCCAATATGATATCTACTAACTGGTGTACGATAATACTGGCTTTGGAGTTTTGGCTACATTTCCATTTTCAAAAACTTTTAAGTACTGAAGCAAGACAGATTGCTTAGCACTGAGGGTGGTTTTGAGTGCAGCTATTTTTGGATTATTTACTCACCTTCTATTGCATTTGCCCCCCATCAACCATTAACATCCATCTTTTGCTAAAAGGCCACCTGACCAGAAAGGTTAAGAGAAAATTTCAATAACCTCTAGAGAAAGGCTAGAATACTTATTTTTAGCTTTCTGGTATTTGATCATAAATGCTTTCAGCCTAGAATGACTTCAATGAGATTTGTACATCTGAAGACTGCCAAAAAGAGAAGGGGTAAGAAGTCAAATATTAAAGGAAACCTCTTCATTCTCATCCAAAAGTGGAAGATTCCTCAAATTTTTAAAGAAAATGTTAGTTCTATTTTTAGCTTCCTTTTTAGATTCTCTAAGGGTTAGACTAATAAGAGGAGTAAGTCTGGTAGTAAAAAGCTCTAAAACCAAAGATGTTATCCCTAGGTATCCTTATTGGCAGGTCTTAAGCAAGGGGGAGAAAGAGAAAAAGGAGGCCCCACGTGCCATCCAGGCATCAGCAATTTCAATGTTTTGCACAGATGGGCCTTACAAGATTTCCAAAATTGAACTTGTCCTGAGGGAGAAAGGGCACTGAATTTGTATGCACCCTCAAAACTGTCCTCCTGAAGAGCTACCAAATTAGTTTGTCACCCAAGATATCACCATTTGTGGGATGAGGGTCACCAAGTGGCCAGTGATTCTTTTCATCAAGTTTACATCCAGCTCTGCTTTCCAAATCTTTCAAATCATTATTGCAGCCCCTTGGGATGCTTCTTCTAGGTTGTCTTGTGGAATGATAGATGCATCACCAAACTCTGCTCCAGATTCATTTGGAGTTGGCAGGTTTCAGGTTTCGACTCACAATAGCTCAACACCATCTTAAGATTCTACTGAGCCTGGGGCAGGCCAGCTGAGGACCCCATGGACCCTGACCCACTTCTTCCATGGTGTGTGCAACAGAGGATTCCATCTGCTTCAGGTGTTTCTCAGATTCATCCTCTTTAGGATGTTCATTTGCTTCTGCATCTCTCCTCTTGACCTCAATGAGTGCTACGTTGACCACCCAACTCTCCTTGATGGCTTCCCTCCACTTTGAACCTCACAAACACAGACAACTAGACATTTAACAATATACTGTCCTACATTCCTTCCTAACTATTTCAAATGTGAATTTTCTCACACACACCTTTTGAATTTTAGTTGGGCTATGATAAATATTTTTTGGTTTGATAACTCCCCAAACAATTTCTGAACAGACGATCTGAAGCTCCATGTATAGAATTAGACCTAAAAATCATATTAAAGTGATCTGCAGACTTGTTTTAGTACCTGTTCACTCAGATACAAGTCGAGTGTATAGTTTCTGTTTAGAGGAAAAGCATTTTGTCTTGATCGGTGCTGCACTTAATGATCAATTAACTTTTTTCATATCCTGGTAATTCTTTGGACATTAGGTTCCTTCACATGAGAATTAAGTAATTCCGCAATAAACACTAGAGATACTCTTGCTCAGTAAAGAACTCCAGCGCTACAAAAGAATGGGTGTAGTTTTCAAATTGTCATTTTAATATAATGGTAAAATCTGACCTTGTGTAAATAATTCTCCAAATATCCAGCTAAAGAGAGAGGTCATGCTCTAAGTTCATCCCACATCACAGGCTACAGACAAAACTAAAAGCCCAACTTACAACTTTCTGCTTTTGACTCCCCCTGGTCCAACAAATCCTCTTAAATCAACTGTTCTCTCTCAATAGAGTCCTGTGTACAGGGGAAAAAATGGGATTGGCTCAGAAAAACAATGTGTATATGATTTCCATAATAAAATGTTTCAAAGAAGAAATTTAAAAATAAACAACTATCCAAAATATCTCTTTGTAAAAAAACATGACAAAGGGGAATTAGACAAAAATCTTATATTTGCACTGAAGCAACTGTTTCCCTGGAAACAAGCTGATCAGTTATGCAAATGATACGAGTTTGCAGTGATCTGACCCAAAGAATAAAGAAAAGAGACAAAGATGGCTAACTGGATACAAAGGTGGTGATCATTAATGAAAACAGATTTGGAAATTGTGTCACATGATCATTGTGATATCTGGGGAGAAGTAATGGACGTACTGCTGTGGGATTTGGGTGGGCCACGATCCCGTCCAGGCCCTGGGGACATCTGGTAGGAAGGGAAGGGAAAGGGGAGAAAGCCCTAGGCACTGGGCGCAGTGACTGGTCCCTGGGGACTGCCCTCAAGTACACCTCTTCTTCCGCCCTCCAGCTATTCCTCTGCTCATTGCTGTTCTGCTGTGCTGTTCCCTTCCTCCTCACTGCTCTCCTGCAATGCGGGTCAGCACGCTGCTCTTCTTCCCCTTCACTGCCTGCCCCTACTGCCAGAGTTAAGCATGGTGCTTTCGCACTGGACTGGTGCGTGTAAACTAACCAAGTTTCACAAACAAAAAAGCTCTTGAAGACTATCCATGTCACCTAACCTTGAGAAATCCCCTACCGGACTGAATTCTCTGCTGAGAAAGGGGGAATTTTATGAGCTGAATGCAGAATATTTTATATATAATATTTATCTATATGTTAATACTATGATATGTTATTATAAAGTAGAATTATGATATGCATATTCATAACATGTATAAATATACAGACATTAGATTAGCCAAGATTCAAATGTCAGTGTGCTGCTTATTAACAGTACTGTCTGGGACACGTTATTTAACTTCTCTGAACTATACTTATCTTTGTAAGGACACTAATATATAAAATAAAACATCTGAAAAGTTATTTACTGAGCGCCAAGTACATGCAAACATTCAATAAATGCTAGTAGTTGCTATGATAGCCATTAGGACCAAAACCCATTCATATTCATATATGCATCATGCAAGAGCTGCCATTTAAAATATAGTATTACCCTCTGCAACATGAGAAATAGGACTGAAATACACGTCTTCACTACCAGGACATACTCTTTCCACCACGCCAGACAGGCTCTGAACAATATTTACATTTGAATATGGGAATGTCCAATGTTCTAAATATTCACTTTAAACCAAACAATAAAATTTAAATTGAGAGTGTTTCTGAACTCTGGAGGAATTTAAAAATTGTATTCAATTTCCTGATTCTCCATTTTGAAACCCACCTCAGCTAGTAATAGACAGCAAAGTGGAGTCGCCATCTTTCTGTACTCCCTGATGAGATAAAAGTGTCATACAGTGCTGGTCGCCAACAGAGCAAAGAATTAGACTGAATGTTCTTTCTACAGCCAACAAATGAAGCAGTGAGCTTTGTTGTGAATGTACCTGGATGCCCAGGACATTGGCTGTCCTTGGAGAGGTTATTAACAGATGCTGACTCTCTACTGTGTACCAAGTGCTGAGTACTACAGAGGACACAAATTGAAATGAGAGATTTTTCTTGTTCTCTAGGTGTGTACAGCCTCTAGTAAGAGTCATATCACATGCCCATGGAGGACAAAATGTCAGGTAAAATAAATTCATGGAGAAGAATATAGTGCTGGGAAAATCCAAATATTAGAATGATCCATGCAGGACAGTCTGGGAATGGGAGTAGAAGAGTAACAAGGGGCAGGTCACTATCCTAGAATTATTGGGAGGCAAAAACCTGTAGCCATTATGCATATATTCTGAGAGAGAGGGGTGGGAAGAGAAAATCAGATGGTGTCATCAGGATAAAAAGGCAGCACAGAACAGTCCATTATGCACACACCTTGAACACGTTGTACGCCAATTCATTATTTCACAAAACACCTCCAGACCAGCAATTTTCAGTCATCAAGATGTATTCATTCTTGGAGCTAATGAAGACTTTAGTAGCATGCTTACTGAATGTCTATCTTTAGTGTTCTGATCTCCTCTCTGAAGAAAGCAATGTTAATGGATTAATTCAGGGAAGTAAAACTCCCTCTAACAGGCTTTTCTTTAGCAACCTATCATTTCTAGGATTTTAGAAAATAACTCACCAATGAACAAAATTGAGTTTTTCAAGTTTAAGGAAAAGTTGACATTTGTGAGAAATGGTTTCCAGAGTAGAATTCTACAAAATGACTTTAATTTGTCTGCATCAGTTAAATCTCCCAAGATAAATCTGCAAGATTGCCTCTTTTTTAAATCTTTGTCCAGATAGCACAACTCACTGAGTACTGACACTATAATAATAAAAAAATCAGTTATGAAAGTCAAAATGTGATTTATTTAGAAAAAAATTAGTATCAACATGTAATGACTTAAATTGAAAGGGGAAGCTATGAAAAGAGCCATTGGCAAGCCTTTATCTCCTAGAAGATTTAATCTGATATGTGTAATTATTGTGAGGAATAAAAGACAGGACACATTACAGGATTTTAAAGGCTACAAGGCACCTTGAGAATGTGGGGGATGTTATTATTTAGTGAAAGTTACAGGAAATTAAATAACAGGTTTTGAGTTCCTACTAAGAAAATCTTGTGCCAGATGCTACAGAGCACCCAACATAGGTAATCTCTCATCTTGCAACAGACTGACCATCTGGAGGTAACAGAATGTCCAAATCTGGGCCTAACTCAAGCCTCTGGAGGTGGTAATAAAAGTCCTAACAATTATAGTCATAACTATAATAATGTTTCCATTTACTGTTCATTGTCCATATGCCATGCACAGAAATACTGAATTACCCTAAAAAGGCAACATCAAAAAAAAGGATAAACCCAGATAGCCCTTTTTTTCTCTCATCCATTTCTTATGCATGTATTACCTCTAGTTATCTAACCCTTTTTGAATTATCTATATTTTAACACATGGCCACTAACAAGCACTACCTTTTAATTACTTAGGCTTTATAAATTACTAGTATCTCTTATATGTTAAAGCTGCCATTTCAAGGGATGCCCCTTTCCTGAATCTTTTCAAACTCTGTTAAGTCCATCTTGAGGTTGGATAACAAATTGACATGAAATGGTCCTAATTCCAAGGAGCTCATATTAATTCGGCTTTGAAGATGGGTACGACAGTTTCCTATTTCTGTCCAATTTCCTTCCATGTAACATTCAACACTTTACTCAAAGCCCCAGGTGGTCTTGATCAAAGAAGCACAGTGGAGCAGTAACTTTAGACTACTGGTGACCCTCTGGTTCCTTGCATGGGTCTTAACTATTAGTGTTGAACCTGTCCTCCCAGATTGCACTTTGTGTTATTTTTTGCAAATGTTATCACTTTCTACATGGCAAAATCTGCTTGTTCTCTCTTGATAACTTCTGGACCTTCACATATCCTAGTGTTCTCATCTTTGAATTTTTTTCTTTCTTGGCTTGGATTCTCACTTTTTAGTACAATTTGGCATCATCGGTAAATCTGAAGATTTACATACATATGCTAAAGAGAACATACAATGCTAAGATAAAATTCAGCACCAGATGGGATTCCCCAGACTTCCAGAACATTGTTTGTTTATGACTGCACTGTTTTCTGCCTTTTCTACTGTTCCTTAACTGTGCCAAAATAGTGCTATCATTGCCATGCAGAGTCCTTTTCTGTAGAAACGTATTAATGGTTTTTAGAAATTCTAGATAAGTTGCCCCTTTTGCAAGGTCCAAAAAAGAAGTTACAGTATTTCTCACAGGACCGTGGCTATGGGTTTGCACAATCACTGTGCATTTAACTATGGATCCTGTCAGATTCCCAGGTAGGGATATGGAACTAGAAGCTCATGGTTCACATGGTTCCTGGAATGTTTTCCAAAGAGGACTTCAGGACCAGAAATCCAGCATTCAGTAGGCACAGTGGTATTTGTCCTGTAAGGTATGTATTTTGGCCCACTGTGAATGATTTATTCTTGAGTTCTGTTCATCATCTTAAGTAGAACAATCCATCTCCAGAGACTTATTTACAGCAATTGGTCATAAAGCAACAAAATGATTCAGTTGTGTTACAAAGAGTCTTTTCTCCAGTGAGGACATCATAGGGAGAAGGCATGGCATTATGAATAGAAGATGAGGTAATGGAACATTCCAGAAAACCAACACAATTGTTAGAGAGGAGCCTTACTTGTAGACTTTGATAAACATACATATGTATTTGGACAGAATTTTCCTTTAAAATAGAAAATAGCGAATTCAGATGTTCAGGAAGCACTACAGGAATGCCAACACCACCATCTACAGTTGACCCAAAAGACACAACATTTCCCGGGCCTGGTCAGTTTGTCTACAAGAAAGCTGAAGCCAAAATCAAAGCATTTGGATATTTCTGAATGTGCAATATTTGTTCTAATATTCTAGTGGAAATCAGGAAGAGCTTGCCTTTCACCTTACTCAACCAAATTTTCAAACCAATCATTTCTCTACAAATACAGTGAGAGCCTAATAAATATCTAACCTTACCATTTCTCAGTACTATTTAGTTTTAAGAAAGAGAATTATCTAGAACATGTGCCAGAGAGTCCAGATGGCTGAGATTAGAATTCTTTACTAGTTCCTAATCACTTAATGGTTCTATTTTTATAATGGGAGTGGCAACCAAGAGGGGGTAAAGAGTATCACAGAAAAGATCATTTAAGTATCTAGTCGATTATGTGACAGCTCAGCTGCACCTCTTGTTCCCCAGCTGGACTGACTGTGTAGTCACGACATGCCAGGTGAATTGTCACTTTGTCAGAGAGGTGCGGCAAGAAGATGCAAAAAGAAGGACTGTTTTGTCTTTTTCTCAAGCATTCATGTCTGTTACAGATCTGGTTAATGTTTCTTGTTTTCTCTAAGAATTGTATTTTTTCAGACTTTGAACTTTAAGAGCTGCTGATATTTTCAGGATGCTTTTTTCTTACTTACTGCTCATAAATTTCCCCTTGGCATTCTTGAATTTTCTTTGAGACATTAAAAAAGCAAAATATTACAAACATAATTTCTGCCAAAAATTTTTTTAAATTGTTTCCAAAAATAATCTATTTCTCTCTGAATTCCTGTAGAACCCATGTAGCTATTCCAATGGCAGCTGAAAAATACTTCACAGAAAGAGGTTACTTTGAGAAAGGAGCATCTTAGACTCTTAGAAACAGTTTAGAATTAACTAGAGAGTCTTACAGGCTTCACAAAAAAAAAAAACATTCCATGCTGCTATTATCATCTTTAAGTTGACTCCAAATGTAATCAGGATTAAGTCACAGAAGGCATCTTAACAGCTGTTCTCAAAAACCTTTAGATACAAAATATGTACTTACTGAAACTTGCATTGGCCCAAGCCATACTACCAAGCTTGTTCTTTTTTCTTACTTGGGCCGCGATCCACATGACAATTTAAGCCTACGTGGATCATCTCTCCATAATACTAATAAATATTACAACTCTTACAGGAATAAAGGAAAAGATGCAGAGCATATGTAAATTATTATATTTAAAGGCAATTTGTTTTTTAAGCTCATTATCTATTGCCTGGCTTCATATAAATGGCTGAAAACAAGCATCACAGAGAACTGTGTACACTGTTAGAGGACTGACATAATAAAATATGCATGACTCCATAGCCAGTAATATGAAATCTAATAATTCCTATTTCTGTGCAATTGGAGTAAGTCAACATGTCACTGCTTAGGGCTTCCTTTGTTGCCAAACTTGTTGAGAGGAACAATAGAAGAGAACAAAATGGTCTGAATGATTCCAGAGAATAGAAGATGTTTTCTTGCACCCTAAGGCTTGAAACCAATATAGTATTATTCAGCTTTCAAAAAGGAGGGGGTCCTGCCTTTTGTGACAATGTGCATGAACTTGGAGGACATTATGCTAAGTGAAATAAGCCGGACACAGAAGGACAAATGCATGATGCCATGTATATGAGGAATATACATCAGCCAAACTTACAGAAGAAGAAAGTAGAAGAAATGGTTTCCAGGAGCTGGGGAGAGGGGGAAGTGGGGAGGTATTAGTCAGCGGGAAGAAAGTTTCATTAATACAAGATGACTAAGTCCTAAAGATGGGCTGTACAGCCGAGTGCCTGTACTTAACAATACTGTAATGTATACTTTAAAATTTGCTAAGATGGTAGTCTTATGTTAAGTGTTCTTATCCCAAAATAAAAGTAAATGAATAAATAAGGCAGGAAGAAACTTGGGAGGTGATGGATATGTTTATAGCATAGATAGTAATGGTTTTACAGGTTTATATTTACCTCCAAACTCAATGAGTTGTGTATATTAAGTATATGCAGCTTTTGAATGTTAATCATACATCAATAAAGTAGTCCAATAATAATAATTTAAAAAAAGACTTGAGTCCAGCCAAACACACACAACGTAAGGACTATTAGACAACTCTTTTGACGGCAAAATTTGCTCTTGCCAGTCGTGGGTGAGATGTGTACAAGGGCATGTGTTAAAAGTGAGCAGTCTAGTGGGAGTAGAATTCAGTTGGGAAAGAGTAGCAAAGACATTCAGCTTCTTAATTATCAACATGCTTGTGGTGGAGAACCTTCTCAAGCTAATAAAAGAAAGAAGACAGACATACAGGAGATACAGGAATGGCTAAGACTCCCTCTTAGTTCCTGACCATTTTCTACCCAATTTTACAGTGTGTGGTGACTTGGCGTGGCATTAGCCTTTTTGGCTCCTGAGAATTCAATAAGTTCAGTAAATTGCATCTTCCAACACACTGAATAACCTGAGTAAAGGGGCATTTTTATTTGATAGCTGCCAACAGGCAGCCCTACAGACTTTTCTGATCTCAGTGGGCTGCTTCACAAGTGTGGTCCAATTCAAATTTAATGAAAACCTACACCATTTACCAAGAACTGAGAAGAGAATTCTGGTTTATTTCCTGCTGTGGCTTACATTGGAAACAGTAATTTCCCGTCAATCCATTGAAGGAAATAAAACTCTTGCAATAGGTGAAGACTTATTTTACCATGATTAGAGGAATTGAAATATTGAACATCCAGAATATGAGAACACAGTCCCGTCCCCTGAAGACTCACGGAGCGTCCCACCAGCACACACACGGCATGTTCTGCTAGGCTAATCTGCAGGGAGTCGGGTGGTGAGGGAGGATAATTGCAGAGTTATTACCTGAGGTTTGGCCAAACACTGGCTTGAAGTTTATACATCATGAACACTCATGACTTCCCCTCACACTCTACCACAGGGCACAGCTCTAGATCCATTTTGAATAAAGCAGATTAATGGAAAGTTTGGACTTTATGTGCTTATTGGTTCTCCTTGGTAAAACTCAGAAAACCACTAGAGTCTATGCATTGAGCATGACTTCTCCAGATACAGAACAATGTGCTTCCCAGCCCCCTACTGGGGGGTCTTTATGGTTTACCTGGAGCCTGTCTCCCTCGTGGCTTCAAGTGAACTGGGCTCAACAATCCTGGCCTAACAGTAAGCATGGATGCACCACACATTCTGCTTACCCTAGAGCTTCTGTTCCACAGAGGTCCATCTTTGTTCCTCTGATTTTTCTCATGCCACGCAACTCCAGAAGTGATCTCACCTACTGTTCCTAACCAACAATCTACCAAGCGTTGATCTCATCTACCCAGTTCTTAAAGCACAATCTACCAAGCGTAGATTTTATGTGTTCATTATATTGCTAAAATCCATGAATTCCAGATCTGCTTGTCTAACAGCTGGACATTACACCTGGTTGTTTATCTGAAACTCAACATGGTCAAAACCTATCATCCCTTCTCCATCATTTCCATGAAGAGGGACAGAGAGAAAGTCCTGTGTTTACCAGTTCACTTGTGAAAAGCAGTGCAGAACTTTTCATTATCAGGTCATACACATGTCTTTGTTGGTGTGCCTTCTTGTTCGAGTCATCTCACGTACCATCTACCCCTAATCCTGCCGTTGAATTGCTAATAAAGTCTCTTCTAAATCCTTAAAGTTTGTTATGCATCCTATTTTTTTCTTAAATCCCTCTGACCCGTCTTGCGTCAGGTTTTTTAAATCCTTGCTTCAGACTGCGGCCACTGTTCTTGTCTTTGTCTTCTTTCTCTACAAACTGATATTAATCCTCAACATTCTTTTCCCAGAGAAATCTCCATTAAAATTTTTTAATAATGCCATTCCCTGCTTGAAGTTTGCCAATGGTTCCTTGCTCCTTTCAAGATAAAACTAAAGCCTCAAGATTCCAACTACTGCCTTCAATTCTTCTGCCTTCCCCTGCCTTTTGTCTTCTGCCTTCCTGTCTAGCCTGACCTCTCTAAATAAACTGTCCCAACCCCCATGTTGTGTTCAAGTCACTCTGCTGTTTTCTGTTCCCTGAGCTTCTCATGCCCTTTCACACCTTAGAGTTTTTGCACAAGAGCTCCCCTTCTGACTCACCCTTTACAATGAATCCTGGATGTCACTTTCTCCAAGAAATGTCTCTGACCCCAGGAACCTGGGTTAGATTTCACACATTCCTGCAGTACATTGCATTTACCTCCATCAAGGAAAGTATATCACCTTTTATATTTTCTATCTCCTCACTGGAAAGAGTTCTAAAGGACAAGGATCATGTCTTATTTCTCTGTATCTCCAGAGCAAATGGAGAGTTTGCTCTTGGGAAAATGCTCACAACACAGCAGGTTCCTGAGAAATGCTTAATTTATTATTAACAGATAGGAATCTACAGAACTTAAGATACTGTCAGCTTCAGATATCCACATCAGAGAAACCAAGGAATGAGAGCCTATGTTCTCATTCATGGGATTTATATCATGAATAAATATCCTTGAAGTCCAGATGATTTTTTTTTACTCGAACACAATTTAAAGGTCAAAGAAAAAGACTTGACAAAAAGAAAATCCACATATTTGACACGTGTTGACAAAGCCACACAATGACAACAGTGTAAACTACTTTCACAGTCTATATGAATGCAACTATTTCCTCTAAAATTACAATTATTATTTGCCCTTTTACAAATCCTTCATGAACACCTCCTCTATTAGACACTGCTTTTGGTGCTGAGGTCACAAAAGTGAACATATGCAACCTTCTTGTTTACAGTACTGTCTGGAAGGAGACATTAATCAAATATGACCACTAAGGCATTTATAACTACAAAATGGAATAAAGTGCTCTGAAGGAACAGAATGTAGTTTTATGAGAATACACTAGGAAGGAAATTGGCCGAGGCCTAAGATGAATAGGTCTAAGCGGAGCAAAGGAGAAAAAGGAGGAAGGAAGCATTCCAAACAGAGGAATGAGCACCGCAGCGGAAGCCCCAGCGGGAGGGTCACCACACAGGGCAACAGTGGCGTGGGGAAAGGAGACGTGGACCCTGTGGCCAGAGGCGAGGGAGCAAGGGCGCACGCTGATACGAGCCTGGAGGTCAGGTGGGGACTGGAGTACACTGCTGCTCAGAGTCTTATTAAAAATTTTAGACCTAATCCTAAAATTAGGAAAGGATTTAAATGGATCAAATTTGCAACTTGAAGATACCAGTGTGGTTGCCCTGCGGAGAAAGAATGGATATGGTGCCGAGTGGATGTGGAGACCAGTCAGCAGTCAACTCTAAACTGGAGTTTAGAGAGAAGATCTGGACCAGAGGTAATGTTGGAAAGGGTGCATGCATCTGTAATTAGAGCTCTGGCCACACACAGCATCGGCAAGGGGAAGAGGACACGGCCAGACTCCCATGGACGCTCTATCACTACAGCTTTTCTGCGGCTAGTCTGGTCGATTAGGTTTTCTTCCAGGAATCCTTTTTCCACACTTTCCCCTTCACTGTGTTCTCTGAATTCCTGAATTCATGGGCAAAGGAGCTTGGATATCATCAAGTGTAATCTCCAAACTTTAGAAATGAAGAAATGGCAGCTATTTTCTCAAGGCCACGCAAGTCCTCCCAGGCTTTTTTGTCAAAATTCCAGTTTCCATCTGGAGGGGAACATGTTGGGAGACAAGCGTAGAGTCCCCAGTACTTGAGATCCTACAGATTCTGGTATGTGCTTATTTGTCATGATGAAACAAAACAGGCACCTGCAAAGGACAACACTGATGGGGGCCACCCATGTGGTGGTGAAAGGGGAACGGGATCTTGAACTGAAATACCCTTGGTTTGGATATTAGTAAGATGGCAAAAATTAGGCTGAAAATCTGAACTCTCTGACCCTCCATTTCCTTTTCTATGAAACAGATGAGCAATAATTACCTTGAAGTGTTGTAAGGAATAAAACTAATATATTAAAAGCCGCTAACCACATAGTAAGCTTCTGAATTACTAGTATTTTTCTCCAAAGTAATATATATTGTTAATTTAATATTAGTATATTTATATTTTAATGTTTTTATATGTAATTATATGTTATACATAAAGGTGCTATTATTATAATTGTTATAATTCCTATTTTAATATATAAAATCAAAATAACCTGTTATTAAAAATTCATTATGAAAGGGAAATCCCAATGGCTGATTCAAACTCTTGAAACATTAAATAATGAAGAAGCAATTAGTTCCCTCATCAGGACTTAATGCCTATTTATTTCACATTATAATATACCCAAACCCCATAAAGCATCCATAATTATCTATTGACAAAAAGCCATACCTAAATAACATTAATCATTATTATATTTTCTAGAAAAAATCAATCCCCCAAAACCCCTATTTCAATAGCTTGTTATTAAGCAACTGAAAACCTCTGCTGTCAGTTTAAATTCATTCAACTGTGTATGTATAAGTAAATGCTACAGTTGTAAAATACTGTCAGTGATGGACCAAATGTCATGAAAAACTATAAAATTAATCATTTTCTCTTTAATTCACAAACTTTGTGCTCCATCTGGACTTGGATCTGTATTCTGCTTCTATTCAGAGTTAAAATAAATGGATTTTCAGTTGATATGATTGTCACAGATTACTTTGACAAAGATTTTCAGACAAGAGATGAATAAACATTGTAAGATACAGGATATGAATTCTAGAGCAATAGCTATCATGTAGGAACGAGACTTATAGGATTCATTCAGAGAAAGTCTTCAACAAAATTGCCAAATATATTTTTAGCTTTATGGTTATTTTTCCAATTTGAAGATACAATTGTATAAAAATTGCATGAGCACTTTTATGAAACTCTTATGCAGTAATATTTGAACTTGATCTTTCATTTTATATTGTGATCGAGAACTTTAGTTCAAAGGCAAGATGCAGCCCCACATGAATGGTGAGAACTTGGCAAACAACCCCTTAACACACAGCAGACTCTTCTCAGATACTTCTTCCAGATTTAGTCCTTATCTATCTCCAAAACATGACTAGAAGAAATCTTAATATTCCCCTTGCCTGTCTTCTCAATCTCTCCCTCTCAGTCTCTCTCTCACACACACACATACACCAAATTAAAACAACATTAGCAATAAAAGACAGACAAAAGAATCAGAAGGAAAAGGACTATGGATATGTTATGATGAGTCAGGGGAGAAAATATGAATGAACTGTTAAATTTAGCACTGAACTTCCTAAAAACTAGAGAAAATAAGAAGAGGAAAATACAGATTATACATTTCTTATTGTTTTTATAAAGGAAAAAGTCTATTTTATTTTCAAAAACAAAACTTTCTAGCATTTTATTGTGGAATGATTGTATTTCATTCTCTCATAGGTGATTTAGAGAACATGAAGTAAGTATCTTTGGTCATAACTTTGCAAAAATTAACCAAATAGAATGTAGATAATTGTGTCTCTTCATACTCTAAAGGCTTCTATATCATTATACCCAAGCCCATAAAGGTATTTCTTTAGGGAGAAAAGGATTTCTAATTCAGGTTCTTGGTTGAGGATCCTATTATAAAGTGAAAGCATTTAAACACTTCTGCCCCCACTGCTGAGATTTTCAAACTCTGTGAATAAAACTCACCTCAGTTGATCAGACCAGCTATATACTTAGTGCCAATGTCTATGTAATCTATATCCCCACTCACAGGAAAATATTAGGCCTCAAAACCCAGTGAAGTAACTGGAACATGGTGGCTATTTGATTAGTATTCATTGAACTGAATAGAAAACCTAAAGGAAAACACAGTTCACATGCCTCTATGACACAGATGCCAATCCTATATATATACATTTATCATATATATATATATATATATATATACACACACACACACATATGATAAATATACATTTATTTATTTACTTATTTATTTATCAGCTTAAAAATACAGATTACCTGGTTGCATCCAAGTCCTAGTGAATTAAAATATCTGCAGTTAGGGTTTGGAAATTCTCATTTCTAAGATCCTCCCTACTGAATCTGTTGCAGATTGAAATGGAGTAGGGAAGTGGAGAACGTGACGGAACAGAAGTATATGAGTGGGGGAGGCCTGGAGTAGAGGAGGAATCCCTGGGAAGTGTGGGCAGGTTGCAGCACCGTGCTCCAAGTGAGGCAGGCATTATGGGATACAGGCAGATAGAGCTTAAGGCCCTGGTACGGTGCAGACAGGAGGGGACTAGGGTCAAGGCTTCACAGTAAGCAAAGAGCCACATCCTGGACATCTGAAAACTCAGCCTGAGATATCAGGGAGCTTTGCGACCTCACCTCAGCCCTAGCAACAAGCCCCAGCCAACCCTGTGAACTTCCTCCTTTTTGGCTTATAACCCCCTAGACAAAGCAGCCCCACTGGCGTCCTTGCTTAGAGCCCCCTCCCAATTAGCAGGATATTTTCTTCTTTTACTCTTTCATTAAACTTTGCTGGTTGCTCCATACTCCTGTCTGCTGGCTTCATTCTCTGTCACCTCTGAGACATGATCCAGGTAAAAGAAGATCAGTAACACAAGGACTGGGACAAGAGCTATGAAGCCACCAGCAGCCCAGGGCTCTGCCTATCATCTCTGCACTTTTTCCTCATGAGTTTCCTTTTGCCAGGCCTCCTTTGCTTTTCTCTAAGGGTGGCCTTATCCAGAACCCAGGTCCACATCACCTCAGTGCCAGACGTGACACACTTAACTGAAGTTTGGGAAACCCAACAGAGTCCCAGGGAGAGAGCTGCTGGGCTGGGCTCTGCCCAGCGTCCACCACTGACCTCATCCCCTGAACTTGACCAGGTTCAGGTTCGCTCACTATCACCAACAGACCTGTCTGAGCTACCTCTGCAGGTGAGAAAGCAATTCTGCAGAAAGAACAACCACCCCAGGGCCTCTCCTATCCCAAAGTTCAAGGGACCAGCACAGAGGGCTCATCCAAAGATTTCTCCTCTGATCTTGGGACCAAGGAAACTAGGAGGCTAAATGAACAACTCTAAAACCAAATTAAAGTCTTGGATGTTTAGCTAGAGGAAAACCATTTTTCAGGAGAGAGGAAAAAACAAATAAAAACCGCGTACGTCCAAAACATTGTTAATTGTATTATCTGTGTAATAGGATTCTTTTGCACACAGTTCTGGGTCTGGATCTCAGATGTTGGGAGAGGATGGATTGCATCGTCACTTTCTCAACAGTTTTGACTGGAGGTAGATGTGGGCCACCATCTGCCTGGCCACCGTGACATGAACATCACATATGACCTATATTACATGGGACACATATATTACATATGACCTATATTACACATGACACAGATATTACACATGACCTATATTACATGTGGTATATATCACACATGACATTACACATGACACATACATGTGGTATATATAACATGTGACATGCAGCACATGTGTCATCGATATTACCCATGGCATAGACATCGCATGTGGCATGTATTACACATGACATGAACATAACCTGTGACATGGACATTACACATGACACACACATGACACAGGACAGACATTATACATGGGTGCTGTCTGGTAGAGTTGGATAGTGCCCATCCCTCTACATAGATGGAAGCATCCATCATTCTTAGAATTTTGGAGCCATGGAACTAGAAAGAACTAGGTTCTTCCTAATCCCTTCTTCTCACAAGAAAAATAAACAAAACAACACAACAACAAAAACAAAAACAAAAAAAGTCCTTCAGATGGACTGGGGTGGGCTTGACTGAGACCACACAGCAGAGGGAAAGAAATGATCAGAGTCCTTAAAGGGAGTAGAAAGATCTGCATGAGCAGGTTGGCTCCATACCCGGTGCCCCAGGTGAAACAGGGGTGCTGCCTGGACCCCAGCCCAGCCCTGCTGCACTGCTGAAGGCAACGCTTCTGAACTGCAGTGCTGGAAGTGAGGTTCTGGTTTAGCAGGTCCAGGGTGAGCCCAGACACTGCATTTCCAGTGAATCTCCAGGTGCTGCTGACACTATGGGTCCATGGAGAATCAGGGCTTTAGGGAGCATATGTGTAACCTGACAGCCAGACTAACAAAGTTGGAAGCCCTTTCCCTGTGCAGCAGCACACCACACCACACCACACCACACCACAACAAGCCCTCCCCTCTCCACCCCTGTCATCATAGGTGGCCTCAGGGTCTGCTACAGGCAATGGAGTTAGTAGACACCTGTGTCTTCAGTAGCTCTCAGGCCCATAGAGAAGATAAAAATAGGCAGTGTGTACAAGTGGCAGGTAGCAAGTTGTCACAGAAGAACACAGGAATTAGTTCCAAATCACCACAAAAAATATCAAGAGAGGAAAATTACTTGAAGACCCAAAACTGGTAGTACAGTAGAGGAGATCAGCCATTACAATCTGGGGATATTTATACAAAGAGGCTGATAAATACTAGATGTATCAAAGAAATCTACATCAAAGCATCCAATTAAGTTTGTGAGATGGAGAGCTCCTGAAAAGTTTCTAGGAAACACAGAATGAGATTTAGAAACTAATTATATTCATTAAATATGAAAAGTGTCATTTATATTCTCTTTATTTAATAGCCATCACTTTATTTAATAGATGCTAATGAGCGTTAAGGCAACAATCACATATTTCATGGTTCATTCTCAATCTATATGTCCAATTTTACCTTTCAATTACGATCTTCATATTATTAAACAAGATTTCTTCCAGTAGGTTGCTATGTTGGAATTGGAATTGAATGAGGAATTGCTCCTTGCAAAACTCAACCAAAACTTTTAGATTTACCATTACAGCAGATAACTAAACTTGCAGCCCCCCTTAATCCTATGGGCAAAACCTTTTTTTCAGTCATTTTGTTTATGTATAAGTGCCAAAAATTTCCTAAATTTGAAGGCCTTTATTTTAGAAATTCATTTAAATTTTATTAAAGCACGGTTGACATAAATTTTATTAGTTTCAGCTGTACAACATAGTGACTCAACAATCATATGTTACAAAATGCTCACCATGGTAAGAGTAGCAACTACCTGTCACCATACAAAGTTATTACAATACTGTTGACTGTATTCCCTATATTGTGCTTTTCATCCCTGTGAATTATTTATTATAAAGCTAGAAGTTTGTCCCTCTTTATCTCCTTCACCAATTTCACCTGTTCCCTCACCCTCTTTCTTAATGACAACCACCAGTTTTTCTTCTGTATTTGTTAAGTCCATTTCTGTTCATTTGTTCATCTGTTTTGTGTTTTAGATTCCACATATAAAATAGACATACACTGTTGAACTGACTATGGTTCCCAGTTCAGAGGAGCAGCTTGTTGAATTTCTCTGCCTGAATTCTGAATGCATTTTAATTTTTAACCTCTATATCAGAGTATTTTAAGGAGACAAATTCTTTTCCTTTGGTTATCAAAATATGAGTAATTTTTATATTTGCGTTTAGATGTAAAGTTAACTCTCTGCATCACTGACTGCAAGGAGCTTAATATTTACTAGGGGACGTAAGATATATACAAAAATAACTCTAAGACAAAGTGACGCATAACAATTGTGATCAGAGATCCAAAAAACAAACCCTTTGAGAGCGCACACACACCAAACAAGATAGTTTTCTCCACAGAGCTCTGGGAGCTGACTGTTAAAGGATAGGCAGATTTTAATAGTCAGAAAGTTTGGAAGTGGGATGGTCAGGATGGAAGAGAGGAAGTCCCAGATGTGGGAAAAGACAGGGCATGGTCAGGAGAGAGCGGGAAACTGCAACAAGGTGGGCATGAAAGGCAGTAACAGGGAAAATAGGGGACACGTTTGCTAGAGCAAAATGTTACCACCCTGCAGCTGCCATCTGCTCCATGTTCTCTCTTTCCTCTGAGAGCAATGCAGCTATTAAACACCAACATCTGGGCCTGCTTATTTTCATTTTGGTCCTAATTTTACCCTCTTATCAAGGCTGATGGCCCCCTGGTCCTCAGTCTTCTCTTGATCCGTGTTCTCAAGGAGGCATCACACAAATCTTGCTCACGAAGCCCACAAGCGCCCTCCCTCCACAGGCTCAGTACTTACTCTCCCTACTCACTTCTAGGGACTTGGTCTCTCTGATTCTGCCCCCTCTCTCACCTTGCTAGCCCCTGCCCAGTGTGCCTGAGTCCCCACAGCTTGACATCCACTGTCTGGGGTTTTCCTATTTCTGATCATGATTACTTTATCTGAAAGTCACCAATTAAAAAACAAAGCCCTAAAACTGCTGGGTCCTGTGCTCTCACATCCTGTCTGCCCAGTTATTCACCAAAGCCTCATGCTTTTTCCTCTCTATTCCTTCACTCTCAGCGGAATCAGAACCTTGGCATGCAAACTCTTCCTATAGGGGCCTTACATCCTCTACAGTGACAACGCCCCTTACTGGAAGCCAGTCCATCCTGAGCACTTCCATCATAAACTTCTCTGTAAAAATTGTAAATGCTCCTGTATTTCATTCATAGAACAGAATTAGAGTATTTTGTTTGGCTTTCAAAGACCCTCATCATGTGACCTGACTCTCTTTGTTCCCTGTATCACCTGTTCTCAGCAGCATGGCTACCCCCAGTCTGCACGCACCGCTGGTGCTAGCGGTCTTGAAGCTGCTAAGACTTCCCACTTTTCAAGCTCAGCTCATAACTGCTCTTTAAGAACCTTTTCCTGATTCCTGATTTTTTTCACTCTCTCAGCTTCTCCATATCATCTACATCACATCGTTTCACACATCTTTATTTACTATCATTCTCTTTTATTTCACATTTGCTCATTACATCTTTGCAACTAACCTCGAGGAGGGTCATGATTTTGGCTTTTTTATTTTGTTTACGATCACTCCAAGTGTCCATCATGATGCTGCCCATGGCATGGGTACTTTACAAAGTGTTAATAAATAATGAGTTAGAGATAAGAGTGTCATTAGTGAACAGTAAAATGGATTTTAAATGGCACGTGGAAGATGCTGGAGAAAACAGTGCTCCACTGGTGGCAACTTACCAGAGAAGACGCTCGGTATCTTGGAAAGAAAGCTTTTGACAGTACGAATAGGAATCCCATTTTTTTCATCTTGCATGCGTGCTATGACATCTTCCATCTAAAATATCAATGATAAAAATAATTAAAAACCTTTTCAAAGTTGAACTTTTTGAGGAAAATCCATTCTTGTAACAATTCTGTGTACCAGTTTCGCCCATCTAAGGGTAGTGCCATATTCTTGCCGTGCTATGCTTTGTCACATGACTGTTTTCAATTTGGTTAAAAGATGATAGCGAAAACAGCAAAAAAACTGGCCATTTTAGGGTCCATTAAGCTACTGAAAGGATCTTTGTGCTTTGAATATTGCCTCTCTCCTGGTTTCACAATGTTTGATTATAAAGGTTGAGTTAAAAGTGTTGGAAACCACTGTAGCAAAATCCACACATGACTAATGTTGCCCCTGCTGAACTCAGTGGGAAAGAAAATAGAAGCCTTAAGAGCACCTGCCTGGATTTCCTCTTCAAGAAAGAGACTGTCTGTGATTTAGTTTAACACAAACTCTAAAACCTACCTAGAATCAAGACTGACTACCAGCAACTGCTGCTTCCCTTGCCATTTTCTGAAAACGCTCATGCACACACAAACATACACGCATAATAACATGAATGTAAGGCCATAGCCTTCTGCCCATCTGGTGGATCCACTCTATCTTCTTTTCAATCTGATTGGGACATCCTCTTTTGCTTTTGAAAAATACTCAGTTTTAAAGGGCTGTGCTTTACAAAGTCTAATGTGGAACTCAGTTCAGAATAAAATGCATTCAAACTGTAGCCTTAGACATTGTTGTGTGCTTCTAAACCTGTAGCACATATATACACATAACATACCCAAGTTGTAGTATGGAACTCAAAGTCCATTCATTCATTCATTCAATCCACAAAAACAACTGACAGCTGACTTGACTCTAGACCAGACCTACACTGGGCATGGAGATGAAAATGAACATAATGCAGTTGCCGCCCTCAAAAAAAATTCAGTCAATATTGAAAACAATGGTGAAATTGAGTAAGGCTTGTAGGTTAGTTAATAGTGTTGTACCAATAACAATTTTCTGTTTTCAAAAATTATGCTATAATCATATAAGATGTTAACATGAGGGGAAGCTGAGCAAAGGGCACATAGGAATTCTCTGTACCATTTTTTGTATTATTTTCTGTAAATGTAAAATTATTTCAAAATAAAAAGTTTAAAAAACCATAACCAACCTTTGTATCAATGAATTTATCAAATTCCCATCAACACAGCTTCAGAATGGTTTTCAACTAAAAAAAATCTTATTTTCCTGGATAAGTCTTTTCAGATTTATTAACATGAGAAACTGTTAGTGAGACACTGCAGGTGGAGGAAGAATGGGTTTCAGAGCAACACAGGTCCCCACATGCCTCGGCTCTTTGTTTCAGAAAGTTAAGTAGCTCTACCAGGCTTAGTTTCCTCATCTTTAAAGTGGTGATAATAATATTTATACTAACCCCTTTACAATGTTTGATGCATTGGGTTGGGGCTAAGGTGGGGTAAAGTATTTTAAAGTTAAATTATACAACGTATATAAAGCACCATGCATAGTTAGACAATAAACATTGGACCTCAAATGTACACCCATACCCCTGATGCTGGCAGTGAATATTCTTCACCCCTCATGTTTATTTTCTTTTTTTTTCATTACTTCTTTCTCTTTTTTTACCATCTTAAATATTTTTAATTTCATAGTTCAGTAATGTCAACTATATTCACCATTCTGGTAACATTTGTCTAGAATTTTTCACCTTGCAAAACCGAAACTCTAGACCTCTTTAAAACAATTCCTATCTCCCCCTTCTCCAAGCCACTGACAACCACCATTCTCCTTTCTATTCTATATATTCGACTACATAGATATCTCATGTAAGTGCAATCATACAGTATTTGTCTTTTATGACTGGGTAATCTCACTTAGGACGATGTTCCCAAGACTTATCCACATTTTTGGCACAGAACAGGGTTTATGTCTTATTCAAGGGTGAATAATATTCCATTTTATGTGTACACTGCCTTTTTTTTTTCCACCCATATACCTGTGAACATTTCAGTTGCTTTTACCTCTTGAACACTGAATAATGCTACAATAAATATGAATATGCAAATATTCTAAGCTCCTGCTTTGAATTCTTTTGACAGACACTGCTGGTTTGTTGGGCCATATAGTAATTTCTATTTTTAAATCTCTGAGAGATCTCCATACAATAGAGCAGCTGCACCATTTTATATTCTTGCCATGAGTGCATAACGGTTCAAGTTTCTCCATATTCTTACCAACACATATTATTTCGTTTTTTATTTTTATTGAGGTATAGTTGATATACAATATTATATTAGTTTCAGGTATATAACATAGTGAATCGACAATTATATACATTATGAAATGCTCAGCCCAATAAGTATAGTTACCATCTGTCACCATACAACACTATTACCATATTATCGACTCTATTCCTCACCCTGTGCTTTACATCCCCTGACTTATTTATTTTACAGCTGGAGGTTTGTACCTCTCGATCCCTTCATGTTTCTTTTTCATGTGGAGCTAACATCATTAGCCTAATTCTTCCTTTTTCTGCTTCCTAACACACTCCTCTCCAGGGCAGCTGGGATGAATTTCCAAGGGGAAGGGTTGGGAAGCCTAATCCAACTCTGCTGATCTGGAGAGGCTGCGCTAGTGTGTAAGTCTGCTTAGGATGGGGTTTCAGGGTAAAGCTTATGTGTGCACAACAGCTTCATCAGCAGCCTAGGCAACACTGTGGCCCCATGTGATCTCTGTCTGCCCTGCTCTTTGCTTGTGATTTTCAACTGGTTGAGAATTCAGGTAGGAAAGGAGGCTTTTTAAATCAGGCTCCCCAAAGACCCCCAAAATAAACAAATCTCTTGCTGTAATAAAGATAAGTCACTGAAAACAGAGATGCTTTTATGACTTTATTTGGGTTCTGTTTGCCCCTCATTCACTTGACACAATGTTTAGAAATGAAGAATAAGCAGCTTTGCCTTGACTAGTATCAGCCCGTAAACCCTTGTATCATCAGCTTAATGGTTTAATCCAGGTGGGATTAGACAGACATGGAAACCTCTCTGACTCCTACTGGAATCACCCCAGCACCCCAGGATGTGGCAATGATCACCTCTGGTTTGGGGGCTGAATTATGGTGCATTGGAATGCGAAGAGGCATTTGCAAAGTCATGCCCCTCTCAGTTCACTGAATCCCAAAGGAGTGAGACTGGGAATTTGGGAATTGAAAGTGAGCTCTGTGGATATATTTTAAAATCTTTAATTTTTTTAAGCCATAATTTCCTCAGTAGAAAAATAATTAAAACTCCACATAAAAATAGGATTTGCATTCTAGCCTCAAAATGTGATCACTGAAATGTACTCAGCTATTTTTATCTTTATGCAAATCTGATATATATCCATGTACCTTTCCATGGCCTGAATGAGCAAAACAGACCAAACAAAAACAAAAGGAAAGACAAAGACAAAAATCAATCTGGTTTCTAAAAGCTAAAATAGTTTCCAAGCCCATATATAAAAACACACTTATCTTATTTACTGAAGTTCCCTTAAGCATTCCACTCTGAATCTATTTATTTTTATAGTAAGCATGGTCTTAACACACTTGATTATCTGCTTTCCCACTATTAGCAAGAGCAAACTGGAAGAGAAAGATAATGTTAAAAGCAGACAAACTAATAGAGCATGTGGGACAGCAAGAGGGATGAGAGACTATAAAAAGTAACTCCAAGAAATAAAATTCCTTGGGGAAATTTAATTTAAGGCCCAAAGACTCAGATATCTCAAGAATTCCAAAAGAAGATATTTATTTATATATCTACACACACACCCATCAATCCATCCATCCCCTTCATAAGGATGCCATTGAGTCCTAAAGGGCTACAGCGTGTTTTCACTAGAAACCTGTTTCTGAGCAGGAGAAATCTCTGTGCACATGGAGCTGGGCATGTGTTGGGTCAGGGAGGCTCTCTTTGAGTCTTACTTTCTTCACCCTTCAAATAAGAAGTTAGAAGCAGGTGATTTGTAAGATTTCTTCTAGCTGCAACATTACTGAAGTCTGGAAATAATCATCAGAATTCAGAACTGGTAAGTTTCCTCACTTAAGTAAGGAGCCAATTCCCAAACAGAGGAGCTGATTCAATTTTGATCAAGACCTTGTACAAATGTATTTGCTTCTAACTATCCGCACATTTCAAGTTCAGTGCAACGAGCAGAGTGATTAAGAACATGCATTTAGACCAGTCAGATCTCAGCTTGCACCCTGGCTGTGCAAACTGCAAGATATATGAACAGGTAAGTTCCTATATTACTCTAAGACTCCATTTTCTCCTGCAAAGTGGAGAAAATAATAATAGCATACGTCTTATCAGGGGTGAGGATTAACAAAACAATGGTAATTAAATATTTACCATAATGCTGCCATCATCATTCTCACCTTCATCAACATAAGTTTTTCTCCCTCATTGTACTGAGACACACAGTCCCTTTTTCTTTCTTTTACAATCCAATGGCAATGACGACTGTGGTCAAGTGCCAAATATTTACTAGAAGCAGTAAACTGTCAATCATGTCACAGACAGAAATAACAATTGACAAGTTCTCTCTTAGATTTCTTGTAGAAGGCTGAGTTTGTGTTGTTCCCTGAAAAGCAGGGAATTTGATTAGAAGCAATGTCAGGAAAAATACTTTTTGTATGTAAGGAAGGATTATGTAAATTACAGGAAAGTGATATTTAAAAGAAAGGGGAAAATGAGATTGCATCCATTATTTTACAAAGTAAAATATCTTTGCTCTCATATTTTCTTGATGGGTTTAGTTTGCCTCTTGAAGTTCTTTAGATCAAAAAACTGAACTGAGACTGAATACTTGTTGCAAAAGAAATCTTTTTATCTATGCATACTAATTCTCTATGTGTGGAAGAGTAAAACAGGCCATCTCTTGCAGAGCAGTTTTGAGAATATCTATGGCTGAATTGGTCCAAAAGTTTTTAATACCTTTACTATGGAACCTTTCACATTTTACTGTTACTATCTTATAACTGTCTTCCCTTAAATATGAGATTCTTGAGGAAAGACTTCATCTCACTCACTGTTGTCTTTCTACGACATCAAGTGTCTGGCCCATACAGAACAGCAAGAAAAAGGGGGAGCGGGGGAGGCCTTGAATCAGCAAGAAAAAGGGGGAGCGGGGGAGGCCTTGAATTTTTGTTTATAGTATGTTTGATTTTTCTGAGACCCAAAGTGAAAGTGTGAGTTAAATTGATTTCATCTTCAGAGGTTTGAAATACTTTTTTGTTTTTTTTTATCCAACATTTGGTGTAAAAAGAGGCTGAGTCAGAAATAGTGGAACAGAAGAACTCACTCTACCCTAAGCTAAACCATTATCATTTCTGTTCCATTCAACGTAGCTTGTTTCCTAGAGGAATTTCTTCCTTCAAAACATAAGGGCAAATCAGTGGCTGGTTATGAGGCTCTCTTCCTGTTTGTAGAAGTGACACTCAAGTTCATTGTCATGCGTAAACTCACAAGATGAAAGGCACTATTGAGCTCTGACACACTGCTCTTTTTCCAGGAATTCATAATTAGCCTTTCCTTTGGAATAATTTAGATGTCACTTCAATGTCTCTGATGCACTTCAGGTACTGCTCAGGTTAAGCAGTCCCCACCTGCACACTAGGCACATAACACATAGGTACATCTTGAGGAGATTATGTACTAATTACTCAAGAGGGGCCCGCCAGACAGGGGGTTCCCACACACAGAGGAAAACAAAATCACTGCTTTGAAACCTATATAGTTTCCCTATGTTTCTAAACAAAGATGGGAGTTAATTAAATTTACTGGTAATTACATTTGCCAGTACGTCATCATAGTATCAGTACTTTTGAGTTTGTCAAGTCAATAGCTTTGCAGAGACACCCTGACTGCAGGCGAACCATTCTTCATACAAAAGAAAAGCTCAAACATTTTGTACTCTGTTGTTCTGAAAGCGAAATGACTCAATCAAAATTTCAAAGGAAGTTTTCCAAGTTCTCATTGTAATCCACCATTAAGCACAGGAACTTGGAAATATAAATGAAAGACTGAATGGGCATAGTGCATGGATTTTTCCCTATGTTGCACATACTTTCAAATTATTGTGTGTAACCATCATTTCAAGTGCCAGGTAGGAAAATGGAAGAAATGATGACTAAAGTGCTTTCTGGATATCTTGGGCAATTAGGTGGTGGCAGGCATTACATAATTTAAATCTGCCTAATAATTCTTCTCCCTTCAAGAGCCTTTCTAAAGAAGAATATGATCTGCACTTTTGAATTTGTCAGTAAAAGCACAGAAGCAGAGTCCACCTCTAATGAAGGTTAAATAATAAAGCTGAGATTACCATTTGCAACCAAAACCATTTGCTGCAATAATTCTAATAAAGCTGCTTCTAACTGATAGGATTTTTCCCCGTGTTACAGTTGATGGTAGTCAGTAGCTTAGTTCAGGGTTAAGAACTCTTCCATATGAATAAATGACATTTTAATGAATGAATATGACTAAAATTATAAACTTGTAAAATCTAGTTACATGTAAGTATGTCCCAATTCATCTTGAATATAGATTTATATTTTTCAAAAGCAATAACTAATTTGGACATGTAGAGATTTTATGCTTTTGTGATTTTATAGATGAAAAGTAGAGAAAATTTTTTGTCTGATTTATGGATGTCACTTTCATTTGTTTTTAAATATAGCATTTCTCTCATCCATCTGAAGGAACATAATCCTCTACTCTAAGTAAATAGATAAATTTTTTTTTTAAACTATGTTCACTGTCAGGCTTATTTGGGTTACAGGTGAGAGAATCCTGACAAACTGTCACAAACAAGGAGACACATTGTAAGTAATATATTGAGAGATGTTTGGTGTAACTCAAAGATCAGAATATGTAAGGGTCTCGGGCCCAGCAAGTCCTTCAGAACATTTTCTCTGCCTTTCATCTTAGTTCCTATCCTGTGTCTGTCCCACTTTTCTCCTTGACCCAGAAGTTTCTCTTAGTTCTTCAATGCCTGGAGCAGGAAGTACGGCTGCACCTTCTGAGCTTTATAGTTTACAGTCCAGTAAACCAAGCAGAAATTGCTTCTCCCTTTCATTCCCATAACTGAATTTTGGGCAAAGTATGTTTTATCATGCTGGGAGTAGGGAGTGATCAAACAGTGGTGATGATTAAAGCTTTACTCAATATGAAAAACCTACTGAAGGGCAGAGGGATAGAGTGATATAGTAGGAAAAATAGGTAAGAGAAGCAGTCTAGGGAGAACAAAGAAAGACAAAAAGTGATATGGATAAGGACCATGGAAAACCAACTGAAGGAGTTTTCACAGCTGTCAAAGAGCAAAAGGAAAAAGCACAAACAAACAAGCTCCTTGGCTGACTCACATGTGACCTGTGGCCCTGGTCATATTTGCCCATGAGGTGGGAAATGCCAAGGGTGTTGGATATGATGACACAGTACCTTGGGTTTTCAGAATTTTTTGTTCCTCTGAGGTGTCACTTGCTTGCCTTTCAAAAGGAGCTCAATGGCTAATCTCTATTGCAGAGTTCAAGGACAGGTGTCCCTGTCTCCTGAAATACTGGAGAAAGGCTTTGTGTGGGGGGATAAGACTGAACTGTGCCCAGAGGGTAGGCAGGATAAAGTGACAGAGAACGATGAAGAACATGCGAATACCTCCATCAGCAGTGCACCCCTGACTTCAGGATGAGAATGAGCGAGACTCCCACCTAGAGCAGTGCACTATCTCGAAATCCCCCTACTTCTGCCCCTTCATCCTAACAAGTTATCTGTTTAAAAGCCACCTCCGCAGTGATTTTCAAGCCCATTTCCACTTTTGTCATGAAGTCAGATCATGGGTGATCTGCCTGACATGCTCTCTCTAATGGAGGCCAATGTGCACCCGCACCAGTCCACCCCATTGACCAATCGCAGAGCTAACTCAGGAACGAGTCTGAGTATTTCACCTCTTATGCAAAGTTTGGTTGACCTGACAGCCCTGTGAAATCCCTATAATTTAAACAGCCCTTCAGAAATTTCCATAAGACCCAAAACACTCATACTAGCTTTACGACTTGCTGCTCTTCTCACGGTGCCTCGCACTCCAGCTGTGCCCACCACCTGCCTTCTCACTCGGCTCCACCTGCTCTTGTGCCTGTCCTTTTCCATCTCAGCTCTGGAAAATCTGCTTATACTTTTAGCATCATTCCAAAGTTCACTTTCTGACTAAAATCTTCTAATCCCTTCCCCTACCTCTCTCATCCCAACTGAACGTAATCATAGCTCCCTTTGAACTCACAGATAACTTTATTATTATAATTCTTTTTTGATATTTACTCCCACCTTACTTTAATAACTTATGGTAATTCTATACCTATTTATCATTCCCTTTAGATCATAAATGTTTTGATAATGAAACCTTTGCCATTTTACTACCCGAGGCTTTGACCCAGAATTGGTAGTGGAGGTCCTCTATTTTTTTCTTTATATACTTCTGTGTTGTTTCTATGGCTTTTCTTTTTAAACCATGGACATGTTTTACCTTTATAATTAATTATTTTGTTAAAAATCTGGATTATTTAAGAATTCGCACTTTAATAGAGTTGAAATCTTATGCTTTAAGTATTTTACTCAAATATCTGTTGTCATCCTGGGGTCAAATGTGCCCAACAGCCTGTTAAAATGTATTGGATGTAAGCATTCTGTATATTTGCCAATGGTATTCAGTAATTAAACTGGTCTCTCTAGAAATTATCTTTTTCTCATCTTTTAAATTCAGAATCAATAGACTAAATTGTTTATGCTTTTAAATTTAGTCACATCTCACTGTAACCCTGATAGAATGAATAGTCTCTTCATCAACCTTCCCTCAGGGGAGACCAGAATTCCCAATAAATGAAAGGTCCTCGCTAATTTTCTCACGGATGCAGGTGTGTGATTTCAGATGAGCTCTTCTCCTATTTTAGCATCTGGAATTAACTTTAAATTCTACAACCTCCAAGGGTTTAGCAAAGAGACCAGTCAGTCTCTTAAAATAACATCATCAATGAATACTTAGAAAATGGAGTATCTAAACACATACATTGATATGGCTGAGAGAAAAAGGCAGAGAAGACAGAATATTATTGGTAGAATATTGACAAATATTCTGGATTTACCGATCCTCTGAGATTTATCAGGAAGGACCGACAAGAGATACCAAGGGGGTCTTCCCTGAGGATGCCGTTTTAATAGTCTCACTAAAGAAAAGAGCCTCACAATACTGTCATAGAGTACAATAGCTTGATAATAGCTTCGGACTGTAAGAATTCTCCTCATGTTTCAGTTCTTTGATTTAAATCTTAGCTTCTCTTTGTAGTCACTATGTCTTTGTTATTCATAAATTCTTCCAAATCTTTTTGAAGCCATTTAAGTTTTGCAGCTCCTTGGGTTAAAAATTCTGTATAGAAATTACCTGCGACCTGAAGTCATAGTTCCTATATTTAATATGTGCCTCACCCAAGTTTAAAAGAGGCTCCATCACCCTAGAATTTCTGAGTTGAGTGACTAATAGTCTGCTTATCATAATCATGGCACATGAATCTATAAATTCTGATCCTGACGGTCTCATCCCCCTTTCCATAATGAGGCCCACCCTTTGGCATACTTCTGCATTGCCCATCCTGCCCGATACTGATAAAGAAAGCCTGGCTGATTGCTGGCCATGGGGCACCACAGGCTCATTTCTAGAAACCCATGAGATCAACACTTTCCCACCTCTAATAGCTTCACACCTGGTGGAACAGGAATACATGCTTCTCCCTCCTACACTGGAAACCAGAGACTAAGAATAATTTTTGCAGAAGACTAACAGCATCCCTGTCATGCATATGCATTCACTGAGCTTGCCACACTTAACCACTGGCAGAAAGACAGCTCTCTCATGGTGTTTTGTATTTCAGAAAATGCCACATTTGCTTATAGCCTAGAATACTCCCGTGGTTCTATAAAATCTTGAAGAAGGTGAACGCTTCATTCCCAGGAACTTTTCAAACAAGTGGTGCAGTTATCAGCTTCCCATGACCTTGCCCTTCAACCTTTCCCTTTCTAATGATTCTTCCCCAACTCATATTTTTCTCTCTAGAGAAGTTTGGTCAACATGTTTTCTATGTTTTCAGGGATCATTACATTAAAATGTTTCTATAATACTTTAAGTGCATTCATACCTCCTGCTCAATAGGGTGTCACATGTGAAATATTTATCAGAGCCATTAATGTCATCACTTGCTTACAGAAAATCCAAATGCTGAGGGCGGAGCCAACATGGCGGCGTGAGTAGGACAGTGGGAATCTCCTCCCAAAAACATATATACTTTTGAAAATACAACAAACACAACTAGCCCTAAAAGAGAGACCAGAAGACGCAGGACAGTGGCCAGACTGCAGCTACACCAGCGAGAACCCAGCGCCTCGCGAAGGGGGTAAGATACAAGCCCCGGCCCTGCGGGACGCGAGCGCCCCTCCCCCCAGCTCCCGGCGGGAGAACAATAGGCAGAGCGGGAGGGAGACGGAGCCCAGGACTGCCGAACACCCAGCCCCAGCCATCCGGGCCAGAGCGCAAACACAGTATATGCCCAGGGGGCCCTGGATACTGGGAGAACAGGGGGTAGACCTCAGAGCGGGTGCTGAAGCTGATGCCCCTGTGACAAAGAAAAGCGGGGGCTTTTTTGAAAGTCTTAAAGGGACAGGGACTTAACAGCTTGACGGAAACAACCCAGGTTACAGTACAGCAGCTGGAAATTACAGGGAAAACCGGGTGCACTAACCCCCTGGGCAACAGCTCTGAGACCCCTCACGGAGGCAAACAGTCAAGCAGCCCCCCCATCCATCACCCCACCGGGCGCTGCGAAAGCAGAGAAGCAGCCTGAGACAAATTCCGCCCACAGAAAGGGAAATTTCTCCCTTCCGGCCAGGCAAGACACAAAGACCCACTCTACACGCAATTACCCAACACAAGCCACTAGGGGTCGCAGTTGCCCCAGTAAAGAAAGGCCAGTAGTAAGTGAAAATTTTGGCCCTCCCAGCTGACAGTCAATAGCACCTGTCAACATGAAAAGGCAAAAAAATATGATTCAGACAAGACTAACCCAGACAGCTTCGGCATCTGCTACATCTTCCCCTGAGAAGGAATCTGGGGAGATAGATTTAGCCAGTCTACCTGAAAAAGAATTCAAAACAAAAGTCATAACCATGCTGATGGACTTGCAGAGAAATATGCAAGAACTAAGGAAGGAGAATTCAGAAATAAAACAAGCTCTGGAAGGACTTCAAAACAGAATGGACGAGATGCAAGAGACCATTAATGGACTAGAAAACAGAGAACAGGAACGCAGAGAAGCTGATGCAGAGAGAGATAAAAGGATCTCCAGGAATGAAAGAATTTTAAGAGAGCTGAGTGATCAATATAAAAGAAATAATTTAAGAATCATAGGCATTCCAGAAGAAGTAGAGAGAGAAAAGGGGATAGAAAATGTCTTTGAAGAAATAATTGCTGAAAATTTCCCCAAACTAGGGGAAGAAATGGCCTCTCAGACCACAGAGGTACACAGAACTCCCATGACAAGGGATCCAAGGAGGGCAACACCAAGACACATAATAATTAAAATGGCAAAGATCAAAGACAAGGACAAAGTATTACAAGCAGCCAGAGAGAAAAAAAAGGTTACCTACAAAGGAAAACCCATCAGGCTATCATCAGACTTCTCAACAGAAACCCTACAGGCCAGAAGAGAATGGCATGATATACTTAATGCAATGAAACAGAAGGGCCTCGAACCAAGACTACTGTATCCAGCACGAATATCATTTAAATATGAAGGAGGGATTAAACAATTCCCAGACAAGCAAAAGTTGAGGGAATTTGCCTCCCACAAACCACCTCTACAGGGCATCCTACAGGGACTGCTCTAGATGGGAGCACTCCTAAAAAGAGCACACAACAAAACACCCAACATATGAAGAAGGGAGGAGGAGGAATAAGAAGGGAGAGAAATAAAGAATCATCAGATTGTGTTTATAATAGCTCAACAAGCGAGTTAAGTTAGACAGTAAGACAGTAAAGAAGCTAACCCTAAACCTTTGGTAACCACAAACTTAAAGCCTGCAATGGCAATAAATTCATACCTTTCAATAATCACCCTAAATGTAAATGGACTGAATGCACCAATCAAAAGACACAGAGTAATAGAATGGATAAAAAAGCAAGATCCATCCATATGCTGCTTACAAGAGACTCACCTCAAACCCAAAGACGCGCACAGACTTAAAGTCAAGGGATGGAAAAAGATATTTCAAGCAAACAACAGAGAGAAGAAAGCAGGTGTTGCAATTCTGGTATCAGACAAAACAGACTTCAAAATAAAGAAAGTAAAAAAAGACAAAGAAGGACATTACATAATGATAAAGGGCTCAGTCCATCAAGAGGATATAACCATTATAAATATATATGCACCCAATACAGGAGCACCAACATACCTGAAACAAATATTAACAGAACTAAAGGAGGAAATAGAATGCAATGCATTCATTCTAGGAGACTTCAACACACCACTCACTCCAAAGGACAGATCCACCAGACAGAAAATAAGTAAGGACACAGAGGCACTGAACAACACACTAGAACAGATGGACCTAATAGACATCTACAGAACTCTACATCCAAAAGCAACAGGATACACATTCTTCTCAAGTGCACATGGAACATTCTCCAGAATAGACCACATACTAGGACACAAAAAGAGCCTCAGTAAATTCCAAAAGATTGAAATCCTACCAACCAACTTTTCAGACCACAAAGGCATTAAACTAGAAATAAACTGTTCAAAGAAAGCAAAAAGGCTCACAAACACATGGAGGCTAAACAACACGCTCCTAAATAATCAATGGATCAATGACCAAATCAAAATGGAGATCCAGCAATATATGGAAACAAATGACAACAACAACACTAAGCCCCAACTTCTGTGGGACGCAGCAAAAGCAGTCTTAAGAGGAAAGTATATAGCACTCCAAGCATATTTAAAAAAGGAAGAGCAATCCCAAATGAACGGTCTAATGTCACAACTATCAAAATTGGAAAAAGAAGAACAAATGAGGCCTAAGGTCAGCAGAAGGAGGGACATAATAAAGATCAGAGAAGAAATAAATAAAATTGAGAAGAATAAAACAATAGCAAAAATCAATGAAACCAAGAGCTGGTTCTTCGAGAAAATAAACAAAATAGATAAGCCTCTAGCCAGACTTATTAAGAGGAAAAGAGAGTCAACACAAATCAACAGTATCAGAAATGAGAAAGGAAAAATCACAACAGATCCCGCAGAAATACAAAGAATTATTAGAGACTACTATGAAAACCTATATGCTAACAAGCTGGGAAACCTAGGAGAAATGGACAACTTCCTAGAAAAATACAACCTTCCAAGACTGACCCAAAAAGAAACAGAAAATCTAAACAGACCAATTACCAGCAACGAAATTGAAGCGGTAATCAAAAAACTACCAAAGAACAAAACCCCCGGGCCAGATGGATTTACCTCAGAAAATCCAAATGCTTTCAAAAGTTTGGGATGAATTTATGAAGAACAGAGACATAAATGGCTATGGAGGGAAGGTGGAATTTAAATCAGGAGACTTTAGACTCATTTCAGCTGTTACTTTAAAATATGAAAGTTATTTAACTTATAATTTGGTTTCATCATGAATTTACCTACAAACTAAAATGAACGTAAGTCTATCCATCCACATATTCATTAACACCCATATATGTGAACATAAAGTCACTAACATAATGTACTCAAGTTGAGCACTCATGCTGAAGCAGCAAAAAAGACAATAAAAACCTGAATTTATTTTACTCCCTCTCAGCCTAATTAGAAAGTTTTCTCATCATCAAGCCCACAGAAGTCATATTTTTGACGAGGGAATAAGATGGGTAGCTGTATAGAAATCAACCTAATAAAAACCAACTCAGGAATATGGATGCTATGCTTCATCATTCCATGAAAAACAGCATCATGTATTCATTAGTTCTACTTTAAGAATATGCAGAGATTCTCAGAGAATAATCCAAGAGTTCTTACAAGGGAACATTACAAAATCTTCACAACAGCACTGAGTATAATCTGGAAATAACATTGGGAACAGCAGGAGGCAAAACGTCAGGCAAAACTGTCTATCACAGTTAATTTGAATGTATAAAGCTGCAGGCCTTAGTGAAATGTCTAGAGACAGCAGGGATACCGTACAAACCACTCCAAATGTGAGATAATGACATGAGACTATACTTAAGGCTCATCTAGGTGGTAAATTCATTAAACGATCTCAGGAAATCTCCCCTTTTCAACCTCTATGCCTTTATTCATCAAATGGAGATAATGTGACTTACTTCTCATGTTCAGTGCAGATCAAATGGCATACGTGTACATGACAGTGTACAAAAACCAGCAAGTATCGTTACGAGTGTTACCCTGAAGTCACAGAGATACGTCCCAGGCTTCTTAAGTGGAACTGACTCCTGCTTTACAAGACCCAGTATGGAGTGGTAAGATAACATGTTGTCAAGATAACAAGGAGTTGGTCCTTAAACAAATTTCATTCTCATTTTTTAAAGTCCTTTCTGTCCCCTTATCTTGGTTTGAGCTGTAAATGTGAGGTTAATTTCTCTAGTTCAATCTCTCTAGTTCAATCTCCACCATGAAGACTTCACATACAGAAAACAGGCAAGAGTTTCAAGACCAGAAGGGAAGGTACATTCAGTAAGAAAATGTAAGAAGTGCCCCTGCAGCATCAATCAAGGCAGGAAAGCATGGCAAGCTCTCTGAGATAGAGAGACAAGGCATCTGCTCACCCAGAGAGGCACCATTCCCCAACCTGGGAGCACCAGGCAGCTCCTTGCCCGTCTGCCTACTTGAGCCCTAGAATCTGGACACTCTTGCCAGAGCCCCAGAGACGGAGTGTGAGGTCCTTCCAAAGGCCAGGAAAAGAGGCTTGTCCAATGGTTTCACCTGGGCTGGAATCTTCTTTTGTAAAAACACAAGAACAATGCCAAAGGAAGCCATGGCTGCCAGGTCTCCTTCCTCAGCAGGGATTCTGTAAGAGAATTAAGCCCTACAGAATATGATGCAAGTGATAATTTTCTCTGTTCTCTCAAGGTTGGTAGAGGACTAGTGGCACTGCAAATGCGTAGGAGAGAAGTTAATGCATCATATACAGTGGCTCCCCCAGGCAATGAGGTCCTAATATCCTCACCGGATCCTGGCTGGGAGTGCTGCTCTGGGCAGGACCTGGCTGTCGGTGCATGGAGGGTTATTTTTGGAGCCACAGCCATGGCTGTGCTCCACTTCCACCGAGATGAAGCACCAGGGCTTCGGATTAAGGCTAGGCAGAAAGGCTCAGAACATGTTTTTCATGAAGGGATGTCAAGACATATTAATTTGCTTTATGGCAACTCCTTCTGTACGATGGAGGTTCAGAGATGTCTCTGGGACGATTTTAGTATAGTTTCACCAGGAGTGATCAAAAGGATGACCTGCAAGTCATAACAATATACAGGTTTCCCCCCGTATCCAAACACAGAGCATTCCTATGAAACCTTTCCTCAGCGGAAACGGACTAAAGTGAAGAAGCAATTACCATCAACATTGAAATTTTTTGAGTGTTCCCGGATCCAAAAAATCACCTCTCCTAGGCTTTTCTGATACCTTAGGATACATCTTGCAAACGAATGCGCAAAATAAAGCGAGGTAAAGCAGAGATACTCACAGACACAGCCCAGCCGTGGCAGCTTGACGCTGAGATGCTGAGTGAGGCTCCCAGGGAAGAAGCCTGGCGGGGTCCCGCTCACCGCTGCCTAGGGTGCGCGCTGCCTTGCTAATGGCTCACTGCCTCTGTAACAGCTAATGCTGAACACTAATTTTTTTTTTGCCTGGTTTCCCTAAAAGTGAAAATCCTCTTCGGGTTTCTGTCAGTTAGCAGAAACTGGTATTAAGGTACATCTTTCATAAAAGCAAAATGGCCTAACTTGAACTTTAGAAAAGTGAGGGACACCTATATACGGTTCATGCTTATCCCAGCTTCATCCAACCTAAGTAGAAGAATTCATACCCTATCTGTGACTCTCATTGAAAAAAACATTAAAAAGGATTATAACCTGAATGTAAGGCAAAAGCATGATCATACCAGTGATGAAGGTTTATTGACTTCAGAGGCACACACTAAAAATCAATATATGTATAGTGACTTGGCTATTTGCCTTTGGTTTATGCTTTTGGAAGTTTTAAATTGGTTTTTGCTGCTACTGAACCTGACCTTTTTCTCTGGGTGACATTCTTTGGTTTACTGATTTCATAGATTGATTTTTACATTTCAATTTCCTCAAGCTCTTTGGAGATCAATGAGTAAATTGCAGAAAGGCAAAAGGAAAAGAGTTTCCCTCTGAACTGTACTTTTGCTAGTGCTGCTAATTCAAGGCACCACAAAGTTAAAATGCACTTTATTTTTCAGATGCATTAGAACATGCATATTGATCTTTCCAAGCCATTGAACAGTTAGCTCTAAAAATGGGAAAATTCAATGTGACTTTTCTGATTCACTCTTTCCATGTGGAAGGCTGGAGCTGGTGATTTAGCAAAATCACCTCCATCTTGTTTATTCATCTATGAAAGAAAGTCCTCTGCATGGTGCTAACCGCAACTATTCATTCGCTCTACTCTACTCTCGAGAGACAAATTAGGATGCACACTAGACCAGTTTATACAAAATCCCTAAGCAAAGTAGGTCCAAGCCTAAACATGCAAATGTATAACTTCTAGTCCAATAACTGCTTCTCTTCTACCCCCACTGCAACAATATTTTCCCCTATGAAAATTAAATTCCCATGCCAAGGAAATCAGAACTCCTGGTTGCCATCTTCCTGGCAACAATTCTTAACAATTTCATGAGAAAATGAAAAAAAAATAAAATTAGAAGTCTGTCTTGGTTATTTCCAGATATCCTGTGTCTTTATCTTGTTGTTAAAACATGGACATGACGAGGTCATGGCAGACTCAGCACCACCATGTATGGTTGGCTTCCACAGTTTCACTGCATTCCAGAAATCCTAATCGGACTACTGCTGTCTGAAGCATATGCACTGCCCTGAAAATACCTAAAAAATAGAAATATTACAACAATATAATCTTATGTTACTTACATAGGTATATGTGTCTTACATAATTATGGAACGCAATTGCTATTTAATACTAGTTGAAAGGAATAGTCAGTCCTTACATCAACTACATTTATTTCCCTTCTAGATTCCACAAAGTTTGTGAGGTTCACACTGCTAGGGCTCAGGGATCAAGTTTGGCCTGTAATGTGCAGAAAAGAGCCACCTAACATTATAAAAGTGTCTCACAGGTAAAACCTATTTCCTATCATCTACAAAGTGGTTCCTTGTATGTTGTACACATATATACCATGTGATGCTAAAAATAAACAAGTTGTATTCCCAAGGGAAACACAGTAGGATTGATGGAATGTGCATACAAAATTTGTATTTAAATTATTCCTTTTCTCCATTCATGCCTACTAATTCAGTTGCTAAATACATTCCATTTCCTTCATTGAATGTGACAAAAGTATAGAGAGAAAATACTGAACAAACAAATATGAATGCTAAAAAGTATCCATCCACATAGAAGGCTGGGAAGGATCTCACTGTTCTTTACACCTGTTCAAACCCTTGCCAGGATATGTCTCCAATACACAGCACTTTTCTCCTATAAGCCAACATTCCTTATTACAAGGTACAGTGTTACATGTTTGTAATGCAAATGTTGCCAAGGCAGCAGCAAAGATAAACATTAAGCAGTGAAAATAGAAACTAACTTCAGACAACTACCTAGCATTACAAAGAAGGAAGGTAAGTTATGACATGGCATAACTGCTGTCTGAATGGAAAAAATAATCCAGGTGATGGGAATCATAGTGGGGGTGCCACTAAAGGCAGTGAGAAGTAGCTGGGTGGACTGGGAATTTCATTCACACAGGAGAAAAAAATCATAATCCACATTTTATATATAGAAGAATTTGTAAGGAGTGTTAATGGAATGTTCAATGTGTTTTTAATTCATAGGCGTGAATAACAGAAAATATATATATTGATCTTTATTCCTGTTTTCTTGGCATAGAGCTCCTAAAACCCTTATAGATTCTTAAGCACTGGGAGCATCTTTTGTTCTAATATTTGGTCTCTGACCCTGGTTCCTGATGCAAAGTTCCCAAATCCCTTGGAGTTTCCTGGGTGATAAAAATGTCTTTTGTTCTAAGAGGCAACTCCAGGTGGGCTCCTGGATGGGGGCTGCTCACCAGAAAAACCAAGCCATAATTAGCAGCTTGGAATTTTCAGCCTCAGGCCTTATTTTCCAGAGAGGGAAGAGGTGCTGAAAATGGAGTTAATTACTGATCGAGACTAGGTGATTAAGCCTCCATAAGAATCCCAAGAGTATGGAGTTCAGGGATCTTCTAGGTTACTGGAGAGATATACACACCAGGAGCATGGCACATCCCAGGGACAGAAGATCCTGCACTTAGGACCCTCCCAGACCTTGTCCTATGTATCTCTTTGTCTGGCTGTTCATCTGTATCCTTTAGCATATCAGATCCTGCATATAGTAAGCCAATAAAAATAAGTATATTTCCCTGAGTTCTACTAGCTATTCTAGAAAATAATTGAATCCAAGGAAAGGAAGGGTCATAGGAACCTCTGATGCATAGCCAAGTTGGACAGATGTTGTGGGTAATTTGGGGAACTGTACTTGCCATTGGGATCTGAGGTGGGAGGCCAGTCTTGTGGGACTGAGCCCTTAACCTGTGATGTCTGCACTAACTCCAGCTGGTGTCCAAATTGAACTGAACTATACAGCAACCAACTGGTCACAGAGAATTGCTTAGTGTGGGGGAAAAAAACCCCACATGTCTGGTGTCAGAAGTGTGATGTGGTAATGTAAGAGCAAAGGAGTCACCCAGGAGTAGTGTAGGTTTTCTACCCAATGCACAATTCTACATTTCTTAAAAATGTGCCCTGTGATACATTACACACACACATGCATACACTTGTGCATGCTTATGTATATATATGTGGATGGTATGTGTGCCTACATACATATGCTTATGCATATGTATATAATAACATTAAAAAACTTCTATTGGATTTCTACCCAGCCATTTGATGTGCTGATATCCCCTATCTATTAGAAAGCAGTTGCTGAAGAGGGGATGCCAGGTGTATAATGGAAGGAGAACAAGGCATTTAGAACCAGAAGGCCTGGGGTCAAGCTATGTGACCATGAGGGGCAAAAATCACTCATCTACAAAGTAGAACAAGTAATAATAACCAACTTACTTATCTGATGGATTTGTAAATACCCAGCAAGGTATGCACATGAAAGCATTTTGTAAACTCACAAAGACAAAGAGATATAAAGTACTACTGTTATCCCATCCATACTCTTTGTAATTTTATTAACAGAAAGTCCTGCAGTTCTTTACTCTGAGAATCTACAAAGTTCATTTGATATAATGGCTGCTGTTTTGAACAGGAATATTATAACTTAATGTGACATAAACCTACACATGCATTATCTAACTTGATTCTGACAATGGAAGCTATGGCATATGTGTTATTATGATTTCACAAAGTAAGACACTCAGATAAGGAAGGAAGAACCACATAGCTGGTAATGACAGAGGTATGATTCAGACTTAGATTAATGTAATGCTATGATCATAATGATATTATTCACACACTGGAATAGACAGAAAATTTGATATGTTAGTGTGAAAATTGAAGAAACTGGCTTCTATTCTTTTTTTAGTAGGGCAATTAAGGATTTGGTATGAGTAGTTACACACTCCTTTGAATGAAGATGGACTCTATGAATGAGATGCAAAGAGCCAAGAATTCAACGTTTTGAGAGAAAAGAGGTGTATCTGCTCATACACTGCAACAAGTATTCAGATAAAGCCCTTGAAGATTTTGAAAACTCTAATTTACCTCTTTGTCTCCCCATTATAGCTTCTTGCTAACTTTCCTATTTTGTGAATGTCATCATTTTTCAACTCATTCATGCTGAAAAACCTCCAATGGCTCCACATTGCCTACTGATTTAAGTATGATTTAAAATTTCTACTATGTTCTTACCTCCATGTGTTTGGGATTTGATGTACTGTGTATATATGTTCATGTACATTGATTAACTTGTTGCTAATTAGTACTTAAATGAAATAAAATTAGACAAGGTAGCCGTTAGACTGAAGTGGCTCTAAGGACTTTGGCATCCAATGTAAGCACCAAAACCTAAGGCTGTAAATACCTCAAGGCTAAGAAGTACAAACCTAAGGACGAACAGTCACAAATAGCCAACTAGACTTAAAGCTATAGCCAATGAAATCATGTCCTCTCTTTGCTTTGGCACCTTCTCTATAGAATATAGAAACCTCTCCCCCAGCTCTTGTCTGCGGAGCGCCGCTAGCCACTCCCAGTTTGGCAATGCCCTATTGGAATTGATTTTGCTCAAATTAACTCCTAACATTTTAATGTGCTTCAGTTTATCTTCAACAACATGTATATGTGTGTGCAACAAGAAACACCCACAGGGTATGCTCAAAGACAACCTTCTCGCACAGGCTAGAAGCTCATTGGATTAATCTCAAGTGTCAGATGGCTCAACAACTTTTACAATTCACCACTCTTGGTAAAAGGAAAGAAGAAAGGAACACTTACGGTGCACTAAATATGAGCCAGGTTCTCCATACACACCTTATTTCATTCAATATTCATAACAACCCTGCAAATTAGGTAGTATTGAATATGCTTGACTACATTCCCCCCACCGTAATTATATATCTGAAAAGATGGGGGCCCCCTTACATGCAAAGCCTTCCCAAGTTCCTGATAGCATGCCCTCTGCAAATCATTGTTACTTGGAATCCAGCTCAATTAGTGCTGCTTTTGGATAGTTATAAAGGTTACATAATGGGAATTAGTTTTAAAAATATGCATACATTTAATAATGATTCACAACTTCCAATATTGACTATTCATATAAACAAATTTTGGAAGAGTGTATTTTAAGAAAATACACTAAGTGGTAACTTTATTGAAAGTACAGATATTCAACAGAGTACAGATATGGGGAAAAAACGGTCCTACTTAAAATCTGCCATAAATGGTACTGTCTTCATGCTACGATGAGAAGACAGGGTCATCAGGTTGAGGCTTGCTCAAGTTATATGGCTGTGAATCCATCTGCTCAGTTAGTTCTGCCTGATTAGACTAAAGTGCAGTGATGTTAAATCAGTGAAAACTGTTCCCCCTCAAGCAAGGGTAACCCCACAGACCTCTAGACAGGTTGAAATGCCCCCCATTGAGAGACATCAATTTCCACAGGTCTCCACCAGTCAAGAAAAAACTTGTGAAACTTAACTTTCTGTAGTTGGAATAATGAAAATAGCTTTGTTTTTGTTGTCTTACAGAAAAAAAATGGAAATATTGACGATATTTTTAAAACTGCATCCTTAACTTTTTTAAATTAAGAAATCACTGATATATAATCTTATGCTCAGATTTCACATAAGCAACATTGTGGTTACTAAATTCCCCCTATGATCAAGTCCATACCACATACCTCATTTCAGTCACTGTCCATCAGCATAGTAAGCTTCTCTGTGCTATACTTCCATCCCTGTGCCCCCACATATTATGTATGCTAATCATAATGCCCCTTAATCCTCTTATCCCTCCCTTCCCACCCATCTTCCCCAGTCCCTTTTTCTTCGGTAACTGTTAGTCCATTCTTGGGTTCTGTGAGTCTGCTGCTATTTTTGTGCCTTCAGTTTTTGCTTTGTTCTTATACTCCACAGATGAGTGAAATCATTTGGTACTTGTCTTTCTCCACCTGGCTTATTTCACTGAGGATAATACCCCTCTAGCTCCATCCATGTTGTTGCAAATGGTAGGATTTGTTTTCTTCTTATGGCTGAATAATATTCCATTGTGTATATGTACCACCTCTTCTTTATCCATTCATCTACTGATGGACATTTAGGTTGCTTCCATTTCTTGGCTATTGTAAATAGTGCTGTGATAAACATAGGGGTGCATCTGTCTTTTATAAACTGGAGTGCTGCATATGTCTTTTTGAATTTGGGATCCTGTATTCTTAGGGTAAATTCCTAGGAGTGGAATTTCTGGATCAAATGGTATTTCTATTTTGAGCATTCTGAGGAACCTCCATACTGCTTTCTACAATGGTTGAACTAATTTACATTCCCACCAGCAGGGTAGGAGGGTTCCCCTTTCTCCACAACCTCACCAACATTTGTTGTTGTTTGTCTTTTGGATGGTAGCCATCCTTACTGGTGTGAGATGATATCTCATTGTGGTTTTATTTTTTTTCTCTTTTTTATTTTTTTTAGATAATTATTTTTTATTGAAGCGTAGTTGACGCACAGTATTACATTACATTAGTTTCAAGCGTACAACACAGTGATAAAACATTTATATACATAATTCTAGGTTCCAGCTATCACCCTACCAAGCTGTTACAATATCTTGACTATATTCCTTATGCTATACATTACATCCTGGTTACTTATTTATTTTACCATTGGAAGTCTGTCCTTTTTTTTTTTTTGGGAGGGCATCTCTCATATTTATTGATCAAATGGTTGTTAACGACAATAAAATTCTGTATAGGGGAGTCGATGCTCAATGCACAATCATTAATCCACCCCAAGCCTAATTTTCGTCAGTCTCCAATCTTCTGAGGCATAACAAACAAGTTCCTACATGGAGAACAAATTCTTACATAATGAATAAGTTACATAGTGAACATTACAAGAGCAGTCATCACAGAAACTTTCGGTTTTGCTCATGCATTATGAACTATAAACAGTCAGTTCAAATATGAATACTCATTTGGTTTTTATACTTGATTTATATGTGGATACCACACTTCTCTCTTTATTATTATTATTTTTAATAAAATGCTGAAGTGGTAGGTAGATACAAGATAAAGGTAGAAAACATAGTTTAGTGTTGTAAGAGAGCAAATGTAGATGATCAGGTGTGTGCCTGTAGACTATGTGTTAATCCAAGATAGACAAGGGCTATAAAACATCCACATATGCAGAAGATTTCTCTCAGAACAGGGGGGGTGAGGTTCTAAGCCTCACCTCTGTTGATCCCCAATTTCTCACCTGATGACCCCCCTGCGACTGTGCTTGTCTTAGGTTGTTCCTCCCTTGAGGAATCTTACCCGTCTCTGGCTAACCAGTCATCTTCCGGGGCCATACAGGGAAATGTAAAGTTGGTAAGTGAGAGAGAAGCCTTATTGTTTGAAATGGTTCGCTTTTTATTTCTTTGCATATTTATGCCCTGTAGCTTCTATGCCCAGCATTTGACTTGAGGTATCTTTACCACTTGGAAGAATTATGATACTCGGTAAATTTGATATGAGGCATGAATTCTATTTAAGGGTTGTAATTAGGAAGGAAGAAGAAAAGCTATAGAAGTAGCAGGTGGAAGAAAACATGGGAAGATTGATTATTTCTTTGACATATCTTCTTGTACAGTAACTTCAGCATGTATAGGTTTTAAGGTACTACTTAAATTGCGCACACACATTAACATAATACGAGTATAGTTACATAACCAAAGCATATCTGCAATTACCAGCCATCTCCAGTGAAACCAAGAAAACCAGTTAGGCACCTTAGGCATTTGTGAAAACTTATCTATGATATGATGGATATTGTCCAACTGAACTTGAACAATCTGAGAGAAATCAGACAAACTAAAACAACCCATTCCTGGGGAATGTTCACATCCCTTATGTTCTTTTAACAGTAAATAGTCTGTAGTTGTAAGATTTTGGAGCGCTACAATTTGCATTTCTCCTAATTCTTGGTTGAGTTCCAATAGTATAGATCCAGTCAAATTTGTTGTTTTACTGTATGCACAGGCCAGCTTAGATATCTCCTTCATTCCCATGGCAAGTCCAGGAGCTGGTGGGATGAGTGCATCTACAGCTGTAGCAGTGTGTGGATCTTTGTTGGGGTTTTTTGATGATCATCTTCTGGCATGAGTCTTCCAGAGAGTGCTGATGATGGAAGTTCTCTTTCATATCGTATCTTAGTTCATTTTCGGGGTAGCCCAATTAGGCTTTGATCTTCTGTATAAACGTGAACAGACCCTTTGCCTACACTTTTATATGCCCTTTATACCCTTGTGTAGAACTCACTGGAGGTTACCACAGAGGAACTGCCCTTTTTTGTTTTGTTTTGTTTTGTTTTGTTTTTGGTATCACTAATCTACACTTACATGACGAATATTATGTTTACTAGGCTCTCCCCTATACCAGGTCCCCCCTATAAACCCCTTTACAGTCACTGTCCATCAGCAGAGCAAAATGTTATAGAATCACTACTTGTCTTCTCCGTGTTGTACAGCCTTCCCCTTTTTCCCACCCCCCATGCATGCTAATCTTAATACCCCCCTTTTTCTCCCCCCCTTATCTCTCCCTCCTCACCCATCCTCCCCAGTCCCTTTCCCTTTGGTACCTGTTAGTCCATTCTTGAGTTCTGTGATTCTGCTGCTGTTTTGTTCCTTCAGTTCTTCCTTTGTTCTTATACTCCACAGATGAGTGAAATCATTTGGTATTTCTCTTTCTCAGCTTGGCTTGTTTCACTGAGCATAATACCCGCCAGCTCCATCCATGTTGCTGGAAATGGTAGGATTTGCCCTTTTTTTATGGCTGAGTAGTATTCCATTGTATATATGTACCACATCTTCTTTATCCATTCCTCTATCGATGGACATTTAGGTTGCTTCCAGTTCTTGGCTATTGTAAATAGTGCTGCGATAAACATAGGGGTGCACTGATCTTTCTCATACTTGATTGCTGCATTCTTAGGGTAAATTCCTAGGAGTGCAATTCCTGGGTCAAATGGTAGGTCTGTTTTGAGCATTTTGATGTACCTCCATACTGCTTTCCACAATGGTTGAACTAACTTACATTCCCACCAGCAGTGTAGGAGGGTTCCCCTTTCTCCACAGCCTCGCCAACATTTGTTGTTCTCTGTCTTTTGGATGGCAGCCATCCTTATTGGTGTGAGGTGATACCTCATTGTAGTTTTAATTTGCATTTCTCTGATAATTAGCGATGTGGAGCATCTTTTCATGTGTCTGTCGGCCATCTGTATTTCTTTTTTGTAGAACTGTCTGTTCAGTTCCTCTGCCCATTTTTGATTGGGTTATTTGTTTTTTGTTTGTTGAGGCGTGTGGGCTCTTTATATATTCTGGACGTCAAGCCTTTATCGGATCTGTCATTTTCAAATATATTCTCCCATACTGTAGGGTTCCTTTTTGTTCTATTGATGGTGTCTTTTGCTGTACAGAAGCTATTCAGCTTAATATAGTCCCACTTATTCATTTTTGCTGTTGTTTTCCTTGCCCGGGGAGATATGTTCAAGAAGAGCTCACTCATGTTTATGTCTAAGAGGTTTGTGCCTATGTTTTCTTCCAAGAGTTTAATGGTTTCATGACTTACACTCAGGTCTTTGATCCATTTTGAGTTTACTTTTGTATATGGGGTTAGACAATGGTCCAGTTTCATTCTCCTACAGGTAGCTGTCCAGTTTTGCCAGCACCATCTGTTGAAGAGACTGTCCTTTCGCTATTGTATGTCCATGGGTCCTTTATCAAATATTAATTGACCATATATGTCTGGGTTAATGTCTGAATTGTCTAGTCTGTTCCATTGGTCTGTGGTTCTGCTCTTGTGCCAGTACCAAATTGTCTTGATTACTATGGCTTTATAGTAGAGCTTGAAGTTGGGGAGTGAGATCCCCCCTACTTTATTCTTCTTTCTCAGGATTGCTTTGGCTATTCGGGGTCTTTGGTGTTTCCATATGAATTTTTGAATTATTTGTTCCAGTTCATTGAAGAATGTTGCTGGTAGTTTCATAGGGATTGCATCAAATCTGTATATTGCTTTGGGCAGGATGGCCATTTTGATGATATTAATTCTTCCTAGCCACGAGCATGGGATGAGTTTCCATCTGTCAGTGTCCCCTTTAATTTCTCTTAAGAGTGACTTGTAGTTTTCAGAGTATAAGTCTTTCACTTCTTTGGTTAGGTTTATTCCTAGCTATTTTATTTTTTTTAATGCAATTGTGAATGGAGTGGTTTTCCTGATTTCTCTTTCTGTTGGTTCTTTGTTAGTATAGAGGAAAGCCACAGATTTCTGTGTGTTGATTTTGTATCCTGCAACTTTGCTGTATTCCGATATCAGTTCTAGTAGTTTTGGGGTGGAGTCTTTAGGGTTTTTTATATGCAGTATCATGTCATCTGCAAATAGTGACAGTTTAACTTCTTCTTTACCAATCTGGATTCCTTGTATTTCTTTGTTTTGTCTGATTGCCGTGGCTAGGACCTCCAGTACTATGTTAAATAACAGTGGAGAGAGTGGGCATCCCTGTCTAGTTCCCGATCTCAGAGGAAATGCTTTCAGCTTCTCGCTCTTCAATATAATGTTGGCTGTGGGTTTATCATAGATGGCCTTTATTATGTTGAGGTACTTGCCCTCTATTCCCATTTTGCTGAGAGTTTTTATCATGAATGGATGTTGAACTTTCTCAAATGCTCTTTCAGCATCTATGGAGTTGATCATGTGGTTTTTGTCTTTCTTTTTGTTGATGTGGTGGATGATGTTGATGGACTTTTGAATCCTGTACCATCCTTGCATCCCTGGGATGAATCCCACTTGGTCATGGTGTATGATCCATTTGATGTATTTTTGAATTCGGTTTGCTAATATTTTGTTGAGTATTTTTGCATCTACGTTCATCAGGGATATTGGTCTGTAGTTTTCTTTTTTGGTGGGGTCTTTGCCTGGTTTTGGTATTAGGGTGATGTTAGCTTCATAGAATGAGTTTGGGAGTATCCTCTCCTCCTCTATATTTTGGAAAACTCTAAGGAGAATGGGTATTATGTCTTCCTGTATGTCTGATAAAATTCCGAGGTAAATCCATCTGGCCCGGGGGTTTTGTTCTTTGGTAGTTTTTTGATTACTGCTTCAATTTCATTGCTGGTAATTGGTCTGTTTACATTTTCTGTTTCTTTCTGGGTCAGTCTTGGAAGATTGTATTTTTCTAGGAACTTGTCCATTTCTCCTAGGTTTCCCAGCTTGTTAGCATATAGGTTTTCATAGTATTCTCTAATAATTCTTTGTATTTCTGTGGGGTCCGTCGTGATTTTTCCTTTCTCGTTTCTGATACTGTTGATTTGTGTTGACTCTCTTTTCTTCTTAATAAGTCTGGCTAGAGGCTTATCTATTTTGTTTATTTTCTCGAAGAACCAGCTCTTGGTTTCATTGATTTTTGCTATTGTTTTATTCTTCTCTATTTTATTTATTTCTTCTCTGATCTTTATTATGTCCCTCCTTCTGCTGACCTTAGGCCTCATTTGTTCTTCTTTTTCCAATTTCGATAATTGTGACATTAGACCATTCATTGGGGATTGTTCTTCCTTTTTTAAATATGCTTGGATTGCTATATACTTTCCTCTTAAGACTGCTTTTGCTGCATCCCACAGAAGTTGGGGCTTAGTGTTGTTGTTGTCATTTGTTTCCGTATATTGCTGGATCTCCATTTTGATTTGGTCATTGATCCATTGATTATTTAGGAGCGTGTTGTTAAGCCTCCATGTGTTTGTGATCCTCTTTGCTTTCTTTGTACAGTTTATTTCTAGTTTTATGCCTTTGTGGTCTGAAAAGTTGGTTGGTAGGATTTCAATCTTTCGGAATTTTCTGAGGCTCTTTTTGTGGGCTAGTATGTGGTCTATTCTGGAGAATGTTCCATGTGCACTTGAGAAGAATGTATATCCTGTTGCTTTTGGATGTAGAGATCTATAGATGTCTATTAGGTCCATCTGCTCTACTGTGTTGTTCAGTGCTTCCGTGTGCTTACTTATTTTCTGCCCAGTGGATCTATCCTTTGGGGTGAGTGGTGTGTTGAAGTCTCCTAGAATGAATGCATTGCAGTCTATTTCCCTATTAGTTCTGTTAGTATTTGTTTCACACATGCTGGGGCTCCTGTGTAGGGTGCATATATATTTAGAATGGTTATATCCTCTTGTTGGACTGAGCCCTTTATCATTATGTAGTGTCCTTCTTTATCTCTTGTTACTTTCTTTGTTTTGAAGTCTATTTTGTCTGATATTAGTACTGCAACCCCTGCTTTCTTCTCACTGTTGTTTGCTTGAAATATGTTTTTCCATCCCTTGACTTTTAGTCTGTGCATGTCTTTGGGTTTGAGGTGAGTTTCTTGTAAGCAGCATATAGATGGGTCTTGCTTTTTTATCCATTCTGTTACTCTGTGTCTTTTGATTGGTGCATTCAACCCATTAACATTTAGGGTGACTATTGAAAGATATGTACTTATTGCCATTGCAGGCTTTAAATTTGTGGTTACCAAAGGTTCAAGGTTAGCCTCTTTAGTACCTTACTGCCACCTTAGCTCGCTTTTTGAGCTGTTATATACACTGTCTAGAGATTCTTTTCTTCTCTCCCTTCTTGTTCCTCCTCCTCGATTCTTCATATGTTGGGTGTTTTGTGCTGTGCTCTTTCTAGGAGTGCTCCCATCTAGAGCAGTCCCTGTAAGATGTTCTGTAGAGGTGGTTTGTGGAAAGCAAATTCCCTCAGCTTTTGTTTGTCTGGGAATTGTTTAATCCCACCATCATATTTGAATGATAGTCGTGCTGGATACAGTATCCTTGGTTCAAGGCCCTTCTGTTTCATTGTATTAAATATATCATGCCATTCTCTTCTGGCCTGTAGGGTTTCTGTTGAGAAATCTGATGTTAGCCTGATCGGTTTCCCTTTATAGGTGACCTTTTTCTCTCTAGCTGCCTTTAACACTCTTTCCTTGTCCTTGATCTTTGCCATTTTAATTATTATGTGTCTTGGTGTTGTCCTTCTTGGATCCTTTCTGTTGGGGGTTCTGTGTATTTCCGTGGTCTGTTCGATTATTTCCTCCCCCAGTTTGGGGAAGTTTTCAGCAATTATTTCTTCTAAGATACTTTCCATCTCTTTTCCTCTCTCTTCTTCTTCTGGGACCCCTACAATACGGATATTGTTACTTTTGGATTGGTCACACAGTTCTCTTAATATTGTTTCATTCCTGGAGATCCTTTTGTCTCTCTCTATGTCAGCTGCTATGCGTTCCTGTTCTCTGGTTTCAATTCCATCAATGGCCTCTTGCATTCTATCCATTCTGCTTATAAACCCTTCCAGAGTTTGTTTCATTTCTGCGATCTCCTTTCTGGCATCTGTGATCTCCCTCCGGTCTTCATCCCATTTCTCTTGCGTATTTCTCTGCATCTCTGTCAGCATGTTTATGACTCTTATTTTGAATTCTTTGTCAGGAAGACTGGTTAGGTCTGTCTCCTTCTCTGGTGTTGTCTCTGTGATCTTTGTCTGCCTGTAGCTTTGCCTTTTCATGGCGATAGGAATAGTCTGCAGAGCTGGGACGAGTGACGGCTGGAAGGACTTCCTTTCTTGTTGGTTTGTGGCCCTCCTCTCCTGGGAGAACAGCGACCTCTAGTGGCTTTTGCTGGGCAGCTGCGCACAGACAGGGTTTCTGCTTCCTGCCCGGCTGCTATGGAGTTTATCTCCGCTGTTGCTGTGGGCGTGGCCTGGCTCGGGCAGCTACTCCAAAATGGTGGAGTCGCGTTGGAGCAGGAGCTGCTGGGAGGCTATTTATCTCCGTAAGGGGCCTCCCTGCTCCCTGCAGCCCAGGGGTTAGGGTGCCCAGAGATCCCCGGATTTCCTACCTGTGGATTTAGTGTTCTGCCCTGCCCCTTTAAGACTTCCAAAAAGCACCCGCCAAAACAAAACAACAACCACCAAAAAAAAAAAAAAAGTTTTTTTTAATTAAAAAAAAAAAAAGGTGATCGCTCGTTTTTCTTTATTCTCCGGCGCCAGCCTCAGGCCTCTGCTCACCGGTCTTGCTGCCCTGTTTCCCTAGTATTGGGGTCCCTATCCCTTTAAGACTTCCAAAAAGCACTCGCCAAAACAAAACAGCAGAAAAGCTAAAAAAAAAAAAAAAAAAAAATGGTCACGCGCTTTTCTTGTCCTCCAGCACCCAGCCTCCAGTGCCCGCTCACTGTTCTTGCTGCCCTGTTTTCCTAGTATCGAGCGCCCTGCACTCTGGCCCGGATGGCTGGGGCTGGGTGTTCGGCAGTCCTGGGCTCCGTGTCCCTCCCGCTCTGCCTGTTCTTCTCCCGCCGGGAGCTGGGGGGAGGGGCGCTCGGCTCCCGCGGGGCCGGGGCTTGTATCTTACCCCCTTCGCGAGGCGCTGGGTTCTCTCAGGTGTGGATGTGGTCTGGATATTGTCCTGTGTCCTCTGGTCTTTATTCTAGGAAGGGTTGTCTTTGTTATATTTTCATAGATATATGTTGTTTTGGAAGGAGATTTCCGCTGCTCTACTCACGCCACCATCTTCCGCCCCTCCTCCTAGTGTGAACTTCTTATATTAAAATGTGATGATGGCTCCCCCAGCAGGCCTCAGCAGCTGGCCTCCTAATACTGTGGGTACTTCGGCACCAGATTTGATCCTATTTAGTGAGCAAGACAGATAATTCATATCCTAATAAAGCAAAATATGTACTCCACTTTTACATACATTCTTTAATTTGTTCCTAATAACCATGTAATATGGTTATTAGCTCCTTTTTGCAGAACTAGGGTTCTAAAAAGTACCATGACAGACTCAGGATTATAGAGTGGGTAGGAAGCAGGCACGCTAGTGAGGCCCACTTGCAGAGCATGGCAAATGGAGAATGATACGTCAAAATGATGTTCTGCCCCCCAAAATATGAGTATCAGTTGTTTCTTCAAATAAAATATAAATGTCTGGAACATAGTCTCCTCTCAGGGGAAATCTGGGGAAAAGACTTATACTATCTTGAAAATGTGCCACTGAATTGCATATAGTGATAGCAATCCTTGGCATTTCAACCAAGATTGTGAAATGTCTCACTTTCAACTTCTCCTTGTCCCCATGCATTCCCTGGGAACTGCTGCTAGCATTCAAAGAAATTTTGAAACTATACAGAACCCATGTTATTCAATCTATAATGTAGTTGTTGAAACAAAAATTCAATGACTCTAAGTGCCTCACTAAAGTGACTAATATTTATCACATCACTGTGAGTCTACCATGTCCAAATGTTACATGCCTATTGTGGGCTGAGGTTTGTGACAGGAAAGGAGATGAGGAATGACTCCCCAGAGGAGGGATCCTTCTGGTTGTGCTTTGAACACTGGCTCCAAATCAGATTAACTGAGGGGCAGTGAGGAAGCTTCAGATTGATCTGCCCAGTTTGTGGAGCAGTATGTCCAGGATCAAGCCCAAGCGCGTTACACACAGGTGTGAGTGGAAATAGGACAGGTAAATAAAGAGAAACCACCACAGGAAAAAGAGAAGCTGCCGTATAACTGAAGCCAGATTAATCTAAGGTCTTTATGGAGAAGCCAACAGAGACAAAGAGGACTGTGGGTGGGAAGTCAGACAGTAGCTCAGGGAACAGCACCAGAGCTACAGGAATCAAGCCATCAGGAGGATGAATCCACGCAGAGGCTGGGCTAGCATGACCACTGGGAAGAGTGATACAGGGTTCCCTCTTGCAAAGGTTTTCAACCTTTTACAGCAAACCACAGGAAGACAAATGTTTTCCATTGTGACTCAGAACAAACATGTATATTCCCAGATACACAGATTTAATTGAAACAAAAGTTGTACAAAATGACACTTGACCCTCCCCTAGGTAGAGAAGTCTGGTGGCATTTTCTATTCTATTCGATTAGACTAATATAAAAACAGAGAAGTTACAACGTTCTCAACTCCTTTCACAGGTTACTAATTGCAACACAATTCAGGTAGTAGTTTGTAAAATGCTACTGTACTGGGAGCATTCCATGAGGAAAGGAACATAAGCAAGTAGCTTCCATCCTTACCACCCACCAACCAAACAATTAAATAAACAAAAAATTCCCTGTCCTCCTGTGGCCACAGTCTATTCCACTTGATTTAAAGCCAAACCAAGCCTTTCTTGCCTTCTAGAAAGAGTTATTTAATGCAGCAGTACTTAAAATTTTGACCTCGGAAACCCCTCCACACTTTTAAAAATTACTGAGAACCTTCAAAAAGAGTTTTTGATCAAATGGGTTATATCTATTAATAGTACCGTTTTTGAAATGATGGTTTTTGAACTGAGCAATCTAAAGTGTAAGTCTTTATTTCCTTAAGACTAAAATAAGAAAGCCACTCCCTGTTATTATAAATGTTTATCACAAAAATAACTATTTCCCAAAACATATTTAATGAGAGGAGTAGCATTCTGTTACATTGTTTGCAAACCTCTTCAATATTTGGTTAGGAGAAGACAGCTGGATTCTTATATCTATTCTGCATTTAATCTGTTGCAGTATATTTTTTGGTTGAAAAAAAAAATCTGGCCTCACACAGGAAATACTTTAAATAGGAAGAGATACTTTAATAGCCTTTTTTGACAATTAAGGATACTCTTCTCAGATATGATACCAAAGTTCTAGAGGTAGTAGATTCTCAGTTGAGTTGTAGCACCTGAAAACTTATCAATGAACTTTTCATCCTCTATTACATTAAAAAAAATCCATTGGTCTATTCTGCACTGTGAACAAATGTATTTCCCTGGAAAACAGTGCATTGGTCATTTGGAAAATACTGGTTCACTGAGTTACAGATCTCACAAATGCTGATACATTTCATTATGTGATATCAAAGTGATACTTGTTAATGTCACTACAAAGCTAATGAGAAAAGCCTGAACCATCGGAATGACAATTCTCAGTTTTCTAAACTTCTTTCACTCAAAAGCCCGAACTTTACCATTGACAACTAGTGCCATCAACCAGTTTCCTTAAAGTACCAGGCTCATTTTGTTCATTAAATATAAATAAATGTCTACCAAATATCCATGTCTGAAAGAAGAGTTTGTCCTTCTGTCATTCATCCAAGTAACAGTGACATTCCATGAAAAAGGAGACTTGCTCAGCCTGTAGCTCCTTTCCTGGACATGGCTGTCAGGTTCTGGTAGATGGGCTCCGCCTCTCCAAGCCATCCTCCACACGGTGGTCAGAGGGACGTGCTGTAAGGAAATCATTTTCCTTTCCTACTGAAAATACTCTGTGGCTTCTCCCTTGTCTTGGGATCAAGTTCAAAGTGCCTGGCATTGTATAAGAGGCCCTTCCCCATCCATAATGCCATCCTTATCCCTTCCATTTCTTCCCACGTTGGAGTTTCCAGTCATTCCCCGAGAACCGTCCTCATGCCTCTGAGCCGTGGCATGGCCTGCCTACCTGGCAAACCTTGGCTTCTCCTGCAAGGTTCTCTCATGTGCCCAAGGTTGTAAGGGGCCTTCGCTCACACACTTTACATTCCATAAACCTCTATGATTGTCCTTATCACCTGACATTGTGTTTCTAGTATATTTATCTGTTCCTTCCACTAGACTATGAATTTCTTAGTAGTAGATATTGTATCCTGTACAGAAACTTTTTACCTAGCCTGTATATATTCAAAATATACTTGTTGAATTAGTGAATGAGTGGGCCAGAGATCTCCTCAGTGTTCTTAAGCTTACTGTTTGTAGGCAGACCTAGTTTCAGACCTACAAGCACATGGGCCCATAGATTGAGGCAAATAAGGACAGTGGAGTGGTTAGGAAGAGGCTATGCCTCATACCATCAAAGCAGGCTGTGGGCGTGGGGCCCATAGTTCATGAAATGGCGCATGGAGGATTTAGAGGCACATCAGTTAGGCACATTTTAAATAGGTTAAGTAAGCCACCTTCACATCATAGTTTGCATTTTGGAGAAAGGCTAGAGGCAAGGATTTTGTACACATACTTAGACCCCAGTAGAAGGCTTTGATCCCAGGAAGACATGTCTCCAGAAACAGTGCCATCTAGGTTGTCACTGCACTGCAGATAACAGTGTTACTCCATTAAATACCTTTGCCTGTGCCCCATGTGTTTCTTCTAACTGGGAAAGATACTCAGACAGCAGAACATTAGTAATTTGGGCAGTTCATTGGTGAGATCAGGAAAAAGAACTCAATGGCCAAATTGTGAAATATTGGGTAAAAAAAATTTTTTTGAACAGATGTCTCTGATATGACTTCCAGAGGCCTTACTTTTCCAATTTGTACTGAAGACCTTTAAGAGAGAAGCATGGAATGCAGGCCTTCCAAAACAGCGGAGATACAGAACCTTACTTTGTAGGAGAATTTTAAGTACTAATGCTTGGTAGAAGATGCTTCTACTAAGGTATGCAGGGTCTAGATTAAAGCAACAAGAGAACAACAAAAAAAAAGGGGAATAAAAAACAAGTCCTGAAAAAGAGGCAACAATAAAACTGTCATTTGAAAATTTGCCTGAAAATAATCACTGTAGTTGGTGCAGCCATACCTGAAATGTGACAAACGGTGGTCCAACTTTCTAGTCAAATATGGGGGAAAAAAGAAAAATTTTTGGAAGTCCTAGGTGATCACACCACTCTACATTTCTAGTCATGGTCAACCTGCAACTTTGAGGTTTAGAGAGGAAAGATAAAGCCATGGTTTCCCCTGTGTCAAAACTGTTAAACTCATTTTCTAAGGGAAATTATTAAACTCTGCTGCTGGGCTACTTTATCACTTCTTAAAAATCACTTAGACTATCACCTTCAGTAAATTCTGTGTCGTGCAAACCCAGTTGTTGCCTTCAGTGAAGTTGTTCAGTGGTTTCACACTAAATTAATTCACTCGCTTGGCACTTTACCCAGCCTGTTGGCCCGCTGAGCAAAGAAAAGAGTGATAAATTGAAAGAAGAGGTGGTCTTTAGTGAGTCCTTGTACCTTCCATAAGCTCTCCTATCGTACACCCTCGGCATCCACCCACCTAGTACACATGAGGTGCTGGGTAAGTGGCTGCTGGATGAGTGAGTGAGTGAAGAAAAGCTCTTGTTCTCGTGTGATCACACAGGCTCTGGGACCCAGCGGGGCCACTCTCACACGTGCCTGTGAACCTAGGGTGGTCTCAGTTAGCCCTCCATGATGACTTACCTGAGGCCTAACCTGTTGTGACCTCCAGGCACTTAACAGCCACACCCTTGGCTCTGCAACTTTAAACCAAGCCTGGCTCTCCTGTGCCCTCTTCCTCATCTTTTCTCCATTATCTAATCAGCCTCCGATTTTACCTCATCAATGGCTCTCCAAACCAGCTGCTCTTTGTCTGTGAAACAAGGGCCTTAGTTCAGCCACTTCCAGCTGCACTGAGCACAAGGCATGTATCCCTGTTCACTCGCACAGCATCCGCTCCCCGCCAACTATCTGCTCCCTAAAGCCAATCAACCAAAGGCTTAGAGCCAAATAAGAGAGTGTGTCCCCCCAGAATGAGAAAGGCTGAACCCCCCATGTGACAGCACTGACTGGGCACCCCAGCTTCCCCTCCTCCTTCACCAGAAGAGAGGCCAGACTGCAGAGCTCAGACCTGGGCTCCTGGAGGGGAGCTTGGCCCTGGAGGGAGACTCAGGTGCACCTGGGCCTAGAATGCTCAGTCTTTCCTCCAAAAGTCACCAATCAGATCAACCACGCAGATTTCCCAGGCCAAGAGTTAAAACAGGTGGGGATGAAATGGTGTGCTTAGAGAGTTTGCCTCTTTGTAAGAACCAGAAGTGGAGGAAAGGCACTTTCCACTGCCAGGCTTTATAAAGCATTAGTCAACAGATGGGAGAGAGGTTTTGAGGACAGCTGGTTCTCCCTTTAGATTTTTGTCTCCTTCTACAGAAGGTTGAGGTCGGGGGAGGGTTTGGGGTGGCACTTAAAGAAAAACAGAAAAATAAAAGCTGTTCCATTAGAACTACCTTTAGGGGGGACCACCAGTGGAGCTCTGGACCCATCACAGCTTTCGGTGGTGTGATATCTGAGCAGAACATGCCTGGTCCCCACAGAACCACAGAAGGCACCCTGGGAGCTGACCTGTCACGTAGATGTGTGAGACACACCTCAGCCTGTGGCAGTGCCCGGGACTGAGATGCAGGCAGAAGCTAGGGAAGCACAGTGGGACTTGACTGATCAGCCAAGTGTCTCCGGCCATTACCAGTGAGGCCTGCAGACATCTGATTCTGTAAAGACTCGGGAGGCCTTCAGAGATGCAAGCATTTGCTCCTCCCAAGACATTAGGCAGAAAATGCTTCTTGGATCATAAAGGTTTTTGGCATTGTTTTGGCGTTGTTCATTAAACATAACCTGCATGTCAGCTGGGGTTCCATGTCCTTGAGGTTTATGGAGGGGTGCTTTGACCCTCCTCCATTTTGTAGGAGAATTTCAAGCCAGGAGATCTTCCTTTGAGGACCCTCATCGAGTGCTCCTCCTCTGAGGAAGTTGTAAGCCATCCTGACAGTCCTGCTAATCCTTCCCTGGCTCAGCTCTCACCAAACACAGCATCATTATTCTGTGGATCATGAGCTCAGACTCAGCCCTCACTCAGGTCTCCACAAGAATGCTACTCACTCCCAGTACTTTACGAGGTTTTTTGGAATTAGCTAACAGTTGAGGGGATAACAGGAGAGGCCTACATCCCACTGCCAAGTTCCAATGTCTCTGTCCCTTCCTCCGTTCATCCAGATACCTCAGATGCACATGCGCACAAACACACACACACACACACACACACACACACAGAGTGACCTCAGCCCTCTGCTTCCTCTGCAGAAAAACAGAAAAACCAAGGGTACCTCCTCTGCTTTCCTGCAGGACAGCCTCCCCCACACCCAGCTCTCAGCTTCTATCCCAAGTATGCCTAGCAAGGAATTTTCCCAGCAACGTCAGTTCTCTATTTAAGAAAAGTTCTCAAGCCAGCTGTTGAAAGAATAAAGTGATCTCTGTATTTTTCCAAACTAAAGTAACTTGAACCCATGGTAGGTGCTCAGAATATAAAGGTACATAACCTGTATTGCTCTGCCCAGAGTTCTCTTTACTGTGACCTGGCATGGAAGCAGCCTACAACCAACAGAATTTTATACCCCACCTTGAGCTTATAAAGGAGGAGGACAGCTGCACATAAAATCTCCTTTCTTACAGATCTCACTTCCTCTGAGGGACCTAGAGTACTTTCTTCCCATGAATACTCACAGCTTCCTTCTGAGGTGAGGAATAATGCCTTTATCTCCACTATGCAGGTATCAGTGTGTTAGTAAGTCCCAAGCTTGCCCCCGGAGCTCATGGGGCAGAAGCCCACCTGGGACCCTGAGCCTTGGAAACTCCTGTCTGGGGTGAGAAGACAATGCTGCCTCAAAAGTTTCCAAGCGTTGCTCCTTCTGCCCCCAGAAATGCTAGAAATTGAGCTTCCCCACTTGTACTGATTGAGGCAGGGTAGCATGGGGTCAAACCCCAAGTCAACACCAAGACTTCCCCCCTTAAAATCACAGCTCTTCTGCTCTCCGGCTGCTGATCTCGGGGAAGTTAGTCAACATTTCAGCGCCTGAATCAAAGCCGCTGAAAAATAGAAGTGATAAATAATAGTATCCACCTTACAGGTTTATTATGAGGATTAAATGAGTTTACACCCTCCTACCCCTGCCCCCCCCCCCATACACCCACTACAAGAGCTTAGGAAGGTGCCTGGTACAGAGAGGCACCATGTGTTAGCTATAATTATTTCTTCTTTCCAAATTGTGCAGTCTTTATTTAGCAACACAGAATTGATTTTTTTTTTCTCTGGGTGACACCATTGTCTAACTATAGAAACTAACCTTGCAGAATCCTATGCATATGATTAAATCCAATATATTACCATTCCACTGTTTGCTTCCCTTTTCCTTCCTTCCTTTCTTCCTTCCTCCCTTCCTTTCTTCCTTCCTTCCTTCCTTCCTTCCTTCCTTCCTTCCTTCCTTCCTGAGGGCCTACTATGTGACATGTGCAATATTAGATTAGGTCTAGTAATATAAATTTCAATTTAATGTCAAAGTAATAGCATAGGGCAACCCAGATAAAGAAGCACCTTGTTGTCTAAAACTATCAGGAAAGACTTCCCTGGGGAGGAGACACTATAGCTGAAACTTGAAGGATAAATAGGGGTTCATTAAATAAAGAATATTTGCAATATTTAGGGGAATTTTTTCCAGAATACATATATTTTTTTAAAGCTCACATGAACAGTTATAAAAAAACAACATATACTAGATTATAAAGCATATCTCAACACGTTTCAAGCATTGGGATAATACAGAAAGCGTAATTCTATTAAGCTAGAACTCAGTTGCTAAAGTAGCTAATACCCACATTAGATGGCCATTTAAAAAATAATAAATTTCTATGTTGTTTTGTCAATTAAAATAGAGCTAAATATTTAAATAGTGTAGACTACAAATAGTAGTAGTACTACTGTGTATCTAGATGTAAAAACATAATTTTATAGATTTTTCTCTGCAAATACTTAACAGACTTCATGAATATGTAAAGATGACACATTTCATTTGAAAATAACAGAAATGAGTTTTTAAAAGTATAGCTGGATAAATTTGAAGAAGAAATAAAGAGATATATGTTACAAAAAAACCCAGAAATGATTTTACAACATCAAAAAATGTAAACTATGGATATCATGTATACATGGGAGTATATATAGATGATGTACATCTCTGAAACATTTCAAAACTACTTTGTAAATCAATTTCTCAGAAACTGATTACTAAAGTGCGACTGAACATACAAAATAATAAGCAAAAAAAAAAGGCAGTCCTTCAGAGAAGTAGGGGATTTTCTATAAAGGGGTGGTAACTCTTTTAAGATTTTTCAGCCTTGGGGGATGTAGTTCACATTTTCCTCCCATCTGGACATGTCTTCTTGGGACCAGAAAGAAGGCAAATTAAGGAACAGTTAAACAAGTAAATAATTATATTGATGTTCTTACCCAATAATATTGACAGAAGGACAACTGCTGTTTAGATGCTAATTAGCACTGTGGGGAAGAAGTAAACATAACTTTAAGGAATTTCTCAAAATTGTACTTTCTTTACCATGTTGAAAAACAATTTGCAAAACTAAAGTGATATAAAAAGAGGTGAGTTTTTAACCCCCAGTCTCCACCATTAAAAACACCCAAACTGACCATAAGATTTACTTGCAAAAGCCATAAATGACCCTGTGTTCAAGTGTACGTTAGAGGCTATTGGCCACTAGAAACACACAAGCAAATAAACAAACAAAAAACTGAACTCAAAATGCTTTAAGCAGTAATCGTTTTGTCTGTTTTAATATCCCACAAAATGAAAAGTTCTAAGCTGGGGTGACTTCAGAGTTTGTTAAACAAGTTTCTTTCCATATTTCTATTCTACATCATCAGTATGTGAACTTCATGGTCACAAGATGGCTGCAGAAGCCCAGGTGATTGGACATGTGACTGGACATTTCATCACATCCAATGTCCAAAGACAAAAAAGTCCATCTCTTATTTTTGCTTTCTTAAATGGCAAAAAAGTGTTGTCAGCAGCTGCACAGAAGAAATCCCTTTAGGTCAAAGGAGTCAGAATTGTGTGCTTCATAAGCCAATCACTGGCAGAGAGAATGGGATAGATCTAACCAACCCACAAAAGAGCAGTGGTCCTCAAACCTGAGTATGTACCACAGTTATGTGGAGAACTTACTAAAACACAGATTTCTGGGCTCCATCCACAAATCAGCAGGTCTAGGGTGGGGCCCATTCATTTGCATTTCCAACAAGCTCCCAGGTGATGCTGGTCCTTCTGAGCATGACTTGTACTGCCCTAAAGTACAAAGAGTGGAGCCCAAATGCCTACATAAAATGCAAGTATGTTAGCCAACGGGTAGGGGAAATGATTGCTAGTTCATCCTAGATCTCTTAATACTATTTTTAGATTGCTTTTCAAGAATTACTATTATATCAAATTAATGGTATAACAAGTTTCCTCAGTGTAATTCAGAATTACAAGTTTTTGAATTGTATCCTTACAGAGCCACCTCTCTGCATCTAGGGCAAGGATATCATCAGGGAGATACTCTGGCTGGTCAGTAACTCCAGTCTTCACATTATCAGTGCTATTGTAGATGAAGCTATGCAACTTCTATTTAGAATGAATATTGTTTAGCTGACTTTAAAAAGGAGGGGAAAGGGAGGTAGAGGTGGAAATTCTTCTAGCCCAGCAAGGCCCCACCTGGTAACCACTTTTACATAAAGTCCAAAATAATGCACTTCTCCAGATGTTCCTTTAATTTCCCAGGGGTTGATTTGAAAGTTAATTAACCATTCTAAATGATTAACAATAACACAGGAAAGAACACTAAGCTCTGGACTTATGCTTTTAATTGTTAATTTCCATTTTTAAGAACTAGAATCACTTGACATGTAAAAACATGTCTGCCAATGAATCTGCTATTCTGCTTGGCAACATCTGAGCAAGGAACTACTTCTACCAATCCTGCCGGAAGCTTTCAGATGTTCATGACTGCTGCTGAGAAGGGAGACAATAAGAAAAATGCAGGAATGAGGTTCGGTAGTGACTTCATGCCCCAAAGTGTGTATTTCTTAGTAATGCTAAGACCTTTTTCCTAGTTACATAAAAGGATTGCTCACAAATAGTGGAAAACCTACTCTGCTAAACCACCAAAGAGCTGAATTTTGCGAAGTATTTAACCTTCCTGAGCATCAGTTTCCTTACCTGAACCATTGAGGGTATGGATTAGGTGTTTTGTTTTTTAATGTTCCTTCTGGTTATAATCTAAAGGTGACAACTTTCTCTGTCCCATCCATCCTTAGAGATGGGTATGAATGTAAGTTAAAAATGAAATAATAGCAAGCAAAGACTTCATTACAAAGTGAAAGAAAGCATAATTCCAGGATAATTCCACTGTCAGAGTGGGCTGTAACCTAATAATAATGGCACAATATTTAGAAAGCAACATTTACTGAAGAACAGAGATGTATTTGCAAGTTTGAAGAATAGTACCTGATATGTTTGAAGAATATGCCAATGATATGATTCACTTTTAAAAAACTGAGCAAAATATGCTTTTCCCCTTGAGATTTTATTCTCTGTACCTTAAAAATAAAAACACCTTTCCAGAGTCACACATGAGTCATACATATCCAATTAAACTAAATACTCAGCACACAGGAAAAGGAGCCAAATGATTATTTGGAGACATAAGGGAATTTGAATCTCTGCTTGTTCACTTGAATCTAATCACCAAAATGAGGATGTTATTTCGCTCTTTCTAGAACAGTTTTCAAACTTGAGGCAGGACCAGCATCATGTGGAGGGCTGATGAAAGGAGGAAAGTGGAGGCTCCATCCCCAGAGTTTCCAAGTCAGTAGGTCTGGAGTTGGGCCTGAAAAGTTGCATTTCTAACCATTTTCCAGGCTATCCTGACCAATGTTGCTGGTGTGAGGCCACACATTGAGAATTACTGTTCTAGAAGACAGGCAAAAGTTGGTCAGGGTGAGGAGGAGACTGTCTGGATATATGTGTGGGAATTGAAGACACAGTAGGCAAATATTTAAAAAGAAAACCTAAAAGACACCTAAACTGCTAGGGAGCTACCAGAACTTTCTTTCTTAACATCAGGGCCCTTGTTTTTCCCTGTCTTTCTTGCTATTTCAAACCTGAGCAATACAGACATACAAGCTGGAGTTGGTTATGCCCAATAGCCAATGTAACTTCACTGATTTTTTTTAAAGGCAACCAAAGACTTTTGGCTCCCTTTGCTAGCTGCCCCAAAATAAAATACAGAGGAAATATTTATTAACCAAGCAGAGAATGAAAGACATTTTGGTTAATGGTCTGGCTTATCACTCCAATTTAAATCACATTACATATCCTGTTAAGATTAGATGATGCTTAAAAATGCAGCCAGCTAAATGTGGCATACATCATCCTAACAGGGAAATGTGATGGATTGGATTTAATAAAAGGAAAGAAAGGCGCGGCAGTCTATTAGTGATGCATACCTCTCGAAGGACCGTCGCTGTTCACAAGCCAGGGATTCTGCTTCCTTTTTCATTAACAAGAAACTCCCAGGAACACAATTTAAACCTTTCTGAAAGCCTGAAGACAGTAAATACTATTTATTATACTTGCTCTTAGGTGTCATGTATAGAGATAAACAGTAGGAGAATTTAGGAGAACTGACCATTCTCAGGCAGAAATGCACATGAACTTGTTAGAATGTCACATGGACTTGATCTCTATATGGAGAATGCAGCCCAGAGAAATGTCCATTACTGTATTTGCTCAATAATCATTCACAGGCCACCGAAGGTAGGAGGGCCAGGTATGTGCTCTGGGTGGAGGAAAAAGATCCCTTTCCTTGTGGAGTTTACAGCCTATCAGTCAAAACAGAACCACAACACCTGACACAGACCAAAGTTTCAATCAATGTTTTTTTTTAATCAAAGGAAAAAATAATCACACAACTAAATAATCAAATACAATTATCATGAGTGCAGGACATCATGGGAGCCTGTGGTACAGATCTGTGAGGAGAGATGCATTTTTTGAGGGAGGTACACTAGCCCAAAATTTCATGGACTGTAAGCAACCTCGAAGATGCAAACTTTTTATTGTTAAATGTGTCAATAATTCAGCTGACGTGAATGGATTATTTATTGAAAAACACAGTGAAATATTATACTTCTGTGTAATGCACTGTGAAAAGATGTAACATGAACTGAAATACTGTGTATTTGCCTTGGTAAAGAGGGAAAATATAGTGCTGGTAGTCATAATGAAATAAAAAGAAAGAGGGAGTCTTTTTCTTTTTAATACCTAAAATTGAATATAAGTAAAAACAAATGAAGTTGACTGGATTTCAAGTTAATAACTATACAGAACAAAGGATTATTTCAAATAACCTGGATACATTTGTTTGTCCAGTTTTAGTGAAATAAATCTAAAGGAAAAATAAGTCCAAAACTATATCCTACATTTTATTAGTGGATTTATTGTTCCTAGTAATACTGGTATTCTAACTTTGAGACTACTTGGTGCATACTGCACAAAAAAGGAGCTAAGTGGACATGTTGAGGATAGCAGTAACCCGATGTGTACTCTAAGGGAAAGGAGATACAAATAGGAAAGACAAAAAAGGCAATAAAAGAACCCTCATAATATTAATTTCCTCCCATTCCATTTTTTGGGTAATATTTAATTACAGTTGGAAAACTAATTGGTGTGAGCTAAAGATATATACATAGATTCCTCTCATGGTTCTTTCTCACTAAAAAAAAAAGGGCTTAGAAACATTGACACATAAAATACCTAGGAATAAACCTAACCAAGGAAATTAGAAACATTGACACATAAAATACCTAGGAATAAACCTAACCAAGGAAATTGAAGACCTATACCCTGAAAACTATAAGACACTCCTAAGATAAATTAAAGAGGACACTAACAAATGGAAATTCATCTCATGCTCTTGGCTAGGAAGAATTAATATTGTCAAAATGGCCATCCTGCCTAAAGCAATCCACAGATTCAATGCAATCCCTATCAAAATACCAACAACATTCTTCAACAAACTGGAACAAATAGTTCTAAAACTCATATGGAACCACAAAAAACCTCAAATAGCCAAAGTAATCTTGAAAAGGAAGAATAAAGCACAGGGGAACCTCACTTCTCAACTTCAAGCTCTACTTCAAAGCCACAGTAATCAAGACAATTTGGTACTGGCACAAGAACAGACCCACAGACCAGTGGAACAGAATAGAGAGTCCAGATATTAACCCAAACATATACAGTCAATTAACATACGATAAAGGAGCCAATGGATATACAATGGGGAAATGACAGCTTCTTCAACAGCTGGAGTTGGCAAAACTGTAAAACTACATGTAAGAAAATGAAACTGGATTACTGCCTAACCCCATACACAAAAGTAAATTCAAAATGGATCAAAGACCTGAATGTAAGTTATGAAACCATAAAACTCTTAGAAAAATACATAGGCAAAAATCTCTTGGACATAAAAATGAGCATCTTCTTCATGAACATGTCCCCCCAGGCAAGGGAAACAAAAGTAAATATGAACAAGTGGGACTATATCAAGCTGAAAAGCTTCTGTACAGCAAAGGATATCATCAATAGCACAAAAGGACATCCTACAGTACGGGAGAATATATTCATAAATGACAGATCCGATAAAGGGTTGACATCCAAAATATATAAAGAGCTCACACACCTAAACAAAAAGCAAATAATCCAGTTAAAAAATGGGCAGAGGTTCCACATCACTAATTATCAGAGAAATGCAAATTAAAACCACAATGAGGTATCACCTCACACCAGTAAGGATGGCTACCATCCAAGAGACAAACAACAACAAATGTTGGCGAGGTTGTGGAGAAAGGGGAACCCTCCTACACTGCTGGTAGCAATGTACCTTAGTTCAACCATTGTGGAAAGCAGTATGGAGGTTCCTCAAAAAACTAAAAATAGAAATAGCATCTGACCCAGGAATTCCACTCCTAGGAATTTACCCTAAGAATGCAGCACTCAAGTTTGAAAAAGACAGATGCACCCCTATGTTTATCACAGCACTATTTACAATGGCCAAGAATTGGAAGCAACCTAAGTGTCCATCAGTAGATGAATGGATAAAGAAGATGTGGTACATATATACAATGGAATATTATTCAGCCATAAGAAGAAAACAAATCCTACCATTTGCAACAACATGGATGGAGCTAGAGGGTATTATGCTCAGTGAAATAAGCCAAGCAGAGAAAGAGAAATACCAAATGATTTCACTCATCTGTGGAGTATAAGAACAAAGGAAAAACTGAAGGAACAAAACAGCAGCAGAATCACAGAATCCAAGAATGGACTAACAGGTACCAAAGGGAAAGGGACTGGGGAGGATGGGTGGGTAGGGAGGGATAGAGGGGGGAAGAAGAAAGGGGGTATTATGATTAGCATGCATAATGGGGGGGGGAGAAAGGGGAGGGCTGTACAACACAGAGAAGACAAGTAGTGATTATACAACATTTTGCTATGCTGATGGACAGTGACTGTAAGGGGGTTTGTGGGGGGGACCTGGTATAGGGGAAAGCCTAGTAAACATAATGTTCTTCATGTAATTGTAGATTAATGATAACAAAAAAAATTGAAAGAAAAGGGGGATTACTCCCTGATAGGATAAAACTAACTGTAAATCACCAATTAATGCATGCTTTAAATATCCTTAATTTTGATCATTTAAAGGGTGTCAGATGATCAGCTATGGAAGTACATTTTTCTGATAATATTCCTTTCTCTTAAAAAAAAAAACAGTTCCTGTGTGGTGATCTCCAATAAATTCTAAACAATGGTATAAAGGGCATATCAAAGTGTGGGCAAAGGGGGTTTGTTTGTGTTTATACAGAGGATCAAAGCCTAATTTGGCTACCCAGAAAATGAATTAAGATACAATATGAAGAAGAACTTCCAACATCAACATTCTCTGGAAGAGTCATTCCAGAAGATGATCATCAAAAAACTTCAACAAAGATCCTGGCGCTGTTGCAGTTGTAGCTGCATTCATCCCACCGGTTCCTGGACTTGCCATTGGAATGAAGAAGGAGATATCTAAGCTGGCCTGTGCATACGTAAAATAACAAATTTGACTGGAGCTATACTGTCGGAACTCAACCAAGAATTAGGAGAAGTGCAAGTTGCAGCACTCCAAAATCTTGCGACTATAGACTATCTACTGTTAAAAGAACATATGGGATGTGAACAGTTCCCAGGAATGTGTTGTTTTAATTTGTCTGATTTTTCTCAAAATATTCAAATTCAGTTAGACAATATCCATCATATCATTGATAAGTTTTCACAAATGCCTAGGGTGCCTAACTGGTTTTTTTGGTTTCACTGGATATGGCTGGTAATTACAGGTATGCTTTGGTTATGTAGCTGTATTCCTATTATGTTAATGTGTGCACGCAACTTAAGTAGTAATTTAAAACCTATACATGCTTATGTTACACTACAAGAAGATATGTCAAAGAAATAATCAATCTTCCCATGTTTTCTTCCATCTGCTACTTCTATAGCTTCTCTTCTTCCTTCATAATTACAACCCCTAAGTAGAATTTGTGCCTCATATCGAAATTACCGAGTATTATAATTCTTCCAAGTGGTCAAGATACCTCAAGACAAATAAATGCTGGGCATAGAAGCCACAGGGCATAAATCTGCAAAGAAGTAAAAAGCTAACCTTTTCAAAGAATATTGCTTCTCTCTCACTTACCAACTTTACATTTCCCTGTATGGCCCCGGAAGATGACTGGCTAGCCAGAGACAGGTAAGATTCCTCAAGGGAGAAACAACCTAAGACAGGCACAGTCACAGGGGGGCCATCAGGTGAGAAATTGGGGATCAACAGAGGTGAGGCTTAGAACCTCACTTCCGCTGTTTTGAGAGAAATCTGCATACGTGGATGTTTTGTTGCCCTTGTCTAGCTTGGATTAATACTTAGTCTATAGGCACAGACCTGATCATGCACATTTGCCCTCTTATAGCACTAAACTATGTTTTCTACCTTTATCTTGCATCTACCTACCACTTCAGCATTTTATTTAAAATAATAATAATAATAATAATAAGGGAGAAATGTGGGATTCACATATAAATCAAGTATAAAAATCAAACGAATTATCATAATTGACCTGATTGTTTATAGTTCATGATGCGTGATCAAAACCGAAAGTTTCTGTGATGACTGCCCTTGCACTGTTCACCATGTAAGAACTTATTCTCTATGTAAGAACTTGTTCAGTATGTAAGAACTTGTTCACCATGTAAAAACTTGTTCGTTATGCTTCAGAAGATTGGAGACTGTTGAGAATTAGATTTGGGGTTGATTAATGATTGTGCATTGAGTGTCCTATACAGAATTTTATTGTTGTTAACAACCATATGATCAATAAATATGAGAGATGCCCTCTCAAAGAAAAAAAAATGGGCAGAGGAGCTGAACAGACATTTCTCCAAAGAGGAAATTCAGATGGCCAACAGGCACATGAAAAGATGCTCCACATCGCTAATCATCAGAGAAATGCAAATTGAAACCACAAAGAGATATCACCTCACACCAATAAAGATGGCCACCATCCAAAAGACAAACAACAACAAATGTTGGCGAGAATGTGGAGAAAGGGGAACCCTCTTACGCTGCTGGTGGCAATGAACCTTAGTTCAACCATTGTGGAAAGCAGTATGGAGGTTCGTCAAAAAACTAAAAATAGAAATAGCATTTGACCCAGGAATTCCACTCCTAGGAATTTACCCTAAGAATGCAGCAGTCCAGTTTGAAAAAGACATATGCACCCCTATGTTTATCGCAGCACTATTTACAATAGCCAAGAAATGGAAGCAACTTAAGTGTCCATTAGTAGATGAATGGATAAAGAAGAGGTGGTACATATACACAATGGAATATTATTCAGCCATAAGAAGAAAACAAATCTTACCATTTGCAATAACATGGATGGAGCTAGAAGGTATTATGCTCAGTGAAATAAGCCAGGTGGAAAAAGACAAGTATCAAATGATTTCACTCATATGTGAAGTATAAGAACAAAGAAAAAAACTGAAGGAACAAAACAGCAGCAGACTCACAGAACCCAAGAATGGACTAACAGTTACCAAAGGGAAAGGGACTGGGGAGGATGGGTGGGAAGGGAAGGATAAGGGGGTAAAGGGGCATTATGATTAGCAGACATAATGTAGGGGGGGACACAGGGAGAGGCTGTACAACACAGAGAAGACAAGTAGTGATTCTACAGCTTCTTACTACACTGATGAACAGTGACTGCAATGGGGCATGTGGGGGGGACTTGGTGATGGGGGGAGTCTAGTTACCATAATGTCACTCATGTAATTGTAGATTAATCATACCAAAATTTTTAAAAAATTAAAAAAAGAAAAAAAAGAAACATTGACACAGTAGCAATGAGCAAATTTAGTTCCCTGGTCCTGGTTTCTAAACACATAGATTTCAAAGTTCAACTTCCAGAGACTGTGACTTGGCAAGTTTGAGGCAGGGTCCCAGGACTCCTTTTTACACACAGACCTCCACCATCTCCACAGTGATCATGATGGAGGCTCTCCTTGGGCAAACAGCACCTTGTGGAAACCTGTCCTAGTAGTTTAGAGGGAAGTGTAAAGGTGCGTGCGGCCCCAGAGCAGCGTCCTGTGTGACACAGCCACTGCTTAGTCTCACGGGGCATCTGGTAACCAGCTCCAGTCACAAAGCTCATCAGGCAAACCTGGGAAAGCCAGTTGAAGAAGGAACACAGCCATCTGATTACCTGAAGATGGCTGTGCTCTCTATTTTTAAAGAGCAACAAATATATCTATTTGTTTCTACCTTGTTTTCATTTCCAGTTGCTTTGGGGATTGCCTGAATACATTTGTAAACACACTTGTTACAGTAATTACAAATGGGGCTCCTATTATTCCTACTTAGTTTTCACAATGCTTTGGCACCCAGAGACAACTTTCCCTTCCCTTTGCGTAAAAAATGCACAATTGTCTGATGTTTGAGCTAGGTGGGCCTCAACAAGGCCATGAGGATGAGCCTTCTATTCAACTGCTGGTTGCCCAGACCATCTTGATGTCCGTGAAAGCAAATGTAAAATTGTATTATAAGCCTAGTTATTAAAACTATGCCTATAGATATCACTGCTCCAGCTGGTTTAGCAGAAGAGGACAGTGTCTCAAGGCTACGTGGTCTCTGAGGGCTCCATTCACACATCCTCCTTCAGGAAGCTTTCCTTTACCGTGGGCTCTCTTCCTCCCGAGTTTGCAATGGACATTCCTTGATGTCCCACCAGCAAAGGCTGTAATTTCACTGGCATTTCTTTTCACTTTTTTCTCTCTCCTACCATGAGCTCCTTGAGGGGACTAGTAATGTTTTCCTTCATCTTCACATTTCTAAGGCTTAAGTCAGAGAGCAACACAAAGTCTGCAGTAAATATAACTGTAATGAATTAGAGCTGAATTTATCCATCTTTTGATGGACTTAGGTGGTGTCCACGTCTTGGCTACTGTGAATCAAGCACAATATATATGCGAGTGAAGATAGCTCTTCGAGATACTATTTTCCTTCAGATATATACCCAGAAGTGGAACTTATGGATCATATGTTATTTCTACTTTTACTTTTCTGAGAAACCTCCATACTGATTTCCATAATGGCTGCACCAATTTACATTCCCAGCAAGTGTGCACAAGGGTTCCCTTCTCACATCCTTGACAAACTTATCTCTGCACCCCCCACCCCTGCCACATAAAGAGCCATTTTTAGAGAAATGTTTATTTACTTCCTTTGCCCATTTTTAATGAGACTTTTTTTTTGCTATTGAGTCACAGGAGTTCCTTATGTATATATATATATATATATATATATATATATATATATATATTTGATAGTAACCCTTTATCAGATGTACAGTTTGCAAATACTTCCCCCATTGTATAGGTGGCCTTTTCACTCTGTTGATTCCTTTTCCTTGACTGTGCAGAAGCTTTTTAGTTTTATATAATTCCATTTATTTAGTTTTGCCTTTGTTGCACATATAAAAAGTTAAATTATGACTATTTTGAAATTTTAAAAGTCCTTCATGTTCCAACGAGGCATCACTGGCTTAGACGATCTTCCATGCCCATCTGGTATAAATACCTGTAGTTCTAACTGAACACAAAGCAGAAAGTGCTCCCCAAGTGCTTACTTTGGCTACAGACGGAGCAAACAACCAAGAAGTGTAAGCAATTAACTTCATAAACAGGTAACATGAACATTTTTGTTTGTTTGTTACTAAAACTACTGACATGACATGCTGTTTCGTCATGTCATCCCACCCATACTACACTGACATGGCCTTGTCCTTCAGAGTCAATTGTCTAGACAAACAGAGTGGCCAGACCTTATCCGATGAACCAGCAGTAGCTGTCAACTCTCAGTTAACCACACCTATACCCTTACCTATAGTGAAATGGCAATAAGTGATTTTTAGGATGAACAAGAGACTGGTGGGAACATCTGCAGCATGTTCAATGAAGACTGGCAGTTGGGGAGGGAATGATGGGCATTTCCTCTGGACCACAGTGCTCCTCTCTACACACAGGAAATGCACAAGCCAAGGGTGCAGTGCTCATGTGCTATCAGGAGCTCACTTTCCTCATCCTTGAATTACACACACATCCATGCATATGAGCAAAGGAAAACAATGTGGATTATAAAATGAGAAGAGATGGTGAAATGGCTGCAACTTACTTGGGAATATAAGCAATTGTGGTGACCAGTAAAATTACATTTAGTACAATGCTTAATCCATTTATAGAGATGTATGTTTTCACTCTAGGATACTTTGCAGAGAAATCCGAGAATAACTTCTGTATCATAATGATATTAAAATGGAATTCAGTCTCAGTTTTGCCTGAAGCCCCAAGACCTTCCAAAATTTGAAAACAAGATGGTCAGGAAAATAAATTTATCACTCAGTCCCTCAGACACATTGAGGATATAAAATTGGTATTCATATTGAGGGTTCAGAATGCTAGGTTTGGAAATTTACAAAGGGTTGATTTGGTTAAGTTGTGCTCTAAGCCCCATCCCAGAAGCAGAGCTGGGGAATTTTCCCCTCACCTTCATTTTAGAGAAAAGAGCTTGGTATGTAACCCTTGGGTCTTAGAGTGATGTCTGTCTGATTCCTGCCTGAAAATCTACAGGAAGACAGACGGTGCTGACAGGCAGTTCTGATGGTGCCCTGGGAGTGGACGCCACAACCCGTGTCCTCAAAGTGTCAGGGCGAAGAAAGCTTGGGTTCTTTCGACCCTGTCCACAAAGGTAGCTCAGGTATGTGAGGAAGACTCCTACAGGAGGAAAACGAAGCATGTCACCTGGTGTTTGGGGAGGAAGAGATTGAACAACTACCAGATGAAAAACCCCCACCTTTGCCAAAGACACTACAAACGGGGGACGTCTTGATTAGGAACTCTGTCAGCACAGACTCCAGGCTGCCAAGTCAGGTGGGCTTCATCGAATGAGAGGACTGTATTTGCCGCGGCTTGCTCCTCTAGGGAGAGGATGCACTCTGATAAAGGACATTCATTAGAAGAACCAGGAAAGTATCAGGTAGAATTCCTCTTAAATTAACATTAGAGAACTTTCTCAGAGGGAAAGATACATTTTCATGGTAACATCCACAGGTATTATGGGTGCAATTCCAACACTTGATTCCATCTGTTGGTTTATAAAAGCTTTTCCTCTACCTTGGGTGTGAACTGAGACACCTTTGCAAACTATGCCAGTGGTACATTCACGTCACCAGCAAAGCTACTTCAGAACATTCCACGTACTTGCTTCTTCTTTGCCTTTACCACCTAATGTTTAGCCCTGTAAGGAGCATTCTGATTGATTTCAGTGAGAAATCAAAAGGGTGACTCAACTCAATGGAAAATGAAGAAAGAAGGTGCCAATATCTCCAGCTCATTAAGAGTAAAGAAAAGGGGACTTCAGGAGCGGCTAAGGTGCTGAAGTGAGAGGGAAAGGAAGAGCTAGATACCAGTGCCACATGTGTTTGAGACTTTCCTTGATGATTTTCACTCTGACTCTGGAACAAAGAAAACTCCCAGTTCAAAAATATCAATAAAACATCATAATAGCACACAATGCATATTATTTTAAAACAGGAAAATGCAGGTCTCAGGTACTGTGTCTTTGTGGTAGTTGAAAGTGTCTTAAGACAGAACTGTGGTACCCTAGTCAAGGATCTTTCAAGCTATTCAGAAATGCTGAGAACATCACCAACAGTAATTGCTACCTTTTGTCAATTGAATGCAACCATTTCACTAAGCCTGTTGAACCCTCCAGATACTTTGAGCCACAACACAGTGTGCTTTCATGTTTCTGACTCAGTGCAGCCAGGAATGCTGACATAATCTCTAACACTCATCACATGTATGCCTGGCTCTCCACTATCTGGTAGAAAGACGTGGGTTGGCCCCTCGTGCTGAAGCGAAATAGTCCACACTGCTCCTGAAGGAAATGCCTTTCCCAGGGGGGCACTGGGGGGGGCCCTGGGTGACTCGGTGTGACCATGCAGGTGGGTGTGTCTCCCTTGGGTGCCCAGCACCACAGTGCATTCACCTGCAGGTCTAAGCCACACCTCTACAGGGGGGGAATTTGGTCTCCTGGCCCTTACTGCTCTGCTCTCATCTCCATTTATCCAGAATCTGGGCAGGGAAGTGGGCACTGTTTTTTGGCCTCTTCAAATACAGCAACAGAAAGCTAAAGGAGATGCTCCATCTTAAGCTGAACTTGGAAGGAAGGAAGAAACATGGTTTAGAAGCGAGGAGGGTGGGGATAACCCAGGGCACAGTCTTGCTGCCTAGACTCAAGAGTAGATATTTGTATCTGCATATATTTTAAATTTTCTAAAGTTGCCTTCATATGCAGGATAAAAACATATACTTTTATAAAAGTGTATAATTTTTCAGGTAGTCAGTATAAGGACCCTTGCCCTCTTCTAGGGAAACAGGACAAACAGCGAAGGAGATAGACTGGTCCTGTTTTTGTGGGTAACACTGTAACAGGGGAAAACAGAACAGAAGGAATGGTAAGTACATAGGATACTTTTAGATTACCAGTGAGTACCATGAATAAACATTAGGGTCAGGGGACAGAGAATAATGGGGCTGGCTCTTTTGGACAGGTGGTTGGGGAGCTCTGGTCTGTGAAGGGAGTATCTGAGCAGAGCCCCAAATGCAGAGAGGGAAAGAGCTCCTAGGAGACACGGGAAGAAGAGTCTCAGACGGAAACACAGCTGCACTGACCCTGAGAGAAAGCTGGTCTGGCTTCCTAGGGGGCCGGCGTGGCCCAAATGCACGAGGACCTGAGTGACAGTAGGCTGGCAGTGGCAGTACGGGGGTCTTGAGAAAAGGCAGCGAGTGTGAGAACAGCACCCAGAGAGGGTGAAGTGATTAAAACAGTCTTGGAGGTGCATCTGCCGCTGGGTGTTAGGCGTCTCCAGGAATGACAGAAACACTGGCCAGAGGCATGACAATATTCCAGGTGTAAGATTATTAGGACTCAGCCTCCGGCAGTGATAGCAAATGCCACAAACTGAACACTCATTCTAATGCAAAGTTGGCAGAGTTTGGGGACCTACTGGATGTCAAGGGCAAGGAGGACAGAGAACGGCAGACAATCAGGGTTGCTGGCCTGACTTCATGGTTGACGATGGCAGAGACGGGGCACAGGGTCTCTGATAAATGGTCACTCTGAGGCAGACAGAGTCCACAGTGACAGTAACTTGCAAAAGAGATATTGCCCCCAAACAGTCATGTTTTTTAAAGAAAAGACAGTGTAGGGCAGATACGAAAAAGAACATCAAAACAAGGTAATGAAAAAGAACCTTATCACAAACTTACTTATCTCAAGATAAACTGCCCAAAGGAAAATTTCATGCTTAGTGATGAAAACAAAGTAAATAGTTTTAACAATACAATCATGTTGATTTTGTGTCTTCAAACAATAGAAAGAAAGATTTTCATCAATTTATTTGTTAGGAGGCAAAAAGAAATACGGCTTCTTTTTTCTTTTCAGGGCCGGGTGAGAGCCCAAGGAATGTGAGAATGGCCAGAAATCCCGAGAAGCATACTGTCCAAGACGTGTGCTCATTCAAACGAAAATAATGCAAATGGCCTATGTGCCCAGGCAAATGTTCAAATCAAGTGCTTTCAAAACAAAGATGGTTTAAAAGAAGTCTATTTCAACTAAAATTGTTTCCCCAATCTTAAGATTTCCAGTAGCCTTCTATTTTAAAAATATGAAAAATAAACACAAATGAACAGAATCTTACAACTGACCACTGTGCTGCATGTAGAATGTCTCTTCAAATCTGGCATTAAGGTATTGTCTGGTTTTTAGAAAATGCCAAATGACTGAATATCAGAAATCCTACTTCGGAGTTACTTATTATTTTCTCTAAGCCTAACTATTTCTTTGTCCTTCCTATATGACTAAATAAAATTAAAGTAACCACCACAGCAATTATGATGCCTGGTCACACATCAATCAGTTAATCCTTTCTGCAAATTATTTCAAGTGCTATGCACTACACTCTGATCTACAATATTAGAATTCCTAAATTTACACACACATGCATGCACAAACACTAGATTGATTGATGCATGGATGGATGGATGGATGGATCCCTTCATTGAAGGACTTGTAATCTAGGTCTGAGGGAGTAGTCAGTAGACAGCCTTTAGTTGTCAAACACTCCAGGGACTGTCCCAGCTGCAGGGAACTGCCTCATGCCAGTTCATACCCTTTCCTGGGTGTCTCACAATCTGACACAGTCAATGTGAGGACATAAAGACCTGCCCACCTTGGACCAACTTGGGACAACTCTGAAGACCATTCTAATTCCAGTACTTGCCTTGGGATCTCAACACTGGGCCTGCATCACACCCCAAATCTTCCTTCTGCTCCCTCCTGCCTCCCTCTTCTCCCTTCCAGATGTAGGTCTCAAGGATGCTTCTTAACTAGCATCTCATATCCCAAACTCTGCCTACAGTCTGCTTCCTGTACATATACACATACATACATACATATTAAAAAATTCCTACCAAGGGTAAGCATATGGTTGGTCCCTCAGCTCTTAGGACTGGCATGTCCCCCAGTACAACTTGCATCCCTATACCACTGGCAGTTCTTGTAGAGAAAAGAAAAAGATAGCCAGAATAGAACCTGCAAACCATCAGCTCCTACTAAATGTCCTTTTCCATGTTCCTACCCACCTTCACGGGACCCAGGCAGTATAAGCTCCTGAAAAGTCTACTGTTCTAGCATGAGACAGTATAGGAGGAGACTGGGGAACTGAGGCTGGGAAAGCTTTGAAAATAAGCCAGGGGCTCCCCACTGCCTTCCCTCCAGGACTTAAGAGAGTGTTCTTTGGTTTGCTCCATATAGTGAGCCACATGCTATAAAAATGGTCAGTAGCTGGTGTAACAATCAGTCTTATCAATATTCAAGGAAAAACTGGTTTCCAAGTAAGGGATCTACACAGCTTGGAAGTAGACCCATCAGGCAGAAGCAGATGAATTATAAATGCAGAGATGATCGTCTTTGTCTGGGGTCAGCAGACATTGGCCTTTCACAAAACACTGAATACCTTCCACAGAGGTGCACAATGATTTATAGATTCAACTCAAAGGCTATCTTTCTTCACATATTTTTAGATGAAGATGTCTGCATTAAGTATGGAGCTGGAAAAATAGTATTTGTCAAATAAATGGAAGCCATTTTAATGTTGAATAAATGAATGAACAGATGCATCTTCCGATATGCAAGCAACTGGGAAATGCGCCAGAAACAATGATAACCTGTGTTAGTGTAAAGGGGATTTTAGATCTGCCTCCCAAACAAATGTAGAAAATGTTTTCCCTGGCCTTTTCCCTAACAGTTTCAGAATTTTAATTCATCCCAGGGAGTCAGTGGCTTTGACACATAGCACTTACTCTTCAAATGGCTGAAATTATATGGTCAAAGGTATCAGAAGATTAGAAATGGATTTTCCAGCCCTAAGGCCACATTGAAGGTCAACTGCATATAAAAATGTCTGGGGTTCTCATAGGTGCTGCCAATCACAAAAATCAATTTTGTTACAGATCTACCCATGAAGCCATCTATCTGTCTCTCCACCCATCAATTTACTTATGCAATATTTCTCAAAAGAGAACCCAGGAGCTTATGCTTACTTTTAATTTTCAAGGGATATGTAACTTTATGGAATCAGAATTCACAAAGGAGTGATAAAATTTTTTTTATATTATTTGTGAACACATAACCCATTTTTATTACATCAGTTGCTTACCTAAGAAGTTATTTTCTTTCCTGCTTATTCCAGCTTTGTCTTTCATAATTTAATCTCAGCTGACCTGTCCAACATGATGTTCTATTATCCACCTGATTCCACTCTATCTCATCCACTTGCCTCACTAGACTGAAACAGGAACTCCTCCCCTTACTCACCATGTGTCTGCATTAACTGCACATCCTCTGTACACACTGTTCTTTCTACCCAGAATATCTTCTTTCCTCCCTTAAGCACCTACCCATCCTTCTAGAATAACCCAAATATAGGAACTTTCCAACTACCCCAAACAGAAATAAATATTGCTTCTATCCATCCATTCCTTTATGCCTTATCAAACAAACAAGTTGGGCATCAACTCTACACCAAATAATGGATAAGAGCATGAGATAGTTCTTCTTGGTTAGCAAAAGCACCAAAGTATGAGAAAAGTGCTATGGGATCAAAAAAGAACATCAGAGAAAGACACCTAAGTCAGACTGGAAATAGGCCAGTGTAGAAAGCACCTGTAAAGGTTGTGATGTTAAGTCCATGCAGGACAAGCAGCATGCAGCCAGATGGGTGAAGGATGTGAATGGGAGAAGGTGTTTTGGGCCAGTGAACAGCAGATGAGACACTGGGACACATCTAGAAAAGGTTAAGTCAATGTGGTAGGAAGAAAACCTTTTTCTAGGGCTATTTATCACATTTTCAACAAAGCATGTAGAACTTCACATTAGCATTAAATAATATGAACCTGAGATTCCTATTGTAGCTCTTCCTTTTGTAACATGTCAGATGTACGATATCAATTTGGAAACATTTGGGGCTAGGCACTGTCCTGGAAGGGACTTTGGAAAATCAATGTTCCATCATCCTTGCCTTATAGTCTTGTGATAATAACCATGACTCAGTCCTTGAGGCCTACAAAATACCTTCCTTCTGAACAGTCTGGAGAGCTCTGGGTAAGATTTCACCCTCTGTAAAATTCATGTCAGACAGTAAATGACGGGCATTACCTCGTTCCTCCTCCAAGGGAGAGAGAGGGAGCGACTCATCACCTGAATGGTATGTGGAACAGGTGGAAAGAGTAGCAATCAAGAGCGGGGATGTTCAACGTGTGTATGAATTTAAAACAGAGCTGTTATGACTCTCATGCTCACAAGATTCAATGTGAGTTTTATGCATTGTCTCTTTATGTGTGTTATCAATTACACCTATAAAATGACAGCTGTTTCATAATGGTAATGAATTCAGAATTAACAAATGGTAGATTCTGCACATGTACATATTTTGCATATTTTGTTGCCCACTTCCAGCTTATTCAATCTTGTAACCAAAATCTGATTTCTCTTTCCCTGACCCTATCAAACCATCCAGGCCTTGCTGTCCACAGCAGGGATTTTCAAAGTGGACTCCTACTGTTCGTCACATTTCATTGGTTTGCAATCAGAAGGAATACAGTGGATTTTGAATTTGGTTAGACATGAATTAGTGATACCCAAACAATCTATAGAAATAGTTAGGAAATCTTCCTAAAATAAAACATCTGCATTCAGGAGGAGTTCCAAAATAGAAACTACTTCATTCCAAGTTTGTGTCTACATATTACAGATGTATCAGAGTAACTGAAACATAATTTTTGATGAGGTTTTGCCATGAGAAGAGACCATAGCTATCAGGTATGTCCATAGTAGCAGTCAGAAGGATTCTGAAAGTTCTGCTATGGACACAGGGAGCTCACTGCACTGATAGATCTCAAATTCCCATTCAGATCTAGCCAGTCTACTTCACCGGAATGGTATTTCTAAGACATGATTAAAAATATTTACACAAATGGCATGGTCTTTAATACTGTTAATAGTAATAACTAACATTCAACTTAATGCTTATTTCAACAAATGCCAGGACATTTGCTTAACATTATATGTCTACAATCTCATTTAATCATAACTAGCCTATAAGCAGGCATTGTTATTATTCCCATCTTACAGATGGGAAACCGGAGACTTCAGGTTCTATGTTTCTTTGCCAAGTTTTACACAGAAGTAAATAGAAGAACAGCTATTTGAATTAGGGCAGTCTGAAGCTGCTTATAAAACAGTTTCCAGTCTTCTGATAACTGTTGCCTCATTAAAGCCCATCCTCTGTTTAGAATGTAGACCCAGAAGTGGTGTACTAGAAATGACACTGTGACATTCTAAAAATTTGTAGAAGACAGGATTTAGGGAATCTTAGGGACACCCTAGGGGTTAGCCACTCTGAAAATGATATGATTAGAACAGACATGTGCAAAGTCTTTTTAAAGAGAAACTAGCCCAATGGCTAAAAAAGCATGGACATCTGTGGCTTCACACAGCCAATGGGGTAATGAATTGACTCAATCAGAGGACGCCAGGACAAGAAGGGGCCTGAAGCAAGCCTTGGTATGACTTTCCAGCCCTGTCAGTGGGAAAAGGGTGACTGAACCCAACGCCTTCAGTTCTAGGGCTAAACGTATCTCTGTGGAGGTCACTGTGTTAACACTCCCCTCTTCAAACCCATGGTCACCAACCAGCTTCCCATTCGTAATTTGGCTTATACATTTTGTCTATAAAAAGTGGACTAGAGGACACAAGTTTGCAGCCCTCTTGCCAGCTTCCACTGCAAATTAATAACTTCTGCTCTACTTAACGTCCAATCTTATAAGCTGGCATATAAGTACTTACCTGCCTGGGGATAGGCTGACTCTCAGTTATGCAAGCGAAACCAGGCCTCAGAGTCTGTAGGGCCAGGCCCATCCCCAGAGCACAGTGGACTGATCTCATTGACATCATGCTCAGCAACCTCTTAGAAAGAGGACAAAAGCAGGCCCTGACAACCACAAGAGCTTCCCTTGTGCCCCTATTCAAAATTCCTAAACCAAAGTAAATCAAATTGAAACTTTTAGTCCAACACACTAGACTAGTTCTCTTGAAGGTCAATGATTTTTACCAATTACTTTCTTATTACCTTTTAGAGCTTACCCCTCTTTAAATAAAGGTCATTTTGATCAGGTACAAATAAAACATGGATTGGCCAGCAGAAAAATCAAAGAACACTGTCTCTGTTGGAAATTTAAACACAGCAGTCAGTTCTAGCGTAACAACCATCCCCGTGTGCTGGCACGGAGGAGGACGAGGGCGAGGTGGACAATGAAGAGCACAGCAGGGCTCTGCACAGCCTGCTCAGTAGGATCTCCTTAGCAGATTGACATGCTCCATGCTCTCAGTGCAGTCAGACACACCAGAAGATGCAAATTTTTTAAGAAATACTTCACATCAAAGGAGTCCACACTGCTCTGAACATGTTCAGCACAAAATAGTGCTTGATACTCTTCCTGTTTCAAGAGCTTGACTTTCAAGAAATTTGTCAGACTACTATGAGATTTTAAGGATGGTCTATTTGGTTGTAACAACCAGTAAAAATAAAGATTTCATTCTTTTCTGGACTTTATTAGATTAATACTTACAACTATCTTTTTACATAAGATTCAGAAGTATTGATTTTTATAGAAAAAAAAGAGACATAAAGCAAAGATAACTTAAGCATCTCTGACCAAGAGAATACACTGACAAAAAGGAGAAAAGCTGGGCAGGATAATAGGGAAGTAGGGAGAAAACAGACAGAAGCATTTATATAGAGGGTGTAGAGCACATGGAGTCGAGAAATGAGACTCATACAAAATCAAATGGTAAGTGCCATGGTCATTTTAAGAATATCTTGAAATTCCTAGACTTCATAATTACATTTAATATCTTGTTTTCATTTTGAAGAAAATTATTTGGTAGCGGACCTTATTACCTTGTTCAAGATAGTCTCATGAACAAAAATCTACAGTGTTTCAGTCTGAGAACCTCTACCTCTCTGGGTGATAGTCCTGGGGCTTCATTCTTTCTCTACCAGCAACTAACAATCTTCTGATAACTGTTGCCTCATTAAAGCCCATCCTCTGTTTAGAATGCAGACCCAGAAGTGGTGTACTGGAAATGACACTGTGACATTCTAAAAATATGTAGAAGACAGGATTTAGGGAATCTTAGGGACACCCTAGAGTTTTGCCACTATGAAAATGATATGATTAGAACAGACATGTGCAAAGTCTTTTTAAAGAGAAACTAGCCCAATGGCTAAAAAAGCAAGGACATCTGTGACTTCACATAGCCAATGGGGTAATGAATTGACTCAATCAGAGGAAGCCAGGACAATCAGGTGCATATGCCTCAGAGGGAATGAAAAAACCTTTGGGTGGAGGTCACAAGCACAAAGGGGCATAAATGACATCACAAATGACACAGAGGCATTTCTCTAAGCATCTCTGTGCAAAATCCTATGTGAAATAGTACTTCTGTCATAACTACTGGGTAATCGTCATGCTCCATAATCCAGGTTAAAAATGATGCTTCTGATGAAAAGTAAAGTAAGTCATGATGAAGAACACCTTGCAGAACAGTTAGCTAACATCAAAGAGTGCTGGGCAAACACACAGCATATTGGTGGTGGTGGCGGGAATGCTTGGGGTTTTTTTAAAATTATTTTTTATTACCATATGTTCCTGGTGATACTGAGAAGGCAATGGTCTAAAGTGAAACACTTTGTCAGGGGCTTGACACCATGAAGGAAGGAAAAAACAACATCAATAGCCTTGTTATCAAATTGCATTCTCAGTGGCAAAGATAAGAGGAGCACAAACTAAAGGTTTTCAATTCACAAAATAGTTACAAATAAAAAGAGAAAAAAGAAGCAAAGGAAAAGTCCCATGGAAATCATGCACTTTGATGAGAATCATTACACGTTGTTTGTTTATCCTCTCTGCATCTATGGTATTTCATCTGGGAAAGGACAAAAACCTTTGGGATCCTTTTCCCCTCTTCTCTTGATTCTTTGCAATAATTAGCAATAACTCCTATAATACTATGCAAGCCTCCATGATAGCGCTTTTACCATTATAATTATTTGCTTCATGCCTGTCTCTCCATTAGACTACGTGTGTTCAGAGGGCTAGGACTGTCTTAAACATCTCCTCTTACCCAGTTTCAGTTCCTGCTACACAGCACATGTTCGCCATTGATTGTTATACAACACAACAGGTTGAAAACTCTGTGGTCTGCAGGAGGGCCGAGCAGGTAATGTTAAGTGAATGACAGCCAGGTAGAAGAGGAGCAGTAGGGTGATGGCCACTCTTGAGGAGCCCTTGACCCAACTAAGAGGGGGAGTTGTTAATCCAGACTCAGCAGACTGCTGCCAAGGGCTTTTCCTGACAAGTCAGATATCTGAACGTGTATGTGAAATTTTCCACATTTAAAAAATACCATGCAAGCCAAACAAAGCACATTCACTAGACATATTTTTGTCCACAAGGCACCAGTTTGCAACTGGCATATGCTAATATATACTTGGGATCAGTAAATTCTAATATTGAGGAAACTTCTTTTGTCAGCAGTCTGAATATAAGAACTATTCTCAGAGTTGCCAGTAAAGTTTTATATGCCCTGAACATCACTGGAAAACATCTAACTCAAATGACCATAATCATAACCATAGTACTGAGGGATGCCATTCACACACAACCATATTGGTCAAATTTCCATTCCATCCCATTCAAATCCTCAGCTACCTTCCTGTTAAGGGCTCACTTCTTCTTGATAGAAATTCTTACCATTTGATGGACATATTATGGTGAAGAGCTAGGAGATCTAGGTATTAACACAGTAGCAGGAGGAAGGTCCCAAATTTGTATATGACACAGCAGTTTATATTTCTAACCAGCATTTATTCTAGGAGTAAAAGATGTTGAATGAGTAACATACACAAATATGATTTTCTTAACCTACCAATTTAAAAATTCACTCAACTAATAATTCATGAATGCACACCATGTGTCAGAGTCCATGCCAGGGGTGGGGCACACAATGTTAAAAAAGAGAAATCTGGTCCCACCTACCTTACGGCAGACCACGGCAGTTCTCAAAGTCTGACACCGCACCCCACCAGAAGCACAAACATCAGCTGAGGAACTGCTAGGAATGTAAATTCTCAGGTCCACCTCAGAACTTCAGGTCAACCAAACCCGAAACGCTGGGTGCGGGTCCAGCACTCCCTTCTAACAAGCCTTCTTGGTGACTCTAATACAAGTTCATGTCTGAGAAGCAACATTCTAAAGGACAGTCAGAAAAAGTCAAATAAGAAGGAAAGCGTACTAGTTTTCCTGGGGCCATCATAACAAATCACAAACTGTGTGGCTTAAAACAACAACAATCTACTCTCTCACAGTGCCAGAGTTCAGAAGTCTGAGATCAAGGTGTAGGCAGGGCCACCCTCCCTCCAAAGGTTCTAGAAGATTCTCCTCTGCTTCAGCTCCTGGTGGCCTCTGGCATTTCTTGCCTTGTGACGACATAACTCCACTTCTGCCTCAGTCTTCAAAGGGCATTCTTCCCTGGGTCTCTCTGCATCCTCTCCTCTTATTGTGAAGGCAGCCATCATCAGATTTGGGGCCCACCCTACACGTAGAATGATTCCATCTCAAGATCCTCCACTAATTGTATCTGCAAAGATCCTATTTCCATTTAAGGTCATATTGTGAGGTTCTGGGTGGACACGGATTTGGGGCACATGACTCAGACCACTAGAGAAAGCAAACATTAAAACATCCATTGGGTAAACATCACAAAGGAAACAAGAAGCCAAAATAACGAATGAAAATGGGGACCTTATTTACATATAGTGGTCTGAAAAGTCTCTCTTAACAGGTGGCACTTGAATTTGGGAACTGAGGGATGGGATGGAGTTGTGGAAGGAAAGACAAGAGAAAGAACAAGAGAATGAGGTAGAAGGAAGCAGGTTGAGGAGAAGGAACACATGGTAATGACCCTGAGCAGGGAAAGAGGTCAGCACAGCCAAGGAGCTGAAAGAAGAGCACATGGCTGGAGCCCTGGGACGGGAAGACGTAGAATAAGATGAGATCAATCAGCTACTCCAGAGCAGCTCCAAGTGCTGTCACCACAGGAGAGGAAATGGTGATCCCGTCTTCAAGAGTCCTGAGACGGAGGACAGGGAAAAGGTTAAGCATTATTTCAGGTCTCAGGGAAGTCACCCTGCTAGGCTGGGATGGGTAGAGCCAGAAATTGTGGATTTAAAAGCTTTCTAGACAATGGCTGTAGTGTAGTTATTTGCAGATGAGATAGACATGAATCAATAGGCCAGAAGCCTGCTAAGTTTCTGAAGGACTGTACTGCCAAGTAAATCACACTCCCAGCCTGTCCCTGTTCAGGCTCTAGAGAACCTTGCACCCCAAACTAACACCAACAGAACAGCGCCACAAACAGCATGCTGTCCCTTGCTCTTCCATAGATAGGGTCACAGGCAGTAATGTACTAGAACAGTCTTTTGGAGGGCTGAGCCAGTGGGCACTGAAATGATGAGTTCCCTGGAGAGTGCAGACCCAGGGCCAGCAGGATAAGCTCGATAAGAAAAATGCTCTGCTGCCAGGGAAGGAAATCTTTGCTACTACTGCCCAGTCAGATGGGATGATTACTATGGGACAGTGCCTGGCCTATGTTGTCTGTTACCCTCTTCTCTGAATGGGATTTTTTGTTAGGATTTCCTATGACTCTGGTTCATTGAATACAGGGTGAGCTGGGGCTCAAAAACTTGTCTTTTAGTTTGTAAGTCGCCCAAATAAGAAAACACTACCCCAGGAGAGAGCACAAAAGTGGCCCAGGTATCTTGCACTTTGTTTCAGATACATTAACTGGTTTAGATTTGCCCCCTTTTTGGAGGAAGAGAGTGTGTTATATGTACAGAGTGAGGAACACAATACACAAATATGTGGGTGACTGGGACACACTAAGGCAAAGATGGCTAGATCTCCTCCTGTGTCTGGTCTCCCCAGCTTTCAGTGTAATAAAGACATCAACTTTTTACTGAGAATATTGCCATACAAGATAAACACCAGCTTGTCTAACCTTCCTTGTGGTTAGATGAGACCATGTGCCTTAGTTCTATCCAATATGATACAAATAAAAATGTGGTGTGACATCATCCAAGAGACAGAGGTCATGTGCTTTGGCTCTCCTCTTGTTTTGTCCTCCCTGGATCCTTCTATTACCCAAATGTTGCCTTGAACAGAGATCCATGGCGACCCCTGAGGGTGGGGTGGTAGTGGGAGACGAAGAAGGTCAGGCAACTGGACAAATTTTGGAACAAAACCTTCAAACTGCATGCCTCAACATTTTTTTGAGAATGAAATAAAATGTATCTGTTAATTTTAGGTTTCTGTTATTTATAGATATATAATAATAACCAGATAGACTTTTGACCATTAAGGAGTTTAGATTTTACTTTAAATGCACCCAGCAACCTGTGAGGGAGTTTCAAGCATGGACTGCAATAGGACTTGCTTTAATCTTATATGTTCAACTCTGTGAGGGATGATGGGAAAGAGAGATGTCCATGTGGGATGTGGTAGCCTGCACAGAGATGGTGGGAGTGCAGGTGAGGTGAAGGGGACAAGCTTATAATGTGTTTTAGAGATAAAATCCAATACTTTTTGGATGAACTAGATGAGGACACTGAAGAAAGACAAAGCATTGCCTATGAATAATATAAATGATACTTATTTCCATCAAATTCATTGAAGGACTAAAATTTCTCTCTGAAATTCATATATATATATATATATATACATAGAGAGAGAGAGAGAGAGAGAGCAGACATGTCCTAGAGTGGCCTCCATGATTCTTTCCCTTAGCATCAATATTTTTGTGCAACCCCTGCCCTTTAAAAAGCATCTGGAGGTCAGACTTGAAGTAGCAAACACTCTCTCTTCATTGCTGACTTGGAAGAAGGCAGCCACCATGAGTTCTACTGCCAAAAGGAAACGAAATGTGCGAACAACTGACAGGAGCTTGGAAGTGGATCCATCTCTAGTTGAGCCTTCAGATAAGAAGGCAGCCTGGTTGCTATCTTGACTTCAGTCCTGGAAGTGCCTAAGCAGGGGACCCAGTTAAGCTGTCTTCAGACTCCTGACCTTTTAACCCATAAAAACTGAGAGACAAATGAGTATTGTTTTAAATCACTAAGAAGTTTGTGGTGATTTGTTCTGCAGCTATAGATTATACATATACACACACACATATAAGATATATAACTAAATATAAAAAATATAGAAAATTACATATATGTATATATATGCACATGTTGCATATGCTCAAGTTTATGTTCCTTAAGGAAATCAAGAGTATTTTCCATGTGAATGTGACAATATATGCATGTGTTTTTTTAGGCATTAACCAAAAACAGCATATTTTGAGTCACTCTGAGCCCGGTAGACAAACTTTACTGATGGGTAATGAAAGATAACTTGATCGCTTCTTAATAAATAAGGAATTGACCCATTAAACAGAGGAAAATTCATGTGTGATGTTTATGTGATGTGGTTTGGTTTCTTCTTATGTATGCTCATATATGTGTGTGTGTGAGTGTGTTCATAATGAACATCTTCAATGCTGAGGATGCTTCTCAAACAGCATTATTTCTCACATTACCTCAGTTAACAACAGATAGCTGTAGCAATAAAGAATATACCCAAATTTCAACTGGTCTCTTAGTGACATCACTAATGAAATATTACCATGGCTCTGTTGGACAGTGACCATGTGGCTCTCAGTCAGAATGGCTTGTCCTCAAGGGGAGAACCACTGTGACAGCTGAGCAGGGTAGACAACAGCAGTGGTCTGTCTATACAGGCTCTAGAATTCCCTTGGCATGCCAATTCTTTAACACACAGTGGGTCAGAGCACCATGAAGATTTTCTGCACAAGGCATCCCACTAACCAAGGTTTTTGCTTCCGATAAATGTCCAAAGATTGGAAATAATCAATAAACTTTTAGTTTTCATTTATATTCCTCACTCTCTTGCCTCCCTTCCTTCTATCAAATGGATAATGTCTTTTAAAAAAAGGTCATTTAGACATGAAACCTAAATGAGTCATCTGTGCATATTACAATCAGGAACAATTATCCTTTAATATGTTTTGCTTCTAGACAGTTTTGCAGCCAGCCTGAAAAGATACACATCAGCCCTATTGGAAGAGACGGAGACAAAGGGAGCCAGCAAAACTCCCACAAATTTATTTCTACAAACATTTATTATGAACTTACTATGTAGGTGAGGCACTGTGGTGAGAGGTATGAAGCTTATGGTTTCTGCCCGAGTTTACCATGCTGTCAAGGAAGAGGTAGGCCGGCAGAATGATCATGCAATACCAAATATGGGCCAGCATGCAAAGGGCAGAGGAAGGCAAGAGTGGAGAGCAGAAAGTGACTTCGCCTTTTCAGAAGGGAAGCCTTCATTCTACTGTGGTACACAGAGAGAGAATCAGTTCAGGGCCAGGTGTGAAAATTATTTACTTTTCATTTTAGATAAACCAATATAATGTTGGACTAGATCTACATTTTCTCCTGTGAATCCTATCTCATCCAAGACAGGGAATTAAAGATTAGAAGCAATCATGTCATCCTTCTCAGGATAGTGAGAAGTGACAGGTGATAGGACTAACCTAATTAGACAAGCACTCTGGGGCCATTTTATGTAGGAGCCATCAGTGCTACAAAGTTTAATAATCAAGAAAAAATTATCATTTTGCAGACCACTTTGTAATAACCATGAGTCATTAAAGCAAGGTTAAATTAGGTTATGTTCTGTTTAATAAAGGAAAGAAATAAGTACCATAGTTTAGAAACGTTTCTGTCAAAGTAGTTATTTTTAATGCTTCCTAAATAGGTGAATGCCTCGAAATTTCATTCATTCAACATGTCATTTTCACATAATGTTGGAAAAATCAAATTTTACCTTATTAAATAAAGTACATTACATTTGAAAAGAATTATTAGATATTTCCAGCTTTTTTCCTCATTTCTCACTGTAAGTCAGACATTATTCCCATTGTGCCACCGAACCAACTGAGATGTAGTCATTTAGCTTAGTCATGTCAATGACTCATGTTTCTTAATTTCCATTAATATTAGTCCATTTATCCATCTATTCATTCATTCAACACATATTTATTGAGCAGTAATCTGACCCACAGTTCCATGAAATAAAATATCTGAAAGTTTAAATATGAATGTAAACTTTTAATTACACTATGACATGATTCAAAAATCCTCTTGAGTTCGGTTTTATGATAAGTGAATTCTAGAGGCTTTTAAGTCACTTTATATTAATACTGTCATTGAATTAGATGTGGGAATACCTTGGGTATTTTGAGAGATGGATTATTTCTGTACCTAATCCATGCATGACATAGGTACATGAAATGGGAAGGATTCTAGTTTTCTCCATCTGTTCATCAGGTAATTAATTCAAACAACCTTGTAATGTTTTGTCCATCACTCAGATCAGTAGAAAAAAAAAGTCAAAACTAATGCATCTGCAGACAAATGGCTGACTAGATGTTTCTTTTTTCAATGGATTTCTCTTGATATTGTATAGATTTTGTGTTTGTGCTCTTCTTGAAATACCCCACTTAAATTAACAGCCCAGAAAACATTGCATTATCTCCACCATTTAAGAAGTGGGAAATAGTGGGATAGAAAGAATAATTGAACTGATTATGAGCAGATCAAGACTTAGCAAAGTAGCGTTTCTCTACCAGGACTCAGTGTGTACCGAAAGCTGTCTTTCCACTGTTCCTACTGCTTATGCAATCACTTCTGTACTAATACTTGCTGTGTTTGTCTTCTGTTTACTGATTCCACCAAGTTATTAAAAAAAAAAGAAAAGAGGCACAGCTTATGTGACAATCTAAGTTCCCACATCTTTCCTGGCATTGCTGATTATGCTTTTTGGATGAATGAACACGCTGACATCCATACGGAAAATGCAAAACATAAAGATTAAAATGGTAAAATAAAAAGAGGTATTATATTCAGGATTTGAAATAATTTCTTTCACTCACAGAAAAAAAACTATCTTAAAATCTAATACTTAATAGAAGAGGAGGGCAAAGAATAGAATACAGCATTGGAATGTGTACTTTTTTTTTTTCAAACTCGCTGACTAAAATTAAGGGACTACCCATAGTTTAATGCTGTGTGGACAGTATGTAGTACTCACACAAGACAGAATTAGCCAGGGTTTGTTGTGACACGCAAGGACAAAGTGAGTCAGGTTGTGTGTCTGAACTCAGCCTTGATTTTGATGTCAGTTAATTTGCTGGTGACTTTGAAAACTTTAAATCATTGCCATCTTTAAACCTTGAGATATGAGTCATCTGTTTCTGTCAAGTGGAAGACTTCAAAATCAGCAGGGAAGGAAATTTTATCTTCAAAGTTCAAAGAAAATGCAATAAACAGTGGAGATTATTTACCAGTAACGGTGCTATTGTTTGGTTTTTTTTTTTTTTGCTTCTGCAGAATTCATAATACTCCTTTAAAGAACACAAAAGGCAAGCAACTTCAGGGGCACATGTAGCAATCAGGCCTTCTTTCTGTCCAACTTTTGCAATAAAGGGAGCCAAGGAATTTGCTTAGCATAATTATTTGGTCCTAGAAAGGGAATCATAAATAGACCATTGCAAATTTTTTCCTAAGAGATCATTAGAACATCTTGGTATCTTAATTACAGCTTTCAAATTATATATTCCTTGTAATAAATCACACAATGAATACATTACCTTCATTTTTCAGATTCAGAAGCTGAGGCTCAGAGGTTTTATATCACTTGGCAAAATCATCATTCCTCTGGGACATGTCTTGGATTTGAACCAGTCTGGGGACTACTCACTTGTGTCTCTAGCTCACTTCTCCAGTGAATTTTGATATTTTGATTATTTGACTTTTCCTTATCTTCTCTGCACAAATAAATAAAGATGCTGGCCTTATCTATGTCACAGGATCATTAATCAATATCAAATATCATAACATATATGAGTTAATTTTGGGGATTTAGTAGCCGAAAGGTGTTATTTCAGAACATAGAGAAAGTACGGGTGATTAGTCTGAGAAAAAAAGTGGTGATCTGGCTTTAGGTTCACTACTTTTATGGCAATCTGAAAATTATCAGTGCTGGTCTTCCACCGCCACCAGACCTCCACCCCAACTCACACCGCTCTTCTCCCAAGTCAAGCTGGAGAATCCTGTAGTTTGACAGTCAGACCCACAGCTTGAGCCTACCCACGGAGGTACATATTCCCATCCTTCCAGAACACACGCAGCCACAACACTTACTCATATTTATCCTGGAGGAAGGATAAGTAAGGGAAAAAACTTCATGTTTCTGAGTCAATTTTAACCTAACACCCACTGTGGACAGAGAATTTGACCATTTAAGGATGCAAATTATTCCCAAGTACATTGGCTTCCTATATTTGGCAGGAGTTACAGCTTTTGTTACTCACCTTGAGGTCTGCTCAAGGGAAACTAAAGAAAAACATGAACATTTTTTTCTATTTTTTAAACTCTTTTTCATGAATACCTTGAGGACTTGCCCAACATTTGCAATGATCCTAAGAAATTAACAAGATAGGACCCAATTTCTTGGACAAAATTGTGAGTGTAGGGCATTACTGGAGGTACCACATTGTGAATATTGGGATTCTGACCTGGGGGCCTCCCACCAGTTTAGTCATATTCCACAGAAGCAGTTTCTATGTAAGAAAATAAGACACAGCTGTAGGACAGCAGATCTTTAATTTACCCAGACGTACTCTGCCAATCTGTCAGAGGCTGAGTCTTCTGTTCCCCAATACTGGTAAGAAATTGATTTGATGAGATGTGCAGCCTTAGAATGAGCCATGAATACTGATGAGAACTCAATGTATTGCATGGCACACCCAAGGGACACTTTATTTTTAAGATCTTACCCATCCTCTTGGCCAGGCACTGGGCCAAAACCTTAGTATGAAGTATCTTAATTAATCCTTAAAGCCCTGTTAGGTGGGGCAATCAACTAATTCCCATTTTACAAATCAGAAGACAGGTAGTTGGTGGTGGATCCAAAGCCAGAACAAATCACAAACTTGCTCTTTTCAAAAAGTAAGCAAATAAGTAGTTATACTGGAGCAACTTCCTTCTCCTCCACACTTCACGGCCAACTGGGAGCGCACTCCCACCAGGGTGATTCTGTGATCCTGGGAACACGGCAGAATATGGGCTTCTTTTCACTGTTTTTGAAAGGGAAAATGGCTCCCTATGTTTCTAGACTCCAATTCACAGAAAATATTAGAAGATACATGAGGAAAAGGAGGCATTCTTGTCTCCTGTTACACACTGGTAGGTCGTAAGGTTCTCTGGCATTTTTATATCATCAGTACAAGCAAACCACAGAGCAGAGGAGCGGGAGGTCACGGAGCTGCTACAGCACAGCACATGGGTCATCACCGCACCCAGTGGTGGGGACTCATGCAGTTCTCACGGAGTGTCAGCCTCCTCACTTGCTGCTCCATGAAAAGCCTCCCAGGGGCATGAAGTCCATGGCAGGCTCCTCCCGTAGCCTATTGAGCTGATTCCCTCCCACAAGAAATACTGGGAGGGGACTGAGGCCTTTCCCGCAAAAGGGCTCTATGCATCTCTGCCTTTCCGGTTCTAAAGCGGCGATGAGTAATGCTGACATGTCACCATCTCACCAAAACGAAAGGGCTCAGAGGCCAGGCACAGGGCTAAGTGAGTTGCACAGGGCATTTTCCTGAGTTGCTGATGTGTACTCTGATGGATGCACTAGGAGGGAAGAACAGTATGAACAAGCAATGCCCCCAAGGCGCTTACTTTCTAGCACTGGGACACCTGCAGCAGTCAATAAAGCGATAAGGAAACAGAATGCAAAAGAAATAAAATTCGGTCACGTCATAAAGTAACTGAGAGGAAGGCTACTTCACAGAGCTGGCCAAGGAAGGCCTGTGTAAGGCAGACACTGGAGAATGTGCAAAGGACCAGTGAGGGCATCCAGTGCCTAAGGAGCAGTAGCTTTAGAGGTCTTGAGGCTGGAACACCACCACTCATTCATACCAGATGCTTGGAATCACTGAGAGGGAACTTTCATTCATTAGCATTCCCATTTATAACTTGTACATCAGTTGTAGAGCCTACTGTAAGCTGATATGTAGCCGAACTGCACTCTCTGGGTGGGATTCTAAAGGTGCCTACTACATGTGGCTCAGCCTAGGACCCACGCCAATCACCTTTCTCACCGTGCCTCCCGGGCTACCTTTCAACTGACTGGTAAGCTCAGGGATGGCAGGGACATGCCTGTGTGCTCGCAAAGTCCTAGACTGTCTAGTGTTTTGTTGATTCTCAAAAACTCTGATTGAAAGGGTGATTTAATCACCAATCAATGTTATAAGTCACTGCAGCACCAAATGGAGGCAAGCAAAGGGTGCTGAGGCCTCCCATCTGACACACTGCAGCAAGGCAACCATAGCTTGGCAAAGCCAAGGGGGCAGGTAAATTGCAGCCTAGCTCAAGGGCCTGTCATTATTGATAATGTTACTGTGGATCACATCTCCATAGCACACAATTCATGAACACATGGACAAGATGTGACCCACAGTTTTCCCCCACACAGTAATTATAGAAAGTCTAATGATTTACAGTCAATCTAAAAAGCATGTTAGTCCAATTCTCCAACAAATTCCAGAAAAATATGTCATCAGTCTGTTGACTCCCAAGAAGTAATCTGCCAAGAGTTTCTGATAATACAGTGTTACGAGTACAAGCCAATTTTAGTGATAGCTTAATTGCCAAATACATAGTAAATCATAGTCATGTGAGGCATTGTGATAGGCACTATAAGGCATACAAAAGAATATAACTCCCTGCCCTTCAGGGGCCCAAAAATCTATTTGGGTAGATGTCTTTCATAATATGAAATGTTAAATAACAATCTGACATTGCAATCATAAGGAAACAATAAAATCTTACGAAGTCCTATATAACTGCGAGTCACCCATCCATTGGTTGTGGTTCAGATATAAGGTTGACAAGAAGCTTTGGTGGCATTTTTGGTAAATACAGAAAGTGAAAGATAAACACAGTAACATAAACTGTGTGTGTGTGTGTGTGTGTGTGTGTGTGTGTGTGTGTGTGTGTGTGATCTGTTCTCCCTTAAAATAAAAATTATCAGTCCCAGAGCACCATATACAAGTCCACCTTGATGCCCATTTCTCATTGCATGGCAACCACCAGGAAGTGTAATGCTGGGAAACAGATCTCTAGAGAACAGCTTGCGTGTGGGACAATGTTTCCAAGCAGAGAATAAGGTTTCTATCCCTATAATTATTCTTCTGTTATAGTAACACCTCCTTTGAGTAGCAGAATGGCACTGTAGAAAGAGCCATAGGTCAGGAGTCAAAAGCTTAGAGGTTCCTGACTCTGCTACCAACCCAATGCAAGTTCTGTCCAGAGGCACCATTCCAAAGAGGCCTCAGGGCAGAGGGAGTCCGGCACTCTCTCCAGGTCTGGAGTCAGACACATCTGCCATTTACTTTTTTGTGTAATTCTAAACAAGTCATTCAGCCTTCACAGGCTCTATCTTTTCATCTAAAACTTGGGAAGAAGAGTACCTCAGGAAATTCAAAAGCATATGACTAAGTGAAAGAAGCTAATCCGAAAAAGCAGCCTACTGCATGATTCCAGCCCTTTGATATTCTGGAAAAGGCAAAACCAGGGAGACAATAAACAGATCAGTGGTTTCCAGAAGTTAGCAGAGAGAGGGATAAAAATGTGGAGCACAGAGGATTGTTTAGGCCGTGAAACTACTCTGTATGACACTGTCATGATAGACACATGTCATTATTCATTTGTCCAAACCCATGGAATGTACAACATCCAGAGGGAAACCTAATATAGATGATGGATTCTGGATGATAATGATGTTTATTACGTAGGTTCACCCTTGTAACAAATGCACCATTCTGGTGAGGGTGGATAGTGGGGAGGCTATGCATGTGTGGAACAGGGGGCATATGGGGAATCTCTGTACCTTCCTCTAAATTTTGCTATGAAACTAAAACTTGTCTAAAAGATAAAGTCTATATTAAAAGAAAAAAAGAATAACATAAAGTTGTGAGAATAAAATGAGATAAAACATGTGAAGGACTTGGCGCAGTTTGCCAGATAGCTGTTGTTTAATAAACGCCCACTATTACTATGATCTTCTCTCTTAGCAGATCAAAAGCTGCTGATTAGAATGAGAAGTCAGAACTTCTGGATGAAGATGTTACAGAGAATATGGAAGAATGATAGGAAGGAAGCATAAGAATTCTGAAAGAATCTTTTTCAGACACCATACAGTGGGGGAACAAATGATGCTGTGTATCTTAGCAGACCAGAAAGGACTCATGTATATACAGAAGCACTGTCAATTGCATTGTGATGTGAAAAAAAAATCAGGGTTGGAGGTCTCACTCCCTCAGTCCCATATGCTTTGGTCCTTGACTAAGTCACTTCATTTCCTTGGACTGGGTCCCTACAATGGCTCGGCTCAGCTACTGTCTGCTCCATCTCGGCAGACAGGATTAGGACCCTTCTGGCCTGGAGTATCCTGTTGTAAATAACTAAAGAGGCCCCACAGAGACCCAAAGAACAATATACCATCATCCATTTGTCACAGCTGTGATTGATGATCAATCTCTTCAACTCTAAAAATGAAGACAATGTGCACCTCACAAGGTAGTTGAGAGAAGTGAATGAAATGGTGCATATCAATCATTTAGCACACAACTCTGCTAGCTGCTACATCACTGCCAGTATGGACATGAATGCTTTCTAAGCGATAGCTCACCCTTTCAGGTGTCAGCACAGTTACATATTCTGCTCCTCTGACCTTACTATTGTGTCTGTTTGCATCCCATTCCTGAGCCTTAGTTTTACCAGGTCTTATGAATGAGATTCATTCTAACACAGTGCCTGACCTTTAGGCTCCCATAAATGTCTTTTGAAAGAAGGAATGGACAAAAGCATGCATACATGTTCTGGCCCCCACTCATTTGCTTTCATTTTAGTTATCCTTTCCTAGCACTGGGTCCCTGCCATGTGCTTGCTAGTCCCTTATCTAAAACCTAAAGCTCAGACTCAAACCAGAAGGCTGGGCCCTTCCCCTGGTGGAGATCACCCAAATACCACTTGCCCTCCTGCTCGGACATCCAGGCAGGCCATGTCTCTGCTTCTCAGACCTTCATAAGTGTGCCTATTGCACTATTTCTTCTGGAAACTTTCATGACAAACTGTTTCCCTGCACCAGTACTTGCAGTGTGATTTGAGTGTGTGCCTATCTGTGGCACCTAGCATCTACTACCGCACCTGCAAAAGGCTCCACTCAGCTACCATCTGCTCCAGCTCAGCAGACAGGACAAGGACGTTTCTGGTCTTGCCCATCCTGTTGTAAATAACTAAATGAGCCCTGTAGATATCCAAAGTACAATAAATCATGCTGCATTCATCACAGCTGGGATGGCCCCAGTACTTCAGCACCTAGGTATGCAAGCAGCCTGTACCTATGGTATTGGAACATTTCCTGGAAGGGTGAAACTCACTCTCAAGGAAGAAGTCAAGCTGGGTCAAGTGCAGAGTGCAACTGCAGAGAAGAATGATCCTATGAGTTCAAATCTGTCCTCCAGTCCAGTATTTTCATACATTCCTGTCTGAATTCTAGCAAAAGAGTGGGAAGGACAGGTTATATGTAGAAAAGCATGGAGAAACACTGGAGAACTACATGGGAACCACGTGAAAATGTGGAATGCTAATGAGAGAGGAGGGCTCTCCCTACTTCTGTATGGCCTTTGACACATGAAGGACCTCAGGCTTGTTCAGAACAAGTCATAACTGTGGCATCATTGTCAGGAAAGAGGCAGCAGTGGCTAAAGGAAGTGATACTGAGCAGAAGTAGATGGACAGAGCAGGAGGAAGTAGGAGCAGACAGCTAACCTGCTGACAGGAGCTCCCCTCTGGGTACTGCAAGTGGGGGCGAGGCCCCTCCATGCAACTTGGCATCAACTGGCAGAGAAAAGGGTTTATGCTAGAAAACGTGAAGACATAATGGATATCACTTACCATTTGGGCATTCAAAGTTCATCAATGCCTCTGGTAAACTAATCAGCAAAAAATGTATGGAGTGAAGTGTTCTGCTAAAGGTCACAACTCCATGATTATTAAGGGAGGACAAGAGCCAAAAAACCATAAATTACCTAGCTACTCTGTTGAAGATAACAGAAAATTTGTATTCATTTATTCATCTCTTTATTTATAAACAACCCCTAAGGACATAACCACATGTCAGGTTGCTATGATAAGCAATAGAGAAACAGATGGTTAAGTTATTCTTGGAAGGCAGCTCATAGATACACCAAATATAATAGAATTTCAGGTGCCATGATAGAGGAAGCCATGATTGAAGAAATATGGAAACTCAGCTTAGTCTACAAGGGAAAAAAGCAGTTCACAGAAGTTTGGCGGAGAAAGTAACCTTTGATTTGAATATTTGCAAGTAGATAAAAGAAAAAGAAAATATGGGGAGGTACATTTTTATAGGAGTTGGACTCTAAAGTAGTACATAAAAATAATTCAGATAGAGTTAAATTTATCCTTGTATATTCCTAAAATCATTGATAAAGTACAACGGATGTGAGTCTACAATCCTGTAGAATTTTTAACTGTAAAAGTCTGAGAACCTCCAAATCAGCCTAAAGAACAGAACAAAACTGTCTACATGGTCTGTGCATGAAGATGATTCTGCTTTTAAAGTAACTCCTTAAAGATAAATAGAGAATACTATTGTTTCTACTTGTGTACAGGATTTACTCTCTCCTATTTTAATATAAAATCTTTATGATCACTTAAAAACAGGGCGTCCAAATTCATGAAGCAAAACCTGATAGAACTGAATGGAGAAATTAAAAAGTCCACAATTATATTTGAAGATTTTTCAACACTTCTCTGTTTGTAATCAATAGAACAAATGGGAAATAAGTGGATTAGAAGACCTGAAAAACATTTCCAACTTAAAAGAACTGATATTTATAGAACATTCAACCCAACAGAAGCAGAATACACATTCTTTTATAACTCATTTGGAACATTCACCAAGCTGGACCATCTTCTGAGCCATAAAACCAGCCTTAAGAAATCATAAATATTAAGAACATTCAAATTCCCTGACCATAATATAATTAAACTCAATAACAGAAAGATAGCTGGGAAATCCCCAAATGTTTCAAAATTTAAAAACAAACTTCTAAATAACCCTGAACTATAAAGAAGTCACAAGGAAAATTAGAAAATACTTCAAATTAAATGAAAATGAAAACACAACACAACAAACATTATAGATTGCAACCAAGACATTACTTAAAGAAAACTCACAGAGTTAAACACCTAAATTAGAAAAGAACATCAAGTTTCCATCTTAAAAAACTAGTGAAAGAAGGGAAAAGTAAACCCAAAACATACAGACAAAAGAAATAACAGTTAAAAGAAGAAATCAGTGAAGTTGAAAACAGAAAACCAAAAGAGAAAATCATAGGCTGGCTCTTAAAAAAACAGTCACTACACTTGACAAACCTCTAAACAGTCTGATCAAGAGAGAAGATACAAATTACCAATATCAGGGTTAAGAAAGTCATCACTCTAAACCCCACAAATAATAAAAGGATAACAAATAATGAAAGGATGTTAAACTACTCCTCCCTACTCAAAAAAAAATTTATGCTCACCCAAAAATATTTTCTTGAAAGTTTAGAGGATTTATTCATAATTTCAAAAAGCTGGAGACAACCAAAATACCCTTCCTCTGGTGAATAAGCAGTGGAACATCCACAAAATAGAATATGACCGAGCAATAAAAATAGATAGACTACTGACACACACAACACCATGGATGAATTTCAAATGTGTTATACCAAGTGTTAGGAGGCAGATTCAAAAGGCTTCATACTCTGATTCCAGCAATAAGATATTCTGGAAAAGGCAAAACTATAAGAAAAGAAAACAAATAGAAGGTTTCCAGGGACTGGTAATAGGGATAAGCACTGACTATAACAGGAGAGCATAAGAGAATTTGGCAGCATGATAGGACAGTTCTATAATGTTCACGTGGTTGGTGGTGGTCACATGACTATATGTGCCCTGAGAACCTCCAGAAAGGAACCAACAATATTGACAACTTGATTCAGATTCCAGCCTTCAGAACTGTGAAAGAATAAATTTCTGTTGTTTTAAGTACAAAAAAAAAGATATTTGTCTCCACATGTTTACACTATATTTTATTTCTTCGATCAGTATTGTGTAGTTTTTAGCATATGTCCTCTAACATTTTGTTCATTATATCTAATCATTTAGTTTTCAAATTTTTGAATGACTGTAAATGGTATTATCTTTTATAATTTTGAAACCTATGTGTTCATTACTATGATAGAGAAATATAATAGGATTTTATATGTTTACCTTATATCTTCTGATTTTGCTGAACTCACTAATTGGTTCTAGGAATATTTTTGTAGATTCATCAGGATTTTCCATGCAGACAGTCATTCCATACGAAAATAGCAGCAGTTTTATTTCTTCCTTCTTAGTCTATATGCTTTTTTTTTTATTGTAGATAATTATTTTTTATTGAAGGGTAGTTGACACACAGTATTACATTACATTAGTTTCAGGTGCACAACATAGTGATTCAACATTTATATACATGACAATTCTAGGTACCAGCTATCACCATACCAAGCTGTTACAATATCTTGTCTATATTCATTACATCCCAGTTACATATTATTTTACCATTGGAAGTGTGTACTTTTTTTTTGTTTGTTTGTTTGTTTGTTTGTGAGGGCATCTCTCATATTTCTTGATCAAATGGTTGTTAACAACAATAAAATTCTGTATAGGGGAGTCAATGCTCAACGCACTATCATTAATCCACCCCAAGCTTAATTTTCGTCAGTCTCCAATATTCTGAGGCATAACAAACAAGTTCTTACATGGGGAACAAATTCTTACATTGTGAATAAGTTCTTACATGGTGAACAGTAAAAGGGGAGTCATCACAGAAACCTTCGGTTTTGCTCATGCATTATGAACAGTTAACAGTCAGTTCAAATATGAATACTCATTTGATTTTTATACTTGGTTTATATGTGGATACCACATTTCTCTCTTTATTATTATTATTTTTAATAAAATGCTGAGGTGGTAGGTAGATACAAGATAAAGGTAGAAAACATAGTTTAGTGTTGTAAGAGAGCAAATGTAGATGATCAGGTGTCTGCCTGTAGACTATGTGTTAATCCAAGCTAGACAAGGGCAATAAAACATCCACGTATGCAGAAGATTTCTCTCAGAACAGGGGGGGTGAGGTTCTAAGCCTCACCTCTGTTGATCCCCAATTTCTCACCTGATGAACCCCCTGCGACTGTGCCTGTCTTAGGTTGTTCCTCCCTTGAGGAATCTTACCCGTCTCTGGCTAACCAGTCATCTTCCGGGGCCATACAGGGAAATGTAAAGTTGGTAAGTGAGAGAGAAGCCTTATTGTTTGAAATGGTTAGCTTTTTATTTCTTTGCATATTTATGCCCTGTAGCTTCTATGCCCAGTATTTGTCTTGAGGTATCTTTACCGCTTGGAAGAATTATGATACTCGGTAAATTTGATATGAGGCACGAATTCTATTTAAGGGTTGTAATTAGGAAGGAAGAAGAAAAGCTATAGAAGTAGCAGGCGGAAGAAAACATGGGAAGACTGATTATTTCTTTGACATATCTTCTTGTAGAGTAACTTCAGCATGTATAGGTTTTAAGCTACTACTTAAATTGTGCACACACATTAACATAATAGGAGTATAGTTACATAACCAAAGCATACCTGTAATTACCAGCCATCTCCAGTGAAACCAAGAAAACCAGTTAGGCACCTTAGGCATTTGTGAAAACTTATCTATGATATGGTGGATATTGTCCAACTGAACTTGAACAGTCTGAGAGAAATCAGACAAACTAAAACAACCCATTCCTGGGGAATGTTCACATCCCATATGTTCTTTTAACAGTAAATAGTCTGTAGTTGTAAGATTTTGGAGCGCTACAATTTGCATTTCTCCTAAATCTTGGTTGAGTTCCAACAGTATAGATACAGTCAAATTTGTTGTTTTACTGTATGCACAGGCCAGCTTAGATATCTCCTTCATTCCCATGGCAAGTCCAGGAGCTGGTGGGATGAGTGCATCTACAGCTGTAGCAGTGCGTGGATCTTTGTTGGGGTTTTTTGATGATCATCTTCTGGCATGAGTCTTCCCGAGAGTGCTGATGTTGGAAGTTCTCTTTCATATCGTATCTTAGTTCATTTTCGGGGTAGCCCAATTAGGCTTTGATCTTCTGTATAAACGCAAACAGACCCTTTGCCTACACTTTTATATGCCCTTTATACCCTTGTGTAGAACTCATTGGAGGTTACCACACAGGAACTGCCCTTTTTTGTTTTGTTTTGTTTTGTTTTGTTTCTGGTATCACTAATCTACACTTACATGACGAATATTATGTTTACTAGGCTCTCCCCTATACCAGGTCTCCCCTATAAACCCCTTTACAGTCACTGTCCATCAGCATAGCAAAATGTTGTAGAATCACTACTTGCCTTCTCTGTGTTGTACAGCCCTCCCTTTTCTCCTACCCCCCCATGCATGTTAATCTTAATACACCCCTACTTCTCCCACACCCTTACCCCTCCCTACCCACCCATCCTCCCCAGTCCCTTTCCCTTTGGTACCTGTTAGTCCATTCTTGAGTTCTGTGATTCTGCTGCTGTTTTGTTCCTTCAGTTCTTCCTTTGTTCTTATACTCCACAGATGAGTGAAATCATTTGGTATTTCTCTTTCTCAGCTTGGCTTGTTTCACTGAGCATAATACCCTCGAGCTCCATCCATGTTGCTGCAAATGATTGGATTTGCCCTTTTCTTATGGCTGAGTAGTATTCCATTGTGTATATGTACCACGTCTTCTTTTTTTTTTTTTTTTTTTTTTACATTTGAAGACATTAGAGAATCTGGGACTGGTGTGTTGCTAAAATTGGCAGTGGCGAGTGGGGAAGGACTGATTTCCTATTAAAAACATAGGGGAGAAGTGACTGCCGAAAAGCTGTAGTAGCAGCAGGTTGCCATGGTAACACAGGAAAACTGGCCTAAATTAGGAGGAAGTTACTATAGGTTGGACTTTACCAGGGGAAAAGGAGATCTCATGTGCCAAGGGGGAGGGGGAAAGAAGGAGAGAGGAAAGTATTGGGCTGAGAAGGAGAGTAGGGAACTGGGTCATGAAAGGGAGGAAAGAAGAGGGGATGGCTGGGGACTACATCTAGGTGGGGAGAGTGGTCTCCAGGTTTTTCTCTTCTTTTTTTTTTTTTAGATAATTATTTTTTATTGAAGGGTAGTTGACACACAGTATTACATTACATTAGTTTCAGGTGTACAACACAGTGATTCAACATTTATATACATGATAATTCTAAGTACCAGCTATCACCATACCAAGTTGTTACAATATTTTGACTATATTCCTTATGCTATACATTACATCCCGGTTGCTTATTTATTTTACAATTGGAAGTGTGTACTTTTTCTTGGTTGTTGTTGTTAGGGCATCTCTCATATTTATTGATCAAATTGTACCACGTCTTCTTTATCCATTCATCTACTGATGGACATTTAGGTTGCTTCTAATTCTTGGCTATTGTAAATAGTGCTGCAATAAACATAGGGGTGCACTGATCTTTCTCATACTTGATTGGTGCATTCTTAGGGTAAATTCCTAGGAGTGCAATTCCTGGGTCAAATGGTAAGTCTGTTTTGAGCATTTTGATGTACCTCCATACTGCTTTCCACAATGGTTGAACTAACTTACATTCCCACCACAGTGTAGGAGGGTTCCCCTTTCTCCACAGCCTCGCCAACATTTGTTGTTCTCTGTCTTTTGGATGGCAGCCATCCTTACTGGTGTGAGGTGATACCTCATTGTAGTTTTAATTTGCATTTCTCTGATAATTAGCGATGTGGAGCATCTTTTCATGTGTCTGTTGGCCATCTGTATTTCTTTTTTGGAGAACTGTCTGTTCAGTTCCTCTGCCCATTTTTTAATTGGGTTATTTGTTTTTTGTTTGTTGAGGCGTGTGAGCTCCTTATATATTCTGGACGTCAAGCCTTTATCGGATGTGTCATTTTCAAATATATTCTCCCATACTGTAGGGTTCTTTTTTGTTCTATTGATGGTGTCTTTTGCTGTACAGAAGCTTTTCAGGTTAATATAGTCCCACTTATTCATTTTTTATGTTGTTTTCCTTGACTGGGAGATATGTTCAAGAAGAGGTCACTCATGTTTATGTCTAAGAGGTTTTTGCCTATGTTTTCTTCCAAGAGTTTAATGGTTTCATGACTTACATTCAGGTCTTTGATCCATTTTGAGTTTACTTTTGTATATGGGGTTAGACAATGGTCCAGTTTCATTCTCCTACATGTAGCTGTCCAGTTTTGCGAGCACCATCTGTTGAAGAGACTGTCCTTTCGCCATTGTATGTCCATGGCTCCTTTATCAAATATTAATTGACCATATATGTCTGGGTTAATGTCTGGATTCTCTAGTCTGTTCCATTGGTCTGTGGCTCTGCTCTTGTGCCAGTACCAAATTGTCTTGATTACTATGGCTTTATAGTAGAGCTTGAAGTTGGGGAGTGAGATCCCCCCTACTTTATTCTTCTTTCTCGGGATTGTTTTGGCTATTCGGGGTCTTTGGTGTTTCCATATGAATTTTTGAATTATTTGTTCCAGTTCATTGAAGAATGTTGCTGGTAGTTTCATAGGGATTGCATCAAATCTGTATATTGCTTTGGGCAGGATGGCCATGTTGACGATATTAATTCTTCCTAGCCACGAGCATGGGATGAGTTTCCATCTGTTAGTGTCCCCTTTAATTTCTCTTAAGAGTGACTTGTAGTTTTCGGAGTATAAGTCTTTCACTTCTTTGGTTAGGTTTGTTCCTAGGTACTTTATTTTTTTTTATGCAATTGTGTATGGAGTTGTTTTCCTGATTTCTCTTTCTGTTGGTTCATTGTTAGTGTATAGGAAAGCCACAGATTTCTGTGTGTTGATTTTGTATCCTGCAACTTTGCTGTATTCTGATATCAGTTCTAGTAGTTTTGGGGTGGAGTCTTTAGGGATTTTTTATGTACAGTATCATGTCATCTGCAAATAGTGACAGTTTAACTTCTTCTTTACCAATCTGGATTCCTTGTATTTCTTTGTTTTGTCTTATTGCTGTGGCTAGGACCTCCAGTACTATGTTAAATAACAGTGGAGAGAGTGGGCATCCCTGTCTAGTTCCCGATCTCAGAGGAAAAGCTTTCAGCTTCTCGCTGTTCAATATAATGTTGGCTGTGGGTTTATCATAGATGGCCTTTATTATGTTGAGGTACTTGCCCTCTATTCCCATTTTGCTGAGAGTTTTTATCATGAATGGATGTTGAACTTTCTCAAATGCTTTTTCAGCATCTATGGAGATGATCATGTGGTTTTTGTCTTTCTTTTTGTTGATGTGGTGGATGATGTTGATGGACTTTTGAATGTTGAACCATCCTTGCATCCCTGGGATGAATCCCACTTGGTCATGGTGTATGATCCATTTGATGTATTTTTGAATTCGGTTTGCTAATATTTTGTTGAGTATTTTTGCATCTACATTCATCAGGGATATTGGTCTGTAGTTTTCTTTTTTGGTGGGGTCTTTGCCTGGTTTTGGTACTAGGGTGATGTCAGCTTCATAGAATGAGTTTGGGAGTATCCCCTCCTCCTCTATTTTTTGGAAAACTCTAAGGAGAATGGGTATTATGTCTTCCCTGTATATCTGATAAAATTCCGAGGTAAATCCATCTGGCGCTGGGGTTTTGTTCTTTGGTAGTTTTTTGATTACCGCTTCAATTTCATTGCTGGTAATTGGTCTGTTTAGATTTTCTGTTTCTTTCTGGGTCAGTCTTGGAAGGTTGTATTTTTCTAGGAACTTGTCCATTTCTCCTAGGTTTCCCAGCTTGTTAGCATATAGGTTTTCATAGTATTCTCTAATAATTCTTTGTATTTCTGTGGGGTCCGTCGTTATTTTTCCTTTCTCGTTTCTGATACTGTTGATTTGTGTTGACTCTCTTTTCTTCTTAATAAGTCTGGCTAGAGGCTTATCTATTTTGTTTATTTTCTCAAAGAACCAGCTCTTGGTTTCATTGATTCTTGCTATTGTTTTATTCTTCTCAATTTTATTTATTTCTTCTCTGATCTTTATTATGTCCCTCCTTCTGCTGACCTTAGGCCTCATCTGTTCTTCTTTTTCCAATTTCGATAATTGTGACATTAGACCATTCATTTGGGATTGCTCTTCCTTTTTTAAATATGCTTGGATTGCTATATACTTTCCTCCTAAGACTGCTTTTGCTGTGTCCCACAGAAGTTGGGGCTTAGTGTTGTTGTTGCATTTGTTTCCATATATTGCTGGATCTCCATTTTGATTTGGTCATTGATCCATTGATTATTTAGGAGCATGTTGTTAAGCCTCCATGTGTTTGTGAGCCTCTTTGCTTTCTTCGTACAGTTTATTTCTAGTTTTATGCCTTTGTGGTCTGAAAAGTTGGTTGGTTGATTTCAATCTTTTGGAATTTTCTGAGGCTCTTTTTGTGGCCTAGTATATGGTCTATTCTGGAGAATGTTCCATGTGCACTTGAGAAGAATGTATATCCTGTTGCTTTTGGATGTAGAGTTCTATAGATGTCTATTAGGTCCATCTGCTCTACTGTGTTGTTCAGTGCTTCCATGTCCTTACTTATTTTCTGCCCGGTGGATCTATCCTTTGGGGTGAGTGGTGTGTTGAAGTCTCCTAGAATGAATGCATTGCAGTCTATTTCCCCCTTTAGTTCTGTTAGTATTTGTTTCACATATGCTGGTGCTCCTGTGTTGGTTGTATATATGTTTAGAATGGTTATATCCTCTTGTTGGACTGAGCCCTTTAACATTATGTAGTGTCCTTCTTTATCTCTTGTTACTTTCTTTGTTTTGAAGTCTATTTTGTCTGATATTAGTACTGCAACCCCTGCTTTCTTCTCACTGTTGTTTGCTTGAAATATGTTTTTCCATCCCTTGACTTTTAGTCTGTACCTGTCTTTGGGTTTGAGGTGAGTTTCTTGTAAGCAGCATATAGATGGGTCTTGCTTTTTTATCCATTCTGTTACTCTGTGTCTTTTGATTGGTGCATTCAACCCATTAACATTTAGGGTAACTATTGAAAGATATGTACTTATTGCCATTGCAGGCTTTAAATTCGTGGTTACCAAATGTTCAAGGTTAGCCTCTTTAGTATCTTACTGCCTAACTTAGCTCACTTATTGAGCTGTTATATACACTGTCTGGAGATTCTTTTCTTCTCTCCCTTCTTATTCCTCCTCCTCGATTATTCATATGTTGGGTGTTTTGTGCTGTGCCCTTTCTAGGAGTGCTCCCATCTAGAGCAGTCCCTGTAAGATGTTCTATAGAGGTGGTTGGTTGGAAGCAAATTCCCTCAGCTTTTGTTTGTCTGGGAATTGTTTAATCCCACCGTCATATTTGAATGATAGTCATGCTGGATACAGTATCCTTGGTTCAAGGCCTTTCTATTTCTTTGTATTAAATATATCATGCCATTCTCTTCTGGCCTGTAGGGTTTCTGTCGAGAAGTCTGATGTTAGCCTGATGGGTTTTCCTTTATAGGTGACCTATTGCTCTCTAGCTGCCTTTAAAACTCTTTCCTTGTCCTTGATCTTTGCCATTTTAATTATTATGTGTCTTGGTGGTGTCCTCCTTGGATCCTTTCTGTTGGGGGTTCTGTGTATTTCCGTGGTCTGTTCGATTATTTCCTCCCCCAGTTTGGGGAAGTTTTCAGCAATTATTTCTTCTAAGATACTTTCCATCTCTTTTCCTCTCTCTTCTTCTTCTGGAACCCCTATAATATGGATATTGTTCCTTTTGGATTGGTCACACAGTTCTCTTAACATTGTTTCATTCCTGGAGATCCTTTTGTCTCTCTCTATGTCAGCTGCTATGCATTCCTGTTCTCTGGTTTCACTTCCATCAATGGCCTCTTGCATCCTATCCATTCTGCTTATAAACCCTTCTAGAGTTTGTTGCATTTCTGCAATCTCCTTTCTGGCATCTGTGATCTCCCTCCGGACTTCATCCCATTTCTCTTGCGTATTTCTCTGCATCTCTGTCAGCATGTTTATGATTCTTATTTTGAATTCTTTGTCAGGAAGACTGGTTAGGTCTGTCTCCTTCTCTGGTGTTGTCTCTGTGATCTTTGTCTGCCTGTAGCTTTGCCTTTTCATGGTGATAGGAATAGTTTGCTGAGCTGGGATGAGTGACGGCTGGAAGAACTTCCCTTCTTGTTGGTTTGTGGCCCTCCTCTCCTGGGAGAACAGCGACCTCTAGTGGCTTTTGCTGCGCAGCTGCGCGCAGACATTGTTTCTGCTTCCTGTCCGGTTGCTATGGAGTTTATCTCTGCTGTTGCTGTTGGCGTGGCCTTCTTCGGGCCTCTACTCCAAACTGGTGGAGTCGCGTTGGAGGGGGAGTGGCCTGGAGGCTATTTATCTCCGTAAGGGGCGTCCGTGCTCCCTGCGGCCCAGAGATCCCCGGATTTCCTACCTCTGGATTAAGTGTCCCGCCCTGCCCCTTTAAGACTTCCTAAAAGTACCCGCCAAAACAAAACAACGACCACAAAAAAAAATTTTTAATTAAAAAAAAAAAAAATTTTTTTTAATTTAAAAAAAAAAAAAAAAAGGTGGCCGCTCATTTTTCTTTATTCTCCGGCGCCAGCCTCAGGCATCTGCTCACCGGTCTTGCTGCCCTGTTTCCCTAGTATTGGGGTCCCTATCCCTTTAAGACTTCCAAAAAGCGCTCGCCAAAACAAAACAGAAAAAAAAAAAAAATGGTCGCTCGCTTTTCTGGTGTCCTCCCGTGCCCGGCCTCTGGTGCCTGCTCACTGTTCTTGCTGCCCTGTTTTCCCAGTATCGAGGGCCCTGCACTCTGGCCCGGATGGCTGGGGCTGGGTGTTTGGCAGTCCTGGGCTTCGTCTCCCTCCCGCTCTGCCTGCTCTTCTCCCGCCGGGAGCTGGGGGGAGGGGCGCTCGGCTCCCGCGGGGCCGGGGCTCGTATCTTACCCCCTTCGCGAGGCGCTGGGTTCTCTCAGGTGCGGATGTGGTCTGGATATTGTCCTGTATCCTCTGGTCTTTATTCTAGGAAGGGTTGTCTTTGTTATATTTTCATAGATATATGTTGTTTTGGGAGGAGATTTCCACTGCTCTACTTACGCCGCCATCTTCCGCCCATCCTATATGCTTTTTATTTCCTTTTTTTGACTTACTGCATTTGTAAGCACTATTTTGAGTAAAGGTGATGAGAGCAGACATCTTGCCTTGTTTCTAATTGTAGGGAAAGTCATTCAGTGTTTAACCTAATCATTAAGTATTATATTAGTGTAGGGTTTTTGTTTGTTTTGTTTTGTTGATAGGTGCTTTTTATCAGGTTGACAAAATCCCCCTGTATTGTGATTTTTATGAAAATTTTTATCATGAATGGATATTGAATATTTTTAATGATTTTTTTTTCTTTATCAGTTGATGTGATCATGTGATTTTTCTCTTCTTTAGCCTGCAAATATACTGGGAAATTTCAAACCTTTTATCTCAGTAACTGACAGATCAAGTGGAAAAAAGCAATCAGTAAAGAGATAAAAGATAAGAAAAGACATGATTACAAACTTGATTTAGTTGACATTTATGGAACATTCCAATCAGTAACTACATAATAGCATTCTTTCCAAGTATATAATTTACTAAAATTAAACACATAACATTTAATATATCATTTCAAAGATTTGAAATTATAGAGTATATTTTCTGATTCTAGTGGAATTAACCTAGAAAGGGGTAAAGGAAATAACTAGAGAACACCATGGACTTAAAAAATACTGTACTTTTTAACAACTCACAAGTGAAAGGAGAAATCATGAAGAGGAGTAGGCAGTAGTTTGAATGAAATAATAATAAAAATACTAGATCTCAATACTTATGGCATTTTGTATAAAGCCATGCTTAAAAAGAAGTTTACGTCCTTTAAAAAATATATTAGAATAAAGACTGAAAAATCAATGGCTATGAACAATAACAATATCAATAAATTTAGAAAGAGGAGCAAATTAAACACAAAAAAGTATTAAAAGGAAACAATAAAAAATAAGAGTATAAATATAATTAAAACAAATGCACAATCAACAGGGATAGCAAAAGTGATTCTTTGAAAACACTTATGAAAGGATAAACAGTTGGCAATAAACTGATCATAAAAAAATAAAGGGCAAAAATAGTATTATCAACAATGAAAGATGAGATATTACAAATCCTGTAGATAATAAAGGTAAGAGACTTTTGAGAAGCTGTGTGCCAGTGCATTTGAAAATTTAGATGAAATGGGCAAATTCCTAGAAAAAAAAGCCAGCCAAACTGACACAAGAAAAAAAATATGAATAATCCTATACCTGTGACTTAAAATAGTCCCTCCACCTCTCTCTGTTTCTCTCCATCTCTCTTATCTGTTTTTCTATGTCGTCGCCTAGTTCTCTCCTCCTGTAGCCATGCTTTCTACAAGTAGGGGAGGGAGAAGGCTCAGCACAGGGACAGAGACTTCAGGCTTACTGGAGCAGGGGTGACAATGACATGGGGATCACTGGGAACCTCACAAAACCAAACAGAAGAGACAACCAATCTTCCAAAAGATAATAGGGCTTTGTTTCCAGAACAAAAGGGAAAGGATACCGAGGATGAAACAATAGTGGGTATCTATTATACTTCTCTTGATGATTCCCAGCCCTTAAGTATTAACAACACACAGCTATACTGTTTTTCAGTGACAACTGGTCAGTATCTGAATCGGGTTTTGCACCAAGGTTGAGGAAAAGCATTGCAATCACGCAGAACAGGTCAGAATCCAAACGCTCAGCTGTATGACCTCAGGCAGGTCAGGGGGCATTTTCTTTTAACTGCAAAATGTGGCTGACAGGGTGTTAAAAACTCTGAGCATAGAAGCATTAAATAAATATTAGATGGGTTTGACTGAAATTATTAGCAACAACTCCAAAGCTTTGGCTACTTCAGCTACGGAAACTACTGACGTTAATCTCTTGTGTAGATAAATTATACCCCAACTCTAAAATAAACAGTTTTAAGAGGTGATTTGGAACTTAATAAACAGTTTTAAGAGGCGAAAATAGTAACAAAACCTTAATGATTCTTAAAAAATTCAATGAGTAATTAGTGAGTTATTCAAATACCTCGATGGTCTTATCTCCTTCCCATGATTTAAACCAAAAAAAGGGGAAAAAAAGGCTTTAGATTGATGCCTATGAGCAAAAAAATGCATATATGTCAAATGTAAGGCTCGATGGGTTTTCACAAACTAAACACATCCACGTAAGTAACATCCAGATCCAGGTGGTCCCATGCCTTAATTATCTGGAAAATCTTTCAGACTGACAAACTCAGGTTGGAGTCAAGCAACCCAGCTTCGAATCTTGGCTCTAATAGGAAGATGCTGCTTGGCTTTAGGCCCTTCCCTACATCCTTTCTGTGATAATTTTCTTCATCTGGAAGCTGAGAGCAACATGCCCTTCCTGTGTCCTGGCACAGTCTTAGAGCTACACCGCAGACAACCAATCCCTCTCCCCAAGGCGCGCTCTCCTGTGGGTCCCATGACTCCAGCCCTCCGTGAAGGCGCCCCTGCACGCTGGGTGCTTCCTTGGTCAGCTTCTGCTCATCCTTTACATGAAGGCATTGCCCAAGGCTGGAGCCCAAACTCCTCTCCCCCACTCTCCGCTTTCTCATTCAGTTCCCTGTCCCTGGTCAGTTTCATCTGATCATTTAACACCACGGCTCCATGACCCATGGATCTCATGTGTCAATCTTAACCCTGACTTTTTATACCACCTCCAGTCCAAGATTTTTAACTGCCTGTTGGATATCTCCATTTCAAGTCCCACTGATAAACCAAACTTAACCTATCAAAAGAGGAATTCAACCTTCCTCCCAAACAAAACATTCTCACTATTTTATATTCTTCATTTTGTTTACCATTTTGTGACCTAGGTGAGAAATCTTGGAACAATCAATTTTCCCAGGCTTGCTTGGGAAGCCTTGTTCTCCCTACCACCACAATGCCCTTTGCAATAATACCCCTTTCCCTCATTCCTCTCCCATGGCCCTAATTCAGCTGTTCATCTCCTGTCTACACACTTCCGAGAGTTTTCTGACTGGCCTACTGGTCATCAACCTCATTCCTGCAATCCAGCTCGCATTTTCTAATGGACTTACTTTCCTAAGTGTAAGTCATATCAGACAGTCCTCTGCTCAGTCATCTTATATAAGAAGCAGAACAAAGACCAAACTCCTCCTCAGCTTGGCAACCTGACTCCTTTCCAGAACCATCCACCATGAAATAAGTATCTGCATAAAAATCACATTGCATCCTAGAGTATTTCCTGCTCCTGCACTTTAATAACACCACGCTTTAACTTCCAATTTTCTGCCTCTTTTCCTACTCACTGAAACAGAGTGTATATCCTTCAAGCTGAACACCCTTCTCTGATCCTCACAGATTAATCACTTCTTCATTTCAGAATCCACAGCTTAAAAAAATACACACATTAGCAATTGAAACATACTACTTTGTGTCTATTCTGCATAAGGCATTCTAACAGGCACATCACACACTATATTCCATTTAACCCTCAGAGCAGCCCTGTATTGTAGAGGTGAGAAATCCGGCTCACTAGGAAGGAATGATTCACCTAGATCTTACCCCAGCAGCAGAACACACGGAGGAGCCAAAGTCAGGCTTCAGAACTTTGTGACTCCAAACTGTTTTCTTTATACTTTGCAGGATAATTTCTGTAACTGGTTGTTACAAGCTCTCAGAGAACTGACAACATGAATCATTTCTTTAAAAGGTCCACTTTGAAACCTTATTTCAGTTCTGCAAATAAACATATAGGTAACCTAGCTGGGTTTCTCTCATGACAATTTGATTCAGTAAACATTGAGTAGATGAATGGATACACTATCAAGATTCATTTATAAATAACTACTCAGTCCTAATGATAGGTACGAATGACAAACAAGGCATATATGCTCCATCCCTGTGGGACTCACAAACACAGAGAACAACAATGGTAGAATTTTTAAAAGTAACTCACCTATGAGGCAAACATGCTTTTAATATGTTTTTCCTTTCCCCTACTAAGAAAATAGGTCTTGCTATGTCATAAGAATAATGACATCTAACTTGAGCCACAGCACCAAACATACAAGGACTATAGCAATGAGAGATATCCATCCTGAAATGCTTTGCTCTGAACATTTACCAGGTAATCTTGCTGCCTGGCAGGTCCTTTAGCTTTTATCTGTGCATTTTTCTCATTCAAACCCAAGCCATGTTTCCATTATATCATACCTTCCTCTCTCCAGAAGACATCTGCATCTGTGGCCACCAAGACCATCTGGAGGCCTCTGGGTTCTTGCTTCTTTTCAAGCCGGGTCCTGCAGTTTTCCAGTGACCATGTGAGCGCTGAGTGCCCCAAATAATACCTGTTCAACAAATTTCTTTCTGCTTAAACCAATCAAAGTAAGATTCTGCAGCTTGAAAAATCAGGAATCCTGCCTAATGTAATCCCAATCTTTTGATTGACACATATAGGGCAATTCCCTAACCAATACACTAACTCCCACAACTCTTTTTTCTGTTAAAATATAATCAAGTCCCTCTGTTTTTATCCATTCATTCATTCATGGTAGGTACATTTCTAAATAATGAAGATACCGTGGTGGCAGGATAAAAATAGTTATCCTCATGGAATTTACAATTCCTTTAATATTTTTGTTGCTGGAAATCAAAGGATATAACACATGCAGTCCAAATGAAGATGTTAATTGGGAACAGAATCTATCTTCCTAAAGCCACGATCTGAGGGTCAAACCTAATAGGAGCTATTGCTGCCCTTTCAAATGGCCAAAAATCTAGATATAGACTAAATGTCAAATCTTATCAAAGGTGAATATAAGGGGAATTAAGGGAGAAAGTTCAAGAGACCACAGCAAGAAAAACCTAAGAAAGAATGAGCCTGAAATGATGGTAAGAACTTATATATGTGTGGAGAGGTAGGGATGGAAGCAATATGGTGAAATATTCTTAGAAACACAAAAAAGGGAGAACAATCTGTTGACACCAATAAAGAGGATAACTGAAATGAAGAGGACACCAGAGGAAGAGAAAGGTGGAGAACAAAGAGCCACATTGTTGTGTTTGCCGGCCTCGCCCTGGAATATTCTTTTATCTTATAGACTATGGGGAGGGTTAGCAATGGTTGAGAATTGAGTTCAAGTTCTTAAAATATATAGCACATAACACAAATCTGGGGTTTGTGTTGCACAATTTTCTTAGTGAATGAGGAGAAATTGATCTGGCAAAAAAATAAAATGAAAGTACCTATAATATTTTTTTTCTTTCTGTAAAGCTAATAATTGTGGTGTCTGCCAATTTAGAATAGAAATGTTTAAAAACAAAAGAATCCATTTTTAGAGAACTCTCTTTAAAAGCCAGCTAGATTTATCAACAAAAGACACTATTGTCTCAACTGTCTTTTTGTTGTTTTTTTTCTTCTTCGTATCCCCTGCAAAGGAAGAATGGATATGTTAAAAGAAATGTTAATGCTAGAAAACTCTGGGGTTCTCACTAATGTTTTAAATTGGCTTTTTATAGAGCAACAATTACATGAGCTATAAAGTGGATGATATAGTTAAACAGTATGAATAATGAAATACTCTCTTTGAGGGCTTTAAAATGCCTTGCACTAAAAATTAATCTTTGAACATCTTTCTATCAGAACTGTTGAGTTTAAAATAATAGCCACAAACATATGTATACACATAGCTACACAAAACAAAAACTTTATTAATAGTCTCACCTCTTTTTATAAAATTCAAGAATAACAGAATCTATAAACAGGCTCTTAAATTCATTTCAGTCATGATTTTTGAACTATTTTTCTAATTCTAGAATGAATTAGGTGATGGGGAAAAAACAATTAGTATTTGTACACTCTCCTTTCTTGAATATTTTCCTGACCCTAACTCTGAAAGGAGCTTCTAAATAACCATTATGATATATCACTAATAATAACCAGAGGTAAAGGGTCTTGATAATCTACAGCCTGGAATTGGGGAGGACGTATCAGATTCTCACACCGTTGAAGCTAGCTTGTCATGCCAAAAATCTGGGCATAAATTTCCCCTATTTACATGTATGCTGCATGTCTCATCTATTAGCAAATTCAGCTGATTCAGCCTCCAAGACAGACCTGGAACACGTCTAACTTCTCCCATCCTCATGGCAACTGCCCTGGTCCCACGTGCCATTATTCTGGCAGGAACTAACACAACAGCTTTTTAGCTAGTCCACTGCCACAATTACCAGTTACAATCCATCTGCACATGACCAGAGTGAACTTTTATAAACCTAATCAGATGGCTTCACTCCCCTTCTAAAAACTTCTCACAGTTTCCCACACTTTCAGCGCAAACTAGAAACTCTTACCTTGACTTACAAATCTATGCTGCAGGATACCTACCTGTGCCAACCTTTTTGCTTCCCACCCTTTCTCACTTCCCTGCTCATCCCACTGGCTTTCAGTTCATCAAATACACCAACCCATTTCCTCCTCAGGACCTTTGAACCACCTGTGATCCTGCTTGGGACTCTCTTCCTGCTCACTTCTACAGGTCAATCGTTACATAAATGTCACCTCCTTAGAGGAATCATGTGACCATGCAATTTAACATAATTCTCCAGTCACATTACGTGGCTCAGTCTTAACTGTCTCCAGAGCACTTAATGCTATTTCAAAATCCCCCCTCCCTTCCTCCCTCCTTTCCTTCCACTACATGTATCTGTGCCCTCCACCCCAAACCCATATGAAGAAGCCCTAACCCCCAGTATGACAGTACTAGAAGGTGAAACCTTTGAGAGGCAGCTAAGGTTAGATGAGGTCATGAGGAGGAGGCCCCTCTGCTGGGAGTAGGGCCATTGGAAGAAAAGGAAGAGAGCTCTTTCCAGTGTGCACACCAAGGAACAGCTATGAGCACACAGTGAAGCGTCCATTTCTGAGCCAGGAAGAGAGGCCTCATTAGGAAACAAATTGGCCAGCGCCTTGATCTTGGACTTCGCAGTCTCCGGTACTGTGAGAAATAAACATCTGCTGCTCAAGCCACTCAATCTATGGTAGTTCAATATGGCAGCCCAAACTTACTGAGACCCTTGCTTCCTCCCGCTCTCCTTTTTCCTTACTTTTCTGCTTCTCTCTTCCAAAGACTGAACATTTTTTTCACCACTGTGCTGGGAAAAGAGCATGCTCTTAAAAATGTGTGTATGTAGTCATATGCCCATTGGTGTCATAGAAATGGCCACAGAATCTGATTGTTCATTCAGTGATATTTATTAAGCATCTCCATATTCCAGGCACTGGAACAGACAACAGACAAGGGCACTGTCTTCATGCAGCCCCCCATTTAGCTGGAGGAGACAGAGAACAAACAAGCAAATGAGTGAGCAAGGAAATTTCAGGCTGTGGGGAATGAAATTAAAATGGCTGGGAATGAATTATAAAGGTAATAGCAAAAAGAGCTATGATGGACTTATTCAAAAGGGTTCATTAACTGAACCCACCAAAACAATGAAGTGAAATGTGCATGTAAAAAAATGCCTTATGATTCTTTTAATATCTTTTTCTGCTAGATCTTCAACACAAACAGAAGCAGCTCATTGCCCATGAACTAACTAGGCTCAGATGGAAGATTCACTGAATTGCTGCCACTAGAAAAAAATGTTCATTCAATGCTTAACCTTAAAATGCAGTCTGATTTTTTTCTGCTCCACTTGTTTTGGGGTTTTGAGTAGAGCCTTGGTATCTCTGCCTTCTGTTCTTTTTTTCTCTAAAACAAAAATACTAGTAATTCTTTTGTTTAGGGCATAATCTTTCTGATTTGGCCTTAGCCCCACATGATACATGTCATGCCCATGACTGAGCCAACCACTGATCATCTGGTGGAAATATGATGACAGGCTTGAGATGTTCACAGACCACAAAGCATCACTGGAACCACACCAGGAATCTGTTGTAGGAAGATGGAAGTGTGTGTGTGTGTGTGTGTGTGTGTGTGTGTGTGTGTGTGTGTGTGTGTGTGTGTGTGTGTGTGTGTGTGTGTGTGTGTGTGTGTGTGTGTGTGTGTGTGTGTGTGTGTGTGTGTGTGTGTGTGTGTGTGTGTGTGTGTGTGTGTTACCAGCAGATCGAGTTTCCTCCCAACACCTGCCTCAGTTTTGCTGCTTCAGTGGCAATTAGCATCTCCGTAAGCTTGTCTAATTTTAATCCTCAGCCCTTCCCTGCTGGCCCTGACCCTGTGCAGTTTCGTCTGCCATGACAGAGGCATTTCCCAGGTGAAAAGCATCCTGTGGCTTCCCATCCCACACATCTGTTCCTCCAAGGCCCCAAGCCAGAATCAGGAACAAGATCCCCCAAATCCTCACAACACCGCAGAAGCTGTGTGTCCAACCAACACTCTCATTCTTTCCAGTCTGCCTCTGTGGTCTGGCAAACATGGGGAGGGAACTTTGAGAGATTTAAAAACGCAATTAACAGAGAGAGATTCAGGCGAGGTAAGAGGACTCTTGAGTGTTCCGACTACAAATCAAGTACTGAAAGAACTTACCTAAGAGATCAGCGAGCTACAGTTGGAAATCTGTGAGCACTCAGACAGAGCAAGAGCTCCTTTGAAGGCAGGGACTCTGCCTGCATCAGCACCACATCCCTGGAAGAAGGATCTATTTCTTATGGAATATAGGTTGGATGATAAAGTCTGGTGGGCTTTTTACTGGTTGAGCATCTATCCCCAAAGGAAACTACTTATTACATCAGTGTCAACCTGGAGCAATGCCTCTAGTGGTCCCCTGCAGGGCACTGTGTGAGTCACTGTACAATCTGACACTCCTAACAGTGACTCACAGCCTGGGGCACGCAGGTGACACATTTACCATATGTGAAATAACACACAACCCGGCATGAACTGGAGGAACATGGCATGAACTGGGTAAGAGCATCTTGATCTAGATAACATGGCATAATGGAATTTTAGCAAGATGATATTTAGCAAACCCAAAACTTAACTTAAAAGTAAAAATGAAAAACCCATGGGAATGTATAGGGAGAATGTAATTGAATGTTAATATCACTAATACAGGAGTTTTAAATGACCATTAATAATAACAATCACAATAATAATAGCAGCTAACATCACTGAGGGTCTGCCATGTACTGGGTACTACTCTGATCTTTTAAAATGTATTACTAATGCATTCAACCTGTGCAAAACCCTTGAAGTAAATTACTGGCATCCCCATGCTATAGGCACAGAGATATAAAGTAACTTAAAAGGAATAAAGAATGTATGTGATTGTCAAACATATCAGTGTGACCTGAGGTGTTATAAGAGAATAGGGCCCAGAACAAGGGAATTTATATTGCTTCTCTACTTTGTCCATGTCAGACTGCACTTCAGTTATTCTTTTCTGTTCTGGGGAAAATGGGTCCTCAAAGAGATAAGCTGTGAGGAATACAACCATTTTAAATGAAGAAGAAGAAATGGAAAAGACTGGTAAGTTTACGCCTGAAGAACAGAAAGAGGAGAGGAGCACGACAGCTCGAGGGGCCGGCCAGCCCTGGGGCTGTCCCCGACGCTTCCACCAGGCTGCTTCAGCGGCTGGTCAGGGGATGACAGCAAGCACCCTCCCTGGGATATTTACTCTAAGTGTCTCAGGTCACTGGGAACAAGGATTAGATGTGAAGGAGAAGAAATATGGGCTCAAAAATGAGCTTTCTAGCAGGATTGCTTTGCAAGATGGGAGTCACACCTTGCTGAGGACGCCAGATGACGCGGGACCAAGGGATTGACAAGTTTTACTCTGTGATCCTAAGAGGAGTACACTGGAGACTATTTTGGTAACAGATCAACATAAGTAAATTCAAGGCTAAAGGCAGATCATGGTGACCCAACTAAAATTCCTCTAGAAAGGCCTCTACTCATACCTCTAAGTGTTCCAATTAAATTCAGTAAATATTCATTGACTTCTATATGCCCGGCTACCCAGAGGCAGGGACCAAGTCTTATGTATAAGCTTACAGCTTATCTTCCCCTGAATAGAAGTAACTATTTTAAAAGAACTGTCACTTATTTTGAAATGTGCTACAAATAGATATTTCAAGACTGGGTTGACATAAAGCAAAACTATAACCATCTGAATTTGAACCTGGCCACAAATTACTTTCACCTTATGTTTCCAAAAATTTTGTAAACCCATTTTGCATTTGTTTTAAATTGCCTTTCATCATAATGTATGTTCTGAATAAATAAATTAACTGAATTAAAGATTGTGCTTTTTATTTTTTTGTATAATCTAATTTGGCTAATTTTACTTTTCTGAAGTTTAGTTTGGGTACTTTTTTGTTTTTATTTAGCTTTTCATTTTTGTTTACTTGTTGTTTGTCATTAATTCTCTTATTATTGTCATTTTTTCCCCTAAATTCCATTTTTGTCATTTTCCCTCCATGTTTGCCACATCACTACATCCCCATTTTGTATATTGTTCACCTTCATTCTCCATTCCTGGAGTGTGTCATCACCTGCTAATAAAATCACTTTTGGAACATTTTTATATTAACTCTTTGCTTTGCCTCCCCAAAATATAAATTATTTTACTCTAATTATCAGGGAGTAAATTGTATAGTTTATATTTCTTTTAGTCAGCATAATAATCCTTTTGATTTAGTATAAATATTTTTCAATATTTTTATGGCACAAAGAATTTAAGTAACTAACCCATGTTCAACCAGTTAGTAAGTGACAGAGCTAGAATTTGAACTATCAACCCCATGTATTAAATCACGAGGGTAGCTTCTTCTATTCACCCAAGCTCCACCATGAAATGAATGGCAGTGAACTACCAAGCAGATAACAGTTTCAATATTATTTGGAAACCATCTCATTCTTGAAACAGCAACTTCATTGTAAGGTTTAGAAATTCCTGAACTGCATAACTAAAGATCCCATCGCTTTGGCTCAATAGCAAAAAAACACAAAGTAGTGAGGACCACAGTCACTCATGGGGTCTCCACTGTACTTGAAATCAAAAAAGACCCTGCAGCCAACCTAGTATATAGCTAATACTCGTAAAAGTTTATTTGATGGAGGCTACTTTTCCAGCTGCTGTATCAGTCTTGTTTATAAAAAAACAAAACAAAACAGCCAACTCAACCTTCCATAAGGAATTGCACCTAGGACAGTTTGACCTTTCTAAGTGGAAGTGTCTTTATGTTGCATCAGGTTTAGGGAAGTAATGCAAGGGGGTATCACAGTCTCATAGAAAGAAAACTATAAAACTCCTAAAAGATAACATTGGAGAAAATTAACTTGACCTTTGGTCTGGCAATGACCTTTTAGGTGCAATATCAAAGGCATAATCCACGAACAAAAGAACTGATAAGCTGGACTTCATTAAAATAAAAATTTTCTCCTCTGCAGGAAAACAATGTTGACAATGAGAAGACAAGACCCCAAGTGGGAGAAAATATTTGCAAAAGAAACATCTGATAAAGGACTGTGAACCAAATACCACACACACATACACACACACAAAAAAAAAAACCTCTTAAAACTCAACAATAAGAGAGCAACCTGATTTTGAAAATGAGCTAACATCTGAACAAACACCTCATTAAAGAAGATATGCAGAAGACAAATAAACATATGAAAAGATGCTCCCCATTATATGTTACCTGGGAAATGCAAGCTAAAACCCCTACATAACTATTAGAATAACCAAACAATCAAAATAACCAAAATTCAGAAAACTGACAACACCAAATGTTGACAAAAATGTGGAGCAACAGGAACTCTCACACATTGCTAGGGGGAATGCAAAGTGGTACACCCAGTTTGGAAGCTAGTTTGGTAATTTCTTACAAAATTAAATATCCTCTTACCATAAAATCCAGCAATCTCACTTCTTGTTAATTACCCAAAGGAATTGAAAACATGTCCACACAAAAACATGCATACTGATCTATACAGCAGCCTATGGGTAAATAAACTGTGGTACATCCAGACAATGGAATATTATTCAGTGATAAAAGTAAATGAGCTACCAAGTCATGAAGACAGGAAGGAACCTTAAATGCATATTACTTAGTGAAAAAAGCCAGTCTGAAAAGGCTGCATACTGCATGATTCCAACTGTATGACATTCTGGGAAAGGCAAAACTATGGAAACACTAAAAAGACCAAAATGTATATGACACTGTAATAATGGATGAATGTCATTGTAAATGTGTCTAAGCCCAAAAAATACACACCACCAAGAGTAAACCCTAATACAAGCTATGGACTTTGGGTGATTATTGGGTGTCAATGTATGCTAATCAATTGAAACAAATGTCCCACTCTGGTGGAGGATGTTGATAATGGGGGAGGCTGTGCAAGTGTGGGGGTAGGATATAGGGGAAGTCTCTGTACCTTCTAATCAATATTGCAATGATTTTAAACTGCTCTAAAAAATAAGGTCTAGTAGAAAATCAATATTTTTACTAGTAATTAGCTCAGTCAATAAAAATTACATTTAACAATTATCACTATTTCTCTAACATGTATCAAATTCATTCTATGAGGAGGCAGGTATAACAATTATAGTTTATAAATAGTCCAACATCCAACAGATAATATTCATATATTTGTCATTTGGGAGAATCAGTATCATGGCTAAGTGTTCACATCCAAAGCCCAGTGAGCAGAGATGGCTTGATGGACATGTGACTTGGACCGTCGCACAGGGCTCCACACTTAGAAGGCCTTTATGCTTTGTTTAATGTTCTGTTGTCTCCATCTTGAAATTGTGAGTAATATTTGAAGGGGTCTTACATTTTTATTTTGCACTAAACCTCACAAATTGTGGAGCTAGTTCTGCCAGTGAGGATAAAAGCCAAATGTGGAGCTACCAGGGGTTTGAGGAAAAGGCGGGCTTAGTGGAGAAAGCTCCTGGCTGCCTGTGCAGGAAGGGGGCTCTGCACCAAATCAGAATCTCAGGAATCTCAGGTATCATTCAGAACCACCCTCTCACTTCATTTCAAGAAACTGAGGCCTCCAGAGTTTCAGCAACTTGCCCAAGATCCCAGCTCATCAGTGATGTGTCTCTACATTCTGTCTAACGAACGACTTGTCCTACAACCCAAGCAGATGTTGTAGCAGGACTGGCTTTGTGTCCCAGACCACAGATATGTCTTTCCTAATCAACACCACCTCCCTACTGCCCCATGGTCACAGCTTATTTGGTAACTCACCTTTTCCCAAAGCCCCTGAAGTCAGCCACTGAAAAAATGGGCTGATTCTTATATTAATCTGAATGTTACAGGTTTTTTTCCTCCTATTTATCTGCAATCATGGCCATCCTGCTGAATATATGATGAAATATCTGAGAATAACCTTCAGACAAATGCAATGCATTGTGCATTGATATTGCTGATCTGGAACACATCTAGGGCACTGTGTTATTTATCTAGTAAAATGTTTCTGAAGGTTGAGAACTCATTGATAGATAATGCCTTGTTCACAAGCATGTCCTTGGGCATCGCACACTGCAGTTTCATTACCAACCGTAAATCTCACTTGCAGTGGCGAGGCCCTGAAATGCCTTCTGCTCCAATCATTACTTTATGTTCATTGCACACAAATTAGAATGAATCCTGAATGCAAATCAAGTTATCAGACTCAGGCTGTCACAGCTCATGTAAAAAATGAACCACATATGACAAGAGGTGGACATTACCCATATGAATGGAAACAGGAACATTTAGTTGAAGTCTGTAGAAAAACTAGTCAACACTCACCTCCCTTCTAGTACTTGCACCCATCCTTGCTATGGAATTGTTTGGTGCTCCTCTTTGTGTAAGCCTTTTAGTTGATGCCATAGTGGTTAGGAAATGCATTCGTGACTTACCACAGTTGACCTGGAATTAATATTATACTGCTGGTTGTATAATGTAAGAACCTCTAAACAGCATAAATTCCATTTAGAGACTTCCCAGTCCTTTTGTTATTTTCTAAAGTGTATTTACCCATGTTATAAATGCCACAATACGCTGTCATTAACTTAGATATAAACACTCAGTTGACTTTAAATAATTTTTAAAAGAAACTATAATAGTCTATATTTATCTACATGTCCACAATGTCCTTTGCCCACAATATCCTTTGCTTTTCTGTTTCTTGTGGATCTAAATTTCTATCTGGTATCATTTCCCATCAGACCGAAGAACTGTATTTTAGCATATCTAGTACTGTAGAGCTGCTAGTCACAAATACTGTTTTTGTTTATCTGAAAATGTCTTCATTGTGCCTTCATTTTTTAAAAGATGATTTTGTTTAACATAGGATTCTAGATTGACAGGTGTTTCCCCAGTGCTTGAAAGATATCATTCCACTTCTGTCTGGCCTCAATTCTTTCCAGTGATATGTCAGCTTTCTTTAAAAAATTCTTATTCCTTTTATTGAATACATAATGTTTCCTTTTTCTCTAGCTGAGTTAAAGATTTTCTTTTAACCTGTGGGCTTCAGCAGATGTGCCTGGATGTGGTTTTATTTATATTTATTGGCTGAGATTCTTGGATCTATGGATTACTCTTTTAGATCAAATTTGGAAAATTTTGAGGCAACATTTCAACCATTTTTTTCTTCATTTTCTCTCTTCTGTCAAGAACTATAATTAAAAGTGTTAGACCATTTGATACTGACCCTCAGATCACTGCAAATTTTTTCATTTTTAAAATCTTTTTTTCTCTTTGTGCCTCATTTGATATTTCTCTTTGTCACTGAATACATTGCTTCTTCTATTGTGTCTAGTCTGCTGTTAACCTCAGCCAGTGATTTTTTTTATGTCAGTCTTTTAAAAAATATTTTTGAGCTTTTATTTTTAGTTTTTCAGTCCTTGGTTTCTTTTTTTACATTTTTCTTAATTTTCTCAAATTCCCCATATTTTTAGGATATCTTTCTTTCTCTGTAGGTTCTTTATATACTTATGAAAATTACTTGTCTGCTAATCCAATACATTATTATTTGTGAGTCTATATTTCTATTATTTTTTATTGACAATAGTCATTTTTGATTATACAGTGACACTGTTGATGTTTCATTGCAAAATTTTAGAATCTGTTATGTTCCTTTGAAGAGTGTTGAGTTTTGTACTCACAGGCAGTTAATTACTGGCAAATCACCTTGGACCAAGTTGAGATTTGATTTCATGTTTCATGAGGATATACCTATTTTGGTTATGCCCTTAGTCTTAGGGCAAATATCTCAGTCTGGATACACAGTATTTATTCCTAAGGGGTGGCCTTTACAGGTTTTTGATGGAAAATCCAACACATTTCTCAACGTTCTCTAACTTGACAGTACTCAAATTTCAAAGTCTGTCTCCTAGCACAGGAAGCTGAAATCTCCACTAAGCTCTTTAGCCCTCCAGTTATTTTCTCCTTGGACTCTTTGGACTTCCCAATACATGGGCAACACATGTGCAGTTCAGGGGTCAAGCAAGAATTTGGGGAGAATTTACATCATATTTTGCAGCTCCCCTCTTCTCTCTCTCTTTTTCCAGTATTTCTTCCCTCAATTTCTAGCTATTCTGGCTATTTCAAACTCTTTTTATTTTTATGACGCCTCAGACAAACAGGACTTCAAATTCCTGATTCAGTTCTAGCCATCCATGAGACATGATTTGAAAAGTGATCTTGGGGGTAAAGACTTACAAATGTGAACCTTGTTCTAATGGTTAGATGTTGTTTTACATGGGTAAATACACTTTAGAAAATAGCAAAAGGACTGGGAAGTCTAACCACTGTTGCACCTTGTTTTAATGGTTAGATGTCCTCTAACTTCTGTCTGCTTTTGATTGCTTCCCAGTGACTTGAGAAATAAAAAACTTTTTCCTGGAGTTTATAATTACTATCAGAAGGGTTAGTTTTGTACAAGCTCTTCTTCCATTACCAAGACCAGAATGTCTCCATCAGTTGAATTTTTAATCATGTGTTACATTATGTTAAATAAATTATTTTAACATAAATAGATGACAATAGGCCATGTGCCCCACTCTCCAAATAATAATCAGCATGTATTCTGTCCCCAATTTCTTTTGTAAATTTTAACATATATTAACTTCTTTAATTCTCATAACCTATGCTCTATGAGGTGTGTTCTATTATTTGTATTTTATAAATGAGCAGAGTAAGGCCCAGAAATTTTAGGTAACATATAAGTTCACAGATCTAATAATTAAGAGGTACTTAAGAGTTCATGATTTCAGCAGCAGCATCTCCATCTTTTCCAGAAAATTGAGAGAGGGCTTTGCATGTCTGTTGAATGGACTGACTCCCAGACTGGACTGTCAGCTCCTTTATGGGGATACCTAACTTGAGGTTATTCACCAATACACATCAGTACAGTCATAACCACTTATATCTTCATGTAGTTGGTAAATATCCAATACCTGTGCCTCTTATTTCTTATATGAGGAAGATAATGTGCTTTTAAATCCATAATGGAAAAAAGTACACCCAAAAATTGGCATCATTGGAATCCCTCATCTTTCATCTATTTTCAAGGATAGATTGCTATATAATTTATAAATTCAGTGAAGCTCTTACAAGGAAATACAATTCACAGAATAACTGAATTTCATTTCTACCTGAAATTAGTTGAAAGAAAAACCATTAATATTCATACATATTATAGACATAGGAATTTTGGATAGAATATCAGATAATTATACTAATTAAATCTAGTAATGGCCCATGTGATTTGAAGAGTGGGAACTTCACTGAACTTTAAAAAGGAAGAAAGAAAAGAGAAAAAAAAATGGACAGTTTAATTTCATAGATTTAAAATATATATACATGATTAAATACTCCCTTACTATAATTAAACCTTCATGAAGTCACTCCTAATCTGGCTTGCTTTTAGAAAAAATATATACCAACTAAGACAGGTTTCAGCAATACCTATCAACATTGGGAAGAGGGATTTCCTGGGGAACGACCACTCTGCCTCAGAAGCACAGCAGATGGGTTCTTATGTTACCTCTGCTTGCCAGGGATGGATTCTCCATTCACCAATAACATACCTTTGTATAACTTCTCCTCCTTTGCTTTGTATTGATGCTATTGGACATTGACCCCAAGCCTTGCTCTGGCCGCATAACCCAGATCTGGCCAATTGGCCTCCTGATCAATGTAATTGATTTAGGAATGAGCTCATGGCCCAAAGAAATTGAAAGAAGACGCAATACTGGGAATCTGAACCATACAATTGGTAAGATGAAGTTTTCTTTCACTGAGGTGGATGGTGGAATGTAAACATGGGGCTGGTGGTGGTCATCTCATCACCTCTGGGAGAGAATCTGCCTGAGAAAGAAAATTAATGCTGAGAAACCTGGAACAGAGTCCTGACAACTCAGCTAAACCTGCATCCAGCAACTCTGACAGATATATCTGAACTTCCAGTTTCCTGAAACGTTTAATTGCCCTCAAGATATTTATTTTGAGTTGAGTTGGTGTTGTAGACTGAATGTTTGTATCTCCCCTCCCCAAATTCATATACTGAAGCTCTAACCACCAGTGTAGCTATATTTGGAAATGGCTTCTCTAAGAAAGTAATTGAAGAATGAAGGTTAAATGAGGTCACAACCTGATCCAGTAGGACTGGTGTCCTTATAAGAAGAGACAGCAGCATATTCTCCTCCCCTCCAACCCTGTGCACAGGTGCCACAGAAAGTCCATGTGAGGACACAGTGAGAAGGCAGCAGTCTACAAACCAGGAGGGAGCCTTCACCAGAAACCAAATTTTCTGGGAACTTGACCATGGATTTCTAGCCTCCAAACTGTAGGAAAATTAATTTCTATTGTTTAAGCTATCCAGTCTATGGTATGGCTGCCCAGGCAGAATAATAGAGTGGGAGTCACTTTAAACTATGAGTCCTGTATAATATATGGGTAAAGGTCCAAAGGCAGATTTATACTGTAACTCTGTCATGCCAATTCACCCCATTAAGAACACTTCCCTTCAATTAAAACACAAATAATTTCAAAGAACCCATCCTGGAATCAGCAAGAGACCCCACTGAGACTGTGGCCACTTTGTGCCAATGAAAGCCTCTTAAATGCACTTTTCAAATTTCCCTTTTACCTTTCCAAGTGGCTCACTGGCAAAAATCAAGGCTCCAATTAAACTCAAAGGGCTTTCCAATCACACGATTGGCACCAATTGTTTATTTGAGTATGTATGTGTTAAGCCTAAGCTAATTACATTTCCCTCAAAGCAGAGCCATTTCAGATCAGGTCACTCAAGACTATTTCAACCTGACACAGAATGGTAATACTGAAAATGGTGATAAAGAATTATCTACTGCAGGATAAACTTTCAGACAGGTTTCCATCAACTTTGCAAGCTCCAAAACTCAAAAGAGCAAAGCTAACCATTTAGCTGTTGGTTTCCCTTCTATCATTTGAGGCATTGATGAAAAGAAAGATTCATAAGAGAATTGAATACTTGCTGAAATAACTAAATAAATACATTTGTGTGTCTATGTGTTTTGTGTGTGTGTTTGCGTATGTCCTTGAATGACACTACTCCTTGCCCTCAAATTCTGATAGACTCTAATGAGGAAGGGAACAAATGTGTTTAAATATCTTCTTTCATGTTCTGTCCCTACCCCTTGTCCAGGTGAGAACTTTCACTTTAAGGGAAATGGAATTTAATTGGTTAAACTGACTCTCAGTGAGCTTCACCACGAATAGAAACTTTTATCTCACATAATGATCCCTGATGTATGTGCCAAACTGAGCTCTCAGTAGATGCTAAAACCACTCACAGTCCATCAGGAAGACAAGTGCATTTCCCTGATGTACACTGAGTATAACTAGTATGCAACACTCACCACAGAAGACCAGTGTTGTAGGTTCAGCTGAACGCTCAGACCAATAGATACCAATGGGCCACACTTGGCATCATGTTTCCAAATCACCTGGAGAACAGTGGCTGCTCCCCATCCCTTCCCTTCCACCTCGGGTTCAGATTCAGGAGTCCTGACCTGACGTCCCAGAATTTGAATTTTTAATGACTTCCCTGGGGATAATGATGGTCCTGGACTGGGGAACTATCCTTCAGAAACCCCTGGCTAAGAAGCTATAGGAAGGAGATGTGGCCTTCCTGGAGGAAGCATCCAGGGCTCCTCCTCTGAGGGGAGCCCTTCTAGAAGTGCACCCAGGTGTCAGGAGCTACACATTCACACCCGGCAGGTGTGAGAGGCTCTTGGTTTAGAAAGCACACACCTCATATCTTTTTTAAATAACTCCCTACACAAAGCTTCCAAGAACCCCCAAGGGACATGTTGATTACTCCAATCAGTCTGGGACCAAAGTTATGGCTTCCTATCAGGCATTTACAGGTCTCCCAGTCTGGGGGCAGTACCAACTGGTATCAAGCCAGAGCTGGTTTTATCATGTTGCCTAGTAACAGAGTTGGCCCAAACCATCTTTATGTTTCCAGGGGAACAGTGCTAGGAAGCCAAGAGAAGTCCACATTTTCATGCAGAAGGGAAAACGATTGTTTTGTTCACCCTTTGCCTACTACATGAATATCTTTATTCATATTTTACTCCTAAAAGCTGCAAAAGAATAAAAACTAAATTACGTCAAAAATTTTCCTCCATTTTTCCTTCTTGGCTGAATCTCAAAGTCACCACTTGGAATGATCATGCTAACAAAAGAAGAAAGTGGCTTACTTTGAGCCTCCTCAAAAAAATCGCCTTGATTCCAACTTGCCACTCACATGACAACATGGTTTTTAATCCGTTGGCTGTGGTATCACACAGAAAGCCGTTAAATCTCACATCAACAATACTTGCTAATCTCTAACCTGATTTGAAAGTAAGAGGGAAATTTCTCTTTTAGACCGTCTGTTGTCTTTTTTTCACCTTATCGCTATTTGGTCTGCTTCATTTTGTTATGCTGCATACTTGCAAAGACTGAAACACTTTATAGTATTTAGTATTTAAATAAATATTCAAATTTGCAATTCCAGATTTCAGCCTTGCCAATTAAAGGAATTTCAAAAAGAATAAATTCTTGGCCTAAAGAATAATTCTTACCCCTGGGCACATTCAGCTAGGGATCTTTTTAAAATATCAATGCCTGAGCCATACTGCAGACCAATTTAATTAGAATGTCTGGAGATAGGGGGCAGACACAAATGTTCTTCCGACTTCCCAGGTATTTCCAATGTGTATCCAGAGTTAAGTAAGAACTTTGAAAGTAGAATATATTACTGAGAGAAAATTATTTTCCTTTCCTCTCATCCTCTCCCCTCTTTTTTTTTTTTTAAGTAGGAAAGGGGGTAAATGCCTCTCAGATTAGGCCCACAGGGAAGAAAATACTGGCAGAGAGGTGTTTAATTACATGGGGGTAGTTATAATTTTGTGAGCCCTACTGGGCTACAAGAAAGACTATTCTAATTTGGGGGCAGGTGGACTCTTCCTGTAATGGCAATGTGATTGTTAATATTATTAATAATGTTAATACTCTTTATAAGTATAACAAGTATTGAGGTTCTATTGAAATAAAAAGGAGAAATAGGATAAAGCTAAAAATATTATTGTCTTGCCTGAGGGTTTCAGCCCTGGGTAAGTTCACTCTTGATTTGGTGAGACCAAAAAATGACAATGGAACATTCTTGGAGTGAAAGGGTTTATACCCAACTTTATTGTCCCAGCAACAGCAGTTCAAGAGCTAGAATCCCGTCAACCTCAGAGCACGTCTGCAAGAAGCAAGCCCATTTCTGCCTCTGGGCCTCTCTGCACCCCTGCAGCCATCTGTCTCTGTCCTCAGTGCTGCCACCACTCTAGCCTCTGCTCTCCTGCAGCTGTGCAGCCCTGAGCACTGGGTGGAACTCATTATACAAAGTCAATAATAATGTGTAGTGAGCAAGCGGATGAGAATCAGGTGAGAATCCTGGCCATAGGGACTTTCATTTTCCATACACTTCACCCTTCCAGGATTCTCCCCTCTTAATCTATGCACCCTCAATCTTCTGCAATGGTCCCTGTATGAGAAAGCTAGAACATTTAATCAAATTCCAGAATAACAACAGAGGCTATGACAATATACAAATAACAAAAATTATGACACAGATTACAAAAATTATAATAACCCTCAAGCCTGAGGAGATCCATTGCCATAAAGTGGTCCTAGCTATTTTCAAACCAGTTCTACTCAGATGGGTTAACCAAAGGACCAGAGGGGTGCCTTAGAATACTCACCTTCTTCAGCCCCTGGAGGGCTTCTCCAGCCTCTCCAGCAGAAAATCTTGCAGACACACAGGCTGTACTTGTGGCTCTGTCTCTAGCCTCTGCTTCTGTGTCCTCAGTGGCTGGAAGTGTTGCTCTGGTTTCAGTTGTTGCTACAGCTTCATTAAGATTCTATTTGACTTTCTATCCAATTTCTCTGTCTGCTCCTGACTTTATCAAATCAACCTACATCTGGCTCCTCATGACCTTCATGGGGCCCTTTAAATTTTTCCTCTGAGTAGCAGACCTTATTTCTTTGCATGCTCTCATTGCTTCAGCCTCTCCCAAGTCTGCTACCATATGGTTAACCGCACTATGGGCTGCCTTAAATGTGGGGCAAGAATGGCCACTATGGACCCAAAGAGAGACTTGGGAGCCATTTAAAGCACCACATTTCTCATCCCCACAGTAAAAGGATCCTCATCTGGGGCATAATTCTCTGGACTATAAATGGAATTTTTCATGCCTAACTCCTGTAACACTGTTAGAGTTCAGCATACATCTGCCATCTAGCAGGAAAGAATGGTTAATCACCCTGATTGGGCCACAAATTCCGAAGAGTGGCCATAATCCAATCAAGGAGGGAGTGATTTTCTGGGGTCCAATGTGCATTTTGCAGTCACTGCCTCAGGGTAGGGTGAATTGTCAGAGAAGCCAGTTTTTCCATTCCTAACCCAGACAGAATAATTCCATCAATACCTACATCCCAAAGACACAGGAGCCAAGTTGACCTTGATTTTGAGGGCTTCTGCCAAAACCAGAAGCCCAAATCCACCAGCTCAGCCTGAGTACAGGGGTGCAGCAGTGTGCTCCACAATCTGGGGAGATGACTGCATCTCTCCTGAAGGAACCTATGATTTCTGAGTCTTTATTTTTTTTACTACAACCATAAGGGCTTTCAATTGAGGAGGGGCCAATGCCTCTGGCACCAGCAGGGCATCCATCCCCACCTGTTCATCAAACCTCAGTTCCTCCTCAATTTATTGGACTGACAGCACCACTACATCCTTCACCTGCCCCACAGCACCTCACAGCCTGCACTCTCATGCTGCCTCTTCTCATGCCTCCTGCAGGAGGATGTCTTTTTCCCTTATAGCCTTTCTCAACACTGTGAGAAAAAAAAAACACCCCACAGTTCCCACCACCTCATGGGCACTCTGTTTCTTTAACAATTCCCTCTTTTGCTGAGGGCCAACTTTACTGCCTCTGGAGTCATCTCCACCTCTTCCCAGTCTTGGGGTGGGGCCTAGTTCTCTAGGAGGCAAGCCACCTCAGACCACATGTCCACTGGGGGACACTCAAATGTTTCCTCATCCATAGGTGCAGCCCACTGAAACACTCCTCCCATGAGGGCAGCCTGTTTTCTTCCTCAGTCTACAGTGAATCCTGCTGATGTCACCAATTGTCTTGCCAGTGGGTTTTAGCCCCAAGTAAGTTCACTCTTGATTTGGTGAGATAGAAAAATGACAATGGAACATTCTTGGGGTGAAGGATTTATACCCAACTTTATTCTCGCAACGGCAGGACAAGAGCTAGAATCCTGTCCCCCTTTCTATCCCCCGCAGCCATATCAGTCTCTGTCCTCGGTGCTGCCACCACTCTAGCTTCTGATTTCCTGCAGCCATGCCACCGTGTTGCCCAGAGGACTGGGTGGAACTCTTTATATAGAGTCAATAATAATGTATTGCCCACATGTGTGCAGTGAGCAAACCAACCAGGGTCAGGTGAGAATCCTGGCCATAGGAAATCTCATTTCCTCTATAATTATAGAGACAAAGATAAGGTTATGCACTTCAGTTAAAGAAGAAGAAACAAGAACATAACCCTCTGACGTTAATAAGAGCTAATATTTGTCTGTTTCTTAAATGCAGACATAGCATAAACTGACAAGATGCTCACTAGGTTCTCTTTTCCTGAGTACTCACCTGAGCTGTATTTTCCAGCTCCGCTTGTCCTTGGTTGCAGTGGTATGACTGAGTTCTAGCCAGTGGAACATACATAGATAAAATAAATGCCACAACCAGCCTGGTTAATGGAAACTATTCATGTATGACTGTGATGGTTAATTTATGTATTGACTTGGCTGGGCCATGGAGCTCAGACATGTGGTCAAACATTATTCTGGATGTTTTCTGGAAGGGTGTTTCAGGACAAATTTACATTTAAATTGGTACACTATGAGTAAAGCAGATTACTCTACATAACATGGCTGGGGGGCTCACTTAATCAGGGGAAGACTTGAATAGAACAAAAGGATGACCTCCCTGAGCAGAGGGAATTCTGCAGCCTTGGGACTTGAACTGTACATCGGCTCTTCTCTGGTTTCCGACTTGACAGCTTCCATAATTGTGTGAACCAATTCCTTTATATAAATCCCTTTATACATAATATATATTATATATATATATATATATGCATTCATGTATATATAAGTAATGTATATGCATAACTGTGTGTGTGTGTGTGTGTGTACATGTCCTGTTGGATCTGTTTCTCTGGAGAGCCCTAATACAATGACTTTTTAGAAGAAACTCTCAGAAGCAGAAGAGAGCAGAGACATGCAATGAAAGGAGTTTGGGTTCCTGTGTCAGAAGTTTTGACAACTAGGAACATTCACATAGGACCTGGTGTAAGTGAGAAGTAAACTTTCATGGCGCTAAGTTACTGAGATGAGTGGGTTTGCTTGTTATAGCTTTAAGTATTACTTAATCTAGCTAATAGAGCAGAGGTTACATTAGATGGTATATAAGCTCCCTTTATTATCTAACATTCTATAGCAGCAATTCTCAAAGTTAGCTATATATGAAAAAATCTTAAAGCTGTAAAAAATACTGATGATTGGTCTTCACTCCCAGAAAGTATTATTTCACTGTTTTCCAAAGTACAGCCTGGAATCTGGGATTTCTAAATGTTCCTCAGGTGATTCTAAAATGCAAGTAAGTTGAAGAACCATGGGTCTACAGGATGATAAGACTTAAAAATAATATGTAAGGGAGACCAAGAGCATTCTGTTGGTGAAAAGTTTAATATAAATGAATGGTGTGATATGCTTACCCCACACAAAGTGCTTGAGCTGTATTATTATTATTGTTATTAATAGTAATAAGAAGATCACATACACATCTTGCAACAAAACTGCTTAGTAAATACTAATGATTCCCATGTTTTAGATGAGAAAACCAAAGCTCAAACTGAAAGGATAGGTAACTTGCTCAATCAAGGTCATATAGCTCAGGGATGGAGCTACAGTTTAACCAATGAGTCTGGCTAACTCCCTAATCCATATTCTGAACTCTGAGCTCTAATACCTCCCATTAACCTAGAGATAATGTCCTGATCAAGATAAGCAAGAATCTGACTGTGCAATACACTAGTCAGCTACCTGGGATATTGCATTCTATTCCCAGAGCTCTGCTTGAAATATGATAGTGCATTTGTGTTCAAAGAGGTGTGCCCAGGTTACTGGAAAGTCTGCAAACACGTCCTACAAGGAACAGGTAAAAAGAATATGGAAGCCTTGACTCCAAAAAGGGAAAACTAGAGTTGATCCATGAAGCAAAAGAATGTTTGGAGGAAAAAAACATGTAGTGCCTGTAAATATCATACAAGTTGTCATGTGAATGACGTTACTATGCTTATCACCAGATTAAAGAAGTTAATTCTGCTTATCTCTAGAGAGTTAAACTAAGATCCTCAGATGTTGCAGAAAAGAAAGTTGTGTGGGAAAAAAGATGATCCAGTTAATCAGTGCTGTTCTAAAAAGAACAGGTATGTTTGCTGGGAGGACTTAATGAGAAAATGAGTTTTGTAAAAGCATATAAAATACTGATTTTTGTTGCTTCTATGGTCACCTTTGTAAGGTCCCATGCATTTAAATATTCAAGTAGATACTGAAATCATGGTTCTGCACTAGAAGGGGAATAAGAACATAATTAAGGCCCATTCCAATCCTAAGATCTTTACATATCTTGGGTCCCCAAGAAAAGATGTTTTGTGAAATGTCTTGTCTAATGATTATGAACAAAATACACACTATATAATTCATATAGTATGTGGTTTCTAAAGCCATCTAGAAGAATATAGTCTCTTTCTTCCCATCACTAAAGATAGAGAAAATTCACAGCAATAATTTGGTCCATTGTAGCTTAATGAATACTTACTATGAAGCTAACTGAAACAGTCACCTTATTTACACAGAAATACCACAGCACATAGCAGTGGACAACAGAGTTCCTGAGACAGAAGAGAGGCATGTCTCTCCCCTTAAGCAGGAACTCAGCCAATCATTCCAATCATTTCATTTAGTTTCTTGGGTCTGTGCCTCGTCTCCTCTTCTCCACAGCAAATTTTTCCAAATGGGACTGCAACAATGTGGGACTCCCACAGGGTAGCAGGGGTATTAAAGAAGAGTAGGTTTTCAACAAACCTGATTTGCAAATAACCTAGACCCAGAAAAGTTGTTTGTGGTCTTGAACTTGGAGCATCCTGGGGAACTGAGGAAAAACACATTTCAGTAGGTCCCTATATGATTTAGGGAAGAGTAAAAGAATTCATGCAATTCTCCAAAAAAGACCTGTATAGCAAATGTAGCAACTGTCTTACAGTGTAATATACCTGACTTCACTGTGGATATCCTAAGAACTTCAGCAAGTCTTTAAATTCTATGCTCAGCCTCTCTCCTAAGATGGGCAGGACACCTGGGAGCAAGGAGGGTTCCTCTCACCATCACCTGGCGCGGCGTGGCTGCTCCACAAGCATGGGCTGGATGAATGGAGGGATGGATGAGTGAATGAGCTGCCTCTGGATGTGAAATGGTTTGTGTGCCTTTTAGAGAAAGATTACAGGCCTTGGAGTGACTATGACATTTCCACCGAGCTTCTCTGTGAGCATATGACTTATTTAGCATCCTAAAGTTCATGTTGACAGAGAGGTTGAAAGCATGATGCTTCCCTTGAGCTCAGTTATTTCTGACTTGTTAGGTACAGATATCAACAGTGATAACAGTCCAGCCTGAGCTAGACATAAACAGGAGCTGTATGCCAACTTCCCAATTGCAGTTTCTACATTAAGTCAGCTCTGTTTTGCTGCCGCTGAGAAAAGAATGCCATTTAGTGGTGGTGAGAGTAAGGGAAAATTCATACATTAGACTAAACATCTGACGCCTCCTCCAGGGTGCTGACCTTTCCAACACCACTCAAAACCTGGGCTGGCAGCCAGTTGACAGTTTGCACATGTTCAAGAGGGCACTGTTTCATCCATAAGGACAGCTAGATTTCAAACCAAGAGTGCTAGAGGAGAGAGCACCAAGTCCCTTAGAATTCCCTAACACACTCTTCTGTCACAGGGAAGAACGGTGTTAGCCAAATAAAGAAGCTCCTTCAGAAACAGGAAAAGAGAACAAGGGAACCCGTTTTATCCTCTAGGTGATCCACACAGATAAAATGCCTTGCAGGAATATTAAGTGCTGCTCCAAGTGCATGAAACTGTAAGCTTCCTACCATCACAGCACATAAGTGCCCTTGAGAGGGGAATGAGGAAAGCTGGTGTCAGAGTCACTGAGAATTTGCTCCAGTCATGCTTAGGAGAAGGCAAGTCTCACAGATTCCACTGGCTGGATGATGAGATGACCTGTGTCTCGAGCTAAAGGATTGAGAATACCTCCCATTCTTCACTCATATAGCAAATTTTGCTGCAAACCTATCAGTGGCCAGGCAATGTTCTAGGCATGGTGTATATAAGTCAGACCACCACGGAGCTTAGACAAGAGTAGAGATAAAAGATAACCAACAATGTACTATTCAATTACACAATAATTATTCAATTACCTAATAATTATTCTATTACATAACACTGTGGCAGGTGTCATGAAGGAGAACAAGGTACTAGGAATTTAGACAGGAGAGAAATGTGACCAGCTTACTTCCCTAAGGAGGTGACATTTGAACTGAGCATTGATGAATAAGCAGGAATTGGTCAGAGAAAGCCATCCTCACCCTCTACAGGAAGAGCAAATACTTATCTTCCAAAACTCTTTATATTAACAATTTATCCCACATGTAGTTTTTGTGTTGTTTGGTTTTTATGCTTTGCTTTCCTAAATTCTGAGGTTTGAAAAGTTTTAGAAACCACACTGTGATTGAAAATAGGTTTCATGTGCCCAGACGACTTCATCGAAAATTGTCATGATCTTCTTATGTTACTTATGTGGACCTGCAAATGCATAAGAACAGGTGCCTTTGGCTTTGAGAAGGCAGACGGGGATCTGAGTGCAGTGATGACTAGGAACTGACAATGTAACGTCAGCTCTGGTGAGGCATTCTGAGAATGGTTAACTTCACATATGTCAGCTGGGGAAGAGTTTTCTAAGGAGGGATCTACCAAAGCAAAATTGAACCCATGTATGGGGGCATACCCATGTGGCAGGTGCAGTGAGAGGATATGAGAGTATAGGGGCCACAGGAGCCATCTCCCCTGCACTCTGCACACCTCAGACGGTGGAGGGGGGTTGCTCACAGAGATGAAGGGGACGTTTCAGGTCCCCTCACCAGCAAGTAACAACACGGAAGGCACTGCAGCTGGGAAGGCCATGAAATCCATCAAGTGTCAAATAAAGTCTGTGGCAAAAATTGTTAGCAGAGAGGAAGGAAAGGTCTGATAGGTGGCAGGTAACTGGCATGGAGCTTGAAAGGACAGAGTTTTATTTGACTTCCTTATGCAAAAGGCCAGATTTCAGGGTCAATGAAAAACATATGTCTAATGAAAGGTACAGGCAATTCAGCGCTCCAAAAAGCGATAGCGATTGATCAACCAGATCCCAGAGGAAATCTACTTAGCTTTGAACTCTTCATTATCATTGTTTTATTTAATGTGGGAACAGATTGTTTTCCAAAGACACTCCCCACGGTGTCTCCCATCCCACGTGCTCTTCTGCAGGGTGACCTTGCCATTCCCGCTTCAAGAGGGGAAGTCTAATTTGCCTCCCCTTGAATCTGGGCTGCTTATGACTTGCTGGTAGGCAGCAGAAGACACTGAGTGACTTCTCAGGCCAGGTCTAAAAGGCCATGGAGCCTCTGCCTGGTTCTCTTGGGACACGTGCCCTGGAGAAGCCATATGCCATGGGAGCAGTCTGACTACCTGCGACTGCCACACTAGACAGGCCGTACACCGATGCTCCAGCCAGTGGTCTCAGGTGAGCACCGCCTGCCATCTGCCTGCCAAGATGCCAAAAACAAGTGAAGGAACCACTTTGGCATTGATCTCCCCAGCCATCTGAGGCCTTCCACCAGACAGCTGAGTCTCCAGACATCATGGGGCAGAAGAAAAACACACTGTGCCCTGTCTAAATTCCTGACTCACAGAAAATCATGAGCATAATAAAAGTGTAAATATAAATAAAAGCCACTAGGCTTACACAGACATAAATTACTAGAACAAATTTTTTTTTCTGTAAGGGTTATTGTAGGCATTGAGTCCATTGAACATAAGAGAAATCCAAGGTGCAGAGGGATTAAGCCAATTAGATCAATAGCCATAAACAGAATGATACAGCCACAGTAATCAAATGATCGTCTTAAAAAGTTCACCTGAGGACACTGTGACCCAGAGGAAAATGACTTGGATCAAGATACACAGTAAAAGGCAGAGCCAGGGAAATTATGTAGGTTTCCTGAGGATGCCTGGAATCCAGAGCTCTTTCCAAAATATTAGGCCAAGCGTGATACAGTAAAAGGGATCACACGTCTCAATATCAGACAGGGCTGGTTATGTCTTAGGGAAATTTATCTAATACCTACCTCAGTGTCATTATATTTCAAATGTGAAGGGAAAATGGGAACTCTCTGTACTATTTTTGCACATTTTCATAAGTCTAAAATTGAATCTAAATGAAAAGTTTAAAAAAAAAGCAAATAACAGAAAACCAATACCTACTTAGTAAGGTTTACTAAGACACTGCAGAATGCCATGCTTGGTGATTAGAAAGCATTCAAACACAATTTTCCTGTTGCTCCTGTCTCAACGTGCTTACAAAGCCAGGACAGATGGTCTACTGTCTCCTAGTTCAGGCCTTGCCCTCTGAGGCAGGGACCTCACACACTGTAGCTGTAGTCAAGCACACTGCAGCCAGAACATTTTGAGAATTTAACTTAGGAAGCAGACAACGGGAAACATCCCGCAGTAGTGAAATCTCTAAGCCTCTTCTCTGACCTTTGAATCTCTGGCAGCCACAAGCTCTGTTCCAGCCAAGAGTCCTCATGCATGCAGCCCCCACAACCACTCACCCCTGTTTTGAGGTTAGGCTTCCTCCACACTACAGTCATCCCGCCATCTGTCTGTGGCCGTGAGCTAGCTGAAAGCTCTCTGCAACTGCCTTCCAAAGCTAATTGAGCTGCTCTAAATATTTGAAGAGACAGAAATGGGGTTGCACCAATGACAGTTTAATAAAATATTTATGCAGTTTTTTTCTAATGGTGTATCAGGCAGCTTCCTTCTTTCCGTCACCTCAGGGAAACCTGCATCTTACCAGTTTGTCATCAGAATTGAACCTGACTGGTCTGGGAGCCCTGCCATATTAAAGTGGGGAGAGGGAAGGAGAAATTTCTGGGATCATCAGAATCATTTTGAAATAATTTTGCCAATGCTAATCTTCAAATCCTGGGAATCTTTGTAAATGTACCTATGAAGATAAAAATACCAAACAAACAGAATAGCAGTGGGCTTGGCTTCCTCCCTTGAAACCACAGGGATTAATTGTTTTAAAACAGTATTGTGGCTCTGGAACAGGGAACAGATAACCTCTATAGTTCAATGTGCAGGACTGCTGCTAATAGTAGAAGAGAATTCTGGCTGCAGGATGATCAGTCTTCATCAGCTCATGGAACCAGTGACCTCCATCCATCCATATTCAAGGTTCTCTTTGCTGTACTAGATTGTCTCTGTGAGATTAGACTGACTCTCTACCTACAGTCCTTGCCTTATCATTCCTGGATATTTCTACTCGATGGGCTTCCATGTGGTGAGAAAACACATCTAATTTGGAGGCACACAAACTCATTCTCCTAGAAACAAACTGCTGGGCATGCCATCAAGCCATCAGCTATGGGTCCATCTCTGACTCATCCAGTTCTGTGCTCTGAGTGAGCATGATATTGACCCCGAGGCCCACACACTGCCTGAGCATTTTCTTCATCATTAAGTAAAACTAAACTATGTGAAATAAAGCCAGAAGGTCAAATACAGTTTGTTTTACTCTGATCCTTTGAAAATTAGTTGTCTTCGAGTATGTATGGAAATCTGTCCATCAGAATCATACATAAGTAGAATTCAGTATCTTCTAACCATGCTGGATACAGAAACTAGATCATTATACAAACATTATCTATCCTTGTGCTGGTTCACTTCTTTACATTCTGGGAGAAATTATTTCTCCCCTGTCTTTCTTTCTTGAATCACTTTATTATTTATCAATTAGATCTTACTGTCTCCCCAAGATGTCACATACCTCCTAGAAACAAAGGCTCCCTGGTCCATACTACAGTCACCTGATTGTCCCTGACTATGTCCCAGAGTTAAAGTAGAGCAAAATGTGATTCCACCACTGGAGCATCTAGAAAATCATTAAGAGGAAGACACTTCATATCTATAAAGATATTATGGCAATAAATGAATTTTTTATTAGAACTAAAGGGGGTGCTATTAATTTTCATCAAATAGCCTGTTATGTTTTATGTCCTCAAAAGGGGTAAGTAAATAGATGTTCTTTTGCTTTGTAAAATGCAAACACACTGGCAGAGCCATCCCTGTCTGGCCTCCAAGGGCATTTATGTCATCCACATGCCTAGTCATGCAGTTTGTTTTATGAACAAATTAATAAAGTAAAAGCCATTTCAGATCTAGTTGCATCAAAGACAAGTTCTGACCTAAGGAAAAAGACATAGTGTAAAGAATGTAAGTAGTGGCTTCTAGACAAGTCACTGAGGGGTCAGGAAAGTCAGGGCTGAGAATAAATAGAAGTATTAGTGATCAGGGGCAACATTTGGAAAAATGAGAAACAAAGAATGTATTTAGTGCTAAGTTGCTTCTCCATGATCACTGATTTATGAATTAGATCTTACTATCTCTCCAAGATGTCACATACCTCCTAGAAACGATAGCTCTTGGTCTGTACCTCAGTCACCTGATCAAGCTATGTCCCAGAGCTGAAGTGGAGCAAAATGTGATTCTACCACTGGAGCTCTAGAAAAGCTCTCTCAACCCCTGTCAGCCGACAAACTCATTCTCTTTCCAAGGGCAGATGGGGTGAGCAGACCCACAGTGGGGGCCGGGGAAGTGCCTGTTGCCATGCTCAGCACCTCCTGTGAGCCCCTTGGCCCCATGCCCACACCCACACCCACACCCACACCAGAGATCCTCCCAGCACAGAGGCTGAGGTATGAACAGCCCAGCCCTCAGCCTGCCCACTGCCCCATGTCACCTTGACTCCTTGTCCTACTACTGAACACTCCTCTCATGCAGAGGCAGTATTACCACTCCAGATGATCGTCCTAATCTTCATTTCTGATCCTCTTCCCAAGATACTGCTGCTAATAATAATCCTCATCATAATAGCAGCAGATATGTGCATAATACTCTGTGCCAGAAGCTGTTCTTGGCACATTACATACATAAACTTACCTAATCCTCACAACCCTCTATGAAGGAAGGTCTCATAAAATGGGTCTATTCAAGAGACAGAAGGCCTGTAATTGAATATATAGATCTTACGAATCAGGACCATCAGTGACAAGAGCATGCGAGCTGATAAACAATTTGATTCCACAGATGAAAAGCTGAGGTTCAGAGCAGCAGGACAAACTCCAGGTCTGAGAAACACCGAGTGGCAGAGCTGATGTCAGAGCCAGGTAATCTGTCTTCCAACTCAGTATTCTTTAAATCAGTGGGCGTTCCCTTGGTTGTGAAAACAAACTTGCTAACATTAGTCAAAAGTGAAATACTCTTTAAATCTGGGAATTGACAAGAAAACTTGGAAGACAGGAAACAGGCAGGTTTCCACAGCATTACCAGCTACAAGGCCCGTATTGAAGTGGCCGATGGAATAAATAAATTCCAGCAATGTTTACTGTTCTTTTTTCATTCTGGTTGTGGAAGGTGTGTGTATGTATGTATATTCCCATCTTGTCTTCCTTGCTGACGGCATCTGCTTCCCAGGACAGTGGTTGGGTGGTACCCATTGTCCCCATTTCCCTTAACTCAGTCTAGGGAGATGAGGCATAAGCTGAAGTCCCTTGAGGTGCTCTGGGAAGCGTTTGTTTTCCGAGAGGAAGAGTGTTTTCTGGCTTCCTGGCTCTTCCTCACTTTCTGTTTTCATATGCTCCTGTGTGCCTGTGTGAACATATAAATCTGTAGTTTGGGACCATGAGACGACAAACTAGAGAAGGAAAAGCCGAGGCCAGTGATCTGCAGAGAGCTGGAGGAGAGGCCGGAAGGCCCCGGTGGTGTTACTGAGACTGAGGCCCCTCCTTCCACCGTCTCCCTCCCAATTTCTTGTTTTGTAAGACCATATATTTACAGCTTAAATCACTATAAACTGGTTCATCTCCTGCATTCAGCCACAATCACTCCAACTGATACATCCCCCAGGACTTCAAGTCCATGGATAAGGCTCTGATGCACCCACTTTGGAGTCTGTGCTGTCTCTGAGCAGAAATGAGACAGAGGAAGGATGCAGTGGAAGGAGATTTGGGGACCCCACTGCTTCACCAGTACTAAGCCGAGCACCTTGGTTACCATAGAAATGAGGCAGGAAAGGGGGAGTGAGGGAGAATGTCCCAAAACACCTGCCCCTAATATTTTTAGTCTGTATGGCTGACATTTCAGGAAGACAGAAATCTGGCTAGTGCATGAATGCACACATTTAACATGTGGAAAGGAAACAGTCACCTTGCCTTTTCACTTGGAAATGAATATAAAGTGGAATGTATTCAGAAATATTATATTATATAATATGCAATTTTGCCAATTCAAGGTTTTTCTTTTTCTTCAGTGTAGAGTTAGCCAAGAAGCAAATTTACAGATACCAAATGACCCAGTTAAACCTCTCACAATACTAATTTTTCTGGATAACACCTTGTCATTTGATCCTAAGTAAGGACTACCTTCTGCACTACCATCACACATATAGTATGGTGTTTATTTTTTTATTTTATGTTCCTACTTTACAAACATTTTGGTTACAGAGAAGGAAAACCTCTTATTAAACTGTGCATGTTATCAGTCACTAAGCCACAAAGTAAATCAAACTTGTGCTGAGCATTGTTTGATTTGATAGGATATCAACATTTTAGGACAAGTAAATTCAAGTGGTAGGTCCCAGCATTATTATCATGCCCAAGTTATACTCACTAAAGAATCCATATGACTTTTGGGTTGAATTTGAAGCTGACACAGGTTAAAAGTTGAACATAGGGCTACTCAGAAAACCTACAGGAAGAAAATTTTCCATAGATCAAGGGCTCATCATAATCCTAGGATCTAAAAAAAAAAAAAAAAAAAGCCATCTTATCTTCAATGTATGTAAATCCCAGTAGCAAAACCTATGACCTGTTAATGCTACAGAGAAAAACTTCTTTCTTCCCTAAAACTCTGCTTTTTCCATTTTAGTTCATTATGTGGTATTTCCCATGGAGAGCAGTCCAAGGGAAATATACACCAAGCGCTTACGAATGGTCTTTTGAGAAAGTCACTTAAGTGTACATAGTCAAGTGCTGGGTACACTTAAGTGTACATAGACAAAAGTGATGGTGTAAACCAGGAAGGAAAAAAAAGGAAATATGGAAAAGATATCGAATAACTCAACTATAACAACAAAATTTAAACATTTCTGCTACATTCCTAAAGCATTCAAAAATTAGCATTACTTCTGGGCTACAGAATTCTTAATCTCAGGTCAGAATATTTAAAACTAACTTATATTCAGGAAATATAATATAGAAAACAAATAAAATCTAGGGCCTTACTTCACACCCACCCTTGCCCAGATTACAGTGAAAGTAATTATGATAAAAATGGCACTAGGTGGCCAGATGGTGTCAGCTCTGCCTGGCTGGGGCCTTGTGCTCATAACTGGGCATCAGTACATCTCAGACTCTGCTCTCAGGGATGCTGTTTCCTTAGCATCACCCATCAGAATCTGTTATTTCAGAATCTCTATCATCAGAAGCAAATTTTATATACTTTTGTTTTTCTAATATATGCCACAGAAACTGAGATTCCACCAAGCCTGCTTTGCAAGAGTAAATATACAAAAGATAAATTAAGAAAGCTTTGTACATGTTGGATGGAGGCCCCACAAGGAGAGGCAAGGGGCATGAGCAGTTACCCAGAGCAGTTCTTCTTGTAGTGGGTTTACATATCATTTTAAATGTTTTCTCTGAGGAAACAATGGTCCTGAATAAAGCCCCCAGACATCAGTGTTCAAGTACATGTTAGGCCAGGAAAGATGTCAATGCAGCTTTTTACTCTGTTCTAGAATCCTCTGGGATAGAAAGGTTTTTCTTGGACTCCTCAGAGATTTCTGACTAGCTTAGATAAGACCAAACAGACCAAGGGCTTTGCAGATATTCTGCAAACAGTCTCGCTGCATGAATATGAAACTCCATCCAAGATAGTCCCTGGGCCTAAACCTGGTAGGTATGATCCACTTCCTCTGCTCCGCTGCTCCTCTTCTGAACAGCTCCTTCCCTGGAGGGCCCACATGCACATGGAGAAGACAACAGTGCAGTATGGAGCATGTCGTAACAAAAATGTGAGGCAGGATGCAGTGGGAGCCAGGAGAGGGAGTGGCCTGAGGCCAGCCAACCTACACAATCTTCACACTGTGTGTGTGTGTGTGTGTGTGTGTGTGTGTGTGTGTGTGTGTGTGTGTGTGTGTGTGCGCGCGCGCGCGCATGCGCGCGCACACACACACACATTTAGAGGTCTGGGGAGAGAAAGGAAGATGAGGAAGGCTGAAGATACTACGACCTTGTACAATTAGGTTTTTGTGAATATCACATGGCTTTACTTTGAACACACCATTTAGGACCAGCTACTTTGGGTCCAGTGACTTTGTACCGTCAAAACAGACCTCAATGATAGTTTTATTGTAGATACAGCTGCTCTAAGAATTTTAATAAATAACATTTTCACTTATGACGACTTTACTAATCCTCTCTTTGACTCATTCCACTAAATCTATTGAATGATCCAGTGGAATCAATAAAAGAAAATTAAGAATTCCATGAAATGAATATGTGAGTAATGCCTAGAAATATTAAAGGTGAAAGATAAGGAAATAATGAGGCACTGAAGAGCCTGAGGGGGTTCTGACTTTGTTACAAAACATTTTCTAACCTGCGCTCCAGAGGTATGTGGCCACTGTCCCCAAACAGCTCTTGGATCTTTCCCACTCTCCCTCCTGGTTATCACTCTACTGGTTCCAGACCCCCAACCTCTCCTGTTCTAATCCAGACGACAACATCGCTGGTCGGCCCCCTTGCTTCATCAAAGAGCCACACAGGATGCCCTCCCCCAGCAGGCAGGACGGTGCTGGTCAGTTACAAATCCAATCATGTCCTCCCTCCATCTAAAAATCTTCAACAGCTTCTCTCAACAGCCTTTTAAGATAAAGCTCAAACTTTCTAGTCTCTATTTTTTTTATTCTTTTTTTTAAATTTTGGTATCATTAATATACAATTACATGAGCAACACTGTGGTTACTAGATTCCCCCCATTATCAAGTCCCTCACACATACCCCATTACAGTCACTGTCCATCAGCATAGTAAGATGCTATAGAATCACTACTTGTCTTCTCTGTGCTACACTGCCTTCCCCATGTCCCCACCCCCCTACATTATGTATGCTAATCGTAATGCCCCTTTTCCGCCTTATCCCTCCCTTCCCACCCATCCTCCCCAGTCTCTTTCCTTTTGGTAACTGTTAGTCCATTCTTGGGATCTGTGAGTCTGCTGCTGTTTTGTTACTTCAGTTTTTGCTTTGTTCTAATACTCCACAGATGAGTGAAATCATTTGGTATTTGTCTTTCTCCACCAGGCTTCCTTCACTGAGCATAATACCCTCTAGCTCCATCCATGTTGTAGCAAATGGTAGGATTTGTTTTCTTCTTATGGCTGAATAATATTCCATTGTGTCTATGTACCACATCTTCTTTATCCATTCAGTTATTGATGGACACTTAGGTTGCTTCCATTTCTTGGCTATTGTAAATAGTGCTGCAATAAACATAGGAGTGCATATGTCTTTTTCAAACTGGACTCATGCATTCTTAGGGTAAACTCCTAGGAGTGGAATTCCTGGGTCAAATGGTATTTCTATTTTTAGTTTTTTGAGGAACCTCCATGCTGCTTTCCACAATGGTTGAACTAATTTACATTGCCACCAGCAGTGAAGGAGGGTTCCCCTTTCTCCACATCCTCCCCAACATTTGTTGTTGTTTATCTTTTGGATAATGGCGATCCTTAATGGTGTGAGGTGATATCTCATTATGGTTTTAATTTGCATTTCTCTGATGATTAGCGATGTGGAGCATATTTTCATGTGCCTGTTGGCCATCTGAATTTCTTCTTTGGAGAAGTGTCTGTTCAGATCCTCTGCCCATTTTATAACTGGATTATGTGCTTTTTGTTTGTTGAGGTGCATGAGTTCTTTGTGTATTTTAGATATCAACTCCTTATCAGACATGTCATTTATGAAGATATTCTCCCAAACTGTAGAATGCCTTTTTGTTCTACTGATGGTGTCCTTTGCTGTACAGAAGCTTTTTAGTTTGATATAGTCCCACTTGTTCATTTTTGCTTTTGTTTCCCTTGCTCATGGAGATATGTTCATGAAGTTGTTGTTCATGTTTATATTCAAGAGTTTTGCCTATGTTTTTTTCTAAGAGTTTTATGGTTTCATGACTTACATTCAGGTCTTTGATCCATTTCAAGTTTACTTTTGTGTATGGGGTTAGACAGTGATCCAGTTTCATTCTCTTTCATGTAGCTGTCCAGTTTTGCCAACACCAGCTGTTGAAGAGGCTGTCATTTCCCCATTGTATGTCCATAGCTCCTTTATTGTATATTAATTGACCATACATGCTTGGGTTATATCTGGACTCTCTATTCTATTCCACTGGTCTATGGGTCTAGTCTCTTTTTTATGGCCCTCCATAACCTAATCTTCTTGGTACTTGCTTACTTTGTGACTTAATCCCCAGACAAATGAACTGTGATGGCCCAACATGCCATGGTCTTGTATGTCACCATCCCCTTTTTACTGGCCACAACTCTTTCCAATGATGACCTGTTCCTGTGTTTAGTCTGGATGGGTGGTTCTCAAAGGTTATCAGTAGTATCAATAAGGAGAACTTGTAAGAAATGTAAATATCAGACATCACCCAGACCTTCTGAATCAGAAATTCTGGGAGAGGGACCAGCAATCTATAAATAAGTACTATCTTATACCTCCACCTACTGTGCTTATATCAAAGAAGATAGAAAATGTGTAACTGTGCAAAGAACTAGCTGCCCACAGTTACTACACTGTCTGCAATATAGCACACTGGGGCAGAAGCGAAGACCATCAGGTCATTGTCAAGCTGAAACAGATGTGGTCCGAGGACAGTAAACGCATAATGAGCAGGGACCCTGTGGCTTGAGGAGTAAGAGATAAACATGACAGAAACAGAAACACAGTGCCTTAAGACTCTTCAGGGGTGGAATCAACCAATCTCATTATTTCACAGAGATAAACACAAGACTCAGGAAGGTGAAACAGCTTACTCAGTGCCAGATGGATGGCCAGGAGGAAATGAAATTCAAGTGTTATTGGGAAAAAAAGGTGGCACGGCAACACAGCAGAGTTATCTACAGGCCACTGACACAGGCCACACAAGCAGAATGAGAAGCATGACATGTGCTGCTCTTAGTATCTCAGTGATCTGGTCCTCCAGTGTAGACACCCTCTTACCAGGTAGAAGTGATGCCCCTGTTTAGACTCATGTGATTCCGACCAGTATCAGACTCAAGTAACAGGTAAGTGTGGTGGAGGTAGAGAGGCTGTTCTTTAAACACGGCCACAAGCATTACACTTATAAAGGTGTGTACATGTAAATACTACTTGTTAGGTAACAGAGTATTAGATTCAACTTACTGCTGCTTCTAAGGCAGTAACCACATATCAGTAGATTTCATAGAAACTTGGGCATGCTAAATGTGTTTTATTTATAAATATAAATAAACATACAATAAGAACACATATAAATAAGTATATACAAATAAAAAGATACATACTATATACAAATACATATTATATATAGTTAGGAATTATACATATGTAGCTATAAATATATAAATATATAACATACATTTTATATATATTATATTCCTCATATAGTTGAGAATTATATATCTAAGTATATATGTACATATACATATATAATTAGGAAAATAATTCTAACACTAAAACTACGGTGAAATTATTACATTATAATATTAATGATAACATTAAAACATTGAATTATAAGGTTTTGATAACACTGCAATTTTAAATTTTAACATGAAAAATGTAGACAACTGCTATTATTAGAGGCCAAATATTAAGATAAATCAATCAGCACTCCCCTTCCAGAGGCAGTTCTGCTGGCATCAAGCACTCTCCTGAGGACTCATGCTGGCCTCCTGGGCTTCAGGACACCTGATATCAAGATGCAGTTAGTCTCCTTCTGAAGGATGCCTTCACTTCCTCTTCACAGGGCATCCATTTGTCCTCCTCAGGAGGTCGGAGCTAAATAAGAGGACAGCCTCAGCTGACCCTTCCAGAACTTCTATTCAGCTAAAACATTCTGCCTGCTTCCCTCCAGATCCTCTGCAGGAAGACCCCCAGCTTGTGGCTAGTGAGGAGAGAAGCCAGAGACTTCAGGCTTCAGGACACTGATTTGCCCAACAGAGGACAAACTTTCTGCTTGATAATTCAAGTAAAGGAAACAGCCCATCTCTGACACCATGTCTCCCATCTGGCCTTCTGACTCTAAGAGTTGCTTTATTTTTCTGTAAACACTATTAGCAATGCCTTAGCAAATACATTTGGCTCAATATTTCTTAAGCATTACTTGTTGAGAGCTATATTCTGTTTTCATCTCAACATTCCGTGGTTTCACACCACAGAGCAGAGACAGCACATGTCTTTCAAAGGGGGCTGCTCTGTCCTTCCCCTTCTGCTTCCTGGGAGGGCTTGCAACTACACGGAATAGCCAGATCCATGCCAGAATTAGAAAAGTGGGAATGTGGTGACCTTCAAAAACTCTCTTCACCTTTCAGTGTGCATGAGCCATGTAAGGTGCTTCCATTCCCAACTTCACTCCCGATTGACTCAGATACTGGGACAAATGTATACACATATCCATGCACATGAATAGACTCCTACTGTCCCTGTTCTGTGAAGCCCATGTGGAGAAGCAATAGGCTAGGGAGAATACAGTCTCTTGCTTTCTTACAAATAATGACATGCTTGCTTTTTGAAATGTCTTTTCCAAACATGCATAATAATCTTTTGCTTCTCTCCCATTCTCCTTTGTGTCTTTTGTTTACTCCTCTCTCACTCCCATTCCCCAACCCAATCTTGATTTCCCTCTTTATCCTAGAGAAGGTGATTTAATCAAATCCTATACTTAGCATTTGAACGGAAGAAGCAGAGTTGACAAAAGTCACCTGAATTATGTTGGACATCTCATAAAATATAGCTCCATCTGACCCCCTCTCTGCCTTAATAGCCAATAAATCACTAAGAAACAAGGACTGTCCCTTCATCAAAGAGGATTTCATAGGTTAGGGAAAGGAGTCTGAATGTTATTCTAAGTACAGTAGGAAACCATAGTTCAGTTTTTAGCAGGAAAGTGACATGATTTGGTTTTCACTTTAAAAGGATTAGTCTGCCTTCTAGGAGGTACAACAATGAAACTAGAGAGACCAGGTAGAGGGTTCCTACATAATCTCAGGGTCACCTGACTAGGGGGAGAGAGAAGGATGGATTTGGGATATATTCTGTATGGTATCAACAAGACTATAGTTAATGCAGTAGGAGGAAGAGAGAATGGGTGAGGTGAGGAAAAGGCACGAATCAAGGCAGTTTCCTTGGTTTCTACTTGAGCAACCAAATCACAGGGGTTGCCCTTTAATGAGATGGGGTACAGAGGGATAGGAGAAATCTGGGAGAGGAAATCAAGTGTTACATTTGGCTACCTTATGTTCCAGATGCCTACTAAATATGCAAATAGAAATGAATGAAAACAGTACCTCTTTTTAGTGGGAAGGCAAGAACTTGAAAACGCCATGGTATCAAAGCACCCAGCAGAGATATTCTCTGTTACAGGAAGTAAATACTTGATTTTGCCTTGGAAGTAACATGTCTCATTACTCAGAGAATGTTTCTTCAGAAGGACCATGAGACATGCAAATGCACAGCCAAGATTTTTCTGGATGCAGAGGTGTTAGAAGCCAAAAATAATAGAGCGTGATGATGTAAAAGAACTTCCTTGTGGTAGGCAGAGTGGAATGTCTGCAGATTATTTTATTTAGAGCAAAACTGCTTTCCCAAGTATGGATTTGGATTGGCCTAAACAATTGTACATTTTTGTTAAAAATGTATAAGGGTCCTTGGTGACATAGCGTGGATGAAGATTGGGTGAGCTATCTCAGAAGGGATGAGGAATCGATATCCCAAAACTTAGCAGGAAGGATATGTAAGCCACAGAATCTGCTTGCAAGTGAGACATGACTGTAAAAGGGAATGAAACCTGGAATTTCAATTAAATTTACTCACATTTTTCCACTTGAGTATTTCCAGACCATAACTCACACTTAGAGAAATATACTGATGCTTCACTCTTGTGGTTAAGCATAACCATATGATTTTAACCCTAGGACCAGACCATCTCTCTGTAGAGGTATAAGGTGAAATTTCTTCTAAAGAAAGTAGGTATCTTCATTGTCCATGTTGCACTGGAGAGATTCACTCTTGCACCAATACAAATGTAGGAAGGCATGTCTTTAACTAGAAGGAATGGTAATGAGAAGAATGAATCTTCTTCTTGTTCAGACTTGGAGTAGGCATGGCTCTGGACCTTAAGTGTGTCATATCTGCATGTGAGTAGCCCTTTAGGGGTAGATAAACTGGTTTCTGAAGCGTGGTAATAGCCTAGAATCTGAGGGGTCTGGGCATCAGTTTTAATAAGGATCATATCGAGTAGCTATTACAAACTGCTCTCTTTGTTGTTGATTTCTTGTTATCAGTAAACATATTGTAAATCTTGTAAAGTCAAGAGCCCATGCATGGATGAAGCATCACAGGAGAGAGCAGCAGTGATCCAAAGGGGGGCATAGAAAGAAGCCAGTGTGGCATTGGGCAAAACTAAGATGGTTGGCTGAGGAACACAGCAGCAACCAGAAGGAATTGATTTAATAATAACCATCCTTGGAGACTCCCAGAAATATATGGGAAGAACTTGGCAAAAGACTAGAATTACTGCACTCATGCAGAAGGAAGGCTGGAGCCATCAAACATCTGATCTTTAGAAGAGAATACATCTTCATTTTGTCTACAAAATGAGATACCCTGAAATATTTGATTGTATACTTTTCTTCATTGTAAAATCTTTCAAAACAAGGACTCCATAATTATTTCCAATGAAAGGCTAAAAATATCCTTGAATTAAACCTTTTAATTCAAATAGCCCAGTTTATTTTAAAGCATCACCAAGTCATGCTTCTTGAACTTGTATATCATGAATTCCACTGTTATGAAAATTATGAAATAACTGCTTTTAAATGAGCCTAGAGTTGTAATGGTAGGAAGAAAAGGATTTTGTGTGCACAGATTGTTTAGTTGAAAAAGATAGCCCCATGTTATTGTTCTTTACTGATAGTGCCAGGGACAGTCAGCCAAGGAGGCCCCATAGAGCAATAGATTTACATTGCAAACATGTCAATGATGTATGTGGCAACAGGAATGAGAATTAAACTGGATTTAACTAGCGTAACCTGGGGGCTAACTGAGGTTCATTTCCTAACTAAAACTAAAACAGAAAACAGGAAAAAGACAGAGATAGTGATCCTAAATCTCTAATTACTCTTAAAAAGTTTATTAAGAAAATAATTTAAAAACCTTTGTCTTTGGGATAAAATAAAAAAGAATTACTATCTTGTATCAATAGATTTGTTTTATAACCCAGTATATAGGGATATAGGCTCTTTTGATAAATGTTCCATGTACATTTGAAATGAATGTATATGCTGCATTGATTGTATTATTATTGTATAAATACTGATATGGTCAAGTTGATGGATGTTGCTGATGGAGTCTTCTGTATCCTCACTGATTTTCCATCTACTTGTTCTGTTAATTACTGAGAGAAGAATATCAGAATGTCCAATGTTTCTCCCTTTATTTCTGACAATTTTTGTTTCTGTATACTAAAGTTACATTATTAGGTGCATAAACATTTAGAATTATTGCAAACTCTAATTAATTGACATTTTTATATTTATATAACCAAGAGCTTTCTTATGCTGAGTTTTATAAGGGTATTTTTTTTTCTATTTACTTCCAATTGTTCTGTGTCTTTATATTTAACCACACAACTATAGACATTGTATGACTGGATTCTGTTTTTTTTTTTAATCTTCTATCTCTCTGCCCTCTAGATAATGTATTTATTCCATTTACATTTCATGTAAGTAATGACATGGCTTCATTTTCAGTCTCCCATCTTACTGTTATTTTTTTTGTTGTTATTTTTTTCTGTATGGTTCCTTTGACATTTGTTGCTTGGTCCTTCATTTCCTGCTCATTTCCTATATTCTTTTGGGTTAAGTGCTACTTCTTAAAATGTATTCCTGTCTCCTCTGCCTTTTTTGTTTCCAGATTTATTAAGATACAACTGATATGTAACATTGTGTAAGTTTAAGATGTACAGCATGATAATTTGATACATAATAATACACATTATTGCAAAATGACTTTCACAATAGGGTTAGTTAACGCCTCTATCAGCTCACATAAGTGTGTGTGTGTGATGAGAACATTTTACATCTAACCTCTTAATAACTTTCAAGTATGTAATAAAGTATCATTAACTATAATTGCCATGCTGTACATTAAACCCCAGAACTTATTAATCTTATAACCAGTAGCTTGAATCCTTTTGACCAATACCTCCCCATTTCCCACATCCCCTAGCCCCATGCAATCACCATTCTACACTCTATGTCTACAAGTTTGTAGACATAGATTTCAATTATAAGTGAGATCATATAGTATCCACTTTTCTCTGTCTCACTTATATACTTAGTATAATGCTTTCCCGGTTCATCCATGTTATTGCCCATGGCAGGATTTCCTTCTCTCTCACAGCTGAATAATATTCAATTTTACATATTTATAGCACATTTTCTTATTTGTCCATCTGTACAGGGACACTTGGGCTGCTTCCATTTCTTGCCTATTGTGAATAAAACAACAATGAACATGGGAGTGAAGTTATCTCTTTGAGATTCTGGTTTCTTTTCTTTTGGATATATATCCAGAAGTGGCATCACTGGATCATATGGTAGTTCTATTTTTAATTTTCTGAGGAACCACCATACTCTTTTCCATAATGACTGTACAATTTACATTCCCAACAACAATGCATGAGGGTTCCCTTTTCTCCACATCCTTGTCATTACTGTTATTGCTTATCTTTTTGATAATAGACATTCTAATAGGTATGAGGATATATCTTATTGGTTTTCATTTATATTTCCCTCATGATTAGTGATGTTGAGCATCTCTTCACATATCTATTGGTCATTTGTATGTCTTCCTTGGGAAAATGCCTATTCAGTTCCTTTGCCCATATATTTTTTTAATTGGATTGTTTGCTGTTTAATTATCAAGTTGCATGAATATATGTTAGATATTGACCCATTAGCAGAAATACGGTTTGCAAACATTTTATCCTATTTGGTACACTGCCTTTTCATTTTGTTGATAGTTCCCTTTGCTGTACAACAGTTAATTTGATGTAGTCCACTGTTTATTTTTGCTTTTGTTGCTTGTGCTTGGGTATCATATCAAAAAATTATCGTGATGGCCAACATCAAGGAACTTTATCCCTATTTTCTTCTAGTTTTCTTGCTTCAGGTCTTACATTTAAGTCTTTGATCCAGTTTGAATTAACTTATGTGAGTGATGCAAGATAAGGGTCTAATTTGATTCATTTGCCTGTCAATGTGCAGTTTTTTCAGGATTTATTGAAGAGACTGTCTTCTCCCCACTGGCTTCCCTATCAAATATTAGGTGACTATATATTTACAAGTTTATTTCTGAGTTCTCAGTTCTGTTCTATTGATCCATGTATCTGTTTCTACGCCAGACTATTACTTTCTTATGACTATAGATTTGTAATACAGTTTGAAATCAGGAAATGTGTCACCTCCATTTAATGTTCTTTCTCGAGATTGCTTTGGCTATTTGGGGTCTTTTGCTGTTCATATGAAATATAGGTTTTTTCTATTTCTGTAGAAAATTCTGTTGAGATCTTGACAGATATCGCATTGACTCTATAGGTGGATTTGTGTAGTGTGGACATTTTCTAATTTTAATTCTTCCAATCCATGAAAATGGGATAACATTCTATCTTTTTCAATGCATTTAATCAATATCTTATAGTTTTCAGTGCACAGATCTTTCACTTCCTTGATTAAATTTATTCCTAATTATCTTATTATTTTTGATGCTATTGTAAACAATAGTTTTATTTTTCAGATAGTTCATTGTTAGCATAGAAATGCAAATGATTTTGTATATTGATTTTTTTAATGAAAGTCTTTTTTATTGAAGTATAGTTGATATTCAATATTATATTGGCTTTACCTAAACCACAACATAGTGATTTGACAATTATCTACATTATTAAATGCTCATCATAAGTGTAGTTACCATATGTCAATATACAAAGATATTATCTTCTCTATTCAATGCTTTCATCTCCATGACTAATTTATATTATAACTGGAATTTTGTGCCTCTTGGTCCGCTTCATCTATTTCACAGCCCATTCCTTTCCCCATGGTGACTACTAGTCTCTTTTCTGTGTCTATGAGTCCATTTCTGTTTTGTTCATTTTTTTGTTCATATGTTGATTTTTATCACTGAATTTATTAGTTCTAACAGTTTTTTGGTGGACTTCGGGGTTTCCTAAATATAAGATAATATTTTCAAACAGAGACAATTGTACCTCTTCCTTTTTTTTTTGGATACCTCTTACTTCTTTTTCTTGCCTGACTGTTCCAGTGAGAGTTAGCTTCTGTGTTGTGTTCATGATCTTAAAGGAAAAGTTGTCAACCTTTCATCATTGACTATGAAGTTAGATGTTGGCTAATGTATGGCCTTTATCATGCCATATATGGCCTTTATGTTGAGGTATGTTTCTTCTATACCCCATTTGTTGGCATCTCTTATCATGAAAGGATGCTGAATTTCGGCAAATACTTCTGCATCTATTGAGATGATCATGATTTTTATCTTTCACTCTATTGATGTGGTATATCACATATATTAATTTGTGTTTATTGAACTATCCTTGCATCCCAGGGATAAATCCCACTTGATCATGGTGAATGATCCTTTTAATATGCTGTAGAATTCAGTTTGCTCATATTCTGTTGAGAACTGTTGTATCTATATTCATCAGGATATTGCGCTGTAGTTTTCTTTTCTTGTAGTGTTCTTATTTTACTTTGTTATCACAGTAACACTGATCTTGAAAAAAGAGCTTCCCTCCACTTCAATTTTTTGGAAGAGTTTAAGAAAGAGTCATATTAATCCTTATTTTAAAATTTGGTAGAACTCACCAGTGAAGCCTAGGTTTTTCTTTTGGGGGAGGTTTTCAGCTAAAGATTCAATTTCCTTATTCACGATTGGTTTGTTCAGATTGTCTATTTCTTCCTGACTCAGTCTCGGTAGATTGTATATTTCTAGGAAGTTATCCATTTCTTATAGGTTATCCAGTATATTGGTGTATAATTGTTCACAGTAATCTCATGATTCTTTGTATTTGTGTGGTATCAGCTGTAATGTCTCCCTTTCATTCTTGATTTTGAGTTTTTTTTCTTTCTTAGTCTAGCTACAGTCCTGTATAGCCAGGAAGGGGAAGGAGGAGGCCAGTTCTGGGCCTTCCTTCTAAATTATTGTGAAAGCAACTGGAACAGGTGATAAAAGGCAAGTTTATCACCAGGAGGAAAAGCTTCTATTTCTCAGCAGCTCTGCCACCCCCTGGAAAAATGAGTTGTGGTTTTCTTTTCTAACTTGTGCAAGTTACAGACAGTCCAGGGTACTCCTGGGTCATTTATTAGCTATCCCAAGAAAACTTGTAGAGGAATTCTGTGCTGTGATGCCCCTTTTGCATGAAGGGCACAGCATTCAGAGGGACAGGAAGCCTTGAGAACTTATTAGATTGTCTCTCTCCTGGGTTTTGCTAAGCCTCACGACTCCCTTCACCCACACACATTCACAATTACTTCTACAAATAAATAAGTTGTAAATGCTTCAAGGGTGGGTATTACAGTGTTTTCATTTTCTCTAGGCAAAAACCTGGCAAGGTACATTATTATGGAAGATGCAAGTCATTCTGCATGGCCATGGGGCAGAAGATTCAGTCCACCGTAAGGCACACTGCCCATCTTACTCTCAGGACTTACTTCTTGATGAGAAATCAGCAGTAATTCTCTGAAATTCTAGACTTCCCACAAACTTGGGGAAAGCCTATGACCATGCACAGTATCCCAAGTCAGAAATAATTCTTGAGACAGAATTCTACAATGTATAGTTTATTTCCTTCCTCTTCTCATGACCATATAGGTTTCTACCTATTCTTGCCTCAGTGTTTATATGGTTTAACTCCAGAATTTACGAAGACAAACAATACTGTTGACAACAACTCTGGATAAGGACCATTATCATTCACTAGGCATATTTACCTGTAACACACTGTTAGTAAGAAACACGCAGCAGATCCTGGTGTTTTCTCTAGGAGATAGATAAGGACTGGAAGCCAGAGTGGCTGGGAGAGTGATATATGGATCTGGCATGGATTTCGTGGGGTTTTGTTCATGTAGTTTGATATGAACGTGACATGATCATTTCTTGCATCATAGGCTACAGATCCTAGGACATGAGTATTCTCTGAGGCATTCTAAAGACAGGAGAGAGAATTTCAACCCCATGCTAAGAAGAATCACTTTCTGCTTAGAGTGGAAATAAAAATGAATCCTTAATTGTGCAAGAGGCAAAGATGAAACATCACTCCCTGTGACTGTCCCCAAACAACACTTGTTAATAGGATTACTATTTGATGACTCTATGGTCCCCACTGTGCCATTTGCACACCTGGGCCAATGCACATGTTTCTCTCTTCCTACAATCCCAACTCGTGGTGCATGAAGGTAAGAATGATGTGGGACATGTGGATACTGATCGGAGATCACACGGCTTCTAATTCTGCAATATTCCCTCTTCTCGAGTATAAAAATGAATGATTTAGAGGCTAGAAGTAGAGAAACACCTCTTCTCACTGTCAAACAGACTCACAAGGAGTATAGACAGACCTAAAAAACCACAATTCCAGGAACAAGGATGACAGTGTCCCCTGTGGTTAAGAATTCACAAAGAGCACTAAGCAGAGGCCGTTGGTTTCAATGGCTGATGGATACTGTTAAGGAATGAGTGCTAAAGCTGTGCTATGAAGGGTAAGATGTACATGGGAATAGTTCAATGAAATAATAAGATGATGTTTATAGACAGTGGAATCCAAAGACAGGAAGAGATATTCCTGAGATATGTCTCATTCAGGCTATCATTAACAGAAAAGCATAGACTGGGTGGCTTAAACAACAAAAATTTATGTCACAGAGTTCTGGAGGCTAGGAAGTCCAAGATCAAGGTACCAGCATGGCTGGGTTCTGGTTTGCAGGCAGCCTTCTTGCTATGCCCTCCCATGGTGGACAGAGAGCTCTGATCTGCTCACTCCCCCAAAGGGCACCAGCTGCATCATGGGACTCTGCTCTCATGCCCTCATCCAAACCCCATTACCTCCCAAAGGCTCCACCGCCAAATGCCATCACACTGAGGATTACAGCTTCATCAGATTAATGCTGGGAACACAAACACTCAATCCATAGAGAGCTGGATTCTGGGGGTTTAGTTGCATAATTCTGAAAAATGAATTACAAAATGCCAACTATTCTCAGAACAATATTGACTAATCTCAGAATATCCTCAGAATAGTAACTGAACTGAATGGATTGCAAGCCAATAACAATATACTGAAAACTCTAATGTCTGGCATTTTACCCGTTGGAAAGTGTTAGAAACCAAAATTTCTGATATTTCCCAGGAATTATTCAATTGATTCCTAAGACTGATCCTAAAATTCACCAACCCTGTGCTGAAACACAATAGCATCATAGAATTTCCGAGCCGGTAGATGATTCTATCCACTATCCCATCTTTGCTCCTTTTAAAGATGAAGAAAGTAGACTCTGGGGGACAGAAGATGATGCTGAGATCTCTTTAACCATGAAGATTAGGAACTAGTTCGCTAAAGTTCTCACTACTCTTCTCAAGTAAACAGTTCTGCTTATATAATTCTTAGTCACTTACTATAGTTTTTCAATTCTTCCAGGTGATATATGTGAAACACAGCCGCCAGCAGAGAGCCACTAGCTCTGAGTCTGTCGTGTCCAATTTTATGAGGCATAAATAAATGTCTTCTGAGTTGCTCTTGGGAATGAAGATATATCTCTATTGTTTCACTCCTGAAACTAGGTTTTGCGGAGAAAGACTGGCTTTCATTACCACCTAAAGCCTTCCACTATGTCATTGACAGATGCAGTTAGTAATGCCTATGACTTGTACACAGTATCATTCAACCTAAACCAAACAGAATTCTGGGAACCACTTCCCATAACATGAAAGACACTGTAAGGGCAGACAGTAAAAATGAGCAGGCCCTGAGCTGGAGAGAACAAAAATAACAATAAGCCCCATGTCTAAACTGGGTGAGGACGGTGAAGAGAAACTCCCAATAGCATTTAAGGGTCCCTCTGTCTAAACAGAAGCAGGTTGGGCTTCCCTCCTGAGGGATTTGCAGTATGGAGGGGAAGGGACTCTGAGTTTGGACTTGACTGGAAGGTGTTTCGACCTTGGTGCACTCCACTAAAATCCAAAGGGGGCACACAGGATGTAAGCATGACTGCACAACAGGGCTTGGGTAATTCTGTTAGTGAGAGAAACCAGAAATTCTGGAACAGGTGATAAAAGGCAAGTTTACTACCAGGAGGAAAAGCTTCTAGTTCTCAACAGCTCATCATTCCCTTGACCTGACACCCCCTGGAAAAATGAGTTATGGTTTTCTTTTCTAATTTGGGCAAGATGTTACACACAGTCCAGGGTCATTTATTAGCTATTTCCCAAGAAAACTTGTAGAGGAATTATGTGATATGATGCCCCTTTTGCATGAGGGGCAGAGCATTCAGAGGGACAGTAAGTCTTGAGAACTTATTAGATCGTCTCTCCCCTGAGTTTTGCTAAGCCTCACGATTCCTTTCACCCACACATATTCACAATTACTTCTACAAATAAATAAGTTGTAAATCCTTCAAGGGTGGGTATTACCCAGAAATTCTGACTGGGACCCCAAAATATGTTTATAAAGATAGTCTACCTTGTATTTCTCAAAATTTTGAGATAAAAGAGGTAGAGAAAGAAATACACTGAGAAATCCCTGAACAACAGAAACTAACAAGAGGTTGGAGACAATAATACAAGTAGATGTGGATCAGGTGACATTTAAAGACCTGTGAAGGTGTTCACCAATGCATCCCCTGTTTTTGTGACTAAAGCCCAGAAAAGCAAACAAATTCATTGCACTAAGCCTGGACCACCAAACCATATGATTTATGTAAGATGACTTAGGAAATCAGAGTGTCAATATTTTTTAGTTTATGCATCACTAGAGTGGCTCTGGGTGTTTTAAAAACTTTACATTAATTCTCCAAAGAGACAGAAATCATTAAAAATGGCTTATGCCCTAAACAAAATGTTTTCCAACACATGGTATTTCAAAAAGCCTTCCTATACAATGAAGCATCAAACACCTGGCACCTTCTGGAACACATGATGGACAATCGCTGAGGATGAGGGTCCGTTGCAATTGTCAGGAATTCTCACTGGTCACTTCTTTGTAATTTGAACTCTTCTCTCAAAGGACTATCTTAGTTCTGACTGCTTTAATGAAAATACCACAGACTGGATGGCTTAAACAACAGAAATTTAGTTCTCACAGCTCTGGGAACTGAAGTCCAAGATCAAGGTGCTGGCGTATTCAGTGTCTAGGGAGAGCATGCTCCCTGGTTTGCAGATGGGCTGTACTGTACGTTCACATGGCAGAGAGCAGAGAGAGCAAGAGTAAGCTCCCTCATCTCTCCTTGGAAGGACACTAATACCAGTCATGAGGGCTACGTGCTCATGACCTAGGGAACCCCCAAAGGTCCCACCTGCCAGTAACATCACAGTGGAAGTTAGGATTTCAACATATGAATTTGGGGGTCTCAGACATTCAGTCTCTTCTATAGAAGGAGACCCCAATTATTAAACTATTAGAACAATATATATATATATACACACACATTACTGTTCTAAGACTACTACTGTCTCCTGATGAAAACTGTGAAACACTTTCCAAAAGTTAAAACAACCAACTGAGATTGTGCCAAAATGCAGAAACCTATGAAATAAAAACTTGCAAGTTTTGAGGCTGCCCTGTATAGTCTTAGATAATATGGAGAAGGTACAAGTTCCTGTTTTCAAAATGCTTATAATCTAATTTAAGAGAAAACAACACATTTCCCTCTGGGGAATTAAATCCTATCCAATGTACACTTAAAACACCGACTTTTCATTCAGCATACCAACAGTGAGGGGACTCCCTCCCCTACACCCCATTTCTCCCCACCCTCATTCTCTTACCGGCTTACAGGCACATGCAGAGGAGAGTAAGAAAAGCTATTGTGCCTTGGTTCACACATATGGAACAAAAGGTGCAGAGAACTGAACTGCTTGCCAGACTTCATGCTGAAAGTGTTTGCCAGAATTAGAATTACCTTTTACTCTACTAGACTAATCATTAAATAAGTGGAGAGAACTCAGTTCCTTTTGTATTACTGAAGAGTAACAGCCTATAATACCATTGCAGTTAGAAGGACTTAAATAGTACACTTAGAGATATTAGAGATCCCAACCTCCTAAAATTTGAGATCTCCTGAAAACCTTGGATACAATTAAAGAAAAGTCTATTGACTACCTCATGAGACAGTCTGATAATTCTCATATTCTTGGTTGACAAGAGGTTTTTCCATTTCATTCCATTCATTTTGATTTATGGAAGCTGGGAAGACTTCCTTTTTCTTACAAAAGTGAAATTATTTGCAGCACTTCAATACTCTTGGTGAACCTCATTTCCCTTATGAAAATAACAGAAAAGCCTCAGACACAAAGTAGATAAAACAAATTGACAGGGGACGTGGGTGAAAGAGAGATGAGAAAACTATTCTAGACTAAAGGTCATGTATGTTTCAGCCACAAGAATAGAAGAATTCTTTGGAAGAATTTAGTTTCATTGAATCTAGTAATTTATAATGTTTAAAGCCTTTCATGATCTCTCCAAGACAATTAATTTACTTAAATGTTTAGTGCGAGCTACAGCAGGCTCTCAGTACTCATGCATGCATACCATGTCTTTTGAGGAACAGAATTAAGTAGATATAATGAGGAAATTATAAAATATAACATTCTTTTCCAGGCAGCCACTGGTTCTTCTTAACCCATGCCTACATTAGCAACAACCAGAGTCACACAAGTCAGACCATTTACAGTCCTAACAGGGAACAGACAACCCCCGGGAGGTTCTAACTGAACTGACTTCAGCTAGGAACTCCATGAAATCACTGAAGACTGAACTTTAACAAGCAAAAGTTCAGGCATGGGGTGGGGGTGCTACTGAAATGATCTATGGAAGACAAGAACATGGAGAATTTTCTACACCAATGAATTCTGCCTAGCAACATGATAATTCACATTTCCATAGTGCTACCTTATAGGATCTCAAAGAAAACTGACAATTACTCTAAATCTGCACCATTGCTCTTTTACTTCTACATCTAAATAGGATTCATGATTCTCCAAGGTTGTGGGCAATGTGAGTTACCGCAGGGGACCATGCCACACAGCAGCAAAATTGTAGAGAGAGAGGTAGGAGCCCATGTAACTGAGGCCACATTTCCCTTCTTTACCCACTCCTCTCGTCTCAGTCTCTAGCATTAATTTTAGGAACTACAGCAAGTGTTCTCAAGTTCCAAAAAGCTGAAGAGTATTTTAAATATTCTGCTTAAGACTATCTGGCAAATATTTACTAGGCAGCAAATATGTGGCAGACATTGTGCTGAGCAAGTATTAATTAGGCATGGCCCTGATTTCAAGGAGCTCACCAGCTAACGGACCTGCAAGGGTGATGTCTAAAGGTACAACAGATGTAAGGACCAAACAGAAACCACAAAGAAAAAAGGGGACAAAGTATAAACCAATTAAATACTAATCTGAGAGCAAAAATAATCATTTTTGATGCTTAAAAGTGAAAGTGACCAGGTCAAAGGAGGCAGGACACTGGATCCTTAAGCCATCCCCATCTGTCTGCATCCCTGCACCTCATGACCTACACACCCTCAGCACCAACTAATACCCCTCTATTTAACTGGCACAAAGTGAAATTATAAAATACTAGCAGTGGAAGGGACCCTACAGATTACTCCCTCATTTTAGGACTTAGCCTTAAAATATTGGTTCATAATCCCATAATTACTTTGTTGATGAGAGAAGTCCGGAATGAATGCAAGTCATTTGACTCCCAGTCCTGGGCTCTTTTAGCTGCACTGTACTGTCACCCACTCACGGGATTTTCCTAATCCCACCCAAATTCTCACTGCTCGGACAAAAGCCCTACATTCACCATGGAGCTCATCCACCCACCATGGCTCTACTGGTCTCACTGCTCTTTGAGCTCCTACAGCATTAACACGCGCAGCCACACAGCTGTCCCACCAAACATTTTCCTGTTTCTTGTAGGGAACCCTCATGAGGACACTGGAGGTAGCTGGAGGGCAGGGACCGGATACCTGGCACTGTTCCTCTGCTTCTGACTTCCGGTGGGGACAAAGAAGGCAGCTCTGAAGACTTCCTCAGTGGCTGAGTCGTCACTTAATGTAACCTGATTATTTCTGCCCACTTATGCTGGGTATATCAATGACCTGCTATTACCTGAAAAAGCCATACCTCTCATCAAAGTGGCACAACCGCTTTATCATAGGGCAGTTATTCCAAGCATTGGTGCATCGGAATTCAAAAGACATTCAACTCAAGTTTAGATAAGGTGCAAGAATACAGTAGGACGTAGTTTATTTGGGAAGGATTTGCTGTTTTTGCTCTGTGTATAAAGCACTTAACCTCTCCGAATCATACAAGCAATTAACAGAATGAAGCGACAATATCTGTATTGTTGCAAATTTAAAGTCAGTTGTGAATGGCAACCCATTCTAATGCCCATTTCCTCCATCCTGCTGCTCCCTGTCCCCTAAAACCAGATCTATTCTATGTTTCATTCTGTTCATTGTTTGTATGGTTCTAGCAAGTATCTACGGAGTTCGTTAAAACAGGCTTAAGTTGGGACTCCTCCCTATGACATTTGGGTTTCAACAGAAGTCTTCTAACATAAAGCTCCTTCAGGCCTCAAAGGACTGATGATGCTCCCACGGACGATGAGAGGTAGCAGTCGGTGGTTGGAAAAGGGCGCCTTACTGGCATGCCTTAAGTCATGCACATAAGCAGCGGCCTCAAAGCATCTTGGAAAGTGCATAAAACTGGAACTAGAAACTCTATGTTTTACTGTCGGTCCTGAGTGAGTTTCAAGTTACTCCTCTCAAAAATGAGGGCAGTGGCTGAGATGGTGACTGAAGTCCTTTCAGCTCTAGAATTCCATTCTACCCCTTTATCCGCTTTATACCTGGAAGACAGACTTAGCTAAACAAGACCAGCAGCCATGATGTCAATTGTAATTTAGTGACATGAGGATCTATACAAAATTATGCTGGTTGGGAAAGCTAGAAATCAAAAATGCTAGTTTCCCTGATTCTTTATGGTGTGTTTACAGGTGGATAAATGAGGGTAATTTTCCAATTGAAATGGAAATAATAAATATGTATTGCATATTTATATGCATATATACACACATAAATATTTACTATGCAGACAGGGGGGAAAAGCATTTTTCGAGTGAAATAAAATTATTTATCAGCATTAGGGCACACTGTATATATCAAAGTCTGAATTTCAGACTCTCATCTACAAGGTTGGAGCCCTCTGCCTTCCCCATTCCTTATTCTCTCTTGCAATGTCAGTAGTTCACACTGTGCCTGGCAAGCAAGAGGGGAAGAAGACTCTCCAGATGGGTCCCATGCACTGCAGAGGCTACAAAAGAGGTAAGTGTGTCTATGGCTAATGTGTCATTGCTCTAATTCTTAAAATAGTTAGCATCCCGTTTCAGCTGATGGGGACCAAGGCATTCTATGGCTCCTGGATAGAAACTGCAAAGTATCTCACTGTTAATCAAATAAATGAATATTTTCCCTTAATAACATAATACCCAGGGCAGTAATATGCCTTTCAACAAAAGAGCTGCCAGTTCACAGGCATTATCAATTGAATCTCAATAAGTCTGAGAGAGGTTGTTTTACCTGCTCTTAATGCACAGCCCTGTGGAAAACAGATCTGTGTGAGCTCTGAGGCAAAATAGCACTAAGAGAAATAGGCAATGAGCTTACCCTCTGAATCGCTAATTCAGAATTGTGACCATATTTTACATTGTTACTATTGTTAGTAACAACATAATTACAAAATCATATGGTTTAAAATTTGTGGGTCAGTGATTCCCAAATGACACTTTCCTGAGTCTTTATTTCTCAATTTCCAAACTGGGCAGCCTCTGCTTTTGGTGTTCTAGTCACATTTCACAAAGAAAACCAATGTAATGCAATAATTATCTGATTTATTTAAAATATCAACACCTCATAACAGGCACACTTTCTGCAGCTCCTCCAGCCTGCTTCTGGTCAATAGCTCTGTGTCTGGGAAACATGTATTTACCAAACAGGAATTTCAATTTGCACTGGAATGCTCCAGAGAACATGGGTAAAGCAGAGTAGGAAAAACCAACAGGGCTGGCTGCTGGCACTTCTCTGTTTCATTTTGTAAGAACACAAAGCACTATCACTGTCCCCCTGTCAATGTCTTTCAAGTTCACAACAGACAGAAGAGACCATGCCACTCTGAAGTAGGTGGGCTCTGCATTCCTTCAGCCAGGAGGTAACTTCTGGGAGCAGGTTGAACAGGGTGGAAACGACTCATTAATCCAATCACTGTTCAACAGGCATTTACAGGATGCCTGGTATGCTGTGTTTTGTGGAAATATCATGTCCTGGTGGACACACACGACCATGTCTGAGGTTGCCAGAAAATAAAAATAAACCCAAAAGAGGCTGGGTTCAACTACATGCTCCATTCCAGGGGACCTCACTCCAGGCCTCCTGCCCAATCGTGTATTTCTAGGCTAGATTCTACTCAATGGGAAGAGTGATAACACAATCATCACATATAATTTTGCAAAACTTCTCCTAAGAACAATTGCCAGGAATGTGCACTCAGCTCCTCTGTCCATATGCCTCTGGTCAGATTTAGAAAGCAAGGAAGAGCAAAGAGGAAAGAGAGAGTCAGAAAAACTAAAAGAGGGAAAAGAAAAATTGAAAGGGAAAGAAAAGGAAAAGAAAGAAAATTGACTCTGAGGACAAGAGGGAGCTGTGCTCTTTCTCGACCATGAATACATTTCCTCCATGTAAATGCATCACAGACATTTGACGAGACCTGTCAAGTGTTCAAAACCTAATCTATGGATTTTCCAGTGGAATTTTACACTACTGCCCAAACAATACAAGAATCCTTCACGTACATCATCCTAGCCATTTACAGCCATGGACTGAAAATTGGTTGGCAAACTTAGGGCATTGTGAAGCTCAATTAAACACAGCTCATTCTTTCTCAAGGTCATTACTCTTGGTAGTGCACTTACCAGCAAGTGAAATGAGTTGGACAGCACACAGAAGCAGGTATATGCTTAAAATAAACTCTGGGGCCTTGAGTACTATAAAATCTTTGTTAATTTACCTCATTTCCTTCAGAATTGGGGCAAGCCTCACCCCCCTCTGGAAAGCCTGCTCTGCCAGCCTGCCTCACTCTACTGGTTCCTTTGATGAATGCCTACCCCTGCCTTGCTAACCACTCCCACTACCCCTAACTTTACAGTGCTGTTCCTGTTCCCCTGGGGCCAATCCCACTGAGCTCCTCCACTTCAGTGGGCAGGGCAGAGTGGGGCTTAGGGCAGTCTATAGTACAAGCGAGCACGTGCCTTTAGCTTGACTAGAACCACATTTTAAATTGGACACATGCAACAACAGGAATTCATTCCTTCCATCCATCTTGGGGTGCAGAAATACTTCTTTTAATGATCTTGGGGTCATTTTGTTTTTTGCATTGCAAATCCTAAAAGGATAAAACTCCATCCTAAACCTACTTAAACTTCTTTTTTTTTTTGACCAATAAATTGAATTTTTTTTTTTGTAGATAATTATTTTTTATTGAAGGGTAGTTGACACACAGTATTACATTACATTAGTTAAACTTCTTTTTTAACAGACAAAATTTAAGCCACACTTCCATGGCTTACATGAAAACTGAGGCAATTTTCTCCATCACGATGGCCTTGGAAAATGCATTGTTAACTCAGAGAGGAAGCACTTGTCTTAGGTTAAAGAAAACAAGCAAAGCAGCAATTGGAGCTCTGATGAGTCTGTTTTTCTCTCCTCAGTTAAGTTACTGCCCTAGGTCCTAAGAAATACAGAAGACCTGACATTCAGAATGACTGTGAAGTAACATTCATATAAATAAGGCTCCCTGCCCAGACATATAACTTCCCTTTTGACATCTGCATGGCTGGTATTTTAAATATCACCATAGTGGCTGAAACAGTCATCTTCTCACTTCTGACCTATGTGGCAAGTCAACCTGTGTATTTTCTGTGGGTGGAAACTAACCTGGCTGCAATGTTTCTTTTATAATGTGAATTTAGAAGTCACAATTATAAACAGATTTCATAACCTTTAAAAGTATTCTGATCCTCACCCAAGGATGACCTCAGAGCATCCTGATGTAGTTGACCAGAGAACAGGAAAGAATCTTTCCTGAATTAACATTTCTAGGTCTCAAAAGGGGAAAAAAGGGAAATCGGATGCAAAAATCTGCCTGTTTCCCTTGTCCAAACTATTCCCATTAAAGGCATTAAGATTCTCCTATGACTCCCCACAGCAGGATTTGCATAACATTCTTGCAAAAGCCTACTCAGTCACACATGAGCTCACTCCTGCTGACCTCTACAGACTGTTTCTCATGGCTTCCCCTCACTGGCTTCCTGCTGTCCTCACTCCAGGGTTATCACCAATTAGGGTTTCTGTGCTTGTTTTTTCACCATAGGATGCTGTCAACTATATTTTACTGTGGTTTATGACCTCAGCTAAAATCATGCTAATCTCATATATACATTCCTTGAACACCCAAGAACTCCTGAAAAGGAGTTCTTAACCCCATTTATATCCAGTCTTTCTTTAACTTTTTTTCCAAGGTTGAAGTCCTTAATCAATTTTGAAAAGTTCCCAGCCACTCTCTCTAAATATTTCTCTTATTTCTTTCTCCTCTCCTTCCACAGGTTTTAATTACCTATGATTAAACCATTTCAGATTTTCCCCAGGTTTCAAATAGCCTATTTCATCTTCTCACTCTTTTTCTCCTTTATAGTTTGGGCCATTTGTCCACTTATTCTCCTGCTCCTTCCCTCTGCTGTGTCCTGTCTGCTATTAAGCTCATCAAGTAAATTCCTTAGTTTTGCTTTTGTAGTTTTCATTTTCATCATAGCCACTTGGTTCTTTATTTATAGTTTCTATTTTCTCTGCTGAGATTTCCCATGTTTACATATATTGTCCACTTTTCCATTGATCCTTTAACATACATATCACAGTGATTTTTAAGTGTGCCTAATAATTTCATCATCTAGTCCATCCCTTGGTCTACTTTTATTGATCCTTTCCTCTCTTGACTTTAACACTTTTATTAAAGTATTCCTCTCAATACTTTAATTTACAATTTCCTCTCTTGTTTCTTTGCATACTTCATGAATTTTTATTGTGGTTCAGACATTTTGATAAAATCATTGTAGACACTAAAGTAAATAACAGAAATTCCAAAAAAACAGATACACTCCTTCTGCCAGGGCTCAGTTAGGCTAAGCTGTAGTTGAAATGCATCTGAGCTTAGGTTACCTTTGGTTAGATTCAGTTACCCATTAACTCCAAAAGTATGCCCAGGACTTTCCCTTCAGCAATTCTGGGCCATTGGCAAGTCTCTGGAAATATTGTTCTGTGATATCACCCAGTCACCAAATTTTCAAGCTCTGAGAAATCACCTTCCACTTTTCAGCTCATCCTCCAGATTTATTTTTTATCTCAAGGGAGTTCTCCTTTTGTTCTAGACTCAATTCTGGCTTTGTGCTCCTCAAGGTATCTCTTTAGCTGTACTGCCTGACCCACAGCGCATTCTGTGAAGCCCCTGATTACTCTGAGGGGTTATCTGTTTCCTGCCCTCTTCCCAGCCTTTGGAGGCCTGCTGTAGTGTACTTGATGAAGGCCCAAAATGCCTGAGAGAGATTTCTCTCATGTCTGCTGCCCTACCCCACCTTTAGCAGTCTTCCGCCTTGTATTTAAGTAAGGCCTCTCAAACCTGTTCTGATTCCATCATTTGGCACTGTGCCTCTGTGCATCTGGTGAAGGTCCCTGGAAAAGAGTCAGCAGCTGGATGCAGATATGCCATGTCTGGAGCTCCTAGGGGTTCTAATTCTTCTTGATAACTCACATGCAACTGTCAAACATTGAGCTGGTTTCTCTTTATTATTTCCTCTGTGGTAGATTTTTCCTCTTTACTAATCCACCAGGAATGAAAGCAACTGTGGGTCTCTTCTCTCATAGAAATGGCTTGCCACTTTCTGGAATGTAAATAATTCAGCTTCCTTTGCCTATTCAGCTCTGATGGGCTTGAAGAGTTCAATGTCAATATTACAGTGGACATCATAGTCTCTTGTAACTTCCTACATCCATCCAGAAGTGGAGGCACACATTGTGTCTTTTTGATCTTTATTTTGTCAGTTTCTGGATGGTGCTGGGTACTTGGTAGCTACTCAATTAAATTTTTGTTGAATGTGTAAAAAGAGAAAAGTGGTATTAATAGAACACCAAATTGCTTTTATTAGCCAGACACCTAACTGGGCAAAGATTTATAAAACTAAATATGCCCTGTATTTTTTGAAGAAGCAAAGACTACACAAATAACAGAACTATTTATTTTTAGTAATACCGCCATTCTAAGGTAACTTTTACTTGGAACTGTTATTTATTATGATTCTGTAACACAGATATATGCACAGATATTTCAGATGAAGAAAAATCAATGTAATCTAAGCAGATATGATTAAGACATTAACTGAGAAGGGAAAAGTAAACTCTAGTGTATTTAAGTGGAAAATATAGGAATTAAGTTAGAAAAAAAATTTGATGGAAGTTTGAACTGGTTTATTACTCATGACTTTTCCAAGCTTAAAGTGAGTACAATTACATTATTAGTAAACCTCATTACTGCCATGGAAATGCCTGTGGTTACACTCAGTATTTTCTCCCAATCTCATGATTGACTATGGAAAATTGCAAGGCTAGATTTCCCCCTGGTTCATATTAAGCTGAGAAATTATACTAAATTATCTGTATCATTCCTTCTAAATATGTGCTTTCAGATCATATCACAGCTAGGGCACTGAGAAGACATTTCCTTATACAAGATGGACTGATTATTCAAATTAACTTTGGCAGAATGGACATGCTCCTTTATTATTTGGATAGCTACTTGGTTTCACTGACAGAAATGAGTAGCAAGGGTCAGAACGGTCAGTGTGCTATGAGTGTACTTATAGCATCAAATACCATAGGCAAGCCAGGGTTGTCTCAGCAGAACAATTTTTCAGACCTCACTCACCATACAGACTGAATATAACTGACCTCTGTTCAGCTCTGGTTGGGGGAACAGAGTAAATTATTAGGAAGACACTTGAGATGTGGCACAGCCATACATTAATAGCCACACTGTAGCAATAATGCTTTGACCCAGGACAGACAAGACATTGCTCAGTACCTACTAATTCAGACTATGAGCCAAGAAAAGTGTCTATTTTTTCAATCTTAGGAAAGGTAACATTTATAGGAAGAGTTTGTGCAATGAGTCATTTGCTTCTGTAAAAAAGCATATTCTAACACACCCCTAAGAGGATACTTGTTTAGACGTTCTTAGACTTGGTCGCCTTGGGGGTATGCTGGTTTCCTGTGGTAGTTTAAAATGTCAACTTCATTCTTTAAAACCCTCCATGGTAGGAAACATTGGCCATCCTCAAGAGCATCTTTCCCTCTCTTGTAGCAATTAAGATCAGCTGGGAGAACTTTCATAATGGCTCTGGATGGAAAAACAGAGTTAAGAACAGCCAGGGTATTTATTCATTAAAGCTTATCAGGGAACTCCTTCTGCCAACGACCTCACAGAGCCCTACTCAACAACAATGGAGGAAAATCACACATAGGGACTTTAAACCAGCCATGGCCCAAGGTCTGCCATCCCAGATGGCATCTAGCTGCTACTTCTCACTCAGTTCTAACCGTCACTTGTATGCATATTTCTCAAAGATTTACAGTAGGAAACAAAATCAGATTGGTCAAAGACCTTTTTGTTTAGTAGTGGTATCAATAATTCAGATGGAGGCAGTCATTTGAAGCTTTTAATGAATCTAGATAAATACCTTATACAGGCTTATATGAGTTACATTATGACCAAAATGCACCATGCTAAGTAATGGCTGGGAAACTGTGATGTGGTTGTTTGGGACATGCTGAGGGCCTTCAACTATGTCACCTTCCCCCTTTTAAAGCTTTATTTTCTGTTATAACTCTTGTGTTGGTAGTGGGAACACTGGGGTTTATCCTAAAACACAGTGAGATTTATCCTAAAGAACTTGGAAATGATTGGAGTCCAGCTTAAAATGGATCAGAGCATAGAAGACTCTTGGGACCTCAAAAATATCCTATAAACAGTTTAGCCTAAACACAATCAACTTGGGGTAATTCCTGCTATTAGTACCTTTAGCTCTTGAAAGACTGAAAGGTGAATAGATTCTATTCACAGGCACATTTTTCTGGCCAAAAAGGAAAAATACAGTTCTTAATGCAAAGTAAGAAATGGCTTGGAAGTGCTCATTTTACTACCAATTCTCAATTCCCTGCTTCATTTGGCTAAATGGGGTTTATGGAGCAAGGCTGACAGTCTGGTAAGATTTGCACACTCAAGCCACAATAATGAGTCATCTTAAGCATGCTCTTCTGTTGCTCCATTCTAGCTTAGTGGAAGTCCAGACAATCTATTGAGCATATTCTCTGACAAAAGTATTTTGAAGAAAAACAAAAGAATTGTAAGGTCCCTTTTCTTCAAGGGACTCGCAATTTGTCACCTAGCCTATGAATATTTCAATCTTAAATGGAAGGCAGTGAAGAAAACAGAAGAGTAATTCTACCAGTCAATTTCCAGCTCTAGAAGAGAGGATATCTTGAATAAACAAGTCTATTTCTTTTCTTGTCATTTATCTTAATAGTCAATATATGCACATAGTAAAAAAGAAAGTAAAAGAGAGAAATATTCCTCTTACCATTACCCAATGACAATCCCTATTATCAGGTTTTTAAAAATATACATGCAAAGCATCTCACTGGTGTTTTTTTCTTTGTTTAAAATGTATCTTGGAAATTATTCCATATTATTACTGTTAGAATTGCTGTATTCCTTTAATAGCTATATAATCTCCCATTGCATGCATATACTATAATTTAATATTGCAACTTATTTAAATAGTTCCCTATTGATAGACATTTAAGCGCTTCACTTCTTTTGCTATTAAGAACATCACTGTAATTTGTGGGAAGTGGGGAGAATAGTCAAGTGCATTGCTCCAATTTCTTTTATTTCTGCTCTAGATAATTTTGTCTAGAAAAGTCTAAGACTGGGTTCAGATTTTTCATCTTGTTGTGCCCAAAGAACTAGTTTTTTCAAAGCTGAGGTCTAGTAAATTTACCAGGATATGTATCTATTTTGATTCTAATGTATCAACATTGGTTGGCACTTGAACCCTGGGTTCAAGGCTTATTTTGGTTATGAGAAGTTTTCTTGAATTGCAGGTTTAGATTTCTGTTTCCATTTCATTCTTTGATTCTTTTCTTCAAGAATACCAAATATGTATATGTTAATCTACTTTGTCTTCCATATTTTTTCTTAATATTTTACCCATTGCTCATGTCATCTTCATTTTGTTGGCTTTTCTTGATACTGTCACACCTGTATTTCTAACCATACACTTTAACCATTTTATTGAGGTATGACTAACATATAAAAAGCTCTACATGTTTAATGTACATAATTTGTGAGTTTGGAGTTAAGTATACAATCATGAAACCATCCACAATATAAGCCATGAACATACCCATCACCTCCTAAAGTATCTACTGCCTCATTTATTTAATACTGCTTTTTTTAATAACAGAAACATTTAAGAGCTACCCTCTTAGCAAAAATTTAAATATACAATACAGTATTGCTTACTATGGGTAACAATAAACCTGTGCAGTAGACCTCTAGGTCTTATTTATCTTGTATAACTGAACTTCATGCCCTTAAATAACACTGCCCCACTTCCTCTGCCATATTTTCAATAATCTGAATTTCTCTGGTGTTCCTTCCAAGCAAGACTTCATATCCGATTATTTTATTTTTTTCTTTCACTTATTTCCTGAGCTCATGTTTCACCTTCTTCCATTACCTTACCACATCTTCCAAGGCCTCTTCTACACATGGTTTAAGTTTTTGATTTATAGAAGTCATTGCTTTCTCTAAAAATAAGTTTAAATACAAATATCATTCTTTCCAGAGAACACTTCTTAGGTGCATATTCTCTGCCATTTATATTTGTTTTTTCTAATCTTTACTACATTACTTGTATACAGAACCTGTTTTTGGTTCTTCTCCTTACCTCCTACCCCAGCTCCCCTTAATTTATCATTTCTCTTTGAACAATGGGAGCTCGTCCTGGAGCAGGTGTAGGCTGCTGGAGGGGTCCCCTGTGATCCAGGGCTAGGCAAAGGGCATTCCAGCAGCTGCAGGCTGCTCACAGCACCAACCTCCCTGCCTAGCTCACAGCTATAGCATGCCTGGGTCATTTCACATGTGCCCACACCTTCTACTCATCCCTCCCCAGAGAGTCCACACACCTTACTACCACTGTTCCCAACAGTGAGTGACTGGGTTGCCGCCAGGTTGTGCCACCTACCCTGAAGCTTTGTGCTCTGTTGGCTTTGTCCGTAAACTGCCGTTCTGAGCATCCTGACTCAATGTCTCTGATCACCTCTACTTTACTTTTAGCATACTTGTCCACTTGTCCTTGTACATTGTGGACTGAGGTGGCAGATGCCTTCTAGTTCCACTGAAAATGGATCTTGTGCTTCCTGTTTTCAAACTTCTTATTTTCTGAGAAAAAGTGGAAACAGCACTCTCTCTACTCCTCCATAGAAGGAATACGACCTACAGTCATTCACCTGGGGCCTCCACCAATGTACCTACTGCCCCAAAGTGGGGTACAATTAGTGCCTCCTCTTGGTTGCTATCCCCAGTGAAGACCGTGGGAAGTCATGAGCAATATGGAAGGCAGTGAGACCTCTGAACTTCTCTATAACATAACAGCACAGGAGTAGTCTGGAGAGCATGAAAGAGAATTAGGACAAAGATATTACTTCCTCCAGTATGCAAGAAAGCTTAGAGAGCTCCATTTGGGACTCAAGAGAAATGCAATTATGATGAAAAATGGGTGCTGGTTCCTATTGATTTTCTAACTATTTCAAGTTTGGGGGAAATGTAAAAGCCAAATGTTTTATGTGTAGTCACACTCATTGCTGAAGTTGTAGGGGGAAAATGGTCTTTTACCAAAGATAATAATTAACTGAGCACTTACTGTTAATTTACTGAAGGAAATGCTCATTTACTGAGCATTTAGCTGTGCATGTACTTAGGTCTTAGGTATTTTCGGTATTGCAATTTTATTTTGAGATAATTGTAGATGGGCATGCAGTTGTAAGAAATAATACAGAGACCCCTTGAATTCTTTAGCCAATCTCTCCCAATGGTAACATCTTGCAAAAGTATGGTACAATATCACAACCAGAATATTGACATTCATACAAAGCCCAGATTGTTTCCGTTACTACGAGGATGTCTCTGCCCTTCCACAGTCGCGCGCAGCTCCCTCCACTCCATCTCCTCCATCACTCCTGGCAACTAATAATCATTTATCCATTTCTGTAATGTTATTTCAGGAATATTATATATATGGAACGATACCATATGTAAACTTTTGGGATTGGCTTTCTTCCCTTAGCATAATTTTCTAGAGATTCACCCAGGTTGTTGCATGTATTAATCGTTTGTCCCTCTTCCATTGCTGAGTAGTATTTCATGGGACAATATATCACAGTTTATTCACCTGCTGAAGGACACCTAGGTTTTTTCCAATTTGGGGCTCATTGAATTGTGTCCCCAAAATGCACATGATGAGGTCCTAACCCCCAGGAACTCAGAATGTGACCTTCTAGGGGTGTTGCAGATATAACAGTTAAGATGAGGTCATACCAGAGTAAGGTGGGACACTGATCAAATGTGATACGTATCCTTAGAAAAATAGAAAAGCCTCTATGTGAAGACAAAGACAGAGATCAGGGTGATACAGCCACAAGCCAAGGAACACCAATGGTTGTCAGAAAACCACCAGAAGCCAGGAGGGCTTTAACAGATTCTCCATCAGAATCCTCAGAAGGAATCATGCCTGCTGACACCTTGATCTCAGACTTTTATTCTCCCCAAACTGTGAGAGCATAATTATCTACTGTTTAAGCCATCCAGTTTTTGGTACTTTGTTATGACAGCCCAAGAAAATGAATATAGGGCTATTAACAATAAAGCTGCTGCAACCATCTGTGTATAAGTTTTTGTGTGAACATGTCTTCAGCTCTCTGGGATAAATGCCCAGGAGTGCAAATGCAGAGAGGAGAATGGAGTTGCAGGTCTCCTTTTTTAATGAACTTCCAAACTGTGTTCCAGAGTGCCTGCACCACTTTACATTCCCAACAGCAATGTGAGTGATCCAGTCTCTGCATTTTCCCTGTTATTTGCTGTTGTCACTATTTTTTTTATTTCAGCCATTTGTTAGTCTGCTGAGTCATTAATTCTTATTGTTGGTTTTAAATTTCATCTCCCTAATGGCTAATGATGTTGAACATGTTTTCATACACTTATTCGTCATCAGTCCTCTTTAATGAACTGTCTCTCCATTTTTTTTTTGCCATTTTTAATTGAATTGCTTGTTTTGTTTACAGTTGAGTCTTAAGAGCTCTTTATATATTCTAGATACTAGTCCTTTGTTGAACACATGGCTTCTAAGTATTCTTTCCCACTCTCCAGCTTCTCTTCTCATCCTCTTTACAGGTTATTTCAGAGAGCAGAAGTTTTTAATTTTGCTGAAGTCTACTTTATTGATTTTTCCTTTTATGGACTGTGCTTTTGATATCAAATATTGAAAGTCTCTACTTATTCCAAAGGTTTTCTCCAATGTTTTCCCTAAAATTTTTATTTTACATTTCTTATTTATTCTTATGATCCCCTTTCAGTTAATTTTTGTGTAAGACTGAGACTCATCAGAGGTTGAAGTACACTTTCCCCATGAGTGTCCAATTACCCCATTTGCTGAAAATGCTATCTTTGCTCCATTAAATTGTTTGTGCACCTCTGTCAAAAATCAGTTGCTCATATTTGTGTGGGTCTCTTCCTGGTTACTCTATTCTGATCCACTGATCTATGTACATATCCCTCTGCCAACCCCACACAGTCTTGATTACAGTAGCTATGTGGTAAGTCTTGAAATTGAGAAGACTGATTCTTCAACTTCGTTCTTCACTTCTGAAAGTGTTTTAGCTACTCTACTTTCTCTGCCTTTCATTATACATTTCAGAGTATTCTTGTCAACATCTAAAAAAATATTGCTGGCATTTTGATAGGAATTATGTTAAGCCTATATATAAATTTGGAGAGAATTAACATCGTTTATTTTTTGGAATCGTCCAGTCTATGAACATGCTATGTCTCTCCATTTATTTAATCTCCTTTGACTTCTTTGGCCAGCATTGTATAGTTCTCACTATATAGAAGACTTATATGGGTTTTATTAAATTTACAAATAATATTGCATTAGGTTTAGTGATTGTAAACGGTATTGTATTTTTAATTTTGGTGTCCACATTTTCATTGTATGACATAAATATACAATTGATTTTTGGATGTGTATCATTTATCCTGTGATCTTGCTTACCTCAACATAGACAGTCATGTCATCTGGGACCTCTTGCTTTCTGTCTGAATGCCCTTTCCTTTTCTTGAGTTATAGCACGAGCTAAAGTTTCAAGCACTGTGTTGAATGAGAGTGCTGAGAATAAACACCCTTGTCTCATTCCTAGTCTTAAGGGGAAAGCATTCCATTTCTCACCATTAAGAATAATGTTACTCGGGAAGACTCATGACAGAAGATGAACAGAAAAAAAAAAAACTTCAACAAAGATCCACACACTGTCACAGGTGTAGATGCACTCATCCCACCAGTTCCTGGACTTGCCATGGGAAAGATGAAGGAGATATCTAAGCTGGCCTGTGCATGCAGTAAAACAAAAATTGGACTGGATCTATACTGTTGGAACTCAACCAAGAATTAGGAGAAGTGCAAATTGTAGCACTCCAAAATCTTACAACCACAGACTATTTATCGTTAAAAGAACATATGGGATATGAACAGTCCCCAGGAATGGGGTGTTCTAGTTTATCTGAATTCTCTCAGACTGTTTAAGTTCAGTCGGACAATATCCACCATATCATAGATAAGTTTTCACAAATGCCTAAGGTGCCTAACTGGCTTTCTTGGTTTCACTGGAGATGGCTGGTAACTACAGGTATGCTTTGGTTAGGTAACTATATTCCTATTATGTTAATGTGTGTGCACAATTTAATTAGTCGTTTAAAACCTATCCATGCTGAAGTTACTCTACAAGAAGATATGTCAAAGAAATAATCAATCTTCCCAGGTTTTCTTCTGCCTGCTACTTCTGTAGCTTTTCTTCTTCCTACCTAATCACAACCTTTAAACAGAACTCGTGCCACATGTCGAATTTACCGAGTATCATAATTCTTCCAAGTGGTAAAGACACCTCAAGACAAATGCTGGGCATAGAAGCCACAGGGCATAAATATGCAAAGAAGTAAAAAGCTAACCTTTTCAAACGATAAGGCTTCTCTCTCACTTACCAACTTCACATTTCCCTGTATGGCCCCGGAAGATGACTGGTTAGCCAGAGACGGGTAAGATTCCTCAAGGGAGGAACAACCTAAGACAGGCACAGTCGCAGGGGGCCATCTGGTGAGAAAATGGGGAGCAGCAGAGGTGAGTCTTAGAACCTCCCCCCTCATGTTCTGAGAGAAATCTTCTGCATACATGGATGTTTATTGCCCTCGTCTAGCGCGGATTAACGCATAGTCTACAGGCACACACCTGATCATCTACATTTGCTCTCTTACAACACTAAACTCTGTTTCCTACCTTTATCTCGTATCTACCTACCACTTCAGCATTTTATTAAAAATAATAATAATAGAGAAATGTGGTATCCACATATAAATCAGGTTTAAAAATCAAATGAGTATTCATATTTGAACTGACTGTTTATAGTTCATAATGCATTAACAAAACCGAAAGCTTCTGTGATGGCTGCCCTTGCACTGTTCACCATGTAACTTATTCACTATGTAAGAATTTGTACTCCATGTAATAATTTGTTCGTTATGCATCAGAAGATTGGAGACTGACGAAAATTGGGCTTGGGGTGGATTAATGATTGTGCATTGAGTACTGACCCCCCTATACAGAGATTTGTTGTGGTTAACAACTATTTGATCAATAAATATGAGAGATGCCCTCACAATATATATATATATATATATATATATATATATAAACACACTTCCAATTGTAAAATAAATAAGTAACCGGGATGTAATGTATAGCATAAGGAATATAGTCAAAATATTGTAACAACTTGGTATGGTGATACCTGGTACCTAGAAATATCATGTATATAAATGTTGAGTCGCTGTGTTGTACACCTGAAACTAATGTAATGCAATGCTGTTGTCAACTACCCTTCAATAAAAAAAAAAAAAAAAAAAAAAAAGAATAATGTTAGCTGTAGGGTTTTTTTTTAGATGTTCTTTATTAAGTGGAAGAAGTTCTCTCCTCTTCCTAGTTTCTTGAGAAATTTTAATCATAAAATTGAGAGTTTCAAATCAATTTTGTCAGATTATTTTTCTGTATAGATTGATATGATCATGAGATTTTTCCTCTTTAGTCTCCTTATATGATCTACAGTGATTGATTTTCAACTACTGAATCAGTCTTGGATCACTGAAATCAACTCCATTTGGTCATGGTGTGTAATTATTTTCATGTTGCTGAATTCTACTTGTGATTGTTTTGTTAAGAATTTTTGTATCTGTATTCATAAGGGATATTGGTATGAGGTTTTCCTTTTTTTTGTACAGTCTTTGATTAAGGTACAAAGGTAATGACTAGGTTCATAAAATGAACTGGGAAGTACTGTCTCCTACTCTATTTTCTGAAAGAAATTGTGTAGAATTGGTGGGCCAACTCTTTAAAAATTTGGTAGTATTCTCCAGTGAAATAATCTAGGTCAGTAGATTACTTTTTGAGTATTTATGAAGTCAATTTCCTTAAGAGTTCTAGGGCTATATATCTACTTCTTATTGAGTGAGTTGTAGTCATTTGTGTTTTTTGAGAAAGCGGTCCATTTTGTCTAAGATGTCAAATATATGTGTATACAATTGTGTGTAGAGGATTCCCTTTTATCTTTACACCTGCAGACCCTATGTGATAGCTCCTGTTACATTTTTGATAAGGTAATTTATGTCTACTCTTTATTTATTGGTCTTCTAGAAGTTTGCGAATTATGCTGATTTTTTCAGAGAACTAGGCTGTTGTTTCATTGATCTTCTCTATTTTTTTTAATTTTCAGTTTCATTTTTTTGTTTCCTTCCTTCTGCCTACTTTGAAGTTAGGTTGCACTTCTTTTTTCTAGGTTCTTAAGAAGCTTACATTATTGATCTGATGCTTTTCCTATTTTCTATTATATGTATTTAGTGCTAAAAATTTCTCAGCACTACTTTACTATGCCCCACATATTTTGATATATTGTATTTTCATTCAGCTTAATTTTTTGAACTATTTCCAGTTGTGTTCCTCTTTGACTCCTGATTTGGAAATGTGTTTTTTTTTTAGTAGCCAAGTGCTTGGAGATTTTCCTGTTATCACTGTGTTACTGGTTTCTAATTTGTTTCCCCTGTGGTCAGAGAACACATTATGTATGGGTTCAATTCTATTATTGAGATGCGTTTTATGTCCTAGGATGTGATCTGTCTTGGTATATGTTCCATGAGGACTTGAAAAAAATACGTATCTTACTGCTGCTTTCTGGAATGTGCTGTAAATATCTGTTAGATCCTGTTGGTTGGTGGTGTTGTTGAGTTCTCCTACATCCTTGCTGTTTTTCTGTCTAGTTCTATTCATTTTTGAGAGAGGAGTGTTGATCTCCAGCTATAATTGTGGATTTGCCTATTCAATTCCTGATTTCTGCTTCAGATATTTTGCAACTATTTTTGGATGCATACACATTTTGGATTGCTGTGTCTTTTTGGTGGATTGAAATTTTTATCATTATATAATGTCCTTCTCTGTCTCTACGAGTTTTTTGGCCCTAAAGCCTAATTTATGTGAGATTAACAGAACCAAGATTGTTTCCCTTAATATTTGTATAAATTAATTTTCCCATCCTTCATGTACTATCTGCTTATCATTATGTTTGAAGACATTCCTTATAGACAACATATGTTTTTAAACACACTCTGCCAATCTGTCTTTTTATTAGTATATTAAGCCACTTATCATTTTAATGTAATTGTTGATATGTTGAGGGCTTTACTCTGCCTTTGTAAATTTCATTTTCTATTTTCTGTTTTCCTTTTCCTGTCTTCCTATAGATTATTTGAACATTTCATAGAATTTTCACTTTGCTGTGTTCATAACCTTTTTAAGTGAATTTCTCTGTGGTTTTTATCTGCTGCTTGAAATTTTACATTACATGTAATTTATCACAACCTACTCATGTCTTTTTACCAATGTGAGTAACAGAAATATTCACTCCCTTTTTGTCCCTTTACCATCCACCTTTTATAATATAATTGCCTTAAATATTTCCCTTGCATACATTTAGATCCACGTCAGTGTTGTGGTTTTTGTTTCAATGGTCCAACACAATGTGGAGAACTCAAGAGGAGAAGAAAAGGCTGTTGTACTTAACCACACTTCCACTTATCATGTGCTTTGTTCCTTCCTGATGTTTCAAGCTTCCGTTAGCCATTCTTTTAGGGCAGGTCTGCTGGCAATAAATTCTGCTTTCCTTCATCTGAGAATGTCTTGATTTTCTCATCATTCCTGAAGGATTTCTTTTCTCTTTTTTTTTTTGGATATAGGATCCTGGGTTGACAATTATTTTCCTTTACCACTTGAAAAATAATGGGTTACTTCCTTCTACCTTCTAATGTTTCAGATGAGAAATTTAATTTTTAAAATTTTTACCAATATCATGTTTCTCTGGCAGTTTTTAAGACTTTTTTCCTTTTTCTTTAATTTCCAGAGGCTTAATTACAGTGTGTTTTTGCATGCATGTCTTTGGGTTTACTCTTTGTGGACTTTAACTTCTTGAATCGGTAAGTGTGGCTCTTTTACCGGTAATTCCAGCGCCTGTCATCTTGGTGATGGTATCTGCAGGAGGTTTTTTCATTCAGCTTGAAGTCTTCCTATCCTTGGTATGATGAGCGATTTTCAGTTGAAACCTAGACATTTTTGTCATATGTTAGGAAAACATGAATCTTATTAAATCTTGTGTTTCAGCTGGATTTAGCTGATGCTGGGAACGTGGGAGGTGCTGCCTCATCACTGCCAGGTGGTGGCAGAAGTTCAGTTCTGCCAGTTGGGCTCCATCAATACCCGGGGTGAGGGCACTCCTCAGCACTCTTTGGCAGGGGTGGTGTCTCCAGCTCCCCCTGTGGTGCCCACCGACACCAGAGCAGGGGTGTTCTTGTCACCCCTGGGAAATGGTGAACATTGCGATTTTCCACCAGACCTCCTCCCACCCACCTCAGGGGGACAGTGAGGGGTGCCATGCTGCTTTCCCAGAGGTCCACGCAGTCGCCACTGACAGGAGGCTGGGTGGGGCAGGCAGCCTGGATACAACACAGGGATGAAAGTCCTGACTTCCTGCCTGGCCTCCTCTGACACCACTTGTGAGAGCATCAGACACGTCCTGACAGCCCTGTGAGGGTGGAGGTCCAGGCTCCCCACTGGTGTGGGGGTGGAGACACAGTTTGTTCTGTGTTTGGCTGGAAGGGAGCACTTATTATCTAAAAGTATCTGTCTTTATGGGTTGCCCTTCTCCTGGCCCTTTGACTAGCGGCCCCAGGTTTTGTTAGGTTTTTTTTCTTGTCTGTGCCCACTGGCACTTCTGAGTTGCTGGCTTCTTCAACTCCAAGCCTGGGATGTGATGCAAAAAGAAACCCCAGAGAACCTATTACCATATCATCCCCCATGTCCCATAGTCCCAGCCAGCCTTTCTCTCCTCCTTTCAGTCTGCTTAGATGTAGGGCACATTATCAATAACGTACACAGAGGATCCCACAGGGAAAGTGTGTCTACTTTATCTTCTTGGAAACAGAAGTCTGTCCTAAGTATTTTTCATTTAATCTTCACAATAATTGTCTGAAGGTCAAGTATTCATATCTCCATTTTACATAGGAGGAAACTGAATCACAGAGAGGTTAAGCAGCCTAAGACCACACAGCCAGGTTTCAAACCCAAGAGTCTGTCTCCAGAGTGAGCACCTCAATCAGCACACAAAAACTCCGCTCCAGTAATACATTTTCATGAGGAAGCTCCTTACTGGTCTCAGCTGGTTTCTCCCCACAGGGCTGGACTCTCAACCACCTTACAATAGCTGGGATGCTCCCCATGGAACATGGCCCCCTGGTCACATGCCCCAACCTTTCCCCACCCCTCACCCACAAATAGACACCAAATCTAAAGGTCCAGGTCCATAAGCATAAAAATAAACGATCACATTCCTGTGTCTGAAGGTCTCTCATGAGAGTTAATAACCTGAAAGTGATGACTACAAATGTAACCTTTATATTGATCACATCCTGAATTCAAAACCTTTTGTTTTCCCCCCAACTGCTTGCTGCATGTTCTTCAAAGTAATCATTCTTTCCCTTTTAGGCCACCTCCATTCTCTCTGCCTTCATTCCCAGTCATCCCCATACCCCCCAACAAAGTCTCCCCACTTCTGTTACCTTCTCCCCTGCCTAAACCATGGTGGCACTGAGATAGAAAGAGCCTTCGGGATCTTTCACAGGTGACACGGTGACTAAGGGGTTGGACAATATTCCTCTGCTCTTAGTGGCATAAGCCTAGAGCACAGACTCCACCACCCACTTCAGCCACACCACAGTGACTTCCTTCTCGGGCCCCCCAAAGGAGTGTGAAATGGTTCACTATTTCATGCATGAGGTGCCTCTTTTCCTTCCATCCACACTAACTCAGAAACACCACCAGGAAGAATTCCCACTGTAATAAAAAAGGGGAAGGAGTGAATGATGGCATTATGCCATCAGCATGCCAGGGTGCACACACTACCTGCTCGCTCAGTCATAGGAGCTGGCATCCAGCCTGCCTCACCAGGAATCAGCCTGACCAACCTCTAAGACTGATGCTTTTCTCCACCCACCTTAACCCGGGATCTTTCTATCAGGCCTTTTCAGCTTCCTGAATAACAGCCAGCCTGTTGGCTTGCTGCTCCCAGCCTGACTACTGTATCTTTCTGGAAGTCTCTAAGCATGCCACATTGCTCACGGAAGAGCACCATCATTAGCTACTTCACAGTCAGCAAGCAGAAGTAAGGTAAGTCAAGAGGTCAACCTCCATTTTCAAACCGAGGGCTGCTGACATTTGCAAAATCCTATAAGGAGAGCCTTAGAAATTCTCTTCATTGTGCCCTGCCCTGCCCAAACCCTCTGGACTCGGGCAGGACTCCTCCCTAACCCCTGCGACTTATGTTCCACACTGGATGAGAGGTTGTGGCCCCAGGAGCTGCTCCACCCCACCCTCCCGCTGTTCAGCAGGAAATCGGGCTGCGTGCAGCCAAGGCACCTCTCAGGGACCATGTCCTTCTGACACTAGATACCATCCCAAACCAAAGCCACCTGTCTGCTTGGTGACTGCATAATTCCATCCCGCATCTGCAAATGTCCAGGCTATTCATTCTTCGGTGCTCTTCTGGCTGTACAAGGCTCAGTATGCAAAGGCAGCCATGATACCAATTCTTCCCTCCAGTGAGGGGTGTGGGTCTCAGGGCAGCCCCATGCCCAGGACCGTGCGAGCCAGCTTTTCCATGAGATGCTCAGTACACACCCTTTCTCGGGCTGGCTCCTGCCTCTCCAGCCTCGGCATCTAACTCTCCTTCTTCTCCAGTCAATTCAAACTAATTGTAGGTCCCTATGTACATCATCCTTTCCTTAACTCTGCACTTTTCTTAGCATGAAATTCTTCTTCTTTCTGCCCTGTGAACTTTCTCCTTCTGGTAAATGCCTACTCATGCTTCAAAATTTAGTCCAATTGTCCACTAATTGGGAAACGCTGCCTGATCCACGAGCCTGACTTGCTGGTACTCCATGTCCCCTTAACAGTCTGCCCATGTTTCTATCATCACGCTCAATACATTGTACAATAACAACCAAAGAATTTACCAACTATTCCCCAACTATATAGGTTCTGTGTAACTGAAGGATGCTTTCCCATTCAATTTTATAGTTCCAGATTCTATAACACAGGAGTTGTAAAATAATGCTTAGTGAAAGGGCACACCCAACTTATGCACTGATTGAACAAATATTTATAGAGTAATTGCAAAGATTGTCCAGAAGGTGCCTGGGTTCCTGAGCACTGATGCTAAGAGGAAGATGCCTTCATCAGCTCTTCCACGGGGCACACTGGAGACCAGACCCTCTCAGACTGCTTGGGGAGATGGGAGGAGAAGGGAGAGAGAAGGAATGGGCAGGTGCTGGCTGCTGCTCACCAGGGAAGAGGTGATGAGGCTGGGCAGGGCAGGGGCACGCTCTCCTCAGCACCCCTGTGCATGCACCCTGAGAACAGGAAGGCTCAGCCATACTGGTGCCAGCTCAGGGGAACCCTCTGCTATACAGCTTCCTCTCTTGCCAGGGGAGACATCGGTAGAATCCACACAAAGGCTAAAGCAGCATGTCATTCTCTCTGGTGTTTTTACATCCTATTCAGCTGCATACCTGCATATTCCTCTCTCAACTTGAATGCCAGATTAGGAAGCAGGGCCCATACATACAGGTGTCTGTGAGTGAGAAGTGTGTATTTTAGGGAGTGCCTACTTAATCACGTCTCACCCAGAACTGCTATAGGCAAGACTATCGAGAGGCAAAATAGCACCAGCTGATGCCAATTGTGTGTGATTCAGATGATCTGAAAATTAAGTGGCATTCTGAAGAATGCAAGTGCTAATTTACTTCAGACATGGTCCACTAGCTAACAGACAGAATTTTTAAGATGTATGGATAACTTCTCTTACGAAAGCTTACCAAAACAGAGCACTGACTTAGAAAATTAGTGTGGTTACATGAGCTCCAAATCTCTCTCATCATCCCACTATCTCAGCATGCAGAATAAACATCATTTGTTTCACTTTCATTTATGCTAAATACAAAGGGAATTTTAGCCTATTTTCATTCTAAGTTAGGCTGCTTGATTAATTAGAAAAGAGAATGAGCTCTCCTAGAATAATAAACACTGTACTCAACTGCACATTAACTGAACACCTTACCATACATTTATAAAAAGGAATGGGTGTGGGAAGGTGGCTTTACAATTGGTTTGATCTTGATTTGGATACCAGTTTTGTCACTTTCTAGCTGTGTGAGTCTGGGTAAAAAATTCTCCAAAGCTCAGGTTTTCTCAGCTATCAATGGGAACAATAGAGAGGACACCTCGTGAACTGGCTGGATGGATTATAAAGCTGTCATTTATAAATGCCTGTATATGTGAACTCTACTCTTTACTGTGGCATTAGAACTTTAAGGAGATTCTCATGCATGTATGCAATTAACCTGCATATAAAGGTGGAATAAAATGGCACAAGCATCATGCACATGACCTAGTGCAGACTGGACACGCATTTTGTTTCCACCCACCCTGCCTCCTTAGCAGATTTCTTTTGTGAAAATGGCAAGGTAAACAAGGTGTTTCCCTGTCCTTAAGTAATTCATACTGGTAAAGGGGGATACCATGTACACAGATTATGCCAAATGGGGTGTACACTTTGAGAACAGAATAAAACTAAGGAGGAAGGTAGTGTGCTGAATCCCAGTGGACATCAAGGTCAGCCTCACAGATGAAATATATATGTTAACACAGAAAAAGAGAGAAGCTACTGCAGATGGTCCTCTGACAAAGCACCAGGAAGAATGTCCACTGATCCCCAAAGGATGGAGCTGAGGTGAGCAGAACAGTCTGCTGCCTAGGATGGGCAGGACTGCCCCCCTATGGGAAGGCCAAACATGCCTTTTCTTCTCCTTCTGGCCCAGAGAATTCCCAAGGCCCCAGCACTCTCCCTCTGCTGTAAAACCACCAACAAAAAGTATGTCTTTTCACAGCTTTCAACGGAAACTAACTCCCAAAAACAAAAAGGGAGGGTATAAAGGGGATCATTTAGGAAATAATCTGCTTCCTAGAAAGGGGTACAAACTCCCAAACCTAACTTGATACAGTGGCTTGTGGAGTGGGCTTTGGGGAAGATCCTTAGTAGTGAGGGGACCCTGAGGCTGTAAATGCCCAGGTCCTTTGTCCATTTAGTCTGCCAGGGATACAAACAGTCGGGGCAAAGGAGGGTGCTATTCACTCCACAGAACAGGGCAGAACTTGGGACTAGACAAGCCAGGCTGAGTCTGAGAAGACACACTCAGACTCAAGCCAAGAGCAGATGGCTCCATGGGCAAGCCGTCTATCCTGCCATAGCCTGCTACTTACTCTATACTGAACGCCAAGGAAAATGGAGGCCACAAAGAGAGTGGGGGAGGAGGAAGGAAATAAACATGTGTCCTAAAAAACAGTGTGAGGGAATATCATCCTGAAAATTCAATGGATAAATAGACCTTTTCAAAATTATTCACTATAAATGGGAAGACTTTGAGTAAATTATGATACATCTGTATGATGTAATATGTTGCAGACCTTAGACACATGCTGACAAATAATATTCAGTGCATCAGAAAATGCTTACAATGTAATATTTAGTGACAAGATTGTTTATATACAGTGCTCATCAATACTACAAAACATTCCATGTGTGGTCTGTTTATGTCAATGAAAGTAGAGGTAAATGATATCCTAGGTCTTACATCTAAGTGATGTGCTTATGCAAGATTTTTGTACCTTCCTAATATTTTTCTTGTCTTCCCAAATTTCTGAGTTTATTTTCATGATTTACGTGTTCTGTGCTAAGAACAGATAAGGTTAGAAATGTAAAGATAACAGGGTTTGAGGGAAAGAGTCTTCATAGCAAAGGGGAATGACAGCAAAAACAAGTCAGAAAATACAGCCATGTCCTGAGAGTGGCTGGAGCCCTAGGTGTGTGTCAGTGAGGCAGGAAATGAGCAGGAAAGAGCATCTGGAGTCAGGCCACAAAGGACCATGAACACCACACTTAGACAGGAATTTCCTACCAACCTCAACGCATGTTTGATATTGGGAAGGGCTGTGTTGGAGCTATGTGTTTTTGGAAATTATTCCAGCAAGGAGCACCCTGCATCGATCAGAGGTGAGAGGCTCTTTGAATAGCCCAAGTGTCAGGACGTAATACCGAGTGGCCTCAGTGACAAAGCAGAGGATGTGGTAGATCTAAATGTCGGTGCAAGACTCCAATCAATGATTGACTGGATGCAAACAGCCTGGACAGGGGAGGATTGACGTGGCCTCAAAGACACTGTTCTGGGTGGTTAGCTCCAACTGAACATGTTGGTGGATGTGTTTAAAATTGTTGAGTTGAAAGTACCCACAAAGGCTCTTGAGAAGGCTCTACCTAGGAGTCTGAAATGTGAATTTGCAGCTTGAGAGCGAAGTCAGAGCTGGGGATGTAGATTTGGGAATCATCCATACAAACAGGAGAGATGGTCAGATCATAAAGCAGGAGACAAGGGAAATGAAGAGCAGGAGGAGAAAGAGTGGGAGAAGGGACACAGAGGGACAGGCAATATCAGAGGACCACACTGGAGAGAAGCGGCAGGAGTGGACAGAGCTGGATGAAGCTGGCACAAAGACCAGCCCTTGGCTCAGCTCCACAGGAAAGGAGTTCAGCATGCCAGCAAGAGTCACCCTCAGTGGTAAACACTGCTCAAAGTTCAGAGAGGTTGAGCACCAAGACATGGACAGGCACTCAAAATCATAAATAGGTGATCAAGTGACATAAACATTTTTAAAGTAAAATAAACGTCTTATGTACTCAGAATAGACATGCCTCTGTAGGAACTGTCATGTTACAAACACACCTGGAGTCCCACCCCCTAAGCATCTCATCACAGCTGCTCTCTCACCCAAATGACCTGGAGATGCTCATCTTGGGAATGCCACCGGGGTGACACCACTGCCACTGCAACCACCCCGACAACAGTTGTGATTTAACTCTGCCCACCACTGAGTCCACCCCAGTCGTGGCCAGCATGGAAGTGGAATCGTTCTCTCCGACCCTGCTGGGGGGACTCAGCCTGGCTGCAGGTGTCTGAATACCACCCGAATGAGGGTATTTTCTGTAATTACTGGAATGATGACGTTTGTCATGCAGTTAGGTAGCAGGCAGGAGAGACAAATTAATTCCTAGCTTCCTGGACTAAAAATACATATTTGTCAATTCCAATTGGGTTTATTTTAATTAGTTTTTTTAAGTCACAGTTTTAGCAATTTCTTTATCAAATTGACTCTTTTCCTTAATATTAAAGAGGATATTTTTCACTGAAATATCCCTGCAAAAGCAAACCAGATGGGTCTTCCCCATATCTGGCTTTGCCCGCAAAAACCGGGGTCAGCTTGGGAGCAGGACAAAAGTCACCTGTTGGATCTACTTCTTCATATAAATTGATTCTCCTTTTATTCATTTCTATGAGCTGAAGTGGATGCACTTCAAGTTACTTGAATTTGTGCTACCTATCTTTTTATTATTAATAATAGTACTAAAGCAAGAAACAAAACCTGCTTAAGAAGCAATCCACAGGCTGAGAATGGACGATCCATGTATTATGGTCCCTGCAATTGTTAAATTCAGCAGAAATGTACCTTTATTGCAGTGGAGAGCTCTCAAAATTCCTAACTGGCTGAAGCTGACCGTGTGGCACGACAACTTCCAGTCTTCAACATACACAACACAACACTGGACAACCACTGAGCAGACACGTGGAAGACTACTTCCACACTGGATGTTTAGATTAGAACTGTGTTTCCCCAACTTTTATTTGTATCCCAACCTTCACAGTTTTTGCTATGACTGTTACTCTCTTGTCCTCTTATTTACTTACTTTTTCTTTAATCAACATTTGTTGGTTGAGTCTCTTTCAAAGTTGTAACACAACTGACCTCATAGTATAAAACAAGGAAACATGGTCAGATAAAATAGAGTTTGTCAACCCCCTGGCATGCTAATACCTCTGAGAAGTCTGAGCCTTAAAGATTTATTCCATGTATGTCATGTGGATTTTGTAGCACATTATTTCTTTGTTATCATTGAGCTCGCTTAGGTACCCACATCTCAATGAATTCCCCTTCCCAATAAAGCACAATTTCAATGGGAAAATCCTATGTAAAGGAAACCCAATTACAAATGACAGGATGATCTGTTATAACCAGAGAGCTCTTTAAGGTATCAATCATATCATAGAATCTGGGCCTCATTATTCAACAAATTCAGCAGGTACTCTTCTTGGGATAAGGGTGCAGCCATGAATAAGCAAATATGGTTCCTACCTAACAGGGCTGGAGGCAAGGCATGAAACTGGGCAGAGGGGCCCAGCAGGTCAGGGATAAGGGATCTAAAAACATGAAATGCCAGAGGAATGGCTTCCAGCATAAGATCTCAGTGCTGACCCTAGAGAGGAAAACATACGTCAGGACAGCTACCACCAAAGTTCTTATTTTGTTCTTTGTGAGATAATATTACTTCAAAATGAAATGTGAATTGTTACATAATTTATATTTTTCTTCAAGTCCCTGGCCCTTTAGGACTCTGTCCAAAATTCAAATGTTAAAAAGGCAAGTCTCTCTACATATATCCCTGCCCCTCCACTAGCCCGTTTGTGCTTCAGTGCTGAAGGAGCCTCTAGCTACTGGGAATCTGCCAGCTTCCTTCCGTGGGGAGTGGGTGGATGTGGGTGCCATGAGTGAGCAATGCCTGAGAATAGCCTTGCTATTGGCAAAGGGCTGAGGAGGCCGTGCCTCAAATCTGCTCTTGTTCCAAGCCTGCGCTGCTCTAGTCTTCCCACCTCTCCTACAGCAACTTCATGCTTCAGTTGCTTGGGCCAAACACCCTTGAGTCATCCGTGGTTTGTTGCTCTCTTTCACATCCCACATGCAATCTACCAATACATTCTAGGAGATGCACCTTACAAATACACTACCTTACAAAGGTAAGGACCCTTCTTCTCACCACCACCATGGACATCATGCTGACCCCTCCAACATCATCCTCTGCCTAGACCATTCAACAGTCACCTAACCGATCTCCCTGCTTTCAGCTGTGTTGCTTCTGGTCCATTCTTCGCACAACAACCAGAGTAAATCTCTTGGTGTGTTAATCAGATCATGTTACTCCTCTTCTCAAACTCCAATGGCTTTTCATCTTCCTTACAGGAAAAGCCAAAATGTCCTTGAGACAGCCCACACAGCTTTGCATGGCAAAGCCCGTCCCCTGTAACATACTTGGCCCTGACCTCTTTCCCTCTCCCTGGTGGCCCTTGCACTCCAACCCCTCTCACATACTTGCTGGCCCCTGCCCAGGCTAGGCATCCTTTCTCCCCTAGGCTTTTCCCTCTTACTGCTCTTCCTGTTGGGATGTTCTTCTCCTGATCATGCCTTCTCACTTCCTTTACATCTTTACTCAAGGCTTAGCTTAACAGTGAGGTCTTCCCCTGGGCTCCTGATTTAAAACTTCAATTTTCCCACTAGCACTCAATTTCTCTCCTTTATTTTCCTCCATGGCATTCACCACCAACTCACATGCTCTATATTTTGCTTATTTCTCCTATTCATTTTCTTACCCCTTTAGAATGTGAACTCCATCGAGGAAGTGATTTTTGTGTCTTTAATGGACTGCTATATTCCCAGAACTTAAATCAGTGTCTGTCCCATAGGACCTGCTTAATGGATGCTTGTGAAATTAACGTGTAGAAGGAGGAATGGAAAGGAAAGATAAATTACGAACATGAATCATCAGGATAGCAGCATGCTAGAACCAGACTGAGGTGAGTGGATTAAATTCAGAGGGGAAACAACAAGAATGCTCTAGTAATGTAGGGAGAAGATGTGAGTTGTTCTAATGATGGATAGGAATACACAGCCAATCAGCTTTCTTTATAGCTAGCTTGAATGTGGCTTTGATTATTCAGCACTACTGGGAGAAAAGTCAATAACAAACCCGGTGATCCTAAAAACCTCATTTCTGAAACTTAGGAATTAACTAGAAAATAAGAGTGACTTTGTCACAGGGGCATCACCCCGAGGTAGAACCCAGCAGTGTTTGTGGCCAGTACTAGGGAGAACCACATGATAAAGCCTGAGCTGCTGTGAGGTCTGTAAAAGGCATGGCTGAGTACCTGATATGGCAATAATTACAGTACTGAACCATAACGAGCTTTGACTTCATAAATCCTCAAGTCCCCCTGAATCTGGGCTTCAATAACGGTTTACTTAAGGAGTTAGAGCATTTTAAAAGCGTCCTGATCCTGAGAGGAAGCGTACAATGTAATGGGAATCCTCTTCTGATCAACAGTGTCAAAGAAAATAAAACCAAAGTACCTCACAGTGGCACCTACATCAGTCGGAAGGTGTCCAGGGAAATGGTGAAGGTACAACTCTTAACACATTGCGAAGTTTATTTATTACTAGACCTAAATCAATCCTTGAAACACAGGTGGTATTACCAATACAAACGGCAAAGCAACATATGAACACTTTTTGAAAAAGGTCAATCAGAAAACCACTAAAATCACTTAATAGAGGGAGCTCAAAGAGCACAGAAAGAGCTTCAAGCCCACTCCCACTCATTTCCCACTGGATCTGCTACCGATATATTCATTTGCTTCCTTCAAAGAGAAGTTAGTTGGACAGCAATCAATGGGACAGGGAAGAGGAACTGCAAAATAATTCAAAATTACTTAAATCCAGATGATAAGGAAAGAAAATCTAACCTCTGGATTGTGGATTCCTACAGAAGACTGATATTAAATGGCTAATGACAAAAAGAGCTAATTGCAAACTAGGAGAGGACCAGCATTCCAAGCCTATGTGGAGAAGCTGGTATGAAGACCTTGATGAGAGAGCGGGCATTATGTGTGAAAGGCTTAAATATGGTCAGCTGATCCAAGCAGGATTTGCCTGATGGATATCTCCTTGATCTTTTGGTCCCAGATTAAATGTCACCACCCCAGAGACACATTCTCTATCTCACCCCTCCAACTAAATGAGGTTTTGCACACATTCCTAGGGCACCATCTTCGGCTCCTTCATAGCACTCAGCATAGGCATCTATACTCTTTGTGTATTGTTAAAAGAGATGCTTAGCCTAAGTGGAAACCAAGACCCAGCCTCAGAGAAAATTCTGAAGCCTATAGAGAATAGGCCAGAAGAAGCATCTCACAAAGAATTCTCCCAAATGAGGCTCATTCATTTCCACATAGGTCAAATGTGAAGCAAACACGTGGGCAGCCAATGGGACAGCAGGTGAGTTGGCAGTAGCCATACAGCAAAGGTCAAGCTCTTTCGAATTCTCCAGGACTCCGATCATTCCAATCTCCCCAGATCACATGATCATGGAGAAAGGGTTTAGTGCCCACTGTTTTGATTCCTTTCATAGAATTTTGGCAATCTTAGGATAATCTCTAGAAAAGAAACACAAAAGCAAACGTAATACAGTCAACTGAGTTGTGCCAAGTCTGGGGGCATATTTTCCATCCCATAACTCAGCATTTGAAGAACAAGAGTGCATCTCCAGGGGAGTCCAGAGCTGGTATGGTAATCTTTGCAGACAGGAAGAGTGCTTCGCATTCCACTTTAATTTTAATTCTACTGTACACAAGCTTACATATAGAATCATTCCCCATTAAATGATAATGTGTTTAAAGAAAAAGAGGGACTAATAAATGAGCTAATACAGTTCTAAAGACTCTTAAGCTCCCCTTTCTAACCTCTGACACTCCCAGGCTTGTTAATCTGCATATTTTCCAGGAAAAGCAGTGCTTCAATTATTCTGAGCATTTACCACACTGACCATATCCGGTGTGTCATATAGATAACAGGTACACCTTAAAAAACACTACTATCTTTGTGGCTAGACTAAATGGAGAGATCTTATGAGCAAAGAAATGTTTTGAAATTAGCTATGAAAAAGTCAACTATCTCAAACAACTCCAAAGAGTTTTTTGGCACATCTCTTTCCTGAGAGCTCTGTATATAAATTCCATCATCAGGTTTGGCTGCTATGGCAACTGGAATATTTCGGAAATGATTTGAAGCGAGTATCACTACACATCCAGCATCTTTTGCAGGAAACAGAAGAGTATGAGCTCTAATCCACTCTAAATTTCACAATACAGCTTCCATTTTCAATCCTGAGATCTATTTATGCTCATATTTGCAAATCAATAGGTAATAACCTGACATATTAACACTATGGAAAAGCTTTTCATTTTATTCCTTAACTAGTCACATTAAGGCATTTACTTAGGTAATTTCCTCCCAGTTTTATTAGGCCTTTCTTTTTTTTAACAGACTTGATTTTTTTACAGCAGTTTTAAATTCACAGCAAAACTGAGCTGAAAATTCGGAGTTCCCATATTCTTTGGCCATCCATATGCCAACACACAGCCTCTCCATTATCAATCCCCCACCAAAGCGATCCATTGGTTACAATATAAGAACTTGCACTGACACATCATTATTACCCAGAGTCCAGAGTTTACATTATGATTCACTCAGCATTGCACATTCTACAGTTTGGACAAGGTACACTGACATATATCCATGATTATAATATCATACAGAGTACTTTCACTGCCCTAAAATTCCTCTGTGCTCTACCTCTTCATCCTTCCCTCCCTGTTAAACACTGGCAACCACTAATCTTTTTACCATCTCTATAGTTTTTCCTTTCCCAGAATGTCATATAGATGGAGTCATATAATATGTAGCCTTTTAAGATAGGCTTCTTTCACATAGTAATATTTGTTTAAGGTCCTTTAATGTCTTTCATGGCTTGATAGACACAGTTTCTTTTCAGTGCTCAGTAATACTCCACTGGATGTACCACAGGTTGTTTATCCATTCACCTACTGAAGGACGTATCAGCTGCCTCCAAGTCTGGGCTATAAATAGCTGTGTGCAGGTTTTTATGTGGAACTCTCTGCGCAGTTTTCACTGTGTGTGGGTAAATAACAAGAAAAGCGATTGCTGAATCATATGGTCAGAGTATGTTTACTTTTGTAAGAAATTGTCAAACTATCTTCCAAAATGACTCCCATTTTGCACTCCTACCAGCAAGGAATGAGAGTTTCTGTTGCTCCACCTCCTCACCAGCATTTGGTGGTGTCAGTGTTTGTGATCTGGGTCATTCTAAGAGGAGCGTAGTGGTATTTCACTGCTGTTTCCATTTGCATTTCCCTGATGATATATGATGTGGAGCATTTTTTCATAGGCTTATTTTCCAGGCTTTTCCTTTTAGTCTTTTCATATGCCAAGGCCTGAGTCTCCCACTGAACACTGTGCAAAAAAATGAAACAAGCCCTTCAGTGATCAGTTGGCTGTGATTTAAGCAAGAGCCAACCATGGTTCTCATATTCCACACTGGAGGACTTCTTTCTCTTCCTGGCTCACTGAAATAGCTTTTGCTGGAGGAAAGGAAGTTCTGCGGAAATGAGAAGTAATGCAAGGGCTGGGCAATTTAACATAGCATTTAGGTGCATGCACCCTAACTCACGTATGAGAAAAAAAAATTATCAAACTCTCTGCTTAGGCCATGATATTAGGGAGTTCCTTTAGAATTATCAGTGTTTGCTTCAAAGTCTAAAGAGTAAGGAGATTTGTTCTTCTTTGAAGTTGAAGTTCAGAGGTTCTCCTGAATATTAAGAGGTGATGATTAGGGGGTGTGAACATTAATGTACCCAGATGAACTTGTAGAGAAAGAAGCATGTATCCTAAGTGTATGCTGCGGGATAGTGGGGGATGGATGGGCATTCTGATTTAAGCAAATAGGCTAGAATTCAAAAGTACCAGAATAATAACTACAAATGGTAAACTTCTTAAATCAGTTTAGAGGTAAACTGTTTCATTCTTTTTCCTCTTTGAAACTTATTGATTTTAAAACACTTAGAATATTATAATCTTTTAAAAGGCTTCTACCTCTGCATTTTTGGTATAGAAACAATCTTATACTGACCCTTTGAAGAGAACCTAACATAATTTGTACTATTTTTATCATTATCAAAAAGTGTTTCCAGCAGCTCAGTCTTCCAAAAATATACTTTAAATGTTGTTATCAGTGTGGGTAATATATCAGAAGTGTTAAGCAAACGTGAAGAAAAATTCTGTGACATTCACTAATGTCACCTCCATATATTCATTCATTCATTTAATAAAAAATTGTTTTCAGTAACCACTACATTCCAGGCACTGTTCTAAGTACTTACATATGTAAAGTTCTTATTGATTTAAATATGTAAATAATATGCTACGTTAACAGATGATGGATGCTAGAGATCAGGAGTACTGGGCTGGGTGGGCACAATGGAGCATTAAATGGTTCCTGTTAGGAGATGTATCTAAGCAAAGGCTTAAAGGAAATGAGGGAGTGAGCTCTGCAGTCATCTGGGGGAAAGTATTCTGGGCAGAGACAGCAGCCAGCACAAAGGCCTAGATCAGTGAAAGGCCAGGAGTCTAAGAAAATCATGTATTTGCAAATATGTGAGGTCTGAGGATATCTTAAAGTGCAGTGTCAAAGATTTACTTACTTAACTGCACACTTATTAGCACTTTTTCTTATTACCTATGTTTGGATATGATGATTTAAAACACAATGACTAATTGTAGTAATTAACAATCTGTTGCAATGCTCTTGATCTGTCAAAAAAAAGAAGTTGTTCAATTATCTAACAACCAGATTTTACAATAAAACTCATCTGGTACGTTATTTAGAGACTTTAAAATTTTCAGACCTTCTGTTTATGAGTGGTACAGTTGCCTAATTTCTCTGAAGATATTTCATGTTTTCTCTGGCAAATTCTCTCAGGAGTTTTTAACTGTTTCCACTGGTTTATATTCTTCTCCAAGTGTTAGTGAAATAACTTACAAATGTGTATATCCTTTGCAGCATTTCTAATCCCACTTTTTTTTTCAACTTATTAAGAAAAGAAAAACATGTAACCGAATAAAGAGGCGTTAATATAAAAGTGATGCTTAACTCACATCATTTTCCATCACTGGTTCCTAGATCAAGGTCCAGATCAAGGTTTCTAGATCTAGATCAAGCTCTAGATCAAGCGATCCTGACCATCACCATGCACTCACATGCTGAGACACAGCTGCCCTTGTAATGAGAATGTCAGGATACTGGCGGGGGTGTGCAGAGAGCCTAAGGTAGACAGCTTCCCTGAGACATTTATAAAAAGAACAAAGTAATCTTTAAACTGGGTGGGCTTCAAAGGTCTTCTGACAAACTTCACATTCCCCATCCTCTTTTTTACAGAAGGAAAAACAGACAGAGAGGTGAAGTGACTTCCTCTAGGGTCACTGTAACTAACCAGTAGAAAAAGGAAGTTGGAGTCTTGGAGCACAGAATTCCAATCAGAATAAAGAGAGGATGGATTTATATGTTTTCCAAGTAACTACAAGAAAATATCATTCTCTCTCTCTCTCTCTCTCTCTCTCTCTCTCTCTCTCTCTCTCTCTCTCTCACACACACACCTAAACACCTAGTTTGGAAGAGAAGAGATTACCAACAAAACAGATACATGACTGGCTGTCCCCATGTTTTCCTTCATAGCATAGTAACACCAAAGCAATGAGATGGTTTGTAAGGGAGAAAGGCTGCAAAAATGAAATGAGAGCCCTTGGCAGGCAAGTGAGTCTTCGTTCACCTGTTCAGTGTGTTTTGCTTGAATAGATTCTCATGGAAAGATTCTATTGTATTTCTCATGGTTTAGATATTATTTTTTCAGTGTTGTTATAAATGTGACCATAGAAAATGCTCTTGTTCCTGCCCAATCTTCTATTTGCAATTTACAGAATGAGTCATTTATAGAGAGGAGCCTGTGAACATCCAAAATACTCTGAGTAGGCCCTGAAAGTGCACTCTCTGCTCCAAACTAGTGAATTTCAAAGTGGTTAAAGGGAAACGGACTGAATTCATTGACCTCTTAATAAGGCCACACTGAAGAAGATTCTAATAGAAATTCAGTGTAACCAATTGCCAAGGGAGATAAATAACAGCTGCATATTATATAAAAATAAACATTGGACTGTGTCGAGTGCATCAATTATCCTGGTTCTTCCCATTGAGCAAGGGCAGTGAAAAGGCCTCTCAAATACATCTCTATGAAGACACCCACAGATCTGAACTGCTAAAAGAGCATTAGTTAACCATTCAAACCAATGAAAAGACATATGTGTCCTTTTGTAAACTTGGAATCTAGACAAGGAGAAGATAAGAAGACAATATTGATCACTGATCACCCTTCATATTGGCCTTTTGCTCAGCCCTATTTGTGACTTATATCAAGACAAGAATGTCTCTACAGAAGGGAAATCACAGAAAAGCAGGAAGGAGCCTTATTTTCTTGGGTCTCTGCTGTGTCTCCCAGCACCCACAGTGTCCCATATACACAGATGTCCAGTCAATATTCCTGATGAGGGACTGAATGAATGCGATGTCTTCCAAAGGAGTGGCTGATCTACAGTCCCACAGCATTCAGGGGGTGTCCTTAGCAAAAGTTCTCTCTTCCCTCTGCCTCAGGGTGCAGACACAGGAGGCGATAAGGAAATGTGTCCAGTGAGTATTTCAGGCACATGTTGGTACTCAGCTTTGCACCTCATTGCAACATCTGACTTCGCTCTTAGGAGTTCATGCTTAAAATGTGCACACGGGTGAACATATCCTAGCCTAGGGGAAATTAGGAATAACTATAAGCACAATGATCTTTTTTCTTTTTCAAGGGCTGTTTCAGGCAATGATGCCATTCACAACAGTGCCACTGCAGTTGCCAGGGAGATGGGGAGGCATCGAGGGCTTTCTTTAGCCTGCAGTCCAGGGCACAGTGACCAGAATGGAGAAACAAGGCCAGCCCAGCCTCCCAATCAAATCCCTTACAGTTCATTGAGGATAGAAGTAGTTGTGATCCCATTTTGGCATTTAAAATAGAATCACCAAAATATCAGCTTAAAACTCAACAACATTCTAATATTTCAGTTTTGTTTAACGTGTCACTGTCTAAGAACAATGGGGGCAGAGAAAAAACTACTTCATGGTTTTGAAATGATATGGACTATACACGTAGATCAAGTGTCATACTTTATACCAAGCCTGAGAAAGAGACAGACCAAACTACCTTTTATCAGCTGCTGTGTTCCCTGAGAGACCCAGGAAGACTGTGCTCAGCTGTATAAGCACGCTGAGGGCTTGAGCTAGACAGCTGCTAAGTACTCCTTGAGGCTTCTATCTTCAAGCCTGGCTATGAGTGTCCTTCATTAGGTAGATGTGACCAAGACTCTAAGTTGTGTCTGCAGCAAGCTCTCCAGGTCTTTTCCCTGGTCCACACCACATGTATATATAGTGAGCCCACTGTGTGCTGGTCCTCTGAGCTCAATGCACACAGAAAATTACAAAGGAAAGAGAGGAGGCTTCATTAAGGAAAGCTCACTTATGCAGATTTGTAGACTAAACATGCTTGGAGTCCACTCAGTTGCATGCACTGGCCCTTATAACAGGAGGTCCCCTTTGTCTTCCACTCTCCATCACCCTCTCTAAACCAAGGGGAGCCATCACCTGTGTCAGAGGGACATAATGAGAGAGTCTGTAGATAAACGAGGGGGCTCAAAATCTGTTCATTTTATTTCATTTGCTTATCTTTCAATAACCCCTCCTGTAATATGCCAGGTATGCAGGCCCTCCTGTAAAATGAGAAGAATGAACAACCCAAGGATCCATAAGGAACAGAAATCATCAATCACCTTGGTCATGCTATAGCCTTTTGTAAAGAAAGTCCATTACCAAATAAATTATTGAAGTGTCATGGCATTTGACATTAAAATTGCAGGCATCTGACATCTGCCACTGCTTACAGAGGGTGTAGACAATAAATACATCCTATAGAGCATTGCTAGAATGCTATCCTTGGTACAGTAGCTATCAATACCGAAGATGAGAGAAGTATCGTGTTACCAAGTTACACTTTATAGCGCCTTTACCTATAAAGGAGTCCTGCTCACTGAAAATTTAGGAAAAGGATACAGATTGTGACATTTGATTCTCTGGCGTAGGAGGCAAGGCAAAATGCAAATGTTAGAATTAATCTCATATTACAACATCGCATTTAACATGGGAATTGAAATAGCACAGATTTATGGATCATCATGATTGCCCCAGCGCATGGTGCTCAGATTCTTATTAATTTAATTTAAAAGACTCCACTTGTCATACTGGCATTAGTATCCTTAAGAATCCTAGTGAGTGGGGTTGTAACACCACAGCCAAAGTGCCTCACAAAAACATGTCAGCGTTCCAGAGCAAGCTGACAGATGCATCAGCTCAAAAACACCATGAAGGCGGGCCTGTGAGTAATGAGGCACATTTCCAAGGCAGACCACATTTTTGCTTCTTCCTAATGTTTAAAAGGTAGATTTTCTTTTTCTGTCAAAGGATTACCTTTCATTTTAAGGAGAAAAAGAAATCAGTGCTTGCTATCATTTTTCTCTTTATGCAAAAAGCTAAGAACCTGAGAACTCCTGGCAGCAAATCCATCTTCTAATTTAGTCAAGTCAACCATTATCCATTAAGCGTATTTATTTTAGGAAACAATGTAAATTAAGATCTGGATGCCACAGCACTGTGTGTGTTGTGGGGGGAGGGTGCGTTGTTCAACAAAGAAGGAAACATACAACAGGAAGATAGGAATATGTCCTTTTTACCAATATACCACCCACTACAGTAAAAAAAGTCCTGGACAAAATCCCAGACAAGATCATGGCATCAAAAATTCCCCAGAGACAGATGAGTATCCAGGAAAAGGAGCTTATGGGAAGAGACTGGTGAGTGAATCATTCCCCCTTAACCTTTGCATTGTCTCCCACCAAATTCAGAATTGCTCTTTCTAGTCAGTCTGTTGTTACCTGCAGTTTTAAAACCTTTAACTTAATATTCTTGTGTTGCTTTTTTAATTTACTGCTCAAAGGTGTTCATCTGGCCAACAGAAATGTTTTTCCCACAGAGGGATACAGGATGCATATTTGCAAGGCAGTGATCAAAGTCATGAGCCAGCCAGCATCCTCTCCTCTCGGGCTGTCTGAACATGGACAGTTGTAACCCCAGACAGAGGCGGGCATAGCTCATGACACAGGCCTGAACAGTGAGGTAGGTGGAAACATGCGCATTTATGCATTTCTACATGGTGTGGCTCAGTTCAGCTGGGTAGAGATTTCTTCATTCACTCACGGATGAAATCATGCAAAACTATGTAAACTCTGCATCGTATGCAAATTGCTCCCTAATATGTCGTGTTGGAATGAATTTGTGACTTCAAATGAGTGTTCTGGAAGAACTGAATACATCATGGAATGTGTCCCCCAAATGGAAAATAAACCCCAAAATAATGAACAGAAAATCAGCTGATCCTCTTTGCCTCTGATGCTTAAGAGGAGTGCATACCCAGCAACAGCAACTGAACACAGCTCTGAGCCTTTCTCTGCTCATCAGCAAATAGATGAACATCTGAACCTCTAAATGTTTCAGAAGTGACCTTCACCGCTGTAGGGACTTCTTTACATATTATTAACTTTGAGCCTCACAAAGGGCATTTGATTAGGGAATTAACTCAGTCAATTAGGGAACATTTCCTTTTTCCTCCAGTCACTCAACAAGTTTTCTTTACTGATCATTATTCCTTCAGTGACTACTTACTGAGCACCTCCTCTGTGCAGGCACTGTTCTGGGCACTGGGGATACAAGTGAACAAAGCAGATAAGGCACCTGCCCTCATAGAGCTTATGTTCAGTGAGGGGACAGACTTGGAAAGTAGCATAACACACAAACTACACATCACTTTGGCCAGCGGCGACCACTACCAATAAGCATAGGGTGACAGAAATTAGAAAAACCACGGGAAAGGAGAGGAGAGCACGGTGAAACTGGGTGATCAGGAACATCCTCACTGAAAAGCAGACAATGAACACTAAAATCATATGTATTATAGCATCAGGTAGGACAGTACCCAGAAGAATGGAGCAGGTGAAAACAGGAAAGTAAGCATGGGGAAGCTAGCTGTCTTAACACAGAGGGTTCCAGAAGGTTGATACTTGAGCTGAAAGGAATCATGAGTCCCACAAACATCTAGGGAATGAGAAGTTCAGACAGAGGAGCAGCAGGTGAAAATCACTTGAAGTAAGATGAGCATGGCACGTCTACACCCATGAGCCACCAGCATGGTTAGCAGAGGGCCAGACAGAAACCCTCGTAGGGCACTTGGGGAGAAGCAGTCAGAAAAATGCCCAGGCCCAGTAGGGCCCAGAGGCCAAGGCAAGGACCTACTGTGCCCTGAAGGTTTTGAGTATGGCATAAGCCAACTGAATGTGTAACATGCCACTTAGGCTATACTGCAGAGAGCAAATAGAGAGTAGATAGCAAAGGTCTGCAAGAGATGACAGTGGTACCGTGGAAGTGGTTTAATGTCGGAAGTCATGATGTATTTTAAAGGTAGAGCCAGAGGAACTTGATGGATTGAATATAGGCTGAGAAAAAGGACAGAACCAATAATAGCTTTGAGATTTTTTATTTAAATGGAATGAATGGTGGTAACCTTTTTTGAGATGCAGCTTTGGGTCTGGGGAGCAGAGGGGTACAAGAAATCAAGATCTACTTAATAGTAGCTGAAGTCTAACCTAAGAAAAAAAGAAAAGCCTCACACTAAATTATTTTAAATTGAACAGTGGTGAATCTCACCATCTACTACTTTAGTTTATTTATCAGGGGAATTGGCATGTTGACTATATATTTTTTTTTCAAGAAAAATTGACTTAAAGTGGCTCTCAAGCCCTGCATTTCCTCCTGCTGCCTCTAGCACTAGCTATGCTATATCACCTTGAGATTTCAGAGGAAATAAATTTCAAAACCTTAATGGTTAAAAAACATCAACAACAGCGAGTCACCTTCTCATAGTACCAACGATTTAAATGCACTATGATTTCTTTTCAATAATTCAGCTAAAATACATCCAACAAAGCAACAATTCCCACTTGTTAACTCTCCCACTCCTGAACTGTGGATTGGCACACAAACTATTTGATCAGAAAAGACCCTAATAAAAAAAGTAGAAAAACTATTTAAGACCACTGTTTCACAGGGGGTGTGAAACTTTCCTGTGACCAGTATTCACAAATTGTTCTAAATCTTTTGTTGGACTTGGAGAAGATAGTGAAGTGGGGGGAATTCACCTCTGATTTCTGAGTCCCCGCACTGAGCCTTTTCCCCCTCCGTTATCCCCAGCTCTCTGAACAATGAAGCGGTATAACAAAATTCAAGTTTACCAAGATGTAAATGACCAGTAAAGAATAATGTCACTTCTCACAGGAATGTTAATATTTTGGACAGAAAGGAAGGCTTAAGTCCAAGAATTAAATTTGTAATTATCATGAGGAAGGAGGAGAAGGGGCTTTTTCACAGCCTTATAATCACAATATCATAAACAGCTCTAAACATTTAAGATTGAGGGGTAGGTGGTGGAACTGCAGGCATCCAGTTTGACAGTGGTGTGCTAACAATTGGCCCTCCAAATAAATGTGGGCATAAACATAAAAATGTATGCTCAATAAACATAATTATAAATTATACCAATATAAAGAATGTATACCCCACAATTTACCAAGAATAAAATATACTTCTATTGTAAAATCCATATACCCAATTGATTCTCACAAGATGCTTTCACTAATTTCTGCCCAACTCTTGTATCCGTAGGTTCATCCTAATCCGTAACTCTTTTCCCAATAAAACTGTTGTTATAATTTTGTATATGGCATAAATGCTGGTTGATAGGTTTATGTCAACAAGTCAAGTAAAACAATGAAGATGAATGCCAAAACTTTACTTATTTATTAATGATAAACTTTCTTCTGTTGACTTAGGTAGCACTTTTCAAATACTGGAAGAACAGTTGATACCCACCCCTTTTCTTTGCTGTTCACAATGAAACAGCTACAGACACAATATGCTTTTAAGATAATATCTGCATTGTTAATGTTTCCTCCATCACTTTCTGAAGGGTAGACAGCCAGTAAACCAATCAAACCACTGATTTGTGCTGTCTGCTGATTTCTGTGGTGTAAATACTCCCAGCGTAGCTAGTTTCAAGCTTCTGATGTATGATATGGAACACAGACTTGGGAAGAGATGAGCAGTTTATTTATAAAATGTAAATAGCATTACAGATAACAATAAAATATACGAAAATAATTGGGAAGCCACTAGTTTGAGTATTTATTACCTCCTTTTAGTATAACTTATTGAACAGTAAGTTTATATTATTTATTACTTAATCATGGCCATGTTTAACAACCAACACAGAACCTTCCTGAGTATTTAACCGTTGGCTCTTGTGAAACCACACAGTCAGCTCCAGAATGCCACTGCAGCTTGGTCCCCAGTAGGGGACTTGTTAAGATGACCTGGGGCCACATGTGGGAGAAAGGCCTGCCTCTTACTTTTTGCATTTGTCTTCTCTCTCTTCTCTCAATGTGCCTGAAGGGAGCTGCTCTCAACCCTTTAGATGAATCAAACTGTGAACCCTGAGGCAGACTCAAGATCTCACCCGGAGTCCAACACACCAAGCACCACACACCCAGTCACCCCGGATTCTGATGATGGGTTTGGGGAGCAGAGACTCTCAGCTGCTACCCACATACCCAGGTATGCACCCTTTATAAAACATAATGGAATGAACGTCCCAATTGTTGACATTAGAGATGCATCTCTTGGAATAGGATTGCCAAGATTTCAGACTTCTGCCCCTTGGCCACTCCCATCACTGATGGATATATTTGTAGGTTCTGAGTATACCTTAGAATGACAAAATATCACCCTCTCCTTTGCCAAAGCAGAAGATAACACTGGGCAACAAACACTGTTTATATTCCACCCCATTCTTCTGAGATCCCCTTTCAAAGCTTTGGCTTCCCTAGACAAACTAAATCCTCTCCTGTGCATTCCACATGAACACAATCACCTGCCAAGGTGATGCTCCTGACCCACTTCGCCTTCTCAGTGGAGAATTTGAAGATGATGTTTATTCCTTGTATAATATACTATTTGTCCATGTATTACAGAAATATCCCCTGCCACATAAGACTTTATAACCAGAAAGTAATCATTCTGACAGAAAAGGGCAAATAAATATATATGGACAAAAGGTTAAAATGATTAAGTCAATATTTGAATCCAAACATCACTGATGAATTATGTCAATTTTACTAATAAAAGAACAAAATTAAACACATCTGTAATAGTTTGCATTAAACATAAAACAAGACGTGGTTGCCATATATCAGGTAGATGGCCTCTAAGAGCTCTCCACTTTAAAAAAAAAAACAGTTCTTATATTTGATAGTATTTAGGCACGTGTACGTAGTCTCCAGCACTTAAGTGTCATGAGAACTTTTAATGTGGGAGTGTTGTTTTACAAAAAGAGATCATCAATATTTCTATTACTCTTTAATCATTATAAAGCAGTAAGGATTTGGTTATTCGTTTTCTGCTTCATTTATAAAAGGCTGCATAGGATTGCCCCTTTTTAAAATGCATGGTCTTTAACTTTATTTAATGCGGAAGGTAGAAACAGATGAAATGAAGGGCACTGATCTACAAATTACTCAAGTAAGAGACCTGCGTCATCTGTGAGTTTTCAAATGATTCAATGTTTAAATGATTAAGTGAACAACCAGACCTATAACAGAAAGTCCATGTAGGCATGATCATATCATAGGCATGTCTCCAGACTGGAGTAACTTTAACTTGGTTGGCTTGATGACATTAAATATGAAAAAAATCTAGCAGGATGTCAATAAATGTTAACCTTCTCTCCCTTTCTAAAATCAAAGCCATTCAATGATGATTTATTACTTAACTTTTGATTTTTCCCATGTTTTACATCCATAGGATATAGATATGAAATATTGATAAGGAAGAAAATAGAAGAACATATCAAAAGATTACTGTTCACAGTACCTGTTAACAGTGGTATTTTAGAAATCTGTAAGAAAATAGACCAAATGCTAATGGCAGTAGTGTCTCTGAATGGAGGAATTATAGGTGGTGTTTCATTTTTTTTTTATGTTGTCCAAGTTTCCATAATGATCATGTATTACTACCGGATTATAGAAAGTTTTATCCTTAATAAGAGTAGATTTTGAAAAGAAAGAGAAAGAACATAATACCTCCTTTCACTTATTAAATATCTTTAAGAAAACATTTTATAATATAATTTGTTTTAAAAAGGTTTTAAATGACCAAAAGAAGCTAACTACTGTCCTAGCCTTCTTCCCAGCCATGCTGAACTACTTGTACTTCCACTCGTGCATCATGCTGACTCCCTTGTAGATGCTGTTCCTGATGTCTTAAATACCTTCCTTGTGTCCTTAAAGTAACTAACTCCAAGATGTCTTTCAAAACTCATCATCACCTTATCCAGGAAGCCTTTCTATTCTCCCCAGTGCAATATAAATGTTTGTCCTTTGGACAGTCTTCTATAATAACTGCAGAAAGTGTTACTCCCAAGTGACTTAGCATATCACCTACTGAAGAAAAAGAAGAGTGAATAGAGAAGCCACTTTGACATTTCTGTAATATGAACAATGGTTAACCTTTGTTCTTTCTCTCACTTAAGTGAGATGCATTAAGTGATTGGTTCTTTGACCAGAGTGGTTAAGCCAAACTAGGTGTCTGGACACTTTAAAAAGGACTACACTTACTTATGTAGACTCAACCTGTTAATTTCATAATATCTGTTCAGTAAATATTAATTGATGGCATAAATTCCAGGTTCTGTGTTAGGCACTGGAATATAGAATGGAGAGACAATGCCTCTTCTCCCAGTGAGGTTAGAGTCTCATGAGGTCAGAGGGAAAACCTACAGTTCTGGAGGGTGACAAGTGCTTGTGTTGAGGCATTCAAATACTGTGGCAGCAAAAAAGAGGTGGTGGGGATGGGGACAAACCTTCTTTTTTTCCCCCCAACAATGTATAAAATTAAAATGCACCTGTGTCTACTAAGGCAAATCAAAATAAGAGACTGGACTGGACGACCATCTGAGTAACATAACCAATATAAACAGTCAATGTCCTGTAACGTGAATAGACAGAGGAAACAGCAAAACCCGCTGTCATAGCTCCCGCTCACAGTGGAAGATTGGAAGACAGGCTGGCTGCCCCTCACTGCAGGAAGTCCAGATCTGGAAGAGGGGATATTATGAAGAGTTATAAACATGTAAACCTAGTGTCAATTTATTATTTCCCAAATCAAATTCCTAGGTCCAAAATTGGGGTGGGGGTGGATAATAAGTTTCTCCTTAAAGTAGACCACAACAAAGAGAAATTCTTTTGGATCAAATTGTTGCAGAACAATAGAGTTAGTTCCCTTTTGCCATCCTACCTTTGAACATTATTGGCCTTCCTATCTCCCAAGGAAATGAAGTTGTTCTATTAAATTAAAAACCTAGTAAGCAGGAATAGTCTTTTTGTGTCCACAACCTTCTGTTTCCAAGCAATTCTGAGTCCCCAGCTGGACTTATACCCAATTTCCCCTTCAACTCAGCCAACCCTCTGCCTCCGTGCAACTCCACAAGTAAGAAGTTGGGTGAGCACATCAGATTCACTCTCCGAAGGCATCATGAAAAATCTTCAGCTTGATTCAGAATCACAAGCCAGACTTTTAACTACCCCACCTTCAGACTCTTTCAAACTTTTCTTCCAAGAATTGTTACTTCATAGAATACTGTCATTTATACCTAGCAGCATGAAGATAGGAAGTTGTAACTGCTTCAATTCAGCCTAATAATCACATGTATCACATACTGACTACCAACTTTAAGAATAAAATGTGCCTAGAAGGAGTAACCATCATCTTCACAAATAATCTTCTCTAGTATATTCCACATAAAGTAGGCAGATTTGACTCAAGGGTGTATAAATTTTGCTCCTTATTTGTGTAAAACAGTCCAAGCCTCTGGTCTGGAATTCAAGCTCTTCACTAGCTGGTACCAGTCCACCTCCTCTGCCACATGCCCCTTGTAAAAGCTATGCTCCATCTTCCAAAGACCTGGGGGTATTCTCTGAGCATTCAGAGACCGCTCCCACCTCCATGTCTGTTCTCACTGGTTTTCAACTGGACTAACCTTCTTTCCATTTCACCTACTCAAACCCAATGCCCTCCTCCGTGGAGCCTGCCCTGATTATGTCATATGAGGGCCACGCCTGTCTTCTACACTCTCACTCTCTTGGCTTACATCTCTCATGCCACCTCTCCCATGTTTGACTCATTTTTATAGCTTCCCAAGCAGTATTAGCAGGTAGTAGATGTGCAATTACAGGACCATATATGAGTGACTGGCTCTTTTAACATAATCATTCAGAAAATATCTACTACCATTATCTGACAGCTTCAGATTTCAGATGTCGTAAGATATTGGCCACTCTATGTTTATCCTATAACTGAAATTAGGCATGGTTTTAGTGAATACAGACAGCAGCTTGTCTGCCTTTTGTTTATTGCTCATATAATGCAAGATTATGAAAAAATTCTAATGTTTGAATATCTTACTTGTATAAATTCTAATTAAACCAGAGTTTACTATTATTTGCTACCCTGAATTTAATTGCCAGATGTACAAATTGCCCTTTATGGGTGACCTCTGCCTTGATGCTTGCAAACAGACATTCTTGAAGCTCCAGCCTCAGAAATGTGAAGGCCTTTATGTCATTAAATGATAAATACCGATGTGGTTTCTATTGAAGCTGTTAGTTTTGGAAATCCTATTAGATGGTAGAGCAGTAAAGTTATCAGTTCTATATGGTTATATTATCAATAGCCCTACCTTTCCCTAGTAAAATATTCTATAAAATGTGAGATACAGGTATTATAATTCATGATTTCCCACATGAGGGACAAATGGAAATGGAATCACAAATATTGCTCAGACCTTGAATTTTTAAGCTGCAGTCCTAGAATATTCTGAGGGACAGAAATCAGTTTGACAGGGATGGGAAATAAAATTATTTCTAAATTATTCTGATAGTAAGAAACAGATATGTTAATTTTATCAAGGTAAAAAACAAAAGCCAAGGGATTTTGATGATTTGATTTAATCACTTAAATATCATATTTATTCTCATATACTACAAACTTCCCAAATCACTCTGATATTTCATTTGGAAATAAAAAGAGAGTTAAAAAGTGAAACATCTGATTCTATGATAATATAAAACTTTTGATAGTATGTCTCTGTGGCTGTATTAAGAACTAATAAATAAAAGTTCTGGCTGATATCCAATGTTTTAAATACCAGTAGATGCTGTGACAATTTCTTTCACTGAAATAGTGATGCATTTACAAGACACCCGTACCTCCTCTACACACCAGAGACACCTGTGAGCCTGCATCACCCACCACCCTGTTGGAGGGGCAGGCCCAGGGGAGCAGGTTTAATGCTGAAGCCTTCTCCTCCCCTACATCCAGTTAGTCATAGGAATAAAAAGTGGGCCCTCTCTCAAGGACAGCCAAGGTACAGACTATGCCCAAGTATGAAACAATGAACTAGGCAATCAGATTCCAATATCAGAAAGTTGGGTTTAGGAAATCAAGAGAGTACGCCAGCATAATTCAATGTTATGAGGGAAGAGGGAACACAAGGTAAAGTATTCACAAGGTAAAGGCCGATCAGGAGAAAAAAAGGCAAATGAAGATGCCAGAGAGAAGCGGTTACCAACAGAGACCAGGCCTGAAAGCTGTCGAAGGTTCTCATTCTAGTCAACCTGTTGCATTACAACCATCCTGAAATATACCCTACACTCCACTACAACAGAGTTGTGATGCACCCAAATAATTTGCATGGATTCTGAAAGTTCACAAAATTCATAATAAAATTTAACCTATTCTTGATAGACTACTGTAGCAAAAAGGCATAAGCAAACAGAGTCATTTTTTCAAAACTCAGGCTGCCTGAGCCCCAAGCCCAGCTCTGCCATATACACCTGAGGTGGCCCTGGGAAAGCTATTTAATCTAAGCCTCATCTAGCTCATGTGTACAATGGGTATAACAACCATGCCTCAAAGGGTTACCATGAGCCGTAAGTGAGATGGAGAATGCCTAGTGGTTAGCACGGACAGCCTCCGATGTTAGACGACAACCACGCTTGGGATGATGGTGGTGATTTTCTTCTCCACACTGGAGCAATGGCTCAATAGAGGAATAGATGAGCTTTATATTTAATCTAGTTCTTTAGCTACTTATCAACAGCTTGTTCAGTTAAAGTAGGTAGACTATTATGGTTAATAATTTAAACACAGGATACACTACCTTGGAGACACCTGCAATGGCAAAGAATACATATGGCAGCAGAAACCCAGAACACATTTTCCTGATAACCTAGATGGCCTTTCCATCACCACACGCTGATTCTAGATGTCACACATAGCTCATGCCTTTTTTCCCCACTTTCTCTGCACATAGTCTAACTCATGCATTCACTGCCCTCAAGGAGATTTCAGGAGGGCCTGACCACTGAACCACCTGCCTTCTCACATGTGCACCCTTTATATTGCCTTCATAATATCCTCTTAATTCACAGCCACCCCCAATTAAAAATTCTTCATCATTACTGGCTGCTGAATAAAGGCTAAATTCTGTTAGAAGGATCATCACACCTGTTCACCATCCAATCTCAGTTCCCAGCATCATTTCCTACTTCGCCCACCAACTTTCCACGTGCCTATTCATCCCCTCGGGCTATTCTCCTCTGCCTAGAGGCTTCTTCTAACATATATGTTGAGGTCAAAATCTGACCTACTTCATAAGGCTCAGCTCATTGCTGTTTCTTTATATGTTTGATCCCTATATTCAGAAGTAATAATTTTCATTTCTGTGGCCACCGAGTAGTAATCTGTATTTCTATTAAAACACATCATATTCTACTACAAAGCTCTCACTGTATCTTCTTTTTCAAAGCTGTAGCTCTATTTTAAATGAAGGGCCATGAAAAAAATGATCATAAAATTAATAAACCAGGAAACCAATATGAGAAAGAAATTGGCAATATTTGAAACTATTCTACCTCATACATTTTGATACCCATGTGTCCCCATTAACAACCTGATTCTAAGGAGATTGAAAGCATTCTAGTAACTGAGAAAAAAATCATTTGCATAACAAAGATTTTTCTCTATTTCACTGTGACAAACTTTTCTCTCAAGTGGCATTCCTACTACTACAATGCAGGGCCTTCCTGGTGCTCATGAGCACAACAAGGAGATGCAAGGGGCCCTGCCCCTCACGTGCTTAGTGAGTGATCACTGTGATCCAAACTAGCAGGGGATCCATGTTCCTACTAGCTTCCCAGAAGTCACCCAATACCAAATGGTCCCTTTTCCAGAGAAGACATTCAGGGAACCAGCAGGTGCATGGAAGGATGCTCCACACTGCTGGGTGTTAAGGAGGTGCAGATCAAGGCCACGGTGAGTGGCACCTCACACCTACTGGAATGGCCGTTGTCAGGGAGTTGGGAGACACCAAGTGCTGGTGGAGAGGGAAGGCCTTGTGCACCACTTGTGGGAATGTGGGTTGGTACAGCCACTTCAGAGGAAAGCAAAAGGGATCCTCAGAGAATTAGGGATAGAGCTGCCATGTGATCAAGTGCTTCTACTTCTGGATGTGTGTCTGAAGGAAGCAGGATCACTATCCCGAGAGGACATCTGTACCCCATGTTCACGGAGATGCTGTTTTGGTGCCCAGAACATGGAGGCAGCCTGGTGTCCACTGGTGGATGGATGGGTGGATACAGTGTGCATATGTGGTAAAACACTGCTCAGTCATGGAGGAAAGAAAGTCCTGCCATTTGCTATGACATGGATAGACCTTAAGAGCATTATGCCAGATAAAGTGGGTCAGACAGAGAAAGACAAATAGCATATGGTCTCACTTTATGTGAAATTAAAACCAAAGTCACAGAGACAGAGAACAGACTGGTGGTTACCACAGGCAGGGTGGAGCGTTGGTGAAAAGGTACAAACTTAAAGTTATAAGATAAATAAGTCCTGAGGATGTACTGTACAACATGCTGTTGTACATAGTTAACAACACAGGACTGTGTATTTGAAAGATGCTAAGAAAGCAGATCTTAAAAGTTCTCATTACAAGGAAAACAATCTGTAGCTATGTGTGGTGATGCATATTAACAAAACTTGTGTAACCGTTTCTCATATGCACCCTTGTTGAGGCATTATGCTGTACACCTTGAATAGACAATATTATTACATGTCAATATTTCTCAGTAAAGCTGGAAAAACATAAAAGGAAAAAAAAAGTCACAATGAAAGCCCATGGAATGACTCTCCAGAGTTGCTTACACAAAACTGTAAATACAAAATTGCAAAATGACAGAGGGATAGCAAAAAAAAAGTATTTATATTATTGCTATGTGATTTGCAAGTAGGATAAAATTGAAGGAACTGAACAATTTCAAAGCTCCTTTCACATAGACAACACCTGCACACAATGCACTTGAACCTACACACACTTAAAACCTGCTTCCAAATAGACCTTTCTCAACATTCACTTCATTACCGCAGGAAAGCAACAACTCATGCCTGTGTCACTCCATCTAGGTCCTGGCACCGTTTATGTGGGGCCATTTGGCAGTCTCCAATGTACCATACATGGATTCCAGATCTGATATTTGTAGGACAATATTCTGCTCACAAGCTATTATCATGTTTTTCTTAAATCAGCATCAAGTATTGAGACACACACAGAATATCTGTAAGTTGATTAGAGCAAAATGCAGTATTTCTCATTTCTCCAGGCAAAGAGGATGACATGGAACAAACATTACCTTTTTACTCTTTTGTTACTATATCCCAAGTACCCTCCACACTAGATGAGTGCAGGTAACTATCATGCAGGCAACAAGGATCTACCTGTTCAAGTTGATGAAATGAACTAATCCCTTCGCCATGCTCCCAGCAGAGGGCAGCTTCCCCAAGGGCTGGTAGCTTCTGCAGGAAAGTCATGAAACTGCTCCAAGCCCCCTGACCTCAGTCTTCCTCCCTTAGGATTTATACCCAGACAGATATGTCTCTGGAGGCCTTGTCTCCAGCTTCATGGCTAACCGGAAAGACTGAGAGAAAGCAGAAATCCCTTAACACCCTCCACCTGGGCCCCCAGTTATGTTATTACATCAACTCCTGAGTGAGGAGCAAAGACACACTGGCTTCCTCCAAGACCCTCAGAGAGTACTGGAAAACCTGGAGACTGTTTCTGAGCATTTCTCGCCTCTCCTTCATTTGCATGTCAGGTTATTAACCATGCAGAAAACTCCAGCTCCCACCTTCCTTTCTTTGTCTCTCTATTAATGTGTTTCTCCATGTATCTCCTGGAGCAAGTCATCAGGAGGAGTGATTCCAGCTGGCCTGTGATCCAGATGGTGAATGTGACTGAGCCCCATTAGGGCTTCTACACAGACCTTACAATCTGGCAGGTGGATATGCAGATCTACCTGCTTGAAGTGCCCCAAGACATGCCTGTATGTAAGTTCCCTTGCTTATTACCCCTGCCACCTGCCCATCTGGAGCGGCCTCCCTCTTTCTTCCCTCTCTCTCCCTGCCCTCCCCAGGCACATGGAGCTGGTCTCAGATTCCTGCGGGGAACCTCCAGAGGCTGCAGACCAATAGGTGTGCCCGCAGTGGCTTTACCAAATATTGCATCCATTTATTGTTTTACTTCAGTTTGTTCTTTAAAATGTATTTGAACTCTATCTCTATTATTATTTACATCATTTTATTTTTAAAGTATATATAACATCAATTACAAAGATACACTAACTTTGAATGATTAGGAAATCCCAGGGAGGCAACAATAACAGCAGAAAAAGCAGGATCAGGCCATCGGTGCATTAGGTAATTATAATACCTGTTTGTCATCCCTCACAATCCGTTCAAGGCAGGCCACAGATACGGCTGTTGAAGACCTAATGTCTGGGGGAAAATGCAACTGGTTATAGGATGTACAGTATCAAAATTAATTTATTAAGACTTAGTCTGCTTGCTTTGGATATTTCTGTATTACAATGTTAAAGAAGATAAACAGAATAGCCTGAAGAATGAAAGCATACTTGTATGGGATTCCTTATTAAACAATATATAATATGCAAGAAAACCCAGTAGCGTTAAGTTTTCATAATTGAACCAAACAGAAGAACATCAGTTACCACACTAATTCCATTATGTGAGTCATTACTGGAATGACAGAACCAACAGCCCCAAGAACTGGGTCCCACAACACATCTGTCTGATAGGCAGTGTCATCAGCACCATGTGACAAGAACATGAAAGAATGCCCTGCCGATGATGCTGGTGGTGGAGAGAAAAGACAGGCCATGACTCTTGAGCCAGAGTTAGAAGTAATCACATTAAGCTTGCTTAGGTATCTTGAGGTTTTATGGCTATACACTTCCATAAACACTTTAAAGCTCTTCTTTTGAAATTCCTATGGAAAAAAATAACTCAATAATTAGGGACCTGAAACTTCAGTATCATTTTTCCAATGAAATAATTATTCTCATAACCCAGGTTTTTGACAGAAAAAGGTTTTTCAGGGTTCAGCTAACACACTATAGCACAGATTGTAAAGTTTTGACCATATTTTTCAAAGCAGAAATATGGACATAGGGCTTGAAAAATGATTTATGAATTTGGGGGGTTCTTTGCACAAAAGATAACAGTTTGTGTGTGAATTAAATGAAGCTTTATTTTGCATTTTATGGCTTTTTTGAAAATTTTTATGACGTCAGGATTGTTACAGAAAATCTGGAACATATATTTGAATAAAGGTGGATACAATGACAGTTGTTAAAAAAAAATCTCACCATAGTTTTTCACAGCAATCTATATATGCTAAAACTTATGATACATGATTGGTGAATTATGCGCAGAGCCCTGTTCTCCCACTAGCTACCAACCTTGGACAAACCACCTAGCGTCTAGAAAGTTTCATTTCATATGTAACATAAAAGTTTCATCTCGTATGTTTCATCTCATATGTAACATAAAAATGCACTACCTGGTACATTGTATCCCCAACATTTGTGACTCTGCAGGCTTTTGAAAAGACCACTAATCACTCACCAACGCCAAGTGGTACAGCTGTTTAACTATCAGAAAACTACAGGCCCAGGTTCATATCTGACATGATATGAGTATCTGTCCTGGCAGGTTTTAAATCAAATTATCATTCCACTGTGAGCTCATACAGCTGTACTCTGTTAGCTGGCACTTTAATTTTTTACAGAGACTGATTTAACCTGTCTCCGTTTCCAGCCATTGGCTTGCTCTCACCTCAGATGTTTTGTATGGCCTGTAACCAGCTGGTACCATGGCTATCTGTTCTGATCTCTGACAGCTAAGCACTCAGCATGCTTGTTCATCTCCAGGCTTGGCTAATGTCCCAGGTGCTTGCTTTTATACCCTTGATATCTCCTTGTAATACTCATTTATCACATTTTGGGTCTCTGTTAGAACACTTCATAAAAGGCTCTCATATCTTCTGTGAATTACCCAAAACTAAATCTACAGTGGGATGATTTCTTTTGTGGAAACAAAGTAGTTGATGCTCAGGGAACTACCCTACCAGGGATATAAATTTTCTTTTTCTTCCTCCAGAACACCAATACACTGACTTGCATCTAAAAATCAACAGTAAGTGTGAAATAGAAGTCACCATTTATCTTTATACACAATACTCTCTCTCATTTCCCTTATGAACATAAGGGAATAAAAAGAACCACTTTTATTATGTGTGTAGTAGGTCCCATTTAACAGAAAACCCATTTGCAAAATGCCACTAGCAACCAGTCTATTCTTCCTCATTGGTCAACTTTGGGACTGTCTTTATCTTCTCATGTTCTCAGGAGTTTGACTGAAACCTATATCCACCCTTTTCATACCCAAGCTCCACTAGTTAGTTGCAAATGTAATCAATACATATCTAAAGAAGCAGAGAATCATTTCTAAATATACTTTGATAGGATACAAAGATAGTATCATTAGAAAAGTATGCTTGCAAGGGATGAGAAGCATCCTATCGATGAAGATTAGAAGGTGTGCAAAATGCACTTGTTTGCATAAAGGGCTTTAAATGTCCAAATGCTCAAGAAACAGTAAGCTACATGGAGATCTTCACAGACAGGCTGCCCAGCACTAAGTGCCTGTCTCCTTCTAGCATCAGCCTACACAAAGGAGTTCATAAGAGACTAACTGGTCTTCCACACAGGGCTTGCTGATGTCAGCATACCATGTGTTTCTTTTATCACTGATCCACAGTGAGCATAAGGTAGCTAAAATTCATCAATAACCATTTCAGGAGCAGGTTCCCATGGGTCCTTAACTGCAGGACAATGTGGTGCTGTCCTTGGTACTAGATAAAAGGAAGCTGTTCTTTAGCTCTGGAACTTAACTAAAATCTTGGAAGGTATTTGACAAAGTTTCATGTCAGAGGATCTCCTGGTGGATGAGATAGAGACACAAAAGATACATGATGTTTTAATATGAGATTTTACGGCCATTCACCAGAAAAGACCAGTTAATAGATCCATGTAAACTTGGTGGCAAGTTTCTAGCTAAAATGAGGCCCCCTGGCTCTGTCCTCTGATGTCATGATCAGCTTTAAGTGGCACATGTCCTACATCTGAGCATGGAAGGAAGTACACCACATAGTTGGTCATATTTAAAAAAGAAAACATTATGGAAAGCTGAATTGAATTTAATAAAAGGTGATTAAACAGACTTAAACATAAAGCCAGTGTTTGGGTTTAAACAATCAATCACCAAAGTAGAGTCCCACTATATAGTAGCTTCTCTGAAAAGTTCCTGGAGTCTTCCTTTGACTACAAGCTCAATATAATCCAAATGTAAACAGGTTGACAAAACAAACAGCTGTTGCAAACATTCACTTGTACAAAAACAGAATTATAATGTCTAGAAAACAGGTTGCAGAAGTTGCACTATACTCTGTTAGTCAAGCCACCCCTGGGTTTGAATTTTCTTATGAGAACTATATTTCGCCCTATAATCTAAAGGCATATTCTTCCACACACAAAGTAAAATAAAACCCTGTTTCTATTTGCATGCTACCAGTCTCTCCACTAGCCCATCATTTCATGTCTGACTACTCAGTTTAGTATTTTCATAATTCCAATATTAAACATATTTCTCTTTAGTGGATTTTTCCTTGTATTCTTTTAAACTGTTTGCTTCAGCAGATGTCAAATCACAACTAAAGGGGTATTTAAAATATACATGCTATTTTGTCATCATCTTCAGATCCTCTCTATCAAAACGAAGAAGTCTAATTTAAGAATGAAGGCATAATATTTGATCAAAAATTCACTCATCCATTGCGCAGTTGTTTATTGTCATTTTTGCTATTTTCTTTCTGAATTTATTTACTACTTTCACCTAATCCATACTCTCTTGAAGATGTAAATAAACAACTACTCACGGAGAGAGTGCTGTGCAATTTCATTAGCCAGCTAGATGTCTGACCAGCAGAGAAGGAAAATGAGCAATATAGCTCATATTCAGGTACCCCAAGTCAGATAGTCCTAAGTGATTATTCATTCATTCACACAGCACAAAGATTCATGGCAACACAGACATGAAATAAGATCAGTGTCATAAAAGAAACATCAATAACATGTTGGGGGAGTTCGCCAAATGAAGGAGAAATTTTGTTGGCCCAGGCAAGTTAAAATTGTAATGGACTGAGAGCACAACCCAGTTTCTAAAATTGTTCTTGGCTTACTTTCACACTGAATCTCCCTCCACTGTACCCTCAGCCTCCAGTCCAATCCTTGCATTTTTATGGTATTGGTCTTTAAACATTTATTACAGAGAGTACCATGTAGTTTTAAAAAGTAACCACACGAGGCCTAGTAATGGAAACTGTAAGCATAGGAATGGAGTGAAGGGAGGCATCATCCTGGTAGAGTAGGTCCAGAGGAAGCTGACAAGTAGGGAAATGAACCTGTGAGCCACATCCTGGGAGACACAGCTCAATGAAATAAAAACATTACTCCTGGAAAACAGAAAGCTGGGTAAGCCAGGAGGGACACTTTTACAGGTGACATGCTCTTGTGTGAGAGTTTAGATATCCTAGTAAATCCAGAGGTGGACATTAGACCACAGAAAAGCATGCAGATAAATAGACTTTAGATTAACATAGGGAACTAATTTATAATCGTTTGAAGTGTACAACCATGACTCCCTCCTAAGGATGAGAAGTCACAGAGAGGAGAAAACTCTGGCTCCAGCAGCAAGGAGGAATGCACCTGACAATTTGCATGGCCCCCCCAGGAAATATCTAAAACAATTCCCTTTTGAGAAAGCCTAATTAACTGTGCAGATGGTTTTTGAAAACTTGATCATGGTGTACATCTCCTATTTGTCTATCTGTAAGCAAAGGAGAAGCAGAAACTTACTGGTGGCTCAACATCCCTTGGAAAGTGCAGTTGGAATGCCAATAAAATAAAGCCTCTGAATCCTCCCCACAAATTGACATGAACAGGAATAAGGAAAAAAAATAAAGTTCAACTTCTGGCCCACACAGTGGGGTATCTGACACCGCAGGACTGTCAGCTCTAGCTCTCCGCCCACCTTTGCCTTCACTGACTCTTGTAAGGGATCGAGGGTTCCATTCCAGAATGGTGGACGGTGGTGTCCAAGGCTGGACCCTCCCATCTGTCTCAATTCACTCCCCACCTGGGGAAGGATGGCAGATACAAGGCATCATTCTCTTTTGCAGGGTCTTGCATGGAAAGGAAATTCAGTAGCTGTAGCTTAGAATGAAGTTCCAAAGTAGATCAACAGAGAGGCAGACCCCGGTGCCGCTTGAAGGATGGCTTAGCTACCACCACCTTGTCAGATGCCTCTGTTGGCCTTCTCCACCATTTAATCACTTCTCGAGGCCTGCTGGTTTGATAGAAAAACACTCAGTTGTGGTTGGAGTAACTTCACAAATTCTGTTTCTACACATGTGAAAACTTGCCATGGGTCATGTAGTGGCAGCTGGGTGTGGCCCACCTGGATCATTCCAATGTTCTCTGAGTCCATTATAACAGGTGTATTCAAAATGACCTCTAGGTAGCTGGGGCATCAGAAAAGACTTGGGTTCACAAAATGAGATCTATTTTGTGAGTTAGAAAACCTGAGTCTGTGTCCCCATATCTGAGACCTTGGCTATGTCTGAGACTGAGGATTCTCACCTGTCGTACAGAATAGGAGTCACTCCCACAGGAAAACTGTCAGTGCTAAAATGAAACAGCATCTGAAAGCATTTTGTAAAGTTCAAATTTTTGCCTAACTGTTAGGCTATGGCAATCTTTTACTATGCCTAATAATTATGATTTGACTCCTGAAATATCAATAATTTAACAATGATTTAAAGCAATATGTTATATTTTCTTATATTTGGTTAAGCATATCAAAACTCTTTGATAAGTACCATGATCTATTAACAAGATTATTAAAAGGCCACTTTGAGTTTTAGATTTCTTTATTAGTATAAAATTGTCCTATTTATTTTGCATCTTAGTTTTCTTATCTCTTCAGTAGAAAAACTAGTCTTTGGTATTTCTCTATTATTGGTTTCTGTGAAAGTTCTACATAAATAGCAATTATAATATTATAGTTTCATGAGAATTGTTGAATTCTACAATGTTTCAGCAAAACAAGAGCCATAACCACAAAGAAATCTGTCCAGAAATCTGATATCGGTGGAATAAAGCAGCAAAATTTATACGTATCTACTCTTCAAAAGTGTTTTGCTCCCCTCTAAAAACAAAACAAAACCACAACAAAAAATGTAAACCAGACATCATATCTCTCAGAAATATATGAGAAAAATATAAGCTTTTCAAAATTCTCAGCTTCTACTCTGACATTATGAAGATGATGGTTAATTGGGAAGGTCTACAGAATAATTAAGGATTCCATTAATAAGGGCAAAGGTTGAAACAGCAGGCTTCTTCTTCAGTCATGGGGTTGACTGGGTCCTAAAGACCATTCTAGACCATGGAAATGCCTTACTAATAACAATGACTCTCCCATCCACCAAAATGGTCAGTCCCCCTGACCTGGGGAACCTATCAAGAAAGGAAACCTCCCATCCCATCCCTTAGGAGCTTGTCTTGCAAGTGACTGGCTGGGAAAAGTGAGCAGCTCTCTGTATCCTGAACATTTGGGAGTCTAATGTTGGGAGGCCAAACAGAGCAATTCCCCCAAACAACAGTTCCCACTCAAGTGACAAATTCTCCTTCCAGACTGTCATTTTAACAAAGTCCACGGGTCTTTCAGTTTCCTTTGGATACTATGCCCATTCTGTCTTTTTATAAAAGAGGAAGTTGCAATAAAAAAGAACATGTCTTAGTGAAGGACCCTACCAGTAGTTCTAGTTATAAAATCACATCAAGAATCATCAGTTGAGTTACACAAAGACTCTTTGATATACACAGATACAAAAGAGAGCAACCACAGATTTCCACAAGCATTATTAAATCATAACATATTAGGAGTCATTAACAATCAGCAGGCTGAGGCACTGGGTTCTACCAGTCTAATGTTCTAAACAATCGAAAATAATATCCATGGGGCAATTAATTTCCTGCACATTGATTATTCCAATCTCCAAACTAATAAGTAGGGTTAAACCAAATAAAATTAAACAGCACAGCAAGAAACTAAAGACTGAGCTACTGCAGGGTGGGGGCCTGTAACCTTGGGGGAGCCTGGGGGAAAGCAGAGAGTTATTCCAGTCCCCTGCATTATACATTGAAAACTCAGTTCTGGTTGGAAATCATCTTTTTGTTAACTGTACCCTCTCATGTGCACAAAACCTATGCACCCTTCACAAATCAAGGAATGAAGACCATGAAGGGTGTCCAAGCCAACCAGCCAGTAATAAGCAAAGTCAGGAACAAAGATTTTGGATTAGTCCAGAGTAATTTGTACTCTATGGTGACTTAAATATCTGTTTAACACTCCTGGAATTGGAGCAAATGCCATTGCTATGGATTTAGCAAGTTATAGAGCAAACTGCAAAAACTGCCATTTTTGTCTCTGTTTGCAAACTGAATAAAATGTTAGTCAACAATTGTGCAGAATCTGTTGCAAAAAATTTAACCCTTCTTCCTGTTGTCCCATCCTTAATCTGTGAGATTCTTATTAAATAGCCCATCAGTCTACCAGGCAATGTGTTAGTTTCTACAAGGACACAAAAGGAAATCAGCCCACATCCTGTTCTTAAAAGAGCTCTAAAGATTTAAAAAAAAAAAAAAAAGCACACATACACACACAGAATGATGTGCTGGTAAGTGCTTAACAACATTTAAGAAGGCAGAAAGGGGTGAAGGAGCCCTGAGGTACAGCACTTGCCAGTCCCCATGGTGTAAATACCCCTACCATAGTGGATTTCAATCTGCCAGCATGCTGTCACTGAACATGGACTTGGGGAGAGATGTGCAAGCCTGTCTCATTTAACTGCAGTGCACCACTACCATATTTATATTTATATAAATTTATACACACACACGTACACATCAAAATGAACCAAATATTTTACAGCTGTTATTTCAGAGAAGTGGAATTTGCACTTTTTAATAACATCCAGCCTTTTTTTATAAAGAGTATTTTTCAGATCAGTCCTAGTGGCAATATTCTCATTCAGACCACTTTTTCTAAGTGGCCCTTGTATTACCAGAATTATGTGGGAGTAGAGAGACTGAAACATTTTGGAGGCACATCAACTTCACTTTAGAGCTTCTTGTGCTGGTAGAATCAGAAAAGGAAGTGCTCTACAGAACGTCTAACTTAAAGACATCGTAAGACTTCATTTAGCATTCTGCCTTCTGGAGCGCCTTTATAACCTTTACAAACTTCTATAACCCTTACAACCATGTGACCCCCCACGTCCTAGAAAATATATTTACGGAGCATGTTCCCACCACCCATTCTCAGTCCTACAATGTTTGTGTGAGGAAGAAGGGTAGGGAGGTGGGAGCTAGAAGAAACATGATCTATGAGGCACAGAGGTCCAGGCAACAGTATTATAGCTGCTTCCAAACTCCCTAGACAAGATTGAACCATGTGCTACCCATTTGGTTTTGTGGTTAATTTTCAATGGTGCCTGCAGCTGGTATCAATGGCCCCTTCTTCAGCTTTCTTAACATTTGCCTCATCCTCAAAACCCTCCTCTTACTCTTTTTTGACTTGCGACTATATAAACTAGTAAGACTGTAATCTTAAAAACCACTGATATGCCTAACCATTTTTAAGGTAAAGAGCTGGAAGTTTTGTGGAGGGAATATAAAATGCCTTACCACTTGCATAATGTTTTAACATTTGCAAAGCACTTCCATGTGTGTTATCATATAAAACTGTCACAAGAATCCTCTGAATTAGCTACCCCTCTGTAGGTGAGGAAAAAGAGGCCCAGAGAGCTTAAAAGATTCCTTAAGTTCATAAAGCCACAGAGGGGTGGCACACTGCCCTTGATACCTGGGCTTCAGATTCTACACCGCAATCTGGTAGGAAAGTTACCCGGTATAGTTTGGAAGATGCAGGATTTGACGTTAAACACACTTGCTTTCAACTGCTGACACCACTGTTTCCCATCTGTGTGATCGCAGGCAAAATCCTCGTCCTCTCTGGGACTCATTTTCCTCATCTGGAGAATGGGGAACAATACCCACCTCACAGGACTGTCAAAAATCAGACAGTGAGACTTGGCATTCAGTGGGCTCTCAGAACCTTCACCTCCCCTCACTACCTATCTTTTGTCTTATTCACCTTCTTAGCCTCCTTACCTTGTACCCCCTTTATTTCAAGCACACTCATTTTGTTCCTTGCCCTGACTCGGCAGATGCCGCCCCAAGTTCAAAAATGAAATGCATCATGGTCCTCTGGAATTAGGCCATACTGACTTGGAAAATCAGGGAATTTTGTCACTCAAGCATGGAAGCCCCACAGGTCCATGCACCATTTTTCTTAGCACATGTATTTTGTGCCATGACGATGACATAGCAGCCAAACACAAATACACACAGGAAGGCTCAGCAAGCCAGGGAAGAACACAGCATTGCCCAAGGGCCCGTTCTTCCTCTTGGTTCCATCTGGCTAAAGGTTAGGACTCAACAGAGCTATCCCAGCAGAGAGCAGAGCAAGAGTCAGAACCGTTTCACACTAAGCCTGCCCCTGTTCTTCAACCTGCAAATTCAGGTGCTAATGTCCCTCTGTCCTTGTTTTCATAACTCTGCAGATCTGATTCTTCTCTTCCAGAAAGCTGCCTTCACCTTTACTTTGTAAATGTAACACCTTGTATTACTGTATTATTGCTTCATTAATAGGGAAGTCGGTGTGTTTTTATAGCTATTACTTGTAAGAGGATCACTGTTTTGGTTAATGCGTAATTCTAATGTTAAACATTGTGCATGTTTAAAATGTTTTGAGTGATCTATTCCAATTCTATTTCCCTCAAAGTGACAGTTATTTTTAGTGTGTGATTTTGCAGAATATAGGTTTTTTTTAAGGAATGTGTTAGGCCACAGCAGAAATGGCCATATTTTGCTTCACTCTGGATTTTTGAGATACTAATGAGTGATGAAATAAATGGTTAAATCATGTTTATTTGCACGTATTTGACTCTGTGTTAAAATTCAACTCAGCAGCTCATCTCCACAGTTAAAAATGTCCAGTTCCAACCCAAGAAGCCATCTAGGCTGGTAGGTCTTACAACTTTTCCTAAATATGCTCAACAATATGCTTCTAAACATAAAGTAAGTTTCAAACATAGTTTTTAAATAAATATATGCAGTACTGGCCTAACTCTACAACTTTAGGCAGCTTCTGTTTTATTACATAGAATGATTCTGTTTTTAAATCAGCTACACCTCCAAGCAAGCAAAAACCCCATAAGAGTATTTTTGGCTACAGAATCTCTCATATGAGTAACCAATTTCTACAGTAAAGAAAAAAGTTCAAATATTTTTTAAAGTTTTTCCTCTTACTCCTATCATATTTAATTGGCAGTAAAATGAATAAGGTATTTATTTGCATATATTTTTTTCATATGGGGGAAAAAAACATTTCCAGGCCTCTGTTTCATTATAGGAAAAAAAGGAATTTTTAAAAACTGAATAACTGTACCATCAGTTTTTATGAGGAGGTATGTATATATATACACACATACACACACCTATACACAAACATACACCAGAAACTGTAAATCTGTTGATCTCCCAATCTTGGGATTATAAAGTGTTCTGATAAAAAGCATATTGCCCTCATTTATTCTTTTCCTTTTTTGCAAGAAAATATTCACCATGCATTTATTTGACAAAGAACTTGAGTCTTACATTAGTTTTCTATTACCATTTTAACAAATTACCACAAACTTAATGACTTACATCATCACTGATTCTTTATCTCTTGACACTTCTAGTAAATTATCTTACACATAATTGTTCAACAAATAGTTGCTAAATTAAATAGAGCCATATGCACAACTAATCTAAGTCAGAGTTTCTCAAGTGGTTTGAAAGAAACTAGACTTATGGTTAGATAGAAATCTAAGTGGTCATACAGTCCACATGTCAAAACCATTCCTAAGGACAATCTAATCTGTCTTTAAAAGCTTTGGATTCTGCAAAGAAGACATGACAATGGTCAATAAATACATGAAAAGATGCTCAGTCACTAGGGAAATGCAAATCAAAACCACAATGAAATCCTAATTCATACCCATGAGGATGACTATTATCGAAATTAACAGGCATTGGTTGAGGATACATAGAATGCTGTTGAGAATGGAAAATGGTACAGCCACTATGGAAAATGGTATGATGGCTCCTCAAAAAATTAAAAATACAATTATGATCCAGAAATTCCAAAATTCCAATTCTGGGAATTGAAAGTAAGTCCCAAACATATATTTGTAAGCCCATGTTCACCGCAGCATCATTCACAACAGCCCAAAGGGGAAGTAACCCAGGTGCCTGTTGATGAAGAATCGATAAACAAAAAGTACATCCATACAAGGCAATATTATTCAGCTTTAAAAAGGAAGAAAATTATGGCATGCCACAACATGGATGAACCCTAAAGACATTATACTAGGTGACGTTAGCCAATCACAAAAGGACAAATACTTGTAATTGCCCTTGTATGTGGGACGAAGAGCAGTCAGTTTCATAGAGACAGAAAGTAGAATGGCAGTTGCCAGGGGCTGAGGGGAGAACCATGGGGAGCTGATGTTCAATGGGGACAGAGTTTCAGTTTGGGAAGATGAGAGGAGTTCTGGAGAGGGATGGTGGGGATGGTTGCACGTCAATGGGAATACACTTAGTGCAATGAACTGTATACTTAAAAATGGCTAAAATGTTATATTTTATGTTATATGTATTTTACCACAACAGAAAGAGAAAAACGAAGGGCTGATAGGCCCATTTGAGCAAATACAAAAAAATTGAAAAACTCATGGAACAGGATCTGCCATTATTCTAAGGACTCAAGATGAATAACAGAGTACCTATCATTTCATTTGCCTTCATCTTTTTCATAAGTAACCTACATACATACTAAAGAATTTATATCATAAATGATATATTTTCAGAAATTTGCTTCAGAATATTTAACTGAGGAAGGATAAGTGAAATGAGATTTGCTCACAGCTAATAAACTGTTGACATTATGTGAGAGATATGAGAAGGTCCTTTATATTAATTTTCTCTATGCTTGTATTTATTTGAATTGTGCCATAATTAAACATTTTCAAGTACTGCTTATTGAACATTTACTGTACAAAACAGTTTTAAACAAAATTACCAAAACCAATAAAGAGAAGCAAGTTCTAAAATAGATAAGAAAGAAAAAATTTCAAAGGAAAGGCTCCTTAGATATCATCACTTCCATTTATAGAAATCTTCAGTTCCTTTCTTCTGGGATTTTATAAGTAATAGTTAACATATATTGATTGTTTCTTACTTATCCAGGCTTTTCCTGCACTATTTATGTAGTCCTCATAAAAACCTATGATTAGTCTCATCCCCATTTCACAGATGAGGACACTGAGACTCAGAGAGACAAAGTAATTTGATTCAAGTTCACAAGTATTAAGTCAGTTTTAGCTGGGGAGTCTGCCTGCAAAGCCTTAACAATTACATTTCTCTAATTATAAGCATCTCTTCCCCCTTTCTTGCTAAGGATGACCTCATGACTCTTGAGTCGCCAGAACTGGGGTGTTTGTTTGAGAGCCTATGGAATGAGCCATTTGGTTTCCTAGAGATAAGATGGACATCTTTGCCTCCTCTGTCTCAGGGAAGCCCTAAAGACTTTCAGCATTAGCTAACCTCAATTTAGTTCATTTATTTAGCACTTACTAAGTGTCAGAGGCTGTAAGATCTTGAGCATCCAGAACTGCAAGTAGAAGATACAGATCAACATAATATTTATTTTAGGAAAACTAGGTGACTCCACAATAAATACATTTTCATATCACCCAGGTCCTCCCCTCTCATGGCATTAATCTTCCTGTAATGACTTGCTTGACATCTAAGCCACTACAAAATAAGCTCAGTGAGGGCTTGGACCCTGTCTGTCTTGTCTACAACTCCAACCACAGAGCCTACCACCATGCTGGATGATAGACAAAGCTCAATGTACAAATAGTGAGCAGAACTGAATTCTGAGTGTTGCAACCATTCAATAATTTAACTGGAAGCAACACAGTGAATGGACAAGAGCAGGGTCATTGAACCAAGCATTCAATCATGTGTTCATTCATTTATTAGTGCATTTATGCAATCAGTATTCAGGGACACCTATTCTGTGCCATTTCTCTAGGTGCTGGGAACAGCAGGGAAAGTTCACTAGCTCTGCCATGAATCCTGAGCAATCTTGGGCAGTCACTCAGTCTGCACAAGTCAGCTTCAGGTTTCTTCTTAGGAAAATAGGATACTAATAACCAACAAATAACATTACTTTAAGGAAAACAGAAAGTATATAAAGAAACAGACACCAGGACAGCCTTCAACAAACAGCAACTGTTCTATTTCACAACAAACCAAAAGTCAAAACACAAAATACTAAGTGTAAAACTTACAGCAAATAATCCATGGCATTAATTTCCAGAGAAAGTGCGCCTAGAAAAGTTTGGCAAGAGAAATATTAGTAATAATATGTTCTATGTGGTAGTTAACTTTCTTCAAAATGCTTTGGTATACATCATCTTAAGTATTAAGAGTGAAACATTTCCCTGGATTTCTGTACTAAAGAAAAATTTTCTGCAGTTTTCCTGACATTCAAAAGCTTTGTGTGATCGAAGGTCATGTAGATTTACAGTTCTTGACATCTTCCAGCAATGACCAAACAAGGCAAATCGTATCAACTGAGCTTCTAACTGACCCACAGCTATAGGGACACTCAGCAAACAGGGGAAGGCTTACTTGCAAAGTTTACTCTTGCACAGAGTCTTAATCATTTCCACAATTTCCAAAATAAGTTTGTAAGTATTCTTTGTCAATCATGCTCAGCCAGGCATTTTCACTTACATTTCATCTTCTCAATGATTTCATAGTCTCTATAAATCTATGTGGAAATGAAGTGGAGAGAAGTTCAGAAACTTGCCCGAGCTCGCACAGCTAGTGAGGGGAGGAGAGCAGTAGGGATCCGTCCACATCCAGTCCTTGAGACTTGGAGATTCCACCCTCCTTCACCATTTCCCCACCGCCTCTCCACCCCCCCTTCAATGCTCGAGACACAGGAAAGAGAAGTGGGCCAAACAAAAAACACAGATTCCTCTACGCCTCAATTTTAAATTTTTCACAAGGATTCCAAACACTTTGAACCCCTTTGACCTAGAAATTTCTGGGTTTTCCTCAGTCTCAGTAGGGTTGGAATGCTGTGATGCCTCTCCGAGATGTCACAGGATGGAAACAAGCTGAAATACATTTACAGCAGCCAACAGTCCCAGGCCCTGTGAGTGCCCTTCCTGGTATATTCATGGTCTACGCCGGCTTTAGTCTTATTGAAGGACAACCCCTACCATCCAACCTGGGGAGAGCCACCCTCTTCAGAACCCTGAAAGTTTCCACTGGAAGAAAAAAATAGAAAAATAAACTATGTAAACAGTTGATTTCATTTACCGTATCTACCATCTCCTGCTCAGGCCATGATCTTCCATTAAAACCTTACTTTTTATTTTTTTACTCTCTTAAAACACCATTTGTTGAGCCCGCCTTTGTTGCAAGCACTCCATGCCAAGTGGCAAGCTAAGTATAGCATCTTCTTTTATCTATTCTATTGTGTTTGATACTGTTTTTCCAAAGGTCTTTGTTCCATAATCACTGTGCTGTCAAATACAATAGCCACAAGCCACAGGGGACTACTTAATCTAAATTTAATTTAAAAATTAAACATAATTTAAAATGCCAGTCTTTGGTAACACTAGCCACATTTCAAGTGCCTGACTGCCCCATGGGCTGGTGGCTACCATACTGAACAGTGCATACATAGAAGATTTCCATCATGACAGAAAGTTCAGACAGAGTTGCCACAGAGCATTGCATTCTGTGCTTTCATCAGCCTAGATCTCCAGCCAGCATCAAATCAAGAACAGAACTTCTACCAGGGTAGGTCAGACTTAAGTTCCCAATCCTTGGGGCTCCAAAAGCTACACTATAGTTGAAAGCAAAAGTGGAATGTAGTGATCTATTTAGAGCAGGTCATTACACATCCTAGGATAATCATGGATGCTATGGATTAACCAGGATGTTGAAGATCTGCCGATACTGAATTGCACATATAAAGACTTACTGCATTTATTTTAAAAGAGAAAGAGATTCATAAAAAGACAAAGACCTGAACTGTGTGACCATAGACAAATCACATTACTTCTCTGATCCTAAATTTCATAAATTCAAAATTTCATAATCCAGAAAATGAAAAAGGTAAATTTGGAGCTCCCTTTCACCTCTGAAATTCCTGGAGCTGAAGGCTTTATTTAGTTTATGAAATATTAAGCAACTGTGCAGACTTCAAATATATATAAGACAATACTTGAAGAGCTTACTAAAAAGTAGAATAAACTAGCTATATAAGAATAATACAAGACGGGACATCATAAGGGTCATAAGAATGGTATTACCAAAGCATCGTACAGCACCTGCCTCCTTAACTATCAGGAAACATACTGGTGATGGAAAAAATGCAAATGTTCACCTTTACCTCTTTATCAAAAAATATAGCAACATATTGGACCCCAGGCAGATACAAGGTGTTTAATAACTTGTGTTAAGTAAATAACAATTGGGAGATAGTAAAAAATTATTATTATTGTAGCGTTTATTAAGGATATATGTTAGGTTCTATACAAGACACTTTCCCCAGGCTAAGTCATTTTACCATCAAACAGTTCTTTGAAGGAAACGTTTTCATTTTGTCATTATTTTATAGATAAGGAAACTGAAGTGAAAGGAGTTTTAAGTGGCTAACCCACAACCACACAGACAGACGGGGTCAGAGCCGAGGCTGCATACCAGGGCTCCCCAGCCGCAGTGTACGCATCTTCCTCCCCAGCACACTGGCTCCTTAAGAAAAGTTATTTGCTAATCACTAGCAAGGATGTAAAATAACAAAGTTTCTGGACTGTTCTTAAGAACCAAATTAATATCACAGAGCTGCCACTTTCCCATATATTTTTCCACAGGACAGAATAACAACTTATGATGGACCCCCTCAGCCAAACTATCTTCCAGACTAGACCAGGTGAAAATTTTAATAGCACTGGAATCTAGTTTATGACTATTAGGGTCCCAATGTTCCAAGACCTCTGTTAATTGAATTAGGCATAGGACAAAAGGAATTAAACTGAGGGCAAGGTAAATGTTTATACTGCCTCAGACAAATGGCAGAAAAAGAGGGCCTTTTTTACCTTAAGGAGCTGGGCACCTACTTTATGACTTCCAATTATTTTATTATGTGATTGATATTTTGTAAGATAGCAGTCTCTATAACCCTGACATTCAAATGCTTCCCTTTCATTGCGATGAGACGAGGAGCAAGGGCTGAGTATTTATGTTGCTATTTTCCACAATTCCATTTTCAAGGAGACTTAACACGAAGTCACCAACTGTCCAAATCCAAAATATTTCCATATTCTCTGCAGTGATCACATTCCATCACCCACACCACCTAAAAATACCCTGCTTTCCGTCACTCAGTAGAACCACAAGTCTGTTAGAAGGCAATAAATCCCTAGAGAGCTTCTCTTTCCTACATTTACACTTTCCTCTGATCAATTACATTCAGGGAGTGGGGAGGTGGGAAATGAAGAAAATAAAATTCAGGCCACAAATCATTATCTTAGTACCACAAATGGCACTGAAGAGCACCGGCTGGTGAGGAAAATGCTCCACCATGGACGGCTTTCCTGCTCTGTCCTCAAGTTAACTATTATCCAGAATTCCTCATTAAATCATCACTCATAAAATGTCTGCCCACTACTCAGTAGAAATATCCTAGGTCAGGGCATATGCCAGCATTTGTGTCACTGAGGGAAAAAGGGTCTACATTTGATTCAGACAGACTGAATTCATATTTATAATAGACAACATCCCTTAGACCAGAAAGGTGCTTTCAAATAATCTAATTTACAGAAATTATATAAATCTGTGGGACATTTTCAGAAATGCTAAGACATCTCACCCCATACCTGCCTCCTGTCCAAGCCCCTGATTTAGAAATCCAAGGTTAAAGGCCCATGCCTTTTGTTATTATCTGTCTGTGAACATCCCTTCCTTTTCAAATGGGCCTTTCTCTTGTTATCACTTAAAAATGCTCTTCATTCTACTACCATGGAGTAGCACCCTGACCTCAGGTACATGAAGATAACGAAGGTCCAAAAATGTCAAGGGTTATTGTTTAGCACGGATTTCAAGGCAGGGGAGTACTTGGTCAATGCTGGGAGACACAAGCACTGAGTGACAGGAGAAAACATCTGCTCATGCACACTGAGACCCAAGTCACATTAGAAAACGTCCACTCACGCACCACCGAGGACCGTCACAGAAGATGTCCGCTCATGCACCACCGAGACCGAGTCACAGTAGAAGACGTCCACTCACGCACCACCGAGGACCCAGTCACAGAAGACGTCCGCTCACGCACCACCGAGACCAAGTTACAGTAGAAGACGTCCACTCACGCACCACCGAGGACCAAGTCACAGTAGAAGACGTCCACTCACGCACCACCAAGGACCCAGTCACAGTAGAAGACGTCCACTCACGCACCACCGAGGACCAAGTCACAGTAGATGACGTCCACTCACGCACCACCGAGGACCCAGTCACAGAAGACGTCTGCTCACGCACCGAGGACCCAGTCACAGTAGAAGACGTCCACTCACGCACCACCAAGACCGAGTCACAGAAGACGTCCGCTCACGCACCACCGAGGACCCAGTCACACTAGATGACGTCCACTCACGCACCACCGAGGACCCAGTCACAGAAGACGTCCGCTCACGCACCACCGAGACCGAGTCACAGTAGAAGACATCCGCTCACGCACCACCCAGGACCGAGTCACAGTAGAAGACGTCCGCTCACGCACCACCGAGGACCCAGTCACACTAGATGACGTCCACTCACGCACCACCGAGACCAAGTCACAGTAGAAGATGACCACTCACGCACCACCGAGGACCCAGTCACAGAAGACGTCCACTCACGCACCACCGAGACCGAATCACAGTAGAAGACGTCCACTCACGCACCACCGAGGGCCCAGTCACAGTAGATGACGTCCACTCACGCACCACCGAGGACTCAGTCACAGAAGACGTCCACTCACGCACCACCGAGGACCCAGTCACAGACGTCCGCTCACACACCACCGAGGACCCAGTCACAGTAGCAGACGTCTGCTCACGCACCACTGAGGACCCAGTCACAGTAGAAGACGTCCGTCCGCTCACGCACCACCGAGGACCGAGTCACAGTAGAAGACGTCCGCTCACGCACCACCGAGGACCTAGTCACAGTAGAAGACGTCCGCTCACGCACCACCGCGGACCCAGTCACAGTAGAAGACGTCCGCTCACGCACCACCAAGGACCCAGTCACAGAAGACGTCCGCTCACGCACCACCGAGGACCCAGTCACAGTAGAAGCCATCCGCTCATGCACCACCAAGGACCCAGTCACAGAAGACGTCCGCTCACGCACCACCGAGGACCCAGTCACAGAAGACGTCCACTCACGCACCACCGAGACCGAATCACAGTAGAAGACGTCCACTCACGCACCACCGAGGGCCCAGTCACAGTAGATGACGTCCACTCACGCACCACCGAGGACTCAGTCACAGAAGACGCCCACTCACGCACCACCGAGGACCCAGTCACAGTAGCAGACGTCTGCTCACGCACCACTGAGGACCCAGTCACAGTAGAAGACGTCCATCCGCTCACGCACCACCGAGGACCGAGTCACAGTAGAAGACGTCCGCTCACGCACCACCGAGGACCGAGTCACAGTAGAAGACGTCCGCTCACGCACCACCGAGGACCGAGTCACAGTAGAAGACGTCCGCTCACACACCACCGAGGACCCAGTCACAGTAGCAGACGTCTGCTCACGCACCACTGAGGACCCAGTCACAGTAGAAGACGTCCATCCGCTCACGCACCACCGAGGACCGAGTAACAGTAGAAGACGTCCGCTCACGCACCACCGAGGACCCAGTCACAGTAGAAGACGTCCGCTCACGCACCACCGCGGACCCAGTCACAGTAGAAGACGTCCGCTCACGCACCACCAAGGACCCAGTCACAGAAGACGTCCGCTCACGCACCACCAAGGACCCAGTCACAGAAGACGTCCGCTCACGCACCACCAAGGACCCAGTCACAGAAGACGTCCGCTCACGCACCACCGAGGACCCAGTCACAGAAGACGTCCGCTCACGCACCACCGAGGACCCAGTCACAGAAGACGTCCACTCACGCACCACCGAGACCGAGTCACAGTAGAAAACGTCTGCTCACGCACCACCGAGGACCGAGTCACAGTAGAAAACGTCCGCTCATACGCCACCAGGAGACCAGCGATGTCTGGCTCAGTCTCTCCCAAAGAGGAAGTAAGTCACTCCCCTTTCCGGCAGGTATGTGGACTCTCACAGAACAGACTGACCACAGAAATGGCTTTCAAAGGCTACGCCCTGGTCCACAAGTGACCTTCTTCCCGGGGTGACAGCTGCCGCTGTGCCTTCATGTGGGAAAGGCCAGTGCACCCATCTGCTTTTCAGGAATGCAGCAGTCTTACTCCTTGAAGGCTACCCTTCCACCATGACTTTCAGAGCACCATACTGGACCCCCTGGTACACATGGTACCAATTTCAAAGGTGCTCACCCAGTACCTGTGCTTAACAGGTACTGACATGAGGCTTGAATCTGTCCTCTTCTCCAAAAGGCATCACATTCTCTCTTACAACTAAAGTATGAACATCATTTAGGGAAAACTAATCTTCACACACAGGTCTGTTTTGAAAAGAAAAAATAAAAAGGAAGGAGAGGGACCAGGTGGAAGACAAAGGGGGGGAGCCGAGAAGGAGACATGGGGGTGGTGCACAGGGGGTGTCCAGGTTTCCTATTTCCAAAACCACATTCCTTCCACCGAGATGGTGAGTGGTGGAAACACTTTCATTTCCTTTTATCTGACAGCTGGGACAGAAATGGTTGCTGCAATAATATCAGAAATTATTGGTCATTTTGAGCATTCTTGCTAGGGAGAAGCCAGCATTCTAGCCAATTTGAAATACTGGCCCAAGGTGCCCTAGGTATTTTGTTTTTCAAATGCAGAATGTCAGCTGCGGGACAAAAAGTGATGTATACTGTCTAGGGGGCAGCATGCTGGCCAGACACCAAATTTGGAATGTGTCTCCCTGTACCCTGGGTTCTGGCTCAGCTGTCCTTTACAGGCAGTACTGCCCTCCAGGAATGAGGACTCTGCCCAAAGATGTGGGAGTGGGAGCACTAGTTAAATAGATTGGGAGTACTACTTGAGCCCCATCAACCTAAAATAAAACTGACTTAGCAGGGTAACCTACACAAATGTGTCAAGAAGCTGGTCCAAATCCAGTGAGATGGAACCAGGTAGGTTTCCTCTTGGGGAAGGTGATTGATTATGTCTAATTCCAGTCTAGTTAGGAATTAGATTTAGGAAGGGAGCCAAAAAGCCCCAAGAATAAAAGTTGGTCAAGCCTCATACTTTATGAGCTTTTAAATAAAACTGTTCTCAAATATATAAAATGATATAACCACTCTAAATTAATCAGCTGCCTATGAAAATAGTACCATTCTAAATTTTAAAAATTGGTCAAGTAAATATTTTGTCGTTATGGATCTTTTTAGATGTACCTCTAACATCAAACAAAGCCCACAGAGATGCCTCATATGAAGCCAAAAAGCTACTGATGAGCATTCAGGGCTGACCTGCAGGTACCAATCCCGATGGTGGGTGAGACTGCATTACCAGCCCCTGTAGCCTTCACTAGGGTGGCACTCACTCTGCCTGGAAGGTTAAAGTTCTACCCATTGCATATTTTTTCCATCATGTCACTATGGAATTCTCCATGGAAAAAGATCCCTGGAATTTCCCCATGATTTGGAGGAACTCCTATAATCTACATGAGGATAAACTGTAATAGAGAGAGACAGCTGATGAACACAAGAAATATTAGCATCTCACTGCTTCCCTCCCTCACAGAAATGTTCCTAAGTGTCATTCACAGCCTACCAAGATCAAATGGAAACAGCACATATACAGCTTGAGTGTGGGGGTAAAACATCAGAATCCGGCTATAGGCCAAAGGTGGCTGGGAGGCAGAGGAGAGGGTGAGAACACCATAATGTTTCTAGTTCAGAGCCCACTTTCAGGAACTGTGCTTCAACAGTGAAGTAGAAGTGGAAAAATGGCATGAGTTGATAAAACAGCAATTTCTCTCTCCATTCTCTCTGCCATTCCTGAGCAATGTACTGTGGGGCTGAAGTTCTTTTCTAAGCCTATGATTGATTTGAGCATTAATAAGCATTTGTAGCATAAGGCTTCTACTTTTATGAAGGTGGAACAGTTGAAATATCCTAACACATATATGCAACCTATACCCCTCTCCAACTGTTTTGCTGTTCTTCACCTCAAAATTTGGCCTGAGAAGATATTAAATGTAAAGCTCACATACAATACAAGAAAAAGAGGTAAAATGATCACATGATAACCGTGATGGATAGTTTGAGTTACTAACTAGCAAAGGATAACCAAGGACACTGTGTTTCTTTCTACAAATTATCTGGTATGTATTTATACAGTATTACCTGTATCACAAACAAAAACAAAAAAAATATGCTCATAGAATAAAAAGATGGACAGGCAATCCATAGTTAAGTAAGGGGGGTAAAATGTACTGAACTGAGTTATTTTTTCCAATAATGCTTTTTCAGGGAAATCTTTTCCAAAATGAAAGTATGTATGTTGCTATCCATCAACAAAGAGCTAATAAAAGGAGGGCAAAGTAAGTAACACAACTTCACTGTTGAAGCATACTTCCTGAAAGTGGGCTCTGAACTAGAGACATTATGGTGTTCTCACCCTCTCCTCTGCCTCCCAGCCACCTCTGGCCTACAGCCAGATTCTGATGTCTTACCCCCACACTCCAAGCTCAAGCAACCAAACAATGCTTAGAAGAATGGACACTATACTTTTCTCCTGAAGTCATCATATTCTGCCAATGTACAAGGAGCACTGGTAGCCATTTGGTGTTACACACCGATTTATAGAGTAAATTCAAAATTAGCAATATGAAGCTCAGGTACACTGTACAATCCAGTAACTATTTCTAAAACTTCCACCCTCATCTTTCATTCATTCTCATGATAGTTGACTGGATGAGGCACATGGAAAGATATCATAATAAGTTTATTTCTAATCAAGATAACTGTTAGGTCTCTGAGTAATTCAGCCCTTTTATAAGGAAACAAACAGATACCATGTTTAACCTAACAAAAGTAGCTACCTACTCTAATTTACACCCAAAAGTGCAACTCTCTGCATTGCACACACCTATAAGATAGAACTTGCAATCTCACATCCTGCAGATCATAATATTCAATCATACCAAACAATAAAAATATAACATTTAAAAACACATAACTGCCCCCAAACAGTTCTTCTCAGAACCAACTCTGTATAGAATGGGCAAATATCCAGTTATTTCAATTTAGTGCAGGAATACAATAGCAATAGTATGGGCTCGGGTGCATTGTTTTGATTATCCAGTTGGGATGCTTTAAGACTAACATAGGCAACTAATCTCCAATTTTTCTTTCCCAGCCTACTCTGCTGTCCTAGACACATACAGCTGTATTCCCATGAACATAATACTACACACTCTGTAAGGGTGGAGAAAAAACAGCTAGCAGTGGGTGTCCATGCACCTTCACATTAAAGCACTAACAATATTCCCTCAAACACATCCCTCAACACATTTTAGTGGTCCGGGACCTGTAGAAGGAAAATGTTGATTTACTACAGGTCATGGTACACATAGTTTTTGATCTTTATTCCTAATGGGTTCTGATCTTCTAGCTGAAAGAGCAATTACAAACTCATCCTGGGCTCACTCTAATTAACACCTGGAACAACTTTCTTGGTTTCAAGGTATGATTTTCTTGTTACCATTGCTAATGTTAACTAAAGACATCTTACCTAATGAGCTCTATAAATAATATGCTAAAGAAAAATAATCCTAGCATCAAATGTAATAGAAACGACTAGTACAGAAGTTGAATAAAGAATACTGCTTCCTTTATTTTAGTAATATTGATTATAACCAGAGTGGCTACCTAAGGAACCATTCTTAAGCACACATGATATTGAAATGCATCTTTATTATGGTAGCTCAATGTTTAGAAGTTTGTGGCTGATAGCCTTGTTATAAAATACATAAAAGCTGTCAGATCAAAAAAAATCCTCTGGAATACAGAAATTTCTTTAATGGGTATAGGCACTAGAACGTAAATACCATAAATACCTAGCAAAATCATAAAAATAGGCAATAGAGACTTATTTAATGGGCATAAGGCACTAGAATATAAACGCCTGTTGGCAAAATCATAAAAATAGGAAAGCAAAAAATAATTTAGACTAAGACAAAAAAACAAAAACAAAACTAGAAATAGTTCAGGAGTAAAATCATTAAACCACCCATAGATTCACAGACACATTCACTCTTGCCACAGAGCTGCAAGGTAGGCTATTTCGTTTCTAAAATGGTATACCTTTATATAACCATTATAGCCTAAATGCTTAGGGGAAGTATTATTAAAAAGCTTCTAAAATTATTACAGATGCTATAAAATCATGTGTGTAACAAATACATGGAATGCCCAAACTTGCTGTTAACTGCTGCTAGAAGATTAATCTGTGGAAATTAGCAGGGAAAGTGTGAGGACGGAATATGATTAGCTTCATTTACTTTATTGTGTCTCTGCACACTACAGAACAGCAGATCACCTTCAAGAATTGTGTGCAGTCATTAGTGATTTGGGGAATCCACGAGGCCACAAAGTTGATACATACTCTGATCTGGGCGGAAAAAATCCAGGAACCACCTTTTCCTAAGAGCGTGAACAAATTCTTACCTTTCTGTACACCAGCATGTTCGGTGATTCATCTGCCACCCCGTTGCTGGTCTGCCCATAATTATTCCCCTGGGCCATGTCACCGCACACTTGCTCCACTCTCAGACGCAAGAATTACCAGTCTGCCCTGCAAAGGTTGGACAGACTTCAGTGAGATCCAGTTGATGATACTTACGGGGATCAATGTCTCCATTCATCGTCATCCCAGCACCCCGTCCCCAGGGAGCGCGCTCACATGCTGGAGCTGGCTGGAGGAGGTGGCACGGGAACAGATTTCTTTTTTTACAACTTAATTTCTACCTACAGTACCCCCAGGAATTGCCTGAAATGAGTCTTTTAGTTAAAAAGAGTCTTTCAGCTATGGTTTTAGTTGACTTGATTGTTCGGGAGACTCATTTTGAAGTGTTTGATGCCCACCTAAAAAAACCCACGGTTACCATTTCCGACCTACAGAGTTCTCGTCTCTCCCACTACTTGCACCTGCACTTGACGGTGTTTTCCCACAGGGGCGCAAACGCAGCACCTGTGGCCACACACTTCTCCCAGGGGTCCGTCCGCCCTCCCCACGCGAGGGCGCTTCCGCAGGCCCTGCCGGTGCGATCTCCTGGGCGTACTGCCCCGGCCCCCAGGGTCTCTCTCCAGAGCTCGCAGCTGCGCCTCCTTCCACCTGCCCGCCCTGCCGGCCGCCGGTTCCTCGCCTCTCCCCGCACTTGGCTTCAGAAGTCAGGACGCAATGCTGCCAGTCTTTGCAAGAAGGCGCCGGAATGGGTCCCGGCCACGGGAGCCGGTGGAGTTCCACCCTCCCGGCCATCACCTGGGCCAGCGCGGGCGGCAGACGATCCCCAGCACTCGGAGCGCGCAGCCTGAGGGGAGGGCGAGCCACCCCAGGCCCTCGCGCGGCTCCCCGGCGGTAGCAAATGGCAGGCGAGCGTGCGCCCCGCCGGTCCGCCGAGCGCGCCGCAGCTTCAGCACCGCGGACCGCGGGGCCCGGGCGGCCGAGGGCGCGGCACCGCCTGCTCCCGACGCCCCACGTACCTCCGCGCCAAGGTCACGGCCCCGAGGCGGCTCCCGGCCCGGGTGCTGTCAGCTGGCAGCGAGCAGAGCCTCGCGGCAGGGCAGCTGCATCACCCACGGCGAATGCGGAACCGCGCCGGCTCCCGCCGCTCGGGCCACCGCCAACCCCGTCGCGTGCACGGGCGGCTCGGCAGCCCGCTCGCCGCTCGCTCCGCCCGCGCCGCCCTCCCAGGCACCGACCCCGCCGAGCGCGCGCGGGAGCCCGGCGCCGGCTCGTGCGCGCGCCTGCGGAGGGAGGGGCCGGTCACGTGGGGCCGGCGTCCGAGGAGCCCGCTCGCAGGGCTCGGCTCGCGCGGCCGCGCCGCCCCGGCACCCGGCCTCCCCCCAACCCGGACGCTGCAGGAGGCCTGGGGATCCCGGCTGGCGCCGCCGTGGGCGCAGAAACGGGCAGGGCGAGGGCCAGGAATGGACGCGTTGATGGGCGGACGGACCGACGGGTGGGTGAATGGTGGGACGGATGGACCGATAGGCGGATGGACTGACATACGGGTGGGTGAGTGAGTGGGTGAGTGGACAGACGGACCGACCGTTTGGTGGATGGATGGATGGATGGACTAATGGACAGACTGACAGACAGACGGATGGGTGAATGGAGCCCCATGCAGCGGGCAGATTTCATCAAATGCCTGATGACTCTCTGACAGTATGAGAGAAGCAGGTGATTGATTATTCTTATGCTTAAATTGAGATGTCTTAGGAGGGAAGGAAATGGCCAGGACCAAATTAGTCATTCAGCCCATTTGCCTGCGGCTTTCACAGCTTCTAACTAAGTGGAAGAAACAGAAACGATTTGGAGGCGGCGGAGTCGAGGTGAAAATCTTGCCAGCTGTGCAACTGCAGAACCGTCCCCACTGCCCGGGTTCTCCCTACACAGAAGGTGCTCTGAGGACCGCTCCCCCTACCCACTGCTCCACTCCAGCAGTTTGCAAACAGCATCTGGGTGCTGATCCCCCAGAAATAGTCTTAAGGTGCTGTCACTAATTCTGTAGGCATTAGAACGACATGAAGAAAAATCATTTTGCCTCAGTTACAGTAAAGAAATGTGTGTCTCTGACTTTAAGGGCAGAAGTGGGAACCGACAAACAACTAAGGTTTTCCTTCCTCAGCTGCCCTAGTTGTTACAGGGAGAGAAAGAAGATAATGAAGCCAACCCCTTGTTAGCCCCCTAGGTCTAAACAGATCAAAGCTCTATCCCCAACTGGGGCCCTGCCCACACTCAGCACTGATGGATCATTCCCATCAGCCAGCAAACTAACACACAGAATAAAGCCAGCCTTACATATTTTATGCATGGGGTCCATCCATCCATCATATAGATATGATATCTATGTATGCTGATTTTATATAAGATATCGATATGCAGATATAGATTCCAGTAAATCTCCCTTGACACACTTCCCACTTATTCCAGCCCTATTTTTCTGCTTCCTTTTACACAAAAACTTCCTCTCCTCTCATTCTCTCTTGAGCCCATTTTATTTTGGCAATGACCTACCTCCATGTTACTAAACCAATGGTCAATTCTCAATTAGCATACAAATTGACTTTTCAGTAGAAGTTAAAGTTGGTCCCATTCACCTAATCAAACCTTTCTAAATCTGACTACCAGGACATCACTGTCTCTACCGTTTCTCTTCTACATTACTGGATGCTCTTTCTAAACCTTATCGTTTATTCTTCTATATCTTTTTCGTCGCTTATTTTGGAGTGCTTCAGATCTCAACTTTTGGGCCTCTTCTCTAAATTTACATACTCCCTAAGTGAGCTAAATCAGACTCATACCTTTAAATGCTAAACTCCCAAATGTATATCTTTGATATAGACCCACACCCTGAAATCCAGTCTCCCAACATCTGTACTTGAATATCTCATTGGTGTCTGATTCAGCTTCAGGACAACAGGGATGCTGTCTGTTTAGCTCTTTGCTAAGTATCACAGGCCCACAGTAGGTGCATGTTAATTAAATTAATGGATATGTCTAACAACAATCTGATCGGAAATTTTTGTCTTTAGAATACATTGCTTACATTATTATCTCATTTACTCCTTACTGAAAGCTTGCAGAGGTAGTTAAAATTGTTCTCTCTTTCTCACTGATACACCAATAGGAAAGAGAAGATTAGAACAATTAAATAAACTGTCTAATACAGCCTACATTACCACTAAGTGGCTGAGGTGGTTGTCCTGTGGCAAACTTGATTAGCTGGAACTACAGTTCCCAGTGTCCCCTTCCCTGTATATATGTGAGTAGAGTTGGCCGAGAGGAATCTGTGCAAGACTGGGAAAACAGACTGAGACAGCCCCTGTTCCTCTTTGAAGGTCTTTGTAGTTTGATATGGTGACGTGCATAGCGTCCCTGAAGGTTCTAACATGTCTTTGCTCTCCACACTCCACATCCAGGTCTTCCAGTTCCCCGCCCTCCCGAACAACAGTAGCCCCACAGTCCTCACAAGAGCCTTGCTGTGGACCTAACGAGGCAGCAGCCAGGCAGAGACACAGCTTCCCATTGACTCCTCCGCCAGCTCCTCTGCCCGGCCCCCAGCACCTGGCAGTACCTGGCTGCCCAGAATCCCCTGTAGGCTTCGACTTGCCCCGCTCACCAGGGCCTCAAGGGGTCTGGTCTGGAAGTGACTTTTCTCAGATCTTTCAATTCTTCCTCTGGCGGATTAACTTCCCCAGCCTCCCTCACAGCTATGAAATCTTTGTCCTACAATACACCCTTATTCTATTGTTTTCACAGTGCCTCTACTTCCCTAAGTGGCTAGCAGAGCTCAAACCAGAGTCTTCCCAGGGCTTTTCACTACTCCACGAGAAACCCAAGTTCAAAAAAGAAAAACTTGAAACCAATAATTACATAAAAGTGCAAAACGAAATGGTAGAAAGCATGTGAGCTGTCTGAAGGAAAGAGTCTGACATCCAAACTCCTTTGAAGACTGACTGGATATCTACACGTGGAGGTGATGAAGGAAGGGCTTTCTGGAATGGCACAAAGGCAAGTCTGTGGGAAAAATTAATATAATAAGACTACTACCACTTACTGGATTCCGACTATCTCTAAACACATTCTGTGGAATCTAAAAAACAAACAGACAAACAAAATACAAATAGACTCATAAACATGGAGAACAAACTGACAGTTGCCAAAAGGGGAGGAGGGTAGGGGGCATGGGAAAAATAGGTGAAGAGGATAAAGAGGGACAAACTTTCAGTTACAAAATAAATAAGTCATGGAATGAAAAGTACAGCATTGGGGAAAAAGTCAATAATATTGTAATATTTTTGTATGGTGACAGATGGTAGCTACACTTAATGTGGTGTACATTTTATAATGTGTATAATTGTCTAATCACTGTTGTATGTCTGAAATCAATATAATGTGTATCAACTATACTTAAAAAAAATAAAGAAAATATGCAGCTTCCTCTAAAATCAAATAAATGTGAAAGAAAACAAAAACAAGCAAACACATTCTCATCACTTCTGACGAAGTGTACAAGTTATGTAAAGAAACTGATGTTCAAGTTAGGAAACTTGATGATGATGATAATATACCTTCTAAATATCAATTGCTGGCCTCAAACAATCTTCTGTGTGACTCCAAATCCCCATGAAAAAAAGGTGCAAAAGTGCCTCTAACAGCAGAATAAGTTTTAAAAGCCAAAGGTTTTCCTCCAAGAAGCCTCTTATTCTACTCTCTGTCTCATCTCTCATCCACCTGTCATCCCTCCACACCTAACTCATACCTTTCTCTCTGGGCCTTTATGACTCAAGACTGCTACTCAGTGTCACAAGGTGAATATCAAGAAAGAAGATTCAAGAAATGGCATTTTCACCATTTCTTCTATTGTGACTGTTAAGCTTCATTAGTCAACTCATAATTTGTATTGCTGTATATTGGAAACAAAATTATGTCCATCACCTTACCATTTCTAGGACTCACATTTTTCATATATAAACTAAGGGAATTAAACCAATTCCTCTCTCAAAGCCCATCTGAATCTTAGAATGTAAGATTTAACATATTCTCTTTTGTACTTTCTTCCTATGTAATGGCCCTTGATGTTGTAAACAGCAAAATTGGCTATTATAGGATGTTTTTCTATTTCTTTCCAAAACCATGTAAATATGTGATCCTCGGCTATCATCATTCAGAATCATTTTTATCATTTTCCTTGTGGACCCTGTATTTTATGATATTCTTGTCAAACAAATTAAATTATAAAATGTTATAATGCAACCATTCTTCATGCCAAATAGAACTTCTGAGTAGCAGGTAAAAGCCCTGTTACTTCACCAAGTAAATCTAATTCCACCCCAACAATGACATTTAAGGTTTTTGTTGTTACTGTATTGGTTTTCAGCTTATGCAGTCTTATTTGGGGGAAAAAATAGAATTTGATTTATATTTTTCAAATATTGGTAATGGTGTATTAGTTTGCTAGAAGTATTGTAATAAGGTCTCACAAACTGAGCAGTTTAAGCGACAGAAATGTGTTAGCTCACTGTTCTGAAGGCTAGAGGTTCAAGATCCAGATGCACGCAGAATTGGTTATCTCTGAGGGCAGGGAGGGAGAATCTCACCCAGGCCTCTCTCCTGGGTTGGAGACAACCATCTCTCCCTGTGTCTCTCTTCACATCACCTTCAGCATCTCTCTCTCTCTGTCCAAATTTCCCCTTTGTGTAAAGACACCAGTCATACTGGATGAGGACCACCCTAATGACTTTGATTACCTCTATAAAGAGGTATCACCTATTTATAGATAGGTAAAACCTATGTCCAAATAACGCCACACCCTTTGGTACCAAGAGTTAAAACATCAACAATTATCTTATTTTTTGAAGGCGGGGGAGTTGGGTGTGTGTGCATAATTCAATCCATAAAAATCGTGTTCATTTTTGCAAGTCATTAGTGGTTCAGGACCCCAAATTGTGACTTTCATTCAACAGGTTTTCATTCAACAACTTATTTATTTATTTGTTGTACCTGAGACATTCTTCTGTTTCTGTAAAGAATATAAAGAAATATAACAGGTGACTTTAGCCCTCAAGGAGTTTTCCAGTCTAGTTCAGAAGATAGAACACTTCCATTTTCCTCATAGCTCACATCTAGTCCAGTCAGCAAATCCTACTGGCTCTACCTGCAAAATTTCTCCAGAATCTGGGCACTTCTCACCACCTCCTTGGCCCCTACCCTGATATAAGCCACAGTGTAATCTCTCCTGGATGAAGGCAATGACCTTCTAATTGGTTCCTCAGCTCCCATCCCTTCCCAACTATGTCTGTTCTCAACAGCAGCCAGCAACCACTATAAAATTGAGTCATGTCACTTCTCTACTTAAATCCTCCACAAATACTCCATGTCACTCACAATAAAAGAAGGCTTTAAAATGCCTGTAAATGCCTCACGATCTGACACCAGGTTACCTCTTCTGACTTCCATTTGTGCTGCTCCCCCTCCTGCTCACTGTTCCAGCCACCCTGCCCTCCCTGATTCTTTACACACCCAGGCATGTTGCCCACCCCAGACATTTGCACTGGCTGTTCCACTGTCCTGAATGCTCTTCCCTCAGACATTGCTCCCTTTCCTTCTTCAATTCTTTTCACAAATGGTACCCTCTCAATGGAGCCTATTCTACATATGCTTTCTAAAATTACATACTGTCCCTTCATTCCCCGTCCTCTTTACACTGGTTTATTTGCTTTACAGAGTAATCCCCACCTTCAAAATTCTGTACCATTTACTTACTATGTTTGTTGTCTGTCTCTTCTAGAAGAAAATTAATTCTGTAAGGTCTGGATTTTTTTTTCTCTACTGTTCATTGCTGTATCCTCAGGATCTAAAACCAGGTCTGACTTATACATGGCACTCCATAATTGTTTACTGATGTATATAGTGGATACATCCATGAACACGATTCTGTTTGAGAGACCAGGTAGACTAGAAGAAAGCTTCAAAAACTTCGAATGAAACTGAATTAGATTCAGGTTCCACTGTGGATGGAAACGATTTACTCTTCAAATCTGTTTCCTATGTGTCATAAAGGGGAAGAACAATTCCTTTCCCCAAACACGCCCACTTCACAGAGAAATGCTTTGAGAATTAATTAAATGGCAGCATGGAGAATGCATTTTGAATTTCTTAGAGAAAGCACTTTATTAATTTGAGGCTTTTATTACATGAAAAGAATTGTGACACCAGTAAGTACAGAGGTGTTAAAAGGATTACGCTGTTCACAATACTGCATTGGCGTTTTATGGGATAATTGATTTGGGATTGATATAAACCGGGTTGAAAACAGCAAAATGGCTTGAGAACTGTTACACCAAGTGACAGGTTTCCAAGAAACACCTTCTTTGTGGTCAGCTCTCAATTATTTATAACACAATACCCTCATTAATGAATTATTCTCCACTTGCACCATCCTTTCGTCCATTTTATGGCCATTTCCCTGCTAAGTAGGACTCCCATACCCGTGTCAGAGGGTTGGCAAAGAAACAAAGGTAAAAACTAAAATTTTTCCTTATCAGTTTATTCATCTCCTATTGAAATTTGTTTAGAAATGTTTAAATTCTGATCTAGGTTACTTTTCAAAATGAGACAATTTTTAAAGGTCGTATACTTTTTCAATTAATTGGAGAATGAGTTGAGCATATATTGTGAGTGAGATGTTAAATTCTTTTTGGAAAGTGTTAAGACTCTGTTCCTGCCCTTAGGGCATGAAGGAAAGGACTAGAGAAGACTTCAGCACATCTGAATTTAGCCCTGACTCCACTGCTTAAAATCCAGGTCACTTTGGGCAACTGACTTGACTATTCTAAGCCTCAGTCTCCTTAACTACGTAACAAAACTCGTATTACCTGCTTTGTCCTACTCTGCTGTGAAAATCTTTTTACTCCAAGGCAAAGGGAGTATTTGGAAAGAGTCTGGCAGCAATCATATTGACCGCAGCAGGAGAAGCAGTGGCCTAGAAGCAGACTATCACTTCTGCTGATCAGGTACCAGAGGCGGCCATAGCTACAGTAACTGAAAACAGTCCCTCCAACAGGCAGCGTAGGGCATCCAGAATTTAGTGAAAACCAGGTGACAAATCAGGATGGCATAACAAGGCATGAATGGTAGTTCCTCTTCAGGAAGCCTCAGCACGGCAAGAACAGACCTTATATGGGGCTCCCAGCAGGAGGCAGGGTGAGGATTTGTGGAAGGAGAGCTCCAGTGGCCGGAAGGGGGTCAGTGTGGTCGTGAGCCAAGAAGGTAGGAAAACACAGAGCAACACATCTCCTGTTAAGTTCCCAAAATCTTTGCCAAGACAAGAAATGATAGAAAAAAAGTGATTAGAATAATAAAATGATAAAAACAGAAGGGATAATCCTCAAATAACAAATGAAGCAACTGGCCTTCACTAAAAGGAACTTACTTTCTCAAGCTCACACAGCTCAGTGGAGTTAGAGCCAGGCCTTAAACCCCAGGCTTTAGATGCCAAATCTGGAGCTTCTCACATTATGGGATGTTGCCTCTAAGAGGTAACTGAGACTCAGAATAAGGGAAGAAATAGTAAAAGGGCACTTAATTGTTTTAAAGTGTATCTCCAGAGACAGAGCAATTCTAGTCACTGACACTGAGAGGATTTGGAAATGAAATTCTTAGGAGCTTTTAAAGCATGGTAGAGAAAAGATGACAGCAAAATAGAGCCAGGTTGCCTGAAATAAGGGAGATGGATGCACAGACTAGATGGTACCCTGAGCCTGTCTGTAGGAAAGCTTTATAAAGGAAATCCACAAATGCTTAAGTTCTGACTCCAGGCATCTCATTAGTCTCTGATGGTGCATACATCTTTCCCAAGACAGAGCCCAGTAGAGGAGATAGAGAGCAAATCACAATGGTGTAGTGTGTTCAAGGTAAATGTACACAGCATTGGGGAACATAGAAATGAGAATCAAGGATATTTCATCAGGGTCTTTCAAATTGATAGGAATCTTCCAGATGGACAAAGACTAGGAATAGTGCAGCAGCATGTCAGGTGGGGGGAATGACGTGCTGAATTACAGAAATGTGAATAAGACGAATGTTTGATGAATGAATGATGTTTGGTATGGCTGGTTTCAAAGAGAGGGAATGGCTTTGATGGAGACAAAGCTGGTATATAAACTAGGGGCAGATTGTGAAGAACCTACAGCCCATACTGGGAAATTTGGGCTGTAGGCAATGAGACACTGGATGGGTTTTGAAAACTTAAAGAGAAAAGAGGTGTGGGGTCTTTTCTCACAGAAAGAGCCAGTAAGGGTCTGCTGACCACACGTCATGCAGACTAGCCTCATTTCCTCTGAGTGTGGTCTCTAGACTGGAAAATGAGGGCTCAATGAAGGCAATATAGTTATTCAGCAAGACATTTGACAGTTTAGTTTGTGATAGCTTTGTAAACATGACCATAAAATGGGACTTGAATAATAGTCCATCAAATTCATAAAGACTAAATAAGGTTGGCAAAAAGAGCTCTGGTTAATTGACCAGGACACATTAGGAAGAGAACTTCATGGGGAAGATTCAGAGCTCTGACCTTAGACTTTCCCTGCTCTAACTGGGCTTGTACACAGTGACTCAAGTCAGGGCATGAGTACCCCACTTGTCAAATTTATAAATGGCACAAAGCAATGAGGAATAGCTAATACCTTGGCTAACAGCCATAGGACCCAAGGAGATCAAGGCAAGAGGAAAAGATGAACTGCACCAAGTAAGATGAGCTTCAGCAAGGGTAAACATTAAGCTGTATCCCTAGGCAGAGGAGAGTTAGATTAGCAGTAAGTACAGGACAGACAAGTATGAGTGAACATCCGGTTCGAAGGAGAAAGTGCTTGGCTTTTGTTTGTTTTGTTTGTGCTAGAAAGCAAACTCAGTATTATTCAAAAAGAGCACACATCTGCCCCCAAAAGATAATGTAATTGCAAACTGCATTGCTAGAAATACAGTGCTGGAGAAGTATAGACCAAACACTGGAGGTGTTTGCCACTGGGCCTGGCACCATTCTTTGCAGGCACATCTGGAATGTTCTGGATGCACATACCAAGCAAATAGACCTCCACAGTCAGTACTAGGCTGCCACCTCTGCTACCTAAGACACAAGAGCACAAAGATCTTGTTGTGTTTCAGCACTACTGCACCTACCGGACACCCAGTGTCAAAGCAGCAACATGCATGTAGCGGGGGTGCAGTAGGTATTCATTGAAGGAGTGACAAAGTGATCTGGAGGACAGCCAGAAGGATGGCAAAGGTGCTCAAAGCCACTCTGATGATGGCAGGAAGTAGAGTGATTTTGTCAGTGAAAGAAAAGCCGTAGGTGATTTTTGATAATTAAATTAAGTCATTAAAGGACACTCAGGTGTGAAAAAGAATCAAACATCATTGTTGGAGCCCCAGAGGACAAATTTAGATTTAAAAGATAGGAAGTTTTACGTGGATAGATTTCCATTCAATACAAGGAAGTACTTTAGGTGAGTTGCACAACCCTGGAGGGATCTGAGGCATGCTGAACAACCCCGGTCTGAAAGGCTGTTAAAGGGATTGTTGTTCCATTGAAGAGGCTTGCTCTGGGGGACTACAAAAGTTATTTCCCATCCATGTCATCTGACAACCAAACAAGACAGTGTAGAAGGAAGTAATCTGAGAACTGAGCACTGTCACTTTCCTCTGAGGACTTAAGATGATTTTGGTTGGCATAGAGATAGGACTGACATGAAACAGTGAACAAGACAGATGCATGAGCCCGTAATGAGATCTTTGAGTTCGTATTGGGCTTCAGTGGGGTTGAGGAAGGCCTCATGCAAGAGGGGCTGAGCCTCGAACGTTGTGTAGATAGGAAGGGGGTTGGTGGCTCTTGCTAAAGTGTACCCGAGAGAGGCTGCACCCCCAGCTACGTTTGTTGTCTGTTTTCCTGAGGCTGGTCTTCACCCAAGGTTGTCCTGAGCAGACCTGCCAGGCAGCAGTGTGCGGTCCCTGGAAGATGCACGCTCTGTCTTGTTCAGGGTAAGAAGGCACTGTCACCCAAGCCGAGACCTCACTTGTAATTCTCTCATCCACCTTTTCTTTGCTTCTCCATCATCTCTCCATATAAGCTCTTCCAAATAACCAAGCATTCTGATTACTGAATTTCTACAAACCTAACTTCTTTCTAAGAAGAAATAGCAAAAGGAAAACAAAAAGATGAAAAAAACTGAAAATCTTATTTAAATTACTTAATACACTTCTGTAACTCATAGAAAACCATTTAGGACTGGACCCTAAATTAATTTGTTATGTCCATCAACTTTGAATGTTATAAGAAGTCGAACATTAAAGAATAAGGCTGTAATTGAAAGACTGCAAACCGACCTATGGTAAAAAGCTTAGCACCTGACTCTGTGCTGAATTAAGTTTCATGCTTATGGGGCTTTTACCACCTACTCTGCAGCATCAACCTACCTGGCATAGGGTGGTATTTTCCAATTCTCTTTAAATATTAGACCCTTAGAAAGGATTGTTTCTCTTTCTTATCATGGGTTATTCAAGGGATAATAGTCAAGGTATGAAAATCAATATTACTTACCTTTGACTAATCAAGCCCATTAACTTAGATATATTTGGAAAAGTTTTTTTCAAGTTCCCCAGCATAGCCTGTGACCCCCTGGAGCCAGACCTTCCCTGAGCAGCTGGCCAAGGCCCTGGAGCCATCTCCTTTGGTCTTCCTGGGCTGCTAAACAGATGTCCCTGAGCTCCCGAAATTCCATAGCTTGACTGGCAAAAAGAATTTGCCATTTTTTTCTTGGCTTACATGCACTGTGCTCTCCATGTTGAAACAGAGGTAATGCTTGGGAATCAGCAGAAAGAATGCTATGAATGAACTGCAATCCTGCCCTGGGCAAGGAATATGATATTCCAGGCCTCCAGACCAACCCTGGCTCACGGCTTCCCTTCCCTTCCATTACATGTGAAATGTGCCAGACGGTCACTCCGACTGTCTACATACCAGGTCCCCATCCCAAAGACACCTGAGATGGACCCCTAAACACTGCTGACACAATCCTACTCTGACTGAAACAGAACATTCAGGCAGGAGATCCTTGAGAGAACCCCGAAGTTCCCCATTGAGCCACAGCAAGTGAGGGGGCCCAGGAAGGTGCTTCCAGAACTCCTGCAGATGCCCAAGCACCTACCCCAGGATTGTTTTCTGAATATTGTTTTCTGAACTACTCAATCCTTTATTCATTAAGCATCTACACTGTGCCTGATACATTTCTGAAGGAATGTCACAGCCCAGGTAGATGGAGAATCTTCCAGACCCAAAATAGAAACACCAGAGGTCTACCAAGTGACTCCAAGTGGCTCACCATCTTTTCCTGCTCCAGATACTCTCTGTCCTCTGACAACCTCACCCAGTTCAATAGCTTTAAATACCACCCATATGCTGAGAATACCCCAATTTATATCACCAGTCCTGATTCTCCTCCCCCAGAGCTCCAAACTCACATTTCCAACTGTTTACATCTTCACTGGGATGCTTCATAGCCATTTCTATTTAAAGAGACAGAACTTCTAGTTTCCCAACCTACAACCCAAATTATTCCTTTCCCAGATTTCCCCATATGAGTAAGTAGGACATTCTTTTCCCAGTTACACAAGCAAAAACCCAGGAGTCCTCCAGGTTAGCCTTGACCTTTCCCTTATCCTCGCTCTTTTATCCATTCCACTGACAAGTCCTGTCAGTAGAAATCAAAATAAACATCACAACAAGATAACACAATCCTCACTCTTGTCTGCCTTTTCCTAGTCTAAGGCACTCTTAGCCATCCCCTGTCGAGACCACTTAAGTAGCCTCCTAGCTAGCCTGCCTGCATCCATTCTTAACTAGCAAGTGCGTTCTCTGGATAAAGCCAGGGTGATACATTTAAATATGCAATAGAGCATGATGACGTTCAGCAGCTGAAATACTTCAACAGTTTCCCAGTGCCCTTTGAATAAAATCCAGACTCCTTACTGCACCCCTCAAGCCCTTAAATCATCTGACCCCTCATCACCTCTCCAACTTCATCTTACACTACCTCCCCTTTTGCTCAAAACTCAAGGGATGGTCATCTCTCTATTCTTCATTGCAAATTTGAGCTTCCTTTATTCTTGGAGGGCTTAACTATGGTAAAATTTAAAAGCACCCAACTCCTTCAGCATTACTTTCAACGACTATCACTCTGATTAATAAACTAGAGATTTGGAGAAAAATGCTTTTCTACTAACGGAGGAAGCCATTCGGCCAGGGATAATAGTGGCAGCTTCCTGGCAGCACATTTGGGATGTGGCAGAGAACAGAGAATCCCGTGAGTTTTGCCCCACAGCAGATTTTCTCATCTATTTTCCCTAATTCTTCAAGCTCATGAATAATTTATTGAACAGTTTGAACTTGTAGAGACAATTGTTTTAAACCTCCACTCCTTGCCTGTGACGGTTCTATGACAAATCTCCCGTTGTTTCCCTCAGTGGCATCTCAGGCAAATCCAAAGCCTTGGTTTAAAACATCGTGGTCACGTTGAACTTCATGCTCACTCCTCCTTGCTCACCTGGGTTCAGCCTGAGGGAGCTGGAGTGGGTGGGAGTGGGTTTCTCTTTTGCACCCCTTCCTTCCCTCCCTCCGCCTTGCTGTGGTTCTCTCTGTTGATGGTTGCTGCTTCTCCATCACGGCCACCTGGTAACGGGTACTAAGATGGTGGCCGCTCTATGGGACCCACGTGTGAATCTTGTGGAAGGCCCTGTGCCTCTGACCTGCATAGTTCCAGGATGTAAGAGATTCATTCTTGCCTGGTCTGGCCTCTTCTTATGCCTATGAACCCTACCTTGATGGTCTATCCCCGAGCTTCCCATTGGTAAATTTCCCTGCTGGGCCATCCCTTTTGAGTGGCATATCAGCAGGAAGGCTCAGTCCTGGCCACTTCTGTTGTGTCCACCACTCTATGGGAATTCCATACTGATGCTCCAGTCTGTGGGAATTCAAGTGGCCACCTACTGGTCCACTTTCCACCTGCCATTTCTCTCCAATTCTCTTTTCCCCCTGTTGCAATAAGCATGGAAGCATGTCACCCCTTACTGTGCAAAGCAACCAATTGACTGAGAGTAAGATGTTACTTTCCTATTTGTACAAGTTCCCCAGTTACTATGAATTATTCACTTGGACCATCTGTCATTTGGAATTGGGGGTGGAAAGGCCCCAGAACTTCTCAAATAATTCAATATATTTTTATTGAAGTATAGTTGACATTCAATTATACTAATTCTATATTTTTTTACATTAGGAAATGATTCCCCACAATAAGTCTAGTTACCTTCTGTCACCATACAAAGTTATTGCAATACCATTGGCTATATTCCCTATTCTGTACATTAATTTCTGATGACTTATTTATTTTATAACTGAAAGATTGTATCTCTTAATCCCTTCCACCTAATTTGCCTACAACCCAGTCCCTCCCCACTGTGGCAACCCACAGTTTGTTTCCTATACCTGTGAGTCTGTTTCTGTTTTCTTTTGTTTTTTTCAGTTGTTTGGTGTTTTAGATTCCACATATGAGTGAAATCACATATTTGTCTTTATCTGTCTGATTTATTTCAATTAGGATAATACCTGCTAGGTCCATCTATGTCATCACACATGGCAAGATTTCATTCCTTTTTTTTCTTTTTCTTTTTCTTTTTTCTTTTGTTGAGTAATATTCCATTGTATATCTGTACCACATCTTCTTCAACCATTCATCTATCAATGGACACTTAGGTTGCTTCCATATCTGGATATTATAAATGATGCTGCAATGAACATTAGGGGTGCATATATCTTTTTGAATTGATGTTTTTGTTTATTTCAGATAAATATCCAGAAGTGGAATGGCTATATCATGTACATTAAAATGGTCTTTCTATTTTAAATTTTTTAGGAAATGCCATACTGTCTTCCATTGTGGCTGCACCAGTTTATATTCCCATCAGCAGTGCACACAGTGGGGGATAGTCCCCACTTATTTTTGTCTTTTTGAAAGTAGCTAATCCGACAAGTGTGAGGTAATATCTATGTGGCTTTGATTTGCATTCCCTGATGATTAATGATGTTGAAGATCTTTTCATGTGCCTGTTGGCCATCTGTATATTTTCCTTAGGGAAAATTGTCTATTCAAGTCTTCTGCCCATTTTTAAATTCTGTTTTTTAGATATTAAGTTGTGTAAGTTCTTTGTATATTTTGGATATTAACCCCTTATCAGAGGTATGATTTGCAAATATCATCTCCCATTCAGTAGATTGTCTTTACTATGCAAAAGATTTTTAGTTTGGTGTAATCCTGTTTTGTTTTGTTTTTATTTTAGCTTGTCTTGCCCTTGCCTGACAAAACTGGTCAAAAGAATGTTGCTAAGACCAGTGTCGAAGAGTTTACTGACTGTGTTTGCTTCTAGGAGTTTTACTGTTTCAGATCTTACATTAAAGCATTTAATGCCCCAAATGATCCCTAACATTCACAGTATTTCTTAGGTTGAAAATTAACTATCTTAAACTTACTGTTTATACTTTTTGCAAGATCTTCAGTAGTCTCAAAAAATACTCACTTCATACCATAAATCTTCTAACTATTCTTGCCCTTATACCAATCCAGTAAAGCATCTCCTTGGTCTCTTCTCTCCTGGCCTTCTACCTCCATCTTGTCTCAGTTAAATGCACATGCAAGTTTTAGTACTTATGTTTTAATTGCCAGAGAGGTTTACCAATGCACATACTCCAACAATTGCCTCCTTATTGACTTCAGACAGATGGGAAAACCAATGTCCAGAATCCCATGCTGACTGCCTGCTTTCCAGAGTCACTCCTTGCAGCAACTGGAATAACCCAAGCCCCCTAGAAAACAGAGCCAAATGCTAAGCTTACAAGCTAATGCTTTACTCAGGTATGAGGCATAATCCAGAAAAAAAAAAAGAATGAGGGGAAAAGAAAAATAAGGAAAACAAGTACAAAGCAATACATGGCCAAGTTGCTACAGCCTCCAAGACAGTACTGCTCTTGCTTATGCACACAGATGCCTCCAGATGGGATGTTGGGACAGCTATGCATGGGGAGGAGGAAAGAATAATGTAGCTGCTGGCTTGCTCCACCTTTTTTCTCAATTAGTCAAATTTCACCACATGGAACATTTACTCCCCTGTACTTCCAGGTTATGAGAAGCTGTTGAGGAAGCCAGCCTCCCAGGGTGGCCCTTCAGTTGAGTCTAGAAGTGTGAGAGAGGCCAACATCTCTGGATCCAGTCAGGCCAGGTTTGGAGGCCAGAGCTGCAGTGGCTCCCACTGTGCCAGGGGCAGTGGAAGCTGCCAGAGCCTGGATGTCCTCAGGGATGATTTGACCACCAGAAGAGCTGACAGTTAAGGGGACAGCAGTCAGGTTTTCCATTAAGAAAGTGACGACAGGCCAAGCACATCCAGGCAGATGTAAAAATTGGTACTAATAGATATACCATTTAGTCAACTGTCTACTGAGCATCTCTACAGGAATGGAGTGTCTCAAAATGAACTCATTATCAATATTCAAATTTATCTATTCTGTGCTCCTAGCCTAGGGGAATATCACCAGGACAGGAACTGAGGTGTCAGTTATCCCATCCCTCTCCCTCTCTGTCCTGCAGATCAACCCCTGAATATACCTAACTTCTACCTCCTAAACATTGCAGTCCACTCCCTTTACAGTGTTACTGTACCTTAATTCAAATGTGCCTCATTTCTTACTTGGAAAATTAGCACAGTCTCTTAATTGGTCTCATTATTACTGACATAGCCCATTGAAAAGTGAGAAATTTAGGCAAATCTAACTACTCACATTAACTTCTGACACTATCATTTGTGTTATAAGTGCCTGGCTTATGAGGTGAAGAGATTGCAAGAACAAATGAGGAGTATTTTCAAAGCTGAAGACATTTTAGATGGCCTTTTATTTAAGAGATTTGATGGAGAAAAGCCATTTAAAAAGGCATGTTGAAGGACCGGACCTGGATGCTGGACCTAACACGTGACACATGAAAAGGCCAGCCCAAAGATCAGATCAGGGAAGAGCATGATTTAGGATCATACATGGACAGAAATGAAGGGGAATCCTACAGGCCATTTAGACCAAACTTCATTTCACAGAAGAAACTTGCCCAGAGAGCAAGAAGCCAGGATCAATGGCTCCCAAATTAGCTCAGCTTCTATTACAACATGTCAGTTTCCTAGGGCTGCCATGACTAATCACAGAAATTTGCTGGCTGGAGGCCACAGAAATTTATTCTTCCACAGTTCTAGAAGAGAAAAGGCTGAAACCAAAGTGTCAGCAGAGCCATGGTTTCTGGAAGACGTTAGGAAACAATCTTTTCTTGTCTCTTCCTGCGTCTGGTTGCCCCAGGCAGTCCCTGGCCTGTGACCAAATCATCCAACTTCTGTCTCTGTCTTTACATAGCCTTTCTTCATGTGTGTCTCTCTGTGTCCCCTACTCATCTTATAATGATGCAAGTCACTGGATTGGGGACCCACTCTAAATCCAGGATGATTTTCATCCTGAGCTCCTTCACTAATTATATCTGCAAAGATCCTGTTTCCAAAGAAGGTCACTTTCTGAGGTTTCACCATTCAATCCACTACACACCATGTGCTCTTCCTTGACACAAAGAGGTCCTTCATGGTTCTCAGAGGGCAGGCACTAGATCCCACACCTCTCCAGTGCTCTTCGCCATCATACCCACGTAGTTGTTAAGATTCAGACTGCCTAGACTCAAATCACATTGACCCTTGATAAGGCCCTTTCTAAGCCTCAGCTTCCTCAGTTACAAAATGAAAATAATACTCCCCTCCTCATGGACCTCACAGGATGGTGAGATCCACATAGAGCACTTAGCACTGCGTGTGGCCGTTGGCTAGGTCAATAAATATTCACAGCCATTAATCAAAGCCAGCGCTGGTGCTTTGAAAGGGTTCACATAATACACAAAATAAAACTCCGTTTTCCCTAGAACTGTGTGGATATTGCCATCTGGCAGCTCGCTAGTTACTCCCAACCAGGTCACTCATTCTGACTGTTATGAAAAAGGGGCTCCATGCAAATACTTTAAGTGGGACTGGTTTCGTCAACTCATACCTGCTCCATCTGGCTATTGGCAGCTTTTTGTGCATTTGGACTAGTGCCAGACTCACATTTGGAGATTAAGCTCTAGTATCTGAGCTGAAGCAGAGATGAGTAGAAATGTGCGGACTGTCAAGGTAAACAGTTCCAGGACCTGGGCCTGAAAAGCCAGTAGCTCTCAGGCACCTCTAAAGAAAGTCTCTGAATTAAGTGGCTGGTCTGGCCAGAGGGGCATGCTGTAATCTCAGGACTCAGCAGAGGAAGCTGGTGTGGGGACCAGAAAGACTCAGACTCTAGGGTGGACCCCAGTGTTGACAGCTCGAGGTCCAATGCAGTGTCTTCAGAAAAGCCCAGTGAGACTCGGAGTTGGAGCCAAGGGGAGGAGGCGTCCATTGCGTCATGGGACTGGGGCTGTCCTACAACAGCGGGCACCATCAGTGCTACCCAGGGCTCCTCTGCAGCGGAAGCTCACTCTCTCGCAGGACTCATGGTCCCAGCCCTGGAGCGGATCAGCTCTAGATGAATCTGCAGAAGCTAAAGAGAGCCACCCAGCCCAGGGACACATGCCCTCCCTGGGACCACCCACATCCAGTCTGGTCCGTGGGGGAGGGTATAAAGCAAGATGACTGGCAAGGGTCATCCCACCTCCAGAGCTCCTACAGGATCAGCTCAAGTTGCTGCTGCAAACGGACAGCAGGTCAGCTTCCTGCTCGGCCCAACCCTGCTGCTTCTCTCTCCTGGTAGGGGCGGTCCTGAGGAGAGCCCACTAAACATCTTGCATGCCAATTGCCATTTCAGGGGTTTGCTGAGGAGCCAACGCCAGACACCCACCTTCACAAAATCCCAGAGAGGCAGGACTGTATCAGTCACATTTACACGTGAGGAAATTGAACCTCAGGGATCAAGCAACTTCCGCAAAGTGAAAAAGTCTGATAATAAACCCAAGTACCTTCAGCCGCAAAGCCTTTGGTCCTGTCACTCCAGGCTCTGCCTACAGGGAGCCAGCAGTGACGAAACGGAGGTCAAACATTCTCAAGGCGGACAAATAGGACGCTCCCCACACTGTTGTACAGGTAAGATTGCCTGCCCAAAGCCCTATTGTCACGGCTGTGGTTCTTTTGCTTGTTATCTCATTCAACAGTGGTCACTGAATGTTTGTTCTCTTTTATTAGCCCACTGCGTGCTTAGAAACAGGCTCTCTTTTCCTAGTTATGTTTGCCTAGTTCCTTATAAGCTTGAGCCATCTGTTGCTCTCGAGGTGAATGACATTTTTCCCCGGATATTACCCTACCTTTTCTTTTATAAGGGAAACCAGACTAGGCATTTCACTGTCATCATATGAAAACACTTAGAAGCCTTGGGGAACAACACATGGGTGGCCATCCCCATCCACTTGAAATAATGTCACGTGATATCAGCAGCAAATTTATCATGTTCGGATTTAGAACTACAATCAAAGTAAAGCAGTGGGCCATGGCGATTAATCAAACAGGATTCTTTTTCCATTTTTATTGAAAAATAATTGACATACATCACTGTATAAGTTTAAGATATGCAGCATAATGGTTTGACTTACATGTATTATAAAATGATTACAGCAAGAGGTTCAGTTAACATCTGTCTTCTCATATAGATATGAGAAGAAGAAAAGAAAGAAGAAAGAATATAGAGGAAAAAATTTTCCTTGTGATGACAACTCACTGGATTTAACTCTTAGCAACTTTTCCATATGTCATAGGGCACTGTTAGCTATAGTCCTCATGCTGTACATTACATCCCTATTACTCATTGATCTTACAACTGAAAGTTTCTCCCCTTGACCACTTTCTTCCAACTCATCCTCTGCCTCTGGTCACCACAAATCTGATCTCTTTCCTTCCTACGTGTTGGTGTGGACATAGAGCAGCTGGAGCTCTCCTATTCTGGTGGTGGCCATGCAATTGGCAAAATCCCTTTGGAAAACAATTTGTTCATATATTATAAAGCCAACCACATGCCTACTCTATTACCCAAGAATTCCATTTCTGAGTATTTACCCAAGAGATGTGTAGATCCACCAAAAGCAGAGTGTGTGGTTTCCCTACTGTAATAATCATAACCCCAGGTTCCACGACCTCAGCACTACTGAGGTCATATTTCATGGGGGTAATTATTTGTTGTGGGAGGCCTTTTTTGTGCTTTGTAAGAAGATTTCCAGCATCATTGAACCCTACACACTACATCCCAGCAACACCCCCCATTTCCCACCATAACAACCAAAATTGTTTCCAGACATTGCCCAAAGCGCCCTGGGAGCAAAATCACCCCTACTTGAGAACTACTGTTCTAAAATGAAAATAGTCCCAATAACTACAACAGTAGTGTGAACAAATTATTGGAAGCATATTGATTTGTTACAATATTACACATCAGTGAAAATAAACTACTGGTATACTTCACACCATGGATGAATATCACTAAGAATGTTGGACCAAAGAAGCCAAGCAGAACACGACTCGTGCCATAATATTCTGCATATATAAAGTTCAGACAAAAATAAAACCTATGATTTTTTTTAGAATCAGAATAGCAGTAAACGCTGGAGGGAAGAATAAAATTGAAAGAAGCACAAAACAGGCTCCTGGGCTGCTGCTGCTGTTCTGGTTCTCATTGGTATTACATTCAATATACCAGTTATAAAACTTTCAGAGCTATAGATTGAGGGCTTGTACACTTTTCTGTATATGTAATTCAATAAGAAAATATATCACAAGACAGATATCTATTAGACTTTTTAAAAAGATACTTAGTCTGGTACATTATCCCAAATGAATTTTGAAATATAAATTGCTTTTTCCACCCTCCTAAATGGCCCCCTTACAGGGTTTGGAACATCAGGTCATCCTGTTGCAAAGGCCCCACTCTACAGTTTTCTCTTCTGATGAGTACTGCATAGTATATATTTTCAAGTTAAAAAATGTTTTTTGAGAACTTCACACTTCTTTCAGAAAATTAGTACCTTTCCAGGTTGGCAGTCACTTCACTAAAAAAGGCAATAAATTCTATCTTGACTAAGTCTGGCAATGGATGAATGGCACTTGATATTCTGGGACTTTACATAAATCTATCTACTTAGGACATAATCCCCACATTTTGACCCACCTATATGTAGTCAGTTACAGGTGCTGTGTGATTTCAGAACCACTGAAAGCCATGTCTTCTCAAAAATGTACTCTTCACACAGCATCCTTTTGGAAAAACCATGCTATTTGAGCTATTCCTTTCAGTTCTGAAAGCCGTATTTAAGATGAAAATATTTTTCTTTAGAGAAACAATATATTTGTCAGAGTTCACTGAATTAATAAAATGGGTGAATTTATCAGTTAAGTGAGGAATGGAGCACAAAGGAGATCAATTAAGGATTGCCATGACAAGGTAAGGGGAGAGAGGAGGGCATGACGTTGAAAGGGAAGGGTCACGTGGCAATTCACAACTTGTCCACAAGTTCATTGACATTCCTCCCACCAAAAGGCAGGGTCTATCACTCCTGCTGTTGAATCAGAGCTGGCTGTAGCAACTAACTTGTGCCAACAAAAATGCAGCTTCCTAGGCTGTAACTTCCAGGGCTAGGTCCGAAAAGGTCACACAGTTTCCGCCTGGTTCTGCTGGGACGCTTGCTGGGGGAAGTCAGCTACCAGGGGTGAGGTCTGACTACCCAGAGCAGCAGGCTGGGGAGGCAGCAGTCCAGCTGGCAGTCCCGGCTAGGCTTCTGTCCATCCAACAGCCAGCATCGACTGCCCGCCACCCAAGAGAACCATTGTGGATGGCCAGCCAGGCAAGACCCAGAGGACTGTAGCCAGCATCTGACTACATCGACACAGAGACCCCAAGCAGGAAGAGTCTAGCCAAACTCTTCCAGAATGGTGATCCACAATATCATAAGGGAAAAGTAAAATGATTGTTCTAAGTGCCCGCTTTGGGGGATAATTTGTTATTCAGCAATTGTCATCAGAAGGGAAAATCATGAGTTACTTCTAAAGACATCAGTTCCTCCCAGCTGAGCTCAAGCCCATATTGAAGTCCTACTATATGTCAAGTGCTGTACTGGGACCTGGAGATTCCAAGATCATAAAGTCACGGTCTCTGCCAAGTAGGGATATGCAGAAGGGACAGAGGTGTACAAATGAGGACGTGATCGGCTCCCTCTTGAGCACCGGAGTGCAACCGCATTGGGGTTGTCCAGTCAGGTTCAAATTTCAGTATTAATATTACTTAATGCTGTGACATTGGACATATCACTTAGCCTCTGTGACCCTGCTGCCTCCAAACCTATGGAAAGGGTTCCTTATGTCATACTCATTCCTCCACAGAAAAGGAGAACTAACTTACCTGGTGAGTTTGGGACCTAAAGCAGGCATGAGGGCCAGGCCCTTTTGCCGCTCTTTCCTTGGGCTGCGGTTGCCTGTAGACCCAGGAATCTGCTCTTCTCCCTGCATGTGGCAGTGAGGGTCTGCCCCTGCCCGTCAGGGGTGGGACTGCAGCAGCCCAGCATAGCCTGTGTGAAGGAGAAAACACGTGCTGTATTGTAAAAATAGCTTTACCAATAACAAAACTGTTTTGTTTCCCACATGCCCTTAGCCTGTCCAGGCTGCTGTAACAGAATACCATAGACTGGGTGGCTTATAGACAACAGAAGTTTATTTCTCATAGTTCTGGAGACTGGAAGTCCAACATCAAGGTGTCAGCCGAATGTAGTGTGTAATCAGAGGCACTTTCTGGTTCACAGACAGCTGCATTCTCGCTGTGTCCTCAGGGAAGTGGCCAGGGAGCTCTCTGGGGCCTGTGATCGCATTCATGAGGTCTCTACACTCATGACCTAAGCACCTCCTCAAGGCCCACCTCCAACACCATCACACTGAGGATTAGGTTTTCAGTGTACAACTTTGGGGGCGACACAAATATTCAGTCAATGGCATGCCTTATTTTTCTTATTTTTCTCCGTTGGCTCAATATTTTGACAAGGGGGATAAAAACTACTGCATACATCAATTGTGCTGGTGAGACATCTGAGAACCAGACCAAAATCACACATGATGAGTCTTGAGTTGAGGCCAGGGCTCGGGAATTCGGGTGCAGACTTCAGTACGCGCACAGCTTTGACCATGGTGTCTCAGAGAGGCTGGCCACATAGCTGTTTCTTATACCTGCTTGTTTGTTTAGACTCCAGCTGTTATTACCAAGGTAAGTGGCCTTAGGCCTGAGCACAGACATTGGGGATTTTCCACCCTGGTGGTTCACATCAGCTTATGGCGACTTTGCCCACAGGGAGTTGCTGTTTCGATTCAGGCGAAGCCGCATGCACTACAGCTTTGGGAAATAGGGCAAAGCCTCAGCGAAGAGACAGTGTGCAGTGGGGTGCCAGTCTCCACAGCTTGACCTCAAACTAGAAGGCAACATTTTTCTACTCAGTTACAGCTCAAGTAAGGGCTCAATTTCAGGACAATGAAAGTCTCTCCATATACAGACCTTGGAGGCACTGCCAAAAAAAATTGTTGCTTTTGAATTTCAAGGCAACTGCAATCCAGGTATGCTAAAGATACCAGGGAGGACTTATCTTTAAATTATTCATGCCAGGCCTCAGTGAAAAGTGCTAGGTCACTGCCCAAATTCCATTCTGCCTCCAGGGTTAAGGAGCAAACTGTGAATGGATAGCCTTGAAGGTATGGAGTTTGTCCAGAGGCTGAAGGTTCTTTAATACTGCAAGGGTCCCTGATTCAGGTGCAGCCACCTCATCACCATAGCAGTCAGGTGTCGCCTGTGCTAGGAGAGGCCTGTGGCTTTAGAGAAACAGAGAGAGGGAAAATGCAGTGTTAACGGTTACAAACACAGGTGAGAGAGCAGAGCTATGTTCCTCTCCTGCAGAGAGAGGCAGAGCAGAAGGAAATGTAGCCAGAGCCTGCAATATGGAGGCAGCTCCAAGGAAAACATGGCCCTCACTAGGCCCCAAACTTCAAAAACATCCACAAGAGCACTTGGGCCATCCTCCAGCCAGGACGAAAGTGGGGGTGAAGAAAGACTGCTGCATAGGAGGTGGGTCCACAGACTGAGGAGTGGCAACAGCCATGTAACACACTGTGGGGGCCCACCCTCAGGCTAATGCTCTCAGAGCCAGGGGCTTCCAAAAGGATATAAAGATGCCCACATGCAGAGTATGCAAGTAGTAAATAAAAACGTCCTTGATAGGGCCGGGTCTCGGGGCCCTGGGCATACCTGTAGCCGTGCCTCTGGTGTTACTCTGTCCATGGGACGCACAGGAGGGCTGCTTGCCCCAAGCCCCAGTGTGTACCTTGTGCCAGGATTAACCACTTGTGGGTGATTTTACCCAGCTGAGTTTAAGCTCACAGGTTTGGGACTCCAATCAACTGACATCCAGATATCTATAAAAAAGGCTAAACTCAAAATTATTTCCTACATCTACCTTCCTTCCTTTAGAAACCATTGAGTTTTTTCCCCTGGTCTTTGGCAACACTAAGAACAGGATTGCCAGAAAATAGCTTTGCCTGGATGAACTAGTCTCAAGGCTGGGAGTTTGTTTGTTTCTAAATTTGGTAGGGGTGAAGCAAAGCAGTGAACTCCTGAGGGGTTTAGGATGTGACTGCCAGCAGGAACCATTCCTTCTCGGTGTTCTGCCAGAAAGTGAGGGGGACCACTCAGAGTAGGGCTCTGCCGGGCTCCAGCCATGGTGTCTGTTACAGGCAGGACTGGGGGATAGAGGGGACACAAAAGGGGGGTGCAAGAAAGCCAGGTGGCAGAGAGTTTTCCTGGAAGCACCCAGCTTACCCGTCTTCTCACTGACAACCGCTGGCTTCAAGGAAAGCCGGGAAATGTAGTCTTTTGACTAAGCACAGTGACACCCCAAATAAAATTGGGTTCTGTTATTGAGGAGTCTGGGAGAATGAATGTGGATAAGCAGCTAGTTATCTCTCCAAGGAGGCCTTGGTGGAAATCACTGAGGAAGATTTCAGGAGACCTTTTGCTTTCCTGATGAAAAAGAAAAGTTGCAGCCTGTGTAGCCCCTTGCCTCTTAGTCTTGTCTTTTGATGCCTAGAAATGGCCTGTCTTGCAACATAAGGTGGGGAGCTGTGGGGATAGCAGGCACAGGCGAATGGGTCACAGGGCATTGTCACCACAGTGAGCCAACGCTAACAGCTGCGACAGCTCTATCAGGTGATAAACTCCTCTTTGATAAGTCACAGGAGTCATGTTTTCTGCTGCCACAGACAAACATATTCGTAACTGATTAAAATCCTAAATATTGGCCTTTTGACTTGGGGTTTAGCTTCCTTTCTCCATGTTTGTGTGTGTGTGCATGTGAGTATGCATATGTGTATGCATGTGTGTGTTTGTGCACATGTGTGTTGAGAAGATTAGGGCTGTGTCTTATTTGTTGCTCACAGAAATGAAAGGAAGTTTATGAGATTACCTTCAATGTAAAAGTTTTCCCCAGGATCAAAAGGATCCCTAGAATTCATTTATTCCCTTTCTATGTTTATATTGTCTATATTCTCTAAAGAAAATATCCTTTTCAAACATGTTTTGCAATATCCCAAGCCCATATATATGACCAGAGGGTTTTTCTTAGTATTGACTTGACCTCTTGCTCAGTTATAAGTCACACCCCCTTTGTCCGGGTCTCAGTGAGTAAGGTGAACAGACGTCCCATCTCTTTGAACACAATCTGATCACTCCGCCGTGACCACAATTAAACATCTCTTCAGTCTTCTTTCTTGGAAAAATTAATGCAATTACTTGAAACCCAGGCCGAACAGGATAAATACTTCCACCTGGGTCATGCTTTGACATTCCCCTGGACCCATATCTTACTTCTGTAACTTGTCAGTTGCCAGAAAATAAAAACCAAAGGCCTGAGGAGTGCCCTGGATTAGGGAGAATCATCTCAAGTTCCCATCATGATCTTCTGGCCTTGAAAACATTCCTCCCTTCCCCCTTTAACATTTCTGACAACGCTGAATGCATCTCACTTATTCCAGGGACTGCTGACTACATGTTGAAGTTATCTGAAAAGCCTTTAAAAATACCCATACCCCAGTGCCAGTCTTAGAAATTCTGCCTTTGTTGGTCAGAACAGGGTCTGAACACTACCTCACCAGGGGAAACTAAGGCACAAATGACCTTGAGAACCAGTGAGCTGCCCTCTGACTCTTCTTTAAATGCAGTCCTGTCTCCAGTTCTTGCTTCCTGGGTCCTCTCACAGTTCCTAAGAACTTACTCTCACGGCTGTACCTGGTCTGCACACAGACATACTCAGTTCCTCCCCACCTGCAAGAAAATAAACAACAATGAAGCAACTAATTCTCGTTTGCATTCGAGTTCAGTTGGCCGCAACAGTCGGCTTTACATTCCACAGTCTGCTTTCTAAAACCCTTCCTTCCTTCCTTCCTTCATCATGTAAAAAAATCACCCTTTTTACCTTTCGCTGTCCTCCATGGGTTCTCTTTGTCAACTGCATCCAAAATGTTGGTGCACCCCAGGCCTCATCCTAGTCTCCCTCTGAAATTTCTAAGCATTCTTCCTGAGTTCCTGTCTTTAATCCCCTGGTTCATGTGTCATAAATAAATCTGCATATCTTAGTTTCAGCTCCTTGAGTTTCAGAGCCATGCATCCGACGGCTTTCCGGCATGTAGACATCTGGCTGCTACTTCAAACCTGATTATCTCCAGGATGGAATCGCTTTCCCCTCCTCACACCCTCCACCAACCTTCTGCTCCTGCTCTCCCCTTGCCTTTATTAATGGCATCACTAATCACCACAACACCCAAAACCCAAACCAAGAATCATCTTCAGCCTTCATTTGTGGACTTCTCCCCGATTTTGCATACAGAATCTCCTTAATTCTACTTCTATAGTATCTCTTAAAATTTTCCTCCACTGCTCAGGCCTTAGTTCAAACCCTCAACTCCAAAGTTTACACATACAATGGCCTCTAACTGGTCTCCTTCCTTCTACATTGTCTTTCTCTAATCCATTTCCACACCAATGCTAGAATTATCTTCATGAGATAGGAATTTGGTAACATTACTCCCCTAACTAAAACACTCCCAATGTCCTCATCTCTAATGATAGTCGGTTCATTCCTGCAGGACTTTCTGTGATTTGGTCTTCTCCTATCTCTTCATTTCCACCTTATGCCCCTTTCCCAGCACACTGAACTTCTTGGAGTCTTTTAAATAAGTCATGTCCCCATATCTTAGCACAAATTATTCCTTTGCTATAAGTGTCACTAATAAGCTTCCATCTGATGAACTCCTCATCATCTTTTAAGGATGGTAAGCTCTATGAAGGCCTTCTTATCTCCATGCCCCCTCCCCAGAATACCATCTGGAACATGGCAGGTGCTCAGTGACTATTTCCTGTATGCACCCTTCCCTGCCCCACCTCCACCCCACTTCAGGCAGAGCTAATCTCATAGCCATGGTGAAGGGCCCCCACACATAAGATGGCGAAATTCCTGCTTCTCTTCCGGGTCCTCGGTTCCTGCCAGCGCCACCTGAACCCCAGTCACCCCTCGCCCCCCTAATCCCAGCACCTAGCCAATAGCCACCAGCCCCGTAGAAGTAACACCACAATCACCCCATGCCCCTTCCTATATAACCCAGCACCTTTCCCTAATAAAGTGGAATTCTCCGGTGAATTGCTGCTGTGTGTCGCTCCTTTCCTTTCATTGGTGCCGAAACCCGGGAGACGGGACACCCCAACTGGGCCCCATCTTCCCCCGACACCAGCAGCAGCTTGCCCTCGTCCTTTTTTTGCGGCACTGGCTCCTCACACTCACCACTCCTCTTTGGCCTTTGGATAAGTTTTCCCCCGGAGTGGGCCACTCTTCCCCGAGCTATCGCAGCGCCATTGACCGTGATCGTCCGGCAAGGCCCTGATGCTCGGGGACAAGGAGAGAACTCTCCCCGCCTTAGGCCTTCACGGCTGCGGCGGACGCTCAGGCCCCTCCTCCAACAGCCATACACGAGGTGACTCCTTTGCGGATGAGAACGCTCCCTTTTTCCCCCCTCCCCCTTCCTCCACCACCATCTCCTCCCCCACCTCACCCCCCTGCAGATCAAGCCTGAGCCTTTCAGCCCCCCTCTAAGTCCCAGGAGCCTCCTCTGTCTTTGTCCCCATCACCTGTTTCTCCCCCACAGACTGAGCCAGAACCCTTCAGTCCCCCACCGCCATGGGTCTCCGCTCTCAAGATAGCTTCGCCTGCTGCTTAATAGCAGGTCTGAAAAATGCAGCTCGTAAAGTAGTCAATTTTCAAAAGCTCCAAGACATAATTCAAAAGAGGGAGGAGACTCCCTCTGAGTTCTTAGACAGACTCACTCAAGCCCTATTACAGTTACCAGCCTGGACCCAGGAACGCCTGACGGAAGACATGTCCTTATGACATACTTCCTGGCTCAAAGCTACCCTGACATTAAAGCTAAATTCAAAAGGTTAGAACAGGGCCCTGCTACCCCACAGACTGAGATCCTAACAGTGGCCTTTAAAGTCTTCCATAACCGGGAGGAGGAGAAAGAACGCCGTAAACAAAAGGCTGATCAGGCCAATTTCCAAATGTTGGCCCAGCTGATAAAACCACAACCTGGGCGCCCCTCTACAAACAAGCCCCCTACAGGAGCTTGTTTCAAGTGCGGACAAGAAGGACATTGGTCAAGGGCGTGTCCCTCCCCCAGATCTCCTACCACCCCATGCCCCAGATGCCACAAAAAGGCCCACTGGGGGTCTGATTGCCCAGCCACCCGAAGGGGAGGCTGGACGAACAACCCCCATCCTAAGCCCGCCGTAGTGGGGCTGGCAGAAGAAGATTGACGGGGCCCGGGGGCTTCTTGCCCAACCATTTCCATCACCAACCAGGAGCCCAGGGTTACTTTAATAGTAGACGGTCGCCCCATCTCCTTCCTCCTAGACACAGGAGCCACCTTCTCAGTCTTGCGGGAATACCAGGGCCCTACCACGCCTGCCATTACTCCTATAGTCGGGGTAGGAGGTAAACAGATTTTCCCATTAAACCCCCCCCCTTTTATGCACAATCCAGGACAATCCCATACCTTTCTCCCACTCCTTCCTGGTTATGCCCCAGTGTCCCATCCCCTTACTAGGACGGGACATCCTTTCTCTCCCCCATGTTTCCATAACTATATCCACTCCCACAGCCCCCAGTACTCCCTTTCTGATGGCCCTCATGGCCGACGACCCCCCTCTACCCAATGAAAGCTCCAGTTCCGCCCTCATACACCCTGTAAATCCCAAAGTTTGGGACATTACAAGCCCCTCCGTGGCTCTATGTCCTCCTGCCTCTATCAAATTACGTGACCCCTCTCAGTATATCTGTTAGGCCCAATACCCCCTTAACCACTTCGGCCCTCATAGGCCTCCAACTCATCATTCAAGATGATTTAAACAAAAAGTACCTCAGACCCACTCACTCCCCGTTTAATACCCCCATATTAGCTGTTAAGAAAACCAACGGATCTTTCCACCTCATCCAAGACCTTCGCCTCATCAACATGGCCATTGTCCCTATCCATCCCTTAGTCCCAAATCCATACACCCTTTTATTGCAGATCCCTGCCTCTGCCTCCCACTTCTCAATCCTAGATCTCAAGGACGCATTTTTTTCTATCCCTCTGGACCCCTCCTCCCAAGATTTTTTCGCCTTCACCTGGATGGACCCATACACAAGACATTCTGATCAACTCACTTGGACAGTTTTGCCACAAGGCTTCCGAGTCCACCTTATTACAATACGTGGACGATCTACTCTGCAGTCCCTCGTGGGAACAGTCTCAACTTGACACTGCCTCCCTACTTAACCTTCTAGCTTCCAGAGGTTACCAGGTATCCCCCGTCAAAGCTCAAATCTCTTCCCCTTCTGTCACTTACCTCAGATTTCTTCTAGCTCAACAAAGAAAGTCCATTACCTTAGACAGAAAACGGCTCCTCTCTGACCTGCCTGTTCCCAAAACCAAGACAGAAATCCTTTCCTTTCCAGGCCTGGCTGGGTATTTTAGAGCGTGGATCCCTAACTTCTCCCTGTTGGCAAGACCCCTATACGACCTCAGCAGGGGCCCCCCTGAAGAACCATTATCCTCCTCACCCCAACACTCCTTCATTAAGCTCCGTCGAGCCCTTGTGAAAGCCCCAGCTCTCCATCTTCCTGATTTGTCGAAGCCCTTCTCATTATACATTCATGAGAGGTCCAGTCAAGCTCTAGGAGTCCTAGGCCAATATTATAGCCCATCCTTTGCCCCAGTAGCTTATCTTTCCAAGCAGTTAGACCCCACAGTTCGGGGATGGGCCCCCTGCCTATGGGCATTAGCCGCTGGACAGCTCTTGCAGAAGGAAGCTCATAAACTGACATTCGGGGCACCCCTTACCGTTCTGTCCCCACATCACCTAAAGGATCTCTTAACCTACAAAAGTTTACAGACTCTCCCTCCCTCCAGACTCCTGACCTTACTGTCCTCTTTCCTCCAAAATCCCGTTCACCCCCTTTGCCATCCATACCCGAATCATGACTTTTTCCTCCTTTACTGCTCCCTCGCTCTCTCTTGCTTTTTTTCCTCATTCCTATTGTCTTCCCTGCCACCCCAGCCTCCTTTGTATGGCTATTCAAAGTCAGACAGACTTACACACAGCATCAAACAAAAATTACTGCCCTCATTGCCACATCAGACTGCCGTCTGAAAGGCTGCTCCGAGCCTTTATACCTCCACTTCCCTCCCTCCACTGAAGTGTTCACTAGCAGCTACCTTTATTCTCCCTACCTCTGCTTCCTCTATGACCAAAAACAAGCCTGTTGCAGGTGATGGCCAGACACCTACGGGGATGCCCCTACTGGTCCTGCACCATTCACTACATGGGTAACTCCTGGTACCCACAGTATTACTCCTCCAACCCATTCTCTTCAATACTAACAAACCCCTTCCTTACCCGGCTTTGGCCCATTGCAGGCCCTATAATAATCATTCTCCTCGCCTGTCTCTTCTTGCCTTGTAAAGTTTATCAAATCCCAAATTGGTAAAATCTCTAATCAAACTTTCAACCAGCTTTTACTCAGGAGCTACCAGCTTTTAGCCACAGAAGATCCCTCACCCTCACGTGACCTCCTCACCACACGCTGAGATGGACCCCTCTCTCCGCTGGAAACTGTTCCTGGAAACAATGGCTGCAGACGCCTGGCTTCTGGCGCCCGTATCCTCTTGGCACCATTAGAATCAACAAGTCCTCGACCTATGGTTACAGGGAACCTTCATTGATTTCCAACCTGAAGAAGTCCACATCTACTCGTCCTTACTGTGGGGAGTCCTATCAACCCTTTCCTCCTGGTCCTCAAGCCCTCACTCCCTTCTCCGCCCCCGTTCAGCAGGAAGCAGTCAGAGAGAAAGCAACGTCCACAACCCCATAGAGGAGAAAGAGGGGAATGAAGGGCCCCCACCCATAAGATGGCGAAATTCCTGCTTCTCTTCCGGGTCCTTGGTTCCCGCCGGCGCCACCTGAACCCCAATCACTCCTCGCCCCCCTAATCCCAGCACCTAGCCAATAGCCACCAGCCCTGTAGAAGTAACACCACAATCACCCCATGCCCCTTCCTATACAACCCAGCACCTTTCCCTAATAAAGCGGAATTCTCCGGTGAATTGCTGCTGTGTGTCGCTCCTTTCCTTTCACATGGTCTCTTACCTCCATGCACATATAGCATTCTAGCATCCATCCTATTAGATTGCCATTATTTTTTAATCTGTCTAAATCCCCTGATGAACTATGACCTCTTTGAAGGAAGACAATGTGTTGTATTTGCTTTCGCATTCCTATCACTCAGTACTGTCTGATGTTAGAGCAGATATTACTGATTTTTTATTAAGTTTGTTAATTTATTCACAGAAGGGGAAGAGGGATTGAACCTAGAACTTAAAAAGTGAAGGTACAGCTTTCAAAAGGAGAAGGCACTCAAACATTAAACTATATTGTGTAGTTTAAAATATATTTGCCATTTCCATGCAAAGCTTGAGAATGAAAACAACATATAGGAGACCAGATGAGAAATGGAATAGCCAGTATCCAGGAATGGCTTTTTATGTGGCTATATTGACAAATCTCCCCCTTAGCTTTGTAGCTATGTAGTTCTTTTTTTAAGCCAGTTTGAATGAGATTATTCTGTCGCTTGTACTCAAGAGTCCTCCTGGTAGACTCAGTACAGGCTTCCTATGGGTTTAGCTAGAAAGACACAAGGTGTGTTCTAGCTTACTCTTAAATTCAGTATAAATCAGCAGAGCCATCAGTCAAAACAGGATATATGATGCTTTGAGATTTTCATTTTATTTTTCTTAAAGTAATATAGACCAAACTTTTAATGCATAGTGATTTAGTTAAGCAATGATAAATAACTTTATTTTAATAACAGTGAAGAAATTTAAAAAATTAAACATTTTCAATGATTGGAAAGATCCAGGTCACTGCAAAACAATGGTTAGCTAATTATCTCGACCAGAGGTTTAAAATGCAAATGTATATAAAGGCCAGGAAGGTAACATTAAAGAATAAGTATGCCTGGTATCAAATAATAGCAAATGGGCAGGGACTGTGGCAAGCTGGAGTCGAAATGGCCGATTGGTGTCAACTGGTAATAAAAGGTTAGAACTGCCTGATATTTTGATTTTTTTAAAAGAGGACAAACTTAGATTTAGATGAAAATCTCCTGATTTTTAAATGTTGATAATGAGACAATAAAGAAATGGCCCTGTTGACAGCCAGACCTTAATGTTCCTAAAAGCTCATAATGCTCAAAACAAGTCATAAATAAGGCCATTCCATGACCATGTTCGGGACGAGATAAGGTCACTCTGTGACACAAAAATGACTAACATCATCCACTTCTGACATCACCTGTCTCTGAGTGGGTGCTGCCTCTTTGACAATTGTCTCTAGACTCACTCTAATGCTCCCACCTCCTAGGTACAAATTATTAAGAAGATGCCCGATGTCTGAATTGTCCAACTTCTTGGTAGCCTGAAATCCAGGAGTGGTCTCTGCTTCCTGATTCCTCCTCAAAATTATCTAACAAACTCAGCCTCTAAGAGAAGACCCTCTCAACAACCAGGGCCCCAGATATTCCTGAGATTTCTTCAGAGCCAGATTACCCTTGCTACAAACAATGTAAAGAAACCTAATGACTTTAACTACAGGCGTGTTCCTAATGGTGTCTGATCCACTGGCTTAACAACAAGCATTTAGAAAATCTTTTGAAACACTGGACTAAACATAACTAGCCTTCGAGGCAAGTCTAGCCTGCAAACCACGACAACGTTATGATCTCTGTTAAAGCTCATAATGATGGAAGCAAAAGGGTGTCGTGAGGACGGGGACTTTTTGTTTTACACCATTTCTTGTTTTCTTTATCAGTACATCGAAAAGGAATGGAGAGTTACAACATCTAGAGACTGTGATCACTTTAATTTATGCCAGGAGGAAGAATTTTATTCTGCTTGATTGGAACAAATCCACTATCAGTGTTTTCAACTTCAGACCTTCCAAACTGAGTCCACTTGGGGCTTGAAACTGTATCTTAGAGAGTTTCTTCCTTTGTAATTCCCTAAAATGCAAGAACAGAAATCAGGGAAATCAGAGAGACCAGTGAAATAATTCAGATGTTTATACAAGTAACTAAGATGTAATTGCATTTCCTCACTGAAATTCAGGTGTATCTTCATTAGACAAGTTTTTGTACAACTGGACACATTTTGGTTTTACCTCCTTGAGAATTCTAACCCTCTTTTGTGTTCTTTCTACATTAATGTGTAAACATTTATTTTTTCCCTTTTTTTTTTTTACTTTTCAGGTCAAATTTTTTTATACCACACTTGTTTGTCAAAATAAAGATTCTTACACAATGCTGGTTCAAAAAACAGCAATTAGAGAATAAAAAATACATGTAAGGTGAGTAAATGCCTTCATAGATGGTGAGAGTCCAACTGGATCAACTGAGGGTGATGGGGGAAGCCTGGATGGTGCCCCCCACCTCTCTAACCTGGCTTCCCTCAGATCTGCTAGATGCTGGAAAGCAGCATAGCACAAAACCCCTGAGCAGCTAGCACAAATCCTAAACCCCCGACTGGTTAGCCCCCTTAAGGACTGCTCTCCTGCTTGTCCTCTAAAAAGACAGAAGAGCAAAAGACCCATAATACAATCAGCTGCACATTAAATATGCCTACAAAGAAACCTAATGCTTTACGCAGGAAGTCAAGAAGGTGGGGGGACCATCATGATGATTCTTCCACGGCCGAGATTTGCTGGAATGTACCTGAGCCATGGCAGAGTACTCCTTGTTTAACACAGGTCCTTGGGTATCTTTTACTGAAGAGAGCACTGTTGCCTCCCCTTGGCTTTGTCTGTCCTTGGCCCCTGGGATGGTCGTATTCTTCTGCTGCCTCAGCTTGCCTGCGCACTGGCATGTCCTCTCCCTCAACCCCACGCTTGCCTCCTGCACCACCCCACTGCCGTCCCCATCAGGTCAGTTACTGCTTCCACTGACTTCCCAAAATTGAAGGCATTTCACCTTCCTCTCTTTTCCACGGCCTCTGATTTCTCTTGGCAACCAAGCCACAGTTTATTGAAATGAGGCCATAAACATATATTCACATAGAAACTGAACTTGAGGGCATTTCACAAGTGAGGGATTTGTTTAGATAAGAAGGAATATAAAGGTTGACAGTCTGGAGCTGATATAGCTGCTCAAGGAAGTTATGAAGAACCAGGTTCCCTCCCACGACCTGCCCCCACCCCCCCATCTTTGGCATCCTTCTGTCTTAACTTCAAAATGACTCCTCCACCTCCAGGAACTGTGTCTTAATTCCAGCCAAAAATAAAATAAGAGAGGAAGGATGAGGGGTAATATCAAATGCTAAATAGTTCTATCCTTTCTGACCAGGGACACAAAAGCTCTGGAGGCCTAGCCACTGATTCCTGTTTGCATCTCTGTTAAAGGGGGTCACACAGCCACGCCTAGCCGCAAGGAAGTCTGGGGAGGTGATGGGCAAGTAGGCTATTGGTAAGTGGGATTGTTTACTTGCCACTTCAAATAAACTTTAGTAAGAGGGGAGGATGGCTTTTAGGGAGACAATTAACTATGTCTGTCAGAGTCAACTATTTAAGTGACCGAACTTTCTCACACAGCTTCTTTCCAAGCTAGAACAGGCTTAGCACTGATCCACTAAGTCTGCCACTCTTTCTTGCCTGTCTCAGTTTGGTAAGACTATATTTATTCTTAAAATTCTGGATGTATACCAAATATAGGACTCTCTGTCAGTTCAGGTAAAGAATACCTCTCCCATCCTGCTTACAGCCTGGCTAACTCCAGGGGTCTGAGTAGAGACCTCTTCTTCAGGGGAAAAAAAATCTATACTCACATCCCAGGGTTTTGAATTTTCCCTACTACTTATTCTAATAGCAAAGCTGCCATGGCACATGGTCTGTATCCCAAAGAACAGCAGGTGGCTATCTGACCAAATGTTTTGCCACCTCAAGTGTTGCCAGATTTGTAGCCTGAAATACCTGAATCCTCATGGTCCAAAGCCTCAGCGGCTCCACCCAGCCAGTTCCACAGGGTAGGGTCTTACTTGCAGCATTCCCTTCCAGGTGGAATATTCTATGTCAGGTGGAATGAATCCAGCTACAGCTGCTGAAGAAATCACAGGAACACAGAGGTCTACCACTCAGCTCATAGGAGGGAGCTTGGGAGACAGGTTTGCCAATAGTAATGACTCCAATGGCTTACATTCTGGTTTTCCTTGAAAAGCAGCTTAGGTACATGACCTCAATTATTCGACCTCTTGCAATGGGTGGTATGTATTATCCCCATTTTACTGATGAGTAAATTGAGGCTCAGAGCCTAAAGGACTTGCTCAGGTTCATCCATTTGCCAAGTAGTGAAGCTGAGATTTGAATCCAGATACGAATGAGGCAAAAGTTGGTGCTTTTTTAATCACTGAATTAATTTGATCATTTAATCTGTGTTCAGGGTAAAACTGCTCCCCAAGGACTGAAAGGAGTTGGCCAACACAAGTCAATGGGTGCAGAGGCGCTGGGGCCCTGGGCATGCACAGAGCGCCACCAGCACGCGAGAACACCAGCACAGGGCGCATGCAGTTTGTGATCTAAGGAGACTACCCAGGATGCAAACATTATCAGAAGACAGTGAGTCAGGCTCTCCCAGGCATATGCTTCATTCTCAGGGTCTAGGACCTGGGCTCTGCAGATGCCGCCCCAGGCGGGGTCCGAGGAGTCAGCCCTGAGCGTGCTCACCCTCCTCACCACCAGGGGCCGCCCAGCCCTGCCCTCTGCCGGCCTGGAAGCCCAGGTCCTCTCAAACGGTGACGCCTGCTGCCTTGGGAAATGGGAAACGCTCTCTTGGTTTGAATTGTTGTCACCGCTTCTCTCCTACAATTCCCTTCGATCAGAAGGTGGTGGATGGTATATGCTGGATAAAGTTGACATACTGTGGGCATTTCACCGCCTCCTGCGACCCGGCAGTGGGGCTAGGACGCGTGGCCCATGGAAGAAGGACATTCAGCCGTGAGTCATGCTGGTCACCAGTAGCCTGGAGACCTGTGTGCTCAAAAGCCAGACCCAAGGGGCCTACTTGAGCTCTTTCAGAAAAGAGCTAGGGAAAATGAAGTGAAAACATGAGAAAGGGGGGAATGCCATTATCTGGACACTGCCAGTCAAATGAGTGTGGGGGGTGCTGCTCAGCTTGCCTGGACAGGATGCAGAGGGGACCGGGCTCCCACCCACCCTGCCCACCCTGGGTCCCCTATTGCCTTCGCAGAGCTGATGTTCTGAACCTAACCCTGATGAGTGCTGGCATCCCATGGGAGGTTTCTGTCTCTTCTGTAATGATAAACTCTAGGAAGGCAAGGGCATTGTGAGTGTGCGCACGTGTACAATTATTCCCCAGGGCCTCTAAAGCAGCGCTGGCTGCCTTGCTGTTTGATTTGAAGTACCCTGAAATGAGATACACCCTAAAGAGAAAAAGACTCATAATAATCTTTCACTTTTGAAGTGATTTTTATGCATTATAACTCTAGACTCCAGAGTGGGCTAAAACGAGAAATTTGAAACGATGTTCATATAATTTTGTAGTTTATTTTGAGTAGAGTTTTTGCGCTGGGTGAATAGGAGGATAGATGGCATAGGTAGATGATAGGTACATAGATGATAGATAGATAGATAGATAGATAGATAGATAGATAGATAGATAGATAGATAGATAGATAGATATAGACTATAGATAGTACTATTTACCAAAAGTATGCTTTTTAAATACATGCAGACATACACAAATGTGAACAGAATCACAGGAAACAGAAAAGGCATTTAAAAAAAATACAATGCAGTGTCCTCTGAAAGCTGTTCCTTTTGCCAGAAAGAAATGGAAAAGTACAGCTCTCTTTCTTCTTGGTGTGTCCTTGAGGAAATGACAATGAACTCCTCCCTGTGGCATAATGAACTGCCTTAAGTTTCTGCAATCCAGACTTTTATCTCCATGATTCTGTTTCCAATAATGTTATCTTCTCCCAGGTCAGAACTAATAGGAGTTAATACTTCAACCCAGTTACAACTATAACTCCTTCTATATAATATGTGTATCCCTAAAAGGTAGTATGTCAGTTGTAAATATTTAACGGTTGGATCATATACGTAAATGTTTACGAGGATCTTGCCTCTTAATCAATTGTGAATCCTTTGGTAAAATGAATTATCAATAATTGATTCGATATTGTTTAAAAATCTGTACATACTGGGTTTATTTATAAATCTTTCAAATATATAAGGAAGTCCTACAAATCTGAATCTCAGGAGTAATTTTACAAGATCAGAATTAGCAGAGACAGTCACCAAGAGTCAATGGTGACTTGGGGCTCTGATGCGGCTGGCAAGGATTTCTAGCACCCTGTCTGAACTATTCCTTAATACCAGCACAGGTGGTAGAGTCATCCAGTGCTCCAGTATTAACCAATTAATTCTGCATGACCATGCACCATTAAAAATATTAGAGAATGCTTCTAATAATGGTCCCATAGCAAAGTTCCTGGCAGAGAGGGAACTGCTCCTTGAGCTCAGAGGGCATGCCTGCCCATGTTCCCACTTCAGTTCCTATCCTGGTGCTTTGAATTTAAAGGGTCTTCAGTAGATGTATTTTTAACCTGTATTTATTTCAGATAAATATGATTCATGTTTTAGATGAGAGGGAATGGAGCAACAAAACAATACATATGCCTATTGGAGAATAGAAACATCCCCTGTTTCATGTCTTAAGTTCTAATTTGGGAGAGAAAAGCGGAGCAGACAAAAGGCTAAGAAGACAATCTTCACACTCCTTCAAAAAGCTCTTCTATTCCTCTTGTCTTGGGTTCTTTAAATGACACTAGACAGGCAGAAAAGGGAGGAAACAGTGAATATCAGAGAACCAATTACCAGGTATTTTTTTTTAAGTCATGTAATGATGTATGCTCAAATATGAAAAAATGTCTGAATTAGGTCCAAAGTCCTTTTTTCGTCATGTTGAAATTTAAAGTTTTATGTGTAACTTGAAAATGGAATCTTTTAAATTTAGTTTCTTAAACTGAAATCTTTCCACAAAACAGAGAAAAGAAAGATGTATGTCAAAGAGAACATATTTGGGAATAAGGCTGCAATTATAAACTGAGTTTCCTAAATCAGAGGCCACACTTTCCTTTTCTCAGTATGACTCTGACCCATGTCCCCTGCATCCCATCACTGTATTAGTTCTAGGCTTAACTCACAACCAGCTCTTCTCATTGGCCCATCTTGGTATAATGAATCTTTGCCACGATTTTGATCATGTAAAGTCAAATTAACCTTAATCTGCATGAGATGTGGTAAATGCACAATGAGAAATTCAGCATTTATCTCAGTCTATTCTCAACACAGTACTCTTTTAAGCTTAATTATTCCTTTGCTCAATCATCCTTTGCTCCCTACTTCCAAGAAAAAAAAGCAGAAGCCCTTCCAATAGCCTTCCTGTGCCATTGTCTCCACATTACCCCTTCCGGCCCTCCCCCAACCCCATCTGATTCTCTAGACTTGGGGCCATCATTCATAAATAGATGTTCCAGTGAGGCACTGACATAGAAAGGAAAGAAACAACTTGGGGAATCCCCTATAACTATGCCCAAACCACAGCTGTGCCCCTTCCTAGCTATGGAAAAGTCAATTAATGTCTGTGAGTGTTTGTTATCCCCTTTGTGAAATGGCAGTGATGCAGATATTTAAGGATTGACTAGCACAGTTCCTGGTGCAATGGACATATGATAAATATGAGTCTCCCTCTTATCCCTCAGCAGGTCCCACACGTTAAGAGGCAAAAAGGAAAGTTGAAGGCACTTGCAGTGATCCACTGTGGTGTCCCTGAACCTCTTGACACAGGGCATCATGCAGGAGACGGGGGAAAGCTGAAGAGGCAGCTATGGAGACTTTTCCAGCCCTTTCTCACTGGAGGGACTGGCCAGTGGGGATACTGAGAGTGAGGATTAAATAGGAGCACATCTCACCCATGGCTGTGGTGGAAGAAGGTGGAGAGCAAACACAGACAAGATGGTGCCAGAAAATGCTGACCAGTCAAAGCCATAGATACTCAAACAAACATATTAAAGTGAAACAGCCAGAATGTCATGTAGTTAGAATCCTACAGCATGTAACCTTCTCAGATTAGCTCCTCACGCTTACCAATATGTGTTTAAGGTTCATTCATGCCTTTTCACAACTTCTTAGCTCATCTCTTAGCCTTGAACAATAACCATTTTTTGGGTGTACTATAGTTTGTTTATCCATTCAGCTACTGAAGGATATGTGGGTGCTTCCAAGTTTTGGCAATAATGAATAAAGTTGCTATGAATGTTTTTGGGCAGATTTTTGTGTGGACCTAAATTTTCAATTCATTTGCATAAATACCTATGGTAGCAACTATTGGCTCATATGGTAAGAATAAGTCTAGTTTTTAAGAAACTGCCAAATTATCTTCCAGCACCATTTTGCATTCCCACCAGCAAAGAGTCAGAGTTCCTGTTGCTCCACATCCTTGCCAGCATTTGGTGTTGTCAGTGTTTTGGATGTTAGCCATTCTAATAGGTGTTTAGTGTTGTCTCATTTTAGTTTGAAATTGCATAAGTATATATGATGTGGAATAAGCATAAAGATAAAATGGGCATCATTTTATATGCTAATTTGCTCTCTCTACATCTTATTTGGTGAGGTGGCTAAGTCTCTTGCTTAATTTTTAATTGTATTGTTTGTTTTCTGATTGTTGAGTTTTGAGAGTTATTTGTATATTTTGGATGCTTATTCTTTATCAGATATGTATTTTGCAAACATTTTCTCCCAGTCTGTGGTTTGTTTTCATTCTCTGAACAGAATGTTTTGTGGGGCAGAATATTTTAATTTCAATGAAATCCAGCTTATAAATGTGTTCTAATGGATCATGCTTTTGGTGTTTTATCTAAAAAGTCATTACCAAACATCAGCTCACCTAGATTTTCCTCCGATGCTGTCTTTTAGGAGTTTTATTTTGTGTTTTATATTTACATCTATGACCCACTTCGAGTTAATTTCTGTGAAACGTGGATGGTCTGTGTCTAGATTCTGCTTGCTTGTTTGTTTCTTTGTATGTGGATGTCCAGTTGTTCTGGCAGATGGAGCACTTTCCTAGGGCTTTGATATTCTGAGGGAGACAACTGGGGAAATGCTGACCTAATCTCACGTTGCAATTATACAAACCAAGAAATTGAAACCCAGAGACATGACTCATTTTTTAAAGGTCACACATTTAATTTTAGCTCAGTTGAAACTAATCACTGATTTATAAAATAGAATTTCAATTTTCATTTTCAATGGAAATTATCTTTTCAATGACCAATGTACTTGGCATCTGTTGCCTTGAGCCATTCAAGTTCGGAGGTTTCCCCATAGAGATTAAATAATCAGATGGTTAGTTGGTGAAACAGAGCAAAATTTCAACTAGCTGGTGGTATAACCTGGGTATTTTTTTCCTAGTTTGCTTGTAGTCCACTTTTTTAGTAGGATAAATTCTCATATCTCTCAGAGATGGTGTCTTTTTCCTTTATAATTTATACATATATATAATTAAAGAATATTAAATTAAATATATAAAAAGTATCTGTGTGCAAATATATATACATATTCTTTAGTTTTCCTTTTCCCTGATTATACATACCACAATACTTATATATTGTTCTTACTCAAGACATAACATTAATAGATTTATAGTTTTACTTACACTAGTCACTGTTGGTGCTGATAAATTCAAATCCAGAGCAATGCATATTTACTGAGCTCTACTACAGACACTGGAAGAGGGTGGAGATTTCAGAAACACCTAAGCTTTTTGGGGAGGGTTGATAAATCTTTTAGAGATGCTCTTATGCCTCTGATAAGCTTTTGAAAGCTTTCATAATCTGATCTCTTATTTTTGGTTACCATTTCAGAGAGTTAATTTGTTTAACTTACATTGACTTTCCTGGGACATGGTGCCCAAATCCTAGAAGTTAAGACTCCTCAAGACCTGATCCTTAGGAACTGTCAAGAAAAAGAAGCCAGTGTTCCTCTGGCTCTAACTGTCGCCTCCAAATAAATATCAGAATAAGATCTTTGAATGCAATAGTTCAAATATCCAATTATAGGTGAGTCTATTTTTATGGGAAGCAGTTAGTGTAAAACATTCTAAAACTGTTCCTCATTCTTTCTGTTCCTTTAAGCGATGCTAGGATTATAACTGGCTACTTCAGTCACATACATTATCCTTGGGTGGGAGGAATTCACCCATGTCATCTCTAATAAAGCAGATCAGTTTTACAGAATAAGACCTTGTTGCCACTCAGAGCATAGCCTTGAATTACTGTCTCTGCTGGACATCACCCAAGGGGGCTAATTACTTTTTCCAAAACCCAATTATCTCACCACATTGCAAAGTACCTTACTTTAGCCATTAGATGTTTTGAATTGTTGGGGTAGAAACTCCATTATCTATATGAAACCTCTATTTGTATAGATAAAACATGGGAAAGGAAGATGATCTAGAGAACTATAGAATGGAAAAAAGAATGCAGCAAGCATCAGGACAAAACCCTGCACATAGGTGATGTTCCATCAAACTTGTTAAATTGAATTGACCTGAGTTAATTCATGGTTTGAATTACATGACAAGACACGTGAGGACTCATACTCTGTTTAAAGAGGTAGATGTACTTCAGACACCAGAAGTGTGGCAAACCAGGCTTGCATCTTATTTTGTTTTAACATTGACTTTTTAAATATTGACTTTCTAAATAACTTTTATTATAAAAATATTCAAACATACATCGGAGAAATAGCATAATGAACCCCCATTATGAATTAACCAGTTTCAACAATTATACACTGTCAATCTTGTTTCATCAGTATTTCCCCACCCACTACTGCCCACTGCTTATGACTTTTTTAGCATTACTGAAGCATAATCTACACATTGTAAAATTCACCCATCTACTGCACAATACAATGATTTTTAGTATGTTTAAAAAGTTGCGCACCCATCACACAAATCTAATTTTAGAATATTTCTACCACCTCCAAGAAGTTCCCTCTTGGTCATTTGGAGTTAATCTTCCTTCCAACCCCAGATCTGCTTTCTATCTCTATAGATTTGCCTTTTCTGGACATTTTCATAAATGGAATCCTAAAACATTACAATTTTGTACCTGACTTCTTTAACTTACCATGTTTCTAAAGTTCATCCATTTTATAACATGTATCAGTAATTCATTCTTTTTATTGACAAATAATCTTCTTTTGTAAGGATATACTATATTTTGTCCATCCATTCATTCTTTAATGTACATTTAACTTTTTAAGAAAAGGCCAACCTGTTTTCCAAAGTAGTGGTACCATTTTACAACCCCTCATAAAATTTCATATATAGTGTTTTGTTTATATTCAGTTTAAGTGTTTTCTAATTCTCCTTGTAAATTCTTCTTTGACCAATGGGTTCTTTAAAAGTGTGGATTTTTTTAGTATCCAAATATTTGAGGATTTCACAAATTTTGTTCTACTGTTAATTTCTAATTTACTCATACTTTAAATGATTCCAGTCCTTTTTTAGTCTATTGAAACTTGTTTTATGACTTGGCATGTGATCTGCTCTGATGAGTGTTCCACTTGCTGCTGAAGGTTGTGTGTTCTACTTTTGTTGGGCGGGGCAGCCTATAAATATTGATCAATACAAGCTGGTTGACAGTTATGTTCAAGAGTTTAAAGTTTTCGCTGTTTTTCTGTGCTGTTCTATAATCATTGAGAGTGGGTTATTGAAGTCTCTAAATCAGTCTCCAACTTTGAATTGTCTGCTTCCCCATTTAATTCTATAAATTTCACTTCATGGATTTTGGAATTCTATCATTAGTTCCATATACATTTATAGTTATTACATCTTCCTGATAAATTGACCCCTTGATCATGAAATGACCCTGTTTGTCTCAAGTAAGATAACCTCTCTTAAAGTCAGTGATATTTGTATTAATCTGGTCTATATCAATATAGCCACTCCAGCTTTATTTTGGTTACTGTTTGCATCTTAAATCTTTTTCCTTTTCCTTTCAACTTATTTGCATCTTTGAATTTAAGTATGTAGACAGCATATAGTTCAATCTTGTTTTTACTTTATATATATCTAGTCTGATAATATCTACATTTTAAGTAGAGGGTTAGGTCACTCACATTTAATGTAATAACATTTAATGTAATGTAATAAAATAAGATTTCATCTGCCAATTTATTACTTGTTTTCTAGAAAGCTCATGCTTTTTTTGTTGTTACTCTCACTGCCTCCTTTTTTGTTAAACAAATATTTTAGTGTATCACTTATATCCCTTTTAGTTATTATTATTTGTATCTTATATTATGAATCAAATTCAGATTAATAGTAGCAATTCTGGTAAAATGTAAGAACTTTTCTCCAATATAGTTCTAGTCCTTCTCTCCTTCATACCATTGCTGTCATATGAGTTATACCTATATATACAACAAATCCAACAATGACTGTTATAAGTAGTGTTTTATGTACCCTTATATCTTTTAAAGAAGTTAGAAAAAAGAAAATATATATTCATATAGCATTTTATGTTTACCCACATACTTACTTTTTCCAGTGCTTTTCACTTCTTGGTGTGATTTAAGTTACTATTATAACAAACAACACATTTTCTCAGTCTTTGTTTATTGCCAAATGTCTTTATTTCGCCTTTATCTTTGAAGAACAGTTTTGTTGGGCAGAGAACTCTTGACTGATTCTTTTTCTTTCAGTGCTGAATATTGTAAATGAAAAGCCAAGGAGCTGCTAATCACATTGTTGTTCCCTTGTATATGATGGCTCAGTTTTGTCTTGCTGTGTTCAAAATTTCTTCTTTGTCTTTGATTTTCAACAGTTTGGCTATAGTTATCTAGATGGGCCCTCTTTATGCTTATCCTATTTGGAATCTACCAAACTTCTTGGATCTCTAAATTAATCTCTTTCATCAAATGTGGGAATTTTTAACCATTATTTCTTCAAATTCTTTTTGTCTGCCCCTTCCTCTCACCACCTTCCAAAACTCCCTTTATGCGTATGTTGATTCCATTGAACTGGTCCCACAAGCCTCTGAAGAACTTTCCAGATCTTTCATCATTCTTTTTTTTTCTGTGATTCTTCATACTGGTAATTTCTATTGGTCCATCTTCAAATTCACTGATTCATTTTTCTATTTTCTGAAACTGACTGTTGACCTCCAAGCTGCAGAGAAGATGGGATGGGAGCCTTAGAGATGGTAATGCCTCAGATAATTCTTACCCAAAGTTCAGTAGCTTTCCATGAATAACTGCTCCTCAAAATGTATGACTTTATCAATTTCTAGAGCCACAAATGGTTTTTTGGGTCACTGTTTTTGGGAAGAGGATTGCCAAATTTCTCATTCCACTATTCTATAAGTCCTGCCCTATGTTCCTAGATTAGTCTCTTAGCTACCATAACAAACTGCTTCAATATGGTGGCTTAAAAATCACAGAAATGTGTTCGTGCATGCTTCAGAAGACTAGAAATCTGAAGTCAAGGTTTCTTCTCTCTCTAAAGTCTTGAAGGAAGAATTTTTTCTTGCTTTGTCCAGCTTCTGGTGGCTGCAGAAGTTTGTGGCCACATAACTTCAATTCCAATGATCCAAATGAAATGTTTACTTTTTAGACTATTGATTTTTTAGGGCCCTTCAACAGAATCTTAGATTCAATTATGACCTAAAAACAAGTTCAAGGATGAATAATCTGTGAGTAACCGGGAGTCAGAGATTCAAGGAGTGAGCAGCTATTACTGCTTTTGCCTAATAGGTCTGCAGAAGGCAGGTTGGCTGTCTGGGCAGAGTGATTGTAGTTTACCCATTATCTCCAAATTTTTAGGATATTAGGCATCTGTTTTCAGAGAACTAGATATATTTCTTTCCATCCATAGTACTGTTTTTCTTCCTTTTTAAACATCATAGAAAATGAATTTCATCTGGATGACTTTTCATGGTTGACACCAATAATTTGGCTCACGTAGTTAATAAGACAAAACCTTAAAAATAGTAGTCAAACACCCAGTTGGGAAAATAGGGAAAGGCTAGGAAAATAGAGCCATCAGCTGGAAAATAAAAAATCTCTGTTGAAACGCTCACAGTGTAGATGTTGGTGTGACCAGAACTTAGAGTATTGCATGTTCTTCCTGACTTTCTTTGAAACTGGAAACAGAAAACTACTCAGCTGATATTTCAACAAGACAGAATGTTTTTCATCCTTATTGCCTTATTACTGGAATTGACTTCATAAAAAGAAATGTGGTGGGAATCTTCATTCCTCCTCTAATTACATTAAGTTGACATTAACCTTGCTGCCCTTGGGAACCATCAGTGGTTCTTGTAACATTTGTTACCGAGTTTGAATCTCTATGGCTGCAAGTTCGTCATATTTCTCAAGCTGCCAGCAGGAGCACTTCATGATCCATTTGCTACAAGATTCTTGAGAACTTATAGGTTTTTGACTTGATGTGCTGACTGATGAATGCCTCATGGGGAATCAGCACTTGTTTAAGCCTGTTCTCTGGATCACATAAAAGTATCACTAACCCCTGCTGGTTAGGGTGTTCTCCAAACTCTGCTGCATCTGAGGGGAGAACTGTTTATGTGCTTTATGGTTAATATCCTTCCTCAAGAGAGTGAATATTGTCCTCTGACATGTGCAGTTCTGATCCCTGCACCAGAAGGCTCCTTCATGGGGAGAGCCACTTTCAGGCACATATGGAGGACAAGAAGATCCCTCAGGAGGCATGAGATGTTTAACAAGAACATTATGGCTTTGCCAGTAGAAGGCTTTCACCCAGTATTTTTTCTGCCACTTTCCTCTCACTGCAACTGGGAAGAGGGGGGCGGCATCTGAATGTCAGGGGTATCAGAGGCCTAGGATGGGAAAAGGTAAAGCTGGTTGGGGTGTGTTTCAGAGCCAGAACAGGGAAGGGAAGGGTTGCATCTGTGGCTCTAATGTGGTGTGTTTCACCATTTGCCTTGTATCTTGTTCTTGGTGATGTGTCTGGACTCCTTTTGTAGAGCAAAAGTGTGTCTAATAACTCAATATTCCCAAAGAATACAAGACAGCAGACCATGGATAACACTCATGCCTGCGGACGTGGACGAGAGGGAGGGAAGGAAGGAGGGAAGGCCCTCCAGTCGGTGGAGGTCTAACTGTAGAGCTATGATTCCTTTTGGATGCCTAACAAACAAATAGTTCATAGACTGTTTCCAACCAGCTCTTAGGTCCATAACTAACAAGTCTGATGTCCTAGAGGGTTTTTTTTTTGCTACATTTTCACTATGTTTAATGTAGGGAAGGGAAAGATGGGAAACGACATTTTATATCTACAAATATATGTTGAATGGCCCTGTGTGCTGGATGCTGTGTTAACTGTACAAAAATTTGTTCAGTCACAAGTCTAACAAGTGTTTGTTGTGCACTTAGCATGTATTAGAGATGCACGGCTATTAACAAAGCAAAGTCCCCTCCTCTCGGCCAGGTGTGTGACTAGCTTCACCAATGCCATACTTATAGGATGGATGGCCATTGAAGTGCTAAGATGCAGATGCCTTTCCACCCCATCTTGTCTCTTTTCTGGATATCACTTAGACATCAGAGGTCATGTGCTAAAGCTGTCAGAGCCCTTGTCATCCTTGACCTCGTATAGTACTGAGCCCCCATCCCTGGCCTTCCACAGAACACATGCCTTGGACTGTAACATGAAACAAGAAATGAACTTTTCTTATGTTAGGCCACTGAAATTTGGGGGTTTACTCATTACAGCAGTTACTGTCCCTTCAACTAATGTATCCCCCACTGCACACTGCCCGGTGAACTCCTCTGAGACTGAGCTTAGGTTTCGTCTCCTCCAAGAAATTTTTCCTGATATCCCCACCCCTCCGCTCACCAGACTAGTGTATGTGCTCCATTTAACACTCTCATATTTCACTTCCTGAATTTTTGTATAATTATGTGTTTATTTCTTGCCTTCACTAAAATGTGAGCTTCTGGAGAGAATGCACTGTATGTCCTACCTTCCTTGCTCTCCAGAGCCTAGGGCAAAGACTGGCACATCGAGGTACATAATAAATATTTGTATCAAATATAAAATATATATTATGCATGAGGAGCTCTTTTAGATGACAGATGGCTGGAAGGATTTTTCATAAGTTTAGAAATAGATCCCCTACCCTGAAAATTGAAAAAACTCTAAATTGAAACATGGAATTAACAATTGCTTGAAAATTTCTTACAAATCTGAAGCTCCATCTATACCCTGGAGGCCAAGATTGAAAGGGTATCAAAAAGGAGCCACACATACACTGGTCACAACTATGCTGCTATCAAAGATATGTATTGCGATAAGAAGCCCAGACTTTGTAAATAACCACTTACAGAAAATTTCCTAGCTTGCAGTTGTGGGATTATATAGGATCTCTGAGCTTATCTTCAAATCCACCCACCAACCAAATCACCTTAGTTAGTTACATTCCCTCTGAACATTAGTTTTGTCTCTTGCAAAAATAGATATGACCCTCCAACCATGTAATCTTGAGGATTAATGAAACAACATATGTGAAAACTCTCAACTCACAGAGCCACTCAAATGTAAGATTCTCTTCCTTCATTCTACCATTTGAATTGCTTACCGACAATATAAATTAGTGATAATTGCAACATTTACCTGTCTAAATTTCAAGAGAGCACGTTGACTCAAAAGGACATTTTTTGATACATATATGTGTACATAGACATATACTTGTGTGCTTTTATTTTATGTGCGTATACCATGCTGTATGCATTTGTATGGCAGCAATCTGAGCTTCAAACAGCTAGTTTTGCTAAAAGCAACAATGTATAAATGAATATGAGCCATTGTGATTTAAGAAGCTGTGTCAGACAGCATTTGCTGTATAACAAACAAAATTCAGTGGTTTAAAATAATAAACATTTACTTAGCTCCTGATTCTATGAGTCGGCAGTTTGGGCTGTGTGAGTCTTCTGCTGATCTCAGCTGGGCTCACTCATGTATCTAAGGTACAGTTCTAGTTAGCTGGACAGCCTTGCTTCTAGGGACTAGTAATAACTGGGGCAGATCCTCTCATCACCCACCCAGCAGGTCAGCCTGGGCTCACTCACACAGCAGCCAGGACCAAGAACAGCCAACAGGCAAGCCCAGTGTGCATGTACTTTTCAAGTCTTTGTATCACAGTTGCCAATATCTCATTAGCCAAAATAAGTCACATGGCCAATCCAGATTCAAGGAAGAGATAAAGAGAATCCATCTCTTGAGATGAGAGGACAGTGATGGTCACTTTTGTAATCTAACACATAAAACTGTCAGGATAACAGTGAAGCCACAACACAGAGGGTGGCTTAGAGGGCTGTGATACCACTGCCCAGTCTCGCACAACCCCACACACCATCCCCTCCTTACACCATAGCAAACGTCTGAGGTGGGGTCTCCTGGAAGTCAGAGACAGGGACTCCTGCAGTGATCCACTATACAAATGCTCTTAAGAGATGAGACGAGAGACACAGGGAAGGCAGAGGAAGGCGCAAGTGGTGCTGTGGTTTCATCTAAAGTTCAGCCTCAGCCTGATCCCATAGGGAGCTCAGGAGCATGAGTGGCACCAGAGAGTTGTCCTGACTTGAGGAAACAGTGCCAGCCTCCTGTTCCGACTAGCACCGTATCAGTCACTGACTGCAGGGTCCCCTGCTTGGGATGGGCATGAACTCTTAGGCTCTCCAGGCGAGGCTGTGGTCTCCAACCTTATTAATGAGACAGAAAACACATCCACAGGAGTTTCAAAAACTAGAGAAGCAGGGTCTCCACTATAAGAGCAAAATCCAAGCTAAGAGGGGCTGTACTACACAAGGGGAGGGGCTCTGTAAGATTTTTTATCACTGGTGTACATGGCAAGGGGTGGTTCGACTGCATTAATATCATGACTTCAGCATCACTTTAGCATTGTTTTGAGCCCAGCCTGATTGGAGGCTGATGAGTACTAACCAGCTATAGTACAAAGAACAAATATTTGGAGTCAGAGCTGTATTCAAATCCAAGTTCCAGCACTTCACACAGGGTTGGCCCTTGGGCAAATTACTCCGTCTCTGTTGGTGTCAGGTAACGGTTCTGAAATGGCATCTATATCCTGACAGTGCCGCCAGTATCCTAGGAAGCGGCTCATATGAAGCCCCTCACATGCAGCTGAGAACACAGTAGGTGTCAATACGTGTGTTTCCTTCCCCCAGCATTTACCTCATAAGGATGGATTAAGAAATTGTATACCCTGGTGCACAGCTGTCTGTACAGCCCGGAGGTGTTGCACTTCTGGATAAACGGCCTTATTCTTGGCAAACTGTACTGATTAGAAGTTCTCTAGAGGAAGAAAAAACCAATTTGGAAGGGGTAATCAGGATTCTTCCCAGTCCAAATGGGATGACTTCCTGACCGTGCAGAGAGCCAATAAACCTCCATCCTGAAAACAGAAGTAAGTTTATGGAACTGTGGGAGGTGTCCCTGTGGAGGGAGATGCACAGCCCCTGGAGCTACAGCTCGGCAGTGGAGCCCAATGACCCTGAATCGTGCCATGAAAGGGAAGAATGGCAGGATTTTCTGCTAAAGAAACATGATCCTACTAAATCCCTTAACATGTGTCCTATTAACTATGCATAACACATAAAACCTGCAGGTGGCTGCCCAGGCCGTCGGTCCTTGTCCATCCCAACGCCTAAGACTAGAGGCCTAGCTCTTCTCTGCTTCTGCTCATCTCTCTTCTGGGTCTCACGCCCTCCTGTTCTGTCTCCACCCTTGGCATTTCCTCCCACTTCTCATGTTCTTCTCCACCTTAATCTACATCTTTTCCTTCCTTGTGACTGTTGTGTTCAGTGTCCCCCTTGCCTGTGAAAATACCCCTGCTACCCCAGAACAATGTGCTCGCTCTCTGAGTCATCCCAACCGGCTCGTGTTTAGCTCTCCATCCTCATGGTCACCCTTTGTCACCGAAGCTTTGAGTGACAAGATGGCTCCCTAAGGGTCGGACTCGAACCTTGTGTTTTGAGCCAAGTTGGATTCTTTCTCTGTGAGAAACTGGGTAGCTTGTCTGAAGTTTACAATCTAACCACCAATTTGAGAGTCTCAGCTGAAAATTCAGGAGGCATGTGCACCTATCAAAACTTTTTGCTGGCCACAGCCACTAAGAGAAGCCCCCACAAATCCAGTCCCCACCATGGAGCAAACTCCAACCTAACACGGAGGTCTGGTCACCCAGCTTCACCCCTAGCCTCACAGAGGGAGCCTGGGGGCACCTTACCTGCTGACAGCCAGTTTATAGGGTGACCACTTTGCTCCAAAGGGATAGCTGAGCAAAAACAGCCTCTCTCCAAGGAACCTGAATGAGGAAAAGGAAGATCAGGCAGGTACCTCTAGGCGGTAAAAGGGAAAAGGTGTTAGGAAATGTAACTAAAACAACCTCTTCTCCAAACCCAGAAATCTTCTCCACAAAGTTAGTAGAGAAAGAAAGCACTTTTGTTACTGAGTAGGCATAAACACCCAACACAACAAGCACTGTAGGCAGTCCACTCAGAGATGGTAAAGACAGAAATAAATCTTACCTTTTTATGTACCTGAGAAGATACACCCTGTGACATACATGTTCTCGCAATGAACAATAGCTAGTCCTCAAGTATAAGGACTTGACAGCACCCTTTGTCACCCAGAGTTCGTCCTCATTTTACTAGGTCCTTGGGGTGACCATCTGTATTAGCCAGCCGGCTCTATCTGAAGGGAAAATAAGCATTTCATATCTTTATGCCAGGGCATAGTTTTGCAACTTGGAGCCAGGCACCCACTGAAGTTAGGTTCCTACCCTCCTGCAGCAGCTGGGCTATGGGGGTGCTCACTCCTCTGAGGTTCACATTCCAAGGAGATGGCCCCAGGGCCTTGAAAAGACATTCCTGGGGTATGAAGATGGCACAAGGCCTGTCTGGTCTTCAAAAGGATTTATACACATTTTAGAGAAGATAAAGTACTCACCACTGGAAGTTTTTTAAAGTACATATTCAAAGAAAAAAGAGAGGGGGGAAATTGCTTTCATTATTTCCAACAGGAAGAATTAAGCCTTTTATCTGAGTTTGTATGTGTCCTTACAAAGACGGTGCTGTAAAGAGAAGCTGGAGGTCCTAATGGACCATGTGGACTGAAGTGACGTGAGAAAGAGACAGTGGGCAATCGAGCAAGCAGAGGCTGTACCGCAGACAGAAGACACCTAGCTCAGCATTCTCATTTACATGGGCATCTGTAACAGAGTTAGCAGAGAGAAGAGGGGGAAAGGGGTGTGTGGCATGGGGCTAGCCTGCCCGGGCACCGCCTTTCATTGGGAACCCCCATGTTCCTGAGGCCGGGCTGCCAGATTTCGCCACGTTCCCCTGAGCAAGTGTTACTGCGACCATCACCAGGCCCTGCCCCAGACACACCATTACCTGCAGAGCATGAGGAAGTCTTTGTTTCCTGGCTGAAAAAAATGGCTTGCTCAAAACATGACTGAAAGATTCTCTCCTGAGAAAACCCTAGGGCTGTAGCATGCACCTGGTAAAATTACTTCCCCTTGGGAAGTCTTCATGTCTGGAACATGTGAAGGCTGTCCTGTGAATTCAGAGTCCCTCAGACAGCTCTAGTGAATGGTCTACATGGCTTTGAGGACATGTAGATGAATGTCCTGGGTGAATGAAGGATCCCAAATATACGAGATCTGCTTGGGAAAGGCAATCTTAGTTTCCTGAAATCTCACAGCTCCTCCTTGGTAAGGATGGGATAGAATCAGCCTCTGTTCAAGATAGGTGTCTGTCTGTGCCTTTGCTCATTCATTCAACAAACCAACAGGTATTGGGCAGGCAAGGCTCTGGGAATAGGGACACACAGTGGCCAGCCCAGGCCCCACCATGGGGCTGTCACATCTAGAGACAGGCAGACCAAAGCGTGTAAAGACATTGTGGCAATGGCCCAGCCGAAGGGTTCAAGCATGGAGATCGGGCCCTAGTCTCCAGACATGGTCAGGCGGATCTCATGGGCTTTGTGGTCACTGTCAGTGGGTGCAGGCTGCATCCTGTGTGCTGGGGCCGCCTGTCAGGCCCCCAGAAGGAGCTGGAACCTGGCAAACCACACTGCTCCCCTTGGAGAGCATTTAAAAGAGTCCATGAGGGACCCTGTGCTGGTGTTGCTGCTAGATGAACAGCCTGTTGCCAAAGAGCCATGGCACAGCCCCAGGGGACAGTCATGATGCCCTGCAGGGGCCACTGCACCAGCCAGGGAGGGCTCCACCCGCTCACCCAGAGCACCCGCGGGAGTCTGCTTTCACCCTGGTGCAAGGGGCCTGGCCCTCCAGAAGCCTCCCCATCATAGAAACGGGTGAGATCAATGGTGTTCAACCATCCGTTTTGTAGGGACTTCCACACAGTCCTCTCCCCACCCACTCCTGGGACACATCACATCACGTCAAATGGCAGGTGTGTCCACGGGGTCCTTCCCAGCTCCTGAGTGACAGAGGCCTTGTCTGCTCATTTTAACCCCCAGCACACAGCATGGAGGTTGGCCTGGGGTGGGAACTTTGCGCAGGCCTGTGAATAAGTGAGACCAAATCAAGTCAAACCATTTGCAGTGGTACCGAAGTCCTTGTGCCCAATGAGGTGCTCTTTGAAGCACATGCAACATAAGAAATGATATTATTTCTGCCTTGTATTCTATTTGATGAGCTTGATCTGCTTTTAAAAAAAAAATCAATGGCTAGAGTTTGGAAGTGTTTCAATGACTCTTAAAAGTAATGGTTTAAAGTCCTTGGAACTTGAAGCTCAGCATAGCAATAGCTCCCCTCGGTGGCATTCACATCCCTGTTCACGTGTTCTTTTCAAGCACACTGGGCATGAGACACAACCTGTCAGGCTCATACCCACTTCTGGGAAGGAAAAGACGCCAGGCTTCCCACTCCAACTCACCCCACTCGGGGCTTTTCCACTCGTGCCACCTTGCCCCAAGGCTTGGACTAAATGTATCCTGTGTGCAGAGGCCACCTGCAAAGGTTGGGTGGTGAATGCATATGTGCCTATGGCTCCCTGGAGAGTCAGTTCCCAGAATCGCTGCAAGTTAGCACAACATCCTCAAGCAGAGTGTGAATCCTTAATGTGGAACTGCTCAGCCCCCTAATAGGAGTTGAGTCAAATACAATCTCTACTCCCCAAAATAAGTAAATAAATTGATGCTGAATGCTAGGCAGGCAGCCCTCTGAGGCATCAGCAGTGGGGAGAGGTCAAGCAAGGATCCAGTGAGAGCAGGAGATGTCCTCTGTCAAGAGAAATTGAACTTGCAGAGGTTGGACCATGCTACCCTGAGAGGTGTGGGCTGCTGGGCAGCAGGCTTCCAGCCAAGTGCAACCCAGGAACACCATGTTGGAGGTAGACCGAAAGGCAGTGGCATGGGGCGGGAAGGGCCTGGAGTTACAGGATGAGAGCCAGACCTTTCACTGGTTATATGATTGCAGGCAAGTTTCCAGGACACAGTAGGCTGCACAGCCACACAGTCCCTACAGGGTGATCATCTAGAAGATGCACTAATCATAACGAAGTTCATGCCAGGTACAAGGCATTCATTCCATTTGGTGTGAGGAGAACTCTTGGATCTTCTATTTGTACTTACTTTTATCATAGTCTCTGTTCAAATTTCTATTTTTGGTATGTTTCTAATGCACCAAGTACAGTAGTACAGAGATAATTTTTTAATTATGTGGCCAAAATAGAGGGAAGGCCACTGGCTTAGAGCACTGTGAGTCAGAAAAGCACAGGATCAGAACTCCTCTTTGCCACTGACAAGGTGCCACCCCAGGCAAATTTCTTATTAATTCTGGGCCTAACTTTCAACCTGTGTATTACCAAGATAATAATAGCACACACGTAATAAAATTGTTGTAAGGATTAAATGAGCTGTTAGCATGGTGCCTGGCAAAAAAATAAGTGTGAAATAGATAATAGTTCTTATTACTCATCAACGAAATGGAGATGAGAATGTCTTTCTTGCCAAATTGTTGTGAAATTTAATGACACTGTATATTTAAAAGCACTTGGTAAAGTAAAAATTCCAGACAAGCGTAAGGTACTATTCTTTACTGCTCATTGAAAAACCTAGTTCTTTTCAGGTGCCAGAATATGAGACCATTTCAGTTTAACCCAACCTTTATCCTTTATGACACCACCTGACTTTTCTTCCTATCTTAGAGTTGTCAGAGGGAGGCCTAGGAGAAAATGCTCATCAAAAGGAGATTTTTCTCTACAAATGGGGAACTTGGATGTTACCTGGGTGGCTGGGTGTGGCCCGTCTGAGGCCATTCTGCCATGTCCATGCTTCAAATGTTGGCATTTTCTACCTAAGACCAGTATATTCCTAATATTTCCCAAAGCTCTTATCCTTTAAAATTTAGGGCAAGAACCTGAGGTGGTTTGTTCATATAAAGCAATGCTTTAAAAAAAACCCACAAGATTTATGTATTTAATAAGATCTACAGAATCCTGGGAGTCAGTGCCAAACTAGGTTTAGAAAACAAGGCTGGCTCCCCAAGCAAGCTATTTAAATAGAAGAAAACACAGCTAACTTAATTCCAGCTTTCTTTTGGTACACTAAATGATTGATAACCTAAATCCCCACCTTTTCATATGACAACGGCTGGCATATGACATAGGCTGGCAGAACAATGAAAGTATTCTGTGTTCCCCCATTGGGTTACCTTTAATCTTTCTCAGTGACCCAGAGGAAAGATGGCTAAGTCTGTGAGTGGCCTGGTGAATGGAGACTCACTGTGACTTGACCTTGACAGTGAGGAGACCATTAGAGATGGTCTTCGCCTTAAGTCCATTACTGGCACCACATGGTGGGAGATGCCACTGGTCAGCGGTGGTCCCACAGCTGTGTCCTCCACTCAAGGAGCTGGCATATGTTTCTCCATGACCAAACACCTAGGGGCTGACAGTGCAGAACTTCACTCATGCCCTGTGGTCCAGGCAAACAGGAATAGGAAGAAATCTCCCACCCTCTGTGTTCTGGGAAATGGCTAGCCACAGAGAACCCTGACCTGTACGACTTAGGTAGAACTCGAAGACAACCTTCTTGTGTACCTATGAGAAGGTCAGATACAGACCCTCCAAATTCCCATCTGTTGTCTCATAAATGATCAGCTGAACCAATCTGGAGAATTGCCTGCCAACTTAATTTGATTAAATGTTACCAATCTTCTCTCCTTCACCCAGGTCCCTGAACTTGGATGCCCCCAAGCTTAAGCAAGTTTAAGTGCACACTGAAATGCAGAATATCCCCCCTTTAAAGTCCTTTCCTGCTCAAACTATGTATTCACATCACCTGCTCACCCCATTTCTGCATACCCAGTTCTCTCTAGACTTCATTGCCCTCCTCATAAAACAAATCCCTTTCAGCCCAGACCTTTGAGACACTGTCAGATGTTATGATTGCAACATGCTCCCTATGCAGTATCCCCCTCCCTCAACTATTGCAATGGTCCTTATGAATATAGGTCCTCCTTCCCTAAGATCAGATTTGGTTTTTATTTGAGTGGGGAAAGCTACACTTTCCATTCTACCCCTAGCATTTTCTCTTATTTGTGTTTTTTCTTGTATTCACCTATTAAACAAATGTGTGTGTATATATGGCTGGTTCTTGGTGCTAAAGATTAAGTCAAAGCAAGCTCCCTATCTCATGGCATTATGCTATAGAGGAAGCAAGTGAGATACAGATAAGAAAAAAAATAAACATAAAATGATAGGAAGTACTTTGGAGATCAATAAAGCAAGGTAAGTGAAAAAAGGGTATTCTGGTTTCAGGATTAGTGAAAATTGCACAAATGGTAGTCAGATAGCATTTCACACACATGAACAGATCTAAAAGAAATGATGGAGAGACCTAACAAATGCAAAAACCCTGCTATGTGTTTTTGGGGAGTGTTTGGGTGTTCAAGAGATAGCGAACAAGCCAATGTGGCTAGAACACAGTAAGCGAGCAGTAGGAGATTAAATGAGAGAGACAGCATGTTCTAGATCATGCAGGGTTTATAGGCCAGTATAAGCATGTTGGTTTTTACTCTAAATGAAGAAGAAAACCAGCAAGGAGTTTGGACAGCAGCACTGTGATCTGACTAACATTTTAAAAGAACTACTCTGGATTCTATGCGGAGAATTGGCTGGAGAGAAAGCAATGATAGAAGCATGGAGGACATCTAGGAGTCCATCGCAGAATACCTACAACAGAACACAGTGGCTTGAACCAATGTGGTGACAGACTGGGGCAAGAGGGCAGGACATGGGGAGTTGGACTCAGGACTTGCATTGGGAGCATCTTGTTTTATATGCTCATTAGACAAAAAGTGAAAAGTTCTAGTTAAAAAATACATACAGGCATACCTTGTTCACTTCACTTTATTGTGCTTCAAAGATACTGCCTTTTTTTTCACAGATCGAAGGTTTGTGGCAGCCCTGTGTCCAGCAAGTCTGTCAGCACCATTTTTCCAACAGCATTTGCTCACTTTATGTCTCTGTGTTACAATTTGGTAATTCTCAGATATTTAAAACTTTTCCTTGATTATATCTGTTATGGTTTCTGTGATCAGTGATCTTTGATGTTACTATTATAATTGTTTTGAGGCTCCATGATCCACATCCATATAAGATGGCAAAATTAACCCACATCCTTAGGGAAGGAGGACCTATCTTCATGAGGACCATTGCAATAGTTGAGGGAGGGGGATACTGCATTAGGGAGCATGCTGCAATCATAACATCTGACAGTGTCTCAAAGTGTGTGTTCTGAATGCTTCCCCAACCAGCCATTCCTATCTCTCTCCCTCTTCTCAGGCCTCCTTATTCCCTGAGACACAACAATATTGAAATAAGACCAATTAATAATCCTGCAATGGCCTTTAAGTGCTCAAGTGAGAGGAAGAGTTGCATGTCTCTCACTTTAAATCAAAAGCTAGTGATGACTGAGCTTAGTGAGTGAGTAGGCATGTTAAAATCCAGGACAGGCCAGAAGGCAGGCCACTTGTGTCAATCAGCCAAGGTGTGGCTGCAAAAGGAAGAGTTCTTGAAGAAAGTTAAAAATGCTCCTCCAGTGAACACACAAATGATATGAAAGTGAAACAGCCTTATTGCTGATATGGAGAAAGGTTTAGTGGTCTAGATAGAAAGTCAAACCAGCCACAGCATTCCCTTCAGCCCAAGCCTAATCCAGAGCAAGGCCCTAATTCTCTCCAATTCTAGGAAGGCTGAGAGAGGTGAGGAAGCTACAGAAGAAGAATTTAAAGCTAGCAGAGATTGGTTCATGAGGTTTAAGGAAGGAAGCCATCTCCATAACATAAAAGTGCAGGTGAAACAGCAGGTGCTGATGGAGAAGCTGCAGAAGTTACTCAGAAGAGCCAGCTGAGATCATTCAGGAAGGTGGGCACACTGAACAACAGATTGTAACATAGAAAATGAAGCCTTCTATTGGAAGAAGATGTCATCTGGGACTTTCATAGCTGGAGAGGAGAAGTCAATGTCTGGCTGCAAAGCTTCAAAGAACAGGCTGACTCTCTTGTTAAGGGCTAATGAAGCTAATGCTCATTTACCATTTCAAAAATCCTAGGGCCCTGAAGAATTATGCTTAATTTACTCTGTGTGTGCTGTAGAAATGGAACAACAAGGCCTGGATGAAAGCATATCTGTTTACAAAATGGTTTACTGAATTTTTTTAGCTTACTGTTGAGACCTACCGCTCATAAAAAGAGTTCCTTTCAAAATATTATTGCTCATTGATAATACATCTGGTCTCCCAGGAGCTCTGATGCAGATGGACAAGGAGATTAATGTTTTCATGCCCGCTGATGCAGCATCCATTCTGCAGCCCATGGATCAAGGAGTCATTTTGACTTTCAAGTCTTATTATTTAAGATTATATGTTGTGAGGCTATAGCTGCCATAGATAGTGATTCCTTTGATGGCTCTGGGCAAAATAAATTGAAAATTTTCTGGAAAGGCTTCATCATTCTAGATGCCATTAAGAACATTCATGATTCATGGGTAGATATCAACATTAACAAAATATCAACACTAACAGGAGTTTGGAAGAAGCTGATTCCAACCCTCATGGATGACCTTGAGGGGTTCAGGACTTCAGTGGAGGAAGTCACTGCAGATGTGGTGGGAACAGCAAGAGGACTAGAATTAGAAGTGGAGCCTGCAGATGTGACTGAATTGCTCCATCTCACGATCAGACTTGAACAGATGAGGAGTTGCTTCTTATAAATGAACAAAGAGAGTGGTTTCTTGACATGGAATCTACTCCTGGTGATGATGCTGCGAAGATTATTGAAATGACAACAAAGGATATAGAATATTACATATTAGTTGATAAAGCAGTGGCAGGATTTGAGAAGTTTAACTCCAGTTTTGAAGGGAGTTCTACTGTGGATAAAGTGCTATCAAACAGCATCACATGTCACAGAGAAATCATTTGTGAAAGAAATAGTCAGTGCAGCAAACTTCATTGTTGTCTTATTTTAAGAAAATGCCTCAGCCACCCAAGCCTTCACCACCCTGATCTGTCAGCAGCCATTTACACTGAGGCAAGACCCTCCACCAGCAAAAAGATTACAACTCACTAAAAGCTCACGTGATAGTTATCATTTTCTAACAATGGAGTATTTTTATATTAAGGTGTGTAGATTTTTTAGACATGATGCTATTACACACTTAATAGACCACAGTGTAGTGTAAACATAACTTTTATATGCACTGGGAAACCAAAAAATTCATTTGACTCATTTTATTGCCATATTCTTTATTGCAGTGCTCTGGAACCCTACCTACAATAGCTCCAAGGTGTGCCTGTGTATCTACACAGGTCCTAAGTTCAAGACAAAGGTCTTTACAGATTTTAGAATGTCAGTGAATGAGTATGATAAGGAATATCATTAATTACTTAAATAATTAAAAATGTAATTATTTAAGTCAAATAATTATGGAACTGTTCTGTGTCTTTAAGCTAAATATACTTATAGCCTTGTCCACTCAATCTGTCTACTTTGCCTGATAACGCTAATTATGCTTGCCTCAGTCCTTCATTCTTTGTTCCCTCTGTCTACCAGGGTTATTCAAAGTACAGTAAGATATGAAAGAGCCAGAGCACAAATTGACACACTGGTTCTTTCTTCAAGAAAGTCTTGCAATAAGAGAAAAAATTACCAGCTGGACTGTAGATTGTGCTTAATGATGTAACTGGGTTAAATTCTGGGACAATCTCCTTCATCTAATCCCTAACTGGAAGCAAACATTTCATGGACCACACATTGAGTAGCACTGCTCTAGACCACCGATGGATTTACAAATAACTACATGGCTCTTGTTCATTTCATTCAGATCCCTGAACAGTGGTCATTTCCTCAGAAAAGCATCCCATTCTAAAGAGGCTGCCTCCATCACTAGCTCCTGCAGCTTGCTGTGGCTTCCTTTGGAGCATTGATCCTTGTTTGACTTTATGTTACAAAATAATTTCTTTGATTTCTCTTCCCACCACAAAGCAAGCCCAGTGAGGTTATATCCTCAGTGCCCAGGAAATGCCTGGCACATATAAGGTATGTGAAAATGAACAAATAAGGACATGAATGAACACATGGCTATTCATTTCAATGCCCCTGCTTTGCTTTGTGTTTATCTAATAAATGTACTTCTTTATTATTAGCACTTCATTTTCTTTATTTTAGGTATATTCCTTATAAACAATCCATTATGGGGCTTGAGGTGGTTTCATTTTTTGTTTTAAATCAGTCTGAAATCTTTTCACTTAATCCGGGAAATTAATCCACTTGCATTGTCAACCTGAAACATGCAACATGTATCAGACATCATGCTGTTTCTATCTTTCTTTTGTTTAAGATATCCATCCTCTTCTTTTATATTTGGCTATAAGAACTATGGAATACTACTTTCCCTCAGGGTTCTGCAGTTTTCTCTAAGGCTCACATCAGGATGAAGGACTGACTTGATTTATATATGCAGTGGACTCAGGATTTTGATAGGAGGTAAAGTTTCCTTCTCAATCAGGTAGAAAAATCTCTTTCGGAAGAAGGCAATAGATCTAATTACTTTTGAGTGATCCACTTTACGTAAACTGAGGTATACTGTGATAACTCCCTCCTAAACTGAGGTATACTGTGGTAACTCCCTCCTACAGCCTTTCAGTTACTCATCTCCCAGTGAAGTTTGAATCAAGCAACAATTAGAATGAACAGTGTGGGTCTCGGTCCACACCCTTTAAAGCAAAGTCTCAACACAAACCATTTTCATGATCTAATAGCCTGGGGTGTGAAACAGAAATCACAGATTTTCACTTAATTTCCTCCATCTCTGCTACCTATATGGTCAGCTCACTAGAGATTCTTGCCATTTTTTCCCCCATAGTCTCCTGAGAGTAAGGAGCAGACTTCAGCTCTATCTAGTTCCCTGCTTTCGGGGCCCCATGAAACAAGAGTGAGCACCAGAACCTAGGAACTTACTAGTGGCATCTAACTCCTACCGGTTGGGAAAAGTCAGGAAGGAGGCAAAATCTCCAAGCCTATTTTTGCCTTTAGTTCTTGAACTATAAGACCTACCGGCCTTATTCCGGTCAGCGTTTCCCCCCGGTAAGAAAACGAGGGCCACGGCAGATCGATGCAACAAGCAAGAGGTTTATTATTCCAGCTAGCTGGGGTCCAAGTGTCTGCCCGACACACTCAAAGCCAAGGGATTATATAGCATTTTCAAAGCACTTAACTCATAGTAATTTTCCACAGCTACACATTATTTTTGCAAGTCATACATCCTGGGGTTAAGCGAGAGCAAGATAAGACCACTCCTCAATTGTCAGGGAGGTTCCGCACGATAAGCTTGGTATGTAGGATTAGCTGACCAAGGTTAGTTGACCAAGGGTCACAGCTGCCCATAACCCAGTGTTCATGATTAACTTGTTTTTCAAGCCTTACCCAGTTCCAGTTTTTCTTTCTAAGTCACATACTCAGAAAATGGCTTCTAGGCCCTTAAGATGGCTACTCTTATGCTAACCTATTCCATTCTTACAGAACTTTATAGCTTATCTGAAGAACTCTTCCATGGTGGTTCTTTACTTTCTTCAACCCTGATTTCTCAAAAATAGACAATCATGACGGCTTTCCTCCAAACCACCTTTACAGTGTACGGGTGATACTCATCTCAATTTGTCAGCAATTTAAAGACTACACTTGTATAGTTCACTGCTCATTGAAGTAGGAATTTGGTAGGAGCCCTCAAAATGTCTGTTCCTCATGCCACCATCTTGCTCAAAAGTAATTTCTTTGTATTTTACTCAGGAGCAAACATCCTAGAAAAAAATGGGGGATGCAGTTCTGGGAGCCAGCTTACTAACTGGTGCTCAGCTTCTTTACTGAGTGCTATTATCAAACCCATCCTGCTTGAGCATCTATAAATATCAGGGCAGGTATATCACAATCTCTATAATTTAATCTAAGGGCATGATTATTGATATGGACCGGGTGAAAGAGAAGAAAGACAGGAAATAGGGAGAAGTGAGTGAATATTTTCATATTCAGCTTAAACTGTAAGGCGCTGGGAGGGCAGGACATCTGAAAATAGGAATAATGGCTTTCCTCAGTATCTCTTCTCCAAAAGCCAAGCTACCAATAGGCCTGAGACTTATAAAAATAAGAAATAACAATAAGCTGAAGAAGAAGGTGAATCAGTGTATCTATTCTTAAGTGCTGGGAAGAAAGGAAATGGCAGTTTTCAGATCTCCGGCAGGTAAAAACTATGTATTAATTCTTCTGTCACATCATTCATATGTGAGCAGTTCAGCAAAACCAGAAATGATTTAATTTCAATTGCCCTGAATTTCCCCTTCTGATGCTTATTCATTATGTTACTCTTCTTCATAGCTGGCCAGAACTGTCAGGAGACAGATTCTCAAGGAAGTAATCAACAGTTCTGGGTCATGGAGCTAGCTACTAGGTTCCAGGGGTGGGTGAACAGGTTGCTTTATGCAGATATCTCTGGCCAGTCAATTAATAGAGTCGGGCAACGCGGAAGCTAGACAATGCCCTTGCCGAGATAATTTGAAAGAACACTAGTCCATTACCATACAAAGCCCCTGATTATCATTAACAAATAATACAATTACATTATTAATGGCATGCTCATCCTGCCAAGTAGAAAGATTAAGCAGCCTTTCTGAGTTTGCTGATTTGCTTCACCCATCACAACTCTAGGAACCAAATGCAGAGTTACAAAATAGGCCCTAAAGGAGGTTTATTGGCTTGTGATACTAGCAAAGACATTTGGAGAATTAGTCATAGGTTTGCCAGGGAGCGTGCGGAGGGCTGAAGTCCAGAGTGGATTTAGGTGGCAAAGAGGGTTTGCAGAGTGTGGAGCCGCATACAGAGATGGGCACCTTGGGGAGATGGCAGTGGGAAGATCCTCCGTGGCACTGGCAGAGACAGGGGGGCGGGAGTGCAGCAGGTGTGGGGAGGCATGGGGGTGAGCAGGCAGATGGAGAGTTGGAGGGTGTCTTGGAAATTGAGCTTGTTCCCCCTTATTTCTAAGAATAATTCAGAAGCAAAGCAAATATGAAACATTTTATTTTCAAGAACTACAAAGTCTTTTCATATGAAGTCCAAGTGGTGCCAAATATACCCAATGTGTGAACTCATGCCCTGAGCCCTGCCCTGCTGCTCTTTCCTCCCTGAGCTTGGCTAGGACATTTCTTGCTGCAATTACTAAGCTACATTTTCTATTTGCAAACAGCCCAGGTGCTTCACAGGGAGAGAAGAGAGCAGCTTGGTTTCCATTGCATTATCCTGGCACCTTCCCTGCCCCATTGCACCAAGTGGCCTGGATTCAAACGTTGAGCTAGCAGGAACTTTCAGGACCTTCTAATTTCTACCTTATTACAGAGGATGAAACCAAGAATCAGAAAAATGAATAGACATGGCCTAAATCAACACCTAGTGAATGATGGAGCCCAAACCAGGACTGTGATCTCCTAGACCTTTGAATAGCTCTAAGTTGGGAGAGAAAGTCCTCTTCTAAAATACTACAAAGCAGCAGCTACCATATTTGACTGAATTTCAAGATATCATACACTTTACATACTGTTAAAAAAAGGAAAGGCTGCCAATTATAAAACGCCATTAATTCTAAGATGCACCCAATTTTAGGGATATATATGTATGTATATAGAGAGAGAGAAAGAGAGAGAGAAAAAAGCACCTTAGAATTGAAAAAATATGGTAATAGGCATCCCCAGGGTTCCCAGATAAATGGGACGCTCCTCCAGATAGGATATTCCATTCTTCCTCTTGGGTAAAAACCAAGTAGGGGGCCACATCCAATAGTTTTGACCATCACTTTAATTCAGTGTTTATTCTATAGTAAATCTTATGCAGTAAGCTTATTCTATAGTTGGTGACTCTATAATATTTGCTTTCTAAAAATTCATAAATCTAATCTACTTATATACCATACTTTGTTGCATATTTTCTAATTTGTTAATTAATAAAGTCTTTTAGGGCAGTTTTGGGTTTACAGAAGGATTTAGCAGAAAGTACAGAGTTCCCAAATATTCCCTTTCTGGAGTTTCCCCTATGATTAACTTAGTGCAATGGTATATATAGTACATTTGTTACAATTGATGAGCCAATACCGATACATGATTAACTACAGTCCATAGTTTGCAATAGGGTTCATTCTTTGTGTTACACAGTTCTGTGGGTTTTGACAAACATGTAATATCATCAGTGCATCATTACAGTATCCTACAGAATAGTCCCACTATCTTGAAACTGCCCCTGTGCTCCACCTACTCGTCCCTCTTTCCCTTTTCCCAAACCCCTGGTAACCACTACCTTTTTCATGTCTCCCTAGTTTCCTCTTTTCCAGAATGTCAGATGGTTGAATTTGTATAGTATATAGCCTTTCGAAACTGGCTATTTTTATTTTCACTTAACACCTTTCCCTGAATGTGCACTTGAAGTTCTTCCATGTCTTTATGGCTTGACAGCTCATTTCTTCATATTGCTGAATAATATTCCACTGTCTGTATGCACCACAATTTGTTTATCCATGAACCTATTACAGGACATCTTGATTGCTTCTACTTTTTGGAAAGTAGAGCTGCTACAAACTTTGGGTGCAGGTTTTTAATGGGGACATAAGTTTTCAACTTACTTGTATAAACACCAAAGAGTACAATTGCTGGATCTTATGGTAAAAAGTATGTTTATCATTGTAAAACGCTGCCAAGTGGCTGTACCATTTTGCATTTCCATCAGCAATAAATGAGAGTTCCTGTCACTCCACACCCTCACCAGAATTTGGTGTTGTCAGTGTTTTGGATTTTCACCATTCTAATAAATGGTTACAGTGTCTTGCTGTTTTATCAGTCACAATATAATGTTAAACATCTTTTCATATACTCACTTGCCATTCGTATACCTTCTTAGTTGAGGTATTTGCTGAGATCTTCTGCCCACTTTTTAACTGATCTCACTGTCCTAAAACTGCCCCTTGTTTATTGTTAAATTTTAAGAATTCTTTACATATTTTACTTTTTTAATTTTTCAAAATAAAAGTTTAAATAATTCACAAGTGATTTAAATAATTGACCAGTAAAAAAGTATAAATAATTTTCATCAGATCAGAAATTTTCACTAGCAATAAAAATAAAAGTAATCTCTAAGTGAGGAAATGAATTGCAGTTTTCTGCACTGTAAAATATGTTGGCTTAGATGAGATTTTTTTTCAAACACCAAGAAACTTACAATATTAAATCACTAACCAGTCAAATAAATAATTTTCCTCCTTCCAACTTCGGTTAATAAAGATTGATTATTAATTGATTAGTGGTCAGAACCAAGTAAAATAATATTTGCTCATTAAACAATCAATTTATGTACAAAAAAAGAAAGAATTTAGAGAAATACATACAGATAATCAGGTAGAGAGCCTCATCTTGTATATCATCCAGTTGTATCTAGAAAACCAAAGCAGTTGGCAGGTTCTGTCAATTTCTCGAAAAGCAATTAAAACTACTTACCAAACTAATTGTTTAACTGAATTCAATGGCCAGTTCTTTCTACATCATTATTTGGGGGTATTTTTCAATTTCTCTATATGCAATTTATGTAAAATAGGACTCGGTATTTTTTATATAGCTCCTATGAGAACTTATTTTGTTTCTAAGTGCTTTAGTAATTTAAAGTGTTAATTATGATGAAATAGAAAAACCTAAGTCAATTTCTGAGAAACAGAGGTCATACCTCTTAACCCACTTAAAACTAAAAGGTATACAACAAAGTAATACAAAAAATAAGGTTATTTCAAAGCTCAAAGTAGTGTGAGCTAGACATCTAACCCAGCCAAACTATAGATATAATGATGGAAAGATGGCCTTCTACTATATGGAGAAAAGTAGAGCCCTAAAGTTCACACACCTTCCCCTTCCCACCACTGCCATACCTGTAGAAGCAGGTGGAGGTCAGGGATGAACAAGGTTTAGTTGTACACATATTGTTGGTTATAAAATGAAACTGAAGGCATATGATTTATTTTTCAGGCTGCTTCAAGTGTTCATGAATCAAAGTGCTAAGTGCAAAATATATGTGTATATCAGTAATTTAGTTTGAGATACTGATAATAGTTTTTAATTAAACAAAATTAATGAATCACCATTCAGGTCACCTTCCTTGGCTGTCCTCAAATCCTTGACCACCCCCAGCTGTGAGAAGTAGTGGAAACAAAGTCACTACCACTAGATGTTCCATTTGTAATTCATTTTCCCACTAAAAAGTGAAAGTCATAATATTGTGTTGTATTTTGATGTGTTATAAGATAACTAGGGAAGCTATTTTAATTCTTACAGAAAAACTATTTGATCTATTTATCATGTTTGAAAACAGCTCTTCTGCTCATATTTTTCAATAGCATGCTATGCTTTATGGATGCAAATGCTTTACTAGTCAACCAACACTTGGTGTCTGTCTCCTCTGGATGAAAGTTTCTAAAAGCCTGCTTACTATGTCCTATTTCAATAAGAGACTGAACCAGATAACTTTATATGTGTTCCAGCTTTACGCTTTTGTGGCATAACAGAGCACATCAGGGCTTATATCCAGTAATGGTACTTAGTTGTCCTGTAGAGTAATCCTTCCAAACCACATTCATCATACTGGGGAGAGAAAATTGAATTACTAAGCTATGGAATCCAAACTGCTTATCCCTGAAACACAGGACTGCACACATCTGGGCTAGAATAATAGGGCAAAACAGGGCAGCTGAGCATTGATAGATCTGGAAATCAACTTTTTAAAAATTTGCTTTAAAACTGTGATTAATAATTCCAACTTTAAGATTAAGCCAGATTCTTCTCACTATGAACATTTCTTTCCACATCTTGTCCCCCTGCCTCCCTCCACAGTAATGGTTTTGTGACTAAGATTGGTGTCACCATAATGTTCTTGAGACAGAATGATAGTCCAGTGACTCATCAGGCACTTAGAAAGGGAAAATATTCAAAAAATGTAATGTCATTGGCATTTGAAATATTTCAATACTGTGACTGTCTTCCTAAAAATAAGGGCAACTAAATAACTTTATTCGTGGACAAAAGCCACAACTCACAACAACTGTGACAGAGTACAGAACAAATTATAATTACTTAAAGAATCATCATGATCACTCATAAAAACCTTAACACTTCCAACCAATTTTTCTTGTCAAGATACATTGTTTCTTCTGGGGTTTGAACCCTCCATTTACCCAATTACTCTCCATAAATGTTCTTTATGGTGCCTGAGACACCCAATAGTATTCAGATTCTAAAGACTTCTTTCCATAAGAACAACCCTTGAGAAGCAGAGGAGTACCTTTCAAAGGCAATTAATTGTAGTTGAGATTGTGGGTGAGGCCTCCTGTCCAGGCCAGCAGTTGAGCAGAGCAAGATCCCCCTGAGTGTGGTCAGGGAACCAGCTGAGGCAGGTCTCAACATTGCCAGCCTGCTGTTGTTTCCTCTCCCTTGTTTTTTCCTGCTTCCCCCACCCTTCACTCTGCCTAAGTGTTTGGCACGTCTCCTTCCTATCCCCTCTCCCTCCTCCTCCTCCTGCTCCTGTGCTTCTCTCTGTGAATGTTGGCCTCTGAGGTCCACTCTTCAAAGACAGCCTGGTTGGGGGACCTGCAAAGTGGTGTCTAGCCATTTCTGAATGCACCTCCAGGAAATACTGACCACACCCAAGATATGATTAATTCCATGATATCTTAATCCCTAGTAAGATAGAGACTCAAACACATTCAAAGTTGTATGGGCACAAAACTCACCCTGGGAAATTGTCCACATTTGCTTTAAGTGGCTGTTTTCAGAAACCTCCTAGTTTTGAGTGCTTCTCTTCCAGTGCAGCCTCCACTGCCTCCCTATGGGCTGCCCAGCAGCTGCAGGCCCTGACCCCACAGCCACACCTGCCTGATGCCTCAGTATCCCATGCTCCAGGCCTCCTTTATCAGAACTGTATCCCATCCCCCTGAGGTACCTCTCCAGTAGGTGTCACTTCGGATTCTTCCTGAGGCCCCTGGGTACATGCCAAGCAGATCAGGCATGCCGTGCCACTTTCCACTTCTCCACTGATGCTCTCCATTCTCTCCACTGAAGAGATAAAGCTGCACGGCAGTTGTAAACTCTTATTCCTGCAAAAAGCTCCATTTTATAACGTATCATTCTTACAGCATAAAGTATGCTGGCCAGCCCCATGCAGCCATCACCCACTACCACCTCATTACCTTTCTATTTGTATTAACTTACTCTATTCCTATGTTTCCCCCAAAGTGTCAGCATTGAGGGTTGATTCCAGGTGGTCTTCTTCTGTCTGGTATTTTATCTCTAGGCTCAGATCTGCCATCCATTACTTACCCTCCTCTGCGTCGGCTGGTCAACAAGTTGCTTAGCTTCCCTCCAGCCCACCCTTAATCGCTCATCACGGTGGTGGCACTAGGGACAATGCAGCATGGAAAGAGCCCCTCCCTCATAAATTTCAATTTAATTCATGAGAGATGGAGCAGGACATTGATTTTTTTTTTTTAAGTTTCCAAAGAGTTTCTAATGTGCTGCTCCTAGCCCACCAGCCAGGGTGAGAATCACCACCACAGTCGCTTTTTGTTCAAATGTATTGGTAATTTGATATGCAAGATAAATACTGTAATCAAAAATTACATTTTGGCAAGATATACCATATTTCAGTCCTTAAAGCAATATTCTTGGACTTTAATAAAAAAGGATGCCAGAAAATATGCTAAATAAATTGAATCTAAATGATTGAAGTATAAACATGACCAAAAGATGATTAAAATAAGAATTTAGTTTATTGTTATCTCATCTCAGGAGAATAAAAGTTCACCCTATTTCATTTAAGATGATTTTGGTATTAAAAATGTGATCCATTTAAATGCCACCCTCAAAAGGATGACTACCGGATATAAATCTAAACCTGTATTTTTGTTTTGTGTGTCCATCCATATATCAAATAAGAACCATGTACAGTTACATAATCCAAAATCCAGAATTCATCGGTTATACTGGTAATTTTCTTGATTAATGCATTGATTGAAAAACAAAACAAGGGAACAATTCTCTACTATGTTACTTGTTTGCAAAGCACTTGCCACCTTGTAAAAACCGTGAAATGTAACTGAAATAGTTTTAATTAAAATTAACGCATCTTTAGCTACTGTTGGGAGAAGGGGACCATTTCTATCCTCATTGCTGATTGGTTTGACAATTACAAGAATGTACAAGATTTATTTTAAAAAGCCTTTACCATCCTCCCTGTACACAATACATGGAGGTGATGTTGATAAGGAAAATATCAACACAGCTGTCAAGGTCACCAAACCGTTTTTTTCCTCCAGTGGGCAAAGCACTCCCAGCTCCCTACTGCCCTCTTCCAGGCTCCTCTTTTGCCCTGCGCATGCCGAAATGCCACATATCAAAATAACATAAATTGCTCCCCTTGCTTGTGCTCAGGGCTCAGACCTTGGGAGATTACTCCCCTCTGAGCCCACTGGTGTGAAATAAAACCTCAGCACTCCAAGACCTCCAAGTGCCACTTGGTTCTTCCATCAGTGATCCAGTCCAGGCTTTCCAGTATTTTCTGTAACATTTGGTTCCCTGACCGGGAAACCAACTGCGCTGGCCCATTGTTACCACCGGTTTGGGGCAATGGTGGGGCGGTGATGGAACAGGAGATGGCAACGGAGAAGGGGCGCCCTGCCTGATCTTTCTGCAGTCCCCCACCTGGTCGCCCTGGGCCAGCCCCGCTCTGCTGTTCCCGCCGGACTCTAGGAGGCTTGGCAGGTGAGGACCTGGTTCCAACGTTGAATCTGGTAAGGCCCCGGGGCCCTGAGCCAGTACCATCCACTGGGGTGAAAGGGGAGCCTGATCACCTCCCAGAGACTTCTTAGAAGTCTCACAGGTAGACATTCCCGGCGGGGGGACTGTTTAAACTCTGGTCTGAGTGTGCGTGAGTCAGTGTGCAGGGTGGCTGAAGCCAATCAGTCTGCACTGAATGTGTGATTCCAGGGCCTGCACTACGGAATCTGAGTGGGCCCTCACCCGCTTTCGCCGTCAGCCGTCATGACGTAACGGTGATTCAGCTTCGGCTGACCCGGCCCCGGACTTATACGGGTGCACCTTAGTCAAGGCTGGACAAAGTGTCCAAGAGGAGCGTGAATGGAAGGGCATCTGACTGGTCTCCTCTCTAGAGGAGGCACCCCTCCCTTTTCTGTTGTTGTGGCACTGTCCTCGTACATGTCACGGGGTCAGGGCACAGTAAACCCACAGTCCTTTACACTATGATCAAGAATTTTAGTAAGGGATTTTCAGAAAACTACAGAGTAAAATTAACTCCTGGCAGGTTGAAAATTTTAGTAATCTTTTAATGTTTCAGGAATTACTTTGAAAATCAACTTGTGTCCTACAATGGTATTAAACTTGTTTTGTAAACAATACTTTTAAACTTGGGTTACATTCTGTTTAAAATCAACTGAAAATATTTAATCAATTTATTAAAGAAATGGAAAAACAGAAAAAAAAAAGGCCAGCTTCCTGGCAACTGCCCTAAAAGAAAGAGAGATGACCAAAAGGCAGAGAAAAGCTGGCTGCCAAGAGTAGGGAAGCCTAGGATGCTCCTAGCCAGGGACCAGTGTGCTTACTGTGAAGAGAAAAGGCATTGAAAGAACAAATGCCCCAAAGGAGGCAAAGCCCTGAAGCCTGGTAGCTGCCGGGAGGAGCCCCACGGGGAAAGGCTCATTAGTCTGGCAGGAACAGACTCAGATTGACAAAGACCAGGCTCTCTCACACTCGGCCGCCATGAGCCCACAGTCAGATGAAAGTGGGGGGACAACAGATGGCTTTTATGGTTGACACAGGGGCAGAACACCCTGTGGTCACCCTCCCTGTAACTCCTTTCAGTGAAAAAACTGCAACTATTCTCAGAGCAACTGGGACATAAGCAGTCCAGCAACAGTTTTGCCAAGCCCGCCATTGTGGACTTGGAAGCCACAAAGCCCGACATAAGTTTCTCTACCTGACAAAGTGCCCATTACCCTCCTCAGCTGAGATATACTCTCAAAGCTCGGAGCCCAAATAACTTTAGAACCAACTGAATGCACCAGCCTCAAACTAAACCCAGGCCAAGAAGAGCCAGGGTCCCTCATAGTGGCAATAACCGCACTTAGGGAAGAGGGGTGGAGGCTATTCTGTGCCCAGACCCTCTCAAGTAGCCCACCTGAATTCAGAGCTGCTTTCCCCTCAGCATGGGCTGAAGACAACCCACCTGGACTTGCTCATAACCAAGCCCCTGTCATTGTAAAATTGACTCTGGGGGCTGAGCCACAAAGACAGCAGCAGAAACCCCTCTCACAAGAGGCAAGGGCAGGCATCCAGGAACACCTGATCAGATTCAGAGAGACAGGCATTCTAACCGAGTGTCGGTTGCCCTGGAACACCTGGCTTCTACCAGTCAAAAAGCCAGGAGGTGGGCACCAGCCTGTTCAAGACCTGTGAGCCATTAACATAGTGACTGTTTCTTTACACCCAGTGGTCCCAAATCTGTACACCATCCTCAGCCAGATCCCGGAGTCTGCCAAATGCTTCACTTGCCTAGACTTAAAAGATGCCTTCGAATGGACTGAACCAGATATGGGGCAGCAGATGCAATTAACATGGATGCGGCTTCCGCAAGGGTTCAAGAACTTACCCACTCTCTTTGGAGAGGCACTGGCCTCAGACCTTGCCAGCTTTCCAATGGGAGCCATGCACTATGCCCTCCTGCAGTAATTAGATGACCTTCTCCTTGCCAGTGACACTCAGGAAAATTGTGCAAAAAGCACAAAGGCCCTCCTCCAACTCCTGTCAGATTCAGGATACCAAGCCTCATAAAAAAAGGGCACAAATCTGCCAGCAGCAAGTCCAGTACTTGGGCTTCCTCCTCACCCAGGGAGAAAGGGCACTAGGGCCGAAGAAGAAAAAGTCATTATCTCCTTAGCCCAGCTCCAGATGAAGAAAAGCATAAAACATTCCTGGGAGCTGCCAGGTTCTGAAAAATCTGGATTCCCGGATTCTCAGTAATGGCAAAACCCCTCTGCAGCCTCCTGGGTGCGGGGGGTGGGGGGCATACCCAGAACCACCTGTCTAGACAGAAGAGGCAAGAGCCACCTTCCTGGAAATAAAGGCTGCTTCAGAACAGGCACCAGCCCTGGGCCTGCCAGATACAAAAAAGCCCTTCAGTCTCTTCATACATGAAAAAAAGTAGCCCTTGAAGTTCTCACATAAACTGTTAGGCCCTGGCAGCAGTCGGTTGCACACCTGTCTGAAAAAAAAAAATCTAAACCCAACTGAGGCTGGGCACTGCCTCAGGACACTGGCAGCCACAGTTCAAATCTTAAAAAAAAACAAAAACAGATAAATGTACTTTGGGAAAAAAAAATAAATGTCAAGGTCCCCTATACAGTTGTGTCCCTCTTAAATGCACAGGGACACCGATTCCTCTCCAACTCTCAGTTGGCACAATACTAAAACTCCTCAAGGGCTGTCTGGATCCCAGAAAAAGTAGCAATTCTGCATTGCAAAGAACACCAAAAAGAAAACAACCCTATAACACAGGGGAACCAGCTGGCAGATAAGGTAGGTAAAAGAGCAGCCAATAAAAACAGATAAAGTGAGCAAGAGGATTAAAGATGGCAGCATGAGAGGTGAGACAGACGTTTCTTCCTAAAACTGCATATAGTATGACAATATAATTAACACAACTAATCCTGAAAGAGTAACAAGAAAGAGGACTGCACCAGACTGCATACACCTGGAGAAAAGAACAGACCTCATGGAACAAGGTAACATACAAAGCCATGCCCTGGCAGGGCCCAAGCCCTACCCCCACCCCAGCTCACCAGCAGGAGGAAGAGAAACAGAGTGGGGAGGGAGTGGAGGCCTGGGACTGCTGAATACCTAACTCCGGAGATCTGCTCTGGGAGCACAAACATACATTTCATGGTGCTTGCATGGTACTCTCCTGATTAGGGGATTGGAAAGCTAAGACAGGCAGAATTCCTGGAGAGACTGAGATTCACCTGCTGTGGAAAGCACGGATCCATATCATATCCAGCTGCTCTGGGGCAAAAGAAAGGCAGGCAGTCTGAGAGACTTCCTAACAAGGAAGCCCTTAGCAAGAGGGCTGCTAAAGGGGCAAGGATTGCACAGAGCTTGCTGCTCAGGAGTAAGGACAGGTAGACAAAATTGTCCAGGTGCACTCTGCCCAGCAGGTTGGGAGCTTTCACAATCTTCAGGTGCCCCAGCTCCCTGGCTGGCTACACAGCTCCAAGGACCCCCTCAGTGATACGCAGCCTACTGCACCTTTCTCCCAGCCAGCCCCACCTGGTTTGCAAACCAGCAAACCCTACCCTGGTCTTAGGCCAGCCAGAGAGAAGACCTGTCTACAGCAACTACAAACGCAAAGCATAGAGGCTTATACCTGTGTGCGTGGCCCACTGGTTCAGGCAGTGGAGACAGGCATAGCAGCCAGGAAGCAGGAAACAGCTCTTTCCTACCCCCAGGCACCAATACCACTCCCCTGCAACCCCCAACATTGCTTCAGGGGCTGAGCACCTCCACAAAGTAGAGCTTCTGGACACTAGAGGTCTCCATATACAAATATGAAATGCCAAAGGAACCTAAAAGTAAAATTATTACTACAACTCCTGAGAAAGATTTAAATGACATCGACCTCATGAATCTTCCTGAAAGGGAGTTCAAAATAAAATTCATTAACATGCTCATGGAAGTACCGGAAGATATTCAAGAACTCAGGAATGACTTCCGGTCAGAGATCCAATCATTGCAGAGCACAATGGAGGGTATTAAAAGCAGATTAGATATGGTGGAGGAGACAATAAATGAAATAGAAACTAAAGAAGAAGAATACAAAGAAGCTGAGGCACAGAGAGAAAAAAGGATCTCTAAGAATGAAAGAATATAGAGAGAACTGTGTGACCAATCAAAATGGAACAATATTCACGTTATAGGAGTACCAGAAGAAGAAGAGAGAGAAAAAGGGATAGAAAGTATCTTTGAGGAGGTACTTGCTGAAAACTTCCCCAATCTGGGGAAGGAGATAGTCTCTCAGGCCATGGAGATGCACAGATCTCCCAACTCAAGGGACCCAAGGAAGACAACACCAAGACATATAGTAATTAAAATGGCAAAGATCAAGGATAAGGACAGACTATTAAAAGCAGCCAGACAGAGAAATAATATCACATACAAAGGAAAGCCCATCAGGCTAACATCAGACTTCTCAGCAGAAACCTTACAGGCCAGAAGGGAGTCGCATGGTGTATTTAATGTAATGAAACAGAAGGGCCTCAAACCAAGATTACTTTATCCAGGAAGATTATCATTTAAATTTGAAGGAGGGATTAAACAATTTCCAGATAAGCAGAAGTTGAGAGAATTTACCTTCCACAAACCATCTGTACAGTGTATTTTGGAGAGACTGCTATAGATGAAAGTGTTCCTAAGGTTTAATAGCTGTCACCAGAGGAAATAAAACCATGGTAAATAAAGTAGAACAGCTAATTACTAAGCAAATGCAAAATTAAAAGAACTATTCTGAAAGTCAATCAAGGGATAGACAAAGAGTACAGAATATGATACCTAATATATAAAGAATGGAGGAGGAAGAAAAAGGAGAGGAAAAAAAAGAATCTTTAGATTGTGTTTGTAATAGTATATTAAATGTGTTATATTAGACTCTTAGATATTAAGGAAGTTAACCTTGAACCTTTGGTAACCATGAATCTAAAGCCTGCAATGGCAATAAGTACATGCCTATCGATAATCACCCTAAAAGTAAATAGACTGAGTGCACCAATCAAAAGACACAGAGTAATAGAATGGATAAAAAAACAAGACTCATTTATGTGCTGCCTACAAGAGACTTACTTTAAACCCAAAGACATACATAGACTAAAAGAGAAAGGATTAAAAAGATATTTCATGCAACTAATAGGGAGAAAAAAGCAGGAGTTGCAGTACTTGTATCAGACAAAATAGACTTCAAAACAAAGAAAGTCACAAGAGACAAAGAAGGACATTACATAATGATAAAAGGGTCAATTCAACAAGAAGATATAACCATTATAAATATCTATGTGCCCAACATAGGAACACCTACATATGTGAAACAAATACAAACAGAATTAAAATGGGAAATAGAATCCAATGCATTCATTCTAGGAGACTTCAAGACACCACTCACTCCGAAGGACAGATCAACCAGACAGAAAATAAGTAAGGAGACAGAGGCAGTGAACAACACATTAGAACAGATGGACCTAACAGACATCTACAGAACTCTACACCCAAAAGCAGCAGAATACATATTCTTCTCAAGTACACATGGAACATTTTCAAGAATAGATCATATACTAGGCCACAAAAAGAGCCTTTGTAAATTCAAAAAGATTGAAATTGTACCAACTGGTTCCTCAGACCACAAAGGTATGAATCTAGAAATAAATTAAGCAAAGAAAATGAAAAATCCCACAAACACATGGAGGCTTCACAACATGCTCCTAAATAACCAATGGATCAATGACCAAATAAAAACAGAGATCAAGCAATATATGGAGGCAAACAACAACAATAATTCAATACTGCAATATCTGTGGGACGCAGCAAAGGCTGTGCTAAGAGGAAAGTATATTGTAATACAGGCCTACCTCAGGAAAGAAGAACAATCCCATATGAGAAGCCTAAACTCACAATTAATGAAACTACAAAAGGAAGAATAAATGAAACCCAAAGTCAGTAGAAGGAGGGACATAATAAAGATTAGAGCAAAAATAAAAATAATCAAGAAGAATAAAACAATAGAAAGAATTAATGAAAGCAAGAGCTGGTTCTTTGAGAAAGTAAACAAAATAGATAAACCCATAGCCAGACTTATCAAGAAAAAAAGAGAGTCTACACACATAAACAGAATCAGAAATGAGAAAGGAAAAATTAATACAGACACTGCAGAAATACAAAGAATTATTAAGGAATACTATGAAAAATCATATGCTAACAAACTGGATAACATAGAAGAAATAGACAACTTTCTAGAAGAATACAACCTTCCAAGGCTAACCCAGAAAGAAACAGAAAATCTGAACAGACCAATTACCAGCAACAAAACTAAACTGGTAATCAAAAACCAAATAAGAACAAAATCCCTGGACCACATGGCTTCACTGCTGAATTTTATCAAATATTTAGTGAAGACCTAATACCCATCCTCCTTAAAGTTTTCCAAAGAGTAAAACAAGAGGGAATACTTCCAAACTCGTTCTATGAGGCCAGCATCACTCTAATACCAAAACCAGGCAAAGACACCACAAAAAAAGAAAATTACAGACCAATATCCCTCATGAACATAGATGCAAAAATGCTCAACAAAATATTAGCAAACCAAATTCAAAAATACATCAAAAAGATGATCCATCACGATCAAGTGTGATTTATTCCAGGGATGCAAGGATGGTACAACATTCAAAAATCCATCATCATCCATCACATCAACAAAAAGAAGGACAAAAACCACATGTTCATCTCCATAGATGCTGAAAAAGCATTTGACAAAATTTAACATTCCTTCATGATAAAAACTCTCAACAAAATGGGTATAGAGGACAAGTACCTCAACATAATAAAGGCCATATATGACAAACCCACAGGCAACATTATACTGAACAGTGAGAAGCTGAAAGCTTTTCCTTTACGATCGGGAACAAGACAAGCATGCCCACTCTCCCCACTTCTATTCAACATAGTACTGGAGGTCCTAGCCACGGCAATCAGACAACACAAAGAAATAAAAGGCATCCAGATTGGCAAGGAAGAAGTTAAACTGTCCCTGTTTGCAGATGACATGATATTGTACATAAAAAAACCCTAAAGAATCCACTCCAAAACTACTAGATCTAATATCGGAATTCAGCAAAGTTGCAGGATACAAAATTAATACGCAGAAATCTGTTGCATTCCTATACACTAACAATGAACTAGCAGAGACAGAAATCAGGAAAACAATTCCATTCACAGTTGCAACAAAAAGAATAAAATACCTGGGAATAAACCTAACCAAGTGAAAGACCTATACTCTGAAAACTACAAGACAATTATGAGAGAAATTAAAGAAGATACCAATAAATGGAAACACATCCCATGCTCATGGATAGGAAGAATTAATATTGTCAAAATGGCTGTCCTGCCTAAAGCAATCTACAGATTCAATGCAATTCCTATCAAAATACCAACAGCATTCTTCAACGAACAAGAGAAAATCAGTCTAAAATTCATATGGAACCACAAAAGACCCTGAATAGCCAAAGCAATCCTGAGAAGGAAGAATAAACCTGGGGGAATTATGCTCCCCAACTACAAGCTCTACTACAAAGCCATAGTAATCAAGACAATTTGGTACTGGCACAAGAACAGACCCATAGACCAATGGAACAGACTAGAGAGCCCTGATATAAACCCAACCATATATGGTCAATTAATATATGATAACGGAGCCATGGACATACAATGGGGAAATGACAGCCTCTTCAACAGCTGGCGTTGGCAAAACTGGACAGCTACATGCAAGAGAATGAAACTGGATCACTGTCTAACCCCATACACAAAAGTAAGCTCAAAATGGATCAAGACCTGAATGTAAGTCATGAAACCATAAAACTCTTAGAAGACAACATAGTCAAAAATCTCCTGAATATAGGCATGAGCAGCTTCTTCCTGAATGCATCTCCTCGAGCAATGGAAACAAAAGCAAAAGTGAACTCATGGGACTACATCAAACTAAAAAGTTTCTGTATGGCAAAGTACACCATCAACAGAATCAAAAGGCATCCTACAGTATGGGAGAATATATTCGTAAATGACATATCTGACAAGGGGTTAACATCCAAAATATATAAAGAGCTCACCCACCTCAACACCCAAAAAGCAAATAACCCAATTAAAAAATGGGCAGAGGATATGAAGAGAGAGTTCTCCAAAGAAATTCAGATGGCCAACAGGCGCATGAAAAGATGCTCCACATCACTAATCTTCAGCAAAATGCAAATTAAAACCACAATGAGATATCACCTCACACCAGTAAGGAGGCCAGCATCGAAAAGACTAAGAACAGCAAATGCTGGTGAGGATGCGGAGAAAGGGGAATCCTCCTACCCTGCTGATGGGAATGTAAGCTAGTTCAACCATTGTGGAAAGCGATATGGAGGTTCCTCAAAAAACTAAAAATAGAAATACCATTTGACCCTAGAATCCCAGTCCTTGGAATTTACCCAAATAATACAACTTCTCAGATTCAAAAGGACATATGCACCGCTATGTTTATTGCAGCACTTTTTATAATAGCCAAGATATGGAAGCAACCTAAGTGTCCATCAGTAGATGAATGGATAAAAAAGAGGTGGTAAATATACACAATGGGATACTATTCAGCCGTAAGAAAGAAACATATCCTACCATTTGTAACAACATGGATGGAGCTGAAAGATATGCTCAGTGATATAAGCCAGGTGGAGAAAGACAAGTGCCAAATGATTTCCCTCATTTGTGGAGTATAACAACGAAGCAAAACTGAAGGAACAAAATAGCAGCAGACTCAGAGACTCCAAGAAGGGACTAGTGGTTACCAAAGGGGAGGGGTGTGGGAGGGCGGGAAGGGAGGAAGGGAAAAGGGGATTGAGGGGTATTATGTTTAGTGTACATGGTGTGGGGCATCGTGGGGAAAACAGTGTAGCACAGAAAAGGCACATAGTGGATCTGTGGCATCTTACTACAATGATGAACAGTGACTGCATTGGGGTATGGGTGGGGACTTGATAATATGGGTAAATGTAATAACCACATTATTTTTTCACGTGAAACCCCTCATAAGAGTGAATATCAATAATGCTTTAATAAAAAATAAAAAATATTTAAAAAAACACAGAAAGCTCCTTCCCTCACCATGCCCTAATGCCCCCAGTGGAGGCCCCTCCACCCATGTACACTGAAAAAGAGAAAGACTGGGCCATGGCTGAAGGAGCCACCCTAACTAAAAAAATAAAATAAAATGATGGTTGCTGCCCGATAGACACATCTTTGTTCCAACTGCAACTGGAAGACATCTAGTCAGCAGATATCAGCTCACCCACCTAAGAAAAACCACTAGAAGACCTCCTCAAAAAGCAATACTAACCTGCCTTTGTAGCAGATGCAGTACAGATTTTAACTAAATCTCTCAATATTACCTGGAAACTCCACACTGTATACAGGCCACAAAGTTCAGGGGAAGTGGAGCAAATAAATTGCACCCTCAAAGGGACCCTAGCTAAGTTTTGCCAAGAAACTGGCCTCCTGTGGCCAGACCTACTGCCCCTGGCTGTCCTGCATGCTCACTGCACAGCTGGGACTCAAGGCTTTTCCCCTTTTGAATTATTATATGGACGCCCTCCCCTGTGTCTAGGAAGCCTCCCAGGGAACCTACACCAGATAAGAAATAAGAGAGTAAGAGAACAGCTCCAAGCCTTAAAAGCCACCCTAAATAAGCTGCAGCAATATACCATAGAAAGAGCTCTGATCTCCTTAGGGACCCAAGTACATTCCTCCCAGGCTGGGGACTCAGTCTGAGTCAAACATTGAAAAGGGACCCCCTCAAACCTCATTGGACTGGGCCCTACATTGTTGTTCTAACCACTCCTACTGCCCTCAAAGTTACAGGCATCATTCCGTGGGTCCATCATTCCAGAGTGAGAAGAGCCCATATGCCGGACAAAAAAATACATCAGTAGAAAGCCCAGCCAGACCTCTGGATCCTCTCCATCTCTGCATCCAACAATTACCCTCTGACTAAGGAAGACGTGCATGCCATGGATCCTGGCCCTCGCCGGAATAGAATCTCATCCTGGGCATTAAACTCTCTGCTACTGCCCCCTCTGACTAAACTGTTCCTCAAAAAGTTGCCCTTTCTATTGTCTATTGGGTAATCATTAAGTTGTTTTGCTGTGCTTACCTGTCTCTCCTAGCTGAACTCAAGTCTTAGCCTGCATTTCCAAAGTACCTCACAATATTGTTTAACTGTACCAAAGTTACAAAGTGCATGGTCATCACCCAAGGGAGCTGCCCTCAGTGGCCCTACCCCCCTAGCACCTGTCCTCTCACCCTCAAATAAACCAGTATGAGTGTAATGCTCAGATGCATAAAAATAAATTAGGACTGAAAAAAACTGAGTATTTTTTCTTAAGCACAGGCTTATCAAGGGTCTGAAGGACTCATTTCAACCTGTACACACAAGGCCCATACAGACAAATGCATAAAAACATAATCATCTGTTCTTCAACAGCTGGTATTGGCAAAACTGGACAGCTACACGTAAGAGAATGAAACTGGATCACTGTCTAACCCCATACACAAAAGTAAATTCGAAATGGATCAAAGACCTGAATGCAAGTCATGAAACCATAAAATTCTTAGGAAAAAAACATAGGCAAAGTCTCTTGGACATAAATATGAGCGACCTCTTCATGAACATATCTCCCTGGGCAAGAGAAACAAAAGCAAAAATGAACAAATGGGACCATATCAAGCTGAAAAGCTTCTGTACAGCAAAGGATACCACCAATAGAACAAAAAGGCATCCTACAGTATGGGAGAATATATTCATAAATGACAAATCCAATAAAGGGTTGACATCCAAAATATATAAAGAGCTCACGCACCTCAACAAACAAAAAGCAAATAATCCAATAAAAAAATGGTCAGAGGAGCTGAATAGACAGTTCTCCAAAGAAGAAATTCAGATGGCCAACAGACACATGAAAAGATGCTCCACATCACTAGTCATCAGAGAAATGCAAATTAAACCCACAATGAGATATCACCTCACATCAGTAAGGATCACCACCATCCAAAAGACAAGCTACAACAAATGTTGGCGAGGTTGTGGAGAAAGGGGAACCCTCCTACACTGCTGGTGGGAATGTAAATTAGTTCAACCATTGTGGAAAGCAGTATGGAGGTTCCTCCAAAAGCTCAAAATAGAAATACCATTTGACCCAGGAATTCCACTTCTAGGAATTTATCCTAAGAATACAGCAGCCCAATTTGAAAAAGACAGATGCACCCCTCTGTTTATCACAGCACTATTTACAATAGCCAAGAAATGGAAGCAGCCTAAGTGTCCATCAGTAGATGAATGGATAAAGAAGATATGGTCCATATACACAATGGAATATTACTTAGCCATAAAAAATAAAACAAATCCTACCATATGCAACAACATAGATGTAACTAGAGGGTATTATGCTCAGTGAAATAAGCCAAGCGGAGAAAGACAAGTACCAAACAATTTCACTCATATGTGGAGTAAGAACAAAGAAAAAACTGAAGGAACAGAACAGCAGCAGACTCACAGAACCCAAGAATGGACTAACAGTTACCAAAGGGAAAGGGACTGGGGTGGATGGGTGGGAAGGGAGGGAAAAGGGGGGGAAGAAAGGGGGCCTTACAATTAGCATGTATAATGTGTGTGTGGGGCACGGGGAGGGCTGTGCACCACAAAGACAAGTAGTGATTATATAGCATCTTACTACACTGATGGACAGTGACTGTAATGGGGTTTGTGGGGGGGACTTAGTGATGTCTAGTAAACATAATGTTCCCCCCCCAAAAAAAAAACATAATTATTTGTGTTCTTCACAAAGTACTCAGGTCTTTGATGAAAAAGTCACAAGGAAAAAAATCCTAGCTCAAAGCAATTAAAAGTATAAATACAAGCCATTATGACCCTATCATAAACCAAAAAGATGATGCACCCTAAAACAAAGTGTTTAAAGGGGCATCAGAGGGAGGAGTGATAAGGAAAATATTCAACCCAGCCATCAAGGTCAGCAAACCGCTTTTTCCCTCCGGTTGACAAAGCACTCCCAGCTCCCTGCTCCCCTCCTGCAGGCTCCTCTTTTGCCCTGTGCATGCCGAAATGCCACATATCAAAATAATATAAATTGCTCTCCTTGCCTGTGCTCAGGGCTCAGACCTTGGGAGATTACTCCCCTCTGAGCACACCAGTGTGAAATAAAGCCTCAGCACTCCAAGACCTCCGAGTGCCGCTTGGTTCTTCCATCAGTGATCCAGTCCAGGCTTTCCAGTATTTTCTGTTACAATGTGATACATCGATCTGACTTGATCCACCAAATCCTGGGTGGTGACTTTCTCAGCAATTCAGTCTACAGTACAGAGCCAAAGTCCTGTAAGCCAGTCTCTGACTGGAAAGGCAGTTAACTTTCTGCCATTGAGCAGGTACAGCCTAACCAGAAGATGTTTCCTTTCACTCATGGCTTCTAAATAAAAATATAGGGGATAACAATTGCAACCAAGACTTTTCATTTCAATGAGCTAACAATGTACCTATCTATGGTGCTGTTTCAATCACTAAAATACTCTTTCACATACTCACTGGGTATGGCATGGCACTCAGACACAGAAAGCTCTTTGTACTACTGGAAAAAAAATGTTATACCTCAATACAGCTGTAATTTTTTTTTTTAATTGTGGTCTAACAAGAGAGTCCTTGATCATATGCTATGCCTTCAACCTTCAACTGCTGAAGAATTGGTTGAGCACCCACCAGCAGGCGCCAGGCCCTCTAAAGAACGGAAACTCCAGAAAAGAAAGATCTCTCACCTCAGGCCACCTGATTGATCTGAGCTTCACCACCTGCTGTTTAAAAGATACACTGTGTCCTATTTCTTGCCACATCTAAATTGTCCACCACATTCGTTCTTTATTCTGGAACATTACTTCACCCAACACACTTTCCCTTGTAGCTTTGATCTCTTCAGATCAATTTCTCTGTTAATAGAAAGTTCAAGTTTTAGCATCTCTCTGTTCTCAAACTATAGCCCTGTCTTTTATCTCTGTTTCCAAATATCTTAAAGGATTCTAAGGGAAAACTTGATGGATTTGAGAGCTTCTTAAAAATGCAAACTTCCTGCATGCCAAAACATTTTGCAAATTCAGCTGGAAGACAAATGAAAACTGGGAAAAGATATTTATATGAAATGTGTCAAAGAATCAGTATACTTGATATATACAAAGCTTGCTCAATTTGATATGGAAACACTAAAATCTAAATACAAAAATGGACCACGTTCAGGAACAAAAAATTTATAGGAAAACAAATTACTAGTAAACGTGTAAAAAAAAATTCAACTACAGTTATAAGAGAAGACATTCCAACTAAAACAGAGGCACCTTAAGAAAAAAAAAACAATTCAGCAATGTTTTTGAAATGACAATGCACACTGTTAGCTGAAAGAGTACCCCATACAAATGCTACTGGCAGCATAAATTTGTACAACTTTTTTGGAAGACTTCGGTAGGACAGCCAGTTCTCATTATTTGTGGATTCCATGTTTGCTAATTCTCTCACTCTCTGAAATTTATCAGGAATCTCTGAAAAATCAGAACTGCCAACATTCGGGCACAGGCGTTGAGTGACGAAAATTTTGGGTTGCTTGATGTACATGTTCCTAGAGAGAGTCAAACAGGGTGAGCTCTGCCTTCAAGTATCAGCTCTTGTTCTGTAAACGATGTCCTTTTCATGGCCTATTTAGTGCTGTTTTTCTCATTTTTGTGCTTTTTTGGGTAACTTTGCTGTTTAAAATGTCCTGCAAGCCTACTGCTGTCTGGTGACCCTGAGTGCGATAGGGCTATCACGTGCCTTAGAGAGAAAGTGCACGTTAGATGAGTATCATTCAGGCCAAGCTACAGCGCTGTTGGCTGTGAGGTCAATGTTCATGAATCAATAATATACATGAATAAGAGGTTTTTAATCATAAACCCTTAAAACAAGGTTATGTATTGATTGGTTGACAAAAACGTGTTGACCAGAATCTTTCAGGATCCTTTATATTTCTCATAGGAGCAGTGGTTCAGTATTTACTAACTCCGTCTTTGTTGTGACTCTATAGGACATAACTGCCATGAATACTGAGAAGCAACTCTATATAAAATAGATATATGTAAAGTTAATGTTTTGACCCCAAATCCTCTCCTTACTGCTGTACCTAAGAAAATAATTAGAAAAATACCCCAAATGTAATGTATGCAATAGTTCATGGAAGTGTTATAATAATCAAAATTGAAACACTTACTGGTGGTGGGAAAATATATTGATGCAGCCATCCTTGCCAGGATAACTAGTTAGGAAATGTGAGACAGAAGCCAAAGGTTGGAGCATTTTGAAGAAGGGCCAAGGAGCCAAGGGGCACAGGCTGCCTCTAGCAACTGGAAAAGACTAGACAACAAACAGGTGTTCCCTGGAAGCTCCAGAAGCTTCCACTTGTCTTGCCAACAAGTGAGACTGATTTTGGACTGCTGACCTCCATAACTACAGGAGAATAACTTCGTGTGGTTGTAAGCCACTAAATGTGTGGCGATTTGCTACTGCAGCAATAGGAAGATAATACAGGCCAATCTCATGCACATGCGAGAGACTGAGCAGTCTTGCCACAGTGGACGGACTGAATAATGTGAGTGGCTTTGATGCTTATTACATAGCATAAATCTACAACTACTTTTTTATTATTTGGTAAATTGTTTAAAAATTTTTCATGAACCTATTTCATAAACTCAAAGTACATTTTGAATAAAAAAAAATTCTAAGTACTGATTTCATTTATCAAGGGTGTTAAGGATGAACATGGCAACCCCATTTAACATGCACCCTGGAGATATCACTGACCATGTGAAAACCAGAACACCAGTCCTGCTTAAAAAGGTTCCGCATCTATTTTAAGAACTAATATTTACTTTAAGAGACAGTGTTTAAGGATGACCAGTTAAAGTATGCAGTCGCAAAAAGTGCATTTACACGTTCTGTGAAGCATGGCTTCTTCGAGGTCTGCTGACTATCCTACTGAATGAATTTCATTTGTTTCTGCTTGCAAGTTTTCTTGTGCACGTACAAAAAGTGAAGCCATGATACATGTCATTATACATTTGTGCAAACCCAACGGATGCACAACCCAGAGTGAACCCTGATGTAGACTATGGACTCTGGGGGATAATAATGTGTCAGGGTAGGTTCAACTGTAACAAAGGTACCACTCTGATGGGGAATATTGATAATGGCGGAGGCCACACATGTGTGGGGACAGAGTGTATGTGGGACATTTCTGTACCTTCTCAATTTTTCTGTGAACCTCAAAATACTAAAAATATTAAGACTTTGAGTTAAATGATGCTATCTTTATCTCAGTCATCAAATGTTTCAAATAGAAGATCAGTTTCTCCAACAGTATCATGAATATTATTGTGAATTCTATTAAAAGTTCAACATTGAAGATAAGATTATTTGACCTTGGGGTAATATGGGTACTTCTTTGGTGGAGCAAAGTGTGGTGTCCAAAGACAGTGTTTTCATGAAATTAAGAAGCCTGTGGAGTAAAAATGTACTTGGAACTGGTTGTGGTCCACACAATTCAAACAAGCTGTGTTATTTTCCCAGCTAAATAGAAGATGTTCTTGTCAAAATGGTTAAATATTTCACATATTTAGTGAGTCAGACATTTTTGTGAAAAGGCTGACATTGAGAAAAAATTATGTAAGCTGCCGGTGCACGCATTTCCTTGAGCTTTGAAAGAATTTCTTTATGAATCATCCTAAGTGTCCTCTTATAATGGAATTGAAATTTTGTGAATGCATCTTCTAAATTGGAATTGCATTTTGTTCTATATGATTTGGTATAGTAGGGTAAATAATGATCAAAGATATCTAGATCTTAATTCTTAAGAGCCTAGAAATGTCACTTTATATGGCAAAAAAAGGACTTTGCAGATGTGATTGAGGATCTGGAGATGTCAGCTTTTCCTGGCTTATTCAGGTGGACCCCCAATGCAGCCACATATATCTTTATTATTATAAGAGAGGCAGTGGGAAATTTGACACGTTTAAAAGAGGAGGCAGTTTCACCATACAGCCGTTGGCCAAGGATTGCTGGCAATCACTGGAAGCTGAAAGAGCAAGGATTCTCCTGTCTTGGTGGAGCACAGCCCTGCAGACGGTTTGGGCCCCATAAAACACATTTCAGACACTTGGCCTTCAGAGCCGTGAGAGAATAGATTTCTGTGTTTCAAGCCACCAAATGTGCAGCCATTTGTTACAGTAGCCACAGGAAACTAATAAAGTTGGAGATCTTTGGTCAAGGTACTTGATGAATGGAGCACCAACTGCTTCAGGTGGTTTGGCTTTAATGGCAATGAGTGAATGGCAATGAGTGAAAACAAAACTTGGGAACAGGAAGGCATTGAAATTTGTCCCAACAAAACCAAGAGAAGACTAAGCACATTAACTGATGAGACTTCAAAGCATGAATGATTTCACTTGGACTGTCTCAACTTTTCAGAAAGATCTTCCTACTTATAACCGTGCAAGTTTATATTCTGCACTGGACTTGAATGAATTGAGAAATCCAACGGTTTCACAGCATCTAAATCAATAAAACAAATCATGCATAAAACAACTTATTGGACAAGTTTTGCTTTTAAAAAATGTTTGTCAAATAAAGCTAGTCTGAATGGAGGCCAAAAGACAGAGAACATTGGGTTAAGATATATATACATGACAATCAAAAAAAAAAAAAGAGTTAAATCTCCATTTAGGAGAATTTGCTCTGAGCTAATCAGGTACATTGGCAGATGTTGAGACTAATTGCTCAATTACAAACATTATAGTCTACAAAGAGTCAGTTGAAAATGTCAGAATTTCACATTATTAGCCATCAATGCAATTTCTAAAAGATTACAGGCAATTTTATGGAAAATTTGAAAATAATAAGACCCTACTAGAAAAAAATACATTCTTTAGAAAAATACAAATGACTTTATTAGAGACATAATAAGAAAGAGATTATGCAAATATGTACCAAGAGTAATTGTCATGCTTATTATTTTTAAAGTTCAGGTAATCAGTAGAAGTTTTTTAAATTCTGCTTTTTAATGTACAAATGCACATGGCTCATACATATGTTTTTATTATTTTGGAGAAAATTCCATTTTTGAAGTTAGCTTTTGAGCAGCACAACTTATTGGCCCACCAATATGATAAAAGCCATTTTTTGGTCAATAAACATTTCAAAAATCACAGTTTTAATCATTTTAGTACCCCCTTTCATTCTACAAAGCATTCCAGTTTGGATGATAAATTATATACCTGAATGCTCTTAAAGGAAAAAATGGCCTAATCCAATTTTGCCTTAGTCTCATCCTTCTAAAACCCATTAAGTATTTGGTGTTTTTGCCAATTCTCTTCAGGGAACGAAACTCAGAAGCTAATTGAGGCAGGCATTGTGCCAGGTGCTGCATATAGACATGAACTTGGGAACCCAAGTATGAAATAAGAACCATTTAGAAAGTGAAGGTTCCTGTGGCCAGGATTCTCACCTGGTCCTGGTTGACTAGCTCACTACACACGTGTGGAAAATACATTGCTATTGACTCTATATAAAAGAGCTCCGCCCAGTGCTCTGGGTGACATGGTGGCATGGCCACACGGGTGCAAGAGAGCAGAAACTGGAGTGGTGGCAGCACTGAGGACAGAAACTGAGACGCCTGTGGGGGCAGAGGGGCCCAGAGGCAGAGCAGCAGACTTGCTCTAGGGCGGGATTCTAGTGACTGACCTGGCACTGTGGGAATAAAGTTGGGTATAAACCCTTTCACCCCAAAAACATTCCATTGTCATTCTTTGGTCTCATTAAATCCATAGTGAACTTCGGGGCTGACACCCACTGACAAGTCATACCAATAGCTCCATTTTGAGGGAACGGAATGGCTTTAGAGCCATAAATTAGTGGCCAGAGCCCATGTCTTGCCAATGAGTTCCAGCCCCGGGCAAGTTCACTATGAATTCTATGTGACCAAAGGAATGACAGTGGAATGTTCTTGGGGCAAAAGGGTTTTTATTCAGCTTGTTCTCCCAGCAGTAGGTTGAGCACTAGCATCTCTGCCTCCAGGCCTCTCTGCCCACACAGCCACCCTCTGGGCCTCTGTCCTCAGCACTGCCACCACTCCAGGCTCTGCTCTGCTTTCCTGCAGACTTGCAGCCCTGCCACCGTGTCGCCAAGGGCTCTTTATATAGAGTCAATAATGGCACATTGCCCACATGTGTGTAGTGAGCTAGCCAACCAGGGCCAGGTAAGAATCCTGGCCACAGGAACCTTCATTTTATCCACAGACCATAAAGTAGCTGACAGCAGAGGTGGAAGTGACCTGCATGGACCACCAGATTTCTCTCCTCCTCCCTCATGTGTCCAGAGCACCAGCCACTCCACACTGACCCCCACAACCACATCTGTCTCCCTCAGTGGCTCCTTTCATTTTCCTTCCTCGTCAGCTTCTGCCATTCTCTTTTATAGCTTCAAATTTCACCTGTTTAAATGTCTTCATAGAATGAATAGCCCTGAATTACTGATGAAAACATAGCTCTCATCAAGAACTTGAAATTCCTTTCTTATCCAGTTGAAGCAAAATTAAGCACACTTGACCACGGGTCATAAAGGGCAGGCTCATCTATTAGCATGAATGTGTACATAGGAAACCCTTTTCATTCTCCCCTACCCCTTAACTGGGACAGAGGCCGCTTATTCTCAGGTTCCATGGGCTCGAGTGGACGTGTGATAGGAATATAGCAGATGGGGTGGAATGAGGTCTTTTGGTTCTCCTCGTGGCATGCCAGCCTGTAGCTGGGTTCCCACAAGTAGTCTTTTGAGAAAAGCCCTGGAGTGCAGGGTGAAGTCAGCAGTGGCAGGGTGATCAGAGGACACCAACACAATGGCCTCATCTGGCTGGCTTGGCTCGTTTGCTGCCCACCATTTGTGATGTTCAGAAATCTGCAGCTTCTCTCCTCACCCAGACTGCACATAGGAACACCTGTGGGTCAGCTGCTCAAAGGCTGCTTACTGAACAGCCAATGTAATGAATTTGCTTTAAAAAGTTTTTTTTAATGATGCAGTTGCAATTAGCATTTCTTCCAAGCTTTTACAAAATTATTGAAGCTTAACATTCAATATCCAATTAGCTCCAGGTGTACATCATGGTGATTCTACATTTATATACATTATGAAATGCTCACCACACTAAGTAGTTACCATGTTACCAAAGTTACTACATTATTACTGATTATATTTCTTATGCTGTACTTTTCATCCCCATGACTTAGTTAATTGGAAGTTTTACCTCTTGACCTTCTTCACATAGCCCACTGGTCTCCCAATTCCTCCCACTCTGGTAACCAGCTAATTCACTTTAGTTTATGTTTTAATCTTATAACACCTTATAAATATATTAAAATTTTCTCTCCCAGATTTCTTGCTGTTCAAGTTATAAATCAAAAGGACAGCTGAAGAGGAAATGGAAGAGGTACAACATAGCCATGATCACAGAGCGTGATCTTTAACGTATGTGGGAGTATGAAGTATTCTCATAAGTTTTTTGAATATCTATCTTTTTCTGTCAACCAAATTGAAGTTACATGAGTAAATCTGGCTTTCCATGAATTTCTCTGCTGCTTCTGGGCCGAGAACATTTCCAGATTGGTCAGTTCTTAAATCCTATGACTTTCTTCCTCTGAAATTTGTTTGCTCAAGAAAAGTCCCTTGTCATTCTACATGTTTGCTCACGGGGATCAATGGATTGTTTTTGTCTCCATTTTAAACATATTTACCTGACACTTTCACAAGTCCTTGACCCTCATCATCATGTTTATCCAGCACAAATCTTTGGACACGCTGGGTTGGGTCACTTGAAGGCAAGAGAACCAGGATCACTTGCTGATTCATTAACACTTTCCTGTCCATGTGCAAATCTAAGACACCTCATAGTTTCAATTACTAGTCACTGCGAACATGCACATACATAAACAAGTAGAGAAGCACAGGTAGAAAAGCCTAACTAAATGGTGAGCACCTCCAGAGATGCTTTTTGGGTTTAAGGTTCTTCGTTTGAGCACTATTGATGATTTAGGCTGGAAAATCCTTTGCTGGGGACAGGGAGTAAGGGGAGCTGTTCTGTGATGGCAGGATGTTAGCAGCATCTCAGCGTACCACCCGGCAGATGCCAGGGGCACCCTTCCCCAGCTGTCATGACCAACAATGTCTCTGACGCTGCCCAATGTCCTGAGAGACAAAATTGTCCCCGTGTAAAAACAATGAAGTTGACTTTCATACAAGCCTTCCACAGGGATTCAAAACCCCAGCACATCATAAAACATAATTTTACTTAACTAACATCACACAAAGACGACTGTGAGCCCAAAGGATTCAGTGATGCTGGGATATAGGAGATAGCTGTGCAGAACTCTTTGTGGCAGGGACTTGACTTGGACCTATCTTCATTACCTAAGTAGTTCTGTCTCTAGCTGGACACTCACGTAACAGCCTGTTTTAGTTTGGGGACGTCTGCTATGGCAAAATGTCCAACATACAAAGTTCCACAACTACACAATAGTTGCCAGTTTGGTTGCTGAGTTCCCGGTACTGTTAAGCAATCAATTGATTGTGTTTTATGTTACTTTTCAATAAAAAAAAGCCTGACGTTTTAAAGCAAATTACACAAGCATCACATAGCACACGACAAGAAAAACATCGGCACAAAGCACATGGTGTGGGCTGCAGCGTAGATCACGCAGGCCTAGCAGCTCCAGAAAAAGGTTTGCAACCTTTTGTTCACTGTGAGGAGGCTTTAGAGATGAGTTACAAGAATGTAATTTCATCTTTCATCACAATGTTTCTAGAACTTTTAACTACCTTTAAATGCTTTATATGCTATCTTCTAAACACCATAGGGGAGTTAGTGTTAATATAACTAATTTTCTAAGACTTTTTAAAACATACTTGATAGAGCACCACTTACAGGGGAGATGCTTTAGCTGGTGGAAATCTCTCTTCACCATCCTGTTGTTATATACGTAGGAGGGGAAAAAAAGCACAAACCAAATTGTTCCAACACCCCACATAACTGAGGTGGTGCCTATGCTAATAAAGCCTTTAGCTTCAGGTTTAGATCAACCAGGCTGGGATCTCCCCTGAACAGATAATCCAAAATCCCGAGGGGTATCAGATGAACTTCTGTGGTGCAGTCCTGGCACTGGCCGAGATGCAGCACTCCTTTCTGACCCTCATGCCTGCTCCCTGCCCTCTGACTCCTGACCCCAGTCTTTGCATGGTAACTTAAGAGCAGGACAGGGGTGATCAGCATATAGGATATACATGTCCCGATTTTTTAGCCGATAATACATGTATATATGTATGCAGATGTGTACGCACATGCACACACTCACACACACGCACATTCCCACGCAGAAGGCCAAGGGCTCCGTCAGCTTGTTCCCAAATCACAGGAAAACTAAAGATGTCTGAGGTTTAGGAATGAGGTAACAAGTAGTTTTTCATTACAAGAGACTTTTTTTTAAGTACCACCAACCCAAAAAACAAAAACTCTTTAAAAATTGATATGGCTCTTTTATAAAACATGAAGTGAGAAACGTGTACAAAAAAATCAGAAATTCAACTATAATATAAGCCAATTAACATAAAGGAAAAAGAAAAAGGAGTCTGTTTCCTTTTTTACTTTACACAATTTAATTTTCTTATTTTATACTTTTTAAATTCACTTTGGACATAGCGCATCCTTGGGTTTCACACACTGACCAAACTGCTCTGCTAGAGATAGTCAAGTACAATTTATCCATCTTTGTTTAAGAAATATAAGGAGGTATTTTTATTTTTTCATTTTATACAACATAATTATCTCTGTCATAAGTTTATTTAGATCACTTTGGACCCAGCATGTCCTTAGGTTTTACCCACTCCTCAAACTGCTCTGCAGTGAGATAGCCAAGCTCCACAGCAGTGGCCTTTAGGGTTGACCCGTTTTTGTGTGCTGTTTTAGCAATCTTTGCTGCCTTGTCGTACCCTGAGGAGAAGAAGGCAAAGAGTTAGCAGGGAAATGTGGTTTTAGTCATTAGTATTTACTTGGTACTGCTGCTAGGGATCTCTTAAGTAACACTTTTTAACCTTAACAACATTTAACAGTGATTATGTTGATAGTTGCCATTTCTTACATAAAATTAAACCTTTACTTTTCTTTAGTATAGACTTAAACACATCTCACTTTCTACAACAGATTTGTTCCTAAATTGAAACTGTCCCGAACTCAGGTTATTTTCACAGGGAAGAGAAAAACCATATAGCACCCAGACATGAAAATGGAATCTGAGTGATACAGATAGATGTCCTCTCAAACTACACGTTTGACCAGAATTCCCTTCTCACGAAACCCAAACGAGCTAAATGCTGCAGGGCTGCAGGAAGCAGCACCGTGTGCCCAGGTGCTGGGTGGCTGGCTGGAGGTGCCAGGAGGGTCCGCTCACAGCTGGGAGGACAGACACACCCTAGAGCTGCTCCCAACAGCTCGCTCTGCCTGGCACTCCAGGCCCTGACTTCTTTGCAGACACTGCAAAGACGCAGGCGGGGAAGCGCTGACATGAATAGGTACCAGTGACCACAGGGGTACTGTTTACTTCAGTATTTGTCTTCACAATCCATAAAGGCAGGGCAGGGCACTTACGCAAGTTCTCTTCACTTAATGTAATTTTAAAAAGTCAGAAGCCAAGAGCAACAAAGAATAGGAAAAACAAAAATCAACCCTATGAAGGAGAGAAAAAAACCCCAAGACCAGAGAGCTAGGATCACAGGGAAAAAGCATGGTGAGGAAGTATGCTTGGCAACCAGGCAAGATGTCACGTGTCAGTATGCAATTAGGCATCTATAAATCAATTATGGGCACAGCTCATTTTACTACTTCACTGAATTTGGGAATGCTAGACATGCTGAAAAGGGCATTTACTGACTTTGAGGAAGCATTCTCATTTTATACTTTTGGGGTCAATATTAGAAACTCTGTACTTTCATGTTAATAATGACATTAAAGTCAAATAAGCATTATGCAAACCACTTTCAGTTCTCTTTAAGTTCCACAGAACGATTACTCTCAGCCTGTGACACAGCAACACACAGAGAAGTCACAATGTGGAGACATGTGGCTCACGCTGGCACAGGGAGGGGCAGTTTGCCCGCGTGTCCCTGTGCGGCTCTTCCCTCACATCGGGCTGACTCTAAGAAAGACTGAGCATCATTCTGCTGTCAGAGCACCTCTAACTGACACGCTTTGGCAAGAAGTTCTGAAGCACAGATGTAATGAAACATTTCTCACGTGTGTCTTTGGGTTTCCCTGTGTATCTCTCTATCTGAGTGCTGATGGGCACTAATTTTAAAGGATCAAAACAGCATTACCAATTTCAGTATCACACCAAAGAATAGTATATATATCATATCAGGCTCAGAGTTACCTGAAAAACAATGAAATGAGCTCTAACTTTAAAAACTGAAATTACAGTTTGATGTGAGGCCAAGAATATACAATCTTCCTTGAAAGGTCAGGATTACAGAAGTAAGAATGTTAAAGTAGTAAGCATGTCATGACAAGTGACTACATCACAACTTGTTCTAAAATAGGAAATCAGAGTATGTTAAACAGGAGGTGGGAAAAGATTTTCAGGACATCATAGCATAATGTAATGAATACCTCTGAACCTACAAGTCAAAGCAATGTATTTAATGGGGATCACTGGCCAGTCTATAATCCAAGTTCAATATGTGGAATTTACATAATATTTACAATTCTGGAAAAGGTTTGTAATACAAGAGCCATGGTTTTAGACAAAATATTTACATTTCCCCCCTTTCCTTACAAGCAATGAATACCTAACCCTTTTTCTTTTGTTGCAACCAGTAACATTCTATCTCTGAACTGAATAAAACAGCAAAGTGTAACAGAGCACCTAGAGCATATAAAAATGAATTCACTCCACATTGCTAGTCAGCCAGTGCCACCTAGTGACATTACCAACTGAGGTCTTACATCTGAAAGAAAGCGTCTGCACAGAATATTAAGCATCTGAATTCCATTATGATTACAATTAACTTTAAAATACTACTTCTGAATTTATTACATTTCAAATAAAATGAAGCATAATCAATGAATTTTTTGAAAGAACAATGACACTAGAAGTTATACATATATTTTTTTGTGTATATGTATATATGTACACACATATATAGTACCTCTCAACACAATTTCAAATATTTTAAGAGATTTTACTGAAAGAAACTGCTCAAAAGGAATCTGCTGGTCACACAGTAGTCTCTTAAAAATGTTTTAGCTCTATTATTTTGTATCCAAATGACATTATTCCTTAAGTCCTTACCTATATGCGGATTAAGAGCTGTCACCAACATGAGAGATTCACTCATTAGCTTGTTGATCCTTTCTGTGTTGGCCTGGATTCCCACAATGCAGTTTTCTGTGAAGGAAACTGATGCATCTCCCAGCAGCCTGGCTGAGTGTAACACATTTTTAATCTGAGAGAGAGAGAGAGAGAGAGGGAGATATATATGATGCCTACCATTTTCTGTCCAGTATCATATACTGAATAAACCTAGAGGACTCCTACAACCGGTAAAGCATGGTACCCATGAAAACAAATTATGAAGGCAAATCTGAACATGTGAACATAGAAATCTAAGAGGTGAAAAGCCATAAACACAAGTAAGTAAAACACAAGGGTGCCTGTGGAGTTATAGAAAAGGTGTGAAATGCTGGCACAGAGAGAGAGAAATTAATTCCAGTTGCAGGAACTGGAGCCCAGTTGATGGGGAAGCCTCCAACAGCCAGCGGTGGAGAGGCTCCCACACAGAAGGAAGAAAGGCAAAGAGGCAGAGGTCAGGAAGTTCAGCACATGCTCGAGGCAGTCAGTGAGGTCAGGGCCTCCCAGTTCTAACGGCCTCACCGGAATTGCTCCTCCCCTTTTCTGTAACATTTCTAATGTATGTAAAGATATGTCAATATTCTAATCTCTTTCAGTCTAAAACCCCAGGTTCTAGAAACTATATTCTCAAGGATGTACCCTAGCAGAAGGCAAGGAACTTCAAGGTTTAACTTGACATTAATAGCTTTAATATATAGAAAAAGACGATTGCCTTGATGTAGTTACTATTAGAAAAATTAGATTTTGTTTTTTAAAGTAAAAAGATTAGCAAGACATTTGTTATACACCCATATTTGCCAGGCAGTTGGAGTTACTTGGAATCTGACCCAGAAGCAAAAGCTTATAGGTCTGAGTTCTGCTTTGGCTCATCTGTTCTTCCACCAGAATGCAGTCCAGGAGGGCAAAAAAAATGTCATTTACTGTCCTATCACCAGTACAGTGCCTGACACAGACTACTTATATAAATACTTGACGAATACACTAAATGAATATACTTAATATTTGTCATCTGCATGTTTTTATCAAATTAGGATCAGACTTTACACCGGATGCAAACTGGAAATAAGCCTCTAATCATCTTAGCTACAACATTCTACTCCATAAAGAACTCCAGATGAGGACAACTCTGTTAGCTGAGGCTGAGGAAACTGGGTGAAATGATACTGTCTTGTGCCACCTTCACAGATGAAGGAAAAGAACAATTTTAGTGGACACAGTAATGTTTTCAAGGTATATAAACAAGGTTAAAACCGGTGAGAGAAAGCCTGGGAGAAAGGGCAGTGAGCTGGGGACAGTGCTGAAGAAACCAAGGACGAAGAGCTTCAGGGAGGGAGGGGTCGAGGTCAGACGTTAGGAGGAGTGGCTGTCCGTGGACCGAGGCCACAGGTGATGTGACCGTGGCTCGCCCATGGATTGAGGTCACAGGTCACCCTGACGCAGCTCACAAACACGTGGAGGGTGTGGCAACTGCCACGTGGATGAAAGTGAAGACGGGTTACTCTTCTACGACGTTCTGCCCTTTATTTAGCAAGAAGAAAAAGGCAGTGTGAGAAGGACACAGGGCTGATGAAGGATATTTTTTTAAACTGAGGAGACTTGAACTTATTTCTAATCACTGGAATCCCCAGTGGTGAGGGACAAGGAAGAAACATACCCTACTTCCAGAATTTTCCTTCCCATTAAAAAATTCAAAACCATCAGTCACATTACTTGAGCTTAAAGTCACCTAATTAAGTATCTAAATTTAATTATCTTATATTAACATATGCTTGACTTCCAATTGCTACTTCTATCATCCGAGTACCTAATGTGGAATCTCTAGAAATCTTTATGAAAGGCAAAAACCAAGACAACTTTCAATGAAAAACATTAAAAATCAATCTTAAAGCTTACCATCATTGGCTTGAAAACATTCAGCTCAAAATGTCCATTGCTGCCTCCAACAGTGACCGCGACGTGATTCCCCATGACCTGAGCGGCAACCATGGTCATCGCTTCACACTGGGTAGGGTTCACCTTCCCTTCAAGAAAGCCACCAGGCACATTCCACATCAAACCTTCATTCTGCTTCAGGCACCAGTTATGATCAGGTATTTTATCAGATAAGCAAGAATGAAACCTAAATTCATTAAATAAAGCCAAATGTAACAAAGCAAGGCCCCAACCATCAGTGCTGGCTTAATGAAACCAACCAACGGACCAGAGGGGGCTACTTAGCTCTCCCCCTCTAAGGGCTGATGGGGGGACCCTCAGCTACACCTTAAGTATAATTCTCTCCACCTCCACAGCTTCCATTTGTTGTAAGGACTTACGGAGCCAGGCACTGACTACACATCAGTGAACCAAGAAAGACGTAGCCCTTGTCCCCACAGACCTGAAGCTAGGAGAGAGAAGTGGTGACTGCAGTCTGCATAGTAAAGACAGGAATGCGGGCCGCCACAGGGACCACCTCACGAGGCTTCCGGGGAAGCTGCCATGAAGCTGGAGTTTTCTCCACCGCAAGAATCTCCAGACACACCACCCTGGTCACCGTCCTCTGACAAGCTCCCGTTTGATCCAAACATCCCAGATCCCTCTGACCCTTGGGCAGGTGACTTACCTGTGACTCTACACCTCTTTTTTAGGCAAATCACCCTGAATTTGCAATCAATTAAACTCACATGACATTTCCACCTGAGGCACTCTAAACTTTCTCATTCCATACACATGCACAGATTTATAAGAATCTATAGTCACTGGTTTTTTCACTGTTGAAAGTCACCTTGTCAGTTTTAGACCAACCTGCAGAGGCCTTGATGAATCTCGATTCTGTCACGTGGCATATTGCTCTCAACTGTTACTAATATGATCTGCACATACCCACCAGAAGATAGAGAAAGACAGAACTATTACACATTTTCAAATACGGAATCAAAAGATATGCTGCGACCTAAAGTTCCTTTTTCCTGTGTTACTGGGTGATGTTCCCAGAAGTCCTGATCAAAGGTGGCCCACAAAGACATTCTGAAGGAAGTCTGCCACACGAGTCCCCACCCATCTTTGGGACTGTGTGAAACAGGAGCCGTGCTCTGTAGGTGAGAACGCCTGGGTACTGGTCGAGTCCCAGCTCCCGCACGCACCAGCACTGTGATTACCTGGCATGATACTGCTTCCTGGCTCGTTTTCAGGCAGGATCAGTTCTCCTAGACCTGAGCGAGGCCCGGAACCCAGGAAACGGATGTCGTTTGCTATCTTCATCAGACTGCAGGCAGCAGTGTTCATGGCTCCACTGAGTTCAACCAAAGCATCATGAGCAGCCAGTGCCTCAAATTTATTTGGAGCTGTGACAAAAGGCAAGCCTGAAGAAAAAGCAGTAACTTATATATGAGTTAAAAAGTAAAATTAAACATTTTTTCTAATATCAGCCAAGCTAAACAGAAAGTTGCAGCATACGGAAAGCAAAAACAGAACATGATAAAAATTTTACTTCAGAAAAAATGCTTCTTTCAAGCTTTGTCTACAGGCTTTTAAGAAGTCATGAAGGAGAAGGAAGAGCCTGGTGCTACTAACACATTTAAAGAATGAAAAACAAATACAATAAATATATCAAAAGAAAAAACACTGACTGCGAACATGTATATGATGCCTGACTTCTCTTACATAAAAGTGAAAAGTAGAGGAAGAAACAGATGAAGGGGGTAAAGAAGTGTAACCTTCCAATTACAAAATAAATACATCATGGGGATGAAAGTACAGCATAGGGAACACTGTCAATAATACTATAATATCTTTTTATGGCAACAGATGACAACTACATTTTTTGTGGTAAACATTTCATCATGTATATAATTGTTGAATCCTTATGTTGTACACCTGAAACCAACATAATATTAAATGTCAACTATACTTCCATAACAAAGGGAAGATTAAAAGTTGGCAAAATTCACTTTATTCCAATTCCTTTTCCAGTACTATTTCCCCATCTTGTTCTCTTCTTTCTTCCAGCTGGGGGCTCCACGATGCCCCAAGAGAACAGGAAGCCAAAATCTGTTACATGCTCTCAGTCAGCTCTCCCTGTTCAAAATTTTAAAGATATACATATTCTAATCTCTGTAATATAATTCTTCTCAATTAAAATTCGATTTAAAAACAAATTTCTTCGGGAAAGCCATGAGCATTATATTTCTACCCTGGCCCTCTGGTAACACATGCATCTTAAGAGTTTTCTGGAGATGATAGCTTGGTTCTAACCATAGTTACCATTATCATGAGCATAGCACTCTCTCTTCTAAAGGAAAGATGGGATTCAAAAGGGTGAGCCATTCAAAGCAGCAGCACAGCAGGGCACAGGAGAAACAGCCAGTCAGTATCTACACCCCATCATTCACATGAATTTTTCTACCATCAGCTGGTTATGCCTACTTTGAAAACAGGTATTTTAAAGAGCTTAAAAAGAAAATAATTGAATACTACCAGATGGTAACCAAAGTTAGCATTGATAATTATTTGCATGATGTATGACCTCATATATGGAAAACTTTAAAAAGCAAAAGGATAACATTACAACTTCTTAAGTAAGCATAAAACACACCTGATGGGAAAATACTTCTAATTTTAAATTTAAAAATTTCAAAGCAGAAAACACCTAGAAAATATGTAGAGAGCATAACAAAAATGAGTAACAACTCATATCACGGCTGACCTGTGAGGGCAGCCACTTTTGCAGCAACCTTTTCCGCAAAGCCGACTCTAGTGTTGAGGCCAGTACCCACGGCGGTGCCCCCGGCGGCGAGCTCATAGATTCTCGGCAGGGCGGCTTTTACACGCGTCATTGCATATTTCACTTGTTGCACGTAGCCACTGAATTCCTTAAAAGAGAAGGAAATGAAGGTGAGAACATACAATTTCCTAATGGTTTACAAGTTCCTGTCCTTAAACACATATTGCTTCAAATACATTTCAGGTACTAAATTATAAGTTACTCAAGCACTATTTATACTATTTTAATTCAAATGATGATCAAAGGACAGGGAACAATGAGAATTTATAAAACTGTACAATAATACCACTCATGATAACATGCAGTCTATTTATAAACTAGACTTTTAACAGAAAGCAAGCAAAACAACACAGGAAACTAAAAAAAAAAAAAAAAAAAAACTTCACTACATCAAATTATTGGTTTATTTGCAAGTGCTTTCTTTTTTGTTGGTGTATCCCAGACGACCCTAAAAAACAAGTGAACTGAAGCCTCTCCCAAGAAAAACACAAATATAGAAATAGTCTCCCTGCAATTTCACTTTAAAAACCTGATTGGGACATGAGAACTTTTCCAGGTACTCATGAAACTAAGTGACTCACTGACCAGCCCAAGACGGTAACAGGATGGAGTAAGACAACAGCTTCAAGCTGCATTTTCTTCTCCTATTAATGTCACATTTGTTCCAACAGTATGACACACTCTGAATAAGGTAACCACAAAGTTTGTTTTGAACATAGTGAGGCTCTACTAAGAATTATGCAGGGACAAAGACATAAACTGGGACTCAATGGGGCAAGCTGCCATGTAGAGTGACACTAAATCTTTTTTTCCTCCCTAAAAACACTGGAATTCTATGAAGACTTTTGCTTAGTATTTGGATTTCATACTATTCTAAATAAAACATTTTAGAAGCTACAACTCCTTCCAAGTAGCCCTGATCCACCTGCTCTTTCAATCATACACATAACAGCTGGGTTCACTTAAGAAGTATATTTTTACTGGGGGTGAAAAACTGCACACATTCAATAGATAATTCCAATAAAGGAAGTATAAATGCTTCCAATAAGATGAAGTCCAACAGAAAAATACAAGTTTCTGTCATAAAAGGTGGACTGATTACAAAGGAGGCTGAGTCATGGCTCAAGTGGACTTGAGAACAGTGGTTTTCCAACATGTGACACACACAAAAAAGGAAAAATTAGAAACCAGAGGGACACCCAAAAGTTTCAGACGTACACTGTTCTTCCTGAGAAACTCTGCACGGTAGTGAGAGGCAGTGACGCAGAGAGCAAGACGCAGCCTCAAGAGGCACCTTATTCAGCACGTCTATCGGTCACATCATTTGTATTTCAATTGATCATTTGGCATTTTCCTCATTATTTCTGTAAGGAAGTTAAGCTAGGCAATCACACCTTTTCCAACATTTGCTACCATCTGAACAAAACTACAAATGAGGATCTTCCCAAGTCTGCAGTGGCCAAATCACCTTCACCTCAACTTCTACAAAACTGGCCCCTGATAACCATCACTTGATACTTGCACAGAACCACCTCTGATGTATGATTTGTTTACGTCCTGCCTCCCAAACTGGAGTGAGCTTACAACAAAACTGCTCCCTGTATTTCCCCCAACTCCCTTCATGATGCCCAGTGTTAGACAGTCCTTAAAGTCAGACACAGAAACACAAACACACTTTCTGGTAGTCTGGAGAAGGGAGTCATACCTCCTTCACGTATGGTCAACACAATCTTACAGAGTAAGGTATGCTTGTTTTAATCACTTTGAAATTAGTTTTTAAATAACCTATAACGTACAGTAAGAGGCAAAGGAAGAAACTATGATAATGATGTTGGTGAGGGTGAGGATGACGACAGCTGAACAGAAAGTGCTGACCGGGCATCAGCTCAGTTCTAAGCACTTTACACGAACCAGCACCTCCCCAGCCATACAGTGAAGGAGCTATTCTGCTCATCTTGTAGCTCAGAAAACTAAGGCACAGAAAGGCTACATCAGTTTTCCAAGGTCCCACAGCTTGTACATGGCAAAGCTAAGACTTGAACCCACGGCTGCCCTGGAGTCTGGTTCACAGCCAGCCTGCTCTGCTCCTGCTAAAGAAAACTTACTGGCTGGTTAGTGAAGAACAATCTGTCACTGAACTGAACTGCTGCAAACTCAGCCTTTTTAACCAGTGTGATTTAGAGGTAAGAATGTTGGCCATTTGTACCAATCCCTAAACTGAATTAAAGCTAGTCATGCTCCTATACCTGCCCAAGAGTGAGTGGAACAGCATCCTGCGTGTGAGTTCGCCCAATTTTGATGATCTGGGAAAATTCTTGAGATTTAGCATCGAGAGCATCATGCAGCCTCTGCAGTCCGGGCAGCAGCACTCTGTGGACTTCGACGGCTGCAGCAATGTGCATCGCAGTGGGAAAAGTATCGTTTGAGCTCTGTGGCAGAATGCACAGAAATAGAAAATGTTACATCAGGGGCAACAAAAAACAGACTTGAATGTTTTCAACTAAAAATCTCATTAAGTGACTATTCAAAACAGCCTACTTAGTTACCTTTACGTTTAAGGTAAGTCAAAGGTGGCTTAGGGTCAAGTGAGAAGGAACTTGATTTCCTATATGGAACATACTGAATTATATATACCACCCACATGGAATGTCCTATATGTTATTATTGTATCTGCCTGCTAATCACATAGAGAAGTATAGTTAACAAGTCCATGTAAGATGTAATAATAAAATAGTTATACAGTGCATACAGGTTCATAAACATTTCTTCATTTATCAAACTTGAGAATTCTATGAGGCAGGTCACCACTGTAAAAACAGGAAAGCCATGCTCTCAAAGAAATTATGTGACTTGCCAAATACTTAGGAACTGGCAGAACTGGGACCTGGACAGGTAGTCTAAACTCCCTGCTCGCTCTTCAACTGCAACCTCATATTTTAAATTATGATGCTATTTAAAAAGGTGTATTAGTTATTTATTTTTTGACTTTTTATTATGGAAAATTCTACACAAGCAGGATGAATGGTACAATGAACACACACCTACATTTAGGTGCCTATCACCTAAATCCAGTGACAGTCAGTACACAGCCTGTCTTGTTTTGGCAGCAACTGCACTCACTCCTCCACCCGGCTACACACACTGGCTTATTCTGAAGCAGATTTCAGACTTCAGTGCATAAAAAAGATAAATTTATATTTAACAGTAAGCACTGGGTTTGCAAAGTCCTTCATACAACAAATTAATGTGAAAAAATTTCCCCTTTAATAGTTAAAAATATATTAAATTACATCTAGCACCCAGATCTTGGTTTCTGGGTAGTAACCTCTGGGAGTAAGATCCTCCAAGAGTTCCCTGGAGTAATGGGCGTTCATGGGGACTGGGACAGGGAACATAAAAATGATGAGCCTGCAACATCTTGGATGTGCAAGAAAATAAAAAAGCACTTAAAAAAGGTATGGTGGTGTGTCTAAAGGATACAGTGGCCAACAGGGAGGGTTCCCAAAGCTGAGGCAATCTGAACAATAATATAAATGACAGAAGTATTGAATTATAACACTAAGAATGAAATAAATATTCATGAATCCATATTGACATACATAAATAATTGCATAAATAAATGTGGGGGAGAGAGAAAGAGGACAAATTTTCTTTACAATCAATCAATGAAGGCAACAGAAAGTCACTGTTAGAATATCAAAGTAAGCAAAATAAAAACCTTATTTACATAGGTAAAAGGCCACATCCTAAAATGAAGATGTGTCAACCATTAATTTAAAGGCATTTACATTAGATTTTCATTATTAAGTAATGAAATAAGTGATCTAAGCCTCTTAAGGAGAAAGAGCATATTTACATGGCCTCAAAGTTTTCTATTAATTCTGTGGAGATTTTAATATATGCCCCCAAATTTCTTGATATGCCTTCCTTTAGGAAATGGAACATAAGTGTCGCCCCTGCCATACAGGCAGGACTTAGTGACTCAGTTTTAACAGCGGAAGGTAGAGAAGCCTGGCAGGCACCACCTTGACCAGGTGACTAAGGGGAGCATCACTAGCACAGAGTCATGTGGCCATTCTGCACCCAAGATGAAGCCATAAGAGTCTTCACTTCTGTTCAGTCTTCACAAAACCCCACACTCTCAGTCTGATGGTGAGAAAACATCAAACAAACCCAAGCTGAAAGACAGGCTACAAAACACCTGACCACCATTTCAAAAGTGCCAAGGTGAAACGACAGACTGTCCCAGGTGGCAGGAGACTAGGAACAGGATGCCTCTGCACCACACACCTGGACAGGGCTCTGGGACGGGGGAAGGACATGGGCAGGAAACTAGGGAAACCCTGATAAAGTCCGTTAGGAGTACTATACCAATGTTGGTGTTAGTGTGACAGATGTACCAGGTGTGTAAATTGTTTAACATTAAGGGAAGCTGGGTGAAGGGGATGCAGGCACTCTTAACTATCTAATTCTTTTATCAATCTTAAACTATTTAAAAATAGTTTTTTTGAAAAATAAACCAAATCAAAATCTATGTACTAAATTCAGTGTCCTAAAAGTGACTTTTATGAAGTTTAAGACAGAGAACCAACATTCTTAAAAGAAATTAGAACATATAAGAAGTCCTTTCCATTAAATAGTAAAAGTAGAATGAACCCTCTTTGTCAAAAAGCCAATGCCTGTTTTGTAAGAAAAACCTCGGCAATTCTTTTCAATTTACAACAGAGAAGAGATCATACACTGACCTGGCTTTTATTGACATGATCGTTGGGATGCACAGGATTCTTACTGCCAAGTTCACCTCCTAGTATTTCAATTGCTCTGTTGCTAATGACTTCATTGACATTCATATTTGTCTGGGTTCCTGATCCAGTCTGCCATACCACAAGAGGAAAATGATCGTTTAGTTTACCTTCAGCTACCTGCAGAAAAAAAGGTTATAAAAAAATGAATTTTTAAAAATAAGAAACATTCAATATTCATTTAGCTATTTAAATTGAGTATGATAAAGAAACCACCATATGTGGTGCCATTTTAAAGATGTTCAGTTTTTTCATAAGCTAAATGGCTTATTGATGGTGCCATAGTTTATAGTTGTCCAGGAATCCAAGATTTGTTCCATTACTTTAAAAAGTGAATCCATTCTAAAAGATATAACAATTTTACTGATTCCAAATGAAAACTGAATCAAAGCCATCTTTCTTCTATTTCTCTAACTGCCTTTTCTGATAATATCCAGATAGACCACCTGTTACGGCTGGCAAATGTGTTTAGTCTTTGGATACATTTCCCAATAGCACTCAGCAGGAATATCCAACAGATATTACAGCTGGAGTCAGCATGATAATAAACTAGGGATTGGAAAGTGTGAGTTCTCTAATAACTATTTCCTCACACAGCTGTCCAATGAGCAGCAATTGCCAAGCAGAGACAAACACAGTCCAGATCTGTCCCATTTTTGTCATATTTTTATACTTTCAGCTAATGTGTTAGCTTTTTAACTGTAAGCTTTCTGAGAGTGGGTGCTTAACTTCATTTATTGGAATGACTTTAGTAAAGAAAATCAGCATGCAATTTAGAAAACCATTATGTTAAACAATTGGTTCATTTTAAAGTAAAACTTTTCTCCCAGTTATATAAAAACAATAATTAGTGTAGATTTTGAAAACTTAGAAAAGCGTAATAGTTATATAATATAGTTCTACCCTCAGAAATAATGACTATTAGCATTTTGACATTTTCTCATCTCTCCTCCAAACAATTCATTCTTATATGCATATATAAAAAAAACACAGGTTTTGTGTTCATTCATTTTAAACAAAATTATGATAAAAAAATACAGACATTTTGCTACCCCCCAACTTCTTATATGGTAGGCTTTGTTCTATTAGGAAACATTCTTTAAGAAACTCATTTTTGATGGCTTCACAATATAACTTACACAAGCAGCTGTTGCAGTTGGATACTGTCTGTTATTATTATATATAGTACTGCAATGAACAACAATGGATGTACAGTTTCTTAACTCTTACCTCTGGGTGCTTCCTTAAGATAATGTTGTTAGTGGATTAGTGAAATTACATTCTCCATACACATTATCAAATAACCAACTAGTTTTAAAAGGAACCACTTAAATAAGAAATCAAATATGTAAGTTTGTCTCTTTAAACTATATTAACTTAAAAGAGGTCAAGAGAATTAAGAACAAAAGGTGTAAGAACACCAGAATTTTTGCCACAATCTTTTAAGCACCATATTAATATCCTCATCAAACCATAACACTGGCCCCCTTTCCTCCTGCCAGAGCTTATAATCTCCTAGTGGATAAGGGGGTCTGATGCCATTAAGTAAACACATTTAGCACCTCCTACCTCATCTGCCGCCTTCATTATTGCATTAGCAATCTTTGAATCAAGACCATAATCCTGGTTGACTTCAGCAGCTGCTCTTTTCAAGATGCCAAAAGCTTTAATAACTGGGATCTGAAATTAATCAAAAGCATTATCTCAAATTTGCAAGTTTAGTTAAGCATGAAAATTTAAGATAATTATTTCATGCAGGTGCAAAAAAACGGTACACAGAACAATAACCTAAGTAATACAATATCCTAAAATGTTTAGAATATAGAGAAAGATAGGTATTGAATGAACCAAGATTCATCACATATCTCTTTCAGAAAACAAACAAAAGAAAATACATGGATTCTTTGTATGTCTGTCTGCTTCACACACACATCATACACGCAGTTACACATAGTAGCACCCACCCTTTTTTTAAATTACAAGTTACAGTGTATAAGTGTTTATTTCATATATATAAAAACAATGGTATTCAATCATTTCACCAGCAAGCACCATTATTTTCCCTCTTTTGATCCCATGCTACACTATAATTTTTCTTTTTCTTTCAAACAAAAAGAACATACTTAACTGCCAAAAAGTACAAAATGACAAGTTACTGAATAAGTATCATTTCATGCCAAAGCCAAAAAATATGACATTCTAGTTAGTGAAAACCTGAAACTTAAGAAGTCACTGGGATTTTTTTCAGAAGTTTTTTTAAAATCCAGGGTTCTACAGAGTTAAAGTTCATAGCTTCTGATCTACATAATCACATTTCAAACCTTTTTGGTTTGCAGGTATTTTCTACTCCAAATTTTAAAGGATAAACTGAATAACTTTTGATGAAGTTTCAATAAAATGGTACCTGGTTTTTGTAAGATAAGTGAAGTATGTATTCTTGCCAAAACTCATAATCCAGACTGTAGTAGAGATCCCACACCAGGTTTCAAAGGGGAGAGTGCAGAAAAGACAATATATAATGAATTTACAGAGAGAGGTTGCAGTCCTCAAAGGGACTCAAAGCATGACAATGAAGAAAGGTAAGGAACAACACACAGTCACCCTGGGTCACACAGAGATACTGATGGCAAAAAGCAAAGGAAATGAAAATAGGACACCTGTATTTTAATTTTAAGAAACTAAAATTAAAACATCTTATGTGCTTTACTTGAATGCAATGGAGACAAATGGCACATAGGATTAGAAAAGTAAAAGCTTTAAACATGAAAACAAATGGAATTCCGATTGGTGCAGAAACACTGCAGTGGGAGCAAGCCTCTGCTGGGGCCTCCGGTACGAAGGCTGAGGTGTAATCACGCTACTCGGTCCAGGGCACACCGCAGTCTGCTTAGTCTGCTTTACATTGTAAAAACTTCAGGAAATTAATCCAGATGAAACCAGATGTGACAAAACTAGTAACCCATGTGTCCATCTTTACAAATGCACAATTCAAACAGCTGCCCCTGCCCAAAGCGCCAGTACTCAGTGCCCGCAGAACCACACCCTGGCTGGTGGAAGCAGGGTGATCCAAATGCGGGCAGGCTGACTTCTTCCCATATTGGTTAGGACTGACCTCCTGAGTCCCAGGGGCTGAACTATACGAGAATATTTTAAGATCAGCCACTACTCTCTGTCTCCCCACCATGTAGTCTGGCCCTGTATTTATCTTCCCACCAGGTGTGGCTGTAGATGGCAATCACAAAAAGATTTTCTTCAAGAACATCAGCTGCTTGTTGTAAAACTGCAATAAGCCTGTCAAAATTTGGTCTTAAAAGCTTGGAATGAGCTAATTAGGGAAGTTAAAATTATTTAAAGATAAAAAGGATATTCAGAAAATAACTGTTAAACAGTATCTCACCAGATGAAGCCTGGCTACTTCCAGGCTACTTCTAGGCTATCCTGCATTCCTGCACAGACTATCTGTCATACTCCAGTGGGGTTCCAGTAGGATATGTAATGTATTCATCAACTCGTTTCATACTTTGACATCACTGACATCAAGATGCATCTTACAAGCAATGGCAGGTCACAACTTCACTGGGCAGCCTCTTTCTTAGTGGCACATATTGGTGCATCTTCTAACTGATGCTATCTTAGATTTAATGAAATATGAGAGAAAGTTTTCTAATCATTAAGTCATTCATGTGGTGTTGAACGAACACTTATATATTACCTATTTATATGTCAGACATGGTGAAGAGTATTTTTATGTATGTGTGTATGCTTGCTGGGAACTAAACCAAAATAGATAGAAAGTACAATATTATAGAAAAATCCGTTTTCCTTTAAACCAGTTTTTAAAAAATCAGTTTTAAATCTAAAAAAAAAAAAAAAAAAACTTAAGTATTGAAACTAAATGTTTACAAACTGTAAAATCCTGGTAAAAATCTGAAAAAAATCCCTGTGAGAATGAAGATAAACCACTTAGTTCTAACAAATAAAAATCAAATATTCAGTCAGAGCTCAAAATAATATTATACTGAACTTCAAAAACTTGACATTTTAATGGAAGAGAAACTTATTCAGAGTTCTTCAATAACTTTACATTTTAACTCTGTGAAAACTAGTTATAAAGTGACTCATTTGAATAAAGCCTCATATTTCATTAAATCTAAGATGTCATCAGGTTTTATTCGCCCAAAACAAGCCAAGATTTCCACAAAAGCTACTCACCGGCATGCGCTCTGTCACACCTCCAATCTTAAAGTTCATTGTAGATCTTACAGTCTGGGCACCATAATACTTATCATTTGGGACCTGGAGTTCACCAAAGGTATCATATTCTATCCGAAAGGAATTTTGGCTTGCCTAAAGACAAAGAAAAGACACGGTTATAGCTTGAAAACAAACCAAGTATCAAAAACAGTATGATCAGCTCTAAGGGGAAAGAAACCTTAACAAGTAGCAGAAAGACAAAAACTTCCATTTGATTCTCATTTAATTCTCCAGCTCTTTCTCTGGGGAATTTTTGTCACACAATTTTTTAACTGTAGACTAAAGTCAGACTGCAGAGTTCATTCACTACACAGATGATAAATACAAAGAAAGCCTTTGAAGTAAAAATAGTAAACTTTTCCAATTTGGGAGGATGCATATTAAGGGTCAAGTTTGGGTCAATTCACTGTACTTAGGTTACTGTTATTTTACCGGGAACTTTGGAAAACAGTTGAAGAATGATACTTTAGAATGTACAAATACCACATATTTAAATGAAACTTAGCTGTGCTCTACAATACTGTGCCTGAGAGCTACAATAGGCAACATAGATCACGCAGGCTTTGCAGCTGGACAGCGCTCTCCTTCCCCAGCAGCTGTGCCAGCTCCAGCAAGTCAGTTTTTCTCATCTATAAAGTAAAGGAAATGTACAGACCAGGGTGGTGGGTGAGGTCAGTTCCCAACCTTTTCAGCCTGACAGAACCCTTTGAGACTCTGAGGAAAGCTATAAATCCTCTCTAGAAAAATGAACATTACATATACATGCAAAATCTTACATATGATTTTTAGGGAGTTTATTTCACAAAGCCACCAAAATAAGAACCTGTGACCCAAAGTCGCCTTTATGGAGACCCTAGGAGTCTACCAAGTATATCAATTTATACTAATAAAAAAATCAGTTACTGCAACAAGTATTTTATAATACTTATAAAAATTATAAACATTAGAAATGTGGAATTTACTATGATACTTTATATTAAGGAGACTTGAGAAAGATACTCAAAGCTTCAATGTTCATCTTGCACAAATTATAAAATAAACATGGTCAGATGATTCAAAAGACAGTCTGTAAGGCACCTGGAATTACTTGCCTAGCCAAGTAATTCTGATTTAGTAAACAGTCCTCCAACAAGAAAAAATTTATCTTGTAGTCAGACCCTGGGACTAGGTAGATTTACAAAAACCCTTTACATGTTCTAAAACATTTTGTATTGCATTAAAAAAAAAAACAACACTGTTTAACACTATCTAAAAAGCCAAAAGTTCTCTAACTTCAGGAAATAGGCTGCGCACATCTGCAGAACAAAACTGAAGCCATGCCATAAGACACTCTGTAAGGCACCTGGAATTAAGAGAAAATCATCTGTCAGAGGAGGCTGGGCCTATGCAGGGCTCGCATCTGTTAGACAGGCACACGTATGTATATGGGGAGAGGAACAATGAACCAGGTGACATGGCCATATCTCCTCAAACGTTCTTTACAATGACCCACAGAAGAAAAACCCCTTATATCATGACTTGGTACATACATAAAAACATGCACACACACACAAGCCTGAAACAGAAATTTCATGAAATGATGTATGTCATGCACTCCTATTTTCTATTCTATGCTATTCTGTCAAAGAAAAAACAAAAATGCTGGTAACTACCCACTACACTGATTTCACCATCCACTAAGAGGCCACCTGAAGTTTGAAAAACACTTGTGTGGTTTTCAAAATCTTCTGACATTATCATGTATATTACCTCTTCCCAATGGTTTGGGGAAAAAGAGGAGGGGTGCTCATCTAAATCATTAGAAAATTATCAAGTGCCTTCAGTGAAAAACTGATGAATGACATCTCTTAAATATAAATATGTTTTTAGTACATATAATATAATCCTTTGCTACAAAGAAACTAGTCTTTTGAAAACCATGTTTTCATATCCTGTAATTCAGCGAGCAGAGTTTATGGGAGAGGGTGGTTTGCCACTTCAGGGATTAACACCATGGTTTAAAGAGTTTAACCATGTAGGCAGTGGTTCCTGGGAGATGGGTGCTCATGCACAATCACTTCCTCTCCTGCATGGGTCATGTGTCCAGCATTCACTGCAAGATGACTGCTCGTGGGCCCTAGAAATATCAGGTACTTGTAAGCAGCCACTAATCTAGGAACCTCAGGATTGATGGGGTTGTCTCGAAATCTGCATGTCAGTCTAAACTAGAAATGTCAGCCAAACATACAGGTCTTGGGGCCTGGAAGATGTCCCCGTGACATTCATGTGAAAGGTAACAATTAGCTAAATGATGGCATCTCCTAAAAAAAAGTTAACATGCCTTTCAGATCTCAGTCTAAGGTGGTTTAAAAGAATATTTCAGAGTTCAAGAAAATCAAATAATTTCTCATGCAAAAAGACTATCTCAAGAGATGAAAATCCAAAACTTGACTCGTGTTTGGGTTTTCAGTTTCTTTCTGAGAAAGTCTCAAGTCTTGTCTTAAAACACAGGGTGACCACCAAGTCTTTGAAATACTGGCAAATATATAAATAATGGTTTATTGCTATTATATTGCAACACAGAATAAGATATTATCTACGTTTCCAGACTTTATGTCCATCCTGAAGATCATTAAGGAAATAAAAGTGATTTTTAAAAATGTTAGATCTTCCCTATCATGCTACCATGGCGGTATCATACCTGGTCTCTATTATTGTCATTCTTACAGTACTTTTTCTTCTCTGTAGTATTTATCACACTGCAATTAATTGGTTTCTTTCTTATTTAACTGCTTTGCTTAATCTCCCCTAGCAGTCCCTAAACCCTATGCCCACAGCGACTGTCCTACACAGAGCCTGAAACAGCAGGCATTCAATAAGTACGCTATCTTCTTATTGTGTTCTTTCCATGTGTTCTTTTAGATAAGAGGTAACCTAGAGCAACAAGGTGAATTTCTCAACACTAGCAACAAGGATAACTTTGAACAAAATCAACAGACTTTGGAGCTGAGATTAGAGGGCAAAAGATGTATTTAAAATTATGGAAAAAAATATCATCTGCTGCTAGTTCATTTCAACACTAAATGCAAGGCACTGCTATTTTTTTATATTTACAGTAGAGTCAGTCCTCCAGTCTCCTGTTCCTTTAACAAACCACTAAGTAAAAAATAAATAAAAATTCTAAAGACTCTAAAATGCACTAAAATTAGAGTAGGGCCTTGCCAGAATATAAAGCCCCTCTGATTCTGTAGTTTGAGATACGGTGATGTCCTCAAATTATCTTCAAGTTTCTAGCGCAGAAAATGTCCAGGGCTTGTTAACACCATAGTTGAAAGCATTTATTTAACAAGCGCTCACTACTTGGCAAACTTGATCTTGGGAGTAATTACTTCCATTTACATGCGGTAACTGAGGCACAAAGACAACCTGCCCCAAATGCCAACTTTAAGTAGCAGAGTGAGATTTGAAATCGCACCTCTTTAACTGCAAAGCTCACACTATAGCACAAAACTGCAACTCTTGCTAAACTACCATTATTCCCCAAATTTTCCCTAAGGGTATACATTTGTGCACATGTATTCAGTGCCTGTTAAAGCCCAAATTACCACTCTAAAGAGCAAAAGGGCTTAAAGTTTGCCTGTCAGAACTTGAACTTGGACTTTTAAGTTCCTTAGGCGTCCTCTCTGAGTAAAAGGCACTGATTCAGCTAGTTCGGCCCCATCCCTCCTCTAACACACTTCAGGGCCCTCTGCCCACGTTTACAAACTGCAAGGTCTTAACAAATTTATGTGGAAAACCATCTCTGCCTAGCAAAGTAAACAGGCAAGTTCATGAGAAGTAAAAATTCTGATGTTCCTAAGAACCTTCGATCCCACCTTTAGGCCAGAGAGCAGCGCCGTGCAGTGGTGACCCAAGTGGCCACAGTTCAGGGGCGACTAAAAGAGCACCGGCTACAGCTGGTCGGGCGCGGCGGCCCCCCTACGGGAAGGGGCAGGGGCAGCGCTGTTCCGCCCCGCACTCTGCCCCTCCCCACACTGCGCCTGCGTCCCACACGGCCCTTCCTGCGGCCCCGCCCCGCACTCTGCCCCCCGCGCCGCGCCCCGTTCCCGCACCTTGTATCTCTCCCCACACGCTGCTGCTTCGCGCAGCGCCCCGGGGAGGGCCTCGGCGAGCAGGAGCGTGGTAACGCCCGATGAGGTGAGCACCGCCGAAGCGCACGAGGCCGGAGCGCGCAAAAGGACCCCCAACCCACGGCGCTCCCCGCCCCGGCGAGGCGGTCTCCGCGCTGCAGAGGGGCTCCCGGCCCGGGAAGCACTCCCGCCAGCGCCCCCGCTGGTCAGCACGCCTGAAGGTGACCCCAGGAGCCGGGGACGGGCGGCCCGCGCTCACCATTCCAGCGGTGTTCGGAGGCAGAGAAGGGCGCACAGTCCCGCCACCGAAGCCGGGAGCCGGGGCGGGGGCTGAAGGCCGCGCGAAACGGCACGGACGCGCGAAGAGCCAGAGTGCGCGGTGCATTGTGCGGTCCGCGGGCAGGACTTCCCGGGTTGAGATCACGCCCCCCGCCCGCTGTCACTCCCAACGCCCCTCACTCTTACCCAATCGGCAGCCTCCAACCAAGCGTGTGGGGCGGGACCAGCTGTGAAAAGCCAGTGAAGAGAGAGGGGACGGGCTCACTCCTCGGAGCGGGTCCTTGAAGCCCCGGGATTCGAAGGGGACGTGGGAGAAGGGAATCCTGGGAAGGAGGTGGTCTTTGGAGCGCGGAGGTTTGTGTGGCTGGCGGGACGAAGCGGCCACTAGTGACCAGGTGGCGTTCAGTGGGCGCGGTACCCCAGAGATATTCATTCAGTAATTTATCGTGTGCACATGTATTCAATGCCTGAATATCATGTGCTCATGTATTCAATGCCAGAAACCTTGTGGGACAGAAACTCATTGCGAATTCGTTCTGTTGGAATCTCTTTTCCTTCAGATAACATATTCCGTGTAGATATTTGCCGAGGCAAAATATAGAGAATGAAATAATTGTCTCTACTGCCAACTTTTAAGACAAGATAATTACTCCTTTCTTTTAACTTGTCATTTTGAGGCCCTTACAGTGTCTTTTCTCTCCTTAACAGGCACTCTCAGAGCTCTCTTTTTAAATGTAGTGTGGAAGATGTTCACAGTTATAGGTGATTTTGGAATTTTCTGTATTTGCATTTAGGTTTTCCAAGTGTTTTGCATTGATAATATATACATTTCAAATTAAAAACATTGTTTTAATATGACAGGTGATGATAGAGAGGCAGGAACTGATATAAAATTGCATCTAAACCACACTTAGATCCCCTCTCTTCTTTTATTTCATGGAAATAGATGACAGTTAAATCATGAAAGAGGACCACTGGATGATGTCCAGGAGTCAAAGGTCAGAACCTGCAAAGCCATGCTTGTAAGAGTTAAGTATCAGAGCTCTTGGTAACACCTTATATTATTTTGTGGCTTATGAATTTGACCTACAGATATTTAAAATATGAAAATTCAAACGAGTGATCCTAACAATTGAACTAGAATCAAAACACTCCAGAAAAACTACCTGAACTCTTTTTATATCAGTATATCCTCCCTCTATGAACTGGTGATACAGAAATTACTAAAATACTTGATGAAAAGTGAAACAAAGAATTATACAGAAGTTGAAGTTCAGGATCAAAAGGTAATTTAATGGTTTTAGGAAAGAAACAAAACCTGTCACATATGTTTATGTTTTCCATTATTAAAGGCAAACAGCACAAAGTTTAGTGGGAATATTATATAGTATTGTAAATGTCATCAATTTCACAAAAAACTACAGAAACAGTTACTAACAATTACCATCATTTCCTAGAAAATGTTGACATTTTAATGTATTTGCTTCATAAACTTTGCAAAATAATGGACTGTTTCTTCCCCATCTTTGTAGAAACTCATTATTTGAATACGTATCCTTTCAGTTCACCTGTGTATTTTTTCCTTCACATAGTGGAATGCAAACAGTGGTCTTTAAAATTTACTCTTAGGTTGTACCGTTCTATAACGACATGGTTTTGGGGATCTAGCCATGATCTTTTTAAATTAATAACATTTTATCATCTGATTTTACCACATTTTCTTTATCACATTTTCTTAATAATCTTAACAGTATTCCATCAGATGAATATAAAACATTTTGTTTACAGAATTTCTTAAGAGTAGTTTTTGCTATCATATACACTGCTCCAATAAACAGTAAATTTATGATTTCTTCATAGATTGTTTCTCTTCATTGGGTAACATCACTCTATTCCTATTGTTGCCTTTTATTTTAAACTTTTTAAACATACTGATATTTCTATGTCAGTTTCATATTGGCTATTATTTACCTGATGTATATTTCTCATTTTATTTTAGATAATGTTATTTCTTTTTGAGTGTATCTCTTGTTTCCACCACACAGTTTAACATTTTAAAATCCAGATTGATAGACTTTTTATCAATCTCTTTTAACAATCACCTACTGATACATGTTATGATCCAGAAATTTTTCTAAGCACTTTACATGTGCTAATTCTTTTAATGCTTAAAGCAACCCTATGAAGTAGTTTCTGTTATTATTCTTGTTTATTGAAAAGAAAACTGATGACCAAGGGAAGCCAACTGGGCCACAATCTTAACTATTTTGCAGGCACATTATGGGATTCATTTTCTGCATCATTATCAGTATTTCTCAGGAAATGGTGCCTGGCACAACAGTGATTAAAAATAATTAAAAAAAAATAAATAAGCGGGTTGTGGCAAAGTTTAAATTACAAGTAGGGTCATAACAGTATTTCCCACACTATATGCCCTTGTGCAATGTGACTTTACCACAGGTGAGCCTAAATACCCTGCCCCTTCAATTTGGGCTGCCCTTTGGCTTGCTAATAACCAATAGAATCTGAAAAGTGACTGCCCAAGCTAGGTGAGAAAAGGCCACACTGCTTCTCTGGGGTTCTCTTAAGACCCTCACTCTTCAGTAAGCCAGCCACCAGGTGAAAAGTTCAGCTACCCAGAGATAGTCATGGAAAGGCTGCCTGTAGGCACTGTAGTCAGCCCCTCCTGTGCTCCCAGAGGACACCCAGCATCAGATCTCTTGCCAGTGAGTGACCCCCTTGGATTCAGGCCCAGATGAACTTACGTAAGTGGAAATCCACAGATAGCAACTAGACAATCCCATTGTTAGGCTTTTCTGTTCTCTTGGTCCTACTCTTGTCATAGTGCAGGGTTCATCTTCTGGTGCATCAAGGTGGCTGCAGCAATTTCACACTTGCATCTGTGTGGAATAGAGTTCCAAAAAGAGGCAGAGGGTGCTCCTGAAACTCTCCCCCAAAATGAGGAAGAATTTTCCCAGAAGCATTAGCAAACCTCTCTTCAAGCTTCATTGATCCAAATGGACTCATACAACCCTTCCATGCCAATCACTGATGAAGGGAAATGGATGAAATATTGAAATGGTATGTTATATTATTTATATTTACAACATTAATTTAAATATTTTCTTTATGAAAAAATTACTTTAAAAATTTTTAAATTTATTTGTATGGAGCATAACATAGTAATATAACTTTTTTTAGAATTGTCATTCATATAAAAAGTTGTCATTGACACCTAACTGGACAGTGTTGCTCAGTGAAACTCGAAGAGTAGAGACAAGTTATAAAAACATACTTATAAAAAAATGTATATGGCAGTATGAGAAGTGAAGCAGAAAGTTCCTCCCAAAATCACATAAAACATGGAAATACAACAAATACAGCTAATCCTTGAAAGCAACCTGAAGACTGCAGAACAGACTGCCTACATCTAGGAAAAAGAGAAAACCTCACAGAAAAGGATAAAGTAGCAAAGTGGCAATCCAGTAGGATGCAAGCCTTCCCCCGACCCCAGCCCACAGGCAGGAGGAAGAGAAACTGAGCAGGGAGGGAGTAGAAGTCCAGTACTGCTAAACACCCAGCCCTGGAGATTTGCTCTGGGAGCGTGAACCCACATTACATGGTGCTCTGGAGATTAGTAGGGTTGGAAGCAAGGATGGGCAGAATACTGGGAGAGACTAAGATTCCAGCCACTTGTGGAGATCAAGTACACACAACCAGCCCTCCTGGGATGAAAAAAGGTGAGCACTGTGAAAGAGTTCCCAACAGCAAGAGGGATGCTAAAGGGACAAGGACTACACAGAACTTGCTGCTCAGGAGAAAGGGCAGGTGGACAAAATCATCCCGGCACACTCGGCCAAGCAGGTTGGGAACTCTCAGGAGCTTCAGACACACAATTTTCCTGGCTGGCAATGCAGTCCTGAGGCCCCCCACTACGCAGCCTGCTGTTTCTTCCTCCCAGCAGGCAATGGTCATGCACACCTGCTCCCCTGCCATCACACAAGGCCAGCCGGAGGGTGGCCCCACTTACAGAAGGCACAAGGGCATAGCACAGAGGCTTTTCCCTGTGCCCTTGGCCCAATGCACCTGGCAGTGGAGGCAGGTGTTACAGCTGGGAGGGCAGGAAGGAGCTCTTTCCTCCTGGCAGACACTGGTTCCACTCGCCTGAAACCCCCACCATTGCTGTCAGGCAACTCCAGAGAGTAGAGCTTCTAAGCATTAGAGGGACCCACCTACACAAAGTTATTATTCCATAGGAATCATTAAAAAAATGAAATGCAAAAGAATTTTGTCCAAACAAAACTACAGGGTAAGACACCAGAAAGAGGGCTTAGTGAAACTGAAATCACCAATGTTTTTAATAAAGATTTCAAAATAAAAATCACAAGCATGCTCACGGAGCTACAGGAAAATATTCAAAATCTCAGGAGGACTTCAAGAAAGAGAAACTTTGAAAAATACCGTATCTGAAATGAAACGTACAATGGAGGGATTTAAAAGTAGGTTAGATGAGGTAGAGGAGATGGAAAATGAAATTGAAATTAGAGAACAGGAAACAAGCTAAGGCACAGAGAGAAAAAAGGATCTCTAGGAATAAAAGAATAATAAGACAGTTGTGTGACCAATCCAAATGGGATGATATTTGCATTATAGGATACAAGAAGAAAAAGAGAGAGAAAAAGGGGCAGAAAGTCTCTCTGAGGAAGTATTTGCTGAAAACTTCCCCAATCTGGGGAAATAAATAGTCTCTCAAGTCATGGAAGTGCAGAGATCTCCCAACACAAGGGACCTTAGGAAGACAACACCAAGATATATAATAATGAAAATGGCAAAGATCAATGACAAGAAGAGACTATTAAAAGGAGCCAGAGAGAGAAAACTGATCATGTATAAAGAAAAGCCCATCAGGTTATCAACAGACTTCCCACCAGAAACCTTGTGGGACAGCCACAAGGAAGTGGGACAATATGCTTAATGCAATGAAACAGAAGGGCCTCCAACAAAAAAATATTCTACCCAGTAAGATTATCATTTAAATTTCAAGCAGACATTGAACAATTTCCAGTAAAGCAAAAGTTGAGGGAGTTTACCACCCAAAAACTGTCTCTACAATATATTGTAAAAGGACTGCTCTAGATGGAAGTGCTCCTAGGGCCAAATAGCTGTCACCAAAGAAAATAAAACCACAGTAAAGGAAGTAGACCAATTAATTATTAATCAAATGCAAAATTAAATCAACTACCCACAAAGTCAGTCAAGAGATACACAAAGAGTATAGAATATGACACCTACTATATAAAGGCTGGAGGAGGAAGAAGAAATGGGGTAGAGGAAGAAACTTTGATTGTATTTGAAATAGTATAATAAGCAAGTTAAGACAGTCTGTTATAGAGTAAGAAAACTCCCCTTGAACCTTTGGTAAACACAAATCTAAAACCTGCACCGGCAATAAGTACATATCTATTGATAATCACCCAAAATGTAAATGGACTGAATGCACCAATAAAAAGACATAGAGTTACAGAATGGATAAAAAAAACAAGACCCATCTATATGCTGTCTACAAGAGACTCACTCAAACCTGAAGACATACAAAGACTAAAAGTGAAGGGATGGAAAAAGATGTTTCATGCAAATAATAGGGAGAAAAAAGCAGGAGTTGTGGTAGTTGTATCAGACAAAATATATTTCAAAACAAATAGTCACAAGAGACAAAGAAGGACATTACATAATGATGAAGGGGTTAGTCCAACAAGAGGATGTAACCATTATAAATATATGTGCACCCAATATAGGAGCACCTGAATATGTGAAACAAATACTAACAGAAGTTAAGGGGGAAGTAGAATGCAATGCACTCATTTTAGGAGACTTCAACACACCACTCACAGCAAAAGACAGAAAATAAGAGGCACTGAACAATGCATTAGAACAGATGGACCTAACAGACATCTACAGAACAGTCCACCCAAAAGCAGCAGAATACACATTATTCTCAATGTGTACACGGAACTTTTTCCAGAATAGATCACATACTAGGCTACAATAAGAGCCTCAAGAGAAATTAAAGAGCATACCAATAAATGAAAACACATCCTGTGTTCATGAATAGGAACAATTAATATTGTCAAAATGGCCATCCTGCCTAAAGCAATCTACAGATTCAATGCAGTCCCTATCAAAATACCAACACCTGGAACCACCAAAGACCCCGAATAGCCAAAGCAATCCTGAGAAGGAAGAATAAAGGGAGGGGGATCTCGCTCCCCAAATTCAAGCTCTACTACAAAGCCACAGTAATCAAGACAATTTGGTACTGGCACAAGAATAGAGCCACAGACCAGTGGAACAGAATAGAATCTCCAGACATTAACCCAAACATATATGGTCAATTAATATACGGTAAAGGAGCCATAGACATACAATGGGGAAATAACAGCATCTTCAACAGCCAGTGTTGGCAAAACTGGACAGCTACATGTAAGAGAATGAAACTGGATCATTGTCTAACCCCATACACAAAAGTAAATTCGAAATGGATCAAAGACCTGAATTTAAGTCATGAAACCATAAAACTCTTAGAAAGAAACGTAGGCAAAAATCTCTTGGACATAAACATGAGTGACTTCTTCATGAACATATCTCCCCGGGCAAGGGAAACAAAAGCAAAAATGAACAAGTGGGACTATAACAAGCTGAAAAGCTTCTGTACAGCAAAGGACATCATCAATAGAACAAAAAAGGCATCCTAACAAGTATGGGAAACTATATTCATAAATGACAGATCTGATGAAGGGTTGACATCCAAAATGTATAAAGAGCTCACGCACCTCAACAAATAAAAAGCAAATAATCCAATTAAAAAATGGTCAGAGGAGCTGAACAGACAGTTCTCCAAAGAAGAAATTCAGATGGTCAACAGACACATGAAAGGATGCTCCACATCACTAATCATCAGAGAAATGCAAATTAAAACCACAGTGAGATATCACCTCACACCAGTAAGGATCACCACCATCCAAAAGACAAGCTACAACAAATGTTGGCGAGGTTGTGGAGAAAGGGGAACCCTCCTACACTGCTGGTGGGAATGTAAATTAGTTCAACCATTGTAGAAAGCAGTATGGAGGTCCCTCCAAAAGCTCAAAATAGAAATACCATTTGACCCAGGAATTCCACTTCTAGGAATTTATCCTAAGAATACAGCAGCCCAATTTGAAAAAGACAGATGCACCCCTCTGTTTATCACAGCACTATTTACAATAGCCAAGAAATGGAAGCAGCCTAAGTGTCCATCAGTAGATGAATGGATAAAGAAGATGTGGTCCATATACACAATGGAATATTATTTAGCCATAAAAAATAAAACAAATCCTACCATATGCAACAACATAGATGTAACTAGAGGGTATTATGCTCAGTGAAATAAGCCAGGTGGAGAAAGGTAAGTACCAAATGATTTCACTCATCTGTGGAGTATAAGAACAAAGAAAAAACTGAAGGAACAAAATAGCAGCAGAATCACAGAACCCAAGAATGGACTAACAGTTACCAAAGGGAAAGGGACTGGGAAGAATGGGTGAGAAGGGAGGGATAAGGGGGGTGGGGGGAAAGAAAGGGGGCATTTCAATTAGCATGTATAATGTGGGGGAGGCACGGGGAGGGCTGTGTAACACAGAGAAGACAAGTAGTGACTTTACAGCATCTTACTATGCTGATGGACAGTAACTGTAATGGGGGTTGTGGGGTGGACTTGGTGAAGGGGGGAACCTAGTAAACATAATATTCCTCATGTAATTGTAGATTAATGATACCAAAAAAAAATTACCAACAACATTCTTCAACGAACAAGAGAAAATAGTTCTAAAATTCATATGGAACCGCAAAAGACCCTGAATAGCCAAAGCAGTCTTGAGAAGGAAGAATAAATCTGGGGAAATTACGATCCTTGACTTCAAGCTCTACTACAAAGTCACAGTAATCAAGACAATTTGGTACTGGCACCAGAACAGATGCATCGACCAATGGAACAGACTAGAGAGCTCAGATATAAACCCAAGCATATATGGTCAATTAATATATAATAAAGGAGCCATGGATATACAATGGGGAAATGACAGCCTCTTCAACAAGTGGTGTTGGCAAAACTGGACAGCTACATGCAAGAGAATGAATCTGGATTATTGTCTAACCCCAGACACAAAAGTAAACTCAAAATGGATCAAAGACTTGAATGTAAGTAATGAAACCATAAAACTCTTAGAAAAAAGCATAGGCCAAAATCTCTTGAATATAAACATGAGTAACTCTTTCCTGAACGCATCTCCTTGGCAAGGGAAACAAAATTAAAAATGAACAAATGGGACTACATTATGCTAAAAAGCCTCTGTAAAGCAAAGTACATCATCAGTAGACCAAAAAGGCATCCTACAGTATGGGAGAATATATTTGTAAATGACATATTTGACAAGGGGTTAACATACAAAATACATAAAGAACTCACACACCTCAACACCTGAAAAGCAAATAACCCTATTAAAAAATGGCCAGAGGAGCTGAACAGACACTTGTCCAAAGAAGAAATTCAGATGGCCAACAGGCACATGAAAGGATGCTCCACATCACTAATTATCAGGGAAATGCAGATTAAAACCACAATGAGACATCACCTCACACCAGTAAGGATGGCCAATGTACCAATGTAGAAAAGAATAGTAACAACAAATGCTGGAGAGGATGCAGAGAAAGGGGAACCCTCCTACACTGCTGGTGGGAACATAAACTAGTTCAATCATTGTGGAAAGCAGTACGGAGGTTCGTCAAAAAACTAAAAATAGAAATACCTATTGAATAGCGAGAAGCTGAAAGCATTTCCGCTGAGATCGGGAACTAGACAGGGATGCCCACTCTCCCCACTGTTATTTAACATTGTACTAGAGGTCCTAGCCACGGCAATCAGACAAAACAAAAAAATACAAGGAATCCAGATTGGCAAAGAAGAAGTCAAACTGTCACTATTTGCAGATGACATGATACTGTACATAAAAAACCCTAAAGACTCCACCCCAGAACTACTAGAACTGATATCGGAATACAGCAAAGTTGCAGGATACAAAATCAACACACAGAAATCTGTGGCTTTCCTATATACCAACAATGAACCAACAGAAAGAGAAATCAGGAAAACAACTCCATTCACAATTGCATCAAAAAAAATAAAATACCTAGGAATAACCCTAACCAAAGAAGTGAAAGACTTATATTCTGAAAACTACAAGTCACTCTTAAAAGAAATTAAAGGGGACACTAACAGATGGAAACGCATCCCATGCTCATGGCTAGGAAGAATTAATATCGTCAAAATGGCCATCCTGCCCAAAGCAATATACAGATTTGATGCAATCCCTATGAAACTACCAGCAACATTCTTCAATGAACTGGATCAAATAATTCAAAAATTCATATGGAACCACCAAAGACCCCGAATAGCCAAAGCAATCCTGAGAAAGAAGAATAAAGTAGGGGGGATCTCACTCCCCAACTTCAAGCTCTATTATAAAGCCATAGTAATCAAGACAATTTGGTACTGGCACAAGAACAGAGCCACAGACCAATGGAACAGACTAGAGAATCCAGACATTAACTCAGACATATATGGTCAATTAATATTTGATAAAGGAGCCATGGACATACAATGGCGAAATGACAGTCTCTTCAACAGATGGTGCTGGCAAAACTGGACAGCTACATGTAGGAGAATGAAACTGGACCATCGTCTAACCCCATATACAAAAGTAAACTCAAAATGGATCAAAGACCTGAATGTAAGTCATGAAACCATTAAACTCTTGGAAGAAAACATAGGCACAAACCTCTTAGACATAAACATGAGTGACCTCTTCTTGAACATATCTCCCCGGGCAAGAAAAACAACAGCAAAAATGAACAAGTGGGACTATATTAAGCTGAAAAGCTTCTGTACAGCAAAAGACACCATCAATAGAACAAAAAGAAACCCTACAGTATGGGAGAATATCTTTGAAAATGACACATCCGATAAAGGCTTGACGTCCAGAATATATAAAGAGCTCACACGCCTCAACAAACAAAAAACAAATAACCCAATTAAAAAATGGGCAAAGGAACTGAACAGACGGTTCTCCAAAAAAGAAATACAGATGGCCAACAGACACATGAAAAGATGCTCCACATCGCTAATTATCAGAGAAATGCAAATTAAAACTACAATGAGGTATCACCTCACACCAGTAAGGATGGCTGCCATCCAAAAGACAAACAACAACAAATGTTGGCGAGGCTGTGGAGAAAGGGGAACCCTCCTACATTGCTGGTGGGAATGTAAACTAGTTCAACCATTGTGGAAAGCAGTATGGAGGTACATCAAGATGCTCAAAACAGACTTACCATTTGACCCAGGAATTGCACTCCTAGGAATTTACCCTAAGAACGCAGCAATCAAGTTTGAGAAAGACAGATGCAGCCCTATGTTTATCGCAGCACTATTTACAATAGCCAAGAATTGGAAGCAACCTAAATGTCCATCGATAGATGAATGGATAAAGAAGGTGTGGTACATATACACAATGGAATACTACTCAGCCATAAGAAAAGGGCAAATCCAACCATTTGCAGCAACATGGATGGAGCTGGAGGGTATTTTGCTCAGTGAAACAAGCCAAGCAGAGAAAGAGAAATACCAAATGATTTCACTCATCTGTGGAATATAAGAACAAAGGAAAAACTGAAGGAACAAAACAGCAGCAGAATCACAGAACTCAAGAATGGACTAACAGGTACCAAAGGGAAAGGGACTGGGGAGGATGGGTGGGTAGGGAGGGATAAGGGGGGGAGAAGTAGGGGGGTATTAAGATTAGCATCCATAGCGGGGTGGGAGAAAGGGGAGGGCTGTACAACACAGAGAAGACAAGTAGTGATTCTACAACAGGTTGCTATGCTGATGGACAGTGACTGTAAAGGAGTATATAGGGGGGACCTGGTATAGGGGAGAGCCTAGTAAACAAAGTATTCGTCATGTAAGTGTAGATTAATGATTAAAAAAAAAAATGCAGTTCCTATGTGGTGACCTCTAATGAGTTCTACACAATGATATAAAGGACATATAAAAGTGTAGGCAAAGGGTCTGTTTGTGTTTATACAGAGGATCAAAGCCTAATTTGGCTACCCCGAAAATGAACTAAGAAACGATATGAAAGAGAACTTCCAACATCAGCACTCTCGGGAAGACTCATGCCAGAAGATGATCATCAAAAAACCCCAACAAAGATCCACGCACTGCTACAGCTGTAGATGCACTCATCCCACCAGCTCCTGGACTTGCCATGGGAATGAAGGAGATATCTAAGCGGGCCTGTGCATACAGTAAAACAACAAATTTGACTGGATCTATACTGTTGGAACTCAACCAAGAATTTGGAGAAGTGCAAATTGTAGCGCTCCAAAATCTTACAACTACAGACTATTTACTGTTAAAAGAACATATGGGATGTGAACAGTGCCCAGGAATGGGTTGTTTTAATTTGTCTGATTTTTCTCAAACTATTCAAATTCAGTTAGATAATAACCATCATATCATTGATAAGTTTTCACAAATGCCTAGGGTGCCTAACTGGTTTTCTGGGTTTCACTGGAGATGGCTGGTAATTACAGGTATGCTTTGGTTATGTAACTATACTCCTATTATGTTAATGTGTGTGCGCAATTTAAGTAGTAGCTTAAAATCTATACATGCTGAAGTTACTCTACAAGAAGATATGTCAAAGAAATAATCAATCTTCCCATGTTTTCTCCCGCCTGCTACTTCTATAGCTTTTCTTCTTTCTTCCTAATTACAACGAATTCTTAAATAGAATTCGTGCCTCATATCAAATTTACCGAGTATCATAACTCCTCCAAGTGGTAAAGATACCTCAAGACAAATGCTGGGCATAGAAGCCACAGGGCATAAATATGCAAAGAAATAAAAAGCTAACCATTTCAAACAATAAGGCTTCTCTCTCACTTACCAACTTAACATTTCCCTGTGTGGCCCCGGAAGATGACTGGTTAGCCAGAGACGGGTAAGATTCCTCAAGGGAGGAACAACCTAAGACAGGCACAGTCGCAGGGGGGTCATCAGGTGAGAAATTGGGGATCAACAGAGGTGAGGCTTAGAACCTCACCCCCCCTGTTCTGAGAGAAATCTTCTGCATATGTGGATGTTTTATTGCCCTTGTCTAGCTTGGATTAACACATAGTCTACAGGCACACACCTGATCATCTACATTTGCTCTCTTACAACACTAAACTATGTTTTCTACCTTTATGTTGTATCTACCTACCACTTCAGCATCTTATTAAAAATAATAAAGAGAGAAATGTGGTATCCACATATAAATCAAGTATAAAAATCAAATGTGTATTCATATTTGAACTGACTGTTTATAGTTCATAATGCATGAGCAAAACCAAAAGTTTCTGTGATGACTGCCCTTGTACTGTTCACCAGGTAACTTATTCACTATGTAAGAATTAATTCTCCATGTAAGAACTTGTTCGTTATGCTTCAGAAGATTGGAGACTGACGAAAATTAGGCTTGGGGTGGATTAATGATTGTGCATTGAGCATTGACTCCCCTATACAGAATTTTATTGTTGTTAACAACCATTTGATCAATAAATATGAGAGATGCCCTAACAACAACAACCAAGAAAAAGTACACACTTCCAATTGTAAAATAAATAAGCAACCGGGATGTAATGTATAGCATAAGGAATATAGTCAAAATATTGTAACAACTTGGTATGGTGATAGCTGGTACTTAGAATTATCATGTATATAAATGTTGAATCACTGTGTTGTACACCTGAAACTAATGTAATGTAATACTGTGTGTCAACTACCCTTCAATAAAAAATAATTATCTAAAAAAAAAAAAAAAAAAAAAAAAAAGAAATACCATTTGACCCATAAATTCCACTCCTAGGAATTTACCCTAAGAATGCAGGATCCCAGTTTCAGAAAGACATATGCACCCCTATGTTTATTGCAGCACTATTTACAATAGCCAAGAAATGGAAGAACCTAAGTATCCATCAGTAGATGAATGGATAAAGAAGATGTGGTACATATACACAATAGAATATTATTCAGCCATAAGAAGAAACAAATTCTACCATTTCAACAACATGGATGGAGCTAGAGGGTATTATGCCAGTGAAATAAGCCAGGTGGAGAAAAACAAGTACCAAATGATTTCACTCATCTGTGGAGTATAAGAACAAAGCAAAAACTGAAGGAACAAAACAGCAGACTCACAGAACCCAAGAATGGACTAACATTAGCCAAAGGGAGAGGGGGCACTGGTGGGGCAGTGGGAAGGGAGGGAGAAGGGGAATAGGGGGCATTATGGTTAGCACACATAATGTAGGGGGAGGCACAGGGAAGGCAGTATAGCACAGAGAAGACAAGTAGTGACTCTATAGCATCTTACTACACTGATGGACAGTGGCTGCAATGGGGTGTGTGTTGGGGACTTGAAAATGGGGGGAACGTAGTAACCACAATGTTGGTCATGTAATTGTATATTAATGATAACCAAAAAAATGCTACTGAAAGTTTTTTTTTAAAAAAGAGCCTCATAAATGCAAAAACATTGAAATATGCCAGCCACCTTCTAAGACCACAAAGTTATGAAACTAGAAATAAATTATGCAAAGAAAACAAAAAAAGCCCTCAAATTCGTGGAGGCTTAACAACATGCTCCTACATAATCAATGGATCAATGACCAAATTAAATCAGAGATCAAGCAATATATGGAAACAAATGAAAACAACAACAGCTCAAAAATCTGTGGGATACTGTGAAGGCAGTTCTAAGAGGAAGGTAATAGAAATACAGGATTACCTCAAGAAAGGAGAAAAATTCCAAATGAACAGTATAAACTCTCAATTAATGAAACTAGAAAAAGAAGAAAAAATGAGGCCCAAAGTCAGTAGAAGGAGAGATAAAATAAAGATCAGAGCAGAAATAAATAAAATTGAGAAGAATAAAACAATAGAAAGAATCAATGAAACCAGGAGCTGATTCACCAAAAAAATTAACAAAATAAATAAACCCCTAGCCAGACTTATCAAGAAAAAATGAGAGTCTGCACACATAAATGGAATCAGAAATGTGAAAGGAAAAATCACTATAGACACTCTGGAAATATGAAGAATTATTAGAGAATACTATGAAAAATTATATGCTAACAAACTGGATAACATAGAAGAAATGGACAACTTTCTAGAAAAATACAACCTTCCAAGGCTGACCCAGAAAGAAAAAGAAAATCTGAACAGACCAATTACCAGCAATGAAATTGAATTGGTAATCAGAAAACTATCTAAGAACAAATCGACCGGATGACTTCACTGCAGAATTTTATCAAACATTTAGTGAAGACCTAATACCCTTTCTCCTTAAAGTTTTCCAAAAAGTAGGAGAGGAGGGAATACTTTGAAACACATTCTATGAGGCCAGCATCACTCTAATACTAAAACCAGGCAAAGACACCACAAAGAAAGAAAATTACAGACCAATATCCCTGATGAACATAAATGCAAAAATACTCAACAAAACATTAGCAAACCGAATTCAAAAATACATCAAAAAGATGATCCATCACGATCAAGTGCGATTTGTTCCAGAGATGCAAGAATGGTACAATATTAGAAAATCCATCAACATCATCCACCACATCAACATAAAAAAGGACAAAAACCACATGATCATATCCATAGATGCTGAAAAGCATTTGACAAAATTCAACATCCATTCATGTTAAAAACACTCAACAAAATGGGAATAGAGGGCAAGTATCTCAACATAATAAAGGCCATATCTTACAGACCCACAGCAAACATCATACTTAACAGCGAAAAGCTGAAGGCTTTTCCTCTAAGACCAGGAACAAGACAAGGAGGCCCACTCACCCCACTTTTATTCAACATACTACTGGAGGTCCTAGCCATGGCAATCAGACAACACAAAGAAATAAAAGGCATCTGGATTTGTAAGGAAGAAGTTAAACTGTCACTATTTGCAGATGACATGATATTGTACAAAAGAAAAACCCTAAGGAATCTGTCCCCAAACTACTAGAACTAGTAACAGTTCAGCAAAGTTGCAGGATACAAAGTTAATACACAGAAATTTGTTGCGTTCCTATATACTAATGATGAACCAGCAGAAAGAACAATCAGGAAAGCAACTCCATTTACAATTGCATCAAAAAGAACAAAATACCTAGCAATAAACCAAACCAAGGAGGTGAAAAACCTATATGCTGAAAACTATAAGATACTCAGGAGAGAAATTAATAAATTTCCATTAATAAATGTAAATACATCCATGCTCATGGATAGAAGAATTAAATTGTCAAAATGGCCACCCTGCCTAAAACAATCTACACATTGAATGCAGTCCCTATTTAAATACCAACAGCATCCTTAAACAAATGGGAACAAATAGTTCTAAATTTCACATGGAACCACAAAAGACCTCAAATAGCCAAAGCAACACTGAGAAGGAAGAACAAAGCTGGGGGGATTATGCCCCCTATTTTCAAACTCTACAGTAACCAAAACAATTTGGTACTGGCAGAAGAACAGATCCATAGATCAATGGAACAGAACATAGAGCCCAGATATAAATCCACACATATATGGCCAATTAATAGACAGTAAAGGAGCCATGGACATACAATGGGGAAATGACAGCCTCTTTAACAACTGGTGTTGGCAACACTGGACAGCTACACGTAAGAGAATGGATATGGATTTTTGTCTAACTCCATACACAAAAGTAAACTTGAAATGGATCAAAGACCTGAATGTAAGTCATAAAACCATAAAACTCTTAGAAGAAAACATAGAAAAAATTTCTTGAAAATAAATATGAGCACTTTTTTCCTGAACACATCTATTCAGGCGAGGGGAACAGAAGCAAAAATTAACAAATGGGACTACATCAAACTAAAAAGCTTCTATACAGCAAAGGATACCATCAGCAGAACAAAAAGGCATCCTACAGTATGGGAGAATATATTTTAAATGACATATCTGACAATATCCGACAAGGGGTTAACTTATAAAATACATAAAGAACTCACACACCTCAAGACCCAAAACACAAATAACCTGATTAACAAATGGGCAGAAGATCTGAACACACACTTCTCCAAAGGACAAATTCAGATGCCGAACAGGCACATGAAAAGATGCTCCATCTCACTACTCATCGGGGAAATGCAAATTAAAACCACAATGAGATATCACCTCACACCAGTTAGGATGGCCAACATTGAAAAGACAAGGACAAGAAATGCTTGTGAGGATGCAGAGAAAGGGGAACGCTCCTACACTGCTGGTGGGAATGTAAATTAGTTCAGCCATTCTGGAAAGCAATATGGAGGTTCATCAAAAAACTAAAAATAGAAATAACATTTAGCCCTCAAATTCCACTCCTAGGAATTTACCCAAACAAAACAAGATCCCTGATTCAAAAACACATATGCACCCCTATGTTTATTGCAACACTATTTACAATAGCCAGGATGTGGAAGCAACCTAAATGTCCATGAATAGATGAATGGATAAAGAAGATGTGGCACATATATACAATGGAGTATTATTCAGCCATAAGAAGAAAACAAATCTTACCATTTACAACAAGATGGAATGAGCTAGAGGGTATTATGCTCAGTGAAATAAGCCAGGTGGAGAAAGACAAGTACCAAATGATTTCCCTCATTTGTGGAGTATAACAATGAAGCAAAACTGAAGGAACAAAACAGCAGCAGATTCAGACCCAAGAAGGGACTAGCAGTTACCAAAGGGAAGGTGTTGGGAAGGGTGAGTGGGGAGTGAGGAAGAAGGGGATTAAGGGGCACTATAATTCACAATCACAATATAGGTCACGGGGAAGGCAGTACAGCACGGAGAAGACAATTAATGACTCTATAGCATCTTAGTACGCTGATGGACAATGACCGCAATGCAGGTAGTGAGGTCTTGATGGGTGAATGTTGAAACCACAAAGTTGTTCATGTGAAACCTTCATAAGACTGTATATCAATGCCTTAACTTTAAAAAATTTTTTAAAAACATAGTTACAAATACTCAAAGTATGTTTAGAAGTTCTGGCTTTCCCCCTATTTTTTATATCTCTTGTTCATTTTTTCACTATATGTTTTTAGCTTTCTGCAACAGAAATACTAGATGGCATAAAACAGATTATAAATTAAATATTTTGCTCTACCTTTATAGCATTACGCCTCATTTTCAGAATTTCAGCTGACTTTGCCACTCTCAAGGGACTTTCTTAGGTTTAGTTTTCAGGTTGGATTCAAGGTTGCTAATGCGGCCTTATAGTTGTACTGAGTCACTAAGAGAAGAGCATTTAAAATTGTATACTTCATTCTCATTTCCACTCACAATCTCTGCCTTCTCCTGGAAGATTAAGACCAATTCACACTCATTCTTTATATAAGGAGTCATGTGTGTAATTTACTGTCACCCTATGTGCAGTTTATTCCAGGACTATTCAGGATGGACTTTTGCCCCTTTCTAGGATGGCGCTCAGCTTTGTGTCCCATGCAGCCCACCTCTCTCTGTCTGCAAGCCCACTGAGCCATCTCTGCCTTGTTTGCTTTTCCCCTTAATTCCTGGTTTTTGGTCTTACAGAAGTCATAAAATTAATTTTTCAAAAGTTGCAACTGGTTGCTATTATCCTCTTTGACTCATCTTTCTCAGCCTTTTAATTTCCTTTGAGATGATTTCTTCAGTAAGTGAGGCATTTTCTCAGGATAAAGAGAAGACACCTATTGCCCAGTGTTTGTCAGCAGAGGAGCTGGTTCATCACACACAGCTTCCCATGACAATCTGTATTTTCTAGAAATCAAATTATGTTTCCGTATATCAATTTGTTTTATTAAAATATTTCTTTTTGGTTATTAATTTCTTTTTTCTTATTTGTTCATTTTGTATTTTCTTTCCAACTTTCTGGTTGACTTCTAGCTCAGTTTCTACAAGGCTGGGATGCATATCAGTCCTGATTCCCCAGTGACTGTAGGTGGCCCAGGAATGAATATTAAATAACATTGATCACCATTCCATTTTTTATTCTCTTCCGGTCCTTCCCATTTGGTAAGAAAGAGTCTCTCCTTGGTGTGACTGTATATTTCACACCTCTCTAACACTTACTAATATCTTTTTTAAAAATAGAGGGAAAGCCTTTAACTAAAGTTCATCTATAGGTATAGAATTCAGCTACAATTTAGCATTTATTAGTATGTTCCTTTTCTATTTACTAAACTAATTTTCATCTGCAGCAGCAATACAAAGTTTACATTTTTATTTAACTAAATCGATCTGAAACAAAGTATTAAATATATTGTAAAAGTGCTATACAAATTATTGAAATTTGGGAAACATTGGCTTTGTTCATTTATTTCATTATTTAACAAAATTGTAATATAAATACCTTTAAATTAATGGTTGACATGTCTTCATTTTGGGATGCAACCTTTTATTACATAAATAAAGTTTTTGTTTTGCTTAAGAGTTTTTTTTTAACCTTGAACTTTGTCTGATAATACTATCGACCTGCTTTCTTGCTGATATTTGCAGGGTTAGTTTGTGCTTCTGTTTTACTTTCTTTCTGTTCAAGTTATGGGACTCAATTAAAAATGCAATTGTTTTCTCTTTTCTGTGTTCCAAGCCTCTATACCTTGTTGACAAAATTGATAATAAGTTCTGATTCCTATAAGTCAAAATATTCTCAGTATTCTAAATGAAGTCTTGAGGATTATAATTTAGGATACCTCTCAGCCTGGGAGATTACTAAGGGATTTTTTAGAAGAAGCTAGGTGGAAAGGTTGGAAGATACAGCTATAAAAGCCTCCCAGAAAGTAGAACAAATATTCAAAATAAAGGGAAATAGGAAAGAGAGGTTAATAAAATTAGAGAAACAATCCAGTATGTCCAACATCTCAATAATTTTGGAAGACAAAGTGGAGAAAACCATTAAACAAGTCAGTTCAAGAAAATATCTTAGGACTAGCAGACAGGAATTTTTACAGTAACAGCCCACCAAGTGCCCAAAACAATGGGGACACAGGAGAGAACAAATCATGTCATCAAGACATGTTAAAATACTAGGAGCAAAGAGAAGAGCTTCCAGAGAGAAAAATTAATAAGCTGAATACAAAGGATCAGTAGCAATTTTAATGACTTCTCAACAGCAACATTGGCAACTAGAGGTCAGTGGATTGATGTCTTCAAATTGTTGAAGGAAAATTATTTCCAGCTTAATATTCTATACCTAGCCAAGTGTGAGATTAGGATAAAAAAATATATTCACCTGGGCAAGTCTCAAAAAATGTACCTCCCATCTACCCATTTTCGGAAAACCCCTGGAGAAAGTGCTCCACCATAACTAGAAAGTAAGCCAAGAAAGGAAGTCAAGAGCTCTGGAAAATTGGTTCTCCAACACCAGCAACAAAGACATGGAAAATTCCCCAGGTGAACGTATGACAGCTTGCACTCAACACAGGGAGCAACCCCCCAGACTGGAGCAAATTGGAGCCTTCAGGTGACATTTCTTCAAGAATATAAACTATCTAAAGCCTTGAATGTATTCATACAAGACATAGATGATTGGAGAGAGTTTGGGGATTGAATTTGTGATGTCTTAATTCAGCACAGCACAAGACAATTATTAAACTGAGAAATGAAAACAGTTGTATTTTGCAGGCTAGGAAGAATAACCATTAAGAAAGTTTAATGGGCATAGTTGTAATAAATAAAATATTGAACACTGGTCTAATAAAACATGTCATAATGATATTAAAAATAATGAGGTGAAAAATATTAATTCTCATCTTTGATAGTGAAGTCATGACCTAAAACCACAAACTAAAAAAGCCAAGAAATAATAATAATAACAAATAAATAAATAATAATATTGGCACATTATTTAGAAATGTGGAGTTGGATTTCCTGGAGTTGGATGGTGGATCTGCGCAGAGACAGATGGCAGAGAGGCAGAGAGATTACTGTGTATGTCAAATGCCTCATAGAACTTTTTGATTCTTAAAACAATGTGCATGTTCAATAACCATGAAAAACAAAAATCTTAAAATTAACAAGAAAACTAACAAACACTCTCCCCATGCCCCTAGAAAAAAATTATTTCTTCCACAAATGTGCCAGATTCTACAGCCTCCCAAGGAAACTGCTTCTTCGATTTTCCACCCTCATTCCTCCATCACCAGTATGTCCTTATTGGACCTCTGCCCTGAACAGACACTACACAAAAGAAGTAAAGCAAATGGCAAATAAACAGTAAAAGGTGCTCAACTTCGTCAACAAAGAGTGCAAATTAAAATGCCAACAAGATAGAGGACAAACTCAGTGATCTGCAAAACCTAGGAAGTCCACGTGTCCAGTGGAAGTACAATACTTTGGAACATAACTTTGGCTTATTTAGGAAAGTTAAAAATAGGCATAAACAGCATGTGAAATCTAGAGATACTCACACATATGTGCACTACATTGTATGTATATATGATTGGTCATGACAGCAGTATTGTAATATTAAAAAATTGGAAACACCCAAATGCCTATCAAAAATAGAATATGAACTAGAACTACATCCAACAACACAGATGGATCTTAAGAAGCATAATATTGAGAAAAAGAAGCAAGTTGCAAAGGGGAAATAAAAGGCCTGAATTTATTTATAGTAAAGTGGCAAAACTCAACTATTATAAGGATGCATGTATGGCAGTAGAGTTATAAATAAAAGCAAGGAAGTGATAAAGTCAGGATGGCAGTTACCTCTATGAAGGAGGGTGTTAGGCAAGGCACACATGAAGATTCTGGGTTTCTGGTGTTACCAGAAGCCCAAGATCAGGTTCTTGAGTTTCAGTATTACAGAAATGAACACGGAACTGGAAATGGAAAGGAAGCAAGCAGGAGAAGCCTTTTAGAGACAGCTCACATCCACGGGAGCCATGGAAAGAGAGAAATCAGGACCCCTGGAAAGGGGGGGTGTGGAGTTTAGAAAGGCAGCCTTTGCAGACCCAGGGGTTCCAAGGTGTGACAATGACTGCTCTTTCTTGCTATCTTCACACCATTGTCTTCAGTGAGGCACTAGTTTGATGTTTAACAGACATCAGTTTATAATCTCAGTCTGTTAGTCAATAAGTTTCTTAAGACAGAGGCTTTTAGGAAAAAAGAATGTGAATAGTAAGTCATCACAGGTCAAGTTAACCTAAAACTTGTGTTTGGTCAGCCATGAGGCTAAGGATGTCTTCAAGTTAGGTGCATGTCGTACCACAGAGACGTGTTCCTGAGTGGAGTCCCTCTTGTCCTTGTGTCTTTCTTTGTGTTACAGCCCATAATTTTTAAAAAAGGAAAGAGACAGTTCTGTCTATATATTGATAATGACGAATTCCCCTAACTACAAGAAGAAAAAATAGGGTGTGGAAAAGGGCCTAAGATGTGCTATTACATATGGAAAGAGAGGGAGGGAGGGATGGGGAGAGAGAGGGCCAAAAGCCTTGAGGAATAGAGTAACCCAACGCCGAAACAGCGGTTGTCTCTGGGCAGGAGACATGGGGGACCAGGCGACAGGGTCAGAGGAAGAATGGCCGGCTGTGTACCCTTTGTGTCTTAAATTTCATACCACACGAAGATATTACCTATTCAAAATGAATAAATTAAAATACCTAACAAAACGTTTTCCGGCCGCTCTAACCACACTTTTCCACAAGGGGTCGCTATACAATGATGTTGAACTCAAGTTCTCACCAGGGCAAACCCCTCAGCGTTCTCCATGCCCTCCCCAGGAATGAGATCGCGTCCTCATGATGTTCTTACTTTATCTTACGCCTCATGTTCCAGAGGGGGAAAAAAACTCAATACACAAATGTGTGCAGAAAACAAATAAGACGCATTTAAAATGGAGTGCAAAAAGACAAAAGTGGAGAGGTGATATGAAGCCAGGAGTGAGTTTCCGAGAAGCACGGTATTAACCATCTCCCCTTTTGTTAATGCACAAACTTAGATTCTAAGGTTTCTAACATCCGAAGCAAAAAAGAGGAAGTATGGTCAGTCACAAATTACAACTCTTGCTCAGGAGAATAACTAGACAAAAACAATTTTTTCCCTGGTAGTCTGCTAAGGACAGTCCATGAGGACCCTCTAGGTAACATTCCTGCCGTTCTGAACAAGAATAATCTACAATCTCTAGGGAAACCATGCCGCCTTACTCTCGGAGAGAAGTATAAGGTGCTTTGGACTTAGAGGAAAAAGGTTTTACTCATGGTTAAGCATGAATGAAAATGAAAGTAAAAATACACGCTATAGAAAAAGAAGAAAAGCCAGAAGACTGTGCTTTGAAAAACATTCCGTGTCTTACAGGTAAAATAAACCTGAATGTTTTCACTTGGCTGGATTTTTCCAAATTGGGGAATTGCTAAATCCCTTTCTCTTAAAGCTGAGCTGATGGTACTTGCGGCTACTAATGGGTTAAACCCTGTCCTCTAAGTTCAAGGGAAATCAGCCCTGTTCCAACATTGCTACTGGCTCACAAATGCTGGGCGTTAGAGTATAAAGACTGGGGAAGGTCAGTGTGTAGGAGACAGTTTTCTCCTACAGAAGCTACAGCAGTTACAAGAAACACTGACAATTATGGATCCATCTGACATTCAAAGAATAAAGATAGCTGTCATTGGTGGTGGCTTGGTAAGAATCTGTTTGGACATCTTATGCCTCCTAGTGGTATTATGTTAATTATCATTACTCTTAATGATTATTACTAATCACCTGTGTGGATTATTCACTTTCTTGTGAAGCTTTTTTTCTGATATCTAAAAACATGCATTTGAAATACGGTATTAGTTTTAATTTGCTCTTTTCTAGGAAAGGTATTTTATCCAGTCGATACAAAAGTGTCTTTTTTCCCTTGTCATTTTAGTTTAACAGTTCTTAAAAACAGAAATAGAGCAGATTGAATTTGATTTATCCCAAACTGGCTGTGCTTTTGAAAACAGACATTAACGTAAACAGTCACTGTAGCCAGAATGTTTGCTTTGCTTTGGTTACTAACTCAGTGTATACCGTCTGATCAGAATAAAAGGGCCAAGAAACATGAAGCTGATGCAAAATTATCACATTGGATGTTCACTAGTTAATTGGGAATTATACCTATTTGGTCTCCTATCTCATTTGGCTGGTTCCAGTGGAGCCAGAAGGGGCTGGAGTAGCATGTTCCCCTTACAGGCCCGTGAGATGAACATGCGGCCGTTCCCCTTCCCCGCCTCCCCCCCACCCCCACACCGAGCAAGTGCGGGGGGGGGGGTGTCTCTCCTCCTTCCCGTGTCCCCCACCAAACCTAGTTCTGTTTAACAGAGGGCTGCCTCAGGTAAACTGTATTTTTCTCCTCTCAACACAACTCCTATTTTGGAATTAAAATATCCCATTAGTTAAAGTTTGATCATTGTGTTTTTATCTTTGGCATTTCAGGGAGGAGAAACACAATGGGGAGGACAGCAAATAAGTAATTTCAGTGACAGATAAGCACTATGAGCATCACTTGCAGGCTTTCAGCCCCTTTGCAGGTATGCATTCATCCATTTACTCAACCAAAATGTATTAAGGGCCTAATATGTGCCAGCCACTGTTCCAGGCTGTATCTAAATCTCATACATATATTTATCTAGTACATGCTAATATTGTTTTTTGTCCTGCCTTCCTTACTGTCTTTCCCAAAAAGTACTATGACAGTTCCTCTAACATCTCTGGTTCTAAATTTCAAGATGGCAAAGGAAGTCAATCACATGTCATTTTGCTCAGTGCATATGACGTATATAGTCATTTCTTCATACCAGGCTTCAATCCAAGTCTTATCAAAATTTTGCATAACATGAGAATTCATGAATTCAACAAAATGTTATTGCATGCTTGCTGTGTGCCAACATCCTTCCTAGGTGAGCATTTCAGGAAGGAGAAAGACTGGGGAAGGCAGCAAATAAGAAATTTCAGTGAGAGGTAAGCCTGATAAAGGCATGCAAGCAGGCTAATGCTGTATAGAGGGTATCAGTGGGGGGTCTACGCACAGTGTGGTCAGGAACAGCGCGCCTGAGGAGGGGCACCCAGGGACAGGGCTACAGAAAGCATTTACAGTGGAATGAGCCCAGGAAGAGAAACCTGGGGTGATAATGAGCTGGCTCTCGGCCAAGGTGCAGACAGAAAGGCAGAAAGAACAATGCTGCAGGAGTGGCTGGGGCGGGGGTGGGGGTTGGTACCGAGGTAGCCCGGCTTCCCAGATCTCAGAGGGCAGCAAGCTGATTGAGCTGTTCTGAGCACAATGGGAGGCCACGGGAGATTTTTAAGCAGGAAAGTAAATTGTGACTTTTAAAGATTCCTCAGGCTATTATGTTGAGAAGGACTGAGAAATTTTAAGAAGACAACATAGAGCAGTTAGGAGACTGTTGTGTTTGTCCAAGACTTGGACTAAGTAGGGTGGCAGCAGGGACATCGCTTAAAATATCTCATGGGAACCCAGAGGGGGTAACAAATATGTGACTGGGGGTAAGATTTTGGAAGGCATTAAAAAATGTGGGATGGGCTTCTTCCCGAATAACATTTAAACTTCATCATGGAACCACTTCATTGTCTGGGCACACATACGTGTGCTAGAAAATAAAAGACATAAATTAATATCCAAGTGTTAAGAGGCAACTAAAACTCCTCCACAAAGGAATTCTGCCCCTCTTACTGCTCAGGCCCTTGCCTTGGGATCATCATTGTCTCCTTTTCTCATTTTATGACAACCTTCATTCCACTTTTACTCCACCGGGAGAGGTTGGTATCCAAAATCTATTGTCATCTCCGGCCATTGCCACCATCCGCCTCAGGCCATCATCACCCCTCACCCCGGTCTGTAACCACCTGCTCAGGGTCTTCCAGCGTCTGCTCTCATCCACAGACGGCTCATTCTCCATACAGCAGCTAGAGCGCCCTTTTAAAACCTAAGTCTGATCATTATCACTCTTGGCTTAAAAGCTTCCAGTGATTCCCATTGCAAAAACAATTTCAAACTCTTTACCAAAGGCCGTACATGAACAGAACCGATCTACTTGCCTAGCCTCCCCTTCCCCCTTATTCTATGTTTGCTTTTGGTTTTTTACCCATTTATTAAATGTCTAGTCCAACTAGGATATAAATTTCCAATGTATTCCAGTGGCTGGCAGCAGATTTAACATTACTTCATGTTATTATTTAGGTAGTATTTGATAACTAAATGAATGGGAAGAATGAAAAAAAATTTTTAAGGATATGAAGGACATTTCATAACAGATGAAATCTTGAATATTGAGGATATTATGAAAAAAGCATTACTAAAGCAATTCAAGAAGGTTCAATTAAATACACAGAGGACCAAAGTATTTTCTCGCCCATCTTCTTCCTTACGTTTTTTTTTCACCTTTTCTGTTCTTTTCCTCCCCATGGGGTTGTATCCTAACTAACATTTTAAAGGCTCTCCCTGGCCCTTAGGGAAAATGGAGAAGCTTTACTCAGAAGTCCCAAGAGTAACGTGAGTCTGCCTCATTGTTCTCAGTGGTAACCCCCCTGGGGAAAAGTCACCCTAAGAATCTGTCCTTGCTCTGCCCTAGCGATCATCTGATCCTGGGGCAAACCAGTTGATTTCTGTTGTTTGAAGACATGTTCAGTCAAAGAGGTCAGAGGAATCAACAGATGAATCAATAAGGGAACTAAAGGTGATGGAAACTGTAAAGCATGATCACGAACTGGTGAAAGTGTAACCGGGAGAGTAGGAAAGGATGATAACACAGTATTACAAAAACATGAATCTGGATATGTGGGAAAACCGCTGCATTTATGGCTGAGGACTCGACTCAGGCATTTTCCAGCGGTGTGATGCACTGCTCCCCACCCCTCCCACCGTCCTGGGAGCTGGAAGGGCGGCCGCTCCCCTCCTGTAAAGGCCCTGGGTTTTGTTTGCCATCATCGCTAGCTGCATTCTATTAACGTTGTTAATGTGCAGAGTTTATCCCCCAGAGAAGTGTTTTTAGTCTAGAGGTTATCTTATCTTCGGGTCCTGCTCCCTTCCCTTTTATGACGGTGGTCCCAGGGCCTTGTACTGTGAAACACGCCACGCACACATATCCTGTGTGCATGAGTTTGCTTTCAGAGCAAAGTGGGGATGGAGCTCTTGGAAGTCGTGGGCAGTTAAGAGAAAGACAAGTGTTTTTCATCACAATGGTGGCGTGAGGAATTGGGGCCTTCAAAGGACTAACTCACAAAAGGATGCAAAGAACAAGCTCTCCTTTGCAGGCTGGAAGGCATTTGGCAGGGGAAGTTTTCCAGTTCTACCAAGTCAGCCTTGGGGAGAAACTGGCATCCGAGCTGCATCACTTAGTGTTTCTTCTTCACCAAGTGGCAAGTCCAAGAAGTCAGAAGAGAGGCGACCTCTCCTGTCCATGTATCTGGAGCTGTGTCAGTACTCAGGCCCTTGGGAATCAGAAATGCTGCTTCCAGGGACTGTTTCCAGTGTGATGGGGATGCTCAGAGCCAGGAGGCCCTCCTGGTGGCAGCGACAGTGACTTGAGCCCTCACTTTTTGGGCGATGCCAAGGACCTTGGCTGAAAGGACCATTAAGCACTCCAGGCTCCTCCATGGCCGTCGGTCGCAGAGCCTGTCCAGGCGTCTGGCATACACGCCGGCGATGGATGTTAGGCTCTTACTGAAGCATTTCTTCTGTCTCCCCGGCTGACAAGCAGCCCCATTCTCCGTGTGTTTGGCCCAGCGAAATTCTCCATTAAGAGATATTTAGAGGGTAAAGTCTTTCAGAACATCAGGATAAGGACACTCATGCATTTTATGACTTTCTGCTGATAATTGTGCCCTGCCCCCAGTAGTGAAATCAAGTTAGTGGCCTCTGCTGATGAAATTGCCTTGAAGCAGCTTGGCCTTGACTCTGAGAGGTTATGTCTCACAACGATAGATGTTAGATGCTGTCACAGATTTATAGGCTCACATGGCCTGGATGCTACTGCAGCCCTAGACAGGGTTCCTCCCTGCTCTCTTAGGCCCTCTCCACCTCACCACTCACTCTTCCCTCAGCTTGGGGGTTAGAAGCAGCACGAGGCAGAGAGGAGATGGAGTGAGTGTAGGAGGGTCTGCAAGCAGCTGCCAACCCAGGAGGTCTTATTCTGTCTGGGCCTCTGTTTCATCTTGGGCTAAAATTAGCCTGTAAGTCTTTTGACTCTACAATTCTACTGTTTCTATTTCATACTTCCTCACTCACTGATCTCTCCTTTGTTCTCAATGTGGCCTACATAAAAGCAGAAATCAAATGTTATCTGGAATTTTCACTTCCCCCAAAGTAAATAACCTAGACACAAAGTATATATCCCAGGCATAAAATCTCATAATTTTGGGTCATGGTGTATATATAGCTTGGTTCAGGGTATATACTTTTATTTTATGCAAATGTTAGTGAGTTAAACTGAGTGAAAGGACTTAATTATTATTAGCCTTTATTCTTATTTTTATTTTATTGTACTGAAGTAAACAAAACTCCATTCACTCCATTCTTGTTTTCTACTCACCAGGCAGTGAACCTTATATAAGGAAAACCCTCATTATCCAGCTCCTTTTACAAACAGGAGGAGGGTGGATCTCTCTGCCGCTGTAGAGGTCATCCTGAATTTGCTTGATATCCAGGACCAGCTTTGATTTTACTCTGCTAGCTTTCCTCAGTCTTTTGTATTTTGCTTATGCTCCAGTTCCTCTCACCAAACAAGTTTTCTTTTGATCTCTTGCTCATGTATCTGTATTTCTCTACCAGGTTTATCTAACATTTTGAGATTCTTTATGCTCCTTGATGGACTGCTAAGATGCCTGATACATCCCACTTTTACCCACATAACTGAGAAAACTCATCCCTCAGAGTTTACTTCATTTAGTACCTGGTGAGCTGTAACTACAACGGTTCCAATAACTTTCAACAGCTCAAAGCCTTGTTAGCTGCCTGCAAAGATGTGTTTTTCTTTCCTCTTCATTTGTCCCCAAACACTCTCAGTTTGTGCATCTGTCCATTCAGATCCGTCCACCCACCTATTCAATCTGTCCACTCAAAGAGACTACAGCATTCTTACAGACTGTGGATGGTAACCTAAACTGGTACTTTTTTCTGGAAGACAATTTGAAAAATATTTATATTAATAGTCTTTAAAATATGGGGGAATTGCAGAAAGTAACAGGAGCTATTCTTGAGCTGGCCTCAGCAAGGCATTGCATTTAGAGAACAGCTGCCCTTCAACCTAAGAGGAATGAAAAGTGAGAAGAATCTATAACACAGTCTCTCAGGAACACCAAATCTGGACTACTTTCAAAACCCACAGCAAAACCTTATAAAAATAATCTTGCCCCACTCACTCTCTCAATCTTTTTCACAAGCTTTGCAACTATTCCATAAACAAAACCAAAGGTGATCAGACAAATTCCTCCCTTACTCTAGGCTATCAAAACCCTCCCTGCAGCTAATTGCAGACTGTCTTCTCTCTCCTTCCCCATTCCCCAGTTATCTTTATTCCTCCCCAGTACTGAGGCTCAAGAGCCAACGGGGAAGGTAGAGAGATGGTGTGGGTCTCAGGAGTTTCTCAGGCAGGCTTGGTGCTTTTCACTAAGACTTGCCCTTTGGTGGACCATTTCGTCGAAGGAAGTGGGTGTGCTCCATATGATTGTGTATATCCAAAAAATTAAAATGCCTTCAATGTCCAAATACAAGAGCATTATATGAAACAAAATGTAACATGATTATTAAACATTATGATTTAAAATATTTTTGACATGGAAATAGATTCACAGTATATTATTCATTTTTTAATATGAAATCATAAAATAAAACATACTTGCTGCCATTTTTAAAAGAAATACCGTGTTTTATATACATGGGAAATGTTAGCACTGGATCTCCCAGGTGGTAAGATTGTGGGAGATTACTTTTTTCCTTCATGTTTATCTGTATCTTCTATTTTTTTTAATAAAAAGAATACTGAGTTCTTACTAAGTATCAGGTATTGTGGTTCGTACCAGAAATAAAAAGAGTGATAAAATACAAACCACATAAATATCATTATTCTCTGAGCACTCACAGCCTGGTGGGAAAGTCAGACAGGGATGTAAGGAACTCAATTCATTTTGAGAGACATTAAGACACATATATACATCTGTGGAGTTACGGAAGAAAAGGCAAAAAAACCTTTTGGAGGAGGAGAGGCATCAAGAAAAATTGCACTGAGGATGAGGTTTGAAAGAAGGCTAATGTTTCCCAGATAGGGCAGAAACAGATAGCTCAGGCAAAGGAACATTATATGCAAAAGTACTGCACAAGTAGTGTCGAACTGCACAACATATTCAGGGAATCTACAGTAGCTTGGTTGTGCCCTTACAGCCAGAGCAGGGGCGAGCAGGCAAGGAGCTGAGCAGTCAGGCTGCGGTTGCATTTAAGAATCTTTCTTGTCATGTTGAAACTATGGACTTTTTCCTGAAGACTTAGGAAGAGCTAATAAAGGACTTTAAGTCAGAAAATGCATTATCCAATTTCTGTCTTACAAAATACCTAGCTCTAATTCAGAGTATGGCTTGAATAGGTGGAGACTGGGAGGGGAGGATAATTAGAAATCTGTTGCAGTGGTCCGGGTGAAAGATGAGAGCTGCATGTAAGGCGGACTGGGGTATGGGTGGGAGATGTATTTTGAGAGAGATTCAAGAGGAGTAATCAATAGGACTTGCTGCCTAATTAAATACTGGCAGGTAGAGAGGGTGCTAAATGTCCTCTGAAGTGTCCTGGTTGGGGAAACCAGTGGGCAGAGTTGCCATTCTCTAAGATGTAGAATACAGGAGGAGAAGGCTTTGAAGTACCTGGGATGAGAATAAGTTGAATTTGAGGTATGTTGAGATGGAGATGTTTGTAAGACACCCAGATAGAGAGAGGTTCAGAGGCCAGAGATGACGTTCAGGAGAAGGATGTAAGTAGAGGAAAAGTCATGAATAAGCTTTTCTAAGAACTCCCAGGGAAGGCCTGGAGGACGCTCATCTTTTCATCATCAGGGGAGGGAAAATCAGACTACTCTTGGCCTGGGAGACCAACTCCAGATGATGCAGGTCAGAGAGCCCTGGGTAGGTGTAAATGATCAAACAGTATTTGGCATAACGTGCAGTTCTAGCCGAGGTAATAGTTACTAACAAAGTATGAAGGCATTTTTATGTGCTTATTCACAGTAGGTGTAGTTAACAGCTCATTCTTCTTACTATGTTCAAAGATCGAATTCTTGAGATACCAGTTTCCATGATAAGGAGGTATAAACAGACTTTTAAAAAGTCTGGTGACAAACTCAGAAACACCTATGATTCTTCAGAAGAGTTTTATATGCTTCATTAAGTCAGAAGTAGTTGACACATGTTTAACATTACATTATCATTTCATTTCAAGCACATTACAATAAAGAGGCATAAAATGCATGAAATTTTTATAATCATGATGCCCCTTCCTGTGAAGGTCAGCATCTGTAAATTAAAAGGTGCAGTTTTCTCATTATCATCAGACACTTGAGCAGTACACGTGGACAGGCCACATGGGAACCAGCAGAAACTTAGCGTATCCTATTACGTAAAACCACAGCAGCTAAACCCTAGAGGCACACCTCAGTATTTATATAAAAGAAAATTTCAAATTATGTATTTTCAAATTGGTAAGTTAGGCATCAGTATAAATGGGCCAGGGTGGGATCAAAACACATAACCCTTAAAGAAGGAGGTAAGAGGAAACAAAAAGAAATTGGAAAAAAAGAAAGAACCCTAAACTGGTAAATCCATAATTACATATAACCAAAGGATCTCCTCTGAGCTTTGCTTATTCGCAAACAGACTAGACCAATTTTTAATAAAACTTTTAATTTACAAATTATTTTATGACCAAAACTGTTTTTCACTGTGCTCTTTTGGTGCCTTAAAACAGACACTTTTTATAATTGTCCGTGTTCTTAACAGAACTGTCCTATCTCTATCAAGTCTTAATGCCAAGAAGGCACCTGGTGAACGCTGTGGATTGCTCCCTGCTGTCTTACCCTGCCTGTTTCTTCTCTCCTTTCACTACCCCCACACCCCATCCCCACTGTGCTCAGGAACCAGCTGCGCCTCAACCAACAGTCTGTAGTAGGCTCAGAATGGTGTGCACACATTTTCTTTTCCTTTTATATCTTCATGTCTTGTTAGCCTTTCTTCCAGGAAGTTAGAAATTACTGACAGTTATTCCCAATGGAGCACATTTTACAGAAAGCAAGAAAGGGAAATAAAGTTAGAGTTGAAAGAATACTTTACTGATCGCATTATTAATCCTTCCAGCTAAACTGACCAGTTTCTTTTTCTTTTAGTTTTATCGCAAACCCTAGTTACACAGAATTGGAATTGTCATAATCTTTATTTCAGGACACAACTATTATGACAGGTCTTAGAGAAGACATTTTTCCTTACCTTTTTTGCTTGTTGGTTTATTAATAATAATAAGTGGCAGCAGTGGCTTGGGACTCACCACTCAACATGAGAATTAACATATTGCCAATGACTGTCATTGCTACTGCCCACCCGTTAAAAGCATTGCCCTGAAGCTTGTGTTTATCATTCCTTTGCTTGTGTGTGTGTGTGTGTGTGTGTGTGTTTTATGCATATATACATTTATATGCTATTGCATAATTTCAGAAATGGCTGCATGGGAAAACTTCTAGAAATTATATATATGCATGTATCTATGGTACAATTTTAGTTGTCATTACTTTTAAGTGTGTCATACAGTACAAATCACCTGGAACTTATTCTTTTCACGTGCAGAATTACTAATATATTCATTCTGCTGCATTTTATTGTGACTGCACCATAGTTTATGTGTCCATTCCTCTGTCCCTTCCATCTGGCTATTTCCAGTATTTTTGTTTGTCTGTTTAGTTCTGAAAAGTGCTGCTGTGAATCTTATGGCAATTTACCTCTTTGAATATCTCTAGGGTATATGCCATGAAGAGAACTTGTTGATTCATCATATATGTGAAAATTCTACTTGATGAGATAATTTTGAGCAATGCATGAGATCCAACTGGTCCTCATCCTCTTTAACATTTAATATTTTCATGAACTTAGATTATATTTCATCCTATTGTGTCCATACCACCAGCGGTTCTTTTTCTCCCCCCATCCCATATTGGTGCACATTCGATTGGTGAACATATGAGATGTGTTGGAAGGCCAGGGATCAACACTGCCAACTTCAGAAAGGACTGGAGCTGAATCTCCACCCAAAGTAGCTTCCTCTCCCCAGTCCTGGAATCAGTTTCGGTTAAGAAAAGGAATGCAACCCTGTGACAGTAGACAGGTGGCCCGCCAGTGGCTAGAATGGAGCAATTCTGAACAGAGTCCCTGAGACTCAAGTTTGTCCTCAGTTTGTTAGAGCTCGTTTGCTATAGCTGAGTTTCCAGGAAGTGGAGGAATGGATTTCTTGCTGCTCTACTCCTAGATGATGGCCCTGCATGAGACCTGCACTGACCACCTGCTGTTTAGAGTATAGCTTGCCTGTCCTACTCGCTCCCTCCCTGGCCTGTTTTCCCACTTAGTTAAGAGCCATTTCTAAATTACTTCCTCCTGCCTCAAACCAACTTTCCTGACCCTGGTGGTCCCTCCTCAATATCCTCCCCCTGTTCTGGTTTCTGGAATTGTAACACTGCAGAAGAAAGGGGAGTTTCACAAACCTTTTTCTTTTCCTTCAGTGAGACTTCAGCTATTTAGCCTTTAATCTCTTCTTTATTTTTTTCTAAATGCTGTAGAGCAATTTAGCTTTTGGAAGAAATTCACTTTATTGTATGGACTTCACTGTAAGCTGATTGTTTTTCTTTTTCTTGATACAAACTTACCACTACTACTGCCTTTCCAAGATTTTCTTCAACACACAAGCCAAAGGAACACAGACAGGCAACTTTTCATAATTTGGAGGAAAGTGGGGAAGGAAGGAAGAGTTCTAAGAAGATGCTCATGTTTGACACGAGGAAATCACCTGCAGTGAAATCAAAGGAGCTGTGATCAGTGAAACTTGGACTCCAGGATGCCGCTGGAAAGGAGCGAAGGAGGAGATGAAAGGTGTTGAGACACACAGTTTTCTGTGCCAGATATCAGGCCATACCTTTAGCTCAGACAGCTTGGTCACTGCCAGGAAAATGACAATAGTCATAGAAGGTGAAGTCGCTTCCGAATGAGGGAGTAAAATGATCTGATCAGACACACCGAGTGTCGACAAGTGATATGCTCATAATTTCAGAAATGACTACATGGGAAAACATAGTAGGTTGGTTGGCTTGTTTATTATGCCTATTTTTTTAGAGCAGTGCAAGTTGCACAGCAAAATCGAGGAGCAGGTACAGAGATTTCCCACACACACCCTGCCCCATTTTCAACATCCCACCAGAGCTGTACATTTGCTATGTTTGATTTCCCTACCATGACACAGCATCACCCAGAGTCTGTTGTTTGTACTGTGGTTCACTCATGGGTTCAGACAGATGTGTAATGACATGTACTCATTGTCAGGGTAGCATGCAGAGTGTTGTCGATGCCCTGGAAATCCTCCGTGCTCTGCTTACACCCCCAACCCTGGCATATTTATTATAACAAAATAATTGAACATGGATATCTTGGTTGGCCTCCCAGTATATTAAATATGTGAATTGCTTTGCAAAAGTTAAATTTGAAAACTTTCCATACACTTACTGGTTTAAATAGGGACTAAGGTTTTAAATAACCATCACCAGTCTGCCTAGGTGGAATAATATGAAAAAAAAGTTAGGGGCTCATGGTATCACTGAATGGCAAGAGGAGACGCAAGTCCTGAACCACTAGATTTTTTAAAAATAATTATGTAAGTGATTAGAGGCTAAGATGCCTTGGAGCAGAGGAGTGAATACTGGTGTGGAGGAAATAAAAGAGGGTAGGGCTCCTGTGCCTGCACCTGGTCTGACTAATAGACCCTGAACATTGAGCAGGTACAAGGCCCTCTCCTCAGCCCCAACCCCAACTGGAGCTGCTGAGAACCTTCCAGGCCTCACATCTCAGAGCTCCTCTGGTCAAGTCTCCTCTCCCAGATGGGTGCTTCTCCAACTCTTTGGCTCCTCTCTCCCAACTCACCTCCTCATTGCTGCCCTCCCTCCCCAAGTCTTCACAGGGCCTCTGGATCCCAGTTTCATGGGAAAAAAATTCCCAGGGCTTTCACTTTACTCATTGAATCCCTCCTTGAACTCCTGGCCTTAACTTAAACCAAAGATCAAAGACTACCTTGCAGCCTTCTGAAGCTCAAGAATCTCAAAACAGGGTTGCCAGGTATTCCTACTTACACCACAACTCCCTGCCCTGTGAGTCTCCATCTGTCCACGCAAACCCTTTGAGGCTTGTGTCATCTCCTTATACTGCCTTCTGTCACTGACCATCATTCCAACTGATCATCAACTCCTCGCTTTCCATCCCATCCACATAGCCAAATCCCATCCTGCTCGATTCTGGTGGTTTTCTTTCTCCACCTAGAATCCAGCTGGTTCAGCACTGTGAATCAAAAATATAGCCTCACGTCTTGGTGCCACTATAAATTCTTCATATCCATCTTCAACTATATCTTCAATGCTATTCAGTCAGATCTCTAATTTATTGATGAGGAGCTCACATCCTGGAACCAGACTGTATCCATCTGTATCTCGACACTAACTCTAGCACTCACTAGCTGTGTTACCTTAGGTGACCCACCTAACCTCTCTGTGCCTCAATTTCCATACCTGAAAAGAAGACAATAACAGCACCTTCTTCAGAGTGAATGGTACATAACAACCACTTCGTGAGCATTGTGCATAATTACTATTATTTCTTTAATCAGATTTCTCTGTTTCATTCTTTCTAGGAGTTATTTTTAGCCTTTATCACATACTTCTAGTAGAATCTTCTTCCTCCTGACCCACCCCACCCTTATATGGCTGACTTCTATTCATTCTTTTAATCTTAGCTTAGATTTCTTTTTTTTTTTTTTCTGAGAAGTCGCACCCTAACTCCACACCCCAACATTTGGGTTAACGATCCTTCCTCTCTTAGGTTCGCTCTTAGCTGAACTTCCTGTGTTATGACTGACTGTAATACCCTTGACAGGCCTGGGCATATCTTGCTCTCTGTCATATTCCTAGCACATAGCTGGCACATAGAAAAAAATCAGTAAGTATGTGTTGAATAAATATACAAATAATATTTGAAACAAATGAAGACCCAGACAGGACTGTGAACTCAGCCATTGTGTATTATCTTTGGGTTACTTTTAATGCCTGAATGGGATAGAGGGGATAGATTAAAGAAAAAGAGGGGATAGATTAAAGAAAAAAGGGGATGCAAACTCAACAGTCCAAGCAGGTTTATTGCTGAACCTGAAAGGGCCCCCCTGTCCTGGCCAGCAGAACAAAGGAAAAAAGAGGGTCTCTAACATGTCAAGAGGCTTTTTATGGCCAGGGTTTTGGGGCCTCTTTGAGGGGAGGGCTCAGGGGAAAGGTGGGCTTGTGGCTTGCTGACATGTCCTCTGGAGAATGCTTGTAGCCTAGGGTAGATGACACCTAGGTCTCTCTGAAACTATGGGTGGGCTTATTTAAAAGCTGATACTCAGGTCCTGATTCGACCAGTGCCTAACCAAAAATCTTGTAAAACTTAGGAATTATAAATATTTTTCAGAATAATAATTTTTGTATGTCTCTTGAAAGTTGTTTTTATATTTCCAAAAGGATTCACTGTCTTTATCAACTTGCCTCTTCTCTAAGTGTCAAAATAGTTGCAACCTTCAAAGCTCTACTCAAAAGTAATCTTCTCCAAGAAGCTTTTAACCAATCCCTCTGTTCCGGTTATCCACTACTGTGTAACATAGCACCCCAAAACTTAGTGGCCTGAAATATTAATCTGTTACTTTGCCTCAGAATTCTGGGTGGACTGTCATGTGGTTGGGGCTACAGCCATTTGAAGGCTTGACTGGCAGGGTGTCCAAGACGGCACACTGCCATACCTGACGGTTGGTTTTGGCTGTTGGTGATTGAAGAACTCAGCTGAAGCTCTTGCCTGGAGCTACTGCATGTGGCTTGTCTATGTGCTCGGGCCTCTCACACATGGCAGCCTCCAGAGAGTTACTCTTCTTACATGACCACGGGCTTCCGAAAGGCAGAAAGCAGAAGCTTCTAGGCCAGTAAGGACTATGTGTGGGAATAGCTCGAGTGTCACTTCTACTGCATTTTATTGATCAAGTCTGTCACAGGTTCTCCTAGATTCAAGGAAGTGGAGAAATAAAACCCATTTCTTGATAAAGGAGTATAAAGGCCACATTGAGGAAGAGCCTGTAGGATGGGAGATACAGTTATGGCCATCTTTGAAAAACATAATCAGCCACACCCCTTGAGGCGAAATTAATCCCTTTCTTGAGTGTTCTCTAGGCATTATTCCTTTTTTTTCCCCACATTGATTTCCACCTCTGGGCCCAGAATTATTTTATAAGGAAAGATCTTTCCATCTGTAGCACAGAAAACATTGGGTAAATGGAATAAAAAGATAAGACTCAGACATGTAATTATTTTTATATGTAATTTTATATATACATATAAAAACATATAAATGTTTTGTGATTAAATTTATGTTGTAAATTTTTAACCAACCCTTTTTAGAAACTCAAATAATGTAGGGGATCGACAAAATTTTCATGTGAGCCTTCATAGTCGAAAGTAGTTTACTAAGCACTGATTGGTTTATATTTGTTTCTTCTTAACTAAAGTAGATGTTACTGAACCAAAGACAGCCTGGGAAACCTTAGATCTCTAAAGTTATAATTATATAATAGATGCTCAATAAATTTTGGCTTGGTTTGGACACAAATTTAATTTGAAAATGTAATCACTACCATTCATTTATCCATTCACCAAATATTGATCAGGACCTCACATTGCAAACACAATGGTGGAGGTTAAGGATAAAATGGCAAGCAAAAACAGTTTGCAGCCTAGGGAAGGGTAGGTAGATATTGATTACAAAGTTACCATAAGGTGTAAACTTTCAACTGTGTTGAGCTCTTTGTATTCGTTTCCTGGGGCTGCCGTATAAAGCACCACAAACGAAGGGTTTAAAGGACAGATATTTGTTGTCTCACACTCTGGAGGCCAGAGTCCAAAATCAGGGTGTTGGCTGGTTGGCCCCTTCTGAGGGCTGGGCGGGAGGGGTCTGTCCCAGGCCTCTCTCCTTGGCTCGGATGTGCCATTGCCTCCCCGTGTCTTCACATTGTCCTCCCCCTGTGCATGACTGTCTCTGTATCCAAATTCCCCTTTTATGAAGACTCCAGTCACATTGGGTCTGGGCCCACCTGATGACTTCATTTTATTTAATTACCTCTGTAAAGACCCTGTTTCCAAATAAGGTCACACTCTGAGCTGTGGGGGTTAGCAGGACTTTGGCCTCTTATTCTGGGACTGGGGGTGGGCCCAATCCCACTCTTACCTATTCTCAAAGAAAAAGCCCGTAGTGCTCCCAGAACTCACAAGGGGAGGCTGGAGAAGTCAGCGCGGCCAAGGAAGGCTTCCTCGAGTAGTGAAGCCCAGCAGAGATCCGAGGAGGAATGGGCACTTACTAGGTAAGGAGGGGAGAGAGGAAGATTCTTAGCCATGGAAATAAAAAGCTCTGCATGCCCTGGTCAGGGAAGCACAGGGTAAAGAGCTAGCGAGGCCGTGCAGAAGAGAAATGTGACCATCATTCCTAAATAAGACAGAGAAAATTTGAGGCCTACAATGTTGTTGTGTTTCTCTAAAGAGGATTATTTTTGCTTCTGTCAGGCAGCTGGGTTACAACAATCCCAAATTAATGTAATTCATTCAGGTTTATTTCCAGCTTAGCCTTCTTCTAGGATGTTCCTGTTTACAGTGCTGACCAGAGCCTGGGGGCTTATTGAACCCTCCAGAGTCAGGATGGGTGTCCTGAACTCCACATTTTGTCCTTCTAGCTTCAAGAGACTGTCAAAAATGCTGCTGAAGTTCTCAGCCTGTCCTGCAGCCAGTAGATATCCCTAGGCATGGCTCCAAATGCCTGGTCCATCTCTCTGTGATTCCATTTGCTCTTAGCAGAAAACTTAGTTCAAATGACCTATTTCACCATTCCATCAAATGGAGAATAGGTTGGCAAGAGGTCAGATGGATGTGGGTGGAGTAAACAGAAAACTTGACATCAGTCAAGCATGATGATAATGACAATAGAAGCAGAATGGGGAACATGAGAAGAGGTGGGCAGACTGAGGAACATTCTGAGGTAGAACTGGCAGAACTTAGAATGGCTTAGTGGAGAGAAGGCCAAGGATGAAGCCCAAGTTTCTAGTTGGAGCAGGTGGTGGGATGGGACATCACTTATTGGTATAGGGAATGTACGGAGAGAACTGGCACAGTGGAGGCAGGGCTGTCAGGCTTCCTTTTGGATCTGTTGATTTTGGGGTGCTCTGAGGCACTGAGGAAGCTCACCAATTAAACACTCACATGCATGAGCTCAGGAAGGAGGTCTGGGAAGGAGGTGTGTTTGCATCACCATAGAGGGGGGAGACAGCCCAGAGTGGAGTTTTAAGAAACTCCAATGTGCGATTGTCTTTCTTTGCAAGGGTGAAAGAGAAAAAGAGGAAATGGCCAGAGATGTGTGATGAAAACGAGAAAATGAGGGAAGATTAGTGTTTCAAGAAGAAAGGTTAGTTAACAGTATTGAACACTGCTGAAAATTCAACTGTGATAATTGAATACAGATGATGATCCAACCAAATTTCACTTACCAGTTATGAGGCAGTAAATACATCACTGCACCCTATATAAAGCTGTTAGGAGGACACCACCATAACGTTTTGGAAGACAATAGGCAAAAAACTGCATAATGTCAGGGTAAGAAAAGATTTCTTCAACAAGATACCAAATGCATTAACAATATTGTAAAAGATGGATTGAGGTGAATATGTAAAATGAAGAGTTCTCGTCATTAAAGGTACTACAGAATTTAAAAAGCAAGCCCCACAATGGAAGAAATTTGCAACATGTAAAAATGACTAAGGCTCCGTAGTAAGATCTGTGAATAACTCAAATGATCAATAGGAAAGGGTACAGAAATCCCCACAGACAATGGGTAAGAGAAGTAACCAGGCACTTTACAAAAGAGGAGATCCAGACACAAGAAGAAAGGCTCAGCCTCTTTAGTAATCAGTCACATGCAAATTAGAACCAGGTTCCACTCTCCACAGCATTTAAAAGTTGCAAAACTTCAGGTGCTGGCAGAGATGATCTCTTAGAAACTGCTGATGGGGAAACACAGTAGTACAAAGTTCTGCAACAGTTTGACATAAAACGTGAAAATACATAAACCTTTGACCAGGGATGTCCCTTCCTGGTATAAAACCCAGAGAAAGTCACATGCAGAGGGACCAGAATGTGTGTACAAAAATGGTCTTGGCCACATTGTTAGTAATATTCCCAGACCATCATTTTGCAATACATACATTGCAATATATACATTATGAAATCATTGTGTTGTAGTCCTTAAATTTAAACAATGTATGTCAGTTATATCTCAAAAGAAACTGGAAAACAATATTCTCAGACCAGAAACAATTCAAATGCTCTTCAACAGTAGAATGGCTAAATAATCAGTGAGATTTCATACAGTAAAGAATCATACAGTCAGGAAAATGGATGACATTGAGAGTTTATGTGCACCCATAGAGATGAATCTCATAAGCATATTGTTGAGTTAAACAAAGATTCAAAAAAATAAGCAAGTGTGATTCTAACTTTGTCAAAAGCAGGCAAAATTCAACTAAATCACCTAAAGGCATATACCTAAGTGTTAAAAATGATGAGAAAGCAAAGATGGGTTATTATGAAAGTCAGAATAATGTTTACCTCTGGGTGAAAGTTTGGGGATTATAACAGGAGCTGTGGGGTGGCAATGTTCTACTTTTTGACTTTTTGATCAGAGTGTGTGGTTATATGAGTGTTCACTTTCTAAGTATTCTGTAAACTGTACACATGTGTTAAGATCTTTCTGTATGAAAGCTGTATCTCCCTATACAAAAGAAAGACAAGAAAAAACTACCTCTAAAATTATACCACTTAAACTTGAGTTAATCCCATAATTTTTGCAAATGATACTTCCCAGTAGTGATTGAACAGATCCATGTGTTAACTGAGGCCAGCAAAAGTACAGCACATGCAATGTTGCATTTTGACAGTAAAAATTCACTATTAATATCTGGGACCAGATAAAAATATGAAAAAAAATTGCTTGTTTTCTAGGTTGGAGCATTAAATGCATGCTTCCTTGCAAAGAGAAATTTCCAAGTTGATGTATATGAAGCTCGGGAAGGTAAGACAATGCTGAACATTGCGGGATATGGTTCTAATTCTTTGATCTCTTCCTCTTCAGATTTTCAAAAGAAATTTTTGAAAAAAGAGGATGTTAGGCTTTTTTAAAAACCTCAGCTGTCTAAATTTAATTTCATACAAATTTACTGCTTTCAGTGTTTTCCTTAGGAGTCAACCAGGTCTTTTAATTTGGATGTGATGGCACATTGTTCAGGTGTCCATGCGCTCATCCAGTCCTGGCATATAAGCAGGTGTGTAACATGGAGCCTCCTTCCAATGTCTCAGATATCCGAGTGGCTAAATTTGCACGTGGAAGAAGCATTAACTTGGCGCTTTCTTATAGAGGACGACAAGCCTTGAAAGCCATTGGCCTGGAAGATCAGGTACCTTGTTAATGCATTTTCCTTCTAGAAGATAACACCCAGTGTTTTTGAGCAATTGCATGGTCATGATTTCATCCTGCTTTTAAACGTCATTTACCGTCAAGAACCTCTACATGAAAACTCATCTTAACATGCTTTTCAAACTTCTAAATTTGGCAAGAGGATGAATATTTGACACTGAGCACCTGGGGAGATGGGGGCATTACCTGGGGCAGCGGGATATTGGCCTCTGATGCTGGGCTCTCATGGAGGTGGTGACTCTTCTGCCTACGTTAGTGTGGCCAAGCTGGTATCCGTCTGTTGACTGTACAGGTCCATAATCTCTTCTCCACCATTCTGTACTTCAATAAGCCAGACTATGCTGTTTGTTAAGTGGTACCCACATAAACACTGCTTTACCTATCTAAAATTTGAAAACTTCTGAATTCTGAACATAATAGGCCTCAATGGTCTGGATAAGGATAGTGGGCTTATAGATTTTATTCATAAGGGCTCAATCCTACTGAAATTCTCACTATCATGTGGCTTGAAAATGTCAACTGAAATATTTTTCTAATAGTACTTTTGCTGACAATGTGTCTTTGGAATGATAAGTCAATACAAGCGGCATTTCTATCTCAATTTTTGCAGGTGTGTGTGTAGGAAAATGCTTAGCAGCAGGCTCAGGAGCCCTGGGTTCTTTCCCTATACATTACTCTTCTCTTGTGATCCTGAGAAAATCACTTAACTTCTCTGACAGTGAACTGCTTTCTCCCATTATGCTATGTGACTCAGACCATATAAGCTTTAAGTCGATTCCACAATCTAAAGGTTAAACAAAAGCAAAAAGCTAAAATTTGAAGAAATTTAGTTTCCACTGATTATTTACACCATACTGTGTTTTCAAGGGCCCCTTATACTATTTTCCAATTTTTTTGAAAAAGCACAATTTAAAAATAGTACCTGTCTTATTTGTGTGATGCCACATTACAGAAATCGAAATCGGTATTTCTGGTTTTATTTCAGATTGTATCCCAAGGTATCCCCATGAGAGCAAGAATGATTCATGCTCTTTCAGGAAAAAAGTCTGCAATTCCCTATGGGACAAAGTCGCAGGTAGGTGAACCCTGAATTACTGTTTGGTTACAGCTGAGTCTAATGTCTGGAACTTGTCGCTTGCTTGGTGACCCTTTTTGTCATCTGTAGACCTACCTTTGGTGTTACCTGTCCCAGTCTAGAATTTGGGGACGTATACTAGTTAACAAGGGCCCAGCCCTTAACCAACATTCAATAAGAGTTAGTTACATCACCATCGCTATTAGGATGTTTTTTTCCTCTATGCTTTGCTCACACTGGCCTGGGACACCCTTTCCCTCCTGTTGCCTTCCCATTACATAGAGAAGATTACCATGTATCTATCAAGCAGCATAATATGCAAGAACAACTCTAGAGGGTTTTACAATGTTGTTGCCAACCCCAAACTGACTCTCTTGCCCAAAATTTATTTAAAATAGTACTTAAAGAATGAGCCAGAAATGGTTTCAGTGCTGTATAATTTCTAAAACAACAGAGGCCAGATGGTGATGTAGAGTTTACAAAAGAAAATCCATTATCCTGCTTTGTATTTTTCTTCTTATCTTCTGCATAGTAACATGGTAACTACAGAGTTGGGCAAAGTATATATTTTTTAATCTAATTATACCTCCTAAGTTGGTTTCTTTGAGAGAGAATCAATGTACCAAATATCAATCAGCCAGAAAGAAACCCCAACTTTCTCTATCCATCAAAGCCTCATCTTATTAAGTGTAGAGTCCAGGTGAGGTCCACAGCCCTCTGGATCTCTGACCTTCTGCTGAGCTCCCATTACAGGTATTATCAGTGCTTCTCAGACTCACAGGGATCTTGTCAAAGTGCAGAATCTGGTTCTGGAGGGCTGGGGTGAGGCTGAGGTTCTGCATTTTAAATACATTCAGGTGGTGTCCAAGCTGCTGGTCCAGGAACCACACTTTGGGTAGCAAGAGATAAAGTACATATGCTAATGGGAACAGGGTCCTTAAGCAACTTATGATGATAAAAACGTCTGAACCACACCCAGTAGGAATGTCTCCTCCAAGTCTTCCTCCTCCAGCTACAGGTCTGTCTGCATTTTCTCCTTTGCGTGGTCCAGACTCCTCCTGTTTTGAGAGTTCTTCCCATTTACCCCCCAGATTGCCTTGGGAACTATCAAAATATTCTCTAAAATCTAGTGCAGGTCAGCACTCCCCAATTCTTATTCCTAACCCCCTTGCCCAGAAGGAGAAACGGTGGCCCATCACCAGAAAGCATTCTCACCTGAAGGCATTCAGGATAATGCAAACATTTTTTCCTAATATATTTGAAAAAGTCAGTACTGTGGCTATTGTCTTGCAAATCTCCAAAGATTCTCCGACTTTATTATGTCTGTTTAGGTTTATTATTTTTTTGGTTACAAAGGCCACTTTTTAGCTCTTATTCTTTTTTTTTAATCTGTTTTTTTTTTTAAGGACCTTTTTAAAGGTTGATTTGAAACAATTTAGTCTGTCAAACATAATCAAGTCACTAAGCAGCATCAGGTGGTAGCCAGTTACAGTATTGGATTAATAATGTTTAATTCATTTATAATCACTCTAATACATGCCTAGGAAGCATACACAGAACTTTATAAAATGCAATATGAAGAGTAAGAACTGTTAATGATGAATCATATTATAGATTTTTTTGCCATGCTTTGAGCTAAGATTTGAAATGGAGGGCTGCCAGCTTGCAACCAGAGGCTTGTTCCTGTTTTTGTCTTCTGATAAACTAAATAAGTTCAGTAAAGTTATCCAGATAGGAAATCTGGAGCTGGAATATGAACGTTATTTCTTTTTATCCATCACCAAAAATGAGGGTTTTTCTTGTTTTATTGAGAAATAATTGACATAGATCACAGTATAAGTTAAGGCATAGAGCATGGTGGTTTATTTTACATGTATTGTGAAGATTTGCTTATTCTTATTCATATTTACTCTTCATAAAATCAGCCTTTTAGAACAGGTGTTGGAGAAGCTAGATAGGCTGGGAGTGACTCTAACCATTGTTCACGGTACTGCCCCAGGGTGGGGGGTAGGGCAGACAGGGGCTTCACTGCTCTCCCTGCAGGACCCACGTGTCTGTCCTTCATTCTCAGATAGTACAGGTGTCAACTGGGCCTGGTAACTGAAGGAAAGAATATCTTCCCCAGGAAATGAGCAGGTCCTGATTTGAATGTCTCCTACCTGACTTTGAATAATGTGCGTGGTTTCCATTGAGATGAGTTGATTGATGACACAGGAGACCAGAAAACAGAACTGTGAGGCAGAGAATTAAGAGGCCTGTGAACTGTAATTTGTAGCAAAGACACAGGATGCTCCCCCATAGCATGACTGAGTCACTTTTACACTGTGGGTTTAGCTGTCAATTTTAAATGTCTGCACTTGGATGAGGTGAAGATTCATCAATTCGCCTATTTGTCTTAAATGTTGTGATGTCCTGTAATTTGGGGAAAAAAATATGCTTTAAATTTTTAAAGCAATGGATTCACCCTGACTAATGAAGCTACATTACAACTCTGGTGGGCTCACTTGTGCCTTTGTGGGCCTCTCTCCCTATAAAACAATAAATATGAAAATTTAGATTTTATGAGTGCATTGGTATAAAAATGAATATAATCCAGGCTGGATTCATTTTATATACTCATTATATTTATTTATTTTTCACCTGATTTTAAAATAAACTAAAATTAAACGATTTTCATCAGCCCCTAAAAGTATTGTGGATACCGGGGGCTGTGCCCACCGTGGGTCATGGATCAGCCCTGCTGACGTGTTACAAAGTCGGAACAACCCACAGGTGTCCTAGCAAGAGTTGATCCTCCTCCTGCCACAGTCCCCCGCCCACCGCCACACACTGACATACACTCCATTCACATGGAAATAAATGCTTTCGAAGTACTCTCTTTGGGAAATAGCACATTGATTCTAGTGGTGGCGTCGTCCTACTGACGTTTTTCCAGCAGCTCCATTTGGAGACCCAGAATGAAGATATGAGACTTACGATTTTGTTGTTGAAATAAAATCATGGTAGTGAAAATAATATTTTTGCAACAGGAGAAGGGTTTGGTTTGGTTTTATAGTATCTAACTTTGGAAAAACCTAAGTGTAAACTTAAGCATTATATTATATGTATTTGATTTTAAAAAGACTACTTAGTTCAATGCTTATAAAACTAAGCTTGCAAACTTCTGCTAAATAATAAATATTTCCTATTGCTGCGTGAATAACACAGAATCATATTTATGCATCCTCCAGACAAACAGTATTCACTATGTTTTTCTTGCAGTATATTCTTTCTATAAGCAGAGAAAATCTGAACAAGGAGCTATTGACTGGTAAGTGTAGGGTATTATTGACCAACCTATTGTCATTTTCAGTAACACATGTGAGACCGATCTTGTCACATGATTTATTGGGTTTTGTTTACTATTCCTTTGTATAGGTTATTAATAGCAAGACTATGGGCAGTACACAGTCCTTGAAAAGTTGCAGTGATACATCCTCTAGCATCTCTTTTTCATCTTATCACTGATCTAAATAAAAATCATTTGTTCCACATTTATTAAATCCCTATTGTCTTCGAGGCATCAGAATGAATAGTGCTTACCTCCCCGTGCAGAGCTCATGGTCTCCTATAATGACAGATAATACTTGAGCCATTTGCACAGACACGATGAGATTTGTCTTCCAGAAAGATGGAGAGCAGTAGTGTGGAGGCCACAGAGAAGCAGTTTCTAGAGTGTGATGGACCACAGCCACCGAAGAGTGGCTGGAGGGGAGGGTGCAGATCCATGGCATTTGGAGGAAATAAAACAGACAGTGGGTGTGGGAGGCTGAGAAAAGGAAAGTATAAACATAACCCTGAGGATTCTAATGTGACTGACTAAAAAGGTCTAACTACCCATGAGCAGAAAAGCCCCTGGGTTGCAGAGGAAATTTCCATCTTGGATCATCAGTCCAGTCACATCCCATGTAGCCCTGGATTATACTCAAGATTTTCTCCTTTTCAGTAGCAAACTGGTCACTCCCTGCAAAGCATGCCACTTGAGTGTTTCTATTAGTTTTTGACTCAGTTCCTCTAATGCAGTCCCACAGCCTCTAATTTTTAGAGAGCAGAGGCTCTGCCTGATTTTTCTGCATGTCTACAGTCCCCTCCCCAGAAAGAGTTTGCAATGTGTCCATTGAATTTTATTGAATTGATCAGAGCAAAGGAGCTGGGGGGAATGTCACTCTAGTTGATTCACCAGGGACTTAAGACACAGAACTTAGTGTTCTTTGTAATTTCATATATTTACCTATATTTTTAAGACTGAATTTTGGATGGGTAGATAGGTAGGGTGGGCGTAGGTGGCTAGATTTATTCATGTTCATCTTAAGAAAAGAAACCACAAACCAGCTTTTAAAAAAGTAGTATTGCAGCAGATCTGAGACAGTCTCTCTCTAGAGCACGCTCTGAATTTATTAAGACAAAAATCATAGCAAACCTTCACTGAGGCACCAGGCACTATGTCAAGTATTTTACATGCATTGATTTACACAATCCTCCCAATGACTCTGTGAGGAAGGGATTACTTTTATCTCAGTTTTACAGGTGGTAAAGGAGGCTCAGGGAACGTCCCGTGTAGAGCTATCCTGTTAACAAGTGGTAGAATATGGACTGGAGCTGGAGTCTGTTTATTACTAAGTCCATGCTTTTAACACTTATAGTCACTGCCTCCAATCATATATGTAATATGTGATATATTATCATATAATACTAAGGTGGGGAAGATGCAACTGGGTGTGCAGACAGAAGCCCCCCTCCTGGTTTTCATCAGGGCCATGCTGCACAGCTCCCATCTCCCTCAATGTCACAAATTTGCTCATAAGTGGAGCCAAATCTCTTGACTCCTTTGCTTAGCGAGTATATGTGAGCTGCGCACTCCACGTATAAATACCCATTCCTCTGACTGCCAGCTCTCCAGTGACAGCTTCGGAGGACGTCATTTGCCACATCAGCACTTCAAGTAGGATTGTTTCATGGCTCACTGTTCTGGGAGTTGTTAATAATTATTCAACAAAATGAACAGTAAGTGGTGGTCAGTACTGATAGATCCTGCATCAAACAAGTCTTCCCTTAGGTACTTCTCAGGGCCTTTACTCTCGACGTCTGCATTGTGGATCTTACAGAGCAATGCTGTCCACAGTGTGGCCACAAATGCCAGCCACGTCTATAATTTTAAATTTTATATTAACCACATCAAAAGCAATAGCTGAAATAAGTTTAATAATATATTTTAAATGAATATACCCAAAATACTATCATTTCAAAGTGTAATCAACAAAAGATAGCCATTCATGAGACATTTTATTCTTTTTTCTTTTTATACAAAGTTGTTAAAACCCAATGTGTACAATACGTCTCCATTCAGACTGGCCATGTTTCAAGCACGTGAGAGCCACATGTGGCTGTGGCCAGAACAGCTGGGGCTGCAGGGTCAGAGTATTAGCATTTCTCTAATGGCTTTGACCACAGAACTGTTGTTTTTTTTTAAGGGAATCTATCCCAGGACTAATCTTCTGTGGAAAATTCTTTGGGATGTATCAGTATACACTTCCGTAAAAAACACAATAAAATTTTATTTAAATTTAATTTTAAAACCAGCTAATACCATAAACACATTTTGTGTTTGTAAAAGATACCCTTAGTGGTTCAGGTCAATCTGATTTCTCCAAAGTTATTTGCCAGAAGATTTCTTAAACGTACATAAGTCTCTGTTTTAAGCGCTCTCCGTTTTCAATATTCTAAAAGCACCCATTCTGTATCCAAGAATCTTAGTCTTCAAACCCCAAACCCAACTCCAGCAAAACAGAAGAAAAGAAGACACAACCTGGGATGAAAAAGGGAGGTAAATGTAAATAGGACTATGGAACTGGAAACCAGAACCTCCAGCTTCTTTTTCCTAATTTTTTACTTTTCATTAGCTTACCTCTCCCTCCAGGATCTCAGTTGCTCCATTTATAAGATCAGGGGTTTGGGGCTGAATCATCTCTGAGGTCTACTCTACACCTGCCCTCTGATTTGTAGCTTTAAGAACATCATATTTTGCTACTATGACAAGAATTGATTAATAGTTCCAAAAATGAAATGCACTAAATTCTATAGATTGCTAGCAGGCACAACAAACAACACTAAAATAATTTGATTCTGTTTATTGAGAAGTTTCAAATCTGCTCACTCATTTTTTCCCTAAGGGTTCCAGTGTTTGTTTACAGAAAGAATTTATGTCTGTAATTTATATTTGTGACAACTTGAGTCACAAGTCTAAAAGACTTGCCAAAAAGAGATAGGCAGGCATAGTAAGGGAGAAGGAGTTTGCTATTTGCAACCACAAATGATACCTTAAATTAGAGGCAACTTTAAAAATATGGGATTCCTGCTTCTTTTCCAGGGTGCCAACAATTACATAGATATAAGAATTTATGTAACGGAATTAGTTGGATTTCTTTTTTTTTGAGATGAGGATAGTTTTTTATTCATCTCTTTTACTACCAAGTTATCCTGGAATATTTGCCAAATAGTTGTCCCATTACCATGTTAACAAATTCATTTTTACATTGCTAAGAATAAATGCCTCTATTACACTGTTCTCAGAAAATGACTCCTGTTTCAATTTAAGTGAAATGAGAATTGGAATTTCTATTTGCTTTCTCTCTTTGTTTCCTCAGCTGTTGAGAAATATCCCAACGCAAAGGTGCACTTTGGTCACAGGCTGCTGAAATGTGACCCCAAGGAAGGAATGATCACAGTGCTTGGGTAATCCCCTGGCATCTTTGGCTTCAGAGGTGATGGGACAGAACGGAGAACTGTCTCTGTAAACTTTGGTCCTTGTCTCTTTGGAACACATTATATGATTACTGAAAGGCTGATTCAAATAGTTCTAGATTCAAAAAATTTCAGGTTGAAAATAGGCTTCCATGCCTTCTGAATATTAGCACCAGTGATCCTTCTTGATGCTCACACTCACCCATCTGCCTGCATGACTCCTCCTGGTGCCACACTCTGCTTCAGACTTCCCTCCCCCGGCACAGACGAGTCTCCTCCAGGCCCTGGGTCTCCTCTCTTTCCGGAGGCGTGTGTCTGCCTTGCCGTGGCTGACTCCATTTTCCTTCCCGAGCCCCGTGTCCCACTATTGGGATCTGTCATGGATTCACAGTCTGTCCATTCTAGCCCAGGCTCTGTCTTCACTCTCAGTCCTTTTTCAATACTAATACTGTTAATTCCCGCTAAACACCTTCACAGGTGCCTCTCGCCATGACCTCAAACACATCTGACATCATCGTGTATTTCCCTCGGAGCATGTCTACTCCTGACAGCCCTAGTACTGTTCCCCAAATGATTAGAATCGCCCTAGGTGTGCCCTTTTCTCTGTATTCTCCCGGGAAATCTAGGGACACCACCCAGACTTCCTTCCTTCCTGTGGGATGCAGAGCCTATGTCCCCTTCTTCCTGAGCCCCACGGCCCTTGGGTTCTCCTCCCTATACACGGAGGCCACTGAAGTCACCATGTCCCCCTTTCCTTCCCTTCTGCATTCTGTCTCCACTCAAAAATGTCTGCTGCCAAGTGAGTTCTACTAAATCAGCACTTTTCATACTTCATTGCCTCAATGGAAAACAAAATATTTTCTTCCTTTTGCCAGAATAATGGTTTAAACCTTTTGTCCTATTCGTAATTATCTTCTACCCCTTGCCTTTCCCATATCGTATTTGTTTCTTAAGCCTATCTTCTGACACCCACACTGAAGCTAACACGTTGCTCCGGAAACTCCTGGGCACGCCCAGGGTGGTTCATACATTCCCTCCACTGGGAACACTTCGCCTCCTCTTCAAGATTCTCTTCCTTCATGCCGTGGCCTGGCACGTCTTTACTAATCAGTGTGGTGGCGGGTCATTCCCCCCGGTGCACACAATGCCTTGACAGGGACGAGTGTTACCATCTTCACTGCCTGGCCGTCGACTCAAAGGCCTAAGCGAGCTATGAGCAAGTGGGTCGTGGCGCCTTGGAGTCCCCTTCTTTGTACCGGGTGGAGGCACGCCATCATTTTCACCAGACTGTTGGATGATTCATCTTATTTTTCAGATCTGACAAAGTTCCCCAGGATGTCCCTTGTGACCTCATTGTAGGCTGTGATGGCGCCTTTTCAACCGTCAGGGCTCACCTCATGAAGAAGCCCCGCTTTGACTACAGTCAGCAGTACATCCCCCATGGGTACATGGAGCTGACCATTCCGCCCCGGCGCGGGGACGTAAGCCCTCCCCTTGCCGCCCACCGCCCTCCTGCCCGGGAAGGTGCACATTCTGGGCAGGTCCTTGCCGGTAGCTCGTCTCGCTCAGTTTTTGAGGTCTGCCCCAAGTCCTCTGTAATTAACAGTAAAGTGGGTATACAGGCATCTTGTTAATAGCATCCCTCTCACTCCCTGACCTTTGGATATGCTTTCTTAAGTGGGAAGGAATGGAGAGGAATTACAACTATCCAAATGGGAATGCATGGGGGGCTTTTCTTACATGATATTGTCATTTTTCTGTATGTTTTGGGGAAAAAAATGAGTTGGGAATCACTCTGCATACTGGCAATCCAGAGTTTTTATACTCACAATTCAATCAAATAATAGTTATTGGGTAAAGTGAATACCAAGTGGTTTCAAAGAGCCTTCTATTGCATTTTGCTCCTCCCTGGCTCTGAGGTTAAACCCTACAATGGCCCAAGGCAAAAACTTCATAGGTGTATTTTATATTGTCATAAGCAAATTAATGTAGGAACTTACTGACAAAAATTAAAGTCCCAAAAGAGGCAATAAGGATCTTGGCCTGTAATTTAGGATAAGTAAACAGCATTCGCTAAATTTTTGATTTGCATACAAAACATCCATTTTTAAGGTACTGATTTAAGCAACCCTATCTGAAATTCAGACATCTATAAAATACCTAGTCAATTCAGGATAGTGGTATTACAAACTGTGTCTGCCAGTCAAATCCTTATTTTAACATTCAAGTCATTGATTTATTCTTTCTTCCTGGTCATAAATGTATTTAGTAATGCTCATATGTTGACTTTGTGGTTTTGAGATGAGTCTTTTTCTCATGTTCAGGATCTGATAATTCTGGGTTATAAGATGAAAGGATTCTACTGAAAAATTGTCCCAGACCTGAGTGATATCATGCCTCCTAATGTAGATTTGAGGTAGTCATATATATTCTAGGTATTCATATTTAATAGTACTGATTAGCAGTTTACAAAAAGTCTCTGCTCTTTTAAGGAACACTGTTTTGACATAGCAATGTGATTGGACTTGGGAATATTCTGACATATCCCCAAACAATCTTAGGAAACCTGTCTTCCTTTTGCCCCTCCCTCCGTCTCTCTCTTTCCTTTCCTCTCTTCCTTTTGTCTCTCTCTTTCTTTAATGTACCGGATGCTTTCACTCCATCTCTAGTGGTTGGAGGGGGAGAGAGACTGGTGAGTGACAGGCTGGGTGAACATGGGGTGCTGCTGGGAAGTGGATGTGAGGCTCATACTATGCTGTGTTTGCACAGCAGGCAACCTGATTTGCTCAGACTTTGGAGCACCCAGAGAAGAGAGGACCCTTGGGGACTGTGGCAAGCCTGCCCCTGGGGCTGCTGTTGGATAAAGCTGTCTATTGAGAGTATGGCTTGGCAATAAAGAAGGAGATTTTATGGGGTTATTTTCTAGAGTCCTGGAATAGTGCTGGTATCGTATTTGCTATATCAAAACAATGTATAAACAATTATCTATGCTGATGGTGAAGACAGGAGGTGTACGTATCTTTCAGATGGTTGTTAATCAGCAGTTTTAACCTTTACTACCACAGTAAATGATAGATTGGTTTCAGCCGTCACTTCTCTGCCCTTCCTGATCTTTTGGAGCTCTAAAAGGTTGTTGAAGTGATCGAAAGGTAGCAGGAGGGGAAAAGCAAGGACAGGTGCCTCATCCAGACTGGTCTCCTTACCACCTACCCAGACCACTGTGCTTATTTATGCCACCTCCACTTTGCCCAGCAGGTTCACAATTACCCAGAAGCCCCTTATCCTTATCTAACTCCTTATCTACCCTATGAATCCCTTGTTTTAACCACTCCAGCCTCACAGATTTACCTACCTAGCCTATATTTCCTATTCTTCCTCTCCTTCAGCACCAAATCTGCTGCTGTCCCTCTGCTCCTGGCTGTTAAGAAGCTCCAGGCTCTTCACATGTGCACAGTCAGCTATTCAATTCCACCATAAACTCTGAGGCCAAAGGGTTACACACGTTTTCATTTCTGTCTGTGTGGTGGTCTTTCCTTGGGACTTTGGCGATAAAAAAAGCCAGGAAGGGACAGTTTCTGGTAAGACACAAATAAGTCTACCAGGGTATAAAAACGTTAGCTGGAGGCAATGCTATGCTTTCTATGTTCTTACTATGTGAGATACATACACAGTAGGTTCTCTCTAAACCTTTGGAAAAGTAATACAAACTTGAAATGGTTGGAAAATTGACTACATCTTCTTATGTATATAACACCCCTGGGAACTGCCAGCATCTGGGTCAGCTGGGGCTGTGGGTCAGTCGATCTCCCCAACTACTTACTCAGGCTGCTATTGCATCATAGTAGGTCAATCAAAAGACCAGATTTCTCCCTACTACTTATGTTTTAGGAAACAAGTGGTAAGAGGCTTGTTTGTAAAATTTTGTTTTGTTCATGAAATTTAAACTTAGAACCTCTCTATGTATGCAAAAGAGTCCCTGAATAAGGTGAAAAATAAAGTATAACAATATTATACACACATATATACATGTATATACACACACCTATATAGCTGATGTGTGTATACATTTTCTTTATATATGTATGTACATGTCTGTGTATATGTGGGTGTGTATAGAAATAAAAGGAGGAGAGAGAGAACATCTTCTTATAGAATGTTCTTAAGTCTTGGATTATATCTGGTATAAAAACCCACCTAAGTTATTTGAATTTATAAAGACAGGACACAAAGTATTTCCTAAGAAAAATTCTACTTTAAATAATGGTAGATATACATATCACGCATAGATATGATACTATGTAAATCGCTGTTGAAGCAGTTGTGACATAAACAGTCAGCTTTATAGGTGTGCTACATTAATACACTAATCAAACGTATATACACTTTTTTTTCCTTCAGTATGCCATGGAACCAAATTATCTACATATTTGGCCTAGAAACACCTTTATGATGATTGCTCTTCCTAACATGGTAATATAGAATTTATCAAGTGTAATTTCGTATCTATAATTCATGTTTTTTTTTACTTACTTTTATACTTAGTATTTGTATACCTAACATAATTTCATCTATGTAGTGATCATATCATTGAAACTTTGGGATTACCCAAGAAAAATTCTGAGGGAATTTCTGTTATTTACATTGGCAAGGAGATCTAACATACATGAAAGACAACAGCCTTCAAATAAGACCAAAGAGATTTGGGTTACATATTAGGTAGTCTTCCATCTTCTATGTCTGTAGGACATGGGAGAATGCATTATCAAAAAAGAACACAGCTCTTCTTTCATTAGGCCCCACAGACTTTTTAGCTGTAAGGCTATAATGATGTGTGTCTCTAGCTGGTCTTTTTCTTTGTCTGGCTAGCAGTCCTATGGGTCTTCATTACTATCTTATAAGGAACCATAGAGAAAAATAGGAAGGAGAAATTCAATTGAGCCAACCTATTAGAAATCTAAGGACTGTAGTGTTTGCTTGGTAAAAATGGGCCATGTTCAGGGCATAGAAATTCTCCTAATGACCAAGAAGCTGGGGAGACCCCTGGAATTTGGCAGAGCTTTTCTCTGGGTGTCGGGGGAGAAAGTGAGGTTGCCTCCCAGGTACGCTGGGCCATGGCAGGAACCCTGAGATTTAGGGGCCACTCTCGTGTGGCCTTGAATCAGCCCTCCGGACTCACACTGTTCCTCTTCTTCTCACAGAACAAATCCTTCACATGTACTTTGTTCATGCCCTTTGAAGAGTTTGAAAAACTTCTAACTGGTAGCGATGTGCTGGATTTCTTCCAGAAGTACTTTCCGGATTCTATCCCTCTAATTGGAGCGTAAGTTTCAAGATGTACAATTGTGCCATTTGCTCCATTGGTTAGAGTTATTCATTGAGTTAAGTTCATGTGCCTTATTTCAGTTTTGATTAAACGTGCCCAATCGTGTCGTTACCTGGACGGAAGCCTGTGTTAAAGCAAAAGTCTAAGTGGATATTGTGCTCTGAGCAGGAATTCTCAACAGCCCCATGCCTTGGCCAGTTTCCCGGGAAAAACAAGTCACCAATGTCCCGAGGACTTCCCGTATTCTGTGCAGGCTCACAGGTGCCTTGCGGCTTGACGTGACCCAGAGGCGAGGCCGCGCTTGTTTCTACTGGTGAATATGCACGTCTGCGCTGTGGCAGACACAGCCGGCAGCCTCGAGTCTCACGCCCACCACTTACTGGCTGTGCGTGTTCCTACATCTTGGCGCCTCGGGATAAATAATAAATAGTACCTGTCCCAAAGGACTGTAGAGAGGACTGAGGGAGAGCATGCCCATGAATCATTCAGCATGGCCTGGCACCTATCAAGACCCCCAGTCGGGAGCTAACCGTAGGAGCTGCCTGGTTCATGACCCGCCGCTCCCCTGGCCCGTGCCGACACCACCCACCATATGAGCCTTGTCTTTGGGACCCACTCAGGGCCTCTGCTTCCACTGCGCCTCCTCCGGGAACTCAGCTCACTTTCTACGTCCAACATCTCCCATCTGCCGAAAGAGCAAGTTTCTAATCCCGGCTGCCCGTTACTTCCCGAGCCTCAGGTTTTTCATCCGTAAAATGGGCATCAGGACGCCGCCCTTCCAGGGTGGATGTGAAAATTCAATGAGCTAATTGTGTAAGGGATTGCCCTTGCCAGCCCACAGCAGGTCTTTTAAAAAGGGTCAGCTTTCATCCCCCCTGCAGACCAGTTCCGTCTGCAGTGATCCTGCCTTCTCCGACCTTGGAGAACCTGCCTGCACACCCAAACGTACTCCCATGTTCCATGGCTATTTCTTGCCTCTCCAACCAGATTTAAAATCCTTGCTGGTATATACTATTTCTCTACTTATAGCTTCCACAAAACCTGGACAAACACTAGCTTGATTATTGTTGTCAATCTCAAATACATGTAAATACATATGGATTTTAATTTTGGTTTGTTGTGATTTAATCCGATGCACAACAGCCTCTCCATTATTCCATGAGAAACTAAAATGCACCAACATAGTTGAACATTGCAGAGCCCTTGTGCATGATAATGGAATTTTCATGACATATGACACAAACCTATTTCAAGTTATTGACAAGCAGCCAAATGTGTTCTTTTTGACTGTGGTTAACATTGGTGTAAGCCATTCTTGAAATTTGGAGACTAGAAGAAACTTTCCTTTCTCCCTTTCCTATCATCTCCCTGGCATTCTTGTGTATTTTTCAATAAAATCCTATGGTAATAAAGTCACTACATCTGAAAGAATCAGGCAGTTTTTAATAACAAATTTAACATGTTTATAACTCATTGTTTTCCTCTGCAGGCAAGCCCTAGCACGAGATTTCTTTCTGTTGCCTGCTCAGCCCATGATATCCGTAAAGTGCTCCACTTTCCACTTCGAATCACACTGTGTGCTCATGGGCGATGCAGCGCATGCCATAGTGCCTTTTTTTGGACAAGGAATGAACGCGGTAAGGTCTTTTTCCCCAGGTAAATCCCTGAAACTTTTCTGGGTCAGTCTCAATGAAAATTCTTAAATTAAAAAAAATGTCTAAAACTCTCCCCGTGTAATTTCTGGGAAAACAATCAATTCAATAATCATACCACTGTTTAACTAGATTGATCACTACCTATAGTCAAGTCTTGGATTACTTAACCTAGTAACCTGATGTAGAACAAAGCACAAAGCCTAAGAGTTTTCTGTACGGTGAGAAACATGTACTGATAGCTTGAAATTTGGTGACTTAACTATTAAGACACTTTTTAAAATAGGCTTTTTTCTAGTGCTTATGCATAAATATATAAATATTAGGTTCAGAAGGAAAAGAAGTCCCAAATCATTTGTTTTTTTCTCCACTTTTTCTTTCCAAAAGGAAGGAAAGTACAGTTAACAGGATTAAATATAACTATAAAACAGATCAGATGTTGAATATTACTGCCTTCATGGAAGTGTTACCATTATGGTTAGAGAAGTATTTCAGAAAAGAAATAATATTCAAATACTGACCATTAATTTCAAGGAATTCTAAAATAATTGTCTAGACAGACAATTATTTCCTGTGTATATGTATTTGATAGCTAATAGCTATATGATCATTGTTTGCTATCGTTTTGCTGACTGGGATTTATTTCAAGTATAAATACATTGTGAATCTAATCGATTATATTTTCCAGAAAGTAGTGGAAAACATTTTGTATTACAAAAGCATAAGAACACACCAAGTTTATTTAGCATAGTGGATAAATAAATGCCCAGGCTCTGGCATTAGAAGGCCTGGATTCAAATCCAGCCCTAGCATTTATTAGAACATGTTCTCACGCTAGTAACTTATCTTTACTTCCTTATCTATAAAATTAAGATATCTAAAAAAAAACAACAAAAAAAACCAGTACCCACCTCACAGAGATTCTTGAGGAGTAAATGAACTAAATAAGTAAAGAATTTCCAAGTGTTATCATCTCAGCCCTATACGATATCATCTCTAAATGCCTATAGCAGTAACAGTACATAAATGACAAGTAAATTTATTGGCATCAGATGTAATCTCTATGGTTGACATGAAAAATGTCTTCTATTTTAACTTTTACTTATTTTATGTTGTCTCTAAAACTGTAATTAGAATTGCTAGAAACCAGGAACCACTGCTTTGATTTTCTCCTCCCCCACTGCACTTAGTGTAGCACCTAATTTTTGTGGACTTACTGATATTGGAAATTTGCTTTAATCTTGCCTTATAGGAACTAAATTAATATGAGAGTTCTATCCTGTCATTAAATATTGCTCTATATATGAATCTTAGAGATCTGAGTAGTTATGTATCATTCTAATACTCATGGTAGAGCAGTATAATTGTTCTTGCTTCTTGAAGAAGCAATGGAATCAGAGCTATGAGTAATTTAAAATTCTGATCACATTTCAAGTCGTTATAATCATATATATATGAATTGGACAAAGACAAAACTATCACACATGTTGGCTTGTGGTCTTTTCATTACCGTAATTTAATGTCAAGTGTAATAATCAGCTGCTGTGTGTTGGTCAAGGGTTACTTCTTATGAATTCTACTCACTGATGGGAAGTCTGTTGAAAATTGCTAAGAAGCCTTCAGTAGTTTCAGTTTATTTTTTCCCATTTTTTCTCATTTCAGGGCTTTGAAGACTGCTTGGTATTTGATGAGTTAATGGATAAATTCAATAATAACCTTAGTAAGTAAAATTTCTCGGATGGACATGGAGTAGCTCTGCCAGTTAGTTATGGACCCATTTCAGGTCCTCAGTGATTACAAACCCATGATGTGTATTTCCAATTCAGGATTACAAATTCTTCTGTCAATAGCCTATGCCACTGTGGTTGCCTATATCAGACAAGGAACACCCAGAGAGGGAAACAGAGTTTCTTTTAAGGTTTGTACATGAAGGTCTATGTAGTGATGCACACAAAGATAAACGTCTCAGTACCAAAGCTTGGTGGATATATGCTCCTTTCTCTCCCTGTCCACCTAGGTGATCTGCCACCCACATGCTCAGAGACACTTCTAAAAGCCCTAGCTCTTTCTTACTTTTGACCTATCAAACTTTGCACATGATACTTCCATTTGCTTTTTCATTAAAATAGATTGTGCCAATATATTAATTTTACAAATATTGAAGTCTAAAATTTTTGTGTGTAATTCTGAAATTAAATTAAATAGACACAATATTCATATGTAAAATAAATTGCAAACACTGGCCTAAGAACTGGATAACTTTTACCACTTCCCAGCATCACATGTTCCCAAGGGCTACCTCTGAAACTACACCTGTCTCAGGTAAAGAGAGGTGTGGGGCACTGGCCTTATACCCACACCCAGACGCCAACCCTGACCCACCAGTTCATGAGCTGTGTGACTTGGGACAAGTCACTTCATCTTTTCAAAGTCTCAGGATTCCCCACCCACCCCCATCAATAAAGTGGGGACAATAAAACCAACTCTAGCAAGTTTTTGCGAAGATAAACAAAATGATCTGTGTAAAGTTTCTTTTGTTTTTTAAAGCCTGTAATAGGGTGAGTTCACAGTAAATGTTTCTTGTGGTGGCACAAGAGGTCATGGACACTGTGGCATCTGGGCCGGAAGCACTTGTAGGTTCCAGGGCAGATTCCCTCTGGCTTCTTCTTTTCTCTCCGATCATCAACAGGATCCAGAGACCTGTCATTCCCTCCTTTCCTAGCCCTCGAGTGATTGTTTTGCATGTGATGACAAGGATGAAAATGGATGAAGGGTTCATGTATCAGAACATACCTTCAGAACTGGGTTTGGTTACTAGCGACAAAGATAGAACTGTATGACAATAATTATACCTAACATCACCCAATGCCTCCTACATGTTGGAAATCTTGCTCTTTAAAGAAATGCATTTTCTTATTTGGTCCTCATGAACATGTGGCATAGGTGCTATTCTTGTCCCTATTTTACAGCTGAGAAAACTTAAGTTTAGAAAGTATGGAACATGGCCAAAGTCAGGTGGCTCTAGTGGTGAGGCTGGGACATACAGTCAGGCTCTTGGACTTCAGAAATAGCACCCTTAGTAACTAGAGCTGTTTGGCCATGTGAACATTTTATTAGTCATTAATTCATCAAATATTTGTTCAGCATTTACCGTATAACAGGCTAAGGTTCCCAACATAAAACATGGGGCCTGCCTGTGGGAGGTCGCGGAATAATGGCAGAGCTGATGTTTAAGTTGATGAGGTGTCTAAGGTGCAAGGACACAAATGCATAGGTGTAGCAAGAGTGAAAAGGAGAGAGCAAACCCCAAGGGCGTTGCGTGTCATTCAGTCATTTACATGAACTGCTTTCCAGTGTTGAAATAAGGAAAATAATGATTTATTCATTACGAATATATTATATTCACTTTAAGTTTCATTTAATCACATTAGGAAATACCTATGCATTTTTGCTCAAAATTCATAGATTACTGGTCATTCAGCCTGGTTACCCATTGTTTTAAAAGGTTAGAGACAACACTGGTAGGGAATGCACCATTTAATTTATAGCATCCGGTACATTTTTATAGACTCCTTTGGAAAAGATGTATTATTTAACTTGGTTTCTAGGTATGTGCCTTCCTGAATTCTCAAGATTTAGAATTCCAGATGACCATGCGATTTCAGACCTTTCCATGTACAATTACATAGAGGTGAGTCAGAAGGCTTTGGCTCTATTGTGAGGTCATTTACTGATATTCTAACAACATTCTCTTCTTTGATTTTTCTATGTTCCATGTCATAGGTGCTGAATAAGAATAGGTACAGAAGAATTCACCCCCGCACACAGACACACTCCCCATCCGTCCCCACCCTGGCTTTCCTCACACGTGGGTGGACTGAGACTCTGTAGATAGAGACAATGACGCACACATATCATCTCCATTTCCACTTCAGGAACATTTAGGAGGTAACAAAGATAAAAATTATCTGGTTTCAATCTTTGATAATTCACAGGCTCAAACCTTAGACATTTAATAGACTTAGTAATATGCCATTTAAAGGAAAACATAATAACTTTGATGAGTTTTAACATATTTGGAAAATCTAAGAAATGGCAAATGACCTTTCCACTCAACAGTATAAACTGAATGGTAATTCAATTAGATTACCATTGAATAATATCCTTTGGGGCCTTTTGCAGTGAAAAAAATATGTAATGCCAGAGAAATTAATAGCCAGAAGATTAACATTCAGAAGAAACACAATTCCATTTTTAGCCAATGACATGAAAAGCTCATGATAAATGGTTATGGTTACAGTTTTTTAAATAATTGAATGAAAAAATTTAGAAGTTTCAAGAAAAGAGTATGTCTTCCATCTCTCCCAAAGACAGAAAGAAATAAAGTGGACTTCAACTTGAGCAAGATTGTTTCATACGTGTTGAAGGAATTCCTATAAGTTCCCTAAAGTCTCCACCAATGTTTCTAGACTGTATCTTTAAAAACAAGACAGCTGCAACACAATATTTATCTTGAATATGGAGTAGGTCAAGACAGACAGCTTTCAGCAGATCCCTTTCTTGTCATAAACAATATTCCCAAGCAACCAGAAAGCAACAGAAATTAGTCACATCTTTGGGCTCAAAGACTAGTCACAGATGCAGTTGAACAACTACCTTGACCTCTGAGCCAAAAAGAATTTTCCAACCGATTTTGCTCAATTGCTGTACCTTTCCAAGGTCATGTTCTAGACTATTGACATTTATGAACAAGGAATGACAAACGACTGGCAGGTTATTTCCCTGCTTTGCGTCTAGCTTTATGATGAATGGGAATGAAGAGTAATAATAACTGTAGTAAGGAAATCAGGGTACTTTGTTGAGGTTTTCTGTAAGACTCTGCATGTTGCAGATGCGAGCGCACGTCAACTCAAGGTGGTTCATCTGCCAGAAGGCCATAGAGAGGTTTCTTCATGCCATTATGCCATCTACCTTTATCCCTCTCTATACCATGGTAAGGTCTGGATTTAAGATTTTTCTTCATTTTAATCTTCTGTTTGGCCATTAAAGAATACACAGGAATACTTTTTAAACCTTACAGGTCACCTTCTCCAGAATAAGATACCATGAGGCTATGTTGCGCTGGCACTGGCAAAAAAAGGTTGGAACAGATTATACTTTCCTTTTTTAATATGATGTGTTTGCATTCATAGTGTTATGGTTATGTTTACTTCAGGCAAATATAGAAATGATATGACAGACACCTAATACTTACCTTCCAAATAAAAGCTGTTCTGGGTACATAGAGGGCAGAGTGCCTAATGATTAAAATACAAAGAGGCAAAGAGAGAGCTTTCAAAGAGAAGAAATTCTAGAAACAAACAGATGCTAATATTTCTAAACCTTTATTTTAGCAATGTGACTTACTATTTTTATTTAGCAATTGATTTTTGCTTCATGTTAAACTCTTATGGGTTTAACTTGTAACATTGGGCAGAACTGAATCACTAAGCAAACATAGTCTAATTTCAGTGTAATGCTGGGCATTATTCTGCCATTCATTTTGGGCAGCTGACCCAAAGATGCCAGGAAATAGACATTCAGAATCCCGATCTTCCACTTTGGAAATTTTACAACTTCACTCATGGATAAATTATTTTATTTAGTGTGTGGAGATTGAGCTGGGCACGGAGGTGGAAGAGAAGCAATCCTATTCTCCACATAGCACAGAGACTGGTGGGGAGTGGCCCCTGCAGGGGAGAGGCGCACATGGCCCCCAGGGGAGAACGGGGAGGGTCAGGGGACTGGAGGCTGGAGAAACTCCTCACGCCCCACGTGGGAATGGCAAGTATTGCGGTCCAGCCCGCAGGGCGGCAGCACAGATGCGTGAGGATGGGCAGAGGTGGAGTTGAATGGTGAGCAGGGCATTAAGCATCTTGAATATAGAGCAGGGAGCCCAAAGGCAACTGTGACTCAGGTGTGGGTTTTGGAAAGATTACTTTGCTGTGTGGAAAAGGGACGGGAAGGAACCTAGATTCATTCACGCAAAGATGAATAAAATAGGGTCCCTGCCCTCAAGAAGAGCACAGTCCAATAGGTGAACGAGAGAGGGGCTGTTAGGACGCAGGAGGGGGTGTGCAGTGTGATAATGAGGCCAGGAGGACCCGGGCGCGCACCTGCGCGAGGCCGCAAGGAGCCGCCTCTCATGGGGCTGGTACTCCGCAGCGGGTGAAGGCACTGTGTCTAAAGGTCTGCGTGTGTCTGTCTTCCGTGTCACAGAGGTCACCAAGCTGACCGCTCTTCTTGGGGAGACTGTGCAGGGCCTGAATCATTTGGGACTTCGGCTGGAGTACTCTTCTAAGAGTGCTCATAGCCCTTTTCCCTAAATTCTGGGTTTTTAAAAATTTTGTTTTAATGGCTCTACAAAGGCTGACTGCTAAGAATTCCTTATACAGAACACACGAATTCGGGTGTTTCTGGAAGGAGGGAGAAGAGGGAGAGAGGAAGGAGGGAGGCCCACGTTCTGGACCCTGCCACCCAGCACAGCACCTTGCCTAGGGCTCAGGCAACCCAACTGCTGTTTTAGGCTCGAGAACAAGAGGAAGTTGTATACTCTTTGTTTAAGAATGAAATCTGTGTTTAGATTTTAAATAAGTGTTCTTGCTGTCTTTACAGATGATAAGAAAAGGACTCTTTCTTTTTGGAACACTGGTCGCAGTTGGTAGTCCCTACCTACTGCTGCACTCCGGGTTGCCTGCAGCCCTGGGCTACTTGAGGAGACCGTGGGACTGGGTCCCTTACTTCCGGAGTACAGCACACATCTCCCTGCCCACTCTGTGGAGTCACTAGAACAAATTTCCAATGTCATTAGCAGATGATACAAAGGTCCTGCAGTAGCAAATTCTTGATTTCTCTGTGAACAAAACTAAGGATCAAAATCATTGTTTCCATCATCATATTTAATTTGCTACTGGAAGATATTAGTCAGTTTACAGTTAAATTCAATGTAGAATTCTTCTGTGTGTTCATTGCAATTATTTTAAAAAAATAAACGCCACCTACCCCTTGAAGTTGCAAGGTGCAGCTTCCCCACAACAGAACAGCCAGGTGCAGTCAAGCTAAATATACAAGTGCAGTGACTGAGATCTTTCACTTCTCAAAAAAATAAGGCCCCAGAGGCCTCATGGAAGGTACTGATCACACTTTTCCTTAAAGGACATAATGATGCCGTGATTGGATTGACTCAAAACCTGGGACTAAACATTAGAATTTGCCTAACTTGTTAACTGCATATTTCATCACGTGGATGGAATTCAGCTAAGCACAGGACTCAGATTCACTTGACAAAACCAGAAGAGTAAATTGGGATTTGGGGGGAATTCTAGAGAGTTACAAAATGAACTGATTCTATCTCCTAGGCTTCAAGTGCCAGTGTTACCTTTTGCAGTTTAAAAAATGGTATTAATGTCCTAGAAGTGAAGGATAGGAAGCGTTTTATTTATCAATGAAATAGCTCTATATACAAATGTGGAAAAGAAACAAGGGGAAACAGTTTTCAGGGACACATGAAGCCATATTTTAGTCCATTTCAGACTCTCAAAAGCAATTTACTAACTTATCCTTGAACCCCATGCTGTATAACAGAATGACCAATAACTTGGTTTTTTAAGTTTACTTAGTGAAACTTGTTTTCACTAGTGAAAATGTTTTGTTTGGTTCTTCTTTCTTCAATAGGCTGATCAAATTATTTACAAGTCTTTCAAACATGATTAATTATGAAGATGCAACATTAGCAGGACAGTCATCTAATTAAAAAAATGATTCACTGGTTTTTTTTGTATATTGTCAAAGAAATCCTTGAGTTCTCATAATCTGAATTTAGTCTAAACTCGTGGAAATGGCTCATGGAAAACTGGCCTCTTCACTAACACTATCAATTATCTGATGGATTGTGGAAGGGGGATAAAGATTAAATAATACATTTGATGAGTACAATTCTGCTTAATTTTTACCCCCCTTCAAATATAGGTTTGTTCAGTTCATTGCTTGGAATTCTTTTCTAAATCTAGAACTCTTGGCAAAATTGTGGGAAATTACTAAAAGGAGAGGATAATCCTGCCATGTTATATTTGAAATGAAGTAAATGGAGTTGCCATCGACACCATCTTCTCCACGTACATCCTCTACTTGGGTATGATTACCTATACCCCATCATTTCCTTGAAATTTGCCATCCTGTTTTCTTTACCTGCTAGAGACTGGCCCAGCAGCACATTCATCTGAAGCTCCTCTTACCATATTGCACACATACAATAGTCTTTTATTTCAGATAAAGTGAAGAGGATGATTTTCTTCTTCATCCTAGAATTGTCTCTGACAAACTTGACTGGGTCAAATATAGGACAGGACACTGAACAGGACCCAACACTATAAAAAACTTCAAAGTTTTCCAGCTATTTCGCACACATGTGAGACAAAGGTATTTTTTCAGGTCAGTATTTTTGAGAAAAATGTGTTATGTGCCTTGGAAAATACTGTCATTCCGAAAAGATACTTGAAATGAAAATTTCCAACATGTGAGAAGTTGGTGGTGCCAGGTGCCCATCTTGTGCCACGAGAGGGTTTTCATTGTGTAAAAGCACCCATCGAATGAAAAGAATTTGTCTTGTTCAACTGCTCCCGGAGGCTGGCAAGCATGGGGGCAATTACAATTTCCTGCTGGGCTACAAAAGCCCTGTTGCTATTACATAGAATGGATTCCCAGAGTCCATATATCGGAAATCTAAAATTGGTGTCCAACATAAGGCTCATCTTTCACTACCACTATTCATTCTTATAAAGGACGAACTTGGATTACATCAACTTTTGACCCCCTGGTTTTGTCACTGTCCTCGGCAGAGAGTGATTCATCAGTGGTGATGATGAAAATGATGGAAGAAGAGTTGAAAGTCACTTTTTTCTTTGGCCTGTCCCCGTCTTTCTGTGACATCACAATGGGCCTGGTCCGCATTTCACTCCCAGCTGGTGGGTCTTCTACAGGCCTCTGGCACCTCAGCAGCCGGAAACACAGCAGCTGCAAAAGGGACCTTCGAAACTGGGCAGGGAGAAAATAAAGTTGAATGTTAATTAAAAGTTTGGCCCTTAATGTGGATAAACATGCAAGAAAATCAGTAGAGTTTAATTTGGGTCATTTTTTATTTGTTAGTCGATGTGGGTGTAGAGTTAGGTGGCAATGCTCAGATCTACCTAAATAACCCTGGAGTTTTATGCTTCTTAAACCATATAGGACAATTTCAATACCTTATAAATTCCATAGATTCAAGTGCATGTACCTTCTATGAGGGTGGGTAGATCTGCTTCTTTAAGGGGTTTTTGAGTGTTAACTCATTTCATAAGTAGAGTGTGAGTACCTACCAGGTGACAGCCATGGTGTGGGAGCCCTATTAGCAGCAAGGACAGGCCAGACCCTACCTGGCAGCTTAGAGTCTGGTGTACTCACTAATGTGCCTTTAATTAGGCAATGATTTTTTTTTTCCTATGAAGATTATGAATCATTTTGGAAAAAAGTGCCATAGCAGAGAGAGTGAATGCTCCCTGGAACCCAGGATCCTTTTCCATCCTGGCTCAAAATTGAACCATATCTCCAGCCCCCTTAGGGGCTCCTCCCCACTGCTTCTCTACTTCGACCAGACCATGCATGTCAAGTCTGAAGATGGCAATATCACAACATGAAGGGACCTAGATTCCTTAAGGCCTGTAAGAAACATCCTTGCCTCTTCCACCAAATAGACTGTGGACCCTGATCTAAATAAATGAAACCTTTTTCTTGTTAATGGACTGAAATGTTGGTTGGTTATTAAAATAGTCATTCTACAATGGCCAATAAAACAGATACATAAACAGTTACTTAATTTGTATTCTCTTTGTTAGAGCAAAATCAAAGTTTAATATGTGGGCTTTCCCAGATCAGGAAGGATCAATGAGAAATATAATAACCAGCTACATTGACTTCTGTCTTCTTTAAACCCCGTTTACATACAAGTTAGCATGTAGTTTTTACTCACATTTAAAAATAATTATTTGTTCAAGACTTTATTTATTCATTAAACTATTGTTTGCTATATCAGGTTAAGTGCTAAACATACATTATTATAAGGAATAGAGTGTGTATGCCAAAAAATGTTTTCCTGTATAAATGGTAACTTCCTTGTGGATGAAGATTGTTGTTTTATTTATTTGTTTGTTTCTGTTTCTTAGAAATGCTTCTTAGAATCTTGGGCACCCAGACACACTGAATCAGAATATGCACTTTAAAAAAAAAAAAAGATCTCCAGGTGTGGTAGGTGTACATTAAAGTTTCAAAAGCACGAGTTTATAGCCCATTGACCCAAGGAAAGGATACTAAAAATAAGTATTAGGTAACATATTTAAAATGTGACAATTTGTTTGTTGAGGTGGTAGTTCTTAAAATATGGAGGTCTTACACTGCTTTGGAAAATCAAAGTTATAATCTATCCTACTAGAAAAAGTCACATATTCATATGCTCATAAAGTTTTATGTCCAATTTCAGGGGTTCCAATGGCTCTCCAGAAGCCAATTCAAGTAATTCTCAGATTCTAAGAACTCCAAGTTTAAAATCTCTGAGTTTAAGGAAATAGATAGATGGAAGAACATATGAAAGGGAGAGAAAGCTATCAGCGCAAGGAGATGGAAGCCACGTGAGAGTAAGCCGGCGGAGGGGTAGTCCCGCAGCATTCAAGAAAAAGGAAAGATACAGCAGAAAGAGGGACATTTAGCCATGAACATTGCAAGGTTAATAGAAAAGTACCCTCTTCTTCCAAACTCCTCAGCATTGGAGGTGAGAACAGTCATAGTTGCCTGTTTTTAATATGACCTATTACTTAAAAATTCCAATGGAGTAATTAACCATTATTCATGACTTTTAAATTCTCAGACCTTTAAGCTTTGTAACTTAAAGGCTCTGCCTCATGTCAATCATAATGAGGGCTCTCCTAGTCATGACTGACAGCCATCAAGTCAAGCCTTTCTACTACAGAAACAGATAAGAAGATTCCCAATGGATCTTGAGGAACTCTCTTGAGTCAAATTAATTTTAGCTACATATTGGCTGTGGCATGTGAATAATAACCAGACCATATGCTACCAGAATTTATAAGCCCAGGTGAGGAGTTATGCAAATCAGGTTCAAATCCAGGCACCAATTCCTAGATCAGGCAAGTTATGTTACTTCTCTGAACCTATTTCATAATCCATAAATAAAATAAGCAATAATATTAGTGCCTATTTCATGGTGTTTAAAAAGACAACATGGATTTAACCTGCATAGAAGAGTAAGAATTTTAAATGAATTAACTTTGATTTTGGCTATTATTACTAGACATAAAATGCTTTCTGATGAAATAAATATTAATTTTAATGAAGTGTGAACCTCCATTGGTAGATCTCAGAATTGTTATTATTTTCCTTGAGAGTGTCCTACATTTCTTCCTGAACCCTTTACTTTCCTGTAAAATTCTTGATTTATGGCTTTATCTTTGAAGCTGCTCTGAATAATCTCTATGAAAGCACATTTTTCACCAACCCCACCCACATGGTGAAAACAATCAGTTAATTACAAAGCTTACCTTTCTGATCATGAAGAAATAAATAATGGGATTATATACACTACTTGATTTAGCAAAGAGATAGGAAATCACAGATACTGTTGGAGTGACCAGGTGTCCATAACCATTAACCACCAAAAAACAGGTCACAATATAAGGCATCCAAAAGGTCAGAAAGGTGAATATCATTAAAAAGCACATTTTGGCCACTTTTTTTTCATATTTTAAAATCTTGATCACTTGAATTGTCTGAAGATCCTCAACACAACGAAGCTGCAGAAAGGAGAGGAAAATGAAAGAATCATGTTCTTTTGTTGTTTTAATAGTAGACATTCTGATAACATTCTTGCCCCCTCCCCTCCATAGTCGAGAGAACTGAGCAGGAGCGGTTGCAAAGTCCCACCCCTCGGCTTCTGGGACCCGGCCTCCTCAGCTTTAACATAGCCTCATAGACCCTTTCCTGGTTTTTAATGTTTTCTAATTATTTTGCCTAGATCTCCAAGTCACTAAAAGTCAGCCTGCAAAAGTCATGATAAACTGGAAATAGTTTCTCCATGATCCTGGACACTCTTTTATCCAGAGCATTAATCCTGAAATTAGCAAACCCAGCAGCTGTATGTCTGATGTCAGGGGTTCTGCATGGTTAAGCCTGCAGCTGGTCTCGATGAGAACTTAATTTCCAAGTGAATCCTTGCTGGAAGCTACTGGGACTTCCACTTTGCAGCTCCAGACTACACAGTGGGCTTTGATGAGGAATCTGTTTGTAGCTGGAGGAAGAGCACTTGGTAAAACTCAGTTACCCAGTCCCCCGTCCATCAGCACCTCTCCTCCTAGCTGGTCCCACCAAAGGTATGGAGAACCTTTGTGGCCTACCATCCCAAAGCAATTTGGGTCTCTCAGATAAAAGGTTCTTTAGACAGTCTTCCTATTATTATTACAAATGCATTATTAAGGTGAGGGGGAGAATATTCCTATACACCAAAAGTGAGTTTTTAGATACAGTGGTTATTTCTGACCAGCCTAAGGAGCTATTGTTGCTGCAAAATATAAATGTTCCATATGTTGATTTATGAAAAAAAGCTATCTGGCATATTGTTTACACTTAGTCTATAATTTTCAACTGAGAAATTGATTGCATTTCAATAAACTCTAAGTGTTCCTTCTATTTCTAGCATTATCATAAAAATTAAGGAAAAAAAATTCCAAATAAATCTGTTAGAAAATGTCCTCCTAGTTTTTAAAAATGTTTGAAGTGATATATCTAAATTATTATCATCTAAAATTATATTTAAGAAGCTATATTTTTATTAGGGTCATGTATGCATATTGACAAAGAACAGAAGAAAATATGGATAATTAGAATGGTTGATTTTTCTTTAGAGTAGATGAAATGTGTGGGAATGGGACTATTATCTGTGTGTGCAATTCTATTTTAAAAAGAAACTCTTATTTAATGTGATAAGGTATTATTCTATTATCAAAACAGCATTTTGTGGGGTGGGAGTTTTTCCCTGGAGTTTTTAGGGAGGTTGTAGTGTTCCATTGAAAGCCTTAGGTTTACAATGGAAGATCTGGGTTCATGTCCCAGATCTGCCACTTTTGCTTCCTGTGTGATATTGAGCAACTAAGTTACCTCCTCTAAGAGGAAAGATTAAAGGAGGTTGAAATGAATGACCTATTAAGAGTTAATAGGAGCTGGGTCCCAGTTCCACACGTGACTTCATGGGATTGTTTTTGAGATTAAATATTTACTTATATTTGAATCATTATTTGAAACCAGCACACTGAAAAGCACATATATTTTCATTATACTGTAAGACTTTTGGAACCTTGATTTTTGGCTCCTTAGAGTTTCAGTTAACCAGGAACATAACCACCTCTCAAAGATCTGCTGCCCAAGGCCCCAGGCCCCTGGGCTGCAGTCTGCCCTACACCATTTTCTGGGGGAGTTGATCCTCATCCCATGTCAGCTCTTGTCAAGCAGGCATGTGGGTGTCGTCTTGGAGCCACTTGCGTGTGGCAGAGGCTGACATGAGATAACACTGGCCCACCTGTCCCCAACGTTCTCTCGTGTGAGGACGCCCTGACTGGTGTTTCCAAGTATTCAGTTTGGTGACATTTCCATGACTGTTTCCACAGGTTTCCTTTCAGCCTCTTTGTTTCATCAGCCTCTGCTCCTTCCCTCTGCCTGTTCAAAGTTTTCCAAATAAAAAGTGCTGTGTGTACCTCACCCCTTTATTCACTCATTTGAGGATATTTTTCAAAATTGTGGATGAAGCAAAAGCACGTGCACAGCCAAATTTCTTCTACAGGATGAACCACATTAAGACAGACTCCCCAGAATTCCTTCCAACAGTGTCCTCTGCCTGGGTAAACAATGGCTGCCTAGATCCAGACGTCTGCAGGTTGTATGGGCATCCCCATGAGTCCTCATTCTCAAGTCCCCACTGCTGTGGGAGTCACCCCTCTGCACAAGAAAGGGGAGGGGACTGCAGGCACCAGGCTCTGTGTGTGCTTGTTGCACAGGCTATGGTCAGATCTCACCCACTTTCATCCCTTCACCTTCCTCCACCCTCTGCCTATAACTCATTCCAAAAAATTGTCTCTGACCACTGTGTGCATGTATGTTCCAGCTGTGGGTGACAAATCAGACTGGGCCTCTGCTCTTGAGGAATTCTCTGTTTGGTGAGGGTGACTGGTGCACAGACAAGTGGGTGAGGGAGGTGCCAGGGGTATGGGAATGTGTGGCATTGGTAATGATCAGAGGTGGGTAAAAGCCAGGAGACCTTGCGCTCAGCCTTCTGAGGTGAGCAGGAGTTGGCTGGGTAAGGAGGCACAGGGTGTTCTTGGGAAAGGCAGTGTGTGCAGGCAAAGAGGGAGAAGAACCACTGTCAAGCTGTGGGAATGAGAAACGTGGTAGGTAGCGGGCTGCAGCCTGAGGTGCCACACTCTCAGTGCCAGAAAAAGGAAGAAAGAAATGTGTCCATTGGATCTAATATCTGGAAGATCACTGGGGAGGGTGTGTCAAGAAAAGAGGCTGGACAGGCAGATAAGAGACGGATACATGGGACCTGGTGGTCACACGCAGGGCTTGGTTTTCAATCACAAAGGCAAAGGAGTCCCTAAAGGTTGTAAGCTGGGCAGTGACAAAAGGAAATCTGCATTTGAGAACAATTACTTTGGTGGCAGGGTGGAGAAAAGCCATGAGCAGAAAGCAAGAATGAGGGAGGAAAGCTAAGGCCCTTTGAATGGAGTCTGGCAGTGGGAGAGGAGAAATCCAGACACCTGGAAAACTATTTGAGGCTGAAGAGATAAATTGGAAGTTGGGTGGGTGCTGGGGGAGACATGGATGCAGAATAGTCCAAGATTATGCCCCAACTTCTGGCTTGGGTAGCTAGGAATGATGACCACTCACTGAGAAAGGGGAGCAGTAGGAAGCAGATTTGGGGAAAGACAACCAATGCAGTTTCACACATGGTGAGTTTAATTAGTGTGCAGGCCGCCGAGGTGCAGGTGTCCCACAGGCAGCTGACTGTGGCGACCTGAGAGAGGGCAGCAGAGCAGCCTGGATCAGAAACAGATATTTCAGAGGAGGAATCCTGGCAGAGCATGAGATCCATCCTCAGCTAGTGGGCAGGATGAGATGAGAGGCAGGCACAGAACGCCAGAGGTCCAAGGAGAAGATCCCTTGCAAGAGACCTAAGGGGATGGGCCACAGAGGCCACAATAAAGGCAGGAGGGAACAGGCCCCAGACACTTGGGAGGAGGAATCCCCACAAAGCAGAAGCTGTCCATAATGCCACAGTCTCAGTGCCAGAAAACAGAGGACAGAAACATGTCCATTGGATCTAATACCTGAGAGGTCATCAGTGACCTTTTCCATGAGGCATCGAGGAGGGATGCACCAATACGGAATAGGTGGAGGAATAAACACTGAGTGAATTTACTAAGCTACAGACTCCTTGAGGCAGGGGCTCTGTCTACACTGCTATAGCCTCAGAGCTTAGAAAATGTCCTAGTCAGCTCAGGCTTCCATAGCAAACTACCACAGGCTTGGGGCCTTAAACAACAGAAATTTATTTCTCACAGATCTGGTGGCTCAGAGTCTAAGATCAAGGCACTAGCCAGGTTTCATTCTGAGGCCTTTCCTCAGCCTGGAGATGGCTGCCTTCTCTCTGAGTTCTCACAGGATGGAGGGAAAGAAAGAGAGAGAGGGAGGGAGGGAGGGAGGAGGGGACAGACGGAGGAGAGGAGGGGGAGAAAGCATGTACCCCGGCCTCCTCCATTTCTGGGCGCCAGTCCCATCCTGAGGTCCCTCACCACCTCGCCCTCATTACCTCCTGCAGGCTCCGTCTCCAATACCAACCACTCGGGGGAGGCTTCCACATATGAATTTGATGGTGGGGTGGGGGACATAAATGTTCAGTCTGTAACGGTAAGTAATTGGTACATTTTAGATGCCCAGTAAATACCACTCAGATAAATGCCAAGCAATGACGTAGCACTAAAAGCCACCAGTGGTTCCCCAGCTGGCAGCAAGAATGTGGTAACAGGAATGGAGAACAGATGTGCTCTTAAATCAGCATGTTCTATGCTAGGAGCCAGCAGGAGGGGAGACATTGACCATGTAAGACTGAGGCTGAGACCCCCAGGGGCAGGGAGTGGCTTTCCCTTGGGGAAAACCAGAATTGGGGAGCAGCTGGTCCCTGATAGCCCCCCCTTACTTTGTAACTAAGGGGGTTCTAAGGTTGAGTGTGAGCATGGAGGCCCACACAGGGAGGCAGAGTTGATGAATTTCTTGATAATGACCTTATTTTGCCCAATAAATTAGCATGATTGTTTGATAAAAATGAGGGGGGAAGAGTAGGGTAGAGATTAAAATGAAAGGCGAGGATTTATAGAGGTAACTGATTAGAGAGAATGGAACATCTAGGGACTCAGGGATCACCAGATGCAGGACGTCGGGAATGGACCCTGGGAATCTGGTGGGCCTTTTCTCCAGCGCCTCTTGCAGTTGCCTACACGCATGGAGAAAATAGAGGGCTGGACTGATATGGGTTCTTGTTGTTGTTGTTTTTAACAAAACAGATGGGTCTTAAAGCATTTAAAACATGGGAATTTCACGCAATGGGTCATGACTTAAAGGGATGTATGAGTTCAAGTTTGATTTTAAAAAATTTAACAGGTGAAATGAAAGCTAGAGAGCTGCCAGCTCTGTTGGAAGAAGGCAGGAGATGGTGGGAGCAGCGAGGGAGCCCGGGCCGGGCCAGCCCCAGACCTGCCACCCCAGCAGCCTTCCTGCCCACAGCCAACAGGAAACCTGCTTGGGCAACTCTGGTCTCTGCAACTCTAAAGTGATTTCCAGGCAAAATATCTGTACTGCTCTCCAGTGGTTTATGTGACCTTTAAGTGAATAAAATTATGGTAAGTGTGGAATTCCCTTTGAGTTCTTAAATTCTAAGAGTGCCGGAGAATGCAGGTGCTTTCTGTTGCTGACTGTATCTGTCTAGACCCCTTTCCTTCTTTCTAGAGAGTAGAGAGTGAATGTTATTCCTCATTCATGTTTTCAGAGGGTGACTCATAGGACAAAAGTTTATCAAAGGGGAAGTCCCCTAGAGCTGTTTCAGCTGTGGCCAACGACTCACCACATAGGAAGGGTTTGAATCTCTTCCACATTAATTTTCTACCCTGGACAGGGTCTGGGGCAGGGGCATTTGCAGTCTCCAACTCACCCTTCGAACAGAATACAGAATATGGCCATAGCAATGTGTCATGATGCCCACAGGTGCCACCAGGCAGCCAAGAAGTAAGAAAAGCACAAAGGAGGCATCGTTGGCGTCCTTGGATTTCCAGTCCACGGCGCAGCCTAGTCCGTGTATGTCCAGGATGTACCTGTTCCAGCCCAGGAGAGGCGCCCCTGACCACGCCAAGGAGTACAGCCAGATGTAGGTAACGGCTCGCCAGGCCCAGGGAAAACTGACCGCTCGGGCACGGACCACGCGGACATAGCGTTCATAGGCCAGCACAGTTAGGGTGGCAATGGAGACAATGCCTGCAAGAACAGAAAGTGGGACAGTGTAGCAGGGCACCCAGCAGACAGGCGCGCCAGAGACAGTACCAGCGCCTCCACTGGAGGTGCCTACAGAGCACCTGGACCCAAGGGGGCGCTCTAAAGGCTGAAGTATCTGGAGGGATTCCGCCTCACAGTCCCCAGGAAATTTCATGGTAAACATACTTACCCGTGAAAGAAAACGCAGACTGGAACATGGATTGTGACAGCACAAAAGTGGAAGTCTGAAACCAGCCCCACTGGCGATGCGGCTATGGTGTTAACCTTTCTGCCAAAGAGGGACCCTGGGGCGAGTTGGGGCGCCACCCCACCAGTGCCTCTGTGAGTTCTCCTTCTCTCAGCTGTGTCTGGCTCAGCCATCCAAGATTAAGTCAAAGTGGGTTTCATATGTGTGACTGACCCTGAAGTTACAGCAGCAGGAGGCAGGGGCTGCCCTGACTTGCCTGCTAGCAGATGGCACCATGACATGCTCGCGTGCAGGCTTGCTGATGGGGGAGTCAGGTCCTCAGTGCTCCCACAGTCTGCATTTGTACCTCTACTGTGCAACAGATACACTTTAACAGCACTGATTTATCTCTCTGCCTCTCTGAGAGTGATTTATTCACTCCACAAGGTCCTGTTGAGTGCCTACTGTGTGCTGGTCACTGCAGGGACACAGGAGCTTCAGTGATGAGGGAGACACAGAACCACGTGTCTGGAGGGACTACAGATGTGTAAATGCTGTTAGACTCTCCAGGGTGTAACGGCTACAGTTCTGATGTGGTATATGGCGGGGGTCAGGAAAGGGACCTTTGTCAAAAGGATACATTCTCCTCCTATATGTCCTGTTTATAAAGTTAAAGAGAGGTTTCTTGATCACATATATATTTCAGATGCAATGAGAGGCATTTCATTATTTCTATCTGTACTGAATGTAAGAACATTCCCTTTGTAGTCAGTAACTTGTAACACATATGCCAAAACTCAGTGTTTATTATCAAAACTTATTCTCAATGATCTACCAACCAACATTTCAATTTTGTTCAAAGCAAATAATCGGAACCACTTGAGTGCCCGTTCACTTCCTTATCATCTTCCTCAATGTTGTCAACTGTCCCTTTGTTTGCCATACCGGAATGTCCTCCCACCTCTCCCACAGTAATTCTCCACAATAAGATTTATTTGGGAAGGCTGAGTCTGCCTTCCTGTGTGACATGGGAGAAGGGTGACTGAGAAAGAGGTCCCTGGAGGGCAGGCAGCTGAGTTCTAGGAAAGGACGCAACAGGAGTGGAGAATTTAGAGACTGGCTCGTAGGGCTGTGTTTGCACAGCTGGTGGAAAGAGTCTGTGTAGTGCTCATGGAGCAGCCATGTAGAAAGAGCTCGCAGTATGCAGACTACACTTTGAAGGCAGTGATCTGTCCAAACTAATCCCATCAGCAGATTATGGGGACTGCTCATTCATGCTGCAATGCTTACATCAGGATACACACCCCATGCCTCAAACTGCCAGCTAGTCAGTGCTGACTGCCATGATATTGCCGTTCCCTCTGCCTGAAATGCTGACAAAGGTCTCACAGTCTGGAGGTGCAGACAGATGTGTAAACAAGTAATTACTGGAATGTGATAAGCACTAAGACAGCTGTGCCTGGAAGCTAGAGCATGCAGTTCATGGGGTATTTCTCCCTGCCAAGGGAAATATTGGGGATGGTTTTAAGGGAGAGCAATATTTGACTTGATGAGTGAAAGGGAGTTTATCCAGTTGTCGTGGGTGAGGATACCTAAAGGCCAAGAATACAGTGTATTCAAAATCACAGAAGTGAAAAGAGGTATTCAACTGTTAGCTCCATGCATCAGCTTGAGTCAAGAAAGTCTTCATGATTTAACTTGATGATTGTGTATAATTTAAAACATTTATCAACAAACCAACATCCTGCACTCACAATACAAGGAGAAAGAAGAATTACGAAACAAATAATTATGAAACAATGGGATAAACTCTATAGCAGAGGAATATCTGAGGCTGAAGTCCTGCATTTAATTTCAGATTCTATACACAATTACTGTGACTCTTGAAAAATTAACATATCTGAACCTTTATCTGCTCACCTGAAAATAGTAATAACAGTACCAAAATGCTGTCTCCTTGTGAGTGCATGTGTGTATTAAATGAGACTATGAGTGTATTTAGTAAAATGGTAATATATAAGGTATTATTATTATTGAATAGTTGAGTATTGAGAGAAAAATTGCTTCAAGTGGTAGAAAGTTGGCAGCATGCACGGGAGTAAGTCAATCTCTGGAGCTTGAATATACAGTCTGTTAATAGGTGCAAAGCCACTTCCATCTCTCGCCACTAGATGTTATGCTTCAATGGTCCAGACTCAGTGAGCAAGGTCACACGACATAGAATGAGTGCTTATAACAGACATTTCCTGGACCATGGCCCGTGCCTAAGTCTCAGACAGATTCTCTGATAGTCAAGACACTGGCAGCCTCTGACTCATATCCTTAAAGTTTAACAAGCCGTGAAGGAAAAAACAGGGTGTATACCTAGGAATCCTAGAAAATGAATCTTCTGTGTCCGGGACTAATCCAGGGTGGGGGCTTCTATGTCAAACCCACAGAGCACGGTGCTTGGTTCCCAGCAGTCCCCCCCAATCCCCAGCTCTTTCTCTCTGCCTCCCGGTTCCTCTCCTTGGTGCATGGCTCACATCCCATCAATGTAACAGAGGGAAAAGCTTGGCTTCTCTGCCTCCATACTATTTGCCTCTTTTGCTGCCTTAACCTTTGGGCCAAAAGAAAAAAAAAAAGGAAAAGTTCTGCTCAACCTGCAACCTTGCACGTAGGCTTGTTAATCATCAAAAAGAATCTTGCTTACAGCTTGAGATTCTGCAAACAGCCCCTTAACCAGAAGCTTGCCTCCCCCAAGGAGATAACAGGTACAAAAATAATGATTATCTTACCAAAGATTTATAGGAGCATTGTGACCAGACCTAGGCTAATGAGTCAGCTCAGCGAAGACACGCAGTTTCTCAGCTCTCCTTGGACCCTCGCTGGAGCCCGGATGGCTGCGGCAGTGTGTCACCTCCTGCTCTGCCTCCTGCACCCCTCTCCCTAGCATGAAAGCAGCTCAAAATCAACCCTGAATTAAGATGGTGCTTTAGGACATGAGTCCACCATCTTCTTGGCCTGCTGGCTTTCTGAATAAAGCCTTTCTCCTTGTGCCAGCATCCTGTCTCTCAGTTTATGGGCCTCTCAGGCAGCGAGTGGACGGGCTTGGCGCAGTGCTGTGGATCATGCGTCATGCTGCCCGGATCTCCTCAGCATTCTCCAGTCTCCTCTCTGTGCCAACCACTGCTGCCCCCGTCAGACCCTCATCATGTCCTGCCAAACTGTTTCATAGCCTTCCATCTGGTCTCCTTTCTACGTGGGCCCCATCACGTTTTCCTCTTCGTAGGCCTCTGCACCTTTCCCTGCCGCCCTCCACGCTCCCGCCGGGCTAGCCTTCCTAAACATAAGCCTCGCGAGAATTCTCCAGAGGCCCCGCCCCACCCCCAAATGACCCCTGGTGCCCCTCGCACATGCCACTCCTCTCACGCCAGGTCAGGCTTCAGCCTCGCAGTGTCCCCCAAACCCCTGGGCTTTTATTTGTTTCTTTGTCCCTGCGTGGGATGCGAGTCCTCACATCAGTTATAGAAATCCTTCTCAACCTTCAGGGCCCAGGTCTTATCTTTTGCAAAGTTTCCCCAGATTTCCCTAGTCAGACAAAATAACCTCCCTGTGCATTTGCTGAAGTTCATTTACAGCTCTGATGAGAGCCTGGCCCACACGATGGCTAGCTGTGCATCAGTGTCAGCCTAAGTGGACTGGGCGTTCCGTTACTTACCAGTCCTACAACTTTGGGGAAGTTACTGAACCTTATTTCTCATCTATGCAGGGAAACATGAATACCAACCTCACGGAGTTATTTTAAAACTGAGATAACGTGTATAGACATCAGAACAGTCTCTGCCATGTATTACTCAGACTCACCCTGACACCTCAGAAGACGGCATTGCTCCTCAGCCATTGCAAGAGGTTTACAGACTCTGACTGCCTGGGTTTGCTGCCTGGTTCTGTCACTTACCAGGTGTGCAATTTGGGCCAAGCTCCTTGTGTTCCCAGTATCTCTCTCCCCATCTGCAAAACGAGGGTGATAAGAGCACCTACCCAGCTGGCTGTTAAGAGGATTAAACAAGACAAACACAGAAACAAGACAAACACAGCCGTTAGAGCAGTGGTTGGCATATGCTAAGTGGACAGTAAAGGTTAGCAACTATTCTTCTCTCTGCACCTGCAGCATCTAGCACAGAAATGGGGGACACTGCCCAATAAATGCTACATGGTATGGAACCCCGTGTTCCACTTTGTGGTGGAATCTAGATAAGGTTCTCTGCATTCAGAATACCTATTCTGTTACAATTAGGTATTTTCTGTAGTTAACCCCTATCTATAAAATGTCAAGCTACTGCTTTATCTCATTGCTTGCTGAGTCATGAGTTAGTGTAAATCTGAGTACAATTCAATTATGGGTGGTTTATTTAGTCTTGTATTAGCTTCTCGGAAACTCACAGCATAGTATTGTATGCTCATAATTTGATTAATTTTCCCATAGCCCGTGAAGTGATTAGCACTTCTCCAAAAAAAAAGAAAAAGGATGTTACAACATATTTACATTGATTTTGAGGTAGTTTGCAGTGTATAAGGACTATAATCTAAAATGACAATAAGGGATATTACCAACAAAACAAAACAACAAAGGTATCACCATCTCATTTCTATAACTGCTTTGTAGAATTATCCTATTTTTGATGAGATGCATGATTTTAAAAAAATCTCTAATATATATCTGACAATTGGGGCAAGATGATTCTCTGAATTTCATTTTGGAATTTAAGTTATTGTAAACCCTCAGAAGGAAGCCACTCTAGACTAGTGAGGGGAGGCACGAGGGAGCGTGGGGGGCCCCCATGGGGGCCCCAAAGACAAGGTTCCTACCAACAATGGCCATCAGGACGAAGCACTTACGGAGTCAGATGCTGAGGAAGAAAGGTAAAAGTGGGCAGCATAATAGACAGGAAGGCAGGTTCATTGTAAATATTCAAAACTTCAATGTAGAATTCCTCAACCTTGGCACTACTGACATTTTGGGCTGGATAACTCTTGGAGGGGGGCTGTCCTGTGTATTGTAGGATGTTTACCAGGGCCCTGCTCTCCACCACTAGATGCCAGCAGTGCCCCTTCTCAGCTGTGACAGCCAGAAATGACTAGACATTGCCAAGGGGCTCCCGAAGAGCACAGCCACCATGGATTGGGGACAACTGCCTTGGTGGGAGATAATTAAACAAAATTCTTAGATGACATGTTTTGGAGATTATTTAAGTGTTCCCTCTTTGTAAGTAGTTTTATTGGCTCACACAGGCTTCCATAAAACAGATTATCTGTACTACTAATAAAAAGACCCAGGACTAGGGCTCGGATACATTTTCCCAGAGATTGGTCCCAGGGGTCCTCTGTTTCTCTTGTAACCAAAAGGCGGTGATAGAGATAAAGGGGTGACCTAGAAGAAAAGAGGTGTGGAAACTGCAAGGTGGTGTTCAGATTAGCCAATCTTTCTTTGGATGCCTATGAAGTGCAAGACGCTGTAGGGAATATGGAGGTAAACAGCACAGACTTTGTTTTTAAAGGAGATTACAATCTCATGATAAATTATTTCCAGTGTGGTTCTCATCCTTTAATAAACACCTGGTTGGTAGTTGTGTTTCAACAACAGCATTACAAACACTGTTGTGTGGCCATAAGCAGGACTGACAAAGACAACAGGAAGACATACAGCCCCTTCCTCTCTAACACTTCCACCAAATCATGGTAGGAAATTAACAACCATATTAATTGCCTAAAAGCAAGATTCCCTGCTCTCCCTCAGCAGCACATCCTCCAAAATTTCTTCTTTATAATGGGTAATAAAAATACTGAAATGGGTGTAATAACTATAAATTAAACTTATATAATGAAGTTAACTTAGTGATGCAAAAATAAAACTTTCCCAAACTGTATTAATAATACTTGTTATTTTTAAATATAAGGGATGACTAAAGGAACAAATAAAAGTCTCAAACCAACAGAAATGGGGTACTCAGGAGCTTTAATTCTATGACCTGTAATAAAAAGAATCGGCATCCACCCCCTTACATCCCTGAGGATTCCTATTTCTTTGAAATTACAAAATACTGAAAGATGTATCTCCTTCTGACTGAACTACAAACTGCAGTTCTGCATTTTCCTCTTGTACGGGGTCAACCCTGCCCTTCTTAATCCAAAATCATTCCTTTCCTTCTGATCATGTGTATCCCTTTATTCCTATTAGTTATTCACAGAGTGTACTAGAGTTAAATATATATACTTAGCAACAAGCAAATGCCAAAGTCACAGGACAACAGCGTAACTAATAAAGACACTACATCTAAGGGAACGAAGCTCTTGAAATGAATACCAGGATAAAAAAACAGTTTGCTGTGGTTTCAGGTGTGAGCTTAACCAGCCAACTCCCTACCCACTTTAACTGCACAAATTTTGACTTATAGGATGACTTCTGTAAAATAAATGAACGCTAACATTCTAGAAGCCACCACTTTAAAAACAATGATTTATATATGCAACACAGATGCAATAAACAACTCTCTTGAGATGGAGGTAAAATGGGACAGTTACATTTCAATTCTAATTCAGGGACCTAAGTACTTACTAGGAGTGAGTCCAGGCAAGTGACTAAATTGTTCCCAGCCTCATCTATAAAATGGGTATAAATACCCACCCTTTCTTACCTTAGAGAGTCATCCTGAGGGCCACATAAGAAAAGGATGGATTCACAGCAGCTGCACCATGGGCACAATATTCACGTTAGAGTCAAACTTTCAGCTGGAGCACTCTGTTTCTTGGGCCTGCCTTACAGAAAGCCGGGCATATTGTGCCCCCTGCTGTTGAAATGTGAATATGTTTAATTGTGGGTTAAAAGGCTACGAACTGCGTTATACTTCAGAAAATTGGAGACTGTTGAGAATTAGGCATGGGGTTGATTAATGATTGTGCATTGAGTCCCCTATACAGAATTTTATTGTTGTTAACAACCATTTGATCAATAAATATAAGATATGCCCTCTCAAAAAAAAAAAAAGGCTACGAACTGTACTGGAAACAATGCTGCTTCATCAGGAAGGTAGAAATACTGAAATAAAAATTTGAAGTTCTCTAAATACAGAAGCACCTCGACGCAAAAATAGCATAAGCCCTCCATTTGTTCTGCCAAGAGGAAGGCACGTAAAACTAACCATAATCAGCATTTCATGGACTTGAACCTTTATGATCTGCTCGTCCCATTTGGCTTCCTACTGCTTCCACTTCCCACACCCTGAGCACACAAGGCTCCGGCTTCTGGGACCCCATCTCTTCTATCTTCTCTTCCTCCTTCCCAGGTAACACGGAGTTTTTGATTCATGTTGGAAACTTCTTAATTAACTGAAGCTGGCTGAAAGAGATTTCAGAAAGTATTAAACGATCCACCTTTTAAGTTGTGTTTCCAACTGTGTGATGAAAGGTTTGGGCACACCCATGCATCCCAAAGCAGATTTCTCTTTTGTTTTTTTTTCTTTTCTTTTGAGGGGAGGGTGTTGGTAGTGACGGTGGGAAACGTCTTAGACTCTCCTTCAGGTAAAAGGTATGGGTATGTCCTCCCACAGAACAGTTCTCAGGTACAGAGGGCCTGTCCTACTCATTTTTCTTTTGTAATCCCTGGAATAATACTGATTCACAACCCACAGTTGCTGTTCAACTGATTTTTGTTTAATTAAATTAGCTTGCTTTGGATCTCAGGCTGATGGGAAGGAAAGGTCGGCTACCATCCTCAGTCCCCTGGTCTCCCTGAAATGCTCCGCAGACCCAGGGCCTGGCCACCTCCATACAAATCCAAATCCAACAGTCATTCCCCTGGCCTCCAAACCTCATAAATGGAGAGGATGTTCTTGGATTGGGGGCCATACTTTAATTAGTATGTAATGTGTTTTCATGCTGACGCCCTGGAATTAATACTCTTAATTAATGCTATTTCTATAATTTCTACTTGTGGCTCCGAGGTTTCCATTCCATTAAAAAAAAAAAAAAGTATCGTCACAATATACCTTCTTATTTAATGCTGGCAACTGAGAAAAAAATACAAAAGATACAAAATTCACCTTAACCAAGAATTTCTTCCCACCAAGAGTTGTAAAACCTTCTATCCACATTTTTGGAAATTATCTTTTGACTTTAGTATTTTAAAATATATGTATTTTTTAATTTAAAGGAGAATTTAAGAAGTTTCCAAGAAATCAATCATTTTCTCACCAATTCAGTAAACCACTTTACCAATTAATCTTTTATTTTTTTATTGCACACATCAATATTTTACAGAAAAAAATAATCCCTTTTTGTTAAACTCCAATTAATTATTTAATTCTGAATCTTTTCAACACAGAGATCTAGATTTTTACACAAATATAATTAATAAATACAACAATCTAACACTTTTGAGTCTCATTTAAACATTTCTTCCAGTTTTACATATACTAAAATTACTTAATGCTTACATAACAGTCTGATAGCACTAGCAATACACCAAAATTTACTTATCCATTTCCCTACTGGGCCTTTTTTTAAAAAAAAAAAACCTCATATGAACAGAATTGCTGTACAAGGAGCTTATTTTTCTTTTAAATATTTTCCTGGGCATATCCTACTCAAAGTGAGTTAGATCTATCAAAAGACAGATTGGTTATATAGCTCTTGTTACAGTCATTGAGATAATTCTTATAAAAACCTACAATAACAAATACTACTGATATGAAGACATACAATTTGGAATTCTTTTTGCTAATGTAATAGCATGAACTAGGTCAAAGGTGTTTCAATTTGCATTTTTAATATTAGAAAATCTGATTGTCATCCTATGAGTTGACTTTGGCTTTTATTTTCTCATTTATACTCTACCCTTTCATAAATTTGCTTAGTAAAGAATAGAAAGCCTTATAGATTTGCATCTGCTTTTTAAAGAATACTGAGCACTTTATCCATGTGTAATGTAGGGAAATAATAAATTTTTAAAATTCTCTCTCTTCTATCTTCTTCCTATTCAAGATATATTTTTCATTTTTCTTTTAGTTGGTCTCCTCTGCCTTGTCAACAATGGTTTTCACTACCATAATGTTCCTTTTGTACCACTGACATAGGCAGTGTAGTTCAGAAAGATAGCCAGGACTTAGGCAAGTCAAGAAACCCCAGATATTAGTAGCTGAGGCCAGTTCATGTAGCGGCTAGTAAAACAGGGTAAGGGAAAACAAACCAGTAAGACACTAGGTAGACAGCTGATGGCAAAACAACTTAAGCAAAAGCAAACCAGCTAGATTCCAGATGCAGAAGAAAGGTAACCCACAGTTACCCCAAGTACATTCTGTGCTCATTAACATATTAAACATCACACCCCATGGCGCCATGAAAGTTCTAGGCTGACTATGTCGGGGCATAAAGAGGGTGTAGCCCTTAATCCTCCCACCTGCAGAAAATACCATCCCTTGCTCACACTCCAGCTGTAAGACCACCCAACCCGAACTCCAGCATGCTCACACACTGACTTCCTCCTTGAGTGTGTACTTTCACTTTATAAACTACCCTTTGCTTGCACCTGCTTCACTTAGGCATGAATTATTTCTTGATCAGAGTCAGGAACCCAAATGCGGCAGTCTCTAAGGAGAGGTCTCACTGCAGTGCCCAGGTGAGTCCTCCCTTGGCACAGGCCACCGGACAACACCATGATAGAGATGACAACTGTAGTCTTTTAATTTTTACCTTTATAACATTTTAATTCATCTCGAATGAACTGTCTTATCACATATGAAACATACCTAATTTCTTTTTTCATACTGACATCCAGCTAGTCTTTCCAATAATTTCCAATCGTCTTTCCAATAACTTTCTAATGATTATTATATATTTCTTGCTTTCTTTGGGTTTTAGTCTTAAACTTTCTATTCAGCACTATAGTATATTTAGAAAAGTTACTTAACAGCATGTTTTAAGGATTTGAAGGGCAAGATTTCCAATTTCTTCCCCAAAGTTAAAAGAACTATCTATCTGTGCTTACTTATTTTCCCAAATAATTTACCACAATTCTGTCCAATAAAACATCAGTTGGGATGTTAAGTGGAAGTGTTTAAGTCTTACACACTATCACCTCTTGGGATTCCTTTGGAAATGAGTTAATATACGTTATAAGATCTAATCCTCACAATAATTCTTCAAAGTAGTCTATTTTATAGATGGTGAAATTGTTTTGATAGGTTTAAACTTTAGGACCTACCCAATGAAAACTTTTTTTTTACTGTATTTAAGAAGTACATAAATATTAATACCAATTCGTGAGTTCTCTACCTTCAGTGAGCTATACATTACTTCTTTGTTTCATTTTCCAAGTATATTAAAAAGCAAAAAAAAAGACTATTGAGAGCATATTTTGGTCTAGCAACCTCTGTATTTTTTATAACATGATGTTCAGATCAAAAGATACTTGTTAAAAAGCATTATCTTTTTAAAACTTAGCTAAATTTACTTCAATGAGCTCCATATCTCTAAAGGATAGTTATTTTTAATCAATGCTGATCTTCGCATCTCTGCCGTTCAGTAATGCTGAGAGGCCAGCGTCCGTCTACTTGGCCCTGCCAGCTCTGTGGGACTGACTTCCGTGAGCATGTTTTCCCTCACCTACGGCGCCTGAGCTCTTCCAACAGTTACTGTTTGTGGAAAGATTCTGAAATCCTGATGGCCTGGCTTCCTATGCTGGCTCCTCCACATACCAGACTCTGAGCAGATTATCAAGGATGAAGTCTTTATTCCCTCTTTGAAACTATACTTAATAATATCTGCCTCACAGGGTTGCTGAGAAGCTGCAATGTGAAAGCACATTGTAAAGGCTGTTCGAGAACAAAAACTGCCATCAAGGGCCCTCTTCCTAAAGGATCATCCTTCTGCCTCTGAGGAATGAAAATGGGGACTCGAAGGAAGTAAGTTCACCTCTTCTGACAGCTCCACTGGTTCTCACCACTAGAGGACAACTTTTTTTTTTTAATGACTTCTAGTTCTAGGAAAAGAAAATGTTTCTCTCCTCCAGTTAATAGTCAAGAGGCAGAAGCGATTGTGAAGGCAGCGACCTCCCTCTTTGCAAGGCAGCCACAGATGAAGGGACGTGGTGAATTCTTTGACTCACTCCTATCAGGAATGGTGGATAGAGCCCACCAGGTGGTACATGTCACACTCACTGAGAAACCCTGGGAAACCTATTTAATCCCAGGTTAAAACTGCCTCGCCCAGTGTCTCCTTAGGGATTTCAGAATGGCCATTCTGAAAGATTCTTTCTTGGGGAAATTAATTTTTCCTTTTGACTTGAGTTAATTGTTGTAAGTTGAGTTATTTCAGGTGCCAGAGCAAGGCTGTGCAGAAGTTTTCTTAAGTATTAAACCAGAACTAATCTTATCTCCTAGATTTTCTTTGGAATGAACCTCACAAGAAGGAGCTCTTCAACCACTAACTGAAATCTCTGATGCTTGGTAATGTAGGTGGTGGTGGTGTCACTGCCTCACAGGTTACAAGGGTCAAGCAGGAGGATCAAACTGCAAGACGTATTGCAAAGATCAGACCTTCACAAATAAAGGATCATGCAAAGTCAATCTCTGAACAATTACAGACAAAGGTATTTTATCATACTTGAAACTTACATTAGATGCGATTGCCACTGTGACATTACATATGGCCACCACATCTGTATGTTTCTATTACATACAAGAGACCCACATAATTTATTCTGTATGTGTGTGTTTCACTATTTAGAGGCGGTAGCAATTGTAATAGCTCCAAAAGTAATTAAAATATTCCTTAGATATTATTACTTGTTATTGTGGACAATAATAAAATCTGATGATCATTAGCAGATACAATATTAACTTCCTTTAGGCACAGTTGATAATATGGAACCGTCATATATATATATATATATATATATATATCCACCACTCAATTAAAGCTAAGCTTGTTTAAGATCTTGGATCATGAAGTCCATTCTGAAACAAAAAATGTCCAATAACCTATAAATCAGTTACTGATAGATTAACTAAGACAAAGACCGAATGTCTCAAACAGAATTAAAGATAACATCTGCATAGCATTCATTATACGACCAGTTGTTGTAACTCATACAGGAAACTGTCCTTTCGATGAGAATATTCTGATGCCAGGATGAAGACCCAAAGCAGTATTTCCAGTTTGCTTTTCTTCTAATTTTGAAGGTGCTTCCTGGGGCTTTCTAAATGTTTTCTTCCCTCATTAAGATTCTAGTCTGTCTGGTATTATAATATTGGTTCCAGGAGCCTCTGGTTGCTTATCATCAGCATCAAAGATGAGGTCCTCCGGATTAGGCGGTGGGGGCCAGAATTCTTCGTTTGGAAAGATCTCCTGGAAGATTGCTTCAGCTTGCTTCACTGCATGCCCACTTCCCAGCCCACAGTCAGGCCCAGAGCAGACATAAACATTGGAAGGCAAACCATCATATGAGCTTCTGCTGATGGCCGATGAGTCCCTCATATTAAAGTACAGAGCCCATAAGACCCTTGGCTTTCTAAGTTCTTCCTTGTCTATTTCTGTTTCAGCATATGGGGTGAATAATTTCTTCACCACTGATTCTAAGTCTTCTCTTGCTGTTTTAGAAGATGAGCATGTCAGATGTACCATATAAGTGTCTTTCATGCATGTCATGGTTGAAGAACATAATTCAGTGACCCGAACAGCACATGTTCCTGGTGCCATGGGAGGCACTACCAAAACGGAAATCTGCTGATCTGAATCTGCCTTTAGTACAGACTGATCTGTGATGAGCACGGCCCTGGAGATGTGCTTATACTGCACATTTGAGCATGTTTCCTCAGAAAGGTAACTGTCCTCCACAATGAAATACTTGGCGTTTATTCTTTGACCAAGGTGATCTATAATGGCTTTACATCTTCCTGATTCTTTGTCAACTACAAGGCACTGTACTTTATGGCGAAGGCAATAGATTCCACCCAGAACTGCGCACATCCTGCAGAAACCCTGGAGAATTTCCCCTTGGCCATACAAGGGAAATAAAAAGGGAGTGTTGCCAAATCGTCCAAGACACTGAAGGAAGTTTTTTGTTGCTTTGAGTCCATCGATTGTAGTGCAAGATGACTCTGTCATTGCGATTGAGTGTAGTACAAAATGTTGAAGGTTGGGGGTTAATTTTTTAGTTTTTAAGTACTCTGAAAATGAGCATTGCATGAAAGCTTGGTATTCATCTGGATATCGTTCATAGTCTAAACAAAATGTAAGAAATTTCATTAACACCCTCTTTTCAACCATAGTGAGTTCTTTGCTATTAAAGACATCTGCTCTGGAGCAAGGTACCTGTTCCATTCTTCCTTCTCGAAATGCAAGAATCCTGGTGACATTTTTAAATTCTGTGTAACGACTAACATTTGATTTAATTAAAAGATCAATTAGCAATCCTTGAGAATACAGCAGCTTTGATACCAAATCAATATTAAACCTCCTGCCTTCTTTAACTATTTGAGAGTAAGTAATCCTATTTCTCTGTGGTTGATCCATGTTGTTTTCTATTATAGGCTTTTTTTCATCTTTCTCTCTGTCTGACACTGTGTATAGACCAGTGTTATCTCCACAATACTTCTCTTTTGCCATGGTGTCCTCTACACCAGTTACTTCCGGCGAAATCTTTCTGTCACATTTTGGAGTGTCTTTGGCAGGCATTTCATAACTTGTGACATTTAATGTGTGTGTTTCTTCAGACAAGTATGTAGAATCCAGACGTTGAGTGAGGGTGGTAGATGTCACTGAGGAAGGATTTTTTTGCAGATCATCAGTCTCTTCAATGCCATCATCCACATCCTGACTGGTATAGCAAAAAACTTCTGTGTGTTGAATGGTGTTATCCTTTCTGCGAAGAGTGATGGCTTCTTCTGTGTCCTGGATCAGGTCTTGCCATGCAGCAGTACTTTCTTCCCCAGTGTCGCTGTTTTGCTGATATTCCCTCAACCAGGAGAGCAATCCTGAAAAGCTGAAACTAGCCCAGTTTCCTCCATAGTAACTTCTCGAATCAAGATGCAGAACCCTCTGGCCACTTCTTGAACATGCTGCTGCCAGGATGGATTCAGGCAAACCTGTTCCTAGTATAACTACATCAAACTCTGTGGGGAGACTGTCTGCCATCCTGGGAGCAAAAGTCTCTGGTGACAACTTCAGATGAAGGTACGGTGTATGAGTCTAGGCTGAGGGCTCAGAGGAGGTGGGAATGTGCTGTGCTGTAGTAAAATCTCTCCTTGTGACGTTCCAGTGCATCCCCAAAGTATCAGGGTTGCAGGTCCTAGCGGTTTAACCGGTACCCTTTCTAATATTTTTTTTTCTTAGAGGTCAGTAGCATAAAAACATAAAAAGTACATCTAATAACATCTAAGAATACTAAAAAATGATGGGTGGTTTTCATTTCTGCATTTCATCTTAGCAGTATATGTCAAAATGCACCATATATATATTTGTGACTGGAACTCTTCTCTGAAAGAAGAAAATTCAAGAAAGAATACAATTGTAAACAATATTAGGAGAAAAGTAATTTAATGTGACAGCAGTTATAATCCATTGGGGCCTGACTTGTTATTAGGACATAAGCCTCTACTAAAAGCAAGTCATTAAATGCTTTCTTACGTATTTTCTAGTTTCTTGAAAATGAGCAATAGGGATTTCCCCCCCAAAGTCATGCAATTCAATTATGAAGAATGGATTAAAAGCCCCCCCCAAACAATTAAGAATTTTCACAATACAGTTCTATAACTTTTGCTTTTAGGAAAACTAATATTTGAATAAACGTATGCACAACTTAGACTGTAAGAAACGTGTAGCTCCACTGTGGTTAAGGAAACAGACTATACACCATGTGCACATTGTCACAGTTAGGAATATGTCTATGGCCAATTCAGTCTGTGGGCGATCTTAGAATAGCTGATGAGAGGACTTTTCCATGCTGCAACCACCCTTAAGCTCTCATGAAACTGAACTAACCAGTTATTTCAACTGAATTAACAGTTAACAGTATTGCAAAAGGATTAATTCAGTAGAGCAACAGCATTTTAAATATTTAGGTGCATAAAGATTAGGTCTACTGAAGAGAAAATGCATTTACAACAAATATTTATATGAATGTATATATACACATATGTGTGTTTTAGGTGTAAATTAAAAAGGTAAAATTCCTGGGTATGCTAAAATATCTTAACATAAGTAATAACTTCTTCTAAAACTTCTTCTTTAGAAGAAGTAAAAACTTCTTCTAAAACAACATAGGGTGAACTGAATTTTGCCAGACTCTGGCTCTGCAACCCTCAATCTCTGTAACCCAAGATAAAGACCTGTCTAAATATTCTTGGCCAAGATTAACACGTTGTCTGTTCTTGTTTTTGAAGGGGTAGGAGGCAGTAATAAAGAAAAGCTCTCCTGCTAACTTCTGGCATAATACTGGTTATATCCCATGTGCAGAACCTTTGTGTGGCGCTAGGTGTCGCGAGAGGTGGACCAGCCAAAGGGTGAAAAGCCCACTCACCTGAAGCCTGGCGCTGAGCACTACACAGCACATGCGGGGGGCCTTTCTACCATCACCACCACAGCCCCATGAGAGCCCCATCAGAGCCCCCTGAGCTCTGATTTTCCCACCGTCACACTTCCTGAAATCTAGAGCAGTACAACCTGGGCCTGCCTAGGCCAAAAGCATTTGTAAAACAAGTCATTCAGTTGGAACTTAGATGAAATTGACTAGCTCACGGCACTGAGTGGTCCGCTGACGTGACATGGAGATCGTGACAGTCCCATCCAGGCCTAGCCTCTGCCTCAGGAATATTGGGATTCCACTTGTTTTCCACATTCCCTCAACAACCAGGAATTGAGCACAGAATGAAGCAGTTGCTTGGCACTCACGTATGTATGTTAAGTATGCATGAATTTCTTTTTCTGCTTCCTTCCTCTAGGCTGTGCAAAGAACATATGATGATATATGAAGAAGTGTAACCACAGTATGTGCTGATACTTGGCTTAGAAGGGGACAGAGTTGAGAGTGGGTGTAAGAGGGGCGGACACAAGCCATAAGTGCTAAAACCAGGTACCTACTCACTTACAAATATTGAAGGAGTCCTCAAAATGCCAAGCCGGTAGGACAGGACAACCTTAAAGAACATTTACCTCAATTAACCCAACAGAGGCAAGAAAACTGGTGGCTGGTTGAGGAAGTGAACAGGAAAGTCCGCATAATGGCTTAGCCACATGAGCAAAGCAGGGCCCACCCTCAGGCTGTCAGTCCAGGCGTCTTCCCACTGACAGGGCAGCCTCTCCAGAAGGGTCCGTCCGGAGAAAGGAGCCACTTTCAGGGTTTTTCTTTTTTTTTTAAATTTCCTCCCCCTCAAAACTTCAGGGTAGGCTAGTTCTCATTCAGGGATAACAATGGGGAAGGCACCCTCCCTACATGTTTAAACTTATGTAGAAGTACAATCCTTGGAATTAACTCCCAGCAAAAGAGTTCTTCATCTTTGCTAAGAACTTAAACGTCATCATCATTTACCAACTAATCTCCAGGATTTACACTAGTCTTTAAATCTTTTATCCTAGAGTCCCCACCTCATTTAAAAACAGGGATAAAGTCATGATTAAAAGCACTAACTAAATCCCAGAGAAATAGAACAGTCATCATCAGCAAAACACAGTGTGGGGGGAACATTACTACAGGTCTTAGGGAATCCCTTCTGAACAGGATGGGGCCCAAGGGGGATGACAAAGGAGAGAAAAGGATGTTAGAGACAAGGAGACACAGCAGGGTGGGGTCACGGAGGAAGTGAGGGAAGGCTAATACTGATAAAGAACTCAATGTACTATTGTTTTCAGCCTCCTGGGAACAGAGTTAAGATACAATTTACCAGCACAGAAAAAAAAAAAAACTTCTTGGAAATTAAGAGCTTTCCTATCTGTGACCAAGCACCTGTTGCCCTCCCTGGGGACCATTACTGGTTAACACTTCAGACTTGAGCTTGAATCACCCTCTTTAAAGCTTAGCCCCGCCTAAAAAGTGGCCTGATAGGTATTTTAGGTTAATATAAAGAGTAAATTAATACAGCCATCTATGATGCCACCCACAAACAACTGTAGTCCTCTCCCAAGTTTCGAATCTTTGTCAACCAAAATTCTCAGATTCATGCTTATTGAGGAGGGAGGTTATCTTAAAATGTTAGAAACATTAAGGCAGTCACAAAAATCAAATCATGATCTCTATGACTTCATTTGTATCCTTCCAAATATCAAAAAGTGAATCACAACAAATACAATATTTGGATCTGTCACAACACAGGAGGCTGGTGAATAAGAACGTTTTTGATGATGCTACAAAGATTTTTGTTCTCAGGAAACTGCTAAGAAAAAGCAGTAACACATTATCAGTGGATTTCAGGATTATTTTTTTAAACGAAATTTAAGGCCTGAGAAATACACATTTCTATTTCAAATCTTTGTACAAATGAAACTCCTGGAGCACAAAAAAGGCTTTCTTTCCCTCACTTAGAAAATCATGTCTTCAGTGATAGGCTGGGTGGATCATCCTGCAAAATGTCAGGTCTCAGTGAGACTTGAATCTTCCCTACGGATTAGGAGTACTGTTGAAATAAAACTTGAATTAATAATCAAGCTCTAATTTCATGAAATCTACTGGCTACAAGGCTAATTATTTGTTCATGAGAATTGGGATTATCGGGGCCATTTGTAATCTTACCTGAGACTGTAGTGTGTTGGAAACAATGAGGAGGAAAACTTAATGAAAGTAGCTTATGGGGCACATGCCAATTTGCATCCTGAGGACCTGGATCAAACTATCTCACTTCCTGGGAAGCATTCAAAGGTTTGCCATTGCCAATAAACAAAAAGTTTATTTTCTTTTAAATTACACATTGCTACTCAATTACGTTTCTATTGTCATTTTAGGAACCAAATAGTGTGTGAATTAACTCTCTTATCATCCTTCCAACTTTCAGAAGTAAATTACTTTTTTCTTGAATGTAGGACTCTCTACAACCCATGTTTCCTCAAATTGTACAGGCCGTGTTTCTGCCGTGGTGAATCACATTAGGTGAAAACAGAGAAATAGGGTGCGCTGGGCAGAGGCTGGAGAGGCGGGGGGACAGGAGGGCTGCGGTGCGCGGGGCAGCGCAGCTCGGGGAGCAGGACTGCGGAGCCTGGGGCGCAGGGGCTCCAGGGCGGGGCGCGGGGCAGCACAGCTCGGGGCGCAGGGGCGGGCGGGGACGCTGCCGGACGCGGAGTGAGCGGGGCAGAAGGGCGCACGGGGCGGCGGCAACGCGGGAAGGCAAGCTCGCGGAGGAGGTGGACGGACGCTGTCTTCCCCCAGCCCAACTCACCGAAAAGGTTCCTGCTGAACCCGTCCCACGCGCAGCCCGCAGAGTCCCACACCCAGCCGTTCCGCAGGCAGGACACGAAGGCGAAGGTGACCCCGAGGAGGGACACCAGCAGGTCGCTGAGGCTGATGTTGACCAGGAGGAGGTGGGTGGGCGTGCGGAGCCGCCGCGCCTTGGAGTAGAGGATGAGCACCAGCAAGTTGCCGCCGGCGCCCAGCAGCCCCACTCCGCCCAGCAGCAGCGCCAGGCGCTCGTAGGTGCCCGGGCTGAAGGGCGGCGCGCGGCTCAGAGGCCCCGCCGGCCCCGGGCTCCCGCCGCCCGCCGCCCCGCCGCCCTCCCAGCTACTCGCGCCGCCGCTGCGGTTCCCCGACCACATGGCCTGGAGCCGGCGCTCCGCACCGGGCGCGGCACAGCTGCCAGCCGGCTCTGCCGGGCGCGGGGGCCGCCCCTCGGCGCTCCAGTCGCGCTCCCGGAGCCCCGCGCCCCCCCGTGCACGCGCCCCTGGAGCCCCGCCCCCGTGATGGGTCCTCGGAGCCCCGCCTCTCCGCGGCCGCGCGCTCGGTGCCCTCCCCACACCCCGCCCCCGCCTCCCCACCGCTCTGGCCCCTCCAGCCCCGCCCCAGCGTGTACCCCTGGCGTGGACGCCTGTGGGACCAGCCGGGACGATAAGGCTGCAGGGAGGCAAGTGGACCGTAGTCTTTCCTCCCACCGCATTGCCCCTCCCTCCTCAGAGTCCTTCTCACCCATCCATCCTCTCTCGCCATCACCCTTTGTCCCACAGCGCCTCACACCTCATTCCCCCTGCCACCATCTTCCCTACCACCCCGTCTCCCCTCAGCGGGCTCAAGGCACCTCTCCCTGCCCGTCGCCTCTCTCCGTCTGGCGACCCTCACTCGCAGACATCTGTGGGCGCCGCCCTACTTTACGGAGAGGCTCCCTCCCTGGCGGCAGCTCCAGACCATCTCGCACCGGGGTGAGCCCACACTGGGCTCCAAGCCGCCAACACTGCCCTTCCGTCCTGCCCTTGGGTCGTGGTCGCCCTTCGCCGGTGGGGACTGCCCAGGCTGTGCGTCCAACGTTCAACCTAAATCCGGCAGGCACACAGACGCAGGTGCTATGTTTAGCACAGCACACGTTCTCCACTGGGCCTTTTCCCAGAAGCAATGAAAATAGAGCATAAGTCAAATATAGATTGTGAACGTGATCACACTCTACAAAGCCTGCCACTGTCCCTGCACAGTTCCTAACAAGGTCCCACAGGACCGCCCCAGTCTTGCCCAGACTTGAAGGCTGTTCTGGGCTCTGCGACTAGTGTTTGTGCAAAGGAATTGCCCTCCATGAGGGTATTAATCCTTCCCGCCTTTGTTCAAAAAGCCAATAAGAAAAACTAGCCTCTTTCCAATGAACCCCCATTCCAAGTTCCCTGGAGACACAGAATCTTACCGTCAGGGTGAGTCAGCTGTCCACCCTGGTGCATGGAGCAGTAGCTGAGAGGCAGAGGGCTCCGCCCTGGAAACCTTGATATGCCTTTAAAGATTCCAACCTGGACTTGCCATTTCTGAAACTATCTAACCCACCCATTTAAAAACTCATTTAATTTTGTATTTAAAATTTATGCAACCATTTACCAAGTTGTGTATGTTTAATGCCCACTGTGTTTTCAGCATCATGCCTAGTCTATAGTAAGTTCTCAATAAATACTATTTGAATGAATAAAGGACTACTGTATTGGTTTCTAAATCATTCAATCATTCTTCACTTCTGAGTCCTCGCCCTCATAAAGCTTATGCTCCAGTTGTGTGCAACAGCAGACAATAATCAAATAAACACATATGGAGTGTGTCAGATGCTGATATGTGCCATAAAGAAAAACGAAGCAGAGAAAGGATATGGGGAAGTAGGGGAATGGTTATTTTGTGCAGGGTGGTTATGGATCACCTGAGTTCTGCATGTACACGGTACGTGTACTGGGTGGGATTTTACTTGGCATGTTGGCATAAAAACAAAGACGGAAACCAATGTGGCTGGAACAAAATGAGAATTAAGAAATGAGGTCACAGAGATATGGGTGAGCAGTGACTGGCCAGATCATTCAGGGCCTTGGCCATTTTAATGAAAAGAACTTTGGCTTTTACTCTATCCAGGTAACAGATACTCACTCCATCTGAGTCCAGGGCAATGCCTATGGAAGGGGAATAATATCAGTGAAGGAAAAAAAGGAGTAGGAGGCATTTGTCAAATGCTTACAAATTTTGACAGTCATTTTTACAATACTATTAACTGTTAAGGATATTTATTATACTAGAAAGAAACAGGCAATTCTACCATAAGTATGATTTATACTGTCAACAGTGATATACGTTTTTATTCAATTTTGAAATTATGTAAAGATAGAATGATGGCAAAATACTACAACTTAAAAAGCAAGTGCAGTACTGGCATAAAGACAGACACATAGACCAATGGAATAGAATAGTCATGATATAAACCTTCACATATAGGGTCAGTTGATTTTCAACAAAAATGCCAACTCCATTCAATGGGGAAATGAAAGTCTTTTCAACAAACAGTGCTGGGAAAACTGGATATCCACTTGCAAAAGCGTGAAGCTAGAACCTTATCTTATACCATATAGAAAAACATTAACTCAAAATTATCAAAGAGCTAAACTGAAATGCTAACACTACAGAAATCTTAGAAGAAAACATAAGGGAAAAAAATCTTCACGACATTGGTTTTGGCAATGAGTTCTTGGATATGACAAGTTCTTCCTATCACACCAAAGGCGTAGGAAATAGAAAAAATAGATAAATTGGATTTCATCAAAATAAAAGGCTTGTGCATCAAAGGACACTATCAAGAGAGCGAAATGACAACACATAAAATGGGAGAAAATACTGGCAAATTGTATACCTAACAAGGGATTAATATCCAGAATATATAATGAACTCCTACAACTCAACTGTAACAACAAAAACAACCCAATTCAAAAATGGGCAAAGGACATAAATAGACATTTCCACAAAGATGTGCAAGTGGCCACTAAGCACATGAAAAGATGTTTAACATCATAGACTTTGGGGAAATGCAAATCAAAACCACAATGAAATACCGCTTCATATCTACTAGGATGGCTATTGTCAAAAAATAAAACAAAAACAAAAAATGGAAAATAACAAGTGTTGGCAAAGAAGAGGAAAAATTATAACCCTGATGTACTGCTGGAGGAAATGTGAAATGATGCAGCGATTGTGGAAACAGTTTGTTGGTACCTCAAAATGTTAAACAGAGAATTATTGTATGATCCAGCAACTCTGGTCTTATATATATAGCCAAAGAATTGAAAACGGGATGTACATTTATGTTCATGGTATTGTTATTCACAATTGCCAAAGGATGGAAATAACCCAAATCAGTCAAACTGGATAAACAAAATGTGGTATATACATACAATGTCGATAGGAAAGAATGCAATTCTAGTACATACTGCAACATGGATGAACCTTGAAGACATACTAAATGAAATAAACCAAATACAAAAGGACAAATGCTGTGATTCTGCTTATATGAGGTACCTGGAATAGGCAAATTCATGGAGACACAAAGTAGAATAGAGGTTGCAGGGGAATGAGGGAGGGAGGAATGGAGAGTCAGTGATTAATGGGTACAGAGCTTCAGCTAAGGATGATGCAAAACATCTGTAAATAAAGAGTGATGATGTTTGCACAATATTGTGATTGTTCTTAACGCCACTAAACTGTAGACTTAAAAGCAGCTAAAATGGTAAATTGTACGTTATGAATATTTTCCCACAGTAAGAAAGCCCTGGCAAATTTTGCCTGCATCTCACGCTCTGAGATTCTGAATGTCAACTCCCCTAATGCATTTAGCTCCTCAGATGTGTAGGAATCAGCTTGGAAATAGCACTATTTCCATCCCCCAAAATACATACATTTGCTGGTTTACATCCAGAAATAGCACTTGGAAGATACCCTGCTTGTGTGAAATGTTAGGATTAGGGTTAGGATTAGGATTAGGATTAGGGTTAGGGTTAGAAGCAGGGACAGGTATATGAAATAATACATTAATATTTAAATAATGTGCCTAATTCTATTGAAACTGCACAAAATTATCAAAGTATGTGATCTGGGCCTAGAAAGAAATATTCTAAAGCCAATAGTATTGTAAGGATGGCAAGAACATGAGTGATTTTTTTCAATGGTCTTTATGTCTGTGATTATTTCATTTTTGCATTTGAGAAAATACAAATACAAATGTATCCTGTAGCTCTAAAATTACCATAATAGCTGTGAATTGCTCCAGCATACACTTCTAAGATGTTCCTAAAAGCCTCTGCTATGATATGCATTTATACCATTTATATCTACTGTCTGCACATCCCTCCTTCACCCCCTCCTTGATCTAACATTCCACTGAGATAGATTTTTCTCAAGGTCACCATAATCCATAATCCACATTTTAATGGTTAAACTTCAATCCTTATCTGATATAGCCTATAGGAGTATTTGGCAGTTTATTACTCCTTTGTACTTTAATGCTGATCTGTAAATATTTCTGCATGTAGCTTTAAAATATAACATCACATAGATAACAATACACCATGAACCAAATAATCACATCTAAAACAATGAACAGTAATTACTCAATGTCATCAAATATCCAACTGGTGCCCCAACTTCCAATTATCTCATAAATGTCGTAATTTTGTTTCAGTTTGGATCTAAATACAGTCCCCACACTATGATTGGCTGGTACATCTTTAAAGTTCCTTTTAATCTATAGGTCTGAACTCCTCCTCTTTTTTTCTTCCTATGCAATTTCTTTATTGAATGAACTGGATTGTCCTTCAGCATCTCCTTTCTTTTCAAAATACTTTGCTGTCTTGGCTGCTGAGGCACGGCTTCCTCTTGGCTCTCCTCCTACCTCACTGGCCACCCCCACTTTGGCTTTGGCAGTGGTGCTTAGCTATTGACCGCTCTGACCTGACACTGGCAAGCTCAGATTCTGTCCTCAGCTTTCTTTCTTCTTCATCTACTTTGATCCCAGGCGATCTCACCGAAACCAGGGGCTTTGAACACCACTTAAATGCTGATGATCTCTCCTCCGAACTCTGGGCTCATACCTAGTCAACACTCACAATTGTTTATCTAATAGACATCTCAAATTTAACTTATTTTAAATTGAACTCTTAATTCTCCCCTAAAAACCTGCTCCTCTCACCAACTTCCCCTCCAAAAGAGTAAATGATAACTCTCTCCTTTGGGCTTCTTGAGGCCAGACTCCCTGGGATTCCCCTTGGTCCTTTTCTTGCTCTCACATCCCATCTAACCACTTAGCACACCCTTCACATTGCCCTTCACACAGCCAGACCACTAGCCCCATCACCACCACTAGTGCCCAAATCTATGCAGCTGTTGTCTTTTACTTAGATTATTGAAATTGGCACCTAATTGGTTTTCCTGCTGCTATCCTTTCTCCTCTTTGATTTATTCTTCACAAAGCAGATGGAGTAATTCTTTTCAAATGTAAGTCAAATTGTATCATTATTCTATTCAAACACATCCCATCTCGCTCAGGGTAAAACCTGAAGCCCTTACAGCAGCTTGTCTGGTCCTGAAGGATGTGGCTCTACCCAGACTCTCTGGCCTGGTCTCCCCACCTCTCTCCCTGCAACACTGCAGTCACATGGCCTCTCTGTCATTTCTCACACGTCAGGCACACTTTGATCTCAGGACTTGACAGCTGCTGTTCCCTTGAACACCTTCTCCCATTTAACCACATGGCTTAGCACCTCACCTCCCTTGGGTTGTGCCGAAGTGTCTATTAGGGGGCTTCTCTGAACTCCCTGACCTCTTTATTCTGATTTATCCCTCAACACACACCTTTACCTCTTTTCTTCAAAGTGTTTATCACCTTCTGATGTTATTTGCTTATTTGTCTTCTCCATTAGATTGTAAGCTCAAGAGGCTATTAAGTTCACTGCTGTACCTCAGTGCCTGAAACAGCATCTAGCATGAAGCAGGTATTCAAAAAATGCTTGCTGAATGAATGGATGGATGATGATAACAATGCATGCATTAAATTTATAGGAAAGGTTGTCCTTCAGAGTCAGTACTCAGTCCTTTGAAAGCTTTAAAGTAGACACCAAGGGGACGGTGCTAGGGCTGGAAGTGCCAGTAACGCCATGTGCTTTACCTCTGAATACAAGGTCTTACAGAGGTTTTTAAAGAGGGACTTCCTCTAACTCATCTAAACTATGGGAACTTAACTAATTGTTGATATAACATTGGACAACCTTTCTTTCCCATAAAGAGTTGAAGATTGGAAAACTTGATTTTATAGCGATTGGACTGAATGGTTCTGGAGTATTAGAGATGGATTAGAGGGAAGGAAGGAGGTAGGCAGAGAGGCCTCTTCTCATTCAATTGATGACACCTTGAAAAATGTTCCTCTCAATCAGGAACTACCCTTTCTCCATCCCTGATGTGCTTTATTATTTTAATTGAAGGACAATGCATAAAAGAAGCAGCAGCATCTTTATTCTCTACGACCTTAAAAATATCTTCGTTCAGGATAGAAATGAGAGATGCTGAAATACATTTTCATCTTTAGAAGTTCATGGTTCCACATCCAGTACAGTGGCAAGAATAAATGGGAACTTCACTCTCCAGGGCATCTTGAGGAAGGCAAAAGGTTTGAGGTGACAGGACATGTAGGAGGGAGTCAAGGAAGTCCAGTTTCCTACTTTACCTTCCCACATTCTTCTTCCCTCTCAGGCAGTGCTTACATGCATGCACACACAGTTTGTGGGAAAAACCATCTGACTCTCCCCTTATAGAAGAAGGAGGAAGTGACAGAGAGATTATGATGCAATGAGGACTAGGTGAAGAACACTGGTGACATTGTGAGGTCAGGGGTTTTACTGAAATGGTTGTCTGCATGAAGTGCATTAGACCCAAGTCAGTGCTCCTCCCTGTTAACATCCTGGTGGCAACTCTTAGCTCCTACCCACAGGATGAGGTTTTCAAGTCAAAGGAATGAGACCCAGGGCAAAAACAGAGACAGCAGGGAGGCACTGTGAACTCTGTAAGGTTTTCCAACTTGGCAATTTGCACTATTATTTCTGTACAGAAATAGCAGATTCCCTATATCCCTATGGCTATCAGGGAGGAAAAGCATTTTAACCCTATACTTCAGACTAGCAATTTCAGGACAGCCTTGAAGGGCCTTGAAAAACTGGTTGAACGTACAGCGGCCCAGAAAAGAGATGAAAGAGCAGGCTTGTTTGTCCAAAAAGGTAAGATCAGTGATGACAGGGCAGTCCAGCTGGATCTGTTGATTAGAACCAGAAACTATCTTAAGCCATCAAAGAGAAGCAACATAGCTTAACAGCAAAGACATTGTAGGGGAACCTGAGTTCTAAATAGTTAAATAGCTAAGTGGTCTTGAGGAAGCTTTCTTTTTTCTTTTGTGAACCTTAGTTGTCTCAAATATAAAATTAGAAGTTTGGATTAAATGACATCCAAGGGTTCTTCTGTGGGATCTACCATTTTTGATAGCTCACTGCTTGACCTGGGACCCTCAGTAATGCAGAGTGACCATCAGTAGGCCATGTGAGCCATCCATCCTGCCATCTCTTTGCTTAAAGGTATCAGACCATAGCCACTTTCTTAAGCAGGGCAAAGTTTTTCCTTTGAAACTCTGATTCGCTGTCTGGGCCGCTCCCTGTGCCTCTAGGCTGGAATGACTATGAGCATGCCAAGGGGAGGGCAGTGGGCAGCGGTCTACCCGGAGTACTGGTGACAGAGATGCTGTCGCAGGAGTTAAAGTACACCAGCATGGGAGTGGTGTGCTGTGCATTGAGGACAGCAGGGAGACGAAGGCTCAACAGCGGAGTAAACGACTAACAGAATAAACCCTGCTGGTGCAAGGAAAGAAACAGGCCCCGTTTAACTGCTAAGGGGTCAGCATGGCCAGGCTCTTACTATGCCAGGATGCAGAGACATAAATAAGTAAAAATGTTGACTCTGGGTGTTCAGATCCAAACTGGTATTATTTGAATAGTATTTAAGAGTTTATAAGTCACTTTAATAAATATAATTTAATTGAGTCTCATAACAATGTTAATAGACAGATATTGCTGTTATTGTTATTATCCTCATTTTATTTGTTAAGAAATGAAAGGTCCACATAAATCATCTGCCTGCCACCCAACTTCTGTTAGAGTGAAGACTTAGACCTTTTCAAAATGCCTTTTGAGATGATGGTGAGCTTGGCTGGGCCTGCTAAACTACTCTATGAACCTTCGATTTTTCCCTAGCCATTTTGTTTTACCTCTCTCTGCAACTGATTTTCCAGACCCTTACCACCTCTTCTGAATCCTCTATGGGACCTCAGCTCCTCTCAGCCAAACTTCCGGCCCCTGCTAGACAAGGATTCTCCCGAACCCCCTTTCTTCCGCTTCCAAGTCACCCGGAGTGGCCCCTGTCCTTTCTTCCAGCCCTCCTCCCCTCCAAGGCTCTCCCTTTGCTACAACAACTTCAAAATCTCCTTTTCTACTGGTTTTGTCCTTTCAAACTAAAAATAGATCCAAGTGTCCTGACCTTGACTTTCTTGTCTTCCTTGTAAACTGCTGCCCTATGTCTTTCCTTTGCTTCTCCCTTAAATTTCCCTGCAGCGTCAACATTTAATTTTCAATTTACTGAAGTCTGGCTTCTCTCATCACTTTTGTGAACTCTTACCGAGTTATTCAATCACCCAATAGGGTTGCCAAATTCGATAAAATGTTCCCATTTTCACGCTTACCTGGCCATTTCACTGCACTCACAGCTCGCCGCCGCTGCTTCCAGAAATGCTGTCCTTCCGTCCTCTCCTCATACCACTCTCTTCTTACTTTTCCCCTTTCTCATTCTTTCTTTGCCTTTTTTCCTGAACTGTGCCTGTGTCCTATTTCAGTCTTATAGTATAGACTCCATCCACTTCATCTCCCAAGCCAGGTATCACTCTTCGATTACCACAACTGCCTCTTGACACAGTAGTCCCCTTGCCAAGAGTTATCCCTTCCTCTAAACTTATGCTGAGCTTTTCCTTTTAAAATAAATGCCACATGCCTGGTTTATTAGCTCACCTCTAAGACCCATATATCTCAACTTGGCATCCAGGCTATTGACAGTCATGCCTCAACCCACCTTTCCAGCCCAGCTCCCAGGACTTTCCTTCATGCACCTTCTGCCTTGATATGAACTTTTCAGCCTTTCCCAAGCATGCCACACTCTTCGTGACTGACAGGGCACATGTCATCGGCCCAGTGTGGAGTGCCTTTCCTCCCTTTTTATTGTGACTATTAACTCTTGCTCACCTTTCAAGATCCTAATCAAATGTCACTTCTTTGCACAAACCTCCAGACTTTCCCCAAGCAAGGCCATCTTTAGCACTATTAGCACACTTTATTGCCATCTTGAGGAATTTACCTGCTATACTTAACTTGCTGAAATTGACATTACATGTCGGTTCCTGCCCCTTCTCCCTATGAGTGAGCTGAGTGCTCTGAAGGTTGTGTAACCCCAGTGCTAGCCCAGAGTCTGGTGTCCAGTAAGTTCTCTTTACGTGTGTGTTAAATGAACAAATCACCTTGCTTTAATTTCGAAGCATGCAATCATAAGGCCACATTGAAAAACTTCCTCCCTCTACAGCATATATGTATATGTGCAGATAGAGACAATATACATATTTTATATATATATAGATATTTAATATGATATTGTACTATAACATACCATTGTATATATACATACACACATATATATGTTAGATTGGATAAAAACTAAGTACTGCGAGATAAATCACCATAATAGAGAGATCAACCTGAAAAGATTGAGAAGGAAAAATGTAAGTTGACTTTCATCTGCCTGCTGATATTGGCTTACATTCCCATTCATTCATAAATGCTGGAAAATAGGGTCTACCTCTCACTAGTCAAGAAGCTAAGAACAGAGAGAATGTGTTTAATGGAAGAGTGTCCAGCTCAAAAAACACATCAGGCATACTGTAGGAATTCACCCTCCAATATTGCTCTTCTATCTTCTTGCCAATAGTTTGATGGAATTAAAATCCTCCCAAGAAAGTCTTATCACTCTCATCCAGTAGCATTTACAGAGATCCATTTACTGTGAGACATGCCGTAGTCACAACGCTGTGAATTTAAAGCAGCTAAAGGATTTGGATATCTCAGAATTTCAATCTCAATACAAGCAAGATGGAATGCTTTACTTTCCCCAAGAACCATGGTCCTTCCTCAGGTAAACTGTACCTACATCCGCTGAGTTTTAAAGCCAGAAACCTGAGTGTCGTTTCAGAGCAGGATCATCGCTCCACCTGGGTGCTCCTGACACCTGGACTGGATGCTGCTTTGTTCTGTGTGAGGTGGGGAGTGGGTGGGGCAGCCCTGGGCATAGTACGGTGTTCAGTGCATCTCTGGCCTCCGCCCAGTGGAAGCTAGCCGCACTCCCACCCCCAGCTGTCGCAATCGAGAATGTATGCAGACAGTGCCAACATTCCTGTGGAGACAGAGGGCAAAGCCTGCCCTGGATGAGAACCACTGCTCTAGAATCCTGCCCGCCCTCCACTCAACACTTCTGCCCCCAACAATTTCCAACCCGTTCCAAGTGTTTGGGATCTCCTTGCAGCCATACCTTGCCATCTCCTGTGCTCTCTGTGGTGTCTGTCACTCATCATCCCCATGAGGCCACTTCCAAGAGTGAAAGGAGTTGTAATTAAGTTGAGGAATAGGCACAAGTGAGACTTTCCATGCAGCCCAGGAAGTACCATCACTGTCTGTCTGGCGCTGGCCCAGGCCTGCACTACCTGACACAAGGACTAATGCACCAGCCCCTCCCTGGCTTTGTGGCTCTCCCCCTCCTCACAGCTGCCAGTGTGCTTTCAGACTTTGATTCAACACACGTCATTTCCCTGCATGTGTCACCTCCCGGGGACAGCTTACCATCATGCTTAGACCAAAATGCAAACTTCTGAGTCCAGCCTGGCCTGCCTTCCCTTTGTGATCACACCCAGCACATCCCCCAGTCCCCACTGTCCTCCTCAGTGACCTGCCCAGAACAGGCTATTCTCTCCAGCCTCAGCAGCTTTATGTTTATCAGCCTTGGCCTAAGACGCCCTTGTCCAGCTTTATTGATGGCTGACTCCTTTTTGCTTATTGGGTCTCGGCTTGATTTCTTTGCCCATGTTCTTACAGAGGACTTCCCTGAGGTCCATCCCCACCCACCACCACTAGAAAATTCTATCACAACTCCCTACAGGTTTCCTTCTGAGCACTTACTCACTCTATACCTCATGACTTTTACTCTGTTGCTTAGAGAGGTATGATGCACACAGAGCCAAGCCCACTGAGCACACTAATCTCAAGGAGATAGCTCAATAAATTTGGACATTGGTAAACATACCTGTAGCTATCAACTGGATCAAAGAAAGAAAATCTATAGCATCCCAGAATGCTCCCTCAAGCCCTTCTCACCTTATATATGGCTATAACCAACCTAATGTCTATCTCTACTCATTAGTCTTGCCTGTCACAGTTCATCAATATTTTATTAGTTTGTTCACTTGTTGATTTTCTGTTTCTCCCATTAGAATGTAAAAAAAATCCCAAAAGAAGGGATCTTGTCTATCCGGTTTTCCAGTTCCATTACATTTCTAAGTCCAGTGTCCAGCTCAGTTCTGCCACATAACAAATACTCGGTGCATTTTGTGTCTGACTCCTTCTTGTCCTTAATAGTTATACCCCAGCAAATGACCAGATTTGGCAAAATCGATATTCAGGCAATGGTGTGTTTGTGTGTGTGATGCATCTGCGCAGCATCAAAGAGCCCATCAGGAACTGCAATCGGCTCACTTCTATTTTCCACCCAAGATGAGCTCTAGCAAACCCTCCTGATTGGTAAAATGTTTCACAATATTTAAGAACTAATTCACTTTCTTATATTTGGCTTCCCAAACAAAATTCCCAGAACAGTTGAAACAAAAGCTATGGAGGAGATACAAAACACCAAAGTAAAATATTTCCCCTTCTGACTCAGTAATGTTTTAGCTAAGGCTAGTGTTATATTTCCAATGAAAGGATCTTTAAAATGAAGAAGAATTTAGTTTTTATAGGGTGAAATAATGAAATAAGACTAGTAAATAGAAAAAGCAGCCAAAATATGCAATATAGTCCTTGGGAATTTTATGACAATGTCCTTGTACTTTGTTACAATGCAGATGCCATTGATTATGACAAGTTTTATGCAGCCATACAGGAACTCTTTGGTCCAGAAGTGAAGAATCAAGATGTGAAATGCTTTTACAGGAAACTCTGCAACAACCCTCATGCATCTATGGACTGGTGTGAGGTAGTCACTTTTCATGTTTGTAATATGACATCCAGGTATTTTCTGAACTGGGTAAGAAAGGAAGCGAAGGCTGTAGGGCCCTGCTGGAATGGGAGGGGCAAGGGGCTCCACTTCCCTCTCAGTTCTTATGGGCTAGGAAGTCATTTGAATCTTCCCAGTGATGTACTACACCATCAACTTGTGCCTGCCTGACCAGTCCTTTGTACAAGAACCAGTTCCAACCCCAAGTGGACTGACAGTTTAAAGTAATATCCCCAAAGAGAGCTAAGTTTTTCATTAGTGTCTGTGGTATTGATAGAATTCCACCATTTTTTCCCACCCTTCCATGAGGGCCTTCTTAGTCTAGGCTTTCTAATGGTTTAACTCTAGCTAATCTTTGTTGTAAACAATTAGTATGTGCCGAACTACACTGCAAAATGCTTTACACACATAATCTCATTTAACATTTTAAACACTCAGATATTTGTCCTTTTGTTCTACTAAGGAAGAAACGGAGATGTAAGGAGGGGTAGACATTTATCCAAGCTCTGAGTCCCAGTTAGCATAGAGTCTGAATTAAAAACCAGGACCGTCTGACCCCACCATGCATGCCCTACGCACACAGCAATGATGTGGGTCACACGCCGCAGGGCTGGGGTGCAGGCCCACGGCCGACCGCTAACTGGGTAAGACAGCAGTGAGCGGGATGAGGAAACTGCTGTGACAAAGACTCCCATCCACCCCAACACAGACATAGTGAAAGGACTCTTCTGCCTCATTTCTCAGTCCTTTGGAGATAATTAGATGCTAAATCCAGAGGTTTTGTACTCATGGAAAATGAGTAGTGGTTTCTGAGAAGAGAATGGACTATTTAAGCTTGGATTGGGGGCTGATTTTGCTGGTGGGAAGAAGGGAAAATATGAGAGAGAAGGTCTAGGTGATCCTGATCTGCCACAGAATGAAGTCCATCTGTGGAAAGCGATTAGGGGGGTCATATGTTGCAAGGCTTGGGTGTGGGGGAACGTGAAGGAGGAAGCAAGGACATCTGTGAAGCAGTCGGTTTGAAGGAACATATGTCAACATGTGACTTTAGGCTGTCACCCAGAGTCAGCATAAACAAATGTTCAAACAAAAGCATATAGCTGGCTTGGATGTGTTTTCAATCCACTCATTTAGTCAGTAGGTCTTTTATACTCAAAAGTGTGGTCCCTCATGGGGGCTCATAAGAAGTGCAGACTCTCAGTTCCCCCCAGACCTACTGGATCAGAACCTGCACTTGCAAGGTATCCCAGTGCCCGCCACCCACCCAAGGCTCCAGCAGCACCCCACGGTCCCTCATGCCCACACCTTAACAAGTACCAACAGGTCGCAACTCTATGAGAAATACTGTGTCATTAAGTTATGAGAATTTTATTTCTGCTTTTTCATAAGGCAATTAAAAGACAGCTATCTTACTTTTCAGATTCCTTGGAACTACCCAACTGACAATTTACTCACAGATAAAGAGTACTTTGTCAGGATATCCTTTCAGAGTGATTTATTTTCATGCAACACATTAGAGAGTAGGGCTTGGAATATCCAAGGGGAGAACATGCACAGTCTCTCAAATTCCAAAACTCCCCCTAAAAGGAATGGAAAAGTCTTGCCCAAGAAGATTTATGGGAAATGGGTAGGGACAGTCATTTGAGAGTGGCCAAATTTAACATCAAAGTTCTCAGCACAGACCCTTGTCTGCTTAAGGCTGATGTGATTTCCAAACAAGTATTGACTCCTAATAGGAACGTCAGTCTGAGCAAGGACACCAGGCTGGTACATCGATTGGTCCATCCATCAGAAAGAAAAAAATCAGTGACTCCTTAAAACTCCCACACCATCAGCACAGGGTGTGCCGAACACATTAAACTGCTCTCTCTTGGTACAAGGAACCCCTGACATTTATAAAGCCAGGTCTTGATCATTAATCCAAATTAGACTTTAAATTCAACCAATGTCAAATCTGTTACTTTATCAGCCGGTTCTGAGATGTTCACATGTATATGTGTTTGGGATTCAGATCTTTGGGTACTTCTCCACCGAAGAAGATTCTCTTGCTTCCCAGATGGATGAAGACAATTTGGTTTTCCTTGTTTCTAGGAAACAGCGAATTATCATTTCAGGTGATACTTTAAATTTCTCTTCCAAATTAACATGAGTTTTAATACTTTCTCAAAAAATAAATATTGGGAATAAAACAGAAACTATACCTGCAGCTGAGTTTGGCATGTCATTGCTCTGCAGGAAACTAAATAGGGAACGTAAGGGGGGAGCACTCAGGTTTTCGTGAAGAGGTTCAGATCTCAAGTTGAAACTGTCTGCAAAGCCACGTGCTCCAGTACCAAGCGGAATTGCACTTCCTGAAACGTTCTGCAAATTGCACTTTCACGTTTGCACTAACTAGAGCTTCTTCACACACTATCACCCTTGATTATTGGCTGGAAGCTTAACCTGTATCTCTGATATGGCAGACCTGGGCCTAACTTAGGAAGTCTCCAGTTACATGCCATTTGTTAAAAATTTGAGCCTGGATCCATCTCTCTCCAAGCTGACATGTCAGGCTTCCTTTCCTTTCTTCCCTCCCAGAGGAGGAGAGGCAAACCCTGAAATCTGCCCCTGTCCACAGCCTCTATCCCAAATTCTGCAATGAAATGTGTTGTTTAGGTTAAATCTGGTGTTCTTTAAATATGCACCTTTGTGAACCAAGCCCACCCTTGTCTTCGGCCTTTCCTTAGCCCAACTATAGGCCTCGCCAGAGCACAGCCTCTGGCCAAGGACACTGTCCTCAAAGAACAGAAGAAGGAGGTTGTCCCTCTCCCCCAATCCCGAGCTGAGGGGTCCGTGAGCCAAGGAGATGTGTACCTGGCATCCTAAGCTAGAACCTTGAAAGCATTTTTTCTAGATGGCAGTTGGGTTTTGTGGATCATTTACTCACTCAGTGTCTGTCAAGCTCTGCTGTGTGGGCCAGGTAACTTTCTAAATACCGGGGATGCTGCAGTGAACCATCATAAATCCCATACCTCACGGAATTTATGTTCTAATGGGCAGAGACCAAGTCAGACAATAAAAAAAAGTCAAAGTAAAATACATGTCAAATGGTAATAAGTGCTATAGAAAAAGAGAATCAAGAAAGCAAGCCAAATAAAACAGGAGTATGGGGAAGAAGTTGGTTTGGAGGTGGGAGCTTGGTGCTGTGATGTTAAATAGGGTGGTCAGGAAGCCCCCGGCAGCTGGTGATAAAAGCCCATGGAGAGATGTGACAGCAAACCTCTCGCTTGAAGCAGGAGTGGAGCTGGGAGTGGGGTTGGGAGCAGTAGTAGAAGCGGAGGTTCCAGATGAGGTGTGGGTCAGGTGTCTGGGGCCTTGATGTCACCTGAAGGACTTCTGAGTGAGGCAGAAAGCCACTAGAGGGCTGCGGCTGGAGGAGAGGCATGATCTGTGTGGCCCTTCAAATGTTTATCCCGGCTTCTGTATGGAAAACAGTCTACAGTGGGGAAGGAGTGGCAGCAGAGAATTGTTGGTTTGGAATAAGGTAGTGTTCTCAACCTTTCTTTCATTATTATTTCACATATTTTTTTTCATTCTGAGGTCCCTAAGAAGCCTTTTAGACATTTTTTTCCTAACTGTGCTCCACAACACCTCCACCCCCGAATCCATGACATTTTAATATGTGGATATACTGTGTATCTGTTTATGTACCATATGTATGTGTCTGTGCTTTATACACAAAAAGTGTAAACTCATTCACACCCTTCAAGATCCCATTTGTACCCCCTTGAGGGCATTATTTTCTTTGTTGAGATTGCATGGATTAGGGTGATCATCCTGGACTATGAGATCCATTGACTTGCTTTCCTCTTCAAGAGTTTACGCTTACAAGAACTAAACTACCCTGGAAAGAGGTCCAATGTATGTGGCTTTCTTGTTCAGTACATAGGCAAAGAATCATCAAAGTGCTTAGTGCATTTTTCAAAATGCACAAAAAAACAACCTGAATAACAGTATGAAACTAGTTTCATTCTTTTATAGTGGAAAGCCTGAGATAGCATTAGGCTTTTATTCTGGGTAAATTATGATGGTGACAGTTCAAAGAAAGGATTCCTAAGAGATTTAAACATCTCAGAATAGAAATGATTCCAAAAGGTGCATGAAAAACACATTGTCTGTAAAACGGGAATAGATGCATGTATGTTTGTGTGGGTGTATATATGTGGGGGAGGGTAGTGAGCTTGTGTCTTACATTTTCTCTGGGCATTCATGCAATACATTTAGTTGGAAAGTGTGATAGATTCAGATTAATATCTCTGGGGATAATTAAAAAGCAATGGTTGCTGGGTTTTAAAGCTTTATTTTACTTTATCTTTTAAGTAACTTGGGGCTTTCTAGCAAAAAGTTGGCTGCTTTCTTATTCTTTTTTTAAAAAAGACAAACCTAACAAATGAGTTTTAGAACCTTTATGACTGGGAGTTGAAATGAATATTTTGTTATTGACAGGTAGCAGAAGGCGAGATGTGATTAAGGGCATCGTCAAGATTCCTCATCTAGATTTATTAATAGCAGCTTCTCAGAAAGGATTAATAACAGTCTTTAATAGCCAGGTAATTTGAAAGCTTGGATTCTTTCCTCTCTCCCCTTTCCTTCCTCTTTTGTTTTGTCTTTGCACTACACATATGTCTCAGGTGCAGCAGAAACCATGAGCCATATGTCAGTGTTATTCTAGAAAATAAAGCCAAATACTACTAAAAGGAGATTGCTGAACCCTCGAGCAATTTTTGAGGTGTTGGTAACTGCATTTGGCAGTGTTCCTCAGGGAGTCGTACTGAACTGTGTGGCATCAACACAATTAAAGGATGATGCTGGATAATTTTTCAGATAAATTCAGAAACACTCACAGGCCAAGTGACTAACAAGTAATGAAGGTCCCAATAAGAACCTTGGACTTGGAGTTAACAAATGGCTCAAATTCCAGCCCCTCCACTGTACTGGCTCTGATGTTCAGCAGGGAACTTCATGAGCCGACATTTATCTTTTATCTTTTGGTGTCTCTTCTCACACATCTGTAAACCGAGGACACCCTCTCCCTCGGGGGACTGTCGTGAAAATAAATGAGATCATGAATGTGGAGGCACTTATGAGTGCCTTATAAGTGTCCTTATAAATGTAAGACACTGTTAATATTGTAATTTCTCTCTAAATTTCTAAGTTTTGGACTTCCATTTTCCAAAACATGACAGATTTTAATGGAATGGATGAAGATACAGCCTACACAGTATTTCACTATGAAAAAAGGTGGAATGGTGTTAAGTCTCAAAATTTATAATCCCAATTTTTAGTTCATTTCTCAGAGGAGACAAGCTTTATACAAAAAAATATATTTAAAGTGATCGTCACATGATTAAAATTTCAACAGTAATTTTTAGCCCCTCAGTGACCAGAGCAGACAGATTGTGTCAGAGGAGCCCTGAGGTGGTGCTCAGGGCTTCCTTCCCTGCTGAGCGCCAACCCTGACCAGCTGTGCCTGTCACTTATTTATGTCCACACCCTGGTTCCTATTCATCCAGAACCAGAGAACTTGCCTCCCAGGGTAGTTGTGCTGTTTAAGAGTTAGTACATACAAAGCGCGTAGGGTCATTGTACGCACTCGGGAAATTGGCAGTTACAATTACGAACAAATGGCATGAAAACAAAAATGGCTTTGCCTCATGGAAATACAAGCCTTCTCCATCTTTTTTCTTAGTGCCTTATTTCCCTTCTCGTATTTTACCTTTATCTCCTCAAAAATAGAACTAAGATGGCATCTAGGGAAAAACATGCAAAGGAAAATGATAATCTTCAAAACAAAAGAGTTTAGGATTATTGCAATAAAAGAGATGGCATTAGCACATTTCCAGAGATGTATCTCATGTAGACACACACAGGCTTATGGCTGCACACATGTGTACTCACAAACACAGACACATCTGTTTCTTATAAGAAAATGCAATTAGCGAAAAAAGATTTCTTAATAATTAATAATTTTGAGATTTGGCACACTGGGAATAAACAGTATTTTGAATGTTGCATGTCTAACAAATAGGATGTTACATTCTGTGAGAAAAACTATTTGGATGGGTCACAGGAATAATTTATTTAAAAGTAGCCATTAATAATGCAAAATATCTTATAATACGTTGCTCCATAATTTAGGCTCTATCTGAAGTAGAAAAAACACATTTAAGGATTTTTATAGTGCTTGCTGGAGGGCTTGGTGATATAGACTGTAAAGGTCATTAATAAAAGTCCCTGCAAAAAAGACTAGATATTAAAAATTCAGAAGATAGCTTATAAGGATGATGAAACTTTTAAAGATGATAAAAGTTTAAATATGTGACTTCTATTAAAGACAGAGGTAGAGAAATAGAAAAGGAAACCACAGGTGTTCTGTTCTCTGCTCACCCATTTCTTTTAGGGAACTTGATTTTTCCCTTCTAGAACACAGTCCCTGGTTGGAAAAGCCTTTTGGACACTCCAAGGAAAGACGGTCTGCCATGACCATGGCTAACAGTTCTAACGATCCTTCTGATGCACTTTTCCTCCTTTTCACATAATCCATGCCTCTGGGCAGCCATTTCCTAGACTTTTTCCAAGACCATTTGACCATGCAAAAGAAACCAGGTCATGAATATACTTGACGACCTACCTTTACCTTAAGTAACATGCCTTGAGGATGTCAGAGGCTGCTCCTGTACGTGACAGCTCTGCATGGAATAAGCCCATGCTTCTCAACTAGCATAGTACCCAGGGCATGATAGTCATTCAATGGATACCTATTGAGTAAAAGAGGAAGCCCACTGGGTAGAATGTTCTTCAGTCTCAATAACTTAAGAGAGAACTTTAAAATGAAATATTGTTTTTTTTCTACTTCAGTCTATATTCATATTGGCCTATTTAGTATTCTTTTAACCACCCTTGCCATTGCTGTAAGTATCATTTTGCATTCCCAACTGCTTTATATTAAATGTTGCTCTGAATAGCTAAAGCATATGAGGCAGTTTGCCAAGAGGAGAAAAAAATAATGAGCAAAGTACAAGACTCTAAAGGCACAGTCACCAGGCTTAAAAACAAGCCACAGAAGCCTAAATCTTGCCCACAGCAGATAAAGCACTATTGCACAGAACTAGCTTTTCCAGGGAGGTGACTCCGGGAAGGGTGGAATTAAATGCTGTGTGGTTTCGGAGTCAGTTTCCTCATCATCTGTAATTGCAGTGCCAACGAGATTTCATTATCTTCTTCCTTTATTTATAGATGAGAGTTCTAACCAGCACCAATGTTACAGTAAGTGCATTTTTTTAAGTCCTATTTGAGTCATATTTAAGGCTATGATGATGGCTCCTCCATAACCAGTCTCAATGAGGTGCCGGAATAGGCTGCAAATAAGATGTTTTCATAGACGGTACGTTTTTGTTTATTGACTAGATCAAAACTAAACCTGAGCAACTGTCAAGAGGACCCAGATCTTGCTTTCTGGAGTTAAAATGATTGCATAGAATGGCTTGGAAACTCCCTGGAGGCTTCCATTTCAAAGATTGGCCTACGTTTTTCTGAACACCCACTATTGAGGAATGTATAAAATGGACACAACCTAGTTGTGAGGACAACAAGGAGATAGATATCCCACAAGAACAATTTTAAAATATTTTAAACTTGAAAGCAGCATAAAAATATTGAGTGCAGTTTTGTAATTTATTCACTCCATATAGCTAACTGGAAAAGTGAGCTGGCTGCAGGTGTTGAGCTGTGAGTTGCTTTGAGGACCCCACGTGGCTTTACGAGCAATGGGAAGTGCTCACTTTTACCTGCCTGCCTGTGCTGACCACAGGGCACCAGGCCACCTGGCAGGAGAGTCTAGTTGCCCTCTAAGCTTCTGAGCCTTTGTTTCTTAAATGGGTTTTACAGACAGTAGAGGACATGCCTGACACCCACCCAGCAGTTTGCAGCACTGTGGGCTCCTGTGTGGGAGCTGTTCTTGCTCAGTAGTGTGCCACTGACATTACAGATCCACTCATACCCACGTGGTGACTTTAAGCAAGACACAAGACATTGGCTTCAACTCAAAGTATTGACCAGATGATCCCCAGGGTCTTTTCTAGATAAAAATTTTAAGCATGGGTACAGCCAGAGAACTTGCTTGAGTTGATGTAGAGTCCTGGTGTCCGCATGAAGTGTTCTCAACGAACAGTGCGCACAGAGGACTGCTTCAGCCACTGCATGCTTTCTGGGGGCTGCGCCAGCTCCTGGCCTTTTCATCCCCAGCTGAGGGAGCTGACAGACTCAGGACAGGGATGGAGGGGAAAGGACGGGAGACTCCCTCCGAGACATCAAAGAACAGGCATCACAAGGCTCCTCTGCACATAAGGCTCCAAACAGGGCTGCGACCCTGCTCCTCATAACTGTCCCATGTGACACACCTAAAGCCATTACACCCCCAGTTCTATGCTTTTCTGTCAGGACACCTCCTGGATTACTGGATGCGATTACCTCCCACAGCTGAAACGGATTGTTGCTGCTACAGAAAGGACCATTATTGTCTGGGATTATAAAGCTCAGGGGAGCGGCAAGGTACTGTGCCAAGAGAAACACTCAAAGAAATGAGGTTGTCTTTTTGCCATACCTGTCAAACTGAACATCAGTTTTCTCATGTGTAAAATGAGGGGGGTTCACTAAGCCATCAAGTTCAGCATTATTATTCTGTGAGTATAATTAAAAGGGAACATTCTTTCCATTCAGTGTGTGTTTCATTTGGCGATATTTGTTTTGTTTTGTTTTGTTTTCTTGTTCACTTTGTTTTTGAAAGAGAGAGGCTAATGCCCTTCTTCTTTTATACCCTTTTCTGAATCCAAGTTTAAGCTTTTTGTTTATGCTCATGGTATCAAATTCAAAACTTTACTCTCCAGCCAGCTGCATTTGGTAAGAAAATTACTAAAACCAAATGCCTAATTCTAGAAAGACATCTAATGGGGCAGATGTTAATGTTAATCCCTCCAGGAGTGATGTTACCACTCACCCAATTTACAGGATTTATTAAGCATATGCAGAAGTATAAAAGTAATGAACATGTTCCTGTGCTGAATAAAACTAAGTCTTGAAGGAGTAAACGTAATATACAATATAATGGACAGGATATTAAACGATAAAAAAGAGCAAGTGCAACAGGGGATCAGAGAGGCAAGGAGATAGATAAATGCTGTCAGAAGACAGGCTGACTGAAGGCTGTGGATTGAATAATACTTAGCCTCCCCCTGTGCCTCAGTTGTCCTTAGCCAGGTGAAAAGCTGAACGTCCCGTGCTTGCACATGATGTCACCAACTAGTGATGCCTAAAATCTTTGAAAGAAGGCAGATAGTAGGTTCATGTGCTGTGTTCTGTGCTCTGTGACTACCTCTCGTCTCACTCTTATTTCTCAATCCCATACAAGCCTCCAGTTTCGTGAAAGCATCCTCTGTGGCTCTTTAGTCACCTCCCTCTTCTCTGCTTCCCTTCCTGCCTACAGCCCCGGGTGGACCATCTGGGTTGAAGTCATCCCACCTTCCACTCTCTTAAATCTCTATTTGTCAAAACTCTAGTCCTGGACAGATGTCCCAGCGCCTCCCCGCTCCTCCCCAGGGATAAGCTCTGCTGGGAAAACCACAAACCACACTATTTGGCATCACTACAGATTCAGGGTCTGCGGACTCATCTGAGTGCTCAGGGGCTTCCTTCAATCTCTTTCTTGTCCTTGTCAATCTGCTGTCCCATTCCTGGCAGGTGTCCAGAATTCCCTTCTCCTCAGGCCCTCTTCCTCTCAGCAGATGGAGTTGGCCCTATTCTTCTAAGAATTCTAGGAGGCTTGTCCTCCTTCAAATCCCAGCTCTCCCACCCACAGCGTTAATGAGGTTACCCTCTTACTCCTTCATTCCTTCCCTCCTCTCTGAAGCCCACGGATCCTGCGTCTGTCACCCCACTCCCTCCCGCCACTCCAGGGCAAGGCTCCAAGGCTTCCTCCCTCACTGTCCTTCTGACATTACTCTCTCCTCCAGGCCATTTCCTCTCAACCTTCCTGTCAGAGGATTCATGTCCCAGTCAAAGGTCACCTGCCCTGACCAGGGACCTGAGTGGCCTCCTTGGTCACTCTGTGTCACAGCATTCTGGCTTATTTACAGAAGTGTCCTTCCCATTGTCAGAAATGACCGGTTTAGTCACCTGTGTCCCCCACTAGAATGGCAGTTTCACAAAGTCAGACACTTGTCTTGTTCATCCCTGCACAGCCTGTACCTAAAATAGTTCTTGGTACATCGCTGAATAAATATTTGCTGAATGACTGACTAAGCCTTGAAGTATGTTCAAGTCTCACTCATTCTAAAAGAAACAAATGAAAAAATGTTTTTAGTATTTTTTTCTTCTATCTTACATAGAGACTAAGTTCCAGGAGAGCCATGGCTAGACAGCATAGTGAATCCAGTTCAACAGTACAGTCGGCCTGATAAATGCCTGATGAATATTTCTCCTTGTAAAATAATTTCAATACTTGATTTGCCTGTTTACCATCCAGTTTCATGTCAATGGCTTGACATAAAAGGTCAATGGAACCTTTTTACGCTTCCTCTTAATATTGCCTTACCAATCCAAGAGAGGGACCTTCACTGTAATACATCAGAAAATCTTCTTGCTGTTGAACTAGAGGTCTTTGGGATTTTTTCCTCTTTTCAAGTTTCTTTAACACTGTGGGAGTTATCTAAAATGGGAGACATCGGAAAGCAAAATATTTATCAAATAATGGGGCAATATTTAAATTTAACATTTGGATATTTAAAGCAATGTAACGACTGACTAAAATGTTCTTCTGTTTCTAGGAAAACTATTGCATCATCAAGCCTATGGATCACTGCCTCCTCTGCGTGTGTGTAGTGTCTCCGTCCGACCAGATCTGCCGAGATGACATCCTTTTGGGGGATGATGGTGGTTTTGTGAACAAATTCACAGTAAATAGTGATGATTTTGGACTAAAGCAGGCAAAATCCAGAAAGAAATTACAAAATCAGGTCCTAGACTCAAAGAACTTTAAAAGGTAAGGTTGTTATATAAATTGTCCAGTTGTTTAAATATGGACCTTGTTTAAGTATTTATATAGTGGAAATGATGTGCCAGATCCCTGGTAGAAATCTGAAATACAAGCTAAACAAGAAATGCTTCTTACCTCAAGGAATTTCCAGCATAATAAGGAAAACTGGCAAGAGAATTAGTAACTGAAATTCCTATTTTAAGTGTGATTGACATTTAAAATCATATGTACTTGAATGAATTAAAGAGTTAAATGAAAAAATTAAGTCATGAAAAAACTATAAAAGATACATGACTATTTACTAGCACTTGAATAGAACATATTCTAAACATAAAAGCAATTTACACAAAGTTCAAACAGAAAGTTTGACAGATTTGATTATATACAAAATAAAACCTGGCCATCAAAAGATAACATGTTAAAAGTCAATAACAAATGGGAATAAATATTTGTAACAAATATCACAGGCAATGGCTTAACACTCTTTAATAGGTATTGGATTGCAATTAAAGAACAATAATTCAAAATGCTGCCAACAGTGATCCCCAACTGAAGAGATCATGGGTGACTTTTATTGTTTATACTTGTAGTGTCTCTGAAGTTTTTAGAGTAAAGCATATATTACTTTTAATAGCAGGAAAACAAATTTTGTATTAACTATATCCTCTTTCTTAGTTAAAAAAGTACAACTTAAAATCAGATATAATTTCTCACTTACAAAATTCAAAACAGTTAAGAAGTAGGATAGGCATTCTCACCAACAGCCGGGGGTAGAGTATGAGGGGATCTCTTTCTGGAAAGCAATTTGGGAAGATGCATTAAGTGTCTCAAACCTTTATACATTGGAACCTGGGATCCCCATGTGTTTAAAATATAAGTAGGGGTTTCACAGCATTATTTCTAATAGTAAAATATCTAGTGTCCAACAATAGGATGATTGATTTAAATGATTAATCATTTAAATAAATAATTCAGATAATATCTAAATGTATAATATGATTTCTATATATATATTTACATATTTTATAAGCATTTACATACAAATATATTTATACATAAACTATATTGTTGGTCAGACTTCTCAAAAGTATTTAAGGTATCAAGGGCAGTCAATGAATCATAGTATAATGATATTAGGGAATGCCATTCACCCCCATTAAATTATAGGTCACTTTTGAAAAATATTTAATAATATAGAAAATGTTCATGATATAATATTAAGTAAAAAAATTTAATTTATTTTTCTTTGTACATATGAATCCAGTTTTACAAAAAAATAGATGTGTGTGTCAATTTACTTAGAAAAATATTGAATGTAAATATGTTAAAATATTAATAATAATTCTCTACAGGACTTCAGAGAGAGATGATTATTTTGTTCTTTATGTTTTTCTACTTCCTAAATTTCATACAATGAATATTTTTCTTTTAGAATAAGAAAAAATTTTTTAAAATACAGGGTATACTTTGTTATTAATGTAACAAATATTTTATCCCAGAGTTATAATATGCAACCAAAAGCTCATTACAATTATTACAATGGAATTAAGACTAGCACATTGCTAGAATCCTAAGAATAACAATAGTTAACTATCTGGCTTCATTTTCCATCCTTCATACTTGAGCAATATTAATTAGTTTTACTAGACTCTGTTAAGTACTAGACTCTGATGGGGGACTTTTCTAATACATGATGTGCTGTTCTATATACTGTCAAGTATTTCATTCCAATTATGATAGGCTCTTAGAATAGAGGCTGAGACATGAATTTTCTCTTTACTGTATATGTCACTGTAGGTAAAATTGTAATATTTCCAGAATATCTTGCCTGGCTTTAGTACATCTGCATATTAATAGGCATTCAGAGGTGGAAAGAACTATGGCTTTAGTGTATTTGCATCATTCCTCAGGGATGGAGAGAAGTTCATCTCCATATCAATAGGTAATTACCTGGGCAACCAAGGGTTTATCTGTACCTGAGAGGTGGGGGGAGCACCCGTTTTGCTTCTGCTAGAGCAGGAAAGATAGAAACAGCCCCAGACTGCAGTTTGTAAGCAATAAATGGATTTTAAACTTTGTTTCTCCCTTTGACTGATTTCTGTTTTTAGAGGTATTTTGCCCTGGGATTTCCTCTCCCCAGACTTACAGTCACCTGTCAGAATATCCCATGGCCTGTTTTTCCATCTTTGTTTCCATTAGATATGTTGGAAATAAGACCAGCAGATCTCAGGAATTTGAGAAATCTGGGCAGAGTTAAATGAGTGCTAATTTACATTGGTTCTTTTGAGAATTATTTACATGTAAATGATCTGTAGATGATTGTCCTCCACATGATTTGAATTACTCAAGGCCAAAGTGCATATATAAGGCTGAGTCTTGAGGTATTTCTTACACCAAGAGAACCTCAAACCCAACACAATGAAAAGTATTAAGACCGAAGGGATAATTAAATTTTGGAGTCATCATTAAAGTTTTCCTGCAGTTGATACACATAATTTATTCAAACTGAATGGGTGGGGGTGGGGTGGGGGTAACTAACACTGGTATGCAAAACATGGTACAAATTAAAGGAAGAAGCATCCAGCACCCAGAGATCCAAAAAACACAATTTGGCATGGAAAAGTATCCCCCTCTCAACTCCATTTAATCCAATACTGTGCAACTTGCCTGCCTTTGATTATAAACATGTCTATTCCTCAGCTAGAATCCAAGGAACTTGGGGACAAGAATTCTACGTTAAATGTATATATGTCCTTTGTAAATGGGTAACAGTATGTACTCAATAAATGTTTGTGAATGAGGAAACAAATACACTTTAAAATGTGAGTTAATATAGCGCTGTGAAGATGACTTCTTTTAGGTTAGAATTTTACAGTTTGGCCCCTAACACTAAGCCTGTCACTAAAATGTCCTGTGAACTGATGGGCAAGCCTTCAATAAGGAACAGCGGCCCTAGCCTCAGCTTCACCAGTGATCTGGGCCTATAAGTTTCTCAGTCCTTCAGTTTTGAAAATATTCATAGAAAACATGAAAATGAATGAACTCATATAAAATATAAAACAATATGAAACATAGTACTCCATTTGGATGGTAAGAATTTTTTCAGTAAAGTGAAGATCATAGTGCCAATATTGGATGAGGATTCATCTAGATTATTCCTTTAATTCTGAATCTGTAGCTCAAATTTGATGATAAACCTTTAATTTTCCATTTAAAATATGCTGAACAGTTAAAACAGAAGTGTCAAAACAACATTAGACTCATAGACACTGAGAAGTGGCTGGTGGTTACCAAGAGGGAGGGGAGTGGGTGGGAGTGGGGGTAGGGGAAGGGGGGCTGTTGAACCACTGTGATGTACATTTGATAATAGAAAAATGAAAATAAATAAACAAGCAGTTAAAAGTGGTATAATCCACAGGCTAGTAGTACACAGGCAGGCTTAGCCACAGTTCAGAGCTGCGATTTGAGTAAAGTCAAAATGAAATGCTCAATAGAAATTCAACGTGATGTGTTTTTGTGTCTAACATAATCCCCTTGGTTTCTTTTAATTTTCAGTGTTAAAAGGAAGTTACACAATGACTGGGTTATGAAAATCAAATACATTTCATCTCTAAATTGCTTTGGATCCTGTTCCTTAGACAGTGTTCATTCATTAGTTTTGGAATCCTTGAAGAGACTAGAGGACTCTCTGTAAGTACAACAGTTTATATACATGAACATCCTGTGGCTTCCAGACTTTTCACAACTGATAAGCCCATGGCAGCTTTGGGGCCTTCAGACTGATTTTTAGAAAAATCAGATGTTAATTATTCCACTTGTTTGACAAGATTAATTCGATTTTTCAGGAGGAAATTGAAGTTACTCATGTGAATCTGCACATGATGTGCCCTCAAGGGGAACATGCTAATTTGTTCTTTACAGCTATATTCTACTGGATAATAAGTCAATATAGGTATTGACTTATAGATAATAAGTCAATATTGATAGGTGTATCAATATATTTTCAAAATTTGGTCTTTTAAAGTAAAACTTTATACTTTCAAAGTCATTCTTACAAGTCAATTGGCTAGCCTGTGAGTATCTATAGCACAATCATGTACCATGTGTAATAAATATACAAATTAACTTTTTATAGACAGGAGAATTTGGATATTGTATAGTCTTATTTTCTACTTGGCTAAATATTTATAAATATCTATTAATATATAGTAAGCATGTATTAATTATATTAATATACAGTATGTATATTAATGTATAGTAACTATAAAACAGCTGTTGTATTTTAATTTTTAGTTTTAAAAATGCATTGAGATATATGCTACAACACAGATAAACCTCAAAAATATTATGCAATGTGACAGAAGCCAGACACAAAAGACCTCTTATTGAATGATTTCATTTATTTGCTATGTCCAGAAAAGGAGAATTGATAGAGATAGAAAGGAGATCAGTGGAAGCTGTGTTTTGATGAGGGGGTCACAGATCCTAAGTGGGCACAAGGGAACTTTATGGAGTATAGAAAGTGTTCTAAAACTTACTGTGGTGATTATTCTGCAACTCTATAAATTTACTAAAAGTAATTGAATTGTACACCTACAAATGCATGAATTTTATGTTATATAAATTTATACTTCAATAAAGCTGTCTTTAAAAAAATGTGTTAAGACTTCTGGTTTCCAGTCTGGCATGGAAGGAGTTTGGCAATTATCACTCAGCCCTAACAACAGGTAAAAAAACTAAACAAACTAAAAAATCAACAACTCTTCTTAAATTCATTAAAGAAGTAAGGTTACAGTTCAAACTGCTCCCCCAAATTTAGAGAGACAGACAGGCAAATACTGAGAATCACAACCTACCAGAGCACAAATCTACAAGCAGAAACCTCTGGGGAAACCATCACTGTGGTAGCAAATCTAACGTGTAACTGACAAATTGTTGAGGGCTCAGCATAGACAATTCTGAGAGCTAAAAACTCCAGGGACCCAGTCACAGGGGATCCCCACATTTTTTTTTAGTTTTACCTCCAGGAGTTTCTCATAGTGAATACTGGACAAAAATCCCCTCTTACTTCTGGCAGAGGAAGGGGGAAATGAATCATTTTGAAACACACCATAACATTCTGTTCTTAACAAGCGCTGCTCTCAAGAGAAGCTATCTTACCATAGCTAAACTATTAGGGTTTTATCAGAGACTAACTGACACAGGGAAGGGAAATACCCAACTCCAGCCATCTCTAGCCATCCTGTCCCACCTAAGAGGAAGGGGACAGAGAAGCAATTGTGAAGTTCACAGTCCAGAGGCACAGGCCTACTAAAAGACAAGAGACCTAATCATAGGACTATAGACTGCTTCTCTCCCTCTGCACCCACCTGATGACCTCATCACTAAAGGCCTTGTTATAGCAGTTCCTTTCACACAAGACATCATGACCTACTCTCAAGAAAAAATTACAAGGCATACTAAAAGGCAAAAACACAGTTTGAAGAGAGAGATGAAACATCAGAACCAGACTCAGATTTAATAGAGATGTTAGAATTATCACATCAGGAATGTAAAATAACTATGATGAATATGCCAAAGGCTGTAATGGGTAAATTAGGCAGCATGCAAAACCAGACGGTAATGTAAATGTAGAGATAGAAATTTTAATAATCAAAAATAAATGCCAGAGATCAAAAAACACTAACAGAAATGAAGAAAAGCATTTTTCAAAAGTGGCTGAGGAAATTATCTCTGAGCTTGAGGAGTATATATCATTAGACACTTCAAAAATGGAAAAACAGAGAAAAAGGACTGAAAAAATGAAACAGAATAGAAACAGAATATCTAAGAACACTGGGACAACTACAAAAGGTGTATCATATGCATAAAGGGAATACCAGAATAATAAACAGAAAAGGAAGAGAAGAAATATTTGAAGCAATAATGATTGAGAATTTCCCCCAATTGTCAGACACCAAACCACATAGACAAAGAAACTCAATCTCATTTCAACTCACTGATTCTTTTACTTTATTATTAAAGCATCAGTGATATACAGTCTTATGAAGGTCTCACATAAACAACATTGTGGTTTTAACAATCACCCATATTACCAAGTCCTCACCGCCCATTGTGATCACTGTCTATCAGCGTAGTAAGATTCTACAGAGTCATTACTTGTCTTCTCCATGCTGTACCACCCTCCCTGTGACCTACCTTCATTGTGATTGTTAGTTATAGTGCCCCAAATCCCCTTATCCCTCCCTCCCTACCCACCCTCCCCATCCCGTTCCCTTTGGTAGCCGCTAGTCCCTTCTTGGAGTTTGTGAGTCTGCTGCTGTTTTGTTCCTTCAGTTTTGCTTTGTTTTTATTCTCCACAAATGAGGGAAATCACTTGGTATTTGTCCTTCTCCACCTGGCTTATTTCATTGAGCATTATACCCTCTAGCTCCACCCATGTTGTTGCAAATGGTAGGGTTTGTTTTCTTCTTATGAATGAATAATATTCCATTGTGTATATGTACCACCTCTTCTTTATCCATTCATCTACTGATAGACATTTAGGTTGCTTCCATATCTTGGCTATTGTAAACAGAGCTGCTATAAACATAGGGGTGCATATGTCTTTTTGAACCAGGGATCTTGTATTCTTTGGGTAAATTCCTAGGAGTAGAATTCCTGGGTCAAATGGTGTTTCTATTTTTAGTTTTTTGAGGTACCTCCATATTGCTTTCCACAGTGGTTGAATTAACTTATGTTCCCACCAACAGTGTAGGAAGGTACCCCTTTCTCCTCATCCTCAACAGCATGTGTTATTTCTTGTTTTTTGGATGTTGGCTATCCTAACTGGAGTGAGGTGATATCTCATTGTGGTTTTAATTTGCATTTCCCTGATAGTTAGTGATGTGGGGCACCTTTTCATGTGCCTGTTGGTCATTTGAATTTCTTCTTTGTAGATGTGTCTATTCAGGTCCTCTGACCATTTTTTAATCAGGTTCTTTGTTTTTTGGGTGCTGAGGCATGTGAGCTTTTTATATATATTGGATATATCTGATAAGTCACTTACGAATATATTCTTCCAACTGTAGGATACCTTTTTGTCCTGCTGATGGTGTCCTGTGCTGTACAGAAGTTTTTAGTTTGATGTAGTCCCATTTGTTCATTTTTGTTTTTATTTCCCTTGCCCAAGGAGATGTTCATGAAAAAGTTTCTCCTGCTTATATTCAAGAGAATTTTGCCTGTTTTCTTCTAAGAGTTTTATGGTTTCATGACTTACATGCAGGTCTTTGATCCATTTTGGGTTTACTTTTATGTATGGAGTTAGATAGTATTCCAGTTTCATTCTCTTACATGTCGTTGACTAGTTTTCCCAGCATCAGTTGTTGAAGAGGCTAGGCTGTCTTTTCCCCACTGTATATTCATGGCTCCTATAAATTAATTGACCATATATGAGTGAGTTTATATCTGGGCTCTGTATTCTGTTCCACTGATCTACAAGTCTGTTCTTGTGCCAGTTAGGTCCTGAGTTTTTTAATGAAATCCATAAAGAAATGGGAAAAAAACATAACCTCGCCACATAGCTAGGATTTAAATTCCAAGTTTTTTTTACTTCTATGACTTTACTTTTTTTTTCATATTCTCTTCTTTTATTGAAGTATAGTTGGTATACAATATTATATTAGTTTCAGGTATACGCATATTGATTTGACATTTATATATATATATACATTACAAATACTATAACTTGCTATTATTATACCGTAATAGATGTAGTTATGATCTTTTGCCATACAGTGATATTACAATATTATTGACTATATTTCCTATGCTGTCCAAGGTTTTTAATTTAAAGAATGGACTAACAGAATTCAAAATTTTATGGAAAAGAATATCACATCTCTAAGATGACTACCTTACATTTCCTTGAAAGTTTTAGTCTTCATGAAAGACACATATTTTCCCCTCATTTAGAAAGATAAAAATGTTTATCTTGCATAAAATGATAGAAGACTATCATTTATCACTCCCTTTTCTGAACTCCCATTACACCTATAGTCCTAAACCATTCAATTCATCTTTAACATGCTCTACATGCTCTGCTTTGCAATGTGACTTATGCAATGCTCTGGTGTGCTGGTAAATGTAGCAGCATTTTACACTGAGAGAGGAATTAAAAACTTCATTTGCAACAACATGGCTGAAACTGCTGTTTTATCCGTGACATACTGCTCTGAGAGTTGAATTAAAAACTTCACCACACATTAAAAATAATTTCATTTCTTAACACCAGATCTGATTGCAGGATATCATTTCTATGGCATAATTAACTGCAGTTTTACTTAGTTTCTGTGACATAATTAATGGCTTAGTGATAACACTCTGGCATTTTAAAGGAGTGCATTTCTGAAATATTTAAGTAAGAAATCGATGCAACTTTACTTCAATTTGATTTTATACTAGGTCAGCAATTCATGATACATTCATAACAATAAAGAGACATTTGTGTCTTTTTATTGAGACACAAGAAAGTATATTGAAAAAAATATGCCCTTGTGGTCCTACAGAAGACCTATATTCTAGTTCAACATCCAGAGAAAGGATTTTCATTTCCAAGGTTCACAAATCTGCAGACATGACTTTACCAGCATAAATATTCCTAATACACTTAACCAGGTAATTCTAACAGTTAATATGGCAACTAGAAAGCTATATAGAATGTACAGTTCAACCTTTAATTGGAAGTATATCAGTGATTCAACGAACACTAAGTCACTATGTGTTTAAACACCATGGACAACCAAAGTCATGACTCATGACATTGTAAATGCTTGCAATCTAAGTGGAAAGACAAGAAGCACAGACATAAAATCAGTGGTATGCAGGAGCCAGCTAGGTCAATTAGGAGAGCACTAAGAGTTCAGGAATTTGGTCAATTTGTTGGTAAACATTATCATTAAAAATTAAATTATATAAACTCACAAATCAACTATATTAAAAATAAAGACAATAAATACCCAAAAACCATCACTTCTTATTTATTTTACTATGTTTTACTAGTATCTATGTTGAGGATTTTATGTACTCAAGAACATAGAAATACTATGTAATGCTGTGCAGCTGGATATCTTTTCCCAATTCAGTGTTCAGAGATGTCACATTGCTAGTTTGAAATTGGCCATGATAGGAATATTTATACCATAGAAACAGCAAAAGTTATAAGGCAATGACCCTTCTCCACCCCCACTTCCCTGGCCCCTGCTGAGTATTAAGCTTTTGCCAGCACACCACAGCATCACATAATTCACATTGCAAAGCGGGGCATATTAAAGGTCAGTTGAATGGTTTAGGATTACAGGCATAATAGGAATTCATAAAAGGGAGTGATAAATGATAGTCCTCTAGTAAGCCCATAGAGATAAGAACAAAAAGCCTTATATAGGGGACTACGAAAATAAATTCAGTAGTGATTTCATTAAACAAGAAAGATTATAGCAGCCACTGTAAACATATCAGGTGAGCTTTTGGATGAATTAAGTGGCTTATTTCTTCTTTCTTAAAGAGTATCTCTACATTGGTGTGTTCAGTTGCCTATTGGCAATCTAACATTACAAAATAGAAATGAAAAGAACAGTATTGGCAGGCCCTAACTTCTAGCACCTTCGGAAGAGAAACTCCAGTATCCAATATCTTTGTCTCTGACCTGTGTATCACACATTATTATCAATTCTTGAATGCCCCATCTCCCACTACACTTCTCAGTGACCTCACTGAGATCTCACATTTAATCTATCCTTTGAACTGCTGGACTACACACCTCTTCTGCAAAGAGTGTGTTGCAAGCCACTGTCTCCACCTCCGTGATGTTACTCACTCCCTCTATCAGCCTCTCCCCCTCTCCCCCTCTATGGAAAGGACATTCAAGCTGGCCAGTGATGTCTACATGGTCAAACCAATGGAAACACAACATGCCAGATAACTTAATCTATACCTTCTACAGAAGTTTTTATTTCTCTTGGTGGCATCATGATCCATTAACTCACCCAAGACAGAAATCTGGCAACCCCGCATAACTCCTTCCTTCCTGTTAAGTCACAAATCATCAATCAACAATTCGTCTATATTTCCATATAAACACTTGCTGAATCTGTCTTACCTTCTGTGTCTCTATTCCCTTGGACTCTAATCCCTGACTAACCTCTTTCTTCAATTTTATCCCCACCAAAACTATTGTCTGCTAATCTTCCAGCACATTCTTATGAAGATGATATCCACCCATTTCACCATGTTTCATATTTCTCCATCCCCTCCAACAGCAGTTCTGCAGTCTGGTCCCTGTGAACCTCTTCACCTCACCCTCTTCACACACTTCACTGCCATCCTTAGGGTCCTTTAACTCTGAATTTCTTGTTGTTTCCTGGTACCCCAAGATGGGATTTTGTGCATGTTCAGCACCTGAAATACTCTCCCCATTCTTCCTCTTGTTTCTTCTCTTTCCCTAACCTCCACAATCTTCTTTTTTTTAAGAAAACAGGAAATTAAAACAACTTTTCCCCCAATTTTATTCAGGTATAATTGACCTCATAAACTTTTAAGAATTAGATGACACCAAGTTCTAAAATTTCCTGACTTTTCCCCATCACCCTCTTTCCCAAAAGGGTTGGGTACCCTTTTCATGTCTCAGTCTGTGTATTTATTGCGTTTTAATTATGTTCAAGGGTATGGTATGTCTTTCCCATACACCATGCTTGTTAAGAGTTATTAATGTGTCCAACCTTCTCTTTCTGATTATCCTGTAATTTAAACAAAACTACACAGATGACTCCAGAAGCTCTGGAGTCTAAGTACTCATTTGTTTAGCAAATAATTACTGATGAGCTACTGTGTTTGAGGCACTGTACTAAGTCCTGGGAATTTAGAAATGAATAAGACTAGGTACTTGATCTTGTGTCTAATGAGGGAGAAAAATTTTGGATTCCCACAAAATTTGGTAAGTACCATGATATAAAGATAAGAGAGGTGTGTGGAAGTAGAAGAAAATTCTCAGAACATCTTAAGGTAGGATTGTGAGGGGAGAAAAATTGGGAAGGCTTCCTGCAGGAGATGTCACATGCTGAGTTCTGAAGAACTGCTGAGTTAGTCAGTCAAAGCAACTGTGAGAGTGGAGTGGATGGATGGCAACATTTTAGAACTGGCACTTACAAAGGGATGAATGAAAAAGCAAATGGTGGTTTCTGGAAACTGTAAGTGGTTCCATATGACTGGAACACTGAAAGGGAGATGCACTAGACAGATGAGGTTGGACAGGCTGAAGATGAAAAGACGCTAAGGTGTTGGAATTGTAACCTGAAAGCTAAAGGAAACTCCTGAATGCCTTAGACAGGACAGTGATGTTGACAGCTCACCCCTGCAGCTAGGTGAAGGACGGACTGGGGAAAGACAAGGTGGAAAGGAGGAGACCAACTGGGAAGACATGATGATAGATTAGAAAAGCAATGATGAGAGCTTGAATTTAACCAGTGGAAGTAAGGATGGAGAGAGAAGAGATTCTTGTATAATTTATAAGAATTGGTGATCTACTGGATGAGAAGAATAAAGGAAAGAGAGGAATCTCAGTTTCATTTTCTCATTCTTAACAGTATTGCTTACCTGCTGTAGACTGGAAACTGTTCCAAGAAGTGAAATCATGGTATACAAAAGAGACTAGCTTCCTCCTATTCTGGAACACATATTCTAATGGGAGACATAATCAAATAAATAATACAAATATAGGTACATGATGGAAATGAAGCAGGGGTGTGGGATAGAAAGGTGATGGGAGGCAGAATTTTGATGGGAAGGTCCGGAGAGCTGACTCTGAGGAGGTAACACTGAGCAGAGAGCTGGGCGAGGTGAAGAGCGGACCATGCGAGGATCTGGAGGAGGAGTGTCAGAGCAGCCTGGCTGTGGGGCTCCTGCTTGGGAGGGCTGTTTGCGTGGCTGTGGTATTTACTAATATAGAGAGAATATCAATGAATGAATAAGTTTGCAAAGAAGCAAAAGAGTTCTAATGTCACTTCTGCCATTTATTTACTGGTCAAAAGGTCTTAGGCATGTTACTCATTTGAAACACAATAGCTTTATTTACGAATGGAAATACTAACTCTCCTACTTCATAGGATTTCTGTGCTGCTTAAATAAGCTGAGATGGGTGAAGGTGCTTTAAAAACTAAATGCTGTAGTTTATTTTTATTTGCTTATAGATGATTGCCCTTTCATGATTTGATTTTTAAAGAACACTTTGATTTCCAAGAGCTGTCAAATGCATACTAATAATAAACAAATTGGTGCAGCAGTATGTAAAGTCCTCAAAAAACTAAAAACAGAAATAGCATATTATGACCCAGTAATTCTATTTCTACAAATTTACCTGAAGAAAAAGCAAAACCTCTGATTCAAAGATATAGGCACTCCTATTTTTACTGCCACATTATGTATAATAGCCAAGATGTGGAAGCAACCAAAGTGTCCATCAATAGATGAATAACGAAGATGTAGTACATACATGCAATGGAATAGTATTCAACCATAAAAAGAAAGATATCCTGCCATTTGTGTTGACATAGATGGACCTAGAGGATGTTATGCTTAGTGAAATAAGCCAGGTAGAGAAAGACAAATACCATACAATTTCACTTATATGTAGAATCTAAAAACAAAACAAAATGAACAAAACAGTAATAGACTCATAGACACTGAGAAGTGACTGCTGGTTACCATGGGGTAGGGTGTAGTGGGTGGGTAAAATAGGTGAAGGGGATAAAGAGGGACAAATTACAGGATGAAAGTAAAAAAAAAACAAAACAAACTACTGTACACTGGAGGAAAGGAAAAGCACTGATATTTTCCTTTGGGAATATTCCCATTTCCAAGCATAAGAATCTGCCAATCAAGTGGTGAATTCTTGTGCTGGTTTTAAATGAGATAGTAATCTTTTGTATCAGATAGAATACCTGAGTTTGAGGTATTCAAACTCAGATTGGATACCTGCTTTTCATCAGGGAAAGTAAAATATCCTTCAGATAATATGATTCTAAGCAAATCGAATTCTTTCTTTTTTTGGGGGGGGTGGGTAGCCTTAAGAGCAGAATTAAGTTAATCACACTCCCACAATCTCCATCTTTTATTTTATTCCTTTTTACCCTGTATCCCAATCTATTTTCACATGTGTGTGCATGTGTGTGCATACACACACACAAGCAACCATTCCATTATGTTTTATATATCTTTTTTTTAACATTTGTTTCCTTCAACATGTATGTTTGTATGTATTTTTCATTTATGTAATGGTATTTTAGGGAATTGGAATTTATACTTTCCACAATGTTCCATAGATTCAGAACTTAGTAATTGTAAACACTTACATTGTCTAGAAAATTTTATTTTTCAAACTAGCCAGTACTTTCTAGTCTTTGCTCAGAAAGCATTTATTTTGCAATCAACAGGAGTTTATCTTTGAGCCCCATTTTCAGCTTCCTAGTATTCATCATAATTCCTGGAATTTCATTTATGACACATTCAGCCCAAGAGAGTCAGGAACTATATAAAAATACTCAAGATAAATTTAGTAGATGGTGATCATTGGTTTATTCAGTCAGATTCTGGCTGAGTTTCTCAACTACTTCTTTGGGCCACCCTCCTAAATCTAGAAGCTAAAGAGATTTGTCAAGTGATACAGTGTAATCATGTTTTCCTGAACTGCTAATGCTACTGGGCAGTCATCTCAATAGGAGAGTGTGGTCTACTCCATCCCCAGATTCAGTATATTTCCAATTTCTCAATTTCCTTTAAGAGTCTTAAGCTGAGCAAGATGAAACTGCATTTACACTAATACGTAAATGGCCACCTATTAAAATGGGAACCAGTACAGCTCCCAAAACAGCAGGAAAAAACTCCTCTCAAAAGAATTTCCATTGTCAAAAATTATTACCATTGTGGTTTATTTCACAAACATTGTTTTGGACCAGTAAGAAACTGAACATCTGCAATTAATCATGCCATGTAGAGCATGTTGGCCTGTTGCAAGACAAGTTAAACATTTAACCTTTCAACAGCTTGACAATCTCCAAGAGATGAATAATTAACTAATCAGCATTACTTCTTTTCAGTTACCCAACAAGGAGGCATATTATTATATTGGACAGTGTATAGTGCCCCGCAGTAAAGGTGCTGGAGCCGGAGAGAACTGGTTTCTGTCTTAGCACTCACTAGCTTTGAGACCACTGAACACATTAGCATTAGCTCATCTTAGTATCAGTCTTCTCATCTTTTAATGGAAATGAATACACGTACTATATTGTCCTAAAAATTTTACCTAAGTTGATACATATAAAGTGCCTGACTTACTGCCTGGCACATAGTGCTGGATAAATATAAGTTTCTCTTTTTGTTCCCTTAATAAAGATACTGAAATGCATCAAAAAGTGAATTTGAATACTGAGAAGAACAGGTGGCACACCCGGAGATCCATCCTGGTTTGGCTTCATGTTCCTGCATCTAGAGTCAAAGCCAGAAAACCCCCAGGGGCCAAACCCAGCAGGCCACCTGTTTTTGTAACATCTGCAAACTGAGAATGGTTTTTACATTTTTAAATTGTTTGAGAAGATCAAAAGAAGAATAGTATTTCATGAAATTTATATGAAAATTATATGAAGTTCAAATTTCATTGCTCATAAAGTTGTATGGGAACACAGCCACGGTTACTCGTTTATGTATTATTTATGGCTGTTACCATGCTACAGTGGCAGAGTTGAGTAGCTGTGACGATAGAGACTATAGTGTAAAATATTTATTATTTAGTTCCTTAAGAAAAAGGTTTGCCATCTTCTGATCTAGAGTTTTCTATGGCACCATCCCTAGCCTGTTGGGCATAGTGTGGGGTAAATGGCTGGTGATAATCCAGAGTGAGGACCATTTAAAAAAAAGCACCTTGGCCTGAAATTTCTTACTTCACACGATCAAGGAGAAAATAAAAATGCCTTCCTCCTTGTCTCCCACCCTCACCTCCCTCCATCAACTATCCCTGCATCCAAGGGAAGAAAAGATAGAAGGACACACTGCTACTTCAGTGGCCCTTCTTCAGCAATCATGGGGTCCACTTGGAATGCCTTCGTGTCGGGGCGCCATCTACCTGCAGTAAACAACCCCATCATCCAGCACATGCCCCCATAGGGTTGCCTTTGTACCTCCCATCTCATTACTCCACTTCCCTTGCAAATCTGTGTAACAACAGCAGAGAAACTGGGGTGGATTATACTGTAACTCAGGCAGGGTCTTTTGACAGAAAGAGTCTTTCTTTCACTTTGAAGAAACTATTAGAAAAGATTTCTCTTTCAAAAGTGCTATCATCTCAAGGGTACCAGGAAAAATTCAGAGGGAACTTTGCAGAATTCTGTGTGACTCTGGAAAGCTGTATTGTCAACCAGACATTTATCCCTTAAAGTTACTCAAACAAGTATTTACTGGGAACCTTCTATGTTTAAGTACCATGGTATCTACATTTTATTTTTTTACGGAATGGACAATGTGGGTCAACCTTATACTGGTGAGACTGAATCTGGTGCCATCCTGCTATGGGGTGGTGTTTACAGATGAGGGCCCACTGAGGTACCCTGGCCTAGAGGGCAGTCCCCCTCACCTATTCTACACCATCCTTGAAGAGGGAACATGAGGGGAAGGATCTAGGCTCAAGTCAAACCACCAAACCAAATATCTCACTGCATCATAAGAAATGAGTGAAAACACTCTTCACCATTCATATAAAAATGCTATAGAAATACTAGTTGATATTATCATAATAGGTTTCTCATAAAGTGTTTGAATTTTTTAGAACATCTGGCATGCATCAAAGTAAGATAGTAACAAAAGAAAGCAATCTGTGTGAACATATGCAGTCAATACATATATATAATGTCTTTATTGCATCAAAAAGAATAAATTACCTAAGGAATAAATTTAACCAAGAAGGTGGAAGACCTGTACTCTGAAAACTGTAAGACACTGATGAAAGAGTTGAAGAAGACACAAATAAATGAAAGATATCCCATGCTCATGGATTGGAAGAATTAATATTGCCAAAATGGTCATACTACCCAAAGCTACTTACAGATTCAGTGCAATCTCCATCAAAATATCAAGGGCATTTTTAATGGAACTAGAACAATGAATTCTAAAATTTTTATGGAACCACAAAAGACCCCAAAATGCTAAAGAAATCTGAGAAAGAAGAACAAAGCTGAAGGTATCACACTCCTTAACTTCAAATATAATATAAAGCTACAGTAATCAAATCAGTATGGTACTAGCACAAAAACAGATACATAGCTCAATGGAACAGAGCAGACTCCAGAAATAAGCCCACGCTTACATGGTCAATTAATATATGACAAAGGAGGCAAAAATATACAATGGGGAAAAGAGAGACTCTTCAACAAACACTGTATGGGAAAACTGGACAGCTACATGTAAAAGAATGAAACTGGACCACTGTCTTACACCAGATACAAAAATAAATTCAAAATGGATTAAACACCTGAAGGGAAGACCTGAAATCATAACATTCCTAAAAGAAAACATATTGACTTACTGAGTGAGGACCTACTGAGTGTGCCCTGAAAACACTTCTTTCACAGGCTCTGCTGCCATTGGGAAATCTTCTTCCCTTGGTTGTTTCCCTTTCAGGGTATGCTTTTAGTCACTGCCCCCTCCCCAACTCCTTTACCTGCACCAGACATTCTTTAATAGGGAAATCTAATGTAGCAATCGTAGAGAAGGCAGAAACAACTTTCCAAACATAACCACCCTCGTCCTTTCTAGTATGAAAATTCCATACCCAACCACCTTCAAAGAATCCATACATCCAGATCTCTTTCTCCCACAACCCATAAGCCTATTCTGATTTCACTTTCTCCTCCACACCTGGGTGCTACATTACTGATGAGAAAGTAGGAGTTATTACAGTCCTTGCTCATGTACCGCTCTGGGACACCACTCACACAGTGACCCTGTGTGACCCTTACCCAAGCACCACTACACAGGAAGCATACGATGAAGATTTTAAAAGTAAAAGAGCTATTTAGCTATATCCAATTCTTGATTTCATAAGTGGGGAAACTGTAGCTCATCAAGATTGACTTCTCTAAAGTCAGTATTTAGCAACAGAACGCTACCAGAACTTAGGCCTCCTGACCCCAGGCACAGGCACATTCTAAGTCCACTCCACTAGTTGGGCCTGTCATGGCCATCGTGAGCCCTCCCGGGTGGGCCAGGCTGCCCAGGTGAAGGGACTCGGCCCTCAGAGCGTCGGGGTGCCGCTAGAGGGAAGTGATGGGCTCTAGTTCGCATGTTACAAAGATCACTCTGGCTGTAGCATGGCGACATGGTCTGCGATGGGAATGTGGGAAGAGAAACCAACTGGAGTGGAAGCTGGGGAATTAGCAGCTTATTGCAGTAGTTCTGGTGAGCGGAGGTGGAGGCTTGAAGCAAGACACTGTGGTGGGAATGGGAAGAAGTAGTCAGATTTCAGGTGTACTTGTAGAAGTAAAATCAACAAGGCTTACTGGCAGGTTGGATGTGGGTGGTGAGGGGAGAACAAAGGGTTCAAACGCTTACCTGGCATTATGGGCCACCGAACGGACTCATTCAGCCACCCAGTATCCTTCCTGGATTGAGACATGATTTACCTCTGCCCGTCTTTCCCACCAGCACAGCTACAACCCAGCGTGGAGGACAGGATTTCTTTTTAAAGAGAAACAGTACAAGTGCTGTGCTGATATAAACCACATTTTGGAGTGAGGAGATTCTGTGGGTCAGTGCAGGTTGAATCACTACTTGTATTTTCTGAGGATAATGGATTTAACCAACTTAGAAATGAGCTATTGAACATAACCTCTGTATAAGTTAGAATCTGCCTATAAAGAAAAGCATAGAAGCTTTACATCTACTTTGTGTTTCCAGGCCTGTCAGAGAGTTTGCCATGCCAAGAGGCGCAAACACTTTTTGTTACTGCACAAAAGCAAATATGATTGTCACTGGAGGTAAGAGGACAGTTTGTGTTGCACAGAGATACTCTGCTTCTCAAAAAGTGCTCTCGTTGATTAACATAGTGGTTTTCATAGTTACAGAAATTTAATCTTAGGAAAACCTTTTAGAGACTTTTAAAAATGTGTACAAAGTTAAATCTGTCAGACTTTTTCTTGGTGGTTTTAGGATTTGATGGCACACTTAGAAAGCTCTTCTCGGGCCCAAGAATATGCTAAACATATTCTCCCACATTTTATTACTATTATTTTTCTTTTATCGTTTTGTTTTCTATTTTACCTTTAGATCTTTGACCTGTCTTGAACATACTTCAGGGTGTGAGGGCATGAATTCTTAGCCTCTTTGACAGAGAAGGTGGCCAAGGGTAGGGCCTTGAAACATACCAGCCCTTACGGTTGAATGGGGGGGAAGACAGGAAGCAAGGTCACCTGCTGAGAGTAAGGGATACAAGAAGCTGGAGGGGAGGAGGACGGAAGTACCTTGGAACCTCAGACTCCTCATCTGAAATCCAGGGTTCTGATATGGTGGGGAGCCTTGAGCCTGGGCTTCGCAGTCACACCGTCTAGGTGCAAGTCCTGGTCTTCTTACTAGCAGGTTATTTAACTCCCCTAAGCTTCAATCTCATCCATAAAGTGAAGCTGATAATAGCACCCACGCATAAGGTTATTATAAGAATTAAACAAATTCACGTAATATTTCTTCAAATTCCTTCTCCCAAATTCACCAGGGCAACGTTTGGTTTCCTACAGAGGTGCCCTGTCTCAGCCCTGAAGAACCGTATTATGAGCAGAACGATAGCTACAATCTCACCCCATGCTGGGTCATCTCTCCCATGTGGACAAAAAGTTAATTGTTTTTTCAAGTATACTGTGCACTTGAAGTTTATATTGAAATCTGTGCTCAGTTTTGGGTTTTCCACAACACTTCCTTAAAATTAGTTTATGGTTCAAATATTGCTTTAAAAAATTACATAGTCATCCTGTTGAGAATTAGGCTTGGGGTTGATTAATGATTGTGCATTGAGTCCCCTATACAGAATTTTATTGTTGTTAACAACCATTTGATCAATAAATATGAGAGATGCCCTCTCAAAAAAAAAAATTACATAGTCATCTAATGGAAAACAAAACAAGTAAAAACAATGCACTGGAAGTAAGAAGTGCTGCGCTCAGTCATAGTCTGACCACTAACTTAACCACCTTGATCTCTCCGTATAGCTCATTTTCCTTATCTGGTAAAATGAGGAAGATGGACTACATAAATTCCAAAGATCTCTTTGAGCTTAAAATTGTTTTAAAAATCCTGATTCTATTGTTGAAAGAAAATTCCTGTTCATAGGGAAATAAACTAAAATGCCCTTTTTAAAATTTGGAATCCAGTTTGCCAATTAGATGTTTCGCAATATATAGTCACAGCTTTGTGTACTCAGAAAAATAAAGCATTAATTGGCCACAGACTTCTGGATTTCAACTAAGGACATCAAAAAAAGAAAGACAGGCATATGGATCAGAAGTCTGCAAAGTAGTGTGTGGGAGCTGTGGCTTGAATGGGAGCCAGTTTCCTGAGGCTTGGAGGTGATGATTCTAAGAACAAACAGGAGCCAAGTCTTTAAACTAAGATTGTTATTGAAAGAGCTCCATACTTAGGTCCAGAATATATACAGGAACAAAGACTAAAATTAAATGTTTTAAAAAAAAAGGAAGGGAATGAATGCTTGTACCCTAATTCCTTGATCCTTGTTTACCCCTTCCTAAATTGATGACTGCCTTGGCTTATTTACTTGCAATGGAAACTGGCACATTTCCTGGCCTGGACCACACACTGAAAGGAGTGGGTGGGCCTCCAGCAGATGAGGGGAGGAGAGGACAGAGGTGTTGAGAGAGGAGGCTGAGAATTCAAGTGGTAAGGATGCCGTGCTCACCACTGAAGACTTCAGTTAGGTCAAAATGCCAGTCTTGGACCTTACTTCAACTGAAAGCCCACACACAAAACCTGCTAAGAGCATAACTGAAATATATGGCTAAAGTTGAGCCTTGATTTCTAAAATTTGACTGTCCTAAAAAGATATGCTGTCACATTAACCTCAACCAACTCCTTTGGACTCAAGAGAATACAAAACATAAGAACTGACCAGCTTTCATATACCTTATAATTTAAGTATTTTAATCATTTCTAGGGGAAAAATGTGTTTGGTAAAGTTCTGGGACTCAAACCACTTCAGTATTTATGGATTAAGGCATTTGCCTCTCAGTAACCTCAGTGTTCACTATAGTATAAGATCACCATCTACAGCTTTGAAACCTTATTAATTATAGGTTTTTCTCGCTCTCTTATAAAGGCAAGAAAACATTCAGGTATATGGCTGACAAGAACTAATACTTTCACCATGCATAATTTATTGACTTGCACAGTTATGGAGCCTTTATTAGTAGAAAATTCAGTTCTTCTGTGACTGAAAACACATTTTTCCCAGGAGACTACTTTTTCTGATTAGTGACTCAGCCAAGCACATTGTTAAATGTACTGTATGTACTAGCTGGTGACTCAAAACAATTTCAAATTTCCTGATCATTATTTTGGTAACCATCAAGAATTTTTTACCCAATAGTTGTCTCTATTGTCAATTTATAAAAGTAAACCCCTAGTTTGCAAGGTCCAGTATATAAAAATACTTACCTGCCTCCAAGATATCTTGGTGACTCTGCATGCATTTGATAATATTTCATTCAACAAATATTTATTATGTAACTGCTGTGGACTAGGCATTATAAACCTTGTAAAGGTTAGTTTGTATTTCTAACCTTCAAGAATTCAAAATCTAATAGTACAAATAAGACATATAGATAGCTATAACACAAAGTGGATCAAAAGTCAACAGGTAAATAATAATAGTAACACTAATACAGATGAAATACCACAGGCATTTAGACCTTAGTGTCATGTCCCTCTCTGCTTTCTCTGGCTCCAGAAAGCTGCCACACACACTATGGAAGGATTCCATCACTATCAGTGAAAGCAAGCAGAGCTGAAGGACCTCTGGTAGGAATAGAACACCTCAGGAAGACTGGGTTTCCTTCACAATGCACACTGGACAGAGCCCTTGATTTAGGCATTTCTCAGGAGGCAATCCTCTATTGCCTTCTTCTTCATGTGATACTCAAATCATAGATTTTCTTCTGGGAATAGCCTGGCTTTATCCTCCAGGCAGGACAATGTCCATTTCAGGGGGCACCTGGCCAACATTATCTAGGACTGTCTGTGGGCCTGAGGCTCAGGGTTTGGATCATACCTGAGTAATGTGATGCTTCTTGGCCATGGCCAGTGAAAAGCAAATGTAGACAAGATACTGCATTATTGCAGTCACTCAGTTTGAATCATGTAATGATAGAGTTTTCTCATTACCTTTAAAAATTCCAGATTTCTCTCTACCGTCATTGACAATAGTCCTTAAAATATCTTTGTTGCTGCCTTGGTCAGCTCAGGCTGCCAGAACAAAATACAACAAAATACCATAGACTGGGTGACATAACAGAAATTAATTTTCTCACAGTTTGAGAGGATAGAAATCCGCAATGAAGGTGCCAGCATATTCAGTTTCTAGTGAGGGCTCTTTGCCTAACTTTCAGGTGGCGTTTTCTCTCTGCACCTTCCCGTCGAAGGGGGAGGGAGGGAGAGAGCTCTCTGGTGTCTCTTCTTTTAAGGTCACTAATCCCATCGTGAGGGCCCTACTCCTGTATTTGGTAAATAACATTGGACCAATCACATTTAAATCACTAAATTAAATTAAATAATTAAATCATTTAATTAAAATCAATCTTTAGGATTTAGTTTCCTTCTTTCGTGATATAAAAAAGTTGAATTATATCACTTCTAGTGCCCCTACTTGAAATTCTTTGATATTTTTATGACTCAGCTTCCATGATGGCATTTAATTATTTGTGAAATAGAAAATCTAATGTCTTAAAAATATTCAATATTTTGTAAACTATTATACACAGTTTAGATTATGGTTTAAAAAGACAATTAGATCATAACTATGCATTAGTTCAGGAATTGGTAGTTGGTGTAACAAATAAACCCCAAAATGTATAATGACTCAAAGATAATGGAAATGTATTTCCTTTTCATGTAAAATCTAAAATCAGTTCTCATAGCTCACCAGCTAAAAGCTAGTAATCTGACCATATCTAACTGCCAAGGGATCTGGGGAATGTATGTGGCTGCATACATGGTAAGAGACAATATGGGTGTGGTGAAAGGCAAGCCAGTCTGTATCATAAAACAAGATGTGTGGGTGTGTGTATGCATAGGATAATAAATTTTTATTAAATTTTATTTTTTATTATCAGATTTCTAATAGACCATGGGTAAAGGATATGGTCAAACAGTACACAGGAAAAAACACAATTAGCAGGTACACGTGGGAGAAAATACTCAACAGCATTATCTATCACATAAATTAAACTAAAATAAAGTGTTATTTAGACCTAGAAAACAGCAAATATTATAAATCATGATGTAAATCCATGTGCTGGCCAGAGTTTGATGAAACTAGTATTATCACATATGGCTGATGGCCCTGGAATTTGGTACAACCATTTTGGAAAGCAACCAAACAATATGTTTTAATGTCATAAAAATGTTGATAGCCCTTAATATAGTGTGATCACACTCTTGGGAATTTATACTCAGTAAATAATCCCAAAGAAGAAAAAAAACATATAAATAACTTTTTATTGTAGTTATTGCTGAATAAAGTGAAAAACTAGAACTAACAGAACCACTTATCAATAGACAAATGTTAATAAACTTTGATGTAGGAGCTAAAATGATAATTATGAAGGCATGGGCCCATGATCTTCCATAAATATAAAAAATAGTGGTTATATATATAATTTAAATTATTTATATATACATTTTAATACATATATAATTTAAATAAAATATATATGTAATTTTAAATACTTAAATATAATTTTAAATAGAAATTTTTTAAAGGGTACAAATTTTGAGTTATAATATGAATAAGTTCTAGGATCTAATGTACAGCATGGTGAGTATAGTTAACAATACTGTATTGTATAATCAAAATTTGAAAAAAGAGTAAATCTTAAAAGTTTCGCCACAAAAAAATGATAACTGTGTGAGGTGATGTAGGTATTAACTATCCTTACCATGGTAATCACTTTATAATACATATTTATATCAAATAATCACATTGCACAACTTTTACTGACATGTTGTATATCAATTATATCTCAAAATAGCTGGAAGAAAGGAGAGAAAGCAACTTTCTTTCCAATATACATATAATCACAAGATGACAAATCCTTTCTACAAAATTTCAATTCGGCCTCTCTCTCTGTGCATTCAGTAGAGCATGCTGTGACTTCTTGGTAAAATGCATATTAAAACAGTTTTTAATTTAAAAATGCATAAAAACAAATTTTTATATATTTTGGAAGCATTTAAAATATAACTTTACATGTCTATCAAAGATAAAATGTTAATAGTAATGTTTTTGTTATTGAAAAATCTTCTTCCTAAGTACTTCCTGAAAATAATTCAAAGTATTTAAAAACAAATGGGAAAGTGTTACTCTTAACTCTGAAATAAAAGGTCTACTCGCAAAAGAGAGAAAAAAAGGTAACAGTGATTACCTATAGGGAATTTAAGTAGGGATTACAAAGGGAAAGAAGACATTTTTCCCCTAAATTATATCCTTCCCTACTGTTAAATCTTTTACCACGTACCCATATGATTTTAACAATTAAAAAAATAGACTCTATGCTATGATGATAACTACATGTAAATTATATACATTTACAGATACATGCCAGAAGGGAAAAGGGATAAATGAAGACAGTTGATTTATTATAATGGTAGAGATTATGTGCAATTTTCCTCTTCCCTTGATTTCTTTTATTATTATAATGTTTGCATAATTTAAGAATGTGAAAACAAAAGAACAGCTGTCTAAAGTGCTCTTGGGAAGTAAATAAAGTATCAATGATACATTACTGCATGAATGGGTAGGAAAGTAGTGAATCAAGAAAAGGACTCATAAGATATTTACAAGAGCTCACATTTGTATGTATAAATATAATTATTACAAAACAGCCTTGACAAGAAGCAGCAGCTCCTTAAACTAAGGCCAGCCTCTTAGCGATCCATATAGATGGCTTTGTGGGAGAAGCAGACTATGATTTGATGTCAGCAGAAAGACAAGGAATTAGTGGGGTAAACTTTGACCACCTGCGTACCTGAGGAAATCATCTCTCCTTGTCCCTCCTTTTAGGGAATGATAAAGTGCTCCGGTTATGGCATCCCAACATCAGCACCAAGCCTGTGGGGAAACTTGTGGGGCACATGTTCACTATCACTGAGATTGTAACAAATGAGAAAGATCAACACGTCATCAGCCTTTCCTCTGCAAAGGTAACAGAAACACAGAAACAAAACTTGAAACCAACTATTGGAAAATCCAGAACACATACAATTTTTGACTGAATAGTTTATAGGCACTGAGGAAAATAATGTTAGTGTGGATAAGGAAATGATGGGGCACTGCTCTCTGTGTGTAGTGAGTACGGCATATGAAAGAATGTGTTTAAAGATGAGCTAAAGGAATGCAACACTGGGCAGGGAGCCAATATTATCCTCAAGAGTAAAACAAAAGAGGTCTTCCCATTACAGAAAGCAGCAGCATCACTAAAGACCAAAAAAATAAGGATTTTTGTTTTTGTTGCTGTAAACATTCCAACCAATGTAATAAGACATGAAAAAGTGAGCTATTGATATGAGAAATAAAGTGACAAATTATTATATTTGCAAGTAATGTGACTGCCTCCTGAATATCCCACTGTATTTTCTTCTGGAAAACTCTTAAAACTTCTATGGTTTCTTATTTCTATGGTCTTGTATTGTTTTATTTTATGAAAATTCAATAAGATCAGCTTAAAAATATTAGAACAGGTAAATTCAATAGGGTGGCTTGTAACAATATCAATTCATGAAAAAAATACATTTCTAAGTAAAAGCAGTAACTGGTTAAGGAAAAAATGCTAGAAGAGGTAGTGTTTACAAGAGCAAAACTATGAAATACCTAGAAATAACCTTAACAAGCAATATTCACTATTAACATTAAGATAACTGTGATGTTTTTCTGAGGTACTTTTATTTAAGGAGTGAACAGAGGGACATCCTGTGTTACTGCATGGGAATGCTGGACTACAAAAGACATTATCCAACAAATTAAGCTATATATTTAATATTATCCAGGATTATTTAAGTATCAGTTTACCGAGTTTAATGTTAATGTAAAAATATTGATCTACAAGAATATCTTAGATACTTTGGAAAATATAATTGTAAGATAGTACTTTCCCTGTCAAATATTAAAACATATTATAAAGCTGTAATAAATAAAACACAGCAGTAGTCAGAGAAGGCATAATCAGACACACCCATGAAACAAAAGAGAAAATGCAAGAATTAGTTCATGTGTGTACAAGACTCTTGTGTATCATAAGTCACATTTCAAATCTGTGAGCAGAGGATGGCTTGTTCATTACATGTTGTGAAAACTGATTAACCACATAAGAGAAAATATGTAACCAGATCATCACTTCATAATAAATAGTAAAATATACTTCATATGTGTTAAATATCTTAAATGTGAAATACAAAACCATAGAAGTTTTGAGAGTTTTCTAGAAGAAAATACAGTGGAATATTCATATAGCCTTAAGGTAATTCATAAGCATAACTTATATGACTACATAAACATTCAAACTTTCTTTAAATTATAACAATAGCTCTAATTTATCAAATGCTCATTAAGTGCCAGGAACTGTGCTATGTATTTCAGTTATGAAACTCATAAGATGCTAGTAACAACCTTTAAAGTAATTATTGCAGTTGTGTACATGTAAAGAAAAATGAGCCCTAAATAACTTGCACAAAGTCACATAGCTCCTTAGTGGCTACGTGTGGCCAATCCCTTATCACCCCCAACCTCAGACAGCCTCCCTGTGCAAATAAAAGAGGTTGAAGACAGAGAGCAGAGGGTGCAGGCATGCAACAAAAATAACAGAAACTGGAAGAATATCCTTAAACAAACAAAAATTTTAACAAATCAGTAGGGGATCAAAAGGAGAAGCAGGTAAGGGCAGAAAACAGACATGTGTACATAGTGCTTTTGGGGTGAAACTGGTAAAAACTTTTGGGCATTTATTTTAATAAAATAATCAGAAAAGTGCCCAGAGATCTATGTAAAGGATGTTTGTTGCACTATTGGTGATACTGGTGTAAGAAATAAAAAAGAAGAAGGAGGGAAGAAAGGAAGGAAGGAAAGGAAGAAGGGAGGGAGGGAGGAAGGGAAAGAAAGGGAAGGGGAGTGAGAAATCAGCATCCTTCTGGAGCATAAGTCTGGCTGCCAAAGGTTCTTCTTCTTTTATTCCTTGAGGATGAAAAATACACATGCTTTGATGATTTGTAACAGATTGCAAATGGTTATTTAAAAGTAGCTATTTTTCTTAAATTTTCACTTTGAAAGTGATATGAAGGAACCTGAGGAATGGCAAAACTTGACTAGGCCGTGGGTGAGCTTCCAGGTGAATAAGATCAGAGCAAACCAGATGGGTTTCCAGCCTGGCCTGCAGGTTAGCTTAACTTCATCCTATCAATGACAACATCTAAGATGTCCTAAGTGAAGATTATGCTACTGACTTGCATCCAGGCAGTGTAGCTAAGGGAGAGGCCTCAAATATTGGGTAAATCTAAGTTTAAGTCCTGACTCCGACAATTACAAGTTGTATCCTTGGGTAAGTCGCTTGAGATAGTTTAGCAGGATAACAGAGCACTTTCCCATAGGGCTGGTGTGAGGATTAAATGAGATCAGGCCAGCAAGCATGTAACAGTGCTGGAATGTAACCGGGTCTCAATAAATGTCAGCAGTTATCATATGCTTTCTTCTCTCCATAGTGGGGATGATACTTACATTGTTCTATCCACACGTGTTCTCAACACAGTGCAGATTATGGGTGTGGTGTGTGGCACAGAATAGGATGAAGCTTTTGATAAAACCCTACTTCGGATGCTCCTCAGTCATTTATAGTCATCTCTTGCTGAGTACCTATCAAGTCTACAGGGTGTTTAAACAAACCTCTTCTACTCTCCCTGAGTCCCTGCGACCATTCTCACCTTCTATTTAACTGAGAATTTTGAGGTTAGTTCATTAGCCTCCCCACTGAACCTCAAAATATTTCTATATCTTTTCCATATTTTCTCTTCTTTTCCTCCTGCCCAAGAACAAGCACTTGTCTTCCTGCCTGATCAAATCCCTCGTTGTATGTTCTTAACCCAGTGCTGCCCAATGAGTACCTTATTTCATCAACTGTGATTTACCTTCTTATCCCTAATTTCACTATCTTTAAGGTTTCTTTTCCTCAATTACAAACCATTCAGTACTTACTTATCCTTAAAAAATTTCTGCATATCTATAAATGAATTTGTTTTCCACTTCAAATCTCCTTTTCCTGACTTCTGATTTTCCTCTAGCTGTTGATGGCATCCTTTGTTTCCTGTGAACCATAAGCAACTTCAAAGTCACTTTTGAAGCTGCTGCTTCCCTAAGCCTGCCCCAAGCCAGTCCCCAGATCCAGGAAACTGGTCTCATTGATCACCTCGCTCTTTTTCTCACAGGCATAACCCTGGTTCCATCCCACCAAGGGCCTCCTTGTTGAAGGTAACATATCAGAAGGCACTTAGTCCTCCTACTTCAGTCTCTTCCACGCCAAACCACTCAGATATTATGCTGCCATGGTCATCATTCTCTAACTCGCTTGCAACCTTGTCAGGGTCTTCTTACTTCATCTTCAAAGGGCAAAATAAGCAAATACTGTTCAAATAATGCCTTACAAATAATGTTCAAATTCTTTTTTATAGTTTTTACGTTTTTCTGTGGCCTGGAATCATATACCTTTTCAGCTTTGTTTCTAATTATTCACCTTCACACAGCCTAAGCTTCACCCAACTCTTTCCCAAAAGCTTTGTCTTTCCCACATTTGTCTGCACTGGTTCTCCTCCAGTACTGAGCTATTCTATTTACTCTCTAAATCTAAGTGAAATATCATGCCTTTCATGAAGCCTTTACTAAGAGAGAAACGGAGTTCTTCTCTCTTCAGTGAATGAGAAAAGTGAGCATTTGAATAGACCAAGGATAGGAGGAAAAACTAACTCTTTCACATATGTTATCTTTAAGTTGTAAAGATCACAAGTCTTTCCTGCCTTTAGCTCCCTGTGCTTCCTTTTGTAATGGGATTATTACACATGATGTGATTGGGTTTTTCTTTATGTTTTGGATAATTGGAAGCATCCATCACTGACAGCAGGGTTTTGCTACTTGCAGCATTTTGCCACCTTCTGTCCTTGCTCTGCTACTTGGGAGATTCTCCTTTGGGTAAACTGATTTGCAACATCCTCAAGAGTAAGAGTTACTTGGGTAAACCTTTCCTCAATTACTGCTGGAAAATCTTTTGGGAAAGACAGATATATGTTAGGAAACTTTTGCTAATAAAATGTAAATGGCCAACTGGAAATAAAAATCACAAACTAAGGAAAAGGGATGAAGGCACTTGCTCTGGGACTCAGAACTCAACTTGCAATGCTCTTTGCTTATGTACAGGCTGTGTTGTTTTCCTTCCTCTGTCACCCCAAGGCAGCTCGCTGACAATCTGTTGATGTATTGAGCCATGGGGAGCTAATGTGCCTACAGAGACAATGGAGAACCAGTCCCTAAATGACGCTCCTTTTGTTTGTATATTACTCTTTATTTGCATAACCTGGGACACTTTGTTGTCATTGCACAGGGTTAAGATACGCTATGCTGTTTCTGATCTTTGCCTGTTGGGGCTATTTCCTATGTGGCTCTTACTGTGTTGCAGAGTATCTTTATAATATTATTTTATCCTCCAGACTGTTTCCTCCCCTGTCCAACTTACAAGAGCTTTCGGAACCTTCAGATCCCTTGCATATAAACACACTCACATTTGCACACACTCACACACACACACACACACACGCTTACAGCCTACCTAAAGTAACTCTCTGAGTACTCTGTTGACATCAACCTTCATCTCTTAGTAAATGTGGTTCCTGTAAAAGCCTGACATTATTCTTTGGCTGGCAAACTGGTTGTGTCTCAGGTCTGTCTTACTGGGAATCCCAACTTCCTGCTCTGTTAATATGAGTCAACCAATATAAAGGCCCCCGCTAGGTATCTAATGTTGTATCAGGCCCTGTGCCTATACCTCTTTTGATATAAACTCTGCTCACAAAGAGTTAAAAATTAAGTTGAGTAAATAAAGCAGAACTGCCAAAAAATGTTTGATGACAAAATCCAGGAATGACAAAAAATATCAAATTCAATTCTCCTTGACAGTGGGACATAATGAGGAAGCTGGTTTTGCAAACTGAAATAAAAAAGTCATCAAACTGCCTATAATCTTCTCAAAAGGCAAGGTTGACTTAACAATATCTAAAAACATTTTTAACGTCACACCCTTTAACACAAAAATTTTGTTTCAATGAATTTATCAAGAAGTCGTGTTTACACTGCTCTGCAGAGTTATATGCACAAAGGGGTTCATGATTGTTTTCCTAAAAGAAAGTAAGAAATAAGTCTAATGTCCATCATAGGGGATTAATTAAAATAAAATATGGAGCATTCATACAACAGAATGCAGTCATTAGAATGAAAGGGATAAATCTAGGTAAACATGCCCTAATACAGATGTAAGTTCATGCTGTATGTGACCTCATTTAATGTTCATGACAACTCTGTGAGAGAGGTACTGGTATAAACTAAACTCCCTTCCAAGTGTGAAAATTGAGGCTCAGAGAAGTTAAGTGATTTGCACAAGGTTGCACAGCTAGTAAGTATTAAAGCAGGATTCAACTGAGGTAGTCTGCCTCCAAAGGCAGTATCTTTCAACAATGATTAACCTAAAGAATAGAGCCAGGTAGCCCCAAAGGAATGGTAGGGAGTAAAGGGGACTCTAGTTTTTGTGTAGCTTGAAATTTTCTACTAGGCACAAATAATAATTTGGTAATTTAAAAGTTTATTTTTAAGAGATATGCTGGGTATCTTAATTTCATTTTCCATTTTCCACTTAACATACAGGAAAAATGTCAGAACAAGATAACAAAATTAACAGTTTTGGTTCTGTATAGCTAAAATACTTTTATTCTCGTTAAGGTAGTTGTAAGAACTTAATACATTTTTTGCACTAAATCCCCTATACAAGTAATGGTGAATACCTACCATTTTTACTGCACTGTTTTAGATACCCTAGTTTTCAAACATACCCTTTGTCTATAGTATGTTAGCTCTCAAAAGAGTTTGATAATCTCAGATATTTTCAGGTCTTCTAATGGAAAATCATATAACCCTGATTTGATTCACATGAGGAATAAAATCTTATTAGCCTCTCAAAGCCGTTGGGTAAAATTAGGAAGACAGGCAAAATCCCAGCTTCCCTTGACAAATCAGGAAATAGTGATTCCCCATGGCCCTCCCTTTATTTAAGTGATAATGCAAGTCTAAAGATTTTTGTCAGTGCAGTTTTTTTCACGGCACAATGCCAAGGTTCCATTTGAGTATTTTTGACAATGTCTTATAATTATTTGTCTTCTATCTACTTTCCTGCTGATATTTAAATCTATTCAAGAATGGTAATAGGGCTTCTGATCATTTGCTTTTACAGCACCTATCCCAGAGTTCTACAGTTATTTGATGTATAATGAATTCTGCACATCATGTTCACTTGCATCTTTTCATAACTCCTCTTTTATGTGTCTAAGACCAGCAGGATCCTAAGCATCAGATATTCTGCTCTAGTCACTCATAATAAACACCCACCAAGAAAGAGAGGGCACTTTTTCATGCATTGGATAATAGTGATGTAATTGGCATCTATCGCCTTCTTTCTGTTTGACAGATTCAGAGAAAGGGTAGCAGGTAGCTGACAGAGAAGGGGGTTGACAGTACACTGTAGGTGATGGGAAGAGTGTGCACACAGACCAGAAAGAGAAAGGGTTTCGGGGAACTGGAAACAGTTTGGTAGGACAGAAACAAAGATGGTTTATGGGGAGAGAGCTGCAGAAGAGCCTAGAGGGCAGATTGGGCATGATGAGGATGGCCCATGTGCCTCCTGCCAGCCCAGCCATCACTAAGAACACACAAGGCCCTAAAGAACTGAGTACTGAAGAGGAGAGAAGTGTGAAAAGAAAAAAAGAAATAGAATTACTCTATAGAAAAACATCACAGATTTCAAAACAGGTCCACATTAATTCAGTGAAGTGGAGAGTGCTGGTGTTACTAGGTCCATTCCAGACACAAGAAAACTGGGAGTCAGTGAATTTAAATGATGGGCTACAACTGACCCCCCCAAACCTCTTCTGCCTCATCCCCTATTCTTTCCACCAACCACAGTTCAGAGCATACACACATACAGTTGAAAGACTGCCAACAGTGAATGAATCTCAGCTAAAGCGTTAAAACCAGAAACTATTTGAAGAGCTAAGTTTCCTTGGCACTCAAGTCCGCTGTTAGGTTCTGCCCTGCTTGTCCCTCATTTTAGGCTCTGACCCCACATTCCTAGTCCATTATGCTTGTTTACTCTCTGATACAAAAGACTGATAAAGTTCAACGCTCCACGTATTCCCCAATCTGCATTTTTACTAGAACAAAGGGAATGACTTCCATTATACAAGTTCTCAGTTAAACTGGGCTACTGACAGTATACGTTTGAGCCAAAGTTCTGTACCAGTGTTCGAGTCACATGCCTTAGACACCTTTATGCTATTACATATAAGGGCCAACCTGTCTTCCCCATAGTGATGTTTTTAACTCAGCTCAATCACAAGTGTCTCAAATAAGAAGTCAGTATCTCTATTAATAAAACTACTTTTAAAGTTTTATATGTAGTTCTATAAAATGATAACTCATTTACTCAACAAATATTCCAATATAATAGGTTAGTAATAAATTTAATGTAAAAATATTATTTAGGGCTGATGCATGTTAGTAAAGGTCATCTTTGATCAAATCACCCTTATTTTTGAAGTTCAATCACACTGAAACGTGCTACACCACCAGAATAATGAAGAAGGCAAGACCAGTTATTTCAAGTGACAAAGGGAAAACTTGACCTAGTTTTGCTGAATTTGTATTTCATTGTTCTTTCTATTCCCTTATATCAACCTAAATTATATTTAAGTAATTACATAGTTCTCTTTCCTTTCTCAAAGAACTCTAATAGGTAATTTCCCCACACTCCTACTGTATCTACGCTGTCCCTAAAAACTGCTTTGTCTAATTCTCATATCTCTGGGCAGGAGGAAAGGGAATTCTTAGAAACCTCATTTAGTAAGATGTTCCCTTATATCTAAGTCATGGAAGAGTAATTTGAAATCCTCTGCTTAAAATATATCTTTATAACCTTTATATATATAAAGTTTATGTAAAATATATAAAGTATATTGTTTTCTAATCCAGTGTAATGAGAAATGTGACTTTAATTGAACTGTAAGTCATGAGCAGTCTTTTATTATTCCTCTAAATTCTTAAAGAATAATAAATACTATGTCTTTTTTCTTCCCTTCTGTAATGATAGAAAATTCTAGGTCCTTCAAGCAAATTTTGAATCACTGCTGCTCTTTTCTTCTGATATTAATGAACAATAATTGAACCATGAACCAAAGTGGAGTTTAGCAAATGTATGCTCACCATGTAAATCATACTGTGCTGCAAGTTTTTAAGAGCATATTGCAGATTCTGAAAATGCTTCACCTAAATAGCTTTGAGCAGGGAAGGTAAAGTGTTGAAGTGGTGAACTGCATTCTTTACTCCCGCAGGTTTTCAGGGTGTGGGATATACAGACTCTTTCACTATTACAAGTCTTCCACGACAGCCAGGGAGGGCCAGGAGACATGCAGATTTATTCTATGATATATGATTCCAACCACGGCATGCTTGTCACAGGTGAGTGCACCCAATTAGTGGCAAACAAAAGTTATATGACTTCTTAGCCTTTTCTAAACCAGCGCTTGATCACTACCTAGAAGAAGAACAAAACTGGAAGGGGAATTTATGAACTGTGATTCATCACAGCAGATATTTAATTCATTTCTGCTCTTTCCTATCTTTTCATGGCCAGTGGGTAAAATGTGAAACTACTTCTCTGAAAACACCAGGTCAGTACTCTAAAATCTTGAACTTCGGAAGATGTGGCTTGGGCTAAGCAGAGAACTGGGAGGTAACCTGGGGCTCCACGTACAGCACATTTAGCTGTTTGACTCTTGAAGCAGGAATCAGATCCACCTTCGAGTGGCGGAGTCAGCATGATGATTCAGTGCCCCTTTTCTACAGTGAGCTGGTTTGGCTGCACACATTGATACTGAGATGGTCACTCAGTAAGGAGGGTGCTGACCCTCCCACCTTCCTTTGCTTCTAGGCAAAGAACAGTGGAGAGAAAGGACAGACTTCCAGGTAGTGGATCCCCAGTGCTGATGCCCACAGATTTGGGGCATCCTTTTGTTGCCTCCTTTTCTTCCTGCCTTTTAGAAACACATGCTTACTGAAGAGACAAAAGACTCCACCAGGCATTTAGGTTGAACACTGTTCAAATTCATACCCTCAGACTTTAGAAGAAAATGAATGTTATTAAGAGTACTTCTTCCAACTGGAACACCAAACCAGAATCATTCCTAAGCATTTTCCCATTGACCACCTGCTCTGAACTCCTAATGAGGGGAGAAAGTGGTTGGTACTGTCTCTGCTGGTGGAGAATATAATTATTTTTAACTTTGAGATTTGGAGGGAACTTGCACTTCATGTTTGATAGAGAATTTTCCACCTTGTAGAAGAGAACTTAACTCTATATGTAAATGTCTGCCCACTCCCACCCCACCCATATCACCTTTTTTAAAATACCATGCCAATGACTGCAAGACCCAACTTCTATGTTTGGTTATTGGGTTTAGCATTTCAGTCCCATTCATCATCTGAGTAACTAAGGACTCAAATATCAAGAAAAAAAAAAAAAAGAACAGAGCATCAAGATTTCTTCACAATTTTATATAATTCTGATAGTACTTTGTTTACAAAAATATAGAGCTCTGCATATCCCTAATCATTAAAATTGACTGCAGCCATCAACCTGACATCAGAACTATATGCAGCCTATTTTTCAGATTTTAATTTGTGCTTTGATTCAAATGAAGTAATCTTCTAGACCCAGTGACAGCAGCACCGCATTCTGGAAATGCTGTAGAATATGCAGCTGTCGTGTCACTGTTGTGACAGCTACCATTTGTGTAGTTCTTTCACAGAGGCCTTTCATGTACTTTATTTCATTTATCTGCAGATTTACCACTTGAGGTTGGACTTAGTATTTATTCGACTTTATAAATGACCAAACTGAATATTAAATAGTTCAGCTGACTAGTGGAAGAATGCAAGGTTGCCATGTGGAGCTGGGATCCCATCCCAAAGCTTCTGACTCCCGAATTCACATTCTTTCTCTGTACTGCACTGTTTCCCCAGTAGCAGTATAACCAGCCAAAAACAGAGGATTACCACTCGTTCATCAGCACACCCAGCTCCTCTGGTGGCCACTTTGAACACGGTCCCCGTCAGTATAATGGTAAAGGATCTACTGAGAAGCCCAACTATTGTTTGATTATCTACTTACCCTAGTCCTCTCATCTTTCCATACTGAGGTATCCTAACTGAGAAATACTACCAGAAGAGCCATCTCTGGTCTTTACACATGAATAGGCACTATCTTAAAATTGAAACACCTTAGGAATATGTTAGTAACTCCTGCTGAAACTTTTCCTTCAGTTGAGATGTCTTCGGAGAGACTTGGCAAACCCAATACAAGAGATTGGCTTTTGGCAATTTAATCTCCATGTCAATAAAACCGATAAGTTTCATTTTTGTTTTAACTATGAACTGCCTTGAGATTCTTATTTATGTTTCTAGACATTACACTCAAATGAAATCCATGATTGATTTTGAGAGAGAAATCCTACTTGCCATTTATGGTATTAATATAAGCTGAAACCAAAGGCCTGTAGAAACATGCACATAAGGGGTGCCTGCTGTCCATCTACTTCATGTGGTGATTTCGAAGTTAACCTTATTTAATACTGATGTGGCAGGCTGTGGCTCACAAGCATTCTCATTCATTACATTTAATAAGACCATGTTCACAGAGTGCTCTATCAGTCTTTGGTTGAAAGGGGCTCTCTAACAACAAATTGCAACTGTTAAACGGAAGCTTACCTGCAGCAGAAAGCTGACCCTCACTGTTATCACTGTACATGTGCAGCAGGCACCCTGCAGAAGGAAAAAGTAGACTATAGGAGACAGGAAACCAGAGATTGCTGAAAAGAGGGTATCAATGAATCTGAAAGGCCTGCACTTAAAAACGAAGCCCCAAATGAATGCTTTTTTCTGACTGAATCATATATGTGCTTTATGAAAAACATGTTAGAGTAAATGAAGGTATTTCACCTCCTCAGATTTCCTAGGCTTTGATTACTAATCTTACTGATTGGCTGATTCTAAACACAACTGATTGGATAAAATCCTTTGTGATTCAAACCATCTATTATTGGATATTTGAGATTCTTATTTCTCTCCCAGGGTCCAGTGTCATGGACATGTATCCTTTGACTAGGATGGTACAAGATACAAAACAGGTTCCTCACACTCATGAACGAGAAATCAATGTCATGCTTTACAACAAATATTTTCACCAAGTACTTACTATCTGCTCTGAGTCCATAATTAAGGTGAGTACATATTGGCTCCAGAAAGAAAAAGGCAAAGCAGATAGAATTTTCTCTCCTTACGGGTGACTCTTTGACTGATTAAGGAAATGTAGAGGCCCTACATTAGAGCTGTTTTTAAAGCTTTCGTGAACACGTGAGAAACAGGAATGGTAAACCAGCTCAGAATGCTTGCTGTTAAGGTACATGTTCAATTAAATAAGTAAAACTAGTTTTTATAATCAAAATAGGAATTTTAAAGGACATATATCAAGGAGAGAGAAATAGTACATGTAACATACATATATGTGTGTGTATATATATATTGTAACTGAGCTATGGGCAGAGTGTATGTGAAGGAAGAGAAAGAAATCTATAGATGTTTACTGTAACACCTATAGGTAGGTGTGGGGTATGTGCCAATGCCTTAAATCAATCATTTTATTCAATCCTCACACTATTTCTCTGTGGACAGATAAAGAGCTCCATTTTAAAGATAAGGAAACTAGGACCCAAATCATGTAACTAGTAAGCATCGTGGCTGGGGTATGAACCCAGGTTTGTTTGATGTAAATAGCCGTGTCCTTTCCTCTGCATCCTCTGGCCTTGTCACTGCGGTGCTCCCTAGAGGCCAAAGTACTTGGCCATTCTAACTGCATCTATAATTACTCTCACTGAAGTCAACTAGCAGTGATGGCTGGAGGCGTCTGCTTCAAGTGTTTACCCTTTAATTTCATGCATGCTGTCCAAAAGGAGACGCATGCAGCAGCAGAGAGCATTCCTCTGGGGACCTTTCTAATCCCCTCTCAATCTCTGACCTTCTGGGCTCGTCTGCTGGAGACTCACTCAGGCCCAAATCTCCTGAGTTTATTTAATTCTCATTTATTTCTGATAATGCCTACAGAAAAGCAGAGAGAAACTAAAATGAAACCTGTCCTGCTCTCATGAAATACTGCCCTCATTAGGGTAAGATGCCATCCCTGTCAGGGGAGAAAGGGGAAGGGACACATCTAGGTGAGTCGGCATGCCTGACGGGTTAGAGATGGATCACACGCAGGCTAGGAAACAGATGACCTTCGAGACCCACTCATGCAGTGACACTCGTGCCCCTTTCTCCTTAAGGAGTCTATACCCGGGGGGTGGGGGTGTGGGGCACACAGAGGTTAAGGGTATGAGCTCAGGGCAGGCTGGGTTCATTCGGATCTCAGCCCTGCCCCTCCCCTCACCCTTTGCCTCCTGGCCCCAGGCTATTTCATCAGCTCCTCCTGCTCTCCGTCCAGCCACACAGCCTTCCTTCCTTCAGTTCCCTGGAGGGACAGCGCACCCTCCCATCTCTGGACCTTTGCTTTGGCTGTCTCTGTCACCAAACACTCTATCTATGACCATTTTGTGTTGCCAGTTCAGTTTCACCGCTCACAGGCAGTGTAGTTAACGTGTGAACAAGGCAGATCTATGAAGAGGGACAGATTCAGACCAAAAGATTACACGTCTAAAGTCTCTACTGTGTTTCCAAAGAGAGAGAATGATGAAATACAATATGTTTCTGTATTTTCTGATTATACCCAGCCTAATTACATAGCCTTCTTTGAAGTCTCAGCCTCTCTCTCTTAAGAGCTGGCCCCATGTCCCTAATCAGAGCAGTGCTTGCAAGGGCAGTGAGCCTTCTTCAGAGTTCTTTCAGGTTCCATGCTGCTAAGCACAGATTCTGGCCCATGCACCCTGGCAAATATGGATGAGTGTCAACAGAGAAAAAATAGTTTGATTTTTTTTGTCTGCTAAACTTGAAATTGTTACATTTCTATCTTGCTGCTAATCTTACTTCATGCGTACAGTAGCAAAACTGTCCACTTCCTCCACCACCAGGGGCTGCCTGGAATAGAGTCACCCCCGGTCTCAGTCACCTACACACTCCAAGATAGCTTGGTAACCATTAGGCTGCACTACATCTTTTAGAACTTTCCTTGATCAAACCAGCACTCCAGGCAGGATGTTGGGAAAGATGTTAGATGTGCATAATACAAATTTTGAGGCTGTTGTGAATATTGTAAAATTTTTATAAGGACTGAAGGATGTATGTGTTATTTTATTTTTCTTGTTCTTTCCCATAGGTATGGGAACTTGAAACTGGCCTCCAAATATACGAGATTTTAGATCCTCATGGCTTCAACGTTGAACTGACTTCTGCAGCTGTTGATGAAAGTGGACTTATTTTTGCCACAGGAGCATATAATGGTCAGACTAACATCCAGAATATGTCCTCCCTGCCTCAGTGTCCTGAGAATTTGTGCTAGGAACTCAGCAGTTGTTTGGGTTAGAGGCGACCATGAGTCACACTGGGATATGTAATGAGTATGTCCTCAGATTGCTGTGTCTGACTGCACGTTCTGAAAAGCTCTTCTCTAATGGGTACTACTGCACTGATATTGGTGTTCAAATAATCAGCACTCACATTACACTTACATAATTGCTTTACAGTTTGCAGAAATCTTTCACCTACAGCATCTCAATCCATGTTTGGTGGGACTTACCTGTTTTGCAGCTGCTCTTCAAGCAGCTGCTCATTCTGACTCCACACCACCTTGGAAGGGCTGAGCAGTTCCCCTCCGTGCTCTCAGCCTCAGGAAATCAGACTGTGAGAACCAAGGCAGCAGGAAATCTGGGCCATGAAACTGTGGTCCACATACTCAGGAATGAATGAGAGCATGACCCTTTCTTTTAATTGTTTGTCTGATGGTTTTCCTACAAGACCCTGAAGTCCCCGAGGACAGGAATCCAGCCTATTCACTCTTTGTTCCCAGCTCCTCCCATAGTGCTAGGAAATAGGGAGAATTTAGTCAATATTTGATGGCGTTGCTGGTGAACAAACAAATGGCAGGAGTTATTGTGTTGTCAGTGGAGAGGAAACCAGCACAGTTGGCACATTCTGGGTGTCTGGCAGGATTAGGGCTTGGGGATGAAGAGCCAGGAGAGGAGGCAGGGGTAGGGCTGGGGGAGAGGGAGGGGAGAGCACTGTGAGGGGCAGTCCATCCTCTGGACTCTAAACCTGAGGTGACCACTATGAAAGCCCTTGTTTGAAGGTAATTCCTACACTGGGTAACGACTTGAGCAGGTGTTCAAGAACTACACTGACTGCCATACCTCCTGGCACCTTCAACAAGCTCCCCTAAATCAAAGGAACGAAGTTAACTATAAAAGGAGAATGCTGTCAAAGGGAAGAAGAAACTCAGCATCCCTTTCACATTTCCTTCCCATGTAACCAATAAAACAACTCAACTCAAAGCTTGGCAGTTTCCTACTTTCCAGAATTCTCCTAAACCTTTTATTACCCAATTGGAGCCAAAATCTTAAAACATGCCAGCATTTTAGGAAATGTGACATTATTGGAATTATCTTTCACTATTAACAGTAATCACAGCATGATAGTAGGTAGGTAGATAGAGAGGGGAATTTAACAAACTGGAAAGCACCAAAGGATAAAGGCAGAAAAGATCCTTTTAGACCAAAGCTCAGATGGGCAGACTGAGAGCTACAAAGAAAACTGTCACAAATTTGAAGACATCGCCTGCTTCTTTTCATTTTTATCAGCCTGTGACAAGTCGGAGAATACAGAAATATATTTTGTGTATAGCAAAGCTAGGGACACTCATACATCAGTTTTAGTAGAAAATACAGAATAAATTTTTGGCAGAAAGGTTTCAATGAGATCACTTTTGTCTGAGATAAGAGCCATGCTTTCCATAAATTACTTTTACCCAATGGTCTTTTCTCTGTGTGCTCAGGGACAGTTAAAATCTGGGACTTTGGCAGTGGGCAGGAGCTGAAGGTGTTGCCAGCAGGGAAAGACTGGAAGGAGAATGAGCACTGGGTGCAGCACCTGTTTTTCCTGAAAGCTCAGGGAAAACACGAGAACTTGCTCCTCGCCTTGGAGCGCAATGGCAAGATCAAGATGATCCAGGTTTGCAACCCCATTTTCATGTTTGTCCTCCTCTTGGAAAATTCACTGAGTCAGTGATAATCCCCACTTAACTCCCCTCTTGCCATCCCTCTGGGGAGAGTATTTCTCCACCAGTCTTCCCAGGATGCTCTGAGATAATCTTGCCCAGGTCCAGGAAAAGAGCAAAAAAGAACTGGTGCTCAGCATCCTGCCCATCCAGGTTGGCTGGAGGATTTAGGCAGGAACCTCTGGAGCAGATAACAGAAAGGTTAAATTTACACACAGTTGCCACATTTGACTTGTTCCTGCCTCTTTTGGGGATAATTCGTTGGCACAGCTGCCTCCCAGCAGGCTCTGAACAGGGAGCAATGATTCCTCCCTGGCCCTTGTAACCATGATGCATTCAGGGATACTCAAGTCACTTTTTCAGAAAATTGCTTTGTTTACTTTAAGGTTAATGAGTCAATCTGTTCAGGGCTGTTTTGGGAGGATTCAGTAGGTGAATTAATTTTTTTCTGTGAGTCTATTACCACCTAAGAATGCTAATGGCTTCTTCCTATTTAAAATGAAGGCTAGATCATCTATCCTGGCTATTGAGTGGATCTTTCCCTGCCTAGAACTCAAGGACTCATCACATTTATTATTCCCCTCCTGAAAGCTAAAATGAGAAACAAAAATACTGAATTAGGACAGTGCTCCCAAAATACCAGCATTGATTACAAGGACTGGTGGTCCTACTGCTGGAAAAAAAAGAAAAAGGAGTGAAAAACTTCCCTGACTCAATATATGCTTCGCTTGCTGTCTGAGGAGTCCAAAATAGAACTGTGGAAAGGAATTTCTTAGCAATACACTCTAACACACAACAGCATATTGATTTCTCTTCTTCAAGTTAGTACAACTGACTTTCAGGATGCCCTTCCTAACAGACAATGTCTGTTATAACTGCTTCTGTTTTAAAGACTGCAAAGTGCAACAAGGTGCCATTCCCACATCAAAACTGGTTTGGGTTCTACTAGACCATCTTTCACCTTGATTGTTCTGGTTCTCTATGTCTCCCAAACTCCATTGATTAAGCCTGTTGTGGACTGAAAATCTCTCTTAATTCATATTCGTATTCTTGCCCTGCCCAAAGTAGATGCTCATTAAGGACTGAATGAATAAAGAAATATAAGAAACCTCTTGTAAAATATACAATAATAAATGCATGGAAGGTTTTAAAGAATTTTCATTAATGTTGGAGGGGGGAGTTTACCATAAACATAATGTTGAAGGCATACTTATGACTTATTATTATTATTGATGCCTTATTACTGCTTAGTCTTTCTTGCCTATTGAAAATAAGATATGGTTTGATTTAAATACTTATTTTCTAGGATACTTTCATTCATTTAATTTTTTTTTTTCAATGAGCATTTAGCAAATGTTTGCCATGGACCAGAAAGATATCTTTTCTTTCACCATGGAACTTACAATTTAATGTGAAGAATATTGATCTCTCTATTACAAGTGTTATGAATGCTTGTGCAAAGTGCTACAGAAATTTATGATGGTGGGTGGTACCAAGCCTAATCTGGGAGTCAGGAAAAATTTGTCTTTCCACTGATTTCCAATTAAATTCAACACAATTCAAGAGGCACTTTGTGTGTTCTACATGTGCTAGGTATTTTTCCAAATCTCAGGATTCTTTAGTAAATAAGGTATTCATACACTAGGTAACTCAGATCAACCTTCCATCGAAAACATCTAAAAATTCTGGATAAAATAATGTCCTAAATCTCCTAACTAGCATTAAGGAAAAATATACTATAAAATATAGTAAGTAAATAGCAGACAAACACTAACCCTATTCAGGTTGCTAGTTACCTCTGGAGAGGTTAGAAGAAAAAGGAATTCTATAGGGCAGGGATAGATGGGGTTTAAAATTTGATAGAGCTAGGTGGGGGGTACATCATTGTATGTTCCATTTCTCTCTATATTTTTAAAGCAGCTCAAAATAAAATAACTGAATTGTTCATGTACCCACTGGCTTTTCCTGAAAGGGTAAGGAAGACAGTGTTTGTCTGGTGGTGATGTGGGAGCTGCCTGATGCCGTGCCTGTCCTCCAAGCGGGGCATCGTGTCGTGCATCTGAAGACATCTCCTAGAGACGGGAGCATGGACAGTCCTTTCCCAGACGTTGAGTTGATAGCTGACAAAAATTTTTCTCAACATGTTAAGGTATGTTTCATTTCTTGATTTTCCCCCCTTCTTATTACGGAAAATCACAAAAATATATAAAAGTAGAGAAAATAATACAATAAGCTTCTGTGCCTTGTCACACAGCTTCCTTTATTAGCTGTAATGTGCCTTTAGAGAAAACTTATTCTGTACTATTTGGTTATACAACGAGATACAGTTCATACAGGAAATCAAAATAACTGATTGTTTCTTTCCCTATATTTACCAATTTTCAAGTAAGGGGTAGGCTAGCATTCTCCAAAGATGGCCAGGGAATTTTATTTGCTTAGTATCACAATCAACTCACAAATTTAAATATTCTTAATGTATTTCAGTCAATTGCATTTGTTATTATTATTGACTGATGCTCAAACTCATGCTGGTTGCATCTTTCCCAGGTCCCTGAGTTCTTTTGACATGACCAGTTGTGTTATTCTGGATAACTTCCCAGTATGACAAGATATTCCAGGTTCATTTTGTACATTTCTTGTTCCAGATTAGAAATCCACCATTTCTCCAAGAAACCTTAGTTCTTTTTAGTGGGAAATAGTATTAAGAAACTGCAATCTGGGTTTTGACAATCAATGAAGTGTAGCCCTGCAATTAGAATTAATTCACTGCTAGTTTAAATTATAAGTAGGTATTACTGTTTACAAAAAAAAAATTTGAAATCAACATACTCAGTGCATGATAACATTGTCATATAATGTGCGCAAAAAATAAAGAAAAAACACATCTCCTCATGTAGTAATTATCACACACTTCTTCCAACTCCACATGCTATTAGAAGCACTAGGCTCAGTTCTATGGTGTGGTTTGGAGCCAGTAAAAACAGAAACAAGCTGGGTGCACAGTGAGTCAGAACCAATGCAGCTGGAAAGTTATTACATGGGTAATGAAGAATGATTGTTTTGAAAAGGAAAAAATTTGAATAAATTACTGAAAAAATTATTGAAGTAGAATGGAAGAGCCTTTTAATATTTTCATGAAAATATAAATTATCTCTGATTTTGAGCCTTATGTGTTATATTTATCATAATTAGCATTCATAGTACTTTCTTTTCGCTACACACTCCAAAATTACTCTATAGAGAGTCAGTTCGCAAAAAGTCACTTAGGAAGAAAAAAATGGATTGTGCATGGAAATTCTCTTTCCTAAAAACTCTTGCATTTATGAGGCACTGTTTTATTGAACACCTAATATAGGTCATGCACTGTTTTTGGCACTGGGCATAAAAAGATTAATGAGTTTGGTAACTGCACTATTGCACTATAAGAGTATAGCTGAGAGCTTGGAGGGCTGGGCCAGAGGAGGTTTCTGAAGAGGACAATTGCTGAATTAGGTCTGAAAGAATTATCAAGAGTTAGCTTCACCCACATAGGGCATTTCTAGGGGCAGTTGAGAAGAACAAAGTGAATTCCAAGTGGTGGAGATAACATGAAAAAGTCATGGAAGTAAGAAATTGCATGGCTTATGAGGGGTAACTAAGTATCAGTGTGGCTGAAGGAAGACTGGGAATAGTAGAAGATGAAGATAGAAAGATAGGGAGGGGCTATACCATGCTCATGGTGTTAAGGAGCTTGAATATCCTAAAAGAAATGGAAAACCACTGAAGGGCTTTAAATGAAAAACATCAATAATATAATCAATGTGATACCCCACATTAACAAAATGAAGGATAGAAATAATCTGATCATCTCATTTGATACAGAAAAAGCATTTGACAAAATTCAACATCCATTCATGTTAAAAATTCTCAACAGGCTGGATATATGGCAATGTACCTCAACATAACAAAGGCTATGTATGACAAAACCACAGCTAACATACTCAAAGGTGAAAAGATGGAAAGCCTTTCCTATAAGATCAGGGACAAGAATGCCCACTCTCTATTTTAATTCAACATAGTACTGGAAGTCCTAGCCACATCAATCAGACAAGAAAAAGAAATAAATGACATCCAAGTTAGAAAGGAAGAAGTAAAACTGTCACTGTTTGCCAATGACATAGTATATATAGAAAACTCTAAACACTCCACCAAAAAATTATTAGAATGAATAAATTAATTCAGTAAAGTCATAGGTTACAAAATTAAGATACAGAAATCAGTTGCATTTCTATACAATACTAATAAGCTATCAGAAAAAGAAATTAAGAAAACAGTACTATTTGCAATTGTATCAAAAAGAATAAAATACTTGTGAATAAACTTCATCAAGGAGGTAAAAGACTGAAAACTATAATGCATTGATGAAAGAAACTGAAGATGACACTAATAAACGGAAAGATATTCCATGTTTATGAATAGGAAGAATTAATTTTGTTAAATGGCCATACTACCCAAAGTGATCTACAGATTCTATACAATCCCCATCAAAATACCAATGGCATTTTTCACAGAACTAGAACAAATAATCCTAAATTTTGTTGGAACCACACAAAATCCCAACTAGCCAAAGTAATATTGGGGAAAAAGAACAAAGAATAATATACTTCTAATCTTCCTTAGATATCACTCTTCTATGTTCTTATAAAGTCTTGTGCATGCCTCCCAATATAGCACTTTCAAAGTGTATGGTATTCAACACTTTAATAGTTTAATTTTAGTTTCTCTAGGTCATAAACATTCTATTTGACTTTATATTTCAAAAGCCTAACATAGTAGGTGCCAAAAAATACTTCAGGCAAGACAGTTGAAAAGTATCAAATAGCACTTGCAATAGAAAGTGCAATAAAAGTGCTTAGTGAAAATGAGAAAAAGTTTTCATAAAGTAGCATGGTGCAAAAGCCAAAAATGAGTGAAAGGCAATTCAGCCAATAAGGAAAAATAGCTCATGTAGATTATTCTCTCAAGAGGTTTGAAGGGAAGAGAATGCTGGGAAGGTAACCTCACGGTTGGCAGCTCAGGAAAAATAGGGCTGAGAGGATGAAGCCAGTGGAAAGGAAGCACATATTTTGTTGTTTAAATGAATTCTATAAATTGAAATTTTTAATGCCATAAAAAAGAAAAAGATTTTTCTAAATTTCATGCCTTGAAACTTAAAAACATCATCATAAGACATTCTGTCTTAAGTTAATGATCGAATAACAAAGCATACACATAGCATTTGTACTGTGATTAGATACTATGTTCATAATGGCCAGTGAGTCTGTTTCCTTCCTTCTCCAGAATCCTGACATCCATGTGGAAGTAAACTGCATTGATTTATTACAAGTAGAAGGATATAATCTGATAGCTGCTGGAACCTCAAATGGTGTGATCATCTTATGGAATTTTGTAATGTCTACTGTCAAAGAAATGTAGGTTGCATCTTTTCTGGAAACAATATAAAAGTTGTACTGCAGAGGAGTCAAAGTAAATTTCAATTCTTAAAAAAAGAGCAATAAATAAAAATAGTGATAATTATCAAGGGAGGCTTTCCTGGAGGGGACATGTTCATGAGGAGATTATGTTCTAAGTGTCTAAATCCCAGAATGATATGAATCAGGTGAACCTTAAGTGTCGGTATTCCCAAGTGCTTTGGCTTTTATTCTTCTCACTCTAGTACATGCTTTCCTGTATGATCATGTCCAAATTCATAACCTCAACAAATAAAATTTGTAATAATTTTAAATGCTCATCTCCCCAGAGCTCCAAACACACTTTTATGGCAATTACCATTTGGAATGCCACCAAACACTTAAAGCCCCACATGCACAAAACTTGGTCCCAACTTGTTCCTTCTCCAAACATCTCTTCCTGCATTTCCAATGACACCAACATCTACTCGGCCACCAAAGTCAAATAATGAGAGGCATTCTAGATGGGTTTTCCTTCTCATTCACCACCCCAACACAACCACGTCATTACAGGTCAGTGCAAACAAGGGCATGGCATATACAATTTAAGTCTCAACCAATTAGATTTGCTCTGTACCATGGCTAAAAACTTTACCTTTCCCATGCCATCCATTTCTAAATGTTCTTACCATTGGTTATAAAGGAAAAATGCAGCATGCCTAATTTGCTATGCATGGATCATAAATAATAAACTCTCCCCAGCTGAGTGGGTTATAAGCAAAGGCTATGTGTGAACACACTATGTCAAGGGAGTTTGTTATATTGTACTTTAAGGTACAAGATAGTCAAAATCTCATTGAATGAATAAAAACAGAATCAAGCATAAGCATTTGGAGGAAAGCAAGAAATATAAAGGAAGGGAAAAGGGAGTCAGAGAAGACAAGGGAGACAAAAATGCAAAGGAAATCTCTGTCTCTGCTTTTACAGTGCCTTACATACTACTGGTCTACCTGGACTCCATGCCCCTTTCCAGTCTAAGTCTGAATGCTTACTTTTAACCAACTTTTGAGAAGACATGTCCTGTGTGGACCCTGGATTTATTCACCTTTGACCCTTTAGTTGAAGTAGCCGTTTCTGCAGACCCCTCCTCTGTACCTCAGCCCATGTTCTCTTTGGGCCCTGCCCCTAGAGACCTGTCATCCTTTTGCTCCTTCTCTTCAACCCTTACCCTTAGGCTATTCTCAGTCTGAACATTTGTCGTTTTATACCTTTATCAACATGCAATGCACAATTCCTCACTTTCTTATAAATGCAGCTCTCACATTATAAGTGTTAGCTTGTGCATGACTCTATTAAGGGAAAGCAGACTAAAAAGCAAAGACCACAGTCCTGATTGCACAGCCTAAAGAGCGGGAAACTTTCCTGAACATATTCTGCACTTAAAGTTGGAGATCTTATTTGTTGAAGTGCTTGGCATTTTGCCAAGGGATGCATGCAAATCCAACACCCAATTAAGAAAATGACTATAGTGGGCCACACACTGTGTCCCCTTCTTATAAGATGATGATTACACAAAAACAACTAATTTAGAATTATGGAGTATTTTAGAAAACACATAATAGAAACAGAACTGTCAAATGTAATTTAGGCCCAACCTGAAAGGCTCTAAAGTTGAAGGTAGTTTCCACATTCATGGGGGAGGCTCTCTCTACTTCTACCTCAAACTTGGCCTGCGATCCTTTCACCAGTCAGGAGAAATGGCCCTTCCCTTCCTGTTCAGTCTCGTGCTTTTTTGGGTCCAACCTAGAAATCATTCTTACTAATAAATAATTCACTTCACCATTCAACTCAGCTGCAGGGCAGTACTATCTAAAAGTCTAAGCACAAGTTGGCAGGCCCATGGGCTTCTCTTTGGAGCCTGGTTCATCCCCAAGGTTCCTTCATGACTCAGCAGTCCAGAACAGCTAAGGCAGTTTCCACTAAAGGAGAAGAAGCATTTTGCAGCAAGGTCTATTTGCTATAGGGAACGGTAAGTGTGGCGCTAAGAGCCAAGGCCGAAGTGCCAGGGCGGCAGGCAGGGACTATCTCTGCTCCAAGAACTGCCCAGGAAGGTGTATGGTTCTTCAGACTCTGGGTCATGGGAGGCTTGAACGGCAAGGGCAGAGTCATCACTGAATCAGCTGCTTGTCTACACTCAGTTCTAAGTTGCTTGAGAAAATATTTTATTCCAATTTGTCACTCCACTTATCCAAAGAGTATTCTATTCTTTAAATTGTATGAAACTTCCAAACTTCCATACTGTAAGAGATAATATTAAGCCCACTCTATGACCTGTAAGTAGGAAGACTAGATCAGCTGAATGAATTAAAAGACTTTTAAATGCTAATGATCATGTTATACAAAGCCTTTCTAAGGAAGATATGTTCAAACTCTACACCTCTGGGTCCTCTCTTCATGTTCAATTATATCAACATTTATGTAGGATTTATATATACATATAGTAGTTGATTAGCTCTGCATGGGAAATATTATACACATAATGTAAGTTACCTAATTTGTAAATGTTTATAATGTAAATATATCCTTATCTCCAGGTATAGACCTGAAGATCGTGTCGCTGTGGATGCTGACTTGGATCCCAAACGCTTTAGAATTAATGACATACTGTTTCTCTTTCGGACCCCTGAATGTGCAAGGTAACTCAGTTCCTGCTAATCAGAAATACTGTCTGGGACTTACGTGGGTGATAGGAAAAGAGTTCTTATTCCAGCGGTAAGAAAGGTACTGTGGAAGAAGGACATCAGCTGGGTTGACTTCTTGGCTGCAGCTCTTTTCCCTGTTACTGTCTTTGTAGGTGGGTGGTCTCCAGGGACCTAATTTGCTGTGTGGGGATCTAATCTCCATTACCACATCAGCCTCACAGTTCCCTTTACAACAGTAGCAGATGTGGAAAAAGCTGACTTGGCCACACTTGTAGCCAAATCTAACTCTATAAGCACTGATGTGAAGCAGAGGAAGGACTTGCAGGACAAACAGGAAAGGTCATATGGTTGTAGGTTTCATGTGACATCCATGAAAACTGCAATCTCCATCCATATCTGACACAGCAGGGGATTGTTTTGTCAATACTTAACAAAAGGTACTTTTCCTATTTGTATTTGCTCAAGAGCTCTGATTTTCAGGCAAGGCAGTGGTAAACACATCTCTCAAGAGAAATCAAAAGTTTCTGTGCTAGCTTTGGCTCACCCAGCAGTGAGCCAGAATATAGTGCCGCCCCTACCCCTTGACTTGAAATTTCCTTGTTCTGAGAATGTTCTTGAGAACTCATTCTGCGTATACCTGAGCCAGACCCTGCATATACCCTAAGCAGTTTTCAACACCGTCTACAGAGCATCGCAGACACAGAACCAGGCCAGAAGTGGAAACTATAGAGCAGAAGTTAGTCAGGCTGTTCAGGCCCTGCCATTTCCCTGTCAGAGCCTCTGGGACTAAATCGAGCCTCAGCAGTGGGACAGGGCAGATGTTTATTTCCCAGATCCAGGCAGCAATATATCTTAATTTCTGAGCCTCCCCAAAAGTCTCCACAAATTCCAGACAGATGAACATTTATTACACAAGACATAAGGTGTGAATTGTTTCATAAGTGTGTGGCTCATATCCACAGATGTAATCAACTGAAAATAAGCAGAGAAGAGCACCCTTTGAGTATGATAGAATATTTGAACTTTTCCTCCTTGGGCTTCCTCCCTCTCCTTGTAGGAGATCAAGTCAGGATTCTGTATGCTTTTCATCCCTATGTGACTCTAGTAAGGGTCCACAAAGTAGCAAGGTAAGCAAGAAATGCGGAGAGAATGGGGAGCGTATGTCTTCCTGTCCCACCCAATGCTGGTTCAAAAATAGTGATTTGTCACTTTGACAGGAGGTAAAGGTGGAAAAATTCTGTATGTATGAAAAACTTTTTTTGTTCGCCCTTAAAAGCAATGTCTAAACTATTTTCTCCTTTTTTTCTATTTTTTTCAAGTCTTTCTTATCTGCAAATAATATGTAATCATGAATAATATTAATTATATATACTACTTTTATATTTGCAAAATAATAAAGTAATTTCAGACTACCTCCTTTGTGAAAAAGGATTGCACACATTTCACAGGGCGGAGAGACAACACATGATGTAATGTAGTGGTTTTTAAACTATGTGCTCAGTTCTAATTTTACATATTTTTGCACATTACATTTCTAGTTAAGATTTTGTTTGAAGGAAAGTTTTCAGTGCAAAGATTACTTTAAAACCACTAGCATAGTGGAAAGATTAAAATTGTAAGGACATACAAGTCACACAGACTTGCACTTGAATGCAAGGGCTCCATTTATTATCTGATTAGTTTTAGAGATATGACTTAATCTCTGAGTTTGTGCTTCCTCATCAGTAAGAAGGGAGTAACAAAGCCTACCTTGCATGTTGTTAATAGAATTAGAGATAATATGCACCAAGGATGTGGCAAGCATGAGGCATTTAGTGACTCTCATTATTATGTTCTACCTGAGCCACTAGGAAAGTGTTGTGTTACAGAGACCCTACTTAGGAACACAAAAATCTCTGCAATACATTTTTCAAAGAAGTAATTCAAAAAGAACTTGGAAACCAATGCTTAGAAATGTAAATTTAACTATCTGGAGAATCTACTCATCCAGTATATCTCATTTCCTTACAATGTCATATATGTATTTTCTCTTTTTCTCCCCGATGCAGGGAAGCAAACAGAGTGTACATGACAGTGAGGTTAAAGGTCAGTGTGAAATCACCTTTCTTCCTTACAGTAAAACAAGTCCTTTGCAATAGGGAGTTTAGGTGATAGAATGCCCTTAATGAATACGTAATTCATTTTGTGACTAAATGTGGAAGTAGTATAGGATTTGATAGTCTAAGGGGCAGACTTTCCATTATGATAAGGCCATTTTAAATACTAATTCTAGATTTCTAGAAGTCCAATATGTTACCAGCTTCTTTGTCTCCGGTTCATTTTCCTAAAACTTATACCAGGTTGATTGGCCATTCTGGATAACAGGACTTACACTAGATGTGTATCGGGTGTTTGCTGTTATGTACAGTGCAGGAACTTTTGCAGTAAGACCAAAAATAAGCTTTTTAAGTTTTGTCGATTATCCAGAATTCCTTTTGTTAATGCTTTTTCTTTGTTGTCTGCTCTGATTAAAATTCTCTGGGGCTAAACAAAAAATTCTAAGAAAAAAAATGTAATGTTTTTGCTCTTTTTCCTACCTGCCTTCTCCTTTATGTCTCATAAAATTTGGAATTCCAAACATGCCTGATGATTCATTAATTTTCCAATAGGTGAGCAAACAGATGTCCCAGTGCGAGAGCAACAGCCAGTGGACAAAAAACATCCTGGAGACACCAGTTTAACAGATGCTCAGCCACCTATCCTCATCACTGCTCATGAGGATGGCCACCTCCGTTTATGGACAATAGAGGTGATGGGGCCCATTACTTACCTGGAATAGCAGATAATGCGAAAGATAAAAAGGTTTAGTGAATGAACTTTTAGCCTTCTTCTATGTGACATTCAATCCTAAAACTTCTCAACCTTACAGTTTTACAGCCTGCTTCTCAAAAATGCTACTCAAACTTTACAAAAATCTGGTTTTGTAACTCAACAGATCAAAATGACCAAAATTACTAAGTTACCTATTTCAGATCTTCTTTTCTTTAAAGTGAGCTATAAGTTCATGTCAGTAAGTATTTTGTTGGATATTTAAATAATATTAAATGAGGATATGTGATGCAGTATAGTAAAAAAAATAAGAACACAAATGTTGAGAATACGTAGATTTTAGTTATCCACACTATTGGAAGAAGATATTACATTTCATCCTTAAATATTTTACAATGAAAAAAAAACTTTCATTTGCCAGAAGATCTTGGCAAAGGGAAGTGACACCACTTCTTGTAAGACTCCCTTCTAAGTGGAAATTCAGAAACAGCAACAGTTTTGTATGGTAGATAGTGGGACCCAAAAACACAGAACAGCATAGCTGTCTGCTGGATACAACCCCCAAGTCCATCAGATCCTAGATTATTAGTGGGAAACTGTTGGCTTGAAAGTACAAAATATAACAACTTTCCCTGAGATGATCTTGGTATTGGAGCAATGCCGTCTTTTTTTCTGATAGAGAAATAAGAGAGAGAGAGAAATAGGAGAAGAAAGAGCATATCCAAAAAAATCTCAGGAAATGAGTAGCAGATACAAATTCTTTTTCTCAAGTTTGGATGTTTATTCTCCATGGGAAGTAATGCATGTGAAAGCTCTTCCCAGTGCTGACTTACACTAAGTGCCGGAAAGCAAACTGCTGGATTTGAATCTTTTACAACCTCTTATCTTGAACCAAAATTCAAAAATAAATTATTTCTGAGACGGCAAATACAATATTATGCTTAAATCAAGTGAGATATACTTAAACCTAAAAAAGAGGTCTAAGGAATTGAATGAAAGGGACATGGGAAGTGCAAAAAACAACCCTTGAGTTTAAAGATGATCTATAATAATCAGAGACTAGATGCCTATAATTAATAGCTGACTACACCTTTACGAATATTTGCTTTCAAGGAAATAAGTCCCTGTGGATAGTTTTTAGTTCTTTTTATTTCAGTGAAGAGGATCATGTTTCAGTAGTACAGGTAATTCTTAAGATGGCTTATTTATAGAGAGACTCAACACCAATATTAACATTGCATTGAATTTATTGTCATATTTTGTTCAGGGAAAGCTACTGAAAGATATGCTCCCTTTCACAAAACATTCTGCCATTTCTCTGACGTCGCTGTGCACTGATTCATGTACCAGAATACTACTGACCGGAAATGTGGGTACGTCATTACTCTTCTGCAGTCACCACAGGTTATTTTAACATCCTACATGATATAAAAATGGATATAGGAAACTATGTGAGTTTGTTGTTACAAAAAGAACAAAAGGATGCTCAAGCTTTAGAGACAGTGTGTTGTGGATAGCTTGCTGAATAAATAGAGCAATTAATGAAGGTCAGGAGAACCTACTGCATTCCTATTTATTTAGAGCCAGACATTCACTCTCTTTCTTTCTTCTTTAAATTGGGTATATGACTACCCATCCCTTCACCATAACTATTGAGAAGAATGTAAAATTTTCATTTTTAAACTTGAAAGGGATATGTTGCATTAACCTTCATTATTAAAGGGATTATGGGTGTGGACTAGAAAGAGATTATTTGTTTTCAATTCATTTCATTTTATATTTATTATTATAACTAATATAGTTGGTTTTAATTCTTTCATGTAATGTGATTTGTTTTAATGCTTCTTTTCTTCTTTTGAATTAATCCTAAATTTTTCTTCTTTTCATCTCTCCCATACTTTGAAAGATTATGTGTGTGTGTGAATGCACATGCATGTGCAAATAGTTCTTAATTTTTCTAGTGTTTACCTTTAGGTTTTTTCTTTAAATGAACCAATTTGTGATAGTTTAGACTGAAACAGCATCTTTTCAGTTAAACAGAAACCTTGGCCCACTTTACCATTCTGTTTCCCACATGCACCCCTTCACTTATCATGTGCTAATATAATCTAAGATTGCTATCCAGATACTACCATTACATTAATATTAAAATTTTACTTCCTCTAAGAACACTTTTCTCATCTCAAAGGTTATTTTACAAAAAGCCACAAGAAACCATTATGTACTATCAATTATTTGAGTCTGAAGATCACAAAAAACAATTGTTTGTATTTGCATTCAGTATCATCAGTAGATATACAATTTTAATTTAAAGTTACTTTATCTGGATTTATTGCTTACCACCAGTTCTACTATACTCTACCATTCTTATTCTTGACCTTAACTTTTATTTATCTGTCAGTCTCCATAGTTCTTGTGAACACTGTTGCTGCTTGTAGAACACTAGTAGATATGTGGCAAAATTTTTCCTTTCTTAAAATAGCCTGCACATTTTTGTACAGACTTTACCTACTATGGGGTAGGCCTTTTCTAACAAAATGTATAGATTAAACTTTGAAACCATCTATAAGATTCTCACAATGCACCTCCATCAGAGTTATTCCTCTTTGCCTCTGCCCTGAATGCTTGACTCTCATAGAACCCATCTACTTCTTGAGATTTGTAATTTTGCTCTGATCTAAAAATATAGAGTGGGGTGGGTTTGGGCTCCAATCCAGCCTTATCTATATTATAATTAAAGGAGACTTCTCCAGAATCTGACCTTAGGCTTCTTCCTTCTGTGCTATGGTAGATGTTAAAAGAACTTGTATGGGTCTTGCTATCTAGTTACTATTTTAAATCAGGCATCCTTAGACATCATCACTTGTCACTTTTTGTTGTTATTTTCCCTATTTTTTAATTGGAATAAAGTTAATATACAATATTATATTGGTTTTAGATGTACAACATACTGACTCAATAATTATAACCATTACTAGATGCTTGCCACGGTGTGGTTCCCCCTGTTACCATACCAAGATGTGACAGTATTATTGGTTATATTCTATATGTTATACTTTCATTCCTATGACTAATTTGTTCTACAATTTGCAGTTTGTACCTCTTTATCCCCTTCATTTATTTCACCCATCCCCTTACCCCCTCCCTATGGTAACCTAAATATGCTTTACTTTTTAGATCAGTTTTAAGTTCACAGAAAAATCGAGCAACAATTATAGAGAATTTCCATATACCCCCTGCCTCCACCCCCTCCTTCACACAGCCTCCTACATTTTCAACATCCTGCCCCAGAGTGTTGCACCTATTATGGCTGGTGAGACTACACTGACACGTCATTATCATCCAAAGGCCATAGGTTACACTAGGGTTCACTCTTAGAGTTGAATATTCTGTGGGTTTTGACAAATGTATAAAGACATGCATCTACCATTACAGTATCATACGGAATAATTTCAATGCCCTAAAAATCCTCTGTGTGCTGCATACGTATCCTACCCTACTCCCTAACCCCGAACAACCATTGATCTTTTTATTGTTTCCATAGTTTTGTCTTTTCCAGAAGTCATGTTGGAAATCATAAAAGTATGTAGCCTTTTCAGATTGGCTTCTTTCACTTACTTAATATGCATTTAAGTTTCTTCCATGTCTTCTCAAGGCGGGATGTCTCATTTCTTCTTGACACTGAATAATATTCCATCGTCTGGATGTACTAGTTTATTTATCCTTAACCTGCTCGATGACATCTCAGTTGCTTCCAAGGTTTGACATAATGAATAAAGTCACTGTAGGCACACCTTGGAGCTACTGCAGGTTTGGTTCCAGAGCACTGCAATAAAGTGAATATTGCAATCAAACAAGTCAAAATAATTTTTTGGTTCCCCAGTGCATATAAAAGTTATGTTTCCATTATACTGTAGTCTATTAAATGTGCAATAGCATTATGTCCAGGAAAACCAAGTACCTAGCTTAATTTTAAAATATTTCATTGCTAAAAAAATGCTAACCATCATCTGAGCTTTCAGCAGGCCATAATCACTGACCACAGATCAGTGTCACAAATATATTCATAATGAACAAATTTGAAATATTGTGAGAATTCCCCAAATGTGACACAGAGATTGGAGTGGACAAATGCTGTTGGAAAAATGGCACTGATAGACTTGCTCAGCAAGTGGTTGAAACAGAACTTCAATTGTTAAAAAAGGCAATCACTGTAAAGTGCAATGCAGCCCAATAAAATGAGATATGCCTGTAAAAACATCCATGTGCAGGTTTTTGTGGGGACGTAAGTTTTCAACTCCTTTGGATATCTACCAAGGAGAACATACAGTAAGAGTACATTAAGTTTTGTTAGAAACCTCCCAACTGCCTTCCAAAGTGGCTGTACCATTTTGTATTCCTACCAGCAATGAATGAGTTCCTGTTGCCCCACATCCTTATCAGTATTGATATTTTTAATGTTTCGGTTATTGACCATTCTAATAGGCTTATAATGGTATCTTGTTGTAGTTTTAATTTGTATTTCCCTAATGACATATGATATGGAGCAACTTCTCATGTTTCTTTGTCATCAATATACTTCCTTGCTGAAGTGTCTGTTCACATCTTTTGCCCAGTTTTTAATCAATTTGTTCATCTTCTTATTGTTGAGTTTTAAGAGTTCTTCATATATTTTGGATGAGCTCTTTTTCAGATATGTCTTCTCAAATATTTTTTCCCAGTCTGTGGCTTGTCTTCTTGAAGTTCTTTTGACAGTGTCTTTTGCAGAGCAGTTTTTTATTTTAATGAAATCCAGCTGGCCAATGACTTCTTTCATGGATTTTACCCTTGTTGCTACACCTAAAGTCATCACCAAACCCTATGGTCATCGAGATTTTCTTCTAGGAGTTTTTATTATTAATTTTATTTTGTTATGTTTGTGAAAGGTGTAAGGTTTGTGTCTAGGATGACAGCTTTTTTCATGAATGGATGTTGGATTTTGTCTACTGCTTTTTCTGCATCTCTTAATTGAATTTTGCTCTAATTTTTATTATTTCTCTTCTTCTACTTACTTTGGATTTAATTTGTAATGCCTTGTTATGTACTGCCTCTCTTTATCCCTGATGCCTTTCCTGGTTCTGGTCTTCTCTGTTTGAATTTAATATAGTTACTCCTGCTTTCTTTTGATTAGTATCAGCAGGATAAATCTTCTCTACCCCTTAACTTTTAATCTATATGTGTCTTTATATTTAAAGGACTTCTTGTAGACAACATAGAGTTGGGTGCTGTTTTTTAATCTATTCAGATGAACCTTGTCTTTTAATTGCTTTATTTAGACTATTGACATCTAAAGTGATTATTGATATAGTTGAATCAATATCTACCATGACCATGTTTCTTATTGTTTTCTATTTGTTGCCACTATTTTTTGTTCTTATTTTTGTCTTCCACTCTTCTGCCTTTTGTAGTTTTAAGCAAGCATTTTATTCCATTCTCTCTCTTTTAGCATATCAATTATACATCTTTTTAATTTGTTTTAGTGGTTTCCCCAGAATCTGCAATATACATTTACAATTTTCTGTCTACTTTTAAATAACACTATACCACCTCATGGGTAGTGTAAGTACCTCATAGTAACAAAGTATCCCTAATTTCTCCCTCTCATGCCTGGTGTCATTACTGTCATTCATTTTGTATTCACAAGTTAAAATAATCAAATGCATTGTTTCTGTTATTATTCTCAATAAACTTATCTGTTAGCTTTTATCTTCACTTATTTCTTCCTTTATGTTCTCCCTTTCTATATGTAAATCTGAGTTTCTGACCTATGTGACCTATTTCCTTCTCTCTTAAGAACTTCTAACATTTCTTGCAAATGGGTCTACTAGCAACAAACTCTCTCAATATTTGTTTGTCTAAGAAAGTCTTTATTTTACCTTCACTTTTGAAGGATAATTTCTCAGGATACCGAATTCTAGATGGATGGATTTTCTCTCAACACTTTAAATATCTCACTCCATTCTCTTCTTGCTTGCATGGCTTCTAAGAAGTCAGACGTAATTCTAGTCTTTGCTTCTCTATAGATAAGATTTTTTTCTCCTCCAGTTTCTTTCAAGATTTTTTTCATTATCTTCGATTTTCTGCAGTTTGGATATGCTTAGGTGTAGTCATTGTTGCTTTTTTTAAATCTAGTTTTTGTAACTATCATTTAATTGGAGGGTGGTTTGGACTCCATTTGGCAGTGGTATATTCATTTCTATATCATCTACTCTGATGTCTAGAAGTACTCTGACTTGAAATGTATATGGCAACCTCATTATGACTCATTAAGGCAAAAACAAAAAATTGATACACATAAAAATTGATATGAAATTTCTTACTTCATACCTGGTTTCTCAGATCCTATTTTATTTATCATTATAACTTCCTAAATCAAAATAACTTGGCAGTCTGGGTAGTCTTTACATAGACAACAGGATATCTAATTAAAGATTCCAATGTTTAAATTTTATACAGAAGGACATGTTACCCTTTGCAGTATTAGTTCCTTCCTGGAGCCACCTCATGATGAAAAGGTAAGAACTTAAGTTTTAGTTTAATTCCTGAATCAGCACATGTTTATTGAGCATTTCTCCGTAATACATACCACAAAAGATAGAAAGGCAAGACTCCCTACTCTCAAGTCATATATAATACTAGTGAAACTTAAGCTACCTGCCAAATAACAATGATCTACTTGTGAAAATAGAGGGTGAGTGAGTCAGAGCAGGAGTGAGCCAGCCACTGGTTATTTTGCCTCCTCTTCATGTTTTGATTGCTTTGTGAGAATCTATGTAAAATCCCAGAGTTTAAAAGAATTCATACATCCTCTGTCTCTCCACAACCACTTTCTATATCTTACACATCTTCTCTAGAACCTCTCTTTGGAAGATTAACCTAATGCCCAATCATTCACATATTCAAGAAAATCCCTCAGATCTAGTCTAAATTCTCTTTATAATTCGAACATATTTTATTCTTTTTAGTGTTAATGTCACTATCCTATTTTATAACCATTTAAATATGCACTTACATGTATGTAGATATACAAATATATCTATGTATATTATAAAGACTCAACACTAATTAAAGATTGCAGCAAGAAAGCACTACTTTTGCATAGCTTTATTTCTCTTTAAATTCATAGTTCAAATCTAAAAGGTAAATATTAGCTTAAATAGTAATTTTTTTAAGTTTTGAATCATAGATATTAACATCTGGATACATAAATTAGGGTTGGATTCCTTGCACAGTGTCAGACCAATTTTCAAACATTTTTTCATTTGATTAATGGATTTTCCTTTTGATTTCCAAGAATCCATTATAATTTTACAATATCAGATATATAGCTTTAGTAATTATTATCTCTACTTTGTAGAGAGGAAATCAGAGAGTGGCTTGCCTAGGATCACACGATTAATTATGAAGTCAGGGTTAGAACCAGGGCTCTCATTCTCTAATCCAATGCTTTTTCCATTTATAACACTTACTGCTATCAAAGGGAAAACAGTAAGGTTCGAACAACTTGTGAAGCACAGATTCACTTATCAACAACTATAAATGGTCTATAATCGAGGCATGCACAAAAACAAATCATATGCTTGAAACATGTCTAGGTGGACAGTTATCTAAAGGTTTTCTCCTAGTTGTGAAGACTATCAAAATTCTATTCTTAATTTTAACAGATAAAAATATAACTCAAAGTCTACAGTTCTGCAAATGAACTAGTGAACAAGACCTTTCAAAATTTACAGAAAAATCTTAAAATCAAAGTTATATAGCTGTATTGAATTAGACTAACAGTGGAATTGATTTTAAAGCATTTCCACCAACTTAAAATAATCTATTTTAATAACAATTTATATTTTCCTATATTCAACTTCATTTCAGCCCTTTCTGTACTGGCCAATGTGTTTTTTACAATTTGTACATGGCAGCCTATGTATAAATATACAACAGAATCTAGTTATATGATGCCTCATTATTACATAGACTAACATATATCATTCATTGAGCCAGGTTCAGCTATAGATTACACTACAATGAAAACAATATGTCAGTCTATAAATAAGAGGTTAACCTGGTTCTCTATCAACATTACTATTAAAAAGATTAAAAAGACAGTCCATGAGATACAGATATTCTAAAAAATAAGAGTCAAAACCTGTCCACAGAAAGAGAACTCATACACATGATAATACACACATCTACAGGAAAAAAAGTCTTAGAGCAGTGTTTTTCTAATTGTAGGTTGTAACACATTTGGGGTTCATAAAATCTATTTAATGAGTGGCAACCAATATTTTCATAAAAATAGGAGAAAGGAGTGGAATGAAATGCAACAGGATAGTATCAGTGTGCAGCGAGCATAAGTAAGGTTAAATATCTTTTTGTGAAGGATACTGAACTTGTTTCAGATGCATGTGCAGGCATTGTATCTGTTTACTGGGCAATGAAGTAAAATTTATTTCTTACTATATAGATACAGTCTATAGTACAGAAACACATGCCTTAGAAAATACATCCCAAGGTAGAAAAAGAATCCTTGGATGATGAGATGTTCTTGAACAGCTCTGAGACAATAAGAGGTAGGAGACTGCAGAAGTTTTCACACTGGGTGTCTAAGAACAACTGAGGGAACTGAGTTAGAAGGCCAAGGAATTGAGGAGGAATTGTGCCTAACCTTTGTTAGAGTCTAAATGAATAGGAGACTCATAGGAGAACTCCAAGCTGTCATAATTCTAGCCACACAAATGCCCCCAGGTAGATGAACCAGAAGGAAGTAAGGTCTTCGTCTGAGTTCACCAGTAAAAGAGGGGATGCAAGCTCCCCAACTGACAACTCCAGTTCATGCAGTTAGGAAATGTCTTCTGAGTTCTGTTTAGGGGTTCTGACCTTGAGGTAAGCCACATCTGGAGGAACACACAGATCAGGCCTCATGAAGTCTTTGCAAGAGAATGAACTGGGCCCATTACTTTTGTTAATTCCTTGTGGCATACAGTTTTCATAATCCTCCAACCCCACTGCTCCCCTGCTGCCAAAAAACAATAACAAAATAATCAGGGCTTTGTCTGGATAAAATTTGAAAACGAAGTCCTTTTTCCGATCTCCCCTTTGGTCTTTGCTTTTCGGTTCTGCTTCCTCCTGCTCCTGAATACATTTGTTCTTGCCCCCCACCCCAACACCCATCTCCTAAGGCTTTTCTTTCACCCAGTCATCCACTAATCCTCAACTAAATGCATTGTTAATCCTCAATTAAACAAGAAGTTGATAAAGACAGAAAATCCTTCCTCTCCCAGGGATATGTGTAGATTAACAAATACCTAAAAATGGTGTTTGGGGTACAGCGACAAGGAAGAGAATTGCTCATTGGGATAGGGATCTCATCATCTTGTCCAGGGGTCCACACCACTCACTCATGCTCTTGGCTCCTAAACAGAATCTTTGATGACTAGTAGTCTGGCTCAAGATTAATTTTGATCATCACAAACTTATTCCACGGGATATGCTTTATTGTTGCCATCTAGAAATTCAAGCAGCTGCTTGCCTGGCGTGCCCATTCTTTAGAAATTATTCAAGTTATCTATGTAGAAGACAAACAAATGGTGCTTACTGCCTCCACCGATGGCTCAGTGAGGTATGGACGTTCATATTATGAATCAGGGTTTTGAATATGAGTGGTTAAGGATTTTAAGCTAAACTTTAAGTATATTCCCCAGATGTGATCTTGACTAGATGATTCAAACAAACAAAAGGTTGCACAAAAGGACTTTGAGGAGATGACTGCTGATCTGGAATCCTTTTCCATACCCAGGGAAATAAGAGGCACAGCTCATCTGTTAGAAGGTATAACAAATATTTAATGAAAGTGTTTTTTGTAGACTTATTTAAAAAATTAAGCGAGATACATAGCTCAGAGAGATAGACCCAGGCCAAGGGAAGGCAATGCAAGGAGAAACAGAATGAGAAGTCATAAAAAAAAAAAGTCATAGAAAAGAACTACTAATGCTGAGGAAAATAAAAGTGAGCTAATTGTTTCATGGACACTATATTGAATTTGCAAAGCCTACTTGTTTTTAATTGCCTAGATAATGCTAAGTATATGATACACAAAATGCTAAGCACACACACACACATTAAGAGGAAGGAAATGTCAAGACATTTGCTTGAGACAAACTGCTGAATATTAAAATGTGTTAAAATCAGGATAATGAATTATCCTCTTAAGAGAATAAAGTTACCTAAGATCAAGAAAGGTAGAGAAGTTTGAGTATTAGAAAGTTAAAACTAAGGAAACTAAGTATGCAGGATCATTTCATATTGCACAGAAGACCCTGGACTGAAAGTCACTGAACCCCAGCTACTGTGTGAACTTGAGGCTGATTTGGATCTTCAGCCACCAAAGAATTTTCAGTGAGGACTAACATAATCAGATTTACTTTTAAAAAAAATGTGTGAGGGATGGATTTCAGAGCAGCAAAAGGATGAGCTTGAAGTCTGTGATGACTATAAGGGCTTGGACCGGAGGGGTGCCAGTAGTGCTGGGAATAAATATTTGGGATTTGGAAACTGTCAAGGAAGTAGAATCCAGAAGATATGAACAGTACTGAAAGGGGAGGTACATGATGCCAAGAATGACTCCTGGCATATGCACTGGGTGCCATTTGGCAACAGAGGAGGTGCTGAAAGAGGAAAATATTTAGGAAGGGGAAGGATGAAGAACTTTTAGAGTCCTTGAGTTCAAGGCAAATCTGTGGGGATGAGGTCCTGTTTTGGGGGCAAATAGAGCTCCTCTCTGTCAGAAAATGGATCCATTGTTTTATTCACAGGAAAAATCAAGAACCTGACATTATGGATGTTTTTCACAACTCTGTCCCTTGGGTCTCAGTTCCAGCATATTTTCAGCTACCTCTCAGCCGAAGTGTTAATTGGGGACTGTAACACACACACACACACACACACACACACACACACACACACACACACAGAAGCCACATGTGCACATGCCTCTGTTATGAGCATTCCCTGCTCAAACAAGGTATCCTTGGTATGGAGAAATTACTTTTGAGTCCTTGAGACGAAGATCTCCATAGATACTCATTAAAAAAAAAACAAACCTAGCTCTATGAATAGCCACCTCAGAATACAGTTGTCTTCATAAATAAGCCACCTCTTTTTGCTAATACTAGCTGCCACGTTCTAAAAAATAATGCAATTTTAACACTCTAAATCTTTTTTGTCAAAAAGATAATGATTTCATAATAATAAAAAGTGTAATAAGGCTTAACTCTGGGACAGAAGATGGAAGGGGCTAAGGCTCCGTACCTGAGGCCCTGAAACTCAGGCTGAGAGGTGGGACCGGTCATGTGGGAGAGTTCCACACGGAGCAGGAAATGCCCCAAAACAAGGAGACCAACAGCCCCGCAGTCCTTGCCTACAGTAGATGGAATTAGAGCTTTCCTGAAGGTAGTCCCTCACCCACTCACTTCTGTGTTAAAGGGTCTGGTCCATGTCACTTTGATAAAGGCTCTGGCCAGGCCATGATGTTTATGCAGTTGTTGGGTAATTAAAATATCTAAGAGAAGTAAAATGCTAGTGTTCCATCCCCCAGCCTGAGGAGTCCCAGCTGGATACACCTCTGCTCTGCCTCCTCCCCAGAGCAGGCCTCTTTGTCCTGGCAAACTGCTTGGTCCCTGTGGAATCTACTCTTAGTCCATGTAGCTGTCCTCCTGGATTTACGTAGCAGGCGCATGATGACTGTTTCCAGCATTTGCTACTGTGAGGTTGAAAAAAGAAGATCTTCCAAATTCTATTTTCTCTCTGCATAAGACAGGGCAGGCACTCCTGCAAGTAACATTTCTGTATTACTTCAAACCACATTGCGGGCTATTTAGAGGGACCTCTTGGAGTGAATTGATGGTTAAATAATTCATAGGGATAAAGAGTCACTTTTTTTGCCATCCTATTTATGAACTTACTTGTAAAAATTGGTGTGGTGTTTCCACAACAGTAGGAATTGTGGATGGAGGTTGAGAGGACTTTGGCAATAATAACAGCATCAGTAGGTACCTCTTCCCACAAGTTCTACTGATGTCACTACAGCAGGTAGATGGGTGAGAATATAGCCCACTCAAAGACCTAACTCAACTAACGTACCATCATCAGACAATGTGGGTTCTCATTAGCTTGAATGAGCAGTGTTGTTTTGGGAAAAAATCTGTTCCTTCTTTTCTGGCAGTAATGGACAGGTATCAATGACAGACTCAAGAATTGACACTTGTGAAAATTGTTGTAGATTAGAATTCTACCTGATAAAAATGTTTGTTATGATTAGTTCCACATACTTAATAGGAAGAGTGCTAGACTCCAGTTTAAAATCCCTGACAGACCAGTGAAAATCTATATAAATGACTTAGTGAACAGAATAACGTCCACTGAATTCCAGTTAATTTCTCCTCCCTCCCTTTGCATTTCCTCAGACTCTGGCATGCCCTCAATGGTCATTATTGTGGATATTTTGGACAAAGAAGAATCTTTGAAATATCAGAGACGAGTGATTTCATTTTGCCTTGTGATGTTAATGAATATCCAATAGAAATAAAAAAAGAAAGCAAGTTTACAGAGAAGCAGCAAAAATATGAATATCCTTTGGTATTTGACCAGCAAAGGTAAGACCGTTTGAGTTTTCTTTAGATGCACAGACAGCAGTTAAACTAGTGTGACATGTGACATTTAGTGGACATGGAGAAGCCACAGGTGAAAAGTCTAGAACTTTCCAGTGACTTTGCAATCCAGTGGAGGGGAGAAACATGTAAACAAAAAGCTATGATTTGGTATAATAATGCTGCTAGGAAAATCTAATTCTTAACAGAATTACAAAGGGGTAGATAGGATTTAACCTACCAAAAACAACCAAGGAGACAATTTTGGTCTTCTTTGTTTGGTTAAGTCCTATTTAAGCAAAGGCACTAAATAATGAAAGACTATGAGGTAGTCTTTCGAGACTTGGGATTCCAGGAAGCAGGGAGGGAAGGCACTGTAGGAGATAAAGAAAGAAAAGTCTATAGGGACCAAATCATAATGAGCTTTTTTAATGGGCCAATACAAAGATTTTAAACTTCACAGAAATCAGTGTGGCTGAATACACAACAGGAAAAGCAGGTCTGAAGAAAAGGACAATGAGTTTGCTTTTGGACAGGCTTAAGTCTGAGATGTCTGTGGGATCCAAGTAGAAATATTTCACAAGCACTGAGATAGACCTGTCTGGAGCTCCACCAAGAGGTCAGAGCTACAGATAAAGGCTTTGGAATCATCAGCATAGTATGATGTTCATGTCGGATAAGTCAGTTAGGTCCTGTGCATAGAGTGAGGAAAACAGAACACTAATGGAGAAATCAAGAAATAATAGCCTCAGAAGAGCAGGTCAAGGAAGAGAAACCAGCAGAAGACAATAAGAAGGAACAGCCAAAAAGTTGAAAGGAAAACCACACACAAGCAGTATGATGGAACTCAAAGAGGAGAGAGTTGTAAGTAGAGTGGCAGAGGGGACACATTCATAGAACGTGGCAGTGAAGTCACATAGGACAACAGAAAAGTAAGCATTGGATTTGGCCTATGTGTCAGCTCAGAGGTCACTGATGATTCTAGAGGGGGTAATTTCAATGAGTGAGGAGTAAAAATCACATCACAATGGTTGAGAAATAAATATAGATAAGAGGTGACAATGGTGTAGATTATTTTGTAAGGAGGTCAAATAGCTCTAAGGTTGAACAGGTGTTTGTTTCATGGGTCAGCTTGTTTGTGGGGGACCCCTAAGCATGCCTACAGGCTTAGCAGAGGGAAGATAGTCCCTCAATAGACACTAGAATGTTGGTGAAAAGCACTTCATGCAAAGGCAGTCCAAGTTTTGACTGTGGCTGATCTTTGTCATAGTGAAAGAGATTGGTGCTCACCTGAGCTTTCAGAATCAGCAAAGCTCAACTGTAGTTGGTGGATGTCTAAATGTCTAGCCCTCAGGGAACCAGACCTGCCTAGACAAGTAATACCCAGCTGACCAGAACTGGGGCTGCTGGCCACATGAGTCCATAGCAGGAAGGATCAGACAGCATTATCTACGATAAAGTCTTTTAGGGAAATCCTAAGTGAATCAAAGCTGTGGTGACCCAGTTTGGACTAGAATCATCTAGTCCAAAATTTGGTAGAATGGCTAAAATTGGAATTGCAGCTGAGTCACAAGTCACACAGAATTTGGATCAAAACAGGGGCAATTTAAGAACAATCAACAAGGGTTTCAGGTGACTGTCAAAACCCCATTGAAGAGTTCAGCTTGCCTTGGCTGGAGAATAAGAGCCCCGGAGAAGTCCGGCTAAAACATAAGAGGTGGTAAGTAGGGCCAAGACTCAGCAAGACGTGGTCAAGTTCACCAGGCGAAGTTGATCAGTCTCTTTTGGGTAACCACTGAGGCTTAAACATCCATGTATCTTTGTACTTAAAAAAATACAGTCTTATTTTTAATATACATCTCCTTCACTATTCTGTGAGTTCCTTTAGGACTAGGACCTTGTTTTACACATCTTTGTATATGCAATTCTTAGCTCAGTGCTTAGCACATGGTAGGCGCTCAAAAGGTATTTGTGGAACAAATACAGAATGACTAATAGAGAAGACCACAAGCAGAAGCAACCGATGTAACTGGCAGATACAGAAGGATGAAACACTGATTTATTTGGGATGGATTAAATGTAGATATGTGTTCTCCTCATAAGTAAATAATTACGTTTGCCTGTAGCAAAATGTACTAGACTAGAAGTATTCCCCCTTAGGACACATATTAATGATTATCTTTTAAAAAATGTTTTTAATGCTTAGTTATGGCTTTACAAATAAATGTGTAAGTTTTAACTGTAGCAAAAGCTGCTCTGAATCACACAAAATTCAAGCATTGGTTTTGCACCAGAGGTTTGTTCATCCATACGATACAGTTTTTTCCCAGGGGCTATCAATGAATTTAACTACCTGGAATGTTCAAGCTTTGTAGAAATCTCTGGGTTTCCTGGGAGGGAAATCTGGGAACAAGTGGAGAGGTAGTATCATTAGAACTGGAGCCCTGGGAGCCAGAGAATTTGGAGACACAGAGAAAGAAGGACATCATGGATCCTTGTTTTGTAGGAAGAGAATAAAACATGGGTAACTGCCTAACAGTTTTTCTTGTATCTTCATCTGCAGATGGAAAAAAATGAGCTCGGTATCTTTGGTTTTCAAACGTACACCTCCCAAGGCCTTTGAAGTGGAACATGATTTTAAGTTTTTCAAGTCTCTTTCTTCTCCTAAGGTAGCTTTAAAACAACAACAAAAGAAAGAAAAAGAAAGAAAACACTTTGCTTTTGTTTTCCACAATTTACATATGTCCAGTGTATTCATTTTCTATTGCTGCTGTTTCTATTACTACAAACTTGGTGGCTTAAACAATACAAATTAACTATCTTACAGTTTTATATTTCAAAATACTGACCTCAGTCTCACTGGGCTAAAATTAAGGTATTGCCAGAGGTATGTTCCTTTTCCTGGAGGCTCTAGTGAAGAATCTCACATCCTGTAGTTTGTGGCCCATTCCTTCATCTTCAAAGCCAGAGAGGTTGCATCTCTCTGACCATTCTTCTGTGGTCACATGTCTCTCTAACCCAGTGGAAAATGTTTTCTGCTTTTAAGGACTCCTGTCATCAGTTTGGGCCCACAGGCATAAGCTTCTTATTTTGATTCTTAACTTTAATCACACCAGCAGAGTCTCTTTTGCCAAGTCAGACAAAAATAATTCACAAGTTGGGGAGTGATTTGGGGAAATAAGGTATGGCCGTCTTTGGTTGCCATTATTCTGCACTATCACATATTTCTCCAGTGCAGAATTAAGAGAGAAAATCATACTGCTATGCATTCATTCTATTTCTAACACTTCTAAACAAAGCTATAGCATGAGCCTTTAGGCTAAGGTCTGCTATTAATTAATTAAAATCAACTGCCTCAAGATCTTCCACAAACTAAACCGAATTCTAAACTTATCTTCCATTACTAACCTATAGTTGCCCCACCCTCTCCAATCAGACTAGTAGTTGTTTCCCTGAGGATTCCTCTTAGTCTTCTGCCCCTACAGTTCACCTGGGCATCATTGCCACATCCATGACAACGTTCCAGCACCCAAATCCTTCCTGAATTTATAATTACCTTTGTAACTGAAAAAGGATCAGTGACCCAAATGGGGAAAGAACTCCTAAGAAAATAAGAAAAAAGTTCCCATTTAAAAAATGGTCCAATACTTTGTTATTTCACAAAAGAAAAAAAAAACATTTGCCAAAAAGCACATGAAAAGATATTCAACCTCTTTAGTAAACATAGAAATTCAAATCAATAATGTTATGAGATACCACTTCACACCCACCAGATGGGCAAATATGAAAAAGTCTGACTTATCAGGGGTCAGTATGCATTTGGCCCAATCAGAAGACTACCATCTGAAGGGAGGGGCGTAACTTTCTAGAATTGCTCTGGAAGGCAATGCAGTATTACCCAGCAAAACTGAAAACAGGCATTGGGGAAACTCTCAAACATGTACTTAGGAGGCAGACACGAATTGCTCAGAGCAGTACTGTTTGTAATAACAAAAACCTCGAAGCAGCCTAAATGCTCACCAAGAGCATAATCGATAAATTATGGTGCTTTTATAAATTGGAATATTATGGGTCAGTGAGACTAAATGAACTAGAATAACACTCACCTATGTGAATGATTGTTTGGCACATATTGTTGAATGAGAAAAGTTTTGCTTAAGAATATATACATAATTATTTTGTTTATATAAAAGCCAAGAAAAGGCAAAACTAAATAAAATTGTTTTAGAAAAAAGCATATAAGGTAAAACTATATAAATAAAAGCAAGAGTATTAAAAGTATAAAATTTAGGATAGTCATTATGTCCGAGGACCAATGAAAAGGACTGAGGCCAGGGAATGTGCCCCTGAGAACCTTAAAGTTGAGGGTATTGTTTCAATTTGCAAGACAAAGCAATGGGTCCATGAATGTTCATCATGTCATTATTCTTTTACAGTATCAACTTTATACTTAATAAATATTTCATATTCTCTAAGTGAAACAATTTTTCAGAAACCCCACTTTTCTGTCCTCTGATCATTAAATAAAATTTTGGAAAATCTTTAAAAAGGTTTTAAAGCTCTTTAAACAATGGAATGACTCAAATGGTTTACCCTCTTATAACACCTTTGTCTTTTCAATTGGTTTGCAAACTAACAAAGGTTCAATGCTAATGCTGAGTTCAAATATTTTTCAATTTGGAATCTCTGGTTTTTATCAGCAATCTTATTTTACACATTCCTTTTCATTCTCAATTGAATAGTATCTATTCACTTTTTTCTGTTAATTTCTTTTTGACATATTGTTATCAGTAATGATCATACAATGGTACTAAATCTTACATTTGTAGGCATCTCACTATAAACATTATCTCATTTGATTCTCATAACTAGCTAACAGTGCAAGATCTTGCCTAAGATAAGTGGCAAAGTCAGGAATCTTGCCGCAGCTAATGTGTGCTCTTTTCCTTAAATGTTCGCTCATCTATTTCGCAGATTCGAAGACATGCCTTAGAAGGTTTCATGACTGCAAACAGAGAACCAGGAATTGTTTTTGGTTCTCTGCCTATATACAGGGTGAGTTGGAGGTTTCTAGGACAAGAGTAGTTACAGAACGATGGGGAACTGACATCTCATTCCTGACCCTGGGCTACCGAGTAAGGTTGGAGAACATGTCACCAAGCCAACTGATGCTGCCATAAACACCGTGTGTCTGATGCCAGAGAAATCTTCAGTTCTGTGTGTCAATGGCCTTTATCACTTGTCTCTGCCATTCCACACTGAACAATGCTACAGGAAACTATTTTGAACTGTACCCTGGTTCCTCATCACTTGCCGGATAAAACCCAAATGCTATTAGCCTAGCACACAAATCTTTCATGCTCTGGCCTCTGCCGGAACTGCACGACCTCATTTTCTACCGCATTCTCCAACGTGCCCTGCACTCCAGCTGTGCCAAACTTCCACCGCCATTCTTCCCTCCCCTGTGCATTCACTGTGCTCTCCTCTGCCCAGGATTTATCCACCCCTTGCTTCCCTCCAAAGCCTTATTCATCCTTCAGGTCCTCACTCCAGATAAATGGAAGAACTGTTAAATTAAAGAACTAATTAATTAACCAAGAATAATACATGAAGGTGAAATATTTCAACTTAATCTTACCTTATTTCTTAAAATGTTCCTGCTCCTTCCCAAGAATGCATTCATTGTAAATAAGTATCAAACACTTAGGCTACAGATGACACTAAAGGTGAACAAGAATTAATAGCGGGTGATGGTTACGTCGGTATACACACATCAAAATTCATCAAGCTGTAAACTAAGATTTATGGATTTTATTGTATGTACCTCAATATAAAAAAATTTAAAAGTAAACAAATAAAAAAAATTTTTTAATTAGAAAAGAATTACTAGTGGACAACTGGGAGGGGGGCTGTACTGCACAGCAGTTGGACCTTCTCACTCCCTCTCTTACCCCTGAATTCATATTACAGAAGTAATCTTTTTAAGTATGTCTTACTAACTCTTATTTATGGCTTCTAGATACCAAGCCCCAATAGTCTCAGATTCCTTCCACTCATTGGTTCAGAAGTACACAGGGACTCTTTAGATGGAATTTCAGGAAAGAAGAGGGTAAGTCATGGTCAACACGAAAAGGTAAGTTAATACTTAGAATTCCACAGTGTATTGCATTTCTGTTTGAAGTGTTAATTATTGCTCTGTTCTCAGAAACATTCTGGGCCTAAAATGATCTCAGTTCATACTCTGTGTGCTAATATTCCAGGATGCATTAGCTCAGTGAGATGAAAACCATGAATTTGCTAGAAGAGAGAAAAATCAAACAGGACTTCTGAGCCCGACAAGTGAAACCTATCTAGAGCTAATTTAAGAAAGGACCAATGCCTAATCTTAAAATCTAGGCAACATGACATGACACATCTGAGGTCTGGGCAGCCATATTTGCTTTACATCTTATTGTACCTACAGGATGGAGACGTGATGTCATTAAGTTTCTGGCTCACCAGCTGAGTCAAAGAGAATTCTTTCCCAAGAATTTATAGGAATGACTAACATACAATGCTTCAGTTTACACAGTGTTTCTACAAATGGGTCCTTGGGTTTTCACAATAACTACAAAGAAAATGTTATATCCATCTTAGAACTGGAAAAAAACAGAGCCTAAAGGGAGGTTAAGTGACTTGCCTAAGATCATAGTAAGTAAGTGATAAGCTGAGATCTACTTCTGACTGCAAATTTTATGTTCATTCTATTACATCATAGGGCCTAGAAAACTAAAACCCTTTCATTCTTCTATTAGTTCTAGGAACCCTATATGGGCCTAATTTAACCTGTGGCCACTTACCTAGTCATTAAAATAGGTCAAACATTAAGAGGAAGAGCTAACATAGGATGATTTTTATAAGCCTGCATTCCATGAAGTCAGACTAAAAACAGAAGGAAGATGGTTCTTATTGTCTGTGCCTGAGTAACATATAACAAGCACAACTACAATAACAAAAACAAAAAGCTGCTTTATTTAATTAACAGAGAAAACGTGACCATCATTTTGTCAGCTTGTGCACTTAGAGTATGAATGATTCCTGTTAATCATCAACTCTACCCTTCATTTGAGTAAGACCTTTTAGCAGTAGAAGAGTTATCTGTAAAAATAATATAATTTACTTTTGTCTTAAGTAATGGATGAAATGGAGTGGAATCAATAACTCTAAACTAATAGGAAATCAAGAGTGTTTGGGGTTTTATAATTCATACATTTTATGCCCTATGCTTGCATTCTTGTTTTGCCTCATCTGATATTAAATATACTTTACATTCTCTACATGCAAACTAAGTGACAGAAAGAAGGTGGCCAAATATGTATTAAACAGGGGGAAGACAAAAATGGAATTTTTAATATATCCATTGTTTTTAATAGATTATTTTCTCTTAATTGTTCTGGTAGGTCATTAACCACACAAGAAAAACAAAGGGTGTAGATAAGAGACCACAAAACCATAATTAAGAATTCTCTTTCTGAAGAGAAAGTGTGGTTAAAAGAATTAGTGTGGTTGGGGCTCCAATTAGTTTCCTAAATAAAATTAGGTCCTTTTTGGAAAATTGTGCACTTAGTGAGATGACAATAAAATCTAGAAACTCATATAGATTAAAGCACCATTGTGTTGACTGCGATTTTATGAATCTAAACAGCCTATGTGGGAGAAGAGTGGATGAAATCAAATCAATAAATACACATCAAATGCCTGTTTTCATAAGATTACCTCAGAAAGTTTTGTGTTCAAATTCCAACTCTGTGTAACATTTATAGAATACCTCAAAACAACTACTATGTGCTCTGTGCTGTGCTAGGTACCAACAGCCACTCATGGATCAAGGAGCTCACCACACAGAGGGGACAAAGTCCTCTGAGCAGTCCAAACACTGGCACCTTCAGCTCTTTCACTAAATATTTTTAAATGGTAGAAATGTTGGTTCCAAGTATTCATGTCTTTAAAAGGTTCAGAATCTCTTTAGGATTCAACAAGTCACAAAATGTTAATCAAAGTACAGGAAAAATAATTCAGAGCATAAGCCTGCAGTTCCCTTTCAGTTTAAATGTGGGGAGAGAGAGGGAGAATGTGAACTTTGTGACACGTAATCCATTTTCAAAGTCATGCAAACACATCCAATAATAGGAAAATGGTGAAGTGAATATGGCAGATATGATAGCATACTCTATAGCTCTTCCATAGAATATTTAAATAACAGAACAATTTTCACAATTTTATTTTTGGTGAAAAGAGTATGTAATCTGAGTGATATTGCTCATGATAATGGCTAGCATTTAATTTTAAAATTAGTATGCCAGGTACAACACTGAACATTATACAGAGATAAGCACGCTCACTAATCTTCACAACACTGCGTAGTTATGAATATCATCCGCACTTGACAATTGAGAAAACTGAAGTACAGGGGATACATAATTTATCTAAAAGCCCTAAAGGAGCAAATAATAGAGCTGGGATTTAAACCCAGCAGTTTGACTTCAGAGTCTGGACACTTGAACACAGTGCAATGTAATTCAGACGCAGGTGAATTGCTGGCCTCTCCTGGTCACAATACCGCATGAGAGTTTACAAGTACTGAGCCCTGGAACAAACAACCCTCCCTTCCCACCACTCTCTGTCCCCTCCCCCTGCTTTATTTTTCTTCATGGCTTCTGTCACTGACATTACATTACATTACATAAGAATTCATTAATTTGTATTGATTCTTTCCTACTGGAATGTTAAGATCCATGAAGGCAAGAACTTTGACCAGTTCTCTGCTGGTATTCTCTGTTCCAGTGTTTAGAACACATAAGTGATACTCAAAAAACATTTGCTGAATGAATGAGTTAGAAGAATGGAAAACTAAAGAAAAATCAGTGCAGCGTCACCTCAGCTGTGTAACAGGTTGATCTAGGGAGCTAAGTCTCCCACCTTCCCTCAGTCAGAAAGAGGAACGATCCCATGACCTGTGAGCGCCCAAGCCTATGGGATTTTAGGGGTTTGAATTTTGACCTTAGAGTTCACTCTTTCTCTCTCTTTACCTTATAATTCCCTATATCTCCTCTTCCGTTTTCTTCTTTCTTCTTCCCATAATAGACATAAAATCAATTTGCTGTGTACTGTAAATATTGGCTGAATATCATTGACAAAAGTAGACACCACTATTAATTTTTAAACCAAATGAGTTTAACTATGTGTGTGTGTGTGTGTGTGTGTGTGTGTGTGTGTGTGTGTGTCTTCCAAAAATATCCAGTTCAAAACCTGTTTCATTTCCCATTTGTGGGATCATCATTGATTTCATTTTCCTGTAAATGAGTGGATTCTCATGATAGAATGTATATCTCTATGGCTTGAGAGAATCCTAGCAATCTTTGTTTGCTTAGTCTTAAACAACCCTTTACAGACTGGGCAGTTAAGTCCCAGAATGAATAACTACTTAGTCAAGGAGAATTGACCCCTGAATGCCACAGGTCTGAAATACGTGCGTCCACTTATATGTGGATACATTGAAAAATATTTGAAAAAACATTTTCTTTTCTCTAGCTTACTTTACTGTAAGAATACAGAATATAATACACATAACTACAAAATATGTGTTAATCAACTGTTCATGTTATTGGTAAGCTTTCCAGTCAACAGCAGGCTATTAGTAGTTAAGTTTCTGGAGAATCAAAAGTTATACTCAGATTTTCAACTGCAGGGCTGGGGAGTAGTTGGTGCTTCTAAAGCCCCACATAGTTCAAGGGTCAACTGTAGTTCTACAGCCTCAGCTCTTCCATGATGCCCTTCTGGAGTCACACCTCCTATATATATTTTTTGAATCATTAATCTACAATTACATGAGGAACATTATGTTTACTAGACTCCCCCCATCAACAAGTATCCCCACAAACCTCATTACAGTCACTGTCCATCAGCATAGTAAGATGCTATAGAATCACTACTTGTATTCTCTGTGTTGCACAACCCTCCCCGTGCCTCCCCCCACATTATATATGGTAATCGTAATGCCCCTCTTCTTCCCCCCCATCCCTCCCTTCCCACCAATTCTTCCGAATCCCTTCCCCTTTGGTAACTGTTAGTCCATTCTTGGGTTCTGTGATTGTGCTGCAGTCTTATTCCTTCAGTTTCTTCTTTGTTCTTATACTCCACATATGAGTGAAATCATTTGGTACTTGACTTTCCCCGCCTGGCTTATTTCACTGAGCATAATACCCTCTAGCTCCATCCATGTTGTTGCAAATGGTAGGATTTTTTTTCTTCTTATGGCTGAATAATATTCCATTGTGTATGTGTACCACGTCTTCTCTATCCATTGATCTAATGATGGACACTTAGGTTGCTTCCATTTATTGCCTATTGTAAACAGTGCTGCAATAAACATAGGGGTGCATATGTCTTTTTCAAACTGGGCTGCTGTATTCTTAGAGTAAATTCCTAGGAGTGGAATTCCTGGGTCAAATGGTATGTCTACTTTGAGCTTTTTGAGGAACCTCCATACGCTTTCCACAATGGTTGAACTAATTTACATTCCCACCAGCAGTGCAGGAGGGTTCCCCTTTCTCCACAACCTCGCCAACATTTGTTGTTGTTTGTCTTTTGGATGGCAGCGATCCTTACTGGTGTGAGGTGATAGCTCATTGTGGTTTTAATTTGCATTTCTCTGATGACTAGCGATGTGGAGCATCTTTTCACGTGTCTGTTGGCCATCTGAATTTCTTCTTTGGACAACTGTCTATTCAGCTCCTCTGCCCATTTTTTAATTGAACTATTTGCTTTTTGTTTCTTGAGGCATGTGATCTCTCTATATATTTTGGATGTCAACCCTTTATCAGATCTGTCATTTATGAATGTATTCTCCCATACTGTAGGATGCCTTTTTGTTTTGTTGATGGTGTCCTTTGCTGTACAGAAGCTTTTCAGCTTGATGTAGTTCCACTTGTTCATTTTGGCTTTTGTTTCCATTGCCTGGGGAGATATGTTCATGAAGAAGTTGCTCATGTTTATGTTCAAGAGATTTTTGCCTATGTTTTTTTCTAAGAGTTTTATGGTTTCATGACTTACATTCAGGTCTTTGATCCATTTCGAATTTATTTTTGTGTATGGGGTTAGACAGTGATCCAGTTTCATTCTGTTATGTGTAGCTGTCCAGTTTTGCCAACACCAGCTGTTGAAGAGGCTCTCATTTCCCCATTGTATGTCCATGGCCCATTTATTGTATATTAATTGACCATGTATGTTTCAGTTAAAATCTGGAGACTCTATTCTGTTCCACTGGTCTGTGGCTCTGTTCTTGTGCCAGTACCAAATTGTCTTGATTACTGTGGCTTTGTAATAGAGCTTGAAGTTGGGAACCGAGATCCCCCCCACATTATTCTTCCTTCTCAGGATTGCTTTGGCTATTCGGGGTCTTTGTTGATTCCATATGAATTTTAGAACTATTTGTTCCAGTTCGTTGAAGAATGCTGTTGGTATTTTGATAGAGATTGCATTGAATCTGTAGATTGCTTTACACAGATGGCCATTTTGACAATATTAATTCTTCCTAGCCAAGAGCATGGGATGAGTTTCCATTTGTTAGTGTCCTCTTTAATTTATCTTAAGAGTGTCTTGTAGTTTTCAGGGTATAGGTCTTTCACTTCCTTGGTTAGGTTTATTCCTAGGTATTTTATTCTTTTTGATGCACTTGTGCATGGAATTGTTTTCCTGATTTCTCTTTCTACTAGTTCATTGTTAGTGTATAGGAAAGCAAGAGATTTCTGTGTATTAATTTTGTATCCTGAAACTTTGTTGAACAAGTCTGGCTAGGGGCTTATCTATTTTGTTTGTTTTCTCAAAGAACCTGCTCTTGGTTTCATTGAGAAGTTCTAGTATTTTTGGAGTGGAATCTTTAGGGTTTTTTATGTACAATATCATGTAATCTGCAAATAGTGACAGTTTGACTTCTTTACCAATCTGGATTCATTATATTTCTTTGTTTTGTCTCATTGCTGTGGCTAGGACCTCCAGTACTATATTGAATAACAGTGGGGAGAGTGGGCATCCCTGTCTTGTTCTGATCTTAGAGGAAAAGCTTTCAGCTTCTCTCTGTTAAGTATTATGTTGACTGTGGGTTTGTCATATATGGCCTTTATAATGTTTAGGTACTTGCCCTCTATGCCCATTTTGTTGAGAGCTTTTATCATGAATGGATGTTGAATTTTGTCGAATGCTTTTTCAGCATCTATGGAGATGCTCATGTGGTTTATGTCCTTCTTTTTGTTTATGTGGTGGATGATGTTGATGGATTTTCGAATGTTGTACCATCCTTGCATCCCTGGGATGAATCCCACTTGGTCATGGTGTATGATTCTCTTGATATATTTTTGAATTTGGTTTACTAATATTTTATTGAGTATTTTTGCATCTATGTTCATCAGGGATATTGGTCTGTAATTTTCTTTTTTGGTGGGGTCCTTGCCTGGTTTTGTTATTAGAGTAATGCTGGTTTCATAGGATGAGTTTGAAAGTATTCCCTCCTCTTCTAGTTTTTGGAAAACTTTAAGGAGAATGGGTATTATGTCTTCTCTGTATGTCTGATAAAATTCTGCGATAAATCCATCTGCCCCAGGGGTTTTGCTCTTGGGTAGTTTTTTTATTACTGCTTCAATTTCATTGCTGGTAATTGGTCTGTTTAGATTTTCTGTTTCTTCCTTGGTCAGTCTTGGAAGGTTGTATTTTTCTAGGAAGTTGTCCATTTCTTCTAGGCTTTCCAGCTTGTGAGCATATAGATTCTCATAGTAGTCTCTAATGATTCTTTGTACTTCTGTGGGGTCCTTCGTGATTTTTCCACGTTTCCATGTTTCTGATCCTGTTAATGTGTGTAGATTCTCTTTTTCTCTTAATAAGTCTGGCTAGGGGCTTATCTATTTTGTTTATTTTCTCAAAGAACCAGCTCTTGGTTTCATTGATTTTTTTCTTTTGTTTTATTCTTCTCAATTTAATTTATTTCTTCTCTGATCTTTATTATGTTCCTTCTTCTGCTGACTTTGGGCCTCATTTGTTCTTCTTTTTCCAATTTCAATAATTGTGACTTTAGACTATTCATTTGGGATTGTTCTTCCTTCTTTAAATAGGCCTGGATTGCTATATGCTTTTCTCTTAGAACTGCCTTCGCTGCATCCCACAGAAGTTGGGGCTTTGTGCTGTTGTTGTCATTTGTCTTCATATATTGCTTGATCTCTATTTTAATTTGGTCATTGATCCATTGATTATTTAGAAGCATGTTATTAAGCCTCCATGTGTTTGTGAGCCTTTTTGTTTTCTTCATACAATTTATTTCTAGTTTTATACCTTTGTGGTCTGAGAAGTTGGTTGGTAGAATTTCAATGTTTTTGAATTTACTGAGGCTCTTTTTGTGGCCTAGCATGTGGTCTACTCTGGAGAATTTTCCATGTGCACTTAAGAAGAATGTGTATCCTGCTGCTTTTAGGTATAGAGTTCTGTAGATGTCTATTAGGTCCATCTGTTCTAGTGTGTTGTTCAGTGCCTCTGTGTCCTTACTTATTTTCTGTCTGGTGGATCTGTCCTTTGGAGTGAGTGGTGTGTTGAAGTCTCCTAAAACGAATGCATTGCATTCTATTTCCTCCTTTAATTCTGTTAGTATTTGTTTCACATATGTTGGTTCTCCTGTATTTCGTGCATGTATATTTATAATGGTTATATCCTCTTGTTGGACTGACCCCTTTATCATTATGTAATGTCCTTCTTTATCTCTTGTTACTTTCTTTGTTTTGAAGTCTATTTTGTCTGATACTGGTATTGCAACACCTGCTTTTCTCTCCCCATTATTTGCATGGAATATCTTTTTCCATCCCTTGACTTTTAGTCTGTGCATGTCTTTGTGTTTGAGGTGAGTCTCTTGTAAGCAGCATATAGATGGGTCTTACTTTTTTATCCATTCTATTACTCTGTGTCTTTTGATTGGTACATTCAGTCCATTTACATTTAGGGTGATTATTGAAAGATACGTGCTTATTGCCATTGCAGGCTTTAGATTCATGGTTACCAAAGGTTCAAGGGTAGCTTCTTTACTATCCAACTGTCTATCTTAACTCGCTTATTAAGCTATTATAAACACAGTCTGATGATTCTTTATTTCTCTCCCTTCTTATTCCTCCTCCTACATTCTTTATATGTTAGGTGTTTTATTCTGTACTCTTTTGTGTTTCCTTTGACTGCTTTTGTGAGTAGTTGATTTTATTTTTTGTCTTTAGTTAGTATTTGGTTGGTCTGCTTTCTTTGCTGTGATTTTATTTTCTCTGGTGATATCTATTTAGACTTAGGAGTGCTTCCATCTAGAGCAGTCCTTTAAAATATCCTGCAGAGGTGATTTGTGGGAGGCAAATTTCCTCAACTTTTGCTTGTCTGGGAATTGTTTAGTTCCTCCTTCATATTTAAATGATAATTGTGCTGAATACAGTTCTCTTGGTTCTAGTCCCTTTTGTTTCATTGCATTAAATATATCATGCTATTCTCTTCTGGCCTATAAGGTTTCTGTTGAGAAGTCTGATGATAGCCTGATGGGTTTTCCTTTGTAGGTGGTCTTTTTTCTCTCTCTGGCTGCCTTTAATACTCTGTCCTTGTCCTTGATCTTTGCCATTTTAATTATTATGTGTCTTTGTGTTGTCCTTGTTGGGTCCCTTGTTTTGGGAGTTCTGTGGGCTTCCATGGTCTGAGAGACTATTTCCTCCCCCAGTTTGGGGAAGTTTTCAGCAATTATTTCTTCAAAGACACTTTCTATCCCTTTTTCTCTCTTCTTCTTCTTCTGGTACCCCTATAATGTGAATATTGTTCCATTTGGATTGGTCACACAGCTCTCTTAATATTCTTTCATTCCTGGAGATCCTTTTATCTCTGTCTGCCTCAGCTTCTCTGTGTTCCTGTTCTGATTTCTATTCCATTAACAGCCTTTTCCACCTCATCCAGTCTATTCTTAAGTCCTTCCAGAGATTGTTTAATTTTTGTATTCTCCCTCCTAACTTGATCCTTTAGCTCTTGCATATTTCTCCACAGCTCCATCAGCATGGTTATGCCCTTTATTTTGAATTCTTTTTCAGGAAGATTGGTTAAATCTATATCCCCAGGCTCCCTCCCAGGGGTTGTCTGGGTAATTCTGGACTGGATCAAATTCTTCTGCCTTTTCATGGCGATAGAGGTAGTCGTAGGCAGTTGGTGCATGTGTTAGCTGGGAGAACAAGGCCCTTCCTGCTTGCTGGTCACCTTGCCCTCCTCTGCTGCCTGTGCTGGTTACCCTCACATGGGGAGCAGCTTCCAGTTTTATTTCCTGAGCCTCCACAGGCGGGGCAGCCCATAGCCCTGCAGGGAGTGGCAGGCGCTCTGGGTGTGCTCTCCTATGAGAATGGCAACCTTTCACACCCTGTCCCAGCTTCCTCTGCACCGTGCAGCTGCATGCAGGTGGGGCCTCTGAGTCTGGCCCAGGTGGCTGCGGAGGAGGCTCTGTGCAGTTGCTGTGGGCGTGGCTGCTCCCAGGCTGCTCCCCTGCTATGGCAGGGCCACGCTGGAAGGGGAATGGATGGGAGGCTCTTTATCGCCATGAGGGGCTTCAGAGCTGCGCTGCCTCCCAGGGGGTTAGGGCACCCAAAGTTCCCCGGGATTCTCAGCCTGCTGGGCTGAGTGTTCCGTGATGCCTGAATCAATCCAGTTGTGAGGCCCCTGTCCCTTTAAGACTTTCAAAAAACACTCTCTTTTCTTTTTTCCCAGGGGTGCCAGCTGCAGGGACCCGCTTGCAGATTTTATTGTTCAGTTTCCTTAGTATCCAGCATACCACACACTGTGTGTCTGTGCTCCCGGTGCAGATGGCTAGGGCTGGGTGTTTAGCAGTCCTGGGCTCCCACTCCCTCCCCACTCTGACTCCTCTCCTCCCTCTGGGAGCTGGGGTGGGGGGCGCAATTGGGTCCCGCCGGGCTGCAGCTTGTATCTTACCCCCTTCGTGAGGTGCTGAGTTCTCACAGATGTAGATGTAGCCTGGCTGTTGTACTGTATCTTCTGGTCCCTCTTTTAGGAATAGTTGTATTTGTTGTATTTTCAAAAATCTATATGGTTTTGGGAGGAGATTTCCGCTCTCACCCACTCACACCGCCATCTTGGCTCCTCTCCCCCGCCTCCTGTTTTTAACACACTGTTACACTTGAGGCACACAGTAAAGTAAATATTTTCTACCTAGGAGGATTAAAATCTCTACAAAAGTTAGTGGTGCAACTTGACTCTGGAAATTTGAGTTTGTCATATAATGCCAGTTATCAGATATGTCCTTTGCTTTGCAGGCACAGCAGAGAAGAAGTCTGAAAAGAAACTTCATCCCACAAATAAATCTGACTTCCTCCTTCTTTCCAACCATCCCCAAGTGAAGAGAGAAAAACCAGAATTGGCTGCTGTGGCTTGAGCTACACATAAAATGGCTGGCAAAGTCTGCATGATACTCTAGTCTTCATTTCAGGATGAAAGCGACGGTCTGTTGGCCACTTTCACCCATGCGTCACACCACCTGTGCCCTCAAGCCATCCTACCCATGGAGAAGACTGTCCAGGGAGTCTAGTGGCCTCAGAAATGAACACCAAATGAGCCACAAGCAGCCAGTTGTTCAACTTCTTTTATACACTGAGATCCACTTAAACAGGCAATGTTTATTATTTACTGTGAGCAAAATGACACATAAGGAAATAACAAAAATCAGTAGCATAAGTAGATCTAAAATAATGACTATCAAAGATTAGCTTTCCACACCCCCCACTGTTCACCCTAATTCATAACTGGAATTAATATCAGAAGGTATGCAGTAAGAGGCAAACTACTTGTGTGTCACACTACACAGTATACAAAGAGAATTCTTATTGAAAAGAAATATGTGCCAGTCAAGCCTCTAGCTATTTGTCTACTTCATGTAGGGAAATGTCATACATACAGAAGAAAATATTCAGAGTGTCTTGGATAAAGTCAGAAGCGATTTACATTTAGTCTGGAAACGACTCCAGATAAATACAACTGGGATGGCTATCTGAACTTCCTGGATTTCATTTTTTATTAATTCTTTTATTCATTGATATTGGTATTTTGACCAAGTGATTAATTTCAGCAGTAAGTACTCACATGAAAAATGAAAGCATCTGAAGTTGATCAATAATAAGTGAGATTTTCAATAAATTGAAGACATGAGAAAAGTATTAGAATTGAAGCCTGAAAATTGGTTGGCCCAGGCCTCTTTGGGAAATGATTTTGAGCCCTTAGTATAAAAGCATTCCCATATGAAGGAGTAAGTTTACTTTCCCCAAAGCACCAGATCATTTGGTAAGAAAAAACTGTGGCCCCTTAGCACTGATTCTGTCCTTTCATTCTGGGAAGGAATTCTATAGTTCTTACAATCTCACAATTATAATTCTTACAATCCCAAAAACTTTGGAAAATTAAGGAAACTTTTTATTCATGTAAACTTTACTTGCACATCTTTCTTTATGTTTATTTCTAGGCATGTACTATTTTTTTTACTCATAGGCATGTGATCACTACTCCTGGTAATTTTGTTTCTTTTAATTTCTTTCTTTATGTATTTTTTTAACCTTTAAAATCAACTTTATTGAGGTACAGTTTGCATTCAATAGTATGCAGCCATTTTAAGAGTTCTAGTCATTGGCATTTGACGCAGGTGTACATGTGTGTAACCACCGTCACCACCATAGAACTTTGCTGTCACTCCAGAAACCCCCTTCCTATCTTCTTGCCACCCCAGTAAGGTGACCACTGATATGCTTTCCATTACTCTTAAGTTAGTTTTTCCTTCTTTTCAAATTGTGGTAAGACACACAAAACATAAAATTTAGCATCTCAACCGTTTTTATGTATTCAGTTTAGTGGCATTAAGTACATTTTCAATGGTGTGCAATCACCACTGCCATCCATCTCTAAACTTTTCATCATCCCAAACTGAAACCTGTTCCCACTAAACACTAACTCTTTCCCCTTCCCCCAGCCCCAGCACTTACCGTCCAACTTCCTGTCTCTAAGGATCTGACTCTTCTAGTACCTCATGTAAATGGAATCATATAGTATTTGTCCTTTAGCGACTGGCTTATTTCCTAAAGGTTCATCCATGCTGTGGCGTGTCAGTGCCTCATTCCTTTCTAAGGCTGCATGATACTCCACTGTGTGGGTGGGCCCCATTTCATTGATCTAATCATCTGCTGATGGACACTTAACTTGCTTCCATGTTTTGGCGATTGTGAGTAATGCTACTGTCAATGTGGGTGTGCCGATATCTGTTTGAGCCCCTGCTTCTGGTTCTTTTGGGTGTATGCTAGGGGAGATTTGCCTGCTATGCAACTTCTTGTATATTGACTTGTACAGCCTGTGCACTTCCATCCAGCCGCTTTTGCTCAACATTCTGTCAGTGACGTTCATCCAGGATGCCACACGCATCCATAGTTTGTTCCTTTTCATTGTTGAGTGTTCCTCGGTGGGGTTCAGTTGTTGATCTGCTCTTTTGTTGATGGGCAGGCACTTGGGGACTGTGACCTGGAAAGCCAGGTGTGCATGGCATTGGACTGACTTTGTACCCCTCACTGTGCCTCAGAGCAAGCAGTGCAGGTCACTCACTTCCTCATGCAGACCACAGCCCTCTGAGCAGCTCCCCTGACCAGCCTTCTCTTCAGTGCCAAATACAGATATTAGTGAGACCTGGCCCCTTCCTTGAAGGGCTCTGGGCACTGAGAAGATGACTAGCCCTTGCAGTTGAGGTGCAGAAGGGCCATGAGGAAGCATGGGGGAGTTTTGAGCAAGGCTTGCCCTCTAGTTCTGTCTGGCCCACCTCTCAGGTCCTGCCTGATGGCCCCTTCATGTATTTTAATTACACAAGAAATTAAAGTTCCAAAAGAAAATATTGAACATTCAGGCTTTTAAAGCTTTTCAATAATGTGTATAACTTGAGCAAATGAAAGGAGAAACTCTAGAAAAAACAGGATGATTATGGAAAATTTGCAACTATCAATACCTAAGTAAACCAGAGATTTTTTTAATTGACATATAACATCATATTTTTCAGTGTACATTAGGATTTGATATTATATTGTGAAATGATCACCACAATAAGTCTAGTTAATGTCCATCACACATAGTTAGAAAATTTTTTTGTGATGAGTTTTAAGATCTACTCTCTTAGCAACTTTCAAAGATGGAATACATGCTGTATATTACATCCCCAAGACTTAACTTTATAACTGGAAGTTTTGTACCTTTTGACCCACTAAGCCTATTTTGCCCCAGAAAATTCTTTTTAAAAGACTTCTAAAAAAAGGCTTCTTAAAGTAAAAGAGAAAACTTCTAAGTTTATGAAAATGATTCCATCTCCCACCTTTTAATTTCATTTATAAAAGAAGGTCATTTAACTGTGTATAGTTCATAATGCATGAACAAAACCGAAAGCTTCTGTGATGACTGCCCTTGCACTGTTCACCATGTAACTTATTCACTATGTAAGAATTTGTACTCCATGTAAGAATTTGTTCGTTATGCATCAGAAGATTGGAGACTGACGAAAATTAGGCTTGGGGTGGATTAATGATTGTGCACTGAGTATTGACCCCCCTATACAGAAATTTATTGTGGTTAACAACTATTTGATCAATAAATATGAGAGATGCCCTCACAAAATATATATATATATATAAACACACTTCCAATTGTAAAATAAATAAGTAACCGGGATGTAATGTATAGCATAAGGAATATAGTCAAAATATTGTAACAACTTGGTATGGTGATACCTGGTACCTAGAATTATCATGTATATAAATGTTGAATCACTGTGTTGTACACCTGAAACTAATGTAATGCAATACTGTTGTCAACTACCCTTCAATAAAAAAAAAAAAAAAAAAAAAAGAAGGTCATTTAAGCTGTTAGGCATAGATTTCCTAACACAAGACAATATTGAATACAGTACCTTTAATTACATCCAAGGCCCTAAATTAGCAGCCACCTCCCTTTTTGGGTGAGGAATTCTCTAAACCTCTTTTAACAGGAATATCTAATTTCTTGATACTCTTAGGATTTAAAAAAATATTTTAGCATTTTTGCATAACACGTAAAAAGGGATTTTGTTTTAGTTAGTATACTATTAGGAATGCAGCATAACTAGCCATGTAATTATAATTTTTAGTGATACACATAAGACATAGAAAAATTTTGTCTTTTCCCTCATTTATCCAATGACAAGCCTGACTAAATCAATCATTTAAGAAAAGGACTGACTTGGTGACAAATAAATAAAGATATTTTATTACATCATGTTTGGTGTGGGATTAAAATGTTTACTAAAACAAAGGCAATGAAGTGCTGCAGGTCATGGTAGACTAGGTAATTAGGACCAATCACTCTCACTGAGAACAATTAGAAAAACATGGACAAAATACAGAAAACATCTCTATGAAGGCATCTGAGTGCAAATAAGATGGTGAAGCATGAACATGCCAGATTCTGTGGGACAAAGGAGACTCAGGCAAGTGAGCCCAACCTTTGAAGCCAATTGTGTCATGCAAGCACATTCACTATTCCAGAAGGGAAGATTAAGAAGCCAAGAAACTAAAGCGGAAATTAGGGCTAAGGAGACAGGGACTAGCATTTAGGCCCAATAAGGGGTAAGTCCTCTCACTCTGACTTGAGGTCTCAAAGAAACGCATCCTGGAAATACAGTAAAAAAATGATAGGTGGATCTTCACTTGGACTACAGTTCAGTTTCCAACTATTTCAATCCCTGAAATTGGGTTATGCTAATCCTAAATCCCAGGAGCCTATAGAAACAAGGGTAAATACTGTAGAGAAAGATGGCATCTCCCTAGGCCTTAAATTATGTCTTTACTTATATTTACACACATATTATATTTACTTTACATACATTCCAAATATATGTCTGACACACTATAAAAATGACCAGGTACATGAGAAGACAAGACAACATGAACAGAAACTGACAGAAAAAAAACAGGTCATGGAAATAAACACCCAGGGCTTCCAGATATGGGATTTACCAGGTATTGACTTTAAAATAACTGTGAGTTCTATATTGGAAGAGATAAATACAAGGCTTAGAATTTCAGCAAAGAACTAGAAATTGTTGGTAAGAACCAAAAGGAAATTATAGACCTGAAAAACACAATGACCAAACTGAAAACTCAGCCAAAGGATGTAATGAGAGAGTAGGTCAACTGAAGAGAAAAGAGCTGAAAACCAGGTGGTGGGTATCCAGGTATACCTTAAAGAATGCTTTCAGATTCTCTGAATGTTCACATTGTTTCCATAATAAAATGTTGGAGAGAATCTCTCCTGGTATCATTGCATCAAGTGACTTTATGGTCCAAGATGGTCTCCCTCCCCTACCACATGTTTGGCGCTGGCTATTGGCTGGACCTCTCTCTCTACTTGTTCTCTCATCCTCAAGGAAGTTAGCCCAGAATTCTTCACACGATGCTTTCAGGGTTCAAGAGAGTGAGAAAAAAAGCTACAAGGATCCTACTGTGTCAATGCTGCTGGGCTATATTGGCCAAATTAAGTCACAGGACAAACCTCAGTTCCAGTGTGGTGGAGAAATTAGTCATATTACAAAGGGCATATGTACAAACATGGGGAAAATTTATGGCTATTTGTGATCTACCAGACTCCCCAAGTTGATTCTTACATTCAATATAATCTTAATCAAAATCTCCACATTTAAAAAAGTCTAAATTGACAAGCCGACTCAAAACCTTATTTAGGAATATAAAAAGGGTCAAGAATAACCAGGATACTCCTGAAAAAGAATAAAGGAGTATAGAACTGCTTGACTATATATCAAAACCTATTATAAAGCTATAGTAATTGAGACTGAGTGGTATTGGTGTAAGAATAGACAACAATGGAATGAAATAAAGAGCCTAGGAAGCAACCCTCATATATTTAGACAATTGATTTGTGGCATAGACAGCACTTCAACACAGTATTAGAGGGTTATCTTTTCAATAAATGGCTCTGGAAGAATTAAACACCCATATTGAAAAAAAAATATGAAAATGACCTCTCACACTATGCATAGAAATCAGTATCATGTGTTTGTAATTCTAAGATTGAAAGGCAAAATGTAAAATAATTTTAGGTAAAACAAAGGAGAATTTCCTCATGAGCTGGGGAAAGGGACCTAATTCTTAAATAGCATACAAAAAGCACTGTACACAAAGGAAAATATTGGCAAATTGAAATGTATTAAAATTTAAAATTCACCAAAGGCACTATTAAGAAAGTGAAAAAATAAGCCATAAAATGACAGATATTTGTACCACTTATATCCAGAATAGATAAAGAACACTAACAAATCAATAAGAAAAATACAAATGATCCAGTAGAATAGACAAGAGACAGGAACTGACACTTTATAAAAGAAGATATCCAAATAGTCAACAAGTGTGAAAAAGTGCTCAATATCCCTAATAATTGGGGTAATGCTAACCAAAACCACATTGCATACCTCCACACAAACTGCAGAACAACTAAAATTAAAAGGACTCACAATTCCAAGGTGTGAAACAACAGGAACTCTTATTTACTCCTGGTGGAAGTGTGAATAGGTTCAATCAGTTTGGAATACAATTTGGCATTACCTACTAACACTGAACAAATGCACATTCCAGCACTCAGCAGTTCTACTCCTAGGTCTGATGCCCAACAGAAATATATACATGCATACCAAAAGGCATGGAAAAGGATGTTCACAGCCCTATTATTTACAATAGATAGCCCCAAACTGGAAACAACCTGAATGTCTTTACAGCACTAGAATGGATAGATACATTTTGGTATATTCATATAAAAGAATACAATAAAAATGAATAAACTACAACTATACAAAAACATAGATGGATCTCACAAATATGTTGAGCAGACACAAATTAACACAAGCTATAGATTCCATTTAAATAAATATAAAAAACAAAAACAAGAAACTATAGAGTTTGAGGTATAAATTATAGGTTATATAATAAATAAAGAATTGCAGGAAAGTAACTGCTATAAGAATCAGGATAGTGGTTCCCTTTTTGGCAGACAGAAGGTGTAATTGTTGGGAGGGAGGGAGAGGTGTAGTGAATTTCTACTGTGTCTACTTTGCTTAGCTGTAACTACTTTTTCCAGAAGTTTGTTTTCTATAATTCTGGGTTAGTGTAGGCTATATAGTTCAGACTTGGGCACAACATGGAAGGCAGAAGTGAAGCAGTAACCATATGTTTTTATGCAAAAGCAGTGCAGGACTCCAAGAGTGGTTGCCATTAGCACAAGTTGTCCCTGATGTGGCTACCTTGATGCTATGCACAAGATGCACATGGGGCAGTCCTCTGCTCCTACAACTACCCTAGACGCACTTCTTCAGCTTCTCTGACACATGGACAAGACTGCCTGCTCTGCTGACTACAAAACCGGCCATATATAAACTGTTCATCCAGCTCCCACAAATGTCGCAGGTCAAATCCCTGTAACAAATCCCATATTGTACAGCAATCCTCACCAGTCTCTCAGATGGAACCCTGATTGATACACAGGGGTTGTGAGAGAAGCCTTCTGTGTGTTAGGAACATTCTATTTTTGGCATGGTGGTAGTTATAGTGGTATTCACTTCATGATGATAGATTTCCATTTACATTTTGACCAACTTTCTGTAGGTGTACTATATATGTCATAATAAAAGTTTTAAAATTATTAAATTACTTGTTACTGACAAAACAGACCAAACTTGCTGTCAGGATTTGATGTTTAGAATTATTGCAATTTACACCTTTATTATTCTTTGTTTTTTTTGGTATCATTAACATACAATCACATGAGCAACATTGTGGTTACTAGACTCCCCCCATTATCAAGTCCCCACCACATACCCCAATACAGTCACTGTCCATCAGCGTAGTAAGATGCTAGAGAGTCACTACTTGTCTTCTCTGTGCTATACTGCCTTTCCCGTGCCCCCCCTACATTATGTGTGCTAATCATAATGCCCCTTATTCCCCTTCTCCCTCCCTTCCCACCCACCCCAACCCAGTCCCTTTCCCTTTGGCAACTGTTGGTCCATTCTTGGGTTCTGTGATTCTGTGCTGTTTTGTTCCTTCAGTTTTTGCTTTGTTTTTATGCTCCACAGATGAGTGAAATCATTTGATACTTGTCTTTCTCTGCCTGGTTTATTTCACTGAGCATAATACCCTCTAGTTCCATTCATGTTGTTGCAAATGGTAGGATTTGTTTTCTTCTTATGGCTGAATAATATTCTATTGTGTATATGTACCACATCTTCTTTATCCATTCATCTACTGATGGACACTTAGGTTGCTTCCATTTCTTGGCTATTGTAAATGGTGCTGGGATAAACATAGGGGTTTATATGTCTTTTTGAAACTGGGATCCTGCATTCTTAGGGTAAATTCCTAGGAGTGGAATTCCTGGGTCAAATGGAATTTCTATTTTTAGTGGGTTTTTTTTTGAGGAATCTCCATACTTCTTTCCACAAAGGTTGAACTATTTTACATCCCACCAGCAGTGTAAGAGGGTTCCCCTTCCTCTGCATCCTCACCAGCATTTCTTGTTCCTTGTCTTTTCGACGTTGGCTATCCTAACTGGTGCAAGGTGATATCTCATTGTGGTTTTAATTTGCATTTCCCTGATAATTTGCAATGTGGAGCATCTTTTCATGTGCTTGTTGGCCATTTGAATTTCTTCTTTGGAGAATTGTCTGTTCATATCCTCCGCCCATTTTTAATAGGGTTATTTGCTTTTTGGGTGTTGAGGTGTGTGAGTTCTTTATATATTTTGGATGTTAACCCCTTGTTGGATATGCCATTTACAAATACATTCTCCCATACTGTAGGATGCATTTTTGTTCTGCTGATAGTGTCCTTTGTTGTACAGAAGCTTTTTAGCATGATGTAGTCCCATTTGTTCATTTTTTATCTTGTTTCCCTTGCCCGAGGAGATGCATTCAGGAAAAAGTTGCTCATATTCTCTTAATAATTTTTGTGTCTTATTTCTAAATAATGAGCTAAGAGATGAGTTTGTGCTGCTAATTACAGGATCTTCTCTGAAAATAACCCATTGTAGGTATGTATGGTCTTATTTCCAACCAAAAAGAGCCAAATCAGTTATAATCATCACCAAATTTTTTTCTTCTTTAATTCTATTTTGAAATGCTAGAGGCATATTGAAGTGCTGTTGAAGAATTTTGATCAAATGAGTGTAATGTATAAATGTTAATGATCTTAAGGACATCTACTAAATTAAATGTTATCATCCTCATTACTCTGTTGCATTTCAGTCTCAACATTTGTTAAATTCCTGCCTTCTACCATTGTGAGTATAAATTTGATGAAGTAGGAAAATCATTAAAATAAAAGCTGAAATCATTACCAAATTCATCTGACCTCCACTAATTGCCACACATCTACTCAGAAGCTCTCAAAGTTTCCCATTTTAAAGAGGTTAGTTGCATTTCAGTCTCAGGAGAAGCTAAAGCATCCTTTTTGCTGTCTTATCTCCCCGGGCCATCTCTCCTCACTTGCAGAGTTGAGAACTACCTAAACTAGGAGGGTGAAGAAGGAAAAATGTCTTGAGACCAAAGAGATGGCCTGTTATGACTGAGTGGCTCCATCTCACAGAGCAAAGAAGATTACAGAATGAGGGATAGGACACCTTGATCCTGGAGCAAAATAAGGGGCATTAACCAGAGCAGCTCCAGAGCCTGGGTGCTTCAGAAGTGCGCAAGAACTTACTAATTCCTGGGGAAGCCCAGCTCAGCTGCAGGCCATTTGTTATTATTGAATTCATTTATACACCATGAGTTTGTTTGCTTTGTTCTTTTGTTTGTTTTTGGCCAAACCGAATTATAAACGTTTTCAAAGTAGGGAAATTTTATACTTTTTAAAAAATCTAATTGAAATGAATTATTGGATTCACTTACTCTGGGAAATACAATCTTGGCCATAAAATTCTGACTATCTTTATTCCATTATATCCTGAAACCCCATCTGCTGTTTAATTCAGCCCAGCTTTCTGTGCGTGGTCAGGATATTTTGGGCAGTATTTACCACATTTTAGATGACATAATTAGATTTATTCCAGTCTAGCAGATTTTACTTCCACCAAGCTGGGAACACTTCATAATAATTACCAATGTGATAATAATCACGAATGGCAATTTTTACATGAGGCAAAAAAATGTGTAAAATATATAGGCCAACACATATACTTTCAATATAAGCAAATGTCAAAATGGAGGGTTCTATACCTTAGCCAGCATATCAGGTGTAAAATGAGCATATTCTCTCTCAGGGGACATCGCTTCCTTTAGATCTCTGTGCAAAGGTCAGCCTCTCAGAGTCCTCTCCTGACTGTCCCTATATGAAACAGCACATCTCTACTTACCTCCCCACTTCTACTCCTCCTCAGCTTTCTATCCTTACCTGTTCTTTATAGTACTTAGCACTAGTTGATAATATTTGTTTGCTTGTTTTTTGTTATCTGTTACTCCTCCCTAGAAGGTGAGCTCTCTGAGAGCAGGGACTCTGGTTACTTGCTGTGAGCTCAAGTTCTAGAACTGTTCTAGAACAGTCCAGTCTGTGCCATCTCACAAGCAGTGTGACCTCAGGTAAGTTGCTTAATCTTCCTGATCCTTGATTGTCTGTCTAGAAAATAGCAGGAGTGTTACTGGTCCTGCTCACCTCATAGTGTGTTAGGAACCACTGAGTGATGTGCTGATGTCATGTTGCTGTGTTGTGCACGGCATGGCATAGCTGCCCTGTGGACAGCTATCCAGCTGACCTGTCTCATGACTTTTGTCCTACAACCATCACATTTCCATTTAAGAAACTGAAAAAGAAATCATTTGTCCCTCACTGATTGGCCTACTTACACCACACTGGTAGTGAGTAAAGGCTGGAAATGGAAGAACAGAGAGACATGTTACTGATGACAGTTTGGCAGCAGAACCACCATCGGCAGTGGGGTCTCCAGAATCCCCAGCTTTTTCAGTTCTTCTTGCTTAGGCTAAGCAGAAACTGAATATGCCTACCAGTCAGCACTTCAAAGATCTGTATTATTAGCAACCAAATAGACTAGCAAATATTAGTAACACAGAAAAAAAAATGTAAAATATGGGGTCATTAGAGTTTGGTGCCTTTGGTAAGTTCCTTATTATGAAGAACATCCTTACAAATGATCTCAATGGCCTCTGCTTTCTTTCAGGAAAGTATAAACTATCCAGTACCAGGAGGACTAAAACAAAGCTATCACTTTATGTAACACAGAAGTTATCCCTTTGATTCCTTAAGTTCTTCTTTGCAGCACTTCTTATTATGACTTGCTATTTCTCATTTCATTCCTTAACAGGACAGTTTAATACATGTGAAAGGCAATTCATGTTTTGTGCCTTGTATCCTATCACTCTGTGTGGAAGTTGTCTTTTTGGAATCGTTCTACTGAATTGTACTTTTGGTTTTTTGGATCTAAGCTGAGGGTCACTGTACTAAAGTCAGGCAGAAGCTACTGTTGTACCTATGTCAGGGTTACAGAGACGACAGCAGCATCTCTATAACTCTCTCTGAGGTCTCAGGGTTAGGAAAGGCTGTGCTTTGTCCAGAGAATGGATCTACTTTGATCTTGCAGACATCCTAATTCTGTAAGTGGGTGTTGTTTCATCTTTTCTCTGATGACATAGAAAGTATAGGGCCAAATTCCTATCCTTCCCTTAGCAACTGTTTCAGAGCATGACAACATCTTATATTCTTGCACAAATAGTCCTCTGGCCCAGACTGCTCAAGTAATTTATCTTAACCTTTTGTATTGTATGTATTTTTGTAAATTAATTTATCCCCTTTTGCAGGGTAAGATCTAATGTGGATGAATAGTTGTATCATTCATATACACATATTTTGCAGTTCAGGCTTTAAAGAATAAAAAAAGCATAAAGTTTGTTTTCAAATTTTCTTCTAAGGTCCCTGTTCTCTTTCATGAGTTGGTCTTCTCTGTTTCTATGATGTTCCTCTGGTGAATAATAAGTTCCATCTCTCAAAGCTGACCTGTTTTTCATAAAGCACAACCAAACTAGAGCAGTCTATTTGCAAATCCAAATTCCAGTAGCAAATATTTGCACAAGTAAGAAGAGTGCCTCTTCCCACAATGGGACTCTAGTTTAATAAACTTCTAGTATTAATAAACTTGGGTCATTCAACATAAATAGGCATCCAGGATAAAGAGAAAAGGAGTAATAATTCAAAATCTTTTCTTTTTTTATGACTTAAATCATAAGAAGCCAAAACAAAACAAAACCACCAAAAACAGAACTTGGAGTATGAATGACATTTATCATAACTGATGAAGCATTCTTTTTCATTGATACCACTCTTCATAATTGTTTTGAAAGATATGTGATCAACATGAAGAATATGTTACCACTAAACCATTTAGAAGGCTTATAAGAGATATGCAACCAATAGAAAATATATTTTCATTATGTCCATAGGTGAAATATTTCTTTAAACTTACTTGCTATTACATAAGAATTTTCAGGAGAGGGGCGGAAGATGGCGGCGTGAGTAGAGCAGCGGAAATCTCCTCCCAAAACAACATATATCTATGAAAATATAACAAAGACAACCCTTCCTAGAATAAAGACCAGAGGACACAGGACAATAACCAGACCACATCCACACCTGAGAGAACCCAGCGCCTCGCGAAGGGGGTAAGATACAAGCCCCGGCCCCGCGGGAGCCGAGCGCCCCTCCCCCCAGCTCCCGGCGGGAGAAGAACAGGCAGAGCGGGAGGGAGACGGAGCCCAGGGCTGCCGAACACCCAGCCCCAGCCATCCGGGCCAGAGCGCAGGGCCCTCGATACTGGGAAAACAGGGCAGCAAGAACAGTGAGCAGGCACTGGAGGCTGGGCGACAGAGAACATAAGAAAAGCGCGCGACCATTTTTTTTTTTTTTTTTTTTGCTTTTTTGCTGCTTTGTTTTGGCGAGCGCTGTTTGGAAGTCTTAAAGGGACAGGGACCCCAATATTAGGGAAACAGGGCAGAAAGACCGGTGAGCAGAGGCCTGAGGCTGGCACCGGAGAATAAAGAAAAACGAACGACCACCTTTTTTTTTTTTTAAATAAAAAAATTTTTTTTTTTTTTTAATTAAAAAAATTTTTTTTTCTTGTTTTTTTTTGTGGTAGTTGTTTTGTTTTGGCGGGTGCTTTTTGGAAGTCTTAAAGGGGCAGGGCGGGCCACTTAATCCAGAGGTAGGGAATCCGGGACCTCTGGGCACCCTAACCCCTGGGCTGCAGGGAGCAGGGGGGCCCCTTACGGAGATAAATAGCCTCCCAGCAGCTCCTGCTCCAACGCGACTCCACCATTTTGGAGTAGTTGCCCGAGCCAGGCCACGCCCACAGCAACAGCGGAGATTAACTCCATAGCAGCCGGGCAGGAAGCAGAAACCCTGTCTGCGTGCAGCTGCGCAGCACAAGCCACTAGAGGCCGCTGTTCTCCCAGGAGAGGAGGGCCACAAACCAACAAGAAAGGAAGTCCTTCCAGCCGTCACTCGTCCCAGTTCTGCAGACTATTCCTATCACCATGAAAAGGCAAAGCTACAGGCAGACAAAGATCACAGAGACAACACCAGAGAAGGAGACAGACCTAACCAGCCTTCCTGACAAAGAATTCAAAATAAGAATCATAAACATGCTGACAGAGATGCAGAGAAATACGCAAGAAAAATGGGATGAAGTCCGGAAAGAGATCACAGATGCCAGAAAGGAGATCGCAGAAATGAAACAAACTCTGGAAGGGTTTATAAGCAGAATGGATAGAATGCAAGAGGCCATTGATGGAATTGAAATCAGAGAACAGGAACGCATGGAAGCTGACATAGAGAGAGACAAAAGGATCTCCAGGAATGAAACAATATTAAGAGAACTGTGTGACCAATCTAAAAGGAGCAATATCCGTATTATAGGAGTCCCAGAAGAAGAAGAGAGAGGCAAAGAGATGGAAAGTATCTTAGAAGAAATAATTGCTGAAAACTTCCCCACACTGGGGGAGGAAGTAATCAAACAGACCACGGAAATACACAGAACCCCCAACAGAAAGGATCCAAGAAGGGCAACACCAAGACACATAATAATTAAAATGGCAAAGATCAAGGACAAGGAAAGAGTGTTAAAGGCAGCTAGAGAGAAAAAGGTCACCTATAAAGGGAAACCCATCAGGCTAACGTCAGATTTCTCAACAGAAACCCTACAGGCCAGAAGAGAATGGCATGATATATTTAATACAATGAAACAGAAGGGCCTTGAACCAAGGATACTGTATCCAGCACGACTATCATTCAAATATGACGGTGGGATTAAACAATTCCCAGACAAACAAAAGCTGAGGGAATTTGCTTTCCACAAACCACCTCTACAGAACATCTTACAGGGACTGCTCTAGATGGGAGCACTCCTAGAAGGAGCACAGCACAAAACACCCAACATATGAAGAATCGAGGAGGAGGAACAAGAAGGGAGAGAAGAAAAGAATCTCCAGACAGTGTATATAACAGCTCAATAAGCGAGCTAAGTTAGGCAGTAAGATACTAAAGAGGCTAACCTTGAACCTTTGGTAACCACGAATTTAAAGCCTGCAATGGCAATAAGTACATATCTTTCAATAGTCACCCTAAATGTTAATGGGTTGAATGCACCAATCAAAAGACACAGAGTAACAGAATGGATAAAAAAGCAAGACCCATCTATATGCTGCTTACAAGAAACTCACCTCAAACCCAAAGACATGTACAGACTAAAAGTCAAGGGATGGAAAAACATATTTCAAGCAAACAACAGTGAGAAGAAAGCAGGGGTTGCAGTACTAATATCAGACAAAATAGACTTCAAAACAAAGAAAGTAACAAGAGATAAAGAAGGACACTACATAATGATAAAGGGCTCAGTCAAACAAGAGGATATAACCATTCTAAATATATATGCACCCAACACAGGAGCACCAGCATATGTGAAACAAATACTAACAGAACTAAAGGGGGATATAGACTGCAATGCATTCATTCTAGGAGACTTCAACACACCACTCACCCCAAAGGATAGATCCACTGGGCAGAAAATAAGTAAGGACACGGAAGCACTGAACAACACAGTAGAGCAGATGGACCTAATAGACATCTATAGAACTCTACATCCAAAAGCAGCGGGATATACATTCTTCTCAAGTGCACATGGAACATTCTCCAGAATAGACCACATACTAGGCCACAAAAAGAGCCTCAGAAAATTCCAAAAGATTGAAATCCTACCAACCAACTTTTCAGACCACAAAGGCATAAAACTAGAAATAAACTGTACAAAGAAAGCAAAGAGGCTCACGAACACATGGAGGCTTAACAACATGCTCCTAAATAATCAATGGATCAATGACCAAATCAAAATGGAGATCCAGCAATATATGGAAACAAATGACAACAACAACACTAAGCCCCAACTTCTGTGGGACACAGCAAAAGCAGTCTTAAGAGGAAAGTATATAGCAATCCAAGCATATTTAAAAAAGGAAGAGCAATCCCAAATGAAGGGTCTAATGTCACAATTATCGAAATTGGAAAAAGAAGAACAGATGAGGCCTAAGGTCAGCAGAAGGAGGGACATAATAAAGATCAGAGAAGAAATAAATAAAATTGAGAAGAATAAAACAATAGCAAAAATCAATGAAACCAAGAGCTGGTTCTTCGAGAAAATAAACAAAATAGATAAGCCTCTAGCCAGACTTATTAAGAAGAAAAGAGAGTCAACACAAATCAACAGTATCAGAAACGAGAAAGGAAAAATCACGACGGACCCCACGGAAATGCAAAGAATTATTGGAGAATACTATGAAAACCTATATGCTAACAAGCTGGGAAACCTAGGAGAAATGGACAACTTCCTAGAAAAATATAACCTTCCAAGATTGACCCAGGAAGAAACAGAAAATCTAAACAGACCAATTACCAGCAATGAAATTGAAGAGGTAATCAAAAAACTACCAAAGAACAAAACCCCCGGGCCAGATGGATTTACCTCGGAATTTTATCAGACATACAGGGAAGACATAATACCCATTCTCCTTAAAGTCTTCCAAAAAATAGAGGAGGAGGGGATACTCCCAAACTCATTCTATGAAGCTAACATCACCCTAATACCAAAACCAGGCAAAGAATTTTCAGGAGTTGGGCTACAATATTGAAAATCTAACCATATTGCTAATTTATTGCTTAGAAATATAGGAAGGTTGTCTGTCTTTTATATCATTCTCAAATGAAGTTTCAAAGCTGTCTTTTGATGGGCAGTGAAGAGGGATGAAGTTATTCTGTCTTCACTCAATCCTGAATGCTGATCTGACCCCACCAAGTGCCCCCCATCTACTTCCAGGAGCACTGTATTCTTCTAGATTCTAGAACAGCAGTATCCATGCCATTGTGGATTCCAAATACAATTTTCTTCTCCCTTTCTTTAAAGACATTTTCCCCATTTCTCCATACACCTGACTTCTACCCAAACAAACCTCATTTATGGCTCTTCTCTCTCTTTCTGTCCCCCACAGCTTGACCTCTGCCAAAGGAGTAATTTAATTTTTGCTTCTAGGTCATGAATAAGATGCCTCTCATGCTCTATAATTTCTCTACTATTCCCAACTCTATGTTATTTTAGCTGCCTTAAAAATCAGCAAATTAACCTTACTGAGCATTGGAAATGATGCTGTACACTGTACACATGCAACATGAGAAGATCTTTGGAGTCCATTTTGAAGAATATTAAAAATATGAAATTAATAACACCAACATCAATGATATTAACTCTAACACTACAGAATTTAATTCAATTTGTCCCCAGTTGACTCAGGGGGATTACTGGTAATCCCCCTGATATTTTCATTAAATATACTTATAATGTCACTACTTATAAATGTTACTTACTATCTTCCCACAGTTTGCCTTTACTTAATAGCTCACATCCTCAATTAAAAATTTTTTTGGTGATTTGTAACTATGCAGGCACAAAGCTGGCACTTGATAGTATTTGTTATTTGATTTGAATTTCATGATTGCCATAACTTATTCCAATATGCCAGATGCTCTCCCTATTAGCACTCATTAGCAAAGCTGAATCATGAACCATTTCAGCATTACAAGTAAATTATATATAAAACACATAAGAAAAAAATCCAGACATTTCATTTAGGATAAAATAAATGCACTTACATTTTTCTTTGAGTTTTTGCTTTACAAAATTGTAAAACTAAAAATTTGAATTTCTGAAAAATTGTGTCACTTAAACTGGAGAAATAAATGAACATGGCTCTTTTAGTTATTTCCATATCCAGATAGTTCAGCTGGGTTTTACTTAGGTGATAAATTGACCAGTGATTTCCAAAAGCTAGCCCATAGGCTGCATTATAATCAGCAATAAGGTCTTTTTAAGATACAGTGCAGAGTCCCATTCTCAATACCCTAAAAATGCTGACCTAAAAATGGTGTGGGTCAAGGCACCATTATTATTTTAAAGATACCAAAGTAATTGTGATATACAGACAAGTTTATGCTGTTAAGACTGACTCCGGTCATTCCATAATACCTGTGATCAACTTCTAAATGAGTCAGCACACAGACATATTTAAAAATAGGAACCACATTTTTTTCTTAATTTCTTACCCATTGTGTTTAATACAATGCTTCGCTCCCTCTAAGAGAGTATCCAATGCTTGTTGACTGCCTACAGTCAGAAATACCTGCTCAACCATATCTTGTCCAATACAGTTTTATTCTGTCTGGGACTAAGAAAAACACCTCTGTAATAGTTTTATATTTTTGTTTGAGAAATAAGGTTGTAAAGAAATATTAAGTCTATATAACTTTTCGGACCCACACCTAAAGCCTTAAGAGCTTTCTAATGCATCAGAGTGATGCCATGTAGACTGAGTCAAATCTACTGGTGATAATTAAAAACATGAACCGAGGGTGGAGAAGAGTAAAGGAAGGTGTCATGGGTGGCAAAGCAGGAGTAGATGCTTCTGCGGTGCAGCCTGTGGTCGGTACATTTGGGCACTGGGATGGAACTGATGGATCTGAGTTAGTGTTCTGGTGGGCTGTGGCAGGAAGTCATCACAGTCAAAGCTAAGATTATACATAACTTTTTACACTGGGATGAGATACTAAGACCAGCTCTTGCCAAGAACTGAGGAGTGTTCTTCAGACACATTCTTAGAATATTCAACAAAAATGGCCCATATGCTTATCTCAGGAATTCAGAGTATCTGTATGTCTCACAGAAAATTGAGTCATAAAACCAGGTTTTATTGTTGAGCTTCCAGGTTTGTTGCAGAATGATTCAATTGAGCCTGTAAAGTCTGTAATCAGTCTTCATCAAGTATTCAACAAACATTTACTGAGCCCTTATTTTGGGCCAGAAATCATGCTAAAAATGGAAGAAACTATTATAAGCGTTGAAGATAAACTCTTTTATAGCCAATGAACCACAGAAGGAACAGTTGCATAAATAATTATGATATATCAAGTGACAAAAGAGGAACCTAAAGCTACTGCATTATCACCCAGTACAAAGCAATCAATTGTTTGGGGGCTGGGAGGGGGTGGGTCCTGAGCAAGGCAACGGGGACAGAGGGTAGAGGAGCTAAGGAGTTGAGAATGTCATGTCTTGAGACACACACTGGCAGATATCAAGCATGTGTGTACTTTAAAAATGGTCTGGAACTAGGGACATATATTTAGGGAACTGGGCTAAGACATCACAGGGAAAGTACAGCAAATATAAAGAGAAAGAAGTGGGGACAACAGAAGGACAAGGGACTCTAAGGAATCTACCCCATCCAAGCAGGCTAAACAAGAATTGGCAGTGAAAGAGCTGGGGGTGAGTGCAAGCAAGAGGGAGTGCAGAGTAGGAAGAGCAGCACATAGGGACAAAGAGAGGGTTTCAAGAGAGTAGGATGGTCAACACTGTGTCTTTTCAAAGGTCAAATCATTTACTAGAAAAGTGTACTGTAAGTTCTGAGAACTAAGAAGAACTGGTAGACCTTCAGGGAGTCGTGGGGGCAGAAGCAAGCTGCCCTGGGAGCAGCAAGCAGGAAGGTGAGGAAGCAGAGACTATGGAGTTAAGGCAACTCTTTCAAGCTACTTTACTACAAAAAGAAAGAAATGGGACTGAGTGAGGGGCTGACAAGGTGGAGAGAGTGTTACAGGAGAACACAGGAGGCCCAACTGCAGTGCAGGGATCTTGGCTACGCACAAGACAGAAATCAAACACGCAGGTACAGCATGAGGCAGATTTATTAGGAGGTAAAAGGTAAGATCACACAGCGAAGTGGAGAGGACCACTCCCTAGGCAGAGTAGCCCTGGAGCAGTCTGTTTGGCAGCTCTATTTTTGGAAGCACAAGGAGTATCAAGGGTCCAGAACAGTCATGATTTCTCTGGGGAGATTAGAAGAGGGGTTCTTTTCTTTATTAGATCTCTTCTGAGGGTTGTCATGACAATTATCAACATGTCATGATTCTGATGAGCAGGATTTTTACTATGTAAATGAGATTTTAATGAAGTCAGAGGTCTATTCCTGGTCAAATTGGGCGCCATCTTGGTTTGACCTGGTTCTAGCCATTTCCTGCCACAACTTGTTTATTAGTCTCAGGCCCCTCTGCCCATTGTTCCCGTGCCTGGATAGTCAAGTTAGCTCAGACTTTTTGTCTCGGTCACCTTGCCATTCCCTTCCCTACCTCAAGAGTGGGCTTTTTTTTTTTTTCTTGTTCTTGTTTTGAAATAGGGTAAAGGTGTGGGCATCATTCACCTTCCTGAAGGAATTTCTGAGCAAAGAGTCCCAAAAATGTTGGGCCGAGTGGGGAGGCTACAGAAGAATAAAGCACTGGGAGAGGAAGCACCACTAGTGCAGAGAGCACGGGGTTGGACAGAACGAGTTTCAAATCCTGACTGGTTCTTTTACTAGCTGTGTGACTGGGCAAAGTACTCAATCTTTGCAAGACTAGGTCTCATTTATCCTCATAATAGAATCTCCCTCATCAACATGAGTGGAAGACAAAAATGAACTAAAGTACATAGAGTGCCTACCATAGTACCAAACAGTTAGAAATGTTTCCCCCCTTTTCTTTTGTCCTATTCAAAAATCAGAAAGGATTTAATCAGAGCATGTCTTTACTACCATTGAAATAAATCATAGCAGTTGAAATTTATATATCTACCTCAAACTAATAAACTCACTCAAACCAATAATTTTAGACTTGAAAATGTAATAACTAAACAAAAAATGAAAATAAGTTTTATACCTAGAAAACTACATGAAACAAAAAAATGTAGAATAGGAATCTGTTAATTTGGTGAGTAAATGAAATAATGCAAATGTAACTTGCACATGGATGTTAGCACATAGACATAGACTGTGAAAGACAATTTGTTAATGCTTATCCTTGCCAAGGAAGCAGACGGCTGACTGATAGTCACAAATCCTACCCAATAGAGAAGAGGTCTTTCACTAGGCTCTACTTTATCTGGGGTGAAATATTCCTTGTTGATATTCCAGGCTCTGCTTGGCAGATTAGTGTCCATGGAGACGTCTTGTTGAGGTAGTCCTACATGGAACTGATTACATGATCTATAAAGTGAATTCCAAGCCCTAGGCTCTTGACATGGCAGACTTTGGGTCCAAATGTGGACCTCAATCAGACTCCCTTACCCGCTAAGGAAGGAAAGATACCTTGTGACAATTGAGAATGTTCTCTTTGACAGCAAAGTCACCTGTTGAAATGATTACTCAGATTCCCTGCCAGATTATTAGGCAAACATGAGAGGCTGCAGGCAGGTTACATGTAAGTGGTACCTGCAGTGAGAGCAGCTTTTATCAGTCAAATCAATCCCATGTGTAAAGCTGTACAGTACAATTCTAGTATCTAATAGCTTTAGATATTATTAACTTTAGTTACTACTAGTAACTTTAGATACTAGTAACTTTAGTCTCCCAGTATTTAATTGAGCATATCATTCCTGAATCCAGATAGCAAACCCTACCCAAAAGATAAGAAAACAATCTTTAGAGGCATGTGAGGAAAACCCTCCTGGATCACCCAGTGAAAGCCTTGTTTCTGGATACCTAACTGTTGAAACTGACAAGTACTCTTACCTAGGACTTTTGTCCCACTCCTGTGAATACATCCATGAACATTAGCTTGCCAGTTATCTGATAATTCAAGAGGCTGAAAAGAAAACATAATGCCCAGAAAAGCTGGGTAAGAAAGGAGGGAAGGAGATGAGTGTGTGTGTGTGTGTGTGTGTGTGTGTGTAGGGGAGAGCTGGACAAAATGCAGAAGGAACAGAGCAGAACAATTAGAAGCCCTCAGGAGTGAGAGTAGGGAAGCACCAGTCTAGAACACTCAGCTCGGACTGCAATTAGCTGACATACTGTGATGTTTTGTTTGACTTTGAAACATATTTAGAGACTTTTGTAGCAGATATACCTTTCAAATTATGTTATAGTTAACACTGAAGAGATTTGTCATCCACCAAATATATATTAGCTGGATAGCTGGGGGGAAAGGGCCAGAATTACGCTAGATGGCAATGGAAACTTTAGCTAGGATTCAAAGTATTTCAGGGATAATGCATGACACAAATATTATGTACTCAAGCACTAACTGAATAGACTGCTTGCATGGCTTGTATTTGATGTGAACAGGAAGCCTGTACTCATTTGGGGACGACATGCTTATATACTTTCTGTGTGTGTTTTTGGATCCTCTCCTTCCATTAATCTAGAGGTACTTTAAAGAAAAAGACCATGTCTAGAATTTCCTTTCTACTTCCCATAAATGCCTAGTTCAGGTATTATTTATTATACCATGGGTGCCCCAAAATGCTAATTTACCTTTTTATGAGGTGCCTAGACACCAGTTTTTTAATGGATGTATAAGTCACTAGGTAACAGACAGAGTGAGACACTAATTTGCTCAAGAAATGCTGTTTTAAAAACTAGACATACCCAGAAAAACAAGAGATTGATCTCTGTCCTTCAGACACTCATTGTTAGGAGAAGAAACACAGACGGAATGAGATACGGAACCATGTGCTAGAGATGCTAAGATGGAGGCCACTACAGGTGTCATGTGGACACAGGAAGCATCTCTGTGTCTCATCTGTGTAGGCCCAGAAAGGAAGAACTGTTTGTCAGCTGAATGAAAGCCATTCTCCAATTTTTATGTGAAATACACATCACATTAAAAGCAGGAGGACAAAAACAATACTTAGAAAGGTGAGCAAGGTTGAGAAATACAGATGGGTAAAGATGAAAGGAATCAACATAAAAAGGACTCATACAACCAGTCCCCATTTTTATGTTATTAAATGATAGATGATTCCATGTAGCATCTAAGTCAAAATAAGCTTTAATTTGCAGCTATAGACCATCTGTACTACTTACTATTTTTATGATGGCAACATGTTTGAAGAAGCATTTGATTTTAAAATAAATGCCATATCTCTTTTTAGAATACCTCCAAAATTGCTCAGACTACAAGCAAGCTCAGAGGCACAGGTGGCTAAATAAAAATTTTCAATGAACAAAAATAAACTAAAGGTCCCTAACATTTTCTTAAAATGTCTTATTCTGTCAGAAGAAATTCAATAAACTAATGTATCATGCATACACATAATTTTATTGTGGTATAATGATTCAGATGAAGTGTTTTCTGCCATTCTGACTTAATCACTGGTGGATAAAAGGAGATTAACATATTAGGAAGAAAATAAAAATAAAATCTTTCTGCTACATAGAATAAAGAATTTTTTTATAGCTAGCTGACCATGTCTGGGGGAAATTATATACTGAAACAGCACTACAGATAAGGGAATTCACTAATTTTGCTATTTATGCACTTCTGAAGATAATAGAATGGTAAGAAATATTGCATGCAGCTATTTGCAAAACTGGATCAGAAATCAAACCAATAGAAAAAATATATGCTTCAGATTCACCTGCATTGTGTGACAATCACATAGTGTCTATAAAATATTCCAATAAATAGAATCTTTCTTCTTCTCTTTCAATTGTCAGGCTAATTCAGTCAAGACCCGTAATATGTTTTAGATCTAGGGTTCCAGGACTGTCTCTGGTTCTCATATAGCTCTCCTGGAGGGAACCCATCATCTAGAACCACTCTAGTCTCAAGATAACACTAGCCGCCCACAGCTATCTTGAGTGGCACTGATTCCTCAAAGAAACTCCCTAAACTCTCACTCTTCATAATTCACAGAGCTAAATCAGATTTATGTTTGTGATAAAGGGCAAAGGTTCTGAATTAGTCTCCCTAGTTCAAATCCTGGCCCCATACCAACAATGGCCTGGGGCAGGTTAAGTTCTCTGTGTGCAGGTCCATGTGTCTACAAAATGAAAATTATAATAGTACCTACTTCATAGAGGTATTATACAGATTAAATTAATTCATGCTTGTAAAACTGCTTAGCAAAATACATTTATACATATTTTATTTAACATATATATTTTTTGTGTGTATGTTATGGTTGCTGTCTAGCCAATGAGGTTCAGCCCCGGACAAGTTCACTATGGATTCAATAAGACCAAAAAAAATGACAGTGGAAAGTTCTTGGGATGAAAGGGTTTATACCCAACTTTATTCCCAGTGGTGGCAGGTCAGTCACTAGAATCCCTTCCCCTCAGCCAGTCTGCAGGCAGCAAGCTGGTCTCTGCCTCTGGGCCTCTCCGCCCCCACAGCCAACTCAGTCTCTGTCCTCGGCGCTGCCGTGACTCCAGCTTCTGCTCTCCTGCAGCTGTGCAGCCCAAAGCACTGGGTGGACCTCTTTATATAAAGTCAGTAATAACATATTTGCCCACAAGTGTGTAGTGAGCAAGACGACCAGGGTCAGGTGAGAATACTGGCCATAGGAACTTTCATTTTCTCTGTACCTATGTTCCCTGGGTACCCCCTTAGGGTTACTGGATAAAGGAGGCTGCATGGGTTCAAAAAGCAAGTTGTGATATTGTGATATAATACATACATATTTGGTCTTTCATTTCCATTCCTGGTACAGAACTCCTAAGATGCTTGGAATTTCCTGAGTAGAGCTACAAAGGTGTCTTTTGTTATGTTAATGGGTGACTCTGGAAAGCTCCTAAGTCACCTAAGGATGCAGCTGGTCACCAAAGAAACCTACCATGTGATTACTGGATAAAACTTTCAGCCCCATCTCTGACCTCCAGAGGGGACAGGCCTGGAGATTTAATTCAATCACCAACAGCCAGTGATTTATCTATCATGCCTTTGTAATGAAGAATTCATAAAAACCCAAAGGTCTGGGTTTCAGAGAGCTTCTGGGACTGGTGAGCATATGGATATTTGGAGAGAGTGGTGTGCTCAGAGAGGGCATGGAAGCGCTGCACTCCATGCTCCATACCTTGGCCTATGCATCTCTTCCACCTGCTGTTCCTTAACTGTATCCTTTTATAATAAACCAGTTTTCTAGTAAGCAAAATATTTGTGAATTTTGTGAGCTGCTCTAGCAAATTAATGGAACCCAAGGAAGGGGTTCTAGGAACCTCTGATTCATAGCCAGTTGTTAGAAGAACAGGGAACAATCTGGAATTCATTTGGCATCAGAAGAAGGGACAGTATTGCCGGCCCGAGCCCATCACCTGTGGGATCTGAAGCATCTCCAGGTGGACAGGGTCAGAACTGATTTGGACTGTAGGCTATCCAGCTGGTATGGGAGAATCGCTTGGTGTCATGAGGAAACCCAAATGATGGCACTGGAATCGGAATCCTACCAGTCAGGAAACATCGGCGGACTTAAAAGTACTATAGAAAACTGGGGTCATGAGGCCAAAGCAGTGATGGTGGCCCAACGGTGGAGTTTAATACAGATGGGGAGATGATACCCTCTTCTTCACAGCAATTACTGACTTAAACATGAAAACATAGTCTGGCTAATCCTGCCTGGAGAAACTTTAAGGAACCAGGTAAAGGGGAAGTGATGCCACAACATTAGAGAAAGCCACCAGGTTTGCATGTCCTTTCTGCCTCCTTCCCGGGATGCTGGCGAGCCGGCGCTGCCAGGGATAGGATTTGAGGGACTAGAGCCAGAGCATAACCCACCTGAGGAAGCAAAAGTCAGGAAAGCTTATCAGGCCAACAAGCCACTGTCCCTTAGAGTGAGAACCCAGCTCAGGAGAAATACCAAGGGACTGCAGCTCGAGTGGAGCTAGAGCCCAAAGATGGCTGAGAGAACAGGAAGAAGGTAGCGCCAAACACGCAGGACACAGGAGGATTGCCTGAAGTGGCCAAGTTCCTTCTCCAAGCAAAGACCCACCCAGGGCTCCATGAACTCCAAGACCAGCTCAGCCACAGGGGGTAACACGGGCAGATGCCCCAGAATCAGAGGCAGTTCAAACTAAACATCAAATTCAAAAAGCCCGTTAATATGGTATCTAGGGTTTGCTTTAAAATAATGGGAAGGGACCCATGGTGTATAGATTAACTAAAACTGGCTCTTTACCTTTACACAGTAAAGTATAAAATGCCCTTTTTTCAATTCAGGAGACTTCATTCTGAATTGAGATGACATTGGCTCAAAGTTAAAACATAATATTCATGAGAAATACTGGCTAACATTGTTAGTAAGGAAGGAAATTTCTCATCCTCTAATTCAAAATTTCCTCTCAGTTTGCATCTAAATAAGAGTGAGGAGCTTTCATGAAAGGAGCGTAGGAGAGTCACATTTGTGCAGTTTGAGAGCAAAACCGAATAATGATGTTTCTTTCCCAACTTTAGAATTTTTAAATAAAGAACAATTCTATCTTTGCAGCCTAAGATCTTTTACAACTTTTCTTACCAAATTATATTTAGAATATCTTACAGCAGCCCTGTGGGTGAGGTAGGACAGTGCTTCCACGCTTATCACATGGATGAAGTAAGGCCCGACAGGGTATAAGACCTTGTCCAAAACCCTACAGCTTTCATGAGGAGTCAGTGCACAGCTTAGGTCTTCTGATTCCAAAATCAGGCCCTTTTCACTATACCTGGCTACTCAGCCCCATTTCAAGGGTTTCTTCTAATTGCCAGTTTGGTATCCCACCCTGTACTTTGACCTGTTTATAGTCTTTTCAGCCTTGATCTAATAAATAACTGAAATATATTTTTGTGGTATTCTGCTATGCCAGAATACCATGCCATTTTTTTAAAAAAAGAAAGGAATATTTTCTGGTATTTTTTTTACATAGTACCATTATTTCAGTATTTCAAAAACCTAAACTCTGAGTGTGCATTGTGAGACAGATCCAGAGTTAGATACTCATTTAAATTTCATATTACATAGAGGTGACTGACTACATCACTTCCCTTTCAAAGTGTTGTATTAATTCCAGTTCCTAAATTACTACTGAGGCTGAGCATTTTTTTTTTTGTAGCTTTTTATTTCCCCCAGATTCAGTCTGGACCCAATTTCCAGAAGTCCCTGAGGGAATCTGAATGGGGGTGAGTCAGGAAGGGACCACAAGGAAAATGGGAGAGGAAAGGAATGGGAGAGAGGAGATAAGATGAAGTTTCTAGATTAGTGGTTCTTCCCATTCTGCCTGAGAGGGCCAAATCCATTTTCTGAGAAACAGTTCTCCCACTGGATGATTTACTTTCACTTCTTCCTCAGCTTACCCTTCCTAGAAAGACTCAGGCTGGAAGAGCACACGAACAACAGTCCTTGGCTTGGTTCTTTCTCTCAAGTTCACTATTTTGTCAAGAAATAGTGTAGAAGATGGTGGCACCATACTATACTTTTTAATGAAATGTTACTAGTAATACCAACATTAGTGGCAGTATTTTGGGATTGTGAAAAAATAAATATGAGTATTGCCAGTCTGCTCCAGTGTTGCGGTTACTCAGCCTGAATACCTGAACTTTCCAAGCTGACTACTGCGGCTCCTTTCGTGGCCTCACCTGTGCCAGGCCACTCACCAACGCCAACACATCCAAATGCCGACGACCCTTGGCGGCTCTCTGCCGATTCCAGCTACCACAGAGTGGACACGGCTTCCTGAGAAAGTGCTCCTGCTCTGGGTGAAACTCACATTCCGGTATATCTATCCTTCTCATTCTGGCTACCCTAAGTTAAAGGCAGTAAATATAAAGGGAGGAAATTGAGAGAACCCAAATTTCCATCAGTAATTAATTGGTTAATTAAGTTATAGTATATCCATACAGTGTAATTTTAAGTCACTAAAAGTGAGTTACATGTCAAATCACTGTGCTGTATGCCTGAAACTAATATGCCAACTCTACTTCAATAAAAAAAAAGAGTTACATTTAGTATTACATATCACTGACATCAAAAGTCAAAATGGATTGCTGAAGTGAGAAGGGAAGGTCAGAACGTACAAGCCCCTTCATGGAACTACAGCTCCATAACCAGTACCTGTCTGTCTTTCCTCTGCCTAGTTGGTTATCTCTAAGTCTGAATAAAAAGAAGTCTGGAGAATTTATTGGACTGCCTAAAAGAAAGCTTAAATGCACATAAAATTTACTTAGCAGACAGACAGATTTAGTATTCAATTTTTTAGATGTTAAATAAATTAGTGAATTGTGGCTTGAATCCAAACAGTTTTTCAGGAGGGAGGAAGCAGGCTGCCAGCCAATGCAGCCAGGTCAACTTAAAGTAAGCCAGCTCAGCGAGGAAGGGCTCCTAAAAGAGAGAAGCAAACTGCTCAGTTCATAAAAGAAGGTGACTTTTCTCACCAGTGATGAGATGCTCAGCATTCCCCACCCTGGTAGCAACAGGGTGGTCATCTCCTACTAACAGTCCCTGACTGGGTCACAGTCAATGAATGGGTCACATGGCCAATGACCTGACCCTGTCAGCCGCAAGTTTAGCCTAAAGTTCACCATAGGTGCCATAATATAAAAGACTTAACAGCTGTTGGTGTCCATAATGTTAATTATGTTCATTATATGTATTTGTTAACTAGGTTTTCTAATTTTCTTAATGACTGCCAAGAGCTTACCTTTTTTTTTTTCCTGGTAAATTCTCTTTCTCCCTGATTATTTTAAAATATACTTCATCTTTAATCTGTACCCAGATGTTTATTCTATCAATAATGGTTCTATGTACAATGAAGTTAAGTTATACGGCTTAACTTTTTTAGTAGATTCTTAGTGTGTGTCTTAAAAATTAAGACAGAAAACATTTTAAATGGTGGCGTTTTCATATGCTGTGTCTGTATACATGGAAAACAAGGAAAAAAAAAGGAAACACACCAAAACTGTATGAGCAAAGGCTATGATTAGGCAACATACACAATAGAAACCCCAAAATAAGATACTCAAATTCATTGGCAATCACATATATGCAGATTAAACAACAATAACTTTTCACTTCTACTGGTTAGAGTGGACAGTTAAGTATGGGAAGAAGGTAGGGGCTGAGGAATTTTCATGCACTGTTGGTGGGAGTTTAGACTGGAATAGCCATCTGGAGAACAAGCACAGTTAGTCAAATTTGGTACAATCCAGCAATCCCACTCCTGTATGTGTATGTATATATGTATAAGTACAAATATATATTCCAAAGCAATTTTCACACAAGCTTGAAAGGGGTACGTATGTAGGAAGATGTTTATTGTAGCACTGTTCACAGTGGCCCAGGGAGAGAGGAAATCTGGGAGCAATCTGGTTACCTGCATTGGAGATGCACCTAGGCAAACACAGCGGAAACCCTCCCTCACCATGTAGTATTTTGCAGCAGTTAGAAGTACTAGACAGACACAGAGCAACACTGGTGGATCTTTTAAATTGTGCTAAGTGAAAGTAAGAAGGAGAAGTAAATGCAATACACAATATCATTTGATTTATGTCAATTTAAAATACTTGCTTACAATGGTACACACTTTACAACTTATAAAATTGAAAGGATATTCACTGAATACACTAGGTAGGTTGCCTGGGGCACAGGAGAAGCAGTAAAATGGTAATTAGGAATCATAAAAGGAAGCAATGTAATAATGTCCACAAAAAGAGGACTATCATTAACTCTTTTTTTTCTGCCAAATGTGTATTTTATTATTACATAATCAACTCATCATAGAACATTCAGAAAACACAGAAAAGCATGAAAAAGAAATAAAAACCTAATAATCCCACAATTCAAGTCAGCCTGTGCCAATCCTGGTGTATTCTGTCAACCTTTCTTCTCCATGGGAATGATAAAACTAAGATTGTTTATAAATATACATTCCTCTGCTCCCTGACTTCTTCACTCAGTACAGTGTATTTCTTCCCAGATAATTAAATGTCCTTCACTCTGAGTTTAACTGGCTGAAGGTGGTCTATAACCAGAATTGGTTCAACTATCTTTTCACTGAAAGGTTGAACATTCAGGTATTAGTAGGAAGAAATGGGAAAAGGACATACAGAATGAACACACAAAATAAATGCGAATAAGGAAAAAACACATGAGAAACAATGTTCAATTTCTCAGTATCCAAAGAAAAAAGATGTAAAAGAAGAGAGTGATAACAGCTTTCACTTGTCACACAATCAAAACATTTTAATGAAAAGATCCTACATTTTGGGGGGAATATTCAAAGAGGCACTCATAAAGAGCTGGCAGTTTAAATTACTAATCTTTCCCAGAAGGGCCATCTGGCAGTATGTATCAAGAAGAATGAGGATAAAGATAATCAAACCCTTAAGAGTTCAGGACCCTGAAGAGGGTAAGACCAGTGTGAACACTGTCAGTTTTATTGTGTAATGAAACCAAGGCTTCCTAAAGAAAATCCCTCCCTCTACCAAATTATCCAGAGCCAGATCTGAGCTTTAGGGTGTTGAGAATTCCAATTCTAATCAATCAATAGAAAAGTGTGAACTTCACGGCAGGAAGACCTATCAGGAAGGAGTGATAAAACTTGCCTAGGCAAAAAGGCCTAGAGCAGTGCTTCTCAAGCCTTAATATTTACATTGAATTAGCTGGGAATCTCATTAAAATCCACCGTCTATTTGAGTAGGTCTGGTGTGGGGCCTGAGATTCAGCATTTTCAGCCAGCTCCCAAGTGATGATGTTCCTGGATCAGGAACACACTTTGAAAAGCCAGGGGGAGGGGGAGGCAGTGCTTAGACCAGCGCAGTGAACAACCAGAGGTGTTATTAAACATGTGTTTTTGGATTCATACAATACTTTTTTTATTAAAACTTTTTGTTTTATAAGTTTTCTTATTTGTAAATGCTTGAAATTTTTCATTATAAAAAGTGTTTTTAAGTTTGAAAAAAAAAAAACATAAACCCTTAATTCTGCAATTCCTCTCCAAGGAATTTATCCTAAGTAGATCACTGGATAAGAGGATAAATATGTAAATATGTCCATCATTTACAATTAAAAATAAAAGCAAGCTAAACATACAACAACAGGTAAAGAGTTAAATCATTATGATATGTTCATAATGAAGGAATATGTGTTCAAAAATATTTACTGCACAGGAAGATGCTCATGAAATATATGAGAACAACACAAGATTATATATGCATATACATATACACAGGACCAGGAAATACATAAAATGTTAATAGTAATTATCACTAAATAGTAATATTACAGTACTACTGGGGATTCCTGTTACCTTCTCCATACATTTCCGTATTTACCTGAGGCCACTACAAAAATATGTATTTCTATTATTTATAAAATGAGCATTGATTTTTGGAGGCCTGGGGACATCCTGACCTGTGATGAACAGGTTGTCTGAGGAAGAAGGACGTGACATTTGGTGTAAGCAGAAATACTACCTAAGGAGGACAAAATAATTGCCAGGAGCATTGCTGTAGTTGCTGCTCTTTAAGTGCCAGAACTTTACAAAATATACAATAAAAAAAAGGTGTGCAGGACTTGGGGTCCATATTAGTATTCCCACTGCTACATCCAGATCATTTAGAGGAGCTCTGATGTGCAGAGTAAAACAGCAAGAGATGGTCTGTGGTCCACTCATGTTCAATATCAAAAGGCCACCCAGTCCCAGGAGCCAAGATGGCGCTGTGAGTAGAGCAGTGGAAATCTCCTCCCAAAACCATATATATTTTTGAAAATACAACAAATACAACTATCCCTCAAAGAAAGACCAGAAGATACAGGACAACAGCCAGGCTACATCTACACCTGCGAGAACCCAGTGCCTCCCGAAGGGGGTAAGATACAAGCTGTGGCCTGGTGGGACCCAAGCGCCCCTCACCCCAGCTCCCGGCGGGAGGAGAGGAGTCGGAGCAGGGAGGGAGAGGGAGCCCAGGACTGCTAAACACCCAGCCCCAGCCATCCATACCAGGAGGGAAGACACACACTGTGCAGTGTGCTTGGTACTAGGAAAACAGAACAGTAAAACCTGTGAGTGGCTCTCCGCAGCTGGTGCCACTGAGACAAGGAAAAGCGAGTGCTTTTTGAAAGACTTAAAGGGACAGGGACCCCACAGCTGGAGGGAAACGTCCTGGGACACTTAGCCCAGCAGCTGGGAATCCTGCGGAACTCCGGGCATCCTAACCCCCTGAGCGGCAGCGCAGCTCAAGGCCCTTCATGGAGATAAACAGCCTCCCACCTGTTTCCCCTCCAATGCCGTTCCACCATAGTGCGGCAGCAGCCTGAGGCCGGCCATGCCCACAGCAACCACGGAGCTTAACTCCACAGCGGCCAGGCAAGGATCAGAGACCCCGTCTGCGTATAGCTGCCCAGCACAAGCCAATATGCGTCACCGTTCTCCCAGGAAAGGAAGGCCATAAACAAGCAAGAAGGGACGTTCTCCCAGCCAACACACACACCAGCTCCCCACAACTACCTCTATCGCCATGAAAAGGCAGAAGAATTTGATACAGACCAGACTAACCCAGACATCTCCCCTGAGAAGGAATCTGGGGAGATAGACCTAACCAATCTCCCTGAAAAATAATTCAAAATAAAGGTCATAACCATGCTGATGTACCTGCAGAGAAATATGCAAGAGTTAAGGGATGAAGTCCGGAAGCAGATTACAGAAATGAAACAATCTCTGGAAGGATTTATAAACAGAATGGATAAGATGCAAGAGGCCATTGATGGAATAGAAACCAGAGAACAGGAACACATAGAAGCTGACACAGAGAGAGATAAAAGGATCTCCAGGAATGAAACAATATTAAAAGAACTGTGTGACCAATCCAAAAGGATGAATATCCACATTATAGGGGTACCAGAAGAAGAAGAAAGAGAAAAAGGGATAGAAAGTGTACTTGAAGAAATAATTGCTGAAAAGTTCCCCAAACTGGGGGAGGAAATAATCATTCAGACCACGGAAGTACACAGAACTCCCAACAGAAGGGACGCAAGGAGGACAACACCAAGACACATAATAATTAAAATGGCAAATATCAAAGACAAGGACAGAGTTTTAAAGGCAGCTAGAGAGAGGAAAAAGGTCACCTACAAAGGAAAACCCATCAGGCTATCATCAGACTTCTCAATACAAACCTTACAGGCTAGAAGAGAATGGCATGATATATTTAATGCAATGAAACAGAAGAGCCTTGAACCAAGAATACTGTATCCAGCATGACTATCATTTAAATATGAAGGAGGGATTAAACAATTCCCAGACAAGCAAAAGTTGAGGGAATTTGCCTCTCACAAAACACCTCTACATGGTATTTTAGAGGGACTGCTCTAGATGGGAGCAATCCTAAGGCTAAACAGAAGTCACCAGAGAAAATAAAATCACAGCAAAGAAAGCAGACCAACCAAATACTAACTAAAGGCAAAAAAATAAAATCAACTATCCACAAGAGCAGTTAAAGGAAACACAAAAGAGCACAGAATAAAATACCCAACATATAAAGAACAGAGGAGCAGGAATAAGAAGGGAGAGAAATAAAGAATCACCAGACAGTGTTTATAATAGCTCAATAGGTGAGTTAAGTTAGGCAGTAAGATACTAAAGAAGCTAACCTTGAACCTTTGATAATCACGAATCTAAAGCCTGCAATGGCAATAAGTACATATCTTTCAATAATCACCCTAAATGTAAATGGACTGAATGCACCCATCAAAAGACACACAGTAATAGAATGGATAAAAAAGCAAGACCCATCTATATGCTGCTTACAAGAGACCCATCTCAAACCCAAAGACATGCACAGACTAAAAGTCAAGGGATGGAAAAAGATATTCCATGCAAGCAACAGGGAGAAAGAAGCAGGTGTTGCAGTACTAGTATCAGACAAAATAGACTTCAAAACAAAGAAAGTAACAAGAGATAAAGAAGGACATTACATAATGATAAAGGGGTCAGTCCAACAAGAGGATATAACCATTATAAATATATATGCACATAACACAGGAGCACCAGCATATGTGAAACAAATACTAACAGAACTAAAGGAGAAAATAGAATGCAATGCATTCATTTTAGAAGAATTCAACACACCACTCACTCCAAAGGATAGATCCACTGGGCAGAAAATAAGTAAGGACACAGAGGCACTGAACAGCACACTAGAACAGATGGACCTAATAGACATCTATAGAACTCTACATCCAAAAGCAGCAGGTTACACATTCTTCTCAAGTGCACATGGAACATTCTCCAGAATAGATCACATACTAGGCCACAAAAAGAGCCTCAGTAAATTCCAAAACATTGAAATTCTATCAACCACCTTTTCAGACCACAAAGGAATAAAACTAGAACTAAATTGTACAAAGAAAGCAAAAAGGCCCACAAATACATGGAGGCTTAACAACATGCTCCTAAATAATCAATGGATCAATGACCAAATTAAAATAGAGATCAAACAATATATGGAAGCAAATGACAACAACAACACAAAGTCCCAACTTCTTTGGGACACAGCAAAAGCAGAATTAAGAGGAAAGCATATAGCAATCCAGGCCTATTTCAAGAAGGAAGAACAATCCCAAATGAATAGCCTAATGTCACAATTATCAAAATTGGAAAAAGAAGAACAAATGAGGCCTAAAGTCAGCAGAAGGAGGGACATAATAAAGAGCAGAGAAGAAATAAATAAAATTGAGAAGAATAAAACAGTAGAAAAAATTGATGAAACCAAGAGCTGGTTCTTTGAGAAAATAAACAAAATAGATAAGCCTCTATCCAGACTTATTAAGAGAAAAAGAGAATCAACACACATCAACAGAATCAGAAATGAGAAAGGAAAAATCATGACAGACCCCATAGAAATACAAAGAATTATTAGAGAATACAATGAAAACCTATATGCTAACAAGCTGGAAAACCTAGAAGAAATGCACAGCTTCTTAGAAAAATACAACCTTCCAAGACTGACCAAGGAAGAAACCCAAAATCTAAACAAACCAATTACAAGCAAAGAAATTGAAGTGGTAATCAAAAGACTACCCAGGAACAAAACCCCCAGACCAGATGGATTTACCTCAGAATTTTATCAGACATACAGAGAAGACATAATACCCATTCTCCTTAAAGTTTTCCAAAAAATAGAAGAGAAGGGAATACTCCCAAACTCATTCTATGAAGTCAACATTTCCCTAATGCCAAAACAAGGCAAAGACACCACAAAAAAAGAAAATTACAGACCAATATCCCTGATGAACATAGATGCAAAAATACTCAACAAAATATTAGCAAACCGAATTCAAAAATATATCAAAAGGATCATACACCATAACCAAGTGGGATTCATCCCAGGGATGCAAGGATGGTACAACGTTCGAAAATCCATCAACATCATCCACCACATCAACAAAAAGAAAGACAAAAACCACATGATCACCTCCATAGATGCTAAAAAAGCATTCAACAAAATTCAACATCCATTCATGATAAAAACTCTCAGCAAAATGGATATGCAGGGCAAGTAACTCAACATAATAAAGGCCATCTATGATAAACCCACAGCCAACATCATACTGAACAGTGAGAAGCTGAAAGCTTTTCCTCTGAGATCGGGAACAAGACAGGGATGCCCACTCTCCCCACTGTTATTCAACATAGTACTGGAGGTCCTAGCCACAGCAATCAGACAAAACAAAAAAATACAAGGAATCAGATTGGTAAAGAAGAAGTTAAACTGTCACTATTTGCAGATGACATGATACTGTACATAAAAAACCCTAAAGACTCCACTCCAAAACTACTACAACTAATATTGGAATACAGCAGAGTTGCAGGATACAAAATCAACACACAGAAATCTGTGGCTTTCCTATACACTAACAATGAACTAATAGAAAGAGAAATCAGGAAAACAATTCCATTCACAATTGCATCAGAAAGAATAAAATACCTAAGAATAAACCTAACCAAGGAAGTGAAAGACCTATACCCTCAAAACTATAAGACACTCTTAAAGAAATTAAAGAGGACACTAACAAATGGAAATTCATCCCATACTCTTGGCTAGGAAGAATTAATATCGACAAAATGGCCATCTTGCCCAAAGCAATATAAAGATTTGAGGCAATCCCTATCAAAATACCAACAGCATTCTTCAATGACCTTGAACAAATAGTTCAAAAATTCATATGGAAACACCAAAGACCCCGAATAGCCAAAGCAATCCTGAGAAGGAAGAATAAAGTGGGGGGGATCTCACTCCCCAACTTCAAGCTCTACTACAAAGCCACAGTAATCAAGACAATTTGGTACTGGCACAAGAACAGAGACACAGACCAGTGGAACAGAATAGAGACTCCAAACATTAACCAAAACATATGTGGTCAATTAATATACGATAAAGGAGCCATGGACATGCAATGGGGAAATGACAGTCTCTTCAACAGATGGTGCTGGCAAAACTGGACAGCTACATGTAAGAGAATGAAACTGGATCAATGCCTAACCCCATACACAAAAATAAAATCGAAATGGATCAAAGACCTGAATGTAGGTCATGAAACCATTAAACTCCTAGAAAAAAACATAGGCAAAAATCTCTTGGACATAAACATGAGTGACTTCTTCATGAACATATCTCTCCAGGCTAGGGAAACAAAAGCAAAAATGAACAAGTGGGACTATATCAAGCTGAAAACTTCTGTACAGCAAAGGACACCATCAATAGAACAAAAAGGTACCCTACAGTATGGGAGAATATATTCATAAATGACAGATCCAATAAAGGGTTGACATCCAAAATATATAAAGAGCTCATGCACCTCAACAAACAAAAAGCAAATAATCCAATTAAAAAGTGGTCAGAGGAGCTGAACAGACAGTTCTCCAAAGAAGAAATTCAGATGGCCAACAGACACATGAAAAGATGCTCCACATCGCTTGTCATCAGAGAAATTCAAATTAAAACCACAATGAGATATCACCTCACACCAGCAAGGATTGCCACCAACCAAAAGACAAACAACAACAAATGTTTGTGAGGTTGTGGAGAAAGGGGAACCCTCCTACACTGCTGGTGGGAATGTAAACTAGTTCAACCATTATGGAAAGCAGTAAGGAGGTTCCTCAAAAAGCTCAAAATAGAAATACCACTTGACCCAGGAATTCCACTTCTAGGAATTTACCCTAAGAATGCAGCAGCCCTGTTTGAAAAAGACAGATGCACCCCTATGTTTATCGCAGCACCATTTACAGTAGCCGAGAAATGGAAGCAACCTAAATGTCCATCAATAGGTGAATGGATAAAGAAGATGTGGTACATATACACAATGGAATATTATTCATCCATGAGAAGAAAACAAATCCTACCATTTGCAACAATATGGATGGAGCTAGAGAGTACCTAGCTCAGTGAAATAAGCCAGGTGGAGAAAGACAAGTATCAAATGATTTCACTCATATGTGGAGTATAAGAACAAAGAAAAACTGAAGGAACAAAACAGCAGCAGAATCACAGAACCCACGAATGGACTAACAGTTACCAAAGGGAAAGGGACTGGGGAGGATGGGTGGGAAGGAAGGGATAAGGGTGGGGAAAAAGAAAGGGGGCATTACGATTAGCATGTATAATATAGGGGGGGCATGGGGAGGGCTGTGCAACACAGTGAAGACAAGCAGTGATTCTACAGCATCTTACTATGCTGATGGACAGTGACTGTAGTGGGGTGTGGGGAGGGGATTTGGTGAAGGGGGAGTCTAGTAAACATAATGTTCTTTATGTAATTGTAGATTAATGATAACAACAACAAAAAAAAAGACCACCAACCCAGGAATTTTTTATGAATAGAGCCAGTGCCCTATTAGTAGTAGTAGTAGTAGTTTATATTATTACAGTTTCCACCCCAAATGGATATCTAGGTCGTTCTGATAATTTCCAGGAAGCTACCTACCAGCATTTTACAAGTATCAGTTATAGATATACCTGCAAACCCAACATTTCAGAAAAAATAATTATATCATTTGATGAGTCACTGAAGACAGCCTTATAAAGATAAAATGGAATGGAGGGGCGGAAGATGGCGGCGTGAGTAGAGAAGCGGAAATCTCCTCCCAAAACCACATATATCTATGAAAATATAACAAAGACAACTCTTCCTAGAATAAAGACCAGAGGACACAGGACAATATCCAGACCACATCCGCACCTGAGAGAACCCAGCGCCTTGCAAAGGGGGTAAGATACAAGCCCCGGCCCGGCGGGAGCCAAGCTCCCCTCCCCCCAGCTCCTGGCAGGAGAACAGGCAGAGCGGGAGGGAGACGGAGCCCAGGACTGCCGAACACCCAGCCCCAGCCATCCGGGCCAGAGTGCAGACACAGTACATGCCCAGGGGGCCCTGGATGCTAGGGAAACAGGGCAGCAAGAACAGCGAGCGGGCACTGGAGGCCGAGTGCCGGAGGACATAAGAAAAGTGCACGACCATTTTTTTTTCTTTTTACTGTTTTGTTCTGGCGAGTGCTTTTTGGAAGTCTTAAAGGGATAGGGACCCCAATACTAGGGAAACAGGGCAGCAAGACCGGTGAGCAGATGCCTGAGGCTGGCGCCGGAAAATAAAGAAAAACGAGCGGCCACTTTCTTTTTTTTTTTTTAATTTAAACTTTTTTTTTTTTTTTTTGGTCGTTGTTTTGTTTTGGTGGGTGCTTTTTGGAAGTCTTAAAGGGGCAGGGTGGGACACTTAATCCAGGGGTAGGGAATCCGGGGATCTCTGGGCACCCTAACCCCTGGGCTGCAGGGAGCAGGGAGGCCCCTTACAGAGATAAATAGCCTCCAGGCAGCTCCCCCTCCAACGCGACTCCACCACTTTGGAGCAGAGGCCCGAACCAGGCCACACCCACAGCAACAGCGGAGATAAACTCCATAGCAGCCGGGCAGGAAGCAGAAGCCCTGTCTGTGCGCAGCTGCCCAGCACAAGCCACTAGAGATCGCTATTCTCCCTGGAGAGGAGGGCCACAAACCAACAATAAGGGAAGTTCTTCCAGCCGTCACTCTTCCCAGCTCTGCAAACTATTCCTATCACCATGAAAAGGCAAAGCTACAAGCAAAGATCACAGAGACAACACCAGAGAAGGAGACAGACCTAACCAGTCTTCCTGACAAAGAATTCAAAATAAGAATCATAAACATGCTGACAGAGATGCAGAGAAATACACAAGAGAAATGGAATGAAGTCCAGAGGGAGATCACAGATGCCAGAAAGGAGATTGCAGAAATGAAACAAACTCTGGAAGGGTTTATAAGCAGAATGGATAGGATGCAAGAGGCCAGTGATGGAATTGAAACCAGAGAACAGGAACGCATAGAAGCTGACATAAAGAGAGATAAAAGGATCTCCAGGAATGAAACAATGTTAAGAGAACTGTGTGACCAATCCAAAAGGAACAATATCCATATTATAGGGGTCCCAGAAGAAGAAGAGAGAGGAAAAGAGATGGAAAGTATCTTAGAAGAAATAATTGCTGAAAACTCCCCCAAACTGGGGGAGGAAATGATCGAACAGACCACGGAAATACACAGAATCCCCAACAGAAAGGATCCAAGGAGGACAACACCAAGACACATAATAATTAAAATGGCAAAGATCAAGGACAAGGAAAGAGTTTTAAAGGCAGCTAGAGAGAAAAAGGTCACCTATAAAGGAAAACCCATCAGGCTAACATCAGACTTCTCGACAGAAACCCTACAGGCCAGAAGAGAATGGCATGATATATTTAATACAATGAAACAGAAGGGCCTTGAACCAAGGATACTGTATCCAGCACGACTATCATTCAAATATGATGGTGGGATTAAACAATTCCCAGACAAACAAAAGCTGAGGGAATTTGCTTTCCACAAACCACCTCTACAGAACATCTTACAGGGACTGCTCTAGATGGGAGCACTCCTAGAAAGAGCACAGCACAAAACACCCAACATATGAAGAATCGAGGAGGAGGAGTAAGAAGGGAGAGAAGAAAAGAATCTCCAGACAGTGTATATAACAGCTCAATAAGCGAGCTAAGTTAGGCGGTAAGATACTAAAGAGGCTAACCTTGAACCTTTGGTAACCACGAATTTAAAGCCTGCAATGGCAATAAGTACATATCTTTCAATAGTCACCCTAAATGTTAATGGGCTGAATGCACCAATCAAAAGACATAGAGTAATAGAATGGATAAAAAAGCAAGATCCATCTATATGCTGCTTACAAGAAACTCACCTCAAACCCAAAGACATGTACAGACTAAAAGTCAAGGGATGGAAAAACATATTTCAAGCAAACAACAGCGAGAAGAAAGCAGGGGTTGCAGTACTAATATCAGACAAAATAGACTTCAAAACAAAGAAAGTAACAAGAGATAAAGAAGGACACTCATAATGATAAAGGTCTCAGTCCAACAAGAGGATATAACCATTCAAAATATATATGCACCCAACACAGGAGCACCAGCATATGTGAAACAAATACTAACAGAACTAAAGGGGGAAATAGACTGCAATGCATTCATTCTAGGAGACTTCAACACACCACTCACCCCAAAGGATAGATCCACTGGGCAGAAAATAAGTAAGGACACGGAAGCACTGAACAACATAGTAGAGCAGATGGACCTAATAGACATCTATAGAACTCTACATCCAAAAGCAACAGGATATAAATTCTTCTCAAGTGCACTTGGAACATTCTCCAGAATAGACCACATACTAGGCCACAAAAAGAGCCTCAGAAAATTCCAAAAGATTGAAATCCTACCAACCAACTTTTCAGACCACAAAGGCATAAAACTAGAAATAAACTGTACAAAGAAAGCAAAGAGGCTCACAAACTCATGGAGGCTTAACAACATGCTGCTAAATAATCAATGGATCAGTGACCAAATCAAAATGGAGATCCAGCAATATATGGAAACAAATGACAACAACAACACTAAGCCCCAACTTCTGTGGGACACAGCAAAAGCAGTCTTAAGAGGAAAGTATATAGCAATCCAAGCATATTTAAAAAAGGGAGAACAATCCCAAATGAATGATCTAATGTCACAATTATCGAAATTGGAAAAAGAAGAACAGATGAGGCCTAAGGTCAGCAGAAGGAGGGACATAATAAAGATCAGAGAAGAAATAAATAAAATTGAGAAGAATAAAACAATAGCAAAAATCAATGAAACCAAGAGCTGGTTCTTCGAGAAAATAAACAAAATAGATAAGCCTCTAGCCAGACTTATTAAGAAGAAAAGAGAGTCAACACAAATCAACAGTATCAGAAACGAGAAAGGAAAAATCACGACGGACCCCACAGAAATACAAAGAATTATTAGAGAATACTATGAATACCTATATGCTAACAAGCTGGGAAACCTAGGAGAAATGGACAACTTCCTAGGAAAATACAGCCTCCCAAGACTGACCCAGAAAGAAACAGAAAATCTAAACAGATCAATTACCAGCAACGAAATTGAAGCGGTAATCAAAAAACTACCAAAGAACAAAACCCCCGGGCCAGATGGATTTACCTCGGAATTTTATCAGACATACAGGGAAGACATAATACCCATTCTCCTTAAAGTTTTCCAAAAAATAGAAGAGGAGGGGATACTCCCAAACTCATTCTATGAAGCTAACATCACCCTAATACCAAAACCAGGCAAAGACACCACCAAAAAAGAAAACTACAGATCAATATCCCAGATGAACGTAGATGCAAAAATACTCAACAAAATATTAGCAAACCGAATTCAAAAATACATCAAAAGGATCATACACCATGACAAGGGGAATTCATCCCAGGGATGCAAGGATGGTACAACATTCGAAAGTCCATCAACATCATCCACCACATCAACAAAAAGAAAGACAAAAGCCACATGATCATCTCCATAGATGCTGAAAAAGCATTTGACAAAGTTCAACATCCATTCATGATAAAAACTCTCAGCAAAATGGGAATAGAGGGCAAGTACCTCAACATAATAAAGGCCATCTATGATAAACCCACAGTCAACATTATATTGAACAGCAAGAAGCTGAAAGCATTTCCTCTGAGATCGGGAACAAGACAGGGATGCCCACTCTCTCCACTGTTATTTAACATAGTACTGGAGGTCCTAGCCACGGCAATCAGACAAAACAAAGAAATACAAGGAATCCAGATTGGTAAAGAAGAAGTTAAACTGTCACTATTTGCAGATGACATGATACTGTACATAAAAAATCCTAAAGACTCCACCCCAAAACTACTAGAACTGATATCGGAATACAGCAAAGTTGCAGGATACAAAATCAACACACAGAAATCTGTGGCTTTCCTATACACTAACAATGAACCAACAGAAAGAGAAATCAGGAAAACAACTCCATTCACAATTGCATCAAAAAAAAAATACCTAGGAATAAACCTAACCAAGGAAGTGAAAGACTTATACTCTGAAAACTACAAGTCACTCTTAAGAGAAATTAAAGGGGACACTAACAGATGGAAACTCATCCCATGCTCATGGCTAGGAAGAATTAATATTGTCAAAATGGCCATCTTGCCCAAAGCAATAGACAGATTTGATGCAATCCCTATGAAACTACCAGCAACATTCTTCAATGAACTGGAACAAATAATTCAAAAATTCATATGGAAACACCAAAGACCCCGAATAGCCAAAGCAATCCTGAGAAAGAAGAATAAAGTAGGGGGGATCTCACTCCCCAACTTCAAGCTCTACTATAAAGCCATAGTAATCAAGACAATTTGGTACTGGCACAAGAGCAGAGCCACAGACCAATGGAACAGACTAGAGAATCCAGACATTAACCCAGACATATATGGTCAATTAATATTTGATAAAGGAGCCATGGACATACAATGGCGAAATGACAGTCTCTTCAACAGATGGTGCTGGCAAAACTGGACAGCTACATGTAGGAGAATGAAACTAGACCATTGTCTAACCCCATATACAAAAGTAAACTCAAAATGGATCAAAGACCTGAATGTAAGTCATGAAACCATTAAACTCTTGGAAGAAAACATAGGCAAAAACCTCTTAGACATAAACATGAGTGACCTCTTCTTGAACATATCTCCCCGGGCAAGGAAAACCACAGCAAAAATGAACAAGTGGGACTATATTAAGCTGAAAAGCTTCTGTACAGCAAAAGACACCATCAATAGAACAAAAAGGAACCCTACAGTATGGGAGAATATATTTGAAAATGACACATCCGATAAAGGCTTGACGTCCAGAATATATAAAGAGCTCACACGCCTCAACAAACAAAAAACAAATAACCCAATTAAAAAATGGGCAGAGGAACTGAACAGACAGTTCTCCAAAAAAGAAATACAGATGGCCAACAGACACATGAAAAGATGCTCCACATCGCTAATTATCAGAGAAATGCAAATTAAAACTACAATGAGGTATCACCTCACACCAGTAAGGATGGCTGCCATCCAAAAGACAGAGAACAACAAATGTTGGTGAGGCTGTGGAGAAAGGGGAACCCTCCTACACTGCTGGTGGGAATGTAAGTTAGTTCAACCATTGTGGAAAGCAGTATGGAGGTACATCAAAATGTTCAAAACAGACCTACCATTTGACCCAGGAATTGCACTCCTAGGAATTTACCCTAAGAATGCAGCAATCAAGTATGAGAAAGATCAGTGCACCCCTATGTTTATTGCAGCACTATTTATAATAGCCAAGAATTGGAAGCAACCTAAATGTCCATCGATAGATGAATGGATAAAGAAGATGTGGTACATATACACAATGGAATACTACTCAGCCATAAGAAAAGGGCAAATCCAACCATTTGCAGCAACATGGATGGAGCTGGAGAGTATTATGCTCAGTGAAACAAGCCAAGCGGAGAAAGAGAAATACCAAATGATTTCACTTATCTGTGGAATATAAGAACAAAGGAAAAACTGAAGGAACAAAACAGCAGCAGAATCACAGAACTCAAGAATGGACTAACAGGTACCAAAGGGAAAGGGACTGGGGAGGATGGGTGGGTAGGGAGGCATAAGGGCGGGGGAGAAGTAGGGGGGTATTAAGATTAGCATGCATGGGGGGGTAGGAGAAAAGGGAGGACTGTACAACACAGAGAAGGCAAGTAGGGATTCTACAACATTTTGCTATGCTGATGGGCAGTGACTGTAAAGGGGTGTATAGGGGGGACCTGGTATAGGGGTGAGCCTTGTAAACATAATATTCGTCATGTAAGTGTAGATTAGTGATACCAAAAAAAAAAAGGGGGCAGTTCCTGTGTGGTAACCTCCAATGAGTTCTACACAAGAGTATAAAAGGCATATAAAAGTGTAGGCAAAGGGTCTGTTTGTGTTTATACAGAGAATCAAAGCCTAATGGGCTACCCTGAAAATGAACTAAGATATGATATGAAAAAGAACTTCCAAAATCAGCACTCTCTGGAAGACTCATGCCAGAAGATGATCATCAAAAATCCCCAACAAAGATCCACGCACTGCTACAGCTGTAGCTGCATTCATCCCACCAGTTCCTGGACTTGCCATGGGAAGGAGGAAGGAGATATCTAAGCTGGCCTGTGCATACAGTAAAACAACAAATTTGGCTGGATCTATACTGTTGGAACTCAACCAAGAATTAGGAGAAGTGCAAATTGTAGCGCTCCAAAATCTTACAACTACAGACTATTTACTGTTAAAAGAACATAAGGGATGTGAACATTCCCCAGGAATGGGTTGTTTTAATTTGTCTGATTTCTCTCAGACTGTTCAAGTTCAGTTGGACAATATCCACCATATCATAGATAAGTTTTCACAAATGCCTAAGGTGCCTAACTGGTTTTCTTGGTTTCACTGGAGATGGCTGGTAATTACAGGTATGCTTTGGTTATGTAACTATACTCCTATTATGTTAATGTGTGTGCGCAATTTAAGTAGTAGCTTAAAACCTATACATGCTGAAGTTACTCTACAAGAAGATATGTCAAAGAAATAATCAATCTTCCCATGTTTTCTGCCGCCTGCTACTTCTATAGCTTTTCTTCTTCCTTCCTAATTACAACCCTTAAATAGAATTCGTGCCTCATATCAAATTTACCGAGTATCATAATTCTTCCAAGTGGTAAAGATACCTCAAGACAAATGCTGGGCATAGAAGCTACAGGGCATAAATATGCAAAGAAATAAAAAGCTAACCATTTCAAACAATAAGGCTTCTCTCTCACTTACCAACTTTACATTTCCCTGTATGGCCCCGGAAGATGACTGGTTAGCCAGAGACGGGTAAGATTCCTCAAGGGAGGAACAACCTAAGACAGGCACAGTCGCAGGGGGGTCATCAGGTGAGAAATTGGGGATCAACAGAGGTGAGGCTTAGAACCTCACCCCCCCGTTCTGAGAGAAATCTTCTGCATATGTGGATGTTTTATTGCCCTTGTCTAGCTTGGATTAACACATAGTCTACAGGCACACACCTGATCATCTACATTTGCTCTCTTACAACACTAAACTCTGTTTTCTACCTTTATCTCGTATCTACCTACCACTTCAGCATTTTATTAAAAATAATAATAATAAAGAGAGAAATGTGGTATCCACATATAAATCAAGTATAAAAATCAAATGAATATTCATATTTGAACTGACTGTTTATAGTTCATAATGCATGAGCAAAACCGAAGGTTTCTGTGATGGCTGCCCTTGTACTGTTCATCATGTAAGAACTTATTCACTATGTAAGAATTTGTTCTCCATGTAAGAACTTATTTGTTATGCCTCAGAAGATTGGAGACTGATGAAAATTAGGCTTGGGGTGGATTAATGATTGTGCATTGAGCATCGACTCCCCTATACAGAATTTTATTGTTGTTAACAACCATTTGATCAATAACTATGAGAGATGCCCTCACAAAAAAAAAAAAAAGAGTATACACTTCCAATGGTAAAATAATAAGTAACCAGGATGTAATGAATATAGTCAAGATATTGTAACAGCTTGGTATGGTGATAGCTGGTGCCTAGAATTGTCATGTATATAAATGTTGAATCACTATGTTGTACACCTGAAACTAATGTAATGTAATACCGTGTGTCAACTACCCTTCAATAAAAAAATTATTATCTACAAAAAAAAAAAGATAAAATGGATGGAGATTAGGGTATTATATCTGGGTTGTGAAAATCCAAAATTGCTTTTGCCAAAAATATTTACAGATTCTACCCAGCTTACAGGAATTTTGATGCAGAAAACCTAAGTCCATGCCTCATGGAAACAGACTCACAGTGGAATATGGTGAGTTTACTGTGATAACTCAGATACTCCCTGAGCTAACCCTCAATAACTGATGATCTCATCTCTAGTGAGCAGGGTACCTCAGACTGGAGACCAGCTGTACATATTATGTATAGAAAAGAAAAGATTTTCCTATATAATTCTGAGAGTCAATGAACTCAAATCTTAATTCTGAAAAGGTAACTGGGATTACCAACATTGATCGTGGGCATGGTCCTATAGGGAAGGACACTGGACAAGAGTAGTGAGCATGTCAGATGTGGGAAAAGTGATTCCAGAATGAAGACAAGAGCTAGGAACTTGAAGGGCACTAATGTGGGAACAAGTCAGTTACCCTTACTTGTCTTTGTGAAAATGTGATCATCAAAAATCATCAGAAGAGAAATGAAAAATACGTATCACCTTATTACAGTGATAAGACAGAGACCCAAAGATTTATGGAGGCCCACATATTTTATAAAGTCATCACACTTTTTAATTTCTGAAAACTAATCAAGCAGAGCAGTAGTGTGCTGCATCATGACCTGGTGAGGTTTTCTCAAAAGCTAAATGAAACAAATGTTCAGGTGAAAAAATTCTATTAATATGGGAGATGTTTCATAATGAAATAGCTAAAAAGAACATAAGAAAATTGTTCAAAATTCAGAGGAAAAGACAGTGCAACCTTCAAGTCCCCTATATGCAAATCTGATGGAAGTGGGAAAGACGGAACCCTTGGATGTAATGACTGGCCCCAGAAATACCCATGGGGCGAAAGCCTGAGAGCTTGTAAGCAACATCAGCTCCAAATGACATTTAGCTTCTTCAAATGAGGCCCATTTCACTCTTTCAGTCACTCATTCCATAAATATTTAATACCTGGTGCTTTCCATGTCCCAGGCTCTACAGGGATCCAGAGTATCAGTGCTTCCCAGTGCTCTCATGACATAATCAGCCACAATTTTAAGATATTTTCTTTAAGTATGAAAAGAACATTTCCCAACCTCCATTCCACACTAGACCCCCTTCCTGTCAAGGCAGATTTAATGATTTTCATAGTACAATGTTCCTGCTGCTGTGTGGCTCCCTTTAATTTGGGTAGGCTGTTTAGTGCTTACCTCCCCATTGGTCTCTGAGCGCCTTAGACACAAGGACAATATGCATCCTCGTGTTTGCAGTCCTTAGAAGAATGTCTCACACATTGTAAGCACTCTGTAAGTATCTGGTAATATTCAGCAGCTCTGCTGACGGGTCTAAGACTCTGAACCTCAGTGTCCTGATTAGTGAACTGGGTGGGACAATTAAGCAAGAGCAATGTGACAGAGCTTGGTACAGGCAGGTACTTGTGGGGACACAAGCCTCTGCACATTCAGCCCTCCTTCTCCTGAAAAAAGCAATTAATTTCCCTTTGGGAAATCACTTCTTTACTATCTTAGGTCATGTGATATCAGTGGTGTAGAGACCACCTGCTTTCTAGGCTTGGGCATAACGAAAGCCAGATCAATGAGAGTCGGTGAATATTTGCTTTCTGCCTATTGCTGAAACAGTTGGGAAAAGACTCTCTTGTTCCATGGAGGTTGCTAAGTGACTTAGATATTAAGCTTTGTCCACATGCACAGCCTGTCTGCAAACACTATTTCTACAGTTTCCTGAAATGCCATTCATTGTAAGACACTCCATTATTTTATGTTCCACCAATAATGAAGAAATTGTAAGATAAATGTTGATTTCACATACATATGAAAATGAGAGGAAAAACGTGCACTTTAGCATTTATTGAACAGAGTAAAAGCAGCACAGAGGAAAAGAAAGGAAGAGATGTATAGAGAGGCTCAATGCCATCATTCGATCTCTTAGATCCACCCATGCCTAAATCCTTGAGCTAATCCTGAACTTCTCAGGTTCAAATTCTCCTTAAACTGCTGTAACAAAGCACCACAGAGTGGCTTAAACAATAGCAACTTATTGTCTGACAGTTCTGGAGGCTAGAGTGCAAAATCAAGTTGTCAGCTGGTGGTTCCTTCTGAGAACCAGGAGGGAGTCTCCCTCCTTGGCTTGAAGACAGCCGTCTTCTCCCTGTATCTTCATATTTTCTTTCCCCTGGGAACATCTCTGTGTTCAAATTCTTCTTTTTATGAGGACATCAGTCACACTGGATTAGGGGCCTCCCGATAACCTCATTTTAACTTAATCACCTCTGAAATAATCCTATCTGCAAACAAGGTCATATTCTGAGTTACTGGGGGCTAGAACTTCGAAGTATCTTTTTTTAGGAAGACAAAATTCAACCCGAAATAGAGGGAATAAATTCCCTTTTACAAGAGCTAATTTAAGTTAGGTTCTTATCATTTACAACCAAAAGACTTCTTCTGCTCAGTAAATATGTACCCTTCCATTCAGTAACTAAATATTCTTTTAAGTCCCAGCATGTTTCCAGAAATGGTTGGTGATATGTACAGGCATAATTTTTATTTGGTCAATTCAGTTCCTTCTGAGTAGTTAGTTCTTAAAGGGAAACCAGAGGCTCAGGATAAGGCAGGGCAGGAGAACCTGGGCTCTAACTTTGCACTGTTATGAATGAAGCTAGCCAAATCAACTACAAAAAGAATAGCAATTTCATTTCAAAGACAAGTATTATGAATATTTGAAAAGAATATCAATCTAAGGATGAAAATACCTATTTGGGAAAAAAAATCTGACTACCACTTTCTTTCTGATACTGGCGAGCCCCTAAACAGAGCTGGAGTGCAAAAAGGACAAACCCAGACTGCCTCACTGCGTAATTGTGAAGACCAGATGAAAAATGTGAGTAAAACCTCCTGGCAAGCTATAGATCTCTATACAAAGTTAAGTATTGTGGGCTTTTTCCCTCCTAACCGATGTTTAGACACAGTGTTCACTATATATATGTTCCCTCATTTAATCTTCACAATTCCATGAAGCAGTTCAGTTAGTTCTATTATTCATCCTAGTTTTCAGATAAGGAAATTGAAAAAGACAAAGAAATGTTTCCAAACTCAGATAATTATCAGCTAATAAGTCATGTAGTCCAGATTTGAATCCATGTATGTCCAGAGCTTAAGCTTTTAACAGAAGACATTTACAGAGATACAAATTTGCATATAGATACACTAAAGAACAATAGAAAAAGTGGCCCCAGATGTTTGGTAAAAGCTTTTATTGGGTTTTAAATGATGAGACTGAAGCACGTGTTTATCCTCTGCCTCTGAAAACAGGACTGCTGGCTGAGAAAGCGCCGTGGAGGCTGAAAGCCCAGTCATTGGACAGGAATTCATTACTCTCTCATTCTGAGAGCAGCCGCCTCATGCAGAATCTGGCTGTCAGCATCCAAGGACCACTCTGCCTTATGATCAACGTGACTCCTTTGCTCAAGCTGAGCCTCTCCATCTTGGGTTTCTCCTCACTAAGCAGGCTGTTCTGGCTGTTGTTCTCACTCTACTGATGTACTGATGTCTGTCTCATTGTTCCAGGTTGTATTTCACTGAGTTTTTCAAAAGTGTCCCTTCTAGCTACCTGGTGAATGAATGTCCTCCATCAGCTGACAACTTGCAACTATTACCCTGATATCCCGATGCATGTCACACCTTCTCACTAAAGTCCAAAGAACAATATCCATTTTGTGTCTATGGTATGACAGATCCCAAACTCACCAGAAAAGTGGGTAGCATTCCCTGAACATTCTGCACTTTGAATTTTTTCCAAAACAAAACTGATACCAAAAGCTGAGGCGTTGAGAAGAGAAAATAACCTGGGGCCATGACAAAGTTGTAGTAACACCAGGGATCATTAGTGATCAACTGCAGCCCCAACAGTGGACAAAGGAGCTCCCTTAGTCTGAGCCCCTAGGCCCCCCTAGGCCCAGAACATGTGACTTACAAAAGACCTCACAAGAGAAAGAATAATCAGCCTGGCTGTGATGGCAGAGGCCCTGTCCCACCCATTTACCTAGTGCTCAGCAGCGAAAGCAGCTTTGAGGGCCAAAGTCAGAAAAAGGAATCTGTGCACCCAGAAATTCTCAGTTAGGATTGTGTCTATTGTCTTCCTGATTTCATGTTGATAACTTCTTGATTGTTTAACTGAATTGTAAAACAGCTTTGCAAATAGCTGTATTATCCAAAGCTCTAAAAATGTCAGTGACTATTTTGTATCCAGGCTAGTAGCTAATTTCAATATTCATTCAATCATTTATTCAACTAGGATTTTACTAGGAATCTACTATGAGCCAGGAAAATTAGATGTCCAGGGTAGGGATATGAATTACAATTTAATGTGGCATTGTAAGAGAATGCCTCACTTAGAGGGAACCTATTAGCAAAAGCCTAAGAGAAATGTAGGAGAAAGTCATGTGGATATCTAGTGGAAGAGCATTTTAGGAAGAAGGGAACAGCCTGTGCAAGGGCCTAGAGGTGGGCATGTACCTGGAATGTTTAAAGAAAGACAAGGAAGCTAATGTGGCTCAAAAAGCAAGGATAGTAGGAGGTGAAGTCACATGCACATGAAGTCATAAGAATGTTCATAGAAGTTTTATTAATAATAGCCAAAACCTGAAATCAACATAAGTATCTATCAGTACTAGAATGGATAAATTATAACTACATAATGTAACTGTACATAAAAAATGAGAAAGAATAAAGACTACAGGTTCTCCCAATAGTATGGATGAATCTCAAACACATGGTAGGGAAAAGAAGGTAACTGCTTTATAATAAAAACTGCATGACTCTGTTTATATAAACTTTACAAAAAAGGCAAAACTAATACATGCAGTTAGAAGACAGACTATAGTTACCTTTGAGGAGAGCAGAGATATTTATCATTGGGAAGAGGGTAGAAGGGGTCTTCTGGGAGGGCTGAGTGGATGTAATATGTTGTATTCATTTTGTGGTAATCTCTTAGCATTTGTGCACCTTTCTGTATACATTATACATCAACTTTTAAAAAGAAAAAATATACAGTAGTGAATGGAAGAATCTGAGATAATAAGAACTTGACAAAGCTCTTTTTTTCAGACAATTCTTTCAAGAAATTTTATCATGAGGGGAGCTGAGATATGGGACAATAGTCAAAGGAATATTTTAAAGATGGGAGAAATGACTGTTTTGGAAACTCCACTTACTCATATTTGCCTCTTACTTACTTAGCAGGTTTCTTTAAATTGACTCATTTTTAACTTAGGTTTTATTTAAAATGCAAATTCCATATTATGACTTGCCATAATAGAAGTAACTATAAAAATACCATGAAAACAAGTCATTCAATTAAAATAATTTAAAGATGTAAAAACAAGTAAATGTAAGTAAAAATCAGTCAAAATGAGCTGCAAAAATGATTATCTAAGAATAAGTTCTTCAATCAGCAAACTAGAGCTCCTAATGATCAGGGGAAAAGGGCATTCTGTTCCATGTCTGCATAACCATCACTACCACTGTTTGCTGTTTCATAATCATCTTCACCATTACACTTTAAGTATTCTGTTTTAACACTTCCTCATACTGAATTCAACAGAGGAACAAAATCAAAACACAGTCCACACAACTCTATGACCAAAAGGATGCTGACTCGCCCAGCACTTGAGGTTGTCCCCAGGTCCGTGTCTCCCTGACTTAGAGGGAAATTTAGCTTTGAGGAAAAGCCTTCCCTTCGTGCCAACTGAGCATCCCCACTCCCACATCTCTGGTTGAAAAGTGCTGGGGTGTGTGCTGGGGGATTGGTGCTGCTCACCTGTGGCTGTAGCAACGTTGTCTGAAACTAGGCAAAGGTAGGAGAGCATCCCAGAGGGGCCCCCAATGCCCACTGAGTCCTCAGGCTCCAAATCATCTCCCCACTCCACATTTTAGAAAAACACTGATTCAAAACAATAGAGGCACTACTTTCCAAATTAAAAGTCAGGGTACTTTCACGGGTGCCCAGAAAATCCAGAATGTGTAGTGCTATACCTAGGACATTCATTTATTAGCCCACAAATTCACACATTTTTTATCAACACTAGTACTGGACTGCAGAGATATGAAAATTAGTATATATAATCCCTACCCCCAAGGTAAGGTTTCCAGATAAAAATACAGAATGCCCAGTTAAATCTGAATTTCAGATAAATATGGATTTTTTTGGATATGTCCCAAATACTGCATTAGACATACTAAAATATATCTAATATTGAATCTACATTAAGTATGTATCTATTGTTTATTAGAAGTTCAAATTTGACTAGGCCTGTATTATTTGCTAAATCTGGGCGACTGAGTCAATTAAAATGATATAGCAAGAGAGAGTATAACAAGTGCCAGGGCAAGGGGTATCTTCCCAGGGTGTTTGGGCGCATGGCAAAGATGTCAGGGTGCTGGTAACAATTACATCTCAGTCCTCTGCTGATAATTTATGAGCAGTACCACTCATTGAATTTAATAACACACCATCATGATTTGTTATTTACCTTTTTGATGCATATATGTTTAGTCTCCAGAACTAGATCCTAAGTTGATTGAAGACAGGGGCCATTTCCTTGTGCTCCCCATCCTGGTACTGACAGGCATACTTAAGATATGTAGTAAATTACTGCATGAATTGATTCAAATGGTCTTCTCCTTTCAAACAGTAAATCACTCTGTTCAGTGAAATCATTTTTAATTGATGTCTTCCTCTTTAATTTCAGTCTTCAAATGTTACAGCCAAGAATCTAGTCTGGAACTTGGGAGTCATAAATTAGTAGTGAATTGTGGGCTGTATGTAATGCAGCAACCTCCTGTGTTAATTTCACCATGGATTCAATGTGGTTGCAATGGGCATCTTTTTGTTCCTTCCTAAGACCCCCCACTGGTAACAAATCTTGGCTGGATTTGATTACTACAGCTGTAGTCCAATGACTGTAAGAACACTTCTCTGCAAACACACCCCACCCACACTTAAGCTCCCCTTTAACCTACTGCAGTTTGGAACTGCCCCCTCCTTCCCCTACTGATGTCTACCATAGCTGTTGAAGTGCAAGGGAAGATAACTTTTCTGACCTCCTCTCCTAGCCTCAGCCCTAAAGGCAAGAACTAGACAGGATGCAGCCCTGTTTCTGCTGAGCACATTCCCCCAAAGTGGCAGCTTTTATCAATAATTTCTAAGGTAATATATTGCATGAGGTCTAAGTTAGACGGATCACGAAAAAACTACAAGAACCATGCAAGAAATGTGTAGACAAGGTAATCAAATGGGGAGCATTCTTTAAAGTGTGGTTCTTTCCCTTCAACTCCTTAAACTGAATCTGGATCATTATTCCTGCCCACCTCTGGGCCCAGAACATACTTTGTGGTCTGGCCTAATCAAAACTCTTTCCAATTTTTTTTTTTTTTTTTTTACCACAATACCCCTAAGAGAAGAAGACAGCAACCAAGCCTAGAGTGTTTTAAGGACTGGAAGCCTCACCCCAAGTGGCCACCAAGGTCCAAAATGCCTTTAATGTCTGTGCAACATTATTAGGCCCATTTTCTTGATTATATGGTTATAAAGTTTCCCCTGATTTATGTCAAAGATTTATAAAGGTGGACACTAGGTACAATGGTAAGGACAGATTTTAATCAGTAATATACTACTGTAATAGGAAGAAGTCCAGCTCCCAACTTTGTTTTGTATTGAAGTGACTGGGGTCGGGGGTAGGGGAGGTTAAAGAGAAAGGTAGAGAGGAGTGAATTGGGGCTCCGTAGATTCAGGGAACCGAAAAAAAAAAATCAGGGAGTATGTATAATTGCTAACTAGCGCTTATAGAGGTTAGCACCCTATGCTTCCCCAGAGGCTGGGAGGCACCCTATCTTCAAAGTTGGCTGGAAAGAGTAGAAGCAGTACGTTCTTGGGGCAGTCTTCCGTTTTCCAAGGCAGGCACTTTAACAGACCCAGGGTCATTCTAGGAACGTGGCCTTGAGCGGTTAGAAACCATGTTAGTGTTTGATCAAGTCTCCAGAGTACAAGGTTTAGGCCCAGCAGGGCAGAGGGCTCACCGGAGTATGGCTAGTTTGGTCATGGAGATAATTTTTGTCACTTAACGGTTAAATTGTTTACTAAGCGCCCGTCTCCCTTCCCAGAGTCCACAGAAAGGGTCCAAAGAATGCTGTAACTCTGAAAAGCCTTGCGGTTAGCAGCACAATACGACCACGGAGACCCTAATTCTCGCAGCGACACTTTTTCAGGTTTAAAAACCCCCACACCGAAACGGCAGCGGCGCTCTTTAAATTTCAGCGGCTTCGGCTGGGAGAGAACTACTACTCCCAGCAGTCCCGACGAGAGCGAGAACGCCCAACTTCCGGAACACCGTTTCCCATCGGCTCACGGCTCCGGGTTCCGCGCGCCATCAGGAGGCCGCCCAGGGGTCAGGCGGGTAGCGGCGGCCGAATGGCAGAGCCGCGAGCCGCCGTCGCGTCTGCCAGCCGCGGGCTAAGAAACCGGAAGCGGCGGCCACGAAAAGCGCAGTCGGCGGCGTGCTGGCGTCACTTCCGCCGGGCGGGCCGAGTGAGCTCCCGCGCAAATTGAAAGGTCTACCCTGCATTGGGCGCGCGGCTGCAGCCCGGCTCCTCGCGTTCTGCGCCGCCCGCCTCGGTGAGTCTCGTAGACCTTATCCTGCGGCCCGGGGGAGCACGGGGAGAGCCCTCCCCGGAGAGGGAGCGGAGCGGGCCGCGCCGAGGCCTGGGCCGTCTTGCTGGGTCCCGACCTCGCGGCAGATCCCGTGGAGGGCCGGGGCGGCCGCCAAAGGGCCGCCGGGTGGGGCGCGCCCGGGCCGCCCGAGTGCTCTGCTGTCAGCAGACGCTACCGGCCCCGTTTTTGCAGGCAATCCGCCAACGTTGAGGCGTTAACAAGTACACTGCTGTCTTACTGTCGTGCAGGCCGAAGGAAGTGTGTCTCTGGACAGGGCTTGCGGGCCTCTCCTCCTACCGATGGGACTGGAATAGGGCGGCGACGCCGCGGCCGCTGGTAGCTCGCGGGCCTGGCGCTCCCGGAGATGCGACGTGCAGCGCGGCACCCGGTCGCTCCAGCTGTGCTGCAGAGGGCGTACTTATTCCAGGATACTTACCTAGCCTAGAAGAAACATACAAGTTTCTCGACATGTGTACTGTACCAGTTCTCCCCAGAGTGAAAGGAAACTGTTTAGGGACGCTATCCGAGAGGTCGGAGACTGTTTTACTCAAGCTGGCTTGAGGACCGCCTACATCGACGTTACCTGTGGTGTGTGCAATTCAGAATCCTCCTCACTCCACAACTAGTGAATCATAGTCACTAGGAGAGGAGTTGAAAATCTTCCAAGTTCTGAAATTTGAGAACCGCTGGACGAGAGCATCAGAGTGTCAACAGGGTAAGGCTGACTTCTGACCCTGCACTTTCTTTCCTCCCAAACCTAATGCTTGGTGGGAGAGATTCAATGTTAGGAAATGCTAAGCAACTGCTCAGCGCCCACGCTTTTGCTTTTATCATGGGAAGTGGTGTGGGCGAGGTGTAGTGGTCTGGGAAAGGACCGTGGCAGCGCCACAATTTTTTGTATAAATAGGGCTCAGAGGCTGCAATCTGGGTGGAAGAGGGTGGGAAGTTAAAGCATTCGTCTTGAAGCTGTGTTTGCTCTGCAGACACCGGTTCTCATCTCACGGGGTAGCCTGCAGAGAGTGTGGAGTTGCCTCTAGGCACCACCCCCTCACTGCTTATATAACAGAATGCTCATTGCTGGAATAATGCATTCTGGTGGCAGTGAATTTCAGGCCTAAAAACAAGCAGATCTAGTTCTGTAATTCTGTTTGTTTTGTTTTTCAGTGAAATGCCTACAAATTTTCGAGTTTCCACTACTATGCTGATTTGCATGTTAGCTCTTACAACGCATGTGGGAGAGGCAATGTGATGCCATAGATTTTAATAATGCCTTTTTGAAGAAGAGAAACATACTTTTTTTAGAACCTCCTGTGTGCCTAGTACTGTTAGGGGCTTAGAGCATACATTATTATTCCAAGTAAGAAAGCACTTTGGAAAGAATAAGCATTAAGGAATTGTCTAGTGGCATTAAGGACAGCATTAGTGATTAGTCTAAATATTCAAGACTATGGAAATTGGCAGGGAGTAAAGTAGCCCAGTTAAAATATTAAAGAGTAGTGATGCTCAAATATCTAAATAGTAACAGTTATGTCAGTTTCCAAGCTCTTTTTCTTCATGCTTATAAAACTTTTGGGTAGATGTATTTTGCTTTAAATATGGTCATTTTCCCTTCCTCTTTTCATATCATGTAGTTAACTTGGCACTATGGGGATACACGGATTATTGCAATTCATCAAAGAAGCTTCTGAACCCATCCACGTGAGGAAGTATAAAGGGCAGGCAGTAGCTGTGGACACATATTGCTGGCTTCACAAAGGAGCTATCGCTTGTGCTGACAAACTAGCCAAAGGTGAACCTACCGATAAGTAAGTCTGAACCTGTTGTTAATTCTTTGCCAATTAAGAATGGGACTTACAATGCCTTTTTTTTTTTTTTCCAGAAAGGAATCATTTTCATTCAATTCCAGATTTATCAAGTGAGAGTGAATGTTTTAGAATGTTGAGAGAAGGAATGACTTCCCTCTAGATATAGGCCTATTTTTTATTCTTTGTTATAAGCCAGAGTATCAGGACACCAGTGGACATAAACCAATTATGTCTCTTTTATCTAAGATAAACTTTAAAACAATATTCTGAAAATCCGTGGTGATTTCAGATGCCCACTTTTTGGGTATAGACAACGCACTGCCAAGCCCTGTTAGCAAAACAAAGCACTTCAGAGGGACAAGGGTTCTGACTTCCTTTTACTTCAGTTGGGACCAAAAATGTTGGTCATGTTGATATCCAGTCATTTAAGGCTTAAGTGATACTCTCATTTAAGGCTAGTTCAATGGACTGTCTTCCCTGTTTCTTAAATAGAAACATTAGAAAAATAAGTATAATTTCAGGACGGATTTGTCAGAGGAATTTGATCACTATTACATACTTTCTTTTGTAATAAATAATTTGTCTCCTAGAGGAAAAGTCACAGATCTTATGTTATTAACTTAGGAACAATAGACAGTAGGTAAAATGTGTTAATCCTGTTTGTTTCCTAGAGGAGGGAAATGTCATTATTGAATGGTGGATGTTTCTCAGGCCTATCAAGTTAATTTGACCCAAGGTGACCTGTAATAATTGAAGGAGCCTCAGCACTCTGCCATTCCCCCTGATAGGATCATTTTTTGTAAGCAATTTCTTTCCACAACTAAATTTGGACAGTTGCAACTGTAGTTGAAGACTACTAGTTTTTCACTGCTAGTAGCCTTTCTTTGAATATTCCATTATGGTGGGAGAACTTTATCTCTAGATTTTTGTAATTCGTGATGATTCTGAGATTTTTTGACTCATTAAAAAGTCCAAAATCCAGGGAATATTCTTCATTGTTAGAGATGTCAGTGATGAACTGCACCTGCATATAGTAGGTGCTTAGTAAATGTTTATTGGACTTAAATATTTCAGGACTTCAAACAAATGAAGTGTATTTAATTTTTTTTCCTCATAGCAACTAATAAGTAGCATCTGATAGTGTTTATTTTCCTTTTCTTGTCCACCTTTGGAATCAGGGTATTACCCAGAAATGGTCAGAAAATGTAGATGAACTTATGATAAACTTTTATGACCATTATAAAGAATGAAGTAGATATATATGTTATATGTGCTGACCTGGAAATACGTGTAAAATGACGGCACCAGGTGTCTGATATATTTGTATTTTGTCTAGTTAAAAAGTAAATAAATTTCCTTTGAAATTGATTATAAATCATGCTTGCTTTCTCCTATTTATATTGGATATTTAATCCATAGATCCCAATCATCGTTCTGTAAATCGGTGCAGGCCTGTTGTCGCTAGTTTACAACTAAAAGAAAAATAAGGACAACATAGTGAGTCTTTTATTAAGCTGAATATATTTTATCTAAAAGATCTTTTAAGATTATGTCTTTCTATTCCTATTTTTTGAGTTAAGATATCCTTTTCTTTATGAAATAATGAAAGTTTTAAGTATAGCTATTTTTGTTAATTGCCTTGGCAGGATAAAAAACTAAATGCAATGTGTGATCCTTGGTTGGTCCTGGAATGAGAAAAAAACTGTAGCAATGCTGTGCTGGCACCAGCTCATTCATTACAAGCTTGCTATACACCATCTCCTCCAAACTCAGCATTCATGGGTAGTTTACCTGCCATTGTAGAAAACCATTCAAATCAGGAAAATTGGAAAATGCTACTAATCAGGCACCCCTTCCCGCAGAACTGGTTGTTAAACATTTATCAGGCCACAGGTGGTTATAAGAAACATTATTGGGACAATTAGACGCATTTTAACATAGATTGTATTTTAGATGATATTTTATTACTATTAAATTTTCTGGGTATGATAATGGTGTTGTTGGAGGATTCAGGTATTTGTTGTACTATTCTTTCAACTTTTCAATAGATTTGACATTTTTCAAGACAGAAAAAAAGGCAGTGGAAGAGAAAGGCAAGATTTAGAACCACAAAATGTCAGAAATGAAGGGGTAGCAAAGCCTTTTAATCTATGGATGAGGAAAGCAAGGCTTGGAGAGTCAGAGCAAGTATCACATATAATGGCCCGTAGGATTTGAACCCAAGTCTTACTTAGAGTTTCCATTTCCAATGAAAACATTTGCTTAAAAAAGCAAAATATAAACATCTTTTTCCCATAATATGTCTCATCTGATTTTAAAAGGAACAAAAGTGTTACTTTACAAGATGAAAGCACTGAAGTACATTTTTCATTATTTTCATAGGTACGTAGGATTTTGTATGAAATTTGTAAATATGTTACTGTCTAATGGGATCAAGCCTGTTCTTGTATTTGATGGATGTACTTTACCTTCTAAAAAGGAAGTGGAGACGTCTCGGAGAGAGTAAGTTGATTCTCTAATCTCTAACTTAATTAGTTGCATTAAGGTCTGATGTGTGGTCTGTGTGATACCAGTGTTTTTTATTTTAACTTGTTGCGGCTTATTTATAACCCAGTACATGAACAAATTTCCTGAAATATTCCATGTGTGGTAGAAAAGAATGTGTATTCTCCAGTTATTTAGTGGAAGATTTTATGCCTGTTCAATAAATCAAGCTTATTGATTCTATTATTCAAGTTTTCCATACCCTTACTGGCTTTTGTTTTTGTATGTCTACTTAATCCATTAATTACTGAGAAAACATAATAAAACTTCACTGTGATAGTGGATTTGTCAGTCACCCTGTAGTTCTGTACATTTTTTTTTTGCTTTGTTTTGAGACTCTTGTATTAGTTGTATTCCAAGTTTAAAATTTGTTATATTTTTGTGGTAAATTGAAACATGTAGTGAGTCATTTAGCCTCTAGTTGTCCGTTTTTGTTCTAAAGTCTGGTCCATCTGATGCTAATATCTGTTTACCTTAGTACCTTACTATGTCACTGGTTTTTAGGTTTGCCTCCTATAAAGAACACATCACTCTTTTTTTAAATCCATTCTGTCGATCTTTGCCATTTAAAAAAATCTTTTAAATGAGGAGTTTTAGTCCTTTTGTATTGAAGACTACTAGTTTTTCATTGCTAGTAGCCTTTCTTTGAATATTCCAGTATGGTGGGAGAACTTTATCTCTAGATTTTTGCAATTCTTGATGATTCTAAGATCTAGTTACTAATAGATTTTGATTCATTGTTTCTTTTACTTGAGATTTTACATTTGTCCTGCTAGCATTTTTTTTTTTGGTAATGACTACCTTGCTTGACCTCTGAATTGTCTTCTTCCACTCTTCTTCTATTGTGCCTTGTTTTCTAGTTAAAAAGTGATGTGCTGTATTTCTATTCTTTCAGTAATTATACTAGAAATTTTACCAAGCATATTTAACAGAATCTAGTAATTTTATAATAGATCGGAGAAAGAATTTATGTATTTTAGTGAAGCAACTACATCCCTCTGTTCTTGTTTTTCCCCTTTATTAGTTTTTTTGTGTCCTGGAGTCATTGTGTTGTATAGGAAAGACCCAAGGGAACCTTCTGTGAGGGGGGCCTGGTTTGGGCCTCTTGGGGCTTAGAATCACACAGGGTTCATCAGGTCTAGGTTTTTTAATCTAGCTGTATTTACAGGGCTCTGATGCTTATCAAGAAGTTCATAAAGTTTATTAAAGGATTTACTGAGACCATTTGAGCCCACATTCTAATACAAATAATATACAGTTTATGAAACAGACTTTTAAGAAAAAGTTCATTAGTTCCAGGTTAGTTCTAACAACTGACATAATGGTGACAACTCTAAACCAGTGTGACTAAAGGACTAGTCCAAACCATATCCCAGCAGGCGTCCCCTACCCTGTCCTTCATTCTAATTACAGATAGTTATTCAGTTTGTTTTGCTAATCACCAGAATAGTAAAAATGTTTCATCTATCTGTGATCTAAGGGCTCTTTCTGTCTTATCTCTGTAGGATCAGCTGTTCTGTGCTGCTGTAGCAGTGGAAGGGGGACTTCAACTCCTTCTACAAAGTCTCTTTATCTGTGGAGCCCAGCCTAAAAGTGGAGCTGGGAAATGTGTGTGTGTGTGTGTGTGTACATGCACACTTACTTAAAAATAAAACCTCAGGAGTCCAGACTGACATCCTAATTTAAATTCAGGACTCCAGGGTTCTTAGCACTTGACTTCTGCACTGCATGTTTATCTCCATACTGAGCATCCTTGTTTTCAAGGGGACAGGGGACAGGATGATAAATTAGAACATCTTAATTACTCACTTATTTTATTCCACCTTTTACTCACAATAGATTCAGAGTAAAATATTAATATTATTGAAAAGTTGAATTTTCTTTCTTTTTCTTCTTTTTTCATGTAATGCTCTTTCTCTCCCTATTTTAAAAATAGTGGTTCTACATCATCAGAGCACATAACTAGTGATCTCTCCCTCTCTGACCCTATTTAGTGTTAATTCTATAAATTATTATATATTTGATGGTTATTACCTGTCCTTACACTGATGTCTCTTGTGTTTTTTCTGAAGTTTGTTTTCTAGTAGATTCTATAGAAAAGCTCACAAAAACAGTATTTCTTAAGTGTCCTGTATGTTGATAAAGTTGCACATTTTAAAACTTGAAAATTTGGATGGTATAAAAGCCTTGAGTCACATTTTCTTAAGTGTCTCAGTTGCTCCATTTTCTCATGACTTAAGTATTGCTGTGGAAAAGTCTGGCAATAGCTTGAAAGTATGTGCATTATAAATCACTTGTTCTTTTAGCCTAGAAGCCCAAAAGATCAGAATTAATATTCTCAGGGATCTGGTTTGCACTTTCAAATGAGTCAACTCTTTATATTCTAGGACAATTTCTTGAATTACAGTTTTATTTGTACTTTTTGTGTCAACCCTTTAATTTTTTTTTCCCTTGCAGAAGACGACAAGCCAATCTTCTTAAGGGAAAGCAGCTTCTGCGTGAAGGGAAGGTCTCAGAGGCCAAAGAATGTTTTACCCGTTCTGTCAATGTCACACATGCTATGGCCCACAGAGTGATCAAAGTAAGCTAAGTGAGAAATAAAGCCAGGGTAACGAGAGAAATTATTCTAAGCCTAACCTTAAGGAAGGGGCAGATGTCAGAAGAAGGAAGCAGTGTCTTTAGACAGGAGAAGGTTCCCACAGTTTCCAAGGGGGAAATTCTAAGAAGTGACGCTCTCCCTTTCAACGGAAGTCACTTGGATGAGCTCCATCCACATGTTGTTCCAGAAAGAGAGAAGGAACTATTTCCTGGAGGTTCAGTGTCATCACACATTCATAGTCTTCAATGCTCTGGAGTGTCCATCAGATACCTATTGATCCAGCCCCAGAAGTTCTCAGACTTCTAGTCTCCTTAATCTGTTTCTGCTTAGAATCTACTTTCCTTCTCACCCTATATCTTACTGTCAACATGCCCACAATCCCAGCCTTCACTTCCCCTTTCTTGGGCCTGTGATCAAACTACTTGATAAACAAATGGGAAAATAAATTTAGCGATTAGATTCAATAGTTTTATTAATATACTGTCATACAGACTTAAGTAGTCAAGCAAAATCTGACTTTTGGGGAAAATGTATTCTAGGCTGCAGATAAATGTCTTGTATACTTTGGAGCATAACCATTTTTAAAATGGAAGGGTTCTGTAATTTGAAATAATGAAGTTTTGTAGCTTGTAGTCACCTCCCACCCATACCCAGCCCGAAATGTATAGCAGTATTTTTTTTCTCCAAATTTATAAATTGATTTTCAAAAAAAGATTTCTTAGTAGCTATATGATTAGTTCAATATACACTAGGATTAAAAGTAGAAAAACTTCAGAGGAAATGGTTTCTGAAAATGTTATTAGTGTGGGTATGTTGAGGCTGGTAATGAAATGGGCTTGAAATGGAGTCATTCAGTGCTTCCCAGATGCTACTCTGGAGGTGGACTGTGATCCTTTTTCACAGGCTGCTCGGTCCCAGGGAGTGGATTGTCTCGTGGCCCCATATGAAGCGGATGCACAGCTGGCCTATCTTAACAAAGCTGGTATTGTACAAGCCATAATCACAGAGGATTCTGACCTTCTCGCTTTTGGCTGTAAAAAGGTACTTAAGCACAACTACTGCATACTGCTTTTCCACGTAGGTGGGCATCATAAGCATAGCAAGTATAAATTGAGGAGCTAAAGTTTTTCTTCTTCAGGAATAATTATTTATTTTATATACTACCTGCAGTGAATATGTACTTACAAAGTCAATACTTATTTTATTTAACATGAAGAGAAGGGTTTTGCTGCTTGGCATTTGTGTAATCTGGGAGCTTTTCCAGCTGTTAGAGTAAAGCCGTGAAGTTAAAGCATTTTGTTTTGTCCAAATTCTTTAATAGCATGTAGACTTATTAGTCTTATTTTGTTTAATAATCATAACTTATGTACTTTATATTTTTCAATTGGGTTAGATAAAGAAACTAACTTATCTACTAATGACATGCTCTTTAGTTATTTAGAATTGTGTATAAAACTGTTCAATGGAAAATTTTATCATGATAGAGTAAGGGGAGAAATTAAGATACAAAACTATAGGGTGATCTCATTTTTGTTAATACTTCTATTATTTATCTTCTCTGTATTCCTCATCAGTGATTTGAAGAATCTATGCCAAAAGGTTAGTTCTGGGTACCTGTGATAGATGAGAGATTTGGAGCAACTTCCATTTTCATCTTCCTGAATTTCTGTGTTTTCTATGTTTAAATTTTCTGCAATGAATATGTATTACTTTAATAAAAAAAGTTATTTTAAAATGTAAAAGTGGAAGGTAAGGAGAAAATGTTATTTGTATGAATTGCTCTTTGATCACCATGACAACCTTATAATGTAAGTAGGAAATAAAGAGATGCGGAAAGGGCATTCTGAGCCATGGCTGTCCAGTTCTTGTTATGACCTTGGCATAGCTCATGCTTCAGTATCATTTAATTGCAAACATCACAATAATTAACTAGCCCACCTATCTCTCCTCTCTCAGTGTTATGATGAAAAGCAAGAAAGATTTCTTAGACATGTTGCAGTGGATTAGATAATGAAACATAAAAATGTCCCTAATATGTGCTAACATTTTCCCTTCCTTTTGAAGGTGATTTTAAAAATGGACCACTTTGGAAATGGACTAGAAATTGATCAGGTTCGTCTAGGAATGTGCAGACAGCTTGGGGATGTGTTCACAGAAGAGAAGTTCCGTTATATGTGCATTCTTTCAGGCTGCGACTATCTCTCATCACTGCGTGGGATTGGATTAGCAAAGGCCTGCAAAGTACTGAGACTAGCCAACAATCCAGATATTGTAAAAGTAAGAGTGATTTACCAAGGGTCATATTCACTTTCTGAAACATTTCTTAATAGATACACACTCAGAATATGGATTTTAAATATTCTATTATGTCAATAGCCTTTATTGTATCTTTCAGAAGAGAAATTGACTAAGATAATTGATAAAAACATCGCTTTGGACAACTGATGAACCATTGTTTCAGCAATTGACAAAAATAGTAATTTTTAAAATGAAGATTAATATAAAGGGACTTAGGGCAAAATATTGTCAGGTGGAATTAATGTTAAAGTGCACAACCTTTTTTTCTGTCATACTGCTCTGTAGTAGTGGTTCTCAAACTTTTTGGATTGATGAGCCCTTTACATTCAAAAGTTCTTTGTAGCAATAATTATTTTTTATATTTGTTATAGCTGTTGATATTTACTGAATTAGAAATTAAAACCAAAAATTTAAGTGTTTATTAGTTCACTTCAAATTGATAACATGTTAACATAAATAGCGTATTTTTATGAAAAACAGTCATCTCTTCTAAAAGAAATGAAAATCAAGAGAGGAATTGCACCTTTATGTAAATCTCTTTAATGTAGTTTAATAGAAGACAGCTGGATTATCATAGTCTCTTTTACAGTCTTTTGAATATCACGTGTCCATTAGAACAAACTCTGAGACACTGTACATTACTGCTTTGATGTCTTTACCTTAAGAAATAAGCACAGATTAGGGGAGCTCATTTCCCCCACTTTGAGTAGTTCTTTAAAGCCCTTAGAGTTTGCAGAACAGAATTCCCAATTTCTGTTTCCTAGAGTACAAGGTGTGAGAGTATAAGGGCTAAGGATGATGTAGTATAATGGGAAAATTCCTATATTGGGAGATAACAGTGGGAAGAGAGCAACATGCCCCAACCAGCCTATTACTCTAGGATCACTTCAGTACCCTGGGCCTTCCCTTCAGAGACTTTGAATTTGCTCTAAGTATTTAAGACCCTTCCCTTTCCAGTTGTAGTCATCCATGACTCTAACAGAAGTTAGCATGTCAGCTTGGTTCTAAAAATATGGTCTAAGAATATTTCTATTTTTTTAATTCTCAGGTTTTGTATGTTTATTTTTGGATAAAGGGACTTTTGAAGGTGAAGAGCTTATCTTAAACTTAACACCTAGGAATTTAAACACAATGTGTAACTGAGTTTTTCATTCTTTGGATTAATAATAGAAAAACGAAAGAAAATATTGTTACAGAGACTTAGAATTTCAAGTGATATGATATGGTTGTGTTTGCTGGTAGAGGTTTTTCATGTAGATAAAAGCAGTTGATTTTTCTGTCCCTCCTAATGCTCCTCTAATGCTAACCAGTTGGTCTTTTTGCAGATAACTTGTAAATATTTTTACATCCATTGTTAGGTTATCAAGAAAATTGGACATTATCTCAAAATGAATATAACAGTACCAGAAGATTACATCAAAGGATTTATTCGAGCCAATAATACCTTCCTTTATCAGCTAGTTTTTGATCCCATTGAAAGAAAACTCATCCCTCTAAATGCTTATGAAGATGACATTGATCCTGAAACATTAAGCTATGCTGGGCGGTATCCTTTCTGATCCAGAATGGTTGAATTTGGCATTTCTTACTTCTCCCATACTTTTATGGTGATATTTTTAGTAAGACATTCAGCAAAAAGCTTGCAAATTATTTTTTGCTTTCTTTTTTATAGTGAAATCTGTGTTTTATTTATTTAAATTACCATGCCAGTGGAAATTTGCAACAACTTTTTGTTTGTAAACTTGAGGCTCCTTGGCTATACTGTGCTTAATACTTAAATTGACTTGACTGAAACACGTACTGAGTCAGTCACTCAAGATACATATTCCAAAGGTGGCCCTTGAGAACCCTTTGAGGCGAGCAAGCTCGATTTGTGGGGAGGAGCATTCAGGGCACATGGGCATGCCTGCTGAAGATGCCCTCTCCACAGCTACAGCCACATGCACTCAGTGTCCTGCAGACCCCAACTCACGGGAGGTGGTGATGGCGCTTTGCTTTGGCAAACAGCCAATTCCTGCAGGGACAAATAGAGACAAGTAAACAATGCCTGTGGGTTCAGTAATGCTGAATATAGAATGGAAGTAGGAGCCATTGATGTCATAAACCTGAAGGTTTTCTGTAACAATAGAAAATGCTTTTCTATCTTAATACGGTACATTTGTTTGGTTGTTAATAAAAGCATTTTTCCTTAATATTACCAACCTAGGTATGTTGATGATTCTGTAGCTCTGCAAATAGCACTTGGAAATAAAGACATAAATACTTTTGAACAGATCGATGACTACAACCCAGACACAGCTGCGGTAACATTTTAATGGTTTCTTTCTAAAAGAGCACATTTTAATTATGTTGTAGGAACTGTGATTAAAGGCAAATCTTCATTTAATAAATATCTTTAAAGCATTTCTATATCCAGGCACTGTGCAGAGTGTAGACTGAAAACAACCTGATGCTAGAGAAATTAAATCTTTTAGGACATAAGTAGGCATGTTAATTTCCTTAAATTAAAAAGTGACCACATATATTCCCAAACCTTTAGTTTTGAACATCTCATTTAAATATATACCAGTGCCTTTTTTCTCTCGCTTCATTCAGCCCCTGACATCTGGCACTGTTGAAGACCCCGACCTAGGAACTAACTGTCCTTGGAAATAAAAGCTGCTTTTTCTCTCATTCACAATTCAGCGAATATTTATGGAGCATCTCTGCCGTGTGTGAGCCCTTCCCCGCTTCTTTTTCCCTATATCCCTTATGCCACCCTCCCCCGCCATTCTCTCCTTTCTGTTCACGTTTTCATTCAGGCTCTGTTCTCTTTTCTGTTTTTATTTATTCCTTCAGTGAGTTCTTCTGTCTTTAATTATCTCACTGTTGCAGAGAATTTGTACATCTAACCTGTTCTGTAGTCTGTGCATCAACCATGTAGTTCTGCATGGCTCTTTGATCTCTCCATGATTTCCTGTAACCTTAAATCAGAAGCAGACTCTTCATTCCCTTCAGATTTCCCTAATAACATCTTTTTCTTTTTAGCACTTATTACTACATAAATCATGTCTCTTGTTTATTTTCGGATTCTTTCCAACAAAATGTAATCTTTATAAAGGCAGGATTTTATGATTTTCACTGCTATTATGTTGGCACGTTTACCTGGTGAGTGTCAGTTAGATATTTTCTTTCATTCTCTCAGTCTAGAAAACTTGGAAATAGGCCTTGGCTCTCACTGTGAGTCCTCTTGGTTCTAGTTGTCTTTCTGGTTGATGGTTTCTTCTTTCTCACAGCTTCCAGTCTAATCTAGGTCATTCTACTCTTGCTCACTAAATCAGTCCTTCATTAAATATTTATTAATTAAGCACTATAACAAACATAGGTTTGCTAGTGTTCTTGAATGTGAAAATAACTAAAATCCTTGCTTGGAAGGTACCTATTGTATAGGGGAGGGAGATGTGATTGTATGTATAAAATGTGGTAAGTGCTATAATGGAGGTTTGTTCAAGCTCCATGGGAAAAAAAGGATGTTCATCTAACTCCACTAAGGAGAGCATGTTCATAGTAATAATAACAAACATTTATTGGGCATTTACTGTGTTCTAAGCACTATTATAATAAGCACATAACACACACTAAGTCATTTACTCTTCAACAAGCCCTGAGGTTAGTACCATTATTCCCACTTGACAGATGAAGCAATGAGAAGGAAGATAGGTAACTTCCCCAGGTCACACCTTTGATAAATAGGGGAGCTATGATTCCAGGCCAAGCTCTCTGCTACCTCAGAGACTGATGTGCGTGTGGGTGTGCAGAGACCAGGGGGGATTATCAGGATGGGTGAGCAATTCCAGGCTGAAGCAAACAGCATGTGTGGAAGATGGTGACTTGTTAAGGGAACTCTAGTCAAGAATGTCTCAGTGTTTACCATGTAAAGGAAGCAGAGTACCTTGAGAAAGGAAAATGGATGAGTCTGGAGAACGTGGCCACTGACAAGCCAGTGACCAACTGAGCCTTGACAAGACATCGTTACAGTCAGCTGAAATGTAGCACACGTGCCCAAAGCACAACTATGTAATGATGCAAAGAAAGCATGTCATGTTCCTGAACTCAAGTCATGTGAACCTTATAGTCAGGCTGCTAGTTGTTTCTCTGTTTTCTTTGTTCTCTGAAACTTCTATTAATTAGATGTTGGGTTTCCTAATCTTCAAATTTTGGACTTTTCTCTTGTTCATATCTTTTGTTCTCTGTGCCAATTCTTTTTTAATCTAACAATTTGCACTATCTAGTACAATAGCCACTAGCCACATGTGGCTATTTAATCAACAATAAATGTAAATTTTCATTCTTCAGTTGCATTGGCACCCTCCAAGAACTTAGTGGCCAGTAGCCACCATATTGGACAGCATAGAACATGTCTATCACAGAAAATTCTGTGGATTTTTTATTGCTGCTATCATTTTCATGCCTAAGGGCTCTTCTTTAATTGTGCTTTCTTAAAGTAAATTCTTTTTAAGGAGTGTAATCTTTCCTCTTTCTCGTGTGTGTGTCTCTCTAAGAATGTTAATTTTGTGGGTTTGTTTTTTTTTGACGTGTTCTTCTGCTCACTGCATTATCTCTTCTGAATTTGTTTTTTTGTTTTTTTGTTTTTCTCTTTGTTTTGGCCTTTTCTCTTTCATAGGAGAGACTTTCTTCAAATTACTGGAACTTCTTGTCCACTTGTTCCTTGTTGAAAGGCACCGAGAAGCTTGAGAAGCTTTGGGTGGCCTTCTTGGGCTTTACTCTCAGGCAATCTGGCTGGCAAGAAACTGGTTTTGTTTTACAAACTCTTAATTGTCCCAACATGTTTTCTGTACAGCTCCATGTTTCCAAAAAGAGATCCTCCAATCTCTACCTAGTAATATAAATGTGGGTGTTTGCATTCCAGAGCAGGATAGGGAGAGTGAGTGGGGTAGGCCAGGAAGGGACAAGAGCAATCCTTCACCATTCAGTAATTAGCCTTTCAACTGATCTCTGTTTTTACACAAATAGATCTTCCCACTTTCTGAAGTGTATACTGTTTTTTGTTACTGTTTCTAGGTTTTGAATGTCCAATTGCCCCTGTTCTGAAGGCAGGTGGCTGTGAATTGGCTGCATGGTCAGGTTGAAGATGAGGGCCCAGAGGTCACTAAGCCCCCTCCTCTCAGCCCTCCCTGTACCTGTGGCCTGAAAGGTACTTGGTGCCTTAAATTCCTGAGCTTTTTGTAGGTAGAGTAGACTTCTCATTGGTATTCTCTTCTGCAGACATGGGTTTGATGTGTCTTCTGCCAGGTTGTTTGAATTCCTCCATCTATACTGCCTTCACTATGGTTAGGAAGTTACAGGTATCTTCTAATTTTATTGCAGATGGAGTTTGTGTTTATTTCTTGTTCTTAATGTTTTGGGGGATGATTATTGAAAGAAAGGGATGAAAAATAAGTGCTTATTCTGCTATCTTCTTTATACACTTGAATTTTTGATATTATGACTTCATCAGGAATGATTCTTAAGTTTTTCCTTTGTCTCAGAAACTCACATATAGTTGGTTGCATTGAATGTGTCTAGATATTGCTGGGAATGTTGTGGCTAAGATGGCCAACCTTCATAGTCCCAAATCATTATCAGATCTTTCTGTTTTTCATAGAGAAATTTCTGTAGGCCATCAGTGAGATCTAATGCCATGGGCCATTCTATTTAAGCTGTTTTTTTATACCTATTCCTCAATATTCTGAATTGCCACCTTTGCTAATTCTCAAAGTGTATCCTGGATAATATCACCTTATCTTATTTATTTTATCCTTTCTTTAAGTGAAAGACTTAGATTAGATTCCAAGTTCAGATGGGATTTTTTCAAATGGAAGTCATGCCCTAAGCACCAGCATTTTTTGTGCCTTGGTTAATTTTTCCCTTTGCCTCTCCTACCTACTCTGTTAGAACATCACTGGCATCCTCTTAGCAGATCATTGGCATCCAATATTGTAACTGTGAATAACTTGTATTAGCATTAAAAATGATTGCTTACCAGTACTTAGCAATTAACTCTCAGAGAAAGTTTTATGCAAGAGTCAGTGTAGACCAAAGTAGCTGGGTCCCTGTATTGTCCACTAAAGATGAACCAAGTGTGGGTCTAATAGAAAACTAGTGCTTTGTAAACTAGATTCTTTCATTTTGAACTCAACCAGTTTCTAGAGATGGGATAGTTGATTACTTTAAATATATGATTTTATGGTTTTGACTTTCAGATGTTTTGTAAAGAGTACATAAATGATTATTTAGATGCTTGTTGCCAGATGAATATTAAATTAATAATCTAACACCATGTGTTGGAATAATACTGAAATTTTAGAAGTACTTTTTTTCTGGCCTCATTTCTTCAAGTGCAGTTTTGCTTCTTGCACTGTTCATCTTAAGTTCATTTTTTATTTCTTAGCAATGAGCTAACATGGTTGCTTGACCCTTATTAGAAGAGAAACAGACCTAGAAAGACAAGTTCCATACTTTATGGAAAAGTATAGGACCAGCAAAGTAGAAATATCATTAAAGAACAGCTGTTTCATCAAAAGCTGTTCAAAAGGTTAATTTAATTATTTCCTTATCATTTATGTTGATACAGAAGGAAATGATTTGACAGTTTTCCTTCTTCAAGTAACCTTTTTCCTTTTACTATTTTAGCCCGCCCAATCTAGAAGTCATAGTTGGGGTGACAAAACATGTCAAAATTCATCTACTGTGAGTAGCATTTGGCGTAGGAATTGCTGCCGTAAATCTGAGCTGGATAAGGTTTCAGATACCACAAGACTGAAGGAAAATCCAAGTACTGTGGCCATTGAACAAGTGGTTAGTACTAAAAGGTTAAATCTTCCAAGGAAGTCATCCATTGTGAAAAGACCAAGAAGTGGTATGTATTTTGTTTTTGTGAAATACTAGTGAGTATTGGTCACATTTAAGAAGTTTTTGCTAAACCCAAGGGCATTAAAGTTTTCTCCTGTTTTCTTCTAGAAGTTTTACAGTTTCAACTCTTATATTTAGGCCTTCGATCCATTTTGAATTAATTTTTTTGTATGGTATGAGTCAAGGTGTACTTTTTTTGGTATATGTTAGACTAGTTGTTCCTGCACTATGTGTTAAAAAGATTATCCTTTCCCCATGAGATTGCCTTGGCACATTGGTTGACAGTTAATTGAGTGTATATATGAGTCTCTTTCTGGACTCTATTTATGTACCCTTGGTCTCTTCCTTTCCTTATGCCTGACACACTGCCTTGGAGCTTTATGGTAAATCTTGAAATCAAGTGGTATGAGTCCCATAAATTCTTCTTTTGAAGAGTCGTTTTGGCTATTCTGTACTCTTTACATTTCCATAACAATTTTAGAATCAATCTGTCAGTTTCTAAAAAAAAAAAGGGCTGCTGAGATTTGGGGATTTACTCTATAGATCAGTTTGGGGAGAACTGGTATCTTAACAATAGTGAGTTTTCTGATCTATTTAAGTCCTCTTTAAGTTTTGAGTAATAACTTTGTAATATTCAGTGTGTAGGTCTTGTATATCTGTTATCAAATTCATCCCTCTATTTCACACTTTTGATACTATTATAAATGATATTCTTAATTTCAAATATTCGTTGCTAATATATAGAAATGCAATTGACTTTTGTATATTAATCTTATATTTGATAACTTTACTAAATTCATACATTAGTTTTAGTATCTCTTTTGTAGACTCTGTAGGATTTTCTGTATAGATAATAATATCACCCGCAAATAAAGACAGTCTTGCTTCTCCTTCTCCAGTCTGGATGCCTTTTATTTCTTTTTCTTGCCTGCTGAAACCTCCAGTACAATATTGAACAGAAGTGCTGAAATGGAACACTAGGTACTGGAAAAGGGGTTGTTGTTGTTGTTTTTCTCATTGTAGAACATGTTTAAAAAGTAGGGAATAATTGTATTCTGTTCCTTCTCCCCCTCCTTTCCCTCAGATGTCTACATGAATGAATGAACAAAAGTCTAATGACAAAAACAAAACAAAAACCTTTGTAAACTTGAAGTTTATGCTTTTTTTCTTTTTTTAATTTAAGTACAAATTATTCATGTTGGGCCAAAGTGTCCTAATTTTTTATGAACCTAAGTTTTTTTCACAGTACTATCTCTGAACCTTTGTTTCCTCTTCTAAAATTGCCTATTTCACAAATCTGTATATATTTTATTTAAGGTAAGATATACAAGCCCCTAGCAAACAGCAGGTATAGTATATTATGTTAGTTTCTTCCTTCCCTTCTGCTACCATTAAGGCAGGCTATATTTGTGTTTTCCTCTTCTTTGAGGGCACACAATTCCCTACGTAGTAAAACAGATTTAGGCTTTTGCCAGGATCAAAATAAAGTTTACTGATCTAAACTTTTTTTTTTAATCATGCATTTTAAAATTTGAGATGTCATCTTCTTGTCTCCAGTATTTTGGTACCCCTATAATTGTACCTAGTAAGCATTTACTCTTATGTGAGTGAAGGCCATTCGGACTGAGACTTAATTAGACTAATTTAAAGCACCTTAGAGCTATTTCTATGTCCTTACCTTTAATACTTTGTATTATTTCATCTTAATGATTGTTCTGATTCCATAGAATGCATCTGCCACACAGCAGTCCTCTATCTAGCCCCAAAGCTAAGTAATAAGGATCACAACTAGAGCACAAATTACTTTTGACTACATGACAACCATATGTGTGTGTGTGTGTGTGTATACACACCTCAAAAACTGTAACATAAAGGTGATGTGTATAAATAGCTACAAGTTTTATTGGAATGTTTTTAAAATCATACATTAATCATACATTTACATGTAAATTATCTTAAAAACTTTTTAACATTTAAAATTAGGCCCTTAGTATAATAGGTAGCCTTACAGAATTGATATATACTGAAGTTTTGGCTTGGGTAACTTCATATACAAGTAACTGACATTAAATTTGGGGTTATTTGTGAAATTAAAACAAGGTTAAGGGAATTTATTTTCTTGAGTCATCCTTGAATTTCCTTTTGTAAGGCATAGTTTAAAAAACATAAGACTTCTTCCTTGGGACAATGAGACATGCTTTGGGAAGATAAGGCCCAGTCTCTTAACTACACACAAAACAGACTTACAGATAACTTTGTTTTTATTTAGAAGAGCTGTCAGAAGATGATATATTGAGTCAATATGCCCTTTCATTTACAAAGAAGACCAAGAAAAATAGCTGTGAAGGTAATAAATCATTGAACTCTGCTGCAGTATTCATGCCTGACCTGGTAGATGGAACTACTATTAAACACTTAAGTACACCACCTACGACAAGAAATAAATTTGCAACATTTTTACAGAGAAAAAAAGATACTGGTGCGGTTGTGGTTCCAGGGACCAGAAGCAGGTATAGTTTTAGCTACAGAATGTTGTGCTTCTATTGTATTGTATACTCTATTGATCTTTAATTGTCTTGAGTAAACAATGAACAGGAATAATCCACAGTAAACATTGTGGAAGGTGGAAGGCTTATAAGCCAAGCTAAGGAGCTTTTAGTCTTTAGAGGTAATGGGAAACATTTAGAGGGTTTTAATCAGGGAAGGGGTGCAATTTGATTCCTGGCTTAGATAGACCACTCTGAGCACTCTGTGAATAACAGACTCTCAAGGGCCGTAAGTGGAACAGAAAGATCAGTTGGCTGTTAACCATAGTCCCTGTGACAACGAAGTGTCAGAAGTTATTTAGGCATAATATAGTAACTCAAGAGAATTAATTAATCAGTCCAGTGTTTCTCTAGAAAACTTAGAATATTTTTTTTGTTTTTCAAGTTTAATAAACCAGGCTGTGGCCAGTTTTGTCTCTGGCAGTGGGAGGCAGGTGTAGGGGGGTGAGCCTCTGATAAACCCTCAGCCTCAATTCAGGTCGTGTTTCAGGCCCTTCTCCCATCGAGTCTTCTCAAGGAAGTGTTCACAAGACAAAGGATTTTTTTATTCCTCCAAGCCACTCACCTAATGAAAGTTGCTTGTTAACTGTGGGGTGATGGAAAAGAGGGCTCTGGATGATACATGCTGATTAGTAAGTTGTAGAAAGTTGACTTCTTTTATTTGGAGAAGTTTTTGGAACTTGTGTTTGATTTTCCTGTGTGGGTGAAAATAGAATTTCTCTTTTCTGCCTTTAATGCTGAACTCTTTGGAGATAGCTAATGAGAACAGCATTGTGTGTCTCTAGGTTTTGCCTGTTTAGTCATTGTAGAAGCTTAATGCTGTTGAGGCTGTGCATAGCTGTTTTATATATTTATGTTAGATGTTTCACTAATAAATTATTCAGAGGTGCTTGGAGAAATTTTTTTCTCCAGCTTATGGTGAAATAGTAAGTCTGATGTATAATTTTCTGATCTGGATTACATAACAACATCTAAACTAACTAGATATTATTAAATTAGTTTTCTTGGCTAATCTTCAAGGTTCTTTTATATGTTCTTTTATTCCTCACAACAATATTATGAAATAGTCGGGATTGGCATTATTTTTTCCATTTTTTTCAAGTGGCTGTGCTGAATAAGTAATACCACTTTAGTAATATAGAATTTGGAGATTGATTTAAAAGTCTTAGCCTCAGTATTCAAAATAGTGTACAAGTTTATAGGGTGTGTAAAAAGCTGGTAGATTAGTGCATTACAAGTTCCCCAGTGTTGTGCTACTAGAATTAAGCTAAAATGAAGGATAAACAGCTTATTTCTTTCATTTTGCTTTCAAGAAAATATGAGGCAGTAGTTATAGACTGACTTTCCTGTTACGTATTTCATTTCTGTTCAAATATTTGACTTTCTGCCACCTGTGAGCCACTGTTTTAGGTACTGAGGAGGATAGAAAGGCACAGACAGGGCCTGTCCCCCAGGAACTTGTAGTCTTGGAGAAAAAGGTTGGGGAAAGAAGATTATGATGATAAAGTATAGATAAAATACTCAAGCTCCAAATACATGTATATGGAGATGACTGCTTTTAGAAAGTCCTAAAAATTCATTGTATAAATAAATTTCTCAGGGTGAGAATGTTGGCAAAATCAAAATGTAAACCTTCAAAATCTATTTTGCCTTTATTTATGAAATTATGTATATATGAGACTTTTCTTTAAAGAAACTGGTCCATTTTCCCATTGAATCTTGTCACCTTCCTGAGAAAACTCTAAAATACTTACGCATTCTGTCATTTTTTTCTGTTAGGTTTTTTTGCAGTTCTCTGGATTCTGCTGACTGTGTTTCAAAGGAAGCAAGCAGTCAGCTTCTAGATAAAGCTGCTATCACCAATACAGAAGACAATCTAAATGAATCTGATTGTCTAGATGGCAAGAAGCTGGTTGCTGCGAATGTACATAATTCAAGTGACCATATTCCAGATGACGTAACTGTGACTGCTGATGAAGTGTCTCCATCTTTCGAGAACAGCAAATTCATGAGGACTGTTTCACCACCCACTTTGGGAACACCAAAAAGCTGTTTCAGTTGGTCTGGAAGTCTTGAAGATTTTGCAAGAACGCCAAGCCCATCTCCAAGCACAGCACTGCAGCAGTTCCGTAGAAAGAGTGGCTCTCCCTGCTCTCCACTGGGAATGAACGAGCTGTCTGCTGTGACTCAGTTAAAGAGCAATGAGTCAGGTGATGAATCCCATTCTCCACATGAAGGGGGCTGGTCTTCACAGTCTCAGGAAAGCCTAGAATTATCGCCACACAATTTAAATGCATCAAAACTTTCTCAGCTTTCTAACAAGGATTCAGATTCAGAGGTAAGTCATGTTATGAAGCCTCTGTTTTCAAATTCTTATGTAAGAGAAAACAGGTTCTTAATCAGATAGTTTGGTAAATTTTGCCTACATTGTGGAAATTTTTCATTCTAGATCTTACTGTGTAGAAAGTTCAGATTTTATTCCTTTAAGGACTTGTCTGCATCTTTCCTGTTTTAAATTCTTGTACATTTAATCTAACTGCATTTCCAGAATCATTAAGTATTCATTGATACATGTCTCAAGTTGTGGAACCGTTAGGATCTAAGCAGAATGATAAACTATGAAATGAGAAATTATTATAAATTTAATATTTAAATCCTTTACATACTCTTGAATCCAGATAACATTTGAAACCTTGTAAGAAAATGGCCTTCTTAATGTGATGGTTAGTTTTTTCAGTGATACTTAAAGTGAAACTGGTGAACATCATTCTTTCCACATTAGATTCATTTTCTTTTATACTACTCCATGCTTTTTATATTTTCTGAGAAATTTTTTTGTTTATATGATGTTCTCATTTTACTTGTTTTATATTTTGTTGAATATTGACTAGTCATACAAATTCTGTAGTAAAAATCTAATTTTATGTTACTTTTTGATCCTGGGGAACCTAGGAATCTGATTGCAATTTAAAGTCATTTGATAATCAAGATAATCAGAAATTCAAGCTACATTTATCTCATTTTTTGAAAAAAGACACACTTCTAAAGAACAAGGTAAAACAATTTTTCTTTTTAAGTTTCAGAAGCAGTGCATGGTTATTACCAGAAAATGAGAAATATAAATAAAATTGAAATGCATATATTCTTATTCACACAAAAATGTCCACTTTCTAACCTTCCAGGACCATGTTTGTACTTTATTGTGGCTGTTTAGGCTGTGAAACCTGTTATATTCTCTTGCAGTATAAAGATTTTCTTCCATATACTTATATAGTATTATCTATAAGGACTCTGTAACATACCATTGTATGAGTTTAGCTAATCCTCTTGTCATTTATCCTAAGAATGTTTTACTATAGCACACAGTGCTGCAATCAACATCTTGTGGATAAATATTTGAACACCATTCACAATTGTTTGGTAGGATGAAGTCCATGAGTGATATTTCTGGTCCAAAGGCATGTGTGATTTGAACTTTGAGATACACTGCCAAAAGACCTCTAAAAGCTGTGTCTGATGAACCAGTTTTGTTTTGATCAAAATATATAAATATTTGCCTAGTGAAAACTTACAAATTAAAGTATATTTTACACTTGTGTTCTTACCCATCAATGTGAAAACACTTAATTCCTAACTTAAAAATGAGCAAGGCACATGAACAGAAATCACAGAAGTACAAATGGTTGATTAACATATAAAAGCATGTTTAATATCACTAGTAATCAAATAGTGCAAATTAAAAGAATGAATATGATTTCTTCCTTTCAGATTTCAAAAAAATACTTTAAATTGTATTCAATTTTTATGAGAATATGAAATGAATAATCACATTAAGAAAGTGTCAATTGTTCTGCCATTTTTGAAAAGCAATTAAAAGAGTTCAAATAATTTAACCCAGTTAAATGTATTCTAGACTTAAGCTTAAGGAAATAATGAGAGTTTAGGTATAAGACCATCTAATCCCGCATTGCTTACAGTAGTAAAAAATAGGAAATAACCTAAATATCTACAAATAAGGGAGTGAATTATTAAATACATTATTCGTTTTAGTTATTAAGTAGTGGAAATATACGTGAATTTTCTGTTCTTTCTTTACTTGTGTTTTTCCGTAGTGAACATATATTATTTTTCTAATGCATAAAAACTAAAAATTTCGATAAAATGGCCTGTATGTCCATTTGAAAGAAGAGCCCCATCTCATACTATACAAATATAAGTACCCAATATATTAAGATATAAGTGTAAAATATGTAAATAAGGCTATTTTTTAAATCTATGAGTGAGAAAGTTTTTTTCAAACATACTGTCTTGGGAAGATGTCCATATTATTTTTGAGTGAAAAGGAAAAACATGTTATTAAACAATATGTATAGCATAGTTAAAAATTTTTTAAATACTCATGTATACATGTTTGTGTTTATATAATCATAGTAAAAGTCTGCTAAAGATACCAAAATTATTTGCAGTGACATACAGGACTAGACATATTAAAAAGTATTTAACTAAAAGGAGTTATGTCTGGACATTAAATCATTGTCTTTTTATCACTATTATTTTTGCTCTCAGAGATTTGCATTGTCAAGAATTTTTAATTATCACTTCTCTTTTGGTGAAAACTCCTCCCCAGATGAACTTCCTCCTTGCTCCCCAATGTCCATACTTAATATCTTTTTTAAAAAATCATCTTTTTCTTACCTCTAACCATTATTCTCAGAACATTTTTATTTTTATCTGTTAAATAAAATTATATTATTCTCTTTGTCATTTAGTTTAGAAATCATGTGATTATCCTTTTTCTCAGCCCTTCTACAAGGAGTGAAGAAAAACACCAAAAACTATGCCATCCAGATCCTAATATTTCTGGGTCTTGTTTCTTGCCCTCCATTTTTCCATCACTAACACCTCAATTTAAGATTTCATCTTTACATGTGAACCTTTCCATCATTTATACACCCTCTGTCAGATTCATCCATTTTAAAGCCTTGTTTTATATACCTTACTCTTATCATTCAAAAAAAAAACAAAACTCTAATGGCTACACATTTCCTACAGTGTAAAAGTCAGCCCTTCAGTGGAAACAAGCTAAATGTCAGTAGAGATCTGTTTAAGTAAATTATGGCACATTTACACAGTGGGAAAACAGGCAACCTATTCAAAACAAAATTCAATTCTACATGGGAAGAGGAAAAGTCTCCAAGATATATTATTAAGTAGAATCAAGATATATTAAGTGAAAAATACAAAGCACACAAGTGTGTAATATGCTGCCTGTTGTGCGTGCTCACATGTGTGTGTGTGTGTGTGTGTGTGTAAATGGATTTAGTGGAGACACAGGAAAGTCGTTACAGCAATCCCTAGAGAAGTGACAGTGAGGGAGGCCCACTCCTCTCTCTAGTCTAACTCTTGAGTTTAGCACCAGTTACATGTATTGTTTGTTAAAAAATACAGTAATTTCTATAGTTGACATTTGTAAAGAGTACCTTTTTATAATACATTGTTTATAGATGATTTTTCTTTTCCAGTGTATATACATGTAAAGAATAATTGGAAGTTAACTAAAGATAGTTGCTCTAACAGAATAGTATTAAAGCAGGCATTTAATCTTCAGGTTCCTGGGCTGTATAAATCTAGTTCTATGGATAATCTTTCTACAACCAAGATCAAACCTCTAGTACCTGCCAGAGTCAGTGGGCTGAGCAAGAAACCATCAAATATCCAGAAGAGAAATCATCATAATGCTGAGAACAAGCCAGGATTGCAAATAAAAATCAATGAGCTCTGGAAAAATTTTGGATTTAAAAAGTGAGTTGGCTTGTAACTTACTCTATGATAGGATAAGTTATTTTTTCTGTAGTTTCAGTTCTCCCAACTCTTATTTTCTCATGAATCAATTTTTTCTTCTCTAACTCTAGTTCTTTTCCTCTGTCCCCTTTAGCTGACTCTTTGTCAGTTTATTTAACTCCAACTTCTACATTTTCTTTTAGTGAAAAGATGGCAAAGTAATCCTCATTTCTTAATCTGGCTTTGGGGTCTCTGTTAATAGCCAGGTACCCTTTCCAGGCCTTAATGTCTCATGTTTTTTTTCCTTCTTATCTCTCAGGATTGTAATAAGAATAAAGTTGCTTTAGACTTGGTGGTGAGAAGGTAATACTGTATCATACTACTTGATATAAGGCAATTTGTTTCTCTATCACATCTAAAATGAGGAGAATCATTGAATATCTACGATCAATTTGCCAGACTTCCAACGTGTGTGGGAAACAGTGCTTTAAAAGAATTGACCCTCTATATAATCTGTGTTTTTTGAACCATTAAGACTTCCTTCTCTTAGAGTACAAAATTATCACAGAGCAGCATCAATTTTTAATTAATTTTCTTGTTGTCAATTAAGCAAATTGCTCAGAATAAAAAATTTTTTAAAAGAAAAGTCATATAGGGCAATAGGATTATTCTTTGCTAATAGAAATGTCATAACAATCAGATAAGATGGTATGAGTAGAAACACTTTATAAATAAATAAATGCTATATATATATTTTAACATTGTGTGAAGTCTAGGATTAAATCAAATAACAGTTATCAAACTTTCTGCCTTGAGGAACACTTTATACCCTTAAAAATTATTGTCGGCCCAAAAATACTTTGGCTTATATCAACATTTAGCCATCTTAAAAATTAAAATGGACATTTTAAAAATATTTATTTATTTATTTTTAAGTAGTAATAATCCCATTACATGTTAAAATCAGTTAATATTTTTACAAAACTGACCATGTTTTCCAAAAAAAAAAAAAGTGAGATGAGTGACATTGTTTTAAATTTTTGCAAATGTTTACTGTTTGGTTTAATAAAACTGAGCAGGATAATTATATCTTTCTGTCTTTGACCTATTATGATATGTTGCTTTGGATAAAGTATATGAATACGATCTGGCCCCACACTTACTAGTATATTTTAGTAACCTTTTAATTTTATTTTCATTTATTTATTTCATATATTTTTATATATTTATTTTATTAAGGTATTATTGATATACACTCTTATGAAGGTTTCACATGAAAAAACAATGTGGTTACTACATTCATCCATGTTATTGTGTCCTCCCCATGCTCCATTGCAGTCACTGCCCAACAGTATAGTAAGATGCCACAGTCACTATTTGCTAGCCTTTTTATTTAAGTGTGAATTTTCTTCTTTGATATCATACCAAAATTCAACAAGCTATAGTTTCTTAAAGATTAGTTACAATGTAGAGTATGAAACCATGTCAATTGACTTTTCATACTCTTACATTACAGATCATTGGTCCATATTCTACTTTGAGTCCATATTTTGCTCATGCATGATTTGATAACATCATGCATTGCTCATTTGGAAAATGTCAGTTTACTGAATTGTGCTGGTCTTTGAAATGTTGACACATTTCATTTTAAATAATATTTAAAGAGCATGATATCATCAGCAAAGTCTTTGAGTATTAGATGACAGATAAAATTTGAATTCTTATTTTCACTTGAAAGCTTGAATTTTATCATTGGCAACAAATACCATTAGTTGTTTTGTTGAAGTAACAAACAAGTTCTCTGTTTGTTTTAGAGAAGCCCTTTGCCAAATACCTAAATTAGAATAACCACAGTGTCACAAGTGAATTTTTACTGGAGATAACCATCATACTTCACTATGCAATGAAAGTGCCTTATTTATTTTTCCCATTTTGTTACAGAATGTTAAGAAGTTGAGAGGGTTGAGATTTAATAAAATTAATGATTTTTTACTACTTCGTTAAGAATGTTAAGTGAGACTTTTTTTTTAACTGCCAGTATATGGAACTATTAGTATTTCCTGTACAGCTTGGTGTTGTCCTGATGCTAAGTTGCCAGCAGCTTTACTCAGTTTTGCTTGTGGACTATCAGTACAAATATCAGCACAGGGGAAAAGAGATAAAGTCTAAATATGGCTGTGAAAGTAGTTTTGATCTTGCAAACTTGCTGAAAAGGTCTTAGAAATGTTTAGGAGTTCAGAGACCATACTTTGAGAACTGCTACGAGAGAGAATTAAGGGTGCGGTAGTATTTTTAAATGCCTGTGGAATATAAGACTTCCTGGTGTTGAATTTTTGCTAACGGATGACAATTATCTTTCTTTTGTGCATAATAGGATGAATTTTTACAGACAGAGCTCCCTTCCAGAAAAAAATGTTGGGGGGGAGGTAAAAGATAGCGGTTAAACATTTGTTTGTGCTTCATTTTCACTAATGTTAGTTCTTAGACTTGAGGGGCGCTAAAAAGAGAGGAACTGAAGTTTCTCTATGGGACTCATCCTGCCTTAGCAGGCATACATTAGTACTGGTCTAGCACCTTCTTTGAAAAGTGATGTAGGAAGCAGGAAGGGGAACTAAGAAGCCAAATTTGAATTTTATTAGGCAGATTCAGAGGAGAACCTGAATTTGTCATATAACGAATTGAGACAAATTGTACAATAAAGGGTCTTATCCTCTTCTTACACCTCTTTTATGTCTAGGTAGTATTTCTGTGATAATCAGTACCCTCAAAAATAGCAAATTTATGTATTATATTTTGCAGAGATGCTGAAAAACTTCCTTCTTGTAAGAAGCCAGAACCCCTGTCTCCAGTCAAAGATAACATCCAGCTGACTCCAGAAACAGAAGAGGATATATTTAACAAATCTGAATGTACACGTGTCCAGAGAGCAATATTCCAGTAACGAGGAGCTGTGAGGCCATTGCCTGCAAGAAAGCCTCTATCAATTTGAAGTTCTATTAGGGAATGAGGCAGTTCTCTAAGATTTATTCTTAGATCTATAACATTTTTAATGCACATTTTGTATATTAATTATGTAATTGTTTCTTTTGTTCAGCTTTTTATATTTTCGTAAGAAGCTAACTAGAGAAATAATTTTATCTTTGATAGTTTTTGGAAGTTTCAGTGTTAATTGGACAAGTCCCTTGGAATTTATAAAAATCTACTTTAAAGATTTCTGTAGTGTTGTCAAGTTTAAGGATGACAAATGAAAACCACAAGTCTTTATTATTTCATCCTAGGTGAAATCACTTTATTTCTCCAAGCTTTAAAATTGTCACCTGCCTTTCCTGTCTGTCTTTCAGGGTTAGTTAAAATAAAGTTGCTGGGATGGGATGGTTAGTTGGAAGGGTTAAAGATCATTGCACAAGTGAAACGTTGTGCTCTGTCATCCCTGAAGAGTTCGGGTTGCAGATTAACAGTGAAGGAAAGCTGATTTTAGTCTCATGTAAAAGGAACTACTTATGTCATTAATATTCTTAAACTTCAAAATAGCCTCAGATTTTCTTAATATGTCTTTTTTGAAGTGTGGGCTAAAAAAATTTTGTGACATATATTTAAAACTAGTGTGGTAGATGCAATGTAAAGTTCTAACACCGCAGGGTCTATGATATGTACACTCTGCAAAGATGTAGGAAGATACCTGGAAAGAAAACCCGCTTTGCACGTGAAGATCTGAAGTCAGTAGCAGGAAGTAAGGAATTATTAATGTATCTGAGATAATAGAGGATAAAGGAAAGGGAACAGAGCATTTTTATTTTTAAATGAGACTTAGAAGACTCTTAGATAAAAAGGTCAGAATGAAACAAAAAGCATAAAGTTGTAAGAAACAGCATAAAATTTGAACAAGCAAAAATAAAAACCAGCCTGCAGAGATCAAATCCAAAGAACAAAAGCAAATTTGAATTCTGTATGAACGTTTCCTGTTACAGAACAAACTAAGAATGTGAATCAATATCTGCAATGTTTATCTCCTCACCCATTTAGAATGCCACTTAAATAATAGAAAAGGAATAGGACGTACTATAAATCCACAAGGTTTAACAGAAGAAAAGACATCAGGCCAGAAAATGGAATTCGTAACTTAGCAACAAAATGATTCATTTATCCAGTGGCGGAAGCCAACGAGGTAAAAGTTTAGACAAGCTCAATAAATGCAGACATGCTGGTTACCAAGGGCTTGAGATAAGACTGAAAATGGAACTGATCGAAAACCTTTAAAAACAGTATAAGGGGAGGAGGACAGCAGTACCATCATCTTTCAGTTCTCCAGTCCCCACATAACAAACTGGATAGCAAAATCTAAAACCTATGAACAACATTACAACAAATTTAGGTGATAAGATATCCTTAAATCCCAAAGTCTAAGTGGATGACAATAAGCCACCAGCAGCCATAAGACCACAGGATGGTTCTGGTATCTATTCCGGGGAAGCAGAGGAAGGTAAGCAGGGATCTGAAACATCTTAAGAACAGAACCTTGGATTAACTTGAAACGCAAGCAGTTAAGGCTGGAAACAGCATTGGAAACTTCACTCTAATGGTACATGAGTGAGAGGCCTCTAATGGCTGAAAGACAGACGCAGTCTAGTCCACACGAACTGTGGAAACTGATTTGCCAAGGCTCCCTTCTAAGGCAGATTCCCCCACAGGAGAGAAGCTGCTGGGAGTAAAACCAAAACTGAGCAGGAGAGGGACAGTAAAGACAAAAGGAAGGTTATGTACAAGTGGAAGAAGGAACTGATGAATCATACAATACCCTTTTTTTGAACATACAACTAAAGTTTAAGAAGCTCCCATAAATGATGCTTCCTTCTCAAATATTAAGAAAACCAACTTTACTTTAAAAAGGAAACAAAAATGTTTAGATCCATCTCTTACAAAGTTAAAAGAATCAAGAGCACGACTTTACAGATAATGTACAAACCAAAACCAGCCCATTTGGAAATAAAAGTTAAGAAAATGATAGAAGAGGTGGAGCCAAGATAGCGATGTGAGTAGAGCAGCGGAAATCTCCCAAAAACATACTTAACAACTATTCTAAAAAGAGACCAGAACACGCAGGACAACAGCCAGGCTACATCTGCATCTGCAGGAACCCAGGGCTGCACAAAGGGGGTAAATACATGCCACGGCCCAGCTGGATCTGAGCACCCTCACCCCAGCTCCCTGCAGGAGGAGAGGAGTTGGAGCAGGAAGGGAGAGGGAGTCCAGGACTGCTAAATACCCAGCCCTAGTCATCCACACCAGGAGCAGAGACACACAGTGCGTGGTGTGCTGGATACTATGGAAACGGGACAGTAAAACCTGCAAGTGGGTCCCCGCAGCCGGCGCCCCTGGGACAAACAAAACAGAGTGTTTTTTGAAAGTCTTAAAGGGACAGGGACCTCAGCTGGACGGAGGTGTCCTGGCACAATCAGCTCAGCAGCTGGGAACCTGGGGAACTCTAGGCACCCTAACTACCTGGGTAGCAGCACAGCTCCGAGGACTCTCACTGCGATAAACAGCCTCCCGCCCGTTCCTGCTCCGGCATGGACCGCCATAGCAACCACATGCGGAGCTTCCTTCACAGTGGCCAAGCAAGAATCAGAAACCCCATCTGCGTGCAACTGCCCAGCACAAGCCACTAGAGGGCGCTGTTCTCCCAGGAAAGAAAGGCCACAAACTAGCAAGAAGGGACATACTCCAAGCTGACATGTGCCCACGACTATCTCTGTCACCATGAAAAGGCAGAAGAATTTGATACAGACCAGATTAACCCATACAGTCTCCCCTGAAAACGAATCTGGGGAGGTAGACCTAACCAATCTTCCTGAAAAAGAATTTAAAACTAAGGTCATAACCATGCTGATGGCTTGCAGAAAAATATGCAAGAGCTAAGGAGGGAGAATACAGAAATAAAGCAATCTCTGGAAGGATTTAAAAGCAGAATGGATGAGATGCAAGAGGCCATTGATGGGTTAGAAAGCAGAGAACAGGAATGCATAGAAGCTGACACAGAGAGAGATAAAAGGATCTCCAGGAATGAAAGAATATTAAGAGAACTGTGTGACCAAAAGGAACAATATCTGCATTATAGGTGTACGAGAAGAAGAAGAGAGAAAAAGGGATAGAAAGTGTACATGAAGAAACAATTGCTGAAAAATTCCCCAAACTGGGGGAGGAAATAGATGCTCAGACCACAGAAGTACACAGAACCCCCAGCAGAAGGGACCCAAAGAGGACAACACCAAGACACATGATAATTAAAATGGCAAAGCTCAAGGACAAGGACAGAATTTTAAAGGCAGCTAGAGAGAGGAAAAAGGACACCTTACAAAGGAAAACCCATCAGTCTATTATCAGACTTCTCAACAGAAACCTTACAGGCCAGAAGAGAATGGCATGATATATTTAATGCAATGAAACAGAAGGGCCTTGAACCAAGAATACTGTATCCAGCGCGATTGCCATTTAAATATGAAGGAGGGAGTAAGCAATTCCCAGACAAGCAAAAGTTGGGGGAATTTGCCTCCTACAAACCACCTCTACGGGGTATTTTAGAGGGACTGCTCTAGGTGGCAGCACTCCTAAGCAGATGTCACCAGAGAAAATAAAATCACCTACCCACAAAAGCAGTCAAAGGAAACACAAAAAAGCACATAATAAAATACCCAACATATAAAGAATGGAGGAGGAGGAATAAGAAGGGAGAGAAATAAAGAATCATCAGACAGTCTTTATATAGCTCAATACGCAAGTTAAGTTAGAAAGATATTAAAGAAGCTAACCTTGAACCTTTGGTAACCACGAATCTAAAGCCTGCAATGGCAATAAGTACATATCTTTCAATAATCACCCTAAATGTAATGGACTGAATGCACCAATCAAAAGACAGAGTAGTAGAATGGATAAAAAAGCAAGACCCATCTATATGCTGCTTACAAGAGATTCACCTCAAGCCCAAAGACATGCACAGACTAAAAGTCAAGGGATGGAAAAAAATATTTCATGCAAACGAGAAAAAAGCAGGTGTTGCAGTACTAGTATCAGACAAAATAGACTTCAAAATAAAGAAAGTAACAAGAGACAAAAAGGCATTACATAATGATAAAGGGCTCAGTCCAACAAGAGGATATAACCATTCTAAATATATATGCACCCAACACAGGAGCACCAGCATATGTGAAACAAATACTAACAGAATTAAAGGAGGAAATAGAATGCAGTGCACTCATTTTGGGAGACCAACACACCACTCACTCCAAAGGATAGATCCACCAGACAGAAAATAAGTGAGGACACAGAGGCACTGAACAACACACTAGAACAGATGGACCTAATAGACATCTGTAGAACTCTACATCAAAAGCAACAGGATACACATTCTTCTCAACTGCACATGGAACATTCTCCAGAATAGACCACATACTGGGCCACAAAAAGAGCCTCAGTAAATTAAAAAAGATTGAAATTCTACCAACCAACTTTTCAGACAACAAAGTTATAAAACTAGAAATAAATTGTACAAATAAAATAAAAAGGCCCACAAACACATGGAGGCTTAACAACATGCTCCTAAATTATCAATGGATCGACCAAATCAAAATAGAGATCAAGTAATATATGGAAACAAATGACAACAACAACACAAAGCTCCAACTTCTGTGGGACACAGCGAAAGCAGTCTGAAGAGGAAAGTATATGGCAATTCAAGCATATTTAAAGAAGGAAGAACAGTCCCAAATGAATAGTCTAACGTCACAATTATCGAAACTGGAAAAAGAACAAATGAGGCCTAAAGTCAGCAGACGGAGGGACATAAGATCAGAGAAGAAATAAATATAATTCAGAAGAATAAAACAATAGAAAAAATCGGTGAAACCAAGAGCTGGTTCTTTGAGAAAATAAACAAAATAGATAAGCCTCTAGCCAGACTTATTAAAAGAAAAAGAGAACACACATCAACAGAGTCAGAAACGAGAAAGGAAAAATCACGACAGACCCCATAGAAATACAAAGAATTATTAGAGAATACTATGAAAACCTGTATGCTAATAAGCTGGAAAACCTAGAAGAAATGGACAACTTCCTAGAAAAATACGACCTTCCAAAACTGACCAAGGAAGAAACACAAAATCTAAACAAACCAATTACCAGCAAAGAAATTGGATTGGTAATAAAAAAAACTGCCCAAGAACAAAACCCAGGGACAGATGGATTTACCTTGGAATTTTATCAGATATACAGATATAATACCCATTCTTAAAGTTTTCCAAAACATAGAAGAGGAGGGAATACTCCCAAACTCATTCTATGAAGCCACCCTAATACCAAAACCAGGCAAAGACCCCCCCCACCAAGAAAGAAAATTACAGACCAGTATCCCTGATGAACATAGATGCAAAAATGCTCAACAAAATACTAGCAAACTGAATTCAAAAATACATCAAAAGGACCATGCACCATGACCAAATGGGATTCATCCCAGGGATGCAAGGATGGTACAACATTTGAAAATCCATCAACATCGTCCACCATATAAATAAAAAGGACAAAAGCAAACATGATCATCTGCATAGATGCTGAAAAAGCATTTGACAAAATTCAACAACCATTCATGATAAAACTGTCAACAAAATGGGCATAGAGGGCAAGTACCTCAACATAATAAAGGCCATATATGATAAACCCACAGCCAACGTCATACTGAACAGCGAGAAGCTGAAAGCTTTTCCTCTGAGATTGGGTACAAGACAGGGATGCCCACTCTCCCCACTGTTATTTAACATAGTATTGGAGGTCCTAGCCATGGCAATTAGACAAAACAAAGAAATACAAGGAATCCAGATTGGTAAAGAAGAAGTTAAACTCACTATTTGCAGATGACATGATATTGTACATAAAAAACCCTAAAGACTCCACTCCAAAACTACTAGAACTAATATCAGAATACAGCAAAGTTACAGGACACAAAATTAACACACAGAAATCTGTGGCTTTTCTATACACTAACAACGAATTAATAGAGAAATCAGGAAACAATTCCATTCACAGTTGCATCAAAAAAAATAAAATACCTAGGAATAAACCTAACCAAGGAAGTGAAAGACCTATACCCTGAAAACTATAAGACACTCTTAAGAGAAATTAAAGGGGACACTAACAGATGGAAACTCATCCCATGCTCTTGGCTGGGAAGAATTAATATCATCATAATGGCCATCCTGCCCAAAGCAATATACAGATTTGATGCAATCCCTGTCAAATTACCAACAGCATTCATTCTTCAACGACCTGGAACAAATAGTTCAAAAATTCATATGGAAACACCAAAAACCCCGAATAGCCAAAGCAATCCTGAGAAGGAAGAATAAAGTGAGGGGGATCTCGCTCCCCAGTTTCAAGCTCTACTACAAAGCCACAGTAATCAAGACAATTTGGTACTGGCACAAGAACAGACCCACAGACCAGTGGAACAGAATAGAGACTCCAGACATTAACCCAAACATATATGGTCAATTAATATACGATAAAGGAGCCATGGACATACAATGGGGAAATGACAGCCTCTTCAACAGTTGGTGTTGGCAAAACTGGACAGCTACATGTAAGAGAATGAAACTGGATCACTGTCTAACCCCATACACAAAAGTAAATTTGAAATGGATCAAAGACCTGAATGTAAGTCATGAAGCCATAAAACTCTTAGAAAAAACATAGGCAAAAATCTCATGGACATAAACTTGAGTGACTTCTTCATGAACATATCTCCCTGGGCAAGGGAAACAAAAGCAAAAATTAACAAGTGGGACTATATCAAGCTAAAAAGCTTCTGTACAGCAAAGGACACCATCAATAGAACAAAAAGGTATCCTACATTATGAGAGAATATATTCATAAATGACAGAGCCGATAAAGGGTTGACATCCAAAATATATGAAGAGCTCACGCACCTCAACAAACAAAAAAAAAATAATCCAATTAAAAAATGGGCATAGCCGCTGAACAGACAGTTCTCCAAAGAAGAAATTCAGATGGCCAACAGACACATAAAATACCTAGGAATTTTATGAAAATTGAAAAGATACTCCACATCGCTACTCATCAGAGAAATGCAAATTAAATCCACAATGAGATATCACCTCACACCAGTAAGGATCGCCACCATCCAAAAGACAAACAACAACAAATGTTGGTGAGGATGCGGAGAAAGGGGAACCCTCCTACACTGCTGGTGGGAATGTAAATTAGTTCAACCATTGTGGAAAGCAGTATGGAGGTTCCTCAACAAGCCCAAAACAGAAATACCATTTCACCCAGGAATTCCACTTCTAGGAGTTAACCCTAAGGATGCAGTAGCCCAGTTTGAGAAAGACAGATGCACCCCTATGTTTATCACAGCACTATTTACCATAGCCAAGAAATGGAAGCAAGAAGCAACCTAAGTGTCCATCAGTAGGTGAGTGGATAAAGAAGATGTGGTACATAAACACAATGGAATATTATTCAGCCATAAGAAGTAAACAAATCCTACTATTTGCAACAACATGGATGGAGCTAGAGGGCCTTATGCTCAGTGAAATAAGCCAGGCGGAGAAAGACAAGTACCAAATGATTTCACTCATATGTGGAGTATAAGAACAAAGAAAAACTGAAGGAACAAAATGGCAGCAGAATCACAGAACCCAAGAATGGACTAACAGTTACCAAAGGGAAAGCGACTGGGTAGGATGGGTGGGAAGGGAGGGATAAGGGCAGGGAAAAAGAAAGGGAGCATTATGATTAGCATGTATAATGCGGCGGTGGGGGGCCATAGGGAGGGCTGTACAACACAGAAGACAAGTAGTGGCTCTACAGCATCTTACTATGCAGATGGACAGTGACTGTGAAGGGGTATGTTGGGGGGGATCTGATAATAGGGGGAGTCTAGTAAACATAATGTTCTGCATGTAATTGTAGATTAATGTTAACAAAATTAAGAAAGTGATAGAAGATATGAGGGAAACTTAAGAATTAGAAAAACTCAGAAATAAGGTAAGCTCAGGAAAGCATTAAAAATAAACATTTCAGAAATGAAGGCAAAACTAAAATGCAAGGAAATAAACACCATAAATAATGCCATAAATAGAAAAAAACAAAATATAAAGTGATTGGGAAGTGACAGATACTGAAGACAAGGGACAAAAGTCCAATATACAGATAATAGATTAAAGGGGAAATTATAATTTCAGGAAACTAGGTTTAAAAATTGAAACTATTTTTAAAGTGCACTCTTGTACCTAAGATTATTGATCCAAAACAGCAATATCAAGACATAAGTAATAACGTTACTTTAAAAAAAAATCCTTTGAGTTGGTAACAACAGCAGGTGACATGTAAGAAAGAAATAGATGGTTATCACTGCCACAATTAGCCTTTATGCCTGAAGAAAGTGGAGTAACATTTTGAAGACACTCAAGGAAAAATATAAACAAGAGGATTTTATTTCCAACAAAATTGACTTTCAAGTATAAAGGGCACAGATTTATCCAGCATAAAGGAATTTCGGAAATAGCGTTCCCTTAAACTCTTCCTAAGGAATCTATCAAAAAATGAGCTCCATTTGATAACCAATATAGAGAAATAGCACCATAAAGACTGGTGGTGAGCATTAAACATAGACTAACTTGTGTAATTAACAATTAGACTTACAAGGGAGAGTGGTATGCAGTGACTATATGTCCAGAGGACATGGTAGTACAACTGAAAAAAGGGGAGAGCGAGCATATGAAGAAGCATTTGGGTTAGCTGGTGGTAGACTGGTAGTGTTATTTTAGGATTGTTTTATGTATAATGTACGGTAGAACCAATGTACAGGGTATTTTAATTCATTCCCATTTTCTTAGGAACCAGGATTCCTAGTATGGGGAAAAGGAGGTACAAATGTGACATAGAACAGGTTAATTTTTTTAAATCCCTGTAGTTTTGAATTTGAGATCTGAAGTACTAACAGAAACTTAAGAGTATATACAATTGTATGTAATGCTTTATATACACACACATTTAAGAGACCTAGAAAAAATTAGCCAATCCAGTACCAGTAAACTCCCTGTACTCAGCTTGTAGTCTTAAAACACCATTTTTCACTAAAAGAAACCAGAGCTGCTTGAAAATAAGTCTGGAAGGAAATGTGAAAGATAAGCCATCATGAAGATAATTGTTCACTTTGAGGATGGTAAGACTATCAATTCATTATCTTGAAAATGTGGGGGAAAGGAGAAAGCATCTTCTGTGCATTTTTCTGAACTCTACCACTGGGTAACCAAACAGCAGAAGGAGGGGGGAAAATATTTTTAGTGGTCTAATAGTGAAAAAGAAGATAACATTTTGCAACTGCCAGTGGATTAATGGATGTAGACTTTTCCAGCTGCTGTTAATATCACAAAAAAGAGACAACCAGACATGTTATGCCTTTTAATAAAAGAACTCAACATCCTCTACCCTTGCCAAGAGACTGGAGATGAGTCTGATCCCGCCTCAGGTCCAGCTGCCGCCAAAGCCCATGAAATACAGGACAGGAGAAACTACAGGTCAAATGCCCTGAGACTTTCAACAGGTAAATTGAAGGGAAAGAAACGGAGACAGAAATTCCATATCAAAAAGTGGACGAAACCAAACTAGATCATTTAGGGATGCACATTTTGTTGATAAAACAATATAAATACACAGGAAGTGATAACCAAAATTCAGGATGGTGGTTCCTCCAATGCTGGAGGGCATTGATACTAGGATAAATACATGGAAGTGTTTCTAAGAGTAGCTGGCAAAGTTTTATTTGATTAAAATACACTGGGTGGTGTATTTCATGACAGAGTTTGTCTTCTAATAACATAATAGCTTATTAAGCTGTCCGTGTCATAAAGTAAGGTGTTACCCTTATAACTTCTTATGCTGTTTAGCTGTTTTGTGGGTAACAGTACTGTATTTCATCAATGCACCATTTTGTTTTTAAAAGAAAAAAAAATCATTGACACTCCATCAACTCTAAGACGCTATATTCAAAAGTGTTACAGTGTATATTTAGTGTAGATGGAATGCAGCAGACACCACAGAGCCTGTCCCTCATGCACAAAAGCAACTAAGAGCAAAAGCTTACTCTGAGAACATTTGTCCCCAGACAGCCTCTGATCTTAAAAAACATGCAGCACAGCTGAGGGGCCAGTGAGGCACTGTGCTGAGAGGAGGATAAAGGTCAAGCACTCTGAAGAGTGGTCCTGGCCCCATGCCCACAGGCTCCCGTTCTCTCTCCTGTTGGGATTCCAGTCACACCAGCTTGGGCTGCTCAACCCTGTCCTGCAGCTCTCCATACTGCTATGCTGACTTCTTACTCCCAGTTTGGGTCATTTCTACTGACATACTTTCAAGTTTATCAGGTCTTTCCTTGGCTCTTCATCTCTGCTCTTTTATTTTTGTTTCTAACATTTCCACCTTACTCTTACAGTTTCTATCTCTTGACAGACATTCCCTCAACTGCTCCTTCATATTACCCACTTTTTCCATCAAAACGTATGAACCATTGTTATATTAAATTTCTGTTACTTTCAGTATCTGGGTCATCTCTGAATCTGGCTCTGGATCTTGTGTCTTTCACAGTGTCATTTTTCTTGTTTGTGTGTGTGCGTGTGTGTCAGATTTTGATTGAGTGCTTCACCACCTATGCTGATAAAGAGCAAACAGTAGAGACAAGTAAAGAATATTTGTGGCCAGATATGGTCATGCCTCCTCTCCTACCAGGTGGTTAGTGTGAGGCGTTTGGTAGTCTAGTCAAGAGTTTGACTGGGCTGGGTTTGTTACTATGATCATAGTGAAGGGTACCTCTAGGACTTCAAATTCCTCTAGTGTCACCTTGGGTTGGGTGGGGCAGTGGTGCCAGGGATACTGTTTTCTTCAGCATCCCTGTTCCATCCTCAGCTGTCAGCCTTCCTTATGCACCTGGGCTCCAAGGCTCACTCTCCCTGCCCTTGCTCCTTTCCAGCATTGGGCTGCTGTTGCTTATTTGGTGCCTGCCTAATGGCTAGATGCAGTCTGCATTATTAAATGTGCTGATTTTATTAGATTTTACAGTCCTCTGCATAGTAAGGAATTATCCACCTTCATTTCCTAATCCCAGCAAGATCTTGGCAACATGGCCAACGTTCCACATTCTTATCAAATGATGTGTAGTTCCCAGGTACTGCATATTGTAAAACATCTGAAGTCTTTCTAAGCACATTTCCGTGTTTGGCACTGTTGACTCCTGGTTTAGGGGAGACAGAAGAATGAGTGAGAGAATTCCAGTGAGGAATCAGAAGACTTGAGCAGTAATTTTGACTTGCCTATTGTTCTAAGTGACTTTGCATAAACCACTAACTGTTGTCTTTTTTCTTCAACAGACAAACATGAGTTGACCTGTAACTCAGAAAAGGCAGCTCCAAAATTCTGTGAACCAAACTAACCGTTTAAAAAGACTATTCCAGAAGCTCCACAAGAGGGCAGCTCCTTCGCATTGCTCAATGTCTAAAGAGATTCTAAGCACCTGTTTTAAAAACTCACCCACTTATGTAATATTTTTTTTGTACTTTTTAAAATTATACAAGTAGAGCACAAATACATTCAGTTTTATAAAAATTCCAACATTACAGACCAACTTGAGGTCTCTTTGGATTGGCACTCCCAATCCTAATTCCCTTGCCTGTTACCAGGTTAGCAGGTATTTTATTTTCTATGAAATGGTTTTTTTTAAACATAATTTCTGCAACAAACTTCTTTAATCCACATGCAATATGAACATTTCCTGTTAACATACATAAACTTATTAATTACTATTCTTAGTGTCATAAAATATTTTATTACATATTATAAATAAATTTAGTGCCATACTTCATTTCTTAATGACTTCTAGATTTTTTCCCAATATTCAAACAATGTTTCCTTGAATATTTGGTATTACACTTGTGAAAAAAGTGAAGAGCCTCACAAGATTCCCTGGTAATTGAGATTTCAAAGTTAATTTATTAAACCAAAGTAAGCATCTTTGAATAATTTTACTTAGCCATAAAAATACATGAAGTCAATTCACAGAAAAGGGACTAAAAGAGGGGAAAACATTTGACAGCTTTTCTTGAACTCACTTAGGTGAACCGCCTTCTGTAATGCAAATTGTTCTGGGATACCATTCTGTTACAGCGTTTCCTAGGTATGTTTTTGTCTTAGGCTGAATTATATCTAAGCAACAAATGTGCCTGTCAATGCCGAGAATGGAAGCAAGAAAGGAATGACCAAGTGTGGCCAACTCTGCAAGGGCACGTGCCGTCTCCGTTACTTATCTCTGTATCCTCCTCAAGGCTAAGGAAGAGTTTGCTGGGAATGAGCCACTTACATTTCATGTACACAAGAAAAGTTAAACGTAACATGTCTGATAATATTAACGTAAAATGAATTGTACCTACAGCAAATATTCCTGAAAAAAGGTTGAGCCCCTCTTTGGGACCTCTTAGGGTTTGGAACCTTTCTGGGCTTGGATGAGAACTTGGAGATGGAGGTAGGTAAGAGGTATTGGGGGGAGGGGTGTGTTCTGTGTGGGGACTCTGGTCAAAGTGTGGGGCCCAGGGTGCACAGAGCGGGGAAGTGAGGCGAGCTGGACGGGATCAAAGGGTTTGCACTGCAGGGAGAGGGATGACGGTGGAAATTCAGGATGGGAATCTGACCGCAAAAGGTCTTCAGTGGAGTTTGGGCTCGACCTCCAGGCAGCAGAGGCAGTGAAGTTTTTCTGAACAGCCAGTCTCTCTCCCTGTCTCCCTTCTCGTTCTGAAGTTCCAGTTGATGCCGGGGTTCTTGTTTGCAGAGCTGAAGAATGACAGTCAAGGTAGGAGAGCAAGGTATAGGCTTTTATTTAGAGATACAGTGAAAGGACAGAGCTCCCAGCTCACGCCAGGAGGGGACAAGAGAGTCCGTAGTGGTGCGTTGTCTAGGGGGTTTTATAGACAGTTGAGGATTTTTCGAGAACATGAAAAAAACTTAGGGGTGTGGACTTGTTAAGTGGTCTCTGAATATTTAGAATTAACTTAACACAAGCAACTTCCTCTGATGATTTCTCCCTGAGATACCGGCATCTTGGTCTGGGGGCATAGGAAACAAGGCCACCTGCTCAGCCCCCCAAGGTGGGCTGAGGTATTGTTTACTAAAGAGTAAGTTAAGAATTTCTAACATCTTAACTTCTTGGGTATTAAAATGCAATCTTATCTTTAAGGTGGAATCCTTCCTGCCTTTTACTGTGTTGTTTATGCCTGGGCTTACTTGCTAAATTAGTTGCCCAGTTTGCAAAATTACTTCATCAGATCTGAAGGAGGAAAGACAGCACATAGGCCTGGGCCTTTTAGCATGCTAAATTAAATCTTACACATGGTTACAAATGATTAGCATAATAAAACATGGACTACTCTTCTTTATCTGGGGAACATTAACTGATTTTACTGAAGAATGATTCTAGCTCAATGTTTAACATAGAGTTTTAGCAAGGGGGTTTCCTTGCATGTAGTTACATTGCTCTGACTGCAAATATCCGGAGGCCCTCACCCTACTCTGACTACATCCACATTCCCTGTCTCACAGTGACCAGTTGTTTACTGTATGTGAGTGGATAGGGAAGGGAGGGGATTGAGGGTAGGTCAAGAATTAGTAGCCAGAATATAGCTCCAGTCAGAAAACTCACCCCCATTCCACAGGTAACTGTCTTCATGCGCATCACACTTGTGAGCTTGCTTTCCTTTGTGTGTTTATTATTGTTTGCTCCACAGTAGGTGGTAAGCTACATGAAGATAGACAATAACACCATAACTGAAATGACTAGCTTTTCCCCTCAGTATCTTCAGCACCCACCACTTGCCTATAATAGGGTAGGTATCTAATAAGTAACTTATTTTGAGTGAGTGAATGAATTTAACTATATTGCTGTGAAGCCAAAATAATCATCTCCATTTTTACAGAAGAGGAAACTGAAACTCAGAGGAAATAACTCCAGTGACAGCCAGCCTTCAGGGTAGCCCCTGGTGACCCCTACCTCCTGGTACACATACCCTCTAATGATTCTTTCCCAAATGGAATAGGGTGCTCTTACGTAAATAGTAGGATCATGTGGATTTATTTTTATTTTTCCTGACTTCAAACTTGAGCAGCTATGTAAATGAATCCAGAATTAGTTGTATATTATTGGCTTACTAATTTACTATTTTATATTCCAAACTTTCTACATTATTTTTTAAGTCTATCTCTTTGGTACAACCTGACATTTCTTTCAGTAAGTAATTTTAACGCCTTTACATTAGGTGATTTGCAGGTACATTTGTTTCACTTTATGTTGGATTATGTCTTTGTAAGTAGAAAAGCTTTTTTAGTAATACTGTTTTCACTGCTCTGTTAATTTTCCTTCTAATAATTGGGCATGTTATAGTTTTGCTCTACTAGATACTTTTGTAACTACAAAAGTATTTTGTTAATCTGTTTACTTAGACAGTATCTAATAATTCTGAGTTTCAGAACCAGTGATGAAATTAGTTTTTTTCTCTCTATATCCTTTAGTCCCCAATTTTAGTGCCTTTTCTAATGTTTCTTAGTTTATTATCATTAAATAAAAAATCTGTAAGTTGATTTGTCAATTATAAATGATATACTTGGGCTCCCAGCTTTTGAAGATGAGAAAATCAACATGGTTACACTGCATTGGTAATGTTACACCTTCATCTTTCACATTATACTGATCTATTCTTTGTAGGCTTCCAAAGACAAAGGCCTCTAAAAATTCCCACCACTACCTGATCACTTTGGATTTAATTCCCACTATATACCTCTGGTAGTACTCAGTAACTTACCTGGGAAGCTCCTGTTTAGAAAGTCATCCGCTAAGAACCACAGATCTTCTTCATCCAACTTAAAGGTCACATCTAGCTTTTTAAAGCAATACTTCGAAAGTGGAAAAAAATACTCAGGATTTGGATTTTCTGCATGGGCTTTAATACTTCTGAACGTAAAGGAAGGTATAGCTTCAGGAGCTGCACGCTTGAAGGTGCCTGTTTGAGGTCCTCATTTTTGAGGTGGGGACAAAAGCAAAGAATCTCCTTAAATCCATGAAGCTCAGGAATAAAAATATTAAATTCTAAATATGGTCCAGGTGTGTTGGGTTTTGTAGGAAGGACTGCATGGGGACTTCCAGTTTACTTCCTTCTGTCAAACAAATAAAAAACCACACAAAATTGGAGCCCAGGCAGTGCAGGAACTTTTCATGAAAAAGGAAATCGGTGAGCCCTACGACTGCCAGTCTGGAAAACCTCATGGCCACAGCACAGCAGGGAGAAACTAAAGTGAGCCTGACAGTCCCAGTAAGTTGAAAGGACAGAGTTAGGAGCTTAGGAATGCATGGCAACTAGACTTTGCAGGATGAAATACTGGGAGGAAAGAGCTGCACTAAGTGAGAGCTGTGCAGATTAGCAGAAGGGTCTTTTTGGGTCTTTGGCTGCGTACAGACTTGTGCACGCATGGAAGGAAACTAGCAGAGGCTGGGAAAGAACTACTGGGAGGGATGGGAAGTCTGTTATCCCACCAGCCAGAGTAGTAAGATCTCTAATTCTGGGAGAATTCAGCAGAGTAACCTGAAGGAGTCTGTCTTAATACAAGAGCAAAACTAGTCCTAGAATAAATAAAATGCTTTGAATCCAACAGAAAAAAAACTTAAAAGCATACCTGGAGAGGACCCAACTACTTCCAAATAACTTTATTCTAGAGAAAGCCCCAAAATATTTTTAAATGCCCAAAATACATTACCCAACAATGAAAAATTCAGAACTAGTATCCAATAAAAAATTACTAAGTATGCAAAGAAGAAACATGAGGCCGAGGAAAGCCAACCATAGAAACACAACAGGGTGTGACCCATGATAAAGGCAGCGCTCAAGAGCGAGAGAACTAACAGAACTGCAGTCTAGGGGGTGCCACACAGTAAGGCCTGTCACCCACTGATGGAGGTGGCTGCAGTTCTCTGGCATGACATCTCTGTACAGGGTCCTCTGCGCAGGGCCCGGGGCCACCACTCCTCCTGGGTGAGCCCCACAGTCACATCCTGAAACGACACTGACCCCTGTAACAGCACACTTCTGATCAAACTGAAGGGTTTAGAAACTGGTGACATGGAAAATACTTTTGAAAACCCGTACAGGGTTTACTATTGAGATTCCAAAGCATAGTATTATTCAATAATTAATAAAATTATAAAATGTTATTACAGCCGTAACTCATACTTTGGGATACCCAAAATTAATAAAATTTTATTCTCATGCTCTAATTCGTTTGTCCATATTTTAAAAATATGTACATACACTGTCACTTAATATACTACTGATAAAGCTTAGTGCCTTCATAAATATCAAGTTAATATAAACAGACTTCCCCTCATCATTCCTTAAACATCAATGGCTTATTCTCAGCATTATCTTATCTTTAGGGTACACACACCTTGCTCTGTGTCCTCTGCTGGCTAATGGGAACTCAGTGAAGAGATCCATGTAAGCCCTGGAGATAATACTCAGAACCAGACTGGTATTTCAGACATGTTTATATTCAATTGATTTCCAACAGAGATACCAAGGCAATTTAATGGGGATAGTATACACTTCTCAACAAAGTTTCCAACTATGTAAGTGCTATAACTTTCCAACATACAAGGGTACAAAAAGGTGAAATATTAGGCAAATATTTCTTAAGACAAAAAAAAAAAAGCATAACTCACTGTTAGGAACTGAATGTGGCCCCCAAAATTCCTATGTTGGAGCCCAAACTCCCAGTGTTACTGTGTTTGGAGACAGGGCCTTTAAGAAGGTATTCAAGGTTAAATGATGTCATAGGGGTGGGGCCCTCACCTGATAGGACTGGGATCCTTATAAAAAGGAGGAGAGAGATCGATTCAAGATGGTGGCATGAGAGAAGAGACAGAGAACTCCTCCCAAAACAACATATAGTACAAAAATATAGTTATGGAACCACCAAAAATGCTGAATAGCCAAAGCGATCCTGAGAAGGAAGAATAAAGTTGTGGGGAGGGGGGCGGAGATCTCACTCCCCAACTTCAAACTCTACTACAAAGCCACAGTAATCAGGACAATTTGGTACTGGCACAAGAACAAACCGACAGACCAGTGGAACAGAATAGAGACTCCAGACATTAATCCAAACATATATGGTCAATTAATATACAATAAAGGAGCCATGGACATACAATGGGGAAATGACAGCCTCTTTAACAGTTGGTGTTGGCAAAGCTGGACAGCTACATGTAAGAGAATGAAACTGAATCACTGTCTAACCCCATACACAAAAGTAAATTCAAAATGGATCAAAGAGCTGAATGTAAGTCATGAAACTGTAAAACTCTTAGAAAAAAGCATAGGCAAAGATCTCTTAGACATAAATATGAGCAACTTCTTCATGAACATATCTCCCCGGGAAAGGGAAACAAAAGCAAAAATGAACAAGTGGGACAATATCAAGCTGAAGAGCTTCTGTACAGCAGAGGACACCATCAATAGAACAAAAGGGTATCCTACAGTATGGGAGAATATATTCATAAATGACAGATCTGATAAAGGGTTGACATCCAAAATCTATAAAGAGCTCACGCTCCTCAACAAACAAAAAGCAAATAATCCAATTAAAAAATGGGCAGAGGATCTGAACAGACAGTTCTCCAAAGAAGAAATTCAGATGGCCAACAGACACATGAAAAGATGCTCCACATAGCTACTCAGCAGAGAAATGCAAATTAAAACCACAATGAGATATCACCTCACACCAGAAAGGATTGCCACCATCCAAAAGACAAACAACAAATGTTGGTGAGGTTGTGGAGAAAGGGGAACCCTCCTACACTGTTGGTGGGAATGTAAATAAGTTCAACCATTGTGGAAAGCAGTATGGAGGTTCCTCAAAGAGCTCAAAATAGAGATACCATTTGACCCACGAATTCCACTCCTAGGAATTTACCCTAAGAATGCAGCAGCCCAGTTAGAAAAAGACAGATGCACCCCTATGTTTATTGCAGCACTATTTAAAGTAGCCAAGAAATGGAAGCAACCTAAGTGTCCATCAGTAGGTGAATGGATAAAGAAGATGTGGTACATATACACAATGGAATATTATTCAGCCATAAGAAGAAAACAAACCCTACCATTTGTAACAACATGGATGGAGCTAGAGGGCCTTATGCTCAGTGAAATAAGCCAGGCAGAGAAAGACAAGTATCAAATGATTTCACTTATATGTGGAGTATTAGAACAAAGAAAAAAAATGAAGGAACAAAACAGCAGCAGACTCACAGAACCAAAGAACGGACTAACAGTTACCAAAGGGAAAGGGACTGGGAAGAATGGGTGGGAAGGGAGGAATAAGGGAGGAGGAAAAAGAAAGAGGGCATTATGATTAGCATGTATAATGTGGGGGGAGGCATGGGGAGGGCTGTGCAACACAGAGAAGACAAGTAGTGATTCTACAGCATCTTACTACACTGATGGACAGTGACTGTAATGGGGGTTGTGGGGGAGACTTGGTGAAGGGGGGAACCTAGTAAACATAATGTTCCTCATGTAATTGTAGATTAATGATACCAAAATTTTTAAAAATGCAAAGAAATAAGAAAGTATGGCCCATATACAGGGGAAAATATGTATATATATATATATATATATAGTTAATCCAGTGAATCCTAAAAGAGCAACAGGAAAGAAGGCTGCACCAGACTGCATACACCTGGAGAACAGAGCAGATCTTAATGAAACAGGGCAACAAACTAAAGCCTTGATCCTGCGGGATCCAAGCCCTTCTCTCACCCCAGCTCACCGGCGGGAGGAAGAGAAATGGAGCATGGAGGTGGTGGAAGCCTAGGACTACTGAACACCCAGCACTGTAGATCTGCTTTGGAACACGAACCTACATTGCATGGTACTGTGGAGATTAGTGGGCTTGGAAAGCTAAGACAGGCAGAATACTTGAAAGACTGAGATTCCAGCCCTTTGTGGAGGACAGGAATCCACATCCAGTGGCTCTCAGGCAAAGGAAAGGCAGGCAGTCTAAGAGGCTTCCTAGCAGCAAGAGGGCTGCTGAAGGGGCCGGGATTGCATGGAGCTTGCTATGTGGGAGAAGGGACAGGTGACAAGGTTGTCTAGGTGCACTTTGCCCAGCAGGTTGGGAACTTTGAGCAGCTACAGGAGCTCCATCCGCCTGGCTGGCTACTCAGCTCCGAGGCCCCCCACTGTGATATGCAGCCTGCTGTGCCTTCCTCCTGGCCTGCCAGCACTAGCTCGCAAACCGACAGTCACTGCGCTGATGTCAGGCCAGCCAGAGGGAGGCCCCACCTATGACAGCAACAGACGCAAAGCACAGAGACTTACACCTGTGTGCTCGGCCTACTGGCTCTGACAGTGGAGACAGGCACTGCTGCCTGGAAGTAGGAAACAGCTCTTTCATCCCCCCAGGCACCAGCACCACTCCCCTATGACCCCCAACCTCACTCCAGGGGCTGGACAGTTCCAGAGACTAGAGCTTCTGGGCACTAAAGGGTGCCACACAGAAATATGAAATCTCAAAGGAAACTGGTTCAGACCAAAATCTTACCAACCCCAGAAAAAGGGCCAAATGAAACTGAACTCTCCAATCTTCCGGAAAGAGAGTTCAAAATAAAAATCATAAACATGCTCATGGAGGTACAGAAAAATATTCAAGAACTCGGGAATGAATTTAAGATGGAGATTCAATCATTAAGCAATTCCATATCTGAAATGAAACATACAGTGGAGGGATTTAAAAGCAGATTCAATGTAGTAGAAGATAGTAAATGGAATAGAAATTAGAGGAGAGGAATAGAAAGAAACTGAAGCACAGAGAGAAAAAAGGATCTCTAAGAATGAAAGAATGTTGAGAGAACTGTGTGACCAATTCAAACAGAACAATATTCACATTATAGGAGAATCAGAAGAAGAAGAAGAGAGAAAAAGGAATAGAAAGTCTCATTCAGCAAGTAATTGCTGAAAAATTCCCCAATCTGGGGAAGGAGATAGTCTCTCAGACCATGGAGGTGCACAGATCTCCCAACACAAGGGACCCAAGGAAGACAACACCAAGACATATAATAATTAAAATGGTAAGGATCAAGGATAAAGAAAGACTTTTAAAAGCAGCTAGAGAGAGAAAAAAGATCACATACAAAGGAAAACCCATCAGGCTCTTATCAGATTTCTCAAGAGAAACTTTACAGGCTAGAGGGGAGTGGCATGATATATTTAATGCAATTAAACAGAAGGGCCTCGAGCCAAGAATACTCTACCCAATAAGGTTATTACTTAAATTTGAAGGAGGGATTAAACAATTTTCAGATAAGCAAAAGCTGAGGGAATTTACCTCCCACAAACCACCTCTGCAGTGCATTTTGGAGGGACTGCTATAAATGGAAGTATTCTGAAGGCTAAATAGCTGTTATCAGGGGAAATAAAACCATAGCAAAGTAGAAAAATTAATTACTAAGCAGATTCAAAATCAAATCAACTACCCCCAAAGTCAATCAAGAGATAGACAAAGAGTACAGAATATAATACCTAATACATAAAGAATGGAGGAGGAAGAAAAAGAAGGGGGGGAAAAAAAGAACCTTTAGGAGGTGTTTGTAATAGCATACTAAGTGAGTTAAATTAGACTGTTAGGTAGTAAGGGAATTACCCTTTAACCTTTGGTAACCACAAATCTTAAGCCTGCAATGGCATTAAGTGTATACCTATTGATAATCACCCTAAATGTAAATGGTCTGAATGCACCAATCAAAATCACAGAGTCACTGAATGGATAAAAAAACAAGCCCCATATATATGCTGCCTACAAGAGACTCACTTCAAACCCAAAGACATACACAGACTGAAAGTAAAAGGATGGAAAAAGATATTTCAGCAACTAATAGGGAGAAAAAAGCAGGAGTTTCAGTACTTGTATCAGACAAAATAGACTTCAAAACCAAGAAAGTCACAAGAGACAAGGCCACTACATAATAATAAAGGGGTAAGTCCACCAAGAGGATATAAGTATTATAAATATCTATGCACCCAACACAGGATCACCTACATATGTGAAACAAATATTAACAGAATTAAATGGTGAAATTGAATGCAATGCATTCATTTTAGAAGACTTCAACACACCACTCACTCCAAAGGTCAGATAAACCAGACAGAAAATAAGTAGAGAGACAGAGAAACTGAACAACATATTAGAACTGATGGACCTAATGGACATCTACAGAACACTCCATCCAAAAGCAACAGGACACACATTCTTCTCATGTGTACTTGGAACATTTTCAAGAATAGATCATATACTAGGCCACAAAAAGAGCATCAGTAAATTCAAAAAGATTGAAATTCTACCAACTGGCTTCTCAGATCACAAAGGTATGAAACTAGAAATACACAAAGAAAATGAAAAAGCCCACAAACACATGAAAGCTTAATAACATGCCCCTAAATAATCAATGGATCAGTGACGAAATAAAAACACAGATCAAGCAAAATATGGAGACAAATGACAATAATAATTCAACACTGCAAAAAATCTGTGGGATGCAGTGAAGGCCATGCTAAAAGGGAAGTATATTGCAATACAGGCCTACCTCAAGAAAGAAGAACAATCACATATGAACAGTCTAAAGTTACAATTAATGAAACTAGAAAAAGAAGAACAAATGACACCCAAAATCAGTAGAAGGAGGCACAGAATAAAGATTAGAGTCTAAATAAAATAAAATCGAGAAGAATAAAACAATAGAAAGAATCAATGAAAGCAGGAGCTGGTTCTTTGAGAAAATAAACAAAATAGATAAACCACTAGCCAGACTTATCAAGAAAAAAAGAGAGTCTACACACATAAACAGAATCAGAAATGAGAAAGGAAAAATCACTACAGACACACAGAATTACAAATAATTATGACAGAATACTATGAAAAATTATATGCTAACAAACTGGATAACTTAAAAGAAATTGACAACTTTCCAGAAAAATACAACCTTCCAAGGCTGACTTGGGAAGAAACAGAAAATAAGAATAGACCAATTACCAGCAATGAAACTGAATTGGTAATCAAAAAACTACCTAAGAACAAAGCTCCTGGACCAGAAGGTTTCACTGCTGAATTTTATCAAACATTTAGTGAAGACCTGCTACCCATCTTCCTTAAAGTTTTCCAAAAAGTAGAAGAGGAGGGAATACTCCCAAACTCATTCTATGAGGCCAGGATCACTCTAATACCAAAACCAGGTAAAGACACCACAAAAAAAGAAAATTACAGACCAATATCCCTCATGAACATAGATGCAAAAATATTCAACAAAATATTAGCAAACCAAATTCAAAAAGTATGTCAAAAAGATCATCCATCATGATCAAGTAGGATTTATTCCAGGGTTGCAAGGATGGTACAACATTCAAAAATCCATCAACATCATCCACCACATCAACAAACAGAAGGACAAAAACCACACGATCATCTCCATAGATGCTGAAAAAGTATTTGACAAAATTCAACATCCATTCGTGATAAAAACTATCAACAAAATGTGTATAGAGGGCAAGTACCTCAACATACTAAAGGCCATATATGACAAACCCACAGCCAACATTATACTTAACAGCAATAAGCTGAAAGCTTTTCACCTAAGATCAGGAACAAGACAGGAATGCCCACTCTCCCCACTTTTATTCAACATAGTACTGGAGGTCATAGCCCTGGCAATCAGACAAAACAAAGAAATAGAAGGTTACCAGATTGGTAAAGAAGTCAGGCTGTAACTATTTGCAGATGACATGATATTGTACATAAAAACCCCTACAGACTCCATTCCAAAAATACTAGAACTAATATTTGAATTCAGCAAAGTTGCAGGATACAAAATTAATACACAGAAATCTGTTGCTTTCCTATACACTAGCAATGAACTAGCAGAAAGAGAAATCAGGAAAACAATTCCATTCACAATTGCATCAAAAAGGATAAAATACCTAAGAATAAACCTAACCAAGGAAGTGAAAGACCTATACTCTGAAAACTACAAGACACTCAAGAGAGAAATTAAAGAAGATACCAATAAATGGAAACACATCCTATGCTCATGGATAGGAAGAATTAATATTGTCAAAATGGCCATCCTGACTAAAGCAATCTACAGATTCAATGCAATTCCTATCAAAATACCAACAGCATTCTTCAACAAACTAGAGCAAATAGTTCTAAAACTCATATGGAACCACAAAAGACCCCAAATAGCCAAGGCAATCCTGAGAAGAAACAGTAAAGCTGGCGGGACTATGCTCCCCAACTTCAAGCTATACCACAAAGCCACAGTAATCAAGACAATTTGGTACTGGCACAAGAACAGACCCATAGACCAATGGAATAGACTAGAGAGCCCAGATATAAACTGAAGCATATATGGTCAATCAATATACAATAAAGGAGCCATAGATATACAATGGTAAAATGACATCCTCTTCAACAGCTGGTGTTGGCAAAACTGGACAGCTATGTCCAAGAGAATGAAACTGAATTATTGTCTAACCCCATACACAAAAGTAAACTCAAAGTGGATCAAAGACCTGAATGTAAGTCATGAAACCATAAAACTCTTAGAAGAAAATACAGGAAAAAATCTCTTAAATATAAACATGAGAAACTTTTTCCTGAAGGCATCACCTCAGGCAAGGGAAACAAAATTTAAAATGGATTAGTGGGACTACATTATGTTAAAAAGCTTCTGTACAGCAAAGGATACCATCAACAGAACAAAAAGGCATCCTACAGTATGAGAGAATATATTTGTAAATGACATATCCGACAAGTGGTAAACATCCAAAGTATATAAAGAACTCACACTCCCCAACACCCAGAAAGCAAATAACTGAATTAGAAGATGGGTGGAGGGTATGAACAGACAATTCACCAAAGAAGAAATTCAGATGGCCAACATGCACGTGAAAAGATGCTCCACATCACTAATTATCAGGGAAATGCAAATTGAAACTGCAATGAGGTATCACCACACCCCAGTTAGGATGGCCAACATCTAAACGACTAAGAACAACAAATTCTGGAGAGGATGCGGAGAAAGGGGTACCCTCCTACACTGCTGGTGGGAATGTAAACTAGTTCAATCATTGTGGAAAACAATATGGAGGTTCCTCAAAAACTAAAAGTAGAAATACCATTTGACCCAGGAATTCCACTCCTAGGAATTAACCCAAAGAAAACAAGTTCTCATATTCAAAAATACATACACACCCCTATGTTTATTGCAACAGTATTTACAATAGCCAAGATACAGAAGCAACATAAGTGTCCATTAGTAGACGAATGGATAAAGAAGAAATGGTGCATGTACACAATGCAATACTGTTCAGCCATAAGAAAGGAACAAATCCTACCATGTGCAACAACATGAATGGAGCTAGAGGGTATTATGCTCAGTGAAATAAACCAGGCAGAGAAAGACAAGTACTAAACAGTTTCCCTCATTTGTGAAGTATAACAAAGCAAAACTGAAGGAATGACACAGCAGCAGACTCACAGACTCCAAGAAAGGACTAGTGGTTGCCAAGGGAGAGGGGTAGAGGAGTGTGGATAGGGAAGGAGGGAGAAGGGGATTGAGGGATATTACGATTAGTACACATGGCGTGGCGGTCATGGGGAAGACAGTGTAGCACAGAGCAGGCAAGTAGGGACTCTGCAGCATCTTACTACACTGATAGATGATAACCTCAATGGGTATGGGGGGAGGGGGACTTGATAATATGTGTGAATGTGGTAACCACAGTGTTTTTCATGTGAAACCTTCATAAGTGTATATCAATGATACCTTAAAAGTAAATAAATAAATAAATAAAAATTTAAAATGTAAGTGCACATGAGGTTTTGAAAACTTAGTATGAAAAATAAAGTAAAATGTCTCATTGGTAATTTCCTTATATTGACTACATGTTGAAATGATAAGTTTAGAAACACCTGGTTAAAATTAATTTTACATTTCTTTTTACTTTTTAAATGTGGCTACTAAAAAATTTCAAATTACATGTGTGTTGAATTACATTTCTTCTGGGCAGAGCTGATTTGAATAATACAAATGTTTACAGAGAAAAGATGACTGTTTTGCTTTGTCTTCTACCTCCACCTCCCTCCCTGAGTCATCATTTATTTTTTTTTTTTTTTCAGTGTGTATCAAGGCTGGGATTTTCTGTTTCTTTTATGTCTGGAGTTCTATGGACATTCCTATCTGAGGTCTTTTTTTTTTTTTTTTAATTTTGAAGCCCTAATTTCCATTATTTCTTGAAATATTTCCTTCTATCCTGTGGGGAAGTTGGGGTTCCTATGGCCAGGATCATTACCTTGAGTCCTGTTTTTGTCATATTCTTTAGAATTTTGTATATACTTAGTACTTTTGTTTGTTTTGTAAAAGATTATTCTATTATTTTCTTTTTTTTATTAAAGTATTATTGATATGCACTCTTATGAAGGTTTCACATGAAAAAACAACGTGGTTACCACATTCACCCATATTATCAAGTCCCCACCCATACCCCAATGCAGTCAGTCACTGCCCATCAGTGTAGTAAGATGCCACAGATCACTGTTTGCCTTCTCTGTGCTACACTGTTTTCCCCGTGATCCCCCACACCAGGTGTACTAAACATAATACCCCACGATCCTCTTCTCCCTCCCTCCCCACCTGCCCTCCCACACCCCTCCCCTTTGGTAACCACTAGTCCCTTCTTGGAGTCTGTACGTCTGCTGCTGTTTCGTTCCTTCAGTTTTGCTTCGTTGTTATACTCCACAAATGAGGGAAATCATTTGGCACTTGTCTTTCTCTGCCTGGCTTATCTCACTAAGTATAATATCCTCCGTATTATTTTCCATAAATACTTTAATTGCAAATAAAATTGCTTGTAATTAAACAAGTAACACAGGACTATCTTTTGTTTATTAAAATAAAACCAGTGAACTCTTCCTGGTTCTCTAGATTAGATAGGGACCTCTCCTGAGCCCCCGCCAGTATACAGGCATTTTGGATATTGGCATTGCAACCTGCTCAGCTGAGGAAAATAGAAGTAGAAGCAGTAACATCTAAATAATAGGAATCTTAGAAAGAGAAACAGAGGAATGGATATGTCTCGCCAATGGGTTTCAGCCCCAGGCAAGTTTGCTATGGATTCAATGTGACCAAAGATATTGACAGCAAAACGTTCTTTGGGGTGAAAGGGTTTATTACCCAGATTGTTTTCCCTGCAGTACATTGAGCACTAGCGTCTCTGCCTCCACCCAGAGCACTGGGCCGAGTTCTCTATAGAGTCTAATAATAATTTATTACCTAAAGGTGGGAAGCGGTAGCCTAGCAACAGGCCAGTTTCATCATCAGGTGGTTTAAGTTCAGTGAGGATCCTGGCCATAGGAACCCCAACTTCCCCACAGGATAGAAGGAAATACTTCAAGAAATAATGGAAATTAGGTCTTCAAAATTAAAAAAAAAAAAAAAAAGACCTCAGATCGGAATGTCCATAGAATTCCAGACATAAAAGAAACAGAAAATCCCAGCCAAAGTATCATACAGAATTGTAAAAATATCAAACATAAAGAGAAAATGATAAAAACCTAGAGAAAGTGCAGATCGCATAAAAGAAGCAAAATTGTGTAGCATTGATCAGAGAGGGAATACAAAGGGAAATCTGTCTTCTATAGGTGGAAAAGAGCAAATTAACACATTCAGGAGAAACTATAGAGGTCAGGCCAACCTTAGAGAAAATAGGGGAAGAAGACAAGTGGGCAGAAAGAAGGCAAAGCCTCAGAATGCTTTATGCATTCTGGGCATAACAAGGAAGGGGTCCAGAAACACTGAAGAGAGCTGCAGTGTCAGCAGAGGTGGGAACCCCATGTACTCCACTCTCGACTGGCCTGGCCAAGGAGCCCCCACACAGTAATGATGTTATCACTGGAAAAGTCCATGCTAATGAAGCAAGCACCAATGTGAGGGAGCCACAGGCCATGCAGAGTGCTTCAGTTTGGAGAAGTGGCTGAGGAGGAATTTGAGGAGGGTTTGAACACAAAGTGTGTGGTTATATGAGAAAAACGTACATTTTCAGTTTAGAAAGCTGAATAGAAGTGTATATGATCAAGAGAGCATCTATAAAAGAAAATGCTGACAAATTACACATCATTGAAATGAAAAGCTTCTGCTCTTCAAATGACACCATTAAGAAGCTAAAGAGGCAAACCATAGACTGAGAGGATAGATTTGCAACAGGTTTATTGGACAAAGAATTTGAATCCAGACCATATAACAAACTCTCTAAGTCAAACAAACAAGCAACTGAATAAGAAATGAGCAAGAGATTGGAATAGACACCTCAGGAAAGAGAATACAGAAATGGCTAAGAGCACATGTGAAGAGCTAACATGAGAATCAGCAGGAAATGCGTATTAAAACCATATGACATACTATTTCCTACCCACTGGAATGGCCACAATTGAAAGACCAACAATACCAAGTGTTGATGAGGAGGTGGAGGAGGTCTATTTTGCTGGTAGAATTATAAAATGGAACAACTAATTTGGAAAACTGCTTGGCAGTTTCTTATAAAGCCATACATATATGCCATGATCCAGGAATTCCATTCCTAGGTGCGCAAGAATAATGAAAATGCACTTCATAAAAGAGTGCAAAGAATCATAGCAACTTTATTTATAGGAGCCAAATATTGGAAACAACCCAAATATCCATCAATACCATAATAGATAAACAAATGTACTATACCCTTACATAACTTCAACTTACAAAAAAAAGGAATGAAATACAGATACATGCAATAATATGGATAAATATTTAAAATAGTGAGCAAATGAAGTCAAATACAAAATATTAATACTATATGATTTGGGTCATAGAAACCAGAAAGGGGAGGCAGGTGAGAAGGAGGACTGACTAGAAGGGGCAGGTGGCAATTTTCTAGAATGGTCGAAACATTCTATACTTGGTTTGAGGGTGGTAACTTGAGAGTTTACAAAACTGCTAAAACTCACTGAACTGAACATTTAAGATTTATGTATTTTATTGTATGAAAATTATGCCCTGCTTTTTTTTAAAGGTAATTCTTAAAAAAAAAAAAGACTAATTTAAAACATTTAAATGGCCAGAACTGAACTATAGTGAAAACATTTGTTTTAAACTTGTGGGATGCAGCAGTTCCTTTAAGGGGAATTCATAGTCTTAAATGCTTATATTAAAAAAGAAGAAAACCTCAAAATGAGTGAGCTAAGGTCCATTTTTGAGATGTTATAAAAAAATGGAATGAACCTGAAACCAATATAAGACAGAAATAAAATAAAGAGGAGCATAGATGAATGGATAAAGAAGATGTGGTACATATACACAATGAAATAAGCTCAGTGAAATAAGCTAGGCAGAGAAAGACAAGTATCAAATGATTTCACTCATCTGTGGCATATAAGAACAAAGAAAAAACTGAAGGAACAAAACAGCAGCAGACTCACAGAACTCAAAAATGGAATAACAGTTACCAAAGGGAAAGGGACTGGGGAGGGTGGGTGGGAAGGGAGGGATAAGGGGAATTAAGAGCATTACTATTAGCACACATAATGTAGCAGGGGCAGGGAGTACAGGGACGGCAGTATGACACAGAGAAGGCAAGTAGTGATTCTATAGCATCTTACTACGCTGATGGACAGTGACTGTAATGGGGTATGTGGTGGGGACTTGATAATGGGGGGAGTCTAATAACCATAATGTTTCTTATGTAATTGTATATTAATGATACCAAAAAAAAATTGCAAAACCTGCAAAGGAGTCCCCATAAAAAATAATAATAGTAAGAAAATAAATAAATAGAAGCAGAAATCAGTGAAATAAAAAATGAAGATAGAACAGAAAAGATCAACAAGCCAAAAGTTGGGATTTTAAAATACATATATTTTAATTACAATAAAATACACATAACACGTTTGCCATCTTAACCATTTTTAAGTGTAGAGCTTAGTAGGGCTAAATGCATGCACATTGGTGTGCACCTGGTGTCCAGGACTCTTCTCATCTTGCAAAACCGAAACTCTGCACCCATTAAGTAACAGCCCTCTGTTCCTCTTTCTCCTCCAGCCCATTTTACTTTCTATCTCTATTTGACTGTTCTAGGGACCTCATGTAAGTATAATCATGTAGTAGTTGTCCTTTTGTGTCTGGCTACTGCACCAAGAATAATATCCTGAAGGTTCATCCATGTAGCGTATGTCAGAATTTCCTTCCCTTTTTTTGACTGTATAATATTCTACTGTATGTATATGCCACCTTTTGTTTAGCCATTTACCTGTTAATGTACACAGCTTCTTTCCACCTTTTTGGCTATTGTGAATAATGTTGCTATGAACAAGGGTGTTCAATTATCTGTTTGAGGCCCTGTATTCAGTTATTTTGGGTATATGCCCTGAAGTGGAATTGCTGGTATATAGTAGTAATTCTATTAAAAATTTTTTGAGGAACCACCATATTGTTTTCCATAACAGCTGTATCATTTCACATTCTCACCAGCAATGTGTACGGTTCCAGTGTCTCCACATCTTCTCCAACACTTGTTATTTTATGTTTTTTTAATGCTAGTCATAGTAATGGGTGTGAGGTAGTATCTCATGGTTTGGTTTTCTGCATCTCCCCAGTGATTAGTAATGTTGAGCATCTTTTTGTGAGCTTGTTGGCCATCTGTATGTCTTCTTTTAAGAGATATCTATTCAAGTCTTTTGCCCATTTTGTAATTGGGCTGTTTTTTTGTTGTTGTTGAGTTGAAGGAGTTCTATGCATACTCTGGATACTAACCCTTGTGAGATATATGATTTGCAAATATTTCTCCCATTCCGTAGGTTGCCAACTCTGTTGTAGTGTTCTTCTATGCATAGACATTTTTAATTTTGCTGGAGTCCAATTTATCTATTTTTATTTTTGTTGCCTTTTCTTTTGGTGTCTTATCCAAGAAACGATTGCCAAATCCAATGTCACAAAACTTTCACCATATGTTTTCTTCTAAGAGCTTTATAGTTTTGTGCTTATGGTTAGGTCTTTGACGCATTTTCAGTTAACATGTAGTATAAGGTAAGGGTCCAACTTCATGTACACACAAGGGTTTATTACTGGGCTCTCTATACTAGTCCATTGGTCTGTATGCCTGCCTTGATGCTAGTACCATACTGTTTTGATTACTGTAGCTTTGTAGTAAGCTTTGAAACCCAATTTTGTTTTTCTTTTTCAAAAGTTTTTTTTTAAAAAACAACCTGGTAGGATTGATCAGCAGATGAAAGCGGGCACAAGCACAATTTTGACTTCAAAGATAGTCCAAACCCCAGCACTAGGGATTTCCTATTAAGCAGGTGAGGCAGATGTTGCAAATGTGGAGCTGGGCTCCCATTCCACTAGTCACAGGCCATGCCAAGTACAAGGGAGGTGTGAATGAAGAGTAGCCTGGGTCAGGAAGAAGGCTAAACAGATTTCTGTGGACATGTGCTCAGTCTGTCCATAATTTACTTGGCTGTTTAAAAATTTCAGATTGCTTCCCATTTTTTTGTTGTTGTTCTTAAAAATAATGCTGTTATTTTCACCCTGTACATTTGTCATTGTTATCATTTATACTTGTATATTTGTCTTTGTTATTATTTCTGTGAGATGGATTCCTAGAAATGGATGACTGATGAGGTGTGTACATTTAAAATTTCTAGAGAATCTGTCAAATTTCCCTTTAAAGAGGCTGTACCAGTTTAGGGAAGTACACAATCCCTTATATTTTGAGTCTAATGATTTCCTGACTATATTTGTTCTGATGTTATTGAAAAATTACGTACATATAATAAGTGCACATATCTTCAGTGCAGTTTGATGAATCTTTATTGGGGAACTCCCACCTGCATGACCACCCCCCAGCTCAGGATATAGCACATTCTCAGGCCCTCACAAGTATCCCTCATGCTGGCTCCCAGCTAGTACCTTCAACCAATCACTGTTCAGCTTCTCTTATAGCTGTGCTTGCTTTTGAGCTTCATCAAAATGGAATCATACGCTGTGTTCTCTTGTGCTTGCCTTCTTTTGCTCAGCATTATGTAGGGGAGAATCACCCCAGGGATGTGTGTGTTGGCAGTTTGTTCGTTTAATCACTGTATGTTATTCCATCAGCTGGCCATATTTCCGTTGACTTTCCATTCTTTCGCTGATGACATTCAGGAGTTTCTGGGTTCTTGACTAGCTAAAGTCTTATTATTGTCTCCTGGAATGTACATAGCTTATGATGTGCCTTTGTGCCCCTTTCTGTTAGATCTTTACCTAGGAGTGGGATATAGGAGCCGAAGGGTTTGCATATGTTTAACTTGAATAGATTCTGCTAAACAGTTTTCCAAAATGGTCATCCCAGTTCACAGCCCCAAGAGCTGTGTATGAGAGTTCCATTTGTTCCACGTATTTACCAACACTTAGTATTGCCAGTTTTTTCATGTTATTTTTATATATATAGTTTTTGATTGCCAATAAGGTTGAATCTTTTTATATTTCATTGACTATTTCAAATTCTGTGTATTTCCTGTGTTACCATTTTTTTTACCCAAAAAAAAAATATTCCCCATTTTGTTAAGCCTAGATTAAACTTTTTTAATGATGTAAACATGTCTTACTTTATTTCCCTGTTTGCTCTTAACTTCTAAATGCTCTGTACCATATATGATGTTGCCTGCTTTATTAAAAGAGTAAGATTTAGAGGGGGAAAAAGCTCTTGCACAAGGAGGATGAAGAGAGGATCACAGGAGGCCATGGCGGGCGGCTTTGGTGGGGGTGGAGCAGCACGATGGGTACAGAACAGCTGTTTTCATGGCTCTTCCATCACACATCACCCTACCCTGCTTTTCTTGTTTTCCTTTTTCTGAATACTGTAATATAAACAGCCTTGGTTTTTTTTTTTTGAGTATGTAAGTGGTACATGCTGCCTGTAAAAACCAAACCAGACCACATGATTCCAAAGATGAGAAAGACTGTCTGGGCCCCTGAATCTGCTGACATGTGCTGGTGACCACCCTGCAGACAGGTGGCCATGGTCAGGGGCTCTGGGTGTCTTGTTCTTGTTCATGGTACATCCCTGAGGCCTGGAGTAGTGCCTGGCACATGTATGGCTGCACAGATGACTGAAGGGCTCCCCTGGCTTCAGGAACTGCCTCCTTTGGGAATGCAGAGGAAGATGTATGGTGTGAGCTGAAGGAGCTCTGGGCAGGAAGCACTCCTGGGGTCTGGGTGGGAAACAGTGTGGCCAGGAGATGTGAGCTGTGTTCTTCAAAACACAGGCCACAGGAGGTGCGGGGAAGAGCATCCCCATGGCAGGCTGAGCTCAGAGTCCTTGGGTCCTGGTGGCCCTGCTGCCCGAGGACTCAGAAGGGAAGTTATCAGTCAGAGAAGTTGGGTGGGGGTAGCCAGGGCCAGCCTTTCCTCCCTAGACTCACTTGCCCTCTGGCTGCTCTGTTTCCTCCACCCTCAGATATCAGGTCTTCCTGCCAAGGTGAACCAAGCAGGGCACCTTGGTAGGTCATACCTCTAAAAAGTAATGGGGGCTCTGTACTTTTATATTTTATTCTGGTATCATTAATTCACAATTACATGACCAACATTATGGTTACTAGACTCCCCCCATTATCAAGTCCCCACCACATACCCCACTACAGTCATTGTCCATCAGCATAATAAGATACTATACAATCACTACTTATCTTCTCTGGGTTGTACAGCCTTCCCTGTGCCCCCCTGACTACATTATGATAATGCCCCTTTACCCCCTTCTCCCTCCCTTCCCACCCATCCTCCCCAGTCCCTTTCCCTTTGGTAACTGTTAGTCCATTCTTCAGTTCTGTGAGTCTGCTGCTGTTTTGTTCCTTCAGTTTTTCTTTGTTCCTATACTCCACAGATGAGTGATATCATTTGGTACTTGTCTTTCTCTGCCTGGCTTATTTCACTGAGCATAAGGCCCTCTACCTCCATCCATGTTGTTGCAAATGGTAGGGTTTGTTTTCTTCTTATGGCTGAATAATATTTCATTGTGTATATGTACCACATCTTCTTTATCCATTCACCTACTGATGGACACTTAGGTTGCTTCCATTTCTTGACTATTGTAAATAGTGCTGCGATAAACATAGGTATGCATATGTCTTTTTCAAACTGGGCTGCTGCATTCTTAGGGTAAATTCCTAGGAGTGGAATTCCTGGGTCAAATGGTATGTCTACTTTGAGCTTTTTGAGGAACCTCCATACGCTTTCCACAATGGTTGAACTGGTTGAACTAATTTACATTCCCACCAGCAGTGCAGGAGGGTTCCCCTTTCTCCACAACCTCGCCAACATTTGTTGTTGTTTGTCTTTTGGATGGTGGCCATCCAAACCAGTCTGAGGTGATATCTCATTGTGGTTTTAATTTGCATTTCTCTGATGAGTAGCGATGTGGAGCATCTTTTCATGTGTCTGTTGGCCATCTGAATTTCTTCTTTGGAGAACTGTCTGTTCAGATCCTCTGACCATTTTTTAATTGGATTATTTGCCTTTATTTTGTTAAGGTCAGTGAGCTCTCTATATATTTTGGATGTCAACCCCTTATCAGATATGCCATTTATGAATATATTCTCCCATAATGTAGGATACCTTTTTGTTCTATTGATGGTGTTCTTTGCTGTACAGAAGCTTTTCAGCTTAATATAGTCCCACTTGTTCATTTTTGCTTTTGTTTCCGTTGCCCAGGGAGATATGTTCATGAAGAAGTTGCTCATGTTTATGTCCAAGAGATTTTTGCCTATGCTTTTTTCTAAGAGTTTTATGGTTTCATGACTTATATTCAGCTCTTTGATCCATTTTGAATTTACTTTTGTGTATGGGGTTAGACAGTGATCCAGTTTCATTCTCTTGCATGTAGCTGTCCAGTTTTGCCAACACCAGCTGTTGAAGAGACTATCATTTCCCCATTGTATATCCATGGCTCCTTTATTATATATTAACTGACCATACATGTTTGGGTTAATATCTGGACTCTCTGTTCTGTTCCACTGGTCTGTGGGTCTGTTCTTGTGCCAGTACCAAATTGTCTTGATTACTGTGGCTTTGTAGTAGAGCTTGAAGTTGGGAAGTGAGATGACCCCTGCTTTACTCTTCCTTCTCACGATTGCTTTGGCTATTTGGGGTCTTTGGTGGTTCCACATGAATTTTAGAACTATTTGTTCCAGTTTGTTAAAGAATGCTGTTGGTAATTTGATAGGGATTGCACTGAATCCATAGATTGCTTTAGGCAGCACAGTCATTTTGACAATATTAATTCTTCCTAGCCAAGAGCATGGGATGAGTTTCCATTTGTTAGCACCTTCTTTAATTTCTCTTAAGAGTGTCTTGTAGTTTTCAGGGTATAGATCTTTCACTTCCTTGGTTAGGTTTATTCCTAGGTATTTTATTCTTTTTGATGCAACTGTGAATGGAATTGTTTCCCTGATTTCTCTTTCTGCTAGTTCATCATTAGTGTATAGGAAAGCAACAGATTTTCGTGTACTAATTTTGTATCCTGCAACTTTGCTGAATTCAAATATTAGTTCTAGTATTTTTGGAATGGAGTCTGTAGGGTTTTTTATGTACAATATCATGTCATCTGCAAATAGTTACAGCCTGACTTCTTTACCAATCTGGTAACCTTCTATTTCTTTGTTTTGTCTGATTGCCAGGGCTATGACCTCCAGTACTATGTTGAATAAAAGTGGGGAGAGTGGGCATTCCTGTCTTGTTCCCGATCTTAGGTGAAAAGCTTTCAGCTTATTGCTGTTAAGTATAATGTTGGCTGTGGGTTTGTCATATATGGCCTTTAGTATGTTGAGGTACTTGCCCTCTATACACATTTTGTTGAGAGTTTTTATCATGAATGGATGTTGAATTTTGTCAAATGCTTTTTCAGCATCTGTCGAGATGCTCATGTGGTTTTTTCCTTCTTTTTGTTGATGTGGTGGATGATGTTGATGGATTTTTGAATGTTGTACCATCCTTGCAACCCTGGAATAAATCCTACTTGATCATGATGGATGATCTTTTTGACATACTTTTTGAATTTGGTTTGCTAATATTTTGCTGAGTATTTTTGCACCTATGTTCATCAGGGATATTGGTCTGTAATTTTCTTTTTTTGTGGTGTCTTTGCCTGGTTTTGATATTAGAGTGATGCTGGCCTCATAGAATGAGTTTGGGAGTATTCCCTCCTCTTCTACTTTTTGGAAAACTTTAAGGAAATGGGTAGCAGGTCTTCACTAAATGTTTGATAAAATTCAGCAGTGAAACCTTCTGGTCTAGGAGCTTTGTTCTTAGGTAGTTTTTTGATTACCAATTCAATTTTGTTGCTGATAATTGGTCTATTCAGATTTTCTGTTTCTTCCTGAGTCAGGCTAGGAAGGTTGTATTTTTCTAGAAAGTTGTCAATTTCTTTTAAGTTATCCAGTTTGTTAGCACATAATTTTTCATAGTATTCTCTCATAATTATTTGTAATTCTGTGTGTCTGTAGTGATTTTTCCTTTCTCATTTCTGATTCTGTTTATGTGTGTAGACTTTCTTTTTTTCTTGGTAAGTCTGGCTGGGGGTTTATCTATTTTGTTTATTCTCTCAAAGAACCAGCTCCTACTTTCATTGATTCTTTCTATTGTTTTATTCTTCTTGATTTTATTTATTTATGCTCTAATCTTTATTCTGTCCCTCCTTCTGCTGACTTTGGGCCTCATTTGTTCTTCTCTTTCCAGTTTCAATAACTGTGACTTTAGACTATTCTTTTGGGATTCTTCCTCCTTCTTTAAATAGGCCTGGATTGCTGTGTACTTTCCTCTTAGAACTGCCTTCCCTGCGTCCCACAGAAGTTGGGGCGTTGTGCTGTTGTTGTCATTTGTTTCCGTATATTGCTTGATCTCTGTTTTAATTTGGTCATTGATCCATTGATTATTTAGGAGCATGTTGTTAAGCCTCCATGTGTTTGTGAGCCTTTTTGTTTTCTTTGTACGATTTATTTCTAGTTTTATACCTTTGTGATCTGAGAAGTTGGTTGGTAGAATTTCAATCTTTTTTAATTTACTGAGGCTCTTTTTGTGGCCTAGTATGTGGTCTATTCTGGAAAATGTTCCATGTGCACTTGAGAAGAATGTATATCCTGTTGCTTTTGGATGTAGAGTTCTGTAGTTGTCTGTTAGGTCCATCTGTTCTAGTGTGTTGTTCAGTGCTTCTGTTTCCTTACTTATTTTCTATGTGGTGGATCTTTCCTTTGGAGTGAGTGGTGTGTTGAAGTCTTCTAGAATGAATGCATTGCATGCTATTTCCTCCTTTAATTCTGTTAGTATTTGTTTCACATATGTCAGTTCTCCTGTGTTGGGTGCATATATATTTATAATGGTTATGTCCTCTTGTTGGTCTGACCCCTTTATCATTATTTAATGTCCTTCTTTATCTCTTGTCACTTTCTTTGTTTTGAAGTCTATTTTTTCTGATACAAGTACTGCAACACTTGCTTGCTTCTTCCTATTGTTTGCATGAAATATCTTTTTCCATCCCTTCACTTTTAGTCTGTGTATGTCTGTGGGTTTGAGGTGAGTCTCTTGTAAGCAGCATATAGATGGGTCTTGCTTTTTTATCCATTCTGTTCCTGTGTGTCTTTTGATTGGTGCATTCAGTCCATTTACATTTAGGGTGATTATCAATAGATATGTGCTTTTTGCCATTGTAGGCTTTGGAATCCTGGTTACCAAAGGTTCAAGGGTAGCTTCTTTACTATCTAACTGTCTAACTTAACTCTCTTATCAAGCTATTATAAACACAGTCTGATGATTCTTTATTTCTCTCCCTTCTTATTCTTCCTCCTCCACTCTTTATATGTTAGGTGTTTTATTCTGTACTCTTTTGTGTTTTGTTTGTCTGCTTTTGTGGATAGTTGATTTTTTTTTTTTACCTTTAGTTAGTATTTGGTGGGTCTGCTTTCTTTGCTGTGATTTTATTTTATCTGGTGACATCTATTTAGCCTTAGGATTACTTCCATCTAGAGCAGTACCTTTAAAATATCCTGTAGAGATGGTTTGTGGGAGCCAAATTCCCTCAACTTTTGCTTATCTGGAAATTGTTTAATCCCTCCTTCAAATTTAAATGATAATTGTGCTGGATACAGTATTCTTGGTTCAAGACCCTTCTGTTTCATTGCATTAAATATATCATTCCATTCTCTTCTGGCCTGTAAGGTTTCTGTTGAGAAATCTGATGATAGCCTGATGGGGTTTCCTTTGTAGGTGATCATTTTTCTCTCTCTGGCTGCATTTAGTACCCTGTCCTTGTTTTTTAACTTTGCCATTTTAATTATTATATGTCTTGGTGTTGTCCTCCTTAGGTCCTTGTGTCAGGAGATCTGTGGGCTTCCATGGTCTGAGAGACTATTTCTTTCCCCAGCTTGGGTAATTTTTCAGCAATTATTTCTTCAAAGACACTTTCTATCCTTTTTTCTCTCTCCGCTTCTTCTGGTACCCTATAATGTGAATATTGTTCCATTTGGATTGGTCTCACAGTCTTCTTAATATTCTTTCATTCGTAGAGATCCTTTTATCTCTCTCTGCCTGAGCTTCTCTGTATTACTGTTCTCTGATTTCTATTCTATTAACAGTCTCTTGCACCTCATCCAGTCTGTATTTTCAAAAATATATATATGGTTTTGGGAGGAGATTTCCACCGCCCTACTCATGCTGCCATCTTCAGTGCCCCTCCTCCAGGGGCTCTGTACTTTTTGACTGATGGGAAACACTTGAACATAGGTTACTCCAAAGGAATAATTGCCTGGTAACAACAATTTAGAAAAAACATTTTCTGTACATACTGTATGCACACATACACACACCCTTATGAAATAGAATGCTGCCCCCTACAACAGCCCTACAGTGACCATGGCATTTCCCACTGTGCTGTATATTCTGAGGACTGGCACTTGATCCTTGAGAGTATTACTCATTTTATACCTCTGGTGCCCTGGGAATGAATGAATGAACAAATGAGTGATAACACAGCCCTTCTGCTTGGCAATGTAGGTTTAAACATGTGAGTTCATTTGTTTTCTTAACACTTAGTCTAGTGCCTGGCACATGGTGGGCATCCTGTAAATATTTGTTGAATGAATGAATATATATATAAATATGTAAAAACTATTTTTTGACTTGCCTTTAAAAAAGCAGGGGCAAGTCTCCCATAGGGCCTGGTGCAGAGGCCCACCCTTGTTGATGTGGGCCGAGTCCCTGCACAGAGCAGGCTGGCACACCACCACTCTGTGCACATAGGCCAGAGACTTCCAAGTGCCTTTCTCATGGAGCAAATAAGCCCAATTACTTTAAAATGCGAGGCTGACATAAAGAAACTCACAATTGCCTCAGAAAATTGTGTTCTCTTCCAAGCCCACACAATTGTCCCAGATGCTGATTTTCTGTCAGGAATGGGCTTTGTGGTGACAGAATGAGACCCCCAAGAAGGACCAGATGGGAGAGCTCAGCCTGGTCTGCAGGTCAGGAGCCCACACAGGCTCATTTCTCCAATGAGAGCAAGGCCATGGGAAATGGAAGATTTTTATCCCTGTGCTTCTGGTTTAAGATTTTTGTCCTCATTCTCTTAGTGACTGATCTGATCTGATCTCACTCCTTTGTTAGGAAAGGGAAGAAAATAAAGCTACAGATAGCTTACTAATTCAAGAGGGAAATAGCTTCATCAAGCTATAGTTACATTAAGATCCAGCTGGGAATCTCTGTTTATGAAACAGAGCAGCTTTGGGCATTCTAGCATAATTCTAATCAGAGTGCAGATTCTCAACCATATTCACAAAGAGGCACTTTTCAACCATTATGATTTATTTTTCAATAACTCTTCTTTTTCAAGAAACAGTATAAAAATTCTATGCTTTACCTCTCCACAATTTCAGAGCACAGAAGAATATTTAGTTAGAACTAAGTATGCACAAATAGTTTAATGTTTGAAGATTTGAATTTTTGAATTAGAGTAGAACCCTATTGTGATGTGATTTGTTATTTGACTTGCTGGGAAATAATCAAGTCAGATTTAATTTCCTGGGATACAATAACATGTGGCCAACCTCCCAGACTTTTTAAACAGGGAGGGGCCTGGGAGCTGCTGTCCCTTGGGTTTACAGTGGAGTCCCAAGGTAAAGTGATTTTCCAATTGCCCAGCTAATGGGCAGAACGGGAGAGTGCACAGCTCTCCCAGCCTCTGCTCTCCCTGCACTACCCCAGTAGGAACATGATCAACTCACTGGAGTCGAGGGCTAGTGTTCTGGAAAGAGGCATTCTCTAATTGTGAGATGAAGGCATGGCAGAGGCGTGGGGAAGTAGCCATGGTGAAACTGTGAGCCAGGTCAACCCAAGACAGGTTTGGTCACCTGCATTATACACACCACAGTCAGGGCAAAGAGGGCAAGGCCCTCCTTCAGAACCAGGACACAAGCAAAGAGGCTCTCTCTCAGAGGTGCCCAGAGCCTAGCCTAAGCACATGGACTCTCCCCAGACATATGCTGAATCCTGTTTTATAATAATCTGCTCACATAGCTGGTTTTACTTTCGAACCTGTGAATCCTTGTGGACAAAGGCAGGAGCTGGCTCATTTTTGAAACTATACCTGGACCAATGACTGTCAAAAAAAACACCCCTCAATAAATATTTGCAAAATAAATGAACAATGGCAACTGCCCCATGGAGAGCCAATCCCAGGGCAGAATAAAATCACAACCAACTGTTGCCTCATGATGTGGGGCTTGCTCCTCCTCTCTGACCCACAATCCCACTGGTAGGTGTACCATCAGGAAATGCTCGCCCATGGGTGCCAGGGAGACCAGAACCTGACAAGAATACTCATAGCAAGATGATTCACATCAGCCCCAAATGGGAACAGTCCAAATATCTACAAATGGCAGAATAAATGTATAATCACTTAACAGACACTCTACAGCTGTGTAAATAAATGAGCTACAGCCTACATATCAATATACTTATATAAACCTCTAGAATAGTGCTAAGTGAAAAAGTCAGAGAATAATTAATTTGGACAGGACTCATTTATGTAAAATTCATGGGGCTCATCATTTCTAAATCTTGTTTCGGCACGGACAGCTGTTTCATCCAGGAGGTCACAGAGCTGGCTCTTTAGGTCTGACATACAATTTCTTCAGAAAGCAGGGGAGGAGAAAGGCTTTGGACCAGTCCCTCACTGACTTGATGGTCGGTGTCCTCTTGCTATCACAGGAGTCCCAGGAAGATCTGGCTTTGAACCTTGACCCTGTCTCTTGCCAGCTCCTGTCCATGAGCAAGGGGCTAAATGCTCCATCTTCCATTTGGTCGTTCGTGAGGTGGAGATAATAGTAGTGGTGTCCATGAGGTTATTCTGAAGGTGAAGGTAGATAATGCACGTAGGGCGCTCCTGGCCAGGGAAACAGCTCTGAGACTTCCTCTCGCTCCCCTTCCTCTTTCAATTGCCCTCAGGGGAAATTGGCTTGATAAGGCCATCTATTTTTGTCCCTCCCGACTCATTTCTTCCCCACTTCCCTCCCACTCCAAAATAAACCACCACCCAAATCCTTGTATCAGGCCTGCTTCTGGGTGGTGCCCACCAGGATGCCCTGGACAGGGGACTCTTCCTTCTCACTCTGTCGCTAGGACAAGCGTGGAGGGCTCACCCTGCGCACAGCCGTGACTGCCAGTTCCAAAGGGCTGTGTCTTTATAGGTCCTGGTTTTCCCAGGATAGTCCAACGTACACCTGCAGTTCTGGTGTCCACTGGTTCAGCATTTCTCTTAGAAGAGGTGTCCTGGCTTGGATGATGGATTCTGTGGGTGGCAGGGGAGTACGATTTAATGGAACGGGACGCTCTTAGAGCTGGAAGGGACTTTGGATTCATGTAGTATAGGCTCCTTGTCCACAGATGGGGTAACGGAGGCCCAGGGCACCTGATGACGCTTAGGCAATTAGTGGCGCAGCTGACCTTCTCTGCATGTGAACCTTAAAAATAAAAACAGCCAGTTATTTTACCAACAACAATGGGTTTATTCAGGAATGGTAGAGAATTGCAATCCAGGACATGCAAGTTACAACAGAAGCGCACGCATGTCTGTCTGCACACTTTTATAGCGGAGGGGCTGAGTTGGAGGAGGCTGTTCTAAGCAAAAAGTCCATTGGAGGAAACTGGAAGGCTCATGTATCGTGGCTGCTCATTGGCTGAGATGAACCGGTCTCTCGTTGGCTGGGCCCAGCTGCAGGTGGAAACCTTCCTCCTCCTGCTGGGTGGGCAAATGGGTCAACAGTAAGGCCTCCCTCTCCTCTGGTGGAGCTGAGATTTACCAGGAGGGGTGGGTGTGAGAGCTTCTCCTGCAGGCCTCCCTAGCCGAGTCAGTGAGGTTTCCCTTAATTAATTTTCACACAACCTAATCTTCCCCTCTCTTGGCTTATTGGCAGGGTGGCTGCATGGAAACAAGCTGTTAAGCTGTTAAGTTGTCTTTGCCATATTGACTTTATTCTGGGGTCGAGAACAATCTTTGCGTTTAAAATCTCGCTGTATCTAAGTCTTTGCTATTAGGAAGCCTGACTAGGGCTTGGGGACTTCATTCCAGAGCCTGGAAAGCTGACCTACGTCCACTAGATGGTGTCCAATGCACGCACACCCCCTGCACACGCATCAGAGCTGTATGCTCAGGCACACTGCTGATGAAAGAAACCCACGAGATGGAATCTGCCCCAGATGGCTGTCTTTTGTTGGCAGGCAGCGTGCTCTAGGAGAGATTGAGAACTGGCAGGAGGGAGGAAGATGTGCCTAGAGAATCTCTCTGGAGGCTGAGAAAATGGGGGGCTGTGGGAGCAGCCTTGGTAGCAGGTGCTGATGGTGTGGTCCTGGGCTGAGGGAAGTGAGGATGGAGAGAAGCCAAAGGGTTTAGGAGGCAGGTAAGGCGGGCGTCGATGGCAAAGGGGATACAGAACTCTGAACTCACCAGTTTCTATCTCTTCAACAAGTTGTAAACTTCAAGAGGGCAGAGGTGTTGGCTTTTTTATATTTATTGTTGATATTTGCAATACTCAGAGTAGATACTTGTTATATACTTTTTGGGTAAAAGTGAATGAGAAACGGCTAACATTTACTGAGTTCTTATGTGAGCCTGTCTCAGTATTAATTTCCTTTCCTCCCCCACAAATATACATCTTCGTCCCCTGCCCAGATCAAAGTCTGGGACAGCTGGGCCCGGGTCAGTGTATTTGGAAGCATCTCCACAGGTGACCCTTACATACTTCCCGCCCTGCTGGGAGGAGCCCCCAGGCCTGGTGGGCCTGTCCTGGGAGGGGACTGGCCTCCTGCCTGGCTGCTGCTCACCATCCCCCGGGCCTTGGGCCATGTTCCTCCCACCTTGACTCTCAATCTTCCTTTCTCTTTTCTCCCTTCCTTCCACCCAGAATGCCACCAGGCCCTGCTCAGCCTCCCTGCTGCTCCTCATCCCGCCTGTGAATTGTGCGTGGCCCTGGTCCCCTCATGCAAGAAGCCCTGTCCACTGGGTGCTCTCCAGAGAGGCTGTCCTTGCAGGTGCCTGGTCCTCCTTGCAGGCTGGGTGTCTGGTCTCCCCCTGGCCCCTCACGCCAGCCTCAGGCCCGCACATCCCCAGCCCACCTCACTTCTGGCTGCTGGCCTTGTCCTTCGGCCACCCTTGTCCATTAGAGCCAGGGGCACCGACTTGCCAGGGTTCTCACCCATGTCCCCTTGTTCTTTGGTGTCAGAGCTTTGCATGGCCTTAAAGGGCGGATGTGCGGTGGGCCTGCCACCCCTTTGCCCAGGGGCACCCATCTGTTTTCTCCCTTCCCAAAAGCCATAGTTGAGTCTATTGATCTCACATCTGGGTGAACTTCAGAATCCCCAGGGAAGCTTTTTGAAAATATGGATGCTTTCATTAATTGGTCTGGTGTGGGCTCAGATCATCGCTTTTGAAGCTCCCCTGGCTACTCCAAGCACAGCAGCCCAGCGCTGAGCTCGCCCCGCAGCAGGGTTCTGCTCCCTGCAGGCCTCTGCCCCACGGCTCTGATCTGCTCCAGTCCCTGCCCTGTGCATTCATCTCCAGCCCCTCCCAGAGCCCTCTGGGCACAAATTAGAGGCACCCAGCAGACTGCTGCCCTGTGAGCCACTGTGGCCAGGCTGTGAAGACATCTCCTGGCAAATAAATTAAAGCATTCAGTCGTTAGCCAAGAGCCAAGGAGGATAGATTCACAGCCTCTGGATAGAAAGGCAGGACGTGGTGAGAGCGCAGGTTGGGGACAGACCACAGACAGAGTGGGGAGAGCAAGCTGGCTGGTGCCTGCCAAGGGCAGGCCAATTTCTTCAGAACTGAAAACAATTGAGCCCAGAAGACACAGAGAGAAACTTTGACTCCCCACTAATCTCCAAATGCACAAAAAGGGTATAGAGGGAGGACCTGCTCCAGGGGCAGAGCTGTCGCCATAGATGACTGTTAGAATCCGGACCTGAGTACCAGCTTTCGAATAAGCCCACCCACCATCTCAGAGAGACCTGGGTGTCATCTTCCCTGGGCTATAAGCATCCTCCAGAGGGCACGTCAGCAAGCCACAGCCCACCTTCCCCCTGCGCCCTCCCCTCAAAGAGCCCACCAAAGCCCTGGCCATAAAAAGCCTCTTGACCTGATAGAGACTCTCTTTCCTTTGTTCTTCTGGCCAGGACAGGGGGGCCCTCTCAGGTTCAGCAATAAGCCCGCTTGCACTGTTGAGTTCACATCCCTCTCTTCTTTCAATGACTGCATTACAAGGTGATCTAGGAGTGGCAGACAGGGGCATGTGGTGAAATCACCACAGATGACTGCATTGTAACGTGCACTGGGGGTGGGGGACTGGGGAGACCTGGCTAAGCCAGCTGAAACTCCCCCCGTGCCCCATGGATTCTGGGTGTTAGGCTGGAGGAAGGAAAAACAAGGACATGCAAACAGAACAGACAGATGCCATAGGGGGAGAACAGACCAGACCCCAAAGTCCGTGCCGTATATGGAAAGGGGACAGCTCTTCCTGAATTCCATCCTTCTGATGTGCCAACTAAGACCCGGATGTCAGCCTCCTCCCTCTTGGAAGGAAAAAAAGTTTCTAGTTTTCTATTATGTCACCTTTAGCCAATCATCCCTCTCCACGCCCCCTAGGATAGCTTGCCCACTCCTCCCCCTGCTAACCCCTTATAAGCCCCCACCTCCCTGACCAGGTGAGACTTCCCCGGCCTGTAGTCCCCAGACCGCGGAACATCACCTGGAAGTGGCATTCAAATAAACTACCTGGCCCTTTGTTGCCTCTCTTCGCCTGCTTATTTCGGCTAAAATTTATCTTACACTGGGCAGCCCAGCAAACGTTTGTTTGCCCAAACATTCTCTTTCATCCTCTGTGAGTGGTTTCCCTTTTTCTCTGAAGTCCCGGATCCCTTACCTTTTCTCCTTGGTTCAGGATGATGACATCCATACCTATTCTCCCTGTCTCTGGAATCTCATGTCTGTGGCTTCCCTGTATATTTGTAATTGAACTGGTTTTTTTTCTCCTCTTAATTTGTCTCATGTCAGTTTGATTTTTAAACCAGCCAGAAGAACCTTGAGGGGTAGAGGAAATTTATTCCTCCCTAACACATGGGCTTTCTCAGTGAAGCCTCTGTGGCGAGGGAGACGGGAAGGAGGTGTGAGGGGCATGGGCCACAGTCTCCTGTACAGGATTCGCGGGTCTGGGTGTGGAGGCTGGAGTGGGTAGGGAGGCCTCAGGCCAGCAGCCCTCAGGGGCTGTCACTTGTTGGTTGGCCTCACTGGGTGCAGGGGCCTCTCGGGGTGGGCCATGTGCTGTTACCCAAATAGAAGCCAGGTGTTTGAATGCCACTTCCCATAGCAGCCCTTCAGGGTAGGAGCCAGACATTTCCTTCCTGAGGAACAAGGATCCAGCCTCCCAGCCCCGAGGACAGACAACTGGGACTTCTACAGGAGGGGCTCCAGGGAGTGTGTGATCCTCTTTTTGTGTACAGGATGAGTGATACACCCAGCAGCTGCCTTGGCCTTGGGCAGAGGGCAGGGATGTGATCATTACTGGACCCCCAAAAGCTAGTCCTTGAGTTTCAATGTTATACAAATGAACAGTGCACTCCAAGAAAGCAGGTGAGTGTATTAGAGACAGCATGTACCCCAAGAGCCAATGAGAAGGGAATGTGAGCTCCCCGAGGGGCTGTGCTTGGAGCCTAAAAGGCAGTTTCAGAAGATGAGTGGTCTGGGCAGGAGTCCTAGGATCATTATCTTGCCAGGAGAGTAGAATGTCCTTATCTGTTGTTTCATGGGGGCTCCAGGCGAAATTCCAGAAACTCACAAGTTCTGGTTAGAGGGCAACAGGGAGGGAGAGGTTTAACGCCTTAGCTTGTTTCAAAATGGAATGAGTTAGGCCTTTGTGAGAGCCTCTAACATGATGGGGATGGATGGCTCCTCTGGCTGGGGCTCAGTGCTGCTATCTTACCCCTTGTGGTGTGTATGAAAGAGGAGAGGGGTCCCTGCAGGGCAAAGGGAGAGCAGGAAGGGGCAGGGGGCATCTGCTGGCATGCATCTTTCTCCACCAGCAAGTATCTGGGCCTTTGTTGAGAGCTTCCTGTGAGGACTTCAGCTAAGGACCCAGATTCCTCCCAGGTGGCGGGCCTGTCCCTGGGATCATGCAGGCAGAATATGAGATGGCTGGTTAGGTGTGCGGATGGTGCCCCAGGCCTGCTTGGTCTGTTGGACAGCAGTTCATCGTTTGCTGCCTGGGGCCTCAGGTGGGCCTTTTCCAGTCAGTAGTCAGTCAGGCGCTCACACACAGGGCCTCAAGCCGGGAGCTTTCTCCTGACACTCCGGGGGCAGCCCCTTTTGGGGTCCCCAGTTCTGCTTCTGGAAGGCCCTGAAAAGGCAGGGGAATCCCAACACAAACCGGAATTGCATCTCAGAAGGGGTGTTGCGGGGAAGGCCAGTTCAGAGTTGCAGGGAAGTCAGAATATAAGGTGTTTAGAATGAAAAAGCAAAGTAATAAAGACATTTCCCACTGGAAAAGCACAAAGACAAAACTTTATAAGTGAGAGGTTTATTTAAAGCAGAAAGGTGCACACTCAGAGAAAGGGGAGTGCGGGCTACCTCACAGAAGAGGCGCCCCTAAGGTTTTAGGGTCTGGGGTTTTATAGGCAGTTGAGGATTTTCAAAGGGTTAGGGGTGTGGACTTGTTAAGTGGCCCCTGAATGTTCATCCTTGATGAGTCATTACATCTTTCTTTTGATTGGTTTTCCAGGTAATTCTGCAAAATTAACATAAGAAATTTACTGCTGATTTCTTCCCAGAATAGCAGCCAGGGGCATATCAATTAAGACCATTTGCCCTGCCCCCCAAAGATGGGCCAAGTTATTATTTGTTTGCTAAACAGTATGTTAAGAATCTTCTTAACTTCCTGAATTTTTTTTTAATGCAATTTTTTGGCTTTAAGATGGAGTCTTTATTATGCTGATTATAGCTGGGCCTTTTAGCAGGCAGAAAGTAAATTTTACAATGGCTTGATCTAATTGACACGATGAAGACATGGGCTGTGCTCAGATACTTCTCTTTATCTGGGGAATATTCGAACATAAAAGGCCAAGCTCCTCCTGACCTTTTGAGCTTTAACTAATTAACTCATTAGCTCTGAGTCTTTTCTGGCTTTCTAGTTTTAACTGATTAACTAAGTCCTTTCTAGGGGGCTTTACTGACCTTGTTCTCTTTCCACCCCACTCATATCTGTTTTCCTGCCTAACGGGGATTTCTGTGACACCACTAAGAGAACAACCGCTTGGTAGGTGGCCTGTGCCTGGGACACTTAAAATTTTACAGCACCCGCGCTGAAGTTTGGATTCGGTAATTGTTTAATTGAGCCACTACTCTGATTGGACCATATTTAAGAGAGATTTTTTTTAATAAGTAAAATAAAAATTATAAATCCACCTAAAATGAGGAAGTAGGCTGTGCGTGTCCTCTGGGTAAGGATTTAGGCCTCCCTGCACATCCTGGAGTTGCACAGGGGCTGGCGGAGGCCTGGAGGGTGTAGCTGTGGTTGCGCCCTGTTCAGGCACCAGGACCGCCCAGAGGAAGGATCGCCAGTGATGTGCAATAGAAGGGTGGCTGGGGTGGCACACTCCGTGTGGACATCTCATGGGAGGTGCAGGGCCCTGGGGAATACAGCCTGGGGGGGAGGACTGTGGCCCTTGAGTGGCCGCACAGGCCATTCATTTCTCACCCAGAGGCCGCCCCATTAGCTGGAGCCTTGGCAGGCAGCGGCAGGCTCCAGATGCACCACATTACTGAGGCGCCGTCCCCACGGGAGCCAGTGCTCAGAGTATGGGACTCAGATCAGGTCATCCCCACACAGGGACACCCAGGCTTCGGGGGGCTGTGGGCCCACCTCTGGCAGGCTGGGTGTTTCTCTGGGCCCAGAGGGTGACCTCTGCCCATCTTCCTCTGGAATTGGTGCTGGGGAGGGACTTTTCCCTGGAGCCAAGCCTCACGGCTCTGGGCCTTCCTTGCGGAGGAGCCAGCAGCTGCTGAGGGAAGAGCTGTGGGGCTTTCTGTCCCCATGGGCTCCCGGCAGGGAGGCACGCGGGGTGCTGGAGGCTTGAGGGCCCTGGGTGGGGGCGGCCTCTGACCATGCATTACATGAGGCAGAGGCACCAGGAGCTGGTTGCCCTTCGGAGTGATGGCAGCGGCCCAGACTCCACAGTGGGAAGTCTGACCGGTCGATAGAACAGAGCCTATTTGCCATAATGGGAAAGGAGGAGGCAGGGACCCCCATCTCTCCAGCCAGAACTTGGACTGGTGGTTACATACTCTGGAGCAGTTGCTAGGGAGTCAGTGGGAAGAGCCCACACTCCTTCTTTCAGATGCAGAGCCCCTGGGAGACCAGCTTCCCCTTTTGGTTTGTCCTAGTCTATCAGATGCAAACAGGTTTCCATCAAACTCAGAGACATCGGCTAAGAAAAACTGATGGGCAATAAAGTGTTCCTCTGGGGGTCTCCATGCTATTCTCTCCTCCTTCCTCTCCTTGGGCTGCTCAGAGGGCCTGAGGTATGGATGGAGACCAGGCTGAGAGCAGATGCGTGTGGCCACAAGTGGCCTTAGGATCACGACCAGCCCTTTGTCTTTTTGCCTGGATTCTGGGGAAGGTGGAAACAATCTTGACAGAGAGACGGGCATGTGGCTCATCCTGACCCTACCCTCGGCACCTATGTCACTTCCTTCATGATCCTAATGATGTAGGAAACTCAAGGAAGTACAAAGTGTTTTTACCTGAGAAGAGCAGGGCTTTCCAGAGACATGGCAGTGTTAGGTGCATGTGCCACCCCATCTCGCCCTGCCACCAGATGGTAACCAATAAGAAAAGGTTGCTTCCTTTTAAACTTGTAATGAAAGTATAAAAGGCAAGGCCCCGCTGCGCTCAGGTCTCAGCCTTTGATATGAATCTGCTGAGCCCGTGACGGCATCAATAAACGCTGCTTTGCACCAAACGTCTCAATGTCCTGACTCCTTGTTCATAGTTCCCACCGTCCCTGTGCCACTAAGACCTCCTGTTTGCTAAATGTGTCCAGCACTAGACTAGCAGACCTGGGAGGAAGGGGAGGATGGGCAAGTGAAGCCACAGTAGGGCCTCAAAGCCAAGGAGCTGAGGGCTGGGCTGCACTCCCCATGAGCAGTGGCCCAGGGGCAGGGATCCTCAGCTCTGGCCTGGAAGGTGCTGGAGGAGCCGGGCTGTCCACAGACATGGGTGGGGTGGCCTTCCACATACACAGCCTCATCAGGCCTTCACAGGTGCCACACTTGGCACCTGGTCAGATGTGTTTGTTCTGCAGATGGGAAAACAAAGTGAAACACTTGGCCCAAGCCAAGTGAGTCCGCGGCAGCACAGGGCCTTGGCGGAGGGCTCCAATGCCACAATCCATCATCAGCTCCATTTCTGCTGATTTCAGTGGCTCTGCCTTTAGATCCTAGATGAATTTTGGGGATGAGGTGTAAAAGTGATGACTCCCAGGCCTCTCCCATAACTCTGATTAAGGGGGTCTTGGGTAGGGCCCAAGGGTCTGCATTTTAACCTGAGCGGTGGTTACCACCACCCTTGGAGAAGCATAGCCTCTGTCCAGCAAAATTAATAACCATCTACAAAGATCCCCAGTTGCATTAGATTCACCAAGAGGCTCAGGTTCATTAACAACTGTTTTCTGAGAGCCTGTAATTCCCGTCCTAAGTCATGGCTGGCTTCAGTGGTGAGTGACCAGCCAGCTGCAGGGGCCCACGGTCAGGAATCCCATGTGTGAGGTTTAAGGCTCTGTAGTTGTAGTTGTGGCTGTCCTTGACATTCTTCATAATGTGAATTTGTGTCTTTGTAAATGAGATCTAACAGGACAATGGAGCAAAGGTGGGGTCTTGGGGCCTGGATTTACAACCAGCGCTTCTGCAGGATGGGTTCTCAGCCCTGCCCCCTGACCAGGACACCAGCCTGTCCAGAGTGGGTCTGGGAGAGATGAGGACAGTCAGGGTCTGGTTCAGTGCCTTTGGTATCTTAAGGCGGGGGCATGGTGGCAGCTGTCCCTACCCCTTCTCACAGGGCCCCCTGGAGTCTGGAGGCTGCAGGATGGCAGGACCCAGCCTCTTGCCCACCCTCACCATCAGGTACTGGTGGTGTCCTGGTCTGCACATCCTGAGGGTTGCCCTTCTGTTGTAGGTTGGGACAGTGGGCCCGTGGGCAGATGCCTAGCTTGACTTTCCAGCTGTGGCTTGCTGACCTCTAGGAGGCTACAGCTCCTTGAATTTCATGGGAAAGAAGGAAGCCAGCATTTATTGAACCCCTTTCCCCCAACCTCATTTAATTTTCATGGATATATCCAGTGCCTACGATACATGGGCATGTGGGCAGTGCTCAAAAAACGTTTGGGCAGTGAATGAATGGTGAATATACTCTGAGGTAGATATCATATTCTCCCCATTTTACAAGTCAAGCATTGAGGTTTAAGGAGCCCACATAATTTCTTGGAGGTCCAGAACCAGTCAACGACAGTGACAGAAATAGGATTTGAGTACAGGCAGAACTCCAAAGCCTTTGCCCTTCACCACCTCACAAAGTGTGAGGTCGTGGCCCAGTACCCACCACCCCAGTGCCATTTGCCCAAGAGCTGGGGTTGCTCATGGGATGGCCTCCTGCTCATCCAAGGGGGAGAGGGACTGTGAGCCCAGTGTGAAGTGGGTCATGTGGGTTTCCACTGTGCTGCTCACTAAGGGAAGCACAGGTTAATAAAGCAGAAGTACCCACTGCAGGTGGGAGTGCAGCTGTGCTCCAGAGGCGAGCAGCCCAGCGGGATCCGGGCTGGGTGGTCTTATAGCTGGAGATAAGCAGGGGACGGAATAGTCACCATGATGGGTGGAGTTTTCTTGGAATTGGGAGGGGATTTCTGGGTAATAGGGTGATACTCCCTTTTTGTCCTTAGGTGGTCTGCCTTGGAACTGGGTGGTGCCAAGGGGTGATTTTTGGCATGCTAATGAGTCTATGATGTATTTGGAGGTAAAATGAGGGTCAGCTTCTCCTCCATGTGGGAACTAGTCAATTTTGATCCATCTGTTATCTGTATTCTCCCTCCCCACATCCCCAGAGAACAGTGTACACGGAATGTTGAGAATGTACACAAGCATGTAGTGGAATGTAAACACCAGCCAGATGTCAACACACCAGAGTCCCCCTCCCCGTGACTGTTCCTGTCTGGCTATTAGGGTCTTCCTCTGCCCTGGGGGCTCCAGGCATGACCTGTGGGTGGATACTGGGGCTGGGTTTGACTATTCATCTGGAGCAGAATGGGTATTGGGGAGTCAACGATGATGTCCCCACGCCAACAGGGCACAGGCAGCCCTCTTCAGGACCTCTCCCCAAAATGTTCTGAGACAGCCCACCCTTCTTGCACTGCCCAGACCCTGCCCCACCAGGGCGGCCAGGGGTCTAGCATACGAGCCACACCAAAGTGGTGGCTGCATGACAGCAGCAGAGTGGCCAGGGCGATGATGGTGCCACTCCGCAGTCAGCCCAGGCCTGACCCAGCCATTGCAGCAGGGCCCTGCCACTGGAGAGGGAGACAGAGGAGGGGCGGCAGTTGGCCCGTGACAGCTGGGACTTGTTCCTTACATTGGAGATACCGAAACAATAGGGTTTCTGCAGGTGGCTGGCATCTGAGCATAATAGGTGGGACAGAAGTTGCTCACAGAGCTCAGCTATTTTTGCCAAGGGAGCCAGTGGCTCCCAGACTTGACTTACATGTGCAGCACCTGGGAGAGCTGGATGGACAGTGCCCACCACCTCCCTGGGGGAGGAGTTCTCACAGCTGGGTGGGGGCCTTGACCAAGCCCTTCTCTTTGTGAGGGCCAGTCACCGCCTGAGGTTAACACTGGCTGTTCCTGGGTGTGGCTGTCTTCTCCCTTCCCTTCCCCGGCCCTCTCCTTCCCTCCCCTCCCATCTCCTCCCTTTCTTTCTATTCCCCTCTCCTCCTGTCCCCTGAGCTCCCCTTGCTTTTGCTTTCTTGCACCTTTCCGTATTGCTAAATTTAAAAAATGTATTTTACTGGATTTTCTGAATAGATACTATACCTCATGGTTCAAAACTAAAAAATACATTTAAAAATAGTCAGTCAAGAGTCCTCTTTATATCCCCTTCAGCCCAGCTTCCCTTCAGCCCCCTCTTCTTCTTCCATTATAATATCTTTTGTCTTTTCCTGTAACAACTTTTGTATACTTCTAGAGTTTCTTTCTGCATATACAAGCATGTGAAAAAAACTTTTATTTTCTTCCTTTTTTTATACATACATACTGCTCTGTGCCTTACTTTTTTCATCTGACAACACATCTTGGAGGTCCATAGAGGTAGCAAGAACATCTCCATTTTTTATAGGGCTGCTCTTTGTAATAGAACATTACAATACCATGATTTTTAAGAACAGTCTCTTATTGATAGGCTTTTAGGTTGCATCCAAACTTTGTTATTCCAACTGATGTTGCAGTAAAAAACCTTGTATATCCATTATTTTGCATATGCACAAGTATTCCTGTTTTTATTTCTAGGATAAATCCCTTTAACTGTAATATCTAGGTTAAAGGGCATATGAAGTTGAAACTGTGATTTGGCAAATTGCCCTCCATAAATGTTGTACGAATTTATACTACCCCTGGAAATATCCAAGAGTGACCTTTCCTAAGATTTTGCCAACAGAATTTGTTATCAAATTTTTGGAAATTTGTCAGTCTGATAAGTGAAGTATATCTCAGTATGGCTTAAAAGTCTTCTTTCCTGAGCAAATTTTCATATAATAAAATGGACTCAATTTAATTGTATACTTCAGAGAGTTTTGACAACTTGATATACTTGTGTAATGAACACCCCCAATTAAGAAATAGGACATGTTTATCACCCCAAAAGGTTCACTTATGCCCCTTTTAAATCAATATTCTGCCCTCTCTGTCCCAGGAAACCATAACTCTGATAACTATATACTATGGATTAGTTTTGCCTGTCTTAGAATTGCACAGAAATGAAATCATTTCTACATGTGCCTTTTTATGGCTGGCTTCTTTTGCTCAGCATGATTTTGAGATTCAGCCATGATGTTGCTCATTAATTCATGTAGCAATAGCTGATCCCTTTTTACTGCAGAGTAGTATTCCATTAAGTGAATATGATGCAATTTTCCATTCTATTTTTCATTCATATGTAGACAAACATTTGGGTGGTTTACAGTTTGAGACTGTTATGGATAAAGCTGCTGTGAACATTCATATACACATAAATAGCTTTGTGTTCATGTGCTTCATTTCTTTTCAGTAATTACTAAGATGTAGAATTTCTGAGTAATATAAAGCATGTATGTTTAACTGGATAAGAAACTAGACAACTGCTTTCCAAAGTAGTTTCACCATTTTGTACTCCCATCAGTAAAGTTCTAATAGTTTCACAGTTTCATTAACACATACTGTCATTTAAATTTTGGCCATTCTAGAATTGGTATATGGTGGTATCTAATCAGAGACCTAATTTGCATTTCCCTGATGATTAATAGAGTTGGGCCTCCTTTAGTGTGCTTATTTGTAATCTTTTGAGAAGTGTCTTTTCAAACCTCTTTCCCATTTGTTATTGAGTTATGGGAGCTCTTTATATATTTCTCAGTGAGGATTTAATTTGCATTCTTTTGTTATGTATGATGTTAAGCATCTTCTCATATGCTTATGAGCTATTTGTTTTTCCTTTTCTGTGAACTATTAATGTCCTTTGCCCACTTTTCTATTGAGTTGAAGTCTTTATCACTTCTATGAGGTCTTTATACATTAGGAGGATTAAACCTTTGTCTGAGATAGGAATTGCAATTACTTCCCCTAGTTTGTCATTTGCCTTTGACTTTGCCAGGCAGAAGATTTTTATTTTTATGTATCTGAATTTGCCAATTCAGAGAAGTTCTATGTCTCTTGGATTTTGAGTCATGGTTAGAAGGGCCTTTCTCACCCCAATGTTACAAGTCTACCATGCTTTCTTCTCTAGGTTATGTAGAGAACAGAGCACGCATGGGGCAGAGCGTTGGAATACTCTAGTGGCAGCTGCAACCCCAGGGCAGCATGAGAGAGGGTAAAAGGGGTATGAGGAAGGAGGGCAGGGTGGCAGGGATGAGACTGCATTTCTCCAGCTGGCATGGCACCAGAAGACGCAGAGCAGGTTGCCTCCAAACAGATCTTGGACGTTTGCTTCAGAAAGGCTCTTGGGGGAGGAGGGGTGGAGCTTTGTGCCCTGGCTCTGTCCTGTCTCTTGTCTCTCTTGGTCCCTTCTGGCCCCACGTGGGTTACAGCTCTGGACTGCAGGCTGTGTACTGGCTGCCAGGGGCAAAGCTCACACCCGGGGTCCCAGAGCTTCATCTGCACCTGCAGAGGAACTCGCTGGGTCCAGTGCCGTGTCTGCTGTGGAGTCACTGAGCAGGGACGTGTTTGTTTGCATGTGCCTTCATGAGACTCCCTGCTAACCTCTGGAGCCGCAACACCTGGCAAGGGCCATTACCTGGCTGTCCTTTACCTCCTCCCTGTAGCTGGTTACAGGCCTGGGGGTGCTGGTGGGTAACATCTCTTGCAGAGCTGATCCTGACACACTCCGAACCCAAGCTTGGCTGCTCATCACTCCAAAGGCCAAAACTCAAGGGTCAAATGCTGGTGAAGAGGAAAGGGCTTTATTCAGGAAGCCACACCCAGGGGGGAAAGGGGCCTGAGCCTCCAACCGCTGGGGAATGTGCTTCTCTGTCGCTCCAGGGGGCTCCCAGAGAAATTCCAGAAGCTCAGAAGGTCTGGTGGAGGGCAACATGGAACGAGAGGCTTCACTACTTAGCTTTCTTGAAAATGGAGCAAGTTGGGCTTCATTAGAGCCTCTACCAGGGCCAGGTGTGGGCCGACACCAAGACCCTCAGCAGCTGGAGGATGGGGTGGCACATTTTCCCAGAAGTTACCAGGCCCCTCCAGCTTCTGCCCTGACCCCATGTTCCTCTGCCAATAGTACAAACCTGCCCTCAGACAATTGGGGAAATGTCCTCTGCCTGCCTACTGGCTGCCCTGATGATAAGCAGGCTTTCTCGGCTTCAAACCTGGTGACCCAGAGAGGGCACATGAATCTGGCTTTGGGGTTTGGGAACATCACTGCAGAGGCCCTGCCCTGGGACTGAGAGAACAGCAGCCTTAGGGACCCAGGCAGGGCTGGAGTTCTCCGTGGAGCAGGCCACCTGGCCTGCGGAGATGGTGACCTGAGTTGAGCACATGTAAGTTTATGGTTCTTTCTCTTCTCTTCCACTTAAAAAAACATATTTAAATAATCAGTCAGTCAGAGTTTATCCTGGTCTACACTGTGTGTGGTGTGAGGCATGACTCCACTTGAATTTTTTCTCCCAGATGACAACTGGGTTTTCCCTACTCCACCTACTGATAGTTCACCTTCTGTCCCATTGAAATTCTTGTATTTGGGGGTCCATTAAAAATTTTTCTTTTCTGTCCCATCGGTCTGCCTGTCCAAGTTGTTTTCATTATTGATGTTTTACAATATGTTTGGTATCTGGTAGGCCTAGTGTTCCATCATTGCTCTTATGTTTCAGCATTTTCCTAGATTTTCTTTTATAATCAGCTTGTCTGGTAAAGAAAAAAAGCTGGTATTTTTAATGGATTGCACCACATTTATAGATTAAATTTTGTGAAGTGGTATGTTTGTTGTGATTTTCCTATCCAGAACATGGTTGAATCTCACTGGTTCCAGACTTCCTGTTTCTTTGTATACATTTTAAGACCTTGCCCAATTCTTGTTATGTTCATTTCTAGTTGTTGGCAGGTGGTAGGATTTGGGTTTATTTTCCACTTTTCCTTTGGCTGCATTTGGAAAAAAAAAGGTTGAACATGTGTACTTTTTAACTAAAATAAGAAATCACCAATCTTTTAAAAATAAAAGAAGGAAAAAGAACATTTTTTAAAAACAAAACAAAACTGAAACCCCCTAAACCAAAGCTGGGCTCTCTCTGGTCTCGGCGGGGTGAGTTCCTTGGCCAGAGATTCTGCTGAGCCTGGGGATGGGGCTTGGCCTGGGTGATGGTGACGCAAAGGACCAGTGGCTTCTGTGCAGCTGCTCTGGAGTCTACTTGCCCCAGGCTATTCCCAGGGCAGAGAATCCACTTCACCCAGGCTCCTGATCTTCCATAAACTGCATTTCCTGCTGTAGAGTAAACACGCTTGCTTTCTCACCCCTTATCTGGGAAGTCCTCCTTGCTAGGCCAAACTACTTTTCCCTCAGGGCAGGGAGGCGGGTGCTCACAGCTGACTGCTCTGGAATCAAATAGTTTTTTATCATCTGTGTGCCTGCTGAGTCCCAATCACAAAGGAACCGTGTTTCCCAGCCAGAGTGAAGAGGTGTGGGAAGGTGGCAGGAGGCAGGGAGAAGGCGAGGAAGTGTCCTGTCTGGGGTCAGGCCTGCCCTCCGGGGCCACACATCAAGTCCCCACTGGGTCTACGCAGCCACTATTCACATGTGCTCTGTCTTCACCAGGCCAAATGTCATGGTAGAGTGATAGTATCAGGGGTGTCTTGCCAAAGGGTTTCAGCCCCAAGCAAGTTTGCTATAGATTCAGTGTGACCAAAGAAATGACAGTAGAACGTTCTTGGGGTGAAAGGGTTTATTACCTGGCTTGTTCTCTGGTGGTAGGTCCAGCACAAGCGTCTCTGCCTCCGCCCAGAGCACTGGGCCGAGCTCTCTATATAGCGCAATAATACCTTATTGCCTAAAGGTGTGGAAGTGGCAGCCTAGCAACAGGCCAGTTACATCATCAGGTGGTTTAAGTTCAGTGAGGATCCTGGCCATAGGAACCCCAACTTCCGCCACACTCCACCCCTCCAGGATTCTCGCCTTACAATCTACATGCTTCCAATCTTCCACAATGGTCCCTGCACGAGAAAGCTGGAGCACTGTAACCAGATTCCACAATAGCAACAGAGGATAACAACAACTTAGAGATAATAAAAATTAAGATACAGCAAGATTTTGATACAGGTAACAAAAATTATAATAATCTTCAAGCCAGAGGAGGTTCCTAATAACAAAAATTATAATAATCCTCAAATCAGCAGAAGTTCCCAATCCACAAAGACTTTAGGGGCGATAACACACATTTTAATGCCACCAATGTAGGCAAATCTTGTCCATCAGGTAGCATGCATGCAAGAGAGTGGTCCTGTGATATGACTGTATCAGGAAGGGGGTCCCTCCCAGGTCTAGTATCCCATACTTTTACTCCTTTCCCCATGGGGGTGACTGAAGGGTCTATTCATAGTGCTACTGGAGGTGTATGCACTGGCCATAATGTTAAAACAAAACTCCCCAGAAAGATGCTCCTACCTTCGGGCCATTCAGGATATACTACTGTGAACTTCGGTGGGCACTCTGCTGTTATTCCAGGAATACATAGGAGGCCAGCTTCCAGGCCTTGTCCCCAAGGTGCCAGGAGAGCCAGCCATTGGTGGTCCATGTGTCGAAAGGTCAAGGCCATGACCACTCAATGGAGTCTCCCAGGTTCAGTGCAGTTGGTGCTGGCAGCAAGATGTTATTCTGGTGGCCGAACCTCGGCTTCAGTGATTCTTCCTTGGTTTGTACTTGCAGTTGTATAGGGGAGGCAGCCATATGTGTTAACATGTCTATGGGGCTCAGGGCTCCCTTTCAGGGTCTCTTGTTCAAACGCCATAGCATGGTCCATAAGCAGACTGACCATTCACACAGACTATTGGTATCTGACTTTAGTCTGGACTTTAACAAGCCACTGTGCCTCTCTATCATGCCTGCTGTGGTAGGATAGTATGGCACATGAAACTTCCATTTGATTCCCAGCTGTCGCACCCATTCCTGCAGTGTATAGCCAGTAAAATGGGTGCCCTGATCACTCTCAATTACCTGTGGTCAGCCATAGGCAGCAAAGAGATGCTCCAGGCCTCTTTTGGTCATCTGCTGGTCTGCACAATGGGTAGGAAATGCAATGAGAAGTCCAGTAGCTGTGTCCACACAAGTCATCGCATACTGATATCCTTCTGACACAAGTAGAGGCCCAATATAATCTATCTGCCATCTGATGAGGGGTATAGGCCCTTTAGCTATTGTCCTATGTTGCTGTGGAATTCAGTGTAAGTCCCTTTTGGAGCACATGACACACTCCTTCCGGGCTTTACTAACTTCCTCAAAGGTCAAAGGCAAGCCCCACTGAGGGGCTACAGCCCAATTGTCTTTTGCCCCGCACGCAACAAATGCTGATGTAACCATTGGGCTACATCAGAGGCAGGCTTTCCTTCTAACCAACATATCTGGGCCAATTTATCTGCTACATCATTTCCTGGGGATGCCAGTGGCAAATGACCTGTCACATGGTATACTGCAATTATTTTAGTCTGACCACAGGTCCATAAATCTTGCCACAATTCTTGCCCCCAAAGGGGTCGGTGACCATCCAGCCAGTTGGCATGGTACCAGGTTGGTAGCCACAGGGTCAAGCCCTAATAGACAAGCCCAGCTGTCAGTGCAGACAACTATAGGAGAGGGCTCCTGGCTGATCACAAGCCACACAGCCCACAACTCTGCCCATTGGCTGCTCTTCCCCTCACCATCTTCCATCCATACTGTCTCAGTCTTAGGATGGAAAGCTATGGCCCTCCATTTTGGGGGCTGCCCATGGCTGGAGCCATCTGTGTACCATGCATCTTCAGGTATAGGGGCTCTTCCCTCCCAATAGGGACTCTCTGCTACTAATGGTTCAAAAGCAAGTTCTTCCTGCTTTTCACTAGTATATGTTACCGGCCCCAACGAGCATTGGAGTTCTTCACTCAAGGGGCTACTAGAGAGGGCACTACGCTGCTGTAGGTAAGCACCCCACTTGGCTAGTGTGGGTGTTTGTGCCACACCACCCCTTGGCTTTTGGGTCCAGTCTCACATCCACCCCAAGATGGGATAGGTGGTTATTACCTTTATGGGGGCCATTCCAGTGATGGGTTCTGTAGCCAGCAAGGCGTGATACACAGCAGCCAGTTGTTTTTCTATCAAAGTGTATTGTAGCTCTGCCCCTTTCCAGAGTTATGACCAGAATCCAACGGGTTGACGAGTTTGTTTAAGCCACTGCCAGAGACCCCAGCCATAACCATCTTAAGTGACATGAATGTCTAGCTCACAGGGCCTTGATGGGTCTATCACACTCAAGGCCTGCATGGCCTTGACTGACCGTTTTGCTGTAGTAAAGGCAGATACACATGTCTCATCCCAGTCCCACCTGATGCCCTTTCATACCAAACAGTATAAGGGCTTCAGAATTTGTGCCAAGTGCAGGATAAACACTCTCCAGTAGCCTAGAAGACCCAGAAACTCCTGTAGCAATGCCACAGTTGTGGGGGTAGGAAAGGCCTGGACTTTGTCTATAACTGCTTCTGGTATAACTTTGGTCTTACCTGATCAAATGACCCCCAAGAATTTGACAGCAAACCTTGGTACTGTTCACAGCCCATCCTCTCTCCTGTAAATGTTGCAGCAGTCTAGGTGCTGTACCTTCTAGATCTGAAAGAGAATCAGATGTGAGCATGACATCATCAATATAATAGTACAGCCACACCTTTGACAGTTTCTCCCATGTAGCCAAGTCCTGGGCTACAAGTCCATGACAGACGGTGTGGCTGTAGGTATCCCTGTGGGAGGATGGTGAAAGGCCATTGCTGTCCTTCCCACGTGAAGGCAAACTGTTCCTGACTTTCCTGCTCAGTGTCAATGGAAAAGAAGGCATTAGCAAGATCTACCACGTAATGGTATGTTCCTAGTTCATGGCTGAGGGTATCCACCAAGACTGCAATAGAGGAGACAGCAGCATGCATAGGGGGTATGACCTTATTCAGTTCTCTGTAATCCACAGTAATACGCCAGGAGCCATATGGCTTTTTTACTGGCCACACTGGGAAATTGAAAGGACTATGGGTGGGCTTTATAATACCCACCTTTTCCAGCTCCTGGAAAGTTTCTGCAATCTCTTTATGCCCTCCAGGCAGTTTGTATTGTTTGGTATTAGTCACCCACTGAGACACAGGCAAAGCTATGGATGGGTGCCTAGCATGTCCCCTCAGAACTGCCTTCACCACACGTACTCTCAGTCTGAACTCACCTGCAGTGGTCTGCAACCATAGACCCTGCAGGATATCAATCCCCAAAATATACTCAGGGATAGGAGATACATACACAGTATACTCCTTTGGGGGTAGACACTCTATTCACAAAGGGATTTGGGCTTGTTTCACTCTGATAGCTTTCCCCCCATAACCATCTATGATAGTGGGGGTCCTGGGGAACCACTCAGGGTTACCATGAATCAGTGAACATTCAGTCCCAGTGTCCACCAGAGCCAAGACATGTTGTATGTTCACTGGGGACCAATGGATAGCTATTTCAACATGTGGCCTACGGTCCCCCCCTGGTCTCTCAGGGCAGATACCTTGACCTTCCCCTCAGTCAAACTGTATTCCCCAATCACCTTCCTGTGTGGGCTCAGGTGAGGTTGGCTCGCTCCCCAGCAGGAAGTCATGCAAACACACAGGCAAGACTTGTGGCTCTGTCTCTGACCTCTGCCTCTTTGGTCTTAATGGCTGGAACTGCTGCTCTGGTTTCAGCTGTTGCCATAGCTCTAGTAAGGTCCTATTTAACTTCCCATCTAATTTCCTCCCATCTGCTCCTGCCTGTATTAAATCAACCCACATCTGGGTCCTCGTAACCTTCATGGGGCCCTGTAAATTCTTCTTGTGAGTAACAGGTCTTATTTCTTTCCAGATATTCGTTGTTTTAGCCTCTCCTAAGTCTGCTACTGCACATGTCACCTTGCTTATGGGCTGCTCTAAGTGAGGGGAAAGAATGGCCACTAGAGACACAAAGAGGGATGTAGGAGCCATTTGACGTACAATATTTCTCATCCCAGTAGTGAAAATCTCTTCATCTGGGCCATAATTCCCTGGACTATAGATGACATTTCTTATGCCTAGCTCTCATAGCACCTGTTGGAGTTCAGCATATGTCTACCATCTAACAGGAGAGGATGGCAGATCACCTGGACTGGGCCACACAGCACAAAGTGTGTCCATAATCCAATAGAGGAGGGAGTGACTCCCTGGGGTCTGATGTGCATTTTGTAATCGCTGCCTCAAGGCGGGCTGCACTGTCAGGGAAGACAGCTTTCCCATCTCTGATCCCGACAGAACAATTCCATCCACCCGTAAGTCTGACAGTTGCAGGAGCCAAACTGATATTGACTTGGATGGCTTCTGCCTAAACCGGGAGCCCAAATCCACGGCTCAGCCTGAGTATAGGGGCAGAAGATAGAGTGCTCCACGACCTGGGGAGGGGGCTGCTCCTCTCCTTGGGGAACTTTCAGCTGCTGGGTCTTTATTTTCTTTACAACCACTGGGCGTGCTTTCAATACAGGAGGGGCCAGTGCCTCCGGCACCACCCCTTCATCCTTCCCCAGCTCCTCCATTTCTGGGGCTTATGGCACCCTTCTCTCCCCTCCCCCAAGTGCCTCCTCTGCTACAACCTTTACCTTTTCTACTGTGCCTCGCAGCAATGCTACCTCAGTCTTCAGAAGGTCTCTTACCTTCACCTCAATGCTTCGCAGCTGACATTCTCATGCCACCTCTGCCTGTGCTTCCCTCAGGAATTTGTCCTTTTCCTTGATGGCCTCTTGCTCCTTCAGAACACCTGGCAGCGCTGCCATCTCGATTCCAATGGCACCTTGCTGCTGGTGCTCTCGTGCTGCCTCCTCCCGCATCAAGGCCATCTCCTTCCTCAGGGAATCCACAGAGGTTTGCAGCTCGCATTCTCATGCAGCCATTTCTTGGGTCTCCTCTTTAGACCTTTTTAAGATTGTGAGAAGCAGCCAACCCACAGTCCCTACTGCCTCATGGGCACTCTGCTTCTCAAAGGATCTGCTTTCGATACCAAGGGCCACCCCTACTGCCTCAGGTGTCACCTCCACTTGCCTCCAGTCCTGGGGTGGGGCCCAGTCCTCTAGGAGGCAAGCCACCTCAGACCACATAACCATTGGGGGATTGCGGATAACATGAGAGTTCCTGTGGCCAGGATTCTCACCCACCTGGATGTGGTTGACTAGCTCACTGCACACCTGTGGGCAATACATGGCTGTTGACTCTATAAAAAGAGCTCTGCCCAGTGCTCTGGGCACAACATGGTGGCAGGGCTGCAAAGCTGCAGGAGAGAAGAGCAGAAGCTGGAGTGGCAGCAGCGCCAAGGACAGATGCCCAGAGGATGGCTGTGTGGATGGTTGTGCAGACAGAGGGGCCCAGAGGCAGAGACCAGCTTGCTGCATGCATACTCGCTCTAACTGAATGAGATTTTAGTGACTGACCTGCCACCTGGAAATAAATTTGGGTATAACCTTTTTCATCCCAAGAATGTTTTGCTGTCATTTTCTTTGGTCACACTGAATCCATTGCAAACTTGCCTGGAGCTGAAACCCATTGGCAAGACAGGGATGAACTACTGTTTCCCCATTCACAGGGGCAGCCCTCTGAAGCACCCCTCCCGTAAGGGCAGCTTGTCTTTTTCCTCGGTCAATAGTGAACCCTGCCGACTTTCGCCAATTGTCTTGCCAATGGGTTTCAGCCCCAGGCAAGTTCACTATGGATTCAATGTGACCAAATAAATTGATGGCAAAACATTCTTTGAAGTGAAAGGGTTTATTACCCAGCTTGTTCTCCCAGCGGTAGGAGCACTAGCATCTCTGCCTCCACCCAGAGCACTGGGCCGAGCTCTCTATATAGCGCAATAATAGCTTATTGCCTAAAGGTGTGGAAGTGGTAGCCTAGCAACAAGCCAGTTATAGCATCAGGTGGTTTAAGTTCAATGAGGGTCCTGGCCATAGGAATCCCAACTTCCCCACACCAACTTTATTTCCACAGTGGCAGGTCAATCACTAAAATCCCATTCACTCAGAGCGAGTCTGCATTCAGCAAGCTGGTCTCTGCCTCTGGGCCTCTCTGCCAACACAGCTGTCCTCTGGGCCTCTGTCCTTGGTGCTGCCACCACTCCAGCCTCTACTCTCCTGCAGCCTTGCAGCTGTGCCACTGTGTCACCCAGAGCACTGCATGGAGCTCTTTATATAGAGTCAATAGCAACATATTGCCCACACCTGTGTAGTGAGCTAGCCAACCAGGGCCAGGTGAGAATCCTGGCCACAGGAACTCTCATTTTATCCACAAGGGGACACCCTCAAGCTGAATGTTATGCGAAGTCTTCCATTTAATATGTTTAAGAAATGAAAGAAAAGCTTTCATTGGCTTAAACACACTGTTAAGCCAGCTTTGTTTTACCCTGTTTGTCCCCAAGGTTTATTCTCCATTACAGTATTTTAAGGGTATTTTTATGAATATTTCTATCTTATGATTTTATGCTTCAAAGAAATGTTACAGAATCTCACCTGGGAAGGGGGTGGTAGGAATTCAGATGGGGGCTGGGGCCCGGGGCCTTGGGTTGGCTTTGGACCAGAGATGCTACTGAGATGCTTTGCAGAAAAATTTGCTTCACTCTTGCTTCCCCTCATTTACCTCCTTTTCCCCCCCAGAACTCCAGGGGGAAAATGTGTTCCTAGCCCAGGGCAAATAAACCATTGAAGCTAAAATTAGTCAAAGGGAGAAATAAAGTGGGAGAAACCTGTTTATTGTGTACAAGCAGTTGTCTACTTCTGCTGGTGATGCCAGGGTTCTTGTTCAGGGAGTCACAGAATGAACTTCGCAAACACTCAAGGTAGAAGAGCAAGGCAGAGGCTTTTATTTAGAGATAAAGTGAGAGGACAGAGCTCCTGGCTCATGCCAGGAGAGGACAAGAGAGTCCCTGGGTGGTGCGTTGTCTAGGGCTTTTATAGGTGGTTGAGAGACAAAGGGCTAGGGATGTACACCTGCTAAGTGGTCCTGTTGGGGGAGAGGTATTGTGTATTTTCCTTGGTTATTGACCCTGCCACAACAAAGAACTGAAGGGCAGAGACACAGTAGTGAAATGGAGTAAAAATTTTATTTAAAGTTACTTAGAGAGAAAGTGCAGGTGACTTCAGAGAAAGAGGAGAGCCCTGAAAGGTTGGGGATTCCCCCTTTTAAGGATTTTTCAGGAATGTGACAAAGGGCTAGGTGTTGGCTTGTTAAGTGGTCTCAAGTATCTTTGATGAGACATTAAATTTCTTATCAGTCTTCTAGCTACTTCTGCAAAATTAGCTTAACAAAGAAATTTACTGCTTTGGTCCCCTCCCAGGATAGCAGCTTCTTGGTTTGGGAGCATATCAGTCAAGACTGTCTTCCCTTCCTCCAAGGCGGGCAGAGTTATTTGTTTGTTGTTTGCTAAAGAGTATGTTAAGAATTTTTCTTCTTAACTTCCTGGGCTTTATCAAAATGCAATTTTGGCTTTAAGGTGGGATCTCGCTGTCTTTATTATGCTGTTTATAGGTGGGCCTTTTAGCAGGCTACAGTAAACTTACAATGGTACAATGAAGACATGGGCTGTGCTCAGATACTTTTCCTTATCTGGGGAATATTCAAACATTCAAGGCCAAGCTGCTCCTGATCTTTTGAGCTTTGACTAATTAATTCATTAACTCTGAGTCTTTTCTGACTTTCTAGTTTTAACTGGTTAACTGAGTCCTTTCTAGGGGGCTTTACTGACCTTGTTCCTTTTCCACCCCGCTCCTATCTATTTTCCTGCCTAACAGACCCAAAATGTTTATCTTTGAAGAGACATTAAGTTTCTGATTAGTCTTCCTGGTTATTTAGGAGAAATTTCCTGCTCTGATTTCCTCCCAGGATAGCAGCTTTCTGGTCTGGGAGTATATCACTCAAGACTGCCTGCTTTACTCCCAAGGTGGGCTGAGTTATTGTCTGTTTGTTAAACAGTATGTTAAGAAAGCTACCTTTTAACAAACTGGGTTTTCAAATGCAATCTTATTTTCAAGATGGAATCCTTCCTGTTTGTTTTGGGCTTGCTGTTGAAACTGCTCAGGTGGCAAATAAGTTTATTAGGGCTGGAGGAAGAAAAGCAGCACATGGGTAAAGTCAGAAAAATAAGCTGGAACCCCCAACAGGCAAAAGCAAATCCTACAGTGGATTATCTTGCTTTGTTTTTTCCAGAGGCCTTCACCCTACTCTTGTCAAAGCCCATGGTCCCTGTCTCATTGACCTGTTTCTCTCCTGACCTGGCTGCCAAGACCCTACAAAGCCTCTCTGGTCCAGATACCCTCTGTAAGTCTGGAGAGAGGAAGTCCCAGGACAAAATACCTCTAAAAACCAAAATCAGTCAAAGGGAGAAATAAAGTTTAAAACCCGTTTATTGCTTACAAACTGCAGTTGAGGGCCATCTCTCTCCTCCACTCCTGAAGAAGCAAGCCAGCCAGCCAGCCCCACCCTTTAAACTCTCAGGTTCAGACACACCCTTGGTTGTCCAGGTAATTACCCACTGATATGGAGATGAACTTCTCTCCACTCCTGAGGATATGCAAATGCACTAAAGCCAGGCGAGATATTCTGGAAATGTTATGATTTTACCCACACCCTCATTCCCCACCCCACCAACCCTTATAATCACCTACTGATACGGAGATGGCTATTTCTCTCCACCCCTTGGAAACACCTTTTGATATGGAGATACACTAAGGCCAGGCCAGAGATTCTGGAAATTTTGCAATTTTACCTTCCTCCTCCACCACTCACTCAACAGCACAGCCCTATCCCAGGCCTGGAGAAGACCCACCCCACCCCACAGATCCAAAATCTGTCATTTGGTGAGCTCTGATTGCCCAGAGTGAGGTCTGACCCCACTGGCTACACAGTCCTATGTAAAACTCTCAAACTCTCAGCACTAGTCTTATTATCTCACCTTTTCTTTCCTTTCTTCTTCTCTCGGGATTGGAGGGGCTTTATGAATGGAATAAAATAAAGGTTATGAGTTAGCTAATTAGGGATTCAGTTGTGAGGGTCCTTGTTCCAGCTACAGGTTTAGTCGGATCAAATAAGTCTGTTAAGGGAGAGGAGTCATTTTGCTCTGCCCTGCAATACTGAAACAGGCCCATCTCTTCAGATGTCCTCAAATGAGGGAAGGCTTCAGCCAAGTTGCCTGTGGCTGTTTATGTAGTAAGACACACAGCTCATCTCATTTAACAGTAAAGACAGCTGTTGCCCTGAGCTGAGCCTTGGTGTGGGCTGTGTTGGGGTGGGTGTCATGCAGAGCCTCTGGCTCTGGGTCTCTGCCAGCCTCTCAGCACCCCCACCCTGGGGCTGGCTTCATCTTCAGGCTGGTGCAAGATAGCCAACTTCAGCCTCCTGGGTGGACAGGAGAAAGCTCACAGGAGGAAAAGGAGCCTTACTTCCAAGAAACTGGCCTCATTGGCTTCAATTTGGTCACATACCCTGTCTGGAACCAATCACTTCAAGGAAGATGAGAGGACCCAGAGACGATCAGACTGAATCCTACAGCTGGTAGTAGTTTTGTTGCACAGTAGCTGCATCTGGGAGGTCTCTCCCAGCACACCAGGTGAAACCTCAACGTGGATGGGAGATGGTTCTTGACTCTGAGTGAGAAAGAATTCCCAAGCAGGTTGGAAGAGTGTAGGTAAAGAAGGAGTTCATTAGAGCGAGAATAGTAATGAATGGCAGAGGCCTTGCAGGCAGCTGAGGGCAGGAAAGTACAGAGGCAGGGAGGAGTTTGCTGAACTTCTTGGCATAGAGAAGTCTCCCCTGCCAGCATCTGAAGCCAGGATCACGTGGCATTCTGTGTCCACTTGGATCTGCACGGTGTGGAGGCTAGCACCTATGTGGGTAAAATTGCCATATTTCAAAATCTCTTTCCTGGCTTTAGTGCATCTGCATATCAATAGGTGTTTCCAAGGGGTGGAGAGAGGTAGTCATCTCCATATCAATAGGTAATTACATGAGCGAGGGAGGGTTTATCTGGATGGGAGAGGTTGGGTGGAGCTCTCTTCTGCTGCAGCCCGGTCTAGAGAGAGGGGATGACTACTTGTAAGAAATAAATGGATTTCTTAAACTTTATTTCTCCCTTTGACTGATTTCGGTTTCAAAGGTGTTTTGCCCTGGGATTTCCCCCATGGAGTTACACCCTACCACCCCAGAACTTGGGGGAGCTGTGGAGCACAAGATGGAGTAAAATTATGTTCTGAGAACTTCCCAGAGAAGGGAGATTTTCACGGAAGACTCCTGCAGCTGCAGTTCCTCTGGGTCTCCCAGGCAATAGGAACTTGCAGGCCCAAATCTGAGCTCTCAGCAGCCCCTCCCTACTTACTAGGAGTAAAGTGAAGATTAAGGAAAGACTTGGAAGTAAAATGAAATAGCAAAGAAATAAAGATGTTTACCAATGGAAAAGTGCAGAGAGACAAAACACAATTAAGTTAGGCAGTGAGAAAGCTTTATTTAAAGTTACACACTCAAAGAGAAAAAGTGCGGGCATCCTCAGAGAAGAGGCATGCTGAGAGGCTGGGGGTTCCTTTTTTAAGCATTTTTCAGGAATATGACAAAGGACCAGGGACTGTGGACTTGTCAGGTGGTCTCAAGATGCTTATCTCTTGCGAGAGATACCATGTCTCCTCTCCTCTATTATCAGCCTTCCAACTAATTCTGCAAAATAAACTTAACACAATGAATTTATTGATCTAGTTCCTTCCCAGAATAGCAGCCTCCCTCTAGGAACATATCAATCAAGACCACTGCCCTGCCCCCAGGATGGGCTGAATAATTGTCTGTTTGCTAAAGAATATGTTAGGAATCTTAACTCCTAACTTCCTGGCTTTTAAAATAGAATTTTAGCCTAAGATGGAATCCCTCCTGTTATACTGTTTATATCTCAGCTTGTTTGGAAAATTAATCATGATGCTTGTCTCAGGTCTCTGCCCTACATCAGTGTGGCTTCCCCTGAACCACAAATGATTCTGTAGGAAGGGAGGGGAAGTGGTTGCTGGGTGGGTGACTAGCAATGCCCATCAGACACGGGCTCCAAGTCCTCCTCGGTTACTCTCTTCTGAGTTTTCTGTTGAAATTGGCCTTGAATGATGAGGACAACTTGAATACAGGAGAAGGAGGGAACTTCTCTTTGAATGGGTATGGATTTCTGAAGAAGTCTGTGGCTCTGTCTGTTGGACAGGGTGCTCTGGCCTGAGAAAGGCCATCTGACCGCTGGACGAGCATGAGTCATCTGGTTAATCCAGCAGGAAGAAAATGAGCCACATGACTACCCAAGACGTTACTCTCGTTTCCTATTTACCCAATGACTTTCTTAATTCAATTTCTTGAGTAGATTTTCTTACCAAGAAGACAGTGTTCAGAGTAGACAAAGTAAATTCTCTGGTCTTCTTGGTAATTAAATATTAAATGTCATATTTCTCATTCTAAGTTAATAAGTAGTCATTCTGGTCCTTTGAGTAATTTCTTTGGAATTTCAGTTAAATCAGGTTGCCAGCGCCTGGTCACCCCTGGTGAGTTGAGGACACTGGGACCTCCTGAACCGCCTAACCAGACCATATGTTAAATACCGAGGAAAGTGTAATGCATAGTTGCGTCTCGGTCACGGTTGTGACTGCTGGCATGAGGCTCTGGGTGATCAGAACAGAGACAACAAGGTGGCAATTGATAAGCTAATTAAGTAATAAGACTGTCCAGGAAACATTTGGACATTTTCTAGGTATGTGTTTCAAAAGAGTGGGGTGGGAACTGCGGTAACCTCCTGTCCTTGGACCTTGGTCCTGTGGCTTGGCCCCACAGGAATTAGCTCACCTGCCTTGTGAGGCTAACTGTCAGTGTAGAATAACTCAAGCTATGTGTGTATCACCTTTAAGTGGTAAGTCTATGAATACTTATTAATCACTGCCTATGTGCACACCATGAGGAGACATGAGAATAACAGTGGGAATACACCATGTATTCATGCCAGAACTTCTGGGTATGACAGAAAAATCAAGCTGTCTTGCAAATAGAAATTCTGTTTGTTTATGTAACAAGGTTGCTGTCACTTTAGGCTCGGCTAGATCCAGTTGCTCAGACAAGGCTCTCAGGGTCTCTCTCCCCCTGGAGTTGCTCACCCCAGCTCCTGTTGTTTGCACGCAGGTGCTATGGCTGCCATTGCCCCAGACTCATGTCCTCCTGGCTTGGCAACTGCAAACGAAGGAGAACCACTCCCAATGTTCATAAATGAACCTCAGGGAAAACTATGTTTGGGCCTAATTAGGTCACATGTCCCTTTCAAAACCAATTGCTCCTGCAGGAGGATAAAGTACAATGACTGGCTCATTCTGGGCCAGCTCTATGCAGACCTTTGGGGATTCTGGCAGAGGACATGTTTTGCCATTTTGCATCCCTGTGCACTTGTTTGCACAGGATGTCATGTGGATGTAGGAAGCAGACAGGCAGGGTCCCTGCCCTCCAGATACCCACAAGCTCTGTCTGTGGTGGGCAACACTGACTAGGGTCTGGTTCCCTTCCACACTCATTAAGGGGCTTGTTGGGAGCAGGCAGCTTGAGAACTAAGAGAAATGAGCCTACATTCTTTTCTAAGGGGGACTGAAGCACATTTGTGTAGACACCTGAATTATGACTCACCAACAACCCAGGAGGGCTGCTTGTTTCCTAATCAAGGCCATCTCATCCCAGCTGAATTCACATTTGCTTCCCTAATTTGCATGTCCACAAAGCCTACAACCAGATGGGTGGAGGGTGACAGGGCCAGCACATGTAGCTATGGAATCTAGGGTCAGTGTAACTGAGCTATTTTGCATAAGCCACAGTCTCAGATGAAAGTCTTCGTACTGGATCCAAGGAGAAGGTAAGGTATATGACTTTTACCCTGGCTCCAAAGAAATGTGTGTATTTTAAATAAAAAGTTAGTTTAACTTGAATAGATGTTTTTCCAAAGAAGACATACATATGCATGAACAGATGCTCAACATCACTAATCATCAGGGAAATGCAAATCAAAACCACAATGAGATGTCACCTCAACACCAGCCAGAGTGGCCAGTATCAACAAGAAATAACTAGAGTTAGTGAAGATGAGGAGAAAAAGCAGCCCTTGTACATTGCTGGTAGGAATGTAAATTGATGCAGCCACTGTGGAAAGCAGTATAGAAATTTACCAAAAAACTAAAAATAGAAATAACCATATGGCTCATCAATTCTACTTCTGGGAATTTACCCGAAGAAAACAAAACCATTCTTCTGAAAAGATACATGTATCCCTGTATTTATTGTCGCATTATTTACAGTAGCCAAGATATGGAAGCACCTGTGTCCATCAATAGATGACTGGATAAAGAAGTGGTACATATACACAATGGAATATTATCTAGCCGTAAAAGATGAGGAAACCCTACCATTTGTGACAACAAGGATGGACCTAGAGGGCGTTATGCTCAGTGAAATAAGCCAGGTGGGGAAAGACAAATACCATATGGTATCACTTACATGTGGAATCCAGAAAACAAAACAAACAACAGAAAAAGGCTCTTAGTCTCAGAGAACAGACTGGTGGCTGCCATGGTGGGCAGGGGAATGGGTGAGATAGGTGAAGGGAGAGAAACTAGTGAGAATGATATCTTGATCTGGGTGATGGTTACATGAGTTGTGTACGCATGTCAAAATTCATCAAACTGCACACTGAGATTTCTGCATTTTATTGTATGTACCTCAGTATACTTTTTTTTTTAAAGCCCTGGAAAAATAAATAAGATTTGGTTTAGAAGATTTTATGTGGGATAGCTGTTGTTTTGTTGAACAATCCTGTAAGAAATATAACTTGAAAAGAGTGCCTGTGGTCAGTTTCCACTAATCACTGCAAGCTGGGAACTCTAAGCAGGTTCCTGTAGGTTGACTGACAGAGGCCCACCCGACTTTTCCCCCCTTTGGGCCCCATCCATGAAGCAGAGGCTCTCTGGCCTCACCAGCCCTCCTGGGAGAGAACAAAGGCCCCTCCATCGGCCAGGAACTTCCCCTGGCACTGCCGGTGCCCATGATCCGCCCAGGACACCCAGCAACACAGAGACCAGGTCTCTCCCCTGGTGTCCTGGACTGAGGGCAAATCTCTCTGCCACCCAACTGGCTCCAAGAGCTTTTACACTCTTTACAGATGTTGCTCAGAAGAGCTGGGGGCATTTAGAACACAGGCCTGTTTGTCTCCAAGGCAGGCCTTCAAGGAGGGTGGAGGGGCGGTCGTTTCAGATCTGAGGCACTGAGGGGGGGACTGGACCATGGTCCCACAGTCTGGCCCATGGTGGTGGCTGGCCTGGACCATTGGTTTAGTAAACCAGCTGAAGCTCAGAACCGCCCAACCATGAGGGCAGGAGAAATCCTAGCTGCGGCAGGCAGCGTTTTGCAACAGGATCTCAGGAGATGAGGGAAAACACAGAGAAGCACAAAAGAGCTTGCTGGCCTTTGTGGCGCCCTGCTCTCAGCAGAGGGGCCTAAGCCAGGAGTTCCTTGCGCCCACTGCTATGCTTCCCTGCCCTGGAGCCCCTTAGCTCCCGCATCCATACAGAGGGCAAGAGGCATGTGCCCTGCAGCTCTGTAGATTCTCTTTTTTTGTTCTTAACAGTTGGGACTTCAGGAGGAGGAAAGCACACTTCAAGGCTTGTTAGATGGGCTGCTTTTACTCCCCTCTTGTTAGCTGTCAGGCCTGCAGAGCATTTTGCCTTAGTAATAACAGAATTGGCTCCAGCAGCTTGCCTGTGCCTGGACCCTTTTCTTGCCAGCAGCCTCTCATCCATGTCTCATTTTAACAACCCTGCCCATCCTCTCTGAAGCCTCTCCAGGGCATGCAGAGCCAGCACTTCTGCAGAATTTTGAGACCCAGGCACCTGGGGGTTGGGAGGAGTGCGTGTAATTGGATGAGGGTAGAATCTTCTCTGGACTCTCAGCTCCAACCTAGGGCAGGGCCTCTGGCCAACTGATGGCAGCTGAACAGACCAAGATTTATCTTTCTCCTTAGGCCCTAAAGTCCTTCAGGGTAAGGGTTGTGTGCTTTCCACCACACATTTTGTTAGAAAATGTATCTATTTGGGGGCTGCATGCCATTTAGTGTGAGGCTGGCTGTGCAGTGCCCACTGGGGCCCTGGGCTGGTGGGGAAGAAAGGGAGAGGGGGCAGAGCAGGGCTGCCCACCTGCCTGACAGGTTCAAACAAGGCTGCACTGGCCTGGTGATAGTTGGAATTCATGCTCAGGTATCACAGAAGAGGCTGTCAGGCACGTGGGATGCTTTTCCTGGGAGGGGAGGAAGGGCAAGGTTGGAGGGTAGAAATAGAAGTGACTCTTAAAGGCTGTGCAGAGCCATGCAGTAACATGCAAATCGGGTGCAAACTTAACGTGTGACCTCAGTTCACACCTGTCTTGGACCTTGGGGAAAGTCCTACATGAGGTCAGGGGCTTCCCTGGAGTGGAGCCTGACCCCGAGGGGTGAGTTGCTCACCCTGGCAACTGTCCCAGGGCAGGAGTGGCTCCTGAAACCTGTCAGCGGAAAAGGGCAGTCGGGTGGGCCGCAAAGTTTTCCCAGAAAACGTCATTGCTGGGTCACCGAGGGCCCACCCAGTTCTGTTGCTTCCCCATTTGGCAAGCAGCCCCAGCAGGTGGAGGCAGGACCCCAGAAGGCTGACCCAGCCTCCTCTTGCATTAATCGGTGTTCCCCCGGGTGCACCCCGCCTGTCAGGGGCGGGAATGGCGCAGGAGCACTCGGGAGTCTGAAAAGCGGCTGAAGCCCCGCCCACTTAGGGGGGGCTGGCTCCTCCTGGAGCTCTGGGGCGGTTCAGACAGAAGTAGGAGCGATGGGTCATCCCCCTCTCTCCCTGCCAGCACCTTCAAGGGACAGGCACTAAAAAGGCCTCCCTGCCTGCTTCCCTTTCCCTCAGCCACTAGAGCTTTGGGGAAAGTGGAAAATGCCTGATTCTTGAACAATCTGTTACTATGTTTCCTGTGTCTGTAAGGCATTATAGGGTAATAATAAAGATAGTGATAGCACCTCACACTTACAGAGGGCTTCACTTTCAGGGAAACTCTGCCCCTATTAACTCATTTTAAACAGCCCTGTGGTTCCACTAAACGACCACGGGATCACGGGGCCACCCTGGAGCTGTCCTCCGCCCCGCAGCGCTGGCGCCTCGCAGGCGTCCTCTAGTCTCGGCCTTGCACCTGGTCACCCGGACACCTAACACTTGGCAACAGGATCCCAATTTGTCAGATAAAGAAAATGAGATTCAGAGATTAAATGAACTTGCTGCACCTCAGGAGCTTTTTCTTTGCAAAGAGGCAGATATAAATTATTCAGTAGTAAGTAAAAGCCACCTGCCCACGGCAGCCCTGTAGAATCCTCCACCCCGCGGTTCTGATTGGAGCTGGGTCACTTCTGAAGCAGCACACACAAAAACAGGCAGTAACTGACTGAAGGCTAATTGCACCCTGACCTTGAGTCTTTGAAGGGCATTGAGGAGGGTCCAATTTGTAATTCCCGTGGGACCTCTAGTCTCTCCCTTCCTGCCTCCCTAATTCCACCCTTCCAGGTCTTCTGCAGCCTCACCTCCTCCCAACCTCCCTCTCCCCTGGCCCAGCTGACTTTTGCTCCCCTCTCCTCTCTCGTATTTTCTTGTCACTTAAATCCTTTTGTTTAATCTTTACTGAAGAAGGTCTTTCAGACGTAGGTTTAGGTAACTCTGTGCACACATCAAAAGGAAAATACAAGTGACAAATATTGGCATTCTTCAGGCGACAAAGCTCCACCATCATTGCCAGGGTGAAACCACTCTGAGGTCAGCGTCGTCGAACATCTGTGACCTGGCCCCTCACTTAAGAAACAGTAATTCCCAGCACTGTGGAAGGCCTTTGTGCCTGCCGTCCACCTCTCCGTCCCGTCCGCCAGAGAGCAGGTACGCTCCTGGATTTCGTGTCATTGCCCCGTGGTTTCCATACAGTTTTACCAAATATGTATTCTACACAATCCATTGTCTGCCCTTGTTTTGAGCTGCTTCATAAATGGAAATATATCATATATACTCTTCTTTGTGGTTTGTTTTTTTGCTGTTTTAAGACAGCTTTATTGAGATATAATTCACCTACTGAACAACTCACCCATTTAAGGAGTACATTTCAGTGGTTTTTATTATATGCACACAGTTGTGCGGCCATCACCATGTCGGTTTTAGAGCATTTCATCACCTCGAAAATAAACTCCAATTACCACTCCCTTTCTCCACAGACCAAGCCGGCCCTCAGCAACCGCTCATCTATAGTCTGTCTCCTAGGACAGGACAAGTAGGATCTGCCTATCTGGCCTCTCATATGAATGGAATATGCAGCATGTGGTCTTTTGTGACTGGCTTCTCTCACCTGGTGTGATATTTTCTGGGTTTGTCCATGACACAGCGGCACTTCATTCCTTTTTATCACTGGATAAGATTTCATGGTATGGATAAACCACATTTTGCTTATGTGTTTGTCCGTGGATGGAGACTTGCTCTTTTGAAGGTAGCATTATGTGAGATTTATCCATGCAAATGTGTGGCCCATACACTCTACGCACATGATGGACATTTAGGCTGTTCCCATATTTTCCTATTACAAATTTTGCTATAAAGATTCTTATGGTTTCTCCTGGAACACATGTGATGATTTCTCTAGGGTATAAACCTAGAGGTGGAATTGTTGGCCAATAGGACACTCTGTGATGACAGAAAGGTTCACTTTCTTCACTGTCCGGTGCCGTGCTAGTAACCACACATGGCTCTTGAGCACTTGAAATGTGGCTTAGGTGGCTGAGGAATTGAATTTAAATTTTACCTGATTTTAATTTACATTTAAGTAACCATTTATGGCTTGTGACTGCTGTACTGGACAGTTCAGCTGTCTAGGTAAGCTTTCTAATTCTATTGCCAGCAAATCCTGCCATGCCTGTCCCTCTTGCCCTGAAATCCCTGAAAACATGAGTTCTGTCTTTGTTTAATCTGTGGGCTGGACTGCACAGCTAGGTTCAGGGACTTGTTCAAGGGAAGGGAAAGGAAGAAGGGGGTCCCCAGCCTTCAGACCCTGACTTCCAGCCCCGGTCATGGGGGAGCCAAAGCCAGCAAGGAGTTGAGCCAGGCAGACACACACTTGTGTCTGCTGAGCACGGGTGTGAGGCGGGCTCCCCTTGGCTGGGCGCTGGGGTCTCGGAAGCAGTTGAGATCACAAAGTCCACTCTGAGGTTGTGCTGGGTTATGGGGCATGGGAATTCAGAGGACAGCATTCCATTCTGAGACTGCGTGCTTTTCTGCTTCTTTACCTTTCAGTCAGGGAAGTGGGAGCAGGTTCTCTAGGGACACTTGCTAGAGCCCTGGTCCTCTCTGCAGCTTCCTATGGAGTCAGAGGCCTCTGTGTCCTTGGACCCAGACATCGCAGTCCCAAGGATCTCCAGGCCAGGCTGCTGCCTGTGTCTCCCTCTGGCCTCCAGGCCGCCCCTCCTGCCATCTCAGGTACAGGCCGCCTCCGTGTCGTGGTGGCGACGCTGTCCTGGCTTTGGAGTTCCTAAGAGACAGCCACCCTGATGGATCTCTTTCCTGCAGAACTTGAACCAGCTGTAGACAGGTTCCTTGGGGTATGAGAGACATCCAGCCTCCTCTGTGGAGGGACTGCGGTGGCTGCTTTTGTGAAGGGTGCTATGTTCTCTGTCTCCTGGGTTGCCCTGGCCTTTTTTCTTTTTGTCACCTCTAGTGGTTCCACAGCTGGCCAACGACTGGAGAGAAGGTCATCTGGGAGTGACTTGTCCCCCTCCTGCTCCCTCGTACACCCCCACACCCGGTCCTGGGGAAGATGGACACTCAGAGTTCTGTCCGTATTTTCCCAGAGCCTGTGGCTGGTGGGCCAGCAGCATGACATCTGTCATGATGGCCTGGATGGGGCTGTGGGTGCAATGCCCAGATGCGGTGACCCACGTATCACATCACCTCTTTGCTGATTTGGATGAAGTTGCTCTCAAGCACAGGCGTCCTGGGTATGCTCCCTCATGCAGAGTGGTGGCTGCAGTTTCTCCACAGGCATATTGATCACGCCCACGGCAAGCTGCTCCCCTCCCTGCACACCAGGCCTCTGCTGCAGGAACAGGCTTGCCCTGGGGGCATGCATTCTTCCTTTCCCTTCTGCAGCTTGACTTGCCCTCTCCCCACTAACACACAAGAAAATTAGAATACAAATAAGAGGAACCTATTGTGTTTGTTCAGCACTCTGTGGTCTACAAAATACGTGGACATAGTTCAATTTGTCTCAACCATCCCACAGGATGAGCCACTAATGGCCTGAGCACAGGATGGCGGAGGGTGGTGGTTTTCCTCTTGGGATGGGTTGTATGGCCCAGTGTGATTTCTGTGAAGATTTAAAAACTCTCTAAAGTCTGGTGTTATCTTAAATCATCACAGCCATTTCTTATTCTACTCAATACTAAGCCTATGTTGACAAATATAAAAATAACTTGCTAAATTATTTTCCTAAGAGAAAAATGGAGACACCTATTGATTCTGCAGTTTGAGACATGGTGTGTGTGGGGGTCACCCTTAACTAACTTCAGCCCTGGTGGCATTGCTTATTGTTTGAGATGCAGGAAGACATGCAGGTGGTCCCTGGGAACCCTGAGTGAAGTAAGACCCCCTCTCCTGCAGGCAAGAAAACCAATGCTCAGAGGGAGTGACCATCTGTGGGGAGGGTGGGGCCACAGCCTCATGCATCTGCAGATTCTCCTGATTGACAGCTGGCCTGTCCAGCAGGAGCCAGGACTATAGAAAAGGAGCACTCTTCCTCCCCGCACACCCCTTTATCCCAACCCCTCGCAGGGGAGAGTTTTTGCCAAGAGATGGGCAGTAAGTGCTGAGAACAAGTTTACAAAGATAGAGGACATGCCCTCAGTAGTTTAGTTTTGATCCTCGGAAGCTGCCAATGGGCTCCAGATGCTGGAGTGACAGCTGCAGAAGGGAGCCTGCCTCTGCCCCCTACCTCTGGCTCTGGCACTGGCCTTATCCTCTGTAGTTAACCTCTGGCCCCAGAAATACACGGTGGCCCTGGGAGAGCCTTCAGTGGGCCCTTCAGCAGCTGCACTGCTGCGGTCCCATGGCTGCTTCAGGTGTGCTTCCGAGGTGACGGGAGGGGCACCCCAAGCCTCCAGGGACCGCTCAGCCTGTCCACCTGCTGGGCCTCAGCTCCCCGTGCTCTCTATAGAAGGCAGCTCACCTGCCATCCCCCTGCCCAATTTTGCTTCCATAAATGACATGTATTTTTATCAACAGTCAGTTTATTCCCAATTATGCCACTTGGACTTGTCATCATACTTGCATAATTTAATTAATACTCTATAAACTGGTAAAACCTGAGTGCAAAAAGGTATCTTGGAAAATTAATCTAAATGCTTCAGAAGGATTTACTTAATGAAGGCAAGTCATAAAACAAAAAATATTAGAAGTGGATGAGAGAATCAAAAAGATTGGGGGAAAGATACGGGAAAACCAGGATTCTGACCTCAGCTGGCCTCACCGGTGTGTCTGCCAGTTCCCTTCACCCTGAAGTAGAGATGGCAGTCCTGGGGGATAAATGAGGAAAGGGGGCTCAGAGCTCCAAAGGGCCCATCTACAAGCAAAGAAAAGCTTGAGTTCACACTGAAAAATTGGGAGGAATATTTATGTGTCTTATGTTAAAATGAAGTGTTTAACGGGTGCATCATTTTCAGTGATCTCACTCTGTCACTGACTTCCAGGCTTGCCTGCAGTGGGCGGAACTGCACTGACTCCCCACAGCCATGGACAATGACCCAGTGCTGACTCACCAGATCCCCAAACCCATAGTGAGGCCTCTGGGAACCCGTGGAGTCGGGGGTGCGTGGACCTAGTCTGAAGTGAAGGTCGGCTCTGGGGTTGTATGTTGCATGACTCTCACGGAGCCGGTTCCTTTCTTTCCCGGCCCCGTGCAGGGTTACCCATCAGCTATAGGATGCAGGAGCAGGGACCAGATGTGTTTTTGTTCCCCATTGAATTCCCACAGGGCCTGGCACATAGTAGGCTCCCAACTAATATTGGCCCACAAATGAAGAAATGAAACGTCTTGTGAGCACCCTAGCTTCCCAGGTTACCTGTGTGTGGTTTTTCTTAAAACAACTTACTTTCTTTAGAGCAGTTTTAGGTTCACGGCAAAATTGAGAGGACGTACAGAGAGTTCCCTTGCACTCCCTGCCCCACACATGCATAGACTTCTCTGGTGTCAACACCCCCTACAGCGAGCATTTGGTACACCTGATGAACTTACACTGACTCATGAGCAACACCCAAAGTCCACAGTTTACATTGCTCACTCTTGGTGTTGCACATTCTGTGGGTTTGGACAGACATGTAATGATGTATCTCCATCATTGTAATGTCATACAGAATAGTTTCATTGCTCTGAAAGTCTGCTGTGCTCCCCCACTCCTCTCTCTCCTGACTTCCCCTGGCCGCCGATGCTCTTACTGTCATAGCTTTGCTTTTCCCAGAATGTCACATAGTTGGAATCACAGAGTGCAGCCTTTTCAGACTGGCTTCTTCCACTTAGTAATATGCATCTCAGCTTCCTCCGCATCTTTTCATGCCTTGAGAGCCCATTCCTTTTCAGTGCTGAATAATAATCCCTTGTCTGGATGTACGTCGGTTTATCCATTCACCTACTGAAGGATATCTTGGTTGCTTCCAAATTTGGGCAGTTATGAATAGAGCTGCTGTAAACATCCATTTGCAGGTTCTTATGCGGACATAAATTTTCAGCTCCTTTGAGTAAATACCAAGAAACATGATTACTGGGTCATATGGGAAGAGTATGTTTAGTTTTGTAGAAGCTGCCAAGTTGTCTTCCAAAATGGCAGCACCATACTGCTTTCCCACCAGCAGTAAGTGAGTTCCTGCTGCTCCACATCCTCACCAGCACTTGGTGTTGTCAGTGTTCTGGATTTTTTGGCCACTCTGATAGGTGTGTAGTGGTTTTAATTTGCATTTTCCTGATGACATATGATGTGCAGCACCTTTTCATGTGCTGATTTGCCAACTGTACATCTTTGGTAAGTGTGGTTACCTATGTCTTAATGAATCCAGATCTACATCCTCTGAAGGTAAAATAAGGACAGATAACCTGAGATCTCTCCCTAAGAGCTGCTTAGGAAATGCCTGATGAGGTGAAATAGCCACTGATCTTTAGTTTACCTGTTCCATTTCACTTATCACACCAGCCACCCCCACTTGCTCCTGATGTGGAATGTAGAACATAGGAGCTAATGTGGCCCCAAACTCTTTGGTCATTAGGAAATGTTACACAGAAAGGTTGAATAAATATAAGGTATTGGTATATTCAAGTAGATGGGAGTCTCTGACTTAAGAAAGCTCATATTAAAAAAAAAATCAGAGTGAAGGTACAAATAGACCGGGGAGCAGTTGTTTGAATTACAAGAGTGTCTTCACTTTACAAATAAAGTCAACAGAAGTGGCTTAAAAAGTAATCTCTAGCACATTAAAAATGCCATGTAATTTACAATGAAAAATATTTTCTGGATTTAGAAATGATTATTGCAAGGCCAAATCTGGGCAGGTCAGTATGCATACGGGTGTGCATGTGTGCGTGTGTGGTAGGTGTGCGGTTTCTGAACAGCTTTTGTCCCGTCTGATGAAGTAAGCTTCTAGGGGCTGCAGACTCGGCCATACACATCCTGGGCTCAGATCATCTCCTGTAGAGCCTGGTATGTCTGCAAAATGGGCATGATATAACTACCATACAGGCTCCCTGGGAAGGTATATGTGTCATGGGCGGAATAATGACACCAGCTCTAACCCTAATCCCAACCCAAACCATAAAACCCTCGCCCTAGCCCTGACCCAAACGGTAACTCTAAAGCCAATCACATCTCCAACCTTGCATTAGTCAGGTTCTCCATAGAAGCAGAACCAATTGGAGGTGTACACATAAAGAAGGATGTGTTTTAAGGAATTGGCTCTTTTGTTTATGGAGGCTGGCAAGTCCAACATATGCCGGCTGGTCCAGCAGGCTGGAGGCCCAGGAAGAGTTGGTGTCACAGTTCAAGTCTGAAGGCCGTCTGCTGGCAGAGTCCCTCTTGCTCAGGGAGGTTAGTTGATTCAGAAGGTCAGCTGATTAGATGAGGGCCACCCACATGATGGAGGACAATTGGCTTTACTCAAAACCCACTGATTTAAATGTTAATCTCATCTAAAACCGTCCTCAGAGAAACATTCAGAATAATGTTTGAGCACATATCTAGGCACCGTGGCCCACCCATGTTGACACATAAAATCACCACCACAAATCACAACCCAAATCCTAGTCTCCAAAAAGAACCCAAGTGACCTTACCTCTGAGATGGGCTGGTTGACAGGACTGAGGGGGCCCCCTTGGGTGGTGGGGCGAGTGTGGACACCACAGGCCACGTGGACCGAGCCTGCCTTGGCACCATGGTGGACAGAGCCACGGCAGGAGTGTTCTTTTCTCAGACCCATGAATACGGGTGGTATTTGCTCTATTAGGTGCCGAAACTTCAGAACACAATTTCACCAACTTGACCTTCATGTTGAATTTAAATACATTTGTAGCAAATTGTACAGATTTCTATTTCATGGGCTTGGCTCTAGTGGCTTTTGAATTCATCTTCTAAGTGTATGTAAATGATCCACTCTGGTCCCAATCCAGCAGTTTTTATGAGAGGACTAGGGTGTTTCTCTCTGAGGACTGCAAATTGTGTAGGAGGACTTCATACAGCTCCTGCTGACTCTGGCTCCCTGGGCATGTGCCCAACAGACGTTTCTAATGGGGAATGAAAACACATTAGTGAATTCATAGGAACAAGGAATGCTCTTCAGAGAGCAGAAGAAAAAGCCATAGATGGTCCTGATTCTGTACAATTCCAGAAATGATTTTTGGATGCATGCAAAGAACTGAGATGCCACTGCAGGAAATCCAATAGGAAAGTCGACTACCAGGCATGTGCATGGAGGAGGTGGAAGGCACAGCAAGGCCCACCCAAACCACGTCTCATTCAGCAGCAGTGTTACAAGATCTAACAGGCTGTCCCTGTGAGTGCCACCAAAGTGCCAGCCCTCCTGTGGGAGTCCCTGGGAAAAGGAGCACAGTTTGCCGGGATTTTGAGGAGCATCAGTGAAGACTCAGAAAATAAAAAAAGGAAACTAGGGGTAGTGAGCACCCAGGGGCTAATGAACTCATCGCCTAAAAGTGTGTGCATTTAGGGAAGCCATTCCGGGTCCGGGACCGCGGAGGCAGGAGGAGGGACTATAGAAATGGTGGATCAGCATCTGGGTACATCTGGCGCAGTCGGAGAGGCGCTGTCAGCTGGAGCTGGGTTTGAAGCCAGAGCTGAGCTGAGGAGTGAATGAGCTGCTTTAAAAAGTAAGTATAGATATTAACCCAAACATATATGGTCAATTAATATATGATAAAGGAGCCATGGACATACAATGGGGAAAGAGCTGTGAGGCAGGCATCACCAGACCGTGCCCCCTGCAGTGAGGTGTTGGAACTAGCTCGAGGGCTGAGTAGAGGCACCTCTTTCCAGCTCCCACATCAACTTAGTAGTTTGAAATATCTCAGTGTGGAATATTTACACCATGGAAATGGGCTAGTGCTACAGATCAGGATGTTTCTCCTTAGAGAACTGGCTAATAAACATTTACTAGCACACCACTGCCCCCACTGTCTCCTGTCTTCTTTCTGCTAATTTGAGAGAAGTCAGAGGACAGGGAACTTGGGTGAAAGAGTCGTCATGTGCCAGCCCCTGGGGGCACAGATGGTGCTCAGAGGAGAAGGGTGCACTGTATGGGCGGAGGGGCAGCAGTGTCACCAGCACAGCCCACTGCTACTCCCCCTTCTCCTGCTTTGTTTTAAGGAACACAGTGCCACCTGCCATGCTGAGCAGCTAATAGCCATCTGTCTTTCACTAGAAAGGAAGCTCCCAAGAGAAGGGATTTTGATTTCTTCTCCAGCATGCCTCCAGCACTTGGACAGCTAGCAGATGCTCAGGGGCTCTTGTTGAATGAAAGGGTACAGGCAGAATTTAAGTGGCATAAGAGAAGGTGGAAGCTCAGGAATCAGAGGGGAGATTCCTTCTAGCCTGGAGCAGGTGAGGTGAGGTGAGGGTGGTACTCCCAGAGAGAAATGTCTCACAGACAGTTGGAAATACAGAGGTTGGAGCTGAACACACAGCTGGATGGTGTTACCAAGCACACATTGAGGATATATATCCCCAGAAGACTGGAGGGGACAAATGCCAAAGATAGAGCCTTGGAAAATTACTAACTCTGGAGGGAGGAGGAGAGAGAAGAATTGAGAAAACAGACAGAGAAGGCCCAGCGAAGCAGGAGTATGAGGATGAGGTGTGGAATTTAAGGAAGGAGATTTCAGGGTGAAGGCGGTGGACGAAGCCAGAGGGAACTGGTGTTTAGTCAACACTCAACCAATGTTTGTGCTGAATGACATTGAAATGAAGCTTGGAAAAGGGCCACTGGACTGTACAAGGAGGAAATTTCAGCTAAGTGGTGGGTTGGAAGCCAGAGCTGAGCTGAGGAGTGAATGAGCTGCTTTAAAAAGTAAGTATAGATATTAACCCATACATATATGGTCAATTAATATATGATAAAGGAGCCCTGGACATACAATGGGGAAATGACAGCTGGTGTTGGCAAAACTGGACAGCTACATGTAAGAGAATGAAACTGGATCACTGTTTAACCCCATACACAAACGTAAATTCAAAATGGATCAAAGACCTGAATGTAAGTCATAAAACCATAAAACTCTTAGAAAAAGACATAGGCAAAAATCTCTTGGACATAAACATGAGCGACTTCTTCATGAACATATCTCCCCGGGCAAGGGAAACAAAAGCAAAAATGAACAAGTGGGACTATATGAAGCTGAAAAGCTTCTGTACAGCAGAGGACACCATCAGTAGAGCAAAAAGGCATCCTACAGTATGGGAGAATATATTCATAAATGACATATCCGATAAAGGGTTGACATCCAAAATATATAAAGAGCTCATGCACCTCAACAAACAAAAAGCAAATAATCCAATTAGAAAATGGGCACAGGATCTGAACAGACAGTTCTCCAAAGAACTTCAGATGGCCAACAGACACATGAAAAGATGCTCCACATCGCTTGTCATCAGAGAAATGCAAATTAAAACCACAATGAGATACCACCTCACACCAGTAAGGATCGCCACCATCCAAAAGACAAATAACAACAAATGTTGTGGAGAAAGGAGAACCCTCCTACACTGCTGGTGGGATGTAAAATAGTTCAACCTTTGTGGAAAGCAGTATGGAGGTGCCTCAAAAAACTAAAAATAGAAATTCCATTTGACCCAGGAATTCCACTCCTAGGAATTTATCCTAAGAATGCAGGGTCCCAGTTTGAAAAAGACAGATGCACCCCTATGTTTATCGCAGCACTATTTAAAATAGCCAAGAAATGTCCATCAGTAGATGAATGGATAAAGATTCATTATTCAGCCATAAGAATATTATTATTCAGCCATAAGAAGAAAGAAAATCCTGCCATTTGCAACAACAATGATGGAGCTAGAGGGTATTAATGCTCAGTGAAATAAGCCAGGCGGAGAAAGACAAGTATCAAATGATTTCACTCATCTGGGGAGTATAAGAACAAAGAAAAAAACTGAAGGAACAAAACAGAACCCAAGAATGAACTAACAGTTACCAAAGGGAAAGGGACTGAGGAGGATGGGTGGGAAGGGAGGGATAAGGGGGGGAAAGGGGCATTATGATTAGCGCACATAATGTGGCAGGGGGCGGCACAGGGAAGGCTGTACAACAGAGAAGACAAGTAGTGATTCTACAGCATCTTACTACGCTGCTGGACAGTGACTGTATGGGATATGTGGGGGGGACTTGGTGATGGGGGGAGTCTAGTAAACATAATGTTCCTCATGCAATTGTAGATTAATGATACCAAAAAAAAAAAAGTAAGTATAATGCTGCAACATGAATGAACCTTGAAAACACACTAAGTGAAAGAAGCCGGTCACAAAAGGCCACATATTATATGCTTCCACTTACACAAAATGTTCAAACAGGAAAGTCCATAGAGCCAGGAAGTACAGTAGTGGTTGCCAGGGCTGGAAGGGTTCAGGGAAAATAGGGAGTGACTGCTAACGTTCTTGTTCAGGGGATGAAAATGTCCTCAAATCGACTGCAGTGATGGTGTCACAATTCTGTGAATATACTAAAAACTATTGAGTTGTAAAGTTCAGTGGGTGATTTGTATTGTATGTGAATTATATCTTCATAAAGGTGTTATTTAAAAATTTGTTAGGAAATATTTTTACTTACTAATACATAGCCTGAATTTCATCTCCTCTAAGGCACTGTTGATCATCAAAAGCATAATTATTTTATGTGCCACAGAGAAAGATAAAAGGCTACCAAAAAACAACAGGCACAAGGCTGTTTTTCCTTATCACATTGATTGTGAGATGTACCCCAATTTAGAAGAGTTTAAAATTTTCAAATGTGTGCCTTTGAATCAATGAAATAAGGTACGTAGCATCCATATGTGGTTGTAGAGAAGGCAGGTGTGGCTGAATAGAGGCCGCCAGCTAAACAAGTATAATACAGTCTGAGCCTGGGTACTGACCACCAGAACAGTGTGTCCCTCTCCCTCCCTGTGGTGATCAACACTTTTTTAAAATGTGGTACAATACACATAACATAAAAATTACCCTTATAACCATTTTAAGTGTCCAGATCAGTGGCACCAAGTACATTCATGTTGCTGGGCAACCGTGACCACCATCCATCTCCAGAACTTTTTCTTCTTCCCAAATTGAAGCCAAATAAGCTGAGCTAAAGGATACCCTCCACTCCTCCCTGTCCAGCCCCTGGCAACCACCCTTCCACTTTGTCTTTATGAATTTGACTGTTCTAGGGACCTCATATGAGTGGAATCATACAATATTTATCCTGCTGTGACTGGCCTCATTTTACTTAGCATGTCGTTGTCCAAGTTCGTCCATGTTATAGCATGTATCAGAATTGCCCTCCTTTTTAAGGCTGAATAGTATTCCACTGAACAGGTAGACCACATTTTGCGTATCTGTTCATCTGTGGATGGCTATTGGGTTGCTTCCACCTTTTGGCTATTGTGACTAATGCTGCTATAATGGTGTACAAATATTTGAGTCCCTCCTTTTAATTCTTTTGTGTATACACCTAGAGGTAGAATTGCTGGATCAACTGTAATTCTATGTTTAGCATTCTGAGGAACGACCATATGGTTTTTCCATAGTGGCTGCCCCATTTCACAGTCCTACCATAAGGGTTCCAATTTCTCCACATCTGCACCAACACTTGTCATTTTCTGTTTATTTTTTATTTTTATTTTAATAATAGCCATTTTAATGGATGTGACCACCATCCTGATTTTGAGCATACAATTTTTTTGCTTTTCTGAATAGTTTTACTAAATACATGTACCTCTAAAGAATATATTTAATTTTCTAAGTTTTTAAACTTTATTTCAAGAAATCAGTTCTTTGCTGACTTTTGCTGGGTATGAGGCCCTGCCACCTGGGCTGACAGCCTAATGGGTATGATGTGGGCTCCAAAAGGGGCTTGTGGGACAGGACTGTGGGCTGTTTAACCCAGTTCAAGGGGCCAGGGAGAGCTTCTGAGGAACACTTAGGACAAGTTTGATAATAAAGAAAAACTGACTAGAATGGTTCTGTGGAGGGCACACAGGATCAAGAGAAGGTTTTTGTTTAGGAAGAGGAAATCTGCCCCACAGAAGGAGCAAGGAGAGAGGGACAGATGGAAGACTCCAGGCCCACGAGCTGCCATGTTACAGAGGAGGCACGTGGGGTGGGAAGTCACCCAGCACAGGGCCATTGACCTGGGATCCCTGCTTCTGTAGGGCACTGGGAGAGGGGCCTGGCAGACAGGAGGCAGGAGCCTGCGCTCTGGATCCCATCCCTAGGGGGCCTCAGGCCCGAGGGGGAAGCTTCCTTGAGCTCACAAGTCTGAGGCCTCCCTTCCCGCCTTCCCAGAATCCTGGGATGCAGAGGGCACACTGAGACATATGACAGATGACTCTCTTGTTCAGGAGGGCTGAGGACTGGGGGCCGGGCTGCCCCACCCCCCGCTGCCATCTGGTGGGGATTCCTGTCCCTTTCCTTTGACCTTCCCTCCATGGCCAGTGCACACAGAGGCCCACGGGGTCCCTGGGGGGCCAGGCCCTTCCTGCTTTGCTGCAGAGACTGTGGGATGGAGCAGGAAGGGAAGCCCAAAGCTTCCTGCTGAAGAGCCAGGGACACATGGAACGGCCAGGACCTTGCAGGGAAAGCTGCACGCAGCAGTGCAGCCTCACTGAGACCTAAATTCAGATCCTGATTCCTCCACTTACTGGCTGTGTGACCTGAGGCAAGTTACCTAACTTCTCTGAGCCTGGCTTACTTTGACTGCAGAGTGGAGATCACAATTTGAGGATCAGAAGAGATAATGTGTGTGAACCAACTGGCACACCACACATAGGAAACACCTGATAAAAAGTAATTATGTGCACGTAATGGAAAGCCCCTCAGCAGCAGAAGGGAATGAACTGCTGGTACAACCAGCAACGTAGATGAATCTCATGTTTATGCGAGGGAAAGGAGCCAGACAAAAAGAATACGTACTATGAAATTCCATTTTTATAAAACTCTAGAAAATGCATACTGGTCTCTACCGACAGAAAGATCAGTGGTTGCCTGAGGTTGGGGAGGGACGTGGGGGGGCTTACAAAGGGTCTCAAGGACACTGAGACTGGTGGGTATGTTCACTGTCTTGGCTGTGCGGATGGCTTCATGGTATGTATGTGTGTCAAAACTCGTCAGATGGAATATTTTAATTATGTACAGTTTTTTTTATGTTGGTGTAAATCTGGGGAGTGGAAATTCTGGGGTAAAATGCCTTTGAACCTGAAATCAGTCAAAAGGAAAAATAAAGTTTAAAGCCCGTTCATTTATTGCTTTCAAGGGGTTGTCCTGTGTCTCTCTCTCTCTCTCCTGCTGTGGAAGCACAAGCGAATACTCCCCACAACCTCTCAGGTCCAGATATGCCCAGGTAATTGTCCATTGATATGGAGATAGATTACTTCTCTCCACCCCTTGGAAACACCTGTTGATATGGAGATGTACTAAAGCCAGGTGAGAGATTCTGGAAATACTGCAATTTTACCCACAGTTGGTTATAGCTCAATAAAGCTGCTAAAAGCAACAAAAATGTCATTGTGATGAAGATTGTGGTATTGAGCTGTCCTTCCCCAGTCCTAGCTGGTCACCACCCTCAAAGCAGGAGGAATTCTGCAAGGAGGGGCTGGTGGGATAGTCCCTTCCCTAAGAGTGTAGCATGACTCCTGGAGGGTCCTAGCAGGGAGGAGCTTTAGAAAGAAATGACCCAGGGAAGGTTCTAGAGGCTGCTCACATGCAGCCCACCCTTACCAAGAGCCACAGGCAAAGGAGCTGAGGGGAAAGACAAGCTGCAGGGAAAGACATGTTGGGAGATGTTCCCTCCCAGCCCACCGGTGCTACATGTTGGGCCGCTGGGTAGCTGTAGAGGGTCACTTCTGTCCGTGACATGGGGCAGTGGACTGTCCACAGCTGTGGGCGCTCCCTCGAGAGCTGGGCTCTAGCCACTGTAAAGCTGGGCTTCTCCTCCTTTGCTTCTGCTTTGACACACTGTGACCACAGCCACCCCCTTGATAATGGCAGCCCACTGTGACCCCAATTCTAAGGCAGGGGCCAACCCAAAGCAGACTGTGGCTCCCCATTAGACAAGGTGGAGGTGGAAGGGCCTAATCCAACTCGAGCCTGTTTTTGCTCAGGAGAGACAGAGGCCCAGGGAAGCTGGGAGACTAATACTAGGTGGCTATGCCGAGGCTGGGCCTGGGTGTGACACAGGGCTTCTTGGGGGCATTGCCTGAGCCCCTCTCCACCTGGCTCTCCCTCTACTGCTCACCTTCTCAGGTTGGAAGGGCAGTCTGACCTTCGTTGGGCTCAAGGGCTCAGCTGGGGACACCACTCAACTTCCCCCAATCCCTGGGGTGCTTCCCAGGCCTGTGTGTGTGGAGCGCATGGGACAAAGGAGACCTGGAAGCCTTGCCACAGCCAGTCCCTCATCTCGGGGGGTTGTGGAATCCTGGCCACAGAGCTTCGGCTGTGGGCTGCAGGGCAGAGCACTCGGGTCTGAGGGGCCTGTAGGCGCATTTGTCTGGTCCACATGTGTGTTTGCTTGGATCTAATTGCATTAATTAACAGTGTGAAAAAATTGGGAGATTTCAAGCAAAAATCCAGATTCCCAGTTTCTGTGACAAATTGGCAGATTCCACATCATTGTGTCCACCTGCTGAAGGACAGCAGTTGTCTGTGGCTGAGTCACAGCTGCTTGTTTACAGAGCTCTGACGGTGTGCCAGGCACCCTTGGTCCGCAGTGCATTTACCACGGCCCCACACCTCCTTCCCTTCTGTGGGCCCTTGTCCTGCCACCTCCAGGCTTTAGTCTGCGCTGCTCCAGAGGCAGGGGAAGGCCAGTCCCGAGGAGCCAGGCTGCTTCCGACTTGCAGGCTGCTGCCCAGGCTGAGGAGAGAGCTCATTCCCTCCCCACTGTGCCAGCTACTTTCCAAGCAGGCCTTAATCTCACTCCTGCTGCTTGGCAGCAGCCATCACCCTTTGCCCTTTGTCTCCTCCTCCCACTGCCCATTGTCACTGCCCAGCACCACCAGCATCTCTGACCTGGCTTGCCGAGGGCAGAGAGCCGCCTGATCAGGCCCAGGCCCAACTGCCAGGTGTGACAGGACTTGGGGTGGGAGCATGAGGGGCAGGGCAGGATTATTGCTTGAGGGGCCTGAGGAGGCAGAGCCTTGATGAAACCTTGTGTTGGAATGCAGCCTTGACTTCAGCAGGGCATTTGATGAAATGTCCCCAGTCCTTGCAGCCAGCTGATAAAATGTGGGCCAGCTGATAGCAGGATTAAGTGGCTTTTTGACAAATGGAAAAGCTGCACCCAGACATTTGTGGGTACTGGATTGATGTTACTGGGGGTCACTGATGAGGCCAATGCACACTGGAAAGAAAACAGAAATGTGGTTGCCTCAGGTTTAGAGGATGAGCCTGGGCCCTGGAGACAAGCTGATTTGGATCTAAACACCAGCTCCAGCTCAGGCTGAGCCACGTGCCCCCTGGAGCTTTGCTCACCCCACCCAGCTGTAAAGTGGGGGAAGAGCTGAACTGCCTCCAAGGGCCACTGTGAGGAGTACATGGTCTCGTGCCGAGGTCAGGCCTCAGGAAACGTCCCTCCAATGTGATCAGGGTCACTGGGAACACTGCAGTGGGAGCTGGGGCAGCAAACAGCCCAGAGGCCTAAACTTCTCCCCTGTTAACACAGCTGTGTGCCCCCCACCACGGCCACAAATGCCAGACCCCACTGTCTGCCTGGGGCAAAGGGAGATGGCCGATGGTGGGGGGGCTGGGGTGGGGGAGGTTCACAGGGTCCCGGCCCCCTTGGACACTCAGGGACACAGCTAAAGTCAAGAGAACCACTGGGTGAGAAGGAGGAAAGGAGAGATCATAAACAAGGGAAAAAAGTCAAAGCTACAGGAGGAAGAGGGCAGCGAAGGGTGGGGAGAAAAGGAGGGAAAAACCAGGGGGTCTTGGCCTTTCATGGGGGACAGGCTTACAGTTTGACAAATGAGGACAGGTGGGGGTCTGGCAGGGGCAGGTGATTGTAGTAAGGGGAGCACACAGCTCCTTTGCGCTGTCCCTCAGACCCACAGAAAGCAGGACTTTAACCCCCAACAAGGTCCCAAACCCACAAACCTGGGGACCACCACAGCACAAGCTTCCTGCTTCTGGCCTCTGGCTCCAGCCTAGGGAGCAGGAAGCCCATTCTCTCCTGAACACCTGGAGAACTGTATTTATATTTGGCCTCATATATTAAGAGGGACAAGCAGAATATTTTGCTTGAAAGAGAAGGTTCTTTTCTCTGAAGCTCTGCCTCCAAGTGCCTAGCTTGTAGCAGATGCTCAATAAATGCTGAGCAAATGCTGGATACAGTATTCTTGGTTCAAGGCCCTTCTGTTTCATTGCATTAAATATATCATGCCATTCTCTTCTGGCCTGTAAGGTTTCTGTTGAGAAGTCTGATGATAGCCTGATGGGTTTTCCTTTGTAGGTGACCTTTTTCCTCTCTCTAGCTGCCTTTAAAACTCTGTCCTTGTCCTTGATCTTTGCCATTTTAATTATTATGTGTCTTGGTGTTGTCCTCCTTGGGTCCTTTCTGTTGGGAGTTCTGTACACTTCCATGGTCTGATCGATTATTTCCTCCCCCAGTCTGGGGAAGTTTTCAGCAATTATTTCTTCAAATACTCTTTCTATTCGTTTTTCTCTCTCTCTTCTTCTTCTGGTACCCCTATAATGTGGATATTGTTCCTTTTGGATTGGTCACACAGTTCTCTTAATATTGTTTCATTCCTGGAGATCCATTTATCTCTCTCTATGTCAGCTTCTATGCGTTCCTGTTCTCTGGTTTCTATTCCATCAATGGCCTCTTGCATCTTATCCATTCTGTTTATAAATCCTTCCAGAGATTATTTCATTTCTGTAATCTCCCTCCGGACATCTGTGATCTCCCTCTGGACTTCATCCCTTAGCTCTTGCATATTTCTCTGCAGCTCCATCAGCATGGTTATGAGCTTTATTTTTAATTATTTTTCAGGAAGACTGGTTAGGTCTATCTCCTTCTCAGGGTTTGCCTCTGTGATCTTGGTCTGTACCAATTTCTTCTGCCTTTTCATGGTGATAGATTTATTTGTGGGGATCTGGCACGTGTGTTTGGTAAGAGAAAGTCCCTTCTTGCCAGTTTGTGGCCCTCCTCTCCTGGGAGAACAGCGGCCCCTAGCGGCTTGTGCTGGGGCTACGTGCAAATGGGGCTTCTGATCTTGCCTGGAAGCTATGGAGTTTATTTAGCTCTGCAGTTGCTGTGGGCATGGCCTGCCTCAGGCTGCTGCTCCGATATGGCGGAGCCGCATCAGAGGGGGAAGAGACGGGAGGCTGTTCATCGCGGTGAGGGGCCTCCAAGCTGCGCTGCGGGGGTTCGGGCACCCAGAGTTCCCCAGAATTCGCAGCTGCTGGGCTGTGTCCCAGGGAACTTCCGTCCAGCTGTGGGGTCCCTGTCCCTTTAAGACTTTCAAAAAGCACTCGCTTTTCTTTGTCCCAGGTGAGCCGGCTGCAGGGACCCACCCACAGGTCTTACGGTCCTGTTTCCCTAGTTTCCAGCACCCCACTCATGCGCTGTGTGTCTGTGCTCCAGTGCAGATGGCTAGGGCTGGGTGTTTAGCAGTCCTGGGCTCCCTCTCCCTCCCACTCCGACTCCTCTCCTCCCACCGGGAGCTGGGGGGAGGGGCGCTCGGGTCCCGCAGGGCCGGGACTTGTATCTTACCCCCTTTGTGAGGCACTGGTTTCTCATGGGTGTGGATGTAGTCTGGCTGTTGTCCTGTGTCTTCTGGTCTCTCTTTTAGTATTAGTTGTATTTGTTGTATTTTCAAAAATATATATGGTTTTGGGAAGAGATTTCTGCTGCTCTACTCATGCCGCCATCTTGGTTCTCTCCTTCTCTTCATCTTTAACTCCTCTTTTCCAGCAGATTTCCATTTATTGAGTTTTATTTCAACTATTATAGAGTTTTGATGTCTAAGCATTCTTTTTTATTCTCTGATTATTTCCTTGTTTATAAAGGGCACAGATCTCTTCTCTGTGAATTTGCACTGGAACTCTTTTTGAACTTGTCTTCTGGTCCTTGAGTGGTTTCTGGGATCCTTTGTCTCCCATCTCAGCCCTGCCTCTGCTTGGAGCTCTTTCTCATCTTGGAGTCCTTCCTCAAATATCTGCTAATCCTTGATGGTCTGATCATGTTTCAGACAAGTTCCATAAAGCTGATTGGAAGCTCTCAGGGCTTGGGTGGAGCATGAGGACCAGAGGGGCTTTTTACATTGGGTGTCACTGCATGTTGGTATTTAGAGATCTGCTTCTCCGGGATAGTTCGAGCTGTAGCTTCTGTGCCTGCTGCCTCCAGGCTCTGAGTGTCTCAGGTGTCCTGCAGGACCAACCAGATGCTTCTCATCTGGAGCCTTCCCTGCAGGTGCTTTAGTCTATATGCCTCTGCCAATTTTCCTTCTCCTGTGCCTTCCATCTTCCAAACTTTGTTGAAATCTCTTCTCTGTAATTATCTCCTTTCATGTTCTCCTAGTCTTTGTGTTTACTTTAAAAAAATAATTTGCCTTCATTTTAGTGGGGTTTTTGGAAAAAGACAGGGTGAACACCTATAGATGTTTGGGATAAAGCACATTTCTTATTGTTCAGACTGAGGTCCAGGGCTTCTCCCCCATCTCCTGAGGGTTCTGAGCAGCCGCTGAGCTTTCAGGGCTGACAGCTGCTCCCCCAGACCAGAGCCCTCCCTGGCACTCCTGATGAGACCTGTCTTTGCAGTCTCATGTCGGGAAGTTAGAACCTCTGAGAAATAAAATACCACCTCTGCTCCCACCCTGGGGACACTTGGACATGATTAGCAAAAGCCAGAAGGCATTGGCTGCCAAGGCCATTTCTAGGCAGTCTTTCATCCCATGGGGATGAGGGTGCTCAGGAGTATCCCTGCCTGGGCCTGATCTGGCCAGGTAGAGCCAGACAACAGAGACTGGCCCCAGAGCAGGTGATGAGAGGGTCTTGCCAGTGTGTGGTAGTGAGGCTGGGGAGGTTGGCAGCCCTCAAACACCCAGCTGTCAAAGGGAGGGGAGGCCACAGACTCCAGCACTCAGAGGCAGGTACATACAGCAGCAGGTGAAGCTGGCAGTCTGGCTGGCGGTCTTCCACGATGCCCAGCCTCTAGATGTGGGGCTCAGCTTAAAGATGGGGATCTGAGTTTGGGGGAAGGTAGGTGTGGATAAAGTGAAGGTCCCTATGGCCAGGATTCTCACCTGACCCTGGTTGGCTAGCTTACTACACAAGTATGGGCAATATGTTGCTATTGACTCTATATAAAGAGTTCCGCCCAGTGCTCTGGGTGACACGGTGGCACAGCTGCAAAGCTGCAGGAGAGCAGAGATGAGACTGGAGTTGTGGCAGTGCTGAGGACAGAGACTGAGATGGCTGAGGGGGTAGAAAGGCCCAGAGGCAGAGACTGGCTTGCTGCATGCAGACTCTCTTCAAGTGGATGGGATTCTAGTGACTGACCTGCCACTGTGGGAATAAAGTTGGATATAAACCTTTCACCCCAAGAACGTTCCATTTTCATTCTTTGGTCTCACCGAATCCATAGTAAACTTGTCTGGGGCAGACACCCATCGGCAAGACAGTAGGGCATCCATTCCCAGGGAATGGCTCAAGGTGGGGATACTGAGGCAGATTGTTGTAATGCAGAGGACCGTTCTTGGGACTGAGATACCAGAAGGAGGTACAAGGAGACAAGGCAAGGAATCTGAGCCAGAACAACAGACAAAGCCAGACAATCAGGTCTCCTGTGACAGCCTCCCAACAGGACCGGTTCTCAAGCATGGGTCAGAGCAACACCCTGGAGGTGACATCAGATGACAATGCCATGGAGGCTCTCTTCTACCAACAGGGCTTGAAATGTGCTCCTCCCTGAGGACCTCTCCCAGCTGGAAGCTGACTGAACTCTTGGAGCTCTGCGCCATGGAACCTGTCTTGATGAGCCGGATGATGGGGAGGGAGCAAGCCTCTGGTGAGCAAGGTGCTTTACAGGCATTGTCTCATTTAATCCTCCCATCAGCCCTCTGGGGTCTTGTCACCCCCATTATGCCTACAAGGAATCAAGGCTCAGAGAGGTTGAGCAGATTGGCCAGGATCACACAGCTAGTGGATTCAACCAGATTCAATCCAGGTCTGCCTGAAGCCAGTCTCTCCATGCTTCACCCTGCTGCCTCTGAGAAGTGACTCATGTTCTTTCAAGGGCTAAGTGGGGTCACAAGCCTTGATGGCAGGACCTCCTGTGGAAAGACCCAAAGCTGCTGTTGAAGCTGAACATGGCCTGAAATCAGCTGGTGGGTCCACTTCTCCAGTGACGCAGTGCACCCCCAAACTCTGGTGCACCAGAGGCAGCTAAGCCACCCTGGGTCTGCTTCTCCCTGGCGCACAGCCTGGGGTGCAGGGAATGTTCTCCGAGGCCATTAACAGGATTTAATTTGCCTGTCCTGAGCTCTCCTAAATCTGCCAGGCTAACTGGGTTTGGGCATCTGTGAGCTGAGATAAAGCATCTACACTATCCGGGAAGAGCTGATCCTGCTGGTCCTGTTGGTATGTGTCCAACATCCTGAACCCAAGTCCCCTCCAGCTGCTGCCTGGAACCACCTCTGAGTGGTCAGAGCTCAGGGTCTGAGGGAGACTCAGATGAAGGGAGAAACATGGAGACAGAGAGGTGATGGTCTAGATGCAGAAATGGAAATAGACATGGGCGTAGAGATACAGATGCAGATGGAGATGTAGGTGTAGATGTGGGGTGGATCTGCATAGATGTGAAGATAGGTAGAGCCTAGGCAAAGCTGCCCTTGATGATAGCTACCATGTCCTGGGTTCCTTTATTCCTCACAGCAGACTGTGAGGTAGGAATTTTTACCCCCGCTTTACAGATGAGGAAGCCGTGCGACTTGCCAGGTCACACAGTGATGGAGGCGGAAGTGGGGTCCTGATGGTGAGCCCATCAGTGTCAGAAGTGGAGGTTCTGGTGTGCTCTCATGAAAGCCCGGCCATCAGCTGCAGCCTCCACTGATCCTCCACCTCCCACTGCAGGCCCCTGACCTTACTCAGCCCTCCAAGGCAGCAGGGAGATAGCCCTGCACCCCATCCTGTCCTGCAGCCCCAGTGAGGGAGAAATGAGGTTCTAGAGGGGAACAGGCAGAGTGAACCACGGGGACGAGTTCCCAAAGAGAAGCACGTGCCAGCCCGGTTCTGCTGGTGACCTGGGGGAGGGAACACAGGTCCTTCCTGCCATAGGCCGCCCCTCCTCTTGGGACTAGAGTCCTGGTTTTCAGCCAGGCACAGGATGTGCAGGGTAAGGACATTTTCCAGCCCCCTAGCTGTGAGTGGATGAGCTCTAGTCAATGGAATATAAGCCACAGTGGTCTGTGGAACTTCTAGGAAGTGTCCTTAAAAGGCAGTGCCTTCCTCTGTCCCCTCTTCCTTCCAGCTGCCTGGCACATGGATGGTGTTCAGGGAGCCGGGGAAGCTGTGTATTGGGGAGGACAGATCAACAAAAGAGAAAGGGCCTGGGTTCCTGGTCACAGAGCAGCAGCCATATCATTCCAGGTGTCTCTGTTTGTGTGCGACAAATACAGTCCTATCTTGTTTAATGCCGCTGCACTTTTTGTCGCAGACAAATAGGTCCTAATAGCCTCAAACCCTTTCACCCCTCCACTAAGGCCCCACTGCCATCCTCTGAATTCAAGTCTGCCCACCTTCTCTGCCTGGGACGGGGAGTGAATGTGTGTCAAGGGGGTGGGGGAAGTAGGAGCCAGATAAGTTAGTTTTAGCTGGGGGAAGCCAGCATGTGCTGACAGAGGGCTTGGCAGCCAGGAGAAGGGGACTCAAGCCCCATCAGCCATGGCCTTCCTCCAGGTGTTGCCATTGCCTCTCTGTGGGGCCAGGGCACCTGCTCTGTGACTACGCAGGAAGACCACAGGGCAGGGGGCAAGCTCAGGACCGAGCTCTGGACTCCTTGCTGGCGCCCCCACCTGGGCCTGGCTGGTGGTGTGCACTCGACGGCTGTTTGTCAGGTGAGTGAACGAGGGTGTGGCCGCTGCCTGCACCCTGGCCCTTGTTCTGGGTCTGCACAGTGACCTTTGGGCCCAGGCCTCAGGCCCCAGCTCTCACTCCTCCTTTTCCCCATGTGGGGTCACTATGAGCTTCTTGCCCCTCGCTTTCCTGTGGAGACTCAGCCCTGTTCTCTGCCCCTTTGCCCACTCTTGGCCTCAGGCTGAGAGGACTGAAGGAGACCTGGACCAGACTCGTAGGACTCAAGGGCAGGCCGCTGATGGTGGCAGTCAGCCCTGCTGGGGAGGCCAGTTTGCACATGTGGGCTTCACCTTGTTTCTGAGGCCCAGCACTCCTCCCATTCAGCTCCATGTGGAAAACTGGACTGTGCTGGTTCCTGGGGCTCGCATCCCATCTCAGTGAGTGGCCCAGGCTAGCGTATCCCTAGCGTTTGGTCCTTCCTTGTTCCTGGCAGACCCCACACCCCTGGGACTGGAGTCCTGCTGCCCTTCGAAGTCATCCCTGCCCTGACCCCCTTCCCTGCCCTGGTGAGGCGACATGCCTAGACTCCCCATTCACTGGGCTCTGCCTGTTCTTGGAAACTTCCTAACACTCACAGTTAAGGCGTGATTTAAGTCCTTCATTTCCTAACATTGCTGAGCTGTCTCCACAGTCAGGAACTTCAGTAGGGACTAGGGAGACAGTGGAGAACAACATGAGGTGCCCCTAGCTCCTGGCGAGCTAGCAGGCAGCAAGGCAGAGCAATAGTAAACAGAAAAATATGAGACAAGGACCATGGGCTTAGACAGAGCAGGGTAAGGGCCTCTGGAAAAAACAAAGCAAGATAATCCACTGTAGGATTTGCTCTGGCCTGCTGGGAGACCCAGCTTATTTTTCTGACTTTACCCATGTGTTGCTCTTCTTCCTCCAGCCCTAATAAAGTTATTTGCCACCTGGGCAGTTACAACAAGCAAGCTCAAAACAAACAGGAAGGATTCCATCTTGAAAATAAGATTGCATTTGAAAACCCAATTTGTTAAGAAGTAACTTTCTTAATATACTCATTAACAAACAGACCATAACTCAGCCCACCTTGGGAGTAAAGACAGTTTTGAGTGATATGCTCCCAGACTAGGAAGCTGCTATCCTGGGAGGAAATCAGAGCAGTAAATTTCTTGTAAATAACCAGGAAAACTAATAAGAAACTTAATGTCTCTTCAAAGATAAACATTTTGGGACCTCTTAGCAGGTGTACATCCTTAGCCCTTTGTCTCTCAACTGCCTATACATCCCCTAGACAACGTACCCTGCTGGAGCTCTCTCAGTCCCCTCCTGGTGTGAGCCAGGAGCTCTGCCCTCTCAATCTAAATAAAATCCTCTCACTTGCTCTCCTACCTTGAGTGTTTGCAAAGTTCATTCTTCAACTCCGCAAACAAGAACCCCAGCATCAAGTATACTGTGGTCAACTCTATGGAAATTCTGAGGCTGTGGAGTGCTTTATAGGGGCACCTGAGCAGGTCTGAGGGGTCAGAGAAGGCTTCCCTGAAGAAGTGAGGTCGAAATTGAGGTCTGAGAAAGATTGGGGTCAGCCAGATGGAAGAGGAGGTGTGCTCAGCAGAAGAAATGACACCTGCAGAGACAGGAAGGTGTGTGGAGACCTGTGAGTTTTAAACACAGTGAGTGAGTGGAGAAAGGTGTGTAGAGAGGCCACAAACATGGGCAGGGGTCTCCTACATGAGTGGTTGCCCATCGGCTCTCTGAGCATGCTGGGTCAGGCCTCCCCTGCTGCAGGCGCAAGGCTGACTCCCTTTACAGCTCCTGGGAAGGCCCCATCCAGTTCCTGCCACCCTCCTGCTGGCCCGCTTACAGAGGCCATGCACAGCTGGGCCTCACGATCTCACTCTTTACCCTTCTCCCTGTATTCCTGATCCTGTTGCCACAGTCCTGGCAACACCGCAGACGACAGGCCCCCGAGCTATAATGTGGAATCCTTTCCAGCAGGGTTTGCAGCCCTCTGAACCTCAGGGTGAGAGAAAAATAAAAGGACAAGCCCTGCAGCTGGGCTTTGGTAATGGGATGGGGACCCTGGGATTGACCTCCCAGAGCTTCATGGTGGCTGCATCTGCTGCCTCTCCCCCTGTGGGGTGAGTCACCTCTGAACCCCTTCGTGGGCACCGGCAGCAGGGAGGAAGGCTCTGAGAGAAAGCAAGAGCCAACGTCGTCACTGACGGGTGCCTCTGTACATCCTGCAATTCTAGGACCAGATCAACTTGCTATTTCCTTTGTCTAAACTTCTGTTTTCCCTCAGCCCACTGGATCCATCTTTAATTCCAACTGTAATAAAAAATTCATCGCACACAAACACAGTATGAGGCTGTGACACAAAGAGCAGGCTGGGAGGGTGGAATCGGGTGGTGTGGAATCTGTAGCCCATGGCATTTTTGTGGGCCCAGCACATAAAATCGGGTAACATGTTGAGTCAGAATGAGGGGATGGGAGATGGCTCAGTAAAATCTGGGGTGTCGGGGGCAGGAGGAGGTATCCATGCTGCCCTTGCTGATGGTAGTGTTTCCCTTTCCCTGGTCCCAGCTACCCTCCCTACAGCTTTTCATGCATCCAGGTCCTGGGCCTCCACCTGCACAATCTGAGACCCCAGCAGGCCCTGTGCCAGCCCCATAAGACCCAGGCCTTATGCACCCTTGACATAGTCCCATCTTTAGGTGGGAATCATGTGCTGTGACCCTCCTCCCAGGCCTCTAAACTAATAGTTCTTACTCTGCTGGCTTCTGCTTTCAGGTTCATTTCCCTCTCAGCTTTGCTGCACCCCAAGACCCACACCCAGCCCATTCTCCAGCTTTGCCTTTCTGAGCTTTTGGGCCTTCTGGGCCACTGTAGACCTCTCCCCTGGACTGTTCTTCCAGTCTGGCTCACTGGGGTCCCACAGTTGCCTCAGGCATGCCTGAGTGTTGCCCAACATGGTTACAGAGGTCTCTGAAGGAGAGATGGCTGCCCTGGCCAAGTCCCTGTCCTGGGGACCATCCCCGCTGATCTGGCAGAGCCTGATGCCCCATGAATGAAGCTTCCTAGGGTTTGGGGTAAGGCAGGCTGCTGGAGATGCCCTTTCAGACCTGCAGCTCCCGGAGAGGGCAGGGCCCAAAGGGGATTCCAAAATAAGAACAAGTGGCCTGTAAGAAGGGGCCCAGCAGTGACCAAGCCCCAGCCTCCCCTGGAACAGGGTCCTGAAGGCCCTGGGCAGGGCTGGGGGCTAACCCGTGAACTGAGGGACCAGGGAGGCCCCCGGGTTGCAGTGGGGACTCCTGAGCAGTCTGGGTGGCCCATGGAGGCTCAGAGGAAGAACTCAGGGCAGCAACTGCTGGCCAGCTTTAGAATATGACATTTCATTACTAGGTCATTAGCAGGCCTGGATGATTCTGAGGAATGACTAGGCCTCAGTTGTAGAGCCCCTTCTTGCAAGCAGCTGCTTTGCCTGAAGGCCTCATTCCCTCAAGGCTTCCCCAGGGGGTGGTCAGGTTTCTGGTGGCCTGAGAGGGTGGGCAGAGAAAGAAGTGGAACATACATACATAGCAGTCAAGAACTCAGGCTCTGGGGTCAGACTGTCCTGGGTTGGATAACTGGCCATATCACAAGCTGTGTGACCTTGGCAAAGTTGCTTGACTGCTCTGAGCCTCTGTTTCCTTATCTGGAACATGCGGCTTCCTCACTGGGGGCCCATAACGGTTCAGTATGTTAATAGTATGTAAAGTACCTGGCATAGAGTGAGTGCTTAATGAGTGGTAATGAATATTGCAATTAACTTGACTCTGGTGGTCCAAGCTGACTGTTTTCCTCTTGCCAACCTGACCATATAGCCCCTGGGAATTACCATGTGCCACGTGTTTCAGAATGTGTTGCACTGGGGTTTCAGAACGGACACTACAAACTACACAGCCAGTGCTACATGGAGCTTAAGTAAATGAGCAGGGTGCTTGCAGATTGCCACCTCCCTCCCCTTATGCCAACCCCACACCTATCGTGCATGGAGACATCCCTACCTAAAGAGTGGTGTGTTGTCCTACATTTTCATAGAGAGGCCAAGAAGGAGGAGGCCCCATGCCACACCAGCGCCAAAGTCAAGGGGCTATGGGCACAGAGAGGGGCCTTTGACCCTCCTCGAAGGTGATCCGTCCTCAGGGAGGGGCTCTTCCCAGCTGAGGCAGGGGTGGGAAAGCAGGGGCCGTGAGGATAGGCCAAGGACAGGCCTCCAGTGATCAGTGCAGGCAGGGACCAGACAGGGGAGGGAGGATGTGGGGCAGGCTCTCTCCACCATGAGGACGAGTTGCATGCTGTGGTTTCTTTCGGAAGGAGAGCCAGACATTCTCTGCACCGAGCAGGGCCGGTTTCAAATGGGCCACTTATATTAGAGTTGATATGTCTCACTGAAGAGTTTTTCAAATGTGGTTACATAGACTGTCTTTCCATCCACCAACCTACCTACCTACCTAGTGTTCAGAGATCACGACTCAAGTCTAGTCGCCTTGCTAAAACTGACAGTGTAAAATCTGCCATGCCTGGAAGAATAGGAACCTTATTCTTGGCAGCACTGTTTGCACTTAAAACCTGAATTTGCTGGTAATAAGAGTGCAGAGGAGTTCTCATGCCTTTGAAATGGAGAGGATTGCATTATTTTCTAATATTGATAATTTGTTAAACAGTACTCATGAACATTGCCTGAGGCTGATGCCACAGGTTGAGCACATCCTTTTAGAGAGATTGTCAATCATGCTCTGCATGTTTACCTGTGTCCTGTGTACACCTGTGTCCTTGGTGTATGTGCCTGTAGGAGGCAAGCAGGATGCCCAGATGCTCACAGGGCCCATGTGTTTCTCACATTAGGGATGTAAAGAGGTGAGGCTGCATTTCCTACTTGTCAAGCAATAAAGCTTAATTGAGCCCAAAATACTCCCTTGTTCCTACTTCTAGAAGACAGATCTTGGCTGTCACTAAGCATCTGTGGTCCCCGGAAGGGATGGGCACAGTTCTGTGGGCTGGAGGCTTTGAGAAGGAGCAGCATTTTTCTTCTGTGCCAGTTATGTGCATGGTGTTTGGTTTTCTTTGTCTGAACCATTGCATCTGAACTGTTGGCCCAGGAAATGACATTCTGAGC